>NC_139461.1:177667500-182667500 GCF_057233095.1 Heloderma suspectum
ATTTGTGTGCAGAAACTAATGGCCTCAGGTGGGATTTACATCTCCAGTCATATCAGAAGATGCATCCAGATGGTTAAGTGGGGCATAGATAAGCATTGGAATGCAAAGGCTTATATAGATGCAGATGTTTAGCTCCTATCCACACCAACTTTGTATTGTAGTTCGGCTGTAGACTGATGGTATGCAAATTTTGCAAGCATAAGGACTGGGTGAAAGACATCAGACCATTTAAGGACTTTGCAGGGTGGTTTTTCTTCTTCTTTTGTGCCAATTCTCATTTAAATTATTTATTTTAATTTAATATATCTACATTATTTATGAATCATTTTTTTTAAAAAAAAAACGTAGGGTCACAATGCAATCCATATTACACACACACCACACACTTCCAAATAGATGCAGAATAAGTATATCTTAACTTGTCTCTGAAAAGAATGCAGGGAAGAAAACAAATGAGCTTTTTGAGGAAGAGCATTCTAGGGCCATAAACAGAGACTTGGGATTGAGACCAAGATAATCCCAGAAGAAACTGGGAATGAGACCATCAGAATAAGAATATAAGAGCATAAGAAGAGCCATGCTGGATCAGATCAAGGGTCCATCTAGTCCAGCATTCTGTTCACACAGTGACCAACCAGCTGTCGACCAGGAACCCACAAGCAGGGCATGAGAGCAACAGCACCCTCCCACCCATGTTCCCCAGCAACTGGTGTACATAAGCTCACTGCCTCTGGTTCTGGAGGTAGCACATAGCCCTCAAGACTAGTAGTCATCAATAACCTTCTCCTCCTGGAATTTGTCCAACCTCCTTTTAAAGCCATCCATATTGGTGGCCATCACTACATCCTAGAGATGCTGGAGAAATTTGAGACAAATTAAAATGAGCTCGGATTCCTAAGAATCTGACCTGTGGAATCTACTGCAGAGCACCCCCCCCCCTGCCCCAGGCCATGAGGTGTCTGTAGACTTTCGTATTTTTTTTTTTTTTTACTTTCCCCAAATTTACGCATAAAAATCCATAGAAAAATATGTAATTTTCTGCTGAGGAAATGTTGAACGGAAGGGGGGGAGGACAATACACTAAATGTACATACTGAGGTAAATTATGTAAATAATTACATAAACACATAATTATTTATGTAAGTATTTACGTATTTTCCCACATGACCAAACAAAAAAAAGATTCACATCCATCTGTGGGAAGATGACAAATGAAAGGCGCCTGACAATCCGCAAAACACAGACGGAGCGGATTTTACACAGATTTTACATCCATACTGTGGCACCGAATTCCATCGTTCAATGATGCGCTGTGTGAAGAAGTACTTCCTTTTATCTGTCCTGAATCTCCCACCAATCAGCTTCATAGGATGACCCCGGATTCTAGTATTTTGAGAGAGGGAGTAAAATGTCTCCCTACCCACATTCTCTACACCATGTATAATTTTGTACACCTCTACCATGTCTCCTCTTACCCTCCTTTTTTCTAAGCTAAGCAATCCCAGCTGTTATAACTTTCTCTCACAGGGGAGTTGCTCCGGCCCCTTGATCGTTTTAGTTGCCCTTTTCTGCACTTTTTTCAGCTCTGCAATATCTTTTCATAGGTGTGGTGACCAGAACTGGACTCATTATTCCAAGTGTGGCTGCACCATAGATTTGTATAGGGGCAGTATGATGTTGGCAGTTTTATTTTCAATTCCTTTTCTCAGTGCCTAACATGGAGTTTGCCTTTTTTACAGCAGCCGCACACTGGGTTGACATCTTCATTGAGCTGTCCACCACACCACCAAGATTTCTTCCCTGCTTGGTCACTGCTAACTCAGATCCCATCAGGCTATATGTGAAGTTGTGATGTTTTGCCCCAACGTACATCACTTTACACTTGCTTACATTGAACCACATTTGCAATCTAGATGCCCATTCTCCCAGAATCAATAGGCAATGCTGACTCACAATTTCATCAAGTCCTCAGCAAAGTGACCTCTGGTTGGCTCCTCCTAAAATGATGCGCCATAGTGCTGGGCATAGGGATGGGGGAGAAATATGATCAGTTCACATGTTAATATTTCGCACTTCTGAAATACACGAACAGAAACTCAGTTATCCTTCAAAATTTGCACTGCACCAAATTTTGCAGTGGAGTTCACCAGTCAAAATATTATACAAAAATGCATATTTCATCAACATTAAAAATGCATTGTATTAGGAAAATTGCTTACAAAACTGTGTATATTATGCAAAAATACATAGAAAATAATGCATGCATTAGGAGAAATAAGCACAAAAATGCCTATGAATTTTCATGCAAAATTTTAAAAAGATTCTCAAAGTTTTGGGCAAACTAAGCTTAAGACTCAAGATGAACCAAACTTAAAAGAGTGGAAATAAGAAACTGAGAGAAGCTGAAACCGAGAGATTTGTCCACCCCTAGGGGCTGGTTAGCTGGGAGCCATTTTAATGTCCCACAATGTCTATGGGTTAACATCACTCTGTGTCACTGTGGGAAATTATAAAGGCAGGTCCCACCTGTCTGGAGGTTTTTATAAAGGGCCTCAGGGCACCTGTAAGTGGTGCACCAATCGCCCAAATAGGTTCAGCACCTTGGATAGCTCTGACTGTTGCTGACTGAAACCTAGAGTAGATTCACAGCCCCGGTGACATTGGCGCCACCAAACTCCACTGCCACTGGTAGGAACTGACAGGTGCCTCCCACCCCCTGTCCATGTTCTCTGGGGGCCTGCCCAACCCCTGCCCCTGCTCGGATGTCCTCGGACCCACGCTTGAGCCCCACACCCACTCTCCGAGCTGCCTGCACTTACCCATCCCCGTCCGCCTCCGCCACCATCACCATGTTTTGAAAGAACATGGCAATTACAATATTGTGTATATAGACTTATACACAAAATAGTGCCATGAATCTTGTGTATAGGGGCAATTCATGTGCCATTTTGCATATAAGTCTATGTGAAAAAAATGCACACATAGACCTATATGCAAAATAGTGCTGTTGGGCAGGGGTTGGGGGGTTGGGAAAGGGGGACCCAATGTAAAAATTCAAAGGATCCATATTGAATTGGGTGTCTTATCCATGGCTTTAAAACATGATGGTGCTATGAACCCCCCAAATCTATGTGTTTTTTGTCACTCAATCTGTGGGCATAGATGTGCTCTGTGATATGACGGTGTTTGGGGATATCTTTCTTGTGAAAATCATGAGATTCCCTAAGGATCCTTTCCTCAAATCCATTTTTTTTCCACCATGGCTGCATCCACAAGTGGAGGATCCATGATTCTGGCTGGGGCATGCTGGGAGTTGTAGGGCTTTTTGCCTGTCTAAAATGACATAAGGTTTTGCCCTTAAGTAACTAACTATGGCCCCTGATTTCTCTCACTGTCTTTCCCCATCCAAACTCAACTCAGGGTGCAATCCTATACATGTTTAGACAGAAAAAGTCCTATAACTCTCAGCACACCCCAGCCAGCATGGGAGTTGAAGGACATTTTTCTGTCTAAACATGAATAGAATTGTGCCCTAACACTCTCTCTCTCTCTCTCTCTCTCTGATCTCTCACTAGCTGTCTCTGTCCCACTTCTGGTTTTCTCCAACTGACACTGACTCCACCCTTCATTCCATTCTGGCCTTCACTGCCAACCATCTTCCCACTCACTCTTCTGTTACACTGCATGTAGCAATTAAGATCTGGCAATATTTGACAGTGGACATGGAGTAGCAGTCAGAATGGCTACTATCAGAAATTTCTGTCTTGCTCCATACTTGACAAGTTGACATGCAGTAGCAATCAACATCTGACAAATATCAGACAGCTGACTTTAGTAAATATAATTATTAATTAATTAATTAATTCAGCCAAAAGAGGAACAGTAACTGTGTTCCGAAGCTTGAATGTCAACATTGTTTCAAGAACAATATTATATGGGAGATACATAGGTAGACAGAAGATGAGATAGATAGATGATGATAGACAGACAGACAGACAGAATCAGGGTATATATCTAATGCAAGGCCGATGAAAATCTTTAGTTCCTTTATAGATTATTAGTGCCTTCCAACATAGCACTCACAGAGCAGCTGTGGCAGTTGCATCCAAGTAGCCTTTTAAAAAATCCTTCATCTATCCATTTTCCATCCCTTGGATGGGAAAGAGAAGCAGTCATGAGGGGACTAAATTCAGCCTCCAATTCCCCCTTGTGAGCTGCTGCTAGGTGGAATTCCAGATTTTTTTAGGGGCTATGCACACCCAAACCATTGGATTGGACTGGGGAATTGGGCATGCAGCACCCATTTCTGTACATAATTCCTCATATTTAATTATTTAATTACACCTGTATCTCACCTCTCCTCCAAGGATCTCAAAACAGTGTTTTAGGTTCTTTCCCTTCCATTTTATCCTCATCAGAGCCAATGTGTTGTGGTAGTTAGAGTGCTGGACTGGGAATTGGGAGAACTGGGTTCTAGTCCCCACTCAGCCATGAAGTTCACTGGGTGACTTTGGGGCAGTCACTGACTCTCAGCCTAACCTATCACACAGGGTTGTTGTGAGGATAAAATGGAGAGGAGGAAGAGGATTATGTACACCACCTTGGGTTCCTTCAGGAGGAAAAAAGGTGGGATATAAATCCAGTAGTGGTAGTAGTAGTAATAATGACAACCCTATGAGGGAGGTAAGATTGAGAGATAGTGACTGGCCCAAAGTTGCACTGTGACCTGGTTCGCATATAACACTAACCCATGGTTTATCTAACCCATGTTTTGTTGTCCCCCCAGGGTTTGTCTGGCAGATGTTTGAACAAACCATGGTTTATTTTCTCAGACTCTGGGTTGTTTGCTTCCTTTCTCCTTTGCCTGCTTCCACCCTGTATCCCAACTGCCTTTGTTGCACTGCAGTACTGGCATGTAAAGAGGCTGGGTTCCTTTTACCACTCTTGCCTGCTGCCTCTTGTAGCCTTGCAAAACAAGCCATGTAAAACCCATGATTCCGGGTTCACATGTTATGGCAACCCATGATTTAAGCAACCCATAGTTCATGACCTGACAACAAACCATGGGTTCTCTTTGTTCATTGTTCATGGTTAACAACCTATAGTTAACCCACAGTTCTGGGTTTGCACATAACGACAACCCAGTATTTAATTAAACCACAGATTGTCAAACCAAGTCTGTGAGTTTCATAGCTGAGTGGGGATTTGAAGCTGTTCCTTTTAAGTCCTAGCCCAACACTCTGATCACCACACTAGATTGGCTTTCCCATTGAACTAGGAACACTCAATTGGGAGATATCTGTTTCAAACAACCATAAAGAACTGAATTAATAACATTGATTGTGGGGGTTAATGGAATAATGAAATTACTTTACATCATGTGTAAGCAATTTTTATACATTAAAATATCAATATGTAGTGTCCCTTGAAGTATCATTGTCCAGATTCTTTCTTCTCCAATAACATTCTAGGTTAAAAAATAAGCTTAAAAAAGAATTGATTTGTCAGTTTTCCACTTGGATTCTGTTCTCTACAAACTGTATTTCTAATGAAATTGAAATCAATAGAATGGTTTACTTCTGTTTGTACTCAGACTTTCAGCACTGTGACTGTCACAGACTGCAAACTTGAGAAGACTCGCCGAAGCTTTAATGAGGAAATACTGAAAAATCTTGGAACTACATGGCGTGGGTTTGCTCAGCCCCTTTCCTCTTCATGCTCTTCTTTGCTCCTAGGCAATCAAATACCAAGTGGCATGTTGCTAGGGATGGCAGAGAATTCCACCATGGATCTCAGTGAGGCCGAATGCCTGAAATCTGTGGTGGAACAAAGCCCCACCACGCGAGAGGCATGTGAAACGGAGCACCTATCTGGTGTCTGCGGCTGCCAGTCACTTCACGATTTTTCCCATGATAGGCTGCGTAAATACTTACATAGCCTATCACGGCTAATGCAGGGATGCCATTTATGTCCCTGCGGAGGCCATGATAGGTTATGTAAATATTTACATAGCCTATCATGGCAAAAAAAGTGAACGCAAATGGTGGCAGCTGTAGCCATTTGCGTTCCTTTTTTTTTTTTTTTTTGCCATGATAGGCTATGTAAATATTTACGTAGCCTATCACGGCAAAAAAAGGGATGCAAATGGCAGCGGCTTTGGCGGCCGCCATTTGCATCCCTGCGCAGCCCAGCAACGGCTGGATGTCTCTGTGGACAGCCCCGGCCAGTGGCTCCGTGGAGTCACTGTGGAGTGGAGCCGGCCGGCGAGCATTCTGGGGGGAGGGACGGAGCACCTCCCCCATACCACGGATGTCACGAAACGAAACAGGTAAGTCATTTCATACATCCCTATATGTTGCCATATCAAATTGCTGTGCCAGGGGAGCAGCTTTCAACTACAGCCTTAAATTTTACACCACGTGGAAGAGGATAATGAAAAAAGTACAAAGCTTGGTTAGGATCAGATGGAAGAGGTCTCAAACATGCAGAAGAAAAACTGCTTGTTTAGACAAGAGATCAAATTCATCTGAGCATCCAAGAAGTCATAATCCTGCAAAATCATGTAGAGTAACTTACTCTTGCCTCTGTTTAATATATACACTGCATTGACTTGCACCCAGGTTTCCAGTTCATTGATCTTGAGTTTGTGGGTCATGATATGCTCCAATCAAAGGGAAGTTGTGTCCTAAGGACCACTACTTTTTAAGAGAAGGAGAAAGAGGTGGACTTTGACCAGGAAGATAAAGGTTCAAAGCTGCACTCAGCCATAAATCTTAGGGTCAAGCCAGAAATCAAGTGGGGGGGTTGTGATTCGGATATCCATGGTACAGGATTGCTTTGAAAATCAGAGATGTGGTGTTCCAGGAGATGGAGCATAACAGAATCCTACATTAAAGGATGTAAATCATTTTCCATCCTACTGGAGCACATAGCATGGACATCAGGGACCCTGGAAACTAGTATTACATGTCTCAGGACTCCTTGTGCCTGAGATGCATTAACATCCCAGGTGCGAGGTGCCTTGAGATGCTAAGTCCTTGTGTGTTCTTGAAAAATACATTTCTCAGGATCCCTGAGGTATGTAATACATTTGCTTCAGGCCCAGCGAGGAATGGAATGGGCTGTCAAAGAGCTGGCACCAGGTAAGTTTGAGAGGGAGATAAAATGGACAACTACAGCAGCTGGGCATGATGGCATGGGCCAAACTCATTATGAGTCCAGCCTGAACTTCAGTGCAGTTTGAACTCTGCTCATAATGAGGTGGAGGGACAGACTCTTAAGTTCACCATTAGGAGCCATTTCCAGACTTTGGCACCCCTACATGCCACATTGCCACATGGAAGTAGGATTAGGCAGTGTCATTGTTAACACCTGACTTCAGAGCAAAGGTCCAGGGCACCACAGCCCCGAGGGCTCACAGAAGATGCCAGGGGGGCACACAGCTGCAAGTGCTACAGTGACCAGGTAAAGGCTGCAGCCACAATCCTTAAAAAAAGAATTATTTCTCCCAGTCTAGGAATGTGGCAGGGAGCTGAGCCAACTGGACACTACCTTTGGGGGCCTGACAGCAGTAGATCAAAGAAGAGGTGAGCCAAGCCCCTCAGCCTGCCCCCTTGCTGCTCTAGTGCTGTCATTGGCCACACACTCAAAAAGGCAGTGTCTGATTGGCCTAGCTCACTGCTCCTCCTCCAGACTGGGATAAATAGTTCAAATTAAAATGGCATGCAGCTGCAGCCAGGGGGTGGGGATCGGCAAGGAAGGAATGAGGAAGCATCCCCTCTACCCAGCATTTTTTTTTTTAACAGATAGGGGAGGAGGCAGGGACCCCGAAAAGTAACTTTTCCCAGCCCCCTGCAAACCTGGCAGTGGCTCTGGGGTTGGGAGCAGAAGTATTCTCAGAGTCCACTTTTTCATGGACTACTCCGCATCCAGCTCAGGATATCCCTGTTCCCATGCACAGATGCTTAGATCACACAGCACCTAATAAGCTTATTTTGGGAATGTCATCAGGAAATGTAAAGTGTAAGCTGCTCAGGGCAGAGGCCTGTCCTTTGCTTATGTTATATTGTAAAGTACCACGCACACTGATGATGTAATGAAATGAATATACCACTGCTTTGCTTTATCACAGCATAGTCCTAGTGGGAAAAAAAGACTCATTTGAAAAAACAAACAAAAACAAAACCTTGATCAAAAACCATTGGAAAGACGATTAATTCACTGAATAACATTTTCAACCCAGGCCTGCATAGAGAGTCTTGCCTCCTCAACTCTGGCAAAGCTTTGCATGGAACCATCTCTGTACCCCGACAGCCACTCCCGGTTTGTGAATAAAACATCCAAAGGATTCCAATCAGGATCTGCTTGAGTAAGTAAAGGAGAAGGTCTCTGTTATGTATCAACAACATTCATTGCCCTCCACAGGCTTTTCAGAAACTTGATTTTTAATGCTGTTTATTGATGTAGCTGTGTAATCTCTTTTGGAAATGTATGCAATGCATCAATTTATGCAAGGCCTCATCAAAAATTCACAGCCAAGTACACCATCAGTTCAGTTCAACATCTTTTCTCTGGCAGTACAAGCCCGTGTATCTTGAATTGCCATGAATAATTTGCAATGCTATACACACCAACCATTTCACAGGGAGATGAGGTTGTGTCGCCAATTTTTGATGAAAAGACATCTCCATTTGATGTGCTGATCTGCTGATGCAGCCTTTGCTTTGTCCTAAGAATTACACCCATTCATTTCATTTTTTTTCTTAAACTGTCCATTCGTTATCTCTAAGAAGCATGTATGGCATGCACGTAATCAAGCACAGGTTTTACACAGTCATGGGGATTCTCTAGAGGTTGCTGCTGCATTCAGGTGAATACACATTGAAATCTGTGTTGATTAGGTTGAGGCTCAAAGCCCAGTGAGAAATTGCTGGCTTGACCACTCGAATTCTCCCCATTCAACTGGATGCTTGTTCTGCTCTGTAAGTATCCCCTCTATGCAAATAGTGGCCTTAAAAGGGCAATGTCGGCAACATTATAGGCATAAATGCCTGTAATGCAAAATATATATCAAATGCAAATACAAAATATAAATCAAAAACTTAAAAGCATGGCAGGGAAAAAACACATCAGTAAAACCAATAAAACTGACAGAAAGAAACCACCAGTGAAACCAACTGCAGCATATTTACAATAACCCCAACAAGTCAGTTTATGAGGCCAAGGGTCTGTCTGAGTAAAAATGCCATTGCCTGCTAGAATGAAGAATTGCCTCTAATGTGGTTGCAATGACCCTTTATGGCCACTGTTGTGTGCAACAGTAGATCTATGAAAATACAGAGTCCCAATCTTGTGCTAAAATGGGGCTCATATGGAGACTGGGTGGCTGCCATAAGTCCCAGCCTCTTGTGTGGCATAGGGGTGGGGGTTCACTAAGCCAGGTTCAGGGGTGCATACAGATGGGGGGATTCAGCGGGTTCCCAGATCCAGTCGGGCACCCAGGACTATCCCTAATGGAGAAGCATTCAATCATGTGAGCGGTCGAATTATCTGCTCTGAAGTGGTACAGCTGAGCTTCAAGTTTACTGCCTCTGATTTTCTTTGTCAAATGCCCCTTTGCAAGAGGGTTTTCTTTAGATGAGTAACAGTTATTTCCTGCCAGTTTCCCCAAAGCAATATCCTCCATGTGATAAGGAAAAAGCCTCAAAGCTATGAGCATTGACGGTGTAGAGAAAATGTCCCAATTCAGGAGGAAACTATGAAGACAAACGGCCCAGTTTTCTGAGACTAGAGGAAACAAAAAGCCACAGCAAGGTCCTCAAATGAAACATTACTCTCTGGTTCAACTATCACATCTCTCCCTGGAGGCACTTTATAGAAGGAGGCAGTTAAATCCAATTACTTCCATTTTACAAAAGAAATCACTTGGTTGTAGGTGAGGCTTCTCTTTCATTGTTGATTTTTTTTTTATCATCATGTGGTAGGCATTTACCAGAAGGACAAGTGGATCAGCTTGGTGCTGAATAGGGAAAGAAGAACTTGAGCTAGCTGTAGCTTTGATTTCTTAATCATGACAGTACTCAGACTAGCACTTGAGCTTAATGTTAGCAAGTGAGTTTTAGGAATGGCTATGTAGGGATGCATTTCGGGGCTGGTTTCTTACTTGTATGACTGATTTGTCACTGTTGATTAATACTGTTGACCAAGGCTATATATGTAATTTTGGGGCTCTATGTTCTCTGGTGTTGGATTTTTTTTTTAATATGCAAAGTAATAAATGCACACATGCAACAAGCTACCCTCAATAGTGGGGGTGGGAAACTTGTGGCCTTCCAGACATCATCAAACTCCGACTCTCATCAGACCCAGCCAGCATGGTCAATGGTCAGAGTTGGTGGGAGTTGTAGTTCAGAAACATCTGGAGGTAGGGATGTATGGATTCCCCACTGTCCGCTCCAGTGGGGAATCTGCCAGGGGGGGGAGATCTGTTTCTCCCCCCCCCGGAATCCTCTGGAGAGGCTCTGCTCCACGAGGATTCTGCAGAGCCGCCCGGCTTGAGGGCCACTTATCTGGACCCGTGCTTCTCCGTGCCAATCACCTTAAAAAAAAAAAAAAGTGATTGGCAGGATGTGCCCATAGACTTATATGCAAAACAGAACTGTGAATCTTGTGTATAAGTCTATGTGTCCATAGAATCCGGCCTCATTTGAATCCGCAGTGGATTTCTCTAACATCCCTATCTGGAGGGCCCCAGGTTCCCCATCCCTGCTCCAAGGACCAAACACTCGCTCCTGAATAGGGTTACCTGTTTCTGAAATTCACCCTGCATTACTCTGGGGTAAGTGCATGAAGCACCAATTTGGACTGGGACCACTACACTCCAGGAGGAGAGGATTAAACCTCCCTGCACCAATGTTTGCTTCTGAAAATCCCCCCCCTCATCTATCTGTGGGGGGGCATAACAAAAGAAAAAAAAGTCTCTATTAGCATCATTTGAGGGCTTTTTTTCTTTTGTTAACCACCCCCCCATGGATGGGTGGGGGGGTGTTGGGAGCAAATGATGTTGTGGGGAGAGGTTTGATCCTAGGAATAACAATTGCCAGGAAATCCAGCCCTTTGGGGACTCTCCAAATTTCCGCAGTGCACTTGACTTGATTTGTTTTTGCGAGCCTCACCTCACGGTTTTCCCAAATTCCAGGGACTTTTTGTGTAATTTGTTTAGGTTTCATCCAAAATTTATGCAAATTCAGAGTTGCACAAATTACGGCCAAAATTGTGCAAATTTGCATCATTTGCACAAATCTCAGCCAGAATTTGCATAATACGGCCAATTTTGGGGTGTTATTTGTGCAATTTGTGCCAATTACACAATTTGGTGCAAATTGTGGCTGTACGTTTTGCAAATTCACCCCCCCCTCCCCAGCCCAATCTACTAGCTGCAGTGACTTACTGCAGGGTGGGTCAGGCCAGATAGTGGAAGATGGAATAGAGTTTGGGGGCCGAGCCGATGTAAGGTCATTGATCTCCACCCCCCGCAACTGGATTCCTCCAACCTCCCTATTTAATCCTTCACTCCAGAGTGCAGTGGTCCCAATCCAGATCAGGGTGGACCACACAAGACAAGACAAGCCTCAGTGATACACTATGCCAGGGGTGGGGAACCTAAGGCCTAGGAAGCAAATACAGCCTATCTGGGGGCCCAATCTGGCCCTCCAGTGTTCCCCAGATGGGCCTCTTCCCTAGCCCCACCCCCTTTCTCTCAACCACTGACTGCATTGGCTGCCTTGCCTATATGCTTCCAAGCCCAATTCAAAGTGCTGGTTTTGACCTATAAAGCCCTACATGGCTCGGGACTACAGTACCTGATGAAATACTTCTCCCAGCATGAACCTACCTGCACAGTATGCTCTGCATCCAAGGCCATTCTCCAGGACCCTCCCCTGAAGGAGGCTCGGAGGGCAGCAACAAGGGAGAGGGCCTTCTTGGTGGTGGCTCCCAATTCTTAGGACCTGGCACCAACATTGTCATCTTTTTGGCACCAGGTTAAAACTTCCCTCTTCTCTCAGGCATTTGGCAGTGTATAATGAATCTCCTGATTGTCTCTGGCTGATTGTTTTGGGTTTTTTTTGTTCTAGATATATGTTGTTGTATGCTATTTGTTCTATGTCATTGCATGAATGTTTTTATATTTTATGTAATGTATTTTAATGGTTTTTAATTTCTGTGAACCACCCAGAAAGCTTCAGCTATAGGGCGGTATAGAAATATAATGACTGAATGAATGTTTGGTGTTTTCCCAGTGTTTGTGCAGGTTTTTTCCCCCAGTCTTGAAACGCCTCTCCCAAGGCTTAAATGCTAAGGGAGAACTATATGCTGGTTTGTTCTGTATTTTTGCCCCATCTCTTTTCCTTTTGGCTCCACCTCCTTTGCCTTTATCTCTGCCCATCTTTGGAATGCAGTCCGGGAGAGCTTCTCCAAAATGAAATTTGGTGCTCAGGCTGAAAGAGGTTCCCCATCCCTGTGTGATGTGATTACCATCATGTCCCATTTGGCTAATAAAGGTTTAGCAGGAGATCATGTAACTCCCTGCCATGAAAAGCTTTGCTTGCCAGTTTCTGCATCACCAACAAGTCACCCTGGGAGGAAGACTGTGCAGGTCAATTAAAGCTTTCTGTTGTCCCACCCCAATTAAAAAATGGCAAATTAGCTGGAGCAGCCCTTGAACTTGCAAAGACTCGAGTGCCTGCATTGTTACCCTCCATTTGTTGAGCCTCATTGATTTCAATAAGAAAACCAGTGTTGTGCATGCAAAAGCAACATTTCAGAACATTATCATTGCAGATCTGAGTCAGCCTGCATGCCTTTCAACTGATATTACTAAAACTATGCAAGAAAGCAGAGCTACAAGTCTTGCCTGGCAATTTGTCAAGCAGCACAGCATGTTTGGAGAAAAGAGGGAGTATGGTGCTGTCATCCTAGAGTTGACGGTTGAACAGACATTTGATCTGCAGCAATTAGCAGATGACCAGGTCCCAAGCCACACCAAGAAAAGACAGAAAGAAACATGATCTGCTGCAAATTAAAAGATGATCAGGTCAAACTCCATGCCAAGAAACAAGCAACAAAACCAAACCCCTCTTTCTATTTATTTCTGCATAGAAATTGGGTTGCCACCCCAAAAGCTCCAAAGCAAGGAACATATTGCAGAACTATCCGAAAATGAAGTATTACATGTGCCAGAACATTAACAGCACTTCATCAAAATATACAGTTCTTATAATATTAAATTAAAGTTGCTTTTTGCCGTTATGGTAAATAAATAATGAACCATTCCTTGAATTAGAGGACAAGGTACCAAATCTAGTTATTACACCTCTGTTAAAGAGGCAGGAGGATGGCGAGCAACACCGGAGAAGAAGTCTTCATTTTAATTAAGTAGAGATGTCAGAAAAATACATTTCGGGATGGAGTTCAACGGGTTTTCCTAGGCTTGGCCCCCTGGACTTTGTTTCTGTTCCACTGTGGCGCCTGACTCAATCTGCAGCAAGTCAGGCCAGTTTGTAGATTTTCTGGGGATGTTACCCCTTTTTGCTTTTCTTGTAAGGTTCTGCAATTTGCATAAATTACAGCTGAATGTGCATTATTTGTGCAAATTCCACCCCAATTTGTGCAAATCACTCAGAAATTTGTGCAAATTGCAGAACCTTCCCAAGAATGCACAAAAAGTTCCCAGAGTTCAGAGAAAAGCCTGAAGCTCAGCTCACAGATGCAAAGTGAGTTGTATATGCCACAGTATTCTGTTGAGCCAGAACAGAACCAGATTTTGCAGCAATGGACATCCTTATAATTAAGTAAAAGCCCACTCACCTATCTGCCAAGAAAGATTGTGGTGGTAGAGTGGCTTTTGCATGCTTCTAGATGGGAGGCAGGGCATGTCAGAACATGGTGTGCTGCTGATGAATGCTATGATGGTGTCAGGGTGGGTCTTATGGGGGTATATAAGTCCACTCTGCCCAAAGCTGAACCTTTCCCCCTCTAAAGTAAGTCACTGAGCTCTGCCATGCCTAGGGATGGCGGAGAATTCCTCCATGGACTCCAGTGAGGCCGGATTCTTTAGAATCCAGCCCCCCGGAGTCCATGGTGGAACGGAGCAATCCCCCTCTTCCACCCCGCGAAGTCCCCGCGGACCGGATCCTACCTGCCTCCAGCAGTCCGGATCCGGCTGCTGCTGGCTGCTGCTCTGATGTGCAGCCACGAATGGCATCCTGTGTAGGGGACACCATTTGCGTCGCTGCTTTAGCTGTGATAGGCTGTGTAAATATTTAGCCTGGCTGCGGATCGGCCTGGCCGGTGGCTCCGTGGACATGCCATGGAGTGGAGCCAGCCAGGAGGATTCCGGGGGGGGGAGGAACGGATTGCCTCCCCCCTGTAGAGGATTCCGGGGGAAGGACCTGATTGCCTCCCCCTGCTGCAGACCCCAGCAGAGCAAGTTAAGTGCGGTTTCGTACACCCCTAGCCATGCCTGACGTGTGCAGGATGGGACTGTTGCCCAAGAATCAGACTGATGCCCCCTACTGCAAGAACTATACCTGTTATTTATTAATGTGTAAAACTGCTGCTATGAAATGGATTTCTATCTAATATTGTCATCTCTGACATTTCGAATGGCACAATTTCATCTAATGGATTTGGAAACTGGTAGATCATGCAGGCATGGCATCAGATACTGAATTTTGAAAAACAAACAAAGATATTACCAGCCTGAGGGTCAAATGGAATTTCAGAAAAGTTTTAAGATCTGCATTCTAATGGTGGATGGGGCCAAAGACTAAAGAGGTGAGACCCAAAATCCCAGCGTATTTTAGCTGAAAGTTCTGAAGCCTTAGGAGAGGCATTTCAGCTTTTTAGAATGGGGAGAAAAACTGCACCATGGGGCCATGGAAAGGGTGTGTGGCCAACTGGAGAGCTGAATTTGTCCTGCGGGCTTCAGATTCAACATTCTAGGGATTGAAAGATCTTGCTCAATATATGGCAGTTTGTCACGTGTGTGTTTGTGACAAAGACACTATCATAAGTAAATATGGTGGTAGGGGCTGGCTGCTTTTTTGGCAACTGCCATGAGACTGCTTCCAGAAGACAGATGATCCTGCAGTCAGATGATGCAATTGCACAATTTTGATGGAGAAGTGATATGAGGACTAGCATCTTGAAGCTACTGTGAATAAGAAAAAAGGTGTTTATTCAGACTGAAAGCAGAGAAGTAGAGATGGGAGAATCAGTGAAGCTTGAGGTCATCGAGGTTCTTCGAGTTCCACCTCAAAATTTGGTCTGCCTCATTCCCATTCCCAAATGTGAGTTTTGTTTTGCTTGTTGTAATTGCTGCAGTTGTTTGAATGGGTACATGCACATTTAGGTGCACATTTTGAAGAAGTGACTAAGGGTGCAATCCTATGTGTGTTTAAACAGAAAAAAAATGCCTGGGGCATGCTGGGAGTTGTAGAACTGCTTTCTATCTAAACAGGCATAGGATTGTGCCCTAAAGCACAAATGTGTGTGTGTCAGAATGCACATTTTAATGTGCACATTTTTCTAAGAGACATATGTTGTGAAAGTGAGAACAAGTTCAGGAACTTGTGAGCGTTGCTTGAAAAATCGAGGCATGCTCATATATTCACCTTGGAGCATGGGGGAATGGGGCAAAGCAAAACTGAGTGAAAACAAAGTTCTCATACATTCCTAGGGAGAAGTGATACGATGATTGCAAAAAGAGAGAACTGTTATTTTAGCGGTCACTTACTGGATTGAATTAGCACCATTATCTTCATGCCCTTGGAACGATCTCATTCAGAATACTTCTTGCTAGATGTGAAGATAGAAAAAGAAGCAGCCCAGGTCTACTTTGGGGAAATGGGTAAAAAAGAAATGAAAAGAAGAAGCTGTTGAGCCGATGCTTGAGCTAGAAGCCACATACAGTGTCCAGCACACATTTGCACAACAGCTAGCAACATCAACTCATCTTAAGTCAGAAATGACAAATTTTGTGCATCGTTGGGCAGGGAATCTTCACAGCACTGAAGCTACTGCAATCATAGAACCTACCTGCATTTTCTACATTAAAAGAGTGCTTCAGATTTTATTTTTTTTTAATACAGACTGCTGTCAAGGGCTCCTTGGAGGCCTCTCTCAGTCTAATCCAGCAGTAGCCAAGTCCAGACACAGACAAATGGATTCTTTTCAAATCTTTATTCCTCTTTTACAACTTAACAACTCTACTGTTAGCAACTAGATATGAGCAGCAGAGTACCTATGCCCTACGTTGGAACAGTTGGTCCCCGTTTGAAAGGGAATTACTGGCAGACCCCTGAACTTAAGGACTAGGGAGAGTCCCTCCCCTTTTCCCTTGGATCCTCTGGGTGCAGCCATTGTTTGCGCGCCAACCGGGCACTACGCCTCCTTTCTGCGCCCTCCATTTGGTGCCGCTCTCTGCATCGGCGTCGTGCATCCATCAAGTCTGCTTCCTGCGCTCTGTCACTCCCAGGACTGCTATCTAAGCTAGGAATGCTGGTGGGAGGAATCTCTGTCAGCTGTTGGCCCTGGGAAAGAGGAGTGCGCTCCTCTCCCAGGAGCGACTCCTCTTCCTCAGAATCAGAACTACTCTAGGATTCTATGGGCTCAGTGTCCACCCTGACAACCACAAAACTATCTTGTTTGAAGAGGGCAACCATGCAAAAAGAGTTCTGCTAAGCCAGGTTTTCTAAACATGCCCCCTGATCCTGTACATGTTTACTCTGTAGTAAGTTCCACCATGGTTAGGATTTAATGGAATAGAATTATATTGTGAGATGATTGCTTTACACTGTTTTTGACAGCGATAAGGAATACTTGATCATCTATAACAGTGGTTTTCATACTGTGTTCTTGGGAACACTAAAGTTTTTTGGAAGCTTATCATAGGCAGAATCAGTAATGGCAGATAAGCTTCTGTAGAGGACAACAGCTTGCCACCACCACCGTTTCCCTACTACAGTACTCACTTCCAGAGTGTTTTCTAGATAAGCTCACCAACTTTGAGACTGTTAATGGTAGAATCATTGAGTTGAAAGGGGAGGGGGATAGGCTAGTAGGTCACCTAGTTTACTTGGTGCAGGCAGCCGGCTGCTTGATGCAGGCCATCCAAAGATAAAGCACCCTCAGAAGAATGCTGTCCAACTTCTGCTTGAAGACCTCCAGTGAGGAAGAGTCCATCACCCTCTAGTTATTTGTTCCACTGTCAAACTGCTCTTGCCATCATGATGTTTCTCCTAAAGATCAACCAAACATGACTCTCCTGTAACTTAAGCGCATTAAATATTATTCTGCAGCAACTAGAAGATGATTATGATTAACTCCATGCTGTGAAATGTTTAACCCACTCATGTCTACATGTAAAACCAGATTAAAGGGAGAGGAACTGGACAGGGCAGCCCATTTCTGCCTAATTGGAAAGCCTAATTCCAGCTTGCACTTTCACTTCCTGAAGGCCAGCACTCCACACACACTGATTGGGCATCCTAGAACACACCCAGGATCCTCTGCAATATACTGGAATTCCATGGCAGACACTCAGAGATCCCAACAAATTAATTGATATAGAAAGGCTTCCCTAAAAGTAGGAAGTTTGGAAACCACTGATCGATGAAAAAAAAAAAATGAAGCAAAGGGTTTGGATTCAACAGAAATGTTTAAATCCTTAATAAAATTGATTCATCCTCCATCTTCTCATTTATCTGTGATTTATGGAAAGATGTACTTACTGAAATAATCATGTTGTAATTTGCTTTATCAGTCTTTTGGTCTGCGAGTTTATTAATATTTCTTGTATGCTCTCTTATCCACACTTCTTTTTGTTATTTTTTCCCCTTGTGATGCATTATCCAAACTTGTACTTGAACAAAATAAAAGTGTGTGTGTGCTTGTGTGTGTGTGTATGATTCCATTGGAAACAAGGACGGCAAATACACCAACCTTTGGGCTCCTATATCTATTAGTTATGTAAAATAAAGAATGTGAGAAAATGCCATTTGGAAAATTGCACCTGCCAAAATTCCCTTATGTGTATGTTTGTGTTCAAAGGCTGGCTATCCCTGATGTAATATTAAACTAGATTTTTGGCCTCATGGATTTTTGGTGCATTTAGAGCAGCCTCCCCCAACATGGTGCCCTCCAGTAGGGATGGCACAGGCACCCATTTCAGTCTGCAAATCTGTCGGACTGCTGGTGCCTGCACCCCCGAGCTGCGCCCGCTGAGCTCCGCCCCCACTTGCTGGCTTTCTGGGCTGCAGTCGAGCCTGCCCCCACTCTCGGTAAGCAGCCTGCAACATACCTGGGCTTGTTCGTCTCTGTCCTGATTGCTATGTTTTTTTTTAAAAAACATGGCAATTAGCAGCACTTGCCCATAGACTTATATGCAAAATGTGCTGTGGATCACCCATATATCCTAGTTTCACTGCGCTGTTTTGCGTATGTCTATGGGCAAGCGCTGCCGATCACCATGTTTTTTAAAAACATGGTGATTGGGCAGAGACCAACAGGCCAGGGTAAGTTGTGGGCTGCTTACTGAGCATGGACGGGGGGCTTGACTGGAGCCCGGAGGGCCAGCAAGTGGGGGAAAGCTTGACTGGCACCCGGAGAACCCGAGCTGGGATGGGTTCTCACATCCCTACACTCCAGTTGTTTTAGACAACAACTCCCAGGATTCCTGACCATTGGCCATGTGGTGTGGGGATGATGGGAGATGAAGTTCAAAACATCTGAAGGGCACCAGGTGGGGGAAGGCTGATTTAGAGTGAAAAGGCGAGTCTCCTATACATCCTTTAACAGTTTATAAAATAGAGTTTTGGCCAGTGTAGTTTGTCATACAGAAATGGTGGGGGATTTCTCTTCTGCACAGCCATGAAAGTACAGGAGCTTTGTCCTCCTTCATATCTGGTTACCCTACATGCCCGTCCTCCTCCTGATATGAATTTAATATATTCTATAAATGAAGATTCTGTTTGCGACGTAGAATCTAAATGACGGTGTAAAAAGAATCTTCACATCATAGATGGAGATGTGTAAATCAGCAAAACTTGAGCTCGCCGAAGTTCTCCAAATTCCATCTCAAAGCTCGTTCTGACTTGAGGCCATATAGGACTGCAAGTTTGTTTAAAAAAAGAAAAATGGCATGAAAATCTGTGCGTATTGTCCCAAATGTACGCATCAATTGTGCACATCTTTGTAACATATGCATTATTTTCCCATTGATTAAAGCCTATTGGTATGCATTTTTCAAAAGTGTACATTTTTTCATGCACATTTTTCAAATGTACACCTGCCAATGAACATGCTTGTTTTTGCTTGGGGAGTCACACAGCAAGCTCAAAAATGTATGGATTTTGACCTCAGACTACGGCCAGGTCTATGTTCGGTCTGGAAGGTGCGAATCAGGGAAATCCTGGTCAAAAATGAAAGGAATTCCATTTCATTACATCATTCAGCCCTTGCCATCAAACTGTCAGTTCCATGCTGACACCACACAACATTGTGCCTGGCATGAGACAGGAAACTCTTCTCTCCAAGGCAGAGCAACAGTTCTGTTTAATTGTGCTCTGGCAATAATGAAAACATTTGTCTCTTTCCAACAACTCTGACTGACTTTGATTAAAGAGATTAATAAACTTCAGAAGGGTAAATGTAATTTCCCCTTTGGAATGAAGAGCAATGCTCCAGTGCAATAAAGTGATTAGCTTAGAGTCACTGGCTGGGCGACGTTATTCAAGGCTCACAGATGCTGCTTATATTGACCCGAGGAACACATTTGGAAACTCTGCTGAGGTTAAGCCTGGGATGCCATGCAGTGCGCTTGCTAAGTGATCTTCAGGATAAACAGAGCTTGATTGTAGTCTCTTTGGACGAGTCGGAGTGATTGCAACATGTTTCTGATAAACAAAAATGTCTGGGCTTTGCTGACTGACTGACTCATCTACTCAGCAATCAGAATTGCCGGGAAACTTCAGCAGCGAATAGAAGAAAGAGGAAATCTCATATGTACGGAGACACAGTTCAAGACAGAGGAACTGCAAAAGAAAGAAAAAAGATAAAACTCTTTCTCCCCTGAAACACACAACTAGAAGCCAGCCTCATAACAGCATAACACTCCAGGAAAGAACAAGCTTATGCCACTGTTGCAAGGGTGAACTTGTGGGACTTCTCCTTCACAAATCTCAACAATCATTGGTTACAGAGAGGGGGGATTTGCCATGGCAATCAAGGATGTCCTACTGATGTGGCAGATGGGAGGGACTGTGGGAGTTTGTTTGTTTGTTTGTTTATTTATTTATTTCTATACCTCCCAGTAGCCGTAGCTTTCTGGGCAGCTCACAAAAATTAAAACCATAAAGCACAACATAAAGCAATATAGAATACAGTATGAAATGTTAAAACTACAGTATAAAAGAACAACCAGAATAAAACCTAGCAGCAATGCAGAGATTTAAAATACAGATTTAAAACAGCAGAGTTAAAAGTACTAAAATGCTGGGGGAGGGGAGGTGAACTCCTGGCACTGAAAGGAGTTCAATGGAGGTGCCAGGCAAACCTCTCTAGAGAGCTCATCCCACAGCTGGGGTGCCACAGCAAAAAAGGCTCTCTTTCTGGTAGCCCCCCACCTCACTTCCTTTGACAGGAGCTTCTGAAGAAAGACCCCTGAAGATGATCTTAGGGTCCAGGCAGATACATATGGGAGGCGGCAATACTTCAGATAACCTGGCCTCAAGCCATTTTGGGCTTTGAATGTCAATACCAGCACTTTGAATTGGGCTCGGACCTGGACTGGCAGCCAGTGCAGCTGGAAGATTACTGGTATAATGTGATTTCATTGGCCAAGTCTCCATTAACAATCTCGCTGCCCTGTTTTGGACCAGCTGATGTTTCTGGTAGGGATGTACGAAAGTGACTTACCTGTTTGTGGATGTGATTCGCGGTGGGGGGGAAGGCGCTCTGTCCCTCCCCCTGGGATCCTCGATGGGGGGGAGGCAATCCGTTCCTCCCCCCCAGAATCCTGCCTGGCCGGCTCCGGTCCGTGGCGGCTCCACGGAGCAGCCGGCCAGGGCTGTCCGCAGCCAGAGTTCCAGCTGCGGACGGGCTGGTGCGGACGCAAATGGCGGCCGCCGTAGTGGCCGCCATTTGCGTCCAGCCAAGCTGCCGTGACAGGCTATGTAAGTATTTACATAGCCTATCATGCCAGGCCAAGAAAACAACAACAAAAAACAGCAGTGTACGCAAATGGCGGTGAAAAAAAAGAACGCAAATGGCGCCCACTACGCTATTTGCGATCCCCTTTTTTTTCACCGTAATAGCCTACGTAAATATTTACATAGGCTAGAACGGCGAAAAATAGGGAATGCAAATGGCTGCCACTGTAGCCACTGCCATTTGTGTACGCTGGTTTTCTTTTTTGGGGGGGGTTAGCTGTGATAGGCTATGTAAATACTTACATAGCCTATCACAGCTGCAAGGACGCCAATGGCGGCCACAGCAGCCTGGCTGCGGCTGACCAGGAGACCAGGCACCGCAGCCACCACTGCCGCTGACGCCACTGGAGCCGCCACCGCCGGAGCTGCCGCCGCCACCGAATCTGCTGCATCCGCCCCAGGTAAGTTCCGTCCCGGGGGGATTCCATGGGGGGGGCGGGGGGCAGGAGGCTGTTCCGCCACGGATTCCGGGGGGGCAGATTCTAAAGAATCCGGCCTCACTGGAATCCGTGGCAGAATTCTCTGCCATCCCTAGTTTCTGGGCTGTTTCCAAAGGCAGCCCCACATATAGCTCATTGCAGTAATCCAGATGAGAGTTTATCAGAGCATGGATAACTGCAGCTGCGTCATCTCTGCCCAGATACACACACCAGCAGCCCTCAGACTGGGAGGAGGAAGTTTTTCCAGTGGTCTCCAGGAAGTAGAATGCAAACTGTATTTACTAATTAGCCTGTCTATCTCATTAAAATTTGATTAAAATTAATTGAAGTGTAATTCAAAAGTTAAAAGCATAACAATATTCACAACTCAGCTCTCAGCTGACTTAGCCCCAGCCCCCAAATGCCAGATGAGATAAAATAGTTTACAACACCTCTAATTCTCCAAGGGAAGGAAGATTCATAATTGCAAGTCAATTATCAAGAACAGCTCTTTGGGGATACAGATGGCCCACTCAAAAAGGGGCTTGTGGTCTATCTTAGAAATTGTGATGCAATATAAGGGAAGAGATACTCTCTGAAGTATTCATGGCAGAAACAGAAAGAAGTCATCACTATCTAGTTGCATCACTATGCAGAAGGTAGGTGCACATATGTGCAAATATGCTCATTTGCAAAAATGCTCATATTTGCTCATATGCAAATCTGTGCATTTTTCTCAGTTGGCATTTTTTTTTTCAAAACATGGTGATCAGGGAGCTCGACAAGGCTGCCTGGGTGAGTGCGGGTGGCTCAGCAAGTGTAGGTAGGGGGAGAGTGCAGAGAGGGGCTTGGCAAGCATGGCTTGGAGGTGCAGGCAGGGTGAGTTCCATCAGTTTCCCGGATCGAATCAAGCACCTGCACCATCCTTATGTTAAACTCTGATTCTCTCCTCCCCCCAAATACAGCATGGGATGCCTTTTACCCTTTGTGCCTGCTTCCGAATAAAACATTTTTAGGGGGGTTTTTTGCAAGAATTTTTAAAATTTCTTTCACCTAGAAAATGGACAAATCAAAACAACCCATTCTGATTTGAGTGAAATTGCCTTGAAATGATTGTAGTTATTTTGAGCCAGTTCTAGTACCAAGGGAGGGGGCAGGAGCAGGAACCTAACTGTAGGGATGGGCGAACCCCCCGACATCTGTAAAGGGCCACAGTTTACATAGACATAAGTGCTTTATGGCTGCAAATGGCATAAAATATGTCAATTACAGCCGTAAGTGTCCCAACTAGTCTATCACACCTTTTAGAATGACAGAAAGCCACTCCGCACAAAATCTGAGGCTGCACAACTTTGGGATCAGCAGCAGATTTCTCCAGCATCTACCCCACTGTACTTGGATTCAGACGTGAAAACAAATACAAATGTGCTTCTGATTTATGCACATGGTCCCTGATCCAATAAATGATTCACACATGGAAGTCTGCTTCCTTGTGCTGATCTCCTTATGTCTGGACCAGTAGTGAAGAATAAAGGACTACATTTTTCTTCATTTTCCTGCAAGCCACAGGTGACTATTAAGATGGTATTGAGAAAAGTGTGAGCAACATTAATGGAAAAGTTGGTGATGACTTTCCTTCTCCTTTCTCATCATCCTCATCACCATCTGAATATTTCCAAAGACTACATTCAAAAGAACACATTCACATTGATACTGATGAACATACCAAGACACAAGTCACAGCATCAGCAAATGAGCTAGCACCTTGGTTTGAATGCTTCTAGGTAGGATGGTACCAAACACAGTCTTGTTTGCTCTGCTTGGCACTCCTGTCCTGAGTTCCCTGTTTCATCCACCCTCCAAGATTCTGTGCCTGGTACCTCCATCCACATCCCTGGCAGGAAAACGATGCTCCATTGAGGTTCTGGGAGCACCCACCATGACCTCCACTGGTTGCCCCTTCTCCAGCCACAAAGATACATTCTTGGCCTTGGGAATAAAAACTAGTGCAGGAATTCAAGGAGACGTCTCACATGGTCTGACTGAAGACAGATGCACGATTTGGCTGGTGATAAGAGATGCATGATTTTGGTGGCAGCAGGCAGAAGCAAATGGTTAATGTGAGTTCTTTGACCTTCTCTGAGCCAAACCAAATGATGCTTGTGCATGCCTCATTATTATTACAAATGGGGCCTCATGTAACAAAGTCAAGAACAAACACCAGCTATAGATATTCAGCTTTTAAGGATCAAACTACATGTTACGTTAATGGTGTATCATTTATCTGAGCCTTATCTTTTTTTCTTTTCTTTTTTACTTTAGAGCAAGTGTGAATGACCTTGATCAGGACCAGTGCACACTGGGAGGGGAGGATTATATCTTTCTCCCATTTGCCTTCTGAAATTCCAACTCATGCAAGGATTTAAAAAAGAAAAAATTTCTGCATGTCTCCTAAGCCTTAAGGGAGGCATTTCAACCTTTTAGAATGGGGAAAATTCAAAAAAGCTAGGAAACCACAAAATAATTGGTGGCTGGGAGAAAGGGAGTTGTGCCAGGGGGAAGGGAACTTGGTCATCTGTATGCATTTTCGTACAAATGTGTAAAATGTACACATTTTATATGCACTTCTCATAGTGTGCGCACTTTTTGCAAGCCATTTTTCCCTAATATAATGCATTATTGGGTGTAATTTCCCAGAATATACATGTGTTTGTGCACACATTTCCTTAATATACACATTTTTGTGTGCATTTTGAGAGTGGTACAAAGTCTGGAAAAGTACAGATTTTGGTGTGTAAGTGTATTCTCGTTCACATACAGTTTCAGGAGGTGTGAATTAGGTAAATTTGTATAAAAATTTAGACCAAACAAATTTATCAGCTATCCCTAGTTTGTGATAATGAGAAGTACAATGAATATTTCTGTCCATGGTCTTTGATCTGGGATGGTGTAGCCACATATGCACATCATCAAAGCTGGTATCATAAAGGGACCAACAGGCATCTCTGAACCAGCATTCTGCATCAGGGCCTTAGAATTTAGCCAGTACAAGATACAATTCTTACTGTGCCACATCTGTCATAAAGTAACAAGAGGACATATAATATCTATTGAATATTAGTGATTATCTACAACTACTTAAAGTGACATAGAAAAATATGCACTTTTGGTTTGTTTTTAAATTAAAAATGAAGCACAAGTTTACTAAAAAAAATATTTGCCCAAGTCTATTAGGCTATTTCAGACTTCTTAATCATAAGTGAATAGCAATATGCTACATAATTTAGATTTATTTAACATTTCCCTTCCTTAAATTATTTTTACATAGAGCAGGTGGAAAAGTAATTATTCTAATTAGGGGAAAAAACCTCACCGATGGCTTCGTTCATCCGCCAACAAATCAATATTTAATTAACAATGTGTCGAAATGGAAATGCTTGCTGGTACTCGCTTTCTGGGTTGGTCGGTCGGTTGGTAGGTAGGTAGACAGGGTAGCTATCACATTTTCTTTACTTCATAGAGATATTGTGTTGTAAAAAGAAAATAAGTTAATAATAACTACATTCATCAAACTGACTTCAGGATCTGACATTCAATATTCATGGGGAGAGTTGTTGTAACTACCCAGTAGCCTTTGGTCCTTCACCAATCTGATGCTCACCAGATTAGACTATGATTGATTGATTGATTGATTGATTTATATTACACTTCTATCCCACCTTCCTTCCATTGTGGAATGCAAGGTGGCTACATGTGGTTCCCAGGTGGTCTCCCCTCCAAGCAGTGACCAGACCCAGACCTGCTTAGCTTCAGCAAGGCGGCTGACTCATGTGCCTTCAGACTATGCCCTGGGACTATAACTCCCATCATTCCCACCCAGCATGGGGGCCAAATTGTTGTTTTCACTTCTGCAGTCATGTGAAAGTTGACAGCTGCATCAGAGTTCTTACTGGGCAGTAAGAGGAAGCAAACCCTTTAAGGTACAGATGCTAAAAGACTTCAGTCTTCACAAATCCTAATATGAAATGCCCTGATGCTGATACCCATTTCCTGGACCAATATGGAAGTTGGAACTTAGCTGTCTAACAGATTCATAGTCCTTTGAATTTGGTGATGTGGTTCTTGGCAGTTCAAATGTATCAACATGTGGATTTAAATGCATATTTTTGAGATTTTTTTTTTAAAAAATATAGATTATGCAGAAACAGATGGGTAAAATATGCAAAGGTGTAGAAAGGTCTTCCCCAACCTGGTGCTGTCCAGATGTTTTGGTCTACAACTCCCATCAACCCCAGTCAGCATGCCCAATGGCTGGAGTGATTGGGGTTGCAGTCGAAAACAACTGAAGAGCACCAGATTGTGGAAGTCTGGTGTAAACCATCTGGTGTAAATACTCTACCTATATTTTTCAAAGGAGGATATCCTAACATGTGACCTACATGGGGGAAGGATAGGTCATGAGATACCTCTGTATTACTCCCAATTTATCATAGATCCATCCCAGTTACCAGGCAGGAGCAGTGGCTTCCTGTAGGGACCCGTGAGAATTCCACCGCAGACCCCAAAGAGGCTGGATTCCAAAGAATCTGACCTCCAGACTCTGTGGCAGAGTGGCTGCATTTACCTTCAGGTCTGGAGGAGTTCTACAGGGTGTCTCTACAGCTCCCTGTAAGACACGATACACTAATGGTGGCAGCCATTTGCTTATCGCAGGAAAGGTACAGCCATAAATAGCGTATTGTATGCCATTTGTGGCCGTAAAGCACTGAGTATGACCTAAATACAGCCATAAACAGCCGCATGTTGGTCAAAGTCAGTGCTTCATGGCTGCAAATGGCACCAC
The DNA here is from genome assembly GCF_057233095.1 of Heloderma suspectum. NCBI lineage: Eukaryota > Metazoa > Chordata > Lepidosauria > Squamata > Helodermatidae > Heloderma > Heloderma suspectum. The sequence goes on from NC_139461.1 coordinate 177,694,032, forward strand.
GTACCAATACACCATGTACTGCTGTGTTTTTCCCATGATAGGCTCATGGCAGCTGCCATTAGTGTATCACGTCTTCTAGGGAGCCGAAGATCCACTCCACCAACTCTGGTGGATGTGGCTGGGCTCCAGAGGATTCTGTGGGGCCCTGAGTGGCCCAAATTGCCCCTCCATAGACCACCCCCCTGGACCGGACAGTGGGGAGTCTGTACATCCCTAGAGTCATCTGTTGCCACAGGGAATCTGACTTGGGGATGCCTCCGCATAGCCAAGTTGTTATACTCAAGGTTGTGTCACAGGCATCCAGATCATATGAGATTTTTCAGGAGGAAAGGGAAGAGACTGCAGTAGGAGAAGGGCAAGATCCTCAAGAGAGTTTAAAGGACAGTTCTTGGATATATTCGAGAGCACCCTGCTCTTTCACAAGCTGTTTTAAGAATATTTGTTCCAGTTATTTTCATACCTCACAACAGCCAGAGAAATGCAATTGACACAAGTCAGTCCCCCCTTGTTTTTGATACAAAGAAATTTATGCAATGCGGATGCATGCCCAACATATCAGTCTATGTAACTGTGTATACCAAACAGCCTTCCCTCACTTAGGTCCCGTCCCTCCAGACGTTTTGGCCTACAACTTCCACCATCTCTGACACATGCTGGCTGGGGCTGATGGGAGCTGTAGGCCAACATATCTGGAGGAACGCAGGCTAGGAGAGACTGGTGGATATACTAATCATACATTATACTAATAGTTGCTTGATGTGGACAATAAAGTGGCAAATCCATGACGGCATGTTTGGAAGGAGATCTGAGTCTGCTTCAATAGATGTATAGGAGCGTGAGAGGGATATTTGCAGCAGAAATATGTTGGGAAGAAGTGGGAGTTTCATCCTCCTCCTCAACCTGACACATTTTCTGGCAAGCTCTTCCCACAGCCGATGTACAGGATGTACCTTTGTCATTTTTCAAGGATAAAGCCCATGGTGAAGGGGGTTGTAGGAAAAGTATTTTAAATCCCTCCCACTCACCGAAAATTTCTCCTCACCCAGGGTCGGCACACAAAATGCACCAGGTTCGGAGAGGAAGATGCTCCCACTTTTGTCTGACACTTCTCTGCCGCAAATAGGGATGGACAGACTCTCTCGCACCCAGCTTCGTCGGGTGCTTGCCAACCCGCCCCTGCTTGCAGTGCTGCATGAGCTTCTAAACAGCCCAGTGAATGCCTGAGGAAGCCTCAGGGCCACCCACCCTTGTAGCAAGCTGCCACTGTGCGCAAAAATGGTGGCTCCGGAACTTCCGTATTTTTCATATTGCGTAATTGGTGGCTGAAAAGTGCCATTGTTGTGCACAATGCTGGAGTCCCGGCCACTGCCCATTAACCCCTAGTTCTCTCCTCCTTGCAAAGAGGGGAGAACAAGGGGTTAACGGTGATTCCTGCCTCTGCCATCTGTCAAGGCTTGCCAGGCAGCAGGAGTCACGCCAACTGCACATTCTCTGCTCCTTGCAAGCAGGGGGGAATCTCCCCTCCTTGGAAGGAGGGGAGAATAAGGGGTTAATGGGGACCCCCTCCCTCTGCCACAGGCAGCATTAACCCCTTGTTCTCCGCTCCTTGCAAGGAAGGGAGAATGAGGGGTTAATGGGGACCCCCTCCCTCTGCCACAGGCAGCATTAACTCCTCGTTCTCCGCTCCTTGCAAGGAGGGGAGAATGAGGGGTTAATGGGGACCCCCTCCCTCTGCCACAGGCAGCATTAACCCCTCGTTCTCCGCTCCTTGCAAGGAGGGGAGAATGAGGGGTTAATGGGGACCCCCTCCCTCTGCCACAGGCAGCATTAACCCCTCGTTCTCCGCTCCTTGCAAGGAGGGGAGAATGAGGGGTTAATGGGGACCCCCTCCCTCTGCCACAGGCAGCATTAACCCCTTGTTCTCCGCTTCTTGCAAGGAGGGGAGAACGAGGGGTTAATGTGGACCCCTCCCTCTGCCACAGGCAGCATTAACCCCTCGTTCTCCCCTCCTTGCAAGGAGGGAAGAACATGCAAGACCCACTTTTTGGGTGCGGGACTTCTTTGCGAGCATGTCCGGGTGATCACAGAGGCTCAGTGAATGGGTCCGGGGCCCACAAGAGAGGGGGAGTCTGCCAGATTCCACACCCTTTCTGGACTCTCACGACACCCCTAGTTGCAAATGTCCCACTCTCACACTCCTACACATCTGTTGAACTGAGAGCCAAGTTTTCACACTCAGATCTACCTCCAAACGTGCTGTCATGACTGTCACACAGAAGAGGACCACAACCTGTTCTCTATCAACCAAGATTGTGGGATCTGAAATAACAGGCTTAAGTTGCAGGAAGGCAGATTCCAGTTGAACATCAGGAAAAACTTCCTGATGGTCAGAGTGGTCAAACAATGGGACCAACTGCCTAGGGAGGGGGTGGGTTCTCTGTTGCTGGAGGCATTCAAGCAGAGACTGGACAGCCATCTGTCAGGGATGTTCTGACTTGGATTGCTGCACTGAGCAGGAGATTGGACTTGAGGGCCTAATTGGTCCCTTCCAATTCTATGGTTCTATGATACCATTAGGCAAAGTGAGGCAGCTGCATGAGGTGGTAGATGCTGGGGCCACAAAGCAGCAGCAAGGTTTTGGACGACAGAGCTGTGTCTGCCAAACAGCCTCCCCTGCTCAACATAAGCAAGCCTACTGCCCTTAGGTGCTATTGAGTAGGGATGGGTAAACAAGCGATGTCTGAGTTCAGTGAGGTTCTCCAACATCTTTCCTGAAGCTTGTTTCACCTCAAGTATCTTCCCACCACCACCCACAAATTGGGAAAAATGCATATGTTCAATCAGAGGTGTTGGGGTTTTTAACAGTGTGCAATATTTCCATTTGAAAAAATACACATTTTAAATACGCATTTTTAAAAATACACATTTTTCCCTGACCAAAAATGTGCATTTTCCCCTACAGGCTAAAGCATGAATATGTGGATTTGGGGGGATTTGCACAAATGTGCACCTCTGCAAATGCAGCTATGCACGTTTTCGGAAGTGCACGAGCAGATTTTCAGAAGTGTGTATTTGCACAAGTGCTCACTTTTAGATGCAAACACAATTTCCCCAAGAATTCCATTCCTGCTTGCACTCAGGGTTGCCCAGGGGGCATGGTGTCCTGATTTCTGAACAGCAATGCAATTTTCGTACATCCTCACTCTGGAAGATGCTCTGTTGTTAGCAGTGTTAAAGTAAAATTCAGTTGCCAATCCAGTCTGCTTTGGTGTTTGGAATTAGGGGTGCAGTACCATCTTGTCCTTGGCCTCAGGAAGCAAAGTGTCTTGGGTGAGTCTTGTCTTCACCACACCGCTTTGCAGCTGTTCAATGAAGACCTGAGTCCCCACGTCTGCTGTGAAAGGTATAGGGATGGTGTGGGTGCCAGAATGGGTCCGGGAACCCATTAGACTCCCCCCCGCTCCCCCCCTGGAATCCGTAATCCAGCTTAACAACCTGCCACCTCTGCCCACTGAGCCCTACGAGTAACCGAGACATACTGGAACCATCCGCTCATGCCCAGCAGCTGCTTGTCCTCCTTCCAAGCCACCATCTTTTATGCAAGGTTAAGCCCTATATTTCCATAAATTCATTGTTGCACACAGTGGCAGCTATAAAGGGCTATTTCCAGTGTGAAAATGGCCCTTTATGGCGACGGTTGTGCACAGCAGTAAATATGTGGAAATATAGAGCCCCATCTTGCGTAAAAGATGGCAGCTCACATGGAGAAGCGGGCAGCTGCAGCATGCTCCCAGACCGCTCTCCAAGCCCAGGGGCTCACGCAGCCTGGCTCGCATAGGTAAGGTGCACCGGCTGAGCATGGACTCCGGTGAGTCTGTCCATCCCTAGAAAGGTGTAGTTACGGGTGCTCCTGGGGGGAATAATCAGATGTGTGATCTGACACATAGAGGGGTGATGACTCCCACCCCATTGATATCTGTAAAGGGTACCTCTGAGATCTGTGCTTCAAGCATACAAAAGACATTATTTTACCTCGGACAATAGTTTATCATACACAAAACATCATTTTCATGAATGTATCTGTTTACATCATGATACAGAGTACATGATCTATCAGGAGTTGGATTCTATGATTCCTGGGGTTGGGTCTCCCCCTGCGCGCACACACACACACACACCATTCTTTTCATTCTGCTATAGGAACTACACTTTGTGGGGAGATGAATTAGCCTTTAGCACTCTATCCATTTCTTAAAATATAAATTTGAACTTTAAAATTCTGTTCCCTCAAAGAGCATTCATTTTATTAAGCGACCATATTTCTTTCAAAATACCTTAGGCAACAGTGTCAAGAGCCTTCTGTGTATATGCCTTTTCTGCAGTAAAAGAGAGAGAAAAAAATCACAACAGGTTTAATAGATTACCTGGGGAAATGTATTACTGCTGAAGTGTAGAGAATATTTTCTTCACTGCAGCTGGTTTTTATTATGTGATACCCAGAACTGTACAACTTCTAGGCAGTTCTTCTAAAATTGCACAACACCCCCAAACGTATGCCGTAGACAACTCAGAATGGTGTGAACATACTACATTTTAGGTAAGCTATACTGAAATGTACAGTCTATCTAAATAGTGCAGAGCCAAAACGTTTGGCTTGTTTCTCTTTGCTTAAAAAAAAACAAATAAAACAAAGTATTTCTTTTAAAAGAGAAATCAAGCAGAAACACACCACCACAACCGCCAGTATTTTGGGGGACCAGGAGCAATTACTAAAATCCTATGATTATTTTAATAAGTCAGAGAATGCTACATTATTTCTGTAACAAATTGGTCTCCCACCTCTTGGGTCAATGTAACTCCACATCAGCAATCCTGTGAGCTGCCATGTCCCCTTCCAGCCTATCAGAAATTATGCCTCATTCCAGCACCACTGAATGTGCTTTATTTGAGGACTGGTAATGTTTTAATTATAACCTTGTTAGATTTTTTTTGTATTTTCTTTTTATCTGCCATTTTATTTGATAGCCATGTTGTGCATTATTTCTTAGTGGAAAGGCAGGCTATAAATCAGGGCCTGGCAATGTGCCCCCACTGCCCTTGTTGCAACCCCTGTGGCTCCCTGTTATCTGGAGTGGGCATTTTTACTCCTTTTTGTTCTTCCTAGTTTTCCATGCAGGGTGCACCAGAAGTATACATCTGAACAGGGGCTATAGGCATGATTCCCTAACTGATCCAGGAGTTTGGGCTGCATGCATGTAACTCTTTTTAAGACTTGGAATATTGCCCGTCAGCTGTTCTGCAGGAATATGCTCCACTTCTCCCATGGAACAACGACACAGTATGGTTTCAACTTCGCTTTTTAAAAAGCACCCTGCATGTTCACAGCACCAGATGCTCCATAAAGGACTCTTTGGATCTGAGCTATTGTTGTCCTGAAAAGTAATCTACCGATTTTGTAGCTGTGAAACAGGGAACTACCTTGAATGGTTAAAATAGAAATCCAGATTTTTCTGTTTTCATTATGAAATCCTGTATACATTAGGGAATGGCATGGGCACCTAATTGGGTCTGGAAGTTCACCAGACTCCTCCCCCATTTCTCCCCCTGCCCCTGAAATCCAGTTTGGTGAGCTGCCACTCCAGCCTGCCAAGCCGCATGAGTGACCGAGACTTACTGGGCCTCTCTGCTCATGCCCGGCAGCCACGCATCTTCCTTTCAAGCTGCCACCTTTCATGAAAGATGCGCCGCTATATTTTTCTATATTTATGGTTGTGCACAATGGCAACCATAAAGGGCCATTTCCACAATATTAGAGGCCTCTAACGTTGTGGAAATGGCCCTTTACAGCCACCGTTGTGCAAATCATAAATATACAAAAGATAGAGCCCCCTTTGCATAAAAGATGGAAGCTCACATGGAGGAGCATGCGGCTGTGGCTCATGCCCAGGCAGCCCTCTGAGCCCTCTAGGGGCTCATGCAGCCTGGCTTGCATGGGCAAGTGGCAGTGGCTGTCAGGGGTGTTTCTGAGCATAGGGAGTGGGATAGCAGTTCAGATTCTGAGGGAGAACCATCAGACATGGGGGAGGTGTTTTCCCAGGCTAGTCCAGATATGAGTAGGCCTGCTTCTCAGGTTACAAACATCCAGATGGCTGAGCACGAGGGTCCCTCCTCACCCCCCCCAAGAGAGGCAGAGAAGAGGGGATTGACCTAATAGATGCCAGACACAGGTGCAGAGAAAAGAGAGAGAAGGCTGGGGTGGAACTTAGATGGTCTACCTGATTGGCTTTGCGTGAGAAGCTGGGCTTACAGGCCTCACAAGAAGAGAGGGACCTCCCCCGCTTACATTAGGCTAGCGAGACTGCCTCCCCCTTCAAACGGCAGGCAACTCTCGTAAATTCCATTTCGATCCCCTGAAGGCATTCCCTGTCGATGGAGAGTTTCTCTGAGAATTTGCATCAGTATGACCCTGTGAAGTAATGGATTAAAAGCTGTAGACTGAAGCCTCTCATCTGTGTATGTTTGGGCATTGAAGTGGGGGCTACGGCTACGGCAATCTTGACAGTGGCAGCTGCTTGAGCATCCACCAAAGATGGACTCCAGTGAGTCTGTGTTGCTTTTTTACAGCATGGTTTGTACCACCATGGCAATTTTCTGGGTTTCAGAGATTCTTCAGCAGAAGATGATCACTCCTTGTTATTTACCCATCATATTTTATTGATATGCCTAATTAAAAATCCCATCTGATGCCTGTGCCAAATCTTGGCAGGTAGGGTATGGGTGACCCCACTTAACCATGCTTTCTAAGACATGCACAATGCAGGCCAATTTATTTGAGAAAAGATGGAACATGCCATCTCATCTATTTTTGATCATCACCAGAAAAAAAGTGCGGTTATGTTAAATAATGTTCCACTCAAGTTCAACAAGGCACAAGGGCAGACAGAAGAAAATGTGATGCATTATTTGTAGCTAATTCTGCCAGGGCAAACCTTCAGTTGATCCCAGCATCTTACCTTCATTAGTCAACTCAAGAGATACCATTCTCATTCCTACTTCCAGGAAAAGAGAATGAAACTTTTGACAGTTTTGATCAAGGGGGGGGGGGGAATGAAATAGCAGCCACACTTCTTCCAAATAGCTGACCTCTGCTAGTTTGTGGAATTTCTGAATAAACATACTGCTGTATGAACTGATGTGAACTCATAAAATGTAACGCATTCTTCTGGGAGTTTTTGTATTCTGGTGTGAGTAACCAATTACAAAATAAACAAGTATTTTAATCCCTATTCCTCCTCAGAACTCATGCAAGCAAGCTCAGCTGCTGCATGCGTCAGATTTGATAGCCTGCTCATGTATTTGGGTTTTCAGCTGAACACACACACATACTATAATGACCAGCTCTGAGGTTGATGGGAGAGCAGGTTCTGAACCCAGGGGCAGGCTCCAATGGTGCCCAGGTACTCGTGTAAATGACTTTATGCTAACACCAATAGCACTTGCTGGTGTGACAGATGCAGTGTTCCAGCAAGTGCTACTAGGATTAGGGGTGGCGCAGGTGTCTGGCTCAGTCTGGGAGTCTGATGGACTCCCCCCAGATCATGCTTCCAGCCTGTGCCTGCCAAGCTACTGCCCCCACTCACCCCCACCCCGTGCTCGCTGAGCCACCCTCACCTACCTACCCTAAGCTGATCTAGAGCGCCCATCTTTCCCACGGTTGCCATTTTGCAAAAAAATGGTGCCTCAGGACCATCTGTAAATTTAATATTGTGCATATAGTGGCCATAAAGGCCTCATGGGCCATTTACACCTGTAATATTGTGTAGATGGGGCCTTTATGGTCACTATGTGTGCAATATTAAATTTATGGAAGTTCCCGAGGCACCATTTCCCGAGGCGCCAACAATAAACATTGTTATCTTTTTGGCGCCAGGCTAAGACCTTTCTCTTCTCCCAGGCATTTGGCAGGATATGATCAGTTTTAACTGATCTTGGAATGGTTTATGTTTATGGTTGTTTGCTTTGAGATTGCTTGTTCGAAGTTGTTTCAGATATATCTTCTTGTGTATATTGTCTGTTTGTATGTTTTTCATGGAATTGCTTTTTAAAATCTGTATATTGTATTTTTAAATATTTTTAATCTTTGTAAACTGCCCAGAGAGCTTTGGCTATTGGGCAGTATAGAAATATAATAAACAAACATACAAACAAACAACGGGAAGGATGGGTGCTCACGGATGGCTCACTGTAGGTGAGGGCAGCTTGGCAAGCACAAAGTGTGTGTGATAGGGATGTCAGAGAAATCCGCTGCGGATTCAAATGAGGCTGGATTCTTTGGAATCCAGCCTCAGGAATTCGCAGTGGATTGGGACCACTTACCTCCACTCCAGGAGGACTGGAGGCGGAATGGCACTTGGCTGCTTCTTGCCAGCCATAGCCGTTCGCATCCTCCCTGTCCCTGCCAATCTCCATGTCTTTTCTGTAAAAAAAAAAAAAAAAAAAGGTGATCGGCAGGATGTGCCCATAGTTGTTGTTGCTGTTGTTCAGTCGTTCAGTCGTGTCCGACTCTTCGTGACCCCATGGACCATAGCACGCCAGGCCTTCCTGTCCTGCGCTCTCTCCCGGAGCGTGCTCAAGTTCATATTCATTGCATCCGTGATGCTATCTAGCCATCTCATCCTCTGCCGTCCCCTTCTCCTTTTGCCTTCAGTCTTTCCCAGCATCAGGGTCTTTTCCAGGGAGTTAGATTCATGAATCTTGCATCTAAGTTTATGTGTCCATAGGCTTATATGCAAGATTCACAGCTCTCTCTCTCTCTCTTTTTAAAAGACATGGCAATCGGCAGAGACAGGGAGGAGGCGAATGGCTCTGGCTGGCAGGAGGGAAGGTAAGTGGCCCCTAAACCAGTTCCCCCCCCCTCGGAATCCAAGCAGAGCTACTCTGGAGGATTCCGGGGTGAGGAACGGATCGCCTCCCCCACCCCGGATTCCCCATTGGAACAGACGGTGGGGAATCTGTACACCCCTAGGGTGTAAGGGGATATGCAGGCATGTGAGGGGGTATGCGGGCACATGAGTGGGGGTAGTGATTTGTCAGGTGCCCTGAGAACCCAGATAGGGAGGGGGCAGCATCCATCCATCCCTAATGGCATGGTGGTCAAGTTGGTTTACACTAGTGTTACGTCATTTGCCCTAGCACCCACACACTATTGGATCAGGCCTGTGGTCCCACCAGTCCAGTCAAACACCCTGTCCGCTCCACCTCACTAGTGACGAAGGTACTGGATCTGGATTTAATAACCAATGTCAAGAAGGCATTCAGCTTCTGAGGTGCCCTTGGGTGGCATTCTATAAACTTTTGGATGGTTTTACCCCCACTTTCCATGCAAATTACACTGAACTCCTGTGAGCCCATCCTTGGTCTGAAAAGATATGCCAAAGTCTTGTCTGAATGAGTAATACTGGTGGCCAACTCCCAGTGAGATCTGCAGGCAGCTGAGAAACTCGAAGAACATTGCCATTCGCAGACCTGGCTGACAGCCAAATGAATATATTATTCATTTAGCCAGACATTTACACAGCTTTGAAGAAAAGCAAACAGCTTATGGGAATAATCCTGCATCTTTAAAAATGTAACGTGTCAAGCATCCTTCAGTCTGCTATTATTCTAGAGAGTGGAACAGTAGGTGGCTGAAAGGCATGTGGATGGATTTCTCATCTTTTTGAAAACAGACAGATGGGACGGGTGATTTTTGGTTCCCCATGTACTCCATGCAGGTCGTCTGGGGCTTTTCTTCCAAGTACATAATCCATTTTATGTTGAATATGTTAGTGCAGCCTTGGCCCAGTTCTTTTTATTCACCATTTGGATGTACAGTACTGGGCAAAAGTCTTAGGCCACCATTAGATTTGTTGTTTTAGCAATGATATAATGACCATATATAATTATTTCTCAGTCTCTTCATTAGAATACAACCAGAAAATACAGGAAATTTGTATGCAGTATTCAACAATAGAAAAAAAAATCAGAAGAAACAGCTTCCATAGGCTAAAGTGGCAAGTATTTAGTATAACCCCCCCTTACACTAGAGTAACAGCAGGTGCCTGGCCAGGAATGGTCTTTGTGGAAGGGTAGCAGCCAAGAAACCACTTTTGCGGAAGGGGGACAGGGTGAAAAGGCTAAGATATGCTAAAGCTCACAAAGATTGGAATGAGGATCAGTGGAAAAGAGTATTATGCAGTGATGAATCCAAGTTTGAAATTTTGGGGTCCGATCATCGACAATATGTGAGAAGAAGAGTTGGAGAGAGATGTACGAATGAGTGCTTGCAGCCTTCAGTGAAACATGGTGGAGGGTCTGTCCTGGTTTGGGGCTGCATTTCTGCCAGTGGAGTTGGCGATCTTGTCCGTATTGATGGGATCACGAATGCTGAAAAGTAGGGGTGGACGAAAGTCCCTTACCTGTCGTTGAAGGACATTCGCGGTGGGGGGGAGGCGCTTCGCAGCTCGCCCCGCGAAGTTCAGGTGGGGGGGAGGCTTCCCGCCTTGCCCCGGCCGAAATTCAGGCCGGGGAGGAGGCTTCCCGCCTCCCCCGGCCGCGAACGCGAAAGTTTAAAAAAAAAACAAAAACGCCCCCTGATAGGCTACGTGACGATTCACGTAGCCTATCACGGCTAGATCTGCAAAGTCAGCCGTGATAGGCTACGTCAATCGTCATGTAGCCTATCACGGGTGACTTAAAAAAAAAAAAAAAGCGCGTACGGATAATGGCGGCCCCCATAGGGAGCCGCCATTCGCGTTCCTTATTTAGTCGCTGTAGTCTACGTAAATGTTTACATAGACTACGGCGAAAATAAGGGCAACGCAAATAGCGTTTTTTTTTTTTTTTAAAGTCACCCGTGATAGGCTACATGACGAATTACGTAGCCTATCACGGCTGACTTTGCAAATCTAGCCATGATAGGCTACGTGAATCGTCACGTAGCCTATCAGGGGGCGTTTTTTTTTTTCTTTGATTGCAATGGCGGTGGTGGAAGCCAGTCGAAAGACCGGCTGCCACTCCTGCCCTGCTCGAACACTCGCCGAACCGCCGGCCGGACCCGCCACCGGGAGGGACATTCGGTGAAGGTAAGTCCTGTCCCGGGGGGGGTGCGGGGGCTGGGGGGATTTGGAGGATTTCTCCCCAAAACTTGTTCGGGGGGTCGAACACGTTGGCGCTCGGCCCCCTGAAGTTTTGGGGAGAAATTCTCCGCCATCCCTACTGAAAAGTACAGACAGGTTTTAATTCATCATGCCATTCCTTTTGGAAATCGCCTGATTGGGAATGGTTTCATTTTTCAGCATGATAACCATCCCAAGCACACTGCTAATGCAGTGAAATCATATTTAGCGAGGAAAACGGCTGATAAAACACTGACAGTCATGGACTGGCCTCCACAGAGTCCAGACCTGAATATTATAGAGGCAGTATGGGATCACCTGGACAGAGAAAGAAATAAAAGACAACCTACATCTAAAGAAGAACTCTGGGAAGTGCTGAAAGAAGCCTGGTATAATATACCAGAAGATTACTTCAGAAAACTTCAGAATAGTCTCCCCAAAAGAGTTCAACATGTGCTTGGAGCCAAGGGAGGTCACACTAAATACCGACATTTGCCTGTACATATTTCCTGTATTTTCTGTTTGTATCTTAATACAGAGACCGAAAAATAATTATGGATGGTCATTAAAGCTTTGCTAAAACAACAAAGCTGGTGGTGGCCTAAGACTTTTGCACAGTACTGTATATGATGTCGCTGTGTGGAGTTTTTGACAGAGATATGACATTTTGAGTAGTGCTGTGCCGAAACCTGCCCCCTATTTTCAGGAACTTTTGTCTCTCCCTGTGAAAGAGGAATTGTTTTTGGAGAACTTTGGAGAATTTTTGTTTTGGAGGAGCGGGACAGGGTTTCCACACACCTTTTTTTTAAGTGTAGGCAATTCTTGAGGGCCCTTCTGCCTATTTTGTTTTTACATAGAAAGAAAAAGAAAGAAAAAACAAGCACCCCCTGAACTTCCAGGAGCCCAGGCCTCTGCACCAGCCAGGAGTTCTTCCTGAATGCCTATTGGAGAGGGTGACGTCACATGGTCTCCTGTGAGTTCAGAAATAACTGCTGGGCTGGAGAAGAGGCCTGGGCTCCTGCAGGTGCAGAGGGTGTTTTTACAACAACAGCAACAACAATAATAGAAAGAAGACCCCTCAAGAATTGCCTACTTTTAAAAAGGTATGTGGAAACCCTGTTCCCCTCCCCAGGTGAAAATTCTCCAAAATTCTCACCTCTCCCATCCTCTTTCTCCAGAATTTTTGTTTTACCTCCACCACCACCCACCCCAAAATGATAAAAATGGAAGAGTTGAAATTTTTGGCACAGCACTAATTTTGATGCCTCAGGCAGAAAATTCAAATGGCAGCTTCTGTGCTGGTAAATACTATCTGTATTATGGATATACAGACTGTGTGAAGTCTGCTCCATCTCTGTTTCACAGATTGATGGGTGCCTTTCATTCTGTCATCCGCCCACAGACAGATGCAAATATATATTTTTTTGTCATGCGGAAAAATACGGAAGTATTTACCCAAGTATTTACATAATTTACCTCAGTACGTAACAGTTAGTGCATTGTCCCCCATTCCATTCAACGTTTCCTCAGCAGAAATTTACGTATTTTTCTATGAATGTATATGCGTACATTTTGGGAAAGTAAAAAAAATCATCCGGAAGTCCATGGACTCCGCACAGCCTGAGGGGGTTGCTCTGCACTAGATTTTGCAGGCTGGATTCTTAGAAATCTGAGCTCATTTTAATCCATCTTAAATTTCTCCAGCACCCCTAATCTCTATCAATCTATATCAGGGGTGGTGAACCTCAGGCCTGGAGGGGGGGCATCCCTCCTTGCACCCCATCTGGTTCTCTGGCCTTCCCCAGAAGGTCACACACCTTCCACTGGCCCCACCCCTTTTCCTCGGCCTGGTTGTTTGGTGGTTTCCCAGCTTTTGTGTACCCCCCTTCTAACACATTGGAAACCCTCTCCTAAGGTTTAGTTATGGCAGCAAGAGCTTTAAGCTACAATATACACTATTTTCCTAGTTTACATGAAGCAGAGCAGCCTTCCCTGACCACCTGTCCTATAGATGTTTGGACAACAGCTCTCTGCTTTCCTGACCATTGGCCATGCTGATTGGGGCTGATGGGGATTTGAAGTCCAAAACATCTGGATGGCACCAGGTTGGGGAAGGCTGACGCAGATGATTTCCTTACTCAACAGATAGAGCAGGAAGGTGGTGTAGTTCAGGGACAGTCAATGAAGAAGGCCTCAACGAATTGAGACTAGGAAAAAGGAACAAGAAGGGATGATGGTATTCAGGAGACACCAACTGTGGGTTTTAAAGACCTGACTCTTTACCCAAGCCTTCCTGGAATGATTGTGCTCCCAACTAGTTTGTACTTATTGAGTTTTTAGTTTTGGTTTAAAATATTTTAAACATTTGACCTGATAAGTCCTTATCTTTATTGCGATATATTTTATTTTATTTTTTATTTTGTAAGCTACCTACAGATATTTAAGATACGATAAGAAATCTATACATTGATAGATTAAATAACTAAATAAAGGAAAACAAGAATATGGGAAAATGATGAGAGAGAGAGAGAGAGAGAGAGAGAGAGGAGAGAAAGATCAAGTGATAAAATCCCTTTAAATGCAAGGATGAGGATGTTGAAATTACCATGAAAGGTGGTATGGATTACTAAGTAAATATAGGATTGCTTTGGTTTTTGGTTCCCCTGTTGCTTGCTTCTCAAATGCTATAATTTTGGAGAGGCTAAAGAAATCCCCCTATTAAAACTATAGCATGTATGTGGGCGCACTGGTGTGTACCCTGAATTTAATTCCGAAGCTTGCTTCTGCATGGTGAAAGAGATGCTTTTCATTTGAGCTCCGAGTTTCCTTGGCTGGCTGACTATCAAATCCATTTGTTTTAGGGGATTTGCAAATTTGACTTCCTTGACAGATTTTGATCCCACATGCCAGGGCTCTGGCTGCAAGGGATGTTTTGTGGTAAGTAATGGTGGAAAATTTTAGCAAGCAACTGTTTTGTTTAGGGGCCTTCAGCTGTGACATTGATCAACCTTTGTTTTGAAGAGATTTAACACAGCTGTAGAAATGTGCTTTAGGCATTTTAAACAAATAAATAAAACTTGCAAGACACAGAACTGCATACAACAGAAATACAGCATGTCCCTTAATGATAGTAAAAGTCCTGGTCTCAGAACTTTGTAACTTGTAAATGTGGGTGAGATTGTGGCAGCAATTAGGTCTACATGCGACAGCCTCTTAGGATGGAAGTTAAGGGCAGTATCTAACAGTGACATCCCACAGGCTCAAATAGCACTAGCAGAGCTCTGCTGAATCTTTCCATTGCGCAAGTGGTTTCCCATTACTCTTGCACAACCAGTTTTACAATGGGTGAAAAGCATTTGTGCAATCGGTTGCACAGTGGATTGCACAACACATTGCACAATGGGTGCAAGTAGTTGCATAACCCGAGCAGAACACACAACCGATCGCAGAACAGATGGCAGAACAGGTGCAAAGCAGAATGCACAGCAGGTTGCACAACAGCCTGCACAACGGGCACAAAACAGTTGCACAGCCAGCTGTGCAGCCAGTTGCACAATGGGTGCAAACAGTTGTGTAACCCAAGCAGAATGTTCATCTGGTCACAGAATGGGTTGTATAACAGATGCAAAACAGAATGCACAGTAGGTTGCACAATGGGCACAGAGCAATTGCACAACCAGTTGCATAACCCAGGCAGAATGCACAATGGGTTGCACAACGGGTGCAAGCAGTTGTGTAACCCAGGGTCATTGTGCAACAGGTTGCAGGCTGGGTTGCACAACGGGTGCAAGCAGTTGTGTAGCCCAAGGTCATTGTGCAATGGGTTGCAGGATGGGTTGCACAATAGGTTGCACACACACAATGTTGTTCCCCATCTCAGTGCTGACCATTTTGTTTGTGCTAATCCTTGCTGTCTGGCTATTTCACAGGGTGCAGGGCTATGATAAAAAAGACCAGAGAATTGTCCAGGCTTACCCCACTTTAACTGCAATATCTTGTGAATCAAGATAATGCTTTATTTTTGTGTCTCTCCTGCCCCCTACTCAAAATGGACTAACTGTTTTGAAACTTAGCTATCATAATCATCCATACTGCACATGTACAATTTAACTTTTACAAATTGAAAACCAGAGACATAACTGTTGTATCCTTGTTGCATACCACACTACTAATAAATAAATAGTATGGAAAAAAAAACAAAGAAAGAAACAAAAACCAGCATTAACATTAGCTATGTATGATAATTTTTTTTCAGTTCTTTTTTTTTTTATCAGGATTTACCAAGTTCACACCTCCCAGACCCGAACAACATCTGTGGTCAAAGCTTGTGATGCAATTTGCAGAACAACAAGCTTAGGCTGATAGACCAACTATGCCCTTATCTTGACAAAGGTAGCCTACCTACAGTTATCCATGCTCTGATAACCTCTCTTCTGGATTACTGCAATGCATTATACAAGGGCTGCCTTTGAAAACGGTCCGGAAACTTCAGCTGGTCCAAAACAGGGCAGCAAGTGTGTTAGCGGGGACTGGCCAACGAGATCATATTAGGTCAGTACTCTTCCAGCTGCACTGGCTACCAGTTGCTTTCTGGACCTGATTCAAAGTGCTGCTATTAACATTCAAAGTCCTAAACAGCCTGTCACCAGGTTACCTGAAGGATTGCCTCCTCCCAGATGTACCTGCCTGCCTGGACCCTAAGATCATCTTCAGGGGTTCTTCTCCAGGATCCTCTGCCAAAAGAGGTAAGGCAGGAGGCCACCAGGAAAAGGGCATTTTCTGCTGTGGCACCCCAGCCGTGGAACAAACCCTCTAGAGAGGTTCTCCTGACACCTACATTGTACTCTTTCCGGCACCAGGTGAAGACCATTTTATTTTCCCAGGCATTCTTTAGCATTTTAACATTCCAGGTTTTTTTTTTTTAGCTCTGTTGTCTTAAAATCTGCTGTTGCATTTTCAATATCTGCACTGCTGCTAGGTTTTACTCTGGTTGTATTCTGTGGTTTTAATCTGTTATACTTTATATTGTATTTTCTGTTGTATTTTTGTGGTTTTAATTTTGTGAAATGCCCAGAGAGGTTTGGCTATTGGGTGGTATAAACATGAAAGAATAAACAAACAAAAATGTGTTTGAAAATTGTGTTCATTTGAAAAATGCACATGATAAAAATGCATACGCAAATGTTTTAATCAATGGGAGACATATGCATGCATTTCAAAAATGCACATAATTCATGTGCACTTTGGGGAAAATGTACATGAAAATGCACATGAATTTTCAGGTGAACAGGGGAAAAAAGCCCATCATCGGATATGGACATGAGTTGGAACAAGCTTCGAGGTGGAATTCAAGATGGCCTCACTATACAGGCAGGTTGGTATGGGAACAGGTTCCCTTCAGGAACATACTTAAGCAGTTGGCTGTAGTTCAGCAATGGGAGGACCTCTGTGCCTCCCAGGCACAGCAGGCCATACAATGGGCCCAGGCCAGGGCCTTTCCAAGTGCACCATGTCTTGGAGTAGACATATGATCCAACCAAAGCCAGTTTACGGCTTAGGTGAACTGTGAAGAGTGTAGTGGCTAGAGCATTGGACTGGGAGTTGGGAGATCTGGGTTTAGTCCCCACTCAGCCATGGAAGCTCACTGGGAGACTTTGGGCCAGTCACAGACTCTCAGCCCAACCCACCTCGCAGGGTTGTTGTTGTGAGGATAAGATGGAGAGGAGGAGGAGGATGTAAGCTGCCTTGGGTTCTTTGCAAGAGGAGAAAAGGTGGGATATAAATGCAACAAACAAACAAACTCTACTAAAACATAGGCTCTTCTTAGCAGCCCTGCAGTAATCTGCCACACATGAATAGTTCATTGTAACCAAATCAGTTGTAGAAAAAGTCCCTTACCTGATCCCGATGCTTGCTTCGCGGTGGGGGGGAGGTGCTCCGTCCCTCCCCGCCGAAATTCTGGCCGGGGGGGAGGCACCCCGTCCCTCCCCGCCGAAATTCTGGCCGGGGGGGAGGTGCCCCGTCCCTCCCTGCCGAAATTCTGGCCGGGGGGGAGGTGCCCTGTCCCTCTGGCCATGAACCCTTCTGTCCTGCCGGGACGCAAATGGCGGCAGCCGTAGCCGCCGCCGTTTGCATCCCTGCAGTCAGCCATGATAGGCTACGTAAATGTTTACATAGCCTATCATGGCTGACTTAAAAAAAAAAAAGCACATACGCCAATGGCGGCGCCCATGGGCACCGCCATTTGCATTCCTTTTTTGGCACGTGTAGTCTACGTAAACATTTACGTAGACTACAGCGAAAATAAGGGCAACGCTATTTGCATTGCCCTTATTTTCACCGTAGTCTACGTAAATCTCTACGTAAATCTACATAGACTAGACATGCCAAACTAAGGAATGGAAATGGTGGTGCCCCATGGGCACCGCCATTTGCGTACGCGCTTTTTCTTTCTTTTTTTCAAAGTCACCCGTGATAGGCTATGTGACGATTTACGTAGCCTATCACGGCTGACTTTGGAAATCTAGCCGTGATAGGCTATGTAAATCATTACATAGCCTATCACGGGTGTGTGTGGGTCTTTTTTATTTTGCAATGGCGGCAGCGGCAGCCGGTCAGAAGACTGGCCGTCGCCGCCGCCCCACGCCAAACCGCCGCCGGGACCCGCTGCCGAGAGGGACATTAGCACGAGGTAAGTCCCATCCCAGTGGGGCGGGGGGCTGGCGGAGAATTTCACCACCAATTTTGGGTGACCGAATGCGTTGGCATGCGGCTTCCTGGAGATTCATGGAGAAATTCTCTGACATCCCCAAATTAAGAACCAAATTTCAAACAGCTGTGCAAGAAACACTATCGAATTACTAGGGGGAGATTTTTTTTATGAAGTAGCTTCTCGAGTCAACATTTTTTGGTGAATTAAATGTTAAATATCATCTATGATATCTGATATATGAGGGTTTTTTTTGTTTTTACTTTAAATAAAAAGTTACCCTACTTTTAAAAGTCCAAGTCCTTCTTCCTGAGTACAATTTAATATAGCCTGCAAAAGTGAAGTGACTACGAGCTCTTATTCATCCGATCGTCATCAGTGTATAACTTGGTCCATGAATTCAGGCTATGATATAATTAATCCTTAAGTGAAGAAGCAGTGGAGCTTAAAGGTCAGCACCAGTGACAGGCATGTTTTCACAGTATTATGACTTCTGATGTGTGTGTGTGTGTGTGTGTGTGTGTGTGTGTATATATGTGTATATATGTGTGTGTGTGTATATATATGTGTGTGTTTGTGTGTGTGTGTGTGTATATATATATATATATATATATATATATATATATATATATTATTAATATCAAACCTCTGCAGGTTACATATTCCTGAAAATGCCAGGCACATTTGACCACTGCCAATCACCTCAAGGTAGGGATGGCGGAGAATTTCTCCCCGAAAATTTGGGGGGCCGAGCGCCAACATGTTTGGCCCCCCGAACAAGTTTCAGGGAGAAATTCTCCGCCCCCCCGCCCCCCGCCTCCCCCAGGATGGGACTTACCTTTGCCAAATGTCCCTCCCGGCGGCGGGTCCGGCCGGCGATTCGGCCGGTGTTTGTGCGGGGCGGGAGCAGCAGCCGGTCTTTTGACCGGCTGCCACTGCCGCCATTCCAAGAAAAGAAAAAAAAATAAAAATGCCCCCGTGAAAGGCTACGTGACGATTAACGTAGCCTATCACAGCTAGATTTGCAAAGTCAGCCGTGATAGGCTACGTCAATCGTCCCGTAGCCTATCACGGGTGACTTTAAAAAAAAAAAGCCCGTACGGATAATGGCGGCCCCCATAGGGAGCCGCCATTCCCGTTCCTTATTTGGTCGCTGTATTCTACGTAAAGATTTACGTAGACGATGGCGAAATTATTTTCGCCGTAGTCTATGAAAAGATTTACGTAGACTACAGCGACCAAATAAGGAAAGCGAATGGTGGCTCCCTATGGGGGCCGCCATTAGCGTAAGTGCTTTTTTTTTTTTAAGTCTGACTTCGCAGATCTAGCCGTGATAGGCTACGTTAATCGTCACGTAGCCTATCACGGGGGCGTTTGTTTTTTTTAAAAAAACTTTGGAGTTTGCTGCCGGGCGAGGCGAGGCGCCTCCTCCCCGGCCTGAATTTCGGCCGGGCAAGGCGGGAAGCCTCCCCCCCGGCCTTAATTTCGGCTGGGCGAGGCGGGAAGCCTCCCCCCCCGGCCTGAACTTCGCGGGGGGAGCAGCGAAGCGCCTCCCCCCCACCGCGAACAAGCTTCAAGGACAGGTAAGTGACTTTCGTCCACCCCTACCTCAAGCTATAAATTAATGTAACTTGAATTTTGGAAGTATATAAGATACGCATCCCTTGAACCTATTAGATTCCTCTCCCTACCAGGTTGATTCAAGGATATGAAGGGCCAACAGAAGTCTCACAGGCATGGCGTGACTCCCCCATTTTATGAGAGAGATGTACAAGGCCCCCAAACTCTGTACTGAAGACACAGAACATGTTCCTTAAGTAAAGTCACAGCCCAACGTTAACGACCATGGGCCACAACTTCATTTAACAGACATCTGATCTGCAATTACTAGTTAAATCCCCTCCCTCCTTGTGGGTGTGCTTGCCAACAAGATGAGAGATAGAAAACAATTTGTCTGGCAGTTTGAATTAGATGGACAACTCAGCCCAGCTCCAAGCATTGTATCACTCATACAAGTGGCCCTTGCCCTTCACAGCTTGCACACTTTAATGGTGTGCAGAGGAGGTCCTTCAAGCATCAGACCTGAGTCTGTAAGCACTGGGGTCAACAACGCTCAAGGAGAGACTTTGTGCCCCAGCTTACCCTATACCACAGGGATGGGTAATGAGTGCCCCCATCCAGATGTTGTTGGACTTCAGCTGCCATCAGCCCTAGCTAGCATAGCCAATGGTGAGGGATGCTGGGAGATGCAATCCTGCAGCTTCAATAGGGCCACACATCCGTATCCGTAGTAAAGGGGTAGTACCCTACAACACAGTATACCCAATACTGTTCAAGTTATTTTTGGCACCTGGAGATGTGGGGGGATGAAGGCTGACTTCATTCATGTATTTTGGTCTTGTCCAAATATTTTTTAAAAAAGGGAAACAGTTTTGCAAAATATTTATGAAATGACAGGATACATACCAGTGGATCCATTGTGTATTTTATCTGGCCATCTTACAGACTTAAATTTAACTTCCAACTTGGAGCTTATTTTTAACCTTTTAACCATTAGTAAAATACTGATAGGTGCTTTCTGGAAGAAGACCAAGATTCTGTCCAATGAAGATTGGTTCCAGAAGGTCTAGGATACAGTTTACATGATAAAACTGACTAATTTAAGAAGATATAAAGAAAAAGGTTCTGTAAACAAGTTTATTCTGAACTGGTCACTCTTCGTAATGTACTGGAATTCTAAATTCAGGGATTGCTCAAGCCCTTAAGTTATGGCTGAAATGTTATGAATCTCTCTCTCTTTTTAATTTTTTCTTGCTATATCTTGTGATTTGTGAAAATAATATTAATTTAAAAAATGTTCAAAAAGTTATTTTGGCACCTGAGGCAGAAAATCCAACAAGCACACTTCTCCCTTCTTGGTTGTAAACATACAATAATAATAAATGCAATAACTGATCATCACCCAAAATCAGCTGCCTGTGGTGGCCACCTCACTCTGCCTAATGGTAGGACTGGTAACATCGTTTCCCCTTACCTCGATTGGATTTCTTCCATGCATACTGCTGAGCATGCTCCATTGCATGCCCTGTACTACAAAGTGAAGCCTGCTTTCCTATTTCTGCTCACCATTGCTATCAGATTTCCTACCCTATTCAAAAGGTGAATGAAGTAAATCAAAACTCTGTAAAAGAGAAACAGCTACTATTCTGTGTTTCATTTAGCACTGAAATGAGTCTGAAATACCTAGAAGGAGAGAATACAGTTGTGTTTATTAAAGGAAATCTGCAGTGGTGTGAAAGGCAGAGCTAGCAAAAAAAGAGCATGCTCGACCTCTCCCTTTGTAGACAGTGCCAGAGTGCCCAGCCTATAATGCTGCCAGGAAAAATAAATAAATAATTTTTTATCCCAAACAGCAACAAGATAGCTGATGTCATGCATGTAATTGGACTGTTATTGAACTCAGCAGAGGAGAGGGGGACAAGGTTTTTAACCTCCCTATTTCAAGAGTGTGCTGTAGCTGAGACAGTGCCTGCAGTTGGGGTTATAGAAAAGGCTTAATTATTCTTTGGACCTTGTTCTGTAGGTGGAGGGATAATTGCTATAGTAGAGGTGGTCTCCCAGATGTAGCAAGAAGTGGTCTGTAACATCAAGTTAATCACTTAAGACAGGGGTGGGTAACTTGTGGCCCTCCAGATTTTTTGACCAACAGCTCCTATCAGCCTTCGTAGGGGTGAACGAAAGTCACTTACCTTTTCTCGCAGCTTTTTCGCGGTGGGGGGGAGCGCTTCGCTGCTCCCACCGCGAAGTTCAGGCCGGGGGGGGAGGCTTCCCGCCTCGCCCGGCCGAAATTCAGGCCGGGGAGGAGGCTTCCCGCCTCGCCCGGCCGCGAACACGAAAGTAAAAAAAAACAAAAACAACGTCCCCTGATAGGCTACGTGACGATTCACGTAGCCTATCACGGCTAGATCTGGAAAGTCAGCCATGATAGGCTACGTGAATCGTCACGTAGCCTATCACGGGTGACTTTAAAAAAAAAAAGCGCGTACGCGAATGGTGGCCCCCATAGGGAGCCGCCATTCGCGTTCCTTATTTAGTTGCTGTAGTCTACGTCAATGTTTACGTAGACTACGGCGAAAATAAGGGCAACGCAAATAGCGTTGCCCTTATTTTCACCGTTGTCTATGTAAACATTGACGTAGACTACAGCGACCAAATAAGGAACGGGAATGGCGGCTCCCTATGGGGGCCGCCATTATCCGTACACACTTTTTTTTTTTTTTTTAAAGTCACCCGTGATAGGCTACGTGACGATTCACGTAGCCTATCACGGCTGACTTTGCAAATCTTGCCGTGATAATCGAAAGACCGGCTGCCGCTCCCGCCCCGCTCGAACACCGGACGAACCGCCAGCCGGACCCGCCGCCGGGAGGGACATTCAGGGAAGGTAAGTCCCGTCCCGGGGGGGGGCGGGGGGCGGGGGGGCGGAGGATTTCTCCCTGAAACTTGTTCGGGGGGCCGAACACGTTGGCGCTCGGCCTCCCGAAGTTTCGGGGAGAAATTCTCCGCCATCCCTAAGCCTTTGCCATCATAGCTAACAGTGAAGGATCATGGGAACTGAAGGCCAAAATATCTGGAGGTCAGCAAGTTGCCCAGCCTTGCCATAAGGCCTACGAATTGTCAACCTTTACAAATGCAACCTTTACCAATTCAGTTTGTACAACCTTTACAAATGCAAGGATCCTAGGTTAGGTGATAGTTCTGGATGAAAACTGACCAAGGAACCTTTTTCTGGTTCATTGCAAGGAGAGCTAGCAATTATTATTTGCCTTTTGACCAGTGTCTAGGTAGAAAACCCTCAGCTCTCCCAAGTCACAGCCATGTTACTCCCTTCTTTGGATTAACTCTTTTCATCCCATTCCCACAACTTCTGCCTTCTTCCTTCCCTCTTATCTCCCACTTCATTTGCAGATGCTGCCAAATGTCCTGATGTGGTGGTGCTACCTGCTAAAGCAGCCAGCCATTTTAAGCTCTAGGTTTTCCTGACCACAAAAGGATTAATCCATCTAGTCAACACTGGGGTGGCAGGGGGAGGAATTTGTCCAGTGGACAGATCAGGTCTTCTAGGGCATAGTCTGAAGGCACATGAGGCAACCACCTTGCTGAAGCTAAGCAACTTTGGATCTGGTCAGTGCTGGAACGGGAGACCACCTGGGAGTAGGGATGTACGAAAGTCACTTACCTTTTCGTAGATGGGGTCCTGTCACCCAGAATCCTGCCTGGCCAGCTCCACTCCATGGCAGCTCTGCGGAGCAGCCAGCCAGGGCCGCCCGCAGCCGGAGTTCCGGCCGTGGACGGGCTGCTACAGACGCAAATGGCGGCCTCCGTAGCGGTCACCATTAGCGTCCAGCCAGGCTGCCATGATAGGCTATGTAAGTATTTACATAGCCTATCATGGCAGACCAAAAAAAACACAACAGCATATGCAAATGGCAGCAGCTATGGCGGCCGCCATTTGCATTCCCTATTTTTCACCATTTTATTCTACGTAAATATTTACGTAGGCTATTACAGTGAAAAACAAAGGTAACACAAATAGCGTAGTGGGCGCCATTTGCATTCCTTCCCCCCCCCAGCCATTTTATCCTATGTAAATATTTATGTAAGCGATTACGGCACAAAAAAGGAATGCAATTAGCACCCACTACACTATTTGCATTCCCCTTTTTTTCCTGCCGTAATAGCTTACGTAAATATTTATGTAGGCTAAAACAGAAAAAAAAAGGAATGCAAATAGCAGCCGCTGTAGCTGCCGCCATTTGC
Source organism: Heloderma suspectum (assembly GCF_057233095.1). Lineage (NCBI taxonomy): Eukaryota > Metazoa > Chordata > Lepidosauria > Squamata > Helodermatidae > Heloderma > Heloderma suspectum. The sequence continues at coordinate 177,717,717 of NC_139461.1, forward strand.
GTATGCTGGTTGTTGTTTTTTTGCTTGCCGTGATAGGCTACGTAAATACTTACATAGCATATCACAGCATACAGCAGATGCAAATGGCACCTGCGGCAGCCGGTCAAAAGATCAGCTGCCGCCGCCGCCGGAGCCACCACCAGAGCCGCTGCTGCCGGAACATCCGCCCCAGGTAAGCTTCGTCATGGGGGGGAATCCGTGGGGGGGTGGGGGGTGGGAGGCCGTTCTGCCACGGGTTTCAGGGGACCGAATGCCAGTGCATTCGGCCTCACTGAAATCTGTGGCAGAATTCTCTGCCATCCCTACCTGGGAGCCACATGTAGCCACCTTGTTAGGGATGTATGAAAGTGACTTACCTTTTGCGGATTATGTTGATGGTGGGGGGGAGGCGTTCCGTCCCTCCCCCCAGAATCCTGGCCAGGGGGGGAGGCACTCCGTTCCTCCCCCCGGAATCCTCGAACGGCCGGCTGTGCTCCGCATCAGCTCTGCGGAGCAGCCGGCCAGGCCAGGCCATCTGCAGCCGGATTTCCAGCCGCTGAGGGCTCTAGGTAAAAAGAACAAAAACAACCGCGTATGCAAATTGTGGCGGCCACGGCCACCGCCATTTGCGTTCCTTCTTTTTGGCCATCTTAATCTACGTAAATATTTACGTAGACTGTGATGGCGAAAATCAAGGGGAGCGTAAATAGCGTAGCGGGTGCTATTTGCGTCCCTTTTTCATTCACCGTTTTAGCCTACGTAAATCTTTACGTAGGCTAAAACGGTGAATCAAAAGGGGACGCAAATAGCGCCCACTACGCTATTTGCATTCCCCTTGATTTTCGCTGTCATAGTCTACGTAAATCTTTACGTAGATTAAGACGGTAAAAAGAAGGAACGCAAATGGTGGCGGCTGTAGGCACCGCCATCTGCGTACGTGGTTGTTGTTTTTTTAAACCCACCCCCAACCATGATAGACTACGTAAAGATTTATGTAGCCTATCATGTCTTTTTTTTCTTTTTTTTTAAACCTAGCCATGATAGGCTACGTAAATCTTTATGTAGCCTATCACATCTTTTCTTTTTCTTTTCACAAGCCTGGAAATGGCGGTGGCAGCAGCCGGTCGGAAGACCGGCCACCGCTGCCGCCGGAGCCACCGCCGGAGCCACCACCGCCAGGAAGATCCGCCCCAGGTAAGTCTCATCCCGGGGGGGATCCGTGGGGGGGGTGGGGGGGGCAGGCCATTCCGCCACAGATTTTGGGGGGCTGAATGCACTGGCATTCGGCCTCACCGAGATCCGTGGCGGAATTCTCTGACATCCCTACTTGTGATCCATGATGGAAGTGGTATATAAGTGTAAAAAATAAATAAATTCTAAAGCCAGATCCCTTGACAATCTCTTTTAAGGCCTGCACAATCACAGCCATGCAGGCTTCTAGAATCTCCATCATGCAGCTAAAAGTTGTCAAGTCTAGCTAAAACATTTTCTTTTCGCTGGGCTCTGATCTCAACTATTGTGTTTACCCTGATTTTCCTGTTGTAAATTTGCTCTCTCTCTCTGCTGATTATAAGTGTCCATGTTTGTTTTTAGGCAGCAGATGATAACATAATTTACAGGTACGTGTTCTGTTCCTTTACATAGCACACACATATTGCATGTTTAACAGTTTTAAGTAGACAAAGAACCAAATCTGATGTATCGCTTATTACATTGGTATCCCACAGGAAGCATTTCAGGGGCCATTATGTATCTCAGCACACCATCTGGTCAGACCAAATGATACACAAGCATATTTCCTTCTCAAAATGGCTGATTACTGAAAGTGTAAGAGCAGCCAAGCTGGGCAGAAAAGTGTGGTTGATAACATGTATTCAACCTTTGATATCTAAGCTATTAACCATCTCAGTTGAGAGAAGAGGATCATTTGCATATTCATTCTTGATTTACAGTAATTATGCACACGTATCATACCTCATCTCATAATTCAAACTATCAAAGAGGTGATATCCATTCTGGCTTTTATATAGGAAGAATTACGTATGTAATCCCCAGTTCCTTGGGCTATCCCTGTCTAAGGAGAATGTATTAGTGCTGTGCTGAAAATTTCTCCCACTTTTCTTTCTTTTCTTTTTTTTTACCATTCTCATACATGATAGAGGAGAAATTGCTTTCAAAAAGAAATTCAAAGGAGGAGAAGTTTCAGAGAAATTCTCATGGGTTGGGTTTGGGGTCCCTGTGCTTACTTCACTTATGAGGTGGCCATGGAGTGTGAGCGATTGTCCTGTCTAGTTTCATTGTAAAATAGTCCTTGAGGCAGCCGGTAACTAGGGATGTACGAAAGGGACTTACCTTGTCCCGCAGCTTTTTTCGCGGTGGGGGGAGGCGCTTCACTTCTCCCCCCGAAGTTCATGCGAGGGGGGGGTGTCTTCCCACCTCGCCCGGCTGAAATTCAGGCTGGGGAGAAGCTCCCCATCTCCCCGGCTGCGAACTTCAAAAGAAAAATTAAAAAAAAGCCCCATGATAGGCTACGTAACGATTTACGTAGCCTATCACGGCTAGATTTGCAAAGTCAGCCATGATAGGCTACGTTAATCATCACGTAGCCTATCACGGGTGACTCTTTTTTTAAAAAAAAAAAAGCGCGTACACAAATGGCGGCCCCCATAGGGAGCCTCCATTCGCGTTCCTTATTTGATCCCTGTAGTCTACGTAAAGATTTACGTAGACTACGGCGAAAATAAGGGCAACACTATTTACGTAGACTACACGTAGATTACGTAGATTTACGTAGACTACAGGGACCAAATAAGGAACGCGAATGGCGGCTCCCTGTGGGGGCCGCCTTTTGCGTATGTGCTTTTTTTTTTTTTTCAGAGTCACCTGTGATAGGCTACGTGACGATTAACGTAGCCTATCATGGCTGACTTTGCAAATCTAGCCGTGATAGGCTACGTTAATTGTTACGTAGCCTATCACGGGGGCATTTGTTTGTTTTTACTTTTCTTGTAATGGCAGCGGTGGCAGCCGGTCGAAAGACCGGCTGCCGCCCCCGCCCCTGACGAAGACCTGCCGAACCGCCGCCGGAACCCGGCGCCGGGAGCGACATTCGTAAAAGGTAAGTCCCATCCCGGGGGGGGGGGGGGCGGGGGGGTGGAGAATTTCTCCCTGAACCTTCGGAGGACCAAATGCGTTGGCACTCGGCCCCCCGAAGTTTCGGGGAGAAATTCTCCCCCATCCCTACCGGTAGCCTCCTCAGCTTCCTGTACTTCAGTTAAAGTCATAATGAGGAAGAGGTCATGAGGCAATTCCTCTCATGGGGCTTTTTCAGCTCAGGAAATGTAGGTGGCCTGGGAGGCTGCACAACAATGGAAAGATTTGTAATAGAGACAGAAACACACACAGCACCCTCAGCCATCTCACAGTGATTAGGTAAACTCAAAACCCAAAAGAAAGTCAAAATTCTGCCTCAGAAAAGTGGAAGCCTTAATGTAGTTGATACTGTTGCCACTTACAGAAGCAGTGCAATAAACCAAAAACCCTTAGGAAAAAAGAAAGAACCTACAACCGCTGCCCATAGTGAGCCCTATCTGTGAGAAACTGTTGGGGAATTTCTCCTCCGCTCCATTAGGAGAAATTTGGTGAAATTCTCCCCCCAATTTCTCTGCCCACAAATAGGCTGGGTAATTTTGAGAAGCCATTTGTGCATACCTCTAGAATGAATGGTGTATCTCCTTCAGACAGCAAAAGATATTTTCTTAGATTAATATTACTGCACGTTATTGGTGCCATCAGTTACAAAGATATCAGAACATATAATGGAATAGTATATTCCATTCAAAGAACAGATCAAATGTGTAATTTACTAATTGAAGATGCAGAATGGCAAAGATGTTTAGAGATAAATAAATAATCTTATACTCAACATTTAATACTTGAATTAGCACTTTGAATTCTTTACATGGACTTCTATTATGAAATCTTTCACCACGTGATATGTATTAAAATGTGAAGTGATTTCTTTAGTAAGCAATATCTTGAGTTCCAGTTGGCACATACACACACACACACACACACACACACACATATATATATATATATATACACACACACACACACACACACACACATACATATAAAAACACATTTACCACACAGATTCAGCACCAAATATTGAAAATCACTTTTTGGTCTAATATCATAAAAATAATTGGGAAAAATGTTTTTTTTTTTTTCCCATTATGTATAACTCCAAAACTGTGGGTCACAACAATTTCTGGGCGTCTTTTCAAATTTTGAAAAAGCTTTCAGAACTGAACAACTTTGTCCAACAGTTTTAATACCTAAGTTGTACAATCGCAAGACTGGGTAAAAGAGCTGATTAATGAAGTTACTAAATCATAAGTTACACACACATAGTTGCATTTTTTTAAAATTTTGCAACAGGTACAGCTAGTGTGTGTGTGTGTGTATGAAAGGAAGCACTACCATGTTTCAAGTCAAGAGACATTCCTTCAGAGGCAACTGAACAGTTTCTTCAGGGAATTGCTTTGACAGTCTTTTTCACTGCCTTCACTTTATAGTGTGTAAAACTCTTTCAGTAGCTCCCAGGAAAGAAGACATGTGTTCAGTTATCCCTGAAGTCTCAAATTGCACTGGGACTCAATTCCTATGAACCTTTGAAGTTTCCTCATTCCTCATTTCCTGAGGCAATTCCCCCTTTTGCTAATGAGACAACTCATGCAGGTACAGGATTTGCTGTGACTCTCAGAGTGGTGACTGTGGCTGGACATCCTCACCCATGGCTGCCACCCACTAAAATAGCTGTGGGAACTGTGCCAGGGTGGACACATACCTATTATTGGGCTTCTTTGTAGACCTGTTTCTTAATGAGAAGAGGTTGGATCCAGGATCTGCCTTCCATGAGAGGAAGGGCTCACAGAAGACCCTTCTTTCTGAAACTGCACAGTTGACCCTACTCAGCAGGGTCTCCTGACTCTCTGTGAAGCATTTTCAGGGGGCTGGAGGGGCTGCCAGGGGAAAGAGGGACAGGGAAATCCACTTCTGCCAGCACAGTTGATCGAGCATAAATCTAGATCCAACCCCAATACAATAATGGCATATTAGATTCTGTGAAAGATAGTTTACCCAACACTACCCATAATTCCACTGTACAACCTCAAGAGAGTGTTTGGTGTGTTTCAGAATGCATTGTTGACTTTTGTAGGGCTAAAGTGGGGCCATACAGGACTGTTCACAGTCCCATGATAACTGAGTGTGCACCCTGGGAAACTTCTCAGAGCCCTTTTCAACATACAGAGATTCCATGGTAGCAAAGGGAGTATGAAAAGGTTTCCCAGATGGTAGACAAACTCCCCTCCCCCTTCTTCCACTGATTCATTAAAGAACACATTTTGTACATTTCTACATGGACTACATCTTTCCCCAATAAGGTGTTGAGGTAAAGAACTAAGTAAGTTTTTCTTTCTCCATAAAGGCTGTTTTATTTACTAAAATGAAAGTATTTTTACAACAAGACATGAGATTTTATTGTGAAATTTAATTATGTGAAACAATCTAGAGAACATGTGCATTTTTACATCATTCAGAACACATCAATATGCATCACAGAAGAAGATGATTTATGTGGAGTGGTGCTGTACTGACTACTGAATAATAAGAGTAGGGCATCGCTCAAGAAAGGATAATATAGCAGAGTTTTCTGTCTCATTGCTGCACTTATGGATATTTTATTTCTTTTAAATGCAAGCTCTGAAACACTGAAAGTTAAAGATGCCACACTACTCCCTCCCTCCCTCTAGATATACATATAGATATAGATATGAATATCCATATCATGGTGGTTCTGAAATACTTGTAACGTTTGGATAGAAATGAAACATTCATAGTTTCAGTATGGTCCCCTCCCCAACTCGACTATGTGACATGTTGTTAAAAAGAAAAAGAGAAATGATATCATACCATATTGCATTACCATGGCAACTTAACATTTTGTCTACAGTACATATAGACTATGGGCACAAACCTATGCTGGCTGCGGTATACTGGGGAATATTGCAAATCACCTGCACTCATGCTGGGACCCATAATTTTTCTGAGCTTATTGTTATGGTCCAGTGGGGTTCGAGCAGGGGCAATGCTTCAGCGGGTGCCCACCAATACTGGATGGGGGTGGGTTCATCCATCCATATATATATGGCCTTAATCTGGAGGACAATTTGTAAGCATTACATCAATCATACCTCTGTTTTGGGTTTGTTTGTTTGTTTGTTTTTAAAGAACAATATTGTTTGTTGTTCAGTCGTTCAGTCGTGTCCGACTCTTCGTGACCCCATGGACCATAGCACGCCAGGCCCTCCTGTCCTGCGCTCTCTCCCGGAGCGTGCTCAAGTTCATATTCATTGCATCCGTGACAATATTGTTTAGGAACCTGGAATGTAAGATCAATGAATCAAGGCAAGCTGGAGGTGGTCAAACATGAGATGGCAAGACTGAACATCAACATCTTGGGAATCAGCAAACTAAAATGGACAGGCATGGGCAAATTTAATTCAGGTGACCATCATATCTGATGTCATGTGGGCAAGAATCCCTTAGAAGAAATGCAGTAGCACTCATAGTCAACAAAAGGGTGGGAAAAGCAGTACTGGGGTACAATCTCAAAAACGATAGAAAGATCTCAGTACGAATCCAAGGCAAATCATTCAACATCACGGTAATTCAAGTCTATGCCCCAACCACTGATGCCAAAGAAGCTGAGGTTGATTGGTTCTATGAAGACCTACAACATCTTCTGGAACTAACGCCAAAAAAAGATGTCCTTTTCATCATAGGGGATTGGAATGCTAAAGTAGGAAGTCAAGAAATCACCAGGATAACAGGCAAGCATGGCCTTGGTGTACAAAATGAAGCAGGACAAAGGCTAATAGAGTTTTGCCAAGAGAACATGCTGATCATAGCAAACACTCTTTTCCAACAGCACAAGAGGTGACTCTACACATGGACATCATCAGATGGTCAATATCGACATCAGATTGATTATGTACTTTGCAGCCAAAGATGGAGAAGCTCTATACAGTCAGTAAAAACAAGACCTGGAGCTGACTGTGGCTCAGATCATGAGCTTCTTGTTGCAAAATTTCAGCTTAAATTGAAGAACATAGGGAAAACCATTCAGGTATGACCTCAATCATATCCCTTATGAATATACAGTGGAGGTGAGGAATAGATTTCAGGGATTAGACCTGATAGACAGAGTGCCTGAGGAACTCTGGACGGAGGTCTGTAACAGTGTTCAGGAGGCAGCAACGAAATCCATCCCAAAGAAAAAGAAATGCAAGAAAGCAAAGTGGTTGTCTGATGAGGCTTTACAAGTAGCTGAGGAAAGAAGGGAAGTGAAAAGCAAGGGAGAAAGGGGAAGATATACCCAACTGAATGCAGAGTTCCAGAGAATAGCAAGGAGAGACAAGAAGGCCTTCTTAAATGAACAATGCAAAGAAATCAAGAAAAACAATAGAATGGGAAAGACTAGAGATCTCTTCAAGAAAATTGGAGATATCAATGGAACGTTTTGTGCAAAGACAGGCATGATAAAGGACAAAGAAGACAGGGACCTAACAGAAGCAGATGAGATTAAGAAGAGGTGGAAAGAATACACAGAAGAACTATACAGGAAAGATCTGAATGTCCCTGATAGACATGATAGTGCGGTCACTGAACTTGAGCCGGACATCCTTGAGAGTGAAGTCAAGTGGGCCTTAGGAAGCATTAGTAACAACAAAGCTAGCGGAGATGACAGTATTCCAGCCGAGCTATTTAAAATCCTAAAAGATGATGCTGTTAAAGTGCTGCACTCAATATGCCAACACATTTGGAACACTCAACAGTGGCCACAAGACTGGAGAAGGTCAGTTTATATTCCACTTCCAAAGAAGGGCAATGCCAAAAGTGTTCAAACTACCGTACAATTGCGCTCATTTCACATGCCAGCAAGGTTATGCTCAAAATCCTACAAGCTAGGCTTCAGCAGTTTATGAACTGAGAACTACTGGAAGAACAAGCAGGGTTTCGAAGAGGCAGAGGAACTGGAGATTAAATCGCCAACATTTGCTGGATTATGGAGAAAGCAAGAGAATTCCAGAAAAAAAGTCTATTTCTGCTTCATTGACTATGCTAAAGCCTTTGATCACAACAAAGCCTTTGATTGTGTGGATCACAACAAACTCTGGCAAATTCTTAAAGAGATGGGGGTACCAGACCACCTTACCTGTCTCCTGAGAAACCTGTACGAGGGTCAAGATGCAACAGTAAGAACCGGACATGAAACAACTGATTGGTTCAAAACTGGGAAAGGAGTCTGACAAGGCTGTATATTGTCACCCTGCTTATTTAATTTATATGCAGAGTACATCATGAGAAACGCCAGGTTGGATGGATCACATTTGCCCTTCAGCTAACATATAGTAATAAAGATTAACAATTTAACCAGCCAAAGATCTTTTGTTGTTGTTCAGTGGTTAAGTCGTGTCTGACTCTTCATGACCCCATGGACCATAGCACGCCAGGCCTTCCTGTCCTCCGCTCTCTCCCGGAGTTTGCTCAAGTCCATATTCATTGCATCGGTGATGCTATCTAGCCATCTCATCCTCTGATCACCCCCGCCGCCCCCGCCCCCACTGCTGCTGCAACTGCCGCCGCCGCACCTGCCGCCCCCACCGCTGCACCTTCCGCCCCCACACCTTCCGCTGCCCCTGCCACCGCCACACCTTCCACTGCTGCTGCCATGCCACCACCGCCGCACTGAAGCTGCCACCACATCCCCCCAGGTAAGCTTTGTCCCGGGGGGTTCCGCGGGGTGGGCGGGGGGCAGGAGGCCATTCCGTCACGGATTCCGGGGGGGCTGAATGCTGGTGCATTCGGCCTCACTGGAATCCATGGTGGAATTCTCCGCCATCCCTAGTGCAGACATGGTACATACAATGGCCTAAATCTGTTGGTCTGGTGGCAAGGCAGAAAGAGGGAAATGGAGCAGCAGCAGCAGCAGCAGGAACAAAAAAAACTGAAATGTTTGCAAATTTTGGATGTGGGGGGGACACCTTTCATGTTTGAAAGCTGTTCATTTTGTACAATTTTCTCATCCGTGAAAAATGAACGGTGAGTGCAAATGTGAGTCCAATAGAGGAGAGATGAGCAGTGAGCCGATGTTCGGAGAATCATAGCAAGCTTGGACTTCGCTCGTTCACCTGTCCCTAATGGTTGCTTCTCTTTTATGCCAATCAACACAGTGGCTTGTCTTTACTTTCTAACTCTTTATTCCCATTTCTTCAAACAGCTAGGGAAGGGGGGGATGGGTGGAAAGAGAGCAGTTGACTGAAACCCTGTTAGTTGCCATGGCAACAAATGGCTTGCTGTTGACAGTCTTTGTCAATTATCCCCTCCAGACCTTAAGCTTCCTTGTGTGTCCATAGAGCTATAACTCCACACACACACAAACACACACACACACACACACACACACATTCACCAAATAATAACTGAGTAGTGATGAGTCTATATTAATCTTAGATTTTATCTACTGATTTCACTTTTGACCCAGCCCGGGTAAAAAAGAAGAATTTCTGTTGAATGAAATCAGACTGACCAAGTCGTTTCCCCTTCTATCACTCCTCATGACACATGGCTCATACACAGTTGTTCCACTAACCATGGTATGATGCTTCCTTTGGTAGCATTCAGGGAGTCCTCCTGGCTCCTGTCAACACAGGCAGATGTTCAACTGACTCAGCTTCAACTTTTCATATAGAGAGCAGGATACTATCTTTCCCAGTTGTATTTCTGCCTCACTTTTCCTGGCAGCATCTCAAGTGGTCCCATTCCCCCACCTCTTTGATAACTCTCCAGGACTCATGGCTCACATAGCACTGTTGCTCTAACCATGCGTCTTTTGGTAGCATTGACACAAGCTGGGAGGACTCCCTGACTGCTACCAAAGGAAGAAGAGTTGTCTAGCAGCAGAGCCCTATCTGGACCACATGAGCTCAATCCTGAAGAAGATATATATCCGCCAATATATCTAGGAGGGATGGTGTGAGAGTCTGGTTGGGGCTCGAAGCCCAGTGAGAAGTTGCCATTCAGCCCCCTGGAAGCCAGTTCATGGACCTGAACTCTTGTCCTACTCATGGTGTGCTGAGTTGGGCAAGAGCATGGGCACCCACTCCCTCAGCGAACCAGCTGCCTATCTCTGAGAGGGGAAGAAGGCAGCTGTCAGGGGTGCTTCTGAGCGCAGGGAGTGGGATAGCAGTTCAGATTCTGTAGGAGAACTAGGGATGTATGAAAGTGACTTACCTTTTGTGGATTATGTTGATGGTGGGGGGGAGGCATTCCGTCCCACCCCCCGGTATCCTGGCCAGGGGGGGAGGTGCTCCGTTCCTCCCCCTGGAATCCTCAAATGGCCAGCTGTGCTTCACAGCAGCTCCGTGGAGCAGCCGGCCAGGCCCGGCCCGGCCCGGCCAGGCCAGAGCCATCCGCAGCCGGATTTCCGGCCGCGGAGGGCTCTGGGTAAAAAAACAACAATAACGCGTATGCAAATGGCGGCGGCTATGGCCGCCTCCATTTGCGTTCCTTCTTTTTGGCTGTCTTAATCTACGTAAATATTTACATAGACTATGACGGCGAAAATCAAGGGGAACGCAAATAGCATAGCAGACCCTATTTGCGTCCCTTTTTGATTCACCGTTTAGCCTACATAAACCTTTACGTAGGCTAATACGGCAAATCAAAAGGGGATGCAAATAGCGCCCGCTACGCTATTTGCGTTCCCCTTGATGTTCGCCGTCATAGTCTATGTAAATATTTACGTAGATTAAGAGGGTAAAAAGAAGGAACGCAAATGGCGGCAGCCGTAGTCGCCGCCATTTGCGTATGAGTTTTTTTTTTAAACCCACCCCCAACCATGATAGGCTATGTAAAGATTTACGTAGCCTATCACGTCTTTTTTTTTTCTTCACAAGTCTAGAAATGGTGGCGGTGGCAGCCGGTCAGAAGACCGGCCACTGCCACGGAGACGCCACCGGAGATGCCACCGGAGCCGCCACCACCCGGAAGATCCACTCCAGGTAAGTGTCATCCCGGGGGGGATCCGTAGGGCGGCGGGGGGGTGACAGGCCATTCTGCCACAGATTTCGGGGGGTCGAATGCACTGGCATTCAGCCTCACCGAGATCCATGGTGGAATTCTCTGACATCCCTAAGGAGAACCATCAGACATGGGGGTGGTGTTTTCCCAGGCTAGTCCAGATATGAGTAGGCCTGCTTCCCAGGTTACAAATGTCCAGATGGCTGAGCATGAGGGTCCCTCCTCACCACCACCCCCAGGAGAGGCAGCGAACAGGAGGAGGCGGGGTTTGAGGAGAATGACCTAATAGATGACAGTCACAGATGCAGAGCAAAAAGAGAGAAGGCCGGGGTGGAACTTAGATGGTCTACCCGATTGGCTTTGCATGAGAAGCTGCACCTAGAGGTAGGGATGTCAGAGAATTCCACCACGTATCTCGGGGAGGCCGAATGTCAGTGCATTTGGCCCCCTGAAATCGGTGGCGGAACGGCCTGCCACCCCCCCACCCCCCCGGGACGAGACTTAACTGGGGTGGATCTTCCGGGCGGCGGCTGCTGCTGCGGCCGCTGTGGCAGCGGTTCAGTGGCAGTAGCTGCGGCGGACGGTCTTCTGACCGGCTGCCACCGCCGCCATTTCCAGTTTAAAAAACAAAACAAAATGTGATAGTCTGCGTAAAGATTTACGTAGCCTATCACGGCTAGGTTTAAAAAAAAAACGTTTTTTTTTTTTTTAAAACGGTTTTGTTTTTTTTAAAAAAACTAGCTGTGATAGGCTACGTAAATCTTTACGTAGCCTATCATGTCTGACTTAAAAAAAACACTGATGCGTACGCTATTTGCGTCCTCTTATTTTTGCCATCTTAGTCTACGTAAATCTTGACGTACACTATGACGTGCCAAAATAAGGAACATACATTTGCGTACACACGTTGTTTTTTTGTTTTTTTTAAAGTCAGACATGATAGGCTACATAAACATTTACGTAGCCTATCACGGCTGACTGCAGGGATGCAAACGGCGGCGGCTATGGCTGCCGCCATTTGCGTCCCTGCTAGCCAGTGGCCGGGTGTCTGGCTGCTGGCGGAGCCGGCCAGCGGCTCCGCAGAATCCCTGTGGAGCGGAGCCAGCCAGCCAGGATTCCGGGTGGAGGGACGGAACGCCTCCCCCCCCCACCATCAAAATAAATTGCGAACAGGTAAGTGACTTTTGTACATCCCTACTTAAAGGCCTCATGAGAAGAGAGGGACCTCCCCTTAAGTTAGGCTAGTGAGACCACCTCCCTTTTCAAACTGCGGGCAAGTTTTGTAAATTCCATTTGGATCCCCTGAAGGCATTCCTTTGTAGACAGAGAGTTTCTCTGAGAATTTGCATCTGTATGACCCTGTGAAGTAATGGATTAAAAGCTGTAGACTGAAGCCTCTCATCTGTGTATGTTTGGGCACTGAAGTGAAGTGGGGGCTACGGAATCTTGACAGCCTCTCCTCCTTCTCCCGTCCTTGCTACAGCAGCAGTGATGCGGGACAGGCTGTTTGTTTTCTGTAAATGTAAGAGCCTTATGGAAAATGACCTGCTTGTCCCTTGCTGCCACCACTGTAGCAGGTGGGGGCAGAGGGAAGGAGGCAGCTATCCTCTTCTCCCCCCATCCCTGCTGGAGGCCAGGGCAAGAGGCTGGGGGCTGGCTGCCCAGGCCCTTCTTCCCCATGCCAGCCCTTGACAGCCAGCGTGAGGAAGAAGGGCGACAGCAGCACCCCAGCACTCTTTCCCTGGCCTCCTCTAGAGTAGGCCAGGGCAAGAGGCTGGCGGCTGACCGCCAAGGCCCTTTTTCCCTGTGCCAGCCCTTGACAGCAGGCATGAGGAAGAGGGGCAACTCGCACAGCTCACGGGCAGGCAGGGCGAGCAGGGAAGTTCACTGAGCAGGTCCAGGCTGTGCAAGCTGATGTGTGGCAGTTCGTCGTGCTTCCCCCCATCCGGACAGAGATGGACTCATACTAATATCTAGTACCAGTTTGGTTGTAAGGATTTGCTGGAAAGTAAAAACATAAGAATGTAAGAAGAATCTGGTTGGGTTAAAGGTCCATCTAATTTGGCACTCTTGTTTAAGAATCAGCCCCATTGATTGTGTTTGTTGTGTAAATCACATTTCTTCTTCAGCATTCAATGACTTAATACATTTTGCTTAGGCAACATGTTAGCACTTTGCTATATCTCTGGAAAGAATTGGGTTGGTTGAAAAGAGCAAATGTTAAATCTGTTTAACCTGGCATTTAACCACATGGGCAGGCACAAATGTGCAGTTCCTGAACTATTAATTAAAATATGTACTTGTTCATTAAAATCAGTTTTCTATCAGGAAGATTTTCATTCCTTGGCTTTAAGTGCATGCAGCGTGAGAGAGATGTTGGTGCTAGGTCTAAGGGGGTTATCAAATGCATCATGCTGGCTGGTCTATAGGAGTGATGCAGCTGGGTACTGAAGGCCAGATTTCCCTCTGCCACCAGTCCATGCAGTGAAGATTGGTTTCTCCAGTTTCAGTGAGGCTGTGAATCCATTCTGGGTTTCAGTCAGAACCAGCCAGAACTCTAAAGAGCTATCCACGGTGCTGAAGCTATTTTGAGGAGAGAGTTCAGCACCTTGGATAGCTCCTTTGGAGTTCTGGCTGGTTCTGTAAAACATGGAATGGATTCACAGCCCCCCTCCAAAAAAATTGGACCCACAAGCATCCACTGAGACCACCATATGCTAGCTCCTCAGTTTGAGCAATTTAGCTCTTCCATGTGGACTCTTCCCAGTTCCTTCTTGCTCCCTTTTCCCTTGATCAACCTTGCTTGACTTGCCTTCACACTTGCCACTTGCCCCCTGAGACTTGTTCTGCCTTCTCAGAACTTGACCCTTGACCTTGTCTAGTTTGGACCAAGCCACTGTTTCCACCCTCTGGTCTGACAACCATCTCCCCTGAATCTCAGCACCTGGCATCCTGTGTGCACCTGGCACAGGAGTGGCTGAATAGTTAAGACAAATCAGAAAATAAAAGGTTCCACCATTATAAGCCTCAACATGTATTTACTTATAAAAATGACACCCATTAAGCTAATAACCTGAAATAGGATTAAGACTGAATTCCACCACCTCCCAGTGGGGGGAGGGTGTGTGGATTTACAGGATGAAAATGGGATGGGAGAAAGCCTAAATCCCCCCTCCCAGAGCACCATGGCCACAATCTGAATCAGGGCCTGCATGCTTACGCTGAGGCAAATAATCCAATCATGCATAGATCTGCAATGCCTTATGCATGAAAGGAAGAATGTATTGTTTGGCCCACAGTTGCAAGATTTGGTTGGAGTTCTTCTGCTTTGTATACCAGCACAGGTTTCTCCTGGCAATTTAACCTAACTCTGTGTGTGTGTGTGTGTGTGTGTGAGTGATAGTCACATATCATACATGACAAAGAAAACAGCAAATTGTCCATAGAGGGGTGTGTGTGTTCCTTTTAAAAATACCCCAAATGTGAGAGGTTCCCCTTGCACTTTATTATATAGTGTATGCAAAATATGAAGTGTATACTTTCATATATTCTCATATAAGTGTCATCCACCCACTCCATCAAGGATGAAACACTTTCTGTGACTTGTGTGCTACTTTTCAGCAGAAAACAGACCAAACATGATCAAACTACTTTTCTTAGGGATGTCAGAGAATTTCTCCACGAATCTCGGGGAGGCTGAATGCTAGTGCATTCGGCCCCCCGAAATTGGTGGAGAAATGGTCTGCCCCCCGCGCCCCCGGATGGGACTTACCTTGGTCGAATGTCCCTGGCGGCAGCAGCTCCGGCGGCGGTGCGGCGGCGGTGCGGCGGCCGGTCTTCCGACCGGCTGCCGCCGCCGCCATTTCCAAGTAAAACATACAAACAAACGTGATAGGCTACATAAAGATTTACGTAGCCTATCACAGCTAGATTTTTTTTAAAAAACAAAATGATAGGCTACGTCAATGTTTACGTAGCCTATCACGGCTGACTTTGAAAAAAAAAAAAGCGCATACGCAAATGGCGGCACCCATGTGCGCCGCCATTTGCATTCCTTACTTTGCCGTAGTCTACATAAATGTTTACATAGACTACACGTGCCAAAATAAGGAATGCAAATGGCGGCGCCCATGGGCACTGCCATTTGCGTACGCGCTTTTTTTTTTTTCAAAGTCAACTGTGATAGGCTACGTAAACATTTACGTAGCCTATCACGGCTGACTGCAGGGATGCAAACGGCGGCGGCTATGGCCGCTGCCATTTGCATCCCTGCAGGAGACAAGGTTTCACGGCCAAAGGGACAGGGCGCCTCCCCCCCGGCCAAAATTTTGGTGGGGAGGGACAGGGCACCTCCCCCTGGACCAGAATTTTGGCGGGAGGGACGGAGCGCCTCCCCCCACCGCGAAGCAAGCGTCGGGATCAGGTAAGTGACTTTCGTCCATCCCTACTTTTCATTCATGACACCTAGAGATGGGTGAGGATTTGGTTTTGTTCATCTTTTGATAGGCAGTTACACAAATTTGCAAATTCTGCATAAAGAACTTGATTTTGACATAACATTGAGAGATTCAGCCATCCAGGAAGAATGTTTTGCATACGTAGCTCTTCAAAGACATGGTTTGAATCCCTGTGTGTTATTCAGCCATGTTTTTGGTGCTGAAGTAGAGTTGCACCTCTCTTTTTTTCCTAATACGTCCCTATCTTTAAAAGCTACATTGTAGGTCTTCTCCATGCTAGGAATAGCAGATGGGTGAGAATTTCATTTGGTTCATTGATAGGAATTTTTACAAAATTAGCACATTTCTTCATAAATAGGATGGGATGAACTTGAGAATTAAGAAATGAATGTGGGAGAAAGTGAAAAGGACAGCTTTGCCCATTCCCAATCATAACTCCTCAACATTTATCCCTCTGAAATTTTAACGATCTTTATGAATTTCTGCAGGTGACTTACTAAGACCACCTCTACAAGATAGACCCCTTTCATACAAATTGATCACAAAACCAAATGTGGAGGAAGCAAATCCCTTCCCTCTAGGGATGTGCAAATACCCCAAATTCCATCTTGAAGCTTGAGTAGGGATGTCAGAGAATTTCGCCACGAATCTCAGGGAGGCCGAATGCCAGCACATTCGGCCCCATGAAATTTGTGGCGAAACGGTCTGCCCCCCCGCCCCCCCCCCCAGGACGGGACTTACCTTGGGTGAATCCTCCTGGCGGCGGTGGCTCTGGCGGCCGTTCGGTGGCGGTTCAGCAGCGGCGGCAGCCGGTCTTCCAACCCGCTGCCTCCGCTGCCATTTCCAGTAAAACAACAATAACAACAACAAAACGTGATAGGCTTAAGGATGGACGAAAGTCCCTTACCTGGTCCCGCAGCTTGCTTCACGGTGGGGGGGAGGCACTTCGGTTCTCCCCCCGAAGTTCAGGCCAGGAGAGAGGTGCCCTGCCCCACCCAGCCGAAATTCAGGCCGGGGGGGAGCGCCCCGTCTCCCTGGCCGCGAAATAAAAACGTAAATTAAAAAAACCACACACACACGTGATAGGCTACGTAACGATTTATGTAGCCTATCACGGCTAGATTTCCAAAGTCAGCCGTGATAGGCTACATAAATCGTTATGTAGCCTATCACGGGTGACTTTGGGGGGAAAAAAAGTGCGTAAAAAGTTATGTAGCCTATCACGTGTTCCTTGTTTGGGCAGGGGTAGTCTACGTAAAGATTTACGTAGACTTCGGCGAAAATGAGGGCAACGCAAATTGTGTTGCCCTTATTTTCGCCGTAGTCTATGTAAATCTTTACATAGACTACCCGGGCCCAAATAAGGAATGCAAATGGCAGCGCCCATGGGTGCCGCCATTTGCGTATGTGCTTTTTTTTTTTTCAAAGTCACCCATGATAGCCTATGTAACGATTTACATAGCCTATCACAGCTGACTTTGGAAATCTAGCCGTAATAGGCTATGTAAATCGTTACGTAGCCTATCACGTGTTTGTTTGTTTGTATTTTTTATTTACTTTGTAATGGCGGTGGTGGCAGCCGGTCGGAAGACCGGCCGCCACCCCCACCCCCGCCAAAATGCCGCTGAAATGCTGCCGGGACCCGCTGCCGAGAGGGACATTCGAAGGAGGTAAGTCCCATCCCAGGGGGGGCGGGGGGGCGGAGAATTTCACCACCAATTTCGGGGGGCCGAATGCCTTGGCATTCTGCCTCCTGGAGATTCATGGAGAAATTCTCCTCTATCCCTAGATAGGCTTAGGGATGGACGAAAGGGACTTACCTAGTCCCGCAGCTTGCTTCGTGGTGGGGGGGAGGCGCTTCGGTTCTCCCCTCAAAGTTCAGGAAAGGGGGGGAGGCACCCCATCCCTTGCTGCCGAAATTCAGGCCGGGGAGGAGCGCCCCGCCTCCCCGTCTGCGAAAAAAAAAGTAAAGTAAAAAAAAAAACACCACACACGTGATAGGCTATGTAATGATTTACGTAGCCTATCACGGCTAGAATTCCAAAGTCAGCCGTGATAGGCTACGTAAATCGTCACGTAGCCTATCATGGGTGACTTTGAAAAAAAAAAGCGCGTACGCAAATTTGCGTTGCCCTTATTTTTGCCGTAGTCTACGTAACTCTTTATGTAGACTAGATGTGCCAAACTAAGGAACGCAAATGGTGGCACCCCATGGGCGCTGCCATTTGCGTACGTCCTTTTTGTATTTTTCAAAGTCACCCGTGATAGGCTACGTGATGATTTATATAGCCTATCATGGCTGACTTTGGAAATCTAGCCATGATAGGCTACGTAAATCGTTACGTGGCCTATCACAGGTGTGGTGTGTTTTTTTTTACTTTACTTTTTTTTTTGCAATGGCGCTGGCGGTAGCCGGTCGGGAGACTGGCCGCCACCCCCGCCCCTGCCGAAACGCCGCCGAAACGCCTCCGGGACCCGCCGCCAAGAGGGACATTCAGCCACTGTAAGTCCCATCCTGGGGGGGGCAGGGGGCCGGCGGAGTATTTCCCCACCAATTTGGGGGGCCGAATGCGTTGGCATTCGGCCTCCTGGAGATTCATGGAGAAATTCTCCGCCATCCCTAGATAGGCTACGTAAAGATTTATGTAGCCTATCACAGCTAAATTTTTTAAAAATACCATGATAGGCTACGTAAATGTTTACGTAGCCTATCACGGCTGAGTAAAAAAAACAACAACAAAAAAACCGCGCGTACACAATTGGCGCTGCCCATGGGTGCTGCCATTTGCGTTCCTTATTTTAGCACATCTATATAGACTATGGCAAACATAAGGAGAACGCAAATAGCGTAGCATCTACGCTATTTGTGTTCCCCTTATTTTCGCCATAGTCTACTTAAATGTTTACGTAGACTAGACGTGCCAAAATAAGGGACGGAAATGGCGGCGCCCATGGGCGTCGCCATTGGCGTACACATGGTTTTTTTGTTTTTTGTTTTACTCAGCTGTGATAGGCTACGTAAACATTTACGTAGCCTATCACGGTGGACTGCAGGGATGCAAACAGTGGTGGCTATGGCCGCTGCCATTTGCAGCCCGGCCGGCCAGGATTTGGGGGTGGAGGGATGAAGCGCCTCCCCCCCAGCCAGAATTTGGGGGGGGGAGGGACGGAGCGCCTCCCCCCGACCAGAATTTCGGGGGGAGGGATGGAGCGCCTCCCCCCACCGTGAATCTAATTTTGTTACAGGTAAGTGACTTTCGTACATCCCTAACTCGAGTCCATATCAAGTTGCAAGCTTTGGTGCCTTCTTTTTGCATGAAAATCCATGTATATTTCGAAATGTATGCATCAGTTGTGTGCATCTTTGAAATGTATGTATTGTTGAAGTGTACATCTTTGAAATGTACACATTGATTAAAGTGTATTTGTGCACATTTTTTGAAAGTATGATTTTTCCATGAACCTTGTTTAAATGCACGCATGCTGTCGAACACATTTTTTTGAGGTGTATGCAAATCACATTGCAAGCTTGTAATGTACGGACTTCAACCACAGATTGTATCCTAGTCCATGGTTGGTCCAGATGGTGCAAACTCAGTAGAACCGGATCGAAAATGAACTGAAACAAATTTCTCATACATCCATACTCCCTCCCATTTTTTTTAAAAAAGACTCACCTTGTACAAAACTCTACACTTATCTATCTGAAAGTTGTTAGACTTTATCCCCTCAGAAGGGTTGACCTTGCCCGCACATGTCATTTAGTTCTGTCAAAAAGTTTAAAAGTTCTAGCTGTTTTCTCATGTTTGTCGATGGGGACACCTGAGGACAAGTGGAGCTTGTCCAACGCGGTCCAAGGCAAAATAATCCACTATATGAAATACCATAGCAGGATCCAGTTTTATTATTGTCTTCTGTGAGCATCCATAATTATCATGTAATGGCATGTATCACTTCACAGTGTTTAACAACTGATGTGCTATAGCAGAGGTGGGGAACATGTGGCCAGATGTTGTCGAACTCCAACTCCTGTCAGCCCCAGACAGAATGGCCAGTGATCTGGGTTTATGGGAGATGTAGTCCATCAATGTCCAGAGGACCACATATTCCCCATCCCTGTCCTGTGGAATTTACAGCCTGATCCTATGAAAGTTTACTCAGAATAACATTCTGAACTCACTCACCTTGAAAGCTCATGTCTAGGTGTTTACTGAGAACATGTGGCATGCATACCAGACAGACTTCCCTCTCCCTTTTTGTCTCTGACCCCCAAGATGTGCCCTCTTAGCCAACTCAGTTCCACTTGAACAGCCCTTTTCAATTACACTGGATAAAGCAGACTACATTTCTCATGCAAGATTTCACTGTTCTCAAGAAAAAAAAGAAAAAGAAAAGAAAAACACAGAATGCTTTCTCTCAATTTTGACGAATTTCTTTGCCCTTTCACAAGTCACCTCTGATGCCTTGATATGCAGAGTTTCTTTTGGACTGCTGTTATCTCATAGGGTAAGAGAAGTGTGCCCATACATGGGGGGCAGCAGTTTAACATTTTCAAGTGAACTCAGCTAGCTTACAGATGAATAGTTTTTTTTTTCACTGATATTGCAAATGCCTGACTAAAATTTAGCAATATTAAACTGTTCCCCCCTCCCACAAAGGGAATATGGAATATCTGTGTAGAGCACAGCCAGAATATACTGCAGACAAACCAGATACATCTCCTGCTTTAATTCTTTTTGACATTCTCTTACTGTAAAAGGAAAAAGGAAAAAATACAGCTAGTGCATTACATACACTGGGTTGGACCAAATTTAGTCATAAAAGACCCCCTGAAATCAGTGGGATGTAAGTCAGTCATGACCCATTGTCATTTGCTTAATTCACGAATGGTCTCTTTTAAGACCCCTGGTGAATATTCCAGCTTTGCAAATAAGCCCACAAATGTTTAGGGATGGGGGAGAATTTCTCCCCGAAACTTCGGGGGGCCAAGTGCCAATGTATTCGGCCCCCCGAAGTAGTTTCGGGGAGAAATTCTCTGCCCCCCCGCCCCCCGCCCCCCCCCCGGGATGGGACTTACCTTTCGCAAATGTCCCTCCCGGCGGCGGGTCCCGGTGACGGTTCGACAGGTCTTTGACAGGGGCAGAGGCGGCAGCCGGTCTTTTGACCGGCTGCCACCGCCGCCATTCCAATAAAAGTAAAAAAAAAAAAAACGCCCCCGTGATAGGCTACGTGACGATTAACGTAGCCTATCACGGCTAGATTTGCAAAGTCAGCCGTGATAGGCTACGTAAATCATCACGTAGCCTATCACGGGTGAAAGCACGTATGGCTAATGGCGGCCCCCATAGGGAGCCGCCATTCGCGTTCCTTATTTGGTCGCTGTAGGCTACGTAAAGATTACGGAGACTACAGCGACCAAATAAGGAACGCGAATGGTGGCTCCCTATGGGGGCCGCCATTTGCGTACGTGCTTTTTTTTTTTTTAAAGTCACCCATGATAGGCTACGTGACGATTAACGTAGTCTATCATGGCTGACTTTGCAGATCTAGCCATGATAGGCTACGTTAATCGTCACGTAGGCTATCACGGGGGCGTTTTTTTTTTAAACTTTTTATTTCGCGGCCGGGCGAGGCGAGGCGCCTCCTCCCCAGCCTGAATTTCGGCTGGGCGAGGCGGGAAGCCTCCCCCCCGGCCTGAATTTCAGCCGGGCGAGGAGGGAAGCCTCCCCCCACCGGCCTGAACTTCGGGGGGAGCAGCGAAGCGCCTCCCCCCCACCGCGAAGCAAGCTGCGAGACCAGGTAAGTGGCTTTCGTGCACCCCTACAAACGTTACGGACTAATAACGGTTTTAACTAGGGATGGGGGAAGAAATCTGTTCAGTTTGCATTAACCTAACCTAACCTAACTTTGCACTTTCAAACACTATGCAAAACAATACTCAACTATCCTTTGACAACTGCATTTCTCTGAATTTTGTGATGGAGTTTTCCCATCAAAAAATTGCACACAACAATACTTACGTTAGGGAAAATTACATTCATAAATGCATTAATTAAGAATATTGCTTGCAAAAATGTGTATAATAGGCAAAAATGAATGCAGAATGCATACAGAATTTGAAATGTGCACAAAAATCCTTATGAATTTTCATGAAAGCTTTTTTCCCCTTTTTTCCCAGAGTTCAGAATGAACTGCTAGTAAAAATAAGAAACTAAAGGATTCGTCCATCTATAGTTTTTACTAGTCTGGTTTCTTACATACTGTATATACCTATGTTAATCATTTCCTAAAAGGGAGGGGGGAGCAGCAAACAGACACACAAGCAAACCTGCTGTGTCACTCTGTGCCTCAGTGGAGGCTGCTGGCTCCTATTGGTGGGGCTGTGGATCCATTCTGGGATTCAGTCAGAACCAAACAGAACTTGAAAGGAGATATCCAAGGTGCTGAACCCATTTTGGGCTGGTTCTGGCTGGTTCTGAGTGAAACACAGAATGGATTGACAGCCCCACCAAAATCAAAGTCACCAGCCTCCACCATCTTGCCTGGCCACTTGGAGGTAGGGATGGATGGGCACCCCCTGTCCAGGTTCTCCAGGTGCCTGCCCAGCTGCTGCCCCCACTCATGCACCCCCAGACCCACCCTCAAGGCCCTGTCCTCCTCTGCTGTGACCTCCATGTTTGGAAGAAGAAAAAAAATGTCAATCACAATACTGCAGTGTAGACTTGTGAAAAATATGCGCACATAGACTTATACACAAAATGGTGCCGTAAATCACCCATATATGCAAGATTCATGGTGCCATTTTGCGGGTAATTTTATGTGTGCAGTATTGCGATTGCCATGTTTTTTCAAAACATGGCAATTACAGAGGTGGAGGATGGGGCCCAGGTAAGTGCAGGCAGATTGGCAAGCACAGGGGTGGGTGGGCAGGGGCTCAGCACGAGCGGCTTGGGGGAATGGGATCGGGTAGTCTGCCAGACTCCCGCACCAAGATGGGCACCTGTGCCATCCATCCCTACTTGGAGGCAGTACTGGCTCGCAGGCCGGCAATGACTATTTCCATGCTGTCATCCCAATACAGCTTGGGGCACTATAGGCAGTGAAGCAGGCTTCTGTGTATACCTATATAGTACTCCACCTGGATGGGGAAGGAAAAGAAAAGTTCCTCCTGTGCAAGCACCGGGTCATTACTGACCCCTAGAGGGACGCCGCTTACGCTGGCATTTTCATGGCAGACTGTAGCAGGGTGGTTTGCCATTGCCTTCCCCAGTCATGACTACCTTTCCCCCAGCAAGCTGGGTACTCATTTTACTGACTTCGGAAGGATGGAGGGCTGAGTCGACCTGAGCTGGCTACCCGAGACCCAGCTTCCGCTGGGATCGAACTCAGGTTGTGGGGAGAGTTTCGGTTGCAATGCCACCGCCTACCACTCTGCGCCACAATTCGATTTAATGCTGTGTGCAGATGGCCTCCCAAAATTCTCCAGGTTATTTGTGGGCAGAGAAACTGGGAGGACAATTTCAATGAATTTCTCCTAGGGGAGGAGGAATTCTCCAACACGTTCTCACAGATAGGGCTCACCATTAGCAGGGGTTGTAGCACAGGTTCCTTTTTTCCCCTAAGGGTTTTTGGTTTACTGCACTGCTTCTGTGGGTGGCAACAACATCAACTGTGTTGAGGCTTCCACTTTTCTGAGGCAGAATTTTGAATTTCCTTTTGGTAGTATTTTTGAGCTTACCTAATCAGTGCAAGGTGGCCCAGGGTGCTGGGTGTGTTCTCTCTCTCTATTGCACATCTTTCCATTGCTCTGCAGCCTCCCAGGCCACCAGCACTTTCTGACCTGGAAAAAAAACAACCCATGGGAGGAATTGCCTCCTGATGTCTTCCTCATGATGGCTTTGACTGAAGCGTGGGAAGCCGAGGAGGCTACAGGCTGCCAGAGAGATTACTGTACAAGGACAGACAGGACACTCATGCACTGTCCTGAGCCACCTCAGTCCCCCTGTGAGGCAAGCCCAAGAACCCCAAACTCAACCCATGAGAATTTCTCCAAAATGTCTTCAGTATTGAATTTATTTTCGAAAGCAATTTCTCTTCCATCAAATTGAATGAGAAGGGTTGAAAAAATGTGGGAGAAAACCCAATGGTCAAATTTCATTTCAGAGATCTCGGGAGATGCATTTCAGTGATGGGTGGGGCCAACATGCCAGCACCTTTTAGCGTACAGCTCTTCCTGTCAGTAACTAAGCCTTGGGTGAGGCATTTCAACCTTTTAGAATGGGGGGGAGTGCACAAAAGTCATAAAATCACCATTGGTTTTGGAAAGGGGGTGAGGCCAGGGGGAGGGGCCATCTAGGGAAACACGGAGGGCTGGATGTGGTCTGCAAACCTGACATTCTGCACCCCTGTCATCAATGCCTAAAAAAAGTGTCAGGTTCAAACTGATACTTTGAGGAATTACTAGCTATAGGCACAATTGGACATACCATCCAGTAGAAATGGGAAATCTCATCCATTAAATTTGCAAGCAATCCATGTGTGTGTATTAACAGGGAATCTAATGGACATCCAAACATAAATGCCCCACCCCCTGCCTCCCAAGAAAAGCAGTACATTGCTGGCCTATGATCACTTAATGACTTTAAAGACAAGGAGGAGGCCTAAACAAAGTAGCTTACTTTGGACTCTGTAAGCCATGGCTGAAGTGACCAGTTACTGAAAGTGATTGGTTGCTGTGGTTTCTAATAGAGCTGTGTGCAGGTGGCTTCTTGAAATTCTCCACCTTATTTGTGGGCAGAGAAATTTGGGAGATAATTTCACTGAACTTCTCCAGGGGAAGGAGAGGTTTTTCTCAGGTAGGGCTCCCCATTGACAGGGCTTGTAGCACAGCTTCATTCATTTTTGTTAAGGTGTTTTGGAGTTTTTCGTGCAGCAACAGCATCAACTGTGTTGGCAAGCTGGCCCCTATTTTGCATCCACCACAATGCAGGAGTGAGGTGGGGGGCAGTGTTGTGTCAAGCTCCAGGGATGAGGTGGAGTTAGTGCTTTGCCCAAATCTGCACTCCCATTTCTTGAAAGCTTTCTTCCCTAGGGATGGCGGAGAATTTCTCCACGAATCTTTGGGAGGCGGAGTGCCGACGCATTCGGCCCCCCGAAAGTGTTGGGGAAAGTCTCCGCTGGCCCCCGCCCCCCCCCCCGGGATGGGACTTACCTTCGGCGAATGTCCCTCTCGGCAGTGGTTCAGCGGCGGTTCGGCGGGGGCGGCGGCCGGTCTCCTGCCGGCTGCCGCCACCGCCATTACAAAATAAAAAAGTACAGAAAAAAAAAACACCCATGATAGGCTACGTGACGATTTACGTAGCCTATCGTGGCTAGATTCCAAAGTCAGCCGTGATAGGCTATGTAAATCGTCACGTAGCCTATCACTAGGGTTGGCGGAGAATTTCTCCCCGAAACTTCGGGGGGCCGAGCGCCAACGTGTTCGGCCCCCCGAACAAGTTTCGGGGAGAAATTCTCCACACACACACCCCCCCCGCACCCCCCCGGGACGGGACTTACCTTTGGCGAATGTCCCTCCTGGCGGCAGGTCCGGCTGGCGGTTCGGCGGGTCTTCGTCCGGGGCGGGAGCGGCAGCCGGTCTTTCGACCGGCTGCCGCCGCCACCATTCCAATAAAAGAAAAAAAAAATGCCCCCATCATAGGCTACGTGACGATTAATGTAGCCTATCACGGCTAGATTTGCAAAGTCAGCCATGATAGGCTACGTAAATCGTCACATAGCCTATCACGGGTGACTTTAAAAAAAAAAAAAAAAGCACGTACGGATAATGGTGGCCCCCATAGGGAGCCGCCATTCGCGTTCCTTATTTGGTCGCTGTAGTCTACGTAAATCTTTACGTAGACTACGGCGAAAATAAGGGCAACGCTATTTGCGTTCCCTTATTTTCGCCGTAGTCTACGTAAAGATTTACATAGACTACAGCGACCAAATAAGGAACGCGAATGGCGGCTTCCTATGGGGGCTGCCATTTGCGTACGCTTTTTTTTTTTAAGTCACCCGTGATAGGCTACGTGACGATTGACGTAGCCTATTATGGCTGACTTTGCAGATCTAGCTGTGATAGGCTACGTTAATCGTCACGTAGCCTATCATGGGGGCGTTTTTTTTGGGTTTTTTTACTTTTTAGTTTGCGGCTGGGCGAGGCGAGGCGCCTCCTTCCCGGCCTGAAATTCGGCCGGGCGAGGCGGGAAGCCTCCCCCCCGGCCTGAATTTTGGCCCGGGCGATGCGGGAAGCCTCCCCCCCCAGCCTGAACTTCACAGGGGGAGCAGCAAAGCGCCTCCCCCCCACCACTAAAAGCTTCGAGGACAGGTAAGGGACTTTCGTGCACCCCTACCTATCATGGGTGACTTTGGAAAAAAAAAAGTGCATACGCAAATGGCGGCGCCCCATGGGCGCCGCCATTTCTGTTCCTTATTTTGGCATGTCTAGTCTACGTAAAGATTTACATAGACTATGGCGAAAATAAGGGAACGCTATTTGCGTTGCCCTTATTTTCGCCGTAGTCCACGTAAATCTTTACGTAGACTAGACGTGCCAAAATAAGGAACGCAAATGGTGGCGCCCATGGGGTGGCGCTTTTTTTTTTTTCCAAAGTCACCTGTGATAGGCTACGTGACGATTTACATAGCCTATCATGGCTGACTTTGGAAATCTAGCCATGATAGGTTATGCAAATCGTTACATAGCCTATCACGGGTGTGTTTGGTTTTTTTTTACTTTTTTTTTCGCGGTCGGGTAGATGGGGCACTCCTCCCCGGCCTGAATTTCACCGGTGAGGGATGGGGCGCCTCCCCCCCTCGCCTGAACTTCGGGGGGAGAACCGAAGCACCTCCCCCCCACCACGAAGCAAGCTGCGGGACAAGGTAAGTCCCTTTTGTCCATCCCTATTCTTCCCCCATGAAAGGGGCTTCTATTGTTCTGCCTCATTCTCAGGACATTCTGTAATTCATGTTGAATTTCTTTTATTGGTGTTTTTGAGCTTACCTAATCACAGCTAGCCTCCCAGGCTTCCTGCGCTTCCCGATCTGAAAAAGCCCTAAGGGAGGAATTAGCCCATAATGACTTCCACTAGGCTTTAATTGAAGTGCAGGGAGCTGAGGAGGCTACAGGCGTCCAGAGAGATGATTGTACAATGAAAAAAAGGACACTTGTGCTCATTCTTCGGCCACGTCCCAAGTACGGTAGGCCCAAGAAACCCAATCCCAACCGATGAGAATTTCTCCGAAATTCCTTCACCATTGAATTTCTTTTCAAAAGCAATTTCTCTTCCATTAATTTGAATGTGAATGGCTGAAAAACTCATGGAAGAAATTTCAGCTCAGCACTCATTTCTAAACAGCTTTCAAAAACTCTTACGTTTAGAAACTTACTTAAAGGAGAAAACTAGATGTCTCAGGATTCTGTCAAACCACAGGAAGGGAAGATTGTCTCTCAGCTTGTCATTCACACTTCCAGTAACACCATGGGATATAATAACCACACAATAGCAGTAATTGTAACATGTGAACAAGTCTCCAGTCTGGCTGGAATGGATGTACTATCTCATCTTATTTGTGGTCAATCTGTAGACCCAGCATAGGAATCATTACAATAATAGTTTCTTCCTATGCAAGAAAACTAACAAACAAACATGTTTATGCCAGATCACAGTCAAGATTTCCCATTGAACAAGAACCACCTTGGACCTCAAATGCATAAAAGACTGTGAACCGATATTAAATCAAAAGAATACAGTTGGCTGCCCTTGGTATTATTCCAAGCAGATGTGCTGAAAAGTCTGCCTTGGCTGTGTGATGTTTCTTATTTCTAAATGAAAATATGAAGTGAAAAATCCTTTAGAGCAGGGACTCAAGCTTTTCAGAAGTGTGGATCAGGTATCAGATCTGTGATTCATCCATCCAAGAGTCAACCTAGGGTAGCCTTATGCAACCTGGGATTGTCCAGATGTGTTGGGCACTCATGGTTCAAGTTGCATCGCAAAAGTTGGAATCATAGTTTCACCTCCCATAGTATTTATTTTAGGGATGGGGGAGAATTTCTCCCCGAAATTTCGGGGGGCTGAGTGCCAACGCATTCGGTCCTCCGAAGGTTGTTCGGGGAGAAATTCTCCGCCCCCCGCCCCCCGCCCCCCCCGGGATGGGACTTACCTTTCACAAATGTCCCTCTCAGCGGTGGGTCCTGGCGGCGGTTCGGCAGGTCTTCGTCAGGGGAGGGGGCGGCAGCCGGTCTTTCGACCGGCTGCCGCCGCCGCCATTACAAGGAAAGTAAAAAAAAAAAAACGCCCCTGTGATAGGCTACGTAACGATTAACGTAGCCTATCACGGCTAGATTTGCAAAGTCAGCCGTGATAGGCTACGTTAATCGTCACGTAGCCTATCACGGGTGACTTTAAAAATTAAAAAAAAGCCCGTACGGCTAATGGCGGCCCCCATAGGGACCACCATTCACGTTCCTTATTTGGTCCCTGTAGTCTACGTAAAGATTTATGTAGACTACGGCGAAAATAAGGGCAACGCAAATAGTGTTGCCCTTATTTTCGCCGTAGTCTACGTAAATCTTTACGTAGACTACAGCGACCAAATAAGGCACGCGAATGGCAGCTCCCTATGGGGGCCGCCATTTGCGTACGTGCTTTTTTTTTTTTCCAAAGTCACCCGTGATAGGCTACGTGACGATTAACGTAGCCTATCACGGCTGACTTTGCAGATCTAGCCGTGATAGGCTACGTAAATTGTTACGTAGCCTATTACGGGGCTTTTTTTTTTTTTTTACTTTTCTTTTGAAGTTCGCTGCCGGGGAGACAGGGCGCTTCTCCCCAGCCTGAATTTCAGCCGGGCGAGGTGGGAAGCCTCCCCCCCCGGCCTGAATTTCGGGGGGAGCAGCAAAGCGCCTCCCCCCACCGCGAAGCAAGCTGCGAGACTAGGTAAGTGACTTTTGTACATCCCTAATTTATTTGCACTCACTTCACATGCCAGCAAGGTTATGCTCAAAATCCTACAAGCTCGGCTTCAGCAGTATGCGAACCAAGAACTACTGGAAGTACAAGCTGGGTTTCGAAGAGGCAGAGGAACTAGAGATCAAATCGCCAACATTCACTGGATCATGGAGAAAGCAAGAGAATTCCAGAAAAACTATTTCTGCTTTGTTGACTACGCTAAAGCCTTGGATTATGTGGATCACAACAAACTGAGGCAAATTCTTAAAGAGATGGGAGTACCAGACCACATCACCTGTCTCCTGAGAAACCTGTATGAGGGCCAAGAAGCAACAGTAAGAACTGGACATGGAACAACCGATTGGTTCAAAATTGGGAAAGGGGTACGACAAGGCTGCATATTGTCGCCCTGCTTATTTAACTTATATGCAGAGTACATCATGAGAAACGCTGGGCTGGATGAATCACAGGTCGGAATTAAGATTGCTGGGAGAATTATCAACAACCTCAGATATGCAGACGATACCACCCTAATGGCAGAAAGTGAAGAGGATCTAAAGAGCCTCTTCTTGAGGGTGAAAGTGGAGAGTGAAAAAGCTGGTTTGAAACTCAACATTAAAAAAATGAAGACCATGGCATGTGGCCCCATCACTTCCTGGCATATAGAAAGGGAAGAAATGGAAGCAGTGACAGATTTTATTTTCTTGGGCTCCAAGATCACCGCAGACGGTGACTAGGGATGTACGAAAGTTCTGCCACAGATCTCAGGGAGGCCGAATGCCAGCGTATTCGGCCCCCTGAAATTGGTAGCTGAACGGCCCGCCACCCCCCGCCACCCCTCTGGGATGGGACTTACCTTGGGTGGAACTTCCTGGCGGCGGTGGTACGTATTCGCCGTACGTGCTTTTTATTTTTTTTTAAGTCACCCGTGATAGGCTACGTGACGATTTACGTAGCCTATCATGGCTGACTTTGCAAATCTAGCCGTGATAGGCTACGTTAATCGTCACGTAGCCTATCACAGGGGCGGGTTTTTTTTTTTAGTTTTATTGGAATGGCGGCGGCGGCAGCCGGTCGAAAGATCGGCTGCCGCCCCTGCCCCTGACAAAGACCTGACAAACCGCCGCCGGGACCCGCCGCCGGGAGGGACATTCGGGAAAGGTAAGTCCCATCCCGGGGGGGTGCGGGGGGCGGGGGGCGCGGAGAATTTCTCCCTGAAACGTCTTCGAGGGGCCGAACACGTTGGCGCTCGGCCCCCCGAAGTTTCGAGAAGAAATTCTCCGCCAACCCTAGCGGTGGCGATGGCCGCCGCCATTTGCGTCCCTGCTAGCCAGCGGTCAGATGTTCGGCTACTGGCGGAGCCAGCCGATGGCTCCACAGAATCGCTGCGAAGCACAGCCGGTCAGCCAGGATTCTGGGGGGGGAGGAACGGAGCGCCTTCCCCCCCAGTGAGGATTCCCGGGAGAGGGACGGAACGCCTCCCCCCCCCACCATCAGCATAATCCCCGAAATGTAAGTGATTTTTGTACATCACTAATGGTGACTGTAGCCATGAAATTAAAAGACGCTTGCTCCTTGGGAGGAAAGCTATGGCAAACCTAGACAGCATAGTAAGAAGCAGAGATATCACCTTGCCAACAAAGGTTCATCTAATCAAAGCTATGGTTTTCCCAGTAGTAACGTATGGCTGTGAGAGCTGGACTATAAGCAAGGCTGAGCGCCAAAGATTTGATGCTTTCCAACTGTGGTGCTGGAGAAGACTCTTACGAGTCCCCTGGGCTTGAAGGAGGTCAAATCAGTCCATCCTAAAGGAAATCAACCCTCACTGCTCATTGGAAGGACAGATACTGAAGCTGAAGCTCAAATATTTTGGCCACCTAATGCGAAGAGAAAACTCCCTGGAAAAGACCCTGATGCTGGGAAAAATTGAAGGCAAAAGGAGAAGGGGACGGCAGAGGATGAGATGGCTAGATAGCATCATCGATGCAATGAATTTGAACTTCAGCACACTCCGGGAGAAAGCGCAGGACAGGAAGGCCTGTCGTGCTATGGTCCATGGTGTCACGAAGAGTCAGACATGACTTAAGAACTGAACAGCAACAACATATACAGAGAACGGCTGCCAGTTTTGTTTTAGTGCTATGCAGTAGTGAACTCTCTCTTGCTCTGCACATGTGTGCGTGCACACACACAGCTCATAAGAACAAAAGAACACATTTTGAGCCATGCTGGATCAGACCAAGGGTCCATGTAGTCCAGCATTCTGTCCACACAGTGGCCAACCAGCTGTTCACCAGGAACGCACAAGCAGGGCTTGAGCGCAACAGCCCCTCCTAGCCATGTTCCCCAGCTGGAGGTAGCACATCGCCATCAAGACTCGTAGCCATTGATTATTCCAACCTAGACCACTTATTTCCTTGCAGTATGCAGAAATATTACAGCTATCAAGGTAACGTTAGCTCATGTACCTTCTTGACAAGTTGTCGCAAGGCATGTTAAAATAATAATTTGAGAGAAGCCGTGTGTGTGTGTCTGTGTGTGTGTGTGTGTTTGTAGGAGTCATTTTTTCTTCAGTGCTTGACTGGCCAGGTTATAAGATACAATTCTCTCATTATGAAGGAGTAGGCCTGCTGCTCGAACAAAAGAAATATCACTGTGTCCCACACTCTGTGCTCCTGAGATTCGTTATTGTTGACTTTTGGTTTAATGGCAAAGTCAACAGGTAAAAATATCCAGTGTTTGCAGTTCATGCATTTTATTCCTTAAAAAAACAATTCGTACATTTGTCTCACCTGAACTAGTAACAATTTCTCTGCCAACTGTAAATATGCCTTTCAGGTGCTAGGGGGTTTGCCTTCTTTGTTTTTTAGGCTGATAAATTTGACTGTACCTCCTGTACATAGGCTGCACTGATTAGTTGTATTCAAAGGTGATCTGCCAGTAGCATGGACACCAATGGCATATTGCATTCCCTCTCCCCCATGCAGCCCCCTACAGGCACCTCAGATCTGCTCTGGAGTTTGGAGGGACCTCCAGAGCAGATTTGGGTCGCGGCAGGAGAAGGAAGAGAGGGAAACTCCCATGGTTCTTGAGCAGAAGTCCACTAGCATAATGTTGGATTTAGCCACTGAAATAAAATTAAAAGGTATAAGTTAAAATTGTTCAGATCAGATCCAAAAACATGTGTAAGGGTAAGAAATTGAATTAAGGATGTAGTTCTCATGCAGGTGATAATCCTGTCTCTGGGCTGTACCACTTCAGACTGCATGTGAAGATTTATATGGTAAAAGAAGGGGACAGGGGGAAAGAGATTCCTTTGCATAGAAAATTATCACGACAGGGTGTGATGTAACAAAACTGTCTTCCATTTTTTGTGTTTAGTTTGGTATTATGATACTATGGGGTTAAAGTGTGTGTGTGGGGTGTGTGTGTGTTACATGTGTGTGTTAGTAAGCTTCAGCCAAAAAGTTAATAGTTTAGGTTTATGTTAAGATAGAATGTAGAGGAGGACAGAAGGTTTATTCAGGAAGCCAGGCGATTATACAGTTCAACAAAAGGTCAAAGGAAGAGTTTTTAGGGTTTTTTTAAACTCAGGAAATAGAGACTCTGTTTGCAGAAATGAATAAGAAGCTATGTTCCTGATTGGTTGGAGTTGGAGAGAGAGAGAAACTAAGTTTAAGAGTTTAAAAGCCTATGGTGAAAAGGCAAAGAGGCAGAGAAACAGAACAAGGAAGAGAGAGAGAGAGAGAGAGAGAGAGAGAGAGGAGGAGGAGGAGGAGGAGGAAGAGGAGGAGGAGGAGGAGGAAAGGAAGAGAGGAAGGAAGGAAGGAAGGAAGGAAGGAAGGAAGGAAGGAAGGGCCAGAGCTTCTGGAACTGGAGAACTGGTTGGACCAATGACAGTAAGGATGTAATCCTATGCATATTTAGATAGAAAATTGTCCTACAATTCCCAGGATTCCCCAGAAAACAGGGCTAGTAGGGGAATGCTGGGTGCTGTAGGACATTTTTCTGTCTGACGATGCATAGCATTGCATGCTATGACATTGCTTGGATAAGGAACCTAGATAAAAAAGACACACAGTCTTGTTAGGTTAGCTGGATGTGTTTATCCCTGGTTGTTTTAATTGCCCTCATATTTTTGTGGTATGTGTGTGTGTTTATCCATTCAAATTTGAAAACTGGAGAGCCATGAAAGCTGTGCTAGCTGCTTTCCTGCTGCAACAAGCACCCAGTGGGGCTCTCCAGGGTGGTCACCTGCCTTACTCTAAGAAGTCCTCAGAGTGAAGCATTGGGTGGGGGCACAGTTCTCCCAGTGGCAGTGAGGAGCGCATGATCTACCACCCTTTGGAATCCACTGCCTGAAGTGAGGGGTCCATCCCACATCATGGGAGGACCAGCCCTGTTCTTTCTTGGTTTTGTTGTAGGGATGGCAGAGAATTCCACCACGGATCATGGTGATGCCGAATGCCAGTGCATTCGGCCACCCGAAATCTGTCACGGAATGGCATGCCCCCCCTGCCCCCCCCGCGGATCCCCCTCGGGACGAGACTTACCTGGGGCAGATCTTCCGGGTGGCGGCGGCGCCGGCGGCTGGTCTTCCGACCGGCTGCCGCTGCCGCCATTTGCAGGTTTTTTTGGGTTTTTTTTACAGAGACGTGATAGGCTACGGAAGATTTTATGTAGCCTAAAACGTTTGGGTAAAAAAAAAAAAGCATACGCAAATAGCGTCCGCTACGCTATTTGCATTCCCCTTATTTTTGCCATCTTAGTCTACGTAAATATTTACGTAGACTAAGACAGCCCAAACTAAGGAATGTAAATGGTTGCGGCTGTAGCCGCCGCCATTTGTGTATGTGTTTTTGTTTTTTTACCCAGAGCCCTCTGCGGCCAGAAATCTGGCTGTGGACGGCTCTGGCCTGGCTGAGCCTGGCCGGCTGCTCTGCGGAGCTACCGCGGAGCACAGCCGGCCGCAGAGGATTCCGGGGGGGAGGAACGATTCTGGACGGAGGGACAGAATGCCTCCCCACCACCATCAACATAATCCGTGAAAGGTAAGTGACTTTCGTGCATCCCTATTTTGTTCTTGTTGTTGTTGTTATTCATATATATATATATATATATATATATAGTTTAAAATTGAGAATTGGGTAAACCACCTTATATTACAGAGATGTGGAGCATATATGCTTAATTATTAAATAAATTTGGACATGGAACCAACTCTTAACCTTGAAGCCTCTTTTTTCATATATCGACAGAAAGACTAAATGGGCCCATCTGAAAATTGTGAGGATGTATGAGAAACATGCTAAACATAATTCTGAATGATAGAAACATCCACCACCACTCCTTTTCAGTGTTGCTCATAATCAGGAGCCAATTAAAAAGTCATAGC
Organism: Heloderma suspectum; assembly: GCF_057233095.1. Lineage (NCBI taxonomy): Eukaryota > Metazoa > Chordata > Lepidosauria > Squamata > Helodermatidae > Heloderma > Heloderma suspectum. The sequence continues at coordinate 177,751,697 of NC_139461.1, forward strand.
GCATTTACTCCACTTTTGCAGGGCATGGCATCAGACCTCATAAGCTCTGTTTATTGAGAAGTGGCTTAAAACTACCTTCCTACCTACCTATCTATCATCTGTCTGTCTGTCTGTCTATCTATCTATCTATCTATCTATCTATCTATCTATCTATACACACACACAAATGATAAACTTCTGCCAATACAGCCTGCTAAACATTCCTTCACTGTGGCATAAGTGGGACTTAGGCTGGAGACAGATGTACAATTTTCAGAATAGTGTGGTTGGTCTGACAGCACTATTGTTGCACATAATATATATACATAAATATTCCCACCCCAATCACCTCCTGTCCTGCTGCAATATCCAGTTTTCTTTCCTGCTTTGGTTCCTTCAGTTTAGGCAAGCTTCACCCTTGAAAGGGAAAATGTCACTCCTTCTCCCGGAAGTGAGACCACCAAGGATGATTCAAGAGATGTCAATGTGTTTGTTGTGCTCTGGGTGGAGTCATTAAATCTCTGGAGTGAGGTAGGGGCGTACGAGAATGTCAGTTCAGTTTGCAGCTCATCAGAACTTCCCCTGCACACAGCCATGATCACCAACTAGAGTGCATTTTTTAGAAAACTCACACAACAAAGAACAAGCACATTCTTGGACTTGTGATTGCATCAGCAATTATTTATTTAAAAAAGATGTGCACTTCCAAATGTGCATATTGCAAAAAAATACAGATGCTCACACTTAGTGGTGGGGATGTGCAGTTTTGAAAAAAAAATGCACAGAAATGCACACTTTTCCCATGTGAAACTCACCCAGTTCCTGCTTGAACAAAAAGAAAAAACAGGTTGCAAAACTGGACTAAGGCAAACCAAGCTTCAAAGTGGGAGCCAGTGTAGTGTGGTGGCTAGAGAGTTGGACTGCGAGCCGGAAGATCCGGGTTCTAGTCCCCACTCGGCCATGGAAGTTCACTGGTATGGATGTTGGAGACATTCGAGACAGACTAAAATGAACTTGGATTTCCAAGAATCCGACCTGTAAAATCCACTGCAGTGTGATCCGCTCATAGGGATGTACGAAAGGCTTACCTTGCTCCGTTCCGGGGCATCCACAGTGGGGGGGAGGTGCTCCGTCCCTCCCCCTGGAATCCTCCCAGGCCAGCTCCGCTCCATGGTAACTCTGCTGAGGGGCCAGCCACAGCTGGAATTCTGGCCGCTGCAGGGCTGCTGCGGCCGCAAATGGCAGCTGCTACACTGCCAAGCCATTTGCGTGGCTGCCTTTCTTCGTGATAGGCTACGTAAATACTTACGTAGCCTATCACGGCAAAGAACGGGTGCAAATGGCGTAGCGGCTGCCATTTGCGCCTCTGCTCTTTGACGTGATAGGCTACGTAAGTATTTACATAGCCTATCATGAAGAAAGGCAGCCACGCAAATGGCTTGGCAGTGTAGCAGCTGCCATTTGCGGCCACAGTAGTCCGGCAGCAGCCGGGAGACCAGCCGGAGCCGCCTCTGCCGCATCCGCATCCGCTGCCACAGCCACCAGAACAGCCGCAGCTGCCTCCAGGTACACTCCGTCCCGGGGGATTCCACAGGGTGGCGGGGGGGGGGAGTCCATTCCACCACGGATTCCAGGGGGCTGGATTCTAAAGAATCCGGCCTCACTGGAGTCCATGGTGGAATTTTCTGACATCCCTACCCACTCAGGCCACGCAGAGTCCGTGGACTTCCAGATGATTTTTTTACTTTCCTGAAATTTACGCATATAAAGAAAATACGTACATTTCTGCTGAGGAAATGTTGAATGGAATGGGGGACAATACACTAAATGTTATATGTTAAGGTAAATTATGTAAATACTTACATGATTATTTGCATATTTTTCTGCATGATGGGGAAAAAAAGCATACATCTGTGGGCAGATGATAGAACAAAAGGCACCTGACAATCTGCAAAACACAGACAGATCAGATTTTACACAGGCCGTACATCCCTATTCACTGGGGGACTTTGGGCCAGTCATAGACTCTCAGCCCAACCTACCTCACAGGATTGTTGTTGTGAGTATAAAATGGAGAGGAGGAGGATAATGCAAGATGCTTGGGCTCCTTGCAAGACCACAAAAGTTGGGAAATAAATGCAATAAATAAATACATAAATAAAGTGGAGTTGGGAGAATTGCAGTCAGCTAGCCTTGAGCATATGTTTCTTTTATCCCTAGAATTTTATTACACAACACCCCTGTTTGTCCATGCAATCTTATACGTGTCTACTGAGAAGTAAGCTCCATTGAGTTCAATAGGATTTACTTCCAGGTAAATGTATAGGATTGCATGCTCAAATAATGTTGTTGTTGTTGTTGTTGTTGTTGATATCACCATCATCATCATTTGGAATCATGATTATCATTCTCATTCTTATAATTAACACCTAACATAGCCAGCTAATGTACAGCGATGAAAATAAAAAGGTCCCGCCTGCCAGTGTATGATCTGATACATAAGATAAAGAATATGAACACATGCAGTTAAATGCGTATGTGCCTTTCATATGAAGGGGAAAATTGCAAGGCTACATGCTCCTCCAGACCTAAACACAGTAATGCATATTCTTATTTTATTTTTCATTGAACTACACCTGAGCTAACATCTAGTATTGAAAATAATGTATTAAAACAACGCACAGAGGATTCTTTTTCAGCAGTGATTCCCCCTATCCCAAAAAGCCCCCCCTTCATTATTGTTGTTATAATTGTTGTTGCTATTGGGTTACCAGATTTTGAAGCTGGATTGAAGCTTTTGTTGTTGTTGTTCAGTCGTTAAGTCGTGTAGTGGTAATCAGGAAATCACTCAGAAAAATGTTACGTTTCTACTATACCCTTAATCTCCCCAAAGTACATTAAAAAAATATTTCATCTTGGCATCTCTTATAAGTCTGTTATCCTTAGAGGCACCATGGAGTGTCAATCCTGCAAAAAAAAAAAAAATGTGGGTTATTTTATGGCTACAAAGTGTAGATAAAGGGTGTATTTTCTAGTTCAGGCCAAAGAAACATTTAGGATCTCTTTTGCATTTTGGAGGAAATTGTATCATCTGGGGAACCCATTGGATATATCAATCAATCAATCAAGCAATCAGTCAATCAATCAATATTAGCAATGACCACTATTTCTTTCTTGCATTTCTCCAAAAATCATCTCCATGATAACTCATCCACCTATGACTGAACTGCCAAAATGAACCAGCCTGCCACATAGTGCAAAGCAAGTGTGATATATTATGATGATGAGAAGGTTGAGGTATTCACAATATTTTATTTTACACTGTAATAACCAAACACATCAATTTTGGAATGGTGATGGTGATTTTACTCTGATTATTACATGTGATTGTTTTCATTTCCCTCTAGTATATTTAGAGTGCATCCTATGCATGTTCAGACAGAAAAAAGCCCTATGATTCCCAGGATGCCCCATAGGATTGTGCCCTTAGTTGTTTTACTAGATCTATACTATTTCTTAATGGTGTGCCATTTTCTAGGGCTGTGCAGGGACCCCTGATCTGACTTGGAAACCACTTTGTGGCTTTGGAGGCAGGCCTGATTCAGCTCGGGCAGATTCAGGGGGCCCCTGACCCGGCTTGGCCCCAAACCCGAAGCAGGATTCGGATGTCAAACCCTGCTTCGGGTCCCCCCCTGACATCCCTGCACAAATCCCCTTACCTTGCCACCACTGCCGCTGCCTCCACCGCCGCCGCTATCCTCGCCACCACTATCCTCACCACCGTCAACTCCTGAGGCCTGGATGCACTCACTGACTCTTACTGCAAGGGAACAGCATTTTTTAAATAGTTACTTCCTGGAACTTCCTGGAAGTTGCCATTTTAAAAATGGTGACTCCCTGCAGTAAGAGTTGGAGTGTGTGTTCAGGCCTAGGAGTTGGCGGTGGCGAGGGTGGCAGCGGACAAGGCAGCAAGGATGGTGGTGATGACGGTGGTGGTAATAGCAGCAGCAGCAGTGGAGGTGGCAGTGGAGGAGGCGGTGGTGGCTCTGGTAAGAACCTGGCACAGCTGGGCCGGGTGTGCCAAAGCTCAGAAGCAAACGGAGTGCTTCGGAGAGCCCACGACCCACTCCAGGTCGCTTTGTGCCCCTTCCGCTTCGCCTTGGAAGGGGGGGCTCAAATTGACCCAAAGCAGCCCGCTTCAACTTAGGGTTTGGACCTCAGGCCAAAGCAGTGCACAGCACTACCATTTTCTATAAACTGTTTATATTCTGCTCTCTATATCCTGTTTTTCTTTCATTCTTATGAACCAGTGAACTTAATCATGCATCATAAACATCAAAGGTTACACACAGTGTTACTTCCCTCCTGCAGGAATGGCACCCCCCCCCCTCGAATTGGTCCACCCCAGGAGATTGATGGAATCTAATGGATTTCTGAACACACTTGGGAATTTTCTAGTGGAGAGATCTGGTGATGTGGTTGAGGTCCTGGTCTTCACTGTGGAATAGTGACATGTGGAAGGCCATCCAGAGCTGTAGACCCCACTCTACTCCTTGGTATACTGGGGAGCTGGAGAAAACATGCTGGACATTAGTTAGAGTGCAAATGGCCTAAGACTCAAACTAGGGATGTGTGAATCAGCAAAACTCAAGCTCTCTGCAGTGAATGGAGCCTAGGTCCCTTCAAAGACCAGCTGTGACCTTTCTGCATTGCACTTTGAAGACAAAGCTGCTTGTGTACTCAGTGACCTTGACACTGTTGTTAGCACAACTCCAGTTGAGCTGCCTGACACCACCAACTTCCCAGTTTTTTGGGATTGATTTCAGTTGCTTCAGCTTGATGACATGGACAAGGTGCTTGCAACAGTCCAACTGTGCCCTTCCTGGCTAATAAGTGCTAGCCAAGGAGGTATGACCAGGTGGATCCAGGGAGTGGTAAATGCATATTTGTGTGAAGGGGTGATTCCTGTTGTTCTAAATGAGGCAGTAGTGTGACCCTCCTGAAGGAACCCAGTCCAGAACCAATTGTATTTGGCAACTACCACCCAGTTGGAAATACCCCTTTCTTAGGGAAAGTACTTGAGAGGGTCATGGAAGAAGCAACTGCAGGAATTCTTGGAGGACACTGATTATCTAGACCCATTCCATCTGGTTTTCAACCTGATTACAGGACCAAATTAGCCCTGGTTGCCCTGATGGATGACGTTTATTGGGAAATGGACATGGGGAGTGTGACCTGTTTAATTCTGTTTGATCTCTCATCAGCTGTTGATACTATCGACCATGGTATCCTCCTGGATTGACGCTGTGGGCCAAAGGTGCTTTGTAGTAGCTATGAAGCCCTAAAAGGATTAAATGGGGTCAAAAGGGCTGTTTTGGATGCCATTTTTTATTTTTTGGTGCCACAGGGTGTGTGTGTGTGTGTGTGTGTGTCTGCAACCTACAGACGGTTTAATGGTTTACATGGTTTAATTTCTAGCTCATATCATGAAGTGTGTGCATAACTGTAGAGGTAATGAAATTTGTTGTTTGAGCCTATACAAAATCAGCCTGTGCACATTAGTGTCAGGAGTGCCCTTGCTGCCTTCTGAAATCCTCAAGTAGCCAGAATCAACACAGAGACGATAGGACTTGTTTCCAAGGCTTTATTTCCATTCAACCTAATGACGCTTACAGATGCTAATTGCATGACCCTAATGAGGGAAACTTAAGAGAGCTGCCTACTTGGGGTTCTAGCCTTAGTGAATCAGTTGATATCTGTTCGGAGGGTAAAGGTAGAAAACCTCTGAACTTAAGGGCTAGGAAGCGAAAGTCCACCCCTTTCCCATGGGGCATCGGGGCGCAGCTGTTGATGTCATGCCAAGCGGGCTGAGCACCTCCTCTCGGCACCCTCCATCTCCCGCTTGTCCCTATGCTGGTGCTTAGCATCCTGAAGCTCCAGTTGTCCCTCCCGCTGCCTGCCAGGGTCGCTACCACTCTCATGAATGTGATCAGGGAGGGGCTTTCCCTCCGGCGGCGCCTCTGAACAGCACGCAGGTTCCTCTCCCACGGTTTCTATCTCTTCCTCAGAATCAGAAGTGCTTTGGGGCTCTATGGGCTCCGATCCAACCCTGGCAATTAGACAGTCTATGCATAGACTCAGGCTATCTTCAAACATTATAGCCTTGACTGGATATCTAAATCAGGCACACTGGATAGGCAGGGAGGGCAGATGTGTTCTGGCTCCCCCCCAAGCATGGGCCAGATGGGAGCAAAGTATCAACCAATCTGGCCCATGATAAATGGCTACTCCTAGATCCAGAGGCAGAACTTTGAAATACTTGGCGTTAGACAGAAATAGCACAGGCATTAGGCCCTGGTTTGGCTTCTGGGAACCGAGAGCTCTGTTTTTCTTAAAGTGCTGAGATTGGAGTTGTGGGAATTTAATGGGTATCAAGGGGAAGGTTTGCTATTACCTTCTTCTAAACTAGAGCAGTTATTGTGGCTGTGCAAGGCTAATAAATTCCAAAGGGGAGGATTACAAATGCCTTCATCTAGAATTCAGTGACTGCAGATGGCTGCTTCCCACTATTTTACAATGATTACTGCTCACGCTTAAGCTGCATTCCTTCTGTGAACATTCCTTTTAATTAATATAAATGCTCGCTGCAAGAAGTGGATTTCTATCTTTGCTAAAACTGGTTAGCAGGAAACCGGGAATACACCCTCTTTAGGTCACCAGATTGGCATTACCTTCTTCGTGTTAGTGAGAAGTGGGAAATAGCTGGCCAGGAGCCCGAATTAAGCTCACATCCTCTTCTTGGAATCAGAGACACTCTTCGGACATTTTCAAAGCACATCTCTATTTAAGCTACTGCCCAAACCCTAGGGATGTACGAAAGTCACTTACCTTTTCGCAGCTTGGCTTCGTGGTGGGGTGGAGGTGCTGCGCTTCTCCCCCCGAAGTTCAGGTGAGGGCGGGGGGAGGCGTCCCGCCTCACCTGGCCAAAATTCAGGCCAGGGGGGGAGGCGCCCCGCCCCGCCTCGCCCGGCCGAAATTCAGGCCGGGGAGAAACGCCCCGTCTGTAACGCCCCGATGTAAACCTAGCTCGGTTTCTCCAGGCACTCGCTGAAGCAGCGCCCCTGCTTGCACCCCCCTGGACCTGTGTTTGGGCCACCCACAAGCTCGGCGAGTTCCTCGGGCTCACCACAATCCCGTTTGGTGAGCACCCGCTATTTTTGCGCCTTTGATTTCTAAGTAAAACAGGACGTTAAAAAATGTGCATATTTCAATATGTGCAGTTTGGAGCTGGGAAAACTAAATAAGAGCAATATTAGAGCTATAATCCCTCTAATATTGCGCTTATTTAGCTTTCCCAGCTCCAAACTGCACATATTTAAATATGCACATTTTTTTAAACTTCCTGTTTTACTTAGAAATCAAAGGTGTGAAAATGGCAGGTGCACACTGAATGGTATCACAGTGAGTCCTGGAGATTGTGAGTGGGCATGAGTGGGGGGCGAACAAGGAACGTCTCAGCAAGCACAGTCCAGGGGTCACAAGCGGGGGGAGCCTGACGAATTCCCAGACCCAGTTGGGTGCCCACGACATCCCTACTTTCATTGTGGCATAATCTCATGTTATGCCAGGATAGCGGGGCTTCCACCTTATCATATAATCTCCCAGCCAGCATATGTTAAGTACATGATTGCATCCTTAGTGTTTCAGTGAGCCTCAGTATGTATGTACAGAGGCCTAATGTTCCACAGAACTTTTGGGGCCTGGAAAATTCTAGTAAATCCATTACCAGAGCCCAGACAACCAAAAATACTAAGATGCCTTATGGAAAGTCAACAGATCTTGCATGGGGGGAAACCTGTCTGCCAAATTAATTATGGAGTAAATATTGTCCATGGTTCGTCAGTTTTGGAAAGAGGGTGAAGGGTTGTTGGGATATTGTGAAAAAAGAAAGAATACTTGGATACAGTCACAGACAGCCTTTAAAAAACAACAACAATAACACATGGTAGAATTGACACCTTTCTTTGGAACAGTGATGTCTGAAACCATGGCCACCTTAAGGTTTTATTGGTGATAACCGTATTTCTCATAAAGATGTTAATGAAAAATAATTTCTCCAAGCTCTCAGAAAAGGTATTTGTTCATGAGTGTTTAGTTCACATTCGTTTCCCAGGATCTTTTTAATAGACTACTGAATAATAACACCAGCTGTCTCTTCCTACAATGGATGTCGTGGCAGACTTTCTTATATTTAGAAACGTTGGAGAATTAATGAGGACAAAAGACAGAAAGTGATTAGACAGATCCTGATGGGGTTTCAAAGCAATTAATTATTTGGAAAACCAAGAAATAATTAAAATATGCTGCTTGTAAATCTCCAATGAAATAGTGCATCTGTTGTGACACTTTTGCCTCCCCTCACTTATTTGTTTTGCTTGTTATTATCATTTTTGGGGTGGGAGGAAACACCATACACAATGCACATAATACTAGTCTACCAAAGAAAGGGAGATAAATTAAATATACCACATTAATTTTAAATGTGATCAAGGATCTCAGCAGGAAACAGTTAATAACTGAGGGTGTGATCCTTAGGTAAGAAGAGTCCCATGCAACTATCTTGCAGTTTCAATTGCAATTCCAGCACCGGATCAGTGCTTTGAAGTCCTGTGGATTTGGATAAGAAAGCCAAACATGTTTTTAACTTCCTCCCACAAGAATCAGTGCAACGTTTGGTAGGGATGTCAGAGAAGTCCGCCATGGATCTCGGTGAGGCTGAATGCCAGTGCATTCGGCCCCCTGAAATCCGTGGCAGAACGAGGGCCCCCCCGCCCCCCCACCCCACAAAATGGGCCTGGAACGGAGCACCTACCTGCTACCGTCTGCACTGCATTGCAAATGATGGCCACATCTGCGGCCGCCATTCGCTTCTTCCATATAGCCGTGATAGGCTACGTAAGTATTTATGTAGCTTATTACGGCAAAACTAAGGGAACGCAAATGACGGCCGCTACGGCGGCCGCCATTTGCGTTCCCTTTTTTTTTGCCATGATAGCCTATGTAAATAATTATGTGGGCTATTACAGGAAAAAGAAAAAAAAGGTAACACAAATGGCGGCTGCCGTAGCCGCTGCCATTTGCATTCGCTGTTGTTGTTGCTTTTGCCGTGATAGGCTACATAAATATTTACATAGCCTTTCACGGCAAAATACAGGGACGCAAATGGCAGCAGCTATGGCAGCTATGGCCTGCGTCCCTGCAGGCTGTCCAGCAGCTGGTTGGCCAGCTGCGGGTGGCCCCGGCTGGCGGCTCTGCGGAATCTCCGCAGAGCACAGCCGGCCAGAGAGAATTTCTGGGGGAGTGATGGAGCGCCTCCCCCCCACCGCAAATGTCACCCTTCGAAAAGGTACGTGACTTTCGTGCATCCCTATCATTTGCTAGTAATCCTCAAAAACTATGTAATTGCTCAAAAGTTACAAAGCAAACATGACTGATTTCAAGAGAGAGCAATCCCCCCAAAGTATTTATGTTTTAACCACAGTAGTTTCAGCAGCAAATGTGACCAGGATAATGTGGTGTGATGGACGGCAAGGCCTCGGTATTGGGTTCAATAATTGTATAAAAAAGAGAATTTCTGCTTTTGGCATTCCTACATGATACGATACCTTCCATAAAGCCCTCTTCTACACAGAATTAAATGGACACCAGCCCTGCTTTCACACATATCTTGGTGCTTGGTTGAGTCCAACCAGCCACTTATATGCTTGACCCATGCCTTTCATGGCTGATTAAATCTATCAGGGAGGTGATAGCCATCTGGGTTCAGGAGGCTGTAAATGCCTCATTGAGAGAGGAAGCAGTCCCATCTTCTTCAAAAGAAGCCCTAATTCAACATCTTCTGAAGAAGCCTTGCCTGGAAGATGTCAACAGTTAGAGGCTGGTGGCAGGGCACTTAGGCAAGGTGCTCAAGAGACTGGTTGCTAGCAACTCCAGTGACTCTTGGATGAAACTAGATCCATTACAATCAGCCTTCAGGCCTGATTTGGGGACAGAAATGTCCTTAGTCTCTGTGGGATGACTTTCACCAGGAGAGAGGCAAAGGGAGTGTGATCGAATCAATTGTTCTGGACTTCTGAGCAGCTTTTAGTGCTATCAACCAAGGTATCCTTTTGGACAAGTTCTCAAGTTGGGTGTGGGAAACACTGGCTGGTGGTGCTTCTGCTTCTATTTGGAGAGTGAATTCCAGAAGGTATGCTGGGGAATAGTTCTTCACACCCCATTGTAAGTTGTGCTTTGTGGTCCTGCAGGGATCTGTTCTTTCTCCCATACTATATGATGCTAACACCTACATTAAACTGTTGGAAGAGGTCATTCAAAGATTTAGGCTGGAGCATCATAAATATGCAGATAATACCTAGCTCTATTTCTCTTTTCCATCAGATCCAGCTGAGGCAGTGGATATCCTGAATCAGGGCTTGGGCATGCTAATAGACTGGATGGGGGTGATCAAATGGAGATTCAAATAGGAATGTACAAGAATTTCATTCCTGTTTGCAAATCATGTGAACATATCCCATTCGCAACCCGGAATGTAAACACAAGCAGGAATGCAATTCTCAGGGATTTTTTTTTGCAATTTCCCAAACTTGTGTTCACATTCAAAAGTGTCACTTGCACAGAATCACACTTCCAAACATGCACATTTATGCAAGCGTGCACTTGTGTACCCCCTCATCTGCATTTTCATGCTTTCTGGGGGGAAATACACATTTTTCCCAATCAAAAAAAGGGCAGGGGGAGAAAAGACAAGAAAGACACTCACATTTGGGAATGCAAACAAAGCAAAATGAGCCTCTATCTCCCGCAGACCTTAAGATCAGCAACTGTTTGGAGATTCCCCCTACCCCCCCCCAAATGCGCTGCATTCAGGCTTTTTAAAAGCCTCCACTAGTGCCAATGGAGGCTTTAAAAAAAGAAAAAAAGAAAACTAATTGCAGCACACAAAGGCTGTGTGTGTGTGTGTGTGGGAGAGAGAGAGAGAGAGAGAGAGAGAGAGAGAGAGGTCTATGTGTGTGAATGGGGTCTGGGCACCTATATACAGTGGGGATGTATCGATTTTGTGAAATCCATCCCACCCATGTTCCTCAGATTGTCCAGAATCTATTGTTCCATCAGCCGCTCATTGATGGAATCAGATTTCTTTGTAGGAGAATTTCATTCTACTTGTGCTAATTCACATGTGTGCTAATGCAAAATTGTGTAAATCTCCCCAAATGTGAAAACATAAATAATAATAATACACAAATCCCCTCCAATTCCACATTGTCATACTTAAGCCGGGGGGGGGGGAATGTACATTTTTGGTGCGTGCCCTTGTATTTTTGTACAGCTAAATTTGTTACAATGGAAAGTTATGTTTTTTTTTAAAAAAAAGTCTGCAACTGCATGGAATCTGTGCGATGCAGAAAAAGCCGTGGAAAAAGCCGTGCTGCTGTGGAATCCATGGGTTGGATTCATAGAAATCCAAACTAATTTGAATCTATTGCAGATGTCTCTGACATCCCTAATAGACAGATATCCTTCAGAAATCACACATTATCTCTGGCATAAGTACACAGGGGAGCGGTGGTAGCTGAGTGGTGAAGTTTAAGGATGTACAAAAGTCACTTACCTTTTCGAAGGGTAACATTCACGGTGGGGGGGAGGCACTCCGTCCCTCCCCTGAAATTCTCTCTGGCCGGCTCCACTCTGCAGAGATTCCGCGGAGCCGCCAGCTGGGGCTGCCCGCAGCCAGACATCCGGCCGCTGGGCAGTCTGCAGGGACGCAAATGGCGGCTGCCATAGCCGCCGCCATTTTCGTCCCTGTATTTTGCCATGATAGGCTACGAAAATAGTTACAAATCCTATCACGGCTAAAACAACAACAACCCAACAGCAAATGTAAATGGCGGCGGCTACGGCAGCTGCCATTTGCGTTCCCCTTTTTTTTGCTGTGATAGGTTATGTAAATATTTACGTAGCCTATTACGGCCAAAAAAAAAAAAGGAGCACAAACGGCGGCCACTACGCCATTTGCGTTCCCCCTTTTTTTGCTGTGATAGGTTACGTAAATATTTACATAGGCTATCACGGCAAAAAAAAAAGGGGACGCAAATGGTGGCTGCCGTAGCCGCCATTTGCGTTCCTTTTTTTTTTGCCGTGATAGGCTATGTCAATACTTATGCAGCCTACCACAGCTTCTGCAGGGACGCAAATTGTGTCCCTACATTAGCCGTGATAGGCTGCGTAAGTATTTACGTAGCCTATCACGGCTATAGTGATGAAGGGAATGGCGGCCGCAGATGTGGCCGCCATTCACAGAGAAGCGCGCACTGGGTAAGTGTCTCGTTTTGCGTGCCTTTCATGGGGTGGGGGGTGAGGGGGCTTCGTTCCACCATGGATTTGGGGGGGGCAAATGCACTGGCCTCACCGAGATCCATGGCGGAATTCTCTGACATCCCTAGTGAAGTTCATTTTTGTTTGCATGCAGAAGGTCCCAGATTCAATCCCCCACATCTCTGAGTACAGCATGAAAAGACTCTTGTCTTGTCTGAAACCCTGAAGAGCCCCCCAATACCAAGCTAGCTGAACCAAAGCTCTTGGTTGGTATCAGCCGGCTTCCTTTGTTCATCTTGTTCTAAGAAGCCCCCCGGCCACAGCTGGACAGATCTGTGTCCTGAAATCAATGCAGAAAATATTGTTTTGACTTCAGTCAGGTCATCTGTGGCTTTCATTGACTCATGCCACCTGGCAGAGTGAGGGTGGTGCACACGACGTGTCCCCATCCACCTCTTTCATGGACTTGATCTGCAACTGACATTTAGCTGGCTCTGGCTGTGACTGTCCTTTATTTCTGAGTGGCATCTGGCTGTACCCTGGTCCTTGGCTCTTTAATATTCCTAATGTCCATTCCAATAGCCAGAAATAGCTAGAGAATAAAGGGGCGCCTCAGGTTTATCCCTGTTTCCCAGACCCAGCTGTGGTACAGTAAGGTCTTTTGAGAAGCACTGGTATTAAGCCAGCATCCTATCAGCCAAAATAATATGCCACCATCTCTTTAGAAAATAAAGCATATGATTACTGAATGTGAGATTGCTAATCCCCCCCTTCATTTGTTCATGCAACATTAAACATTTTTCCCCCTCTCTAATCTAGCTCTGCAAAAAGTCAGACATAAACCTGCTTGTTCTTCTTTCTAATGACATCAAAGCAATGTGCTGATTTCTTGAGCTTTAATTGCATTGCCCTAATGTGGCTTTGGGGATCTTTTTTGCATTGTGTTGCATTTATAAAATACATTTGTAGAACATTAAGCCTTGTCAGTAATTATGAAGCAACTGCACAACTGTTGAATTAAACAGAGAATCATATGCCATCTTTAGCATGAATATGTGTTTAATACAAACCCAAAGTGCCTGCCTGGACTGTTCCTCTGCCATACTGTGGTAAGGAAGAATCCAACTCTCCAAATCTATAGGGATTTCCCACTCTCTTCTAGAAAAGAAATTGCTAGGAACGCCAACATACCACTGAGAAATTTCTCTAACCTTCTAAATTTTGTGTTTCCTCAAATGGTTTTCTGTTCCTTAAAATACTCCTCTAATTACACTTCAGGCAAAATCCACCTAGAAATCTCTAGAACCCTTTTGGGACATTTTTGCTGTTGCTGTTGATACTCTTTGGCTTCTCCCAATCCCTCCAACATTTCTTCTCTCCCATTTTACAGTGGTGTGGATCCAGGATCTGCCTTCCACTAGAGGAAGGGGGGCTTCCAAGTGGAGGAAAGGCTCTGCTTGCAGAAGATCCCTCTTAGGGATGGGCGAACTCATCCCCATCCACGCCATGCACCTTTCGCCGGACCCCCACTGGCCACTGGATCCTGCCTGCTTGCTGCACCCTGTGATGTTGTGTAAATGGGCTTCTTTAAGGCCACCATTTACTTAAAACTGACCTTTGTGGGAATGTCCGAGCTGCCATTTTGAATAGAATGGCAGTTCAGTGGAGCAGCAGGGCCTGCTGCGCTTGCCCAACTTGGTGGGCCCTGAGTCAGGCAAGTGCAATGGTTCACAGACTTCAGTCTGGGGGGCTGAGCTGGTGGTAATCCACTGAGCTCGATCCCCCAACCAGACTCCGCCACCATCCCTCATCCCTCTGCCTAATTTGGGGGGATGCCCACTCCTGCCACACCACAGCTCCCCCAACTCAGTAGGGTCTTGTGACTCTCTTTGTAGCTTCTTAGGGGGCTGGAGGGGCTGCCTTGGGAAGGAGAGGGTGGGGAAGTCCACTTCCATCAGTGCAGCTTAAATCTGGATCATTCATTTATTTATTTATTTATTTATTATTAAATTTATTAATCGCCCATCTGGCTGGTCACCCAGCCACTCTGGGCGATGTACAACATACAATAAAAACAGTTTAAAACAGTAAAATTCTACAATAAAAACATTTTCTAAAATACCCTAACCCACCCCAAATGCCTGCCTGAACAGCCACCTTTTTAATGCATGACGGAAGCTCATTAAAGAGGGGGCATGACGGAGTTCCTTAGGGAGGGAGTTCCACAGAGTGGGGGCCACCACAGAAAAGGCCCTCTCCCTTGTCCCCACCAGTCTAGCTGTCCCGGCTGATGGGACAGAGAGAAGGCCATCCGAGGCTGATCATGTTAAGCGGCCTGTCTGGTGCTGCTGGAGGCGCTCCTTAAGATAGGCTGGGCTGGAACCATATAGGGTTTTAAAGGTCAAAATCAACACCTTGAATTTGGCCCAGAAAACAACTGGTAACCAGTGCAACTCCTTCAGCACTGGAGTGATGTGATCTCGCCAGTGGCTGCCTTTAATCAGGCGAGCCGCCGCGTTCTGTACCAGCTGCAGTTTCCGAACTGTCTTCAAGGGTAACCCCACATAGAGCGCATTACAGTAGTCTAAACGAGAGGAGACCAGGGCATGTACTACCAATGGGAGCAGATGGTCGGGAAGGAAGGGGCGCAGCCGCCATATCAGATGGAGTTGATACAGCGTTGTCCGGCTCACAGCTGACACCTGAGCCTCCATGGACAGCTGGGAGTCGAAAATGACCCCCAGGCTGCAGACCTGGACTTTCAAGGGTAGCCGTACTCCATTCAACACCAGGTCAACATCCCCCAGCCTCCTCTTGTCTCCCACCAAAAGTACCTCGGTCTTGTCAGGGTTCAGCTTCAGCCTATTCCTCCCCATCCAGCCACTCACTGTCTCCAGACATTTGGACAGGGATTCTACGGCCAACCTTGGTGAAGAGGCGCGCCTGCTGCTGCTGGGCCTGCGGCGGCTGCTGCTGCTGCTGCTGCTGCCACCACCACCACCACCACCACCTGGCCTTCCCTGTGGACTCCGGCCTGGCATTATTTTTAAGGGGATTTTTAATTGTTTTGTTTGTGTGTGTGTTTTCTTTTTCCTGGGGGATTTTGTTGTGGTTTTAGGGGTGGGTAGCCTGCCTGATAGGCGGGAGCGAGGGGGCATGTGTCCACCTGATGGAGGCAGTGGGGGGAGTGTTGGGGGCCAGAAGATACCGAGGCTGGGTGGCAGGTGCTGGCGGAGTGCTAGGGGCAGGCCATGCCTGCTTGAAACATGCTGGTATTCCTATCTTGCTCTCATGAAACAGCCACTGGACCCACTTATTAAACATCGATTGCCATTAAGCTGGGATATGTAGAAGTCACTGCATCAGTGCAGCATCACAAAGTGTTGGGATGACAGGTGTTGCTGTGATGCTGGGCTGGTATGGCTGCCACACACAGCCCTTTAGAGAGCGATGCTATGGTCCCTGGGAGAGCATCCCAGTGACTACAGGATTGCTCAGAAAACCCCTTGGAGATCCAACCCCAGACCCCATGCTGGCTGCCTCTGAAGTCAGAAAAGGAACCACGGAAGAGGAGGAAAGGCAGTGTTCCAAGGGGAGGGGAGGGGAGAGTCCAGGACATAAGTTCCCAAAGATCAAAATCACCAAAGGCAGAGGACAGGAAGGTGAAGAAGCAGAAGAATCTCAGAAGCCTCGGACTTCGGAAAGTTCCAAGCAGCGAAGGTGCAATCGATAGGATTGTGCCCATATTTTTAGCTGCTTTCTTACTGAGCATGTTCAAAGCTAATTTTCCCAATGAAGTGTATCCTGCCAAAGTGTGTGTCTGAGGGGAAAACAGCATCACCTGTGCAATTCCAGCCTTAAAAGGTAGCAACTGTATCAGGAGCTTGATGGAATCCAATGGATTTCTGAATGCTCTTGGGGATTTTCCAGTGGAGAGGTGATCCAGCCAAGGCCCTAGCCTCCCTGTGGAATACTGAGATGCGGAAGGCCATCCACTTGATTGCACCTGAGTGCCCTGTCCGGCACTGTGGAGCCTGTTCTGCTGGTATACTGGGGAGCTGCGGTCAATGAAACAGGCTGGACTTCGGCTAGAGTGCAAATGCTGCAAGACCCGAAGTGCAAGACCCAAAGTGAAGATGACCAAGCGTGCTCTAGAGCACATAATCATGCCTACTGCATGGCAGTGTGGGCAGCAAAGAAGGCTTACTTTGCTACCTCCATTGCATCCCCAAGTAGCTGTCCAGCGGAGCTCTTCTGGTTGGTCCAGGGGATGTTAACACCTTCCCCAGTAAATGGGGTACTGGTCCTGTCGAGGACCCTCTGTGACCTCTTTGCATTGACAAAAGCATTTGTATCCACAACAAATTCGACACTGTTGTTAGTGCAGTACCAATCAAGGTGTCTGATACCACCATCTCTCTGATTTTGTGGGATCAGTTTTAGTTGTTGAGGCTGATTATTTGGACAAGGTGCTTGCAACAATGTGACCAACCACGTGCCCTCTTGATCCGTGTCCCTCCTGGCTAATAAAAGCTAGCCAAGGGGGTATGACTGGGTGGGCCCAGGGAGTGATAAATGCTTCCCTACAGGAAAGGGTGGTCCCTGCTGTCCTAAGGGAAGCAGTAGTGCAACCACTCCTGAAGAAGCCCACTCTGAACCCAATGGTATTAGACAGCTACTGCCTAGTTGCAAATACCCCTTTTCTAGGGAAGGTATGTGAGAGGGTTGTGGTAGAGCAACTGCAGGCTCTCTTGGAGGATACTGATTATCTAGACCCACTCCAGTCTGGGTTTTGATCTGCTTCTGGGACTGAATCAGGCTTGGTCACCCTAATGGATGACCTTTACCGAGAGAGGGATGGTGGAGTGCAACCCTGTTACTTCAGCTTCATCTCTCATCAGCTTTTGATACCATTGACCATGGTGTTCTCCTGGATTGACTCCATGGGATGGGTATTGAAGGAACTGTGCTACAGTGGTAAAGGGCCTATTTACATGGATGATTTCAGAGAGCAACACTGAGTAACTTTTTCTCAGCCCCTTGGCAATTGAGCTATGGGGTCCCACAGGGTACCAACTTGTCCCCGATGTTGCTGAACATCTATATGAAGCTGGTGGGAGCGGTCACTGAGGGGATTTGGAGCTAAATGCCATCAGTACGCTGAGAGACACAGCTCTATCTCCTTGTGATATTTGAATCAGGAGAGGCTGTGCAAGTCCTGAATCAGTGCCTAGACTCAGTCATGGGCTGGATGAGGGGCAATAAACTGAAGCTGAACCCTGGCAAGACAGAAGCCCTGTGGGTGAGTGGTTCCTGGGTCTGGGATATTGGCTCATTGCCTGCTCTGGATGGGGTTGCCCTCCCTGTGAAAGATCGGTTCATAGTCTGGGGGTACTCCTAGATCCATCATTGTTGCTGGAGCCCCAAGTGGCCACTGTGGTTCAGAGTGCCTTTTATCAGCCGTGGCTGGAAAGCTATGGCCTTTCCTGGACAGGGATAGCTTGACCACTGTGGTACGGTATTAGTAACCTCAATGGTTACTGGATTACTGCAATGTGTTCTATGTGGGGCTGCCTTTAAGGCTGGTCTGGAATCTGGAGCTAATGCAGAATGCAGCAGCTCAGCTGTAGTCGGGAGCTGCCCCTTTTCAGGGTGCAACTCCTTTGCTGAGGGAACTGCACTGGCTGCCAATTTTCTACCAGGCCAGGTTTAAGGTATTAGTACTAGTGTACAAAGCCCCAAAACAACTTGGGACCAGGATACCTGAGAGATCATCTCCTTCTTTACCAACCTGCCTGGTCACTGAGGTCATTGGAGAACATGTTCCTGGTGGTTTCACATAGACCCATGCCCTGGCTGGACCCCACCGGGAAAAGAGCCTTCAGTGTGGTGGCCCCCTTCCTGTGGAACTCCCTGCCTTTGGAGGTCAGGCAGTCACCAATATTGTGTTCCTTCCAGTGCCTCCTGAAGACAGTGTTATTTCAAGAGTCCATCCTTGCATGACCAGCTGCGGTGTATTAAATTCAACCTTATTGGTATTTGTCTTTAAAAAAAAAATATTTTAACTGTTTTAATCTGGTGTTTTATTCTTTTACCTTTGTTTTTCACCACTCCAAAATCTTCTGATGTGGAGCAGTATATAAATACTGTAAATAAATAAAAAAAAACCTCTACATGTCAGCATAGCAGGCACATCATCAGGTGCAAATATTCGGCAGAGTAGCATAGAACAAAGTCATCCAGCAAAAATAGTGTATAGATCAGGCTGGCTGAATCTTAACTAAATGCAGTGGTTGGGTCAGTGGGAGACTTAATGATCAAGAAAGCCAGGATATGCTGACCAAGCACCTGTCATTTATCTGCCACTGGGCCCCAGGGTCCCAAGTTACTGAATTGCAGGTAATTTTCTTCTATGCACCCTCCTTGCCTCATAGCTATTTTGTCAAGACTTTTTTTTAATGCGATTGCAAGTTTCCAACACTTGGAGAGATCACATAGCAGATGCAGTACAGAAAGCATTGTACTCTTGTGGAAATCAGGGGATTGTGGTTCTATTCATTCATTATTACTTTACTCTTCAGAGTCTAAAGTGACTGGTTATGTTATGCTAGCCTGTGTGTTTGTGATGATCTGTATCTTAGATCAATCACGTAGATATTCTGAGCATGATCCAGCTGAATACCTTGATTTCAGTGGGAGAGTGAGGAACACCTTGTGCAGTGTAGTCCTACACTTGCCTACTCAGAAGGAAGACCCACTGAATTCGTTGTTGTTGTTCAGTCGTTAAGTCGTGTCTGACTCTTCATGACCCCATGGACCATAGCACGCCAGGCCTTCCTGTCCTCAACCCTCTCCCGGAGCATGCTCAAGTTCATATCCATTGCATCAGTGATGCTATCTAGCCATCACATCCTCTGCCATCCCCTTCTCCTTTTGCCTTCAATCTTTCCCAGCATCAGGGTCTTTTCCAGGGAGTTTTCTCTTCACCTTAGGCAGCCAAAATATTTCAGCTTCAGTATCTGTCCTTCCAATGAGCAGTCAGGGTTGATTTCCTTTAGGATTGACTGATTTGACCTCCTTGCAGTCCAGGGGACTCGTAAGAGTCTTCTCCAGCACCACAGTTTGAAAGCATCAATTCTTCGGCGCTCAGCCTTCCTTATAGTCCAGCTCTCACAGCCATACATTACTACTGGGAAAAAACCATAGCTTTGATTAGACGGACCTTTGTCGGCAAGGTGATGTCTCTGCTTCTTACTATGCTCTCTAGGTTTGCCATAGCTTTCCTCCCAAGGAGCAAGCATCTTTTAATTTCATGGCTACAGTCACCATCTGCGGTGATCTTGGAGCCCACAAAAATAAAATCTGTCACTGCTTCCATTTCTTCCCCTTCTATATGCCAGGAAGTGATGGGGCCAGATGCCATGATCTTAGTTGTTTTTTTTTTAATGTTGAGTTTCACTGAATTCAGTTGAACTTAATTCCAGGTAAATGCTTATTGTAGGGGTGGCAACTTGGGCCCTCCAGATATTTTGGCCTACAACTCCCATCAGCCCTAGCCAGCACAACCAGTGGTAAAGATCATGGGATTTGTAGGCTAACACATCTGGAAGGCCACAAATAGCAATAGGCAAACAAGTGATGTTCAAACTCGCCAAGATTCTCCAAACATCAGCTCATCTCACCTCGATTTGTGCTTGCTGTTAATTTGGTGCAAACAGGAAAATTGTACACAACACAGCTGTTGAACATGAAAGTTGTGCAAAAACTTCCCAAATTTCTGCAAAATTCCCCCATAGCATAAAGCATCAGTGATTTAAAATGTGTGCATTTTCAGAGAGCAGTGCATTTTGAGGAAGTTGTGCATTTTCAACTTGAGAACTTGAAGGCAAGTTTGGGAATTTTTGAAGATTTTTTGGAGAAAATTCTCTTCCGTTTGCATTTTCATGTGGACTTGTGAATGGGGCATTTTGGAGTCATTTGTGAACTGAAACAAAATTCTCAGGCATCCCTACCCACAAGTTGTCCATCCCTGGGTTTTAGGGTTGCAGCCAAAATCTTTCTTACTGAAATCGGCAAGGGCTAAACAAGATGATGTGTTAAATGTGCATATGGACTTAATATGTCTTGTTCCTACTTTAAAAATTACAGTATCTTGTCTCCCACAGTGCTGCGTCAGATGCTTCTGGAATGTCTTCAGCACAACATGAAGGGAATAGCTTTCCCCAAATGTTACCTCCAGAGAAACTAGTGTTTGGTGGCATACTCCCTCTCTATTTGGGATTTTGATTTAGCCATCATGGCTAAAACCCATTGATAGAGTAACCCCCCTAAATGCCATCTAAGGCTAGGGATGGTGCCGATGGCCAATTGGGTCCAGGAGTCCCCTGCCCACCCCCCGAGCCACACCCACGGAGCCCCTGCCCCTGCTCAACTCGCCCCCATATTCGCTGAGCCACTCGCACGCACCAAGGACCTGTCCGTGAGTGACACAAGTGCCATTTTGAGAGGAAAAAATGGCGATTGTGATCTATGCACACATCTAGACTTCCACAAAATGGTGCCATGAATGCCCCATATACGCAAGATTACAGGTGTAAACAGGGGGAGGGAAGAGGCCTAAAGAACTGATAGGAAGCTGTCTAAAGCAGTTTCTGTGGTCTCCTCCCCTGCCTGCCCCTGGGACTTCCCCTTTTTGCCCTCTCAGCACTCTGCTTACAAGTGTGGAGAAACCAGAGGCACAGAAAGAACTGTGCCAGCTATGAGGGGGTGGGGAGTGCATTGTCTGGAAACTGAGGTTGGACGACATCAGTTTCCAGAAACTGAAAAATCCTATGGCTGTCTAGACAATGTCTAGTGGCCATAGGGTTGCTCTCTTAATTAGTTAATTATACATTATGGAAAGAAGTACTTTCCTTTGACTGCCCTGAATCTATTGCCACTTACATTCAGGGTTGGGTGGTGGGGTGACTTCTTGCAGGAGTAGTGTTTTGGAAGGAAGAAAAGAAGTTGTGTCTTTTCACTTTCCCTGTACAATGCATAATTCTACAGACCTCAATTATGCCCTGTTTTACTTGTCTTTTTTTCTAGAGTAAAAAGACCCAAACATGTGAGCCTCTCCTAATAGAGAAGGTGCTCCAACCCTACCCCCAGTCATTTGGGTTGCCCTTTTCTGAGCCACTTACAGCTCTACAATATCCTTTTCGAGACGGGGTGACCAGAACTGTACACAGTATTCCAAATGGACCTGAGCTGCACTTGGCCCAAGCTAAGATAGGCAGGCCTGAATAAAGTGTGGCACTTGGCATAAATCTCTCCTGACAATGGATGGCTTGTATTCCATGACCAGGAACCTGTGAAGGATATCTTCACAGTATACTGTCTTTTCCACTGCCCACACTCTCACCCCATAATGAGCCATTTGTTAGTAAAGACTGTTCAACGTATGAAAAAATCCACCTTCTTTTAATTTTAGAAAACGAACTCTTATATTGCTACCTTTTTAGCAATATTGTCTCATTGTCATAAAACAGTAAGAAAGCAGTTTTGCCTGAAGGCTCCTTTCACTCTTAAGCAATGTTGGCATTCATCATTACTCAAATAAGACAGCAATTAGTAAAGCCAGTGTTTAATTTATTTCCTCCCTCCCTCTCCTCTTTCCTCCCTTCCTTTCAATAGAGGGAAATGCTTTCCTGGTATCAACATCAGTTGATTGCTTCAGTGAGGGAGTAGATCAGAGAGTCAATGGTGCAAGCATCAACTAAAATCAGCAGAACTCATGCTCGCTGAAGTTCTCCGAATTCCATTTAAAATCCTGTTCCAACTCAAGTCTGTATCAAATTGCGAGCTTCTTTTTTTCTGCATGAAAATCCACGTGTATTTTCATGGGTATTTTCCCAAATGTATTCATCAGTTGTGTGTAGCTTTGAAATGTACACATTCTTCTCCCACTGATTAAACCATATTTGTGTGCATTTTTCAAAGGTACACATTTTTTCATGCACATATTTCAAATGTATGCATGCTGAAGAACCATCTCTGTGTGTGTTTTGTCCAGAAATCATACTGCAAGCTCAGAAATGTATGGACTTCCACTATATATTGTGTCTAGGGATGTACGAAAGTCACTTACCTTTCTGCTGATTATGTTGATGGTGGGAGGGGGAGGAGTTCCGTCCCTCCCCCCAGAATCCTCAACGGGGGGGGAGGCGATCTGTTCCTCCCCCCTGGAATCCTCCACGGCCAGCTGTGCTCCGCGGCAGCTCCACGGAGCAGCTGGCCAGGCCCAGTCAGGCCAGAGCCGTCTGCAGCCAGATTTCCAGCCGCAGAGGGCTCTGGGAAAACAAAAACAAAAAAAACATGTACGCAAATGGCGGTGGCTATGGCTGCCGCCATTTGCGTACCTTATTTTTGGCCGTCTTAATCTACATAAATATTTACGTAGACTATGACGCTGAAAATAAAGGGGAACACAAATAGCGTAGCGGGCGCTATTTGTGTCCCTTTTTGATTCACTGTTTTAGCCTACGTAAATATTTTTACGGGCGGGGGGGTGGCAAGCTGTTCCACCATGGAGTTCGGGGGGCCGAATGCACTGGCATTCGGCCTCACCGAGATCCGTGGCGGAATTCTCTGCCATCCCTAATTGTGTCTGAGTTCAGTCTAGCATCTGTGAACTGGGTAAATCCTGAACAAAAACAGTCTGAAACTATTTTTTCATGCATGCCTAGCACCAACAAAGTCTTTCTCAGTCCAGGTGAGCAGCGGGGAAAACAAGGATTGGTGACAAATGAACTTTTCATATCAGATGAATGATAACGAGTTCTTAGTCTAGGCCTCTTGAGCATATAACACCAGGTGGCACTGAATTTTGAAAACGTAACTGGAAGTCCTGAACAGCAAACTAACCACATTTAGGGATGGCGGAGAATTTCTCCCCGAAACTTCGGGGGGCCGAGCGCCAACGTCTTCGGCCCCCCGAACAAGTTTCGGGGAGAAATCCTCCGCACCCCCCCTGCACCCTGCACCCCCCCCGGGACGGGACTTACCTTCACCGAATGTCCCTCCCGGTG
The DNA here is from genome assembly GCF_057233095.1 of Heloderma suspectum. Lineage (NCBI taxonomy): Eukaryota > Metazoa > Chordata > Lepidosauria > Squamata > Helodermatidae > Heloderma > Heloderma suspectum. Next base: position 177,775,120 of record NC_139461.1, read on the forward strand.
GCTGGTCCGGCCGGTGGTTCGGCGGATGTTCGAGCGAGGCGGGAGCAGCAGCCGGTCTTTCGACCGGCTGCCGCCGCCGCCATTACAATGAAAGAAAAAAAACAACAACGCCCCCTGAGAGGCTACGTGACGATTCACGTAGCCTATCACAGCTAGATTTGCAAAGTCAGCCGTGATAGGCTACGTGAATCATCACGTAGCCTATCACGGGTGACTTTGAAAAAAAAAAAAAAGAGTGTACGGATAATGGCGGCCCCCATAGGGAGCCGCCATTCCCGTTCCTTATTTGGTCGCTGTAGTCTACGTAAATGTTTACGTAGACTACGCCGAAAATAAGGGCAACGCTATTTGCGTTGCCCTTATTTTCGCCGTAGTCCACGTAAACATTTACGTAGACTACAGCGACTAAATAAGGAACGCGAATGGTGGCTCCCTATGGGGGCCGCCATTCGCGTATGCGCTTTTTTTTTTTTTTTAAGTCACCCGTGATAGGCTACGTGACGATTCACATAGCCTATCACGGCTTACTTTGCAGATCTAGCCATGATAGGCTACGTGAATTGTCACGTAGCCTATCAGGGGGCGTTTTTTTTTTTTTTACTTTCGCGTTCGCGGCCGGGCGAGGCGAGGTGCCTCCTCCCCGGCCTGAATTTCGGCCGGGCGAGGCGGGAAGCTACGGCGGCCACCATTTCCATTCCCTTTTTTTTCCGCTGTGAAACACTTCATAAATATTTATGTAGCCTCTCATGGCAAAACAGAGGGGCGCAAATGGCGGCCGCTACGTCATTTGCGCCCCTCTGTTTTGCCGTGAGAGACCACGTAAATATTTGCGTAGCCTATCATGGCGGAAAAAAAAGGGAACGCAAATGGTGGCTGCCGTAACCACCGCCATTTGCGTTCCCTTAGTTTTGCCATGATAGGCTACGTAAATACTTACGTAGCCTATCATGGCTTCCACAGGGACTCAAATGGTGTCTCTGCGTTAGCTGTAGGGATGTACGAAAGTCATTTACCTTTTGATGAAATGTGATTCAAGGTGGGGGGAGGTGCCCCGTCCCTCCCCTTGAAATTCTGGTGGGGGGGAGGCGCCCCATCCCTCCCCCCCTAATTCTGGCCGGGGGAGAGGCACCCCGTCCCTCCCGCTGCGAATCCTGGCCGGCCGGGTCTGCAAATGGCGGCCATTTGCGTCCCTGCACGCAAATCACCGTCATTTGCGTCCCTGCAGTCAGCCCTGATAGGCTACATAAATGTTTATCTAGCCTATCACGGCTGAGTAAAAAAAACAAAAAAACCCCTCGCGTACGCAAATGGTGGCGCCCATGGGCGTGTAGCGTCTACGCTATTTGCGTTCCCCTTATTTTCACCGTAGTTTACATAAATGTTCACGTAGACTAGACATGCCAAAATAAGGAACACAAATGGTGGCGCGCATGGGCGCCTCCATTTGCATACGCACGGGTTGTTGGGTTTTTTTTACTCAGCCGTGATAGGCTGCGTAAACATTTATGTAGCCTATCACGGTATTTTTTAAAAATCTAGCTGTGATAGGCTATGTAAAACTTTACGTAGCCTATCACGTTTGTTTTTGTTTTGTTTTGTGTTTTACTGGAAATGGCGGAAGCGGCAGCCTGTCGGAAGACCAGCCACCGCAGCCACCGCCACTGCCAAACCTCTGCCGAACCGCCGCCAGAGCCACCGCTGCAAGGGAGATTCGCCCGAGGTAAGTCCCGTCTGAGGAAGAGATAGAAACCGTGGGAGAGGAACCCGCCTAGGGATGTACGAAATTCACTTACCTTTTAACGAAATTGATTCGCGGTGGTGGGGAGGCACTCCATCCCTCCCCCTGAAATTCTGGCCAGGGGGGAAGGCGCTCCATCCCTCCCCCCCCGATTCCTGGCCAGCCAGGTCCGCAAATGGCAGCGGCCATAGCCGCCACCGTTTGCGTCCCTGCAGTCAGCCGTGATAGGCTACTTAAATGTTTACATAGCCTATCACGGCTGATTTAAAAAACAACAACACGCGTGTATGAAAATGGTGGTGCCCATGGACACCGCCATTTGCGTTCCTTATTTTGACACGTCTTAGTCTGCGTAAACATTTACGTAGACTAAGCCGACGAAAATAAGGGGAACGCAAATAGCGTAGCATCTACGTGCGTGTTTTTCTTTTCTTTTAAATCAGACGTGATAGGCTACGTAAATCTTTGTATTTGTAAAAAATCTTTGTTAAAAATCTAGCTGTGTATATAGCTATCACATTTTTTTTTTTTTTACTGGAAATGGCAATGGCGGCGGCAGCGGGTTGGAAGTCCGGCCGCTGCAGCCGCCGCCGAAGACCGGGTTGGAAGACCGGAGCCGCCGCTGCCAGGAGGATTCGCCCAAGGTAAGTCCCATCCCGGGGGGGGTGGGGGGGCAGACCCTTTCGCCACCGATTTCGGGGGGCTGAATGTGCTGGCATTCGGCCTCCCTGAGATTCATGGCAAAATTCTCTGACATCCCTAGTTAGCTGTGATAAGCTACGTAAGTATTTATGTAGCCTAACACGGCTATATGGATGAAGCAAATCGCGGCCGCAGCCACCATTCACTATGCAGCGCAGACGGCAGCAGGCAGGTGCTCCATTCTGGGCCCATTTCGTGGGGTGGGGGGGCAGGGGGGCTTCATTCTGCCACAGATTTTGGGGGGCCAAATGCACTGGCATTCGGCCTCACTGAGATCTGTGGCAGAATTCTCTGCCATGCCTAGCCTCGTGATCGTATCAATAGTATCTGGTATTCATAATCTATCACTGTTAGGGCAGTACAATCTGCCTAGAAATAAGGCCTGGATCAGCAGGGGACCTGTCTGACATAACCTGAATAGAGAGCAATGTTTTTTGCCAGGATGCTTGGATCAACAGGAGAGATATCCAGGAGAATTCAGATATCTAGAACTGCATTAAGAAATCCAGATGAGAATCTTCCTCATGGAGCTTCTACACCAGCATTGAATGCCTAGACTGGTGCTTTTATGGCAGACCAAATTGCTCTGTCTTTTCTTGGATTTTATCAGGCATATGATCTGGAGCACTCCAATGGGGTAGGGGTGGACGAAAGTCACTTACCTTTTCTCGCAGCTTGTTCACGGTGGGGGGGAGCAGCGAAGCTATTTGCGTTGCCCTTATTTTCGCCGTAGTCTACGTAAACATTTACGTAGACTACAGCGACCAAATAAGGAACGGTAATGGCGGCTCCCTATGGGGGCCGCCATTATCCGTACACCTTTTTTTTTTTTTTTAAGTCACCCGTGAAAGGCTACGTGACGATTCACGTAGCCTATCACGGCTGACTTTGCAGATCTAGCTGTGATAGGCTACGTGAATCGTCACGTAGCCTATCAGGGGATTTTTTTTTTTTCTTTTATTGCAATGGCGGCAGCGGCAGCCGGTCGAAAGACCGGCTGCCGCTCCCGCCCCGCTCGAACACCCGCCAAACCGCCAGCCGGACCCGCCGCTGGGAGGGACATTCAGGGAAGGTAAGTCCCGTCCCGGAGGGGGTGCGGGGTGCGGGGGGGGTGCGGAGGATTTCTCCCTGAAACTTGTTCGGGGGGCCGAACACGTTGGCGCTCGGCCCCCCGAAGTTTCGAGGAGAAATTCTCCGCCATCCCTACAATGGGGCTTCCCTCTTCCTCCCAAGTAAACCAGATGGAGGGGGAGGTCTTGGGCTGCCAGACCAGAATTGTCTTGCTGGATCTGAACTTCTTCCAGCTGTGGTGATTGTGGGAGTTATGAGGGAGGGGTGTACAGCCAGAATAAGGATCCCACCAAGGGGGCATTCAGTGAGGTCCCCTGCTGTTGCAGACTCTTTGGACAAGGTGTCATCTGGAAGTCAGCCCCCAGCTGACCCTTTCAGTGTGGGGTTGATTCCTAGGATCTCCCACTATGGTAGATGCTGCTGCACATCTGCTCTTTCTCTTAGTAGTAGGAAGTCTCATTGAATCAAAGGACAGGGACAAAATTCAAACCAACAAGTGATTGTGATGGGCATGTTCTGTTTCCACACAAACTTTGACTCCAAGTGTAACATTTTCCTCCATAGGAATGACTAGTATCTGTTAATTTATGTAGGAGAAAGGGAAAGTATTTACGCAAACCCACCCTTGTTCGGGTTCTCTGGGCACCCACCCAACCCCTACCCCTGCTCAATGGTCTCCAGACCACCACTCCATGTTTTCCATGTTTTGAAAAACGAAATGGTGATTGCAAAAATGTGCATATTTGTGTATGTGTGAAATTGCACATTTTCACAAAAAGTGTGCATACATAAATATGTGAATTTTTGCAATCACCTTTCATTTTTCAAAACAGAAACCATGGAGCTCAACAAGGCTGCCAGGGTGAGTGCAGGCCATTCACTGAGCATGGGCAGGGGGCAAGCAGGGGCAGGGTCTCCGTGAGCGGGGCTTGGGGGCACAGGCACAGGGGGCTCCGCCGGATTCCTGGATGGAATTGGGCACCAGCGCCATCCCTAATGGCAAGTGCAAAGCCATGATCTGACAGTGTAATCTGGGATGGGTTTTTGAATGAAACCAATAAAAAAGACTTGTGGTTTAAACAATTTCATATAATAAGGAATAGTTTCCTTTCAATATATTTAGTTATTTCAATATTTCAATATATGATAATTTCACAAGAATGTATTCTTCCTTTTGCAATGTGCTGACACTTCAGCCCTCTTTGCTGACTGTGTTTAAATTGTTTTATATTTAATGCAATTTTATTAATGTGTATGTATACATATTAATGTATGTTATTAATGTTTTTATGCTGTAGGCCACCTTGGGAAGACTATGGTCTGGAAAGGCAGCTATGAAATTGATTAAGTAAAAATAAACAAGTCCTGTTCAGTGCCACAATCTTGCCCAGGTGTCACAGTGAGGTGAAGCTCCCATGCTGGCCCTCTCGATACAGGTTGCCAGATCCCCTGCTCCTCATAGCCATTCTGTCCCTAGGGATGTCAGAGAATTCTGCCACGGATCTCGGTGAGGCCGAATGCCAGTGCATTCAGCCCCCCGAAATCTGTGGCAGAACGGCCTGCCCCCCCACCCCCCCGTAGATCCCCCCTGGGACAAGACTTACCTGGGGCGGATCTTCCGGGCTGCAGTGGCTCCGGCAGCAGCTTCGGCAGTGGCGGCTGGTCTTCCGACCAGCTGCCGCTGCCACCATTTGCAGTCTGGAGTTTTTTTTGTTTTGTTTTTTTTTACAGAGACGTGATATGCTACGTAAAGATTTACGTAGCCTATCATGGCTGGGTTAAAAAAAAAATTCCTTATTTTTGGCCGTCTTAGTCTACGTAAATATTTACGTAGACTATGACGGCAAAAATAAAGGGGAACACAAATAGTGTAGTGGGCGCTATTTGCATTCCCCTTTATTTTCGCCGTAATAGTCTACATAAATATTTACATAGACTAAGATGGCCAAAAATAAGGAATGCCAATGGCGGCGGCCGTAGCCGCCATTTGTGTACGCAGGTTGTTGTTTTTTTACGCAGAGCCCTCTGTGGCCGGAAATCCAGCTGCGGATGGCTCTGGCCTGGGCCTGGCCAGTTGCTCCGTGAAGCCTCTGCGGAGAACAGCCGGCCGTTCAAGGATTCCGGGGGGGGGAGGAACGGATCGCCTCCCCCCCACCATAAACTTAATCCGCGGAAACGTAAGTGACTTTCGTACATCCCTATCTGTCCCTTGCCCAGACTGTACCACTCAGCCTACAAACTCTGCTGCCCACATCCAGTCTTCAATGACAGTGCCCGCTAGGGATGTCAGAGGAATCTGTTTGGGGGTAGACCTCAGTGACCTTTCACTGCCCCCACCCCCAGACTTGAATCCGATATCTGCCAGCTGGCTCTACTTGGCCTCGCTGAGTCATGCCAGCTGGCAGATTTTTGCCCTTTCAGTGGTGGTGGAGGGTGGGATGGGAGTGCTATGGCCCATGGCGCTCCCTTCCCAGTCTCACCCTCCCACCCCCACTGCTGCAATGTGATTCAGTGTCCTTCTCTCTCTGTTGGAGTTGGCCCCAGCAGAGAGAGGGACAATGGTTGCGTGCCACAGCAACAGTGGAAGAGCAGGAGAGGATGAGCAGTGGGAACTTGGGTTTTTTTCCCCTCCCCCCTCCCAACCCAGAATATGTGCACCTTCTGGATTGGGAAGGAAACACGGACAAGTTCCCAGATTTCAGGGGGTGGGTCCCCAGCTCAGCTTGCCCTTGCAACCTGAGCTGGGGGCAGTGCAGGAATCCGGCAGTCCCTTAAAGGGCTGGATTCCTGCACGATGTCCATCCCTAGGGCCCATGAGAATAGGTTCACTCCTCAGGATCCCAATGACACCTCTTTCCTTTTTCCTCATCAGCTTCATACACACCTCACCTCTTCTCCTCCCCTGTCCAGCTGCCCAGTCTTCCTTCAGTTTAACTGCCACTCTCCCCAGTGTTCTACTTAGTGCTACGCCAAAAATTTCTCCCACATTTTTGTTGACACTTCTCATTCCATTTGATAGAAAAGGAATTGCTTTTAAAAAGGAATTCAAAGAAGGAGACATTTCGGAGAAAGTCTCATGAGTTGGGTATGGGGTTCTTGGGCTTGCCTTACTTGTGAGGTGACTGAGGGGTGTGCATGAGTGTCCTGCCTGTCATTGTACAATAATCTTTGTGGCAGCCTGTAGCCTCCTCGGCTTCCAGCACTTCAGTTAAAGCCATCATGAGGAAGACATCATGAGGCAATTCCTCCCATGGGCCTTCTTCAGTTCAGAAAGTGCAGGTGGCCCTGGAGGCTGCAGAGCAATGGAAAGATGTGCAATAGAGAGAGAAAAAGCACACCGCACTCTCGGCCACTGCACAGCTCAAGAAGACCACCAAACAAAATTCAAAATTCTGCCTCAGAAGAGTGGAGACCTCAACACAATTGATGCTGTTGCCACTTGATGCAGAAAAGGGCAACTAAAATGATCAAGGGGCTGGAGCATCTCCCCTATGAGAGAAGGTTACAACACCTGGGATTGTTAACTTGGAAAAAAAGGAGGGTAAGGGGAGACATGATTATGCCTGGTGTGGAGGATGTGGATAGGGAGACACTTTTCTCCCTCTCTCAAAATACTAGAACCCGGGGTCATCCTATGAAGCTGATTGGTGGGAGATTCAGGAAGGAAGGACTTCTTCACACAGTGCATAGTTCATCTATTTGATTTGCTACCACAGGAAGTAGTGATGGCCACCAGTTTGGATGGCTTTAAAAGGGGGTTAGACAAATTCCTGGAGGAAAAGGTTGTCAATGGTTACTAGTCCTGATGGCTGTGTGCTACCTCCAGTACCAGAGGCAGTGAGCCTATGTACACCAGTTGCTGGGGAACATGGGTAGGAGGGTGCTGCTGCACTCATGCCCTGCTTGTGGGTCCCTGGTCAACAGCTGGTTGGCCACTGTGTAAACAGAATGCTGGACTAGATGGACCCTTGGTCTGATCCAGCATGGCCCTTATGTTCTTATGTTATGTTCACTTGCAGGACCAGTACCAATAACCCAAAAACCCTTAGGAGAGAAGAAAGAATCCCTGCCAATGGAGAGCCCTATCTGTGAGAAAGTGTTGGAGAATTTCTCCTCCCCTAGGGTGGAGTTTCTCTGCCCTGAATTTCTCTGCCCAGAAATAGGCTGGAGAATTTTGAGAGGCCATTTGTGCACAGCTCTAATTCTTATCTCCTTGGCAACAGTTGCCTGGAGTTATTCATGATCCCCTGTTGTTGTTGTTGTTAACATAGTCAAATAATGTCAATCTTTATATCGTGTGTGTGTTGGGGGGAGGGATATTCTTCCAATGTCTTCAGAATAAATTCCCATATAAGAATAAACTTGAACAACATATGAGGAGGGAAACTTTAAAAAAAATGTATTTATTTAAAATTATTTTTAGGCCTCTTTTAAGAGTGGAACCCTGTCAAGGTGGCATACAAGATAAACAGCACAAAATTTGCATTGCATTATGAAATATATACAATATTTGTTAACATAAACCTTTTAAGAAGAATGCAGAGAAAAACAGTATGTCATATTGGGATATATTACATTCTTTTTACCATAATCAGTAAAATGTTTCCAATTTTCCTTAAAGGTATCCCAACTCTATCTGTTTTCTTCTGTTCTAATAGAATGAGTTATTTTAGCCATCACTGCCAGGTCCCACCTTTTGTCATACCAGGATGTTTTTGAGATCTCCAGTTTTTTGCGTACTTTCCTGACCACTCTCTCCCTCAATGATTTATTTATATAAGTACTTAGTTCCCACTGTTCTGGGCAAATAGCCTCAACAAAGCAGCTTACAATATAACCAAATGAAGAGAAACTAGAGATGGGTGAACTTACCCCAAATGAATTTGTTATTTACTCAGAAAATAATGAATTTGTCCAGGAGAGAACAAGACAAGAGTTCTCATACAAAACAAAATCCTGTTCTGTGTATATGCATGTTGGTACATGCACAATACCTAGGGATGGTGTGGGAGTCAGAAGAGAGGTTTGGGGTCTGACGGACTCCCTCCTGTCTGGCCTCCTGGACCCACTCATCAAGGTATGGGGTGCTTATGGATCTGGCCATCAAGAGCCCTGGAGCTTGGTGAGCGGCTGGGAGCGCTCCTGAGAACTCGTCCTGACTCTGTCGAGGAAGCCCTTGACAACTGGCATAGATGGGGGGACCTTGGTGGCACCCAAGTGCTCTAGCCCTGTCTTTCTCGGGAGGAGGATAGGGGAGGGCTAGAGTGCTTGGGGGTTGCACCATGCTGAGCACTCTGGCAGTCAAGCCCTTGTGCACATAAAGCACAAGGGCTTGACTGCTGGAGTCCTTGGCGTGGAGAGGAGGGGCAGCTCATGGGGGAGGCTCGCCAACCGGGTCCAGGCTGTGCGAGCAGTGGGGGGAGCTCGTTGAGCTCCCCCACGCCCCAGACGGAGATGAGGCCATCCACCCCTAACAATACCAAGGCGCATCTTGGGAGCTGTAGTTGGGAATCGCATAGTGTGGCATGATGTCATGCATTGCCACGTTACGTGGCCCCTTTCTGATCCGCTGTTTTCAAGTGACCTGCCTTCATGCCGATGTCATGTGATGTTTACTTGCAGTTGCTGGTTGTTGTTATGAAGACTGGTCTATGGAGTTGTCATCTTCCTCCTCAGTGCCAGAGCTGCAGTGGCAATGACAAGTAAGCTTTTGGGGGTTATAGGTGGCAGGACAACTTAACATTTATGGGGGCTATCTGTATACTGTTTTACTGTGCATGCTCTGAAGCTCACAATCAGTTCCACACTTAATAGTGAATTCATAATAAATACATCTATCCAGGCACGCTACACAGCTAGGCATTATGAATGGGCAAGTTTTGACCAATGAGTCAACTAATAATGACGTTTGGTTGCATCACTAATAGAAACACATTTTAAACAATATCATAAAAACAATGTTAAAATACAAAACACCTAAATTGAAATTAAACCTAGTCAGCATCAACATTAAGAAACATCCCACATCAGACAAGCAAATTTAAGATACAAATCACTTGCCACAGATGGACACCAGGACACCGGGACACCATCTGCTTTTGTAGATAAATATTCTGAGTGAGTAATGCCAATATACAAGAAGGAGTCATTTATCTGTGGAAACAAAGGGAGAGGTTTTGCACACCCCTGCTTGTTCTCAATACAGAGCGTGGCTCTGAAACACCAGATCAAAGTCTTGCAGGAGGCATCACAAGACTTGCATGTGGTCTGATCTCAAAACCATATTGAATCCACCATTGTTAGTGAAGCATTTCTAGAATTGAAAGAAATACATATTTCATGCAATTGTGTGTAAGAAGTATCTCCCCTAGGGATGTACGAAACTGACTCACCGTTTTGTCTGGGGTCATTCGTGGTGTGGGGGAGGCACTCCATTCTTCCCCCCGGGGCCGCCTGCAGCTGCACATCTTGCCGCTGGGCTGCACAGGGACACAAATGGCGGCTGCTGTAGCCACCACCATTTGCATCCCTGTCTTTTGCCGTGATAGGCTATGTAAATATATACATAGTCTATCATGGCAAAAGACAGGTATGCAAATGGCGGTGGCTACGGTGGCTGCCATTTGCGTTCCTGCCTATTGCCATGATAGGCTACGTATATATTTATGTAGCCTATCATGGCCTCCACAGGGACCCAAATGGTAAATAAATACTTACATAGATAAATACTTACTTAGCCTATCACAGCCATTCGAAAGGAGGCGAATGGCGGCCGCAGACGTGGCCGCCATTCGAGGAGCACCGGAATGGCCGACAAAGGTAGGCTCCATTCTGGGCCCATTTCGTGGGGTGGTGGGGCGGGTGGCTTAATTCCGCCATGGATTCCAGGGGGCCGAATGTGCTGGCATTTGGCCTACCTAGAATCCGTGGCGAAATTCTCCTACATCCCTAATCTCCCCCCTGAATCCGGGTTGCCTGCCCATCGGAAGGATAGTGGGTGGGGGGAGGCAGAGATAGGAACATAGGAAGCTGCCTTCTACTGAATCAGTCCATTGGTCCATCTCGCCCAGTATTGTTGACACTGACTGGCAGCAGCTCTCCAGGGTTTCAGGCAGGATTCTTTCCTCAGCCTCCCTGGAGAAGCCGGGGATCGAACCTGGGACCTTCTGCCTGCAAAGCATGTGCTCTGCCACACTGTGCTAAGGCCCCTCCCTGATGAGGGGAATATCACTGACATTCAGAAGTGGCAGCACCAGAGAGGGGAGGGGCTTCCTAGTCATATTAGGCTGTGGAGCCCCTCACTTCGCCCTTTTCGAAGTGCAGTTCCCTCCGTCCCACCCTGTATGCCATGTTGGTTATGCTGGTCATCCTTTGGGGGGGTGGGGTGAATAGGAATGTTTGGCCCATAGTCGTATTGGACTTGGCTATGTGTTTTTTTGCCTACTTCACACTGGAAGTGGGGTTGGAAGTTGATGTCAGGTGGTTTTGGTCTGTTTTAAATACTTTGGTTGATTTGGTCACATTTTCTAAATAGGCAGGTATGTTCAGGCACCTTGGGTGGGGAATAGGGCTGGTGAGCATTCAGAGGCACTGTTTCTGGTGACTGGTAAGGCCTGAGGCTTCCAGCTCAGGGTTTTGCAGCTCCAGTTGAAAGATAAGGATTACATTTGAGGCCAACTCTTCTCACCCACTCAGAATTTCATGGCCCAGGGGTGGTGACAGGGGAAGGCCTCCCATCCCCAAATTGAGCAGTCCTGAGGGGTGGCAATCAAAGACACCACTCTACATGCATCTAATGACTCACTTGATAAAATGCCAGGTTAGTCGCTGGCTTAGAGAAGTTGCCTGCCTAGGTTTCCAGTTGCAGTTCTGATCTATCTCAATAAATGTGGCCCAAATTTTATACCAAATACTTGTTTCTGATCTCTTTATCCCCCCCCCCTTCACCTGAAAACCCCCAAAGACCCACTTCTTCAATGAAAAAGGGCAGGGAGAGGAGGTGGTGAATGCTTTCCCTGGGTGCCATTTTTTTTCTGATACAGCTTCTTCCACTGGTTGCTTCTATGTCTGCAGGGTTCCAGATTCATATTTGAAAGGGTTGATGCATGTCTGAAACCATATTAGAGGGAGCACTTTAAGGAGGAGCTACAGTAGAGAAGTGATGGGCAGGGAAAGGGCTAAGAATCCTTTCTTTCCTCTCCCATCCTGCCCCATGCAGTTTCCCCACTCTTCCCAATGCTGCTTCTTAGGAACAAAGTGGACAGTTGGGATTCTGCTCCCTGTACCTTCAAGAAAGAGCTGAGACACAGGTGAACTAGGGCCAGGACTTTAACTTGTTAGAACTAGGGATGGCGGAGAATTTCTCCCCGAAACTTCGGGGGGCCGAGCGCCAACGTGTTCGGCCCCCCGAACAAGTTTCGGGGAGAAATCCTCCGCCCCCCCGCCCCCCGCACCCCCCCGGGACGGGACTTACCTTCCCTGAATGTCCCTCCCGGCGGCGGGTCCGGCTGGTGGTTCGTCCGGTGTTTGAGCGGGGCGGGAGCGGCAGCCAGTCTTTCGACTGGCTGCTGCCCCCGCCATTGCAATCAAAGAAAAAAAAAAAACAACGTCCCCTGATAGGCTACGTGACGATTCACGTAGCCTATCACGGCTAGATTTGCAAAGTCATCCGTGATAGGCTACGTGAATCGTCACGTAGCCTATCACGGGTGACTTTTAAAAAAAAAAGCGCGTACGCGAATGGCGGCCCCCATAGGGAGCCGCCATTCCCATTCCTTATTTGGTCGCTGTAGTCTACGTCAATCTTTACGTAGACTACGGCGAAAATAAGGGCAACGCTATTTGCGTTGCCCTTATTTTCACCGTAGTCTACGTAAAGATTGACGTAGACTACAGCGACTAAATAAGGAACGCGAATGGCGGCTCCCTATGGGGGCCGCCATTCGCGTACGCGCTTTTTTTTTTGTTTTTTTAAAGTCACCCGTGATAGGCTACGTGACGATTCATGTAGCCTATCACGGCTGACTTTCCAGATCTAGCCGTGATAGGCTACGTGAATCGTCACGTAGCCTATCAGGGGACTTTTTTTTTTTTTTTTTTACTTTCGTGTTCGCGGCCGGGCGAGGCGGGAAGCCTCCTCCCCGGCCTGAATTTCGGCCGGGCGAGGCGGGAAGCCTCCCCCCCCCGGCCTGAACTTCGCGGGGGGAGCAGCGAAGCGCTCCCCCCCACCGCGAAAAAGCTGGGAGAAAAGGTAAGTGACTTTCGTTCACCCCTAGTTAGAACATAATCTACAGTGAGATCAACTACTGTGCAGGAATTCAAATGGTGCAACTTCCTCCTCCTCCTCAGCATATTATGGGTAAGTCAATCCTAATTGCCACTTCCTGGTAGGGTTGGAGGAGAATTCCTCCACGAATCTTCGGGAGGCCAAATGCCGACGCATTCAGCCCCCCAAAAGTGTTGGGGAAATTCTCTGCCGGCCCCCCGCCCGCCCCCTGGGATGGGACTTACCTTCGGCAAATGTCCCTCTCGGCGGCGGGTCCCGGCAGCGTTTCGGCGGCGTTTCGTTGGGGGAGGCGGCCGGTCTCCCGACCGGCTGCTGCCACCGCCATTGCAAAAAAAAAAAAGTAAAGTAAAAACAAAACAAAACACCCGTGATAGGCTACGTAACGATTTACGTAGCCTATCATGGCTAGATTTCCAAAGTCAGCCGTGATAGGCTATGTAAATCATCACGTAGCCTATCACGGGTGACATTGGGGAAAAAAAAAGCGCGTATGCAAATAGTGGCTCCCATGGGGACTGCCATTTGCATTCCTTATTTTGGCACGTCTAGTCTACGTAATGATTTACGTAGACAACGGCGAAAATAAGGGAACGCTATTTGCGTTGCCCTTATTTTCGCCGTAGTCTACGTAAATGTTTACGTAGACTAGACGTGCCAAAATAAGGAACGCAAATGGCAGTCCCCATGGGAGCCGCCATTTGCGTACACGCTTTTGTTTTTTGTTTTTTTCCAAAGTCACCCATGATAGGCTACGTGACGATTTACATAGCCTATCATGGCTGACTTTGGAAATCTAGCCATGATAGGCTATGTAAATCGTTACGTAGCCTATCACGGATGTGTGTGGGGTTTTTTTAACTTTTTTTTTTGCAGCCGGGTAGACGGGGTGCTCCTACCCAGCCTGAATTTCGCCGGCGAGGGATGGGGCGCCTCCCCCCCCTTGCCTGAACTTTGGGGGAAGAACCGAAGCACCTCCCCCCCACCGCGAAGCAAGCTGCGGGACGAGGTAAGTCCCTTTCGTCCATCCCTACTTCCTGGTCAAGGGAAGCTCTCCCAACACACAACCCACCAAAACCCATGTATTTGAGTGTGTGCTCCATTCAAAGGGGGGCTCAAAGGGGGTTCCTTTCCCAGGACGTAGGCCCTTCAGCAGTTAAGGATGAGTCTAGGGAATCCCCTTTCACCAGACAAGTGCTTTGGGCTGCTCACCAATGAGCGCCTCACTATGGAATTCACTTCCACAAGATGTAGTGATTAGGGATGTCAGAGAAATCCACTGCGGTTTCAAATGAGGCCGGATTCTTTGGAATCTGGCCTCAGGAATCCACAGCAGATCAGGACCACTTATCTCTGCTCCAGGAGGACTGGAGGCGGAATGGCATTCGGCTACTTCTTGTCAGCCAGAGCCATTCGCTTCCTCCCTGTCCCTGCCAATCGCCATGTCTTTAAAAGAATAATTTAAAAAATGGCGTTCAGCAGGATGTGCCCATAGACTTATATGGAAATAGAGTCATGAATCTTGCGTATAAGTCTATGTGTCCATAGGCTTATATGCAAGATTCACAGCTCTATTTTTTTAAAATAAAAAATGACGATTAGCAGGATGTGCCCATAGGCTTATACACAAAATAGAGCCGTGAATCTTGCATATAAGCCTATGGACACATAGTCTTATATGCAAGATTCATGATTCTATTTGAGTATAAGTCTATGGGCACATCCTCCCGATTGCTTTTTTTTTTTTTTAAGACATGGCAATCGGCAGGGACAGGGAGGAGGCGAACAGCTCTAGCTGGCAGGAGGGAAGGTAAGTGGCCCCCAAGCCAGTTCCCCCCCTGAATCCAAGTGGAGCGGAGCTGCTCTGGAGGATTCTGGGGGGGGGAGGAACAGATTGCCCCCCCATGGATTCCCCACCAGAACAGATGGTGGGGAATCCGTACACCCCTAGTAGTGATGGCCACCACTTTGGATGGCTTTAAAAGGGGATTGGACACATTCATGGAGGAGATGGATATCAATGGCTCCTAGTCCTGATGGCAAAATGCTACCTCCAGTGTCAGGGATAGTAGAACTGTGATCACCAGTTACTGGGGAACATGGGTGGGAGGATGCTGTTGCACTCATGTCCTGCTTGTGGGTTTCCCATGGGCTGGCCATGGTGTGAACAGAATGTTGGACTAGATGGACCTTTGTCTTATCCAGCATGGCTCTTCTGATGTTCTTATCTTTCCCTCAGAACTCTGGATTGTGACCTGCCTATTTATAGCAACACCTCCCATTCTAACCTGCCATCATTCCTGCACAAGGCCAGTCCAGATAGGCAAAACCCCTTGCAACCCAGTTCCAATCAGGATTGTCGGTTTTGTTTTTGTTTTAAATAAAACCCTATTGGGCCCCTCAGATGGCCAATCTCACCTAGACTGAACCATAGAGGGCAGGGGCTGGGCAGACTGGGAAGAGGGCTGTCTTGTAGTGGACATTTATAGTTCAGCATTGCCCCACCCTGCACACACATCCTGCATCTCCCCACACATCCCTTTGTCCCATCCCTCCTCCTATCATTCAGCCTAGAACAGGCTTGGGAGAAGAAACCCCATTCTTACATGTAACTGTGA
The DNA here is from genome assembly GCF_057233095.1 of Heloderma suspectum. Classification (NCBI taxonomy): domain Eukaryota; kingdom Metazoa; phylum Chordata; class Lepidosauria; order Squamata; family Helodermatidae; genus Heloderma; species Heloderma suspectum. The sequence continues at coordinate 177,790,532 of NC_139461.1, forward strand.
AATGGCTATTCTGGCCCTCAGATCAATGAAATGGGCAAATATTTAAAATCCTTATTACCATGACTTTTAAAAATAATTTCTACCCCACTGCCTCTTTATCAGAGATAAACCCAAAGTGTTCCCAGAAAAAAAATCAAAAGAAAACCTAATAAGCAAATAAACCAAAATTAATAATTAAAAAAATACAAAATCGCAGAAGGAAAATAATCTAAATTCAATTCACAGATGAAATCATAATACAAAATCCCTTCCCAACAGGAAAAGACATGCAGTCAATGTACTGGGGGGGCAGGGGGAGAGCGAGCGAGCAAGCAAATAACTCAGTAGTAGATAGGGATAGGGATGCTAGACAAATTTGAGATGGACTAAAATGAGCTCAGATTTCTAAGCATCCAACATGCAGAATCTGCTGCAGAGTGACCCCCTCGACTCGAGTGGCATGGAGCCTGTGGACTTTCGGATGTTTGTTTTTTACTTTCCCAAAATTTACACATATTTATTCATAGGAAAATACTCAAGTTTCTGCTGAGGAAAAGTGGAACGGAAAGGGGACAATGTGCTAAATGTTACACACTAAGGTAAATTATGTAAATTGCTCCAAACCGTCTTATGGCTATTAACGCCAGTAATCTTGCATATATGGGTGATTAATGACGCCATTTTGTGTATAAGCCTATGTGCACATTTTTTGTGATTGCCATGTTTTTTCACAACATGGTGACCGCGGCAGAGGAGGACAGGGCCCAGGTAAGTGCAGGTAGCTTGGCGAGAGTGGGGGACAGGAGTCGATTGGGGGCAGGGGCCCAGTGGGAAAGGCTCGGGGGGGGGGTTGTCTGACAGACTCATGGGCTGAAAAGGGCTCCAGCAGAGCAGATAATTTACAAGCAGAATGGCCCTGGTAGGGCTTGGAAAGGCTCAGGTCTGAAAGCCTGGACAGCTGCTGCCTGTCAGTGTAGACAATACTGGGCTACTGGATCCATGGGTTGACGTGCTATCAGGCAGCTTCCTAAAATCAAATGAGAGCCTTATTCTAATGAACATTTCAGGGAGTCTTACTTGATACAATCTAATAAAAAATACAGGTCAAATCAGGTGACTTTTTTGCCTTGTGTTGGAAGCTTTCCATGGACAAAGACATTGGCCTGGATTTGGCACATGTTGTGTGATATGTAAATGGCCCCATCCATCCACCCCCATTTTTTCTGGCACTGTTTGACAATTTTATATTTGTCCCTGACCAGCAAGCAGGAAAGATGATGTATGCTTCACCTGACACCAGTCAAAACAGTCTGTCAAAAAAACACAAAACAAAACCTCCCGTTAAAACAAAACAGAAGGGCTTATTTAAATGAATGAAATGATGGATATGGGTGTGGAGAAGGAAGTTTATAATCACAATAAGCAGTGCCTATTACCCCCTTGCAACTCAAGGTAATATGCTAAAACTGTGGTCACATGATCAGTTCTCATAAGGATATGCAACCATGAGGTACCATAATAAGCTCTTTTTATAAAAGTGTCCACACTATAATGGTAAAGTAGAGAAGTGTCATGTTCCAGTTTCTGTAGGCCTACAGGATTCTGTAGTGAGATACAAACTAGAGGCCTAATCTAAGGATAAATATTATGTGGAACACCCTGAGCAAAAGGAAAGGATCCCTCACCTTAGAGTGGAAATTAACATTTCAGGTATTCAAAATTCAGTTCTTGTTACCATTAGGGATGTCAGAGAATTTGGCCATGGACTCCAGTGAGGCTGGATTCCTTAGAATCTGGCCCGCCGGAATCCGTGGCGGAACGGCCTCCCCTCCACCAACCTGCAGAATCCCCCCAGGATGGAGCTTACCTGGTGGCGGATGCTGTGGCTCCAGTGGCTCTGGCGGAGGTGGTGGCGGCAGCGGCTCCAGCTGGTCTCCCGGCCATAAATGGCAGCCGTTGTAGTGGCCGCCATTTGCGTGGCTGCCTTTTGCCGTGATAGGCTACATAAATACTTACATAGCCTATCACGGCAAAAGGCAGCCACGCAAATGGCATCATGGCCACCATTTGTGCCCCTGCTCTTTGCTGTGATAGGCTACGTAAATACTTGCGTAGCCTATCACGGCTTGACAGCCACACAAATGGCGACCGGCGTAGCAGCAGCCATTTGTGGCCGCAGCCGCCCGGCCGTGGCTGGAATTCCAGCTGCGGCCAGCCCTGGCCAGCAGCTCTGCAGAGTTGCTGCAGAGCAGAGCCGGCGGGGAGGATTCCGGGGGGAGGGACGGAGCACCTCCCCCCCACCGCCGATGCCCTGGAATGGATTAGTGAGTGGGATTCATACATCCCTAGTTCCCATTTAGGTCTTCAGATTTAAAATGAGAAATTCAAATTCACATTTTGAATCTGATTTTTTTACACTCTCAAAATCCAAGTTATTACCGTTTAATTTCTTTACTTCGATATTTATAAACCACACTTGATTAAGCAATAGTTTGGTGTTGAACAATAAATATGTAATAAAAGAAGAAGATGCATTTTCCCTTTGTGAAGGTTTGAGGCCTACAAAGGCAAGAAAAAAAGATCAGGCTTAGAGGCCTGGAGTTTTTGTTGGGAGGGGGTATCCCTGAGAGGAGTAGTTACATTTCCCTGGTTAGGTTTCAGTTTCATTTCCCCAGTTAAGTTTCATTTCTTCAGGAGAGTGAGTGAGAGAGAGAGAGAGAGAGAGAGAGAGAGAGAGAACGTGCAGAGTCAGGGGACCAGAACCTGAAGACAGAGCAGGAAGAGCAGCCTAGAGGAGTGTAAGTACAACTAGGGTAAAGGAACTTGCATTTGCAATTTTTATTTTCTCTTAAAGACTTTTGTAACGCTCAGCTCTATTGTGTAAATACTTTTAGTTGTGATTTGCTTGTTTTAAATTTACCAGCAAGCTGTTGTGGCTAAACCCCAAGTGTGTGGTGTGTTGATCACCCCATGCCTCCAGACTAAACTCCGTGTTATTGGAAAGAGGAAGGTAAAAGAAGGAAGGTGGGACTCTTAAGAAGGCAAGAGATCCTCAGGGAGTGGCTCAGGGGGTCCAGGTCATAAGGGGCACCCTGACACCTTTCCTTTCACTTTTTGATGGTGTCTATTTTGGCAGGCTTGGATTTTCTGAAGCTGCCAACTGTTGTGTCAGTGCGGCCAGACTGCAGGGTACAGGTCTGGGGCCCCACAGTCTGGACGGTTCCCCAACTGACCCCCTGAAGGCCGCTGTGGTTCCTCCTCCTAACCTGGCTGGCTCTGCTGGCAAAAGGAAGTACAATGGCAGCTGGCTGGGCATGCCTGCAGGCCGCACAAACCGCCACTTAAAACCCCCCCACAAACCTTTCCCCCATTCAGTTTTGAGAAGAAGTGAACTAAACCAACCAGATGCTGCTTTTTGGAGGATACGACCAACACAGGAGCAACATAAAGGCCACCCCTTCACTGGTGATTGATATATGGCACCTACAATGCAGGCCTTCAAAATCTTACCTTTATACACAGGGATATTGGAAAAATCTGTCCAGGGGGGTGGACCTCACGGAGCTTTCATAAACTCAGCCCCTCAGTCTTCAAATCATTTTCCCATGAGCTGGACAAACTCAAACTGCAATGAGTAGGGCCACCTCATGGAATTTTTTTTTGGGGGGTTATTGCATAAATTTGGGGCATATTTTGCATAATTTGCACAAATTGCAGACATAATTTGTGTGATTTGTGCAGATTATGGCTGTAATTTGTGCAAATTACCCAAATTACAGCCGTAATTTGTGCACTTCACACAAATTGCAGCTGCAGTTTGCACAAATTGCTATTGATGCAAATTTTTAAAATCCTGAAAGTTCCTGGATTTCAGGAATAAACCTGTAGCTTGGCTCACAAGTGCAATCTGCATCAGCAGCATTCTCCTAGCAGTATTGCTGGTTTAGTGCATTTTTCGTAAATCGTTGTGGTATGGTTTAAACTGTGTACTCTGGTCTGACCTGATCATTTTAAAGTACCTTAATGCACCTTATGTTACTTGTGGGTTATACCACACTTTTCAGGAGTAATTCATAGAATCATAAAATCATAGAATAGTAGTGTTGGAAGGGGCCTACAAGACCACTGAGTCCAACTCCTTGCTCAGTGCAGGAATCCAAGTCAGAGCATCCCTGACAGATGGCTGTCCAGCCTCATCTTGAATGCCTCCAGTGTTGGAGAGCCCACTACCACTCTAGGGAATTGGTTCCATTGTCATATTGCTCAGTCAGGACATTTTTCCTGACGTTGAGCCAGAATATGGTTCCCTATAACTTGAGCCCATTATTCTGTGTCCTGCACTCTGGGATGATTGAGAAGAGAACCTGGCCTTCCTCTCTGTGACAACCTTTCAAGTGCTTGAAGAGCGCTATCATGTCTCCCCTCAGTCTTCTCTTCTCAAGGCTAAATATGCCCAGTTTTTTCAGTCTCTCTTCATAGGGCTTTGTTTGCAGTCCCCTGATCGATTTTGTTGCCCTCCTCTGAACCCTCTCCAGCTTGTCTGCATCCTTCTTAAAGTGTGGTGCATAGAACTGGACACACTACTCCAGATGAGGCCTAACTAGGGATGGGCAGATTCCCTACCTGCTGGTCTGGGTGGGAATCCACCTGCAGGAGGAGGTGATCTGTCTCCATGGAGGAGCCGGCTCAGACCAGATTCCGGAGGGAGGTGGAAGTAGGTGTTCTATTCTGTCATGGACTCCGGAGGCTGGACTCATTTGGAATCCTTGGCAGAATTCTCCGCCATCCCTAGGCATAACCAGTGCTGGGTAGAGGGGAACTAGTACTTCCCGGGATGTAATTCAATGTAATCAGCTCTGTCAAAAGATAGCGTTGCACCTTGCTGACTCTCTAGAGTTTGTAGGCCAAACATACCAGGTTGCTGCATGTCTTCCTAATAAACTGTTTCCATGATCTGCTGAGTTCCTCTCCTCTCTCATTTCTTCCACTTAAGAAATTATTTGTGCTGTCTTCCTTTTTTTTTTTTTTTAGTTCTCCTGTTTCCCATAGATGAGTTCCTTCCTTCCCATTTCAGAGACCCAGGGTGAGTTTCTAGAATTAGGGGCTTTCTAAACATTATTAGAAATGTTTAGAAACATTATTTCTAAACTAGAATTAGGGGCTTTCTAAACAAATGAGATCATGTCACAAAGTTTTAAAGCATCACCAACCAATCGTTACATGTGTCAAACTCCCTAGCTGGGCATGTGGGGAGTGAATACCTCACTTTCAAAAACCCAAGAAGGACATGAAACCTTGATGCTGCAAATTGCTGATGACTTTGTTTCCTGTTGAAGGCAGACATGTAGTTGTTGGGGATAAGCGGACATGTCCAATTTGCTGTAAATGCATGAGTAGTTGACTATTTTCCTCTTGATGTGCATGCATAACATCCATTAAATGTAATGGGATTAGATTCATAGGATGAAGATGCTATAATATCCTTTGTGCTTAGAGTGTTTTTTTCTCCAAAGCAATGATTGTGCATTGCTTGAAACTCCTAAATCGGCAAGTTGTCTTTTAATCATTTTGTCATGTCAAACCATTCTGTCATCAGAAAAACCGCCATCACCACCACCACCATGAACAGCAACTTTGTGATGAAATAGTATGAAGTGGGTAAGTGATAAAGTGCCAGTCCCTTTCGAAAACAACGTAATATCCAGTTATTTTGGTTTTAAATTGTCATCAATTCACATAATGGGTTGCACAGCAGGAAAAAAAAGTGGCAAATGAATCCATCTGTCTGACACATTCCTCTCATTGCTTGTTCACATGGTTGTGTTCCCTGCTAATTTAGTAGTTGAGTGCAAAGAAGTTTAAGGAATAGAAATAAACCCATGGCGTAAATAGAATGGGGTAACATCGGCATCAGCCCTGAGCACAATCGAGATAGGGGCACAAAATTGGCATCAAATGTCCATTATTAAAATAGCATTTAGAGAATTGGTAGAGAGATTTCAAGGACGTGATGGAAAGCCAGGTAACACCTTGTTCACAGGCCAAGCAGTATGGGGTACGTTCTACTGCAGTGTCTTAATCGCTCTGTGCCTCCAGTCTAGCACAGCAAAGCACATTCGTCCATTGAATATGAAAAGTGAGGTAAGAGTGACCTTGTCCAGCTGATACTGATTGTACCCAGCAGTGTGTGTGTGTGTGGTTTCACATGAGTTTGTGAGCATACTGAATGCAGAGCAGGAAGAGATAGGTGTCTGAGCAAAGGTAATGTAGATAGGGGTGGACGAAAGTCCCTTACCTGTCCTCGAAGGACGTTCGCGGTGGGGGGGAGGCGCTTCGCTGCTCCCCCCGCGAAGTTCAGGCCAGGGGGGGAGGCTTCCCGCCTCGCCCCAGCCGAAATTCAGTCCGGGGAGGAGGCTTCCCGCCTCGCCCGGCTGCGAACGTGAAAGTTTAAAAAAAAAAAACAACGCCCCCTGATAGGCTACGTGACGATTAACGTAGCCTATCACGGCTAGATCTGCAAAGTCAGCCGTGATAGGCTACGTCAATCGTCACGTAGCCTATCACGGGTGACTTTAAAAAAAAAAAAAAAGCATGTACGCTAATGGCGGCCCCCATAAGGAGCTGCCATTCGCGTTCCTTATTTGGTCGCTGTAGTCTACGTAAATGTTTACGTAGACTACGGCGAAAATAAGGGCAACGCAAATAGCAAATACATTTCCTAAATGTAGAAATTCCCACAGCAGTTCTCTGAAAGGTCCACAGCATTCTTAACTCACCCTGCATAATACCACATCATACCAATCATTCTCCAAGGGGATCAATTCAGGGGTAACTCATGATTATATACACACAATTTCCAGCATTATTGTTGTCTGTGGACTACTTAACCACCTTTAACTTAACCTTATCCTTTCCACTTCTGCTCAGCCTGGCCCCAGTTTCCAGCTTCAGGGTGTAGAGGCCATAGCTCAGTGGAAGAGCATGGGTTTTGCAAGTTTAGGTTTTTTGTGTGGTTCTTTCGTGGATAACAGTGACACTTAGATCACTTAAACACCAGTAAGTCACCATGATGAGAAGCAAAATGGATTTAAAAATGCTGTTGATAGGTTGAGCATATCTCAAAATGCTTTAAAAACTTCCACATAAAATGTCCCCCTGGGTACAGCTGCATGGATCCCAGTGGAGCTGTCGTGATACTCCACATGCAGGGTTTTAGAGCATCACAAATGGGCCACAGACTTTGTACCTTCAAGGGCCAAGTATGGTTAGATCAGGAGGAGGCATGTGTGGCCCTCGGGACATTGTTGGACTGCAATTCCCGTTCCTCACCATTGACTAGGTTGGCTAGAGCTGATGGGAAATGTAGTCCAGCAACATCTGGTGGGCACACATCCTCCACCCCTGTGTAAGAAGGATGATACTGAAGAAAGGGCTTTGACTTTCAAACTGTGCCATACTGACTAATGAGCTTATATATGACTAATGAGCTTATTATAATGTAATCAGCTTTCTAGTAGGGGTGGACAAAAGTCACTTACCTGTTCTCGAAGCTTGTTCGCGGTGGGGGGGGGAGCTGCTTCGCTGCTCCCCCTGCAAAGTTCAGGCCAGGGGGGAGGCTTCCCGCCTTGCCTGGCTGAAATTCAGGCCGGGGAGGAGGAGCCTCGCCTCGCCCGGCCGCGAACTCAAAAGTTTTTTTTTAAAAAAAAAAACGCCCCCGTGATAGGCTACGTGACGATTAACGTAGCCTATCATGGCTAGATCTGCAAAGTCAGCCGTGATAGGCTACATTAATCATCACGAAGCCTATCACGGGTGACTTAAAAAAAAAAAAAAGCACGTACGCAAATGGCGGCCCCCATAGGGAGCCGCCATTCGCGTTCCTTATTTGGTCGCTGTAGTCTACGTAAAGATTTACGCAGACTACGGCGACCAAATAAGGAACGGGAATGGCGGCTCCCTATGGGGGCCGCCATTTGCGTACGTGCTTTTTTTTGTTTTAAAGTCACCCGTGATAGGCTACGTGACGATTTACGTAGCCTATCACGGCTGACTTTGCAGATCTAGCCATGATAGGCTACGTGAATCGTCACATAGCCTATCACTGGGGTGTTTTTTTTTTCTTTTATTGGAATGGCAGAGGGGGCAGCCGGTCAAAAGACCGGCTGCCGCTCCTGCCCCGGACGAACACCCGCCGAACCGCCGGCCGGACCCGCCACCGCGAGGGACATTCGGCAAAGGTAAGTCCCGTCCCGGGGGGGGGTGCGGTGTGCGGGGGGGTGCGGAGAATTTCTCCCCGAAACTTGTTCGGGGGGCCGAACACATTGGCGCTCGGCCCCCCGAAGTTTCGGGGAGAAATTCTCCGCCATCCCTACTTTCTAGCTAGTAGCCTCTTACGCTATTGAACAGCTATTGGAAGACTGCCATTGAGCACAATGTTAGCTTGCTCTTACAGGTTTGGGGTGACTGACAGAAAATAGTTTAGGTGTGAGTACATGTTTGTCATTCACATTGTACTTGTAAGGTAAACAAGAATTGTATTAACTAGCTTGCATATGTAATCTGCACATATTTTAATATTAACTCTCCAAAGACATGTTCTCAGGGATGAATCAAACTTTACAGCAACCTCTTGGAACCTGCAGGAAATGCTTTCTGTGTGGCAATAGCACCATGCGGTTTTAAACATTTTAGTTAGTCCATTTCTCACTCAGCCCAAGTCCCCCTAAGCCACTGCCTAGCACACCCTTCAGGAACACTCCAGACTAGAGCTGGGGTGGGCAACCTGTGTCCCTCCAGATGTTTTGGCCAACAACTCCAATCATCCCACACTATTGGCTATGACATTTCATCTTCCTTATGGCTTCCTGATGCTTGTCTGGAGTTTGGTGCCTGTTCCTATCAATGCTTTGAAGCACCAAGATAATATTAATTAGAGCTGTGCACAAATGACCTCTCAAAATTCTCCAGCTTATTTGTGGGCAGAGAAATTGCAAGGAAAATTTCACTGAATTTCTCCCAAGGGAGGAGAAATTCTCCAACAGTTTCTCACAAAAAGAGCTCACTATTGGCAGATGTCGTAGCACAGGTTCTTTCTTTTTTCCTAAGGGTTTGTGGTTTGTTGCACTGCTTCTATAGGTGGCAACAGCATCAATTGTGTTGAGGACTCCACTTTTTTAAGGCAGAATTTTGGATTTCTTTTGGTAGTTTTGAGCTTGCCTAAACACTGCGAGGTGGCTGAGGGTGATCTGTGTGTTTTCTCTCTATTGCACATCTTTCCATTGCTTTGCAGGCCACCTGCACTTCCTGAACTGAAAAAGCCCCATGGGAGGAATTGCCTCATGACATCTTCCTCGTGACGGCTTTAACCGAAGTGTGAGAAGCCAAGGAGGCTACAGGCTGCCACAGAGATTGCTGTACCATGACGGACAGGACACTCCTCAGCCACCTCACAAGTAAGGTAAGCACAAGAATCCCAAATCCAACCCATAACAATTTCTCTGAAATGTCTCCTCCTTTGAATTTCTTTTCAAAAGTAATTTCTTTTCTATCAATTTGAAAGAGAATGGTCAAAAAACATGTGAGAGAAATTTTTGGCACAGCACTAATATTGAGCCACCACACCCCTCACCTGGTTAGTTGCCAGACCCTCCCATTTCTTCTGTAGCCAGCTGAGCTTTAATTTTACCTTTTCAGTGAAAACAGACAAATATGGGTGATGAGTGCAGTGGCTGCAACCTGTGTTAGTGCTTTGAAATAAGCATTGTATCCAAGGAAGAATATGAACACCTTATATTTAAATACCCTAACTGATAATGTATACATTATGGCTATCCTTGCACTATCTTCAATAAAGCTACTTGTATGCAACACCATTCATATGAGAAAAACATATATCTAGGGATGTCGGAGAATTTCCCCATGAATCTCCGGAAGGCCGAATGCCAACGCATTCGGCCCACTGAAATTGGTGGAGAAACGGTCCGCCACCCCCCGCCACCCCCCCGGGATGGGACTTACTTTTGCTGAATGTCCCTGGCGCTTGCGGCTCCTGGCGGCGGTTCGGCAGTGGTTCGGCAGCGGCGGCGGCCGGTCTTCCAACCTGCTGCCGTCGCCGCCATTTCCCAGTAAAAACAAAACAAAACACAAGCAAACGTGATAGGCTGCGTAAAGATTTACGTAGCCTATCATGGCTAGATTTTCAAAAAACACCATGATAGGCTATGTAAATCCTTACGTAGCCTATCACGGCTGACTTTGGGGGAAAAAAAAAAGCACGTATGCAAATGGTGGCGCCCATGGGCGCCGCCATTTGCGTTCCTTATTTGGGCATGTGTAGTCTACATAAACATTTACGTAGACTACGGTGAAAATCAGGGCAACGCAAATAGTGTTGCCCTTATTTTTGCTGTAGTCTTCGTAAATGTTTACGTAGACTACACGTGCCCAAATAAGGAACGCAAATGGCGGCGCCCATGGGCACCGCCATTTGCGTACGCGCTTTTTCTTTTTCCAAAGTCAGCCGTGATAGGCTATGTAAGGATTTACGTAGCCTATCACGGCTGACTGCAGGGACGCAAACGGCGGCGGCTGTAGCCGCCGCCATTTGCATCCCGGCCGGCCAGGAGGATTCGCGGCCGGAGGGACGGGGCGCCTCCCCCTCAGCCAGAATTTCGGCCGGAGGGACGGGGCACCTCCCCCCCGGCCAGAATTCCGGCGGGGAGGGATGGGGCGCCTCCCCCCCACCGCGAAGCAAGCTGTGGGACCAGGCAAGGGACTTTCGTCCATCCCTACATAGGGATGGCAGAGAATTCCGCCATGGATCACGGTGAGGCCAAATGCCAGTGCATTCGGCCCCCCGAACTCTGTGGCGGAACGGCCTGTCACCCCCCGCCCCTCCGCAGATCCCCCCCAGGACGAGACTCACCTGGGGCGGATCTTCTGGGTGGTGGCGGCTCCGGCGGTGGCAGGTGGTCCTCTGACCGGCTGCCGCCGCCACCATTTTCACTCTTGTAAAAAAAAAGAAGAAAGAAACAAAAAGAAAGATGTGATAGGCTACGTAAAGATTTCCCCTTCATGGATCACTGCCTTGTTGTGGCGAAGGGGCTTGCGTAACTCAGTGAAGCCATAAGCTATGCCGTGCAGGGCCACCCAAGACGGACAGGTCATGGCAGAGGGTTCTGACAAAATGTGGTCCACTGGAGAAGGAAATGGCAACCCACTCCAGTATTCTTGCCAAGAAAACCCCATGGAACGTATCACAAGGCTAAAAGATACGACGCCGGAAGATGAGCCCCTCAGGTCGGAAGGTGTCCAATATGCTACTGGGGAAGAGCAGAGGGTATTTCCAAGTAGCGCCAGAAAGAGTGAAGCGGCTGGGCCAAACCCGAAAGGACACTCAGCTGTGGATGTGTCTGGCGGTGAAAAGAAAATCCGATGCTGTAAAGAACAATATTGTTTAGGAACCTGGAATGTCAGATCAATGAATCAAGGTAAGCTGGAGGTGGTCAAACATGAGATGGCAAGATTGAACATCGACATCTTGGGAATCAGCGAACTAAAATGGACAGGCATGGGCGAATTTAATTCAGGTGACCATCATATCTACTATTGTGGGCAAGAATCCCTTAGAAGAAATGGAGTAGCACTCATAGTCAACAAAAGGGTGGGAAAAGCAGTACTGGGGTACAATCTTAAAAAGGATAGAATGATCTCAGTACGAATCCAAGGCAAACCATTCAACATCACAGTAATTCAAGTCTATGCCCCAACCACTGAGGCCGAAGAAGCTGAGGTTGATCGGTTCTATGAAGACCTACAACACCTTCTAGAACTAACACCAAAAAAAGATGTCCTCTTCATCATAGGGGATTGGAATGCTAAAGGAGGAAGTCAAGAAATCACCGGGATAACAGGCAGGCATGGCCTTGGTGTACAAAATGAAGCAGGACAAAAGCTAATAGAGTTTTGCCAAGAGAACATGCTGATCATAGCAAACACTCTTTTCCAACAGCACAAGAGGCGACTCTAAACATGGACGTCACCAGATGGTCAATATCGAAATCAGATTGATTATGTCCTTTGCAGCCAAAGATGGAGAAGCTCCATACAGTCAGTAAAAACAAGACCTGGAGCTGACTGTGGCTCAGATCATGAGCTGCTTCTTGCAAAATTTCGGCTTAAATTGAAGAACGTTGGGAAAACCACTAAACTGTTCAGGTATGACCTCAGTCATATCCCTGATGAATATACAGTGGAGGTGAGGAATAGATTTCAGGGATTAGACCTGACAGACAGAGTGCCTGAGGAACTATGGACGGAGGTCCGTAACATTGTTCAGGAGGCAGCAACAAAATCCGTCCCAAAGAAAAAGAAATGCAAGAAAGCCAAGTGGCTGTCTGATGAGGCTTTACAAGTAGCTGAGGAAAGAAGGGAAGCGAAAAGCAATTGAGAAAGGGGAAGATATACCCAACTGAATGCAGAGTTCCAGAGAATAGCAAGGAGAGACAAGAAGGCCTTCTTAAATGAACAATGCAAAGAAATCGAGGAAAACAACAGAATGGGAAAGACTAGAGATCTCTTCAAGAAAATTGGAGATCTCAAGGGAACGTTTTGTGCAAAGACGGGCATGATAAAGGACAAAGAAGGCAGGGACCTAAAAGAAGCAGATGAGATTAAGAAGAGGTGGCAAGAATACACAGAAGAACTATACAGGAAAGATCTGAATGTCCCTGATAGCCATGATAGTGCGGTCACTGAACTTGAGCCGGACATCCTAGAGAGTGAAGTCAAGTGGGCCTTAGGAAGCATTAGTAACAACAAAGCTAGCGGAAATGACAGTATTCCAGCCGAGCTATTTAAAATCCTAAAAGATGATGCTGTTAAAGTGCTGCATTCAATATGCCAACAAATCTGGAACACTCAACAGTGGCCACAAGACTGGAAAAGGTCAATTTACATTCCAATTCCAAAGAAGGGCAACGCCAAAGAGTGTTCAAACTACTGCACAATTGCGCTCATTTCACATGCCAGCAAGGTGATGCTCAAAATCCTACAAGCTAGGCTTCAGCAGTATGCGAACCGAGAACTACCGGAAGTACAAGCTGGGTTTCGAAGAGGCAGAGGAACTAGAGATCAAATCGCCAACATTCGCTGCATCATGGAGAAAGCAAGAGAATTCCAGAAAAACGTCTATTTCTGCTTCATTGACTACGCTAAAGCCTTTGATTGTGTGGATCACAACAAACTGTGGCAAATTCTGAAAGTGATGGGAGTACCAGACCACCTTACCCATCTCCTGAGAAACCTGTACGAGGGTCAAGAAGCAACAGTAAGAACCAGACATGGAACAACCGATTGGTTCAAAATTGGGAAAGGAGTACAACAAGGCTGAATATTGTCACCCTGCTTATTTAACTTATATGCAGAGTACATCATGAGAAATGCCGGGTTGGATGAATCACAGGTCGGAATTAAGATTGCCGGGAGAATTATCAACAACCTCCGATATGCAGATGATACCACCCTAATGGCAGAAAGCGAAGAGGATCTCAAGAGCCTCTTGTTGAGGGTGAAAGAGGAGAGTGCAAAAGCTGGTTTGAAACTCAACATTAAAAAAACTAAGATCATGTCATCTGGCCCTATCACTTCCTGGCATATAGAAGGGGAAGAAATGGAAGCAGTGACAGATTTTACTTTCTTGGGCTCCAAGATCACCGCAGACGGTGACTGTAGCCATGAAATTAAAAGACGCTTGCTCCTTGGGAGGAAAGCTATGGCCAACCTAGACAGCATAGTAAGAAGCAGAGACATCACCTTGCCAACAAAGGTCCGTCTAATCAAAGCTATGGTTTTCCCAGTAGTAATGTATGGCTGTGAGAGCTGGACTATAAGGAAGGCTGAGCGCCGAAGAATTGATGCTTTCGAACTGTGGTGCTGGAGAAGACTCTTACGAGTCCCCTGGACTGCAAGGAGGTCCAATCAGTCCATCCTAAAGGAAATCAACCCTGAGTGCTCATTGGAAGGACAGATAATGAAGCTGAAGCTCCAATATTTTGGCCACCTAATGCGAAGAGAAAACTCCCTGGAAAAGACCCTGATGCTGGGAAAGACTGAAGGCAAAAGGAGAAGGGGACGGCAGAGGATGAGATGGCTAGATAGCATCACTGATGCAATGAATATGAACTTGAGCACGCTCCGGGAGAGAGCGCAGGACAGGAAGGCCTGGCGTGCTATGGTCCATGGGGTCACGAAGAGTCGGACACGACTGAACGACTAAACAACAACAACAACAACAACGTAAAGATTTACATAGCCTATCATGACTAGGTTTAAAACAAAAACATGACGTGATAGGCTACGTAAATCTTTACGTAGCCTATCATGGCTGGGTGGGTTAAAAAACAAACAAACCGTGTACACAAATGGTGGTGGCTACGGCCGCCGCCATTTACATTCCTTCTTTTTGCCCTCTTAATCTATGTAAATATTTACGTAGACTATGACGGCGAAAATCAAGGGGAACGCAAATAGCATAGCGGGCACTATTTGCGTCCCTTTTTGATTCCCCATTTTAGCCTACGTAAATCTTTACGTAGGCTAAAATGGGGAATCAAAAAGGGACGCAAATAGCGCCCGCTACGCTATTTGTGTTCCCCTTGATTTTCGCCGTCATAGTCTACGTAAATATTTATGTAGATTAAGAGGGCAAAAATAAGAAATGCAAATGGCGGTGGCCATAGCCGCCGCCATTTGCGTAAGCTGTTTTTTTTTTACCCAGAGCCCTCCACGGCCGGAAATCCAGCTGTGGACGGCTCTGGCCTGGCCGGGCCTGGCCGGCTGCTCCGCGGAGCTGCCGTGGAGCACAGCCAGCCATGGAGGATTCCGGGGGGGAGGGACGGAGTGCCTCCCCCCCGGCGAGGATTCTGGGGGGAGGGTCAGAACGCCTCCCCACCACCATCAACATAATCTGTGAACAGGTAAGTGACTTTCGTACATCCCTAGGTGGAAAGCGTATTATGGCATTCAGAGATTATTGTGGAATACAATCAAGTTGCTCTTGGCGAAATGTACTCCTTTCCTTTTACAAGGAAGCTGGAGCCAATGAAGCTCAAGCAGCTAGTTGTGCCTCATTACAGGCTGGGTCGAGGAGAATATCCTTACACTAGTGATGATGGATGTTCCTGGTGCAGAATAATGAAGAGTGCTGCTGCACCGGAGTAACATCCTAAACCAGCTGATGACTCTGGCCATTGCAGTGCTACACACTTACCAGTGTGCAGGAGATCAAACAATTAGGATATAGAACAGCTAAAGATGATGGAAATGTCTGTAAAAGCAGCAAAGATTCACGTATCACCTTTAAGACTATATTTCTAGCTTAAACTTTTGTGGATACTGTCCACTTCATCAGATGTATGAAGTGTTAAGCTCAAATTGGCAGATCTGTATACACTAGGGATGCTGCGGGAGTCCGGGAAGGGAGCAGAGTCCAGCAGACTTCCCCCTGCTCAGTTTCCCAGACTCCAGTCTGCAGACCACCATGCTTGCCCAACTTGGTGCATGCCAAGCTGGGCAAGCACAGTGGTCCCTGGTGGTCTGCTGAGGCACCATATTCCATACGAATGGCAGCGTGGCTTTTTTTCGTAAATCCCCATTTACAGAAATGGTGGCCATAAGGCAGACATTTGCACAAGATTGCAGGTGTAAATAGACCAAGCCGCCAAGCTGCCATGCTTATACAAAATGGTGACTCGGCAAGGCTGCACACTGCCTGGTGGCTCACCACAGAGGCGAACAGGTTCAGGCAGCCAGCAAGTGTCTGGTGAGCAGTGCAGACAGGGGTGAGTTTGGCCATCCCTAGTATTCACATGCTGGTGGTGGGGGTGGGGGGGGAGATGTGCTGTTTTCTCCCCAGTCTAAATGGCAGAAATGCCTCTCCTAAAGCTTAGTTATTGGCAATGAGAGCGTTAAACTTAGTTATTGGATGTGGGGTGTTTTGGCCTTGCCCACTTTGCCTTCAGCCACACCCACCACTGGAATGCGCCCCCCAAGAACTTCTCTGAAATGGAATTTGGCCCTTGGGCTGAAAGAGGTTCAACACCCCTGATTAAGAATTATACTATTCCTCTCACTTCATCCCTAACTATGTTTAATCTCTTACCTTTTTGAGAAAGCAAAACATGAATGCATATGCACAGAAGTACCAATGTACATGGATGTTGGAGAAATCTGCAACAGAACCAAATGGGTTTGTATTTCCATGAATCCAACCCACGGATTCCGCAGCAGACCAGCTTTTCCCCTGACAGGTGAATTCTGCAGACTGGTTTTTCTAATATTCCCGAATTTTGCGCAAATATCATCATTGAAAAATATGCAAAACACAAAACCCTAGCAAAAAATGTCATTTCCCCCATAGGCTAAAGTGTGAAAATGGCACCTTGGGGGGAATTTGCACATTTTTGTAAGTGCAAATTTGGGCAAATGTGAATTTGTGCAATTGCAAATTTGAGCAAATTCAGGAACAAAAATCTGATTCTGTCAATGGGCAGGTGGTGGAACAAAAGGTGTCTGGCAGTCCACGAAACATAGGTGGAATGGATTTTACATGATCTGTACATCCCTATGTACATCTTTAATTTTTGTGCTTAACAAAAAATTACACAAGTTGACCCCTTCTTCATTTCTGAAATTGGAACATGGCATAGGTAAAACTAAATCTGTGTTTGTGAATAGGTAATAACATATAATGTGGCTGGGATGTGAAATAACATCCACAGCAAGGATACCAATTTATAATCCAGAACATCTTAGCTTTGAAGGTGTCCTGTGTTTGCTTTGTGATGTTTGCTGGCAAGGTAGAAATATCTGTGGAACTAAAAGATAAAGTTTTGTACAGCCCTGAAAGAGTAAAAGATGGGTAAGCAGTGAAAGCACTTTCAGAGGAGCAACAGAAAGGAAAGCTGAATGGTAGGTTGTGATAATGCAGACAGTGAGATAAGTGACAAAACAATATACATCATCCACACAGAAACATGCAGGCAGATTTGATTTGAATTGCATTAGTCTGAATAAAAATCACACCTTCCAAATATGCTCACTAAATTCTAAGGCAATGGAATATGTCCCAAGGTTAATGCAATCTGTCACCATTTTATTCCAGTCTATTCAAGAAGAAGAAAGCAAAGGGGGTGATAATGATCTGTGTCTTTTGCTGAAAAGGATTTACTCCCCACAGATTCCTTGCTGGGCTTTTGAGGGGTTTCAAAGAAATAATACACAAGAAATGTTTTCCAGATGGGATATGGATGACCTAATAATGAATAATCAATATGATTACAAATGAGAAAATGCATTGTGCTTTAAACAATGTTATCACTATGTAAGCTTACCGTAACACAGCACATTTTTCTTTGAGAAAATCAGAAAGCCTAAGGAAGTGCTAAACTCACAATGGCTCAGATTTATCTTTCGGTATGCTCAGATTTATCTTTCGGGCTTGTCCTAGTGCATACCCACTACTGTCTAAGTAGCTCCTGATTATGGCATTTAGAAACAGAATAAGAAATCGCTCAGGGAAGTCTTTAAAAATGGATACTGTTAGAACACGATGTATCTGGAGATATTTGCTAACCTCTTAGACTGGCATCTTCAGACATGTCTCTGTGATGGTAGGTGGCACTCGTGGTCACCTCAGCTCAGCCGTTTACTTTCCCTTTACCCCTTCAGGCATTTGTGGTCACTTCAGTTTCAAAACACCAATTTACCAGTAGTATATAGGGATGTCGGAGAAATCTGGAGTGGAACAAAATGATTTGGATGAATCTGACCAGTGGAATCCTCAGTGGACCAGCTTCTCCCCTGTCGGGTGGATTCCACCGACCTGCTGACCATTTTTCTAACATTCCTGTTTTTGCACAAATTTCATTGTAGAAAAATATGCAAAAATTAAAAATGGCCAAAAATGTGCTTTTCCCCATAGGCTAAAGTGTGAAACATTTGGGGGGGCTTTGCACATTTGAGCAAATGTGTATGTGTGCAAATTCAGGAACTAAAAAACAATCCAATTCCACCAATGGATGAACTGTGGAAGAAAGGCACCTGACACTCTGTGAAACACAGTCGGAACAGATTTTACACAAACTATGCAGCCGTCGTAGCAGCCGCCATTTGCGTCCTGCCAGGCTGCCGTGATAGGCTACGTAAGTATTTACAAAGCCTATCACAGCAAAGAGCAGGGACACAAACGGTGGCCGCTATGCTGTTTCTTCCCCTGCTCTTTCTGTGATAGGCTACATAAGCATTTACGTAGCCTATCATGGTAAAGGCAGCCATGCAAATGGTGGCCACTATGCCATTTGCGTGGCTGCCTTTACCATGATAGGCTATGTAAATACTTACGTAGCCTATCACAGCAAAGAGCAGGGGCGCAAATGGCGTAGCGGGTGCAAGGTCGTAAATGGTGGCCGCAGCAGCCCGGCTGTGGCCAGTTGGGAGACCAGCTGCTGCCACCGCCACCGCCGCCACTGCCGCATCTGCCCCAGGTAAGTTCCGTCGTGGGGGGATTTCATGGGGGGGTGGGGGGGAGGCTGTTCTGTCACGAATTCTGTGGGGCCGATTCTAATGAATCCGGCCTCACTGGAATCCGGCCTCACTGGAATCCGTGGCGGAATTCTCTGACATCCCTACACAAATGGCAGCCATCGTAGCGGCCACCATTTGTGTCCTCGCATTAGGCTGTAATAGGCTATGTAAGTATTTACGTATCCTATCATGGCAAAAGGCAGGGACGCAAATGGTGGCTGCTATGCCATTTGCGTCCCTGCCTTTTGCCATGATAGGCTACGCAAATACTTACATAGCCTATCATAGCAAAGAGCAGGGGAGCAAATGGCATAGTGGCAGCCATTTGCCCCCCTGCTCTTTGCTGTGATAGGCTACATAAGTATGTATGTGGCCTATCACAGCCTAATGCAGGGACGCAAATGGCGGCCACTACGATGGCCACCATTTGCAGCCGCAGCAGCCAGGCAGCAACCGGAAGATGACCCGCAGCTGCCACCACTGCTGTCAGGTAGATCCATTCTGAGGGGGGACTTCGCAGGGTGGCCGAGGGGATTGCTCCATTCCGCCATGGACTCCAGGGGGCCTGCTTCTAAAGAAAATGTCTTTAGGAAGACAATTTCCCTCCCAATGACTTCAGTGGCAGAGGGGAATTTTTTAAAAAGAAATAGGTGCTCCCACATTGGCAGCTGCCCCTCCCACATTGTTATGACAGAGCATAGGATATGGTGTAGAGCACACCACCACTGTCAGTATATAAGCTCCACACAGAGAGACCACAACTCAGATGACAGAGCATATGGCATGGGGCTTATCACTCTGGCCTCAGGTCACACATACCTAGAGCTCACAACAGGGAACTTTGGTGAGGGAGATCAGGGAGAAAGGGCACTTTGCACATACAGGGAGCTGTTCCATAAACAACCTGTCTTCAGAACACTCCTTGAACACATTGCTGAAACATGGTTGCACAGACTTCTAGTCTGTGCAAACACCAACAGCCAACTTTCACTCCATTCTGGCTACTGGGGGTGCCATGTCAGAGCACCCCACATAGCTGAGCAAGGGAAGGGGAATGCATGCTACAAAATATAACTACTCTGTCTCCCCCACACAACTTGTCGTTATATGCAAAAAATCTTGTCTTGCCTCGACTGTATTGATCTATCATTCTCTCCCACCTCAGAAGAGTGGTGGGCACTGTCCCATGCACAGAGGAAGCTCTCATCCCCACACGAAGGTAACCCTCACTCTACCTCCACAAGAGGCATGCCAGGACAGAGTGCCTCACACAGGCAAGCAAGGGAAGAGGGAAATACTTGCTGCGAGGTACAAGTGACTTGGGAACTGTCCCCATGCCTCTCCTTCCTTTCCTATATTTGAAAACAGTGTTCTGTCTCAAGTGTTTTGCCTTCATACTCTTCCCTCCTAACAGCAGGGAGCAGTATTTCACACACAATGGATGTGCTGCCCCTATTGTTCAACCAAAGTCTCAGTTAGAAAACGCCAGGAGGCACTCCACAGGCCACTCTCCAAGAGGTACAGTCAATGGAACTATGGAATCGCCGTGGTTCATGCAGACCATGAAAGAAGCCTACTCCTTTTCCAACAGCACCATACAGCACACAGCCAGCTATTCCTTGCATCATTGCCAACCTATTTGCACCAGGCAAGCTCCTGTGCCCTGGAAATCTCCATGAGAAGCAGTCAGGCAACAAGTTAAACCTCCTCTAGCAGGGATACGTAACCACGAGGGATACCACACCAGCACCTTCTTCTCTTCACTCTGTTAGGCAAAAGGCACAGGAGCACAGCTGGAGTGTCTGGATAGCAGCTACGGACACCTATCTTTACTTTTCACATTCCACCTCAACCTGGATGCTGTACAATTACTATGCCACATGTAGGGATGTGCAAAACAGCACAACTGAGGTTTCTCAAGTCCCACCTCAAAGCTTCTTCCAACCCCTGTCTGTGCCCTATCACGAGATCAAGTTTCGCTTTTCAAACATTTGCATGTATTTTCATGCACTTTTTCCTAAATGTACGCATCAATTGTGTGCATTTTTCAAAAACACATTTTCCATGTGCATTTTTCAAATGAACGCATATTTCAGATGTTTGTTGTTGTTCCTCAAATCGCATCACAAGCTCAGAAATGTAAGGACTTCAGCCACAGATTGCATTCAGGCCTGCGTTCAGTGCTGGGAGTGTGAGCTGAGTATCTTCTGGTCACAAACACACTTCTCATCCCTCTGTAGTCACCTGTGTCATTCCTGTGTTTGACGGGGTGGTAGACAGATCGGAATGCCTTCTCCACACCTATGGGCCTAGGTATGGTGAATGGACTGTAGTTGTGGGAATACCAGGGAATATAGAAAGGAAGAAACCTGGGGTTTGGTTGTCTAGGTGACAAATTGGGAGATGCACATACCAAATAGGTCAGATTAGATTTACAGGCTCCTCAAATGGATTTCACCCTTTTTTCAAATGGCAGTCAAGCCAGCCAGCCTTATCATGAAAGGTTACCCATCTCTTTGTAGAAAGAGAACCAAGAGAACCTATTGTAGCGGTCATTCTAGGGACAGCACTCACAAGGGCTGGATCAGGTGGTGAAGGTGGCCTCATCCATGGATGGTGTTGGAATGCCTCAGAGGTGAGGGGACGAAGTTTTGACTCTCTCCCATTGCTGTCACTGGCTGAGTGGTCTCTCTCTAAAACCCTTCCAGATGGTAATAATAACATTTTCATACTGGTGAGAAAGACAGCAGAGACAGCTGTAATGGGGGATTACCACTCCGCTGAAAGACATGTTGTGGAACTAAGAAGAACTTTTAAAAACTGCACACATTGCATTTGTTATTAATTACTGAAGGGATTTTTTTCTTAGCTTGCAGTCCCCATAAAATGTGAACATTACTGGTTCTGAAATTATAATTATGCAGTCTTAGGAAAGTGTATGTTGCAGTGATATGCCTGTTTCAAATGGATCCCTCAAGCTCTAATAATGATTTATTATGGGAAACACCAAAGACACCAATAATTATTTGCTTTTCAATGGAAAAAGGGCTGACACAATAATTAGTAACCAGTATATCCCGTAAAGTATAAGCACAGATGGAGATGGAGCTGAGAGCCAATGTTACTGACAATCATAACCATATACTGGGTCCTACTGTTGTAATTGGAGCTACATTTAGCACATTACAGAAAGGCACTTTGGTATATAAGTAACCCCTTACTGGGAGGCTAAAGATACAAAATTCCTGATTAATAGGCAAGATGACAAAAAACGCTTAGGGTGAAACTCCACATTAAGTCATCAAACAGTGGTCCTGAGCTCCATGTCCATTGAAGAAGGTGAATTTAAGAGTGGGTTACATTTTCAAGGGAGAATCAGCAGGTGAGAATGGAGGTTCTTAAACTTTACCTTTCCTCTGACTCTCATCAATACTTTGGGTTGGATCCATCACGGCAATTTCACTGAAGGAAGCAGTTCCCCTCTCCCCCTGCAGCCTCCCGCATACCCTCAACCTCTGCTCAGAGATTTTAGCATGGCAAAGAGGGTTGCAGGGGTGAGAAGGGGAGAAAGTCCCATTGCACTAGCAGACTTCCACCAGTGCAGTGTTGGATTTAACGCTGTGAGTTCTGTTGGGAGTTCAAGGCTGGTGCAGAAGCTTTCTACATTGAGGACTAGGGATGGCAGAGAAATCCATTCAGTACTGGGAAAAAGGCAGGGTATAAATATAATAATAATAATAATAATAATATATTTTAAGGCAAACATAATGGTATGCTTTTGAACCAATATGCGAACTGTAACAGTTATCCTACAAAACTCCCAGTTTTCTGAATTTTGCAATGCAGTTCTCCAAACAAATAATGCATACAAAAATGCATATCTTTGCATTAGGGGGAAAGTGCACACAAAACAGCATATATTTATGAAAATAATGTACAAAAATGCTTTATATTAAGGAAAACCACTTGCAAAAATGGATATATTTGGCAAAAAC
This sequence comes from Heloderma suspectum, assembly GCF_057233095.1. Taxonomy (NCBI): domain Eukaryota; kingdom Metazoa; phylum Chordata; class Lepidosauria; order Squamata; family Helodermatidae; genus Heloderma; species Heloderma suspectum. Next base: position 177,813,088 of record NC_139461.1, read on the forward strand.
CCTGTACAAAAATGAAATGCACATTAAAATGTGTACAAATTTTTCTACACACTTAAAAATAATAATAAATGAATCTTAAACTGATGCAGAAATGGGACAAACCAACCTTAAGGCTGGAAAAATGAGAAATCAACAGAAAACAACATTCATCATCATCACCATCTTCACCATCTTTATATCCCACCTTTTCCCCAATACTGGGACTCAAGGCAGTTTTACAATATTAAAACTTGTACAGTTAAAACCTATAAACAGAAATATAAATGCAAGTATACAAAAGTTAAAAATATAATTAAATCATCAATATTAAAATTGTAAAAATATCAAAACATTACAAGACAAGAAGAAAAATAGTATACATCTGTTATATTTCACAGGTCCGGACTAGTTATCCCCAAAGGCCTGCTGGAACAAGAAAGTTTTTACATGCCTACGAAAGCATATCAAGGCATTCATCCATCCCTACTGAGGACCAAACTGATAAGACATGGCTTTATAGTTGCCAACATATTTCTCTTGAAGTGAAGCTTTGAGGTTTGTTCAGATCTTCCAATACAGGATAAACATCCGAGGAGTTTCAAGGGAAGCAAAACGAGTTTCAATAACACAAATTCAATTTCTCAGGTGGCTTCTCAGCATGTCCTTCTTCAAATAAAAATGTCAATTTATGTGTGTTAAAGAAGGATGCATTAATTCTTTACTCCACCGATCACTCCCTCCATATTTCTAGGAAAGTGAGGCATGTTCCCCCCCCACTGTTCTACTTGGCTAGAGCTAAAATAAATTCTACAAAGAAATTGGAGATGTGGTAGCCTACCAGAGAGAGATGGCATTCTAGGGATGCTGCAAAACATGATTATTCAGTCAAGATGTGTGTTTGTGTCTTGTTTAAATAGCGATTGAACTGGTTCATTGATATGGCATAGTGGATTATACACAGTAATTTTTTCCCCAGGTTGCATCCCTGTGATGCGAGTTTAAATTCCACTGTTTTCCCTGCAGGAGGCCAATGGGGGACTATATGTTTGCCTTGGAAAGTGTGGCTGATTGGGATAAGTCTGGTGTTTTGAGTTGAGATGGACCATAGGGTTTCTTTATACCAAGAGAGGGACCTTGGCTTTTTTCATTTTAGGATCGAAGCATAGCTGAGTGGTAGAGACATGAATCTTATTTTTTTTTTAAGACCCTGGTCTTCATTCTTACTGCTAGTTAGAGCAGATGATATTTGGCTAGGTAGACCAATGGTCTGGCACAGTAGAAGGCAATGTCATGGGTGCAAAACATGGTTGTTACTTACTTACTTACTTACTTACTTACTTACTTACTTACTTAGGACACAATCCTATGCAGATAGGCAGCCGCCCCCGAACTCAGAGGTGACCACCTATCCAATGCAAGGCAGGAGAAGCACCAAGGGGATTGTTCCCTCTGAGATTCTTCTGCCCTACATTTTTGGCAAGGAGACAGCCGATTTTGGCTGTCTAGCTGCGGAAGGGCAGAGTGGGGGAGGAGGCTGCCAGATGACATGTTAGATGTGTCGTACAGGCATTTCTGCCCTCCCTGCCCTGGCATGCCTCCCGGTACACCCCATTTTGGCTGCTCCGCGCTCCACTTGCGAGCGCAGAGCATAGGGCTGTTCCACGCTGCCTGTGAAGCAGTGTGGAAGAGGGGAGGGAAGGTCGGTTCTCCGCAAACTGACCTTGGAGAGTGGGCTCTGAAGTCAGTTCCAGGAAAACCAGATATCCTATGGCCATCTAGCCACTGACCAGCAGCCATAGGATTGCTCCCATACTTACTTACTTATTTACTTACTTACTCACTCTGTGATAGGTTACATATTTGTGGGTAAGTGTCTTCCTTTATGTGTTGTAATGATGGAATTGTTTGTGACTTCTGGGCATTATCCAATGGTACTCCTACACAGAGTAGACACATTGAAGTGAATGGGCTTTGTTTATGTAGGATTACCATTGGATACTGTCCTCTGCCTATTAAGATACATTATTTTTTATTGTTGGTTATTAATTTATTCTTATATTATCTTAATGTTATATGGAAACCAGCTTTGAAGACCACTGATGGAAAGGTGTACTGTACATGTGGGACCAGGGTACATGCGAGAACAGGACAACTTGGGACCAGGATATCTGAGAGAGTGCCTCTTTCTTACCAACCTGCCTGGTCACTGCAGTCATCAGAGTGCATGTTCCTGATGGTTCTACATGGACCCATGGCCTGGCAGGAGTCCACCAGAAAAAGAGCCTTCAGTGTGGTGGCCCCCTTCCTGTGGCATTCCTTGCCTTTGGAGGTCAGGGAGGTGCCAATCTTATGTTTCTTCCAGCGCCTCCTGAAGACATTGTTAGTTTTGGGAAGCCTTCCTTGAGTGACCAGCCGCAATTTATCAAATTCAGCCTTATTGCAACTTGTCTCTTCCAAAATCCTTTAATTATTTTAACATGGTGTTTTATTCTTTTATCCTCGCTGTTCACAGCTCTGAAACCTTTTGATGTAGAGCAGTATATAAATATTGTAAATAAAAATAAATAAAATATAAATGTGAAAATCAGAATACAATAAATCAGTAGGACGGTACAAGGCAAGCTTGCATGCATAGTTCTCACTTCAGACTTATAAGCTGTTTCACTGCCCTTGGTTATTCAGTGGTGGTCCCGTGGTCCCACCCGCCTTTCTTGTCAAGTCTAATGCAATGGCCAGGAACTCCAGCCAGCCACATCCATATGAAAATCTGGCAAAGAGTCTTCAGACTGAAGCGCAATCTTCGCAACATGGTGAGGCGAAGACTCTGACATCAAATATTTGACTAGATATTTCGAAAGGCACACATGCATGAGCTCATCATTATTCTTCAGGGCTTTCCTCCCCCACCCCTTAAAAAAGAAAGAAAAAAGATGTCTGATCTTGTCTTCTGAAATAAAAACAGCAACAGATGTTTAAGAATACCTTGGGATACATTATGGATTAATCTGCATTCCAGCCATACTGTTAATAATGGTATTCTAGTTCCCCTCAGCCTCTGCCTGAGTGAGGAGGCTTTATTTTGCTGAATATAGACTGAGATTACTCATCTTGAAAAAAAGCAAAAAAAAAAAAAAAGCACATATGTACTTCAATAGCTGTTTGAGCTGTATGCACGTGTAGAAATATTATTCTTCACTTTAAAATATTTTGTTTTAAAAATGTATTTTCCCCTTTTCCCAAAGATTGCATTTAAGAACATACAAAACTCAGAGGAGTCATGCTGGATCAGACCAAGGTCCATCTTGTCCTGCATTCTGTTCATTGACTGGCCCCAGCTGCCCCATGGGAAACCCACAAGCAGGACATGAGTGCAATAGCACCCTTGCAGTTTTATTTCCCCACAGGATGAACCAGGACACACACACACACACACACACACACTCATGTGATCTGTCCACCACCTTTGTATATCACAGATTATGTGATATAAAGTAAAAAGTTTGAAGTAGGAGAGGATACATGACACCAAAGCTCAGTCCCACACCTCGCTGCCTGACTGTACAACTTATTTGCTGGGACCATGCCTAAACCAGTGCATGCATATAGAAAAGGTAGATATACTATAATTTATGATTAACTCAGCTGTGCTCCTCCTGAGCTCCTCCATGGAGAGGATGACTAAGTAGCATTTTGCCCTTGTTCTTTCTTCCCAACCACACACTGAACCAGGGGAACACTGCAGACAAATTGGTTGCAGAAAAGCAACCTGCATAGTCCTAAACTCTCAGACTAGGAAGTATCAGCCATGTAGAGGGCCCCTATATGGGAAGTATATAGACAGTCAGTGCTATTTGAGGGTCAAGGGGGGTATTTTGGGTAGGGCTGCTGTCTGAAACATTTCAGGAGGTAGTGGGCACTTACCATGGTGGTGTTAGCTTCCTCCCTCCCCTCCCCTCCCCCTCCCCCTCCCCCTCCCCCTCCTTCTCCTTCTCCTTCTCCTTCTCCTTCTTCCTTTCCCTCAACAGTTAAGGCTGCCAGCAGCAGAAGCAGAACTGTGGCCATCACTGCCACATCTCCTCCTCAGAGTACCTGGTAATGTTGCTGGCAAGCATGACCTGGGGCATGTGTAGTCAGTAGGGATGGCAGAGAATTCCGCCACAGATCTCGGTGATGCTGAATGCCAGTGCATTTGGCCCCCTGAACTCCATGTCGGAACGGCCTGCCCCCCCTGCCCCCCGCGGATCCCCCCCGGGATGAGACTTACCTGGGGTGGATCTTCTGGGCAGCGGCGGCTCCGGTGGCGGCTCCAGCGGCGGTTCGGCAGCGGCCGGTCTTCTAACTGGCTGCCGCCGCCGCCATTTCCAGTCTTAAAAAAAAAAGACGTGATAGGCTACATAAATCTTTACGTAGCCTATCACATCTGACTTAAAAAAAAAAAAAACGCGATTACGCAAATGGAGGCGGCTATGGCCGCTGCCATTTGCATTCCTTATTTTGGCCCGTCTTAGTCTACGTAAATATTTATGTAGACTAAGACAGCGAAAATAAGGGGGAATGCAAATAGCGTCCACTACGCTATTTGCGTTCCCCTGATTTTTGCCGTCTCAGTCTACGTAAATATTTACGTAGACTAAGACAGGCCAAAATAAGGAACGCACATGGCGGCAGCCATAGCCGCCATTTGCATACATGCATTTTGTTTTGTTTTTAAGTCAGATGTGATAGGCTACGTAAAGATTTACGTAGCCTATCACGGCTGACTACAGGTACGCAAACGGCGGTGGCTACAGCCGCTGCCATTTGCATCCCTGCTAGCCAGCGGCCAGATGTCCAGCTGCTGGCGGAGCCGGCCGGTGGCTCCACGGAATCCCCACAGAGCAGAGCCAGCTGGCCAGGATTCCGGGGGGAGGCACAGAGCACCTCCCCCCCCGGCGAGGATTCTGGGGGGAGGGACGGAGCGCCTCCCCCCCCAGCGGAACCCGGCGGAGACAGGTAAGTGCAATTCCGTACATCCCTAGTAGTCAGTGGCAGCTGGCAGTTCCAGTACCGAAGAGGCGGTGTTCCATCCAGGGTTTCAGTTACCAGCAACCAAAACTTTAATGGTGTTATCCAAGGCTCTGAAAGGTGCTATCCAAAGTGCTCAACCTTATCCCCCAAATGGGTTGAGCACCTTAGATAGGCCATTAGCATTTTGGCTGGTGGTAACTAAAACCCTGAATGGAATCGCAGATCCCTCAGAACTGAAGTCAGCAGCCACCACTGTGTGTAGTCCAAAATACCCTGCTGTCCGGACAAGTCTGAAGGGGGCATCTATTGAGACCTCTGCAACAAACCAAAGGACATGAGTCTGCCTTCAAATACTTCCTATGCCAGCAAGATGGGGCAAACTGACAATCATTAGATTTATCTCTAGACAGCCTGATCAATAGAACCATTGATGAAGGGGGGGGGGATTTGTACATCTTCCTCAAAATGGGGGACATGAAATGAATCCCAAAATGACTGAGGCATAGCTAGGGGTGCACGAAAGTCACTTACCTGGTCTCGCAGCTTGCTTCGCGGTGGGGGGGAGGCGCTTCGCTGCTCCCCCCAAAGTTCAGGCTGGGGGGGGAGGCTTCCCTCCTCGCCCGGCCGAAATTCATGCCGGGGAGGAGGTGCCTCGCCTCGCCTGGCCGCGAAATAAAAAGTTAAAAAAAAAACGCCCGCGTGATAGGCTACGTGACGATTTATGTAGCCTATCACAGCTTGATCTGCAAAGTCAGCCATGATAGGCTGCGTTAATCGTCACGTAGCCTATCACGGGGGCGTTTTTGTTTTTTTTTTACTTTTATTGGAATGGTGGCGGCGGCAGCTGGTCGAAAGACCGGCTGCCGCCCCTGCCCCTGTCGAAGACCTGCCGAACCGCCGCTGGGACCCGCTGCCGGGAGGGACATTCGTGAAAGGTAAGTCCCATCCCGGGGGGGTGCGGGGTGCGGGGGGGGTGAGGAGAATTTCTCCCCGAAACTACTTCGGGGGGCCTAATACGTTGGCACTCAGCCCCCCGAAGTTTCGGGGAGAAATTCTCCCCCATCCCTAGGCATAGCTACATTACCTTGGAAGTTGAACTCTAGGTCTATCCAGGCCTTCACTTCAGTGTCTTTGCTCCTGTATTCATGGAGGAGGGGGAATGGTGCACATCACTGGCCCCACCTACCAACCCACCCACCAGTTACTAGTAGGGATGCTGGAGAAATTTGAGACAGATTAAAACGAGCTCGGATTTCTAAGAATCCAACCTGAGGAATCTACTGCAGAGTGCTCCCCACAGTCCATGTACCTGACTTGTACCTGACTTGTCCCAAACATTTCAGTGGGTTTACTCTAAGTAGGATTAACATTGGATACAACCCCATAACTCTTACCCCAGACTGGTTTTGCCCCAATCAAATGCATGTCCCTGTGTGAAAACCTTTTACATTCTACCATATCGACCACTAGGGATGTCAGAGAATTCCGCCATGAATCTCGGTGAGGCCGAATGTCAGTGTGTTCGGCCCCCTGAACTCCGTGGAGGAATGGCCTGCCACCCCTTCTGCAGATCCCCCCCGGGATGACACTTACCTGGGGCGGATGTTCCAGATGGCGGCGGCTCCAGCGGCGGCTTCGGCGGCAGCAGCAGTGGTGGCTGATCTTCTGAATGGCTGCCACCGCCATTTGCAGCCTGTTTTTTTCCCCATTCGTGATACGCTACGTAAAGACTTACGTAGCCTATCACGTCTGGCTTAAAAATACAATAACAACCATGTACGCAAATGGCAGTGGCTATGGCCGCTGCCATTTGTGTTCCTTATTTTTGGCCGTCTTAGTCTACGTAAATATTTACGTAGATTAAGACGGTGAAAATAAGAGGAATGCAAATAGCGTAGCGGACGCTATTTGTGTTCCCCCTTATTTTTACCGTCTTAGTCTACGTAAATATTTACGTAGACTAAGACGGCCAAAAATAAGGAACGCAAATGGCGGCGGCCATAGCTGCCGCCATTTGTGTACGTGTTTTTTTTAAGCCAAATGTGATAGGCTACGTAAGTCTTTACATAGCCTATCACGGCTGACTACAGGGACGCAAACGGCGGCGGCTACGGCCGCCGCCATTTACATCCCTGCTAGCCAGTGGCTGGATGTCCGGCTGCTGGCAGAGCCAGCCGGCGGCTCCGCGGAATCCCCGTGGAGTGGAGCTGGCTGGCCAGGATTCCGGGATGAGGGATGGAGCACCTCCCCCCCCAGCGGAACCCAGCGGAGCCAGGTAAGGGGGGTTTCATACATCCCTATCGACCACCCCCATTAAAAGCTCGGATTTCTAAGAATCCAACCTGTGGAATCTACTGCAGAGTGCTCCCCCCTCTCAGGCCATGTTCAGATGATTTTCTTTTTACTTTCCCAAAATTTACACATATATATTACACAGGATTTTACACAGTCTGTACACCCCTACTTATGTGTATGATTATGGGGAGGAATACTGCCCCCTTTGGGCCTCTGTCATTGGAGCCTGGACCATCCACTCTGGGTCCTGGAGGTAGGTGTGCCTTCTCCCCAAATGCAGGATTTCATTTATTTTGTTTGATTTTTGTTTATGCAGTTAATGCTTATAACCATATTATCCTATCAGACAGACTTGCTCAGGCTGGTACTCTCCGGGTGTTTTGGACTACAGCTCCCAGCATTCCTGACCATTATCCATGCTGGGTGGCACTAATAGAAGTTTGTCAAAAACACTTAAAGCGCACCAGCTTGAGCAAGTCTGTCTGATTTGATTGGTTGAAAACCAGTCTGGAGTAAGAGTTACGGGATTATATCCAATGTTAATCCTACTTAGAGTAAACCCACTGAAATGTATGGGACAAGTTAGTCATAACTAATTTACGTCCCATTCATTTCCATGGGTCTACTTTAAATAGGATTAACATTGGATACAACCCATGGTTTGCCTCAGTCCTCAATGGCTAACGTTGAATTAAGTGATGTAAAGCAAACAGACTGCATTCTGGGACACAGCTGGGAGTGGTTGGAGTCAAGGCAACAAGACCTGATATGCACCCAAAAGTATGCCTGAATGTGGCCCTGCACCTTTTCCCCATATTGACCACTATTGATGAGAGCTGACCCTGCAATGAAGCAGGGAGCATCCACCTTCTTCAGGTGGCACCATATAGGGGGCAGATAGATGAGGGGGCAGGTCTCTGTTCCAGGCAGCAAAAGATCTCGGGTCACCACTGCCAATGGCAAGGGATCCAATGGGAGCAAAGCACACAGAGATACCTTGCAATCACTCCAGGATTCCTGCAAAATATGGACCCTCTTTCTCCACACTCACAGGCACACACAGACCTGCCTGCATCATGATGACAGGCATTTTAGTTCTAAATAGAGCTTCCACGGTCGAAATAAGCAGGGAAGCAGTGACTCACATTTCATTACCTTTCCATTTTAGGCTAGGTAGCTTTCAGACATTGTCCTTGTTGTTGTTGTTAGTGTGTTACTTTTTCTTTTTTCTTCCTGCTGGGTGACTGAAAGCCAGTAGGCTCAATTCAAAGTCATTTTGGTTTTCTGCCCCTCCTATTTGGCGCAAATGATTTTGATACTGCTCTTTCTTTCTTTCTTTCTTTCTTTCTTTCTTTCTCTTTCTTTCTTTCTTTCTTTTGTGCAAATCTTGTACTTTATTTATACAGAGCACTTTCTTCACCCTCATAGGAAATTTATTTGCATTCCCATTTCTGACAACCCCACTCTCCATTTTATAACAACCTCAACATGAAACAATTGGAGGATCATTTTAAACAACAAGTTATGTTAGTATGAAAATAAGATCCAGTCTGGTTCCGAGGGAGAAAAGAGTCCTTTCTATTTTTTGTACTAATGTACATCAAGTACACTTCAGGAGAGCTGGGGGGAGGGGGGAGAGAGACAAAAAGGCGGAGTGTATCTGAAACATTTGCATGTCAGTGGTATTTATCTAGTCTGAGTGTGTTTGTGCAAGAGCACATACATATTCATGAAGTGTATGCAATACATTTGTTTTTGACAAACTAGGATGGCACCATAAAATAAATGAGTTGCACTAAAACATGAGAAAATTTACTTTTCTCCACCCCCCCACCCCCCTATGACAGGAGAAAAAACAATGTTGTCAAAATATCCCACTGACTTAACTACTGAGGTGATTACAACAAAGGAGGTATTGATTTTGTTCTGAGATAATACCATTTTGCATAATGGAAAGGTTTTCAAAGGCAAAAGGGAAGCAGCAGAAACCCAAGTCACTGGGAGTTAATACTTTGAGTATTTTGCCATTGTGTATACTACTTTTTTGTTTCTTCTGCATTAGTAAATCCAGCTTTCATTCTGCCAGCATAGATCTGTCTTCCTGGCTGTTACTGAAAAACTCTCCAAGGGCTGCATTTAGGTTAATCCACCAGTTTTATGGCTGCAAATGGTGCCCAATATGCCATTTGCAGCCAGATACTTAACATAGTGATACGGCACGGCAATGGCAGCTGGCCGTATCACCAGCATTGCGGAGCCGGCAACCAGCTCTGCAGGATCGCCGCAGGGAGGGATCCAACCTGGACGGATTCCGAGGGGATCCAGAGGTGAGTGCTCTGTTCCACCACAGGCCCCAATGGGGCCAGATTCTTGGAATCCGGCCTCATTGGGGCCCGTGGTGGAATTCTCAGACATCCCTAAGGAAAAGTTAAGCTTGCCAGCATTCCCCAAATTCTATCTTAAAGCTCATTCCAAATTGAGTTTGTATCAGATTGCAAGTTTTGATTTCTTTTCTTTTCCCATGAAAATCCATGCATATTTCTGTGCACATTTTTCCAAATGTAGGCATCAATGGCATGCATCTTGAAATGTGTGCATTCTTTTCCCATTGATTAAAGTGTATTTGTGCACATTTTTCAAAAGCACACATTTTTTTCATTCACATTTTTGAACTGCATCCATGCATGCTGTCAAACATATTTGAGGGGGTTCTCAAAGCATGAGAACTCAGAAATGTATGGGCTATGACTGCAGATTGTGTCTGAATTGTTGTTCCTTCCGGAAGATGCAAACTGGGTAAATCCTGATAAAAAAACAAACTAAAACACATTTCTCATAGATCCCTACCCTGAGGTGACTTCAATTCTAGACCCTCTTCTGTGTAGGGATGTGTGAACCCACCCTGTCAGGGTTCTGTGGTTGTCTGAATGATGCACTCTTTGTTTAAAGCAATGCTGTTTTGAAGAAAGAAAATAAAAATGTTTAAAATGACTGTGCCAGTCCTGGAGCCCTGCATGAGGCATTATTCTCCCTGCTACGCTTTATATTTCCACATCCAACGTTGTTGTTGATGTTGTGAGGCTAAAATGGAGAGGAGAACCAACTCTGTGCATGTCTACTCAGAAGTAAGTCTTATTGAGTTCAATGAGACTTACTCCTACACATGTCAGCACCCCTCTTTGCCCCCAGCTCAGTTTTGTATTTTCACATCCAGCTTATTATCTAACCTCCTGTTAGGTTATCTGAGAAGATCCTTGGGTGAATGGTGGGAGGATGGGGTTTCCAGGGAAACAGCTGGATTGAGGGAGAAGCTCCCCCCCACACACACACACACATAATGGAAGAATGTAGTTCTTCATATTCCCTGGTATGTTTATTCCTCATTTTGTCCATCCCCTGAGCATGTACAGAGTGTGCTTTTTATTCAAATAAAGAGAAGCTTGCTATTGTGAGCAGAGATGGGTTAAAGAAGACGCAGACAACAAGCTTGGAATACCTGCAAAGGGGTAACTAGGACAGGCATCCAACTGTGTCAGTGGCTAGCTGGCACTTCTTGGGTGAAAACACACCCAGCCTGAGGAGTGGCGGTGATCTCGCCATCCCTCCAGACTGCCCCTTCTGGGGGAGGTAGACCTTCCCGTGTCACCCCCAACGGTGCCGCACAACACCTGGGTGAGTGAGGAGGGTTGGTCTCCTAGGCAACCCTTATCCCACCGCCGAGCTGCACAACCCATTTGGGGGGGCCTCAGGCATCACCTGTCACCATAAGGTGCCTCTGCATGCACACCATCCCTAATCTCTTTCAGGTTTTGCCCGTCCTAGCTGCCAACTGGAATGTGACTGATGATATAGACTGTATTCACTTACAGGACACACTCAACCCGAATAACAGTGTGATGTAGGCAGAAAGACTCACAGTAATAGGCTGATTGAACGGTGATCCAAAAATTCCTACATGGCTCCCAAAGCGGCAATTGGCAAGAAACCCACACTGCTTAGGGGATGGTGGGAGGGAGCTTCGTTGAGCCAGAGAGCTGAGATTGGGAGGGGGGCTGAGTTTAAGGCAACTCAGCCTGCCACTCCTTGCATGGTGGTGCCACTGGGGTGCACCAATGATAGGCCACGACGTCCTCTCACCCCCCTGCCCACAATGCCCCCCCTTTTAGCCAGACAAGCTGGCGCCAGGGTTAGGGCACTTGCGAGCGGAGATGGAGCGGAGAAGATGCAGACAACAAGCTTGGGTTGAAAATTGGGCCACATTTATTGAAATAGCTGCAAAGGGGTAACTAGGACAGGCATCTAACTGTGTCAGCGGCTAGCTGGCACTTCTTGGGTGAAAACACACCCAGCCTGAGGGGTGGCGGTAATCTCACCATCCCTCTGGACTGCCCCTTCAGGGGGAGGTAGACCTTCCGGTGTCACCCCCAACCCGGTGCCGCACAACACCTGGGCGAGTGAGGACGGTTGGTCTCCCAGTCCCAGCCAACCCTTATCCCCCCGCCGAGCCGCACAACCCATTCGGGGGGCCTCAGGTGTCAACTGTCACCATAAGGTGCCTCTGCATGCACACCATCCCTGAACTCTTTCAGCTTTTGCCTAGGGATGTCAGAGAATTTCACCACGAATCTCAGGGAGGCCGAAAGCCAGCGCATTTGGCCCCCTGAAATCGGTGGCGAAACAGTCTGCCCCCCCCGCCCCCCCGGGACGGGACTTACCTTGGGCGAATCTCCCTGGCGGTGGCGGCTCCAGCGGCGGTTCAGCGGCGGTTCAGCGGCGGCGGCCAGTCTTCTGACTGGCTGCCGCTGCTGCCATTTCCAAGTTAAAAAAAAAGTGATAGGCTACGTAAAGATTTACGTAGCCTATCATGGCTAGATTTTTAAAAAATACCGTGATAGGCTACACAAATGTTTACATAGTCTATCATGGCTGAGTTAAAACAAAAACAAGAACACGCATATGCAAATGGCGGCGCCCATGGGCGCCACCATTTGCGTTCCTTATTTTGGCATTTCTAGTCTACATAAACATTTACGTAGACTACAGCAAAAATAAGGGGAACGCAAATAGCGTAGCATCTACACTATTTGTGTTCCCCTTATTTTCGCCATAGTCTACGTAAATGTTTATGTAGACTAGACGTGCCAAAATAAGGAATGCAAATGGTGGCGCCCATGGGTACGCGTGGTTTTTTTTGCGTACATGTGGTTTTTTTTTTTAATTCAGCCGTGATAGGCTACGTAAACATTTACGTAGCCTATCACGGCTGACTACAGGGACACAAATGGCGGCTATGGCCACCACCATTTGCAGACCCAGCCGGGCAGGATTCATGGCGGGAGGGACGGGGCGCCTCCCCCCTGGCCAGAATTTTGGGGGGAGGGACGGAGTGCCTCCCCCCCACCGTGAATCAAATTTCGTAAAAGGTAAGTGACTTTAGTACATCCCTACTTTTGCCCATCCTAGCCGCCACAGGAGTCACAAGCCTACTGCTTGTGAAACTCCCCCCACCTGCGCAGAAGAACATCCCGCAGGCCCCTTTGCAGATCAGACAGAAATATGTTGTTCCCTGCATCAGACAGGTGGACACCATCCTCTCTGTAAAGCTCCCTCCTTGTCCACAGAATTCCCTGGTGGGTGATGCACCCATCACCATGTTCTGACAGCCCCCATGCCAGGTTTCTGTTCACCTTGTGCCGAGCCCGTTCCTTGGCAGCATTATCCTGCGCCCTCCACTTGATTCTCGGGAGCATCGAGGACCACAATATGGTCACCCCCGGCCAACGATTTCGGATCATCTGCAAATCGACCAATGCCTGCTCGACCAAGCCCTTTCCAGGCTTGCAGCCCAGGTTGTTCCCTTCCAGGTGTAACACCAGGACCTGTGGAGGGAAACTGACCAAACCTCAATGAAAGAGGGTGGGAAGAAGAGCGTCCCATCGCATACCCCACCAGCCGAGCCATTGTATCTCCACCATTTGGGGAAACTGCAGCCGGGATCCGAAGGCCGACGTAGAAGCTCTGCGAGTAGCCCCAAACACTATACTGTGCCCACAAATGAGCACCCATACCGGCGTAGGTCAAATCCCATCTAAGGAATAAAACATTGGGGAAGGCGAAGAAAAGCATTATGAAGTATCGGGCAAATCACGAATGTAGGACCAGAAAGTCCTGGAGTGCCATCTTTCTATAGCCATCACATGCTTGGATGAAAAACCTATGGCAGCTGCCATAGAGGCCGCCCCAATGCATATACCAACTACGCCTTTATCTGCACAGAGATAGCCTAGCTACAGTTATCCATGCCCTGATAATTTCTCGTCTGGATTACTGCAATGCATTATACGTGGGGCTGCCTTTGAAAATGGTCCGGAAACTAGGGATGTCAGAGAATTTCTCCACGAATCTCGGGGAGGCCAAATGCCAGTGCATTCGGCCCCCCGAAATCGGTGGAGAAACGGTCTGCCCCCCCGCCCCCCCGGGACGGGACTTACCGTGTGCGAATGTACCTGGCGGCGGTGGCTCCGGCGGCGGTTTGGCGGTGGTTCGGCGGTTCGGTGGCGGCGTCTGCGGTGGCCGGTCTTCGGACCGGCTGCTGCTGCCGCCATTTCCAAGTAAAAAAAACAAAAACAAAAACAAATGTGATAGGCTATGTAAAGATTTACGTAGCCTATCACGGCTAGATTTTTAAAAAAACACCGTGATAGGCTATGTAAATGTTTACGTAGCCTATCACGGCTGACTTTGAAAAAACAACAACACTGTTTACGTAGTCTATGTAAACATTTTTTAAAAACTACTTGCGTTCCCCTTATTTTCCCTCCGTCCCTTCCCCCGGAATCCTCGACAGGGGGGGAGGTGATCCGGTCCTCCCCCCCCGGAATCCTGCCCGGCCGGCTCCGCTCCGCAGCCAAGCCACAGAGCTGCCGGCCAGCTCCGTCCACCTGCAGCCAGACATCCAGCTGCTGGGCAGCCCTGCAGGGACATAAATGGCAGCTGTTGTAGCCGCCGCCATTTGCGTCCCTGTATTGAGCCGTGATAGGCTACGTAAGTATTTACGTAGCCTATCACGGCAGGGGGAAAAGAAACCTAGCGTACGAAAATGGCGGTAGCCGCCACCATTTGCATACGCTGGTTTTTTCCCCCCACTGCCATGATAGGCTACGTAAATACTTACGTAGCCTATCACAGCCTCCACAGGGATACAAATGGCGTCCCTGCATTAGTATTTACATAGTCTATCATGGCTATGAAGACGAAGGAAATGGTGGCTGCAGGACGGCCGCCATTCGCAAAGCAGCGCGGATGGGAGCAGGTAAGTGCTCCATTTTGCTATTTGCGTTGCCCTTATTTTCGCCGTAGTCTATGTAAATCTTTATGTAGACTACAGGGACCAAATAAGGAACGCAAATGGCGGCTCCCTATGGGGGCCGCCATTTGCGTAGGCACTTTTTTTTTCTTCCAAAGTCACCCGTGATAGGCTACGTGACGATTTACGTAGCCTATCACGGCTGACTTTGGAAATCTAGCCATGACAGGCTACGTTAATCGTTACGTAGCCTATCACGGGGTTGTTGTTTTTTTTTCGCAGCCGGGTAGACGGGGAGCTTCTACCCGGCCTGAATTTCGCCGGCGAGGGATGGGGCACCTCCTGCTCGGCCTGAATTTCGGCCGGGTTAAGTGGGGCTCCTCTCCCCCCTCGCATGAACTTCGGGGGGAGAAGCAAAGCGCCTCCCCCCACCGCGAAGCAAGCTTCGAGGACAGGTAAGGACTTTCGTCCATCCCTATCTACTGGGCCTCCGGGGCAACAGAGGCAGCACCTCCAGCCCTCAAGATCTGTGGGCCAGAGGTTCAAGGCTGAGGCAGAGCAGCCTGGGAGTGGGAGATAATCTCCCCAGATGGTGAAGTGAAGGCCTGGCCAAGTGTTGAAGTGAGGGTGCCGGCCGGGGCGTGAACACGCGGCAGAGCGAGCACACACTCCCTGGGCAGATACACTCCAGGGAGCAGCGGGCCACCAGCAAGCGGTGAAAGAGGAAGGCACTGCGTCGCCCGCTGGGATCACTGTTGCCCTGCAGCAGTGAGCGCCATCGCTACTGCTGAACAGCAGGGCTGCCCGCTGCGGCCATTGGTGATCTGAAGGGCGAGGAAGATTGGGAGGGGGGCTGAGTTTAAGGCAACTCAGCCTGCCCCTCCTTGCACGATGGTGCCACTGGGGAGCACCAATGAGAGGACCCTACATCCTCTCACCCCACACACCCGCAATGCCCCCCCTTTCAGCCAGACAAGCTGGGGCCGGGGTTAGGGCACATCTTTCTGCTCATGCTACATTTGTACAATTGTGACTGCTTCAGAAAGAACTTTCCATTATACTCTCTCATTTTCATGAGTTTCATAACAGCAGTGTGGTGTAGTTGTTAGACAGCTAGTGTAGCCTAGTGGTTAGAGTGTTGGACTGGGACTTAGGAGATGGGGGGTTAGTCCCCACTTGGCTATGGGAGCTCACTGGGTGACTTTAGGCCGGTCTCAAACACATTGTTTGTGTGCTATATTTAGTATCTGACAGTATTGAATTGCTATGCAGTGGTATTTGGGATCGGAAAATATTTGATACTTGGCATGTAATACTACTTAGGATTTGACTGTATCTGAAAGCGACTATGGAAAAGAAAAAATGAGTATTTGATAGATGATATATAATGGTATTTGGTATTTGACAGATGATAACTTGCGGGATATCACATCTGATTTCTTTCAAAATAAGCACAAAATGACATCATCAAGTCTAGAGCTCTCCAATGTTGAATTCTGAGGTCAAATGTCATGTTAAAAAACACATTCAAATTATGAATGTTAAAACTGAGTGTCATTATTTCAGAAGTTTGGAAATATTTGTTTCAGCTCTGGTTTCCATGAAATTGTTTTAGATACATCTACAGATAAAATCCAGGCAATGCTAGTAAACTACACAAATTGCGGAGTTATTCAAATGGTTTTCTACACGCCTTCTGAATGTTATTTTCAGTTTGGAAAAACCTATTTGGAACCTTACTAATCCTGTTGAAATCCTCCAACATTTATGTGAGTCTGGATCAGGAGTTGAAACTCTAGTGGTGCGAATTGATCTTATGTTTCCTGTGTGGTTGCCAGAAAATATAGATCCTCTGTCTCCTGTATATATACTTCAGAAGCATTAAGCCACATGGGGCTATGAAACATTTCAGCCCAGACTTGGATGAAAGTCTGCGCCAGATGGTGAAGGAGAATATTGCTAAATGTTGCTTTTGAGGTATTTAAGTAAAGCACATCAGAACGCTCCTATACACAGCAGTGGGGGTGGGGGGGAGACAATGTAGATGTTACTTAAGGAGAGGGTGTCCTTTCCAAACATCAGAAGCTAGAAGTTACTCAAGTTGTCAACAGGAGGGGAAGCATGGACATGCAAAATTTTCCCCCTTTGTTTCTGCTGTCCCATATGCTAACATCACATTAGGTATGCGTAAACTGCAAACATGGGTAGGGATGGTGCAGGTGCCCGGCTCAGTCCAGGAGTCCAATGGATTCCCCCTGTTCACATCTCCAAGCCATGCCTGCTGAGCTGCTGCCCCCACTCATGCCTGCCCACACTCCCTGAGACACCCTGACCTACCCTGAGATGTCCATGAGCATCCATCATTCCTGCAGTCGCCATTTTGGAAAAAGAATGGCGACTCGGGAACTTCCATCAATTTAATATTGCACACATAGAAGATGGTAATATTGCAGGACATGGAATCATGGGCTCAAGTTACAGGAAGCCAGATTCTGGCTGAACATTAGGAAAAACCACCTGACTGTTAGAGCAATATGACAATGGAGCCAATTACCTAGGGAGGTAATGGGCTCTCCCACGCTGGAGGCATTCAAGATGAGGCTGGACAGCCATCTGTCGGGATGCTCTGACTTGGATTCCTGCATTGAGCAGGGGGTTGGACTCGATGGTCTTGTAGGAGCTTCCAACCCTACTATGCTATGATTCTATTTCTCCACGAATCTCCAGGAGGCTGAATGCCAATGCATTCAGCCCCCCGAAATTGGTGGAGAAACGGTCCACCCCCCCACCCCCCCGGGATGGGACTTACCTTGGTCGAATGTCCCTGGTGGCGGCGGCTCCCAGCGGCAGTTCGGCGGCGGTGGCGGCAGCGGCCGGTCTTCTGACCGGCTGCCGCCGCCGCCATTTCCAAGTTAAAAAAAAAACAACAGCAAACGTGATAGGCTTAGATAAACGTGATAGAAACGTGATAGAAACGTGATAGGCTTAGATAAACGTGATAGAAAGATTTACACAGCCTATCACGGCTAGCTTTTCAAAAAACACCGTGATAGGCTACATAAATCTTTACGTAGCCTATCACGGCTGACTTTGGGGGGAAAAAAAAGCGCGTATGCAAATGGCGGCGCCCATGGGCGCTGCCATTTGCGTTCCTTATTTGGGCACGTGTAGTCTACATAAACATTTATGTAGACTATGGCAAAAATAAGGGCAACGCTATTTACGTTGCCCTTATTTTCACCGTAGTCTACATAAATGTCTACGTAGACTACACGTGCCCAAATAAGGAACGCAAATGGCGGCACCCATGGGCGCCGCCATTTGAGTACGCACTTTTTTTTTCTTTTTTCCATAGTCAGCCATGATAGGCTACGTAAACATTTATGTAGCCTATCACGGTTGACTGCAGGGACGCAAACGGCGGTGGCTACGGCCGCCGCCATTTGCGTCCCGGCAGGAGAAGAGGTTTCGCAGCTGGAGGGATGGGGTGTCTCCCCCACAGCCAGAATTTCAGCCAGAGGGAAGGGGCTCCTTCCCCCAGCCAGAATTTCGGCGGGGAGGGATGGGGCGCCTCCCCACCACCAAGAATTTCAGGGGGGAGGGATGGAGCGCCTCTCCCCCACCGCGAAGCAAGCTGTGGGACCCGGTAAGGGACTTTCGTCCATCCCTACAAAGAGGCAAAGGCCCCATCTACACAATATTACAGGCGTAAATGGCTGCAAGTGTGTGTGTGAACAGTTCCGGGAGTGCGTAAGCGGGTGCAGCTGCTTGGGTGCTCAGAGGACCTGGCCTGGGGGTGGGGGCATCTGTCCATCCCTAAACATTCGTATGCAGTTTTCCCAAGCAGATCGAAATAATTCTATCACTGCAGCTTTCTTGGTTCGCTCCAAGGGTTTTTTTTTCTGACACTGTGTTTTTGACTGGGGAACTTAATCAGTAGAATACATTAATGCAGATATGAATAACTGCTGTGCATTAGACTATGGTTGGATTAATTGCACAATTATCCACATTACCAGGGTGGGGGGGATATTTTTTGCACAATCTGTAAGACACCAAACCTACTTACTGTTTGGGACACTTGTCTGCAGAACTGAACGCACAGTCTTTAATCTGAGAGAAAAAAATCTCTGCTATTTGAGGTATTCTTAGTAAGCATTAAATGGGAGTAATTCTACAGCACTGAAAACTAGGAATGTCTGAGAATTTCCTTTCAATTTCTTCAAGACCAGAACTTGGCCTATTGACACCTGAAACATGAACATGAGTGGATTTGGCAGGCAAAATCCGCTAGGGATGGCGGAGAATTTCTCCCCGAAACTTTGGGGGGCCCAGTGCCAACGTGTTCGGCTCCCCGAACAAGTTTCAGGGATAAATTCTCTGCCCCCCCACCCCCCGCACCCCCCCCGGGACGGGACTTACCTTTGCCAAATGTCCCTCCCCGCGGCAGGTCCGGCTGGCGGTTCGGAGGGTGTTCATCCGGGGCGGGAGCGGCAGCCGGTCTTTCGACCGGCTGCCGCCCCCGCCATTCCAATAAAAGAAAAAAAAAATGCCCCCGTGATAGGCTACGTGGTGATTAACGTAGCCTATCACGGCTAGATCTGCAAAGTCAGCCGTGATAGGCTACGTAAATCGTCACGTAGCCTATCACGGGTGACTTAAAAAAAAAAAAGTGCGTACGGATAATGGCAGCCCCCATAGGGAGCCGCCATTCACGTTCCTTATTTGGTCGCTGTAGTCTATGTAAAGATTTATGTAGACTACGGTGAAAATAAGGGCAACGCTATTATTTTGCGGGGAATGTCCAGACTATTTGGGCAACGCTATTTGCGTTGCCCTTATTTTCGCCGTAGTCTACGTAAATCTTTACGTAGACTACAGCGACCAAATAAGGAATGCGAATGGCGGCTCCCTATGGGGGCCGCCATTTGCGTACGCGCTTTTTTTTTTTTTTTAAGTCACCCGTGATAGGCTACGTGACGATTAATGTAGCGTATCACGGCTGACTTTGCAGATCTAGCCATGATAGGCTACGTTAATCGTCACGTTGCCTATCACGGGGGCGTTTTTTTTTTAAAAAAAAACTTTGGAGTTCGCGGCCGGGCAAGGCGAGGCGCCTCCTCCCCGGCCTGAATTTCGGCCAGGCGAGGCGGGAAGCCTCCCCCCCGGCCTGAACTTCGTGGGGGGAGCAGCGAAGTGCCTCCCCCCCACCGCGAACAAGCTTCGAGGACAGGTAAGTGACTTTCATTCACCCCTAAAATCCTCACATTCCCGATCTTGTGGTGCTTGTTTGCAAAATGAATACTATAGCAAAGGGGAATGGGGGGGGGGATGTGCATTTTCATACTTTAGCCAATGGCGATGGGGGGGGAGTATGCATTTTGGTGCACTTTTTTTTTAAGTGTGCCCAAATGTGTATTTTCCCATTCAAATGGAAGGTGGGAAGCTCTAAATCAGGAACAGGAATGAAGCAGATGGAGCTTTGAGATGGGACTTGGAGTACCTTGATGAGCTCGAACCTTGCTGATTCTCCCAGCCCTATTGAAGACCAACCCTGCATTAGGAATTTGCAAATCAGCAACACTCGAGTTTGCCGAAGTTCTCTTAATTCCATCTTGAAACTCATTCCAACTCAAGTCCATATCAGACTGTGAGCTTTGCTTCCCCCACCCCATGAAAATGTGTTTTTCTGTGCATATGTTTTTTCCAAATGTGCACATCAATTGTGCACATTTTTGAAATGTACACATTCTTCTCCCATTGATTTAAGCATCTTGTGTTTGTCAAAAGTAGGCACTTTTTCCTACACACTTTTCAAATGCGCACATGCTGCCCAACACCTGGGGGGGGGGGGCAAGTTGGCGAATCACATTGCAAGTTTGGTAATGTGCAGACTTCAACTGCAGATAGCATCCAAGCCCGTGTTCAGTCCAGAAGGTGCAAACTGGGTAAAAACACAATTTGATCAAAAACAAACTGAAATGAACTTCCCATACATCCCTACTCTAGATACACAGTGAATACAGCATGCAATATAGCTGACTGCTCCCAGGATTGCCCTACGGAATGACCAGATCTATTTTCAATATTTGATGGGGCACGATTCCATACCAAATTCAGTCTGAAAATCAGATCAAGTCATTCAGAGCAATGATCATAACAATGGCTGTTTAGCCAATTGCAATCAATTGACTTAAAACACATTTAAACTGGGAGGTGGATTGAGGCCAGGGTGTATTAAGATTTCTCCTAAAGTAAATTTGCTGCAAGCTGTTTGTGAAAAATAGCAATGTATGTTCAAATAGTTAAACTAAAAATTCTGTGCAATAGCAACACACATGGTAGTTAATATGCACATCATGAATCTAAGCAATCAGCATCCTAGTCTCTTTACTGTCCCTGAATTCATCATCCTCATCACATAGCATAATCAGCTCATCTTGTCTGTCTGTTTCCATCCATAAGATCTCAAACAATTTTTACCGAAACAGTACCATTAAAAAATCTCCGGCATCTAGGCAATATTTCTGTTGCTTGTTTCTTTATTTGTAATGCTCATAGACTTCACACGTCCATGTTTTTGTTAGGACTGTATGGGAAGTTTGTTTCAGATCATGTTTGACCAGGATTTACCCAGGTGGAACCTCCTGGAATGGAATGGTGGACCCTAATGAAACCTGGAGACAAAGGCCATACGTTTCCAAGCTCGCATGTGCTTTGTGTAGCAAAAACCGTGCGTTCAAACAATTGGTGCATTTGAAAAATGTGCATGAAAAAGGTCTACTTTTGAAAAATGTGCACTAACATTCCTTAGTCAATGGGAGAAGATGCACATATTTCAAAAATGTGCCCAGTTGATGCATGCATTGGAGGAAAAAATGTGCATGAAGATATGCAAATTTCTTGCACACAAAAAGGCAACATCCACAATCAGATATGGATTTTCCTATGATAGGTTAAATTACTGCATTCTTTTAAAAAGTCTCAAAATAATACTTAAATATGTCCTTTATGTGTATTTTAAAGTACATGTTATCTCAAAGTTAAGCCTTGGATTCAGTTTGGCTGTTCCATGAACAAAATATCATCTGTTCATGATATGGACTGAGATCCAGTAGAGAGTTCCCACTGAAAGAAGAGGGGAGGTGATTTTCACTGACTCTCCATTACCCCGCAGCCCCCATCTTGCTTTTTGTGCTGTTCTGGAGGGTCCTCCCAATGCTCTGGAGCAGATTTTCAGGGAGCTATAGGAGGAAGGAGAGATCGGCAAAAACCCCTCCCTCCCCCCTTTTCCAGTAGTAGGGCAACTCCATCAGTGATAAACCTTTATCCAACCCATGTTGATCTGTCTGAACTGCCAAGAACTTTGTTGCAACATTTAGAGAAGTGCAAATTGGAGGTTCTGATCTGGACATAAATCCAAGAGGTGTAGATCAGGTCATTTTGTAGAGGAATTTGTAAAAAAAAATAAAAAATAAAAAATGGCAGCCTGTCATACTAGCAAGCTCTTTGCTGCTCTTACATAAAAACTCAGAAGACAAGTCGAATGGCCTAAATGACTATTGAAAGCAAGGAGTACCAAAATAATAAGAGGGAAACTTCAGACTTAATTATGCTACCAGGGAATATACATATCCGTAAACCTGGCAGTTTTAGTTTTTGAATGAGGTTGATTTTGCTACCTCTAAATTAGATGTTCACTTAAACACATCACTTTAAACACATTGATCAATAATGTCAAGTCCTACAATGGATCATTAAGTGAAGTTGTCTCTTAATTAATGGACATGAAAGATCCCTTTGTATGTGATGCAAACAAGATATATATATATATATATATATATATATATATATGAGAATTTCAAATCTGATATCCTTGGAATGTAATGTGCCTTTTACACTTTGCACAATTGATTACTATCAATTAACAGCCTAAGTGCTGCAAAGAAAAGAGATTAAACAGTCATGACACTCCAGATGTGTTGTTCTTATTCAGCATTGAAATAAGTAATCTTTTTGTCTGCTTGGCTAGGATTACTTTGTGGGCTGAATAAAGGGATACATATCTATTTGCAGTTGCAGTTGGGGATGGATGGACTTCCCTGTGGCCATCTTCATTGGGTGCTTACTGAGCTGCAGGCCTGCAGCCACCGCCCACCTCCATTCGTGGCACCACACAAGCTTCTGGACGTCCCGGTGAGTGCCCGATGAAACAGCAGGGCCACCCACCCTCATAGTGAGCCACCATTTTGTGCAACAATGGCAGCTTTGGCTCTTCCAGGAAGGTAATGTTCTGTAGTTAGTGGATCTAAAGGGGTCATTTATGCAACATTACAGGCATGAATGCTCCATTCACGCCTGTAATGTTGTGGAATGGCCCCTTTATGGCCACTGCCTACACAACATTACCTCCTCAGAAGAGCTTGAACTGCCACTGTTGCACAAAATGGCAGCTTGCTACGAGGGTGGATGGCTACCGGGTGCTCACCAAGGTGCAGGGTCCTTGACAAGCAGATATGTGAGTGCCCCGCAGCTCATTGAGTGGGGTCTGGAAGGACGAGTTAAAGGGGGTTTGTTGGACTCCACCACCACCCCCAACTCTCACAACATCTCTAGTTGCAGTTCTTACCAGTTATCTATCAAGGACATCTGGTTCGAATGACAAACCTTGTGGTCCAAGGCTTGGACATCACGAATTGAACTACCTGGGGCTAGGGATGGGGGAGAATTTCTCCCCGAAACTTCGGGGGGCCGAGCGCCAACGCATTCGGTCCTCCGAAGGTTGTTCGGGGAGAACTTCTCCGCCCCCCGCCCCCCGCCCCCCCCGGGATGGGACTTACCTTTCACGAATGTCCCTCCTGGTGGTGGGTCCCAGCAGCGGTTCGGCAGGTCTTCGTCAGGGGCGGGGGTGGCAGCCAGTCTTTTGACCGGCTGCCGCTGCCACCATTACAAGCAAAGTAAAAAAAAAACAAAAAACAACGCCCCTGTGATAGGCTACGTAACGATTAACGTAGCCTATCACGGCTAGATTTGCAAAGTCAGCCGTGATAGGCTACGTTAATCGTCACGTAGCCTATCACGGGTGACTTAAAAAAAAAAAAAAAAGCGCGTACGGCTAATGGTGGCCCCCATAGGGAGCCGCCATTCGCGTTCCTTATTTGGTCCCTTTAGTCTATGTAAAGATTCAGGCCGGGGGGGGAGGCTCACCTCGCCCGGCCGCGAAATAAAAAGTTAAAAAAAAACCACGCCCCCGTGATAGGCTACGTGACGATTAACGTAGCCTATCGCGGCTAGATCTGCAAAGTCAGCCATGATAGGCTACGTCAATCATCACGTAGCCTATCACGGGTGACTTAAAAAAAAAAAAGCGCGTACGCAAATGGCGGCCCCCATAGGGAGCTGCCATTCGCGTTCCTTATTTGGTCGCTGTAGTCTACGTAAATCTTTACGTAGACTACGGCGAAAATAAGGGCAACGCAAATAGCGTTGCCCTTATTTTCGCCATAGTCTACATAATCTTTACGTAGACTGCAGCGACCAAATAAGGAACGTGAATGGCGGCTCCCTATGGGGGCCGCCATTAGCCGTACGCGCTTTTTTTTTTTTTAAGTTACCCGTGATAGGCTCCGTGACGATTTACGTAGCCTATCACAGCTGACTTTGCAAATCTAGCTGTGATAGGCTACGTTAATCGTCACGTAGCCTATCACGGGGGCGGGTTTTTTTTTACTTTTATTGGAATGGCGGTGGCGGCAGCCGGTCGAAAGATCGGCTGCCGCCCCCGCCCCTGACGAAGACCCGACGAACCGCCGCCGGGACCCGCTGCTGGGAGGGACATTCAGGAAAGGTAAGTCCCGTCCCGGGGGGGATGCGGGGGGCAGGGGGGCGGAGAATTTCTCCCCAAAACTTCTTCGGGGGGCTGAACATGTTGGCGCTCGGCCCCCCGAAGTTTCGGGGAGAAATTCTCCGCCAACCCTAGTTTTTTGTCTGTTTGTTTGGCTTTTTCTTTGCAGTGAAAAGACTCTTCATAATGACAAATGTGGGTGTGGGTACATGATTAAACTAGGCTGCCTTTTATGTAAGACACAATTCAAATCTGAAGCATTTAAACTCCAGAGTGTAAGAGGCATGGGTCCTCTTATATCAGCCTTCCCCAGCCTGGTTCCTTGTTTGGGACTACAAATCCCATCATTTAGGACCAATGACCATGCTGGCTGGGACTGATGTTGTAATTCAAAACATCTGGAGAACACCAGGTTGGTCTCACATTATGTAAAACAGCATGCACTCTAATGGAATACAAATACAAATAATTCCATTGCATTTACATCCATATGGATAATCCTAGGGAAATGGGAATTTCAAAGTAGAATTTTCTGATGTTCTGTTGTATCAGAAAGCAACAGCTTGGGCTGGGAGAGAATCAGGAGTATAAAGAGTCATGAAACCACATATATCCTACACTAATTACAGGCAAAGCAGCCCAATAAAAATTGTGAAAGTTCTCCCCCCCCCTCACACTGTCTCCTATTGGCTACTGTGTAAATATGCATTTCCAATATTGCAGAAAAAGACAAGGGGTAAGCCAAAGCATTAAGGCTTTGCAGTGTTTCTTGCTTGTAAACACAATGTGTGGAAGAGAGCTAAGCAATTTCTTCCCCACACAATTATTATTCTGTGTTTCCTTGCCTTATTTCTCTCCTCCCCAAGTACCTCTAACTGTGCCTGATGGATACACTGTGGATACACTGATGCTCACTTTCCAGACACTCCTTCACATATTCGGGATGACAGGATAGATTCAACCTGGTGCCCTCCAGATGTGTTGGACAGCATTTCCCGTAATTCCCAGCCAATGAGCATGCTGGTTAGGCATTATGGTAGTTGTGGTCCAACACAGCTGGAGAGCACCAGGTTGGTGAAGGCTGGCATAGATGCTCATTTCCATGAGGCGAGGTTGCTCTGGAGGCTCCAGCAGCCAGATCCATCATATGCAAGTCAAGAAGCCTCTGAACTAGGCCTGTTATTCAGAAAGGTGCCAACAGAAAATGTCAGTGTTTTTCACCTCCCACCATCGCAGCTGATTCCTTCAGTGCTAGTCTTCTGTTGATTGGTGGATTCCATTTCAATTTTTTTTGACAACTTCAGAACTTTTTGAAGGGATATATATTTAACTTACAGTTCATACTAAAATGTTAGTCTTCCATGCAACTCTTTTTAAATTTTGTTTTAAAATATGTTTGTTATGGTTTACTTTTGAGACATAAGGGGATCAGTCCAGACCCTCTTACCATTCATGAATTGCACTTGAGCTTCTTCATGCATTTATGCCGATGAAGAAATGATTTCTACTGCCTCTACTGTGCTATCACCAATCTATTTCTGTCTGCACAACATCGCTCATAATGGGGAGAAATGGAGCATGGTTCAAAAGCTTCCTGTAAGCATGGAGTAATTATTAAGTTAATTAAGAAGGACTAAGTTAAAAAGCCATCCATCCAGATCTACTCATCATCTAGATATAAATTCAGTGATTAAACACACACACACACACACACACAGACCTGCCAGTTTCAGACCAGAGTCAAGGTTATCTCATATTCACTCAAGCTTAGGATGATGCCTGAACTGATGGGCCTGTGATCGGTGACAACGTTATGCAATGCCACCAGCTCTGCTAGCTTACAGCGTATCTTCTGTGCACCCACACTTTTCCTTCGTCTTTTGGGCCTAAATCCAGATAGGGAGGATGGAGTGCCTCTGACTAGCAAAGATGACCCACACATTGTCCTGGTCCTGTATTGCCTTATGAAATATCTCAGCTTTACTGTTTTGCTAGAGGAATCTTCCTGTGAATCGACCCATGTCAATTTGTTGTTTACATCAGTAGCTGACAGGAAGGGTTAAACTGGTCTTCTCCAGCCTGGTGCTTTGGCCACTATGGATGTGCATTTGATTTGGCTGAATCCTTAGCCAAATGGGGCCCCTTTGAAGCATTTCTGGTTTTCCTGAGGTGAAGATGTCTTCCCGCTGGTGTGGCCAGAACTGAAGATTGACCCTGTGTTAGGGATGTATGGACTGTGTAAAATCTGCTCTGTCTGTGTTCTGTGGATTGTCAGGTGCCTTCCATTCCATCATCCACCCACAGATGGATGTGAATTTTTTTTTTCATCATGTGGAAAAATATGGAAATAATTATGTAAATATGTATGTAAGTATTTACATAATTTACCTCAGTATGTAACATTTAGTTGTTGTCCCCTATTCCATTCCACATTTCCTCAGCAGAAACTTACATATTTTTCTATGGATTTATATGCATAAATTTTGGGAAAGCAAAAAAAAATATCCAAAAGTCCACAGACTCCATGCATCCTGAGAGGGGCACTCCACAGAAGATTCCTCAGGTTGGATTCTTATAAATCTGAGCTCATTTTAATTTGTCTCAAATTTCTCCAGCATCAGTACCCTGTGTAACACTTAGTTTGCAATTCAGCTTTTGAAATACAGACAGTGCGCCTCTCAAAATAATGTCTTTTGATTCTCTCTCTCTCTCTCTCTCTCTCTGAATGCTGGATATCATTCTTCCATCACCAAGCCTCACTATGAAAATGTTCATTTAAATGCCATTCTTCCAATGTCACCAGGCTTCACTATGAAAAAAGCTTTAAACTGGTTTCAGTTATCATAACTTCCTAGTAACTGCACCTATTCTTCTGACACCTTGCAGATTTCCTGCCTTGAGACACCTCTATGAGGTGTTTTCTTTTCATACAAATTGCCCCCAAAAACCAATGGAGGAGGGAAAGGGAAGCAAAGCACTCATACATCCACAAAATATGAGTATTTCCCTTGCACGTAAACTGCTGTACCTGTCCTTCAGGAATGTTTCAGGTTTCCTACATAGAACCACCTCTATGCTGTCTGTTATTTCAGAAGGATGGTCCACAAGGAACATGAAGGGATAAGTTTGTCCATATATATATATATATATATATATATATATATATACACACACACACACACACACATATACATATATACACACACACACACACACACACTCAACATGTAAAAGGCTGTCCTTGCTCAAAAAATGCTACACATATTCATCTGAAATTTGGCAGGCTTGATCCCCTTAGTGGGGGCAACAACCCCTACACATTTCATACAATTATGCTAAGAAATGGAAAAGGTATCAGAAGTTTCTTTAATTAAAAATCAAAATATAGAGGTGAATAGCACAAAAAAGAACTGCATCTATTTTTCAGAAATTTGGCAGATGTAATCCTCTTCATAAGAGCCACTGTGTCTGCTAATTTCATCTGCTTCTGACAAACACATAACATTATAGTCATTTTTTTGCTTTCCCTTGAAAGTCAATGGAGGGTAAAAATATTTCAAATCTGAGTTGAAGTGGACAGCCTCTGAATCGGTTTGAGCAGAATCGGGCCATTTTCCAAAATGCTGACATAGGGTTTGAGTCAAATCTTGTAGTCATGTGCAGACTTCTACAAAAAAAAAGAAAGAGACTTCTCTTCTCCACTCTGAAATATCACTTTGCCTCTTCTCTTAGCAAATCCTTCTATTTTTACTTTCTCTCGTCCTGGTCTTCTATTCTGTTCACATCCCACAAGTGCCTTATTTGCTAGATTCATAGAATCATAGAATAGTAGGGTTGGAAGGGGCCTGTAAGACATATTGCCAAAAGAAAGCTTTTGAAAATATTAATAAAAGTTAAAGAGATTCCTCTACATCATTCTTTCTCTGCTTTCAGCAATTCCTTTTTTTAAATCTGTGTGTGTGTGTGTGTGTGTGTGTGTGTGTGTGAGTGATTTGATTCCTTGGAGAAAGAGAGAAAAAATAGGACTGGGTTACTTTTGTCATTGTTCATAGAGGCATTAAATTCTAGGATAATACAAAGCTAAGCTTATTCAGGCATAAGTAAACTTAGTTAAAAAGCAGAGTGCTCTATTTTGCTTTAATCTTGATAGAATAGGCCTCTGGTGTGCAGCTCTGACTGCCTGGAAGAGACACATATTATGCTGGGTCATTTTTCTTTTCTTTTCTACTGCTGAAACAATTAGGAATGGTAAATCAGAATGTTCAAGCAGCCTCAATTTACATACGTATTTGCAAACATATTTACATATGGTTTCTTCCTCTTAAACACAAGGTATGGTAGTCAGGCTTGTGTTCAAATTTCAAATGAAAGTGTATTTTATAAGTGTTCGTGCCAAATTTCATTATCAAGATGGATGAATCAGTTTATTCCGGGTCCATTTCATAGGTTAATTCATATGTCTCTTCCATCCCATCTCCACATTAATTTGCAAATGTATTTGTTAATCATCTGTATCAGAAAATAAAAATAAATCAGTGAAATAAACATTTAAATATGTCTTTTTGGATGTACCTTCCCTCAAAACCCATGTACTTTCTCTTTAAAAACCTGCACCCAAATGCAGACTTTTCCTGCTCGAGCAACAGCAGCAAAAATGCTCACAACTGGGAATAGAAACAAGGCAAACTAGGCTTCAAGCTTTGCTTATTCTCCCACCCCTTAACCAGAAGAACTCTTCTTATGTCTTAATGCATTCAGCTTCTCTTCATTAACCCTTTCATGCCCTTTCCTTTAATGATCCAAATGTTTCACTGGCTGGTTTCCTGCTTCTAATGTATATCATGATATTTTTCTAAAAAAAATGCTGGTGTTTTTATTTTTAAAAATACCTTCCTTGGGTTTTTTGTTGGCTTCTTCTATCATTAACATCATGTTTGAGTCTGCCGCGATGCTCCGAATGTCATCTTGCTGTTTGTCTCCTGGCCAATTCCCATCAGGTTTTGTGCTCACTACTCACTTTGCATGAATGGAAAACTTCTGCAAGTGGAGCAACGACGGAATGGGAGATTTACGCAAATCTCCCCAAATTTGCACAGATTTCCTAATTTGCACAAAGTTCCTCCATAGGCTAAAGCAAGACTGACTCAGTCTGCTGAGGAAATTTTGCCGAATTAGGAAATTTCTGCAAATCTAACCAGGAATCAGGAATAAGACAAGCATGAGCACATCCTCATCCATTTGGAATTTTTTTCAGCAGACATATGCTCACACTTTTGTTTGGAGCTTGAAGGGGGCATGCTCACATATTTTGTGAGCAAAAATGCAGTTCTCATACACCTCTACTTATATCCCCTCCGCCCCAACACACACACCTTCATACGGACAAGACTTCAACTCTATAATGGAAGCATTATATTGCTTAGAGAGCAAATAGATCCTTGCCACAATCCAGCCAAAGGGAAACAATTTTAAAGCCTATTGATCTCAGTGGGAGAGATTTAAGCACATGCTTAGCAAAAGTTTTCAGAATCCCTATTCTTGAATCTGGTGCTGAGTGTGTAGATTGTTGTTTTTTGTTTGCTTTAAAAAAAATTTCAAGTGGGAATATCCATGGTTGCACATCAAATCCCAATCAGTAATATAATTAGGTTCTTTTTATGAAATTTCTCACATTTACAGCAAATGCTGCTCTCAGACAAATGCACAGAGGGGGGAGGGGGGACCCTGATGTGTGAAAAATGAACACTAAATGATAGC
The DNA here is from genome assembly GCF_057233095.1 of Heloderma suspectum. Lineage (NCBI taxonomy): Eukaryota > Metazoa > Chordata > Lepidosauria > Squamata > Helodermatidae > Heloderma > Heloderma suspectum. Next base: position 177,843,276 of record NC_139461.1, read on the forward strand.
ATAAGCCTTCAAAGAGTGAAGCCATCCAGAAAGGATTAATGGAAACTTTGTATTAAAATCATATGAAAGGTATAGTCAGCCTTGGGCTTTTTTTATTTGCAATTTGAAACTTTGATTCATTTTCAGCACTTTGTTTGAAATAAGCCAGATCATTCATTGTGGAGTCCATTAATCCATATTGAAACTTGGATTAATGAGGTGGGCATTTCCCTCCCCTGTAGATTTAATAAGACAAAGTAAATATTCATGTGTTTAAAGGTAAAACATTGGCATGTTACAAGGGCTTTAAAAATATAATTTATTGTGGAATATTTTAATACCAACAGCTATTTGTCATCATTTACTATCATTACTCTCTCATAATACTAGCACCCGGGGCCATCCCATGAAGCTGATTGGTGGGAGATTCAGGACAGATAAAAGGAAGGACTTCTTCACACAGTGCATAGTCCAACTATGGAATTTGCTACCACAGGATGTAGTGATGGCCACCAGTTTGGATGGCTTTCAAAGGGGGTTAGACAAATTCTTGGAGGAAAAGGCTGTGAATGGCTACTAGTCCTGATAGCTATGTGCTACCTTCAGTACCAGAGGCACTGAGCCTGTGTACACCAGTTCTTGGGGAACATGGGTGGGAGGGTGCTTTTGCACTCATGTCCTGTTTGTGGGTTCCTGGTTGACAGCTGGTTGGCCATTGTGTGAACAGTGGCCAGATGGACCCCTGGTCTAATCCAGCATGGCTCTTCTTGTGTTCTTATGTTTTTATTATCTATATAGCAAATTGCAAAATCAAAGTCAGATTTGGACAAACTTTTTGACTGGTTGGTGGAAGACAAATGAGGTATCATAGTTAGAGAGCAATCCTATGGCCCCTAGACAGTTATTTACTTCAAAACCCAGCATTCCTGATCGTTGACCATGCTGGCAGGGGCTTCTGGGAGTTGAAGTGCAAAATATCTGGAGATCCACTCCTCAACTACAGTGCTTACAAGGTCCCCTCCAACTCTATGATTCTCCCTGGAGCAATTGCCAGTGAGTTCATAGGCACTTCTGTGTTATCTCATGCCTTACTGAATATTAAGTAATGCCAACATTGTTTAAACAATACAACAGAGCAAGCACTGAGGAAAACCTGAAGCCCGTTCTGCGGTTTTTCTTCCTATTTTCTCCCCTTCCTTTTTGTAATTATTATTCATGTAGGGGCTTGGACTTCAGTGGGTGGTCCCCTAATGGTTTAATATTGAGCAATCAAGCTGAGAACACCTGGGATGCTGGAGAATTGCAGCATGTGTGTTTGCCAAACTGTTGTCATATTCAGATCTTTCAGGGACACCCAAGGAATGAATGGAAAGGAACAGATTGAACACTTCAGGAGGAGAACTGTAACATCTTAACAAAAAACTAATGTTGTTAGGAAACATGACAACAAGAGAGATGGGTGCAAAAATCTATAAGGCAAGAGAGCTGTGAAAGCAAATTAGGGGAACACTCCAAGAGCTTAAAAATCATTGGGGGAGCTTACCAAGATCTTGTTCCTCATGCAACTCTTGCTGCCACATGGAAAGTTGTCATTTGTCCCCCCCACCTCCAAAAGAAGGCAATGCGTATGCATTCTTATTACAATTTAAATGGGTAATGATGGATACCTGCACATGGAAGGAGCTCAGGCTACAAATGGACGAGAAAGAGGCCACATGAACTATTTCACACATTCAGGTCTCCCAGATGAAGTTGTCTTATACTGAGTCAGACCGGTTATCCATTTAGCACAGTTTTCCTACACTAAGATGTAGGATCTGAACATGTCCCCCCATCCTTTTGACTTTTGTCTTTCACAGAATGGGGGTGGCATTTTCAGAGACTATCAGGGGGCTGAAGTTCCGAAATATTTTTTTGAGTGGGGTCTAACCTGATAGGTGTGAGGCAGCTGAAGGTTGAAGTTACTTTCTGTTTTGGTAACTGTAAAACAAGCAAGCAAGCAAGCAAGCAAAGGTTGACACCACATCAAGCAGCAGCAGAGCTGAAAAAAAAGAAGCAGCAGCCATATAAACCTCCTCTTTGAGAATGGCCCAAAGGAAATGACATGACATCATCTTGTAACATCATTTCTGGGGCCATCTTACACAATAGGGAACATGCTTCTGTGTAACAGTTGCTGGGGAACCCAAGTGGGAGGGTACCGTTGGACTCGTGCCCTACTTGCATATTTCCAATAGGTAGCTGGTTTGCCATTGTGTGAACAGAGCATTAGATTGGATGGGCTTTTGATCAGATTGAGCAGGGCTCTGCTTATGTTCTTAAAGGAGCAATCCTATGGCCACTGGTCAGCAGCTAGATGGCCATCGGATATGTGGGTTTCCAGAAACCAACCTCGGAGCCCATGCTCCAAGGTTGGTTCCCGGAGAACCGACCTTCCCCCCCTCCCATGCTGCCCACACTCCGTGCTTGGAAAAGGAGTATGGAGCAGCCAAAATGGAGCATTCTGGGGGGTGTTCTAGGGCAGAGAAGGCAGAAATGCCAGTACAACACATCCTTTGTGTTGTCCAGCAGCCTCCTCCCACTCTCACCCTTCTCACAGCTAGACAGCTATAATGGGCTGCCAGCCTAGCGCAAATGCAAAGCAGGAGAAACGCAGAGGGAATGATCCCCTCCATGCTTCTCCTGCTCTGCATTGGATAGGTGGTTTACTCCGAGTTTGGAGGTGGCTGCCTATCCCCATAGGATTGTGCCCTAAATAGATCTCTTTTTTGACAAATCATAAGCAGCTATAGCCCATCGCCAGGCTATTGTTTTAACTCAGGCTTACTTAACTTAATCCAGAAAGGCAGCCTACCAAGCACATATTATGGCCTCTCTTTAGTCTGATCCAGCATGGGTCTTCTTACATTATTAAGAATATTTGAAAAACATGTTCTTATTCTTGCTTAAAAATGTTGACTGTCCCACATAATTTTTGTTAACTCCCCCTGCCCACCAAAACCCTATGGAAATTGTGAGTCTGAATACTTCATCCCAGCTCACCAGGGTTCCAATTCCAAAGAGGAGTCTTTTCCAGTCTCACCTGGAGCTGCCAGGGATTAAACCTTGAATGTATTGCATGCAAAGTATGTGCCCCACTGTTGAGCTCTAGCAGCTTTAACTCCACCCTCCATCTCTAGCCTTAAGGCCTATTCAAATGTTCAGTGACTAAGCAAGAGTCCTTAGTTTTCTCTTGCATGTTCCTCCCCAAGAAAACCCCCTCCCCAGTACCAAAGTTAACATCCACAGAGAGAATGCTAGCAAGAGATAGTGTGCCATCAGTTCAATACAGAACGTATCTGTTTTGTATGCCATAAGGTGTGCAAAGCCACGGTTAGATCAGAATTCTAACCATTATTCCAGACCGCAAAAATAAATTGTTTATCTTTAGATTATTTGAATACATTACAGTAATGAACTGTTAATACTTTTGGTTTATTAGGAATTTCATATGTTCCCCAGATGGCATCCAAACTCTGGTGAGTGACTTGATTATTATGTATTTAGGCAGAAGTGGCCACAGTTAGCATCCAGGAATCTGGAGGGTCATTAAGTGGACATGGACACTGTTGACAATGTTGCAGTACCGAGAGAGAGAGAGAGATCTTCATATCAAATCCAAACTTCTCATATTTTTTACCCAAGTCTTCAGCTCCTCATATACCATCAATGACGGATGTACAGACTGTGTAAAAACTTTTCCATTTGTGTTTTGTGGATTGTCAGGTGTCTTTTGTTCTCTCACATGCCTACCAATGGAATCAGATTTTTTTGTTTCCAAATGTGTGCACATTTGTATTTGCACAAATGTGCACTTGCACACATTTGTACATGCAAAAAATACACAAATCCCCCTATGTGCATTTTCACACTTCAGCCTATGAGGGAAATGCACATTTTTTTAGCCAGGGTTTTTTGGGGGGTGGGGGGGATATTTTTGTATATCAAAATGGTCTGCAAGTCCACAGAATTTGGTCAACAGGGGAAAAGCTTGTTTGCTGAAGAATCCACTGGTTGGATTCACGAAAATCCAAACTCATTTGGTCCCATTGTGGATTTCTCCAACATCCCTACTGTCAGTATCAGGGGTGCAGAACCTTAGGCAGAGGGGACAAATCCAACCCTCCTGGAGTCCAAATCTGGCCATTTGTGTTCCCCAGAAGGCCACCACCCTTGTCCTGACCTCAGTCTCTTTCCTCAGATCAACAGTCATTGAGTGGTTTACCAGCTTATGCACAGTTTTTCCCACGTTCAAAAAAGTTGAAATGCCTCTCCTAAGGCTTAGTTACTAGAAAAGAGAGCTTTAAGCTAAAAGATGCCAGTATTTTGTGGTGTTGTGTTTTTTTTGGGGGGGGGTTGTTTTAGTTTGTTTGTTGGTTGGTTGGTCTTGCACCTTTGGCTTTGGCCCTGCCTGTTTTGCCTTATGCCCCATCCACCACTGGAATGTGGTCCCCAAGTGCTTCTTCAAAATGGAATTCAGTTCTCAGATTGAATGTGGCCCAACACCCCTAATCTACCTCCATTGTAACTATTGACCCTCTTGATGAAGCAGGGAACCTTTGATTCCTCTCTCTCGTTTGCTCCCCATATCCAATCAATTACCAAATCATGGGTCCCAGGCCATGATCTGAGGGCAGCCACCTTGCTGAAGCTTAGCAGGTCTGGGTCTGATCAGTGCCTGGATAGGAAACTACCTGGGAGACCCATGTATGCCACCTTGAGTTCCATGATGGAAGAAAGGTGGGGTATAAATACAAGAAATAAACAAACAAATGAACAAGTGGATGAATAATTAAATGAATAAAGTGAGTTCTTCCTACATGGTGCAGTGAAAATATGGCCCTTCCTCTTCCATTAGAAAAAACCCTTATGCTCTAGTCATCTGCCACCTTAACCACTGCAACCTTGTCCCCTTCTGTTCTCCCATCTCAGCCTTCTTACTCTATCCAGAACTCTGCAACCCAAATCCTTTACCTCTCTAGACTTAAAAACTGCATAATTCCTCTCCTTTAAATGTTCATTATTTTCCTATCTGTTCCTAGAGCCAATACAAATTCCTTGTCCTTGTTGACTTGTCTCTGACACCCCTTATTTCTAGGAATGATGGGTAAATTCATTTGCATCACATGTTAATGGGAACCTACCGAATTTGCACTTCTCGAACAAATATGTGAACACAAATGTAGTTATCCTTTAGTCTTTGTGCTTCTCCGAATTTTGCGATGCAGTTCTGATTTTAAAAATGTGTGCACATGCATATATCAAGGGGAGGTGTGCACAGAAATCCATAGATTAGTGAAAATAGCATACTGAAATGCATTATATGAGGGAACATTGTTTGGATGTAATGTGTGTATTAGGCAAAAATGCATACAAAAATGTGATGATGATTTAATAATAATATTTGCATACCCCTTAGTATTAAAAATTTCCAAGCAGTTCACATACCAATATTAAAAATCATTTTAATTGCAATATTAATACATTATTAAGAACTATTAAAAACCTATGATCAGCCCAACATGATGCAAAAAAGCAATAAGATGGAGTAGCATATGATCAACTGTGGTTATTTACAAGTCAGAGAAGGTCTCAGTGAACAAGTGCACTTTCAGGAGCCATTTGAAATGTACCACATATTCAGGCTCCCAAACTGCATGGGGAGGGTTTTCCAGAGTGTGGGCACCACCACCAAGAAGGCATGTCTTCATTATATTACATAGGGACATTCTGTTGGTGGCAGAATGACCAGCAAGTCTTCCTCTCAAAATCTTAATGGTCAGCTGGGGATATATAGGGGGAGGCAATAGGGCTGGCACACACACCCAATTCTGTCTGGGAATCTGGTGGAACCCCCTTGCCCACACTCTTGAGCTCTGCTCACTGAATAATGAGCATTTCTTGCTAAAATGAGCAATTTGTGCATGCACACATATGTACATTCGCAAAAATGTGCATTTTTGCTCATACGCAAATATGCACAATTTTGCGATTGCCGTTTTGTTTATCAAAGAACAGTGAACGCGGAGCTCAATGAGGCCACCAGGGTGAGTGCGGGCTGCTCGCTGAGCATGGGTGGGGCTCAAGCATGGTTGCCAGCAGGGGCAAGGGCTGGGCAAGCACCCAGAGAACCCAGATGGGTGTGGGCTTGCACATGCCTAAGAGGCAGTGCTTAGGAGATACATGCACATAAACATGTATGAATGTTAGTGTGGACTTTAAAAAAATGCAAACTGATACGGAAATGGGACAGAATGGATTTCAGATTGGAAATGTGAGAAAGTGAGAGAAACCAAAATTGATACTTTTATCCATTTATTCATCTGTCCTCTAATCCTAATATATCCCTGCCTGTGACCTTCATTCTTCCAACCCTACCACCCTCAGCCATCTGAAGGTGACAAGCTCTTTTAAATGGTTCCACCTTTTCTCCCTGGATGACCCTTATGCCTGGAACTCTCTCCTAGCACACCTATACAAGGTCAACTCATCTTTTTTCAGATCCCCCACTCAAAATTCACCTTTTGTGAGAAGACATTGGCACAATTGGATCGCATTGTTCTTATCCTCTACTGAAGCTATGCCTAAGGCTGCAAGCTTATACTAGGCATGGGGGTGAAATTTGATCAGTTCCACAATTTAGAACCCATGTGTGACCCAAAACTCAGCTATCCTGTGAAATTCTCCATTGTCCAAATTTTGCGACTGAGTTCTCCAATATTTTTTTAATGTGTATATTAGGGAAAACTGCACCGACAATACACATATTCATGAAAATAACATTCAGAATGCATTATATTAGGAAAAGTGCTTGCAAAAAGATTGTAATCAGAATGAATTTTCATGCAAAAAAAAATCATTTCAAAATTCTCATAATTGGAGACAAACTGTATTTAAGACTGGGAAAATGCGAAACTGCAAGAAACAGAAATAGATAGTTTCGTCCTATACATACGTAATTACCTGGAAATATAATCCCATTGAACTCAATGGGTTATGTATCTTTGGTTAGGATTGCACTTGAACTGAATGAATATCCTTCTCCCGTTTACCCACCATCCTCCCCTTCCTCTCTTGCTTCCCTGTGTTCAATTTTAAATTTTCCTTTTGCTCTTAATTTGGAAACCTTTTTTCCCATAAATGTTTCTCCAAATTGGAAAGCAATTCATAAATGTCCTCCAAACATTTTTTTGGGTTGCTACCTTTTGGGGGGAGAGTGGGGGGAGGATCTTGTGCCTTTAACAATTGCATGACAAACAGAAATTCAGCAGCTATATTTTTCTTTGCTCCAGCTACAATTTCTCAGAAAGATGAACCCTCCATCAATCATTCCCTGTAACAGCAAACTCAGGTGGCTGACTCCCTGTCAATTTGGAAGTGAAGTGGGGTCACTGGAAAAGCAGGTAGTAGTTTCAACATAATTGGAGGACTCCCTAGGTACACAGAAGCATGGAAGTTAGTAAATTAAAAGAAAATGAATTTCTTTAGAATGTGTTAAAACTACCTGATAAAAACCTGTGAGCTAACTAGGGATGGTGGAGAATTCCACCATGGATCTCAGTGAGGCTGAATGCCAGTGCATTCGCCCCCCCTGAAATCCATGGCGGAATGAACCCCCCGCCCCCCAACCCATGAAAGGCACATGGAACAGAGCCCCCAACCCACGAAAGGTGTGCAAAATGGAGCACTTACCTGCTGCCATCCATGCTGACTTGAGAATGGTGGCCGCCCTGTGGCCACCATTCGCTTCCTGATCATAGCCGTGATAGGCTACATAAATACTTACTTAGCCAATCATGGCAAGCAAAAAACAACAACAACAACATGTATGCAAATGGCGGTGGCTACAGCAGCTGCCATTTGCATTCTCTATTTTTCGCCATTTTATCCTACGTAAATATTTACGTAGGCCATTACGGCAAAAAAAAAAGGGGAATGTAAATAGCGTAGTGGACACTATTTGCATTCCCTCTTTTTTCCCCCGCCGTAATAGCCTATGTAAATATGTATGTAAGATAAAACGGCAAAAAATAGGGAACACAAATGGCGGCCACCATAGCTGCCGCCATTTGCATACGCTGTTTTTTTTTTTTTGGCCTGCTGTAATAGGTTACGTAAATACTTATGTAGCCTATCATGGCAGCCTGGTTGGACGCAAATGGCGGCTGCTATGGCGGCCGCCATTTGCACCCGCAGCAGTCCATCTGCGGCCGGAACTCCAGCTGCGGATGGCCCTGGCTGGGCAGGATTGTGGGGGGGAGGACCAGATCGCCTCCCCCCCGTCGAGGATTCTGGGTGGAGGGACAGAGTGCCTTCCCCCCCCACAAATCACATCTGTGAAAAGGTAAGTGACTTTTGTCCATCCCTAGAGTTAACAAAATCTTGATGGTACTTGAGTATATAGAGCATCAATGGAGAACATCAGCTGTGGGGGCCAAATCCAGGCTTCCAAAGTTCCCCTGTCTGCCATGCCCTGTTCCTGTGCCCCAGCCCCTTTCCCTGATCATTTGGTGGTTTTCTGTCTTTTGTACAGGGCTTCTTCACACAGAGCTTTTGTCCTGCTATTGAGATTGCTCCCTCATGGACTTTTGTGTGCCCTTTAGATGACATCATCAACCTCCAGGGCATCTCCCTTACTAAATTACCTTTACTCTTTTTTTTTTAAAGATTGGAGATGATGAGCTACCAAATTACAACACTTGAGTTCCCCTTGAGTTTCCATGTGTAAAGAGGAAAAACTCCCAACAAGAGGAGCTAGACCACAGCACCATCTAGTGGCTGTATAATGAAACGTATGGCAGACTCAGATAAGTGGGAGGAGGGGGGAAAGGGGGGAAGGAAGTGCAAGTAAAGGGAGTCTGTCGCTATCCTGCATTTAAAACAGAAGCAGAAAGCACCATTTTAAATGCAGGATTTTAGGCTGGTGTGGACATGCTCTAGTTTTTTTCCCCATTCTAAAAGGTTGAATTTCTGTTTGTTTGTTTGTGTGTTTGATTGTTTTGTACCCCACTTTCTACTAAGAAAAATGGTATTCAGGGCAGCTTATCATCACAAATAAAACTTGATTAAAACAATAATAAAAACAAATGCATTAAATTACGAACATTTTAAAATTCTTAAAAATGCCTCTCCCAAGTCAATGGCAGTAAGAGTTTTACGGAGCAATCCTATGGCTGCTAGACAGTGGCTAGACAACCGTAAGATATGCGTGTTTCTGGTAGGGATGTCAGAGAAATCCGCTGCGGATTCAAATGAGGCTGGATTCTTTGGAATCCGGCCTCAGGAATCCGCAGCGGATCAGGACCACTTACCTCCACTCCAGGAGGACTGGAGGCGGAATGGCACTCGGCTGCTTCTTGCGAGCCAGAGCCGTTCGCCTCCTCCCTGTCCCTGCCAGTTGCCTTTAAAAAAAGAAGTCTTAAAAAAAATTGGTGATCAGGAGGATGTGCCCATAGACTTATATGCAAACAGAGTCATGAATCTTGCATCTAAGTCTATGTGTCCTTAGGATTATACGCAAGATTCACGGCTCTATTTTGTGTATAAGTCTATGGGCACATCCTGCTGATAGCCATTTTTTATTTTTTTTAAAATAGAGCCGTGAATCTTGCATATAAGCCTATGGACACATAGACTTAGATGCAAGATTCATGACTCTATTTGCATATAAGTCTATGGGCACATCCTGCCGAACGCCTTTTTTAAAAAAAAGACATGGCAATCGGCAGGGACAGAGAGGAGGTGAACGGCTCTGGCTGGCAGGAGGGAAGGTAAGTGGCCCCCAAGCCAGTTCCCCCCCCCAGAATCCTCATGGAGTGGAGCCGCTCTGGAGAATTCCAGGGAGTGGAACGGATCGCCTCCCCCCCATGGATTCCCCACCAGAACAGATGGTGGGGAATCTGTGCACCCCTAGTTTCCGGGAACCAACCTCGGATCCCATGCTCCAAGGTCGGTTCCTGGAAAACTGACCTCCTCCCACGTCCACACCGCCTCCGAGGCAGTGTGGAGAAGCCCCATCCTCCGCGCTCAGAAGAGGAAGGTGGAGTGGCTGAAAAGGGGTGGGGCTGGGGGTGTTCCAGGGTGGGGAGAGTGGAGCTGCATGTATGACACATCCTATGTGTCATACATGCAGCCTGCTCTCCCACTCAGCCGCCCTGCAGCCAGACAGCCGAAAACAGCTGTCTAGCAGAAATAGCAGGGAAGGAGAGGCACAAAGGGAATGACTCCCCCATGCTTCTCCTGCATTGCTTTGGATAGGCGGTCACCTCTGAGTTTGGAGGCAGCTGCCTATCTAGATAGGATTATACCCTTAAGGTATAGTATAGTATAGTTTGTTTGCTTGCTTTTTGTGCTTTGCCCCCCACCCAATTTCTCTGAAATGGAATGCAGCCCCTGGGCTGGAAGATGTTCACCACCCCAGCTATAGAGAGAGAGATGGGAGAGAAGGTCTAAAGAAAGCAGAAGCTAGGTAAAGTGAGTCTATCAAGTGATTCCAACAGTGCCCAAGGAAGCACTGCCCATTTGCGGTGCATGCACGACCAGCCCCAGCAGCACGCACATGGCCCCTACCGCCAGCAATGGTGATTTAGCTCTTCTGGGGACAAGCCCCCAAATGACTAGAAATGCAAGTTTCTGGGAAGTGCAGGTCACAGCACCTTCATGAAACTTGCATTTCTGGTTGTTTGGGGGCTTGCCCCTGGAAGCACTATATCGCTACCGCCAGTGGTAGCTGCTGTTGCCAAGGGTCGCTGCTAGGGATGGCAAAGAATTCTATCATGGACCCCAATGGGGCCAGATTCTAAAGAATCCAGCCTTCGGAGTCTGTGGTGGAATGGAGCACTTACCTCCACCTCCCTCTGGAATCCTTCTTCAGCCAGATCCTGCCCTCGTCGATCCCGTGGAGCTGCCAGCTGGGTCCGTAGCACCAGTGATATGGCTGCCATTGCCATGCTGTATTGCTGGCTGAGGTTGACGCCAGACGCAAATGGCATCCGCTATTCCATTTGAGGCCATAAAGCTCTTAGACTAAGCTAAATGCAGCCATAAATGGCTGGATTTACCTTAAACTGAGGGCTTTACAGCTGCAAATGGCATGTGCTATGCCATTTGCATCTGTGGTTTTTCCCGTGTTATGCTAGCTGAAGAGGATTCCGGGTAGAGGGCCGGATCATCTCCCCCACAGGCGGATTTTCCCCCTGGAGCAGCAGGTAGGGAATTCGCCCATCCCTAGTCTCTGCACATGTACCAGGAACCGGTTGTGCTCACCACCAGTAATAGAGCACCACTGGATCCTACCCTATAGTTGAGAGCAGTGGATGTATGAGAAATTCATTTCAATACATTTAGGGATGTACGAAACACTTACCTGGTTTCATCCAGGGACATCCGTGGTGGGGGGGGAGATGCTCCATCCCTCCCCCTGAAATCCTCTCTGGCCGGCTCCGCTTTGCGGCGACTCCGTGGAGCCGCCAGCCGGGGCTGCCCGCAGCTGGACATCTGGCCGCTGCTGGGCTGTGCAGGAACGCAAATGGCAGCCACCGTAGCCGCTGCCATTTGCGTCCCTGTCTTTTGCCGTGATAGGCTACATAAATATATACATAGCCTATCACGGCAAAAGACAGGGACGCAAATGGCGTCCCTGTGTTAGCCATGATAGACGACGTAAATACTTACATAGCCTATCACGGCCATTCGTGGGAAGGCAAATGGTGGCCTCAGACATGGCAGCCATTCGCGGAGCACCGGACGGCCGCAAACAGGTAGGCTCCATTCCAGGCCCATTTCGGGGGGTGGCAGAGGGGGTTGCTTCATTCCACCATGGATTCCCAGGGGCCGAATGCACTGGAATTTGGCCTCCCTGGAATCAGTAGTGGAATGCTCCAACATCCCTAAATACATTCTTGACCAGGATTTACCCAGGTCACACCTTCTGGAATGGACACAAACTTGGACGTAATCTGCAATCGAAGTCTGTATATTTCTGAGCTTGCAATGTTATTTGCAGACCAAAACAAAAAAAAAAGTGTTTGACAGCATTTGTACATCTGAAAAATGTGCATGAAAAAAATGCATACTTAAAAAAAATGTGCACAATTGATGCGTACATTTGGAAAAATGCACATAAAAATACACATGGATTGTCATGCAAAAAAGAAAAATCAATGCTCACAATCTGATATGGACTCAAGTCAGAATGATCTTCAAGACGAAATTCCGAGAACCTCTTCAACCTTGAGCTTTCGTGATTTGCACATCTGTGATGTGTGAAACAATGGAGGCATGGGATGTTAAGATAATTAAAATAACCACCCACAAAGGAAAATGGAAGGCAAAGGGAGATATGAAATTGACTTGCTTAGGTCCCTGACAGTACATACTAAGTATCCAGAGGGAGGGAATTACACTTGGGGGGGGGGGGCTATGAAGATTTTGTTTGTTTTTAAACCTCATCTACAGGACGGTTCAGTCACCAGAACTACATACCCACTCTGCTATGCAGCTATATATGCTCAGGTTTAGTGCTGGCAGGAATCTTATGCCCTGCAGGGGTGGGAAAACTGCTTTGGCCTGAGGCCCAGTTTGTCATCTAGGAAGCCTCCTGGAGGCTTCATGCCAGCACTGGGAGTAGCCAGATCCCAAAGTGAGCATCATCAGGCCACTCTGCCACACACCACATGCACAATCCACACACACACACCTTCCCACGCCTCCTCTCCAGGTCTATGCAGAATAGCTGAGGTGGGGATTTCTCAGATCAACTTAGAGAGGGAGTTTTTATCACTATGCAGCAGCAGAAGCTCTTGTCTCAATCAGCTGATGACTGGAGATAAGAGTTTTCTCCAGCTGTGTGGGTACAAAGACGCTCTTTTTCTCTGCCTGGGGATAGGGGGTCAGGGCCTGTGGAAGAAGCTGTTAGGCTGGATGGGGAACCCCAACAGGGTTGCATATTCCTCCTCTAAAGGAAAAGAAGGGAGGAGAAAAAGGTGACCTTTATCCCTTCCCCAATTCTGAAATTCCTCCCCCTCAGTGCCTGAACTTTACTATGAGACTCCTATTCGAGGCTGGCTAGAACCTGGAACAGGAACATCCTTCTTAGGGGGTGGGGATACATTGCAACACTGTGCTATAGGTCCTATTTGTCTCCCTAACACCCCCTGCCCGCCAAAAAACCCATTTTATATAGCCTTCTCTACTGTCTTCAGGGGGATTTGGTATCCAGCCTCTTACACTGATTCAGACACGCACTGGAGGGGAAAAGGTAGAGCTTCTCTTTCCCTTGGATCCTTAATGAGTGAGCCCAAATTATGCAGGGAGTCCCACCACTCTTTCAGAGCCATTGATCATTTATTTATTTATCTATTTATTTATCGCATTTATATCCCACCTTTTTCCTCTTTCAAGGAACCGAAGGTGGCTTACATAATCCTCCTCCATTTTATCCTCACAACCACAACCTTGAGAGGTGGGTTGGGCTGAGAGTCTGTAACTGGTGCAAAGTCACCCAGTGAGCTTCCATGACTGAGTGGGGACTAGAACCCAAATCTCCCGGCTCCTAGCTCAACACTCTCAGGGCTCAATCCTATGGGGATAGCCGGCCTCCTCCAAACTCAGAGGCAATTGTCTATCCAGTGCAAGGCAGGAGAAGCACAGAGGGGATCTTCCCCTCCGCGCTTCAGTCACCCTGCATTTGCAGCTAGATTTTGGCTGTTTAGCCACGGGAAGGCAGAGCAGGTGACTCCCAGATGACACATAGGATGTGTCATACCAGCATTTCCACCTTCCCACCCCAGAAACATCCCCCAGAATGCCCCGTTTTCTCCGCTCTGCGCTCCTGTTCCGAGCACAGAGGGCAGGGCCGTTCTGAGCTGCCTGCGAGGCAGCACGGGAGAGGGGGAAGGTTGGATCTCCGGGAATTGACCTCAGAGTGCAGGCTGTAAGGCTGTTCGCAGAAACCCACATATCATATGGCCATCTAGCTGCTGACTAGCAGCCATAGGATTGCTCCCTCCCTTTGTCTAGAGTTGCATCATACCATGAAAAGGGACTGAATATATACTTAATCTCCTATTCCCGGCCCTTAAATATCTTTAAAAATCCCTGGGGAGCCTTGGGACAAAAAGGGATTGATGATGACAAACCCCCTGGACATTAACAGAATCCCCAAATCTATCCTGAAGGGGAGATAAACAATATCATTTTTATTACTACTATCCAGAACTGTTTATTGCTTCTCAAGAGGCTCACTGTGGTGGACACACTCATTTATAAAGGCTATGGAAATGGATCTCACCCCCAAGCAAAGGTCTTCTGCCTTTCTTTGTGAATGTCATATGCCAGGGGTGGACAGGAGGTAGACCTCTGCATAAATCAGCAAGAGTCTCCAACTCCCAGTTGTTTAACAATAGCAAGTTTTAGGTCTGAATTAGATGGTTAGAAATCATAATGTGTAATAACTAGGGATGGCGGAGAATTTCTCCCCGAAACTTCGGGGGGCCGAGCGCCAACTTGTTCGGCCCCCCGAACAAGTTTCGGGGAGAAAGCCTCCGCACCCCCCCGCCCCCCGGCACCCCCCCCCCGGGATGGGACTTACCTTCCCTGAATGTCCCTCCCGGCGGCGGGTCCAGCTGGCGGTTCGTCGGGTGTTCGAGCGGGGCGGGAGCGGCAGCCGGTCTTTCGACCAGCTGCCGCCCCCGCCATTGCAATAAAAGAAAAAAAAAACGTCCCCTGATAGGCTACGTGACGATTCACGTAGCCTTTCACGGGTGACTTAAAAAAAAAAAATGTGTACGGATAATGGCGGCCCCCATAGGGAGCCGCCATTCCCGTTCCTTATTTGGTCGCTGTAGTCTACGTAAATGTTTACGTAGACTACAGTGAAAATAAGGGCAACGCTATTTGCGTTGCCCTTATTTTCGCCGTAGTCTACGTAAACATTTACGTAGACTACAGCAACTAAATAAGGAACGCGAATGGCGGCTCCCTATGGGGGCCGCCATTCGCGTACGTGCTTTTTTTTTTTTTTAAGTCACCCGTGATAGGCTACGTGACGATTCACGTAGCCTATCATGGCTGACTTTGCAGATCTAGCCATGATAGGCTACATGAATCATCACGTAGCCTATCAGGGGGCGTGTTTTTTTTTTTTTTTTTACTTTCGTGTTCGCGGCCGGGCGAGGCGGGAAGCCTCCTCCCCGGCCTGAATTTCGGCCGGGCGAGGCGGGAAGCCTGCCCCCCGGCCTGAATTTCGGCCGGGCGAGGCGGGAAGCCTCCCCCCCCGGCCTGAACTTTGCGGGGGGAGCAGCGAAGCGCTTCCCCCCACCGCGAACAAGCTGCGAGAAAAGGTAAGTGACTTTCGTCCACCCCTAGTAATAACTCAAAAGTAGATTTGTATGGAGCCTTCTCCAACCTGGTGCCATCCAAATGTTCTTGACTACAGCTCCCATAACCCTTGACCATACTGGCTGGGTCTGATGTGTGTTGTAAACCCAACATTTGGATGGCACTAGGTTGGGGAAGGATTAGGCAATTTGCTCTGCCCACTGAGCCACCATTTTGTGTCTGGCTCCAGTTGGTGGACCAACCTGGATTTCTAGTAACAAAGTAGATCCTGCAACCTGAAGTCTACCCACCCCCACAACTGCATGCACATCAACCTTGTATGCAGCTTATTCCTGCCATTCCAACACCCCTTTAAAGTAGGGTGGCCAGTTGTGTTAATCACACAGTTGTGTTCCTCATATAGCCCAAATTAACAAAATAGAGTTACAACAAAGAATTTTGGAAGCCCCTAGAACCTCCCAAGACACTATTATTGTATTTCCATAATGTGAATGTAACTAGAACCCACCCACAGTGCAAACATTCAGCTGATCCTATATTTAAGGGATGGTGGAATCAAGCTACAAATAAGATTTACCACAGAAGGAAATGGGATTTATTAGGCACTATTCTGGGAGGTATGGGAACTGGGGCAGGTATCCTAAATCCATATGATATTGAAGTTACAGCTAACAAATTATCAAAATTTGGAGAGATACGTGGAAGACATCAGACCCCATTAACACATAACTTTGGAATCTTGCAGGATGAAATGGAAAAAACAGCTTGGGTGCAAGGGCAAGCATGGCAATTGCTGGGACAGCATATGAATTTTTCACTGTCACAGGTTCTAGGATTGGAGAATGAAACTGGGAGAGCTTTGGGATGTGCTACAATACAATTATATGCAATTCAAAAAGTTGAACAGGCTGTAAGTCTTTGGGGGAATGGTTTACTTCCTGAGGAGTTCTGGGATAATACACAGTTATGGAACAAAAGAAAGTTTGGGTGGTATCAAATGGATTCATTTGATTGGAATAAGCCCTACTTAAGGGGAACATTGCAAATGTGTATGATTGTTGAACCAGATCCCCAAGAACAATGGGTTTTACCTACAGTAACAATTCCCAGAATTGTAGGGAATTCCATGTGGGAACCCCTCTTCATAGCGAAATGGTATGGATTACTAAAAATAATATGTTAGTCAGATTAGAAGAACATTGTGACCAATGGAAAAGGAACCAGTGGGTTTGTCCAACACTTACATGGTCTGAAGCAAGTTGTAATGCAAGCCATAGTTCTGCAGTCTGTGAATGGCAAAATTTAGCCCATAATGACACTCATGTGTATGATGTTGGACAAGGTTGCATGTGGATGGTAACTATGTGCCCAGATATTGGGGAACTTCCACTGCAGATTTTGGGCCAACTGAAAGTTGTAGATGTAATGTTACTGAAGTTACTGTGTGTGATCAAGTTTTCAGGATTTCAGCCTGTGAGAGATGCCAGATGATATGTCATGAGGAACTAGGGATGTCAGAGAATTTCTCCATGAATCTCGGGGAGGCCGAATGCCAGCGCATTTGGCCCTCCGAAATTGGTGGAGAAACGGTCCGCCCCCCTGCCCCCCCCAGGATGGGACTTACCTTTGGCGAATGTCCCTCCCAGCAGCGGCTCCCAGCGCTGGTTTGGTGGCGGCGGCGGCCGGTCTTCCGACTGGCTGCTGCCGCCGCCGCCATTTCCAAGTGTAAAAAACAAAAACCACAAATGTGATAGGCTACGTAAAGATTTACGTAGCCTATCACAGCTAGATTTTCAAAAAACACCGTGATAGGTTACGTAAATCCTTACGTAGCCTATCACGACTGACTTTGAAAAAAAAAAAGCGCGTACGCAAATGGCAGCACCCATGGGCGCGGCCATTTGCGTTCCTTATTTTGGCACGGGTAGTCTATGTAAATATTCACCTAAAGCCACAGCTTTCCTTCAGCTGATGTTCCATCCTATCATAATTGTGCTCTTCTTGCAAATTCTGTTTGTAGCTGTTGCCATGGATATCTTGTCCTTGGTTAACGAAAGGGTTAATCAGCTATTCACGTCCACCAAAGCAACTGAAGAAATTGCCGAAGTCCATATAGCTGATTAAGTTATAATTCATAAATAGTTATAAAGTTCAAACAAAATGATAATACAAATAGAGTAAAACAACTTTTGTTCTTTGTTCTGGCCAATGGTGGTATGTCAGTGACTAATGTGGCTTGCGTTGAAGTGATATTCATGTTTATCAGCTATTGAAATATCTGGATAATCAGAATATCAAGTGGGGGACTGTTAATCTGGTACTAAAAAGGGTTAACAAAGAGTAAAGATGGTTGATTTTATCTGGGGGAGGCCTACAAGAAGAGCCCCTTGAGGACCCCAGACTCGTAACCAGCTTTATATTCTAGACTCTTGACCCCTGGGTGAGAAGACAGTGAAGTTTGATTCTACACTAAATGATGTTATTTCACTAACTGAGACTCTAACTGAGATTTTGCAGGATGGTCTTTGAAGAAGGGGGAAAAATGTAGGGATGTCAGAGAATTCCGCGACGGATCTTGGTGAGGCCAAATGCCAGTGCATTCGCCCCCCCCAAATCCATCGCAGAATGGCCTGCCACCCCCCACCCCCCGTGGATCCCCCCCGGGATGAGACTTACCTGGGGCGGATGTTCCAGACGGTGGTGGCTCCAGCGGTGGCTTCGGTGGTGGCGGTGGTGGCGGCGGCGGCTGGTGTTCCGACCGGCTGCCACCGCTGCCATTTGCAGTCTGTGTCCTCCCCCCTAGGGATGTACGAAAGTCACTTACCTTTTCTCAGGGGTGCTTCGCGGTGGGGGGGAGGCGCTTCGCCTCTCCCCCCGAAGTTCAGGCAAGGGGGGGGAGCCGTCCCGCCTCGCCCGGCCGAAATTCAGGCCGGGGGGGAGGCTTCCCGCCTCGCCCAGCCGAAATTCAGGCCGGGGAGAAGCGCCCCGTCTCCCGGGCCGCGAAAGTGTAAACCCCCCCCCCCTTGATAGGCTACGTAACGATTAATGTAGCCTATCACGGCTAGATTTCCAAAGTCAGCCATGGTAGGCTACGTAAATTGTTACGTAGCCTATCACGGGTGACTTTGAAAAAAAAAAGCGCGTACGCAAATGGTGGCGGCCTATGGGCACCATCATTTGCGTTCCTTATTTGGTCCCGGTAGTCTACGTAAAGATTTACGTAGACTACCGGGACCAAATAAGGGACGCAAATGGTGGCGCCCCATGGGGGCCGCCATTTGTGTACGCGCTTTTTTTTTTTTAAAGTCACCCGTGATAGGCTACGAAACGATTAACGTATCCTATCACAGCTGACTTTGGAGATCTAGCCATAATAGGCTACGTTAATCGTTACATAGCCTATCATGGGGTTGGTTTTTTTTTTACTTCAGCTGTAATGGTGGCAGTGGCAGCCAGTCGAAAGACCGGCTGCCGCTCCTGCCCCCGCCGAAAGCCCGCCGAACCGCCGCCGGGACCCGCCGCTGGGAGGGACATTCGGCTACGGTAAGTCCCATCCTGGGGGGTGGCGGGGGGGTGGCAGAGAATTTCACCACCGATTTTGGGGGGCCAAATGCATTGGCGCTTGGCCCCCTGAAGATTCGGGGAGAAATTCTCCGCCATCCCTACTCCCCCCCATAAACATGAAAGGCTACGTAAAGACTTACGTAGCCTATCACATCTGGTTTTTTTTTTAAAAAAAAGCGTACGCAAATGGTGGCGGCTACAGCCGGTCTTAGTCTACGTCAGTATTTACATAGACTAAGGCAAAGAAAAGAAAGGGGGATGCAAATAGGGCCCACTACGCTATTTGTGTTCCCCCTTATTTTCGCCGTCTTAGTCTACGTAAATATTTACGTAGACTAAGACGGCCAAAAATAAGGAATGCAAATGGGGGCAGCCGAATCCGCCCCAGGTAAGTGCTGTCCCGGGGGGATTCCACGGGGCGGCAGGGGGCAGGAGGATTCCTCACTAGAATCTGTGGCAGAATTCTCCGCCACCCCTAGGCAAGGGTAAAACTGTTTCCCCGTCATCATTAGTTGTTCTCCATCTTTTCTTCATTACCAGTTCACCTCCACACATATACATGAATATCATGCCTATGCCAGATGAACCCTCTCCTACAGTGCCCCATTCCCTATTTTCTGTCTGACTCCCAATTTCCCTTTTCTTAACCCAAGTTAGCCTTTTTTCTTCAGCATCTACTAGTCCTGCTCTCCTTTCTGCCAGAAGGCTTATCATTTCAAACATTTTTTCTTCCATATACCTACTTAACCACACTGGCATTCGATGGCCTTTTTACCTGTTCGTACTTAATAGGATTAATTTCCCTTGTGCTGCACACAATGGTTTCTTAAGCATTAACTACTTTTCTGCCGTGCATGTCATATGCAATGCATTATAGAATTCCAATTAATTTTTCTGCAGGCTACTCATATACTTTAAAAATAAGCTTTATTATGAGGGAAAAAAGGAGAAGAGAGGTAGAATGCATGTGATAATAAGCATTATTCCCATTCTGCAACCAGAAACAAACACTGATGCACCCTTTATCCACCATCAGGTTTTCTAGTTGTAATCCTCCAGTTCTGATTAAGGTACGTAGCAACCCAAGAGTAAAAGAAGAATGAGCAGGCAGGGCAGGGAAGAAATGTTAAATGTCATGGGGGCAAAACAATCATGACCCAAAGAAAACACACGTGTTTCTTTGTATATTTCAATTCCATTTTATAACGATGTCAGAGAAATCTGCTACAGATTCAAATGAGGCCAGATTCTTTGGAATCCAGCTTCAGGAATCTGCAGTGGATTGGGACCACTTACTTCCGCTCCAGGAGGACTGGAGGGGGAATGGCACTTGGCTGCTTCTTGCCAGCCAGAGCCGTTGGCCTCCTCCCTGTCCCTGCTGATCGCCATGTCTTTTCTTATTTTGTTTATAAAAATGGCAATCAGCAGGATGTGCCCATAGACTTTTTTGCAAAATAGAGCTGTGTATCTTGCATATAAGCCTATGGACACATAGACTTAGATGCAAGATTCATGACTTTATTTGCGGCCAAGTCCATGGGCACATCCTGCCTATCACCATTAAAAAAAAAAAAAAGACATGGCGATCGGCAGGGTCAGGGAGGAGGCAAATGGCTCTGGCTGGCAGGCAAGTAGGTAAGTGGGCCCCAAGCTGGTTAACCCCCATGGAATCCTCATGGAGTGGAGCCACTCTGAAGGATTTGGGGGGAGGGAGGAACCGATTGACTCCCTCCACCCACGGATTCGCCACTGGAATGGACGGTGGGGAATCTGTACTAGGGATTTACGAAAGTCACTTACCTGGTCTCGCAGCTTGCTTCACGGTGGGGGGGAGGTGCTTCGTTGCTCCCCCCGAAGTTCAGGCCGGGGGGGAGGCTTTCCGCCTCGCCCGGCCGAAATTCAGGCTGGGAAGAAGCGCCCCGTCTCCCCTGCCACGAACTTCAAAAGAAAAAAAAATGCCCCTGTGATAGGCTACGTAACGATTTACGTAGCCTATCATGGCTAGATCTGCAAAGTCAGCCGTGATAGGCTACGTTAATCCTCATGTAGCCTATCACGGGTGACTTTGAAAAAAAAATAAAAGCGCGTACGCAAATGGTGGCCCCCATAAGGAGCCGCCATACACATTCCTTATTTGGTCCCTGTAGTCTACGTAAAGATTTATGTAGACTACGGCGAAAATAAGGGCAACGCAAATAGCGTTGCCCTTATTTTCGCCGTAGTCTACGTAAAACTTTACGTAGACTACAGGGACCAAATAAGGAATGCAAATGGCGGCTCCTTATGGGGGCCGCCATTAGCCGTACGAGCTTTTTTTTTTTTTAAAGTCACCCGTGATAGGCTACGTGACGATTAACGTAGCCTATCACAGCTGACTTTGCAAATTTAGCCATGATAGGCTACGTAAATCGTTACGTAGCCTATCACAGGGGCATTTGTTTTTTTTTTACTTTTCTTGTAATGGTGGCGGCGGCAGTCGGTCGAAAGACCGGCTGCCGCCCCCGCCCCTGATGAAGACCTGCCGAACCGCCACCAGGACCCGCCACTAGGGGTGGACGAAAGTCACTTACCTGTCGTCGAAGGCCGTTTGCGGTGGGGGGGAGGCGCTTCGCTGGTCCCCCCACGATGTTCAGGCCGGGGGGGGAGGCTTCCCGCCTCGGCCTGGCTGAAATTCAGGCCGGGGAGGAGGCCTCGCTCGAACACCTGCCGAACCGCTGGACGGACCAGCCACCGGGAGGGACATTCGGTGAAGGTACGTCCAATCCTGGGGGGGGGTGCGGAGGATTTCTCCACGAAACTTGTTCGGGGGGCCGAACACGTTGGCGCTCGGCCCCCCGAAGTTTCGGGGAGAAATTCTCCGCCATCCCTACCCGCCGCCGGGAGGGACATTCGTGAAAGGTAAGTCCCATCCCGGGGGGGGCGGAGAATTTCTTCCCGAACAACCTTTGGAGGACCGAATGAGTTGGCACTCGGCCCCCCGAAGTTTTGGGGAGAAATTCTCCCCCATCCCTAATCTGTACACCCCTACCACCTTATACCCCAAGTGGTTTCCAAATACGGATGGACGAAAGGGACTTACCTTGTCCCGCAGCTTGCTTTGTGGTGGGGGGGAGGCGCTTTGGTTCTCCCCCCGAAGTTCAGGTGGGGGGGAGGCACCCTGTCTCGCCCGGCCGAAATTCAGACTGGGGGGAGAGGCGCCCCATCCCTTCCCGGCGAAATTCAGGCCAGGGAGAAGCATCCCATCTCCCCAGCTGTGAAAAAAAAAGTAAAAAACCAACAACACACACCTGTGATAGGCTACGTAACAATTTGCGTAGCCTATCATGGCTAGATTTCCAAAGTCAGCCATGATAGGCTACGTAAACCGTCACGTAGCCTATCACAGGTGACTTTTGAAAAAAAAAAAGCGTGTACGCAAATGGCGGTGCCCCATGGGCGCCGCCATTTGCGTTCCTTATTTTGGCACGTCTAGTCTACGTAAAGATTTACGTAGACTACGGCGAAAATAAGGGCAACGCAAATAGTGTTCCATTATTTTCGCCGTAGTCTACATAAATCTTTATGTAGACTAGATGTGCCAAAATAAGGAAAGCAAATGGCGGCGCCTACAGGGCGCCGCCATTTGCGTACACGCTTTTCTTTTCTTTTTTCCAAAGTCACCCGTGATAGGCTACGTGACGATTTACGTAGCCTATCACGGCTGACTTTGGAAATCTAGCCATGATAGGCTACGTAAATCATCACATAGCCTATCATGGGTGTATTTGTTTTTTTTTTAACTTTACTTTTTTATTTTGTAATGGCGGCGGCGGCAGCCGGTCGGGAGACCGGCCGCCGCCCCCGCCCTCGCCGAACCACCACCGAACTGCCGCCGGGACCCGCCACCGGGAGGGACATTCGCTGAAGGTAAGTCCCATCCCGGGGGGGGGCAGGGGGCCGGCGGAGAATTTCCCCAACACTTTCGGGGGGCTGAATGCATCAGCACTCAGCCTCTGGAAGATTCGTGGAGAAATTCTCCACCATCCCTATTTCCAAAGCAATTTACAATTAAATAAAATAGCACCTAATAGAATTAAAGTAAACACTGTTTCTAAAGTAACACACACAGGGTTGGATCCAGATGTAGTCATTCTTAGAGTAGACCCATTGAAATCAATGAAACATATGACTGATTTAACTCCCAGTGCTTTCAATGGGTCAGTTCTAAGAATTACTACATCTGGACCGAACCCAGAACAAGTGAAACTATTATAGCAAGAGGAACAGCAAAAAGGCCCACTGTGCCAGTTGTGCCACCATTTCCACCTTTCACAAAGTATCCAAGAAGGACAGATGCTGTTTAGGAGAATTCTCTTTGCTTTGCATGTCCTGCCTTTTCCAGGCAAAAGGGGCCCACTGAGGGTGCTATGCCTGAGACCCTCCAAAATTCCTGAGGCAACTTAGGACCTAAACAGGAAAATCATTAGGGGCACAATCCTATGGGTTGTGCCTTGGGTACACATAAGCCCCAAACTTAGAGGCTTACAAGTAAGGCTGCTGGAGAAATTTGAGATGGACTAAAAAGAGCTCAGATTTCTAAGAATCCAACCTGTGGAATATGCTGTGGAGCAGCCTCCTCACGCTGCACAGAGTCAGTGGACTTTCAGATTTTTTTTATTATTATTATTATTATTATTCTCCCAAAATCTGCACATATTTATTCGTAGGAAAATATGCAGGTTTCTGCTGAAGAAAAGTTGATTGGAATGGGGGACAATACACTAAACGTTGTGAACTAAGGTAAATTATGTACATTATTACGAAAGCTCTTACATAATTACATGTGTATTTTTCTGCATGATGAAAAAAAAAGTGTATCCGTCTGTGAGTTGACAATGGAACAAAAGATACCTGACAATCCATGAAACACGGGCAGAGTAGATTTTACACAGTCCATACATCCCTATTTAAAAGTATCCTATGCAAAGAGGAAAATACCTTGCCCCCCCACACACACTGCATTTTAGCTAGATGGGTGATTTTGCCTGTCTATCAGAGGCTTTAGGGAGGAGGGGAGAGGCTAGGACAGTCATAGGAAAAGGCATAAGCCTAGGGATGTACGAAAGTCACTTACCTTTTCGAAGGGTGACATTTGTGGGCGGGGGAGGCGCTCCGTCCCTCCCCCCGAAATTCTGGCCGGGGGGGAGGGATTCTGTGGAGCCGCCGGCTGGCTCTGCCAGTGGCCGGACATCTGGCCGCTGGCTAGCAGGGATGCAAATGGCAGCGGCCGTAGCCGCCGCTGTTTGCGTCCCTGCAGTCAGCCGTGATAGGCTATGTAAATGTTTACGTAGCCTATCACGGCTGATTTAAAAGAAAAAAATGTCTGTACGTTTAAAATCATGGCTGTTTTAAAAGAAAAAAAATGTGCGCCCATGGGCGCCGCCATTTGCGTTCCTTATTTTGGCACGTCTTAGTCTACGTAAACATTTACATAGACTAAGACGGCGAAAATAAGGGGAATGCAAATAGTGTAGCGTCTACCATCACACAACCCAGAAAGGGAAAACAAACACTTCTCCCCCCTGAGGATGATCGTGGTGTTGGTGGTAGGGCCACCCACTGTTACAGGTGGTAGAACTGTTGCTGAAAAATGCCATCCATTCCCATGGGAAAATGGAAATACCTGCAGCTGGAGACAACATTTTCCCATGAGAGAAAATGGCACTGATTTCTTAACCATGAACCCATGGGCACACCTTTATTGAAAGCATGATACCCAGCCCTGTGAACCCTTTTTTTAAAAAAAATCTCCAGCCTTTTGAAAGAAACACATAAACAAATGTGTCGTTGTTCAGTCGTTAAGTCGTGTCCGACTCTTCATGACCCCATGGACCATAGCACGCCAGGCCTTCCTGTCCTCTGCTTTCTTCCGGAGTGTGCTCAAGTTCATGTTCATTGCATCGGTGATGCTATCTAGCCATCTCATCCTCTGCCATCCCCTACTCCTTTTGCCTTCAATCTTTCCCAGCATCAGGGTCTTTTCCAGGGAGTTTTGTCTTCTCATTAGGTGGCCAAAATATTTGAGCTTCAGCTTCAGTATCTGTCCTTCCAATGAGCACTCTGGGTTGATTTCCTTTAGGATTGACTGATTTGACCTCCTTGCAGTCCAGGGGACTCGTAAGAGTCTTCTCCAGCACCACAGTTCAAAAGCATCAATTCTTTGGCGCTCAGCCTTCCTTATAGTCCAGCTCTCACAGCTATACATTACTACTGGGAAAACCATAGCTTTGATTATACGAACCTTTGTCTGCAAGGAGATGTATCTGCTTCTTACTATGCTGTCTAGGTGTGCCATGGCTTTCCTCCCAAGGAGCAAGCATCTTTTAATTTCATGGCTACAGTCACCATCTGCGGTGATCTTGGAGCCCACCAAAATAAAATCTGTCACTGCTTCCATTTCTTCCCCTTCTATATACCAGGAAGTGATGGGGCCAGATGCCATGATCTTCATTTTTTTAATGTTGAGTTTCAAACCAGCTTTTGCACTCTCCACTTTCACCCTCAACAAGAGGCTCTTTAGATCCTCTTCGCTTTCTGCCATTAGGGTGGTACCGTCTGTGTATCTGAGTTTGTTGATAATTCTCCTGGCAATCTTAATTCTGACCTGTGATTCATCCAACCTGGCGTTTCTCATGATGTACGCTGCATATAAGTTAAATAAACAGGGCGACAATATACAGCCTTGTTGTATTCCTTTCCCAATTTTGAACCAATTGGTTGATCCATGTCTGGTTCTTACTGTTGCTTCTTGACCCTCGTACAGGTTTCTCAGGAGACAGGTAAGGTGGTCTGGTCCATCTCTTTAAGCATTTGCCACAGTTTGCTGTGATCCATACAATAAAAGGCTTTAGCATAGTCAATGAAGAAGAAATAGACATTTTTCTGGAATTCTCTTGCTTTCTCCATGATCCAGCGAATGTTGGCGATTTGATCTCTAGTTCCTCTGCCTCTTTGAAACCCAGCTTGTACTTTTGGTAGTTCTCGGTTCATGCACTGCTGAAGCCTAGCTTGTAGGATTTTGAGCATAACCTTGCTGGCATGTGAAATTAGGGATGTACGAAAGTCACTTAGCTGTTCACGGATTATGTTGATGGGGAGGAGGCTCTCCATCCTTCCCCCAGAATCCTGGATGGGGGGAGGTGCCCCGTTCCTCCCCCCCGGAATCCTCTGTTGCCCGTTGTGCTCCGCGGCAGCTCCGCAGAGCAGCCAGCCAGCCCCAGCCAGGCCAGAGCCATCTGCAGCCGGATTTCCAGCCATGGAGGGCTCTGGGTAAAAAATAATCAAGAAAAAACCGCGTACACAAATGTAGGGATGGCGGAGAATTTCTCCACGAATCTCTGGGAGATTCCCCCGAAATTGGTGGGGAAATTCTCTAACACCCCCCACCCCCCCCGAGATGGAACTTACCTCTGTCGAATGTCCCTCTTGGCGGCGGGTCCCGGCGGCGTTTCGGCGGCGTTTCAGCAGGGGCAGGGGCAGCGGCCGGTCTTCCGACTGGCTGCCACCACCGCCATTTCCCCATAAAGTAAAAAAAAAACCAAAAAAACGTAATAGGCTATGTAACGATTTACGTAGCCTATCACGGCTAGATTTTCAAAGTCACCCGTGATAGGCTATGTAAATCGTTACGTAGCCTATCACGGCTGACTTTGGGGGAAAAAAAAAAGCGCGTACACAAATGGTGGCGCCCATGGGCGCCGCCATTTGCGTTCCTTATTTGGGCATGGGTAGTCTACGTAAACCTTTAGGTAGACTATGGCGAAAATAAGGGCAACGCTCTTTGTGTTGCTCTTATTTTTGCTGTAGTCTACGCAAATCTTTATGTAGACTACCCGTGCCCAAATAAGGAACGCAAATGGCGGCGCCCATGGGCACCGCCATTTGCGTATGCGCTTTTTTTTTCCAAAGTCAGCCATGATAGGCTACATAACGATTTACGTAGCCTATCACGGCTGACTTTGAAAATCTAGTTGTGATAGGCTACGTAAATCGTTACGTAGCCTATCAATTTTTCTTTTTTTTTTACAATTTACTTTTTTATTTCGCGGCCGGGGAGATGGGGCGCTCCCCCTCTGCCAGAATTTTGGTGGGGAGGGATGGGGCACCTCCCCCCCACTAAGAATTTTGGGGGGAGAACCGGAGCTCCTCCCCCCCCACTGAAAACAGCTGCGGGACAAGGTAAGGGACTTTTGTCCATCGTCCATTCCTTATTTTTGCCCTCTTAATCTACATAAACATTTACGTAGCCTATCACAGCTGGCTGGGTTAAAAAACAACAACCACGTACACAAATGGCGGCGGCTATGGCTGCCGCCATTTGCGTTCCTTATTTTTCCCTGTCTTAGTCTACATTAGGGATGTCAGAGAATTTCTCCACGAATCTCAGGGATGCTGAATGCCAGCGCATTCGGCCCCCCAAAATTCGTGGACAAACGGTCTGCCCCTCCACCCCCCCCCCGGGACGGGACTTACCTTGTGCGAATGTCCCTGGCGCCGGCGGCTTCGGAGGCGGTTCGGCAGCGGTTCAGCGTGGCGGCTGTGGTGGCCGGTCTTTCGACCAGCAGCCGCCACCGCCATTTCGAAGTTAAAACACACACACACACACACGTGATAGACTACGTAAAGACTTACGTAGCCTATCACGGCTAGATTTTTAAAAAACACCATGATAGGCCACATAAATGTTTACGTAGCCTATCATGGCTGAGTGAAAAAAAAACAAAAATGCACATATGCAAATGGCGGCGCCAATGGGAGCCGCCATTTGTGTTCCTTATTTTCGCATGTGTAGTCTATGTAAACATTTATGTAGACTACGGCGAAAATAAGGGGAACGCAAATAGCGTTGCCCTTATTTTCGCCGTAATTTACGTAAATCTTTACGTAGACTACCCGTGCCCAAAGAAGGAACACAACTGGCAGTACCCATGGAAGACTAGCCGCCACAGCCGCCAGCACCACTGGCACCGCCGGCACTGCCGCCACCCGGAAGATCCGCCCCAGGTGAGTCTCGTTCCGGGGGGGGGATCCATGGGGGGGCGGGGTGGTGACAGGCCGTTCCACCACAGATTTCGGGGGCCGAATGCACTGGCATTTGGCCTCACCGAGATCCGTGGTGAAATTCTCTGCCATCCCTATGTGAAATGAACGCAATTGTACAGTAGTTTGAACGCTCTTTGGCGTTGCCCTTCTTTGGAATTGGAATGTAAACTAACCTTTTCCAGTCTTGTGGCCACTGTTGAGTGTTCCAAATTTGTTGGCATATTGAGTGCAGCACTTCAACAGCATCATCTTTTAGGATTTTAAATAGCTCAGCTGGAATACTGTCATCTCCACTAGCTTTGTTGTTATTAATGCTTCCTAAGGCCCACTTGACTTCACTCTCTAGGATGTCTGGCTCAAGTTCAGTGACCACTCTATCATGGCTATCAGGGACATTAAGATCTTTCCTGTATAGTTCTTCTTTGGTCCCTTAACTAATAAAAACAGCCCCCATATCAATGATCAACTGAAACACTAGTTGCTCAATTCACTAATTAAATCAGGAATGGGGAACCTCAGGCCCATGGGCCTAATCCAGCCTACAGAGGTTCCCCTTCTAGTCTATGGAGCCTCTTAGGATTCCTCCCTGCTGCCTGGGTGAATCCCCACTGATATCTCCAATATGGTATCAGACATAACAGCAGGGATGTGGGGATTGGGATAGGTGAACTTACCCAGGTCCACCTCATGTGCCACTTGGACCCCCGCCTGCCACCCAACACTGTTCATTGTGGGGCATGCAGATACCTGGTCCCTCACTGAGCTGCCATTTACTGAAATGTTGTGAAAATGGGCTTATTTGTGGCTGCCATTTGCATAAAAATCCCCTTTATTTAAAAGAATGAGCTGCCATTTTCAGAAAAATGGAGGCTTGGTAAGGGATTGGGCGGCAGCACACCACTCACCTGGCACCTGCAGACTGGCTGGTGGCTCATCTCCCATGCTGAACAAGGTCAGGTGGCCAGTGGGGTCTGCGGACTCCAGTCCAGGGGGCCAAGAATGTGGATGTCCATCGGACTCCAAAACCCCGTCCCCAGATATCTGTATCATCTCTAGCACGGGACTCAGCTGATGCTTCTTCCGGTGTTGTCTAAGAATGTCAGAGAATTCCGTCATGGACTCAAGTGAGGCCGGATTCTTTAGAATCTGCCCCCCCGGAATCTGTGGCAGAATGGCCTCCCCCACCCCGCCACCCTGCGGAATCCCCCCAGGATGGAATGTACCTGGCAGCGGATACCTGGCAGCTGCTATGCCATTTGCACCCGTGCTCTTTGCCGTGATGGGCTACATAAGTATTTGCATAGCCTATCACGGCAAAAGGCAGCCATGCAAATGGCAGCCGCTACGCCATTTGTGTGGCTGCCTTTTGCTGTGACATGCTACGTAAATACTTATGTAGCCTATCACGGGTTACTGCAAGGACGCAAATGGCGGCTGCTATGATGGCCACCATTTGCGGCTGCAGCAGCCTGGCAGTAGCTGGAACTCCAGCTGCGGCTGGCCCTGGCCAGTGGCTCCATGGAGCCACCACAGAGCGAAGCCGGCTGGGGAGGATTCCGGGGAGAGGGATGGAGTGCCTCCCCCTCACCACAAATGCCCCGAACCAGATGGGAGAGTGGGATTTGTACATCCCTATGTCTGAGTCAGTTTGTGTGCTGCACTCTGCCTAGGGATGGTACGGGCGCCCAATTCAGTTAGGGAGTCCAGCAGACCTGCTCCTGCCCGCACCCCTGAGCCCTGTTCTCCGGGCCCCTGACAGTGCTCACCCCTTGCCTGCACTCAGTGAACTGCCTGCACTCACTCCAGTAGTCCTGTAGACCTTTGCAGTTGCCATTTTCTGAGAAATAAAATGGCAATTGCAAAAATGTGCGAATTTGGACAAGCGCGAAAATGCTCATTCTATGAATGCGCATATTCGCGTATGCATGAAAATGCGTATTTTACAAAAAATGCACATTTCCGTACACCCAATAATGTGTGCCTGTACAAAAATGAGGATTTCATACGTGAGAATATACATGTTCACAAAAATGCGCATTGTTGTGCATACAAAAACATGCACATTTTTGCAATCACTTTTTTTTTTTTTTAGAAATAGTGACCATGGAGCTCGACGAGGCTGCTGGGGTGAGTGTGGGCTTTAGTGATGTATGAAACACTTCCTGGTTTTGTCCAGGGACATCTGCATTGGGGGGAGGAGGCACTCCGTCCCTCCCCCCGAAATCCTCGATGGGGGGATCCGTTCCTCCCCCCGGAATCCTGCCCGGCCGGCTCCGCTCCACAGCCAGGCCTCAGAGCCGCCAGCCGGGCCAACCTGCAGTGGGGCCTCCAGCCGCTGCCGGGCTGCTGTGGACACAAATGGTGTCCTGAGTAGGGGATGCCATTTGCGTCCCTATGGAAGCCCATGATAGGCCACGTAAATATTTACGTAGCCTATCACAGCTAAAGCAGGAACGCAAATGGCATCCCCTATGCCAACTGGTGTAGGGGACGCCATTTGCGTTCCTGCTTTAGCTGTCATAGGCTATGTAAATATTTACATAGCCTATCATGGAGAAAACAGGAATGCAAATGGCATAGGGGACACCATTTGCGTCCCTGCTTTTGCGCCATTTGCATCTGCAGCAGCCCGGGAGCAGCCGGAGCCACCACTGCCGCCGCAGCCACTGCCGGAGCCGCAGCCAGGTAGGCTCTGTTTCGCAGGGCTTTCGCGGGGTGGTGGGGCGGGGGGCTCCATTCTGCCATGGATTCTGGGGAGCTGAATTCACTGGAATTTGGCCCCCCTGGGATCCGTGGTGGAATTCTCTAACATCCCTAGTGGGCTTCTCACTGAGAGTAGAAGGGGCTTGAGCGCAGTCCAGGGACGAGCGAGCAGGGGTAGGGGCTGGGCAGGAGTCTGGACAACCCAGATGGGGGTGAGTTCACACATCCCTAACTCTGCCCAAAGCCAGGGACTGACCTGTGCTGCATCTTCCCCCATCCAGTAGGACATATCACAGGTGAAGCATCCCTAGCCTAGGTGGCTAGAGCATCCAGCTGCCACAGGGGTTGGGCTGGTTTTGTCCAAGCTGCACCTTCCCCCATGGGGTGCATGTGGCATGGGGGTCCATAGCTGAACTGCCAGCTGGACTTCCAGCCAGCACTTCAGCTAGGGACCAGATGACATCGGGGGTATGGCCACATCCTTAATAGCAGGGGGCTTGGTGACACCCACTGACATCATCTGGCTCACGAAGGGCTGAGTATTTATTAATTTTATTGTTTATTTTTTTAAAACCCTTTCTAAGACCAGTTGTAAACCACCATCTGACTTATTTGCCCCTCCCCATCAAAAGTGGGTCCACCACCACTTAATTAAACCTTGCAGCCCTACCAAGACATATTCACCATTTGCGGTTACTATCAAACCATACCTTCACCATTTCCAAACTGCACTTGGGAATTAGATCTGATCTCACAGCTTGATCAGGTCCCACTTGGACTTAATTTCCATTTTATTAGCTAAAACATCCTAAGGTGTTCCTGTTACAAAGGATTTTTCTTTTCTTATTTACTTCCTCATTACCATGATAGTGGATGATGTCTATTCTGCTACTAGAAACAAGAGAGGGCATGAAAAAATAATGTATGCTGTTTGCAAAAGAGCTTTCTGTAATGCTTTCCTGCTGCCCAAAGGGATGGATACTGTAAGTGCAAGATAAGTTGCTATTCTTGAAACATATAGTCCAAGACAGCTAGGGAGGTATTATCTTTCCCTGCAGCGTAGCCTGCAGAAAAGCTGTGGAAATTTCCATCATTACCGTGAATTATCTCCTCCCCAATGGATCTGTAAAGCAGTGCAGATCTGAAGGGGTTTGTTGCTACTTTTATAGGTGTCTATAATTTCAAAGGTTGTCTGATGTCTAATAACAAGATACCAATTAAAGGCATCAGAAAAAAAAGACAATATCCCAAGAAGTACCTGAATTGGGGAATATTGCTTGGCCCCATGGATACTCCAGTATGGGGTCCCACAGTGGTCAGTTCTGTCCCCCATGCTATTCAACATCTACATGAAACCCTTGAGTGTGGTCATCCAAAGTTTCAAGGTGTGTTTTCATCAGTACACTGATGACATGCAGTTCTAGTTCTCCTTTTCATCTTCTTCAGGTGAGGCTGTGGATGTGCTAAATCGGTGCCTGGCTGTGACAATGGACTGGATGAGGGCTAATTATCTGAAACTCAATCCATCCAGTCAAGACTGAGATGCTGTTGGTGGGTGGTTCTTCTGACCGGATGGAGGGTGCTCAACCTGTTCTGGATAGGGCTGCACTCCCCCTGAAGGAGCAGATTCATAGCTTGGGTGTTCTCCTTGAGCCATCTTCGTCACTTGAGGCTCAGGTGGCCTCAGTGGCATGGACTGCCTTCTACCAATGTTGGCTGGTGGCCCAGCTACGGTCCTATCTGGACAGGGATAACGTGGCTTCAGTTGTCTATGCTTTGGTAATCTCCAAGTTAGATTGCTGCAATGCACTCTATGTAGGACTGCCTTTGAAGATGGTTCAGAAGCTGCAGCTCATGCAAAATATGGTGGCCAGATTGATAACGGGGACCAGAAAGTCTGAACATATAAGACCGACTCTGGCCCACTTTCACTGGCTGCCTGTATATTTCCAAGGTGCTGGTTTTTACCTATAAAGCCTTACATGGCTTGGGCCCACAATACCTGATGGAGTGCCTATCCCAACATGAACCTACCCATACACTATGCTCAACATCTAAGGCCTTCCTCTGACTGCCTACACCGAGGGAAGCTCGGAAGTCAGCTACAAGGGAGATGGCCTTCTCAGTGGTGGCCCCAAATGATGGAATGATCTCCTCAACAAGGCCAGCCTGGCACCAACGTTGTTATCTTTTCAGTGTCAAGTTAAGACATTTTGCTTCTCCCAGGCATTTGGCAGCATATGATAAGTTTTAATTGATCCTGGATTGCAATTGTTTGTTTTTGAGGTTGTTTGTTTGAAGTTGGTTTAGATATATATTTATTTTGTGTATATTGTCTGTTCATGTGTTTTTATGTATATGGTTTTTAATCTCTGTATACTGTGTTTTTAATGTTTTTAATCTTTGTAAACTGCCCAGGGAACTTTGGCTATTGGGCGGTATAGAAATGTAAATAATAATAATAATAATAATAATAATAATAATAATAATAGATTTTCAGGGAAATGGTTTTACAGATGCATATTGCATCAAAGTTTTTTAAAAATGGCAATTTGTTTATTGGCAAAACTATGGATGTATGACCGTATCACCAAAGGAAAAGATCAGTGTTAAGCAACCTACAGAGGAGTGGAAATCAAGCCATGATTTCTCTAGGGATGGCGGAGAATTCCGCCATGGATTTCAATGAGGCCGAATGCACTGGCATTTGGCCCCATGAAATCCATGGCGGAACGGCCTGCCCCCCCTGCCCTCCCGCAGATTCCCCCCGGGATGAGGCTTACCTGGGGTGGATGTTCTGGATGGTGGTGGCTCCGGCAGCGGCTCCGGAAGTGGCGGCGGCTGGTCTTTCGACTGGCTGCCATGGCTGCCATTGTCGTCCTGGTCTTTGCCTTATTAGGCTACATAAGTATTCACGTAGCCTATGACGGCATTACAAGCAGAAGGAAAAAAAAAGTACGCAAATGGTGGCGGCTACGGCGGCCACCATTTGCGTTCCCTATTTTTCACCATTTTAGTCTACGCAAATATTTACGTAGGCTATTACGGCGAAAAAAAGGAGAACAGAAATAGCATAGTGGGCGCTATTTGCATTCCTTTTTTTTTCCACCGTAATAGCCTATGTAAATTTTACGTAGGCTAAAATGACGAAAAATAGGGAACGCAAATGGCGGCCACCGTAGCCACTGCCATTTGTGTACACTGTTGTTTGTTTGTTTGTTTTTTTGCCCAGCCGTAATAGGCTACGTAAATACTTACATAGCCTATCACGGCTGCCTGGCTGGATGCAAATGGTGGCTGCTACAGTGGCCGCTATTTGCGTCCGCAGCAGCCCGTCCATAGCAGGAACTCCAGCTGAGGATGGGCCTGGCTGGCTGTGGAGCAGAGCCAGCCGGGCAGGATTCCAGGGGGGAGGACTGGATTACCTCCCCCTCTGTCGAGGATTCTGGGGGGACGGACGGAGCACCTCCCCCACACCGCAAACACAATCTGCGAAAGGGTAAGTGACTTTTGTACATCCCTAGATTTAGCCCATGAATATTGGTGATCCCATTTTTTTTATTTAATCTACCACCAAATACCTGAAGCTTTCTGAGTAGTTCACAAAAATTAAAATCACAAAATAGGTCTACAGGGCATATTTAACAATAAATAAATAAATAAATAAATAAATAAATAAATAAATATCTGCCCATCCCAAAGTCCTGGATTACATAGCTCGAGTTCAGTGAGATTCTAATGATCTGCTTGAACCTCTTCTTTTTTGTTATGAGCCCTACTATCCTAGCAAGTTTTTGAAGCTGCACATGTCCCACACCAGATTTCAAAGAAATATGTGGAGATTAGGGATGTCAGAGAATTCCACCACAGATCTCGGTGAGGCCGAATGCCAGTGCATACAGCCCCCCAAACTCCATGGTGGAATGGCCTGCCCCCTGCCCCCCCTGCGGATCCCCCCTGTGACAAGACTTACCTGGGGCGGATGTTCCAGGCGGTGGCTGCCGCGGCTGGTCTTCCGACCGGCTGCCGCCGCCGCCATTTGCAGTCTTGTGTGGGGGGGTTGTTTTTGTTTTACAAGATGTGATAGGCTACGTAAAGATTTACGTAGCCTATCATGGCTGAGTAAAAAACCAAAAAACCAAAAACCGCGTACGAAAATGGTGGCTACGGCCGCCGCCATTTGCGTTCCTTATTTTTGGCCATCTCAATCTACATAAATATTTACGTAGACTATGATGGCAAAAATAAAGGGGAATGCAAATGCACAGCAGGCGCTACTGGTGTCCCTTTTTGATTCACCGTTTTAGCCTACATAAATATTTACATAGGCTAAAACGGTGAATCAAAAAGGGACGCAAATAGTGCCTGCTACACTATTTGCGTTCCCCTTTATTTTCGCCTTTATAGTCTACGTAAATATTTACATAGTTTAAGATGGCCAAAAATAAGGAACGCAAATGGCAGTGGCCGTAGCCGCCACCATTTGAATAGATGTTTTTGTTTTTGTTTTTGTTTTCCCAGAGCCCTCCGTGGCTGGGAATCCAGCTGCAGATGGCTCTGGCCTGGGCTGGGCCTGACCGGCTGCTCCGCAGAGCTGCCGCGGAGCACAGCCGGCCGTGGAGGATTCCGGGTGGGAGGAACAGATCGCCTCCCCCCCATTGAGGATTCCGCAGGGAGGGATGGAATGCCTCCCCCCCACCATCAACATAATCCGCGGAAAGGTAAGTGACTTTCATCCATCCCTAGTGGAGATTACATCTACAGCATCTTTCATTGTTCAGGTAAACCAGAATATCTGAGGGTTCTGAGAAAGATTCTAGATTTGAGTCAGTACCTGAATCTCTAGCAGACAAAGTGAAATACTGTAAATCATGACTTCGTGAAGGCTGAACACTCCGCCTTCTTCCCTGAGTAAATTAGTTTCATAGATAGAAGAAACTCTACTCACATTCTGATGTCTTGCTTACATATTCAGGTGAAAAATCAATGAAGTCATAAATAAATATCAGACATGTGCACTGACCACAAGATTCAACTCAGACCCTGATTCAGTGCGTAGGAAAAAGGCCTAATTCTGCTTGGGCCAATTTGGAGCCTGTTCATTTTGAACTCAAGTTGAGGTTTGGGAATCCAAGGCTTCATACCTCCTATAGACTACCATGAAAAAAAGAAGAAATAAAAAAATGGATATAACTTTCTCTCTCTCTCTCTCTCTCTCTCTCTGTCATCCATGGTTGAAATTTGCAGGCCCAGTACCCCTTGATGAAGGGATTATGCCTTACAAATTTCAGGAAAAGTAAGTGCAGTGGTTTTGTGCTCCACAAGTTCGTATTTTGATTTATTTTGATTTTTTTTAAAGACAATTGCAGAATCAGATGAAATTTGCAGCACTAGTTGCCCCTTCAGAGGAGGTTGAACTTTCCAAATTTCAAATGAATATGTGCAGGTATTTTGGTACAATATCAGCATTTACATTTTGTGGGCATCCAAACTAGAACACACTTATCACCTTGTGGTACTTGTGGACCATTCTTCTGAATAAGAAACACTCAAACTTCCAGAAGGTGAAGTGCAACCATTTATGTGGAAGGGTGTCAGGGTGGAAACTGAGCCGATAGAACCCCAGAGCAGTTCTGATTCTGAGGGGGATCAGCAATCCGTGGGAGAGGAGCCAGCTCATCCCACACAGGCACAGCTGCTGGCAGAGATTCCTCCTGCCAGAATTCCTGAGATAGATAGTGGTCCTAACAGTGAGAAAGTGTGGGAACTGGGCTTGCTAGATGCTCGACACAGATGCAGGGAGCGATGAGCGATGGAGGGCGCGGAAAGGAGGCATAGTGCCCATTTGGCGCGCAAGCAATGGCTGCCTCCCATGGACCCAAGGGAAAGAGGGAGGATCTCTTCCTAGCCCATAAGTTCAGGGTCTTCAAGTGACTCTCCTTCAAATGGGGATCAACTGCCTACTCTGAGCGTAGGCTACTCTGCTGTTCCTTGCTTAGTCGCTGGTGATTAGCATCTGAAAGAGTCATTAAGTTGTAAAAGGATTAAAGCCTTGAAAAGAATCCTTTCATATGTGTCTGGAGTTGGCTATTGGAGTCTACTGAAAGAGGCCGCTAGGGTGCTCCTGACAAAGGGGATGTGAGTAATTCACTTCCCTTTCCTTCTGCCCATGTTTTTTTGGGTGGTGTTGGTGGTGGATTTGTATGAAAATGACACACATCATAGAGGTGTCTCCAGAAAATAAACCTGCAAAGTTTCAGAAGGAGGGGTACAGGGGAGAGGGAGTTGTGCTTACTGAAAAGCAGCTTAATGCTAGGGATGGATGGACTCATCCCAGTCTGAGCTCGGCAGGCGCTCGTGGAGGCATTATTGTCCTGCAGCTGCGTATCCTCGACATGAGCCTCCATTTTAATGCAAGATGAGGTTCTGCATTTTTCATAGATTGAATTTTGCCCACAATGGCAGCTGTAAAGAGACATTTTCCCAACATTATGTTGGGCAAATGGCCCTTTACAGTCACCATTGTGCACAATATTAATGCAAAATGAAGGTCTGTCACAATGGTGGCCATAAAGGTCCATTTTCCCAATATAATGTTGGGGAAATTGCCCTCTACAGCCACTATTATGCACAACATTAGATCTACCAACCCCCCCCCCGAGCCCCATGTTACATTAAAATGGAGGCTCACATGGATGATGGGTGGCTGCAGGGCATGAGAGAAATGGCCAGGCAAGTCCCAGCTGTTTGTGTGGCTTGGCAGGCAGGGGTGGCAGCTCATGGAGCCAGTTTTGGAGGCATGGGCAGGGGGAAGTTCAACGTACTCCTAGACCAATTGGGTGTCCACCCCATCCCTACTTATGGCTATTTTCATAGTGAAACCTGGTAGTGTTGGAAGAAGGGCCATCCCATGGTCCTCCCCTTGTCCTCCCCACATTATGACATTTGGTTAAAGATGCTAACATATGTAATTTGGATACATGTGTATGGGGGTATATATGTGTAAATAAGGACACACAGGAACAATATGGTGTAAGGGTGGTTGTAATTCAGAATCAATATGAAGAAATTAACATTCTAAATGACTGATACATTTTCTTGATATTTTTTAATTGGACTCTTTCCATCTAGAATCAATCAATTGTTAAAAGATGTTTTGACACTTGCAGAAGAAAATAGAACAACCTGAAGTCTATTTTGTGTCACATTGTAGTCTACTAAAAAGGACATAAGAAGGAAGAGAATTTTAAATATGTATCATATTCTCGGTCATTTACTGAAAGAGGTTGTCATCTTTCTTGGAACTCTAGAGGAAGATGCAGATTTTCTTGGCAACGATTGCTAACTAAAGCATTCAGTGATAAAATGGCCTCTCATGACTCACAAGAGAAGGAATTCAGAAAAGTTACTAATGCTTTGTATTAATGTGTGACTTTTGATATACAAGCAAAACATTTAGAGGACCCTTGCCATTCTGGGCCAAGACACGAAGCAAAGAGTCAACTGAAGGATAAATTAATATGGCAATTGTTCTTATTTTTAATGAGATCTCAGTGGAACTCGTTGTTCTGACCAATAGTTATTGTTATGGTACCTACATACCTCAGAGAATGACTGCTTATATGAGTCTTTCTCCCTACTCAACCACAAGATTGATTTGCCTCTACATTTTTCCTAAATACATTCAGAAAGTGGTGGGATAGAAATAAAGAATACAACTAAAGAATCTATTGCTTTAATAGAGAGAGAAAAAAATCTCTCCCTGCAGAAGATGGAACACAGTGACTATTATTTGTCTTTACTCATATTCAGGGTAGTTCCACACATTCTACTTGCTGTGAGAAGCAATCACACACACACACACACACACACACACACACACGCACACACACGGTTAGAATTAAGGACCTTCCTTCCATGAGAAGAAGAGCTCCACTCACCCCAATTTTTAGGGATCCCTCCAACATAGCTCAACCCATTCAGCAGGGTCTCCTGACTCTCTGTGTAGTATTTTGAGGGGGATGGAAGGGTTGCTGAGGAACATAAGAGGAGCCATGCTGGATCAGACCAAGGGTCCATCTAGTCTAGCATTCTGTTCACACAGTGGCCAAACAGCTGTCGACTGGGAGCCAATAAGCAGTACACAAATGCAACAGCACCCTCCCACCCATGTTCCCCAGCAACTGGTGTACATAGGCTCACTGCCTCTGATACTGGAGATAGCTCATAAACACTAGGACTAGTAGCCATTGATAGCCCTCTCCTCCAAGAATGTATCTAACCCCCTTTTAAAGCCATCCACATTGGTGGCCATCACTACACACTGTGGTAGTGAATTCCATAGTTTAACTATGTGCTGTGTGAAGAAATACTTCCTTTTGTTTGTCCTGAATCTCCCACCAATTGGCTTCATGGTATGACCCCAGGTTCTAGCATTATGAGGGAGAAAAATGTCTCCCTATCCACACTCTGCACACTATGCATAATTTTTCACACCTCTATCATGTCTCCCTTTACCCTCCCCCCCCCGAGCTAAACGAGACCAGGTGTTGTAATCTTTCCTAATAGGGAAAATGCTCCAGGCCCTTGATCATTTTAGTTGCCCTTTTCTGCACTTTTTCCAGATCTATAATATCTTTTTTAAGGTGTGGTGACCAGAACCATACACAGTATTCTCTAAGTGTAGTCACACCATAGATGTGTATAAAGGCAATATGATATTGGCAATTTTTTCTTAATTCCTTTTCTAATAATGCCCAACATGGAGTTTGCCTTTTTTTACAGCAGCCACATGCTGCATTGACATTTTCATCAAGCTGTCCACCACAACCCCACAATCTCTTTCTTGGTTGGGCACCTGTAGCTCAGATCCCATCAGGTTACACTTGAAGCTGAGATTTTTTTGCCCCAATGGGCATCACTTTACTCTTGCTGACATTGAATGTCATTTGCCATTTGGATGCCTATTCTCCCAGTTTGAGAAGGAGGGGATGGGAAGTCCACTTATACCAATTCAGTTGATCCAGCATAAATCTGTGTGTGCTGTCAGTGTAAAACCAAAAGGTCAAAAATTCAGTTAAAGATTGCAGGAAGCCAAAGGATGGCAAATGGCTTGGTGCCAGAATGCCTACAAAAGTAGAATAGATAAATTACTGGTTAGGAGTGTCAAGAACCTCATTTTCTTTCTCTGCTCTGTCTGTAAGACTCCATTTGGTCAGGCTGATGTTGCACATAGTGATGCAACCTCCTGTGTGTATGTTATCTTGAGATGTCTCTAGCTCCAAGGTCAGAGCCAGGCTCAGTTAATTGGATTCAATGATCTCAGCTGCATTTTAGTGGGAACTCCCCCTCCCCCAAGTGTGAGAATGCTGTTCCAGCCAGCCTGTGATTGGTTAACAGAGATCTTGTAGGAATT
Source organism: Heloderma suspectum (assembly GCF_057233095.1). Classification (NCBI taxonomy): domain Eukaryota; kingdom Metazoa; phylum Chordata; class Lepidosauria; order Squamata; family Helodermatidae; genus Heloderma; species Heloderma suspectum. Next base: position 177,883,396 of record NC_139461.1, read on the forward strand.
GTTAGGGGCTTGAGTATAAAAAGAGGAGGCTGTAGCTTCCCATTGTCTTTGTCTTCATGCTTCAAGTTGCCTTCGGGCTTGTGAGTCTCCAGATCACAGACTGGCCCTTGTCGTGTTGTAAGACCCATGCTTAGGTAACATAAAGGGCAAGCTTAGGCATACTTTTTGCCTGCAGTGTTGTTTCCAAAGGTTACTCTGGTTCTTGTATGTCTTTTTATTCCTTTTTCCCATTTCCCTCTGTAAATAAACTTAACACGCACCTTGAGACCTGTGTGTGCTTCCTTCCAAGTAAGACTTAATATTAAATCCAGAGCATTCTGCTGGGTTAATAGCTACTGTTTACCATTTTTGGCTTGAGGCTTGGAAGCAGAGGGTGGCAGTTTGAACCCCTATTACCCAAGCCTCAAGAGCATTTGAGAGGTCCTCTGGCTCATGCTGAGGTGGCATAAGGAGTGGTGGCAGCCTATCTTGGTAACTGTCAGTAGCCAGGGCAACCTCCATCCTCCCTTCACAAGGAGGTTCAACAAAGTGTCAGGAATGATAAGAGACTTGCAGAAAGGTTGTATTTTGATTACAGTGCTGAAAGGTCTGCTATGAAGGAAAAATAATGTTGTTGGCAAGAACGTCAAAGGAAGGATATAGGGACTCACCAGATAGAAATTTAGGGCAAAGGTTAATACCGCTGATTGGTCAGACCAAAAAAAGAACAGACTGTCTTTAACATATAAAAGTCAGAGGCCAAGAAGGGAGTTTTAAAGAGAATGGAAGAAAGGAAGTAAAAGAAATCAATGAACTGCTTGAAGGAGTCTTCTCCTGACAAGGAGATTAAAAATTAATAATAACACAGGTGGAGCACAAGTCTTTAATATGGTTGTTAGATTTTCTATACTAAAGAGAAAACATCTGCAAGTTCTCCATGTGAGGGATGATACAACAGCCATTGCAAAAATAAAATGTGACCCAGGAATGGAAATATTTAAGGTTGCCTCAACTTGCAGACATCAAAGCTGAGTTATTTATGCATTATTATACAAATTGGTTTAATACCAAAGATGGAAGAATGGGCAGAAGATAGATTTCTGGCCCTTTCTGACCTTTTTTGGGATGGCTTAAACAGACAACAAAGAAAGGAATGAGATTTGTATTTCAAGAGGAAAGAACCATTTGCTATGCTTGCTAATATGAAGCTTATTAATAGGTTATAGTTCATGGATATCATATTAGGCATGGAAGCTGAAGATATGTTTTCCTTTCTATTTGCTTTCTATGATAGCTACATGGGAGAGACCAGCAAATAATCTAGAAATTTTGCATCTGTGGACCAATTTACTATTAACTTGGTACATTGGGCAGTATCCTACCAAATCCATTGCACCCCCACTGATTTGGTTTGGTGGGGGTGCAAGCAAGACACCTGCCCCCTTACATAGGGGAGATTTTGCTCTTCCAGGAGCAACCAGAAATGAGTGGAAACAGTCGTTTCCGGAATGGAGCAGAACACTTGAGCTCTCGTAAGGGAGCCACTCTGACCTGTCCCGATCCAGAAACAAACAAGTTTGCTTATTTTAGGGATGTACGAAAGTCACTTACCTGGTCTTGCAGCTTGCTTCGCAGTGGGGGGGAGGCGCTTCGCTTCTCCCCCCGAAGTTCAGGCCAGGGGGGGAGGCTTCCCGCCTCGCCCAGCCCAAGTTCAGGCCGGGGGGGTGGCTTCCCACCTCGCCCAGCTGAAATTCAGGCCGGGGAGAAGCACCCCGTCTCCCCGGCCGCAAACTTCAAAAGAAAAGTAAAAAAAAAAAAAAAAAAGCCCCGTGATAGGCTACGTAACGATTAACGTAGCCTATCACGGCTAGATCTGCAAAGTCAGCCATGATAGGCTACGTTAATCGTCACGTAGCCTATCACGGGTGACTTTGAAAAAAAAAAGCCCATACGCAAATGGCGGCCCGCATAGGGAGCCACCATTCGCGTTCCTTATTTGGTCCCTGTAGTCTACGTAAAGATTTACGTAGACTATGGCGAAAATAAGGGCAACGCAAACAACTGGTAACCAGTGCAACTCCTTCAGCACTGGAGTGATGTGATCTCGCCGGCGGCTGCCTTTAATCAGGTGAGCCGCCGCATTCTGTACCAGCTGCAGTTTCCGAACCGTCTTCAAGGGTAACCCCACGTATTTTTTACCATCTTCAAGGGTAACCCCATGTACCCCATGTTTTGCCATGATGGGCTATGTAAATATATATGTAGCCTATCATGGCAAAAGACAGGGACACAAATGGCAGCGGCTACGGAGGCCGCCATTTTCATTCCTGCCTATTGCCGTGATAGGCTATGTATATATTTACATAGCCTATCACGGCCTCTGCAGGGACACACATGGCCTCTGCAGGGATGCAAATGGCCTCCTCAGGGATGCAAAAGGGATGTAAATACTTACGTAGCCTATCACAGCCATTCGACGGAATGCGAATGGTGCCCGCAGATGCGGCCACCATTCGCGGAGCACCGGACGGCCGACACAAGGTAGGCTCCGTTCCGGGCCCATTTCACAGGGTGGCAGGGGGGCGTTGCTTCGTTCTGCCACAGATTCCAGGGGGCCCAATTCACTGGAATTCAGCCTCCCTGGGATTTGTGGCAGAATGCTCTGACATCCCTAGCTCTGGCAGCTCCAGGATAAACAGGCCAAGAGAAGCTTGCAGAAGCTTCTGGAGACAACGTCTGTGTTTGACTGTGGCTCCAGCTATGCCACCTGCTTGTGGACCCTGCCTTCTGCTTGGGCCCTGCTCTGTAATTGACCTTGGCCTGGATTAGGTGCTTTTCTCTCATTCTCTGCATAAGCCCTTTTGTCTATGCTGCCTGGCTTTGCTATTTGGTACTTTAGATCTAACCAGGACTGTTTGTGGACTCCTGACCCAGCTTGCCCCTCTGTTGTACCTTCAGGCATTGACTCACTAGACTCCAGCACAGCCTGAACACCTAGGGATGGGGGAAATAGGACAGGGAGGGCCTGCTTGTGCAATGGCACTGTTGGACACTGCCCTTTTTTCATGTGTACATCACTATTTGATATGGATGTGTGTATGTAAAAACTAGAGGTAGTATCCAATAGCATCCTTCTTCCAGCAGAACAGCCATTAGTGGGTGATCAAATTTCCCCAGACTCCTGCAGCGCTTAGCACCCCCATCTGCTCCGTAGGGTTGGGGGAACCTCCAGAGTAGATTTGAGGGCATGTGTGGGGCTACAGCAGGCGGAGGGGAAGGGAAGCTCCTGTTGTGTGAGCAGAAGTCTGTGTGCACAAACTGGGATTTATCCCTTGGACTGCACTGTAACTGTTGATCTTGTTGTAATTTTTGGTTATATCCTAGAATGCAAACATTCACCTGGCAAAAATTCACCTTAATTTCAGGGGTATGAAACTCGTTTCAGCCTGAGGGCTGAATTTCATTTCAGAGAAGCTCTCGGGGGCATTCATTCCATTGTTGGGTGGGATCAAAGGCAAAACTGGCTTCACTGAAGGCAAACAGGGCAGACTAATACCAAAGACCTCCAGCATATTTTAGCTTAAAGCCCTTACTGCCAGTAACTAAGCCCTAGAGAGGCATCTCGGCCTTTTAGAATGGGAGAAAACTGCAGAAAAGGCAGGAAACCACCAAACAATCAGTGGTGGATGAAAGGGGGTGGGGCCAGGGGGAGGGGCATGGCCATCTGGGGAACCCTGGAGGAACAGATTGGAACTACAGGAGAGATGGATTTGGCCCCTGGTTCTGAGGTTCTGCACCTGATCTATGTAATGCAGAATATGCCCAAGAATGCTGGCTTTTAAATGCTGTACTTTTAGGTAACTTTCTTTATAGCTCTTCATCTGCTGTAGGGATTTACGGCTTGTGTAAAATCTGCTCTGTCTATGTTTCGCAGATTGTCAGGCACCTTTTGTTCCATTGTCCATTCACAGACAGATTTGAGTTTTATTTTATTTTTTTTGCTGTGTGGAAAAATACACAAATAATTGCATAAGAAGGTTCACAACAATTTACATAATTTACCTTAATACATGTTGTATAGGTAGAGGGAATGACTGTTAGACTCAGCAGGCCTCAAACACAACTGTCCTTTATTTATCACACACTGAACTGCAAAACTTAGCAGAAGCTCCCACCACTGCTGCTACTCCCAACTCTACAGGAGCCGCCATGGTTCAAAACAATAACTAACCCACAGTACCCCCACTTAATACATAACAGTATGTAACATTTAATGTATTGCCCCCCATTCCATTCAAGTTTTCCCTGCATATATTTCCCAGCCTCAGCAGAAACTTGCGTGTTTTCCTGAAAATAAATTTGCATAAATTTCAGGAAAGTTAAAACAAAACAAAAAAACAATGATCCAAAAGTGCATGCCCCCTGAATGGCCTGAGAGGGTTGGTCCACAGTGGATTCAGCAGGTCAGATGCTTAAAAATCTGAGTTCATTCTAGTCAGTCTGGAATTTCTCCAGCATCTGTAGTCTGCTGAGGAACGTCAGAATAACCCCCACAGAAATCCAGCATATTGCCAAAGATTCTGAACTATTAAGGCACATCTGCAGTTCATGCAGACTGGTGGAGCCAAAAGTCCAATTCCAGAACTTGCATGTAAACAAAGATGGCACGCTGGAGAAAAGGAATCTTCCAGGGGAGTTTGCCATCACTATAGACATCCTCACTAACAAAACCGTGAGAAAACTTTCAAAGAACTTAAAACAAAACCATGGCAGGTTGATTTTACAAAGCAGCCATAAGTGTAAGAACTTCTTTAGTGGCACATGGCAACTTTAATGCAACACGTGGGCTCTCTCCTTGAAAGCTTTTGTTGTCTTCCTTCTTTGCCTCATGTGTCACATTTCATCAAACAAAAAGAACACTTCATATCTTGTTTCCTTTTATGCCAGGCTCCTGCATGTTTGCAGATCTCTAGGAAGTATCTGGAATATAATAAAAAGTAAACAAGCTGTCATAAAAAGGGACATTTGAAAGTGAAGTGATATTTTGTTTGGATTTTCTAAAGCTTTCACAACTCCTTTGTCTCTTTCTAAATTAATCTGACATGGGTAATGAAATATTAAAAGGCAGCATACAACGTGTCTTGGCTGCTCTCCTCTGCCAGACACGTTGTTCTTGGCAGGCAGTGCAACACTGGGATTGTCATTTCATCACTTCCCTTCAGACCCACTCCTGAAACCACTGAGAGCTTGCCCAACAGAAACAACAAGCCTAGACTTTTCTGCAAAACATTTCAGTTGATCGAAGTTAGGGTTGGCGGAGAATTTCTCCCCGAAACTTCGGGGGGCTGAGCACCAACGTGTTCGGCCCCCCGAACAAGTTTCGGGGAGAACTCCTCCGCACCCCCCCGCACCCCGCACCCCCCCCGGGACGGGACTTACCTTCGCCGAATGTCCCTCCCGGTGGCGGGTCCGGCCGGCAGTTTGGCGGGTGTTCGAGCGGGGCAGGAGTGGCAGCCGGTCTTTCGACCAGCTGCCGCCACCGCCATTGCAATGAAATTAAAAAAAAAAAATGTCCCCTGATAGGCTACGTGACGATTCACGTAGCCTATCACGGCTAGATTTGCAAAGTCAGCCGTGATAGGCTACGTCAATCGTCACGTAGCCTATCATGGGTGACTTTAAAAAAAAAAAAAAGTGTGTACAGATAATGGTGGCCCCCATAGGGAGCCACCATTCCCGTTCCTTATTTGGTCGCTGTAGTCTACGTAAATGTTTACGTAGACTACGGCGAAAATAAGGGCAACACTATTTGCGTTCCCCTTATTTTCGCCGTAGTCTACGTAAACATTTACATAGACTACAGCGACTAAATAAGGAACGCGGATGGCGGCTCCCTATGGGGGCCGCCATTAGCGTACGTGCTTTTTTTTTTTTTAACTTTCGCGTTCGCAGCCGGGCGAGGTGGGAAGCCTCCTCCCCGGCCTGAATTTCGGCTGGGCCGAGGCAGGAAGCCTCCCCCCCGGCCTGAATTTCGGCCAGGCGAGGCGGGAAGCCTCCCCCCCGGCCTGAACTTCGCGGGGGGAGCAGCGAAGTGCCTCCCCCCCACCGCGAACAAGCTTCGAGAAAAGGTAAGTGACTTTTGTCCACCCCTAATCGAAGTTGGGATGCTGGAGAAATTTGAGATTGACTAAGATGAGCTTGGATTTCTAGGGATGGACGAAAGTCACTTACCTGGTCCCGCAGCTTGCTTCGTGGTGGGGGGGAGGCGCTCTGTTCCTCTCTGCTGAAATTCTGGCCGGGGGTGAGGTGCCCCATACCTCCGGCCACGAATCCTCCTGGCTGGCTGGCCGGGACGCAAATGGCAGCGGCTGTAGCCGCTGCCATTTACATCCCTGCAGTCAGCCGTGATAGGCTACGTAAATCCTTACGTAGCCTATCACGGCTGACTTTGGGGGGAAAAAAAAGCGCGTACGCAAATGGCGGCGCCCATGGGCGCCGCCATTTGCATTCCTTATTTGGGCACATGTAGTCTACGTAATTTAGTTATTGTATTTATATCCGCCTTTTTTCCTCTTGTAAGGAACCCAAGGCAGCTTACATAATCCTCCTCCTCTCCATTTTTATTCTCACAACAACAACCTTGTGAGGTAGGTTGGGCTGAGAGATTGTGACTGGCCCAAAGTCACCCAGTGAGCTTCCACAGCTGAGTGGGGACTAGAACCCAGATCTCTCCAACTCCCAGGCCAACACTCTCTCCACTACACCACACTGGCTCAGTATGTAAAAAAAATTGCCCTAAAACTATGCTGAATGCGTGTAATTGCAATCATATAACTTCAATAAATGCCCAATCACACATCTGGCTTGCCTGGCTATGTGGGGGGGGAGGCTTGTGGGCAGTGGGGGAGAGAAGAAGCATGACTGACCACCACTGGCAGTTTGATGTGGTGCCACCATGGAGCAGGAGGGGATCGAGAGGTGTTCTTAGCTCTCCAGGCCCCTCACCGCCTCTTCGCAGCTACCCCCGCCCCTGCAGTGTGGGTGCTGCCACTCTCCCTTTTGGGGGCTGTGTGTCTTTTTGCCTACTTCACACTGTAAGTGGGAAGGGTGTTCTATTAGGTGAATTTGGCTTTATCTGATGGTCTGGTTTATTTGGTCACATTTTTTTCCAGGTAAGCTGCTAGGGATGGGCAATGCTGATGAGAACAGGGATGGTGCAGAGGAAAACCACTGGAAGATTATTGTATACAGGGATGGCGGAGAATTTCTCCACGAATCTTCGGGAGGCCGAGTGCCGACGCATTCAGCCCCCTGAAATTGGTGGGGAAATTCTCCGCCGGCCCCCCGCCCCCCCCCCGGGATGAGACTTACCTTCGGCGAATGTCCCTCTCGGCGGCATGTCCCGGCGGCAGTTCGGCGGCGTTTTGGTGGGGGCGGGGGCGGCGGCCGGTCTCCCGACCGGCTGCCACCACCGCCATTACAAAAAAAAAAGTACAGTAAAAAACAACAACAAACCACACCCGTGATAGGCTGCGTGACGATTTACGTAGCCTATCACGGCTAGATTTCCAAAGTCAGCCGTGATAGGCTATGTAAATCGTCATGTAGCCTATTACGGGTGACTCTGAAAAAAAAAAAAGTGCGTACGCAAATGGCGGTGCCCCGTGGGCGCCGCCATTTGTGTTCCTTATTTGGACAGGGGTAGTCTACGTAAAGATTTACGTAGACCACGGTGAAAATAAGGGCACGCTATTTGCGTTGCCCTTATTTTCGCCGTAGTCTACGTAAATCTTTATGTAGACTACCACTGTCCAAATAAGGAATGCAAATGGCGGTGCCCCATGGGCGCCGCCATTTGCGTACGCGCTTTTTTTTTTCAAAGTCACCCGTGATAGGCTACGTGACGATTTACGTAGCCTATCACGGCTGACTTTGGAAATCTAGCCATGATAGGCTACATAAATCATCACGTAGCCTATCACGGGTGTGTGTTGTTGTTTTTTTTACTGTACTTTTTTTTCGCGGCCGGGGAGACGGGGCGCTCCTCCCTGGCTTGAATTTCACCGGCGAGGGATGGGGCGCCTCCCCCCCCGGCCTGAATTTCGGCCGGGCGAGGCGGGGCGCCTCCCCCCCTCGCCTGAACTTCGGGGGAAGAACCGAAGCACCTCCCCCCCACCGCGAAGCAAGCTGCGGGACAAGGTAAGTCGCTTTCGTCCATCCCTAATTGTATATCAAGGAGATAGGGATGGTGTGCCACAGTTGTTCCTTCTATTCCCATGTCTCCTGGAAGACCTTAAAACTTAGGTCTCCTTAAGGCCTTTAGTGTGAAATTCAGTTTTCAGAGTTGGTTGCAAGTGGGGATGGCACGGCCTTGAAATGCGGGAGGATGACATGAACGTTGGGGCGGCCTTGGAATGCGGGAGGGTACCATCTGGCTACTGTCCACTCACTTCGCCTAATCTTTTGAGTGGTACAGATATGACATACATCATCAGGTGGCTTAAGCACAACAGGTGTGATTAATTAAGGTGCTGTCCTAAGCGGCACGTAGCACTCAAGAGATTAAGGTATAAAAAAGCCCCGCAGTTTGCCCAAAGGGAGCTTCGATGCAGACCTGACTGGGAAGGTGCTGCATGCCGGCCGTAGACTGGGGTCTCCTCATTGTTGTTCTGCTGGGGCTCCCAACAACTGATTGAGGACAGCTTGCTTGGTATTGTATATTCTTCTGGATATCCTCCTGCCTGCATTAAATAAAATCCTTTGACTTCATCTCACTTGGGTGCTTATTGTTCCTGAATCCAAAAAGAACCTTTGCCTTTGGCAAGACAGATGGTAAACATTCAGAGGCATTGTTTTGGTGGCAGGTGATGTCTGAGGCCTCCCTCTCAGGGTTTTGTGGCCCCAGCAAAGGAATAAGTGTTACCTCACCTCACCCATCTGGAGTTTTGCAGCCCGGGAGGGGGTGACAGGGAAGGCCCCCCTACCCAAAAAAGGGGTAGCCCTGAAGGGTGGCGATCTGTGACACCAGTCATCAGGCTTTGAATGTTTTGCCCGTTACAGTGCCTAGCTAGTTGCTGGCATAGATTAGTTGCAAGTCCAGGTCTTTCCCTTTTGCAAATTTATCAATACATGTGGCCCAATTTCATACCAATCACTTGTGTCTCATATCTTTAACCCCCCCCTTTTCACCTGCAAATGTAACATGGAGTGCTAAAGTATGTTGCCCATCAATAAATTCATTTTCTTTTTGAGAGTCAGCTGCCTGTAAAAACTCCTTTCTGTGGAGATGTGCCAGCATGCACTAGTTAACCCAGTTAACATGTAAACTTGTGATGTTCTTTCTTCAAGGCCTTCAAGGCCAAAGCCAAACTCTTACCAAATTAGACTGAATTGTTTCAGCTGGGCTTCTGTGAGAACTTTCCACCCTCCCAAAAGGAGGAACTATTCAGCCAGCTAGTGACTGGCTAAGGAGGCTCACTTCATGTTTGTCAAGGGTAGTGAGTATAAAGTCAAGGGGGCTACAGTTGCCCTTTTGTCTTTAGTCTTCTTCATCTTCATCTTTGTCTTGCATTTTGCTTTCAGGCTTGTCACTCTCAGTGTCACTGTTTGGGCCCTGTTCTATGAGAAGATTAGGGATGTCAGAGAATTCCGCGACGGATCTCGGTGAGGCGGAATACCAGTGCATTCGGCTCCCCGTAAACGATCGCGGAACGAAGCCCCCACCCCCCAAGCCATGAAAGGCACGTGGGATGAAGTGCCTGCTGCCCCCACCCCATGAAAGGCGTGTGAAACAGAGCACTTCCCTGCTTCCGTTCGCGCTGCTGTGTGAATGGCGGCCGTCCTGCAGCCGCCATTCGCTTCCTCCTTCTTCAGCCATGATAGGCTACATAAATACTTATGTAGCCTATCACGGCTAATGCAGGGACGCCATTTGCGTCCCTGCAGAGGCCATGATAGGCTACGTAAGTATTTATGTAGCCTATCACGGTGGGGGTGGGAAACCCCAGTGTATGCAAATGGCGGTGGCTACTGCCATTTGCGTATGCTGGGGTTTTCCCCCTGCCGTGAAAGGCTATGTAAATATTTATGTAGCCTATCATGGCTCACTGCAGGGATGTAAATGATGGCGGCTATGACAGCTGCCATTTGCGTCCCTGCAGGGCTGCCCAGTGGCCAGATGTCCAGCTGCGGGCGGCTGGAGCCAGCTGGCGGCTCCACGGCTTTGCCGCGGAGTAGAGCCGGCCAGCCAGGATTCCGAGGGGGAGGCACGGAATGCCTCCCCCCCAGCAAGGATTCCTGGGGCAGGGACGGAGCGCCTCCCCCCACCTGCAGAGCCCGGCGGAGCCAGGTAAGCAGGGTTTCGTACACCCCTAGTGAAGACCTGTATTTAGTAGGGCTGTGCACTGCTTCGGCCCAAACTATTTCAGCTTCGGTCCAAATAGATGCTACGCTATTTGCGTTCCCCCTATTTTTGCCATCTTAGTCTACATAAATGTTTACGTAGACTAAGACGTGTCAAAATAAGGAACGCAAATGGCAGCGCCCATGGGCACCGCCATTTGCGTACACACATTTGTTAGTTTTTTTAATCAACCGTGATAGGCTACGTAAAGATTTACATAGCCTATCACGGTGTCTTTTTTAAATCTAGCCGTGATAGGCTCCGTGATAGGCTACGTAAAGATTTACGTAGCCTATCACAGTGGGTTTTTTTTAATCTAGCCGTGATAGGCTACGTAAATCTTTACGTAGCCTATCACTTTTTTTGTTTTTTTGTTTTTTTTAAATCTGGAAATGGCGGCGGCGGCAGCCGGTCAGAAGACCAGCTGCTGCAGCCGCCGCCGCCAAACCGCCGCCAGAGCTGCCACCGGAGCCGCCGCCACCAGGAAGATCTGCCCAAGGTAAGTCCCGCCCCGGGGGGGTGGCGGGGTGGCGGCGAGCCGTTCCGCCACCAATTTCGGGGGGCCAAACGCGCTGGCATTTGGCCTCCCCAAGATCCGTGGCGGAACTTTCGTACATCCCTAACAATGATGGGTGGCGATGACTATTTCATGTATCTGGTGAATTGCATTCTTTGGTGCCTCTAACTCACTTGAGAACTATTGTTTGCATGTGAAATTTGACAGAAGCTTAAGCAATGTGAACTACATTTTAATTGATATTGTATGGTTTGTTCTGCATTGAACAAAATAGCACCTGGCAGTTTTAATGGGTGTGCCATTGACATGCTAATGTTGCCCCCACGTGGGCTGGGGAACAGATTAGGTGCATTTAAATGTGACTAGGGGTGTGGTTTAAAATACATGTCCCCTAGAAATATGGAATCCTAGGAGTTCCGTAATAAGGAAATTAATCAATGATTTGGTAGGAAATCTCAGGATGATCTGGAAAAGAACAGGAGTAGGGATGGATGGACTCACCTAGGTCCATACTCGGTGGGCATTCGAGGAGCCACCTCTGCCGCTTGCCTACACTAGCTGGGATACACAAGCCCCTGGGGGGCTCAGTGAGTGGTTCACTTGCACCCCGCAGCCACCTGCTGCTCCATGCAAGCTGCCATTTTTATGGAAGATGGGGTCTCTAGATTTTCCTACAACTAATGTTCCACACGAAGGTGGCAGTAAAGGGCCATTTGCGCAACATTAGATATAGGAAAAGGGTGGAACTGGCCCTTTTTGGCCACCAGTGCAGAATGTTAGATGTACAAAAATCTTGAGCCCCCACCTTCTGTGAAAATAGCAGCTCGAATGGAGCAGCAGGGGGCTGCCGAGCGTGAGAGGATGGGTTGGGTAAGTCCCACTCATGCAGCTCAGTGGGCAGGGGGCAAGTCTGGCTGGGTTTGGGGAGTGAGCAGGGGGGAGTCTGATGGATTGCTGGACCCAGTCGGGTACCCACAACATCCCTAAACAAGAGAAGGCAAATGGAGAGGAACAACAGAGGAGAAGTGTCCCTGCAGTAGGTCTAAAAGAAATGCATACACTATTAATATGAGGCGGGGGGGGGGGGTTCCCTAAGCACCACCAAATTGTTCTTCATTACTTTATCAGCATTATTATTCTCTCAGACAAAGGTTTTTTCATTTAATTAGGTGATTCTTTTTTTTTTTTAATGCTTCAGTTTTTGTCTGATTTCTGGCAGCAAATATGATCTGAAGTGAAATGAGCAAAAACTCAGGCAATTACCACCTTAAGTGATGAATTTATTTATTTGTGCAGTCTCTCTTGTGGCATTGTGAATAATACATGCTATGCAGAATTTTGAAGACAACTTAAAAGGCTCTACAAAGTGTACAATATATATTTCAGACATTATATATAAAGTTAGAACAATCTTCTGAACAGAAAACATTGTCTCAGGGGGGATGATTTAAACCCAAACTGCACATTATTCCTTTCTTTTTCTTCTTCCACTGAAGAAGGGCGGGGGGACTTTTTCAGCCTGAGGCCAGCTTCCATTTCAGAGAAACTCTCCGGGTGAGTTAGTGGTGGGTGAAGCCACAGTCAAAAGTGTGTGAGGCTGAAAAATGCGACCCCACCCCACCCCCGAGTCCATTGTTACCAATGTACAGATAGAAATATGAATGGATAGTCTATTTAAAAATAGTCCCCAGACCATTTACATTTCTTTTCAAATAAAAGGAAAACGCACATGCAAACAACATCAACAAAATGTTTGTATGAAGAAACTGAGGAAAAACTGAGGTAAAAGTTTAACCTGTTCTGTTCAATGACTGAAGGACTGAATGGATTAACAACAGAAGAACAACACTTCTGGGCAATGTTGACATTACACCCCTCCAGACATAATAGAAGTAGCTCAGAAAGAAGAGAAACAGGTTCTCAGGTGATATACTCTCTCTCTCTCTCTCTCTCTCTCTCTCTCTATATATATATATATATATATATATATGGAAGCCCAACACGTTTCGGCCTTTTCCTTATTTTTAGGTCTTCAGCCGGTAGAGAAAAAAATCTGTAGAAACTTTTCATAAAAGATTGTCTTCTGTGTCAACCTACTGCTTAGTAGATTGACGCAGGAGACAATCTTTTGCGAATAAATTCTGCCCCAAAATAAGAAAAAAATAAAAAAAATCCACCTAAAAATAAGAAAAATTCCCTACAGTGATCAGAGTGGTTTCTGCTGTTCACTTTTCAGAACTTATTGCACCAGTTCTTTTTCTACTTTTTTTTTCATTTGTACAGGCTTCCACTTACTTTCCAGGCACAATGAGACGTGCTGGTTATTTTCTAGGAATAGGGATGGGTGAACGAACAATTTTTGTGATGTTTGAAATTCTCAGAACACCAGCCTGAAGCTCACCTTGCCTCATTCCCCACATTCTAATGTACATCTCCACCCTTTTTTTCATTTCATTCAAATAGGAAAAGTGCACATTTTGAATGGGAAAAGTGCACATTTTTTCAAAAGCTCACTGAAATGCGCACCCCCGCCCCACACACACACATAGAATGAAGCATGAAGATGTTTATTTTTCTAATGTTAATGCACGTTTGGAAAATTGTGAACATTTTCGGAGAACATGCTCTCCTGCTCTTGTTCATGTTTGGGGTTGCAAACACGACGTGTTTGCATGATTTGTGAACATGAACACAATTCTTATACATCCCTACCTAAAAAAAAACCCTAAATGGCTTGGGACAAAGTAATCTGAAGGGCCACCTGTTCTCTCAAGAACCTGAATGTGTGTTTCTAGCTTGTGTACTTCTGGCTGCTAGGGATGGGAAAAGCCCCTGATGTCTGGTCCAGGGTAGGGTGTGCTGTGGGGACATCCGGGCCACTTAGGGCCCCACAGATTTCCCCAGATCCCTGGCACTTCCTCCATAGTTTGTGGGACAGCTCCCTGGCTGTATAAAAGGTGTGATTGGCCTCGGCACCGACTGGCTGCCACCACCGCCATTACAAAATAAAGTAAAAAAAACAACAACACCCATGATAGGCTACGTAACGATTAACGTAGCCTATCATGGCTAAATTTCCAAAGTCAGCCATGATAGGCTGCGTTAATCGTTACGTAGCCTATCATGGGTGACTTTGAAAAAAAAAGAGAAAGAGCCCATGGGCACCGCCATTTGCGTTCCTTATTTGGGCCCGGGTAGTCTATGTAAAGATTTACGTAGACTATGGCGAAAATAAGGGCAACGCTATTTGCGTATACATTTGTGTACGTGCTTTTTTTCCCCCCCAAAGTCACCCGTGATAGGCTACGTAACGATTAACGTAGCCTATCATGGCTGACTTTGGAAATCTAGCCGTGATAGGCTACGTTAATCGTTACGTAGCCTATCACGGGTGTGTGTTTTTTTCCCATTCACTTTTTATTTCATGGCCGGGGAGACGGGGCGCTTCTCCCCGGCCTGAATTTTGGCTGGGCGAGGCGGGGCGCATCCCCCCCCGGCCTGAATTTCGGCCGGGTGAGGCGGGGCACCTCCCTCCCCGGCCTGAACTTCGGGGGGAGAACCAAAGCGCCTCCCCCCCACCGTGAAGCAAGCTGTGGGACCAGGTAAGTGACTTTCGTACATCACTATTTAAAACTTGCTGAAGCTGAGAATGGAGGTGTAAATCCCTCTAAGATTTTTTTTTTTCTCAGCATGTTGTTGAAGCTCAGGTTTTCCTGAAATTCCCCCATGAAGAACCTCCAGATTTTCATCACGTTTTGCTCTGGGTGAGAAGTGGAGGAAAGCTGAGGATGTATGCAAGCCTTACAGTGGGGTTGCTGCTTGGACAAAACAGCATTATTATTTGTTTGATGAAAATAAGAAAAAAAGTATTTCAATAAGAAAAGCAGCATTTTCCAGCTGTGAGGGACTCATTTATTTGTATGTTCATATTCAAATATTTGATACACCCCATAATTGTAGTCTAAAAGGGCACAATCTAGTGGAAGCTGAATAATGTTACTGCTCTCATTGTATTTTTAATCTGCTCTAACTCATAAAGACAGCAGCAGAAGAAGAAGAATTTATTCATTTATTTATTACATTTCTATACAACCCAATAACCAAATCTTTCTGAGTGGTTCACAACAATTAAAACTGTAAAATACAACTTGATAAAACATAATACAAATGTTTAAAAGTTTAAAACTACAGTATAAAACCAAAACGAAAGATAAAAACCAAAATAAAACCTAGCAGCAGTACAAAGGTTTAAAATACGGGAATATATTTAAAAACAACTGAAACTGGAAGACTAAAATGCAAGGGAAAATAAGGTCTTCACCTGGAACCAAAAAGACCACAATGTAGGCACCATGCGAGTCTCTCTGGGAAGATCGTTCCACAACTGGGGTGCCACAATAAAAAAGAACCTCTTTGTTGTGGCTACCCACCTCACTTAATTTGGTGGGGGTCTCAGAGAAGGACTGCTGAAGATGATCTTAGGGTCCAGGCAGGTATCTCTGGGAGGAAAGCATCATAAGAACATAAGAAAGAGCTAGCCTTCTTCTCCAGGAATTTGTGTAACCCCCTTTTAAAGCCATCCAATTTGTTGGTCATCACTACATCTTGTGGTAGTAAATTCCATAGTTTAACTGTGCGATTGTGAAGAAGTACTTCCTTTTATTTGTTCTGAATCTCCCACCAATTAGCTTCATGGGTTGACCCCGGGTTTTGGTATTAGGAGAGAGGGAGAAAAATGTCTCCCTCTCCACATTCTCCACACCATGCATAATTTTGTACATCTCTATCATGTCTCCCCTTAGCTTCTTTTTTTCCAAGCTAATCAAGCCCAGGTGTTGTAACCTTCCCTCACAGGGGAGATGCCCCAGGCCCTTGATCATTTTAGTTGCCCTTTTCTGTACTTTTTCCTAGGGATGTCAGAAAATTTCGCCATGAATCTCGGGGAGGCCGAATGCCAGCGCATTCGGCCCCCCGAAATCGGTGGTGGAACGGTCTGCCCCCCCTGCCCCCCCAGGACATGACTTACCTTGGGCGGACCTTCCTGGCAGCGGCGGCTCCGGCGGCGGTTCGGCAGCGGTTCGGCGACAGCAGCTGTAGCGGCCGGTCTTCCGACAGGCCGCCACTGCCATTTCCAGTAAAAAAAAACGTGATAGGCTACGTAAACATTTACGTAGCCTATCACGGCTAGATTTTTCAAAAAAACCATGATAGGCTACGTAAATGTTTATGTAGCCTATCGCGGCTGATTTAAAAGAAAAAAACAACAACGCGCATATGCAAATTGGAAGGTCTTAGTCTATGTAAACATTTATGTAGACTAAGACAGTGAAAATAAGGGGAACGCAAATAGCGTAGACGCTACGCTATTTGCGTTCCCCTTATTTTCGCCGTCTTAGTCTACGTAAACATTTAGTCTACATAGTCACTTACCTTTTAGCGAAATTGATTCGAGGTGGGGGGGAGGCGCTCCGTCCCTCCCCCCGAAATTCTACGCTAGAAGTCTACGCTATTTGCATTCCCCTTATTTTCGCCATCTTAGTCTATGTAAATGTTTACATAGACTAAGACCTGCCAAAATAAGGAACGCAAATGGCGGCGCCCATGGGCGCCGCCATTTGCATACGCACATTTTTTTTCTTTTAAATCAACCGTGATAGGCTACGTAAACATTTACGTAGCCTATCACGGCTGACTGCAGGGACGCAAATGGTGGTGGCTACAGCCGCCTCTATTTGCGTCCCTGCTAGCCAGTGGCCGGATGTCCGGCCGCTGGCAGAGCCGGCCAGCGGCTCCGCAGAATCCCTGCGGAGCGGAGCTGGCTGGCCAGAATTTGGGGGGGGAGGGACCTCCCCCCTGGCCAGAATTTCAGGGGGAGGGACAGAGCTAGCCTTCCCCCCACCTCAAATCAATTTCACGTGACTTTCATACATCCCTACTTTTTCCACATCTACAATATCCCTTTTTTTAGGTGTGGTGACCAGAACCATATACAGTATTCTCTAAGTGTAGTCACACCATAGATTTGTATAAAGGCAGTATAATATTGGCAGTTTTATTCTCAATCCCTTTTCTAATTATGCCTAACATGGAGTTTGCCTTTTACAGCTGCCGCACACTGGGTTGACATCTTCATCAAATTGTCCACCACAACCCGAAGAACTCTTTCTTGGTTGGTCACCGCTAGCTCAGATCCCAGATTTTTTGTCCCAATATGCATCACTTTACATTTGCTTACACTGAACTGCATTTGCCATTGAATGCCCATTCTCTCAGTTTGGAGAGGTCCTTTTGGAGCTTCTCACAATCTTTTTCTTTCTTTTTTCTTTTTTAACCACCCTAAATAATTTGGTGTCATCACCAAACTTGGCCAGGTATCTTGCCCCCAAACTGTTTAGGGTTTGGAATGTTAATATCAGCTCGCTGAATCAGGCCTGGAGATGCACTGGCAGCCAGTGCAGATGGAAAAGTACTAGCATAATACGGTCACATTGGCCAGTCCCTGGTAAAGATCTTGCTGCCTTATTTTGGACCAGTGGAAGTTTCCAGACAGTTTTCAAAAAACAGCAGCATGTATAATGCATTACAGTAATCCAGGTGAGAGCTTACTAGAGCATGGATAACTGTAATATTTAGAGACCACTGTCAGCATTCGGAGTGCTTCATATACACAGTAATCTGTACAACAATCCTGTAAGATTGGTCATCTTGCAAATGTGGGGCTGGGGCTAACAAATAGTGGTTTGCCAATGGCTACCTAGTGGAGTCATTACAGAGGCAAGATGCAAATTCTGTGGACTTCTTGATTTGTAGCTGTCCCTTAAAGCTGCAGTCCAATACACTCTTATATGGGAGTAAGTCTGATTGAACTAAGGGTTTCAATGTTACCCACTATGCTTTAGCTAGGGATTTGCAAATCAGCAAAACCCGAACTCCCTGAAGTTCTCCAAATTCCATCTCAAAGCTTGTTGTGACTTGAGTCCATATCAGATTGCAAACTCTTTTATATTTTCACATGAAAATCTGTGAACGCTTTTGTATGCATTTTTCTAGGGATGTCAGAGAATTTCTCCATGAATCTTGGGGAGGCCGAATGCCAGCGCATTCAGCCCCCTGAAATTGGTGGAGAAATGGTCTGCCACCCCCCGCCACCCCCCCGGGATGGGACTTACCTTGCTTGAATGTCCCTGCGGCGGTGGTGGCTCTGGCGGTGGTTTGGCGGCGGTTCGGCGGCGGCGGTTCGGCGGCGGCGGCAGCGACCGGTCTTCCGACCGGCTGCCGCTGCTGCCATTTCCAAGTAAAACAAACAAACAAACAAACGTGATAGGCTACGTAAAGATTTACATAGCCTATCACGGCTAGATTTTTAAAAAACACTGGGATAGGCTACGTAAATGTTTATGTAGCCCATCACAGCTGACTTTGGGGGGAAAAAAAAGCGCATACACAAATGGCGTTGCCCTTATTTTTGCCGTACTCTACGTAAATGTTTACGTAGACTACACGTGCCAAAATAAGGAACGCGTACGGGCTTTTTTTTTTTTTAAGTCAGCCGTGATAGGCTATGTAAACATTTACGTAGCCTATCACTGCTGACTGCAGGGACGCAAACAGCGGCGGCTACGGCCGCCGCCATTTGCGTCCCGGCAGACGACGAGGTTTCATGGCCGGAGGGACGGGGCGCCTCCCCCCCAGCCAGAATTTTGGCGGGGAGGGACGGAACGCCTCCCCCCCCAGCCAGAATTTCGGGTGGAGGGACGGAGCGCCTCCCCCCCACCGCGAAGCAAGCGTCGGGATCAGGTAAGGGACTTTTGTCCATCCCTACATTTTTCCAAATATATGTATCAATTGTGTGCATTGAAACGTACACATTCTTCTCCCTTTCATTGAAGTGTATTTGTGCACATTTTTCAAAAGTGTACATTTTTTCGTGCACATTTTCCAACTGTTTGCTTGCTGTCGAATGCATTTATTTGGTCTGCAAATCACATTGCAACCTCGAGAAAGTAGGGCTTTCAAACGCAGATTGCATCCAAGTCTGTGCTTGGACTGGAGGGTGTCAACTGGGCAAATCCTAAGAAAAAAATGAATTGAAATATTTTTCATACACCTGCTCTAAATTCTATATGCAATGTTTGCGGAGGGTTTTTTTTTTCTCCCTATGTGCATCTCTGTGTATTCACTTTGCACATTTTATCATGTGGTTTTCTACCATTTTTTCTATAGTTTTATTCACAAATCCTGATGTAGCCCATCTGTGACATTTTTTTTCCCCTTTCCCAAACAGAAAAGACTCTTGTGGTAAATTAGGCTAACAAATTTATTCCGGCATAAGCTTAAATGTGTTAAGTCTTTAAGGTGCCACAAGAGTCTTTGTTGTTTTTGCTGTAACAGACTAACATGGCAGCCACTCCGGAACATTTTTTCTACAGTGTTATTTCCACATGTTAATATAGCTCTTTATTTATCTTTATGGTCCGCGAACACCCGCTGGCAGCCTGTCTCCTCACGAAGGCACCATTTTGAAAAAAAATGGCAGCTCAGGATTTTCTGTAAAAGTAATGTTGCATAAATGGCAGTCGTAAAGGGGCCATTTATGCAACATTGCCTAAATGGCCCCTTTATGGCCACCATTTATGTAACTTTACCTTTATGGAAAAGCCCAAGCCACCATTTTTTTCACAAAATGGTGGCTTGGCAAAGGGATGGGTGGCCACTGGGCACTTGCCGGGCACTCACTGGGCTGTGCAGTGGTTCACACAGTGTGGCGAGCAGGGGTGCGGGGGGTAGCAGCGGTTCAGGGAGTGTCCAGCCGAGACAGATGGAGGTGAGTCCATCCATCCCTATATGTAGGCCAGACACTATACTCCATCATTTAATATTTAATTTGTACCAGTGTCAAAAAGCCTTAGGGTGCTGCACTGAGAGATTTGGATCCCCTCTCTAATCCCATGCACTTGCAATGGCTTCTGCTGCCTCCATGGAGGGCTGGCTCCCAAAGCTAGTGGGGGAGGGAAAGATGTTTCTTTGCCAGACAAAACAGAAGATGCCATGATTGGTGTGGAACACATTGTCCCTGTTCCATTGCTCCGCTCAAACTGTGCAATAGTGGGTCAATGTTCAGTAGTAGAAAGAAGGGAACGGGACACTGTTTCCATTTTAGCTGCTAAAATAACTCAGGTTTCTGATCATGTGGGATTTTTCAAATCCTTATTCGAATCATCCCCAACATAATGCCTCCTGTGCGTAAGTGAGCATCGTATTATGCTTGTGCTAGCCAACACCTGTTAATTAAAAGGTCATAATTGGAGTCATCTTTTGCATGCAGTTAATTCAGGTGATTCCCTGGGGCAAGAAATGCCCTACCCGGTGCCAGCTTGTCTGGCTGAAAGGGGGGGGGGCATTGCAGGCGGGTGGGGTGATAAGACGTATGGGCCTCTGATTGGTGCACCCCAGTCACACCACCAGTCGGGGAGGAGCAGGCCGAGTTGTCTTAAACTCGATCCCCCTCCCTATCTCAGCTCTTTGGCGTGACGCAGCTATTGAGAGCTAAATACTCGCCTGGATACGACGCGGGATTCTTGCCTGCTGGAGACCGGCTTCGTCGTCGTCTTTCCAGTAGGGATGGGGGAGAATTTCTCCCCGAAACTTCGGGGGGCCGAGTGCCAACACATTCGGTCCTCTGAAGGTTGTTCCGGGAGAAATTCTCCGCCCCCCGCCCCCCCCCCGGGATGGGACTTACCTTTCACGAATGTCCCTCCCGGCGGTGGGTCCCAGCGGCGGTTCGGCAGGTCTTCGTCAGGGGCGGGGGCGGCAGCTGGTCTTTCGACCAGCTGCCGCCGCCGCCATTACAAGAAAAGTAAAAAAAAAACAACGCCCCCATGATAGGCTACGTAACGATTAACGTAGCCTATCACGGCTAGATTTGCAAAGTCAGCTATGATAGGCTATGTTAATCGTCACATAGCCTATCACGGGTGACTTTGAAAAAAAAGAAGAAAAAAGCACGTACGGCTAATGGTGGCCCCCATAGGGAGCCGCCATTCGCATTCCTTGTTTGGTCCCTGTAGTCTACGTAAAGATTTACGTAGACTATGGCGAAAATAAGGACAACGCAAATAGCGTTGCCCTTATTTTCGCCGTAGTCTACGTAAATCTTTACGTAGACTACAGGGACCAAATATGGAACGCGAATGGCAGCTCCCTATGGGGGCCGCCATTTGCGTACGCGCTTTTTTTTTTTCAAAGTCACCCGTGATAGGCTACATAATGATTAACGTAGCCTATCATGGCTGACTTTGCAGATCTAGCCGTGATAGGCTACGTTAATCATTACGTAGCCTATCACAGGGGCTTTTTTTTTTTTCTTTTGAAGTTCGCGGCTGGGGAGATGGGGCGCTTCTCCCCGGCCTGAATTTCGGCCGGGCGAGGAGGGAAGCCTCCCCCCCCAGCCTGAACTTCGGGGGGAGCAGCGAAGCGCCTCCCCCCCATTGCCAAGCAAGCTGCGAAACCAGGTAAGTGACTTTCGTGCATCCCTACTTTCCAGCCACCTGGATTCAGCGTGCTTTTGCGCGCCGAAGCTTCTCTTCACGCGCGGCTATCGAGTTGCCAACACTTGCGGCGGGTCTCGTGCACTCCGGCGCCGCTCCCTCTAGGTCGGCGCCTGTTGGCCGTCGGGAGAACCAATGTTACTGGTGATATCGTGTCCGCCCCCCCTTTCCTCCCTCCTTGCCGGCTCTTTTCCTCGAGCGCCCGCTGCGGCCCCGGTTTGGCCGGTGGCGCAGCGGCAGCGCTTGAGCACGAGACCTCTCCTCTCCGCAGCCGGCTGTTAGTCCTGAGCGCCGGCCGTGGCTCCTCGTGTGTGCGCCCGGGTGAAGTGCCTTACCCCTTCCCAGGGATCCGGGTGGGGCGGCGCGCGCCCGCCCACCTGCACCCTCAGCCTCTGTTCACCCCCCAATCACCCGCCCGCTCCCTCGCCTGCCCACCCGCTCGATCGCCTGCCCCCTCGTTCCTTTGCCCGCCCACCCGATCACCCTCCCGCCCGCTCGATCGCCCACCCGCCCAATCGCCCACCCGCTCGTTCCTTTAACCGCCCGCCCCCCCGCCCTCTCAGTTGCCCGCCCGCCCTCTCGGTCGCCTGTCTGCTGGCCGGCCTGTTTATTGGACCGCCGGGCTCACCTTCCGCCGGCCTCCACTGGCCGTGGCCTTCCGCTTGCCTCGCTGGGGCCTCGGAGGTGTTGGTGCCAGCGAGGTGTGGCGGCGGTACGCGTTGACCACGGCGCCCGTGTTTGCCGGCTTCGGCTGTCTCGGCAGCTGTGTGCCTGCCTCCCCCCCCCAGCTTGACAGTTGGGACGGCCTGGTGGGGAGGGGAGTCTGGCTGCAGGGCCAGAGACTGGGTGTTTTCCCCCAGTGCCTTAGTTCTTCTCCTATCAGCATCTCCCCCCCACAAAAAATTTAAATATTTAATTAATTAAACTGGGAAGCAGCCGCGGCTGCCTGTTTGGCGCCTCCTGAGCCAGGGCGCCCTCAGCTGAGGGCGCCCGCACTCAAGCGCGTCTCCTTCTCTACTGATAAAAAAAGAACCTTTGCTGCGCCTCTTGAGCTTTAATCTCTTGGTCTGGAACTCGTATCCGCTGATCGTGAAGATTGTCAGGTAGTTGCCTGTTGCCCGGGGTGCCCACTTGCTTACTTAAGTCTCCGATAGCAGCTAAGCTTAACTCACCTTTTGCATCATGCCTCCCAAGAAGGGCCAAGGTGGTAAGAAAAGGAAGGGGAGGGCCCCTCCCCCCCTCCCCAAAAGACCTCTGCCAAGTCCTGATTCTGAGTCTGATGAGGACTCAGACCCGGTACTGTCATCAATTCTTTCTCGTTTGGAAGCTGCTGAGCGTTCCTCGGGGATCCCTCTCCCTCCCCCAGCCAGGCCCAAAAAACCCTCAGCGGTTCAGCCTAAGCGAACGCAGCAGCAGACCCAACGCTCATTGCTCCTTTCTATTTCAGCTCGTCTGGATGCTATTGAGGCATCCACCTCCTCTACCTCGGCTCTTCCAGAAGCCGCACCGCCTTCAGTGGAGCTCGTCCCTTCTGTGGCCTCATCTCCCCTGGGTGCACAAGCAGCAATGTCAGTTCCAGCTAGGGATCAGAGCACGCTCACGATTGATACAGGTGAGACTGCTTTGACACCTTTATTTATTTATTTATTTATTTATTTATTAAATTTATTAATCGCCCATCTGACTGGTCACCCAGCCACTCTGGGCGATGTACAACCCACCATAAACAATTTAAAACAATAAAATTTTACCATAAATTTTTTTTTAAAAAAAATACCCTAACCCACCCCAAATGCCTGCCTGAACAACCACGTTTTTAATGCACGACGGAAGCTCATTAAAGAGGGGGCATGACGGAGTTCCCTAGGGAGGGAGTTCCACAGAGTGGGGGCCACCACAGAGAAGGCCCTCTCCCTCGTCCCCACCAGTCTAGCTGTCCTGGCTGATGGGACAGAGAGAAGGCCATCCGAGGCTGATCTTGTTAAGCGGCCTGTCTGGTGTTGCTGGAGGCGCTCCTTAAGATAGGCTGGGCCGGAACCATATAGGGTTTTAAAGGTCAAAACCAACACCTTGAATTTGGCCCGGAAAACAACTGGTAACCAGTGCAACTCCTTCAGCACTGGAGTGATGTGATCTCGCCGGCGGCTGCCTTTAATCAGGCGAGCCGCCGCGTTCTGTACCAGCTGCAGTTTCCGAACCGTCTTCAAGGGTAACCCCACGTAGAGCGCATTACAGTAGTCTAAACGAGAGGAGACCAGGGCATGTACTACCGATGGGAGCAGATGGTCGGGAAGGTAGGGGCGCAGCCGCCATATCAGATGGAGTTGATACAGCACTGTCCGGCTCACAGCTGACACCTGAGCCTCCATGGATAGCTGGGAGTCCAAAATGACCCCCAGGCTGCGGACCTGGTCTTTCAAGGGTAGCTGTACCCCATTCAACACCAGGTCAACATCCCCCAGCCTCCTCTTGTCTCCCACCAAAAGTACCTCGGTCTTGTCAGGGTTGAGCTTCAGCTTATTCCTCCCCATCCAGCCACTCACCGTCTCCAGACATTTGGACAGGGATTCTACGGCCAACCTTGGTGAAGATTTGAATGAGAGGTAGAGCTGAGTGTCATCCGCATATTGATGACACTGCACCCCAAACCTCCTGATGATAGCCCCCAGCGGCTTCACATAGATGTTAAATAGCATCGGGGAGAGGATGGAACCCTGTGGCACCCCACAAGTAAGTGGCCACGGGTCCAAAACCTCCTCTCCCAGTGCTACCCTCTGGTACCTGCCAGAGAGGAAGGACTGGAACCACCGCAATACATTGTTTCCAATGCCCAACCCCTCCAGGCGGTCCAGGAGGATACCGTGGTCAACGGTATCAAAAGCCGCTGAGAGGTCGAGGAGAACAAGGAAGGAGCATTCACCCCTATCCAGAGCCCTCCTCATATCATCCACCAAGGCGACCAAGGCCGTTTCTGTCCCATGCCCAGGCCTGAAGCCCGACTGAAATGGGTCTAGATAATCAGTTTCTTCCAAGTGTGCCTTCAACTGCACCGCCACCACCCGCTCAATCACCTTGCCCAAAAATGGCAGATTTGAGACTGGGCGAAAGTTGTTCAGAACTTGAGGATCCAAGGAGGGCTTCTTTAAGAGCGGTCTTATCACTGCCTCCTTGAGGGCTGATGGCATCACTCCCTCCTCAAGGGAGGCGTTCACCACCGCCTTGATCCCCTCGCCCAGTCTCTCTCTGCAGCTCATAATGAGCCAAGATGGGCAAGGATCAAGTAAGCAGGTGGTTGGCCTTACAGATGAAAGCACCTTGTCCACTTCATCAGGAGGAAGAAGCTGGAAGCGATCCCACAAAACCGGTTTGCCACAGGCCGCCTCTTGCTCACTAACTGTATCCACAGTGTGCAGAGTAACACACCTAATCTGATCAATTTTATCTGCAAAGTGCCTTGCCAAAGCCTCACAGGAGGCTTTGGCAATTTGCATGGCCGGGCATGGGGCAAATCACCCCATGGGGTTGGTTGCCGTGGTTTACCCTTCAGGGTGGCCCAGTCCCCCCTCTCTCACTTCCTTCAGTTACTTCAGCCTCCCCAGTTAGTACGCCCCAGCCCGTTGCCTCAGCCTCAACTCTCAGTTCAACTGCTCTGGTGTCCAACCCACCTAATTCAGTGGGGCCTGGCGCTTCATTCCCCTTAGCAAGAGATGCCACCACGTTGGCTCCGCCACTGCTCCAGCTTCATCCGCTTAACGTCGCCTCCGCCAGTGTTTGGCAGGGGCCCGCCGGTTCTTTTCAGGACCCTCTGGCTTCCCTATCTCCTCCTCTCTTAGCCCCACAGTTGTCCTCGGTTGACCCATGCGCCAACCTGAGTCGAGGATCTATGCCCACTGGTGCTACTTCCTCCCCTATTGGTTTTCACTTAACCATTGCCACCAGAGAAAAGATTCTGCTGGGTGAATTTACCGATGTCTTCGCCCTGCTCTTTCGCGAGCCTGAACCCAGCGATAAAGATAGGACCTGTGACTGAGATCCTGAGCGGAGCAAAGCCCGCAAGGTGCCTCGCACCTGGGTGAACTGGTTTCCAGGTTTTTTAATTTACGCTGGCATCCTCCAACAGAGATTCCCTGAGAGGGCTTGGGTTCTCACCAAATACCTTGACATAATATACAGGGCTTACACCAAATATGAAGGGAGTGCATGGCTGGCCTACCATGAAGCCTTTCGAAGGAGGGCCGCCATTGACCCCTCCATGCACTGGGATCTAAAGGACCAGGACCTTTGGCTCCAATTCATGACCCCTTCTAGGCCAGGCTCCGGCGACAGGTCCGACAGCGGCCACATCCTGGCCAAGCTGTCGCCCACAATAGCCATTAGGCCTATTGCGGGTCCAGGGGTTCAACACTGCTGGCTGTGCTGGGAGTTCAGCTCCAAAGATTCCTGCTCCTGAAACCCATGCCGCTTCCGGCACGCGTGCTCTCTTTGTGGCAGCCAACACTCCTGCTCCTCCTGCCCGAGAACCAGAGTTTGGAGAGGTTCCCCAAGGGATGGCCGTGGTGGCAGAAAACAGGGCGGTGGACATCCTCCCCCTCCCAAAGGGCCCCAGCCCAGTTAAGATTCTTCTGCTCCTTCAACTTCTAAGGCATTACCCAAATCGTCGGGCAGCAATCTACTTGGAACGCGGCTTCACACTGGGTTTCAGGATCCCCTTTATGGGTCTGCGCAAGCCGTATTTGACCGGTAACCACCGGTCTGTTCTTAGCATGCGGCGCTTGGTGCAAGACAAAATTAACAAAGAAGTTCAGTCAGGTCAGGTCATCGGCCCCTTTTCCTCGCCCCCACTACCCAACCTGCAGATTTCCCCTTTGGGAATTATCCCCAAAAAATCGCCCGGTGAGTTCAGGTTAATTCATGACCTCTCTTTCCCCAAAGGTCAGTTGGTTAACAATGAAATCCCAGGTTCCCTATGTTCCGTGCGTTACACATCCTTTGACACTGCGGTAGCCATGATAAGAGCCCTGGGCCGCGGGGCATTGATGGGCAAGTGTGATATCAAATACGCTTTTCGCATTTTGCCTATCAATCCTCTGGATTTTGATTTGCTGGGATTCTCCTTCCAGGACAAATTTTACATTGACCGTGCCCTCCCTATGGGATGTTCCATCTCTTGCGCCATGTTTGAAACGTTTAGTACCTTTCTGGAATGGGCCATACGGGATAAGACGGGCTACGGCGATGTGGTCCACTATTTGGATGACTTCCTGTTTGCTGGACCCGGGGACGGCATTTATGCTCTGACCTGATTAAGGCATTCATATCCTTCCTCAGATTTAGGTGTCCCTTTGGCACACGAGAAGACAGAGGGCCCAGCTGTTACTTTGACGTACTTAGGGATCAAGCTCGATACCCTCGCACAGTGTTCTTGTCTCCCTCACGATAAATTGCTGGTACTTAGGAATAAGATCCAATCCATCTTGCACCTTCATAAAGTCTCCCTTAGAGCCCTCCAAGAGGTCATTGGCCATTTGAACTTCGCTTGTAGGGTGGTGGCCCCTGGCCACGCATTCCTGCGACGGCTCTGCTGGGCAATGCGGGGTCTTCAACTCCCGCATCATCGCACCAGAGTCACCTCTGCTATGCGCATGGACGTGCGGGTATGGCTTAAATTTCTGAGAGACTTTAACGGCATCTCCTTTTGGAGGCGTGAGGTACTTCTACGAGCCGACATGCAGATCCATTCGGATGGGGCTGGCACCTTTGGTTTTGGGCTAATTTGGCGAGACCAGTGGTGCCGGGGACAGTGGCCAGAGAGCTGGGCTGCTGGCAGTATCTGTTGTGACCTCACCTTCTTGGAATTCTTCCCCATTTACGTGGCTGTACATATTTGGACAGAATTGATGGCCAACTCTGTCGCTCTTTTTTGGTGTGACAATTTGGCTGTAGTGCACGTAGGGGTGGACGAAAGTCACTTACCTGTCCTCGAAGGACGTTTGCGGTGGGGGGGAGGCGCTTCACTGCTCCCCCCGCGAAGTTCAGGCCGGGGGGGGGAGGCTTCCCGCCTCGCCCCGGGCGAAATTCAGGCCGGGGAGGAGGCTTCCCGCCTCGCCCGGCCGCGAACGCGAAAGTTAAAAAAAAAAAGCCCCCTGATAGGCTACGTGACGATTCACATAGCCTATCATGGCTAGATCTGCAAAGTCAGCCATGATAGGCTACGTCAATCGTCACGTAGCCTATCACGGGTGACTTTAACAAAAAAAAAAATGCGCGTACGCTAATGGCGGCCCCCATAGGGAGCCGCCATTCGCGTTCCTTATTTAGTCGCTGTAGTCTACGTAAATCTTTACGTAGACTACAGCGACCAAATAAGGAATGGGAATGGCGGCTCCCTATGGGGGCCGCCATTATCCGTACACACTTTTTTTTTTTTTAAAGTCACCCGTGATACGCTACGTGACGATTGACGTAGACTATCACGGCTGACTTTGCAAATCTAGCCATGATAGGCTACGTGAATCGTCACATAGCCTATCAGGGGGAGTTTGTTTTTTTTTCTTTGATTGCAATGGCGGCGACGGCAGCCAGTCAAAAGACCGGCTGCCGCTCCCGCCCCGCTCGAACACCCGCCGAACCGCCGGCTGGACCTGCCGCCGGGAGGGACATTCGGCGAAGGTAAGTCCCATCCCGGGGGGGGGGGTGCGGGGGGCGGGGGGGTTCGGAGGATTTCTCCCCGAAACTTGTTCGGGGGGCCGAACATGTTGGCGCTCGGCCCCCCGAAGTT
Source organism: Heloderma suspectum (assembly GCF_057233095.1). Classification (NCBI taxonomy): domain Eukaryota; kingdom Metazoa; phylum Chordata; class Lepidosauria; order Squamata; family Helodermatidae; genus Heloderma; species Heloderma suspectum. The sequence goes on from NC_139461.1 coordinate 177,911,619, forward strand.
TCGGGGAGAAATTCTCCGCCAACCCTAAGTGCACGTCATTAATACTTTATCCTCCAGAAACCAAAGGGTTATGGAGTTAGTTAAAGCATTTACCCTCCAATGCCTACGCCACAACATATGGTTCCGCGCCCGCCACGTGCTGGGTCTGGGGAACCCTGTAGCCGATCTGGTTTCGTGACACCAGATCGACCGGTTCCGTGCGTTGGCTCCATGGGCACGTCCGCTACCAGACCCTATGCCAGACGAACTGTGGGAGATTGGCGCTTTCAAGTCGAACATGCTATCCTGAACTCTATAGCCCCCAGAGCTGCCTACGAGAGAGCAGGTAGGGAGTTTAGCGCCTTCAGGTGTGGACTTAAGTTGCAGGATGTGTGGCCCTTACCTGTGGACCACTTGTTACAATTCTGTGTACATCTGCATAACAAAGGACTGTCCGCTAGGACCATTTTGGGAAGCTCACCTCCTTGGCCTTCTGGGCCAAAGTGCAAGGGGTGGAGGACTCCACCTCAGATTTCCAAATCAGAAAGGCTGTGCAAGGTTGGGCACGGATGTCTCCCGCCCCGCCAAACTCCAGACATCCTTTGTCGCCAGTTATTCTTATAGGGCTTCGGGCATTGTGGCCCTCCATTTGCTCTTCTCCATACGAAGCCTCCCTCTTTCATGCTGCGGCCTTAACAGCCTTTTTTGGGGCCCTTAGGATTTCAGAACTGGTCTGGGCATCCAAATCTGACACCACCGGGAGGGCCTTGAGGTATTCTGATATCCTGATCCATTCTAGCCTGATTCACCTCCATATTTGACATTCAAAAACCGATCAGTCAGGCAAGGGAGCATTGGTGACCCTTAACCAGGCCCAGACTGACGAGTTATGCCCTGTCAGGGCCTTGCAGGCTCTCATTGAGCATTGCGGGGCGAAGGAGGGTCCCCTATTTTGCCATGCTGACGGTTCACCACTGACAAAGTTCCAATTTTGGGCAGTCACTAAGTTAGCCTTGACCACACTGGGTCTGGGGCATTATCGTTTCGGGACTCACTCATTCCGTATTGGGGCGGCCTCTACGGCAGCTGCCATAGGTTTTTCTTCCAAGCAAGTGAAGGCAGTAGGGAGATGGCACTCCAGGGCCTTCCGCTCTTACATTCGCAAGTTGCCTGATGCTTCATGATGATTCTCTTCGCCTTCCCCAATGTTTTATTTAGATGGGATTCAACCGACGATGGTACGGGTGCTCATTTGTGGGCACAGTATGGTTTTTTGAGCTGCCCGCAGAGCTTCTACATTTATTTATTTATTTATTTATTTATTTATTGCATTTATACCCCGCCTTTCTCCCTCTCGCAAGGAACTCAAGGCGGCTTACATTATCCTCCTCCTCACCGTTGTATCCTCACAACAACAACCCTGTGAGGTAGGTTGGGCTGAGAGTCTGTGACTGGCCCAAAGTCACCCAGTGAGCTTCCATGGCCAAGTGGGGACTAGAACCCGGATCTCCCGGCTCCCAGTCCGTCACTCTCACCACTACACTACATCAGCCTTCAGATCCCGGCTGCAGTTTCCCCAACAGGTGGTGATACAATGGCTCGACCGATGGGGTATGCGATGGGACGGTCTTCTTCCCACACTCTTTCAATGAGGTTTGGTCAGTTTCCCTCCACAGGTCCTGGTGCTGCACCTAGGAGGGAACGACCTGGGCTACAAGCCTGGAAAGGGCTTGATTGAACACGCATTGGCTGATATGCGGACGATCCGACATCGCTGGCCGGGGGTGACCATATTATGGTCCTCAATGCTCCCGAGAATCATGTGGAGGGCGCAGAACAATGCGGCCATGGAACGGGCCCAGCGCAAGGTGAACAGAGAACTGGCACGTGGGTTGTCAGAGCATGGTTATGGTTGTATCAACCACCAAGGAATCCATTGGACTAGGAGGGAGCTTTACAGGCAGGACGGCGTCCACCTGTCAGACATAGGCAATGACTTATTTTTGGCCAATCTGCAAAGGGACCTGCGGGAAGTTCTTCTGCACAGGTGGGGGGAGTTTCACAAGCAATAGGCTTGTGACTCCTGTGGCGGCTAGGACGGGCAAAACAGGAAAGGGAGTAGGGATGGTGTACACACAGAGGCACCTTATGGTGACAGGTGACGCCTGAAGCCCCCCAAACGGGTTGTGCGGCTCGGCGGGGGGATAAGGGTTGCCTGGGAGACCAACCCTCCTCACTCACCCAGGTGTTGTGCGACACCGGGTTGGGGGTGACACCGGAAGGTCTACCTCCCCCAGAAGGGGCAGTCCGGAGGGATGGCGAGATCACCACCACCCCTCAGACTGGGTGTGTTTTTGCCCAAGAAGTGTCAGCTAGCCACTGACACAGTTAGATGCCCGTCCTAGTTACCCCTTTGCAAATATTTCAATAAATGTGGCCCAATTTTCAACCCAAGCTTGTTGTCTGCGTCTTCTTTGACCCATCTCCGCTCGCAAATGCCCTACCCGGCGCCAGCTTGTCTGGCTGAAAGGTGGGGCCATTGCGGGTGGGTGGGGTGCTAAGATGTATGGGCCTCTGATTGGTGCACCCCAGTCACACCACCAGTCGGGGAGGAGCAGGCCGAGTTGTCTTAAACTCGACCCCCCTCCATATCTCAGCTCTTTGGCGTGACGCAGCTCCCTCCCACCCTCCCCTTAGCAGTGTGGGTTTTGCCGGTTGCCCCTTTGGGAGCCATGTAGGAATTTTTTGGCTCACAGCCAGATTGGCCTAGGACTGTGAGTCTTTTTTGCCTACGTCACACTGTTATGCGGGTTGAGTGTGTCCTGTAAGGGAATACAGTCTATATCATCGGTCACATTCCACTTGGCGGCTAGGACGGGCAAAACAGGAAAGGGAGTAGGGATGGTGTGCATGCAGAGGCACCTTATGGTGACAGGTGATGCCTGAGGCCCCCCGAACGGGTTGTGCAGTGAGGCTTGGCGGGGGGATAAGGGTTGCCTGGGGGACCAACCCTACTCACTCACCCAGGTATTGTGCGGCACCGGGTTGGGGGTGACACCAGAAGGTCTACCTCCCCCAGAAAGGGCAGTCCGGAGGGATGGCGTGATCACCGCCACCCCTCAGGCTGGGTGTGTTTTCACCCAAGAAGTGTCAGCTAGCCGCTGACACAGTTAGATGCCCGTCCTAGTTACCCTTTGCAAATATTTCAATAAATGTGGCCCAATTTTCAACCCAAGCTTGTTGTCTGCGTCTTCTTTGACCCATCTCCGCTCGCAAATGTTTGTTGTGCACACTTCTGAAGCTGTTTGTATACTTTCCATTTTGCCATGCGGCAGTTACATCCCTTGGGCTAATTCTAGCCATGCAAATTCATACATTTGTTTTAAACCATGCCAGCAATAAGCACAGAAATACATTCACTGACATTTTGGGAAAGAAAGTCACAGCTAGAATTGTATTCAGACCATCCAGACTAGTACTGTGTTAAATGTTCTCAATGTGTGACTTGTAAGTAATGATCTGGAGGTCGGGGTCTTTCCCCAGATCGTTAGTTCTAACTATTTTGTGTCTGTTTGCAACTTTCCACAGTCACTGCTTTCCCCCCTCTGCTGCAACAGCCATTTTTCACTCTAATTATTTTTTGAGCAATCTCAGTTCATCTGGGATCATGTAGTGATGACAATACACTGTGTAACCAATCAGATTTAGCTATGTGTTGATGTCACTAAGGTTAATGAAGCCTTACTGGTTGAATGGTTAATCCTAGCCAATCAAGGATCACTCTGAGAGCTGAACAGTTTCTCATCTCATTCACAACAGTCCCTCCCAAAATCATGAACGGGGTGCAGATCATGCAATTCCGCTAAAGCTTTCTGCCAAACTGGTCCCCCATTTTGGCTCAGCAACATTCTATACGTAGCTTAATGTAATACATGGATAAAGAAAAATTATTGGCATTTATTTAAGAACAATTGTTTAATAGTACTTCATTACCATCTTTTAGGTTTGTATGCAGTAGGGTGGTAGGTATTTAACTCGCAGGAAGATTCTTATAGCGATACAGTAAGATTCAAAACGTAATACAGGAGAAGGACAACATGACAGGGCATCTTTGCTGGTCGCTGCAGGGTCTCCATAGGGATGGGGGAGAATTTCTCCCCGAAACTTCCGGGGGCCGAGCGCCAATGCATTTGGTCCTCTGAAGGTTGTTCGGGGAGAACTTCTCCGCCCCCCCACCCCCCGCCCCACCCCAGGATGGGACTTACCTTTCACGAATGTCCCTCCCGGTGGCGGGTCCCAGCGGCGGTTCGGCAGGTCTTCGTCAGGGGCGGGGCGGCAGCCAGTCTTTTGACCGGCTGCCGCCGCCGCCATTACAAGCAAAATAAAAAAAAAAATGCCCCTGTGATAGGCTACGTGACGATTAACGTAGCCTATCACGGCTAGATTTGCAAAGTCAGCCATGATAGGCTACGTTAATCGTCACATAGCCTATCACGGGTGACTTTAAAAAAAAAAAAAAAAGCGCATACGGCTAATGGCGGCCCCCATAGGGAGCCACCACTCGCGTTCCTTATTTGGTCCCTGTAGTCTACGTAAAGATTTACGTAGACTACGGCGAAAATAAGGACAACGCAAATAGCCTATTAACGTAGCCTATCACGGCTGACTTTGCAGATCTAGCCATGATAGGCTACGTTAATCGTCACGTAGCCTATCACGGGGCGGTTTTTGTTTTTGTTTTACTTTTCTTTTGAAGTTCGCGGCCAGGGAGACGGGGCGCTTCTCCCCGGCCTGAATTTCAGCCAGGCGAGGCGGGAAGCCTCCCCCTTGGCCTGAATTTCGGCCGGGCGAGGAGGGAAGCCTCCCCCCCCAGCCTGAACTTTGGGGGGAGCAGCGAAGTGCCTCCCCCCCACCGCGAAGCAAGCTGCGAGGCCAGGTAAGTGACTTTCGTGCACCCCTAGGTCTCCATCCTCCCCATCTGGATTTGGCCTGAAAGGCCAAGGAACAAAGTGTAGGTGTATGGCAGGGAAGTTATAAACAAGCACGATTTGTGACATTGCACAACATCATTACTGATCACGGGGCACATCTGTTAGGGCATCTGCCTTAACTTCCAGTCCCTGGTTTTGTGGAGTCTGTGCCAACATGAACTAAGCTTTCCTCTGGTCTTAAACTGACAGATTTTTAAAGCACTGATAAATATATTAAGGGCACAGAAAATCCAACAAGTGTCATGGATCCACTGCCTGTACTTCATGTGTCTGTGCCTTGGATTTTACATCCGTGGAGATGTTTGAAGCTTGTACAGATGAATGTATGGAAGGGGGGTTGGGATCACTTCTGTTAGGCCCACTTGACCGCCACATATTTGAAGCTTTATCTTCAGAGTGGCCTGAGCACGTATACTCCAATGGAAATAGGCTCCAATTGCAGATCTGTATCCTGCTACCATAAGAAGAGCCCTGCTGGGTCAGACCAAGTGTCCATCTAGTTCAGCATTCTGTTCATACAGTGGCCAACCAGCTTTCAACCGGAGACCCACAAGCAAGACCTACGTGCAACAGCACCCTCCCTCCCATGTTCTCCAGGACCTGGTGCACATAGGCATACTGCCTCTGATACTGGAGGTAGCACATAGCCATCAGGACTAGTAACCATTGATAGCCTTCTCCTCCAGGAATTTGTCTAACCCTCTTTTAAAGCCACCCAAATTGGTGGCCATCACATCTTGCTGGTAGAGGCTACATGTTTTGTTCTGTACATGCGGAGGCCCCTGTGTGGATAAGAGCTCAAATATGTGGAGGTCAGGGGGTGAATTCAACAGACACAATATTGAACCTCCTCTTCACATTTATCTCTACATGCTTTGAACATCTGCATGGGGCTCTAAGCACTATCCTGACTACATTGCGGCGCCAGACTTAGGGATGCTGGAGAAATTCGAGATGGACTAAAATGAGCTCAGATTTCAAAGAATCTGACCTGAGGAATCTGCTGCAGAGTGACCCCCACCCCCAGGCTGCATGGAGTCAATGGACTTTTGGATTTATTTCTCTTTTAACTTTCCCAAAATTTACACATATTTATTCATAGGCAAATACGCAAGTATCTGCTGAGGAAAAGTTGAATGGAATGGGGGCAATACACAAAATTACGTAAATTACGTAAATTGTTACAAAACCTCTTACATAATTATTTACATATTTTTCCACATGATGGGGAAAAAAAATCGTATCCATCTGGGTGTGGACAATGGAACAAAAGGTGCCTGATGGAGCGGATTTCCCACACTCCGTACATCCCTAGCCAGAACTGCTTATTATTCATTGAGCCTCATATTCTCCCCTTTATTTATGATTCCGTGGCTACTGCATATTGTTATGCTGCAAAATCTTGCTCTGATTAAAAGCACTTTAGAGGCTTCAGCTGGAAATGCCCATAAATAAACAAAAAACAATGTACTAAATCCAAGACTGTCCTACCCAGAGGTGCTGTTAACTATTAATTAATACTGCTGATAAAACATTTGGCTGTCACAGGTGCACTTTTTGAACTTTACGTGTGTGTTTTTATGTCCCCATCAAATATTAATACATGTAGGTTGATGTAAACTCAAATAATCGTTTATGATCACGGCAAACACAGCTCCACTCGAGAAGCCTTTTATGTTTTTTGTCTGATCTCTGTCTTACTTGTTTGTTAGGGGTCACTTGCACTGCCATCTGAGGAATGAATCAGGGGGTGCCAAGGAGTCAGCAGTGCTGTGTGCCCTGCTTTGAAGGCAATTCAAAAGGATTCCAGGCTTGGATGTGCAAATGTATACTAGCAAATCCTGTGCATATATCCTCAGAGGTTAGTTCCACTAGGGTTAGCTGTCCCTTGAAATCCAAGGTAGCACAGACATGTAAGGAGTGAGCTGATTTTTATTCAGGAGGTGCCATTCAGGAAGGAGGGTGTTTGCTTTCCCCTTGTTGCATTTTCAGGCAGCAAATGATTCCTCAAGTAACAGTGCCAGTCTATACATGCCTATTCAGATAAGCCCCACTAGTTTCAATCAGATTTACTCTGAGGTAAGTGAGTATTGCAGTCTAAGGGCACAATCCTATGCATGTTTAGACAGAGAAAATGCTTACAACTCCCAGCATGCCTCAGCCTGGCTGGGGCATGCTGGGAGTTGTAGGCCTTTTCTCTGTCTAATCATGCATAGGATTGTGCTCTAAATGTTTTTATTCCCCAGGAGGACCTACATTTCTGGACAACTGTGGTTCTACTCTATGGGTGTTGTTACAAACCGAGAAGACAAGGTCCTGGAAATGTAGGTATGCATGCCAGAGACACAGATCCCTTGCCTTAAAAACAGTGACTGTGTTGGTAATGTTGCTATAGTTATTATGCGGTATAAGACAGAAAATAGTCACATCAATGTTCTTCAGATAGACCGCTTCTTTTTAATTTGACTTAGAACTGCCTTCCCAGCCTGGTGCTCACCAGATGTTTTGGACTAGAAGTCCCAGCATTCCTGATCATTGACCCTGCTGATTGGGGCTCATGGGAGTTGAAGTCCAAAATATCAGTGTGGGGGAGACAGGCTGGAGAAGGCTGGCATAATAATATTGCATTATTTGCTCTCCACTCCCCCCAGCAGTGAGGAGTCTGGCAGCAATAGTACATGGTTGAGTTTCCTTTAGATGAGAAAACACTTACCATGTCTATGTGAGATACATATAGATATAGATATAGATATAAAGCAGACTCCAAAAACAACAACAACAACAACCAAGCAGCAAAGTGACTAATTTTATATCAGATTCCCAAAGGGAGCCCTGTACCTCACTTCAGCCAACTCATAACTTCTCTTTGTTTCCAAACTATTTCTCCACTAACAGCTCTGCATGGAGTCACATTCCAAAGGCGGGGGGGAGAGATTTCCAAGCCATCCTGGAAAACGTAGAATCTGGTAAGGACCATTGAAGTTCTTTTGGTAAAACCGCAGAAACTCATCAGTAGGAATAGGGCCATAATTCAGTTGGTTCACACTTTAATATGAACTGACTGTGTTTACAAAATGCAATGGTTCTTTTAAGGATTTAGAATAAAATGAATGCACAAACTGCTGAAGGAAAAAGTCTCTATTAAAAGCCAATTAGCAAAGCAGAAGATGTGAGCAGAACACTGCAATGGAATGACTGCAGCAAACAACTACAGAGAAAGATCATAAAGCATACATCCCTTCAGTCACTGGGAACCCCCTTAGAATCAGTGACAAATGCACTCCAGCAGCCTGGCTTACACAGCATTTTTTCTGGATTGGCCTGTGCTGAGGTACTGAATAAGGTGGGTTCCAGGGACACATATACTATCCCATTGATCCTTCCTATTCTGGCTATACTCCACTGTCTTTGAGAATGTCTGGCAGTAAGCCAAAGTAGATAATTCCCATCCCAATTACTCTGCTAACAACAAGTGGCCTAACCTTGAGATCTCACCAGAGTCTTATCTACCAGCCTTGAGCTGTACTGTGTCAGACAAATAACTGGCCCTGGGAACTCACAGGAAGGAGCACTAAAAGCAACAGGCCCAACCAGAAGGCTAGACATGAGAGAGAGAGAGAGAGAGAGAGAGAGAGAGGGAGAGGGAGAGAGAGGGGGGGGGAGAGAGAGAGCTATTTGTTGGGCACCACCAACTCCTCAAAATAACAATGGTCTTTTTCATTTCCACTTTACTGACCTAACTAGTACTTTCCAAACTATGAGGTGAACTGAAACACAACTAACCTTCAGTGTTGGTGCTTGTTCCAATTTTGTAGAGAAGCATTCCATTTTTTTAAATGCATAGAAAAATGCCTACATGTGAGAAAATTGCATACAAATATACATAAATTATGAAAAGTAGCATACAAAATGTACATATTAGGGGAAATGCTTGCAAAAAATGTGCAGATTAGGGCAAATTATGTACAGAAATGCAAATTAATGTTCATGTACACAAAAATGCATATGAATTTTCATGTACACACATGTGCATGAGAAATGAATGCATATGAATTTTCATGCAGACTTGTTGTTTTAAAATCACTAACTGATGCAGAAATGGGATGGATCTTGAAAAAAACAGGGATTGTGCTTGAAAAACTGTAAATGTAATAGAAAGTGAAACAGACAAGTGTGTCAATCCCTACTCATCAGTTGCCCATTCACACAAGACAGACAGACTCACAGCACTCTCCACTGTCCTTTGTATCAATCTTGTCACCTCTGAACCTTTCCCTCTGCCACTGAAATCTGAAACAGCACCCTGGTTTGAAGTTTGAACCAACCCATAGTATTATAGCTGATATAGACATTTTATAAATTTGAATGTTGGCCTAAAATAATAATGACAAGAATTAATAACAATAAACATTTATAGCTTTCTTATGGGAACATACAATTTAAGTAATAGGAAAGTGCAATATCTCCCCCCCCCCCCCCGGGCATGTTTAGCTGCAGAAACTGGGCCTTTTGTTTCTGTGGTAATTAATGTGTATATTAGAGAAAGGCATCTCTGTGTTAACCTGACAGTTTATAATTAGTCAACTGGTGCAGAAAATGGTTCTTCAGAAATGTATACAGCTAATCAGCTTTCAAATATACACTTGAAGAGTTGCTGTCATTATCGTCAATGTTCAGTTTGATAATAAACCTATGGGATTTACATATAGATAAAAGTGTTATTATGATGTGAACGTAACTGAGGGATAATACAAATGTAATGAAATAACAATAAACTGGTGCAGCTGAACATGTTGGCCACTGTTAGGTCCTTGGCCACTTCCTCCGTACCCTGTGGCTATATTGTATGTGGGATTCTACAAACATGGACCCCTCCCATCTGCACAGAGTTAAACTTGCATGAAAGCTGTGTGCATGCCTTGCCATGGTTGGAGCACAGACCACTAGATTTCAGTCAGTGAGTGAAGATTGCCTGTGGCAAGAAAAAATATCCATATCAAACCTTAAAGTAGTGTGTGGGGGGGAGCAGTGGCCTTGAGATGTGGCTGAACTTCAATTCCCATCAGCCACAGACAGCATAGACAATGTTCAGCAGTGATGGGAGTTGCAATCCTGCAACAACGGGGAGCACAGTTTCCCTATCTCTGCCTCACAATTTAGAACATGGGAGGGGAACCTCTGGACTGCATACCTAATCCAGCCCACAGAGTTCCCCCATCTAGTCCACCGAGCTATCATGAATTCCTCCACGGGGTGGGGCTTGGGAGGGATCCGCAGTATTAAGGGGTAATGTCTCCTTTTACATCAAAGGGCAACACCTCCCTTTGCATCATTCAGTCTGCAGTTGCCTGGGTGTTAGCTCATCTCCCCCGCAAAAAAAATTGTTTGCCCGCTCCAGCTTAGAAACTAGTGCTGTGAACTGATGAAACGTTTTACTTGGTGAATCATTTGCCATTTGATCAGTTACATTTTTAAAGACATCTTCATACTACCAAAACCTCAATATATATATTTTTTCTGAGATATTGAAGATCATGTAAGATAGCTTTCAATTTAGTAAACAAAGGCTAACATCTGTCATGAGAAGAAAAGGCCATATTGAATTGTGCTTGTGATGAGGAATCCTCCAATACTGCTAGGCTGAGCAAACATGGTGACACATTAAGTTCAGTTGCTAAAAAAGCAAACCTATGCATGTTTAGACAGAAAAAAAAAATCCTACAACTCCTCACATTTTGCAGCCAGCATGGTTGGCTTTCTTCCCTTACGGTGCCTAGGATTGTAAAAGAAAGAAAAAGAAAAAAAGAAGAAGAAGAAGAACCTGAGGGAAAGGTAGCTGGAGAGTGAGGCTGGAGGAAAAGGGCAGAAGAGATAGTGAACTGTAACAATAAAACACTAATCAGAAATGGGGCTCTGAAGAAAGCTCAAAGAAGTTAGGAGGGGTTGTTTGGAATGAATAGAGGGACTAGGTTCACTGTTCAACAGTAGGCAGTGGCTTGAAAAAACAGGAGGAGCCTGAAAGACCAATGGCTGGTGGAGACATGGAGTTGAAGAAAGGAAAAGCCAAGGAGGAAGTAGAACTGGGGCCTAGAGAGAGGAGGACCTGTGCTCTGTTGGTAGAAAGGAAGTGAGCAGGCAAGGGAACGTGCCAACTCGCAACAATGCAGAGGGTTGCTGGTTCTAGAGCAGAGCTAGGTAACCTTTTTCGCCCTATGAGCACAAGTAAAACTTTTCAGATTAATGTATTTATAAATAGTTATTTGGGAATTTTCTTGTGCTGGAAGTTTGCAATGTATTTTTGAATATATGTGCATATGAACCATGCATATAGTTATTAGTCCATGGTGTTTTTGTCCTGTACATCTTGTGTATGTATGTGTATAAAACTGTAATGTGCTATGTATTTTAAGGAGCCCCTGAGGAAAGAGGTATTCTCCAAAGTGTTGGGCCAATTTGCACAAAATAAACTGTCATCTATGTGATCATCTATCACTTTTGCTGTTTTTTTGTTACTTTTCGTGTCTCTCTGTTGTTGGCTGCCCTATATCCCCCCGCCCTCTGATTGTTTGGTAGTTTTCCAACTTTTTGTGTGCCCCCCTTCCACTTTCTAAATTATTGAAATGCCTCTGCTAAGGCTTAATTGCTGGCAGTAAGGTTAAAATTAGAGCTGTGCACAAATGGCCTCTCAAAATTATCCAGCCTATGTGTGGGCAGAGAAACTGGGGAGACAATTTCATTGACTTTCTCCTAGGGAAGAAGAAATACTCCAACAGTTTCTCACAGATAGGGCTCACCATCGGTAGGGGTTGTAGCACAGGTTCTTTCTTTTTTCCTAAGGATTTTTTGGTTTACTGCACTGCTTCTGTAGGTGGCAACAACATCAACTGTGTTGAGGCTTCCACTTTGTTGAGGTAGAATTTTGGATTTCTATTGGTGGTATTTTTGATCTTACTTAATCAGTGTGAGATGGCTGAGGATGCTGTGTGTGTGTTTTCTCTCTAGTACACACCTTTCCATTGCTCTGCCGCCTCCCAGGCCACCTGCACTTCCTGAACTGAAAATGCCCCATGGGAGGAATTGTCTCATGAAGTCTTCCTCATGATGGCTTTAACTGAAGTGTGGGAAGCCAGGAGGCAACGGGCTGCCACGGAGAGTGTACAATTACTGTACAGACAGGACACTCATGCACACTCCTCAGCCACCTCACAGGTAAGGTAAGCACACAAGAACCCCAAACCCATTAAAATTTCTCCAAAATTTCTCCTCCTTGGAATTTCTTTTCTAAAGCAATTTCTTTTCTATCAAATTGAATGAGAAGGGTAAAAAAAAAATGTGGGAGAAAATTTTGGCACAACGCGAATTGACACAGGAGACAATCTTTTGCTGAAAAAATTCTGCAGTCTTTTTTCTCTGTTACAGCCCCCTGAAGAAAAATAAGAAAAATGCTGAAATGTGTTGGGCTTCCTACAATATTTTTTTCTCCCCCTGCATCCTGAGAACCTGTTCCTCTTTTTGATTTACTTTGGATGCTCACCTCCTTCTGTTTTCTCCTCCCATCCACACACTTATCCCCACCCACAGCCCATTTTAGGGTAGACAGATAAGCATCCTTGTTGACCACAAAATAACCTGCAAACCTGATTTGCTAACCTTGGTTTGCAATGTATGAAGTTAGACAACAATATACATGTCACAAGGACTGTGTATTATTATCATCTACTATCTTCTTGATAATGACAGGAAAGTATTTATCCATCAGTCTGTTAACTGCAGTCTGGGAAACAGTCTGTTAAATCATGCAGCTTAATTTTACAAAGCATTATACCTGGAAAAAAACACACAAAACCTAGCTCCAAACATACAATTTTTCCAGATAATATCAACAACTGATGGTCCCGACAATTTTCTTATGTAGATGCTGCCATTATAATTTTTGAGAGGAAATTCTTGAAAGGGGAAAAATCTAATTAACTGTTTAATGTTACTCATTGAATGGCTCTTGTTGTTTCCTTCCTGGGCTTCATAATTGCACTGCAGATTTTTAATTAAGCATGCATTATGATGGCACCAAGATACACTTTAATCTCTGTTCATCATTCATTTAGTAGGTACAAAGGGCAGGAGGAAGCACGTTCAAACAGCGTTAAGCATGAGAGATCTCCTGGCCATGCTTGTTATCTGATTAACTTTGGTGACAAATTTACAATATAAACTCACTGAAAAGATTGGGAAGATTTATTGGTGTGTTTAGTGTATTGTTTGTTATCCTTATCCAATGTTCCATGGATCATCACCTTGATGGGCCTCACTTTATTTTTCTCTGGCAGCTTAACCTTTTCGGGTTTTGTTTTGTTTTTAATATCCATAGCTTGAAATTTAAGATATTGTTTGTTGTCTGCTTTGCTTATAACTAGGCCTTCAGGAAAAGAAGAAATTAACTTGGGAGTGTTCAAAGTTTTTTTTCCTCATTTTTAATCAAGAAGATGCAGCAAAGTTTAGGAAGGATCTGAACTCCCTCCTCTTCCCATTTTTCTGCAGACCCTGCAATGATGACAGGTTCAAACAGTCCTTAATCTAGGCTAAGGATGTGTGAATCAGCAACACTCAAGCTCACCAAACTTCTCCAAATTCCATCTCAAAGCTCATTCCAACTCAAATCCGTATCAGATTGTGAGCATTGCTTTTTTCTGTTCATGCATATTTTTCCAAATGTGCACATCAGCTGTGTGCATCTTTGAAATGTATGCATTGTTCTCCCATTGATGAAAGCCTATTTGTGCACATTTTTTCAAATGTACGCATTTTTTCATGCACATTTTTTAAACATACGCATGCTGTAGAACACATTGGTTTTGGCTCACAAATCACATTGCAAGCTTGGAAATGTACAGACTTCAACCGCAAATTGTGTTAGTGTCTGAGTTTAGTCCAGAAGGTGCGATCTGGGCAAATCCCGATTAAAAAAACACTGAAATCAATTTCTCATACGTCCCTACCCTAAGCAGCCATTACAGACTCTCTTGAAGGTGCACAAGGAAAATCCTGCAATGATGCTCCCCAACTTGTCACACACACAGTCTCATGCAGCTCTGGGCAGGGTTCTTCAAGTTGCAATCTGGATATCTGTTTTGTACTTTTAAATAGCTCTGTGTGGTGGGAAATGGAACTGTTTCAGCTTATCTTAGCTGTTCCTCCCCCGGCCCGGACATCTGCTTCTTCCCCAACCTGTTGTATTGAGCGGTACTCGAAGTACGCTGCACAACAGGCGGGGTGGGAGACAGTATATATGACAAGACAGAGCTAGGAATAAGTAAGAGAAACCATGTCTGCCTTGTCTCATACTAAACTCAGGAATTCAGCAGTACTGCACGAATCTCCATTTTGCAACTTGACAATTCTAGTGCTGGGACAAATAATCTTCTTGCCTGAAAGAATGGGTCCCCATTCCTCTGATGGCAAACAAAGGCAGTAAGAAGAAAGACTGGGAATTGTGATAGTATTAGTAGATGATCTCATGTATTGTATTGTTCTATGTTATCATTAATTTTCTTTTAATTTTGTAAACCACTTTGAAATGTTTATGAATAGTGGTATCAAAGTATTTATAGATAGCTAAAGTAAATCTAGTGGAAGAATTTCTAAACCTAAGCTAAGACATATTTGGAGATGATGATGGTGTGTGGGGTGTGTGTGGGGGGGGCGGGGGGAAGAAAGAGACAGGGAGAAAGATGGATGGATGGATGAAGCTGTCAATTTTGGTCTTTCTATCTCTCTCTTTCAAATCTGAATTATTTTCCATCCCATTTCTGCAACAGTTTGCTATTTAAATAAAGTCTGCAGAAAATTCATATTCATTTTTGTGCACATTTCTCCTAATATGTATGCATTTTTGCCTAATATACACACATGCTATTTTCACTATTACACACATTTTTGTGCCTCTTTCCCTAATATGCACATTTTGTATGCTTTAAAAAAATGGAGAACTATATCACACAATTCAGAGAAGGATAACTGTGTTTTGGTTCACATATTAGTTTGTGATGTAGGTGTCAAAGGCTCCTTGGAGGGCTCTCTCAGTCTAATCCAGTAGCCAAGTCCAGACACAGACAAAGGGATTCTTTTCAAAGCTTTATTCTTCTTTTACAACTTAATAACTCTACAGGTAGCAACTAGATCTGAGCAGCAGCATCCCTATGCCCTAAGTTGGAACAGTTGGTCCCCGTTTGAAAAGCAATTACTGGCAGACCCCTGAATATAAGGACTAGGGAGAATCCCTCCCCTTTTCCCTTGGATCCTCTGGGCGCAACCGTTCTTTGAGCACGAACCCTTTGGCGCCGCTCTCTGCGTCTGCGCCGCGCATCCACCCAGTCTGCTATCTGTGCTGAGACACTCCCTGGACTGCTTTCTAAACTAGGAATGTCGGTGGGAGGAATCTCCGTCAGCTGTTGGTCCTGGGAAAAAGGAGCGCGCTCCTCTCCCGAAGGAGTGACTGCTCTTCCTCAGCAGCAGAACTACTCTGGGAATCTATGGGCTCAGTGTCCACCCTGACAGTAGGGATGGGCGAACTCACCCCCATCTGCACAGCATGCTGCTCGCCGGATCCCTGCTGGCTGCTTGAGCCTGCTTGCTGGGCGTCCATGGGCGCCTGGCTGTTCCTCTGTCAAGCAACCATTTTGTGCAAAATGGTGGCTCGGCCTTTTCTGTAAAGGCCAATTTTGTATAAATGGTGGCTGTAAGGGGGCCTATTTATGCAACATTACAGGTATAAATGGTCTAAATTGGCATGTGCTGAGTTGGGCAAGCATGGCTGTCTGCAGACTTCAGTTGGGGGGCAGGGGGCAGGGGGAGAGCTGGTGGTAATCCACTGAGCTCAAGCACCCAACCAGACTTTGCTGCCATTCCTATTGTGATGTGTAAATGAGGTAGGTTCATATTAAAATGTGAACTAAACAAACTTCCCCTCCATCCCTACACATAAAGCATTATTGCTTCAAAATAGCCTTCACATTTTGGAGGAACCATGCTATAGACACAGAAAGAAGAAGTATACCTATCTTGATTCTTGCAAAACCAGGCTGCTACTGTTGTTATTTCCTGAGAAATTTCCCCCTTCCTGAAGGACTTCCTTCTTCACCTTTTTCTACCAACATTTCCCTATAATTGATGAACATTGATGGAAACAAAATGGAGTAGCCCTGTAAATGTGCCCTTAGCTACATGAAGAACAACAGCCCATCCTTCTCATATACTCTCCATTTTGCCAATCTAGAAATCAAATGTTAGCATTAACATGTTCTGGATGGTTGTTTTTGCAGGTTCTCCAACAATTTTCCTCTGCCTGATGCTAGACACTTCTGACTTGAGACATTCTACAAGTTCATTGACCTTACCTTAATGCATTTATTTGGGGTATATGATTCCTCACAGATCTTAAAAATGGAAATGTTGTTCTTTGGTATAAATGTTGTCCTTTAGTAGAAATGTCAGTTTAGTAGAAAATGTCAGTTATTTTCCTTTTGTGGCATGAAGACCAAATGTTAAGATTACAGTTAAGCAAGATTACAGACGTAGAGTCATAAAGCCATGGGAGATGAATGGTTCTTCTGTTCCTGTGACTACCACAGTTATCCACACAGTCCTTTATGATGCACCTCATTACATCTCAAAAGATGGATTTTGTGCCTTTCAGATCTTTGAAAGTTTCTGCTGGCCTCTGGAGAAGCTGAAGCTTAATGGCAGCCTCTCTTTCAAGAGTGTATATCCTTAAAATATTTCATATTGTCTTCTCGGTTTACCTCATCTCACTCTAACATATCTATTGCTCTTTCTTGAGCAAGAGAAGGAAGCTCATTTGGGGCAGAACCATTATAGATATTCTATATTTCAAAACAATCCCCCTCCAGAATATTCTGTAGAAGAAGCAGTACAACCATTTCACAAAGTCTCCTGTGAATTTTCTTGTCATGTGGTATCATTCATTCATTCCATTTCATTTCTATACCGCCCAATAGCCGAAGCTCTCTGATAGAGAACTCTAGGGAAAAAAAGCATGTAGGGTAAAAGAGAAGGAGCGGAATGGAGAGAAAAATGTTGCTCATATTGTAAATGCACATCAATTATAGTTGTCAATAAATTTTGCCTAAATCAGAATTTTGAGGTTTAGGCAAAACATCAGAGGAATTTCTGGGTAGCAAAAAGAGTGCTGATAAAATGAGTGACATATCTCAGGGAGATCCAGCACATCCCTTCCTGGGACCTACAGAAAACATAAGTGCAGGTTAAAACAATGAGTCTAGTGGCACCTTAAAAGCTAACACACTTATTCCGGCATATGCCTTTACAGACATTGTTAAGGTGCCATAAGATGCTTTATTGATTTACCTGTGACAAACTAACATGGCTACCCCTATAAAAATAAGTAGAGGTTGTTACTTATGTTAGTCATCAGCATTTCAACAGCACTTGAGATTATGTTAAGAACTGAAAACTGACGAACAAACTGTCCATGTAATACAGTCAGGGCCAGAAATAATGGAACAAGGATAACTGTTTTGGCAGTTGGCCTCTGTACACCACCACACTGAAGTTGAAAGAAAACACACCCAGATAGGAGCGAAGACAGGACTTTCAGCTGTAATTCAAGGGGTTTGACAAAAGTGGGGCACTAAACTAACCATTCAGGAAGGACAGCCAGCGGCATACACACACACACACACACACACACACATCATTGGTGGCTCATAATGGAACAAACTAACATCATTTCAAACTTAAGGATCGCCTTTAATACCTGGATGAAAATCCTTTGTAGTCAATGACTGCCTGAAGTCTGGAAGCCATGGACATGACCAAATGCTGAGTTTCCTCCCTCGAGATGCTTTGCCAGGCCTTCACTGCAGCTGCCTTCAGCTGCTGCTTGTTTGTGGGTCTGTTCCTTTCCTTCTCCATACTTTTCTCTTCCCATCATTCTGATACAAGTTAATCTTGATTTCATCAGTCCAGAGAATCTTATTCCAGACCTGGGCAGGCTTTTTAAGGTGTTTGCTGGCAAAGGCTAATCTGGCCTTTCTGTTCTTGAGCATTACTAGTGTTTTGCACCTTGTTGTGAAGCCTCTGTATTTACATTCATAAAGCCATCTCTTGACTGTAGAATGTTGACAATGACATGCCTACCTCCCCAAGAGTGTTCTTGACCTGGCTAGATGTTGTGAAAGGGTTCCTCTTGACCATGAGCAGAATTCTGCCGTCATCCACTTTAGTTGTCTTCCGTGGTCTTCCAGGCCTTTTGCTGTTGCTGAGCTTGCCAGTTAATTCCTTCTTTTTCAGGATGTTCCAGACTGTTGTGTTGGCCACTCCCACTGTTTTTGCTATCTCTCTGATGGGTTTATTTTGTTTCCTCAGCCTAATGATGGCCTCCTTCACTTGCATGGACACCTTTTTGGACCTCATGTTGGGGGTTCCAGTGAACAGCTACCAAATGCAAATGTAGCACTCAGAACCACCTCCAGGCCTTTTATCTGCTTGATTGGTCATGGGGCACCCAGGAAACAGGCCACACCTGGCCATGCAGCTGCTTGTCAGCCATTCATTTCATTACTTATGAGCCCCCAATGATGGGTGTGTGTGTGTATGCCACTGGCTGTCCTTCCTGAATGGTTAGTGCCCCACTTTTGTCAAACCCCTTGCATTACAGCTGAAAGTCCTGACTTCACTCCCATTTGGGTGTGTTTCCTTTCAACTTCAATGTGGTAGTGTACAGAAGCCAACTGCCAAAACAGTTATCCTTGTTCCAATATTTCTGGCCCTGACTGTATATACAAAGGTGGTAAGATGATGGACCTGCCACTGAATATTTTTTTTCTGAATTGTTTCTCCTTTAAGATAAAACATCCAGATAATTTCAAGGGAAGGGGGGTAGTTTGATGAAATTAATTAAGTTTGGAGGGTTTTTTCCAGTGGGTGGGAGACATTCTCAGCACTGTAATGTTGGTATAAATTTCAGAGATTTCCTTGCCATGAAATAAAACAAATACTACTACATCATGGTTAATTAAAAATAAAATAGGCCACTCGACATTGTAGTGGTGTGTCTCAGTTGTTGTCATGTCAACAGCAAATAGCCAATAATGCCTTTAAGATGTGGCTCATTGCATCTTTTACTGGGTTCTATATAGGTTTGAAACTTGCAGTCACTGCTGAGCACTGGAAAGATGGCAGGTAAACTGTGCTGTCTCTTAAAAAGGAAAAAAAAATGAATAATGTATTTTGAATATATTTCTGCCTTTCTACTATCCCAACTGGCCTTCTACCAAAGTAAATGAGCTTTCTTTTTCAGTTCAATTGTCTCTGTACTTTGCTTGGGAAATAAAGAGAAGAGAGTTAGACTTTAGAAGGACAGGGGGGTGCTGGATTTCCTTTAGTCATAGCTATAGAGTTCAGAAACAGATTCTTTCCTCGAGCCAATTTTTAGCTGCCAGTTTTCCTATCTGTACTTTGCTTATAGGCCTTGTAGAAAGACGAAGGTGGTAGCGTAGTGAAAGCAGAGGTAGATGTAATGGAACAGGTAGCAGTGGCGAAGGCGTGACAGAGGAAACAAAGGTGGAGAAGATATTATGGTACATAGTGTTGATTATCCATGAGAAGTAGTTGGAGATTGTAGTCAAAACTGGGCTGACAAAGGAATAATTGAAAGTGGTAAAGGAGCAGGAGTTGTTTGGTGACATGCTGCATGACTACCCCTTCTCTTTCTCCTGCACTATGAAAAACTTGGAGAATGTTGGTAAATTCTTCTCAAAAACCAAACCAAAACTAAATTCTCACCAAACTGCACTGGCCAAATTCAATACGTAGGTACAGCTGTTCCCAGCATGGAAAGGCCCAGGACGTACCTGCCTACCATATAGCTGTTAAAGACCAGGAGCCTGTCAGAACAGAGAAGTGACAAACCAAATTAAGCAATAACATGGTTGAATACAGAGGGATTCAAACCCAGATGTTTAAGAGCTTGGGCCTGGATGGGCAAAACTGTCAATTTCAATTTGGGATGTTGTGGGTGTCTGGCTAGAGCTGAAAACCCGGTGAGAAATCAGGGATTTCACCAGTCTGCAGATACCCACACATGCCCGATTCATTGTGTGGCATGTCAGGCACATGTGGGGATTCCTGATCCCTCGCCAAGCCACAAAATGGCAGCTCGGCCTTTTTTGTGAAGGCCGATTTTACACAAATGGCGACCATGAACTGACAATGTATGCAAGATTATAGGTGTAGATGCCCATTTACTAGGGCTGTGCAGGGACCCCCCGATCTGACTCGGAAGCCTTTTCGTGGCTTTGGAGGTGGGCCCAGTTCAGCTCAGGCTGATTTGGGGGGCCCCCAACCCAACTTCCAGGAACTTCCATTTTAAAAATGGCAACTCCTTGCAATAAGGGTCACATCCAGGCCTCAGGAGCTGGCAGTTGCAATGATGGTGGTGGAGCAGGAGGCGATGGAGAAAGTGGCAGCAGGGAAGTTGGGGGAGCCAGCGAAGGCAGTGACAGTGATGATGGCGGTGGAGGCGGTGGCAGTGGAGGCAGTGGCAGAGGCGATGGAGGTGGCGGCAGCAGAGGTGGCAGCAGCAGAAGTAGGCAGCTCAGGTAAGGGCCTGGGGGCGCCAGCGTGGCTGGGCCAGGGGTGCTGAAGCTCCAAAGAGCACCAAGCTCTTTGGAGAGCCCCCAACCCACTCTGGGTCACTTTGTGGCCCCTCCGCTTCACCTCAGAAGGAGCTCAAAGTGACACAAAGTGACCCACTTTGACTGGAGTTTCAGGCCTCAGGCCAAAGTGGTGCACAGCTCTACCATTTAAGCCTGTAATCTTGCATAAATGGCCACTTTATGCTGAAAAATGGCCTCTACAAAAAAAGCCAAGCCAGGCTGCTCAGCAAGGAATCAGGTGGCCGTGCATAGCTCACTGGGCTCTTGTGGACTGCCTGGCAAATTTCTGTGTGTGGTGAGTAGGAGTGGGCAGCCAGTGGGGGTTTGGCTAGTGGCACATGACTTGGACCACGCTGAGTTTGCCCATCCCTATTTTCAATTTTTCCCACATTTTTTTTTTAAATCTCAGATTGTTGTATGTTTTTGTCCTGAACATGGTGAACTTTGTGAATTTTGATAAGTTCTTATTTAAAGGAAACTGAAATGAAATTGTCACCCATCCCTAGGTAGTGATGGTGGAGGATATAAGTGAGTTTATTTGTTTGTTTATTTATTTATTTAAAATATTTCTTTGTCAGCCAAGTTGTATGATGTGTAAGTGAAGGAAGTGATAAGCAACCATTGCCTCTTCCTTGTCCATGACATTCTTGAACCCCATCAGCCAGTCATTTCCTGGCAGCAAGCAAATTAATTTGTTGCTTTTCTAGTCTGAGTGGTTGCCTCATCCTTCCAAGGACACTACTGGAACCCTAATCCTGACCATACTTAGGATTCATACTTAGGTTAAGGACTCACCCTTCCAAGCAGAACTTTGATAGGAGATGCCTTCTGCTACCAATAGCACTGCAGTAACTGGTCTAGGCACATCATGACATCTGTGCACCTGGGCCTGCAGGGTGGTCATGAAGGTTGTGGAACCGGTTGCATGTGTGAATCCAGCCACAGATCTCCAGATTCTGCAGGTTCCTGTAATGGGGTGTCTCCCTGGCAGTTTCTTTCAGGGTGTGCTGTGGGGGTTGTTTTTCTGGCCCCCATGGTAAATATATTCATTGAACCATATACATAACATTTGGAAGTCTTCAACATGAGAAAAGGGTGTGTATGTGTTTTAAGAACAGGATTTTTAAATGTTCTCCTGTGTGTAAAAGTGCCAGAAAGCATTTAGAACTTCAGATGCCATTGGGGAAAAAGCTGACATCTGTTTTAAATGCTAATGATGTAACTGACATTTGGGGGAATTGTATTCCAAAAGTGAAAGAAAATACATGGCTTGGTACAAGTGCTAACCTTTTATTCTGTACAAGGCGGAACCTCAGGTATGCTTTAAATATCATTTTAAAGTAACGGCATGCCACATTTGTCTCAAATGGTCTCTCTGACAGTGGCTGTTCTCTGTAAGGTGTTCCTGTCTTTCCATTTGTACCTATTGATAGTCCTATTGTCACTTGTAACAGATTACAATTTTTTTGGTCCATGCTTCTCTCTTCCCACCCCCTTCCAACACACACACTTTGAGACTGGAGGTAAAACTACATGTAGAGGTAGATTTCATAGAATCATAGTACACTAGGGTTGGAAGGGGCCTATAAGACCATTGAGTCCAACCCCCTGCTCAATACATGAATCCAAGTCAGAGCATCCCTGGCAGATGGCTGTCCAGCCTCATCTTGAATGCCTCCAGCGTGGGAGAGCCCACCACCTCCCTAGGTCATTGGTTCCATTGTCGTATTACTCTAACAGTCAGGAAGTTTTTCCTGATGTTCAGCCGGAAACTGGCTTCCTGTAACTTGAGCCCATTATTCCTAGGGGTGGCGGAGAATTTCTCCCCGAATTTTCGGGGGGCCGAGCGCCAATGCATTTGGCCCCCGAAATCAGCAGTGAAATTTTCCGCCCCCCTCCCCGCCCCCTTATGGGACTTACCTTTGGCGAATGTCCCTCCCGGCGGCGGGTCCCGGCAGCGGTTCGTCGGCCTTTCGTCGGGGGCGGGGGCGGCAGCCGGTCTTCCGACCAGCTGCCACCGCCACCATTACAAAGTGTAAAAAACAAAACAAAACCCCGTGATAGGCTTATAGATGGCGGAGAATTTCTCCCCGAAACTTCGGGGGGCCGAGCGCCAACGTGTTCGGCCCCCCCGAACAAGTTTCGGGGAGAAATCCTCTGCCCCCCCGCCCCCTGCCCCCCCCGGGATGGGACTTACCTTTGCCGAATGTCCCTCCTGGAAGCGGGTCCGGCCGGCGGTTCGGCGGGTGTTCGTACGGGGCGGGAGCGGCAGCCGGTCTTTCGACCGGCTGCTGCCGCCGCCATTCCAATAAAAGAAAAAAAAAACAAATGCCCCCGTGATAGGCTATGTTACGATTAACGTAGCTTATCATGGCTAGATTTGCAAAGTCAGCCGTGATAGGCTACGTAAATTGTCACGTAGCCTATCACGGGGGCGTTTTTTTTTAAAAAAAAAAACTTTTGAGTTCGCGGCCAGGCGAGGCGGGAAGCCTCCTCCCCGGCCTGACTTTCGGCCGGGCGAGACGGGAAGCCTCCCCCCCGGCCTGAACTTCGTGGGGGGAGCAGCGAAGCGCCTCCCCCCCACCACGAACAAGCTTCGACGAAAGGTAAGTGACTTTCGTCCACCCCTAGATAGGCTACATAACGATTAACGTAGCCTATCATGGCTAGATTTCCAAAGTCAGCCGTGATAGGCTACGTTAATCGTTACGTAGCCTATCACGGGTGACTTTGGAAAAAAAAATAGCGCGTACGCAAATGGTGGCAGCCTATGGGCGCTGCCATTTGCGTTCCTTATTTGGTCCTGGTAGTCTACGTAAGTCTTTTTTACGTAGACTACCAGGCTGTCCTGGCTAATGGGACACAGAGAAGGCCATCCGAGGCTGATCTTGCCGAGTGGCCTGTCTGGTGTTGCTGGAGGTGCTCCTTAAGATAGGCTGGGCCAGAACCATATAGGGTTTTAGAGATCAAAACCAACACCTTGAATTTGGCCCAGAAAACAACTGGTAACCAGTGCAACTCCTTCAGCACCAGAGTGATGTGATCTCTCCGGCGGCTGCCTTCAATCAGGTGAGCCGCCATATTCTGTACCAGCTGCAGCTTCCAAACCATCTTCAAGGGTAACCCCAAGTACAGCACATTACAGTACTCTAAATTAGGGATGGCAGAGAATTCTGCCAGGGATCTGGGTGAGGCCGAATGCCAGTGCATTCAGCCCCCCGAAATCTGTGGCGGAATGGCCTGCCCCCCCTGCCCCCCACGGATCCCTCCTGGGACGAGACTTACCTGGGGTGGATGTTCCAGGCAGCGGCGGCTTCGGTGTCGGCGGCGGCTGGTCTTCCAGCCATCTGCCACCACCGCCACCATTTGCAGGTTTGTTTGTTTTTTACAGAGACGTGATAGGCTACGTAAAAACTTACGTAGACTAAAACATCTGGGTAAAAAAAAAAAGGTGTACACAAATGGTGGCGGCTATGGCCGCCGCCATTTGCGTTCCTTATTTTGAGCTATCTCAGTCTACATAAATTATTACGTAGACTAAGACAGCGAAAATATTTATGTAGACTAAGATGGCCCAAAATAAGGAACGCAAATGGTGGCAACCATAGCTGCCGCCATTTGCGTACGCTAGGTATGTCGGAGAATTTCTCCACGAATCTCCGGGGGGCTGAATGCCAATGCATTCAGCCCCCCGAAATTGGTGGACAAACAGTCTGCCCCCCCGCCCCCCCGGGATGGGACTTGCCTTTGGCAAATGTCCCTTGCGGCGGCTGCTCCCGGTGGCGGTTTGGCGGCTTTGCGGCGGCGGCCGGTCTTCCGACCAGCTGCCTCCGCCACCATTTCCAAGTGAAAAATAGAAAAACCACCAACAAACGTGATAGGCTACATAAAGATTTACGTAGCCTATCATGGCTAGATTTTCAAAAAACACCATGATAGGCTACGTAAAGCCTTACGTAGCCTATCACGGCTGACTTTGAAAAAAAAGAAAAAAGAAATGCAAATGCATTTGCATATGCACTTCAAAGTCAGCCGTGATAGGCTACGTAAGGATTTACGTAGCCTATCATGGTGTTTTTTGAAAATCTAGCCGTGATAGGCTACGTAAATCTTTACGTAGCCTATCACGTTTTTTTTTTTACTTCATTTTACTTTTTTCTTTCGCGGCCGGAGAGGCAGGGCGTTCCCCCCCAGCCAGAATTTCGGCGGGGAGGGATGGGGCGCCTCCCCACCTGCCAAGAATTTCAGGGGGAGAAACGAAGCGCCTCCCCACTTCGAAAAAAGCTGTGGGACCAGGTAAGGGACTTTCGTCCATCCCTAGCATACGCCTTTTTTTTTTTTTTTTTACCCAGTCTTTTTAGGCTACGAAGTTTTTATGTAGCCTAAAACGTCTGGGTAAAAAAAAAAAAGGCGTACGCAAATGGCGCCACCATGATCCATGGCAGAATTCTCTGCCATCCCTAGGCTACGGCCGCCGCCATTTGCATACGCCTTTTTTTTTTACCCAGACGTTTTAGGCTTCGTAAAAACTTACATAGCCTAAAACAACTGGGTAAAAAAAAGAAAGAAAGGCGTATGCAAATGGCGGCAGCTACGGCCGCTGCCATTTGCGTTCCTTATTTTGGGCTGTCTTAGTCTACGTAAATAATTACGTAGACTAAGACGGCAAAAATAAGGGGAACGCAAATAGCGTCCGCTACGCTATTTCCGTTCCCCTTATTTTCGCCATCTTAGTCTACGTAAATATTTACGTAGATTAAGACGACAAAAATAAGGAACGCAAATGGTGGCGGCCGTAGCCACCATTTGCATATATGTTCCCCCCCCAGTGCCCTCCGCGGCTGGAATTCCGGCTGCGGACGGCTCTGGCCTGGCTGGGCCTGGCCGGCTGCTCTGCGGAGCTGCCGCGGAGCACAGCTGGCCATGGAGGATTCTGGGGCAGAGGAACGGATCGCCTCCCTCCCCGGTGAGAATTCCGGGGGGAGGGATGGAACGCCTCCCCCCCACCATCAACATAATCCGCGAAAGGTAAGTGACTTTCGTACATCCCTAGCAAATGAGAGGAGACAGGGCATGTACTACCGATGGGAACAGATGGTCAGGAAGGTAGGGGCCAACCTTGTTGAAGATTTGAACAAGAGGTAGAGTCCAAAATGACCCCCAGGCTGCGGACCTGGTCTTTCAAGGGTAGCCGTACCCCATTCAACACCAAGTCAACTTCCCCCAGCCTCCTCTTGTCTCCCACCAAAAGTACCTCAGTGTTGTCAGGGTTCAGCTTCAGCTTATTCCTCCCCATCCAGCCACTCACCATCTCCAGTCATTTGGACAGGGATTCTACGGCCAACTTGGTGAAGATTTGAATGAGAGGTAGAGCTGCGTGTCATCCGCATATTGATGACACTGAACCCCAAACCTCCTGATGATAGCCCCCAGCTGCTTCACATAGATGTTAAATAGCATCGGGGAGAGGATGGAACCCTGTGGCACCCCACAAGTGAGCGGCCAAGGGTCTGAAACCTCCTCTCCCAGTGCTACCCTCTGGTACCTGCTGGAGAGGATTGGAACCACCATAATATGGTGTCTCCAATGCCCGACCCTTCCAGGCAGTCCAGGAGGATACCGTGTTTAATGGTATCAAAAGCCACTGAGAGGTTGAGAAGAACAAGTAAGGAGCATTTGCCCTTATCCAGAGCCCTCCTCGTATCATCCGCCAAGGTGACCAAGGCTGTTTCTGTCCCATGCCCAGGACTGTAGCCCGACTGAAATGGATCAGTTTCTTCCAAGTGTGCCTTCAACTGCACCCGCTCGATCACCTTGCCCCAAAATGGCAGATTTGAGACTGGGCGAAAGTTGTTCAGAACTTGGGGATCCAAGGAGGGCTTCTTTAAGAGCGGTCTTATCACTGCCTCCTTGAGGGCTGATGGCATCACTCCCTCCTCAAAAGAGGTGTTTACCACCACCTTGATCCCCTCACCCAGCCTCTCTCTGCAGCTCATAATGAGCCAAGATGGGCAAGGATCAAGTAAGCAGGTGGGCGGCCTTACAGATGAAAGCATCTTGTCCACTTCATCAGAAGGAAGGAGCTGGAACTGATCCCACAAAACCGGTTTGCCACAGGCTAGGGATGCATGAAAGGTACTTACCTTTCACGGATTATGTTTATGGTTGGGGGGGAGGTGTTCCATCCCTCCCCCCAGAATCCTCGCTGGGGGGGGAGGCGCTCTGTTCCTCCCCCCAGAATCCTGGCCAGCTGGCTGTGCTCCGCAGGGATTCTGCGGAGCTGCCGGCCGGCTCAGCCAGCAGCCGGACATCCGGCTGCTGGCTAGCAGGGATGCAATTGGCGGTGGCCGTAGCCACCACCGTTTGAATCCCTGCAGTCAGCCATGATAGGCTACATAAATGTTTACGTAGCCTATCACGGCTGACTTGAAAAACAAAACACGCATACGCAAATGGCAGTGGCCACGGCCGCCGCCATTTGCGTACGCACATTGTTGTTTTTTTAAAAAAAGTCAGCCGTGATAGGCTACGTAAACATTTACATAGCCTATCATGGGTTTCTTTTAAAAAACCTAGCTGTGATAGGCTACGTAAATCTTTACGTAGCCTATCACTTTTTTTTTTTTAATCTGGAAATGGTGGCGGCAGCAGGCGATCGGAAGACCAGCTGCCGCAGCCGCCACCGCCGAACTGCCACCGCAGCCACCACCAGAGCCGCCGCCGCCAGGAAGATCTGCCCAAGGTAAGTCTCGTCCCAGTGGGGGCGGGGGGGCAGGCCGTTCCACCACCGCTTTCGGGGGGCCAAAAGCGCTGGCATTCGGCCTCCCCGAGATCCATGGCAGAATTTTCATACATCCCTACCACAGGCTGTCTCTTGCTCACTAACTGTATCACAGCACATGGAATAACACTCCTAATCCGATCAATTTTATCCGCAAAGTGCCTTGCCAAGGCCTCACAGGAGGCCTTAGAATGCTCCAGAGGTTCCGGAGCAACTGGACTGACCAGATTACTGTCTAGTTATAAATACCTTTGCATTTCATCTTTCTTCCAAAAGCAGCAAACATTTATCGACCTTTATGTAGCTATCCCGAAGTAGGTTAAGATGAGAAATGGTGGGATGGTAACCATAAGATGGTTCATCCCACACTCTGTTCAGAACACCATGCCGGCTCTCTGTTCTTTCTGTTGGCAGTTAGTCAGAGCCTCAGCAACTTTCAGAAGCATCTACACTGATTAAGGAACTTTTAGTTGATTAATCATATCCTCTTCTAATTAGCTCATTGAGAAAGGGTGAATAGATTTGCATAACACCACAAAATTGCATACATTTGTGTAATACTGCAGAAAGTGTAAGCCATCTTGCATTTTTTTATTTTTTTATATATTTTTTATCCCACTCTATCCCAGAGGTTCTGAGCTGCTTCTATAAACATTAAACGTTTACTTTAAAAAATAACTTCCTCCTCAAGAATTACTTTACCTGCTGTTGCTAAGAGGGAGGCATCATTCCCCCTTCCTCTGGTCAGTCTCCTTCCCCTCACTTCTGCAGCCACTGAACAAATAAAAACAAAATGAGCAAGCAAGCAAAAAAACAAAACACAACACAAAGGCAATTACCATATTAAACGGCATCTTTAATATTTCCTTTTCATTCTCTTTTAAGCTAACATACCAGAACCAAAATAGTCTCAAAAATAAACAAGTGTGCCCTTAACAGTGACTTGCCAATTAAAATTTGCCACCACTGATTAAAATTAGTGCCACCAATTATTTTACTGATTAAAATGATTAAAGCTTGCAGCACTAATGGGAAGGTTTTGCTACACGAGGGCTGACCTATATATTCAGAATGATCACATGGTACACCTCTGTTGCTACTGTACCAGTTCAGAATACAAGTGGAGATTGCAGAACTGAATGTTTCAGGTGAAAGGGGGGGGGGGATAAAGAGACAAGACACAAGTAGTTGGTATAAAACTTGAGCTGTATTTATTGAAATTGCTCAGATCTGCAAACAGCAACCTAAACAGGCAACTTCTCTAAGCCAGAGCAGCCTGACATTGTATCAGGTGAGACATTCAATGCTTGTAGAGTGGCATCTTTGATTGCCACCCCTCAGGACTGCACAATTTTGGGACAGGAGGCTTTCCCTTGTCAACCCACACACACACAAACACACACACACACCTTGGGCCACAAAACTCTGAGTGGGTGAGGAGAGTTGCCCTCAAAGGTCATCTCTATCTTCCAACTCAGGCCGCAAAACCCTGAGCTGGAAACCTCAGGCCTTACCAGTCACTTGAAACCATGCCTCCGAATTAGGGATGTTGCGGGCACCCAATTTGGTCTGCAAATTTGCCAGACTGCTGGTGCCTGCACTCCCCGACCTGCGCCCTCCACCTGCCCCCCCAGCTCACTGGGGCCCAGTCTGCCCGCCCCCTGTGCTCGGTGACCAGCTCAAGGCTTACTGAACCCATTCGCCTCTGCGCCAATCATGTTTTTTTTTAAAAAAACAACAACATGGTGATCAGCAGTATGTGCCCATAGACCTATACACAAAATAGAGCCATGAATCTTGTGTATAAGTCTATGTGTCCATAGATCATTCCAGTTTCCCATTCCCATTCCAGGCCAGCTACGTGGGGGCAGCAGCTTGACAAGAGGAGAAAGACAAGAGGGGTTTCCTTGTGCCTTCGTCCTCGTGTTAAGCCACTGCTTTCATGTAGCTGAGACGAGAGAAGGAGAGTGGATTGTTCCAGTCTCTCCCCCG
This sequence comes from Heloderma suspectum, assembly GCF_057233095.1. Taxonomy (NCBI): domain Eukaryota; kingdom Metazoa; phylum Chordata; class Lepidosauria; order Squamata; family Helodermatidae; genus Heloderma; species Heloderma suspectum. The sequence continues at coordinate 177,941,057 of NC_139461.1, forward strand.
CCCACCCCGGGCCAGCTACATGCGGGCAGGAGCTTGACAAGAGGAGGAAGGCAAGAGGGGAATTCCTCTTGCCTTTCCTCTTGTCTAGCTGCTGCCCCCATGTAGCTGGCCTGGAATGGGAAGGGGAGACTGGAATGATCTATGGACACATACTGCCGATGGCTAGGGAAGGCGGAGAATTTCTCCCCGAATCTTCGGGAGGTCGAGCACCGACGCATTCAGCCCCCCGAAGTTGGTTGGGAAATTCTCCGCCAGCCCCCCCCCCCCCCCCGGGATGGGACTTACCTTCGGCGAATGTCCCTCTCGGCGGTGGGTCCCGGCGGCGGTTCGGCAGCGTTTCAACATGGGCGGGGGTGGCGGCCGGTCTCCCGACCGGCTGCCACCACCGCCATTGCAAAAAAAAAAAAGTAAATTAAAAAAAAGACCCTGTGATAGGCTATATGACGATTTACGTAGCCTATCACAGCTAGATTTCCAAAGTCAGCTGTGATAGGCTACGTAAATCATCATGTAGCCTATCATGGGTGACTTTGAAAAAAAAGCTATTTGCGTTGCCCTTATTTTCGCCGTAGTCTACGTAAATCTTTACGTAGACTAGACATGCCAAAATAAGGAACGCAAATGGTGGCGCCCCATGGTGCAGCCATTTGCGTACGCGCTTTTTTTTTTTCAAAGTCACCCATGATAGGCTACGTGACGATTTACGTAGCCTATCATGGCTGACTTTGGAAATCTAGCCATGATAGGCTATGTAAATCGTCACGTAGCCTATCACGGGGTCTTTTTTTTTATGTTTTGTTTTGCGGCTGGGGAGACGGGGCGCTCCTCCCTGGCCTGAATTTCGGCCGGGCGAGGCAGGGCGCCTCCCCCCCCCGGCCTGAACTTCCGGGGGAAAAGTGAAGTGCGTCCCCCCCACCGCGAAGCCAAGCTGCGAAAAGGTAAGTGACTTTCTTTCATCTCTACCGATGGCCATGTTTTTAAAAAACATGTCAATCGGCGCAGAAGCAAATGGGTCCGGGAAAGCCCCTAGCCGGTCGCCGAGCATGGGAGGGCACGACTTAGAGTCCAGGGGCTGGCGAGCAGGGGCAGGGGCTGGCGAGCAGGGGCAGGGGCTGGGTGGGCACTCAGAGAACCCAAAAGGGGGCGCACCCACACATCCCTACTCCAAATGCTCACCAACCCTATAGACCACCAAAAGTGCCCACACGTAATGGCCTATTTAAAATGTGACCAGATAAACCCAAGTGATTAAATAAAACTGAAACAACCTAAATGAACTCCCAAATCCCACTTACAGTTTGAGGTAGCCAAAGCCAATCAGACTATGAGCAAAAAAATCCTACTCGGCCCCAAACGGACGACCAGTGTAACCCACACTGTTTACCAGGTGGGAGGGAGGGAGGGAGGGAGCCACTCTTCAAAGAGGCAGAAGGGAGGAGCCCCTCAGCCTAAAACAGCCGGTAAGCTCCTCCCCTCCCCAGTGGTGCCACCAGGGAATGCTAATGGCATTCTGTTCGTCTCTGCCTCCCCCACCACCTGCAAAACCCTCCCTGCAGCTAGGCAAGCCAGACATGGGGGGAAGGTTCTTCCCTGCACATAAAAAGCTAGCATGTCAAGAAGTTTTGTTTGTTTGTTTTAATCTTCCTGGTTTGCTCCTTTTATAAGTTCAGGTAGTAGTGTTTTCTTAATTATCACATGTGGAACATTTAAACATACAATCCTATACATGCACTACGAAGTTTTACTTCACGATTTGAAAATTGTGCATACATATTTGTTTATTTATTATATTTCTATACTGCCCAATAGCCAAAGCTCTCTGGACAATTCACAAAAACTAAGCTTAAAACCTTAAATGCACACACATAGTAAAACATAATATGAAAAGCTCATGTTTAAAAATAATCAAATCAGATTCAAAATCAGAGTAAAATCCAGAAGCAGTGCAAAGATCTAAAAATGCACTAACACATTTTTTAGAACAGAAGAAATAAAATGCCTGTGGAAATTTTTTTTTAAAGTTTTCACCTGGTGCCAAAAATATTAAGGATCTACAGATTGTGTAAAATCTGTTTTGTCTGCATTTCATGGATTGTCAATGACATTCGTTCCATAATCTGCTCAGACTCAAACTGGCAGAATTTGATTTTTTGGGTCTCTGAATTTGTGCAAATTCTCACTTGCACAAATTCACACTTGCATGAATTTGTGCTTGCACAAATGTGCAAATCTCCCCAAAATGCACTGTTGTTCTTTTTGCATATTTTCTATTACTGAATTTGCACAACATTTGAATACCACCTCCCCTGCTGAAGGCCGCGTATCAGGAGGGGTTAAAATCAGACAAATGTGTGTTGGTTTTTTTAATGGAAGGATTTTGTTTCAGTTCTGTAAGATCAATTTCACTTGCCTAGATAAGCCCTGCTTCTTCCATGTAGACAGTGCTTTAGAGAGGTAAAGTATTAAAACAAACAGACTCACATGCCTATAAAATGACTTGTTCAGAAAGAAAGACAGGGGTGGGAGAGAGATTGTAACATCTGGAATTAGGGGCACATAGAATGAGGGATGTGCATCAGATTTAGCCGAATTCCAAATCCAGAACCAAATGTTGTTGATTCGGACAGATATAGGAATTGTCTGAACTGAAGCAGGACTTCTCCAAAGCAGACCAAATCCAAGCATTCCTGAAGATTCTGGATACAGAGGGATACAGAGACATAGACAATGTGTCTCTCAAAATGGATACATTGCTTCCCAAGCTTTCTCTATAAGGAAAACACCAGGGTGGGGAGAAGGGAGAGGGAGAGGAAGACGGCAGGCTTGTGACTGACAATTTTAACTTCTAATCACAATGAATGGTTCTTTCTTTCTTTCTTTCTTTCTTTCTTTCTTTCTTATATTTCTATACTGCCCAATAGTCGAAGCTCTCTGGGTGGTTCACAAAAATAAAAACCAAACGGCACACAATAAAACAATTGAAAATATATAGAACATTTAAACTAGGTTTTAATAGGGCTCCCCAATCCCAGTACTTTGGAGAAGGGGTGATGAAGGAATATATTGCAGGACTGATCCAGTGTTCAGTACTGTTTGCTAGTTTTCTCTCCTGGGAGCAGAAATATTTAGGGATGTATGAAAGTCACTTACCTTTTCGAAGGGTGACATTCGTGGTGGTGGGGAGGCGCTCTGTCCCTCCCCCTGAAATTCTCCCCGGCCGGCTCCACTCCGCAGCGACTCCACGGAGCCGCTGGCCGGGGGCACCCGCAGCCAGACATCTGGCTGCTGGGCAGCACAGGGAAGCAAATGGCGGCCGCCGTAGCCGCCGCCATTTGCGTCCCTGTATTTTGCTGTGATAGGCTACGTATATATTTACGTAGACAATCACGGCAAAAAAAAACGCCATTTGCGTTCCCTTTTTTTTTTTTGCCGCGATAGGCTACGTAAATATTTACGTAGCCATTCACGGCCTTCGCAGGGATGCAAATGGCATGCATTTTATTATCCATGGTTATGCAGCATGCTGCCCCTTGCAAAGCAGAAAGTAATCATTCCAAAGTAATAACTGTTAATCATTTCATTTCAGTTAGGTCAACATATTCTCCATCCCAAAGCACACTGAGATTTGAACAATGGCTGCAACTGGCTTAATTACAGAACAGTTTACACAATTAAATTGTCCCCTTTGCTGGGGAGCCAGTCGTAATATGTGCAAATCTGCTGCCTCTTTGGGATACTTATCTGCAAAAGAAGTAGTAGATTTTGCTTTGAAAGTGGGAAACCACAGATATATACAGCATCTATACCTTCACTTCGATTAACATTTTAAAGAGTGTTCATTAATTTCCTCAGCAAATTATGCCAGCAAACCATAAACCACTGGCAATCTATTTGTATAACAGACAAAATAATTTAATGGATCATCTAATTCAATTTGATTATTTGAAGTGGGGGATGTTGTGTGTGTGTGTTCATTTTAGAGTTATATTCACTTTAATTTATATTACGTTCTGCAAGTACTACAGTGTAGTTGCCATGTTGAAAATTATGTTATAATAAACGTATTCCTGTAAAAGCTTCTCTTGTCTGCCTGGCAACGAAAATGACCTAATGATTTACTTATCTTTGCATTAGTCAAACAGTCTGTAAAGAAATGAGATGTATATATCTCTTGTTGTTCTGTAATGTTTACTTTTTGTGGCCTCAGAGAGGCGATAATGTATCTGCGTAGGCATGAGGTCTAGTTAGGGATGGCAGAGAATTCCACCACAGATCTCGGGGAGGCCGAATGCCAGTGCATTCGGCCCCCCAAAATCTGGGGCAGAATGGCCTGCCCCCCCACCCCCCCACGGATCCCCCCGGGATGAGACTTACCTGGGGTGGATCTTCCAGGCGGTGGTGGCTCCGGCAGCAGCCTCGGCAGCAGTGGCTTAGGCAGCTGGTCTTCCAACCGGCTGCCGCTGCCACCATTTGCAGGTGTTTTTGTTTGTTTGTTTTACACCCACTTGATAGGCTATGTAAGTTTTTGTGTAGCCTAAAATGTCTGGGTAAAAAAAAAAAGCATACGCAAATGGCGGAGGCTATGGCCGCCGCCATTTGCGTTCCTAATTTTGGGCTGTCTTAGTCTACATAAATAATTACGTAGACTAAGAGGGTGAAAATAAGGGGAACGCAAATAGCGTCCACTATGCTATTTGCGTTCCCCTTATTTTCGCCGTCTTAGTCTACGTAAATATTTACGTAGATATAGACGTCAAAAATAAGGAACGCAAATGGTGGCAGCCGTAGCCGCTGCCATTTGCGTACACAGGGTTTTTTTTCCCCAGAGCCCTCTGCGGCTGGAAATCCAGCTGCAGACGGCTCTGGCCTGGCTGGGCCTGGCCGGCTGTTGAGCCGGCCAAGGAGGATTCTGGGGGGGGGGGGAGGAACGGCGTGCCTCCCCCGCCCATCCAGGATTCCGGGGGGAGGGACGGAGCACCTCCCCCCCACCATCTACATAATCCGTGAACAGGTAAGTGATTTTCGTACATCCCTAGGTCTAGTGTTGTTGCTGGGTTGAAGATCTATTTTGGTATTGACTGCTGGTCTGGATTAGATAAATTCAGTTTTGATTGGCTGGATATGGAATAAAAGCGAGGAGGAAAAGAGTAGTTGGGGAATGGCAGTTGACAGTTGGAAATTCAAGGAAAGAGTCTGGTGGGTAGTCAGAAGAGAGAAGGTCTGTTGGTTGGTGGGTGGTGAAAGAGAAGAAATAGGAGAAAGCTGAGAAGAAAGTGAATAGCTAAAGCCTAAATATTAAGCTATTCCTTCTCTGTGGCTTAACCATACATGACTGATGAAGTTCAGGAGTACGGAGCAGGTGGCTGTGTTATGCCAGGAGCCTGCCGTAAGATTTTGGCAGAACAAGATTACACAAGCAAGCATTAAAATCTAGATAAATGGTCCAAGAAGGCAGAAATGCAACATGAGGAGCTTTGGTATCAGAGGAAGACTGTACTGAAGAGCTGGTTCTGGTTGTGAGTGTATTTGGCTGGGGTGGAGGCTTAGGGAATTTGGCCTGAGGTAAAAGAAGTCATTAAGAGGCTTGTAGCAATGATATGGTTTGGGACTTTGTTTATATTTGTCTATAGTTGAGTATCTTGGGAGCATTTAGTTGCCTGTTTACCACCTAGAGCAGATTAAATACTTCTAAACAAAGTGTACACCTAAGATTGTTATGTGGCTTACAATCTAGGTTTTGTACTACAAGAATTAGTACAGAAAATTTTTTTTGATCCACTTATTTTTATTAGAAATATGCTTATAACATCACATCAAAATACATTGTGCATATCTTATATAAGAATACAGGCGTGTAAGGCTTATTACTAGAGATCTACCAGACTGCTGGAGTCCTTGGCACAGAGAGGAGGGGTGGCTTATGCAGCTTGGTGTGCGGGTGGGGCGAGAAGGGGGCTTGTCAAGTTGGTCTCTGAGCCACGGGTGGTGGTGGGGGAGCTCATCAAGCTCTCCCACACCCTGGACAGAAATGGGTCCATCCATCCCTAGTCTGAATTTCAGATGGTTGGGACAAACAAAAGGGTGATGCTATTATCCTTATGTCCAACTTCTAACCCCCCCAGAGACATTTTATTATAGTGTTATTTTGCCCAGTCCTCATGTAGTTTAAAGCAGCATACATAATGATGTACGAAAGTCACTTACCATTTCGCGGATCTGTTTTGCAGGGTGGGGGGGAGGCGCTCTGTCCCTCCCCCCGGAATCCTGCCCGGCCGGCTCTGCTCTGCGTGGATTCTGCGGAGCTGCCAGCCGGCTCCGCTGGCAGCCGGACATCCAGCCACTGGCAGCAGGGACACAAATGGCGGCAACAATAGCAGCCGCCATAAGAGTCCCTGTACTTAACCGTGATAGGCTACGTAAATCTTTACGTAGCCTGTCACGGCAAAGTAAAAAAAAACACGTACACAAATGGTGGCGGCTATGGGAGCCGCCATTTGCATTCGCTATTTTTCGCCGTTCTAGCCTACATAAATTTTTATGTAGGCTAGAATGGCTAAAAATAGCAAACGCAAATGGTGGCCACTGTAGCCACCGCCATTTGCCTACGCTGCGCCCAGCTGCGGCCAGGCAGGAGACCTGCTGCCCCAGCCTCCGCCACCCCCGACACCACACCTTCCGACACCGCTGCAACTGCCGCCGCCGCTGCCACACCTGCCGCCAGCTTCTCCAAACATCAGCTTTGGCAAGTGCTGATCATCAAACATCAACTCTCGTTGGCAAGTGCTGTTTGTTTTTCATGAATGGGAAAACTGCACAAAACGAACAGCTGTCAAATGTGAATGTTGCACAAACAATTCCCAAATTTGCTCAAATTTCCAAAATTGTGCAGATTTCCCCAATAGCTTGGGTGATTTAAAATGTACATATTTGGGGGAAGTTGTACATTTGGGGAAAGGTGTGCATTTCTCAAGTACACATTTTGCAGCCATGAAGGCAAGTCTGGGAATTTGTGAACACTTCCAAAGAAAATGTGCTCCTGTTCATGGTTAGGATTTAGGGATGGAGGAGAATTTCTCCATGAATCTTCGGGAGGCCGAGCGCTGAGGCATTTGGCCCCCCGAAAGTGTTGGGGAAATTCTCCGCCGGCCCCCCGCCCCTAACGGGATGGGACTTACCGTGGCCGAATGTCCCTCTTGGCGGCAGGTCCCAGCGGCGTTTCGGCGGCGTTTCGTCGGGGGCGGGGGCGGCGGCCAGTCTCCCGACCGGCTGCCGCCACTATTACAAAATAAAAAAGTAAAAAACAAAACAAAAACACACACCCGTGATAGGCTATGTGACGATTTACGTAGCCTATCATGGCTGACTTTGCAGATCTAGCCATGTTAGGCTACGTAAATCGTTACGTAGCCTATCACGGGGCTTTTTTTTTTTCTTTTCAAGTTTGTGGCCTGGGAGACGGGGCGCTTCTCCCCGGCCTGAATTTCGGCCGGGCGAGGTGGGGCGCCTCCCCCCCCAGCCTGAATTTTGGCCGGGCGATGCAGGGAGCCTCCCCCCCCTCGCCTGAACTTTGGGGGGAGAAGCGAAGCACCTCCCCCCCACCGCGAAGCAAGCTGCGGGACAAGGTAAGTCCCCTTCGTACATCCCTATTAGGAGTGCAAACAGGGCATTTCTGAGTGATTTGCATATTGAAACAAAATGAGCATACATGCCTAGGCACAACCCACATTATATAATAGGATTTGAACTCCCGCACACCAAGGAAATATTGTCATGAGTGCTCTAGAGTCAAGGTCTGTACTTAACTTGAGGAAAGCTGAATTATGGAATTCCCTGCTACAAGGAAATCTCTGTGGCAAATAATTTAGGAATTTCCTAAGTGCACTTCTCTTTTTTTCCAGACGGATCCCACATTAGTATAGGGTTGAACAACCTCAACCCCTATTCCAGCAAACAGACAAATATGGTTCTTAGGTTTACTATTCTTCCACTGGCAGCCACCCAGCTCCATGAAGTGGTGAAGCTAGAACTAATCACAGCATAGGACACCATACCATACCATACCCATACTGCCTGTTTATTTCCAAGCTCATTTGAAGGTGTTGGTTTTACTGTTGCTTATTTCTGCTTTTGTTGTTTGTTTATTTCATGCTGTTAGGTTGTTGTATTTGTTTCTTGTTGTGTCAATCTTGCCGTGTGAATCTTGTGTGAAAGCTTTGTTAGCTTTCTGGTTGTTAGCCACTTTCATTTTTATAACAGATAAAAGAAATGTCCATTCTTTTCATAGGGAGGCTCACCTCATACTATGAGAAACATGGGGCACAATCCACCAGGATCTATGCTCTTATACAGTTCTCATTCATTTAAATGGAAGAACATTCCAGTAGATTGTGCCTCCTTGACTTTAATGCATTTGTTAACAATGTTGAAAGCCTCCTGGGAAAATCACAATACCTCTGACATGACACAGGTGTGTTAACCAAGTCTGGTGTATAAAAGCTTTCTGTTGTTGCATGTCTTGTGATATAGAATTGTAAATCCCAGTGGTCCTGTAATAAAACTGATCAGGTACCTTCTTATTGGCAACTCCCACTTTAGACTTGTATGTCACCAATAACTAAGGTCGAACAATAAATGAGCTGATATTCGTCAAATAAACAGTTGCATCCTCGTTAACCGTATGTATTTCTTTGCATCTGTTCAGATCGCAATTAGAAAATTGAGCATGGCAGTTGGTTCTGGTTATATTCTTCTAGTAGAGGTATCGGGAAGAAACCCACTGCTGAGTAAAACGAATCAAGGCTTGGGGAAGGTGAATTCGAAAGTTCAGTGGCAAAGTTATTTAGCTGCAAAGGAACATTTGCCTCCTTTTTTCAGCTGTGGGGGCATTTGCTGTGCACACTGTGCTAAAACTGGACCTGGCATTTTTATTTTTATTTTATTTTATTGGAGAATCAAGAACATCAGAGATTTTTGATAGGGCACCATAAGATACATTATGCCACATGGTCGATCAAGGTTGCAGAGTAGTGTTTGCATATTTTCTATCTAATCCTTTCCACATTGATGTGTTTACAAAGGAAACTGTGCAAATTGAAGAGAATAAGGGGTCATATTCTAGGATGCACATTGATCTCATACATGCCAGGCCTGTCTGGCCTTACTATAATGAACCAAGCGTGTGCTATAGAGCAGGCTCACCACTCCCCTGCAGCTGTGCAAAATAGGGGAAGATAATTAGTGGTGAAAAGCTGTCTTTAATGACAAATGATATTATCCCATTACTAGCACCCTTGAGAGCCACTGTGTTACAGTGAGAGTTCGTGGACTTGGAGCAGGGAGGCCCAGTTGGAATCCTGCTGACTCATGAAGCTCATCATATGACCTTTGGACAAGTCACTTACATTCATCCTAATCTCCCTCACAGCAGGTGATGTTAAAATGAGGAAACGGTGCACACCACCCTTGGCACATTGGAGGAACGGTGGATAAAGACGTTGTACATTTGCCTCAACAGCCTCATCAAGCTATGATACTACATTTCAGTTCAGTTCAGGGTTTTATTTCCCCCCCTTTTTCAGTACTACTGCATTTATATTTAATACAGTTCATTTTACAAGAGTGATGGTGGCATGGTTTCAGTGGAAAGTCAGGATGTACAGGGTTCAGGAAGATCAAGATTCTTATATCCGGCTAGTCATAGCTAGTAAGGTGTCTTTCATGAGGCTAGGCATGGTAGTCTCATGGCGAGATGTCAGAAAATTCCTCCAGGGACTCCAATGAGGCCAGAATCCAGAGAATCTGACCTCTAGAGTCCACGGTGGAGTGGCTGCACTTATCTCCAGAACTGGAGGATTCCCACAGAGCAGCTCTCTGATGCCCCATATGATGCGATACACTAATGGTGGCTGCCATTAGCCTATCGTGGGGAAAAAATACAGATGCAAATGGCATATTGGATAGGGTTGGCAGAGAATTTCTCCCCGAAACTTTGGGGGGCCGAGCGCCAACGTGTTCGGCCCCCCGAACAAGTTTCGGGGAGAAATCCTCTGAACCCCCCCCCGCCCCCTGCACCCCCCCCCCCGGGACGGGACTTACCTTCGCCGAATGTCCCTCCCGGTGGCGGGTCCAGCTGGCGGTTCAGCGGGTGTTCGAGCGGGGCGGGAGCAGCAGCCGGTCTTTCAACCGGCTGCCGCTGCCGCCATTGCAATAAAAGAAAAAAAAACGCCCCCTGATAGGCTACGTGACGATTCACGTAGCCTATCACGGCTAGATTTGCAAAGTCAGCCGTGATACGCTACGTCAATCGTCACGTAGCCTATCACGGGTGACTTTAAAAAAAGAAAAAAAAGTGTGTACGGATAATGGCAGCCCCCATAGGGAGCCGCCATTCCCGTTCCTTATTTGGTCGCTGTAGTCTACGTAAAGATTTACGTAGACTACGGCGAAAATATGGCCACGCTATTTGCGTTGCCCTTATTTTCACCGTAGTCTACGTAAACATTTACGTAGACTACAGCGACTAAATAAGGAACGCGAATGGCGGCTCCCTATGGGGGCCGCCATTAGCGTACGCGCTTTTTTTTTTTTTAAAGTCACCCGTGATAGGCTACGTGACGATTGACGTAGCCTATCACGGCTGACTTTGCAGATCTGAATTTCGGCCGGGCCGAGGCGGGAAGCCTCCCCCCCCGGCCTGAACTTCGCGGGGGGACCAGCGAAGCGCCTCCCCCCCACTGCAAACGTCCTTCGAGGACAGGTAAGGGACTTTCGTCCACCCCTAATATTGGACACCACTTGCAGCCATAAAGTCCTGACTTTAGCCTACATTTCAGCTGTTTACCGCTGTATCACATTATTTGGGAGCTGGAGAGCTGCTCTGTGAACTGCAACGGATACAGAGTGGCTCTGGAGGATTTCGAGGGGCCCCAAGCAGCATGGATGGCACTTCCACAGACCCCCACACACACCAGATAGTGGGGGGGGGGTTACATCACTAGTCTCATGTGGCTCACAAAGTAGGATTTATTCTCCATCCCTTCTAATAAAGTCCTGATAGAGAACATACATACTGTCAGGGATGAGTCCAAGCACCTTCACATGGCTGACAGCTCCGATTCTGATTTGGAGTTGGAGCAGCTAGATCAGAGGCTGGGGAAGGGGTCCTCCCTAGTGAGCCAAGACACTGGGAGAGATTCCTTCAAAGACATTGACAAACAGATAGCCCAGGCTGAGTCCCTGCCCCCTACCTCCACCATGAGAATTCAAGTTTCTGAGGAGGAGGAGGAGGAGGAGGAGGAGGAGGAGGAGGAGGAGGAAGGGCATGATTTGAGAGTTGCTCGGGCACATCACAAAGCAAAGCAGGAAAAGTTAGGGGCAGGGCTCAGAAGCTGTGCCAAGATAGCCACTCTTGGAAGCTAATGTTGGTGAGAGCCACCCTAAGGGAGGGGCATCCCTGAGAAGCAAGTCTGGCTGTGAGGTTCATTCTCAAACTGTTTGCAACTTCACTACCCTCCGGTTCATCTCCTCTAATTGAAGATAGCAGATTAGTTGTTTAGGGGCCTGAGGAAGTCTGAGAATATCCTGGAATCTGCAGTTGTAAAGAGACTAGTCTCTGGCAAAATAAAGTTGTATTAGCCTGAAGCTTTGTCTTCTTGTGGTGTTGATTGCAAAGGGGGAAGGATGATCCATTTCTGACACATACAAAGGTCCCTACATATCCAAAGGACAGTGTAGTGCTGTTCTAGGGGCTCAATTGAAATGCCTGCAACAAGTTGGGGGAAGGAGGTTTGGGGCAAGGTATCACCAGTGTGCTGATGACACCCAGCTCTATTTCTCTATGACATCTGAATCGGGAGAGGCCGTGGATGTTCTGAACTGGTGCCTGGATGCAGTTATGGCTTGAATGAGGGCCAATAAACTGAAACAGAATCCTGATAAGACAGAGACTGTAAGGGCTGGTTGTTTCCGGGTCTGGGAATTGTGGTGTTTGCCTGTTCTGGATGGGGTTGCACTCCCTCTGAATAATCAGCTTCATAGTTTGGGGGTGCTCCTGGCTTTGTTTTTGTCACTGGAGGCCCAGGTGGCTTCAGTGGCCCAGAGCATCCATTACCAACTTTGGCTGGTATGTCAACTATGCCTGTCCCTGGATAGGGATAGCCTAGCCATGGTGATCCATGCACTGGTGACTAGGGATAGCGGAGAATTTCTCCCCGAAACTTCGAGGGGCCGAGCGCCAACGTGTTCAGCCCCCCGAACAAGTTTCGGGGAGAAATTCTCCGCACCCCCCCTGCCCCCCGCACCCCCCCCGGGACGGGAGTTACCTTTGCCGAATGTCCCTCCCGGTGGCGGGTCCGGCCAGCGGTTCGGCGGGTGTTCGTCTGGGGCGGGAGCGGCAGCCGGTCTTTCGACCGGCTGCCACCGCCACCATTGCAATAAAAGAAAAAAAAAGTCCCCGTGATAGGCTACGTGATGATTAACGTAGCCTATCACAGCTGACTTTGCAGATCTAGCTGTGATAGGCTACGTTAATCGTCACGTAACCTATCACGGGGGCGTTTAAAAAAAAAAAAAACTTTTGAGCTCGCAGCCGGGCGAGGCGAGGCGCCTCCTCCCCGGCCTGAATTTCGGCCGGGCGAGGCGGGAAGCCTCTCCCCCCAGCCTGAACTTAGCGGGGGGAGCAGCGAAATGCCTCCCCCCCACCGCGAACAAGCTTCAAGGACAGGTAAGTGACTTTCGTCCACCCCTACTGGTGACCTCACAATTAGACTATTGCAATGTGCTCTATGTGGGGCCAGCCATGTGCATGGTTCAGAAATTGCAGCTAGTGGAGAATGCAGCAGCTACAGTGCTCACTGGGACACCTAGCTATACTCACATAACACCTGTGTTAAAAGAACTGCACTGGCTGCCCATTAGCTACCCAGCCACATACAAGGTTATATAATGTTTATAAAGCCCTAAATAACTTGGAACCAGGATACCTAGCAGACCGTCTTTCCTTATATATACCCAGTTGACATTTAAGATCTTCAGAGGAGGTCCTTCTGGTCATTCCAAATTGAACAGAATGTAGAGATGGCAAAGAATTCTGCCATGGACTCCAGTGAGGCCGGATTCTTTAGAATCCGCCCCCCCCAGAGTCTGTGGTGGAATGGACTACCCCACCCACCCCCCGAAATCCCCCCTGGAATGGACCTACCTGGCGGCAGGGGCGGCGGCTCCAGCGGCGGCTCCGGGTTGTCTTCCAGCCACTGCCGGGCTGCTGTGGCTGCAAATGGCAGCCGTCGTAGCGGCCGCCATTTGCATCCCTGTCAAGCTGTGATAGGTTATGTAAGTATCTACATAGCCTATCATGGCAAGAGGCAGGGACACAACTGGCAGCCGCTATGCCATTTGTGTCCCTGCCTTTTGCCATGATAGGCTACGTAGATACTTACGTAGCCTATCACAGCTTGGCAGGGATGCAAATGGTGGCCAGTGTAGAGGCTGCAGCCGCAGCAGCCCGGCAGTGGCTGGAAGTCCGGGGAGGATTCCAAGAGGGAGGGACGGATCACCTGACCATATAAGGGCATAGGCGGTATACCAGCCTAAGCTGATAAAAAGTGCTCTGTGCCACTGAGTTCACCTGTGCCTCAAGTGAGAGTTCTGGGTCCAAGAGCACCCCCAAACTCCGAACCTGATCCTTTAGGGGGAGTGCAACCCCCTCCAGAACAGGTTGAATATCACCTAGCCGGGCAGACGAACCACCCACTAACAGTACCTCTGTCTTGTCTGGATTGAGTTTCAGTTTATTGGCCCTCATCCAGTCCATTACCATGCCCAGGCACCGATTCAGAACAGCCACTGCCTCACCTGGGTTTGATGACAAAGAGAGGTAGAGCTGGGTGTCATTCGCATATTGATGGCACCTCAGCCCACACCTCTGGATAACCTCCCCCAGTGGTTTCATGTAGATATTAAATAGCATGGGGAATAAAATAGAGCCCTGTGGAACCCCATGGAATAATTGCCAAGGCACAGAGCCATGTTTTTCAAGTTGTATTTTATGGTTTTAATTGTGAACTGTCCAGCGAGCCTCAACTATTGAGCAGTATAAAAATGTAATAAATAAATGAGTAAAATAGAAAGTTCACCACCCTGTTTGCAGGCTCCTCCACTTTGAGCATTTTGGTGGCTATTTGCAAAGAGGGGCAAAGTGTACACCCCAGTTAGAGTTTTGACAATCATGTTTTGCACTTCTCCTTGGTATTATTTTTCTTGTTATTTATGTTATTACCCAGAAGGCACCAGCAAAAGCTCAGGAAGTATTACCCTCAATCATCATTAGCATAGCTTAGCCAATGAGATCTAGCTATTGATCATGTTTGAAGCCAAATAGGAATGAGGGCAATGCTTGCTGTCTTCACCCTGGCATATTCTGGTAAAAAATAAACAGGGAGATAAAATGGTACTCAACTACACTAAGACGATGAATAAGGATCAAAAAGAGTAACAAAAAGGTGAGCTTTTGTGAAACTTGTCAGACCCAGTTTGAGCCCCCAGAATGGCTTGGCCTGACAACTTTTGGCTCTGCTTTATGCTGTTCAGAAATACATAAGGCAAATCAAACAAAATACTTGACAAAAATACTTCAGTTCAAATGACCTTCAAAGCAGTGGCTTTCTGTATTCATTCTCTTGGAATATATTCTCAGGTGACCTTTTTTGGCTCAAGTTGAAGCTGAAAAGTTGCACAAAAGCTCACTTTTTTGTTCTCTTTCACTACCAATCTGTATTCTGGCAGCAGTGGCAATTCATTATTATTATTTTTTAAAAAATATATTTTATCCTGTCCTTCCTCTCAGGGTGCTCAGGGTGGCACATCCCGTCCGCCTGAACATTTCATCATTGTGACAACCCTGTTTTGCTGAAAGAGTGAGCTTCATAGCTGAGTAGTAGTGATTTTGGACAAATCCTCGACAGAAATGAGTTCAGATTTCTATGGATCTGACCTGCAGATTCCACAGCAGAATGGCTTTTTCTGTGGATTTGTGGATCACTTTTTTTACTTTTGAAGGGGATTTGCCCAAGTTGTGGAAGTGCACATTAGCACAAGTGTGTATTTGCACAAGTGCAAACAGGAACAAAATTCTCGTATATCCCTAAAAAATTCCAATTCTGTCAATGAGTGGATGACAAAACAGAAGATGTCTGACAATCTGTGAAACACAGGGAAAGCAGTTTTAACAAGCTCTGTACATCCCTAGTAACCAATATATCATTCAGTCACATAAGAACTGGAGTTCCTAACTGCTATTGTTGCTGTTACTGCTGTTAAGACTGTTGCTGGTTTTATTGTTGGCTTTTATTGTTTGTATTGTTTTTATTGGCTATGGGGCGGTATAGAAATGTAATAAATAAATAAATGAATTGACTGCTTTTTATGTCTTTTATTGCTATGAGCCACCTTGGGAGGGTTTCTGCTCCAAAAGGCGACCAAGAAATACTTTAAATAAATAAAGGCACAATCCTATGCACGTTTAGACAGAAAAAAAGACCTACAACTCCCAGCATGCCCCAACCAACCATGCTGGCTGGGGCATGCTGGGAGTTGTAGGCCTTTTTTTCCATCTAAACATGCATAGGATTGTGCCCTAAATACATACATACATAATATTTTCTGGTGTACCAATATGATACTGTTACCTTTTGGCAAATGTATACACATTTTTTCATACTTGTGCACTGTTATTGCCCCCCCCCACACACACACACAGTTTGTGCAGTTTGTTTAAGAAACAGACAAGCTCTAACTTGAGTTATCTTTCATTAGGACTGAGCTGAAATGGCTCCTGATTTACACTCTGTCTTGAAGAGTAGCCAGGGGTGGTGGTGGAGGTCTGACTTCCCCAAGCCCCATAGTTCTACCTTTGTTATGGCTGTTTCAGTTACTTCACAGCCACTGTTTTCCCCACTCCTGCTTCTGCACACTATTCTCCTCAATGCTATCCCTCTGTGGGAATGATTCCAGCCAACGAAGTACCAAGTACTGGGCATGGCATCACAGAGTGCTACATAGCCAATCAAATTTGGTCAGGTGTTGACATCATTCAGGGCAAATGACACCCATTTAAAGGAATGGTAATGCTTCCTATAATAGTAACTAGGGATGGATGGACACCCCTCTGTCTGGGTCTTCTGGGTACCTGCCAAGCCACTGCCCCCGCTCGCGCATCCCTGGACCCGCTTGCACCCCCCCTGGTGCTCCCTGAGCTGCCCTCACCTATCCTGAGCCATCCTCGAGTGCCCGTTGTTCCCACGGTTGCCATTTTGTGGGAAAAAATGGCACCTCGGGAACTTCCATAAATCTAATATTGCGCACATAGTGGCCATACAGGCCCCATTTACACCTGTAATATTGCATAGGTGGGGCCTTTATGGCTGTTATGTGTGCAATATTAGATTTACAAAAGTTCCTAAGTTCTGCAAAATGGAAACCACAGGAACCACAGGCACTCAAGGACAGCTCTGGGTAGGTGAGTGTGGCTCGGCAAGCACAGGAGGGGCATGAGTGGAGGTAGCTGCTCAGCGAATGCAGCCCAGAGGTGTGAGTGGGATGAGTGGGGAAGTACAGTAGACTCCCAGACTGAGTCAGGCATCCGCACCATCCCTAATAGTCACAAGGGTGATCCTAGCCAATCAAGGAGCACTCTCACAACTGAAGCCTTTTGCAGCCCCTTTATAGCAAGTCCTGACAATGAATCACTGACAGGAGCTCCCCCTTTTAATACTGATGGAGTTTTCAACAAAACAATCCTCCATCAGCCCAGCCTTAATTTGTAGACATTTGGCCAACAACCAAATCTTGCCCCTTTTAGCGCAGATAACATTTTGAATATCTAAAGACTAATTGTCTTGGAGTGTGCTAATTAGCCATGCTTACTTCATTTAAAGCTTGACATGAGGAAGGGGAATGCTTTGCTTCTCTTCAGGAAGTATTTGTAGAGCAAGTGGGAAGCTGGGGTTGGGACTGAAATGTTTGATGACCAAATGCATGTACAGAACTTCTTCAGTTTCAGCTGTGCAAATCACAGAGCGGAAACACTATAATCTTTCTTCAGCAGATCACTCATTCATGTTGTTAATACAGGCTGGAACTCTGGCACACTGAAGCCCCAGCAGGGTTGGCAAGGAGAATAAATCTTAAAATAGATCAGATAAAATAAAGAAACGAGTTCCAGGTTCTGGCATACAAATCCCAGTGGTCATGAAGGAAAAGGCCTGAACAGAAAGGACAAAGAGAATGTACATTAATCTTTGTTAGTTTTCCTCTTGTAGACAAGGCAAATGGTAAAGGATTTGATTTTAAAAAAGGAAGTAAAGGAAATGAAAACTTCTAAAATTGAGTTATCATGTTATCTACTCCTTGCATAGTTCTAGATATAAGGAAGCTAACGTTTTCACTGATCTAGTCTTATATAGGGGTTAGAGTGTCAAACTACGACCACGGAGACCCAAGTTCAAATCCCGTGCCCCTCCATCCATGGCTCTCCTTGGGTGATCTTGGGTCAGTCACCATTTCTTAGCCTAACCTATCACAGAAGGTTATTCTAGGGATAAGATGGCTGTGAAGGGAACACTGGGACAGTGTCACTGCTGCCTCCATGTTTTTGAGGGGCCTTGGGCAAGACATCTTCAAAGCCTCTCTCCCGGATTGAGTCTACCTTCTCATTGCCATTGTTACCAGCTCCTGTTGTTCCTCTTGTTTCTCATCATTGCTACACTTGCTTGCTTGATAGGCAGAGAGCCAGTGAGCAAGGAGGCCGTGGCATCTACTGCTCCTCCTTCTCACCATCACCATTGCCTGGGCCACAGCGAGAGGCAGATGAACAAGTAGGTTGCAATGGTGAGGAGGAGGAGGAGGAGGAGGAGGAACTCCAGGGGGCTCTTGTCAGTTGGTCTCTGCTGGGTGTGGACTCTCAGCAGCTGCCCGACCATGATGTCAGCCCTAGGAAGTATCCAAAGATGCCTTGCATTAGCAAGAATAACAACCAGCAAAAGGGGAAGCTAGTGCTTCCTAGAGCAGCCAGAACTAGTATTTCTGGAAGAGAACAAGTCAGCAGAGCTCATGGAAGGGAACTCTGCTGACCTGTCCTACTCTGGAAACAGTAGTTTTGGCTAGTTTCTAGCTGCTCTAGGAAATGCTCACTTTCCACTGTGCTAACAGTGATCATTCCTGCTAGCGTAACCTAATGAGTGTTGGTTACTGCCCCATAGGGATGTCAGAGAAATCCGCCATGGATTCCAAAGAATCCAGTCTCCAGAATCTGTGACGGAATGGCCCCACTTACCTCCACTCCAGGAGGATTCCCCGCGGAACGGCACTTGGCTTTAGGCTTAACTGGACCATTTGCCTCTGCACCGATCGCCGTGTTGCTTAAAAAATGGTGACCGGCAGGATGTGCCCATACACTTATATGCAAAATAGAGCCATGAATCTTGTGTATAAGTCTATGGGAACATCCTGCTGATCACCATTTTTTTTAAGCAACATGGCAATCGGCACAGAGGTGAATGGGTCCAGATAAGTGGCTCTGAAGCCGGGTAGAATCCTCGTGGAGCAGATCTGCTCCAGAGGATTGGGGGGAGGGGAGGAATAGATCACCCCCCCCAGGCAGATTCCCCATTGGAATGGATGGTGGGGAATCCATACATCCCTACTACCCCATCTATGTAGCTTCAGCTTAGAGGGGGAAGGCTGGGGTAAATGCCATGAATAATGATAGAATAATTCTATAATAATTCTATCCTTGATACTGTTCAATATCTACATGAAACCACTGGGAGAGATCATCAGGAGGTTTGAGGATGAGTGTTATCAGTATGCTGATGACACCCAAATCTATTTCTCCTTAACACCTTTATCCAAGGAAGGTATGACTCCTCTGAATGACTGCCTGAAGTCGGTAGTGGGCTGGATGAGGGCGAACAAGCTGTAGTTGAATCCAGGCAAAACAGAGGTGCTCATCGTGAAGGGTCATAATTCAGGTATTGAGGTACATCAACCAGTTCTGGATGGGGTTGCACACCTCTGAAGGAGCATGTTCGTAGCTTGGGGGTGCTTCTTGACCCAACTCTACTCCTGGCACCTCAGGTGGAGGCAATGATGAGAAATGCCTGTTATCAACTGCGGCTGATACGCCAGCTGTGCCCATTCCTGGAACATGTGGACCAGGTAATGGTGGTGCACGTGCTGGTAACCTCTAGGCTTGATTTCTGCAATGTGCTGTACTTGGGGCTCTAGTTATATTTAGTTCAAAAACTTCAACTGGTACAAAATATGGCAGCCAGCATGGTCTTTGGGATTGGGACATCCTGTGGAGACCATATTACACCAGTCTTAAAATCTTTACACTGGCTGCCAATTGGTTTCCGAGCAAAAGATAAAGTGCTGGTTCTTACCTTTAAAGCCTTACTTGGTCTCGGTTAGGGGTGTACAAAACCCCGCTTACCTGGCTCTGCCAGTTTCCACTGGGGGGGGAGGTGCTCCGTGCCTCCCCCCAGAATCCTGGCCGGCCAGCTCCGCTCCACGGCCAAGCCACAGAGCCGCTGGCTAGCTCCAGCCGCCTGCAGCCAGACATCCGGCCGCTGGGCAGCCCTGCAGGGAAGCAAATGGCGGCTGTTGTAGCTGCCGTCATTTGTGTCCCTTTCTTTCACCGTGATAGGCTACGTAAGTATTTCTGTAGCCTATCACGGCAGGGGGAAAACCCCAGCATACGCAAATAGTGGTAGCCGCCACTTACCTGCTCCCGTCGGCGCTGCTGTGCGAATGGTGGCTGTCCTGTGGCCGCCATTCGCGTCTTCTTCAGCCGTGATAGGCTACGTAAATACTTTTTTTTTACCTATCACGGTAAAAAATGTAGCCTATCACGGCCTCCGCAGGGATGCAAATGGCATCCCTGCACTAGCCGTGATAGGCTACGTAAGTATTTACGTAGCCTATCACGGCTGAAGAAGAAGACGCTAATGGCGGCCGCAGGACAGCCACCATTCTCACAGCAGCGCCGACAGGAGCAGGTAAGTGCTCCGTTTCGCATGCCTTTCATGGGGCGGGGGCGGCAGGCACTTCATCCTGCGCGCCTTTCGTGGCGTTCTGCGACAGTTTTCTAGGGGATGAATGCACTGGCATTCGGCCTCACCGAGATCCATCGCAGAATTCTCTGACATCCCTAGTCTCGGTCCAAGGTACCTTAAGGAGCGCCTTCTCCCCTACACCCCAGTCTGCCACTTAAGGTCCTCTGAGGGCTCTCTGCTGTGGTTGCCTAATGTGAGATTGGCAGCCACATGTAAAAGGACCTTTTCCTTTGCCGCCCCTCAATTGTGGAATGACCTGCCAGTTGAAATCTGCCTGCTGACCTCGTTGAAGGTTTTTAAGCAGGCATTAAAGATGCTATTATTCAAGCAGGTCTCTGTTCTCCTGTTCATTCTGCTGACCTTTGTATAGTGTTTTAAGCAGTGTTGTTTTAAGCTGTTTTTTATTGTTGGATTTAAAAAAAAAAAATAGTTCAAAGTTGTTTTAGTTATACGTTGTTGTATATATTGCCCATATGTTTTTTTGTAAATGGTTTTTAAACTTTGTATATTTTATTTTAATGTATTAAGTTTTGTAAACTGCCCAGAGAGCTTTGGCTATGGGGTGGTATAGAAATATAAACATAAATAAATAAATAAACAAACAAACAAAACCGTTTTCACAGTGAGCAAAAGCAGACTAGCGAAAACTCCAGAAGGGAAGTTCATTCTATGACAGAATTGGAATGTGCAGTGGCCAGTGGGTCAAATTGGTTAGAATACAGTTCCTTGGCATTTATATAGCACTCCAGAATCTTCAATGGACTTCATCTCTATTGTGTCAGTGGTCCTTACAGCCCTGCATATAACGTAGAACTAATACCTCTGTGTTGTCGATGGGGTCAGATAACGTAGAGGCTGAAAGAAGGAACAACTTTTCCAAGGTGCTAAGTCCACAACTGAGGTGAAATCTGAACTAGGGAGGGAGAAGACTGCGCAGAGATATGATAGCGCTCTTCAAGTACTTGTGATACAGAGGAAGGCCAGGATCGGTCATCCCAGAGTGAAGGACAAGGAATAATGGGCTCAAGTTACAAGAAGCCAGTTTCTGGCTGAACATCAGGAAAAACTTCCTGACTGTTAGAGCAATATGACAATGGAACCAATTACCTAAGGAGGTTGTGGGCTCTCCCAAGCTGGATGCATTCAAGATGATGCTAGACAGCCATCTGTCAAGGATGCTCTGACTTGGATTCCTGCACTGAGTAGGGGGTTGGACTTGAAGGTCTTGTAGGCCCCTTCCAACCCTACTATTCTATGATTCTTTGATTTTATGACTTTCTGTTTCTCAGTGATAGACACACCCCATAACCAATATGCTGCACCAGCTTTCAAACAGGAGAAAATATATGGCCTTAAACCATAACCATTTTGGCAGGAAGCTCAAGAAGCGTTATACTAATACACTAAAACAGCATGATTGAAGTCTGCTACAGTTTTCTATTTTGAGCAAAGCTAGAGCCCTCCTAAAACCACATCAAGCTCTGTTGTTTATTATTTATAACACATTTTAGTTTTTTAAAACTTCTTTATTCTCTCCATCCGCACTCCCCTCTATTTTATATTTGGCACATTTGCATGAAAACAGGGTATTTTCTTCTTAGGAATTTGATGCCTGCTGCTTAATCCTGCCTTTAGATCCTAATCCTCCTGTTTGAGCCATCAAAAATGGTTACTTTGGAGCTAATTATGATGTCACTAAAAGAGCATTATGAGCTTGGATGGGAATTATGCAGCAGGAGCTGAATAGCTTTTTAGAAACAAAAATCTATATTTCATGCATCCCCCCGTCTCCGATATAGAAAGATGAAGATGTGAAAAAGCAAAACACACAACACAAGATTTCCTTTCCCCCGAGGACTTACAAGATGGATCACTACAAAAACTATAAGTCCATGTGCTTCTAAAAAAAAAGAAAAAAGCCTGGCAGTGATAATGTCAATGTGTCAGCCAGTGAATTCATTTGACTGATATTCCTAATAAAGTTTCAACTTGCACAAGAGTAGTCAAAATCTTGAAAATACAATTGGTATTTATTTACTTTACTTCTCGGTGTATTTACTGTACAAATACATGTAATAACTAAAGTTCAATGGGCATTGTACAATACATTAAAAATACAAAATATAAACTTTAAAACAAACAAATAAATAAAACCAGCCTAGAATAAACCAGGATAAAAACAGCAGCAAAGAATAAAACCATCTCAGCACATCAAATCAAATTAAAACTAGCAGCAGACCAAAATACTCAAAGCAATACTCAACAATACTCAATTGTTCTTAAAATGCCTGTGAGAATAAAACACTCTTCACTTGGCACTGAAAAGACCATAATGTAGTATCAAATGAGCCTCTCTGGGAAGAGCATTCCACAAATGGAGTGCCACTACTGAAAAGGCCCTGTTCCTTGATGTACTCACCTTTCCTCATTTGTCAGGGACACCTAACGGAGGGCCCCAGATGATAAACTTAGGGTGCAATCCTATCGGGATTCCTGTCAGCCTCCAAGTTTGGAGGCTGACGGGAAGCCTATGCAGAGTGGGAGCAGTACAGAGGCCATCTTTGCCTCTGCGCTCCCCCCGCTCTGCATTTTTGCTAGACAGGCATTTTCGCCCATTTGGCTGAGGTTCTGGGGAGGGCACTGACAGAGGTTGGGGTAGGCTGGGGATAGCTCATATTCCCACTTCCCCTTTCCCCTCCCCTCCCTGCCCACTGACACACATACTTTCCCTCCTCTCCAAGCTCATGTCTGTGAGGTCATAGACACAGCCAGCATGGTTCTCTCCGCAGCAGCTGCGAGGGTGCAGGAGAGGGGATGAGGAGCTCAGACTACTGGGTCCGAAGTTGGAGCACTGTCTCTGACCTCAGATCCATGAATCTGAAGTATCCTCCCCCCCGCCAATGCTGTCAAGGGGCCACAGGATTGCTCTCTTAATGTCCAGGTAGGTAAATATGGAAGGAGACACTCCTTCATGTAATCTGGTCCCAAGTCATTTAGGTCTTTAAAGGTTAAAATGAGCAATTTGAATTGGGCCTATAAATGGACTGTCAGTCAATACAGATGGAGAGATACTGACATAATATGATCACATTGGCCAGTCCCAGTTAGCACAGTCTCAGAGACCTGTGTTGGACTAACTGAAGTTTCTGGACTAATTTCAAAGGAAGCCCCATGTATAACACATGGCAATCATCCAAATGGGAGGTTGCCAGAGTGGGAACACCTGTTGCAAGACTATCTCTGTTCAAGTAGGATCATACGTGGTATGTCAGCCTAGGCTGATAAAAGGCACTCTGAGCCACTGAGTCCACCTGTGACAATGACTGATCTAAGAGCCTCCCAATGAGCATGCACCTTTAGGGGGCGTGCAATCCCTTCCAGAACAGGTTGAATGCCACTTAACTGGACAGGCCAGTCACTCACAAGAAGTATCTATCTCCTTCTTGTCTGGATTGAGTCTCAGCCTCATCCATTTCATTAGCCTGCCCAAGCACTGGTTCAGAACATCAACTGGTAGGTATCATCCACATATTGCTGGCACCTCAGCCCAGATCCTCTCTCAGCGGTTTCATGTAGATGTTGAAAAGCATAGTGAATAAAACAGGGCCCTGAGGAACCCCCTAGCACAATTAGGGATCTTTGTCACCAGGAAATCTGGCTGTTTTGGGGCTCACTGGATTTCTGTGGTGCCCCTGACTTGGCTTGCATTTGCAACCTGAGCCATGGATTTCCCCCCCCCCCAAACGGGGAGCTTTTTCCTGTTGTTGTTGTTGTTGTTGTTGAGCAAATTGAATTTTTCACAAATTGCAACCACAATTTCTGTAATTTGCACAAATTTTGGCCATCATTTGTGCAAATTTGGACCATACTTTGTGGCCATCATTTGTGCAAATTTGGACCATAAGTTGTGGCCACAATTTGTGCAAATTACATGAATTGTGGCCATAATTTGCAGAAATTTCTATTTACACATTCATTCATTCATTTAAAAAAGGAAATCTGTGAGCCAAAGTCCAGGGGGCTGAGCTGATGAAAGCTGGGTGAGCTCCACCCCCCCGATGGATTCCTCTGATGTCCCTAAGCATAATCATCATGGGTAAGATCAATAATCCCCCAGTACCATCTTCTGGAATTAGCCATCCAAGTAGGTGTGGAAGCACTGCAGTACATAACACCCATATCCCAGCTAAGACAGCCTACCCCCAGAGGTACCATGATTTCTGGTATTAAAATCTGCTGAGATGTCTAAGAGAAGCAAAAGTCCATGTCCTGGTACAGGTCATCCCACACGGCAACCAACGCAGTTTGTATTCCAAATCCAGGCTTGGATCTCAGTCTGGATTGAAATGGATCAAGAAAATCAGTTTCATCCAAGTTATTCTTTTTAACACCATTTTTAAAGATAATAAAACAAACCTCAAATTTAAAATGCTGTGTATTTTAATTTAGCAATGCAACCCCCCCCATTAACTCTAACCATACTCTGTACTGTACATTTAGTGGCCAAAACAGAAAAAAAAAGTCCATCTGCATAAGATGCATTTATCAATTTTAATGGTCACCTCAGATTTGTATTACAACGTCCATATGCACTGCATGGAGTTCTCCTTTGCTGGATTGAGGCCAACCGTTGGAGGGGAGATGCATAATACCATTATATGTTGAATTTGACACATTTTTATTTGGTAGGTTCTTTATCAATGCCATCTCACTGGATTTGAGATAATTAAAGAAACATTTCTCCCTACTCCTGTTGTATGACCCTGGCCTGGTAGCTAATTTATATTTTACAAATATATTGATGTCTAGTCTCTGCAATTCAGTATCCCCTAGTCTTTAAAGTGTAATTGTGAATGGTAAAAATATTGTATTCCTCTTGGTATGGATTCCTTTCAAAGGCCTCTTAATGGATGCTTCATGCCAAGACCAGGTCAATAAGATGATCAAAGACTTTGTGGTTAAGCTGTAAGCAGATAGCAGAACATTCTTCATTTTGCTTACGTATCATAGTAATTCCTCTCTGTCTTCATATAGGGATTTTGAAAGCCCTAACTCCTCCACAGCTTCCACAGTTTGTTATATAGCTTTTTAGCATGTCCCCACCCTTGTTAACAAGGTAGTAAGAATGGCTTTGTGCAATGCTCTCAATTTGGAGAAAGCATTGCACAGTGTGCTTCTTTACGAGGTGCACACATCCTTTTCTTTTTCTTAAAAACATATGTGACCAATAGGGATGCCGCAGGAGTCTGGGAAGGGGGTGGAGTCCAGCGGGCTTCCCCCCTTTCGGCCTCCCAGACTCCAGTCCACAGATAGCTGCTCTTGCCCAACTCAGCACACGCCGAGCCAGGCAAATGCAGTGGTCCCTGCTGGTCCGCTGAGCTTCTGTTTTGTGTAAAAATGGGAACTTTGCCTCTTTTATAAATGCTTGTTTACACAAATGGTGGCTGTAAAGGGGCCATTTATGCCAGGTTACACTGGCTGGGTGAACACGGATTGCCTGGCGGCTCCCCACGCAGGGCAAACAGGGTTGGGTGTCCAGAGAGCATCCAGAATGTGGTGCAGCATGCAGCAAAGACAGGGTTTGGGTTCTGCCATCCCTAGTGCCCAATGATCTCCTGAGTGGATGATCTAACTCCAGGTTTCAATGTAAATGGTTATCTGGTGATTTGGGGTGAGGTGTCATCAGTACACAGCAGCAAGTTGGTTTTGCATCCTTCACATATTACCCCAGACTTAAATTGTTCCAGGACATTAAGAGGGTGGGGGTGGGGGTGGGGGTGGCAGCTCTTGGAAAAAAAGTGAATGTTCAGACAATGTGCTAGAAAATAGCTCTCTTCTAAAGTTGGGGAGGGGAAGAAAATTCTCAGATTTGGGTGGGGGGAGTCAGGATTCATAGGCCAGAGCCTATGATGTAGAGCAGGGGCACAGACCCCCCAAGATAAGGGATCAAATCTGGCCCTCTGGAGTCCCCCAGAAGGCCATGTCCCCTTCCCCTAGCCCTTCACATTTTCCCCAAACCACTGATCCTTGGATGGTGTCCCAGTTTTTGTGCTGTTTCCCCTCATTCTAAAAGGTTGAAATGCCTCTTCAAAGGCTTAATTATTGGCAGTAAGACTGGTAAGTTAAAATATGTTGCTATTTTTCGCCATGCCCCTTTTCCCTTTGGCCCTGCCCACCACTAAAATGCAGCCCCAAAGGGCCTCTCCAAAATGAAATTAATCCCTCATGCTGAAAGAGGTTCTCCACCACTGATGTAGAGCAAGTTGATTTCTTTTAATCTTCCCCCATAGATGTTATGTGGGTTGGGGGAAGCAGAGCCAGACAAGATGCAATTGTATGGAGGAAGATGCCTGAAGGGGTTTTCAGTATGAAAGAGTTTCAAGAATGACTGGAAATCACTGACAATTATAGATTGTCTTCCGTAGACTTCCCCAATGGACTTGCCCTGTTTAAAATACACACTTGCCCTGTTTAAAATACACACACACCATGAGAAACTAACTTAAGAATTCACTGTTCTGGTCTACAGTACAATGTGTTGTAAGCAGGGCAGGGGGGGGGGAGAGAGAGAGAGAGAGAGAGAGAGAGTTTTCATAGATAGTTAATGTTTCACTAGATAACTGAGAAAAGTGGCAGTCCCAGTTACCTATCTTACCATTATTTTCTATCCTGTGACACTACAAGGTGAGGGGAGAGTCTGGAAAGCATCATTTTTCGTATAATTGCTCCATATTCGTGCTACTAGTCTAATGATGGCCATGACAGTGTCACAGAGAATAATTCAGTTTTGGCCTCAACAATGTACCATTGACCAAGCTGGAAAGAGGCTTCAGCTATCAGTCAGTCCTTGCAAAATAACATGAGACAGAAATATGTTAAGCTGTTAAAGAAATCTGGACTTGCAGATCTACCAATGGGACATTTTTTGTACCTTAAAAATAGTGGAAGCTCATCCCAATGGGGAAATCACAAGAACATTCTGCTGGCCGAAAAAGTTAGTTTTCCAAGGATTTTGTGCGCATCAAGAAAACATAGGAAGCCTGTCTTTTACTGAATGGTCCATCTAGCTCATTATTGTCTACACTAACTTGCAATGGCTATCTGAGGTTATGAAGAGGGATCTTTCCCAGTCCTACCTGGAGATGCTATGGAGTAAACATGGAACCTTTTGCATGTAAAGCATGAGTTCTACCACTCAACTATGACCCTTTCCCCAAAGTATGGCCCTTCTTTCTGCCAGTGTGGGAGGACCGCTTTCAACCAAAGTGAGAGCCATATCTCCCTAGACTAGGGGTAAACAATATGGTGCCCTTGGTCACCACTGCACCTGTGGCCACCTCCCTCTGCACTTGCAAACTGCTCAGGAGTTGCCCTTTTAGATTAAAAACAATTAAAAGATGGTTGGCTGGCTCCAGTGGTTCAAAGTGATGTGCTTCAAAGTGACACTCTGGCCTCCAGCCCTCTACTATCTTTATACCTCAGAATGCCTCTTGGACCCACATGGACCCTGAGCCTTTCTTAGGAAGTCAAGATGGCAAAGTGGCTGGAGGTAGGGATATCGGAGAATTTCTCCATGAATCTCCGGGAGGCCAAATGCCAATGTATTCGGCCCCCCGAAATTGGTGGGGAAATTCTCCGACACCTCCCCGCCCCACCCCGGGATGGGACTTACCTTGTGCGAATGTCCCTCATGGCGGCGGGTCCCGGCGGCGGTTCGGTGGGGGCAGCAGTGGCAGCCAGTCTTCCGACCGGCTGCCGCTGACGCCATTTCCAAGTAAAGTAAAAAGAAAAAGAAAAAAAAGTGATAGGCTACGTAAAGATTTACGTAGCCTATCACGGCTAGATTTTCAAAGTCAGCCGTGATAGGCTACATAAATCTTTACGTAGCCTATCATGGCTGACTTTGGGGGGGGGGAAGCGCGTACGCAAATGGCGGCGCCCATGGGCACCGCCATTTGCGTTCTTTATTTGGGCACGGGTAGTCTACGTAATGTTTTACGTAGACTACGGCAAAAATAAGGGCAACACAAATAGCGTTGCCTTTATTTTCGCCGTAGTCTACATAAATCTTTACGTAGACTACCCGTGCCCAAATAAGGAACGCAAATGGCGGCGCCCATGGGCACCGCCATTTGCGTACGCGCTTCCCCCCCCCAAAGTCAGCCATGATAGGCTACGTAAAGATTTATGTAGCCTATCATGGCTGACTTTGAAAATCTAGCCGTGATAGGCTACGTAAATCTTTACGTAGCCTATCACGTTTTTTCTTTTTTTACTTTACTTTTTTCTTTCACAGCCGGGGAGACGGGGCGCTCCCCCCCAGCCAGAATTTCGGCAGGGAGGGGCGGGGCGCCTCCCCACCGGCCAAGAATTTCAGGGGGAGAAACGGAGTGCCTTTCCCCCCACCCGAAAAAAGCTGCGGGACCAGGTAAGGGACTTTCGTCCATCCCTAGCTGGAGGCCTAAACTTTGCTTTGAAATGTTCTGGCCTGCCTCAAAAAAAGGAGAAAGAAATCAACCCCATTGCCATTGTCTGGTAAGTAGGGAGGCTGAGGCCCTCCTTCTCCACACCAGCCCTTGACAGCTGGCACAAGGAAGAGGGTCGTCTCGCGCAGCTCATGGGCAGGTGGGGCGAGCAGGGAAGCTCGCCGAGCAGGTCCGGGCTGCGCTAGATGTGGGGCGGGGTAGTTCATCGAGCTCCCCCTGCCCCAGACGGAGATGGGCTCGTCCATCCCTATTTCACACACACACACACACACACACACACACACACACTGTGCCAATCCTTCTTCAGGCTTCTTACCTAAGGCCACCTCTGTCCTTTATGCCATTTTCATAACAATTGTCTACAAAACAGGGGGATGAGCACATCCTTCTTTAGAAACCCCCAAACTGTAAAAATTGTTCTTGCACAATACTCCCTGTACTGATTCATCTGAAACTTTTCAGGCTTGATCCCCTCAGAAGTGGTAACAATCCCTGGAGAGATTATCCAAGGTGAGGGAGTGGCCAGCCATGCACTGGTCACTGGGTGCAATACTAAACACATTAAGGATAAGCCTTACTGAAGATAATGGGACTTATTTCTGGGTAAACATGTAAAGGATTATGCTGTTAATTGGTTAAAAGGTCAGCAACCAACCAAATAATATGTATTAATGATTTGCCTACTTGATTAATAACATGTAAGGAACATAGGGACATGGGAAGCTGCCTTCTACTGAGCCAGACCATTGGCCCATCTAGCCCAGTATTGTCAACAATGACTGGCAGCAGCTCTCCAGGGGCTCAGGCAGGATTCTTTCCTCGCCCTACCCAGAGAAGCCGGGGATCGAACCTGGGATCTTCTGCTTGCAAAGCAGGGGCTCTGCCACACTGAACTATAGATGGCTGAATTAATAAATTTCTGTTTCATGTTACTTTCTCCTGGGTTCCGTTTTTATTCATTTTGTCTGGTTTCTCCATGAAACAACATTTTTTAAAATATCCACAAAATAATAGGGATGTACGAAAGTCTTACCTGGCTCCGCGACGGGCAATCCATGGTGGCGGGGAGGCACTCCGTCCCTCTCCCCGGATTCCTCCCTGGCTGGCTCTGCTCTGTGGCAGCTCTGCGGAGCTGCCGTCCAGGGCTGTCTGCAGCCAGAGTCCTGGCCACATCCAAGCTGCTGTGGCAGCAAATGGCAGCCATCATAGCGGCCGCCATTTGCGTCCTTGTAATCAGCCGTGATAGGCTACGTAAGTATTTCCGTAGTCTATCACGGCAAAGAGCAGGGACGCAAATGGTGGCTGCTGCATAAATATTTACATAGCCTATCACGGTAAAGGCAGCCATGCAAATGGCAGCCGCTATGCCATTTGTGTGGCTGCCTTTACCGTGATAGGCTACGTAAATAGTTAAAAAATAGTTTTTTAAGCTTAACCTGTGTCAGTACATTAGGGAAATGTGGAAGCTGGAAGATAACTACATTCTGTTCTGCACATTAGTGATGAAAGTGACAATTAGGTCAGTTTGTTTGGGAATGTGCAAAGATAGAATTCCTCAAAGTATCCCTATATATGGTAAGAATGAACTCCCTCAATATGTGACAAGAATCACTTGCACAAAATAGACTCAAAATGCAATTTATGCTGCTTTATGCCAGTCTTAGATGAACCTAGCTTGCACAGGCGGTTTAGGGTGCAATCCTATGGGGATAGTCAGCTGCTTCCAAACTCGGAGGAAACTGACTATCCAATGCAGGATGGGAGGAACACAGAGGGGATCTTCTCCTTCGTGCTCTGGCCACCCTGCATTTGCAACGAGATGGCTGATTTCGGCTGTCTAGCCAGAGCGGCTTGAAGCAGGGGGGCAGGGAAGACAGACAGTGCATAGGAAGCATCGTATTGGCACTTCTGCCATCCCCTCCCCTTCCTGCCCCCAGGAACACCACTTTTTCCCCCACTTTGCACTGCTCTTCTGAGTGAGGAGCCAGGGATGAACCGTGCCACCTACAAGGTGGTGGGGGTGGGGAGGTGGTTTTCTGGGAACTGACCTCGGAGCGCTGGCTCTGATGTTGGTTCCAGAAAACTGAAAAATCCTATGGCCATCTAGCTACTGTCTAGCAGCCATAGGATTGCACCCTTAGGAAGCACCTGACATAGGAAGAGAGCTTGTGGTTCTAAAAGTGCCTGAGTAACAAGTCCTTCATCAGGACCATGACTCTTACCTTGGAGCTTCAGCAGTGTGCTCTCTCACTCTCCATTCATACGTGCTGTAACAAGTGAGACTCTGATTCTGGTTCATAGCACATAAGCCAGAAGCGGAAGGGAAGTGACCTCAGCAGGGTCAAGCTATTCTGCTGCGCGTGGTGAAAACTGATCCTTTTACCGCATGCACACACGCACGCACACTTGAATAGGGTGGATGAGAAGGAAGAATGGCGTGTCTTTTACAACAGCCTTCTCCAACCTGGTGCCCTCCAGATGTTGTGGACAACTCCCAGAATTCCTGACTGTAGGCCATGTTGGCAGGGGCTGATGGGAGTTGACAATCCAAAAACATCTGCAAAGCAGCTGGTCAGAGAAAGCTGGTTGACAACGTGATTCCCAATGGCAGTTTCTCTTCCTTCTGAAGGGAAAGAACCGGCATTCCATTTCCTTGTACAGAATGATGGAAAGGGGCAATGTAATTGAGATAATGGTAGGGCCCAATGTCTCCCCCATCTCAGACTAGGGATGGCGTGGGAGTCCAAGGAGGGGGTGGACCCCCCCCTGGTCTGGCCTACCAGACCCTGCTCACAGAGCCATGCGGCGCTGATGGACCCAGATGCCAAGAACTGCGGAGATCGGCAAGCAGCTGGGAGTGCTGCTGTGGACCTGTTCTGCCTACACCAGCTGTCAAGGAAGCCCTTGACAACCAGCATGGGCAGAAGGGGTCTCAGAGGTACCCAGCGCTCTTGCTCTGTCCTCCTTGGGAGGAGGACAGAGCTAGAGAACTTGGGGGGGTGCCACACTCATAAAGCACAAGGGCTTGATTGCCAGAGTCCTTGGTGCAGAGGAGGGGGGGCTCACATGGCTTGCTGAGTGGGTTCAGGTTGCACAAGCTGGGGGGGAGCTTGTTGAGCTCCCCTGTACCCCAGACATAGATGGATCCATCCATCACGACCTTAGACCACATTGCTGACAGGATCTGGATTGGAGAGAGGCTTGTGTGGTTCTCCTAATATGTTTTTTCCTGGTTAGCCAGGACCTCGTGGGATGAAGTCACCATAGGCAACCATCCTTCTGTTAGTATGAGCTGACCATGGAATGGTTTAAAGCTGTTTGCCATCCAGCCATACCTTTCTCGATAATATTTCAGGAGCTCAATCCATAATCATCAGAAAAACTCAGTTCATAGCAAATCATTTGCCTGTCTGGCAGCTTAGACATGTATGTGCTCTTCCCCTGTCTGCTTTCCACACACACCCAGCTTCTGAAACCTTGGAGGCTTACCTCTCAAGTATGTGGGTGTTGTTAATGAATGGTAGATTGGCTAATGTGAAAGGATTATCTCTGACCTAACTCTGGGAGAGCATGCTCATCTTGCTTGTGTCATCAAAACTGGGTTGGATGAAGAAGGAGTTGAACTTTTTCCAAATGTGTCCTCCTGGTTATCTTGTACAATTCTATTTGGGGCTGCATTAATAGAAGTATAGCTTCCAAATCACATGAAGTACTAGTTCCCCTCTACTCCGTACTGGTTGGGCCTCATCTGGAGTACTGTGTCCAGTTCTGGGCACCACACTTTAAGAAGGATGCAGACAAACTGGAGAGGGTTCAGAGGAGGGCAACAAAGATCAGGGACTGGAAACAAAGCCATATGAGGAGAGACTGAAAGAACTGGCCATTTATAGCCTTGAGAAGAGAAGACTGAGCGGAGATATGATAGCACTGTTCAAGTACCTGAAAGGCTGTCATAGAGAGGAAGGCCAGGATCTCTTCTTGATCATCCCAGAGTTAGGGATGTTAGAGAATTCTGGCATGGACTCCAATGAGGCCGGATTCTTTAGTATCCCCCCCCCCCGGAATCCATGGCGGAACGGAGCACTTACCCACCACCACCCTGTGAAATTTTCCTGGGATGGACCCTACCTGGTGTTGGCTGGTCCGGTCCGTCCGCTGCCCTGGTCTGCAGCCGCAAATGGCTGCCCCGGTCTGCAGCCGCCATTTGCCTCCCTAAGTATTTACGTAGCCTATCACGGCAAAGAGCAGGGACACAAATGGCATCCACTACGCCATTTGTGTCGCTACTCTTTGCTGTGATAGGCTATATAAATATATATGTAGCCTACCACAGCTAACGCAGGGATGCAAATGGCAACCGCTACGCTATTTGCGTCCCTGCGTTAGCCATGATAGGCTACGTATATATTTATGTAGCCTATCATGAAAAGAGCAGGGACGCAAATGGCATAGCAGTTTGCGTCCCTGCTCTTGCCATGATAGGCTACGTAAATATATACGTAGCCTATCACAGCTAATGCAGGGACGCAAATGGCACCCGCTATGCCGGATGCTATTTGTGGCCACAGCCCAGCAGCAGACAGAATTCCTGCTTCAGGCGGGCCCAGCTAGTGACTCTGCGGACTCGCCGCAGAGCAGAGCCAGCCAGGGAGGATTCTGGGGGGAGGGACGGATCGCCTCCCCCCCACCGCGGATACCCTGGACCAGAACGGGCTAAGTAATCTGCCCATCCCTACCCAGAGGGCAGGACATGGAATAATGGGCTCAAGTTACAGGAAGCCAGCTTCCAGATGAACATCACGAAAAACTTCCTACTGTTAGAGCAATACGACAATGGAACGAATGACCTAGGGAGGTCGTGGGCTCTCCCACACTGGAGGCATTCAAGACGAGGCTGGACAGCCACCTTTAAGGGATGCTTTGACTTTGATTCTTGCATTGAGCATGGGGCTGGACTTGATGGTCCTAAAGGCCCCTCCCAACCCTACTATTCTATGATTCTATGATCAATTTCAACTTGGGGTCTGCAGGGGGGAGGGGTAGTTCTGGTTTATAAGGATTCCATTTCTCTGATCAATGTACTTGTTCAACTATCAGCCAGTTTGATTATCTGTAGGTTGGAAACCCAAGACAGAATTTGGATTCTGTTGATGTTCTGACCATCCTACAGCCTAAACTGCCAGAAATGGTCTTGAGCATGGTGTTGAAGAACCCAAGGTTTGTGACTGAGACTTTAACATTCATGCCAATGCTACCTTGTCAGGTGTGGTGCAGGAGTGTATGGCCAGCATGACAACCATGGGCCTGTCTCAAATTATATCTGGCCCAAAACATGTGACAGGACACGCTTTGGATCTGGTTTAGGGGGGAATAATCTCTAGGTTGGGCAGCCAATTGTAGCTCCATTGGCATGAATAGATTATTACCTGATCAACATGAGCTTTGGGCCTACCTGCAGCCTCTGCAGGGGTGGCAGATCAAATATGATGGTTCTCCCCTGGATGCTGATGAATCCAGATGGTTTTCTGATGTCTCTTCTGGATTTTCCTGCAGGTATAGCCAATAATCTTGTCAAAGTCTGGTGTCTGCTTGGAATGAGGGGATGACCTAGGCTATGAATACAGTTGCTCCCAAACATCCTGGACCCTGTCTTTGAGCCGTGTCTGCTCCTTGGTATTGTTATTAATAAAGGAAATGTAACAATATGGCCTTCAGGTATCAGAATTCTTGTTAGCTAATGGAAAATAATGTACTCTACTTAATTAAGGGTGGAATAAGTCTCCCTCCTTCTTCCAATGGCCCCCACTACCCTGAATACATTGATCTTTGCTAAAAAACAAAAACAAAATCTATTTCAGTGTGGGGACACTGCACCAACCACTAGAGTGGATAAATGGGGAACCTAATCCTATTGATCAACTCATCTGGTGTTGGCTATAATCCTATTCTCAGTAGCTCCCAAGTGTGAATTGATGGCTGCTCTGCTGAAGAGCCCTTTGCTCACTTCAGATCGCTTTCCTGCTGCTAAGTGAATCACTTTCACAGTAACATGTATTTGAAGGTGTTTAAAAGCTGGGGTGTTCTCATTTCAGTTTGGGGGAAAAAGTGATAGTACATTCCTTTGACATGAAACTTGGTAGTTCCGATGGCTTCTTAAACTGGCATACTTTGGCTTTTGCAAGAGGGAATAAAATTGTACTAAGGCTGAAAAAAACAACATGTTTTACCTTCTTGTTTTTCGCATCATTTAAAGGTGAGAAAAGCCTCCACTGTGACTTAGTTTTTCAGGGGCTGTTAAATAGAAGAGAAATGTCCTATGGAGAATTCTTCCAAATAGTTTAGTGTTTTCTCAGCCAATTCCCATTGAACAGTGACTATAATAAACTGTACTTAGTGTCTATGTGATTCAAGTCCAATATATTAGTATTACTAGGAGCACCTATGTACTAGGGATGTACGAATTGTGTACCTTCCATGCCGCTTGACTTCCGCAGTTTGCGGCCAGTGCCCTGTACCGTCGTTCGCAACCCCCGGAATTCTCCTCTTTTTTTTCCTCTCCAAGAATTACGAAGATAAATCCGTGCCGACAGCCATAAATCTGCATAACTTCCGTAAGAAAGGCTATTTTTTGTAGATATTTACATATTTTTACCGCTGCCCTGAGACGTGCAGTAATTACTTTCAGCCAAAACACTTCCTCCTCCTCGGGCCTTCCCAAAACACGGCTGCCCTAGGTGTGCCTGAGCAATGCACTCTTTGTTTAAAGCAACGCTGTTTGAAAGAAAGAAAGAAAGAAAGAAAGAAAGAAAGAAAGAAAGAAAGAGAGCAGAGAGAAGAACTGACTCTGTGTATGTCTACTCAGAAGTAAGTCTTACTGAGTTCAATGCAACTTACTCTTACACATGTCAGCACCCCACTTGCCCCCAGCTCAGCTTTGTATTGCCACATCCAGCTCATTAGCAAACCTCTTGTTAGTTATCTCAGAAGACCCTTGGGTGAATGTTTTTTTTTTCCCCAGGGAACAGCTGGATGGAGGGAGATTTTACACACACACACACAAACATGAAGAATATAGTTCTTCATATTGCCTGGTATGTTTATTCCTCATTTTGTCCATTCCCTGAGCATGTGCAGAGTGTGCTTTTTATTCAAACAAAGAGAAGGTTGCTGATCTTTCCCTTCATGCTGCATTTGTACAAGTGAAGTGTGACTGCTTCAGAAAGAACTTTCCATTATACTTTCTCTTTTTCTTCATGAGTTCTATAACAGAAGTGTGGGGTAGTGGTTAGAGTCCAGCCCAAAGTCACCCAGTGAAATAACTAACAGGAGATTTGCTAATGAGCTGGATGTAGAAATACAAAGCTGAGCTGGGGGCAAGCGGGGTGCTGACATGTGTAGGAGTAAGTTGCATTGAACTCAGTAAGACTTACTTCTGAGTAGACATGCACAGAGTTGGTTCTCCTCTCCACTTTAGCCTCACAACGTCAACAACAACACTGGATGTGGAAATAGAAAGCTTAACAGGGAGAATAATACCTCATGCAGGGCTCCAGGACCAGCATGGTCATTTTAAAAGGTTTTTTGTTTCTTTCTTTCAAACAGCGTTGCTTTTAGGGATGTCAGAGAATTTTGCCACGAATCTCGGGGAGGCCGAATGCCAGCGCATTTGGCCCCTCGAAATCGGTGGCAAAATGGTTTGCCCCCCCCGCCCCCCCGGGACGGGACTTACCTTGTGCGAATGTCCCTGGCGGCGGTGGCTCCGGCGGCGGTTCGGCAGCAGTTCGGCGGCGGCGGCTGCGGCGGCCGGTCTTCCGACCGACTGCCACTGCCACCATGTCCAGTAAAAAAAAAAAAAAAAGTGATAGGCTACGTAAATGTTTACGTAGCCTATCACGGCTGAGTAAAAAAACAACAACAACTGCGCGTACACAAATGGCGGCGCCCATGGGCGCCGTCATTTGCGTTCCTTATTTTGGCACATCTAGTCTACGTAAACATTTACGTAGACTACGGCGAAAATAAGGGGAATGCAAATAGCGTAGCATCTACGCTATTTGCGTTGCCCTTATTTTCGCCATAGCCTACGTAAATGTTTACGTAGACTAGACGCAGCGAAATAAGGAACGCAAATGGTGGTGCCCATGGGCGCCGCCATTTGCGTACGCGCGGTTGTTGTTGGGTTTTTTTTACTCAGCCGTGATAGGCTACCTAAACATTTACATAGCCTATCACGGCTGATTGCAGGAACACAAATGGCGGCGGCTATGGCCGCTGCCATTTGCGTTCCCGGCCAGCCAGGATTCGCAGCGGGAGGGACGGGGCACCTCCCCCCCGGCCAGAATTTTGGGGGGAGGGACGGAGCGCCTCCTCCCACCGCGAATCAAATTTCGGGCAAGGTAAGTGACTTTTGTACATCCCTAGTTGCTTTAAACAAAGAGTGCATCTCTCAGGCACACCTAGGGCAGCCTTGTTTTGGGAAGCCCCGAGGAGGAGGAAGTGTTTTGGCTGAAAGTAAACGGACATGGAGGATTTCAATTGAAAAAGAACACCCACAAACAAGGCGGTGAGCAAAATTCATTAAAAAAAACTTACGTATTTATTATCGAAATATACTACTTTGCGTTTTTATTTATGAAAATTTTGCGACTCTGTGTGGATGACAAAAAAAAAGCCGCATGACTGCTGGCTCTGCAGGACCTTGTGGTGCCGTTTCGCAGAGGATTCCGTGGCACAGACTGAAGGGAATTCCATCCCATTTTAGTCAATGGCGGAATTCTCTGACATCCCTAATACGTACATTGTTCAAAGATGCATTTGGCATAGCAGCAATGATCCTTTCCATAAACAAAAATGTGTACCCTATGCAAGAGATGTGATGGCAGAGGCAACTTGTTAGGGATGTGCGGATTTCCCACCATCTGTTCCAGTGGGGAATCCACGGGGGGGGGGAGGCGATCCATTCCTCCCCCCCGAATCCTCGCAGAGCAGCTCCACTCCACAAGGATTCCTCAGAGCTGAGGGCCGCCCCATTCCACCGTCCGCATGCCCTGGATTCCCCCATTTTTTTTCAGCTCCCCGAACTTACGTAAATAATTCTGTAAGTACTGCTGAAAAATCCTTTTCACGTGCCCGCCGTCGGTCTCCATAAGCCTCGGGTCATAGGGAAAATGCCTATTTATTTTTGTAAAAAGGGTAAAGCCCTTTGTGGGGATTCCCCACGTAATGTCCAGTCACCTGACCTCACCTGACCTCACTGGACCTGTCCTGACCTCACCTCACCTGACCTCACTGGACCTGTCCTGACCTCACCTCACCTGACCTCACTGGACCTGACCTCACCTCACCTCACCTCACCTCCACAGACAATAAACAGAAAAGATGGAGGATTTCCATGGACTTCACGACTCAGCCCCAGAGAAAGAAAGCCTTGGGTCACACGGAAAATGCCTATATAGTTAAAAGGCTAAAGCCGTTTGCGTTCTTCTTCCATTTCTGATTTACAGATTTCTTTTTGTGATTATTTTTGTAAAATCTGCTGTTCGGCGGACAAAAAAAAAAGGGTCTGTGTGAACTAGGGTCCGGGTCAACTGGGCTGCCCCGTTCCGAGGAGGATTCCATGGACCAGATTTGTCAGAATTTGATCCCATTTAAAATTCTTGCAGAATTCTCTGACATCCCTACTTGTCATGCAACTTATGACAATGGTGTATATTGCCCACCTCTTAACCAGTCCTTAGCATGACTTTGCAACAGTTCTATGCACCTCTTGAACCTAGTTACCATATGCACATCACTTGATTGATCAACAGCTGAAGACTTACTGCTGAATGTGTGAACTGACTCCAACTGACACTGTGTTGTGTGTGTGTGTGTGTGTTTCCAAGGGACATGAAAGTTCTATCCAGAGGATCAAATTCTTTTGGCAGTTCAGGAAAAATAAAGGTTTGATTGTCCAGGTTTAGGTATGGGCACTTGTGGCCTTGGCCTGGCCTAAACAACTTACACCTTTTAGGTCGGAATGAAAATGAATTCCCACCTATTTGCCATCCTTTCGGGGGGGGCATTTTGGTGATTTTCTAGTTGGGATGATGAAATTTGCTGACAGATTTTGGGACACCATTAGCAGGGGTGTAGGTTTTCTTCCATTTATAAGTGCTTCTTGGTGGCCACCTCCCAGTAACTGCTCCCCACCACCACCTGAAAGCCCTGGAGATATCACCTGTTAAGGTTCCATTTATGACCTGGACCCCCAGAGCAACCTCTTATGGATCTCTTGCCTCCGTAAGAGTCCCACCTTCCTTCTTTTAAACTTCCCCTTCTGTGTAATGTGGGGTTTAGTCTGTAGACCCGGGAGGAATGGCAGAGAATTCAGCCACAGACTCCAATGAGGCCGGATTCTAAAGAATCCAGCCCCCCGGTGTCAATGGAGGGATCCGTCCGGGTTGGATCCCTGTCCACGTTGAACCTGCGGAGCCAGCCACCAGCTCCGCAGGGCTGGAGAAAGTCGATACGGCCAGCAGCCATTGCCGTGCCGTATCTCTTTGCCGTATCTCTAAATGGCTTCATTTAGGCTAATCGACCAGCTTTACAGCCGCAAATGGCACCCACTACAACATTTGCATCTGGGGGACTGACTTACACAGAGATACAGCACGGCAATGGCTCCTGGCTGTATCGACTTTTTCCAGCACTGTGGAGCTGGCAGCTGGCTCCACAGGTTCAAAGTGGAGCCGGCCTGGATGGATTCCGGGGGGGAGGAACAGATCGCCTCCCCCCCGCGACAGACTCCCACGGACGACAGTTAAGGGGATTCGTACATCCCTAGACACGGGGTGACTGACACTCTAGACACAGGGTTTAACCACAACAGTTTACTAGTAGGTTTAAAGCAAACAAATTATGACTAAAGGTATCTACACAATACAGCTGAGTGATACAAAGGCATTAAGAGAAAATAAAAGTTGCAAAACACAAGTTCCTTTAACGTAGCTGTCCTTAGACTTTTCTAGGCTGCTTCTTCTTGTTCACTCTTCAGACTCAGCTCTCACTTCAGGCTCTGGCTGTCTCTGCTCTTACTAGCTCTCTCTCTCTCTTTATATACCCTCCTCCCTTAAAACCAAAAGTACCGCTTCAAACCTGAAGAAATGAAACTTAAGCGGAGAAATGAAACTGACACTTTACTGGAGAAATGAAGCTACTCCTCTCAGGGTTACCCCCACCCAACAGAAAACTCCAGGCTTCTAATCCCCCCCCCTTTGCCTCCATAGGTCTCAAACCTTCACACCATCATTCTAAGGCACTTTAGGGAAAATGGCAAAACCCAATAAGGGCAGTCCTTCTTCTATCAAAATACCCCCAAATGATACTACATCCAGGGCACTGTAGAAGGAGGAAAAAACAGAGGAGAAAAACAATGGT
Organism: Heloderma suspectum; assembly: GCF_057233095.1. NCBI lineage: Eukaryota > Metazoa > Chordata > Lepidosauria > Squamata > Helodermatidae > Heloderma > Heloderma suspectum. The sequence goes on from NC_139461.1 coordinate 177,981,072, forward strand.
GCTCTGCCCCCACCTGTAGTGGCAGCAGGAAAAAAAAACAGTAACCCCTAAATCTCACCTATTTTGCCCCTGCCCCCAATCAAGCTGAAAAGTAGTGACTTCTTAGAAAAAACTGAGAAGTCTTCATGGAGCCAGCAGAAAGTATGCTCCAACGGTAGCATTCTTTATCATCATGGCTTCAAATCTAACAAAAGAGTAAAAATAAAAATGCAATCCCTCTAGTAACAAATATGTGATTTTTAATCTTAAAATATCACTATATTGTTCAATGTGCCATCAAATACATGATTGTTTTTTTCTGCAATGGCTTACTGTGAAAACAAATGCAATTATACTCATCCCTAATGGCCAAAACATTTAAGATTTTTTCTTAATTATTAGCACAGCAATTGTGTACACTCCACAATGCTTAATGATCCTTCTTACACTTTGTGGAAATGTTTATTCTTTTAAACATCCTAATTAAACAAATAGCACAACAAACTACTCAGACATCTCAGAGTGCCACAGGATGAACTGCACTTTGTCAGTTAGGGCAGAGCCTCCCTGTCCCTTTAAGTACTAAGGAGCAAGATGACATGCGGAACAGGGGTAGTTTTTCTTGTCCCTGCGGCATCGGGCTGCACCTGTGGAGGTTCTGTTTCATCAGAGCATCCATTCCTTTTCGAATATGGTCACTCTCAGGTCCCAGTCTTACTTGAGGAGAGTGGTGTGGTAGCTGTGCACCCCTGTGATTTCATCTCGTTTTGCTCTCGTAATACAAGACTGTCAAAAACATATGAGAAGGGTGGGATTGCAGAGAAACAACTAGGCAAAATGGTACTACCCCCACCCCACGCCCAAATCTGGCCTTTGTCACTAGTGTGGTTTTTCCCATGGGGATCTCTCTCTTGCCTCATGGTTTCTCCATTTTGAGGCCTCCTTCATGCTTCCCTTTCCTGCCATGGTTGCTGTTGCATTTCCTCCCACATCAGTCTGGCTATCTGTAATGACTCCCACCCAAGTTTGGCTTCCTGGTTATGCTTGCAAATTTCGAAAGGAACAGATTTCCCATGGGTCCAGATATCACTCCTGCAGTTTCTAAATGTATCCCTGCCAACTGGCTAACACAGGTCACAGGTTAGTTCAAATACTTTATCCTGTGTTGCTCTAAAATTATAAAATTTCTTCAAGCTGTAAAATCAGACAAATCAAATATGCATAGAGGTATTTTATCATTAATTTGTAAAACAAAGTAACTTGCAACACGTATTGAGCAACAGGAGAATTCCGGTTTCTTCAGTAGCCCTCCAATGGAGTACACCGCACACGATCGGAAAGTCTGTGTCTGGAATCCACCAGAGGAACAAAGCAAAACCCACAAAACGCTTCAGGAGTCCTCAGCTCAGTATTAGTCCCCTTCTCCCACAGAGATGCTGAAGAGAGCTCCTCTTGCTGATACAACATCTTGAGCCTGTAATCTGTAAAATGAGGGACAAGCCCCAGTAAGTAAATCCCAAACCACAGGCCTTCTCCCTGGTGTGGAGTCTCTTCTGCTGTTGGCTGGGCTGGCTGAGGTATTTTATACTGTTACACAATAAAACAAAATGTACATCAAACCTGTTTGACAATATTTTAAATAAAAGATAAGGGTAGGCCCGTAGGCCTCAGCTCAGTAATCCATTTACACTTTTATAACAAAACATTTTTTCTCCTTCTCTACAACATCACTAATAATAGCACCTATCAAGGAGATGACTGATTATGAGGCCCCAGAAATACCTGTAAAATGAGGGACAAGTCTCAGTATGTAAATCCCAAACCACAGGCCTTCTCCCTGGTATAGCATTTCTTCTTCTGTTGGGTGGGCTGCCTGAGGTATCCCACCTCCCACCCCACCCCACCCCACACACAGTGACACAGGTGATGACATGGAAGCAGCTTCATTAGCGTTCCATAAACATACCAGAAAGGTGAGCTTTCTGATGAACAAATCTGTCAATTTCAGTTTCTCTCAGTTTCTCTCTTCTTTTTTTCCCCTCCAATTTTAAGTTTTGTTTGTCCTGAACTTTTTTTATTTTTCAGTTTGCATGAAATTATTTACACAATTTTGTGCACCTTTTCTCTAAGTGCATTTTTGTATGCATTTTTGCCTGATATACAAATTTTGTGCAAGCGATTTTCCTAATACATTTTTTTTGCAGTTTATTCTCAGTAATATACACATTTTTGTGTGCAATTTCCCCCCAATATATGCATTTTTGTATGCATGTTTTGACTGGAGAACTCCATTGCAAAATTTGAGGAAGTGCAAAATTTGAAGGATAACTGAGGGCAGTATCCAGCTATATCATTGTGTTAGCACAAATGTCATTGCACTGTCAGAAACTAGGTTCTGAACTATGTGCAAAGGGAGAATCCAACCAAAGCTATATTTGCACAAGCATGGTTGTGCAACCGGTTGTGCATCCGGTTGCACATAACACTTATGGGTTGCAAAAGCGTGATGAGCAACTGCTTGCACAATAGAAAGATTCAGTGAAGCTGTGCTAGCACTATTTGAGTTTGCAGAATGACACCATTGAATACTGCCCTGAATTTTGGTTTATGCATTGATTCAAAAGGACAAAATCAGGGAAGTTCACATTCAAAAGCAAACCAGAGAAATTTCTCTCTGGTCCTTATCTGGTCAGGATTCTTCACATCCATGCTCAAACCATATGGAGAGCAGCCAGGAAGGCAGAAATAACCACAGTGGGACACTATCATAATATGGGATGGAATATGTGGGATGGAGCCACAGGATTATACTGATGCATCCAAAATATGAATCTCCTGCTGTGGAAATATGAATTTGGATGGCTCCTAATATTTGCCTCAAAAACAAAGTCAGGATCATTAGCCAAAGGGTTGGGGTTTTTTGCTCAGAATAACAACAACAACAACAACAACAACAACAACAATTCCTATAAAACAAATTCTCCCTCCCTGCTTCCTACCCATAGGTCTTTCTCCAAACATCATCATGTTCCTTTACTGGTGATGATGGAAAGATGGTGGAGCTTAGGGGCTCACAGGGATATGAGGGGGAGCAGACCCTTTTGAATACCCAGTGATATCATTGGGGATGTATCAGCCTCTAAATTGGGGTCAGAATCATAAACCAAGTTTTTCCATGAGTTTGGAAAATAAGTTTTCCCGGTCCAATCCCCAGCCTAATTGAGAGCCATTACCTCATCACTACAGATAAACAAAGCTGGCTGTTCCCATAATGAAATAATCAGTTTAGATGTTTAACATCCCACATCTCTTAGGATCAGATAGAAAGGATCAGACAGTGATAGAAAGGTGAGGAAGATGATCAAGTAAAGGCTTGAAGAAAGAAACGGTAGCCTCTGTAGTCAATAGGAGTTTTTTCCTTGATGTCAGAAAATGCTACATTAGTTTCTCTCACCTTCAGTGGGAGGCTGCAAGGTTGTAATGAAAGATGTTTTCACCAATGGTGTGTCTTTTGAGTCCTTCTGAGGGCTGATCCACACATCCATTTCATATAATTGTTAGGAAGTGATGAGCACATGCTCCAGCTTGCCTGCCATTGATGGATGTCATATCCACATGGCAAAGATGTCTTCTCTATTATAACATGATGCAGGAGAGCTGTTGATCTCAAATGAACTACTCCTTGATATTGGCTGTTATCGCATCAAGATGTCCATTAACCCTGGCCTCCACAAGCACCATGGGAGTGCGGAAGGACTTTTCAATGAAATACAATGTTCCATTCAGGGCAGTGTTACTGCACACTCTCCATTCTTGACCACACATATAAAAATTGGGCCTCAGCAGACCAGATAACAATGGGTTCAGTTCATATATGTGAGAAAGTAGTCCCATGATATCTGACTTCATTAACAACTTTAATAATTTAAAGCTAATTTAATGGGGAATAATAATTTGACGGGGAATAATATCCCATTATTTGATGGAGGGGCAGGGGTTAGTTCCCACACCGTATATTAGAATTAAAGTGAGATCTTGTGAGCCGGATGGCAGCCAGTCTCCCCAAGCCAGGCTTAACTGAGAGATAGAATGTGGCATATTGTATTGGAGTCTCCAACTGTGCTGACCACTTACACCATGGGTGCAAAACCTCAGGCCTAGAAGCCGAATATGGCCCTTCAGGAGACAAGTATGACCCTCCAGATTTACCCAGAAGGCTGTGCCCCCCCCTGCCCTATGCTTTTCCCCCAACCACCAATCATTTGGTGGTTTCCCAGTTTTTGTGCAGTTTGGCCACCATTCTAAAAGGTTGAAATGCTTCTCCTAAGGCTTCGTTACTGGCAGGAAGAGCTGTAAGCTAAAATATGCTGATATTTTTTGGTTTTGGCCCTGTCCTTTTTGCCTTTGGCCACATCCACCCAGTAGAATGCAGCCCCCAAGACCTTCTCTGAAATGGAATTTGGCTCTTGGGCTAAAAGAGGTTCTGCATCCCTGACTTACACTAAGGAGAGCTGAGAGAAAGAAGGCCACTCCCAGCCTCTTGTTCATTTCAACTTGTGATCACCAAGCCAAATGCAACTCATCCGCCATGTATGGTGGCCTTCCAGGTGCTAGACATCCCTTCTGTTGTTGTTGTTGTTGTTGTTGTTGTTTTACTTTTGGCAAACAGGAAAACCAGGATGTAGATCAGCCCTGGTAGATGGGGATGCTATAGTCATCCAGCAGATTCAGAGTCCAATCCATATATTGTCATTTCAGTTAACACTGTGCCCAAAATAGCTTCCACATTTTTAACCATTCTCATTCAATCTGATAGAAATGACATTGCTTCTGTTCTGTGTGGTGGTGTCCACCTTATGGAACTCTCTCCTCCCGGTATTTGGGAGGTGCCAACTGTAGCATGCTTTAGGCACCAATTAAAGACCCATCTCTTCACCCAGACCTTCCCTGAGTAAGTGCGCTATCCAGTTTGTTAGCTATGGTGTTGTATTGTTTTTAATTATGTATTTTAATTGTATTTAAATGTACATCACAATGTATTTTAATGTACTTAAACTTCCTTGGAAACCACATAGAGAGATATATTTTTTAAAAAATATGGTAAGCGGTATATAAATCTATTAAATAATAATAATAATAATAATAATAATAATGTAATAATAATTCAGAAAAAATCAAAGGAGAAGAAAATTTAGATAAACCTCGGGCTGCAGCCTCCCTGGCTTTCCACGCTTCAGTTAAAGCCTGTGAGTAACTCCTCCCACTGGTCTTTTTCAGATCAGGAAGTGTGGGTAGCCATGGTGACAAGACTATATTGCTATGGAGAGATGTATAATAGAAAGCAAACACTGTTTTCTCTAAAATGTTTTAAATTTTTCTGTGTTTTATTTTTGTTGCAAGATGCTTTGTGTTTTTTCTTTTCCTTAAAAAGTTTTCTAAAATAATGATGATGATTTATTGATTTATTGATTGCATTTATATCCCGCCTTTTTCCCCTCTTGCAAGGAACGCAAGGCAGCGTCCATTATCTTCCTCCTCCTCTCCATTTTATCCTCACCACAACAACCCTGTGAGGTGGGTTGGGCTGAGAGAGTCTGTGACTGGCCCAAAGTCATCCAGTGAGCTTCCATGGCCAAATGGGGACTAGAACTTGGATCCCCCAACTCCCAATCCAACACTCTCACCACTACACCACGCACGCTGGCGATGATGATGATGATAAGCACATCTTGCAATGATAAAGTGTGCTCAAAAAAGACCACCAAAAGAAATCCAAAGGAAATTCAAAAGCATCCTGAGAATGATGTAGGAAAGCAGAAGCCTCCTTGTCCTTTTTCAGAAGAAAACGTCTGGGAAATTGAAGGACAGATTTCAGAACAGCAGTAGCTTCAGTGGTGCAGACAGTGATCCCAAACGCACCCGCTGTCCAATTCTCTCCAATTCACTGTCCATCATTTAATTATTTTCCATTTATTGTCCACCATGAGGGAAAGAAATATTACGGGTTGAATGATGAAACTCTTGTGCAAGCTAGCCAGGAGTTTAAGAATGGTGATTTCAATTTACATGCACATCTGGCTGGGTTCCTACTAGAAGTAATGTATCCATAGACATTTAACTTACTGTTCCTAAAAGCAAGGATGCCTACAACAACATTGTGGAGTTTCTGTGGACATTTCAGTCCAACAGCAGAAGAGCAGAAAACTCTGTGGAAATTCAGGAGCAAATTTCACACATCCCTACTAGGGGGCCACCAGGGGTTTTGTTTGGCTTCATCAGTTACAAATTGTACAGACCTAATGCACATGATAGCAAGGGTGATTATCAGGTAGGAGACAGAGAACCGACAATTGAAAGCAAATATGTGTCCATGGAAAATGCAGTGTTGCACACTCAGGTGATATTCCCTTGGAACTCTCTTGAACTGGCATTCCTATTAGCTGTTCAAGATGAAGGAAACGAAGTGGATGGAACTGCTACTAATTCCAAAAAAAGGCAATGCTTGTTACCTTTCAGTAAACCCTCATCATCTGATTTTAACCACCAAGGGAGTGGCATCCAGGTGTTGAACTTCACTTACAACACCTTGTTTCATGTTCTGCATGACCCCAGAGGAACCTGTAGGCATATAAATCAATACTTGAATGCAGACTTCCATCTCAACAGCAAAAAAATAGCGCTCCCTCCATAGTCCTATTTTATTCATCCTTTGGAGCCTGGTACTGTAAACTGTCAAGGCAACATTATTCCAGGCAAAGGGATTTCAGAGCAAAGTTACCGTTTTGTGCATGGTTGCTTCACCTGGAAAATCATCAGCTTACCTACAGAATGGCATCCTACAAACCCTGAAGTTTGTTAAATGAATTCACTGGAGGCCAAAAATGCAAAGAATGAAGGGATTAATTAACTTAATACTACAAGGTGTTCCTTATACTAGTAAATCATTCATTCACACAGTAGATGATCCAGCATCTACTCAGTAGTTAAGATCTAGAATCCATATGAGCACATATCAGCAAGGGCACAGAAATTAATAATAACATCTTTTGTATGTTCAGTGTTCAGAGAGATTTGTCATTTTTGTTTTGCCTTCAGAAAACACTGGAGAAGCAAGTCTTGATTTTACAAATGGGCAACTGAGCCTGAGGGATAACGAATTACCCAAGCACATAATGTGGAGCCAATGAATTATTTATCTGTGACATTTCTGTACAACACTCGAGCATGGATAATGACAAAGTAGTGTACATGTAGACAAAAGTAAAACTGACCATGCACATCTAAAAAGCGCATGACAAATATAAAGCAATGCAGTTAGAAAAAGGAAGAAAACAGTGTAATACTCTTCCAGTGTTCCCTATAGGCTAGAAAAAAAATAAAATAAAAATTGTTTTAATACACTTTCAAAATAAGGTCTTTAGCCTACGGTGGGCTAAATGGATCTCCCAGGCCAGGAGTTCCATATTCAGTGCCTGTATGCCATATGCTGTAAAATGGGGAGTGACAAATGGGAGCTTGTCTTGTATTTGAGTCTTCTACCAAGAATGGTACTGGAGTTTTTTGTTTGTTTGTTTCCAGAAATGCATGGGGGATTATTTCCACTAAGTTATGTAGTAAAAAAAAGAAGAAAAAGTTTGCATTCTCTTTGAATATAAAATAGTTTTCTTTAATTGTGTGTGTGCCAGCACATGCACAGATATTCTGTGAATGTAGTGTTGGGGCAGATTAAAGGATCCATTAGAACCTGCTACCTCCATGTCCTATTATGGCCTTTATCTGGTCCTGCTTGCAGGCAGGGGTGGGGGGTTGTTCTCCAGACAGACAGCCAATTTTGAGGCTGTGGCCTTTCTTCTCACTCAGTTTCAAGCAAAATAATTCGGAATGGGGGAAAATGCAAAAGAGATCTGATTAGGGGGAAGAAAACATTGAATTAGTTAATTTGGATTAATTTTGGTTCATATTTATTTATTTATTAAATTTATTCGCCACCCATCTAAATGAAATATGAATGAGGCTCTTTCATATTATTCTTTTTTTCTTTCAGATTAAATGAATATGCATCTCTAAATCACATCCACCACTTGAGAATCCAGCAGCAATGTTAAGCAAAGGAGTACCCCCAAGTTATAATCTGACCCATGCAGGAAGAATATGATTCTGTCTAGAACAGGCATTTCCCCAGCTAGCTTGTCCACCAATATCATCAAATTTGTCAAGTATGGACAGAGCTTCAGTTTATTCACTGTGCCATCTAACCCATGTTTCAGCTTGGCCTCTGTACCATCTCCCAGGCAACATAATCCTACCCACATCTCTGCCTTGAAAAGTATGCTAGATGCTTTTTCAATGTTGTGGTTGCAAATTACTTCAAAATTCAAATCACATCCCTTTTGGTCTTATGGATTATCTGCAACTAGTGAAGAAGATAGGCAGTTAATCACAAGAAGGGTTGGGCAGAGGCTCTTTAACTACCCGCTGCTTTGTCATGGCCTAGTAGTGTTTCTGCATTTTGTGTGAGATCAAGGTCTTAGTCTTACTCCTGGAAGCCATTAATAGGCTGTGTTACCATCGCTACATTGCTGCTTTAAGGAATCTTTCATTTCATTTTCTGAGATGCAAGAAAAATAGGTTGATTGATTTGTCACCAAGGTGGAAAGGAAGCTCAGATCCATCTCTGCATCCATCTCTGCTGTTCTGTCTGAAAGATTACCTTCTCCTGGAATATCCAGCCATGAGCTATGCATTCCTTTTAAATGATGATATCTGATGGCATCTAAGTTGAAATATTGGACACCAAAATTCTTGGTGTTTTTCTAGCACATTTTCCACCATCTGAGAAATCTTTCATTTTCAAGACCATTCAACACCACTTAAACGCTGCCAGCTATAATCAAGTTATGAAGATCCTATGGAAGATAGTTATTTGACTCTCATTGAGCAGGAAACATAATATCTGGGAGAATCAGAAAGTCTGTCTGTAAGATCACCAAAGAAGGTCATTTTACCTCTGAAGACTATACGCAACCAGTTGTCAGTTCCAGGACTCAAATGAGGTCTGGCACTGTGAATAGGCATGGTTTTCTTTTCTTCTTGCAAAATCTACATATTCTCACATTCTGCATATTCCCTAAGAATCCTGGGTCACAAATTAAATTGATGGAACCATGAAACAGTGGCACCTTCTTGTGCAAGGTATTGTGCAAATAAGCAATTGCACATGCAATGTGGCAGGAATGGGTGAGACTTTCATTTCTGTACAGGCTTACCAAAATATGAAAAATGGAAATCTCTTCATACTCAGGTTGGAAAGAATGTGAGATTCTAAAAAAAAGAAAAGAAAAATGAATGTGGGAGAAAGTGAAACTGACAGATTCGTCCATCTAGCCCCAGGGCTTGTTGGCACAGAGTTGCTGTCACTGCAAGTGGAAGGAGCTACACAACCCAGGGACAGAGTGCCTACGGATGCTGGAGAAGTCTGCCATGGACTCAAATGAGACCGGATTCCAAAGAATCCAACCACCAGAGTCCTTGGTGGACTGGCAGCTCTCACCTCTGGGTCTGGAGAAGTTCCCACAATGCTCTCTGGCTTCCTATAAGATGTGATATGCTAATAGTGGGGGTGCCATTCACTTATTGCAGGAAAGTTACAGCTGTAAATGGCATATCGTATGCCATTTGCAGCTGTAAAGCAATTACTTTCATCTAAATAAAGCCGTAAAAAGCTGCAATTTAGGTAGAAGTAAGTGATTTATGGCCACAAATGGTGTAAAATACTCCATTTATAGCTGTTATTTTCCTGTGATAGGCTAATGGCAGCCACCATTAGCGTATTGCATTTTATAGGAAGCCAGAGAGCTACTCCGGCAACTCCGGCAGACACAGCAGGGCTCTAGAGGACTCCACAGGGACCCAAGTGGCCCGAGTTATCCCTCAATGGACCCTCCCGGACCCGACAGTGGGGGGTTTGTGCAACCCTAAGAGCGCCCCTCTGCAGTTGTTTAGCCTTAGTGGGAGTGATTTGTCCTTCAGGAGACAGCACACATGCTCACTTCCACTTTTTTCACAGCAACCCAAGTTTAAAACGAAACCTTGGGTTGTTGTGACATCCAAACCAGGCCATTCAGATAATAAGTTTTGTTTTCATGTTCAGTCTTCCAACCCTTTCCCCAAAGACTTGTGTTTGCATCTGCCAGAGAACTAGGCCTGTACAAATTTTGTTTAATCCATTTGGTCTGTTTTTGTGTATTGTCAGGTGTCTTTCATTCCGTCATCTGCTCATTGACAGAATTGGATTTTGTTCTTCCTCTTCAGAAAAGTATGCAAAAAATGTCTACCACAATCTATGTAGCTTTCACTGGCATGTAACGTTTTGCACATTTTTCTGAGGTTAGCCTACAATCAATTAACAGAATGCACACACACACATACACACACACACACACATACACATACACAGGCTACACAGCAGAGGTTGAAGATAGAACAGAGATGTCTAAAATGGTGTGTGTGTGTGTGTGTGTGTGTGTTTAAAAGAAAAGGTGTATACATTAGTGTATTTCTCAGCAACTTTCATGTTTTTGTAGGACTAAATTTGCATACAATTCCAGAAAGTTAAAAAAAAATGGTCTGCAAGTCACAAAATCTGCGCAACTCGAAAGATGAAATGCTGGTGTGCCGTGGAATCCATGGGTTATATTCATAGTCATTCAAAGTCATTTGAATCCATTTTGGATTTCTCCAACATCCCTACATAGAACAGCTGAAGGTTTCAAAAGTTTCCAGGGCATGCTCTAGGAAGCAGCATAAATAGCCTTTAGTATTTGTTGCTGCAGACTCTGTAGATGACACAAACAGTAAAATATGCCCTACTCCACATCCAGCTTGCCTGGCTGCAGGGGGACCATTCCAGATGGTGAGGAAGAGGAGAGATGTAGGTGACTACCATTGGCAGTTTCTGGTGGTGCCATGGGGTGTGAGAAGGGCCTGAGAGGTGCTTTTAGCTCTCCGGGCCCCTCCTCAAAGCCTCTTAGAAGAACAGCTCTCTCCTGCCCTCCCAATATGCAGTGTGGGTTCCTCTGGTTCCTTTGGGGGGCTGAGTAGGAATTTTTGGCTCATAGTCTGAGTGGCCAGGGCTGCACGTCTTTTTGCCTACTTCACACTGTAGGTGGGGTGGGTGCGTCCTTTAGGTGAATTTGGCTTTATCTGACGGTCAGGTTTATTTGGTCACATTTTTCTCCAGGTAAGCTGCTAGGGAGGGCAATGCTGATGAGAACAGGGATGGTGAGCATTCAGAGGCACTGTTTTGGTGACAGGTGATGCCAGAGGCTTCCCGCTCTGGGTTTTTCTGCCAAATCGAGGGGTGGGGTGGAGAATAAGGGTTACCTGTGAGGCCAACTCACCTCTCCCACCCAGTGTTTTGTGGCTGGAGAGGTGGTGACAGGGGAAGGCCTACCTCCCCCAAAAGGGGTAGCCCTGGAGGGTGATGAGCTGTGACACCACTCTACAGCCTTTGTGTGTTTTTCTGCCCATTACAGTGCCTAGCTTGTGGCTGGCACAGATTAGTTGCCTGTCCAGGTCTTTGCTGTCTGCAGATTGATCAATAAATGTGGCCCAATTTGATACCAATCACTTGTGTCCATCTCTTTATTTCCCGTTTCTGCCCGCAAGGAGTGTATAGAAAAAAGAACCTTGCAATTCTGTGCAAGTCTCACAATGATATACATAGCAGTTACTCTAGGTTTCTTTTCCTCACTTGGTGTTTCTTAAAACTGCTTCCCTCCATACAGCCACTCATGGGATACTTAAGTTCCTACTGTCTGCCATCAGCCTTACACAACTTACAAGGAGAGTTGGCCAGGTTATGGATGGACAGATCAACCTGTTTCTGGCCTGTGTCAGTTTTATGTGTTCAATGATAACTCCATTCTGTCATGTTTTCTGCTGCTTCTCTCCCCCCACCCCCCTCATATGAACATTTGCAACTGTCTGCATTTTCCCTAAAATACGCATTTTGCATGCATTTTTTGAGCCAAGAACTGCATTGCAAAATTTGGAGAAGTGCACAGTCCAAAGGATAACTGCATTCCAAGTTGCATATTAGTATGGAAAGTGTGTGTTAGGTTGGTTCACTTAAAAACATAGACTGAGCAGAATTCGACAGCATCCCTAGTTCAGGTCAGGGGTATACAGAATACTGACCCCGTTCTGGTCTGGGCATCTGCGGGGGGGGGGCGATCCGTCCCGCCCCTTGGAATCCTGCCCAGCTGGCTTCGCTCCACGGCAAGTCCACGGATCCCCTGGCTGGGGCCGGCCGCAGCTGGACTTCCATCCGCAGCCGGGCTGCGGCTGCAAATGGCATCTGGCATAGGGGACGCCATTTGCGTCCCTGCCCTTGGCCGTGATTGGCTACATAAAAATTTTTATGTAGTCTGCTACGCCAGATGCCATTTTGTTCAGCAGCCCAGAATTGGATGGCAGAGGAACGAAGACAACAACCCAGACCAGCCACCACCAGGTAGGGTCTGTCCCGAGAGGATTCCGGGGGTGACGGGGGGTAGTCTGTTCTGCAACGGACTCTGGGGTGGGCAGATTCTAAAGAATCTGGCCTCATTGGAGTCCGTGGTGGGTTTCTCCACCATCCCTAGTTCAAGTATAGTGAGCCTCCCTGTTGTCCTCCCATGAACAGAGAGTTCATCCTAGAACACACACAACACCCTCCTGTGACTGTGCAGTGCAGAAGGCTGGCAGGAGTGGGAAAGTGTCTTTTCTCACTGAAGAATCATGACCAAGAAATCCCAGGGGTCCTGAGGTTGTTTTAAATAGAAGGGTTGTTGTTTTAAATAGAGTGGTGCACAAATGGCCTCTCAAAATTATCCAGCCTATTTGTGTGGGCTGAGAAATTGCGGGGATAATTTTACCAAATTTCTCCTAGGGGAGGAGAAATTCTCCAACAGTTTCTCACAGATAGGGCTCAGCACTGGGAGGGGTTAAAGCACAGCTTCTTTCTTTTTTCCTAAGAGTTTTTGGTTTATTGCACTTCTTCTGTAGGTGGCAACAGCATCAACTGTGTTAAGGCTTCCACTTTTTTGAGGCAGAATTTTGAATTTCTGTTGATGGTCTTTTTGAGCGTACCTAATCACTGCAAGGTGGCCGAGGGTGCTATGTGTGTTTTCTCTCTCTCTATTTCACAGCTTTCCATTGCTCTGCAGCCTCCCAGGCCACCTGCCATTCCTGAACTGAAAAAGCCCCATGGGAGGACTTGCCTCATGACGTCTTCCTCATGATGACTTTAACTGAAGTGTGGGAAGCCGAGGAGGCTACAGGCTGCCACAGAGATGACTGTACAATGACAGACAGGACACTCATGCACACTCCTCAGCCACGTCATAAGGTAAGCACAAGAATCCCAAACCCAACCCACAAGAATTTCTCTGGAAGTTCTCCTCCTTTGAATTTCTTTTTGAAAGCAATTTCTCTTCTATCAAATTAAATGAGAATGGACAAAAAAAAAAAATATGGGAGAATTTTTTGGCACAGCACTAGTTTTAAATCCCCATATTAACTGAAAGGTACCAATAACTGTCCACCTAAAGTCATTGCCAACTATTTAATGTTTTAACTGTGATTTCTGTCTCTCCCATATTAAAGAGACACAGTTTATTAACAGATTATAAACGATGTTCCATCTCATTCTTTTGTTATCTTCTATTTCAGCAGAACACAGCAGGAAGTCATTATATTCGATATAGCATAATGCCAGAAAATAAACAGGCATATTTGAAGTCTCCCCCCGTCCTGCCACTGTGTTTCCTTATGCAAATGTTTCCTTTATTCTATGCTTTTATTTTCTGAGTGATTTTAAAATAAGATTTATTTGAGCTGATTTGCAGGCATAAGTGTAAGTTTATATAGGAGAAATAGGATCTGTACTCTCTGGTTATATGATAATGAGATTCTCTATGAATTTTAGCTGACTACACAATGAGCAAGGAAAGAAAATAAAACTAGGTTAATTTGCATCTTGATTTTTCAATATACAGGCAGTACATAGCAAACAATTGGCATACTGATTCTTCTGGCAGAATTGTCATTTTGTCTGATAAAAATGAAACTCATTTACTGAAGCCCAAAGTGAAAGCATATCTATTTGTTTTGATTGAAGCTGCTTACACAAATATCCTCCTTTCATATAAGAGCAGTTGGATACATTTGAAGAACATCAGCATGTACTACTCATGAGAATAATTTAGTCTGTTAGTAGACATTTTAGATTTGTTCAGTCCAGCCAACCATTCTGCGTTAAACTCAAAACTGGATTTACATGCAACCGCAGATGATACTGGTACAGGAAGGCCAGATCAAGCAAAAGCAGTAGCAGGCATCTATGTATCAGGAGCACCCTAGCTAACTCTTAGAGTCCCCTCCAGTTGCCAAAACAAGACACAGACAAAAGGGAGCGCCCCGTCTACCCGGCCGCGAAAAAAAAAGTAAACTAAAGTAAAAAAAACCAAAAACACCCGTGATAGGCTACGTAATGATTTACATAGCCTATCACGGCTAGATTTCCAAAGTCAGCCATGATAGGCTATGTAAATCGTCACGTAGCCTATCACGGGTGACTTTGAAAAAAAAAAAGTGCATACGCAAATGGCAGCACCCATGGGCCACCGCCATTTGCGTTCCTTAGTTTGGCACGTCTAGTCTACGTAAAGATTTACGTAGACTACGGCGAAAATAAGGGAACGCTATTTGCGTTGCCCTTATTTTCACCGTAGTCTACGTATATCTTTACGTAGACTAGACGTGCCAAACTAAGGAACGTAAATGGCGGTGCCCCATGGGCGCCGCCATTTGTGTACGTGCTCTTTTTTTTCAAAGTCACCCGTGATAGGCTACGTGATGATTTACGTAGCCTATCATGGCTGACTTTGGAAATCTAGCCGTGATAGGCTACGTAAATCGTTACGTAGCCTATCACGGGTGGGGGTTTTTTGTTTTTTTTTTACTTTCCTTTTTTATTTTGCAATGGCGGTGGCGGCAGCCAGTCAGAAGACCGGCCACTGCCGCCGCCCCCACCGAAATGCTGCTGAACCACCGCTGGGACTCGACACCAAGAGGGACATTCGCACGAGGTAAGTCCCATCCCGGGGGGGGCGGGGGGCCATCGGAGAATTTCACCACCAATTTCGGGGGGCCGAATGCATTGGCATTCGGCCTCCTGGAGATTCATGGAGAAATTCTCTGCCATCCCTTCGTTAATGTCACGAATATATGCATTCTCTGTGTGTTGTTGTTCAGTCGTTAAGTCGTGTCTGACTCTTGCAAACTTTGGAGTAGTGCACATTTCAAAGGATAACTGAGTTTGGTTTGTGTGTTGGGTTGAAAGGGCAAAATCAGGTAAGTTCATATTAAAATGTGAACTGAACCAATTTTCCTTCTATCCTTAATCTATCAAGCTCACTTCACCTTTTGATTAGTTTGTCTATCCCACCCTATCCACATTCCAGGTGACTGAAGCAAACCCATTAGGCAGAAACAGACACACTGGCCAGGATCTGAAGTGCCTACTTAGAAATACCCAAAGTGGTTGTTGTTTGATATTCAAAGTAGATAATGGCCCCCCATGTTTGTCATAACATGAACTTCTTCAGACAATACCATAAGTTTCTCAAAGTATTTTCCGAAGGAGTATGCTGAGCTAGCAGTGACCAACAAGGAAAGAGATCTTGGGGTTGTGGTGGACAGTTCAATGAAGATGGCAACCCAGTGTGCAGCCGCTGTAAAAAAGGCAAACTCCATGTTAGGCATAATTAGAAAAGGAATTGAGAATAAAACTGCCAACATCACACTGCCCCTATATAAATCTATGGTGCAGCCACACGTGGAATACTGTGTCCAGTTCTGGTCACCACACCTAAAACAAAGATATTGTAGAGCTGGAAAAAGTGCGGAAAAGGGCAACTAAAATGATCAAGGGGCTGGAGGCTGGAGCATCTCCCCTGTGAGGGAAGGTTACAACAGCTGGAATTGTTTAGCTTGGAAAAACGAAGAGTAAGGGGAGAGATGATAGAGGTCTACAAAATTATGCATGGTGTGGAGAATGTGGATAGAGAGACATTTTTCTCCCTCTCTCAAAATACTAGAACCTGGGGTTATCCTATGAAGCTGACTGGCGGGAGATTCAAGACAGATAAAAGGAAATACATCTTCACATGGCACATAGTTAAACTATGGAATTTGCTACCACAGGATGTAGTGATGGCCAC
The DNA here is from genome assembly GCF_057233095.1 of Heloderma suspectum. NCBI lineage: Eukaryota > Metazoa > Chordata > Lepidosauria > Squamata > Helodermatidae > Heloderma > Heloderma suspectum. The sequence goes on from NC_139461.1 coordinate 177,997,316, forward strand.
CAATTTGGGTGGCTTTAAAAGGGGGTTGGACAAACACATGGAGAAAGCTATTGATGACTACTAGTCCTGATGGCTATGTGCTACCTCCAAAACCAAAGGCAGTGAGCCTATGTACACCAGTTGCTGGGGAACATGGGTGGGAGGGTGCTGTTGCTCTCATGCCCTGCTTGTGGGTTCCCGGTTAGCAGCTGGTTGGCCACTGTGTGAACAGAATTCTGGACTAGATGGACCCTTGGTATGATCCAGCATGGCTCTTCTTATGTTCTTACATTAGTATGGAAGAGTGTTGTTAAATAAGGACATATCCAAAGTACACTTGGACATGTGAAATTAGTAGGGCGAGAACTAGGGTGGGTTGAGTGGAGGCCATGCCCTGGGCTTCTGATTCAAGGGGGCATCAAAATCATGAATGCTGTTAGGAGTATCTGTATATAATAAACTAGATTTAGTCATCAGACAAGCCAAAAAAAATGGCCAAAAGCTGATAACACCAGAATTTTTTGAAAGAGGAAACAAGTCAATCTCTATGAATCACAAGATGAGGGTCTGTCAAACAAACAGTTGTATGAAATGGAGAATAAAAAAGCATTGGGCATCATTCTATTCAAATTTAACTAGAGATACAATAATTGTTCAGTCATTCAGTCGTGTCCAACTCTTCGTGACCCCATGGACCATAGCACGCCAGGCCTTCCTGTCCTGCGCTGTCTCCCGGGGCGTGCTCAAGTCCATATTCATTGCATCAGTGATTCCATCTAGCCATCTCATCCTCTGCTGTCCCCTTCTCCTTTTGCTTTCAGTCTTTCCCAGCATCAGGGTCTTCCCCAGAGAGTTTTCTCTTCGCATTTGGTGGCCAAAATATCTGAGCTTCAGTTTCAGTATCTGTCCTTCCAATGAGCAGTCAGGGTTGATTTCCTTTAGGATGGACTGATTTGACCTCCTTGCAGTCCAGGGGACTCGTAAGAGTCTTCTCGAGCACAACAGTTGGAAGGCATCAATTCTTCAGCGCTCAGCCTTCCTAATAGTCCAGCTCTCACAGCCATACGTTACTACTGGGAAAACCATAGGTTTGATTAGACGGACCTTTGTTGGCAAAGTGATGTCTCTCCTTCTCACTATGCTGTCTAGGTTTGCCATAGCTTTCCTCCCAAGGAGCAAGCGTCTTTTAATTTCATGGCTACAGGCACTGTCTGCGGTGATCTTGGAGCCCACCAAAATAAAATCTGTCACTGCTTCCATTTCTTCCCCTTCCATATGCCAGGAAGTGATGGGGCCAGATGCCATGATCTTCATTTTTTTAATATTGAGTTTCAAACCAGCTTTTGCACCCTCTACTTTCACCCTCAACAAGAGGCTCTTTAGATCCTCTTCGCTTTCTGCCGTTAGGGTGGTATTGTCTGCATATCTGAGGTTGTTGATAATTCTCCCGGCAATCTTAATTCCAACCTGTGATTCATCCAACCCGGCATTTCTCATGATGTGCTCTGCATATAAGTTAAATAAGCAGGGCGACAATATGCAGCCTTGTCATACTCCTTTCCCAATTTTGAATCAATCGGTTGTTCCATCTCTGGTTCTTACTGTTGCTTCTTGACCCTCGTACAGGTTTCTCAGGAGACAGGTAAGGTGGTCGGGTACCCCCATCTCTTTCAGAATTTGCCACAGATTGTTGTGATCCACACAATCAAAGGCATAGTCAATGAAGCAGAAATAGACGTTTTTCTGGAATTCTCGTGCTTTCTCCATTATCCAGTGAAAGTTGGCAATTTGATCTCTAGTTCCTCTGCCTCTTCTAAACCCAGCTTGTACTTCCGGTAGTTCTCGGTTTGCACACTGCTGAAGCCTAGCTTGTAGGATTTTAAGCATAACCTTGCTGGCATGTGAAATGAGTGCAATTGAACGGTAGTTTGAACACTCTTCGGCGTTGCCCTTGTTTGGAATTGGAATGTAAACTAACCTTTTCCAGTCTTGTGGCCACTGTTGAGTGTTCCAAATTTGTTGTAGGGGTGTACGAAAGGGACATACCTTGTCCCGCAGCTTTTTTCGCGGTGGGGGGAAGGCACGTCGCTTCTCCCTGTGAAGTTCAGGCGAGGGGGGGGAGGTGTCCCGCCTCACCCGGCCGAAATTCAGGCTGGGGGGGGAGGCGCCCCGCCTCACCCGGCCGAAATTCAGGCCGGGGAGAAGCGCACAGTCTCCCCAGCCGCGAAAGAAAAAGTAAAAAAAAAAAAAAACATGATAGGCTACGTAACGATTAACGTAGCCTATCACGGCTAGATTTCCAAAGTCAGCCGTGATAGGCTAAGTTAATCGTCATGTAGCCTATCACGGGTGACTTTGGAAAAAAAAAAAAAGCACGTACGCAAATGGCGGCGGCCCATGGGTGCCGCCATTTGCGTTCCTTATTTTGGAACGTCTAGTCTATGTAAAGATTTACATAGACTAAGGCAAAAATAAGGGCAACGCTATTGCCCTTATTTTCTCCATAGTCTACATAAATCTTTATGTAGACTAGACATGCCAAAATAAGGAACGCAAATGATGGTGCCCATGGGCCGCCGCCATTTGTGTGCGCACTTTTTTTTTTCCCCAAAGTCACCCGTGATAGGTTACGTGACGATTTACATAGCCTATCACGGCTGACTTTGGAAATATAGCCTTGATAGGCTATGTAAATCGTCACATAGCCTATCACGGGAGTGTGTGTGTGTTGTTGTTGTTTTACTTTTTTATTTTGTAATGGTGGCGGCACAAGCCGGTCGGGAGACCGGCCGCCGCCCCCGCCCCGGCCGAAACGCTGCCGAACCGCCGCCGGGAACCGCTGCCGGGAGGGACATTCGCAGGAGGTAAGTCCCATCCTGGGGGGGCAGGGGGCCGGCGGAGAATTTCCCCACCAACTTCGGGGGAATGCAAACGCATTCAGCCTCCTGAAGATTCGGGGAGAAATTCTCCGCCATCCCTAATTTGTTGGCATATTGAGCGCAGCACTTTAACAGCATCATCTTTTAGGATTTTAAGTAGCTCAGCTGGAATACTGTCATCTCTGCTAGCTTTGTTGTTACTAATGCTTCCTAAGGCCCACTTGACTTCACTCTCTAGGATGTCCAGCTCAAGTTCAGTGACCGCACTGTCATGGCTATCAGGGACATTCAGATATTTCCTGTATAGTTCTTCTGTGTATTCTTTCCACCTCTTCTACATCTCATCTGCTTCTGTTAGGTCCCTGCCTTCTTTGTCCTTTATCATGCCTGTCTTTGCACAAAACGTGCCCTTGATACCTCCGGTTTTCTTGAAGAGATCTCTAGTCTTTCCCATTCTGTTGTTTTCCTCGATTTCTTTGCATTGTTCATTTAAGAAGGCCTTCTTGTCTCTCCTTGCTATTCTCTGGAACTCTGCATTCAGTTGGATATATCTTCCCCTTTCTCCCTTGCTTTTCGCTTCCCTTCTTTCCTCAGCTACTTGTAAAGCCTCATCAGACAGCCACTTGGCTTTCTTGCATGTCTTTTTCTTTGGGATGGATTTCATTGCTGCCTCCTGAACACTGTTACAGACCTCCGTCCATAGTTCCTCAGGCACTCTGTCTATCAGGTCTAATCCCTGAAATCTATTCCTCACCTCCACTGTATATTCATAAGGGATATGATTGAGGTCATACCTGAATGGTTTAGTGGTTTTCCCTACGTTCTTCAATTTAAGCCAAAATTTTGCAACAAGAAGCTCATGATCTGAGCCACAGTCAGCTCCAGTTCTTGTTTTGACTGACTGTATAGATCTTCTCCATCTCTTGCTGTAAAGGACATAATCAATCTGATTTCGATATTGACCATCTGGTGATGTCCATGTGTAGAGTCGCCTCTTGTGCTGTTGGAGAAGAGTGTTTGCTATGATCAGTGTGTTGTCTTGGCAAAACTCTATTAGCCTTTGTCCTGCTTCATTTTGTATACCAAGGCCATGCTTGCCTGTTATCCCAGTGATTTCTTGAATTCCTGCTTTAGCATTCCAATTCCCTATGATGAAGAGGACATCTTTTTTTGGTGTTAGTTCTAGAAGGTGTTGTAGGTCTTCATAGAACCGATCAACCTCAGCTTCTTTGGCATCAGTGGTTGGGGCATAGACTTGAATTACTGTGATGTTGAATGGTTTGCCTTGGATTTGTACTGAGATCATTCTATCATTTTTGAGATTGTACCCCAGTACTGCTTTTTCCACCGTTTTGTTGACTATGAGCACTACTCCATTTCTTCTAAGGGATTCTTGCCCACAGTAGTAGATATGATGGTCACCTAGGGATGGTGGAGAATTTCTCCACGAATCTTTGGGAGGCCGAGCGCCGAGGCATTCGGCCACCCAAAAGTGTTGGGGAAATTCTCCGCCAGCCCCCCGCCCCCCCGGGATGGGACTTACCGTGCCTGAATGTCCCTCTCGGCGGCGGGTCCCAGCAGCGGTTCAGCGGCGTTTTGTCGGGGGCAGGGGCGGCGGCCGGTTTCCTGACCGGCTGCCACCGCCACCATTACAAAATTAAAAAGTAAACACACACACACACACCCGTGATAGGCTACGTGACGATTTACGTAGCCTATCACGGCTAGATTTCCAAAGTCAGCTGTGATAGGCTACGTTAATCATCACATAGCCTATCACGGGTGACTTTGGAAAAAAAAAAAGCACGTATGCAAATGGTGGCGGCCCATGGGCGCCGCCATTTGCGTTCCTTATTTTGGCACGTCTAGTCTACGTAAAGATTTACGTAGACTACAGCAAAAATAAGGGCAACGAAACTAGCGTTCCCTTATTTTCGCTGTAGTCTACGTAAATCTTTACGTAGACTAGACGTGCCAAAATAAGGAACGCAAATGGCGGCGCCCCATGGGCCGCCGCCATTTGTGTACAAGCTTTTTTTCCCCCCAAAGTCACCCATGATAGGCTACGTGATGATTAACGTAGCCTATCATGGCTGACTTTGGAAATCTAGCCGTGATAGGCTACGTTAATCGTTACATAGCCTATCATGGGTTTTTTTTTTCACTTTTTCTTTCATGGCCGGGGCGACGGGGCGCTTCTCCCCGGCCTGAATTTTGGCCGGGCGAGGCGGGGCGCCTCCCCCCTTGCCTGAATTTCAGCTGGGCAAGGCGGGGCACCTCCTCCCCCTCGCCTGAACTTCAGGGGGAGAAGCGAAGCGCCTCCCCCCCACCGCGAAGCAAGCTGCGGGACAAGGTAAGTCCCTTTTGTACATCCCTATGGTCACCTGAATTAAATTCGCCCATGCCTGTCCATTTTAGTTTGCTGATTCCCAAGATATCGATGTTCAATCTTGCCATCTCATGTTGGCAACTCACCTCCAGCTTACCTTGATTCATTGATCTGCCATTCCAGGTTCCTAAACAATATTGTTCTTTACAGCATCGGATTTTCTTTTCACCACCAGACACATCCACAGCTGAGTGTCCTTTCGGCTTTGGCCCAGCCGCTTCACTCTTTCTGGCGCTACTTGGAAATACCCTCTGCTCTTCCCCAGTAGCATATTGGACACCTTCTGACCTGAGGGGCTCATCTTCTGGCGTCATCTCTTTTAGCCTTGTGATACGTTCCATGGGGTTTTCTTGGCAAGAATACTGGAGTGGGTTGCCATTTCCTTCTCCAGTGGACCACATTTTGTCAGAACTCTCTGCTATGACCTGTCCATCTTGGGTGGCCCTGCACGGCATAGCTTATGGCTTCACTGAGTTATGCAAGCCCCTTTGCCACAACAAGGCAGTGACCAATGAAGGGGAGAGATACAATAAACCCAACAAAATTTCAACCGATTTTGGCTTACTTTCAGGAACTAATTTATCTATGATGAATGTTATGGAACTAAAGAATGTGGCAGTGGATTTAGTGCTGAAATATGAGAGTGGTTTAAATCCTGCAGAAATTTCATCAGAAATTGAAAGCTTTAAGCACTAGGTGCTGTCAGTTCCCACAGTTCCAGAGTCAGCAACAAGTTTAGATTAGACCTCCTGAAAATAAGCCATGAATAATCACTAATGGAGTCTTATTGAATCCCAGAATCACCAATGAGGATATTTTTTTAATGATACCTGCTGGGGTAGGATCCCACGAAAGAAACTTTAGCAAGTTGAAATTAATTAAAACATATTTGAGATCTTCTCTTGGGCAAGAGAGATGATCAAATATGGTGATCCTTTTGATTGAAAATGGAATTACAAAACAAATACATTTTGACCAATTAATCAATGATTTTACTGCAATTAAAGCTCAGGGGGTTCCACTATACATCATGTTTGCAGATGTTCTGATCTGAAAGGTGCTTATAATTTTGTGATTTTTACTATTTTTTTAGTGTTTTGTGTGATCTAATAAGTATAATCTGTGATTTTTTGTTCCATTTTCTATTTTATAGTTTGTTCTGTCAAAACTATTTCATGTTCTGAAAGCCTGTATTATTTTTAAATCTTCCACTGGAGTAGTAAACATTAGAATAATTATGCTTTTTTCATGTTCCTGATTTAATTCCTATTGTACTGTTACTTCAATTGAAATAAATATTTAAATGATACATACTGGTTGTTTATCATTTCATTACAACTATTAATTGTTTACATCACAAAATATGGGGTTGGCTTAGAATTGCATTTCAGGTTGTTTGCCCTGGGCACCAAGATAATTAATTGCGAGTGGAGATGGGTCAAAGACGAGACAGACAACCAGGTTTGGGTTGAAAATTGGGCCACATTTATTGAAAATATTTGCAAAGGGGTACCTAGGATGGGCAGCTGACTGTGCCAGCGACTAGCTGGCACTTCTTGGGTGAAACCACACCCAGCCTGAGGGGTGGCGTCAATCTCGCCACCCTTCCAGACTGCCCTTTCTGGGGGAGGTAGACCTTCCCCTGTCACCCCCTCCCGGTGCGGCCAAACACCTGGGTGAGTGAGGAAGGTCAGTCTCCCAGGCAACCCTTATCCCCCCACTGAGCTGCACAACCCATTCGGAGGGCCTCAGGTCAGGACTCACCTGTCACCATTAGATGCCTCTGCATGCACACCATCCCTAATTTCTTTCTGCTTAGCCCATCCTAGCTGGCAACTGAAATATGACCTAAGACTAAGAGAGATTGGACCTAATTCACCTACAGGATGCACTGTATCCCAATAACAGTGTGAAGTAGGCAAAAAGACTCACATTAGAAGGCCAATCGAACTGTGAGCCAAAAATTCCTACATGGCTCCCAAAGGGGCAACTGGTAATAAACCCACACTGCTTAAGGGAGGGGGGGATGGAGCCGCGAGAGAGCTCTGGCTGGGAGGGAGGCAGAGCTTAAAGGGAACTCTACCAGCCCCTCCCTGCTTGGTGGTGCCACTGGGGGTGCCCAATGGCATACGGCCACATCTCCTCTCCCCACCCGCCTGCAATGCCCCCTCCCTTTAGCCGGACAAGCTGGTGCCAGGGTCAGGGCATTTCTGGACCTGGGAATTTGTGGCTTAGTGCTGTTGCCTCTTCCAAAGCCTCAATGGAAAAGGGAAGAAACAATCATTCCTACCCCCTACGGAGAGATGAGGGAAGGAGGAGTGGTTTCTTTCCCATCTATTGAGCCTTTGCAAGAGCCAGCAAACAGTGATGCACTGTGGATGCTTTGTGCAAAATTCCAAATTGTAGAAGAGTAACCACCTCCAATCCACCGTCCCATCCCCTGATTCACATACTCAAATTGGAGGAGGAAGTAGCCAACCCTCTCTTGTTTTCTTGGGCTTTTGCAGGAGAAAGCAGCAGCAAGGTGTTACTTGTCCCTCCTGGAAAAACCCAGTTCAAGGGAAAACACCCTTGCTTTCCCTGAGTGTTTGGCATATGCCACAAGATTCAGGGAAAGGAAGGGTTTTGCTAGTAATGCAAAGCCATACTTCTTGATCACTGATTTTGCTGAACCTTGCTCCCTCCCCGTCACAAATTCTACAATCCTGTACTGTACCCATTTCCCTGGGAGTAAGCCTCACTAACATCAATGGGCATATATAGGCATAGGATTGCACTGTAAATCTCCCTTCCCAAATATCTGAATTTGCACCCTCTTCAGTTATCTGATAAAAAGGACAGGAATCCCATTGTGCTTTAGCATTGACCCACCCCAACAACTCCCCCAAGCTTCTTCCAACTTGTGGCCAGATGTTTTGACCTACAACTCCCATCAAGGAAGGCATTTGGGGTGGGTTAGGGAAATTTTAGAAAATGAAGTTTTAATGTGTAATTGTATTGTTTTTAAACTGTTTGTATTATTGCAGGGACCTAACAGAAGCAGATGAGAATAAGAAGAGGTGCAAAGAATACACAGAAGAACTATACAGGAAAGATCTTAATGTCCCTGATAGCCATGATAGTGCGGTCACTAAACTTTAGCCAGACATCCTAGACACTGAAGTCAAGTGGGCCATAGGAAGCATTACTAACAACAAAGCTAGCAGAGATGACAGTATTCCAGCTGAGCTATTTAAAATCCTAAAAGATGATGCTGTTGAAGTGCTGCACCCAATATGCCAACAAATTTGGAACACAGTGGCCACAAGACTGGAAAAGGTCAGTTTACATTCCAATTCCAAACAAGGGCAATGCCAAAGAGTGTTCAAACTACCGCACAGTTGCGCTCATTTCACATGCCAGCAAGGTTATGCTCAAAATCCTACGTAGGGATGAACGAAAGGGACTTACCTTGTCCCGCAGCTTTTTTCGCGGTGGGGGGGAGGCGCTTCGCTTCTCCCCCCGAAGTTCATGCGAGGGGGGGGAGGCTTCCCGCCTTGCCCGGCCAAAATTCAGGCCGGGCGGGAGGCGCCCCATCCCTCACTGGTGAAAGTCAGGCCGGGTAGAAGCGCCCCGTCTACCCGGCCACGAAAAAACAAACAAACCCACCCCCATGATAGGCTACGTAACGATTAACATAGCCTATCATGGCTAGATTTCCAAAGTCAGCCGTGATAGGCTACGTTAATCGTCACTTAGCCTATCACGGGTGACTTTGAAAAAAAAAAAAAGCACGTACGCAAATGGTAACCCCCATAGGGAGCTGCCATTTGCGTTCCTTATTTGGTCCCTGTAGTCTACGTAAAGATTTACGTAGACTACGGCGAAAATAAGGGAAAATAAAGGCAACGCTATTTGCGTTGCCCTTATTTTCGCCGTAGCCTACGTAAATCTTTACGTAGACTACAGGGACCAAAAAAGGAACGCAAATGGCGGCTCCCTATGGGGGCCGCCATTTGCGTACGCGCTTTTTTTTTTTCCAAGCCGTGATAGGCCACGTTAATCGTTATGTAGCCTATCACGGGGGTGTTTTTTTTTTAACTTTCTTTGTAATGGCGGCGGTGGCAGCCGGTGAAAAGACCGGCTGCTGCCCCCGCCCCTGACGAAGACCCGACGAACCGCCACCGGGACCTGCTGCCGGGAGGGACATTCGTGAAAGGTAAGTCCCATCTCGGGGGGGGCAGGTGGGCGGAGAATTTCTCCGCCGATTTCGGGGGGCCGAATGAGTTGGCGCTCGGCCCCCTGAAGTTTCGGGGAGAAATTCTCCCCCATCCCTACAAGCTAGGCTTCAGCAGCATGTGAACTGAGAACTACCAGAAGTACACCGGAAGTGGGGTTTCGAAGAGGCAGAGATCAAATCGCCAACATTTGCTGGATCATTGAGAAAGCAAGAGAATTCCAGAAAAACATTTATTTCTGCTTCATTGACTACGCTAAAGCCTTTGATTGTGTGGATCACAACAAACTGTGGCAAATTCTTAAAGTGATGGGAGTACCAGACCACCTTACCTGTCTCCTGAGAAACCTGTACGAGGTCAAGAAGCAACAGTAAGAACTGGACATGGAAGATCCGATTGGTTCAAAACTGGGAAAGGAGTACGATGAGGCTGTATATTGTTGCCCTGCTTATTTAACTTATATGCAAAGCACATCATGAGAAATGCCAGGTTGGATGAATCACAGGTTGGAATGAAGATTTGCGTTGGCTATTTGCGTTGCCCTTATTTTCGCCGTAGTGTACGTAAACATTTACGTAGACTACAGCAACTAAATAAGGAACGCAAATAGTGGCTCCCTATGGGGGCCGCCATTAGCGTACGCGCTTTATTTTTTTAAGTCACCCATGATAGGCTACGTGACGATTGACGTAGCCTATCACGGCTGACTTTGCAGATCTAACCATGATAGGCTACGTGAATCGTCACATAGCCTATCAGGGGGCGTTTGTTTGTTTGTTTTTAACTTTCGCGTTCGCGGCCAGGCGAGGCGAGGCGCCTCCTCCCCGGCCTGAATTTCAGCCAGGTGAGGCGGGAAGCCTCCCCCCCGGCCTGAATTTCGGCCAGGGCGAGGCGGGAAGCCTCCCCCCCCGGCCTGAACTTCGCGGGGGGACCAGCGAAGCACCTCCCCCCCACCGCGAACGTCCTTCAAGGACAGGTAAGTGACTTTCGTCCACCCCTAACCCTGAGTGCTCATTGGAAGGACAGATACTGAAGCTGAAGCTCAAATATTTTGGCCACCTAATGCGAAGAGAAAACTCTCTGGAAAAGACCCTGATGCTGGGAAAGACTGAAGGCAAAAGGAGAAGGGGACGGCAGAGGATGAGATGGCTAGATAGCATCACCGATGCAATGAATATGAACTTGAGCATATTGAGCATATTGTTGAGAGAGCGGAGGACAGGAAGGCTTGGCATGCTATGGTCCATGGGGTCACGAAGAGGCAGACACGACTTAACGACTGAATGCCGACGACATTGCCCAGAGTGGCTGGGTGACTGGCCAGCTGCGCGATTAAGAAATTTAATTAATAAATAAATGAACCAACAAATAAATAAAATCAACCCTAGCTAATGGGGAGGGATGATGGGAGTTGTAGGCTAAAATATCTGGAGGACCAGAAGCTACCCACACTAGCTTCAAGGTGATCCTGCATACGTTAGTGAGAAACCATTTCTGCCATCTGAATTATCTGGATCTCTTTATTACTACTATCCTCTCTGAGAGAGATGGGGGGAGGGAGAGAGTTAGTAGTGGCATAAAGGGAAATGGAGTTGTGTTAGCACAGAATTTAGATGTAGTTATTTAGTTATGCATTGGTGAGGAGCACAAAAACTCTTACTTATAAACCAGATTGGACAGCAGTGACAAAAGTGAACACTTAATCAAAGAGGCACTTTCAAGGAGATGAAGAATTATGGTTCCCATTAATCCTGAAATGTACTTTCCCTGCAGTAATGGGAAGATACTAAATATTCATTGCAGCTCTACGAATGTTCAAACTTGTGACTTTATTCTTCTGCTAGTTTGTTTGGAAAGCAAAGCTGACTTCAGTAGACAACACAACAAATAAAGCTATTCATTTATTTTAAAATCCCACAGAAGCTGGTTTTCTGATAGGGATTTATATCAGAGATAAACAAAGAAGGGGAGAGAGAGAGAAAGGAATAAAATTATGAGAACAGATGAACTATTAGAAATCCTGTCTATGAAAGATGAGATGTGGGATGAGTTACATGAGCAAGAGAGATTCTACCCTGGGAAATTGATTTCATATCTGTAGACTCTGGAGGGGAGGAAAAGGGAAATACATTTTGCTTTTGACAATTAATTCAAAACAAAAGGAATCTTCTGCCAGTGGAAAGATTTAGTGTGAAACTGGAAAGAATTATTAGGGGTTTTCCTCCCCACACACTCTCTTTTCCTTAAGGGAGAACCTGCTTGAAAAGCAATTACAGACAGCTCTGATAGGAATACATCTTTATTCAAAGTGAGGCAAATGAAAATATTGGTTAACATGGGACAACTACCATACAGCCTCCTGGTTGTAGTAATGGCACAGGGATTTGTGTGGCCCTAGAAACAATATGCATGTGAGCATTTGTGAACTTCCATGCCTGTTTAAGTTTCATGTCTTTTCAGCATGTGTTTTTCATGTGTTTTTCTTTCTGGCAGAGGAACCTGCTGAAATTAGCACTACTAGCACAATAAGATATGTAAGGCAATGCTATCCATGGCATATTTTGTCCACAAACTCATACTTAGAGATGGACGGACTCACCTCCATCCATGCTGCACACTGAACCTTCACCAGCTGCCTGCCCTGTTCACCATGCCACATGAGCTGCTGCATGGTTGCCCAATTCCTCTCCAAGCTGCCATTTTGCAGTAAAATGGTGGCTCGAGTTTTTTCATAAATATAATGCTGCATAAATGGTGGCCATAAAGGGGGCATTTAGGCAACATTACAAGTGTAAATGGACCATTATGGACCCCTTTATGGCTACCATTTACACAACATTACATTTACGGAAAAACATCCAAGCCACCATTTTTCCCCCAAAATGGCAGCTCAGGGGACCAGCAGGGGACCAGCATGCTTGCCCAACTAGGTGCATGCTCAGTCAGGCAAGCATGGCACTCTGTGGACTGGAGTCCAGTAGGCCAAGCCAGGGTGGCAGGGGGGCACCAGACTCCACCCCCTTCCCAAACTCCTGCATCATCCCCCTACTCATACTTAAAACAAACAGAAGCAATCCAAACATTCCTTTACAATAAACCATGAGAAAAAAATAAAATAAAAAATCCACAGTTGAGCAATACCTTTATGAAGACCAACCAAAATCCCACAAAATTGTGTAAGCTTTTGAATTTTCCAGAACTCTTCATCAGGCAAGGTGGTGTGAAAAACAGGGATGGGGAAGAAACAGCAACATCCAAACAATTGTCCAGGGCTTGTGGCCATGAGGCCTGTAGTACTAGGCCCTATCACAAAATGGAGATTGCAGGGTAGAGTCAGTGGTAGGCGTTACAGGCATCAAATTACACCTAGCAATGCATTGTGGGATAGTGAAGCAACAACTGATCTCCTTTTCTGAAAACAGCTGTAACTCTGAACTTCCTTTTGCCTTGGGAGAATCGGAAGTTTCTTGTATCAGTATAGACCAGAACTGCAGGGAAACATGGCAGTCCTTATATTAGCGAAGTCAGTTATTAATTTTCATTCAGTCTACAATCTCTGTCTTGAGACTGTGTCTACCACCTAAACTGCAAACTTATGGCCACATCTAGGTAGTTGGGGGGGGGGGACTTTTTCTGTTTCTTTGACCACCCCCTGCTTTTTTTATCCTCAGTCAGGTTATGGAAGTGAATGAGAGTCGGGTCCCTGCACACTCTCCTTTAGTGGGTGGGAGTTTTAAGGGGCCTTGGAAAACATTTCTCATTTCTGGCTCATTTCAGGGGTTTTGTACCTGCCACACCCCTAGGTGTTCACGATGAGCAAGAAAGGCAGCCTATGCCATCTGTTACCCTAAGTTGGCCTCTGTCATGTTTCCTGGTTCTGAGGCCCCACAATACCCTGCGGACGACTGGGATTCAGATGGGTCATGGGCCACCCTCTTAAGAGGAAGCCCTTGTCATCCCTTTCTATACCTTCCTAGACTGAGGACATAGTTCTTCCATCACCTGACTCTGAAGCTGACTTCTCTGAAGCTCCCCCTGTCCCTTAACCTGAGCATGTGTCTGTAGAAACAGACACTGGTTCTTTAGGAGCCTAAGTCAGCATCCAGCTGAGGTGAAGCCATTCAAAGACCAGGCTCAGCCTTCTTAAGGCCTTAGTTGACTGGAGCCATGTGCTGGGACCACAGCTCCTTTATGGAAGAATACTCCAGTCAGCACTTCCTGAAATATGCTGTCCATCCAGATGTGACCCAGAACAGACTGTGTTTGTGTGTTGTGTTCTGCTTCCCATAGGTCTCACCCTAATCAGGGCAGCCTCCCCCACCATGATTCATCTCCCTGGCAACTGGGTTGGGGAGACAACAGGCAGCAGGCTGGTGCCTGGTGTTACTGGGTTCCCTTGCCTATGTCCATGCCAGATCTGCCAGCAGTGTGTTATCCAATGAAATTTTTTAATACAGGTTTCAAATTGCAAATGTCTGAAGTACAGATATGGCCAAATGCAACATAGCTTGCCAGAAAAAGAAACAGAAGAAGGTTAGATTCCTTCCTTTATAGGTGAACAGACCTTCAGTAAACCCTTATAGAGATGTCTTGGACTGTGGTTTATATTGAATGTTCATATAAGGTTCACTGGCACTTAATTAGAGGAGGTATAAGCCCTTTCTGCCTGCTATCTATTTCTGCAAGACTACATGAGATCTCAACCTCAGGCATATTTCTGCAATGTCTTCGAAGAACCGAAATGTCTCCAACTGCATCGTCTATTGTAAATCTTCTGATGTCCTTGACTGTTTCTCTTTCTGCTGCGGGTTAGTTTTTATTGTTGTTGTTTGGATTCCTTCTTTTAAAGAAAATTAATGTTGATCTTTTATTGAATTGAGCTGTGTTTTTAATTTGTATTTTTGTAAGCTGTCTCAAGCTTACAAAAGCTTTCCCACTATTAAAAGGGCACCTGTTTCTGATTTCACCCATGCATATCTCTAGAGGGAGATGGTGAGGGCCTCTTCATGCTTACAGTCAGAGGTGTGGGAGCAGTTTCCCACAACTTCTTCCCACAATGCTGCCAGTTACATGTTGCTATGGAAGCACTGAGGGCAGTGGTTTAGAACAGGGGTGTGGAACTATGGTGTGGGTGAATTGCCCCCATCAGGCCCTCCGTGGGCTGGATGACATCAGTGGGCATGGCCACAGTCACTGACCTCATCGTGCTGCCCACCCATTTTCACTTTCTCCATGCTGAAGAGGGGCACAACATTCTGTGCTTCTCTCAGCATGGAGAAAGGGACTCAGCTGGCACTAGGAGAAACAGGTGTTCCTCCCAGAACCAGCCAAGTCCCTGGCTTTGAGTGCCACTTGACATCCCAATGGGAATGGCAAGTGGTGCACAAATGGACTCAGATGGCTCTGGGAAGAGTGGCCACTCATCTCAGTGGGCTGACAGACTTGGGAGCCATTTTTGTGAGCTTCTCACCATCACCATTGAGGGCAGTGAGGGGTGCATGATGGAAGACTCAGATGGCATCCCTGCTGTTATTTCTGTTCTAAGATCTGAGATAACAGTGGGGTTTCCACCAGGGAGGAACCCAAGGTGGATCCTCAAGCTGGATTCAGAAGCCCAGTGGGCTAGGACTAGGAAAGTATGGACTTTGCTAAATCCATTCCATGTGTGTTTCACAGATTGTCAGGCATCTTTTGTTCTGTCATCTGCTATTTGTAGGGATGGCAGAGAATTCTGCCACGGATCTCGGGGAGGCCGAATGCCAGTGCATTCGGACCACCGAAATCTGTGTCGGAACGGCCTGCCCCCTGCCCCCCCTGCAGAACCCCCTGAGATTAGACTTACCTGGGGCGGATCTTCTGGGCGGCAGTGGCTCTGGTGGCATCTTCGGCGGCGGCGGCTGTGGAGGCTGGTCTTTCGACTGGCTGCCGCTGCCGCCATTTGCAGGTTTTTTGTTTTTTTTTTACACCGATGTGATAGGCTACGTAAGTTTTTATGTAGCCTAAAATGTCTGGGTAAAAAAAAAAAGGCATACGCAAATGGCGGCGGCTATGGCTGCTGCCATTTGTGTTCCTTATTTTGGGCCGTCTTAATCTACATAAATAATTACGTAGACTAAGACAGCGAAAATAAGGGGAACACAAATAGTGTCCGCTACGCTATTTGCATTCCCCTTTATTTTCGCCGTCTTAATCTATGTAAATATTTACATAGATTAAGACGTCCCAAAATAAGGAACACAAATGGCGGCGGCCGTAGCTGCCGCGGAGCACAGCCGGCCGCAGAGGATTCCGGGAGGGGGAGGAAAGGAGCGCCTCCCCCCCATCCAGGATTCCGGGGGGAGGGACAGAATGCCTCCCCCCCATCAACATAATCTGCAAAAGGTAAGTGATTTTAGTACATCCCTAGCTATTTGATGGAATCAGATTTTGTTAGGAATGTACAAGAATTTTGTTCCACCTGTGCTAATATACACATGCACTAATGCACATTAACACAAGTGTGAATTTGAGCAAATCCCCCTCAATTTTTCTTCTTTTTTTCTTTTAATGGTCCAGAAGTAGAGATGTGAAAGCATGGGCAAAACCCATAAAAAATTGGTAGGGGAAAAAAAATCTGTTTTTTTTTTTCCGAGGACCGTTTTTTTTTTTTTTTTCTGAATTTTTGGAAAAAAATTGAACAGCTTTGGATTATGGAAAAAAAAATTATTTTAGAATTTAAGACAAAGTATTTATATATTGTTACCCAGCCTTTACTCCCCTCAAAATGATTTCGAAAAACTATGTAATAAGAACAATTTTATAGAAAGACTGGAGATGTAAAATGTCTAGAACTATATTTTGCTGATAGACATTTACACTCAGTTTCCTGACATGTGAGTACAGTCCCTGTTGTGCATTCTTGACAGCTTGGTTTGTTTTTTTTTTTTATAGAGTCCTTTGTTTCTGATGCTGTAACAGTCATTTAATGTAGTTCTAATCTATCCAGACAACAATTACAAATTACTAAGTGACTTTAATTTTTTTTAATATAATGACACATTTTATGAGCAAACTAAGGCATACATAAAATAACTTTAGGAACAGAAAGTCCTCTTTATGTTCCTAAAGCAGCCCTCTCCAACCTGATGCCCTCTGGATGTTTTGGACTACAGTGCCCAGCATTCCTGACTATTGGCCATGCTGCCTGAGGCTGATGGGAACTGCAGTTCAAAATATCTGGAGGGCATCAGATTGGGGAAGGATGTCTTAAAGCAATAAAGTCACTTTAGATCTGTAAAGAGTGCCAAAAAGTAATTATTGCTGATTTTTCAGTATTTTTAAAATTTCCAATTTTTCAGGGGCGGGGGGGACTGAGCATTTTTTTTTCCCCCATGGCCTCAGAATTTCTGGAAATTTTACATCTCTGTCCAAAAGTCCAAGGAGTCTGTGTGACTCAGAAAAAGCCAGTCTGCTGCAGAATCTGGAGGTTGGATTCATAGAAATCCAAACTCATTTGAATCCTTTCCAGAGTTCTCCGACACCCCTAGCTAGGTGTTCTGCACCCCCGGTTTAACTAAATGATTGGGTGGACTCATTTGAGGATTAGCCTCCCCACACATTTAGCCCCACTTCTGTGATTCCCAGGTTCAGATGCTGGCAGCTGCAGTCACAGAATGAAACCTGAGGTGCAGCCCCCACTCCAGTTATAGGTCAGTGTGATCAGGTCCTGAGAATTCATTCCAGATAACAGATCAATCCAGAGAAGTGCATATAACACACCACACCAAGTGCATATAAGTGCATATAATACACCAGGACTCTCTTTTGCCTTTTCCAGGGTTTCAAAAGTGATTTACAGTAAGGGCCTAGGCAATAACCCATTTTTGGAGGACAGTGGAGAGCTTTCCCATCCACATTTTTGTTTACTTGTGATGTCTCAGGAACATATTTATCTCTAGTTATGAGGGGGGAGGGATGAGAGGGAGGGAGGGAGAGAGAGAGAGAGAGAGAGAGAGAGAGAGAGAGTGTTTTGGCAAATTAATCTTGAATATATCCAAAAGCAGGTCTTTTAACCTGACTGTTAATATTTATCCCCTCCTCATGATGTTCTATGCCTACTAAAACTGGAACTGGTGTCCTTGGTTCCATGGGAACTGCTACATATTGCTGTTCTTGTTATTCAACTCTGTTTGGATGTACAGTGGACTGTTTGTGTTGCTGCCTATGGCTATTCCAACATTAACCTGGAACTCCAACCCACAGCACTAAATAATCCTGATATTTATTTTGTTGAACTTTAATGAGCCACGTTGGTACCCTCTAACCTGTTCAACCTGAGAAAGGCAGGGACATAATGGTTCCCCTTTAATCTTATTGTCAGAACTGTGTTCAGAGTCAGACTTAGCTACCTATATGTCCTGAAGAAATAAGGGCATTTATTACCTTGACCTACCATCACTTTCCCAAGAGATTTGTTGAGTATGAGAGCTAAAACTCAGGTCCGTTGCAAAACACCACTAGTAAGTGAGAGCTGAAAGAAGGGGTCAGCTTTAGATCTGATTTATATTGCTCTCTTGAAGGTGTGTTCTGTACTTTGTCTCTGCACTTGAAATCATCCCTTTATGAGAGATGATGGACTCTATGATGTTTTAATATGTCATTAATTTTCGAGACATGCTTAAATCCAGCTATCATTCTCTTCTCTGTTTTTTTTATTCCCAGCTTTGAGTTTTATAAGCACAATGACCTTTTTCCCCCATTGGGTGGTTGTTAAAGTAATCCATGTTGTACTTGCCTGATTCCCTATTCTCAGTAAGCCATAAACATTAACAAACTAACTAAAGACCCATCAAAGTTGATGGTGTGAGTGTGTGTGTGTGTGTGGGGGGGTAGGGATGAAAAGGCAGAAGTAAAAGGGCTTGCTTTTGCAAACCTGCCGCTCACCAGCTGTCACTCAGCCCTCAAACTAAGGGCAGATGCAATGTCCTGAAAATATTAGTGTGTAGGGTGTATGTCTGTGTGCGGGAGGTACAAAGGTGACTGAGGTATATAAAATTATGCATGGCATGGAGAAAGTAGATGGGGAGATGTTTTTCTCCCTTTTCCATAATACTAGAATGTGGGGTCATCCAATGAAGCTGATTGGTGAGATTCAGGATGGAGAAAAAAAGAAATACTTCACACAATCCATAGTTAAACATGGTCAGTATTCATTGTGGTGTTTGGGGATCTCCCACCCCTCCATAAGAGGACATATTTTTGCAAGCGGAGATAGGTTAAAGAAGATGCAGACAAGAAGCTTGGGTTGAAAATTGGGCCACATTTATTGAAATACCTGCAAAGGGTAACTAGGACGGGCATCTAACTGTGTCAGCGGCTAGCTGGCACTTCTTGGGGGAAAACACACCCAGCCTGAGGGGTGGCGGTGATCTCGCCATCCCTCCGGACTGCCCCTTCTGAGGGAGGTAGACCTTCCCCTGTCACCCCT
This sequence comes from Heloderma suspectum, assembly GCF_057233095.1. Classification (NCBI taxonomy): domain Eukaryota; kingdom Metazoa; phylum Chordata; class Lepidosauria; order Squamata; family Helodermatidae; genus Heloderma; species Heloderma suspectum. Next base: position 178,016,246 of record NC_139461.1, read on the forward strand.
TCCCAGTGCCGCACAAAACCTGGGTGAGTGAGGAGGGTTGGTCTCCCAGGCAACCCTTATCCCCCCACTGAGCCGCACAACCTGTTCGGGGGGCCTCAGGCATCACCTGTCACCATAAGGTGCCTCTGCATGCACACCATCCCTACCCTCCTGTTTTGCCCGTCCTAGCTACCAACTGGAATGTGACCGCTGATATAGACCATAATCCCTTACAGGACACACTCGACCTGCAAAACAGTGTGACGTAGGCAAAAAAGACTCACAGTAATAGGCCAATCGAACTGTGAGCCAAAAAATTCCTACATGGCTCCCAAAGGGCAACCGGTAAGAAACCCACACTGCTTAGGAAAGGGTGGGAGGGAGCTGCGTCAAGCCAGAGAGCTGAGATTGGGAGGAGGGCTGAGTTTAAGGCAACTCAGCCTGCCCCTCCTTGAATGGTGGTGCCACTGGGGTGCACCAATCAGAGGCCCCTATGTCTTGTCACCCGACCCGCCCTCAATGCCCCCCTCTTTCAGCCAGACAAGCTGGCACCGGAGTTAGGGCATTTCTAACGATTTTTTTTTTTTTTTTGGTACTTCTCCAAACCTTGTGATTCCTCAAAGCCTTCTGATACCTTCCTCTTCTGTCTAGACAGTGCTGTTTTGGTTTCATAAGGATCACAATTGGAGAATGAGTTTGCTATTTGTCTTTTATAGAGAGAGATGATGTCTAGTTACATGTCTTATAGCTGAAAATGAGAAGATACTCAATATTTCCAAAGGAATAGAACATATACAGATAAAAGTATATTTTTGTCCCTTAGAGGTCAGTCAATCAGGTTGTAAATTGTCCAGTCAATAAAATTAAGTTCTGACTGGGATAGTGGTATTAAAAGCTAATAAATTTCAGAGTTGTCTCAACACAGTCCCCCCACCCCCATCATCCCCACCCCCAGACATATCCAAATACCAACCAGCCAGCTTCCTGTCCTGACCATGGTCTGTCAGATGAAGCCAGGCTCTGCCCCAGACTTATCAGGGCCCCCTTCAGCTTTGACTCCTCCCCCTGCCCCAACTCAGACAGTTAGGGTTTTTTTTGTTTGTGTTTTTGCAAACAAACGTTAGCATCTCTATTGGTCACATAGTTATAGATTTCAGATACTTTTCAACATATCCTTAAGGGAGGACAGTGCTTGGATACTGACTATGGCATTGTCTTACATCCAGATAGCGTGCAGACATATATTTTGGAGGTTGGGTCTCTCATTGAGAAGATAAGAGCTATGTATGCTGTGTGGGGTGTAGTGGGCTCAAGTAAGGATGCTGAAGAAATTCAAGATGGACTAAAATGAACTTGGATTTCTAAGTATCCAACCAGCAGAATCTGCTGCAGACCAACCTCCTCAGGCCACGCGGAGTCCATGGACTTCCATATATATATATATATATATATATATATATATATACACACACACACACACACACACACACATACATACATACATACATATACACACACACACTTTCCCAAAATTTACACATATTTATTTGTAGGAAAATATGCAAGTTTTGCTGAGACTGGTAAATATATGTGGAGAAAAGTTGAATGGAATGGGGGACAATATGCTAAATGTTATGTACTAAGGTAAATTATGTAAGTTGCTATGAACCCACTTCTGGTATTATTTGCGGGGGGGGGGGTTGTTTTTGTTTTTGCACAATGAAAAATAATTGAATCCATCTGCGAGGAGCCAACAGAACAAAAAACACCTGATAATCCGCAAAACACAGAAGGAGCTGATTTTACACAATCCATATATGCCTAGCCTCCAGGGGAAACTCTCCATCCTTCCCTGACCTCCCTATCATTTTCCCAAGGATGAGACAGAGTGATGGGATAGGATTCACCTATGAATTGAATTTCTCTGTGCCAGGCTGATGTTAAAGGTACAGAACCAGGGTCAGTGAACTAGGTAGCTGCCACAATGGCAAGTGATCCAGGGAGGGCTCCTATACTTCAAATAGCATGGAATGATGAGCAGGAGAAGGAAACATTCCTGGAAAATAGGACAGATACAAGAATCGGAAGGTCAAGTGCCTAACAAAGTTTATAGGAACAAATTTAAATTCAAGCCAATGCATTCTCATTGAGATCATTACATTTAAATTGGCCTAGATTTACATACATGGACATAACCAGTTTTTGGAGCAGACTGCCCTTCTTTCCTAACCCCTATGCACTTGCTTTCCATTGGAGACTGAAATTGAAATTGCATGTACAGGTAAAACTTTCTTCTTCCAATACCAACTGGCATCCCTTGAGCCTGACAAGAGACCTGCCTCTCAAGGGCTTTTAATGTCACTTGTCACTTAACAAAATTCTGTTTTACCAGAGTGGCTGAATGTCATGTTAAATTTTTCCAAGCCCCTTTATTAATAAGCAGCTAGTGTCCCAAGAGACTACTCCCCATGCAAGCACACACAAAATGCTAATAGGTTCTGCAGTCATAGCCCCTGGGAATCATTTAAGTAATAAAAAGCTATCAAATTGTTTCAGACTCTAGAAATTAAATTGCCCTTCTGTGTAAGGTTGGAAAAATGGATTTGAGGAAGTTAGAGGTACTTCTGAGTTTGGTGAGCAATTTGCAGAAAGGTGAGGAAATCCCATTCTGGCCTCAAGTCTCATACTCAGCCATAATTTCGAGTTTCAGAAGAGGGTCTAAGGACATATAGTTTACACTTGTTTAAAGTTTGGTTCTCTGGTACTTGAGCAGGATTCATGCTAAATTTCCACTGACTTTCATCTAAAGCAAAATTTAAGGCGAATATGGCAGTCCCTCCTAGGATCACAAAACAACCAAGGGATTTGAAGGAAGATTCAAGAGTTTTGATAAGACCAGCAGCATTTCTTGTTGGTTTCACACAACCCTAAACCCATTGAGCTATGATTGGGAGGCAGAGGGAGAGGAACCACAGCTTAGTGGTAGACCACATGCTTTGCATGCTGAATAGGGATGGATGAACTCCCCTGCACCACTCACTGGGCTCCTGCCACTTGCCCAACCCTGGTGAGTGCATGGGGCAAGCAGTTGGACAGTTCTCAGGCACCCAGTGAGAGCTCGAGGTGTCCCATTTATCCATGAGCCATCAGTATGTGTAAAATCACAGGTAAGCGATTGAAATTGCCCTTTTGCACAAAATAGCGGCTGTAAATAGAACAATTTACAGAAAATTGCAGGCATAAATGGTCTAATAAGACCATTTACACATGCAATTTTGCATAAATTGTGCTTTTCATGGTTGCCATTTTGCACAAAATGGTGATTTCCTCAAAAGGCTTAACCATGATTATACACAAAACGGTGGCTCGTGGACAAGCAGGACACCATGAGCTTGACCAATTTGGCACATGCTGAATCGGGCAACCTCAGGGGTCTGAAAGCTGGTGTCCAGGGGGCCGAGCTGGTGAAAATTCACCAAGCTCGACCCCCAAACCAGATTCCTCTGACATCTAGGGATGGCGGAGAATTTCTCCCCGAAACTTCGGGGGGCTGAGCGCCAACGTGTTCGGCCCCCGAACTAGTTTCGGGAAGAAATCCTCCGAACCCCCCCACCCCCCGCGCCCCCCCCAGGACGGGACTTACCTTCGCCGAATGTCCCTCCCAGCGGCGGGTCTGGCCGGCGGTTCAGCGGGTGTTCGAGCGGGGCGGGAGCGGCAGCCGGTCTTTCGACCGGCTGCCGCCGCCACCACTGCAATAAAAGAAAAAAAAACGCCCCCTGATAGGCTACGTGACGATTAACGTAGCCTATCACGGCTAGATTTGCAAAGTCAGCCGTGATAGGCTACATCAATCGTCACGTAGCCTATCACGGGTGACTTTAAAAAAAAAAGCACGTACGGATAATGGCGGCCCCCATAGGGAGCCGCCATTCCCGTTCCTTATTTGGTCGCTGTAGTCTACGTAAAGATTTATGTAGACTACAGCAACCAAATAAGGAACGCGAATGGCGGCTCCCTATGGGGGCCGCCATTAGCGTACGCGCTTTTTTTTTTTTAAAGTCACCCGTGATAGGCTACGTGACGATTGACGTAGCCTATCACGGCTGACTTTGCAAATCTAGCCGTGATAGGCTATGTTAATCGTCATGTAGCCTATCAGGGGGCGTTGTTTTTTTTTTTAACTTTCACGTTCGCGGCCGGGCGAGGCGGGATGCCTCCCCCCCGGCCTGAATTTCGGCCGGGGCAAGGTGGGAAGCCTCCCCCCCAGCCTGAATTTCGGCCAGGGCGAGGCGGGAAGCCTCCTCCCCGGCCTGAACTTCATGGGGGGAGCAGCGAAGCGCCTCCCCCCCACCGCGAACAAGCTTCGGCGAAAGGTAAGGGACTTTCGTCCACCCCTACTGACATCCCTAATGCAGAATGTCCTAAGATCAATCTCTGGCAATCACCACTTAAAAGGATTAGGTCGCAAGTGAGGGGAAAAATATCCACCAGAGACCATAAAGGGGTGCTACAAGTCAGACTATGCCAGGGGTAGGCAACATGGTGTCCATAGGCACCACTGCACCCTGGACATCTCTCTTGTCACCCACTAAGGTAACCTACCACTCCCACTTTTTTTAAAAAATGAACACATTTTCTTACCAGCAACTGAGGTTGCTGTGAAGTAGGTTGGTGGTGAAAATGGTGGGTTCAAAGGAGTTGTTTAGAGTGCTGGGGCTCAGACCACACCTCTCCCTTGTACTCAGTCTTTTGGTGAGATTACTTGTCCTTGGCCATGCCTCCCATGGCAGCCATTTTTTGATCATGCCCAGGACAGTTTCTCAAATTTTCAAGATGTGCCCATGGCCCAAAACATTTGCCTACCTGTGGGTTAGACAATACTAGGTTACATTGACAAATAGTGTGATAGCTTCATATATCCCTGTGAATTTTGCTTCTAGGAGAATTTGGCGGCTCCAGGTTGAAGGCTCCAAATTCAGTTTTGAGGGAAGTTAAGAGTATCGCTATATTCACAGAGTATTTTAAATGCACTGCTATATGCAGGCATGCTGTCCATTTTATACATGTTTGCTGTGGGCAAAAGTGGTGCAACACCACTGTATATCCAGTAAACCTGCTTGCTGTTCTCATGGGGAAATCATATTAGGTCCTTGGGTTTGATGTCACACCATCTCTAATTGCCTGTCTTTCTATAGACTCATGAACCAACCTGAAAGCTAAAAGGATATGCAGTCTTAACAGGTTTAGAGTGCAACCCTATGGCCCCTGAGAGGGCATCCATGGTCAGAGAGGGAGGTCCACTTCTAGAGGTCCTCACTAGATAGGTGTGCTTTTTTGTTGATCTACTTCTTCTCTCACCAAAGTTTTTCTGCTTTGGTTCAAAGTCTTCTTCGGTAACCTCTGTAGAGCAGAGGTCACTTTGTGCACCCTCCTCTTTTCCTCTGAGCAAATTCACTTCCCAATAATCTAGATTTACTGAACCAATCTTGCACAAGTTCTGGAGGTGGTTTTCATTATTTGGCTAGTATCACATGAAAGCAGCAACCAATTCACAATATAGATTGTCCCCCCCCCCCATCTTTCTTCTAGCTAGGGTAGTGTAGTCAATAACATCTCACCTCAGCCAAGAACTTAGGCAAGACACTTGATCTACAGCTCATGGCCTTCACCCATGGCAACTTTAAATGAAACCCCAGAGAAGGAAGTTAAGCAAAGCAAAGGTATGTTTGGGTACAGTGAGCTAGGTGAGCTACCAGACACATTTGGGTACAGTGACCTACCAGGTTTATTTGTCAGTGTGAGTATTCTTGTTGCACTGGTGTGGGCCTTTGTTCCAAACCTTCCTTATGTCTGATTCTAACTGATTTACTATTCCCTGGGGGAAAAGGGACACATGACTGGAGGCCCAAAGTCTCATGCAGCTCAGCCAGATGGGAGCAGGAGGAGTGGGTGGGGAGGGAAACAGAGGTTGGTTGAAGCGCCCGAGTGCAGATACCTGTCAGTGTTGCATTATTATCAATGGTCTACACATCCCCATCCACAACTAGTGATATCACACAAGACACAACTAGGGCTAATTTCAGCAAGTATATGGGCGGAAAGTAACATTCAACATAAACAGCTAAAAGAAGAATTTTGGAGCGTTCACTGGCACTTTTCAGGACTGCACTGCACGTGCACTTTTCAAGGCTTTGCTCTTCTTCCATTCTCAAATTACACGTGGGCTGATACATCAATGCAAGGCGGCAAAATGGAATACAAATCCTGCCACATATACCTCCAGCTGTATCATGCATATATTTCTAATTGTTAATAGCAGAACAGCACTATTCAGAGAAGAAGGACATATCTAACTAATGTTGCTGGGATAATTTCCTGAAGGTTTCCGTGTGAGTAAACATCACGGGAGGATCTTGTTCATGGAAAAGACCATTGCTGGGTAGTATAGTGATTAACCCCTTGTGATGAACTTCTAATTCTGCTCACTACTAACGGCTGAAAAAGCAGTGCCTCAGTGTCGAAGCAAGCATCGGGTTAATTAATTCTGCCGTGTGTGTGTGTGTGTGTGGTAGCTCTGAGTCCAATTTGCCTCCTTCTGCTCTTAAATATCATGGGACAGCACAAGAGAGATGCCACTTCCTAAGATGTCATAGGCTCAAGTTTAGGCAATAATGGAATTAAAGAAGCATTTTGCGATTACTGTGCTGTGTTAATATGGCTTCATTTTTAACACTTTTTATTAGCTGTTAAGGGAGATTATAATTATTTAATTGGAATGCGTGGTTCCATTACTAAAGGATCTATGGACCAAATTAGAGTTTATGGTAAATGTGAAGCCAAACCCAGCTGCTACAGTAGTTTCCCCACTCTTCCCCTTCATAAGTTCTAATAGAATGTGCGACTAGGGATGGACGAACCAGTCTATTGCTACATCCTGTGTTTTCCTACCTCTGCAGTACTCCACATCATTGCTTCCAAGAAGAGGGATTCAGAACACACATGCACACACAAACCACATGTGAGGGGGTCAAGGGGCTCTGCAGGTAGCCCGCCCACCCCACCAGCCATGCACTGGGCAACTATGAGAAAAGGCTCTACCCATGCACAGCTGTATGCACATAGAACTCCTCCCTGTGTGGAGGGATTCTGGGCCAACCAGAACATCTCTTCCTTTGGAGGAGCTCTACTGTATGTCAGTATGCATGTAGGGGCCCTTCTCATGGTTGCCCAATGCACAGCTGATGGCATTGCACAGCAACCCCACGATGCTTCAGGTTTTTGTTCAACGTGTGAGGGGGCTTGAGTGAACCCTCCCTAATGTTGTGGCATGCGGGCAAGATAATAAGGAACTTCATGATGTCATTATAAAAGCTAAAGTCTACTAGATGTCATAGGGTGAGGAGGGAATGAGATGACGGGACAGCTATTTTTCACAGCTGCTGTACTTACCAAACTGTTTTCCTGGACTTAAATACTGGAAACATTGTCCAATTCACACTAGAATCTCCAAAGTTGGCAACATTTTAAAGTGGTTATGGGGAGTTTTTCAGTCCTGATTGCCAAAGCCATGGGGAATTTGCTCTTTTTCCTATGTTATTTGGTTTCTGACTTCAACTGTACTGCTTGTGTGGCTGGTTTTCCTTATTTATTTATCAAGGGCTGAATGTTTGTGACAGGCACTTTACTGGCATGTTTTCTTGTTAGTAATAAGATTTCTGATCTCAGCATTTCATGCTTAAGCTGAAGCTATAGCACCCCAAGGAATAGGCAAATGGCTTTGTAAATTGTAATCCAAACTAAAATTGTGTTACACTGAGGGGGCAGAATTTGAAAAATAGAGCTTCTGAGGCCTTGAGGTTGTATTATGACAGGCTTGCACAAGTTGTAACCCACCAAGCTTGAACATAGGCCATCAATTAGTTTATAGACCCAGAGACTTGATTCACTATAGTATATATACAATGCCTGGGATAAGTATTCACTTTGCTTTTTCCACGTGTTGTTGTGTTACAACCTGAAATTAAAATGGATTTAATTGGCATTTTTACCATTTGATTTACACAACATCCTTAACACTTTAAAGGTGCAAAATATGTTTTATTGTGGTACAAAAGTTAATTAAAGAAAAACAAGCTGGCATTGGTGAGTTGCATAAGTATTCACCCCCCTCCCCAAGTCAATACTTGGTAGAAGCACCTTTTGCAGCAATTACAGCTGTGATTTTTTGGGTGTAAGTCTCTACCACCTTTGCGTATCTGGATCCTGCAGTTGTTGCCCATTCTTCTTGGCAGAATTGCTCAAGCTCTGTCAGGTTGGATGTGGACCAGTGGTGAACAGCAATTTTCAAATCTTGCCATAGATTCTTAGTTGGTTTGAGGTCTGGGCTTTGATTAGTCCATTCTAAGACATTCAGGTTCTTGTTCTGAAACCACTCCAGTGTAACTTTGGCTGTGTGTTTAGGGTTATTGTCCTGCTAGAAGGTGAACCTCCACCCCAGTCTCAGGTCCCTTGCAGACTGAAACAGCTTTTCCTCTAGAATTGGATTGTATTTGGCTCCATCCATCTTGCCCTCAATCCTGACCAGTTTCCCAGACCCTGCCGATTAAAAGCATCCCCACAACATACTGCTGCTACCACATGCTTCACCATGGGGATGGTATTCTCAGGGTGATGAGCCCTGTTGGCTTTGTGCCACTCATAGCATTTTGCAGTAAGGCCAAAAAGGTCAATTTTGGTCTCATCCAACCAGAGGACCTTTTTCCATATGTTTGTTGTGTCTCCCACATGCCTTTTGGCAAATCCAAATGGGATTTGATATGTTTTTTGTTTGTTTGTTTCTCCCCACAATAGCTTTCTTCTCTCCACTCTTCTATAAAGCCCAGCTTTGAGGAGCATCTGGGTGATAGTTGTCCCATGGATGGTTTCTCCCATCTCAGCTGTGGATCTTTCCAGCTCCTTCAGAGTTACCATTGGCCTCTTGGTTGCTTCTCTGATTAATACCTTTCTTACCTGGTCACTGAGTTTTAGTGGATGGCCTTCTTTAGGCAGAGTTGTAGTTGTGCCATATTCTTTCCATTTTGTAACAATGGATTTAACAGTGCTCTGGGGGATGTTCATAATTTGGGATAGATAGATAGATAGATAGATAGATATCTCATATATATGTGTATGTGTGTGTGTATGTGTGTATCTATCTATCTATCTATCTATCTATCTATCATCTATCTCCAATCAGGTTGGAATATATACATATATATATATATATATATATATATATATATATATGTATGTGTGTGTGTGTATATATATATATATATATAATCCAACCTGATTGGTACTTCTCCAGAATTGGTCGTCATGATGCTGTTTGTTTAGATATGCTCTCCAACAAACTCTGGGGCCTTCCAGAAACAGGTGAATTTAATCTGAGAACCTGTGACATTTGAATTGCACACAGGTGGACTCCATTCAACTAATCCTGGGACTTCTGAAGACTTTTGGTTGCACCAGAGCTTATCTTGGGGTGTCACAGGAAAGGGGGTAAATGCTTATGCAATTCAAACTACAGGTTTTTTATTTGTAAATAATTTTTGTTAAATATGTAGATTTCCCCCATTTTGACATTATAGACTATTTTGTGTAGATCAGTGACAAGAAATAATAATTAAATCCATTTTAATTCCAGATTGTAACACAACAAAATATGGAAAAGCCAAAGGGGGGTGAATACTTACACAAGGCACTGTAATATATTTGACATTCCAGCAAGTAAAGATGGACAATCCTTCTTTATAGTTCATTAATGTATTGATTAATTGGCAGTGCAATCCTATACATGTCTACTCAGAAGTAAATCCCATTGAGTTCAGTGGGACTTACAGATAAGTGTGTATAGGACACAGCCTCAATCTTTAAAAATGTACATATTACCAGAACCTCAATATTGGTTTCTTTTTGAGGATAATGAAGGGTTAGATAAGTTGCAATGTAATCCTTTAAAAAAAATAACTTACTCTATTCATTGGCAGAAGAAAAGTTGATCTTCAGTATTTTCTTGTTTATTGCCTATTCCAGTACCACACTGAGCTGAATGGCTCACTGATTAAAAATTGGCTCTAGGTTAATTAGCCAAGACTTTATTTGATAAATCTACCAATTAAATTGATGAAAATATATGACTATTTTCTAGGGGAGCAGGAAATGTAAAACACAATGCAATGCAACAGCAATATCATTCTTGGGGATCGAGACGTCGGAATGAATGTCTATTTCTGGTCCCTGTCATATTTGCATATTTTTACCTATAACTCTGCTGTTTCCACATTAGTCTCTGATTTTTAAAAATGCTTATCAAACGTTGACTCTAAATATGTATTTGATGACATGCATGTTTTCTCAGAATACTAATGAACCCATATTTCAATGCAGATTTTCTCTCAAAGTGTTGTATTAATCTGTATTTTGATTTCTTGAAACTGCCAAGAGCTGCATTGCAACATTCAGATAAGTGTGACAGGTAAGACCTGATCTGCATAATAGTCCTTGAGCTGCAGGTTAAGATATTTTGGACAGGAATTCACAAATCCCTCAAGCAACCCTACTCCAGCTTCATCCCCACAACTGTTTTCAGAAGCATGGTATAAATATAGAGCTGTTCACAAGTGGCCTCTCAAAATTCTCTACCCTATTTGTGGGCAGAGAAATTGGGGGAACAATTTCATCAAATTTCTCGGGGGGGGGGTCCTCCAACAGTTTCTCACAGGTAGGGCTCACCATTGACAGGGGTTGTTGCACAGTTTCTTTCTTTTTCCATAAGGACTGGGGTCGGAGGTTGAAACAGCATCAACTGTAGGCAGGTAGGCAGATCCCCAATTTGCATCCTCCACAGTGCAGGTGTGAGGGGGCAGTGTTGTGTCTAGCTCCTTAAAGATTCTTTCCCCATGAAAGAGGCTTCCAATGTTGCACCTCATTCTCAGGGTGTTTTATAATTTATTTTTGTGGTGCTTTTGAGCGCACCTAAATATTGTTAGCCTCCCAGGCTACCTGCACATCCTGATCTGAAAAAAAAAACCCTATGGGAGGAATCACCTCATGGTGCCTTCCCCTGGGCTTTAACTGAAGTGTAGGAAGCTGAGGAGGCTACAGGCATCCAGAGATATGATTGTACAATGAAAAACAGGACCCTTGTGCTCACTCCTCGGCCACCTCCTAAGTAAGGTAGGCACAAGGGCCTCCAACTCAACCCATGAGAATTTCTCTGAAACTTCTTCACCACTGAATTTCTTTTTGAAAGCAATCTTTTCTATCAAATGGAATGAGAATGGTCAAAACAAATGCTGGATAAATTTTTGGCACAGCACTATATAAATATGATTGTGAGGCAATATCTGAAGGAGATACTATGTTTTACTATTATATCATCTAATTCAGTGGGAAACTCATTTCTATGGAAGAAAGTAAAGAGGCTGCAAAAAGTTGCATTGTTAAGGTGGGGTAACCCCCCCCATGACTTTATTGATTGGAACTCCATTCACTTTCAATGGAGAAGGAAGGCACAGGTGAGCAGTATGAGAGCTCCTGACTCCCATGAGGGAGGAATGTGGAGCAGGGAGGAGGCAATGCATCTCTCTCTGCTCCACGTTGCCTCCTTTCTCCTGCTACAGGATTCTTGTCACCCTGGGCTTCCAGTTTATCCATTGCACATACAGGCGAGGAGGGGCACACTGCTCCAGAAGGTAAGCATGCCCAAGAGATACAAGCTGAATTGGCACTTTATACACAATAACACATGTTCATGTTTGTTGAAACTAGGGATGAATGAATTGCGTAAAATTCATTAAGTCCGTGTTTTGCAGATTGCCAGGCACCTTTGATTCTGTTGTCCACCCATCGACTGAATCAGAATTTTGTTTGTTTCCAAATTTGCACAAATGCACGTTTGTGCAAATCCCCAGCTGCTCAAATTTGCATGTGCAAAAATGTGCAAATTCCCCCCAAATGCATATTTTCACACTTTAGCCTGTTGGAGAAATGCACATTTTTGGCCATTGTTTTTTTTTTTAAATTGCATACTTTTCTATGACAAAATTTGCACAAAATTCAGGAAAGTTAGGGAAACAGTCCACAAGTCCATGGCATCTCCCTGACCAGGGGGAGAGGGGGAGCTGGTCCAATGTAGAATCCGTGGATTGGATTCATGAAAATCCTAACTCATTTTGTTCTGTTGCGTGTTTCTCCAACATCCCTAGTTGAAACAGAGGTGTTCTTCAGACAGAACCTAAAGACAGCTAGCTCTCACTTATCTAGAAAGTAAAATTTGACTACTATTGCTTTAGATCAGCTTTCCCCAACCTGGGTCCCTCCAGAATTGTTCTGGAATTCCAGCCAGCATGACTAATGGCCAGGAATGTAGGGAATTGCAGGCCAAAACATCAAAACCCAAGTATGTCGCGAAGACCCGTGGACTCGCCAGGTATGTTGTCTCCTGGGAGGATGAATTAGAGACATGACTGAAAGGTTGCCTGCACTCATAAAGCCCACTGACAGGTATCCCTTTCTTCTCATCCATGTGGGAACAAATGATACCGCCAAGCAGAGGTACGAAGAAATCACGTCAGACTTTGAAGCTCTGGGAAGGAAACTCAAGAACTTTGGGGCCCAGATAGTTTTCTCATCCATCCTTCCAGTAGTTAGAAGAGGGATAGAAAGGGAATGAAAAATACTTCGGGTGAATGACTGGCTATGAAGGTGGTGCCGACGAGAGAGATTTGGATTCTGGGACCAGGGGAAGATACTTCCTGGAAGATGGGCTGTTGGCAAGGGACGAGTTACACCTCACAAAGGATGGGAAGAATGTGTTTGGCCACAGCATGAAGAACTTCATCAGGAGGGCTTTAAACTGAATCCTACAGTTAAGGGAGATGTAATGTTGGGAGTAACAATGGACATAGGCGCATGCACTGCAACAGAGAGAACAGCTCTGATAGCGCCCAATAATAGTCTTCAGACACATGTAGGAAGAAAGCCAGACTATGAAGCACATGGTGTTCTATGTCTATATACTAATGCGGCAATGCCCAGAGTATGGGAAACAAAAAGAACAAACTTGAATTCTTAATACAGGAGGGAAATTATGACTTGACAGGTATAACTGAGACTTGGTGGGATGACTCTCATGACTGGAATACAGCAATTGAAGGATATAACTTGTTCAAAAAGAACAGGAGGAACAGAAAGGGAGGTGGGGTTGCACTGTATGTGAAAAATACATATCTCTGCATAGGAATTCAGGAGGATGAGCTTAGTAGCCCCATTGAGAGCATCTGGATCAAAATAAATGGAGCAAAGAATAAAAGGAACCTGGTGGTTGGAGTCTACTACCAGCCACCCAACCAAGGAGAAGATGAGGATGAAACTTTTGTAAAGCAAATAGCCAATGTTTTAAGGAAGCATGATGTAGTAGTAATGGGGGACTTCAATTTCCCTGATATTTGTTGGGAGACAATTCTGCAAAACATGGCCCCTCCAGGAAATTCCTGACTTGTGTGGTGGATAACTTCCTCCTACAGAAAGTAGAGGAAGGAACTAGAGGATCGGCTATCCTTGACTTGATCCTAACCAACAGAGATGACTTAGTGGATAAAGCAGCAGTTACTAGGGATGCACGAAAGTCACTTACCTGGTCTCGCAGCTTGCTTAGCGGTGGGTGGGAGGCGCTTCGCTGCTCCCCCCGAAGTTCAGGCGGGGGGGAGGCTTCCTGCCTCGCCCGGCTGAAATTCAGGCCGGGGGGGAGGCATCCTGCCTCGCCCGGCCGAAATTCAGGCCGGGGAGAAGCGCCCCATCTCCCCGGCCATGAACTTCAAAAGAAAGAAAAACAAAAAAACTCCCCTGTGATAGGCTACGTAACGATTAACGTAGCCTATCACGGCTAGATCTGCAAAGTCAGCCGTGATAGGCTATGTTAATCGTCACATAGCCTATCACGGGTGACTTTGGGAAAAAAAAAAGCGCGTACGCAAATGGCGGCCCCCATAGGGAGCCGCCATTCGCGTTCCTTATTTGGTCCCTGTAGTCTACGTAAAGATTTACGTAGACTACGGCGAAAATAAGGGCAACGCTATTTGTGTTGCCCTTATTTTTGCCATAGTCTACGTAAATCTTTACGTAGACTAGACGTGCCAAAATAAGGAACACAAATGGCGGCACCCATGGGCTGCCGCCATTTGCGTACGCACTTTTTTTTTTTTCCAAAGTCACCCGTGATAGTCTATGTGACAATTTACGTAGCCTATCATGGCTGACTTTGGAAATCTAGCCATGATAGGCTACGTAAATCATCACGTAGCCTATCACGGGTGTGTGTTTTGCTTTTTTTAAAACTTTTTTATTTTGTAATGGCGGTGGCGGCAGCTGGTGGGGAGACCGGCCACCGCCACCGCCCCCACCGAACTGCTGCCAAACCGCCGCCGGGACCTGCCGCCGAGAGGGACATTCGGCCACAGTAAGTTCCATCCCGGGGTGGCAGGGGGGCAGCGGAGAATTTCCCCAACACTTTTGGGGGGCCGAATGCCTCGGCACTCGGCCTCCCGAAGATTCGTGGAGAAATTCTCTACCATCCCTACGAGATGACAAAGAAAAGGCAGAGGTGCTCAATTCCTACTTTGGCTCAGTCTTCTCCCAAAAGAGGGTCTATGACCCCCCTGGGAAAGGCAAAGTGCAGGCTAAAGGGGCAGGGTTGCAGCTTGAGATCGATAGGCATATGGTCAAGAAGGAACACCTAATTACTTTGAATGAGTTCAAATCCCCAGGGCCAGATGAACTGCATCCTAGAGTCATAAAGGAACTGGCAGAAGAACTCTCAGAACCGCTGTCTATTCTCTGAGAAATCATGGTGGGCGGGGGAACTGCCAGATGACTGGTGGAGGGCTAATGTTGTCCCTATCTTCTAAAAGGGTAAAAAGGAGGAACCTGGGAACTACAGACCAGTCAGTCTGACATTAATCCCTGGGAAAATTCTGGAGCATATTCTAAAGCAATCCATCTGTTAAGCACTTTGAAAACAATGCAGTGATTACTTGAAGCTAACATGGATTTGTCAAGAACAAATCCTGCCAGACAAATCTGATCTCATTTTTTGATCAAGTAACCTCCCTTGTAGACCGTGGGAATGCTGTAGACATCATATACCTCGACTTCAGCAAAGCTTTGACAAAGTGCCCCATGATATCCTGATGAGCAAACTAGCTCAAAGTGGGCTACAAGAAACAATGATCCGGTGGCTCCACAGTTGGCTACAGAATCGGACTCAAAGAGTGCTTATCAATGGGACCTTCTCAAACTGGGGAGAGGTAACGAGCAGGGTACCGCAGGGCTCAGTCCTGGGCCCAGTGCTCTTCAATATTTGTATTAATGACTTGGAGGAGGAGGTGCAGGGAATGCTGATCAAATTTGCAGATGACACAAAATTGGGCGGGATAGCTAATACTTTGGAAGATAGAAACAAAATTCAAAGTGATCTGGATAGACTGGAGTGCTGGGCAGAAAACAACAGAATGACATTTAATAGGGATAAATGCCAAGTTCTGCACTTAGGAAAAGAAACCAAATGCACAGTTACAAGATGGGGGATACGTGGTTCAACAACACTACAAGCGAGAAAGATCTTGGAATTGTTGTTGATCACAAGCTGAATATGAGCCAACAATTTGATGTGGCTGCAAAAAAAGGCAAATGCTCTTTTGGGCTGCATTAATAGAAGCATAGCTCCCAAATCCCGAGAAGTGCTGGTTCCCCTCTACTCAGCACTGGTTAGGCCTCATCTGGAGTACTGTGTCCAGTTCTGGGCACCACACTTAAAGAAGGATGCAGACAAACTGGAGAGGGTTCAGAGGAGGGCAACAAAGATGATCAGAGGACTGGAAACAAAGCCCTATGAAGAGAGACTGAAAGAACTGGGCATGTTTAGCCTTGAGAAGAGAAGACTGAGGGGAGATAAGATAACACTCTTCAAGTACTTGAAAGGTTGTCACAGAGAAGAAGGCCAGGATCTCTTCTTGATCATCCCAGAGTGCAGGACACGGAATAATGGCTCAAGTTACAGGAAACCAGATTCTGGTTGAACATCAGGAAAAACGTCCTGACTGTTAGAGCAATACGACAACAGAACCAATTCCATAGGGAGGTAGTGGGCTCTCCCACACTGGAGGCCTTCAAGACGAGGCTGGACAGCCACCTGTCAGGGATGCTCTGACTTGGATTCCTTCATTGAACAGGGGGTTGGACTCAATGGCCTTGTAGGCCCCTTCCATTCTATGATTCTATGATTCTAGGAGGGACTCAGGTTGGGGAAAGCTGTGTAAGCTTATTGCTCCTCTCGCTACATCGGTTTATTGTTTGCTCACTATATTGCACTCAGAGATGTGTGAATCAGAAAAACCTGAGCTATTCAGGGTTCAAAGAATTCCATCTTGAAGCTTGTTCTGACTCATGTCCATATCATGAGAGGGGATTTTGCATGAAGATTTGTACATATTTCCCAAATGTATGCATCCTTTTTATGCATTTTTCCCATTGATTCAAGTGTCTTCGTGTACATATTTCAAAAGTACACATTTTTAAAAGGCACATTTTTAGAACTCTTTTTGGTTGTTCGTTTCTGTTCCATGAGTTGCATCGCAAGCTGGGAAATGTACAAACTTTGACTGCAGACTGTGTTGGGGTCCACATTTGGTTCCGAGAGACGTGAACTAGATAAAAGATGACCAAAAATAAACGCAAACAATTTTCTCATACATCTCTAATTGTACTGTCATGTCATTATCTCTTTTCAGATGACAAAATGTATGTATGGCCTGGGACTCATAAAGTCTCCAACTGTGCATATGGAACTATACAGACCATCTATTCAACGTGCATAGGTCACGGGTGGGGTTTCCCATCATAATCTTGCTCCTCTCACGTGTACATTCATTCCATGTGCAATTGTCTGAAAAAATGCTATTGCATACAGGTGTGGAAATGAACTCTTCATTCTGCCTGGTGAAGAGCCCTGTAGACTACTTCAGCCAATGTCAGCCTATGAGCAGTAAGGAACAAACATATATATATATATATATATATATATATATATATATATATATGCAAAACACCCTGTGTGCCTCATGTGATCAAGCAATAGATGAACAGAATGTATTTCCAATTAATTACAAATGGCTTGCTGAAGAAAATAAATCAATATATAAGTTGCCTTGGGGCCTGTTAAATGGAACAAATATTTAATAAGGTTTCAAATATCATTCCTCTCTAACAATAAACATCCTCACAGTTTGGTGGTGTGGAAATGCTTTTGTGATGTCCATTTGAATGGAGCACTGATTGTAGTTGTTTTCTCCATTCACATTTTGTTTCAGACGCTAGATGGTCCAGACCAAGCTCTCTGTACAGAAAGGCTGATTCACGTCATCTAGTTTTATTGGATTCTTTTCATTTTCTTTATAGTTATTATTTGTGTTCTATGTACTTCAGATATTCTTGGAGTAATGCTACCTAATAATACCAGATAATGCTCACAATAATCAAATTCTAACAACACAGATCATCACAAAACAAAAAACCATATTAGCCATTTTAACCCACTATTTTTAAGACCAGACCAACAACCTTTAAATCATCCCCAATAATGAAAAATGTTTTTGATGTTTCCTGAACTTTTTTCATTCCAGTAAATAGTAAAAAAGACTCTTCTTTTCTATACATTGATCTTCTCTAATGCTTTGGACATACTTAGTAGGAAGCCCCTGGTCCCCACTTCCTGGGTACTCCCTATGACCCTGCTGCATGGACAGGACGGAAAG
This sequence comes from Heloderma suspectum, assembly GCF_057233095.1. Lineage (NCBI taxonomy): Eukaryota > Metazoa > Chordata > Lepidosauria > Squamata > Helodermatidae > Heloderma > Heloderma suspectum. The sequence goes on from NC_139461.1 coordinate 178,034,077, forward strand.
CTTTCTCACTCTGGTTTGGGCCTTGTCCATAAACAGAAGCCCTGGTCCACAGCTTCAACGTTGCCATTGCCAACTTCCCCATATTAGAGCTGTGTGCAAATGGCCTCTTGAATTTCTCCACCTTACTTGCGGGCAGAGAATTTTGGGAGACAACTTAACTGTTTTTTTCCACAGGGAGGAGAAATTCTCATCAGTTTCTCTCAGGCAGGGCTTCCCGTTGCCAGGGCTTGTAGCACAGCTTCTTTCTTTTTTGGTAAGGGTTTTGGAGGTGTTTGTGCTGCAACAGCATCAACTGTCTTGGCAGGCCGCCCCCCAATTGTCATCCACCACAGTGCAGGTATGAGGGTGGAGGAGTGTTGTGTCTAGCTCCAGGGAGGAGGTGGAGTTAGTGCTCTGCCAAAATCTGCCCTCCAATTTCCTGGAAGTTTTCTCCCCTCATGAAAGGGGCTTCCATTGTTCTGCCTCATTCAGGATGCGTTATCTTTTTTTCTTTTCTTTTTTTGGTGTTTTTGAGCTTACCTAATCACAGCTAGCCTCCCAGGCTGCCTGCACATCCTGATCTGAAAAAAAGCCCTATGGGAGGAATTACCTCATGTCACCTTCAACTGGGTTTTAACTGAAGTGCAGGAAGCTGAGGAGGCTACAGGTGTCCAGATAGATGATTTGTACAATGAAAAACAGGACTCTGGTGCTCACTCCTCAGACACCTCCTAAGTAAGGTACACCCAAGAAACCCAAGCCCCAAGCCATGAGAATTTTGCCAAAATTTCTTCACCACTGAATTTCTTTTCAAAAGCAATTTCTCTTCTCTCAAATTGAATAGGAATGGTAAAAAAAAAAAAATGTGGGAAATTTTCGGCACAGCACTACCCCACCCACCCTCTCTAATCATATGGCTCATTAGCTTGCTATGGTTAGCCAATGGTTAATGGGACTGGGAAGAAATGTTACCTGCATTTGCAACTGGTCTTGGTGATGTGGAGTTTATATAGTAATATTGTTAGTTTATCATGAATTGCATTATCCTATATTTATGTCACAAGTTTTTGCCATGTGCAGTGGAGGAATTGAGCCAGATCCATATCACAGAGAGCAGTGGTGAGCATTCCACTTCCCAGTGGGGGCGCACATGACTCCTGGGGCATCACTTCAAGGCCTCAGCCCAACTCAGGGTCTGGTACACTTGCCACAAACCTGGGTTACAGATGGGCCCACATTCTTCATTATGCTCTGTGGTGGTCTTGAGATCCCTAACACTGCCATCAATGTGGCATGGATCTCAAACCCACCACAGAGCAAACCAATGTGGGGTTTTGCTCTCAAACACTGCCCCAACCCCCTGCATTGCTGGCACAAAGCAGTTAATAATTGAATAAATATTATAATACAGTAATATTAGGGATGTACGAAAGTCACTTACCTTTTCACAGGGGTGATTCGCGGTGGGGGGGAGGCGTTTCGCTTCTCCCCCCGAAGTTCAGGCGAGGGGGGGAGGCATCCCGCCTCGCCTGGCCGAAATTCAGGCCGGGGGGGAGGCGCCCCGCCTCTAGGGATGGCGGAGAATTTCTCCCCGAAACTTCGGGGGGCCGAGCGCCAACGTGTTCGGACCCCCAAAGAGGTTTCGGGGAGAAATTCTCCGCACCCCCCTGCCCCTGCACCCCCCCAGGGACGGGACTTACCTTTCCTGAATGTCCCTCCCGGCTTGGGGTCCCGGCGGCGGTTCGTCGGGTCTTCGTCAGGGGCGGGGGCGGCAGCCGATCTTTCGACCAGCTACCGCTGCCACCATTCCAATAAAACTAAAAAAAAACGCCCCCGTGATAGGCTACGTGACGAGTAACATAGCCTATCACGGCTAGATTTGCAAAGTAAGCCATGATAGGCTATGTAAATTGTCACGTAGCCTATAACGGGTGACTTTAAAAAAAAAAAAAGCGCGTACGGATAATGGCGGCCCCCATAGGGAGCCGCCATTCCCGTTCCTAATTTGGTCGCTGTAGTCTACGTAAAGATTACATAGACTACGGCGAAAATAAGGGCAACGCTATTTGCGTTGCCCTTATTTTCGCCGTAGTCTACGTAAAGATTTACGTAGACTACAGGGACCAAATAAGGAACGCGAATGGCGGCTCCCTATGGGGGCCGCCATTTGCGTATGCGCTTTTTTTTTTTAAGTCACCCGTGATAGGCTACGTGACAATTTACGTAGCCTATCACGACTGACTTTGCAGATCTAGCTGTGATAGGCTACGTTAATCGTCACATAGCCTATCACGGGGCCGTTTTTTTTTTAACTTTTTATTTCGCGGCCGGGCGAGTCGAGGCGCCTCCTCCCCGGCCTGAATTTCGGCCGGGCGAGGTGGGAAGCCTCCCCCCCGGCCTGAATTTTGGCCGGGTGAGGTGGGAAGCCTCCCCCCCAGCCTGAAATTCGGGGGGAGAGCAGCAAAGCGCCTCCCCCCCACCGCGAAAAGCTGCAAGACCAGGTAAGTGACTTTCATGCACCCCTACCCGCCTCGCCCGGCCAAAATTCAGGCCAGGGAGAAGCGCCCCGTCTCCCCGGCCGCAAAAGTAAAAGTAAAAAACAAACAAACAAACAAACAAAAAACCCATGATAGGCTACGTAACGATTAACATAGCCTATCACGGCTAGATTTCCAAAGTCAGCCATGATAGGCTATGTTAATCGTCACATAGCCTATCACGGGTGACTTTGGGGAAAAAAAAAAGCGCGTACGCAAATGGCGGCGGCCCATGGGCACCGCCATTTGCGTTCCTTATTTTGGCACCCTAGTCTATGTAAAGATTTACGTAGACTACGGTGAAAATAAGGGCAACGCAAATAGCGTGCCCTTATTTTCGTCGTAGTTTACGTAAATCTTTACGTAGACTAGACGTGCCAAAATAAGGAACGCAAATGGCGGCACCCATAGGCCGCTGCCATTTGCGTATGCGCTTTTTTTTTTTCTCCCCAAAGTCAGCCGTGATAGGCTACGTGACGATTTACATAGCCTATCATGGCTGACTTTGGAAATTTAGCCGTGATAGGCTACGTAAATCATCACTTTTTAAATTTTACTTACTTTTTTATTTTGTAATGGCAGTGGCAGCCGGTCGGGAGACCGGCCGCCACCTCTGCCCCCCATGAAACGCCGCCGAAATGCCGCCGGGACCCGCCGCCGAGAGGGACATTCACTGAAGGTAAGTCCCATCCTGGGGGGGGCGGGGGGGCGGCGGAGAATTTCACCAACACTTTCGGGGGGCCAAATGCCTTGGTGCTCGGCCTCCCGAAGATTCGGGGAGAAATTCTCTGCCATCCCTAAATGGGATGATCACCTGGGTACAGAAGATCTGCGAAGGCTGCAACCCTATACCCAAATACTAGGAGTAAGCCCCATTAAACTCATGGGAACTGGTCATACTATCTGGTCATACCTTTATGTGCATTTATACACTTTAGAGTAATGCTACACTTGTGCATGGAGTGGACATCCAGTGCTCACAGAAGTGGAAAAGGTGGGCCAGTTAGGCCGGAAAGGGAGGAGTATTTTTTTTTGCTCTCCTCCACCTGTAGGGGTAGAGCCTCATCTGAAACAGGCCCTTGCAAAAAGTGTATCTTGTAATTTTAATTATTTTATTTGTTTCTTACATTTATATCCATCTTTCCTACAAGGAGCCTAAGGCAGTGTACATGATCCTTCTCTTCCTCTCCATTCTGTCCTTACAAGGACCTTGTGAGGTAGGCTAAGTTGAGAATTAGTGAGTGTCCCAAAGTCACCCAGTGAGCATCATAGGAGAGTGGGGACCAGAACCCAAGTCTGCTCAGTCCAATTCTCTAAATACTACACTAAAAAGGTAAAGGTAAAGGTGTCCCCAACCAGTCGTGTCTGACTCTAGGTTGTGGTGCTCATCTCTATTTCTAAGCTGAAGAGCCAGCGCTGTCCGAAGACACTTCTGTGGTCATGTGGCTGGCATGACCGAACACTGAGGTGCACGGAACGCTGTTACCTTTCCCGCCGAAGCAGTACCTATTTATCTACTTGCAATTTCTTGCTTTCGAACTGCTAGGTTGGCAGGAGCTGGGGCTGAAGACGGGAGGTCACTCCGTCACACAGCACTCGGGTCTCGAACTGCTGTCCTGCCAAGCTTCCAGTCTGCAGTTCAGTGTCTTAACCACTAAGCCACTGAGGCCCCCAAACACTACAGTACACTGACAATATTCTTGTATAATAAGTTATAATGGGATAACAATGACAGTGGCTTGGTTTCTCTTCCTACAAAGGTAACTTCTAAGACTGGGCTGGAGAACCTCTTCCAGACCAAGGTCCGACTTCCATTTTTGGAAAAGCCTTCAGGGGCCACATTCCAGTGGTGGGTGGGGCCAAATGCAAAAGCATGTGGGACCCCAAATACTGAAAAGACCAGCATATTTTTAGATTACATCTCTTACTGCCAGGAACTAAGCCAAAGGTGAGACATTTCAACATTTTTGAATGGGGAAAACCCTGCACAAAAGCTGCAAACCACCAAACAGCAGCTTGGGGGGGAGTAGGGGGGGTCAGGGGCAGGGAGTGTGGCCATATGGGGAACCATGGAGGGCCTGACTGGGGACCCCAGGAGTCTTGCATTTCACCTGTCAGCTGGAGGTTCTGCATCCCTGGCCTGTTCTAAAAGAAATGAAAGATGAATCCTTAAACTCTTGTGTGTGATATGATTCATGTCTGGGGTTCACTATCCATTTCATTTTATCCCGCTTGAAATAAATGGTCCACTCATTGTACTGTAACAGTCTATAGTAAAATCAACCTCAATGAATCCTGAGAGAATGAACAAAATAGCCCACCTGTTTAAGCTGAATACTTTTTTTCTACCACTTTATCATACCCGCAGAGAGCCTGGACTCATGAGTTATGCGTCTTTCTCTCATGCACAAGAGAAACATTACCCTCATCCTTCATAGGTGAGAGACTCTGCACTCCTTCTGAATTTCTCCAGCTCTTGTTCACCATAAAACTGAAGACTTGCCTTTCTAAAATGGAAATCTATGGGAAAGTGATGAATGTCATCAATATATCCCAAGGAGGCCTATGAAGTGCCATGAGATGGAGAATTTTAAAGTGTAACTGCATTCCTCTGGATAATGTAAAGCACTGGATTTTTTTTTCCTTTTTTAAAGAGCAGTGATAGGACAACTGAAGTGATGCGGTATGAGCTGCAATAGTTATATATCCGGTTGTGTGAATAAGGGAACACAGGTCCTGTTGCCCAGTCCTAATCATATTTATTCAGAATTAGGGATGCTGGAGAAATCCTCCATGGACTCCAATGAGGCTGGATTCCCAAGAATCCAACCTCTGGAATCTGCAGCAGACCGGCACCCCCTTACTTGGTGCTTTGGCCATAGTTCACGGGATGCCTCTCTGGCTATCTAAAAGGTGTGAAAGGCTAATGGTGGCTTCCATTAGTCTATCACAGGAAAATGACAGACATACATTGTGTAGTTTGTGGCATTTGCAGCCATAAAGCACTTCCTTCTAGGTACAGCGCAGTGTGGAAGGCTACAATTTACACAGAAGGAAGTGCTTTACAGCTGCTGTAAACTATGCAATTTACAGCCATAATTTTCCAGAGATAAGGTAAAGAAAGCCACCATTAGCCTATTGTGCCTTTTAGACAGCTGGAGAGCTGCCCTGTGAATTATGACGGGCATACCAGGGCTCCAGGGAAATCCATGGGGCCCTAAGCAGTCTGGGTTTCCCTGCAGCGGAGCCCCCCACACACACCCTTGGACTGAATAATGCCCACTGAGTTCACTGAAACTTGCTTCCTGGCAAGTAATCTATCAAATTACGTTTCATCAAATTTCATCAAAAGGATGGGTGTTAAACCTTGGGCCTGTGTGCCAAATCTGGCCCACCAAAGGCCCCAATTGTCAGGAATGAATCTGACTGTGTGGAGATGTCTGGCAGCTCAGACTGATACAGAATGGGAACAGCCAGAACAGAGGGAAGTGCCCTCCCTAGCAAGCCCAGACACGACAAGGCTTTCTTCCCAAGAACTTTATATACAGATGGCCCAGCCTGAATGGCTCCCCCTTTCCTCCAACATGAGAACCCAGGTTTTGGAGGAGGAAAAGGGAGAGGGGTGTGACTTGAGGGATGCTAGGGTCCATTGCAGAGTGAAGTGGGAAAAGTCAGAGGCAGGGCTGAGATGCTCTGCCAGGTTGGCCATTCATGGAAGCCAACATAGGAGGGAGCCACGGGCATCCCTGTGAAGCAACTCTGGCCAAGAAATTCTTGCCCAGACTGCTGGCAACTTCTCTAACTTCCACTTTGTCTCCTCTACTGATGTTCGTAGATGAGTGGATCAGCTGTTTCAGTGCAGTCTGAGAGCTTCCTAGACTCTGAATTCGTAAAGAAGCTAGTCGTTGAGTAATAAAGTAGCATAGCTTGAAGCCTTGTTTCCTGGAGTGTGTTGATTGTGAGGGGAGAGGATGAAGGAACGTGACACCAACACAACACCCCAAAGCTCCCCAAATGGTTATCCCCCCTTTCTTCTGATTGCTGGTCACTTGGTGGTTTCCCAGTTTTTGTGAAGATTCTTCCCCATTCTTAAAGGTCGAAATGCCTCTCCTATGGCTTAGTGACTGGCAGGAAGAACTTTAATCTAAAAGATGCTGCTTCCCCCCCCATCCCTTTTGTCTTTGGCCCCACCCACCACTGGACTGCAGCCTCTGAGAGCTTCTCTGAAACTGAATTTGGCCCTTGGGCTAAAAGAGATTCAACACCTTTGATCTAAAGTGATGTTTCGATGGGAATTTGGAGAACCCCGCTTGGGCAAAACATCTGACGAATTTCATGGGAACAACAAGAAAAGAGCGTATATAAGAACAACATGGTTTTTTGGGCAGGTTTTGGACCTCCCTGGTGGAAACTGAAGTCCCAGGCCTTCTCCATGTCATCTACTGTGGAGAGTTTCTTCACCAGCCCTGCACTTTAAATAAGGACAGCTAGAACTGGTGAAAGGCAGATGGCCCAGCTTGGCTAACAAGATGATCTGGAACCCTCTTTTCCCAGCCCACCAGGAATAAAAACACACAAGACATATACGGCAGGAATGACTGCAACAGAAGTATTGACTTGACAGAATGTGCAACAAGCAAATGAGTTAACGACAAGCAAACATAGTTTCAGTGTGGGCCTCTGCACTTCAGGTGAGAGCAGAGAGAAAAAGAAGCCTCCCACTGTCAGCCTGCCATAATCAAGTCTGACCTGGCTCAAAGTACCAGATCAGTAAGTTGCTTGATCTGTACTTTTCCATGCCTGCTGTCACCAAAAGATGTTCTCAGAATGCCCAGGCATTCCCATGCCATCGTGACAGTATACTCCCTGCAGATTTGTTTGTTTGTTACACTTTTAGGCTGCCCAGCAAGTGGAGTTTCCTAGATGTGTGATGAGACTGCCAGAGCCCAAGGGTAGCTGACTCTCTGTATCCCCTCTTGCTGTCCAGCTGTGAAGATGCTTCAGGGCACTCACAAAGATAGCCTCAGCTTCAGGCCCTCCCAGCTGGCACTGTATCTGCCAGCCAAACAAGTGAAATAGCCACTTAGTCACATTGCTACATACTCCTTCCCCGAAGACAGCAGGGAGTAGGCAAAAAAGAAGATCTCCTCTTGCCACATCTGCGGACACCAAATTCTTGTGGAAGAACAGAACTGTTGCCTGCTTCTTAGTTTTATTTAATTATGGTCACAGCCCAGCTATGAACTGTTGTGTTGTTTTGTAAATCGCTTTGGGGAGATTATGGGATTAATTTCCTCTCTGGGTGTGTTAGTATACAGTCAAAAAGTTAAAAGTTCCATTGATGTGTTACTAGGTTCGGTGCTACTAGGGATGTCCATTGCTAGGAAATCTTGCCCTTTTGGGGCCCGCCAGAGTTCTGCAGCATGCCCAACTTGGCTTGCATTTGTGAGACAAGCTGCATGTTGTCCCTGAGCTCCAGGGACTTTTTGTATTGGGTGTGTATGTGTGTGTATGTGCATGTGACAGCTGTAATTTGTGCAAATAGAGATTTGTGCAAATTATGGTTGCAATTTGCATAATTACACAGATTTGCACAAAGGGTGGCTGTAATTTGCACAAATTAAAAGACACCTAAAATTCACTAGCTGGCCAGACGCATGGCAGACTGAGTCAGGCCAGCTAGCAGAAGATGAACCAAAGTCTGGGTCTGTCTGTGGGGGGGGGGCTGATGAAAGCTCGTCGAGCTGCTCCACTTCCCAGCTGGATGCCTCCAACATCCGTAGATGCTACCAGGTCCGTAAAGCAAACAAAAGAACAAGGTTCAGCAGATGGTTGGCAAGATAAGGAGCCTGAAGAAGAGGGTTCATTTATATTGCAACACTGAAAGGTCTGTAGTTTTGGAAGAAGTAGGGTTGGCGGAGAATTTCTCCCCGAAACTTCAGGGTGCCGAGCGCCAATGTGTTCGGCCCCCCGAACAAGTTTCGGGGAGAAATTCTCCGCACCCCCCCTGCCCCCCGCACCCCCCCGGGACGGGACTTACCTTTGCCGAATGTCCCTCCCGGCGGCGGGTCTCGGCGGCGGTTCGTCGGGTCTTCGTCAGGGGTGGGAGCGGCAGCCGATCTTTCGACCGGCTGCCGCTGCCGCCATTCCAATAAAACTAAAAAAAAAAACCACGCCCCCATGATAGGCTACGTGACGATTAACGTAGCCTATCATGGCTAGATTTGCAAAGTCAGCCGTGATAGGCTACGTAAATCATCACGTAGCCTATCACGGGTGACTTAAAAAAAAAAAAGCGCGTACGGATAATGGCGGCCCCCATAGGGAGCCGCCATTCCCGTTCCTTATTTGGTTGCTGTAGTCTACGTAAAGATTACGTAGACTACGGCGAAAATAAGGGCAACGCTATTTGCGTTGCCCTTATTTTCGCCATAGTCTACGTAAAGATTTACGTAGACTACAGCAACCAAATAAGGAACGGGAATGGCGGCTCCCTATGGGGGCCGCCATTATCCGTACGCGCTTTTTTTTTTTTTAAGTCACCCGTGATAGGCTACGTGATGATTTACGTAGCCTATCACGGCTGACTTTGCAAATCTAGCCGTGATAGGCTACGTTAATCGTCACGTAGCCTATCACGGGGGCGTTTTTTTTTTTAACTTTTATTTTCGCGGCCGGGCGAGGTGAGGTGCCTCCTCCCCGGCCTGAATTTCGGCTGGGCGAGGCGGGAAGCCTCCCCCCCGGCCTGAACTTCGGGGGGAGAGCAGCGAAGCGCCTCCCCCCCACCGCAAAAAGCTGCGAGACCAGGTAAGTGGGTTTCGTGCACCCCTAGGAAGAAGTAGTTTTGGTTTTACAAAGATGTTTGCAGAGCTCAGCAGAAGGCACATAGGGTAAAGGTGAGCTCTCCTGATCTATCAGGCACAGGCTAGCTTTAACATATAACAAGTTGAGGCCAAAAAGCACTTTCTCGATAGAGGAAGGTTGGAAGGACGAAGAATCCATAAGAGGAAGAAAATCAGACCACTTTCTGGGAGAAGCTGAATGCTTGGAGGGAGAAGCTGAATGCTTGGAAAAACTGAGAACTTTGATGGTAAGATACTGCAGGGAAAAACTTGGAGAATATAGGACCCAGTCTAGTCAGGCTAGCTGGATGTGTTTAACCCTGGTTATTTTCTTACCCTTATGCACTTATGTTTTGTTTTTTTTTTGTCTCCTGTGTGCTGTCAGTGTGTGCTGTAACTATTCACATGTTAAAACCTTTTTTTCCTAATAATAATGCTTTTTCACCAACCTTTTAAAATTTTGTCATTCAAACTTTGCAGTCTCTTTTCTTGTTGGGTTACCCACTCCAGGCGTAAAAGCCAAACCCCACACTACAAGAGACCCAGAAATTTTTAAGACTGTTTGGTGAAAGCAGTCAGGGTCTGGGAAAATAAAGAATTCCAGCTAGTGGCAGCAGAACATCTCATTGGACAGAAAGGGTAAACAGGAATGGGACACTCTATTTGGCTGGGTCTACCTTCCACACATGGATCAGGGCATAGCTGGTGTCGTGACATCCCTGAAAAATGGTGACTAGCTAATCCCATGCTGAAGATTGAATAGAGAGGTGGGTTGCTGCTCAGAAAACATTATGAATGTTCTGGGGATGGGGGTGGCCTTTAAAGCTTCTCACATTTGGCTCACTCTTTCTGCTCTTGGGAAGCAGTCTCAGCATTGTCTTCTTCTGCTGGGGACAAACTCTTCACCTGCCTGAAAAAAAGTCAGGAGTGGCACCATTAGAGACTGTCCTAGTCTCGTCAAAACTCATTTTTCCTTTTCCCATGAAATCCCTCAAATCTTTTGCCTGAGCAGGAAGCTCTCAATTTTTGCATCAAATATAATTTAAAGGAAATTATGGGACACTTTTGCTTGTAAGTTTACCTTAGGCTGTCTTCATTTTCTAATGTCAACTTTAACATTTCTCAGTGGCTTACTGAATTCAACATTTGATGTGGTTGTCAACAAGACATGGGAGGACGTGGGAAGCTAGTCTGCCACAGTAAAAAGTTTATACATTTATTTTTCCATATCCAAACCTTTTCAAGTTTCTTAAAAAAAAAAAAGAGGAAAAAATAAGTGGTTTTAGAATTTTACAAAGCAGTGTGTTCCTAAAAGCAGAATAAATGACAATGTGCTGACACAGAGTGATATTAACTTACCATTTGTACTTCTCCAAATCTCATCAACTGAGCCTCAACAATTTGTCTTTATCTAGCATTTCTTCCTGTGCCTTGTTGCTATTTTTGTGAAACAATACATCCAACTCAGTGCCAGCCCAAGCTTCCAGCCGAGCCCAAATGATCCTTTGCACTCTAGGACCAACACCTGAAAAAGTATTGTTACACCATTTCGACAATGATTTCTACCTTCACCTCTCCCCCACCCACCCACCCACCGGTGCACACATGATGCCACCTGCAGTGGGTTGCTTCACTCTGTTGCATGACAGAATTCCACAGAATGGAGCTTAAGCATTACAAAAAGTTCAGAGCTTGAAATGGGTAGTATTTAGCTGAATACATAAGACTATTTTGCCCCCCTTCATGCATTGCTAGGGATATATGGATCTGGTAAAATCCATTCTGTCTGTGAATTGTGGATTGTCAGGTGCCTTTCGTTCTGTCATCTGCTCATTGATGAAACTAGATTTTTTTCCAGTTTCCAAAATTGGCACAAATTCACACTTGCAGAAATGCACCCCACCCGCCACCCTTGAAACCTCCCAAAATGTGCCGGTGTTTTTTAAAATTTTATTTTACATTTTTTTTCTACAACTAAATTTGCATAAAATTCTGGAAAGGCAAAAAAAAAAAAAACTGTCTACAAGTCCACGGAATCTGTGTAACTTGTGAAAAGCCAGTTCATTGCAGCATCCACAGGTAGAATTCATTGAAATTCACTCTCATTTGATTCCATTGCAGATTTCTCCAACATACCTATGCATTGCTCATGTGTTGAAAGGGTGTTGAAAGGAGCTGCAGTTATGCCATCAGCCCCAAGGAGCCAGTGATAAGACCACTCTTAAAGAAACCCTCCTTGGATACCCAAGTCTTGAACAACTTCCACCCAGTCTCGAATGTGCCATTTTGGGGCAAGATCTAGGGATGTACGAAACCACTTACCTGTTTCATAAGTGGCATCCACGGTGTGTGTGGGGGGGCGCTCTGTCCCACCCCCCAGAATCCTCCCTGGCCAGCTCTGCTCTGTGGTGACTCCGCAGAGCTGCCGGCCAGGTGCATCTGCAGCCAGACATCCAGCTGCAGCAGGTCTGCAGACGCAAATGGCAGCCAGCGAAGCGGCCACCATTTGCGTCCCTTCACTGAGCTGTGATAGGCTACGTAAATATTTATGTAGCCTATCATGGCTCAGCGAAGGGATGCAAATGGCGGCCAGTGTAGCGGCCGCCATTTGCGGCTGCAGCCTGGCAGCGGCCGGAGACGCCGCTGGAGCCACTGATGCCAGAGCCACCACCGGGGGGCTTCCGGGGGGTGGTGGGGCGGGTTGCTCCATTCCACCACGGATTCTGGAGGGGCCAAATTCACTGGAATTCAGCCTCCCTGGGATCCATGGCAGAATTCTCTGATATCCCTAGCAAGATCATTGAGCGTGTGGTGGCAATGCAGTTGAAGGTAAGGATGTACAAAAGTCACTTACCTTTCTGACGAGGTGATTCGCGGTGGGGGGGAGGCGCTCCGCGCCTCCCCCTGAAATCCTTCTCCAGCTGGCTCCACTCTGCAGAGATTACATGGAGATTCTGCGGAGCCACTGGCAGGGGCCACCCGCAGCCAGAAATCTGGCCACTGGGCAGCCTTCCTTCCGGAAAAAAACAATAACCTGTGTATGCAAATGGCAGTGGCTCTGGCGGCCGCAATTTGCATTCCCTTTTTTTCACAGTTTTAGCCTATGTAAATATGTACGTAAGCTATTACGGCAGAAAAAAAAAAGGGAATGCAAATAGCGTACTGGGCGCCATTTGCGTTCCTTCCCCCCCCTGCCGTTTTAGCCTATACTTATGTAGCCTATCACGGCAAAGGGCAGATGGAAATGGTGGCTGCGGCAGCCGGTCGAAAGACCAGCCTCAGCCGCCTCCGCCGCCACCGTAGCCACCACCACCAGAACATCCGCACCAGGTAAGCTTTATCCTGGGGGGGAATCGCCAGGGGGGTGAGGGTGGCAGGCCGTTCTGCCATGGATATCAGGGGGGCTGAATGCCAGTGCATTGAGGCCAGTGCATTCAGCCTCACTGAAATCCCTAGTTGAACGCACACTTGGAAGAAGCCAATTATCTAGATCCATCTCAATCGGGCTTCAGGCCTGGGCATGGGACAGAAACAGCCTTGGTCACTTTAGTGGATGATATGAGGAGGGCTTTGGATAGGGGCGAATGCTCCTTCCTTGCTCTCCTCGACCTCTCAGTGGCTTTTGATACCATTCTAGGGATGGACGAAAGTCCCTTACCTGGTCCCGCAGCTGTTTTTGGTGGGGGGGAGGCGCTCCGTTTCTCCCCCCGAAATTCTTGGTGGGTGGGGAAGCGCCCCGCCCCTCCCCGCCAAAATTCTGGCTGGGGGGGAGTACCCGTCTTCCCGGCCGTGAAAGAAAAAAGTAAAGTGTAAGAAAAAAAAAGTGATAGGCTACGTAAAGATTTACGTAGCCTATCACGGCTAGATTTTCAAAGTCAGCCGTGATAGGCTACGTAAAGATTTACATAGCCTATCACAGCTGACTTTGAAAATCTAGCCGTGATAGGCTACGTAAATCTTTACGTAGCCTATCACATTTTTTTTTTTTTTTACACTTTACTTGGAAATGGCGGCGGCGGCAGCTGGTCGGAAGACCGGCCGCCACTGCCGCCGCCACCGAACCGCCGCCGAACTGCCACCGGGACCCGCCGCCGCGGGGGACATTCGCGCGAGGTAAGTCCCATCCCGGGGGGGGGGCGGGGGAGCAGAGAATTTCTCTACCACTTTCGGGGGGCCGAATGCGTTGGCATTCGGCCTCCCGGAGATTCGTGGAGAAATTCTCCGACATCCCTACCATTGACCAAGGTATCCTCCTGGACTCCCTGGAGGGGTTGGGCATTTGGAGACACCATATTATGGTAGTTCTGGTAGGGATGGCAGAGAATTCCACCACGGATCTCCATGAGGCTGAATTCCAGTGCATTCGGCCTCCCAAAATCCGTGGCAGAATGAAGCGCCCCGCCCCCCCGCCCCCATGAATGTGGCGCAAAACAGAGCACTCACCTGCTGCCAAATACAAAGCTGAGCTGGGGGCAAGTGGGGTGCTGAAATGTGTAGGAGTATGTTGCATTGAACTCAATAAGACTTACTTCTGAGTAGACATGCACAGAGTTGGTTCTCCTCTCTGCTCAGCTTTGTATTTCCACATCCAGCTCATGATCAAACCTCCTGTTAGTTATCTCAGAAGACCCTTGGGTGAATGGGGGGGGGGGTTCCAGGGAACAGCTGGATTGAGGGATATTCCCCACACACACACACACACATAATGGAAGAATATAGTTCTTCATATTCCCTGGTATGTTTTTTTCCTCATTTTGTCCATTCCCTGAGCATGTGAGTGTGCTTTTTATTCAAACAAAGAGAAGTTTGCTGATCTTTCCCTTCATGCTGCATTTGTACAAGTGTGACTGCTTCAGAAAGAACTTTCCATTATACTGTCTCTTTTAATTCATGAGTTTCATATAAAAGAAAGGTGGTGTAGTGGTAAGAGGTCAGCCCAAAGTCACCCAGTGTGAGATAACTAACAGGAGGTTTGATCATGAGCTGGATGTGGAAATACAAAGCTGAGCTGGGGGCAAGTGGGGTGCTGACATGCGTAGGAGTAAGTTGCATTGAACTCAATATGACTTACTTCTGAGTAGACATGCACAGAGTTGGTTCTCCTCTCCATTTTAGTCTCACCATGTCACCAACAAGGCTGGATGTGGAAATAGAGAGCCTAGCAGGGGGAATAATACTTGTGCAGGGCTCCAGACTAGCATGGTCATTTTAAAAGGTTCTTTTCTTTCTTTCTTTCTTTCTTTCTTTCTTTCTTTCTTTCTTTCTTTCAAACAACGTTGCTTTAAACAAAGAGTGCATTGCTCAGGCACACCTAGGGCAGCCTTGTTTTGGGAAGCCCCAAGGAGGAGGAAGTGTTTGGCTGAAAGTAATTACTGCACGTCTCAGGGCAGGGGGAAAAAATCCATAAATATCTATGAAAAATAGCCTTTCTTACGGAAGTTGTGCAGAATTACAGCTGTCAGTACAGATTTATCTTCGTAATTCTTGGAGCAGAAAAAAAAGAGGAGAATTCCGGGGGCTTGTGAACGACAGTACGAAGCACTGGCCGCAAACTGCAGAAGTCAAGCGGCACGGAAGGTACACAATTCGTACATCCCTATGTGCATAAATGTGTTGCAAATAACATGATACATTCCCACATGCACATCCAGTGGCCAAGAGGTCTAGTAACATTCCGGTGGGAAAGACCCACACCATTGGGCCTACTCATGTGGTTCCTTTGTGCACATAATACCACATCACCAGAAGAAACTAAAGAGAAAGGACTCAAGCCAAAGACAGGCAAAGAGGAAAAGACCCAACTTCAAGTAAGTTGAATTGGCTTACAGTGTATGATCTAAACAACTGAGCAGATAATTTCTTACTATTATTATAATCAGGCAACACCAATTAATTTTGGCTTCCCAGTGTGTTTGCTAATAAACGAATCTTCCTCACAATCAACATAAATGTGTCATGCTGGGCAAAATTATTAAAAAAGCAGTGTGTTATTCATTAAATTGTGGCACAACACTTACTTGCCCATGATGACTTGCTGTTCACTTAGAACTTGGAAACTACAAGCATCTCCCAGCCTCAAAAAAACAGCCCCTAGTAAGTAGAGAGTATGCACACAACTGCAAAGGACTTTGCTGTGTTTTTTTTTCCCCCATGAAGAAGCAAGCATTCTTTCCATTGGAACTTAATTGGGACTTTTTATATAAAACCAATAATGCATGGTCTTGGCTACAAAAATAGAGATTCTAATCCCAAGAGTGATATTTTAGGACCAGAAGTGTATTTTTTGAACTAAAAGTGCCTTTTAGGATTGGAAGAGTCTTTTGCCCTGTGGGGTGGGGAACATTGCTTCATCTGGAGATGTATGAGAAATTTGTTTCAGTTCATTTTTAATCAGGGTTTTACCCAGTTTGCATGTTCTGGACCTAACACACAACCGATGGTCAAAGTCTGTACTTTTATGAGTTTGCAGTGTGATTTGCAGACCCCAAAAAATGTGTTTGACAGCACACATACATTTGAAAAATGTGCATGAAACAATGCATACTTTTGAAAAATGCACACAAATATGCTTTAATCAGTGGGAGAAGAATGTGTACATTTCAGAGATGTACACAAGTGATGTGTATGTTCGGAAAACACACACACAAAATATGTCTGGATTTTCATGTGAAAAGAAAGAAGCAAAGCTTGCAATTTGATGTGGATTCGAGTCAGAACAAGCTTTGAGATGGCATTTGGAGAACTTCCACAAGCTCCAAATTTGCTGATGTGCACATCCCTACCTGCTTGGGTTTGTTAGCTCCATGGAAGTGCCCACCGGCCTCCTATTCTGAGAAAAAAAGGTTTTATCTATACCTATACCTATACCTATACCTATATCTATATCTATATCTATATCTATATCTATATCTATCTTGCAATCTTCCATTTTCTGGATGGCTAACAGAAGCTGTGAGGGACTGACTGGTTGTCATCCTCATCATAGTCCCCACCAAATTGTATCTAAAAGTTGAAGATGGGCCAGTTTAATCTGTAGAAACTGAGGAGTAGCATCAGGGTGCTACTTCAGAGTTCACTGGGGAGGGGTAAAGATTGATGCCTTGATGGCCATGTTTTAAAGCCTGCTCTTAGATACATTCAAATTCAAATTGCCTCCCACCCAATCTGTGTATTTAATGAGATTTTGTTGTCATTACATTCTATAACTTAGGTAACCCTGAGGACTAATTGCCGCTGATATGAAATACCAGGTGCGGAGGGGAGAGAATTGCTTCTTCTCAAAACATTATCCCAGAATTAATGTTTCTGCATTGCATGTAAACAGAAATAATATTTGGGATGTGAGATACCATGTACATGTTACAGTACCACCATGGGAATTGCTTCTCTGTGGGGTCATCCCATCATGCTTAGAGATGTATCAGAAGTTCATTTCAGTTTGTTCTTGATCAGGATTTACCCAGTTGGTCCATTCCAGATTGAACATGAACTGAAACTAATATCCGAGCTTGCAATGTGATTCACAGACCCCCCAAAATGTGTTCAACAATGTGCATACATTGAAAAATGCATACTTCTGAAAATTCACACAAATACACTTTAATTAGTGGGAGAAGAATGCATACATTTCAAAGATGTGCACAACTGATATGCATATTTGGAAAAATATGCATGAAAATACACCTGGATTTTCATCCAAAAATGAAGAAACGACAACCCCCCCGCCACACAAAGCTCTCAATATGATAGGGATTCGAGTCACAATGAGTTTCAAGGTGGAATTCAGAGAACTTTGACTAGCTTGAGTTTTACTGATTAGCACATCCCTAATGGTGATACTGTAATAAAGAGGTGGGGAAAAGCTAACCCTCCAGCCAAACCAGGAAAACTTAAAAATGGCCAATCAGGGGGAATTTTCTGATGGAAAATGGGAAAAGATAAGTACTCTCGCATGTAGTTCTTTCCTTAATATAACTTCTTGTCCTGGGTTCAAATTATGAGGGAACAAAAGGGCTAGGAATCCTGTATTACTCTTATAATGGCTACTTCTAGTTCTTGTTAGAATGTATTTTTCAGGTCAGAACTTGAAAATATTATAACTTGAGCACTCTCCGGGAGAGAGCGGAGGACAGAAAGGCCTGGTGTGCTATGGTCCATGGGGTCATGAAGAGTCGGACACGACTGAACGACTGAACAACAACAACAACAACAACAAAGAAAGATTCTGGCAGCATAACAAATGGCATTTTTCACATATATGAAAATCTCTTTTTCCATTTCCCACGTCTTGAATGTAAGGGCAAGGTGTACAAGGAAAGTGTACCTTCATTTCTTAAAAACAGCTCTCTTGCTTTCAGAGAATGTGGGGATAGAAATTCTATACGTTTTGGGGTCCTGGTGGCTTATTGGGTCAAGCAGCATGCCCTTTTCCCCTTGTTTTTTTTAAAAAAACATGTAGTTTGGACGTCACCACAAGCAACAGCAGGTCTGCTATCTGTGGCCCAGTGATGTGCCATTTTCTCCTACAATGCCTCAATTGGAATGGCTTCTAAACTGGGGTGAGGTGGTGTTGTAGCCTCTGTGGGGGTAGTGTGGCTACTTACAAATTGTCAAAAGTCAAGACTTGTCTCTTTCCCCAGGGCAGGCATTTGGCAGCATGTGATGAGTTTCAATTGATCCTGGATTTGTTTTACAGGTTGGCTGATTGTTTTTAGATATACTATGTTGTCTCTGTGTATACTGTGTTTGTGTGTGTGTGTGTTTACATTTTGCATATTGTATTTTGGATGTTTTTAACCTTTGTAAACCACCCAGAGAGCTTCGGCTATGGGGTGGTATAGAAATGTAATAAATAAATAAATGCATGCATACATGAAATGCATCACCAAAAAAAGAGGACAAAGGGGGACAAATGCATATGATAAAATGCATATTATAATTTCTATGCATCTAGGTGAATGTATAAACAATTATTGTAATGTAAATAGAAATACAGTCTTAACATAGTGTGGAAGACTGTGAACAGGTGATCTGTGTGCCTGCATGTTCAGTGTCCTGTCCAAGTGCAAACTGTTTATAGGCAACAGCTCTTATGGATCTTTATCTTTAAACTAGACCTGGACAGACAACTCTTCAAATAGAGGATGGTCCTGTGAAAGCCCTTCAAATAGAGGACTGTCCACCCTATATGGGGGGGGTAATTTAGTCATGACTGATTTGTTCCATTGTTTTCAGTCAGAGGGTCTTAATTATGATGTTAGCTGGATTGGGGCTTTCATTATTAAAGTGTGTCCAAGAGCTTGCCACATTGGTGGCCTCAGCAGGACACAATGGGCGATTCTTCATAGTAGTGAATAATGAGCCCATTCTAAATGATATCTTCATACATCCAGTGTCTTATTGTTAAATGCATGAGGAAGTTTAGAAGGGACATTTGCCAACATCTCACACGATGATAGGGATTTAAAGGAATCCAAACTCCTGTTTAAAGGCACTTGTTCATTTACTATTATAGTGACAAGGATAAACTCAGTTTTAGGCCAATATAACATGTTATTGCAAGCAGGGAATTTTGAGTCATGAGTCTGCTGAATTTACCAGGGCAAAGCTGGGGAGTGGAAACTATCTGGCAATAAAAATTTGATTCTAAAAATGAAAAGTGAGAATCGTATTTTTTGCAATAGGAGGTTGAGGGGAAGTAGAGTGAATTTATGAGAAACCTTGGAAAGTGATGTGAGTTACAGAACTTCTTGGAAGCTTTAAATGAGGGGCAAGAAATCAACATTTATCTTTGCCTGGGAATAGAAAAGACAGAAGATGATAATAAAATATGTAAATAATTTTCTATCACTTAGTTTAGTAGCTAGGAAGAAATTACCACAGTTTCTTGTCCTTTTCCTTATTGTTGTTGTTCAGTCATCCAGTCATGTCCGACTCTTCGTGACCCCATGGACCATAGCATGCCAGGCCTTCCTATCCTGTGCTCTCTCCCGGAGCGTGCTCGAGTACATATTCATTGCACCTTTTCCTTATTAAACTTCACTAAAGATTGGCAGTCAACCTGCTTCTTAACAACATCCAGGAAAATATTTCCAATATTCCAAAATTATTTATAATGAACTTACAAATCTCCTTCCCCTCCCCCCCCAAAAAAAAGACTGGACAAGACACACCTCAGGTTCCATCAGTTCAACAACAGCTGGGGAAATGTTTTGATATTGCAGAATTTGATAAGTCGATGGATCCTAGTCACAGAAGAAATGGCATTCAACAAACTGTTAAATAGACAGATAAATGGGATGGCCTTATTATGTACTGAAACTTACATTGGACTTATATAACTCTCAATAACAATTTATGTATTTAGGGATGGGGGTGATAGGTCATGCATAGGGATGTCCATTGCTGGGAAATCTGGCCCTTTTTGGATGCCATGGATTTTGGCAGTGCCCCCACCATGGCTTGCATTTGCAAACTCAGTCAGGGGTTTGTTCCTAAAATCCAGGAACATGTCTGGGGTTTTTTGTAAAGCAATTTGTGCAAATTCCACAATCATGGCCACAATTTGCATAATTTGCACAAATTGTGGCTGTAATTTCAGTAAACTGCATTACACGTATTTTTTTTTTAAAAAAAATGGACATCTGCAAGCTGGCCTGACTTGATGCATTCGAATTGGGCCACCTTGTGGGAAAGCAAACTGAATAAAAAGCTCAATGATCTTCAACTTCCCCATCCAATGGATTCCTCCAACATCGCTAGTCATACATAATTCTAAAGTTACCACATCTATTATCTGTTCAAAGAATAAATTGGGGACTGACTTGTTCCATATTTTATACTATATTCTAGAAGAGATTATTCTAGGGGAGAGATGATTTGCGTAGCATCAGGACCTCTGGCAGGTCCACCCACATTGCTACATGGCACACTCCAGGCCTCTGTGCACTGGTTGAGCCAAATTTCAGTGTCATTCCCCACAAATACAGCTTACCCACAGAGTGTGTCGCTTTGAAGAATCACAAGCTGCAATTGCATTTTATTAGTTCAGAGACTTCATTTCCCCAAACCTCAGATTGCTACAAATCCTCAGTAAACACTAGGACACAACTGGAGAATGTTTTCAGTACAAAAAGGTTGATTGCTTTCTGTAGCACTTCCTCCTTAGCAACCGTGGTCTCCCAAAGATGCTCAACATTAGTAAACAGCTTACATCACACCTCATGTAATGAATTTATTTCAGGATGAATAAACATGAAAACACTTTGCTGCTGTCAAAAAACTAAAATAAAAAACCCCTCCCGAAATAACTGTTCTCCCAAAGGTATTCCCTAAACAAAATCACAGGAAAGTGTATTTTTGTGAGGATCAATAGAAATATTGGTGTGAAGTCCCCCTGAAATATAATATAAAACCTTAAAGTCAAAAGTTTAAAATATTTTCTAAAGTTTTCTGCCTGCTGAGATAGCACCTCTCTCTCTGTGTAGTTTTTTTTTTTTTTTAATCCTATATTGTAAATACCCAAATGAAGAGAGCATGCCTGTTGGTATATGTGTATGTGTGAATCTACATAAATCAGCTAGAAGAGGAAGCCCCTCTGTATACAGGGAAACATTTAAAATGTTTGTACTACAATCAGAAAAATAGACTTAGGGATGGATGGATGGATTCACTGCTGTCCAGTTTCACTGGGCACTTGGCGAGCCTCTGTACAATTTCCCCATACCCGCTTGCCAAGCCTCCACACTCACCCAGACGTGCTCACTGAGCAGCCACACACCCGGGGAGAGGGTCCAGCAGCCACCCGTCCTCTTAAAGAGCTGCCTTTTTGCTTAAAAATGGTGGCTCATGGATTTCCGAGAATCTAATGTTGCAGACATGGTGGCCATAAAGGGGCCATTTATGTGACATTACAGCTGGTTCACTAAGAGGAAGGGCGGTGGCTGGACCCATTTGCTGGCCACGTGGCTACTTAGCAAGCAGGTCTGGGGGAACCTAGCAGGGGGGAATCTGCCAGGGGGGAGTCTCTCCACCCCCTTCCCAGACTCTCACAGCATCCCTAAATAGACATCTGATAAATATGTATTGAAAGCCCTAGAAACTGGCATTTGAATCTTACGGTATTCATAGAAAGGGTCACAACAACTTCTGTACAAGAGGTAGGGAACATACAGCCCTCCAGTTGCTGTTGGGCTCCAATTCCCATCAGCCCCAGCCAGCATTGTCAGTGCTCAAGTATGGTGGGAGTTGTAGTCCAACAACACCACAGGTTTCCCACTCCTGATCTATGGTGTCTGGTTCTTCTTGACATTACAATTTACTATAGTCAAGCAAATTGATCCCAGTGCAAAGAAACTGATCCCAGCTAGGCATGTACAAATCAGCAAGACTCGAGCTCATCAAAGTTCTCCGAATTCCATCTTGAAACTCATTCTGATTTGAGCCCATATCAGATTGTGAGCTATGTTTCATTTCACATGGAAATCTGTACGCATTTTACTATGTAGTTTTTACACATCAATTGTACATATCGTTGAAATGTATGTATTCTTCTCCCATCGATCAAAGCATATTTGTGTGGATTTTCCAAAAGTATGCATTTTTATGCACATCTTTCAAATGTATGCATGCCGCCAAGTGCATTTTGGGGGGTCCGGGAATCACATTACAAGGTCAGAAATGTATGGACCTCGGCCATGGATTGTGTCCGAGTCCATGTCCACTCTGGAAGGTGCAAACTGGGTAAATCCTGATCAGAAACTAACTGAAACACATTTCTCATACATCCCTAATCGCAGCACAAATTGAATGAACCTTTATTGGTCAAAGCCATAGGCCATCACAATTAAAAACAGAAAAACAAAACAAGATGAAATACAATAACAATATAAAATCAATTTTAAAAACAGTACACAAGCAATGATTAAAATGACACATTTGGTTCTCACTTCCCCTCCAAAGCAACAGCTACAAAGTCCTTCCCCCTAGATTTATAAGAGGGAGGATACAGTATGATGCCTAGCTCTTAATTCTCAGGGCAAATTTTGCAACCTGGGTGGTAACAATACATATATATTGTTGCCTGCAAGCAATATACAAATCTGATCCAGGGGAGGTCTATTTGACAGAAAACAAAGGATATGCTGGAGGAACATATATCTTGGGGACTCATGCAAATGGGAGCGGAGTAAAGCGTGTTTAATATCCTCACTTCACCAGACTCACATATGCAGATTTGTAAATGAGGTGAGGTATTGTCAAACCTCCCCTCCAGATAAGCAGAGGACATGCACTGGAGTCTTAAAGTTGTGAATGATTTTCTTAAAGGAGCCACAGTAAGCAATGTAAAGTATTGCTCCAAACCAAATGATGTTCTATATAATGGGTACCAAAGTGAATACAACATTTGGGTGATGGTATATAAGTCCCACCACTGAGAATATAGGTGGATTCTTTCCTTGAACAATGCAAGTTGTCTTGCTTCAAAATAAAGATGCCATGGTTAGGGGCCATTTGTCCTCAGACATATCTAGAGCATGACAAAATCCCAGAGGGATTAAATTATCATTAAAGTATGCATTGAGAAGTATCTAGTGCTGCCTGTGGGCTAGCATAGCCCACCGGTAGTGCAACAGAAAGTTACCACTTCATAAGGTAACTGGAAAGAGCAGAAACACTCCTTTCTGGAATGGAGCAGGTCAGTGGAGTTCACAGAAGGGAGCTCGGTCGACCTGCCCCATTTTGGAAACAAGTATTTCTGCTCATTTACAAGGTTGCTTTTGGAAGCAGTAGTTTCTGTTGCACTAGCAGTGGGTCCTGCATGTGCAACAGAACTAATGGATGTGCAGCAGCAGTATTGGATACTGTCCAATATGTGTATTCTTTACATTTTTTTTTCTCATGAAGGGAACAGTGAGCAAATGTTTCATCAAACTCTCATATACATTTATTAGAGCCACCAGACACCAGATTTTTTTTTTTTAAAAAAATGCTTAGGGCCACATCCAGCCAATGAACTACTAGTTTGCCATCCCTGGTCTAGAATGAAACATTAAATCTTAGTAAGTCAATATGCCAACCACCAAGCAGTCCATAGAACTATTCATTACTAATTCAGAACAAACTATTTTCTGTTCAGCACTCCCAATCCGATATGTCAGGGCAACCTGGTTCCCTTCAGATGTAGAATTCATAGAATCATAGAATCATAGGGTTGGAAGGGGCCTACAAGACCATCTAGTCCAACCCCCTGTTCAGTGCAGGAAGCCTGATTCCCAGGCGATTTCCCATCCCAGTACTAACTGGGGCTGACCCGGCTTAGCAGCTGAGTTTTGGACTGGAATTCCAATCAGCATCAGCCTTCATGGTCTGGGGGGATTATGGGACTTGTAGTCCAAAACATATGGTGGGCACTGGGCTGCCTGCCTACCACTGCAATAAGCACTAATATTATATGCAGTTCAGCGCAAATGCAGAGAACCATTTGCCAAGTGGTACCAGGGGACCACTTCAGTCTCTACTACTAATTTGCGAAATGACTTATCCCTATTTTATTGTAAAAAGAAAAAAAGGGGAAAAAAAGCATCATTATGACATGGATACTGTAAAACTTACAGTATATTTACATAAGACATCTACTTGTCTCAAATGATGAATGCTACTTTTGGTATTTTGAATAGGTGGATTTTCAACTATCATTCACACACATCAATTTTCATTTCTAGATATTTTGGATTCATGAGGTATGTAATAACTAGGTTGCAGCTTTTTCTTGTTTGTAAGGACCATAGTGGTGAGTTTGGTGTAAGAATCGTTAGCAGAATGTCAGTAGCTTCCTAGCTCATTACAGAAAAATGGAAGAAATTTAATTGTGCAGTTCTCTTCACAAAATGTGTATGATTCTCAAAGTTTTAAGAAATGCCCTACCCCCACATCCGGCTTGCCTGGCCATGGGGGGCAGGGCATTGTGGGTGGGGGGGGTGAGAAGATGTCTCAGGATGCCATTTGGCATCCCTCGTGGCACCACTTTGAAGGGGAGGGGCCAGGGAAGCCTCTTTATGCCCCGTGCCCCTCACAGAGCAGTCTCTCGCTTGCATGGCTTAGGAGCGTTTGGCACACGCTCCTCCAACGCGACGGGAGAGGTGACACCTCTCCCTCTTTTCGACAGCATTTGTGCCTTGCAGCTCAGAGAGGAGCAGCGTGGGTGGCAGGGGAGGTGGTGGTGGCAGTCATGTGCCTTGCCCCTTGTAACCTGACCGGGCCCCATTCTTCATGGCTCTTTCCACCCACGCAGTTGCGTCAGCCGCAGCTGTGGAATCTGGCCAGTGCTGGGTGGGGTAGCTGCTCCCATTCAGGGTGGCTGCTTCTTCCCATGATCATCTGCGCTCCATGGCTTCATTGGCAGCGGTGCTTCTCCCTTCAGCCAGGACTGGCTGGGGTTCTTGCCAAGGTGGCAGCAGCATGCTGCAATTCCAGCGGCGGCTTTCTGTGACACCGGTGCGGCTGGAGGAAGTGTGGCTGGCATGCGCTCCCTGGCCTGGGGGGTGTGGTGCCGCCAGCGAGGGCCTTACCAGTGGTCGCTGAGGCACGTGGGGTGTTGGCGGCTGCATGTCCCTTCTCTGGCTGGGAGCAGCCACAGTCAGTTGGCATCTATCTGCAGCAGCGGACCCGTTTGTTCAATGGCCGGACCCGGCCTGAGTTTCTGCCGCATCAGCATCAGTGGCTGCTCCTTCGCCAGTGCATCTTCTGGGGCCATTTGGCCCAAGGTTCAGCTGCAGGGGCCCAAGGGAGATGTGGGAGGGAGCAATCCCTGTTAGGTCAAGGCTGTTGGCTTACTGAAGCTAAGCTTACTGAAGCTTTGAGCCATGATAGGCCACATAGCCTATCACGGCTTGCCAGGGATGCAAATGGCAGCCGGCGTAGTGGCCGCCATTTGTGGCCACAGCCCATCAATGGCTGGAGCCATCGGAGCTGCCGCTGCCAGAGCCACTACCGCTGCCGGAGCCACAGCCAGGTGGGCTCTGTTTCGTGGGGCTTTTGCGGGGTGGTGAGGCAGGTTGCTCCATTCTGCCACAGATTCTGGGGGATTCTTTCTTCCAGTGAATTTGGCCTCCCTGGGATCTGTGGCAGAATTCTCTAACATCCCTAGCTGAGTTCTAGTTATCCGGCACCATGTGTTGGGGATAACTACAATTGGTCTTGTGAGTTCACAAGAAGGAAGTGTGGAATGTTCTGACCAGGCCATGGAAGGGCTCGTCAGATGGTGGAATAGGAAATAGCCTTGGGGCTATATGAACATGGTGATGGGATCATCACTCATCAGGAAATCAAATGGACCGGGAGGGAGCTCTACAGACAGGATGGCATGCACCAGTCTGATACAGGGAACAACAACGTATTTCTGCTAGGGATGTACGAAAGTCACTTACCTTTTCGCAGGGGTGCTTCGCGGTGAGGGGGAGGTGCTTCGCTTCTCCCCCCGAAGTTCAGGCGAGGGGGGGGAGGCGTCCCACCTTGCCCGGCTGAAATTCAGGCTGGGGGGGGAGGTGCCCCACCTCGCCCGGCCGAAATTCAGGCCGGGGAGAAGCGCCCCGTCTTCCCGGCTGCGAAACAAAAAGTAAAAACAAAACAAAACCAAAAAAACCCATGATAGGCTACGTAACGATTAACATAGCCTATCATGGCTAGATTTCCAAAGTCAGCCGTGATAGGCTACGTTAATTGTTACGGAGCCTATCACGGGTGACTTTGAAAAAAAAAAAAAGCACATATGCAAATGGCGGCACCCTATGGGCGCCACCATTTGCGTTCCTTATTTGGTCCCGGTAGTCTACGTAAAGATTTATGTAGACTATGGCGTACTCTACATAAATCTTTACGTAGACTACCGGGACCAAATAAGGAACACAAATGGCGGCGCCCATAGGGTGCCGCCATTTGCATACGTGCTTTTTTTTTTTTTTCAAAGTCACCCGTGATAGGCTACGTAATGATTTACGTAGCCTATCATGGCTGACTTTGGAAATCTAGCCGTGATAGGCTACGTTAATCGTTACATAGCCTATCACGGGGTTTGGGGTTTCTTTTACACTTTACTTTGTAATGGCAGCGGCAGCAGCCGGTCGGAAGACCGGCTGCTGCCCCCGCCCCCAACAAAAGGCTGACAAACCGCCGCCGGGACCCGCTGCTGGGAGGGACATTCGCCAAAGGTAAGTCCCATCCTGGGGGGGGCGGAGAATTTCACCGCCGATTTCGGGGGGCCGAATGCATTGGCGCTCGGCCCCCCGAAGATTCGGGGAGAAATTCTCCGCCATCCCTAATTTCTGCCTGATCTGCAGAGGGGTCTGCAGGAAATTCTTCTGTGCAGGTGGGGGGAGTTGACAAGCAATAGGCTTGTGACTCCTGGTGGTGGCTAGGATGGGTAAAGGAGAACAAGATTAGGGATGGTGTGCATGCACAGGCACCTTATGGTGACAGGTGACGCCTGAGGCCTCCCGAATGGGTTCTGTAGATTCGCGGGGGGATTTAGGGTTGCCTGGGAGACTGACTCACCTCACTCACCCAGGTGTTTGGCGGCACCGGGAGGGGGTGACATGGGAAGGTCTACCTCCCCCAGAAGAGGCAGTCTGGAGGGGCAGCAAGGCTGCTGGCAAAGTCAGAGCCCATCCTAGGTTTGCAGATATTTCAATAAATATGGCCCAATTTCAATCCAAGCCTTTGCTTTCTGTCACTACCCTGTCTCCACTCACAAAGGTAGAAACCATTTCTTAAAGCCATTTAGCCAGACATTGTTGCTATGAATTATGGCAAGGCCTCCAAATTTCCATCATACATTGGTCTTGGAGGAATGTGTTTAAGGATAAGTGAAAACCTCCCCAAGAAACTTGTTAATTTTATCTAGTCTTCTTTGGTTCTCATTAAATATTTTGCCTGAGGATGAGTATCAAAAGTCACCTTGAATTTTGCTTTGGGATAAATTTGGTGGCAACTCTCCTGTGCAATTATTTGCAGATCTAGCTTTTCATTTCTTTATTACTTTTCTATACCACCCAATAACTGAAGCTCAGTCTCTTAAATTTATTTATAACAAAAAGATGCATGACACTTCCAAACACAAAATAAGTTTAAAGGGTGTGTGAACTCAGTAAACCCATCATCTATTTTGTTTTTAAGCTTGATGTAAGAAAATCACAATCCAACATTGCCTTGATCAATGATGGTCACATTTCCTTCTTAAATAATTCATATTCTGTAAAATTCACTGTAACATTTTCTCCTAATTAAACCTTTTATTAAATCTTAATAATTAAACCTTATTTTCAAAGGCAGCTAGATCATGTCTAGTCTTCTATACAAGGTTCAGTTTCCTTTTCCTTTAAAAACAAAAATGGCATTGAGAAAAGCTACTGTTCATATTAAAAATAACGCATGAGAGCATTTCTTCTTTTTCCAGAAAATGAACAGTAGGGATGGCTGAACTGACCTGCTGCCACCTTGTGCCATTGGCCACCCGACCCTGTTCAGCATGTGGGGTGAGCTGCCACACAGTCTGTGGGCACTTAGCAAGCAGCGTGTGGTGTCCCACCATCCCACAAGCAGTCATTTTGTGGGAAATCATGGGTAAGCTATATATGTAAATCATGATTTTGTGCACAATGGTGGCCATAAATAATGCCATTTATTATGCAACATTGCAGGCAGAAATGGTCTAATTAGATCATTATACAGGCAGTGTTGCAAAAATGCTGCTATTTATGGCCACCATTGTGCGCAAAATCAGAATTGACGTATATACCTTACTTGCAGTTTTCTGCAAAATGGCTGCTTGTCGCACAGCGGGATGCTGTGAGCTTGCTTGACTCTGCGCATGCTGAGTTGGGCAACCTTGGGGGTCCACAGACTGGCATCGAGGGGGCCAAGCAGGTGGAGGTCTGCCGGACTCCACCCCACCCCCGGATTTCTGCAACATCGCCGACAAACAATGTAATCATATTCCATAAGATCCCATGATTGCTGCTAACATAGGTGGCTTTTTAAAAGGCTTTGGTAAATGAAGAATACCCCTTCATGGATCACTGCCTTGTTGTGGCGAAGGGGCTTGCGTAACTCAGTGAAGCCATAAGCTATGCCGTGCAGGGCCACCCAAGACAGACAGGTCATGGCAGAGTGTTCTGACAAAATGTGGTCCACTGGAGAAGGAAATGGCAACCCACTCCAGTATTCTTGCCAAGAAAACCCCATGGAACGTATCACAAGGCTAAAAGATATGACGCCAGAAGATGAGACCCTCAGGTCGGAAGGTGTCCAATATACTACTGGGGAAGAGCAGAGGGCATTTCCAAGTAGCACCAGAAAGAGTGAAGTGGCTGGGCCAAAGCCGAAAGGACACTCAGCTGTGGATGTGTCTGGTGGTGAAAAGAAAATCCGATGCTGTAAAGAACAATATTGTTTAGGAAGCTGGAATGTCAGATCAATGAATCAAGGTAAGCTGGAGGTGATCAAACATGAGATGGCAAGATTGAACATCGACATCTTGGGAATCAGCGAACTAAAATGGACAGGCATGGGCGATTTTAATTCAGGTGACCATCATATCTACTACTGTGGGCAAGAATCCCTTAGAAGAAATGGAGTAGCACTCATAGTCAACAAAGGGTGGGAAAAGCAGTACTGAGGTACAACAAAGGGTGGGAAAAGCCGAAGAAGCTGAGGTTGATCGGTTCTATGAAGACCTACAACACCATCTAGAACTAACACCAAAAAAAGATGTCCTCTTCATCATAGGGGATTGGAATGCTAAAGTAGGAAGTCAAGAAATCACCGGGATACCAGGCAGGCATGGCCTTGGTGTACAAAATGAAGCAGGACAAAAGCTAATAGAGTTTGGCAAGAGAACACGCTGATCATAGCAAACACTCTTTTCCAACAGCACAAGAGACGACTCTACACATGGACATCACCAGACGGTCAATATCGAAATCAGATTGATTATGTCCTTTGCAGCCAAAGATGGAGAAGCTATATACAGTCAGTAAAAACAAGACCTGGAACTGACTGTGGCTCAGATCATGAGCTTCTTGTTGCAAAATTTCAGCTTAAATTGAAGAACGGAGGGAAAACTACTAAACCATTCAGGTATGACCTAAATCATATCTCTTATGAATATAAAGTGGAGGTGAGGAATAGATTTCAGGGATTAGACCTGATAGACAGAGTGCCTGAGGAACTATGGGCGGAGGTCCGTAACGTTGTTCAGGAGGCAGCAACTAGGGATGGCGGAGAATTTCTCCCTGAAACTTCGGGGGGCTGAGCGCCAACATGTTCGGCCCCCCGAAAAGTTTCGGGGAGAAATCCTCCGCACCCCCCCACCCCCCGCACCCCCCCACGGGACGGGACTTACCTTCGCCGAATGTCCCTCCCGGTGGCGGGTCCGGCCGGCGGTTCGGCAGCTGTTCGTGCGGGGCGGGAGCGGCAGCCGGTCTTTCGACCGGCTGCCGCCGCCGCCATTCCAACAACAACAACAACAACAAAAACGCCCCCGTGATAGGCTACGTGACGATTAACGTAGTCTATCATGGCTAGATCTGCAAAGTCAGCCGTGATAGGCTACGTTAATCGTCATGTAGCCTATCACGGGTGACTTTTAAAAAAAAAAACGTGTACGCTAATGGCGGCCCCCATAGGGAGCCGCCATTCGCATTCCTTATTTGGTCACCGTAGTCTACGTAAATCTTTACGTAGACTACAGAGACCAAATAAGGAACGGGAATGGCGGCTCCCTATGGGGGCCGCCATTATCCGTACGCGCTTTTTTTTTTTAAGTCACGCGTGATAGGCTACGTGATGATTAACGTAGCCTATCACGGCTGACTTTGCAGATCTAGCCATGATAGGCTACGTTAATCGTCACGTAGCCTATCACGGGGGCATTTGTTGTTGTTTTTTTAAACTTTCGAGTTCGCGGCCGGGCGAGGCGGGAAGCCTCCCCCCCCGGCCTGAACTCCGCGGGGGGAGCAGCGAAGCGCCTCCCCCCCACCGCGAACAAGCGTCGACGAAAGGTAAGGGACTTTCGTCCACCCCTAGCAGCAACTCAATTCATCCCAAAGAAAAAGAAATGCAAGAAAGACAAGTGGCTGTCTGATGAGGCTTTACAAGTAGCTGAGCAAAGAAGGGAAGCAAAAAGCAAGGGAGAAAGGGGAAGATATGTCCAACTGGATGCAGAGTTCCAGAGAATAGCAAGGAGAGACAAGAAGGCCTTCTTAAATGAACAATGCAAAGAAATCGAGGAAAACAACAGAATGGGAAAGACTAGAGATCTCTTCAAGAAAATTGGAGATCTCAAGGGAACGTTTTGTGCAAAGACGGGCACGATAAAGGACAAAGAAGGCAAGGACCTAAAAGAAGCAGATGAGATTAAGAAGAGGTGGCAAGAATACACAGAAGAACTATACAGGAAAGATCTTCAAGTCCCTGATAGCCATGATAGTGCGGTCACTGAACTAGGGATGGCGGAGAATTTCTCCCCGAAACTTCGGGGGGTCGAGCGCCAACGTGTTCGACCCCCCGAACAAGTTTCGGGGAGAAATCCTCTGCACCCTCCTGCCCCCCGCACCCCCCCGGGACGGGACTTACCTTCCCTGAATGTCCCTCCCGGCGGCAGGTCCGGCTGGCGGTTCGTCGGGTGTTCGAGCGGGGCGGGAGCGGCAACCGGTCTTTCGACCGGCTGCCGCCCCCGCCATTGCAATAAAAGAAAAAAAAAAAGTCCCCTGATAGGCTACGTGACGATTCATGTAGCCTATCATGGCTAGATTTGCAAAGTCAGCCGTGATAGGCTACGTGAATCGTCACGTAGCCTATCACGGGTGACTTAAAAAAAAAAAAAAGTGTGTATGGATAATGGCGGCCCCCATAGGGAGCCGCCATTCCTGTTCCTTATTTGGTCACTGTAGTCTACGTAAATGTGAATCGTCACGTAGCCTATCAGGGGGCGTTTTTTTTTTTTTTTTAACTTTCGCGTTTGCGGCCGGGCGAGGCGGCAAGCCTCCTCCCTGGCCTGAATTTTGGCCGGGCGAGGCGGGAAGCCTCCCCCCCCGGCCTGAACTTCGCGGGGGGAGCAGCGAAGCGCTCCCCCCCACCGCGAACAATCTGCGAGAAAAGGTAAGTGACTTTCGTCCACCCCTACACTGAACTTGATCCAGACATCCTTGAGAGTGAAGTCAAGTGGGCCTTAGGAAGCATTAGTAACAACAAAGCTAGCAGAGATGACAGTATTCCAGCTGAGCTATTTAAAATCCTAAAAGATGATGCTGTTAAAGTGCTGCATTCAATATGCCAGCAAATCTGGAACACTCAGCAGTGGCCACAATACTGGAAAAGGTCAGTTTACATTCCAGTTCCAAAGAAGGGCAATGCCAAAGAGTGTTCAAACGACCGCACAATTGCGCTCATTTCACATGCCAGCAAGGTGATGCTCAAAATCCTACAAGCGAGTCTTCAGCAGTATGCGAACCGAGAACTACCAGAAGTACAAGCTGGGTTTCGAAGATGCAGAGGAACTAGAGATCAAATCGCCAACGTTCGCTGGATCATGGAGAAAGCAAGAGAATTCCAGGAAAACATCTATTTCTGCTTCATTGACTATGCTAAAGCCTTTGATTGTGTGGATCACAACGAACTGTGGCAAATTCTTAAAGTGATGGGAGTACCAGACCACCTTACCTGTCTCCTGAGAAACCTGTACCAGGGTCAAGAAGCAACAGTAAGAACCAGACATGGAACAACCGATTGGTTCAAAATTGGGAAAGGAGTACGACAAGGCTGCATATTGTCACCCTGCTTCTTTAACTTACATGCAGAGTACATCATGAGAAACGCCGGGTTGGATGAATCACAGGTCGGAATTAAGATTGCTGGGAGAATTATCAACAACCTCCGATATGCAGACGATACCACCCTAGTGGCAGAAAGCGAAGAGGATCTAAAGAGCCTCTTGTCGAGGGTGAAAGAGGAGAGTGCAAAAGCTGGTTTGAAACTCAACATTAAAAAAACTAAGATCATCGCATCTGGCCCCATCACTTCCTGGCATATGGAAGGGGAAGAAATGGAAGCAGTGACAGATTTTACTTTCTTGGGCTCCAAGATCACGGCAGACGGTGACTGTAGCCATGAAATTAAAAGACGCTTGCTCCTTGGGAGGAAAGCTATGGCACACCTAGACAGCATAGTAAGAAGCAGAGACATCACCTTGCTGACAAAGGTCCATCTAATCAAAGCTATGGTTTTCCCAGTAGTAATGTATGGCTGTGAGAACTGGACTATAAGGAAGGCTGAGAGCCGAAGAATTGATGCTTTCGAACTGTGGTGCTGGAGAAGACTCTTACAAGTCCCCTGGACTGCAAGGAGGTCAAATCAGTCCATCCTAAAGGAAATCAACCCAGAGTGCTCATTGGAAGGACAGATACTGAAGCTGAAGCTCCAATATTTTGGTCACCTTATGCAAAGAGAAAACTCTCTGGAAAAGACCCTGATGCTGGGAAAGACTGAAGGCAAAAGAAGAAGGGGACGACAGAGGATGAGATGGCTAGATAGCATCACCGATGCAATGAATATGAACTTGAGAACACTCAGGGAGAGAGCGCAGGACAGGAAGGCCTGGCGTGCTATGGTCCATGGGGTCACGAAGAGTCGGACATGACTGAACAACTGAACAACAACAACAAATGAAGAATACACTTATAAATGGCAATTATGAATGACAGGTATGAATGTCAAGGCAACCAGTTGGACTGCAAACATTTTTGAACCTTAAAAGTTAACTACAGACAGGAAAGCAGAACTTCAGTGTGTACATAATAACTGAAAACTCTGTAGGTGAGAACTGAACTGACCTGACCGGAGTGGCATAAAGCAACTAAGTTTTTTTGTCCTACATTTTCCTAGGGATGTATGAAAATCACTTACCAGTTCGCGGATTATGTTTATGGTGGGGGGGAGGTGTTCCGTCCCTCCCCCCGGAAAACTGGACAGGGGGGGAGGCACTCTGTTCCTCCCCTCCGGAATGCTCCTTGGCCGGTTGTGCTCCACAGCAGCTCCGCGGAGCAGCCGACTAGGCCTAGCCAGGCCAGAGCCCTCCGCAGCCGGATTCCCGGCCGCGGAGGGCTCTGGGGAAAAAAACCCAAAAAACCACGTACGCAAACGTGGCGCTCCTTTCCTCCCTCTCCCGGAATCCTCTGCGGCCGGCTGTGCTCCGCGGCAGCTACGGCCGCTGCCATTTGCGTTCCTTATTTTTGACGTCTTAATCTATGTACAAAGTTACATAGACTAAGACCGCGAAAATAGGGGGAACGCAAATAGCGTAGTGGACGCTATTTGCATTCCCCTTATTTTCACCGTCTTAGTCTACATAATTATTTATGTAGACTAAGACGGCCCAAAATAAGGAACGCAAATGGCGGCGTCCGTAGCTGCCGCCATTTGCGTACTCCCTTTTTTTTTTTTTACCCAGTCATTTTAGGCTATGTAAAAACTTACGTAGCCTATCTCATGTGTGTTAAAAAAAAAAAAAACTGCAAATGGCGGCAGCGGCAGCCGGTTGCAAGACCAGTTGCTGCCGCAGCCACCACCGCAGCTGCCACTGCCCGGAAGATCCGCCCCAGGTAAGTCACATCCCGGGGGGATCTGTGGGGGTGGGGGGGGTGGCAGGCCATTCCGCCACAGATTTCCGGGGGCCAAATGCACTGGCATTTGGCCTCCCCGAGATCCGTGGCAGAATGGCCTGCCATCCCTACATTTTCTTGGGTTGAAATATACCCTAGTAACTAATGAAAAGTTTTTTTGTCAAGGAAGTAGGGATGTACGAAAGTCACTTACCTTTCTGCAGATTATGTTTATGGGGGGGGAGGCATTCTGTCCCTCCCCCCGGAATCCTCGACGGTGGGGGAGGCGATCCGTTCGTCTCCCCCGGAATCCTCGACGGCTGGCTGTGCTCCGCGGCTGCTCTGCGGAGCAGCCGGCCAGGCCCAGCCCAGGCCAGAGCTGTCCACAGCCGGATTTCCGGCCACGGAGGGCTCTGGGTAAAAAAAACAAAAACAAACCGCGTACGCAACTGGCGGCGGCTACGGCTGCTGCCATTTGCATTCCTTATTTTCCGCCATCGTAGTCTATGTAAATATTTACGTAGACTATTATGGCAAAAACAAAGGGGAATGCAAATAGTGTAGTGGGTGCTATTTGCATCCCCTTTTGATTCGCCGTTTTAGCCTACGTAAATATTTACGTAGGCTAAAACGGTGAATGAAAAAGGGACGCAAATAGTGCCCACTATGCTATTTGCGTTCCCCTTGATTTTCGCCGTCATAGTCTACATAAATATTTACGTAGATTAAAATGGTAAAAAGAAGGAACGCAAATGGCGGTGGCCGTAGCCACCGCCATTTGCGTATGCGGTTGTTGTTGTTGTTGTTGTTGTTGTTGTTGTTATTTTTACCCAGAGCCCTCCGTGGCCGGAAATCCGGCTGCGGATGGCTCTGGCCTGGCTGGGCCAGGCCTGGCTGGCTGCCCTGCGGAGCTGCCGCGGAGCACAGCCGGCCATTCGAGGATTCTGGGGGGAGGAACGGAGCGCCTCCCCCCAGGCCAGGATTCCGGGGGGAGGGATGGAATGCCTCCCCCCCCACCATTAACAAAATCCGCGAAAGTTAAGTCACTTTCGTACATCCCTATGATAGGCTACTTAAATCTTTACATAGCCTATCACGTCCCTTAAAAAAAAAAAAAAAAAACAGCTCCAGACTGCAAATGGCGGTGGCGGCAGCCAGTCGGAAGACCAGCCGCTGCAGCCGCTGCTGCCGCCGCCTCCACCGGAGCCGCCGCTGCCTGGAACATCCACCCCAGGTAAGTGTCGTCCCCGGGGGATCCGCGGGGTGGTGGTGGGGGTGGCAGGCTGTTCCGCCACAGATTTTGAGGGTCCGAATGCACTGGCATTTGGTCTCACTGAGATCCGTGGTGGAATTCTCTGACATCCCTACAAGGAAGCAGACTAGAGGAACAAGTTTCCCAGGGGCTCTTTGAAGGAATGGTGGGTTAAAAAATAACTCGACAGTGTCCTTTTAAACAAGTAGTGAGTGCCATAATTGGATGCTATTTTCCCAATCTCATTATCATACTTTATCGGCAGGAGGAATTCATTTGCTGTCAGTTTTTTTTCCCTCTGTTATTTTTTTAGATATGAAAAAGTGCATGAAAATTCTAATAACAGAGAGATCTATAAATACCCACTCTCTGTACTGCAGTGACCTTTTCAGTATTCTGTAACTAGACCAGTTGACCATCCTGTGTCTTCATTAATTACAGTCTCTTTATGTAATGGAAAATAGGAAAGACTGATTAACCTTGAGTTCTAGAGCATTTTGGTTGTGATTCTTTTAAATGGTAGAATTAGAAAGAAAATTCAAGACCCAACTGGTACTACTTGCTGCAAATACTAAACTAATAATAGCACCCCCAATAGGATTAGAAATGAACAGGGCACTGGGAATATAGGGGACCCTTGAATATTTACACTGAACATTTCTAGGGATGGGGGAGAATTTCTCCCCGAAACTTCGGGGGGCCGAGCGCCAACGCATTCGGTCCTCCGAAGGTTGTTCGGAGATAAATTCTCCGCCCCCCCGCCCCCCGCCGGGATGGGACTTACCTTTCACGAATGTCCTTCCCGGCGGCGGGTCCCGGTGGCGGTTCGTCGGGTCTTCATCAGGGGCGGGGGCGGCAGCCGGTCTTTCGACCAGCTGCCACCGCCGCCATTACAAACAAAGTAAAATAATAAAAAAAGGCCCCTGTGATAGGCTACGTAACGATTAACGTAGCCTATCACGGCTAGATTTGCAAAGTCAGCCGTGATAGGCTACGTTAATCGTCACGTAGCCTATCACGGGTGACTTTAAAAAAAAAAAAAAGCACGTACGGCTAATGGCGGCCCCCATAGGGGCCAAATAAGGAACGCCATTCACGTTCCTTATTTGGTCGCTGTAGTCTACGTAAAGATTTACGTAGACTATGGCAAAAATAAGGGCAACGGCAAATAGCCGCCACCGGAGCCGCCACCGCCTGGAAGATCTGCCCCAGGTAAGTCTCGTCCCGGGGGAATCCGTGGGGGGGGGCGGGGGGGCAGGCCATTCCACCACAGATTTCAGGGGGCCGAGATCCGTGGTGGAATTCTCTGACATCCCTACTTCCAAGTCAGTGGATCAAAAGGCTTTGTAGGCAAAGGAGTTCTGGATTTATTATGGGAGGAGGCTTGAGATGGCAATCTAACTAGATTGACCTTTGATGCAACATGGAGGGATTTTTTGGATTGGGGATTTTTGACTGAAAATCCAAATCAGCCATGGGCAGAAAGTGACCAAGGCAAGACATGGAAAAAAAAATGCACTTCTGCATGTTAAAGTAATGTTTAACATTTTAAAGTGAAATGCAGTGTGTTGGGAGGGGGGCTGTGCAAAGTTGATCACAGTAGGGCAGGGGAACTAGGATAGGGGTGATCAACCAACAGTTTTGCAACCAAAATACCCCCACACAGTGGTGACAGCCATCTCCCACCAGTCAAGAATGCCCCAGAAATGATGCTACATTATGATTACCATCATTAGTAGCATCATTCCAATTGGTCCAGCTCCACTACTGCTTGAAGGGGCAACCACATCCCTCCCATTGTCTAAGGAAGAAAAATGTCCAACGCTCTCTTCTGCTTCATCTTAAATAATGGTAAGCTTCCCCATGCCAGCCCACCAGATGAAAATCAATGAATTTCTGACAATCCCCTCAATAGTCACAAAAATGTTGTGATTTTATTTTACTTATTTTATTGTAGGCCATTTTGAGAGGCTTCTGAGAGCCAGAAAAGCAATTTATACAGATTTCTAATAAATAAGTAAATAATTTATCCGTCCTTAGGGTGAGATGAGCAAAGTTCGCAGGAAAGCTCTACGCATCTGTAGAGAGCAATTCTGTGGTCCCTGTAGAGCATCACAGGGACCATAGGATTTTTGGGAGTTCCGCTCCCAAAGCCATAGATACTGCTGTGACTTTGGAAGGAGGACTCAAAAAATCCAATCCTTCCCTCCACCCATGCCCCCTCGCAGCTGCCATGCGAAGAAGGATACCGGCTGCATTCCAAGGTTGTAAAAGCAGCCTTGGAAGACCTTGTAGAAGTTTGAAAGGGGCCATTCTGGTGGGCAGGGAGAGGAAGGGAATGGAGAGGACATAATATGAAGAATTCTATGGCCTCTCCAGCCCAGACCACCTCCTAGACAGGCTCAGAACCCCATCTAGAGGGGGAAAACAACAACATCAGATAGTTGGAGAGTTGAAAATCACCTTCATTGCTCCTTCTGCCCTGCTGGAAGCAGGACCAGCAGGTCATTTGATACTCAGAAGCCTTCGAGATTGGAGGCTTTCATCTAACAGGGCC
Organism: Heloderma suspectum; assembly: GCF_057233095.1. Taxonomy (NCBI): domain Eukaryota; kingdom Metazoa; phylum Chordata; class Lepidosauria; order Squamata; family Helodermatidae; genus Heloderma; species Heloderma suspectum. The sequence continues at coordinate 178,071,897 of NC_139461.1, forward strand.
ACAACCCATAGGTTCACACCCTTCATTTATTTAATACACACACTATCTCCAGAAACTATTTCAAATATCAAATACAAAAAAGAAAGAAAATGTGCCAGTTTCTAAGCATTGATCAACTCAAATGAGGCACTTTCACACACCCTTTTGAAAACCAAGATGCACAATTACTGAGCATTTTAGTTAAGAGATATTATCTCAACTCCGCTCTCATCTGCCAGTCTTGTCAGGCTGAACTAAATCGTCTCAAGCTCTGACATTTCAGAGAGCGTAATATCCATGTCTGGCTGTGCACATGAATCCAAAGCAAAGAAAAGAATATGAAGTCTTGGACTTACAGCTCTGCAGGGGATCTTTTTGGTGCCTAGTACTTACACACACAATTGCCACTACAGAAAATAGCTCTTTATCTCTCTTCTGTGCTGTTTTGTGTCTGGTTCTTGGTAACATCTTTTCATGCCTTGCAGTGTGGATGCACTTTAAGGAGAGTTTTAAGCAGCTGGATTGAAAGCCATGTAACTCTTTAGGGATGTGAATTTGTTTAATCCAAAAGGGGGAAAATACCAAAGAGCCCTATTTATATTTGATTTCAAACAATGCAAATTAAAAGTAATCCGAACCGATTAATTCATTTTTTTTCTTTCATTCAAATTTCTCTTTTGCTTTTTTTTTTTTAAATTAGGAATTATTTTGCTTGCAGCTGGGGGAATATTTGTGCACCCCCATGGGGGGGGGGTAATGTGCATCCCCACAGTAAGGACCGTGTTCTATGTAATGTCTTTGGTGAAGGGTGGACTTCCCTCCCTAACAGAAAATCCCCCCCCCAAAGAACCTTTGAGCAAACTTGATGGGGGCACATTCCCCACAACAGTCATATTTTTACCCTGCTGCAATTTGATGGAGCCCTGAAATTGGCTGGTGGAGGGGATACGCCCACTCCCTGCCAATGATCTGTGGGACAACACAACGGCTCCCCCCACCCAGTTCTTGGGTTACTGCCTTTTGGAGAAGGGCTGCACAGTTTCAAGGCCACTCCTTTAACAGTCCTGCTGTCAGCAGGAGTCAAGGGAGCTTTGAAAGGTAGCATTGGGGCAGCTGTCAGCCACCCCAATGCACAACTTCAGAGCTGCCCTGCTCTTCTTTTTGGGGTGGGGTGGGGGCATTATCATCAAACAAATCCAAAATCCAAATCCAAATTTTACATGTGAAATACATTCTGAAAGTAATTTTAAATCTGACAAATGAATGGAAGTGGGGGAATAAAACATTTTCCACTGCCCATCCCTACCAACTACCTCTGAAAATTATGCTAGTGTTGTGTAGTAGCTAGAGGTAGGGAAGTTGGAGAATTCCACCATGGATTCCAGTGAGGCCGGATTCTTTAGAAACCAGCCCCCCAGAGTCCATGGCGGAATGGACTACCCCCCTGCCACCCCCCCGAAATCCCCTCCAGAATGGACCTACCTGGCCACGGCGGTGGATACACAGGATGCGGTGGCTCCAGGTTGTCTTCCAGCCGCTGCCGGGCTGCTGTGGCTGCAAATGGTGGCCGTCATAGCAGCCGCCATTTGTGTCTGTGCCTTAGGCTGTGATAGGCTATATAAATACTTACGTAGCCTATCACGGCCTAAGGCATGGACGCAAATGGCGGCCAGCGTAGTGGCAACGGCCGGAAGTCTGGCTGCTGCTGGCCCCGGCCACAGCCGGCGGCTCTGCAGCTTTGCTGTGGAGCGGAGCCAGCCAGGGAGGATTCCAGCAGGGAGGGATGGATTGCCTCCCCCCCAGTAGATGCCCTGGACTGGAACCAGGTAAGTGATCTGCTCACTCCTAGCTAGAGGAGCCTTTCCCATTCTAGTGTCTTCCAGATGTTTTGGACTGCAACTAGGGATGCACGAACCCCTCATTGTATCATCTGGGGGGAGCTCGATGGAGGGGCAACTCAGGCTACTCAGAGCCCTGCAGAATCCTCCAGAGCCCAGCTGCATCCACTAGAGTTGGCAGAGCGGCTCTCTGGATCCCTCTAAGACATGCTAATGGTGGCTGCCAGTAGCCCATCAAAAGAAAAATACTGTCATAAATGGCATATTGTACACCATTTGCATCCATAAAGGACTGACTTTGACCTTTGACCTAAGCTGCAGCTGTTTACTGCTGTATTTAGGTCAAAGTAAGTGCTTGATGGCCACAAATAGCATACAATACACCATTTACAGCTGTATTTTTCTTCTGATAACCTAATGGTAGCCGCCATTAGCATATCACATCTTATGGGGATCTAGAGAGTCACCCCATGGAAACTCCTCCGGACCCGGAGGTCAGTGCAGCCACTCCTCCATGGGCTCTGGAAGTCGGATTCTTTGGAATCCGGCCTCATTTGAGTCCACCATTTGTGTCCCTGACACAGCTTTAGCTGTGATAGGCTACATAAATATATACATAGCCTATCATGGGCCAGCATAGGGACGCAAATGGCATCCCCAATGCAGGACGCCATTTGTGTCTGCAGCAGTCTGGCAGCAGCTGGAGGCCCTGCTGCGGGTTGGCCCGGCTGGCGCCTCTGCGGACTGGCTGCGGAGCGGAGCCAGCCAGGCAGGATTCTGGGGGAAGGAACGGATTGCCTCCCCCCGCCAAGGATTCCGGGGGGGAGGAATGGATTGCTTCCCCCGACCTGCAGACCCCAGGGGAGTCAGGTTTGCGGGGTTTCGTACACCCCTACTGTTAGGCAAATGTTAAAACACACAGGAACCCTGCTGGAAAAGAGTTGGCAACCCTAGATGTAAGATCTGAGCAATTATTTGCTGAGGTTCCTGCTAGGGATGTATGAAAGTCACTTACATGAACCCGAAAGTTGATTCACGGTGGGGGGGAGGCGCTCCGTCCCTCCCCCGAAATTCTGGCTGGGGGGACACCCCGTCCCTCCCCCCTGAAATTCTGGCTGGGGGGGAGGTGCCCCGTCCCTCCGGCCACGAATCCTGTCCTGCCAGGACGCAAATGGCAGCAGCTGTAGCCGCCGCCGTTTGCGTCCCTGCAGTCAGCCGTGATAGGCTACGTAAATGTTTACATAGCCTATCACGGCTGAGTGAAAAACAAACAAACAAACTGCTCGTACGCAAATGGCGGTGCCCATGGGCGCCGCCATTTGCGTTCCTTATTTTGGCACATGTAGGCTACATAAACATTTACGTAGACTACGGCGAAAATAAGGGGAATGCTATTTGCGTTCCCCTTATTTTCCCCATAGTCTACATAAATGTTTACGTAGACTACATGTGCCAAAATAAGGAACACAAATGGCGGTGCCAATGGGCGCCGCCATTTGCATGGACGTGGTTTTTGTTTTTGTTTTTCACTCAGCCGTGATAGGCTACGTAAACATTTACGTAGCCTATCACGGTGTTTTTTAAAAATTTAGCCGTGATAGGCTACGTAAATCTTTATATAGCCTATCATGTTCTTGGTTTTTTTTTAACTTGGAAATGGCGGTGGCAGCAGCCGGTCGGAAGACCGGCCGCCGTAGCCGCCGCCGCCGCCTCCAAACTGCCGCCAAACCGCCGCCGGAGCCGCCGCCACCAGGGACATTCCCACAAGGTAAGTCCCGTCCCAGGGGGGGCAGTCCATTTTTCCACCAATTTTAGGGGGCCGAATGCGCTGGCATTCAGCCTCCCCGAGATTCGTGGAGAAATTCTCTGACATCCCTAGCACTAGGAAAAGCTAGTTTTTCATTTGATGTGTATTGTATTCGTAGTGCGTGTTTTGTATTCCAGCATTTTTAAAATACACTAGGGAATCATGTTTCAGGGCAATTTGCAAGAAAAATATAAAAATTAAAAATGCAATAGACCAATTAAAAACAACTGGCTGATTAAAAACAGAGAGGTCAACAGGATTGTAAAGCAAGGTTAGCACCAAATAGGCAGACCTCGGGAGAGTGTTCCATAAATGGAGCACTCTCTGGAGCCCTGTATTGGGGATTTTCTTTCCAGCACTGCCACCAACTATGGGGAAACTGGGCAATCCCACTTACGGGATTTCTTTTCTTTTCTTTTTTGCAAACACATATATTTCAGAGCCCAAGGAACTCTCTGCCACTTTAACTCCACAAGGTGACCTTTTTCAGTTCTCACCAATTTTCTCAGAATACTTTAAAGCCTCCTAGTAGCTTTGCTTAAGAGGTTAAGGTGCAAGATGGGCACCAACACTAGAGACAAGATGAACTATTAAACAAATTAATGTATTAAAGGGCTATTTTGTACATAAGGGAACACTATTATTTATTTACTTTGGGTTTTTCAAAAGAATCCTTGCTGGCATTCCTTAAGAACTCAAGAGGCATCAGTGCTGTTACAAGCCTCTTAATGACTTCTTTTACCTCAGGCCAAATTCCCTAAATCTCCACCCCAGCCAAATACACTCACAACCATATCGAGCTCTTGGGTACAGCCTCCCTCTGACTCCCAAAGCTCCCCCTGTTGTACTTCTGGCTATATGGATAGTTTATCTGGGTTTTTACTGCCTGCCTCTGTAACCTTCTTCTGGCAAGATGTTAGGGTAGCTTCCTCCCATAATACAGCCACCTGCTCCCTACTCCTAATCTTCACCAGTCATGTCCTTTTAAAACAACACCTACCAAACAGCAGATCTTCTCCCTTCCTCTCCACCAATCCCTAAATATCAACTCTTTATCTGTCATTTTTAAACTGCTGTTTTCCACCTATCCACAATCCCCAGCCAATCAAAAGTGTATGTAACGGACCCAGACCCTATCTAGAAATATTCAAAGTGATCATCTCTCTCTCCCCATCCAGAACATCACCAAGCAACTACTACTAGGGATGTACGAAAGTCACTTACCTGGTCTCGCAGCTTGCTTCGCGGTGGGGGGGGGAGCGCTATTTGCGTTGCCCTTATTTTCACCGTAATCCACGTAAATCTTTACATAGACTACAGGGACCAAATAAGGAATGAGAATGGCGGCTCCCTATGGGGGCCGCCATTAGCGTACGCGTTTTTTTTTTTTAAGTCACCCGTGATAGGCTACGTGACAATTAACATAGCCTATCACGGCTGACTTTGCAAATCTAGCCGTGATAGACTACGTTAATCGTCACGTAGCCTATCACAGGGGTGTTGTTTTTTTTTTACTTTTCTTGTAATGGCGGCGGCGGCAGCCGGTCAAAAGACCAGCTGCCGCCCCCGCCCCTGACGAAGACCTGCCGAACCGCCGCCGGGACCCGCCGCCGGGAGCGACATTCGTGAAAGGTAAGTCCCGGGGGGGGCAGGGGGGCGGGGGGGGAGAATTTCTCCCCGAACCTTCGGAGGACTGAATGGGTTGGCACTCGGCCCCCCGAAGTTTCAGGGAGAAATTCTCCCCCATCTACACAATAATTACTACACAATAGTTACAAAGCAAGGCCTTGGCCTACTCAGATACATTATAGCCTCTCAGAGGCCACACAAAGTAAAGATTAGTTAAATGCATGCCATTTCTTCACATCCTGTTCAAACATTCACCTGAATGTGTGAGGGGCTCTTAAAGTGCATATAGGTATAGCGCCATGTACGCTGCCCCTGCCCCCTATGTCTCCAGATGTGCTGGCCCCATCCTGCCAGGTCAGACCTTGCTGTGTTAAATAGGCAAGGCCTGAAAGGGAGTTCTGCTCAGGATCACTTGAATGAGAGTACAACTGTCTGCACCATCATGGAAGCTGGCTTATCAGTGATGTGAGTAGAACTCTCTTTCAGACCTTGCTGATACAAGGTCTGAATGGGGGGGGGGTCTAGCACACCAGGAGATGTAGTGGGCAGGATCAGCATGCATGGCCCTGACCCTCTACCCACTGTAAACCCTCACACTCTGAGATGAATGCCTGACCAGGGCTTGGTTGTCACCCACTTCATCTCTGACAGAGAGGGAAGAGAAAGAAGGGCCTCAGCTTATGATATGAGTGAGGACAGGGTGGTCTAAAAGAAGGCACTCCTTCAGGTATGAACATCTAAACCCACTGAGGGAAAGGGCTGGATGTGCCTGATCTCGTCCAATCTTGGAAGCTAGGCAGGGTCAGCCCTGGTTAGTACTTGGACGGGAGACCACCTGGGAATCAGGCTTCCAGCATTGAGCGGGGGGTTGGACTTGATGGTCTTGTAGGCCCCTTCCAACCCTAGGATCCTATGATGCTATGAAGTCACTTGTACTAATCTGAATTGGGCTTAAAAGTGGAAAGATAACCAGTGGAGCGCTTCATTTTATTTTATAACTCCACTTGCCTCACAAATAGTTGTGCTAAGTTTTGTTGCTGCTGCTTCTGCTGCTGCTGCTGCTGCTGCTGCTGTTGTTGTTGTTATTATTATTATTGATTACATTCCTATACTGCCCCATAGCCGATGCTCTCTGGGTGGTTTACAAAGTTTAAAAATGATTAAAAATACAGTATAAAAAGTTTAAAAAACATTTTCATAAAAACACACAGACAGTACATACAGAGACAACATATAACTAAAACAGCATCAGTTATTCTGTTAAATAGTCTTAAGAGGTATTTTGATCTGATATTTAAAGCTTTTTTTTTAAAAAAAAGGAAAATCTTATGCTCTGCTTTAGAAAGCAATGGAGAGCAAATGGATGAAGTATACAGAAGGTGATCCTTCAGCACTGTGTAATGGGAAGTGGTGGTGGCTGGAATTCAGGGCAGACTCCAAAGGGATGCTTATGCCCCCACCAAGTCTTCTCCACCCTGCCAATTCCCTTCCACAACCAGCGGGCCCCACCAGTTATGTTGTATAAGCAGAACCCACTGCTTATGCAAGGGAGATTTAGTGCTTCCTAGGGGAACCCCCCAAACAAGTGGAAACGCTTGTTTATGGAAGGAGGCAGGTCAGTGGAGTTCCCTTACATGAGCTCCACTGACCTGCCTCCTTCTATAAATGAGCATTTCCACTCATTTCAGGTTGCCCTGGAAGCAAAAGCATTAGGGACCATCCTATTGGATCCTGCCCTCAAGCAGACAACCTTGACCTGAGAATAGGTGTGTGTGTGTGTGTGTGTGTATAAATAAAAAAGTAAAGGTAAAGGTGACCCCAGCCAGTCGTGTCCGACTCTAGGGTGTGGTGCTCATCTCCATTTCTAAGCCGAAGAGCCAGCGCTGTCCGAAGACACTTCCATGGTCATGTGGCTGGCATGACTGAACACCGAGGTGCACGGAATGCTGTTACCTTTCCTGCCGAAGCAGTACCTATTTATCTACTTGCAATGTCTTGCTTTCAAACTGCTAGGTTGGCAGGAGCTGGGACTGAAGACGGGAGCTCACTCCGTCACGCAGCACTCGGGTCTTGAACTGCTGTCCTGCTGACCTTCTAACCACTAAGCCACAGCTGTCCCAATGTGTGTATGTGTATATGTATATGTATATGTATATGTATATGTATATGTATATATATATATATATATATATATATATATGCTCTATTTTCCTCTGTGAAAACTTGGAAAGATATGCATTATATAAATAGAAGGGGGACAAATATGTTATTGCATAGGCTTTCCCAATAACTTTCTAAACTAAATACTATTTAACAGACCGGTTTTGTGGCAGAACAATTTGAAAACCTTTCTGTGAACTCTGATTTCAGCTATGCACATACATCCAGCCTGTTATTCAATATTCCAAATGTCCATGTATTTTCCAGCCAATTGGTCACACAGTTTCGTGGAACTACTTGAGTAGCCAGAAATAGAATTCTCAACATATTATCATCAGTAACATTTGAGGGTACCACCCCACAGTCTTCACCAAGTAACGGGCTGACAGGCTTGGGTGTCTCAGGAGGGAAATGTCATCTTTCCAACTTAGCTCTATGGAAAAAAAAATGATTTTGAAAGATTGCATGCTTTGAAGACATTTAAGATGGAAGGATTAAATAGCAATCTAGCAAGTAGATACTTTAAGGAAGAGGCTATATTTCATGCCTTCCAATATTTCACAGATTAAAATACCGACAATGCTGTGCATGAGTGAGTGCAGGGTTGGCATCCGTGGCCTGGCATACAATAGTGGAAATAAAACAATCCAGACTCAGATGTGCCACAAGTAGGAAAAAGGAACTAAAGGTGCATATAAACACATGGCTCTACGTGACAAACGTAATGAGGCAAGCAACCAATTATATGGCAAATCAAATGTATAAAATGCACATATATGCATTGTGTGTGTGTGAAATTATTATCACAATACTCATATTGTATAGCATTGGACTGAAGATGCTTATGTTGCTCTCTTCTCTGGGGAGAAAGGAATACAAGAATTCCCACCTCTCAAAAATGTTGGAAAACTGGAAGGAATGATGTGAGCATTATAAGATTCGGATAACCTTTTCTATTAAGTATGGCTTTGCTTGCTTGAGTCAGGGATAGGCAAGCGTTTTGGGCCATGGGCACATTTGACAGTCTGAGAAGCTCTCCTGGGCATCATAACAAATGGCTTCCATGGGAGGCATGGAAAAGGAAAATAATCCGTCAAAAAGACAGAGTGCAGGACAGAGGTGGGCTCAGAGTCCCAACATACTAAATAACTTCTTTGAACCCACAGTTTTCAGCAACAACAGTAACCTAATTTATAGCGGCCAATAAGAATTTTTTTTTTTTTTTTTTTTTTTAAGTGTGGGAGGGTTAGGGCTTCTTGGCAGGTGCCAAGAAAGGTGCCTGTGGGTAGGGATGTCCGGCACTGGGAAATCCAGCCTTCTTGGGGCTCAACAGATTTCCCAGGGGCCCCCGGCTTGGCTTGCATTCACAAACTGTGCCATGGGCCCCTGCTGGAATTCCCAGACTGTCCTGTCATTGTGCACAACCAGGGGCAAGGGAGACTTGCAAGCAAAGAGTGTTTCTGGCCTTGCCTGCTGCCTGTCATTGCTCACAAGTTCTCCCTTCCCCCTACTGGGGCACCAGCAGGGAGAACTGGTGCACACAAGGACAGGTGGTGGGCAATTCCAGTGCTGGTCATTGTGCACAACGTTCCTTTCTTCCTGCTTGCACCCCAGCAGGGAGAAGCGAGACTTGCACACAGTGACTGGGCGGTGGGTGAGTCCAGTGCCCATTTTGCTCCCATCCTGCTGCTGCCACCATCACTGCCAAGCAACCATGCCTCCCTGCAGTGACAGCAACAGGATGGGAGCTGGGAGGGAAGCACAATGGAATTTCCATAATTAGCATTAAGGTTCACAATTTTTTTTCTCACTACTGTATATGGATTTTTGACTGCATTTGAGTCCATATTTCGGTCCAGGAGCTGTGAATTGGGTAAATCCATAAAAAACACAAAACTAGCAAAACCTGACAGAGCAAATTTCTCATACATCCCTAGGCTTCACTATAACAACCAAAGCTCTTTGGTATAATATTTCTCTTAGCAGTTCAATTGGACTTGATACTAGTTGAGTTGCTATTGAATTTTACCTAAAGTGACATTTTGAGGTGAATGTGTGTGGAGGTTCCTGCTCAGGCAAAACATCTGAGGACTTTTGAGGGAAATAAAAAGTGGTTCAGTTAGACTAGCATCCCCCTCAGGCCGTATGGAGTCTGTGGACTTTCGGATTTTTTTTTTTTTTTTTTACTTTCCCGAAATGTACCCATATAAATCCATAGAGAAATACATAAGTTTCTGCTGAGAAAATGTTGAATGGAATGGGGGACAACACACTAAATGTTACGTACTGAGGTAAATTATGGAAATACTTATGTGATTATTTACGTAATTATTTCCGTATTTTTCCGCATTATGAAAAAAAAAATTCACATCTGTCTGTGGACAGATGATGGAACAAAAGGTGCCTGAAAATCCACAGAACACAGACAGAGCGGATTTTACTCAGTTTGTACATCCTTAAGCAAAGCTGATGTGACCAGAGATTAAAGCTGCCACAATATATATTGAATGAGGTGGAATTTTGAGGCATGTTTTGGGGAAGGAATTTCTGGTTGAGCAAACACATAAGGGATTTCAAGGAAAGTGCAATGGGGATTTTAATAATCAGTTACTTTTGTTGTTGTTGGGAGGGTTGGTGGTGGGGTTCCAAACAAACCTGACCAATGGACCCTACTTTACACGTGTCCAAACTGTGGAAAGGCAATTAATTGAAGGGGTGACCACTGTTTAAGGAGCTATGTACAATGACGTAATAAACAACTCTATGGTGCTATCCTCAGGCTCATGCTTAAAAAATTACAACGACCTATAGAGAGTTGATTTTGGTTGTAGTCACACCTGCTCTGCACTAATGGAGAATGTATATAGTGTCCTGGAATAGGAATGGGAGGATCTGTCAGGTCCATTTCTGTGGATATCCTACTTTTCTCATCTCCAGGTCCATTCTGTGCTGGTTCTGTGCAGATGTTTCTATTTAACCGAAACAATTCATATAAAGCATTAATGGATGCATGCTCCCATTGACTAAAGTGTATTTGTGTGGAGTTTAGAAATGTACAAATTTCAAATGGGTACACATTGTTGATTGCATTCCCTTCTTTTGTGGAATCCATCACAAGCCTAGGAATAGGTGGATTTCCGCCCATAAATTGAGTCAATTTCTGCATTTGGTTCCGTTCCAGGAAGTGAAGATTGGGTAAATCCATTTTCAAAATTTGATTGAGTGAATTTCTCACCCAGCCCTATTCTGGAAGTCTGGAATGCATTCCTTGTGGTCACAGTTGATCTGAGTCCTTTAATATTCAACCGGAAGACAAGGCAATGGGAATATTGATATTCTCCTAACCGTATCCATTTTCCCTCATGCTCTAAAAGACTGCACATCATATAGGAAATATCTTCATTGTGTAAGCTCACTTTCACATCTTATTTTGTTCCCCGCAGCAATTATTAGCACCACTGCATTTGCCTGCAGATCAAAATCGTGTCAGCTTGAGTGGTAACCTCAGCCAGAAATGAAATGTTAATTGAGGTTAATACATCAGTAAAACCCATCTTTTTTATTAGTATGTATTGTTTTTTCTGTCCTGACTGACAGACTGGTTAGAGCACAAAATCATCCCTTGTTAAAGGCTGTCGTTTTTTATTTTATTTATTTATTTATTTATTTATTTATTTATTTTATTGTTATTTAGGGTGGCTCATTCACACTAATGGCATACTGGTTTCAGAGCAATTCAGCTTTCAAAGCAATTACTTTAAAAGTAGCTTCACCATATTCTGTGCTCATAGAGCTCCAGAGCTAAAAAAGGAAGCATGCCAAACCTCTATGGAAAAGCCACATACCTTCCACCCTTGAGATTTCCACCACTAGCAATGCACATTCCATCAAATAGATGGTATTGCAATTGCCAGTGAGTTGGATCCAAACTTAGTCATGCTTAAAGCAGACCAGCGGTGCAGAACTTCTTTCAGCCAGAGGGCCAAATTCCATTATGGAGAAACTCTCGGGGGCCACATTCCAATGGTGGACATGACTGAAAGCAAAAGGAGTGGAGCTAAAATACCAACATATAATACCTGGAGGGAGCAATCCTATTGGCATATGCAGCCACCTCAGAACTTGGAGGTGACCACCTATCCAATGCAGGGTGGCCAGAGCACAGAGGGGATCTTCTCCTCCGCACCCTGCCCTCCCCCCTGCATTACTGGCTAGATGGCCAATTTCAGCTGTCTAGCCACAGTGCTTCAGATAGGGGGTGGGTGTGAGTGAGGCCAGACAATGCATAGGAAGTGTCATCATGATGCTTCCACCATCTCTGCCCCTCCCTTCCTCTGGGAAGGCCCCCATTTCCCATCCTTCAAGCTGCTCTTCAGAGTGTGGACTCAGGGATGAACCACATTGCCTACAAGGTGGTGGGGACAGGGGCAGGGAGGCAGTTTTCTGGGAACCAGCCTCAGAGCGCAGGCTCCAAGGTCGGTCCTATGGCCATCTAGGCACTGTCTAGCGGCCATAGGATTGCACCCTTAAGCTCTTACTGCATGGTGCTAAGTCTCAGGAGAGGCATTCAACCTTTTAGAATGGTGTGGGAGCAATTGTGCCAAAGCTAGGAAAGCAACAAAAGGATCGGGGTGTCAGGGGAAAAGAGACTGGGGCCAGGGGAAGGGGAAGAGGGAACAGCCATCTGTGGAAGTCCATAGGACTGCAGTGGGACCACAGAGTAGATTCATGAAATCAATGGGACAAGTTAATCATCCAGCCCTATCTTAATACTATACCCATCCCATTATTACTTCATTCTATCCCGTGGAATCATGGGGAGGTAAGAGAAACAAACTGGGTAGTGGTGAAAGATCCTACTCTGAATAGTGGAAATAGATTCCTATATTCCATCCTAGCAGTGAGCATAAATGATCTTATTACAGTACAGCTCTGGAACCAGCAGCTCAAGCTATGAAGACATCTACTGTTAGCTTCAAGGATTCAGAACAGTCAACTGAGTGGTGGCAGAGTCACATTCTTAAAAGGGCTTTTAAAAAATCCTGGCATAATGTTAGTGGGAACTGGACTTTAAAACATGGAAGGGGCCATAGTTCAGTGACAAAGGGCAAGTTTTGTAAGATCTCAAGTTGGGATGGGTGGATCAGTCAATTCTGGTTTATCTCAGTTTCTCATTTTTTCCAATCTTACATTTGGTCCATCCTATTTCCACATCAGTTTGAGTATATTTCTTTTTTAAAAAACAATCACATGAAAATCTGTGCACATTTTAGTGTGCATTTCGCCTAACACACACATTTGCGAGCAGAGATGGGTCAAAGAAGAGTCAGACAACGAGGCTTGGGTTGAAAATTGGGCCACATTTATTGAAATATCTGCAAAGGGGAACCTAGGATGGGCATCTGACTGTGCCAGCGACTAGCTGGCACTTCTCGGGCGAAAGCACACCCAGCCTGAGGGGTGGCGTCGATCTCGCCACCCCTCCGGACTGCCCCTTCTGGGGGAGGTAGACCTTCCGGTGTCACCCCCAACCCATTGCCGCACAGCACCTGGGTGAGTGAGTAGGGTTGGTCTCCCAGGCAACCCTTATCCCCCCACCGAGCTGCACAACCTGTTCGGGGGGCCTCAGGCATCACCTGTCACCATAAAGTGCCTCTGCATGCACACCATCCCTAATTCCTTTCTGCTTTTGCCCGTCCTAGCCGCCACTAAAATGTGACCTATGGGAGATTGGACTGTATTCGCCTACTGGACGCACCCTAGCCCCGATAACAGTGTGAAGTAGGCAAAAAGACACACAGTAAAAGGCCAATTTTAACTGTGAGCCAAAAATTCCTACATGGCTCCCAAAAGGGCAACCGGCATAAACCCACACTGCTTAAGGGAGGGCAGAAGGGAGACGCGAGAGCGAGAGAGCTGGTTTGGAGGGGGCGCAGAGCTTAAGAGGGCTCTGCCGACTCCTCCCCTGCTTGGTGGTGCCGTGGGGGGGGGCACCCAATAGGCAGCAGCCACCTCTCCTCACCCCACCTGCCCGCAATGTCCCTCCCCCTTTTGCCAGACAAGCTGGCGCCGGGGTTAGGGTATTTTTGTATGCAGTTTTGTCTAATATATGCATTTTGCAAGCCATTTTCTCTAGTGCAATGCCTTTGTGAATGTTATTTTCACAAATGCAGGCATTTTTGTATTCACTTTCTCCACATGTATGCATTATTTCATTGGAGAACTACAATGCAAAATGTGGAGAAGTGCACATTTTGAAGGATAACTGAAGTGTTTTTTTGTATAGGTGCAAAAGTGCAATATTAGGTACGTTTGCCCTGTAATTAGACAAGCATGAATGGAACAAAATGAGATAAGTGTGAACTTAATGAATCCCTAGTCTCAGGTTTAATCTGTGCCTTCTTCTTTGTCTGTTTTTAAGAATATTTGGTAAGAGGGCTGGGAAATGTCTCTACCCAATTCCTTAGAGAGCCACCGTCAGTCAGCATAGACAATTCTAGGCTAGGTGGGCCCATCAACTTATAAGGCAACTTTGGAATATATTTCACAAAACCTTCCTCAAAATATAGTTACATGAAATGAAGGAAGAAGAAGTACAGTATTTGACCATGGAAACAGATGAGACAGTGAATGAATGTGAGTAATGGCTCAAAGAAGTTTGTGTGGAAAGTATGGGAAATTTATTAGAAAACAAATTTAGAAGGAGTTCATTAACTCCTTAGAAAACAGATGTTTGGACATATGTCCAAGAGTGTGTGATATGCTCATAATGACAGCCTCCAGCTGGGTAAGCTCCTTCATTAACATACGGTGCACGTTCTTTTGAAGGTTAGGTTATGGGGATGAATGAAGAATGGGAATCATTCTCTTTTGGATAGTTATAACTAATTTGTTTGTACACCTCCAAGACTTCCATGGTGACACATGATTGGCTGACTGTTGGCACCAAACTACGTTATTGTACAAACACAATATGATTTCTCCATCGTTTGCATTCTGTGTGGTATACCTGCCAACATTATGCACATCAGTCTTTTATCATGTCAAAAAATCTACCTGTCTCCAGTGTCATCTCAGTAGTGTGAGTAGTTTAACATTGAGCTACTCAGTAGTTTATCATTAAAAAACAATCCCAGTGGCATTGGGAAATTTAAATAATCCAATTTTGTTCCACTCCACCATTGGAAAAGGGATCTAGGAGCAAACTAAATAGACACATGTGGCTGCAGGACTTACACATTTTTGCCATATCTTTTCTGAAATGTCTTTGCATTATCATGTACATTATCATTTACATCTTTGCACCTCACTGTTTTTATGGAAGCAAATACTATGCCTGTCACCTACTGTTCAGTCAACAAAAAGGAGCTGCAACTTCATATTTCTGAATTGCCATGCAGTTGTTTTTGTTGTTGTTGTTGTTGTTGCTGCTGTTGTTGTTTTTAAACGTTATTTTATTGTAGGTTTTACAAAATATTCACAAATGTATACTGTATTGAAACAATGTGCAACAGTAGGATTCAGTTGATTTATATTGCAAAAGTTAATATATGATGGCCAGTTTTCCAGAAAAATATTCATTTTGTCTACTTTCTTTAACACAAATAAGACTGTGCAATTTAAACGTGAAAGAAGAATTGAGCTGGGCCTTGGCACATAATATGATTGCCACAATGCTGCTCAAAATCCGGAGTGCACAACAGTACACTGCCTCCATGCACCATGTTATTCTCTGCCCTGTCCATTCTCTCACTTAATTAGCTAAAAGGAAAGGTGCTTTAAAATGCCTTACCTGAAGCAGGGGGTTGACTAGATAACCTTCAAGGTCCCTTCCAACTCCATCATTCTATGTGGATGGTATTGGTTGCTAGTAGGGATGTTGGAGAAATCTGCAATGGAATCAAATGAGTTTGGATTTCTCTGAATCCAATCGCAGATTCTGCAGCAGTCTGGCTTTTCCCAAGTCACACAGATTCTGCAAACTTGCAGACTGTTAAAAAACAAAACAAAACACACTTTACAGAACGTTATGTGAATTTAGCCATAGAAGAATACATAAAATTAAATAAAAACACCAGCCGAAAATGCACATTTCCTTCATAGGCTAAACAATGAAACTGCACATTTGGGGGAGGATTTGCTCGGGGGGGGGGGGGTTGCACAGTTCTGGAAGTGCAAATTTGTACAAATGTGAATTTGTACAAATTCTGGAAATTGGAAAAAAAAAATCAGATTCCACCAATGAGTGGATGAGGGAATGAAAGGCACCTAACAATTTGCGAAATGCAGGCGGAATGGATTTTACAAAATCTCTACGTCCCTATTTGCCACTTCGGTACTTGTAACATGGAATGGTAGCTTCTCTTGCATGATAGCTTCCATTGCATAGACTCCATGTTTCTATTCCAGTGAACAGACAAATGTGGGACTTAGGTCCACCACTCTGCCATTGGCAGACATCCAGCTCCAAGATAGTGATGAGGCTGGAACTAGTCACATGATAGGACACCATACCATATCTATATTGCTTGGGTAGCATGTCTGTTAAGGGCATGGCCGTAATTCAGCTTGCCTCAAGGTAAGTACAGACACTGACTAGTCTGGAGGACTCATGACAATATTTCGGCGGGGGAGGTGTTCATGTTGGAGTTACAACAGTATGTGAATTGTGTGCATAAGCTTAAATGCATGTTTCTATAGACTGCAAGCTAACTAGTTGTTTCCAGGGTTACCTGAGCATTCCATCTGCTAGTCTGTTGTGACAGCTTATATATGACAGTCAAGTTTATGTCTTGCTAGCTCGTGGCTTATCTTTTCCCTCTCTGTTAAAAGATTGCTGTGATCATTCACAAAGTTTTCTTGTGTGTGTTTCAGCGGCATGTTCAAGTTACTTGCTAGCAGTTCAAACCCTACTATATAACATAGATTCTGTCTGAAAAACAGTGCATTTCATAACTGTTCTCCGGAACAGGATTTGTGTTCATTTTACTAATAACTGGATCAAAATAGGTTGAATAAGAAATATGTAGACAACCCAGTATTATGACAACACATTATTTCCTAGTAGCAGGGTGTTCCAGAATTCAGTTTTCCTTTCCTCAACATAATTTTGAATTCATATCTAATTCCACTTTGGAAATTGCTAAATTCTTTGCCATGGTGATTTCCTTGTAGCAGGGGATTCCTCAATTCAACTTTCCCCAAGTTAAGTACAGGCATTGGGGGTGGATCCAGCATCTGCCTTCCATGAGGGGAAGAAACCCTCCATAAGAAGAAGGGCACTTTTCCTGGAAGGTCCCTCTGTCCAGTTTTTGGGAATACCCACCCCCCAAACACTCCACAGATCACCCCATTCAACAGGGTTTCCTGACCCTTTACAGGGTTGGAGAAGCTGCATGGGAAGGAGAGGGCAGGTAAGTCCACATCCACTAGCCCAGTTGATTCACCATGAATCTAGATCCAACCCATTGACTCTGGAGATATCATGGCAATATTTCTGTGGTGTGGTGTATTCAATTATACTATAATGTAGGTTCTGCTTGAAAATCAGTGCATTTTTTGGGATTTTTTATTTATTTTATAAATATTTTTATTTATTTTATCTTTATAAACACTACCAAAATTACCAACAACCTACTCAGTATTTCAAATCTCATCCATACAATATTTTAGTTAGAACACCATAATAACAGAGAGAAGAAAGAAAGAAAGAAAGAAAGAAAGACAACAACTCCAACTTCTCCCAACCTCCAATGGTATTCTATTTTTAAAAAACTATATCTATTATACAATCTTACAATTTAGTAAAACAATCTTTTATATCAAGGCAATAGTTCTACACTTCATTCCCAAAAGCCTGAATATTAGTAATAATAATAATAATAATAATAATCAAAAAGAGAGAGTATAGTACTGTATAATAATAAAATTTAAGATAAATCTTAAACAGTCAATAATATTTTATACTAGATATCTTGTCTATTTTAAAATATAAAATAGAAGAAGATACATAAAGAGAAAGAGAGAGAGAAAATAATAACAAAGAATACATAAAGGTAAACAAATATATATAAAAAGTCATTTCTTCTGAGTAAGTTCATTTGTTTTGCCAGATTCTTTTCTTTGATAAATTGCCTTCTTTTATTCACCACTTCTTTGATGTAATCTGGGAACAGCATAATTTTATTCTGTTTCCAGGAAAAGCTTCAAGCTTGTTTTGCCAAATTCAGGATATAACACTTTGTGGAGACTTTTGCAAATTGAACTACAATTGTATAATCATTCCCTTTAGGATTTGGCAGATGAATGCCTGCTCATCATCAAGAGAATGATCAGAGGATATAGAAAGTATCTCATGCAAAAGTTTATCCACAAAAGTAGACAATTTGACATCATTAGACAACCTTTTAATCCCCACTATACGTATGTTGGCTCTCTTCGTATAGGCCTCCAATTGAGAGATTCTGTCAGATATATTTTTACAAATAACTTGTGTCATAGTTTCATTTCTTGCCACTCGGTCTTCAAGCTCATTAATTTTGGACTCCATTTTTTTCTGTGATGCATTAATTAAATTTATTTATTTATTTATTTCATTTCTATACCGCCCAATAGCCGAAGCTCTCTGGGCAGTTCACAAAAATTGAATCCACGGCTCTCTGCATATCAGTGATGGAATTTTGAATTAAGTCCAGTCTTTGAACTAGTCCCCAAAATTGCGAAGATAGGGTTTTCATCATCGTAAATAATTCTGCTAAATCTTTTGTTTTTGGCACCTTTGACACAGGAGTTGTGGAAGGTGTTGAAGCAAGCCCTTTTTGCCTCCTCAGTTCAGGCATAGTTTTCTCCAATAAATCTTACAGGTCCTCAGATGATCTCAAATATTGTTCAAAGATCTTAAATCATCTCTCATAGGCTGCTGATTTTTCTTGCAGGATATATTGTTATGGAACACGCCAGCCGTGTTTTCTCCTATAAAATAGGAGTCTCATTACAGCTTTTTGTGTTGGTACAGCCCTGGGGCAAACCGTGGCATCCAGCTCCTCCACTATTACAGGGGGGTTAAAAATCCAGAGCTATTTGCCTTGCCCCCCCCTTTCATTTCTAGTGGGGAGATGAAAAGGTTTTTCAACCTTTTAAAAAGCTGTTTGAGAAAGCTCCCACATATAGACTGTGGAAGCTGCCAGGGCTACATCGGTCCCAAACTGGAAGTCGAAAATTAGTGCACTTTTGAAATTTTCTGAAGAACAGGAATGGAGGTTATTCTATATTTGGCATTTATTATCAAGAACTTTCTCCTTTTCTGGGGGGCAGGAGTGGTGTCAGATTTCTTCTGAAATGTTCTTTCTTAGTAGATAAAGGCTATACTCTACACATTCTCTCCTGTCTCCCTGGTAACAAAAAATACTAACTCCTGTTCCCTCTTGGACAACTGAAACTGGGCTAGGGAAAACTTGACCATTTTTTTCTGGTTTGGCCCTGACATATTTCATTCTTTCGCCCCCACCAGTGTTGACTTAATCTGTAGAGTCGATCCAATACGCAAATTCCGTATTTTTTTTTAAATGGTGGCATGTTGTGCAAATTGGACATTTTGTGTGTGTGGTCTTTAAATTTGTGCAAATAAAGTCATAATTATTTATATATATATATATATATATATATATATATATATTTGACGATCTTGCACAAGTGTGCATGTGGCATATTCACCAGTCTTCTCCCACTTGTGATTTTTATCTCATCAACACTCCTCATGACAATCTCCACAGCATCGGGTACAAATTCTAACTCTAGAATTCTTGATACCTTTATATTCCCTCAACCTCTTCCTTTAGGGAAAACCAGAGAGCTAGTGTGTGTGTGGAAGGGATACAACCATAATAACCTCAACATCCACTACAGAGGTGTTTTTCTCCTCCTGCTGAGAAAAAAAACCTTGTCTTCTACAAACTTTTAAAATGTCACTGCCACCACCCTTCTTTTCACTAGGAGAGAACATTCAGTTTCTATGTGTGTGCGTGGGTGTAGATATTGTGACTATGGCTTTGTACCTTCTTATTATCATCAAACCATTTCCTTTTGAGTAACAGGACTGAGAATGATGTGGTTTGTATTAACAAAAGTTAAACTTTATTTACAGAAGATGTTTCAAGTCAGTTGGAGTTACAAGTGGTAAAAATGATTCTTTCGCGTTTTTATTAAATCTTTGACTGCGCTACCCCATCGAATAATAATCTTTAAAATTATAATTTAACCTCCCTCCACCTCCCAGGAAATCTATCCACCCCCAAAGCGAGAGTCCTGTGTCCTTCCTCACTCTCAGGCAACCAAAGTCTAGCTAACCTGTAAAGACAAACCCAGCTCCTGTTACTCCTCCCTCCTGCAACAGAACCCCCCCCCCCGGCCAATCAGGAAACAGTATTTAAATTCTGAACATTTCGATCCCCCCTCCCACCTACTTAACAAAGGCTTAAAGAGACATGTTATAATACATAGTATTATTGCATAGTAAAAGGCAGAGGAAAGAAATGGTGGTTCAGCTATTAAATAAGGATGGCAAAATGATAACAGATGACAAAGAAAAGGCAGAGGTGCTCAATTCCTACTTTGGCTCAGTCTTCTCCCGAAAGAGGGTCTGTGACCCCCCTGGCAAAGGCAAAGTACGGGTTGAAGGGGCAGCATTGCAGCTTGAGATCGATAAGCATATGGTCAAGGAGCACCTAATTACTTTGAATGAGTTCACATCAGCAGGGCCAGATGAACTGCATCGTAGAGTAATAAAGGAACTGGCAGAAGAACTCTCAGAACCGCTGTCTATTATCTTTGAGAAATCCTGGAGGACGGGTGAAATGCCAGATGACTGGAGGAGGGCTAATGTTGTCCCTATCCTCAAAATAGGCAGAAAGGAGGAACCTGGGAACTACAGACAAGTCAGTCTGACATCAATCCCTGGGAAAATTCTGGAGCAGATCATAAAGCAATCCATCTGGAAGCACCTTGAAAACAATGCCGTGATTACTCGAAGCCAACATGGATTTGTCAAAAACAAGTCCTGCCAGATCTCATTTTTTGATCAAGTAACCTCCCTTGTGGACTGTAGGAATGCTGTAGACATAATATACCTCAATTCCAGCAGAGCTTTCGACAAAGTGCCCCATGATATCCTGATGAGCAAACTAGCTCAAAGTGGGCTAGATGAAACAACGATCCGGTGGCTCCACAGTTGGCTACAGAATCGGACTCAAAGAGTGCTTATCAAGGGGACCTTCTCAAACTGGGGAGAGGTAACGAGTGGGGTACCGCAGGGCTCAGTCCTGGGCCCAGTGCTCTTCAACATTTGTATTAATGACTTGGAGGAAGAGGTGCAGGGAATGCTGATCAAATTTGCAGATGACACAAAATTGGGAAGGATAGCTAATACTTTGGAAGACAGAAACAAAATTCAAAGTGATCTGGATAGACTGGAGTGCTGGGCAGAAAACAACAGAATGACATTTAATCGGGATAAATGCCAAGTTCTGCACCTAGGAAAAAGAAACCAAATGCACAGTTACAAGATGGGGGATACGTGGTTCAACAACACTACAAGCGAGAAGGATCTTGGAATTGTTGTCGATCACAAGCTAAATATGAGCCAACAATGTGATATGGCTGCAAAAAAGGCCAGTGCTATTTCGGGCTGCAGTAATAGAAGCATAGTTTCCAAACCCCGGGAAGTACTAGTTCCCTGCTACTCAGCACTGGTTAGGCCTCATCTGGAGTACTGTGTCCAGTTCTGGGCACCACATTTTAAGAAGGATGCAGACAAGCTGGAGAGGGTTCAGAGAGAGCAACAAAGATGATCAGGGGACTGGAAACAAAGTTCTATGAGGAGAGACTGAAAGAACTGGGTATGTTTAGCCTTGAGAAGAGAAGACTGAGGGGAGATATGATAGCGCTCCTCAAGTACTTGAAAGGTTGTCACAGAGAGGAAGGCCAGGATCTCTTCTCGGTCACCCAGAGTGCAGGACAAGGAATAATGGGCTCAAGTGACAGGAAGCCAGATTCCGGCTGAACATCAGGAAAAACTTCCTGACTGTTAGAGCAGTATGGCAATGGAACCAATTCCATAGGGAGGTAGTGGGCTCTCCCACACTGGAGGCATTCAAGACGAGGCTGGACAGCCATCTGTCAGGGATGCTCTGACTAGGGATGTCAGAGAATTCTGCCACGGACTGAAATTGGATGGAATTCCCTTCAGTCCGTGCCACGGAATCCTCTGCAGAATGGCACCACGAGGTCCTGCAGAGCCAGCAGCCATGCCGCTTTTTTTTTGTTATCCACACAGAGTCATGAAATTTTCATAAATAAAAATGCAAGATAGTATATTCCGATAATAAATACGAAAGGTTTTTTTTTAAAAAAAAAATGAATTGTGCTCACCACCTTGTTTGTGGGTGTTCTTTTTCAATTGAAATCCTCCATCTCTGATTACTTTCAGCCAAAACACTTCCTCCTCCTCTGGGCTTACAAAACAAGGCTGCCGTAGGTGTGCCTGAGTGATGCACTCTTTGTTTAAAGCAACGCTGTTTGAAAGAAAGAAAGAAAGAAAGAAAGAAAGAAAGAAAGAAAGAAAGAACCTTTTAAAATGACCATGCCGGTCTGGAGCCCTGCACGAGTATTATTCCCCCTGCTAGGCTTTCTATTTCGACATCCAGAATTGTTGGTGACCTGGTGAGGCTAAAATGGAGAGGAGAACCAACTCTGTGCATGTCTACTCAGAAGGAATTCTTACTGAGTTCAATGCAACTTACTCCTACACATGTCAGCACCCCACTTGCCCCCAGCTCAGCTTTGTATTTCCACATCCAGCTCATTAGCAAACCTCCTGTTAGTTATCTGACTGGGTGACTTTGGGCTGGACTCTCACCACTACCCCACACTTCTGTTATGAAACTCATGAAATCAAGAAGAAAAAGAGACAGTATAATGGAAAGTTCTTTCTGAAGCAGTCACACTTCACTTGTACAAATGCAACATGAAGGCAAAGATCAGCAACCTTCTCTTTGTTTGAATAAAAAGCACACTCTGCACATGTTCAGAGAATGGACAAAATGAGGAATAAACATAGCAGGGAATATGAAGAACTATATTCTTCCATTATGTGTGTGTGTGTGTGGAATCTCCCTCAATCCAGCTGTTCCCTGGAAACCCCCCCCCCCATTCACGCAAGGGTCTTCTGAGATAACAAACAGAAGGTTAGCTAATGAGCTGGATGAGGAAATACAAAACTGAGCTGGGGACAAGTGGGGTGCTGACATGTGTAGAAGTAAGTTGCATTGAACTCAGTAAGACTTACGTCTGAGTAGACATGCACAGAGTTGGTTCTCCTCTCTGCTCAGCTTTGTATTTCCAGATCCAGTTCATTATCAGACCTCCTGTTAGTTATTGCAGAAGACCCTTGGGTGAAGGGGAGGGTTTTTTTTCCAGGGAACAGCTGGATTGAGGGAGATTCCCCCCACACACAAACACACACATAATGGAAGTATGGCGGCTAGTCTTAATTGGCCCTGCCATAATGGCGGCGGCTTCGGCGGCGGCTTCGGCGGCGGCAGCGGCTGGTCTTCCGACCGGCTGCTGCCACCATTTGCAGGTGTTTGTTTTTTTTACCCAGTTACGTAAAAGTTACGTAAAAACTTATGTAGCCTAAAACAACTGGATAAAAAAAAAAATGCGTACACAAATGGCGGTGGCTATGGCCGCCGCCATTTGCGTTCCTTATTTTTCGCGATCTTAATCTATGAAAATATTTATGTAGACTATGACGGTGAAAATAAAGGGAAATGCAAATAGCATAGCAGGCGCTATTTGCATCCCTTTTTGCTCTGCCGTTTTAGCCTACGTAAAGATTTATGTAGGCTAAAACGGTGAATCAAAAAGGGACACAAATAACGCCCGCTACGCTATTTGCGTTCCCCTTTATTTTTGCTGTCATACTCTACGTATATATTAACGTAGATTAAGTCAGCCAAAAATAAGGAACGCAAATGGCGGCGGCTGTAGCCCCCGCCATTTGTGTACACGGTTGTTGTTTTTTTTTCCCAGAGCCCTCTGTGGCCGGAAATTCGGCTGTGGATGGCTCTGGCCTGACTGGGCCTGGCCGGCTGCTCTGTGGAGCTGCCGCGGAGCACAGCTGGCCATCGAGGATTACGGGGGGGAGGAATGGATCGCCTCCTCCCCAGTTGAGGATTCTGAGGGAGAGACGGAACGCCTCCACCCCCACCATCAACATAATCCGCAGAAAGGTAAGTGACTTTCGTACATCCCTAAGCCCAGCTAGGGATGTCAGAGAATTCCGCGACGGATCTCAGTGACGCCGAATGCCAGTGCATTCGGCCCCCCCAAATCCATCACGGAACGGCCTGCCCCCTCACATCCCGCGGATCCCCCCGGGACGAGACTTACCTGGGTTGATGTTTCGGACGGTGGCGGCTCCAGTGGCGGCTTCGGCTGGTCTTCCGACCGGCTGCCACTGCCGCCATTTGCAGTCTGTGTTTTTTTCTTTTTTCTTTTTCCCCATAGATGTGATAGGTTACATAAAGACTTAAGTAGCCTATCACACCTGGGTAAAAAAATTAAAAAAATGCGTACGCAAATGGAGGCAGCTATGGCCGCCACCATTTGTGTTCCTTATTTTTGGTCGTCTTAGTTTATGTAAATATTTACATAGACTAAGACGGCGAAAAATAAGGAATGCAAATGGCAGCTGCCGTAGCCGCCATTTGAGTAGGGATGTCAGAGAATTTCACCACGAATTTCGGGGAGGCTGAATGCCAGCGCATTTGGCCCCCTGAAATTGGTGGAGAAATGGTCTGCCTCCCCGCCCCCCCCCAGGACAGGACTTACCTTGGTCGAATGTCCCTGGCGGTGGTGGCTCTGGCGGTGGTTCGACGGTGGTTCGGCGGCAGCGGCAGCGGCGGCCGCTCTTCCGACTGGCTGCTGCCACCGCCATTTCCAAGTAAAACAAAAAACAAAAACAAGCAAACGTGATAGGCTACATGAAGATTTACATAGCCTATGATGGCTAGATTTTTTAAAAACACCATGATAGGCTACGTAAATGTTTATGTAGCCTATCACGGCTGACTTTGAAAAAAAACAAACAAATACACGTATGCAAATAGTGTTGCCCTTATTTTCGCCGTAGTCTACATAAATGTTTACTTAGACTACACGTGCCAAAATAAGGAACGCAAATGGCGGCACCAATGGGCGCCGCCATTTGCGTACGTGCTTTTTTTTTTTTAAGTCAGCCGTGATAGGCTACGTAAACATTTACGTAGCCTATCACGGCTGACTGCAGGGACGCAAACGGCGGTGGCTATGGCCGCCGCCATTTGCGTCCCGGCAGGAGACGACGTTTCGCGGCTGGAAGGACGGGGCGCCTCCCCCCCGGCCAGAATTTCGGTGGGGAGGGATGGGGCACCTCCTCCCTGGCCAGAATTTTGGCGGGGAGGGATGGGGCGCCTCCCCCCCACCCAGAATTTCAGGGGGAGGGACGGAGCGCCTCCCCCCCACCGCGAAGCAAGCTTTGGGATCAGGTAAGTGACTTTCATCCATCCCTACATTTGAGTACGCTTTTTTTTTTTTTTACCCTGAGCCCTCCGTGGCTGGAAATCCGGCTGCGGATGGCCCTGGCCTGGCCCTGGCCGGCTGCTTTGCAGAGCCACCACAGAGCACAGCTGGCCGTCGAGGATTCTGGGGGGGAGGACTGGATCGCCTCCCCCCCTCCATGAACAGAATCTGTGGAAAGGTAAGTGTCTTTCATACATCCCTAAGCCCAGCAGAGCGATATTCCATACTTCTCAAAGAACTTGTCAAGTGAAGGAACCAAACTGATAGATTTGTCCATCCTGTCCCAACACTTTAAATGCTTTGCTCTTAGAAGTCTGGGTTTGAATCCCTGTTAGTGCTGAATTAGAGTTGCTGTCTGTTTTTTCTGAGATGCTCCTCATCTTTAACAGCTACATGACAGGCAAGTACATCATGACCCTCTCCATGATGGAAATAACTGAAGGTCTTGAATTTGGCTGGTGCAGATGGATAGGAATTTAATTTCAGTGCATTTTTGATAAGCATTTGCAAAAATTCACAAAGTTCATATTTCAGAGAGAAAGAACTTGGGGGAAAAGCAATTTGAATACTGGAGTGAGCAAAACTGATTGTTTCCCTCGTCCCTACTCCAAGGACCCTTTCAGTGGTCCTTTCAGACTCCACCATCACTGATGAAATGATTGGAGGTGGAGAAATGAAGGATGCATGCCCTGCACCTTGCTGAGCCCAATCCCTCTCCCCTTTGCAGCATCACAGCTCTGCCTCCAGGAATGATTTGTTGGTAATAATTATTGCTCAAAATGCCATAAATCAGAGAATGGCAATGGTAATGGGTTGCAAAGAAACTTAGGGCTCCTTCAGTTAATTCCTTGGTGAACTCAAGAATGCTACCAAGATTTGATCAACTAAGTGCAAACAGAAAGTATACTTTATATGGGGCAATGGCAGATAGATCATTATCTAATTCAATTAATCATGTCTTGTATCAAAAGAAAAGCAATTAGACACTGCAGGGGTGCAGTTATCAAGATGTAATCAAGCCCCAGGGGCTTTTCTCAGCATATGATATAGTCAAATCCTTTTAATTCTCAGAGTGATTATCTCATGATCGCCAAATCCCTGGGGTTTTCTTACTGCAGTCCCAGAATGCCTTCAAAGGGAAGGCAGTGTGTCTCATATTCAGAGGAAATATAAATTAATATTTTGAAGAACAATTTGTTTGTATAATTTATGTTTTGAATCTGATAAATGCAGTGCTCCAACAGAGCATTAATACCTATTGGTATAGCTAGATTTGCCAGATGTGCATAATCTCACAAGTTATCTGTCAAAGCCTACCATCGTTGTATAGTCTTTGATGGCATGGTGTGTTGTCAGTCAGTTTTATGTTGCAGACTCCTTAGAGGATGCGCTCCTCTGAAGGTAAGACAGTTGCCATCTGCTGCAACATCTCTCACAACTGTGATTTACCTGATGACCAATGACAGTCTTGTATGATGTACTTTCCTCCCCTCTACTAGAACCCCCCCTACCAGTGTAGCTTCCACAAGACAGACTCCTCAAGGTCTCTTAACAGTTAAGGCATCACCATTCTGTAGTGACCCCAAGTATGCACTCTTGCATAATAACATGTTTAAAAGTCTTGCAGGATGGATCAGGTCATTGTCTTCCCAATCTAGCATTCTTCGAAAGAATCCTTGAAGCAGCCAGAACTGAAGCCCTATTTGGGCATTCATAAGACCAGCATGGAGAATGTATGGCCTTCCAGATGTTGTTGGACTGCAAATCCCATCATCCCTCACTATTGATTATGATGACTAGAGCTTATGGGAGTTGCAGTCCACCATCTGAAGGGCAACACATTCCCCACCTCTTCCTTAAATGCTGCATAGCTCCACCACCAATGTTGCACGTATTATCTAGTCTGTTCCCCTAGGGATGGATGGACACTGCCCCCATCCAGCTTTGGTGGGTGCCTACTGAAGTGCTGCCCCCACTTGAGCTCCCTCAGACCCATTCTCAAGCCCCCACAAGCTTGCTGAGCCACCAGCACTAAACCTAGATCCAGCCTCCGAGTGCCCACCATTTTCCCAAGCTAGTTTTTTATGAAAAAAAGGAGGTCTTTAAAAATGTGCATATTTAAACATGTGCAAATTCAGGCTGGGAAAGGTTGATATACACAATATTAGAGGTGTAGATGGGCTATCTATGCCT
The DNA here is from genome assembly GCF_057233095.1 of Heloderma suspectum. NCBI lineage: Eukaryota > Metazoa > Chordata > Lepidosauria > Squamata > Helodermatidae > Heloderma > Heloderma suspectum. The sequence goes on from NC_139461.1 coordinate 178,099,119, forward strand.
ATAGGATTGCATAGATCAGCCTTTCCCAGCCAAAATATGCACATATTTAAATTTGCACATTTTAAAGACCTCCTTTTTTCTGTAAAAACAAGCTTGGGAAAATGGTGGGTGCTTGTGGATGCGTCCAGGTGAATGTGGGGAACGTCCAGGAGGGTGCAAGCCGGGGCAAGCGAGGCCAGAAGCTCAGTGAGCGCAGTCTGAGGTTGCAGGCAGGGGGGAGCCCAACGGACTCCCGGACCCAGTTGGGTGTCTATGCCATCCCTAGTTCCCCCCCACAGAACAATGTTCTTTGTGTATGTCTAAACTTCATACAATAAAATATTGGTTTAACTGTTTCTCCCCTGAGTAAATTCAGATTTGTGAAACATGAAGGTGGGTTCACATGGAGTCTGTGTCACATCTCCATGGTGAAATATATATCTATGGGAAAGGATAAGCCATCAGTTCCCTCCTCTACACACAAACTTCCCTGCAGGGAACCCATTGTTTCCCCTAGTTATCACCCCAAAACAGCTAGTGCTCATGCAGAAAATAGCTCTGAGCAAGTTAGGAAGAAGGCTGACAGTTCCTCTTTACAGGTAAGACCTTGGCAGCAAAGGCTGTACAGCCTCCAAGCAGTATAACACATTCTTGGATATTCAGACATTGCTTAAGACATCCCTATACTGTAGGGGTATTGTGTATGTGGTATGCTGACTAGATAATATATACTCCTTGCTGCCACTGCTCTGAGTCTTTTACCTTTGATTGCTTTCTCATATTGGATTGGTTTTAAGTGTGTCTTTAGATTATTGTAAGTGCATTTTTAAAATTACATTTTTGAGGGCCCTTTGAGGGAGTAAAGTCAGTACTGAAATGAATCCACTGGGGGGGGGAATGGCATGGGTGCTCAAGAGCATTTGCTCTTGCTAGCCCCCCAAAGATGGGTATTTCAAGATGTGCTGGTAGGGTTCTATTTTGCCAGGGAAGGAGGCATGGCTGGCCTCTGGATTTAGGGGGAAAAGGCAGGAAGGAGAAGATCAGCGCCCGTTTAACCCACAAGGCTCGAAGGGGATATACCACAGTGACAAAGACGGTTCTCAAGAATAATTTGCCAGACAACCCATGAATAAGTCAAGCTACTCTCGGTTGTATCACGGAAGGGCAGTTTCATCATGCACTATTCACTGCTGCCATATAGTTACACAGTGCTGGCCAATACTAGTGGGAAAATAGGGTTGGGCAAACTCATCCCATCCTGTGTCATGCACTGCTTGCCAGACCCCTGCTGGCCACCTGACCCTGTTCGCCACACACAGCGAGCTGCTGGGTGGTCTGCTGCACCCAGTGACCAGCGCATGGCCTCCCTTTCCCATGCTGAGCCACCATTTTGAGTAAAAAGGGCAGTTCAGTCTTGTTCCATATAAGTAAATAATCATTTATGCAAATGGCAGCCACAAAGGGGCCATTTACACAACATTACACACATAAATAGACCATTTACGCCTGTCATGTGGTGTAAATTGCCCCTTTACAGCTGCCATTTGTGTAAATGGTTATTTACAGAAAAGGCTGAGCCACCATTTTTACCCAAAATGGCAGCTCAGTGAGGGAGTGAGCAGCCATGTGCAATTTGCGGAATTTGCCCACAGACCACCTAGCAGCTTGCCACATGCACCAGATATGGTTGGGTGGCCAGCAAGGGTTCAGTGAGTGACGCACGGCATGGGATGTGGTGAGTTCGCCCATCCTTACTGCCATGACAGGTTTTGCTGTTCTATCCGGATTCTGTATCAATGTGCCATCTAAAAACTGCATGAAAATTTGCATTAATTTGCATTTTTTCCCCCCCACAAAAAATGCATTTTTGTACATACTTTTACCCCAAATCCACATTTTTTATATTCAGTTTGGAACATTTTTTGAGCTGCACTGCAAAATTTGAAGAGGTGTGAAGAATGAAGGATAACTGCATTCTAATCAGCATATTAGTCTGGGAAGTGTGAATCAGCTCAATTAATAGAATTCTTATTCTGAACAAAATCCATATTCTGAGCTCTGTCAGATGAAGCATAGCTGCAGTCATGTTATTGCAGAGAACCAGATGGCATGTTCAGGATGGACAAAAGGAAATACTTCTTCATACACTGTGTAATTTCCTTATTGAATTGGCTATCACATGATATGGTGATGTCCTTTAAAAACGATTAAGCAGTTGATGGAGGAGAGAATGGTTTTGTTTCAGCCATAATAGCTAAATGAGACCTCAGTGTCCAGACGCAATGCACATCTTAGTACTGGATTCTGGGGACCAACAACAGGAGAAGTCCAGTTGCCTTCATGCCTTTCTTGTGAACTTCCAGGGAAATCTGGTTGGCTGCTACTGGAAACAGAATGCTGGAACTTGGTCTGATCCATCCAGCTCATGGGAGCAAAACATTAAAAGTATTCAACAGGTCTGCAATTAAGGAATCATTCTGAAAGAAACCCACAGTACTACAAATAGAACTCTGAATGAAGAATTCATTTTGGACATGCTGAAATAGACCTGGAGCAACTATTTAAGACAAGTGAGGCCAAACGTTTATGGGGTTGAGCCCTGTTAACTTCTAATTATAAGTTATAACCAAGAGGCTACACTCAGTTGAAAGAAAGAAACCATCACATATGTTCTTTGGTCCTCTTGTCATGATGTGTATATGACATACAGAATTCAATGAAGCTAAATTACTGTGAGAAAATATGATTCCAAATTAGTGGTGGAATACTTAAGCTAGAGATTGGGAGGGAGCAGGTGCAAGATTCATCACGATTGCAAGAGACATTTCCAGAAGCTAAGGAGAGCAGAGGTTGAACAGTGTACAACCTTGGCCAATTAAAATTGCTCAGGATGTCAAGAAGAATCTCTCAGCCCCAGTGCTGTCTCAGCTATCACCTGGACTGACATTGAGCTAGAAATAGCTGATCTCAGCAAATGACCTCTTATGTAAATTTTAAATCCAAAAATATACCACCAGTAAGCAAAGTTTTAGATGAGTTTTAAAGGGCATATGGACCACAAGTCAAGAGAAGGGGAAAAAAACTTGAAGAAGGGATGTGAAAAATCTCTCTGGAGAATTGCACTAGTCTTCCCCAAATCTGTTCTCTCAAAAATCTTTTGATACCCCCACCCCGATTTCACTTCAATGGAATTCTTTGGTAAATCTAGGTCAAGGTCTTGGCAACTTTCTCCAGTGCATGAAGAGTTACTTCACAAGCTCTAGACTCCTCACATGATGTCAAGAGCTGGTGATTAATTTTTGTTTTGGAGTCCCAGTACTGGAGTCCCTGTGAAACCCTTCTGATAAATTTCTTTATCCAATCAGGAATGTTCAGATGTGTCTCACAATTTTGCTTCAGTCAAAATATGATGGCACCTCTTAGGCCTTGTGGGTGAGGGATGGACCACCTTTAATGGTCTGCCTCCAGAGGCTGATTGATCTGGATGGCTTCTTCAGGTCTCTTGGTGAGTTTCCTGTGGTTTTAGCTGGTAGTTCTGCCAAGGCCTTGGTCTCTGATGAAAATGGGGAGATGACCTGGGACATCAATACAATTGCTCTCAAACATCCTCAAACCAATTGTAGAACAATATCAGTGCCTTGGTATTCTGAGGAGCTGAGGGCAATTAAACACCTGGGTCAACAACTAGATTGTAGGTGGCAAAAAACAAACAAAAACAAAACAAAACCCAACCCTTGTAATGGGCACAATTGTACACAGGTAAGAAACCAACTTAGGGTTTACTCGTGGTCATGCCAGTGAAGAAATCTTACTTCTCCACAACCACTGTCTCTGTACAGTGTCAGGCTTTTTTGAGTTCTAAAAAACCTGCTTTCTGTAGGATCAAGAGATCAGATAGAAAACACAATGAAGCCTCGTAGGCTCACCGTGAGCAATTTGCATTACATTTTACAGACCAAGTTGCTTGCATTTGTTCTGATTTCAGTGCCATCACCTGGCAGAGTCAGAGATGGATATGGCCAAGGTTCCAGCTATTGTAGTTTTCAGCTTTTGCAGCCTGATTATGTGGACAAGTTACTTGGTGGTTTGAGACCCACCATCTTCTCTTTGAATCCATGACTGTCCTGGATATTAATACCTTCCAGGACTGGGTTTCCCATCCAGATCTCAGAAACATGCAAAATGCCTTTCAGAAGGAGGATGTGGTTCTCACTGCACTTAAGGGGGCAGTGTTTAAACCCTTGTGTGTGTGATTTTCTTTAAAGGATAATTTCATTCAAGATAATTATCCAGTAAGTAATATACAATTCTTGAGTAAGATATTGGAAAAGATGGCAGCTTCTCAACTTCAGGTGCTCTTGGATTACACTGATTATTTGGATCCAGCTGAGGCATGACTGGGAAGCATGGTGCTACTGTTAGGAATGGGTGAGAAATTAGCCCTGATGAGGTTTTTTTATGGATTTACCTAATCCTCATCTCCCAGAACAAAATGCTGAAACAGACACAACTTTCTACTGGAAATCTCTACGTTTTCAGGCTTGTGATGTGTTCCACAAAAGAAAAATAAAGTGTTTGACAACATGCACACATTTGAAAAATATGCAAAGACCACTATGTACATTTCTAAAATGAGCAAAAACACAGTCAATGGGGATGTGTGTCCGTTAATGTATCCAGTTGAAAATTATATACAGAATCAACACAGAATGGACTGGGAGGTGTGAAAAGGAGGAAGTGCATGGAAATAGATTTGACATGTCTGCCTATCCCTACTTACAGCGGCTCTAATCCTTTCTGGATGGAGGGACATACCAAGAAGGTGGCACTGAACTCCTGTTCTTCTCCATTGCCACTGGTATTTGGGATGCTTTGGGGTTCTATCATTTCCATGTTTTTTAAAATCTATATGGAGCCACTGGGAGAACTCATTTGGACATTTCACAAAAATGTCATCAATATGTGGATGACATGCAGCTCTACTTCTCATTTCCACAAACTAGTCCCAGTGAAGCTATGGGAAATCTGAAGAGTTGCCTGGAAACAGTTCTGGGATGGATGAGGGCAAAGAAACTGAGACTTAATCCAAATAAGATAGAAATAATGGGAAACCTACTGATCTAGTTAGAGTTGTGAAATCTGAGTTGGATGGGGTTGCACTCTCCTGAAGAACAAAGTGTACAGTTTGAGGGCTCTCCTGGACAAAGCACTATCGATAGAAGCACAGGTGACATTGGGTATGGGGGGTGCCTTTCATCAACTGTGTCTGATTCATCAACTGCATCTCTATGGTAATGTGCTGTACGAGATGCTACCTTCAAAGATGGTTCAGAAGCTTCAGCTTCAGCAGAATGCCATTATCCAGTTGCTTGTAGCAGCTAGGTGATCAGTGCATATAACATTGGTTCTGTACCAGCTGCACTGGTTGCCAGTGCATTTCCAGGCCCAATTTAAAGTGGTGACAATCACCTCTTAACCCCTAAAGGATCTTTAACACGGCACCTACACCTGTTTAAACCTGCCAAGGCCTGAAGCTCAGTCGTAGAGACCTTCCTCACATTCCCACTGTGATGTTCCTTCCCTGGTTTCTACCTCCTCCAGCTTCCACCTGATGAAATGGAGAAGAAATCCCCATCAGGTTGTCTGCCTCGGCTTTGGTCAGTTGTCCTCACTGACACTCAGAGCTTTAGCCCCCTTCACTCTCTTGGTTTAAAAGACATCCAGTTTCCCTAATTGGTTCCCTCTACCCAATACAGGAGAAGTAACAAGGAAAAAGATTTTCTAATGATAGTGCAATAAGCCAAACAAATGCATGGGTTTTTGTATGAAAAAGAAACAGAATTTATTAAACACAACAAGAGTTGTGTATACTATTATCAATAAATCTATTCTAGGTCCTAACCTACCTACTCTATTTTTATTTATTACATTTATATCCCTTTTTTTTTCCTCCTTAAGGAACTCAAGGCAGCATACATAATCTTCCTCCTCTCCATTTTAGCCTCACAACAACAACTCTGTGAGGTACGTTGGGCTGAGATTCTGTGACTGGCCCAAAGTCACCCAGTGAGTGTCCATGGCCAAGTGGGGACTAAAACCCAGATCTCCCAACTCCAAGTGCAACACTTTAGCCACTACATCACACTACTCTACCCCTTCTAAATCCTGGTTTCAAAACCCCACTAAATAGATGTAGATGCTTCAATCCCTAAGGCCCTATTTGACTAGCTAACTAAGCTCTCTCCTTTTAAAGCCCCAGAATCCCCACCCCCCCCACACACAAGCCCCTCCCACCTTTAACTCATTTGCTAACACTCTATTAACCCGATCTTACCTAGGTCACATCCAACAATGCAGACACATACGTTAATATAACAGGCATATGTTACACCCACTATTACAATGTATTAGGCTAGTGGGCACAAGAGATAGGGCATTTTCTGTGGTAGTCTTGTCCTTACTGAATGCCTTATAATGCAATGTGCAAATGGCTCCTGCTCTGACTTTTAAGAAATGGGCCTTGAAGACCCAGATGTTCCAGTCTGCTTTAAAATGAATGCTCATTTATTTGCTATGAATGTGAGTTTTTATTGCTGTTATTTTAAATATTTGAGGCTGCTGTTTTAATTAATTCCATTTTACATTTTAAATGTTTATTTCATAAGCCACCTTGAGGAAGTTTATCTTAAAAGCCAGTATTAAAATATGTTAGTCATTGTGCAAGAACTGGAAGTAGGGATGCGTGAACTCACCCCATCTGGGTTCTTCTGGTGCCTGCCCAGCCCCTGCCCCCACTTGCCAGTCCCTGGATCATGCTCAAGGTGCTCCCATGCTCAGTGAGCAAGCTGCACTCACCCCAGCAGCCTCATCGAGCTCTGTGGTCACCATTTTTGAAAAATGAAATGGCAATCAAAAAAATGTGCATATTTGCGTATGCAAAATGTGCATTTTGTGAATGCACATTTTTGCATATACATGAAAATGTGCACTTCTGCAAAATGCACATTTTTGCATGCATGCACATATGCACATATGCACATTTCTGCCTACGCAAATATGTGCATTACAAATATGTGCATTTTCGCGCATATGCTAATAGGCACATTTTTGTGATAGACAATTTATTTTTAAAAAATGGAGATTGCAGAGCTTGCTGAGGCCGCTAGGGTGAGTGTTGTTGGCCACTCGCTGAGCATGGGAGGAGGCGAGCGGGGGCAAGGGCTCAGTAAGCAGAGCTCAGGGGTGCAGGCAGGGGGAGTTCCCAGATGGAATCGGGCACCTGCGCCATCCCTACTTGGAAGTTCATTCCACACATTTCTGTCCCTATCCAGGCTCTTAAATGTAGTTTTGGAATCAAAGCCCAGTTGCAGTCATCACTTCCAACATTGCTTGAAGATGTGGAAATATATTTTCAAGACTTTCAAAGAGATGTAAATTAAATCTCTTCCTCAGATCCTTGGAAGCTGATGTTCTGATTGATATACAGTTCTTACCATGATTGCTGAATTCCACAGACTCTCACATTTAGGCTACAATCTTATGTGGATAGTTGCCAGCCTCTGAAATTAGAGCTGCCAATTTTCCTATACAGGCCTGGCTGGAGCATGGAGGGATCCTCTCCTCCGTGCTCTGGCTGCCCTGCATTTTTGCCTAGACAGGCAATTTCGTCCATCCAGGTGTGGCTTCAGGGACAGGGAGGGAAGGAGCCTGGAGACCCGATAACTAACAGTCTCCTCCCCTCCCCGCCCCTTGGACAGCCCCCTTTTCCACATCTCCACACTCCATTTCTGAGTGTGGAGATATAGCTGGCATGGAGAGAACCATGTCGGCTACAAGGGGGTGGGGGAGGGAGTGGGGAGTGCAGTTTCTGGGAACCGAGGTCTGACCTGTGGCTCTGATCTCAGTATCCAGAAACCAAACAATCCTATGGCCCTCTAGGCAGTGTCTAATGACCATAGGATTGCTCCCTTAATTATCCATCTTAGGTAAAGCTGGTACTTTGTGAGAGGCATGCTGGCCTCAAGTCATTTTATTCTCTTTCTTTTCTCTCATTCTCTTTCTTTCCCTTTTCAAAGTCAGGCTCTAATTTTCAAACGACAATTTATTACAGGTGGTGCAGACAGCATCACAGTGTATCTGACTATACCTGCAAATCACAGATGAAAAGTGCATTCCACAAAAGTGTCAAAATTATAGGCATTTAAGTATAAAAATAGGAGCCCAAGTAAAGTGTTCTTAAAAGATGCCTTAGGGGGAAAACACATGGGCATTTAATTATCACCTCTCTCTTTATGTTACGTTATTTTATATTGTGGAATTATTCTTTTTTGAATGACAGACCTAAGGGTTTTTTTTTTTTTTAAGAAATGATCTGTCTGTCTGTCTATCATCTGAGAAATAGATAGACTAACAACAGAGTAATTTCAAAATACTGGATCCAGATCTTCCTTGTTACATTACTGCTGCATTACACCTCTCTCTCTCTCTCTCTCTCTCTCTCTCTCTCTCTCTCTCTCTCTCTCTCTGTGTGTGTGTGTGTGTTATATTTCTATAAATGCCCTACCCCACGTCCAGCTTGCCTGGCCATGGGGGTGGGGGGAGGGCTTTGCAGGTGGTGGGGGAGGGAAGGATGTGGGTGACCACCATTGGTGGTCTGATATGGTGCCACCAGGGGGAGGGTCATGAGAGGTGTTTTGGCTCTCTGAGCCCCTCCCTACCACCTCTTCAAAGCACGGCTCCCTCCCGTCCTCCATGTATGCAGTGTGGGTTCTGCTGGTCACCCTTTTTGGGGCTGAGCATGAATTTTTAGCTCACAGTCTGATTGGCTGGTGCTGTGTGCCTTTTTTACTTACTTCACAATGTAAGTGGAGGTGTCCACTAGGTGAATTTGACTTTATCTGATGATCAGGTTTATTTGGTCACATTTTTCTCCAGGTAAGCTGCTAGGGACAGGCAATGCTGATGAGAACAGGAATGGTGAGCAGTTAGAGGCACTATTTTGGTGACAGCTGATGCCTGAGGTCTCCCACTCTGGGTTTTGTGGCCCCAGCAGGGGAATAAGGGTTACCTGTGAGGCCAACTCACCTCACCCACACAGTGTTTTGTAGCACAGGAGGGGGTGACAGGGGAAGGCCTCCCTTCCCCCAAAGGGGTAGCTCTGGATGGTGGTGAGCTGCGACGCCTCTCATCAGTCTTTGAATGTTTTGCCTGTTACAGTGCCTACCTAGTTGCTGGCACAGATTAGTTGCCCATCCAGGTATTTTCCCCTTTGCAGATTTCTCAATAAATGTGGTCAGAATTGATACCAAACACTTGTGTCTAGTCTCTTCATTTCCCCCTTTTTCCACCTGCAAAGAAAAAAAATGCAAATCTAAAAAAGAATAGGGACATGCACAACCTGTCTCTTTATGTTCCCATTCATTTCCACCTTCTTACTCTCTCTCTGGCATCAAATGCCCAGTACCCTTATCCATATGATGCATAATGCAGAAATGATCATTATTTTCCATTGTATGTACAGGATCTGCAGTTAGTGTAGCTGTGCATCATATCCCATATTCAACAACGTATCTCTCTAAGCAGCAGATCTGAATCACTGTTGCATCTCAGATACATGATTGTCTTAATTACTCAATGGCTTGACCTCCTAGACACCATTTACTTTTTACTGATGCAATGTTAATAGTCTACAATCTCCACCTTGTTGAGGACGTTTGTCTACCATACATAATGTGCGGGTTTTGCATTGGGAGTTGAAAATCATGGCCTCAGAATCCCTTAAAAAAAATAAAAAATAAAAGAGCAACACTTTGCCTAACTGTTTAGTGGCTAGAAACCAGAGGGTCCAATGGAGTTTCAAATCCCCCTACAGGAAGGGATGTATGAGAAATTTGTCTCAGTTTATTTATTTTTTATCAGGATTTACCTAGTTCACACCTTCCAGTCCTGGACACAATCTGCATTTGAAGTCCATCTATTTCCATGCATCCAATGTGATTCACAGACCAAAAACAATGTGTTCGACAGCATGTGCACATTTGAAAAATGCGAGTAAGAATGTGTATTTTGAAAAAAAAGTGCGCAAATATACTTTAAACAATGAATGTCTCATTCTTCCCCTCTCCACTCTAAAATACTCAACATGTAACATAATTTCACTGTACTACTAGTTTTCCTAGGAACAAGGACACTAACAGCATGATGATGTTACATAGTACAACCTTGGACGTTATGTGGGAGAGTAGTAGAATGAGAAGCAGTGTTGCTATTTGCAGTAGCAACATTATGTTTACCATAATGTCTCATGCTAGCATGAAACCCTACAGGATATAGAGGACCAATTATTTCCCCCAGTCATGTTGATTGCCTTTGCAATATTTATTCTTTATTGCTTAAGAAGGGCATATGATGAGAAAAAGAACATTTAATTTGATTCAAGGTAGGAATGGGTGGACTCACCTGTGCCCGGCCTCATTGGGCACTCGCTGAGCCACCGCTCACCCCTGATTGCAGCACTGCATGAGCTTCTGGATGGCCTAGTGAGCACTTGTCAAAGCTGCAGGGTTGTCCACCATTGTAGTGAGCCTCCATTTTATGCAACAGTGGCAGCTCAGGCTCCTCTTGGAAGGAGCCATTGATGCAACATTACAGGCCCAAAATGGTAGGGGTGAACAAAAGTCACTTACCTTTTCTCGCAGCTTTTTCGCGGTGGGGGGGAGCGTTTCGCTGCTCCCCCCACGAAATTCAGGCCGGGGGGGGAGGCTTCCCGCCTCGCCTGGCCGAAATTCAGGCCGGGGGGGGAGGCTTCCCGCCTCGCCCGGCCGAAATTCAGGCCGGGGAGGAGGCTTCCCTCCTCGCCCGGCCGCGAACACGAAAGTAAAAAAAAAAAAAAAAAAAGTCCCCTGATAGGCTACGTGACGATTCACGTAGCCTATCACGGCTAGATCTGGAAAGTCAGCCGTGATAGGCTACGTGAATCATCACGTAGCCTATCACGGGTGACTTTAAAAAAAAAAAAAAAAGCGCGTAAGCGAATGGCGGCCCCCATAGGGAGCCGCCATTCGTGTTCCTTATTTAGTTGCTGTAGTCTACGTCAATGTTTACGTAGACTATGGCGAAAATAAGGGCAACGCAAATAGCTGACTTTGCAAATCTTGCCGTGATAGGCTACGTGAATCGTCATGTAGCCTATCAGGGGACGTGTTTTTTTTTTCTTTCATTGCAATGGCGGGGGCGGCAGCCGGTCGAAAGACTGGCTGCTGCTCCCGCCCCGCTCGAACACCGGACGAACCGCCAGCCGGACCCGCCGCCGGGAGGGACATTCAGGGAAGGTAAGTCCCGTCCCGGGGGGGGGGCGGGGGGCGGGGGGGTGGAGGATTTCTCCCCGAAACTTGTTCGGGGGGCCGAACACGTTGGCGCTCGGCCCCCCGAAGTTTCGGGGAGAAATTCTCCGCCATCCCTACAAAATGGTGGCTTGCTACGAGGGTGAATGGCTGCTGGCTGCTGGCCGAGGTGCAGGACACTTGACAAGCAGGACCGCAAGTGTCCTGTGGCTTGGTGAGTGGGGTCCAACATGGCGAGAGAGGAGGAGTCTGTCGGACCTCACCTCCACCCCTGTGAACTCTCACAACATCCCTTATTCAAGGTACAATACTCCTATATATATTCTTTTAAAACCAGAACAGGAAGGCCTGAATGTGCAAATGACAAGCAAATTTAAATAAATGGCCCCAGCAGGACAAAACGGGGATTCTTCATAGGAGTGAATGATGAACCTTTCTAAATTATACCTTCAGAATCAGATATCAGAAGATATAGGACAGAAACCTGTGCCTGAATTGATGTTCTCAGGAAGGGAGTCTGAGGAACTAGGGATGTACGAAAGGCACTTACCTTTGCGGATTCTGTTCATGGTTGGGGGGAGGCGTTCCATCCCTCCCCACGGAATCCTCACTGGGGGGGGAGTTGCTCCGTTCCTCCCCCCCTGGAATCCTGGCCGGCCGGCTGTGCTCCACAGCAATTCTGCGGAGCCGCCGTCCGGCTCCACTAGCAGCCAGACATCCGGCCACTGGCTAGCAGGGACACAAATGTCGGTGGCCATAGCCGCCACCATTTGCGTCCTTGCAGTCAGCCATGACAGGCTACGTAAATGTTTACGTAGCCTATCATGGCTGACATTAAAAAACAAACAAAAAGAACACGCGTACGCAAATGGTGGCGGCTAGGGATGTCAGAGAATTCCACCACGGATCTCAGGGAGGCCGAATGCCAGCGCATTCGGCCCCCCGAAATCGGTGTCAGAGCGGTCTGCCACCCCCCGCCACCCTTGGGGCGGGACTTACCTTGGGCGGATCTTCCTGGCGGCAGCGGCTCCAGTGGCGACGGCGGCGGCTGCCATTTCCAGTTAAAAAAACAAACAAACAAAAAAAGTGATAGACTACGTGAACATTTACATAGCCTATCATGGCTAGATTTTTAAAAAACACCGTGATAGGCTACATAAATGTTTACGTAGCCGATCACGGCTGATTTTTTTTTAAAAATGCGTGTACGCAAATGGAGGTGCCCATGGGCGCCGCCATTTGCATTCCTTATTTTGGTACGTCATAGTCTACGTAAACATTTACGTAGACTAAGACGGCGAAAATAAGGGGAACGCAAATAGCGTAGAGCTGCCGCCGCCAGGAAGATCCGCCCCAGGTAAGTCCCGTCCCGGGGGTGGCAGGCCGTTCCACCACTGATTTCGGGGGGCTGAATGTGCTGGCATTCAGCCTCCCCGAGATCCATGGAGGAACTTTCGTACATCCCTGCAGTTGCTGGAGAACATGGCTGGGAGGGCTCTGTTGTACTCATGTCCTGCTTGTGGACTCCTGGTTGACAGCTGGTTGGCCACTGTATGAACAGAATGCTGGACTAGATGGACCCTTGGTCTGATCCAGTATGTCTCTTCTTATGTTCTTATGTTACATCCAGTACCTTATTGGTTTTGGTTCAATTTGTTTGCTTAACATGCATTTCAAAATACTGACTTCAGATTGGTCAGCTGAAGTTGTTTGCTTGTTAGACACAATGTCCAATATATGGCAAATGTTGTCATTCACATTAGAATGTTGGCAATCCTAGATAAATGTTGAGAATATCTAAAAACTCAGGAGTACCTTAATGAACACCAACAATCCCCTAAATGTGATTGGCAGCATTCAGTGGCATATGATCAAAAATACTAGATATAGATTTTGGGACGTTGACAAAATTCATCTGGATTGTCAGGATTCATATGCTGGGATGGCAGAGAAATCTGCAACAGAGTCAAATGAGTTCAGATTTCCATGAATCTGACCTGAGGATTCCACAGCAGACCAGCCTTTTCTGAGTAACACTGATTCCACAGACTTGCAGACTGGTTTTTCACTTTTGAAGGGGATTTGCACCAATTTATCTTAACACTGATTTACATTAACTAATGTGCATTAGCTCATTTGAGCAAGTGCGCATCATACCAATGCACACTTGTGCTAATGCACACCTGGATTTAACAAAATCCTAACATCCCAATTCACATGCAAATGTTGCCATTCACCAAAGTTTGGACATTCACTATCACTTTGAGCTTCTCTACATTAAGCAAATAAACCCTGCATCCTTACAGAGGCTTTCTGCTTTCAGTTTCTTTGTTGATGGCCTCCTTTACATGATGGACACATGGTTTGAATCAAGGAAAGCCCTTCCCCAGCGAGTTCTATATGATTCTGTGTGCTTCAGTTTACAGCTACTAGATGGCGCTGTCATTATAGCACTATACCAGCATCTCATACAGCCAATAGAGCAGAATAGCATCCCTTTTTGCATTATCTCCGATCTTTATGAAACCAGAATAAACAGTGAAAAGTGTGGGAGACGTCCTGGAGGTTGATGATGTCATGTAAAGGACCTGCTAACTTCCATGAGTGACAAATTACGAGTGTGTAATACATTGCTCACGTAGAGAAGCTCTTTGTCATGGTTGAAGCAAGCAGGGAAGGGCCAATCATTATGTGTTTGAGCAAAGAGTTGCTCAAATTGAGAAGCCAGGCCAGAGTCAGCAGTGATATAGGAACAGATGGAACTCTATTGGCCCTTTTGGTCACCTGACACTAGAACAAGTAGCTGCAGTACTGCCTTGTGACTACCTGTGGTGGTGGTGTTGCAGTACAGCAGAGAAAAAGCTACCTCCAGCAAGTTGCCACAGTAGTGCCAAGTGCCCTCTTTGTAGTTTGTAACCTCTGGCAGCTTACAAACATATGCCTGTCTTCAGGAACAGGTGTCACTTATGATAATATACTTGCAGCATTTTTGTGAAGACCATAAAGTGTAGCCAGACATAAAAAGATGATATTTTTTCATAATCATTTACTCACAGAATTTACATTCCCATAAATAAATATGTCTTAATATTTGCCAGTCATAATCCAGATAGATCCCTGCTCTCTGTGTGTTTTGTTAACACAAAACTTTTGTCTTTGAGCATTGAGATTATTGGCAAACATTGGCACTTGCAATTTATTTCGGAAATCACTTGGAACAGGATGCATGTGTGTTTGTGTCTGACACTGCAAACTCTGATGTGTTTGCTATAGTATTTGGAACAAACAATGGCTCATTATGCAGCTGTGGTTACCAGCTGTAACATTCAGGAATTCAAACTTGATACTCCATTCCAAATTTCAAATGTGACTGACCTTAGATTCCCTCCCCCGCACCATCTTAGCTGCTGAAAGCCAAAGTCTTAAAGAAAAAGAAAAACCCATTCCCTGCATCCTGACATAAACATATGCCAATTTACACAGTCAGCAGAAAGAAGTGGTAAAGCTGTCCCTGGACTAACCTCTTAATGCACATAGGCATAGCCCTGTGCAGCCCTCTGGTGGAATACCAGCATTTCAACCCTTTTTGACCCTGATAAGCCACTGAAGGAAGATTCTCCTCCCATATGTGCCTGCCCAGACCTTAAGATCATCGTCAGCGGCCCTTCTCCATGAGCCCCTGCCAAAGGAAGTGAGGCGGGTGGCTACTAGGAGGAGGGCTATTTCTGCTGTGGCACCCCGGCTCTGGAATGAGCTCCCTAGTGAGGTTCGCCTGGCGCCTACATTGTATTCCTTTCGGTGCCAGGTGAAGACCTTTTTATTTTCCCAGGCATTTTAGCATTTTAGCTTTCTAAATTTTTATCTTTGCTGTTTTAAATCTGTATTTTAAACTCCTGCACTGCTGCTAGGTTTTATTGTGGTTGTATTGTTATATTGTGGTTTTCATGTTCTGTATATTTTAAATTGTTTTATTGTGTGTTGTTTGGATTTAATTTTTGTGAACCACCCAGAGAGCTTCGGCTATTGGGCAGTATAGAAATGAAATAAATAAATTAATTAATAAATTCTGAGGGGATAGTGTAAAAGGAGAGAAAGATTGTGATGAGAGATTATAAGATGACAGTGAAGAGACAGAAGGAGACAGAGATTGTAAAGGAAGGTTCTGAAGAAACCTTGAGGAGACAGAAAAGAGAGATCCTGAGGAAGCTTAGAAAAGACTAGGAGAGATAGCAGCAACTTTCTGCCTTTCTGCTGGTCCAGTCAACAGGCAGCAGTAGCAGTAGACTCACCACCATCTGCCAGTAGGGATGTGGAAATCAGCAAAACCTGAGTTCACCTAAATTCTCCAGATTCCATCTTGAAACTTGTTCTGACTTGAGTCTGTATCAGATTGAGACCACTGTTGGTTTCTTTTCCTTTTCATGTGGAAATCCATGGTTATTTTTCCAAATCAGTTGTGCACATTTTTGAAATGTACTCATTTTTAAATCATATCCATTTTAAAAAGGAGCCCTTAAAAAAAAAAATACCTGTTCTAAAGTGTACCTGTTTTGAAGTGTACCCTTTTGAAATGTACTTAGTTTGAAACTTACTCATTTTTTAAATGTTGGCATGTGGTTGAGCACAAGCTCAGGAAGGTATGGACTTCGACTACAGATTGCATCTGAATCTGGCTTCATTCCAGAAGGTGCAAACTGGTAAAATCCTGACCAAAAATGAATGGAAACAAATTTCTTATACATCCCCGACTGCCAGTAATTGAATAGTACAGCTACCTCTCTCGTAGGGATGTACGAATCCCTTACCTCGTTCTGCGTGGGGTCATTCGTGGTAGGGGGGAGGCACTCCGTTCCTCCCCCCAAAATTCTCCCCAGCTGGCTTCGCTCCGTGGTGACTCTGCGGAGCTGCCAGCCAGGACCACCTGCAGCTGGACATCTGGCCGCTGGGCTGCGCAGGGACGCAAATGGCGGCCGCCGTAACCGCTGCCATCTGCGGCCCTGTCCAGGACTCAGAGGTAGGGATGTCAGAGAATTCCACCATGGATCCCAGGGAGGCCGAATTCCAGTGAATTCGGCCCCCTGGAATCTGTGGCAGAACAAAGCAACCCCCCACCCGCCACCCCGTGAAATGGGCCTGGAACAGAGCCTACCTTGTGTCGGCCATCTTGTGCTCCACGTCTGCGGCCGCCATTCGCATTCAATTGGCCGTGATAGGCTACATAAGTATTTACATAGCCTATCACAGCTAACGTGGGGAAGCCATTTGCATCCCTGCGGAGGACGTGATAGGCTATGTAAATATATACGTAGCCTATCACGGCAATAGGCAGAAACGCAAATAGAGGCCACCATAGCCACTGCCATTTGCATCCCTGTCTTTTGCCGTGATAGGCTATGTATATATTTACATAGCCTATCATGGCCTCCGCAGGGATGCAAATGGCGTCCCCGTGTTAGCCATGATAGGCTACGTAAATACTTACGTAGCCTATCATGGCCATTCGATGGAATGCGAATGGCGGCCGCAGACGCGGCTGCCATTCGTGGAGCACTGGACAGCTGACACAAGGTAGGCTCCATTCCAGGCCATTTCGCGGGGTGGCGGGGGGTTGCTTTGTTCTGCCACAGATTCCAGGGGGCTGAATTCACTGGAATTCGGCCTCCCTAGGATCCGTGGTGGAATTCTCTGACATCCCTACCTCTGAGTCCTGGACTGCACAGCCTGAGTGAAGGCTTAAGACATAACATACATTTGTGGATCATATCACTGTTGGACTCCCTTCCCTCTGTTTTATGATTCAGACCTTTATTTTAAATTGTCCATTCATTGGAATGGTTATTTTGCTTCCTTCCTCTTATTTCCCCTTCCCTGTTTAATAAATCCTAGTTCTTGTTGTTTATACCTAAGTTGCTCACTGGTTTTCCCCCACCTCCTCTCAGGAAACAGGGGTCCTGGCGGGGATGAGGCAACACATGCTAGTTTGGAGTCAGCCCTTTTCTCCCTCACCCACTGCTATACGAACCCAGGTTCCATGGTTTCCACCACCCCACTGAATTGCTGGTAGGGAATGTGGGGTTATGTAGGGAACTGAATTCTCGAAGAGTTCAGCTTAGCCTTCTCCCCAATACACAAGTGTTTACCCTAGGGATGTATGAGAATTTTGTTTCAAAACAGCCAAACGTGCCCTGCTTGCAACCGCAAATACAAGCAGGACATGACTTCAAAAGGTCCAATTTTCTTGTTTTAATCAATAGGGGGAAAGTGTGCATTTGAGATGCATGCTCTTCAAAACGTACACTTCTCCTGTTCAGGGGAAGAAGAAAAGAAGACACTCACATTTGGGATTGAGGTGAACTGAGCATTGAGGTGGAAAATGGAGGACCATGACAAGCTTGAACAAAACTCCTTCTCCAATCCTTAGTGTTCCCCCTTCAGAAGAATGGCTGTTGCTGTTTTCCTTTGAGGAAGTATTCAAACATACTCCCTCCAATCACCACAAGCCCACACATCACACTACCACCACCACCAGCCTGAAGCGAGACAGTCCAGGAAAATTTTGACTAACGTCACAAACCTAAGCATGTTTAGACAGTGAAATGAGTCATACTCTTGACTCCGTAAGTAAAACTGGGGATATCAACTTATGGTTGGATCACGCATGCATGTAGCTCACTTGAGACCTCATCACTCTAGAAGCCTAGCTACATGGCACACTCACTATGTGAAAAGCAACCAGTCAGGCTGTGTTAGCTCAGAAACACCCAGGCTGTACAACAGTTGAGAAGAGTGGTGGAGGAGCTTGCTTTAAAGTCCTGCAGAAAGGGAGGAAGATTCTATTGGTTAGTGAGCTTCTCTTCTGTTATCTCTGCTTACCTTCTTCAGCTAATTTCCCCTCGGATTCACCCTCCAAACTGCTAGGGGAGACTAGCTGAGTGAGATAACTACAGATGAGAGAAGGGGAAAGCCTGCAATTATAGTAGCCTAGCTAATGGAGCTATGAGACATTATCTTAAGTAGTGGAAGCAATAGTCATCAACAGGGATGTCAGAAATCCACAATGGTTTCAAATGAGTTTGGATTACTATGGATTTGACCTTTGGATTCCACAGCAGACTGTTTTGTTTTTTTTTCCTGTTGTTTTTTTTCTTCAAATTGCACAGATTTTGCAGACCTGCAGACTTAAAAAAAAAAAAGAAAACTTCTGGGAGGATGTGCATAGATTCAAATGTACATTTGCAAACACATGAAATTCTCATACAAAAACCCAAATTCTGTCAATGAGTGGATGATGGAATGAAAGATGCCTGACAATCCACAAAACACAGATATAACAGATTTATTAAAATCTGTACATCCCTAGTTGTCACCACCACCACCATCACCACTATCACTGCCATTTCTGTTGTCATCTCTACACCATCACCACCATCACTGCCATTTCTGTTGTCATCTCTACATTGCTTCACCAGCTAACAGATACTGGAAATTTGTCTTGAAAGGAGATGCATGGAGTATATTTGTGCCAGGTGTTAATCCATCAAGAAAATATCCCTAAACAATGACAGCGAAAGAATAACAACATCTGCTCAAACAAATGATTTATGAAGCTGGAAGTTTTCATGCCAGGGTGTGTTTCCTCTGTGTTTATACAGAGCAATCTGTACCCCCAAGCCAAGCAGAAACAAATATTCAATAAACACATAGACCAGCTGTTTCATGACACTTTCTGTCTATCACATCAGGTTCTTCTCATCACATTATTATCCTGAAGGGATAGCCAGAGGATGGAGATGATAGAACTGCAGCTTTAGGCTGCAATCTTACACATACTTAGTTGGGGGGTAAGTCTGATAGAATTCACCTAAATACATGTTATGGGGAATGTGTGGGGTTGCTATTTACCCATGTCTTCACCATACTAGTCTCCCCAGTGGTGTCTAGTACAGCTTTCCCCAATCTGGTGAGCTCCAGATGTTTTGAGTGGCATTCCTTACCATTGGCCATGCTGACTGGGGCTGATGGAAGTTGAATCCCAAAACACCTGGAGGTGCCAGGTTAGGGA
Source organism: Heloderma suspectum (assembly GCF_057233095.1). Classification (NCBI taxonomy): domain Eukaryota; kingdom Metazoa; phylum Chordata; class Lepidosauria; order Squamata; family Helodermatidae; genus Heloderma; species Heloderma suspectum. The sequence continues at coordinate 178,118,502 of NC_139461.1, forward strand.
GGATTGGTCTAGTAGAAGAAACATGTGATACGACTTTCATCATGTTCAGTGATTCCTGCTAATCCAAGAATCAGCTAATGAATTGGAAGGGGGACAGGAGCAACAAAACACTGGATGCAGTGGCATCATGTCACACATTTCTTCTATCACATACTACCAGGGAGACACAAAGAAGAAATATGGGTCAGCTACAACCACGTACCCCGCACTGGTCTTATTGAATTGTTCTTGTCTTTATTCAATTTGTATTCAAATCTGCATGCATTAGGAGAAATGTACACAAAAAAACTATACAAATTGTCATGCAGAGTTTTTAAACTTCTAAAATTCTCAATGTTCAGGACAAAATGAGCATAAGATTAGAAAATGAGGAGCTGAGAAGAACCAAAACTGAAAGATTCCTCCAGCCCTATTATCAAGTTGATCTGCACAATGATACATGAGGCTGGAAGTAATGGAGAATCACTAATGTCAGAGGCAATAGCAGCTTCTCTACACCAGGGTGAGGAACCTGTGGCCCTCCAGATGTTGCTGGACTACAGTTCCCATAACCCCTGACCACTGGCCAGGACTGATGAGAATGGTAATTCAGCAACATCTGGAACTGTTTCCCCACCCCTGCTCTATGCATATCTACATTTTCTTCACAAAGATTGGGACTGGGAATATAGGATTGAAATATGCAAGGCAGGCATTGCTGGAAATTCTATGACAAACTAGGGATGTACGAATCCTTTACCTGGCTCCACATTGGGGCATCCATGGTGGGGGGGGGAGGCACTCTGTCCCTCCCCCCGGAATCCTCCCCAGCCAGCTCTGCTCTGCGGCGGCTCTGTGGAGCCGCCGGCCGGGGCCGGCTGCAGCTGGAGTTCCGGCCACGGCTGGGCTGCTGCGGCCGCAAATGGCAGCCATCGTAGCGGCCGCCATTTGTGTCCTTGCAAGCAGCCGTGATAGGCTACATAAGTATTTACGTAGCCTATCATGGTAAAGGCAGCCACACAAATGGCGGCCGCTACTCCATTTGCGTGGCTGCCTTTACCATGATAGGCTACATAAATACTTACGTAGCCTATCATGGCAAAGAGCAGGGGTGCAAATGGCATAGCGGCCGCCATTTGCATCCCTGCTCTTTGCTGTGATTGGCTATGTAAATACTTATGTAGCCTATCACGGCTGCAAGAACGAAATGGTGGCTGCAGCGGCCCGGCTGCGGCTGGCCAGGAGACCAGCCGCCGCCAGAGCCACTGCATCCGCCCCAGGTAAGTTCTGTCCTGGGGGGATTCCGTGGGGTGGCGGGGGGCGGGAGGCCATTCCACCACGGATTCCGGGGGGCCAGATTCTAAAGAATCCAGCCTCACTGGAATCCGTGGTGGGATTATCTGACATCCCTATGACAAACCCTGCCAGAAACCCAGTGAATGCAGATCTTGACTCCTGCTGTTTAGCCAGACTGAGAGTATAGATGCCCCTCATGCATACCTGGGTGGAAGACAGGCTGAAGTACAGCTGTGTGTCTCAAATGCCTTGTGATGAGGGGAGCACTTGACTAGTAAGTTAATGCCTCAGGGTGCTTGAGGATAGGGACTGGTGAACAAGCAATGTTCAAGATTGCTAGGATTCTCCACACATCATCTCACCACTCGTCTCATGCCCGATTCCCATTTGCGTTTGTGATCACTGCTCGCTCTGCATGAATGGGAAGCTTGCCAAATCCAGCAGTGATCCAACAGGAGATTTATGCATATTTCCCCAAATGTCTGCACATCTCCCCAAATTTGTGCAAATTCCCTCATTTGCACAACTTTCCTCCATGGGCTAAAGCAGGGCTGATTCAGTCTATTGAGGAAATTTGCGCAGATCAGACTGGGAATTGGGAATAAGATAAATGCAAGCACATGCTCAACGATTTGAGAATATTTTTGGTGGACACATGTTCGTGCTTGTATTCTGAGCTTTGAATGGGGCATGCTCACATCTTTTGTGAGCAAAACCAAAATTCTCTTATCTGTATTTGGGATGTACGGGTCTGTGCCATCTGGGACAATAGTGGATGGGGCAGCCCAACCACAGATATTAAGGAGCCCTCACCCCATCTCTGGTAAGTTATCTGAGTATGTACCTGAATAGCTGTCTGATTTTAACAGAGATTGTCCTAACTGAGATCATTCAAAATGAAGCTTCTGATTGTTTAAACATCTGTTGGAAATGGGCTTTTACAATGATCCTAAACACTCCTAGCCCAATTAGAGTAATTTTCAAACTTTCTTTATTACCCCTCTAAACTAGAGATGTCAGAGAAATATGCAACAGAACCAAATGAGTTCAGATTTTCATGAATCCAACATGCGGATTCCACGGAGGACCAGGTTTCCCCTGTTGAGCAGATTCTGCAGGCTTGTGGACTGGCTTTCTACCTTTCCTTAAATTTGCAAAAATTTTGTCATAGAAAAATATGCAAAATTTTAAAAAGGCCAAAAATGCACATTTCCCCCATAAGCTAAAGCATTAAAATGTGTGTTTTGGGGAAATGTGTGCATTACTGCACGTGCAAATTTGCACAACTTCAGAAACAAAAAAAACACAAATTCCATTGATGGGCGGACAACAGTACAACAGGCACCTGACCATCTGCAAAACACAGATGGAACAGATTTTCCACAATCCACACATCCCTAAACAAGCATCAAATGAGGAAATACTGATAAATCAGTGTTAATCTTTGCAAAATCAGTTCCCTTCCCCTAAACTGTTGGGGAAACCTTCTCTGTGTATGTGTGTGTAGGCTTCCTTCTAGGTTTTATCTGTTGGTGAGTCTCATTTAACAAGAAACTGCTTTGTGCAGGTGAAAAATGGGACTTGTAAGCCACAGGGAAAGGGCATAGAGGGGAGAATACGTCATTTTTCCTTGCCAGGATATGTTTAGCCTGGCATTAGAGGTAACACCAAAGGTCAAAAGGCAGAATTACCCAATGGTAACCACCCTAATCTGCTATTTGTCAAATGGGCCCATGCTTAGGGATGGCGAGGAATTCCACCATGGATTTCAGTGATGCCAAATGCACTGGCATTCGGCCCCCCGAAACCCATGGCGGAACGGTCTTCCCCCCCGCCACCCCACAGAATCCCCCCGGGATGAGACTTACCTGGGGCGGAGGCAGCTCTGGCAGTGGCTTCGGCGGTGGCGGCTGGTCTCTCGGCTGGCTGCTGCAGCCACAAATGGTGGCCGTTGTAGTGGCTGCCATTTGTGTCCATGGCAAAAAAAAGGAACACAAATGGCGGCAGCTCCGGCGGCCACCATTTGCGTTCCCTTTTTTTTTTTTTGGCCGTGATAGCCTACATAAATATTTACATAGGCTATTAAGGCAAAAGAGAGGGGTGCAAATGACGTAGTGGCCGCCATTTGCACCCATCTCTTTTGCCGTAATAGGCTACGTAAATATTTATGTAGCCTATCACGGCAAAATACAGGGACGCAAATGGCGGCGGCTACGGCAGCCGCCATTTGCATCCCTGCAGGCTGCCCAGCAACATATTCCTTAAAGTATGGGCAGCCCTGGCTGGTGGCTCTGCGGAATCGCTGTGGAGTGGAGCCAGATGGAGAGAATTTCAGGGGGAGGGACGGAGCACCTCCCCCCCACCGCGAATGTCACCCTTCAAAAAGGTAAGTGACTTTCATACATCCCTACCATGCTTAATAAATGGAAAGTGTTGGAACCAAGATGAGGAAATAAATAAACTACTTAGATGTCAGAGCTGCTGCAATTTGGGAAATACAATCCAGTGTAATCAATGCAAGTTTTGTAGTGCAATGATGTTACAACTGCTAACTTTAAAATTTGATGACACTCCATGCCCACCATATACTTAGGAACAGGTTGTCAATAGCAAAGCAGGTTGAGGGATTCATATAATTGTTCTGTGAAAATCTTAGCAAAGGAGCAAATATTTCTGAGTAATTCATAACATGATATTCAATGACAGAAAGCAAGTTCAGTTATCAAATGATTATGATGAATTTCCAAATAATGTCTCTACTAGCTCTCTATTTGCCATTCTTTATAATAACAGCCTTTCATTTGCTCTCACTGTCAATTGCCAGCAGCAGACCAAAGAGCCAGCCTCCAAAGTTCAGTTACAGCAGGTCATAAAGTATTATTTTTTGTTCTTATTTTATGTTGGTGTGCAGTAAGCAACTTTAGACAGTTTTGCCTTAAGCATGTGAATGTAAAATGAGGCTATACATAAATTGGCAAAAAGAGACAAACAGCTCTGTGGCATCTGAAAGGCTAATGTATCACACCGTGAGTTTTCATCGTCTGCTATGTCTTTTACATTTATACTCTGATCTGTCTGTAGCTGGTGCCCATGAGACACAGTGGCGAGATGTTGGAGAAGCTGCAGCACAACTTGTCCCAGTGAAGTCTGGGGATGAACTGAGGCCTCATCATCTGCCTCCAGACCTCTCCTCCTAGACGCTGTTCCCTTGCTTGAAGACTGGAGATTCATCAAGGGCCAAATCCCCTGGTCTGAAGACAACTGCTTCTTCTCCTCTCTGGAGCCTCCCACCTGGCACATTCCCTGCTGTGCTGCTGGACAGGCACAGTAGTGGTAGTGTGAAAGACACTCAATTCCTTGGGCTCAGGGGAAGGAGCTTGTGAGGCTCTGATGGGTTGTCCTTTTAATTGGTTCTTGTCAATTAATGGGAAATGTCTTCATGAGATTACACTGTTCTTTCCTTATCATATCATGGAATACATACTTTTGGTGACCCAGAAACCTATATGTAAACATGTTCTAAGGGGGAAAAAAAAAAAGTTTCTCAATCCTGTCTGCTGGGTAATCCTAAACTGCAAGGAAGTGTAGTTACCAGTGTACTAGGTATGTTCATCCCTTCTTTCTTGTTTCCCTGAGGAGGAGGAAGTCACCTAGTGTTGCGCAAAACCCCATCCTCAATGCCTTGACTAGTCCTATCTGTACTGGCTTGATATCCCTTGAAAGTCTTCAGGTATTTTGACCAAGTAGGAACCTCTACAGCTTTGGCTTGACTTTCAGTCTAGGTTAATTTTGGTGGCAACCTTGGGAGATACAGACACATACCCCTCACTCCCTAAAACTGAAAATCACTAGAATTATTGAAATTCTTGTAGCTTCCCTAAAAAGATAGTTTGCCCAACAGGAAATACCAGGATGTTAGTTTAGGCAAAATTCAGTGGCAACTTTAATCTTGCATAACTCACTTTCCTGTGGGAGCAGAGGGCTCAGATCATTCCTTCTCACTTGGAGGCTACATAACTCAGCAGTCAGGGAGCTTGTCACAGAAACATAGGCATTTCATTTTCTGGTCCCAGTGTAGGACACTGGATCCTTTCGCACTCCCTTTCCTTGGCCACCCTCTTCTCTGTGTCTCCTGCTAGAAAGGGACTGTCACAGGGAAGAACATAGGTTGCAAATTGTTTTCTGAAAAGAATTCTGTTTTCATACCTAGAAATATGCCCTGAAGTTCTTATTCTCTCTTTTTGTCAACTAACCCACACATCACACCTGTGACAGATTCCTTAAGTATCCATTCTCTCTATTTGTGACAATCCTCATGGAACCCAAGCCCAGCGCAAATCCAATCCAGATGGAATGGAACAGAATTAATCCATGACAGATACCAACAGTGACTGTGATTATTTTATACATGCAGGGATAATTACAAATGCAGTCACAGTGTGGATAAAACAGATTAGGGATTTAAACATGTAAGGTTATTATCAAGCAAGAATTAGGATTAGGGTTCAATCACTGCACACGCTGTCTTGTCATATTCTATGGTTGCTATGGGGATGAAAATGCAAACAATGGTATGGCACGAAATGTATATTTGGGAAACCAAGAATAAGGCATCACTCATTGGCAGAAAAATAATCAGCCAGGATGAGCTATTTGAGTAATTGTAGGCTTTTGTTTTTGACAGTTAATAGACCAGTTACGTTGCCTTTTCAGAATCATCCCCTTGCCCCAATAAGACAATCAAAACATTCAAAATTCAAACTTTTCAACAGAATTCATTTGAAAAAAGTATCTGCAATGATTTGAAGAAAACTGGTTTAGTTCTGAAATTGCTCATTTTAGTAAGCTCATTTTGCAATGGGAGTGACATTCTGTTGCGTGCTGCCGTTCAGTCATGGGTGCTTCAAAGGGCAATGCATCTTTTTCTTTTTTCTTTTTTAGGTACTCCTATATGAAATTCTTTACTCATCCCCACCCTGTCCCACTGGATGTAACATTTAGAAAAAAAAGAGCTGCTGCCAAATTTAGCCTAAAGCAACAAATCCAAGGCAAATACGAAAGGTCTCTGCTTGGTCAAAACATCTGAAGAATTCCAAGGTAATTAAAAAAGGGGGACCTGTGCATGGACCCCCTGAACCTGCTTCACGGCTGCTTCAGGGCTTCCAAGGTGGGCCCGATTAGCTTCGGGCTGATCTGGGAGGGGGGCAATCTGCCTCGGCCCTGAACCCAAAGCGAGATTCAGATGGCCAAATCTGCTCCCCCCCCCCCCCGATGCCCTCACCATGCTGCACAAATCCCCGGATCCTTACTTGGGCCCTTGGGACATGCACTGGCAGCCATCACAAGGAGGAGTCACTGTCATCATTGCTGCCACCACCTCCACCACTGCCTCCCCCTCTGCCTCCCCCTCCTCCACAGCCATTTTGGCCATTGTAAAAATGGCAACACCCTGCAACAAGAGCTGGTGGGCATCCAGGGGTTGGGAGCTGGCAGTGGCTGGCAGCAGCGATGATGACAGCAGCTGTGGTGATAGCAATGGCAGCAGGGACAGCTGAGGCAATAGCAGTGGAGGCAGAGGCAGCAGCGATGGTGGTGACAGCAGCAGCAGAGGTGGTGGTGGCGATGGCGGTGGCAGCGGCGATGACGGTGACTGTTTGTAATGGCTCAGGTAAGGAGCTGGAGCTGGAGGTGCCGGCACAGATGGGCCTGGGTGCCGAAGCAATGAAGTGCCCCGAAGCGCTTCTGCTTTGCCTCGGAAGGGGCCCGAAGGGGCCCACTTTTACTTGGGCTTTGGGCTGAAGCAGTGCACGGCCCTTAAAAAATAGACTAGAAGGAGAAACGTTTAAACATTTTGCATCAGGACACATCCTCTGAGCTTGAGGTTTTATCCCATTGTCGAACTATCCTTCTTATCTCCATAAAGGAGTGGTGCAGAAGCCTAGGCCAGCAAGCTAAATCCAGCCCACCTGTGGCTGTAATCCACCTGCTGGGGTTCCCCAGAAAGCCATGCCCCCTTCTGCTCACCCCACCCACTTTCCCCTGATTGCCAAACATTTGGTGGTTTCCCGGTTCTAAAAGGTTGAAATGCTCTCCTAAGGGTTAGTTCCTGGTAGTAAGAGCTTTAAGATAAAATATTATGGGATTTTTAGTAAGTTAGCCCTGCCCCTTTTGCCTCTGGCCCCACCCACCACTAGAACTGAATTCTTCCCTTCTCAACACTCCTGGTCAGCAAAAACTTAAGATAGATTCAGGTAGATAGACTCTTAAGATAGGCTCGGAGACATCACACAGTCCTTCGATCTGTTCTGGATAGCCCTCTCTATAGGTGTATCCTATATACAGAAGGAAACTCCACATCTGCAGATCGCCCACCCTCATGTCTGTATCGTTGGGTGGAATATCGGCAAGACGGGTACTATGAACATATTGCTGTGAACATGTATCAGTGGGAACCCCATACATTGACAGAGCGCAGTGGTGGTGACCAGGAATTGGGTCAAGGGAATGACCACCCACCCAGCCCTCTGAGGACTTGAGGATGTCAGGGGTCATGGCCATGACCCCTGACATCATTTGGTCCCTGGCCAAAGTGCCAGATGGAGCTCCTCCTGTCAGCACTTCATCTGTGGACCTGGCTTCACTGTGCGCCACCTTTCCCCAGCTGCAGAAAATTGGTGTGCACTGAAGCCTCCCCAGCTGAGGCACCAGGTGAATGAGTACTACTCCATCTGCCATCTCAGCTGGGGTGGCTTTGCCAGCCCTGCATCTTCCCCAATTGGGGAAAATGTGGGGTGGGTGAGGGTGAGGCAGCTCAGTCCCCTTTGCTCCTCCTGTGGAAGGTGGCAGAGGAACTGTTGCATTGTAATAGTTGTTTACACTTCCTTGTTTTGAATTATTAAGAAGTTTGTCACTAGAGGGTCCCAGGAGGGGAGAGAAAGGAGAAGGGAAGAGAGAGAGAAAGGGAGGAAGGAGGATGTGAGGGGGGGAAAGGCAGATAGAAATTTAGGGTTTAGAAATAAAGTGAAGTCCTGTTTGCACCCAGACCTTGTTTCTGGATCCTCCTTACTGAGAAGAAAATATAAAAGGGATGAAGGGAACTGAGCCAGCTTTGCTCCTCTCTTGCATTCCTCCTGAAGGGGATGGAGCCACTTTGCCTTCACCCCATCCAAGCTTTCCCTACTTAGAGCAAAGCAGTTGGGAGAAAGAGAGATGGGGGGAGGTGGTGAGCTGCATGTAAGATACGTAAGAGGAATCCCCACTGATCTCTGATCAAACATTGGAAATAACAGTGGGAATTCCTCTCTCTGCCTCCAGGGAAGTCCAGGGGGTGGGGTTTAGGGACGGCAGGGGTCCACTGAGAGGTCTGATCTTCAAGGGGGCAACACTTCAGCAGACTGCCCCAATGCTATTGTTAGAAAAGTGTACAGGCTTTTGAGATTTATATTCATTTTGTAGCAGCCATATCAGGGGTCAGACTAAGTAGCCTCAGGCAGTATCATGCTTCATGTTCTTGCTGAGCTCTTGCTCTCTAAAATATATGTTTGTAAGCTGACAAGATGCAAGAATGTCTTATCTAGTTAGCAAGGCTAAGGTCAGAATAGTGGATATCATGTTCTTGCATATTATGTTCTTTGTTTATCATGGCCTATGACCCAGTTCCTGGGATATAGACAATGGTGCTAAGAGAGGAAATGTTGAGGACTGCAACCCCACACGGGAGGGGGAGGAGGAGCCGTTTCATATGTGTCACAATGTCTATAAAAACAATGTGCTGATGTAAATCGGGGCTTCTGGCTCTTTGGAAATGATTCCAGCCTTAAGCCCGCGCGTTAAATAAAGAAACTCTTTTTCCTTCACTCCATGGTCTCTCTGACTCTGAGTTCTGCAACATAAATGGTGCCGTGACTCGGATGTGGCAGGCTCTGAGACAGAGAGGTGGCAGTTGCCTGCTCTTAATCGCCGCACCGGGAGGGAGAGCTCGGCACACGCTTCCCTTTCTTGGCGCCACCGACCTTTTTGTCGGGTAAACAGGAGAAGGCCTGCACCGAGATCGCCCAAACAGCAGCAAGCAGCAAGAGAACCTTGGGAAGCGGAGGAAGGAACTTGAGCCCTGCCTGTATCGCAGCTGCAATTGAGTTGAAACCCACATTGGAAGCCTTCAGGAGTAAGGCAAGTATGGAGTAAAAGAGGGCCCCACCTTTAGGGAGAAAGGCCACTGGGCAGAAAAAAAGAGGGCCCCACCTTATGAAAAAGGTCAGTGTTAGTATACGTATACAAAAGACCCTACCCCTTACAGGTAGAAGGGGGGCCTTATCACACCCCGGAGCGGGCGCCAGTACTCAGCCGGCCAGTACTCAGCAGGAAGCTGGGGAAGCTGGGGAAGCCACTTTCCGCTCTAGTGAAAAGTGGGAAAAATGGGTGGCAGGGACATATGAATAAAGTGATGAAAATTGATGATTGTATGAGTGGCTACTGCGGTTTCTGTCGCATACTGTTCACCGTCCGGGTGCCCAGGCCAGTAGTGAAGTGCGTGGTGTGAAATTCCTTTTGTGTCAGCCAGTGAGACCCCTTACTCACTGACCAATCCCCTTTCCCTCCTTGTGTCTGTCTTTATCTTAGGAGCGAGGCTATGGGAGGTGGGGAAAGCAAGACTTGCACCCCCTTGAGATGTATGTTAAAAAAAAGGAAAAATATTTTTTTAAAAGGATTCAGAATAGAGAGAGGAAACAGCAAAAAGCTCAAGGCTGAGCTAAAAGAAAAAACAAGAACAAGAACAAGATCTGAGGCTGTTAATCACAGAAATGTTGCAAGACAGCCTGGCTTTTAACGAAGCGTGGGAGTGTGAGGCCGAAGAAGTAGCTAGTGCGCCGGGAGGGGAGCAGGAGAATTGCCCACAAAGTTCTGAGTTGTGCAACATCATCACCTTGCCTAATTGAGATGAAATCCCTAAGAAATGGAAACTGAAAATGAAGATCCGGAAGATGAAGGTGCAAAATGGAATAAAGGTGAAAAATCAGCCCCCAGGGCACAGGCTAGACCCCTCTTCGAGTGAAAAGTGTGCCATAAGACGGTCCCAAGGCAGAATGAAGCGGAGAGACCATGTTAAAGATCTCTGTCAAGGTAACCGTGTTTAGCTTTGAACTGTGTTGAAATTGCATAGAGCCTGTAGCTACTGACCATCAGCTATATGATTTCTGAAGAGCGTAACCATTAAGCTTTTGCTGTGGGATTCCCTGCAATGAAGAAATCTCACTGATTTGAGTGTCCAGTGTTAAACTGCCTAAGTGTGTGTGCTGAAGAGACCAAGAAACCAGACAGCATGTTCCTGGCCAAGCCAAAATTATGCTACTACCATGCTCCTGGAAGCTGCAATAAACTGTGTAAGCTGGGAGACCCAACCTGATTGAGAAGAAAAGAAGATATTAGAGTAACTGTCTTGAAAAACAGTGAAATCTGTGTAGCTGGCTGGCTGACGCTGTCAGTGATGTTACAACTTTAAATTAAGACTGTTTTCCTGTTTGAGACCCCAGCGAAGAAAGCTAACCTGAGTTATTTGTTGCCCGTGCCAAAGCAAAGAATTTGGCTGCCCTGTACCTCATCGTGTCCTGTTTTAATCTCGGGATTTACAAATACAAACAAACTGGGAAGCTTGCTTTTGAAGTCCTGCAAATCACCCCACCGCCTCCCCGAAGAAGATTAATGGCTGCCTAAAAAAATGCAAGTATAAAGCGATGCCCATCACCCCCCAGCGTCCTGGGTTTTGGCACTTTGCTTTCGTGTACCAGGTTAGAAGAGAGAAAAAAAAAGAGTAAGTTTTTAAAATGTCTGTGAGAACCTGACAGAACTAGAATAAAATTTACAGAGGAGTTGCCCAGGTTAAAGCGTCACGGCTAGAGAGCTGAGCTGTTCCGCTCTGTTTAGACAGAGGCCTTGCTAAAAAGTTAAAGGCCCTTGTCTGTCAGAAGGGGTGTAGGGCCACACTTCCCCTTTTTAAACTGATGCAAAAGTGGGGAGCCTTTGCTGGAAACATCTCATCTTCATTGCCCAGAGCCTTCTCTGTTTGCCTCCATCATTGTCTGGGCTTTTTAGAGACACTCTGCACATGGACTAAAATTTTGAATTGTCAGAGACTTGCCATGGACAGTGCTATGAAGCTTTTCATAACCTTGAAGTCTCATTGCTGTAGACTGTGTGTCTGTGTTTGTAGTCAGCTCAGTGTACAGCTGGATCTGCTCCATCATGCCTTACCATGCAAGAAGTGTTTTCCATTCATCGTGCTAAATTGAAAAAAAGTTTGTTGTGTGTATTTTATGATTTCTTAGATATCATAAAATATATGTGATATTTGCAGATATTTTTACTGTTAGTTGCAACTCCAAATGATACTGAGCGTGGTCCCCAATGGTTGACAAGAAAAAAGAGAAAGAACATTTGTAGAAAAAGCATGGCCATAGTTGCCCCAGGGTGAATTAAAAGCAGCTGATTATTCCTGGAGCTTATTACCTGGGGGTAAAGTAGCCACAATAATGTAATAGTTCTTTAAGATGAAAAAATGTAACTAGAGGGAGAAGAAGAGCCTATCCCAAATGTGCGTCATTGGGACTAGTGTAGAGCAGAAAGGTTTAAGTAAGTGAGTTTAACTTTCAAAAAAGACAAATAAAGAGACAAGGCTGGTGCATAGAGCGGAGAGTTATATAGAAAGTTTGAAACATAATCTGCAATACAGGCAGATCAGCAAAAAAAAGAAAAAGCAAGAGAGGGAGGGAGAGATTTCTCTCTCCCAACACACAAGCGGGGCTAAAGCGCCTCACCCAGTATCAAACCCTGCTGTTAGAAGCCATGAGAGCAAGTATAAAAAAGTCAGTTAATATGACTAAAGTGTCTGAAGTGCAAGGTGCCACCGAAGCCCCCAGAGCATACTTGGAGCGTCTTTTAAATGCCTATCGCCAGTATACCCCCCTTGACCCAGAGGCCCAAGAAGACGTGAGTGAGGAAAAGAAGAAGACCCGGCAGAGGCAAAAGATTCTTGAGAAAAAACCAGTGTGCCCAATGCAGACAAGATGGACATTAGTGACATGAATGCCCAAATAAAATAAATCAAATACAAAAGAGAAAACCAAAGGGGCCAAAATGGGTGAAGAAGGAGACAGCTTGGTTGGCAACCACACTGGCAAAAGCAGGGGTCTATAAAAATGTATAAAGAAGCCCCCTTCATTAAAATGGCTAAAGCCAAAAGTCTTAAATAGGACAGACCAGGCCCCCTTAATCTCAGCCCCGGGAAGCCCCTGGTCACTGCCACTGTGAAGGGCCGTGACATTGACTTCATGATTGACACTGGAGTAGCATCAAGAGCAAGCAAACGTTAGCCTTAAACAAGAAGTTCAAACACTGGGCAAAGTTCTTCAAGCCCAGTGTCGTTTTATCTTAGAAAATAGGCCCCAATTCCCATCACAGAAGATCACCCTTTCCAACCAAAAGATGAAGTATGAGTTAAAGAGGGAAAAAATAACCCTTTAACTCCCAGATGGAGAGGACCAAAAACTGTTATACTTTCCACCCCCACAGCTATAAAAGTAGCTGAAATTAAACCCTGGATACATTAGACACGAGTCAAAAGAGCGAGAGGGGGGAAATGGACTATAAACAAAAATCCTAAAAATCCTTTAAAAATTATTCTGAAAAAGCAGTAAGAAGACTCAGGCTAGACCTTACTGTGGGCACACTGGGAGATTGTCCACCCAGCGTATGGTCAGACCTGCAACTGGAGAAATTGAAGAAGGGGACTAGACCCTACTGCAGCTAGCCAGGTGAATAGCTGCTCGGCGTACGGTCAGATCCCAAAGAAGATCAAACATGCGTGTTGTAGTGTTAGTAGTGTTGCATTGTGTTTCCTTAATAAGGTGCAAAAGGGGGGTCTGCCCCTAGAGAGGGAAATCTGTCCCAGCGATTCGCTGATAATTACTGGCTTCACTTAGCTAACATCACTGGAGTAAAACATTTTTGTTTACCAAAAGATATACCTGCAAACAGGCTTATTAGCTCTTGTCTAATACCTGTCTGTAGACATCCTGAGAAAATTTAAAAAGATACCATGTTACGCAATTATGGTATAGGCTTAACTTATTCCCAAAATGCTGATTGGGGCATAGTTGCAAAGATCCTACCCCCTACAGAATTTACTTTACATACCCCCATCATTGCTGAAACAAATGCTACGTGTGCATGAATGCTTAATTGTCAAAAATTTTCCAGAAAATGTAAAGCTATCCCTGGCCCCCCCTTCCACTGTAATGAAATTCAAAACATATCTTTTAATGATGCCCATACTTTTGCCTCATGGATGGTTTTAGACATGTAGTTCCCGCACTTGGTCATTCATTCCTGCCAACTTGTCTAATAACCACCCATGTTGCCTCAGCTGCCTGGTGCCAATTCTTCCCCTGTGGCACGAGAAAATCCATCGAAGGCAGCCTCGAGCACTCCAACTAACTAAAAATTGTAATAGTCATGTGCAGTTATATTCTGACTCAGAAAAATTGGCCTTAGCAATGTCACTGGTTGGGGTTCCAAGTTTAGCCTTGGCTAATGGTCTGGAGATCAACCGGTTAGCTTGCAGCTTAGCCAAAAGCATAAATGCCACCTCACGAGCATTGTCATTATTAAATAAAGAGTTGCGTGATCTAAGAGGTGCAGTTCTAGAAAATAGAGCTGGTATAGATTACCTCTTCCTTCTTCATCATTTAAGTTGTGAGACACACCAAAAGCTCTGTTGTTTTAACTTAACTGATAATGGCAATGCTGTAGATGAACAGATCAACAAGCTGCACAATATAGTAGCTAACAAAACAATAAGACAAAACAATTAGCTAAATTAGTTAACCCCTTGTAGGGGTGGACGAAAGTCACTTACCTGTCCTCGAAGCTTGTTCGCGGTGGGGGGGAGGCGCTTCGCTGCTCCCCCCACGAAGTTCAGGCTGGGGAGGAGGCTTCCCACCTCGCCCGGCTGAAATTCAGGCCGGGGGGGAGGCTTCCCACCTTGCCCGGCCGAAATTCAGGCCGGGGAGGAGGCGCCTCACCTCGCCCGGCCGGGAACTCAAAAGTTTTTTTTTTAAAAAAAAAATGCCCCCGTGATAGGCTACGTGATGATTAACGTAGACTATCATGGCTAGATCTGCAAAGTCAGCCATGATAGGCTATGTTAATTGTCACGTAGCCTATCACGGGTGACTTAAAAAAAAAAAGCGCGTACGCAAATGGCGGCCCCCATAGGGAGCTGCCATTCGCGTTCCTTATTTGGTCGCTGTAGTCTACGTAAATCTTTACGTAGACTACAGCAACCAAATAAGGAACAGGAATGGCGGCTCCCTATAGGGGCCGCCATTATCCGTACGCGCTTTTTTTTTTTTTAAAGTCACCCGTGATAGGCTATGTGACGATTTACGTAGCCTATCACGGCTGACTTTGCATATCTAGCCATGATAGGCTACGTTAATCGTCACGTAGCCTATCACGGGGGCGTTTTTTTTTTTTTCTTTTATTGCAATGGCGGCAGCGGCAGCCAGTCGAAAGACCGGCTGCCGCTCCTGCCCCGGATGAACACCCGCCGAACCGCCGGCCGGACCCGCCACTGGGAGGGACATTCGGCAAAGGTAAGTCCCATCCTGGGGGGGGGGTGTGGGGTGCGGGGGGGTGCAGAGAATTTCTCCCTGAAACTTGTTCGGGGGGCCGAACACGTTGGCGCTTGGCCCCCCGAAGTTTCAGGAAGAAATTATCCGCCATCCCTAACCCCTTGGCTTCCAGATCTTAGCTGGCTTGAAGCATTGTTCATCCTAATTCTACCAGTGTTGTTCATAAGAGTTCTGTTATGTCTCTGCGTTCCTTGTCTTATGCGCTGTTTAACCAATCTGTTTTATGTCTCAGCTAGTAAAACTGCTGCCCTCTACGCTCTAATAGCCCAACAAGAGGCTAAGTAATATGTATGTCACAAAAAGCTTTGTATGGTTATCAGAAATGCTATAATTGTAATGAAATTATGCATTTAAGGGGGGAATGTAGCAGCCATATCGGGGGTCAGACTAAGTAGCCTCATGCAGTCTCATGCTTCATGTTCTTGCTGAGCTCTTGCTCTCTAAAATATATGTTTGTAAGCTGACAAGATGCAAGAATGTCTTATCTAGTTAGCAAGGCTAAGGTCAGAATAGTGGCTATCATGTTCTTGCATATTATGTTCTTTGTTTATCATGGCCTATGACCCAGTTCCTGGGATATAGACAATGGTGCTAAGAGAGGAAATGTTGAGGACTGCAACCCCACACGGGAGGGGGAGGAGGAGCCGTTTCATATGTGTCACAATGTCTATAAAAACAATGTGCTGATGTAAATCGGGGCTTCTGGCTCTTTGGAAATGATTCCAGCCTTAAGCCCGCGCGTTAAATGAAGAAACTCTTTTTCCTTCACTCCGTGGTCTCTCTGACTCTGAGTTCTGCAACAATTTCATGAAGGTCAGGAAACCATCTCATTTATTATGAGAAACATTCTGTAAACCTTGATGATGTCATCTCAGTGCGGCTTGTAGCTTACATGTTCTCCAAATGTCCAAAACATCATTTGAAATGTCAGGAACAAGCCATCTTCATGTTCCTCTTCCGTCCTCCCCTCAGACACTCAGCTTAACACAGCACAACTGCTCGTTAGTCAGTCCAGAGTTTGTTGCCAAATAGTGGTTAAACAATGCCCTCCCAAGTGGGATTGTAAGGCAGGATTAAACTGGTTGTTTTATCTACTGTTTTTATTCTGTTGATTTATTGTACTGGTGTTTTACCAGTTTACCAACACAATTTATTGCATTGCATTGTTTTGGTGTTTTACCAGTGTGAACTGCCCTGGAATTTAGATCATGAAGAAATATTTTAAATAAGATAAATACATAAATGACTTTGTCTCACCTTATTTTGCAGAATGAATCCATTTCTAATGATAATGTTTGCCCTTTGTTCTAGGAAACAAATTCTTGTTCCCTCTATTGTCTAAACGTCTCTTTACTAAAAATATAATTTAAAAAAAGCAGAAAGAGAAACTCAAATTTAGCCTGTGTCGTTAAAGAGCTTTTCATAAGCTTGCCCTTTTGACTTCTTGTATGTATTTGGAGATCAGGGGTCCTCTTTTGGAAAACAAAGAAAATCATTTCAGACTCGGGAAGCCACAGCAAGAGATGGAATGCTTGAGTATTAAAGCAGTTACTTTACTGCACCAGTAGCTCCACAGTGACATGGAGTTCCACTAAAACCCAATTCTATCACATGAAGTTACTGTATTAAAGAGATAGACTAGTTTAATTTTGTTTTGAGTGGAGGGATACATTTACCAATGGATCAGAAGAAGTATGAATGGAGGGGTACCTGGGGGAAGAAGCAGACTCACACCCTGTCTGATCTGGAAATAATATGTGGCACTCAGAATTGGAGCTGGAGAAGAAGTGGCTCCTAGGATGTTAAGAAAATGCTGAGAGGTTATTTGTCAGAATGGGCAAAGGAGATATTCACAGAGGGTTCTCTCTCTCTCTCTCCCTTCTTCCCCCCCCCCTAAATTTATATCTCCCCCTTCATTTATTATGTTGCCCCAAAAGATATAGACAGATTCTGGGGATTGTGTCACATTCACCAATTTCTGATTCAGAGCAGTAGCCCTTTTGGGAGGGGGCAAAATATCCCCCCACCCCCCAATTAATCCATGCCTCAGACAATGATTTTTTTATTATTATTCACATCTGATCACAATGGTTGTTCCTTGTTTCTGGGTTGTCACCAGCTTTTCCTTTCTTAGGCCTTTAAAAGCATGTGTGAGCACAAACTCTCTCTCATTCTCTCTTTCTCTCTCTCTCTCTCTCTCTCTCACACACACACACACACACTAGTGGATTGTGTAGTAAATGTGTTCATTTTCACTATGTGTAGGCATCACTGGTAAAATGTAAAGATGTTTAGAGTGAGGGCAGTGCTTCCTAGGTTGCTCACATGGCTGATCCTAGCCAATCAGGAAGATGAGGAAAATGAAATACTACTGAGTTCAACCTTGCTGTCATTTTAAGAACACTCCCCTTGACTCTATAAGCATTCACTTTGCCTAGATAAGGTATGTCAAGGAAAAGCTTGGGGGCTTACAGGACAACAAAGCAGATGCACGTGGACTGTCATCCCTTGGTACACACAACGGGGGTCCCACTTTTCTGCAATGGGCATGGGACCTCCAAATGTGCCTCTCTCTGCCTAACTCCTATCATAATCAAGCCATTCTAGCACTTCGTCTTTAACTGGCCCCTCAGAGACCTGAAGAGAGAAACCACCATGCCAAAAAGCACTGCTACCACCAGTAAACGTAGTAACACTCATAGCATCCACTAAGGTTAGGGAGTTCCTCTCAGAATCTTCACACAGACCACCCCCTTGCACTCTGCACTTTTGCATTCACCACCTGTGGCAAGAAAGCTTAGATTCTGTCATCACCCAAGACTGGCATCCCTCAGACCCTGAAGCCTCCAGTGATAGTGACTCTGGGGAGGCAGCAGAACCAACTCCTGGTCGTTCTGAAGTGGAGCCAACTGCCTCAGACCCCATGTCTTCTCCACACAACTCCCAGGAGGTGCCACTACCCTCTGACTTTGAGGAGTGGACTTGGGGCTCCTCTAGTGAACAAGGAGACCCTGGGGAACAGTCCCCAACTGCCTTGCCCCTTCTCCAACCTTCATTACCTAGGAGAAGCCAATACCTGCAGAAAAAGTCTGCTGGGCCCTTAACAGCCAGATGCCTCACCTGAAAGGGTGAGGTTTCCAGAGAGACTCTCTAGGCCTGACTATAAAAGCTTGCCAGTTTCTAGCAGATTCTGTTGGAGTAGTATGTTAGTTTCAAGTCCTTGGTCAGGATTGCTGACCAAGGACATGAAAACCAACCTTAGTTCCACATTTGATCTAGCCATCTTGACAATATTGAGCCTCCTCACCAGAGTTGTTGCCCAGAACAGAAGACGGATTTCCTGATGGAGTATGACAGGTTCTACTAGCACCCTAGGTATCCCATCTGCCATCATTTGATGGTGGGGGGGGGGCTTTCCTGAAACCAAGATGTTACAAATCTGGAAAAGGCCTGTGTAAGCATTTGAATGCACAAAAAGCTTTCAACCAGAATTAATGGATGCAAGGGATGTGACTTCATTTAAACTTAAAGAAAAGAAATAAATATGAAAGAGCCCCATTTGTATTTCAGTCTGACTGAAACATTATGAATTAACCTGGGAAAAGGAACTATGTTACAAAAGGTCATTTGAAAGGGGTAGCTACCTCTGAAACTGCCAGAGAACTAGGGATGACGGAGAATTCCGCCATGGATTTCAGTGAGGCTGAATGCACTGGCATTCGCCCCCCCCCGAAATTTGTGGCGGAATGGCCTGCCCCCCCCTCGCGGAGTCCCATTGGGACGAAGCTTAACTGAGGCGGATGTTCTAGACGGTGGTGGCTCCAGCGGTGGCTCCGGCGGCTGGCCTTTTGACCGGCTGCTGCAGCCACCATTTGCATCCTGGTCTTTGCCATGATAGGCTACGTAAGTATTTACATAGCCTATCACAGCAAGCGAAGCAAAAAAAAAAAGGCGTATGCAAATGGCAGCGGTAGGGGTGCACGAAAGTCACTTTGCTGGTCTCGCAGCTTTTTGTGGTGGGGGGGAGGCGCTTCGCTGCTCCCCCTGCGAAGTTCAGGCCAGGGGGGGAGGCTTCCCGCCTCGCCCAGCCGAAATTCAGGCCGGGGGGGAGGCTTCCCGCCTCGCCCGGCCGAAATTCAGGCCAGGGAGGAGGCGCCTCGCCTCGCCCGGCCACGAAATTAAAAGTTAAAAAAAAAACACCCCCGTGATAGGCTACGTGACGATTAACGTAGTCTATCATGGCTAGATCTGCAAATCAGCCGTGATAGGCTATGTAAATCGTCACGTAGCCTATCACGGGTGACTTAAAAAAAAAAAAAAGCGCGTACGCAAATAGCAGCCCCCATAGGGCTTTACGTAGACTACAGTGACCAAATAAGGAACGGGAATGGCGGCTCCCTATGGGGGCCGCCATTATCCGTACGCGCTTTTTTTTTTTTAAGTCACCCGTGATAGGCTACGTGACGATTTACGTAGCCTATCACGGCTGACTTTGCAAATCTAGCCGTGATAGGCTACGTTAATCGTCACGTAGCCTATCACGGGGGCGTTTTTTTTTTCTTTTATTGGAATGGCCGTGGCGGCAGCCGGTCAAAAGACCGGCTGCCGCTCCCGCCCCGGACGAAGACCCGACGAACCGCCGGCCGGACCCGCTGCCGGGAGGGACATTCAGCAAAGGTAAGTCCTGTCCCGGGGGAGGTGTGGGGGCGGAGGGGTGCGGAGAATTTCTCCCCGAAACTTGTTTGGGGGGCCGAACATGTTGGCGCTCGGCCCCCCGAAGTTTCGGGGAGAAATTCTCCGCCAACCCTAGGCAGCGGCTACGGCGGCCGCCATTTGCATTCCCTATTTTTCACCGTTTTAGCCTATGTAAATATTTACGTAGGCTATTACGGCAAAAAAAAGGGGAACGCAAATAGTGTCGTCTGCGCTATTTGCGTTCCTTTCCCCCCCGCTGTTTTAGCCTACGTAAATATTTGCATCAGCTATTATAGCGAAAAAAGGGAACACAAATAGCAGCCACTATGCTATTTGCATTCCCCTTTTTTTCTGCCATAATAGCCTACGTAAATATTTATGTAGGCTAAAACGGTGAAAAATAGGGAACGCCAATGGCGGCCGCTGTAGCTGCTGCCATTTGTGTATGCCGTTTTATTTATTTTTTTGGCCTGGCTTGCCGTGATAGGCTACATAAATACTTACGTAGCCTATCATGGCAGCCTGGCTGGAAGCAAATGGTGGCCACTATGGCGGCCGCCATTTGTGTCTGCACCAGCCAGTCCACGGCCGGAACTCTGGCTGCAGACAGTCCTGGCCGGCTTCTCTGCGGAGCCTCCTCAGAGCGGAGCTGGCCGGGTAGGATTCCGGGGGGAGGACCAGATCACCTCCCCCCCGTCGAGGATTCTGGGGGGAGGGACGGAGCACCTCCCCCCCACCGCAAATCAATCCACGGAAAGGTAAGTGACTTTTGTACATCCCTACAGAGAACCTGACAGCTGCCCAAATGGGCAACTTCAAAGCACTCCCTGGTTAGGGACGGAGAAACCAGTGATTTTCAAGTTCACCAGAATTCAAATGGGAATACTGTGCATTTCGAGTGGGAAAAATTGCACAAAAGTCCCTCCCCGCCGCCCCAATTGACTAAAGCATTAAAATACAGATTTTTTTTTTAACATGATTGCAATGCTTGTGAAATTGAATTTGTGAATTTGTGAACAATTCTTTTTAGAAACAGAACTGGTGCTTGTGCTCAGGAATGTGAACATGACATTTTTGGATGATTTATGAACATAAACAAAAGTCTCCTATATCTCTGCCATTAGTTCTCCTGACAGCTTGAGCTGGGTGACCTAGGAACATGGGCATCTCCCTTATACTGTGTCAGGCCAGTGGTTCATTTCGCCAAGTATTGATGACATTAACTGGGGCAGCAGGTCCCCAGAGTTTCAGGCAAACATTTTTCCAGCCGTACCTGGAGATGCCACAGATCAACACCTGGGAATGTCTGCATGCAAAGCAGGTGCTCTACCGCTAGGGATGTACGAAAGTTACTTAGGTTTACGCAGCTTGGATTCACAGTGGGGGGGAGGTTCTCTGTCCCTCCCCCCGGAATCCTCCCTGGGCCGGCTCTGCTCTGCAGTGGCTCCGTGGAGCCGCTGGCCAGTGCCATCCACAGCCGGAGTTCTGGCCACGGCCAGCTGCTGTGGATGCAAATGGCAGCCGCAGCAGCTGGCCAAAAGACCAGCTGCTGCTGCCACCGCTGCTGGAGCCCCAGGTAAGTTTCATTCCAGGGGGATTCCGTGGGGTGGCGGGGGGTGGGAGGCCATTCCACCATGGATTTTGGGGGGCCGAATGCCAGTGCATTCAGCCTCACTGAAATCTGTGGTGGAATTCTCCGCCATCCCTATCTACCACTCAGCTAGGTACCTATCCCTATGGACGCTGAAGTTGGGTGTCTGACAGCTGGTCCAATATGGGCAAACAGGGGGTGCTCTTAAGATGCCTATAGGGGCTGCTGTCAAAACTCTGTCCTATGTCTTCAGATGAGTGGATTTGGATAACAGGGTCTTTGCTATTGGATAGAAATCCCCCTCCCTGGCATTTTTCTGCAGGCACCCCTTCTTTTCCCCAGAGCAAACTAATGGAGATGGGACTGTTCCCATTGGCTCTACTGAGAGAAATAAGGGTCTGTATAGGAAAATAAAGGAAGGGGAGAAATTGTCCCAACCCCCAACAAGGACCCCTGGGGTAACAGTGTCCTTGAGGGGAGAAGAAATTCCACCCACCTCCAGCTGTTTTCCTGCGTGCACTCCTTCTTTCTTCCCATAATAATAAATGAAGAAGGCCACGTTTCCAAAACAGGAATTCAGATCTGAAAAGGCTAAATCTAAATGAATTAAATCCAAATGAAAGTTTTATGAAAAAAGTAATAAAAAACTTGTTAATCTGAAAAAGATAAGAAAAAATGTGCCCTACCCACCACCTGTACACATTCCTAGAAAACACTTTTGACGTGACATTCCTTTCACTCTTCTTCTTCTTCTTCTTCTTCTTCTTCTTCTTCTTCTTCTTATTATTATTATTATTATTATTAAATTTACAGTCAGGACTTTCAGCTGTAATTCAAGGGATTTGGCAAAAGTGGGGCACTAACCATTCAGGAAGGACAGCCAGTGGCATACACACACACCCATTGTTGGTGCCTCATAAGTAATGGACCAAACCAGCATCATCTCAAACTGAAGGATCGTGTTTAATACCTGGATGAAAATCCTTTGCAGTCAATGACTGCCTGAAGTCTGGAACCCATGGACATGACCAAATGCTGAGTTTTCTCCCCCGAGATGCTTTGCCAGGCCTTCACTGCCTTCAGCTGCTGCTTGTTTGTGGGTCTTTCTGCCTTCAGTCTTGTCTTCAGGAAGTGAAAAGCATGATCTCTTGGGTTGAGATCAGGTGACTGACTTGGCCATTGAAGAACATCCCACTTCTTTCCCTTGAGAAACTCTTGGGTAGCTTTTGCTGTATGTTTTGGGTCGTTATCCATCTGCAATATGAAGAGGCGTCCTATCAGTTTGGCAGCATTTGACTGAATCTGAGCAGAAAGTATAGCCCTGTACACTTCAGAATTCATCCTGCTGCTTTTATCAGCAGTCAAGTCATCAATAAACACCAGTGACCCGGTTCCATTGGCAGCCATACATGCCCATGCCATAACACTGCCTCCACCATGTTTGACAGATGATGTGGTCTGCTTTGGATCATGAGCTGTTCCTTTCCTTCTCCATACTTTTCTCCTCCCATCATTCTGGTACAAGTTAATCTTGGATTCATCAGTCCAAAGAATCTTATTCCAGAACTGGGCAGGCTTTTGTGGGTGTTTGCTGGCAAAGCCTACTCTGGCTTTTCTGTTCACCTTGTTGTGAAGCCTCTGTATTTACATTCATAAAGCCATCTCTTGACTGTAGATGTTGACAATGACATGCCTACCTCCTCAAGAGCATTCTTGGCCTGGCTAGATGTTGTAAAAGGGTTCCTCTTCACCATGAGCAGAATTCTGCGGTTATCCACTTTCATTGTGTTCCATGGTCTTCCAGGCCTTTTGCTGTTGCTGAGCTTGCCAGTTAACTCCTTCTTTTTCAGAATGTTCCAAACTGTTGTGTTGGCCACTCCCACTGTTTTTGCTATCTCTCTGATGGGTTTATTTTGTTTCCTCAGCCTAATGATGGCCTCCTTCACTCGCATGGACACCCCTTTGGACCTCATGTTGGGAGTTCCAGTGAACAGCTACCAAATGCAAATGTAACACTCAGAACCACCTCCAGGCCTTTTATCTGCTTGATTGGTCATGGGGTACCCAGGAAATAGGCCATACCTGGCCATGCAGCTGCTTCCCAGCCATTCGTTCCATTACTTATGAGCCACCAACGATGGGTGTGTGTGTGTATGTCACTGGCTGTACTTCCTGAATGGTTTGTGCCCCACTTTTGTCAAACCCCTTGCATTACAGCTGAAAGTCCTGACTTTGCTCCCATCTGGGTGTGTTTCGTTTCAACTTCAATGTGGTGGTGTACAGAGGCCAACTGCCAAAACAGTTTTCCTTGTTCCAATATTTCTGGCCCTGACTGTATGTAGTGCCATCAGTGTGCATGTGCTTTATATAGTACAAGAGGAGTAGGTCCTTGCCCCAAAGAGTTTACCATCTAAAATTCGACACAGGAGAAACTACAGGGGATGTGGATGCACCAAAGAAATATGTAATGGTTAGGCTTGGTTATAATTGCAGCCTTCCACATGTGCAAGAGACCTGTGTGAACATCTGAAGGTGGTTGGTTCTCCAGACAAGGACAAATGGCCAACATCATTGATCCAATACCTGTATTTCATTTTTGCATTGTACTCTTGGCCTGCAGTTCAGCTCACAGCAGATGTAGAAGGATGACTTCATCTGGTTATGACCCAATAGCATTTTTTCTTCCCCTCTCCCAGTGTGGAGCTCAGCTGGCCTAACTATCTGTTCAAGATGGTGAGTTTCAGGACTCTTGCTGTCATATGCTTCCTTCAAACCAAAAATGAATGAAACACAGAAAATGGATACGAATCCAGCTTTGTAGTGGCCATCAACAAGCTTGAATTATATTGAAAGATTTCCAGAGCCTTTCATCCTGGGGCAACTGAGCACTCTGACTTTGTCGAGTCATTCTGAGACATTCTGTCCTTTGTGTCTCCATTTTGGGAGAGTGCTTTGGGAAGAATTATTTCTAAAGGCCATAGAATTTCAAGAAAAGATTGACACTTATCAAATCATGTTCTTGGTACACAGAGTGGTCTGCAATAGGTCATTTAGCATGCTGCTTTGGATGGGTGGGTGGGAATCATATCCTGTAGTTGTAGAATGTGTCACAGGGTGATCTTTATACCTGGAGTCACCCAATCATGATTTTCTGATTGCTTTGCACTCAGCTTTGCAGGGCGCTGGTGAAATGTCGAAGTGTGGAACAAAATGCTCTTCAGGTTCTTTTGTACAGCTTTAAATCCATTCACATCAACAGCCAATTTGGGAACAGCAGTCTTTTTCTAGCATACCAAGGAGGGCTGTCAGCACCTAAGAACTGTTACTTGATGAATTATCTGCCTTTTAAAACTGACTGATGATTAATTATCAAAACTGAAAAGAAGCCTAAGCAGAGCACATGTAACTGCATTTGCTCATATTCATCTCTAGGTAGCTGCACCTCTCTTGCCTCCTTTTTCTCCTCTTCATAGGGATGGCGGGGAATTTCTCCCCGAAAATTCGGGGGGCCGAGCGCCAATGTGTTCGGCCCCCGAAGAAGTTTCAGGGAGAAATTCTCTGCCCCCCGCCCCCCCCCCGGGACGGGACTTACCTTTGGCGAATGTCCCTCCTGGCGGTGGGTCCGGCCAGCGGTTCGGCGGGTGTTCGTCCGGGGCGGGAGCGGCAGCCGGTCTTTGACCGGCTGCCACCCCCGCCATTCCAATAAAAGAAAAAAAAAACGCCCCCGTGATAGGCTACGTGACGATTAACGTAGCCTATCACGGCTAGATCTGCAAAGTCAGCCATGATAGGCTATGTAAATCATCGCGTAGCCTATCACGGGTGACTTAAAAAAAAAAAGCGCGTATGGATAATGGCGGCCCCCATAGGGAGCCGCCATTCCCGTTCCTTATTTGGTCGCTGTAGTCTACGTAAATCCTTACGTAGACTATGGCAAAAATAAGGGCAACGCAAATAGCATTGCCCTTATTTTCGCCGTAGTCTACGTAAATCTTTACGTAGACTACAGAGACCAAATAAGGAACGGGAATGGCGGCTCCCTATGGGGGCTGCCATTATCCATACGCGCTTTTTTTTTTTTAAGTCACCCGTGATAGGCTACGCGATGATTAACGTAGCCTATCATGGCTGACTTTGCAGATCTAGCCGTGATAGGCTACGTTAATCGTCACGTAGCCTATCACGGGGGTGTTTTTAAAAAAAAAAAAAAAAACTTTTGAGTTCGCGGCCAGGCGAGGCGAGGTGAGGCGCCTCCTCCCTGGCCTGAATTTCGGCCGGGCGAGGGGGGAAGCCTCCCCCCCAGCCTGAACTTTGCGGGGGGAGCAGCGAAGCACCTCCCCCCCACCACGAACAAGCTTCGAGGACAGGTAAGTGACTTTCGTCCACCCCTACCTCTTCATCTCCCCCTCTGTCAAAATTTAGATTGTAAGCCCCTCAGGGCAGGAATCGGTGGTGGTTGTGGTGTTTATTTATTATCATCCAATAGCCAAAGCTATATCATTCAACAAAATAGCAATAACTGTACCCAAACTGCAATGTATGTGGCTTACATATTAGCAGGCCATTTTCTTTTCTTAAGTTTCTAATAAGATCACTACCTGCTGGTTTTAGCTTATATGATAACCCTGTTCAGATATGCCTCTTCACTGCTGTTCTCTCTGGCCATACTCCAACAGCCACAAATTCAGCAATGGTGTGAAAGTCATGTGCACGCATAAAAGCAGGAACCCTGATTGGCCAGGACATGTCTGAAGAGGGCTTTTGTGATCATAGATTGTGTTTGGTTAGAATCTGCAGTTGATTTGTTCATTTTGCTAATGTCAAGAATCCTTCTCATGACACATCAAAACAGTAAAGTTTTCAAACATTCTAGCTTTACTTTTACTAGCAGTGCTGTGCCAAAACCACTCTTGCCCTTTTCCAGCCAGTTGTGTTTCCCTCCAAAAGATAAAGTCATTCTTCTGCCTCTTTTGTTGGGTTGCTGAGAATTTTGAAGAAATTTCTCAGGGTACAGGGCTTCAGTGGTTACCTTAGTTAAGGAGGTGGCTGAGGGGTGTGTGCATGTGCTCTTTCTTTGACCATTTTCCCCTGTTCTGTCCCTACCCTTTTTGGCTGTTTAAGCTTCTTTGAAACCCCCCTGGAGGACTTAGTCAGGACTTTCTACCTTGGGGATTTCTAGTATGGTTGCCTGCCAAGTGCCTGAAAACCAAGCGAGGAGTTATTTTTCTTATTACTATTTCTTCTTGTTGTTAAAGGGACTTTTAATAACAGCAAAGCAAAACCCAAAATGCCTCCCTCAGCTTTCAGGCATTAAGCAGGCAGCCACACAGGGAAGCCCCAAGGGAGGAAGTCCTGGTTAAGTCCTCCAGGGGGCTTTCCAAGAAGCTGAAGCAGCCAGAGAGACTGCAAGGACAGAACAGGGGAAAATGGTAAAATAAAGAGTGGATACACCCCTTGGCTACCTCCTTACACTAAGGTAAGCACAGAAGCCCTTCATCCTGAGAAATTTCTCTGAAATTCTCACCCCTTCCCACAATTTTTTCGGTGCAATTTCTTTTCAACTCCTCCCCCCCCCAACAAATGATTGGAAAGAAACAGATTGAAAAATTTGGCACAGTGCTATTTACTAGAAAGCTACTGTATACATGTTGGATGCAAAAGGGATGGGTGTGGCATCTTGCTTTTTGAAGAGAAGAGCTGCTCAGGGTTAGGGATGTCAGAGAATTCCGCGATGGATCTTGGTGAGGCCGAATGCCAGTGCATTCGGCCCCCCGAAATCTGTTGTGAAATGAAGCCCCTGCCCCCCACCCCATGAAAGGCACATGGGACAAAGTCCCCACCACCCCCACCCCACGAAAGGCGTGCAAAACGGAGCACTTACCTGCTTCCATCTGCGCTGCTTTGCGAATGGCGGCCGTCCTGCGGCTGCCATTCACTTCCTCCTCTTCAAGCCGTGATAGACTATGTAAGTATTTACGTAGCCTATCACGGCTAATGCAGGGATGCCATTTGCATCCCTGCAGAGGACGTGATAGACTACATAAGTATTTATGTAGCCTATCATGGGGGGGGGGGAACCCAGCGTATGCAAATGGTGGTGGCTACCGCCATTTGCGTACGCTGGGTTTTTTTCCCCTCTGCCGTGATAGGCTATGTAAGTATTTATGTAGCCTATCACGGCAGGGGGAAAAAAACCCAGCGTACGTAAATGGTGGTAGAGGCTGCCATTTGCGTATGCTGGGGTTTCCCCCCCCACCATGATAGGCTACGTAAATATTTATGTAGCCAATCATGGCTCAATACAGGGACACAAATGGCGGTGGCTACAACAGCCGCCATTTGCGTCCCTGCTGGGCTGCCCAGCAGCCGGATGTCCAGCTGTGGGTGGCTGGAGCCGGCCAGCGGCTCCACAGCTTGGCTGCAGAGTGGAGCCAGCCAAGCAGGATTCTGGGGGGAGGGATGGAGGGCTTCCTCCCCCCACCGCAGATGCCCCTCAGCGGAGCAAGGTAAGGGATTCGTACATCCCTACTCAGGGTTGATTCAGTATTTATTTATTAAAAGCACATAACTAAGATGTTTTAACTGTAGATTTGAAAAAGGAAAGTGCAAAGAAGTGGGGACAAGCTTATATTTGGAAACATACATATGATATGCATGCACTTGTCTGGGAGCCAGGCTCCCTGATTAGTGTAGTTCTGGCAAACCTGGATTTCCAGTTAGTGTGGAAACACCTAAAGGAGCAGTGCTACTGTGAGGCTGCTAGTACTGAGAGAAACAACAGACTTCTCTTTTTATTATTATTCCTCCACCCCCCATTCTCATTTACTATGCAAATCCAATAGCTGATTATCAGGAAGGATGGCTTTTCGACAATCATTGGACTCTTTGCCCAGTTAAGGAAAATAAAAAGGTGTCTGTGTCAGTAAGGAATTTAATTAAGTACGGACAAAAGTGAGCTTCTGACAAATAATGCAAAGAATTAACTGGAACCTTTTGGCATATCAAACCAATATTGATTTTAAATATTGACATCAAATATATACCACCAGTTGCTGGCACTGAATGTCAGGTATGAAAGAGCAGGTGCATAAAATAGCCAATATAAATGTGAATAGAATGATCTGCATTTCATCCATAGAACCATACTCCTTTTTTTAAAAAATAGGTTAGCAGATATGAAAAGTCAACAATTAAATGCCATCAAATATCACATTCTGGGATCAAAAAACGAATCTTCAGCTTAAGCGAAGATTTAAAGCTCCTCTAATTCACTCATGCAATAACAGTCATAGAAATAGTAAATTAAGTCAACTGCCTCAACATCTGCAGCATATAAGCAGTAAATGTATTTTGCACAGTCTGAGACAGTTATCCATGTTCTGGTAATCTCTCAGTTACACTACTGCAATGCAGTGTACATGGGGCTGTCCCTGAAGGTGTTTCAGAAAATGCAGCTCGCAAAATACAGCTTCAGGACTTTTAACTAGGGATGTATGGATTGTGTAAAATCCATTCTGTATATGTTTTGCGGATTGCCAGGCACCTTTCTTTCCGTTGTCCACCCATTGCCAGAATCAGATTTTTGGGTTTCTGAATTTGTGCAAATTCACATTTTCACAATTTTGCATGTGCTAAAATGAACAAATGCCAGCAATATGTGCATTTCCACACTTTAGCCTATGGGAGGAATGCACATTTTTGACCTTAAAAAAAAAAAAAGTCTATTTGTGACAAAATTTGGGCAGAATTCAGGAAAGTTAGACAACCGGTCTGCAGAATCCACCTGACAGAGGAAAAGCTGATTCACTGTGGAATCTGTGGGTCAGATTCATGCAAATCCGAACTCATTTGGTTCCACTGTGGAATTCTCTGACATCCCTACTTTTAACTGGAATAGCTCACTGGGAGCATACTTGGTCAGGATTAAAAGCATTTCTCTGGCTGCCGGTATGGTCTTGAGTTCAATTCAAGGTGCTGACAGTGATATTTAAGGCTCCAATGTGAGAGTGAGCAACTTGTATCCCTCCAGATATTTTGACCTGAAAATCCCGCCATTCCTCACCATTTGCTATGCTGCCTAGGGCTGATAGGAATTGTAGGCCAAAACATCTGGAGGGCCACAAGTTGCCCACCCCTTACTTAATGACTTGGGTCTCCCAGAAATCCAAAGGCACACCTATCCCCATACCACCCTGCAGTGATGTTATCTTCAGGCCTTTTGATACTGAAGGTGAGATGAATGGGCACTGGAGAGAGGGCATTTTCAGCTAGTGTCCCTCATGTGTGAAATTCCCTTCCTAGAAAAGCCCATTTAGTGCCTACTCTGAGGTATCGCAGAAGAGTCCAAGGACGGGGTGGAGTCCAGAAGACTCCCCACCCCCATCCAGCCTCCAGATCCCTGTCACTGAGCTGTGCAGCACTAATGGACCTGGCTGCTGAGCACCCCAGAGCTTGGCAAGCTGCTGGGAGTGGCGCTGAGGACTCATCCTGCCTCTGCCAGCTGTCAAGGGAACCCTTGACAACCGGCATAGGCAGGAGGGGCCTCGGCACTGCTTAAGCCCTGTCCTCCTCAGGAGGAGGAGAAGGCTAGAGTGCTTGGGGGTGTGCCATGCTGAGGACTCATCCTGTCTCCACCAGCTGTCAAGGAAGCCCTTGACAACCGGCGTGGGCAGGAGGGGCCTCTGTGGCATCCCAGTGCTCTAGCCCTGTCCTCAGGAGGAGGAGAAGGCTAGAGTGCTTGGGGAATGCACTATACTGAGGACTTGGGAAGTCAAGCCCGTGCATGCATAAAGAACAAAGGCTTGACCGCCAGAGTCCTTGGCACATGGACGAAAATAGCGTTGCCCTTATTTTCACCGTAGTCTACGTAAATCTTTACGTAGACTACAGGGACCAAATAAGGAATGCGAATGGCGACTCCCTATGGGGTCCGCCATTAGCGTACGCGCTTTTTAATTTTTTTTTAAAGTCACCCGTGATAGGCTACGTGACGATTAACGTAGCCTATCACGGCTGACTTTGCAGATCTAGCCATGATAGGCTACGTAAATCGTTATGTAGCCTATCACAGGGGCTTTTTTTTTTTTTTTACTTTTCTTTTGAAGTTTGCGGCCGGGGAGACAGGGCGCTTCTCCCCGGCCTGAATTTCGGCCGGGCGAGGCGGGAAGCCTCCCCCCCTGGCCTGAACTTCGGGGGGAGCAGCGAAGCGCCTCCCGCCCACTGCGAAGCAAGCTGCGAGACCAGGTAAGTGACTTTCGTACATCCCTATCTGATTCTTAGGGGTGTACAAGGATTTTGTTTATGTTCACAAATCATGTCAACATCTCCTGTTTGAAACCTTGAATACAAATGCAAGCAAGAGGGCTTGTTAGCAATGTTCGCAAATTCCCAAAATTGCACTTGCATCTGAAAATGCAGGTGATGAAGTGTGAATTGTTGCAAAGATTATCATTTTCACATTTTACTCTATGGAGGGAAGTGCAGATTTGGTGTACTTTTTAAAAAATGTTCATTTGTCTCATTCAAGATGCACATTTTTTCTCATTCAAATGAAACAAAAAAGAATGCGATTGAACACTGGTGAGATGCATTTCAAGGTGGTGTCTGGAGAATCGCAGTGATGATGAAAATCACTTGTTTGCCCTTCCCTAGTTTTAATAAGAATTTCCAAAATCTACAATGTTCTCCATACTCAGAACAAAAAGAACTTGATTTTTACTTTATTTCTAATGGAAGTGGGAGAAATTGAAACTAAGAGATTTGTCCATCTAGGCCCAGACTTTGAATACTTTGCTCTTAAAAGTCTGGGTTTGAATCCCTGTTAAGGAAGGATGGACTCACCCGAGTCTACACTTGGCAGGTCCTCAAAGAGCTGCCACTGCCTCTTGCCCAAGAGGGCCCCTGGAGGGCTCGGTGAGTGGTCCTGGAGCACCCCGCAACTGCCCACTGGTCCATGTGAACCCCCATTTTTATGGAAAATGGGGGCTTCAGATTTTTGTATAACTAATGTTGCACACAATGGCGAATGTAAAGGGCCATTTCCACAACATTAGATCTACGAAATGGGCAGAAATGGCCCTTTATGGCTGTGGTTGTGCGCAACATCTTCCATAAAAATGGCAGCTTGCATGGAGCAATGGCAGCTGCAGATGGGTCCAGTAAGTCCCAGCTGTTCATGAGACTCAGTGGGCAGGAGTGGCAGCTCATTGAGCTGGGTTCGGGGGGGGTGTCCAACGGACTCCTGGATCCAGTCAGGCACCCACAACATCCTATCCCTTTGAATTCAACTGTGTTTGTGGTGCTGAATTATGGTTGCCACCACTTTTTTTCTGACAGGCTAATCATCTTTTACAGCTATATGATAGTAGGGATGTCAGAGAATTCCACCATGGACTGAAATGGGATCGAATTCCCTTCAGTCTGTGCCACAGAATCCTCTGCGGAACAGCACCATGAGGTCTTGTGGAGCCAGCAGTCATGCAGCTTTTTTTTTGTCATCCGCACAGAGTCGCAAAATTTTCGTAAATTAAAACGCACGGTAGTATATTCCGATAATAAATACATAAGTTGTTTGTTTGTTTTAATGAATTGTGCTCACCGCCTTGTTTGTGGATGTTCTTTTTCAATTGAAATCCCCCGTCTCCATTTACTTTCAGCCAAAACACTTCCTCCTCCTCGGGGCTTCCCAAAAC
The DNA here is from genome assembly GCF_057233095.1 of Heloderma suspectum. NCBI lineage: Eukaryota > Metazoa > Chordata > Lepidosauria > Squamata > Helodermatidae > Heloderma > Heloderma suspectum. The sequence goes on from NC_139461.1 coordinate 178,150,442, forward strand.
TAGGGATGGCGGAGAATTCCGCCATGGTTTTCAGTGAGGCCGAATGCACTGGCATTCGGCCCCCTGGAATCCGTGGCGGAACGGCCTCTGGCCCCGCCCCCCCGCGGAATCCCCCGGGACAGCACTTACCTAGGGCAGATGTGGCGGATTCGGCAGCAGCAGCGTATGCGGTGGCGGCAGGTGCGGCGGTGACAGATGTGGCGGCAGCGGCTTCGGGGGCAGTGGGTGCGGAGGCAGCAGTGGCGGTCGGTCTCCTAGCTGGCCGCGGCCGGTCGCAGCATATGCATATGGCGGCTACGCGGCTGCCATTTGCATTCGTTATTTTTTGCTGTTCTAGCCTACTTAAATATTTACGTAGGCTAGAACAGCGAAAAATAGCGAACGCAAATGGCGGTCTCCGTAGCCGCTGCCATTTGCGTACGCCTTTTTTTGTTTTTACTTTGCCGTGATGGGCTACGTAAATATTTACGTAGCCTACCATGGTTAAGTACAGGGATGCAAACGGCGGTGGCTACGGCTGCTGCCATTTGTGCCCCTGCTGCCCAGTGGCCGGATGTCTGCCCTCCATCCAGCTGTTCCCTGGAACCCCCCGCCATTCACCCAAGGGTCTTCCGAGATAACTAACAGGAGGTTTGATAATGAACGGGATGTAGAAATACAAAGCTGAGCAGAGAGGAGAACCAATTCTGTGCATGTCTACTCAGAAGTAAGTCTTACTGAGTTCAATGCAACTTACTCCTACACATGTCAGCACCCCACTTGTCCCCAGCTCAGCTTTATATTTCCATATTTCATGCTGCATTTGTACAAGTGTGACTGCTTCAGAAAGAACTTTCCATTATACTGTCTCTTTTTCTTCATGAGTTTCATATAACAGAAGTGTGGTGTAGTGGTGAGAGTCCAGCCCAAAGTCACCCAGTGAGATAACTAACAGGAGGTTTGCTAATGAGCCGGATGTGGAAATACAAAGCTGAACTGGGGGCAAGTGGGGTGCTGACATGTGTAGGAGTAAGTCGCATTGAACTCAATAAGACTTACTTCTGAGTAGACATGCACAGAGTTGGTTCTCCTCTCCATTTTAGCCTCACCATGTCAACAACAACTCTGGATGTGGAAATAGAAAGCCTTGCAGGGGAATAATTCCCCGTGCAGGGCTCCAGACCGGCATGGTCATTTTAAAAGTTTTTTTCTTTCAAACAGCGTTGCTTTAAAAAAAGAGTGCATCACTCAGGCACACCTAGGGCAGCCTTCTTTTAGGAAGCCCCGAGGAGGAGGAAGTGTTTTGGCTGAAAGTAATTACTGCACATCTCAGGGCAGGGGGAAAAATACGTAAATATCTAAAAAAAAATAGCCTTTCTTATGGAAGTTATGCAGACTCACAGAGATGGCTGGGCACCGGAATTACGGCTGTCGGTACGGACTTATCTTCGTAATTCTTGGAGCAGAAAAAAAAAGAGGAGAATTCCGGGGGCTCGCAAACGATGCTGGAGAAATTTGAGACAGACTAAAATGGGCTTGGATTTCTAAGAATCCAACCTGTGGAATCCGCCGCAGAGTGACCCCCAAAGGCCACGTGGAGTCTGGTAGAGATGGTGGAGAAACCCACCACAGTCTTCAATGAGGCCAGATTCTTTGGAATCCGGCCCCCCGGAGTCCATGGAAGAATGGACTACCCCCCCACCACCCTCCAAAATCCCCCCAGGATGGAAACTAACTGACGGTGGCTGGTCTGGGTCGCCATCTTCATTCCACGGCCATCTGCTGCCAGGCTGCGGAACAAAATGGGATCCGGCGTAGGGGACGCCATTTGCATCCCTGCCATTGGCCGTGATTGGCTACATAAATATTTATGTAGCCTATCATGGCAAAGAGCAGGGACACAAATGGTGTAGTGGATGCCATTTGTGTCCCTGCCATTGGCCATGATTGTCTACGTGAATATTTATATAGCCAATCACAGCCAACGGCAGGGACGCAAATGGCATCCTCTATGTTGGACGCCATTTGCTTCTGCAGACTGGCCGCGGCCGGATGTCCGGCAGTGGCCAGAGCCAGCCAGCAGCTCTGCGGACTCCCCGCGGAGCAGAGCCGGCTGGGGAGGATTCCGGGGGGAGGACCGGATCGCCTCCCCCCATCTGCGGACCACCCCCCCCCACAGACCCCAGGTAAGGGGATCCGTACATCCCTAGACTGTGGACTTTCTTCTTCTTTTTTTTTTTTACTTTCCCAAAATTTACACATATTTTATTTGTAGGAAAATACACAAGTTTCTGCTGAGGAAAAGTTGCCTGGAATGGGGGACAATACGCTAAATGTTACAAACTAAGGTAAATTATGTAATTACTTATGTAAACACTTATGTAATTATTTGTGGATTTTTCCACATGAAAAAAAAAATATTCGGATCTGTCTGTGAGCAGACAATGGAACAAAAGGCACCTGACAATCCATGAAACACAGACAGAGCGGATTTTACATAGTCTGTACATCCTTAGCTGTACCTATAGAATTTGTCTGGTATAGATGGGTGAGAATTTAATTTTTTATAAGAATTTTCCAAAATGTGCAAAAGTTCTTCATATTTAGGAGAGAAAGAACTTGAGGGTTTTTTGTTTTTCTTTAATGCTGGAGAAAGGAAAACTGACAGATTCTCCCATCCCTACATGATGCCTGTGCAACAGTGAATCTGTATGCGTAAACCGCCTACCATGGAGCCAAATGGACGGGTGGATGGGGGGCAATCGAATATTCAGTAGATATTGAAGCAGTGAAGTCCAGAGATTTTATGGAGGATTTATGAGGGCACATTTATTCCAACTGTAGTACAGTCATTGTCTTTGACATTTTGTGTCTGTTCTCCAGCTGCCGTGTGATTCAATGTCGGTTTGTGTTTGGCATTACAGGTTAACGTTGCTTTTTTTAAAAGTAGGACTTTATTCAGTGTGGTGCCAAATCATAGGAATAAGTGACCTTTTATGACAACTCTGAGTTATTGCCATATTCACTCCTCTGTATAACATTAAGATTTATTATGGACTGCTGTTCAGAAAGTCTTATCCTTTTTTCAGCCCACGATAATATAATAATAAAACACCTGAGTTTCATCTGGTGGCTGTAACAATAAATTAAGTTTGAAGTACTATGTGACTTTTTAAAAATCCCTTTCACCAGATGCATCAGTTTTATTCTCAGACTGAGACTTACCGTCTTAAAATATATTGAACGCTGGCCGAACTGCTCCCAGCTGTACCGTAGTGGGTTCTGGCTTAGGATGAGCATACAAGCAAAAGTAGAACTTGATGTTCTCCAAATTCCACCTTGAAGCTAGTTCCATCTCATATCCATATCAGATTGCAAACTTTTTTCTTTTTCTTTTTGGATGAAAATTCATGGGTATTTTCATGCATATTTCCCCAAATGTATGCATCCATTGTGCCCATCTTTGAAATGTACATGTTCTTCTCTCATTAATTAAAGTGTGTCCGTGCACATTTATCAGAAGTATACATTTCTCATGCACATTTTTCAAATGTATGCATGCTGTCAAACAGTTTGTTGCTGTTGTTGTTGTTCACCAATGACATTGCAAGCTCAGAAATGTACAGACTTCGACCACAGATTTCATTGAAGTCAGGGTTCTGTCTGATAGGTGTGAACTAGGTAGGGATAGCAGAGAATTCCGCCATGGATCTCAGGGAGGCCAAATGCCAGTGCATTCGGTCCCCCAAAATCTGTGGCGGAACGGCCTGCCCCCCCACCCCCTCCGCGGATCCCCCCAGGACGAGACTTACCTGGGGCAGATCTTCCTGGCGGTGGCGGCTGTGGCAGCTAGTCTTCCGACCGGCTGCCGCCACAAATTGCAGGTTTGTTCATTTGTTTTTTACACACACGTGATAGGCTACGTAAGTTTTTACATAGCCTAAAATGTCTGGGTAAAAAAAAAAAAAGGCGTACACAAATGGCGGCAGCTACAGCCGCCGCCATTTGCGTTCCTTATTTTGGGCCATCTTAGTCTACATAAATAATTACATAGACTAAGACGGCGAAAATAAAGGGAACGCAAATAGCGTCCGCTACGCTATTTGCGTTCCCCTTATTTTCGCCATCTTAGTCTACGTAAATACTTACATAGATTAAGACGTCAAAAATAAGGAATGCGGGGGGTTTTCCCCGCATTCCTGTACGCGGTTTTTCCTGCATTCCCGTACATGGTTTTGTGGTTTTTTTTCCCCAGAGCCCTCCGCGGCCGGAAATCTGGGCTGGCTGGGCCTGGCCGGCTGCTCCACGGAGCCGCCGGGGAGCACAGCCAGCCACGGAGGATTCCGGGGGGGAGGAACGGAGCACCTCCCCCCCGTCCAGGATTCCAGGGGGAGGGACGGAACGCCTCCCCCCCATAAACATAATCCGGGAAAAGGTAAGTGATTTTTGTACAACCCTAGAACTAGGCAAATCCTGATCAAAGATGAACTGAAACAAATTTCTCATATGTCCCTATGTCTGACAGTTTATCCATCTAACAGATGCTTAGTAACATAAAAATTGGGTGCAACACCTTGACTACTTTCAGTATAGGATCCTTTCCACCCCATAAATCTTGCTTTTTATATTTCTAAACTAAAATACGCTACAATAATAAAACAAATCATTAAATTGAAGATAAGACTAGCAATACTTTAAAAAATGCTTCCTGTATGGCTATTCTGGTGTGATATTTATTTATTTATTCCTCCTCCTCCTCCTCCTTCTCTCTCTCTCTCTCTCTCTCTCTCTCTCTGCAGAATGACCCAAAACATCAGAAGTACATATAAATATACAATGAGAGGCAGGAACTGTATGCAAGTGTCTCTGAAAAAATAACAGGCCCAGCATCTCCATATGCCCTAGTGCTCTCTGGTGGTTAATTTGTAAGCTGAATTAAACATTCCCTTTGAAAACATGTGTTATCAGAACATCAGGAGTACAAATGAGAATCTAACCTTTTCAGTACTTGTCTCATTGTATTTCCAGTATTTCCCCGCTGCTTCTTGGGAAATCTGTACAAGTCATGTGGATGGCAACTCTTTGCAAGTAGGACCTCATCCATTTAGGAAGAAATCGTCCTAAACGAGCTTACTATTGTCAAGAGTCTACTTTATATCAACCTTTCTGAATCTTGTCATAGAATCCAAATGCTTTCATTATATTCTTACCTCTACTTTATTTTACAGTGTTTAACCTGCAGTGAAGTGAAAATAGTGATGGTGTTTTCCTGTAAACTATAAATCCCTGATTCACTAGCTCAGATTAACCCTGAGAGACAGATAACAAATCTGGATTGTGGAAAATGAACAAGGGAAGGACAATGACTTATTTTAATTCATAAGAGGCTGGAAAGACCACATCAAGCCTAACAGATGTTCTACATTGGTAGGGAAAAACCACCCAACTCTAAAGTTTTCTGTAAATCAAGATAATCTCAGAGGGACACAAAGGAATTATGAATTTGCTTATTTTCTAACAGATAAATGATTGTCACAGAAATGGCTATAACTCTTTCTCATTAATTAAGACCTCATTCATACATGCGTGTACTTTGAGTACAATGAATTACTGTCTGGTTCAGTTCTTTGCCAGCCTGCATACAGTCACGGAAAGTAAGAGCACAGGGATCCCATTGAGGTTGTGTCCTGGTGAGAATTGCCTGGAAGCCCCGATGATATGAACCAGTGCCTCCACTGGGAATCCCACTGGTGCCTTCATCAGAGACAGCCCCCACCATGTGCACAATTGGGGCTACACTTTAGCAAGCAGTTGTACTTCTGTGAATGCCAGGGACCATGTATGGTGCCCCTAGAAGCACAGGTCATACCGCTGGTGCCTTCATGCAATTCCTATGGGGCTAGAAGCCTGCTGGCAGGTGATTGCACAGGAGCTGGCAAAGATGAAATGGGCGTGCATGTATGGTGGGGTGCCCACTTATGTGGTGCCCTGAAAGGAGAAATGCATCACCTCAGAAGGGGGACAAAAGAGAACACACCAATTTGCATAACACATTTGGAAATGATTATAATTTCACTAGAAATACAATATATATCACTGTAGTGGAGAAGACTGATGGAGGGAGCAATCCTATCTGGATCGACGGTTGCCTCCGACCCTGGGGGCGTCCACCTATCCAGTGCAGGGCAGAAGGAATGGTGAGGAGCAGATCTCCTCCTCGCTCCTCCTGCCTGGCTTTTGCCGCTAGACAGCCAATTTCGGCTGTCTAGCAGTGGGACCAGCATTTCCGACTTCCCTGCCCCAGGAACACCCCATTTTTGCCGCTCTGCACTCCTCTTCTGAGCACGGAATGCAGGGCTGTTCTGCGCTGCCTACAAGGCAGTGCAGGAGGGGGTGGTCAGTTCTCAGAAACCGACCTAACCTATGGCCGTCTCGATGCTGACTGGTGGCCATAGGATTGCACCCAAAGTGACCTATGTGCCTGCCCAGTCTGCTGTCCTGGTGCTAACCATTGATGGTCAACTTCAAGACCCATGTTCTCCCTTTCTATGGTGCCTTAAGTTTCTTTACATTTAAAGCAGGCTCAGACTGGACACCTTTTCCAAGAGAAGAGACCTTCAAATGGAGTCTTGCCCCTGTGAGTTGGGATGTCATGGGAGTCCAAGAAGGTGGTGGAGTCCAGTGGACTTCCCTCTACTCGGCCTCCTGGACTCTAGCCTGTAGACCTCCATGCTTGCCTGACTTGAGGTACTCCAAGCCAGGCAAGCACAGCAGTCCCCACTGATCCATCAAGCCTCCATTTTGCATAAAAACCTGGAGCTCAGCCTTTTTTCGTAAATCCCCATTTATGCAAATGGAAGCTGTAAGGGGGCCATCTACACTAGTGTACAGGCTTAAATAGAACATTTACATCTGTAATCTTGTGTAAATTACCATTTCACGGCTGCCATTTGCATAAATGGGGATTACAAAAGAGGCTGAGCCACCATTTTAATGCAAAATGGCGGCTCGGCAAGGGATGGGGCAGCTCTACACTACTTGCTGGGCACCTGTGGACTGCCTGGCAGCTTGCCATATGCAACGAACATGTTAGGGCAGCTGGCAAGGCTCCAGCCATCCCTACCTGCAAGCTTCCAAAACAAAGGACTGCCTTCTGTACAATGTAACACCTGGCCACTCTCATGACTGGCAGCAGTATATGTTAACCGATGCCACTGAAGAGCACTGCATTTGGGAGACTATGCGGTCATAAGAAAGCTCTGTGGTGTATGATCTGTGATGGCCCATACACATATGCAAAGAAGTCACCACTTCCTATGATAAACATGTGTGTGAACCAACACTTAAGATCTGTTATGCAGTTAGATAAAAACAGGACTCGAAAGAGAAATAAATAAATATGGCTTGCTTCTGTAAACTGGCATCTATCACTTTATTAGGCAACATTTTTGTTTCCCGTAGGGTTCTTTTTTTAAATAGAAGCGACTTTTATTACTTGGATAATTAAAATATTATACATTTCTTTTAGGCCACCAAAATAGCGCAGCATCATGTTAATTTGCCATGCAGTGCTGAAATGCCTGGGTGAGGAGGAGAGCAAGTGGAAAATTCTGTATAAAACGTTAAACGTGGAATCACATACAAACAGGGAATAAACATTTCATCAAAATGGATATAGACTGTTGTTTTGGGTTAAGTCCTATTGCTTTTATCAGATGCATGGATGGGTGAATCTATTAAGTTTGTTTTCACTCAAGTTCTCATTTTTCTACTGCTAAGTTCATCCCATCTCATCTCTGCATCAAATTGCAGGTTGTTGTTTTTAATTTGTACACAAATGTGCATGTGTTTTTCAAAATATACATGTTCTTTATATACTTTAAAAATGTACGTATTTTATGCACACTTTTTTCAAATGTATGCATTTTTGCAAGCATTTTTCATCGATTAAACCATTGTCATGAACATTTTTGAAATATACACATTTTGTATGCACTGTTTAAAATGTATACTCTGTGTGTGTGAGAGAGAGAGTGAGAGAGAGAGAGAGAGAGAGAGAGAACTGCATCACAAACTTCAGAATAGTATGCTTTTTGATATCTAACTGCATTCCAGTTCATGTTCAGGTCCAGGAAGTGCAAATTTAGAAAGTTCACTTCAAAATGTGAACTGAATAAATTTCTCAGCCATCCCTAATCTAATGTCCCTAGTGGGCAGAGAAAGACTCATGTAGGATAGGAAAGGCCTATGTGAGCCTTGGGCTTTCGAACTCCTCCCCTCTCCCCCATTCATGTCCAAGAGGATGAAATTGATGCCTTTCACTTTTGAATAAGGGCACAGTCCTATGCAGGTTTAGGCAGAAAAAAGTCTATGCTGGCTGGGGAATGCTAGGAGTTGTAGGACTTCTTTATGTCTTTATGTCTTTATCCTACATAGGATTGCACTCTAAACCTGTTTTCTATTATGCCCACTCCCAGGATACTGTGGTTTATTCTAATTGAAACAAATCAGGATCAAACCAGGGGCCGATCTACATTGCGCCCGCCATCGCAATGAATTTGGTGTCCCATCGTGTTAAACGCTCTCGCATTAAAACGTGATTATTCACACTCATCTATTTTCCCTGTTGCAGTGCTTCATCAAATGCGCATGCTTGGTTCACACTCGAGCACTGTGCTGTTTTCCTGCACATGCTTGTTTGATGTCGGATGCTAAGCGGGGTCGGCCCCGGTCAGAAGTTCAATGGGCGACCGCCTGGGAATCAGGCTTCCTGCATTGAGCAGGGTGTTGTTGTATTCCTTCAAATGTGACTAAGTTTTACCCCCTCCTATCCCCCACTCCAGATGTTTGTTTGTTTATAAATTAAGGCGTTATCCTCATAGAATCGGGGCTTCTCCGTGATGTTTTTTTTTCTAATTGAGGCATGATCTTTGAAGCTTCGACGTTGTGAACCTTCACAACCTTAATCAAAAACAAACAAACATCCAGAGCAGGGGATAGGAGGGGGTAAAACTTAATCTCACTTCAAGGGATACAACAACCCCCTGCTAAGTGCAGGAAACCTGATTCCCAGGCGGTCTCCCATCCAAGCAGTGACCGGGACTGACCCCGCTTAGCTTCCAAGATCAGACAAGCGTGTGCACATCCAGCCCTTTGCTTGTTGCTGAGGAAACGGGGGCTGCTGAGTAGGGACGGCAGAGAATTCCGCCACGGATCTCGGTGAGGCCGAATGCCAGTGCATTCGGCCCCCCAAAATCTGTGGCGGAACGGCCTGCCCCTCCGCCCCCCCATGGATCCCCCCCCAGGATGAGACTTACCTGGGGCTAGGGATGTACGAAAATCACTTATCTTTCGGGGATTATGCTGATGGTGGGGGGGAGGCGCTCCGTCCCTCACCCCGGAATCCTAGATGGGGGGAGGCGTTCCATTCCTCCCCCCCCCAGAATCGTGGCCAGCCGGCTGTGCTCCGCAGCGATTCTGCAGAGCCGCCGGCCGGCTCTGCCAGCAGCCGGACATCCGGCCGCTGGCTAGCAGGGATGCAAATGGCGGTGGCCATAGCCACTGCCGTTTGTGTCCCTGCAGTCAGCCATGATAGGTTACATAAATGTTTATGTAGCCTATCATGGCTGACTTTAAAAAAACAAAAATAAATGCGCGTACACATTTGCGTTTCTTATTTTGGCACATCTTAGTCTTCATAAACATTTACGTAGACTAAGACGGTGAAAATAAGTGGAACGCAAATAGCGTAGCATCTACGCTATTTGCGGTCCCCTTATTTTCGCAGTCTTAGTCTACATAAATGTTTACGTAGACTAAGACATGCCGAAATAAGGAACGCAAATGGCGGTGGCCATGGCCGCCGCCATTTGCGTCTGCGCGTTGTTGTTTTTTTAAAGTCAGCCATGATAGGCTACGTAAAGCCATGATAGGCTATGGCTACATAGCCTATCATGGTGTTTTTTTAAAACCTAGCCGTGATAGGCTACGTAAATCTTTACGTAGCCTATCACATTTTTTTTTTTAACTGGAAATGACTGCGGCGGCAGCCGGTGGGGAGACTGGCCACCGCCTCCGCCACCGCCGATCCACCCCCGGAGCCGCCACCGGAGCCACCTCCGCCAGGAAGATCCGCCCAAGGTAAGTCCCATCCCGGGGGGGGGGGCGTTCCACCACCGATTTCGGGGGGGCGAATGCGCTGGCATTCAGCCTTCCTGAGATCCATGGCGGAACTTTCGTACATCCCTACCTGGAGCGGATCTTCCGGGTGGTGGCAGCTTCGGCAGCAGCTGCAGCGGCGGCGGCTGGTCGTCCGACCGGCTGCCGCCACCACCATTTGCAGTTTGTTTGTTTTTTTACCCAGATGTGATAGGCTACGTAAGTTTTTACGTAGCCTAAAACATATGGGTAAAAAAAAAAAAAAAGTGTACGCAAATGGCAGCGGCTACGGCCACCGCCATTTGCGTTCCTTATTTCGGGCTGTCTTAGTCTATGTAAATATTTACGTAGACTAAGACGGTGAAAATAACGGGAATACAAATAGCGTCCACTACGCTATTTGCGTTCCCCTTATTCTTGCCGTCTTAGTCTACATAAATATTTACGTAGATTAAGACGGCAAAAATAAGGAACGCAAATGGCGGCGGCCGTAGCCGCTGCCATTTGCGTACGCAATTGTTGTTGTTGTTTTCCCCAGAGCCCTCCGCAGCCGGAAATCTGGCTGCGGATGGCTCTGGCCTGGCTGGGCCTAGCCGGCTGCTCCGCGGAGCTGCTGCGGAGCACAGCCGGCCAAGGAGGATTCCGGGGGGGAGGAACAGAGTGCCTCCCCCCCTGTCCAGGATTCCGGGGGGAGGGACGGAACACCTCCCCCCCACCATAAACATAATCCGCGAACTGGTAAGTGACTTTCATACATCCCTACGCTGAGGAAGCTATGCGATCGGTAGCCGGAAGAAGACATGGGGCCATTGAGAGCTGTGATTGGACAGGAGGGAAATACAAACACCACCTCATATGGACAGGCGGGGGAGGGGACTACGACTGAATATGGTAGCGAAGGCAGAAAATCAAAGCACATTAAGGGGAAATACCAAGATATTAGGGTATTGAAAGCGGGAGCACAGAAGTGGGAAATTCCAGTTCCAATTCAAGGTGGCTACCGTGTGGTGTGAAAGGCGGGCAGTGAAACCTCATTGGAAGTGAAAAAAGGTGGTAAGTGTAGATCCAGCCAAGATTGTTCTTGTGCTTTTATCACTTTTAATATTGTATTGATGTTGTGTGTTTTATTGGTGTATACCACCTTGGGAGGGAAGCCCATGAAATATTCCAAAAAAATAAATGAATATATTAGCTGTGGCCCATTGACAAGTGCAGAATGATTTTGCTTCTCTTTCACTCCAGGGAAACCTAGACTCCCGCTCCACAACATCTAGCAGAACCTTCCCCTGTCCTGATGTCAAGATGATATGCATTTCACTCTCCTCCACCAAAGACCACCAATTATGTATGGAGGGGGGAGTGAAACATAGGGCATGATGGAAAACAAACAATAACAAAAAACAGGTGTGTGTTCCACTAGACATTATGGAGTGGGGAGAGAAGCTGGATACTCCAGTTCCATTTTGGGGTTGTCACTTACAATATCGTTGCATTTTTCTCTCTGTAATGTAACATATTTTTCCAGGTTCATTAAAAGCAGCACTTCAGAGACTAAATTAGTTTCTGTGGTCTACAGCTTCCACTGACTATGCCTCAGTTTATAATTTCTGTTTCCAGGGCTTCAGCTGGAGGAGGGAACCAGAACATCAGTGGTCCTGCTCTCTGAACATTTGGCACAAATAAGAAACTATCACACCTCTGCACTTTGAATTATGTATTTGTCAAGCCCATTATAGTGCTGCACTGGGAAATCTGATGCCAGATGGTGTGTGGGGTGAAAGCGCCATCAGATAAACTGTTGGATGGAGGGAGACATCAGCCAATGGTGATAACAATGAATCACCATATGGTGCAAGAGCAAATGACCTTTTTAATTAGACCAAATAACGTGTTAATCAACAGCCCATTTAATTAAATATCCAATCATTATTTAATCATAATGATTCCATGGCAAATTTACTAAAATGCAACATTTCCCTGATTTATACTAAATTTTGGGGCTTTAAAAATCATCATTTCATTCCACCAGACATAATTTGAGGCTATTCCTCATTTCTTTAGTTCATATTTCATGGCATTTATACACAAATTAGGGTGGTGGGAAGTATGGATGTATGGTGGATAGGAATACCAACTTCCTTCCATTAGCACAGGATCAAGTTTTCTTTCTTCTGGGGTTTGAAAGAACAATAATTGCCCTGCATCACAGGACAAACACCCTTGTTTTTCTGCCTGAATCACTTCTTGGGTCATAAAGCAACGCAATGGGTAGCCTCCAAGGGTGAAAAATGGTGATGAACCACGACCCTAAAACTGGAGGAAGATGTTTTTCTACCAACTGAAGATGGAACTTTACGAGGGTTACATTCCTTCCAAGCACTAGGTAATGCTTGCCTTGGTTTCCATTGATTCTTTTACCTAGTTTGCCACCTAAATTAATCCCTAGCTTTACTTATAGTTCTGTTTGCTACCTAACAAGGAACCTGTGTGTGTCACTTAAGGCTGGACAGAGATTTGGGTTAACTGCAGGATATTTTATTTTCAAAATATTTTCTTTCTCCCAGCAATCCTTGATGTAATTTAAAACGTGCATAATTACACCAAGTAGATCCTAATCCAGTTAAATCTCCTAATTCCTCTTACGCTCCATCTTAAAACTGTGACTAAATGCAGACTTTGTGGCTTCAGAATCAAGTTATTCTCTTTCTCTCTCTCACCTGTGGATTTTAGGCTGCAGTGCTTAGCACACTTACAACAGAGAAAGGCTCATTGACCCACAGAGAGATACTTCTAGGTAACCATGTGTATCAGTGGTGTTGAACCTCATTCAGCCTGAAGGCCAAAATCAATTTTACAGAAACTCTCAGGGGCTGCATTCCAGTGGTGGATCAGGCCAAAATACCAGTATATTTTAGCTTAAAGCTCTTACTGCCAGATATTCAGCCTTAGGAGAGGCATTTCAATCTTTTACATTGTGATAAAAAGGCACAAAAACCAGGACACCACCCAACAGGTTAGCGGGAAGATAGTGGGGCCAATAGAAAGGGAGCGTGGCCATTGGAGGGACTGTAGGCGGGATGGCTTTGGTGTGTGAACCTGAGATTCTGCATCCCAGATGTATACATTAGGCTCTAAGGAGATTTTATTTATTTATTACAGTACACAAGTGTGCCCTGATGCACCATTTTGGGATTACAGGTATAGGATACAACAACTTTGATAGCATGTCTTGAAATTCTGGGAACTTAAATATTAGTGCTGTATTATTTACTTATTTTAAATCCTCATTTCAAATCTATAGTAAAAATACTGATCACATCAGAGCTGATCCAGAATTGGTAATGGTGCAGAAAGAATTAAGATTAAATGTATTTCAGAATAATTTAAAATATTGTCACAGGTGCCTTGAATTTTAATTCTGCTTTTTAAAAAACTTTTAAATAGTAAATGCAAAATATATAGGGTTTTTTTTTTAAGTCTATCTAGGGCACAATCCTATGCCTGCTAGACAGCAGCTAGATGGCCATAGATTTTTTTTTGTTTTCTGGGAACTGAGCTCAGAGAAAGCATCTTAGGTTGGTTCCCAGAAAACCACCTCCCCTCCCCCTCCCCCACCACCTTGTAGGTGGCATAGTTCACCCCGGTTCCATACTCATAAGAGCAGCATGGAGTGGCTGAAAAGGGGGTATTCCTGGGGGAGGGGACAACAGAAGTGCCTTTACGATGCTTCCTATGTGCTGTCCAGCCTCCCCCTCCCCCCACTCCAAAGTGACCTGGCTAGACAGCCAAAATCGGCCATCTAGCTGTAAATGCAGGGTGGCTGGAGTGCAGAGGAGAAGATCCCCTCCGCACTCCACCCGCCCTGCATTGGATAGTCAGTTGCCTCCAAGTTTGGAGGCAGCTGACTATTCCCGTAGGATTGGGCCCTTAGTCTTTTTAACTATTTAGTCAAATGACAAAATGAACTCTTCTTTTTTTTCTTCAGTGAGACAATAAAAAAACACAGTGATTGTTCAGTAGTATGTTTGGGACAACAATCCCCTTTTCATTACCCATGCAAATCAATGGAGTGAATGAACCCCATTGACGTGTATGGGGAAAGCAAATAGCTGTGTGGCTGCATCAAAAGTAGGGATGTTGGAGAAGTCAGCGACAGATCCAAATGAATTCAGATTTCTATGAATTCAACCCATGAATTCAGCAGCAGACAGGTTTTTTCCCAGTTGCACAGATTCCACTGACTTGCAGACCAGTTTTTTTTTTTGAAGAAACTTTCTGGAATTGTATACACAATTATTCATACAAAAATATGGAAAATATATATATAAAAAAATCTGAATGTCCCCCCATAGGTTAAGGCAGGAAAATGTGGATTTGGGGGCTGGGGGATTTGCACATTTGCACAAATGCAAGTGTGCACATTTTAATGTGAATGCAAGTTCGGGAAATTGAGAAATATCCAATTACATCAGTGAACAGATGATGGAACAAGAGATGCCTGACCTGGGAAACACAAATGAAATGGATTTAACAAAATCCATGCATCACTAATCAAAAGTCCTTGATAGTCATAAGAGACCACTGTGGGCATATTTAAAAACCAAACAAAAACACCAGTGCATTAGAATTAGTATTAATTCTATTTGTATCAACCCCTTCCTCCAAGGATCTCAGAGTGGAATACATCATCACCCCTACCCATTTTATTCTCACAACAACCCCATGACGTAGGTTAGACTGAGAGATAGTGACTTGCCCAAACTCATCCAGTGAGCTTTGCAACTGAATTTGAAATTATCTGGTCCTAGTCCAGCTCTCTGACCACTACATTAGCTTGGCTCAATGTATTACTCTTCTGATTCACCTCACTACAACTGATGGTATCAATGCTTGTCGGTCTCAGTGTTCTTAATTTTCCAGTCCTCCTTCTTCTACAGCATGGAAAATCTTTCTTTTTTTTTAGAAGACCCTTCAGATTCTCTGTTCTCTCCAACCTCTGCCATTCAACTCATGAACTTGTCTTCTGGAGTTCTAACTTAAGGACTACCAGTGACTTGTATTCTTCCTTCTTGCAAGTCATCTACTCCTCCGTCAAGTCATCTTCTTCCAGACAAGATGGTCTTCTCCTGCCAAAGGGTAGCAATTTAGCTCTGATGGATTTCGTTTTTAAACTAAGACCACACTATTCCAGCAAGATGTGCAAAAGAAGTATTGTAAGCTGAAATCCCAGCCATATCTATGATTGCCACCTGACCAGGTTTTATTGAACTTTTAACTTGACTGTTTTTTTTCCTGTCTCTCACACACAACTGGAACAGCTACTGTCCATCTGCTTTCTACCAATTATGTCTAACAGGACTATTGTTGCTAGGGGTGAGAGAATCAGCTAGATTTGAGTTCACTGACATTCTCCTACCTTCACATCTGAGTTCAGATCATCTATCCCCCTCCCGGGGGGTGGGCATTGCTGTTCAAACTGAAATAATATGCATTCCAGTGTGCAATTTTTGAATTAGACACCCAAAATACACACTTTCCCCTGCCAATAGACTAAAGTTTGAAAGTGCCCATTTAGAAATAAATAAATAGATGCAC
Source organism: Heloderma suspectum (assembly GCF_057233095.1). Lineage (NCBI taxonomy): Eukaryota > Metazoa > Chordata > Lepidosauria > Squamata > Helodermatidae > Heloderma > Heloderma suspectum. Next base: position 178,166,174 of record NC_139461.1, read on the forward strand.
CTTTCAAACATGATCGCAAGTTCAGGAACTTAGGAGCTTTTCTGGAAAATTGCACTCCTGTTCACATTTGTGTTTTGTGTTGCAAATGGGGGCAAATTCAATGTAAAAATGAATCCATATGAAATTCTTACACATCCCTAATTTTTGCCACTCATTAAAGTAGGGATGGGGAGAGCAACTCTGTGATTTCTGTTGGTCTGAAGGAAAGTGGGAATGTGTCCCTGGTCCAGAGCTTGAGCAAAGTATTCAGACTGAGAAGAACAGCCAGAATCAACAGCTTTTTGGATTAGATGGAACTCAATTGGCCTTGGAACTTGAAGAGAACCATAACATTCCCTGGTATGACTACCTGCTTAATGTTTCTGGACATCTCTAAATCCAGAGGGTTCAGCACCACCATTGTTCCTTTCTGAGGTTCTATCCATGAAGAGCTTTTCTGTAAACATCTACTCTCATACTGTGAACTGCAAGAAGAAGTTTAAGTCCAATTAAGAAAGGATCAGAGGGCCATGTTAAATTAATTATTAATGTTTGGGTGCCATCATAATCCTTCTTGTAGCTTTCTGCTACTTTTGGTCTGATTTGCCCTCAACCCTATTTTTTTTTTTTTTAAATACTTCATAAACAGCCTTGCACATACAATGATTGATAACTTTGACTGTATAGTACAGTCAGGGAATTCATTTTGCCACATTGAAAGGTAATTTATCATAGCCTGAGATGTCATTGCAATTTGCTTCATCTAACTGAAGCTTCATTTCCCCAGCTCACTTCCACTGCCTTCGGGTCTGTGATAAACCCCAAGGCTCATTCTAATTTGACTTTGTCCTCATGTAAAGTTTTTCAGTGCAGTGAACATCTATGGTTACTTTTGGGGTATATTTGCACAGATGCTCCACAAGAACATTTCAGAGTTGTGGTGGCACATAGACACATGACAGCTATGGGCCAGGGAGGCAGCTTTGGGGTGCTGGGTTGGCAGGCTAAACCAGCTCTCCTCTTCCAGGTTTTAGCAGGGGGGATAAGATTTACAAGAGAGATGAAAGACTAACTTTAGATATCATCAAATTTAACTTGCAAACACTTATAGTATAATGTAAGAGAAGCTATTGTGGCTACTTTAAAAATAATGACCAGGGCCACAATAACCAGGGATATGCCCTAACCCCGGCGCCAGCTTGTCTGGCTGAAAGGGGGGGGCATTGTGGGCGGGTGGGGTGACAAGACGTAGGGGCCTCTGATTGGTGCACCCCAGTGGCACCACCATGCAAGGAGGGGCAGGCTGCGTTGCCTTAAACTCAGCCCTCCTCCCAATCTCAGCTCTCTGGCTCAACGCAGCTAGAGAGGAAACCACGAAAAACACTTGCCTCCTGAAGACCAGCTTCGTCGTTTGCCAGCCACCTGGACTCCGCGTGCAATCTGCATGCCCAAAGCCTAGCTGGTGCTCACAGCAGGGCACGCGTGCACGCTCCGGCGCGGCTCCATTATGGCCAGCGACTTCCCTGTCAGCTGGAGTGCCGGCGTTGGTGGTGGGGCGTGCTAGGGCGCGGCGCCCGCTGCTGCCGCCGCTTTCTGTCCTGAAGGCCCCAGCGCTTGCAGGGGCAGCGCGCCCGACCCCTCCTGCTCCTCGCTTCTTCCTCAGGCGGTAGCCGCGCGCCTCCGCCGCCACGGCCTGGGGTTGGTGGCGCTTGCGGCGGAGGCATATGTGCGCGGGCGCTGCCCCCTCGGCCAGCGCTTGCCGCCCGACGGGTGCGCCGGCGGCTGTGCGGGCGCGCGCTCGAGCGTGGCGCCTCCTGGTCTCCCCTGCTGGGGCGCCGGCACTTGCAGCGGCCAAGCACCCGCCCCCCTTCCCTCCTCCTCAGGCGGTTGCCGCGCGCCTACCCTGCCGCGTCCCTGGGGCTACCAGCACTCGCAGCGGGGGCACGTGTGCGCGGGTGCCGCCCCTTCGGCTGATGCTTGCCGCCCGACGGGAGCACCAGCGGCTGTGCCGGAGCGCAACCGGGGGCGGCGCAGGCTGTCCTGCTCTCCTACGGGGGCGCCTCGGCTCGCGGCGGCTGGGCGCCTGCCCCCCCTTCTCACCTCGGGTGGTGGCCACACAGCCGCGGCCCGGGGGTCGCCGGCGCTTGCAGCGGGGGCGCATGTGCGTGGGAGTCACCCCCTCAGGCGGCACTTGCCACCCCAGCTAGAGCGACGGCGGCTGCGCGGGCGCGTGCCCGGGTGTGGCACCTGCTGATCTGCTCCTCTGCCGGGGCAGCAGCCAAGAGCCCACACCCCTTTTTTCAGCGTGCACTTGAGCATGGCACCAGTGGCTGCGGGCAGTTGCTGGCTCTGAGGGGTGCCGGCACTTGCACCGGTGACATGCCTGCCCCTCTGCTTCTTTCCTCACTGGCGGTTCAAGGGCCTGGGCGCCGAGCAGATTGGCGCCAGCTCTCACCGCCTCCCGTGAGTGTGGGGCGCTCGTGGCAGCAGCACGTCCGTCACCCCCCCAAAAAAACAACCCACAGCTGCGGCTCCCTGTGGTGCGCCCACCGCGGCTCCCGGGTCATGGGCGCTCTTGGCTGGGCCTTTGCTGCGCCTCTTGGGCACCGGCTTGCAGTGGGCGGCAATCGCACCCCTTTCAAAGCCACTGTGTTGTAGTGGCTACAGTGTTGGACTGGGACATGAGAGACCCAGCTTCTAGTCTCCTTTGCAGGGGTATAGTTTAGGGCTAGAACCCCTGCTGGGCATGCTGAAGATCGCATGCCCAGTACCTGGCATCTACAGGTAGGACTAGAAAACACCTATCTGAACCCCTGGCAGAGCCGGGGGGGGCACAGATTCTCCACTCCTGCCCTATAAAGTAATAAGGTTAATGGCTAGACACACGGTGTCTTAAATGTGAACACAGAGAGCCATACAGAAAGAGGATCTGTTTTTGGCACTCACCTCTCTAGCCGCTGCCGGTAGGGATGTCAGAGAATTTCTCCACGAATCTCGGGGAGGCAGAATGGCAGTGCATTCAGCCCCCCAAAATTGGTGGAGAAACGGTCTGCCCCCCCTGCCCCCCCCGGGACGGGACTTACCTTGTGCGAATGACCCTGGTAGCGGTGGCTCCGGCGGTGGTTCGGCGGCGGTTCGGTGGCGGCCGCTGCGGCAGCTGGTCTTCTGACCGGCTGCCACCGCCGCAATTTCCAAGTTAAAAAAAAAAAAACATGATAGGCTACGTAAAGATTTACGGAGCATATCATGGCTAGATTTTTAAAAAAACACCATGATAGGCTACGTAAATGTTTACGTAGCCTATCACGGCTGAGTGGGGAAAAAAAACCTGCACGTACGCAAATGGTGGCACCCATAGGCGCCGCCATTTGCGTTCCTTATTTTGGCATGTGTAGTCTACGTAAAGATTTACGTAGACTACGGCGAAAATAAGGCCAATGCAAATAGTGTTCCCTTATTTTTTTTCCCCCCAAAGTCACCCGTGATAGGCTACGTGACGATTTACGTAGCCTATCACGGCTGACTTTGGAAATCTAGCCGTGATAGGCTACGTAAATCGTCACATAGACTATCACAGCTGTGTGTTGTTGTTTTTTTACTTACTTTTTTATTTTGTAATGGCAGCGGCGGCAGCCGGTCGGGAGACCGGCCGCCGCCCCCGCCCCCGATGAAATGCCGCCGAAACACTGCCGGGACCCGCCTCTGAGAGGGACATTCGCTGAAGGTAAGTCCCATCCCGGGGGGGGCGGGGGGCTGGTGGAGAATTTCCCCAACACTTTTGGGGGGCCGAATGCCTCAGCTCTCGGCCTCCCAAAGAGTCGAGGAGAAATTCTCTGCCATCCCTAGTCCTCAGGACGTTCTGTGTGCATCTAAACAGGCATAGGATTGCACCTTTAAGTACAAAAGCAACTAATACAATATTCATGAGGGTAGCATTTTTCAGGTTGTCATTTTGCATGTCTGGATGGGTGAATCTGTCAGTTTTGCTTTCTCCTACATTTGAATTTTTAAAATCTCAAGTTCTTTCTCTCTCAGATATGAAGAACTTTGCTAATTTTGGTAAATTCTTATCAAAACAGAACTGAAAAGAAATTCTCACCCATCTGCACCAGCCAAATTCCATAGGTACAGGTATTATCAGCATGGAGAAGACTATGATATACCGGCCACTGATGGATTCTATTATATTCGGGGATATACAAATGTCACAAATAAACAAACAACAGGCCTCCTTAATGATAAGGAGCCTGTCAGATCTATCTATCATCTATCTATCTAGTTTGGAAAGCCTTATTAAGCACTGATATTACTGAATATACAGGGGTTCAAACCCAGACTTTGAAAAGCAAAGTATTCAAAGCTCAGGGCCAAGATGGATGAATGCGTCGCTTTCATTTTTTCTCACCTTCATTTTTTTAAGAAAAAATAAAATCTCAAGTTGGTTTTGTCCTGAATGTAGGGATGTACAAAAGTCACTCACCTTTTGATGAAATGTGATTCGAGGTGTGGGGGAGGTGCTCCGTCCTCCCCCCGAAATTCTGGCCGGGGGGGAGGCGCTCCGTCCCTCCCCCCCCCAAATCCTGGCCAGCCGGGTGTGCAAATGGCGGTGGCCATAGCCACTGCCGTTTGCATCCCTGCAGTCAGCCGTGATAGGCTACGTAAATGTTTATGTAGCCTATCACGGCTGAGTAAAAAAAACAAAAAAACATGTGTATGCAAATGGCGGCGCCCATGGGCGCTGCCATTTGCGTTCCTTATTTTGGCACGTCTAGTCTATGTAAACATTTACGTAGACTACAGCAAAAATAAGGGGAACGCAAATAGCGTAGACGCTACACTATTTGCGTTCCCCTTAATTTCGCCATAGTCTACGTAAATGTTTACATAGACTAAACGTGCCAAAATAAGGAATGCAAATGGTTTTTTGTTTTTTGTTTTACTCAGCCGTGATAGGCTACGTAAACATTTACGTAGCCTATGACGGTATTTTTTAAAAATCTAGCCGTGATAGGCTACGTAAATCTTTACGTAGCCTATCACGTTTTTGGTTTTTTGGTTTTTTTACTGGAAATGGCGGCGGTGGCAGCTGGTCGGAAGACTGGCTGCCGCTGCCGAACCACCGCTGAACTGCCACCAGAGCCGCTGCCGCGAGGAGAATTCACCCAAGATAAGTCCCGTCCCGGGGGGGGGGTAGACCGTTTTGCCACCGATTTCGGGGGGCTGAATGCGCTGGCATTTGGCCTCCCCGAGATTCATGGCAAAATTCTCTGACATCCCTACCTGAATGTAGAAAACTTTGTGAATTATGGTAAATTCTTATCAAAACTGAACAGACACAAAATTCTCACCTATCCCTATTTGCATGTTGTTTTCCTATCCTGCTTGGATCGTAGCATTATTATTGCATACTTCCCTTTTAAAAGCAAAGGGAAAACTGGCCTATGTGTACAGAGGGCACAGACACCAAATGAAAGGCACAGAGACCAGATAGCCATCGTGGTGCATCCACATGATCCAACTAGTGCTCATGATAGAGAGAGCCATTCCTTCATTTCTGTGCCATCACTGGAAAGAACAGGAATAGTAAGGGGGTGGACGTGGACCTGGAGCTGGGAGGTGGCTGAATGGGCTGTGGGCATGGTGAGAGGGAGGGAGGCCAGGCTTAAGTTCCTCTCTGGTTTGGATTAAACTATGAGCCAGAGAAGAACATTTGAGGCTCATATTGCTTGTCTCACATTAAGGCTAGCATTATGAGCCTGCTGCATTCAATTTCTGGGCTGCACTGTTTGACTGCATCAGCCTTTCAAGAATTCTGGCAGCCAGTAGCAGGGTCTTTCCTGCTGCAACCCAGAGGCTTTGGAAAGCTTGCCTGCCTTGTCAGGACGGAGCACCTCCCCCCACCGCGAATCAAATTTCGGTTCAGGTAAGTGACTTTTGTACATCCCTAAATTTTATTTCCTGCTTTAAGTAAGCTATGTTGAGCACTTTGGAAAGGTGGCCTAGAAATGCATTAAATCCTTCACACTCCAAAAGTAGTTGGGTGAATGTATTCCTTTCAAGAGGCATCCTTGGCCTTCTGCCTTGATCATTTCTATACCAAAGCTAGGGATCAAATGCAGGAACCAAAGAAATAAATCCATGCAATTTCGTTTCCATGTCACATACTGATACCCAAACTGTGTGTTGTGACTGTGAGATGGGCTAATGTTGAAAAAATGAGCCACAATGTTAAAGGTATGACCCTCCCCCCCACACACACACACACTTTGTCAATATTGTATGAGCATTGCATCCTTCTCCTAGTGGATTTCTTGATGCAAAAAATGTACATAAAAAAACACATACTTTTCAGCAATGCACACAAACATGCTCCAATCAATGGGCGAATGCATTCATTTCACAGATGTGCACAATTGATCCTTCCATTTGGAAAGATATGCATGAAAATACACTTGTGGTATTATCATATGGTTAGGTTCAGTTACCATAGGCAGCACTGTTTCTTGAGTTAATACCCCAGGATAACTACCAGAAGACTTAACGGGTTCATCAACTTGATGTTGGTGTTAAATGGTGATCAAAGTGCACACACTTCCAGCTAATATGAGTAATGTACTCGTACTTGGGAGAGCACATTAAATGCATGCTATGTCATTCAGCATGCCACTTGGACATTTTACAATGGGAGAAACATCAAGGACGATTTGTTAATTTGGGCAGAACAACTTCTCTCACTGAAGAAATATCAGGAGCAATATCAAACTCCTTTAACATCACAAAAGGAATCAGTGGTTGATTCAGCCCTATCCAGTAAAGGATTCACATTTCACCAGTGGTAGACTTATGTTAACTCGGACTACATTTGCATGGGTGTTTTACAGCTGGTTTACTGCGAGATGTACTCCTATATATGGTTCGCACTTGACCAGTGCTACTCCAGTATTTAATTACTGGCTGTTCCCCTTGGCTGCTTGAAAGAGGCAATGCAAACAGTTCAGAAGCTGAGTGTAACTATTTTGACCAAAGTTAGCAACCAAAGAGAGGATGATCTTTAAGAAACAAGGCACCTTGGAAACATATGAATGCATTTGGAAATCTTTCCGAGGCTGGATCTACAAAGGGCAAAATGGGGAGAGGGGACAGTAGGACCCACTCCATCGGTTCACCAACTGCAATTTGGCTCATCTCCTCCCTGAACTGGAGGTTCACTCCTTCATTAAAGCTGGTCATTATAAGAACAGCTATGTAACTTAAAGGATTGGTTCACAATTTTCTTGTTTTTGTCTTCCCTCCTAATCCATTTTCTCTCTTATGTCAGGTCTATTAGACTGTAATTAGAGCTGTCAAAATGGCATCTTGACATTCTTCACCCTATTTGTGGTCAGAGAAATGCGGGGAGTCACTTAATTTATCCAGTGGGGTGGAGGGGAAATTCTCAACAGTTTCTCACAGATAGCGCTCACCATTGGTGGGTATGATAGCACAGTGTATTTCTTTTTTCCAAAGGATTTTTAGTTGTTGCTTTGTGTGAGTGTGGGGTGGGGTGGGGGACTTCCACAGCAAGCGGCAACAGCCTCAACTGGGTTGGCAGGCTGGCCCCCATCTTGCATCTGCCACAACGCTAGGGATTTCAGAGAATTTCACGACGGATCTCGGTGAGGCCGAATGCCAGTGCATTCGGCCCCCCGAAATCCATCACGGAACAAAGCCCCCACCCCCAACCCACAAAAGGCATGCGGGATGAAGTCCCTGCCACCTCCAACCCACAAAAGGCGCACAAAATGGAACACTTACCTGTTCCTGTCCGCGCTGCTTTGCAAATGGCGGCCGTCCTGCAGCCGCCATTTGCTTCCTCATATTCATAGCCATGATAGGCTATGAAAATACTTATGTAGGCTATCACGGCTAACTAGGGATGTCAGAGAATTTCGCCACGAAGCTCGGGGAGGCCAAACGCCAGCACATTTGGTCCCCCGAAATCGGTGGCGAAACTTACCTTGGGCGAATCTTCCTGGCAGCGGTGGCTCCGGTGGCGGTTTGGTGGCGGTTTGGCAGTGGTGGTGGCAGCTGGTCTTCTGACTGGCTACCGCTGCTGCAATTTCTAGTAAAAAAAAAAAAAGTGATAGGCTACGTAAAGATTTACATAGCCTATCACGGCTAGATTTTTAAAAAATACCGTGATAGGCTACGTAAATGTTTACGTAGCCTATCACGGCTGATTTAAAAGAAAAAAAACGCACGTACGCAAATGGCGGCGCCAATGGGCACCGCCATTTGCATTCCTTATTTTGACATGTCTTAGTCTACGTAAACATTTACATAGACTAAGACGGTGAAAATAAGGGGAATGCAAATAGCGTAGACACTACCCTATTTGTGTTCCCCTTATGTTCACCGTAGTCTACATAAATGTTTACGTAGAATAAGACGTGTCAAAATAAGGAATGCAAATGACAGCGCCCATGGGTGCTGGCATTTGCGTACACATGTTTTTTTTTTCTTTTAAATCAGCCATGATAGGCTACGTAAACATTTATGTAGCCTATCACGGCTGACTGCAGGGACGCAAACGGCGGCAGCTATGGCCGCCACCATTTGCGCACCCGGCCGGCCAGGATTCGGGGGGGGAGGGACAGAGCGCCTCCACCCCCGCCAGAATTTCAGGGGGGAGGGACGGAGCGCCTCCCCACCTCGAATCAAATTTTGTTAAAGGTAAGTCACTTTCGTACATCCCTACGGCTAACCCAGTGACACCATTTGCATCCCTGTGGAGGCTGTGATAGGCTATGTAAGTATTTACGTAGCCTATCACGGCAGGGGGAAAAAAACCCAGCATACGCAAATGGCGGTAGCTGCCACCATTTGCATACGCTGGTGTTTTTTTTCCCCTGCCGTGATAGGCTACGTAAGTATTTACGTAGCCTATCACGGCTAAGTACAGGGACACAAATGGTGGCAGCTACGACAGCTGCCATTTGCGTCCCTGCAGGGCTGCCCAGCGGCTGGATGTCAGGCTGCGGGCAGCCGGAGCTGGCCGTCAGCTCCATGGCTTGGCCACGGAGCTGGACAGGCAGGATACCGGGGGGGGGAGGACCGGATCGCCTCCCCCCCCGCCGAGGATTCTGGGGGGAGGGACGGAGCACTTCCCCCCCACCACAGAAAGAGAATGGAATGGAAGGTAAGTGTTCCGTCCATCCCTACATAATGCAGGTGTGAGGGAGGCAGTACTGTGTTCAGCTCCAGGGAAGAGGTGGAGCTAATGCTGAGCCAAAATCTGCCCTCCAATTTCCTGAAAGTTTTCTTCCCCATGAAAGAGGCTTCCATTGTTCTGTGTCCTGCTGGGGCTGGGTCAGGCTCAGCCCTAGGGCAAACTAGGGGCAAATCCATTTAACGCAGACAGAGGCAGGCAGAGATGGGAAATACAGGGTTACCAGTCAAGCAGAGCGTGATCAAGAAGCAGCGTCTGTGGTGAAGCCAAAGACAGGTAAGCTGTCCAAAATAAGCACCATCGAAGTAGCAGGGTAGGAGTTCAGGGGAGACCAGTACGGGGGATCACTCTGAACAAAAAGCAATGTCAGGAAACCTGGGTTGCAAGGTACTGGGAGCTGATACAAAGACAATGTTCCAGCAGTGACTAGACTGGAACCGAAAGCTTATGAAGCTTTAGCCCCCAGAGCCCCACCTAGGGCTCAGCTATAGTTCACCACAGGCCCTCTAGCAAAAGTCCTACTCATGAGGAGAGCCTTGATCACAAGGAGGCTCTTACTCTTGAGGAGACTTGTTCTTCAAATGGGTACTCCTTCACCTGGCCATGGTCTTAGTCTGTATGTTCAGGCACAGACATTTTCAGAGGCTGGGTAGTGGCTCTTCATCCCTCTTCTGACTCAGAAGCAGGGCTTTCCACCTTTCTGCATCTAAAGGGCCCAGGATTTTCTTGGTTAGTAGCAGGGTCCCCTTTTTCCCTGGGGATATCTGGCTCTGGATCAGGAGACTCCAGCTCTTCCTCTAAAGAGGATTCCTTCGGGGGTAGGGGTAGGGGTAGGGGTGGGCATGATAGACTGGTGTTTTACAAACGTATATTTGTGATTCCTCAGTGCTCTGCCAAATTTAATTTAATTTTAAAACAGAAACGTAATAACCCCCTAGCAAACATATGCCTCCTCTAATATGCCAACCAACATGATTTCTTCCCTTTACTTCACTCTTCCATGCTCCCTCTCTCTATCTCTTTGTCTCTCTGGTTTTGTTTTTGTTTTCTCATTAAAAAGAATTCCTTGAACAACATCACAGACTGAAATTCACATTGGGGCAAACTAATGGAATAATAAAAACTATGTGCAGATGCTACAGAACTAAGGAAGTTAATGTGCTCCCACAGAAATAGAATGAAGAGAAATAGAATTAAAATTGGAATCTGCTACTGGGTCTAATAAATAGTTTTAGGCTCCAATCAAAAGCAGGGAAGGATCATTAGGAAATTAGAATCTGTTGGGTATATGGTTATTGGAACCACAGTGTTATGATGGCTAGGATCAAATCATGACAGAATGGTTATGATCTCCTCATGGAAAGAACTTTTAATCAGGCTAATTGCCGAGAATTGTCTCTTTCTTTTTTAATGCCATGGCAATCAAACAGATGGTTTTTGCATTAATGCTGAGGCATTTCATTGGGAGTTAGATAGGAATGAAAGAAAAGGGAATGTGGAAGAAATGGCTTCCCCATGTAAAACACTTGCAATGTTATGGCTCGAAACTGTCCTCTTTTTTTGTAGGAATGTAACAGAGAAAAAAGCCCATGCATGAGTTATTCCCCCACATATTCTAAGGGTTGGATCCAGATTTACACTGTGACAGGGTCAACTGTCCTGGTGGAAGTTGATGTCCCTGCCTCTTCCTTCCCATGGCAACCTCTCCAGCCCCCTCAAAGTGCCCTAACCCTGGCGCCAGCTTGTCTGGCAGGAGGGGGGGCCATTGCGGGCGGGTGGGGAGAGAAGGGGTGGCTCTGTGCCATTGGGTATCCCCCAGTGGCACCACCAGGCATGGGAGGGGCCGGCAGAGCCATCTTAAGCTCTGCGCCCCTCCTAACAGAAGCTCTCTCGCTCTCACAGCTCCCCAGATGAGAGAGAACCAACCTTCAACTGTCTTCCGCTGTACCTCGCCTTGTGGCTTCAGCTGCTGGTGCTCGCCTTTTGCAATGCACGCGCCCCTTGCCTGCCTCACGCTGTCGCTAGCTCTTGTGCTGCGGTGGAGGTGGACGTGGTACCAGCCTCGCTGGTCCCTGTTGCGGCAGGGGCTAGGCTGTGTTCCTGTGGGGCGGCGGCACTTGCTTCAGCGGCACCCCCCCCTCGTCGCTTCTCTGACCTCTGGGCAGCAGCGGTCACTTCAGCAGTGCACGCAGCCCTCTTTTCTCTCCCTCACGCCGCCACTAGCCCTCGCGCCACTTTGAGCGCGGTTGCCAGCCTTCCCAGCCCTGTCAGCGGCAGTGCCTTGCTGCCTTCAGAGGGGCTCGCCCTGCCCGCCCCCCGTTCCCCTGTTTTCACATGGGCTGTTCTCCTCAGGGCCTTAGGCACAAAGGTTGGGATTTTAAGGGGGAGGGTTATGGCCTACCAGTGGCTTCACTGGGCTTGTGGGCTGCTGAGGCCTCCACCTCTGGCCTGCCTTCCACCTCAACCAAAGGAGCTGTGGCTCAGTGGTGGAGCACCTGCTCTGCATGCAAAAGGCCCCAGGTTCAATCCCCAGCATCTACAGGTAGGACTGGAAAAATTCCTGTCTGAAACCCTGGAAAGCTGCTGCCAGTCAGTGTTGACCATACTGCGCTGGATGGGCTACTAGTCTAAGTCAGTATAAGGTAGCTTTTTTCCGACGGCTAGGGTGGTGTAGTGGTTAGAGCATTGCACTGGGTCCTGGGGGTCCTGGGGGTCCCAGGTCCTGATTTCCACTTGGCCATAAGGCTCGCTAGGTGGCTTTGGGTCAGTCTCTTCCTCTCACCCTAGCCCTTTATATACATCAAGCTTCCTAGAAGGGATGGGGGGGGGCAGAAAAGGAAAGGGTAAAGCCCCATGACTTCCCACAAAGAGGCTACAGCATAGGCATGAGTCTGAGGACGATCTGGGCCCAGTCCTGGCTTCAATCCTTTCACACCTTGGAGCTGCAGAATGTACCTCTGGGATTGCCCACCCCCTCCCCCAGCCAGGACCAGCAAAACCATGGCAGTCCAGCCCAAACAGACGCAACAGCAGACACAATGTTCATTGTTGCTTTCCATGTCAGCATGTCTGGACGCCATCGAAGCCTCCACCCATCTTCTCAGGTTCACGTTGATGGCACACTGCTGCTGGAGGCCATCCACCCTCCTGAGGTGTCACTTTCGCAAGTGACATCATCCACCTCGTTGGCAGGGGATCCAAGCACAGTCAACATGGGTCCAACGTGTCTGGATGACATAGAGGCCTCCACCTCGTCCTCGCAGTCTTGACTTGGTGGCACACCACCACTAGAGGAAGTCCACTCTCCTGATGCATCTCTGTGAGCAGCGGCGCAATCACCAGTAGCACTGCAAGCAACATCATCCCCCTTACTCGCAAGGGACCCAGACACGGCTGCCCCGGATATGAGTAAGATGACCACACCTCGCTTTTCTTGGCCAGGCAGGCAACCTTCAGGGCCTTGGGGCCAGTTTCCTTATCTTACCTCCCTGGGGTGGCCGTCCCTCCCAATGTCATCTCCCTTGCTCCGCCCCCGCCCGCTCAGACGTCCATGTAAGTGGCAATATTTAGATCCTTATGCCAATCTGGGGAGAGGAGAAATGCCCACCAGGGGTACTTCTTCTCTTGCTGGCTTTCACCTGAGTAGGTGCGTGGTTGGCCTATGTCTAGGCTTTCTGCAGGAGGGCCGCTATTGACCCTTTTCTGTGCTAGGACCTGAAGGACAGGGACCTTGGCTCCGATTTTGTCTTCTTCCCAACCGGGTTTCGGCGACAAATCTGCTACGCTATTTGCGTTCCCCTTATTTTCGCCGCTTTAGTCTACGTAAATATTTACATAGACTAAGATGGCCAAAAATAAGGAACACAAATGGCGGCAGCCGTAGCTGCCGCCATTTGCGTATGCGTTTTTTTTTTTTTAAACCCAGGCATGATAAGCTATGTAAATCTTTACGTAGCCTATCACGTCTTTTTAAAAAAAAATCCAGCCATGATAGGCTACGTAAATCTTTACATAGCCTATCACGTGGTTGTTGGGTTTTTTTTTTTACAAGACTGCAAACGGCGGCGGCTGCCACCGCCCAGAAGATCCGCCCCAGGTAAGTCTCGTCCTGGGGGGGATCCGCGGGGGGGGGGGGCAGGCCGTTCCGCCATGGAGTTCGAGGGGCCAAATGCACTGGCATTCGGCCTCACCAAGATCCGTGGCGGAATTATCTGACATCCCTACTCATACCCAAGTCAGTAGCCCTCCTTTGGTACAACAACGTGGCCATGGTGTGCTTTATTCATTCCATGACCTTCTGAAATCAGAGGATTATGTGCGTCTTGAGCTGTCACGCTCCAGTGTCTGCCTCACAACATGAGGGATGGCAGAGAATTTCTCCCCAAATCTTCGGGAGGCCGAGCGCCGACGCATTCGGCCCCCCGAAGTTGGTTGGGAAATTCTCCGCCAGCCCCCCTCCCCCCCAGGACAGGACTTACCTTCGGCGAATGTCCCTCTCGGCGGCGGGTCCCGGCGACGGTTCGGTGGCGGTTCGTCACGGGCGGGGGCTGCGGCCGGTCTCCCGACCGGCTGCTGCTGCCGCCATTGCAAAAAAAAAAACTAAAGTAAAAAAAAAAAAAAAAGACCCCATGATAGGCTACGTGATGATTTACGTAGCCTATCACGGCTAGATTTCCAAAGTCAGCCGTGATAGGCTACGTAAATCGTCACATAGCCTATCACGGGTGACTTTGGAAAAAAAAAAAGTGTGTACGCAAATGGGAAAAAAAAATTGGGGAAAAAAATTTTTTGGGGAAAAATAAAGCGCGTACGCAAATGGTACGCTATTTGTGTTGCCCTTATTTTCGCCGTAGTCTACGTAAATCTTTACGTAGACTAGACGTGCCAAAATAAGGAACGCAAATGGCGGCGCCCATGGGGCGCCGCCATTTGCGTACGTGCTTTTTTTTCCCCCAAAGTCACCCGTGATAGGCTACGTGACGATTTACGTAGCCTATCACAGCTGACTTTGGAAATCTAGCTGTGATAGGCTACGTAAATCGTCACGTAGCCTATCACGGGGTCTTTTTTTTTTTTTTACTTTTTGTTTCGCAGCAGGGGAGACGGGGCGCTTCTCCTCGGCCTGAATTTCGGCCGGGCAAGGCAGGACTCCTCCCCCCCCCTCGCCTGAACTTCGGGGGGAGAAGAGAAGCACCTCCCTCCCACCGTGAAGCCAAGCTGCAAAAAGGTAAGTGACTTTCGTACATCCCTACATGGGGCTATCTGACAGGACTATAAGTGGCAAGCTGACCATTTTAGCCTTCCGGGCAACAACATTGGGAGTTACTGACTCCACATCAAATTCATGGTTTGGCATGTGATGTAGGGTTGGTCATGGATGTTGCCTGCTTTAGTAGATTTTAGCCACTTTCTCTCCCCAGATAGCATTTTTGGGCTCCGGGGATTATGGCCCTCCATTTGCGCTTCCCAGTATGACGTTTCCCTGTTCTGCGCAGCAGCATTAATGGCCTTCTTCAGGGCCCCTTAGGATTTCAGGTTTGGTCAGGGCTTCCACGTCTGACTTGTCCGGGAGGGCCTTGAGGTACTCCGCTGTACAGGTCTTTCCCAGCATACCCACTTGCACGTTTGGAAATCAGAAACTAATCAGTACGGCAAAGGCGGCGGTAGCCGACGGCCGGGCACAAGTCGATGGGTTATGCCCTGTGAGGACCTTATGGGTTTTTATTGGAATGTCGCAGGTCTGTGGAGGGACCTCTGTTTTGTCATTCCGATGGCTTACCACTGACGTAACAGCAATCTGGGCAGTTTCTACATCAGCTCTACCCCACTAGGCCTAGGTAATTTTCAGTTTGGAACCCACCTTTTTTATGCATTGGAGTGGTCTCCATGGCAGCCGCTATAGGTTTCTCTCACAGGCACATTATGGCAGTTTGAGGATGGCGCTTCAAAGTGTTTCAGCCTTGAGTTCACAAGTTATCTGCTTCTTCTTGATGCAATTTTCCATTCACTTGCCCTACTGTTCTTATTCTTTAGACCAGCAGACTCGACGTACGCCAGAACGGGTGCTCTTACTTGGGCACAGTACGATGTTTTGAGCTGCATGAAGGGCTTTTACGTCCACTTCGGATTTCAGCTTCTGTCACCCTGACACATTACAATCCAGTGGTTTCACAGGCGGGGCATACGGTGGGAGTCCCTCCTCCTCACCCTGTGCCACCAAGGTTCGGTCAGTCTTTCTCCGCAGGTCCAGGTGCTGCACGTTGTGGGGAACAACTTGGGCTGTAAGCCAGGCAAGGACCTGATCAAGCAGGCCTTGGTTAATATTCAGGTGGTCCAGCATATTTGGCTGGAAGTAGCCATATGGTGGTCCTCACTGCTCCCACGGATCAATTGGGAGGCTTGGAAGGATGTTGCCATTGGCGGGCACGTCGGAAAGTGAACAAGGAAATGGCTTACAGCCTATGTGAATGGGGTGATGGATGCACCACCCACCAGGAAATTCCGTGGACAAGGAGGGAGTTTTACAGGCAGGATGGTGTCCGCCTGTCTCATGTAGGGAATAACATATTTCTGTCAGATCTGCAAAGGGGCCTGCGGGAAGTTCTTCTGCACAGGTGGGGGGAGTTTCACAAGCACTAGGCTTGCCACTCCTGTGGCGGCTAGGATGGGCAAAAGCAGGAAGAGATTAAGGATGGTGTGCATGCAGAGGCACCTTATGGTGACAGGTGACGCCTGAGGCCCCCTAACAGGTTGTGCGGCTCGGCGAGGGGATAAGAGTTGCCTGGGAGACCAACCCTCCTGATTCACCCAGGTGTTGTGCAGCACTGGGAGGCGGTGACAGGGGAAGGTCTACCTCCCCCAGAAGGGGCAGTCTGGAGGTGTGGTGAGATCACTGCCACCCCTCAGGCTGGGTGTGTTTTCGCCCAAGAAGTGCCAGCACAGTCAGTTGGCACAGTCAGCTGCCCATCCTAGGTACCCCTTAGCAGATGTTTTCAATAAATGTGGCCCAATTTTCAACCCATGACTTGTTGTTTGACTCTTCTTTGACCCATCTCCGCTTGCAAATGCTATACAGAAAGTCAGGAGACCCTGCTGACTGGGGTGAGCTGTGGTGTGTGTGTGTGTGTGTGTGTGTGTGTGTGTGTAGGGGAGGGGGATCCTCAAAAAAACTGGTGGAGGTTAAATCATGTTCAGTTGGACATGGAAATAATCCTCATTCGCAGCTCCCCACTCAGTATAGGAAGGATTGGGTATGGAGCCATAAGGGACAGGTACATTGGGACAAGGACAGTGCATGTAGACTTGCCTCCCTCCACATATTCTTTGAACATGTGTGTGGGGGGGTAACATTTAGGGCCATAGATAGGATAGGGCTGTGGGGAAAATATGTTCAGTTTACATTGTAATGCCAACTTATATAATTTTGCATGTTCAAACCAATACACAAACTGAAAGCCAGCTATTCTTTGAAATGCACGCTTTTCCAAATTTTGCAATGGATTTCTCCATTCAAAAATGCACAGTAAAAATGTGTATATTAGAGAAAATAACATGAAAATGCATTATATTAGGAAAATTATTTGCAAAAAATGTGTACATCAGGCTAGGGATGGACGAAAGCCAATTACCTGATCCCGAAGCTTGCTTCGCAGTGGGGTGAGGCGCTCCATCCCTCCACCCAAAATTCTGGGTGGGGGGGAGGTGCCCTGTCCCTCCCCACTGAAATTCTGGCCGGGGGGGAGGCGCCCCATCCCTCCTCGCTGAAATTCTGGCCGGGGGGAGCGACCCGCCTCTCCGACCGCGAAAATTCTTCTCCTGCCGGGATGCAAATGGCACTGGCCGTAGCCGCCGCCATTTGCGTCCCTGGCCTGCAGTCAGCCGTGATAGGCTACATAAATGTTTATGTAGCCTATCATGGCTGACTATGAAAAAAAAAAAGCGCGTATGCAAATGGCGGCGCCCATGGGCGCTGCCATTTTCATTCCTTATTTTGGCATGGGTAGTCTACATAAATATTTACATAGACCATGGCGAAAATAAGGGCAACGCTATTTGCGTTGCCGTTATTTTCGCCGTAGTCTATGTAAATATTTACATAGACTACCCGTGCCAAAATAAGGAACAGAAATGGTGGCGCCCATGGGCACCGTCATTTGCGTAAGTGCTTTTTTTTTTTTCAAAGTCAGCCGTGATAGGCTACGTAAACATTACGTAGCCTATCACGTTTGTTTGTTTGTTTTTACTTGAAAATGGCAGCGGCGGCAGCTGGTAGGAAGACCGGCCGCCACCGCCACCGCACCACTGCCGCACCACCACCGGGAGCCACCGCCATGAGGGACATTCGCACGAGGTAAGTCCCATACCAGGGGGTGGTGGGGTTGTGGCGGATCATTTCTCCAGCAATTTTGGGGGGGCGAATGCGTTGGCATTCGGCCTCCCGGAGATTCATGGAGAAATTCTCTGACATCCTACATCAGGCACAATCATGTACAAAAAAAAAAAATGCATGCATTCAGAGAAATGCACACAAAAATGCATATGAATGTCCATGCATTTTTTTCTTTAAGAAAAATTATCCTGCCCATGATGCTCCACAAACAGGAATCCTGTGGTACCTTCCCATACAAGGCAAGGTATAATCATGGGAGGGATGAATGCACTCAATGGCATCCATAGAGGGCAAACTGAATCAGCCCTTTGATATTTTACAATATTTTATAATTGAGTTGCAATGGTATTTGACAGCTTGCAGCTTATTTGATGCCTTCCAAAATAATCAAGCCTATCTTCAGTTAAACTATAACAAAATAATAAACCAATGTGCTTAAAGCACTCCGATTTTGAATTTTGAGGTAATGCTTCTGTGCAAAATGAGAATTTTCAATTCAAAATGTGTTGGTATATTTGAAAATAGTAGTAATATGTTGTTGTGCACTAGTTCTTGCACATGAAAGATGGTATGATTGAAAGAATTACCAATATCAAGGAAGAGGAGAAGCACTGTTCGATTATCCGTACATTTTAGCCTACATTAAGGTATATTATTAATTTCAACAGAAGGAGAAAGATCTCATAGCTCATGTGAGTCATATGTGCCCTTTGTGACCTGAGAATCTCTGTCATGACATCACCAGAATGGTTCCCAAATGTTACATGCAACCATTTTTAAGTCTACTCATTTTTTAGAAGCCTTTGGCATAACTTCTGGGTACCCTTCCAGCCATTTAGCAGAGTGGGAAGGCCAGCCTTCAACAAACCTGGTGCCCTCTAGTTCTTTTGGCTATAATTCCCAACATTTCTGACAATTTTTGGCTGGCTGGGACTTGAAATCAAACAATATCTGCAGGGTACCAGGTGGGGAAAGGTTTGGTTAAGCAGTCTTTCTCCAAGTCATAGATCCAGAGAAACCCACTCCTGAACTCCAGTTTACAAAGTAAACTCTAATTTACATGTTAGAATCATCGAACAGTAGCCCTTTGAAACCAGGGATGTACAAAAGTCATTTACCTTTTCGATGGGGTGATTCGCGGTGGGGGGGAGGTGCTCTGCACCTCCCCGCCAAATCCTAATCTGGCTGGCTCTGCTCCACAGAGATTTCATGGAGCTGCTGGCCAGGGCTGCCAGCAGCTGAACATCCAGCCGCAGGGCAGCCTTCCGGGAAAAAAACCACCCGCGTACGCAAATGGTGTACGTAAATATTTACGTAAGCTATTATGGCGGGAAAAAAGGAGCGCAAATAGTGCCCACTACGCTATTTGCATTCCCCTTTTTTTCACCGTAATAGCTTGCGTAAATATTTATGTAGGCTAAAACAGTGAAAAAAAGGGAACGCAAATGGCGGCGGCCATAGCCGCCGCCATTTGCTTATGCTGTTTTGTTCTTTTTGCTTGCCGTGATAGGCTATGTAAGTATTTACATAGCCTATCACGGCAAGGGCAGCTACGCGAATGGCATGGTGGCCGCCATTTGAGTCTGCAGCAGCCGGCCGAGAGACCAGCTGCTGCCACTGGAACATCCGCCCCTGGTAAGCTTCATCCTGGGGGGGATTCCATGGGGGGTGGGAGGCCATTCGTCCATGGGTTTCAGGGGGCCGAATGCCAGTGCATTCATCCTCACTGAAATCTGTGGCAGAATTCTCCACCATTCCTAGTTTTTTTTCCATAGTTTTTTTTCCATAGAATGGCTGATGCTCGTAACTTGTACAGTGTCTTGCCAGATAGATTGTTCAGTAATGTCAAGTGTTCAGTAATGTCAAGCCTTTGTCCCATCCCTGCCACATTGTCCAGAAAGACAATATTTCCCATGGTTCTCAGCATCTTTTCATGTCATGGCACACTTACAGTGAAACAACCATGACCTCAGTCCCTGCTATTGCCTTCTGTGACAAGCACCCTGCCATTTGAAACCAGGGGCCGGTTCTCATCCAAAACGTATCTGGTGATGATGCTTACAATGCACCATCCAATCCACTCATTTTGGAATTAGGGATGGACAAATATGTGATGTTTGAGCTCATGAGGTTCTCCAAATTCCTTCTCAAAGCTCAGTTTGCCTCAATTGTATTCCTGAATGTGAGCATCCTTTTAAAAAATGGGGGAAATGCGCATTTACAATGTGTGCCCCCAAAATATTCACTTTGCCCCCATAACCTAAAGAGTGAAAATGGGGGGGGGGGTTGGAGGGATGCAAATTTGTGCATGAATGCAAGCTCAAGAAATTACAATAATTCCAAGAATTGTGCTCCTGCTTGTGTTTGCATCCAGAGGGATGTGAACAGGACATGTTCACATGATTTGCAAACCAGAACAAAATTCTTCTACACCCCTGTTTAGAAGTTTGTCACATCTCTAGTCAGCTTCCTTTCCCTTCCAACAAACATCACCAGCCAAGAATATCAGGAGCAAGTATCTCCGTCGTGAGAACATGCCTCATCACTATTATGAACCGAGTCATAACTAATCCCCAAGCCATTCTCAAATACTGAACAGTTCTATTGAAATTCAAAATTCATACTTTTTCGTGGGGTAGGGACTCATTTCTGAGCTTCCCAGTAATTAACATGAAGATAAAATACCCATTTCCTTACCAGCAGAGAAAAGAAGCATATGAAAAGAGTCCATTAGTATATATCAACAATGGGACTATTACATCATGGCTGGAGCTGTTAGCTCCTTTATGACAATGCACAGAACTCCCTATATGTAAAAACCCCTGTACTTGAAACATGATTGATTTATACACCTGATTTTCCCCTTTAACTACTTTTATAATCTCAGGCAAATTCATAATTGCTCTTTAACTTTCAACTGAGTTCATTGGGAATGGCTCTTTTTATGGATTTCTTTCACTTGGTTATAGACATTTGAATTTGAGATTAAGTGGAACAGCTGCAGGTACCTTTTATTGATAGGACAAATGCTGGAATATTGAAGACACTGACTTGAAAGATGAGTATGGGACAAGTAATTATCAGGTTGATAAGTGACTTGGCGCCCGAGGTTCCATAGCTTGTACACCACTAGACCTGAATTATAAGACAATAGATGCTGGGTCTTATTTATGATGACAAGAAACACAGGGAATGTGTGTTAAGCTGATGCCCTCACTACATCATTTGTCTGTGTAATCACACTCTAGTTGATCAACTGATTTAAAGTTTAATATCTGTCACAAATATCTTTTGTGTGTTTTAAAAAAATAATATGTAAATACAACTGAAATTTTCACTTATCTCTGATGAGTGGGGGAACAAGAAATTGAAGAAAAGCTTTTTTAAAAAAATTAATCTTCGCAAACCGCCCACAGAGTTTTGGCTATTGGGAGGTATAAAAAGGTAAAGGTGTCCCCAACCAGTTGTGTCCGACTCTAGGGTGTGGTGCTCATCCCCGTTTCTAAGCTGAAGAGCCAGCGCTGTCCGAAGACGCTTCCATGGTCATGTGGCCGGCATGACTGAACACCGAGGTGCACAGAACGCTGTTACCTTTCCCGCCAAGGCGGTACCTATTTATCTACTTGCAATTTCTTGCTTTCGAACTGCTAGGTTGGCAGGAGCTGGGACTGAAGACGGGAGCTCACTCCATCACGCAGCACTCGGGTCTCGAACTGCTGACCTGCCGACCTTCCAGTCTGCAGTCTGCAGTCAGCGTCTTAACCACTAAGCCACCGCGGCCCCTTCATTGGGAGGTATAGAAATGTAATAAATGAAATGAACAACACTGGATTCCTTATCCAGTGAAATAATTATTCTAGGTGAATAAAGGAAGTTTGAAAATGCCTATTTCTTACTTCCTTAGGGAAAACGTCACTGGTTGGTGGAGACAATTATACTATGGAGTCCAACCACCCACAAGAAAACGTTGATGTAAAATTACATATCTGGCCATCACATCACATGAAAGTTGTTTGTTTCATTTATTACATTGGGAGGTATAGAAATGTAATAAATAAAATGAACAACTTTCATTCTGTACTATGCAATGGAAGATGGGGGCTGTAGCCATCTTAATAATCTGTCTCAGCAATGTCACTTCTGCATTCTCAGGA
Organism: Heloderma suspectum; assembly: GCF_057233095.1. NCBI lineage: Eukaryota > Metazoa > Chordata > Lepidosauria > Squamata > Helodermatidae > Heloderma > Heloderma suspectum. The sequence goes on from NC_139461.1 coordinate 178,187,904, forward strand.
CCACTCTGTTCTCTAGGGAGTGATGGCCAGATATGTAATTTTACATCAACATTTTCTTGTGGGTGGTTGGACTCCATAGTATAATTGTCTCCACCAACCAGTGACGTTTTCCCTAAGGAAGTAAGAAATAGGCATTTTCAAACTTCCTTTATTCACCTAGAATAATTATTTCACTGGATAAGGAACCCGCAAATTTCCTTCAAATGCATTTGGCAAAATCTGGTGACAACCCAGGGAAATGTGGAGCCTCTGTTCCACAATACATGTCTCTAGTTCTATTAATGTTTTTGGTTCCTCTTAGGGATGGCGGAGAATTCTGCCATGGACCCCAGTGAGGCCGGATTCTAAAGATTCCAGCACCCTGGAGTCCGTGGCAGAATGCAGCACTTACTTCCACCCCCCTGCAGAATCCTCTTCAGCTGGATCCTCCGGCTCTGGAGTGCCAGCAATACGTCTGCCATGCCATATTGCTGGCTGAGGGGTATCGACTGTGGATGCAAATGGTGTCATTTGTGGCTGTAAAGGTCTTAGTTTAAATGGTTGTAAATGGCTGCATTTAGCTTAAACTAAAAGCTTTATGGCCGCAAATGGCATCCTGGACGCCATTTGCATCCCTGCTTTTTTTTTCACATGATAGGCTATGCAAAAAAATGGAGATTAAAAACACAGCAATAACCCAACAAACCTGCTTACATGCTAAAGCCTGTTTGGAGAAAAAATGTCTTTGCGTGCTGGCTGAAGGACAGTAGAGAGGGAGAGAACCTTGTCTCCTTCAGCAGGGAGTTCCACAGCCTGGGAGTGGCCACCAAGTGGGCACTCTTTTGCATCAACACCAAATGTGCTTCTGAAGGCGATGGTCTTGAAAGAAGGGGCTCTCCCAGAGATTTTAAGAGACTGGCAGGCTTGTATGGGAGAAGGCAGTCTTTCAGCTTTGGGGGTGCATGGCAGATCACATAGTACACACACCTCTATCCATTCTGTGCCTCTCATCATCTTCCACTTGAGGCAGATGCCTCACTCTGCTTAATAGTAGGGCTGGCCTACTATTGGAACATAGTATATAATAATATATGTCCTAGAATAGCAAAGAAATCCTTAGACAATAAAGCTGAAATTGTCAAATTGAATAGTTTTTGCTAAGTTTTGTCTACTGAAGGGAGAAAGTAATTTCTAGCTCTCATAACAGTTCCCCTCATATTTTCAAATGCGAGACTTTTTTTTATAATTAATGTAATACAATAGAAGTAGGCACTGGAGGCTACTGGGTTTTATTTTCCATGAGCACATATTGCATTCAGTTATCATAGCTTTTGCATAATATTTTAATAGTATGCCATTTAAGCAATATGAAACACTCTGTGTGTGAGTTTTAAATTGAATTCTATTCTAGTAGGCAAACATTGGGAATGCAGATTGAATTTTGAGCAAAAGTCAGGGGCAATATTATTGAACTTCAAGATAAAAAATCAGGGTCAATATGTTAATTTTGCACTATGATATCAGGATCCAAACAAATTGTGAACTCCAGATATAATGCATTCTCAGTGACAAGAGGTTTCTTAATTGCTTGCCTCTTCGGTAGAGATGAATTAATCTAGAGATGAATCCATTTCATTGCACCAAAATGGGTCAGGGGTCATTGCATGAAACCTGTCATGGGGCCAGTTTGCAGCTTTGCTACATGCAATGCTGTGGACCAAAGTCTTAGATGGGAGATGTGGGCCTCCCTATGTTGGCTAGTTTTTACTTAACATTTGCCTTAGAGGTTGCAAACAAGGGTGCAATAGGGAGAGTGAAGAAGAGGTCATTCAGCTTTTTTCTCTTCCTGCCATTTGTCTGCTCAAAAGCACTCCCCACAAGCTCCTCTCCCACCTATGTGAGGGGGGAAAGCCATGGGGTCCAGGTTTTCCAAACTGCAACACATTCTCCTCCCTCCATTTACTTGTGGAGCAAGAAGGGCCATATGAGAAATTCATTTTGCTTCATTTTTTATTAGGATTTATCCAGTTTGCACCTTCCAGACCAAACATAGATTCAGACAGACATTTCTGACCTTGCAATGTGATTCGCAGACCAAAATAAGGGGGGGGGGCTTTTACAGCTAGGGATGTACAAACCCCCCACTGTCCAGTCTTGGGGGGGGGGGTTGCTGTAGGGCAATTCAGGCCTCTTGGTTCCCCTCAGAGTCCTCCGGAACCCTGCCGCATCCTCCAGAGTTGGCAGCGCAGCTCTCCAGCTTCCCAAAAAATGTAATATGCTAATGGCTGCTGCCATGACATGAGCCTATTGCAGGAAAATTATAGCCGTAAATGGTGTATTTTGCGCCATCTGTAGCCTTACATAGAATCATAGGTTTGGAAGGGGCCTACAAGACCTTAAAGCACTTACTTCTACCTGAGATGCAGCTGTTTACAGCTGTATTTAGGTAAAAGTAAGTGCTTTACAGCCACAAATGACATACAAGACACCATTTATAGCTGTAACCTCCCTGGGATAAGCTAATGTCAGCTGCCATTTAGTGTATCGTGTTTTTTAGAAAGACCCAGAGCTAAGTGCGGCCGGTCCACTGTGGATTCCAGAGGTCAGATTCTTTGGAATCTGGCATCCTTTGGGTCCATGACAGATTTCTCCAGCATCCCTATTGACAGCATATGTACATTTGAAATATGCACATGAAAGAATGCATACATCAAGGGATGTATGAAAGTCACTTACCTTTTCGACGAGGCGATTCACGGTGGGGGGGGAGGCGCTCCACACCTCCCCCCAAAATCCTTCTCCAGCTGGCTCCACTCCATGGAGATTTTATGGGGCCACCCACAGCTGGGCAACTTCCTTCCGGAAGAAAAAAAAAAAGGCATATGCAAATGGTGGTGGCTATGGCGGCCGCCATTTGCATTCCCTATTTTTTGCTGATTTATCTTACATAAATATTTACGTAAGATAAAACGGCAAAAAAAGGGGAACGCAAATAACGTAGTGGGTGCTATTTGCATTCCTTTATTTTTCACCGTTCCAGCCTACATAAATATTTATGTAAGATAAATCGGAGAAAAATAGGGAATGCAAATGGCGGCCGCTGTAGCTGCCACCATTTGCGTATGCCTTTTTTTATTATTGGCTTGCCATGATAGGCTATGTAAATACTTACGTAGCCTATAGGGATGGCGGACAATTTCTCCCCGAAACTTCGGGGGGCCAAGCGCCAACGTTTTCGGCCCCCCGAACAAGTTTCGGGGAGAAATTCTCTGCACCCCCCTTGCCCCACCCCGGGACGGGACTTACCTTTGCCGAATGTCCCTCCTGGCGGCGGGTCCAGCCGGCGGTTCGGCGGGTGTTCGTGCGGGGCGGGAGCGGCAGCCGGTCTTTCGTCCGGCTGCCGCCGCCGCCATTCCAATAAAAGAAAAAAAAACGCCCCCGTGATAGGCTACGTGACGATTAACGTAGCCTATCACGGCTAGATTTGCAAAGTCAGCCGTGATAGGCTACATAAATCGACACGTAGCCTATCACGGGTGACTTTAAAAAAAAAAAAGTGCGTACGGGTAATGGCGCCCCCCATAGGGAGCCGCCATTCCCGTTCCTTATTTGGTCGCTGTAGTCTATGTAAAGATTTACGTAGACTACGGCGAAAATAAGGGCAACGCTATGGTGGCTCCCTATGGGGGCCGCCATTACCCATACGCGCTTTTTTTTTTTTAAGTCACCCGTGATAGGCTATGTGATGATTAACGTAGCCTATCATGGCTGACTTTGCAGATCTAGCCGTGATAGGCTACGTTAATCGTCACGTAGCCTATCACGGGGGCGTTTTTTTTTTTCAACTTCGGAGTTCGCGGCCGGGCGAGGCGGGAAGCCTCCTACCCAGCCTGAATTTTGGCTGGGTGAGGCGGGAAGCCTCCCCCCCAGCCTGAATTTCATGGGGGGAGCAGTGAAGCGCCTCCCCCCCACCGCGAACAAGCTTCGACGACAGGTAAGTGACTTTCGTCCACCCCTAGTAGCCTATCACAGCAAAGACCAGGACGACAATGGAGGCTGCGGCAGCCGGTCGAAAAACAAGCCGCCGCTGCCACCACCGCTGGACCCACCTCTGGACCTGCCGCCATCTGGAACATCCTCCCCATGTAAGCTTCATCCCGGGGGGAATCCGCAGGGGGGCGGGGGGTGACAGGCCGTTCTGCCACAGATTTCAGGTGGCCAAATGCCAGTGCAGTCAGCCTCACTGAAATCCATGGCAGAATTCTCCACCATCCCTACATACATCTGAAAAATGTGAACAACTAACTTTAATCAGTAGAAGAAGAATGAGTATATTTCAAAGATGCACACAACTGATAACACATATTTGGGAAAATATGAAAGAAAATATGGATGGATTTTCATGTGAAAAAAACGAAAAAAAAAACCCCTAAAAACCAAAGCTCACAATCTGATACAGACTTGAGTCAGAATGAGCTCCAAGATGGAATTTGGAGAACTTTGGTGAGCTCAAATTGTGCTGATTCCCACACCCTGAGCAAGGGGAAGGGATTGCAGTTGGGAAAACACATGGAGAAGGGGCCACACACATCCTCCTAAATAATACAAACAATAATTGTATTATTTAGCAATTTCATTATTCTCCCACCCTTTATCTGAGGTGCTCAGGGCTGCGTACTGTGTTCCTTCTCTCCATGTTATCCTCCCAACAAACCTGTGAAGTAAATTTATGTGACAAATAGGGACTGGTTCAAGGTCACTCAGTGAGCTTCATGGGTGGGTAGAAGCTGTAACCTTGGTCTCCCTCAGTTCAGTCCAACACTCTTACCCAAGAATGGGGAACCTGTGGCCCTACAGATGTTGCTGGACTCTTATCTCTCATTGTCCATGGCAAGGGTGGGGAAGTGCTTTCAGCCTGAGGACCAAATTCATTTAAAACAAAACATAACTTAAACTTCTTGAATTCAATAATTTCTTGAAATTCTTGAATTTCTTGCATGTGAATTTCCTAAATTTGAATTTTCTTGCATTTCTTGAATTTGAATTTCTTTAATTCTTGAATTTCCTGAATTCTTGGATTTCTTTCAGCCTGAGGGCCAAATTCAATTCATGTGACAAATAGCAACTGGTTCAAAGTCACCCAGTGAGCTTCATGGGTGAGTAGGGGTTGTAAACTTGGTCTCCTTCAGTTCAGTCCAAAACTCTTACCCATTAATGGGAAACCTATGACCCTACAGACATTGCTGGACTCTATCTCACATTGTCCATGGTAGGGGTGGGGAAGCTCTTTTAACTCTTCTCCAAATTCAATTTTGGAGAAGGTCTCAGGGGCCACATTCCAGTGGTGGGTGTGGCCCAAAAGAAAGCCATTGGAGCCAGAGACAAAAGGGATGGGGCTGAAAATACAAAAGGATGCCTGCTTACTGTAGCTTTAGGGATGTCCAATTTGCAAATCACCAAAACTTGAGCTTGCTGAAGTTCCCCAAATTCCATCTTGAAACTTGTTCCAACTCAAGTTCGTGTCAGATTTTCTGCTTCCTCTTTTTCTTTTTGCATGAAAGTCTGTGTGTATTTTTGTACATATTTTTTGAAATGTATGGATCAATTGTGTGCATCTTTGAAATATATGCCTTCTTTTCCCATTAGTTCAAACATATTTGTGCACATTTTTCAAAAGTATGCATGGTGTAGAACGCATGGGGGGGTGTCTATGAATCACATTGCAAGTTCAGAAATGTGAGGACTTGCATCTGAGTCTGCATTCAGTCCAGATGTTGTGAGCTGGGTACATCGGGGGGCGGGGCAGGAGGGCACTGAAAATGAATTCCTCATACATCTCTATGCAGCTTAAAGTTCTTACTGACAATAACTAAGCCTTAGGAGAGGCATTTAAGCCTTTTAAAATGTTGAGTGGGAGGTGAACAAAAGCCAGGAACCCTCCAAACAATCACTGGTCAGGGTGTAAGTAATGTTAAGGCAATCTCATATCAGGCATATCAAAGAGGCATTGCTAAAATGGCCACTGATTGTTTGGAGGTTTCCTGGCTTTTCTGCCATTTTGCCCCATTCTAAATGGGTTAAATGCCTCTACTAAGGCTCCGATACTGGCAGTAAGAGGCAAGATTAAAACAGTGCAGTAGCCAAACACATCATGTTCAAGTGCAAAACTATAAAAGTAAAGTAGGGATGTACGAAAGTCACCTACCTTTTCCAAGGGTGACATTCGTGGTGGGAGGAAAGCACTCCATCCCTCCCCCCAAAATTCTGGCCGGGGGGGGAGGCGCTCCGTCCCTCCCCCCCGAAATTCTGGCCGACTGGCTGCGCTCCGCAGGGATTCTGTGGAGCCGCCGGCCAGCTCCGCCAGTGGCCGGACATCTGGCTGCTGGCTAGCAGGGACGCAAATGGTAGCGGCCGTAGCCGCCGCCATTTGTGTCCCTGCAGTCAGCCATGATAGGCAACGTAAATGTTTACGTAGCCTATCACGGCTGATTTAAAAGAAAAAAACAACGCGCGTACGCAAATGGGTGCCGCCATTTGCGTTCCTTATTTTGACACGTCTTAGTCTACATAAACATTTACGTAGACTAAGACGGCAAAAATACGGGGAACGCAAATAGTGTAGACGTAAATGTTTACATAGACTAAGATGTGCCAAAATAAGGAATGCAAATGGCGGCGCCCGTGGGCGCCGCCATTTGTGTACACGCATTTTTTTTCTTTTAAATCAGCCGTGATAGGCTACGTAAACATTTATGTAGCGTATCACGGTGTTTTTTAAAAATCTAGCTGTGATAAGCTACGTAAAACTTTACGTAGCCTATCACTTTTTTTGTGTGTGGTTTTTTTTTAACTGGAAATGGCGGCGGCAGCCGGTCAGAAGACCGGCCGCCGCCGCTGCCAAACCACCACCGCAGCCACCGCCGCCAGGAAGATCCGCCCAAGGTAAGTCCTGTCCCGGGGGGGCGGGGGGGGCAGACCGTTCCACCACCGATTTCGGGGGGCCAAATGTGCTGGCATTCGGCCTCCCCGAGATTCGTGGTGAAATTCTCTGACATCCCTAAAGAAAAGGGAAGAGACTGGGTGGGGTTTCTCCTGGCAGGGCACAATCTCTGCTGGCAGAAATCTGTTGGTAATACATGCACTGTTCTTTGTCTTGTTTTCTTTTCCTGTGGTAATCTATGTCAACAAATACCATGGTCTCAATTTCTTTCTGTGATTGTCTTAAATGCACTTGCTCATTGTTAATAAATGCTTATAAATAGATGTTCATAGTCTATATTTTAAAGTAACTGTGTTGAGTGATAAATGACTGAGTCCTTCTCAGCATCAGACAAACCACATCTCCATGGAGTCAGATATACACAACAAGTAGGACCCTGTCAAGGTAACAGGAGGTCTGCTTAATTAGATTTATTATTCATAAATTATTTCTCATATAAGGGTGAAAGGGTGGGGCCGGGGGAAGGGGGCGTGGCCATCTGAGGGACCCCAGAAGGATGGATTTTGCCCCCAGGTTGGGCTGGATTTGGCCCCTGGGCCTGACTTTCCCCACCTCTGATCCATGTCCATTGACCATGCTGGCTGGAGTTGGAGTCCAGGAACAACTGAATGGCCACAGTTTTCCTACCCCTTCTCCCACCATGATTGCCACACTGGCTCAAAAAGATGGCAGGAGAATGTGTGAGGGGTGAGGTGCAATGGGCGAGGAGGAAAACCTTGAGAGAGCCCTATGCTTTTTGATATCTCCCCTCCTTTCAGAGAAATAAAATGCACACTGTCTAGATTTTTTACTATAAATTATGTTGCCATACTGGTGCTTTGTCAAATTGTGAAAAACTAGCAGTTTCCCTGTCCTCCAGAGACAGCAACAGCTGCAGAGTACTGATATTTATAATTTATTTTTATCGAAACTCTAAACACCTTCCAGGACTTGTCTTTAGAAAGGCATTTTTTATACATGTGTGCCCTGACTACAGAAGTAGTCTGCATTATTACATTTACACACACACACACACACACCCATCCCACAGCCCTGCAGCTTCTCTGACTGGAAGCATTTTCATTGACTATTCGTTAATCTCTTTAACAGTGCAACATCTGGCCTCTTCTGTTTTTGCTGCCTCTGTAAGTGCCAGGGTCAACAATTCAGAAGTCAAGGGATGATATAGTTTATAGCTTACAGTCAATTATACCCATTCTTTGAATCCTGCTGCTCTCTTTCATATGCTGGCATATGGCTGCAAAGACTTTTGTTAGGAAATTAAGCTATTGAACGAGCGGGAGAGAGTTCCCTCTATTGAATCCATTGCCAGGAGTGTTAAAACCTTTGGCTGCAATCCTGTACTCACTTACCTGGGAGTAATCTCTATTGAAATCAATGGGACTTACTTCTGAGTAGACATGTATAGAAAATGTTACCCTGTTTCACCAGAACTCCCATTTCTTTGAACGTCTAATTACGAAATGTTGTGGATATTTGGAAAAGTCATTCAGATAAAGTCATTCACTGGGGAAGGTGCAATTTTCCAAACCCTCTGCATCCCATCCAGAACAATTTATTGCCTTGCACTGAATTCTGTCATCATAATTCCATGTGTAAAACATCCCCCCCCCCAAAAAAAAACCCACTGCCACCTCACCATCCAACAACAAAACAGCAGAATTGACAAAGAGAAGTTTCCTAGTACTGGACTCAATAGGGGTCTAAATTTCCTTTTTTCTGCTCTGCCATTGTCAATTTAGTAACCACTCCCATTGTCAAGGAAGAATGATGGAGCCATCTTCCTGAAAGAGTCTTTGCAGTCTGTTCCTTTGTAGTACTGGATAATGATCAAGCACACACCAGCACCTTTCCAGAAGGTTGTTCTAATTTTCCCCCAGTCTATTTTTCTTTCTCTTTTCCCCCAACTGCCTTATTTTGTGTGAACTACAATCTAGTGGCAGAGCAGATGGAACCGACTGTTGCAGTATAAAGGAAATCTATGAGATCCTTTGCAAGTTTCTAGGGTGGTGTTTCTGAAACTTTTCCCCCTTCATTAAAACTGGAGAAACACTTCGTTTTTATCCATCAAAATGTTCACTCTTCAAGTGGAAGAGTAAGAATTAACTAGAGCAACACAGGAGTTGCTGGACCATTTCTCTAGAACGGGAGGGCAGAACCTCAGCCCTGGGTTCTGGACCTCCTGGGGTCTCAATCTAGTCTTCCTGGGTTCCCCCAATGACACATACACTTCCTCTGACCCCACAACTTTCCCCTTGATCACAAATCCTTGGGAGGTTTCATGGTTATTTTGCGAGCGTGCGCACGCGCACACACACACACACACACACACACACCATTCTAAAAGGTTGAAATGCCACTCCTAAAGTTTGGCCATTGCCAGTAAGAGGTTTAAGCTAAAATATGCTGGCTTTTTTTTTTTTTTTTTTTGTATTTTAGCCCATCCCCTTTGATCCATAGATAGGACAGAATTACCAGCTGTTAGAACTGAGCTGTAGGCAGCTGGGTCTTTTTATATGAAATATAGAATAATACTAAACCACCACAACAAAGTTATTGGTATATTTCTCCTATTGGAGCAAGAGGTGGCCTGTGGCAAACCTGTTTTGTGGGATCGGTTCCAGCTTCTTCCTTCTGATGAAGTGGAGAAGATGCTTTCATCGGTAAGGCCGACCACCTGCTTACATGATCCTTGCCCATCTTGGCTCATTATGGGCTGCAGAGAGAGACTGGGTGAGGGGATCAGGGTGGTGGTGAATGCCTCCCTTGAGGAGGGAGTGATGCCATCAGCCCTCAAGGAGGCAGTGATAAGACCGCTCTTAAAGAAGCCCTCTTCAGCCCTCCTTAAGTTCTGAACAACTTTTGCCCAGACTCCAATCTGCCATTTTTGGGCAAGGTGATTGAGTGGGTGGTGGTGATGCAGTTGAAGGCACACTTGGAAGAAACTGATTATCTAGACCCATTTCAGTCGGGCTTCAGGCTTGGACATGGCCATAGGACAGAAACGGCTTTGGTCGCCTTGGTGTATGATATGAGGAGGGCTCTGGATAGGGGTGAATGCTCCTTCCTTGTTCTCCTTGACCTCTCAGCGGCTTTTGATACTGTTGACCACGGTATCCTCCTGGACCGCCTGGAGGGGTTGGGCATTGGAGACACCGTATTGCGATGGTTCTGGTCCTTCTTCTCCAGCAGGTACCAGAGGGTAGCACTGGAAGAGGAGGTTTCAGACCTGTGGCCATTAACTTGTAGGGTGCCACGGGGTTCCATCCTCTCCCCGATGCTATTTAACATCTATGTGAAGCCGCTGGGGGCTATCATCAGGAGGTTTGGGGTGCCGTGTCATCAATATGCGGATGACATGCAGCTCTACCTCTCATTCAAATCTTCACCAAGGTTGGCTGTGGAATCCCTGTCCAAATGTCTGGAGACAGTGAGTGGCTGGATGGGGAGGAATAGGCTGAAGCTGAACCCTGACAAGACCAAGGTACTCTTGGTGGGAGACAAGAGGAGGCTGGGGGATGTTGACCTGGTGTTGAATGGGGTATGACTACCCTTGAAAGACCAGGTCTGCAGCCTGGGGGTCATTTTGGACTCCCAGCTGTCCATGAAGGCTCAGGTGCCAGCTGTGAGCCGGACAGCACTGTATCAACTCCATCTAATACAGCGGCTGCGCCCCTTCCTTCCTGACCATCTGCTCCACTAGTACATGCCCTGGTCTCCTCTCATTTAGACTACTGTAATGCGCTGGACGTGGGGTTACCCTTGAAGATGGTTTGGAAGCTGCAGCTGGTGCAGAACACAGCGGCTTGCCTGATTAAAGGCAGCCGCCAGCGAGATCACATCACTCCAGTGCTGAAGGAGTTGCACTGGTTACCAGTTGTTTTCCAGGCCAAATTCAAGGTGTTGGTTTTGACCTTTAAAACCCTATATGGTTCTGGCCCAGCCTATCTTAAGGAGTGCCTCCTTAAGTGACCAGACAGGCCACTTAACAAGATCAGCCTCAGATGGCCTTCTATCTGTCCCATCAGCCAGGACAGCTAGACTGGTGGGGACGGGGGAGAGGGCTTTTCCTGTGGTGGCCCCCACTCTGTGGAACTCCCTCCCTAGGGAACTCTATCATGTCCCCTCTTTAATGAGCTTCCGCCATGCATTAAAAATACAGTTGTTCAGGCAGGCATTTGGGGTGGGTTAGGGTATTTTAGGAAATGTTTTTATTGTAGAATTTTATTGTTTTAAACTGTTTTATTATATGCTTTGTACATCACCCAGAGTGGCTGGGTGACCAGCCAGATGGGCGATTAATACATTTAATAAATAAATAAATAAATATACTGTAACAAAGAGTTTTAAATAGCTGGAAGCCTTTTTTTTAGGTACACAAGGGTGGATCAATGTAACACTAAATCAATCTGCAACTGCAGCTGTGTATTTATACAGAATTGTCCGCTGCTATTTTTTTTCCAGACCAAGTAGGGAATATGCAATAAATGCACACCACCTGTGCACTAAATTGGGCTTATACAATTGCAGTTACATAGAGTGCCTTCCATTCTCTACAGTGAGAAAGCTGTGGGGCTACTCTGCTAAAGAAACCTCTTTTACAAAAAGTTTGTTTTAAAATAGAAACTTCAGGAGTTGTAAATAATTGCAGGGAGTCTCAAAATCATTCATTCTACATCACCATAAAGTGTGTGTGTGTGTGTGTGTGTGTGAGAGAGAGAGAGAGAGAGAGAGAGAGAGAGAGAGAGAACGCAACACAAACTAGGGATGGCGGAGAATTTCTCCCCAAATCTTCGGGGGGCCGAGCGCCAATGCATTCGGCCCCCCAAAATCGGCGGTGAAATTCTCCGCCCCCCCTTCCCCCCGGGACGGGACTTACCTTTGGCGAATGTCCCTCCCGGCGGCGGGTCCCAGCGGCGTTTCGGCGGCGTTTCGTCGTGGGCGGGGGCAGCGGCTGGTCTCCCAACCGGCTGCCGCCGCCGCCATTGCAAAAAAAAAAACTAAAATAAAAAAAAAACACCCATGCATAGGCTACGTAACTATTTACATAGCCTATCACGGCTAGATTTCCAAAGTCAGCTGTAATAGGCTACGTAAATCGTCACGTAGCCTATCACGGCTGACTTTGAAAAAAAAAAAAAGCGCGTACGCAAATGGCGGCGGCCCATGGGCGCCGCCATTTGCGTTCCTTATTTTGGTACATCTAGTCTACGTAAAGATTTACGTAGACTACGGCGAAATAAGGGTACACTATTTGCGTTGCCCTTATTTTCGCCGTAGCCTACGTAAATCTTTACGTAGACTAGACGTGCCAAAATAAGGAACGCAAATGGCGGCGCCCATGGGCCGCCGCCATTTGCGTACGTGCTATTTTTTTTTTCAAAGTCAGCCGTGATAGGCTACGTGACGATTTACGTAGCCTATCACAGCTGACTTTGGAAATCTAGCCATGATAGGCTACGTAAATCGTCACGTAGCCTATCACGGGGTCTTTTTTTTTTTTTACTTTTTGTTTCACAGCTGGGGAGACGGGGCGCTTCTCCCCGGCCTGAATTTCAGCCGGGCGAGTCAGGAAGCCTCCCCCCCTTCGCCTGAACTTCGAGGGGGAAAGCAAAGCGCCTCCCCCCCACCGCGAAGCCAAGCTGCGAAAAGGTAAGTGACTTTCGTACTTCCCTAACACAAACAGAAAATCAAAGGTATTCCAGTTGCCGATAAGGAAGGGCAAATCTATGAAGTCCAGTTCTGTGACTCCCTCCTTCCCTCTCCCTCCAAATCCACTACATGCCAGTTCCGAGGTTTAAAAAACAAAACAAAAAAGAAGGAAAATCTGTATGTATTTATGTGCACATTTCTCAAATAGATGCATTAATGTACACATGAATGGAGACATTCCCACATTGACAAAAGTGTGTTTGTGCATGTTTTATAAGTGTGTGTACTGGGGGGTTGTGCATTTTTCAAATGAGCTCATGTTGTTGAATGTGTTTTTGTTTTTGTTTTCCTTTGGCAGAATGCATAGCAAGCCTGAAAATGTATGGATTTGTGTGCCTTTCCGCATTTTGTTCTGGGAGGTGCAGCAGAAACAAACAAACAAACAAGCAAACCAAAGCAAACCACCACCACCCTTGATTGAGCTAATTTCTCACCTATCCCTGGTTGCCATACACAGCAGCAATATTATTGTGTGCACACTGAAGTAAAAGAAACACAAAAAAGCTCAAAAATGGCTCTGTGAAAGTATTCCTGAAAAAAAGAACTGAGCAATCTTTGATTGGTGAAGAAACATAATGCATACCAAGCCTATGGAATGGAAACACCAGAAGTCAAATTTTAACAAGATGGGGGAGAGGAAGGATGGATTTTTGTTCCTCTTGATCCAACGCATGGTTAGAATGGCTGAAGCATCTCTTCACTTGTGGGGAGATGAGTGTGCTCCAGCATACATAGCTGAGCCTAAGAAGGAGTGGGTGGGAGAAATGCAAGGTCGCAGAATCCAATGTCCTAAACAAGTATGAAAGGAGAAATCAAAAGTCAGATGTGCTTTCTCTCCTTTGCTTGTTCTGTATCAAAATCCACTTTCAGATCAGTGGTTCTTCACAATTATGTAATTTTAAGCCATTGGATTTAATTCCCTACCCAACCTTAAGCATGATTTTTGTTTGAGTTTCACTGAGTTTTACTGATGATAATGGAAAAGGGGGATTAAGATAGGATTTAAATTCAGTTTCATAGCTGAGTTAATCAAGTTTAATATATCAGGGTTATTTGTATACATTTGTATACAATATATAAAGTTTTCAGCCAAGAATTTTCAGTTCACAATTGTGGTAGAGAATGACATTCATGGCACACAATGGTCTGAAGTCTGGAGATCAGGACAATTGGGATTTTGGTTGAAACTTGTTAAAGTTACTAAGACTTCACCACTGAAGCTTCAAATAATTCTCACCCAGTCTCAGAAATACTCCTCACATTCACTGCTGAAAATGGGGCAACTAACTGGGGGGAGCATTGTCACTCAGTCCTACAAAGGGATGTGTTCGATCATAAACCTATTCCATCCCATTTCCACATCAGTCTGCCAACTAAAATTAAATAAATCATGCATGCATATTCACATTTATTGTTGTATGCAATTTCCACTAAATTATGCAGTTGTGTATATTGTTTCCTCTGAAATATCCAGGGTTGGATCCAGACATAACCATACTTGGAGAAGACTCATTGAAACCAATGGATCTTAAGTTAGTCAGGACTAATGTAAGTCCTATTGATTTCAATGGCTTTGTTCTAAAGATGACTAAGTCTGGATCTAATCCACAGTTTTGTATGTATTTTCCAGTAACATGCACATTTTATGCATATTTGTTGAGCCAAGAATTGCATTGCAAAATTCTAGGGATGGCGGAGAATTTCTCCCCGAAACTTCGGGGGGCTGAGCGCCAACGTGTTTGGCCCCCCGAACAAGTTTCAGGGAGAAATTATCCGCCCCCCCACCCCCCGCACCCCGCTCGGGACGGGACTTACCTTTGCCGAATGTCCCTCCCGGCGGCGGGTCCGGCCGGCGGTTCGGCGGGTGTTCGTCCGGGGCGGGAGCGGCAGCCGGTCTTTCGACCGGCTGCCGCCGCCGCCATTCCAAGAAAAGAAAAAAAACAAAAACACCCCCGTGATAGGCTACGTGACGATTAACGTAGCCTATCACGGCTAGATTTGCAAAGTCAGCTGTGATAGGCTACGTAAATCGTCACGTAGCCTATCACGGGTGACCTTAAAAAAAAAAAAAGCACGTACGGATAATGGTGGCCCCCATAGGGAGGTGCCATTCCCGTTCCTTATTTGGTCGCTGTAGTCTACGTAAATCTTTACGTAGACTACGGCGAAAATAAGGGCAACGCTATTTGCATTGCCCTTATTTTCGCCGTAGTCTCCGTAAAGATTTACGTAGACTACAGCGACCAAATAAGGAACGCAAATGGTGGCTTCCTATGGGGGCCACCATTAGCGTACGCGCTTTTTTTAAAAAAAAAATCACCCGTGATAGGCTACGTGACGATTAACGTAGCCTATCACGGCTGACTTTGCAGATCTAGCCATGATAGGCTACGTTAATCGTCATGTAGCCTATCACGGGGGCGTTTTTTTTTTTAAAAAAAAAACTTTTGAGTTCGCGGCCGGGCGAGGCGAGGCGCCTCCTCCCCGGCCTGAATTTCAGCCGGGCGAGGCGGGAAGCCTCACCCCCGGCCTGAATTTCAGCCGGACGAGGCGGGAAGCCTCCCCCCCGGCCTGAACTTCGTGGGGGGAGCAGCGAAGCGCCTCCCCCCCACCGCGAACAAGCTTCGAGGACAGGTAAGTCACTTTCGTCCACCCCTACAAAATTCAGAGAAGTCCTAAATCCAAAGAATAATTGTGTCTGAATCCACATATTAGATGAGGATGTGTGAATTAGGGCAGTTTGCTTAAAATGTGGGCTGAATAAATTTCTCCCTAGGGATGTACGAAACTCACTTACCTTTTTGGGGAATCTTTCGCGGTGGGGGAGGAGGTGCTCCATCCCTCCCCCTGGAATCCTCGACAGGGGAGGGAGGCGATACGGTCCTCCCCCCGGGATCCTTGATGGCCAGTTCCGCTCTGCGGCCAGTTCACAAAGCAGCTGGCCAGGGCCGTCCACAGCCAGATTTCCGGCCCCAGACAGGCTGCTGTGGACGCAAATGGCAGCCGCTGTAGAGGCCGCCATTTGCGTCCAGCCAGGCAGCTGTGATAGGCTACGTAAGAATTTACGTAGCCTATCACAGCTACCCCCCCAAAAAAAACAGCGTACACAAATGGCGGCTATGGCGGCCGCCATTTGCATTCCCTATTTTTTGCCGTTTTATCCTACGTAAATATTTATGTAGGCAATTACGATGAAAAAAGGGAACCACAAATAGCATAGTGGGAGCTATTTGCATTTCTTTTTTTTCACCATAAAAGCCTACATAAATATTTATGTAGGATAAAACAGCGGGGAAAAAAGAACGCAAATAGCGCCCACTACGCTATTTGCGGTTCCTTTTTTTTCCGCCGTAATTGCCTATGTAAATATTTACATAGGCTAGAACGGCGAAAAATAGAGAATGCAAATGGCGGCTGCCGTAGCCACTGCCATTTGCATATGGTGGTTTTGTTTTTGTTTTTTTAGGGGTTAGCCATGATAGGCTATGTAAATTCTTAACCAGCCTATCACAGCTCGAAGGATGACAATGGCAGCCGCAGCAGCCCAGCTGGGGCCGGCCAGGAGACTAGCTGCTGCTGCTGCTGGAGCTGCTGCTGCCGGAACCACCGCCGCTGAATCCACCGCATCCACCCCAGGTAAGTTCCATCCTGGGGGATTCCGCGGGGGTGGGCAGGAGGCTGTTCCACCACAGATTCCGGGCGGCCAGATTCTAAAGAATCCAGCCTCACTGGAATCCGTGGCGGAATTCTCTGCCATCCCTATTTCTCCCCCATCCCTAATTCTTTTGTTTGTTTGTTTTTTTGTTTGTTTGAGAATCTCCAAAACCAAGTTTTGTGTTCATCATATAACTGGGATGGACAAATCTGTCGGTTTCACTTTCACCCATATTAGAATTTCCTTTCATCTCAAGTTCTTTCCATCCCACTGATGAAGTCATTTGTGAATTTTGGTAAGTTCTTATAAAAAAATGAACACACTTCCCACACATCCCCCCAGCCAAATTGAATAAGTAGAGCTACTCCAGGCATGGATAGGTCCATGTTGCACCTGCTTGCTGTTCACCATTAAAGATGGTGAGCCTGTCAGAAAAAAAGAGGTGGAAAACTGAATTCAGCAGCACAAACACGGGTAGCATACACAGGAATTCAAAGCCAGATAGTGAAGGATGATGCGAGTTGTAGGCCAAAACTTCTGGAGGTCCACAAAATGCCCACCCCTGCTCTATAGCATGAGGCTCAGTCAGATATCTTGGTATAGATGTGTCCTCCACAATTTATTTCCAGAACATTTTTGGCAAAACCAGACCTTTCCATCCAAATTCTGCTGAACTTCCAGCATGCATTTGCAAATCTATTTTGGATTCTGGGTGCCTTGGGTGTGCTGCTGATGGAACAGCTTCTGTCAATAAAATAGGGAAGAAGTGGTTCCTCTTCTTCCTGCAGCTCCCTGCACATCCTCCAAATACATTGTGGAGGGTTGGCAGAACCTCTGAAATAGATTTTATGGGGCTGCTGGGGGACAGGGGCTGAGAGAGGAAGTCACATTGCACGAGTGAAAGTCTACCCTTGCATGACATTGGATTATGCCCCATGATTCCAGTGAAGAATGTACTTGAATACCTGTGTCTGGCATTTCAAGAGGCTTCACCATCACAGCAAGTCCCATGGTGGTTATGAAGACATGTACTACAATTCTGTCACCTTGGAACATCAAAGGAGGAGTGTCTATGTGCTTGCAAAGCAAAGGCTCCCTCTAGAACCATGGCAGAAACCATCAGAGACTGGAGAGTTCCCAGGTCCATTCTAGTGTTCCAGAACTGATTGAACTGCATTTCCTTGCATTGTCATTGTCACTGTTGTTGTTATCGTTGTTGCTGCCGCTGCTGCAAAAATTGAACAGCATATCTCTACCTGGATCTAGAGTTCTTTGTTCATCACTGCTTGTTTTGATTGAATATGTTATCCTGTGGTGAGGAGGCAAATATATGGAGGATCCTACCTTGAGGTTGGTTGTATTACTACTTGATGGTCCCTTTAGTTTGGGACATTTTTTCACCAAATGAGCTATGAAGCATTCAGATTAGAACCTGCAAATCTTGGATATTTGTATCCTCCCTGTACAGAATATCTAGTATGCTAACTCCTCAGGTCTTCAAATTTAGCATAAATTCAGGGGCTCTCTATGTGGAGGTTCCATCTCTGCATGCATGACAGATTGGGAAAACTTTGGGGTGTTTTTGTGTGTGTCTTTTTGAGCTGGTGTCTTATAAAAAGTGTTGAAGAAGGCAAGCTTTTATTATAGATTAGACATGCACTTGCTGAGATGAGTGGGTCTGGTCTGATGCCCAACTGAGATTACCTGCCAGGATAATGGGCCAATTATGTGATTTGCTAAAGTGAGTGGTGACTGATGAATAAGAAATGTTGTTGGGGGAAAAAAACCTTGAAGACTTCAGCCAAAGAATGGGCTTGCTAGTTCAAATCAATATGTGAAATCCAGGCTCCCACCTCCTCCCAAATCCCACCCCTGCTTCTGGACCATCATTGTCACTTTGCTGTAGTGAGAATAGGGACTACAGTTGGCAGAATTCCCCCACTAAGGTCTACACTCTAGAGCTAGAAACTTTATGTCCCCTTGGTACTTCTCTTCTGGCTCACTTCTTTCTTGCCAACACTACACAGCTATCCCTGTCACTAGGTGTTTAGCTCCGATCCCATTTTCCCTTTGTTTCCTCATTTCTTCAGATCCTTTTCTCTAACCCATTTTTTCCCTGGTTTTCTACCTTTTTCAGGTCACTGCCTCCTTTGTCTCACTTCCTTATACCACCCTGTTTCTTGACTGGCTTTCCTAACACCCCTCTCTATCGTCCCCACAAAACACAGCACTTCCGGTCTTTAAATCAGGGCTGCTGAACCATTTGGCAGTGAGAGGCTGAATTGCCGTCCTCAGGCCTCCCATGGGCCAGATGATGTCAATGGGTATGGCCACACCCACTGATATCATCACTCCACCCTGTCCCTGTTCATTTTGCCTTTCTTTGTGCTGAGAGAGATACAGAGTTCTGAGTCCCTGTCTTTGTGTGACGCACATCGCCCACTGCTGGAAAGAGTGGCAGCTCCTCCCAGAGCAGGCCACCCATCACCCACATTCCCACTGTTATCTCTGACCTCAGATTGGAGATCTGGTTTGGGAAAAGCTTCAGCCCAAAGCCAAACTGCCACAAAGATAGGGAAGAACTCGAGGAATATCGAGTCCTTAGTTATTCCTGCCTCAGCCCTCAGCCCAATATGCCAGCCACCCCTGAGTGCACCATCAGTTTCTAAACATCACACTGAAACCGAAGGCACCCAGCCTATGAGAGTGAACCTTGAATTCAGCTTTGATAAGGAGCTCTGGGAACAATGCCAAGTGGGGAAGCTCTCGGATTAGGCAATGACGGATGCTCCAAAGAGACAGCCACCCTAACACCTTGGCGTTCCTTCTTAATTTTTGTCTCCACTATTCATTCCATTCTCCTGATTCCTAGAAAGTATGGATGGTGCAGTCCCTGGAAGGAAATCCAAAATCCAAATGTGAAACTTTGTAGAAGGTAAATGACATCAGATTTATTGGGATAGGAAGATAGCCAGACCCTCAAAACCAAATGGTTAACTGGGCTGAATCTCTTCCCCCATGCTTTTACTAGTCACTCCTGACTTCTTGCCCCCTTGATCATCCTTCAAAACTGTCCTGAAGCCTCTTGTTCTTGGGCACCACAAGAATGAGTGTGGACTATCACAGATTGAACATTCATGTCTAAATTTTCTTGGAATGGAGTGCTGAAAACACCCACACAAGCTAGTACTGAAGCCCGACTGAAGGGGGCACTAGTGCACACGATGCCCAGGGGGCTTGCCCACCCACCCCAAATGCTCAAGCCACAAGGCCACTTTGGCCAAAAGAGCACTCCACTGCTGAAGCAAAGTTTCCAACTGTCACATTGATTGCAAAGAGGCCCAAGAAGGGGGCAGAGGAGCCTTAAAAAGCCTCCAGCTCCACCCCAAGTGTGACAAGTCTTGTCATGCAAGACGAAGCTCTGCCTCCTAGGGATGTCAGAGAATCCCGCCACGGATCTCAGGGAGACCAAATGCCAGCGAAGTCGGTGGCGGAACGGTCTGCCCCCCCACCCCCCTGGGATGGGACTTACCTTGGGCTGATCTTCCTGGTGGCGGTGGCTGCGGCGACGGTTCGGTGGCGGTGGCGGCCGGTCTTCCGACCAGCTGCCGCCGCCGCCATTTCCAGTTAAAAAAAAACAAAAAAATGTGACAGGCTACATAAAGATTTATGTAGCCTATCACGGCTGATTTAAAAGAAAAAAATGCGTGTACGCAAATGGCGGTGCCCATAGCTGCTGCCATTTGCGTTCCTTATTTTGGCACATTTTAGTCTATGTAAACATTTACGTAGACTAAGACGGCAAAAATAAGGGAACCGCAAATAGCGTAGTGGACGTTATTTGTGTTTCTTCTTTTTTTCACCATAAAAACCTACATAAATATTTTACCGTAGTGCCCACTACAGTATTTGCAGTTCCTTTTTTTTCCCGCTGTAATTGCCTACGTAAATATTTACGTAGGCTAGAATGGCGAAAAATAGGGAACGCAAATGGCGGCTGCCATAGCCATAGCCATTTGTGTATGCTGGTTTTTTGAGGGGGGGGTTAGCCATGATAGGCTATGTAAATTCTTATGTGACCTATCACAGCTGCAAGGACGGCAATGGCGGCCGCAGCCGCCCGGCTGCGGCTGGCCAGGAGACCAGCCACCAGAACCGCCAGAACCGCCGCCAGAACCGCCGCATCTGCCCCAGGTAAGTTCCATCCCAGGGATTCCGCAGGGGGGGGCTGGGGGGCAGGAGGCCGTTCTGCCACGGATTCTGTGGCGGAATTCTCTGCCATCCCTATGATAAAGGTGATAATTCCATAATGGTATGTCCATGAAGATGATGTTCTACATCCTCCTGACCTAATTCCTTTTTCATATCTAGTTGTCTGCCATTTAGCGTATATGTCAGTCAAAGGGCTTCCATCCACTACATTTAGATGATAGGGTTTGTTTCTTTGCTATGCAGTTCAGTAGCAGTTTCAACTTGTAGTAGCTGTTTTTGTCTTTGTAATTGCCCTTAAGCTACATATCAAATGAGACATTTATTAAATCATTGAATTCATTAACTGTGATGCATGATACTAAAATGTACCACTAATACTTGAGTGAGGCTTCTCACTGGATAAGTACAGGTATTATTTTTAAAACTACTCTCTAAATCCTACATGAGGCACAGTTTGTCATTCTAAAAGGAAAGCAAAACCTTTATATTGAGATAATTATGATGTCATTTATTTTGTCTTTCATCTAATAGCCTACTAGGGCCACCTTCCCAACCTGGGTCCCTCCAGAGGTTTTGGACTAGAACTCCTATAATTCACAATGATTGCCCATGCTGCATCGTACTGATGAGAGTTGCAGTCCAAAACATATGGAGGGACCCAACTTAGGGAAGAGTGCACTCAGATTTCCACTGGTCCAATATTTTACTTCCTCAGAAAGTGAACCAGCATTCTATCAAGCAATTAGTACTGAGGTCTGAAAAGCCAGAAACCTGCAAGTTCTGCCAGACTCTACCCGTAAACCACCACTCTTAGCCTATTCCTGAATTACCAGATTCTGCCCTGGCTCCACTTGCCCTGGGTCTGCCCCCAGTTCTAGTAAGGTTGAAATAGGATTTCTGATATCAAAAAATTGGCAACTCCATAGTAACAGACTAGCAGTTGTGAGTAGAGATAGCCAAGTTGAATAATCAACATTCTCTAATGTTGTCCCCTGGAAGGTTCTCTTCTGTATCTCTTGCATTTTCTTTGCCTTTGTCCAGGAAGACAGACAGTTGACTACCATGGCAACTGCCTTCTTGAACTTAAATATATAACTGAAGATGTCCAGCTCTATTTGCTTATTTGTTTACATGTAATCCCCCACTTTCTGCCAAAGAATGGCACTCAAGTTGGCTAGCAATAAAATCCAGACTGAAAATAAAATCTTAATTAAAACATAATATAAAACACATAAATTAAAAACACAATTAAAAACACATCAATGAAAGAAATAAGAAGAACCAGCCAATTTAAAAATCCCTCCAGCAACAGACCAGCTTATATGCTAAAGACCTGCTGAATAAAAATGTATTTGTCTGCCAGTGGAAGGACAGTGGGGAGAGGGAACCAACCTAGCCTCTCTCAGCAGGGAGTTCCAGAGCCCAGGAACAGCCATCAAGAAGTTGTAAGAAGGTCCTCTCTTACACATCTCCACTAGATACACATCTGATGGCAGTGGTACCAAGAGAAGCCCCCCCCAAAGATCTTAAAACCTGGGCAGTACCTACAGACTGTCCAAAAGTGGGTTGAGCAAACACTTCTTGACCTTAGATCTCAAGAACCATAGAAGCATTAAGAGGGAGAGTCCACAACATGGCAAAGTTAACTTGATTGGATATAAATACATCATGAGGCAATATGGTAAGGTGAAGTGGCAAAGTGTTGGGATATTGCTATCAAATTGTAGGGATGTATGAAACCCCCTTACTCCAGCTGCTGGCGGGCTTCCATCCACTGCCGGTCTGCAGATGAAAATGATTTATGTAGCCTATTTAAAGATTTAGATAGCCTATTACTGCAAAGAACAGGGATGCAAATGGCATCCTCTACGCCACTTGCATCCCTGCTCTTTGCTGTTATAGGCTACATAAAGATTCACATAGCCTATCATGGCAAAGAGAAGGGACATTAATGGCGTCCGCTATGCTGGACACCATTTTCTTCCACAGACCGGCAGCAGATGGAATGGACCCTAGGGATGGCAGAGAATTTCTCCCCGAAACTTCGGGGGGCCGAGCGCCAACGTGTTCGGCCCCCTGAAGACGTTTCGGGGAGAAATTCTCCACACCCACCGCCCCCCGCACCCCCCCCTGGGACGGGACTTACCTTTCCCGAATGTCCCTCCCGGCGGCGGGTCCCGGCGGCGGTTCATCGGGTCTTCATCAGGGGTGGGGGCGGCAGCTGGTCTTTCAACCGGCTGCCGCCGCCGCCATTCCAATAAAAGTAAAAAAAAATAAAATAACGCCCCCGTGATAGGCTACGTGACGATTAACGTAGCCTATCACGGCTAGATTTACAAAGTCAGCCGTGATAGGCTACGTAAATCGTCACGTAGCCTATCACGGGTGACTTAAAAAAAAAAAGCGCGTACGGCTAATGGAGGCCCCCATAGGGAGCCGCCATTCACGTTCCTTATTTGGTTGCTGTAGTCTATGTAAAGATTACGTAGACTACGGTGAAAATAAGGGCAATGCTATTTGCGTTGCCCTTATTTTCGCCATAGTCTACGTAAATCTTTACGTAGACTACAGCGACCAAATAAGGAACGTGAATGGCGGCTCCCTATGGGGGCCGCCATTTGCATACGTGGTTTTTTTTTTAAAAAAAAGTCACCCGTGATAGGCTACATGACGATTAACATAGCCTATCATGGCTGACTTTGCAGATCTAGCCATGATAGGCTACGTTAATCGTCACGTAGCCTATCACGGGGGCTTTTTTAAAAAAAACTTTTTATTTCACGGCCTGGCGAGGCGAGGCGCCTCCTCCCTGGCCTGAATTTCGGCCAGGCGAGGCAGGAAGCCTCCCCCCCGGTCTGAACTTCGGGGGGAGAGCAGCGAAGCACCTCCCCCCCACCGCGAAAAGCTGCGAGACCAGGTAAGTGGCTTTCGTGCACTCCTACTGGACCCAGATGGTGGTAGGTAGGATCCGTTCTGGGGCAACTTCGCAGGATGGTGGAGGTGGGTGGTCTGTTCCACCACGGACTCAGAGGGGCCAGATTCTAAAGAGTAATTGGAGTCCATGGCGGAATTCTCTAACATCCCTACCAAATTGTAAGGAAGTAATCTAAGGCTTCTAAGATCAATGATTTAGTGTTTTCTTCACTAGAATAGCAGAGTGCATCACACACATTCATTACTTATAGAAAAAGAAAGACCATACTGGAATATAATATGGCTTTGGGTTAGGATAAATCATACTTGAGATTAAAAGGGAGTGGGGTAACCCCAGGAAAAAAAAAAACAAAAAAACACCAAACCTAACTTCAGTGTCTGGTACCTTGAGGCACATTTGATTATCAGTCATTTCATGGTGAGCTTCAAACATCAACAGTGCACATAAGGTAGTTGAGCTACAATAAAGATTCCCTTTTTATGGCATTTTATAGAATTTGGGGGATGTTTACGAGGAACTGGAAGTAGCCCTTTCTCTGAAGGATGGATGGGGAAAGTGTTCAAAAGAATTGCCACATTTCTTTAAAACCGGGAAAAAAAACCTCTAAAACATCAAGTTTTATGGCTCTAAATTGAAATAATAACTGCTGCACCTTTGAAGAAATAGCAATGTCATTAATCTATAATCAGCCACTGACATATTCATTTGTTCAAGAGACCAGCTGTTGGTAGGGTAATTTTAATGAAATTAAGAAATCAGTGCTATAACCATATGTATGCTTTAATTTTATGCAGAATGGAATCTGTAATAAACCCAGAGTGTAGTACTTAATAAAGTGGTGACATTCACATCACCTTAACCCCTACTTAAAAAAGAAACTGAAATACAAATGGAAAATTCATACATCTATTATTGTTGTTGTTGTTGTTGTTGTTGTTATTTCCAGAAGTATGTCTGTATCCTGCACATATGGAGCGACCAGCTGTAGTGGCCCTGCATAACAGCTAAATATTTTGTTGTTGTTGTTGTTCATAATAATAATAATTTTGCCACATAGTGGATGAAGTGATATGAATGGTTAGATATCCAATTCCCATGGATATACTTCTTGAAGTATTTACAAGTATTTAAACTATCTAGTATATTTGAAAGGGTGCAAGAGGTGCTATTAAATTCATTCATCGCATCTAGGCTCACTTTTCTGGAATATAATTCATTTAGGGGGGAAAAATGTTATCAAGATCACCAGGTAAAGCAGATTTCCTAAACAAACAAACAATCAATCAACACCCAATCACACTTTCTGAACAGGACAGAACTCTGGAATGGTTGAACATGGTTTAAGTCAATGTAATGATCACTGAATTTAATTTAAGATGTATTCATATATTATCTTTGTTTATGCTAAAATTAATTTAACATACTTCAAAAAAGAAAAGAAAAAGGTAATAAGTGTTGCTACCTACAAGCCAGTCAATGGGCATTTCATCTCTCTAATGTAGGAGATGAAACAACTGAGGTAGCACAGCAACATAAATGAAGTCCTAAACCGAGGGTGCAATGCTGGCTGGGGAATGCTGGGAGTTGTAGGACTTTTTTCTGGCTAAATATGCATAGGGTTGCACCCTTATTGATCTGATGCTGCCCCCTTTGTTTAGGCACCCATGTGTATTACTGGAGTTGTGAAGCACACAATTAACATTTCCCTTCTCTCTCCCTCCTCCCATTATAATTCACGGGAGGAGGAGGAGGAGGAGGAGGAGGAGAAAGAAAGAAAGAAAGAAAGAAAGGAAGGAAGGAAGGAAGGAAAGAAAGAAAGAAAGAAAGAAAGAAAGAAAAAGAAAATGTTTATCAACCCTGATTGTAAAAAGAAAGAAAGACAGACAGACTCTGGTCATGCAGAGTTTCACATTTTAAACTCACTCATATCAAGGCACCATCATGCCTAGAGGAATAAAATGAAGTTTGCTTCTGCTGCCCTGGTGATGAACACATTTACTTGGGAATACCACCATTTTGTTTAATCAAAGAATAATATATTTTATAAATAATTAAATGAGCATCTTGTAATCATGTACATGCCCAGCCCAGCTAGCTGCCTGACTATACAAACAGAAGAAGAAGAAGAAGAAGAAGAAGAAGAAGAAGAAGAAGAAGAAGAAGAAGAAGAAGAAGAAACAACAGAGAATGCTGTGGTGATTAATGTCAGCCCTCATGAGCTCTGATTTGCCCATGCCAGGCCAGGTGCTGATTCCAGGTCTGTTTGTTGCTGCCCATAATACCTGCCACTCTCTGGATAGTAACTTCCCCTCACCTTTGGCTGTGGGGCACTGGATTTCAGTCCCAAGTTGCAGCACTGCACCACTGGGCAGTGGAATGGGCTTCCAGTGTCCCTTGGGCCTTCCAGTGTGCAACACTGATGAGGGTGAGGCACAGGCTACTTCCTCGAGGGTAGGACAAACAGTGCCCTCCCAACCAGAGGACACATTCCTGCCATCATTGTCTCAGAGGATGAGTCCCTGGCAGAACCTCCATCCCCCCTGCTTCACAGAAGGCTCAGGCTACAAAAGCAGGTGAGTAGGGATGTCAGAGAATTTCACCACGAATCTCGGGGAGGCCAAATGCCAGCGCATTAGCCCCCCGAAATCGGTGGTGAAACAGTCTGCCCCCCCGCTCCCCCCCGGGATGGGACTTACCTTCGGTGAATCTTCCTGGCGGTGGCGGCTCCAGCGGCGGCTCCGGCGGTGGTTCAGCGGCGGTTCAGCGGCGGTTCAGCAGTGGTTCGGCAGCGGTGGCTGCGGCGGCTGGTCTTCCGACCGGCTGTCGCCGCCATTTCCAGTAAAATAAGAAAAAAAAGTGATAGGCTACATAAAGATTTACGAAGCCTATCACAGCTAGATTTTTAAAAAACACCGTGATAGGCTACGTAAATGCTTACGTATCCTATCACGGCTGATTTAAAAGAAAAACAAACAAACTGCGCATACGCAAATGGCAGCGCCCATGGGCACCGCCATTTGCATTCCTTACTTTGGCACATCTTGGTCAACGTAAACATTTACGTGGACTAAGACGGCAAAAATAAGGGGAACGCAAATAGCATAGCGTCTACGCTATTTGTGTTCCCCTAATTTTTGCCGTCTTAATCTACGTAAATGTTTACGTAGACTAAGATGTGCCAAAATAAGGAATGCAAATGGCGGTGCCCATGGGCGCCACCATTTGCGTACGCGTGGGTTTTTTTCTCTTTTAAATCAGCCGTGATAGGCTATGTAAACATTTACATAGCCTATCATGGCTGATTGCGGGGACGCAAATGGCGGTGGCTATGGCCGCCGCCATTTGCGGAGCCGGCCGGCCAGCATTTGGGGGGGAGGGATGGAGCACCTCCCCCCACTGCGAATGTCACCCTTCAAAAAGGTAAGTAACTTTCGTACATCCCTACAGGTGAGCCGGTGAGGGCACTTAACCATCCAGTCAGATCCTGGAGCTGACCACACTTAGGTATGGCGGTGAATTTCTCCACGAATCTCAAGGAGGCCAAATGCCAATGCATTCGGACCCCCGAAATTGGCGGTGAAATTCTCCACCCCCCTGCCCATCCCCCGGGATGGGACTTACCTCCTTCGAAAGTCCCTCTCGGCGGCGGGTCCCGGCGGCATTTCAGCAGGGGCGGGGGCGGCGGCCGGTCTTCCGACTGGCTGCTGCCGCTGCCGCCGCCATTACAAAGTAAATGTAAAAAAAACCCCCACACACATGATAGGCTATGTAACGATTTACATAGCCTATCATGGGTAGATTTCCAAAGTCAGCCATGATAGTAGGGATGGGGGAGAATTTCTCCCCAAAACTTCGGGGGGCCGAGTGCCAATGTATTTGGCCCCCCGAAGTAGTTTCGGGGAGAAATTCTCTGCCCCCCGCCCCCCCCCCAGGATGGGACTTACTTTTCCCGAATGTCCCTCCCGGCGGCGGGTCCCGGTGGCGGTTCGGCAGGTCTTCGTCAGGGGCGGGGGCGGCAGCCGGTCTTTCGACCAGCTGCCGCCACCGCCATTCCAATAAAAGTAAAAAAAAACAAACACGCCCCCGTGATAGGCTACGTGACGATTAACGTAGCCTATCATGGCTAGATTTGCAAAGTCAGCTGTGATAGGATACGTAAATCGTCACGTAGCCTATGACGGGTGACTTAAAAAAAAAAAAAGCACGTACGGCTAATGGCGGCCCCCATAGGGAGCTGCCATTCGCGTTCCTTATTTGGTCGCTGTAGTCTACGTAAAGATTACGTAGACTACGGCAAAAATAAGGGCAACGCTATTTGCGTTGCCCTTATTTTCGCCATAGTCTACATAAAGATTTACGTAGACTACAGCGACCAAATAAGGAACGCTAATGGTGGCTCCCTATGGGGGCCGCCATTTGCGTACATGCTTTTTTTTTTTAAGTCACCCGTGATAGGCTACGTGATGATTAACGTAGCCTATCACAGTTGACTTTGCAGATCTAGCCATGATAGGCTATGTAAATCGTCACATAGCCTATCACGGGGGCGTGGTTTTTTTTTTTACTTTTTATTTCGCGGCCGGGCAAGGCGAGGCACCTCCTCCCCATCCTGAGTTTCAGCCGGGTGAGGCGGGAAGCCACCCCCCCCCCGGCCTGAACTTCGGGGGGAGCAGCGAAGCACCTCCCCCCCACCGCGAAGCAAGCTGCGAGACCAGGTAAGTGGCTTTCCTGCACCCCTACATGATAGGCCATGTAAATCATTATGTAGCCTATCATGGGTGACTTTGAAGAAAAAAAAAAGCATGAACGCCAATGGCGGCGCCCATGGGCGCCGCCATTTGCATTCCTTATTTGGGCCTGGGTAGTCTACGTAAAGATTTACGTAGACTACGGCAAAAAAAAGGGCAACGCTGCGTTACCCTTATTTTCGCCGTAGTCTATGTAAATCTTTACGTAGACTACCCGGGCCCAAATAAGGAACGCAAATGGCGGCGCCCATGGGCACTGCCGTTTGCATACACACTTTTTTTTTTTTTCAAAGTCCCCCGTGATAGGCTACTTAATGATTTACGTAGCCTATCACGGCTGACTTTGGAAATCTAGCCGTGATAGGCTACATAAATCGTTACGTAGCCTATCACGTGTGTGTGTTGTTGTTTTTTACATTTACTTTTGTATGTCGCGGCTGGGGAGACAGGGCTGTTCTCCCCAGCCTGAATTTTGGCGGTGAGGGATGGGGCGCCTCCCCCCCGACCTGAATTTCGGCCGGGTGAGGCGGGGCGCCTCCCCCCCTACATGAACTTCGGGGGTAGAACCGAAGTGCCTCCCCCACACCGCAAAGCAAGCTGCGGGACCAGGTAAGGGACTTTTGTCCATCCCTAAACACTACAGGTCTTGGCAGCTTACATAAAGCTTTATTTGGCTTTAGCTCATTGCTGAGGCAACATCCTCCTATTGTCCTAGTAGGAAACAGTTTCAGCCATCAGAATCCACTTGGAGCTCGCCAAGGTCTTCCTTTCTCCCTGCCGTGATCTATGTTCCTGCCATGAACTTGCTACCAGCTCCCCCTGAAAGCCTCAGGGGACCTCAGAATGGGACAGGAAGCTGTAGCTCTTCCTGCCTGCTTTGTGGGTCTGCCCCTCTCTCCTACTATCAAACAGGACTCCAGGTATGATCTGGGATGGGGCAGGGGACAGGACCCTGGAAGAAATAGATTAGAAAATTCAAGGCAGCTTTGTCTCTGACTTTAGCTAGAGATATAAAGGGCTAGACCCAGTGTCCAGATAATAAGAAGCCTACAGCAGTTGGGAAACCAATATTAAGGCATGGTTGTTGTTGTTCTTAAAAAAAAATGTTTCATTCTTTTCCTTGTTTTTATATAAAATGAAAAATAACAGGGGGGAATCTTGTAACAAAACTGTAATAAGAACTAAGAGACACTGTTTATTTCTCAGTATGAACAAACCAAAGTAAGCAATAAATGACCTTGCATTGTACTGACAAACTGTGAAGATAAATGTAATGAGGAGTTTGATAATGGAGCAGTTAGAGTAATTTGCTCTAAAACACTTATATTCTTCACCAAATGCACCATTCACTCTATTATGATTTTCCCCACCTTAATAGGTACAAATACTTTAGACTTTTTTCTTTTCATTTCTTTTCTCTTTGCACATTCTGAACAACTGAAAGCTTGATGTTCAGGTGCATAGGCAGAATTCTTACATGGCATTTCTATACCTTATCATTTATATATCTAAATCAATTCTTTCACCCCTGGAACGGAACACAGAATTTGTTTCAATGTTTGTGGCAATATTACTCAACTCTATCAGAGACTGTAGAATGAGGAATGCAATCTTTCTTTAAAAACTGAAAACAGAGTATAGAAAGAAATGTATATTTATGTTACTGTTTACCTATGCCAAGCACGGCCAACATTCCAACATTAGGTCTTATATCTCAACTACAGGTTTCTCCAACCTGGTGGCATCCAGATGGTTGGACTACATTTTCCATTACCCCCAGCCAACATGGCCAGTGACCATAATGGATGGGGATAATGGCAGTCATAGTCTAACACATCTGGAGGCCACCCAGTGGAGGCTGCTGGCTCCAACTTAGGTGGGGCTGTGTTTCCATTCTGGGTTTCGGTCAGAACCAGCCAGCACTCTAAAGGAGCTATCCAAAGTGATGAACCCATTTTGAAGATAGCGTTCAGCACCTGGGATAGCTCCTTTAGAATTATAAACTGTTATGACTAAAACCTGGAATGCAATCACAGTCCCACTGAAATTGGAGCCATCAGCCTCCACTGAGGCCACCATGTTGGAGAAGACTGCTCTACCTGTTAGTAGATAACATTCCCTTATCTACTGTTGTGGCTTTTCAAACTGCTGCAGCACTGCACCTTCTGAGCTCCCCTCTTCTATCCAATGTTTAAAGGTACAGGAGTTGTAATGTGGAAAAGGATGGACATTTCTGACTCACGCTGAATTCACTTAGACAGCAAATGAATCCAGTCTACTAAAAAGATCCTTTCTCCTTCAAAACTAGGGATGTATGGTCTATGTAAAATCCGTTCCACCTGTGTTTGCAGATTGTCAGGCGCCTTTCGTTCCATCATCCGCCCACAGACAGATGCAAATATTTTTTTCATCATGCGGAAATAATTACATAAATATTTACATAAGTATTTACATAATTTACCTCAGTACATGACATTTAGTGTATTGTCCCCCATCCCATTCAATGTTTCCTCAGCAGAAACTTAGGTATTTTTCTACGGATTTATATGCGTAAATTTCGGGAAAGTAAAAAAACCATCTGAAAGTCCATGGACTCCATATGGCCTGAGGGGGTCTCTCCTCAGAGGATTCTGCAGGTTGGATTCTTAGAAATCTGAGCTCATTTTAATCCATCTTGAATTTCTCCAGCATCCCTACTCAAACACTTCAATTCTGCAAAGATTAACGTTTTTATAAAAATAAAAAATAAGATTTGACAAGATTTGTCCCCCTCACTGCTGCTTCTTTGCCACCATTTTTTCCTCCTCCTCCTCCTCCTGGAAGAGACACATATGTGATCCCATCCAATCAGGAATAATATACTGAATGGGCCCATGTCACAATGCTACCTAGCCAATCAGATTTGGTTGCATTATGAAATTTTTGAGAGCAAATGAGTGGACTTATTTCACAAGCATATTACATAGGAATAGATCAGGTTGGCCTGATAAAGGTATTACATGAAGATGGATTTTTTTTTTCCTTATGGCCAACACGGCTACCATTGCCTTTCATATTTGACAAGAAATGTCATGAAATCATCAAAAGCGAGCAGGGAGAGTTTTTCAGCACTGCCAAAGAAGCAGCTTTAGTTCAGCCCTAATCTTAATCATACATTCTGAAGTACATGACTGAGATATCTCTTCCTGGTGTGAAAATGCTCAACAGGTTTGATAGGGCTCATGTGGCAAGCTGTTCTAGACTTGCCGGAAGGCAGGAGAATTGCCAAGCCAAAGCAGAGTCCCTCTGACACTAGTCCTAATGCATGAAAATCTTCCATCAGATTGAATCCAGGACTGTACGTACACAGTGAAGTATACCCTTTGTTAGGCATAGCGATGTATGAGAAATTTGTTTCAGGTTATTTCTGATCCAGGTTTACCCAGTTTGTACCTTTCAGTTTGAACATGGACTCAGAAATCATCTGTGGTTGAAGTAGGTACATTTCCGAGCATGCGTATATTTCAAAAATGTACATGAAACATCCCTTGTGACATCCGGTTGGAGCCATGGCATCCGGCAGTGACTTGCAGAGTTCTGCAGGTTGCTTATCTCAAACAGTGGGGAAAAGGTTGAGAAACCTTTTTATCTTCCCCTGGAATTAAAAGGGGAAGCTTACCGTACCATCAGGATGAAATCTTGGAACAACAGCTGCCTTTGTGAAGAAACAGAGGGGCTGAAATCTAAGAATAGACACCGGAGTGTCATCTACTGCACACTGTTTGAAACGTCTTAGGAGTAGGGGTGGACGAAAGTCACTTACCTGTCGTCAAAGGCCGTTCGCGGTGGGGGGGAGGCGCTTCGCTGCTCCCCCCGCGAAGTTCAGGCTGGGGGGGAGGCTTCCTGCCTCGCCCAGCCGAAATTCAGGCCGGGGAGGAGGCGCCTCGCCTCGTCCAGCCGTGAAGGCGAAAGTAAAAACAAAAAACAAAAAACGCCCCCTGATAGGCTACATGACGATTCACGTAGCCTATCACGGCTAGATCTGCAAAGTCAGCCGTGATAGGCTACATCAATCGTCACGTAGCCTATCATGGGTGACTTAAAAAAAAAAGAAAAGCACGTACGCGAATGGCGGCCCCCATAGGGAGCCACCATTCGCGTTCCCTATTTAGTCGCTGTAGTCTACGTAAATGTTTACGTAGACTACGGCGAAAATAAGGGCAACGCAAGCGACCAAATAAGGAACGGGAATGGCGGCTCCCTATGGGGGCCGCCATTATCCGTACACTCTTTTTTTTTTTTTTAAAGTCACCCGTGATAGGCTACATGACGATTCACGTAGCCTATCACGGCTGACTTTGCAAATCTAGCCATGATAGGCTACGTGAAACGTCACGTATCCTATCAGGGGGCGTTTTTTTTTTTCTTTCATTGCAATGGCGGCGGCGGCAGCCGGTCAAAAGACCGGCTGCCACTCCCACCTCGCTCGAACACCCGCTGAACCGCCGGCCAGACCAGTCACCAGGAGGGATATTCGGTGAAGGTAAGTCCCGTCCCGAGGGGGGATGCGGGGGGCGGGGGGGTGCGGAGGATTTCTCCCCGAAACTTGTTCGGGGGGCCGAACACATTGGCGCTCAGCCCCCCGAAGTTTCGGGGAGAAATTCTCCACCATCCCTACTTAGGAGACACAAGGACAAATGGCTCCAAATAGTATTTCTGAATTTAAACTACCAGCAATATCTGAGGACTTGTAATTAAATCTGTGTGTTTGCTTTTTTGTTTCTGCAATTATACTTGCTTGTTGCGCTTTGGAAAGTGGGGGATGGCAGAACCAAAGGAAAAAAGGAAAGGCTTGAAAATACCACCTACTCCCCCCATGGCTCCCCCAGCAAAGGTTTCTAGAAATGCCGGAGATGAAGAGGAGGTGCTTGCTTTGATAAAAACTATGTCTTCGCAGCTACAAGAGCAGTCAAAGAAACTTGAAACATTTCAGAACTCAATAACTGCCCTTCAGGGGGCTGTGGATTTAATTAAGTCTCTTTTCAAAAGATGGAAGTGAAGGTTAATGATCGTGAAGACTAGATTGTTGTGCAGGAAATGGCCATGAAAGTGTCTGTGTTTCATAATGTTTTGTCTGCTCCAATCTCTCAACTGAAGGCCTTCATGAGCAAAGCAAATCTACATATCCTTGGTATTAAAGACATGGCTACTGATATAGGCTTGGCAGAATTTATGGATAAACTTTTGCATGACCTATTTGCTTTACCATCTGATTTCTTACTTGATATTGAGCAAGCATATCGAGTTCCTATTTCAAGGTGTGGCACTAAAGGGACTTCTGGGACTGTTATTGTTCAATTTTCATGAGTCTCCACAAGAAATTACCTTATGCGTCTGGCAAGAGAATGGGGTGAGCTCCGGTGGGGACTAGCAAATGACAAGATTATGCTCTTTCAGGATTATACTAAAGAAATTGCTGACAGAAGTAGGAGTGTAAGAAACCCCGCCTACCTGGCTCTGCCGGGTCCCACTGGGGGGGGAGGTGCTCCGTTCCTCCCCCCAGAATCCTTGCCAGGGGGGGAGGTGATCCGGTCCTCCCCCCCGGAATCCTCGAAAGCCAGCTGTGCTCCGCGGCGGCTTCATGGAGCAGCCGGCCAGGCCCAGGCCAGGGCCGTCCGCAGCCAAATTTCCAGCCGTGGAGGGCTGTGGGTAAGGGATTAAAAAAAAGGCATATGCAAATGGCGGCGGCTATGGCCACCGCAATTTGCGTTCCTTATTTTTCTTCGTCTTAGTCTACTAAAATATTTACATAGACTAAGATGAAGAAAAATAAGGAATGCAAATGGCGGTGGCTGTAGCCGCCGCCATTTGCATATGCATTTTTTTTTTTTTTACCCAGACGTTTTAGGCTATGTAAAAACTTATGTAGCCTATCACGTCTCTCTAAAAAAAAAGAAAAAAAGACAAGACTGCAAATGGCAGCAGCGGCAGCCGGTCGGAAGACCAGCTGCCACTGCCGCCACTGCAGCTACCACCGAAGCCACAGCCAGAGCCACCGCCACCCGGAACATCCGCCCCAGGTAAGTCTCATCCCAAGGGGGATCTGCGGGGTGGCGGGGGGGTGGCAGGCCGTTCCGCCACAGAGTTCGGGGGGCTGAATGCACTGACATTCGGCCTCACCAAGATCCGTGGTGGAATTCTCTGACATCCGTAGACAGAAGAAGGCAGTTGGCCAAGGCAAGAAGTTTGGTAAAGCAAATTAACCTGCAATATCATATTAAATATCTGGCTACATTTTGTGTTCTTCGGAAGATCAGACAGGGGTGCACGAAAGTCACTTACCTGGTCTCGCAGCTTGCTTCGCGGTGGAGGGGAGGTGCTTCGCTGCTCCCCCCGAAGTTCAGGTCGGGGGGGAGGCTTCCCTCCTCGCCAGGCTGAAATTCAGGCCGGGGTGGAGGCTTCCCGCCTCGCCCAGCCGAAATTCAGGCCGGGGAGGAGGTGCCTCGCCTCGCCCGGCCGCGAAATTAAAAGTTAAAAAAAAAATGCCCCCGTGATAGGCTACGTGATGATTTACGTAGCCTATCACGGCTAGATCTGCAAAGTCAGCCATGATAGGCTATGTTAATCGTCAAGTAGCGTATCACGGGTGACTTTAAAAAAAAAAAGCGCGTACGCAAATGGCGGCCCCCATAGGGAGCTGCCATTCGCGTTCCTTATTTGGTCGCTGTAGTCTACGTAAATCTTTACGTAGACTACGGCAAAAATAAGTGCAACACAAATAGCGTTGCCCTTATTTTCGCCGTAGTCTACGTAATCTTTACGTAGACTACAGCGACCAAATAAGGAACACGAATGGCGGCTCCCTATGGGGGCCGCCATTCGCCGTACGCGCTTTTTTTTTTTTAAGTCACCTGTGATAGGCTACGTGACGATTTACGTAGCCTATCATGGCTGACTTTGCAAATCTAGCCATGATAGGCTATATTAATCATCACGTAGCCTATCATGGGGGCATTTTTTTTTTTTTTACTTTTCTTGGAATGGCGGCAGCGGCAGCCGGTCGAAAGACCGGCTGCTGCCCCTGGACCTGTCGAAGACCTGCCGAACCACCGCTGGGACCCGCCGCCGGGAGGGACATTCGGGAAAGGTATGTCCCATCCCGGGGGAGGGTGCGGGGGGCGGGGGGGTGCGGAGAATTTCTCCCCGAAACTACTTCGGCGGGCCAAATACGTTGGCACTCGGCCCCCCGAAGTTTCGGGGAGAAATTCTCCCCCATTCCTAAGATCAGATGAAGAGCTACTTGGATCCTGACTCTGCAGAAACATTTTTAATTGGTATTAAAATTAAATTCAGGAATTCTCAGCCTCTGGAGTTGGAACATAGCCATTTTTACTGTCCTTATAAAGTGTTGTTTGGGTTTTAGCTGATAAGTGGTCAGGCAGTACGCCAAAGATAAATAATTGCATTTTTTTTCTTATCTCCTCTTTTTTATGTTACATTGTGATAAAGTGCATATTTGTGTATGTGTGAGAAGAAATATAAATCTATTTTAGATATACTACATAAAATATACACATGATTTGTTCCTGTTTTTGTCTTTCTCTTAAACTTCTCTTCTCCCCCCCCTTTTTATTAGTATTATTACTATTAATATCACTATGGGATTATTGTTGTTGCTGTTCATTGCTGGCTAAACCTTTAATTTTTATTAATACGTGTTAACTGAATAGTAATTTATGGCTAATGGAAATTGATTGTTTGCTTCTATTTCTGTGCTATAAGACTGTTTGGATATTTGGTTTGTTCTTATTGAAGTTTAATATAATTCTGTTTTACCTTATTCCTTTTCCTTTTTTTCTCTTCCTTCTTTTGCTATCCTCCCTTTCTTCTTCTGTTTTGAATACTGTAACGCTGGAAACTGAAGATTTTGATTATATTGTTGATAGTGTTTTTTTTATTTGTAAAAAAATAAATAAAAATAGATTCAAAAAAGAAAAAAAGAAAAATGCACATGAAACAAATGCATACTCTTGAAAAATGTGCACAAACACTTCAATCAGTGGGAGAAGAATGTGCACATTTCAAAGATGCACACAACTAATGCATACATTTGGAAAAATATGCATGAAAATGCATATGAATTTCCATGCAAAAAGGAAAACCAAAGCTCACAACTTGATATGGACTCGAGTTGGAATGAGATTTGAGACAGAATTCAGAGAACTAGGGATGTACGAAACTCACTTACTTTTTTGTGGAATCTTTAGCAGTGGGG
The DNA here is from genome assembly GCF_057233095.1 of Heloderma suspectum. Classification (NCBI taxonomy): domain Eukaryota; kingdom Metazoa; phylum Chordata; class Lepidosauria; order Squamata; family Helodermatidae; genus Heloderma; species Heloderma suspectum. The sequence continues at coordinate 178,224,399 of NC_139461.1, forward strand.
GGGAGGCACTCCATCCCTCCCCCTGGAATCCTCGACGGCCGGCGGATTTAGCAGCGGCAGCAGCGGAGGCTCCGGCGCCTAGTCTCCTGGCTAGCCACGGCCGGTCCGCTTCTGCCACCATTGCCATCCTTGCAGCCATGATAGGGTACGTAAGAATTTACGTAGCCTATCACGGCTGGGTAAAAAACGACAACAACCAGTGTACGCAAATGACGGCGGTTACGGCAGCCGCCATTTGCGTTCCCTATTTTTTGCCAATTTATCTTATGTAAATATTTATGTAAGATAAAATGGCGAAAAAAAGGGAATGCAAATAGCGCCCACTACGCTATTTATGTTCCTTTTTTTGCCGTTTTATCTTACGTAAATATTTTCATAAGATAAATCGGCGAAAAATAGGGAATGCAAATGTCAGCCGCCGTAGCCACCACCATTTGCGTACACTGGTTTTTTGTTTTTTGTTTTTTTACCCAGCTGTGTTAGGCTACGTAAATTCTTATGTACCCTATCATGGATGCAAGGATGGCAATGGGGGCGGCAACAGCCCAGCTGCGGCCAGCCAGGAGACCAGCCGCCACCACCAGAGCTGCCAGAGCTGCCACTGCCGAAGCCACCAGAGCTGCCACCGCCAAAGCCACCAGAGCTGCCACCGCCACCGGAGCCACCGGAGCCGCCGGAGCCGCCAGAGCCGCCAGAGCCGCCACCGCCCAAGCCACCAGAGCCGCCACCGCTGAAACCGCTGCATCCACCCCAGGTAAGTACCATCCCAGGGGGATTCCCTGGGGGGGGACAGGGGGGCAGGAGGCCGTTCCGCCACAGATTCCTGCCTCACTGGAATCCGTGGTGGAATTCTCTGACATTCTTACAGAGAACATCAGCGAGCTCAGGTTTTGCTGATTTGCACATCCCTAGTTAGGTGTCTTTCTTTCCAATAAAGATACTTGGGCTTTATGTCAAAGGTTGACAAATCTGTCAACTTTGCTTTCTCTCAGTGTCGCATTTTTCTAGGGATGTCAGAGAATTTTGCCACGAATCTCGGGGAGGCCGAATGCCAGCGCATTCGGCCCCCCAAAATCGGTGGCGAAACGGTCTGCCCCCCGCCCCCCCCAGGATGGGACTTACCTTGGGCGAATCTCCCTGGTGGCGGTGGCTCTGGCGGTGGTTCAGCGGCGGTTTGGCGGCAGCTGTGGCGGCCGGTCTTCCAACCGGCTGCCGCCGTCACCATTTCCAAGTTAAAAAAAAAAAAAAACGTGATAGGCTACGTAAAGATTTAGATAGCCTATCACGGCTAGATTTTTAAACAATATTTTTTAAAAATAAAAAATCACGGCTAGATTTTTTAAAAAGTTAAAAAAACCCAACAACGCAGACTACGGTGACAATAAGGGGAACGCAAATAGCGTAGTGTTCCCCTTATTTTCGCCATAGTCTACGTAAATGTTTACGTAGACTAGACGTGCCAAAATAAGGAATGCAAATGGCACCACCCATGGGCGCCGCCATTTGTGTATGCGAAGTTTGTTTGTTTGTTTTTAATTCAGCTGTGATAGGCTACGTAAATATTTACGTAGCGCATCACGGCTGACTGCAGGGACACAAACGGCGGCGGCTACGGCCGCCGCCATTTGCAGACCCGGCCGGCCAGGATTCGCGGCAGGAGGGATGGGGCACCTCCCCCCCAGCCAGAATTTCAGGGGGGAGGGACAGGACACCTCCCTTCCAGCCAGAATTTCGAGGGAAGGGATGGAGCCCCTCCCCTCCACCGTGAATCAAATTTCGTAAAAGGTAAGTGACTTTCGTACATCCCTACATTTTTCCAGTGCTTTCCTCCGAGCTTTGAAAACTTGTTTTAAAAGTTGTATGCATTTTTGTGCATTTTTCCTAACGTCTGCATTTGCATATGCAGCTTTGCCTAATATGCACATTTCGTGCAAGCAAATTTCAGAATATAACACATTTTTACTATCATTTTCACTAATATATGCATGTTTGTGTGGACTGAATACACACATTTTTGAATGCACTTTTTGATTAGAGAACTCCATTGCAACATTCAAAGAAAAAGTGAATTTCACAATTAAGGGCACAATCTTATGCATGTTAAGACTGAAAAAAGTCCCTCAACTACCAGAGTTCCACTGGAAGTTACAGTTCCTTTTCTCTCTAAACATTAATAGGATTTTGCCCTTAGTTTCTATTTGAATATTGGTTTCACAGTGTGAAAGTATGAAATTAGCTAATTTCTCCCCTGTCTCTACTTTAAAGCCCCTATGCTGGAAAATGTTGCATTGTACCTGCCTACCCCATTACTTGATCAAGCCAATAGGAACATAAGGAACATATTCAGATACTGCTTAAATGAGCAAATAAATGCTAGTAACATCAAAACTTTTATGAGCTTCAGAGCTCTTCAAGCTAATGATGAAATTAAGCACAAGCTGGCAGAAGCAACATAACAATCACATTTGGATCATTGGTTACGGTGTACAGGAATGTTTAAGGCTAATGGTTGTTGGAAACCAGGGAGAAACTGTGTCATAGAAACTCCAAGTAGTAGATATTGTTGTATGGCCTTTAGAGTAAGAGAATTTGAAAAGAACTGGGTCTGAGCACCAGCCTACTCAATACACTGAAGGAGGAGGCAGACTGAAGTAACAGAGACCAGAGCAAACCAGTTCTGCATGCAAGGTGGAAGAGGGGGAATTTCTGAATATCCTCTATGTAGGGATGCTGGAGAAATTTGAGACGGACTAAAATGAGCTGGATTTCTATGAATATGACCTGTGGAATCTGCTGCAGAGCGACTGCCTCAGGCCATGTGGAGTCTGTGGACTGTCGGATTTTTTTTTTTAACTTTCTCAAAATTTACTCATATTTATTCATAGGGAAATACACAAGTTCCTGCTGAGGAAAGGTTGAATAAAATAGGGGACAATATGCTAAATGTTACGTACTAAGGTAAATTATGGAAATGGTTATGAAACCTCTTACATAATTATTGTCTATTTTTCTGCATGACAAAAAATAATAATTTGCATCTGTCTGTGAGCAGATGACAGAACAAAGGGTGCCTGACAATCCGTGAAACACAGATGGAACAGATTTTACTAGGGATGGGTAGATCACTTGCCCTGTTCTGGGTGGGGGGTCCTCGGGGGGGAGGTGATCCCTCCCCCCGGAATTTGTCCAGGCCGGCTCCGCTCCATGGTGATCCTGTGGAGCCGGCCGCCGGCTCTGCAGCGCTGGAGATACGGCCAGCCACCATTGCCATGCCGTATCACTGTGCTAGGTCTTAACAAAAATGGCGTCCACTACGCCATTTGCTTCCCTATTTTTTCCTGTGATAGGCTATGCAAATATCTACATAAAAATAATTTGCGTAGCCTATCACATGAAAAGAGGGATGCAAATGGCATAGTGGACTCCATTTGCATCTGGACTTAGCACAGCGATAGGGCACGGCAATGGAGGCCAGCCGTATCACCAGCAATGCGGAGCTGGCAGCTGGTTCCGCAGGATCACCATGGAGCGGAGCCAGCCCAGATGGATTCCAGAGGGGCACGGAGGTGAGTGCTCCATTCCACCATGGACCCCAATGGGGCCGGATTCTTGGAATCCGGCTTCATTGGGGTCCGTGGCAGAATTCCCTGACATCCCTAGATTTTACACAGTCTTTACCTCTGTGTAGAAAACTCATATAATAAAATAGCACATCAGGATGAAAGGTCTATCATAGCCCTTTACTTGATGTGCTAGTTTACTTTTTCTATATGGAATTTTAAAACATATAATACCCACACCTGTAGTGACACAGCCCAGCATTCCAGCAACTGAGTCTATCCTCCCTGTCTGTATAATGTATGAAAGAAGTCTAAATCCCAGTGATGCATAAACATTTTGTCAGAATGAGACATCACAGAAGATGCACATTGGTCACCAAAAATAGCAGCCCTGTGTATCCTCTGGCAATATGTAGTTACACGGAACATATGGCATGGCATCATTGCACTGAGAACACTCTCCGTGTTCCACTCCTATAAGTTGAATCCAGTGAAATGGAACAGGATACAGGAATGCAGAAACTTTCAGTATGGTGATATATTGTGTTTTGTATTACATTATTCAAGGAAGAGAAGATGAGGAGATGTGTGGCTGCTGCTTTCAGTGTCAGCCACATATATCTGGTCCTGTCTAGATCCAGAGTTAATTTACAATTATTCTGTGTTACCTTTTTGGTTCCAGGTCCATGCAAGGTCTAGATTTCTAAACATTTTATCTTGGCTCTCAGATCCTTGCCTTGAACAGGCTGCTTATGTCTTGTTTGTCATATTTTCAACCAAGGCCTTTAACAGCTTGTGCAGCAAGCAGAAATCCAGCAGCAAAGCCTTCCCCAAGCATTCAAAACTGTTGCTGAGTATAGGAGGAGAAGAAGAGTACTAGGGGTGGGGGCAACTAAGGAGATGAATGGGGGAAAAGAAAGAAGAAGTGGGGAAGGTGATAGGTCAGGGAAGGGGAAGAAACTCAGCCCTAGGGATGGGTGATCAAGTGATGCTTGCATTTGTCCAGATTCTCCAAATGTCAGTTTGATGTTCTTCTCATTTTGTTTATGTGGTCATTTATGATCTCTGCTTGATTTGTGCAAATGGGAAAAAATGAAAAATGAAAAAAAGTATATTTCCCAAAACTGTGCAACTTCCTCTCATAGACTGAAGTGTGATATTGCACAATATTAAAATTCTGCTTGTTCAATACAAATATTTTGAATGCATCTGCATGTTCCACAATTTGTAAACATTCTCAGAGAATATGTTCTCCTGCTTGCATCGGGGTTCGGAATGGGGCTTGTTTGACGGTTTTGTGAGCATAAACAAAATTGTCATACATGACTACTCAACACGTACACACACACACCTCACATACATTCATGCTCAATTCCAGCTATCTTACTAAAACTAAGGCCACTAACATCCTTAGGTAGTATTTTATAAATATGAAAAAAATATGTAGATACTATACAATTTGAGTAAAGATTAGATATTTTACCTGTATTAAAAAAAGTATTAAAAAAAGAGGAACACCTCATGAACAATGTAATGTGGGCTCATGGTCATAGGAGGAGAAATCACATCCCATCAACTGGCTGGAGTTGAGGATCATACAGCTTGTACGGATGTATGAGAAATTCATTTCAGCCTGGTTTTGATCTGGATTTATCCAGTTTGCACCTTTCAGACCAAACACAGACTTGGACACAATCTGTGGTCCAAGTCCATACATTTTCAAGCTTGCAATGTGATTCGTAGACACCAAAAAGTGCATTTGACAGCATGTGTATATTTGAAAAATGTGCATTAAAAATGAGTACTTTTTTTAAAATGTGCACAAACATGGTTTAATCAATGGGAGAAGAATGTGTATGTTTCAAAGATGCACACAATTGATACATACATTTAGAAAAGTCTGCATGAAAATACAAACAAATTTTCATGAAAAAAGAAAGAAAAAAGCTTGTGATCTGATACAGACTCAAGTCAGAAGAACCTTCAAGGTGGAAATTGGAAAATTTTGGTGACCTTGTGTTTTGCTGATTTGCATATCACTAATGGTGCTTTCTCCTACCTTTTTCAGAATTTGTGGTTGTGCCTTCTCCTCTCACTTCTGTAGAAGGCAAGGCCAATCACACGAAAGATGTGTTCCACAGGAAGGGGAAGAACCCCCTCTCAGTTGCAGGACTTGCAACAGCTGCCCGAAGAGCTTGAAAATGATGTTAAGACTTCGAAATAGCTGTTAGAACTAAATTAACCATTGTAACATAGATAGAATAACTTAGAGGGAATAGAGTATGATCCCTAACTAACTGTGTGTGTGTGGGGGGGGGATTTGCACATTTTGTGCAAATGTGAAAGCAGGATAAACCACCACCAGCCCTGTAACCACTAGGGATGTCAGAGAAAGCTGCAATGGGATCAAATGAGTTTGGCTTTCAATGAAGCTGACCCATGGATTCTGCAGCAGACCAGCTTTTTCAAAGTTGCATGGATTCCATGGACTTGCAGACTTTTTTTTAAAAAAACAACTTTCTGGAATTTTATGCAAATTTAGTCATAGGATAATACAAAGAATTAAAAAAAACTACCCCAAAATGTGCATTTCCCCCATAGGCTAAAGCATGAAAGTGTGCAGTTTGGAAGTGTGCAGTTTGGCAGTGATGAGTGCATTTGGGAGCAATTTGCGCATTTCTGCAGGTGCAGATTTGTGCAGATGCAAATTAGCGCAAATTTGAGAAATTGGAAAAAATCCGGTTCTGCCAATGAGCAAACAACAGAATGAAAGGTACCTGACAATCCATGCAATGCAGATGGAATGGATTTTTTAAAATCCATCCATCCCTAGTAACAAAAGTTTCGCCCTATTTACAGTATATGCATGGGACAGAGAGTGACTCCCTGCTGTGCTCCTCACTGACTAGAACACCACTTTATAGTAAGTCCAACTTTCCATTCTCGGTCAGCGAGGGAGTGGAGCAGGGAGGAAAGGGATATACAAGAGCCATATCCTAAGTAGGTGGGTCACAATTATAAGACCTGATATAGGACTTGACGTCTGAAGGATGGCTCAACAGAAACAAACTTGTCAATTTTATAGTCATGTATGAATGGAGGGTGTCTATCACAACAACATGATGATCCTGATTGTGGGGCAGAAATTGTTTTACCCTTGCATTTCTCCTTGTGGTGAATGTAATGAAGTTGGAAACTCTGGAGAGTTTTTCACAGGCCTCGATCTTTCCCTTATTGCAAGAACCATCTTTGTGCCCTGCATGGCAATGGTAGCTAGATGCCAATTCATGTTTTAATTTCTGTTAGTTGCATTTAAGAAAGTTCAAAAAGCTGCCTCCCTTGATTTAGAAACATCCTTTGAGACAAACCACTGAATTTTAATATGGAAGTTAAGAATCTCTTTTTAGCAAGGGTGAAGATATGGTTAAGTCTCCAGCACAAAAAGCAAAAACATGAGTGAAATAGAGAAGATGGAATGCCCACCAAAAAAGACACTATATTTGGTCTTTTGAAAAACTTGTGCACATTGAATATGGTGGACAAGTCAAGCACATTCAAGATGGTGGATCTGAAATTTCCTAATAGAGTTGCTCCATTTTCTCCAAACTTTTCTGTAACATTGCTCAGCGAAGTAAAGAAACCTGAAACTTTCCCCCACACACTGAAAATAGACAATTTTACTTTATAGAGTGGGTTGTGAATAGGCATAAAGAGTGTCTTAGATGGAGAACAAAGGGCATTTCTTTTCATGTGAATCAACACATCAGATCTAAGCTTTTGATGTCACAAAGGGGAAAACAGTAGGAGTTTAATTGGAATAAATCTTGGGGTTAGCAGTTCAGGTAGATGAACCTCGTGAGGCAATTTCATAGAGAGGGTTGTTGGGGTCATCAGGTTAGATTCTGATATTATTGGACCCATGTGCATTAAAACAAAGACAGATACCAGTGGGAATTCTCCAGTTTCATAGTGTCTGTTCAGGGGGGAAATCTGCCCCACACACGGTTCATGTTCTAAGTTCCTTTTTATACAAATGAACTTAAGAAAAAATAAATGGGAAGTGTCCACAAGTCAGTACTATATATGTCACAAAATAATTAGTGTTGCCACCTGTTACATTTTAGATCATCCTGTCCATTTTTTTTTTTTTTGGCTCAGATTCAGTCAACAAGTAGTCTTAGTGTGTGTGTGTGTGTATAATCTGAATCAGTATATACCAATTAGCAATGTTATTTTTGTTTTCTTCTCTTGGAGGAGTACACACACAGCACAATAATTATAACACGGGGAGAGAGAGAGGGAGAGAGAGATGGTGGGGGGACCAGCCTCTGAGTTTGATGCTGCTGTTCCATGAAGTTGAAACTTTAGATTTTCAAAACTATTGGCCTTCCAACTGTAGGGGATCACTGGAATGTGAACACAGAACTGCAAAACAAACCAACCAACCCCCTGGCCTTTAAATGAAAGTAAATAGTGATTTTCTAGGGCTGTGCCTGCCTCTCCATCACAGCTAGTTCTTTTCACTTCTAGCTATCTATTTTCTACCCCACCTTTTGATCCAGGAGTGTTCCCAAGGCGGCCTTAAATTCTGACACCACCAACTAGGGATGTCAGAGAATTTCTCCATGAATCTCAGGGAGGCTGAATGCCAGCGCATTTGCCCCCCTCCCAAATTGGTGGAGAAATGGTCTGCTCCCCCGCCCCACCCCCGGGACGGGACTTATCTTGGTCAAATGTCCCTGGCGGCGGCGGCTCTGGCAGCGGCTCGGTGGCGGCGGCGGCAACGGCGGCGGCCGGTCTTCCGACCGGCTGCCGCCGCCGCCATTTCCAAGTAAAAAACAAACAAACAAGCAAATGTGATAGGCTACGTAAAGATTTACGTAGCTCACTGCTGACTTTGGGGGGGAAAAAGGCGCGTACGCAAATGGCGGCGCCAATGGGTGCCGCCATTTGTGTTCCTTATTTGGGCATGTGTAGTCTACATAAACATTTACGTAGACTATGGCAAAAATAAGGGGAATGCTATTTGCGTTCCCCTTATTTTCTCCGTAGTCTACGTAAATCTTTAATACATAAATTTTGAATTTACATAAATTTGCACTTGCAAAAAATGTGCAAATCCCCCCATCCCAAAGTGCATTTTCATGCTTTAGCCTAGGGGAAAATGCATGTTTTTGGCTGTTTTATTTTACATATTTTTCTACAATTAAATTTGCGTAAAAATCTGGAAAGTAAAAAAAAAAAAAAGGGTCCGCAAGTCTGTAGAATCAGTGTGATTTGGGAAAAGCCAATGTGCTGCTGAATCCATGGAAATGTGGATTCATGGAAATGTGAACACATTTGATTCCACCGCAGATTTCTCTGACATCCCTGCACAGCACTTCCATTCAAGGAAGAATGGTTTCAGAAGCAGAAATGTTTCTTGTAAATGACAGAGAGGGTGGGGCTAGGCTTGGCAGATTTTCTCAGATAGTATGTTCCATAATGTGGGTGCTTGCTAGATCAAACGCCCTGCCCTGTATCCTCACTAACCTCTTCTAAGCAAAGGATGGAAAGCAGAATAGAACTTTGTACTGGCCCTAGACAATTTCTTGCTTAAAGCATGTCTGGTGGCCATGTGTTCTACTTTACAAAGGGCAATCCTCTGTTTGAAGGGCTGCAATCCTCTATTTGAAAGGCTGCAGAAAGGCTGTCCTCTATATTGAAAGCTTCCTTTATCTGAAAGTCCATTAAGTCCAAGTTTGGTTTAAAGATAAAGAACCATCAGACGCAAGAGCTGGGCCTTGAAGTGGCCCATCAACTGCACCTAGACTAAGCAGCAGACTACGCAGGCAGGCCGGTCATCTGGTCACCCACACTATGGTGAGATGGACTGTACTTCTATTTAAATTATAATAAGTATGTCTAAATTTGCATCTATAAATATAAATTAGCCTATACAGCTGTCAGGCAAATAAAGGATGTAGTTTGTATATCTTTTGTGGGGATTATTTCTAGGGATGAACGAGCCCATCTCCATCCAGGACTGGGGAGCTTGATGAACTGCCCCCCTCCCCACAGCTCATGCAGCCTGGGCCTGCTCAGTGAGCTTCCTTGCTCGCCCTGCCTGCCTGCGAGCTGTGTGAGCTGCCCCTCTTTCTTGCTGTTAAGGGCTGGCACAGGGAAGGAGGCCCTTGGCACAGCTACCCCACCGCCTCTCGCCCTGGCCTTCTCTAGAGGAGACCAGGGAGAGAGCTCCAGGGTGCTGCAATTGCCCCTCTTCTGCACGCTGGCTGTCAAAGGCCGGTGCAGGGAAGGAGGGCCTCAGTGCAGCCAGCCCCCAGCCTCTCACCCTGTCCTTCTCGAGAGGAGGCCAGGGTGAGAATGCTGGGGTGCCACTCTTCTTCCTCATGCCAGCTGTCAAAGGCTGGTGTGAAAAAGGGCCTGGGTGGCCAGCCCCCAGCCTCTTGCCCTGGCCTCCAGCGGGGGGGGGGGAGAGAAGAGGATAGGTCCTTCCTTCTTCCCTTCTCTCCCACCTGCTATAGTGGCAGCAGCAAGGGACAAGTTGGTCATTTTCTGTTAGGCCAGGAAAACTTACGGAAAACAACCAGCCTGTCCCATGCCACTGCCACTGTAGCAAGGATGGGGGAAGGAGGAGAGGCGCTGCCTTCTCTCCCTTTCCTTGCTGAGGGAGTGGGGGCACCCAAACTCTTGCCCAACTCCACACACCACAAGTCAGGCAAGAGCTCAGGTCTGCGAGCTGGTGTCCAGGGGGCCGAACCGGTGACTTCTCGACACGCTTTGAGCCCCGACTAGATGCTCGCAACATTCCTATGTATTTCATCTTTCTTGGCAATTCATATGTGGCCACCCTAAAAGCAGAGCCCAAATGCCTCCATCTGCCTCTGCTAATGTCAGTGCTATAAAAAGTCTTGCTGTACCACTCAAACACCAGTTCCTGGCTTCATCTACCCCCCCCCCATGGTTCCCTGAAGCAAATGTCTTTCTCAATTGCATGGCTGGCTCGGCCCTAGTGTGGGCGCTTCTGCTTCAAAGAATGCTCCCAGACTGCAAAGCTGCCCCTTCAAGGCAGCCTTGCAGTAACACTATCAAGAATAGATAGAACCAAGAAATCTCTCTGTGGGTGTCCATCATTTGAAAATCTGGTCCTCCTTGGGCCTGACTAGTTCCTGCTACCTGCCTAGCTCAGCTTGTATTTGTGAGCTGAGCCACGGGTTTTTCCCAGAATCTGGGAACTTTTTTTTGGAGAGGGTGTGTGTGTGTGTGTTGTAAATAGAAATGTATGCAAATGCCAGCTGTAATTTGCACAAATTATGGCCAAAATTTGCACAAATTACACAAATTGCGGCTGCCATTTGCATACGTTTCTCTTTATGGAAACAAACAAACAAACCAGCAAATCTGTGAGCTGGCCTGACTCAATGCAGTGGCAAAGTGAGACCAAGTCCGTGCGGGGGGGGAAGCAGATGAAAGCTCAGCGAGCCCCTCCCCACAGACAGATTTATCCAGCCCTGTAGGAATGCTGACATAGTTGTCTATGACTGCTAAAAGAAGGATGTGCTTAGCAATCAGGCATGGATTGAGATCCCAAATACATCACTAGCCTTCCCAGTCCTTAATCCAGCTATGAAAAGTAAGCACACAGGATACAGGAATATTAAAAAGTACATGACTGTCTCCACTAGAAAAGGTGGGCTCTGTCTCACCCAGAGAGGAGGGGTAAAGGGGAGTTTTGTTCTCTCTCTCTTGCTCTCTCTCTTGTTTTGTTTTGTTCCTTTTGCAAAGGAGTTCATAATTAGGGATGGAGGAGAATTTCTCCCCGAAACTTCGGGGGGCCGAGCGCCAACGTGTTCGGCCCCCTGAACAAGTTTCGGGGAGAAATTCTCCGCCCCCCCGCCCCCCCCGGGACGGGACTTACCTTTGCCGAATGTCCCTCCCGGCGACGGGTCCGGCCGGCGGTTCGTCGGGTCTTCGTCAGGGGCGGGGGTGGCAGCCGATCTTTCGACCGGCTGCCGCCGCCGCCATTGCAATAAAAGAAAAAAAATGCCCCCGTGATAGGCTACGTGACGATTAACGTAGCCTATCACGGCTAGATTTGCAAAGTCAGCCATGATAGGCTACGGAAATCGTCACTTAGCCTATCACGGGTGACTTTTTTTTTTAAAAAAAGCGCATACGGATAATGGCGGCCCCCATAGGGAGCCGCCATTCCCATTCCTTATTTGGTCGCTGTAGTCTACGTAAATGTTTACGTAGACTACGGCGAAAATAAGGGCAACGCTATTTGCGTTGAATTTCGGCCGGGCGAGGCCTGGAAGCCTCCCCCCCGGCCTGAATTTCGGCTGGGCGAGGCGGGAAGCCTCCCCCCCGGCCTGAACTTCGCGGGGGGAGCAACGAAGCGCCTCCCCCCCACCGCGGGAAATCTTCGAGGACAGGTAAGTGACTTTCGTCCACCCCTATTCATAATGCATGGACAAAGACATTAGGAAAAATGGTACTAAAATTGAACTACATTCCACAAACAAAAGCTTCTTTGTGAAAATTCGATTTCCTTTATTGTTTTTAAGGTGTCAAAATTTAAGATGTAATAAAACATGAATACCAATTTGGAAGTATTAGTTGCCCCTAGCAACCTTGAAAATGTATGATGCCTCATTTTTCATCTCCATCCTTTCTACAGTAACTGAACGGAGGGAGTAAAAGAGTAACGAATGCTTGCTGAACCGATACACAGAACTGACCTCTTTCTCCCCTTCTCAGTAACAATAAAGTATCATTAAAATTGCTGCTCTAGGTAAGATACTATTATGCATTGCATCTCAGAAACCTGCCCTTCTGCCCTCTTTTGACATTATAAAGCTGCCTGTTTTAGCCTCGGGTGCGCCAAGTGTGAGCTCTATTTCCCAGAGGACAATTCTGTTTGCATTTTGAAAGCCTTGCATAACTATTACCAAATTAATAAAATATTTTAGCATAATTCAGCATTTAAAAATGCAGTTATCTTAAGGCAGTATGAAAAGTATGGGAACTTGCAAGATGAGAAAATACAAGGAGAAGGGTTTGTATGCTGAGGTATGTTTGGAATTTGTTTTTCCACTTCACTGAAGCAACTAGTCTCTCCTTTGTGGCTACAGTTATTTCCCCCATGTTGCTCTTGTCTGCTGCCATTTTCACTGGATAACAACCTAAGGGTGCAATCCTATGGGGAGAGTTAGCTGCCTCAGAGCTTGGAGGCAGCTGACTACCCAGTGCAGGGTGGGTGGAGCACGGAGGGGCTACACAATTTTGGCTGTGTAGCTGGGAACGTTGGCATGGGAGGGAGGAGGCCAGACAGTATGTAGGAAGCATTAAAAGGATGCTTCCACAGTCTCCTCCTCCCATTCCCACAGGAACGCCCCCTTGTTACCCACTTCGCACTGTGGTTACGAGCGCAGAGACAGAGAAGAACTGTGCCACCTACAAGGCAGCAGGGGAGAGGGTGGGGAGCACAGTTTCTAGGAACCAAGCTAGGAGCCTTCTTGGAGTCCCAGAAACCTAAAAAAAAAATCTGTCTAGCAGCCATAAAATTGCTTTCTTAAAGATCAAAACACTGTGGTGAACCTATTATACCTGGCGGATTTAGCAAGATGCCTGGTCATAACTGTGTTTAGGGATGTCAGAGAATTCCGCCATGGATCTCGGTGAGGCTGAATGCCAGTGCATTCAGCCCCCCGAACTCTGTGGCAGAATGGCCTGCCACTCCCCGCCCCCCTGTGGATCCCCCACGGGACGAGACTTACCTGGGGCGGATCTTCCAGGTGGCGGCGGCTCCGGCAGCAGCGGCTGCGGCGGCTGGTCTTCCAACCGGCTGCCGCCGCCACCGTTTCCAGTGTTGGAAAAAAAAAAAAAAAGACGTGATAGGCTACGTAAATCCTTACGTAGCCTATCACATCTGACTTTAAAAAAACAACAATGCGCATACGCAAATGGCGGTGGCTACGGCCACCGCCATTTGTGTTCCTTATTTTGGGCCGTCTTAGTCTATGTAAATATTTACATAGACTAAGACGGCGAAAATAAGGGGGAACGCAAATAGCGTCCACCACGCTATTTGCGTTCCCCTTATTTTCACCGTCTTAGTCTACGTAAATATTTACGTAGACTAAGACAGCCCAAAATAAGGAACACAAATGGCGGCAGCCATAGCCGCTGCCATTTGCATACGTGCGTGTTTTGTTTTTTTTAAAAGTCAGATGTGATAGGCTATGTAAAGATTTACGTAGCCTATCATGGCTGACTACAGGGACACAAACGGCGACGGCTATGGCCGCTGCCATGTACGTCTCTGCTAGCCAGCGGCCGGATGTCCAGCTGCTGGCAAAGCCCGCTGGTGGCTCTGTGGAATCCCCACGGAGCGGAGCCGGCTGGCCAGGATTCCGGGGGGAGGGACGGAGCACCTCCCCCCCCTAGCGGAACCCGGCGGAGCCAGGTAAGGGCAATTTCGTACATCCCTAACTGTGTTGCAGTGTAGAAAACATGGCAGTGCACTTTTTAATGCACTTCTTAGAAACCATATTTCTAGCCCTCATGTTTACAGTATTTTAATCATATGTTTTTACAGTGGTACTACACCTGATGCATGGCGCAGAAAATAGCATCCCTGCACTGATTTCTTCCCTACAACTTACAGGATCCCATACCTGAGAACATGATGTGGTCATGTTGCACATTTCTCCTCTTTTGCTCCACATCACTGAGTGCTGATGTAGAATGTGATAATGACACATGGGGGAGCCTGTACTGTATGGGGAGAAATAAACATGAGGGTGCCACGTTCAGCGCCAGCCACATTTTCTGCCCCATGTGCAGTTCAATCTTTACAAAGTGAGATGATCTGACTGGGGATTTCAGAAGTCAAGAAGTGGAACCTTCACTCCGAACAGCTAATTGCTTACTCACATGATCCTCTAGATCCCTTACCTTGAAGTTCCAGATAAGACAAAAAAAAGGGGGGATGATACATGCAAATATGCCACCCCAAAAAATATGGAGGAGGCTCTAGAGAAGAGTGGAACAGTTCTGTTTTGGATTTATTCTGGGATGCAGACATCCAATTGATTCCCATGTTGGTTTAATTTCAGTTGCAATTAGAACAAACCATGGAGAAGCTGGGTCCCACTAGGGGTGTATGGATTCCCCACCATCTGTTCTGATGGGGGGAGAGGTGATCTGTTCCTCCCCCCCCCGGAATCCTCCAGAGAGGTTCTGCTCCGCTCAGATTCCGGGGGGGGGGACTGGCTTGTGGGTGCTTACCTCCCCTCCTGCCATCCAGAGCAGTTCTCCTCCTCCCTGTCCCTGCTGAACGCCTTTACAAAAAAGTCTTTTTAAAAAAATGGCAATCGGGGGGGGGGGATGTGCCCATAGACTTATACACAAATAAAGTCATGAATCTTGCATATACGTCTATGTGTCCATAGGCTTATAGGCAAGATTCACCACTCTATTTTGTGTATAAGTCTATGGGCACATGAGATCAGCAGGATGTGCCCATAGACTTATATGCAAAATAGAGCGGCGAATGTTGCGTATAAGCCCATGGACACATAAACGTATTCGCAAGAGTCATGACTCTATTTGCATATAAGTCTATGGGCACCCCCCCAATCACCTTTAAAAAAAAAAAGAAAAAAAAGAAAAGACATTGCAATTGGCAGGGACAGGGAGGAGGCAAACTGCTCTGGCTGGAAGAAGCAGCCGAGTGCCATTCCACCTCCAGTCCTCCTGGAGCAGAGGTAAGTGGCCCCGATCCACTGTGGATTCAAATGGGGCTGGATTCCAAAGAATCCAGCCCCATTTGAATCTGTGGCAGATTTCTCTGACATCCCTAAAATAAAGAAATAATTTTTTTTTTGTACAGGAGGAGGACTAGTTAGGCGGAAGAGGACTAGTTAGGAGGGCAGGAGTGGGAAGGGGGGCTGCCAAAGCCATTAGGGTAAACCATGCCTCCTCTTGCAAAGAAAGGAGAGGAGCAGAGGAGGAGGAGGAGATTGGACAGAAGGAGAGAGGGGGAAACGCAGATGGAACAAAGAAAGAGAAGGTGAAACTCAGGGAGGTAAAGTAGCATACACAGTCCAAGCCTTGGAATTCATCCTGGAGATAAGAGAGCAGGTGAGAAAGCCCTTAACTGATGATGTGCAGGAAACAGCAATACGAGCCTGGACCTTTCTGTTTCACCCATTAGGGATGTCAGAGAATTCTGCCATGGACTGAAATGGGGTCGAATTCCCTTCAGTCTGTGCCACAGAATCCTCTGCAGAACGGCACCACGAGGTCCTGCGGCACCAAGGTCCTGTGGTCCTGGAGCAGCATGGTCACTTTAAAAGTTTTTTTCTTTCAAACAGCATTGCTTTAAACAAAGAGTTCATCACTCAGGCACACTTAGGGCAGCCTTCTTTTGGAAAGCCCCGAGGAGGAGGAAGTGTTTGGGCTGAAAGTAAATGGAGATGGAGGATTTCAATAAAAAAAACAACGCGTAAATATTTACAAAAAATAGTGATTCTTATGGAAGTTATGCAGATTCTGCATAACAGAAGTTATGGAGATGGCTGGGCACCAGAATTACTGTTGTCAGTACGGATTTATCTTCGTAATTTTCAGAGCAGAAAAAAAAAAGGAGAATTCCCAATTTTGGGGGTTTGTGAACGGCGGAACGGAGCACTGGCCACGAACTGCAGAAGTCAAGCGGCACAGAAGGCACACAATTTGTACATCCCTACGCCCAATAATTTTTGCTTTAAATATACTTCCTCTGGGGTGGTTGAAGGAACAAAATTTCTAGTACGTGTGTTCCTCCTTTTCTTTTGCCTTCTTTATACAAAAGCAAAAACATCACTCTGTGATGGCTATGTCACTGCCACCCCTGCACGTTCCTGGTCATTGTCTATTTCTGGTCATGTCAGTTTCGCATGGGCTCATTCATAGGTCTGTTCTGTCCCATTTCTGCATTAATTTGCAATTTAAAAATGCACATTATTTTTGTTTGTATTTTTCGAAAGACACACTTTTATGCATTTTTACCTAAAGTACACATTTTTATATGCAACACATTCAGGATTAACTCTACTGCAAAATTTGAATTTACCTGAGGACTGTATTGCAAATCTTGAAGAAACATTAAAACTAGGTATGTGCATGGACCCCCTCACCAATCTGACTCGGAAGCTGCTTTGGGGCTGCTGAGGCGGACCCAATTTGACCCAGGCTGATTCCCCCCACACACACCTGCCTCGGTCTATGAAGCCAAAGCAGGATTCAGACTTCCAAATCCCGCTTCCCCCCGCAACACACCACCCAGCCTCCAGTTCCTTACCTGGGCCCTTGTTCCATGGGTGGGGGGGAGAGGCACCACCACCAGGGGAGTCACTACTGCCACTGCTGCTGGTGCTGCAGGGGCAAAATCCTGCCCATTGCAGCCCACCAACTGCTGACATGCACGAGGGTAGGAGTTGCCCTCCAACTGTGCTCTCTCCCTTCCTTGGAAGGAGGGGAGGGTGCCCAGCTGGAGGCTGACTCCTGCCAATGAAGGAGAACTGCTGCCAGCTCCTAGGCCCTCTGGATGCGCATCAGCAGCAGTCTTATTCCAGGGAATGGGGAGCCATTTTTCCCTCCTTTTGCTCCGTGGCTGTGCCTGGAAGTGGCAGATCCGTGATTTTTCTGGTTCAGTCTGTGGAGGCAGATGTGCTCTGTGCTATGATGGCAGTTTGGGGGAGTTGCTCTGCAAAAATCATACGAAATCATGAGGATCCCTTTTTTGATTTGATGGATCCTCGTTGTACCCAGTCCCCATAGCACGCGCTTTCTTCTTGGCTTCGTTCTGCCAAAGGAGCGTGGGAAGGGTTAAGGCTTCCTCTGCCATGCCTTGCAGAGACTGGGGCAGTTGCTCCCAGTGGCTAGGACTGAAGCGGAGAGAGAAATGCCATGGAGCTTCCCTCTCAGCTCCTGTCCCATCCTGCTGCTGCTGCCGCCGCCACCATCATTGCACACTATGGCAGTTTGTCAGGGCAGCAGGAGGCCGCTCAATTATCAGGTGGCTCACGCACCCCAATGGATCATCTTGCGCGCACACACACCCAGTGGTGTGTGTTTACCCCACTTTGGAGACCACTGCTCTAGCCAAATAATGTTCAGACAGTCCTCTCCTCTCCAGTAACACCACCTCTCTCACAATGAGCAAATGGAGGCTGACTCAGAGCAAAGCTCCCTCCCTCCTCCTCCCTCTCCTCTCTCCTTCCCCTGCCTCTCTGGTGGCCAGATCTCCCTCAAATTGATACATTTGGTGCCTCTGTGTCCTCTCGTCTTCCCCCTCCCTTTCTTCTTCTGCCCCTCTGCAGGATCTTTCAGAAACTGATACATTTTGGAGACAGCCTGTCTAGGCTGCTCAGAAGGCATAAGAAGATCTCCAAATATACAAGGTGGATGAGGCACTTTGTGGAGGAGCTGCTTTGCTTCGGGGCGCCTCAGTGTGGTCTGATCTGCTTCATATCACGTTATTCAGGCTTCATACCAAGGCAGTGCAGAGCCCTAATTTAAAACACATCCAGGAAGGGTGCATCAGTTTGGTTCATTTAAAAATGCAATCCAAACTAAATCCTCAAGCATCCTTACTTTTGCCTGGGCCACCCCTGCTCCTGGGACATTCCAAGAGGTCTTTCCCAGAATTGCAGAATTGTAAGGAAGTCTCCATTTAAATCATTTTGGAGACTGAAAGAGGCTGCAGCCAAAAAGTGCCCAGTGAGGAGCAGTAACCAACACACTGCTGAAGAGGCTCAGGATAAGAGGTAGGTCAGGAATGGTTGCTTTTTTGCCACCTGTCAAGACATTGGGGTGGGGGGGGGGCTACAGAGCTTTTCTACATTAGCTATTTATTGTGCCCTCATAATTTCTTACTCAGGTTGTTTACGGGTTCTTTAGACAATGTCATGACCCTCCAGTTTTGCTTCTGCCTTTTAAGAGCACTTTCCCAGAGGGGTTTAGAGAGAGGGAATTGGAGCATTATTAGTGAAAGTGAAAGAAAACCTATTTTCCTACTTGTGTAATTATACTATTCTGCTACAGCACAATGCCACATAGTGGTTATGTAGTGGAAAAGCAGAAAAGGAATAGTTCCTTGTGTAGTGCTTCGATCTCAATTCTGCAATGAAAGAAAGTCGATAGAGTAGATTAATAGCCTTGTGTAGAAAAGTTCTGAGTATCTATCTTTTTAGTGATTTCAATTGTGCTGTTGTACCACTGCATCATTTTTCATTAAAAAAAAATGGGGGGTCACAAACAAAACCACCCCAGTTTTTCAAACATTTTAGCAGTTGCGCTTTCCCCCAGAATATGAAAATATGATGCCAGAATCTGACCCCAGATCACATTCTGCCTGGCCAAATTCTGGAAACATGCTGGAAACAGGGAACAGCAAAATCTGGGATGACGTGCACTTGAGGCAGATTTCACCATCATCCCTAGAAAATTTCCATCAAATAAATGGATATGAATCTCTCCAGTTGGAACAATTAAAATTTCAGAGACTTAAACATGCACACGTGTGCGCACACACACACACATGCTAAGAAAACTGTATATATATTTCAGCATTAACCCCTATTACAACGTCTGGCCTTTAACTGATGGTAACCAAAGGAGAAGCTGTCAGAATAGGAGCAGTTTACAAAAATAAAATAAAACAGTGTTCTAGCACACACATGGAGGCTGCATTTACATTAAAGAAAATGAAAAAATCCCCGCAGTCCTCCCATTGTGGAGCCTTTCCACTTTTACAGCGGGCTCCCAGAGGGTGACCATGTAATTGCTTAGAGGGGAAGTTTTTAATTTTCAAGGTCCTATAGAGATCATTGAAACAGTGCCATCTAGTGGCTGTTTTAATAGTGCAACAATCTGACTTCATCGTTTCCGGATCTTTTTGAGATGGAATAACCAGGAAATACCTCTGGATGTGCCCTGGAGGTTGATGACATCGCGAAAAGGACCACAAACTTCTGTGAGTGAGCAATCTCAATAGCAGGATAAAAGCTCCATGTGAAGAAGCCCGGTGTTGGATTTTTTAAAAAATGTCAAGGGGAGGGTGATTCTAAATTTATTTTTCCTACTGGAACATGCGTACATGGGTATGTATATGTCTGGTCAAGTGTGAACAATATACACATGTGGACTTAAGCACATGTCTCTTAGAGCATAATCCTATAAGTGTCTACTCAGAAGTAAGTCCTATTGAATTCAATGGGAATTTAATTCTAGGGATGTACAAAAGTGACTTACCTGTTCGCGGATTCTGTTCGCAGTGGTGGGGGCGCTCCATCCCTCCCACGGGAATCCTCGATGGCGGGGGGAGGCGATCCAGTCCTCCCTCCCGGAATCCTGCCTGGCTGGCTCTGCTCCACAACAGCTCTGTGGAGCAGCCGGCCAGGGCCGTCTGCAGCCGGATTTCTGGCCATGGACTGGCTGGTGCAGACGCAAATGGCGGCCGCCATAGTGACCGCCATTTGTGTCCAGCCAGGCAGCCGTGATAGGCTACATAAGTCTTTATGTAGGCTATCACAGCAAGCCATCAAAAAAAACCCGAAATGGTGTACGTAAATGGCTGCGGCTACGGCGGCCGCCATTTGCGTTCCTTATTTTTTGCTGCTTTAGTCTACGTAAATATTTGCATAGACTATTATGGCAAAAAAAAAAAAGGTTATCCTTTTTTTTCACCGTAATAGTCTACGTAAGTATTTTTGTATACTAAAATGGCGAAAAATAAGGAACGCAAATGGTGGCTGCTGTAGCCACCGCCATTTGTGTTTGCTGTTTTGTTTTGTTTTTTTGATGGTTTGCCGTGATAGGCTATGCAAAGTCTTATGGAGCCTATCACGGCAAAGACCAGGATGTAAATGGTGGCCACGGCAGCTGGTCGAAAGACCAGCCACCACCGCAGCTGGACCTGCCGCCGGACCTGCCGCTGGACCCGCCACCGGACCCGCTGCCATCTGGAACATCCACCCCAGGTAAGCCTCGTCCCAGGGGGAATCCGCAGGGGGGTGGGGGCGGGCTGTTCCACCATGGATTTTAGGGGGCCGAATGCCAGTGCATTGGGCCTCACTGAAATCCGTGGTGGAATTCTCCGCCATCCCTATTTAATTCCAGGAAAGTGTGTATAGGATTGCAGCATTAAAAACTCAGAAGTAGTGCCTGTGGAAGAATCAGGTATGATATTGAGCCCATGAATCACTTCTTTAGGCTTATGTTCAGAGTGACCATACTCTGGCTGCCTGTCAAATTTATAATTGCATTGTTCCAAGATCTGCTTTGGTCCTTGTGAAAGGGATCCCACTTAGGGATTTCATGAATGCCCAACTGGGTCCTGGAGTCCATTGGACTCCCCCCACTGGCACCCCCAGACCGTGCCCACTGAGACCCTGGCCTCGCTTGCCCCAGCTCGCCCCCTCCCGGACACTACCTGCACTAACCCAGACCTGTCCAGCAAGTGCCCACCATTTTGCTGACTTGGGGTTGTTTTTACCAAAAAGAAGGGAGCTAAAAGAAATCTGCATATTTAAATATGCACACATTTGGGCCAGGAACGCTTCACCTATGCAATATTAGGCACATTATACGCCAGGACCCAGGGTGACTGAGGGTGGCTCGGTGAGCTCATGGGGCCTCAAGCACAGGTCCAGGAGGCCTCAAGCGAGGGTGGCACTTCAGTGGACATCCACCAATCCCAGATGGGGGTGGGTTTGCACATCCCTAATCCCACTGGGTCTGATTGTCAACATTGAAGGCTCTCAGTCAAACAGTGTATGCTTGGGCTGACTCAGGAACTTGTCTTGGTCAATTTAGTCTCACTGACAGAGCCATCCTATCTTCTAATGGAAGAGTAGGAATCATCAAGTAGATTAGATTGATTGCTCCTTCAAATTGTAGATCTCTTCTCTCCAGGTTTATATTTCCCAAGTCCCTCGTTGAATTTGCAAGTTTTGAACCTCAATATGAAACTGAAATGTTACGAGCAACAAACCTGTGAATTAATTGTTTCAAATACTTGCATTGAGAACTACTATTTTAATTTATTTTTTTGCTTTTCTCATCTGTGTGCAAGTCAACATTTTGGAGTTCTGCCATTTTTCCACACATCAGTTCCTCTAAATGATGAAGAGCTCTTTGTTGTCAGTTTCACAGTTCAAGGTCTGTTATTCCTTTCTTGATGCAAATCAAAATGGATATGCAGTATTTTGAATAGGTGTAATTTGGAGTCGTTGGAATGTCACACTATGGAGAGTACTTGAATGACTGCTAAAATTAATTCTTTTACAGCACATCCATTATTCTTCAGGGATTTTCCACCCAATGTACACTTGAAATTACTGCATGTCTTCTTATTGGCATTGCCTTTTTAAAATAATCACTTCTCCTTAAAATCTCACTGGCATTATATTATGTAGATTTCCTCAGAACAATGGAAATGAACAACGTTCAACTTATTGTAATAACATTCTAAGACCTACGGTTTCATATAAAGACAATTCTGGGCACCAGGGGGTGGGAGTTAGCTACCACATTCAGGGCACAATCCTATGCATGTTTAGACAGAGAAAAGGCCTACAACTCCCAGCATTCCCCAGACAGCATGGCTGGCTGGGGAATGCTGGGAGTTGTAGGCCTTTTCTCTGTCTAAACATGCACAGGATAGAGCCCTCAGTCTACCAATCCAGATGCTTTTATGTCAGGATTCCTTGTTTTCTGTACTATGGAAATGTTGCCTTATTTGGCATGACTTTTTGGTCTACGCTAAAGTGCGAGTTGAAATCAGTGGGCTTAAGCCCACTGTAGCATATGCCTGTTATTGTGATGCATGTGCTTATATTGTTTTATGTAACCCAGGTAAGTGAAGGTCAATAGAGTATGTGGGAGTAAATGAAAGGTGGGAGGGTCCTGTGTGTGAGAGAGAGGATTCTGAGGTTATAAAAGGAATGAACTGACAGAAGTCAAATAGGGCCTTAGGGATTGAGGAAGCAACATCCGGTAAGGGGGTTCCTGTACAGGATTTTAGAAGGGGTAGAGTAGGTAGGGAAGTTAGGACCAAGCATTAATGAATAATAATAACATATAACTCTTCGTGTTACAAATAAATCATTATTTTGTTTTGTTTTTTTTAAATACAGACTCCCATGTGTTGATTGGATTGTTATGATACTATTATAAAATCTGTTTCCTTGTTACTACTCCTGTGGTGGGCTGAGAGAACCAATGGAGCAAATCGAGTTTCTCTGGAACCCAGAGAGAGTAAAAGGGCTGAAGCTCAGTGCCAGTGGGAACAACTGATCCGGGTGAAAGTAAGTAGTAACCTGAGGGGTTTGTTTCTCAGCGTCAGAGGCAGAGGCTGGGGAAAAGGTGGAACCGAAGCAGGAATGTGTCACACCCACATAATTCTGTGTCAGATTGTGACTTCTGTATTACGTAGAACTTTCCACATGATCTTCATAATGGTAGCATCCAGGAGCACTGCCACCTTTCACCTGTTTATGAGAGGAAGACTTCAGCCACCATGCTTTGAGCTGTGCGCTATTTGAAAGCACTTAGCTTGATATAGGCTCACCAAGATACCATCCACAGAAGACTGTCATACATGTGTACAGCTGTTCCATTGAGAGGGGGGTTCCTGGACCAATTAAGACCCCTCTCAGGTGGACTAGCTCTACATCCATATATGTGCATGCACTTAGGGCCCCTTCACCTGGCCAAGAAACATGTAGCTGGCAACCATGTTGGCAGGGAGGGGGGCGTATGTGTGAGGGGGTACCCTGAAACCCCCTCACACATTATTTCAACATATGTTATTTCAGCTTCTGTAGCAAGGGCTCCCCACGATAGTGAGGTCTCCCCCTGCGCTGCACAGACAATAAAAGATAGGGACAGAGAATGCATGGGAGAAGGTGCACTTATCTTGTCACCCACCACATCTGGGAATATAGAAGGTTAATGAATGGATTACTTACAACAACCTGTTATCCTAATTAAACACACTTGTTATGCTATTGCATTTTATGATAACTGCATCACAGGAGGAGCTTCAGATCAGTTGCAATAAAATAGTGGTTACCATGTCCATGGGCTTCATGCCATTTATCTCAACTGCATACTGCTGAATTTCTTTTTGAATCAGTATTAAAGGAGAATGCCATTTGTCCTTGTGTTTAGGCACTTCAAATGTAATTGGTCATTATTGTTATCCTTTAGACTTTGTCAAGCTTTCACAATCAGAGCATTTTAACAGAATGTTCTGAGCCATCCAAGACATAACATATTGTCAGTTTTTGAAGGCAGATATTGATGTTTTGAAAAGATGTGTGTGTGGGGGGGAATGCACCAATACATATTTTAGTTTGAGAAATGAGTCTTGGGGCAGCTTCTTATGACAGCTGAAATGTGCCTGGCAGTTTTCTTACATTTTGTTGCTGCTGTGGGAATGCAGTTGCTTTTTAATGAATTGGGACCATAAAAAGGGTCTCTCAGTACATTTAATTTTTATTCATTACTGATGTCTCGTGGAGGAGAAAGAGGGAGTTGTTGCAGGCAGAGATAGCAATGCCTATAAGTCTCCCTTTTCTGAAAATTTACTCATCTGCAGTCATCCTCTTTGAATAGGAATCTCAATTTTCATATTACACACACACACACACACACACACACACACACTTTTCCAGCAAATCCTTTTTTCCCCAATGAATTAAGGAATGCACCACAGGAAAAGTGTATGGTAAAAACTGGGCAAAGACATTACACTCATTACTTGCAATGGTAGTTAGAAGAACTGGTGCAACACACCTCAGTTCCTTGTATTTCATTGGCCAAAGGTTTCTTCCTCTATCACTGAGGTCACTGGATCTGTGTCATGCAAGGTCCAGTGGCAGATGGGTCAGTGTGGCATCACCATGATGACCAGCTGAGAAGGCGTTCTGGTCTGAGTGGGTCATCATCAGCAGAGGTGGCTGCTGAAGATCTACCTGGAACAGAAGTGTTTCTCTCACCGCTGGTTGAAGCACCAGAACCACTAAGTGAAGGGAGCAATACTCTTTCCTTACCTATGGCAGTAACTGAAAGAAAGTCATCTGAGCAATCTATACCTACTAGTTGAGTGGAGAGGCCATGCTGTGAAAGGCTACCTCCTTGTTGGTTGGAAGACTATGATAGCTAAGGGGTGGAGGACAAATGTTATGTATCTGGGGGTGGTTGTATTGTGGGTTAGTTACTGTTTTTGAACCTTGGCAGCTCCTGTAGAGTTGGGAGTGGCAACAGTGGGTGGAGCTTCTGCTAAGTTATTCACTTCTGTGTGTGCTGAATAAAGAACAGTTGTGTTTGAGGCCTGCTGATTCTTGCAGTCATTCCTACTACCTATACAACATTTTGGATAAGAAGAAGGAACCCATCTCAGTCCAGCACCATAATACTTAGCAAATCCCTGATCTTGTCTGCCAATAAATGTCTGCCACAGGAATCCTACATGTAGCATACAGTATACAATGTAGCATAAAATATACAATACACTATTGTAGTATATTGTACATTACTATATACAGTATATTGTAGCATACTATATACCGGGACATATTCTAAAGCAGGGGTGTTGAACCTCTTTCAGCCCAAGGGCCAAATTCCATTTTAGAGAAGCTCTTGGCGGCCACATTCTAGTGATGGGTGGGGCCAAAGGCAGTGGGGTGGAGCCAAAAATACCAGCATATTTTTGCTCTTCTTGCCAGTAGCTAAACCTTAGGAAAAGGATTTCAACCTTTTAGACTGGGAGAAAAATGTGCCAAAACAGGAGAACTATCAAATAAAGAGACATAGCTTTCTGGGGAACCTCAGAAGGCCAGACTGAGAGCCCAGGAGGAGCATATGGGGACATTCACCTGAGGTTTTGTACCCGTGTTCCAAAATACGCATTCAGTGTGTACATGCTACCCAGGCCTTTGAGGCCTCCTTGTTAACCTGCATGATCCAAGAATGTACCCTGCAATACATCCAACACTCATTTGTAGCTCTATATTCCATTGACAGTGGTGCACAAGCTGTCCTTCGGGAAACTGTGTTCGCTGTTAAGGTTGTGCACCACTTCGGCCCGAGGCCTGAAGGCCAAGTCGAAGTGGGCTGCTTGAGGTCACTTTGAGCCCCTTTCTGATGTGACATGGAGGGGGCACGAAGTGACCTGGAGTGGGATGGGGCTCTCCGAAGCACTGCATGCGCTTCAGAACTTCGGCACTCCTGGCCCAGCTGTGCCAGTGCCTCCAGGTCCTTACCTGAGCTGCCCACTTCTGCCTCCATCACCACCACCTCCTCTACCACCACCTCCATCGCCGCCACCTCCACCACCATCATCACTCCCACTGCAAGCTCTGCTGCCACCACTGCCACCTCCTCCTCCTCTGCCACCATCGCTGCTGCCAGCTCCTCAGGCCTGGATGCGTATCGGCTCTTATTGCAGGAACTTGCTGGAAGTGGTGACTCCCTGCAGTAAGAGCCAGCGCACATCCAGGCGTGAGGAGCTGGCAGCAGTGGTGGAGAAGGAGGAGGAGAAGGTGGCAGCAGCAGCAAGGAGAAGGCGGCAGTGGGGGAGTTGTCAGCAGTGGGGGAGGAGGAGGCAGCACTGGCGACAGAGGAGGAGAAGGCTGGTGATGGAAGAGGAGAAGAAGGTGGCGGCAAGTTAAGGAGCTGGGGGGTTTTGTGGGGGCATCACGGGGGACGTGAAGCAGGGTTTGGCCATCCGAATCCCACTTCGGGTTCAGGGCCAAGTCAGGTGAGGGGGGCTGAATCAGCCCGAGCCAAATCGGGCCCACCTCTGAAGCCATGAAGCAGCTTTCAAGTCGGATTGGGGGGTCCCTTCACAGCCCTATTTGCTATTACTGATATTTTCCTTGAGAAGCTTCCCTCAGACGCTTCCAGGACACCCCATGGCTGTCGGAACACACTTTGAAAGCCATTATTGTAGGCTGTTTAAACTATTTATTTGTGACATTTGCACGCTGCCCCATTAAATAAAAGTGTTGCAATATACTTACAATAAATAAGTATACAGTTGATTTAAATATAAAATAAGATCTTGAATGCTCACATCAAAATGGCATAAATACTACAGCAGAAAACAAAACTGGCAGAGCAAAACCATAGTTATAAACAGAGATTTTTAAACTTAGAGGCCCAGACTACATACGTTATTTAAAAGGGTGAACAACAACAACAGAAGTCTTCACCTCATGCTGGAAAGACCACAAGGATGGCACCAAGTGAACCTCTCTAGGAAGAATATTCCATAACCGGGGTGCCACTATCAAAATGTCCCTCTGTGTGGTGGCCATACACCTCACTTCATTTGGCAGGAGCACTAGGAACAAGGCCTCTAAAGAAGATCTCAATGTTCGAATGGGTACATATGGGAGAAGGCCATAATAGCTGTGGGATGGCAACTGCCTTAAGGAGCCTGCACATCTCATTTCTCAATAAAATCCTTATCCGTGTATTTCCCTGTCTCTTTCCAAAACATCAATAGAAAGAGTAATAGCTTTGATTCAGTATATTTGGATCTAGTGCTGCAAGTCTCTTATCACATTTGCCCTCTAAATATTGGCCTAAGGGGTATTTATTTTGAGGTATCCCTGTTTTCCAAATGTAGCCTGTAATTAGATTCACAAATCACAGTCCCACCATCAGATTCTGCAATGTAATAGAGGCTTCAATACTCCTTTATTATATTATGTGAATCCTTGTTCCCAGTTCCCTCTCTTCTTGTTCCCAGTTGGGTTTGTGTACAGAAATAGAAATCCCTGCCCTTGCGTTTGCAGAAATAACTTCGAATTTGGGATGGCAAAAGATTCCTGATGTAATTTTCAGCACTGAACAAGTTGTCCACCTTTGCCCTAGACGTTCAGGAGCAAACTGTGATTTATCTTCCAATTTTGACCTACTCCTGAGCAAAAGGAATCTTTTTTTTTAAAGCCACTTTTATGTAATCAAAGCAAAATATATGCTATAAAAAAAGACATCAGTGGGCCAATGTCAACCTTAAGTGACCACTTAAAAATAACTAGAATACTTCTATTTAAAGAGGCATAATATAGCCCCAAATTGTTTAATCTTTATGCAGAAATGAAATCCATGATCCTCATCCATATCAATTATTTGTCTTTAAGTAATGGCTATGGTGGTTAAAGTTTACTGGGCCCTTTTCATCATTTTATTGCTGATACTTTGCTTCTATCAACTTCAATAGCCAGAAAAGGGGTATTTCCCTTTTCATTTGCCTGTAAAGTTTCTTATATATGTTCAGCAGTAAATTTTCATCTTCCTGCTCCCTTCCCCCTTTCCTGCTACTGAATAGAACATACTCTGATGCACACACAGTAACCTAGAATTAACTTTTGCCCGTTTAATTTAGTGATACATTCTAAGCTTGTGAGTTCTACTGGGCAAATGTCTTTGATTTCTTTTTAAAAAAACATTCTTATATGAAGGTATTACTGTCCATTATTGTAGATCAGTAGTAGCTCTAGAAATTATAGACAGAGTGTGGAAATGTTAGGCAGCCATTTATTAATTTACAATTGAAGGCTACATTCCTGCACTGACTGTCTTGAAAGTAAACTCCATTAAACTCAGTGAGACTTACTTTGAAGTAAATGTCCATTGCAGCACTTTTATTGGTAATGTAAGTGTGGATTACATTTCCTATTGATCATTAAATGAAGAGATTCATTGTGGAGAACTCTTTTTATTTCATTTTAAAGTGTAACAGTTGTGTTTCTAGGATAAAACATCTGCCTGTGCTGATACAGAGCCAAATGCATACGATACTGTCACATTGCCATTAGAAACAGCTGCAAAGGTGAATAAATATGTTTTGTAGTAAATATTTCAGAGCAGAAAGTCAGATATACAGCTCAGCTGCTTAAAGTCTTCCCCGCTATGGTGAGATGTATTATATTTCCATTTAAATTATAGTCATCATTTCCAAATTTGAATCTATATGTGTCAATTACCGTATGCAAGCCTTATGCAAATCAGTGTCTTCTTTTGTGCTCCTCCTTGGCGATGGGTATCTGGACATCCTATTTAGAGCCAACCTTCACTTTATGCTGAATGAATTGCTAAGCAGAGGTGGTAGAATTCTGGACTGTATCATGTCAGAGTGCAGGTGGGGTGCATGTTTTCGAATATTTCCCCATGTTAAAAACAACAAAAAACAAAAACAAAAAGCCCTGCATGTAGTAAACAAGCCTACCAGATAAAAAGACTTAGTATACCCCCCCCCCACACACACACACACAATGTACCACCTTTCTATATGGAAGAAACCTGATCCTCCCTCAGCAATCTGTAGTGATATAGAGCATCTCTACACCAGCCTAAAATCCCACATTTAAAATGGGGCTTTCTGCTTCCATGCAGAAGCATGGATGTAGGATTTCAACAGACTCCCTTTCCATGTGCTTCCTTTTCCCCCTCCTTCTCCCCATATCTGAGTCCACCATCTGTTTCATTGGTCTACCTCCTCTTCTTGCAGATATTCCTTTTTCATGGAGGGAACTCAAGTGGAACACAAGTGGGGTAATTGGATAGCTCATTATCTCCCATCTATTCAAAAATGGAATAAAGGTCATGTAGTGCGGGAGATGCCCTGGAGGTTCACAACATCATCTAAAGGGCCTACAAACTTCCCTGAGTGAGCAATCTCAATAGCAGGATAAAAGCTCTATGTGAAGAAGCCCATAGTCATTTGTCTATCACCTCATTCTGAGTGAAACGTATTGCAGGTTTGTTTGTTTTTTTACTTCATGGTTGTAGAAAAATGAAACAAAGTTCAAAGTTCATCAGAGTTGAAATAAATGGGCTTAATATAAAATACTTAACATGTATAAAGCACTTTGGAATAGTCAAGGCACTTCATATATACAATGGGTGGAGAACTTGTAGGCCAAAACATCTAGTGGAGGGCCACTACTCTCATCAGCCCTAGCCAGCATAACCAATGTTGAAGGATGCTGGGATATGTAGGCCAAAATATCTGAAAGACCACAAGTTGCTCACCCCTGCATATACCTTATCAGCTCTGGAAGGGAGATCAGTGTAATTTCTCCCAGAAGTGGAACCTGGAAGAAAATGTTGCAGCATATCCTCATCTCCTAGCAAGTCTGCTCCTATTCAGGGATCCTGCCAGCCATGCCCTCCTTTGTGATCCTAAAGGAGCTCAGATCCTAAACTGTAAGGAGCTCGGTCAAGGCATTCTGCCTCCACCTCTCTCCCCGGCTGTATTTTTCCTTTCCAGTTGACACTGAATATTCTTTGGCTATTGAGCATGCTCATTCCTCACTGGGATTTTCTTTTTCTTTTTTTCTTTTATCCTCGTAGAGTTTCTTTTTCTTTTTTTTTTTAAATACTTCTACAAACCTTGAGGTTACCACAAGCACACTGAGACCTCCCTCTCTTTATTCATTAGCCCCATTTTGATTCCATTTGTGTCAGCACTCACCATCTGGGTTCGCTATTAGAGGAAGTAACAATAATGATACCTGTGTGGCTGAGAGATGGGAGCTTGGCTAAATGAGTTCATGGCTGATATGAGATTCGATCGAGGATGTTTTGGCTCAGACATCATATTCTTAGCCACAACACCACACCAGCTCACCTACTGTAGCTCTGTATTGGATAGTGGTTAAAATGTATAGCCTGGTTTTGCTACGTGCTAAGAAACAGAAACATATCTGGGTAGTTGGGCTGCCAACTTACAGTTTCAAAGCTACTGGTCCCTTGGGGAGAATGAGGATGGGCAGCATGAGGGTAGAATTGGGATTATCAAGAATGTGGCTTGGAGGAGTCTGAAAGGTTAGGGGCCAAGTCAGTATAGACCAAGCATGGGGAACTTCCAGTCCATGGGACAGATATGGCATGCAGGGGTTTCCCATCCAACCAGCCACACTTTTCCCCAGGCCCTGCCCCCTCTCATCAGCCATCCCCCCTTCCCCCAGGCAGGGAAAATATCTTATTTCTGATGAGGAGCTGAACAATAAGAGCATCCCCCTGCTGTGTGGTGAGAAATGGAGCCAGGGTTGGGGGGAACTGGCCAAGGATTGCATGCCAGACATGGTGGTGGCCCTGCCCCAACACGCTTGCATGGAGCCAAGGTAGTCCTTGGGCTCAAAATGTTTTCTCAGCCCTGATATAGAGGGATAGGCATGATGAGGTACAGCAGAATCTTGCAGACCGGGGGCAAAGCATGGACAGAAGCTGATGGGCTAGGGGTAAATCTTGACAGAATCTGTAATCTGCTTCCTTTTAGCCTCCTAAAGTTGGTTACCTGACTCAACACATTTTTATTGTTTGGATCAGTCAATCATACTGGGTGGAGTCAATGCTAGAGCTTCATCAGGTTCATTCCCTCTAGACTTGTCCACTGCCTCCACATACTCACTATGTACCAGTTTTCTTTCTGAAGTTTACTGCAGAACTACAACAATGCTCAGAAATTTGCCCACTAAATACATTTGCAACTTAAAGCATGCAAATGATATGCCTTTCCAGGAAAGGTATTTCCATACTCTTTCGCCATCCCAAATTCAAAGTTATTCATGCAAACGCGAGGGCAGGGATTTCTATTTCTGTATGCAAACCCGAAATATCCACCTGTGGTGGACAGCTCAACGAAGATGTCAACTCAGTGTGCATCCACTGTAAAAAAGAAAAAAAGGAAAAAAAAGTACTGTGCCGAAAACTTCTCCCACAATTTTTCAACCTCTCTTTCAATTCTATAGAAAATAAATTGCTTTTGAAAAGAAATTCAATGGAGAAGAAATTCCAGAGAAATTCTCAAGGGTTGTGTTTGTGTCTCTTGGGCTTACCTTACTTGGGAGGTGGCCGAGGAGTGTGCACAAGCATCCTGTCTTTCATTGTACAATCACCTCTCCAGCAGCTTGTATCCTCCTCAGCTCCCTACACATCAATTGAAGCCCAGTGGAAGGCACCATGAGGTAATTCCTCTCTACTTCTCTCTTCTTTCTTCACACAGTGCATAAACTATGGAACTTGCTACCACAGGATGTAGTGATGGCCAGCAAGTTGGATGGCTTTAAAAGGGAATTGGACAAATTCCTGGAGAAAGGCTATCAATGGCTACTAGTCTTGATGGCTATGTGCTTTCTCCAGTACCAGAGGCAGTGAGCCTATGTGCACCAGTTGCTGGGGATCATGGGCGGGAGGGTGCTGTTGCACTCATGCCCTGCTTGTGGGTTCCTGGTTGACAGCTGGTTGGCCACAGTGTGAACAGAATGCTGGACTAGATGGATCCTTGGTCTGATCCAACATGGCTCTTCTTATGTTTTTATGTTCCCCTTGTCTATATGGATCTCTCCTCATGTGAGCTTCTGAACTGATCTGTGGCTATAATCTTTAAGGTGTGTATTTCAAACTAGGTATGACCATCCTTTGACATTTAAGTGTGTGGTCCTTGTTTATGTGAGGGCAGAAATTAATGTGAGGGCAGAAATAACTTTTTAAACAACATGTCAGAATTGTAATAGGCACTGAGAAGTGATTCCTTTTCACTGTTCCAGGCTCTCAAGTAAATCTGAATTATACATCTGGATACAATTGAAACACAAAGTGCTTTCTTCAACTGAATTTGGTAACTGCTAGAAAAATTACTGAGTTATTTGTG
This sequence comes from Heloderma suspectum, assembly GCF_057233095.1. NCBI lineage: Eukaryota > Metazoa > Chordata > Lepidosauria > Squamata > Helodermatidae > Heloderma > Heloderma suspectum. Next base: position 178,256,682 of record NC_139461.1, read on the forward strand.
GGGGTGGGGGGAGGAAAAGAAAAAAGAATATAAGAGTACCCCACATAAGAGTATATTTTGAAGAAATTTAGGTGGCATGGAGCTTTTGCCAAATAAAATGCTTCTGAGGCAATTCTTTAGGGCAGGGGAAGGAAACTACCATGGGTCTGGAAGCCAATTTCCCCCAGAACCATTGGGGGCCAATTTCCCCCTCCCCCAATCCACTGGGGCCAAACCTGTGACCCCACCATGCTGCTAAATTTGCTACTGAAATTCAATAGAGCTGTGGTAGCAACCTTCCCCCCACCCCTATGATTTCACCTTATTTTACAGCAAAATCACTGAGGTTGTTGCTGGTTAGGGGTATATGGAACATACTCACCAGTCTGCTGGGGGAGTCCACAGGGGGGAGGCAATCCGTCCCTCCCCCTGGAATCCTCCCCGGCCGGTTCCGCTCTGCTGCGAGTCCGCATAGCTGCCAGCTGGGGCCACCCACAGCTGTACTTCCATCCACTACCGGGCTGCGGCTGCAAATGGCGTCTGGTGTAGGGGACGCCATATTCATCACTGCTCTTTGCTGTGATTGGCTACATAAATATTTACATAGCCAATCACGGCCAAGGGCAGGGACGCTACGCCGGACACCATTTTGTTCTGCAGCCCAGCAGCAGATAGCTGCGGAACAAAGATGATGACCTGGACCAGCCGCTGCCAGGTAGGGTCCGTCCTGGGGGGATTTCAGGGGGGTGGCAGGGGCGTAGTCCATTCCGCCATGGACTCTGGTGGGCTTAGAATCCGGCCTCATTGGAGTCCATGAAAGATTTCTCCACCATCCCTATTGCTGCTGTAGCAGCAGAGGAGGGTGCACAAAAGGTCAAATGGGGCACATACTGCTCTCAGGCCACATGTTGCTCACCTCTGATTTAGGGGTATTATTTTCCAAGAGCTTCCAATGTGCATGCCTCATTATGCAAGAACAGGTTTTGATACAGGATTCAACTCTGGACAGGAAGTTCTTGTTTCAAACTGCCAGCAACTTCTCTAACTTCCACTTTGGCTCCCGTAGGGATAGCAGAGAATTCTGCCGCAGACCCAAATGAGGCCGGATTCAAAAGAATCCAGTCTCTGGAGTCTGCAGCAGAATGGATCACCTACCTGCGCCTCCCCCCGGAATCCTCCGGAGCCGGTTCTTCTCTGCGGCAATTCCACAGAGCCCCACGCCGGCTCTGTATCACTGTGAGGAATGAATACAGCCACAAATGGCATAGTGGACACCACTTGCGGCTGTAATGCCCTTACTTTAACCTAAATGCAGTAGGGATGTCAGAGAATTCCACCATGGATCTTGGTGAAGCTGAATGCCAGTGCATTCAGCCCCCTGAACTCCGTGGCAGAATGAAGCCACCCCCCACGAAAGGCGAGCGAAATGGGACACTTACCCAGTGCTGTTTGTGCTGCTTTGTGAATGGGGGCCACAGCTGCGGCCACCATTTGCTTCTTCATTATGGCTGTGATAGGTTACATAAATATTTAATTTAATAGCCTATCACGACAACAAAAAGGGAACGCAAATGGCGGCCACCGTAGCCATCACCATTTGCATTCCCTTTTTTTTTGCTGTGATATGTAAATATTTACGTAGCCTATCACGGAAAAAGACAGGGGCACAAGTGGCGTAGTGGCTGCCATTTGCGCCCCTGTCTTTTGCTGTAATAGGCTATGTAAATATTTACGTAGCCTATCATGGCAAAAAAAAGGGAACGCAAATGGCGGCCGCTGTAGCCATCACCATTTGCATTCCCTTTTTTTTTGCTGTGATACGTAAATATTTACGTAGCTTATCATGGCAAAAGACAGGGGCGCAAATGGTGTAGTGTCCACCATTTGCGCCCCTGTCTTTTGCCGTGATAGGCTACATAAATATTTATGTAGCCTATCATGGCAAAAAAAGGAATGCAAATGGCGGCCGCCGTAGCCACCGCCATTTGCGTTCCCTTTTTTTTTGCCATGATAGGCTACGTAAATATATACATAGCCTATCATGGAGAAATACAGGGACACAAATGGTGGCGGCTACGGCGGCCACCATTTGCGTCCCTGTGCAGCCCAGTGGCCAGATGTCTGGCTGTGGGCGGCCCCAGCCAGCGGCTCCATGGAAGCGCTGTGGAGCAGAGCTGGCCGGGAAGAATTTCGGGGGGAGGGATGGAGCGCCTACCCCCACCGTGAATGTTACCCTTCAAAAAGGTAAGTGACTTTCGTACATCCCTAAAATGCAGACATAAATGGCCTCGGAGAGGAACTGGCTCCGGAGAATTCCACGGGGAGGAATGGATCTCCTCCCCCACCCAGGCGGATTCCCTACGGACCGGAAGATAGGGAATCCGCTCATCCCTAGGCTCCTCAATTGGTATTTGTAATTGTGTGGAGTAGCTGTTTCCTTGGTAGCCTGGGAGTTTCCTAGAATATGCATTTGTAAGGGACCTGGTTGTTAACTAATAAAATAGTGAGCCTGAAGCCTGCTATCTTGGCTTGTGTTAATTGTAGGGATGTCAGAGAATTTCTCCACGAATCTCCGGGAGGCTGAATGCCAACGCATTCGGCCCCCCGAAATTGGTGGAGAAATGGTCCGCCCCCCGCCCCTCCCCGGATGGGACTTACCTTGGTCGAATGACCCTGGCGGCGGTGGCTCCCAGCGGCGGTTCGGCGGTGGTTCGGCGGTGGCGGTGGCGGCCAGTCTTCCATCCAGCCGCCGCCGCCATTTCCAAGTAAAAAACAACAACAACAAATGTGATAGGCTACGTAAAGATTTACGTAGCCTATCATGGCTAGATTTTCAAAAAACACCATTATAGGCTACGTAAATCTTTACATAGCCTATCACGGCTGACTTTGGGGGGGGGAGCGCATATGCAAATGGCGGTGCCCATGGGCGCCACCATTTGCATTCCTTATTTGGGCACGTGTAGTCTACGTAAACTTTTACGTAGACTACAGCGAAAATAAGGGCAACGCAAATAGCATTGCCCTTATTTACGCCGTAGTCTACGTAAATGTTTACGTAGACTACACGTGCCCAAATAAGGAATGCAAATGGCAGCGCCCATGGACTCCACCATTTGCGTACGCACTTTTTTTTTTCCCCCCAAAGTCAGCCGTGATAGGCTACATAAACATTTATGTAGCCTATCATGGCTGACTGCAGGGATGCAAACGGCGGCGGCTACAGCGGCCGCCGTTTGTGTCCCGGCAGGAGACAAAATTTGCAGCCGGAGGGACGGGGTGCCTCCCCCCTGGCCAGAATTTTGGCCGGAGGGATGGGGTGCCTCCCCCCTGGCCAGAATTTCGGCGGGGAGGGATGGGGTGCCTCCCACCCTGCCCAAAATTTTGGGGGGAGGGACGGAGCACCTCCCCCCCACCACGAAGCAAGCTGTGGGATCAGATAAGTGACTTTCGTCCATCCCTAGTAATTGCAAAGGCGGGGGGCAAAGGAATGCGACACCATGTAGTTCTGAAATACTACAAACCCCTGTCCCACATGGTCAAAACAGTGTAGATAAGAGTTCATGCTACTACTTAGTCTCCCCCTTATCACTTTCTTTGTTGCTGTACTTCAGATACTGGAAGGACTGCAAAGCCATACATGTGTAGGAATTCCCACTATCGATAGGTGAACCTCAGCTAGTCACCCCCATAGCAGATTCAGAATGCGTCATTTTGAAAATGATTTAATTTAATAAGAGTTCATGTTCACAGATCAGGCTTACTCAACGTGTGACCCACCAAGCCAAATACAGCCCAGCAACCATGTGTGGTTGTCCAGTGGGGACTTGACAAATCTCCTGTTTTTGCTTCCTGCCTGGCCCTACTAAGGGTCAAACAACCACCACTACTTCACATTTGAAAACATGTTGTGGTTAGACCTTCAAGTGAAGCACAGTGTGACCTTGAGTGGTGTCTCCTGTCCTTTAGTAACTTACTAGCCAAACAACTTTACATGGAATGCCTCACATGACAGCTGGCCAGTAAAAAAGGCAAGACATTTACCAGCTGTGCTGCAAGTCCAAGGGGATTTTTTATTTTTTAAGCTGGTCAGGGAAGATGTGGTCAACGTCCTCTTAAAGCTACTTTAAATGTAGTTCTTTATTACTATTCTACAATTAACTGGATTCAGCATCTCTCAGGGCATTAGGCAAAGATTGCTGAGAAAATGTTGCAGCATGGATAGATGCAGAACAAAACAACCACGTGAAAATGGGGTGTTTCCAGAGAGCACAAACTCACCTCCATTTAAGTTTCCACCTGGTTACTCAAAAGTCTCCATTTTGTCTGGAAAGTTTTGCTTGCAAGATCTAGTTGGGACAAAATACATTTGAAATTCCAGCAGACTTCCTTTATTGAAATGGGAAAATAGAGTGCTCCACCCTCTATATGCTGCCTGAGACCGCTTGGACTCAAAAATGTTGAATCTTCCTCCACTTCCTAATTCAATCAAGGCAACACTGTATCACTTATCAACTGGCTATTGATAGGGATGGTACAGGTGCCCGATTCAGTCTGGGAATCTGGCAGACCTACTCCTGCCCGTACCCCTGAGCCCCACTCGCTGAGCCCCTGCCCCTGCTCGCCCCCTGCCTGTGTTTGGTGAATGGCCTGCGCTCAGCCCTTCGGCCTTGTCGAGCTTCATGGTCACCAATTTTTGAGAAATAAAATGGCATTCGCAAAAATGCACGTATCTGTGCACACACTAAAATGCACATTTTTGCGAATGCACATAATCGCATATACGAAAACGTGGATTTTTGAGAATGCACATATTCGCGTATATGAAAAGATGGATTTTTGCGAATGCACATATTTGCGTATATGAAAACGTGGATTTTTGAGAATGCACATATTCGCGTATGCGCGAAAATGTGCATTTTCCTGAAAATGCACGTTTTCACACACATACTAATGTGTGCCTTTGCAAAAATGTGCATTTCGCACATGAGAATATGCACATTGTTGAGATAGCCTTTTAATTTTTTATTTTTTTTAAATGGCAACCACAGAGATTGATGCTGCTGCTGGCGTGAGTGCGGCCTGCTCAATGAGCGGGGGGGGGGGCTCAGGCATGGTCTGGGCACTGGTGAGGGGGGGCAGGGGCTGGGCAGGCATCTGGAGAACCCAGTCAGGGGTGAGTTCACACATCCCTAGCTATTGATAGGCCTGAGGTCTTGAATGTCTTCCATCAAGTAGTACTGTATCACACACACCTAGAGTCCAGCGCACACGCCTTTTTGGTAAGCAGGATAGACAATTCTGACTTGTACATCTGGAATTCATCCCACTAGGACCACTCTATTCTCTTGCATTATTTGTTTTCTAAGACTATAATGATCTCACACCCCTGAAATCAGTATGATTTCAAGAGTAGACCTTTTGAAGATGCTCTTTCTGACTGGCTCTTGGAACACCCAGTTTAGAGTTCTGCCTTGTGCCCCAGACACCTGCAGGTCTCCTACAAGCTATCCCAAGAGGCTGGCCCTGGTTGACCTCTCCTGGGAGTTCGCTAGAGCTCTCACGATAGTTGGTGCACAAGGTGGGAGCAGTGGCCACGCCAGCAGGAGCAAGTGACCAGCTAAGCTGGCAGGCCAAGCAAGTGAGGGAGAGGCCAGCTGGCAGGGAGGAAGGAAGGAAGGAACACACACAGGAGCGTGGGTGGTGGCAGCAGCAGTAGTGCTGCCCCCAGGAACAGCAGTAGGCTGGCCAGCTGTGGGGCGGGGGAGGCACTGCTGCCTCATTTGAGGTGGCAAGATACCAAAGGTCAGACCTGGCCCAAGCTATCTTACGTTGTGGCCCTTTGGAGTCTCAGTGCTTAAGACCACTTCGTAACTGAACCCATGCTTAATTGTTCAGGGGTGTTTTAATGTCAAACCATTATGGGGTATCAAATTCATTCATTCATTCATTCATTCATTCATTCATTCATTCATATTTCTATACAACCCCATAGCCAAAGCTCTCTGGGTGATTCACAAAAACTAAAAACCATTAAAATCCATTATATAAAATATAAAACCATTCCTGTAATAACATAGAACAAATAACACATGCAATGATAACATTTATCTAACACACAATCAGCCAGAGACAATAAAGAGAGTCATTATTTGTTGCCAAATGCCTGAGAGAAGAGAGCAGTTTAACCCTGGCACCGAAAAGTTGGCAATTCTGGCACCAGGCAGGCCTCATCAGGGAGATTATTCCATAAATGTGGAGCCACCACCTGGAAGGCCCTCGCCCTTGATGCCGCCCTCTGAGCCTCCCTCGGAAGAGGCTCCCTTAGAAGCGCCTTAGGTGCAGAACGTGGTGTGGGGGTCAGTTCATGCCATTCCATCAGGTTGGAGACTCTGGGACCCAGAGGCAAGTGTTGCCATGGCATCTTGTCAGATGAAGAACCTGCTGCCTTGCTCTCGGCACTTAGGTGGCTGCAGAATGCAGTACTACAGCTACTAGTTCAGTAGTTGCCCGGTGAACATAAGGGGAGGGGGAGTAGAGTTTCCTCTCCCAATAAACATGTTTCCTGTTTCCACCTGGGGACCCATTCTGCTTTCCTCCATTCTGGTATTTTTGAAACTGCCCCTTTTGCCTTCGGCCCCACCCACCACTGGAATTTGGCCCCCGAGAGCTACGCAGACATGGAATTCAGCCATTGGGCTGGAAGAGGTTCAACCCCCCTGCTATAAAACCTCACACTCTTGCTTGGTTCCTCTGAGTGCATGTGTTGCTTTGTAAAGTCCAAACTGCTCTCAGGTTGTACTTACCTGCCCAGTCAGTGTTTACTTTGCTTCCAGAGATCATGCCCTGACCCTTCACATTTCCTGCATGGAGACTGGTTCCATCATGAATTAGTGTCTGGGTGACACATAATACTTAATGGTAGAGCTCATGCTTTTTATCCAAAAGGTCCCAGTTAGGGATGGCGCAGGTGCCCAATTCTGTCTGGGAATCCAGTGGACCCCCCTGGGGCTACTCCCCCAATGGATAACTGACCTCAGCAGCTCCAGCAGGGACGGGGGGTCACTTGGGGGTGTCTCTGGCAATGACCTCTGGGGCGGGCTCCTGGGGATCAGGTGGGGCAGGAGGCAGAGTAGCTTCACCATGGGGCTGGGCCCTGGTGTACCAGTCCCCCGGCTTCCACCCTCAGGGTTTGGGGATGCCATGCCAAGCCCTGCTCACTGATTCCCTGCCCCCATTCACCCCCTGCCCATTCTCGGCAAGCGGTCTGAACTCACCCCAGCAGCCTCGTCAAGCTCCGTGGCGGCCATTTTTTGAAAAATAAAATGATGATTGCAAAAATGTACATCTTAGCATATTCATGAAAATGCACATTTTGCAAATGCACATTTTTGCGTATATGCAAAATGTGCATTCCCGCAAATGTACAAATATGCGTATTCACAAAGATGCACATTTTGCACAGATGCACAGATGCACATTCTTGCAATCACCATTTTATTTTTCAAAATATGGTGCCTGCCAAGGTCAACGAGGCCTCCAGGGGGAGCGTGGGCCATTCCCCGAGCATGGGAAGGGTTTGAGCCTGGTCTGGGGACTGGCAAGCTGGGGCAGGGGCTGGGCGGGTACCCAGAGACCCCAGAAGAGGGTGGGTCTGCACATCCCTTGTCCCAGTTCAGTCTATGGCATCTTTAGGTACAGGTGGAAAAAGACTTGTATTTGAAAGCCTGGAGAACCGCTTCCAGTCCGTGGTGATACAGAATGAGAATCAATTTTCCGACTCAGTATAAGGCAGCTTCCTATGTTAAGTGCCTTGTGGGGTGATACCTCATGTATGTAGCCCACTGAATATACATCCTTCCCTAAGCAGTGTAAATTCCAATGCTTCCTTTGCAGAGGAAAATACAATGAGTGTTTCCTCTTACTAATCTGTTTGCTTGCAAGTGCACAGATTGAGGGCAGTATCCAACTGTGTCATGCCAATAGCACAAGTGACATATTGCTAGCAGAAACTAGGTTCTTAACTATGCACAAGAGAAGAATCCAATTAAAGTTCCATTTGCACAAGCACAGTTGCACGGCTGGTTGCACGTTACGTTTGTGCTACCAGTTGCTCGTTGTGCTACAGAAGCATAACGCATGACACCTTGTGCAAGGGAAAGATTTGGTGGAGCTCTGGTAGCACTATCTGCGTTTCTGGAATTCTGGAACCATTGGATACTGCTCCTAACTATTTATTTTGGGAGTGCAAAAGAGATCAGTTTGGCAGTATCAAAATTCAAAGTAACACCAAAGGTCCAGAACAGCTCTTAGCCAAGAGAAAACTCCTCAGAAATCTAGGGATGCACGAAAGTCACTTACCATTTTGTGGATCTGCTTCGCAGTGGGGGGGGAGGTGTTCCATCCCTTCCCCCAGAATCCTCGATTGGGGGGAGGCGCTCTGTTCCTCCCCCCAGAGTCCTGCCTGGCTGGCTCCGCTCCACGGGGATTTGGTGGAGCCGCCGGCAAGCTGCACCCGCAGCCGGACATCCGGCCGCTGTGCAGCAGGGACGCAAATGGTGGCAGCCGTAGCTGCCGCCGTTTGTGTCCCTGTACTTAACCATGATAGGCTACATAAATATTTACGTAGCCTATCATGGCAAAGTAAAAAAAAACTGCGTATGCAAATGGCAGCGGCTACGGTAGCCACCATTTGCGTTCACTATTTTTCACTGTTCTAGCCTACGTAAATATTTACGTAGGCTAGAATGGCGAAAAATAGCGAATGCAAATGGTGGCCGGCGTAGCCGTTGCCATTTGTGTACGCTGCGCCTGGCCGCGGCCAGCCAGGAGACCAGCCACTGCTGCTGCACCTGCAGCACCCACGGCACCCGCCACTGCTGCATCCGCTGCCGCACCCGCCGCTGCTGAATCCGCTGCCACTGTCGCCGGAGCCACTGCTGCCACCAGAGCCGCCACATCCGCCCCAGGCAAGTGCCATCCCGGGGGATTCTGTGGGGGGGCGGGGGGCAGGAGGCCATTCCACCACAGATTCTGGAGGGCCAGATTCTACAGAATCCGTCCTCACTGGAATCCATGGCGGAATTCTCCGCCATCCCTACAGAAATCTTTCAGCTCTCATAGCACTGCCTTATCCCCAGGCAAATGTGGTCTCAACTGCTACCTTAGCAGGTAGATGTGACTCAAGCTGCAGTTCAGTGTTTAGAAGAGAAAAAAAAGAAGCTTTCTTGATGCCATAAATTTCTCATTCGCATCCATTGTCCTTTCTAATGAAACCTATAGGGAGGGCCATATCTCCACTCTATATATCACAGAATGCTGCATAGCAGTAGTAATTCTCCTCTTATTTATTTTCAGGGGCAACCAAACAGACATTTTATTTTCATTGCCAGTCGGTTGCAGCAAATATTAAGTGACCCACACGTCTAATTAATGCAGTTAAAATACTTGAAAAAACACCCCCATCTTTTTTTTAAAAAAAATATATTTTGATTGCACCATTGAAATGACAGCACTTTAAAATCATAATACTGAGCACACTTCTCAAGAGAGAATCTGACATTAAAATGGAAGAGCAGCTTTCTGTGAGTCATTAACCAAGACAACTTTTGAAAACAAATTATGACTGCATTAGAACGCTGGAGATGTTCACTAATTAATTTTAGGAAAGCTCTGTTAATATGAATCACAAGTGATCAGAGTAGCTGACAATTGTCAAGCCAGCTCTGCTTTCTACTTTTTTATGGGGTTGGAGTAGGGGATATACTTTGTTTATTTCAAGGAAACTTTGATTGAAGTGGTAACTACATAACTACATTCCATTCGGAGCAGAGCGGGAGTGAATCACAGCAGCCAATTACAAAGCATTGGCTCCTTTTAAACTTTCATGTGGCAGCTTTAAGGCACAATCCTATGGCCACTAGTCAGTGGCTAGAGAGCCATAGGATAGGTCATTTCCTGGAAATGACCTTGGAGCCAGTGCTTTGAGGTCGGTTCCCAGAGAACTGACTTCCACCCCCTCCTGTGCTGCCTCATAGGCAGCACGGATCGGCCCCACTCCATGCTCAGAAGAGCAGTGTGAAGCAGGGGAAATGGGGCATTCCTGGGGGTGGGGAGGTCAGAAGTGCCAGTACAACACATCCTATGTGTCATCCAGCCATCTCTTCCCACACTCCGAGATCCTGTGCTAGACAGCCGAAATCGGCTGTCTAGCTGTGAAAACAGGTTGGTGGGAGCGGAGAGGAGATCCTCACCACTCCTTCTGCCCTGAACTGGATAGGTGGTCACCCCCAGGCTTGGAGGCCACTGTCAACCTGCAGAGGATTGCTCCCTCTATGACCCGCATAGATGAGACTTGTAAATACCCACTCTCCTACTCTCCTCCAGATGATGAAACAGAAAAAAAAAACTTTTACAAATTATTTTTAAAAGACTACAGTAATTAACATAGGTATTATTTTTATTTTATTTTAAATGTGTATATCTGCTTTTCCAGCTGATTCAAGCTGGAAAGTGGCTTACAGCTAAAACACTACAAAACAGATAGGAAGGTGTAAAAAACATATTGTGAGTAAGTAATGCAGCAGATGCAACAGAAAGAAAAGCAAAGGGGTAAAACCAAACCAAACATGAATGAGGTCACAGGCCTGCTGAAGCAAAATGGTGGTATCACAAAACTACTAGGGAAGGGGCTGCCCTGCTCTAGACTGAGTCCTGGCAAGCAAATACAGGGAGTAATGCAATAGAATAGTCAGTTTGGCAAGCAAATGTTCAAGCACACATATTTCAGTCCAAGGGGGTTTAGACTAAGGCAGGAGTGGTCAAAATCCAGGAAGAGGTCAGAACACAGGCAGGCAGGCAGGCAACAAGGGTCTGACATCAGCAGGAGTGGTCAAGGTAACAAGAAAGAGGTCAAATACAGTAAATTGGCCAGGTGCATTACTGACGACAGAAGCAGTGTCAAGAAACAGTCCAGGGTCAGTAGCACGGAGCATTAGGGATGGCAGAGAATTCCGCCATGGATCTCAGGGAGGCCGAATGCACTGGCATTTGGCCCCCTGAAATCTGTGGCGGAACGGCCTCCCCCCCCCCCGCAGATACCCCCGGGACGAGACTTACCTGGGGTGGATCTTCCGGGTGGTGGCGGCTGCGGCGGCTGGTCTTCCGACCGGCTGCCACCACTGCCATTTGCAGGGGGGTTTGGGTTTTTTTTTACACCCACGTGATAGGCTACGTATGTTTTTACGTAGCCTAAAATGTCTGGGTAAAAGAAAAAAGAAAAAGGCGTACGCCGCCATTTGCATTCCTTATTTTCGGCCATCGTAGTCTACATAAATAATTACGTAGACTAAGACGGCGAAAATAAGGGGAATGCAAATAGCGTCCACTAGGCTCTTTGCATTCCCCTTATTTTTGCTGTCTTAGTCTACGTAAATATTTACGTAGATTAAGATGTCAAAAATAAGGAACGCAAATGGTGGCAGCCGTAGCCGCCGCCATTTGCATACATGTTTTTGTTTTGTTTTTTCCCCAGAGCCCTCCGCGGTTGGAAATCCAGCTGCAGATGGCTGTGGCCTGGCTGGGCCTGGCCGGCTGCTCTGCGGAGCTGCCATGGAGCACAGCCAGCCAAGGAGGATTCCGGGGGGGGGGACGAACGGAGCACCACCACCCCCGGCCACGATTCCGGGGGGAGGGACGGAACGTCATCAGCATAATCCGTGAACAGGTAAGTGATTTTCGTACATCCCTACGGAGCATCCATCGCAAGGCCAGGCAGCCAATACTGGAGCTAGCAGACGCATGGTTTCCAACTGCTCTCAAGCTACCAGTGAGAGCTGATATACCTAAAGCTACTAGAACCCTACCCACTGCTCAGCTGCTTCCTGCTAGAGGCTTGTCAGATGTCCTCCTCATGAGATGGGCCTGACTCACAAGCAGTCCTATTCAATAAGCAAGCACTACTTCACCTGGCCACCATCCTATCACAGACCTTAAGGCACTGGCATTCTTGGGGGCTGGGGGCAACTCAGCATCTCCTTCGGCCTCAGAAGCTGAACTCTCTGCCTCACAAGGAGGCAGCTTCAAAGGCATCAACCCTGAGAGTCCTTGGACCATCTTGGCTAGCTCCAGAGTATCCTGAGGGGCCAACTGGCTCTGACAGTTCTGGCTTCTCCTCTGAAGACAAATCTGATGGAGGCATGACACCTGGAACTATGAAGGGGCCACACAGATCTCCTGGGATAGGGAGTTCCATAACCCGGCTGCAACTATGGAGAAAGACACCTTCCAATGATCTAAATGTACAGGCAGTTTCATGTGGGAGGAGATGGCCCCTTAGGTACCCAGGCCCTAAGCTATATGGGGGTTTAAAGGGGAGATCATCATCAGTTTGAATTGGGCCTGGATATGGACAGGAAACAAGTATTTGGTACACGAATGGAGTTACATGGTCCAAATGAGCTCATTTCTGGACCAGCTGAAGTTTCTGAACCCATCTACCTACCTGGTATAAGCTGAAAGCCTTATCATAGCTATCTATGGCAAGGAATGCCAATGTTGGTCATTATAGCAAATGGCTAGTCTTACTCAGCCTAGATGTCATATCAGTGATCATCTTTGATCAGTGATCATCAGTGATCATCACTCTTCCAAATCCCTGCCCTTTCATTTCTGGCATGATGACATGATGACATCTTTGAAATTAGCATCAACCAATAATTTGAGGTTGTTCCCCCTTCATGGATCACTGACTTGTTATGGTGAAGGGGCTAGTGTAACTCAGTGAAACCATAAACTATGCCGTGGAGGGCCACCCAAGATGGACAGGTCATGGAAGAGAGTTCTGACAAAATGTGGTCCACTGGAGAAGGAAATGGCAACCCACTCCAGTATTCTTGCCAAGAAAAATGCATGGAACGTATCACAAGGCTAAAAGAGATGATGCCAGAAGATAAGCCCCTCAGGTCGGAAGGTGTCCAATATACTACTGGGGAAGAGCAGAGGGAATTTCCAAGTAGCACCAGAAAGAGTGAAGCGGCTGGGCCAAAGCCAAAAGGACACTCAGCTGTGGATGTGTCTGGAGGTGAAAAGAAAATCTGATGCTGTAAAGAACAATATTGTTTAGGAACCTGGAATGTAAGATCAATGAATCAAGGTAAGCTGGAGGTAGTCAAACATGAGATGGCAAGATTGAACATCGACATCTTGGGAATCAGCGAACTCAAATGGACAGGCATGGGCGAATTTAATTCAGGTGACCATCATATTTACTACTGTGGGCAAGAATCCCTTAGAAGAAATGGAGTGGCACTCATAGTCAAAAAAGGGTGGGAAAAGCAGTACTGGGGTACAATCTCAAAAACAATAGAATGATCTCAGTACGAATCCAAGGCAAACCATTCAACATCACAGTAATTCAAGTCTGTGCCCCAATCACTGATGGCGAAGAAGCTGAGGTTGATCGGTTCTATGAAGACCTACAACACCTTCTAGAACTAACACCAAAAAATGATGTCCTCTTCATCATAGGGGATTGGAATGCTAAAGTAGGAAGTCAAGAAATCACCAGGATAACAGGCAAGCATGGCCCTGGTGTACAAAATGAAGCAGGACAAAGGCTAATACAGTTTTGCCAAGAGAACACGCTGATCATAGCAAACATGCTTTCCAAAACAGCACAAGAGGCAACTCTACACATGGACATCACCAGATGGTCAATATCGAAATCAGATTGATTATGTCCTTTGCAGCCAAAGATGGAGAAGCTCTATACAGTCAGTGAAAACAAGACCTGGAGCTGACTGTGGCTCAGATCATGAGCTTCTTGTTGCAAAATTTTGGCTTAAATTGAAGACCATAGGAAAAACCACTAAACCATTCAGGAATGACCTAAATCATATCCCTTATGTATATTAAGGATGGATCAAAGTCCCTTACCTGGTACCGCAGCTGTTTTTGGTGGGGGGGGAGGCGCTCCGGTTTCCACCCCGAAATTCTTGGAGGGTAGGGAGGCGCCCCGCCACTCCCGGCCGAAATTCTGGCCGGGGGGGAGGCGCCCCATCCCTCCCTGCCGAAATTCTGGCTGGGAGGGAGTGCCCCGTCTCCCTGGGCGTGAAAGAAAAAAGTAAAGTGTAAAAAAAAAAAAAAGTGATACACTGCATAAAGATTTATGTAGCCAATCACGGCTAGATTTTCAAAGTCAGCCATGATAGGCTACGTAAATCTTTACGTAGCGTATCACAGCTGACTTTGAAGGAAAAAAAAGAGCGTGTATGCAAATGGCGGCGCCCATGGGCACCGCCATTTGCGTTCCTTATTTGGGCACGGGTAGTCTACGTAAGGATTTACGTAGACTATGGCGAAAATAAGGGCAACGCAAATAGCGTTGCCCTTATTTTCGCTGTAGTCTATGTAAATCTTTATGTAGACTACCCGTGCCCAAATAAGGAATGCAGATGGCGGCGCCCAGGGGCGCCGTCATTTGCGTACGCGCTCTTTTTCCCCCAAAGTCAGCCGTGATAGGCTACGTAAAGATTTATGTAGCCTAGCATGGCTGACTTTGAAAATCTAGCCGTGATAGGCTATGTAAATCTTTACGTAGCCTATCACTTTTTTTTTTTTTTACACTTTACTTGGAAATGGCGGCAGTGGTAGCCGGTTGGAAGACTGGCCACCGCCGCCGAACTGCCGCCAAACTGCCACCGGGACCTGCCGCCGTGAGGGACATTCGGCCACGGTAAGTCCCATCCTGGGGGGGCAGGGGGGTGTCGGAGAATTTCCCCACCAATTTCGGGGGGCCGAATGCATTGGCATTCAGCCTCCTGGAGATTCGTGGAGAAATTCTCTGACACCCCTAAAATATACAGTGGAGGTGAGGAATAGATTTCAGGGATTAGACCTGATAGAGAGAGTGCCTGAGGAACTATGGACAGAGGTCCGTAACATTGTTCAGGAGGCAACAACTCAATCCATCCCAAAGAAAAAGAAATGCAAGAAAGCAAAGTGGCTGTCTGAGGAGGCTTTACAAGTAGCTGAGGAAAGAAGGGAAGCGGAAAGCAAGGGAGAAAGGGGAAGATACACCCAACTGAATGCAGAGTTCCAGAGAATAGCAAGGAGAGACATGAAGGCCTTCTTAAATGAACAATGCAAAGAAATGGAGGAAAACAACAGAATGGGAAAGACTAGAGATCTCTTCAAGAAAATCGGAGATCTCAAGGGAAAGTTTTGTGCAAAGATGGGCATGATAAAGGACAAAGAAGGCAGGGACCTAACAGAAGCAGATGAGATTAAGAAGAGGTGGAAAGAATACACAGAACAACTATACAGGAAAGATCTTATTGTCCCTGATAGCCATGATAGTGCGGTCACTGAACTTCAGCCAGACATCCTCGAGAGTGAAGTCAAGTGGGCCTTAGGAAGCATTACTAACAACAAAGCTAACGGAGATGACAGAATTCCATCTGAGCTATTTAAAATCCTAAAAGATGATGCTGTTAAAGTGCTGCACTCAATATGCCAAAAAAATTGGAACACTCAACAGTGGCCACAAGACTGGAAAAGGTCAGTTTATATTCCAATTCCAAAGAAGGGCAATGTCAAAAAGTGTTCAAACTACCGTACAATTGCGCTCATTTCACATGCCAGCAAGGTTATGCTCAAAATCCTACAAGCTAGGCTTCAGCAGGATGCGAACCGAGTACTACCAGAAGTAAAAGCTGGGTTCCGAAGAGGCAGAGGAACTAGAGATCAAATCGCCAACATTCGCTGGATCATGGAGAAAGCACGAGAATTCCAGAAAAATGTCTATTTCTGCTTCATTGACTATGTTAAAGCCTTTGATTGTGTGGATCACAACAAACTGTGGCAAATTCTGAAAGAGATGGTGGTACCAGATCACCTTACCTGTCTCCTGACAAACTTGTACGAGGGTCAAGAAGCAACAGTAAGAACCAGACATGGAACAACCGATTGTTTCAAAATTCGGAAGGAGTACGACAAGGCTGCATATTGTCGCCCTGCTTATTTAACTTATATGCAGAGTACATCATGAGAAACGCCGGGTTGGATGAATCACAGGTCGGAATTAAGATTGCCAGGAGAATTATCAACAACCTCAGATACACAGCGATACCACCCTAATGGCAGAAAGCGAAGAGGATCTAAAGAGCCTTTTGTTGAGGGTGAAAGAGGAGAGTGCAAAAGCTGGTTCGAAACTCAACATTAAAAAAACGAAGAGCATCTGGCCCCATCACTTCCTGGCATATAGAAGGGGAAGAAATGCAAGCAGTGACAGATTTTTTTTTCTTGGGCTCCAAGATCACCACAGACTGTGACTGTAGCCATGAAATTAAAAGACGCTCTGTCCTTGGGAGGAATGCTATGGCAAACCTAGACAGCATAGTAAGAAGCAGAGACATCACATTGCCAACAAAGCTATGGTTTTCCCAGTAGCAACGTATGGCTGTGAGAGCTGGACTATATGGAAGGCTGAGAGCTGAAGAATTGATGCTTTCGAACTTTGGTGCTGGAGAAGACTCTTATGAGTCCCCTTGACTGCAAGGAGGTCCAATCAGTCCATCCTAAAGGAAATCAACCCTGAGTACTCATTGGAAGGGCAGATACTGAAGCTGAAGCTCAAATATTTTGGCCACCAGATGTGAACAGAAAACTCGCTGGAAAAGACCCTGATGCTGGGAAAGTCTGAAAGCAAAAGGAGACGGGGATGGCAGAGGATGAGATGGCTAGATGACATCACTGATGCAATGAATATGGACTTGAGCATGCTCCGGGAGAGAGCACAGGACAGGAAGGCCTGGCGTGCTATGGTCCATGGGGTCACGAAGAGTCGGACACGACTGAACGACTGAACAACAACAATCTACCATTCTGTCTTTGATGGGATGACAAGTCTGGAATTTGGATTTTTAAATTAATTTGTCAATGTGGAGAAATATTCCAGTGTAACCCATGGGGTGATCAGACCCAAGGAGCATCACAACTTTATCTGGTCCCCCAGTAATCCTTAGGGATGTATGAACGTCACTTACCTTTCGCAGATTATGTTGATGGTTTGGGGGGGAGGCGCTCCGTTCCTCCCCCCCGGAATCCTGGCCGGACAGCTGTGCTCTGCAGGGATTCTGCAGAGCCGCTGGCTGGCTCCACTGGCAGCCGGACATCTGGCCCCTGGCTAGCAGGAACGCAAATGGCGGCGGCTGTAGCTGCCGCCATTTGTGTCCCTGCAGTCAGCCGTGATACACTATGTAAATGTTTATGTAGCCTATCACGTCTGACTTAAAAAACAACAACAACAACACGCGTATGCATATGGCGGCTGCCACAGCTGCTGCTATTTGCATTCCTTATTTTGGCACGTCTTAGTCTACATCAAGATTTACGTAGACTAAGATGGCGAAAATAAGGGGAACGCAAAGAGCGTAGCGGACGCTACGCTATTTGCATTCCCCTTATTTTCGCCGTCTTAGTCTACGTAAATCTTGACGTAGTTTAAGATGTGCCAAATAAGGAATGCAAATGGCGGTGGCCGTGGCCGCCGCCTTTTGCCTACACATTTTTTTTATTTTTAAAAAAAAGTCAGACGTGATAGGCTACGTAAAGATTTATGTAGCCTATCACGGTTTTTTTTAAAAACCTAGCCGTGATAGGCTATGTAAATCTTTACGTAGCCAATCATGTCTTCTTTTTTTAAAAAAACCTGGAAATTGCAGTGGCGGAAGCCAGTCGGAAGACCGGCCGCCGCCACCACTGCCGAACCGCCGCTGCTGAACCGCCGCCGAACTGCCGCCAGAGCTGCCGCTGGAGCCGCCACCTCCAGGAAGATCTGCCCCAGGTAAGTCTCGTCCCGGGGGGGTGGGGGGCAGATAGTTCCACCACCGATTTTGGGGCGCCGAATGCGCTGGCATTCAGCCTCCCCGAGATCCGTGGCGGAATTCTCTGACATCCCTAGTAATCCTGCCAAACATCTATCAAAGTATTACAAAATACTCAATGGGAGGACCTGGGGGGGAATAAAACTGTTTTGTAAAGTTGTGTTAGATAATAAATCCCACAACGTGATGCTGTGTTAGGGCAGTATCCAATGATGTCACTCCTCAAACACAAATAGCATGAGCAGAGCTCTGCTGAATCTTTCCGTTGCACAAGCGGGTTCTCATTACACTTGTGCAACTGGTTGTGCAGGCAGTTGTACAACCAATTGCACAAGACACTGCACAAGCAGAATGAGCAATGGGCAGAACCCAATGGTGTCATTCCTCAAACTCAAATAGCACTAGCGGAGCTCTGCTGAATCTTTCCGTTGCGCAAGCAGTATCCCATTACACTTGTGCAGCTGGTTGTGCAAGCAGTTGCACAGCTAGTTTCACAACAGATTGCACAAGCAGAATGCACCATGGGGTGGCACAAGCAGAATGCAAAACTGCTTGTGCAAATTTAACGTTAGTTGTATTCTTCTCTTGCGCATAGTTCAGAACCTCATTTCCACTAGCACAATGTCATTTGTGCTAACAGAATGACACAGCTGGATACTGGCTTTAGTCTTTTTGTTTTCATTTAATCCTCCAGACCTGCTGTGTTCATGTTCTCCATAACTGAGGGACCCTTATTGCCACATGGAGTTGACTTTTTTTTCTATGGAGTGTCACCACCCACTATGGGGCCTTATGGCAAAATACAATTCTCCTCTCTCTTCTACTCTCTGGAGAATGGACTGGCCCCTGAGAAAACAGAACATGACTATTTTTGAGCTAAATTATATTTTCTTCTTTTACACTGCAGGCAGGATTAACATTTCTTTTCAGGTGGAACATTAGCAAACACCTAACACAAGAAGCTGCCTTATACCACTGCAGACTATCTGTCCATCAAGCCCAGTGCCATGATTGGCAGCAGTGTTAGGGCAGATGCCTTTCCCAACACGTACCACCTAATCTAAATCACTGCTAGTTCCAGGCATTGAATGTAGGACCTTTGGAGTTGTATTCAATGGCTTGTATCTGATGTTAGTGTAACTTAAGTCCCATTCATTTTGATGGGTCTACTGTAAATAGGACTGTGAACATTGGATGCATCCCTCTGCATGAAAAGCAAATGCTCTATCAATGAGCTATGGTCCCTTCTAAGGATCAGAAGTTCTTGTCCAGTGGGCAAATAAGTTGGATGATACATGATAGTATTTCTTTACTGCTTATTAATTGACCCAAGAGTGCTAGGCCAATTAATATAGGGGTGAGACTGGGACACAGCCTAGTGAACTACCAGGGGCTGTGTGTCTTCAGGCCTCAGAGCCCTCTTCAGGTAACGAATGGAATAGGGAGGTGCAACATTAGCCTAGGGATGTATGGACTGTGTAAAAGCCGTTCCGTCTGTGTTTCATGGATTGTCAGGCGCCTTTCATTACATTGTTCGCCCACAGATGGATGCAAATATTTTTTTTCATCATGGAGAAAATTACGCAAATAATTACGTAAATATTTATGCAAGTATTTACATACTTTACCTCAGTACGTAACATTTAGTGTATTGTTCCCCATTCCATTCAATGGTTCCTCAGCAGAAACTGGTGTATTTTTCTAGGGCTTTATATGCGTGAATTTTGGGAAAGTAAAAAATAAATCATCTGAATTGATGAGGAGGTCACTCTGCAGTAGATTCCGCAGGTCAGATTCTTAGAAACCTGAGCTCGTTTTAATCCATCTGGAATTTCTCAAGCATCCCTACATTAGCCCCTGTGACCACTGATAAACAGTAAGGGCTAAGGACCACCCAAACTTTTGATACATTTGAAGCGATTGGTCTCCTGCTCTTCCCTTGCAGTCCTTTCTGTCTGCTACACTTCAACCCCCAGTTCTAGAAATCAAGCCCAAGAGATTATGAACCAGAGAGTACACTCTCTCAAGTCTAGATTAAGGTGAGGCAGCCTGTGTCCCTGGGCAGACTCTAACACCCCACTCCAATCCCCCCCTTTTGTTGTTTTTCTTCTAAATGTTTTGTGCACACTGCCAAGCCCTTCAATAAATGATGACAAAAGATTATTTTCTTCTTAATATGTCATGTCTAGTCTATGGTTCCTTTGACAAGTGAAGCATTAAACAACATCTAATTAAACACCATGAACGATGGCCTAAATATGGAGAGAGATGATATATAATTCTGCCTGCTGTGTAGATGACTCACTCTGCATTGAAATTTTCTTTTGGAACCTATTTTATTCTAGTGTTTATGAAAAGCAAGAGCTTTTCTTTTTCTCCCCCCTCCCATCTTCTTCTTTTCCACAGCACATTCTTCATTAGAAGTGCAGAATTCCCAGAATGTTTAATACTTGCTGCTATGCATCCTAGCCCCACTTGTTGCTTATAAAGGTATTTTACTTCATTATTGACTTCCCATTTAATATTAATTTGCAGCACAAAGTGCTGATCAGAACCGAATCAAGACACACCTGTTGCTTTCTGTGAGCAGTTATGAAGTTACTATAGCAACTGAAAGCAGGGGGTTTACTTTATACATAGTTGGAAAACTCTAATAACTGTTATAATTTGAACTGCATTGTGTATTGATTGTAAATCTGTTGTGTGGGCAACTTACTCTGTTAAGTCTCATCCCTCCAACCGGTCACATACTTCCTCCTACATATTCCCCAGCATGCTTGAAGGTCTGGGAAGGCCCTGCATTGGATACTCCTCCAAAAGAAGAACAGCAAGTGGATGCTTTATTGAGGAGGAGTGTCTAGATGGTTGCTGTCTCCCTCTGGAACTTCCTACTCAGGGATACTTGCTAGCCTTGCTCACTCCTAGCCTTCAGACAGTTGGCTGATGCTTAGGGGTTTTCTACATTAGGCATTTATTGTGCACCTGACTCACAGTTGTTTATGGGTTCTTTAGATGATGTAATGATCCCCCAGTTTTGCTTCTGTTTTTAAGAGCACTTTCCTGCTGTTGTTGTTGTTGTTGTTGTTATTGTTGTTTTTAGAGCTGGGAACATGGGGTATTATTTATAATGGGGAAAGAAATGGTATTTTCCTACTTGTGTATTTGTACTGTTCCACTAAAGCACAACACCACCTAGAAGTTATGTGGTGGAAAAGCAGGAAAAGGAAAAGCTCTTTGTGTAGAGCTCAGATCTCAGTTCTGCAATAAAACTGGAAGTAGATACAGCAACTAACAGCCTTGTGCAGAAAAGCTCTTACCTCTCCCTGAGATAGTAAAGCTGTGTCTAGGCTGCACCATATCAGACTACTGGTTGGGGACTACATAACATAATGCTTGCACATGCAAAACATCCCTGTACTTATAGAAAATAGGTCTGTTTGTAGAAGCTGGAAGGTTCATTTGTGCATGCAAGTTAAAAGAAGAACATCTAGATCCTTGCTCCCAAGGAAGGAGAGGTTAATCCTCTGAAATGCATTTAGCTGTAAACAGAGAAGTAAAATTTCCAGAAATGTTGAGGCCATGGGGAAAAAACAACAACAACAGTTTTTTTCCATTGGTTTTCGGAAAAAATGGATATTTTGGAAAAATTGAAAAATAAGCAATATTTATATTTTTAGCACTCTTTACAGATCTAAAGTCACTTTGTTGCTTTAAGACAGCCTTCCCCACCCTGGTGGCCTCCAGATATTTTGGACTTCAGCTCCCATCAGCCTCAGGCAGCATGGACAATGGTCAGGAATGCTGGGCACTGTAGTCCAAAATATCTGGAGGGCACCACGTTCTGAAGGACTGCTTTAGGAGCATAAAACAGCCTTCCTGTTCCTAAAGTTATTTTATGTATGACTTAGTTTGCTCATAAAATTGTCATTATATTTTAAAACTTTTAAAAGTAAATTCAGTAAAACTGTAATTATTGTCTGAATAGATTAGAACTAGGGCTGTGCAGGGACCCCTCGATCTGACTCAGAAGCTGCTTTGCGGCTTCCAAGTTGGGCCCGATCCGACTTGGGCAGATCCAGGCATCACATCTGCTTTGGCCCCAAAGCAGGTCCCATCCCCCACACCCCCCACACACACACCCAGCTTCTTACCTTACCATCTCCTCCTCTGCCGCTGCTTCTGCTGCCACTGCTGCCGCGCCACCCGCCACCACCTCCTGAGGCCTGGACACGTGATGGCTCTAAATGAGGTTGTCATTTTAAAAATGGTGACTCCCTGGAATAAGACCAGCCGCTGCACCTCCAGGCCTCAAGAGATGGCGGCGGGCGGCAGCAGTGTACAGCTCACTCTTTTGCTAGCTCTGCCGCCATGCCACCGCCCCTGCCACCATCTCCTGAGACCTGAACACGTGGCAACTGTTCTTCTTGCAGAGAGTTGCCATTTTTAAAATGGTGACTCCCTGCAAAAAGAGTTGCCATGTGTCCAGGCCTCAGGAGATGGTGGCAGAGGCGGTGGCGTGGCAGCAGTGGACTGCTCACTCTTTTGCCACTTCTGCCGCCATGCCACTACCTCTGCCACCATCTCCTGAGGCCTGGACACATGGCAACTCTTTTAGCAGGGAGTCACCATTTTAAAAATGGCGACTTCCTGAAAGAAGAATAGTCGCCACGTGTTCAGGCCTCAGGAGGTAGTGGTGGCAGCGTGGCAGCAGCAGATGGCGGCGGCGGGAGAGGCAGCAGCAGAGGAGGTGGTGGCGGTGGCCCAGGTAAGAAGCTGAAGGTGCCCGGGGGGGGGGGCTGGGCCAGGGGCTGAAGTGCACCAAGCCCCCAACCTGCTCCAGACCACTTTGTGCCCCCTCCACTTCACCTCGGAAGGGGCACCAAGTGGCCTGAAGCAGCCCGCTTCGACTCGGGGTTCTGGCCTCAGGCCGAAGCGGTGCACAGCCCTAATTAGAACTACATTAAATGACTGCTACAGCATCAGAAACACAGGATTCTATAGAACAAAACCAAAGCTGTCAAGAATGCACAACGGTGACTCTGCTCACATGTTGGGAAACTGAGCTTAAATGTCTATCTATAAAATATATTTTAGATCAATAATTTTAATAAGGAATGAAAGAACTAACTATGCTGGGAATCTTATAGAGAGAGAGGTTTTAAAAAAATATCCCCCCCCCCCCATGGCTTCATTATTTCCAGACATTTTACATCTCTTGTCTTTCTATAAAAGTGTTCTAGTTACATAGTTCTTAGAAATCATTTTGGGTGGAGTAAAGGCTTAGTAACGGTATATAAATGCTTTGTCTTAAATTCTAAAAGAAAATATTTCATAAACCAAAGCTGTTCAATTTTTTCCCCCATTTTGGGGGTGGGGGGAACAGTCCTTGGGGGGGGACAGGGAAAAAATTCCCCCCCATTTTTTCTGTTGTTGTTGTTGTTTTCTGGGCCTTCACATCAACGCAAATAGCGTTGCCCTTATTTTCGCCGTAGTCTACGTAAATCTTTACATAGACTACAGCGACCAAATAAGGAACGCGAATGGTGGCTCCCTATGGGGGCCGCCATTATCCGTACACACTTTTTTTTTTAAGTCACCCGTGATAGGCTACGTGATGATTGATGTAGCCTATCACGGCTGACTTTGCAAATCTAGCCGTAATAGGCTACGTGAATCGTCACGTAGCCTATTAGGGGGCGTTTTTTTTTTCTTCTTTCATTGCAATGGCGGCGGCGGCAGCCAGTCGAAAAACCGGCTGCCGCTCCCACCTCGCTCGAACACCCGCCGAACCGCCGGCCGGACCAGCCACCGGGAGGGACATTCGGTGAAGGTAAGTCCCGTCCCGGGGGGGGTGCGGGGGGCGGGGGGGTGCGGAGGATTTCTCCCTGAAACTTGTTCGGGGGGCCGAACACATTGGCGCTCAGCCCCCCAAAGTTTCGGGGAGAAATTCTCCGCCATCCCTAGAAATGCCTCTCCTAAGGCTTAGTGACTTGCAGTAGTAGCTTGAAGGGCACAATCCTGTGGGGATAGTCGTCCGCCTCCAAACTTGGAGGCAGCCAACTATCCAATGCAGGGCAGGTGGGGAGCGGGGGGGATCCTCTCCTCCACACTCCTGCTGCCCTGCATTTGTGACTAGACAGCCAATTCTGGCTGTCTAGCCAGGGTGACTCAGAGCGAGGGGTGGAGGAGGGCCGAATGGCGCATAGGGAGAGTCGTACCAGCGCTTCTGCAGTCCTCTTTTTGAGGACTCTTTTTGGCTGCTCTGCACTGCTGTTCTGTGTGTGGAGCTGGGGACAAACTGTGCTGCCTATAAGGCATCGGGGGGAAGGGGTGGGGAGTAGGATTCATGGGAACTGACCTCGGAGCACTGGCTCCAAGCTCAGTTCCCATAAACCGAAAAACCCTATGGCTGCCTAGATGCTGTCTAGTGGCCATAGGATTGCACCCTAAATTGCAATGGGCTGGTATTTCTGGCCCCATCGCTTTTATCTTCAGCCCTGCCCACCACCGAAATATGACCCCCAAGAGCTTCTCCAAATAAAATGTAGGCCTGGGCCTGAAAGAGGTTCTGCACCCCTGATATATGAGAACAGCATTCCCCAACCTGGTGCTCTCCCAAGATGTTTTGGACTACAAATCCCATCAGATCCAACCAGCATGGCCAGTGATCAGGGATGAGGGGAGTTGTAGTCTGAAATATCTGGGGGTTGGAGAAGGCTGTAGCAGAAGGCATGCTGTATCGCTTAATGATGGCTTGGTGATATTTTGTGGTTTTTCAGTCTAGTTTTGTGGTCATGTTGTAACTACGTTAGGTACGGTTCAGAAGCAGGGCATGCATTTTTCAATCAAAAATATCCTCTGCCCGTGATGCTATTACTGAATAAAAATAGTTATCATTTATATAAAACTGCGGAGTATTGGGAGCCCTTCACATATATCACCTCCATAATCCTTACAACAATCCTTCACTGCCTGAAATAGGATTTAGATCCCGGGTGCTCTAAAATATTGTGCTCAGAGACTGCCTGCCAAAAAGCAGTCTTACTGATAAGGCAGTTCAGATGGAATGGGGGATGGAATCCAAGGTTAGCTGTAACCTCGCATAGAGCCGAATATTTTCCTTAACTCCAGTGTAACTGCATGTGGTCCCAATTCAGATTGGAACAAGTGCACTCTGGGAGGGAAGGATTACACTTATCTTCATCTGTTTTACCCCCTTGAGGGATGGAGGTAAAAAAAAAAAAAAAAGGAAAAAAAATCCCTCTGTTGACTCCAGATAGTGTTGTGTCTCCTTGAGTTCAATATTTTAAAAGTAAAAACTTGTCATCTCTTTAATCTCCTACACCCTTTACAGCATCCTATCTTCCTGAAATACCCCCCTCCCAGGTTTAGGATCTATCCCCAAGGTTATAATAGCACAACAGACTTCATCTCCAGAAGTGCAAGATATTACTTGCACCCATCAGTTCAACCTAATCAATGGGATTTTTTTTTTTTCAGAAGTCCTGAATGGTTGTTCCGACTCTTCGTGTCCGACTCTTCGTGACCCCATGGACCATAGCACGCCAGGCCTTCCTGTCCTGCACTCTCTCCTGGAGTGTGCTCAAGTTCATATTCATTGCATCGGTGATGCTATCTAGCCATCTCATCCTCTGCCATCCCCTTCTCCTTTTGCCTTCAGTCTTTCCCAGCATCAGGGTCTTTTCCAGAGAGTTTTCTCTTCGCATTAGGTGGCCAAAATATTTGAGCTTCAGCTTCAGTATCTGTCCTTCCAATGAGTATTCAGGGTTGATTTCCTTTAGGATTGACTTATTTGACCTCCTTGCAATCCAGGGAACTCTTAAGAGTCTTCTCCAGCACCACAGTTCGAAAGCATCAATTCTTCAGCGCTCAGCCTTCCTTATAGTCCAGCTCTCACAGCCATACATTACTACTGGGAAAACCATAGCTTTGATTAGACCGACTTTTGTCAGCAAGGTGATGTCACTGCTTCTTACTATGCTGTCTAGGTTTGCCATAGCTTTCATCCCAAGGAGCAAGCGTCTTTTAATTTCATGGCTATAGTCACCGTCTGCGGTGATCTTGGAGCCCAAGAAAGTAAAATCTGTCACTGCTTCCATTTCTTCCCCTTCTATATGCCAGGAAGTGATAGGGCCAGATGCCATGATCTTAGTTTTCTTAATGTTGAGTTTCAAACCAGCTTTTGCACTCTCCTCTTTCACCCTCAACAAGAGGCTCTTGAGATCCTCTTCGCTTTCTGCCATTAGGGTGGTATCGTCTGCATATCGGAGGTTGTTGATAATTCTCCCGGCAATCTTAATTCCGACCTCTGATTCATTCAACCCGGCATTTCTCATGATGTACTCTGCATATAAGTTAAATAAGCAGGGTGACAATATGCAGCCTTGTCATACTCCTTTCCCAATTTTGAACCACTCAGTTGTTCCATGTCTGGTTCTTACTGTTGCTTCTTGACCCTTGTACAGGTTTCTCAGGAGACAGGTAAGGTGGTCTGGTACTCCCATCACTTTAAGAATTTGCGAGAGTTTGTTGTGATCCACACAATCAAAGGCTTTAGCGTAGTCAATGAAGCAGAAATAGCCATTTTTCTGGAAATCTCATGCTTTCTCCATGATGCAGCGAATGTTGGCGATTTGATCTCTAGTTCCTCTGCCTCTTCGAAACTCAGCTTGTACTTCCGGTAGTTCTCGGTTTGCATACTGCTGAAGCCTAGCTTGTAGGATTTTGAGCATAACCTTGCTGGCATGTGAAATGAGCGCAATTGTGCGGTAGTTTGAACACTCTTTGGCATTG
This sequence comes from Heloderma suspectum, assembly GCF_057233095.1. Taxonomy (NCBI): domain Eukaryota; kingdom Metazoa; phylum Chordata; class Lepidosauria; order Squamata; family Helodermatidae; genus Heloderma; species Heloderma suspectum. The sequence continues at coordinate 178,283,360 of NC_139461.1, forward strand.
CCCTTCTTTGGAATTGGAATGTAAACTGACCTTTTCCAGTCTTGTGGCCATTGTTGAGTGTTCCAAATTTGTTGGCATATTGAATGCAGCACTTTAACAGCATCATCTTTTAGGATTTTAAATAGCTCAGATGTAATACTGTCATCTCCGCTAGCTTTGTTGTTACTAATGCTTCCTAAGGCCCAGTTGACTTCACTCTCGAGGATTTCCGGCTGAAGTTCAGTGACCGCACTCTCATGGCTATCAGGGACATTCAGATCTTTCCTGTATAGTTCTTCTGTGTATTCTTTCCACCTCTTCTTCATCTCATCTGCTTCTGTTAGGTCCCTGCCTTCTTTGTCCTTTATCATGCCCGTCTTTGCACAAAATGTTCCCTTGAGATCTCCAATTTTCTTGAAGAGATCTCTAGTCTTTCCCATTCTGTTGTTTTCCTCGATTTCTTTGCATTGTTCATTTAAGAAGGCCTTCTTGTCTCTCCTTGCTATTCTCTGGAACTCTGCATTCAGCTGGATATATCTTCCCCTTTCTCCCTTGCTTTTCGCTTCCCTTCTTTCCTCAGCTACTTGTAAAGCCTCATCAGACAGCCACTTGGCTTTCTTGCATTTCTTTTTCTTTGGGATGGATTTCGTTGCTGCCTCCTGAACAATGTTACGGACCTCCGTCCATAGTTCCTCAGGCACTCTGTCTATCAGGTCTAATCCCTGAAATCTATTCCTCACCTCCACTGTATATTCATCAGGGATATGATTTAGGTCATACCTGAATGGTTTAGTGGTTTTCCCTACGTTCTTCAATTTAAGCCGAAATTTTGCAAGAAGCAGCTCATGATCTGAGCCACAGTCAGCTCCAGGTCTTGTGTTAACTGACTGAATGGTACCAGTTGATATAAAATAATCCTCTGCACTCTGAAATGTACCATGGGATATGCTACCTTTTGAAACTTCAGGCCTGTAGATTGGGGATAGACAGACTTCAGCGCTGACAAATCTACTTTGTTTTTTTTACTAGAAGCTTAAGATCCACCAGAAAGCCGGGTGCAGAATTGTGGCTCGGAGGGGCTTTTGGACACTTAGAATGAGGGACTGGGTTGCCTTTGAGCACATGGTCAGCCCAGGAACTTTGTTTCATTAGCAGAACTGAGCTCACAGCCTATGCGCACACACACAAAGATTCACACCAGAGTTCCCCTAGAAACTTTCTTCATCAGAGCAGCCTATTGGGCGTGTGTGTGTGTTACTGGTTGCTTTTGTTAAATCACTGGAAGTAAGACAATCTTGCCAATATACTACAGATGACTGGAAGATCTATCAGGAGTTCCTTCTCTTCTTTCTTAATTTAAAAAGGTGTTTTTCAAAAATGAAACTAGCCATCCAAAATCACTTCTACAATGAGAAAGACGGAACACTTTCAATCTTGAATAATAGAAATACTCAACGTTTCAGTGTACACCCCAAATAGCTAGACAAGGGGGGGGGATGACCTGTCGCCCTCCAGATGTTGTTAGACTACAGTTTCCATCATTGTTGACCGCTGGCCATGTTAAAGGGGGCTCATGGCAGTTTGATCTCAACAACATATGGTGAGCTGCAGGTTCCCCTCCCCTGAACTAAATTAAAGCATGATCCTGAATCCTGACCAAAAAATATGTGAAAATGTTAGTGTTATACACCCTGGGAAAAAATATGAGACAGACCAACAGATTTTTAACTATAATGGCACATTCATCTTTCACAAAGTTATTACTTTAATTAACTTTTTAATGGACTTTTAATAAAAAGACCATTTGCAATTAAGATGTATACTTAGCAGACTGAATTGTTCTGGTATGAATTCATTAATGTCTTTTCTAATCAATGCTTATGATTATAAAATCTCAGCTAAAACTTTGTGCATAGACTTAAATAATAAGGATGGCAATGGCATCGGCAATATTGGTTTTTATCAAGACATGGTTTCCTGAAGATCCAATTAGGAATGTCAGAGAAATTCATTTGAGGGAGTGGAGTTCAATGAGTTTTCCTAACTCCTCCCCTCCTCATACTTCATTCCAGTTCCTCCTGTGGCACTCAACTTGGTCTCCAGTGAGTTGAGCCAGTTCATGGATTGTCTAGGCATTTTTTGCATTTTTCCCCACAACCTCTGCAATTTGTGCAAATTCCTGAGTAATGTGTGCAAATTACAGCTGAATTTGCACAAATGATGGCTGTAATTTGCACACATTGCTCAGAAATTTGCACAAATGGCTCAGGAATCTGTGCAAATTGCAGAACCAGTGAAGAAAAAATGCACAAAAAAAGTTCCTGGAATTCAGGGAAAAGCCTGCAGCTCAGCTCACAAATGCAAATAAAGTCATACATGTCACACAACTCTGTTGAATCAAAAAAGAACTGCATTACCCAGTGACGGATATCCCTAGAGCTAGGGATGTCAGAGAATTCCACCACAGATCTCGGTGAGGCTGAATGCCAGTGCATTTGGCCCCCTGAACTCTGTGGCGGAATGGCCTGCCCCCCCAGGCCCCCCCGCGGATTCCCCCTGGGACAAGACTTACCTGCGGTGGATGTTCCGGACGGTGGCAGCTCCAGCGCCAGCTGCGGTGGTGGCAGCTGGTCTTCCGACCGGCTGCCACCACCATTTGCAGTCTGTTTTCCCCCCACCTCATTCGTGATAGGCTACGTAAAGACTTACGTAGCCTATCACGTCTGGGTAAAAAAAAAAAAAAATGCTTACGCAAATGGCAGCGGCTATGGCCACCGCCATTTGCATTCCTTATTTTTGGCCATCTTAGTCTACATAAATATTTACGTAGACTAAGACGGCCAAAAATAAGGAACGCAAATGGCGGCGGCTGCAGCCGCCGCCATTTGCGTACGAGTCGGGTTTTTGTTTTTTTTTAACCCAGACGTGATAGGCTATGTAAGTCTTTATGTAGCCTATCATGGCTGAATTCAGGGACGCAAACGGTGGCGGCTACAGCTGCCACCATTTGCGTCTCTGCTAGCCAGCAGCCGGATGTCCAGCTGCTGGCGGAGCCGGCTGGCGGCTCCGGAGAATTCCCGCAGAGCGGAGCTGGCTGGCCAGGATTCTGAGGGGAGGTGCAGAACACCTCCCCCCCGGTGAGGATTCCGGGGGGAGGGAGGGAGCACTTCCCCCCCAGTGGAACCCGGCGGAGCCGGGTAAGCGGGGTTTCGTACACCCCTACCTAGAACCAATGCAAAAATCTGTGGTGTATTCAGATGCCTGTGTTTAATGTGAGTCAAGGTGTCTCTTTGCATGAATGTAGATGTACTTGGTCTGTATACAATGTTGCTCCTGCTTAGGGTACACCTATTGAAATTAATGGGACTTAAGTTAGACTAGCATTGGATACAACCCATTGGATACAACAGGCAGCTTGCTGTTCCATGACTGATCCACTCCCATAGGGTTTGCACTGATAGATTACTCTCTCTCCATCCATATCCCCTTTTAACTTATGGAAACCGCAGCCCAGAATTAAGGTGGCCACTGGTTTCGTTGGCTTTAAAGAAGGATTAGACAAATTCATGGAGAATAAGTCATAATTACATGGGAACTCTATGTCGAGAGATTGAAGCTCAGTGGCAGAGCCCCTGCTTTGCATGCAGAAGGTCCCAGGTTTGATCCTCAGCATCTCCAGGTAGGGCTGGGAAAACTCCTGCCTGAAACCCAGGAGAGCTGCTCCCAGTCAGTGTTGACACTACTGGGTAGGGATGGATGGACTCACCCAAGTCACTTCATGCACTGCTTTAGGGATGGTGGAGAATTTCTCCATGAATCTTCGGGAGGCCGAATGCCAATGCATTCAGCCCCCCGAAAAAGGTGGGGAAACTCTCCGCCGGCCCCCCACCCCCCCCAGGATGGGACTTACCATGGCCAAATGACCCTCTCGGTGGCGGGTCCCGGCAGCGGTTCGGCGGCGTTTTGTCGGGGGCGGGGGCGGCGGCCGGTCTCCCGACCAGGTGCCACCGCCGCCATTGCAAAAAAAAAAGTAAAGTAAAAAAAAACCAACACCCATGATAGGCTACGTAACAATTTACGTAGCCTATCATGGCTAGATTCCCAAAGTCAGCCATGATAGGCTATGTAAATCGTCATGTAGCCTATCACGGGTGACTTTGAAAAAAAAAAGCGTGTACGCAAATGACGGCGGCCCATGGGCGCGGCCATTTGTGTTCCTTATTTTGGCACGTCTAGTCTACGTAAAGATTTATGTAGACTACGGCGAAAATAAGGGCAATGCAAATAGCGTTCCCTTATTTTTGCCGTAGTCTACGTAAATCTTTACGTAGACTAGACATGCCAAAATAAGGAACGCAAATGGCTGTGCCCATGGGCCACCGCCATATGCGTACGTGCTTTTTTTTTTCAAAGTCACCCATGATAGGCTATGTGACGATTTACATAGCCTATCATGGCTGACTTTGGAAATCTAGCCATGATAGGCTACGTAAATCGTTACGTAGCCTATCACAGGTGTGTGGGGTTTTTTTTTTTACTTTTTTTTCGCGGCCGGGTGGACGGGGCGCCTCCCTCCCGGCCTGAATTTCGGCCGGGCGAGGCGGAGTGCCTCTTCCCCCTCGCCTGAACTTCGCGGGGAGAACCGAAGCGCCTCCCCCCCACCGCGAAGCAAGCTTCGAGAACAGGTAAGGGACTTTCGTCCATCCCTACACTGCTTGCAGGACCCCTGTTGGCTGCCCGCCCGCCTCTGCTCACCATGCATGGTGAGCCACTGGGCAGTTCGCAGGTGCCCTGAAAACAGAACACAGCTGCCTGATCCTTCAGCAAGCTGCCATTTTGCATAAAAATAGTGGCTTGTTCTTTTACGTAAAGGGGCTTTATGCAAATGGTGGCTTTAAAGCAGCCATTTACTCAAGATTACAGGTGTAAACGGTCCATTTATGCCTGAAATCTTGCATAAATGGCTGCTTTACAGCGTCCATTTCCATAAAAGACCCTTTACATGAAAGAACGAACTGCCCTTCTTACGCAAAATAGAGACCAGCAGGGAATGTTCCCGTTGCCAGATTCAGGGCATGCTGAGCCAGGAAAGTGCAGTGGTCTGCAGACTAGAGTCAAGAGGCCAAGTGGGGTGGGGTGGGGAGAGAGAGTCTGCCAGACTCCACCCCCTTCTGGGGCTCCCATGGCATCCCTAATACTAGTCTAGAGGAATCGATGGTCTGACTCTGTTTAAGGCAGCTTCCTATGTATGATCCTATGTCCACCTAGCCTGATATTTTCTATTCAGACCTGCAACAGCTCACCATGGGCTGAAGCAAAGATTTCTGCCACTCCTAAAACATATGATCCTTTCACTCAGGGATGTTGGTCATCTTTCAGCCCAATGGCAGAATTCAATTGCAGAGAAGCTCTCAAGGACTGCATTCCAGTGGTGGGCAGGGCCACAGCCAAATGGAGTAGGGTCAACATCAAAGGGGTAGGGCCATCTGTGGAACCCTGGAAGGCCAGATTGTGAGCCCAGAGAGACTGAATCTGGCCCCTGAGTCTGAGTCCCTGCACCCATTTTAACTGAAGAGGCTGCCGACTGAAGCTGAGCCATGATGCACACAAAATGCAATGCCTTGCCACTGAGTTATCACCCAGCATCAGGCATGCTGAAAGACCAGAAAGAAATCCTAGCGCCAAAGGTTATTCATAATAGAGGAAGATATTGAGGATGCAATCATATGCATGTTTAGACTGCAAAGAAAGTCCTATATGACTAACAGAAAATGGCTAGAGAATTAGGGAAGTTGAAGAAATCTGCCACGGAATCTGGCCCCCCAGAGTCTGTGGCCGAACAGACTACCCCTCCACCGCCACCCCCCGAAATCCCCCCGGGACGGACCCTACCTGGAGGTGGATGCTCCGGGTCGGGTCGTCCTCCTTCTGATGTCAGCCTGCGGAACGAAATGGTGGCCATCGCAGTGGCTGCCATTTGCATCCCTGCCTGTGGCCGTGATTGGCTACATAAGTATTTACATAGCCTATCAAAGCAGGGACGCAAATGGCACCTGTTACGCCATTTGCGTCCCTGCTCTTCTCGTGATAGACTACTAGGGATGGCGGAGAATTTCTCCACAAATCTCTGGGAGGCTGAATGTCAACGCATTTGGCCCCCTGAAATTGGTGGTGAAATTCTTCGCCGGCCCCCCGCCCCCCCGGGATGGGACTTAACTCATGCAAATGTCCCTCTCGGCAGCAGGTCCCGGTGACGGTTCGGCGGCGGTTCGGCGGGGGCGGCGGCCGGTCTTCTGACCGGCTGCCACCACCGCCATTGCAAAATAAAAAAGGAAAGTAAAAAAAAGAAAAACACACACCCGTGATAGGCTACGTAACGATTTATGTAGCCTATCACTGCTAGATTTCCAAAGTCTGCCTATCATGGGTGTGGTGGGGTTTTTTTACTTTACTTTTTTTTTCGTGGCCAGGTAGACGGGGCGCTCCTCCCCAGCCTGAATTTCGGCGGCGAGGGATGGGGCGCCTCCCCTCCGGCCTGAATTTCGGCTGGGCAAGGCGGGGTGCTTCACCCCCCTCACCTGAACTTCGGGGGGAGAACCGAAGCACCTCCCCCCCACCGCGAAGTAAGCTTCGGGACCAGGTAAGTCCCTTTCGTCCATCCCTATTAAGGCTACATAAATACTTACGTAGCCTATCATGGCCTAAGGCAGGGACACAAATGGTGGCCGGCATAGCAGCTGCCATTTGAGTCTGCAGTGTGGCAGCAGTGGCTGGAAGTCCGGCTGTGGCTGGCCCCGGCCGGCGGCTCCACGGCTTTGCCATAGAGCTGGCCATGGAGGATTCTGGGGGGGAGGGACGGATCACCTCCCTCCACACAAGCAGATGCCCCGACCGGAACCAGGTAAGGGATTCGTACATCCCTAAATATAATACAACAAGTATACATGAGAAACAAAAGTGAGGGGGGAAAAGGACATGCGTAGTAGCCAAATACTGAATAGGTACAAGTGTAAAACTGGATCTGAGATGAAAGTATCATAGAATTTTTGCTGTTATTGACAAGATGACGAGATCTCTGGATTATATCTTGTTTGGATACTTCATCAAAACCAATTTTGGAATAGAATATTTCTCATGGATGGCAGCTGAATATAACCCCCTGGCCTCTTGTATATCTCTTCCCAAACACTGAGGCAAATAAGCCAGACTGTCTTAACCAGGAGAACTTCCCCAAAAGGGATTAATTGTTCCCCAGAAACTTCAATGTAAAAACCACAAGGATGCAAAAATCTCCAAAAATAGAAAGTGGCTCAGTACTGCTGGTGGTAACATGCACAAGATCATGCTGCTCAGCTATTTGAATGGGGAATTGTGATCAACAATAGCTCAGCAGTTCCACAACAGCAAGCAGCAATCTTCTACTTTGAGAGAAAATTGCACTGATCAATAGCTTAGCACATAAGCAATAGCAAGCTGATTGGCTGGTTGATTAAGGGTGCCATCCTATCAGGACAGTCGACCACCTCCCAACTCACTATCCAATGCAGGATGGGAGGAGCACAGAGGGATCCAGATGCCCTGCATTTGTGGCTAGATAGCTGGAGACATTGGAGCGGGGCGGGGGGGGGAGGCCAGACAGCACATAGGAAGCATCATAGCAATGCTTCCACAATCTCCTCCCATCCCTGCCCCCAGAAAAAAAAACCCTTTTTTTCCTGCTTCGCACTGTGATTATAACTTGTGCAGAGATGGGGAAGAACCATGCCACCTATGAAATGGCAGGGGATGGGGAAGGGTGTGTGGATTCTGGGAAATGAAAAATCCTATTGCTGTCTAGACACTGTCTAGCAGCCATAGGATGGATTGCTCTCTAAGGGATGGTGATGAGAAAAAACCCAGAACTATGCCCAATAGCAAGCAAGATGATTCATCTACTATGCATTTGTTGGGATCTGAACTAATATTCAACGTAACAATTCAGAAAATCCTACTGCTTTGCATCTAAGGAACCTGACCATGATCTGGTCAGTTTTTGGAGATGCTTTGTTCTCCCCTAGGCTAATATAACATCTGAAAGGACAGAGATAAAAATCACAATTTCTTGTCCTTTAAATAGATTCAAATTCAAACATCATTGATTATTAGAGCTGTGTGCAAATGGCCTCTTGAAATTCTCTACCTTGATTGTGGGCAGAGAACTTTGGGAGGCAATTTCACCAAATTTCTCTTGGGGGAAGAGACATTGTCAACAGTTTCTCACAGGTAGGGCTCCCCATTGGCAGGTCTTGTAGCTCAGCTTCTTTCTTTTTTTGCAACAGTTTTGGGGTTTCATGCTGCAATAGCATCAGCTGTCTTGGCAGAACGGTGCGGTGCCCAATTTGCATCAACCACAATGTAGGTGGGGGCAGTGTTGTGTCCAGCTCCAGGGATAAGTGGAGTTAGTGCTCTGCCAAAATCTGTCTTCCAATTTCCTGGAAGTTTTCTCCCTTCATTAAAGAAGCTTCCATTGTTCTGCCTCATTCAGGATGTTTTCTAATGTATTTTTGTGGTGTTTTTGAGCTTACCTAAGCACAGCTAGCCCCCCAGGCTGCCTGCACATCCTGATCTGAAAAAGCCCTTTGGAGGAATTACCTCATGGTGCCTTAAACTGGGCTTTAATTTAAAGTGTAGGAAGCTGAGGAGGCTACAGGCAGCCAGAGAGATGATTGTACAATGAAAAACAGGACACTTGTCCTCACTCCTCAGCCAGCTCCTAAGTAAGGTAAGCCCAAGGAACCCGAACCCAACCCTTGAGAATTTCTCTGAAATTTCTTATCCATTGAATTTCTTTTCAAAAGCAATTTCTCTTCTATCAAATTAGATGAGAGTGGTCGAGAAAAATGTGGGAGAAATTTTCACAGCACTCTTGATTATACACTTGTTTCCCTTAGTTGAAAAATATTAGAAAAATAAGCTAAAGGAGCTTTGACTTTGTTCTTTGAATGTCAAGCAACAAAGAAGCTCATAGACTTCAGTGTTCCCAACTAATTGCCAATTGTCTTTGGCATTATGAGGTTTAATGTTTTTGCCTGAAATTAACCATCCATGCCTTGCAGAATGTGTATTTAAAAGAACTCCTGCTGGGTTGTTTTTGTTGGGGGGGGGGGGTTGGGGTTGGGTGGGAATTTTATTTTGCAGAATTCTTGTAAAAAAAAATAACTTGTACATCTGGTTGATGTAATTAACACCTTTTTTTATTTTAGGGTGTTAAAGTAAATATGATGTAGCACCAACATACCAGTATGGCAATAATCCAAATAATTTGACACTGATTTTTGTTTTGTCTCTTTCCAGTTACTAATTTTGGTGCTCAGATCTTTTGTGCAAAAATATGACGGAGACGGAGAAGAAACAAGGATGCCGTTAGTCTTTGTCTTTTTGAGAAGGACAAAGTAGCCAGCAGATGTTATACCAAGAATGATCTGAATGTCATTAAGGAGAACTGAATGTAGACGTAATGGCACAATTCTATGGCTGCTAGACAGTGGCTAGACGGGCATAGGAGTTTTCATTTTCTGGGAACTGAGGTTGGAGCCAGTACTCCGATGTGTTGTTATTTATTCAATCAGTCGCTTCCAACTCTTCATGACTTCATAGACCAGCCCATGCCAGACCTTCCTGGCGGCTGTCGCCACTGCCAGGTCCCCCAAGATCGAGTCTGTCACCTCCGGAATATCATCCATCCATCTTGCCCTTGGTCGGCCCCTCTTCCTTTTGCCTTCCACTTTCCCTAGCATCATCATCTTCTCCAGGGTATCCTGTCTTCTCATGATGTGGCTAAAGTACTTCAGTTTTGCCTTTAATATCATTCCCTCAAGTGAGCAGTCTGGCTTTATTTCATGGAATATAGAGTGGTTTGATCTTCTTGCAGTCCATGGCACTCTCAGAATTTTCCTCCAACACCACAGTTCAAAAGCATCTATCTTCCTTCGCTCAGCCTTCCTCATGGTCCAGGTTCCCAGATAACCGCTACCCCACCCCCTCCCCACTGACTCGAAGGAGGCATGGTTTGTCCCCAGCTCCACACTCGTCAGAGCAGTGTGGAGTGGGAGGAAAGGGGTTATTCCTGGGGGCAGGGAGAGACGAGGATGGTAGATGTGCCAGTAAGACACTTCTTATGCATCATCTGGCCTCTCCTCCACCCCACCACTCCGAGCACCTCCGGGTAGAGAGCCAAAATTGGTCATCTAGCCACAAATGCATGGTGCCTGGAAAGCAGAGGAGAAGATCTTCTCCATGCTCTGCCTGCCCTGCATTGGATCGGAGGTTGCCTCCAGGTTCGGGCAGCCATAGTGTTGTGCCTTCCATCTACAGGAAATAATAGCAGGGAGATTCTACGACCATATAAAATGCCTTCTTACTAATCCATGGAATAATTTGTCACAAGAATAAAACCTTTCTTATGAGTTTGTGAAAGAGCTTGCTTTTGCTCTTTAGGGCATTTTTATGGCACAGTATTTGAACAGAGTCACAGTGCAAAACCCTTTTCTTGTAACTGATTGTTTAACTATTTTGTAAGTGTGTGTGTGTGTGTGTGTGTGTGGTGGCCATCTCCCCCCCCCCTGAATGGCCCAGAACCCTGTATATCCAAAGAATTCAAAAGGGAAGAATGGCAGCTGCCCAATGGTGACAGCTAAAAAAGAGCTAAGCCATTGCTGTCTGCAGTACAAGAACAAAAATAACATTTTAAAACATGATAAAAAGACCACCACTGCTGCTGTTGCCATAGTAACAACATCCCCACAAACCTTCAAATAATGTTATCCTCCCTGAAAAATCCACCACCATCCCTTCAATTCTCTGTCTGCAAATATGGGGGCGGTGTGAATTTTTGCTTAGCCCCAAATCAGATGTGTGACAACATCAAGAGCAAGTGAGGTTCAGTAAGACTGAAAGAAAGTTGGGTGAATATTAATTCTTAGGTGAGCATTTTACAAGGAGTGGTGGAGAATGGTTGAAAAGGAAAGAAAAGAATAGAAACTTTGTAAATCTAGAACACAGTAGGGATGGATAGACTCACCTCCGTCCAGGGACGCTGGCTGATTGCCAAGCCACCACCACTGCCCGCACCTGCTCATCATGTCGTGTGAGCCCATAGACAGCTCGGTGAGCAACTGGCAAGTGCTGCAGGGCTGCCTGCTCCTTCCTCAAGCTGCCATTTTTTATGCAAAATGGCATCTCAGGTCTTTCCATAAAACTGATGTTGGGTAGACTGCAGCTGTAAAGGGGCCGTCTATGCAACATTACAGGTGTCAATGGCCCATTTACACCTGTCACGTTGTGTAGATGGCCCCTTTATGGGCACAATCTAGGCAACGTTAGTTCTCTGGAAAGACACAAGATGCCATTTTGCGTAACAATGGTGGCTCGGAAAGGAGTGGGTGGCTGACCCCTGTTTGCAGATGATGTGGCCCTCAGCCAATGGGTCTGGTAAGTGCTGTGTGGTCCATGAATGGGAGTCTGGGGGCAGAGTGGGGGGGAGGCCTTATTGGGCACTCACAACATCCCTAGAACAGAGTCTATATGTCTCTAAAGATACGTTTCTGAGAAAAGGTCTGAAAATATTATTTATCTAAGACCCCCCACCCCCCGAAGAAGGACACTTTGAAGAATTTTCTCCAAATAGTTTCTGCCATGTTTTTGTGGCACCTGCCATTTTCTCCCTGCAATGCCCCAGAATGATGCAAATTCCAGGACATTCTGGAAAATGTAAAATGGTGGCCAGGTGAAATCCCCCCCTTCTATTTCTCTGCCTCCAAACAGGGTGGAGAATATAATGAGCTCTGTTGACACTGTCAGAATCTAGGGGTGTATGGATTGTACTCACCATCGTCTGCCCATGGGTCTGCGGGGGGGGGGAGGCAATCCGGTCCTCCCCCAGGAATCCTCCCCGACTGGATCTGCTCTGCGGTGAGTCTGCGGAGCTGCCGGCTGGCTCCAGCCACTGCCGGACTTCCAGCTGCAGCCAGTCTGCCGACACAAATGGCATCTGGCATAGCGGCCGCCATTTGCGTCCCAGTCTTTTGCCATGATAGGCAACGTAAAGATTTACGTAGCCTATCATGGCAAAAGGCAGGGACGCAAATGGCGTAGCGGACTCTATTTGTGTCCCCGCTCTTTGCCATGATAGGCTACATAAATCTTTATGTAGCCTATCACAGCAAAAGGCAGGGATGCAAATAGTGTCCACTATGCTGGACGCCATTTGTGTCCAAAGACAGGCAGCAGTGGATGGCAGCGGATGGATGGTGGCAGGTAGGATCCGGCTGGCGCAGATTCCCCTCGGTGGCAGAGGCGAGTCTTTCGTTCCGCCATGGACTCCGGGGGGGCGGGCAGATTCTTAGAATCTGGCCTGATTGGAGTCCGTGGCGGAATTCTCTGCCATCCCTATCAAAATCTTGGTAAAAATTGTGTGTAGTTCTGGCTTAGCACTTTAAAGAATTTCCATCACTATTACTATTAGTAAATGCTGCATGACCACTGCAGTTGATGGATGAAACAAATTTTAAACCAAACACTCACCAAAATGCTCATTCACACAAACAATGTGTCACTTTGTGCTTCAGCCAAATGATGAACATGCAGAAATGAAATAGCCAAAGATGATTCTGATTGGCCTCTGGAGGGAATGTCCATTGCAGGAAAATCTGGCCCTTTTAGGGCCTGGCGGATTCCTGTGACGCCCCCAGCTTGGCTTGCCTTTGTGAGCTCAGCCAAGGGTTTCATCCCCAAATCCAGGAACCTTTTCCTCTTTGGAGGGGGGTCCTCCATAAGTGCTATGTTCCACAAATTACAACCGTTATTTGCACAAATAAGTTAAATTTCATTGTAGCTTGCCTGATTTGAGCAAATTACAGCTGTAATTTGTGGAACTTCACATTGAAAGAATACAAAAGAAAAAGAAAATATTCCATCTTCCACTGTGCAAACCTCCCTCTGTCCTTGCCAGTGCCAACACCGGCAGGGAGAGAGGGACGGTCACACAGTAGTGGCAGCAGTGGTGATGAGAGGGTGGGAGGGGAGTGCCATGGTGCTCCCCTCCCACCCTCCCATCATCGCCGCCACCATGCAAAGGCAGAAAAAACTGCCAGTTGGCCTAACTTACAGAGGACCGAGTTGGACCAGCCAGCAGATTTCAGGTCGGAGTCTGGGGGGCTGAGCCAGCGAAAGCTCACTGAGCTTCACTCCCAAAACATATACCTCTGACATCTCTAGCCTCTGGTCACTTTCTGCCACTGACATTCTCGTTGGCATCAATGTCGATGTGCAGGTTCAATGCACTGTATTTCTTGTGGCCAAACACACAGAGATGTCATGGCTGCCTAACCAACACAGATGAAAGCAAACCATGAGGAAATTATAGTGGTATGTCATAGGCATGGAAAATCTCCAGGCAGAATTGATTCCAAAGGGTGAACCATTTTGCTCTTGCTTTATATTATAAGACTTATAAGGTGTCTTTGCCTGTGGTCTCTAAACACAAAGCACATAGAAAGCATTTTTTTTTTTTAAAGTACTGCACTGAGTGACAAGTAAAACGTGCCAGCAGTATAAGTGAGTTTAACATCAGCAACAGTAGCCAATCTGGAGCAACAGATGGAGAATTAACTGAAATTTAGTTATTTGTATTAAGTGACTCCTAGGTGCTATTGAGTCTGGTACAATATTAAGGAAGAAGAGAAACTACCATATGTGATTGTAGAATTGGGGTTATTTCTAGCTGTTGTGAAATATGCTTTGCTCGAAGAATTTTTTTCCCCCTCATGGCAAGGTTTTTAGTTACTTACTGCTTTCTCTTAATGAGAGTTTGGGTTTTTTTTCAATTTAACCAAAACTATCCTCCCCTTAAGCAGACTTTTAAATAAAGCAGCCCAATTTAACCAGAAACAGTATGTTATTCAGAAGTGGAGTCTGTGCATAAAATTAGCTTTCTATGGACATTACAAACGCAGAAGCAAATTATGTATCAAGGACAGATGGGTGGTGGAGGATTGTGACTGAAACAACAACTAAGCTAGAAATAGAATATTTTAAAAAAAAATAGAGAGTTTCAAGACATTACTGAGATTTATACAAATGACACAACTCTCAGCCTTTCCAGTCTATATAGGTTTCACACATATAAGTTCAAATTTCAAGAGGCCATTTGCACACAGCTCTAATACTCCACACAAAGTAGGGAAGTAGAATAGCAGTGCACCAGGGAAAACAATTCTAGTCACTGGCTTGAGAAGAGGCTGACCAATAGCATTGTTTAGGGATGGAGTGGGCACCTGTCTCAGTTCAGGAGTTCAGCGGACCACCCATGCCCCCGAACCGCTCCTGCTGCCCCTGTTCAACCCTGCCCCGCACTTACCCAGGCCCTGTCCTCCTCTGCCATGATTGACATATTATGGAAAAAACATGGCAATCTCAATACTGTGCACATAGACCTATATGCAAAATGGTGCCGTGAATCTTGCTTATATGGGCAATTCACAGCACCATTTTGCGTATAAGTCTATGCGCACATTTTCCAGCACCCATCCACACCTAGCACTGTTTTGACCTTCTTTCAAATCTTACATTCCTAACAAATGATGAGGGGACTGGACCCTTCTCCTGAATGCTTTTTGTCCTTCCATCACAGACCCTTTTATCTGCTCATTTCCTTAGCCTTTTGCCCAGCCTAAACTTCAGTATCCATTCCAGGGTTTTCCTGCTGATCTCTCTTTGGTCATCACAGCCATTGTCATGGACTGGCAATACCCTGTTATGTGAGTGGAAAGGCAATGGCAAAATAGTGTGCCTCCACTTCTTTTGCTCTTCCCTTCTGTGGCCTTTTCTGCTACCATTAGGTGGAAATATTTTTCTCTCTAGCTGCCTCTACAAAACCACATGTAAAACTCTGTGGGGCTCAGGTAACTACTTTATGTAGTGTAGGGTTTGGTTATTAGATGGGGGGTGATGCCTCCCCCTAAAACAAACCACAAAGTTTCAAATAAGAGAAGTTTAAAATGTTCCTGAAGAAAGATGTTAATAGGAAAAAAAAATTAAAATTTGCATGGATACACGCACACACACACACACATACACACACAACCCATATGAGCAATAGGGTAGTAAAACAACCAGGGATAAATGCATCCTTCTAACATAATAGACTGTGTCCCTATATTATCCACATATTGTTGCTGTGTCACATTTTTAGTAACCATCAAAATTATCTGAGGATTTTCTGTATAATTTCAGTTTTGTATCAATTCTTATGATTAAAAATACACATGCAACGAGAGTTTATTAGACTTTCTGTTTGGCAGTGGCCTGTATCTCTCCACAGGTGTGCAGGAAGATGTTCCTGAACCATAAAAGGTTATAACAGATGGACCAGAATGGAGTCTTTGCCACCTCAAATGAATAAAAACACAATAATTTGCAGGCCCAATTTTTTAGCTTTCCAATGGCACAAGGAATAAATGAGATTTAGAAGCATAACTTCTCCACCTTTCAAGAGGAAAATAAACTCAGAAGAACACTTGCAGTGATAGATTGTTTCGTCCCCAAAGAGAAAAAAAAGAGAGAATTTCAAGAATAAGGGAGTAAATGATAATTGCAAAGTAGTATGCATATATGTCTATTTATTTATTTAAGGCTTTAAAAAAATGATTTGACAACCAGAATTCTGAGATGCTTAACCTCCTCTGCTCAGCTTAAAAGAAAGAAAGAAAGAAAGAAAGAAAGAGAGAGAGAGAGAGAGAGAGAGAGAGAATGAATGAATTCAGGGAAGTATACATACATATACAGACATTTAAACAATTCAAAGATACATCAAATATAACTTAAAAAAAATGGGGTCATTGAGATCAATGGGCTGGGCCAGTCCTTCCATGAGGCAAGGTGAGTTCCTTGCCTTAGGTGGCATATCAGGAGGGGTGATGGATTATGCTCCTGCCCACCTTACACTGGTCTGCCTGCCAGCCCACTGGACTGTCCACCCCCTGCTGCCTGCTCCATGCAAGATGAGATGCTGGGGTGGGGCCTGGGTGTGTCTGAGGCTACCACCTAGTGGCTGCTGTCTAGGATCCCCATGGCCATATTTTTGCAGTGGCAAAGATGCTGTTTAAAGGTTAACAGAGAGCTGTTAAACTTTCAGCAGCATTTTCCCTGTGGAAGAAAGTGGCTAGTGGGGCTCCTAGGACTCTCCAGGGCTAACTTGCCCCATTGTTCAAATGCCTTGATTTGAGAAAGGATTCTATGAGTATGGATATTAGGGATGGCAGAGAATTCCACCACAGATTCCAGTGAGACCAAATTCTAAAGAATGTAGCCCTTGGAATCTGTGGCGGAATGGCCTCCTGCCCCCCACCCTCCAGTGGAATCCCCCCGGGATGGAACTTACCTGGGGTGGATGCAGCAGTGGCGGTTCCGGCGGTGGTGGCGGCGGCAGCGGCTCTGGCGGCTGGTCTCCTGGCCGGCTGCAGCCAGGCTGCCGCTGCCGCCATTTGCATCCTTGCAGCTGTGATAGGCTATGTAAGTATTTACATAGCCTATCACGGCTAACCCCCCCCCCAAAAAAAACAACCAGCGTATGCAAATGGCGGCAGCTGCGGCAGCCGCTATTTGCGTTCCCTATTTTTTGCTGTTCTAGCCTACTTAAATATTTACGTAAGCTAGAATGGTGAAAAAAAGGGAAATGCAAATAGCGTAGTGGGCGCTATTTGCATTCCTTTTTTTCCCGCCATTCTAGCCTACGTAAATATTACGTAGTATAATAAATATTTACGTAGGCTAGAATGGCGAAAAATAGGGAATGCAAATGGCAGCCGCCGTAACCGCTGCCATTTGCGTACGCTGGTTGTTTTTTTTTTTTTTTGGCTTGCCATGATAGGCTACGTAAATACTTATGTAGCCTATTACGGCAGCCTGGCTGGAAGCAAATGGCAGCTGCCATTTGCATCCGCAGCAGCCCGTCCGCGGCCGGAACTCCGGCTGCGGCCAGCCCTGGCTGGCTGCTCCGCGGAGCCACTGTGGAGCGGAGCCGGCTGGGCAGGATTCCGGGGGGGAGGACAGGATTGCCTCCCCCCATTGAGGATTCCGGGGGGAGGGACGGAGCACATCCCCCCCCACCGTGAATCACATCCGCGAACAGGTAAGTTACTTTCTTACTTCCCTAACGGATGTACAGATTGTGTAAAATCTGTTCCATCTCCATTTTGCAGATTGTAAGGTGCCTTTGTTCCATTGTCCACTCATTGACGGAATTGGATTTTCCCCAAATTCCCAATTTGTGCAAATTCACGTTTGTGCAAATTTGCACTTGCAAAACTGCACAAATCCCCCCCCCCCATGTTCATGCTTCTCCTATGGGGCATATGCACATTATCAGCTGTTGATTTAATTGTATGTCTTTTTCTATGACTAAAGTTGCCTAAAATTCCAAAAGTTAAAAACAAAAACAAAACGTGGTCCTCCAGCCTGCAGAATCTGTGTGGCTTGGGAAAATCCAGTCTGCTGTGGAATTTGCTGGCTGGATCCACAGAAATCCAAATTCATTTGTTTCCATTGTGGATTCCTCCAACATTCATACCTATGAGAGATGGATTGTGGCAATGGGGTGAGACACCCATGGACAGTTTGTAGTCCAGTCCACTGGGGGGAGAGTGAGAGGTGTGAGATGATGATGTGTGTGCAGCAGGAAATGCTGCAGTGGCAGCAGTGACATTCACTTGTCTTGTGCTGGCCCTGCTCATGGGCTTAGGGATGCCCAAATCTGCACTGGATTGGGATGTAAGACTATACTCTTATGCACAGTCACTTAGCAGTAAGTCCATCAATTTCAATGTGATGGACTTCCAACAAAGTCACTCCAGTTTAAACAAATGGCTTTCTGTAACAATATTTTCTGAGCTCAGACGGTCAGATTTTATTCATGTCACTGTTGTCGTAACAGAGAACAAATCACGCTTCCAAACAAATCTAACTTAGGTTTTATAGTGTTAGCACATTTTTAAAAGGTTTTTCCCCCCATGGCAAAGAAGTTTTTAATACATCAGGCTTAAATGTAAGCCTCTTTTGTGTTTCCTGTAATTTCCCTTGCCATTCCTGTTAATTTGGAAATCCATTTGTCTTAGATGAGGATTTTATCCCGCATAGGCCACTTTACTTGGGTTTGTTATTGCTGCAGTCATAATGCTTAATTTGTGAAATTACTGTCAGTCCATTGTTACAGGATGATCACTTGAATACTGGATCAAGTGGGGAAGGTAAGGTGACCTGGAGAGGGGCAAAAATACTTTCCTCCTTAGAAGTGCCTTTCTTTTGGCACTTTTTCTTTATAAGGATCACTTTTGGGGGCGAGCAGGTTTTGTATGCTAGTTTTATGTGAGAGGCCATTCAAACCTTTGATTCTCCCACTTTCAGTCAGAGATGGTACAGCCCAGCAACAGCCCCCATCACATGGGGCTTCCCTTCATCCATTTTACCTCTCAACCTTTCCTCAGGCAGAATAATCTAAATAAGTGGTTTATTTAAGTGGTGGATAAGTGGTTTACCCCCTTTTCAGAGAGTCCAGTTAATACATTCTGCTGGATTCCTGGCATCAAATCTTCATTGCAGTTTAGCAGTCAAGACAAACAGGACAGCCGGGAATGGGGTTTGAGTTTGAAGCATTGGATGTGTTTCTCCTTCACATGAAGACAAAAAAGAAAAGAAAAGTATTGTTATATTTTGAAGTTTGTAAAGAACCAGCTAACTGGAATAAAACATGTTTATGAAGTAGATGTATGCAAATGTGCATAATTTATTCCAGTTGCAGAGTTTAGTATTTCAATGCATAACTGTATCATCTATTGAAGTTCTTATTATAGTGCCTCGGGAATGTTGCCAGGCCTCACTTGGCTGTTAAATCCTCAATATTCAAATTTGCTACAGCTGTATGCCACATAATACAATTATTAGCATTCCACAGTATGTGTGTCTTGTAATGAGACAGTGTGGTTGTTGTCCCACATAAGCTTTGTAATCTCTATTTCATAGAGAAGCAGTGTTGCATAGTGGCAAGTGTCTCAGTACTATCCGGCAGCTGGTAAGTATAATAAGAACTCTGTCCCCGCAGACTATTGTTATGCTCTTTAGACTCCTAAATACTACAGAGCTTTTACCTTGGCCCATTTTAACACTTCACCATCAGACTTTTTGGAAGAGAGGTATTTACAAATCCCTCATTCTCAACGTGTTTGCCCCTGCCAATTGGGCATGGTTGAAACCATTGAACACGTTTTATTATCCTGTTTATATGATAAGGACATTTGCTACCATTAGATTGCTCCAATTTTAGTAAATTTCCAGGCAGATCCAATAAGTTTTACTCCTTCCTTCTTCTTTCAGACTCCAACAATGAATTTACTCTTACAGTGGCAAAATTTTGTGCCCAGGCATGTTCCATTAGGAATCAGATGGTTAAATGTCATTATAATTCACTTTAGGACTAGCTGATACTAATGGATACTGTCATCAAACTAGTTCTGATTGAGTCTGCTATCATATGTATATTCTTCATTTGCAGTCTGTCTGTGTTTGTATTTGTCAGCTTGATTCCATATTTTGTATTTTCAGTGGCTGGTCTGTGACCGTAATTCAGTAAAATTCAATAGTGGCAAGTATATTAGGTAATGTGGCAAGCATCCTGTGTAGCATTGTGTAGCGGGAATTAGGTTCAGACAGGGAAAACCAGGGCCAGCTTTCTGCTCAGCAGTGCGGTGACCTAGTGTCCCCCCCCCCTCCCCGGTCCCTTGTATAGTGAGCTCTCTGAAAATGATGACTTTGAGCCAGGATCGATGGCTCAGCCCATCTCCCAGGCTCTGAATCCACCAGATCTGGAGTCTGAAGACTGTTCTGAGGAGGAAGAGGAGCATGAATTAGCAGCCCCCAACCATGGAAGTGGCAGTAGATCCCACATGGATGAGGAGTCCAAATCAAACCCCCTTCAGCCAACACATTCCTAAAGGTCCCTCCGTAAGGTGGCCAGATGTCTTCTTTTCTCCCGTATTGCCTGGTATTTTAAGGCATGTCCAGAAAAGTGCCCAGAATCAAAATGCCCAGTACTAGACAAAAATGAAGGTGGCTGCTTAGCTTTTGGGAAAAAAACAAGGAGAAAAGAAAATGAAGAAATCCCAGGTGCCTATAGAAAAAAGTTTATTATGGCTCTTTTATGTTGGCCCAACGTGTTTCAGAAATATTGATTTCCTTCTTCAGGGGCTACAATAAAAATATAGACATACATCATCTTAGTCATTTTATTTTACTCCAGAGCATATAAAAACATCTTAAACACACCTAAAATAAATGATTACTATAACATTATATAAATTTAACAGCTAATTTTAACCTATACAAAAGGTGCTGGTCAGTTTCAAGTGTGGCAGTATAAGGTAGACAAGGCATTGGTCTGTTTTTATGTGAGGAAGGTTCATTAACATTATAAACCAGTACTGATGTGTTATTTTTTAAAATGATAATTATTGCAGTTAGAGTAATCCTGATGTTCCCATTTGAAGTTTCTTATGTATACAGACAATAACAAATCTTTGCACTTTGTTGTACTTAGTTTTTGCCTTGTTGGTTTTAATATGTGTAAAAGTAATGGTTTCTTGATTTTTATATGAATGTAAGAAGTGTTAATTGTGTATAGGTTAAAATTGGCTGTTAAACTGATATAATTTTATAGTAATCATTTTTTTAGGTGTGTTTGAGATGTTTTTATATGTTCTGGAGTAACATGAAATGACTAAGGGCGCAATCCTATGGGAATTGGCAGCCACCTCTGAACTTGGAGGGGACCTATCCAAAGCAGGCAGGAGAAGCATGGAGGGGATCATTCCCTCCACACTTCTCCTGCCCTGCATTTACAGCTAGAGAGCCAATTACAGCTGTCTAGCCACGGGAGGGCGGAGCAGGGGAGGAGGCTGCTGTACGACACACTGGATGTGTTGTACAGGCATTTCCTCCCTCCCTGCCCCAGAACGCCCTCCAGGAACACCCCATTTCGGCCGCTCTGCACTCCTCTTGCGAGCTCCGCGCTGCCTCAGAGGTGGTGTGGAAGTGCGGGGAGGTTGGTTCTCCAGGAACTAATCCTTGGGCATGGGCTCCGAGGTCAGTTCCCAGAAAACAGGATATCCTATGGCCATCTACCTGCTGTCTAGAAGCCATAGGATTGCTCCCTCTGATGATGTAGTATGTATATATTTTTATTGCAGCCCCCGAAGAAGGAACCCCTTCATGGATCACTGCCTTGTTGTGGCGAAGGGGCTTGCGTAACTCAGTAAAGCCATAAGCTATGCCGTGCAGGGCCACCCAAGATGGGCAGGTCATGGCAGAGAGTTCTGACAAAATGTGGTCCACTGGAGAAGGAAATGGCAACCCACTCCAGTATTCTTGCCAAGAAAACCCCATGGAATGTATCACAAGGCTAAAAGATATGACGCCGGAAGATGACCCCTCAGGTCGGAAGGTGTCCAATATACTACTGGGGAAGAGCAGAGGGTATTTCCAAGTAGCACCAGAAAGAGTGAAGCGGCTGGGCCAAAGCCGAAAGGACACTCAGCTGTGGATGTGTCTGGTCTGGTGGTGAAAAGAAAATCCGATGCTGTAAAGAACAATATTGTTTAGGAACCTGGAATGTCAGATCAATGAATCAAGGTAAGCTGGAGGTGGTCAAACATGAGATGGCAAGACTGAACATCGATATCTTGGGAATCAGCGAACTCAAATGGACAGGCATGGGCGAATTTAATTCAGGTGACCATCATATCTACTACTGTAGGCAAGAATCCCTTAGAAGAAATGGAGTCGCACTCATAGTCAAAAAAGGGTGGGAAAAGCAGTACTGGGGTACAATCTTAAAAACGATGGAATGACCTCAGTACGAATCCAAGGCAAACCATTGAACATCACAGTAATTCAAGTCTATCCCCCAACCACTGAGGCCGAAGAGGCTGAGGTTGATTGGTTCTATGAAGACCTACAACACCTTCTAGAACTAACACCAAAAAAAGATGTCCTCTTCATCATAGGGGATTGGAATGCTAAAGTCGGAAGTCAAGAAATCACCGGGATACCAGGCAGGCATGGCCTTGGTGTACAAAATGAAGCAGGACAAAAGCTAATAGAGTTTTGCCAAGAGAACACGCTGATCATAACAAACACTCTTTTCCAACAGCACAAGAGACGATTCTACACATGGACATCACCAGATGGTCAATATCGAAATCAGATTGATTATGTGCTTTGCAGCTAGGGATGGGGGAGAATTTCTCCCTGAAACTTCGGGGGGCCAAGTGCCAACGCATTCAGTCCTCCGAAGGTTGTTCGGGGAGAAATTCTCCGCGACCCCCCCCCCAGGATGGGACTTACCTTTCACGAATGTCGCTCCCGGCGGCGGGTCCCGGCGGCGGTTCGGCAGGTCTTCATCAGGGGCAGGGGGGGGGCAGCCGGTCTTTCGACTGGCTGCCACCGCCGCCATTACTAGAAAAGTAAAAAAAAAACCCACCCCTGTGATAGGCTAGGTAACGATTAATGTAGCCTATCACTGCTAGATTTGCAAAATCAGCCATGATAGGCTACGTTAATTGTCACGTAGGCTATCACGGGTGACTTTGGGGAAAAAAAAAAAGCGCGTACGCAAATGGCGGCCCCCATAGGGAGCCGCCATTCGCGTTCCTTATTTGGTCCCTGTAGTCTACGTAAAGATTTACGTAGACAACGGCGAAAATAAGGGCAACGCAAATAGCGTTACCCTTATTTTTGCCACAGTCTACGTAAATCTTTACGTAGAGTACAGGGACCAAATAAGGAACGCAAATGGCAGCTCCCTATGGGGGATGCCATTAGCGTACGCGCTTTTTATTTTTTTAAGTCACCCGTGATAGGCTATGTGATGATTAACGTAGCCTATCACAGCTGACTTTGCAGATCTAGCCGTCATAGGCTACGTAAATCATTACGTAGCCTATCACTGGGCTTTTTTTTTTTTTTTTACTTTTCTTTTCAAGTTCGCGGCCGGAGAGATGGGGCGCTTCTCCTCGGCCTGAATTTCGGCCGGGCAAGGCAGGGCGCCTCCCCCCCGGCCTGAATTTCGGCCGGGCGAGGCGGGAAGACACCCCCCCCGGCCTGAACTTCGGGGGGAGAAGCGAAGCGCCTCCCCCCAACCGCGAAGCAAGCTGTGAGACCAGGTAAGTGACTTTCGTATATCCCTATTTGCAGCCAAAGATGGAGAAGCTCTATACAGTCAGTCAAAACAAGACCTGGAGCTGACTGTGGCTCAAATCATGAGCTTCTTGTTGCAACATTTCGGGTGAAATTGAAGAACGTCGGGAAAACCACTAAACCATTCAGGTATGACCTCAATCATATCCCTTATGAATATACAGTGGAGGTGAGGAATAGATTTCAGGGATTAGACCTGATAGACAGAGTGCCTGAGGAACTATGGACGGAGGTCCGTAACATTGTTCAGGAGGCAGCAACTCAATCAGTCCCAAAGAAAAAGAAGTGCAAGACAGCCAAGTGGCTGTCTGATGAGGCTTTACAAGTAGCTGAGGAAAGAAGGGAAGTGAAAAGAAGGGATGGCGGAGAATTTCTCCCCGAAACGTTGGGGGGCCGAGTGCCAACGTGTTTGGCCCCCCCGAACAAGTTTTGGGGAGAAATCCTCCGAACCCCCCCTGCCCCCCGCACCCCCCCCCCAGGATGGGACTTACCTTCACCGAATGTCCCTCCCGGTGGCTGGTCCGGCCGGCGGTTCGGTGGGTGTTCGAGCGACAAGGGAGCGGCAGCCGGTCTTTCGACCGGATGCCGCCGCCGCCATTGCAATGAAAGAAAAAAAAAAAACGCCCCCTGATAGGCTACGTGACGATTCACGTAGCCTATCACGGCTAGATTTGCAAAGTCAGCCATGATAGGCTACGTCAATCGTCACGTAACCTATCATGGGTGACTTAAAAAAAAAAAAAAAAGCATGTACGGCTAATGGCGGCCCCCATAGGGAGCCGCCATTCCCGTTCCTTATTTGGTCACTGTAGTCTACGTAAAGATTTACGTAGAGTACGGCGAAAATAAGGGCAACGGTATTTGCGTTGCCCTTATTTTCGCCGTAGTCTACGTAAAGATTTATGTAGACTACAGCGACCAAATAAGGAACATGAATGGCAGCTCCCTATGGGGGCCGCCATTAGCGTACGTGCTTTTTTTTTTTTTTAAAGTCACCCGTGATAGGCTATGTGACGATTGACGTAGCTAATCATGGCTGACTTTGCAGATCTAGCCGTGATAGGCTACGTGAATCGTCACTTAGCCTATCAGAGGGCGGTTTTTTGTTGTTGTTTTTAACTTCCGCATTCGCAGCCAGGCGAGGCGGGAAGCCTCCTCCCCGGCCTGAATTTCGTCCGGGGCGAGGCGGGAAGCCTCCCCCCCAGCCTGAATTTCGGCCGGGGCGAGGCGGGAAGCCTCCCCCCCCGGCCTGAACTTCACGGGGGGAGCAGCGAAGGGCCTCCCCCCCACCGCGAACGTCCTTCGAGGACAGGTAAGTGACTTTCGTCCACCCCTAGTGAAAAGCAAGGGAGAAAGGGGAAGATATATCCAACTGAATGCAGAGTTCCAGAGAATAGCAAGGAGAGACAAGAAGGCCTTCTTAAATGAACAATGCAAAGAAATGGAGGAAAACAACAGAATGGGAAAGACTAGAGATCTCTTCAAGAAAATTGGAAATCTCAAGGGAACGTTTTGTGCAAAGACGGGCATGATAAAGGACAAAGAAGGCAGGGACCTAACAGAAGCAGATGAGATGAAGAAGTGGTGGAAAGAATACACAGAAGAACTATACAGGAAAGATCTTAATGTCCCTGATAGCCATGAGAGTGCGGTCACTGAACTTGAGCCAGACATCCTAGAGAGTGAAGTCAAGTGGGCCTTAGGAAGCATTAGTAACAACAAAGCTAGCGGAGATGACAGTATTCCAGCTGAGCTATTTAAAATCCTAAAAGATGATGCTGTTAAAGTGCTGCATTCAATATGCCAACAAATTTGGAACACTCAACAATGGCCGCAAGAATGGAAATGGTCAGTTTACATTCCAATTCCAAAGAAGGGCAACGCCAAAGAGTGTTCAAACTATCGCACAATTGCGCTCATTTGTCATTTCACATGCCAGCAAGGTGATGCTCAAAATCCTACAAGCTAGGCTTCAGCAGTATGTGAACCGAGAACTACCGGAAGTACAAGCGGGGTTTCGAAGAGGCAGAGGAACTAGAGATCAAATAGCCAACTTTCGCTGGATCATGGAGAAAGCAAGAGAACTCCAGAAAAACATCTATTTCTGCTTCATTGACTACGCTAAAGCCTTTGATTGTGTGGATCACAACAAACTGTGGCAAATTTTTAAAGTGATGGGAATACCAGACCACCTTACCTGTCTCCTGAGAAACCTGTACGAGGGTCAAGAAGCAACAGTAAGAACCAGACATGGAACAACCGAGTGGTTCAAAATTGGGAAAGGAGTATGACAAGGCTGCATATTGTCACCCTGCTTATTTAAATTATATGCAGAGTATATCATGAGAAACGCTGGGTTGGATGAATCACAGGTCGGAATTAAGATTGCTGGGAGAATTATCAACAGCCTCAGATATGCAGACGATACCTCCCTAATGGCAGAAAGCAAAGAGGATCTAAAGAGCCTCTTGTTGAGGGTGAAAGAGGAGAGTGCAAAAGCTGGTTTGAAACTTAACATTAAAAAAACTAAGATCATGGCATCTGGCCCCATCACTTCCTGGCATATAGAAGGGGAAGAAATGGAAGCAGTGACAGATTTTACTTTCTTGGGCTCCAAGATCACCGCAGACGGTGACTGTAGCCATGAAATTAAAAGATGCTTACTCCTTGGGAGGAAAGCTATGGCAGACCTAGACAGCATAGTAAGAAGCAGAGACATCACCTTGCAGACAAAGGTCCATCTAATCAAAGCTATGGTTTTCCCAGTAGTAATGTATGGCTGTGAGAGCTGGACTATAAGGAAGGCTGAGCGCTGAAGCATTGATGCTTTCGAACTGTGGTGCTGGAGAAGACTCTTACGAGTCCCCTGGACTGCAAGGAGGTCAAATCAGTCAATCCTAAAGGAAATCAACCCTGAGTGCTCATTGGAAGGACAGATACTGAAGCTGAAGCTCAAATATTTTGGCCACCTAATGCGAAGAGAAAACTCTCTGGAAAAGACCCTGATGCTGAGAAAGACTGAAGGCAAAAGGAGAAGGGGACGGCAGAGGATGAGATGGCTAGATAGTATCACTGATGCAATGAATATGAACTTGAGCACACTCCGGGAGAGAGCGCAGAACAGGAAGGCCTGGCATGCTATGGTCCATGGGGTCACGAAGAGTCGGACATGACTGAATGACTGAACAACAACAATGAAGAAGGAAATACATATTTCCAAAATGCATTGGGCCAACAAAAAAGAACCATAATAAACCTTTTCTAGAGGCACCTGGGATTTCTCCATTTTCTTTTCTCCTTGTTTTTTCCTGCACATGTGCCTCCCCTCCTCTTTTTATCTTGCTTACCTTTCGGAAAACATAATTAGCAGTCAAAGGCAATGTGCTGCAGCAGTGGAGTGGAGCTGCCTGACATGTGGTGAAACCTGAAACTTCATATGCCTCTGGGGAGGGAGGGAAAGGAAATGACCCCCTTAGCATTTCCTTTACAGGGTGATCATATGGGGAAAGACATGGTTGCACCAATGGTCAAGCTATGGAAACAGCTATCTCCTTTTTGCATACAATTGCCCTGTAAATGAAATGCAAATGATGTCATTTCCATCCCCACCATTTCTGATCTTCTTGTTGAAGAACCTGTAGTAAGCTTCCAGAAAACCCCAAAGGTCCCTTGAGCACAATACATAACCCACTGCATTATACTGCCTCCTCCCCTTCAGTGGGATGGATGGATATTGTCTCCACTATACAATAGTGAAAGGTTCAGATTGATGGTGTCTGCAGAGTTTCTATAAATATCACTATCATACCAGTGCTGGACATTGACTCTGGACCTGTAAGTGAAGAATTTGAGCCCTATCCTGTGTTTCCAGTTCCCCAAAGGTGCCAGTGGGAAAAGTGCCAGTGGGAGTGAGCAGAGCTTGGTTCACCCTGCCCTCTCAGAGCTTTCCATCACAGCCTGCTGGGCTTTTAATTAGCGTTCTTGTCCCTTTTCAGGCAGTGCAACAGGGTGAAGCCAGTGATGACCCAGGTTCCCCTGGCCCCTAGCTTCTCTGCTTGTCAGACAGAATGGAATGGGCCTTGGTTCATAGCCATGTAGCCAGCTGCCTCACAGTATAAATATGTGGGGCATTTGGCAACAAGGGGCTATAACACCACACACACACATACACACACACACACACACACTCAATTCTGACAACAATTTTCCATGTTCTCACTTGCCCTTAATGTGCTGCAGTACACTTTTGAGATGCAATGCAGACAAGCTTTGTGTTGGTGCAATAATAGCAATGAGATTATCATAATCATCACAAATCTAATGGAAAACATACTATCAATTTTTTTATGCAGTAGAAAATGCATATTGATTTACCACTTTGTTTGAGAAAATGCCCTATGTGATATTTTGCTCTCCCTTGGCCGTGAACTTTTGACATGAATGTTGATCAGCTGTTCTACACACAGAAATAATTCTTTTCTCATTTCATCATTTAGACAGGTTTTGGAAGTGACCAGAATATATTTGCTGTGCTTGGTGCTGACTAAAGAAAAATAGGTATATTTAAATCTGCAGTATGACAAAACTATTTCACTTCTCTGCAGGCAGCACAAAGCTTCTAATATACATCCCAGTTAAAATTAATTCTCTAATGTTTTAGTAGCTCATGGATGTCCTTGTATTGGCTGAGAGGAGGTGGGCTTCTGATGGCAAGAAAGTGCAAATACAAAAAGTTGGTTTTGTGTTTATTTTTAATCACACACTTAAGAACACAAGAAGAGCCATGCTGGATCAGACCACGCTGGATCCATCTAGTCCAGCATTCTGTTCACAGAGTGGCCAACCAGCTGCCTGTGGAAAACCCACAGGTGGGACATGAATACCCTCCCACTCATACTGCCTCTGATACTGGAGGTAGCATATAGCCATCATGCCTAGAAGCCACTGATAGCCTTATCCTCCATGAATTTGTCAAATCCCCTTCTAAGGCCCTCCAAGTTGGTGGTTATCACTACATCTTGTTGTAGTGAGTTCCACAGCTTAATTTTCCCTTTTATGTCTCCTGAATCTCTCACCAATCAGCTTCATGGGATGACCCCGGGTTCTACTACTTTGAGAGAGGGAGACAAATGTCTCCCTATCCACTTTACATAATTTTACATACATATACATACATAGTTCATATGTTCATAGTACATATACATACATAGGGTGAAAAGCCAGATGGGCAATTAATAAATTTAATAATAATTTTTTAATAATAAAATAAATAGTTCTGTACACAACTATCATATTTCCCCTTACTCACCTTTTTTCTAAGCTAAACAGTCCCAGACATTGCAAGTTTTCCTCATAGGGGAGTTGCTCCAGCCCCTTGATAATTTTAGTCGCCCTTTTCAGCACCTTTACCAACTCTACAATATCCCTTTTTAGGTGCAGTGATCAGAACTGTACATAGTATTCCAAGTGTGGTTGCACCACAGTTTTATTTGTGATTCCTGATTTTGTCCAACATGGAATTTGCCTTTTTCACAGCAGCAGTCCACAGACTCGACATTTTCACTGTCCACCACAATGCCAAGTTCTCCTTCTTTGTCAGACTAGGGATGTCCATTGCAAGGAAATCCAGCCCTTTTGGGGCTCGCCAGAGTTTTGCAACATGCCTGACTCAGCTTGCTTTTGTGAGTAAATAGTTCTCCTCTGTGAGTTCTATTGGTAGTACTTTTATAGAAGTTGAAATATTTATGAGAGACACTTGATATGTCATTGTCTTTGTGGGGGATCACTGTGGCTCATACTGAGACTTTAGTGCTTTCATGAGTGGAGCTGCATGGTTTCCCCAAGTTCCAGGGTCTCTGAAATCCATTCATCTGAGCCACAAGCTTCCTTCTCCCATTAGATTTCATTCATTTCATTCATTATATTTCTATAGTGCTCCATAGCCAAAGCTCTCTGGGTGGTTCACAAAAATTAAAAACCAGTCAAATACATTACATAAAATATAAAAACATTCATTTAATGACATAACACAAATAACCCACACAACAACAACATATACCTAAAACAATTTAAAACCATCATCCAGAGACAATCAGAGACTCATTATATGCTGCCATATGCCCGAGAGAAGAGGGCAGTTTTAACCTGGAGCTGAAAAGATGACAATGTTGGTGCCAGGCAGGCCTCATCAGGGAGATTATTCCATAAATGGGGAGCCACCACTAAAAAGGCCCTCTCCCTTTGCATGGGAGGCAGTGTATGGAGCTGCTGCTGCAGAGCTCTTGCAGAATTTCCCATTCCTCACATATTACTTCTTCAGCCACCTGGCATACCACTGCTGTCTGTGCTGTTTGTACCACAATGCAGACATGCCATTTACTGCCAGTTGTACCATATGTTCTCCAGCTCCTAACATACTAACTGGACTGGACTGAAGAGAGGATACCATGTTGTAAACTCATCACATGGGAATGGGAGCCTGATTTGCAGGGTTCAATATTGTTGCAGAACCCAGAGTCAGAGAGACCACGGAGTGAAGGAAAAAGAGATTCTTTATTTAACGCGCGGGCTTAAGGCTGGAATCGTTTCCAAAGAGCCAGAAGCCCCGATTTACATTAGCACATTGGTTTTATAGACATTGTGACACATATGAAACGGCTCCTCCTCCCCCTCCCGCATGGGGTTGCAATCCTCAACATTTCTTCTCTTAGCACTATTGTTTATAATACAAGAACTGGGTTATAGGGTAGCCATGATAAGGAGAGAACAGAAGAGAACAGCAGAGAACAAGATATACAATTGTATGACCTTTGACAAGATAAGGAATTCCTGTGTCTCGTCAGCTTACAACAATATATTCAAGGGAGAAAGAGCTCAGCAAGAACATGAAGCATGAGACTGCATGAGGCTACTTAGTCTGACCCCCGATATGGCTGCTACATTCCCCCCTTAAATGCATAATTTCATTACAATTATAGCATTTTTGATAACCATACAAAGCTTTTTGTGACATACATATTACTTAGCCTCTTGTTGGGCTATTAGAGCATAGAGGGCAGCAGTTTTACTAGCTGAGACATAAAACAGATTGGTTAAACAGCGCATAAGACAAGGAACGCAGAGACATAACAGAACTTTTATGAACAATACTGGTAGAATTAGGATGAACAATGCTTTTAAGCTAGCTAAGATCTGGAAGCCAAGGGGTTAACTAATTGAGCTAATTGTTTTGTCTTATTGTTTTGTTAGCTACTATATTGTGCAGCTTGTTGATCTGTTCATCTACAGCATTGCCATTATCAGTTAAGTTAAAACAACAGAGCTTTTGGTGTGTCTCACAACTTAAATGATGAAGAAGGAAGAGGTAATCTATACCAGCTCTATTTTCTAGAACTGCACCTCTTAGATCACGCAACTCTTTATTTAACAATGACAATGCCTGTGAGGTGGCATTTATGCTTTTGGCTAAGCTGCAAGCTAACCGGTTGATTTCCAGACCATCAGCCAAGGCTAAACCTGGAACCCCAACTAGTGACATTGCTAAGGCCAATTTTTTTTGAGTCAAAATATAACTGCACATGACTATTACAATTTTTAGTTAGTTGGAGTGCTCGAGGCTGCCATTGACGGATTTTTTCAGGCTACAGGGGAAGAATTGGCACCAGTTCAATTGGTGGCTGAGGCAACATGGGTGGTTATCAGACAAGTTGGCAGGAATAAATGACCAAGTGCAGGAATTACATGTCTAAAACCATCCATGAGGCAAAAGTATGTGGGCATCATTAAAAGATATGTTTTGAATTTTATTACAGTGGAAGGGGGCCAGGGATAGCTTTGTATTTTCTGGAAAAAATTTTGACAATTAAGCATTTGTGCACACGTAGCATTTGTTTCAGCAATGATGGGGGTGCGTAGAGTGAACTCTGTAGGGGGTAGGATCTTTGCAACCACGCCCCAATTAGCATTTTGGGAATAAGTTAAACTTACACCATAAATTCTTAACATGGTATCTTTTTGAATGTTCTCAGGATGTCTACAGACAGGTATTAGGCAAGAGCTAATAAGCCTGTTTGCAGGTATACCTCTTGGCAAACAAAAATGTTTTACTCTCGTGATGTTAGCCAGGTGAAGCCAGTAATTATTAGCAAATCACTGGGACAAACTTTTTTTTTTTCCAGGGGCAGACCCCCCTTTTTGCACCTTATTAAGGAAACACAATGCAACACTACTAACACTACAACACGCATGTTTGATCTTTTTTGGGATCTGACCGTACGCTGGGCAGCTATTCACCTGGCAAGCTGCAGTAGGGTCTAGTCCCCTTCTTCAATTCTCCAGTTGCAGGTCTGACCGTACGCAGGGGGACAGTTTCCTGGGGTGTCCACAGTAAGGTCTAGCCTGAGTCTTCTTACTGCTTTTTTAGAATGATTTTTAAAGGATTTTCAGGATTTCTGTTTATGGTCTACTTTCCCCCTCTCGCTCTCTTGACTCGTGTCCAGTGTATCCAGGGTTTAACTCCAGCTGCTTTCATAGCTGCGGAGGTGGAAAGTATGACAGTTTTCAGTCCTCTCCATCTGGGAGTCAAAGGGTTATTTTTCCCTCTTTAACTCATACTTTAACTCTTGGTTGGAACGGATGAGCTTCTGTGATGGGAATGGCTTATTTTTTTTAAGACAAAGCGGCGCTGGGCTTGAAGAACTTTGCTCAGTGTTTGAACTTTTTGTTTAAGGCTAACGTTTGCTTGCTTTTGATGCTGCTCCAGTGTCAATTATGAAGTCAATGTCACGGCCCCTCACAATCAATGTCACGGCCCTTCTCAAGCTGTCTCCCTCTTCGCCCATTCTGGCCCCTTTGGTTTTCTCCTTTGTGTATTTGATGTATTTTATTTGGGCATTCATGCCACTAATGTCCATCTTGTCCATACTGGGCACACTGGTTCTTTTTTAAGAATCTTCTGCCTCTGCTGGGTCTTCTTCTTTTCTTTTTTCGTTTACGTCTTCTTGGGCCTCTGGGTCGAGGGGGGTGTACTGGCGATAGGCATTTGAAAGATGCTCCAAGTACGCTCTGGGGCCTCGGTGGCACCTTGCAGCACTTTAGACACTTTGGTCATATTAATTGACTTCTTTATACCTGCTTTCATGGCTTCTAACAGCAGGGTTTGATACTGGGTGAGGCGCTCTAGCCGCACTTGTGTTTTGGGATTCCAGCAGGGGGGGGTTACTTACAAGGAGACTTTATTGGGTAACTTACAGCACACAGGCGTACTTAATTTTTGGATCAGACAGCTTCTCTGAACCACGAGCTATTGCGCTAAATGGGTTTTTATACTATACATGTTACCCATGAGGCAGCACAACACTAGCAAGCATTTTCAGCATAGGCTAGAAGTGCTTGGTTCTCAGGCACAGCTTCCTGTAAACAACTTCGCTTCCCAAAGTGCTTGATAACACTTTTTATTTATTAGTATGGGAAGACAAATTTTTTCTCTTTCTTTTGCTTTCTTTTTCTTTGCTGATCTGCCTGTATTGCAGATCATGTTTCAAACTTTTTATATAAAACTTGCTGCTCCATGCACCAGCCTTGTCTCTTTATTTGTCTTTTTCAAGTTAAACTTACTTAAACTTTTCTGCCTTACACTAGTCCCACTGACACACATTTGGGATAGGCCCCTCCTCTCCCTCTAGTTAGATTTTCTTTATCTTAAAGAACTATTACATTATTGTGGCTACTTTACCCCAGGTAATAAGCTCCAGGCACAATCAGCTGCTTTTAATTTACCCTGGGGGCAACTATGGCCACGCTTCTTTTTTTACAAATGTTTTTTCTTTGCCTTTTGCCTTTTCTTTTTCTCTCTTCTCTATCTGTCTTCTACTTTCTCTATTCCTTCTTTTCTACTTGCTTTTGTCTTTCTTTCCTTGTCATCCATTGGGAACCACACTTAGTATTATTTGGAGTTGCAACTAACACTAATCTGCAAATATCACATATATTTTATGATATCTAAGAAATCATAAAATATATACAACAAACTTTTTCTGCAATTTAACACAATGAATGGAAAACACTTCTTGCATGGTAAGGCATGATGGAGCAGATCCAGCAATCATACTGCTCTTCTGGCTGAAAGCTCAGGGCCCATTAAAATCAAGGGACGGGCATACCCACACACGCAGAGTTCTAGGTCACCATTTTTGCATCGGCAACTCTATGCTGCATGAGTTCTGGCAGAAGGAAATCTAAAAGTCACAGATCAAACTCAGCCTGCTGTACACTGAGCTGACTACAAACACAGACACATGGTCCACAGCGATGAGAGTTCAAGTTTATCAAAAGCTTCACAGCACTGTCCATGGCAAGTCTTTGACAATTTAAAATTTTAGTTCATGTGCAGAGTGTCTCTAAAAAGCCCAGACATTGATGGAAGCAAACAGAGACGGCTCTGGGCAATGAAGATGTGATGTTTCCAGCAAAGGCTCTCTACTTTTGCATGAGTTTAAAAAGGGAAAGTGTGGCCCTACACCCCTTTTGACAGACAAGGGCCTTTAACTTTTTAGCAAGGCCTCTGTCTAAACAGAGCGGCACAGCTCAGCTCTCTAGCTGTGACGCTTTAACCTGGGCAACTCCTCTGTAACTTTTATTCTACTTCTGTCAGGTTCTCACAGACATTTTAAAAACTTACTCTTTTTTTTTTTTTCTCTTCTAACCTGGTACACGAAAGCACTGAAACACTGAGTGCCGAAACTCAGGACGCTGGGGGGTGATGGGCATCGCCTTATACTTGCATTTTTCAGGCAGCCGTTAATCTTCGGGGAGGCGGTGGGGTGATTTGCAGGACTTCAAAGGCAAGCTTCTCAGTTTGTTTGTATTTGTAAATCCCAAGCTCAAAACAGGACACGATGAGGTACAGGGCCACCAAATTCTTGCTTTGGCACGGGCAACAAATAACTCGGGTCAGCTTTCTTCGCTGGGGTCTCAAACAGGAAAACAGTCTTAATTTAAAGTTGTAACATCACTGACAGCGTCAGCCAGCCAGCTACACAGATCTCATTGTTTTTTAAGACAGTTGCTCCAATATTTTCTTTTCTTCTCAATCAGGTTGGGTCTCCCAGCTTACACAGTTTATTGCAGCTTTCAGGAGCATGGTAGTAGCGCGATTTTGGCTTGGCCAGGAACATGCTGTCTGGTTTCTCGGTCCCTTTAGCACACACACTTAGGCAGTGTAACACTGGACACTCAAATCAGTGAGATTTCTTCATTGCAGGGAATCCCACGGCAAAAGCTTAATGGTTAGGCTCTTCAGAAATCATATAGCTGATGGTCAGTAGCTACAGGCTCTATGCAATTTTAACACAGTTCAAAGCTAAACACGGTTACCTTGACAGAGATCTTCAACGTGGTCTTTCCGCTTCATTCTGCTTTGGGACAGTCTTATGGCACACTTTTCACTCGAAGAGGGGTCTAGCCTGTGCTCTGGGGGCTGATTCTTCACCTTTATTTTCTATTTTGCCTTCATCTTCTGAGTCTTCATTTTCAGTTTCCATTTCTTAGGGATTTTATCTCAATTAGGCGAGGTGATGATGTTGCACAACTCAGAACGTTGTGGGCAATTTTCCTGCCCCCCCCCCTCTCGGCACGCTAGGCTAACAGCTACTTCTTTGGCCTTACACTCTCACGCTCCCACGCTTTGTTAAAAGCCAGACTGTCCTGCAACATTTTTCTAATTAACAGCCTCAGATCTTGTTTTTTTTCCTCTCAGCTCGACCTTGAGCTTTTTGCTGTTTTCTCTCTCTATTCTGAATCTTTTAAAAAAACCTTTTTCCTTCTTTGTTTGACATACATCTCAAGGGGGTGCAAGGTTTGCTTCCCCCACCACCCATAGCCTCCCTCCTAAATTGAAGACAGACACAATTAGGGAATGGGAATTGGTCAGTGAGTAAGGGGTCTCACTGGCCGACACAAGAGGATTTTTCACATCACGCACTTTGCTACTGGCCTGGGCACCCGGACGGTCAACGGTATGCTTCAGAAACCGCAGTAGCCACTCACACAATCATCAATCTCTCCACTACATCCATATGTCCCTGCCACCCACTTTTCCCACTTTTTACCAGAGCGGAAAACGGCTTCCCCAGCTTCCTCAGCTTCCTACTGAGTACTGGCGTGCTAGGTACTGGCGCCCACTCGGGGGTGTGATCAGGCCCCCCTTCTACCCGCAAGGAGTAGGTTCTTTTGTATACGTATACCACCAACACTGACCTTCTTCATAAGGCGGGGCCCTCTTTTTTTCTGCCCAGTGGCCTTTCTCCCTAAAGGCGGGGCCCTCTTTTTCCCATATACTTGCCTTTCTCCTGAAGGCTTCCAATGTGGGTTTCAACTCAATTGCAGCTGCGATACAGGCAGGGCTCAAGTTCCTTCCTCCGCTTCCCAAGGTTCTCTTGCCGCTCGCTGCCGTTTGGGCGATCCCGGTGCAGGCTTTCTCCCATTCACTCGACAAAAAGGTCGGTGGCGCCAAGAAAGGGAGGCATGCGCCGAGCTCGTCTTCCCGGTGCGGCGATCAAGAGCAGGCAACTGCCACCTGTCTGGCTCAGAGCCTGCCACATCCGAGTCACGGCACCATTTATGTTGCAGAACCCAGAGTCAGAGAGACCACGGAGTGAAGGAAAAAGAGATTCTTTATTTAACGCGCGGGCTTAAGGCTGGAATCGTTTCCAAAGAGCCAGAAGCCCCGATTTACATTAGCACATTGGTTTTATAGACATTGTGACACATATGAAACGGCTCCTCCTCCCCCTCCCGCATGGGGTTGCAATCCTCAACATTTCTTCTCTTAGCACTATTGTTTATAATACAAGAACTGGGTTATAGGGTAGCCATGATAAGGAGAGAACAGAAGAGAACAGCAGAGAACAAGATATACAATTGTATGACCTTTGACAAGATAAGGAATTCCTGTGTCTCGTCAGCTTACAACAATATATTCAAGGGAGAAAGAGCTCAGCAAGAACATGAAGCATGAGACTGCATGAGGCTACTTAGTCTGACCCCCGATATGGCTGCTACAATATGAACCAGACACATTCAGCTTTTCTCAAAATTCCTGAGGTACTTTGGTGCAAGAAGGAACTTCCATGTTTGCCACAAATTTTGCTTTAGTGTCCACTAAGGAATTTGACAAATCTCATCAAACTATTTGGATTTCTCTTGAAATTCCTTGTTTTGCCTAAGCAGGAACCTCCAGATTCATTCATCTCAAACTTTACTTTGAGTGAAATTGATGGCAATATTATCAATGACGCTGCAGAGGAAAGGAAAACATATATTTGCTTGTTAAAGTGTTTGTTCACAGCTTTTCTTGTAAAAGATTGGAAGAACAAGAAAGCTGAAGAAAAACAACACATTTGGCTTCTTAGAATTATTACTTTCTTAGAAGTCTAGGGTTTTTTATTATTATTTTGTCTCCGTGTTTGGGTGTTCAAAGCTCTACAGTGTAAAAAAAGACACAAGAAAAGAAATCTCAGTCAAATAATTGCAAATGAAATACAGCTTAGTCTGGCATGTAAACAACACATTTAACAGATCTTTTAATGTTATAAAATAGTAAATAAGTAATGCTTGCTCATTTTCAAACTATTTGTCTGTCTTTGGTTCCTTCTACTAATAGAGAGGAGATAACATAGTAGACAGCAATAGCTGACTTTCTGACAAACAAAAACTTTTGACAATGTTTTTTGCGGCGAGGGGAAGGAGAAAGATTTTATCAGTAAGAGCAGACAATTTAGAGAAACTGGGGCTGAGGTCTAAAGTTGAATTGGGGATGATCAAAAGGCAAGGGTACAGGCTACAAAAATTACATAGGTGTTTCAAAAGAAAGATCATACTGTGGAAACAAAAAGATCTCCCTAATATTAGTGGGTGGGCAGAACAATCATATGTGGAGTAAGGAAGTGAAGTAGCAGATCATATGGCACTCCAAAGTCTTAACAGCTTGGTGAATCTTCTTTGGAATTTCCCACCACTGAAACCAATGGGGGAATTAGCTATACCAGCTCCAGGCTAGCGTAGCTGACAGGTCTGATCTGGGGGATGGTGGGGCTTTGGATCAGTGAGTCCAAAGTTGCTCCTGCACACAGAATGACCTGGTCTGGGGCCTACCATTAGTGGAAACGGCACTTGTGAAGGTTTGAGGCCTGTGGAGGTAAAGGGTGGGGGAAAGGTCAGGCTTAGAGGCCTGGAGTTTTCTTTTGGGAATGGGTAACCCTGAGAGGAGTAGTTTCATTTCTCCAGTTAAGTGTCAGTTTCATTTCTGCAGTTAAGTTTTATTTCTTCAGGTTTAAAGTAGCACTTTTGGTTTTGAGGGTGGAGGGTATATAAAGAGAGTGAGAGAGCCAGTAAGTAGGGATGTCACAGGCATCCAGTTGGGGGGTTGAGCTTGGTGGGTTCCTGCCAGTTCGGCCCCCCAGAAGCCAGTCCATGACCTCTTGCTCTTGCCCGACTCGGCGCACGCTGAGTCGGGCAAGCATGGCAGCCCCCATTCCTTGCTCAAGTATAGCTTTGGGCAGCAACAGCTATGGCAAGATGGGAAACTTTCCCATCCTGCTGCTGAGAGCAACTGTGCCCCTCTCTGTGGTGCTCAGCAGAGAGGGGCTCAGTTGCTCTGGGTGGCAGCGGCAACGGGACAGGCAAGCAAGACAGAATCGGCGCTTCCCTCTCGCTTCCCATCCTGCCTCTAAGAGCAACTGCGCCCCTTTATGCCTGTGCTTGACAGAAAGGGATGTGGTTGCTCACAATGGTAGCAGCAACAGCGCTCGGCAGGCTCCTGTCAACCACCAGCCAGCTCGCATCCCAGCATGAGGCAGCTCCGGCAGACTTGGGCGAGTTCACACAATACTTCCAGTAAGAAGAGAGAACCAGATCCTGAAGAGTGAGCAGGAAAAAGCAGTCCAGAAAAGTCTAAGGATAGCTAGGGTAAAGGAACTTGCATTTTTGCAATGTTTTATGTTCTTTTACTGCTTTTTTTTATTATTCACCTCTACTGTATAAATACCTTTACCGCAATTTGTTTGCTTTAAATCTACTAGTAAATGGTTGTGGTTAAACCCTGTGTCTACAGCGTCAGTCACCCCATGTCTACAGTCTAAAATCCATGTTTTTGGGAAGGGGATATTTAAAATAACAAAGGTGGGATGCTTGAGGAGGCAAGAGATCCTTAAGGAGTTCCTCAGGGAGTCCATGTCATAAGTGGAACCTTGACGGCACCCAGAGTAAAACAATACCTAAAAGGTAAAGGTAAAGGTGTCCACAACCAGTCGTGTCTGACTCTAGGGGGTGGTGCTCATCTCCATTTCTAAGCTGAAGAGCCAGCGCTGTCCGAAGTCGCTTCTGTGGTCATGTGGCCGGCATGACTGAACACTGAGGTGCACGGAACGAAACAATACCTACTGTCCTACTTTGCCTGGATCAGGCACAGCATTAGTTTAAAGGAAGAGGCAATCCAAAAGCAAGTCAATAAACAAGCAATAGTCAAAGATACAGTTTTACCAAGCAAGAGGGAGAGTTCCAAGACAGAGGTCTGAGGAGGAGCTAAGGTCCAAACACACATAAGCAGTCAGATCCAGTACACAGTCCAAAAAGTAGAGTCAAGCAGGGGTCCAAGGTCAATAGCACAGAAGCGCAGTCACCAGAACTGATAGAAAACATTGTTCCCAGCAATGGCTAGGCTGCTAGTGAAGGCTTATATTGCCAGAACTTCCTGAGCCCCACCCAGGGCTCAGTTGCAGTTCTTTAAAGGCCCTCTGGTAAAAGTTCTACTCAAAGGAGGGCCTTGCTCCCAAGGAGGCTTTTATGCAAGTGAGTGCTCCTTCACCTGGCCATGGTCTGAGCCTATACCTTCAGGCACCAGTATTCTCAGGGGCTGGGTGGTAGCTCAGCATTCCTCTCTGACTTGGAAGAATGGAGAAGATCTGAAGTCCTCTCTCCTGGAAGCCCAGGACCTCCTTGATCATCCCCAGGATCCCCTGAAGCATCTTGTTTCCTAGGGATACCTGGCTCCAGAGGCTCCAGATTGCCATCTGAAGAGGATTCCTCCAAGGGGTCATGATGACACCCACAGACATTTCTGTGGGTGTACCAGGGGCTGCTAGGGTGATTGTGCTCCCCTCCCACTGGAGCTCTTCTCTCTGCTCATAGAGAGGCACCATCACTCCTAATCCCCCTCAGATAACCATCCCAGGGGGTTTGTGTTGGACTGTAACAATATATCCTAAGACCCTGCTGAAACAAAGGTCTATCTAGCTCACCATCCTTTTTGCCACAGAGGCCTCACGTATGCCTCCAGAAGCTAGTGTCGTGCCAAAACCTGTCTTCCAATTTCCTTAAAGTTTTCCTCTTCTGCTAAAGAGGCTTTCATTTTTCTCAGGGTGCTTTGGTATTTCTTTTGAACCTCTTTTGGTGGTGTTTTCAAGCTTATCTTATCATCGCAAAATGCCCAAGGCAATGCACATGTAACACTTTCTACAGGGTCTCTAAAGGGACTCATAGCAAAGGCCTTATACAGGGACAATTATCATATATCATTTTAATTTCTTAACTATCCACAATAATAATACACATAAGAAATTTACCTAAAATTCACATAACACAGAACAATAAAACAGAGCACAGCCCTCCCGAAGTTCTGTCTTCTAGATTGGGTCGACAACAAAAAATATAAATAAGACTTCTCCCTGAAGCTTGATTTTTCTGCCAGCCGAAAAGGGAAAACTGTCTCTTCTCATTTTACCTCAGCTGCGCAACAATCTTCTCAAAGTGGATCAGAGTCCAGTAGCACAGGAACAAACTTTAACAACAGCCCTGTCTCAAGGTTTCAGGGCCTTACAGAGAGGAGGAAGCAAGCTTCTTCCAAACTGCATGGAGGTAACTGCCCATAATGGTGGCCACTCCTTATCTCACTCTCTTACTGAGCATGTGCAGGGATATCCCCCCTCCAGAGTTCCTAAAGGGAAATATACCTGTGGGTTACACACATTTGTCTCTTTCTATTGCACAGTCCTCCTTCATTTGGCGGCCTTCCCAGCTTCTCACACATCCTGATCTGAAAAAGATCCCACGGGAGGAGTTACTCAATGATGTCTTCCCCTGGACTTTAATGGAAGCATGGGAATCCAGGGAGAGTGCAAACCCCCCAGAGAGATGGTTGTCCAATGAAAGACAGGACACCCGCATACACAGAATTTCTGCCACTTCATAACTAAGGTGATCACAAGAACTCTGCACTGCAACCACAAGTATTTCAGGACATTTCCTAGCAAAGAATGGGAAAAACACATACCTTTCCCTGTTCTTTGGCTCCTGCCACTGGTATCCAAAGGTATACTGCCTCTGAACCTGGAAGTTCCATTTAGCTATCATAGTAGCTACTATCCATCAATAGTCATATCCTCCATTTATTTGTTCAATCATGTTTAAAGCCATATAAAGATTAAGACAGACATAATGTTTCTAGAAGACTCGTTTTGAGTTTTTCAGCTGCGGTGCGAGGCCAGCTTCCTCCCAGTTCACAGTTCAAAATTTTTAACATTCATGCCAGCAAATTACAAAGTGGCTCAGCTGTTACTCTTCCTCCGCTCACTGTTTCAGATGGGCTGCTGCTCCCATTTTAGTTCAATTTAATTTAATTTTAACATGCCTCCTTAAAGTTTATTGTTTTATATGTTCATCTGTCATCTTTTTTAATGATTTTTTTTTAAGCTGCTAGAATGGATTGGGGTGGGTTGGGATCATGACATCACCAGCATCAGCCAATGAGCAAAGTCCACAGCCAGCGTCTGTTACAAAGTTGCTGAACCACCACCACCCCTCCCAAGTGCCAGAGCTCGACCCTGGCAAGGAAAAGTTACATTGGAACTGCATGGAATGAGGCCACTTCCAAATTGGCACCGATGCTTTATAAATATTATGTCTTTGTCACAGCCGGTGGGTTACATTTGGCAGATTTGCCAGTCTGTGGATAGTAGTGACAAAAATATTAGCATGTATTTCACAGAATCGTTGAGTTGTAGGCCAATGAACAGGGAGTTGTATGTACAGTTAGATCATCCCCAACAGATCATGGTCCAGTATCTGCTTGAAGACCTCCAGTGAGGAAAAGCCCAATGGCTTCAATTGTTTTCAAAGAATAGCCTGCATGCACTTTGTTTTATATCTATTACTAAAAAGGTTGTCTAAATGAAGTATGATTGTGGCATCATTCATCCCTAGCCCCTATAAGTCAGAGGTATCTATGATAATGGAAACTGTGCTTTTAATTTCTTGGATACTATCTATTGATAGACCTGTCTATCACCTATTTATCTAATCCTTTCTTAAAAGCATTATGCTGATTGTTATTGGAAAATCCTGTGCCAATAGGTTACATAAGTCAATTATGCATAGTACTGAGGGGTGTTTAAAAAATACATTGCTTCCCCATTATGTTACTCTGTAACATCCAAACGATTATCACATACTGAAGCAATAGCACAATTAGACTGTAAGCTTCTTGGGTCAGGGGCCTGTCTTTTTTTACTTGTGTTTCTGTATAAAAGTTCATGTACTGTAATTGGGATTATATAAAAATGCAAAGCCTATGTGATCAAACAGCGTGGTTTTGTAAATATTTATCAAGGAGATTTTTCAGATGCAGATCTGCTTTCTAACAGAAAATGTATCTTCTCTGGAAAATGAATTTTGCTAATGTTTGGACAGACTTAGGCAAGAAAGCAGCCAGAAGAGCAAAGACTGTCCTATGTATCTTTCAGTCCATTGCTGGCAGGAAAGAATGGACAAAATATGAGGGAGCAATTAATAGATACTTATCCTATGCTGTTTTGCCCCAAGATCTTACTCTTTACTGAAGAAAAATGAATTAAGGATAATTGACTAAGGGTGCAATCTTATGCATGTTAGACAGAGAAAAGGCCTATAACTCCCAGCATGTCCCAGCCAGTATGGCTGGCTGGGGCACGCTGGGAGTAGGCCTTTTCTCTGTTGAAACATGCAT
Organism: Heloderma suspectum; assembly: GCF_057233095.1. Taxonomy (NCBI): domain Eukaryota; kingdom Metazoa; phylum Chordata; class Lepidosauria; order Squamata; family Helodermatidae; genus Heloderma; species Heloderma suspectum. Next base: position 178,325,655 of record NC_139461.1, read on the forward strand.
AGGATTGTGCCCTAAGTGTGCAATCCTGTGCGTGTTGAGACAGAAAAAAATTCCTTCACCTCCCAGCAAGCATGGGCTTTTTTCTAGGGATGTACGAAAGTTCCGCCACGGATCTCGGGGAGGCTGAATGCCAGCGCATTCAGACCCCCGAAATCGGTGGCGGAACGCCCCCCCCCAGGACGGGACTTACCTGGGGTGGATCTTCCTGGTGGCGGCAGCTCCAGCGGCGGCTCCGGCGGCAGTTGGGCGGCAGTGGCTGCGGCGGCCAGTCTTCTGACCGGCTGCCGCCACCGCCATTTCCAGGTTTAAAAAAAAAATAAAAATGTGATAGGCTACGTAAAGATTTACGTAGCCCATCACGGCTAGATTTAAAAAAAACACCGTGATAGGCTATGTAAATGTTTATGTAGCCTATCACAGCTGATTAAAAAAAAAATGCGTGTACGCAAATGGCGGCGCCCATGGGTGCTGCCATTTGCATACGCGCATGTTTGTTTGTTTTGTAATCAGCTGTGATAGGCTACGTAAACATTTATGTAACCTATCATGGCTGACTGCAGGGACGCAAATGGCGGTGGCTACGGCCGCCGCCATTTGCGTCCCTGCTAGCCAGCCGCCGGATGTCCGGCTGCTGGCGGAACCAGCTGGCGGCTCCGCAGAATCGCTGCGGAGCACAGCCGGCCGGCCAGGATTCCAGGGGGGGAGGAACGGAGCGCCTCCCCCCGCACCATCAGCATAATCCCCGAAAGGTAAGTACATTTTGTACATCCCTACCTTTTTCTGTCTAAGCATGCATAGGATCACACTCTAAATTAATCCAAATCCTACTGAATTCAGTGGGAGATTATATATATATATATATATATATATATATATATATATATATACACACACACACACATATATATATATGGCCACGGTGGCTTAGTGGTTAAGACGCTGAACTGCAGACTGGAAGGTCAGCAGGTCAGCAGTTCGAGACCCGAGTGCTTCATGACGGGGTGAGCTCCTGTCTTCAGTCCCAGCTTCTGCCAACCTAGCAGTTCGAAAGCAAGAAATTGCAAGTAGATAAATAGGTACCGCCTCGGCGGGAAAGGTAACAGCATTCTGTGAACCTCGGTGTTCAGTCATGCCGGCCACATGACCATGGAAGTGTCTTCGGACAGCGCTGGCTCTTCAGCTTAGAAACGGAGATGAGCACCGCACCCTAGAGTCGGACACGACTGGTTGGGGACACCTTTACATATATATATATATATATATATATATATATATATGAACTTTGAATTGCAGTCATCTTTATTTTTATATTTTTCAATATGGATTTAGGTTTTGTTGGCCAAGAGTAAGCCAACAAATCACCTAAAGTTTATGCTCTCTTCTTTCACCAGGGAACAAGTGTTATATGTAGCACAGAAACCCAGCTTTTCAAAGCAGCTCATCACAGAGAATTTTAGGCTACTGAAATTGGCTAGATGATCTCCTACTGTTAATTGTTAGCATCTTACCCCCAAAAAACAGTGGGTGGATCCCTGCCTGACACAGTTATTCACTTTGTTCAGCTTTGTGGTTTTATTTCATGGGAGTGTAGGGATACTTCTTGATTGATTGTTGGACAGATTGATTTGAAAAGATGAAAAATAGGCACAGCACTTGGAATTTCAGGAAGTAGCTGGTATAAGACACAGTGGAATCCCTGAACAGGTATCTACTCTTCACAGATGATCCTGTGTTTGAATATTTTGTGAGCAAGGGAGAAAAGAAAATACTAGGGGTTGAGTTCAATCAGTGAAGCTGAATAGCAGCTTCAGGGCTCAGGGCTGGGCTGGGTTCAGGGCTGACTGTGGGGTTCATCACATGGAGCTTTTATCCTGCTATTGAGAGGGCTCTGTCACAGAAGTATGCAGTAGGGCTGTGCACCACTTTGGCCCAAGGCCTGAACCCCGAGTCAAAGCAGGCTGCTTCTGGTCACTTTGTGCCCCTTCCGAGGCAAGGGGGAGGGGGCATGAAGTGACTCAGAGTGGGTTGGGGGCTCCTCAAAGCACTTGATGCACTTCAGAGCTTTGGCCCCTGGCTCAGCACCCGTGGCACCTCCAGGTCCTTACCTGAGCCACCTTCTCCACCGCCACCTTCTCCTTGCTGCTGCTGCCTTCTCTTATGCCTTCTCTGCCACTGCCAAGCTGCCGCTGCCATCCTCACCTCCGCCTCCACTGCCATCCTCGCTGCCACCATCCTCACAGCCTTCTCCACAGCTGACCTTGCTGCCACCAACTGCTGAGGCCCGGATACACATGGCAACTCTTACTGCAGGGAGTTGCCTCATGTGTCCAGACCTCAGCAGTTGGTGGTGGTGAAGACAGTGACGGAGAAGGCGGCAAGGATGATGACAGTGGAGGAGGCGGCAGCAAGGTAAGGGGGTTTGCTTGGGGGTGTCAGGGGGGACCCGAAGTGGGGTTCAACATCCGAATCCTGCCTTGGGTTCGTAGTCAGTTCGGGGGCTTCCAAGTCGGATCGGGGGGTCCCTGCACAGCCCTAGTTTGCAGGCTCTATAGATGATGCTGTTACTCTCCAGGGTATCTCTGGCAACTTCCTCCAACCTATCCTGTGTTTTCCCCAAACACAATAAATGTAGTATTTTTTCCAGCCCACAGAACAGGAGCACCATAACCTGCCTGTGAAATTCTCCAGTAGCAGGAGAAACCGCTCTGTCTGCCTGCTGTGGGCATTCAGTTACTGGAGGCGCATGCAGTCAGAATGACGAAGGCATTGAGGATGGGAGCAGGGCATGTAGGAGCAGATTTGACAGGCGGAAGGGCAAGAATCCCCCAGCAATGCCTGCCTCTGTACAAGTCTTGCTGAAGAAGGACTTTTCATCAATTCCCAGATGTCTGCCATGTAAATGCTTCAGCACATTTCTCAGTTGGAGGGAGAAGAGGTTAAATGCCTCTCTGCAATGAAGGGAGACACATCTGATCCCCCACCCCACCAAGCTCAGAAGTAATGTCCTCTGTTGATTAAGACCACCCCATTAAGTTAAATGGGGCTTACTCCCAATAAGTGTGCTGAGGGTTGCAGACTCATGGCACAAGCTTACATTTTACGTGTACTCAGAAGTAAGCCAGAGGTTTCCTGGGGGCTGCAAGAAATGAGTACAGCAGAAGTTAAGCTAGGAAAACAAGAACACCCCCCTCCTTTGCACACATGCCAGGGAGGGAGGCAGTCCCTCCCTCAGTTCAAACCACGTGTCTGCCATGTAAAGTAGCCCTTCCTAATCCCTCAAAGGAATGGAAAGTGGGAAGCTCTGGAAAAGATGTGGATTTGTGTGTGTGTGTGTGGGGGGGGTGTGCTTAATGTAGAAACACCTATGTCATACAATGTGTATCTAGATTGTGAAATTCACTAAAATTGGTTGCTTAACAAATGGGATTGGGACCAATTCAAGGAGGATCATTTTGAATGCACTGGAAAGAAAAAGATGAGACCCAGGAAATGGGGTAAACTAGGGCCATGTTCCTTGATTTTATGAGAGAGCTGTAGGAAAACCACTCTGGCTGTGTGGGATCTGGCCAAGGTGGGGGCCTATTTTAAGAACAAAAGAAGAGCCATGCTGGGTCAGACCAAGGGTCCATCTAGTCCAGCGTTCTGTTCACACAGTGGCCAACCAGCTGCCACAAGCAGGACATGAGTGCCACAGCACTCTCCTGCCCATGTTCCCCAGTAACTGGTGTACATAGGCATGCTGCCTCTGATACTGGAGATAGCACATAGCCATCAGGACTAGTAGCCATCTATAGCCTTTTCCTCCAGGAATTTGTCTAATCCTCTCTTAAAGCCATCCCAATTGGTGGCCATCATTGCATCTTGTGGAAGTGAATTCCATGGTTTATGCACTGCATGAAGAAGCACTTCCTTTTGTCTGCCCTGAAATTCCCAGCCAGTCAGTTTCATCCCCCCACCCATGGCACATTACCTGAGCCTTCCCTGCCCCATCCTGCAGCTAGTGCCTTGTCCAGCTCCAGACCTGCTGGCCACAACCTTAGGTGCAGACAGAAGTCTTGCTAAGTCACTACCCTCTCCCAAGCCCCAGAGCTTTAGATTTGTGAGCTACTTTAAGCCTGAGAAGAGGTGGTATTTTCTTCACTTCTAAAGACCTATAGCCTTAGTCGAAGGAATCCACCCTCACTATAAAGGTGCCTCAGGGTACTCCTCATTGATCTTCCTTCCTACACTGCTCTGTACTATGCAGCCCACCTATTTAAACCACAGCACCCAAAAGCCACTTTGCCTATTTCCCATGCAATGCAGTCCAGAGTAGGCAGAACCCTTGGTGATAATGGCCAACCAATTCCTGAGCTAACAATTCTTACTTAGCCCTGAAGTGACCAGAGTTACCTGCACTGACATCACAGGTTGGGAGTGGTTGGGCCAGGTCACAGTAAAATTATAAAGCCTGTTAGCTTCACCCTCTGCTGATGCGGGGCTGTAACATGAACCATACATTGTGGCATCTCACCTTACCACCAGGACAGCCACAACACCATCCTGCCCCCAACCTGAGCAAGGGAGGGAAGTGGAATGTGCATCTATCAATAATTATTAAGCATGATAACAAAATCAAACACCTGTCTTCAAAGAAGTGCTCAAAATATGGAGGGAAGGGGGGGGGGCTTGAATGAAATCTACACTCCCACTCCCATTTTAGTCAAATCATGCCTCCTGCTGCCTTCTGAAGTCTACTGATAAAGGGTCCAGCAGAAAGATAAGGGGCTAGGCCCATTCTGCCTACCTGCTATAATCCCTCCAGATCGTCATAAACCCAAATTAGATTTTTACATAGACTGCTTCCTCTACCACACCCAAACAGGCAATAAGCAAAGACCACAACCATATGCAGAATGTGATACCATCCATAGCCTCAGAAACAATCATGATATCACAGAGGCTAACAAAGGAAGTGCTGTGGTCTTCATGACTAACTTGGACTACATATGGAAGGCTGTCAGGCAACTCTCCAACACCATAACCTTGTCCTCAGATGCCTCTGAGTAATATCAGAGAAAACTACACAAATTGATGAAGGAATTTCCTACGCAAGACTGCATCTTCTTAGACACATCCCAGCAGCCTTGACAAGGGGTTAAGGATGTTCAAGAATTTTGTTTCAGTTGACAAATTACTCAAAAATACCTCCTTTCCAACCTCGAACATGAACAGGAGCACATGTCCTCTGAAAACATTCCCAAATTCCCAAATTTGCATTCATGTTTGCAAAATGTGCAGCTTAAAAATACACACTTTACATAATGAGGACTTTAAAAAAAATGCACAACTTTTAAAATGCACACTTTAACTTCTACAGTTTAAAGTTCTGCATTTTAAAGTTGTGCATTTTCACATTTTAGTCATTGTGGAAAAAGTGCACACTTTTGAAAAACGTGCACTTTTCCTGTCTGAATAAATGGGGGGGAGGGAGCTCACAAATGAGAATGGGAGAAAGAATGGGAGAAAGCCAAACCAAGGTTTGAAGTAAAGTTTGGAGAATTTCAGTGAGCTGGAGCACACCTGGGTCTCCCATCCCTGCCAGGGGTCTTCTATCTACTACCTAAAATACACAAACGAGTCAAGTCTGGGTGCCCCATACTTTTGGGGATTAGCGCTATCACCGTTGGGTTGTCTGGTTACAGGGACGCTATTCTCAGACCATACGTCACCAGTACACTAATACTTATTTGCAGGACTCTACTGAGAAAACTGCAGTCCATTGATAATCACCCAGAAAATACCACCACAGCAACTATGGATATTTAAGTCTTTACATCAACATCTGCTGCAGGGAGAGCAATCCTGTGGCCCCTAGACAGCCATAGGATAGTTCAGATTCTTGGATCCAATGTTGGAGACAGCTCTCCGACCTTGGACCCAACAGTCCAAGCTCCTCTCTTTTCTTGTGGGCTTATGATGATTGTGTAGGAGCCAGAGTTGGGACAACTTTGATCTCCTGAATCTGCAAGTTCCCTGAGTGGGGAACTTGTCCTGGAGTTGATCTTTCCAGGTATCCTTTATTTTCCAGGTATTAGTTTATGCTGGTGGCTATGGTGGAATCCTCCTCTAATGTGTAGGCTTTGCCTGACTCCAGGTCTGGGAGCTGGCAGGTCTTGGCAGCTCCTGTCAAGCCCTGGCATTGCCAAAATTATACACTCAATAGATCTTTTAATGGTATATGCATCTGGGTATTATTAAGAATTCTTAATGGTATGAAAGCTTGAATACAGGAGCTGATATACCTTATTGCAAGTTGATTTTAGACAGAGGGCAGTATCTAACTATGTCATTCCACTAACACAAATTACATTGCACTAGTGGGAGGGACCTCTAACACAACACCAATGGCATTAGATTGAATGACAGGTTTTCTGAGAATCCCTTCTGCTAGCACATCATAATTTGTGTGAGCGGAATGTCTGTTGGATACTGCCTGTTGTCCTAACTGTTCCCTTCCTCTCCACAGAAAGCTCCTTGTAAGTAAGGATGCTGGAGAAATTTGAGACAGACTAAAATGCACTCGGATTTATAAAATTCCGACGTATGGAATCCACTGCAGAGTGACCCCCTCAGGCACTGTAGAGTCCATGGACTTCCGGATGATTTTTTTTACTTTCCCAAAATTTATGCACATAAATTTGTAGGAAAATATATAAGTGAGGAAACATTGAATGGAAGGGGGGGCGATACGCTAAATATTACGTACTATGCTAAATAATGTAAATACTTATGTAAAGACATACATAAATACTTACATAATTATTTGCGTATTTTTCTAGTGACAAAAAAAATGCATCTGTCTGTGGGCAGACAACGGAACAAAAGGCACCTGATGATCCGCAAAACACAGATGGAGCAGATTTTACACAGTCCGTACATCCCTACTTGTAGGTACTGAAGTTGGTGCCTAGCCCTGAAGCAAAGGGAATGGGGGTAGTCAATAGAAGCCAAATGCATAACCTTGTGCTCTGCTGTATCATTAAAGTATAGAATGGAGCTATCTCTTTTCAGTAGCTGGGTAGAATAAAACAATCACTCCTTTGTCTAGTCCCATTGAGGCTTTACCTTTTAAGCTAACCACAAGATTACTTGAACAATTTCCTAAACTTGACTTTTTTTCACTAGAGCTGAATTTTTTCAGTGTTCAGTATTTAGCACAAAATATCCCTCTTTCATATAGGGATGTACGAAAGTCACTTACCTTTTCACAGGTGTGATTCACAGTGGGGGGGGGAGGCACTCCGTCCCTCCCCCCCGGAATCCTCCCTGGCTGGCTCCACTCTGCGGCAGCTCCACGGAGCCACCAGCCAGGGCTGTCCGCAGCCGGAGTTCTGGCCACGGCCGGGCTGCTGCGGACGCAAATGGCGGCCTATCACGTATTTAGTAGCCTATCACAGCTAGGGATGTACGAATTGTGTACCTTCCATGCAGCTTGACTTCCACAGTTTGCAGCCAGTGCTCCGTACCGTCGTTCACAAGCCCCCGGAATTCTCCTCTTTTTTTTCCACTCCGAGAATTACGAAGATAAATCTGTACCGACAGCCATAATTCTGCATAATGTCCATAAGGAAGGCTATTTTTCGTAGATATTTACATATTTTTTCCCTTGCCCTGAGACGTGCAGTAATTACTTTCAGCCAAAACACTTCCTCCTCCTTGGGGCTTCCCAAAACAAGGCTGTCCTAGGTGTGCCTGAGCGATGCACTCTTTGTTTAAAGCAGCACTGTTTGAAAGACAGACAGACAGACAGACAGACAGACAGAAAGAAAGAAAGAAAGAAAGAAAGAAAGAAAGAAAGAAAGAACCTTTTAAAATGACCATGCCAGTCTGGAGCCCTGCACCAGTATTATTCCCCCTGCTAGGCTTTCTATTTCCACATCCAGCCTTGTTGGTGACGTGGTGAGGCTAAAATGGAGAGGAGAACCAACTCTGTGCATGTCTACTCAGAAGTAAGTCTTACTGAGTTTGATGTGACTTACTCCTACACATGTCAGCACCCCACTTGCCCCCAGCTCAACTTTGTATTTCCACATCCAGCTCATGGTCAAACCTCCTGTTAGTTATCTCACTGGGTGACTTTGGGGTGAACTCTCACCACTACTCCACACTTATGAGTTATGAAACTCATGAAGAAAAAGAGACAGTATAATGGAAAGTTCTTTCTGAAGCAGTCACACTTGTACAAATGCAGCATGAAGGGAAAGATCAGCAACCTTCTCTTTGTTTGAATAAAAAGCACACTCTGCACATGCTCAGGGAATAGACAAAATTAACTGGATGTGGAAATACAAAGCTAAGCAGAGAGGAGAACCAACTCTGTGCATGTCTACTCAGAAGTTAGTCTTACTGAGTTCAATGCAACTTACTGCTACACATGGCAGCACCCCACTTGCCCCCAGCTCAGCTTTGTATTTCCACATCCAGCTCACTAGCATACCTCCTGTTAGTTATCTCAGAAGACCCTTGGGTGAATGGGGGGGGGTGTTCCAGGGAACAGCTGGATGGAGGGAGATTCCTCATTCCACACACACACACACACACACACACACGAAGAATATAGTTCTTCATATTCCCTGGTATGTTTATTCCTCATTTTGTCCATTCCCTGAGCATGTGCAGAGTGTGCTTTTTATTCAAACAAAGAGAAGGTTGCTGATCTTTCCCTTCATGCTGCATTTGTACAAGTGAAGTGTGACCGCTTCAGAAAGAACTTTCCATTATACTGTCTCTTTTTCTTCATGAGTTTCATAACAGAAGTGTGGGGTAGTGGTGAGAGTCCAGCCCAAAGTCACCCAGTGAGATAACTAACAGGAGGTTTGCTAATGAGCTGGATGTGGAAATACAAATCTGAGCTGGGGGCAAGTGGGGTGCTGACATGTGTAGGAGTAAGTTGCATTGAACTCAGTAAGAATTACTTCTGAGTAGACATGCACAGAGTTGGTTCTCCTCTCCATTTTAGCCTCACCAGGTCACCAACAAGGCTGGATGTGGAAATAGAAAGCCTAGCAGGGGGAATAATACTGGTGCAGGGCTCCAGACCGGCATGGTCATTTTAAAAGGTTCTTTCTTTCTTTCTTTCTTTCTTTCTTTCTTTCTTTCTTTCTTTCTTTCTACAACGTTGCTTTAAACAAAGAGTGCATCGCTCAGGCACACCTAGGGCAGCCTTGTTTTGGGAAACCCCGAGGAGGAGGAACTGTTTTGGCTGAAAATAAACGAAGATGGAGGATTTCAATTGAAAAAGAACACCTACAAACAAGGCAGTGAGCAAAATTCATTTAAAAAAAAAAAACCTTTCGTATTTATTATCGGAATATACTACCTTGCGTTTTTATTTACGAAAATTTCGCAACTCTGTGCGGATGACAAAAAAAAGCCGCATGACTGCTGGCTCCACAGGACCTCGTGGTGCTGTTCCTCAGAGGATTCCATGGGACAGACTGAAGGGAATTCGATCCCATTTCAGTCCGTGGCGGAATTCTCTGACATCCCTAATCACGGCAAAGAGCAGGGACAGAAACGGCGGCTGCTACGCTGTTTGCGCCGCTGCTCTTTCCATGATAGGCTATGTAAGTATATACGTAGCCTATCACGACAAAGGCAGTCACGCAAATGGCGGCCACTACGGCCACTAGCCTATCACAGCAGCCTGCAGGACACAAATGGCGGCCGCTATGGTGGCCACCATTTGCGTCTGCAGCAGCCCGGCAAAAGACCAACCGCTCCCACCGCTGCTGCCACCCCCACCGCCCCAGGTAAGTTTCATTCCAGGGGGATTCCGCAGGGTGGGGGGTGGGGGGGGCATTCCGCCACGGGTTTCAGGCGCTGAATGCCAGTGCATTCGACCTCACTGAAATCCATGGCGGAATTCTCCGCCATCCCTACTTTCATATCAACTAGATTTTCTGTCAAATGGCCAGTACCTCATTTGAAACAGTGGTGTTAATCTTGAAAATGACTGTTCTTGGCTTAAATGGTTAGAGCCATTTTGCTTGCACCACAATTCCCATAGTGCTCAAGGTTTTCCAACAGCATTGTGGTATCTCATATTATCTTGAATACTCTCTCTCAGAAGGCATTCTGCTTAAATGTCTGTGAAGATACTTGATTCATTACCTGTTTGTTACTTGTTTTGTGTAGGGATGTATGAAACTCACTTACCTTTTCGTGGAATTTTTCACAGTTGGGGGGAGGCGCTCCGTCCCTCCCCCTAGAATCCTTGACGGGATGGGGAGGTGATCTGGTCCTCCCCCCCAGAATCCTGCCCAGCTGGCTCTGCTCCGCAGCAGCTCTGAGGAGCCGCTGGCCAGGGCTGTCCACAGCCGGATTTCCAGCTGCCGACGGGCTGCTGCGGACGCAAATGGCGGCCGCCGTAGCAGCCAACATTTGTGTCCAGACAGGCTGCCGTGATAGGCTACATAAGTATTTACATAGCCTATCATGGCAACCCAAAAAAACACAAAAACAGCATATGCAAATGGCAGCGGCTATGGAGGCCGCCATTTGCGTTCCCTATTTTTTGCCGTTTTATCCTATGTAAATATTTACGTAGGCTATTACACCGAAAAAAAGGGAATGGAAATAGCATAGTGGGCACTATTTGCGTTCCTTTTTTTTCCTGCCGTTCTAGCCTACGTAAATATTTACATAGGCTATTATGGCAAAAAAAAAGGAACGCAAATAGAGCCCACTATGCTATTTGCGTTCCCCTTTTTTTCACTGTAATAGCCTACGTAAATATTTACGTAGGCTAGAACAGTGAAAAATAGGGAACGCAAATGGTGGCCGCCATAGCCGCTGCCATTTGTGTACGCTGTTTTGTTTTGGGGGGGGGGGTTAGCCGTGATAGGCTACGTAAATACTTACGTAGCCTGTCACAGCCGCAAGGATGCCAATGGCGGCTGCAGCAGCCCAGCTGCAGCCGGCCAGGAGACCAGCTGCCGCCGGAGCCACTGCCACCGCCATATCCGCCAAATCCGCCCCAGGTAAGTTCCATCCTGGGGGGATTCCATGGGGGGACGGGGGGCAGGAGGCCGTGGTGGAATTCTCTGCCATCCCTAGTTTTGTGGCTTGATTTTCATAATGGGCAACCAAATATATATATGAAAATGGAGTAGTTTTGGCACAGTCCAACTTTCAGGATTTAACTAACATCTTTGTCAGCCTAACATTCTTCAGCTAACAATGTTCCCTCCACTCCTTCCTTCCTTCCTTCCTTTCTTCCTTTCTTCCTTTCTTCCTTTCTTCCTTTCTTCCTTTCTTCCTTTCTTTCTTTCCTCTCTCTCTCTCTCTCTCTCTCTCTCTAAATATATATATAAAGTCTCCCAGCAATTATTTTTCATGACAGAGAATCCTCCATTCTCTTCCAGGCTGGCTATTGGAGGTATGTATGGCTTCAAGGCCCTGGTTTTTGTGTGAGAGAATTTATTTGTTTAACGTCAGTTAAGCCAAACTTAGTAGGGCTCTTTTTATAGCCTGGATCTTTAAAGCTGATACAACTTGCTACTTGAGAGTGAAAGCCATACTTGGGGAAGGGTTTCTCTCTCTCTCTCTCTCTCTCTCTCTCTCTCTCTCTCTCCTTTTTTCTTTTTTAAAGAAAGTATCCTGGTAAAGAAAAATCCAGAAAAGCGATAATGGAAAGATTTTCTTGTGGCCGAAGCATATGGAAGTTGTAACCACAGAAAAGGGAGCAAGATAATGAAAGGCTTATATTTACATAAAATCATATGGTGTCATTCTTTCACATGCCATGATGTGTTTCTGGGTCAGAATCTTGGTGAACAAACTTCTGGTCTCAACCTGTAATCTTTTGGGAGGTTTTCTTTCTACTTTGTAAAGGGTGCTGGGGAGATATGGTGCGTTTTTACTGGGCTGATGAGAGAAACACTTCGTTTTGACAATACCACATCAGGGAAAAGTTTGTTGGCCTGGTTTATGATAACAGGTGAAGGAGATGAAGCCCATGAGAAGCATAAGATTATGCAGGATTGGGGAGGGGGTTAATTATGCCCAGAATCTCCAGGTTCTGGTGAGAGGAACAATGGCAAGGAAGTGTCCCAATAAAAATTTGCCTAGGACACAGAGGTTAGAGATTTGCACAAATTATGGCTGAAATTCATGCAAATTTCTGTAATTTGCACAAATTACAGCTGGAATTTGCATAGTTTGCATTAGGGTTGGCGGAGAATTTCTCCCCGAAACTTCGGGGGGCCGAGCACCAAGGTGTTTGGCCCCCCGAACAAGTTTCAGGGAGAAATTCTCCCCCCCTGCCCCCCGCACCCCCCCGGGACGGGACTTACCTTTGGCGAATGTCCCTCCCGGCGGCGGGTCTGGCTGGCGGTTCGGTGGGTCTTCATCCAGGGCGGGAGCGGCAGCCAGTCTTTCGATCGGCTGCCGCCGCCGCCATTCCAATAAAAGAAAAAAAAAAACGCCCCCATGATAGGCTACGTGACGATTAAGGTAGCCTATCACGGCTAGATTTGCAAAGTCAGCCGTGATAGGCTACGTAAATTGTCACGTAGCCTATCACGGGTGACTTAAAAAAAAAAAAAAGCGGGTACGGATAATGGTGGCCCCCACAGGGAGCCACCATTCCCGTTCCTTATTTGGTCTCTGTAGTCTACATAAATCTTTACGTAGACTACGGCAAAAATAAGGGCAACGCAAATAGCGTTGCCCTTATTTTCGCCGTAGTCTACGTAAATCTTTACGTAGACTACAGCGACCAAATAAGGAACGCGAATGGCGGCTCCCTATGGGGGCTGCCATTTGCGTACGCGCTTTTTTTTAATTTAAAGTCACCCGTGATAGGCTACGTGACGATTTACGTAGCCTATCATGGCTGACTTTGCAGATCTAGCCGTGATAGGCTACGTTAATTGTCATGTAGCCTATCACGGGGGCGCTTTGGGTTTTTTTTTTAACTTTTTAGTTCGCGGCCGGGCGAGGCGAGGCGCCTCCCCCCCAGCCTGAATTTCGGCCGGGCGAGGCAGGAAGCCACCCCCTCGGCCTGAATTTCGGCCAGGCGAGGCGGGAAGCCTCCCCCCCGGCCTGAACTTCGCGGGGGGAGCAGTGAAGCACCTCCCCCCCACCGCGAAAAGCTTCGAGGACAGGTAAGGGACTTTCGTGCACCCCTAGTTTGCATAAATTATGGCCAAACATTTCTTAATTTGCACAAATTGTGGCTGTAATTTGTGCAAATTAAAGAACACCAAGAATCTGCTAGCTGGCCCAACTCTCTGCAGGCTAAGTCAGGCCAGCTAGCAGAAGATGAACTGAATCCTAGAGGGCTGAGCCAATGAAAGCTCATCAAGCTCCACCCCCCCAGCTGGATTCCTCTGACATCCCTATGAAAGAGTGAGCAGTTTCATTTTATCCCTCCCCAAGACAGACACCACATGGCATGAACTACACAGTATAGAAAACTTAATAGAATAAATGTAGATTTAATTGATTCTGATTTCAATGAAATTATATAAAAGAAAGCTATACACTGGATATGTGCATGGAATTCGGTTCATAGTTGAGCTTGCAGAAAGGCAATGGAAATACTTTAAACTTAAACCACAAATTGTTCCATGGAAAAAGGAGAATGTGAATGGGCTGAAATGACAGAAATGAGAACTTCTGCAATTATTCATATCATTTCAATATCCAGAATACCCAGCAAATTATGCTGCCAATTGCCTCCAGCACTTAACCAAACCTCTTATATTATGAATGTTTGCAAAAGCTGCACTAAAGGGAGTAAGATAGATTATATTCTTAATCACTGCCAACTCTGTAGGCAAAATCAATGATAAAAAACAGAAGCTGTTCTTCTTGTATATTCTATGATCTTTTTTCATGGGCACTAGAAGTTGTTTTGTAAATCTCTATGCTCTTTCTATAGCTGAGCTAAAAATGAACATTTAGTGGATCTGAGTGGAATTTGTAAAACCAACAACTTCTTCCAGCTTTCTTTTGGGCCCCTTACAAACATTTTCACCACTTTTAGGGATGGACAAACTCACCCGCTGCCACCTTGTGCCCTGCTCACTGGACCACCGCTGGCCGCCCGACCCTGTTCACTGTGCGGAGCGAGCTGCTGGACAGTCTGGGGGTGCCCAGCATGTCGCACATGGTGTCCTGCTGCCCTGTGAACCACCATTTTGAGGAAAATCGCAGGCAAGCTATATACGTGAATTACAGTTCTGTGCATAATGGCAGCCATAAGTAGTGCCATGTTTGCAACATTGGAGGCATAAATGGTCTAGACAATTTATGCCTGCAGTGTTGCATAATTGGCATTATTTACTAGCGTCCAAGGGACTAAATGGGTGCATGTCCACTGGACTCCAACCCCTCCACCCTATTTCCACGACATCCCTAACCATTTTCATTGCTTGTTCACTTCTGTGTTTTTCTTATCGGATATGTGTGATATCAGCACATACTTGCATAATCAATGTGTACAATGTGTAATTGCAATCACACACCACATTCTGGCACAGCTAAGGATGGATGAGAAGTTCATTCCGTTTGCATTTCAATGTGAACTTACCAAATTCACACTTCCCAAACTTAAAAATGAACCGGAATGCAGTTAGATGTTGGAATCTGTACTTTTTTAGGGATGTCAGAGAAATCAACCATGGATTCAAATGAGGCCGGATGCTTTGGAATCCAGCCTCAGGAATCCGCAGTGGATCGGGACCACTTACCTCTGCTCCAGGAGGACTGGAGGTGGAACGGCACTTGGCTGCTTCTTGCCAGCCAGAGCTATTCGCCTCCTCCTTGTCCCTGCTGATTGCCTTTAAAAAAAAGTCTTTTAAAAAAATGGCCATCGGGAGGATGTGCCCACAGACTTATACTCAAACAGAGTCATGAATCTTGCATATAAGTCTATGTGTCCATAGGCTTACATGCAAGATTCACTGCTCTATTTTGCATATATGTCTATGGGCACATGCGATCAGACTTTTCTTTTAAGGCAATTGGCAGCGACAGGGAGGAGGCGGACGGCTCTGGCTGGCAGGAGGGAAGGTAAGCGCTCCCAAGCCAGTTCCCCCCCCCCAGAATCTGAGTGGAGCGGAACCGCTCTGGAGGATTCCGGGCGGGGAGGAACAGATCACCTCCCCCCCACACACAAATTCCCCACCGGAACAGACAGTGGGGAATCCATATACCCCTAGTACTTTTCTGAAGTTTCACAAAATAAATCAATAAACAGTTGCATACTTTTGAAATGATGCATGCAAAACATATGAAATACTGTGCACAAAAATGGATGCATTTAAACAAATGCATACAACATTGTGTATACTGTAAAAAAAAATCTGCAAGAAAATATATACAAATTTCCATGCAGAGTAAAAATAAATAAATCACAATATGATGCAGAAATGGGACAGAATGAACTTAGCAATGGAAAAGCCAGAGAAGATGATGAGCAAAGTTGAGATTCACAGATTGACCTATCCCTAGCCACAGCAAAGTTTGTATCATGTTTTGAGAAATCATTGCTGGCCTGATACCGAATGTAGGGGCTAATTAGGTAGGGGTGGACGAAAGTCACTTACCTGTCGTCGAAGGTTGTTCGCGGTGGGGGGGAGGCGCTTCGCTGCTCCCCCCGCGAAGTTCAGGCCGGGGGGGGAGGCTTCCCGCCTCGCCCGGCCGCGAACTCCATTGTTTTTTTTTTAAAAAAAAAACGCCCCCGTGATAGGCTATGTGACGATTAACGTAGCCTATCATGGCTAGATCTGCAAAGTCAGCCATGATAGGCTACGCTAATCGTCACGTAGCCTATCACGGGTGACTTAAAAAAAAAAGCGCATACGCTAATGGTGGCCCCCATAGGGAGCCGCCATTCGCGTTCCTTATTTGGTTGCTGTAGTCTACGTAAATCTTTACGTAGAGTACAGCGAAAATAAGGGCAACGCAAATACCGTTGCCCTTATTTTTGCCGTAGTCTACGTAAATCTTTACGTAGACTACAGCGACCAAATAAGGAACGGGAATGGCGGCTCCCTATGGGGGCCGCCATTAGCCGTACGCGCTTTTTTTTTAAAGTCACCCGTGATAGGCTACGTGACGATTTACGTAGCCTATCACGGCTGACTTTGCAAATCTAGCCGTGATAGGCTACGTTAATCGTTATGTAGCCTATCACGGGGGCGTTTTTTTTTTTCTTTCATTGGAATGGCGGCGGCGGCAGCCGGTCGAAAGACCGGCTGCCGCTCCCGCCCCGCATGAACACCCGCCGAACCGCCGGCCGGACCCGCCGCTGGGAGGGACATTCAGCAAAGGTAAGTCCCGTCCCGGGGGGGGTGCGGGGGGCAGGGGGGTACGGAGAATTTCTCCCCGAAACTTGTTCGGGGGCCGAACATGTTGGCGCTCGGCCCCCCGAAGTTTCGGGGAGAAATTCTCCGCCATCCCTATAATCAGGTAAGCAAGGAAAGCAATATGCCCAAATTGGCAAAATAATTTTACCTGACCTCCTGAAGCTATTCTTGCACCATATACATATGCAGGGACAAACAAACAAACAAAAAGCTTATATCCCAGATAAGTGGATAATTAATTCAACTGAAACTTGCCATATTATTGGCTTAGTCAAAACATGTTCCACTTCCCATAAAGATAAAGTAGGAGAAAGCAAGAAGGATCAAAGAAAGAATGACTATCAGGAAAATTCACAGCTCGAGTTTTGCTGATTTGCACATCCCTAGATGCAGATGATGTAAAAACAAAACAAAACACTGAGCAACTGTGGAGAATTGATGTGTTCAGAATAGCAACTGCAGAAGTCTCAGGTAAAAACAACAAACCTCTGGTCTCCCTGGAAACAAAAAGTAAGGAAACAGATGATGTGACCAATTACTTGCTGATGGCTAATGAGTGAGGGATACACATTTCAGTCTATCATATCAAAAAATAATCTGAGCAACTTTCACATTTCATGATCCTCTGATTTTTTTTCTTTACTTCATTGTACAAAACAAATGTTACCACACAGCAGAACTTAAATAAATTGATGTTTTTGAAAGAAGGAAGGAAAGAAGCAAGGAAAGTAGTCCTGGAAGGTTTCTTTAAAAGAAGCCCACCCTGACAGTGATACTGGGCTAGATGCCAAGAGATTTGTGTGCTCCCTGTATAGTATCCTAGATGGCACAACCATTGATCGTGCAGGCAACAACTATTTTAGTGGGGGATGTTGACCTGGTGTTGAATGGGATACGGCTACCCTTGAAAGACAAGGTCCACAGCCTGGGGGTCATTTTGGACTCCCAGCTGTCCATGGAGGCTCAGGTGTCAGCTGTGAGCCAGGCAGCGCTGTACCAAATCCATCTGATATGGCGGCTGCGCCCCAACCTTCCCGACCATCTCCTCCCATCAGTAGTACATAGGGATGGCGGAGAATTTCTCCACGAATCTTCAGGAGGCCGAGCGCCGAGGCATTCGGCCCACCGAAAGTGTTGGGGAAATTCTCCGCCGGCCCCCCGCCCCCCCCGGGATGGGACTTACCATGGCCGAATGTCCATCCCGGCGGCGGGTCCCGGCGGCGGTTCGGTGGGGGCGGGGGTGGTGGCCAGTCTCCCAACTGGCTGCCGCCACTGCCATTACAAAATAAAAAAGTAAAACAAAACAAAAAAACACACACCCATGATAGGCTGCGAGACGATTTACGTAGCCTATCATGACTAGATTTCCAAAGTCAGCCATGATAGGCTACGTAAATCGTCACGTAGCCTATCACGGGTGACTTTGGGAAAAAAAAAAGCGCGTACGCAAATGGCGGCGGCCCATAAGCGCCGCCATTTGCGTTCCTTATTTTGGCACGTCTAGTCTACGTAAAGATTTACGTAGACTACGGCTAAGATAAGGGCAATGCAAATAGTGTTCCCTTATTTTCGCCGTAGTCTACGTAAATCTTTACGTAGACTAGACATGCCAAAATAAGGAACGCAAATGGCGGCGCCCATGTGCCGCCGCCATTTGCATATGTGCTCTTTTTTTTTTTCCCAACGTCACCCGTGTTAGGCTACATGACGATTAACGTAGCCTATCACGGCTGACTTTGGAAATCTAGCCATGATAGGCTACGTTAATCGTTATGTAGCCCATCACGGGGTTGTTGTTTTTTTTCACTTTTTCTTTTGCGGCCGGGGAGACGGGGCGCTTCTCCCCGGCCTGAATTTCGGGTGGGCGAGGTGGGGCGCCTCCCCCCCGGCCTGAATTTTGGGCGGGCGAGGTGGGGCACCTCCCCCCCCTCGTCTGAACTTCGGGGGGAGAAGCGAAGTGCCTCCCCCCCACTGTGAAGCAAGCTGCAGGACAAGGTAAGTCCCTTTCGTACATCCCTAGTATTACATGCCCTGGTCTCCTCTCATCTAGACTACTCTATGTGGGGTTGCCCTTGAAGATGGTTTGGAAGCTGCAGCTGGTCCAGAACATGGCGACTCACCGGATTAAAGGCAGCCGCCAGCGAAATCACATCACTCCAGTGCTGAAGGAGTTGCACTGGTTACCAGTTGTTTTCCCGGCCAAATTCAGGGTGTTGGTTTTGACCTTTAAAACCCTATATGGTTCCAGCCCAGCCTATCTTAAGGAGCGCCTCCAGCAACACCAGACAGGCCACTCAACAAGATCAGCCTTGGATGGCCTTCTCTCTGTCCCATCAGCCAGGACAGCTAGACTGGTGAGGATGAGGGAGAGGGCCTTCTCTGTGGTGGCCCCCACTCTGTAGAACTCCCTCTCTAGGGAACTCTGCCATGCCCCCTCTTTAATGAGCTTCCACCATGCATTAAAAACGTGGTTGTTCAGGCAGGCATTTGGGGTGGGTTAGGGTATTTTTAGAAATATGATGTTTTACTGTAGAATTTTAGTGTTTTAAACTGTTTCTAATATTGTACATCGCCCAGAGTGGCTGGGTGACCAGCCAGATTGGCGATTATATATCCTGTTTGGAAAGAGATTTACTCATCTATGAGCCAGCAAACAAGGTATCTATGGGACAAATGCTGAACTCGTGTAAAGAGGACATCATTTTGAACATATCTTGTATACTGTCAAAGTTGGAGAAATTTATATTTTTTAAAAATGCAGCA
Organism: Heloderma suspectum; assembly: GCF_057233095.1. Lineage (NCBI taxonomy): Eukaryota > Metazoa > Chordata > Lepidosauria > Squamata > Helodermatidae > Heloderma > Heloderma suspectum. The sequence goes on from NC_139461.1 coordinate 178,344,779, forward strand.
TTGTGAGTGGCCCCAAGCATTATAGAATGGTATTCTGACAAAACCTGAATAATTCATAGAGGGAGCGATCCGATGGCCACTAGACAGAGGCTAGATAGCCATAGGATATGCTGTTTTCCGGGAACCAACCTCCCCCACTTCCGCGCTGCCTTTGAGGCATCGTGGAACAGCCCTATCCTCTGCTCTTGCAAGAGGAGCACGGAACGGCCAGAAAGGGGCGTGGCTGGGGGCGTTCCAGAGCAGGGAGAGAGTAACTGCCTGCACAACACATCCTACGTGTCATACAGCAGCCTTCTTCCCCACTCCGTCCTCCCACGGCTAGACAACCACCATCGGCTGTCTAGCCAAAAAAGCAGGGCAGAGGAAGTGCGGAGGGAATGATCCCCTCCGTGCTTCTCCTGCCCTGCTTTGGATAGGCGGTCACTTCCAAGTTCAGAGGCTGCCTCCTATCTAGTTAGGATTGCTCCCTAAAACACTGGGGGGGGGGAATCCCATTATACTTCTTCTGATTCCATGTCATAAATTATTTCTCCTTCTTCCCCAGGATTTTCCCCTACCAATGAAATTGTATGTAATTCCAACTTCTGCATAGTTTACATAGCTGGTTTATTCAATAAAATAATAAGAGCTGGTCTAGAATATGTTACACCCCTAACTGGGATCACCATCAGCCCTCCTCTCTCAGACCTATCATTTAGTACAGTTAACTAACCATGTACATTAGGGGCAGAGCTATCGCACTGGGAGTCATTCTTTTCCATTCCTATGCTAATGAATATTGACATGGATTATAGATGGGGAAACTCACAATGAGATAGGGATGCATAAGAATTTCATTTTTGCTTCTAAAACATGTGAGCATGACCTGTTCAAAGCCCTGAATGCGATCACAGTCGCTAACACATGTCTGGCAAAAATTTTGCATATCATTGGACACGTGCCCGCATTCAATTTCTGTGACTTTCCCAGTTCAATTTTGCACGAATGTCCTAATTTCCCCAAATTTCCCCTTGCAGACTGAAAGCCTCACTTTAGTCTTTGGGGGAAAGCTCTGCAAATTAGGAAAGTTGCACAAATTTCTACACATATCACATTGAGTTGCTGCTTGATTTGTGCAGTTTCCCCATTCACACAGAGCAAGTAGTGACTGCAAACCAGAACTGGGCATGAGGCAAGCACCTAGCTGACATTCAGAGAATCTTAGCGATCTCAAACATTGCTCATTCACCCAGCCCTACAATGAAGTACACAGTGGGTAGGTGGGAAACTCACTTTGGTGAGCTTCATTCCTAGACAGTGTTTAAAGAGGTGATGATCTGAGAACAGAATAAAGAAACAAGAGCCATGTTTGTCTGTAGCCATTCTATATAGTGTTGCATCACACATGTTTAGAGTGTTCTCTCTTCATATTAGGTTGTTTGCGGGTGGCAAAACTTGGCACAAATGTTTAGGGCTTCCAACAAATTAAGGAATATTTACCTGGTGAATCATCTACTTTTTAACTGAGCAATTTACTGATTAAATTAAAATTTGCATGTTGCCAGCACTTCAACATAGACGTGTCTTTGAGTATGCTGAAAGAAACGTGAAATAACTTGCTATCTAATAACCTAAAGTGACTGTTCATTGAAAGAAAGAAGGACTTGTTCACTATATTCTATTTCTGAAATACACAAGGATCAAAAACAGCCTCAGCAAAAGTAAGTGTGCCCTTATTAATTTGTAGTTTCATCAGTTAAAATATGTGTTCATTGCTTAAGATTGGCACACTCGATTAATAACCATACAGTTAATCTACTGATGAAACTGACGAAAGCTTCTAGTCCTCCAGATACTAACAAGGCTTTTTTGTCCAGATTGCACTATAAATACTAATGTCCTAAAGTTAAAGGACAAATTCTAATTAAGAGCCCTATCTGCAGCAGTGTTTGCAGTAGATCTTGGGAAGTCATTAGAAATACAATTGGAGTTCTATCAGCTGGTGTCCTGTGGTAAGAGTGGGTTTGAAGGTGGGTTTTTATTTATCTTCTATTGCCTAGTGTCTTAAACCCAGAAGCGAGCCTCCTGATAATTAAGCAGCCTCCCGCTGCCTTGACAAGCTGCCATTGTGTGCCATGAGACAGGAGCTGAGAGGGAAGCTCCATGGCATTTCTCTCTCTTGACTCCTGTCCTAGCCACTGGGAGCAACTGCCCCAGTCTCTGCAAGGCATGGCAGAGGAAGCCTTAACCCTTCCCACGCTCCTTTGGCAGAACGAAGCCAAGAAGAAAGCGCGTGCTATGGGGACTGGGTACAACGAGGATCCATCAAATCAAAAAAGGGATCCTCATGATTTCGTATGATTTTTGCAGAGCAAATCCCCCCAAACCTCCATCATATCACAGAGCACATCTGCCTCCATGGACTGAACCAAAAATCACGGATCTGCCACTTCCAGGCACAGCCATGGCACAAAACAGGGAAAAATGGCTCCCCCCCCCACATTCCCCAGAACAAGATGGTTGCCAGTGCTTGTCCAGCTTGCCTAGAAGCTGGTGGCAGCAGTGGCGGCAGCTCACCCTCATTGGCAGGAGTTGGCCTCCAACTGGAAGGGAGAGAGCGCAGCTGGAGGGTGATTCCTGCCTCCGCCACCTGACTCAAGCCTTCATGGGCCCTTCACAAGCAAGAAACCTGTGAAGGCTTGAGCAGAGGCAGGAGTTGTCCTCCAACTGGGCGCCCTCCCCTCCTTCCAAGGAAGGGGGAGAGTGCAGTTTGGCAGTCTGCGACAGGCAGTGGTTTCCCCAGCAGCTCCCCTGGTGGTGGCACCACCCACACACGCACGGAAGAAAGGCCTAAATAAGGAGCTGGGGGCTGGGCAGCGTGTGTGTGGGGGGAGGCTAAGCAGGATTTGGATGTCTGAATCCTGCTTCGGCTTCACAGGCCAAGGCAGATTCCCCGCCCCCTGAATCAGCCCGAGCTGAATCACACTCAAATTGGAAGCCCTGACGTAGTTTCCGAGTCAGATCAGGGGGTCCATGCACAGCCCTAGTGAATACAGCTGTGAGAACCACCTCTAAAATCATGAAAATTCCTAACTGACCTAGCAAATTGGTGTAATGCTGTTAAGTACTGCATGAAATACTGCATATCTCTGTGTAAATTCATACCCAACGGCTCACCATTATTCTGAAACCAAATCCAATACACCTAGCATACACTTGTATGTTCCATTTCATTTTGATTTGCCATTTTCTTCATTTGTGTCATTCTCCTGCCATATTACAGATAGCAACTGAGATAGGATGTATTCCACAATTCATTTCAGGTAGTCAGTTGCAGTCATGATTGCCCACAGAAACGCACCGGGCTGCTGAGCTGATCAGCTTGCAACCTAGCTTGGATTGCAGGCAGATACCAACTGTATTAATCAGCATTCCCATGTTGGGCCTGTATATGCAGCTAATGCAATCCACAACTGTAGCAACACTGTAAAAAGGCTGCCACAAAAGTACAAATTGCAGTGATGAGGGTGTATCATCCCCACAGGTATATCTACCGCAAAACTTTCACATCATTCATTCATTCATTCATTCATTTATAATATGTATTTACTGCTCCCTTGCGCACACTCCGGGAGAGAGTGGAGGACAGGAAGACCTGGCGTGCTATGGTCCATTGGGTCATGAAGAGTCGGACACAACTTATTGACTGAACAACAACAAAATATACCACTCCACATCAAAAGATTTCAGAGCAGTGAACACCAAGATAAATGAATAGAACATCTGATTTAAAACATTTTAAAAGGACACATTCCAGTAAGACGAATTCAATAAACTGTGGCTCAAGGAAGGCCTCTCGAAATAACAATGTCTTCAGGAGGCACCGAAAGGAACATAATGATGGTGCCTGCCTGACCCCCAAAGGCAGGGAGTCCCACAGGAAGGGGGCCACCACACTGAAGGCCCTTTTCCAGATGGAATCCAGCCATGCCATAGGTCCATGTGGAACCACCAGGAGCATCCCCTCTGATGAGCTCAGTGACCAGTCAGGTTGGAAAGGGAGAAGGCACTCTCTCAGGTATCCTGGTCCCAGGTTGTTTAGGGCTTTGTACACTACTACTAATACCTTACACCTGGCCCAGTAGCAAATAGGCAGCTAGCTAGTGCAATTCCCTCAACAAAGGAGTTGCACACTGAAAAGGGTCTTCACATCACCTCCAACACAATGTTTATTTTCATCAGCGGAGTAGGTTCAGACACTTGTTTCCTAGTCACACAGCATAGAGTATAGCAACCTTCCCCAACCTGGTGCCTTCTCAATGTTTTAGACTATAACTCCCAGCATTCCTGGTCACTGGTGATGTTGGCTGGGGCTAATGGGAGTTGAAGTCCAAAACATCTGGAGGGCACCAGGCTGGGCAGTGTTGGCATGCAGTCCTCAAGGAAAGGTCATAGCTCAGTGGTAGAGCACAAAGTTCTCAGGTTGGACCTTCAGCATCTTCATATAGAGGTGGGAAACTCTAGATGGACACTGCCAGTCAGATTAGACAACACCGAGTTAGATGGGACAATGGTCTGACTTAATATAAGGCAGCTTTCTGTATTCATAAATGTAGAGAAAACAAGTGAAAAGACTGCATGTGTGCATTCTCTCACTCAAAAAACGAAAAAAACAACCCATGACTCTAGCCTTACTGTCCTTCAGATAAGGACAAACTGAATTTGATCTTCAAAACGTTTCAGATGTGCATCAAGAGATGGCAGTCCAATTGCTTCTGGCAGTGTAAGGCAACAAAGTTTTGCAACTGGCTTTGTTATAACTATTACATTTAATATTTAAACCTCTCCCCCTGCAGACCCCCTCCCCGCCCCCAATGAAGCTTTGAATAAATCATAAGAGAACGGCAAAGCTCCATTAAACCCATCTACAGTATATTTTTATATCAGGATAACATAGGGCCCATTAAACATCCCATGAATCTTGTTATTGATTTGGTGCAGACATTGTTCCCCAGCTATCAGATTTTTCTTTTCTTTTTTTACTATTAAGATACTGCTTCTTTCTTTTCAAGGAGCATTTTCATCCCTCTTAAGTTTGTTTATCAGAGCGTCTTTCTTAAGAAGCCAATTGGTCAGCCATAACAGTTGCACCAGTCAATTCTAATTTTAATGCGTTTTCTGTTTCAGCCACAAGAAACATCAAGCAGTGCTACACTAGCTATGTGAAGGAAAATAAAAATAAAAAATGTCATATTACTTTACTTACAGCTGAATGTGTGTAGATAAGATACCTGCATTGATTTTTGAACTCTTAGACACTATCTAAAGCTAACCCTATCATTCTAAAAAATACTATGTTGCCTTCAGAGGAAAATTTCCATGTAGACCCAATGATCTTCCACTTCTACCCTCTTCAGGAAGTAGATTAGCATGATAAGGGCTGAGCAACCTCCCTCTTTTAAAAACCTTATCAACATCCAGGTGTTTTGCCTCGTTTCTGATCTGTTTAATATTTGATACTAGCAAAATGTCTGTTTTGGCAAAATGCCATAATCGGGGTTTATGGCCTTGAAGATACAGGGCACAAGCCATTTACAGGCCCCGACCCTTGTAAGTGTTCCGTATGTACCCAACGTACCATGAACATTGGCCCATTTGTGTGTAATGCTCACTGGGGTAATGGACCACTGGCATGCTTACGTTAGGGATGGACAAATTGTCCATTGCGGTTATTCCCAGTTTCTCAATTTTAAATTCAGTCTGTCTCAAACTTTAAGAATTTCTCCAGTCATAATGTTGGTTTGCCCCAATCTTTTGAGATTTTTTTTTAAGTTCACATGAAATTTCATAAGCATTTTTGTGCATCTTTCTTGTAGTACATGTGTTTTGTATGCATTTTTGCCCAATATATACATTTTTGCAAGCAATTTTCCAAATATAACAGATTTTTGATGTCATTTTCCTGAATATATGCATTTTGTACACAGGTTTTGATTGGAGGACGGCACTGCAAAACTTGGAGAAGTGCAAATTTTGCAGGATAGCTGAGTTTCAGTTCCTATAGTGGTTCAAAAAAAGTGCGAAATTAGGTAAGTTCACATTAAAATGTGAACGGAACACATTTCTCTTCCATCCCTGGTTAGCATGGCATGCAGATGAGCCAGAAACTGAGGTGGATTGTCCTTTATAATGGGGGGGGGGAGCCCTTGTGCAATGGAGGGAAAGCAGTCTTCCTTAATCCTCTACTTGACAGTACGAGAGCTATGGGAACGAGGATGAAGTAGTCTAAAAACAATGTGGTTTGTTTTGCTGTTCCCTTCTGCTGGTACACTACAGTGAATCCATGAGTTCCAAGTTCTCTCTCTCCCTTATGGTGAAGTGAATAGATTCTGCCAGAAGGACATTTCTCTATATGGGACATAAACTTTTTGGGTGCAAGTCAAGAACAGCTTTATTGCTGCTCCACTGAAAATTAAAAGTGGGAGTTGGTTTCTGCCAGTAGCATTTGGAATAGTACTTATTTGGAATGTCTAACATGCAAGCAGAATAGAAGAAAGTGCCTCAAAGCTAACATGCGCCTGTGTTTGGTGTTTATAGGACCTCAAACATCCTCTGTAAGTGCCTTGAGGTTCTGCTTGGTTTTTATATGCAGCAAACATACCTTTCAAAGGCCTGATTCTAAAGCACATAAATCAGTTGATAGTTCTTCAGCTAAGTAATATGAGTTGTGACCTGTCTCTGTGAAAAAGAACTCTCTTTCAGATGATCTGGAAACCTTTGTTTCAGGTGTTAGAACTGAGATGGTTTATACTATTTGGATATGCAAATAGTTCACTAGATGTTGCAGCCATAGAGAGATGAACTTCATCTTGCAGGCCTCAAGTCTTCAAGTGGTGAGCATGCATGTGTGAGCTTTACAAACCATGTTGATTTTAGGATTGAACAACAATCCCCATCCCCACTTTGAAAATCCCATTTGAAGGCCACAAAAGGTCCCACCTATTGGGGTGGCAATTGGAGGGGGGGTACAAGAAATATTAACATGAATGGTCGAAGCTCTGATGGGTTGCCATCTGCCATTTTAGATTTCCCAGAGTGCCTTATACTGAGGTAGGGATGGGCAAAAAAATCATTTGTTTCTTTCTTTTACAAGAACTTATCAAAAATTAGAAATTTCTTCATAAATTACACAGAAATACTTTGTTGTTGTTATTTTTAAAGAAAAATAAATAAATATAGGAGAAAGCAAAGCTGACAGACTTGTCATCCAGGCTGAGTGCTTTGCGTGCTTAGGTGTTAGTAGTCTCACTTTGAAACCCTATGTATTCAACCATGTTCATGGTGCTGAGTTGGGGGTGCCACATGGTTGTTGTTGTTTTCCTGATATGCAGGTTCTCCTCTTTAGCTTAGGGATGTACAAATTGTGTACCTTCAGTGCCACTTGACTTCCGCAGTTTGTGGCCAGTGCTCTGTTCCACCATTTACAAGCCCCCGGAATTCTCCTCTTTTTTTCCGCTCTGAAAATTACGAAGATAAATCCATACCGAAAACCATAATTCTGGTGCCCAGCCATCCCCGTGAATCCACATAACTTCCGTAAGAATTGCTATTTTTCATAAATATGTATTTTTTTAAAAAATTGAAATCCTCCATCTCCATTTACTTTCAGCCAAAACACTTCCTTTTCCTAGGGGCTTCCCAAAAGAAGGCTGTCCTAGGTGTGCCTGAGTGATCAACTCTTTGTTTAAAGCAACACTGTTGGAAAGAAAGAAAAAAACTTTTAAAATGACCATGCTGGTCCTTCGTTGAGGCCTCCAGCAGTCAAGCCCTTGTGCACATAAAGCAAAAGGGCTTGCTTGACTGCCAGAGTCCTTGGCATAAAAAGGAGGGGCAGCTCTCATGGCTTGGCAGGTGGGTGGGGCGAGCAGGAAGGCTTGCTGAGCAGGTCCAGGCCATGTGGACAATGTGGGACCACTCATCAAGCTCCCCCACACCCTGGATGGAGATGGGTCCATCCATCCTTAGTTGGTATCATCCATTTGGGGAACTGTATCACACACACAACATAATAAAGGTTCAGGAGTTCCCCAAGCTTTGAAATGTCTTTGTGCTGTGGAGTGACCTTTTTAAATATTTGGGAAGGGCTGTGTTCAGATCATCGGTTTCCCTTTCCAGCCATGAGAGCCATGTTGAAAGTATATGGTGACCCAGGGCTTCATCACACAAGGCTAAAAAGCCTATAATTTACCAGGGCTTCTGCTTCTGGAATCTTTGTGGGATTAGATTGGGTCCTTTCCATGTGGCTTAAAAACTAAACTAAACTAAACTTCTCTATAAGGGCTATGTGTTTCATTACAAAGCCACTTGGTGACGCTGTTGTTTTATTTGCAATAAAAGCGACTTTAAAACAGTATACCCTCATTTATATCGACTCCATGGTGGGAGGATGGAAAATGCCAGAGTTTCGTTGTCATGGAAAATAGCACAATAGAGCTCACAAAGAGTGGGACGTTTCCTGGGGGAGGACTGTGTCATGTAGAGGACCTGCAAACTTCTGTGAGTAAGCAATCTCCATAGCAGAATAAAAGCCCCATATGAAGGATCCCCCAATATATCCACCTACCCAGGTCATCAATTGACTTCTTATCACCTGAAATGACTGTAAGAGTTCCAGGATACACTGGGTGTTTGTGTGGCAGGAAGAGTATCCACTACACCTGTTTCCCTACGGCCCAGCACTGACAGTAATAACATCCAACAAGTGGTAGGAGGCTCTCCTACATTACACCATTTCTGCATTTTGATGTGTGAAGTTCCTTTTGCCACAACAGAATGGCAGAATGGCAATGGAAGTCCTGGTGATGAAGATAAATCTCTCCTTAGTCACTGGGTTCTCTTCATATAATAACAATTTTTCACATTACTCTCACTAGTTTTAAATGACTTATTTAAAATGACTTAATATAACATAAATATCAAAATGGGTTACTCCCCTCCCCAAGTTAATAAATACTGATTCTTATAGGAGATAGTTATAACAAATGCATTTTTAGAGGGAAATAAAGGATAATGTTGAGAAAACACATGATAAACTGTTATTTTAGTTTCCAGTAACACAAGTGGGTGCATGTAAAATGTGACTAGGAGGTGGTGGGTAGATGAAACAAACTATATATATATATATATATATATTTATGAAAGAGAGAGAGAGAGAGAGAGAGAGACCATGGAATTCAGCATTAATAAATGTTCTTAGAACTGAGAGTGTAAGTGGGTTGGGGGGGAGGATTGACAGAGCCATAACTCTCAGACAGTGTAATCAGGAGCCACAGACATGCACACAAAGGTTGGATGTAGGGGTGGGCGGGTCACTCACCATCTGTTCTGTGATGGTGTCAGTGGGGGGGGAGGTGAACCATTCCTCCCCCCCCTGGAATCTGTCCAGGCCAACTCTGCTCCACCTCGATCCTGCAGAGCTGGCCACCTGCTCCACTTTGCTGGTGAATGTTGATATGGCCGGCAGCCATTGCCATGCCGTATCACTGTGCTAAGTCTCTGGACGCAAATGGCATAGTGGGTAGGGATGTCAGAGAATTCCACCCGGAATCCATGGTGGAATGGCCTCCCCCACCCCACCACCCCGTGGAATCCCCCTGGGATGGAATGTACCTGGTGGCAAATCCTGCGGCTCTGGCAGCTCCAGCGACAGTGGCGGATGTGGCGGCAGCTCTGGCTGGTCTCCTGGCCGCTGCTGGGCTGCTGCGGCCGCAAATGGCCGCAGCATTTGCGTCCTTGCAGTAAGCCGTGATAGGCTATGTAAATACTTACGTAGCCTATCAAGGCAAAGAGCAGGGGAACAAATGGCATAGCGGCCGCCATTTGCATGGCAGGCTGCCTTTTGCCGTGATAGGCTACGTAAATACTTACGTAGCCTATCACAGCTTACTGAAAGGATGCAAATGGCGGCCGCGACGACGGCCGCCATTTGTGGCTGCAGCAGCCCGGCTGCGGCCAGAACTCCAGCTGTGGCTGGCCCCAGCCGGCAGCTCCACAGAGCCGGAGCGGAGCCGGCTGGGGAGGATTCCAGGGGGAGGGACAGAGAGCCTCCCCACCACCATGGATTGACCAGCATGGAGCCAGGTAGGGATTTCGTACATTCCTAGTAGTGGGCGCCATTTGCTGCCATGCAGCTGGTAGATTAGCCTAAATGCAGCCATTTACGGCTGCATTTAGGTAAATCTACCAGCTTTACGGCTGCAAATGGCGCCCACTACGCCATTTGCATCTGGAGACTTACAGCGATAAGGCACAGCAATGGCTGCCAGCCATATTGACATTCACCAGGGATGCAGAGCAGGTGGCCGGCTCCACAGGATCAAGGCAGCGACGGATCCAACCCAGACAGATTCTGCAGGGAGGCGGAGGTGAGTGCTCCATTCTGCCATGGGCCCCAATGGGGCCAGATTCTTGGAATCCAGCCTCATTGGGGTCCGTGGCGGAATTCTCCCCCATCCCTAGTTGGATGCCAATGACAGAAATGGATGAACAGGTAAATTCCATAAATGCCCTTGATTGGATCCAAAGGTGATCTTCTACAGGTGAAGCTGTCTTTCACTCACACAGGGGCTTGTATTTTTGCATCTTGTTGGAAGAGTTCTTCTCTAAGTGGGAGCTATAGAATTTGTCTGTTATACCAACTGGTCTGAGGATGGGGCCAATGAGCCTATTTAAGCCTACGCTGCATCTGACCAGACCCTCTTACATCTTTGTTGGCATCAACCCACCCTACATTTATGACACAGTGTAAGGTTACCTGGCCACATATGGACTGAGTAGGGATATTTTGCCCAGAAAACAGAGTATATGTAACACGAGTCTTACCCATAACCCCAAGCAGTCCTCCTTACTCACACACCCAGACAATGGCAAATCAAGTTACAAGGGATTTATTATTACACACTATATAAATATCACAGTCCCAACAAAACATCAAGGCCCACCCTGATACACCCTTAGCATGATGGCTAAATACAGCTGAGAAGCATAACTGCATTCTTCATATCTTCTTCATGGGCAGGTTAATCCCAACTGACACCAACTGGTATGAAACTCAAAGTCTCATACCAGTTACAAAAAGGCAGCAATATATGTACAGTCTTGGCTCCAAGGAGGCAGACTAACGTCCACACTCCCAGCTCTGTAGCTGACTTGCCACCAAATCGCAGTCTGTGACAATGGAGTCCTCACTCCTTGAAGAAACACTCTCCTGGCTTCCAGTTGCAGACAGTATCTGGCCTTGGCAGCCTTTTCTTCTCCTGAAAGCAAGGAGATTTGCATCACTCTGAGATTCTCTTTTGAAGCCTTCCATGCTCTGTCCATGAATCTATTCTTCTTGCAACACCCTTGTTGAACAAGAACTAGCAACACCCATAGCAATACCTCCTCCCCTCTCCCTTTCTGCCTCAGGGCTTTGGCTTAAATGCACACCTGGTCAGGATAAGCACACCCACATTAACTCCTGCTAACTCTTCCCAGATGTACAGGACTCCATCTGTTACTCATATCCTAAAAAACATATGTCCCACCCCACATGTGTATTACTTCAGCAAATGCAGTTTTCAGAAAATGTAGTTTTTGGGACGTACGTTTACCAAAGTAAAATGTTGTTCTATCCAAAGTCTATGGTTTCTTTGTATGAATGAACAAGGCCATGAACCACTGTTGCATTGCTTTCCAGCTTTGGTTGAAACCTTGAGAATTCAAGTTTGCATTTGTCTTTGAAGTCCATTTTTTGGTTGCAGAGAGTCCTCTTAGAAAGGAAAATAATATTTTAGAAGGGGAGGGAAAAAAATCATTACAGTTTCATAGGCTATGTCCAATTGACCTTTGGCATCAAGCACGCCAAGGTGATACATTGGGTCATCATATACTTCCAAGGTGGTTCTCGGGGCTTAAAAGGGAAACTAATGATCTGAACACAACACTTCCCAGACATTTTTTTTTAAAAAAACCCTAATAGGACAATATATAAATGATAGCAGGTAGATATCGGTGAGTTGGTTCAGACCGTTATGCTCATCTCTTGCTTCTCATCACTTGATGCCTCATCACTCAACACTGGGTGACTGAGGGGTCTGAATACATGAGCTAACTCCACTGATATACCTTCCCCCCACATCCGGCTTGCCTGGCCATGGGAAGGATTTTGTGGCCAGGGTGGCAGGGGGAGAGACAAGGAGAATACCACTGGCATTCCTAAGTGGCCGCACTGGGGAGAAGAGGGGCTAACCAGTCATTTTAAGCTGAGGAGCCCCTCCCTCCACCCTCTGTGAAGCGTGGCTTCTTCCCTCCCACTCTGTATGCAGTATGGGTTATGCTGGTCATCCTTTCAGGGTCCAAGAAGGTGTTTTTGGCTCATAGTCAGATTGGCTTTGGCTATGTGTCTTTTTGCCTACTTCACACTGTAAGAGGGGTTGGGAGTTAATTCAGGGTGTTTTGGTCTTATTTAAATCCTTAGGTCAATTTGGTCATGTTTTCTAAATAGGCAGTTATGTGCGGGCACCTTGGATGGGGTATAGGGTTAGTGAGCATTCAGAGGCACCATTTCTGGTGACTGGTAAGGCCTGAGGCTTCCAGCTCAGGGTTTGAGCAGAGGCCAACTCTCCTCACCCACTCAGAGTTTTGCAGCCAGAGAGGGTGTGTAAGAGGGGAAGGCCTTCTGTCCCCAAATTGGGCAGTCCTTAGGGGTGGCAATCAAAGACGCCACTCTACAGGTGTTAAATGTCTCACCCAATAAGAACATAAGAAGAGCCCTGCTGGATCAGACCAGGGGTCCATCTAGTCCAGCATTCTGTTCACACAGTGGCCAACCAGCTGTCGACCAGGAACCCACAAGCAGGGCATGAGCGCAACAGCACCCTCCCGCCCATGTTCCCCAGCAACTGGTGCACATAGGCTCACTGTCTCTGGTACTGGAGGTAGCACATAGCCATCAGGACTAGTAGCTATTGATAGCCTTTTCCTCCAGGAATTTGTCCAACCCTTTTTTAAATTAAAGCCATCCAAATTGGTGACAATCACTACATCCTGTGGTAGTGAATTCCATGGTTTAACTATGCTCTGTGTGAGGAGGTACTTCCTTTCATCTGTCCTGAATCTCCCACCAATCAGCTTCATAGGATGACCCCAGGTTCTAGTATTTTGAGAGAGGGAGAAAAATGTCTCCCTATCCACATTCTCCACACCAGGCATAATTTTGTAGACCTCTATCATGTCTCACCTTACCCTTCTTTTTTCCAAGCTAAACAATCACAGGTTAAATGCCAGGTTAATCACTTGCTTGGTGAAGTTGCCCACTTAGGTTTCCCTTTGCAAATCTGATCAATTTCAATATGGCCCAAAATTTTATACCAACTACTTGTGTCTCATCACTTTACCGTCCCCCCTTCACCCACAAATCCATTGCATTGAAGTGGCATGAGAATGGTGTCAAAATTCTATCTGTGCTGCTTGTTCTCTCAGAACATGCTCCAAGTAGGGTTGGCAGAGAATTTCTCCCCGAAACTTCGGGGGGCCGAGCACCAACGTGTTCAGCCCCCCGAAGAAGTTTCAGGGAGAAATTCTCCGCACCCCCCCGCCCCCCGCCCCCCCGGGACGGGACTTACCTTTCCCGAATGTCCCTCCCAGCGGCGGGTCCCGGCGGCGGTTTGTCGGGTCTTCGTCAGGGGCGGGGGCGGCAGCCAATCTTTCGACCGGCTGCCGCCACCGCCATTCCAATAAAACTAAAAAAAAAAACCACCCCCATGATAGGCTACATGACGATTAACGTAGCCTATCACGGCTAGATTTGCAAAGTCAGCCATGATAGGCTACGTAAATTGTCACGTAGCCTATCACGGGTGACTTTAAAAAAAAAACACGTACGGCTAATGGCGGCCCCCATAGGGAGCCGCCATTCACATTCCTTATTTGGTCGCTGTAGTCTACGTAAAGATTACGTAGACTACGGCGACCAAATAAGGAACGCGAATGGCGGCTCCCTATGGGGACCGCCATTTGCGTACGCGCTTTCTTTTTTTTTTAAAGTCACCCATGATAGGCTACATGACGATTTACGTAGCCTATCACGGCTGACTTTGCAGATCTAGCTGTGATAGGCTATGTTAATCGTCATGTAGCCTATCACGGGGGTGGTTTTTTTTTAACTTTTTATTTCGCGGCCGGGCGAGGTGAGGCGCCTCCTCCCCGGCCTGAATTTCGGCCAGGCGAGGCGGGAAGCCTCCCCCCCGGCCTGAATTTCGGCCGGGCGAGGCAGGAAGCCTCCCCCCCCAGCCTGAACTTTGGGGTGAGAGCAGTGAAGCGCCTCCCCCCCACCGCGAAAAGCTGCGAGACCAGGTAAGTGACTTTCGTGCACCCCTAGCTCCAAGTCACTTATGGAAGCCATTCCTTGGTGTTGCAGTCAACATGTGATGAACATGCATGTGTAAATCTAGTGTACTCATCTCTGCTATGAAAAAGAAGAAGATAAAGTATTGGGGCTGTTAATGTAGAAAAAGCTATAACATGTAAAATGAAACCCAAATCTGAAAGAAAAAATAAACACATCTCCTGCACTTAGTGGATTTTTTATTTCCAAAGCATTCATAAAGGAAGATAGTGTGCGCTCCATCTTCACCAGGCAGTTTCAGTAATTAACGAACAGAATGTCAACTTAGGCATGAAGATAGCTTTGATTGGCTAGAATTCTCTTTCTATGAAGTTTAAGTAGAAGACTTCAGTATGCCTGATTCTATTGTATCCACACTTTTGTGCCAGAGTGTAGGCATGTTGTGTTGTGCATCATTTTCTCACAGAAACAATGGAATGTTTCCTGAGGATGTTGTGGCACTGAGGGTCTAGGAAATGGCTAACCCCTATCAAGCTCGTATTCATATAATGCTTTGCTTTGGGGGTTGATGGAATAATCTTTATGACTTATTTAAAGGGGAGAGATGTGTGCTCCTTGCCTCTGCAAAACAAAAGTATTTTTGGCCCCTTTGTTGCCAATTAAGTGGTGATTATTCATTCCCATATTCAGTATTTCACCACGAACTCGCTCTCTCCCCCCTCTTCATATGGCACATTCAGAATGATTTCTAATCAACAGCAATTAGAAGTAGATTCATTGGTTCTCTTCTACAAAGGAAGCTAATTACCCAAGCACATATTAGGGCTCTGCACCGCTTCAGCACGAAGCCCAAGCTCCATGTCAAAGCAGGACACTTCGAGGCACTTTGGGCCACCTCCAAGGTGAGGCAGAGGGCCCCCAAAGTGGCCTGACGTGCATCGGGTCACTCTGAAGCACTTCAGTGCACTTCAGCACCATCTGGAAGCCCAACCCCTATTCTGATGCCGCTGCCACCACCTAGCCCCCGGCTCCTTACCTGGGTCCTATGGACATGTGCTGGCAGCCATCTCGTTGTTCCAGGGGAGGAAGCCATTTTTAAAATGGTGACTCCCGTATTTCCGGAAACACAGTGAGTCACCTTTAAAAAAAAAATGGTTCCCCCCATCCCCCGGGAAAAGAAGACAGCTGCTGGCACGTGTCCAGAGGGCCTAGGAGCTGGCACCTGCAGCAGCAGCTCCCCTGGTACCATAGCCAGTTCCCCCGGCAGTGCCAGCGGCGGCTCCTCTGGCAGAGGCCCCCCTGGCAGCAGCTCCCCTGATGGCAGTGGTGCCCTCCCCACATGGAACAAGGCTAAGGGCCCAGGTAAGGAGCTGTGGGCTGGGCCGTGTGTTGCGGGGGGGGGGGGAAGCAGGATTCGGATGTCCAAATACCTCTTCAGCTTCATTGACCAAGGTGAGTTGCGGCCCTCCAAAAGAGCCTGAACCAAATCAGGCCCACCTCGGGAGCCCAAAAGCGGCCTCTGAGTCAGATCGGGGAGTCCATGCAGAGCGCTAGTATATAGATCAATTACCTTACTGTAACGTCATCATACTGAGTAACCCCAGAACTAGGGATGATGCAGGTGCCCGAATGGGTCCAGCAGTCCTTCAAACTCCCCCCCCGCTTGCTCCCCCTGAATCCAGCTTGATGAGTTTCTGCCCCTGCCTGCCAAGCCGTGCAAGTGGCCAGTTCTGCTCCGCAAGAATTCTACAGACCGAGGTCCGCCCCGATCCTCCATCCGCATGCCCCGGATTCCCCCTTTTTTTTCAGCTCCCCGAACTTACGTAAATAATTCCATAAGTACCACTGAAAAATCCTTTCCGTGCACTCACTGTCGGTCTCCGTAAGCCTCGGGTTATAGGGCAAATGCCTATTTATTTTCATTAAAAGGGTAAAGCCCTTTGCTGAAATTCCCCACATAACTTCTGGTCACCTGACCTCACCTGACCTCACCTGACCTGTCCTGTCCTGACCTCACCTCACCTGACCTTGCCTCACCTGACCTCACCTGACCTCACCTCCACAGACAATAAAAAGAAAAGATGGAGGATTTCCGTGGACTTCAAGACTCAGCCCCAGCGAAAGAAAGCCTCGGGTCACAGGGAAAATGTCTTGTAAAATGGGTAAAGACATTTGTGTTCTTCTTCCTCCATTTCCGATTTATGGATTTCTTTGCATAATGGTTTTCGTAAAGTCTGCTGTTCAGCAGACAAAAAAAGGGGGTCTGCGTGAGCTCCGGTCCAGGTTGACTGGGCCACCCCATTCCGAGGACGATTCCGCAGACTGGAATTATCAGAATTCGATCCCATTTAAAATTCAGGTGGAATTCTCTGACATCCCTACACAACAGTAGGGATGGTGAAGAATTCCACCACAGATCTCAGGGAGGCCGAATGCCAGTGCATTCGGCCCCCCAAAATCTGTGGTGGAACGGCCTGCCACTCCCCCGCCCCCCTGCGGATCCCCCCAGGATGAGACTTACCTGGGGCAGATCTTCCGGGTGGCGGTGGCTCCGGCAGCGGCTTCGGTGGCGGCGGCGGCGGCAGCTGGTCTTCCGACCAGCTGCCACTGCCACCATTTGCAGGTTTTTGGTTTGTTTTTTTTAAACCCACGTGATAGGCTATGTAAGTTTTTATGTAGCCTAAAACGTCTGGGTAAAAAAAAAAAAAAAGCGCACGCAAAAGGCAGCGGCTATGGCCGCCGCCATTTGCGTACACTTTTTTATTTTTAACCCAGATGTTTTAGGCTACGTAAAAACTTACGTAGCCTAAAACGACTGGGTTAAAAAGAAAGAAAAAAGGCGTACGCAAATGGTGGCGGCTATGGCCGCCTCCATTTGCGTTCCTTATTTTGGGCCGTCTTAGTCTACGTAAATAATTATGTAGACTAAGATGGCAAAAATAAGGGAAACGCAAATAGCATTCACTACGCTATTTGTGTTCCTCTTATTTTCGCCGTCTTAGTCTACGTAAATATTTACGTAGATTAAGACATCAAAAATAAGGAACGCAAATGGCAGCGGCCGTAGCTGCCGCCATTTGCATATGCAGTTCCCCCCCCCCCAGAGCCCTCCGCGGCCGGACATCCTGCTGTGGACAGCTCCGGCCTGGCTGGGCCTGGCTGGCTGCTCAGCCGGCCAAGAAGGATTCCAGGGGGGGGGGGGAATGGAGCGCCTCCCCCCCATCCAGGATTTCAGGGGGAGGGACGGAGTGCCTCTCCCCCCACCATCAGCATAATCTGCGAACAGGTAAGTGATTTTCGTACATCCCTACACAACAGCAGCCATAAAGGGCCATTTCCACAACATTAGAGGCCTCTACTGTAGAGGAAATGATGCTTTACAGCAGCTGTCATGCACAACAATAAACATATGAAAATATAGAGCCCCATCTTGTGTAAAAGATGGCAGCTTGCATGGAGGGGCGGGCAGCTACAGTGCACTCCCAGACAGCCCTCCAAGCCCTTCCGGGACTCACACAGCCTGGCTTGCATGGGTGAGTGGCAGCTGTGGATGCTTGAGCAGTGTGTGCGTGAAGGGTAGTATATTGGGACCATGAGGGAGGGGGAGTTTAACCCTTTCCTCCCCATTCCATAGTCTTGGTAACCCACCCACCCTGAAGCTGATTCTTCTGATGCAAATAACAGCTCCATCGAGGGGGTGTTGTTGGTGGACCATGGCAGTGGGGGTGGGGGTTGAACTCTTCTATCCCAACCATGTAGTCTTGTTGTTTTTCACTATGGCTGCTATTTACATGTTTTAAATCTCTGTGTTAATTATATTCATGCAATTAACATTTTATTTTTCCCCCATGGTAAAAGTATGGGTGGAAGATTTGAAGGGAAAGATGTCTAATTTCACTTTCAAATTGCAATTACCTAACACAGAAAATGCAGGGACATATTTATGGTTGTCAGTAAATCAACTTTGTGGACAATGACAATATTTGAGGAAATATGATCCAGTCGTTAAAGAGTTGGTCTTCGATCTCAGGGACATTATTTAACTATTGATCAGATGAGATATTCTAGCCCACTGAAAATTCAGATTTAGATTTAGATTTACAGTTGCATTAGCACAAGGACCTTTCTTAAATGGATAC
Source organism: Heloderma suspectum (assembly GCF_057233095.1). Classification (NCBI taxonomy): domain Eukaryota; kingdom Metazoa; phylum Chordata; class Lepidosauria; order Squamata; family Helodermatidae; genus Heloderma; species Heloderma suspectum. The sequence goes on from NC_139461.1 coordinate 178,363,283, forward strand.
AGCATAATATATTTGAATGGCCACATAGCTCTGCGGGGAAGATTTTTCTGCCCTCTTTTTGTTCATTCTTATCTGAAGTGTATGTTTTTCTCCATATCATTTTTAACCATCTCTTCTGTGTTTCTTAAAACATCTGCCAGCGAATTCTTCTCCTTCCTGAAAAAAGAGAGAGGAGGATTTCTAGAAACAGTGGGTTGAACAAAACTATCTTTCAACTACAGGAAACAGAACAAAAATACAGGTCTGGAGCAAAAAGTTGCTTGAGCAAGCAAATGTATCCTTGAAAAAGCAGCTCAGATTATCAGATTCTGTAGAGAAATCTATTCAAGTGAGCAACTGTAAAAAGTAATGAAAGGACAGAATTTGATAAGCCAACTGTTCAAGGACATTCCAAGCCTATCGGAATGATCCCACAAAATGAAATCTGTACAAGCCCTTCATAAATATATAACATCTTTCCATCCATAAGAATTCTTGTAAAGCACCATTTTGTTAATTTCTTTTTCGAGGGCTAAGGATGTACGAATCCCCTATGTACCAGTCCGGGGCGGGGGGAGTCTGCAGGGGGGGGAGGCAATCCATTCCTCCCCACAGAATCCTCTTCAGACAGCTCCTCTGTGGCAATTCCGCAGAGCCACAGGCCAGCTCGGAAGTGCCAGTGATATGGTCACCATGCCATATTGCTGGCTGAAGGAGACTACTGACTGCGGATGCAAATGGCATCCCGGATGCCATTTGCGGCCATAAAGGTCTTAGTTTAAGGTAAATGCAGACGTAAGTGGCTGCATTTACCTTAAACTAAGGCCTTTACGGCCGCAAATGGTGCCCTGGATGCCATTTGAGTCCGTGCATTTCATTCACGCAATAGGCTATGGAAATATTTGCATAGCCTATCACGTAAAAACAGGGATGCAGGGACATCTCTCGAGGAGGCCAGGGCAAGAGTGTTAGGGGCTGGCCACAGCGAGGCCCTTCATCCCTGCGCCGGCTGCTAAAGAAGCCCTTGACAACTGGCGTGGAGAGGAAGGCCTTGCTGGCACCCCAGCGCTCTCACCCTGGTCTCCTCAAGAGGAGGGCAGGGCAAGTGTACTAGGGGATGGCTGTGCTAAGGACTTGGCAGTCAAGCCCTTGTGTGCATAAAGCACAAGGGCTTGACTGCCAGAGCCCTTGGCACAAAGCGGAGGGGCGGCTCGTGTGGCTCGGCGGGCGGGGTGAGCAGGCAGGCTCACTGAGTGGGACCAGGTGGCATGAGCTGGGTGGGGGGCAGCTCATCAAGCTCCCCTCACCCCAAATGGAGATGGGCCCATCCATCCCTAGGGTGTGGCCCCCAGCACCCCAGAAGAACCCAATGCAACCCTCGGGGAAAAAACATTTGTGAATTAGAAGATAAGCTGATCCCCCAAATAAGAAGATCAGGACTGCTTCTTTCTGTACATGGCATTTCCAATCTAGTAAATTGACCTAAGGGCTAGTTCTCACATCATCAGTAGGAGGTTCCTCTCAGGTAAAACATCCAATGGAGGTGGCAGGAAAACTTCCAATAACAGCATTAGTGGAGTTTCCCACAGGGGTCATCCACATCCCTAAGGTGGCTCAAAGGTGTGTCTAAAGTGAAAAACTGGTGAATTTGGAGATAACAGGGATTCCAGGGATGTGTCATGACAAAGCTGGGATGTAACAGTGAGTCAGACTGTGTGTGTGCAGCCTTCAGAGCCCTTTTCAGGCTAGAGATGGGGGGAGGGTATTTAAATGCTCCTTTGATTAGTAGACAGTTTGAAGCTTCCCAATTGGTTAGACCTAGTATAAATATTAGGAGCCTGTTTTTCTGCCCTTGCTATGTCAACAGTAGGGATGGATGGACTCAATTGTGCCCAACCAGCACAGGTGCTTGCCAAGTTGCCACTGCTGCCCACCCCTGCAAGCTGGGCTGTACAAGCCCTGGAGGGCTCAGTGAGCAATCCAGGAGTGCCCTGCAGCTCCCACTGCTTGATCATAGAATCATAGAATCATAGAATAGTAGGGTTGGAAGGGGCCTACAAGGCCATCGAGTCCAACCCCCTGCTCAATGCAGGAATCCAAGTCAGAGCATCCCTGACAAATGGCTGTCCAGCCTCGTCTTGAAGGCCTCCAGTGTGGGAGAGCCCACCACCTCCCCAGGTAATTGGTTCCATTGCCGTATTGCTCTGACACTCAGGAAGTTTTTCCTGATGTTCAGTCGGAATCTGGCTTCCTGTAACTTGAGCCCATTATTCCGTGTCCTGCACTCTGGGATAATCAAGAAGAGATCCTGGCCTTCTTCTCTGTGACAACCTTTCAAGTACTTGAAGAGCGCTATCATATCTCCCCTCAGTCTTCTCTTCTCAAGGCTAAACATGCCCAGTTCTTTCAGTCTCTCTTCATAGGGCTTTGTTTCCAGTCCCCTGATCATCTTTGTTGCCCTCCTTTGAACCCTCTCCAGCTTGTCTGCATCCTTCTTAAAGTGTGGTGCCCAGAACTGGACACAGTACTCCAGATGAGGCCTAACCAGTGCTGAGTAGAGGGGAACTAGTACTTCCCGGGATTTGGAAGCGATGCTTCTATGAATGCAGCCCAAAATAGCATTTGCCTTTTTTGCAGCCACATCACATTGTTGGCTCATATTCAGCTTGTGATCGACGACAATTCCAAGATCCTTCTCGCTCGTAGTGTGGTTGAGCCACGTATCCCCCATCTTGTAACTGTGCATTTGGTTTCTTTTTCCTAGGTGCAGAACTTGGCATTTGTCCCTATTAAATGCCATTCTGTTGTTTTCTGCCCAGCACTCCAGTCTATCCAGATCACTTTGAATTTTGTTTCTGTCTTCCAAAGTATTAGCTATCCCTCCCAATTTTGTGTCATCTGCAAATTTGATCAGCATTCCCTGCACCTCCTCCTCCAAGTCATTAATAAAAATATTGAAGAGCACTGGGCCCAGGACTGAGCCCTGCGGTACCCCACTCGTTACCTCTCCCCAGCTTGAGAAGGTCCCATTGATAAGCACTCTTTGAGTCCGATTCTGTAGCCAACTGTGGATCCACATGATCGTTGTTTCATCTAGCCCACTTCGAGCTAGTTTGCTCATCAGGATATCATGGGGCACTTTGTCGAAAGCTTTGCTGAAGTCGAGGTATATGATGTCTACAGCATTCCCACGGTCTACAAGAGAGGTGACTTGATCAAAAAATGAGATCAGATTTGTCTGGCAGGACTTGTTTTTGACAAATCCATGTTGGCTTCGAGTAATCACTGCATTGTTGTCAAGGTGCTTCCAGATGGATTGCTTTATGATCTGCTCCAGAATTTTCCCAGGGATTGATGTCAGACTGACTGGTCTGTAGTTCCCAGGTTCCTCCTTTTTACCCTTTTTGAAGATAGGGACAACGTTAGCCCTCCTCCAGTCATCTGGCACTTCCCCGGTCCTCCATGATTTCTCAAAGAGAATAGACAGCGGTTCTGAGAGCTCTTCTGCCAGTTCCTTTATGACTCTAGGATGCAGTTCATCTGGCCCTGGAGATTTGAACTCATTCAAAGTAATGAGGTGTTCCTTGACCATATGCCTGTCGATCTCAAGCTGCAATCCTGCCCCTTCAGCCTGTACTTCGCCTTTGCCAGGGGGGTCATAGACCCTCTTTTGGGAGAAGACTGAGCCAAAGTAGGAATTGAGCACCTCTGCCTTTTCTTTGTCATCTGTTATCATTTTGCCATCCTTATTTAATAGCTGAACAACCATTTCTTTCCTCTGCCTTTTACTATGCACGTAGCTGAAGAAAGCCTTTTTGTTGTTTTTAGCATCCCTCGCTAACCTCACCTCGTTCTCCGCTTTAGCCTTCCTGACGCCATCCCTGCAATTCTGTGCTACCTGCCTGTACTCTTCCTTTGTTACTTGGCCTTCTTTCCACTTCCTATATGTGTCCTTTTTTGTTTTCAGGTCATCCCTAAGCTTTTTGTGAAGCCACATTGGCTTCTTCTGTTGTCTTCCACCTTTTCTTCTTGTTGGAATTGTTTGTGATTGTGCCTTGAGAATTTCCTTTTTTAAAAGTTCCCACCCATCTTGGACTCCTTTTCTCGCTAGCATTGCTTGCCATGGGACCTTACTGATCATTGTTCTGAGTTTATTAAAATCAGCTTTCCTAAAATCCAGGGTACGCGTTTGAGTACACTCGGCTTTTGCTTCCCTTAGAACCAAGAACTCAAGTACAACATGGTCGCTTTCCCCCAGAGTTCCTGTAACTGCTACTTTATCCACTAAGTCATCTCTGTTGGTTAGGATCAAGTCAAGGATAGCCGATCCTCTAGTTCCTTCCTCTACTTTCTGTAGGAGGAAGTTATCCGCCACACAAGTCAGGAATTTCCTGGAGGGGCCATGTTTTGCAGAATTTGTCTCCCAACAAATATCGGGGAAATTGAAGTCCCCCATTACTACTACATCATGCTTCCTTAAAACATTGGCTATTTGCTTTTCAAAAGTTTCATCCTTGGCTTCTCCTTGATTGGGTGGCCGGTAGTAGACTCCGACCACCAGGTTCCTTTTATTCTTTGCTCCATTTATTTCAACCCAGATGCTCTCGATGGGGCTACCAAGCTCCTCCTCCTGTATTTCTGTGCAGAGATATGTATTTTTCACATACAGTGCAACCCCGCCTCCCTTTCTGTTCCTCCTGTTCTTTTTGAACAAGTTATATCCTTCAACTGCTGTATTCCAGTCATGAGAGTCATCCCACCAAGTCTTAGTTATACCTATCAAGTCATAATTTCCCTCCTGTATTAAGAGTTCAAGTTCGTTCTGTTTGTTTCCCATACTCTGGGCATTAGTATATAGACATCGAAGACCATGTGCTTCATAGTCTGGCTTTCTTCCTACATGTGTCTGAAGACTATTATTGGGCGCTATCAGCGCTGTTCTCTCCATTGCAGTGCATGCGCCTACGTCCATTGTTACCCCCAACATTACATCTCCCTTCCCCGTAGGATTCAGTTTAAAGCCCTCCTGATGAAGTTCTTCATGCTGTGGCCAAACACATTCTTCCCAGCCTTTGTGAGGTGCAACCCATCCCTAGCCAACAGCCCATCTTCCAGGAAGTATAGCCCGTGGTCCCAGAATCCAAATCTCTCTCGTCGGCACCACCTTCGTAGCCAGTCATTCACCCGGAGTATTTTTCGTTCCCTTTCTATCCCTCTTCTAACTACTGGAAGGATGGATGAGAAAACTATCTGGGCCCCAAAGTTCTTGAGTTTCCTTCCCAAAGCTTCAAAGTCTGACGTGATCTCTTCGTAGCTCCGCTTGGCGGTATCATTTGTTCCCACATGGATGAGAAGAAAGGGATACCTGTCAGTGGGCTTTATGAGTGCAGGCAACCTTTCAGTCACGTCTCTAATCTGTCCTCCCGGGAGACAACATACCTGGCGAGTCCACGGGTCTTCGCGACATACTTGGGTCTCGATCCCACGCAGCAAGGAGTCTCCCACTACTACCACTCTTCTCTTCTTCTTCTTGTAGGCCTGGGTTTCATCGCCTCTGTTTGACTGACCTTCAGCCTCTTGCTCACTCTCATGCAGGTTCCCCTGTGATTCTTCCTCTGCAGGCTGTCCTCCAGTCTCATCTGCAAGTACCTGGAATCGGTTCCACAGCTCCACCGCTTCCACTGGTGCAGAGTGGCGTCTAGTTCTTCTTCTCCTAACTGTCACCGTTTTCCAAGGAGTATCCTCTACTCCATTTTTCTTCACCTCAGCATTTCCCACTGCCTCATCTTGCTGTTGCTCTTCAAGCTTCTGGTCTGCCCTTTGCTGCTGTAGTTCCCCCATTCTGTCCAAGAACTCTTCGTGTTCTCTTATTCCCCGGAGGGTTGACAGTCGCCGCTCCAGTCCACTTACTTTTTCCTCCAGCAGCGTGATCAACTTGCACTTGTTGCAGGTGTAGGCCATGTTGTTCTCAGGCAAGAAAACAAACATTGCACACACCTTGCAGGTCACCACCACTGGAGAGTCTTGTCCTTCCATAGCCTCTTCTCCCTTTTTGTGTCTAGCTTTGTGATTGTTCTAGACTAGCCTGTGCCTGCTCCTCTACTCAGTAGAGGTTAAAAGCAGAGTCCCACTGGTGTGGAAGTGTGTGTTACAAGACAAATAAATGAAAAAAAGTTAGTAAAAAAAAATAATAAAAAAAAATGTTAGGGGCCTCCCCCTTGACCTCCCCTGCCGAACTCCCCTGGCCAACTCCTGTTTGCTCCCCCTGTTCACTCGCTCTGTTCGCTCGCTCTCTGGGAGCTTGCCTGCTTCTGTAGTCCCTGGACGAGCTGGAGCAGCTTGCTCTGCTCTGCTCTGCTCAGCTGGGAGGCGGGAAACAGACTGAAGCTTCCCGCCCAGTCAGCTGCTGGGAGTACTCAGGCCACACCCTTCCAATTCAGTTGGAGCTCTCAGAAGCTCCTGGTGAGCTCACAGCCAGTCAGAAGGATAAAGGGCAGCGCCCTGGGCTTCCTGCAACCCACTTACCTCTTAGCCTCTGTCTCCTTTGTCTCCTTTGTCTCTTCAACCACTGCAACTCCCCTGGCCAACTCCTGTTTGCTCCCCCTGTTCGCTCGCTCTGTTCGCTCGCTCTCTGGGAGCTTGCCTGCTTCTGTAGTCCCTGGACGAGCTGGAGCAGCTTGCTCTGCTCTGCTCTGCTCAGCTGGGAGGCGGGAAACAGACTGAAGCTTCCCGCCCAGTCAGCTGCTGGGAGTACTCAGGCCACACCCTTCCAATTCAGTTGGAGCTCTCAGAAGCTCCTGGTGAGCTCACAGCCAGTCAGAAGGATAAAGGGCAGCGCCCTGGGCTTCCTGCAACCCACTTACCTCTTAGCCTCTGTCTCCTTTGTCTCCTTTGTCTCTTCAACCACTGCAACTCCCCTGGCCAACTCCTGTTTGCTCCCCCTGTTCGCTCGCTCTGTTCGCTCGCTCTCTGGGAGCTTGCCTGCTTCTGTAGTCCCTGGACCAGCTGGAGCAGCTTGCTCTGCTCTGCTCTGCTCAGCTGGGAGGCGGGAAACAGGGATGCAACTGGCCACCATTTTTACATAAGATGGTGGCTCGCATCAAGGAATAGGCAGCTGCAGGGGTGTGCCTGCTGCCACCGCCACTACATCAGGGGTGGGGGGAGGAGAAGAGGAGAGGTGCCCCCTTCTTCCTCTCTTGTCCTTGCTACCATGGCATTGGCGGTGACAGGCAGCTTTCTGAGGGACTAGGTGCCCTTGCCCTTGCCCGACTCAGTACACACTGAGTCAGGCAAGCTCTGGGGTCTATGGACTAGCATCTGAGTGAGGGCTGAGCTAGTGATTTTTTACTAGGCTTCAAGCCCCAACTGCATGCCCGTGCCATCCCTAGTCAACAGTAAAGGACCTTCTCCTAGCTGCTTAATGACATGACTATGAGGCCTAGGTCTGGGTGTGGAAATGGTTTCCCAAGAACCAGCCTACCCCTGACAGGAGGTTCTTCTTCCTTAGGTGAGACTATTGCAAAGTTTGGAGGGAAGCAAAAAGTGTTTGATAAGACTTCTGAAATTTCTGAAGGAGATTCTGCATGTTCCTCTTAATAAGGACTGGAGCATTTTCTCTTTACACATTGTAGAGCATGCCTGAGTCCTTTACAAGAGAGGCGACTATTTCAGAAAAATGCCTTGCTTTCATCCAACAGCCAACCCTCATTTTATTAGCTCAAACAATTTTGCTGTCCACATAAACAGGTGCTGCTGGCAGCCTTAACAGCTTGTTCAAGTGCATGGATTTCTGCTGAAGAAACACTGTTCTCTAGATTAGATTTTCTTTTCATGGTAGAAGAATTTGGAGGGTATCCGACTTTAAAACTCTGGCTGAGTACATCTGGTGCTTTAACCATTCATTTTGGGGCTCCTCATAGTAGCTGCTAACACCTGGGATGAGAAATTAACAGATGCCTTTCAAGCTGCTTCTTCACTTCAAGCCTCATTTACTTCACCCTATTCACTGTAAAAACAAACAATGCACAATTAAAAGAAGGTCCCAGCCATACCAACAACAACAAAATAAATACATGAAGGTTTCTTATTAGGAATGCATGAAGCAACCAGAATGTGTTTTGGGTAAGGAAAGTAATGATCCAATTTAAAGAAATATGAGCAGGAGGGTTGAAAGATACAATGGCTTGGCTTGTCAACTGGTATTAAAAGCACTCCAGACCCAATACAAGCTTGGCATTGTTGCAAAATGATGCAGGTTTTGTTTTGAGAGCCAAGTGGGAAAGGGGAGTTCTACCCATAACATGGCAGAAGGGTAACTCTTTGGATAAATTCAAAGCACAATATTTTGATACTGGGTTCTCCAGCATGGTGCCCACCAGGCGCCTTTCTCCTCCGGATCTTTATTTTATATCATCATCATCACCATCACCATCAATTATTATTGGCACATTGGCATGCTGAAAAGCAAAGTGCTGCCCTCCAACACCATCTTTAGTTGTTTGAAAAGAGTGGTTTTGTGTTTTAGAGCCCAGACCCCACCTCTGCCTTGTATTTGGGTTCTTGGTTCTTTATGAGGAAGAACACACAGCATTCTTCTCTCAAAATTCCAAATGTACCCACCAGAACCCAAAAAGTTTGGGGACCCCTGTTTTAATTCAGTGCTTTACATTTCTGCACTTTCATGCAACATTTGAATGTCTGCAACATCTTTTTTTTTTAAAGGTGTTTCCAAGGCGATATTGGTGACAGAATCAGAATCTCAATATTTCCAATTAATGTTGATGCTAGCATTAATGGGCATAATCCTCCCATGTGCATCCTCCTCCTCCCCTGTCAGACAGTTGTTCATTGTGCCAATGCAGAGCACTATGCATGGACATGCTTTTGTATGGGAGGCCCATCCAAGCCTCCCACAGGTCCCAACTCCCCTTCAGGACCATGATATTGTCTACTCTTATGACTATCAAGGCCCATCTAGTCCAACAGCAGCAAGGGAGATGCACCTGGAAACACACAACCTGAACATGAAAGTGACTATCAGTGCTTGTTGCTTGTAAGGATGGGGGAGAAATTAGTTCAGTTTGCATTTTAATGTGAACTTCCCTAATTTTGCATGTGCAAACCATTATAAGAACCAAAACCTCAGTTATCCTCACAAATTCACACTTCTCTGAACTTTGAAATGGGGTTCTCCAAACAAAAATGTGTCCAAAAATTTATATATTAAGGAAAATATCATTAAAGTCCTTTAAGTTAGAAAACGTTGGCAAAAAGGTGTATATCATACAAAAATGCATGCATTGAGAGAAATGTGCACAAAAATGCTTATGAATTTTCATGAGAACTTTAAAAAATCCCAGTGTTCAGGATGAACTGAACTTAAGGCTTAGAGAAATTCTCAAAGTTCAAGATGAACCAAACTTAAGGTTGGAAAAATGAGAAACTGAAATGGACAGATTCATCCATCCCTAGTTGGTTGTGCCTGTTCCTGGTACTCAGACATACTAGGGGTGGTTGCAAATGAAATCTCTTCTGCACATTTAGTTGAACATGTGAGAGGGGAGTGGAATGACACTGCTAGCCCTGCCCTAATCTGATGTGCCCATGGGCCATATCTCTCCAGCCATTGTGTGTACATAGTTAACGAGAAAGGACCATACACATATACCCTACACATATTTCTGAAAAGGACCCTACATATATTTCTTTACTGTTGGGAACTCTGGCCAGGGTTACTGATTATGGAGATGAACACTTGGATACAGACTACACTAGTTGAAATTAGGCCCCATTGAAATAAGTGGAACAACTTAGTCATGCCTTAAGTTCCAATGATCTCAATGAGAACAAAGTTCGACTGGTTAAGTCTGGGTCCAACCCTACAGCACATGCACGCAGCCATCTGAAGGACATATCCAGCAGATGCATCAGCATTGAGTGGTGAGGCTAGCTGCTTAGTTCCAATCCCGTGTCATACTGTATTGAGTTCCAGATGCTGATACAAATAATAAGGTGGTGGACCTTATACGGCCTACAGGGACTCCATGAAGCAATCATGGTTAGGACCCATTGACAAACCTATCCTCCCAGATTAGTTTGTCCATGAAACATATAAATAACAATAAGAATTATATGAAGAAGACATCATTACATTTGGGCATCATATGGGAGCCTTCATACATTTCTGTAGCAGAGTGGTGGTAGTGGCTTTTCTCTGGTTTCATCCTATGCCACCATGCTTGAAAAGGCTGGCCTAGCCAATCACTTGTGCCCCTCTCCCCCTACCCACATGACTCTGGTGTTTCAAATGTTACTATGGTGGCATGGAAAAGTATGAAGGGCAGCATGAAAAGATTGCAAATCAGCATTTCTACTGGATCACAGCCCCTAAGGACCAGTTTGTATGTCCACATTATGAGCATCATCCATTCCACAGAGAGTAATTAATGGATTACTTTTCATGCCCAACCCAGGTTCCATTTTGCAGTGTTGGGTGTGCTGGATAAGGGGAAGAAGAAAAGGAGAATGCACGCTGCTAATGATGTATTCCTTACAACAGAGTTACTAGCTGTTCCATCTTTCAGAAGGTGTCATGCAATAGAGACAGCAACCATGTCTTCATTCCCATAGGAATTGCTCTATAGCAGCACAACATCCTGAAGCATGGAGACTTTTTGGATTAGAAATCCATCTTCCAGGTCAAATTGGAACACTTCATTTTTAAGTGGCAGATGCTGACTGGAAGAAGAGATACAGGAATTATGGCTGGAGGATGGGAAAGCACAGTAATTGACTTGACCACTGTAGCTTGTTTAGCTCACAGCACTTTTTCATCTCTTGCTACCTGTGCCAAGAAACATCCATTGTAGACAAAAACAATCTGTCAGCAAAAAAGCACCCTTGTTAAATTTTATTCCTTGGGTCCATTGTTACTGGGAGCACTCGCCCTTTAAACACTTTTGCCATTTTTCCTCCCAAGTTCTTTCAACCGTAACTAGAACTGTACAACTTTGGAGCTGTCTGCATTTGTCTCAGGTACTAAGAACATAAATCAAAGCACCACCAGTCGGTCTTCAGTAGTCAATAGAGGAGAAAACACTGTCTGAATCCTAACCTTCTTCTTGTTTAACAAACCTCTGAGACTGACGATTGAGGAAAGGAGCTCTAAATTTTGGTCACTTTCCTAAACTGCATCTCAAGTTGCCACCAAGTTTCATCTAAAGTGAAATTTGAGTTGGATTTGGAAGTTCCTACACAGGCAAACACCTACTGGAATTTTGGGAAAAGATAAATGTTCTGGTTAAAACTAGCAAAATTTCCCAGTGAGTGTTATATTATGTTTTTAAGTTGTCACCAATTTTTGTCAAAAGTGAAATTCCAGATGAATTTGTAAGGTCTCATTGAGACCAAATTAGTAATGTTTTGTCTAAATGAAAATTGAAAGCAAATTCAGGGGGCTGTCAGCTGAAACAGCGGAGGTATCTCAAAGGGTTGAATAAGAACAACAATTCCCAATTGCAAGTGGCAAGGGAATCTAAAATAATTTTGATGGTATTGACAACATTTCTCAGTGGGGTTTCATTTATTCCTAGTTTACTCTATTGTAAACATTTAACCTAGGAAAGTAAGAGTATTCTGTTCCTGCTTGGAGATCATGCAAACAGGAATGCAATTTCTGGGAAATGTTTGCAATTCCCTGAACTTGTGTTTGCATTTGAGAAGTGTGCACTTGTGCAGTTGCGCTTTTCCAAAAATTTACATATCCTCCCAAATCCACATTTTCACACTTTGTTTCCCCAATTGGGAATATGTGCACTTCTAAATGCACATTTTCCCCAATGGAAAATGTGCATTTTTTCCAGATCAGAAAACAAACACTTGCATTTGGAAACACAAATGAGGCCAGCTTTGAGGAAGAATTCAGAGAACCTCAACAAGCTTGAACACTGCATGTTCACCCATCCCTAATTCTGCTCCAAATCAGGATATCTTTAAACCAGTGCTTAGGTGGGCACTTCCACCATTAAAGTACCATGCAAAGAATAATGTTGATGTTATGAGCTATCTGGGGGATTTCTGTGCTCTTATCTGGGCACTTATGCCAACCTCCAGAAAAGTTAAAGTGTGGGAAAAAATGTCCCCAAAATACAAGGTCAACGTGCCAAAGGAGAATATTATCTACACAGACACAGGAACCAGGCATGATTTCACCCCCTAAAATGAAGGCTAAAATTCCTAAATGAGTGATAAATACCCTGGAAAGCTCCCTTGCAGGCATCCTGATTGGATTGCCAAATATCCTCAGGGTCACCTTTAACATCAGCCTGCTTTTGTCAAAGACATTACAATGCTACGTCTGCCATGATGCCACTCTTGGATATTCATAATCAAAATCTGAGGGTTTACTAGACTAGTGGGCTTGAATGAAAAATTCTATCAAGGACACTGAGGGCAAAGAGGGAAAATAGCACCAAGAGAAAGCAACAGCCAACAAATGAAATGGTGCTTGACATGGTAAATGTAACTGAAATGCATGACAAGGTGATTTTTTTTTTTCTTTTAAGATTGCATGCCTCATACACTCTGCTTTTGAAGTGAATATCAAAATTAGTGAATATTCAGTACAGTCCTACCTCATAACAGACATGTTTAGGATCATATGTAACACCACAATTCAATCTCAGCATTCAGTTGGCAATACGTTCTGTTAAACCCAGTAGGATTTTGTCCTGAAATACGCATGTCATTGAGTTGGAATAATAGTTTTGGCAACAGTGTTGCCACCTTCTAATGACAGAAGCACGTTGAGAAGCTACATGATAGGCAAAACTTTGCTGGTGAGATTTTTGCCTGTCGCAGCATCTCCATGATGAGAAAAGCTGCCTGTTACATACCTGGTTTTTATTCATTTGTTAAATTTATCTCCCGCCTTTCCAGTGTTAAAACAGAAGTTCCCTATCATGAAAAGCAGGATAGGGCTACCTAGGGTTGAATAGGGATGTATGGACTATGTAAAATCCACTCTGTCTGTGTTTCATGGATTGTCAGGTGCCTTTTATTCTGTCATCTGCTGACAGACAGATGCAAATCCTTTTTTTCATCATGCAGAAAAATTCACAAATAATTATGTAAGTATTTACATGAGTATTTACATAATTTACCTTAGTACGTAACATTTAGCATATTATCTCCCATTCCATTCAATGTTTCCTTGAATACTTGCATATTTTTCTACGAAAATCTCAGGAAATTAAAAATAATCATCATCATCATCCAAAAGTCCACAGACTCCACACACCCCGAAGGGGTTGCTCCACAGAGGATTCTGCAAGTCAGAGTCTTAGAAATCTGAGAACCTTTCAGTCTGTTTCAAATTTCTTCAGCATCCCTAGGGTTGCACAAATCAGTCTATATCCACCCTATGTCCACTGTGTATATATTCAGTCATAAATCCATTCTTCCCAATATTGACAAGGGTCGACATTAAAAATAAGAATGTGTAAGAAGTTGCAGTTATTTTCATATGCAGTTTTCCCTAACATATGAATTTTATATGCAACTTTCCTAAATTTTCGTATGCAATATGAGCCAAGAACTGCACTTCAAAATTCTAAGAACTGCACAATCTGCAGGATAACTCTCTTAGACCTGGAAGTGGACATATTCACCAAGGAAGTGTGAATCACACTTAAAAATATGCACCAAACAAAATTCTCCCTCACCCCTAGTCCTGCCAAAGTGGGTTACCTTCCTTTTTTACTTTCTGGAGTCTACACCTCAAGACATATCACGGAGTGTGACCTTTGGTGAACAGTCAACTATTAAAGGTAATAGCCATGTCAATGATGTTCTTCTAGACCTACAGAAGGTCTTCATGGAACAGTCGGAAGACCCCTGATGTACAGTGATGAATGTGAATGAACTCTTGATGAATTAAAACGTTACAATTTCTTCTATATTTCCCAGCCCAAAATAACAAGATAGAAGTTTTGACTAAATAATAAACTTACAGGAGAACAAACCCCCTATGGATGACTTATATCATTCCTAATAAGCCATTACCATATCAAACGTACAAACATCAGAAGTTAAAATCACATGATGTAGGAAGTGGTTATGTTGAAGCTGAGGTCTTTGTTTCCTACATTGTGTGTCCACATTTTTTGTTCGTTTTGGTTTTTTGTTTTGTTTTTGGAATTCAGTAAAATTAGGGCGCAATCCTATTCAGATAGGTGGCCGCCTCCAGACTTGGAGGCGACCACCTATCCAATGCAGGGCAGGAAAAACACTCGGAGGGGATTGTCCCCTCCATGCTTCAGCCACCCTGCATTTGCAGCTAGACAGGTGATTGCGGCTGTCTAGCTGTGGGAGGGCAGATCCAGGGAGGATGCTGCTGTATGACACATTGGATGTGTCGTACAGACATTTCCACACTCCCTGCCCTGGAATGCCCTCCGGGAACGCCCCTTTTTGGCCACTCCACCCTCCTTTTGCTAGCAAGGAGCATGGAGCTGTTCCTCGCTGCTCTGATGCAGCTCAGAAGTGGGGGGAGGTCAGTTCCCAGAAAACCAGATATCCTATGGCCGTCTAGCCACTATCTAGTGGCCATAGGATTTCTCCCCCTGGGATACTAGCTTTCAGGCTCAAGTTGTTAGATGGCATACAGGTTCCCTTTCAGGGCAAGGATTAAAGGTAGAATCATACATGCATCCATTTTTTTTTCCTGTTGTTTCTCCAGGCAACAGGGTTGCAATGAATATCCTTGGGTTTCAGCAATCACAGCAAAAATCACACCGTTGCACATAAAGGATTTCCCAAGAGTTCTTGTGTATCAGAAAGGAAGGAAGTTCTTACACAGTTTAATCACTTGAATAGAAGGGAGAAGGATATGCAACAATCCATGCATCCGAACAACAACTTGGCACCATGGGAAATAGTGGGCTGACCAGCACGTAGAGAGAGACAGATAATAAGCCAGAGCAAACTGTTGGCATTTAAGAGGAGAGACAATTATACACAACAGAGGAAGCTGTATACAGGGTCAGATTAGGGGTGTCATGGGAGTCTGAGAGGGGGGTAAAGTCCAGTGGACTCCCTCCCGCTCAGCCTCCCAGACCCAAGCTTACCCAAGCATCATGTGGTCTGTGAGTGCCTGGCAGCTGCTGTCCCCTTGCCAAGCCACCATTTTGTGAAAAAAATGGCAGCTTGGGGTTTTCCAAAGAAGTAATGTTGTGTAAATGGCAGCTGTAAAGGGGCCATTTATGCAAAATTGCGCTTGCCGGGTGCTCACCGGGCTGTTCAGTGCTTCACACAGAGCAGTGAACAGGAGCGGGCAGTGGTGGCAGTTCAGTGAATGCTTGGCAGGGATGGATGGAGGTGAGTGCATCCATCCCGAGGTGGGATTATTTATCCATGTAGCCCAGTATTGTCCATTCTGACAGGCAATGGCTCATCAGGATCTCAGACAGAGGTATTTCATATCACCTACTGTATGATCCATTTTTAACAGGGATTGCACCTGTGACCTGAGACCTTTGGCATGCAAGACATATACTCCACCACTTTCAGCCCAACACCAAGTGAAATAGCAAGCCAGTCACCAGTTTGATGGGCACTTATGGTAGGATCAGAATTAAGAACTGAAATATCAATTTGGAGAATTCTACCCTGGTAAACATTAAATAGCTTCATTTGTAGATAAATTGTCCCAAACATGATTGGCGATTGTACTGGGAAAAATAACCAAGCAGAGTTCACACACCCCTATCATGTGATGCAGTGGAGGCTGGTGGTTCCAATTTCAGTGGGGCTGTGAATCCCTTCTGGGTTTCAGTCAGAACGAGCCAGTGCTCTAAACAAGCTATCCAAAGTGCTGAATCTATTTTGAGTATAGAGATCAGTACCTTGGATCACTCCTTTAGAGTTCTGGCTGGTTCTGACTGAAACCTGGAAGGGATTCACAGCCCCACTGAAATCAGAGCCACCAGCCTCCACTAGTGCAATGACTGTAATTATCACATGCTATTCCAGTTGTTAGGAATGAACACTGATTGAACTGTGTCAATACAGACAGACAATATATTCAATAGGAAGCTCACAAATTCTCAACTTATCAGATGACAGTCTCCATGTGAATTGGCCGGGTGACTCCACAAACAGCCAGCCGTAAAGAGCCAGGCTGCCGCTTACAATCTGTAAATTCTTTTTTTTTTTTTCTCCCCTGTTTTTGCTGGGCTTTGTTTTCCCCCAAGAAAAGATAATTGCTTTGAAAGCAATTATTAAATTATTGCATTGTTAGAGAAACAATTAACTGGCAGGCAAAAGTTGGCACAGAAAAAAGTAGTCAATTGGTTCTCTAATTGTTCTGCTGGTAAAGCTGGGTATATGTCAACTGCATAGCCTTAAGTCTTTGAACAGAGCTGTACGGCTGCCAAGTTGCAGCCACAATTGGAACAGCTAGGGTAGGGATGGGAGAGAAATTCAGTCAGTTCACATTTTAATGTGTAGGTACCTAATGTCACACTTTCGAACCACTATGTGAAACAAAACTCAGTTATCTTTCCAAATTTGCACTTCTCTGAATTTTGCAGTAGAGCTCTTCAATTAAAAAATGTTCATATTAGGGGAAAGAATATTAAGAAATGTTACATATTAGGAAAAACAGCTTTCCCCAAAAGTGTATATTAGGCACAAATGCATACAAAAATGCATGCATTAGGGGAAATGTACACAACAATGAGCATGGATTTTCATGTAAACTTTTTTTTCTAAAAAAAACCCAAAACATTTTTTCCCCCTCAACGTTCAGGGTGAGCTGACCAAGACTGCAGGAATTGTCAAAGTTTGAGATGCACTGAATTTAACAACGGGGGGGGGGGGGAGAAACTGAGAGAATGCAAAATTATCAGATTCCTAGGAAGAGGTTCCATTGGAGACTTGTTATGAAAGGAACAGGAAAAGCAAATAAACAAGCAGTTGTTTGTGGACCAATAACAATATTGCCAGAAAAATGCAGGGGAGTGTTGCATAGTAATACTTTTCATTTAGAATTTTGTCCTTTAGAGTTTGTGTAGTCTCATCCTCAGACTGGAGTCCCCATTAGGGATGGACAAAAGTCACTTACCTGATCCTGAAGCTTGCTTTGCGGTGGGGGGGAGGCGCTCCGTTTCTCCCCCCCAAATTCTGGCTGGTGGGGGAGGCGCCCCGTCCCCCCCCGCCGAAATTCTGGCCGGGGGGGAGGTGCCCCATCCCTTCCCGCTGAAATTCTGGCTGGGGGGGAGCGCCCCATCTCTCTGGCTGCGAATTCTGTTGTCCTGCTGGGACGCAAACGGCAGCGGCTGTAGCCGCCGCCGTTTGCGTCCCTGGCCTGCAATCAGCCGTGATAGGCTATGTAAATACTTACGTAACCTATCATGGCTGACTTTGAAAAAAAAAAAAGTGCATACGCAAATGGTGGCGCCCATGGGTGCCGCCATTTGCGTTCCTCATTTTGGCACGGGTAGTCTATGTAAATATTTACATAGACTACAGCGAAAATAATGGCAACGCTATTTGCGTTGCCCTTATTTTCGCCATAGTCTACGTAAATATTTACGTAGACTACCCGTGCCAAAATAAGGAACGCAAATGGTGGCGCCCATGGGCGCCGCCATTTGTGTACGCGCTTCTTTTTTTTTTCAAAGTCAGCTGTGATAGGCTATGTAAGGATTTACGTAGCCTATCATGGTGTTTTTTGAAAATCTAGCCATGATAGGCTACGTAAATCTTTACAAAGCCTATCACGTTTGTTGTTTGTTTGTTTGTTTTACACTTGAAAATAGCGGTGGTAGCCGCCGGTCGGAAGACGGGCCGCCGCTGCCAAACCGCCGCCGCCAAACCGCCGCCGAACCTCTGCTGAACCGCTGCCAGGAACCGCCGCCGGGAGGAACATTCGCCAAAGGTAAGTTTTTTGTTTTTTTTTCAAAGTCAGCTGTGATAGGCTATGTAAGGATTTACGTAGCCTATCACGGTGTTTTTTGAAAATCTAGCCGTGATAGACTACGTAAATCTTTACATAGCCTATCACGTTTGTTGTTTGTTTGTTTGTTTGTTTTTACACTTGGAAATGGCGGCGGTAGCCGCTGGTCGGAAGACCGGCCGCCACTGCCGAACCGCTGCCGCCGCCGCCAAACCACCGCCAAACCACCGCCAAACCGCCGCCGAACCGCCGCTGAACTGCCGCCGGGAGCCGCCGCCGGGAGGAACATTCGCCAAAGGTAAGTCCCATCCCTGGGGGGGGCGGGGGGGCGGACCGTTTATCCACCAATTTCGGGGGGCCGAATGCATTGGCATTCGGCCTCCCAGAGATTCGTGGAGAAATTCTCTGACATCCCTACCCAAGATGCTTAGAGAGCAATGGAGGCTAAAAGAAAGGCCAAGGATGGGGAAACACAGAAGATGTAGAAAGGGGGATAAGAAAATAAACAACACTTTTTTTCAGTCCTGCCTAAAGAATCCTTCTTGTCAGGAATAAGCAACAAAAGGGAATGTGTGTGTGTGTGTGTTTTTTTTAA
The DNA here is from genome assembly GCF_057233095.1 of Heloderma suspectum. Lineage (NCBI taxonomy): Eukaryota > Metazoa > Chordata > Lepidosauria > Squamata > Helodermatidae > Heloderma > Heloderma suspectum. The sequence goes on from NC_139461.1 coordinate 178,381,813, forward strand.
ATATATCCTACCTTGCCATCACAAATTGACTTATAACTAAGCCTGTTCAGGAACCCCCTGATCCAACTCAGGGAAGCCACTTGGTGGCTTTGGAGGCAGACTCGATTCAGCTCAGGCTGATTTGCCCCCCCAACTTAACCCTGAACCCAAAGTGGGATTCGGATGGCTGAATGCCACTTCAGGACCCCCTGACGCCATCTGCAAACCCCCAGGTCCTTACGTGGGCCGCCACTGCCTCCTCCACTGGAACCTCCTGCCCCACCTCCTCCTCCTCCACCGCCGCTGCCTCCCCTGCCTCCTCCTCCTCTTCCACCACCACCACCTGTCCCACCTCCTCCTCCTCCTCCACCACTTACATCACTGCCACCTCCGTCACTGCCATCATCGCCGCTGTCATCACCACTGCCGCCACCATTGCCATCACCAATGCCAGCTCCTCAGGCCTGGATGTGCGCCTGCTCTTCTTGCAGGGAGCCACCATTTTTTAAATGGCAACTTCCTGAAAGTCCCTGAAAGTTGCCATTTTAGAAATGGCAACTCCCTGCAGGAAGAGCTGGTGCACGTCCAGGCCTGAGGAGCTGGCAGCAGTGGCAGTGACAGCAGTGGTGGAGGTGGCAGCAATGGAGCGGGTGGTGGCAGAGGCTGCCGCGACAGAGACGGCAGTGGTGGCAGCAGTGGTGGCAGTGATGACAGTGGTGGAGGCGGCAATGACAATGGTTGTGGGTGGCCCAGGCAAGGACCGCTCTGCGTCTCTTCATGCCCCCTCCACTTCACCTCAGAAGGGGCTCAAAGTGGCCTGAAGCAGCCCACTTTGACTCGGGCTTTGGGCCTTGGGCCGAAGTGATGCACAGCCCTACTTATAACATATTTACAATCAACACCATGTTTTTTAAAAAGCAGACAAATAATACTGAAGCTTGAGAAATCACAGAATTCAGCAGATTCCAATGATTCATTCAGCATATACTTTGATGCCAAGTCTACACCTCAGTGTTGTCCTGGGCGTTTAGCTCCTATCTTTGAAAGCTGCATGGCAGACAGGTACAACATCCCCTCCATTCTGGGAATAACAGTCTCTATCAAACTTGGCCAGTGTTGATGGGTAAGAATTTTGTTCATTGTTATTTTATCATTGTCATCAACATCATTTAAGAAGAACTGACCAGATTTCACACATTTCTCCATAAACAGAACAGAAAGAATTTGAGATTTAAAAGAACTGAATGTGTGAGACAACAAAACTGACATACTTTTTTCATTCCTGAACTTTCTGCTTTGTTTTGGACGCTAAGTCTATGAACTACAGACAAGGACCAGCCTTTAAATTGGGAGCAACATCTTTCATATGGACAATTCATTTAATTGTCTCCTAATGCCTTGATTTTCCTTTCCCCATAACTATTAGACATTTTTGCCATTTCAAAGTAAGGGTTTTCAGCATGTAGCACACCTTCTCTATGCAGTCATAAAGCAAAATTGTGGTGTCAAATTCGAGACATTATCTCTTTTCTATGGCAACAGGCAGGTATCAATGAGAGAAAACGAGATTTTGCCAGCAGGATCAAGCAGCAGGAGAAGCAGAAATATGAGGTGGAGGAAAGCTTTTATCCTAACGCAAATAGCTTCAGTAATACGCAAGACAAAGGGGAGAAAAACACCTCGAAAACTGCTGGGATAATAAATTGCTTATTGGCTTGGATCTTTATGGCTCGCCCTGTTGTGACAGTCCCTCACATGAAAAAAGCAGAAACTAGAACAGCAACATGGCTTTACCTCTTTTGTATTGAGAAGCAGCAATATTGGCTTCTACTCATATCCACAGTCAAATGCTTATTTGTGTGCTAAAGTTTCTATAGGGCAGCTATGAAAGAGGGGAAATTGAGGTCTTCCCATTGCTCCCACTTCATTGTTAAATGAAGACTTCCTGGCTGTGAGCTATGAGATTTCCTCTAATATGGAGGAGCCCCAGAAAATGGTGTGGAGGCAGAAGATAAAGTTCTGTGGTACATGGAAGGAACCTTACTGGGTAGCTCAGAGAATAAGTTGGGTATAAGTGTGGGGGGGAAATCAACAACCTCAAATGTGAGTGGTGAAGAACTCTTGATTGACTTCCATCCTATTATAACTGAAGATGCCCCCGAACTCCAGAGCTGATTTTTATGTGAAGTCTTCCTGCATTGAGCAGGGGGTTGGACTCAGTGGTCTTGTAGGCCCCTTCCAACCCTACTATTCTACGATTCTATGATTCCCCTCCGCCACATTTTAGGCACAAAATGACTGCAGAGCAGTTCATATATAGCAAGGGTGGGCAATGTATGACCCTGCAGATGCTTTGGCCTACAACTCCCATAATCCCTCACCATTGGCTTTGGTGGCTAGGGTGATGGGAGTTGTAAGCCAAAACAACTGCAAGGTCACAAGTTGCCTCCCCTGAAATATAGCAATGACCACCACAATTGCCTCTGGAGCACATAGGCCTATTAGCAGGGCTAGGGTCACATAGAGAGACCATTGGAGTAAATAAGTAGCTGCATATGGAAGGTTTATATGTGGCTGCCACAATTTCTTTTAATAGAACATCATCAAGAAGTTTCCTTTGCCATTACAGAAGTATCTGCAAATTGTTCAGGGGGGGGGGATGTGGACTCAGACTTCTTGGGACAGTAACACTTCAGAATACAATTAGGAAATTCTATACCCTGACATGTTAAAAAAGCAATGACTGTGGATAGCTTTCTCTCGGTGGAAAGTCAGGAAGAAGGTTGAGAAACCTTTGACAGTTCAAAGTTTCATGGAAATGAGAGTGTTCCAGAGTAGAGCCACCAATGAGGAAGGCAGAGGAGAGAGCTTGGTGTCCCATTCTGTGGTCCCTTGAGGCTCACAGCTGGTAGCAAGTTCATGGCTGCAACATAGATCAGGGCAGGAAGAGCTCCTGGAACCTTGGAGAGCTTGGAGAGCTCCAAGTGGATCCTGATTGCTAGAACTGTCTCCTAATAGGACAACAGGAGGATGTCACCTCAGCAAGGAGCTAAAACCAACTGAAACTTTGTATAGGCTGATAAGACCTCTAGTGTGGTCAGCTCCACCACTCCTGGAGGAGCTGACTGGATGGTTAAAGTGTCCTCACCTGATTTTGTAGCCTGACATTTCTGTGAGGATAGGGGGATGGAGGTTCTGCCAGGGGCTGTGTCCTCTGGCTGGGAGGGCACTGTCTGTCCTCCCCCTGAGGAAGTAGTCTGTGCCTCACCCTAATCAGTATCCTCTGTTGTACATTGGACTGAGCTGATTTTGCAGGGTATTAAAAACAAACAACCAGAGCTGAATTTGCAGAGTATTAAAAAAAAAAAAAAACACCAGTGCAAAAAACAGGCAAAATTAGATGTACAAAGTGTATTCATGTCACAGGTTGCAGAATTTGGATAACCTGGACAAAGGATTTTAGGAAAATAGGAATTTGCTTTATACCAAGTCAGACAATTTGTCCATCGATGAAAAAATTGTAGTGGTATACAAGACTTCCATAACCAGGCAAAAATAGTTATTACTCCATTAAGTTGGAGAGGCTACCCAATTATATTGTGTGTGGGGGGGGGATGTATAAGGCCCTGAACAGTAATAGGAAAGAGCTTTAATAGGAAGGAGCTTTTGTTACCCAGAAGTCAGCAAATACTGGATAGAATGTTGGTCCCTGTAACTTATGATGGGTATACCAGTGAGATTTGTAGTATCATCCACAGATATTGACACCTTTTGAAACATATACTTGGATGGAGAGGCCCCTTGGTTGCATATAAACAAAAACAGAACCTCAGGGATACCTTGGTATATAGTACCTGTAGTCCAAACTGATAGATATAACACTTTTAGGGGAAGAAATAAAAAGGAACTTTCCCTGTGGCCATTGCAATATTTATGTCAACTGCTATAGAGGCAAAAGCTTTGTTAACCTATAGACAATGTGCAATATCCATATCGAGGTTTCTTTAACTGCAATACTAAAGGGGTGATCATGCCATTACATGTCCTTGTGTGTGTGTGTACATACATACATATAGGAATGACAACAAGAGCCATTAAGACTAGGATTTAGGGATTATTATTATTATTATTATTATTATTATTATTAATTTCATTTCTATACCGCCCAATAGCCGAAGCAATCTGGGCGGTTCACAAAAAATGTTAGAGAAATCTGCGGCAGATTCAAATGAGGAATCTCAGGAATCTGCAGATCTCAGGAAACTGCAGCAGATTGGCACCACTTACCTCTGCTCCAGGAGGATTGGAGGTGGAACGGCCGTTCACCTCCTTTGTGCTGATCACTATTCCTTTAAAAAAAAATGGCAATTGGTAGAATGTGCCCATAGACTTATACGCAAAATAGAGCCATGAATCTTGCATATAAATCTATGTGTCCATAGGCTTATTCACAAGATTCACAGCTCTATTTGCAGAGACGTCTATGGGCACATCCTGCTGATTGCCATTTAAAAGAAGAAAAAAGAAATGGTGATCGGCACGGAGGAGGCGAACGGCTCTGGCTGGCAAGGGAAGTGGCCCTATAGCCAGTGTGGCTCTGTGGAATCCTCATGGAGTGGAACCGCTCTAGAGGATTCTGGGGGCGGGGAGAATGGATCGCTTCCCCCCCATACATTCCCCACTGGATTGGATGGTGGGGAATCCGTACACCCCTACTAGGATTAATGAACATAAAAGTTGTGTAAAAACCGAGAGGATGCAAGCCCCCCTTGTTCAGCACTTTATGGAATATGACCATAAAGTCAAGTTTTGTTGTCTGGAAAAAATAGAAGCTCAAGGACAACAGCTCCACTGAAGACTTTTACAGTGGGAATTGTTCTGGATTTTTATTTTAAAGACTAAATCTCCAGCTGGCTTGAATGAAGAGATTAGGGATGTCAGAGAATTCCGCCACAGATCTCGGTGAGGCTGAATGCCAGCACATTTGGCCCCCCGAATTCCGTGGAGGAACAGCCTGCCCCCCCGCCCCCCTGCGGATCCCCCCCCCCGGGATGAGACTTACCTGGGGCAGATGTTCCGGGCGGCGGCGGCTCTGGCAGCAGCGGCGGTGGCGGCTGTTCTTCCGACCGGCTGCCGCCACCACCATTTGCAGTCTTGTTCAGTTTTTTTTTTTTTTTTCACAAGACGTGATAGGCTATGTAAAGATTTAAGTAGCCTATCATGGTTGGGTAAAAAAAACCAAACGCGTACGCACATGGTGGCGGCTATGGCCACCGCCATTTGCATTCCTTATTTTTGGCCATCTTAGTCTACGTAAATATTTACGTAGGCTATGATGGTGAAAATAAAGGGGAATGCAAATAGCGTAGCAGGCGCTATTTGCGTCCCTTTTTGATTTGCCGTTTTAGCTTACGTAAATATTTATGTAGGCTAAAACAGCAAATCAAAAAGGGATGCAAATAGCGCCCGCTACGCTATTTGCATTCCCCTTTATTTTCACCGTCATATACTACGTAATTAGTCTACGGCCAAAAATAAGGAACACAAATGGCAGCTGTAGCCGCTGCAATTTGCGTACGCTTTTTTTTTTTTTTACCCAGAGCCCTCCGCGGCCGGAAATCCAGCTGCGGACAGCTCTGGCCTGGGCCTGGCCGGCTGCTCCACGGAGTTGCTGCGGAGCACAAACAGCTGTGGAGGATTCCGGGGGGAGGGACGGAACGCTTCCCCCCCCACCATCAACATAATCCGCGGAAAGGTAAGTGACTTTCGTACATCCCTAGAAGAGATGAACTGGATGGTAATGCATGAAGATGGACTGTTAACAACTAGAGATGGATGGACTCACTGCCATCCAGTTTTAGGCTACATGGAGTCCATGGACTTCTGGATGATTTTTTGAGTTTCCCCGAATTTACACATATACATTTGTAAGAAAATGTGTAAGTTTATGCTGAGGAAATGTTGAATAGAATGGGGACAATACTCTAAATGTTATGTACTAAGGGAAATTATGTAACTACTTACGTAAATACTCACATAAATACTTAATGTAATTATTTGAGTATTTTTCCACACAATGAAAAAAGAACATTCACATCCATCTGTGGGCAGACAATGGAACAAAAGGCATGTAGCAATCCACAAAACACAGACGGAGCAGATTTTATATGGTCCGTCCATCCCTAGTTTCACAGGGCACTCGCTGAGCCACTGCCACTCGCTTCCCCCAGTACCACTCGCTGAGCCCCTGTGCTCACCTGGACCTTCTTGCCGAGCAGCTGTGTGCCCCAGCTGGGTCAGGCAGCCACCAGTCTTCTTAGTGACCTAGCACTTTGCACAAAAATGGCGGCTCAGGAATTTCCGGGAATCTAATATTGTCTAAACGGCAGCCGTTTACACAGCTTTACAGGTGTGAATGGGACATTTACACCCATAATGTTGTGTAAAACATCCTTCAGCTCCTAGCCTGCCCCAGCCAGCATGGCTGGCTGGAGCACGCCACATGTTGTAGGCTGTCTTTCTGTCTAAACGTGCATAGGATTGCATCATTAATGTGTCTCTTCTTCTTTTTTTCCAATGTGGAGTGAGCATAGCCCTTGACTTGATGAACCACATGGATGGCTTCATTAGTTAGCAGCACAAGCTCATTTTGACACTATCAAAAAATCAGCTACAAGAAAAGAAAGGGAAGAATTAGAATTCCAAATAAGGCCCTGCCCATGATAACATATTATTGCAAAAGGGTGAGGGGGGAGTTTGACAGTGTTCATGGAATTTCTCCTGCCAAGAAAGAGCAATGTGAAAACCAATTCAGGGTGCAATCCTAAGGGTGATTGAACAAACAAACACAAAAAGTCCTACAACTCCCAGCATCCCAGCTAGCCTAAGGGAGCAATCCTATGGCCACTAGACAGCAGCTAAATGACTATAGGATATCTGGTTTTCCAGGAACCGACCTTGGAACCCATGCTCTGAGGTTGGTTCCTGGAGAACCGACCTCCCCCCACTTCCGCACTGCCTCAGAGGTAGCGTGGAACAGCCCCGTCCTCCGTGCTCGCAAGGGGAGTGAGGAGCAGCTGAAAAGGGGCATCCCTGGGGGTGTTCCGGGGTGGGGATTGCGGAAATGCCTGTACAACACATGTCGTCCAGCAGCCTCCTCCCCCACTCTGCCCCCCCACAGCTAGACAGCCACAATTGGCTGTATTGTATAGCCAAAAATGCAGGGCAGGAGAAGCGCAGAGGGAATGATCCCCTTTGTGCTTCTCATGCCCTGCATTGGATAGGCGGTCACCTCCGAGTTTGGAGACGGACACCAACCAATCTGGATAGGATTGTGCCCTAAGTCTACAATCCTATCCTTATGTACCTGGGAATAAGTCCCATTGAACTTAATAGGGCTTACTTCTGAGTAGACATGCATAGGATTGTGGTGCATGTTGGTTATCACCGTGCATGCAAGGAACAGTGTATGTGGTTTTAATGAAGTGAAAACTAGAGATCGTGGGCAGATCAGACTATTTGTGGTCCATGACATTTTTGCATACATTCTCCAAAACAGACAAGCTTCGCATCCTCTTGATGGCACTATTGCACACTCTCTCAAACACTTTTTCTTGGCCTTTAACTGAAGTGCAATATAACTCTAAGGGGAGAAAAGAGCACTTGATTCCCCCCCCTCCAGTTTTATATATACAAGATGGCAAAGCATTTATGGAACTGAGATTAGTTTTTTAAATGTTTTCCCTGTTAATTTAACTTAATGTTGTAGACTAAGCAACATAATTGCTTATATCTTTGCTCTTTCCTAGGGGAAAGAAAACTCCCTGAAGACTGTCAAACTTTCTTCTCTCCATTATGTAACAGGCAACAGGGCATGGGTGTTCTTTGGCATTTTTGATATCACAGTTGTTGTGACAGAAGCTGTTCAGTTCTTTTTCTCCCTCCCTCCCTCCCCCCGCCCCAGGGATGCTGGAGAAATTCGGGATGGATTAAAATCAGCTCGAATTTCTAAGAATCCAACCTTCAGACTGTGATACGGAGCACCCCCCTCAGGCCACAAAGAGTCCATGGAGTTTCAGATAATTTTTTTACTTTCCAAAATTTTACGCCTATAAGTCCATAGAAAAATATGTACATTTCTGCTGAGGAAACATTGAATGGAATAGGGGGCAATACGCTAAATGTTACATACTGTGGTAAATTATGCAATTATTTACATAATTATTGGTGTGTTTTCTGCATGACGGAAAAAAATTCGCATCCATCTGTGGGCGGATGACGAAACGAATGGTGCCTGACAATCTGCAGAACTCTGATGGAGCAGATTTTACACAGTCCGTACATCCCTAGAGTCTCTCTCTCTCTCTCTCTCTCTCTCTTTCTCTCTCTCTCTCTCAGTGTGTGTGTGTGTGTTTTCCCTTGGATTGTAGGCTCTGGTTCTATAGACTCTGCATGATTTCAGCAATAGGCTGGGTTGTCTGGAAAGACTGGAATTCCTGATGGACACAAAGTCAACCACCATCACCCCTCCTGAACTTGGCTTTCTTACTTAATCTTCTTTTGCCAGGCTTGTTCTGACTCACATGCTAAGCCAGGACAGCACCCTTGACTGCAGCTTCTTCACACAGTCCATATGTTATTTCTTCCTGCACAAGGCTGGCCCAGCCATTAGGCAGAGCGAGGCAGCTGCCTCAGGAGGCAGACACCAGGAGGCAGGGAACAGCAGCAAGGTATTGGAGTACAGAGCTCCATGTGCCATTTAGCTTAGGCAAAGCTTCCCCATTGCCCTGAGGTGCAGTGGAAGATGCTGGTTCATTGCCAGTGTTGAAGGGAAAATTAACTGCCGGTCTGCCAAGCTTCTGTGCATTGAAGGGGGTGGGAGTAGGGGTGGACGAAAGTCACTTACCTGTCCTCGAAGCTTGTTCGCGGTGGGGGGGAGGCGCTTCGCTGCTCCCCCCACGAAGTTCAGGCCAGGGGGGGAGGCTTCCCGCCTCGCCCAGCCAAAATTCAGGCCGGGGGGGAGGCTTCCCGCCTCGCCCGGCCGAAATTTAGGCCGGGGAGGAGGCGCCTCACCTCGCCCGGCCGCGAAATCAAAAGTTTTTTTTTTTTAAAAAAAAACACCCCCGTGATAGGCTACGTGATGATTAACGTAGCCTATCACGGCTAGATCTGCAAAGTCAGCCATGATAGGGTACGTTAATCGTCACGTAGCCTATCACGGGTGACTTTAAAAAAAAAAAAAAGCACGTACGCAAATGGCGGCCCCCATAGGGAGCCGCCATTCGCGTTCCTTATTTGGTCGCTGTAGTCTACGTAAATCTTTACATAGACTACGGTGAAAATAAGGGCAACGCAAATAGCGTTGCCCTTATTTTCGCCGTAGTCTATGTAAATGCACCTGCTGACCTCTTTGAAGGTTTTTAAGCAGGAATTAAAGACTCTATTATTCTGGCAGGCCTTCCCTTTTTAGAACTCTCAATCCTTTTTCTGACTTTGTATGCTGTTTTAAGCTGTGTTTTATTGTTGGATTATTTTTTTAAAAAAAATTAGTTCAAAGTTGCATTTAGTTATATGTTGTTTGTATATATTATCCATATGTTTTTATGTAAATGGTTTTTAAATGTTGTATAATGCATTTTAAAGTCCTCCTCTGGCCTCTTTAATAAGCCAGGAGGGGCAAGGATCCAGCATACATGTGGTGGCTCTCACCGCTCCAAGGATCCTGTCCACATCCTCAGGCTGCACAAATTAAATATTTATTTATTTATTTATTTATTTATTTATTTCTATACTGTCCAATAGCCAAAGCTCTCTGGGCGCTTCACAAAAATTAAACCCCAAAAGCACACAGTAAAACAATATAAAATATAAAAGCATTAAAAACACAATATAACAATACAACCAGAATAAAACCTAGCAGCAATGCAGAGATTTAAAATACAGATTTAAAACAGCAAAGCTAAAAAATTAGAAATCTAAAATGCCTGGGAAAATAAAACGGTCTTCACCTGGCACCAGAAGGAATACAATGTAGGTGCCAGGTGAAACTCACTAGGGAGCTTATTCCACAGCTGGGGTGCCACAGTAGAAAAGGCCCTCTTCCTAGTAGCCACCTGCCTCACATCCTTTGGCAGGGGCTCACGGAGAAGGACCACTGAGGATGATCTTAAGGTCTGGGCAGGCACATCTGGGAGGAGGCGATCCTTCAGATAACCTGGCCCCAAGCCATTAAGGGCTTTGAATGTTAATACCAGCACTTTGAATCAGGCCCGGAAATGGACTGGCAACCAGTGCAGCTGGAAAAGTACTGGTGTAATATGAGCTCATTGGCCAGTCCCTGTTAACAATCTTGCTATCTATCTCTGTCCAGATAAGGGCGTAGTTAGTATGCCAGCCTAAGCTGATAAAACGTCCTCCATGCCACTGAGTTCAGCTGTACCTGTGCCTCAAGTGACAGTTCTGGGTCCAAGTGCACCCCCAAACTATGAACCTGATCCTTTAGGGGGAGTGCAACCCCCTCCAGAGCAGGTTGAATACCACCTAGCCGGGCAGACGAACCACCCACTAACAGTACCTCTGTCTTGTCTGGATTGAGTTTCAGTTTACTGGCCCTCATCCAGTCCATTACCGTGCCCAGGCCCTGATTCAGAACAGCCACTGCCTCACCTGGGTTTGATGAGAAAGAGAGGTAGAGCTGGGTGTCATCCACATATTGATGGCACCTCAGCCCATAGCTTTGGATAACCTCCCTCAGTGGTTTCATGTAGATGTTAAACAGCATGGGGGATGAAATAGAGCCCTGTGGAAGCCCATGGCACAATTGCCATGGCACAGGGCAATAATCCCCCAGCACCACCTTCTGGAGTTGGCCATCCAAGTAGGAGTGGAACCACTGCAATGCAATACCTCCAACTCCCAACCCAGACAACCTATCCAGAAGGATACCGTGGTTGATGGTATCGAAAGCTGCTGAGAGGTCCAGGAGAATCAACAGGGTCCCACTCCCCCTGCCCCTCTTCCTACATCCTGTGGTAGCGAATTCCATAGTTTAACTATGCGCTGTGTGAAGAAGTCCTTCCTTTTAGCTGTCCTGAATCTCCCAACAATTAGCTTCATATGATGACCCCAGGTTCTAGTATGTTGAGAGAGCGAGAGGGAGAGAGAGCAGGAGAGAGACCCTTAACTTGTTCACTGCTGGCATTACTCCCATCCATCCCAGCATCCAGCACCTGACAGATTGCCCTCAAGAGAATGCAGAATGCTTTATGTGTGTGTTTTTTAAAGAGGTTCCCCACATTTCCTGAATGTTTGCAATTTTGTGCTCAAAAACAAAGCAAAAACAAAATAGGGGATCATCAAATACATTTAGCATGCTTTTTTAAGAGAGAGAGAGAGAGAGAGAGAGAGAGAGAGAGAGAATACATTTAGAACTGTGTATTTTGAGAGAAAATATATTTAGGGTGCAATCCTATGCATACTTAGACAGAAATGAGTCCTACTTGCTGGGGAATGCTGGGAGCTGTAGGACTTATTTCTGTCTAACCATGCAAAGGATTGTGCCCTTAAATATTTACATGTGGCTTTATTTTTGTGCAGATGAGGAAATAGGATGCAATGGATGTGGTTGAACACATGTCAAAATGACCCGCATTAGAAATAAGTTGATTTTGCCATCCCTGCATATGGTCATAGATTGCATTTAGTCATGCTTTATCAATGCAGATGTGCATCAATAATGTAGAAAGAATAGGGATGCAAATGAACTGGAAGCTATGGCAAACTGTGCATGCACAACACATTGTTGGGGAAAAAATACAAAAATACAAATTGGGGGAAAATTGAGGATGCCTTACACATTGATTGTCCTTCAGAAGCAAGGTTAGGTGTTTCAGAACTCAGAACTCTAGGGACAAATTCAGATGAGAAGAATTTTTAAAGCATCTCTAATGAGAACATACATATGAGAACCATCCCTCAATGCTGGCTGGATTGAATGAGTAATTGAGGTTGAGCAAGAAGCTTCCTAATTGAAGAGGAGCTGTTGCTTAATGTCTTCAGCCCCACTTCAGTTTAATCAGTGGTGTACAGTCATCCTTGATTCGGTGCAGTCTTTGTGGGTTTATATGTTAGTTCATCCTTGATATAGTTCTCTTTTTCAGACCTTACATAAAAAGGACACTTCAAACTTGCTCCCCTCAAAGGTTTGTGGAGGCATTTGTCCACAATGCTGCAAATTAAAGGTTGATCTACTGAATTCTGTTTTTTTTTTTATAGGCTTTCTTTGTACTCAAAATCAGCAGCCTACACTTAAAATACAGTCAGTGTAGTAGGCAATTACGTGTGGTACTTGAGTTCAGTACATTCCATTGAATAGAATGCTTCATCGTGGGATGGGCAACGTTATTATGACTGTTTTTTAAAAGCTATTGAGCTTTTATATGTGCCATTCCCATTGGAGTATCTGACACATTTGAAAAGCAGGTGAGCTGCCATAGTAAAGAAAAAAAGAAAAAAAAAGTTATCCACAAGCTTATTTGATGGTACCATTTTGCTTTCTTAGGTTTTAAACATTTACATTCCAGTAAAGGAACACATACAGCAAGAAATGTGTGGTATCCAATAAGTGAGGCAGACTGCGATACAAAATCCTTTGTTTAAATATGTAGATAAGAAGGATAGCACTATTACCAACTATGCCTTGTCCTAAACTGTTCCCACTGCTACTTATTTCCTCCCCTTTAGGTTTTCCCCTCCCTTCTTCATGTCATCCTGTATTTAAAGAGTACATGTTTTATGTTTATAAGTAAAATCATTGAGCAAAAATTGGATAAACTGATAATTACACAGGATAGATAGATGATAGATCGATCGATAGATAGATCGATCGATAGATAGATAGATAGATAGATGAGAGAGACAGACAGACAGACATTTTTAAAAACATAACAGGGTTGTGTCAAGTATGTTTCATTGCTGGCCTGCACTGGTTTTGTGGTAGAATGTGTTACTCTGCATATACTTCAAGAAAACCTCCCTATACCAATTAAAATGTATTTTCTTTTAGTCATTTGGTGTAATATACCTTTTCGCGGGTAGCTAAGGTCAGTAGATCCTGAATGCAACTGTGTATATTTGAGGTTTTGTTTGCTTTCCAATGTCATAGAATAATTGTTAGTGTGGCCTTACTAAACCAGGCAGCATGGGTTAGTAAGGCCAAATCCCTCTCCCAAGTCCCATTTGCTTGGAATGTAGCCCACTAAGGCATGGACAAGTTTTACACTGAGTGAGATTTCCAAAAACATCTTGATCCTGATTAGGGAGCCCCCCCATCCAATTTTGCCAGGCGCCCGCCCAGCCCAGCCCCTGTCCTCTCGCGTGCCACCGGACCCATCCGTATTCACCTGGGAGCTGTTGGCAAGTGCCTTAAGCACTATTCTATGGAAAAAATGGTGCTCATAAAATATGCACACATCTAGTTGTACACTAACAGGGGCCGTGAATGGCCCATATGTGCAAGAATACAGGTTGTTGTTGTTGTTGTTGTTGTTCAGTCGTTCAGTCGTGTCCGACTCTTCGTGACCCCATGGACCATAGCACGCCAGGCCTTCCTGTTCTGCACTGTCTCTCGGAGCATGCTCAAGTTCATATTCATTGCATCCGTGATGCTATCTAGCCATCTCATCCTCTGCCGTCCCCTTCTCCTTTTGCCTTCAGTCTTTCCCAGCATCAGGGTCTTTTCCAGGGAGTTTTCTCTTCGCATTAGGTGGCCAAAATATTGGACCTTCAGCTTCATTATCTGTCCTTCCAATGAGCACTCAGGGTTGATTTCCTTTAGGATGGACTGATTGGACCTCCTTGCAGTCCAGGGGACTCGTAAGAGTCTTCTCCAGCACCACAGTTCGAAAGCATCAATTCTTCGGCGCTCAGCCTTCCTTATAGTCCAGCTCTCACAGCCATACATTACTACTGGGAAAACCATAGCTTTGATTAGACAGACCTTTGTCGGCAAGGTGATGTCTCTGCTTCTTACTATGCTGTCTAGGTTGGCCATAGCTTTCCTCCCAAGGAGTAAGCGTCTTTGAATTTCATGGCTACAGTCACCGTCTGCGGTGATCTTGGAGCCCAAGAAAGTAAGATCTGTCATTGCTTCCATTTCTTCCCCTTCTATATGCCAGGAAGTGATAGGGCCAGATGCCATGATCTTAGTTTTTTTAATGTTGAGTTTCAAACCCGCTTTTGCACTCTCCTCTTTCACCCTCAACAAGAGGCTCTTGAGATCCTCTTCGCTTTCTGCCATTAGGGTGGTATCGTCTGCATATCGGAGGTTGTTGATAATTCTCCCGGCAATCTTAATTCCGACCTGTGATTCATCCAACCCGGCGTTTCTCATGATGTACTCTGCATATAAGTTAAATAAGCAGGGTGACAATATGCAGCCTTGTCGTACTCCTTTCCCAATTTTGAACCACTCAGTTGTTCCATGTCCGGTTCTTACTGTTGCTTCTTGACCCTCGTACAGGTTTCTCAGGAGACAGGTAAGGTGGTCTGGTACTCCTATCACTTTAAGAATTTGCCACAGTTTGTTGTGATCCACACAATCAAAGGCTTTAGCGTAATCAATGAAGCAGAAATAGACGTTTTTCTGGAATTCTCTTGCTTTCTCCATGATGCAGCAAATGTTGGCGATTTGATCTCTAGTTCCTCTGCCTCTTCGAAACCCAGCTTGTACTTCCGGTAGTTCTCGGTTCGCATACTGCTGAAGCCTAGCTTGTAGGATTTTGAGCATCACCTTGCTGGCATGTGAAATGAGCGCAATTGTGTGGTAGTTTGAACACTCTTTGGCATTGCCCTTCTTTGGAATTGGAATGTAAACTGACCTTTTCCAGTCTTGTGGCCACTGTTGAGTGTTCCAGATTTGTTGGCATATTGAATGCAGCACTTTAACAGCATCATCTTTTAGGATTTTAAATAGCTCGGCTGGAATACTGTCATCTCCGCTAGCTTTGTTGTTACTAATGCTTCCTAAGGCACACTTGACTTCACTCTCTAGGATGTCCGGCTCAAGTTCAGTGACTGCACTATCATGGCTATCAGGGACATTAAGATCTTTCCTGTATAGTTCTTCTGTGTATTCTTGCCACCTCTTCTTAATCTCATCTGCTTCTGTTAGGTCCCTGCGTTCTTTGTCCTTTATCATGCCCGTCTTTGCACAAAACATTCCCTTGAGATCTCCAATTTTCTTGAAGAGATATCTAGTCTTTCCCATTCTGTTGTTTTCCTCGATTTCTTTGCATTGTTCATTTAAGAAGGCCTTCTTGTCTCTCCTTGCTATTCTCTGGAACTCTGCATTCAGTTGGGTATATCTTCCCCTTTCTCCCTTGCTTTTCGCTTCCCTTCTTTCGTGAGCTACTTGTAAAGCCTCATCAGACAGCCACTTGGCTTTCTTGCATTTCTTTTTCTTTGGGACGGATTTCGTTGCTGCCTCCTGAACAATGTTACGGACCTCCGTCCATAGTTCCTCAGGCACTCTGTCTATCAGGTCTAATCCCTGAAATCTATTCCTCACCTCCACTGTATCTGTATATTCATCAGGGATATGATTTAGGTCATACCTGAACGGTTTAGTGGTTTTCCCGACATTCTTCAATTTAAGCAGAAATTTTGCAAGAAGCAGCTCATGATCGGAGCCACAGTCAGCTCCAGGTCTTGTTTTTACTGACTGTATGGAGCTTCTCCATCTTTGGCTGCAAAGGACATAATCAATCTGATTTCGATATTGACCATCTGGTGACGTCCATGTGTAGAGTCGCCTCTTGTGCTGTTGGAAAAGAGTGTTTGCTATGATCAGCATGTTCTCTTGGCAAAACTCTATTAGCTTTTGTCCTGCTTCATTTTGTACACCAAGGCCATGCCTGCCTGTTATCCCGGTGATTTCTTGACTTCCTACTTTAGCATTCCAATCCCCTATGATGAAGAGGACATCTTTTTTTGGTGTTAGTTCTAGAAGGTGTTGTAGGTCTTCATAGAACCGATCAACCTCAGCTTCTTCGGCCTCAGTGGTTGGGGCATAGACTTGAATTACTGTGATGTTGAATGGTTTGCCTTGGATTCGTACTGAGATCATTCTATCATTTTTAAGATTGTACCCCAGTACTGCTTTTCCCACCCTTTTGTTGACTATGAGTGCTACTCCATTTCTTCTAAGGGATTCTTGCCCACAATAGTAGATATGATGGTCACCTGAATTAAATTCGCCCATGCCTGTCCATTTTAGTTGGCTGATTCCCAAGATGTCGATGTTCAATCTTGCCATCTCATGTTTGACCACCTCCAGCTTACCTTGATTCATTGATCTGACATTCCAGGTTCCTAAACAATATTGTTCTTTACAGCATCGGATTTTCTTTTCACTGCCAGACACATCCACAGCTGAGTGTCCTTTCGGCTTTGGCCCAGCCGCTTCACTCTTTCTGGCGCTACTTGGAAATACCCTCTGCTCTTCCCCAGTAGTATATTGGACACCTTCCGACCTGAGGGGCTCATCTTCCGGCGTCATCTCTTTTAGCCTTGTGATATGTTCCATGGGGTTTTCTTGGCAAGAATACTGGAGTGGGTTGCCATTTCCTTCTCCAGTGGACCACATTTTGTCAGAACTCTCCGCCATGACCTGTCCATCTTGGGTGGCCCTGCACGGCATAGCTTATGGCTTCACTGAGTTACGCAAGCCCCTTCGCCACAACAAGGCAGTGATCCATGAAGGGGGAAAAAATTTCTCCTAGGGGAGGACAAATTCTCCAACAGTTTCATACAGATAGGGCCTTCTGTTGGTAGGGGTTGTAGCACAGCTTCTGTCTTTTTTCCTAAGGGTTTTTGGTTTATTGCATTGCTTCTGTAAGTGTCAACAGCTTCAACTGTGTTGAGGGCTCCGCTCTTCTGGGGCAAAGATTTGAATTTCTTTGGGTGATATTTTTCAGCTGACCTAATCACTGTGAGGTGGCCAAGGGTGCTGTGTGTGTTTTCTCTCTCTATTACACATATTTCCATTGCTCTGCAGCCTCCCAGGCCATCTGCCATTCCTGAACTGAAAAACCCCCACGAGAGGAATTGCCTCATGATGTCTTCCTCATGATGGCTTTAACTGAAGTGTGGGAAGCTGAGGAGGCTACAGGTAGGGGTGGACGAAAGTCACTTACCTGTTCTTGAAGCTTGTTCACGTTGGGGGGGGAGGCGGTTCGCTGCTCCCCCCGTGAAGTTCAGGCCGGGGGGGGAGGCTTCCCGCCTCGCCCAGCCGAAATTCAGGCCGGGGGGAGGCTTCCCGCCTCGCCCGGCCGAAATTCAGGCCGGGGAGGAGGCTTCCCGCCTCGCCCGGCCGCGAACTCCAAAGTTTTTTTTTTTAAAAAAAACGCCCCCGTGATAGGCTACGTGACGATTAACGTAGCCTATGACGGCTAGATCTGCAAAGACTACAGCGACCAAATAAGGAACGCAAATGGCGGCTCCCTATGGGGGCCGCCATTTGCGTACGTGCTTTTTTTTTTTTTTTAAGTCACCCGTGATAGGCTACGTGACGATTAACATAGCCTATCATGGCTTACTTTGCAGATCTAGCCGTGATAGGCTACGTTAATCGTCACGTAGCCTATCACGGGGGCATTTTTGTTTGTTTTTTTAAACTTTGGAGTTCGCGGCCGGGCGAGGCGGGAAGCCTCCTCCCCGGCCTGAACTTCGCGGGGGGAGCAGCGAAGCACCTCCCCCCCACCACGAACAAGCTTCGAGAACAGGTAAGTGACTTTCGTCCACCCCTATCTGTAGCCTCCTCAGCTTCCCACACTTCAGTTAAAGCCATCATGAGGAAGACATCATGAGGCAATTCCTCTCGTGGGGGGTTTTCAGTTCAGGAATGGCAGATGGCCTGGGAGGCTGCAGAGCAATGGAAATATGTGTAATAGAGAGAGAAAACACACACAGCACCCTTGGCCACCTCACAGTGATTAGGTAAGCTGAAAAATATCACCCAAAGAAATTCAAATCTCTGCCCCAGAAGAGCGGAGCCCTCAACACAGTTGAAGCTGTTGCCACTTACAGAAGCAATGCAATAAACCAAAAACCCTTAGGAAGAAAGACAGAAGCTGTGCTACAACCCCTACCAACAGAAGGCCCTATCTGTATGAAACTGTTGGAGAATTTGTCCTCCCCTAGGAGAAATTTGGTGGCATTGTCCCTCCAATTTCTCTGCCCAGAAGTAGGCTGGAGAATTTGGAGAGGCCATTTGTGCACAACTCCAATCATCAGTGATCTACAGCCCATCCTTGATTATGACACTTCCCTCTCACAGGCCTTGGGTTGTAGGCCTGTACTTGCTTATAGACAGCCACCCAACTTTATTTTTTAAAATATATTTGTATTTATTTTATATGAATGAAATAAACAGTACCAAAGTTACCAACAACCTCATCAGTGCTTCAATTTCCCAGCAATACAATATTCTGATGAGGACACCACAATAACAAAAAGAGAAGAAAAAAGAAAAAGAAAGAGATAAAGGGAAATGGGAGGAGGAAAGGAAGTGAAGAAAAAAGAAGAAAATTCCTTCCCCCTTGATCCCCCCTTCCTCTCCCTTCTCCTAACGACTTGAGTTTAAGCTCCAATACCCCCCGGTCTCCAATGTCGTTCTATTATAAAGACTATATCTATAACCTTAACAATCTTACAATTTAATAAACAACCTTACATTTCTATATCAATCTTATATCAAAGGAAGAGGTCTAAAATTCATTCCCAAAAGCCTAGTATTATTAGTAAATACACACACACACACACACACATATATATATATATATATATATATATATATATATATATATAAAGGTAAAAAGGTAAAGGTGTCCCCAACCAGTCGTGTCCGACTCTAGGGTGCGGTGCTCATCCCCATTTCTAAGCCGAAGAGCCAGCGCTGTCCGAAGACGCTTCCATGGTCATGTGGCCGGCATGACTGAACACCGGGGTGCACGGAACGTTGTTACCTTTCCTGCCGAGGCGGTACCTATTTATCTACTTGCAATTTCTTGCTTTTGAACTGCTAGGTTGACAGAAGCTGGGACTGAAGACAGGAGCTCACTCCGTCACGCGGCACTCGGGTCTCGAACTGCTGACCTGCCGACCTTCCAGGTCAGCAGTTCGAGACCCGAGTGCCGCGTGATGGAGTGAGCTCCCGTCTTCAGTCCCATATATATATATATATATATATACATATAATATTATATAATAATAAAACTTAATATAAACCTTCAACATTCAGTACTATATTTTATACTAGATATATTATCTATTTTAAGATAAAAGCAAGAAAAAACAAGAAAAAATAAGAAATGAAAGAAAGTAAGCAAATATATATATAATCATTTATCTTCTGAGTTCGCCTGGATCATATAGGCTAAAAAGAAACAATTAACAAAGCTTGTTTAAAGATTCCAGTTCATGTTGTAACAAAATTCTCATGCTTTTTTACCTTCAGCCAAGCCTCCGCCATTGCATGATTTTGAAACTTCTTCATCTGACCTTCAGACACAATATAAAGAGTAGTAGGATATTTTAAGTAGTATTGTAAATTCATTTGTTTTGCCAAGTTCTTTGCTTTGATAAATTGATAAATTGATTGGATAAATTGCCTTCTTTTATGCACCACCTCTTTGATGTAGTCTGGAAACAACATAACTTTATCTTGTTTCCAGGAAAGGCTTTGAGCCTCTCTAGCCAGTCGCAGGATAAAATCCTTTGTGGAGACTTTTGCAAATTGAGCTATGATGGTGTAATCAGTCCCTTTAGCATTTGGCACACAAAATGCCTGCTCAATATCAAGTAAATAATCAGGAGTATTTCATGCAAAAGTTTATCCACAAAAACAAGCAATTTTACATCATTAGGCAAATTTTTAATCCCCAAAATACGTACATTAGATCTCTTTGTGAAGGCCTCCAGTTGAGAAATTCTGTCAGAGGTGTTTTTAAAATAAATTTGTGTCATGGTTTCATTTCCAGCTACATGGTCTTCAAGCTCATTAATTTTTTACTCCATTTTTGGCTGTGACACATTAATCCAATCTACAGCTCCTTGCAGGGCGGTGATGGAATTTCGGATTAAATCCAGCCTCTTGACTTGCTCCATAATTTGCGAAGATAAGGTCTTCATCAGCATAAATAATTCACCTATATCTTCTCTTTTTGACACTTTTGACACAGAGGGTTCAGGGGGAGTAGATGTGAGCTCCTTTTTACTCACCACCACCAACACACCTCACAATGGAGATACAATCACAGGAACCAGACCCTGTTGCACGCCCAGATGCCAACTCTGCCCCCATATCTTCTCTGGCAACACCATTACAAGATCTAATAATGCCATTGACAACATCAGGGGTTCATACACCTGCTCATCTTCCAATGTGATATATCTCATCATTTGCCAGTAATGCCTTCCTGCAGGGTACACAGGACAAACAAGCCAGTCTCTACACAAAAGAACAAATGGATACAAATCTGACCTAAAGAATGGCAATGTTCAGAAATCAGTGTGGGAACATTTTTCCCTCCAAGGTCATTGTGAATGACCTTAAGGTGGCCATTCTTGAACAAAATACTTTCAAAGACGGATACCAAAATGAAATTGCTGAAGTACAATTCATCAAGATATTCCATGGTATTTACTATGCTTAGAAAAAGGATGTGTGTTTTCGCATTCACAATATGTAGCCTCTTTTCCCCATCCACAGTATCACAGTAGCGCTGTTTCAAGCATTCAAAATAGTGTGGTAGCTGCTTTATCCGTTCAGATTGTAGCCTGTTTTTCCCATTCATAATAGTGTAGTAGTGCTCTTTCAGGCATTCACAATAGCACACTAGCTGCTTCACCTATTCAGATTATGTAGCCTGTATTTCCCATTCACAGTAGCTCAGTAACTGCTTTACCCATTCACAGTTTGTAGCCTGTTTTCCCCATTCACAATAGTGCAGTGCTATTTCAAGCATTCACAACAGCCCAGTAGCTGCTTCAGCCATTCAGGTTATGTAGCCTGTTTTTCCCATTCACAATGGCTCAGTATCTTTTAATCTTTCACAATATCCCAATGGTGGATGAGAGGGGAGGGGTGTGGGGTAAACTACAGGGACTTAATTCAGTGCTTCCAGTAGACTTTCCTGAGCAGGGGAGCATGGACAGAGGTGGAGAACAAACCTCTCTCATTTGTTGAGCAGCACCTACCAGGTTGATGATGTTCAGTTCTACTCCACCCACCCAACCCCAAAGTATGGAGGTTTCAAGTGCTGTGTGACCCATGAAAGCAGGTTTTGGGGTAGTGGATTCTCTGCTTTTCTTGCTTTGCGTGCCCCTGATGGGCCAAAGTGATTTCATGAAGATCCAGATATAACCAGAAAGTGCTTCTCATTCTGTTTCCATGTAGATGGAGCCTATGAAAGCTTATGCTAGAATAAAGTTGTTAGTCTTTAAGGTACCACAAGACTCTTTGTGTGTGTTTTTGTTTAGTCGTTGGTGGTGGTGGTGGGGTGTTGTTCCCCAGAGTTTCTCCTGTTAGCAGAAATGGCTAAAAGAATTAGACTGAATCCATAAAGTAAAGGGCTTCGTAAACTTTACTGAGGGGCCGCGGTGGCTTAGTGGTTAAGACGCTGAACTGCAGACTGGAAGGTTGGCAGGTCAGCAGTTTGAGACCCGAGTGCTGCGTGACGGAGTGAGCTCCCATCTTCAGTCCCAGCTTCTGCCTAGGGATGGACGAAAGGGACTTACCTCGTCCCGCAGCTTGCTTTGCGGTGGGGGGGAGGCGCTTCGCTTCTCCCCCCGAGGTTCAGGCGAGGGGGGGAGGTGCCTCGCCTCGCCCGGCCGAAATTCAGGCCGGGGGGGAGGCGCCCCATCCCTCGCCACCGAAATTCAGGCCGGGTAGGAGCGCCCCGTCTACCTGGCCACGGAAAAAAAAGTAAACACACACACACACACACCCGTGATAGGCTACGTAACGATTTACGTAGCCTATCATGGCTAGATTTCCAAAGTCAGCCATGATAGGCTATGTAAATCGTCACGTAGTCTATCACGGGTAACTTTGGGGAAAAAAAAAAGCACGTACGCAAATGGCGGCTCCCATGGGGACCGCCATTTGCGTTCATTATTTGGACAGCGGTAGTCTACGTAAAGATTTACATAGACTACGGCGAAAATAAGGGCAATGCAAATGGCGTGCCCTTATTTTTGCCGTAGTCTACGTAAATCTTTACGTAGACTAGACGTGCCAAAATAAGGAACGCAAATGGTGGCGCCCCATGGGGGCTGGCATTTGCGTACACACTTTTTTTTTCTCCCCAAAGTCAGCCATGATAGGCTACATGACGATTTACATAGCCTATCACGGCTGACTTTGGAAATCTAGCCGTGATAAGCTACGTAAATCGTTACGTAGCCTATCACGGGTGTTTGTTTGTTTTTTACTTTACTTTTTTTTTTTTGCAATGGCAGCAGTGGCAGCCGGTCGGGAGACCGGCCGCCGCCCCCGCCCCCGCCGAACTGCCGCCGAACTGCCGCCAGGACCCGCCGCCAAGAGGGACATTTGCCGAAGGTAAGTCCCATCCCGGGGGGGGTGCGGGGGGCAGGGCGGTGTGGAGAATTTCTCCCCGAAACTTGTTCGGGGGGCCGAACACGTTGGCGCTCGGCCCCCTGAATTTTCCGGGAGAAATTCTCCGCCATCCCTAGCTACAGGCTGCCAGAGAAATGGTTGTACCATGACAGACAGGACACTCAGACACACTCCTCAGCCACCTCCTAAGTAAGGTAAGCATAGGAACCCCAAAACCAGCCCATGAGAATTTCTCCAAAATTTATCCTCCTTTGAATTTCTTTTCAAAATCAATTTATTTTCTATCAAATTGAATGAGAATGGCTGAAAAAATGTGGGAGAAATTTTTGGCACAGCACTACTGATGATACACTTGAGTGGACTTAGCTGGGAACTATAGCTGAGAACAAATGGTGTCCTGTTGTTTTCTCTTCTGGGTCTGTCATGTAGATTATTCCTGGGTATTCGCCTGGCTCTGTTGATCTGTTTATTGACTTCATTGGCTGGGTATTGTAGTCTGAGAAATGACTGATTTAGATCCTTAAGCTGTGGGTCTCTGTCTGAGAAATCTGAGTAGATGCGGTTATATCACAGGGCTTGGCTGTAGACAATGGATTTTATGGTATGTTCTGGGTGGAAGCTGGACCATGTTGTAGGTATGTGTAGCAGTATGGAGGTTTCCAATATAAGGTGGTGTCAGTATGTCCATTATGTAGTTACACTGTTGTATCCAGAAGGCAAACCTGTTGTGTGGACTGTTCGAGGCTCAGGTTGATGGTGAGGAGCAAGGAACTCAGGGGTGAAGGAACTTCTCAGTAGCAATGAAAATTCAAACACACAGGAATTCTTGTGTTTCAGGGCAACCATAGAATTGATAGAATTGATTTGAGTAGAAAGAGGCTTGATATTCAAAAGGATGTTCCTGGATATCCAGGTGTGCCCCCCCCAGGTGTTATGATAGGAGGAGGAGGAGGAGGAGAGCAATAGACTGCACTGGTAGTACTTCTTGTATGGTATACTTTATTTCTTGAGGTAGTCAAGCAAATGGGCAGTACAGTGAGGCTTGATTAAGTTTTAACCAGAGGAAGGTTGGGCATTTATGATATCAGGGGGTACAGCACTATCTGAATATCAGGTGTGGGGATCCCTCCCTTATCCATGTCAATAGAAAGTTCTCAACAAGAAATATACACTTTGATTTGCCCTGTGTAGCTTGATATATTTCTAGCTCCACTCCGACAAAAAGGAAACATGGTTTGAGCCAGAGATACAGTGCTCCATGAGGGGACACAGAAATATTGGCAGAACTTTGCTCTCTGGGAACTTTTACCTAATTAAAGAAATATGCAAGTCTTATAGCATAATTTGAGGTTAAAGGTGGAGCCTCAGGTGAAAAGAGTGAAAATGACTGCACTGGAGTTACCACTGAATTTTGCCTCGATCCCCAGATTATCAGTTGCCAAACAAAAAGAAACAATGCCGAAGGTCAATCACATATAGAGAAATCAATATGCTATAGTGGGCATTCTGCCTCAGGCATTCTTTGGTAGCCACCAAGGCTCCATCATGCAGGAAGCAGCCACCATCCATCAGAGTTCCCTGACGTTGCTTCTCCTCACCCCTGTTCCCTCTTGCTTAGGTAGAAAGGTAGCACCAAGAAGCAACAACTAACTCCTGTTCACTCACTTACCTTCTCCCTCTAGGCGCTGTCTCCCACCGTCGCCCAGGGGTATTTGGCAGGTGAGCACAAGTGAGTGCTCCTCTTCCTTACTGCCACTGCTGACTACTCGCTTCTTTGACCATTGGCTCTCTGGGTGAGTGAGCAAACAATACCAATTGTGATAGTGGGAGGAGAAGGATGTGTCTACCACAAGGAGTGGTGCATGAGGACAGGGGTTCACCGAGGGCATCTTACCCTAGGGCTTCCCAAACCTGGAGCCAGACCTGACTCTGGCATTTGCTGATCTGTTTTTGTTGTCCCTAATGCTTCATTATCCTTCTGGAAATCTCAGGCTGCCTCCTAGGCACAAGCAGTTTTATCACCGTAATCCATTTGCTTCACCAGTTACTTAATGGTTTTCGATGGTTAATTTTGTCAAGCATTGACAAGAACAACCTGCATCTTCTTTTCATAATACTTTAATTAGAACTGCATTTAAATGGAGTTCTGGAATAGCATAAAGCCCACTTCAAACTTGTACACTTGCACAGTTCATGGGAGGAAAGCCATTTAAATGTTTTGCCATACCATTGTTTCCAGGAGCTGATAACTTTGACAAAGAAACTAGCAATACTCAATGGAATGAAAGCTTGGTTTCAGATAAAGGGAAAATGGTGTGTTCTTTAGATTATCTTTCTAGGTCACTTATGAGCAATGCTGCCCCACCCTCTCCCCCAGTAATACCATTCAGCTGTGACAGTCAAAATGCTATTATGTTTGCTGTAAGAGCAGATCAGAAAACAGGGTACTCCACGGTTCTCTTGTCAAGAATCTGAACTCTTAGTTACTATAATGTATTACAAAAAAAACCTGTACTACAGTGGTTTGAGAGGTCACAACCATCCTTCCTTTTTTTCTTTTTTTCTTGTTTAGATGAAAAGTGTCCAGAATTTTTCCTGTAGCATATAACCGGGATGTTACAAACAGATATTTGCTGCTGTGGCCATGGAGTGACTTGCTTTGCTAATAGCAGCACGGTGTGTGGTTGAGTGGGTGGGGAAGGAGCATAAACTCAGTGTCCAACTTCTTGTGCAATTAACCTAATTGTCAAGCAATGATTCCAGTTCAAAAATGCCCTCACCCCAGTGCCAGCTTGTCTGGCTGAAAGGGGGGGGCATTGCGGGCGGGTGGGGTGACAAGACGTAGGGACCTCTGATTGGTGCACCACAGTGGCACCACCATGCAAGGAGGGGCAGGCTGAGCTGCTTTAAAACTCAGCTCCCCCTCCCAATCTCAGCTTTCTGGCTCGATGTAGCTAGAGAGAGTTACAGCTCCGCCTGAAAATGAATGAAGGACACCTGCCTGCTGGAGATCGGCTTCGTTGTCATTCCAACCTCCTGGACTCCGTGTGCAATCAACGCGCCTAAACCACTCCACGTCAACGCTTGCCTCAACTCCAGCGTTGCCGGTGCTCGCGGCGGGGAGCTCGCGCTCCGGTGCGGCTTCCTCGGGCCCGCCGCCTGCCCTGTTGGCGGGAAGTGCTGGCATTGGTGGCGGTTGGCACTGGGGCGCAGTGCCTGTCGCCACAGGTGGTTGCAGTCCCCGCGGGGCCCGGCGCTTGCGGCGGTGGCCCGCCCCCCCTTCCTTCTTCCCGCCTCTGCTCGGTGCGCCTACCTGGCCCTGGGTTTGATGGCGCGCGCGGCTGGTGAGCTCGAGCCCGGGCGCCGCCCCCTCCTCGTCCAGCTCTTACGGGGTCGGCGGGTGGTCCGGCAGCTGCCCCTGCGGCGTGTACCCGGGACCGGCACCCATTGTCCTCATATGGGGGCGCCGGCTCTTGCAGCTGTGGCTGCGGCGTGCCCGCCCTCCCTTGTCTTCTTTCAGGCTGCGCCCCCGGGGTTGTTGTCGCTCCTGGGTGCGGCGCCTGTGTCCCAGTTCCCTACGGGGGGTCAGCATCGACGGCGGCGGCACAGCTGCCTTCTCCCTGGGGTCGCGGCGTGCGAATGCTTGGGCGCCACTCCCTCCCCACATGTCTTGCCTCGCCGGCGGGTGCGCCTCTGTCGTCGCCGGCGGCAGGTATCAGGGGGTGACACCTGTGTCTCGTTCCCCTGCGGGGGGGGCGCCAGTCCTTTAGGCAGTGGCGCATTCCCCCCCGTTGCACCTCCTTCCTCCAGTGGTCGAGTTGCGCCCACGCTGCCACGGGCCCTGGAATTGTCTCGCTCAGGGCGAGCGTGTCTCAGCGCCGCCCCTCCGGGCCGTGGATTGCCGCACCGGCGGCAGCGGCGGCCTTCTAGCGGCGGCACGCGTTCAGGTGCAGCGCTGGTGGCTGCCGGCGTTTACCTCCACGTGAGACCGCCGGCGCTTGCATCTGCAGCGCCCGTCCGCCCCCCCGCCCCCGATTTGCCAGCTCTTGTGCCGCTCGGGGAGCGCAGAGCGCTTGCAGCGGCAGCGTGTTCACCCCCCCCCAAGTCAAGCAAACACACACACACACACCAAACAAAACCAAACCAAATAATAATAATAACAGTAATAATAACAACAACAACAACAACAACAACAAAGTAAAAACAATGAGGGAAGAAGAGGTTGGGGAAGAAAAAAAAAGGAAGGGAAAGGAAAGAAAAAGAAAAAGAAAAGAAAGGAAAGGAAAGAGAAAGAAGGGGGTGCAAGGCAATGCCCGTGTTCCAGCCCGGCACCCGTGGCCATCGGCCCTTCCCGCGCCTTTGGGCACCAGTTTCTTCCAATGGGCGACAATCGCCCCCTCCCTCCGCGCCACTTACATTTTTAGTCATTATTGGCCATGGTGTATGGCCCTCCTATCTGGAGGCGCTCCCCACTTCCATCCCAGGACTCTCCGCCTTAGCTTGATCTTGGGTCTGCAGATCTCGAGGCCTGTTGGGTGTTGTCTGTTGCCCTCGAAGCCCAGTGTGTAGCCTCCTGCTGCATTTACTTCTAGGGGTGCTTGTTGGAGTGTTAGATTGGTCTGGCATCTGGGCTATTGCTTCTTTCTGCCAACCAGCAGAGGGCTTGAGGTGCCAGCCATTGTCTGATCTGGGAAGTTAAGCGGGGTCAGCCTTGGTCAGAATTTTCGCCAACATCATGCCAAGTTTAACCCACCTTATATATTTTGCCCCCCAAGAAAGGCCAGAGTGGAAAGAAAAGGTAGGGTAGGGCCCCGCCTCCCCCCCCCAAGAAACCACTGCCAAGGCCCGATTTTGAGTCTAATGAGGAGGCAGACCCGGTGCTGGCATTAACTCTTGCTCGTTTAGAAACTGATGAGAGTTCCTTGTGGATCTCTCCCCCCTGGTCAGGCCTTAGAAGCCCTCGGCTGTCCTGCCCAAGAGAATACGACAGCAGACCCAACGCTCACTACTACTTTATCTTTCAGCTCGTCTGGATGCTCTTGAAGCCTCCACTTCTTCTTCATTAGCTCTTCTGGTTGGCTCACCGCCCATGGTTGAGCTCCTCCCTACAGCAGCCTCCTCTTTCCTGAGTGCCCAAGCATCAACATCTAAGTTTCCAGTCAAGGTTCAGAGTACGGTCACAATGGGTGCAGCTTGTCTGGATGCTGTTGAAGCCTCCATCTCCTTCCTTGCGGTTTCGTCCAGGCGACACACCACAGCTGGGGCGGTCCGCCCTCCTGGGGCATCTCCGTCAGGAGCACTCCAGGCGGCATCATCTTCCTTGCTCCCAGGGACCCTGATGCGGCTGCCTTGGATATGGGTGAGATGACTGCACCTTGCCCCACTTGTCCAGATGGGTGACCTGCAAGGCCGTGGGGTTGCCACCTTAGCTTACCTCCCTGGGGCAGCTGGCCCTCCCAATGTCACCGGCAACTCCGTCAGTCACACCCCACAGTAGCCCCAGCCTCTCAACTCAGCATCTTACAGGGTTTTGCT
Source organism: Heloderma suspectum (assembly GCF_057233095.1). Classification (NCBI taxonomy): domain Eukaryota; kingdom Metazoa; phylum Chordata; class Lepidosauria; order Squamata; family Helodermatidae; genus Heloderma; species Heloderma suspectum. The sequence continues at coordinate 178,409,963 of NC_139461.1, forward strand.
GGATTAACTTACGATCCCTCGCCCTGCCCCCGCCCGCTTGGGCATCCACATAGGTGGCATATCAGATCCCTACGCTAACCTGGCAAGTTGGGATGCCACCAGGGCTACTCCTCCTCCTAATGGCTTTCACCTGAGGAGGTGTGTGCCCGGCTTACGTTGAGGCCTTTCACAGGAGGGCCGTCATTGACCCTTCTCTGCGCAGGAACCGTTGGACCAGGACCTTTCGCGCCTCTCTTGACTCCTTCCCGGCCTGTTCTGCGACAGATCTGGCAATGGCCACATTCACCAGGCTGTCTCCCGCAATGGCCTTTCGCCTATGTTGGATCCGCTGCTTCAGCACCGCTGTCTGTGCTGGGAATACAGCCCCAAGAACCTGTGCATACTCCCAGAACCTGTGCCTTTTCCATCATGAGTGCTCCCAAGTAGCAGTCAGTACTCGTCATCCCCTTGTCCAATGCCTGGGGATGGTAGGGTCCCCTCCCTTGGAAAGGCCGAGGCAGTAGGAAGCTCTCATGTGCCCATGCCCAGTTAGGATGGTGCCGCTACTCCAACACCCCAATGGGGGGAACACGTTTTAACTTGGAACACGGTTTTATGTTAGGTTCTTGGACCTCGCCCCTTTTTCTAGGTCAACACACGCCATCCTTACCTCGTAAGCAACATTGCTCCTCGCCAGGCATCGACTGGTTCCTGACAGGTTAACAAGGCAGTACTGGCAGAAGGATTATACCCCCCTTTTTTTTCACACCCCGTTATCTACTCTATGGATCTCCCTTCTGGAAATGGTGCCCAGGAAATCATCTAGGGAGTTTATCCTGATTCGTAACCTCTCTTCCCTGAGGGCCAGCCTGTTAATCAAGAGATTCCTGTTCATTTGTGTTCAGTGCGACACACCTAGTCGACGGGGCAGTTGTCTTGGTTCAGGATCCCGTCCACGGGTCCCTGGTGGGCATATACTACATGGAGTCCGATGACGGTGGTCAATGTTCTGACCTAACGCGAGCATTGCTTCCCTTTCCTGTGACCTCGGTGCCCCTTAGCTCACAAAGGCTCAGGGCCTGTTGCCCACATCAACATTTGGTAAAGCCAATCTGATACCCTTAGGCGTTATTCTAGCCTCCCTCAGGACAACTTTTAGGTCCTTTGAGCACAGCTTCAAGCAGTTATACATCTTCTGAGGGTTTTCCTTTGGGGGCCCATGCGAGATATGGTACGGCATCTTCTTTTCACAGTTAGGGTAGCTGCCCCTGACCGTGCCTTTTCGCACCGGCCCAGTCTGGGCAACGTAGGGTCTGCGGCTTCCGCACCATCAAGCCAGGGTTACTTCTGCTGTGCGCAAGTATCCATAGGCATGGGTTCTACTAGGTAGGGCTTTAATGGCACCTCCTTGCGGAGGCATGAGCCACTCCTCAAAGCCGGACTGCGGATTCACTTGGTTCCGCCGCCACCCAAGGTGGTTTCTGGCTATTAGGGCAGGTCTGATCGTGCTAAGGGTAGTGGCCTGTAGAGTGGTGGCCACAGTCTCCGAGCACATCTGCAATGACCTTATAGACAAGTCAGTAACCCCCCCCCTTCGGTATGACAACGTGACCACGTGATTCATTCTCCGTCCTCCTGAAATCGGAGGGTCATGTCATGTGTCAATGTGCCCGCACTCCAGTGTCGGTGTTACAACATTTGGTTCTGGGTCTACCATGTGCCGGGTTAGACAAACCCAATGGTCGACGCTTTGTCATGAAATTAAGTAAGTGATTTCCGGGCTTTAGCCCCGCAGGTGCTCCATTCCCAGATCCCATCCTTGCAGAGACTGGGAGACTGAAGCCATGCATGCCATCCTGCATTCCAGGGCTCTCCGTACAGGAGCCACCTGCGACAGAGCAGGTAGGGTGTGCCACGCATTAGGCAAAGCTTCAGTGCTAGGATTCATGACCTTACCTATAGATCATTGGCTGCAATTTTGCGCCTCCTTAGGAACAACAGACTATATGGGACTATAAGTCGCATGCTGGCCACTTAGCCTTCCGGCCCACAATGGTGGGATTCTCTGACTTCAAGTCAGATTTAAGGTTCAGCAGGCAATATAGGATTGGGCATAGATGTTGCCTGCTTTTAGTAAATTTAGTCACCCACTCTCCCCAGATACCCCCTTTTGGGTTCCGGGGATAATGGCTCTCCATTTGCACTGTCCAGAAAGACATTTCCCTGTCCATGCAGCAGCCTTAACTGCCTTCATCAAACCCCCCCCCCCACCATTAGGAATTCAGGGTGGGTCTGGGCTCCCAAGTATGACTTGTCCCGGAGGGCCTTGATACAGTTCAAGGTGCATGTCTGGCCCACTTATGCATTTGGTGATCAAATTGATCAGTATGGCAAGGGCACGGCAGTGGCCCATGGCCAAACGCAAGTCAATGGGTAGCGCCCCGTCGGGACCTTAGGTTTCTATGGAATGCCGAGGGTCTGAGGAAGGGCCTCCGTTGTATCAATCCAATGGCTTACTGTTGAAATAAGGGCAATTTGGGCAGTTTTTACATTAGCCCTACCCCGCTAGGCCTAGGTAATTCTGCAGTTTAGAACCCACAGTTGCTACATTGAAGCAGTCTCCATGATAATTGATGGAGGTTTCTCTCTCAGGCACATTATGGCAGTTTAAAAAGGGGCTTTACAGCGCTCCGGCCTGTGTTAGCGAGTCGTCTGCTTCTTCCTGACACAACTCTCATTTTGCTTGCCCCAATGTGTTTATGCCCTAGACCAACAGACTTGTCGTATGCCAGAACGGGAGCCCTTACATGGGCATGTTATGACGTCTGGAACTGCACGAAGGGCTTGTACATCAATTTCAGACTTCAGCTTCTGTCACACTGTCACAGTAAGATCCAGTGGCTTCCCAGACGAGGCATGCGGTTGGAATCCCCTCCTCACTCTGTTCCACCAAAGTTCATCAGTCTTCCTCTGCAGGTCCAGGTGCTGCACATCGAGAGGAAGGACTTCGGCTGTAAGCCAGGCAAGGACCTGATTGAACAGGCCTTGGTTGAGATGCAGGTGGTCCGGCATACCTGGCCGGAAGTAGCCTATGGCAGCCCTCACTGCTCCCATGGATCAATGGGAAGGAATGTAATGACGCTGCCAGTGGCAGGGCACGTCCGAAAGTGCACAGAGAAATGGCTTATGGCCTATGCGAATGAGAGGATGGATGCACCACCCGCCAGGGAATTCTGTGGACATGGAGGGAGCGTTGCAGGACGGACAGTGTCCGCCTGTCTCATGTAGTGTATAACATATTTCTGTCTGTTCTGCAAAGGGGCCTGCGGGAAGTTCTTCTATGCAGGTGGGGGGAGTTTCACAAGCTCTAGGCTTGTGACTGTGGCAGCTAGGACGGGCAAAAACAGGAAAGTAGGGATGGTGTGCACGCAGAGGCACCTTATGGTGACAGGTGATGCCTGAGGCCCCCTGAACGGGTTGTGCGGCTCGGTGGGGGGATAAGGGTTGCCTGGGAGACCAACCCTACTCACTCACCCAGGTGTTGTGCGGCACCGGGTCGGGGGTGACAACGGAAGTTCTACCTCCCCCAGAAGGGGCAGTCTGGAGGGATGGCGATATCACCGCCACCCCTCAGGCTGGGTGTGTTTTCGCCCAAGAAGTGCCAGCTAGCCGCTGACACAGTTAGATGCCCGTCCTAGTTACCCCTTTGCAGCTATTTCAATAAATGTGGCCCAATTTTCAACCCAAGCTTGTTGTCTGCGTCTTCTTTAACCCATCTCCGCTCGCAAATGCCCTCACCCCGGTGCCAGCTTGTCTGGCTGAAAGGGGGGGCATTGCGGGCGGGTGGGGTGACAAGACGTAGGGGCCTCTGATTGGTGCACCACAGTGGCACCACCATGCAAGGAGGGGCAGGCTGAGCTGCTTTAAAACCCAGCTCTCCCTCCCAATCTCAGCTTTCTGGCTCGACGCAGCTCCCTCCCACCCTCCCCTAAGCAGTGTGGGTTTCTTACCAGTTGCCCCTTTTGGGAGCCATGTAGGAATTTTTTGGCTTACAGTTCGATTGGCCTATTACTGTGCGTCTTTTTTGCCTACATCACACTGTTTTGTGGGTCAAGAGTGTCCTGTAAGGAAATATGGTCTTTATCATCGGTCACATTCCAGTTGGTGGCTAGGACGGGCAAAAACAGGAAAGTAGGGATGGTGTGCATGCAAAGGCACCTTATGGGGACAGGTGACACCTGAGGCCCCCCGAACGGGTTGTGCAGCTCGGCGGGGGGATAAGGGTTGCCTGGGAGACCAACCCTACTCACTCACCCAGGTGTTGTGTGGCACCGGGTTGGGGGTGACACCGGAAGGTCTACCTCCCCCAGAAGGGGCAGTCCCAAGGGATGGCGAGATCACCGCCACCCCTCAGGCTGGGTGTGTTTTCGCCCAAGAAGTGCCAGCTAGCCGCTGACACAGTTAGATGCCCGTCCTAGTTACCCCTTTGCAGCTATTTCAATAAATATGGCCCAATTTTCAACCCAAGCTTCTTGTCTGTGTCTTCTTTAACCCATCTCCACTCGCAATTGCGTAGGCCTTTGCTTTCAAATAGGGAACGATGTGCAATTAAGACCGGACTGTGCCTTAGAGTGGGCAACAAAACCCACCAATCAGTTGCAGATGTGAATCGCCACTATGATTTATAAAGTACCTGCAGACTTTAACACCTTGTATCAGTGCAAATAACTGTGTATCTAATTTTGAAAATGTGCCTCAACTATGCAGCACCAAAGTTCATAACAGCAACAACAATAAATGAATACGTTTTGCATCTTCCTCCATAGAACTAAACTAGAAACTTGGTCACCTGAAGTTTCTGTATATTCCACTATCGTTGGTTGTAGATGAGGGAGTGAGATATGGATAATTATCTGTATAGAACCCCACAGACAAATGTCACTAATTTGAGCATTTTGTAAAAAAAAAAAAAATTCCCTTGAATTCTTCAAATGTTTTCATGCAGCAGAAAAAGGCTTTCTTCACATGGAGCTTTTATCCTGCTATTAAGACTGGTTACTCACAGAAGTTTGAGGGGCCTTTAGATGACGTCGTCAACCTCCAGGGTGTCTCCCACACTAAATGCCCTTTGTTCCATTTTTTTAAGGGATCAGAAATAATGAGCTATCAAGTTACAGCATGTGCATTTTGCTTGAGTTCCCTCATGAAAAAGGAGAAGCCACAACAGGAGGAGCTTGACCACAGCGCAATCTAGCAGCTGTATAATGAAACGTATTGAAGACTCAGGTAAGGGACGAAAGGAAGGGGAAAAGGGCAGGGGCAGGAAGTGCGTGAAAAGGGAATCTGTCATAATCCTGCATTTAAAATGGAAGTAGAAAGCCCCATTTAAATGCAGCTTAGGCTGGTGCAGAGATGTTCAAAGGGAACCTAGAAATATTCAGAACCCCCACCCCTCAAAGATGTCTTTCCTTCCCTTAAAATTCCCTGGGTGTTTTGCCCACTCAGAAAATTCCAAATTTCTTTTTAAACATTGTGTTAAGTTTGGTGGGAAATCTAGTTGATTTATAATGAAAGCTTTGGGACACAAGACTGTACAAATACAGAAAGACAATCAGGGAACTACAGCAAACATATAGGTGGGCCTTAGTGGAGATTCTCCTTTGAATTTCTGGCCAGAGTTTGGAGTTCTGAATAATGCAGTTTTGTTTGCAAAGTGAAACTGAATCTTGCCTCTCTATGGTTGCACATCACATCACAAGTTTCATTTCCTGCCCAGGAATCTTGGGATTTGTAGTTCAGCCCATAATCCCTGGACAGGAAAAAATACATTGTTTCCATTATTTATCACCTGCCAGGTGGCCAGCTGGTCATTTTCAATACTTCAGGGAACCTTCTACTGTTTTTTAAGCCCCTGTGCTTCCTCAAGGCGAGTCTTTAGTGTCATCCTTAGGGATGTAGGTGGGAGAGGCTTAACAGACAGAGCGGTGGAATGTGAGTCAGCTTCATGGGGCTATGCCCTTCTTGACTGGACTTGCACTTTCACATTCAAATTCATGTTGCTGAGCAGCCCTGGTTGAATGTAGGGATGGACAAAAGTCCCTTACCTGTCCTCGAAGCTTGCTTCGCGGTGGGGGGGAGGCGCTTCGCTTCTCCGCCCGAAGTTCATGCGAGGGGGGGGAGACGCCCCGCCTCGCCTGGCTGAAATTCAGGCCGGGCAGGAGGTGCCCCATCCCTCGCCAGCGAAATTCAGGCCAGGTAGGAGCGCCCCGTCTACCCGGCTGTGAAAAAAACAAACAAAAAAACCCACCCCCGTGATAGGCTACGTAACGATTAACGTAGCCTATCAGGGCTAGATTTCCAAAGTCAGTCATGATAGGCTACATAAATCGTCACGTAGCCTATCACAGGTGACTTTGGGGGGAAAAAAAAGCGTGTACGCAAATGGCGGCCCCCATAGGGAGCTGCCATTCGCGTTCCTTATTTGGTCCCTGTAGTCTACGTAAAGATTTACGTAGACTACAGCGAAAATAAATCTTTACGTAGACTACAGGGACCAAATAAGGAACGCAAATGGCGGCTCCCTATGGGGGCCGCCATTTGCGTACGCGCTTTTTTTTTTTCAAAGTCACCCGTGATAGGCTACGTGACGATTAACGTAGCCTATCATGGCTGACTTTGGAGATCTAGCCGTGATAGGCTACGTTAATCGTTACGTAGCCTATCACGGGGTTTTGTTTTGTTTTTTACTGCACTTGTAATGGCGGCGGCAGCAGCCGGTCAAAAGACTGGCTGCCGCCCCCGCCCCTGACGAAGACCCGCCGAACCGCCGCCGGGACCCGCTGACGGGAGGGATATTTGTGAAAGGTAAGTCCCATCCCGGGGGGGGCGGGGGGGCGAATTTCACCACCAATTTCGGGGGGCCGAATGCGTTGGCACTCGGCCCCCCGAAGTTTCGGGGAGAAATTCTCCCCCATCCCTAGTAGGGATGGCACGGGCATCTGATGCAGTCCGGGAATCCAGCGAACCTGCAACTGCCTGTACCCCCGAGCCCCACTCGCTGAGCCGCTGCCCATGCTCAGCAAATGGACTGCACTCACCTCGGCAGCATTGTCGAACTTTGCGGTTGCCATTTTCTGAGAAATAAAATGGTGATCGCAAGAATGCACAAATTTGTGCACACGCAAAAAATGCACATTTCGCAAATGCGCATATTTGCACATGCACAAAAATGCATATTTTACAAAAAATGCACATTTAAGTACACACACTAATGTGTGCCTTCACAAAATGCACATTTCACATGAGAATAGCACATCCATAAAAATGTGCATTTTCACAAACATTTTTGCAATCACTTTTTTTTTTTTTAATGGTGACCGCAGAGCTTGATGAGGGCATTGGGGTGAGTCCAGGCTGCTCACTGAGAATGGTAGGGGCTCAAGCGCTGTCCCAGAACCAGCGAGGACGGGCAGGGGCTGGGCAGGACAGGAGTCTGGAGAACCCAGACGGGGTGAGTTTGCACATCCCTAGTTGCATGCCCATAACAGCCCTACTCTGTACACTCCATCCCCCTTTTCTACCAGTTTCATTTACTAATCAGAATGTTGTTTAGGCATTCCCCAGAAAGGTCCATCTGTAGGAAGCTAAGCCTCATGCCATACTGTACATCTGAAATACAGGCCTCTAAAACAAATATTAACTTAGGCTGCAATTCTATGTAGAACTACCTGGGAGTAAAGCCCTGTTTAGGTGTTCACCTGAATGTGTGAGGGCTTAAAATGGGTAGAGGAATGGGGCCGTGCATGTTGGCCCTGCCCTCTACATCTCTGGGCATGTGCCCCCCCTTCAGTTCAGACCTTGCCGTATTGAATAGGCAATGTCTCTACAGGACCTCAACTCACATTTGCTTGGATGTGAGTGGAACTCTCTATGCGATTGTGCACCCTGTCTTATCAAAGTTCCCAATCATGCAGAGTGTTCTCCTCATGTCCAAGTGGATGCAAGTAGCGCTCCTGTTCAGAAGTTGCCGATTCAATGCCAAAAGGTCTAAACTGAAGGGGGTGGGGCCCATGCTCCTGGAGATGCCTATGCACCTGGAGACATAGAGGGCAGGGCCAGTGTGCATGGCCCCATCTCTCTACCTACTTTAGGCCCTGTCTCTCTACCCACTTTAAGGTCTGAATAGGGCTCTAGTCTCATCAAATTCAGTGAGATTTACTTTTGCGTGAAGATGCATAGGATTCCTCTTAAATAGGAAGTTTACTGCTCCCTAGCCCAACTCCCATTGGTTCTTTAGTATTCTCTTCCAGGATACAAATGAAGTCCTGAGTAGGGATGGACGAAAGTCACTTACCTGTCCCCGAAGCTTTTCGCGGTGGGGGGGGAGGCGCTTCGCTGCTCCCCCCGCAAAGTTCAGGTCAGGGGGGGAGGCTTCCCGCCTCGCCCAGCCGAAATTCAGGCCGGGAAGGAGGCGCCTCGCCTCGCCTGGCCACGAACTAAAAAGTTTTTTTTTTAAAAAAAAAAAACACCCCCGTGATAGGCTACGTGACGATTAACGTAGCCTATCATGGCTAGATCTGCAAAGTTAGCCGTAATAGGCTACATTAATCGTCATGTAGCCTATCACAGATGACTTAAAAAAAAAAAAAGCGCATACGCAAATGGCAGCCCCCATAGGGAGCCACCATTCGCGTTCCTTATTTGGTCGCTGTAGTCTACGTAAATCTTTACGTAGACTACGGCGAAAATAAGGGCAACGCAAATAGCGTTGCCCTTATTTTCGCTGTAGGCTATGTAATCTTTACATAGACTACAGCGACCAAATAAGGAACGGGAATGGCGGCTCCCTATGGGGGCCGCCATTATCCGTACGTGCTTTTTTTTTTTTTTAAGTCACCCGTGATAGGCTACGTGACGATTTACGTAGCCTATCACGGCTGACTTTGCAAATCTAGCCGTGATAGGCTACATTAATCGTCATGTAGCCTATCACGGGGGTGTTTTTTTTTTCTTTTATTGGAATGGCGGTGGCGGCGGCAGCCGGTCAAAAGATTGGCTGCCGCTCCCGCCCCGGACGAACACCCGCCGAACCGCCAGCTGGACCCGCCGCCGGGAGGGACATTTGCCAAAGGTAAGTCCTGTCCCGGGGCGGGTGCGGGGGGTGGGGGGTGCGGAGAATTTCTCCCCGAAACTTGTTTGGGGGGCCAAACACGTTGGCGTTCGGCCCCCCGAAGTTTCGGGGAGAAATTCTCTGCCAACCCTAGTCCTGAGGCTAGTGTGCACACAATAACAATGCTTCTTCATTTATGTGGCTGTTTCTTAGGTTAGGTTTCTTAGGCCCCTCACAAAGGGGCCGTGGTGGCTTAGTGGTTAAGATGCTGAACTGCAGACTGGAAGGTTGGCAGGTCAGCAGTTCGAGACCTGAGTGCCGCATGACGGAGTGAGCTCCCGTCTTCAGTCCCAGCTTCTGCCAACCTAGCAGTTCGAAAGCAAGAAATTGCAAGTAGATAAATATGTACCGCCATGGCGGGAAAGGTAACAGCATTCCGTGCACCTCAGTGTTCAGTCATGCCGGCCACATGACCACGGAAGTGTCTTCGGACAGCGCTGGCTCTTCGGCTTAGAAACGGGGATGAGCACCGCACCCTAGAGTCGGACACGACTGGTTGGGGACACCTTTACCTTTTTTTTTTCTTAGGTTGGATTGGGGGGAGGCTGGGGGCATGTCCCCACTTGCCCTCCACACTTAGATTTTCTGAATACCTGAATAGGGCTAATGGAGAATACCAAAAGAAGTAAGTCAGACAAAGGGGAGATCTTAGAGGAAAACAAAAGAGACAGCAGAAAGCTACCCTAGTGGCTCAATGTGCAGATTATAACAAGAAAAAAAAAGGGGGGAGAATCCACACAGGTTCATTCTCCTGAATTATTCTGAAACCTAATTAGATCATTTAAATGAAAAATGGCTCTCCTCTTCTTCATTATATCAGGGAAAATAACCATATCAACATTATGGGTGGGGGGAAAGAGCTTTTGAACCACCTGTTCATGTTTTTGACTGGAAGAGTTTATTCTTCGTGGCACCACCGTGGTGTAGACGTCATCCCTCAACTCCCCTCACCCATCTGCAGTGGCTGATGTGGGAAGAAAAGTATCAAAGTACAAAAGCTTTGCTTTGGGATATCTGCTTTAATGCTACAACAGATGCCATCCATCTACTCCCTTTTAATGAGTTGTATTGCACATCCCTCAGAATTAATTATCTCCTAAATATTAGCCTGCCACTTATTGTTCTTTTTCCACACTAAGTGCTGAGTACCAAAATAATAAAGAAAAAAGTAATTCTGAGCCAACATATAATTATTAAACAAGGACAGCATACGTCCGCTTTTGGGGTGATGTGCTTGAATCATATCTTCGTTTGCAAAACATGAACAGTTCCACTTGAAGAGCCCAGGTTTCAGAAATGTCATGTTGAAATTTCAAATGAAATAATAATTAGTTTTAATCTCTCCTGAGCAACACATTGGTTATTGTTTGTATTCTCTTCTTATATGCTCTAGTTTATTTAAAGGTTCAAGATGAATGGATATTTTCCTCCCTCTGCGTAGCAGATTCTTCCAAGGGGCATCTTGAGTTTAATTCAGAGGAAGGTTTTTAATTACAAAAACCAACCAAATATCCTCCAAAAAAAATAAAGGTAGGTTTGTTGACCATAAGAAAATTTCCAAAATCCATGTTGTTGTAATAAAAGTAAGCCTAATAAAGGTATTACAGCAACATGAATAACCAAATATCCTGTATTCTACTGCATACGAAAGATGGTGTACAACATAATGAAAAGTCTAAAACAGCACCAATTAAAACAAAATCCTTAACACTAAGGGCACAATCCTAAGTAGATAGGTGGCTGCCTCCAACCTCAGAGGTGACTGCCTATCCAAAGCAAGGCAGGAGAAGTATGGGTGGATCATTCCCTCTGTGCATCTCCTACCTTGCTAGTGTGTGTGTGTGTGTGGGGGGGGTGACCTGGAGAGGAAGCTGCCATATGACACATTGGAAGTGTCATACACTCAGAACCGCTCTCCCCACCCTGGAATGCCCCCAGCCACGCCCATTTTCAGTCGCTCCACACTCCTCTTGCAAGTGTGGAGGATGGGGCTTCTCTATGCTGCCTCCATGGCAGTGTGAATGAGGGGGGCGGTTGGTTTTCTGGGAATCAACCTCGGAGCATGGGCTCTGAGGTCGGTTCCTGGAATTGAGCATATCCTATGGCCCGCGAGACAGTGTCTAGTGGGCCATAGGATTGCTTTCTAAATTAGGTGCACTGTACTTTACACCAGGGTAAAATACAGTTCCATGAGATCAACCCCCAAAAGAAGTGGTTGGAATAGAGATATATTTTACTCCCAAATTATCCACAGTACTTGGAAGAAAGTTCCGTGGATTGCAGCCTTTACCTGCCTTCAGAAGAATAACAGGTGAGCCATGATGGGACTCTCTGGGAAGAAAATCCCACAGTATTGTTGTCATGAGCAAGAAAGCCCTGCTCCCAGTAACAGATGGTTGCTCTTTTACAGGTGGAATAAGGGCCAAACTAGAGGAAATGTTAATTGTATGGATGTGATCAGTATGCATGTTTTTAATCTAAATAGCAGCTATGGGGAAGCCTGCATGTGTGGACAGGAAGTTTAACTCTTTCTCTCCCTGTCATGGTCCTAGGGATGCTGGAGAAATTCGAGACAGACTAAAATGAGCTCAGATTTCTAAGAATCTGACCTGCAGAATCTGCTGTGGAGTGACCCCCTCAGGCTGCCGGAGTCCGTGGACTTTCAGATTTATTTTTTTTAACTTTTCTGATATTTACATATTTATTCATAGGAAAATACACAGGTTCCTGCCAAGGAAAATTTGATTGGAATGGGAGGTAATATGCTAAATGTTACATACTAAGATAAATTATGTAAATTATTACAAAACCTCTTACATAAATATTTGTGTACTTTTCCTCATGACGGGAAAAAAGTTTGCATCTGTCTGTGAGCAGATGACGGAACAAAAGGTGCCTGACAAAACACAGATGGACAAGGAGTTTACACCATCCACACAGCCCTTCATGATCCTGTCAAAAGTTTCCTCTCCAGAGTCTGAATTTGCATCCCAAACAAAGTCTACTAATGGAGGCATCCTTTGCATTGGCAATAGCAGCTTTGGGAAGAATTGCTTTTGTCAGGATTTTGGCAGAGAGAGAAAGAGTTGAATTTAATCTCCTCACACATGCCCTACCCCAGTCAGAGGTTATTCTTGGCTGTTACTTACATAACGAACAGTGTGCTTTAATCACATTCACATAATTAACATTTAACACTGTGTCCAGTTTGGCCCTAACGCACTGAGGTTCTCTTCCAATACCTCAGTACTTATTCGTTCATTCATTACATTTATACCCCACCATTCTTCCACCCTAGAACTTAAGGTGGCTACATCTGCTTCCGAGGTGGTCTCCCCTCCAAGCACTGACCAGACCCAGACCTGCTTAGCTTCAGCATGGTGGCTGTCTCATGTGCCTTCAGACTATGCCCTGGAATATATACAAGTAGGGACTCTTGGAGATCCAGTAGGTTCAAGAAGCTTCATGATATTTAAAGGCAAGACTGAGCGCCAAAGAATTGATGCTTTCGAACTGTGGTGCTGGAGAAGACTCTTACGAGTCCCCTGGACTGCAAGGAGTTCCAATCAGTCAATCCTAAAGGAAATCAACCCTGAGTGCTCATTGGAAGGACAGATGCTGAAACTGAAGCTCAAATATTTTGGCCACCTAATGTGAAGAGAAAACTCTCTGGAAAAGACCCTGATGCTGGGAAAGATTGAAGGCAAAAGGAGAAGGGGACGGCAGAGGATGAGATGGCTAGATAGCATCACTGATGCAATGAATATGGACTTGAGCACACTCCGGGAGAGAGCGCAGGACAGGAAGGCCTGGCGTGCTGTGGTCCATAGGGTCATGATGAGTCAGACATGACTGAACGACTGAACAACAAAAAACTATTTTCTTTATTTTATCGATTTGATTTGTACTCCACCTATCTATGAAAAAAACAGCATGCAAGGATTACCTCTAGCTTGTTTCATATTTTGAGTAGAAGGTGGTCATAACTAACAACATCATCCTAGCATATTTACTCTGAAGTAAGTCCAACTATGTTACAGTGTACTTGCTTCCAGAGAATTTATTCATAGGAATGTAACCAAAGACTTGGTGGGATGACACACATGACTGGAATACAGCAACCGAAGGATATAACTTGTTCAAAACGAAAAAGAGGAACAGAAAGGGAGGTGGGGTTGCACTATATGTGAAAAATACGTAACGTATCTCTGCACAAAAATACAGGAGGATGAGGTTGGTAGCCCCATTGAGAGCATCTGGGTTAAAATAAATGGAGCAAAGTATAAAAGGAACCTGGTAGTCAGAGTCTACTACTGGGCACCCAATCAAGGAGAAGACAAGGATGAAACTTTTGAAAAGCAAATAGCCAATGTTTCAAGGAAGCATGATGTAGTCATAATGGGGGACTTCAATTTCCCCAATATTTGTTGGGAGACAAATTCTGCAAAACATGGCCCCTCCAGGAAATTTCTGACTTGTGTGGCAGATAACTTCCTCCTCCAGAAAGTAGAGGAAGGAACTAGAGGATTGGCTATCCTTGACTTGATCCTAACCAACAGAGATGACTTAGTGGGTAAAGCAGCAGTTACAGGAACTCTGGGGGAAAGTGACCATGTTATACTTGAGTTCTTGGTTCTAAAGGAAGCAAAAGCTGAGTGCAGCTAGACGTGTACCTTGGATTTTAAGAAAGCTGATTTTAATAAACTCAGAACAATGACAAGTAAGGGCCTATGGCAAGTGACTCTAACAAGAAAAGGAGTCCAAGATGGGTGGGAGTTTTTAAAAAGGAAATTCTCAAGGCACAATTACAAACAATTCCAACAAGAAGAAAAGGTGGAAGACAACAGAAGAAGCCAATGTGGCTTTACAAAAAGCTTAGAGATGACCTGAAAACAAAAAAGGACACATATAGGAAGTGGAGAGAAGGCCAAGCAACAAAGGAAGAGTATAGGCAGCTAGCACAGAATTGCAGGGATGGCATCAGGAAGGCTAAAGCTGAGTGAGAACGAGCTGAGGTTAGTGAGGGATGCTAAAAGCAACAAAAAAAAGCTTTCTTCAGCTACGTGCATAGTAAAAGACAGTGGAAAGAAAGGGTTGTTCAGCTATTAAATAAGGATGGCAAAATGATAACAGATGACAAAGAAAAGGCAGAGGTGCTCAATTCCTACTTTGGCTCAGTCTTCTCCCGAAAGAGGGTCTATGACCCCCTTGGCAAAGGCGAAGAACAGGCTGAAGGGGCAGGATTGCAGCTTGAGATCGATAGGCATATGGTCAAGGAATACCTAATTACTTTGAATGAGTTCAAATCTCCAGGGCCAGATGAACTGCACCCTGGAGTAATAAAGGAACTGGCAGAAGAACTCTCAGAACTGCTGTCTATTATCTTTGAGCAATCATGGAGGATGGGGGAAGTGCCAGATGACTGGAGGAGGGCTAATGTTGTCCCTGTCTTCAAAAAGGGTAAAAAGGAGGAACCTGGGAACTACAGACGAGTCAGTCTGACATCAATCCCTGGGAAAATTCTGGAGCAGATTCTAAAGCAATCCATCTGGAAGCACCTTGAAAACAATGCAGTGATGACTCGAAGCCAACATGGATTTGTCAAGAACAAATCCTACCAGATGAATCTGATCTCATTTTTGGATCAAGTAACTGCCCTTGTGGACTGTGGGAATGCTGTGGATATAATATACCTTGACTTCAGCAAAGTTTTTGACAAAGTGCCCCATGATATCCTGATGAGCAAACTAGCTCAAAGAGGGCTAGATGAAACAATGATCAGGTAGATCCACATTTGGCTACAGAATCGTACTCAAAGAGTGCTTATTGATGGGATCTTCTCAAACTGGGGAGAGGTGACAAGTGGGGTGCCACAGGGCTCAGTCCTGGGCCCAGTGCTCTTCAACATTTTTATTAATGACTTGGAGGAAGAGGTGCAGGGAATGCTGATCAAATTTGCAGATGACACAAAATTGGGCGGGATAGCTAACACCTTGGAAGACAGAAACAAAATTCAAAGTGATCTTGATAGACTGGAGCACTGGGCAGAAAACAACAGAATGACATTTAATAGGGATAAATGCCAAGTTCTGCACCTAGGAAAAAGAAACCAAATGTACAGTTACAAGATGGGGGGACATGTGGCTCAATAATGTGAAGTAGCTGCAAAAAAGGCAAATGCTATTTTGGGCTGCATTAATAGAAGCATAGCTTCCAAATCCCAGGAACTCTACTCAGCACTGGTTAGGCCTCATCTGGAGTACTGTGTCCAGTTCTGGGCACCACACTTTAAGAAGGATGCAGACAAACTGGAGAGGGTTCAGAGGAGGGCAACAGAGATGAACAGGGGACTGGAAACAAAGCCCTATGTAGGGACTGAAAGAACTGGGCATGTTTAGCCTTGAGAAGAGAAGACTGAGGGGAGATATGATAGCACTCTTCAAGTGCTTGAAAGGTTGTCACAGAGAGGAAGGCCAGGATCTCTTCTCGATCATCCCAGAGTGCAGGACATGGGATCATGGGCTCAAGTTACAGGAAGCCAGATTCTGGCTGAACATCAGGAAAAACATCCTGACTGTTAGAGCAATACAACAATGGAACCAATGACCTAGGGAGGTGGTGGGCTCTCCCACACTGGAGGCATTCAAGATGCGGCTGGACAGCCATCTGTCAGTGATGCACTGACATGGATTCCTGCATTAAGCATGTGTTGGACTCGATGGTCTTGTAGGCCCCTTCCAACCCTACTATTCTATGATTCTATGACCATTAAACCTGTAACCTGCAACCATTAAAATCAACAACAGGAGTGAAACTGGCCAGAGTTCTATTCCATTAGTTTCAATGGGAGTTGGGGCTAGTTTGCAAAGACAGCAATAGAGGTACTAAATGGTTCCTGGACTTCAGTGCATATAGAGCTGAATCCTTTGTCATAAATAAATAAAATAACATTTAAAAATCCCTGCACGTACAAAACGTTCTAACACCCTTTAAAAACACACAATGCACATAGAGATTTTATTAAAACGTGCTCATTTTCATGGTCCAAAAAATGTGGTGTGTTTAGGTTTGGAATTGGTTTACCACCTCATCCTTTGTTTGCGTGAACTCCACTTATTTGCGACCAAGTTTTGCTGGATTGGGTCTTCTGTGATATGGTTGCAGCTGGAGACGTGGGATTGGCCATGGCAACCTGGCCATTTGCTTAGTAACATGACCTCCCCTTTCACATTTTATATCCTCCCTTGCAGTTCCCACATTCTGTGATCACCCCTCCAGTATTTAGAAAACAATGCAGGCATTCTATGATATCACAGCAATTCAGCCAATGGATTCGGGGCAAGAGAGGGACTTGCATATGGTTGAAAGAGTGCTGCCAGTTTTAAACCATATATATTAAAGGATGGATGGATGGATGGTTATACACACAGAAAGAGAGAGAGAGAGAGAGAGAGAGAGAGAGAGAGAACTCAAGTCCACAATTTTCTCCCTTCTATACAATCTTATTCTGGCCCATTGTACCTTCCTCCACATATTGTTGAATTCATTGTATTTCTTGCATTCATCAGTGAAATTCTGTCTGGTGCCATGCATCCAATTATCTGTATTGTTTATTGAATTTCACACCTTATTGAGTAAGAGTCCATACAGGTGAGGAGGAAATAGAAGAGGGTGGAGAAAGGGACTATTGTATTCCAGCAATAGGGCAATCATAGTTTCTTAGCATATTGTATTGAAAATCTAGTGAAGCTTTGCTTTCTGGGTTAACTCCGTTAAGTGCTTTGTGTCCATTCATTCTGCAAGGGAAAGATCGGGTGTATGCCTATACGCACCCGGGAAAGATTCACAAAGCAGTAATGCTTCAGCATTCAAGGAGGTGAGAATTATTAGCATTGGGAAATGATCCTGTCACTGTGGTTTTTTTTATTGTTTAAACCAAATAGAAGTGGGGGGGGGGGAAATGAGTTCTTTTGTTGTGAGTTCCTGGTGTTACTCAAAGTAGTACAAATTTAAACAGGAACAAAAAAATAATAATAACAAAGGATGTGGTAGTCCCATCATCTAAGAGATAATGACAGGAACCAACTCATTTTAAAGACTACTGCACCAAATATTATCCCACTTTCAAATTGGGGGTGGTGGTTTAAGATGGGTGGTTTGGAGGGAAGAACATTTCTGCACCCCTACACCTTAGAGTAGGGGTGGGCAGAAGGTTAGTCTGGATATATTGATAGATCTCTGGGTGGTATGAGTAGATCAACAAGGATTTCTGATCCCCAGTTGTTTAATGTTAGCAATGTGACTCCCCATCACCCTAAATTATACTGCTGAAATTAAGAAAATGTGGGCCAATCAGGAGTAGATTTTTTATGTGGGAGGAGTGTGAGTTCCATTCAGTTCTGGTACTCAAAACGAATTCCTGGGCTCAGAATTCTTCTTCAGTTCTAAGTACATGTGTTTTGCAACAGGCTCCAGTTGGTTAATCTCAAGTTTCTAGTCACACACACATACACGCACACACACCCCAAAGCAGATCTTGTAGTTTTTTAGTCTGCCTACCCCTGACTTAGAGACTGGGTAAACAGTCAATCTGGTATGCTGACATTGCTTCCCTTGTCTCCTGGTGTGTTGTTGTTGTTGTTATTGTTGTTGTTGTTGTTGTTGTTGCTCTTCTTCTTGTTGTTGTTGTTGTTGGCATTATTTCTTTCCCTGAGTGCTGCTGCTTCCTTTTATTTGATCAGTTACATGGGTGGTCTCATCTTATTAGGGATTGTGTACTAAATGGAATCATAGTCAAAACACTTTATAGCCAACCAGATTTGATTACACACTGATATCACTAATGGAAAGTGAGGGCCATTTAATTCAATATCCAAATACTGTTTGCAAGTAATTCCTAAAAGTCATTGAAAATAGGAAGGCATATTGGCACTGCCAAAAATATCCGCAACACACACACACAATGTCTTTGTTTTGACTTGGCCCTACTTCTAAGCAAGTTTTATTTGCAAAAATGGCCCTATGCAGTAAAGGACATGAGATCTACATGGTAGGAGGCTTCAGACTATGAGGCACAGATGCAATGTGCATGTTCACCCTCATCAACATTGATGTATGTGTCTTTCATTGGAAATTAATACTGGAAAATTCTAATCAGTAGTGTTGTCAGTGAAGAATCTCAGAGAGTGACCAAATTGTTCTGGAACATTCCTCTGCAATCACTCCCCCCTTTTTTGTGTTATTTAGTTTGAAATTGTTCTGAAGCCTAATCCTATTCATGTTTACTCAGATATATCCATTGGCTTCAATGGTAAGTGGATGTGTTTAGCAAGCTGTTAGAAAAAGAGACTCCATAACTGTTGGCGCCTCAGTTACGTAGGAGCCCGAGTGGCGGGAAAAATGTGGGCGGAGCAAAAAGAACCATAATGACGTGCTCATGACTAACGGCTTGGTAGGCTGACACTGACTGTTTATTGTAGTGGCAAGAGTGTTGGACTGGGAGCTGGGAGATCCAGGTTCTAATCCCCACTCAGCCATGGAAGCTCACTGGGTAACTTTGGGCCAGTCACACACTCTCAGCCCAACCTACCTCACAGGGTTGTTGTTGTGAGGATAAAATGGAGAGGAGGAGTATAATGGAAGCCGCCTTGGGTGCCTTGCAAGAGGAAAAAAGGCAGGATATAAATGCAACAACAGCAACAACAACAACAACAACAATAATAATAATAATAATAATAATTAACTTGGTAAGCTGATGTACTGACTGTTTCATTGGTTACTGGCAAGAACAATAGAAGTGATATGGTATAAAAGGCTTTTGCACACGTGTCTCGGGGTCCAGACTGCTCTGCACCCATTTTGCAAAATGTTTCAATAAAATAGTGTTGGATCCACTGCTGCCTGCCTGGCATCCTTTTCTTCTAAACCGAAAGCAAGAACTTTTTATCTAACAATTTGGTGCCGTGACTCAGATCCTGCTTCGGGGCGCGTCCCCTTCACGCTG
Source organism: Heloderma suspectum (assembly GCF_057233095.1). Classification (NCBI taxonomy): domain Eukaryota; kingdom Metazoa; phylum Chordata; class Lepidosauria; order Squamata; family Helodermatidae; genus Heloderma; species Heloderma suspectum. Next base: position 178,429,114 of record NC_139461.1, read on the forward strand.
AGCCGAGGGGCCACAGAGGAGAAGTGGCCACAGGCGGTTGTTTTACACTGCCTTCTCCTCATGATGGTGGCAGCGGAGGCGCTTGGGGACCAACGCCAGAGGGAGAGGGAGACGTGATCACTCCTTTTTGGCACCGGCAGTGGATCAATAGGCAGCTGGACGTGGCTGCGGGTGGGACAGAGGAGGCCTTGGGGTTAGTGAAACAGCTTACTTTAGGGGATACATGCGGGATGGTGGTGTGTTTGTGATTGTGTGAGACGCCTACGGGCGAAGCGAGTGAGGAGCCCCGATCTGCATTTCCTTGTCTCAGCGACGGGCTGGGTCAGAGGAGGGCGAAGCGCAAGATTTGTTGAGTGAAATCCCACTGTCATGGGCGGGTCCCAATCCAGGCTCACGGAAGAGTCCCATATGCCCTTGGAGTGTTGTTTGCGCAACTGGTCACATTTTAAGCAGGATTATGGAACTAAGATGACGAAGGATCGACTTGTCCTTCGTTGTGCCCAGGAATGGCCATTATTAGAACCCAAATGGCCACCCGAGGGGTCTTTTGACCCAACCCTGGTATCTGCTGTGCGCCTAATAGTAACGCAAAGGGGAAGTTGGGATCAGTTTCCCTATGTTGATTCATGGGCTACTTGCGTACCTCTCGGCGGCAGGCCCGCCCCCTGGGTAGTTAAATGTATGTCCTTGGCCCTCCCTGTGATAACTGGAAAAAAACTGATGAGGAAGGGAAAACCTAGGGTGGCAGCGACAGCCCCTGAGGATCTGTTGCTTCCTCCTCCCTACGGGACTGCTGTCGTGGGGAGACTACGCCCGCCCCAGCCCCCCCAAAGGAGCCTGTCCAAGAGTTGCAACCGTTAAACATTCCTGAGATTGGGTCTATGACTGAGTTTCAGGACACTCTCCAAGATAGTTTGGATGCCCTTGAGAAAAATTTCAAAGAGATGAAGGGTGCTTGGGGGCCTCGAACCCAGGAAAAGGTGCCTGATAAAGAGGAGGAAACCAAAGGAGGGCCTAATTACAACTTACGAAAGGACCCTCAGCCACCAGTAAAATTGACTTTCCCTATTAGAGAGGTCCCCGATCCTACCACCCAACACCCACAGGGGACAATGTTTGTTTACGTTCCGTTTATGATATCTGATTTGTACAATTGGAAACAGTTCAATCCTAGGAGTTCTCGAAAGTCACTTACCTCGTCTCGCAGCTTGCTTCGCGGTGGGGGGGAGGCGCTTCGCTGCTCCCCCCGAAATTCAGGCCGGGGGGGAGGCGCCTCACCTCGCCCGGCCGAAATTCAGGCTGGGGAGGAGGCGCCTCACCTCACCCGGCCGCGAAATAAGAAGTAAAAACAAAACAAAACACCCCCATGATAGGCTATGTGACGATTTACGTAGCCTATCACGGCTAGATCTGCAAAGTCAGCCGTGATAGGCTACGTTAATCGTCACGTAGCCAATCACGGGTTACTTAAAAAAAAAAAAAGCGCGTACGCAAATGGCAGCCCCCATAGGGAGGCGCCATTCGTGTTCCTTATTTGGTCGCTGTAGTCTACGTAAATCTTTACGTAGACTACGGCGAAAATAAGGGCAACGCAAATAGCGTTGCCTTTATTTTCACCGTAGTCTACGTAATCTTTACGTAGAGTACAGCGACCAAATAAGGAACGTGAATGGCGGCTCCCTATGGGGGCCGCCATTAGCCGTACGCACTTTTTTTTTTTTAAGTCACCCGTGATAGGCTACGTGACGATTTACGTAGCCTATCACGGCTGACTTTGCAAATCTAGCCGTGATAGGCTACGTAAATCGTCATGTAGCCTATCACGGGGGCGTTGGTTTTTTTTACTTTTCTTGGAATGGCGGCGGCGGCAGCCGGTCGAAAGTCTGGCTGCCGTCCCCGCCCCTGTCGAAGCCCTGCCGAACCGCCACTGCGACCCGCCACCGGGAACGACATTCGGGAAAGGTAAGTCCCATCCCGGGGGGGGCAGGGGGGGCAAATAATTTCTCCCCGAAACTACTTCAGGGGGCCGAATACGTTGGCACTCAGCCCCCCGAAGTTTCGGCGAGGAATTCTCTGACACCCCTATTCAATCCTCCCTTTGAAGAGGACCCTGGTCCACTGTTGTCCTTAATGATATGAGGCTTACACACAATCCTACCTGGGATGACACACAGATGTTGTTAAACACTTGTTTCCTTAGTCAAAAGCCAACTATTCTTGCGGGGGCGCGAACTAGATTTAGAGAAGAGAACCCCCAGGCGACTGAGTAGCAAATGGCAGAGGTTTTGCCTATTGGGAGGCCTGACTGGGGAGTGGCCATGGCAGTGCAAAGGCAATTACATGCTGAATACTTTCGGCTTGTTTTACCGGGCAGGAAACAGGCCGCTCGAAGGGCCCCCAATCTGCAAAAGGTCTTGACGTTAAAACAAGACAAAAGCGAGCCCCCCGCCGTCTTCCTCCAAAGGCTGAGAGAAGCCTTTGCTAAATATACTAACATCGACCTGAATGACCCAAATAACCTACAAATTCTCACAACGCAGTTTGTAGGAAATAGCTGCCAAGATACTAGAAAGAAGTTACAAAAAGTAGGGGTGGACGAAAGTCCCTTACCTGTCCTCGAAGGACGTTCGCGGTGGGGGGGAGGCGCTTCGCTGCTCCCCCCGCGAAGTTCAGGCCGGGGGGGGGAGGCTTCCCGCCTTGCCCTGGCCGAAATTCAGGCCGGGGAGGGAGGCTTCCCGCCTTGCCCCGGCCGAAATTCAGGCCGGGGAGGAGGCTTCCCGCCTTGCCCAGCCGTGAACGCAAAAGTAAAAAAAAAAAAAAAACGCCCCCTGATAGGCTACGTGACGATTAACGTAGCCTATCATGGCTAGATCTGCAAAGTCAGCCATGATAGGCTACGTCAATCGTCACGTAGCCTATCATGGGTGACTTTAAAAAAAAAAAAGCGCGTACGGATAATGGCGCCCCCATAGGGAGCCGCCATTCCCGTTCCTTATTTGGTCGCTGTAGTCTACGTAAAGATTTACGTAGACTCTGGCGAAAATAAGGGCAATGCTATTTGCGTTGGCAACCCTTATTTTTTTTTTAAAGTCACCTGTGATAGGCTACGTGATGATTGATGTAGCCTATCACGGCTGACTTTGCAAATCTAGCCATGATAGGCTACGTTAATCGTCACGTAGCCTATCAGGGGGCTTTTTTTTTTTTCTTTGATTGGAATGGCGGCGGCGGCAGCCGGTCGAAAGACCAGCTGCCGCTCCCGCCCCGCTCGAACACCCGCTGAACCGCCGGCCGGACCTGCCGCCAGGAGGGACATTCTGCGAAGGTAAGTCCCGTCCCGGGGGGGGCGGGGGGGTTCGGAGGATTTCTCCCCGAAACTTGTTCGGGGGGCCGAACACGTTGGCGCTCAGCCCCCCGAAGTTTCGGGGAGAAATTCTCCTCCAACCCTAACAAAAAGTCGAAGGAGGGCTGGCGGCTGATTTGGGAGTCCTGGTTGAGGTAGCCCAGAAGGTCTATGAAAGACGAGAGGAAGAAGAAGAAAAGGAAAAAGATAAAAGGCAGGCAAAACTACTTGCTGCCGTTCTCAAGCCAGAGAAAGGAGGGACTAAGAAGGGTGGAAAGGGGAACAGAAAAGGGCCTCCCTTAGGAAAAATCAGTGCGCTTTCTGTAGGAAGATTGGGCATTGGAAACAAAACTGTGAAGCCCTGAAAAAGAAAGAGAAAGAAAGCAGGAGGGAAGAACAAAGAGTGTTGTATGAACAAGAAAGAGATTAGGACAGACCGGGGCCCGGACCCCTCTTGGCCGTTTCCGAGGCAAGACAGGACCCCATGGTCAAAATTAAAGTTGGGGGTCGCTCCTATGATGCCCTTGTGGATACAGGGGCTGCCTTGTCCATAATCCCCCTTAACAAGGCACCAATGGGAAGTGGGGGAACTGCCACCATAATGGGGGTCGAGGGAAGGGCAACGCGAGTGCCCCTTTCTCGTCCTTTGTTTACTAAAATTGGAGAAACACACCTAGAACACGCATTTGTCTGTACCCCCTCCTGTCCGGTGGCATTGTTAGGGAGGGACTTATTGACTAAGCTCCAAATTGAGATCACTTTCACCCCTGATGGAAGAATGGAAGTACGACTTCCCAAGCAACAGAGCAGCAACTATCAAATGGCCCTTTTTAAAGCCATGGAGGAACCCACCTCAGAGGCAAATGAAGACTGGTGCTTAATGGAAAACAGAGTCAACCCACTGGTTTGGGCCAGGGTTGGAGGGGCCTCTCATGCCAAATCGGCGGCACCATACAAAATTCCTCTCAAGGAAGGGGCGAAACCAGTTCCAATGAAACAATACCCCCTTTCCCGCCAAGGGAAGCTGGGTCTACAACCAGTAATAACGAAGCTCCGAGAGGAAGGTCGACTCATTGAGATAATGTCCCCCTATAACACGCCCATTATTGCTGTATCAAAAGGGGGGCAAAGGGTTTCGCCTTGTGCAAGACCTCCGCCTCATTAACCAGCAAATTGAGGCACCCCACCCTGTGGGCCCTAACCCACACACCCTTCTCGTAAGAATTCCAGAAGATCATGCATGGGTTACTGTCATAGACCTAAAAGACGCTTTCTTTAGCATCCCACTCCACCCTGATTCGAGGCCTTTGTTCGCCTTTGAGTGGGAAAGCCCAGAGGGTGAGTCAAAGGTTCAACTAACATGGACAGTGATCCCTCAGGGGCTCAATCTTGCACCCATCGTTTTTGGTCAGCAACTTCAAAAGGACCTCGAGCCTTGGGTCCATCAGCACCTTGAGGTGCATCTCCTCCAATATTGTGACGACCTCTTGATCTCAGCCAAGGCTAAGGATATGTGCCTAAATGGGACCATTTCCCTCCTTAATCATCTAGCAGAGAGAGGCTATAAAGTGTCAAGGGAGAAGGTGCAGCTAGTCCGACCAACTGTAAAATTCTTAGGTTACCACTTAGCCAAGGGGATTGACTGGATTCTGTCGGCTGTGGATAGCCGACTATGGGGAAATAGCATGACCACTATATGAGGCACTGAAAAAGGATAAATTAGACAAATGGAAATGGACTAAAGAAATGAATAAGTCTTTCCTCAGCCTTAAAGCTGCCCTTGTGTCACCACCGGCCCTCGCCATGCCAAATCCCAGTCGACCGTTTAGACTCTATGTGCATGAGAATATGGGCGTAGCCTCGGGGGTGCTCTGCCAATGGACGGGCCCTTCCTGGAGGCCAGTGGGTTACTACTCCAAAGTCCTTGATGTTGTAGCATGAGGATGGCCGAGCTGCTTGAGAGCGGTAGCAGTGGCAGCCTTGATCTGCACTGAAGTGGAAAAAATGACAATGGGAGGGGCCATTGAGGTCTGGGTGCCACATGGGGTGCCGCAAATCCTAGGGTCAGGGGGAGGAAGCAAATTCCTCAACCTGGCTCGGCACTCCCATTATGAAATAGGCTTGTTAACAAATGAAAGCCTCACTTTCAAAGCCTGCTCTAGCTTCAACATCGCCACCCTGTTACTGGCAATACAGGCCACACATGGGCCGGGGCTCCCAGATCATGATTGTATTGAAGTACTAGACTTGGACACCAAGGGTCGGCCAGATCTTGAAGATGAACTGTTGGAAGGGGCCGAAGATCTGTTTGTGGATGGGTCCAGTTATATGCTAGATGGGAAGCGTTACACAGGGGTGGCTGTTGTCACCCATAGCAAGAGTGTCCATGAAGAACGACTGCCTCCTCATTTTTCCGCCCAATCCACTGAACTGGTGGCCCTGACAAGAGCTTTGCAGGCAGGCAAAGGAAGGCGGGTAAATATTTACACTGACAGTAAAAATGCTTTTGCCATTGTGCACGCTCATGGACAGTTATGGAAAGAGAGGGGATTCCTTACAGCAAATGGATCCCCAGTTGCCAATGGCGGCTTAATCATAGACCTCTTGGATGCCCTCCAGTTACCCTTACAAGTGGCAGTTATCCACGTCCGAGCCCATGGAAAGGAAAAAGAGGAAAAGTGGAGGCAAGGAAATCAAAGAGCTGATGAGGCTGCAAAGAGAGCAGCCAGGGAAGGAATCCAAGGAACATTCCTTGTCTTACCCAGAAGGGGGGAGTGCCCCACATACTCCCCCTCTGAGTTGCAAATGGCACAAGAACACAAAGTGAGTCCTCGCGATGATGGATGGCTCCAGGTGACGGATGGAAGACTGCTTCTTCCACAGACCCTGCAGGGAGCTATCCTGGAACAAGTGCATCACTCTCTTGGACACCCTGGGGCATCAGCCATGATTGACTATTGCAAAAGGCTATTTGTCTCCCCTGGCCTAACTGTACATGCCCATCGACTAGCCACAACCTGCGAGGTCTGTCAGAAAACTAATTCCCCCAGAGCCCCCCTCCACCAAAAGGAGGGCGACCATGGGCGTACTATCCCTTCCAGAGGGTACAGATTGATTTTGCTGAAATGCCACCATGTAGGGGTTACAGGTATTTGCTTGTAATAGTGTGTCAAATGACGGGGTGGGTAGAAGCGTTCCCATGCAGGAACTGTCAAGCAAAAACTGTAGTTGCTAAATTGTTACAGGGGTTGGTGCCCAGGTTCTCCTTGCCTGAAGTTATAGAATCCGACCAGGGCTCACATTTCACTTCAGCTGTTACGCAAGCGTTGGGACGAGCTCTGGGGGTAGAGTGGCACTTACACTGCCCCTGGAGACCCCAGGCGAGTGAGCAAGTTGAAAGAACCAATTGGAGTCTCAAGGAGACTCTAACCAAGCTCCAGCAAGGGGTAAGACTCACTTGGGTTGAGGCTCTGCCAATAGCTTTGACAAAGCTTCGAAAAATGCCAAGAAAAGACATAAAGCTGTCCCCCTTTGAACTAATCTTTGGATTCCCGCCTCAGGTACACTGTGGAAGGAGGGAGGAGGTCAAATGGGAAATGGGAGATCAGATGTTAAGGGGCCAGTTGATTTCTCTACAGTCTGTTCTTTCACAGCTACGAGCCTACTCTGTCCCATTCCAGAGATTGCCACTAGATGCTCCCATTCATCTCTTCCAACCGGGAGATGAAGTACTGCTGAAAAAGTGGAATAAAGAAGCTTTAAAGGAAGGGTGGGAAGGACCCTACCTAGTGGGACCAACCAGCCATTCATGTGTAAAACTTGTAGGTTCTAGCAAATGGACACACTGCAGCCGGTTGAAGCCATTTAGATGACCCCTGCCTCCTCCTGTCACCCGGAGAGATAAGGAGTATACGGGCAATGGTCCTCTGCTCTCTGGCACCCCCCAGGAAGCTGCCAGGGACACAGGCAAAGAAGCCATCCAGGAGCCACAATCGCCTCTTGTCTATAAATCCCAGCACCTAGGAAAGGCCAAGATCCGACTTAATCGGGCTTGATAGAATAGCTACTCTTGCTAAAATGAAGTGGCTGTGGATCCTAACATTGCTTACCTATGGAGTAATGGGATCAAAACAATCTTGTTGCCAAGAAGGGGGAAACACAGTCTTCAGAACTTCTCTAGGGACAGAATACTACAAATCCATGAAGTCTATCACTTGCTTAGAAAAGAAGGTTTTTGAGATACAATTAACCAAACCCTACACCTATTACACTGGTACTCGGAAAAGCCAATTACCACTAGGGGCCAAAGTTTGCCTCACAAAGGGAGGACGGTGGGGATTAGATCGATGGAGCCCGCCATGGGTCCATCAGACCATTAAGCAAGTTGTACATCAAGCCAGGCTAACCCCTGCAGCCCCACGTCTGCCCCCCTTAATAAAGATCCCAGAGATAAGCGGCCCTGGAAAGCCAGATTAGGGGTGCCAATAACAGAAGAAACTGATAATGTGTGGCTAGAATGGGTAAAGTACACCGCCAAGTCCTTAAATAAGTCTGACTGTTTTATTTGTGCTGCAGGAAGATCGGTAGCAAGGGTGAAGCCTTTTCCTCTGTGATGGGACACTCTCTCCCTCCTCACCTGTGTGATCCGTTTGTTCCAGCACCCTAACGCATGGGGAGAGGAGGAGTGCCAGACTCTCAATAAGTTGTACCCTCCCCTCAAATTAGAAAATCGTGTTATACCCCCTGTAGCTTTTGTGCAACAAAGAAACCATACTGGATGTATATACCGAAATCTTATAGGGGGAGGGGAGCCTGTAGGGAACCTGACAAACAAATGGAGATGTGTTAATTCCACTAGCTTTAAAAATGATTCCCTCCCAATCCCACGGGCTGATCTCTGGTGGTATTGCAGAGGTCTAGAGTTGTATGAAGTATTGCCCTTTAATTGGTCAGGAGTTTGTGGACTGGTCCAGTCGGCAGTCCCCTTTTCAATCGCATTTCATCCAACAAGGGAGACTAGCCAACCCTGACAGAAACGGTCGGTAACCCCTTTTGATAATCGAATATACATTGACTCTATAGGGGTGCCAAGGGGAGTGCCAGATGCGTTCAAAGGGAGAAATCAAATCGCTGCAGGATTTGAGTCTACCCTGTTTTGGTGGGCGACCATTAACAAAAATGTAGATTGGATCAATTACATTTATTATAATCAACAAAGATTTACAAATTATACCCGTGATGCTGTAAAAGGATTGGCTGAGCAGCTAGATGCCACTAGCCAAATGGCCTAGAAAAAGCGGCGTGTTCTTGATATGATGTTAGCAGAAAAAGGAGGGGTATGCGTTATGTTAGGTGGGCGTGCTGCACCTTCATCCCTAACAACACTGCCCCAGATGGCACAGTAACAAAAGCATTACAAGGTCTCACCACTTTATCTGAGGAGTTAGCCGAGAATTCAGGGATTAACAACCCCCTGACTGCCTGGCTAGAAAAGTGGTGTGGAAAATGGAAGCACCTAGCAGCCTCAATCCTTATCTCGCTTGTAGTGGTAGTAGGAGTTCCGGTATTATTTGGTTGCTGCATTATCCCCTGTGTTAGAGGCTTATCCCAGTGATTGATAGAAACTGCTCTGTCAAAACAGATGCTCTTGCTTTATTGTACCAATAAAGAGGCTCCGTTTTAAACGCTTTAAGAGGTGAGTAAAGACTTAAACGAGGGAATTGTTAGAAAAAGAGACTCCATAACTGTTGGCGCCTCAGTTACATAGGAGCCCGAGTGGCGGGAAAAATGTGGGCGGAGCAAAAAGGAGAACCATAATGACACGCTCATGACTAACAGCTTGGTAGGCTGATACTGACAGTTTATTGGCTATTAACTTGGTAAGCTGATGTACTGACTGTTTCATTGGTTACTGGCAAGAACAATAGAAGTGATATGGTATAAAGGCTTTTGCACACGTGTCTCGGGGTCCAGACTGCTCTGCACCCGTTTTGCAAAACATTTCAATAAAATAGTGTTGGATCCACTGCTGCCTGCCTGGCATCCTTTTCTTCTAAACCGAAAGCAAGAACTTTTTATCTAACAAAGCCAACCCAGAAACAATTTCTTTGTTCAGAGGCATGCCATGGAATGCATCATCTAAAGAAGAATATGATAGCTGATATGGGATCCTAAAAATCTGAGCTTCCATAGGAATTTGTAGTCCATGTGATGGTAACAATAACAATAGAAAGTTAGAAACTGAGGAGGGGTTCTCTCTCTCTCTCTCTCTCTCTCTCTCTGTGTGTGTGTGTGTGTGTGTGTATTGTGTGATATTCAGGGAGTACTTCCCTCAACTAGGAATGGATTTGTCAAACTTGACCTCATTGAAGTTCTTGGGTTTCACTGCAAAGATCATTCTGTCCATGCTTGTTTCCCCATGCAGAAATCTGTGCATGCATGTTTTATATGCACATTTCTTAAAAGTATCCATTTTTGAGCACATTTCTTCAAATGTACACATTTTAGTACATTAAAACTAAAGCATGTTTGCATGCATTTTAGATTTGTATGAGGTTTTCTCTGCACATTTCTCATATGTGTGCAGATTTTCAAATGCATTTCCTTTCTTTCATGGAATGCATCACAAGCTTGAGAATGTACAGATTTCCAACCACAAACTGCATTCAGTTCCATGTTCCATTCTGGGAGGTGCAGATTGGGTAAATACTCTGAAAGCCCATATACCCCCTCCCCATTCTCAAAGCACCTATTTTTCCCAGCACCATTTTTCCATTGCTGATCCCCTTCCTTCCAATTTTCACATTCAACTGGTTGAGCTGTGCCTGTTTTGCTGTTTTGCATAATTTATTCTAATCACATGCTTGCTTTTTGCTTTTTTTTTTTGCAGGAAGAATTTGGACTTCTTTTTTCATACAACACACTCCTTCCCCTTTTGGATAGTGAACTTGTATTTCACTGTACAAAAAAAGAAAGAATGCGGGGGGGGGGCAGCCACTGGCAGAAATATGCTGTATATACACCGTGACATTTCCCCTTTTCGTGCACTCCCTTGCTTCCCTTTAAAAATCACTATTAGCTTGGAGTAGATAGAGTTCTGCAAACGAGGAAATAGATTTACTACCCACCGGGGCCATAGAGAGACAACCTGCAGATGTATCAGCACTTGTATCTACTGCGCCATACGTGCTAAAGACCTCCCTGCTGGAATCAAACTTCCCGGTTTGTAAATATAGACTTTTTTACAGAAAGATAACATTTGGGTGAAATGACAGCCTTTATTAGGAAGTGGTGGTGGGAGCTTCTGGCAGCTGTCAAGACCTTTAAGACACCAACATATTAGGAACCAGAATACTCCCTGATCCTTTTTCCACACCTTATTTTAACTATAATGCTTAGCATTTATATAGCTATAACAGCTCATAGCATGCAGCAGAGTGCTTAATATGCAATATGCTAACCAATTCCCAAGTACTATCATTCCCAGGGGGATGTGAACCCCTGGCCTTTGAGGTGATAAGATTACTTGAGCCACTGCACTTATTTGCTATTAGGGTAGGAAATTCATTTGGTTCAGATTTCAGTGCCAACTTTTTTGGGGGGGAAATGCATACAAAAATGTGTATATTTTGAAAACACACACACACACACAAATACATATGAATCTTTGAGCAGACTAATTTGTTTTTCACAATTCGATGTGGAAAAGAACAAACTTAGCTGGGGAAAATGGGAACCTGAGCTCAAATTTTAATCCAATCAAGGGAAGAATGCCATTCTACTCTTCCTCCTCCACTTGCCTCCTTCATTTCCATGCACTTTCCACCCATCCCAGCCATGTGTATACAACCCTCCTCCCTCTCACTGACCCACCAAATTGCCTTGTTGCTGCTGCTGTTCCAGCTGTGGGGACAGACAGGCCTCCTTCCTATGGATGGATGGGAATGTCATTTTTGCTCATGAGCACACCCTGTTCGAAACCCCATACACAATCTGCAAGGTGAGAACATGTCTACTGAAAAGCTTGCAAATTGCCAGACATGTGCTCACATTCAGTTTGTGCAACTTTCCCAGTTCCCTTTTGTAGAAATGTCCTAATTTGAGCAAATTGCCCAATTTGTACAAATTCCCCTGCAGACCAAATCAGCCTTGCTTTAATCTATGGGCGAATGTTGTGCAAATTAGGAAATTTGTGCAAATGTCAGGATATTTGTGCAAATGTCTCATTCAATCGCTGCTTGATTTGTGCAATTTTCTCATTCATTCTAACAATGGGAGAACCTCCCCCCCAATGTCTGGTCTGAGGGGTTCCACCATGGGAAAATCTGGGCTGCTTGGGGCCCTGTGGATTTCCCCAGAGCCTTGGCCTGTCCACCAGAGTTCACAGGGTAGCTCTCTTTTTTTTCTAAAAGCCATGATAGGCTAATCATGGCTGCTATTAGCCTATCATGGGAAAATTACGACCATAATTGGCATGTTTTATGCCATTTGCAGCTGTAAAGCACTTACTTCTATCTAAATTGTGGTCGTTTACACCATTTTATTTGAACTATCTGCCACAAAAAATGTAGAAAATGGGATGGAAGAAAGATCTTCTGTCATTACATTACACTGTAAAGTTGCACTGATTTGTTCTGGTGGACCGCCTGGGTAGTTTTGCAGGAACAACTCTATTTTGTACAGTAATGCGAATAACTGGGAATCACAGGGGAATACTGGGAATAAGAGGAGAAAGTTGATGGGCTAGCATCTTCCACATCTCACCCTTCTTATCATTCATATAATTTGCTCTTATATGTGCTTATTTTCCAATTGTTTCCTACTCAATACTAATGAAAGATGCTTTCATATCTCATACAGAACTCTTTGTTTATTCTACAGAAATAAGTGCTCAGAGTGCATTTTCTGTTCAATATAAGTTAATGTAGATGCCACATCAGTTAGTTCAAATTTGATTTACAGTGCTTGCTAATATTTAGGGACAAAATATATGCTCCCCCCCCCTACCCCCATGATAATATAATTGTCAGTCTAGAAAAAAAGTCTCATATGACTTTTTTTCCAGGACCAGGAGACACTTTCCCCAAAAGTGGATATGGAAGAGTGTGTGGAGGACATGGCTATTTGAACATGAGATCCATGGTGGCGAAGCACCATACTGTAATTGTGAGCCAGTGCGCTGTAGGGGAAAAAATATCAGTGATACTGCACCTACTGTCAGGAGTGCCCTAGCTGCCTCTTAAAGTCCCCTCCAGTTGCCAAAACAAGATGCAGACAAAAGGGATTCTTTCCAAGGCTTTATTCCATTACAACTAGGGATGTATGAAAGTGACTTACCTGTTCGAAGATGTGATTCGTGGGGGGGGGAGGTGCTCCATCCCTTCCCCCGGAATCCTCAATGGGGGGGAGGCGATCCAGTCCTCCCCCACGGAATCCTGCCCGGCCGGCTCTGCTCTGCAGTGGCTCCGCAGAGCAGCCAGCCAGGGCCGGCCACAGCCAGAGTTCCAGCCGCGGACAGGCTGCTGCAGATGCCAATGGCGGACGCCGTATCAGCCGCCATTTGTGACCAGCCAAGCTGCCATGATAGGCTATGTAAGTATTTACGTAGCCTATCATGACTAACCCCCCACAAAAAAACTCCAGCATACACAAATGGTGGCAGCTACGGTGGCCGCCATTTGCATTCCCTATTTTTCGCCAGTCTAGCCTACGTAAATATTTACGTAGGCTATTATGGTGAAAAAAAGGGGAATGCAAATAGGGCCCACTATGCTATTTGCGTTCCCCTTTCTTTCGCTGTAATAGCCTATGTATATATTTACGTAGGCTAGAATGGCGAAAAATAGGGAACGCAAATGGCAGCCGCCATAGCTGTGGCCATTTGCATACGCTGGTTTGGGGTTTTTGCGATGGGGTTAGCCATGATAGGCTACGTAAATACTTACATAGCCTATTACAGCTGCAAGGACACCAATGACAGCCGCAGCGGCCCGGCCACGGCTGGCCAGGAGACCAGCCACTGGAGCTGCCACCACCGCCACCCTTGAATCTGCCGCATCCACCCCAGGTAAGTTCTGTCCTGGGGGGATTCCATGGAGGGGCAGGGAGGCAGGAGGCCGTTCCACCACAGATGCCTTACTGGAATCCATGGCAGAATTCTCTAGGGATGTCAGAGAATTCCGCCACGGATCTTGGTGAGGCCGAATGCCAGTGCATTTGGTCCCCCAAACTCCGTGGCGGAACGGCCTGCTACCCCTCCACCGCCCCGCGGATCCCCCCCCCCGGGATGAGACTTACCTGGGGCGGATCTTCCGGGTGGTGGTGGCTCCAGTGGTGGCAGCGGTGGCTGGTCTTCCGACCGGCTGCCACTGCCGCCATTTCTGGGCTTGTAGGAAAAAAAAAAAGACGTGATAGGCTATGTAAAGATTTACATAGCCTATCATGGCTAGGTTTAAAAAAAAACTAGGGTTGGCGGAGAACTTCTCCACGAATCTTCAGGAGGCCAAGCGCCGACACATTCAGCCCCCCGAAAGTGTTGGGGAAATTCTCCACCAGCCCCCTGCCCCCCCGGGATGGGACTTACCTTTGGTGAATGTCCCTCTCAGCGGCGGGTCCCGGTGGCATTTTGGCGGCGTTTCGTCGGGGGCGGGGGCGGCGGCCGGTCTCCCGACTGGCTGCTGCCACCGCCATTGCAAAAAAAAAAAGTAAAGTAAAAAAAAAAAACAACCCGTGATAGGCTACGTAACGATTTATGTAGCCTAGCACAGCTAGATTTCCAAAGTCAGCCATGATAGGCTACGTAAATCGTCACGTAGCCTATCACGGCTGACTTTCGGGGAAAAAAAGCACATATGCAAATGGCGGCGCCCATGGGGCGCCGCCATTTGCATTCCTTATTTTGGCATGTCTAGTCTACGTAAAGATTTATGTAGACTACGGCAAAAATAAGGGAAAATAAGGAACGCAAATGGCGGCGGCCGTAGCCGCCGCCATTTGCGTATGCATTTTTTTTTTTTACCCAGAGCCCTCCGCGGCCGGAAATCCAGCTGCGGATGGCTCTGGCCTGGCTGGGCCTGGCCGGCTGCTCCGCAGAGCTGCCACAGAGCACAGCCGGCCACGGAGGATTCTGGGGGAGAGGAACGGAGCTCCTCCCCCCCACCGAGGATTCCGGGGGGAGGGACGGAATGCCTCCCACCCCATCAACAGAAACTGCGAAAGGTAAGTGACTTTCATTCATCCCTAGAATTCTCTGCCATCCCTATTACAACCTAATGACTCTTTCAAGTGCTAATTGCCAGCAACTAAGCAAGGAACTGCGTAGTGTATCAAAGCAGAGTAACTTAAGCTCCATGTATGCAGTTGGTCCTGGAGAAGGGTGGGAAAAGCTCTGAAAGTTATGGGCTAGGAGGGGAGGCTCCCGCCCTTACCCATGGGGCATTGGGATGCAGCCGTTGCCATAGCTCCAAGCAGGCTGAGTGCCTCCTCTCGGTGCCCTCCACCATGCACCTCTCTCTGCGCCGGAGCCTTGCATCTAGCAACAACCGATCTCCTGCTCTTTCACTGCCAGGGTGACTATCTCTCTTAGGAATGTGAGCAGGGGGTACTCTCCCTGCAGCAGCTTCTCTGAGAGATGAGCAGGCTCCTCTCCCACAGGTTGTAGCTATTCCTTTGAATCAGAGCTGCTCTGAGGCTCTATGGGCTCAGTTCCAACCCTGACTCCTATAGACTCCCTCCGTCAAGAGGTATGGGTTAATTCAGTTTCTAGGCACGTGCAATTTGAAATGAATATGTGCTTTGGGTTTTTAGGGAAGCATGAGAAATACGTTTCAGTTCGTCTTTGACCAGGATTTACCCCAGTGCACACCTCCTGGAACTGAAAGTGGACTCGAATGCAGTCTGTGGTTGAAGTTCATACATTTCCAAGTAGTGATGGCATGGAAATCTGAGCAGAGGGTGGGTTTTGACAGGCTTCACCCCTGCCGGCCACCCGGACTCTGCTTGCTGGGCTGCAGGGGGCTTGCTTGCCTGTTTGGCAACTGGTGGGAAGTGCTACGAGTCTTCCCATCCCCTTGCCAAGCTGCAATTGTGCACAGAAT
The DNA here is from genome assembly GCF_057233095.1 of Heloderma suspectum. Classification (NCBI taxonomy): domain Eukaryota; kingdom Metazoa; phylum Chordata; class Lepidosauria; order Squamata; family Helodermatidae; genus Heloderma; species Heloderma suspectum. Next base: position 178,444,552 of record NC_139461.1, read on the forward strand.
TGCAGCTCCGTTACTTCCGCATACCTAAAGTTGCATCTATGGCTGCCTTAAAGGGGCAATGGCTCAAGATTACAGGCATAAAGGGGCCTCAGGAGTTCACACACAGCTTCCCTTGCTTTTCAAGTCAGGCCCTCCAATCAGATTTACTGCAGCAGCAGTTGGGCCCATCTATATAGGAAGGCATACTGGTGAGGAAGCCAGCTCTCTGAGTGCGAGGAGCCCCCGTCACGATGTATCTCATCCCCAGTGACAAAGCATCAGCAAACAAGCAAGTTAAGCAACTGTGTGAGTTTAGCAACAGGGCAAGGAAGCTGAGGCAGTCAACCCTTTCCTCCCTATTCTGTATTCACACTAAGTAACTGTAAAGAAATAACCGTAAATAATTTTCCCACCTTCTCATAGTAATCAACTAAGTTTTTCAGGAAAACACAAACAATTAATTTTTTTTTTATGAAGGTAGAAAGCCAGCAGGGGTGAGGGCGCTATCCATTGTATTGCACTGAGTGCCACATGTATGACCATCTGCCTGCTGGACAGAAGTCCAGCTGTGTGCTTGGTGTAATGAACTCCTGTCTCTCAGGGAACAAGTGCTTTCCCTTAATGCCAAGGTTGTTGTCCTGGAAAAGCTAAGAGAGGCAGAGAGGCTGGTGGATGAGACATTCAGGGACCTATTAGCTGTGTCCCACTCCCAGGGTCACAGCTTCTCTGCTGTCATGGGAAATGCACGCCTCAGGGAAGGAGGGCATTATTCTGAGGAAAAGGGAAATGACCCCTTAGAATGGACCCATTCGTCAGAAGACAAATATTCTCTCACACCTAGGGATGGGGGAGAATTTCTCCCTGAAACTTCGGGGGGCCGAGTGCCAATGCATTCAGTCCTCTGAAGGTTGTTCGGGGAGAAATTCTCCGCCCCCCGCCCCCCCCGGGATGGGACTCACATTTCACGAATGCCCCTCCTGGCGGCGGGTCCCGGCGGCGGTTCAGCAGGTCTTCGTCAGGGGCGGGGGTGGCAGCCGGTCTTTCGACTGGCTGCTGCCGCCGCCATTACAAGAAAAGTAAAAAAAAAACAAAAACGCCCCTGTGATAGGCTACGTAACGATTTATGTAGCCTATCACGGCTAGATTTGCAAAGTCAGCCATGATAGGCTATGTTAATCATCACTTAGCCTATCACAGGTGACTTAAAAAAAAAAAAAACCCGTACGGCTAATGGCGGCCCCCATAGGGAGCCGCCATTCGCGTTCCTTATTTGGTCCCTGTAGTCTACGTAAAGATTTACGTAGACTACGGTGAAAATAAGGACAACGCAAATAGCGTAGCCTATCAAGGGGCTTTTTTTTTCTTTTGAAGTTCATGGCCGGGGAGACGGGCTGCTTCTCCCTGGCCTGAATTTCGGCTGGGCAAGGCAGGAAGCCTCCCCTTCGGCCTGAATTTTGGCCGGGCGAGGAGGGAAGCCTCCCCCCCGGTCCCGCAGCTTGCTTCGCAGTGGGGAGGAGGCGCTTCGCTTCTCCCCCCAAAGTTCAGGCCAGGGGGGGAGGCTTCCCGCCTCGCCCGGCCGAAATTCAGGCCGCGGGGGAGGCTTCCTGCCTCGCCCGGCTGAAATTCAGGCCGGGGAGAAGCGCCCCGTCTCCCTGGCCACGAACTTCAAAAGAAAAAAAAAGCCCTGTGATAGGCTACGTAATGATTTACGTAGCCTATCACGGCTAGATCTGCAAAGTCAGCCGTGATAGGCTACGTTAATCATCACGTAGCCTATCACGGGTGACTTTAAAAAAAAAAAAGCGCGTACGCAAATGGCGGCCCCCATAGGGAGCCGCCATTCGCATTCCTTATTTGGTCCCTGTAGTCTACGTAAAGATTTACGTAGACTACGGCGAAAATAAGGGCAACGCTATTTGCGTTGCCCTTATTTTCACTGTAGTCTACGTAAATCTTTACGTAGACTACAGAGACCAAATAAGGAATGAGAATGGCGGCTCCCTATGGGGGCCTCCATTAGCGTACACGCTTTTTCTTTTCTTTTTTTTAGGTCACCCGTGATAGGCTACGTGACGATTAACGTAGCCTATCACAGCTGACTTTGCAAATCTAGCCATGATAGGCTACCTTAATTGTTACGTAGCCTATCACAGGGGCGTTTTGTTTTTTTTTACCTTCCTTGTAATGGCGGCGGCGGTAGCCGGTCAAAAGACCGGCTGTCACCCCCGCCCCTGACGAAGACCTGCCGAACCCCCACCGGGACCCACCGCCGGGAGCGACATTCGTAAAAGGTAAGTCCCATCCCTGGGGGGTGGCGGGGGGGCAGGGGGGTGGCGGAGAATTTCTCCCTGAACCTTCGGAGGACCGAATGCATTGGCACTCAGCCCCCCGAAGTTTCGGGGAAAAATTCTCCCCCATCCCTAGATGAAGATGAAAATGTTTTTGATTGCCCAAATGTTGAAGGAGAGGAAATAGGCCAGGAGTACATGGTAGAACATAATAGCCAATCAAAGGGGCCAATGTCCCAAAGCAAAAGATGCACACGCCAGAGGTATCTGGGGAGGGACACTGTGTATAAGGTTTTTTATGCAAATGCTAGAAGCCTCTGAGCCACAATGGGAGAGTAGAAGTGCTTGATTTTAAAGGAAAACCTGGATATACTGGGCATTACAGAAGCCTGGTGGAATGGAGAGAACCAATGGGATACAGTCATCTCTGGATATAAACTCTATAGGAAGGACAGGGAAGGGCATACTGGGGGAGGTGTTGCCCTGTACATCAAAGAGAGCATAGTGTTGAGTGGACTATAACACCTAAAAGGGGTAAGCTCTTCCACAGAAGCACTGAGCACCACAATACCAAGCTCCAAATCTAATTTAGTGCTAGGAATATGCTATCACCCCCCAGACCAGAATGCTCAGAGTAACCTTGAGATGGAAAATGAAATTAGGGAGGCCTCCAAACAAGGAAGTGTTGGAATAATGGGTGACTTCAATTACTCCCATATTGATTGGATAAATGCATGATCCAGCCATGACAAGGAGGTTAGATTTCTTGATGCCCTAAATGATTGTGTCCTAGAACAGCTGGTCATGGAACCGATCAGAGGGGAGATGACCTTGGGTTTAACCTTGAGTAGTGTTGCCCAGGACCAAGTATGAGATGTAAATGCTGTTGAACCCATTGGAAACAGTGATCACAGTGCTTTCAAACTTTTTAAGTGGAAAATTGCCCAGGAAGTCCAAGACATTTGACTTCAAAAGAGGAAATTTCTCTAAAATGAGGGAACTGGTGAAAACGAAGATAAAGGGGGGGGGGAGAGTCAAAAGGATTAAATTACTTCAAAATTCCTGGAGATTACTCTAAACCACAATAATAGAAGCTCAGCTACAATATATAACACAGATTAGGAAAGGTAACACCAAATCCAAGAGGTTGCCAGCATGGTTAATGAGCAGTGTTTAGGGAGCTATTAGAGAAAACAGAGTTTCCTTCAGGAAATGGAAGTGTTGCCCAAGTGAGGAAAACAAAACACAGAACAAGCTTGCACAAAGGTGATGCAAGCAGACAATAAGAGATGCAAACACACACACACACACACACACACACATACATTTTGAAGAGCATATCACTAACAACATCAAGGACAACAATAAAGAACATGTTAATACATCAGAAGCAGAAAACCAGCTAGGGAGGCATTTGGACCATTTGATGACAATGGAGTTAAAGGAAGACAGAAGGATGACAAGGAGACTACAGAGAAGCTGAATGAATTATTTTCATCTGTCTTCACTGCAGAAGATACAGGACAGATACCTGTGCCTGAACTAGGGATGTACGAATTGTGTACCTTCCGTGCCGCTTGACTTCCGTAGTTTGCGGCCAGTGCTCCATTCAGCATTCACAAGCCCCCGGAATTCTCTTTTTTTCCGCTCCGAAAATTATGAAGATAATTCTGTACCAACAACCGTAAGCCCAGCCGTCTCCGTGAATCTGCATAATTTCCGTAAAAATTGCTGACTTTGAAAATCTAGCTGTGATAGGCTACGTAAATCTTTACGTAGCCTATCACTTTTTTTTTTACACTTTTTTTTTTGTTTGCGTTTTTTTTTCGTTTGCGTTTTTTTCATTTTTTCGTTTTTTTCGTGGGGCACTTCCCCCTGGCCAGAATTTCGGCGGGGAGGGATGGGGCGCCTCCCCCCCGGCCAGAATTTTGGTGGGAAGGGGTGGGGCGCCTCCCCACCTGCCAAGAATTTTGGGGGGAGAAATGGAGCACCTCCCCCCTGAAAACAGCTGCGGGACCAGGTAAGGGACTTTCATCCATCCTTATTCTCAACCTTATTGATAAATTAAAAACAAAAATGTATCACGAGGCCCAGATGGTATACATACTAGAGTTCTCAAAGATCTCAACTATGAAATTGCTGATCTTCTAATAAAAATATGTAACATGTCCCTAAGATCAGCCTCTATACCAGAGGACTGGAAGATGGCCAATATAACATCAGTTTTCAAAAAGGGATCCAGGGGGGATCTGGGAAATTGCTAGCCAGTTCATTTAATGTCTGTTCCAGGTAAATTGGTTGAAGGCATTATTAAAATTAGTAAGCACATAGAAGGACAAGCCCTGCTGGAAAAAGAATTGACACAACTTCCACAAAGATAAGTCCTGTCTCACTAACCTTTTAGAGTTCTTTGAGAGTGTCAATAAACATGTAGACAAAGGTCATCTGGTAGACATTGTCTGCTTGGACTTCCAAAAGACTTTTGACAAAGTGCCTCACCAAAGACTCCTGAGCAAGCTTAGCAGTCATGAATAAGAGGACAGGTCCTCTTATGGATCAGTAACTGGTTAAAGAAAAGAAAGCAGAGAGTAGGAATAAATGGTAAATTTACTTCCCAATGGAGGGAAGTAAATAGTGGGGTTCCACAGGGATCTGTATTAGGACCAATACTTTTCAACCTGTTCATAAATGATCTAGAATTAGGAGTGAGCAGTGAAATGGCCGAGTTTGCTGATGACACCAAATTATTTAGGGTGGTTAAAACAAAAAGGGATTGTGAAGAGCTCCAAAAGCATCTCTCCAAACTGGGAGAATTGACATCTAATTGGAAAATGTGGTTCAATGTAGGCAAGGGTAAAGTGATGCATGTTGGGGCAAAAAATCCCAACTTCAGATATAGACTGAAGTAGGGATGGCGGAGAATTCTGCCACAGATTTCAGTGAGGCTGAATGCACTTGCATTTGGCCCCCCGAAACCCATGGTGGAACAGCCTCCCACCCCCCACCCCCCCACGGAATACCCCCTGGGACGAAAGCTTACCTGGGGTGGATGTTCCAGCAGCAGCGGCTCTGGCAGTGGCAGTTGGTCTCTTGGCCGGCCGCTGCAGACTCAAATGGCAGCCACCATGCTATTTGCATAGCTGCCTTTGCTGTGATAGGCTACACAAATACTTATGTAGCCTATCACAGCAAGCAAAACAAAAAACAGAACAGTGTATGCAAATGGTGACGGCTATGGCAGCCGCCATTTGCGTTCCCTTTTTTTCGCTGTTTTAGCCTACGTAAATATTTACATAAGCTATTACGGCGAAAAAAGGGGAATGCAAATAGTGTAGTGGGCGCTATTTGCGTTCCTTTTTTTTTTTGCCGTAATAGCTTACGTAAATATTTACTTAGGCTAAAATGGCGGGAAAAAAAAGGAATGCAAATGGCGGCCGCTGTAGTGACTGCCATTTGTGTACACGGTTGTTGTTTTTCCAGAAGGCTGCCCAGCAGCCGGATGTCCGGCTGCAGGTGGCCCCAGCCGGCGGCTCAGCGGAATCTCCACAGAGCCGGCCAGATCAGGATTTCAGGGGGAGGTGTGGAGCGCCTCCCCCTCACCGCGAATCACCCCGTCAAAAAGGTAAAGTGACTTTTGTACATCCCTAGCCTGAAGGGATCTGAGCTAGCAGTGACTGACCAGGAAATAGATCTTGGGGTTGTGATTGAGAGTTCAGTGAAGATGTCAACCCAGTGTGCAGCCACTGTAAAAAAGGCAAATGCCATGTTAGGCATAATAGAAAAGGAATTAAGGATAAAACTGCCATCATACTGCCCCTATACAAGTCTATGGTGCAACCACATTTGGAATACTGTGTCCAGTTCTGGTCACCGCACCTAAAAAAAGATATTGTAGATCTGGAAAAAGTGCAGAAAAGGGCAACTAAAATGATCAAGAGGCTGGAGCATCTCCCCTATGAGAGAAGGTTACAACAGCTGGGATTGTTTAGCTTGGAAAAAAGGAGGGCAAGGGGAGGCATGATTGAGATCTACAACATTATGCATGGTGTGGAGAATGTGGATAGGGAGACATTTTTCTCCCACTCTCAAGATACTAGAACCCAGGTCATCCTATGAAGCTGATTGGTGGGAGATTCAGGGCAGATAAAAGGAAAGGCTTCTTCATACAGCACATAGTTAAACTATGGAATTCACTACCTCAGGATGAAGTGATGGCCACCAATCTGGATTGCCTAAAAAGGGGATTGGACAAATTCCTGAAGGAAGGCTATCAATGGCTACTAGTCTTGATGACTATGTGCTACCTCCAGTACCAGAGGCAGTGAGCCTATGTACACCAGTTGCTGGGGAACATGGGTGGTAAGGCGCTGTTGTGCTCATGCCCTGCTTGTGGGTTCCCGGTCGACAGCTGGTTGGCCACTGTGTGAACAGAATGCTGGACTAGATGAAGCCTTGGTCTTATCCAGCAGGGCTCTTATGTTCTTATGTTCTAACAGTGGTTCGGCGATCACCTGAAGGGACTGAATGGAGGTGAGTCCACCCATCCTAATTTCCAGACTTGGGATGTGATTCATAGAACACACAAAAATTGCATTAAAAATGCATTTGAAAAATGTGCATGAAAATACATGTACTTTTGAAAAACGCACACACACTTAAGTCAATTGGTGAAAAATTTATATATTTCAAAAATGCACACAACTGATGGGAACATTTGGAAAAATGCATAGAAATATACACACACAAAAGAACAATAAAGTTTGCAATCTGATACAAACATGAGTCACAATGTGCTGCAACGAGGATTTCAGGGAACCTCAAAGAGCTCATGTTTGTCTAATTTATACATCTCTAGGTTGTTGTTGTTGTTATTATTGTTGTTGTTTTAATGCAATTACTGCATTATGATTTTATGCTGATTCAATAGTATAGCCATGGGAATCAAACAGATAGGGAGAAACAATTAAGGGAAGCTTAATAAAGGTAGGGCTGTGCACTGCTTCAGCCTGAGGCCTGAACCCCGAGTCAAAGTGGGCTGCTTCAGGTCAGTTTGATCCCCTTCCGAGGTGAAGTGGAGGGGCCCAAAGTGACTCGGAATGGGTCAGGGGCTCCCCAAAGCACTCGGTGTGCTTCGGAGCTTTGGCACCCCCAGCCCAGCTGCACCAGGTCCTTATCTGAACCGCCATCTCTGCCGCCATCACTGTCCTTGCCACCACCATCACCATCCTCACTGCCACCGCCATCGTCCTCACCGCCACCTCTTCTGCCACCTCCATCACTGCCATTGCCACTGCCATCCTCACCACTGCCACTGCCGTCCTCACCGCCATCCTCGCCATCACCACCACCACTGCCATCCTCGCTGCCTTCTCCGCCACCATCCTGGCCACCGCCAACTCCTGAGGCCTGGACGTGCACACCGACTCTTATGGCAGGAAGTCGCCATTTTAAAAATGGCAACTTTTAAAAATGGAGACTCCCTGAAATAAAAGTCTGTGCGTGAGTCCAGGCCTCTGGAGTTGGCGGCAGTGAAGGTGGCAAGGACAGTGGCAGCCATGGAGGTGGAGGTGAGGACAACAGTAGAGGCAGTGATGACGGCGGTGAGGGCAGTGGCAGCAGTTAAGGTGGCGTTGGCGAGGGCAGCATTGGCGATGGTGATGATGCTGGAGGAGGTGGTGGTGGCAGTGGTTGCAAGGTAAGAGGGTTTGCGTGGGGGTGTCAGGGGGGCACCCGAAGCAGGGTTCGACATCCAAATCCTGCTTTGGGTTCAGGGCCGAGTCAAATCGGGGGGGACCTGAATCTGCCCGAGCTGAATTGGGCCCACCTCCGAAGCCATGAAGTGGCATCTGAATCAGATCGGGGGTCCCTGCACAGTCCTAAATAAAGGGTGGTTTCTGTGGGAATTTTTAAAATCTCTATTTTATTCTTTGTAAAAATGTATGACAGTGGGATGATTGGATCTTCTCTCTCTGTCTCCCTCTGTTTCTCTGTCTCTCTCTCAGTTTTGTTTTCAAATTGTTCAGCTGTCCTGGGCCTTTGGATATTTTGGAATAGTCATGTTATAATATTGTTTAACTGAGTGATGCAAGAAATTTCACAATATTTTGCTGAACAAGGCTAGAATTTAGACCAAATTTCAAGGAATACTAAAGCACGATGGGAATCTTTATTATATAATTTCCCTAGTAGTACCAGGCACACTTGAGACTCTCCATTTCTGATGTTCTAGAAATTAATTGCTGCTCATTTATTAAATGCTTGCTATTTGTGGATAGCAGCCAGGCTTGTTATTACAAAAGAACTGTTTAAAGTCCTCTTCTCTTATGGCTTGCGTTCTTAACAGTTGGTATTTTGGAGATTATTAAAATTTAGTTTAAGCATTTGAAGTCAGACAGGATCTATACAATATGCTATGAAGGTGTTTGGAATTCTTTTGGAATTTACTGTATTTGGGCCATTGGGCTGAATTATATTTTATGGGCAAGGATATTCTCCACAGAGGCCCAACAGTTGTTGACACTGTATGGAGGATGTTCTTGATTCAAATCACACTCTGCCTCAGCCACTAACACTACCCCTTAAATTATCCCTTCACCACAAAGTGCAGTAGGCAACCCCCCCCCCCGGCAACCACTCAACCACCAAGGTCAGTCAGGTCTAAAGTAGAGAAATCCTATTTGCCCCAAAGTCTTACCTTTTCTCACACCAACTAGGGTATGAAGGTGGGTCAAGTGAACAGGGGCCTGAAAAGTGTGAAGCCAGATGAGGTAGAGCACTTTTCACCTCACTTCCAGGAGACCTGCAACACCATCCCTCCGCACGGATGCCCAGTCGAGATGTGGAGGCACCGGAATGCACATCTCTGATGTAGGTTAAGCTGAGAGATACTGAATAGCCTAAACCATTCCTCCCCTCCCCCACCCAAGAAGGACCAGACATTATTGCCAAGCAGGGAACTAGGCCTTAGTTTCTCACAATCAAACCCAATACTTTACTTTCTTTATGCCCTACAAATATAATATTTATACATTTTGCGCATATAAATGCCACATCAGGCCATCTTAAGCTGTTGATGTTACAAAAGGAAGTGATGTAGTTCTCCTTCATCTCTGGGGAACTTTGACTTCCCCAAACCAATAGATATCGGCCTTGCTTAAAATTAAGTGTACTTTTAGTGTTCCTCTGATGATTGTATGCAATCCCTTCAACAGCAGTATACTAGTCATGACACGGGCCATCAGCTTAATTTTTTTTTAGCTGTGGACAAGTTAGCTGTGCATATCTGAAGTTTCTTTGATTTCAACAGGACTTAGGTGTAATTAATGCTCTCTGAATTGAGGGTGGTGGTGGTCATGGTCTACAGGACTGAGATGGTGGAGCAATAGGTATTCCACATTGTACTTCTTTATTTGGTAAATTTTAGAGTCAGGATGTCAATACACACATCCCTTACTTTGATGTCGGCTGTACACTGTTAAAGCGAATTACTCCAACCTTAAGGGTAGACCAGTGCTGCAGTCTCAGAGCCTTCTTGCATGACTCTTAAAGGCTCAAACTAGGGCATCCTTGAGAATTATGGTATTGAAAGACAGGCTATAAATCTAAGACAAATAAACAATGTACTTACTATTTCTGATTTTCATTTTCAGGAGTAAAAAAAGTGGGGATCACAAGTTCTCTGCTATGAATAAGTTTCCTGAATATAGCAACTGGTCTCTGAATAATTATGGAGCTGCCATAAAGGGTTGGGGATGACAATATGTTGTGCAATAAAGCCTGTTTCCTTGGGAAATAAATAAGCAATAAATAGCAAGTTGGTTAGCATTTTGCATGGGGAAGAGTAGAAGGCTATCTGCAGAAACAATGTATAATCAAGACAGGTCTCTGTGCCTTTATGGTATGATCTATAAGCAGTTAATATAGGTGGTATAAGGAGATGGCCAAACACTCCCCCAACAAGTAGTTTACCCCTCTATTGCCCTCCTGTATTGCCTGAAGGAAATAAACTTTTTCAACACATTCGGAGTGCTTTACTTTATTGCCATCAATATATCCTAAGCATACGTCCATAAAAGTTAACTCCATCAAAATCAGTAGGACATATTTCAGAGAAAATATGTTTAAATGTGAAATTTGCTATTATTTCTCTTTCATATATCTAAGATGTGGGGCAAATCACATCCCCTATTTTGTGCCAAGTTGCCAACCCCTTATATTTTCTTCTCGTGCTGCCACTGGCAATTAAACCAACTTTCAGTGGGGAACAGAACATCATCAGGCTCAAATCTGAAGTAACATCTGAAATAAGAATTCAGAACATCCTACCCTTGCAAATCTGCTTTTTGAAGATATATGTTCCAAACATGCGAGGTCTCTTTTCAGAAAAGCAGAACTAGCTTTGGAAATAATGGGGAAGGTTTTGCATATTGTCAGTACAAACTACCCGTCAGGAAATGCGCATTTCTTTATTATTATTATTATTATTATTATTATTATTATTATCTATATAGCTATGATCTTAAAATATGTAAAATACTGTACAGTCTTCTTTCCAGTTATAAAGTTGAATGTATCCAGCTATAGCACAGAGGTGTTTTAGTGCATTCAAACTGAGATAACCATTTGATTTTTCAAAAGGTTCACACATTTAGGCAGTACATTAATTGTACCCCAAAGTTGCTGAAGAAGTATTAAATTGTCCACTGGAAAACAGACATATTGAAAACACAGCACCTTTTTTATGTCTCAGCTGTTTCTCTTGTCAACATTGTTTTTATGAATGCAGAAGTGTAATAATTTCTTCTTCTTTCTACCAGCAAGCTTAAAGTTTCAAACAGCACTAGAACACTCTGGGTAAAACTGAAATTGGGGGGGGGGGGTTCCCCCTTCCCATTTTTCTTTTAAGAGAAACCTCTTCAAAAGTACTGGAGTGTATCTCACTTCTGCAGGGTAGTATATGTACCAGTGATTTATACTTCTTTATTTTAAGTTACTTCTTTAACTTGCATTCATGTCAAGCAGAATGGAAGCTGCTGAACAAAAGGAATCTGAAAAAAGAAACCAGAAGCTATTATTTGGCTATAACGCTATTCAGTGCTGTATCAAAAAGCAATGGGTTGGATTCAGACTAAATTAGTTGAATGTGCATCCCATTGAAATCAATCGGAAAACTTAGTCATAACTAAAGTCCCATTGGTTTCAATGGGAACTAATTTCAGCTAAGTCCAAACCACACCTGAAATACTTCCTGCAACAGAGCATGAAATGTTATGTATGTATCAGGAAACAGCAATAGAAGAAGCAGAAGAAGAAGCTCATGCTTTTTCATTGGGATCATGCCTGTGGGCAGGGAGGGAGTGGCTAAGGATCCAGGGACCATTCCCTCCCCCCAGTCCCTGAGAAACATTTAGACATGCTCAAGAGCATGTCTAAATGTTTCTGTCCCATTGCCGCAAAGGGAATGAATGCATTTTCTTCCATTGATGACTGCAAGAAGACTACTGTAAGCCTCACATCCCTCTTGACTTCCACTGAGTCAGCAAGAGGTGACACAGCATAGAAGGGAATGGCTTGTTCTGATCTTGGAGCACTCCATTGAGAGCATAAGACCGGTCTCTAAATAAATGGAGAGAAGCAGTACAGACCTGAAATCACCGACAAGTGAACCAGGACACTGCAGGGCAGGCGAGCTGTTTCCTTACTATCTGCCATGCTCTCATAGCAACATAGGAATCTGCCTTATACTGAGTCAGACCGTTGGCCCATCTAGCCCAGTATTGTTGACACTGACTGGCAGCAGCTCTCCGAGGTTTCAGACAGGTGTTGTTGTTTTTTCCTGCCCACCCTGGAGATACCGGGGATCGAACCTAGGATCTTCTGAATGCAAAGCAGATCCTGTTATCACATTGAGCTATGGCCACCTCCCACTCGCTCTGCTTTCGTGCCTACTGTGTGCTGGACTATCACTCCTGCTATTGGGAGAAGCTGGCATAGCCAGCAAGAGGAGGAAATCTCCCCCAGTTTGATTGGAAATGCAAGCGAGCTGTGCTTGTCTCTGGGGGAAGGTCTTTATCTGCCAAGCCAGGAGCAGGTTGGTGATGCACTGGCAGCGATGACCCCGAAGGGGAGAACATCACCATTCTCCCTTTGGGGGGAGCCTCTTTGGTGGAACACCAGGGCAAGGGCCACCACACCTTAACACCTTGGCCAAATTGGTCATTTAGAGTATGGGGATTGGCTCCCTTCTTAGGACCTAAGCATGTGCCTGGGAGGGACGATATGGGGTCAAGTGGGGAGCAATCAGTGTAGTGATGGATAGGTACGTACATGCAGTGTGTACACACAGAACATCCGCCCAAGGCAGAGTACGTGATCTTCCTCCTCTCCATTTTATCCTCAAAACAGTCCAGTGAGGTAGGTTAGGCTGAGAGTCAGTCCACTATAATGGCCATTTACAGTGAGTGGCAAGGATGCAGCCATTTTATTTATTTTATTCTATTTGCAGCAGCCATTTGAACTTCTCCAAATTTAGAAAAGCACCTCAGATCAGGACTTTCTGGAGGAAACCAAAATGGTGGCCACTCCAATTCTCTTCAAACAAACAAACAAACAAACATAAAAATAAAATCACCTCATTCCCAAAACAAGAGCTGATTTCAAGGTGAGTGAAATGGCTGAGAAATGGCCCTTGCCCAGAGGATCTGAAAGGGCAACATGTTCATCCCTCCCAAACAATGCAACTCTCCCATCTCTCCATGGAAAAGATTCACAGCTTCCCCTTTGGATCTGCCAACATGGGATGTGGGAATTTCTTGAGCATCCTTCTATCACTGTGTCCTCATAATATTCATAGTGGCTGTAAGTGGTTTGTGAATCATGGTGCTAACAATGCAGCTAATAATAAAACTTTGTGTTTTATCACTTTACATCCTCATTGTAGAGCAGATGGAATGTTATCATTTCATTATGAATACTTTGCAAGGCATAATGTTTCATAATGGAGAATTGGGCATTGCACAGAAATTACTGTCAATCAATGGAAGAAAATGGCTTTTGTGATAATGTTTATGCTTCTTTGTTATGGAAACATTTGAGTAATAAAGACTCCTAGCTCAGTTTTCCGTGGGTTCATTCAAATGTAATTGATATCCCCTTACAAAACAAAATTCTTCTTCTTTAAGTTGCAGGTTAGAGAATAAAGTTGAGGGCAAATACTATAAATGTGTTTTTTAACTGCTCTTTTCATTTGCAGAATGTCATGCTGACATTAGTTCCGTTCAGGAAAATTGGGGCTTCTTACATTGTAGAAATATTCAATTCAGCAATGGCCTAAATGGCAGCATTAAAGAGCTCTTAATACGGCAAGGTCTGGCAATCCATTAACTGGTGTTTGTGGGTTGCTCTTTTCTTTTTCTTTTTTAGACAAGTTAGATTGTCACAATTACATAGTGTACAGTACTTGATGAAGGAATAGACAAAGAAAAGATGGGGTAGGATTCAAAAGGACCCATACATGTATGCAAAATGCTTCTGTGCACATAAGGGCACTGGGACTGCCAGTTTCCTCTTCTGGCAGTAACCCCTCACACTTCATAGAATCATACCATGGATCTTCAATTGTCTGCAGTGGCTTTCCCAAGGGGAGGGGGCTGTTTGAAAGGGGAAGTGTGCACAAAGTAGAATGCACATGGTACCTTGGGTCTTGGCCATGCTGTTTATTTTAGCAATTGACACAAGCTATGTCCTACAGTTCAATCCAATAGACAAGAAAAGGGGAAAATAGGGAACTGGGTAAGGGGAAATGTTCCCCTCCCCAAACTGTTCACAATCCATTCCTTAATTTTACTGTTGACACCTTTCCCAACATCACATCCTTACTTTTTCCCAGTGTCATAGGCTCACAAATTTTTGTCATGACTTACTTGCCACATCGGTGCTCACCACCAATCCTCTCTCTGTCCTCTGGCACAAGCAGAGAACTCAAGGGCACAGGCACAAACTGCATCCCAAACGGGTCTTTTCAGTGAACGAGCTCCACTTCACACTCAGCCAATTACCCACCAACGATGGACATATTGCTAGTAAATAGTAACAATAATACCCTGAATGAGTACTGAAAGCCTGTAATGTGGGCTGTGAAGCCTGTAATGTGGGCTGTGTGCTAATATGGCCTTCTGCTTGATGTCCTCCTGATATTTTGAGGGCAGTGCTTTATCAACAAGGAAAGGTTGCCACAACATGAACTGTGATAGGGGAGGCAGCCAACAGTGCAAGGACACTGGATGCTGAGGTTATGGCATCATGTTTCTTCATCTGAAAACAATCTATACCAAAGTGTCTTAGCATTCGCAAACAAGAATCGAGAACCTGTTCCTCAGCTTCATTTTGACTTTAACCCTGTTCAGGTATTTTAAATGTGTGCAGAGTCTATGTGCAAGGACGGGGAATGGGGATATGCCTGCTAGTCATCCTCCATGTGTAGAGGGCAACTGTCTGCAGCAGGGAACCTTGTCTCTCAGGGGAGGCTCTCTGCATGCTAGAATCCTGATATTGCACGGAGGAGGGTCCCCACTGCAGACAGTCACCCTCTACATGTGGAGGATGACAGGAATGGTTGCAGAGGAGGGCAAAGCTGGAGTACATGCTCCTGCTCCCCTTTCTCATGTGTAGACCCTAGGTGCATTTTTAAAAAGAAACCTGAACCGGGCTTTTGTAACTGGGGCATCCACTAAAACCACAGCTGTCATCAGTGCAGAGTTTGAACAATTATCAAAGGATTTCAGGCTCCATCTCTGTTTAGCAACTGGCTTCTCCAGAGGACAGGAAAGTGAGCTTTAGCAAATATCCAACCTAACACCTCATGCCCAGATCTTTCTGCCTTTCCATAATATTTTATCCCAACCCAGATAATCAGTGATTTAGAGTTAGATATAGCACAGGCGCCTGATTCCGTCCGGGAATCCAGCAGAACCCCCCCCTACCGCCACCCGCACCCCTGAGATCCACTTGCTGAGCCCCTGCCCCCGCGCGCCCCTTGCTCGCACTCAGCAAGCAGCCCACACTCCCCCTGGTGGCCTTGTCGAGCTCTGCGGTCACCATTTTTTGAAAAATAAAACGGCAATCGCAAAAATGTGCATATTTGCATATGTGCAAAATGCCCATTTCTGTGAATGCACATATGTGTACATGAGAAAATGCACATATTCACGAATGCACATATTTGTGTATGTATGAAAATGCACCTTTGCAAAAATGCGCATTTTCACACATACGCAAATATGTGCATTTCGTGATTGTTGTTTTATTTTTCAAAAATGGCAACTGCGGAGCTCAGTGAGGCTGCCGGGGTGAGTATGGGCTGCTCACCGAGTGTGGGAGGGACTCAAGCATGGTCTGGGGACTGGTGAGCAGGGGCAAGGGCTGGGCAGGCACACACAGAACCCGGATAGAGGTTGGTTCGCACATCCCTATTTAGGGTGTGATGCAGTAATGCTTTATATTTCCTTGTAAATCTGTTTCCTAACGGAATATATGCTATACTATATCTATCTATCCATCCATCTATCATCTATCTATCTATCTATCTATCTATCTATCTATCTATCTATCTATCATCTCCTCTTATGAAGAGCAGCTTTGTGATTCAACTTATGTGATGAGTTAATATACATAATACATTTCCAGCACAACACCTGCTCTGGCTTTCTTTTAAACAAAGACCATCTTAGTATCACTTGGTTTCCCATGGCCTATCATAAAGTTGGGGGAGTGGGTTGGGGGGCACTAAAAAGAAAATCCCTGCTGCTAAACTATGAATTCAAATGGAATATTTTTTTTTTTAATAATAGGGATTCTTTTTAAAAAAGAAAAGAAAAAAAACTTTAAAAAATTTAATGCACATTTTCTGCTGTGAGGTGGATTTTGCTTGTGCGAACGTGGGTGTGTGGATGAACGTCTGCTCCATCTTAGCACTTCTTGCTTGGCTTGGATGTAGAGGTCAGACAGAGAAGGAAGGCAATTCATTGGATGAGTTCATGAAATGATTCCCTTCATTGGTATCTTCTCTGCAGGACTTTAGCCAAACTCAGGGTGGGGGGGACCCTTAATCCATAAACCTCTCCCCAGTCTACTTTAAAAATTGAACTCTGGAAAGGTGTCCTTGAATATTGTTTTGCTCTGTATCCACAGTACCTTGGCCTGTGCATTTTAAAACCTGCTTTCTTTTATTTGAACACAACAGCTTTAAAATTGAGGGAAGGTTGATGGATGATGGTATGGCATTGCCCAGGAACTAGCATTGTATCCAGATTTAAAAGGAGAGAGACAGAGAGAGCTATAAAAACGCTGCTGTGTTACATTTAATAAAACTCTTCTCCCCCATTCTTCATTGATTTCCCTGGGAAAATGGATGCTGACAAGATAGACATCATAGAGTTTAATAATGAGAGCTGCGCTACATGAACAATCACAAAGTACTGCTCTTGCTCAATGGCAACGCAGTTCCTGATTTTGTGGGCCCTTGAGCAAGGCACTTCCTCAGTGGGTCCACCTGCTCCTTGCTGCCAGTACCGCCTCATCACTCTTACCAGCTCATTTACCATGGACAGGGCTTGCAGGAGAGTGAGTGAACAAGTGAGCAGACAATGGCAAATGTTTTCCCTCCTTCTCACTGCTGTTGTTCATTTACTCACCACCTCTCAGCTAGGGGTGGACGAAAGTCACTTACCTTTCGTCGAAGCTTGTTCGCGGTGGGGGGGAGGCACTTCGCTGCTCCCCCCACGAAGATCAGGCCAGGGGGAGAGGCTTCCCGCCTCACCCCGGCCGAAATTCAGGCCGGGGAGGAGGCTTCCCGCCTCGCCCGGCCGTGAACTCAGAAGTTTTTTTAAAAAAAAAAAAACCGCCCCCGTGATAGGCTACGTGACAATTAACGTAGCCTATCACGGCTAGATCTGCAAAGTCAGCCGTGATAGGCTACGTTAATCATCATGTAGCCTATCACGGGTGACTTTAAAAAAAAAAAAAGCACGTACGCTAATGGCGGCCCCCAGAGGGAGCCGCCATTCGCGTTCCTTATTTGGTTGCTGTAGTCTACGTAAATCTTTACGTAGACTACAGTGACCAAATAAGGAACGGGAATGGCGGCTCCCTATGGGGGCCGCCATTATCCGTACATGCTTTTTTTTAAAAAAAGTCACCCGTGATAGGCTACGTGACGATTTACGTAGCCTATCACGGCTGACTTTGCAAATCTAGCCGTGATAGGCTACGTTAATTGTCACGTAGCCTATCACGGGGGCGTTTTTTTTTCTTTTATTGGAATGGCGGCGGCGGCAGCTGGTCGAAAGACTGGCTGCTGCTCCCGCCCCGCATGAACAGCCGCCAAACCGCCGGCCGGACCCGCCGCCGGGAGGGACATTCGGCGAAGGTAAGTCCCATCCCGGGGGGGATGCGGGGCTCGGGGGGTGCGGAGAATTTCTCCCCAAAACTTGTTCGGGGGGCCAAACACGTTGGCGCTTGGCCCCCCGAAGTTTCGGGGAGAAATTCTCCGCCATCCCTACTCTCAGCCAGAAAGAAATGGCAGTAAGCAAGCAAGTCAGTCACAATACTGAGGAAGAGCAGCAGGAAGGACCAGCAGGGTTTGTTTTTAGTGATGGTTCCTCTGTGGGATCATGAAGGAACAGAATGTTCTTACTTTTTCATATATAGTTTGGTTTGAGTATTATGGGGCTAATGTTTTCTCTCTGTGTGTAGGTCAGTGTATAATCCCAAAGGTTAAAAGTTCAGTTAACGTTTCACTAACTCGCAGTGCCACCAGTTCTAAGAGCATGCACGTGAAATGGAGGTTCAGCAGATGCTCAACCAGAGAAGGAGCGAGCAAAAGGGGTGTCTTCATTCTGCGGCACTGTGGGATCTGCAGTATCACAAGAAGCAGTTTTGGTTGTGCAAAGAGCTCAGCTCTTGGGTGCAGAAGTGTCTGCTAGTGCTTGAAGAGGAAGATAGGTTTCAGTTTGCAAAATGCAGAGGCTCTCTACAAAAATGAGTGCACAGCTCAGCAGAAGGAATGTAGAGCAAAAGCTAGCCCTCCTGATTAGCAAGAGTTATAAGAGTCAGGTTAGCCTTAACATATAAAAAGTGGAGTCTGGAAAGCAGATTTTTAGATGGAGGGAAAAAAGAAAAAGAAAGCTGCTTGGGTGAGCTGAGAACTCTGGCAGTAAGGGCCAAACTAAGTGTTTCCCTAATGACATATAGCATAATTATGTGTGAAGCTTTACTTACTCCTGTGTAAGCATGCATGGCCATGATTCAGATCAGTACCATGGTGCTCCAGGAGGTGGGTTTAAAGCTTTCCCAATGTTTTTTTCCCTGAAATTCCACCCCACCAGGGGGGAGGGTTAAAAAAAAAAAGCCTCTCTTGGCTCCCTGTGGGGATGTGTGGAATCCTGGAGCTCTGTGGCCCAATCTGAATTGGGTCTGTACACACTTACACAGGAGTAAGTAAAACTATCACACCTAATTATAGGGATGGGCAAACAAGCAATGTTCGAGATTGTTAGGATTATCCAAACACTGTCTCACCGTTTGACTCATGCCCAATTCTTGTTTGCATTTGCTCACTCTGCACAAGTGGGAAACTTGTGCAAATCAAGCAGCAATTGAACTGGAGACTGGCACAATTTTCCCCCATAGGCTGAAGCATGGCTGATTCAGCCTATTGAAGAAATTTGTGCAACTTAGTAAATTAGCAGAAATAGAACTGGGAATGAGACAAACTTCTCCAAATTCCATCTTGAAGCTCTGTATCAGATTGAGAACTTTTTTTTTTCACATGAAAATCTGTGTGTATTTCCCCCAAATGTATCCATCAATTGTGTGCAATGTCGAAATTTACACATTTTAAAATGCACTCATTCTCCCATGATGAAAGCCTATTTATGCACATTTTTTAAATGTACTCAATCTGAAATGTATGCAGTCTGGAAGATGCAAACTGGGTAAAATCCTGATCAAACATGAACTAAAGTGAATTTCTTATATGCTCCTACCCACAGGCCAGGGTGTAGCTGTTTCCACAACAAGGACCATGGGTCTTAGCTGGTGACCAACCATGCCAACCCCTAATGATGTAGAAGTTAGCATCGTTTTTGTGATGATATAATGTGGGTGGGGGTAGGGATATCGCAAGCACCCAACTTAGTCCAGGAGGCCATCGAAATCCCTCATGCTCGGCCCCCTGGCCTCCACTTGCCAAACTCCAGGGCACTGATGGGCCCAGAAGAGTGCCCTGGAGTTCAGCAAGGGGCTGGGAACTGCTCGGACTTGGCTGCCTGGTCAACTGTCCTTGATAGCTGCCTGGGCAGGAGGTGCAGGGCACCCCTTCCACTGGCTATCTCCTGCTTGTGATCAAGAGATGGCTAGTGACTGGGGTGCCCCACGCCTCCTGCTGCTGCTGCCCGGGTGGCTGCCTTTGACAGCCGACCAGGAGGGAGCAAGCGGAGATGGTACCTAATCGCAGACACCCTCCTGGGTGCTCCCCGCACTCACCCCAGCCCCTTCCAGTGAGCACCAGCCATTTTGCAACCTTTTATTTTTCTTTTAATGAAAATAAGGGAGCTAAAAGAAACTGTGCATATGCAAATGTGTGCATTTTTTAAGCTCCCATTTTTTGGTAAGAAAAAAAGGCAGCAAATGGCGGGCGCTCACCGGACAGGCCCAGGGTTGTTGCGGGTGACTCACCGAGCTCCTGGAGCCACAAGCACAGGTCTGGGGGGGGGAGGGGAAGCAGAGGCGGTGCTTCACTAGGCACCCAGAGAACCACAGCAGGGGTGGTTTTGCACATCCCTAGGTGCGGGGAGATCCATGTCAGGTATTATATACTTTCCATCTATTGGCCCAAGGAACATGAACCTCATTCAAGCAAGAATGCCAGCAAGGGGAGATCAATGCTGTCTCACTGTCGGACCAGTCCAGACATGTATATGAGGCCCAGGAATACCTGAGTATAGAAAGCAATCTGGGAATTAGCCTTGAATCTGGCAGCAGAGAAACCAGATGTGAGGTTTGTAAAGTGTCCTGGTTGGGGCAGACAAATCGATGAGCACAAGGTCTCCCAAGAAACTTTCTTTGTAGCAACTGTGTGATCCTGAGAGTATTAGCAGAGGCTAAATCTGCAGAGGCTAAATTTGCAGAGGCAATAACACTGAAATACTGACATTTTGTAAATGGTAGGGTTCAGCTAATTGGAAAAGAAATGTCATAACTCTTCCCGGTCTGTGGTTGTATTGGAACAGTACTGTGGGCTAATAATTGGCAACGCTATGGGTACCGAAAGAAACTGCAAGTCCCTATGGGCCTGGCATTGGCAATCCTTTATTAATTAATGTCAAGTGCTGGATGTTGTTAAAAACATCTTTTTTGTCACTTTACTTAATTAGATGCAGCACTGTTTTAGCTTAAGTTGGTGGTATTTGTTTTGGAGGGCAGGACTGGGAATAGTGACAACTCTCACAGAAAAGAGGAAGCTCAGAGAAACACATTTTCATTTACAGTCTACTTCTCTTTGGATGCAAAACAGGAAGATCTACAGAACAACACTATAAATCCAGCAGCAGCAACCCCCAATGCACAGACGAGGGCAACTGAGGAGGGGGGGGTGTGGAAATAAAGAAAAATGATTGTGCGGGGAGTGAAAATAAATGGGAGAAAAATCAAGTTTCATTGGGAATAATTTATTGAGGACCCCTATCTCCCATCACACACAATTGCTCCCACACACCCAGGCCACCAGTGTTTTGTGTGTGTGTGTTTTTAAGGACCTTAGGGTGCAATCCTATGACATCCACACCCAATGCTCATAAGCCTCCGAACTTGGAGACTTCAAAGCAGCCAGTACAGAGTGGCAGGAGCAGCAGATACAAGCGTTGCCTCCACTGCTCCTCCCATTCTGCATTTTAGCTAGACAGGCTTTATCGCTCATATAGCTGGGGCATGTCAGAAGAGGAGGGAAAGAGACTGGAGAGGCTTCAGGATAGCTCATATCCTGGTCTCTCCAGTCTCCTCCCTGTCCACGTGAACACCCCCATTACCCCCTCTCCACGGCAGCCTTTGTGACCTGAGAGAGGCAGTTCTCTCTGTGCCAGGTGCAAGAGGGAGGGGACAGGGAGCATGGATTCCCAGCCCCGAGGTCGGAGCACTGTCTCTGACCTCAGATCCGGGAATCCAAAGTATCCAATCGACCCAAGATGCTGTCTAGGGGGCATAGGATTTTTCCCTTAAATAAGATTTAAAAAATAATAATACAGCCCTGAAAACAAAACAAGGCAATCCTTTGTCCTGGTTGCTGCAGTATTGGTTCTCTCAGGTAGTCTCTGCACCTGGAGGACTCACAGTCTGTGGGGGGGGACACACCAAGTGGTACTAGCAAGGTAACATTCTCCCACCCCACTTTCTCGAACAACTGTCCCACTCTCCTTTAAATTCACCCCACTCTTCAAGGCACATGTTGTCGCAAGGCAGACATTGGATCAACACCGCCTGCCTTGCTCTGCTCAGAGTATTTGATTTCATTTAATTTCATTCACAAAAGTAAATTCTAGGGATGTACGAAAATCACTTACCTTTCGGGGATTATGCTGATGGTGGGGGGGGAGGCGTTCCGTCCCTCCCCCCGGAATCCTCGCCGGGGGGGAGGCTCTCTGCTCCTCCCCCCCCCCCAGAATCCTGGCCGGCCAGCTGAGCTCCGCAGCAATTCTGCGGAGCCGCCGGCCAGCTCCGTCAGCAGCCGGACATCCGGCCGCTGGCTAGCAAGGACGCAAATGGCGGCGGCCATAGCCGCTGCCATTTGCATCCCTGCAGTCAGCCGTGATAGGCTACGTAAATGTTTACATAGCCTATCACGGCTGATTAAAAAAAAAAAAAATGCGCGTAGGTAAATGGCGCCGGCCATGGCCGCCGCCATTTGCGTTCCTTATTTCGGCACGTCTTAGTCTACATAAACATTTACGTAGACTAAGACGGCAAAAATAAGGGGAACACAAATAGCGTAGACTACGCTATTTGTGTTCCCCTTATTTTCGCCGTCTTAGTCTACATGAATGTTTACGTAGACTAAGACGTGCCAAAATAAGGAACGCAAATGGCGGCCCCCATGGGCGCCGCCATTTGCATACGTGCGTTTTGTTTCTTTTAAATCAGCCGTGATAGACTACATAAACATTTACGTAGCCTATCACGGCTGACTGCAGGGACGCAAATGGCGGCGGCTATGGCCGCCGCCATTTCCGTCCCTGCTAGCCAGCGGCCGGATATCCGGCCACTGGCGGAGCTGGCTGGCGGCTCCGCAGAATCCCTGCAGAGTGGAGCTGGCTGGCCAGGATTCAGGGGGGAGGGACGGAGCGCCTCCCCCCCTGGCCAGAATTTCAGGGGGAGGGATGGAGCGCCTCCCCACCACCACAAATGTCACCCTGAGGAAAGGTAGGTGACTTTCGTACATCCCTAGTAAATTCTAGGTTCTGCACAAGAGACCCAACCATGTCCATATCTGGGAGGCAGGGAGAGCATACCTTACAAATGCCCTGCATTTCCTGCCCCTTCTGCTGCCTTCGGAATTGCTCTACTGAGCTGGGCATGTGCAGCCACAACACATGCTCAGTGGTCCCACAGCCAGCAATGGAGGACTCAGGAACCAACAGGGGAAGAGGAGGGAATAACTTTGGTAATGTCTTCACTGTTTGCTTGAGGGCTGGGAGGGTCTCGGGAAACTGGGAATGGCAGGGGGCACCACCCCTTTGCTCATAATATCAGTGTACCTCTGGATTTAGAAGTGCTTCACTTTGGCTCAGTCATGCCGTCTGTGTGGTGACTTCATGTCGCTGGACTAATAAATAGCAGGTTATAAAAATATGCCTTTAAAAAAATTCTGAACAATACATGAGTTAACAGAATTGAAAATCATGTTAAACACATTTCAGAATGAGTTCTTATAAAACAAACTGGCATGAAATTGCAGTTATACTTTTATACTTTTGGAAAAGGTAGATGAAAATTAGTGATGAGTTGACCTATTTTGCATCAAGCAAATGAAAACAACTAGATTTAGTGTCTAGCGGGCCATAGGATATAGTCTATTCTGGGAAATGACCTCGGAGCCCATGCTCCAAGCTCGGTTCCCAGAGAACCGATCTCCCCCCTTGTCCGTGCTGCCTCGTGCTCGTGCTCCGTGCTCGGAAGATGAGCATGGAGTGACTGAAAATGGGTGGGCGAGGGGGGCGTTTGTACAGCAGCCTCCTCTCCCGGCTGCTGCCCCCACCTCTAGACAGCCTAAAATGGCTGTCTAGTGAAAAAGAGCAAGGCAGGAGAGGCGCAGAGGGAATGATTCCCCCATGCCTCTCCTGCCTTGCTTTGGATAGGCGGTCGCCTCTGAGGTCAGAGGCAGCCACCTATCTGCTTAGGATTGCGCCCTAAAATAGCCATAATGCATCTGTCAATTCGTAACTATATCTGAAACCAATTTGTAAATATAAAAGCTACACAGAAAACTGCTTTCAGATAAGCCTGAATCAATGGGTCTCCTCCAAGTATGACTAAGTCTGGATCCAACCCCTTGTGAACAAAATTGTGTGAGGTGCCGATCAGACAAAATCACAATGAAGGCGAGGGTAATGTTGGCAAAGCAGGAAAATGTCATGGAGAAGCAGCAGCAGCAGCAGCTGGGGAAACAACAGATCATCAATTAGCTTCAGAAGAATGAATATATTCAGCTAGGTTAGCAATTTGTGGACCAGCAAAACTCGAGCTCATTAAGGTGAATTTGGAAGAATTCATTGAATTCTCCAAATTCTATCTTGAAGCTTCTTCTGACTCTTATCCATATCAGATTGTGAACGTTGTTACGCCCCCTGCTTTTTTTTGCAGGAAAATTTGTGCATATTTCATGCACATTTTTCCAAATGTACCCATCAACGGTGCACATATTTAAAATATATGCATTTTCCTCCCATTAATGAAAGCATGCTCGCACACATTTTTCAAAAATACACATTCTTCCATGCACATTTTTCAAATGTTTTTTTTTTGGGGGGGGGAATTGTTTCATGAATCACATTGCAAGCTCAGAGGAAATTCATGGACTTCAACAGCAGATTGTGCTTGTGTCCGTATACCATTCCAGGAGATGCAAGCTTGGTAAATTTTGGTCAAAAATGAAATGAAATGAATTTCACTTACCTCCCTAAGCAAGGTGAGTATGTGTCATTACTTTGTTTAGGTAGGTCAAATACGCTTTTTGGAGCATATATCAGCAGAGTCCTCCTCTGCATCCTCACAGGTAGGGATGAACAAAACACCTACCTGGCTCCACGCCGGGCAATCCGCAGTGGGGGGGAGGCGCTCTGTCCCTCCCCCTGGAATCCTTGATGGGGGGGAAGGCACTCCGTCCCTCCCCCTGGAATCCTTGATGGGGAGGAAGGTGCTCTGTCCCTCCCCCTGGATCCTTGATGGGGGGGACGCGCTCTGTCCCTCCCCCTGGAATCCTTGATGGGGGGGAAGGCGCTCCGTCCCTCCCCCTGGAATCCTGCCCGGCCGGCTCTGCTCCGCGGCCAAGCCGCTGAGCCGCCGGCCAGCTCCGCCCGCAGGCGGCCTGACATCCGGCCACTGGGCAGCCCTGTAGGGACGCAAATGGCGGCTGTCATAGTCGCTGCCATTTGCATCCCTGTATTGAGCCGTGATAGGCTACGTAAATATTTACGTAGCCTATCACAGCAGGGGGAAAAAACCCAGCATATACAAATGGTGGTAGCCGCCATTTGCGTACGCTGGGGTTCCCCCCCCCCCCGCCGTGATAGGCTATGTAAATACTTATGTAGCCTATCATGGTCTCCGCAGGGACGCAAATGGCGTCCCTGCATTAGCCGTGATAGGCTACATAAGTATTTACATAGCCTATCATGGCTATTTAGAGGAGGAAGCAAATGGCGGCCCCAGGACGGCCGCCATTCGCAAAGCAGTGCAGACGGGAGCAGGTAAGTGCTCCATTTCGCGTGCCTTTCGTGGGGTGAGGGCGGCGGGGACTTCATCCCGTGTACCTTTCGTGGGGTGGGGGCTTCGTTCCATGATGGATTTTGGGGGGCCGAATGCACCAGCATTCGGTCTCACTGAGATCCGTCGCGGAATTCTCTGACATCCCTACTCACAGGTCCAGTGACCACAGGGATAAGAACATAAGAAGAGCCATGCTGGATTAGAACAAGGGTCTATGTAGTCCAGCATTCTGTTCACACAGTAGCCAACCAGCTGTCGACCAGGAACCCACAAGCAGGGCAAGAGTGCAACAGTACCCTCCCACCCATGTTTCCCAGCATCTGGTGTACATAGGCTCACTGCCTCTGGTACTGGAGGTAGCACACAGCCATCAAGACCAGTAGCCATTGATAGTCTTTTCCTCCAGGAATTTGTCCAACCGCTCATGTATTAGCAATGATGCCAAAGCCCAGGATAGCTACCTGGATGCATGAATCTGTCCCCAGATCTGAAGTAAAGAGGGAACCATTGCTCAAATTAGGACTCCATATATGCACAGGAGCATCCATGAACCTTCCAGTCAAGCTGTTTGTGTTTTGAGTATTGCTTCCAAATCACACTTGGGTGTGTATGCCATAAGAGGGCAAAAAAAGAAGAAGAAGTGTATATTAATGTTGACCCAAATATTTTGATTCATCCATTTTTGGAAATTCGGGTGGGATGAAAACTCTCATGAAAGAGGCTAGGGAGGTGAGAATTAGGGATAGGTGAACTCACTGTTGTCTGGGTTGTGCACTGCTCGCCAGACCCCCACCATCCACCTGCCCCTGTTTGCCATGTGTGGCAAGTTGCCAGGCAGTCTGCGAGTGCCTGGCGCCTGGTGCATGGCCACCTGGTCCCCATTTTGCATAAAAATGGTGGCTTGGCCTTTTTTGTGGAGGCCAATTTTACAGAAATTGTTCCTGTAAACTGGCCAGTTATGCAAGATTACAGGCATAAATGGCCATTTACATCTGTAATCTTGCATAAATGGTCACTTCACAGCCACAATTTGCATAAAATCATCCTTTACGAAAAAGGCCGAGCCACCATTTTTATGCAAAATGTCGGCTCACCGGGCCTTGAGCCCCAGCTAGATGCTCACAACATCCCTAGTGAGAATTTCAAACATTTTCTCCTTGGGGAGGAAGACAAGATTTCTGCTTACCTTTGTAGGTGTATGCGGTGGCTGAGGGCTCTTCTATTTTTACTTGTATTGTATTTTTACTTTGAAAATACCCTCTGCACTTGTAGGAGGCAGGAATTCTTTACAGAAGAGGCTTCTCCAGCCCAGCAGCTCTTCCTGAACTTCCTTGAGAACAACTGACCTTGCCCTCTCTTGCAGACATTCAGGAAGTGCTCCCGCATTGCAGCAGCCTCTCTGCAAAGCATGAGCAAATGGGGCTTTTAGAGCTTTAGAAAAAAACTCTGTTCTTTCTTGCAGCATTGCAGTGCTCTTTGCAGAGAAGCTTTCTGCAGAGAGGGATTCAGGAATTCCCGCTGGGCTGCAAGCCATTCTGCAAAGAGTTCTGTCCTGCAGCAAGCAAGGACAGAGTTTTTTCTGAATCTCTAAAAGCCCCATTTGTTCATGCTTGCAACATTGCAACAGCCCAGGACTTCGCAAAGAGGCTTCTGTAGCCTGGGAGCCCTTCCTGAATGCCTATGGGAGAGGGCTATGTGCCGTGGTCTCATGGGAGTCCAGGAACTGCCGCCGGGTTGGAGAAGCCTCTCCAAGTCTCGTGATGCTGCAAGCACAGAGGGTGTTTTTAAAGAGTTAAGAAAGGAAGTTCCCTCAGCCACCTCCTAAACGTAAAAAAAGGCATGTGGAAACTCTGTCCCACTCCCCAAGGGAAAAAAAATATTCAGAATTCTTCCCTTCCCTGTGAAAAGGATAGGAAAAAACAATGCCTCTTTCTCAGGGAGAGAAAATTTTCCTGAAAATAGGAGAAAGGGTTTGGCACAGCAGAGAATAAAGGAGAAACCAGAGTGGATATGGGGGAAATTATGTTAAAGTACATCAACAGATATTAAAGAAAATCTGGGGATATCTCAGGAGAAACCTGAGGCATTTGAGGAAAACCAAGTATTTTCATAAGGCTAGAACAATTTCTTAGATGAGGGTGGGGTAGGCTGGCTTGGAGTTGCACATCCCTACCAAAACAAAAACAAAAACGTAATAGTGGAGAATTAGTGCCCACCACCCTGAACATTGAGAAGATCCCCAAATCTCCTTGTTTCCATTCACGTTTTTGGAGACATCAGACTTAGCCACGTGAGGTAGCCAAAGAAATATATTTCCTAATAGAAAGATATTATGCACATCTGACAGGTAGGCATTTTACAGATGAAATGAGTTGCAGACTAGTGTATTATACTAAACACTGTAATAAGGCTCATAATGACATTTATACATGAATGATTCAGTTAGTACCTCCTGCTATAACCAACACTAAATTGAACATGCTTACAGTGTGGATGATGGACTATGAAGCTTCTCACTTTAGTGAAAAGATTAAATATTATTTAGTAGTCTGTTGAAAGACAGGTGTTATCTTGCATAATGCCATTTGTCTTGCTGATCTGTCTTAAGCCATTGCTCTGCATTAAAACTATTGCATTATCAGGTAATTGTGTGATCCCATATGGAAAACAAGCAGGAATGTGCTTTTTCATGTTTTAATTGACACCACGTACAGAAGCAATCCCAGAGACTCAAGGTGTTAGCCCTGGTTTTATCTAATCAGTTATGCATCTACTATTCTTGATTTGCTTGGATTTGTATCTCAGGACCAATCTACATTGTGCCTGCCATCGCAACAAATTCAGTGTTCTGTCAGGTTCTCGCATTAAAACGTGATTATCCACACTCATCCATTTTCCCCATTGCGGTGCTTCATCGAATGTGCGAGCTCGGTTCACACTCGAGCGCTGTGCTGTTTTCCTGCTCTTAGAGATGGCAGCTCTCCTTGGAGGATCAGAAACTCTTCCTGTTTCTGCTGATTCCACACCCACCGCGTGGCAGTGGTGTGGGAGAGGCTTGTCATTTTCCATATGTTTTCCTGGCCTTGGGGGAAATTATCAGCTTGTCCCTTGCCACCGCCGCTGTAGCAGGTGGGGGTGGAGGGAAGAAGGAGGCACCTATCCTCTTCTGCCCCCCCACCTGCTGGATGCCAGGGTGAGCAGCTGGGGGGGTGTCTGCCAATGCTCTTTTCCCCGCACCAGCCTTTGACAGCCAGCACAAGAAAGAGGGGCAGTGGCTGTGGCACGCAGCGCTCGCATTGGGGGGAGGGCTGCTGGCATCTTTGAAGATTCAAAGCTTCACATCAGCCAGGTCAGTAGCTGGATGGGAATCAGGCTTCCTGCATTGAGCAGGGGGTTGTTGTATCCATTCAAATGAGACTAAGTTTAACCCCCTTCTATCCCCCACTTTGTTTTGTTTTTTTTAAAAATTAAAGCATTATCTTCGAAGAATCGTGGCTTCTCCGCAATTTTTTTTTTTCTAATTCAGACATGGTCTTTGAAGATTCGAAGATGTGAAGCACCAAAAAGAATCTGACACCTTCCATACAAACTGGCATAAATTTATTGACTTTATTAACAAACAAGGTTCCCAGAGAAAACCACCAGCATATCATGGATGGATATAAAAAGATACATTTAGATAATTACTACTAAATCTTAAACCCCTGATGAACTTCTGTGGATAAATATAAGGTTATTAATGTATTGAAACTCTTGTGGCTCCTGTTAACTGTAATTGGATTCCTACATAATGCTTCTGTTTTCTTGGTTGAAAAGTTGTAATGGTTTATATACTCATCAATTGCATTGGAAATATGTGATTAAAACTCAGTAAAAATAATTATTAAGAAAAGTTTCAGGACAGTGTATAAACTATAGAATTTGCTACCACAGAATATAATGATGGCCACCAATTTGGATGGTTTTAAAAAGGAATTAGACAAATTAATGGAGGAGAAGGCTATCAATGGCTACTATTCATGATGGCTATATATTACCTCCAGTATCAAAGGCACTATGCTTTTAAATACCAGTTTCTGGTATTTAAAACACACAAGGGGAACACAAGGTTGAGAGTCCTATTGCACTCATGTCCTACTTGTGGGTGTCCCACAGGCAGCTGGTTGGCCAGTGTGGGACAGTATGCTGAACTAGATAGACCTTTGGTCTGATCCAGCATGGCTCTTCCTATGTTCTTAAGTGCATGCATATGCATTTCTCAGTGTTTTCTCCTTTAACATGCACAGAGCTGGTGATCAAGAAGGGGGAGCATTCATAGAGGATTGATCTATCAGTCACTATTAGCCATGACAGCTAAATATGTGCACCTTCATTTTTATATCCAGTGGGCTACACTCCTCCCAAGGGCTGTGTGCACAGGTTACTTCTGCTTAGAGATGGGAGATAAATTAGTTCAGTCCACATTTTAATGTAGACTTATCTACTTTTGCACCACTATGTGAACTCAGTTATTCTTTTAAATTTGCACTTCTCTGAATTTTGCAATAGAGTTCTTCAATAAAAATGCACCAAAAATGGATATATTAAAGAAAAACCTGTTAAAGTACATTAGGAAAATCACTTGCAAAATAAAAAAGTATACTAGGCCAAAATGAATACAGACATGTGCGCATTAGGGGAAAAGTGCACAAAAATGTCCATGAATTTTCATGCAAATGTTTTAAAAAAATCTCAAAGTTTGGGACAACCTGAAATTAAGACTGGTGAAATTCAAGTCCAAGATTAACTGATTTTAAGACTGGAAAAAAATGAAAAGAAAGAGAGAAACTGAAATTGACAAGTCCGCCTACCCCTACTTATGCTATATGATTCTTAGATCATAAGGATAAATATTTGGGGTGGAACTAAACATCACAAAAGATAATCAACATGGCTAACCTTTGTTGAACCCCATCCCTTGCCCCCTCTCTGTAATGTCTAGTATAACTTAATTTGTCCTTGTCTCCTGACATTACACTGCACATGTCCCCTGCCAGCGAAAGGCAATGATGTGAACCAGTGGCAGTAAAATATGCCATGTTTGGACATGGGATAAGTGTTGATACACATTAAAGAGGGGTTAGGGGGAACTCAACATGAAGCTGCCATTGTAGGCAGCAGCCTCATGTTTCTTCTTATTTCCACAGATTGTGGTAGGATTACACTGAGCTTTTCCTGTAGCTGTTTAAGCATGTACAGAGGCAAACAGAGGATACCGGAGCTCCCACTTTTGCAAAGTAGTTTTGGCTTGTTGTCTGCGATGAGCACATCTTTGTGAGGCCTACATAGCCTTCATGTGGAAATGCCTTTTGATTCAGTGCCACCAATACCACCCCGGAGTAGACAGCAGGAAGTGTTTGGCTTCGTTTGTTTTGTTGTCCTGGCTGTTGTTTTGCTCCCCTCCAGGGGAAATCATTTAGAAAGCCAGTCATCCTACCTGACACTTTGTGGTATGCATATCATCTCCTAATTTCTGTGACTGGAATATCTGACCTAAATAAGTGTCGCTGGGAATTGAGCTTCAGTTCTTTCATTGTAATAGGACCTGCTGGCTGGCCTCTTAAAACACCAAAGCAGTGTGCTCCATGCCATAATGCATTTTTGTTCCTTTTACTATCCCTCCTCCCTTTCTCCTTTGAAAGCTCTTTTGGTTCTTGAATGATAACGAAGCAAAACTAAGACTCAGCAGGCAGCAGGCAGCAGGCAGCAGGCAGCAGGCAGAGCCACCCGTTGCTGTAGGTAACCAAGGAAAGTCCCAGTTCTATGCTTTCTCTGCACACTACTCCACCAACCCCATAAAAGTCCCCTCCTTCTCTTAATGGTAAGGATGTTGCAAGAGACCAATGGGGTCCCACTCGCTCACTGTCCCAGAACCTGCTCGCCGAGTCACGGGGCAATTGCATTTTGCGCAACAATGGCTGTTCAGGCTCATCTGGGAAGGTAGAGTTGCATAGCTGACAGCCGTAAAGGGGACATTTAGGCAACATTACAGGCATGAATGGAGCGTTCCTGCCTGTAATGTTGTGTAAACATCCCCTTTATGGCCACCAACTACATAACATGACCTTACCAGAAAAGCCCAATCCACCACTGTTGCACAAATTGGTGGCTTGCTACAAGGGCGCGCAACCCTGTGGCTTCGCCGGGTGCTCACTGGGCCATCCAGAAGCTCATGCAGCACCATGAACAGGGCCAGTGGCAGCTCAGTGAGTCCATCCATTCTTACTTAATGGACTGTTGTGAAATCCTGAGGCTCCTCTGAGAAGTCTGAAAAGACCAGCAACAAGCTGCTCCAGTTTTACTACCGGGATTGAATTCACCACATAATACACAGCCAAGCTGTCACCAACTCCTGGGTTAGAGCAGGAGCAGTAAAGCTCTTGGGCTAGAGCCAGGATCTGCCTACTACAAGAGGAATGTCCACTCATGGGAGGTCTCTTTGCCTGATTTTTTGTCAGGCAAAGAGACTTTGCCTGACCCCCTTACACACACACACCTCACCCCATTCAGCAGGGTCTCCTAACCTGTTAGGAAGTGTCTCCTAACTCTTTGTGCGGCATTTTCAGAAGGCTGCCATGGGAAGCAGGGATGTGCAAACCCACCGCCACAGGGCATGTGGAGAATGCTGGAGCCCCCCAGCCCCTAGCCCCATGCCTGAGGCTCCACGAGCTTGATAAGCCACCCACACTCACCCTAGATCCCATCCACGAGTGCCTGCCTTTTTGCCAAGGGCTTCTCTTTTTTTAACAATGAAAGGAGGTGATTAAAAATGTGCATATCTATGCACATCTAAGCTTGATCTATGCAATATTAGAGTCATTATGGGTCCGGGTGAGTCCAGGGAGCATCCGGGAGGGTGTGAGTGGGTGTGAGCGAGGCCAGGGGCTTGGTGAGCATGGTCTGGAGGTGCAGGTAGTGGGGAGCCCAATGGATTCCCGGACCCAGTCGGGGGTCTGTGCCATCCCTAATGGGATGCAGGAGAATCAGGGGCCGGGCAACTTGGCAAGCTCTACCTGGGAACACCAAGCGGAACATCGTCAGCTTCCAGTCTCTAACCACCCACCTCTGATACAGGTTCACTGTACTTCTGTAGTAACCAGGCCAACAGGTCACAACACAGGAACATGGAATTAGATAGCACCTCCCCAAATAAGTACACAAGAAGTTAAGGTCTATTAATAAACATAAAGAACATATAACTGCAGGCAGTCAAAGAAATACAAAGAACAAAATAGTCCAAGGTTGAAATACACTCAGCCTAGCCGATGTAAAAGGGCTTTACTTAAATGGCATCTTGAAATTATCCTGCCTATTTGTGGGCAGAAAATTGGGGGTAACATTTCAAGTACACACAAGATCCTTGGATCCACCCAATGAGAACTTCTCCAAAATTTTCTTCTCCTTTGAATTTCTTTTCAAACACAATTTCTTTTCTATCACATTGAATGAGAATGGTCAACAAAAATGCAGAAGACATTTTCAAACTGCACTAATAATGAGCCCTTCAAAACTTACCACTACCCCCTATTTAGAATATAAGGCAGGGCAAGTCTGGGGCTTGTCTTAGTGTTTAGTATTCAGTGTCTGGGGTGAAACAGAGATCACCAAATACTATATTTCATGCCTTCTTGCCCCCTAGAAATGTAGGCTTTTTAGCCCATTCTGATTCAGACTTATGCAGGGTTATATGTAACCTTCATCATTCAAACCTCCATATTCCTCTTTGTGACATCTACCAATAGTGATGGCACAGGTGCCTGGTTGGGGTTTGAAGCCTGGCAAAAAATCACGGACCACCCCCCCCCCCCAAACAGCAGTCTGCAGCCCCAGTGCCTGCCCGGCTCAGCTCGCGCTTCACTGGGCAAACACATGACCCCCTGTTCCGTTGTCGAGCACCTTAAAAGGACAAAGTTTGCAATATTACAGGCATAAATTGCCCCTTTAAGCCCCCCATTTGCGTAGATGGGATACTTACAGAAAAGAATGAGCAGCCATTTGAATGGCAAATGGCACTCGATGAGGGAGTGGACACCTGCACACCACTGCTGAGCACACCACAAACTGCCCAGCATATCACCCACACCATTCACCTGGGTCAGGTAAGTGCTGGGGGTTTGGTGAGCGCTGCACAGGGTAGGCTCAGGATGATCCGTCCATCCCTACCTGCCAAGAGTAGGGATGGGCAAATATGTCTGTTTCATTTTCTTCTACATTAGAATTTGCAATATGTTGGTATACTGTTGGCCACACACACCACTGAAATGCAGCCCCTGAGAGCTTCTCCAGAATGGAATTTGGCCCTTGAGCTGAAAGAGGTTCAACACCCTTGCAGGCAAGACCTCCCTGATCCTTAATGGCAAGGTGTGTTGGAATGTCTCCAACACAGCAGCAGCAATAGATCATGCCATAAGCAAGCAGTGAAGATAGGCTGAGGTCAGTCATATTCAGTTGGCATGGGATACCACTTTAGCTATGGTGGAGAAATTATTTTTCACTGTTTTGATAAATTGGACTGGGCTGTTGCTTATTTTGAAGAAGAAACGTTAGATTGTATCTTCAGTGAATCTATGGCTTTGCTCATCATACAAAAGTAAGGATGGGATGTTTGAATTCATCAGATATACATATGACATTGTCTGGATTTTTTTTTAAAAAAAATCTTGTTGGAATCAGATGTTGCACGAGGTTATGTATGTATACATATTGTTGCAACCAATGTTACTTTTTGTGTGTGCTGAGAACTTGAAAACATTCTGAGTTGCATTCTTCCATAAGTAAACACTCATTCTTATTCCATGTGAGCAATTTGGTTCCCAAAACAGCCTTGGGCAATTTGACATTTCATGAATGATAAGTGTCTCTCTTTCTTGAGGATTTTTATGGTACTGACATATGTCAAAATAAATCACAATCTCTATCTTCCTAGATATTCCTGACAGAATCACAACATCATCCATCTCCCAGTTACATCTTTCTACTCCCCAAACTGTAGAGAGTGATTTGGAACCATTTGTTTTCATATCATTTTGGAATAAAGGTTATGATCCCATGGACACTTGAGAGTAACCACTAAATTCAGTAGGGTTTACTTCTGAGTTACCTTTCAGTTGCATATGATTGGTCTGGAAGGAAGTTTTCAATTGAATGTTTTGTTTCTAAGATGTAGATTCACATTTTCAAGATCTCCTTGGACCTTATAATAATTGCATCCTGGGCTGGGATGGGTTTTTCAGAATGATTTATTACTGCAAGAAACTTTGGCAAAAAAAAAAAATGGTCTGAAGAAGCCAAGCAGTGATGTTTGCCCCAAACTTGATAATTGTGACACAGCACTCCCCCCTCCCCTGCCAAGTTAGAGGAATACTTATCCTGCCTTCAAAAAGATACCTATAGATTTCCAGGCTGCATGTATCTGTCTGTTTTGGTTTCTACCTCTTTTGAACATTTTAAAGAACAGGTTTGTTCCATTCCATGACTTTGCAAATGTTTTGGTAAAAAATCTGCATGCAAATCCCTACAAATTTTTGTATCCATTTCTCCTAATGCATGATGTGAAATGCATATAAAAATGCATACATTAAGAGAAATGTATACAAAAATGCACATATTTTGTATGCATTTGTCCTAACATATTCATTTTTTTGTGCATTTTTCACTATTGAATACATTTTTGTGCACTTTTTTTGTTTAATTGGAGGACCGCATCATAAAATTTGAAGAAGTGCAAAAACTGAAGGATAATTTTGTTCTGGTTCATGTATTAGTTCAGGAGTTGCATAGTAGGTTGGTTCATGTTACTATGTGAATCAAACAAATTTCATCCCCATCGCTTTTCACATACAGAGAGATATTTTCCTTGCAACTACAGGGTAGAACAGTTAATATTATAAGCTCTTTTTTAATAAATTTATTTGATTTATATCCTGTTCTTTCTTACAAAGAACTCAGGGCAGATAGCAACCTACATAAAACACAGTACAACACATAATCACCATTAAAATCATCTCTACTATTGCATCTCCCCTTTGATTAAAGAGTCAGGGAATCTGATTTCTGGGCAATAGAATTGCTTCTGATATTCCCCGGCATGTGTTTCCATGCTATCAGCTTTACTTTGTTCCAGATTTTGTTGGAACGTTTCCCCAATCGGATCTTCTCCTTTTCCTGTTTCCACAGCCCTTAAAGAGACCTGGCTTATCATCACTGTAGTTTGGGGGTCTGTGCTGTTTCCACTGAGATCTAATCAATTTTTTTTCTTGATGGCTGGGTGGAGTCTGGGTGGAGTCTGGATTGCGTCTGATGACCCCATGTTCCCACCTCCTTGGCCATGTTTTCAGGACAATTGAGGGCTTTCTATGTTATTTCTGTGGTCATTGAGAAGGCAAGCCTTACTCAGCACAATAGGAGAAAGCACCCTTTGACTGGGGTCATGGGCTGTGTTCTAGTGCTTATTTTCAGTGATGTTTTAACAGTTGGTCCCTTGGCATCCTGCTCCAAAACAGCAGAGGAAACCTCCAGAAAACAGGGAGAGGTCAGAGCGGCGCACACACACAAAGGCTGGGCAGGACTATGACATTGTCCCCATGGGCAGGACTATGATACTGAACCCAGTGAGGTTGTGGAAACAGGTTGGTAATGGAGCCAAAGTAAGCAGGAAAAGCCAGGCTATAACCAATCTCAGAAAAAAATGGTTTTTCTGCATTAAAATGCAGGGCTGGTGCTGAATGGCCACGATGTCATGGAAACACAGAGACCTCACTGGGCAGCCAGGTTGGAGTAAATCTCTGGTGGAGACACAGCCCTAGTCTCTCTAGTGCAAGCTGCATCAGAGACCCCTGGTGTGTCACTCTTTAGGATGATGACACTGCTCATATATTGAGAGAGAGAGAGAGAGAGAGAGAGAGAGAGAGAGAGAGAGGTGGTTCATAGCATGCAGGGTCATCCCTGCTCCTATGGGGATAAAATGGTCGATTTATCTGATGAAGTGTGGCTTAATTTTTCAAGGAACACTTCAGTGAGTCCCTCTCACTGCTCACTAATAAGTCCCAGCATGCACTTTGGGTACCACTACTTTAACAGTACTTCATTTTTGGTAGTATCTGCACTGTGCAAGCAAGAGCTGCTCTAGTCACTTTAATATCAAAGAATTACCTGCATGCAGAATTAAAAGCAGGGCATTCTCAATCTCAACACCTGTAAGGAGACAGGTGGCAACAAGAGAGAGGGTCTTCTTGGCATTGGCACCCCATCTCTGGGAGGACCACCTAGCAGCTACATTTTTTTTCATGATTTTTTTTTTTAACAATGCACTTTTATGATTATGTGCAGTCAATCCTAAAGGAAATCAACCCTGAATGCTCATTGGAAGGACAGATACTGAAGGTGAAGCTCAAATATTTTGGCCACCAAATGCGAAGAGAAAAGTCACTGGAAAAGACCCTGATGCTGGAAGGATTAAAGGCAAAAGGAGAAGGGGATGGCAGAGGATAAGATGGCTAGATAGCATCACCGATGCAATGAAGATGAACTTCTTGAGCACACTCCGGGAGAGAGCGCAGGACAGGAAGGCCTGGCGTGCTATGGTCCATGGGGTCACGAAGAGTCGGACGCGACTTAATGACTGAACAACAACAACAACTCTAAACTGCCCTGATTATTTCTTTTGATTGAAAGGTGGTATGTAAGTTTAGTACACATTAATAAACATAAATAAATGAAATATAAATTATACTCCATAGAAGCCTGAGTTATCAACCCTCCAGCGTACAGTTTGCTCCCATCCAAGTATATACATATACTCTCATGATTATTGAGTAGCTGGTTAAGTGTAGCGGTTAGGAGTGTAAGATGTGAACCAGGAAGTCCCTGGTTTAAAAATCTATCAAAGTGATGAGTAGGGATGTACAGATGGTATAAAATCCATTGTGTC
Source organism: Heloderma suspectum (assembly GCF_057233095.1). NCBI lineage: Eukaryota > Metazoa > Chordata > Lepidosauria > Squamata > Helodermatidae > Heloderma > Heloderma suspectum. The sequence goes on from NC_139461.1 coordinate 178,481,821, forward strand.
TGTGTTTTGCAGGTCGTCAGGCACCTTCCGTTCCATCATCCGCCCATCAACAGAACAGGATTTTTTTTAGTTTCTGAACATGTGCAAATTTGCATGTGCAAAAATGTGCAGCAAATTCCCACAAAATGTGCAAATCCCCCCCCCCCATGTGCATATTCATGCTTTAGCCTATGTGGGAAATGCACATTTTCGGCTGGGTTTTTTTTTTTTTTTTGGCATTCTACAATGAAATTTGCATGCAATTTCTGAAGTTTAGAGAAACAGTCCATAAGTGTGCAGAATCCACCCAACAGGGGAAAAGCCGATCCACTGTGGAATCCATGGGTTGGATTCATAAACATCCAAACTTATTTGCTTCCACTGTGAAATTCTCCAACATTCCTAGCCTCAGTAAGTCGTCCTAGGCAAACTCTGATTTATTAAAATAGTTATTTCTCTCTCTCAGCCTTACCTCTTCTTTGGTAATATGGAGCTACTAATATTGACCTATGTAGAGGATTTCCTTCATGGGGCCAAGGTATGGTCTGAAGGCACATGATACAGCCACCTTGCTGAAGCTAAGCAGGTTTAGGTGAGTTGAGTGACTGGATGGGGGACCCCATGGAATCTCATGTACACTAATGCCTTGAGTTTCATGATGGAAGAGAAGCAGGATATAAATGTAGTAAACTAAATGTATAAACTAAGGATGATTGAAATAATAGTTCAGTGTTTTAAGGACTCAAAAAATATAATATAAATTATTTTTTTTGCTGGTGGTAGTGGTTAAGCTTATACAATTTGGGACCCACTGAATCCTACCAGCCATGCATTGCTGCCTTTTCCCAGCCCCAGACAATCAAGACAAACAGGCAGCTTACAGAGGTAGGCTGGTGGACTATGTTGGGTCATCATAAATTGTATAATTGGGTCATAAATTGTATAATCTTTGAACTAGAGTTGCCAGTGAATTTTCCTAAAGCAAAACAATTGAATGATCTGGAGGTTCCCTTTTGGGTGACACATTCATGGAATTTTTTCTTTGGAGAAACAAAAAGAGCTTCAAATAAGTCTAGCAGAATTTCTCAGGGGGCAGGGTTCTGCAAATCCCTCGTTGCAATCTCATTTCATCCAACAGCTGCAGTGTGGTCATATCTTTTTCTTGAGACCAACAAAAGGTTGTGAGCAAAAGTCATGAGCAAGGTTTGAGTGCTCCAAAACTCTTCATCAGACAAGATGTTGATGAAAATAAGAAGGCAGGGAAAGTGGGCGATAATGGAAAGGGATGATTCCCCCATGATTGCAGTTCTTGAGATGGAGTGTAGGAGGAGTTTTGCAGACAAAATTGGATTAGCCTCACTGAGTGCAATGCAAGGTAGATTTCAGGATGCATGTAGGTCTGTTGGGACCCCCACACACCTCCTCCCACCCCCACAATGAAGGTTCCCTGTAGTTACTCAGTCCTTTCTCTAGCCATAATCGGAACACACAGTTCCCTTCGGAGGGAGAGAACAGAAGTAAAGAGAAGCATACTAGTTTGTATATTACCAAAGCCTAATATTAATTTTCGGCAGTATACCAGATACAAAGCCCATAGAAGCCAAATTACGGAGAGGTTGTTTTTTTAAAGAACCCGGCCTCAGCATAAAGCATTTTCCCCTCACATATACTTTGAATGCCAATGTTAGTGCTGCATGGTAACCAGCAAAGGCTTTTCCTCTGTAATCTATGCACTGTTTCTTTAAAGTCTGCTTTTAGAAACTTTATGGGGAAAGGTATTTTCATCTTTGGGCAAAATGTTTTGATAAGTCCTGATTGCTTAGCAATTTTGAAGAGAGTGCAGAAAAAAAATGCATGCTTTCACCTCCCCACATTTGCCTGGAGATACACTGTTTCCTTTAGCAAAACACCAAGCCTCCTGGTGACAGATTAGACTCCTGCTTTGCATTAATGTATCACTGCTAAAGTCATGCACCAATACAGTTTCAGTTCCTATTCCAGGCCTGTGCAGTTCATTATCCACTGAGCCCACCGGGCCATGTATTGTAGCATGCCGAGTGAATGCAACCCCAGGCAGGCAAGGAAAACAATAGCATTGACAATATCAACAATAACAAATCTATCAACCCCTGGTGGTCCAGCATGGAATGGAAGGTTGAGGTGCTTCCCTTTGCTTGATGCATTACGTGCTGTACAGTAAATAAGTGTTATGTCTAAATAAGTTATTTATGTCTAAATAAGTGTTCTCAATTCAAACTTCACCAAATAGAATGGAAGCTACCTATTACCTGTTCTCTAGGGAGCTGGGCCTCCCTAGGGAGAGTGGGAAAGAAAACACAGAGTAGCATTACCCCCAGAGAAGAAAAGCATCACCCCCAAAGAAGATGAAAGATGGAATAGATTCACATAAAATGTGTGTGTGTGCACATGCATGTGTGCTAATTTATATGTACAGATGCACATTTTGAAATAATTACTATAATTGAAATTTGAGCTGTGCACAAATGGCTTCTCAAAATTCTCCAGCCTATTTGTGGGCAGAGAAATGGTTGTTGGGGGATTTCACCATATTTCTCCTAGTGGGAGGAGAAATTCTCCAACAGTTGCTCACAGATAGGGGGCTCACAACTGGCAGGGGTTGTAGCACAGCTTCTTTCTTTTTTCTCCTCAGGGTTTTTGGTTTACTGCACTGCTTCTGTTGTTGGCAACAGCATCAACTGTGTTGACACTAGGGCTGTATGGATTCCCCACCGTCCGTTCCAGGGGGAATCTGTGGGGGGGGGAGGTGATCCGTCCCTCTCCCCAGGAATCCTTGTGGAGTGGCTCCACTCCGCAAGGATTCCTCAGAGCCGAGGGCTGCCCTGTTCTGCCGTCCGCATGCCCTAGATCCCCCAGGGGGTTTTTGGCTCCCTGAACTTACGTAAATAATTCTGTTAAGTACCGCCGAAAAATTCTTTTCATGCACCTGCCGTCGGTCTCCATAAGCCTTGGGTCATAGGGAAAAATGCCTATTTATTTTCATTAAAAGGGTAAAGCCCTTCACGGGGATTCCCCACGTAACTTCCAGTCACCTGACCTCACCGGACCTGTCCCAACCTCACCTCACCTGTCCTGACCTCACCTGTCCTGACCTCACCTGTCCTGACCTCACCTCACTTCATCTCCACAGACAATAAACAGAAAAGATGGAGGATTTCTGTGGACTTCGCAACTCAGCCCCAGCGAAAGAAAGCCTCAGGTCACAGGGAAAATGCCTATATCGTAAAAAGGGTAAAGCCATTTGTGTTCTTCTTCCATTCCCAATTTACGGATTTCTTTTCATGATTATTTCCATAAATTCTGCCGTTCAGCAGCCAAAAAACAATGGGTCTGCGTGAGCTCCAGTCCGGGTCAACCAGGCTGCCCCTTTCCGAGGAGGATTCTGCGGACCAGATTTGTCAGAATTTGATTCCATTTAAAATTTGTGCAGAATTATCTGACATCCCTAGTTGATGCTCCTACTTTTCTGAGGCAGAATTCTTATTTCGGTGGCATTTTTGAGCTTGCAAGGTGGCCGAGGGTGCTGTGAGTGTTTTCTCTATTACACATCTTTCCATTGCTCTGCAGCCTCCCAGGCCACCTGCACTTTCTGAGCTGAAAAAGCCCCATGGGTGGAATTGACTCATGGTGTCTTCCTCATAACGGCTTTAACTAAAGTGCGGGAAGTCAAGGAGGCTACAGGCTGCCACAGAGATTATTGTACAATGACAGACAGGACACACATGCACACTCCTCAGCTGCCTCCTAAGTAAGGTAAGCCCAAGAAGAACCCCAACACAACCCATGAGAATTTCTCCAAAATGTCTCCTCCTTTGAATTTCTTTTAGAAAGCCATTTATTTTCTATCAAATTGAATGAGAATGGTCAAAAAATGTGGGAGAAATATTCAGCACAGCACTAATTGAAGAAGGATATAATACAGCTCACCATACAGGGGAAGACTCTGTGACCATGTGCCTGCTTAGCCAGTTGTTGGGGTACTAAGTGTTGACGGGCAACTTCAAGGCCCCTGCTCTGCTATTTCTTCCTTTGATTATTTCCTTTTAAACCAGACTTAGACAGGCCATCCCTTCAAACAGAGGATGCCTCCAAATAGAAGACTATCCTCTGACTGTCGAGGACTGTCATCTGTAAAGTAGGATAAATGGCTGGCCTTAGCCAGTGAGGAATACATGCTGGATTCTAGATTCTACATTACATTTATGAGCATGGGGGTGGGGAGTCCGGGGGCTGCTTGAGAACCCATTGGTTTTTGAAGTCCTGGGTAGCAAAACCTGGATGTTGTCTGAGACTCTAGATGGCCACCAAACATGACCAGCCAGCTTGAGCTTAGCTTGGTTCTGCAGGCCTGTGCTGTGCTGTACCCAATGATCCTGAGGAGTACCTCATGTGTTTTGCCTTTTTTTCTATAAGTATCTTCTCTAATTCTTTGTGAAAATAACAAAGAAGGGTTCAGGTGTTCTTGACGAACACATTTTAGAAATACCTTAGTAACCCAATAAACAAATTGCAGGAGATAAGCATATATTGCTAATTTACTGGTTGCAAAGAATTGCTCTTGGTAGGCAATTTGTTGAGAGGCCTCTGAGAATTCTGTTATTTATAGCAGTGTTGCAATTCATTTATATTTTATGCAGACTTAGGAAATCTTATTCCCATTTGACCAAAAAAAAAGGGGGGGGAGAGGAAATTACAGCCAGAGAAAGCACACCCCCAGGCATATTTTGTTAACTATACATTTTGGATAATTATCATTTCTATGTGTGTGTGTGTGTGTGTGTGTACACACACACACACACAGTGAAGAAACATGATTAAAATCATTGATTTGCAACAAAACAAGTTTAAATATCAGGGGAAAATAATCACGGTTATTGATGTGATATTACATTTAGAGATGTAAGAACTTACCCTAGTTCGGGTTCTCCAGGCACTTGCTGAAGCAGCACCCCTGCTTGCATCCCCCCGAACCTGTGCCCGAGCCACCCACAAGTTCGGTGAATTCCCCAGTGCTCACCGCAAACCCGTTCTTTGATTTCTACATAAAAGAGGAAGTAAAAACAATATGCATATTCAAATATGCACAATTTGGAGCTGGGAAAGCTAAATAAGCACAATATTAGAGGGATTATACCTTGAATATTGCACATATTTAGCTTTCCCAGCTCCAAACTGTGCATATTTGAATATGCACATTTTTTTAACTTCCTGTTTTACGCAGAAATCAAAGGCGTGAAAATGGCAGCACTCACTGAAAGGGTTTTTGGTGAGTACTGGGGAGCACGAGCGGGCATGAGTGGGGGACGAACAAGTACAGCATCTCAGCGGTCGCAGGTAGGGATGTATGGATTCCCCACCATCTGTTCTAGTGGGGAATCTGCCCGGGGGGGGGAACAATCTGTTCCTCCCCCCCCCAGAATCCTCTGGAGCAGCTCCACCCCACGAGGATTCTGTGGAGCCACCCGGCTTGAGGGCCACTTACCTGGACAGCTGGAGCCATTCTCCTCCATGCCGATCGCCTTTAAAAAAAAAATGGCGATCGGCAGGATGTGCCCATAGACTTATACACAAATGGAGCTGTGAATCTTGCGTATAAGTCTATGTGTCCATAAGCTTATACGCAAGATTCATGGCTCTATTTTGCATATAACTCTATGGGCACATCCTGCCAATCACCTTTTTTTTTTTTTAAGGCGATCAGCATGGAGGAGAACGGCTCCGGCTGAGCAAGCAGCCAAGTGCCGTCCTGCATGGAATCCTTGTGGAGCAGAGGTAAGGTAAGTGGGGCTGATCTGCTGCAGATTCTGGAGGCCAGATTCCAAAGAATCCAGCCTCATTTGAATCCATGGCAGATTTCTCTAACATCCCTAGTCACAGGCGGGGGTTGCACGACGAATTCCCGAACCCTGAACTTTGCTCACACCATCCCTAATTTAGACAACTAGCCTTAAATAACAGTAAGAGAACCAGTGTGGTGACCCTGTGGATGGTGTTTTGAAAGTGCTCAATCCCACTTCAATCCCACTTCAATTCCAGGCCATGCACAATGAGAAGTGTCAATTGCTCGCATCCTGCCCACCATCCCTTGTCCACACTGGTGGAAAATGAGAACAGATGTGATCTGATGAGTCCTCTGGAGTACGGAGACACAGAAAAAGCCCTAAGTTGTATAGCCACAGCTCTCCCCTCTTACAATTTTTTGACCTGGAGCAGGGACTCATCTGCCCCTTCTTAATGGATGAAAGGTACATAAAGGAGTAGGCATTCTAATATTTACATTGTGTGGAATCTGGAGTAGAAATTGTTTCCTGGGTGATCCTGCTAATCCATTCCCTGACTGAGCATGCTGATTAACGTGGTGCTGGTAGCAACCAGCCAAGAGTCCTTGCTTGGTGAGCTTGTCAATTCACTTTTCAGTGCTCCGTCTCAAATTGGGACTTGGTTGGAATTTAGCTAGCCTGCAGGCACGTAGGTCATATTTTTCTGCCAAGCGATGTATCTTTCTCCGTATTCATATTGTACAAGAGACAACACTTTGCCTCAGGGGTATTAAAATAATTCCCAACATAGTTGATCTGCAGTGACACAGTGCCCTAGTTGCCAGTGGGCAGTAAAACAACAACAACAACACAAAACCCCACACAAAGCAGCAAAAGCTAAAAGTGTGTGTGTATGTGTGTGTGTGTGAGCCTCAACACAGTGGCAGGCATCACAGTTCTGAATCATTCCTTGACCTCCCTCTGCTGGATCATTCCCAGGTAGTTGCTGTCAGATTGCAGCTGTGTTTTGCCCAAAACAAATTTTGGTGCCTTTCCTTCCCATTTTGGATATGGTGCTTTCATTCCGTCTCTTATTTTTGGCAGTGCTGCCTTTCAAATGCCTTGTGCAAGAGCTTTTCTATACCTATCCATGTTATCTGTGTATTATTGTATAACAAAGTCCTGATTATTCCTCACAGTGTCACAGGTTTATTGACAAAGAAACAGCTAGAGCTAATGTGGGTGCTGATGTGTTACAGCACCCACATTACAGCACCCACATTCAGGAATCCATTGCAAAATTCTGGCACAGCGCTGGCTCTATGTGTGAAATGTAACATCTAGTACACTTTACCGTATGGATCTTGCATATACCACGTGTTGTAGTAGAAATTCTGAGGTGTTCTCTAGGTTCCTCCAAGAACAGTCACAGCTTCTTATGAAAGAACTCAAATGGTTTATTTTAGGATAAAAACACAACAGAGGCCCAGAGACTCAAGCTACAACCATCCATCTTAACATCAACAAGAACCTTCCTTGCACACCACCTTTGGGAAGCAAATCATCCCTTCTCCAAGTACTAACTCACCGCTCGCCACCATACTGCTTGTATGTAAGAGGTGCCATGAAATTTCCACCAATGTGAGGATGTATATACTATCTATCTATCTATCTATCTATCTATCTATCTATCTATCTATCTATCTATCTATGTGTGTGTGTGTATATATATATATATGGAAAGCAGAAGCATCCAATCACATAATCTCTCTCTCTACCCTCAGACAGAAGTTGACCAGCCCAGGAAAAGGTTAACCACATGTTCTACTTTTCATACAGACCAGGCCTCCATTTGGATGATTCCTGAGCAAGGATCATGTTGCGTCTGTGTTCTATGCTCCTTTTAGCATAATGCTGATGCTAAAAGAAATCTTAAATTTCTGTTGTGCTCAGCATTACCATTGTGAATGTAAGGGTATGTATGTTGTTTTATATTGCCATTAAGATCTTGGAAGCTGTGGCTTCTATTGATCTTAGCTATTCTACTGCTGATTTATTAAGCAACTGTACATTCACCACAAAAGTGGTGAGAACACATCAGCAACAATTCTGTTTCCATGGGCTAATTTAGAATTATGACATTCTGTCCACTAATCTAATGACCAAGCTGTAAGACTAACATATGCCAATTATTAAAAGGCTACTAAAATACAATGGAACTCAGCTGCTTTCCTATCCAAGGCATACATTTTCCCAGTTGATTCCAGTGCCTCCATAATGTTGTGCCAAGGACATGTGTTTTTTAAAGAAATGTCCATAATGACAGACAGGATGATAATGTATGAGTATGAAAGAAGGTAGCTCATGCTGAGAAAAAAATCCATCTTGACTATGCTAATTTTCCCCATCACTAGGAATGGAAGAGGTTACCATAAATCAAATTCAAGAGTATCTCGAGTGGAAAGGAAACTCTTCTGGTGAAACTGCTGTAGACCAGATAACATTGTTCCATGGAAACTAGGTCAAAGAAGTTATAAACAAGAGGGTTAAAATATAGACTTATATCATACAATAGGAATAATGCATGCTTCAAGTGTAGTAAACGAACTCGGTGCCCAGGCTTATCAATCAGATTAACTGGATAATGCCCAAAGTGGATTCCAGTACTTAAGAGTCTCTGAGCTTTGTGAGCAACCTTCTTTTGCCTAAGGCAGTATTTTGAGTCCAGTTTGGAGGGTTTTTCCTCATCTGAAGAATACTTACACATCTCTAAGGACAATGAAATTCACCTTAAGTGAATCTGAAATGAATCTAGAGGGTTCTGGTTAGTAAGTATTTCAGATCAGAGGGCATTAAAGGAATCATACTAAGTTTAATCATACAGAATCATACAGAATCATACAGAAATTTCTCAGGGAGATGGAAGATGTTTACACATCTTCGGCCAGAAGCAAAATGTACATTATCATCTTACAGCGAGCGAACAGGGGGAGCAAACAGGAGTTGGCCAGGGGAGTTCGGTAGGGGAGGTCAAGGGGGAGGCCCCTATCATTTTTTTTTATTTTTTTACTAACTTTTTTCCATTTATTTGTCTTGTCACACACTTCCACACCAGTGGGACTCTGCTTTTAACCTCTACTGAGTAGAGGAGCAGGCACAGGCTAGTCTAGAACAATCACAAAGCTAGACACAAAAAGGGAAAAGAGGCTATGGAAGGACAAGACTCTCCAGTGGTGGTGACCTGCAAGGTGTGTGCAATGTTTGTTTTCTTGCCTGAGAACAACATGGCCTACACCTGCAACAAGTGCAAGTTGATCACGCTGCTGGAGGAAAAAGTAAGTGGACTGGAGCGGCGACTGTCGACCCTCCGGGGAATAAGAGAACACGAAGAGTTCTTGGACAGAATGGGGGAACTACAGCAGCAAAGGGCAGACCAGAAGCTTGAAGAGCAACAGCAAGATGAGGCAGTGGGAAATGCTGAGGTGAGGAAAAATGGAATAGAGGATACTCCTTGGAAAATTGTGACAGTTAGGAGAAGAAGAACTAGACGCCACTCTGCACCGGTGGAAGCAGTGGAGCTGTGGAACCGATTCCAGGTACTTGCAGATGAGACTGGAGGACAGCCTGCAGAGGAAGAATCACAGGGGAACCTGCATGAGAGTGAGCAAGAGGCTAAAGGTCAGTCAAACAGAGGCGATGAAACCCAGGCCTACAAGAAGAAGAAGAGAAGAGTGGTAGTAGTGGGAGACTCCTTGCTGCGTGGGATTGAGACCCAAATATGTCGCGAAGACATATGGACTCGCCAGGTATGTTGTCTCCCGGGAGGACAGATTAGAGACGTGACTGAAAGGTTGCCTGCACTCATAAATCCCACTGACAGGTATCTCTTTCTTCTCATCCATGTGGGAACAAATGATACCGCCAAGCGGAGCTATGAAGAAATCACGTCAGACTTTGAAGCTTTGGGAAGGAAACTCAAGAACTTTGGGGCCCAGATAGTTTTCTCATCCATCCTTCCAGTAGTTAGAAGAGGGATAGAAAGGGAACGAAAAATACTCTGGGTGAATGACTGGCTACGAAAGTGGTGCCGACGAGAGAGATTTGGATTCTGGGACCACGGGCTATACTTCCTGGAAGATGGGCTGTTGGCTAGGGATGGGTTGCACCTAACAAAGGCTGGGAAGAATGTGTTTGGCCACAGCATGAAGAACTTCATCAGGAGGGCTTTAAACTGAATCCTACGGGGAAGGGAGATGTAATGTTGGGGGTAACAATGGACATAGGCGCATGCACTGCAATGGAGAGAACAGCTCTGATAGCGCCCAATAATAGTCTTCAGACACATGTAGGAAGAAAGCCAGACTATGAAGCACATGGTCTTCGATGTCTATATACTAATGCCCAGAGTATGGGAAACAAACAGAACGAACTTGAACTCTTAATACAAGAGGGAAATTATGACCTGATAGGTATAACTGAGACTTGGTGGGATGACTCTCATGACTGGAATACAGCAATTGAAGGATATAACTTGTTCAAAAAGAACAGGAGGAACAGAAAGGGAGGTGGGGTTGCACTGTATGTGAAAAATACATATCTCTGCACAGAAATACAGGAGGAGGAGCTTGGTAGCCCCATCGAGAGCATCTGGGTTGAAATAAATGGAGCAAAGAATAAAAGGAACCTGGTGGTCGGAGTCTACTACCGGCCACCCAATCAAGGAGAAGACAAGGATGAAACTTCTGAAAAGCAAATAGCCAATGTTTTAAGGAAGCATGATGTAGTAGTAATGGGGGACTTCAATTTCCCCGATATTTGTTGGGAGATAAATTCTGCAAAACATGGCCCCTCCAGGAAATTCCTGACTTGTGTGGTGGATAACTTCCTCCTACAGAAAGTAGAGGAAGGAACTAGAGGATTGACTATCCTTGACTTGATCCTAACCAACAGAGATGACTTAGTGGATAAAGTAGCAGTTACAGGAACTCTGGGGGAAAGCGACCATGTTGTACTTGAGTTCTTGGTTCTAAGGGAAGCAAAAGCCGAGTGTAGTCAAACACGTACCCTGGATTTTAGGAAAGCTGATTTTCATAAACTCAGAACAATGATCAGTAAAGTCCCATGGCAAGCGATGCTAGCGAGAAAAGGATTCCAAGATGGGTGGGAGCTTTTAAAAAAGGAAATTCTCAAGGCACAATCACAAACAATTCCGACAAGAAGAAAAGGTGGAAGACAACAGAAGAAGCCAATGTGGCTTCACAAAAAGCTTAGGGATGACCTGAAAACAAAAAAGGACACATATAGGAAGTGGAAAGAAGGCCAAGTAACAAAGGAAGAGTACAGGCAGATAGCACAGAACTGCAGGCGTCAGGAAGGCTAAAGCTGAGAATGAGCTGAGGTTAGCAAGGGATGTTAAAAACAACAAAAAGTCTTTCTTCAGCTACGTGCATAGTCAAAGGCAGAGGAAAGAAATGGTTGTTCAGCTATTAAATAAGGATGGCAAAATGATAACAGATGACAAAGAAAAGGCAGAGGTGCTCAATTCCTACTTTGGCTCAGTCTTCTCCCAAAAGAGGGTCTATGACCCCCCAGGCAAAGGCGAATTACAGGCTGAAGGGGCAGGATTGCAGCTTGAGATCGACAGGCATATGGTCAAGGAACACCTCATTACTTTGAATGAGTTCAAATCTCCAGGGCCAGATGAACTGCATCCTAGAGTCCTAAAGGAACTGGCAGAAGAACTCTCAGAACCCCTGTCTATTCTCTTTGAGAAATCATGGAGGACGGGGGAAGTGCCAGATGACTGGAGGAGGGCTAACGTTGTCCCTATCTTCAAAAAGGGTAAAAAGGAGGAACCTGGGAACTACAGATCAGTCAGTCTGACATCAATCCCTGGGAAAATTCTGGAGCAGATCATAAAGCAATCCATCTGGAAGCACCTTGACAACAATCCCGTGATTACTTGAAGCCAACATGGATTTGTCAAAAACAAGTCCTGCCAGATGAATCTGATCTCATTTTTTGATCAAGTAACCTCCCTTGTAGACCGTGGGAATGCTGTAGACATCACATACCTTGACTTCAGCAAAGCTTTCGACAAAGTGCCCCATGATATCCTGATGAGCAAATTAGCTCGAAGTGGGCTAGATGAAACAACAATCTGGTGGATCCACAGTTGGCTACAGAATCGGACTCAAAGAGTGCTTATCAATGGGACCTTCTCAAACTGGGGAGAGGTAACGAGTGGGGTACCGCAGGGCTCAGTCCTGGGCCCAGAGCTCTTCAACATTTTTATTAATGACTTGGAGGAGGAGGTGCAGGGAATGCTGATCAAATTTGCAGATGACACAAAATTGGGAGGGATAGCTAATACTTTGGAAGACAGAAACAAAATTCAAAGTGATCTGGATAGACTGGAGCGCTGGGCAGAAAACAACAGAATGGCATTTAATAGGGACAAATGCCAAGTTCTGCACCTAGGAAAAAGAAACCAAATGCACAGTTACAAGATGGGGGATACGTGGCTCAACCACACTATGAGCGAGAAGGATCTTGGAATTGTTGTCGATCACAAGCTGAATATGAGCCAACAAGGTGATGTGGCTGCAAAAAAGGCAAATACTATTTTGGGCTGCATTCATAGAAGCATCGCTTCCAAATCCCGGGAAGTACTAGTTCCTCTCTACTCAGCACTGGTTAGGCCTCATCTGCAGTACTGTGCCCAGGTCTGGGCACCACACTTTAAGAAGGATGCAGACAAACTGGAGAGGGTTCAGAGGAGGGCAACAAAGATGATCAGGGGACTGGAAACAAAGCCCTATGAAGAGAGACTGAAAGAACTGGGCATGTTTAGCCTTGAGAAGAGAAGACTGAGGGGAGATATGATAGTGCTCTTCAAGTACTTGAAAGGTTGTCACAGAGAAGAAGGCCAGATTCTCTTCTTGATCATCCCAGAGTGCAGGACATGGAATAATGGGCTCAAGTAACAGGAAGCCAGATTCTGGCTGAACATCAGGAAAAACTTCCTGAGTGTCAGAGCAATACGACAATGGAACCAATTACCTGGGGAGTTGGTGGGCTCTCCCACACTGGAGGCCTTCAAGACGAGGCTGGACAGCCATTTGTCAGGGATGCTCTGACTTGGATTCCTGCATTGAGCAGGGGGTTGGACTCGATGGCCTTGTAGGCCCCTTCCAACCCTACTATTCTATGATTCTATGATTCTATGTATTGCCTTACTGGCAGAAGGATGCTGGATGGTGAGTTCTGCTGGATGGTGAGTTGCATCATGGAGTTCCTTCTTCGCATCATCCAAGTTTATGGCTATTGACGTTTAGGAACAAATAACTAGAGATATCCCTCATTCCATCCCATAATATAATTAGAAATTGTCTTGTTCAAGCATTCCCCTCTGCCATTGACCACTGAGGTGCTGCAAATTTCTTTGAAGTTAGAAAAATGCATCGTTAAGTATGTATTTATTGCCATGTCCCAACATGTGCATTCACAGTTATGCATGTATGTTGTCTGTTGTCTGCTATCTTCTTATGCAGAGTGACAGATATAGTGATCCTCTGTCAATGAGTTGGTATGTGTATGTATTTTATTGAGTGCCCTAATGTTTTTTAAAGGAAGGCTTGTGTTGAGGCGGACATACATGGCAAACATGTATTCATACCTGCACCTAGGGGTGTTGTGGGAGTCTGAGATTGGGGGGGGGATCTGGCAGACTCCCCCCTGCTTGGCCTCCCAGACCCTGCTCACCAAGCTGCTGCATGCTTACTGGGCCTGCTCACCAAGCACTGCACAGTCTGTGAGCGCCTGGCAGCTATCCATCCCCTTAACCATTATTATGTGTAAAAATGACAGCTCAGGGAGTTCTGGAAATGTAACCTTGTGTAAATGGTGGCTGTAAAGGGGCCATTTATACAACATCACATTCCAGAAATGTAATCTTATGCAAAATGGTGGATTGCTAAGGGAATGGGCAGCTGCCGGGCTCTTACCGGGCGCTCACTGGGCCATCCAGAGGCTCACGTTGCGTGGTGAGTGGGGGTGGGCTGAAGTGGCAGTTCTGTGAGTGCCCAGAGAGGACCGATGGAGGTGAGTCTGTCCGTCCCTACATGCACCTATATTTATGAGAGAACAAGCCCATCTCTTTGAGAATTGGGAACTGAGGGTATCACCAAAAATTGAATAGGGGACTTGGAAAGTTGAACACACCTGTTCAATTTCTGTGAGGGTGGGAAGCACAGTCCATGTCAAGAGGCCACCTGTCAGTATCCTGCTCCCATTTGACAAAGTCTCCCATGATATTCTTATTAGCAAGTGAGTTAAGTTTAGTTTTGGCTGGATGGCACTACTACTAGGTGGATCCACAGCTGACTGGAGAACCATACTGAAAGAGTGCTCATCAATGGTTCCTCATCAAACTGGAGAGAGGTATTGAGTGGGGTGCCACAGGGTTTGGTGGTCCTTCCACATTTTTGTTGTCCATCCTCTTCAACATTTTTATTAATGACTTAGAGGAAGAGGTGGAGAGAATGCTTATAAGATTTGCAGATGACACAAAATTGGGTGGGATAGCTAAAAACTTAGAAGACAGAAACAAAATTCAAAATGATCTTGATAGGTTAGAAAACTGGGCAGAAAATAAATAACAGGATGAAATTTAAAAGAGACAAGTGCAAAGTTCTTCATTTAGGAAAGAGAAATCAAACGTACAGGTATAAGACAGGGGATACCTGGCTTGACAGTAGTATGTGTGAAAAGGATCTTGGACTTGTAGTCAAGAATATGAGTCAGCAGTCTGATGTGGCTTCAAAAAAGACAAATGCAATTTCAGGTTGCATCAATAGAAATACACTTTCTAAATCACAGGAAGGAATAGTTCCAGTCCACTCTGCTCTGGTCAGACCTCATCTCAAATATTGTGTCCAGTTCTGGACACCACACTTTAAGAAGGATTCAGATAAATTGGAATGAGTTCAGAGACGTGTATCAAAGATGATTAGGACCCCCAAAACTAAGTTCTATTAAGGAAAGATTGAAGAAACTGGGTATATGTAGCCTTGTGAAGAGAAGACTGAGGGAGTATATGATAGCACCTTTGAAGTACCTAAAAGGTTGTCACACATAAGAGGTCTATAACCTGTTCTCTATAATCCAACACCGTAGGACACAAAATAATAGGCTTAAGTTACAGGAAGGAAGATTTTGGTTGAACATCAGGAAAAACTTCCTGGTGGTCAGAACAGTCAGACAAGGGAGCCCACTTCATAGAGAGGTGGTGAGCTTTCTGTCTCTGGAGGTATTCAAGTGAAAACTAGACAGTCATTTGTCAGGGATGCTTTAAACTGGATTCCTGCACTGAGCAGGGGATTGGACTTGATGGCCTAAATGGCTCCTTCCAACTCTGTGATTCTATTCTATGATTCCCCTTGCAGCCTGGGAAGAAAAGGCTTTGAAGGTGTGGATCACTCCACTGTTCTTTTGAACTTTGAAACTCCTCCTTGAGGGGTGGTAACTGAATTATGTTTGACTGGAGTGCTCAAAGAAAGCCCATTCATTTTCAGGATGAGCAACTTCCTGCATGCCCCATCCCTATGGGTTCGAAGGGGTTCAAACTGCCCTATCATTTTAAAGGGTGGTGATGTCACATTTCTGGATGCAAAATGGGGCTCTGGGTCTGGAGGCAGAGTTCAGGTAGATATGAGAGGAGAAAGGCAGAGTGAGGACTACATGATTAGATCCCAGAGTCATTTTGCAAATTCCCTCCCAAGAATAGAACTATTCCAGATAAAATATGGTTTGACACATTATTAATACATTGGTTGTGGTGTTCCTCTGTCTATACAGAACAAGGTCACACAGGCGAATGAGACAGATAGATTAACTGTTCAAACTGAAACTTTGCATGTGTATCACAATCTCAGAGAACAGAATAAAGCAGGCAGTGGTAAGAATCCTTTTGTTAGTTCCAAGATACTCCAAGGCTTCTACATTTTTGGTCAACTGATGGGTTGGTGATCCATTTCAGTGGAAAGAGGGGTGTAAAAATATGAAGTACATCTCTTATGGGTGACTTGATGATACATTTGGGGAAGGGTGGGGGAACACATCTTTTTTTTAACCTTGCAACTAGCATAATATAAAAACAAGCAAAGATGATTGCGTCAAAATGGGTGATTTGTAAAATCCACATAGGTTAGAACTCTAGTGGGATATGATACAAGGACTCCAGATAATTAATGGTCTCAACTCAACTGGGATTAACAGGATCTACACTTCAGAAGTAATCATAGTTGTAGTAGTTGTAGGCTTTAATTTCTGGATAAATGTGTGAACATTCATAGATGTCTTTAGACTGGATAGGTCTTGTGAAATACTGTTTGTACAAGAAAAAGATGCATAACTGCCTGCATGTATGCTGGGAGTGGGGGAAGTTTTGCTTCCAGTGCTTAAGAAATTAAACACAAGGAGCTATGAAGGATTGGATCTCAGCTGGGCCTTAGTACAGACCTCATGCAGTCCAGCAATGGGGGTTCAGCATAGCTACACCACTTTAAGGCTGCCCCCCCCCGCTCACCCCGAAACAACCTTCAGAGCCACTACAGTAGAAGCCATTGTTTTAACTGATTTAAAGCTTGGAGCCAGAGTTGGGTCATCTGACCAAGGTAGGTTGCAGGAGATGCTCTCTCCAAGTCAATACCTTTCATAGGTAGGATGCCTGGACTAAGAGTTGGAGGGGGGGCTGGCAATTAAATAGTTAATTATCTTGCAGGCCAGCCATTGTAATTAATAACATACACACACTTTCTTTGGGATACTGTTTGTTGCTGCTGTTGCTGCTGATGTTATCATTACAAGATGTTGCTGCCTGCTGTGTACTACCTCTAAAGGGCTCAGTGTTACCACTTATCAAGAACAGTGGTTCAGTTAAGTTGCTTGTGCTCCTCTCACAGGTCAAAGAATGCCACTTTATGTTTCCATAAGTTATCATAAATAACCATTGAGTTCAAAGGCATCTGGTGTATTGCTGCTTCCCATGTACAAAATGTGTGACCATTTGTAGGCTGTGCTGAGCACTGAAATGCAATCTGACACTCCATGTCTGGGGTGGGGGGGCAGTTTAAGGCACAATCCTATGCATGTTTAGACAGAAAAAAAGTCCTGCAACTCCCAGCATTCCCCAGCCAGCATGGCTGGCTGGGGAATGCTGGGAGTTGCAGGACTTTTTTCTGTCTAAACATACATAGGATTGTGCCCCTACATCTATAATTTTGGAAAGTTAGATTAAGTGCATTCATTAGTGATTAAAAGAAGAAGAAGAATCTCTGGAAACTAAGTCCTATTTACAGGATTTGATCTTGTCTGTAGCAGGTGGCCTTCATAAAGTTTGGCAATATGCTGTTACACTTGGTTGAAACCATGCGTCCGTCTTGCTCTCATTTGCTATAAGCCCCCTTCGCACTGCTGCAGCAATCACATATGCCATTTCATTTGCATCCCCTTTAAGGGCCTTCCTGCACTGCCAAAGTAGTTTAATGAGGATTTAATACATTCAAGAGAATGAGGCTTGGGGATTTCAGAAGCCTGACTGTCACAAGCAGTGTGTTTTATTGATATTAAATTAAGAGCAACTCTCAGCAGTATCCAAATATTTCCAGTTGCCCATAAAACACTTCTTATGATTTAGTGCTGATTGTTTCTTTAAAAGACAGCTGAATACTATGGATTTGGAATCTTAGTGTTGTTTTTGCCATTACTCCTACTTAATTTCTTACAATTAGGAATACCAAAACCCTTATGAAGTATCACATTTTTGGTACAGTTAAAAGGTAGTACAACATAAGCATTGTGACTACATAGAGACTAGGGAAGTTGAAGAAACCTCAAATGGATATCTCTGCCATCTTCCACAAATAAAACTGATAATGGTCAACATGCACAACCAAAGTGGCATTGGCTGCGATCCCACACACACTTACTGGGGGGTAAGTCCCATTGCACATAGTGATACTTACTTCTACGTAATCACACCTAAGATTCTACCGATAATGTGCACATCAATGTACTATATCTAGGCTGAATTCAGCACATGTGTACATGAGACATGAAAGTGTGTCTGGATAAAACCAGCTCATAATTCAACCCACAATTGCTTCACAATTGCCATTAAACTGCCAAAAGATAGTTGGTGAGATAACAAAAGATCCATCCATCCATCCATCCATCCATTAATCTATGATAGTCTTCCCCAACCTGATGTTCTCCAGATGTTTTGGCTCACAACAACAGCATTCCTCATTCCTGACCACTGGCCATGCTGGCTGTGGCTGATGCAAGTTGATGTCCAAAACATATAGGGTGAACCATGTTGGGGAAGGCTGATCTATGACATTTGTAGACTACTCTTCAACTAGAGATGGACAAACTCACCTCAGTTTCGGTTGGCCAGTGGCTTGATGAGCTGCTTCCCCCACTGGTGTGGCCTGGATCTGCCCCTCAAGCCTCCATGCTCCCCCCATCCCCACCCACCCATCCATGCAAGCTGCCTACAAGGCTCTGACTTTGCGGTAGCCAAGGTGGGAGGGGGAGAAAGGAGCATTGTCCCCACCCACTGAACCATGTCCCTGCAGCTGCCTGTCCTCTGTGCAAGTAGCCATTATACCCCCAAAATGGCAACTTGCTATTTTTCATAAATGCAATCTTGCGCAAAATGGCTGGCCGGAAAGTGCCAGCCATTGTGCACAAGATTTAATTTACAGAAAATAGCAAGTTGCCATTTTTACATATAATGGTGACTTGCACAGAGGACGGATAGCTGTGGGTGAGACTGGACAGGACCGGTAAGTCCTGGTAGCTTGCACAGCTCAGCAGGTGAGGGCTCAGCAAGCCGCATCTGGTGGGCCGAGTGGGGAGGGGGAGTCCATTGGACAGGCACTTGCGATGTCCGTATTTCAACACATAGGTTCACAAGGCATAATGTAAAAGCAACACAATTCATGTGCAAAGGGCTGCCTCTGCTCGGCAATGCTTCCCCCTTACTCTTGACCATGGTGCAGGCCAGTTCAGGATGACCAAGAATTCTAGCTCCTGTTGATGACATCATAAGCAGGTGTCAAAATCTTGTAGGCCTGTCTAACAGGAAGCTCGAACTACAGAAGTGGCTGGCTTGGGAGGAAGGGTATGGCCACCCATCAGCTCTGCCCCCTGGATCATTGAGATGCAATTACAGGGTGGGGAGATTGGACCTGGAGGAGACAGAGATGAGGAATTGAGCAAGAAGGAAAAGGAGGAATGCTGCATGCTGACCAAGGTGTAACACATTGCCACTATTTGGGGAGGACAAAGGGTTGGTTGCTTGCCCTCATCAAGGGGTTTTTCGGGAAAGAAAGTTACTGGCTCCTGAGAATTACAGTGAGCCAAGTACTATGAGGGGAAGCAGCAGTCAGGCTTACATTGTCCTAGCTGATGCAAACCTATCATTGCATCAAAACATCTTACCAAAGGACCTGCTTTCCTTACAAACAACATCAGGGGCTCCACCTTCTATGGATCCCCCGTTCTTCTTCCATGGCACAGGTGGCATCTACGGTGGTATTTACGGTGCAGGAGAGTGAAGGTACTAATATATATCCCTTTAATCAGTTCAGTTTACAGGACAACCTTCATAATGTTTCAAATAGAGTACCATGTTTGCAGAGGTCCAAAATTATTTTTAGGGGGATGAAGCCTAAGGAGGGGTAACCCCAACACTGCTGACTGACTGTTCTGGGGGGGGGGATTGAAAACCAGGTGGGAAGAGAAATTAAATGGAGTATCTTGGATGATGGCATGGCTGGTTGACTGGCATCCGGAACAGTAGCATTCCACACCACAACATTTTGTTGCAGTTCCCACTTGTTCTGGTCACTATGGATCCTATATAGGATTCTAGCTCTCAAGACAGCTCTTCATCCTACGGCTTGTATGGATGGATGGGTAGCATAACTATAAATGTTAAATATTGAGGGAAAAGAAAAATGGCCTTAAAAGCCACAACAGGAATTGTATAACCAGAAATTGGTTCCCTCTGGATTCTGACATCTTCTGAAAACATAGCTCTAAGCATTTTAAGCATGGTGGCAAGAACCTGGGAGTGGGGGGAGGAGACGGGGGGAGAGGGAGAGGGAGAGGGAGAGGGGGAGAGAGAGAGAGAGAGAGAGAGAGAGAAAGGAAGGAAGGAAGGAAGGAAGGAAGGAAGGGTGGAGTTTAACCCCATGTTGCCCATGCTATTGTATGATTTGTATATTTGGCTACCAATTTGATTCTTCTGAGAACAGACTGATGGAAAGAAGCATTATCATACCTTGCATATATGGTAATATAGGCTTCCTTATTGTGCTTGCATGGAACAAGTGTGTTAATGATGATGTAATGTGTTGCCCTGCAAAGTGATTTCACTTCAAACTATTTTATAAGTGTAATTGTACACAGCTGCCTGGTGATGATGGGCAGCTGATACTTAGGTCTTAATTGCTAATCAAGCATCTGGGAGGACCCTTTGCTGTGCTTGAAATGGTTTTCTTCAATTCATTTCTGATGAGAGATGTTAGAGAGTTATCAGATACTATTAAGGGCAATAGACTGGTGTCAGTTAAGTTGGAAAGGCCTTTTGTCAAGTGTGTTTTAAGACCAAAGTTAACTTGTGGGCATTGCCTTCTTTATTTTTAGTAATTAAGATCATAGGGTAGTATCTAATGTTAATCCTACATAGAGTAGACCCATTGAAATGAATGGGAGTTAAGTTGGGCATGACTGATTTCAGTCCCGTTCATTTCAGTGGATCTGCACTATGTAGGACTAACATTGGATACCATCCATAGCTTTTATCACATGAAGATATCAAACAAAACTCATGTAGCATGTACATGCAGTTACCCATTAGCATTTATTTTCTTTGCAGAACAATTAACCCCCTGGGTTGCATCAATAAAACTGAAACTAGTAAGTAGCCTTGCTTGGGTATCTCTCTTTTGACTGCGGGGGTCAGGGGAAAGAGTGGGTTCCACAATCCCTTGCTCATGAAAGAGAGATCCAGAGAAAATAAGTATAGGAGAAGGGCACTATTTTCCTAAGAGCCAAATTACATATTATGTTGCTCATATAGCCAAGAGCTGATCCAATATAGAGGTTCCAGGCTCGCTCAAGGAGCTCATCTCTCTCCATCCCTGTGCTCTCAGGAAAGAGGAAGCTGTTAACAATAGGGGGTAGCAATAATTTTGCTTCTCCATTCATTTTTTGTATTAAAAAATCCATTTGTTTTGTATCTCATTTGTTAGAACTGCATTTGTTTCATTCATGATTTGGGAGAGGTTGATTCATTCTTGTTACTCCCAATTTGTTTTGGTTTCCAATTGATTTCCACGAGAGACCCAGCCAGGTTTTGGCTGCTGTAACTTCGAGTTTTCCATCCAAATTGCATGAGCAGCAACAGTGGGTCTCCAGGAATTGGACTAAAGATAATATTCATTTATATGTCTTTGATTGCCTATAAAATGGGCATACTTTGCCTATCTCTCTGAAATGTGGCCCACATGATTCTTTGACAGAGGAAAAGAATGCTAGAAAATTCTATGCCATTTGGATGGAAAACTCCAAAGGTACAGTCATCAGAAGACTGTCTAAGTCTCCCATTGAAATCAATGAAAAAACAAAAGAATGAGAAATGAATGGGTTTTCATTTTGAACTCATTTGTTTCTCTTCTTCTTCTTCTTCTTCTTCTGTAAATGAATGAATGGGGCTTATTCAGTCCATTTTCCCTATGTGTTTATCACCTCACCATACTCATCAACTCACATTAACATACTAGCTCTTTCCAAGGGCATGTTTCCACGCCATCAGCTTCAGTTTCTTTGCAACTTTGTTTCAATGTTTCCACAATCACGTGTTCTCCTTCTCCTGTTTCCACAACCCCTAAACACCTGGCTTATCATCGCTGTAGCCTGGGGCTCTGTGCTGTTCCCACTGAGCTCTAATCGAATTACTTTCTTGATGGCTGGGTGGAGTCTGAGTAGAGTCTGGGTTGGGTCTGATTACCTCATCAGTGTTCCCTCCTCCTCGGCTGTGTTTCCAGGATAACAGAAGGAGAAGCTAATGGAGGAGTACTGGATTTTTAAAAAGGAATCAGCTTTGCTGTGAAGAGAGGCTTTCCACCTCTCCCCCGCATTCTCCTTTCCCCTGAAAGTCCAGATGCACCTGCATTTCAGGAGCAAGCCTCACTAAGCACAATGGGAGTTACTTCTGAGTAGACACACTTTGTGCTGGGAAAGGGCGGGGAGAACACAAAGAGGAAACCAGCCCCCATTTTAACCCAGAGGACTTCATTGGCCACAATGGGAGTTACTTCTGATGAGACAGTAATGGGTTTGTTGTAGGAAAGAGCAGTAAACACAAAGACAGAAGCCAGCCCCCATTGTAACCTGCAGGATATGTATAATGAAGCTGTGAAGTACTTTCTTCCTAAGGCAATTCATGGGAGCCTGGTTGCTTAATCGCACTTAAGGAATCGGGCTTTAAAGTGTCCCATTTCAATTAAGGGGGAATCTCTGTAAGTTCTGATGTGGGCATTCAAAGGCAAGCCTTATTGGCCACAGTGGGAGTTACTTCTGAGGAGATACTAATGGGTTTCTTGTGGGAAAGAGACTGAAACTAGCCCCCATTTTAATGCATAGGATCTCTATATGGAAGCTGTGAAGGAGTTATGTCCTAAGGCAATGGACTGGAGCCTCAAGATTGCGCTTAATTGCATTTTAGGAATTGGGCTTTGATATATGCCATGTCAGTTGAGGGTCTTCTCTGTATATCTGTGATCACTGAGAGGGCAAGCCTTATTCAGCACAATGGGAGAAAACACCCCTTGACTGGGGTCATGGGCTGTGTTCTAGTGCTTATTTTCAATGATGTTTTAAAGGTTGGTCCCTCAGCATCCTGCTCCAAACTGGGGATGAAACTTCTGGAAAGCAAGGAGGGAAGGATTGGGTCACTGAGGGGTCAGAGCGACACACCCACAAAGTCAGGGCTACATGCCTCATGGGCAGGACTATGATACTGAACCCAGTGCGGTTGTGGAAACAGGTCAGTAATGGAGCTGAAGTAAGCAGGAGAAGTCAGGCTATAACCAGTCTCAGAAGAAGCAGTTTTCCCATGTTAAAATGCAGGGCTGGTGCTGAATGGCTATGACAGCATGGAAACAGAGACCTCACCACGCAGCCAGGTCAGAGTAAATCGCTGGTGGAAAAACAGCCCAAGGGGCAAGCAGTTGGCGGCATCTTGGGCTCTCTCCTTCTGTTGCTATGTCATGCAGTTAAACTGCACCAGCAACTAGGGGTAGGAAGAGCAGGCAGTTTATAATAAATCAAATAGGAATGGCTGCAACCATTTCCTTTGCTCTGTGCAAAGGTCAGAGGAGAGGGTTGCCTGCCACAAGTCAGAGCTGAGCTTATTGAAACCTGGTCTTTCTTCAAATTACAGTATCAGTGCTGGCTATTTTTTTCGCCTTGCCAAGTGTGCCACAAGCTGTCAAATGCACAGAAGTCGAGATGGCTACTTTAGTCTGGTATGCACTCCTGTGCCACTGGCTCCTGTGCCTTGGGGTGCAGCTTGTCTGCACAGCTTGTGACCCACGGAACAGAATGCGGACTGCCAGCCCAGAGTTCAAAAACCTCTTGTTTTTGCCATTTGCCTCCAACTTCAAAAATAGGGAGGAGGTGTCAAGCATACGGCAGGCTGCCATGTGGCAGGGATAGGTGATCTGTGGCCATAGGTCCACATGCAGCCCTCAGCCTCAAGAATGGGCTACCCCATCATGGCTATCCTGCGGGGTGGGAAGGAAGGGGGGATGACAGAAAAAAGAGAGCAAAGGGGTGACTCACCCATTTTTGAATCTGGCCCTGCTGGCTTTGGCTCCACTCACCGCCCACATGTGACCCCTGACAGATTAACTGTGAGGAAATGTAGCCCACAACAGAAAGAAGGTTGCCCACCCCTGGTTTACTGGGTTACCCACTGCTTGTGTCTCTTGTGGGTCCCATACTGTAGGCTGGCCATCTATTCATTAGATGGTGCCAAAATGCAAAGAAAGGAATTCGAATCAACTCTCAACAGAAAGACGTCCAGCCTTCGCCACTGCAGTGACAATATCAGTGATGGAAACAAATATGACTGTAGATGCTCGTCTCTCCTCAAGTGATAATTTTTGCAAATGACTTTGTTTTGCAAAAATAAATGAATTGGCTGTTGGATATGTAACTGCTCATTTTGCAGTGGTTTCATCTGGTATCTGACATGAGTTAGAGCCTTATAAAAACTAAAGCCAATTGGCTGGAGTGGAATTTAAAGTATGCTGAACTGATGCAATGTGGCAAAATTGTTCCTGAATAATGGGGATGTACGAAACACTTACCTTGCTCCATGCTGGGCAATCCATGGGGGGGGGAGGTGCTCCATGCCTCCCTCCAGAATCCTCCCCAGCAGGCTCCGCTCCGTGGCGGCTCCGCAGAGCTGCTGGCTGGGGCCAGCCACAGCTGGAGTTCCAGCCGCAGCCGGGCTGTTGCGGCCGCAAATGGCGGCCATTGTAGCAGCTGCCATTTGCGTCCTTGCAGTCAGCCATGATAGGCTATGTAAATATTTACGTAGCCTATCACGGCAAAGAGCAGGGACATATCTGCTGCTGGAGCCACCGCCAGGTAAGCTCCGTCCTGGGGGGATTCTTCAGGTGGCGGGGGGGAGGCCATTCCACCATGGATTCTGGGGGGCCAGATTCTAAAGAATCCGGCCTCACTGGAGTCCGTGGCACAATTCTCTGACATCCCTACTGAATAGTAGTACTTCAAACGAGAGGTGAAAGATTGAAGTTGTTCAATTCTCCCCATTAAAAAAGTAAATTAACAAAATTAACAAAACCAAGACTTCCTGCATGTAGAAAACTTGAGCACTTTCAGATGTTGTTTTCTGTCTGTAGAATGAAAGTGGAATGAAACGCCAACCTGTGTACATTTCTTAGAACACCTGAACAGAGCCCTCTGCATGTACAGCTGTGGATATAGGGCTTGGTTTGGGAAGTTCCTAGGGTAGAACTTACCACTGCAACACCACCTTCCCTTTGTCCATTCTAAGTGCACAATACAATCTGAAGGGGGCAGAAATGTCAAGGAGATGGGTTCCAGATTTGCTTTCTTCCTCATATGCTGCTGCCCTGCCCCACACCCCAGGTGTGCATTGCCAAAAGAGAGGAAATATATCACCAAAAAAGGGGGACAAAAGAAGACACAAATGTGCATATAATTTGCATGTGCTGATCTATATGTATCCATGCGATTTAATTATTTGTTTGTTTATTTATTGCATTTATTTGTTGTTGTTTATTCGGTCAGTCGCTTCTGACTCTTCATGACTTCATGGACCAGCCCAAGCCAGAGCTTCCTGTCAGCTGTCGCCACCCCCAGCTCCCCCAAGGTTGAGTCCATCACCTCCAGAATATCATCCATCCATCTTGCCCTTGGTTGGCCCCTCTTCCTTTTGCCTTCCACTTTCCCTAGCATCAGCATCTTCTCCAGGGTGTCCTGTCTTCTCATGATGTGGCCAAAGTACTTCAGTTTTGCCTTTAAGATCATTCCCTCAAGTGAGCAGTCTGGCTTTATTTCCTGGAGTATGGACTAGTTTGATCTTCTTGCAGTCCAAGGCACTCTCAGAATTTTCCTCCAGCACCACAGTTCAAAAGCATCTATCTTCCTTCACTCAGCCTTCCTTATGGTCCAGCTCTCTCAGCCATAGGTTACTACGGGGAATACCATTGCTTTTTTTCCTCTTTCAAGGACCCCAAGACGGTTTACATTATCCTCCTTGTCTCCATTTTATCCTCACAACAACAACCCTGTGAGGTAGGTTGTGTTGAGAGTCTGTGACTGGCCCAAAGTCACCCAGTGAGCTTCCATGGCCAAGTGGGTACTAGAACCCAGATCTGAGAATGCTGAGAAGCATGGCATAATGGTGGGTGAACAAAGTTTGTGTGTGTGTGTGTGGGGGGATATTTGGGGACTTTTGTGGGGCAGTCAACATTATAAGACTTTTCACAGTTTGTAATGGTCTTGCCTTTCAGTATGAAATAACTGAGGGTGCTTCCCCCTGCTTCTTTTTTTTTAACTGTAAAAAGAAAGCCTTGAAGTGATGTGGCATCGTTCCCAAGGCACATTCTTGGAGAATAAGATAGTGGCTCCTTGGATATCTCATATTTAATTCCTCTCTGCCCCTGCAAAAAGTCTTTGAATTTCACACTCCCCTCTACTCCAAATATAGAATCAGTCTCTAGAAGGCATTTTTACCACAACTCCACAAAATGCCATACACTCCATCCCAATTTTAAAGCAAATCTATTGAGTCATAAGATTACACTTTTCTTTGCAGCCCCTGTGCAAGCAATCTTGCCACCTGAGGTGGGAGAGAACATGCACCACCACCACTACACTTCCCGCCTGCTGCATCACCTCTACCCCCACCCTCTTGCCCTTCCCTTTACATTTGCTGCTGCTGCGTCAGATCTATGGAGTGCTGCTCAGCCAAAAGAAGCAGCCATGAAGCTTTCGCAAGAATCTCACAGCCCTTTCTTTGGGCTGTGTGGCTCTCGATAGAGCTAATGTGGTGGCAGCAAAGGTGGCAGCAAATGTAAGGAGATGGAGTGCATGACAAGGGAAGCAGAGGAAGAGTGGCCGCTCCAGAGAGCCCCACTGGCTCTTTTCTCCCTGTGGCAAATGCCACAGTGGGAGAGTGGCTGGTGGGGCTCTCCAGAACACCCACTGGAGGTGGTCGGGGAAGTGGAGGTGCCAGGCCCTCCTGACGAGGACAGGGACTGGAGGGGGGCACTGCAATTCCCTGCCTCTCCCTCTGTTGCCTGTTGTGGGCATCTCACCCTGCTTCATGGGAGCGCCAGCCCAACTTCTTTGAGCCTAAGGAGGAGCTTGCCCACTACACTTTTTGCCTAGTTCCAATCATCCTTCATCAGGGAGGAGTCTTCTGCATTTCAACATCCAATGTGTTCTTTGCATCATTCCATCATTGTAGACGTTGCGTGCCACAGAATTGTTCAGAGGAAGTTGCTCTCTGCATGAGTCATCACTCTTAGCTTTCTTCCTTCTAGTTAGGAAGGACTGTTTCATGCAGAAACCTACATGGTATTTGATATTTGAGGGCAAAGTATACACTTGCTAAACACTTGACATCTTCTAAAAGCAAACTGTATTGAATATAGGAGTGAATTCTAACTGACACAAACGTTGCCAACTCTCGGGAATTTGAGAAGCTGTGCTCTAGAGTCTACTTTAAAATACATAACATACACACAACAAGATTTACTCTTTCCTCATAACCAACAAGATATAGATGTCAGTGTGAGTTGTGTATCAGTGTGAACCATTGAATACTATTACTCTTTTCCATATTCTAATTTATTAGGTTAAACATAAATTAGTTTCCCAGTTGTTGTAGCAGGTTACGCATATTAATTCACCCATTATATATCATTTGCTGGTGAAGAATGCTGATTTATTTGTTGCTTGCATAGTAAAACATGCAGCTACCATTTTGTCCACTTAGTATGCTGCCTGAAAGGAGATCAAAACTGCTAACTGTGACTACGTTTCCTTCACACTGTCTCTCTGCAAAGCATAATAAATAGCAGCCAGACACACTGATAGAGCTTCCTTAGTTAGCATGGGATTTTGGAAATATTTTCTAGAGAAATCACCATGTTATTACCCCTTTTAGGGAGATTTTTGATCAGGGGACTCTTCTTTTAAAAAGTTCATATTCACACATACACATTGATTAGAATTCTCATTTTTTCAGGGTTTTGCTCATCCCCCATGTTTCCTGAAGTTAAATCTTCGGATAGTGTAGCAGGGGAGGTACTGTAGATGTATCCTGGCTTTAGTGCACAGGTATATAAATGTAGGGTTGTGTAAATCCAAATCTATTTCTGGTCCATGTCACATTCTCATCCCACCCACCCCGCCCCACAATCAGGGCTGGTGTCAGGGATAAGCTTTGTTGGTTACCAGACAAGACCCACATACATGCAGGGAGGGGTGTTGCCACTCTTTAGATCCACCCAGTCGTGCAGTTCCTCCTCCTTGCTGTCACTGCCTTTTCACCGAGGTCCTCCAAGCACATGGACAGTGACAAGAGCAAGGTAATAATAGAGCAGTATGTTCCACACTTCCCTTGTCCTCTGGGCATCTAGGGATGGGGGAGAATTTCTCCCCGAAACTTCGGGGGGCCAAGTGCCAACGCATTCATTCCTCCGAAGGTTGTTCGGGGAGAAATTCTCCGCCCCCCCCCCCGGGATGGGACTTACCTTTCACGAATGTCGCTCCCAGCGGCGGGTCCCGGCGGCGGTTCGGCAGGTCTTTGTCAGGGGCGGGGGCGGCAGCCGGTCTTTTGACCGGCTGCCGCTGCCGCCATTACAAGAAAAGTAAAAAAAACAACACGCCCCTGTGATAGGCTACGTAACGATTTACGTAGCCTATCACGGCTAGATTTGCAAAGTCAGCCGTGATAGTCTACATTAATCGTCACGTAGCCTATCACGGGTGACTTAAAAAAAAAAAATTGTACGCTAATGGCGGCCCCCATAGGGAGCCGCCATTCGCATTCCTTATTTGGTCCCTGTAGTCTACGTAAAGATTTATGTAGACTACGGCGAAAATAAGGGCAACGCAAATAGCAAATCTGCTGACTTTGCAGATCTAGCCATGATAGGCTACGTAATCGTTACGTAGCCTATCACGGGGCTTTTTTTTTTTTTTTACTTTTCTTTTGAAGTTCGCGGCCGGGGAGGCGGGGCGCTTCTCCCTGGCCTGAATTTCGGCCGGGCGAGGTGGGAAGCCTCCCCCCCCCCGGCCTGAACTTCAGGGGGAGAAGCGAAGCACCTCCCCCCCACCGCGAAGCAATCTGCGAGACCAGGTAAGTGACTTTCGTACATCCCTATGGGCATCGTGTCATGGCCGGACTGCCATTTCACATGCTGAAGCTGGTGAGGTTAATTATGAACTGTTAAGTATAATGACATATTATACAGCCATTATGTTTTTCAAAGATACCCATACATCGAAGATCAAACCCTACTTTTAAATCATGGGAATCAATGCCTTTGGGTTTATGAACAACACATTCTTTTCTTACAGCTTCCTGTCTGTTATCCCCCCCTACCCCTGGCTATCTAAGAGTGAATGTTGCTGAACGCTTTTGAGTTGTACCTTGGGTTGAGGTTTTTGTTTTTATTTTTTTATACTGTAATTTTAAACTTTTATATCGTATTTTATCATGTTGCATTTTATGGTTTTAATTCTTGTGAACTGCCTAGAGAGCTTCGGGCTATTAGGCAATATAGAAATGTAAATAAATAATAAATAATAAATAATGCCTCCTTTATAGGTACCATCAGAGCAGTTGTGAAGTTAAATATTCATAAGTTTTCTTTTTTAAAAACAGCATCTGTTATGGTCGGTGTATTAATGCATGCTGGTTCAATACTAGCACAAAACAGGCTATTTCAGAATAAATTAAGAGATTGTCCAGTAGGTAGAGAAGAACCTTTAGCAATGTTGATGATGATGATGATGCATCTATGCTATTTACGTCCCCCTTATTTTTGCCATCTTAGTCTACATAAATGAGATCCGTGGTGGAATTCTCTGACATCCCTAAGTATGTGTGCTTTCCTCAAATGGAGAGATTATCCAATTATACAAGTTTTCCCCTGTTTCAATTATTGAAACATGGGAGGGTATGTGTAAACCCTTTTCTTTATTCCATTTTTAGTCTCCTCTTAATCAAAAGGCTGTATTTTGCCTCAGTAAACAATACTTTGCTGCTTTTATCTCAAGCATTTTGGCTTCTTCTCCTTCTTCTTCATGAGATACAGTATGGAAAATATACACAACTAAAGCTATAACCAGTTTTAAAAAAAGTCCCTGTTTTGTCTGGTTATTTGTTACTGTTCTTTCTCCTGGAAAGAGCCTTCTGAAAGAGCTCATTGTGTAGGCCGAATTAAATCCTTTAAGAAGATAATTTCTCACTCACTGAGGTAATGAATCCCCATTTTGTCCACAGCTTTTGACTTTGCCCTTCCGAGGCAAAACAAACAGGAATTCATTGCCACAGCTCAAATATAATAAGTTGGCTTGCTTACTTACAATAAGGAACACTGTATTTTGAAGGCCAGGAAATAGGAGACCCTAAATCTGGTACAGTTTTGGAAGATGTCTTGTTCTCAAACTCCCTAGAAAGAAAGATATTTCCAGGAGGATTCTGTTATTTATTTATTTGCCAATTCTCTTTTTCACACCAAATGGGGTGTTATACATTTACTTATTTCTAACTTTTAAGTTATTTGTGACTGGAGATGCAATCCTTTGCACACTTACTTAGGAGTAAGTGACTCACATTAAGCTAAGCAGAGACCAAGCAAAGAATAGAACAACTTTGAGCCCAGACTAGATATGACATGAAGTCACATGTATCTTTCTCCCAATTTTACCTAATCCAGCCTGCTAGGTAGCCAGTTATCCTACTCTACAAAGGACAGTCTTCTATATAAACTAGTCCAAGTCTTATTTAACATCAAATAACCATCAGGGGGACAAGCAAGGGACAGGAAGCTAATAAAGAATTAGCACTTGGAAAGCAGACTTAGCAGGGACACAGGGTGACGTAGGCTGGATCTACACTTACTGCCTTTTTTCACTTCCAATAAGGTTTCACTGCCCGCCTTTCACACTACGCAGTAGCCGCCTCGAATTGGAACTGGAATTTCCCACTTTCGTGCTCCCGCTTTCAATACCCTAATATCCCA
Source organism: Heloderma suspectum (assembly GCF_057233095.1). NCBI lineage: Eukaryota > Metazoa > Chordata > Lepidosauria > Squamata > Helodermatidae > Heloderma > Heloderma suspectum. Next base: position 178,512,491 of record NC_139461.1, read on the forward strand.
GTGTTTCCCCTTAATGTTCTCTGATTTTCCACCTCTGTTACCATATCCAGTCGTAGTCCCCTCCCCTGCCTGTCCATATGCAACAGTGTCTGCATTTCCTTCCTGTCCAATCACAGCTCTCGACAGCCCCATGTCTTCTTCCGGCTACCGATCGCATAGCTTCCTCAGCAGCCCTCGTTTCCTCAGCAACAAGCAAAGGGCTGGATGTGCGTGCACTTGTCTGATCTTGGAAGCTAAGTGGGGTCGGCCCCGGTCAGTAGTTGGATGGGAGACCGTCTGGGAATCAGGCTTCCTGCACTGAGCAGGGGGTTGTTGTATCCCTTCAAATGAGATTAAGTTTTACCCCCTCCTATCCCTGGCTCTGGATGTTTTGTTTTGTTTTAAAATTCAGGCATTATCCTCGCAGAATCAGGGCTTCTCCATGATGTTTTTTTTTTTAGGCATGATCTTCGAAGCTTCGAAGTTGCAAACAGCAGGCAAACAGCACAGCGCTCGAGTGTGAACCGAGCTTGCGCATTCAATGAAGCACTGCAACAGGGAAAATGGGTGAGTGTGAATAATCACATTTTAATGCAAGAGCATTTAACCCAATGGGACACCGAATTCATTGCGATGGCAGACACAATGTAGATCGGCCCCTAGTCAGTCTTCTCCACTATGGTGAAATGTCTTGCACTTCTATATAGTTATTATGTCTACATGTGCATTATACATATAAATTTACAGATGCAAATATTATGCAAATTGGCATCTCTTGTCCTCTTCTTGGGTGATGCATTGCCTCCTTGTCAGTGATGCACAGGCCACTGTACTCTGAATGCTGTGAATTCAGAATAGGGTGGAGCTCAACTCTGCCCCGTCCTTGAATGCTCCATTTCAGGACCTTAAGCCACCTATCACTAAGGATGTATAGAATGCATAAAATCTGCTCTGTGTTTGATGGATTGTCAGGCACTTTTTGTTCCATCATCTGTTCACAAACAAATTCTTTTTTTCTTTCTTTTTTTGGTTATGCGGAAAAATACACAAATAATTCTGTAAGAGAGTTTGCAACAACTTACATAATTTACCTTAGTATGTAACATTTAGCATATTGTCCCCCATTCTGTTCAACTTTTCCTCAGCAGAAACTTATGTATTTTCCTACAAATAAATATGTGTACATTTGGGGAAAGTAAAAACAAGATCCAGAAGTCCACAAACTCCTGTGGCCTGAGAAGGTTGGTCTGCAGCAGATTCTGCAGATCAGATTCTTAGAAATCTGAGCTCATTTTAGTCCATCTCAAATTTCTCCAGCATCCCTAACTACCACTAGTTGGTGGAATGGGAACCTCCAGGGTGGTAAAGCCTACCCACAGGAGATGTTCTCTCTGTTGGCAGAGGGACACCTCCACTGTATCATAGGGATATACAAATCCCTTACCTTACCATCTGCAGGGGGTCCGCCAGGGGAGGGGAGGGGAGGCAATCTGTTCCTCCCCCCAGAATCCTCACTGGCCAGCTCTGCTCTGCAACAATTTCGCAGAGCTGCCAGCCAGCTCCGAAGCCCCAGCAATACGGCCTCCATTGCCATATTGCTGGCTGGACTGATGTACTGTAGACGCAAATGGCATCTGGCGTAGTGGACACCATTTGCGTCCCTGCTCTTTGATGTGATAGGCTGCATAAATCTTTACGTAGCCTATCATGCAAAGGAACAGGGATGCAAATATGCCATTTGTGTCCCTGTTTTTTCATGCAATAGGCTACGTAAAGATTTATGTAGCCTATCACATCAAAGAGCAGGGATGCAAATGGCGTAGCGGATGCCATTTGCATCCACTGTCCATCAGTCCAGCTAGCGATACGGCAATGGTGGCCGTATCGCTGGGGCTTTGGAGCCGGCAGCAGGCAGGATCCGGCCAGCAAGAGACTTCGTGGGGAGGCAGAGGTAGGAGATCCAATCCTCCATGGACTTCAGGGGGGCAGATTCAATAGAATCAATAGAATTCGGCCTCATTGCGGTCCATGGAGGATTTCTCCGACATCCCTACCATATCCCAATCTATGCCAATAGGGAACATCAGGAGGCTAGGAATGCACTCTTAAGTAATTGTCTTTACCTACTGGAGTCCTATTACATTCAGTGGACTTTATTAATTTATTGTGAAGATTGAGAGAGCTGAACTTCAGCAAACAATAAAGCAGCTTAAGATGATAACAACAACAACAACAATTAGGCTGCAATCCTATGCATGTTTAGACAGAAAAAAGGTCCTACAACACCCGGCATAACTGGCTGGGGAATGCTGGGAGTTGTAGGAGCTTTTTCTGTCTAAACATGCATAGGATTGCATCATTAGATAATAAAGTTAAGCAACAATATCAAACAATAGAGTAGCAAAGCACATTAGCTTTCAGTTTTAAAACAATTTTTGGAGGTATTAAAAATATAACACACCCATCATCCCCTGCAATCTAAAATAGTGCTGCTTACAATTCTTCCACTGTATAATCTGTAGAGCAGCTCTTAGTCAAATGCTGACCTGTCATACCAGCTCAGTAATGGAGGATTTGAATCTGTGCACACATGTAAAATTTCATAGAAATGGAACAGGAGTGAGGGTACTGTTTAGGAATGCTTTGCAAGGGTGGGCAAATAGAGTAATCATATGCAATTTTGAACATACAACAAGCTTGAAGATTTGGGGGTAAATATTTATGATGTTAGTTGCAGGTAGGGGTGCACGAAAGCCACTTACTTGGTCTCTCAGCTTGCTTCGCGGTGGGGGGGAGGCGCTTCGCTGCTCCCCCCAAAGTTCAGGCTGGGGGGGAGGCTTCCCGCCTCGCCCGGCCGAAATTCAGGCCGGGGAGGAGGTGCCTCGCCTTGCCTGGCTGCGAAATAAAAAGTTAAAAAAAAAAACGCCCCCGTGATAGGCTACGTGACGATTAACGTAGCCTGTCACGGCTATATCTGCAAAGTCAGCTGTGATAGGCTACGTTAATCGTCACGTAGCCTATCACGGGTGACTTAAAAAAAAAAAAAAGCGCATACGCAAATGGCGGCCCCCATAGGGAGCCGCCATTCGCGTTCCTTATTTGGTCGCTGTAGTCTACGTAAATCTTTACGTAGACTACGGCGAAAATAAGGGCAACACAAATAGCGTTGCCCTTATTTTCGCCGTAGTCTACGTAATCTTTACGTAGACTACAGTGACCAAATAAGGAACGCGAATGGCAGCTCCCTACGGAGGCCGCCATTAGCCATACGCGCTTTTTTTTTTTTAAAGTCGCCCGTGATAGGCTACGTGATGATTTGCGTAGCCTATCACGGCTGACTTTGCAAATCTAGCCGTGATAGGCTACGTTAATCATCACGTAGCCTATCATGGGGGCGTTGTTTTTTTTTTTACTTTTATTGGAATGGCGGCGGCGGCAGCCGGTCGAAAGACCGGCTGCCGCCTCTGCCCCTGTCGAAGACCTGACGAACTGCCGCCGGGACCCGCCGCCAGGAGGGACATTCGGGAAAGGTAAGTCCCGTCCCGGGGGGGGCGGGGGGGTGCAGAGAATTTCTCCCCGAAACTACTTCGGGGGGCCGAACACGTTGGCACTCGGCCCCCCAAAGTTTCGGGGAGAAATTCTCCCCCATCCCTAGTTGCAGGCTGAACATGTTGATGTGGCTCACATAACCAAACTTTTTCATGTTCTTAGCATGAAAGGGCCACATAGTGTTGAGAGTGAACACTAGTGACATCACAGCCTGTCCTTGCACTACCACTGTGGGATCAGCAAACCCTTGATATCTTCCCATGACTTACTCATGACTCACCTTTGCTAGATTGTATTCACAGGATATAAAATGGCTCTTAACTCAATATGATACATAAACACAGATATTAGGAAATTTGCTCCTGTGGGCCTAACATCCTGTCCTAGGATTCACATAAGCCCTATTCAGGTGTTATTAAGTTGTAAGCATGGTGGGGGCATAGGGGCTCATGATTCAGCCCCACCCCTTTCACCTGCAACCTTCCCAGCTTGAACCAAAAGATGCAAAGAGAGGCTGTAACCATGTTCATCTGAAAGCAGTTATAGTCCTCAACACTGCTAGAACCCTAATCACACAATGTTCCTGATCATGTGGACTACTGTAACCAGTTCAGCAGAATGTAGTTACATTCTCTCTTCAGACCTTGCAGTTCAACCAGGGACGGTTGGGGGTGAAGGTGGTGGGGCTGGAGCGCACGTCCCGATGTCTCCTCCACACCTACAATTCTGTAACACCTGAATGAAGGGATATGATCTTCATTCCCACAAGGATCCTTGGATCTTCGCAACTTCAGATAACCGTACTGCGCCTAGTTCTACATCTTGCTTATCAGAATCCAAATCTCCCATGGAATAATTCCAGTCTTTTAAATGCAAATGCTAATATGCCATTTTCTGAATTTCATTGGTCTCGGGTGGGTTGGTTCCCCTGCTTCCCCTTTCTAGAAATTGGGTAGGTCAGCTTCAGAAATTAAACACCAGTTAGTCTGAAGAAAATCATCAAAGGTAAATTTTAATGGGACAACCTTTCCCTTCCAGTCCCATCAAATGCTAAACAAAATAAATATGCTTTATATCTTGCTCTGACAGTTTTGCTATACTCAGGCTCTGATGAGCTGCCAAGCAAAGTGAATGCAAATATGGAGACTTGCCACTAAGAGAGCTGTACAGCTGGCCTTTAAATGCTCAGATTTATTAAACATGAGCACACATTGCTGGCATGCACAAATTTAGTTTTAGAGGCTCTAGACCATCAGCACAAAACTAACAGGGGCAGGAAAACTACACCTGGTGGAGTTTTCCCTTCTCTACAAATCTTCAGGGTACTGATGCCCTCTCTGGGACCTGACAGCCCTGACACCATTTCTCTGAATGTATCCTTGCGACCTTTCTCTCATTGTAACTCCAGTCTCCTAGCTGGAGGAGTAAAACAGCAGCCAGTATCTGGGGCAAGCATCTCTCCCCAGTCATGATCCACTTCAACAGAACACAAAACACATTGGCTGGAAGACTTGTTAAAAGGCTTGTGCAATCAGCTAGGGGTGCACGAAAGTCACTTACCTAGTCTCGCAGCTTGCTTCGTGGTGGGGGGAGGTGCTTCGCTGCTCCCCCTGAAATTCAGGCCGGGGGGGGAGGCTTCCCACCTCGCCCGGGCGAAATTCAGGCCGGGGAGGAGGCGCCTCGCCTTGCCCGGCCGCGAAATAAAAAGTAAAAAAAAAACACGCCCCCGTGATAGGCTACGTGACGATTTACGTAGCCTATCACGGCTAGATCTGCAAAGTCAGCCATGATAGGCTACGTTAATCATCACGTAGCCTATCATGGGTGACTTTTTTTAAAAAAAAGCGCGTATGCAAATGGCGGCCCCCATAGGGAGCCGCCATTCGCGTTCCTTATTTGGTCGCTGTAGTCTACGTAAATCTTTACGTAGACTACGGCGAAAATAAGCGCAACACAAATAGCGTTGCCCTTATTTTCGCCGTAGTCTACGTAATCTTTACGTAGACTACAGCAACCAAATAAGGAACGCGAATGGCGGCTCCCTATGGGGGCCGCCATTTGCGTACGCCTTTTTTATTTTTTTTAAGTCACCCATGATAGGCTACATGACGTTTAACGTAGCCTATCACGGCTGACTTTGCAGATCTAGCCATGATAGGCTACATTAATCGTCACGTAGCCTATCACGGGGGCGTTTTTTTTTAAAAAAAAAAACTTTGGAGTTCGCAGCTGGGCGAGGCGGGAAGCCTCCTCCCCGGCCTGAATTTCGGCCGGGCGAGGTGGGAAGCCTCCCCCCCCGGCCTGAACTTTCAGGGGAGCAGCGAAGCGCCTCCCCCCCACCGCAAACAAGCTTTGAGGACAGGTAAGTGACTTTCGTCCACCCCTAGTCTTATAGCAAGGAAGCAGGCCTACAATTAATTTCCAGGAACCATATATTGCCCTTCAGCTAACATATAATATTAAAGCTTAACAATTTAACCAGCCAAAAATCTTACTAACCAATAATGATAGTAATAAAAAAGAAAGGAGATTTAAAAGGATTAATAATAATACTAACAAATCACTAATAATTTTTATAATATTATATGATAATAATCCTTACAATCAACCTTACAACAATCACTAATATATTTTGTACTAGATATATAAATGAGTGTGCACATTTCTATACTCCCTCAGACAGTAAATTTAAGTACACTATATCCTATCCATTTTAAAAAGAAAGGATTTAAAGAAAAAAGAGAAAGAGAAAAGAAAAAATGAGAGGATAAACAAAAAAAAGGAGATATATATATATATATATATATATATATGTATATATGAGCAATTATCTCTCACCTAGCCTGATTCTTCCAGACTAAAGGTAACCAATTAGCAAAACATGTTTGTAGATTCCAGTTCATGGTGGTGAAGCAGAAATCTCATGTGATTTTCAATTTAGCCACGCCTCTGCCATTTCATGATTTAGAAACTTCGTCATCTGGCCATCAGAAAAAATACAAAATGTAGCAGGATATTTTAAGTGATATTGTTTTGCCAGATTTTTTGCCTTGGTAAATTGTAGGGATGTCAGAGAATTCCACCACAGATCCAAAATCCGTGGTGGAATGAAGCCCCCAAACCCCCCACAAAAGGTGTGCGAAACAGAGCATTTACCTGCTGCTGTCTGCGCTGACATGTGAATGTTGCTTCCTCATTTGCTTCCTCATTATAGCCATGGTAGGCTACATAAATATTTATGTAGCCTATCACGGCTAACACAGGGATGCCATTTGCATCCCTGCGGAGGCCGTGATAGGCCTCGTAAGTATTTATGTAGCTTACCATGGCAAAAAACAAAAACAAATCAGCGAACGCAAATAGTGGCTGCTACGGCGGCAGCCATTTGCATTCCCCTTTTTTTTCGCCATAATACTCTACGTAAATGTTTATGTAGACTAAAATGGCAAAAAATAAGGAACGCAAATGGCGGCCGCCGTAGCCGCCGCCATTTGCATACGCCATTCTTTTTTTTATGGATGGTGGAGAATTTTGCCACGGATTCAAGTGAGGCCGATGCCCCCCCACCCGCCCTGCAGAATCCCCATGGACAAAGTTTACCTGTGGCGGATGTGGCAGCTTTGGCGGTGCAGGGGTGACGGTGCGGCGGTGGTGGCGGAAGGTGCGTTGGCGGGGGTGGCGGAAGGTGTGGTGGAAGTGGAAGGTGTGGTGGCGGGGGCAGGGGCGGCAGGCGCGGCAGGGGCGGCGGCGGGGGCGGCGGAAGGGGCGGCGGCGGTAGAAGGGGTGGCAGCGGAAGGGGTGGCAGGGGCGGCACTGGGGGCAGCAGGGGCAGCGCAGGTGGCAGGGGCAGGGGTGGGGGCAGCGGCAGCAGGGGCGGCGGCAGAAAGTGTGGCAGTGGGCAGTGGAGGGCGGTGCAGTTAAAGGGGCGGCGGTGGCAGGGGCGGCAGAAGGTGCAGAGGAAGGGGCAGGGACAGTGGCGGGGGCGGCAGGTGCGGTGGTGGGTGGTGGCAGAAGGGTTGGCGGAAGGGGCAGGGGCAGCAGGTGCAGCAGCGGTGGGCGGCAGTGCAAGGGGTGGTGGAAGGGGCGTAGGAAGGGGCAGCAGCAGGGGTGGTGGGGGCGATGGGGGTGGCAGGTGCGATGGGGGTGTGGCGGCCGCTGCTGGGTGCAGCAAATGCAAATGGCAGCGACTACGGTGGCCGCCATTTGTGTTCGCTATTTTTAGCCGTTCTAGGTTATGTAAATATTTACGAAGGCTAGAACTAGGGGTGTACAAAACCCTGCTTACCTGGCTCAGCCAGGTTCCACTGGGGGGGGGGAGGTGCTCTGTCCCTCCCCCTGGAATCCTCGCCAGCCGGCTCCGCTCCGCGGGGATTCTGCTGCCGCCATTTGCATCCCTGAATTCAGCCATGATAGGCTACGTAAAGACTTACGTAGCCTATCACATCTGGGTTAGAAAAAAAAAACCCCGTACGCAAATGGTGGCTATGGCCGCTGCCATATGCGTTCCTTATTTTTGGCCGTCTTAGTCTACGTAAATATTTACATAGACTAAGACAAAGACAAGAAAGGGGAACGCAAATAGCATAGCGGATGCTATTTGCGTTCCCCTTTATTTTCACCGTCTTACTCTACGTAAATATTTACGTAGACTAAGACAGCGAAAATAAGGGGGAACGCAAATGGCGTCTGCTACTCTATTTGTGTTTCCCCTTATTTTTGCCGTCTTAGTCTATGTAAATATTTACGTAGACTAAGACAGCCAAAAATAGGGAACGCAAATGGTGGCGGCCGTAGCCGCCGCCATTTGCGTATATGTTTTGTTTCGTTTTTTAACCCAGACATGATAGGCCATGTAAGTCTTTACGTAGCCTATCATGAATGGGGGGGGCAGACTGCAAATGGCAGCGGCACCACCACCACTGGAGCTGTCGCAGTCCGGAACATCCGCCCCAGGTAAGTCTCATCCCGGGAGGGATCCATGGGGGGTGGGGGTGGCAGGCCATTCCGCCACGGAGTTCAGGGGGAATGCACTGGCATTCGGCCTCACCGAGATCCATGGCGGAATTCTCTGACGTAGCCTATCATATCTGGGTAAAAAAAAAAAAAGAACAGACTGCAAATGGCGGCCGCGGCTGCTGGTCGGAAGACCACCCACTGGAGCTGCTGGAGCCGCCGCCATCCAGAACATCCGCCCCAGGTAAGTCTCGTCCCAGGCGGGATCCACGGGGGGGGCGGGCCGTTCTGCCACGGATTTCGAGGGGCCTAATGCCAGTGCATTCAGCCTCACTGAAATCCGTGGCGGAATTCTCCTCCATCCCTAGTTTGGACATCTGGTAATCAGGGGTATATTGCCTCAGAAAGTGGAGGTTACATCTAGGGATGTACGAAGGTCACTTAACTTTCTGTGGATTATGTTCATGGTGGGGGGGAGGCTTTCCATCCCTCCCCCCTGGAATCCTCTCTGGCTGGCTGTGCTCTGCGGCGGCTCCGCATAGCTGCCGGCCAGGCCCAGGCCAGAGACATCCGTAGCCGGATTTTCAGCCGCAGAGGGCTCTGGGTAAAAAACAACAACAACAACAACCACGTACACAAATGGCAGCGGCTACGGCCACCGCCATTTGCATTCGTTATTTTTTGCCGTCTTAGTCTACGTAGATTAAATATTTAAACGTAAATCTTTACGTAGACTAAGTTGGCGAAAAAGAAGGAATGCAAATGGCGGCGGACATAGCCGCCGCCATTTGAGTACGCGTTTTTTTAAAAAACCCAGCTGTGATAGGCTATGTAAATCTTTATGTAGCCTATCATGTCCCTGTAAAAAAAAAAAAAAAAGCACCTCCAGACTGCAAATGGCGGCGGCGGCAGCCAGTCGGAAGACCAGCCGCCGCCACAGCCACCGTCGGAGCTGCTGCTGGCTGGAGCATCCACCCCAGGTAAGTCTCGTCCTGGGGGGGATCCGTGGGGTGGCGGGGGGGGTGGCAGGCCATTCCGCCACAGATTTCGAGGGGCCGAATGCACTGGCATTCGGCCTCACTGAGATCCTTGGCGTAATTCTCTGACATCCCTAATTACATCATCATCATCATCATCATCATCATCATTACTTTAAAGTTCTACTTGACATGGTCCTCCCAATGGTCAATCAAGCTTGGTCTTCCTTGATTTATGCTCCGGAATGTTTAGACCTTTGACAAATAATTATTTGATATGAACTCTTTTATGTTAATTGGATCTTATTTTCCCAGATATTTTAGCCTGTCAGTTTCTGTTGTTTTAATAAATCTGTTGCTGTATTTTAAAACTTTACAATGGTTTTGAGTTTTTGTTTCTGTTTTTATACTGTTGCTTAACACTTTTAAAAATATATACTCTGTTTTATGTATTTTATGGTTTCAACTGTCGCGAACCACCCAGAGATCTTTGGCTATTGGGTGGTATAGTAGAAAATAAACAAACAAACAAACTCCTCCCCTTGCCAGAGTCAACCAGATTTTGACCCGAAACACAGAAAATAGCAACATTTCAGTATTCAGTCTTCTGTTTAAATTATGCTCCTTTTGAAGACACTGTAGAGGGTATTCATCAGATGCATCATATTGACTTTAATGGGACTTGAAAGGTTGAAGCTGTCTAGTTCAGTCAAATTACGAATTAGCTGATGGGAATTAAAAATAAAAAGAGCCATCCATTCCCACTGTTCTCCCTTTTCCCTGATCTGGTAAATGTCCTGCAGCATTTGAACTAGTGACCCGTAAATCAGAACTGATGATAATTATCTGTCTAATGGTGTGTGTGTGTGTATCCCCCGAGTATGCTACAGCAATTCTGTATTCTTTTCTTTCAGTCTTGATACAACATGTCACAATGCTTCAAAGACGAAGGTGCTACAGTATGGACTTGCTGCATGTGACTATAAAGGCAGTATTTGTTAGAGGGTGGTGGTGTTATTTTTTCAGCTCTCTTCCAGATCCACTGGAGGTCCTATGACTGGATCTGGTGTGTACTATGGAAGTATACACACGTCCTCAGTACTGGTTTCAGAAGTTGGGGTGAGGAGTCTTTGTTCCCTTAGTATGGAAGATGTGGAGTAGGGATGTACGAAAGTGACTTACCTTTCCGCGGATTATGTTGATGGTGTGGTGGAGGCATTCCGTCCCTCCCCCCGGAATCCTGGCCAGGGGGGGAGGCTCTCTGTTCCTCCCCCCCGGAATCCTGGGCGGTTGGCTGTACTCTGCAGCGATTCTGCGGAGCCACTGGCAGGCTCCGCCAGCAGCTGGACATCCGGCCGCTGGCTAGCAGGGACGCAAATGGCGGCGGCTGTAGCCGCCGCCATTTGCGTCCCTGCAGTCAGCCGTGATAGGCTACATAAATGTTTACATAGCCTAATACGGCTGATTTTTTAAAAAAAAACAACAACGCACGTACGCAAATGGCGGCAGCCATGGCCGCCGCCATTTGCGTTCTTTATTTTGGCATGTCTTAGTCTACATAAACATTTACGTAGACTAAGATGGCGAAAATAAGGGGAAAGCAGATAGTGTAGCGTCTACGCTATTTGCATTCCCCTTATTTTTGCTATCTTAGTCCACGTAAATGTTTACGTAGACTAAGACGTGCCAAAATAAGGAACACAAATGGCGACGGCCATGGCCGCCACCATTTGCGTACGTGTGTTTTGTTTTTGTTTTTTTAAGTCAGCCATGATAGGCTACATAAAGATTTACATAGCCTATCAGGTTTTTTTTTTTTTACCTGGAAATGGCAGCGGCGGCAGCCGGTCAGAAGACCGGCCGCCACAGCTGCCGCCGCTGAACTGCCACTGGAGCCGCCGCCGGAGCCACTGCCAGAGCCGCCGCTGGAGCCGCCGCCGACAGGAAGATCCGCCCCAGGTAAGTTTCATCCCATCTTCTTCTTCTATGTTCTTCTGTGTATTCTTTCCACCTCTTCTTAATCTCATCTGCTTCTGTTAGGTCCCTGCATCCTTTGTCCTTTATCATGCCCGTCTTTGCACAAAACGTTCCCTTGAGATCTCTGATTTTCTTGAAAAGATCTCTAGTCTTTCCCATTCTGTTGTTTTCCTCGATTTCTTTGCCTTCTTGTCATTTAAGAAGGCCTTCTTGTCTCTCCTTGCTATTCTCTGGAACTCTGCATTCTGTTGGATATATCTTCCCCTTTCTCCCTTGCTTTTCACTTCCCTTCTTTCCTCAGCGACTTGTAAAGCCTCCTCAGACAGCCACTTTGCTTTCTTGCATTTCTTTTTCTTTGGGATGGATTGAGTTGCTGTTTCCTGAACAATGTTACGGACCTCCATCCATAGTTCCTCAGGTGCTGTGTCTATCAGGTCTAATCCCTAAAATCTATTCCTCACCTCCACTGTATATTCATAAGGGATATGATTTAGGTCATACCTGAATGGTTTAGTGGTTTTCCCTACGTTCTTCAATTTAAGCTGAAATTTTGCAATAAGAAGCTCATGATCTGAGCCACAGTCAGCTCCAAGTCTTGTTTTTACTGACTGTATAGAGCTTCTCCTTTGGCTGCAAAGGACATACTTTGATTTCAGTATTGACCATCTGGTGATGTCCATGTCCAACAACAACCTCTTGTGCTGTTGGAAAAGAGTGTTTGCTATGATCAGCGAGTTCTCTTGGCAAAACTCTATTAGCCTTTGTCCTGCTTCATTTTGTACACCAAGGCCATGCTTGCCTGTTATCCCAGTTATTTCTTGACTTCCTACTTTAGCATTCCAATCCCCTATGATGAAAAGGACATCTTTTTTTTGTGTTACTTCTAGAAGGTGTTGTAGGTCTTCATAGAACCGATCAAACTCAGCTTCTTCGGCCTCAGTGGTTGGGGCATAGACTTGATTTACTGTAATGTTGAATTGTTTGCCTTGGATTCGTACTGAGATCATTCTATCTTTTGAGATTGTACCCCAGTACTGCTTTTCCCACCCTTTTGTTGACTATGAGTGCTACTAGGGATGTACGAAACTCATTTACCTTTTCACTGAATCTTTCGCGGTGGCGGGGGAGGTGCTCCATCCCTCCCTCCAGAATCCTCGACGGGGGGAGGTGATCTGGTCCTCCCCCTCTGAATCCTCAATGGTCGGCGGCTCCGGTGGTGGCTGCGGCTCTGGTGGCGGCGGCGGCTACGGCGGCTGGTCTCCTGGTTGGCTGCGGCCAGGCTGCTGCCACTGCCATTGCTATCCTGGTTTGCAGCCGTGATAGGGTACGTAAGAATTTACGTAGCCTGTCATGGCTGGGTAAAAAAAAAAAAAAACAGCATACGCAAATGGTGGCAGCTACATCGGCCACCATTTGCATTCCCTATTTTTCGCCCATTTATCTTACATAAATATTTACGTAAGATAAATCAGCGAAAAATAGGGGACACAAATGGTGCCCGCCTTAGCTGCCACCATTTGCGTATGCTGGGTTTTTTAGTGCTACTCCATTTTTTCTAAGGGATTCTTGCCCACACTAGTAGATATAACGGTCACCTGAATTAAATTTGCCCATGCCTGTCCATTTTAGTTCGCTCATTCCCAAGATGTCGATCTTCAATCTTGCCATCTCATGTTTGACCACCTCCAGCTTACCTTGATTCATTGATATGACATTCCAGGTTCCTAAACAATATTGTTCTTTAGAGCATCGGACTTTCTTTTCACCACCAGACACATCCACAGCTGAGTGTCCTTTTGGCTTTGGCCCAGCCGCTTCACTCTTTCTGGTGCTACTTGGAAATTCCCTCTGCTCTTTCCCAGTTGTATATTGGACACCTTCCAACCTGAGGGGCTCATCTTCCGGTGTTATCTCTTTTAGCCTTGTGATATGTTCCATGGGGTTTTCTTGGCAAGAATACTGGAGTGGGTTGCCATTTCCTTCTCCAGTGGACCACATTTTGTCAGAACTCTCTGCCATGACCTGTCCATTTTAGGTGGCCCTGCATGGCATAGCTTATGGCTTCACTGAGTTACACAAGCCCCTTTGCCACAGCAAGGCAGTGAGTGATCCATGAAGGGGCTGGACATGCATATTATTTATTAAAATCCTCAAATGTATTTATTGAACAATATACACAGAGCAGAATACAGATTGCAGTTCATGAGGATATGAAAGAGCTTGAACAGATAGAAGATCTGATAGAAGAGGTGGCAAGTCAACCTACTGAGAGGTACTTTCATATTTGTCCTGGGCAGCATACTATGCATCCATGTTCTCAATTTGACATACTTCCTTGGTCTATAGTTTGTGTTCTGCCATTGTTCCCTGATTAATCAAAATCTGCCCTTATGGTTTGTCATGCCATGAATCTAGTTATGGAAGATGTTTAATTTCTGAACTCATTGCAAATACCAGTGCTAGCTATGGATCAGCGATTGTGCACAACTGCAATCTAGGGATGGCGGAAAATTTCTGAGAATTTCTCCACGAATCTCAGTGAGGCCGAATGTCAATGCATTCGGCCCCTGAAATTGGCAGTGAAATTCTCCGCCCCCCCGCAACCCCCCCCCCCGGGATGGGACTTAACTCCTGCGAATGTCCCTCTCGGCGGCGGGTCCCGGCGGTGTTTCAGAGGCGTTTCGGTGGGGGCGGGGGCAGCGGCCGGTCTTCCAACTGGCTGCCGCCGCCGCCATTACAAAACAAAGTAAAAAAAACACAAAAAACCCCGTGATAGGCTACATAACGATTAGGGGTGGACGAAAGTCACTTACCTGCCGTCGAAGGCCATTCGCGGTGGGGGGGAGGCGCTTCGCTGGTCCCCCCGTGAAGTTCAGGCCGGGGGGGGAGGCTTCCCGCCTCGCCCGGCCGAAATTCAGGCCGGGGGGGAGGCTATCCGCCTCGCCTGGCCTAAATTCAGGCTGGGGGGGAGGCTTCCCGCCTCACCCGGCTGAAATTCAGGCCAGGGAGGAGGCGCCTCGCCTCACCTGGCCGCGAACGCTAAAGTAAAAAAAAACGCCCCCTGATAGGCTACGTGACAATTCACGTAGCCTATCACGGCTAGATCTGCAAAGTCAGCCGTGATAGGCTACGTGAATCGTCACATAGCCTATCACGGGTGACTTTAAAAAAAAAAAGCACGTACGCGAATGGCGGCCCCCATAGGGAGCCGCCATTCACGTTCCTTATTTAGTCGCTGTAGTCTACGTAAATGTTTACGTAGACTACGGTGAAAATAAGGGCAACGCAAATAGCGTTGCCCTTATTTTCGCTGTAGTCTACATAAACATTTACGTAGACTACAGCGACCAAATAAGGAACGGGAATGGCGGCTCCCTATGGGGGCCGCCATTATCCATACACTTTTTTTTTTTTTTAAGTCACCCATGATAGGCTACGTGACGATTCACGTAGCCTATCACGGCTGACTTTGCAAATCTAGCCGTGATAGGCTACGTGAATCGTCACGTAGCCTATCAGGGGGCTTTTTTTTTTTTTCCTTTCATTGCAATGGCGGCGGCGGCAGCCGGTCGAAAGACTGGCTGCCGCTCCCGCCTCGCTCGAACACCCGCCGAACCGCCGGCTGGACCAGCCACCGGGAGGGACATTCGGTGAAGGTAAGTCCTGTCCCGGGGAGGGGGCAGGGGGCAGGGTGTGTGTGGAGGATTTCTCCCCGAAACTTGTTCGGGGGCCGAACATGTTGGCGCTCGGCCCCCCGAAGTTTCGGGGAGAAATTCTCCGCCATCCCTAATAACGATTAACATAGCCTATCACGGCTAGATTTCCAAAGTCAGCCGTGATAGGCTACGTTAATCGTCACATAGCCTATCACGGGTGACTTTGGGGAAAAAAAAAGCCCGCACGCAAATGGCAGCGGCCCAACGCTATTTGTGTTGCCCTTATTTTCGCCGTAGTCTACGTAAATGTTTACGTAGACTAGATGTGCCAAAATAAGGAATGCAAATGGCTGTGCGCATGGGCTGCCGCCATTTGCGTACGCGCTTTTTTTCCCCCAAAGTCACCCGTGATAGGCTACGTGACAATTAACGTAGCCTATCACAGCTGACTTTGGAAATCTAGCCATTTATAGGCTACGTTAATCGTTACATAGCCTATCACAGGATTTTTGTTTTTTGTTTTCACTTTTTGTTTCATGGCCAGGGAGACGGGGCACTTCTCCCCGGCCTGAATTTCGGCCGGGTGAGGCAGGGCGCCTCCCCCCTGGCCTGAATTTCGGCCAGGCCAGGCGGGACTCCTCCCCCCCGCCTGAACTTCAGGGGGAGAAGCGAAGTGCCTCCCCTCCCACCGCGAAGCCAAGCTGCGAAAAGTTAAGTGAGTTTCGTACATCCCTACTTCAATCCACATTCAGTGGACATGACCTGAGACTAGGGATGGACGAAAGGGACTTACCTTGTCCCGCAGCTTGCTTCGTGGTGGGGGGGAGGTGCTTCGCTTCTCCCCCCGAAGTTCAGGCGAGGGGGGGGAGGTGCCCCATCCCTCGCCAGCAAAATTCAGGCCGGGTAGGAGCGCCCCGTCTACCCGGCCGCGAAAAAAAGTAAAATAAAACACACACACAAACACCCATGATAGGCTACATAACGATTTACGTAGCCTAACACGGCTAGATTTCCAAAGTCAGGCATGACAGGCTATGTAAATCGTCATGTAGCCTATCACGGGTGACTTTGAAAAAAAAAAGCGCGTACGCAAATAGGCGGCTCCCATGGGGACCACCATTTGCGTTCCTTATTTTGGCATGTCTAGTCTACATAAAGATTTACGTAGACTACGGCGAAAATAAGGGAAACGCAAATAGCGTTCCCTTATTTTCGCCGTAGTCTACGTAAATCTTTACTTAGACTAGACGTGCCAAAATAAGGAACGCAAATGGCGGCGCCCAATGGGCGCCACCATTTGCGTACGTGCTTTTTTTTTTCAAAGTCACCCATGATAGGCTACGTGACAATTTACATAGCCTATCATGGCTGACTTTGGAAATCTAGCCGTGATAGGCTATGTAAATCATTACGTAGCCTATCACGGGTGTGTGTTTGTTTGTTTTTTATTTTACTTTTTTTTTTTTGCAATGGTGGCGGCGGCAGCCGATCGGGAGACCGGCCCCCGCCCCCGCCGAAATGCTGCTGAAACACCGCCGGGACCCCCCGCCGAGAGGGACATTCGCTGAAGGCAAGGCCCATCCCAGGGGGGCGTGGGGCCGGCGGAGAATTTCCCCAACACTTTCGGGGGGCCGAATGCCTCGGCGCTCGCCCTCCCGAAGATTCGTGGAGAAATTCTCCGCCAACCCTACCTGAGACCCATGTTGACAACACTATTCTGCTTCTTCTTGGAGGCCTTCACATAAAAATGCAAAACTTACGTATGGATGGAGTATGATTGGTCAGAGTTACACAAAGTACAGGCTATCTTTAACATATACATTTTTGAGGCACAAAAACAGTTTTTGTAGAGGAAGGCCACTATAGAGAAGAAGGGTGAAAGGCTGGAAGGAAAGAAGAAAAAGGATCAAGAAAGAAAGCTGAGAAATCTGAAAGTAAGATACTGTTGGGAAGAACTTGGAAAACAGGGACATGGTCTAGTTAGGCTTAACTGAATGCATTTGCCCTGGTTGTTTTCTTACCTTTTTTGTTCTTACAATTTTGTTTTGTGTACTTACATTGTAACCATTCAGATGTTAAAACCCTTTTTGTAATAATAATGCTTTTCCAGTTAACTTCTAAAATTCTGTTTAAACTTTGTGATCTTTTTTCTTTTTGGGATACCCACCTGACATGTACAAGCCAAACCCCACACTACCTAGTGGTATTTACAAGAGACCCAGAGGGTTTTAAGGCTGTTTGATTTGATGGAGGCTGCTAGGGAAAATAAAGAATGTCACCTGATGGCAGCAGAAAGTCTCAGTGGAAGGGAGGGGCAAAGAGTGGAGCACTCTCTATGTTCTGGTCTCCCTCCCAAAAGCGGATCAGGGTGTAACCCTTGTTATATTGTAAACTTTGGTCAGCTATTAACAGATGTCACATGATTTCTAGTTTCCTCTAGAAGGTCCTCAGAAAAATCTTACCGCTGGCCTGAAGTTGCTGTGTGCATTGGTGGGAGAGTTCCATTGGTGCCAACAGGAGCTTTTGTCTCAATACAAATAGTAGCTTTCCAGGAGTGATTTTTGCCACGACTACAAGAGGAGAGGAATGGAAACCCTTCCCCTGCCTGCTTTAAGCCAAATAGTTATCACACATACACACACACACATACATATAAACACACGCACATACACACAGAGACCAGCAGCTGCCATTTCCATTTTTAAAAAGTGTGCATTCAACTAGAGCTGTGCACAAATGGCCTCTCAAAATTCTCCAGACTGTTTGTGGGCAGAGAAATTGGAGGGACAGTTTCACTGCATTTCTCATAGGGGAGGAGAAATTCTCCAACAGTTTCTCACAGATAGGGCTTGTTTTGGCAGGGGTTTTAGCACAGGTTCTTCCTTTTTTCCTCAGCGTTTGTGGTTTACTGCACTGCTTCTGTAGGTGGCAACAGCATCAACTGTGTTGAGCCTCCACTTTTCGGAGGCAGAATTTTGAATTTCTTTTGGTGGTACTTTTGAGCTTACCTAATCATTGTTAGATGGCCAAGAGTGCTGTGTGTGTTCTCTCTGTCTCTGTCTCTTTCTCTGTTACACATCTTTCCATGGCTCTCCAGCCTCCCAGGCCACCTGCACTTCCTGAACTGAAAAAGCCCCATGGAAGGAATTGCCTCACGATGTCTTCCTCATGATGGCTTTAATTGAAGTGTGGGAAGCCGAGGAGGCTACAGGCTGCCACAAAGATTATTGTACAATGACAGACAGGATGCTCATGCATACTCCTTGGCCACCTCATTAGTAAGGTAAGCACAAGAAACCCAAACCCAACCCATGAGAATTTCTTTGAAATTTCTCCTCTGTTGAATTTCTTTTTGAAAGCAACTTCTTTTCTATCAAAATTAGGGATGTACGAAAGTCTCTTACCTGTATCAAAATTTGATTTGCGGTGGGGGGGAGGTGCTCCGTCCCTCCCCCTGAAATTCTGGCCGGGGGGGAGGCACTCCGTCCCTCCACCCCCAAATCCTGGTCGGCCGGGCCGCAAATGGCGGCGGCCGTATTCGCCCCCGTTTGCATCCCTGCAGTCAGCCATGATAGGCTACGTAAATGTTTATGTAGCCTATCACGGCTGAGTGAAAAAAAAAAACTGCGGGTACACAAATGGCAGCACCCATGGGCACCGCCATTTGCATTCCTTATTTTGGCATGTCTAGTCTACGTAAACATTTACGTAGAACACGCGAAAATAAGGGGAACGCAAATAGTGTAGACGCTACGCTATTTGTGTTCCCCTTATTTTCGCCGTAGTCTACGTAAATGTTTACATAGACTAGACGTGCCAAAATAAGGCACGCAAATGGCGGCACCCATGGGCGCCGCCATTTGCATACGCGCGGGGGGGGTTTTTCCTTCACTCAGCCGTGATAGGCTACGTAAAGATTTATGTAGCCTATCACGGTATTTTTTTAAAATCTAGCCATGATAGGCTATTTAAATCTTTACGTAGCCTATCACTTCTTTTGTTGTTGTTGTTGTTTTTTACTGGAAATGGCGGCAGTGGCAGCCGGTCAGAAGACCAACCGCCGGAGCCGCCGCCACCGAACTGCCACTGGAGCCACCGCCACCACCAGGAGGATTCGCCCAAGGTAAATCCCGTCCCGGGGGTGGCGGGGGGGTGGCAGACCGTTTTGCCACCAATTTGGGGGGGCCGAATGCGCTGGCATTCGGCCTCCCCGAGATTCGTGGCAAAATTCTCTGATATCCCTAATCAAAATAAATGAGAATGGTCGAAAAAAAGTGGGAGAAATTTTCGGTACAGCACTACATTCAATGCAAATATGCACTTAATGCCACACGTAGTTTGGTCCTAATTGGTAGTTAAGATAAAATATGGACTCATAATACTCCTTCAAAACAGCTTGATTTCACTTTCAAAAGTATTGACAGAATCATTTTATCCATCTGAGTTTCACCAAACATCCAAACTGTATTCTGACTAGTTCAGACAATCAGTTCTGGAAATAAACTGAACAGTATCAACAGGTCTGTGGTCTTCTTGCTGACATTGTAGACCATGCTGTATATATGTAGTGGTCTTTTGCAGCAACATGGTGCAAAAACAAAAAAGCATAATGTGCAGGAGAGTTCTGGGCATCTGCAACACCAATGAAGCCTCTTGTACCATTGCCAAATTCTAGTGAGTCCTTGGTCAGGTTCAGACTTGTTCTGCCATGGGCAGACCTACAAATCTGCTGCACTCAAAATGGAATTCAACCACATCTCTCTGTGAACCTATGCTAATCAAAGCTGAGTCAGATCAAATACCTAACACTGAAAGATAAATGAATCAGCACTTGCCTTGAAACCCATAAAAATTGGATCCCTCTGTACTTCTTTCCTGTGGGAGATAAATGCTTCATAAAATTCAAACTGAGAAAAGTTTCTAAAGCACACTCTCTGGAGTGGAAAAGACCTTTCATTCTGTGCAATGGCACAAGGGAAATTGATGAATCTAACAGGCAATTTAACAAGTTAACAGGAGCTAGGGAAAATGACTTCACTGCAATTGGATGCCTACCCAAAGACAGACAATCAGGTTTGTAAACAAGCTCCAGTAGTTTGCCCTTGGGATGAATTCATTTCACTTCTTTGAGCATAGCAAAATCAAACAGAACATCCAATGCTTAGGGTACATCAGATTTGGACTAGTAATTTTTGAGCAGGGTGATCAAGGTGGCAGGCTGCTAAGTATGCATTTGAGATTTTGCTTGCTTCCTTGTTACTCATTATACAAGGAAAGTAATCAGAGCATTTAATGCAGTGAATAAGAAGAGCATTTAATCTGAGCCACTGAATATTCTTTTTCTCCCCTTTAAAATTCAACTTCACTTATTTCATTTACAAGAGATCAGGGTGAAAAGCTTAGATGCAATTAAATGTTTAAGAACTGGCATTCAAGCAAGGGTTGAAATGCAAAAATGCAGACTGTTTCAGCTCTAATCACACCATCTAACCATGTTATCAGTAGGGGTGTACGAAACCGCACTTACCTGGCTCTGCCAGGTTCCGCAGGTGGGGGGAGGTGATCCATTCCTCCCCCCGGAATCCTCAATGGGGGAGAGGCGATCCATTCCTGTCCCCCCGGAATCCTGCCCGGGTGGCTCCGCTCCGCGGCTAGGCCATGGAGCCGCTGGCCAGGCCAACCCACAGCGGGGCCTCCAGCCGCTGCTGGGCTGGTTTGGACGCAAATGGTGTCCTGTGTAGGGGACACCATTTGCGTCCCTATGCCAGCCCATGATAGACTATGTAAATATTTACATACCCTATCATGAAAAAAAAAAAACAGCGAACGCAATTGGCGGCTACGGCGGCCACCATTTGCGTTCCCTTTTTTTCCCGCTGTGGTAGGCTACGTAAATATTTACATAGCCTATTAAAGCAAAACAGAGGGGCGCAAATGGTGGCCACCACGCCATTTGCACCCCTCTGTTTTGCCGTGATAGGCTATGTAAATATTTATGTAGCCTATCACAGTGGAAAAAAAAGGAATGCAAATGTTGGCCGCCGTAGCCGCCATTTGCATTCACTGTTTTGTTTTGTTTTTTGCCGTGATAGGCTACGTAAATACTTATGTAGCCTATCACGGCCTCTGCAGGGACGCAAATGGCATCCCTGCATTAGCCGTGATAGGCTACGTAATTATTTACATTGCCTAACATGGCTATAATGAGGAAGCAAATGGCGGACGCGGACGCCATTCGCAAGTCAGCATGGTCAGCAGCAGGTGAGTGCTCCATTTCGTGCACCTTCTGTGGGTTGGGGGGGCGGGGGCTTCATTCCGCTAGGGGTGGACGAAAGTCACTTACCTTTTCTCGCAGCTTGTTCGCGGTGGGGGGGAGCGCTTCGCTGCTCCCCCCGCGAAGTTCAGGCCGGGGGGGGAGGCTTCCCGCCTCGCCCGGCTGAAATTCAGGCCGGGGGGGAGGCTTCCTGCCTCGCCTGGCCGTGAACACGAAAAAAAAAAAAAAAACAACAACAACATCCCCTGATAGGCTACGTGACGATTCACGTAGCCTATCACGGCTAGATCTGGAAAGTCAGCCATGACAGGCTACATGAATCGTCATGTAGCCTATCACGGGTGACTTTAAAAAAAAAAAAAAAGCGCGTATGCGAATGGCGGCCCCCATAGGGAGCCGCCATTCGCGTTCCTTATTTAGTTGCTTTAGTCTACGTAAATGTTTACGTAGACTACGGCGAAAATAAGGGCAACGCAAATAGCAAATAGAAAATCCAACGCAAATAGCGTAGTGGACTCTATTTCCGTTCCTTTTTTTCCTGCCGTTCTAGCCTACGTAAATATTTACATAGGCTAGGACAGCAAAAAAAAAAGCAAATAGCGCCCACTATGCTATTTGCATTCCCCTTTTTTTCGCCGTAATAGCCTACATAAATATTTACATAGGCTAGAATGGCGAAACATAGGGAATGTAAATGGCGGCCGCCGTAGCCGCCACAATTTGTGTATGCTGGTTTTTTTGGGGGGGGGGGTTAGCTGTGATAGGCTACGTAAATACTTACATAGCCTATCACAGCTGCAAGGTTGCTGTTCTAAAGAATCTGGCCTCACTGGAATCCATGGCGAAATTCTCTGCCATCCCTAAAATCAAGAGGCCTGATAAGGAAAACAGCTTGCCAATGGACCAAAGTCAGAGAGCATCTCAGCTAGGGATGTACGAAAGTAACTTACCTTTCCGTGGATTATGGTGATGGTGGGGGGGAGGCGTTCCGTCCCTCCCCCCAGAATCCTCGACGGAGGGGTAGGTGATCCGTTCCTCCCCCCTCCGAATCCTCCACGGCCGGCTGTGCTCCGCGGCAGTTCTGCGGAGCACAGCCGGCCAGGCTCAGCCAGGCCAAAGCCGTCCGCAGCCAGATTTCCAGCCACGGAGGGCTCTGGGGGAAAAAAAACCAGGTACGCAAATGGCAGCAGCTACGGCCACCGCCATTTGTATTCCTTACTTTTGGCCGTCTTAATCTACGTAAACATCTACATAGACTATGACGGTGAAAATAGAGGGGAACGCAAATAGCGTAGTGGGCGCTATTTGCGTCCCTTTTTGATTCACCGTTTTAGCCTACGTAAATATTTACGTAGGCTAAAATGGCAAATCAAAAAGGGACGCAAATAGTGCCCGCTATGCTATTTGTGTTCCGCTTTATTTTCGCCGTCATTGTCTATGTAAATGTTTACATATATTAAGACGGCCAAAAGTAAGGAACGCAAATGGCGGTGGCTGTAGCCGCCGCCATTTGAGTACGCGGTTTTGTTTTGTTGTTTTAAACCCAGCCATGATAGGCTATGTAAATCTTTACATAGCCTATCATGTCATTTTTTATTTTTTTTTTACAAGACTGCAAATGGTGGCGGCAGCAGCCGGTCGGAAGACCAGCCGCCGCTGCCGCCAGAGCCACTGCTGCCCGGAAGATCTGCCCCAGGTAAGTCTCGTCCCATGGGGGATCCGCGGGTGGGCAGGGGGTGGCAGGCCGTTCTGCCATGGAGTTCAGGGAGCCAAATGCACTGGCATTTGGCCTCACCAAGATCCGTGGCAGAATTCTCTGACATCCCTTATCTCAGCACCTCCAGAACGACTGATAGCTTGGTTCAGGTCTGGGGCTTTACAACAAGCCATGGTTTTTACTGGTATTCTGTTTTTTAAAACAACAAATTTTTAATTTAGTGTTGTATTCTTTTATCTTTTCATATTTTATTGTTCAGTGCTCCAGTATTTGAGATGTGGAGTGCTAAATAAATGTTGTGAATAAATAAATAAACGTAAAATTAAATGTAAAAAGTAAATAAACATTTTGTATACTCTCTGTGTAAAATAAAATCTGTAGTAAGTAGAGGTGTATGAAACTCCGTTTACCTGCCTCCACCGGGTTCCACAGGTGGGGGGAGGCAATCTGTTCCTCCCCCTGGAATCCTCGACGGCGAGGGAGGCGATCCGTTCCTCCCCCTGGAATCCTCGACGGCGAGGGAGGCGATCCATTCCTCCCCCTCGGAATCATGCCAGGCTGCGGAGCCGCCGGCCGGGCCAATCCACAGCGAGGCCTTCAGCCGCTGCCAAGCTGGTGCAGACGCAAATGGTGTCCTGAACAGGGAATGCCATTTGCGTCCCTATGGCAGCCCATGATAGGCTACGTAAATATTTACATAGCCAATTACAGCTAAAGCGGGGATGCAAATGGCATCCCCTACGCCATTTGCGTTCCCGTTTTATCCGTGATAGGCTATGTAAATATTTACGTAGCCTATCATGGGCTACCATAGGGACGCAAATGGTGTCCCCTACTCAGGACGCCATTTGCATCCTCAGCAGCTTGGCAGCAGCTGGAGCCACCACCGCCGCCGCCACCGCTGGAGCCAAAGCTGGAGCCACAGCCAGGTAGGCTCCATTTCACGGGGCTTTCGGGGGGTGGAGGGGCAGGGGGCTCTGTTCCACCACGGATTCCAGGGGGTCGAATTTACTGGAATTTGGCCCCCCTGGGATCCATGGCGGAATTCTCTAACATCCCTAGTAGTAAGCTCACACAAGCTGAGAAACCCTTTCCCTGCCAGCGGTCTACAGCGAGAACATTTCTCTATTTGGAAGGGTACTGAAAAATGTAACCCCCAATTTACAGTGTATAATGGTACAGCCCAAAATCCCCTGAAGTAATTCTGCAACAGTTTATATTTCAGTAGGTAGAGATAAGCAGAGGAAGAAATACTCTGAGGCCCCAAAATACATATCACATGGAAATATATGCAACAATAGCCCAACAGCCTATCTTGGATAGGAAAAGCTGTGTCCAGGATTTGTTTGTTTATTTATTAACAAAGACTATATACCACACAATAACAGACATTCTCTGGGAGTTTAGAAATAGAATTTTAGGACCAAAACAGTTCAAACAACAAGTAAAAATGAACAGAATAAAACCAACCACAATATGAAAACTACCCCTCCACACAAAAAACCCAGTAGCAACAGAAATGCTTATACAGCACACTGAAAAGCACTAAAAGATCTTAAAGTTAAGATGTGTGAGAGAATAAAAAGGCACTAAAATGTCCATAGTATTGGTGCCATATGAGACTCTGTGCAGAGGAGATATCACAATCTGGGTGTTACTGACAGAAAAGTAGGGGTGGATGAAAGTCACTTACCTGTCCTCGAAGGACGTTCGCGGTGGGGGGGAGGCGCTTCGCTGGTCCCCCCGCGAAGTTCAGGCCAGGGGGGGAGGCTTCCCGCCTCGGCCCGGCCGAAATTCAGGCCGCGGGAGAGGCTTCCCGCCTCGCCCAGCCGAAATTCAGGCCGGGGGGGAGGCTTCCCGCCTCGCCCGGCTGCGAACGCGAAAGTTTTTTTAAAAAAAAAAAACGCCCCCTGATAGGCTACGTGACGATTCATGTAGCCTATCACGGCTAGATCTGCAAAGTCAGCCGTGATAGGCTACGTCAATCGTCACGTAGCCTATCACGGGTGACTTTTAAAAAAAAAAGTGCGTACGCTAATGGCGGACCCCATAGGGAGCCGCCATTCGCGTTCCTTATTTAGTCGCTGTAGTCTACGTAAATGTTTACGTAGACTACGGTGAAAATAAGTGCAATGCAAATAGCGTTGCCCTTATTTTCGCCGTAGTCTACGTAAATCTTTACGTAGACTACAGTGACCAAATAAGGAACGGGAATGGCAGCTCCCTATGGGGGCCGCCATTATCTGTACACACTTTTTTTTTTTTTAAGTCACCCGTGATAGGCTACGTGACGATTGACGTAGCCTATCATGGCTGACTTTGCAAATCTAGCCGTGATAGGCTACGTGAATCGTTACATAGCCTATCAGGGGACGTTTTTCTTTTTTTCTTTCATTGCAATGGCGGCGGCGGCAGCCAGTCGAAAGACCAGTTGCCGCTCCCGCCCCGCTCGAACACCCGCCAAACCGCTGGCCGGACCCGCCGCCGGGAGGGACATTCGGCAAAGGTAAGTCCCGTCCCGGGGGGGGTGCGGGGTGCGGGGGGTGCGGAGGATTTCTCCCCGAAACTTGTTCGGGGGGCTGAACACGTTGGCGCTCGGCCCCCCGAAGTTTCGGGGAGAAATTCTCCGCCAACCCTACAGAAAAGATCCTTTGTCAAGTGGCCACCTCACTAGGTGGAGGTTCCTGGAAAAGGGCTCTGAAGGTGATATTAAGGTCCAGGTCGGTAGGAAGGAACCAGAAGATCATCAGATGCAATCTGTTTCAGGGTGGTCCATTGTTGTAAAAGCAGATCAGCAGACTCAGTTAAAAAATTAGAAATTTGGAAGATCCCCTCCCCATCTTTATGTGTGAAATATTGCAATGCCACTATTTCATCACTTAAGCAATACACAATTTCACAAAATCAAAAAAGGTATGTACGTTTTTACATATGAAAAAAGTAAAAGTAAAATAAAGGTTAATTCCATTTTTTGAACAATTCAGTTTCCCCTCAGAAAAAATCTCTGAAATACTTCTCTAGCCCTAATTCCATCTGGTGAAGTCCAGTCCCTATCTAGAAACCATTTCGGAAGTAGGAATGTCAGAGAATTCCGCCATGGATCTTGGTGAGGCCGGATGCCAGTGCATTCGGCCCCCCAAAATCTGTGGCGGAATGGCCTGCCCCCCCGGCCCCCCCCCGGATCCCCCTGGGACAAGACTTACCTGGGGCGGATGTTCCGGGTGGCAGTGGCTGCGGCGGCTGTGGTGGCAGCTGCGGCGGCAGCTGCGGCGGCAGCTGCGGCGGCGGCTGCGGCGGCTGGTCTTCTGACTGGCTGCCGCCGCCGCCATTTGCAGTCTGGAGGTTTTTGGGTTTTTTTACAGAGACATGATAGGCTATATAAAGATTTACATAGCCTATCATGGCTGGGTTAAAAAAAACAAAACGCGTACGTAAATGGCGGCAGCTACGGCTGCCGCCATTCGCGTTCCTTATTTTTTGCCATCTTAGTCTACGTAAATATTTACGTAGACTATGACGGCAAAAATAAAGGGGAATGCAAATAGCGTAGCGGGCGCTATTTGCGTCCCTTCTTGATTTGCCGTTTTAGCCTACGTAAATATTTACGTAGACTAAGATGGTGAAAAATAAGGAATGCAAATGGCAGCGGCCGTAGCCACCACCATTTGCGTATGCGGTTTTGTTTTGTTTTGTTTTACCCAGAGCCCTCCGCGGCCGGAAATCCAGCTGCGGACAGCTCTGGCCTGGGCCTGGCTGGCTGCTCTGCAGAGCTGCCGCGGAGCACAGCCGGCTGTCGAGGATTCCGGGGAGAGGAACAGATCGCCTACCCCTCCTCAAGGATTCCGGGGGTAAGGGATGGAATGCCTCCCCCCCCATGAACATAATCCATGGAAAGGTAAGTGACTTTTGTATATCCCTATTCGGAAGTACATAATTGCAAAATTTGGGATGGAATTTGGTTGGGATACATTCCTTGCCATCTCTAAGAGAGCAATCTTATGCTCCCCTAAACAGAGTCTGGGGGCCATAGGATACTTCACATTCCTGGATCCAAGGTTAGAACCAGGAGTCAGAGCTCCCTGCACCCTCCCTCTTGCAGGCGGGGCGGAGAGAACCATGCCAGCTGCCTCTCCAAGGTCACAAAGGTGACTTCTGAGAGGACAGAAAGGGGGCATCCCCATGGGTGGGGAGAGGACCAGGGAGTTCAGCTTCTGCTATATCAAGAGGTCTCCCCAGCCTTCTTCCCTCCCCAGCCTTCTTCCTTCCCCAGTGCCTCAGCTAGATGGACAAAAATGCTAATCTAACTAAAATACAGGGCAAGGGGAGTATGTTGGTGAAGATTGCCTCCACTACTCCTCCCAGTCTGCACTGGATGGCCAGAAGCCTCCAAGTTTTGAGGCTTACAGCCATCACCATAGGATTGTTCCTAACTGAAACACCTATAGGAATGAGGGAGTGGGATGAAGTTGGCTGAGTTTTCCTTGGTTTGCACACACACCGACTTCAGTCCACTTTCTGCTTCAGAGCCTGACTTGATCTGCATCAAGTTGGGCCAGTTTGTGGATTTTCTGTAATTTTAAAGTAATGGAAATTGCAGCTGAATTTTCCGCAAACTACAGCCACCGTTTGCACAAATTACACAAATTCCAGCCACAAATTGAGTGAATTACACAAAGTGCAAATACAAATCCCTATCTGCATAAATTACAGCTTACCTTAAAAACAACAAGAACAACAACAGCAACAAAAAGTTCCCGGAGTTCGAAAAAAACCTGCAGCTTGGCCCCTCAAATGCACACCAAGTCAGGCACACTACAAAACTCCATCAAGCACAGAGGAATAGATTTCCCAGCAAAGGACATCCCTAATATCTGCATATCCATCAATTTCCCCTAAAGCAAGATTAGAAGGACGTTTAGGAGGTCTTGTTCAAGAGAAACATCTGTAGAAATTTCAAGGGAAAGGGAAATAGTTCAGTAAGATTAGTGAAAGCACTCGTGAGGGGGTTGCATATCTCTAATTGATTTTAGTCAAGTATGCAAATTTTCACACTGTTAAAGTAACACTTAAAAGTTAAAGTATTTCAGCTTTGTAAAGTGGCTACTGATCCTGTGGTGAGTGATGGTTTTCTCCACATTTTATCATTGCCCTGGCTATACACACTAAAACTGCATTAGCCTTAATGTAAGTTTAAATGTTTTGGCCATTAATCAGTAAGAGGCTAATGAGGTTTCTCCTAGCAAACAAGTTGTATCTGTTTCTATGATCTGGTTCAGACATGTATTGACATCACTTGATTACTATACACTTTATGTTTGACATCTAAAGGTGTATACTGACTCTATTGAAAAATGCAGTATTTTGAGGGGATACAAAATATTTACGGTGTTACATTCCTTATGGTCCATTTAGAGATGAAAGGCATAATTTACTGTTGCAGACATGTAATGGTGGATACAGATGTGTGCGGCACATCCTAAAAACTGTAGAACCCTAGTGTTGGAAGGGATCTGAAAGGTCATCTTGTCCAATGCCTTGCCAATGCAGGAAGTCCATTGCAACAGCCACTCAGGTGGACTTAAAAGATTCTAAGGAAGGACAGTCCACCACTTTCCAGAGCAGTCTGTTTCATTGTCAAACAGCTCACTCCACCTGAGGTGCTTCCTAAAGTCTAATCTAAATGGCTTTACTTGTAGTTTGAACCTGTTGGTTCAAGTCCTATCTACCAGAGCAACAGAAGATAAATTTGCCATTAGTGGCCGTAAAGCAGCAATCTTGGCTGGCTTGGCTTGGGGACTCTGGGGAAGGAAGGCTGCAGCTTCCTCCCTTCCCTGGCAAGCCATTCACTGCTTTACCTCCTCCATTAGCAGGCTGCTTTGGAATTGCTGGGGAAGGGAGAAGGCTGTAACCTCCTCCTCACCCCAGCACCCCAGAGGAATCCCTGGCTTATCTCCAATCTCTTATCAAAGATCAGAGATAATGGATAGGAAGTGCTGCCAATGGTGGCAGACACAGAAGGTCTGGCAAGATGCTAGAAATGGGTAGGGATGTGTAAAATATGCACATATGCTAATTTGTGCTAATATGCACATCCCTACTTCTTGCTTCTTGCTTCCCTTGAAAGTCCTCAGCTGATTCATACAAACAGGGTTTCCAAATCTACCTCAGGATTTAGCTTCATGGAAAAATGTGGAGGCAGCTTTACAAAATGGTCAGAGAACCAATCTCCAGTGGAGCTAAAAGCCAGTGTGATGCAATGAATATGCCCTCTGTGTGCACATCTCCCTGAGCTCTGTGGAGGAATTTTGGACTATGAATGATAGAAAGAAAAATACATTCCAAAATAGAAACATTGGTTAGTGTGCAGACTGGTACATGCCACAGAGGGGGAAAAAAATGACACAGTGGGAACTTCAATATACGACTTCAGGACCTATGGTGCTTTATTTACTCTACCCAGCCACAGATCAGTTCCAGCCAATTTTCTGTGAAAGATGAACAAAGGGGGTCAATTTCTGCTCTCATTTATACAAACCATCATGTGTGCTGTACAGACTGCAAAGCCTCTGAGTAAATACTGGGCCAGGAAAAACAAATTTATTTACTGGTTGCCAGCAGAAGATTAATAAAGCTTCTGGGAGACTCACACTCTGTTAGTTATCCTTAATCCTTATATAAGTAGTGGAACATCCAGAGCCTTTTGGTTTCATTAGCATACTCTGTATGTTCTTTATTAATCAGATGAACCATGAATCCTCTCCTGAGGTTGCATAATATAAATTCCTTATTATCGCTGAAGTATATTTTCCAAACTCCTCTTCCATAGTTAAGAAGAGGTTTATAGCCTCTTGCCTTTGTTGTTGCAGTCATATGTTTTCTCTTATTTCATTATGTTCAAAAATGCCAAATGTGATTTTTAAAAGCCTATAAAGTACTAAGCAAAAGGGGCCCTGATCTTCTGGGGAACTCAGTATATTCTAGACGAGCACAGGCAAATGTTTCTGACACAGCTTTACTAACAAGAAAGGGCAATGGGAGAGAAATTTGTTCAGTTTGCAATTTGATGCAGATTTGTCTAATTATGACCTGTCAAACCAATATGCGATCTGAAACTCAATTCTCCTTTGAAATTGATACTCCTCTGAATTTTGCCGTGGAGTTCTCTAATCAAACACTGTGTACAAAAATGCATGCACGCACAGATGTGTATATTAGTGAGAATAAAGTGCAAAAACACATTGTGCAAAAAATGAAACAGGTAGACGTGAACAGCTGACTGGATATCCCAGTTAAAATCTGAGGATGTATTGCACAATCTGAGCTAGGCCCACCCTATTGGATTTTATCCATGCATACAGTGTTCAAATATTATTTCTATGTGTGGATATCTCATAGCTTTTCAGGTGGAACAGGCATGTTGGTTAGGTAGGAAGAGGCCACAGACTCTCGCTGCCTCATCATGAGCAAGAAACAGATTAGAGGAGAGTATTGTTCTAACCACACTACAGAAATCAAGGCTGCAATCTGCATACCTAGCAGTAAGAGCTACTGACATAATTTTCACTCATACATTCAATTTAGAAGTCACATTTCTAAATTAATGACCTCCCCCAAAATTAATGACCTCCTCCAAACTAAGCCACATTTCTTCTCAAGTTGGTTCCTGAAGATGACTCACAATTATCAGCATTTTAAAAAGACAGCAACAAAGAAAAGGTATTTAAAAAAATTAACCAGCTACACAATTAAAAACAATTTCCAAATTAAAATTCAACCAAAAAAAAAAGATCTTGTAGTAGCATAGTTCATCAGTGTCACATTCATCAGAATGCAGCTAGGATTCAGTGGGAGAGTTCTAAGGTCCAATTCTGGACTGCAGGTTGGGATTGCATTGTATTTAATGTGTCTTTGCATTAAGAACTTCCTTCAAGAAGAAATCTAGAACAGCAAGGATCACATTGCTTGGAATATTTCTCCCTGCTGTGGTAGGTTTTCATTGGAGATAATATTTTTGTATGGGGGACCATTCAGAAATAATACCCCGCATCTTCAGGTTCCAGTGGAACACTCTTAACACAAGATCTACACCATGCAGAAGGAGGTGGTAGTGTCCTGGACTGTACCACTTCAGACTGTAGTCACTGGTGCAGGGGAGAGGTTCATATTTCTACATACATATCTCATTATGCAAAAGTTCCCTGCATGTATAAAATGAGCACATCAAAGGGAGGACTACACTTAGTTTTGCTTCCTAACGTGCTATTTGTCTAAAAACAGGAAATGTGGGGGAAATGAAGATTAATACCCATGCCACCTTCATTCTATGGTGGCACAAGTCAAGAGGTCCCCAAACATAGTCTCATCATCACTTCATTCAATGTAATTTGTAGAATGGCTGTTAGAATCACTCAATGCTGATTACTTCTTCTTTTTTAATTGAACAGGGATGCTTGTCAGCCTTCTAAAAAGCAAAGCAAAAACTAGGGATTGGACACAGTGGTTCTTCTGGATAAAGGAGTTCCAGATTGCAAGCCCTGACACTTGTAAACCAGGGAGGCTTTTAACTCCAATTCCAGGGGGGTGGAGATTCCACTTGGAGTTTAGTTACAATGAGCCAGAAGTCTAAAGGAGCTATCCAATGTGCTGAACCCATTTTGGGAATAGGGTCCAACACATTGGATAGCTCATTTAGACTTCTGGCTGGTTGTAACTAAAACCCAGAATAGAATCTCTGCCCCACCAAAATTGGAGCCACCAGCCTCCCCTGTTGTAGACATACATCTAGCATCACTAGGTAGAAGCAACTGGAGGAGGTCAGTTGGTTTGTATGGTTTTTTTCTTCTACTTAGGGTATAAATAAGAATGAAATCCGTGCAGCTCATGTTAGGCACATGGCATGATCACACAAGGCCATAGGCAGCCATCTTTGCTAAGTGGGGCTGCCGTACTTCTAGCTGAGGTTTCAAAGGAATGAATGGAAAATTAATGACTGCCCCCAAACTAACAGGAGCTTCTAGAACTTATCACCAATCCCATGTATATTTACAGTGCAATCTGCTATTTAGAAGTAAACCCCATTGAGTTCAGTGGGACTAACACCCAGATGTGTAGATATAGGTTTGTTTGCCCTGATGTCTTTAAATCATGAGCTTCAGAAATGGAGAATGTGAACCAGGACAGCTATGTTTGTTGAGAAATCTGACCAACTTACAGCGAATGCCTTCCTGAAATAAATAAGCACCTCTTGTAAAAAAGAAAAGATTTATGAAGGAGTTTGCACAGGCTACAAGAAAACTAAACCTGACTGAAAATTCATTCTGAACACCTTGAACTAAATAAGTTGCATATCTTGTGTTTCATGAGAATTAAGGATGTTAAGGAACAAGGACTATCAAAATGACTAAATACACACACACACACACACAGAATTGTTTAATTATAATTGAGATGTTGGGTACATTACAGCTAATTTTCTTTGATGTTCAGTTTTATTCTTAGCCTGTACATAATTGTGAAACACAGGCCAAGACACAATAATCCAGTCAGAGTTAGCTACTTTTAGGTATCATTATTTTCAATAGCAAAGTCGGGAGGAACAGAGCTGTGTGCAAATGCCTCTCAAAATTCTCCTGCCTATTTATGGGCAGAGAAATTGGGGGACAACTTCACTGAATTTCTCCTAGGGGAGGATAAATTCTCCAACAGTTTCTCACAGATAGGGCTCACTATTGGCAGGGGTTCTAGCACAGGTTCTTTCTTTTTTCTTAAGGGTTTTTGGTTTATTGCATTGCTCCTGCAAGTGGCAGCAGTATCAACTATGTTGAGGCTTCCACTTTTCTGAGGCAGAATTTTGAATTCCTTTTGGTGGTCTTTTTGAGCTTCCCTAATCACTGTGAGGTGGCCAAGGGTGCAGTGTGTGTTTTCTCTCTCTATTACACATCTTTCCATTGCTCTGCAGCCTCCCAGGCCACCTGCCATTCCTGAACTGAAAAACCCCCACAGGAGGAATTGCCTCATGATGTCTTCCTCATGATGGTTTTAACTGAAGTACGGGAAGCCACAGGTTGCTACAGAGATTATCGTGCAAGGAAAGAAAGGAC
The DNA here is from genome assembly GCF_057233095.1 of Heloderma suspectum. NCBI lineage: Eukaryota > Metazoa > Chordata > Lepidosauria > Squamata > Helodermatidae > Heloderma > Heloderma suspectum. The sequence goes on from NC_139461.1 coordinate 178,545,673, forward strand.
AATCATGAACACTCCTCAGCCACCTCCTAAGTAAGGTAAGCCCAAGAAGCCCAACCCCAACCCATGAGGATTTCTCCGAACTTTCTCCTCCTTTGAATTTCTTTTCGGAAGCAATTTCTTTTCTATCACATTGAATGCGAATGGTCGGAAAAAATGTGGGAGAAATTTTCAGCACAGCACTAGTGAGGAGTACATACTTAACTTTCCCATTGAAATTGCTGAGACTTGACCATGCTCTACTTTGGGCTTCCCTGAGCTGTATCCAATGTTATTCTGCTTAGAGTAGACCCAATGAAATGACAGGGACTTTAGTTAACCATGGGTGGTATCCAATGTAAGTAGGACTAACACTGTATACAACCCATTGCATCCTAAATATTTTAAAATATTTTCATTCGTGAAATGAAAAAAGTTTATATGTGAAAAGTGTTATTTTATAGGTAAAAAGCAGTTTGTGAACTGCCATTTTCAGATCAGATGTGCATATGGGTGATGAAGATGCCAAGTCTCTGCCATAAGTTTTCTGGTGATGTATTTTGAGATTTGAGTGTTCTATATCTGCCTCTAATCTATAGATCATGTCCAAAATGTGGCAGCATTTGGTGGATTTATCCCTTTGGGATCCCATACGGATCTGCTTTTCTGCCAGAATGTAAATCACTTCTCAAACAAAGATGCCTCTTAAACCTTTCACTTCACATGAATCATTCACTGAGAAGTGGAGATGTGGGGTAAGGAATCTGCATTGCTACACAAAAATGTTAAGCAAGGGTGAGCAGAATTTCAGCACTGAATTTTGCTAATAACTTACGGGTGTTAACTTCCTAGTGTCTTTATTGACAAATGAGCCTATTATTAAGAAAATACATGGAAGTTAATTACTTCTTGCTCAGCTCTGTATGCACAGTGCACTGTAGTTAACCCATTTTAGAAATGATAGTAGCTTGGGGTGGGGTGGGGGAGAGAGTTAAAAGTCATCCAGAGAACTCAATATGTAGTTTTATATAAAGATCTAAACAGGGGTTAGTTAAAGTCAGAGACACAACTGTTATTGGCTGAAGCATGCTGGGAATTGTAGGATGATTTTCTTTCTAAATATGCATTGTTTTGCACCCTGTGCATGACAGCTTTTGGCTAAATTTTGAGAACTTTCTGTGGTGTTTGTAGCAGTGCCCACTTAATTGATACATTATGTATTGATTGATTTGGTTTGTACCCCACCTTTCTACCAGAACTGATGCTCAAGGTGGCATACATTCATTAATAAAACCTGATAAAAACAATAATAGGAAAATACATTAAGGGCGCAATCCTATCTGGATAGGTGGCCACCTCTGAACTCAGCAGCAAAGTGAAGACCAGAAGCTTGAAGAGCAACAGCAAGATGAGACAGAAGTGGGAAATGCTGAGGTGAAGAAAAATGGAGTAGAGGATACTCCTTGGAAAAGAGTGACAGTTAGGAGAAGAAGAATTAGATGCCACTCTGCACCAGTGGAAGCAGTGGAGCTGTGGAACTGATTCCAGGTACTTGCGGATGAGACTGGAGGACAGCCTTCAGAGGAAGAATCACAGGGGAACCTACATGAGAGTGAGGAAGAGGCTGAAGGTCAGTCAAGCAGAGGTGATGAAACCCAGGCCTACAACAAGAAGAAGAGAAGAGTGGTAGTAGTGGGAGACTCCTTGCTGCGTGGGATCGAGACCCAAGTATGTCGCGAGGACTAGGAATGGCGGATAATTTCTCCACGAATCTTCGGGAGGCTGAGCGCTGAGGCATTTGGCCCCCCGAAAGTGTTGGGGAAATTCTCCGCTGGCCTCCTGCCCCCCCCGGGATGGGACTTACCGTGGCCAAATGTCCCTCTCGGCTGCGGGTCCCGGCGGCGGTTCGGCAGTGGTTAGGCGGGGGCGGGGGCAGCGGCCGGTCTCCTGACCGGCTGCTGCCGCCAGCGCCATTACAAAATAAAAAAGTAAAAAAAACAACAACACACACCCGTGATAGGCTACATGACGATTTACGTAGCCTATCACGGCTAGCCGTGATAGGCTACATTAATCATTACGTAGCCTACCACGGGGGTTTGTTTTGTTTTTTTACTTTTTCTTTTGCGGCCGGGGAGACGGGGCGCTTCTCCCTGGCCTGAATTTTGGCCGGGCGAGGCGGGGCGCCTCCCCCCCTGGCCTGAATTTCGGCTGGGCGAGGCAGGGCACCTCCCCCCCTCGCCTGAACTTCGGGGGGAGAAGCGAAGCATCTTCCCCCCACCGCGAATCACCCCTAGGAAAAGGTAAGTGACTTTTGTACATCCCTAGCGAGGACCCATGGACTCACTACGTAAGTTGTCTTCTGGGAGAACGGATTAGAGACGTGACTGAAAGGTTGCCTGCACTCATAAAGCCCACTGACAGGAATCCCTTTCTTCTCATCCATGTGGGAACAAATGATACCGCCAAGCGGAGCTACGAAGAAATCACATCAGACTTTGAAGCTTTGGGAAGGAAACTCAAGTAGTTAGAAGATGGATAGAAAGGGAACGAAAAATACTCCGGGTGAATGACTAGCTACAAAGGTGGTGCCGACGAGAGAGATTTGGATTCTGGGAACACGGGCTATACTTCCTGGAAGATGGACTATTGGCACGGGATGGGTTGCACCTCACAAAGGATGGGAAGAATGGGTTTGGCCACTGCATGAAGAACTTCATCAGGAGGGCTTTAAACTGAATCCTACGGGGAAGGGAGATGTAAAGTTGGGGGTATCAATGGACATAGGCACATGCACTGCAACAGAGAGAACAGCTCTGATAGCCCCCAATAATAGTCTTCAGACACATGTAGGAAGACAGTCAGACTATGAAGCACATGGTCTTCGATGTCGATATACTAATGCCCAGAGTATGGGAAACAAACAGAATGAACTTGAACTCTAATACAAGAGGGAAATTATGACTTGATAGGTATAACTGAGACTTGGTGGGATGACTCTCATGACTGGAATGCAGCAATTGAAGGATATAACTTGTTCAAAAAGAACAGGAGGAACAGAAAGGGAGGTGGGGTTGCACTACATGTGAAAAATACATATCTCTGCACAGAAATACAGGAGGATGAGCTTGGTTGCCCCATCGAGAGCATCTGGATCAAAATAAATGGAGCAAAGAATAAAAGGAACCTGGTGGTCGGAGTCTACTACTGGCCACCCAATCAAGGAGAAGATGAGGATGAAACTTTTGAAAAGCAAATAGCCAATGTTTTAAGGAAGCATGATGCAGTAGTAATGGGGGACTTCAATTTCCCCAATATTTGTTGGGAGACAAATTCTGCAAAACATGGCCCCTCCAGGAAATTCCTGACTTGTGTGGTGGATAACTTCCTCCTACAGAAAGTAGAGGAAGGAACTAGAGGATCAGCTTTCCTTGACTTGATCCTAACCAACAGAGATGACTAGGGATGGTGGAGAATTCTGCCACGGATTTCAGTGAGACAACTGAAACAACGATCCAGTGGCTCCACAGTTGGCTACTGAATCGGACTCAAAGAGTGCTTATCAATGGGACCTTCTCAAACTGGGGAGAAGTAATGAGTGGGTTACCGCAGGGCTCAGTCCTGGGCCCAGTGTTCTTCAAGATTTTTATTAATGACTTGGAGGAAGAGGTGCAGGGAATGCTGATCAAATTTGCAGATGACACAAAATTGGGAGAGATAGCTAATACTTTGGAAGATAGAAACAAAATTCAAAGTGATCTGGATAGACTGGAGCGCTGGGCAGAAAACAAGAGCATGACCTTTAATAGGGATAAATGCCAAGTTCTGCACCTAGGAAAAAGAAACCAAATGCACAGTTACAAGATGGGGCATACGTGGCTCAACCACACTATGAGCGAGAAGGATCTTGGAACTGTTGTCGATCACAAGCTGAATATGAGCCAACAAGGTGATGTGGCTGCAAAAAAGACCAATGCTCTTTTGGGCTGCATTAATAGAAGCATAGCTTCCAAATCCCAGGAAGTACTAGTTCCCCTCTACTCAGCACTGGTTAGGCGGCATCTGGAGTACTGTGTCCAGTTCTGGGCACCACACTTTAAAAGGATGCAGAGAAACTGGAGAGGGTTCAGAGGAGGGCAACAAAGATGATCAGAGGACTGGAAACAAAGCCCTACGAGGAGAGAGTGAAAGAACTGGGCATGTTTAGCCTTGAGAAGAGAAGACTGAGAGGAGATATGATAGCGCTCTTTAAGTATTTGAAAGGCTGTCACAGAGAGGAAGGCCAGGAACTCTTCTTGATCATCCCAGAGTGCAGGACACATGGGCTCAAGTTACAGGAAGCCAGATTCCGGCTGAACATCAGGAAAAACATCCTGACTGTTAGAGCAATGCAATGGAACTAGGGATGGCGGAGAATTTCTCCACGAATCTTCGAGAGGCCGAGTGCCGATGCGTTCAGCCCCCGAAAATGTTGGGGAAATTCTCCGCCACCCCACCCCCGGGATGGGACTTACCTTTGGCGAATGTCTCTCTCGGTGGCTGGTCCCGGCGGCGTTTTGGCGGGGGCGGCGGCCGGTCTCCTGACTGGCTGCTGCCGCCGCCTTTACAAAACAAAGTAAAAAAAACCAACAACCCGTGATAGGCTACGTAACAATTTACGAAGCCTATCACGGCTAGATTTCCAAAGTCAGCCGTAATAGGCTACGTAAATCGTCATGTAGCCTATCACGGGTGACTTTGAAAAGAAAAAAAAAAAGTGCGTACGCAAATGGCAGCGGCCCATGGGCACCGCCATTTGCGTTCCTTACTTTGGCACGTCTAGTCTTCGTAAACATTTACGTAGACTATGGCTAAAATAAGGGAAGGCTATTTGCGTTGCCCTTATTTTCACCGTAGTCTACGTAAATCTTTACATAGACGAGATGTGCCAAAATAAGGAACGCAAATGGCAGCGCCCATGGGGCGCCGCCATTTGTGTACATGCTTTTTTTTCCCCCAAAGTCATCCGTGATAGGCTACGTGACGATTTACGTAGCCTATCACGGCTGACTTTGGAAATCTAACCATGATAGGCTACGCAAATCGTTACGTAGCCTATCACGTGTGTGTGTGTGTGTGTGTGTTTGTGTGTCTTTACTTTTTTTTTTTGCGGCCGGGGAGACGGGGCACTCCTCCCCGGCCTGAATTTCGCCGGCGAGGGATGAGGCGCCTCCCCCCTGACCTGAATTTCGGCCGGGCGAGGCGGGGCACCTTCCCCCCTCGCCTGAAATTCGGGGGGAGAACCGAAGCGCCTCCCCCCCACCGCGAAGCAAGCTGCGGGACAAGGTAAGTCCCTTTCATCCATCCCTAAATGGAACCAATTCCCTAGGGAGGTGGTGGGTAGGGTTGGCGGAGAAATTCTCCACGAATCTTCAGGAGGCCGAGTGCCGACGCATTCGGCCCCCCAAAAGTGTTGGGGAAATTCTCCGCTGGCTCCCCGCCCCCCCGGGATGGGACTTACTTTCGGCAAATGTCCCTCTCGGCGGAGGGTCCCGGCGGCGGTTCGGCGGCGGTTCGGCGGGGGCGGGGGCGGTGGCCGGTCTGCCGACCAGCTGCCGCCGCTGCCATTGCAAAAAAAATAAGTAAAGTAAAGTAAAAAAAAAACAAACTCCACACCTGTGATAGGCTACGTAACGATTTACGTAGCCAATCACGGCTAGATTTCCAAAGTCAGCTGTGATAGGCTACGTAAATCGTCACGTAGCCTATCATGGGTGACTTTGAGAGAAAAAAAAAGCGCATACGCAAATGGCGGCGGCCCATGGGCGCCGCCATTTGCGTTCCTTATTTTGGCACATCTAGTCTATGTAAACATTTACGTAGACTACAGCAAAAATAAGGGAACGCTATTTTCCCTTATAGATTTCCAGAGTCAGCCGTGATAGGCGACGTAAATCGTTACGTAGCCTATCACGGGTGTGTGTGTTTTGGGGTTTTTTTTTTCCTTTTTTTTTAGTGGCTGGGTAGACAGGGCGCTCCTACCCAGCCTGAATTCCGCCGGCGAGGGATAGGGCGCCTCCCCCCCCTCACCTGAACTTCGGGGGGAGAACCGAAGCGACTCCCCCCCACCGTGAAGCAAGCTGCGGGATGAGGTAAGTCCCTTTCGTCCATCCCTAGTGGTGGGCTCTCGCTCTCCCACACTGGAGGCATTCAAGTCGAGGCTGGACAGCCATCTGTCAGGGTTGCTCTGACTTGGATTCCTGCATTGAGCAGGGGGTTGAACTCAATGGCCTTGTAGGCCCCTTCCAACCCTACTATTCTATGATTCTATTCTATGATTCTATCCAAAGCAAGGCAGGAGAAGCACGGGGGGGGGGGTGGAGGATAGTTCCCTCCATGCCTCTCCTGCCCTGCTTTTCCTGCTAGACAGCTGTTTTCGGCTGTCTAGGCATGGGCGGAGGGCAAGCAGGAGAGAAGGCTGCTGTATGACACATAGGATGTTTTGTATTGCTACGCTCTCCCCACCCTGGAATAACCCCAGCCTCGCCACTTTTCAGCCCCTCTAGGCTCCTCTTCCAAGCACAGAGGATGGGGTTTCTCTGTGCTGCCTCCGAGGCAGCACAGATATGGAGGGAGGTCAGTTTTCTGGGAACCAACCTTGGAGACAAAATTATGAGGGAAATTATGACTTGATAGGTATAACTGAGACTTGGTGGGATGACTCTCATGACTGGAATAGAGCAGTTGAAGGATATAACTTGTACAAAAACAGCAGGAGGAACAGAAAGGGAGATGGGGTTGCACTATAGGTGAAAAATAAATCTCTCTGCACAGAAATACAGGAGGATGAGCTTGGCAGCCCCATCAGGAGCATCTGGATCAAAATAAATGGAGCAAAGAATAAAAGGAACCTGGTGTTCAGAGTCTACTACCGGCCACCCAATAAAGGAGAAGATAAGGATGAAACTTTTGAAAAGCAAATAGCCAACGTTTCAAGGAAGCATGATGCAGTAGTAATGGGGGACTTCAATTTCCCCAATATTTGTTGGGAGACAAATTCTGCAAAACATGGCCCCTCCAGGAAATTCCTGACTTGTGTGGCAGATAACTTCCTCCTCCAGAAAGTAGAGGAAGGAACTAGAGGATTGGCTATCCTTGACTTGATCCTAACCAACAGAGATGATTTACTGGATAAAGTAGCAGTTACAGGAACTCTGGGGGAAAGTGACCATGTTATACCTGGGTTCTTGGTTCTAAGGGAAGCAAAAGTCGAGTGTAGTCAAATGAGTACCCTGAATTTTAGGAAAGCTGATTTTAATAAACTCAGAACAATGATAAGTAAGGTCCCATTACAAGCAACTCTAACGAGAATGGGAGTCCAAGATGGGTGGGAGCTTTTAAAAAAGGAAATTCTCAAGGCACAATCACAAACAATTCCAACAAGAAGAAAAGGTGGAAGACAACAGAAGAAGCCAATGTGGCTTCACAAAAAGGCTTTCTTCAGCTACGTGCATAGTAAAAGGCAGAGGAAAGAAATGGTGGTTCAGCTATTAAATAAGGATGGCAAAATGATAACAAGAAATTCCTAATTTGGCTCAGTCTTCTCCCAAAAGAGGGTCTAAGACCCCCCTGGCAAAGGTGAAGTACAGGCTGAAGGGGCAGGATTGCAGCTTGAGATTGATATGCATATGGTCAAAGAACACCTAATTACTTTGAATGAGTTCAAATCTCCAGGGCCAGATGAACTGCACCCTAGAGTAATAAAGGAACTAGCAGAAGAACTCTCAAAACTGCTGTCTATTATCTTTGAGCAATTATGGAGGATGGGTGAAATGCCAGATGACTGGAGGAGGGCTAATGTTGTCCCTATCTTCAAAAAGGGTAAAAAGGAGGAACCTGGGAACTATGGACAAGTCAGTTTGACATCAATCCCAGGGAAAATTCTGGAGCAGATCATAAAGCAATCCATCTGGAAGCACCTTGACAACAATGCCGTAATTACTCGAAGCCAACATGGATTTGTCAAGAACAAATCCTGCCTGACTAATCTGATCTCATTTTTGGATCAGGTAACCTCCCTTGTGGACTGTGGGAATACTGTGGATATAATATATCTCAACTTCAGCAAAGCTTTCGACAAAGTGGCCCCACGATCTCCTGATGAGCAAACTAGCTCAAAGTGGGCTAGATGAAACAACGATCTGGTGGATCCACAGTTGGCTACAGAATCGGACTCAAAGTTTGCTTATCAATGGGATCTTCTCTATCTGGGGAGAGGTAACGAGCGGGGTACCACAGGGCTCAGTCCTGGGCCCAGCGCTCTTCAACATTTTTATTAATGACTTGGAGGAGGAGGTGCAGGGAATGCTGATCAAATTTGCAGATGACACAAAATTGGGCGAGATAGCTAATACCTTCGAAGACAGAAACAAAATTCAAAGTGATCTTGATAGACTGGAGCGCTGGGCAGAAAACAACAGCATGACATTTAATAGGGATAAATGCCAAGTTCTGCACCTAGCAAAAAGAAACCAAATGCACAGTGACAAGATGGGGGATATGTGGCTCAACAATACTACAAGCAAGAAGGATCTTGGAATTACAGTAGATCACAAGCTGAATATGAGCCAATAATGTGATGTGGCTGCAAAAAAGGCAAATGCTCTTTTGGGCTGCATTAATAGAAGCATAGCTTCCAAATCCCGGGAAGTACTAGTACTCTACTCTACTCAGCACTGGTTAGGCCTACTCTGGAATACTGTGTCCAGTTCTGGGCACCACACTTTAAGAAGGATGCAGACAAGCTGGAGAGGGTTCAGAGGAGGGCAACAGAGATGATCAGGGGACTGGAAACAAAGCCCTATGAAGAGAGACTGAAAGAACTGGGCATGTTTAGCCTTGAGAAGAAAAGACTGTGAGGAGATATGATAGTGCTCTTTAAGTACTTGAAAGGCTGTCACAGAGAGGAAGGCCAGGATCAATTCTCGATCATCCCAGAGTGCAGGGCATGGAATCATGGGCTCAAGTTACAGGAAGCCAGATTCTGGCTGAACATCAGGAAAAACTTCCTGACTGTTAGAGCAATACAATGGAACCAATGACCCAGGGAGGTGGTGGGCTCTCCCACACTGGAGGTGGTCAAGATGAGGCTGGACAGCCATCTGTCAGTGATGCTCTGTCTTGGATTCCTGCATTGAGCAGGGGGTTGAACTCGATGTCCTTGTAGGCCCCTTCCAACCCTACTTTTCTATGATTCTATTATTCTAAAACAGCATATCCCATGGCCGTCTAGCTGCTGTCTAGTGGCCATAGAATTGCTCCCTAAAACAGAATTAAAAAGACAATAGTACCAGAGTGAAAACAGCATCCATCTCAACAGACCTGCTTACACACCAAAGGGCAGTTGAATAAAGCAGTCTTTACCTACTGGTGGAATGGCAGCAAAGAGGGAGTGAACCTAGCCTCCCAAGGCAGCAAATTCCACAGTCAGGGAGCAGCCATCAAGAAGGCCCTCTTTTGTGTTGTCACTAAACACACCTCTGAAGGCAGTGGTCTCAAAAGAAGGGCCTCTCCAGAAGATCTTAACAACTGGCCAGACTTGTGCGGGAGGACGGAGGAGGCAGTCTTTGAGGTCCCAAGCCACATAGGTCCCAAGCCACATAGGGCTTTATAGGTTATAAACAGCACTTTGAATTCTGTCCAGAAACAGACCAGTAGCCAGTAAAGCTTTTGTAACAAGGGGGTCACATGCTTCCTATAAACATTTGGCCTAAAATTTTGCCTGAAGTGACATTCAAAGCAGATTTTGTGGTTGTTGGAAAGTATGGAAAGTATCTGAGGGATTTTGAGAACAAAACAAAAGCAGTTCTATAAGAGAAATAAATTGAAATTGTGACAGTGATGTGTGCACAATTGTAGATTAATCCCATCCTTACTTATCAACCCTCATTATTGGGCCTGGACACAAATAGTGGGGTGGGTGAGAGGATAATGTCAGGTACCCCAAATTAATGTGTGGTGCCTCCAGCCCATTAGTTTCTACCTCTCCCTAACCAGTGAAGTGAAATTACGAGAAGCAAAACAGCGTTTCTCCCCTTCACACAGATTATACAAGTAACAGAAGTTATTTAACAAAGGGTGGGGGACAGGAAGAATCAGAATTATAATAAATGAGGATGTGTGTCTGTCTGTCCATCTGTCCATCCATCTGTCTGTGCCATAGCACTAAGACTATGAAACCTAGATACCTGAACCATGGCATGCCTATTAAGGGGACCCTGGGGATGTGCACCTCAGGGTTATTTTTTTAATGCATACATTATTTTTTAATTAATTTAGATGTGTTCATGTGGTTGAAGCCTGTAGTAACATCGCCAACCACCATGGTTTGACTTTCCTAACAAGCGCATAGATTTGTAGTTTATACAGTTTGATGCCTGGGGAGATTAGTAGGCCAAGAGACAGAGTGATATGTCTCCCCCTGCTGTGTCTGTGCCTAGGAGGGCCAGTGGGCATGGTTTTACTCAGACAGGGTGGATATGATGTGTCCAACTCTGACAGCTGTGTAAGTTTGTTTGAAGGCTTCACTGCATCAAACTAAGGGCTACTCCAACCTGTGTGAAGCTGAGTCCATTTGGTGGAGAGAGAAGAGGGAGAGAGTAGATAGACAGACAGACAGGGGTGTGTGCGTGTGTACGTACATATGCCATATAAGGTGTTGTTCTTGTTTTTTAAACCTAATAAGGAGGGTATTAACAAGAATATTTTCTTCAAGCAGACAATAAATGGGCATTGAATTACTCACAAGTTTCGCAGATTTGTAACTTCTGGAGAGTCCTTGGTTGAATATAGGGATGGCCCATTCAGTCTATTGTCAGTCTATAATACTTTCCACATGCAATTATTATTAGTTATATAGAAATACAGTACAATGTACCATCGTGGGGAAGACAGTGGCCAGGTTACCTGTTTACTTGCCTGCTCAGTTTGCTGTCCAGTTGCTAACTGTGGATGGGCAATTTCAAAGCCCCTGTTGCTCTCCCTTCGTAGGGTTCCTTGGACCCCTTCAAATAGAAGAAACTCCTCTGGCAGCCTGCCAAATAGAAGACTGTCCTCTATAAAAGAGGACACATGGCCACACTAAAAGGCTGCCATGGTTTCTTTACATTTCTTCTAAAGGTAGCTTTTTCTTCTTTCTCCCCCAATTTTACTCTATTTCCCTCTCAAAATCAACTCATTCTCTCATCTCTTCAAACCTCTATAGCACCTGCTCGTCATCTATTAAAAAAAGAAAAGAGAAGGAAAAAAACAGCATTCCCCTGCAGGAAGCCATGAAGAGGCCATACTCTCAAGGTTGCTAGGGGAACATCCAAAGCCTGTGGACCTGAGTGACCAGGTCTGTTGCCAAGAGGCAACTGTTCTTTTTACATACGATTCAGAATACAATAATGAAGACAAAAATGGGTGAAGGAAAGATTTTATTAAGCAGTAACAAATCAACAGAGCAGAAGATTAAAGCAGAATACCACAATGCAGTGACTGCAGCAGGAAACATCAAAGCCAAATCATAAGCTTACACCCCTACAGTTGCTGGGAATCCCAAATGGGAACAGACATGACTCCTCTAATGGCCTGGTCTTACGCAGCACCTTTCCAGATCAGCCTGCATTGAGATCCCACCTTGGAGTGTCTCAGGGATTCTTATATACTATTATGCTCATATATCTCCACTTCTATTCTAGGGATGTCGGAGGATTCTGGTTTGGGAGTTGAGCTTGGTAAGTTTTCGCCACCTCGGACCCCCCGACACTAGCTTGTGGATCCCTGAGCTTGCCCCACTCAGGCTGCACCAAGTGGGGCAAGCTCACAGTTTCACACTTTTTTTGCGAGCCACCATTTTGCGCAACATCATGGGAATCATCATTTATGGAAATCGCAATTTTTGCAAAATTGCGGCTCTAAATAGTGTGATTTACACAAAATTTCAGGCATAAATGGTCTAATTAGACCATTTACGTCTGCAATTTTGTGTAAACTGTGCTATTTAGGGCCACAATTTTGTGCAAATCATAACTTCTGTAAATGGCTATACCCACAATTTTGTGCAAAATGGTGGCTTGTGAAAAAGCAAGAGACCACAAGCTCTCACTGGGCACCCATGGACTATCTGGTGACTTGCCCTCCAGGGTCGGGCAAGCATGGGAGTCTGGTGAGCAGCACCCGAACAGGACCTGGGGGAGTTCACCCATCCCTACCCTATCCTAGCTGTACCCCAATGACTTCAAGAATGTTTGGCCATAATCCAGCAGAGATAACTCCATCCCAGCTACTCTGGCTAGCAGCACACTAACCTTGAGTTTTTGCCACAGGCTTATCTACCAGCTTCTCAAATTGTTCAGTCTCAAACAGATAACTGACTCTGGGAGCTAATGAGAAGAAGAAGCATTGCTTAACTTAAAGCAACAGGCCCAATTAGCAGTCTGGGCACAGAAGGAGTAATTGCTATACACCACTAAGTCCTCAGAGTAACAGTGTCCTAATCCCTCCTATCCTTGAGGCTTCTGCTTCTGTTGAATAAGTCAGGCATGTATTATCATCTGTATGTAGGGAGCTGCCAGGGTCACATGGGAAAGAAAGCCACCATAATTGCAATTGCAGTTCAGAGAACTGCATTTCCCATGGGCTCATGTTTTGCACTTTGGACAAAAAGCAGGGTGTGAATCGGCATGCCAGGGATGGTGAAGAGGGAGAAAGGGATGCCCCTCCTCCCCTTGTGCCTTCTTTTTCTGTGTTTCCTGTGTGCTCTGCTGCTGGCTGATGCTGCCTGGCACCACCACTGATTGGCAGGGAAGAGAAGGGGTGTGGGTGTCTGAGGGTGGGAATTGGTGGCGAGGGCTGTTGAGGTGGGAAGGAGTCTCTCAGGATGGCTCAGAAACATTATTTTCTTTTTTAAAAATAATTGATTTCTTCTTACTTTTTAAAATAATAAAAAATCATTTCTCATCTGCCTTTCAGGACCATAGTCTTCCCAAGGTGGCTTACAGCAGAAAAACAATACAGGCATATTAATGAAATCATATTGCATACAAACAATTTTAAATAAAACCAGTTTCAGTAAAATACAGTGTCTTTATCTGAGTTCTTCCTTCGTGTTTTCTGCAAGAACCCAGATAATTTCTTAATCCATGGTGAGCCTGGGAGACTGTATATCAATGTAAATGCAGGAGAATATTCCCAGAAAATAATTTCCCTGGCCCCACCTGTTGAAATAATAAACTGTTTTATAGGTATACCAGAATTGCCCCAAATCCCCCTCTTCTTTTGGCAGACCGCCAGTCCCTGCAGGACCAGGCCCCCAGGTACGGAGCCAGCTGTGCTGCTCCACCTGCCCCTCCCTGGAGGGGCTACATAAGCTGTCTGGCTGAGGTGGCCTGGGAGAGCCAGGGCCTGCAGGAGAAGCCGCCGCCACCACCACCACCACCACCACCACCACCACCACCGGGGAAGAGGCGTGCTTGCTGCTGCTGGGCCTGCTGCCGCTGCCGCTACCACCGCCACCAGGCCTTCCCTGTGGACTCCTGCCTGGCATTTTTAAGGGGATTTTAATTGTTTTGTTTGTTTGTTTTATTTTGTTGGGGGGGATTTTGTTGTGTTTTTAGGGGTGGGTAGCCTGCCTGATAGGCGGGAGTGAGGGGGCATGTGTCCACCTGATGGAGGCAGTGGGGGGAGGGTTGGGGGCCAGAACATATCCAGGCTGGGCGGCAGGCGCTGGCGGAGCGCTAGGGGCAGGCCATGCCAGGTAAGGGGAACAAGGGAGAGATGTGTAGTATCTGTCCCCTGCTCCGGGCCTGTCCAGAGCCAAAGGATGGCTGGGAGAGGCGTGACCCCATCTTCTGGCCTTCTTTTGCTGCTCTGCAATGCCAGGTCTGTTACCCAGAAAACCTCCCTCATCCATGACATGATCCTGGACGAGGGTGCAGACCTGGCATGTATTACGGAGACCTGGCTGGCCGAGGCTGCTGCTCCAACCCTTGCAGCCATGTGTCCAGCTGGATTTTCGTATGCACAGCAGCCGAGGGCTGGGGATCAGGGAGGGGGAATGGCTGTTATCTACCGAGAGTCCTTGGTCTTCACCAGACCCCCTCTCCGGGAGACCAAGGTTGCTGAGTGCATGTACTGGAGGTTGGGCCCGAAGGGCAGTCTGGGGATTCTGCTCGTGTACCGTCCACCCCGCTGCACGACTGACTCCCTGGCCAAGGTGCTTGAGGTGGTCTCTGATGTGCGTGTACAGTCCCCTAACTTACTGGTGTTGGGGGAGTTCAACGTACATTCGGAGGCCATCCTCACAGGAGCACCTCGGGACTTCATGGAGACCATGGCCTCCTGGGAGCTGCACCATATTCTAACTGGGCCCACCCATGTAGCCGGTCATGCACTAGACCTTGTGTTTGTTTCTGGAGAAGCGGGGAGTGATCTGGAAGTCGGGGGTATATCCACCACCCCCTTGTCATGGTCAGATCACTATCTGGTGACGTTGGACTTCTCGGTTCCACAACCCCTCCGCAGGGGTGGAGGACCCATTAAAATGGTCAGCCCCAGGCGTCTTATGGATCCAAATGGATTCCTGAACGCGCTTGGGGATTCTCTGGGGCATGCCAACGGCCACTCGGTCGAGACCCTGGTGGGTGGCTGGAATGCCGCAATCACTGGGGCATTAGATCGGGTGGCTCCGAAATGCCCTCTCCCCCTGAACAGGGCTCGGACTGCAGCATGGTTCAATCCGCGGTTACGAGCTCTGAAACAGGAGGTGAGACGGCTAGAGCGCCGGTGGCGGAAGTCTCGCTCCAAAGACGATCAGACACGGGCTAGAGCTATATCTTCAGCCTATCACGTGGCGGTGAAGGCAGCAAAAAAGGAATATTATGCTGCCTCCATCGCGTCTGCAGAGTGCTGCCCCAGGAGGCTGTTCCAAGTGGTCCGGAGCCTGGTCGGTCCTGTGTCTCCGGAACCACTGGAGCATTCTAAGGCCTCCTGTGAGGCTTTGGCAAGGCACTTTGCAGATAAAATTGATCAGATTAGGTGTGTTACTCTGCACACTGTGGATACAGTTAGTGAGCAAGAGGCAGCCTGTGGCAAACCGGTTTTGTGGGATCGGTTCCAGCTTCTTCCTCCTGATGAAGTGGACAAGGTGCTTTCATCTGTAAGGCTGACCACCTGCTTACTTGATCCTTGCCCATCTTGGCTCATTATGAGCTGCAGAGAGAGACTGGGTGAAGGGATCAGGGCAGTGGTGAACACCTCCCTTGAGGAGGGAGTGATGCCATCAGCCCTCAAGGAGGCACTGATAAGACCGCTCTTAAAGAAGCCCTCCTTGGATCCTCAAGTTCTGAACAACTTTCGCCCAGTCTCAAATCTGCCATTTTTGGGCAAGGTGATTGAGCGGGTGGTGGCGGTGCAGTTGAAGGCACACTTGGAAGAAACTGATTATCTAGACCCATTTCAGTCGGGCTTCAGGCCTGGGCATGGGACAGAAACGGCCTTGGTCGCCTTGGTGGATGATATGAGGAGGGCTCTGGATAGGGGTGAATGCTCCTTCCTTGTTCTCCTCGACCTCTCAGAGGCTTTTGATACCGTTGACCACGGTATCCTCCTGGACCGCCTGGAGGTGTTGGGCATTGGAGACACTGTATTGCGGTGGTTCCGGTCCTTCCTCTCCGGCAGGTACCAGAGGGTAGCACTGGGAGAGGAGGTTTCGGACCCGTGGCCACTTACTTGTGGGGTGCCACAGGGTTCCATCCTCTCCCCGATGCTATTTAACATCTATGTGAAGCCACTGGGGGCTATCATCAGGAGGTTTGGGGTGCAGTGTCATCAATATGCGGATGACACACAGCTCTACCTCTCATTCAAATCTTCACCAAGGTTGGCCGTAGAATCCCTGTCCAAATGTCTGGAGATGGTGAGTGGCTGGATGGGGAGGAATAAGCTGAAGCTGAACCCTGACAAGACCGAGGTACTTTTGGTGGGAGACAAGAGGAGGCTGGGGGATGTTGACCTGGTGTTGAATGGGGTACGGCTACCCTTGAAAGACCAGGTCCGCAGCCTGAGGGTCATTTTGGACTCCCAGCTGTCCATGGAGGCTCAGGTGTCAGCTGTGAGCTGGACAGCGCTGTATCAACTCCATCTGATACGGCGGCTGCGCCCCTTCCTTCCCGACCATCTGCTCCCATCGGTAGTACATGCACTGGTTTCCTCTCGTTTAGACTACTGTAATGCGCTCTACGTGGGGTTACCCTTGAAGACGGTTTGGAAGCTGCAGCTGGTACAGAACGCAGCGGCTCGCCTGATTAAAGGCAACCGCCGGCGAGATCACATCACTCCAGTGCTGAAGGAGTTGCACTGGTTACCAGTTGTTTTCCGGGCCAAATTCAAGGTGTTGGTTTTGACCTTTAAAACCCTATATGGTTCCGGCCCAGCCTATCTTAAGGAGCGCCTCCAGCAACACCAGACAGGCCACTTAACAAGATCAGCCTCGGATGGCCTTCTCTCTGTCCCATCAGCCAGGACAGCTAGACTGGTGGGGACGAGGGAGAGGGCCTTCTCTGTGGTGGCCCCCACTCTGTGGAATTCCCTCCCTAGGGAACTCCGTCATGCCCCCTCTTTAATGAGCTTCCGTCGTGCATTAAAAACGTGGTTGTTCAGGCAGGCATTTGGGGTGGGTTAGGGTATTTAAAAAAAAAATTATGGTAAAATTTTATTGTTTTAAATTGTTTTATGGGGGTTGTACATCGCCCAGAGTGGCTGGGTGACCAGTCAGATGGGCGATTAATAAATTTAATAAATAAATAAATTCTTTTTTCTGTTTATATACCTTTATTTTAGAGTTAGTGTTTTGTTGTGGTTTTGTGCTGTTAGGTGTTTTTGGCTTTATTTTGATGGAAATAGTGTGATTCAATTAATACAATAAAATAAATAAAATAAAAATATTCCTGCTCCCTTGGGTTAATACAAAAATTCATTCTACTAACTTTGGCAGCTGGGGGGTGCGGGGAGCCAATATTATATTCCATATATACTGTTGGAATTTTCTCCACTGCTCCCAACCTGTATGATGCAATTAATTGTGAATTTTCTGTGCTGCTCTCTAAAATTGCTATTTCTCCATCCATGCAGGAATCCCTGAGTGTTATCATTTTTTTTAACTATCTGAGTTATTACTTTTGTGACTAATTCATCTATTCTTACTCTGGTGAACACCCACATCTTTTTTGCTTAGCTTGGTCCTGAGACTAATTATTCATAGCCGAGTCTAAATTGAATCACTGCCTCTGTACTTTAACCTGCACCCGATTTATCTCTCGCTCTTTACCTTCCCATTCCTAGGAGCATTCTGACATTATTATTTCCTAAATCCCTACAGGGAAAATAAGATCTGTTTCAGGACTTTCCCTTGCAGGTAAACTGGATCGAGTTTGAAGAGGTGGCCATGAACGGGTGGAAAGAGAATGACCACTGGTTTTGCTAACACCCAGTCCGCACATTACATTGAGGGAGATGCAAATGGTGCAATACTGGAAACTGCTAATCAAACTGCAGGTTGGGGATATTTATTTATTTATTATGACATTTCTATACCACCCCATAGCCAAAGCTCTCTGGGTGGTTTACAAAAGTTCAAACATTAAAATACAATATACAAAGTTTAAAAAAACAATTACATAAAGAGATACAGACAAGCAACACATAACTAAAAACAACTTTGAACTAAAAACATTTTTTTAAAAAAATCCAACAATAAAATACAGCTTAAAACAACACTGCTTAAAAATAGTATGCAAGACTCAGCAAAAGGAACATATTTTTGAAGGCACCTATACATACATACACACGCACATGACTCTCCCTGTATGTAGTAAACCAGCAAACAAAGAACAAACTGTTGAGTTCAGAAAAATGATTCAGCTGCATTTTGAACTGGTACAGTCCAGATGTCTGCCACCTCAGTCTGAATAATGTGTAGAATGGCTCAGCATGTACACTGAAAAATTAGGAGAGAACGGGAACCAGAACTAACTTTCTTGAGGCCACTTTTTTTTTTCTTTTTTCTTTGGTGCCTGGGAAGGAAGTTGATGTTGATGGAAGGGGGTGGCTGAGTTGATGTTATCCCTGTGAAACCACAGAAGATTCTAGGGGTGTACTCCCAATTCATGCAAAAAAAATATGTTACAGCCAGACATGTCAGAGGGGGCTTGAGATCCTAGTCGTTGACTCTCTCAGAAACTTCACCGTCTGGACTGACCCTACCATTCTTTGCCTCAGTTGACAGATCCTTGGGGGCAGCAGTAACCCCCATTAATTCCTCCTGAGTCCCCTGGCCATTGGCTTCTGTTGGAGGACCGTGTGTGCCACATGGCTTGTCCTGCAGCCCCTGAACAGTTGCCCTCAAGTATAGCAGAGGAAACTGTCCTGACACAAGTGCTGAAGGAAATTCAACTGCCAGTCCATTTTGCTTCTATATCTGGATATATATTTTTCTTTGCCTCAGACAGCAAATGATCTTGGGCTGTCTTTGTTCACTGGTCTTATTGAAAAAGTTTCTGCATTCCTTGAAATTCAAATTAAACTTGGAATTTTATTTCAGGAAAAAATTGGGAGTAGCCTAGAAATGTGCAAACCCCTCTGCCCCCCTGACCAAATTTCACTAGTCTTCCAGTTTGCATCCAGCAACATTTCTTGAATGCTTCTACTGAATAGGAGCCCCATGCCTCAGCCTATACACACGTGCACGCACATGCGCACGCACACACACACACACACAAGCATACTCAATTTTATGTCACATTCTGAAATTAGTTGAGCTTGCCCTGGTTAATCAACAGGACATGTTAGTTGCAGCTAACTTATGTTACATTGATTCCAGCAGGTCCTAAGCATGGCTGACTTACCGTTTCTGAAACATGCCCCCTAAATTTGTCCTTCTCATGTCAATAAGAAGGTCAGTTTATGATGCCATGGGCACGCCCAGTCATGAATTCCAAGTAACCACAGATCGTTTTCAAAACTTCTGTTTTACAAATAATATCTTAATATCATGCAGGAAACTGTAAATCATATATTACTATCAGTCTTCTCCCCCTGTTGTGTGTTCTTGCTTTGCTAATAAATGGTTTACTGTCATTCAAATGTCATTACTTTTGGTCTCCAAATGCTACTTTTCCAGCAGTTATGCTCCATTTGCATGACGTTTTAATGACCTGCATGCAGTGAACATGATGGCTGGGCATTTAAAGCTAGATAAATGTCTTGAGTAGATTAGAGTTATAATATTTAGTAAGGCAGATAAATGAGCAATAATTAATGGGCCTTTTTGTGCTCAAAATAGCAAAACAAAAGTAAACCTCCTTTAGAAATGAAAGTGTGCTATCCTATGAAAAGTAACTTGAATCAAGCCCTGCACCCACACACACCCAGTGTAGTACTCCCCTCATGCATATTTATTGATTTAACCCATAATTGCTTGTATCTAGCCTATCTATCGCATGTCAAGATTCTGTACTTAATGCTTTTGTAAAATCCTCTTTATCTCTTAGCAAGATTAAAGTAATTACCAAGTCATGCCAGGGTGAAAAACAATCACGCTAGGGTAGTTTGGGCTGAATCTACACATAGCAGTTTTACCATTATCATACTGCAATGATAACTGTTGGTGCACATGACTGCAGTACGATAACAGTAAAACTGCTATGTGTAGATTCAGCCTTGGGTTTCTCTATGGACTCTACTGCCCTGCTCTCCAAGAACAAGAAGTTGAGATGGCTTACACATTTTCTTGGAAGAAAAATAAATACTGTTTAAGATAACTTCACTGTGTAAACACATGGCAAACACATAGCTGGCTACGCAGGACTACACAAACTTTACAAAATTAAAATTGAATCATCAGCTAAAACCCTACAACTAACACTGACATGAGAAAATGTGTTTGTGAGTACTGATGCATACACATGTGTACAGACACACACAGACACAAACATGTCCTGCTAGAGAATGATCATTTTAAACCATCAAAAATGTAGGAAGTAGCAACATATACGAGCCCCCAAATGTCTGCTAGAACAAGAGTTTCTTTCTTAAAAATCACCACGCTTATGCATCAGCACCTGTATTTTTTCACTAATTTCCCCCACCCCCCAGAAGTGCCATTCCTCAAGTGATTCCATTATTAGTAACCTCTGTTGACTTTCCTTTGATGGACCTTCTTTGCTTTCTTTCCCTTTAAATGCTTTGGCTGAAACAACTGTAGGATGTTACCTGCAACTGTGACCCAGTTCGGACACCTACCTAGGCAGTGATAGTCTTTGCAATGTGGAGGCTTGGCCTGGCCATATACCCCATTCTCTTTACTGTGGAGATCTTATCACATATAAAGTGGGTGTGACACACACACACACACACACACACACCCCACAATTGTGCAGATACACAGTGTGGAGAATCCTTCTCAAAGGGGAGGAGGTGGCATACATTGGACATTATGTGGAAGTGTGTGCATCATACATGACATTTGCATGGCAGAAGATGGGGAAGTATCTACCATAAGACACAAGCTCCCTCTCCAGGTAAGTAGCTGAACCAAGCTTTAGTTCCATCCCATTGTTTTCATTGGGACATAACTAATGTGAAAACTACATAGACGTCTGTGATTCTTGTGGCAACACAAAATGAACTAAAATGAGAGCCCTTTCTCACCTAACTTTTATTGGCATAAGAGGCACTGCAGCGCTGTCCCAGTTTCCAGGAGTTGGGAGGAATCACACTCACACCAGAGTTGGGAGTGGCCACAATATGGGTCCCTCACATGTAGCCTGGAGCTTTTGTCATTACCTTCATGTTGTGGAAAGAGCCACACTGCAGTGGCTCACACACTGCAAAGGTAATATGAGAAGGGGACCACCTTCTTGCGACTAAGTCCCATTCCATTGCTTCAAAAGGATATTAGTATTACTTATTATGAATTATTATTATTGCTATCATCATCATCATCATCATCATTCAAGAGCCTCTTGTGGCGCAGAGTGGTAGGCGGCAGTATTGCAGCTGAAACTCTCCCCACGACCAGAGTTCGATCCCAGCGGAAGCCGGGTCTCGGGTAGCCGGCTCAGGTCGACTCAGCCCTCCATTCTCCCGAGGTCGGTAAAATGAGCACCCAGCTTGCTGGGGGAAAGGCAGTCATGATGGGGGAAGGCAATGGCAAACCACCCCGCTATAGTCTGCCATGAAAACACCAGCGAAAGTGGCATCCCTCTAGGAGTCAGCAATGACCCGGTGCTTGCACAGGAGGAACCTTTCCTTTCCTTTCCTTTCCTTTCCTTTCTTTTCCTTTCCTTTCCTTTCCTTTCCTTTCCTTTCCTTTCCATCATCACCATCATCATTTCTATACTACCCCATAGCCAAAGCTCTTTGGGCAGTTTACAAAAATTACAGCCTAGCTTTTGTTGGATTGTGCCCAAATATCACTAGGTGCAACCAACCATTTTCTTTAACAGAGAGCAATTAAAAGGAGATAACTGTTTTCTAAAATGATGTGTGCAGTCACATTATTTAAATATACACTCCATTGTGTCCACTCAATTTGTTGTCATACCAGCAGTGGGGGGGGGGAAGATCTAATTAATTACCTCCTGGGAAATTCTTTAATAGATTAATGAAGTCATAAAATACTTTAATTGGAAAAGCAGCCCATGATAAAAACACCCTATCATTAATTAAATCACAAGCAGCCTCATAAGGAAGAGAGTTAGCATGTATGTTCGAATTTCAAGAAACACATCCACAGGGACAAAGTCTTGTATCTCATATGGAGAATATCAGATTATTGTACTTGAAAGGGAGCTTTGCATGTAACATTAACATGTCAGAGGAGAGAAGGACCATGGAGGGTCCATGGCTCAGTGATAGAGCACATGCTTGGCAAGCAGGCAATCTCTGGCTCGATCCCTACTATCTCCATTTTAAAAAGAAGCAGACAGTAACTGATGGGAAATACTGAATATTGCTTACAATCCCAAAGAGAAGGAATGGGTGAATCAGTCTATTACTGTTTCTTGTCACTTTTGCATGTTCTTTCTTACCCACAATTCCATTCTGTTTCCACAATTGTCTGTGATTTAAAGTTTTTAAACACACACACACACACATCACAAAATACATTTTAAATACTGTTTTGATATGTATATATCTGCATTTTCTCTCAACATGCATATTTAAATTTGTACCTTGATGCATTTAAACTAGGCATGGATAGCTCTGTTGATTTCAGTCTCTCGCAGTTTCTCATTTTTCCAGCCTTAAATTTGGTTTGTCTTGAACTTTGAGAATTTATCCATTCTTACGTTTCATTCATCCCAAACACTGAGTTGTTGTTTTTTTAAGTTTGCATGAAAATCCATAAGCATTTTTGTGCACATTTCCCCTTATGCATGCATTTTTATATGCACTTTGCGTAATATACACATGTTTTGCAAGCAGTTTTCCTAATATAATGCATTTGTGAACCACTATTTCTCCAAATATACAGATTTTGTATGCCTTTTTTTTATTGGCAAACTCCATTGCAATATTCAGAGAAGTATACATTTTGAGGGCTAACTGAGTTTCAGTTTGAAAGTGCAGGCTCACCTAGCATCTATCTTGGTGTTGTTTCAGCTCTAGGCAAAGACATATTTTCCCATCCTTTTGAATCCTTTGTAGGGATGTCTGGATTTTGTAAAATCTGTCCCATGTGTATTTCATGGATTGTGCAGTGTCAGTTGTTCTGGCATCCATTCACAGATGCCTTCAAATCCTTCTTTTTTCAGTATACTGAAAAATGCACCAACAATTCTGTAAGAGGGTTTGCAACAACTTAGATAATTTATGTTAATATGTAACATTCAGCATATCGTCCCCCATTCCATTCAATGTTTCCTCATGTATATTTTCCAGGAGAGCATGTGTCTCAGCAAAAACTTGCATCGTTTCCAAAAAATAAATTGGAAAAAAATAAATTTGCATAAATTTCAGGAAAGTTAAAAAGAAAAGAAAAACAAATCTGAAAGTCCACAACTGTGCATGGTCTCATCCAGCAGCCAGAAGACTAAATTCATCTTGTACCACACTTGTTGCAGTGCTGCTTTGCCACAAAGAGGTTGCGTTTTGGCAAATGTGCTCTCTCCTCTCTCCCTGCATACACTACCACAGCCTTCCTCAACCTGGTGTCTTCCAGATGTGTTGGACTGCAAGTCCCATAATTCATGCTGGTTTTGGAATGGCCGTCACTTGAAAATCTGGTTCTTTTTTGGCTTGACAGAGTTCTGCAGTGTGTACAACGCACTTTGTGCCTGAGCCAAGCTGTGGGTGGGTTCCCCAAACTCTGGGAACTTTTTCGTGTGTGTTTTTGGAAGGTTCTACAATTTGCACAAAATACAGCTCCATTGGTAGAGGCATTCAGAGCACCGTCTGGTCCAGTTTTATTGGATGAGTTTCAGTTACTGAGGCCTGAGGATGCGGACAAGGTGCTTGGCCAAGTCCGATTGACCACTTGTGTGCTTGACCCTTGCCCTTCATGGCTTATTAAATCAAACAAGGAGGGGTTGTCCAGCTGGGTCCAGGAGGTTGTAAATTCCTCCTTGAGAGAGGGAGTGGTGCCTGCTGCTTTAAAAGAGGCAGTAATTAGACCACTCCTGAAAAAGCCTAACCTGGACCCAGAGGATGTTAACAATTATAGGCCAGTGGCCAACATCCCCTTCCTGGGCAAGGTGCTTGAGCGGGTGGTTGTAGGACAGCTCCAGGCACTCTTGAATGAAACGGATTATCTAGATCCATTTCAATCGGGCTTCAGGCCTCGTTTTGGAATGGAAACTGCCTTGGTCGCCCTGTGGGACGACCTCTGCCAGGAGAGGGGCAGGGGGAGTGTGACCCTGTTGATCCTCCTGGACCTCTCAGCGGCTTTCAATACCATCGACCATGGTATCCTTCTGGATAGGTTGTCTGGGTTGGGAGTGCACTACAGTGGTTCCGCTCCTACTTGGATGGCCGATTCCAGAAGGTGGTGCTGGGGGATTATTGCTCTGTGCCATGGCAATTGTGCCATGGCAATTGTGCCATGGGGTTCCACAGGGCTCTATTTTATCCCCCATGCTGTTTAACATCTACATGAAACTGCTGGGGGAAGTTATCCGGAGGTGTGGGCTGAGGTGCCATCAATATGCAGATGACACCCAGCTCTACCTCTCTTTCTCATCAAAACCAGGTGAGGCAGTGGCTGTTCTGAAGCAGTGCCTGGGCACGGTAATGGACTGGATAAGGGCTAATAAACTGAAACTCAATCCAGACAAGATGGAGGTACTGTTAGTGGGTGGTTTGTCTGCCCGGCTAGGTGATATTCAACCTGTTGTGGAGGGGGTTGCACTCCCCCTAAAGGATCAGGTTCATAGTTTGGGGGTGCTCTTGGATCCAGAACTGTCACTTGAGGCACAGGTGAACTCAGTGGCACGGAGCACTTTTTATTAGCTTAGGCTGGTATACCAATTACACCCTTATCTGGACAGAGATAGCCTAGCTACAGTTATCCATGCTCTGATAACTTCTCGTCTGGATTACTGCAATGCATTATACGTGGGGCTGCCTTTGAAAACGGTCCGGAAACTTCAGCTGGTCCAAAATAGGGCAGCAAGATTGTTAACAGGGACTGGCCTGCGGGCTCATATTACGCCAGTACTTTTCCAGCTGCACTGGCTGCCAGTCCATTTCCGGGCCCGATTCAAAGTGCTGGTGTTAACATTCAAAGCCCTTAACGGCTTGGGGCCAGGTTTCCTGAAGGATCGCCTCCTCCCATATGTGCCTGCCCGGACCTTAAGATCATCATCAGTGGCCCTTCTCTGTGAGCCCCTGCCAAAGGAAGTGAGGCAGGTGGCTACTAGGAGGAGGGCTTTTTCTGTTGAGGCACCCCGGCTCTGGAATGAGCTCCCTAGTGAGGTTCGCCTGGCGCCTACATTGTATTCCTTTCGGCGCCAGGTGAAGACCTTTTTATTTTCCCAGGCATTTTAGCATTTTAGCTTTCTAAATTTTTATCTTTGCTGTTTTAAATCTGTATTTTAAACTTCTGCACAGCTGCTAGGTTTTATTGTGATTGTATTGTTATATTGTGGTTTTAATGTTCTATATATTTTAAATTGTTTTATTGTGTGTTGTTTGGTTTTAATTTTTGTGAACTGCCCAGAGAGCTTCAGCTATTGGGTGGTATAGAAATGAAGTAAATAAATAAATAACATAAAAATAAAATGTGTCCAACTCTACCCCTACCACCCCCAAATGGATGTCTCTGCCATCCCTATGCTGGCTTGGAATTATGGGAGTTGTAGTCCAGCATATCTGGAGAGTACCAGGTTGGGGAAGACTGCACTTCCATGTGCAACTCTTCCCTGGTGAGTTACCCAGGGAGGGTGGGTACTGCCTTACCCTGGTTGGCTTGGTTTCCATTCTAATATTAACCCAAAAAACACAAATGAAGAAACTCAACAATATCAATTGAGAGAAACTATTCCACTTAGTTAAGCAATCTCTAGACACTTTAAAAGAAACACATTAGACATCCCTGGCAATGATCCTCCTGGGATTCTCTAATTGCCTTGAGATTCAGATAGTAGACACATAGAATTGAAGTTGTTCTTTTCAAAAAACATATAATACCATTTCCTTGTAAACAGCATTTGAAACAGAGACATGGCATTAACAGTGCAATCCTATACACATTTATTCAGAATAAAGTCCC
Organism: Heloderma suspectum; assembly: GCF_057233095.1. Lineage (NCBI taxonomy): Eukaryota > Metazoa > Chordata > Lepidosauria > Squamata > Helodermatidae > Heloderma > Heloderma suspectum. The sequence continues at coordinate 178,571,438 of NC_139461.1, forward strand.
GCTAGCTCAATGGGACTTACTCCCGAGTAAGTATGTTTAGGATTGCAGCCTAAGTTCAATAATTATCATCATTTCTGGTACATTTTATCCTTTTCGAATGCACTCCTCCTTGTTGTTGTTGTTCAGTCGTTCAGTCGTGTCCGACTCTTCGTGACCCCATGGACCATAGCACGCCAGGCCTTCCTGTCCTGCGCTCTCTCCCGGAGCGTGCTCAAGTTCATATTCATTGCATCCATGATGCTATCTAGCCATCTCATCCTCTGCCGTCCCCTTCTCCTTTTGCCTTCAGTCTTTCCCAGCATCAGGGTCTTTTCCAGGGAGTTTTCTCTTCGCATTAGGTGGCCAAAATATTGGAGCTTCAGCTTCATTATCTGTCCTTCCAATGAGCAGTCAGGGTTGATTTCCTTTAGGATGGACTGATTTGACCTCCTTGCAGTCCAGGGGACTCGTAAGAGTCTTCTCCAGCACCACAGTTGGAAAGCATCAATTCTGCGGCGCTCAGCCTTCCTTATAGTCCAGCTCTCACAGCCATACATTACTACTGGGAAAACCATAGCTTTGATTAGATGGACCTTTGTCGGCAAGGTGATGTCTCTGCTTCTTACTATGCTGTCTAGGTCTGCCATAGCTTTCCTCCCAAGGAGCAAGCGTCTTTTAATTTCATGGCTACAGTCACCGTCTGCGGTGATCTTGGAGCCCAAGAAAGTAAAATCTGTCACTGCTTCCATTTCTTCCCCTTCTATATGCCAGGAAGTGATGGGGCCAGATGCCATGATCTTCGTTTTTTTAATGTTGAGTTTCAAACCAGCTTTTGCACTCTCCTCTTTCACCCTCAACAAGAGGCTCTTGAGATCCTCTTCGCTTTCTGCCATTAGGGTGGTATCGTCTGCATATCGGAGGTTGTTGATAATTCTCCCAGCAATCTTAATTCCGACCTCTGATTCATCCAACCCGGCATTTCTCATGATGTACTCTGCATATAAGTTAAATAAGCAGGGTGACAATATGCAGCCTTGTCGTACTCCTTTCCCAATTTTGAACCAATCGGTTGTTCCATGTCTGGTTCTGACTGTTGCTTCTTGACCCTCGTACAGGTTTCTCAGGAGACAGGTAAGGTGGTCTGGTACTCCCATCACTTTCAGAATTTGCCACAGTTTGTTGTGATCCACACAATCAAAGGCTTTAGCGTAGTCAATGAAGCAGAAATAGACGTTTTTCTGGAATTCTCTTGCTTTCTCCATGATGCAGAGAATGTTGGTGATTTGATCTCTAGTTCCTCTGCCTCTTCTAAACCCAGCTTGTACTTCCGGTAGTTCTCGGTTCGCATACTGCTGAAGCCTAGCTTGTAGGATTTGGAGCATCACCTTGCTGGCATGTGAAATGAGTGCAATTGTACGGTAGTTTGAACACTCTTTGGCGCTGCCCTTCTTTGGAATTGGAATGTAAACTGATCTTTTCCAGTCTTGTGGCCACTGTTGAGTGTTCCAGATTTGTTGGCATATTGAATGCAGCACTTTAACAGCATCATCTTTTAGGATTTTAAATAGCTCGGCTGGAATACTGTCATCTCCGCTAGCTTTGTTGTTACTAATGCTTCCTAAGGCCCACTTGACTTCACTCTCGAGGATGTCCGGCTCAAGTTCAGTGACCGCACTATCATGGCTATCAGGGACATTCAGATCTTTCCTGTATAGTTCTTCTGTGTATTTTTTCCACCTCTTCTTAATCTCATCTGCTTCTGTTAGGTCCCTGCCTTCTTTGTCCTTGATCATGCCCGTCTTTGCACAAAACGTTCCCCTGAGATCTCCAATTTTCTTGAAGAGATCTCTAGTCTTTCCCATTCTGTTGTTTTCCTCGATTTCTTTGCATTGTTCATTTAAGAAGGCCTTCTTGTCCCTCCTTGCTATTCTCTGGAACTCTGCATTCAGTTGGGTATATCTTCCCCTTTCTCCCTTGCTTTTCGCTTCCCTTCTTTCGTGAGCTACTTGTAAAGCCTCATCAGACAGCCACTTTGCTTTCTTGCATTTCTTTTTCTTTGGGATGGATTTCGTTGCTGCCTCCTGAACAATGTTACGGACCTCCGTCCATAGTTCCTCAGGCACTCTGTCTATCAGGTCTAATCCCTGAAATCTGTTCCTCACCTCCACTGTATATTCATCAGGGATATGATTTAGGTCATACCTGAACGGTTTAGTGGTTTTCCCGACGTTCTTCAATTTAAGCCGAAATTTTGCAAGAAGCAGCTCATGATCTGAGCCACAGTCAGCTCCAGGTCTTGTTTTGACTGACTGTATGGAGCTTCTCCATCTTTGGCTGCAAAGGACATAATCAATCTGATTTCGATATTGACCATCTGGTGACGTCCATGTGTAGAGTCGCTTCTTGTGCTGTTGGAAAAGAGTGTTTGCTATGATCAGCATGTTCTCTTGGCAAAACTCTATTAGCTTTTGTCCTGCTTCATTTTGTACACCAAGGCCATGCCTGCCTGTTATCCCGGTGATTTCTTGACTTCCTACTTTAGCATTCCAATCCCCTATGATGAAGAGGACATCTTTTTTTGGTGTTAGTTCTAGAAGGTGTTGTAGGTCTTCATAGAACTGATCAACCTCAGCTTCTTTGGCCTCAGTGGTTGGGGCATAGACTTGAATTACTGTGATGTTGAATGGTTTGCCTTGGATTCGTACTGAGATCATTCTATCATTTTTAAGATTGTACCCCAGTACTGCTTTTCCCACCCTTTTGTTGACTATGAGTGCTACTCCATTTCTTCTAAGGGATTCTTGCCCACAATAGTAGATATGATAGTCACCTGAATTAAATTCGCCCATGCCTGTCCATTTTAGTTCGCTGATTCCCAAGATGTCGATGGTCAGTCTTGCCATCTCATGTTTGACCACCTCCAGCTTACCTTGATTCATTGATCTGACATTCCAGGTTCCTAAACAATATTGTTCTTTACAGCATCGGATTTTCTTTTCACCACCAGACACATCCACAGCTGAGTGTCCTTTCGGGTTTGGCCCAGCCGCTTCACTCTTTCTGGCGCTACTTGGAAATACCCTCTGCTCTTCCCCAGTAGCATATTGGACACCTTCCGACCTGAGGGGCTCATCTTCCGGCGTCATATCTTTTAGCCTTGTGATACGTTCCATGGGGTTTTCTTGGCAAGAATACTGGAGTGGGTTGCCATTTCCTTCTCCAGTGGACCACATTTTGTCAGAACTCTCTGCCATGACCTGTCCGTCTTGGGTGGCCCTGCACGGCATAGCTTATGGCTTCATTGAGTTACGCAAGCCCCTTCGCCACAACAAGGCAGTGATCCATGAAGGGGGCACTCCTCCTTCCTGAATTTCAAATGTGTGCCTCCTCTAAGGGCTAAACTACATGATACACAGAATATGTACCATGCAGTTTAGTCTCCCTTTCTTTTCTTTTAATTTTTTAACTTACAAGTAAATGTGTGGGCCCCTTATCTGGATCAGGATCAACATGCACAGGCAGAGGAAGTTTAAACCTTCCCCTCCCAGCCACTTGTTTTTCTAAACTCACCCCATCCCTGAATTTGGAGGCTAAAAAAGGAAAGAAAAATGGCTTTATTTGCACCAGCGGAGGCCGTTTTTTAAGCCCCCAAGTGAGGTGGGGCAAATATAGGAAGACAAGCACCTGGGGTTGGGGAAGGGTGGCACTTTTGAGATCTTGTTTCCCTTTTTGCATGTCTCATGGATCCAATACACCTTCCCAACCCTAAAAACCCTCTCACTGTCTTCAAGGGAAACTGAACTGAACCAATCCAATCCACTACAAGACACTGCTTCTGATATGCCTGGAATAGGTACTGTGTACTGGCTGTGCAGCGGAAAGCTGACCATAACTGAGTGCTTTTGTTGACAAAAGACATGTGCAAAATCACTGCAGTGCTTCATTCTCCAGTGAGTCCTCCTTAAACACCAACAGCCTATTTCCCATCCATAATGCAATTCAGTTGATGGAATGATAGAGACAAAGGTTACCTCACCACCACTGCCACCACCTTATAGGCCTGCATATGGAATCCATGTTGTGCATGGCCACATTGGGCATGAGTTTTCCATCACTTGTGCTCAAACTGTCTCCTGTTTCACCTCTCCCTGCTTCACAGTAAACCAAGGACCTCAACCTCTATAAGACCAGGGGAGAGGATACCACATAGATGGAAGCCTTTTACCACAGAGCAGGTAGCAGCCACACTGATATAGGATGAATGCACATAAAGCAGGGGTGGGCAACTTCTGGTGCTCCAGATGTTTTGGTCTGCAATTCCCATCATCCCTCTACATGGCCTATGAAGGCTAGGGCTGATGAGAATTGAAGGCCAAAATATCTGGAGGGCCACAAGTCACCCACCCCTAATATAAAGGAAGCTTTTTTCTTCATAGTCATGCCAACTCTAATTTGGCATTAGAGACATGATAGAGGTCTACACAATTATGCATAGTGTGGAGAATGTGGATATGGATACATTTTTCTCCCTCTCTCAAAATACTAGAACACAGGGTCATTCCATTAGGGATGTACGAATCCCCTTACTTGGAGTCTGCAGGGGGGGGCCACAGTGGGGGGGAGGTGATCTGTTCATCCCCCCCGGAATCCTCGCTGGCCGGGTCCACTCCGCGGTGAGTTCGTGGAGCCGACAGCCGGCTCCGTTCTGCAAGTGATATGGCTGCCATTTCCATGCCGTATCGCTGCTGAACAGAAACAGGAAGTGATCTGGACACAAATGGCATCTGCTACGCCGTTTGCATCCCTGTTTCTTCTCAAGATAGGCTACGCACCTGTATTTACATAGATATTTACGTAGCCTATCGCGTGAAAAAACAGGGACGCAAATGGCGTCCACTACGCCGTTTGCGTCCCTGTTTTTTCACACGATAGGCTACGTACATATCTATGTAAATACAGACATGTAGCCTATCGCAAGGAAAAACAGGGAAGCAAATGGAATCGCAGACGCCATTTGCATCCGGATCACTTCCTGAACGGAGCTGCTGGGAGGGAAGATTCAGTCTGCGTGCGCCCAGGAGGCGGAGGTGAGTACATCCGTTCCGCCACAGACTCCGTGGGGCTGAATTCAATGGAATTCAGCCTCATTTGAGTCCGTGGCAGATTCCGTGGACATCCCTACATTCCATGAAGCTGATGGGTGGGAGATTCAGGAGAGATAAAAGGAAGGACTTCTTCACACAATGCATCGTTAAGCTCTGGAATTCTCTACCACAGGATGTAGTGATGGCCACCAATTTGGATGGTTTTAAAAGAGGGTTGGACAAATTCCTGGAGGAAAAGGCTATCAATGGCTACTAGTCTCTATGTGCTACCTCCAGTCCCAGAGGCAGTGAGCCTATGTACACCAGTTGCTGGGGAACATGGGTGGGAGGGTGCTGTTGTGCTCATGCTCTGCTTGTGGTTCCTGTTCGACAGCTGGTTGGCCACTGTATGAACAGAATGCTGGACTAGATGGACCCTTGGTCTGATCTAGCATGGCTCTTCTTACATTCTTATGTTCTCCTTAAAACAGAAGTATTGATCCATCACATTTGCAAAGCCGTGTGTGTGTGTGTGTGTGTGTGTGTGTATAAGTTTATATATATATATAAAGTCATGGAAAGAAGTCTTTCAATATTTGAAATTCTAAAGGCACATCAGTTAATATCTACTTTTAGGGCCATTAAGATGAGAGTAAAATGAAAGGCAAGTCTGTCAATAATATTGACCTGATTTCTTTCTGGGGTGGAGGGATATTGTGATTGAAATTTGACCTGAATATCAGGGAACAAATAGTTATTTGCATTCCATTAGCCCAACGGTATACCCATCAAAGCAAAACACTACTTGTTCATTATTTATTTGTTAACTTTGTTTTGTGCAGCTCTTTATTGGAAATATCAAGGTTGTAGATTATCCGTAAAGGTAATAAGAAGTAAATGACTAACTGATGTTCAATGACTTGTACTTAGTGGGGAGCATGAAGGGAGCCATTGTGTTGCCTAGGAATACATGTTTGCTGATATATTAGATTATAGCCAGGCTCTAAAGGGATGTTTAGGAAGAGCTAATGTGAGCAATAGTGTTCTAATTCCTCTACCAATAGCTCATCCCCACTGCACCACACAAGTCACTCATTTAGTTTGGGGAAACTTTGGGAATGGTAGTTCCATGAATTGTGGGGCTGGGGCTGGAATGATGATCAGTTGACCAATCTGCCTATTTGAGCATAGTAAAATAATGTTAACTATTCCATGAAATGACGGAAGCAGGGTGGTTGTGGTTCAAGAAGACCTGGAAGGAGCCATGTGGGGCTGTAAGAGAATGCTTCCTCAACTCGATCCCTGGTGAATGTGGTGTGAGGATGAGCAGTGCACTGTGGGGGAGCTGGCAGGAAGATGGTGGTGTGGTCTCATGCGTCCCTCCACAAATACTCTTGTCTAACTAACACCCCACCTTCCTAAGCAGCAGAAAGAGGGTATCAGGAGAAGGGTGTCAGGGGGTGGGTGGGTTTGGGGTTCAGTGTGTGGCACCTGTGGGGAGAGGTGACCAAGGGCACCTGACTCCATGAGCCATGCCTGATACTTCTTGTGGCCCTCATAGCCATAGGTTAGCTCTTCATGGTTTCAAGGGACTGTCAAGTTTTATGTCAGTTTTAATGTGACTGCTGGTTTTTTTGTGAGTTTTATTGTTGGATGCCACCTTGGTAGGGCTCCTGCCCTGAAAGACAGCCAAGAATTATTTTAAATACAATTAATTAATTAATTAAATTTGGAGGGGTACCAGATTATAAATTCCTCTCGGCTTCACTGACAAATTGAAAGGGGGTTATATCTCCTGCAATATATGAGCCTTGCCTCCATACACAGCTCACCCATGACAATGGGACATTTTGCTAGCTATTTAATTGCAGTTCCCAAGGTTCAGTCATGCTCTTGTGTGACCAAGAAATCTAACCTGTGATGAGCCTATGAAGGGAACGGACTGTGTGGATAAGGTTAGGCTCAGTTCCAGGTGGCTCCTACTGAATTTAATGGGACAGAGTTAGCTGGTTGCGATTTACTCCTGATGGTACAGGTCAAGTGCTGTATTTCAGATGAACTTCACAATGGCCTACTCAACTCAGCCTACCACCACTGCTAACAAATGACTTGGCCTCCACTGAAAGCTCAAAGGAGATGCATTACACTCCTCCCAGGTGACTAGGAAATAGAGAAGCCCTCCTTTCACACAATGAAGTGCATTTTGCTAGAATATATAGCTAGATATTAGGGACCGCGGTGGCTTAGTGGTTAAGATGCTGAACTGCAGACTGGAAGGTCGGCAGGTCAGCAGTTCGAGACCCGAGTGCTGTGTGATGGAATGAGCTCCCGTCTTCAGTCCCAGCTCCTGCCAACCTAGCAGTTTGAAAGCAAGGAAGTGCAAGTAGATAAATAGGTACCGCCTCGGCCGGAAAGGTAACAGCGTTCCGTGCACCTCGGTGTTCAGTCATGCCGGCCACATGACCACAGAAGCGTCTTCGGACAGCGCTGGCTCTTCGGCTTAGAAACGGGGATGAGCACCGCACCCTAGAGTCGGACATGACTGGTTGGGGATACCTTTTTATACCTAGATATACTAATAATCAAGACAGTATGAGTTTTAGCCCAAGATTTTATGCAGCAAGATAAGATAAGATAAGATAAGATAAGATTATCCAAATCCTCCATTTGTTTCTTTGCAGACCTAATTCACTGGAAAAGGAAGTCAATGGTTATATTAACATCATAGAAAAAAATGTCTGGATTACTCCCTTCCTTTTCTGAAAATGTTAAACATACTGCTTTGCAGCTGGATTGCCAAGGATTGCCATGCCATTTCTGAAAGCTGGTAAGGCTGCAAAGGTTTATATATAATAGTCATTTATGTGATTTACCCATGATTACAAGCAATAATTTAAAAACGTTTAAATAAGCTTCTCCATCAGCTTGTGCTGCACAAGTGCTGCATGAAAAGCTATTTGCTGTGGTTTAAATAGAAAAAAGGGGGAGGAAGAAAAAGCTTCTTTTAGCATCTCTTTTATGGCTATAGAGTGGCTGGTTTACAAAGTATGGAACTAGTCAAGTATAACTCTAAGGGGAGAAAGTCACCACAAAATCTCTCCTCTTAACTACTATTAATTGCATCAATTTTTCTCTGCAGTGTTTTTCCAGTGCTCTTAGAAGGGTAAATTATCACCATTCTTTATTATATGCATTGTGTCTGAGCATAAGAAATGTGAAGGAGTTAGCAGCTGTCCTTCATTTACAACATTTAAGGTATTTTGACATGAGCCCTCTTCAGACATTGGGGAAGCTCCACTCCCTTCTATCATCGTGATTTAGATTTGAACCCTGGGAAAACCAAGTCGCTCAAACTTATTAAAAAGGGAGGGCAGCACTGAGACCTTTGTCAAACTATAAGGGTACTCAAACTGCTTATCTACATTGTGATCCAAGCACTGGGTTGTCCCAGATGGGGGGCTCTAAGCACTACCAGTCAGAAGGCATTGTGCAAAAATTCTATCTTTTCTTCTTCCCTTAATGGATTTTCTGTGGTAAGGAAAAAGATGGAAGAAGTGGCAGGAAAACATGGGAGGGTTACGACTGGATGATGGTGTCTGAACCTTCTGCAAAATTCTGCCAGTGAGTCAGGGTGCCAGTGAGATAAAGGCCTTGTCTGGAAGCACTCCTGGTTTGGGAGGTACAAATCTGCTAAGTTCATTTCAAAATGCAGAGCAAACATAATCCTTAAGTGCCCCTACATCTGGAAAGTTACCTGTGGACTCTGGAAGGTTTTGGAGTTGACAGGCTTGTCTCTGTCAAGTCCTGAACTTTTTACAATCGTTGCCACCTGGTGGCCAAACAACAGAAGAATTTGTTTAGCAAAGTAAGACTGAGCATGTGCCTGGCATTGCAGGCCTTTCACTGAGAGCAAGATGGATGATGGGTGACCAGGGTGAGGCACTGAACTTTCCCAGCTGCACTGGCTGCCAGTCCATTTCCAGGCCCGATTCAAAGTGCTGGTATTAACATTCAAAGCTCTTAAAGGCTTGGGGCCAGGTTATCTGAAGGATCGCCTCCTCCCATACATGCCTGCCCGGACCTTAAGACCATCCTCAGTGGCCCTTCTCCGTGAACCCCTGCCAAAGGAAGTGAGGCGGGTGGCTACTAGGAGGAGGGCTTTCTCTGCTGTGGCACCCCGGCTGTGGAATGAGCTCCCTAGTGAGGTTTGCCTGGCACCTATGTCATACTCCTTCCGCACGAGGTGAAGACCTTTTTATTCTCCCAGTATTTTATCATTTTAGCTTCCTAGTCTTTTAGCTTTGGTATTTTAAATCTCTGCATTGCTGATAGGTTTTATTCTGGTTGTATTGTTATATTGTGGTTTTAATGCTTTAATATTTTATAATGTTTTATCCTGCACTTTTTGGTTTTAATTTTTGTGAACTGCCCAGCGAGCTTCAGCTATTGGGTGGTATAGAAATAAATAAAGAAATAAATAAATGATACTGGTAGTATTTTACTGTAAAATATTATTGTGAAATACTGGCCAGTTGGCACACCTATATGTGCCAGCAAATGAATCCCCCCCCCGCCCCCATGAGGTTATGCTATACATCTTGGTACTAACAAAAGAGTGCAGCTGTATTACTCTGGCATAATGGCTCAAATGCTCATGATGGAGGAGGCAGGATGGACACCATTGGTAAGCATGATCACGCAAATGAAATCTCAAAGTTGGACAGCCCTGGCATCAGCACCCAGCCTACCAGGTAATTTGCAGGACCCACTGTGGTTGATGCCTTGCCCCCCCCCCCCTGCATGCATGCCACCACTTGGACCCCCACCATTCTCCCCATACACTTGCATCAGCCCCAACTTTACTCGGCAGCTGCCCATTTGAATGTCACAGGTAGTAGGGTGGCCATGTGTCCTCTTTTAAAGAGAAGAGTCTTCCCTTTGAAGGGCTGCCAATGGACTGTCTTCTCATTGAAGATATTCTCTATCTGAAGGGCTGTCCAAGGGCTGTCCAGTCCAAATCCAGCTTAATGATAAAGAGCCATAAGAAGGGAGAGCAGGAGCCTTGAAGTTGTCCATCAACTGTACCTGGGCAGTGGACTGAATATGCACACAGCTCACCTTGTGTCACTATTGTGAGATGTCCTATATTTCTATGTACATTATAATTACTATTTCTAAATTTGTATTGATACCTATAGATTAGGATATTCAAACCTGTGTCCTCTTTTTTGGGCAATGCATAAGTGGCCACCCTACAGGTGGGTACACCCATGAGTGTGTGAGAGGGAGGGGGAAGCAGGCTGATGTCCTTCCCCATCATGAGCATGCTTGGCAGTGCTATGGTGGGCTGGGGGCCAAATGGCTGTTCAGCTTCTCACCCACTGCAGCCATGCTGCCTCCGGCGCCACCAGATAAACTCACAAGCAAGCGAGGGCAATGGGGATGCTTGAATGGTGAAGCACCATTTCTGCCCCCACAGGGCCAAGGTGGCAGTGGGTACTGGAGGAGCCGTCTGCACTGCAGACACACCAAGGTAGATTCCCCAGTACCCCCCAAATCCAGAGCCAGGCCTGACCCTGTGCCATTGTTTCAGATTATTTCTTCAAGATGGCCTAAACGTTAACATGAACACGTTCAAGATGGCTTAAACGTTAACTGATCATATTCATGGTTAATTTCATCTGCCTGCAAGCTACCTTGAGCAATCCTTTTTGTTTCATGTGGTTGTTATGGAAACACTAATGAGTACAGCCAATCCTAGTTTAAAGAAAACTTACTTAGCAATGAAAGGATGGAGTGGAGGAAACCAGCCATTATTGTCTTTCTTCAAGACCCTTTTTTATATTACTCCATGATAGGGTTGTCAGAGAATTCCACGACGGATCTCAATGTGGCCGAATGCCAGTGCATTTGGCCCCCCGAAATCCATCGTGGAATGAAGCCCCTGCCCCCTCAACCCATGAAAGGCATGCAGGGCGAAGTCCCCGCTGCCTCCAACCCATAAAAGGTGTGCGAAATGGAGCGCTTACCTGCTCCCATCCGCACTGCTTTGCAAGTGGCGGCCATCCTGCAGCCGCCATTTTGCTTCCTCTTCATAGCCGTGACAGGCTATGTAAATACTTACGTAGCCTATCACGGCTAATGCAGGGATGCCATTTGCATCCTTGCAGAGGCCGTGATAGGCTACGTAAATACTTACGTAGCCTATCACGGCTAAATACAGGGATGCAAATGGCGGCGGATACAACAGCCATTATTTGTGTCCCTGCAGGACTGCCCAGCAGCCAGATGTCCGACTGCGGGCGGTCAGGCAGGATTCAGGGGGGGAGGACCAGATCACCTCCCCCCCCATCGAGGATTCTGGGGGGAGGGACAGAGCGCCTCCCCCCCAGCAGAAACAGAACGGAACAGAAGGTAAGTGTTCCGTCCATCCCTACTTAATTATATTTATTCAGCTATACCAAGAACTCTGTGCAGAAGGAAAAATAGAAGAAAATGTTGTCATGGGGGAAAAGAAAGAGTCGTTTATAGCTCCCATAGCAACCAAAGTTATGAAATGAGTTGGTACCCAAGGGTTGCTTTGAACCACAGCATCTGTGATCTCTCAGGTCCCTCCACTACTCAGTAAAATTGCTTCTGCCTCAACAGACTCCTTCAGCCAGAAGGAGAGATTTGGAATCGGAAAAGAATGGTTGTGTGGGTGTTTTGTTAGATGTTTCTGATCTCCTTTGGGGTTACTGTAGAAAACTAAACCTTATGTGTGTTTTGACAGTGACATGTAGGCCAAAATTAGATGTGATTAGAATGCATGATTTGCTGTCGCTGAAACTATCTTTTGTCTCTATGACAGAGTACGTGCTGATGATAAATGTATACCCTAATTTCAATCAAATGATTTTTAAGGCAGCTTACAACCAATAGGTAATAATACAAAAAGAAAAAAAGAAAGAAAAAGAACCCAACTCTCACAGCTAATCAAGCAGTCCTTAGTCTTCTGGCTTCTGGATGAGGCCAAGGCAGGGATAGGGATGTGCGAACCCAGCCCCATCCAGGTTCTCCAGGTGCCCACCCAGCCCCTGCCCTGACTCGCGGGTCCCTGGACCGTGCTTGAGCTCCTCCCACACTCAGCAAGCAGCCCGCACTCACCGCAACAGCCTCATCAAGCTTCGCAGTCAACATTTTTTGAAAAATAACGTGGCAATCTCAAAAATGTGCATATTTGCATATGTGCAAAATTCACATTTTTGTGAATGCACATATTTGTGTATGAGCAAAAATGTGCATCTTTGGAAAAAATGCACATTTTGTGCATATGCAAATGTGCGCATTCACAAAAATGCACATTTTTGCAATAGCTATGTTATTTTTCAAAAAATGGTGACTGTGGAGCTTGAAGAGGCCACTGGGGTGAGTGTGGACTGCTTGCTGAGTGCAGGCGGGGGCAAGTGGAGGCAGGGGCTCAGAGAGCAGACTCAGGGGTGCGGGCAGGGGGTTCCATCAGATTCCTGGATGGAATCGGGTACCTGTGCCATCTATCAGTAGGGATGTATGAGAAAATTGTTTCTGCTAATTTTTGAGCAGAACTTATCCTGTTTGCACCTCCCAGATCTGAACGCAGACCCAAGCACAATCTGCTATCAAGTTCAAATGTTCAATCTTGTGATGTGCTTTACAGAGTGGGGTGGGGGGAGGTGTTTAAAATATATAAATATAGTTGTAAAATGCACTTGAAAGATGTGTACTTTTGAAAAATACACACAGACGCTTTAATCAACAGGACGGACATGCACACATTTCAGTTTGTACAATTGATGCATGCATTTAGAGAATGTGCACAGGAGGCAAAGGTGGTACAACTCCCTGTTTGCTCTTGAACCCATGACCAGTGGCACAGGCTAAAGTGTCCTTCCCTTCTGTTCTTCAGTCTATGGGCACTGGGACTCTCAGCCTCAGCCTTGAAATCTGGAATTAATAATACTGACCTATCTCAGAAGGCATTTGTGAAAAGTACTGAAATAATAAATGTGGAATGATCTGAAAACTGGAAATGTGTCATGGAAATTCTTTAAAAATATACTATCAACCGCAATAACTCCCACCATACACCTGCACTTTTCAAGTTCTTTAACTAATGATTAAACGAGTTTGGAATGTTTGAGATTCTAATCAATCAACCAATCAATCAATGATAGAGTTAGTTGCCTCCATGCCTACACTTTTCTTTTCTTTTTAAGAATCCGTTGGATATATTCCTGAAAATAAGTACGTATTCCAAATCTGCAGATAGAACACACAATTTTGAGAACATTCCATTATATTCACATAAGCGTCTAACCCTATTCTCATGCCCATGTGTAATAGCTCTTTTTGCCAGAACATTTTCTACCAATAACCCAGCATCTCTATAGATCAAAACACCAGGAAAATATTTCTTTTTAATTAGTTTTTTTTTCTCTCTCTCTCAAATAGGCTTTTGACTCTTTTCTCTGTTGCCTTATCTACCTTGCCACATTTTTTGAGGAGTGCACTCCATGTTTAATCACATTTTACTTTTAATTATTCCCTGTAGATTTTTTTTCTCTTTTGGAGCTATGGTCACTCTGTAATTATTCACTATCTTATTGGAAGATACAAGGATAAGTATAGATTCTCTGTGGAAAATTGTCTGTGATAATATGCAAAGTAATCCTTGAAAAAAATAATATGCTGGACAATTTTCTCTGTTCCTACTTCAGCCACAACTAATTAGAGGTTAACAGAAAGATCCAGAAAGTTTTCCCCACCCCCACAATTTTTGAAACTATGCTCAGTGTGTGTGGGGGTGTCATTATTTATTATATCTACACTACAATCCTATACTCTCTTACTTAGGAATAAGGCCCATTTAAAACAATGGCACCTACTTCTAAGTAGACATTTATAGGACTACACTGTGAGCCACACTGAACTTTTAAAGGAAGAGTGAGAAATAATCATGTTTCCTCCAAAATCCAGAATTTGAAACTATGGTAGTTATGAGTGGATTTCCACTATTGCATTGTGTTGTTATTAAGAACATAAGAAAGAAGAAGAGCCATGCTGGATCAGACCAAGGGTCCATCTAGTCCAGCATTCTGTACACACATTGGCCAACCAGCTGTCGACCGGGAAACCACAAGTAGGACATGAGTGCAAGAGCACCCCCCTGCCCATGTTCCTCAGTAACTGGTGTACATACCGCTTCTGCTACTGGAGGAAGCACATACCCTCAAGCCTAGTATCCATTGATAGACTTCTCCTCCAGGAATTTTTCTAACCCCCTTTAAAGCCATCCAAGTTGATGGCCATCACTACATTCCATAGTTTAACTATGCACTGTGTAAAGCAGTACTTCTTTTTATTATTATGTGGCTTAACCCTCCCTCATATTATGTTCTACTTGCGTTCTGCTTTAACTTGAAGAACTTCAGAAATCAATTTCAGAAGTGGTGCATATGTCATTTGCCACAGTTTTCAGTTTACGTGTTCCCTTCCCCTTTTACAGGTTACTAACGTGCAATCATGTAAATGTGTGTTAATTATATCACTGTTAATAATGCATATTGGTAATCCTTAAGAAGAAGAAAAATGTGATCTGAAAATTGTAGGAAACAGAACATGTGCAGTGGTCTGATTAAAGAATGAAAATGACCAGCAGCGGCTTATTAAATTCAATCTTATCAGAACTTGTTCCTTTTTAAAACATTGGAGGGAGCAATCCTATGGCTGCTAGATGGCCATAGGATATCTGGTTTTCTGGGTACCAACCTTGGAGACCGCGGTCTGAGGTTGGTTCCCAGAGAAATGACCTTCCCCCCTTTCCGTGCTGCCTTGCAGGCAACATGGAATGGCCCTGTGCTCCCCGCTCGGAAGAGGAGCATGGAACGGCCAAAAGGGGGCATTCTGGGCAGCATTCTGGGATGGGGAAGGTAGAAATGCCGGTACAACACATCCTATGTGTGATCTGGAGGCCTCTGCCCCAGCTCTCCTGTGGCTAGACAGCCAAAATTTGCTGTCTAGCTGCAAATGCAGGGCAGGAGAAGCATGGAGGGAATGATCCCCTCCATGCTTCTCTTGCCCTTCATTGGATAGGCGGTTGCCTCCAAGTTCGGAGGCGGCTGCCTGTCCCCATAGGATTGCATCCTTAATTGTTTTAATATGGTGTTTTATTCCTTTTTCTTTGCTGTTCACTGCTCTGAAATCTTTTGATGTGGAGCAGTATATAAATATTGGAAAGAAAGAAAGATGGAAGAATGGTGAGTCACTAATGCATCAGTGCCAAAATATAAGATCAGGTAATTTGGAACCTCTAATGGGTGTGTGAGGAGGGATGGGGGATTCAGATGGGGAAATTATTGTAAACATTCCTAATTGATGTGTAACTCAAGCAGTGAAATCCTAGACATACCTACTCAAAAATAAGTCCCATTGAATTCAATGGGGCTTACACCCAGGAAAGTGTAATTTGGGGGCTAACCATAAACACACTTACTAGAATGGGTGTAGGCAATATCAGGGGTTGGGTGGCCACATTGCCTCCCCCCCCACAATGCCACCAGAGGCCAAACCATACCCCCACAGAAATTGCTGCCAAATTTGGTACAAAAAAACACAAACAAAAAATAGCAATTTGGGAAGTAAAGAAGGCACACATGGGGGAGTATAACTTGTTTACAAACTCAGTTGCTTTACCAGGATGGCAATTCCATGATGGGGGTGGGAGAGACCTCAGAAACAGCAAGGGGGGGGCACATGCAACCTGCGGACCATGTGTTTCCCATCCCTGCATTGGAAAGTAAGCCTCACTGAACAATGCAGGACTTACTTCAGAGTGAACAAACAGAATAAACAAACAGAGCTGTAATCCTATGCACAACAACCTAAAAATAAGTTTCACTGAACGTGATGGAGCTTACTTCTGAGCAACTATGGGTGTCTCTACATTAAGGGAAAGTCTCTCAGCCCTACCTGAGTGTTTTGGTTCCATTTCTGTGGCACAATTAGGATTAGCTCTTTGAGAAGACAAATGGCCTTTCTCAGCAGCCTTGCTGGGACTTTCTATATTTTTCACTGGAACAGCACCATTTAGTGGTGGAATTATCATGGTATGCCAGTGCTACACACAACATAAATTGTGGTGCTTAAACAAAAAACGTTCCAGCTTATCTCCAGGCTTTTTAAAGGCAGGACGACATGTAAGAAACTTCAGGAGACATCTGGAGGTTTATGATGTCATGTAAAGGACCCACAAATTTCCGTGAGTGGCCAATCACAAGCACACAGTAAATGGCTTATGTCAAAATGGCCTATGCATAGGATTACGTTGCACATCCATGTATAATGTTGGGAAGCGAAGGCAGTTAACTAGTAGGGATGTTCGAAAGTCACTTACCATTTCGCGGATCTGCTTTGTGGAGGGGGGGGAGGCGCTCCATCCCTCCCCCTGGAATCCTCGATGGGGGGGAGGCTCTCCGTCCCTCCCCCTGGAACCCTGCCTGGCCGGCTCCACTCTGTGGGGATTCTGCGGAGCCGCCGGCCAGCTCCACCGACAGACAGACATCTGGCTGCTGGGCAGCAGGGACACAAATGGCAGCGGCCGTAGCCGCCACCGTTTGCGTCCCTGTACTTAACCGTGATAGGCTACGTCAATATTTACGTAGCCTATCACGGCAAAGTAAAAAAAAAAAAGTGTACACAAATGGCGGCGGCTACAGCAGCCACCATTTGCGTTCACTATTTTTTGCCATTCTAGCTATTTTTTGCCGTTCTAAATATGTAAATATTTACATAGGCTAGAATGGCGAAAAATAGCGAACACAAATGGCGGCCACCGTAGTCGTCGCCATTTGCGTATGCTGCACCCAGCTGTGGCCAGCCAGGAGACCAGCCACCCCCACCGCCCCCGCCCCCGCTGCAACTGCCACCCCTACCACCGCCTCTGCTGCACCTTCCGCCGCCGCACCTTCCGCCACCGCCGCACCTGCCGCCCTGCCGCCACCCCGCCACCCCGCCACACCTGCCACCCCCACCGCCACCCCCGCCGCACCTGCTGCCCCCGCTGCCACCAGACCTGCTGCCACTGCCGCACCTGCCGCCACCCCCACCGCTGCATCTGCCGCCGCCGCTGCCATGACGCTGCACCCACCGCAGCACCTGCTGCATCCACCCCAGGTAAGTGCCGTCCCGGGGGGTTCCGCGGGGAGAGCAGGGGGGCAGAAGGCCATTCCACCATGGATTGTTCAGTGATTGTTCTCACTGGAATCCATGGCAGAATTCTCCGCCATCCCTATTAACTAACCTCCTGGTTTGTAACCTATGTTTTATGGAGAGCCACCATTATGTCTGCACTGCCCCCCTGCGACCCACCAAGATGAACAGAACTTGGCTTGCTTGGTCACAAGATGTACAGGCCTGACAAAGGCAGTTTATGTTCGAACAAGCAGATTCTGAAGGAAATAATAACCTTCCAAAACCTAATTGGGAAGATCATGATCAAAATATTAACTCTTGTGCTTTAAACATTGCTGTTAAATGCGGGAAGCTTAAGAACAGTCTGATTTTTAAAGTAAATGCTCCTGCAAGTGCTAGTAAGCAGAGCTTTACTGGAAAGTCTGTTATCTTTTTTCTTCACAGAGGAATGTATTTATTCAAATATACTATATGCTGATGGTGCTGCTTCTATACATGAAATTGCTCTCTGGGTCTGGCACTTTTGTTAATTGTGCCTTCTTCAAGTTAACTTCTCATGGGTTAGGCTGACTATGTTGTAGATAAATGTTCTAAGTTGCTGCATCCCAGAGATGTCAGTGGCTGATTTCTTTACCTCCAGAACTAAGTAGGGCTATTTTCTAGGGGTGGACGAAAGTCACTTACCTGTCGTCGAAGCTTGTTCGCGGTGGGGGGGAGGTGCTTTGCTGCTCCCCCCATGAAGTTCAGGCCGGGGGGGGAGGCTTCCCACCTCACCCGGCCGAAATTCAGGCCGGGGGGGAGGCTTCCCGCCTCGCCTGGCCGAAATTCAGGCCGGGGAGGAGGCGCCTCGCCTCGCTCAGCTGCGAACTCAAAAGTTTTTTTTTAAACGCCCCCGTGATAGGCTACGTGACGATTAACGTAGCCTATCACGGCTAGATCTGCAAAGTCAGCCGTGATAGGCTACGTTAATCGTCACGTAGCCTATCACGGGTGACTTTAAAAAAAAAAAGCGCGTACGCTAATGGCGGCCCCCATAGGGAGCCGCCATTCGCGTTCCTTATTTGGTCACTGTAGTCTACGTAATCTTTACGAACATGACTACAGGGGGGACGCAAATGGCAGGACGCCATTTGCGGCTGCAGCAGCCCGGCAGTGGACGGAGGTCCAGCTGTGGATGGGCCCGGCCAGCAGCTCTGCAGAGTCGCTGCAGAGTGGCACCAGCCAGGGAGGATTCTGGGGGGAGGAACGGATCGACTCCCCCCCCCCAGCAGATCCCCCGCAGATGCAGGTGAGTGGGGTTTCATACACCCCTAGACTATAGTGGGGTGGTTTGCCATTGCCTTCCCCCGTTGTGACTACCTTTCCCCCAGCAAGCTGGGTGCTCATTTTACCGACCTCAGAAGGATGGAGGGCTGAGTTGACCTGAGCCGGCTACCTGAGACCCGGCTTCCGCTGAGATTGAACTCAGGTCATGGGGAGAGTTTCGGTTGCAATACTGCCACCTACCATGCTGCGCCACACGAGGCTCCAAATACTTAGTAGGGAAGTTAAATCACATGCCCTGGAAACTACATGTACAAGGAATCCTTGTGCTATTATCCTGTGATGATCATGCTCAGCAATGTCTCAGGCGCAAAGAGCCCTGCATGTGTAGTTTGCTGGATGTCCAATGCCCCCACTGAATTTGCAGGCACCCGTGGCTCCTTGTTGCTCTACACATGCCCACAAGCCCAGCGTATGTTCTGAGACACCCGGCTTGGCACTGAAGCAGTAATGTGGCCAAGCATTACTAGCTGGAGATGTTTGTATACCAAGCCAAGTAATTACAAACTTTGGCAACATCTCTACCTGCCACCCTTGGCAGCCAAGAAGAAATGCAGCCAGAGCAACAGGGAAGCAAATAAAGCAAGCGATTTCAGTTAAGGGAAAGTGAGTGATGGCAGCTGTCTCCTTGCCAATGCATTAGAGAAGGCAGGGGGAGAACATAAAATGATTGCTTATGTTCCCCAGCTGCCTCTGACCATATTCACCACTGCAGGGAGGAAGCCAAAACTGGAGGAAAGCTTGATGACGGGCACAGTGAAGTTTGATTCCATGTGTTTCCTCATAAAGAGGTTAATGTGTAAGACAAACCCTAGAAGCTTTACAATTCCCTATGATTTTACATGCTACCCATTATTGGAGAGTTGGATCTGATCCAATTAGGGATGTACGAATCCCTTACCTTGCTCTGCTGGTAGCATCCATGGGGGGGGGAGGCGCTCCATCCCTCCCCCTGGAATCCTCGACGGGGGAGGCACTCCATCCCTCCCCCTGGAATCCTGCCTGGCCGGCTCCGCTCCGCAGCCAAGCCGTGGAGCTGCCAGCCAGCTCCGGCCACCCGCAGCCGGACATCCGGCCGCTGGGCAGCCCTGCAGGGACACAAATGGCGGCTGTCATAGCCACCGCCATTTCCGTCCCTGTATTGAGTATTTAGGTAGCTTATCACGGCGGGGGGGGGGGGAACCCAGTGTATGCAAATGGCGGTAGCCGCCGCCATTTGCGTACGCTGGGGTTTCCCCCCCACACACCGTGATAGGCTACGTAAATACTGACGTAGCCTATCACAGCCTCCACAGGGACGCAAATGGCATCCCTGCATTAGCTGTGATAGGCTACGTTAAGTATTTATGTAGCCTATCACAGCTTGAAGAGGAGGAAGCAAATGGCAGCCGCAGGACGGATGCCATTCACAAAGCAGTGCGGACGGGAGCAGGTAAGTGCTCTGTTTTGTGCACCTTTCATGAGGTGGAGGCAGCTGGGACTTTGCCCCGTGTGCCTTTTGTGGGTTGGGGGGCCGGGGCTTTGTTCTGCGATGGATTTCAGGGGACCGAATGCACTGGCATTCAGCCTCACCGAGATCTGTCGCGGAATTCTCTGACATCCCTAGATCCCATTGCTGTGGCTCTCACATGGGAGGAATTTTTCATTCCACTATCTATAAGACAAACAATTCTGCTATAGATACTGTTCCACAGCTGAGAGGAAAGCACAGAAATATGAACATGGCAGGCAACACAATCCAACCAAACTGCTTTGCATGATGACTGTTTTGATTTTTCTTCATAACTCATTGCAGGGTTTCCCTTCTCCAGCCAGTATTCACTTATGCAGGGTGTGTGTGTGTGTGCCTGTGTGTGTGTGTAATCAAGGACCTTTCCATTTCTTAGGAGTTCTGTTTCATATCATTCATTCCAAAGGACATGTTTCCTGCAGAAACTCAGAAGTAAGCAGGACTGAATTGCACAGCAGCATCCCAAGTACCAAGCCTATGCATGTTTACTCACAAATAAGCATGGGCATAATGTCTAATCCCAAGTAAACAAGACAGTATCTGCATGTCCTATGTGTCATCCTGCAGCCTCCTCCCTTGCTCCACCCTCCTGTGGCTAGACAGATGAAATTGGCTGTCTAGCAAAAAATGCAGGGTAGGAGAAGTGCGGAAGGAACAATCCCCTCCGTGTTTCTCCTGCCCTGTATTGGATAGGCAGTAACCTCCAAGTTCGGAGGTAGCTGCCTATCTGCATAGGATTGTTTCCTTAATCTCTCAGCTACTTCCCCAACAGGCCCCACCTCTCTCTCTCCCGCAGACAAACGCTCCATCAGTAGCTGATTGGGACTAAGAATATTTACCTGAGGGCTCCTTTTCTTACTGCACAGCAGGAAAAAGCTCTTATTTCCAAACAGCTGTTGACTGGAGATAAGAACTATTCTGTGCCAGGACAGGGGGTGGAATGGGATCTAGGGAAGAAGCTGGCAAGCCAGAAGGGGAATCCTGTGGGCTGTATACAGCTCATGATCCAGGTGTTCCCCATCCTGTCTTAGAGTAATGTTTCTCAAATGTTTTGAACTCCCCCCACCTTTCTGAACTTTCTCTGCCTTCTGCCCACCTCCCACCAAACATGAATAATCTCTTCCACAAGTGATTGCATGGAGATTTTGATGCACAGCCTTTTGCTTCTGCATAAGAAGATCTGTAGGTCTGAATAGTAGTCCAATGCCAACATTGGAAGAAGACTAGAAAGGGACTATATGATGACCAAGCACAGCGCACTTTCATTAGGACTAGTGATGTCACTGAAACTTATAATCACCTGGTTCAGAATACAAATTTGACTAGCTTGTCATGCCCATATGTAATATGAACAGCTCTCTCAAAAGCTGTTCTACAGCTCAGAATTTAAAACAAAGTTCTACATGTACACAGATGCTTTTGAAATTAAATTGATAGCTAGTCCAAGTCTGAGACAGCAATTGCTGCTCACACGGAGATGAAAATAGATGATATTTTAAACCAATGTAACATAATGCAACCAGCATTTCTACTTGCTTATGAATCCTTGGGAGAGAGAAATTGATGTTTTCCCAGGAGCTATTCAAAGATACTTCTAATGGGTGAACCATTTTTGAATCAACCTGTTCCTGAGCTTCCTTCTTCTCAGATCAGGCTGGGATGACGAAGCAGGAGATATCTCAAGACTGCTCTGCAAATCCAATGTGAATTGGCAGCAGGCTTCTGCCAAAGGACAATGAATGAACTGACCAAGAAGGGGGGGTGGGGTGGGGATGAGAGAAGGAACTCCTGCTCCAAGGTTCTATTCATCCCTGGAATTTTGAACTTCTGGCAGGTGTTGTGCACCCCCTCAAGGGGATGTATTTGCGTGCACATTTGAGAAATACTGCCTTAGAGAAAAGGAAATACATTCTCATTTCTATAAGCAGCATGATAAAAACATGGATGAAAACTCAATAAGCTTCCCTTTAAAGCTATCATTTATAAACAATGGTCTAGCTGCATATGAATAAGGGTGTACGAAACCCCGCTTACCTGGCTCCGCTGGGTTCCGCAGGTGGGAGGAGGCACTCTGTCCCTCCCCCTGGAATCCTGGCTGGCTGGCTCTGCTCTGTGGCCAAGCTGCAGAGCCGCCAGCCGGCTCTAGTCTGGCTGCCCTCAGCTGGACATCTGGCCTCTGGGCAGCCCTGCAGGGATGCAAATGGTGGCTTTTGTAGCTGCCGCCATTTGCGTCCCTGTAGTGAGCTGTGATAGGCTACATAAATATTTACATAGCCTATCACGGCAAGGGGAAAACCCCAGCATAGGCAAATGGCAGTAGCCGCCGCCATTTGCGTAGGCTGGGTTTTTTTTCCCCTTGCCGTGATAGGCTACGTAAATATTTACATAGCCTATCATGGCGGGGGGGGGGGAAACACCCGTTTCCCCTCCGCCGCCATGATAGGCTATGTAAATACTTACGTAGCCTATCACGGCCACCATAGGGATGCAAATGGTGTCCCTGCGTTAGCCGTGATAGGCTACGTAAGTATTTACATAGCCTATCATGGCTGAAGAAGGAGGAAGTGAATGCACGCCTTTTGTGGGTTGGGGGGGGCAGGGGCTTTGTTCCGTGATGGTTTTCAGGGGGCTGAATGCACTGGCATTCAGCTTCACTGAGATCCGTCGCAGAATTCTCTGACATCCCTACATATGAAAACCCGTCTATACTGTCTTTATTTTCTCTTGGATAGATTAAAAACAGAACCATTTCCTTCTACTGTTTTCTGTTAAGCTGGGGTGGAGATCTAAATAATAATATAATAATAATAACAACAACAACAACAACAACACAACAAGCTTTTTCATCCAATGAATGCTGATTCTTCCACTTTTAAAGCTCAGTTTCCTATTGTCAAAATAAATCACTTTATTTCGGCTTTGGGAAAATAGTAGGGATGGCGGAGAATTTCTCCCCGAAACTTCAGGGGGCCGAGCGCCAACATGTTCGGCCCCCTGAACAAGTTTCGGGGAGAAATTCTCTGCCCCCCCACCCCCCACACCCCCCCGGGATGGGACTTACCTTTGCCGAATGTCCCTCCCGGCGGCGGGTCCGACCGGTGGTTCGGCAGGTGTTCTTGAATACTTACATAAATACTTACGTAGCCTATCATGGCTAAAGCGGGGACGCAAATGGTGTAGCGGATGCCATTTGTGTCTCTGCTCATTGCTGAGATAGGCCACGTAAATATTTACGTAGTCTATCACGCCTAAAGGAGGGATGCAAATGGCATCCCCTATGCAGGACGCCATTCGTGGCCGCACACCGGAGCAGCAGACTGCAGCGGCCGGATCCGGACCCGCCAGGAGCAGGTAGGATCCCGTCTGCGGGGATTTCGCGGGGTGGCAGGGGGAGCAATCCATTCCACCACGGACTCTGGGGGCCCAGGTTCTAAAGAATCCGGCCTCACTGGGGTCCATGGCAGAATTCTCCACCATCTCTACTATAGTCTGCCATGAAAATGCCAGCATAAGCGGCGTCCCTCTAGGGGTCAGTAATGACCCGGTGCTTGCACAGGAGGAACCTTTCCTTTCCATTCCTTTCCTTTCCTTTCCTTTCCTTTCCTTTCCTTTCCTTTCCTTTCCTTTCCTTTCTTTCCTACTAAGTACATAAGCACCCAGAAAATTCAGTTTCCCAAGATCCCTGGTGCCTAGGATAGTTCTGTATCCCAG
The DNA here is from genome assembly GCF_057233095.1 of Heloderma suspectum. Taxonomy (NCBI): domain Eukaryota; kingdom Metazoa; phylum Chordata; class Lepidosauria; order Squamata; family Helodermatidae; genus Heloderma; species Heloderma suspectum. The sequence goes on from NC_139461.1 coordinate 178,595,252, forward strand.
GCACCAGGAATGAACAGAAGCCTCTCTGAGGCCTCTTGGTTCCTTCTGACATTAGGTATCCACTGAATTAAGGGAAGGATGGGGGGGCTCAGGGACTTATGATGGGGGGCTTCGGGGTTTTCAAGGGAGTTTGAAAGTTCACAGGCAGATGGAGCCCCATCACAGTCTCAGTGATATCACTAGGAGCACAATGGCAGTTCCAAATTTAGGAATTTGACTTGGGGAAAAACAAGGCCAATTCTGAACAGAGTGCCAATAAAATTGAGGTTGGTCATCTAAGGAGGGCTTCCTGGAAAAGAGCTGTTTTCAGGAGGTGCTGAAAACAACCCAGTGTTGGTACCTGCCTGACCTCCAGAGGCAGGGAGTTCCACATCACGGGAGACACCACACTGAAGGTTCTTCTCTGGGTGGACTCCACTCGGGCCATAGGTCCATGTGGAACCACCAGGAGCATGATCTCCTGGACCACTAAAGCCAAACTATCCCTGTCCAGGAGAGGCCGTAGCTGGTGAACCAGCTGAAGCTTGTAAAAGGCACTCAGAGCCGCTGTGGCCACTTGGGCCTCCAGCAAAAGTGATGGAACTAGGAGTACCCCCAAACTATGAACCTGATCTTTTAGAGGGAGTGCAACCCCATTCATCTTCTATCCATGGTTCTATAGAAAAGAGCTTGTTCTACGATATTATGGAAAATTAGGTCTCGATGTGTTCAGGGCAGGGTCTTCCCAGTGCTGGGGGAAGTAACTCTAGAATACCCTCCTTAGGGAACACGGCTCAGCCACTTCACTGCACTGCTCAATTTTAGTCAAGTGGAGACATTTGACCATTTGAGAAACTCTCCTGGGCACCAGTACAAAAAGGCTGCCATGGGAGGCATAGTTAGTCACAAAGGACGAGTTATCTACCCAAAAGACTGAACACAAGTAGGGATGTACGAAAGTCACTTACCTTTTCGAAGGGTGACATTTACGGTGGGGGGGAGGTGCTCCGTCCCTCCCCCTGAAATTCTCTCTCGGCCAGCTCCACTCTGCGGAGATTCCATGGAGCCAGCAGCTGGGGCCGCCCGCAGCCGGACATCTAGCCGCTGGACAGTCTGCAGGGACAAAAATGGTGGCGGCCGTAGCCACTGCCATTTGCGTCCCTGTATTTTGCCATGATAGGCTACGTAAGTATTTACGTAGCCTATCACGGCAAAACAAAAAACAAAAAACAGTGAACGCAAATGGCGGCAGCTATGGCAGCTGCCATTTGCATTCCCTTTCTTTTGCCGTTTTAGCCTACGTAAATATTTACGTAGGCTAAAACAGCAAAAAAAAGTAACGTAAATGGTGGCCGCCGTAGCCGCCGCCATTTGCGTTTGCTGTTTGTTTTTTTGCCGTGATAGGCTACATAAAGACTTATGTAGCCTATCATGGCCTCTGCAGGGATGCAAATGGCGTCCCTGCATTAGCTGTGATAGGCTACATAATCATTTACGTAGCCTATCACGGCTATAATAAGGAAGCGAATGGCGGCCACAGATGCGGCCACCATTTGCAAGTCAGCGCAGACGGCAGCAGGTAAGTGCTCCATTTTGCGCGCCTTTCTTGGGGGGGGTGGGGGGCTTCGTTCTGACAAGGATTTTGGGGGGCTGAATGCACTGGCTTTCGGCCTCACCGAGATCCATGGAGGAATTCTCTGACATCCCTAAACACAAGGCATAGGTGGGGTCTAAGCCCCAACACAATAAAGAGTGAATCCATAATTTTCACACTGACAGACACCTATTTATAGAAGGCAAACTCTTTCTCTCTCATTCTGTATTAGGGATGGACAAAAGTCCCTTACCTGGTCCCGCAGCTTGCTTCACGGTGGGGGGGAGGCACCCCATCCCTCCCCGCCGAAATTCTGGCCAGGGGGGAGCACCCCGTCTCCCCGGCCACGAATCTCGTCTCCTGCCAGGACGCAAATGGCGGCGGCTGTAGCCGCCGCTGTTTGCGTCCCTGTAGTCAGCCGTGATAGGCTACGAAAATGTTTACGTAGCCTATCACGGCTGACTTTGGGGAGAAAAAAAAAGCGCGTACGCAAATGGCGGCGCCCATGGGCGCCACCATTTGCGTTCCTTATTTGGGCACGTGTAGTCTATGTAAACATTTACGCAGACTACGGCGAAAATAAGGGGAATGCAAATAACGTAGCATAGTGACTTTCGTACATCCCTAGTAAAATCCACTCTGTGTTTCGCAGATTGTCAGGCACCTTTCGTTCCGTAATCCACCCACAGATGGATGTGCATTTTTTTTTTCCTGCCGTGTGGAAAAATATGGAAATACTTATGAAAGTATTTACATAAGTATTTACAAAATTTACCTCTATATGTAACATTTAGTATATTGTCCCCTATTCCATTCAACATTTCTTCAGCAGAAACATATGTGTTTTTCTATGGTTTTATATACGTACATTTCAGGAAAGTAAAAAAAAAAAATCATCCGAAAGTCCACAGACTCAGCAGAGCCTGAAGTGGTCACTCTGCAGCGGATTCTGCAGGTTGGATTCTTAGAAATCTGAGCTCGTTTTAATCCATCTCGAATTTCTCCACCATCCCTGTGTGATACGGTTTTTTTTTTACTTTTTATTCTACTTTTATCTTTATAAATGAACCAAAGAACACCAACAACATAATTATCTTCTACAGTTTCAAACATTACAGTATTCTTAAGAGAACCCCTCAATAATGAAATAAGGGGGGGGAGAGGAAGAAAGGAGATAATATAAAAAATGAGAGAGAAGAGCAAAGGGGAAGGAAACAAAAAAGAAAAAAAACACAAAAAGAGAGGAAAATAAAGCAAAATATAAACAGAAGTTTACATAACAAACTTAAATTTAAACTACATTCCACATAAATTTCAAATATCGCTCTACTTAAAGATTATACCAGTCTCACAGGTCAATACAGCATAAATCATCAATTCCAATATTGTGTCTTCAGGCTTTTAACAAAGAAGCAAGCTTAGAATTCATTTCCATTGGCCATATCATGCCTTTTAGCTACTATATAGTGATAAAGCTTAAGAACAACCAGCAAAAAATATTTTCTAATCCTAGTATCATAATATTGATAATATTGATAATAATAATTAAAAAGAAAAGGAAGAGATTATAAAGAATAAACAACAACAACAACAAAACAATCACTAATATATTTTATACTATCTATATTTTAGATAGTATCATTTCTAAATATATAAATGAGTGTGCACATTTCTGTACACCCTCACACGGAAGATTTAAATACAGTCTATTATATCCATTTTAAGAGGAGAAGAAGAAGGAGGAGGAGGAGGAGGAAAAGGATGAAAGAAAAAGAATGGATATACAGTACTGTGCAAAAGTCTTCGGCCACCACCAGCTTTGTTGTTTTAGCAAAGTTTTAATGACCATCCATAATTATTTTTCGGTCTCTGTATTAAGATACAAACAGAAGATACAGGAAATATGTACAGGCAAAAGTCAGTATTTAGTGTGACCTCCCTTGGCTCTAAGCACATGTTGAACTCTTTTGGGGAGACTGTCCTGAAGTTTTCTGAAGTTATCTTCTGGTATATTATACCAGGCTTCTTTCAGCACTTCCCAGAGTTCTTCTTTAGATAGGATGTCTTTTATTTCTTTCTCTGTCCATGTGATCCCATACTGCCTCTATAATATTCAGGTCTGGACTCTGTGGAGGCCAATCCATGACTGTCAGTGTTTTATCAGCTGTTTTCCTCACTAAATATGATTTCACTGCATTAGCAGTGTGCTTGGGATCGTTATCATGCTGAAAAATGAAACCATTCCCAATCAGGCGCTTTCCAGAAGGAATGGCATGATGAATTAAAACCTGTCTGTACTTTTCAGCATTCGTGATCCCATCAATACGGACAAGATCGCCAACACCACTGGCAGAAATGCAGCCCCAAACCAGGACAGACCCTCCACCATGTTTCACTGAAGGCCACAAGCACTCATTTGTCCATCTCTCTCCAACCCTTCTTCTCACATATTGTCGACGATTGGACCCAAAAATTTCAAACTTGGATTCACCACTCCATAATACTCTTTTCCACTGATCCTCATTCCAATCTTTGTGAGCTTTAGCATATCTTAGCCGTTTCACCCTGTTCCCCTACCGCAAAAGTGGTTTCTTGGCTGCTACCCTTCTACGAAGACCGTTCCTGATCAAGCTTCTTCGGACTGTAGAAGGGTCAACTTGGCATCCCGATGAAGCTGCCAGATGCTGAGCCAGGTCCCTGCTGGACTTCTTCCAGTCTCTCAAAGAAGAAACTATGAGGAACTTCTCATCAAACTTTGAAAGTTTTCTTGGCCTTCCAGTCCTTTTAGGGGAGCCAGGCGCCTGCTGTTACTCTAGTGTAAGGGGAGGTCACACTTAGGGATGTACGAAAGTCACTTACCTTTCTGCAGATTATGTTCATGGTGGGGGGGAGGCGTTCTGTCCCTCCCCCCGGAATCCTCGATGGGGGGGGAGGCAATCCGGTCCTCCCCCCCGGAATCCTCAACGGCTGGATGTGCTCCATGGTGGCTCCACAGAACAGCCGGCCAGGCCCAGGCCAGGGCCATCTACAGCCAGATTTCTGGCTGTGGAGGGCTCTGGGGGGAAAAAAACGGCGTATGCAAACGTAGGCTAAAACGGCAAATCAAAAAGGGACGCAAATAGCACCCACTACGCTATTTGCGTTCCCCTTTATTTTTGCCATAATAGTCTATGTAAATATTTACATAGACTAAGATGGCGAAAAATAAGGAACGCAAATGGCGGTGGCCATTTTTTTTTTTTTTAACCTGGGATGTGATAGGCTATGTAAGTCTTTATGTAGCCTATCATGTCTCTGTAAAAAAAAAAACCCAGGCGACCAGACTGCAAATGGCAGCGGCAGCAGCCAGTCGGAGGACCAGCCGCCGCTGCCACCACAGCAGCCGCCGCCCGGAACATCCGCCCCAGGTAAGTCTCGTCCTGGGGGCGATATGTGGGGGGCGGGGGGGTGGCAGGCCTTTTCGCCACAGATTTCAGGGTGCCAAATGCACTGGCACTCAGCCTCACCGAGATCCGTGGCGGAATTCTCTGACATCCCTAGCCACATTAAATACTTGCCGCCCACTTTAGCCTATGGAAGCATTTTTTGTCTGATATTTTTTTCTGTTGTTGAATATTGCATACAAATTTCCTGTATTTTCTGGATGCATTCTAATGAAGAGACTGAGAAATAATTATAAATGGTCATTATACCATTGCTAAAACAACAAATCTAATGGTGGCCTAAGACTTTTGCCCAGTACTGTACATAATCAGCTATCCCTGGCCTTACAGACTAAACATAGCCAATTGACAAAACATATTTGTAAATTCCACTCCATGGAGCTGGAGCAGAAGTCTCATGTGTTTTTCCGATTAGCCACACCTCTGCCATTTCATGATTTAGAAACTTCTTCATCTGCCTTCAGAGAAAATGCAAAATGTAGCAGGATATTTTAAATGATATTGTAGGTTCATTTGTTTTGCCAGGTTTTTTGCCTTGGTAAATAGCCTTCTTTTATCAACAATGTCTTTGGTGTAATCCAGAAATAACATAACTCTATCTTGTTTTGATCCCCAAAAAAGATTTCCCTCCTGTCTAGGGATGTACAAAAGTCACTTAGCTTTTTGCAGCTTGGATTTATGGTGTGGGGGAGGCACTTAGTCCCTCCCCACGGAATCCTCCCTGGGCCAGCTCCACTCCGTGGCAGCTCCATGGAGTTGCTGGCCAGGGCCATCCGCAGCTGGAGTTCTGGCCGTGGACGGGCTGCTGCAGCCACAAATGCGTCCGCCGTAGCGGCCACCATTTGTTAGGGGTGTCAGAGAATTTCTCGCCGAAACTTCGAGGGGCCGAGTGCCAACGTATTCGGCCCCCCGAAGTAGTTTCGGGGAAAAATTCTCCCCACCCCCCCTGCCCCCACCCCCACCCCTGGGATGGGACTTACCTTTCCCGAATGTCGCTCCCGGTGGCGGGTAACAGTGGAGGTTCGGCAGGGCTTCGACAGGGGCGGGGGCGGCAGCTGGTCTTTTGACCGGCTGCCACCGCGGCCATTCCAAGAAAAGTAAAAAAAAAAAAACGCCCCCGTGATAGGCTATGTGACGATTAACGTAGCCTATCACGGCTAGATTTGCAAAGTCAGCCGTGATAGGCTACGTAAATCGTCACGTAGCCTATCATGGGGCGTTGTTTTTTATTTTACTTTTCTGTTGAAGTTCGCGGCTGGGGAGACGGGGCGCTTCTCCCCGGCCTGAATTTTGGCCGGGGGCGAGGTGGGAAGCCACCCCCCCGGCCTGAATTTCAGCCGGGTGAGTCAGGAAGACACCCCCCGCTCACATGAACTTTGGGGGGAGAAGCGAAGCACCTCCCCCCCACCGCAAAAAAAGCTGCGGGACAAGGTAAGTCCCTTTCGTACATCCCTTCCATTTGTGTCCAGCGAAGCTGCCGTGATAGGCTACATAAGTATTTACGTAGCCTATCATGGCAAGCCAAAAAAACAGCGTACGCAAATGGCAGCGGTTAAGGCAGCCGCCATTTCCATTCCCTATTTTTAGCTGTTTTAGCCTACATAAATATTTACATAGGCTATTACGGCAAAAAAAAGGGGAACACAAATAGCGTAGTGGACACTATTTGCATTCTTTTTTATTTCTCGCCATAATAGCTTACGTAAATATTTATGTAAACTATTATGGCGAAAAAAAAGGACCGCAAATGGTGCCCACTAAGCTATTTGCATTCCCCTTTTTTTCTCCGTAATAGCCTATGAAAATATTTACGTACGCTAAAATGGCTAAAAATAGGGAATGCAAATGGTGGCCACCATAGCCGCTACCATTTGCGTATGCTAGTGGGGTTTTTTTTGGCTTGCTATGATAGGCTATGCAAATACTTACATAGCCTATCACGGCTATGATGAAGAAGCGAATGGCGGCCACAGGGCGGCCGCCATTCGCAAGTCAACACGGATGGCAGCAGGTAGGTGCTCTGTTTTGCGCACCTTTCGTGGGTTGGGGGGGTGGGGGCTTTGTTCTGCCATGGATTTCGGGGGGCCGAATGCACTGGCATTCAGCCTCACCGAGATCTGTGGCAAAATTCTCTGACATCCCTACTCCTGTCTTGCCAAACGCAGGATATTATTTTTTGTGGAGACTCTTGCAAATTGAACTATAATCGTATAGTCAGTCTCTTTAGCATTTGGAACACGGAATGTATGCTCAATATCAAGTACATAATCAGGTGACTAGGGTTGGCGGAGAATTTCTCCCCGAAACTTCGGGGGGCCGAGCGCCAACGTGTTTGGCCCCCCGAAGAAGTTTCGGGGAGAAATTCTCTGCACCCCCCCGCCCCCCGCGCCCCCCCCCAGGACGGGACTTACCTTCCCGGAATGTCACTCCCGGCGGCGGGTCCCGGCGGCGGTTCGTCGGGTCTTCGTCAGAGGCGGGGGTAGCAGCCGATCTTTCGACCAGCTGCTGCCGCCGCCATTCCAATAAAACTAAAAAAAAAAAAAACGCCCCTGTGATAGGCTACGTGACAATTAACGTAGCCTATCATGGCTAGATCTGCAAAGTCAGCCATGATAGGCTACGTAAATCATCACGTAGCCTATCATGGGTGACTTAAAAAAAAAAAAAGGCACGTACGGCTAATGGCGGCCCCCATAGAGAGCTGCCATTCATGTGCCTTATTTGGTCGCTGTAGTCTACGTAAAGATTACGTAGACTACGGTGAAAATAAGGGCAACGCTATTTGCTTTGCCCTTATTTTCGCCGTAGTCTACGTAAAGATAGACTACGGCGATAGACCCTGGCCTGAACTTCGGGGGGAGAGCAGCGAAGCGCCTCCCCCCCACGGCGAAAAGCTGCGATACCAGGTAAGTGACTTTCGTGAACCCCTACAGGTGACAAAGGAAGTAGGGATGTTAGAGAATTCCACCACGGATCCCAGGGGGGCCAAATTCCAGTGAATTCAGCCCCCCGGTATCCATGGCAGAATGGAGCCCCCCACCCCACCACCCCGTGAAAGCCCCATGAAACGGAGCCTATCTGGCTGTGGCTCTGGCTCCAGCACCAGCAGTGGCAGCTCCTGCCGCTACCAGGCTGCTGCGGATGCAAATGGCGTCCTGCGTAGGGGATGCCATTTACGTCCCTATGCTGGCCCATGATAGGCTATGTATATATTTACGTAGCCTATCACAGCTAAAGCAGGGACGCAAATGGCGTCCCCTACACCATTTGTGTCCCTGCTTTAGCTGTAGGGATGTCAGAGAATTCCGGCACGGATCTCGGGGAGGCCGAATGCCAGCACATTCGGCCCCCCAAAATTGGTGGTGGAACGGTCTGCCCCCCCGCCCCCCCGGGACGGGACTTACCTTGGGCGGATCTTCCTGGCAGTGGCGGTGCGGCGGCGGTGCGGCGGCAGTGTGGTGGCAGTGCGGCGGCAGTGTGGCCGGTCTTCCGACCGGCCGCCACCACCATTTCCAGTTTTAAAAAAAAAAAAATGATAAGCTATGTAAAGATTTACGTAGCCTATCACAGGTAGATTTTTAAAAAACACCGTGATAGGCTATGTAAATGTTTACATAGCCTATCACGGCTGATTTAAAAGAAAAAACAAATGCACGTATGGAAATGGAGGCGCCCATGGATGCCGCCATTTGCGTTCCTTATTTTGGCACGTCTTAGTCTACGTAAACTTTTACGTAGACTAAGACGGTGAAAATAAGGGGAACACAAATAGTGTAGACGCTACACTATTTGAGTTCCCCTTATTTTCGCTGTCTTAGTCTATGTAAATGTTTATGTAGACTAAGACGTGCCAAAATAAGGAACGCAAATGGCAGTGCCCATGGGCGCCGCCATTTGCGTATGTGCATTTTTTTTCTTTTAAATCAGCCGTGATAGGCTATGTAAACATTTACGTAGCCTATCACGGCTGACTGCATGGACGCAAACGGCGGTGGCTATGGAGCGGAGCCGGCCTGCCAGAATTTTGTGGGGGAGGGACGGAGCGCCTCCCCCCCAGCCAGAATTTCAGGGGGAGGGATGGAGCACCTCCCCCCCCACGAATGTCACCCTTCAAAATGGTAAGTGACTTTTGTACATCCCTATTTAGCTGTGATAGTCTACGTAAATATTTATGTAGCCTATCACAGGCATGCGTAGGGACGCAAATGTCATCCCCTACGCAGGACGCCATTTGTGTCCACAGCAGCCCAGCAGTGGCTGGAGGCCCCACTATGGGTCGGCCCGGCCGGCAGCTCTGCGGCCTGGCCATGGAGTGGAGCCGGCCTTGCTGGATTCTGGGAAGGAGGAACGGATCACCTCCCCCCCATTGAGGATTCCAGGGGGAGGAACGGATCACCTCCCCCCACCTGCGGAACCCGGCAGAGCCAGGTAAGTGGGGTTTCGTACACCCCTAAAAGGATGTATCTCATGCAGGAGCTTATCTACAAAAGTAAACAAATTTATATCAGTAGATAAATCTTTGATACCAATAATACATACATTTGCTGTATGTGTGAAAGCCTCCAATTACGAGATTCCTGCAGAAAAATTATTATGAATAGCTTGCGAGATGGTCTCCTGTGCTGCCACTCGATCTTGCAGCTCGTTAACCTTTGCCCCCATTTTTTGCCAAGAGTTGTTAATTCAATCCACAGCCCCTTGCAGGGTGGTGATGGAATTTTGGATTGAATCCAGTCTCTTAGCCTGTTCAGCAGATTGCAAAGACAAAGCTTTTATCAGAGCAAGCAACTCCTCTATATTTCCGTTGCTTCTCGAAGCCTTTGCCAAGGGAGGTGTGGGAGGGGTCGACGGCACTTTTCTCCTCCTTGGTGTTGCCATCCTTCTTTTAAAACAAATCTTGTAGGTCCTCAAATATTGCTGGTATTCCTTAGTCCATAAACACGAAAAACTACATTGGGGCACATCAGCCCTGGTTCCTCCTAATTAGATAGGAGTTTTCAAAACATCTTTGAGCAGTGATTAAGCTCTGGCAGACTTGCCTCGTAGTCCAGCCTCTCTGCTGCATTGCAAAAAGAGCTGTTTTTCCAAGGCTTCATCCAGAATGCTGCTCTTGCTTTCCCTTTTCATTCTAGGGGAAGATATAAAGGTTTTTCAATCTTTTAAAAGCTGTTTGAGATAGCGTCCCATGGAGACTTCACAGAAGGCCACCAGGGCGACAATGGCTCCGACCGGAAGTCCCCCCCATGTGATACTCACAACCACATCACATTGGTTCTCTTGATGGGGCAGTTGTGACTAATTTGTCCCTTGGGTTTCAAAATGAATTTAAACTGACAAGCCAGTAGCCTGAATGACTGAGGGAGAAGGTTACACACTTCAAGCATTTTCTAGGATAGTAAGAAGTGGGGGAGTATCCCAGGCCTAATTTTTACTGAGTGCTTGGGCTGAACCACTTTGGACTATAAGTGAGGTCTCACATGAGGGAATACTTCTCCATACAATTAAATATGTTTCCCTGAAAAATATATATTAAAAAATAGAATATCAGGGAGAAGGGTTCTAACCTAGCCTTCTCACTGACATTCTGGGTTTCTGCTTCTGTCTGTCTGTTTGGTTTTATGGAGAGGCACTCATAAGAGTGAGACCCTACCTGCCATTCAAAGTGGTGCAGCCCAGTTGATGAGAACTAGAGATGGGCAAAACACATCTCATCTCTATCCAGAACAGGCTAGGCCTTTTTGAGTCTCTTTTTGAGCACTCTTGGAAAAGCTTAGGTCCTCTCTGTAAGTGCTCCAAAGCTGAGAATGCCCCAGTCCAGGAAATGTCCTCTATGGCCCTCTCATCTGCTAGTTCCCCCCACCTACCCTGCTTTCACACTGCTTTCCCAGGCCTATCAAGTTGAGAGGGAAGGAGGAGGAAAAATGGTAGCCAAGAGCACTGGTTAAAGCCAAGGGCTCTTCCTAAGTCTGCTCCGAGGTAGGGTTGGGGGAGAATTCTGCCAATTTCAATTCTTGGAATCCAGCCCCATTGGGACCCATGGCAGAACAGAGCACTCACCTCCGCCTCCCCGTGGAATCCGTCCAGGCCATCTCTGTCGCTGCCTCAATCCTGCAGAGCCAGCAGCCAGCTCTGTATCCCTGACGATTGTCGATATGGCTGGCAGCCATTGACGTGCTGTATCACTGCAAGTCAGTCTCCAGACACAAATGGCATAGTGGGCGCCATTTGCAGCCATAAAGCTGGTAGATTAGCCTAAATGCAACCACTTACGGCTGCATTTAGATTAATCTACCAGTTTTACGGCCACAAACGGCGTCCACTATGCCATTTGCGTCCCTGTTTTTTGATGTGATAGGTTTAGGGATGTCAGAGAATTCCACCACGGATCTCGGTGAGGCTGAATGCCAGCGTATTCAGCCCCCCGAAATCCGTGGCGGAATGAAGCCCCCAACCCACAACCCATGAAACAGAGCACTCACCAGCTTTCAAGGCACATGAAACAGAGCACTCACCAGCTGCCGTCCACACTGACTTGCGAATGGTGGCCACCCTGCGGCCACCATTCGCTTCTTCATCATAGCCGTGATAGGCTATGTAAGTATTTATGTAGCCTATCACGGCAAGCCCGCCCCCCCCAAAAAAAAACAGCGAACGCAAATGGCAGTAGCTACAGCGGCCGCCATTTGCGTTCCCTAGTTTTAGCCATTTTAGCCTACATAAATATTTACGTAGGCTATTACAGCGAAAAAAAGGGGAATGCAAATAGCGTAGTGGGCGCCATTTGCATTCCTTTCTTTTTCGCTGTTTTAGCCTACGTAAATATTTATGTAAGCTATTATGGTGGGAAAAAAAGGAACGCAAATAGCGCCCACTATGCTATTTGCGTTCCCCTTTTTTTCGCCGTAATAGCCTACGTAAATATTTACATAGGCTAAAATGGCTAAAAATAGGGAACGCAAATGGCGGCCTCCGTAGCCACCGCTATTTGCGTACGCTGTTTTGTTTTGTTTTGTTTGGCTTGCCGTGATAGGCTACGTAAATACTTACATAGCCTATCACAGCAGCTTCGCTGGACACAAATGGTGGCCAGTACGGCAGCCGCCATTTGCATCCGCAGCAGCCCGTCTGCGGCTGCAACTTCGGCTGTGGACGGCCCTGGCTGGCAGCTCCAGGGAGCCGCCACGGAGCGGAGCTGGCTATGCAGGATTCCGGGGGGAGGAACAGATTGCCTCCTCCCTCGTCGAGGATTTCAGGGGGAGGGATGGAGCACCTCACCCGCACTGCGGATGTCCCTGGACGAAACCAGGTAAGCGTTTTGTACATCCCTAGATAAGCTACACAAATATTTGCGTAGCCTATCGCTTGAACAGCAATTTTCACTATGCTATTTGTGTCCCTATTCATGCAATAGGGTACGCAAATATTTGCGTAGCCTATCACGTCAAAAAACAGGGATGCAAATGGCATAGTGGACGCCGTTTGTGGCCATAAAGCTGGTAGAGTGACCTAAATGCAGCTTAATGGCTGCATTTAGGCTAATCTACCAGCTTTACGGCTGCAAATGGTGCCCACTATGCTATTTGCATCTGGAGACTGACTTACAGAGATACTGCACGGCAATGGCTGCCGGCCGTATCGACATTCGTCAGGGATGCAGAGCTAGCGGCCAGCTCCACAGGATTGAGGCAGAGCAGAGCCAGCCTGGACAGATTCCAGGGGGGAGGAACGCACCCCCCCCCAGAACAGAAGGTGGGTCTTTCCTACATCACTACTCCCAGGCATTTGACGACATATGATGGGGCTTTTAATGTCAGTTATTTTATCAGGTCCTGGTATCTTATTGTAATGGAAGGGGGGTAGCTGTTTTAAATGGTTTTTAAATTTTATGTCTTAAAGTTTTGTTTTTTTTTTAGTTGTAATTTTTGTGAACTGCGCAGAGAGCTTTCGCTATCGTGCAGTATGGAATGCAATAAATGAAATGTAATCAGATGAAAAATGAGGACTTTTGAGCATGCTTAGAGACTTTATTGCCAGTGAGGACTCTGGGAACTGTAGAGGCTTCCATTTTATTTTATTGTTTCTAGCCAATAAGCCAGGAAGAATAAAATTATTACCATTCCTAGAATACTCATTAGCAACATGTAAAACTGAGAAAAGATTTCTCTTTAGTGAGCAGCTCCCCTCCCCCCCAGGGGGGGCAACAAATTCATTAGTTTTGGAAAGTATAGAAAAGCAAGGGCAGGAGTGAAACCAGCAGGTGAGAGGCCGTGTCCCAAGCCATTATTAGCAAAGTAAAAATTTGAAGGTCAGTTGGGCTTGACTCACCATGGCTCAGGCTCACCACAGCTCAGGTATTTCCAAACTAGTGGAGCTTGTATTCTGAACCCCTCCATTTCTGAAATTTGTCACCATCACTACTGAGAAGTAGTCCTCTGAATGGTGTTAGAGATGGAAGATTTCAAAGAAATGACTTGTCATCTTTGGCCAAGCTTCATCCTGAATTCTTGCATCAAAAGCCAAATGGCCTTCAGTAATAGAATTTGATCAATGTCATTCTTTATTTTAGAAAAAAAAATAAAAGCTTTTTAAGTGAATTTAATCTAGGATTCTCTTAAATGGATTTACAATCTTTTGCTAAGGATGTCATTTTCTCTTAAACTGTGTAGGTTCTTTGGAATTTTGAGACAGCCTGATTAAATTCTGTAGTATTAGACTGGTTTAATCGCTCTTCTGTCCTGTAGGACTTTCCCATAAGATTCTGCATAATCAAGTTCTTAACCTTTTGTAGACCTAACCTTTTTATTTTAAAAGGGACTTAAAGAATATTAAATGAGCAGCTCCTTATGTATGCACTAATCATAAAGGGCAGTAAAATCATGACGGGTAATGTGTACTTGTTTATATATCTTGTATATGCATGATTGTTCTTAGTGGGATTTGGATACAACACAGATTTAAGCATGGCCTGGGCTTTGTTGAAATAAATCTTAGCCAGCAATTTAGGTATTTATGTATGTATGTATGTATGTATGTATGTATGTATTACATTGCTATACCATCCAATAGCTGAATCTCTATGGGTGGCTCACAAAATAGAGATGAAAGCCATAAAATATAAGAACTTAATAAAACATAACAAAAGCTTAACAAGTTAAAACAGCAATGGAATCAAATCAAGATAAAACCAACCACAGTGCAAAGATTTAAAAAGCAAATACACCATTAAAAACAACAACTATGTATGTGGTCACATGTACATCCTGATGAAGCATGATCTGTTTCACTCTAAAAAAGGGGAGCACATTGATATGTGCATAGAGCTGAACACTCAGAGGTGGTCTATGTATACTAGCAAAGTTTATGCTAGTTAATCAATATGTGGGCTGTATCACTTGCTACATAATATACAAAGAAGCAAGATATAAAGCATAGGGATGGACAGACTCACCTCTATCCAGGGCATGGGGGAGCCTGATGAGCCACCTCCCCTGCTTGTGTGGCCTGGACCCACTCTGCAAGCTTCCCTGCTTGCCCTGCCCCACCCCACCCAATGAGCAAGCTGCCCCTCCTCTGTGTGCCAAGGAATCAATCAGTCCAGCCCTTGTGCACACAAGGGCTTGACTGACAGAGTCCTTGCCTCCACGCACCCGAGTACTCTAGCTATATCCTCCTCACAAGGAGAAGATGGCTAGAGCGGTCTGAGTGCATGCAGTGCAAGGCCTTGTTCTGCCCCTGTCAGCTGTGAAGGGCTTGCTTGACAGCCGGCAAGGGCAGGACGAGTCCTTGGTGCACTGCATGCCCCAACCACTCTAGCCATCTCCTCCTGAGGAGATAGTGAGAGTGGTTGAGGTACGCACAGCGATGACAACTCTCCAGGCTGCTCCCAGCTGTTTGCCAAGCTCCAGGGGCTTCAGCAACTGGGTCTGTCAGTGCCCCACTGCTTGGTGAGTGGGGGCTGCGAGCCAGGTGCAGGAGAGTCCATTGGGTTCCTAGACCTAGCTGGGCACTTGCAACATCCCTAATAAAGCATCACCTTCAATTGAAATCAGTGCTTCCTAGCTACACTAGGTCAATGTGAACAGCTGTAAATGAATTAATTTATGTCCAGGACATGGCACATATAGGGCAGGGGTCCTCCACCTTTTTGGACCTGTGGGCACTAGGGTTGGCGGAGAATTTCTCCCCGAAACTTCGGGGGGCTGAGCGCCAATGTGTTCGGCCCCCCGAACAAGTTTTGGGGAGAAATCCTCCACATACCCCTACCCCCCGCACCCCCCCGGGATGGGACTTACCGTCGCCGAATGTCCCTCCCGGCGGCGGGTCCGGCCGGTGGTTCGGCGGGTGTTCGAGCGGGGCGGGAGCGGCAGCCGGTCTTTCGACCGCCATTGCAATGAAAGAAAAAAAAAACGCCCCCTGATAGGCTACGTGACGATTCACGTAGCCTATCACGGCTAGATTTGCAAAGTCAGCTGTGATAGGCTACGTCAATCGTCACGTAGCCTATCATGAGTGACTTTTTTTAAAAAAAAAAAAAAAGCACGTACGGATAATGGCGGCCCCCATAGGGAGCCGCCATTCGTGTTCCTTATTTGGTCGTTGTAGTCTACGTAAAGATTTACGTAGACTACAGCGACTAAATAAGGAACGTGAATGGCGGCTCCCTATGGGGGCTGCCATTAGCGTACACGCTTTTTTTTAAAAAAAAAGTCACCCGTGATAGGCTACGTGATGATTGATGTAGCCTATCACGGCTGACTTTGCAGATCTAGCCATGATAGGCTACGTGAATCGTCACGTAGCCTATCAGGGGGCGTTTTTTTGTTTTTTTAAAAAACTTTCGCGTTCGCGGCCGGGCGAGGCAGGAAGCCTCCTCCCCGGCCTGAATTTCGGCCGGGGCAAGGCGGGAAGCCTCCCCCCCTGGCCTGAATTTCAGCTGGGCCGAGGCGGGAAGCCTCCCCCCCGGCCGGAACTTCACGGGGGGACCAGCGAAGCGCCTCCCCCCCACCGCAAACGTCCTTCGAGGACAGGTAAGTGACTTTCGTCCACCCCTAGTGGGCACATTTGTGAATTTGAGGAACTGTTGTGGGCACCACCACAAAATGGCTGCCATGGAGGATGTGGCTAGTCACATAATGGCTGCCATGGGGAGCTGGCTAGTCAAAGGACAAGTAATTTACCCAAGAAACTGAGTACACACCCACACACACACTTTTGAACACTCACGTGGAAATTCTAACTGAAAATGCTTTATCTGTTTTGGTAGACAGAACATTGAAATTCATGACATCCCACCCTTTAAAGAAAGCAGATGCCTATTGAAAATGCAAATAGGTCCTTTTGCTTTAATGGCATTTTTGCCTACTGATAAAATGAAATCCCTGAGAGAAATACAGGGGAAATGTTGGTCATACCATCTTGAGGGACCATGTCGTGATTTTTACGAGAAACAGTGATGAACTAATTTGGTTGACCAGCAGCACACCTTCAGTCAGGAGAAACTATTCAGAACTGAAAAGTTCAGAGAGGAAATATCTTAGTTGAAGGCTGAAACTGCTCAGAAACTTAGTGAGCACAAGGGGAAAAACCAATCACAGAGATATTCCATCTGGGACTCTAATGTCAGTTGCTATTGAAGATGGCCAGTTTTGCCAATAATTTCAATAGGTCTAGGATTTGTGCACAAATTTAAAGCATGCCTAAGCCCCATTTAAATCAATACAATTTAAATGCACAGCTAAGCCACCAAGTCTCATCGGTGCCAATAGAAGCAGCACAGCAAAAAAGAAGAAGCCCCAGTTACCAGTTTACAACATTCCAGGCTGTCTAACATTTTCTTGGTGTGTTACAGAGAGTATCTCTTGGGCAAGGTATTCTCCTCAAATAGAGGCTGGGTCATTTTGACTGCTGGGCTTGGCAGATCAAAACTCTAAATTATATTTGCCACTGAAGTTTTCACCTAAATTTCAGAGTTCCTCCAAACAAAGCCGAAGGGGTTTCCATCATTTAAGTAATT
This sequence comes from Heloderma suspectum, assembly GCF_057233095.1. NCBI lineage: Eukaryota > Metazoa > Chordata > Lepidosauria > Squamata > Helodermatidae > Heloderma > Heloderma suspectum. Next base: position 178,612,281 of record NC_139461.1, read on the forward strand.
AATTAATTTATAATATTTATATACCACCTTATCCCAAGCGCCACCAAGATGATGTACAATACAAATAAAAATGATAAGACATAAAGACATATAAAGCAATAAAACCATATTAAATCATTAAAACAACATTAAAACCATTATATAGTGAATATTTTGTATGTGTCTCGGTTGTCACCAGATTTTGCCTAAACCAAAATTCAAATCTAGAGGTATCTTCTCCTCAGGGGAAAACATCTGAGGAAATCTAAAGGAAGCTAAAATAGCTTTCTTCATCAATATCATCATCTATTTGTAATTAGGGATGTCAGAGAATTTCGCCACAAATCTTGGGGAGGCCGAATGCCAGTGCATTCGGCCCCCCGAAATTGGTGGTGAAATAGTCTGCCCCCCCCGCCCCCCCAGGACGGGACTTACCTTGGGCGAATCCTCCTGGCAGTGGCGGCTCCAGCGGCGGTTCGGTGGCGGTTCAGTGGCAGTGTGGCGGCGGCAGCCGCCGGTCTTCCTACCGGCTGCCGCCACTGCCATTTCCAAGTTAAAAAAAAAAAAAATGTGATAGCCTACGTAAAGATTTATGTAGCCTATCATGCCTAAATTTAAAAAAACACCGTGATAGGCTACATTAATGTTTACATAGCCTATCACGGCTAAATTTTTAAAAACATCGTGATAGGCCTCGTAAATGTTTACATAGCCTATCACGGCTGAGTTAAACAAAAAACAAAAAACTGAGCGTACGTAAATGGCGGCACGGTTTTTTTGTTTTTTTGTTTTACTCAGCCTTGATAGGCTACGTAAACATTTACATAGCCTATCACGGCTGACTGCAGGGACGCAAACAGCGGCGGCTATGGCCGCCGCCATTTGCGCACCCGGCCAGCCAGGATTTGGGGGGGAGGGACGGAGCGCCCCCCCCGGCCAGAATTTCGGGGGGAAGGGACGGAGTGCTCCCCCCAGCCAGAATTTCAGGGGGAGGGACGGAGCGCCTCCCCCCCACCGCGAATCAATTTCGTGAGAAGGTAAGTCACTTTTGTACATACCTATAATTGTAATACAAATATTTGTATTAACAGTGAACTCATGCTCTAAGTGTGGATCCCTATGTCGCCAAAATGGCACCATCTACACACAGCATTATTTAAAAAGAATAATAAGTATTTTAAAAGTTTTAGGGAAAAAACCCTGTGGGGGGGGGGAGAGAACAAAATAGCCCAATGAGGACTAAGCATGCTCAGAGGCTACAGAATGGTGACTATCTGTGTGAGGAATGGAGAATCAGTGGGGAGGGAAATGGAATGGTGTATTCTGAATGAAGGCCTGGCTGGCTGGCTGGCTGGCCACAACCCCAAACAGGAGCACTCCACACTGCAGCATTTCATTGCAGGTCCCACTTGTAAAGCAGTAGGGATGTGAAAATCAGCAAAACTTGAGCTCACCAAAGTTCTCCAAATTCCATCTTGAAGCTCTTTCCAACTCAAGTCTGTAGGAGATTGCAAGCTTTGTTTTTCTTCTTTTCCCATGGAAGTCCATGCACATTTTGTGTGTATGTTTCCAAGAGTATGCCTCAATCTGCACAACTTTAAAATGGATGCTTACTTCTCCCTTTGATTTAAAGGTATTTGTGCACATTTTTCAAAAGTACTATTTTTTTCATGTACTTTTTCAAATGTACACTTACTGTCAAATACCTGCTTGGCTGGTTTTATTGCTTTTTATGTCTTTATGTATTATTGTTTTCATTTGCATTGTACATCACCTTGGTGACATTTGTGGAAAGGTGGTATCTAAATATTCTAAATAAATAAATACAGTGTAAACCCTTTTGGCTCCCTTTGGAGGAACTCTAAAATTTAGGTGAAAACTTGAGCAGCAAATATAATTTAGGACGTTGGGGGTGAGGGTGGGGTTGCAAATCACATCGCAAGCTTGGAAATTGTATCTGAGTCTGTGTTTTGTCTGGAAGGTGCGAACTGGGTAAAATCCTGATAAAAAATGAACTAAAATGAATTTCTCATACACCACTGTAAAGCAGCTCATATTCACTAGGCTTTCCATGGAAAGAAAAAAAAGACGCACACATCCTTGCCACAGGCTCACAATAAAAAATAAATAATGACAAAAAATGGAGAATGGAGTTGCAGAAAGTTAGATAAGACTAGCAAAATTCCCCGGGGAGGGTTTTCTCACTCTTCTTATCTAATTTTGTGTTCAGAGATGATTACAGGGCTTTAACTATCTATAGCTGAAGTTTAAAAATGTAGGATGAAAATATAAACCTACAGTATTTTTAGGGATGGGAAAAGTAGGGATTCTCAGGTTGACCACGATTCTCCAAGCTGTACTTTGTAGCTCGGTTCATGTCACTCTCATTATCATTTGCAACCTGTTTTTCTTTTCATTTGAATGAGAAAAGTGCACATATATGTGCACATTTTTCAAAAGTGCACACTTTCCCCCATTGACTAAAGCAAGAACACGTGTTCTTGTTTTTTAATGTGCATTTTGCAGTCCACATTTTTCAAAATACATGTATTTCAAATGTGATCACAAGTTTGGGAACTTGCAAGCTTTGGCGGGGAGGGGAATACACTCCTGTTCACATTCAGGATTGCGAGCAGAAAAAATTCGAATGATTTGCGAACTGAAATGAAATTCTCGTACACCCCTAATTTTCTGGCTCTTTTCCCACATAGGAGATGCCTATGAAACTGCAGGCATGAAGCAGACTTTTAAGACATGTGAATACAAGAGAAACAGCCTCCTTCTCTCAGTTCTCACCCCTTTCAGTGAGTTCTCTAACTGGGGTGGAGCACGCTGAGATTTTGCACTGACCTGTGGAAAACCTGAAATGAGGCCCAAGTGAAAGCTGTAAAGGAGACAGAAGAAATGAGTGATGTCACCCAAACTTAAAATTAATGGGATCATGAGCTGAATCCAGCAACTTCGGAATTCTGAAATTCATAATAAGCTGTGACATAATTCCAAAGTGCTTTAATATTCTTATGATTCAAATCCAAATTGATCATGCATTCATTTAATATTTTCTGTCCATGCATGTTCTGCATGTCTAAGCATCCAAACACTGCCATATATGTGCAAGCTCAAGGCTGATTACTCTAAACAGAGATGCTCAAGGATTTTCTTCAGTCTGCATTTATAGACAAACTGAATGATCACTTCCCAGCTAATATGTGGATCAGGATCATAGATCATAGAATCATAGGGTTGGAAGGTGCCTACAAGGCCATCGAGTCCAACCCCCTGCTCAATGCAGGAAGCCTGATTCCCAGGTGGTCTCCCATCCAAGTGATAACCAGGGCTGACCCTGCTTAGCTTCCAAGATCAGACGAGATCACGTGGAGAAGATGTTTGTCTGTTATCTGTCAGTTTATATGCTTCCCAAAATTTTGCAGTACAATTCCCAGCTCAAAGAAGTACCAGAATGCATATTTCAGGATTAAATGGATACACCCCTTCCCCAAATATATTTCTCTTGGAAAAAAAAATACATTCAAATTCGTAAATTTTATTTTTTAAAAAATGCAGATTGATGCAGAAATAGGATGGAATGGCATTATGACTGAACACATATAAAACTGACATAGACTGACATTTTCAAAATGATAATCCTCAGCTACACACTACACCAGAGGTGCAGAAAGTCAGTCCTGGGAGCCAAATACAGTTCTCCAGAGGTCCCCAGAATCCCATGCCTCCTTCCTTCAACCAATAATCATTTGGTTGTTTCCCAGCTTTTGTACAGTTCTTTTCCCCCATTTTCTGGCAGCAAGATCTTTATGGTGGCATTCTTGGCCCTGCCCATTTTGCCTTCAGCCCTGCTCATCATGGGATTGCAGCCCCCAACAGCTTCTTCAAAATGGAATTTGGCCCTCAGGCTGAAAAAGGTTCTATACCCCCCTGTGCTACACAAGTAACACATCACATAGTTTGACCCACCTTCTGCAGAAAAAGAGGTGGTAGACTTCTGGATTATCCTAGAGAGATTAGGGCTTCAAATTTGAGTTGTCTCAGAAATAACAGGGGATGAGTGCCATATTTTTGAAGGTTCCTCTAAAAACTCCTTGTGCACAGTAAACTAGCAAATTAGGGAGGAAAATTAGTATTGCTAGTATGTTATATGTAGGGTGTTTCCCTGATGCAGGAACCTTCAAAGTAGAGCTGTGAGCAAATGGCCTCTCAAAATTCTCCACCTTACTTGTGGACAGAGACATCTGGGAAACAATTTCACTGAATTTCTCCAGTGGGAGGAGAAATTCTCAACATTTTCTCCCAGCTGGGCTCCCCATTGCCAGGGCCTGCAGCACAGCTTCTTTCTTTTTTGGTAAGGGCTTTGGGGTTTTTCATGCTGCAGCAGCATCAACTGTCTTGGCAGGCTGGCCCCCAGTTTACATCCACGGCAATGCAGGTGGGGGCAGTGTTATGTCCAGCTACAGGGATGAGGTGGAATTAGCACACTGACAAAACCTGTCCCCAAATCTCCTGAATTTTTCTCCCCCCATCAAAGAGGCTTCCATTGTTCTGCCCCATTCAGTATGTTTCATAATTTATTTTTGTGGTGTTTTTGAGCTTACCTGATCACAGCCAGCCTCCCAGGCTGCCTGCACATCCTGATCTGAAAAAGCCCCATGGGAGGAATTACCTCATGGTGCCTTCCACTGGGCTTTAATTGAAGTGTACGAAGCTGAGGAGGCTACAGGCTGTCAGAGAGATGAATGTACAATGAAAAACAGGACACTAGTGCTTATTCCTCAGCCACCTCCTAAGGTAAGCTTATGAAACCCAAACCCAACCCCTGAGAATTTCTCCGAAATTTCTGTTCCTTTGAATGTCTTTTCGAAAGCATTTTTCTTCTATCAAATTGAATGAGAATGCTTGGAAAAAATGTGGGATAAATTTTTGGCACTTCAGATATATGATCCCACAGCTGCAGTCTAAAATAGTAGGGACCATAATTCTTCCTTCTCAGTCACTGGGTTGGATCCAGGATCTGCCTGGCATAAAAGGAATGGACCTTCTGTGAGAGGAAGGGCTCCCTTTGCAGAAGGTCCCTCCACCTGGTATTTTTTTTTTTTTGGTGGGGGGAGGTACCATTCTCCTGACATACCACATATCCCATTCAGCAGGGTCTCCTGACTCCCTGTGTAGCATTTTTCTGGGGGCAGCCATGGTGAAACGGCAAGGATGGGAAAGTCAATTTCTACCAGCTTAAATTTAGAATCATAGAATCATAGAATAGTAGGGTTGGAAGGGGCCTACAAGGCCATCGAGTCCAACCCCCTGCTCAATGAAGGAATCCAAGTCAGAGCATCCCTGACAAATGGCTGTCCAGCCTCGTCTTAAAGGCCTCCAGTGTGGGAGAGCCCACCACCTCCCCAGGTAATTGGTTCCATTGCCGTATTGCTCTGACACTCAGGAAGTTTTTCCTGATGTTCAGCCGGAATCTGGCTTCCTGTAACTTGAGCCCATTATTCCGTGTCCTGCACTCTGGGATGATCAAGAAGAGATCCTGGCCTTCTTCTCTGTGACAACCTTTCAAGTACTTGAAGAGTGCTATCATATCTCCCCTCAGTCTTCTCTTCTCAAGGCTAAGCATGCCCAGTTCTTTCAGTCTCTCTTCATAGGGCTTTGTTTCCAATCCCCTGATCATCTTTGTTGCCCTCCTTTGAACCCTCTCCAGCTTGTCTGCATCCTTCTTAAAGTGTGGTGCCCAGAACTGGACACAGTACTCCAGATCTTTAGATCCAACTCTTGCCTTTTTGTCTACAGAATCTGTAAAATGGTTCTCAGTGAGTCCAAAAAATAATGCTCCATGTAATATAATTGTGGGGGCAAGGCAGAAGCAGAAGTGGGCAACAGCTTGTGGGAACAACCATTCCATCTCCATTCTGCTCTACCCTTTACAAATGTTTTCTGAATGAGAATGTATAGGTATCAGATCACTTTCCTTTACATTGCTTAGAGTCTGTGCAATTGTATTTTCCAGTAAATACCATGAAGGTATCCCTTATTAATTACAGAAAATAACAGAAATACCACAGCAAATCTAACAGCTCAAATTGTGAACTACAGGCAAATGAATTGCAGTCACCGTGCGGTGGTCTGTTTATATTTCTAAATCTGTTCTGTCATTTAAAATAATGTGGATCTTTCCCTTTTGGTTCCTCCTTGCATGAATACAGTGGCTTGCAAGTTCCTCCCCCCTCCCCAGTGAATAGTGTGTGTGTGTGTGTATGACTGTATAGTTAAAAGCCTACCACTTGTTACCACTTTGTAAGAAATAAACATGTTTGTTGTATGCAATCCCACTAAAAGGAGAGTTGCCTTAATTTTCTGCTGTTATAACTTTCACACATCCCTGCTCTTAGATCTCATTAGTCGAATTAGCCATATACTCTGGTTGCTTCTTAGGTTTCAGGCTGCAGTTTTAGTTTGGTGCACTATAGGCTCCGCTTTACATGGGAATGCCAGAATGCAACTGTGTGTAACTATTTCTAATAGCTTATGTCCATAATATTTATTTTGCATTCACAGAAATGGGTCACCAATCCAGATCAGAAATGGGTGTGTACTTAAGCTTAACATTGCTGGATTGTGGGAAAGCTGAAACAAATATTTGCAAAACATTGGCAATCTGGCAAAGTTTCCAAGTTTGCCATTCCTTTCAAACATTTTTTTAAAATAATCAAACTCAACATTCAAATTTCAGATTCACAGTTTGAAGATGAAATTTTACATCTGAGTAGCAAGCAAGATTCTTGGTGTGATTCCACAGCAGGCAGGACAGGAGATGCAAGGGTGAGGGGACCAGAGGAAGAGCAGGGCAAAGTGGTATGGCAGCTGCATATGAGACCTGTAAGGTAAAAAGACTCTGTAGCTAAAAATAGATATATATGAATGAGAAATAATAAATGCACGTGCAAAGTGCCTGACTTTAAAATGAGCTGCATGTCAGCCTCCTCTCCAGTCTTTTCCAAACAGAGACCCAGAGACCTTAAGGGACATTGCTTTCCTACCAAAGTCCCTTCAGCTTTCATACGATGTTCTTCTGGAGTGTGTGTACCCTCTATTGACAAGAAAAATTCACCACACTGGTTGCTTAGCATGAGCAAGAGACAACATATTTTTATGTAAATGAATGGAAGGGGGTACCGTTTCAGTTATCCATATATATAAATGGAATATTAAACATAACTTTTGAATATTTCATTTCCCAAAGCTGTAGACTTGACACCAAAGATCATGGATTAAAATCATGAACTGCTATTTTTTCCCCATCTTTATTTATCCTATCTATCTATCTATCTATCTATCTATCTATCTATCTATCTATCTATTTATCTATCTACATCTTCACTCCTTAATGCAACTGTGACTTTAGAACCATATCAGCTTCTAGCTACTTTAGTCTCTAGATTACAAATTGTAGAGCCACAAATGGCAATGTAAAAATTACAAAGCCCTATATTGAACAAATTGAAAAATAATGAACTACGCATTACCAGTGAAAGCGGTAATTCTGTATCCTATTATGTGTCTCTAAGTTCCATAGAAAGCAATGTATAGCTGGACCTCTTTTGAGAAGTTTGCCGGGGTTCTTGAAGCATGTGGTTTCAATTTAGGTTATTTGTCAGAGTAAATGAAGTTGTCAAATAAAATGAGTACTCTAATTTGATTCATGAATTTGAAAATCCTCATTTAGAAATTCCACTGTAATTGCAATATAATTACATTTCTATTACAATCAAACAGTTAGAAAATGGCTCAGATGGGGCTCACACAGCCCTTAAGTATTCAGAAACTCATTTACCCCAGACAGATTTTATTGTTGCTCTCAGGTAGTTGTAGTTACTCCCCCTCTCATGCTAGTAGCCGGCTGTCCCTAACCGCTGTCTGAAAGCATCTAGGGCCAACTCTCCATTATTATTTTTTTAAAATTTGGCCAGTCTGTCCCTACCTGTTTTGCAGCCCCAGGCAAATAAATAAATGATAATGGTGCCTTCCCTTGTTTTATATATAATCGGGCTGTCATATCTCCTCTTCAAGGATGTTCCTGATTACAATCCTTTTCCTCTGTTCTACACAGGAGCAACTTTCTCTCCATTTACCTGCATGGCATAAGGGGGGAAAACACCTTTGCTGCCTTTCACATCTGGCCAGCTCTGCCATTTGATCCTTTGCTAATCTTCCACTTCCTGAAACCACACAGTTAGATAAGTCAAGTCTAGATAATTGGGTTGGGGGCAGAGACAAGGATAAAGTATGTAGCACTGATGGAGCCTTTCCAAATACTTCAAAAGCTACCAACGGTCAGAGCTGCAGACTTTGAAGTCACAGGGAAGAATGGGAGTCATCCATGCCATGGATTCACCCACACTCTTTGTGGGTCCACCAGGAGGGATTCAAGTCTGCTTCAGGCCATTCTGCATCTAGGGTGTGTATGAATGTGCTCTTGAGGTATACAAAGGGGCCATTTCCACAACCATATCAAACTTTTAGCACCCCCTCTAATGACGAACTCAGATGGTGAGTGCCACCAGAAATGATGGCAAAATTAGGCCACTGAGAAACTACAGGGAGGTATCAGCATGGTCCAGGAATTTCGTTTTTAAAAAACAATTATTTATGGGGGCAGCCACCACCCACCCATCCACCACAGGCCAATGACAACTGAGCAAGCTCAGTAGCCATGGAAAGCTGTGTGTCAGTTTTGGGGGAAGCCCAATAAAATGGGTGGTGGAGACTGACATTGGAATGTCCTGCTTGCAGGAAATGGCTGGCTGAAACCCTGAACAGGAGCAATCCTGTCTGGAGGAGAACATACACTGCAATATTTTCTTGAAGGATTCACTTGTTTATATTTGTTGCTCAGGCTCAAAATATGACAAGTGGAAAAAAAGGATGTAAAGTAAAATCATTTTTAATTAACTTGATGAGCCAGTTTGATAAAAATAGCATACATTTGATTAACATCACAGCTATTTAAAATATGTACACTTATCTCTTTTATAGTTTTGTATGCTTCTTCCCTCATACAATAAATTATTTCACCAAATTAAATGGTTTGTAGCACTCTAGGCTGTTCATTGGGTTTTGTTAATGCCAGTGTGAATAATTTATTCCTTTCCTTCATATAGTTGCTAAAATATATTGTGCTCAAGGAAGTGGGTTCTGTTTTCCCTTTAGTCATGAATTATGACTTTAAACACAATTGCAACAGAAGGAACACTCATTTTAAACTCAATTGCAACAGAAGGAACACTCATTTTAAAGAATAACTTGGGAAATCACCTGAAAAGAATAGGATTACAAAGGTGGCAAAGAAAAAAGCCTTAAGAGTGATGTAAATTATGATACTGTTGTTGTTGTTGTTGTTGCTCATTTCTATAATTCTGGGTAGAATACTTTTTACTCAAAAATGTCAATTCTTTAAAGCCAACTGTCGGAACACAACAGACATGACAAGTGCTAATTTTGGGATGCCATTAGCCCTATTCATCTGTTCTGATTCTGTGTAGAGTAAACATGCAATAAGAGGGTGTACCCCCCATCGTTCATTGCTCTCTTCACATGGAGGGCAACTTTCTGAAGAGGAGAAACTCGTATATCCATGGGAGCTCTCCATGCAATCCAGAACACTGATTTTCTAGTGTCCTGGCTTGTGTAGGGAGCCTCCACAGATCACAGGAGGCTCTCCTCTTCAGAAAGTCATCTTCCAAAAGTAGAGGGTGATAAAAGTGATGTTGGTGGGGGTGGGGCTAGCACACTCCCTCTCCTCACTTGTTTGGTCTCGTTGCACTGGAAATGCCTGGATAGGGCTATTGGTGTTTAGCAAAGTGGTGTAATGCAATGTAGCGGGCTTAGACTGGCCAGCTTGACATGACTAGTGATGCCACCAGATTTTGTAATTAGTTGGCTCTTTGGTTGAAATCTGTCCCTTCATAGTGCTCACCCTTGTAGCAAGCCTGGATCACTGTATTATGGATTCACTATTAAGTTTGGAATTGATTGCGAGCATCAGAGCATGTACAGTCAAGTACTACACAGATTTTTGGCCCCCCTCCCAAATTTTCAGTCACCCAAAAGCCTTACATAAAGAAATCTCCTTAGCTGCCTCCTTCACCAATATCGCAGCTCTGGCTCCATGTGAAGGAGTAGGACTGTTTGGGGTCCATCTTCATACTGATGATCAGCAACGGTGTAAACATCATATGTAAGTAGCCAGACCACATGAAAAAAACAATCAGAAAGGGGGCATCATGTGATGACACCTGATGTCATGTCACACTATATGATTCCAAACTATGGCTCCAAAGATGCACCTTGATATTGTGCGTGCACAAAAACACATATCCAAGAACAAAAGTTTGTTTTTAAGGGAGAACTCTCATCCAAGCTGACATGGATGAATTTGTTACTTTCTGAATAAAAAACAAATACACTCAGGGTAAGTTCGCCCATCACTAGGGATCCCCACCCCCTCACTTTTAAACAATGTTCATAGGGACAGTGTGCCTGGTGATTCCTCCCTTTAATCTTTGTATGGGGGCTGTGCCTGCTTGGAAGATCCCCCCCCCCTTTAAAATACTGTTTATGGGGATTGTGTACCTGATGATTTTCTATTATTATTAAAAAGAAAACTAGATTCGTGGGGACTGTGACTGGCAATGTTTATTTAAAAACAAACTCCAAGGAATGTATCATCATCATCTTGTGCTTCACATTCGTTCATTCTTTACATTTCTATACTACCCAATAGCCAAAGCTCTCTGAGCAGTTTACAAAGATTATAACCATAAAATATACAATATTAAGTACAATATAAAAACCATACACATACGAACATATACAAAACAATTGTACACAGTTAATAATAAAAATCCCAGGACCAAGATCTATAATTTCACATGCCCTATTCCTTGTTTCTGTCGTATGGATGATGATGACGATGACGATGACAGTGATGATTTTGTGCCAAGAACCCCAGTTGTGTCAAGAATCTCTTGCTGTGGTACAGCATGCTAGTTGCTGTAGAATACAAATCCCCTTCATGGATCACTGCCTTGTTGTGGCGAAGGGGCTTGCGTAACTCAGTGAAGCCATAAGCTATGCCGTGCAGGGCCACCCAAGACGGACAGGTCATGGCGGAGAGTTCTGACAAAATGTGGTCCACTGGAGAAGGAAATGGCAACCCACTCCAGTATTCTTGCCAAGAAAACCCCATGGAACGTATCACAAGGCTAAAAGATATGACGCCGGAAGATGAGCCCCTCAGGTCGGAAGGTGTCCAATATACTACTGGGGAAGAGCAGAGGGAATTTCCAAGTAGCACCAGAAAGAGTGAAGCGGCTGGGCCAAAGCTGAAAGGACACTCAGCTGTGGATGTGTCTGGTGGTGAAAAGAAAATCCGATGCTGTAAAGAACAATATTGTTTAGGAGCCTGGAATGTAAGGTCAATGAATCAAGGTAAGCTGGAGGTGGTCAAACATGAGATGGCAAGACTGAACATCAACATCTTGGGCATCAGCGAACTCAAATGGACAGGCATGGGCGAATTTAATTCAGGTGACCATCATATCTAGTACTGTGGGCATGAAGCCCTTAGAAGAAATGGAGTAGCACTCATAGTCAACAAAAGGGTGGGAAAAGCAGTACTGGGGTACAATCTTAAAAATGATAGAATGATCTCAGTACGAATCCAAGGCAAACCATTCAACATCACAGTAATTCATGTCTATGCCCCAACCACTGATGCCGAAGAAGCTGAAGTTGATTGGTTCTATGAAGACCTACAACACCTTCTAGAACTAACACAAAAAAAAGATGTCTTCTTCATCATAGGCGATTGGAATGCTAAACTAGGAAGTCAAGAAATCACTGGGATAACAGGCAGGTATGGCCTTGGTGTACAAAATGAAGCAGGACAAAAGCTAATAGAGTTTTGCCGAGAGAACACGCTGATCATAGCAAACACTCTTTTCCAACAGCACAAGAGACGACTCTACACATGGACATCACCAGATGGTCAATATCGAAATCAGATTGATTATGTCCTTTGCAGCCAAAGATGGACAAGCTCTATGCAGTCAGTAAAAACAAGACCTGGAGCTGACTGTGGCTCAGATGATGAGCTTCTTCTTGCAAAATTTTGGCTTAAATTGAAGAACGTAGGGAAAACCACTAAACCATTCAGGTGTGACCTAAATCATATCCCTTATGAATATACAGTGGAGGTGAGGAATAGATTCAAGGGATTAGACCTGATAGACAGAGTGCCTGAGGAACTATGGACGGAGGTCCATAACATTGTTCAGGAGGCAGCAACGAAATCCATCCGAAAGAAAAAGAAATGCAAGAAAGCCAAGTGGCTGTCTGATGTGGCTTTACAAGTAGCTGAGGAAAGAAGGGAAGTGAAAAGCAATGGAGAAAGGGGAAGATATATTCAACTGAATGCAGAGTTCCAGAGAACAGCAAGGAGAGACAAGAAGGCCTTCTTAAATGAACAATGCAAAGAAATCGAGGAAAACAACAGAATGCGAAAGACTTAGGGATGGCGGAGAATTTCTCCCCGAAACTTCAGGGGGCCGAGCGCCAACGTGTTCGGCCCCCCGAACAAGTTTTGGGGAGAAATTCTCCGCACCCCCCCACCCCCCGCAACCCCCCAGGGACGGGACTTACCTTTGCCAAATGTCCCTCCCGGCGGCGGGTCCGGCCGGCGGTTCGGCGGGTGTTGGTGCGGGGCGGGAGCGGCAGCCGGTCTTTCGACTAGCTGCCGCCCCCGCCATTCCAATAAAAGAAAAAAAAAACCTCCCCCGTGATAGGCTATGTGACGATTAACGTAGCCTATCACGGCTAGATCTGCAAAGTCAGCCATGATAGGCTACGTTAATCGTCACGTAGCCTATCACGGGTGACTTTAAAAAAAAAAAGCGCGTACGGATAATGGCGGCCCCCATAGGGAGCCACCATTCCCATTCCTTATTTGGTCGCTGTAGTCTACATAAAGATTTACGTAGACTACAGCGACCAAATAAGGAACGCGAATGGCGGCTCCCTATGGGGGCCGCCATTAGCGTACGCGCTTTTTTGTTTTTTTTAAAGTCACCCGTGATAGGCTACGTGACGATTAACGTAGCCTATCACAGCTGACTTTGCAGATCTAGCCGTGATAGGCTACGTTAATCGTCACGTAGCCTATCACGGGGGCGTTTCTTTTAAAAAAACAAAACAATGTAGTTCGCGGCCGGGCGAGGCGGGAAGCCTCCTCCCCGGCCTGAATTTCGGCCAGGCAAGGCGGGAAGCCTCCCCCCCAGCCTGAATTTCGGCCGGGGGGAGGCGGGAAGCCTCCCCCCCGGCCTGAACTTTGCGGGGGGAGCAGCGAAGCGCCTCCCCCCCACCACGAACATGCTTCGAAGACAGGTAAGTGACTTTCATCCACCCCTAGAAAGACTAGAGATCTCTTCAAGAAAATCAGAGATCTCAAGGGAACATTTGTGCAAAGACGGGCATGATAAAGGACAAAAAAGGCAGGGACCTAACAGAAGCAGATGAGATTAAGAAGAGGTGGAAAGAATACACAAAAGAACTATACAGGAAAGATCTTAAATGTCCCTGATAGCCATGATAGTGCAGTCACTGAACTTGAGCCAGACATCCTCGAGAGTGAAGTCTAGTGGGCCTTAGGAAGCATTACTAACAACAGAGGTAGGGAGATGACAGTATTCCAGCTGAGCTATTTAAAATCCTAAAAGATGATGCTGTTAAAGTGCTGCACTCAATATGCCAACAAATTTGGAACACTCAACAGTGGCCACAAGACTGGAAAAGGTCAGTTTACATTCCAATTCCAAAGAAGGGCAACGCCAAAGAGTGTTCAAACTACCGTACAATTGCACTCATTTCACATGCCAGCAAGGTTATGCTCAAAATCCTACAAGCTAGGCTTCAGTAGTATGCGAACCGAGAACTACCGGAAGTACAAGCTGGGTTTCGAAGCGGCAGAGGAACTAGAGATCAAATCGCCAACATTCGCTGGATCATGGAGAAAGCAAGAGAATTCCAGAGAAACGTCTATTTCTGCTTCATTGACTATGCTAAAGCCGTTGATTGTGTAGATCACAACAAACTGTGGCAAATTCTTAAAGTGATGGGAGTACCAGACCACTTTACCTGTCTCCTAAGAAAACTGTGCGAGGGTCAAGAAGCAACAGTAAGAACTAGACATGGAACAACCGATTGGTTCAAAATTGGGAAAGAAGTACGACAAAGTTGCATATTATCACCCTGCTTATTTAAGTTATATGCAGAGTAAATCATGAGAAATGCCGGGTTGGATGAATCACAGGTCAGAATTAAGATTGCCGGGAGAATTATCAACAACCTCCGATATGCAGACAATACCACCCTAATGGCAGAAAGCGAAGAGGATCTAAAGAGCCTCTTGTTGAGGGTGAAAGAGGAGAGTGCAAAAGCTAGTTTGAAACTCAACATTAAAAAAACAGAGATCATGGCATCTGGCCCCAACACTTCTTGGCATATAGAAGGGGAAGAAATAGAAGCTGTGACAGATTTTATTTTCTTGGGCTCCAAGATCACCGCAGACGGTGACTGTAGCCATGAAATTAAAAGACGCTTGCTCCTTGGGAGGACAGCTATGGCACACCTAGACAGCATAGTAAGAAGCAGAAACATCACCTTGCCGACAAAGGTCCATCTAATCAAAGCTATGGTTTTCCCAGTAGTAATGTATGGCTGTGAGAGCTGAGTGCCTATAAGGAAGGCTGAGTGCCGAAAAATTGATGCTTTCGAACTGTGGTGCTGGAGAAGACTCTTAGGAGTCCCCTGGACTGCAAGGAGGTCAAATCAGTCCATCCTAAAGGAAATCAACCCTGAGTGCTCATTGGAAGGACAGATACTGAAGCTGAAGCTCAAATATTTTGGCCACCTAATGCGAAGAGAAAACTCTCTGGAAAAGACCCTGATGCTGGGGAAGACTGAAGGCAAAAGGAGAGGGGGACGGCAGAGGATGAGATGGCTAGATAGCATCACCGATACAATGAATATGAACTTGAGCACGCTCTGGGAGAGAGCGCAGGACAGGAAGGCCTGGCGTGCTATGGTCCATGGGGTCACGAAGAGTCAGACACGACTTAACGACTGAACAACAAACACATGTTTTCTGTGGCACTGTGTGGATATCCCTCCCACTGCCCACTACACACTCACACCCACACACACCACTGCTTTTCAGCCATGACTCTAAAATTAACTTTCATCTTTGCCCTCTTTATTTAAAATTGGTTCCTGCTGCAGACCAAATAAATCTAGGGTTCAATGTAGGGAGTGCATGAGGGTACCATGGGAATGAATCTGATCCAAACTCTCCCCTGCAGTCACAATCTCTGTCAAGTCCCTTCCCTCAGTGGGCCAGTGTGATCCGAATTTCTGCTTGTGCCTCCCCCCCCCCCGTTTTTTTAAAAAAAAATCTTGGAAGAGTGGTCCCTGTCTTTCAACAAATTGTTGGCATGTACAGTTCTTCAGTTTGGTGCAAGCAAGCCATGCACTTTTCCAGGATAACCCACCTTCCTCAAATGAGGCTTTCCATAATTTCCCTCTCCAGCATTAAGGCATCATAACATTTTCCATTGCATTAGTTATCATCCAGCCTTTATGATATATAATTTAAGAGCTTCCAAGGCTTGAACCACAGCTCTTAAGACTCTCTATCACAGGGGTTGACAACATTGTGGCCCTCCAGATGTTTTGGCCTACAACTCCTGTGA
Source organism: Heloderma suspectum (assembly GCF_057233095.1). Classification (NCBI taxonomy): domain Eukaryota; kingdom Metazoa; phylum Chordata; class Lepidosauria; order Squamata; family Helodermatidae; genus Heloderma; species Heloderma suspectum. Next base: position 178,628,078 of record NC_139461.1, read on the forward strand.
GACCTAGCCAGCATAACCAATGGTGAAGGATGCTGGGAGTTGTACACCAAAACATCTGGAGGGCCACACATTATCTTTTATATACATTGGGCAGAATCCAACAGGGTCCTTACATCCATGCTATTTTATTTATGCTCCACCAATTCCCTTCCGCAAATGGTGGGTCCTGCCAATTCCATTGCACAAGTGGGACCCACCACTTACAAAAGGGAGATTTAGCCCTTCCTAGGGGAAGCCCTGAAATAAGTAGAAGCACTCATTTCTGGAAGGAGGCGGGTCAGTGGCGCTCCCTTATGTGAGCTCTGCTGATCCTCCTTCTTTGAGAAACAAGTATTTCTGCTCATTTTGGGTTTCCCGGGGAGTGCTAAATCACTGTTGCACAAGCAGTCGGGGTTGCTTGCACAACAGAACTGGTGGGGCAGAAGAGAATCAATGGCGGCAGAAGCACCCTGTTGGATTCTGCCCATTGGGTTGGATCCAGAATTAGTCATGCTTAGAGTAGACCCAATGAAATCAATGAGGCAAACTAGTCATGACTGACTTACTGTAAGTCCCATTGATTTCCATGGCTCTCTTCTAGGGGTGTACGAAACACTTACCTTGCTCCATTCTGGGGCATCCACGGTGGGGGGGAGGTGCTCCATCCCTCCCCCCAGAATCCTCCCAGGCCGTTCCGCCACGGATTCCAGGGGGGCGGATTCTAAAGAATCTGGCCTCACTAGAGTCCATGGCGGAATTCTCTGACATCCCTAGTCTCTTCTAAGCATGACAAAGATTGGATCCAACCCATTTTGACTGATCAATTTATGATATTAGGACTACACAATGTGTGACTCATCAGCCACATTATGTACTGGCAGGTGCTTGACAAGACCACCACACTCTTTTCCCAACATAAGAGAAGAATTTTGGAGGTTACCTTGATCATACTGGGCTTGACCAAGGAACACAATGATGTCCCAGTCTGTATTTTGCAGTAGAGTGAATGCCCATTTTTGTATAAGTTGTTAAAATGAACTTCTAAAACAATGTATACAGTTGACATATGGGGAGGGAGGGAAGCAAATTTATGACTATGAATTATAAAGTAATGCTTGAGAGCAACGGTCTCTTTTAAAATTAATTTCCTTTGGCATTTATTGGCAACCATTTGTATCATGATGAAATCAACTGGAAATCCCAAAACCACTCTACTTACGACACCCACATTAATACCAAAGTAATTCAGAACTGATTAACTGCATCATTATTTTAAAGGGTTACAGACTTTTCTAATGCCAACTACCTGGCAAAGGATTCGAATAGCAATTTTGCAGATACTATGGAAGAGGTACATTCATCTTCCCTTTAAAGACTCCATTAGTTTTTGTCATCTTCTTTAGTGCTCAGATTTGCAAAGATGGATTAATCCATTTTGAGGCATACACCTCATCACCTTCCCCCTCCTGTTTGGTAATAGAAATGGCACTGAAATTTGGAATGAACAGTCTCAGTCTACTTATGTTACATTTATTTATTATCCCGCCTTTCACTAAAATAGCTATCAAGGCAGCTAACAATAAAATGCAGGAAAAATGACACTATTATAATTAAAAAAACACACCAATTAAAAACACATTCAATAAAACACAAATAAAATTAAAACAGAACACAAATGAAAGCACATCAATAATAAAGAAATACCAGCACCCACCAGATTGAAAACTCAATTTGGCAGCAAATCAGCTTGGATGTCAAAAGTCTGCCTCAATAAAAAGTATATTTGCCTGCTGGTGGAAGGATAACAGAGACAGAGCTAGTCTGGCCTCCCTTCACAGGGAGTGCCAAAGTTTGGGAGCAGCCACTGAGAAGGCCCTGTCTTGTCTTGTGTTCTGACAATTGATAGTAGTGGACCTAAGAAAAGGATCTTAAAACCCAGACAGGTTCATATGGGGGAATGTGGTCTTTCAAGGAGCCTGGTCCCAAGCTGTTTATTTCCCCATCTCATAATGCATGGATTTATTTGGAATAGGGCTGAACCCCAATCCCCCTACCCATTTACATGGCCACATTTTCAGCTGTGAAAATTAGGGAGGCATTTTGGCTATATTTGGGAGGTGGGTTTAATTTCCTTTGGAAGGAGGAGTGAACATTAAGAGTGCTCTTGAAGCTTCATAATACTTGTGGGCATTGTTCTATTTTTCCCATAATGCCCCATTCCAATGGGCATTTAGGCGGGAATAGTGGCTGCCACAAAAATTGGCAGCTGTCAGTCAGTATATTTTCCTAATATTCATCTCAGAATGTGATGCTGGGACCAAGTCAGATTGGCAGCTGCCAGCCTGATGGAGCATCAGGGAGTCCAGTAGGTTTCCCCAGTTCCAGAAACTAACCCATAACCCCTGAAAATTTGAAAAAAGAAAAAGAAGAAAAGAAAGGATTTTTTTCCCCCTCTCCTCTTTTAAACTAGTATTAATTAACTGGACAAAAAGCAGATGGTTGACTAAAATTCCTGAATTGGTTGACAGCCTCAGTTCATACAAAGTATGACTGATCCAGCATGGCATGCAGAGGGGTGGAGGCCATAGGTCCTTTTGGTCCTTCCCTGTGAGCCCCTGCCAAAGGAAGTGAAGCTGGTGGCTACCAGGAGGTGGGCCTTTTCTGCTGTGGCACCCCAGCTGAGGAATGAGCTCCCTAAAGAGGTTCACCTGGCATCTAAGTTGTACTCCTTCCAGCTCCAAGTGAAGACCTTTTTATTCTCCCAGTATCCAGCATTTTAGCTTCCTAGTCTTTTAGCTTTGGTGTTTTAAATCTGTATGTTAAATCTCTGCAGTGCTGCTAGGTTTTATTCTGGTCGTATTGTTATATTGGGGTTTTAAGGTTTTCATATTTTATATTGTTTTATCCTACACTTTTTGGTTTAAATTTTTGTGAACTTTAATTTTTGTGAACGTTATATATTTAGAAACGATACTATCTAAAATATAGATAGTATAAAATATATTACTGATTGTTTTATTTTTTGTTATTTTTTAGTCTTTATAATCTCTTTTCTTTTTAATTATTATTATCAGTATTATCAATATTATGATACTAGGATTAGTAAATATTTTTCTCTGGTTGTTCTTAAGCTTTATCATTATATAGTAGCTAAAAGGCATGATATGGCCAATGGATATTGAAATTGATGATTTATGCTGTATTGACCTGTAAGATTGGTATAATCTTTTAGTAGAGCGATATTTGAAATTTATGTGGAATGTAGTTTAAATTTAAGTTTGTTATGTAAACTTCTGTTTATATTTTGCTTTGTTTTCCTCTCTTTTTGCGTCATTTTCTTCTCCTTCTCCTTCTCCTTCTCCTCCTCCTTCTTCTTCTTTTGTTTCCTTCCCCTTTGCTCTTCTCTCTCCTTTATCTCCTTTTTTCCTCTCTTCCCCCCCCCTTATTTCATTATTGAGGGGTTCTCTTAAGAATACTGTAATGTTTGAAACTGTAAAAGATGATTATATTGTTGGTGTTCTTTTGTTCATTTATAAAGATAAAAGTAGAATAAAAAGTATTAGGAAAAAAAATTGTGAACAGTGCCCAGAGAACTTCAGCTATTGGGCAGTATAGAAAAGAAATAAATACAATAAATAGGTCTATCTAGGCCAGAGTGGACAAACAGACTGGCCTGGAATAAGACTACTTCCCATATTCCTATACCTAACTGCACTGAATGTTAAGACATAATTGAGACAAATAATCTAGGTTTGAATCTCTCTTGGCTGAATGGATTATTTGGTCCTGTCCTGACATATACACAGCATGCCGTTTACCGGACCCCCACTGGCCGCTCGATCGTACTCGCCATAGTGGCTCACCTCCAATGGTGGAGGTGAGCCACCATTTAGGCCTGTAATGTTTCATAAATGGGCCTTTTTGCGGCCATTCACATCGGCCTTTACAGAAAAGACCAAGCTGAGATTTTGCGCAGATGGTGGATTGGAGGAGCAGCAAGGCCTGCAGCGCTTGCCCAGTTCGGCGCACTCAAGTCTGGGGGGCTGAGTTGGTGGTAATCCACTGAGCTCAAGCCCCCAACTGGACTCTGCTGCCATCCCTACAGACTTGCTTCCCAAAGATAGAACACCTGTGAGGTAGAATATTGGGCGGTAGAGGGGAGAAGGGACAACTGAGAGTCTTGTATATCTAGTTACTGCTTTGATATGTGTAGAACTTCTTTCTATATTCCATTACTATCAGTACTCAGGTGCACTTTAGACAGTAAAGCAACACATTTTCTTCAGAGGAACAATTTAAAAAGGACAGGTTCATGGAATCGTGACTTCCCTTTAGAACTTTTGTTAATGCAAAGTTCACAGAAAAACTTCCACCAAATACTCGGTCATATTTCTGGAAGTGAAATCAAACTAGGAAAACTGGGAATTGAAACAGGAATACTACTGGTGGCAATCGAAGGTGAAACATATTTTGCAGTCATATATCTCATCTCAAAATCTCCCATAACTACTAGCATATCTGACAAACAATGTCAGCCAAACTGCATGTATTGGGCCCTGTTGATATCTTGGTTATATGTTAAAATCATGAAACCAAAAAAAGAAGCAAAAACATATTTTTAAACATCTGCCAATGTTGATCCCATCATGCAAGTTTCAATTATTCCTCTCCAATCCCAGAGACAATGAACATGTGGTTATATATATATATATATATATATATATATACATACATACATACATACATACACACATATACACACACACATGCATGATTGGTCATGTCCACATGTGTTGGGCCATTAAGCATACCACACTGTCAAGGGATGAACCTAAAGAAAAGCAGTTTCCACACTGCTGTTACTGTAATATGTAATGTGCACCTTAGAAATGGATGTGCATAAACAACATAGGAGTAGGAACACAAACATTTTTACTCAATGCTGCCTAAAAACTTGCAAGCACATTGTAAAACTAATGTAATGGCCATGATTTAGACATCTCAGAAGGCCAAAAGATATATCAAAGGCAATTAAATAAATCTATGATTAAACATAATGTATAGCATTGGAGCAAGGAGCGAGCAGGAGAAACCCAGTCATACCAACAGCAAAGATATTTTTAGGATGAGAAGTAAATGCAGGAAGATATATCTGCATGGCTCAAAAATGCAATCAGCATCTACTCAGCTTTCTGCTTTTAAAAAAGAAAAAGAGGGAGAAAGTGAATCTTGTAAAATGAGCTTCAAATACAATGTAAATAAACATAGCATATAATTCTAGCAATGAACATCAAAGGTAAATGCAAAAGGTATGAAAAAAAATGATGCAAGGCAATTGTAAGACATCAAAGGAAAAACCCGATATTATCATCATAGTAGCTGTCCAATCTTTTTTTCCTTACTGTTCACATGCATATCTTCCTAGTTTACCCAGATAATTGTCCCATCCTTTTCTATTAGACTGTTTCTGTCTTTTGTAGTTCTAATATCTCAACAGTTAAAATCTTTGGAAGAAACAAGTTCACAATGAATTGGGCACCAATGCGGATTCACAATGAATTGGGCACCCAGCGGGGCTGATTTTCGGGGAGGAGGGAGCTCAGGACAGAAAGGATAAACTTCCCCTCCCAAGTGCTCTGATGTCTGATCCCAATAACAATTTCCTCCTGCTTTCCAATTTCCACTGCTGTAATTAATTAAAGCAAACAACAGACATAGCTACACAGTAAGCATTCAGCGTGACATGGAGTTTGTTTGTTTGTTTGTTTGTTTATTTATTTATTGCATTTATATCCCGCCTTTTGGCCTCTTGCAAGGAATCCAGGTTGGCTTACATTATCCTCCTCCGCTCCATTGTTTCCTCACAACAACCACCTTGTGAGGTAGGCTGGGCTGAGAGTCTGACTGGCCCAAAGTCACCCAGTGAGCTTTCATAGCCGAGTAGGGACTAGAACCCGGATCTCCCAGCTCCCAATCCAACACTCTCACTACCACACCACACCAGCTCTCGAGTTTTGCCTCTAGTTTACCATTTAGACAAGCAGCTGTTCATGTAGTAAAACTGTTCCTCGACTGTACCACTTCAGACACTATACCCCTTTATGAATTGAAACATGGTGGACTCTCCAAAAGTAACCCAATTATGCTTTAATGACAAACACATTTTGGGTAGAGGTGAGCTGAATCTGCTTACTGTATTTCATGCAGCTTCTATTTTAGGAAATATTCTGCAATCTTTGCAAACATATTTGGTTTTGATCATTGTTGTTGTTGTTTTTTAAATGCTTTGTTTCCTGGAGCCATGTTTTCTCCTTTTCTCTCACTGTCTTCGTCTTCATTTGACTATGCTGCCATTTAATCCTGTTTGTTTTGACCATCCAGCCAATAGGATTAAATGGCAGTGTGAACAAAAAAAAAACCTAAGAACACTGAAGACCAAGAAAAAGGAGAAAAATGATGTCAAGCAGCAGCAGCAGTAGTAACCAAGGGAAGAAAACTGTGTCAAATAAAAGTTAAGCAGCATAACCATTTGGTAAGAAGACCATATTTCAAGTAGCCAGTCCAGCTGCATCAGTGCAAAACATATATTGAAACTGCAGAATATTCTGCACATTTCTAGCATTAACACATAATGAATAGTTATGAATAGTTGAAAGGGCAGGTTTTGTCCTAGCTCTAATTCTCATTCATCGGTGTCTTCTGTCTGGCTTGCTTTTTTTTTTTTTTTTAGAGATGGCTAAAATATTTTACATAAAACATCACTCTGTGAAGAATATAAATCAGGGAGCACTATCTTTATGAATGCTTTCCCAGTCTAATTCATATTCATTTGCTCTTCACTCCCCCACTGACCCAAATTTTGATTAATTACACACATGAGAACACAACCTATTACACACATGAGAACACCATGCACATGCCTATCATCCCTGAAGATGTGGTCATTCCATTAAAGCCTTCGTCTTGGCTCAAACATTGCAGCTTCTGGGGCCATGAAGTATGGCACTTTGCACATGTGATACAGGTTTGTGTCCTTTCAGTGGCCAAAAAGTTTCTTCTGGCATTTCACATTTCAACCTAGGCTCTGGTGAGTCTAGGTTTAAGCTTTTCTGCACCCAGCATCCACACTTTCACTTAAGAGAGATATGAATATACAAATGAGTGACCAAATGTGATGGTTAATATCCAGTTCTTTCTTTATACTGAGAAGCATACAGGTGTCAAAACAACTTAACTACAGCCCATTCATTATAATAATGTTCAAAAGGAAAGCAGGGGAATAGGGAATAACTATATCCTATAGCAAGAGAGAAGGATTAATACCTCTGGGTAAACATTCATGAGTAGCAACCTGTGGGTAGATTATGGCAGAAAGTAATCCAACATTATTTGTAGCTTTACGGGCTTACTCTGAACATGTAGGGTAGTAGCCAATGGTGACGCAGCACTAGCTCTAATGGTATTGCCATTAGAGCAATGCTTGCGTGAAGTAACTAGCGCCATGGGGGAAAGTGGTGATTTGCTCTGTTACAATAGTTGTGCAAACATTGCTTTATGCTCACACAGCATCATTAGTTCTAGCACTGGGGCACCATTGGATACTACCCATCATTCAGTTCCAAAGAGCTAATTTAGACTTGTGTAATGTTTGGGGCATGCCCAGTGGGATTTCTCTCTCCCCCAAAACCACCACCCATGCTTGAGCAGCAGACCCCTGTGCTATGCCACAAACTTTTGGAAGTTTGCTTTGAAAGGAGTCTGCAAGGCAACATAATCACATGGGCTTAGAGCCTGAGGTGCTCTCCCACTCATAGAAGGTGTTCTGATCTAGGGGCAGCCAGCTCCTGCTTGTAGCAAGGAATGGGGAGATGTTTTTCAAGTGTTCCCCTTCTCCCAGAAGCCTCTTTTGCCACCTCCTACGATGGTCTGGAGGATCCTACAACCCTCCAGAGCAGATTTTGGGTAGCACAGGGAGCTATAGTGGGAGGGAAAATTAAAAAAGAAAAGAAAAAATGTGTCATCATGATTTTGCAAGCAGGAGCATCCCATGAGTAGAATTAAGCTCATAGGAACTTAGAATCCAAGCCATGGTGTCCAACAGACTCAAATGCAAAGCCACTTGGGTGTGCAAAACTATTTCTATGGTTCTTTGGATCCAGGCTACAATGAGTTGATAGATATTTCTCCCCATATTTTATTTTATTACATTTATATCACACCTTTCTTCCATGTAGTTCAAGGCAGTATGCATGGAGTTCTTGGGAGGTCCCCATCTAGGTACTGATCAGACCCTGACCTTCTTAGCTTCAGCTAGGTTGCTGTATCATGTGTCCGTGGACCATGCACTCTGGTTTGTTGGATCATATTACAGCAATTTGATTTTTTTCAGAATACCGGGACACTATTTCTAGCTTCCTTCTGCTAGCAAGAAGGTACTGCTACCCAATACTATTTAAAACACACACACACACACACACACACCAAAATATATTGAATAAAAACCAGCAAAACTATGCCATAAAATTAACATTGGTTTTAAAACATGCTGAAATGAATCAATACACTTCCAGCTCTTTATATTACTCCCTTCTATCTCCCACTCCCAGCACCAGACTCTGGTGTGATTAATTCAGATACTCCAGTTGCTTTGTTCTGTTGTGCCAGTTAGGAATGTTGCATAGGACCAGGTTTCTAAAACTGGAGACAATTTGGTTTTGGTTTTGATGATACCTGTATGATTATTCATGATTTGTACACTGATTCCCCCCCCCCCCCCCGATCCTTCTATCTCGGCCATGCAGACATCGTTAACCACCAAGCTGGATGCATGCAACCAATCAGTCATATACCTGCAAAAGCTTGATAAAGCTCCTGATTTTGCTGCCTGTTGGAAAATACAGAAATACCAGTTGCCAAGCATCTGATGGACCAAAACACATGTCCGGTGAGTTCCATTTGGCTTTGTGGGTCACATTTTGTGCAGGTTGCTTTATCATTTCTAGTCAAAAAGGTCTTCAAGGGATGATGCAGTGCTTCAAACCTTCCACAACTCATTTGACCATAGAAAGCAGCAAGGCAGAGGATATGGCTGTGCAAACCCCCGCTAATGATCGATCTGTCATGACACCCTCAACTTTGTTAAAAATCATTCCCTAGGTTGAATCCAGATTTATGCTGGATCAATTATGTTCATGGAAGTGGACTTCTCCACCCCTCCTTTGCATGCAGCCCCAGCAGCCCCCTAAAAATGCTGCACAGAGAGTCAGGAGACCCTGCTGAATGGGGTGAGCTGTAGTGTGAAGGGAAGGGGAGGATCTCCAAAAATCAGATGGAGAGAGCTTCCATGAGCAGAGCCCTTCCTCTCCCAGAAGGCAGATCCTGGACCCAACCTACTATCTCTTGCCTAACAGAGGATCTTCACACCTTGTGTCTGACTTCTGTCGTTCAACTGGCTAGTTATAACAGGAGCTGACAGCTATCATGGATTAGAATACAACAGTTCCAGAAGCCCTACAAAGCCATGTCCATACTTTATATTTTTCTAGGAGGAATATGGATTCAACACTTGTCTTGCTGTTAATTCTAGGCCAGGTGCATAGAATAACAGTATAATTTATACAGTGCATAGAATAACACTGTATAATTTATAAGTTGTTTGGAGACAACTTTTTTTTTTTGGTAAAAGTTCAGTAAGGACTAGGAATGTCTGAAACCTCTTTCCACAATTCCTTGGGATGTTCTGCCCAGCAGCTCAGCATGGCTTCCCACCTAGGACCCTATGCTTTGAGCAGGAAGGAGCTACATGCATTGTGTTATCTCTTCTGGCCATCCTGAATACAAGTTGTTCCCTAGAAGGTCTTCTCTGGTATGGCTGCACTCCCAATATGGCACTGCCTTATAAGGATGTCCTTCTAGGGAACAACTTGAATGTTCTTTCTATCCAAGATGGGGCCTGGCAGTGATACGTTTTGTGGGGCCCTGGGCAAGTGTGGGGTGGGATACTGCCCCCCCCAGGGTATTCCATACCAATCCATTCCTCCTGGCCTTGTGACTGGCCTTGAGCAAATGTTGGTGGCCTCTCTAGCTAGCTGCATGTTCTCACCACTATTGATATATTTCCTTTATTAAGATTTCAGTTCTGATTCCCTTTTTCAAACACTTGTTACTCTTGACAGCCTTTGTTGACATGGCAATAATTAACAAGCTGAGATTTAGTCAATAGAGGTTCTACTCTTTTGATACTTCAGCCTTCTCCTTAATTAACAGTGTCTCTAGGTATATCCTGTATATCTAGGTATATCCTGTAGAGCTGTCTGTATCAGATACAGAAGTTAATAGATTGTTTGTTTCACTGAGAAGTCTAACGTTTAGGGTCATTTTCAACCCTAAAATATATCCCTGAAGATCTCTGGTGGAGATAATTTAATTTCTAGAGTGGCTGTGCCAGGAAGGAAGTATAAATACTGTTGAACATTGTAAGGACCTTGCTGCACAATGCAGTATATACAATTTAACCACCTTCCTTGCCATGGGAAAAGATCTCTGCAGGCACAAGTATTGATAAGAAGTCTAGCATTGTTATGGGGAAGGGGGGAAATGCAGGGAAACGATTCCAAATGCAGACTACTTTTTCCTCCCCCCCCCTTCCCTGATAAAGTGCCTATGCATAGTTTCATGAAAAGCAGTGGAAGCTGGTGGCTCCAATTCCGGTGGGGCTGTATTTCCATTCTGGGTTTTAGTCAGAACCATCCAGAACTGCAAAGGAGCTATCCAAGGTGCTGAACCTTGGGGATGGGGTATTTGGGGGATATGTTTCAGCACCTTGGATAACTCCATTGGTGTTCTGGCTGATTCTGACTAAAACCCAGAATGGATTTGCAGCCCCACCAAAATTGAGGCCACCAGCCTCCACTGAGGGAAAGCTATGAGAAATAGTAATGAGTCACTACTATGATGCTCAATAGCAACGTTCCTGGAATCAGAGGAGGGTAGGGCAAGCTCCAAAGTAGTAGCAGTAGTAGTTGTTGTTATATTGATTTATATATATCCCGCCTTTTCCCCGAATACTGGGACTCAAGGAGGCTTTACAACATTAAAAAACGTGTACAGCTAAAACATATAAATAGAAATATACCAAAGTTAAAAATATATAATTAAATCATCAATAATATTAAAATTGTATAAAATGTCAAATTTTTAAAAGACAAAACAATATAAACAATGTAAGTAGCAATCCATCATATTCTCACAGGTCCAGACTATCTGTCCCCAAAGGTCTGCCGGAACAAAAAAGTTTTTTTCCTGGCTGCGGAAACATACCAAGGAGGGTGCCATTCTCGCCTCCCTGGGAAGCAGGTTCCAGAGGCAGGAATTGGCATTAATATAATGCTCCCAGTGGTTTATCTGAACCGCTGATGATCAGAGTGTTATTTAACACTCTAATCACATGAGCAGCATTATGAAAGCAGCTGCTAAACAGTCTGGTTCCCATGCGCGTGTACATCACTTGATTTCTCATCCTTTCATTAGGTAGGACTTGTGACAAAATAGGTGAGCTGACTCCATTGGATAGCATTGTTTTTGAGGTGACTTGGAAGTTCTCTCTATGTATAGTGTTTGATCTAAGAGCATTAATTCAGACTTCCCAGCTTGGGCTTGATGCTGCAGTCAAGAGATAAATATGCATGTCTCAACCAGCACACACGATTTAGCATAAGACTACAGATGCAAAGGGACAACTCTTCATTCAATGTTAATGGAACTTGCTTGAACTCCCCTTGCTGCTGCAGGAGTTGCCTTTGGTGCAAGAGCTCCCTGGAGTTGCTTCTCCTCTTCAACATTGCAACCTTCTTGTGCACCTGCCTCTGGCCCGGAAAATGGTGGTTGTGGTGAGAAGTGGAAATAGATGCCACTGTCTGCTTGCTCACTGCACATGCAATCCCCTCCACCACATACACCTACTCATAAGAGGATCAAAACAGACATCATGTGAAGAACAGGTAGGTGGCCACCAGTGAACTGCCAAAAAAGAGGACGTGCATCACCAAAAAAGAGGACAAAAGAGGACGCTGATTTGCCTAAAATTTGCACATGCCAATTTATATGTATATAGATGAAAATGTTACCACAATTATTGTAATTTAAATAGAAATATCACACCGTATTATTGTGGATGACTGTGACGAGGTGAACTGCGTCTTTCTCACTCTGCTGTCCTGGTGCTGCTGATGGGCAATATCAAGGCCCAGCTCTCCCTTCTGATAGTTTTTTAGGGATGTTAGAGAATTCTGCCACGGATCACAGGGGGGCCAAATTCCAGTGAATTTGGCCCCCCGGAATCCGTGGCGGAATGGAGCACTCGCCCCACCACCCCGCGAAAGCCCTGCGAAACTGAGCCTACCTGGCTGCGGCTCCGGCTGCGGCAGCAGCTGTGGCTCCGGTGGCTGCCGGGCTGGTGCGGACGCAAATGGTGTCCTGAGTAGGGGACGCCATTTGCGTCCCTATGGTAGCATGTGATAGGCTATGTAAATATTTACGTAGCCTATGGCGGCTAAAGCGGGAATGCAAATGGCATAGGGGATGCCATTTGCATCCCTGCTTTAGCTGTGATAGGCTACATAAATATTTACATAGCCTATCACAGGCTACCATAGGGATGCAAATGGCGTCTCCTACTCAGGACGCCATTTGCGTCCGCACCAGCCCGGCAGCGGCTGGAGGCCCCGCTGTGGGTTGGCCCGGCTGGTGGCTCTGCGGCCTGGCCGTGGAGCAGAGCCGGCTGGGCAGGATTCCTGGGGAGAGGAATGGATCGCCTCCCCCACGTTGAGGATTTCGGGGGGAGGGATGGAGCGCCTCCCCCCCACCATGGATGTCCCTGAACAAAACCAGGTAAATGTTTCATACATCCCTATAGTTTTTTTATCTTTATATTTAATATAGCCACCTTGAGTGCCTTTTTCATAGAAAGGTGGGGATCAAATAAATGAATAAACAAATTTATAGTGGACTTGGACTGGGCAGCTCTTTAAATAGAGGACTGTCTTCAAAACTGAGGACAGTCCTCTTGCAGCCCTTGAAATAGAAGACAGTCCTCTGTAAAAGAGGACATATGGCCACTATAGGTGATGGGATCTCCTGGCATGAGGACCAGAGTCAAGGGTAGGCATGGTTGGGCATCTGCCAAGGACCTGCACCCCAGCAGGGGCCCCCTGACAAGAGCTCCCCAGAGTTGCTTCTGCTCTTCATCTCTGCAACCTTCTTGTGCACCTGCCTCTGGCCCAAACAATGGTGGAGGTGGTGAGAATGGGAGCAGGGGGGATGGATGCCACTGTCTGCTTGCTCACTGGCTCTCTACCCATCAAGCAAGCAAACAGTAGGATTGATGAGAAAGAAAAAGAAGAACAGCAGCAGCACGTGACAGTGATGATGAAGGTAGACTAACTGAGGGACAGGACCCATTAGGGGTGTCTTGCCCAAGGGCCCTTAGATCCTGGAGGCAGTAGTGCCTGGCATCTCCCTAAAATCGACCATAAGGTGCAGGTAGGGATAGGATTGGGGCCAAGGTTTATGGGAGGGAATAACCTTTTTCCCTTGCACCATTTCTCCCATGCAAATTCCTCACCCCATTCCAGTATTGTACCTGCTGTTGTTTTTCCCCCCTACCACTGCCACCATCACCTATTCCAGTAGGGAAATAAAACACCCACAGTCAGGTCCTTGAAATGGGATGAGGTTGCCTTTGGGGGCAGGGGTCTTTTTTGTCCTTGGTGGAGAGAGACAGAGCTGCAAAGGGAATTCACTGATTTCAATCCTGAGTATTTAGTGAGTACTCATCAGATCACTTGGACGGTCTGTGAGCATTCACTTGCAATACTTTTATTAAGTATTTTATTTATTTTATTTATTTGTTACAATTATATCCAGCCTTTCCTCCAAGGAGTCCAAGATAACATCAATTATCCTCCTCCTCTCCATTTTATCCTCACAACAACCCAGTGAGGTAGGTTAGGCCAAGAGTCAGTGACGGGCCCAAAGTGAGCTTCAGGGCAGAGTGAGGACTAGAACCAGGCTTAGTCCAGCCCACCAACCTGTCTTAGTCCAGCCCACCACACTGGCTCATTTGGGGCATAATTGGTTTTCGGGACAAGCACTCTTTACAAACAATATGTATATTGTGTAGGGGTGTACAGATTATTCACCACATTCCGGGCCGGGGCGTCTGTGGTGGGGGGGTGATCCATCCCTCCCCCCGGAATCTCTGGCTGGCTCTGCTCCACGGCAAGTCCGCAGAGCCACCGGACTTGGCCGCCCACAGCCGGATCTCCATCTGCTTCTGGGCTGTGGCCGCAAATGGTGGCTGCCATAGCGGCTGCCATTTGTATCCCTGTGTTAGGCGTGATAGGCTACGTATATATTTACGTAGCCTATCACGGCAAAACGCAGGGATGCAAGTGGCATAGCAGACGCTATTTGCGTCCCTGCTCTTTGCCGTGATAGGCTACGTAAATACTTACATAGCCTATGATGGCTAAAGTAGGGAGGCAAATGGCAGCCGCAGACTGAGGCAGCCATTCACGGCTGAAGACCAGGACAGTGGATGGACCGGATGGCCGACAAAAGGTAGGGTCCGTCCCAGGGAAATTTTGTGGGGTGGCTGGGGGGATTGTCCCATTCCACCACGGACTCCAGGGGGCCAAATTCTAAAGAATCCAGCCTCATTGGAGTCGGTTACGGAATTCTCTAACATCCCTAATATTGTGTAGTATGTTGTATCCACATAGAATGGAGGTGGAATTACTAGGGATGGACGAAAGGGACTTACCTTGTCCCGCAGCTTGCTTCACGGTGGGGGGGAGGCGCTTCGGTTCTCCCCCTGAAATTCAGGCCGGGGGGGAGGCACCCCATCCCTTGCTGGCAAAATTCAGGCTGGGGAGGAGCGCCCCGTCTCCCCAGCTGCCAAAAAAAGAAGTACAATAAAAAAAACACATACACCCGTGATAGGCTACGTGACGATTTACGTAGCCTATCACGGCGAGATTTCCAAAGTCAGCCGTGGTAGGCTACATAAATCGTCACATAGCCTATCATGGGTGACTTTGAAAAAAAAAAAAAGCGCGTACGCAAATGGCGGCGCCCCATGGGCGCCGCCATTTGCGTTCCTTATTTGGACAGGGGTAGTCTACGTAAAGATTTACGTAGACTACGGTGAAAATAAGGGCAACGCAAATAGCGTCGCGCTTTTTTGCATTTTTTTTGCGTCGCGCTTTTTTTTTTTTTTTCAAAGTCACCCGTGATAGGCTACATGACGATTTACGTAGTCTATCACAGCTGACTTTGGAAATCTAGCCGTGATAGGCTACGTAAATCGTCACGTAGCCTATCACGGGTGTGTGTTGTTGTTTTTTTACTGTACTTTTTTTTTTTGTAATGGCAGTGGTGGCAGCCGGTCGGGAGACCGGCCGCCACCCCCGCCCCCGCCAAAACGCCGCCAAAACGCCGCCAGGACCCGCCGCCGAGAGGGACATTCACCAAAGGTAAATCCCATCCCGGGGGGGGGAGGGCCGGGGGAGAATTTCCCCACCAATTTTGGGGGGCTGAATGCATCGGCACTCGGCCTCCCGAAGATTCGTGGAGAAATCCTCCATCCCTGTGTAGAATACATTTCGAACTTATAGTCCACATGCAGTTATTCATAAAGATTAAATGGAAGGTGTCTTTGTGGACATACAGGAATAAATGCCAAACTTTCTGTTTTAACCTGAGGATATGGAAATGTTTTTCCCCACACAAAAAAATTACTGCTGAGATTTAGTGGCTGAATGACAAAGGAGTATATATTTTTAAACAAGGTTATATGAAGAGGCAATGTTGCTCCAGCTTGTGGACATGTTGAAGGTCTCCATTTTGCTAATATTTGTTGAGACCAATAGAATGTGAGGGGTAGCCCATACTTAAAACTAATTAGTATGCATGGGGAACAGGACTTCTAAAGATATTAAGGTATCCCAGTTAACACTTCAAAGCTCACCTCTTTCTCTGACAGCCGTGAGACCCGTTTGTTTTTCCTGTCTCTCTGCTGTTACGTTGCCTTGCAGTTGGACTGTCCATTACAGAAACTGAGCAATGGACGTTAAACAGGAGCAACTGGGAACTAAATGAACAATCTTATCTGCAGATGCAGTGAAGCACTGCAATGTAATCTACCCAGAGATGAACATTTCATTCTGAGGCAACAGGCTTATCTGAGCTCTAACCTCTGAATCCAATTGGTACCTGTCAAGCTTTCTCTTCTCCATTGTTTTACATCATTGAGTCAAACCTAGGAAAACATTAACATCGTACAGTAGGAACCCATTAAGGATAAAAAAAATAGCTTCTATAATAGAATCATATCACAAAAGTTCATCTTACAAAATTGTCTTTCATTCACACATCTTTACCTGGTAATCTGTAATGGGACAAATATTTCTCTTCTCTTGCACTGACTGGGACTGGCCCAAAACGTTCTGTTGCATGAGGTGAAGAACCAGATGGTGCCCCCTTCCATGTACAGAAGCCAACTGTACAGGCAGTTGTGGTAATGGAACAGTACCCTTCACTGCACCTGTGGGGAGCAGGCTCACTGAGGGGGTGCTGGGCCGGCTGCTTGGCACACACAGCTCTTTCCTTAACAGCAGCTCACCACCGTTCCCTGCCTCCCACCCACAGCACCTGCTGCTTGAGGTGGCCTTCTCACTCTGCCTAATGGTAGGACTGGTCCTGGCTCTGGTATGTTCAATGGTGTAGACCAGAGAAGTCCAACTCCAGTATACTTGAGGGTAGGGATGTACGAAAGTCACTTACCTTTTCGCAGGGGTGATTCGCGGTGGGGGGGAGGCACTTCGCTTCTTCCCCTGAAGTTCAGGTGAGGGGGGGAGGCACCCCGCCCGACCTCGCCCGGCTGAAATTCATCTCCCCAGCCGCAAAAGAAAAATTAAAAAAACAAACAAAAAAACCCCGTGATAGGCTACGTAACGATTAACGTAGCCTATCACGGCTAGATTTCCAAAGTCAGCCATGATAGGCTATGTTAATCGTCACATAGCCTATCATGGGTGACTTGGGGGGGGGAAGCGCATACGCAAATGGCGGCGGCCCATGGGCGCCGCCATTTGCGTTCCTTATTTTGGCACGTCTAGTCTACGTAAAGATTTACGTACACTACGGCGAAAATAAGGGCAACGCAAATAGCATTCCCTTATTTTCACCATAGTCTACGTAAATCTTTACGTAGACTAGACGTGCCAAAATAAGGAACGCAAATGGTGGTGCCCATGGGCTGCCGCCATTTGCGTACGCGCGCTTTTTTTTCCCCCCAAAGTCACCCGTGATAGGCTACGTGACGATTTACGTAGACTATCACGGCTGACTTTGGAAATCTAGCCGTGATAGGCTACGTAAATCGTCACGTAGCCTATCACGGGTGTTTTTTGTGTTTTTTTTACTTACTTTTTTATTTTGTAATGGCGGTGGTGGCAGCCAGTCGGGAGACCGGCTGCCGCCCCCGCCCCCAACGAAATGCCGACGAAACGCCGCCGGGACCCGCCGCCGAGAGGGACATTCTCTGAAGGTAAGTCCCATCCTGGGGGGGCGGGGGGCTGGCGGAGAATTTCCCCAACACTTTCAGGGGGCCGAATGCCTCGGCGCCTGGCCTCCCGAAGATTCAGGGAGAAATTCTCCGCCATCCCTACTTGATGGTCATTCTATAACCCCAAGGACCAGAACTGCATTTTGCTGCACAAACCAACCTTCTCATGAATGGAATATTAATAAAATTACTGCCATTTATTTAACAGTTACAGATGTCTTCAGGCACAACATTACATACCAACTATGTGCATTTACATGTGACACATGTTACATACAACATTAAAAAGGGAGATGTAACAGTGAAGTGTAAAGTATCTTCATTTTTAAATGACCAAACCTGTTTTGTTTTTGCTTGTGAGTGAAACTGTGAGCAAACATGGTAGCATATTTGATCAGTATTTGGTACAGCCAAATAAAATTGCCTCAGAGTTTGATCTGGCTCATGGACTACCAGTTGGTCATCCTTGTCATGGATAAAATTGTTTTTGGGCTAGTTTGGACCTGACCTGGCCATCTTTGTTGTGGACACAGAATAAGATTTCAGGTGCAATTAGGGATGAATGGACACCCCCAATTTGGGTCCTTCGGGCACTCGCTGAGCCATTGATGCATCTCACGCACCCTTGGAGCCATGCTTGAACTCCCCCCTGCTTACCAAGCTGCCCACCTTCACCTTGTAAATGGCCCATTTACACCTGTAATCTTGTGTATACCGGCCATTCATGGCACCATTTTGCATAAGCTTAGATGTGCCCATATTTGTGATCAACATTTTCATTCTCAAAAGGGTGCTTGCAGCACTCGCAGACAGGTCCAGAGTGAGTGCAGGCAGCTTAGTGAACATGGGGGGTGGGGACTCAAGCAGGGACAGTGGCTCGGAGGGCATGGCTTGGGGCCACGGGCAGGGGGGAGTTCTCCAGACTTATGGACCCAGTCGGGCGTCCGCACCATCCCTAGGTGCAATCCTATGCATGTTTAGCCTGAAAAAAAAAAAAAAAACTCCTGTGACTCCCAGCATTCCCCAGCCAGCCATGGTGCCTCAGGAACGTTGGGATTTTTTTGGACATTTTCTTTAAAAAAATGTCAAAACGTGCATAGGATTGTGCCCTTAAAAACAAACACCAAAATTAGTCAGCGTAAGAAAATACACATTTCTGAGTTTGCACACGTTGTTCCTCAGGAAACTGGAAAGGTAAGGAAGTCTCAGTAACATTATTTATTTATTTATTTATTATTATCTGTGATATTTATATACTGCTAAGTATATTAAAATCCCTAAGTGGGATTTGAAAGAGTGATGCTGGTTACAAGTACAAACTTTTCTAATCATATATACTAATAGTGAACTCATTCTCAAGTGTGGATCATTATGTGGCCAAAATGACACCACCCATACACATGTGGGAAGTCTTTGTAGGCTTTGGGTAACCCCAGAGTTTGCAGAAGTACTATTTTTTAAAAGAAAAACTAAGAAAGGAACACACACCCCTCCAAAAAAAACAGGCCAGTGAGGCTGACTGACCATTGGGGAAAAACAGATAAAATTCTTGGAGTGATGCAGAGTATCCTGGAAAAGGAACCTTGAACAGGCTGTTACAGAACAGCTTCAGGAATGCTGGTTCTGTGACAGATGTTTGTGTGCTATGGATCCTATTGGCATTACATTGGCACCTTGGCTCAAAAATCCATTTTTGTTCAAGAAGGAACAGCCTGAAAAGCTGCCAGGAAGGTCATTAAGTTCTGGAAGTGCCACAGAGGCACAGGAGCTATAGAATAGACTTGTTTTCTCCTTGATTAGATTTAAGAGGGCTTGTTCCCTGTATCCTATACCTCTGCAGCAGTTCTATAGCCTTAGCCTGCCTGGTTGCCATGCCATCCTGTCAACTAACCCATGAGGGTATCGTTGAAGTGAGCAATCAAATGCCCTGGCAGGGAAAACGGCCCAATCCTGAAGCATCTCCACCTTCCAGACAGGTCAGCAAGCTCAAGTACCACCTGAGCACCCTTGATAACACCTTTTTATTGTGAATATTATGCTCCGCTATTCTGTATAGCCAGCTACATGTAAAATGAATCATGGGACAGGAAAACTACCAGAAGCTTCTATTCAATTGCCAGAACCAAACCATTGTTTCCTTTGTTTCATCCTGGGGCCAACCTCTGAGCCATTGCTCTCCTATAGAGAACCATATAGGCTTTACCACACTAGGCTTTTTATTGTGAAATTTACCAGGGCTTCTGCTTCCAGATTCTGTGCAGGATTAAAGATCAGCTCCTTACATGGGCTGACATGTGCTGCAAATTTTCCACAGCCTCTGGGGCCGAGAGTGAGAACGTGAGCCACAAATGGGTCTCCTGACAGATCCAAGAATCTCTCTCTCTCTCTCTCTCTCTCTCTCTCTCTCTGCAAAGGGGTGTGGTGCGTCCTAAAGTTGCTGTCAGCTGTTTACATGGGGGGGGGTGTCACTGTCTTCTTCTTCCTTCCCCCACCAGCTCTGTGTTTGAGTTTCTCCTAGCCTGGCCAAGAAAACTCTCCTCCCAGCCCAGGTCAATAGGCAGACATGCTGGAGGAGGGGTGGGGGTGGGGGAAATGGCAGTTGAGATTTTCCTGCTCCGCCCCAGTCAGTATGCTTTGCTTCTTCTCAAGCTGTGGTTATAGCGAAACTGCACAATTACACATGGCCATTAAAGCAGATTTACATTTAAATAGTGCGCTATCTCCAATCTTTTAAAAATCGGGATAAAGTTTAAAAAAACTGCTGGATGTGCCCTGGAGGTTGACAACATCATGTAAATGACCCGCAAACTTCCATGAGCGATCAATCACGAGCATGCAATAAAAGCCTTGTAGAAATGCTCTATGAATAGGTGCCTTGGAGTTCAGACAATCAATGATCATTCTTTTTTGTTTGGGAATCCCTCTTGCTGGTGTGACTCAACTCTGAGAACAATCCAGGATCTGATTGGCATTAATGTTGTTCTTCGTGATATCTCCTTCCTAGCATGACTCCATCTTGCACCAGTTCCATTTTCCAGAACCAGAGCTCCACTTATGTTTTTCTATTGAACCACAGTATTGCTGTGTTTCCCTGGGGAGATCCATTTACCTTATATACCCAGGGAGAATGCATTACCAATCCTGACAAAGTGTCCATAGAGTCCCAAAGCTGCATACCACACATGAAGGAAAGCTATTTGACCTGAAAAATCATGCATACACTCTGCAGCCTCTGTGGGAGTTGTCAGCTCCAAGTACAAGGGAAATAGTCAAGAACTTAGGACATTGGGAAGTCAAGAG
The DNA here is from genome assembly GCF_057233095.1 of Heloderma suspectum. Classification (NCBI taxonomy): domain Eukaryota; kingdom Metazoa; phylum Chordata; class Lepidosauria; order Squamata; family Helodermatidae; genus Heloderma; species Heloderma suspectum. Next base: position 178,648,983 of record NC_139461.1, read on the forward strand.
CTTAGGGCCAACCCTATTACAATAGTTGGCTGCCTCTGAACTCGGAGGCAGACAACTATCTAATGCAGGGCGGGAGAAGCATAGAGGGGAGGCCACACAGCACATGGGAATCATTGTAGTGATGCTTCCACAGTCTCCTCCCCTCCCCACCCTCAGGAACGCCCCCTTTTCACTCACTCTGCACTGCTTTTACAAGCTCAGAGACAGGGAAGAAACACACCGCCTACAAGGTGGCGGGGAGGGGGAGGGGGGAGTTCAGTTTCTGGGAAGCTCAGAAGCCTGGCTCTGAGTTCAGTTCCCAGAAAACAAAAAAATCTCATGGCCATCTAGACACTGTCTAGTGGCCACAAGATTGCTTTCTTATCTAACTAGGGCATACATTTTGCATATGAAATAGGAAAGCAGAGAAATTGGATGCATAATACACCTGTTCCATTTGCATTCTCTTACACAGCCTTGGTATGATTGCCTTAGTTCCACAAATCAAATTCAGTTGTTATTAGTTGCTCAGACATCAGCTGTGCCCAGGAACGCCTTTGTGGAGCATCTGCTGATATGATTAGAAATGCCCATGGGCCTATTAGATGTATCTCATTTGAACTACTGGGGGATGTCCTTGAAAAATACTTGGAAACTTTAGCTAGTGCAGAATGTGGCAGCTAAAATTTGAGTCTGGAGCAAAGTTTCAGGGCCCTGAGACCCTTTTATTGTATCAGCTTCACTAGCTGCCAGATCATTTGTGAGCGCAGTTTAAAATGTGGGTTATTATTTTTAAAGCCCTAATGGCCTGGGACCTTGCATCTTGAGGGCCTGCCTCCTCCCATGTGAAGCTGCTCATCCTTTAAGTTCAGAAGATGCCATTGCTTTCTGAGGCATAGCTGCTGGCCATGTGATAGGGTTTTCTCTGTGGCAGTGACCCCTTATGCGGAACTCCCTGCCTGAAGAGGTTAGGTTATCTGCCTCTTTATCTGTGTTCTGCAGGCAGATGAAGAGATTTTGTTTAAACAAGCCTTAGATTCTGCTGCTGTTTAATTTAATTTATTGATTGTCAGTTTTGGCTTTTTGTGGGGAGTTTCCTGGTGCTGCTTTTAGTTCGGTAATTACATTTTAATGGTGGATTGTTATTTTTAGGTCTGTTCTGTTTTTAGGTCCACTTGCCCTTGTCAGCCAGTCAGGGTCCAGCAGGCAAGGTGGCAGTACCAGTGAGTCTTGCCAGGCTGTGTGGGCCCCAGCAGTTGTCCAACCATGCCAGATGTTGATGGAGGGCCTGCTTCCCAAACCTATTCAAATTGTGTTGTCAGTGAAATCCTGTAAAAACCCGAGGATGTATAGAAGTCTCCTGAGAAATGTTGCTAGTCCTATCAAAACCCTCTGCTGAAAATCTTTAAATGTTTGGCCAGAGAGCAGCTCCCTAGTTTGCTTTAAAGCACTTCAGGTGAAACGTTTGCGGCAGCTCTTAGCAATTCCTTAAGCAAATGGCATATAAATTAAAAGAACAATTGAGCATTGAGCCAGTTCCCAAAATTCCCTCTTCTTTTTTTTGCAAAGGTAACAGAGTATATTTCCAGGGCTCGCTCTCCCCACCCCCTCCAAATACACACACTCCTGAAATCAGCTTCTGGCTAGAATGGGAACTGTCCCTAACCTTCTCAAGTTTTAGAGGCAGTGGTAGTTTTGGAGTAATGGGGACAAAGACAAGTTTGGAAATACAGTGGGTATAGGAAGGAATACAGGAAACTGCCAAGTTAGATGATGGTTCATCTAGCTCAGTATTGTCTAGGGATGTATGAAAGTGACTTACCTTTTTGCGGATTCTGTTCATGGGGGGGGGGAGGCGTTCTGTCCCTCCCCCCAGAATCCTTGATGGGGGGGAGGCGATCCAGTCCTCCCCCCTGGCATCCTCGATGGCCGGCTGTGCTCTGCGGCGGCTCCGTGGAGCAGCCGGCCAGGCCCAGGCCAGGGTCGTCTACATCTGGATTTCCGGCTGTGGAGGGCTCTGGGTAAAAACAAAAAATAAAACGCATACGCATACACAAATGGCGGCGGCTACGGCCGCCGCCATTTGCGTTCCTTATTTTTCGCCGTCTTAGTCGACGTCAATATTTACGTAGACTAAGACGAAGAAAAGAAAGGGGAACGCAAATAGTGTAGTGGGCGCTATTTGCGTTCCCTTTCTTCGTCTTAGTCTACGTAAATATTGACATAGACTAAGATGGCGAAAAATAAGGAACGCAAATGGCGGCAGCCATAGCCACCGCCATTTGCGTATGCGTTTCGTTTTTTTAAAAATCCAGACGTGATAGGCTATGTAAGTCTTTACGTAGCCTATCACGTCTATGGGGAAAAAACACACAAAAGATACAGACTGCAAATGGCAGTGGTGGCAGCCATTTGGAAGACCAGCCGCCGCTGCCGCCTCCACCGAACCCGTAGCTGGAGCTGCCGCCATCCGGAACATCTGCCTCAGGTAAGTCTCGTCCCGGGGGGGATCCACGGGGGGTGGGGGGGGTGGCAGGCCATTCCGCGATGGATTTCAGGGGGCCAAATGCACTGGCATTCGGCCTCACCGAGATCCGTCACGGAATTCTCTGACATCTCTAGTATTGTCTACAATGACTTGCAGAAGCTCTCCGGTGTTTCAGATGGGGGATTTCCCCAGACATACTTGGAGATGTCAGGGATTGAACCTGGGAACTTCTACATACCAGGCATGTGCTTTAACACTGACCTACAGTCCTTCTCCTAATAAGAGATTTAGAAAATCTTCTCTGCTTGTAGAGTGCATGTGTCAAGTGGTGGTGAATAGCCCCAGGGAAAGGACTAGAAATCCCCCCCCCCCACTTTATGCCCAGTGAACTAGATGGGCCTTTAGCCAATTACTTTAAATTATCAGCTCTGTTACTGTTCTGATTTTATTTTTTATTGTTATGTTATTATAAATTATTTTTTACTAGCTGCCTTGGGGGCTGATATTGGTGGAATGGTGGAGTAGATATTATCTATATCTATATCACCTCTATATCTATCTATCTATCATCTATCTAGGAATGTGCAAAAGTCACTTACCTTTTCGAAGGGGTGATTCGCTCCGCACCTCCCCCCGAAATCCTAACCTAGCTGGCTCTGCTCCGCAGCAACTCCGCGGAGCCGCCAGCCGGGTGCATTTGCAGGCGTGCGGAGCCTGCGCACGCAAATGGTGGCGGCTACAGTGGCCACCATTTGCATTCCTGTTTTTTTTGCCATGATAGGCTACATAAATATTTACGTAGCCTATCACGGCAAAAAAACAGGAACGCAAATGGCGGCCGCCGTAGCCACCGCCATTTGTGTTCCCTTTTTTTGCTGTGATAGGCTACATAAATATTTACATAGCCTATCACAGCCTCTGCAGGGATGCAAATGGCATCCCTGTGTTAGCCGTGATAGGCTACGTAAGTATTTACATAGCCTATCACAGCAAAAATGGGAAGCGAATGGGAGCCGCAGACATGGCCACCATTCGCAAAGCAGTGCTAATGGTACCAGGTAAGTGCTCCGTTTCGCGCGCCTTTCCCGGGGTGGTGGGGCGCAGGGGCTTCGTTCCACCACGGATTTCAGGGGACCAAATGCACTGGCATTCGGCCTCACTGAGATCCATGGCGGAATCTTCTGACATCCTTACATCTATCTGTCTGTCTGTCTGTCTGTCTATCTATCTATCTATCTATCTATCTATCTATCTATCTATCTATCGTCTATCTATTTTATTTAAAACATTTGTATCCCACCGTATATCATTAAGATCTCAGGTCGCCATACAAATAAAGTCAATTTAAACAGTATAAAACAATAAATATTTAATCAGCTAAAAACATATTAAACCATGGACAAGCTAATACCAGTTAAAATCTAAAACAATAAAACAGTGTGCTACTTTAGGGAATGCATTTAGCCCTCCAAGGCTTTGGTAAAAAGCCATGTTTTTTACTTGGTGCCGAAATGAGACCAATGTCTGCACCAATCGGGCCTCCAAGGGGAGGACATTTCACAACCGAGGTGCCACAGCAGGGAAGGCCCTCTCCCATGTCCCACCACAGTGTATGTCTCTCAATGGTGGGATGCAAAGGAGGGCCCCTCCAACAGATCTCAGTCCTTGGGCAGGCATATATAGCGAGAGGTCCTCCCTCAAATATCGAGGTCCCAAGCTATTTAGGGCTTTAAATATCATCACCAAACCTTGAATTCTGACAGAAGCATATTGGCAGCCAGTGCAATCCCTGTAAAACTGGTGTTATATGATTTTTATAAGATGTTCCAGTCAGCAGTCTAGCTGCTGCATTTTGCACTAGCTGCGACTTCTGCGTCGTCTTCAAGGGCAGCCCCACATAAAGTGCATTTCAGTAGTCTAATCAGGAAGTTACCAGTGCATGTACTACTGTGGCTAGGTTATCCCTGTCCAGGAAAGGCCGTAGCTGGCAGATCAGCCAAAGCTGGTCCCAAGTACTCTGGGCCACAGAGTCCACCTGGATCGCCAATGACAGGGATGGGTCTAGGAGTACTCCCAAGCTATGCACCTGCTCCTTCAGGGGGAATGCAACCCCATCCAGGACAGGTTGCTTACCCAATTCCCAGACTTGGGAACCACCAATTCACAGAGCTTCTATCTTGTCAGGATTTAGCTTCAATTTATTGTCCCTCATCCAGCCCATTACAGCCTCCAGGCACTAGTCCAGCACCTTCACTGCATCCGCTGACTCCGACGACAAGGAGAAATAGAGCTGAGTATTATCAGCATACTGGTGGTGACACCCCACCCCCAAACTCCTAATGACCTCACCCAACAGCTTCATATAGATGTTGAACAGCATGGAGGTTAGAAGAAAAACCTGTGGCACCCCACAGCTTAATAGCCATGGGGTAGAACAGGAATCCCCCAATGCCAATTGCTGGAATCGGCCCTGCAGGTAGGAATGGAACCACTGTAGCACAGTTCACCAACTCCCATCCTGCAGAGCTGATCCAGTCAGACACCATGATCGATGGTGGTGTCAAAAGCTGCTGAGAGATCCAGGGAGAACAACAGGGTAGCATTCCCTCTGTCTTTCACCTGGAGTAGGTTGTCAGTCAGAGCAACCAAGGCCATTTCAGTGCCATACCCTGGCCTGAAACCAGACTGAAATGGGCCCAGATAATCAGTTTCCTCCAAGATTGTCTGGAGCTGCCCAGCACCTTGCCCAAAAAGGAAATATTAGCAATGGGGCAATAGTTCTCAGATACTTCTGGGTCCAGGGAGGTGCTCTTCAGGAGATGGTGCACTACAGCCTTTTTCAAGGTGGCAGACACCACCCCCTGACAGAGGGTAGCGTTTACCACCTGCTGGACCCACCCAGCCAATCCACCCCTGCTAGATTGTATAAGCCAAGATGGGCAAAGGTCGAGCTTACATGTGGTGAGGTGGACTGATTCAAGCATCTTGTCCACATCATCAGGCTGCAACGACTGAAACTGATCCCAGGAAACACAACCAGAAGGAACAGTGGACACAATCCATACCTAAATCTATATCTATATCTATATCCATCCAGTTCATATTCATCAAAAAGGGCTCTTCATTTCAGCTCTTCTTCAAACATCAACCACTTTAAAATGAGCAATACCATTTCTGCAGATCCCTTTTAAGGATCAAAAATAAATTACACTGTGAAGCAGAATAATGAAATAGAAGTATTGTCACCAGAGAAGTAGGAGTTGGCAAACATGCCACATGTTAGTTGACCTTCTCTATATCTCTGTGGTAATTGGCATCTTTTCTTTCATGAAGATCTTGGACCATTTCCTAAAGTGATGTGAGGATTTCTCTATGGAAAATGAGCTATGCTGGAAACTGTGTGCAAATACATTAATTACCATGTTTGCAGATTTTGAGTACGTGCTGAAGCCAGACATTCATGTTTAAAGATTTCAGTTGGCCACAAGTTTCATATTTTGGTTTGGGGATCTTCCCAAGCTTTCTTCCCCTCTGCGTTTGATATTCATCACAGGCTGATGCTCTATGGAACCAAAATTAGAAGGAGGACCATAATATTGGTTTCACAGCTGTCTAAGGGATGGTTCACTTACGCATGTATGCTACTTTACTGCTTATCACTTGATTATTCAACACGTTGACAGGCAAATTAATGTGCTAGATGATTCCACTGAGAAGTTACTGTGTGTGTATGGGGAGATATGGACATCATGTTGATGGCATTTGATCATTGACATATCACATATCAACATATAACCCCTGGTCCCTAGTCTTTACATTATTGTTTTATGGTGGAATACCTTCCTGCAGCATTGGAGTAATGTTCCTGCAAGATCTGTTTGTATGTTTGTTACACTCAATGCTGCATGACCAGTAACCAAACAATTTGAATTCACCTCACCATGCATGCACCAGATGCTTGACAAGTCACCTGGTGTTGTTGCCTGACTGGGACAGCAAAAAAGGTGGAGCTGTTAAGCACTTTACAGACCACAGTATATATGGCTGCCTTCAGACTGGTGTGTACCATGTCTACACTCAATCCAAAACACTAATCAAGAGAAACAGGCATCTTTGAGTAAGGTCATAAGATCCTTGTCTGTCATTGGGAATATATTTATTTCTACAGGTTTCTAAAAACATGGCACAAAGCAGCTGTGTTGTCAAAAACTTGCTAGAATAATATGATAGATTTAATTCATGGTGTAAGCAAGTGAAAGGCAACAAATGACATGGAAGTCACTTTTTGTTCTACAAATTGTATAGTTACTTTAATATGACCTTTTCACATGTTGTCAGCATTTCGTGACTAAACATGGTCAATTGACCTCTATCCCTGAACCTATCATAGAGCTCCTGTTAGATTGGCCTTATGGGAAGAGAATGGCATGTCGTTGCCTTCCCATTAACCCAAGTTAAGCTCCTGTGATCACTTCTGGGATAGGTTCGATGAGCACAGCCAATCCTAACCTATGAGGTGATCCTTATGAGCTCTAATGTACTTGGGCTAGTGAAGGGAACACAAAGGGTGCAAGTCCATCCCTCTCACCTCTCCCCACCATCATATATTTTCATGTCTCCAACTGTATTATCTATTTACCTACCTATTAACTAGCACTCTTGCCTCTGTATTTTGTTCTTTCTTCACAAGATACATGCAGTGAATGTTCTCTGTCAGTAGAAGCTGACTGTTCATCACGGATCTACACAACGCATGACTCACCAAGATGAACAAGGTCTGTCAGCTTTGTATTATAGGTGCTTTCAGCTTCCTTGTTTTTGCAGTTCCAAGTAGACAGGAAAGCCAGGAAATTGATCAAGCCCCTGGTGGGCCACCATATATGGTAGGGGGGTTGCATCCTGCTAGGTATGTCATGGGCTATGCAGGCCTAGTGTTCCATTAGCAATGTGATCCAATCATTTCTTTCTTTCTTTCCTCCCAGAGCTGCAGTGCCCTTACATGATTCTCAGTGTGGTACAAGAACTACCTCCTCAGACATGTATTGTTCATACACAGCTGTGTGAACAATATCCTTTTTTAGAAAGTGGTAAATGCAATTAAGAGTCCCTTCATAGGCTCTCAAAGGATGTATCACTTTTATTATTTGTCCTGTCCCACTTTAGACCTCATGATTTTATTTTTTTCAGGAGGTACCTGAATTTGTTATATCTAATCATTTCTCTTGTCTTTATCCTCCCTTTTATACAGTCTTTCAGTTTCGCCCACATTCTAACATAGTCCATTGCATTTTGTGAGGGAGAACAGTAGTTTGGTTTGGATCCAAGTACTTTGGATTAGCTGAATCGTGAATTGGGTTGGAATTATGAAAGCTATCCCCACTAATGCTGCAGTTCACAACTCATTTACACCAAAGTAGTCCTATGAAGATTAATGGCAGTGCTCTGGAGAAAGAGGATTGTGGATGGCAGTATAAATGAAACAAAGGTTTAGTGGTTGTAAATCAGCAAAATGACACTGGAGTCATATGCTATGACATCCTCATGATGGGCTGAGTCCAGAGTAGTGCTTTGCAGAATTTTGTTCATGCTGGAGGAAGGGGGTGTGCAGGTGATCTTCACAATTCCTCCTGTCCCCTGCAGCCCCCTGAAAAGAGGCCCTGGAGGTAATGTGGGGAAAGGAGGCATGGGAGGTAATGCAGGGGCAGCAGAGGGGAACTGGCAAAAATTATCTCCCTGCCCACTTCCTCCAGCAGGAAGCCTCCTCTGATTCTTCATGCCTGCTGTGAATGGAAGGAGCCCTTCCATTCACACAATGTTCAATCTGGATCCAAACTAATGGGATATTTTCCATTTACATACAAGGGAGTTATGCCATGTGTTGTGTCCTGCCAAGTGCTTCTCTCTCTCTCTCTCTCTCTCTCTCTCTCCCCCCCCCTCTCTCTCACATACACAAACACACACACACACGTCTGTGGTTCCAGGCTGCCATTTTCTTGTGTCTCCTGTGATGTCTAGTTCTGGCGTCTAAATTTGACTTCCAAACATCATCTAACAGAGCTGAAAAAGAGCACATTTGAAAATGGAGTGCTTGTATTACATCTAAGCAAACTTTGGCCTTTGGTGACAAAATGGAAAACTAACTTTTCTGAGCCTTGCAGAAAATAACTGGTACAGTACAAGTTGCTGCCTCAGTACACAAATAGGATAGAGTTTAATCTGGCCTGTTTCAGCAGTAGGAAATAATTAGATATCAACAGAGAAGTAGTGAAGTGTAGCTGTGTTGCTGAACAGAAATTTCATTAATTCCCTTTTCTTCTTATGCTTAATACGATTTTAGATTCAAGTAATTATACTTGGACAAGGTTCTTTGGTTAAAAGTGGTGCTGATTATTGGAAACTTAGACTCCTAGGTACTCTAAAGCAATAACCGATTACAGACCATCACCCTGTGTATTGTGCTTCCTTCTGAAAAAAGGCCACAACGGCCCAGCTTTAATTAAACAAGCTCCATCATATTAATGAAGAATGTATATACTATCCATCAAAAGGAGCCCCTAGATAGCAGAGATTTTAAGAAGCTTATGAGCCATTACTTCCCCCTCTTACGGCAAATGCAACATCATAAAAGCCACTGTAATATGAAACCTGAGGGTAAATACAGACATAACATTACAGAGGAGTTGAGCTGACAGTGCTGGCTATGAAAAGAGTTGGCTGGTGGGAGTCACACATCCATGCCACTGCTGCAGGGTGGTCGAGAAAACATGGCACCTAGGGATGTGTGGATGCTGCAAAATCCGCTCTGGCCGTGTTTTGCAGGTGGTCAGGAAGCTTTTGTTCCATTGTTCCACGACTGTTCCATGACTGTTCCACGACTGAACAACAAATCGCACCTTTTTTTTTTTCTCCTTAAGGAACCCAAGGACACATAAATATCCTCCTCTTGTTTTTATCCTCACAACAACAAACCGGTAAGGTTGGACTGAGAGTTTGTGACTGGCCCAGAGTCACCCAGTGAGCTTCCATGGCCAAGTGGGGACTAGAACCCGGATGTCCCAGCTCCTAGTCCAACACTCTAGCCACTACACAACACTGGCTCTCTGATGTAGCTCCTGTTGACATCAGTCGCCTATGGCATGGTTACCTAGTCAGCCTCTGCATAATTGCACTGTGTTGACTAGTCTTCCCCTAGCCTCTACCAGCAGTTGCTGGGAAGGATATGCTTTTCCCTCTTCCACAATGGCCCTGGAGAAGCACTGGATTTTGTTTTGTTCTGTTTGGTTTTTTTCCCCACCACTGAACTTCCACACCAGCTACTATTGGGGGAAAGCTGGCAACAGCCTTGCCACGTTCAGCTAAACTGTGCTGGCTTTTAGTTCTCTGGGGTCAAGCTTTGTGAAAAAAAAAAACCTCTGGCACTGAACATTGTCAACAGAAGCCAACCATAGATGGTGCTGATTGGCTGGCACTTGTGACAGTAACAACCCACTTCCCCACAATGCTTGGAGCAGTTTTGCCCCACTTTTTAAAGTGTTTCACATATATATGGGTGTATAAACTGGCAGATGTTCATTTGACAATTCAACAAAACAAAAAGGTTGGCAGCTCACCTGAAGCAAGGGGTTAGGAGCAAAACTGTCTGCTACACAGCATTCAGTAAACTGGCATGAATAGCCACATTCTCTTCTCGTCCCATCCACATAGAGGGCTAGCACATGGAGTAGGGCCACACTGTTTGGCCATTCCCCAGATTTCATGCCAACCCTGCCCCCAATGTCCATGTATTGAGCTCAGACCTCTGTACAGGGCACCTGTGTGTGACAAGATGATCACACATAGATTCTTTATGGGACCAGGACCTCTGTGTAAATATTGATCCTGATTGCATAGGGTGGCTACCTCTTTGCAGACACCCATACTCAACCCATGGATGCTGGAGGGCAGGACCAGCACAGTATGTGATGTTGGTGGTTGACCCCCTCCTCTACTCCCCAGATGTGTGAACAGAATGAGTGGATAGAACTTACGCTTATCATGCAAACCATGAAGCCAGGAGGAAGCTGAGTGCACACTGTGGCTGAAGACCTTGCCATGAGTCCTATTTTTATATTACATCCTTAGCCTGAAATAATATTGGTGGATGTCCATGTTTGGCCAGAAAGCAAGCAGTAGAAATGTGCAAATTAGCAAAACTCAAGCTCATTGAGGCTCTTCAAATTCCACTTCAAAGCTCATTCTAACTTGTCTCCACATCAGATTGCAAGCTTTGTTGGTTTCTTTTTACATGAAAATTCACCGGTATTTTTGTGCAGGTTTCTTCCCCCCCCCCCAAAAAAAAATGTAAGCATCAATTCTTCACATTTTTAAATGTACACACATTTCTCCCATTGATTAAAGTATCTTTGAGTGTATTCTTCAAAAGTATTTGTGCATTCTTTCAAGCATTTTTTTCAAATGTACACATTTTTGTAACACTTAAAAAAAAAAAATCCACAAATTGCATTCAAGCTCAGACATGTATGGACATTGACCACTGTGAAGGTTTGAGGCCTACAGACACAAGGAATAAGGTCAGGCCTAGAGGCCTGGAGCGGTTTTTTTTTTGGTGGGGGCGGTATCTCTAAGAGAAGTAGTTTCATTTCCCTGGTTAATTTTCATTTCTTTATGTTTGAAACAGTACTTTTGGTTTTGAGGGAGGAGGGTATAAAAACAGAGAGTCAGTAAGAGCAGAGTCAGGGAGACCATAGCATGGAGACAGAGCAGGAAGAAGCAACCTGGAGAACTCGATGTACACTTAGGGTAAAGGAACTTGTGTTTTGCAACTTTTATTTTCTCTCAGTGCCTTTTGCATCGCTCTTAGCTCTATTGTGTAAATACCTTTAGTTGTGATTTTGCTTGCTTTAATTTACCAGTAAACTGCTGTGGTTAAACCCTGTGTCTAGAGTCAAGCACCCCACGCCTATAGCTTAAATCCCACATTATTGGGAAAGGGAAGGTAAAAGAAGGAAGGTGAGACTCCTAAGGAGGCAAGAGATCCTTAAGGAGTTGCTCAGGGGCTCCAGGTCATAAGGGGAACTCTGACAGCCACACATTGTGTCTGGGTCTGCATTCAGTTCCGGGAGGTGTGAAGTGAGTAGATTCTGGTCAGAAATGAATTGAAATCAATTTCTCATGCATCTCTAGTTAGGAGGTTGGCACAATAGTGCTGATGTCGTCCTTAGAATCATATTTGCCCAACCTGCTGCACAGACACAAGAAGTGTCTCTGCGAGTGTGTATTCATGACATTCTTTGACGGGGCCAGAAGGATAGCGGACCTGGCTATGGCACAGAATCATGCCCACATTCAAGGCTGACTCTCTCAGGCAAAGCTAATCCATCTCAGTGTATTAGAGTACATAAGTTCTACTGTACACACTAGAGTAGCATTATCTCATTCTTTGGACTTGATGAATAGCACACTTATCCAACATTGGTTTAGAAAGACAGTTTTATAAAAGGCCTTTCTCATTATTTCTTAAATCCTGAATGTTTATAATTAGGGATGTTTCTTTGCGTATATCAGCCATTCACAGCACCATTTTGCAGAAGAACAAATGTGCACAAATCTGTGCCCCTCATTTTTTTTTTTGCAAAATGTCAGGCACAGAGATCACCAGATAGGCCCATGGTGAGTATGGGCAGCTTAGCAAGTGGGGGGTCTGGGGGCATGCAAGTGGGGACAGGAGCTTGGTGGATGCCTGGAGAATCTGGATGGGGGGTTGCCCATCCATCCCTATTTATAATGGGCAGGAGGGGACAGGAGCCATTCAGTGCACTGTAGTGCATGAGAGTGAAACATAGGTACAGCTATCTTATGAAACATTGGTCTATGAAAAATACAATTATTTAGGTTGTAGTGTTTTCTTTTTTTTAAGGAGGAGGAGGAGGAAGAGGATTTGACAATGGGAATCATTACAGTTATTTTTTAGTATCTATACAACCTTTCTGTAATGCACAAAGTGGAACATGGTCTGACTTCATATTTCAACAGAGCTTCAGAAACTCATGTAACTTCCAAGACGTGACTCCAAATCACAATGTGGTAGCAACTGATCCAAAGTTACAAGCTAGAACCAAAACGTTTCTGCTGAGAATCAATATTGCTATGTTGTTTAATGGAAATTAAGAAAAGCTGGAAGGAAAGACAAATTGTATAACATCCCCCACCCAAAAATATTAGGCAATAATTAAAATAAATAGATAGATATGGTGATTAAGCCTTAAACCCTACCCTCAGTGATTGTGGGGAATGCCCTGGAGGGACAGAAGCTACTGTCAGTCACAAGACCAGTTCCAGAGGATGGCAAGGTTGAACATTTCCCAAGACCCCCACACCAACAGAAAGCCCACTGCCCTGCTATTCCACTGTTTCCAGTTTGCACAGAGTATCCAAGACGATGCAGCCTAAAATAGTTCCTTTCTTCAAGCAAGGGAGTTTCCATGACTGGTCGCTCAAAGACTGCACAGCTCTCTTAGGTCTGAGGCTGGCAAGATTACCTGAGCCAAGGCCTTCAAAGAGTGGGCAGCTTTATTCAGTGTGTTTCTTTAGGGGTCCCTCAGAGACTGCACAACTTTCACCTGAGGCTGCAGTTCTGTGAGGATGTCACTTTAAGGATTCCACCAGGAATTCCGAAGCTGCAAAGCTGCTCCTCCTCAAAACAGTGACAAAAATATGGATTTGCCCACATTTTTGACAGAACACCTATCTCATTGTAAATGAATCTTTCATTGTGAAAACCTAAACTGAAAAATATCCAGCAAGGTCCTGAATGAAATGTTTCTGCATTGTTAAGTGCAGATACATTTCTCTGTAACTTGAATGTAGGCATGTACCAACTTCACCAGTCTTACTAAAGCCCTGTTCAGGCATTCTCTTGAACGCACAAGGGCTCAAAGTGTATACTGGGGTGGAACTCATGTCTTTAGGGACCTACATCTCAAGGCACACCAGCCTGCCCCCCCCCCCCCAGTGCCTGTTCAAAATGGCAAGGTCTGTATGAAGGTTTGAAGCCTACAGGGGCAAGGAAAGATAAAAAGATCAGACCTAGAGGCCTGGGATTTTCTATTGGGATGGGGTATCCCTGAGAAGATTAGTTTCATTTCCCCAGTTAAGTTTCATTTCGTCAAGTTTGAAGCAGTACTTTCAGTTTGGAGGGAGAGGGTATATAAAGAGAGCAAGAGAACCAGTAAGAGCAGAGTCAGGGAGCCTGGAGCCTGAAGAGGGAGCAGGAAGAAGCAGCCTGGAGAAGTCTAAATACAGCTAGAGTAAGGGAACTTGCATTTTGCAACTTTTATTTTCTCTTAATGCTTTTTGTATCACTCAGCTCTATTGTGTAAATACTTTTAGTTGTGATTTGCTTGCTTTAATTCACCAATAAACTGTTGTGGAACCCTGTGTCTGGAGTGTCAGTCACCCCACATTTACAGGCTAAACCCCACATTATGGGTAAGGGGAAGGTAATAGAAGGAAGGTGGGACTCTTACGGAGGCAAGAGATCCTTAAGGAGTTGCTCAGGGGGTCCAGGTCATAAGGGGAACCCTGACAGTCTGAAACAGAGTTTTACTTCCATTCATTTGAATCTGAGTAGAACTCTCTGCATGAACACAGACACTACTTGATCAGGCTTCTCTATCACACAGAGAGTTCAAGCCAACACAAGTAGAACTCCCTTTCTGGCCATGATGGTTAAACACAGCAAGTTCTGATCTGAGGGAACAGGGAAGTGGGGCTAGTGTGCCCAGAGATGTAGTGGGTGGGGTTATCATGCACAGCCCTATCCCATTATACTCTTTAAGCCCTCATGTGTTCAAGTGAACACCTGAATAGGGTTTAACATTTAAATTGTTCTAATTTGTTTTGTTTTATCTGTAGCTGAATGAACTGGTTCTACATGTGAAAGACTATACAAGTGCTTCTGTTTTTTTCAGTAATACAGCCTCAGATACAGGCTTAAAATGCGCTGCATAGCTGACATAGGCTGCATTGGACAAAAATAAAATGTTAATTGCTTGTCTAGATATATACTTATCTGCATTTTTCTGGTGTTCTAATTAGCTTGTTTCATATTCAGCTAATGCTTCTAGCCCTTTGGAAGGTTGATATTTGCATTCTTGTGAAATGAAGAGGGGTATATTTTATTTGTCACAGCAACAACTCAAAAGGATTGATAATTCATGAAGTCCCCCACCCCTTAAATATCCAGAGCAACAGACACTAACAAAGAAAACAGATGTCAGCATGATAGCTCAGCAAACAAATGACTGAAGGCCATGTTTTCAATCCCAATTTTACCTTAAGCAGCAAGTCTCAAATTAACAAGACATGGTTAATGTTTAATGTGCTGCGTCAGTCAAAGGGTCATTTTTTTTTTCATGACTGACTGAATACGAAGAAAGAAGGAAGATGCCAGTTCTCTGGATGATACTTGCCACAGCAGTTTCTGTTAGATCCTTTCCCAATTCTTTCACTCATCATGAATTGAAAAAGCTTAAAACTTTGCTTGATAGATTAATCAACTGACATTTTCTTGATTAATTGTAGGGAGATGTCTACCACTGGTATAAACTACACACACGTCCTTGCAGAATTCAGTGGCCTACCTGTTGTCTGCGCTTGTGCTGGAAGTGAAATGCATATTCTCCATACAAAACAGATTTTTTGTTTTGATTTTTTGTTTTGTTTGATTTTTTGTTTTGTTTGATTTTTTGTTTTGTTTGATTTTTTGTTTTGAAAGGTGATTTGCACCTTTGAAAGGTTAATGAACACACTTGAGGAAAGAGATGTGTCAGTGAGTGCAAGTGAATGAAAAAAAATGGCATGCCTCATCCCCAGGCTACATGTACACTAATCACATCACAGCTTCACAGTGGACCAGCTCTGGTTGTGGATGCATTCAAACACATTGTGCTTGCTATCATGACACTGTGGGTTTTATGTTACATCAGCTTTCTGACTGGCTATTCCATGCTTTGCACTATGGTAGCTGTAGTCTAGTATAAACCACATTGGTTGTTGTAATTTAAGGGTTCAAAAAGGTTATCTCATTACTCACAGTTGGAACCAAAGTAGTTGGGTAGCCACATTTGTCCTTCAGGTGTCTGTCCCGGTCATATCCAAAGTACGTTTCCCACAGCATTATGGATAGAGATGATGTGTGTGTGAACCAAACAAATGTTTTTTGTCTCATCGTGTAGAAAAACAAATAAACAAGAAACACTAGGGATGGACGAACAAGCAATTTTCACAATCACCCAGATTCTCTGAACACCAATTTGAATCTTGCCTAGCCTCATTTCCCATGGTCATTTGCATACTTTCCTCATTTTGGTCAAATGGAAAAAGTAAACATTTCAAATGGGAAAAAATGTACTTTTTCAAATGAACACACCCCAAATGTGTACCATTCCACCATAGAACGAAATGTAAAAATATGCATTTTACAAAATGCATATTTTTACATGCATGAACACGAGTTTGGGAATTTGCAAGCATTTTTGGAGAACATGCTCTCTTGCTCACATTTGGGGTTGCAATCACGTTATGTTTGTATAATCTGTGACCGTTAACAAAATTAATGTACATCCCTAAGCAACAAACACACACAACTTTCCAGAACCCCACCAACAAGAGCAAGCAGCAAAGTATGATATAATTTAACATGTTTTCTTTCTCTCTGTCTAGGGATGGGAGAGAAATCCTCCATGAACCCCAGTGAGGCCAGATTCAAAAGAATCCAGCCCCTTGGAATCCGTGGAGGAATGGAAGACTTATCTCCGCCTCCGGGAGGAATCCTCACCTGCCAGTTCCTCCCTGCTGGCTGGCTCCGGAGCGCCAGCGATACGTCCACTGTTGCCGTATCACTGGCTGGGAGGATTGACTGCGGATGCAAATGGCATCCACTATGCCATTTGTGGCCATAAAGTTCTTAGTTTAAGGCATTTAGCTTAAACTAAGACCTTTACGGCCACAAATGGTGTAGTGGATGCCATTTGCATCCGTGCTTTTTCACGCAATAGGCTAAGCAAATATTTGCAATCAATGGCGGCCGTATCGCTGGCGCTCTGGAGCCGGCTGGCAGCTCCGCAGAATCGCTGCAGAGCGGAGCCAGCTGGCTAGGATTCCGGGGGGGAGGGACAGATCGCCTCCCCCCCCGGACACACACCCCCCCCCGGACCTGGAGGTAACCCTGTCAGGGTTCCTTTTTTGGCCTGAACCCCCTGAGCAGCTCCTTAAAGATCTCTTGCATTCTTAAGAGTCCCACCTTCCTTCTTTTAAACTTCCCCTTCCCAATAATGTAGGGTTTAGGCTGTAGATGTGGGATGATTTACACACCAGACAATTGGGATTTAACCACAACAGTTTACTAGTAAATTAAAGCAAGCAAATCACAACTAAAGGTATTTATACAATAGAGCTGAGTGATACAAAAGTCATTAAGAGAAAATAAAAGTTGTAAAATGCAAGTTCCTTTACCCTAGCTGTACTTAGACTCCTCTAGGCTGCTGCTTCCTACTCCATCTTCAGGCTCTGGTCTCCTGGCTGTCCTTATACTCTTTATATACGCCCTCCCTCAAAACCGAAAATACTGTTTCAAACTTGAGGAAATGAAACTTAACCAGAGAAATGAAACTGAAACTTAACTGGGGAAATGAAACTACTCCTCTCAGGGATACTCCTTCCCAACAGAAAACTCCAGGCCAATAGGTCTGACCTTTTTACCTTGCCTCTGTAGGCCTCAATCTTCACACTCTCTCCCACCCAACTGCTTTTCTTTTAAAAAACCTTACGGCATGATTTTGTGGTCAACACCTACCACCTTTGCCCTGGATTTCACACACTTTTCAACATTAACCTCACCCACCCACCTTGTAATCTTGTGTATATGGGCAATTCACAGCACCATTTTGCATCTCGATTGCCATTTTTTTTTCTTTTGCAAAATAGCAATCATAGTGCTTGAGGACGGGTCCGAGGTGAGTGTGGGTGGCTCAGCGAGTGGTGGGGAGCTCAGGCATGGGTCCAAGGGTGTGCAAGCAAAGGCAGGTGCCTAGAGAACCTGGTTGGGGTGGGGGTCACCCATCCATCCCTATCATGAGGTACTCTGACTGCAGGACTTCTCAGTAGCAGCACCCATCCTCTGGAAAACCCTCCTTTGTGCAGTTAGGGAGACAAAAAAATGTGACACCTTTGAAACACCTCCTAAAAACACACTTGTTCACCCAGACTTTCCATGGGCTGTAGATAAATTAATCATGCCACTCTATTTTACTGCTCCTTGAATTGTTTGTACTGTGATTGGAAGTGTTTTTAATGTGGTATTTTACTGTTGCGTTCTTAGTATTGTATTTAAATGTATTTGATATTAATTGTGAACTGCTGAGGGATTTATTATATTCAGTGGTATACAA
This sequence comes from Heloderma suspectum, assembly GCF_057233095.1. NCBI lineage: Eukaryota > Metazoa > Chordata > Lepidosauria > Squamata > Helodermatidae > Heloderma > Heloderma suspectum. The sequence continues at coordinate 178,666,899 of NC_139461.1, forward strand.
GTGTCACAAATAAATAAATAAATAATTTTAGTAACTCTGTAACTGTCATTCCATTGGTTAAAAATAAATGTGTGCAATTCCCTTCATTTTACATTTTTAAGACTTCAGCGTAAATGTAACTCTCCTTGGGGCGGAGGGGAATACACCCTTGTTTACACACCCCTGCGCCACGGGGTTCTTTTTTTTCTTGTCATTCCACCAGTGCTTTCCCAGCCCTCCTACCTGGAGAAAACACATCATTTCCCCTTGTTTGTCAGAAAGCTTTCAGGGAGGGGCTACAAAAAGAAAAGGTGAGGCTGATCCCAGATCCAGCCTGTCTGTATACAGTGTAACCTGATGTTTGATCTTTTAATTTTTTTTCTAAAAAAACACACACCTTAAAACTAATTTCTTTCCACAGGCACACAAAGATTTCTCCTCCCCCCCCCCAATCCCCCCCACACGCCTTTGTTAATAACACCAAGCCAACAAGCATGCATTTCTTCAACATCAGCACAAAGCATAAGAGTTTTAGGCTGTAACCTGATGCTCCTTCTAATAATTAAAGCAGTATTCTCAACTGAGGTTTTAATATTCACATTCCCCCCCCCCCGCCCAGCCCCACTTTTAAGTTAGCTAAGGCTTTCATAATGCATGAGTGAGTTACTGTTCTGGATTTGCTTCCTCTGAGGGCAAGTAATAATTCTCTGTCTGCATGGAATGGGATGGGTTCAATCCCATCGGAAAGTGTGGCATAACAGAATTACCCATTTCCAGAGGGCAATACAAGGAGGAAAGGCCAGAGAACTGAATCATGGAAATAGCCTCTGCAGATGAGAATTACTAGCCTATGGAGGCAATATGTATGCCAACTTTTTGCTTCCAAAGTGAGGAGAAAGGTAACTGTTCTGTGCTATTAAAGTTAGGGGTGGATCAGTCTATTTCCAGTCTGTGTCAAGTTTTGCGTGTGTTTATTCATAACTCCTGACAAAGCTTTGGGAGGGTTCAGATTTGGATTTGGTACACTTTGGAGGAGCGCTGCTTCAGTCTGGACATCTCCCAAACCTTTCCAAATTATCTCGATTCAATACTGGGTCTGAGTTTGGTATTTGGCCAAATCTGATGCACACCTCTCAAAGCAACCCATTTGTTGTCTAGGCAGGGAGGGGGCATGCTGTCTTTTTCCCCTACTCTTGTCATAATGGCAAGCTCTGCGTATCTTTCAATCCCCCTTGAAGCAATGATACATGGAGGGTCAACTTTGCAGTCCATGAATGAAGCTGCAATGCTACATTTCTCCTCAACCCTATGAACGCTTCTAGACTTATTGTAACTTTTGAAAAATAAATAAGCACACTAAAAGGGATTTGGATTTTGTTTGGTTTGGTTTGGTTTTGCGTATCAACCCAAGAGCAGGCCTTTGGACTGGCAGACTTTTCTTCCCCTTGCCATTACTAAAATTTCTGACCTACCCCCAAAGCCTAAAACAGCACCCATACCTTGAGCTAAAAATGAGATCCATAAATTTCCTCCTAAGTTTGAGGTGAGTTTTTGTAAAGAGAACACTGTACATTTGTATAGCTGTGCTCTGATTATTGCCCTCCAATGTACTAGGTAATTGCTTGTATCCTAAAACAAAAAACAAAAAAAAAACATTCGTATTTTAAAGAAAAGGGCTTTTTAAAGCACAATCACATGGGGAGGAGTCATAAATTGTATTTAGTCTGCTTGTTACAATGATGGCAGTGGATAGCAGTGTAGACTGTGCTATTACTCCAGTGATATACCATTTGTTTTATGCATAGCATAATGAGAAGCAAGCTTCAGCTCATCTCTAATGGGCATTATACCTTCCAGCTATAATTTTACATAGTCACGAAGTATAAGCCTCTTTCCGACGGGTAACATTGTGAATAGATCTCCTGCAGTTGTCACAGTAGGTTCTCTTTTCCAATGCAGTAAAAAAATTCTCTGATGGGAAGTTAACCGAGCAGCAGAGACTTTAATTTAAAAGGAGAAGAAGACGCAAACAAAGCACATTAGAGCATCTCTCTATACATGCATGTATACCAAGAAGGGCTGTGCTCAATATCCTCCAGTTTCGATACCCTCTTCGAAAGCACAGAGCCAAATAAATATCTGCTTTGTGATATTTTTAGGATCCCCAAATTCTCCATTGGCTTTGGTATTTGGCCAAATCTGATGCACACCCCTCAAAGCAACCCACTGCTGCCTAGGCGGTGAAGGGGCATGCTCTCTTCCCCCTATTCTTATAATGGCAAGCTCTGCCTATCTTTCAATCCTCCTTGAAGCAATGATACATGGAGGGCCAGCTTTTCAGCCCATGAATGAAGCTGTGGTGCCACATTTCTCTTCATCCTTAGTGAACACTTCTAGAGTTATTCTAACTTGGGGGGGGGGGTAAACAAACAACAACAAATAACCACACTGCTCTTTTTCAAAGGGATTTTAAAATGGGTTTTTAACCCATTTTAAATGGTGGCGGCGGCAGCGGAATCGGCGGCGGGTGCGGTGGTGGGACGGCGGCGGCAAGTGCAGCGAGGGCAGCGGTGGGGTGGCGGAGGGGTGGTGGCGGGGCGGAAGTTGCGGCGGGGCGGTGGCGGGGTGGCAGGGGCAGCGGCGGGGGCAGCGGCCGCAGCTGCAGCTGGTCTCCTGGCCGGCCGCGGCCAGGCGCAACTTAAGCAAATGGCGGCAGCTACAACGGCCACCATTTACGTTCACTATTTTTCGCTGTTCTAGCCTACGTAAATATTTACGTAGGCTAGAAAGGCGAAAAATAGCAAACGCAAATGGCGGCTGCCGTAGCCACTGCCATTTGCATATGCATTTTTTTTTTACTTTGCCGTAATAGGCTACGTAGCCTATATTTACGTAGCCTATTTTGCCGTAATAGGCTACGTAGCCTATATTTACGTAGCCTATATTTACGTAGCCTATATTTACGTAGCCGTTAAGTACTGTGATAAAAAAAATTTACGTAGCCTATCACAGTTAAGTACAGGGATGCAAACGGCAGCAGCTATGGCCACCGCCATTTGCGTCCCTGCTGCCCAGCGGCCGGATGTCCGGCACTCTACACATTTGTCCCAGCATGCCAGGCCTAGGTTATTTCGATTCGGACCCTCTCTTTTTGCTCTCCACGGCAGCCTTTTCAGGTTTATTTCACAGGCGCATTGTGACGATGGGAAGACTGCACTGCCAGGTATCTCGGCCTTGCTTCACAATTTGGCTGCTTCTCCTGATTCTTTCCCCTTTGCTTGCCCTAATGTTCTTATTCCTCAGACCATCGGATTCGATGTACACTGATACAGGTGCTCATGCGTGGGCACGGTATGGTGTTTTGGCTGCACGAAGGGCTTCTCTGTCGGCCTTCAGATCTCAGCTTCGGCTACCCCAACACGTTTCAATCCAGTGGTTGGCAGATGGGGCATGCCATGGGAGTCCCTCCTCTTCACCCTGTTCCACCAAGGTTTGGTCAGTCTTCCTCTGCAGGTCCAGGTGCTGCACGTTGGAAGGAATGACTTGAGCTGTAAGCCAGGCAAGGACCTGACCGAACAGGCCTTGGTTAGTGTGCAGGTGGTCCGGCATACCTGGTCAGAAGTAGCCATATTGCGATCCTCACTGCTCCCATGGATTGATTGGAAGGCTCGGAATGACGCTGCCATTGGCAGGGCACATCGGAGGTGGACACAGAGCTTGCTTGGCTTATGTGAACAAGGTGATGTATTCACCCCCCACCAGGAAATTCTGTGGACAAGGAGGGAGCATTACAGGCAGGACAGTGTCCACCAGTCTACTGTAGGGTATAACATATTTCCGTTTGATCTGCAAAGGGGCCTGTGGGAAGTTCTGTGCAGGTGGGGGGAGTTTCACAAGCAATAGGCTTGTGACTCCTGTGGCAGCTAGGATGGGCAAAAGCAGAAAGAGATTAGGGATGATGTGCATGCAGAGGCACCTTATGGTGACAGGTGACACCTGAGGCCCCCCGAACGGGTTGTGCAGCTCGGTGGGGGGATAAGGGTTGCCTGGGAGACCAACCCTCCTCACTCACCATTGTGCGGCACCGGGAGGGGGTGACAGGGGAAGGTCTACCTCCTCCAGAAGGGGCAGTCTGGAGAGGTGGCGAGATTGACGCCACCCGTCAGTCTGGGTGTGTTTTCACCCAAGAAGTGCCAGCTAGTCGCTGACACAGTTAGGTGCCCATCCTAGGTACCCCTTTGCAGATATTTTCAATAAATGTGGCCCGATTTTCAACCCAAAGTTTGCTGTCTGAGTCTTCTTTGACCCATCTCCGCTCACAAATAACTCTTGAGAAATTGTGGTCCAGATAATACTGAATGAAACTACATTGTGAATTCATACCGTTGGTTGAAAGGAGCAATTGGCTAAGAGAAGAGGGCTAGAAGGAATAGGGACCAAGTCCATTGCTTCCTTCAACAATCTTTGAATATTATGGGTTGTATCCAGAATTGCTTCCAAAATTCTCTACCCTGTTCACAGGCAGTGAAATGAGGAGGGGCAACTCACTGAATATTTTTGGTGGAGAATTTCAGAAGCTGAAATTCTCCAGTAGTTCTGGGGCAGTAGGAAAAGAAAAAGGATTCTTTTTCTTTTTCTTTCAGAATATCATTTTCTGACAAATTTCAGGTTGGCCTTAATCTGGGGACTATTTCACACCTTTCCCCTTCTGCTGGCTGCTGCTCCTCAGAACCAATGTTATTTTTTTGTGTGCCCCAAAAGGACCAACCACCCATGTTTACATGTATGTATGTATGTATTTTTTTAAAAAAAAAATGGCCACCTTTCAGGGCAGAAGCCCTTGCAAGGCAGCTCACAGCAATAAAATACATTAAGTGTATTTATATACAAGTGTCTGGGGACATCCTCACATTCCCTGTGGTGTGGTGAAATGGAGGATTTGTTTTTTATTATGGTTCAAAGGTTTGCGCAGGATTGGAAGTCTACATGTACTGTATGTGTGAAGGTCTCCCTGCAGCATTCACACTTTATGTCACGATGCCTATGGGTGGGGCTAAGTTCTGCCTTGATGTTGTGACTGTTGAACCACAGGGCTCTGGGATCTATCAGTCAACAGCCTGAGTGCTCAGACCTGTGAGATATTATGCATGCCAAGTCAGAAGGGACCAGCACATGTGTGGCAAGTAATGAAGGTGGGATCAGTAGTTTTGCCTCACTCCTAGGGAGTACACCTACTTAGATGTGAGCATTCTGTTGCAGTTGTAACAACTGGGGTGCACAGCCACTACCCAAATTTTTGCATAATCCAGTCATCGCAGTTATTCGTTCAGCTACATGTAGATGTATAGAAGGCTTCAGCCATTATACAGCGCCGCCCAATTATAAGGCAAAGGCAGTAACAATCTCGGCTTGTTAGTAATAACTGCATGATTGCCTGTTTGCACATCACTTAATGCTTGTAACTGCATGTTTAAGCTGATAACCATGGAAAATCTATTCTTGCGGTTAGTTTCTATACATCTGTCTCAGTTTATTGGACTGGCAACCCAAGTCAACGTGCAGCCTGCCTTGACTATTGACTCCTGCTCAAATTTATACTTATGCAGTCAATATTGTTTTGTGTGTTGTGCAACTAAACAGAAAAGCTGCTGGCTCGGCGCTCAACCAGCTGTATCAACCTTTGCACACTGCAGTGAACAATGATGGAAGAATAATGCACACCTGTGTATAGACTAGCTACTTTTCAGCCTTGCAAATTATGGATGGTCCAGCTATTCATTGTATCTGTGGAACAAAATAAATGGGAAACTAAGGAGATTATGGCAATTATAAGTATCATGAGATATCCTTTTAAATAAATATGGAAAAGAAAGAGTTGGAAAATGGAGCACCTTGTAATGATCCTAAGCAATTTGCCAAGCAATCAACATGCCCATGCCTTCTGTCTGACATGAGCAGGTTTGGGCTGGAGCAGCATTGCTGCTGGCCTAGGTGTAGGGACAAGACCATTATCTAAATTAACATACTGATGGGTGCTTCATCCCAATATTGCCTGAGAGCAAAGCCAAGGTAAGATACTTAAGCATGCTTCACCCCTAGCTGGCCCTCTTTTGCTGCTCTCAGCATGCCTCCAGTGGGTAATAGAGGAGGATTAGCTGGTTGTTTATAGGCTGAGTAGGATTTTTATGTTACCTGTTACCCAGATTGGCACAAGGTAAGAAGTGTGTGTGTTTTCCACATACTCTACAGTGTCCACCTGGTGGGATGTGGCAATTCATGCCTGGGGTATCAAAATCTTTTAGGCAAATTGTTTGGTCACAATGACAAGGCTGTGTAGGAAAAGTAATACAGACAGATAAGTAGGGATGCTGGAGAAATTTGAGACGGACTAAAATGAGCTCAGATTTCTAAGAATCCAACCTGGGGAATCGCTGCAGAGTGACTCCCTCAGGCCATGTGGAGTCCATGGACTTTTGGATGATTTTTTTTTTTTAACTTTCCCAAAATGTACACATATATATTTGTAGGAAAAAATGTAAGTTTCTGCTGAGGAAACATGGAATTGAATGGGGGACAATACACTAAATGTTGCATACTGAGGTAAATTATGTAAATACTTATATTAATACATATGTAATTATTTGCGGATTTTTCTGCATGACAAAAAAAAATCATCCTCATCCATCTGTGGCTTTCCTACGTATTCTCTTAATTCAGATACCATGACAACACATGGTTAAGGAAGCTTAGCTGTGGTTTATTTATTTAGTGTTCAATCCTATGCATGTTTAGACAGAAAAAAAAGTCCTACAGCTCCCAGCATTCCAGTATGGCTGGCTGGGGAAATGCTGGGAGTTGTGGGAATTTTTTCTGCCTAAAGATGCATAGGATTGTACCTTTAAGGATTTATATGTGGCCTTTCAAAACAACAACAAAAGGTTTTCCCAAGGCAGTTTGCAATCAATATCATAAAGATTACATTAAAACTAATATCTAAAAAATATTTCTAAAATAAAAAATAACAAAAGAAAATTCCTAATCCGGATCAATAAAATAAAAGTACAATTTAAAACAGCAACAGTAAGAACTGGACATGGAACAACCAACTGGGTCAAAATTGGGAAAGGAGTACAACAAGGCTGTATATTGTTGCCCTGCTTATTTAACTTATATGCAGAGCACATCATGAGAAATGCTGGGGTGGATGAATCACAGGTCAGAATTAAGATTGCTGGGAGAATTATCAACAACCTCAGATACGCAGACGATACCACCCTAATGGCAGAAAGCGAAGAGGATCTAAAGAACCTCTTGTTGAGGGTGAAAGTGGAGGGTGCAAAAGCTGGTTTGAAACTCAACATTAAAAAAACTAAGATCATGGCATCTGGCCCCATCACTTCCTGGCATATAGAAAGGGAATAAATGGAAGCAGTGACATATTTTATTTTCTTGGGCTCCAAGATCACTGCAGTTGGTGATTGTAGCCATGAAATTAAAAGACACTTCCTCCTTGGGAGGACAGCTATGGCAAACCTAGACAGCATAGTAAGAAGCAGCGACATCACCTTGCCGACAAAGGTCCGTCTAATCAAAGCTATGGTTTTCCCAGTAGTAACATATGGCTGTGAGAGCTGGACTATAAGGAAGGCTGAGCGCCGAAGAATTGATGCTTTCGAACAGTGGTGCTGGAGAAGACTCTTACGAGTCCCCTGGACTGCAAGGAGGTCAAATCAGTCAATCCTAAAGGAAATCAACCCTGACTGCTCATTGGAAGGACAGATACTGAAGCTGAAGCTCAAATATTTTGGCCACCTAATGCGAAGAGAAAACTCCCTGGAAAAGACCCTGATGCTGGGAAAGACTGAAGGCAAAAGGAGAAGGGGACGGCAGAGGATGAGATGTCTAGATAGCATCACTGATGCAATGAATATGAACTTGAGTCTTGAGCACACTCCGGGAGAGAGCAGAGGACAGGAAGGCCTGGCGTGCTATGGTCCATGGGGTCATGAAGAGTCGGACATGACTTAACAACTGAACAACAACAACAATTTAAAATAGAAACAGAAAGCAATAACAATTTAGAATCCAGCCTGGTGTGTTTAGCATGAAATTTTAACAATGAAGGATCAGTTCCATACTGCTAGGTTGGTAAAGCTACTTTATTAATATAGTTTTAAAATTATAATAATCAACACAGCTAATGGATATTCCAGAGTTTTCCGCTACTGGGCCAAGCAAATAAGGAAACTCTGGACTGTTTAGTGTCTTGAAAGGACTGCATAATTACAAAGCCCCATTGGCCTAACACTCAATTTATGTCCTTTAGGCTGCAATCCTATACTCACCTGGGAGTAAGCCCCATTAAACTCTGTGGGATTTACTTCTTAGCAGACTTATATAGGATTGTGCCATTAATTGAGTGGAAGCACTGCCCCTTGAGTCATTTCTCCTACCCTAGCAACAGGAATCAACCAGTCATATTTCTAAGAAAGGGATCATTAACTTTTGGAATATGTTTGCAGATAGGAAATTCCTGGAAGTAACTGCTACTTTCTTCCCTTTGTCATCATGACCTTGGTCTTTAGAAGTTAATTGGAGCCATTCTGTTACCTTAGATAGCCTCTCATTGATTCAAGCTATTAGTTACAACACCTGGAATAAAGCTGTTCCATCACTTAAGATTAGTTCCTTTCATGAAATTGCTTTTTTCATAAGAGGCTGTATCAGGATTGAGACCAGGGCCCCTGCAGTTTCTGATGGTTCCAATTCTGATTCAGAACTGGAACTAGAACAGTTAGACCAGAGTGTGGGGGAGGAAACTCCCTGAGAGTCTCCAGGAGATCAAAGCATCTTCCCAAGGCCTTGACAACCAGGTGGCCCGGGCCGAGACACCACCTTCCCCCCACCCCCATGAGAAACCTAGTCCCTTCCAAGGAGGAGGAGGGGTGTGACTTGGCTGATGGAAGGGCATGTCATCGGCCTAAGCAGGCAGAGTTAGGGAGTGGTTTGAGATGCTCTGCCAGAATAGCTTCTCACCAGGGCATACACAAAAGGGAGCCTCCCTAAGGGAGGTGCTTAATCTGCCATTCAGGTTTCACTGTAGCTGCCTGTCATCAAAAGGTAGCAACTTCTCTACCTTTCAAAGGTCTTCCCTAATGGAGAGGTCAGGTTTAGCTAGTTAGGCCCTGGGGCAGTCTCTGAGTTTTGCTGAAGCTGTATTGTGGAAAAGCCAGGCAGCTCACCATTCATCTAATAAAAGCTGTTGCTAGCTTGAGGTTCAAGTCTCTGTTATATAGATTGTGTAGAGGGAGGGCTATTCACTCTGACAGACTGAAATTTAGGTCATGCATTTCTGGCAAGAAGGCTGACAATATGCAAGTGGTGTCTGAATTGACAAACCATGGTTGCTATCAGCTGAAAAACTAAAGCTGGAAATCATGGTGTGAAGTGGCTTTGTGGAACATGTTTTGTGCTAACTATGGTTCAGCATGATGCCTAGAGTGACAAACTATAGTTACATTCATTGATCAGCCTGTGGAGGCACCTAACGAGGGCTGAATAGATGGAAACTGAAAGCAAGCAGTTCTAAATCATAGTTTGCCAATACCGTAGGGTTGCACTGTAAGATGATTTTGCCTCTAATCCTAAGAACATACTATTCTAGTATTATTATCTTTGTAATACTTATATACAGTGTAATAATAAAATCACTAAGTGGTTCACATTGAAATGTTGATATAATATAAAACAATATAAAAACAATTAGAAAACAATCAATTATTAAAAACATTACAGAAAAGACTAGACAGGGCAATAAGATGTGTGTAAGGGAACCACGACCTCCAGACAGTTGGTCTCTAGCTGTAATTTTAAGGTTGGGCCTTCAGTTCATTCAGCTGTTACCCCAAACCTTAACACATTTGTGCCAGCAAATCGTCCTCCAATGCCAAAATGACTGAACAGAGAGATCACTGATGGATCACTGTCATATCCTTGAAACAGTAACAAGAGACACTCTTGTACATTAAGAGAGTGTTTAACTCCCAAATCTGCTTAAGTGTTCCTCATATAAAAGTCTGGTTTTCTTCCCAGACGTTAGGAGGAAATCTGATGTTCTAGGCCCAGGCAAAATTCTCTCTTCTGTAACTCATAGGGGCTGCAGTCGCCCAGAAAATATCCAGCTCTTTTCCCCACAAGTGGTGACTAATGCAGAAGAGAGAGGGGCCGTCTAAATGCACAATCCTGCTTGTATTCATGGCTGATGCCACTCTTGGCCAGTATACTCTTGGCCACCTTAAACAAACCCAAGTGGAAGGAACTGAGTGGCCCACCATGATATCTGTTTCTCTAAGGACACCTTCAGCCAGTGTAGTGTAGTGGTGAGAGTGACGGACTGGGAGCCGGGAGATCCGGGTTCTAGTCCCCACTTGGCCATGGAAGCTCACTGGGTGACTTTGGGCCAGTCACAGACTCTCAGCCCAACCTACCTCACAGGGTTGTTGTTGTGAGGATACAACGGTGAGGAGGAGGATAATGTAAGCCGCCTTGAGTTCCTTGCGAGAGGGAGAAAGGCGGGGTATAAATGCAATAAATAAAAAAATAAATCCTTGACTTCAACCTTAGTATATATCATAAGCCAGGGGTGGGGAACTTTGGGCAGTCCAGGGGCCGAATTCCCCCTCCCTGGCCTGCCATTGGCTATACCCTGTTTCTGCCACCACCACAGCAAAAGAAAAAAAAGGAGGGGAAAGTGGGGGGTCTATTCCAAGTCTCAATAGTAGGGATAGATGGACTCATTTGTGCCCACTAAGCACAGGCACTTGTGAGTTGACGCTGCTGCCCCCCCCACATAAGCTGGGCTGCACAAGCCTTGGAGGCCTCAGTCAGCAGTCTGGAACATCCCCCCCCCCATCTCTGCTACAGTGGCAGCAGCAGCAGTGGGAACAGGCTGGTCATTTTATGTAATTCTCTTACACTTACATAAAACAACTGGCCCATCCCCACTGCCATTGCCACCTCTGCTGTAGCAGGGGTGGGAGGAAGAAAGGAGCTAAATTCTCCCCGTCACATCCCTGCTACTGAGGCAGTGGTGAAAGGCGGCTTGCTGAGGGGCTGGGTGCCCACATGCTTGCCCGATTCAGTATGGGCCAAGTTGGATAAGTTCTGTGGTCCACGGACTGGCATCTGGGGAACCAAGCTGATGATTTATCACCAAGATTCGAGCCCCAACCAGACACCCATGACATCCCTACTCAACAGTCACTACAGAGGCTTAGAATGGACACCTTTAGTTGATTTTCAAGCTACATTAGTCCATTCTAAGCCACCAAAGTGGTTTGCTGCTGAATTTCGGTGTCATGCTGTTACTTTTTTTCCTGAAAAACACAAAAAAACCCTAGGGATAATGTGCGGGGGGGGGGGATGAGCAACAGCAGGGGCCTTATGTGGCCCACAGGCTGCATGTCACCCACTCCTGCCATAGTCCTTGATTCACCTAAAGTTAGTTATGACTATGCTCCTTTGAAACTAATGGAACAAGTTAGTTGCAATGCACCAAGTTGGTCATGGCTAACTTTAGCTGAATTGACTTCATGGTTGGTAGGAAATAAGCACAATGGCTTGCGTGGCACTCGTTGTCTCGTCTTGCATTTCTTTGGTTTGATGTATGATTCTTAAATGTAGGGATGTACAAAAGTGACTTACCTTTTGCAGATTATGTTGATGGTGTGGGGGGGAGGTGTTCTGTCCCTCCCCCTGGAATCCTGGCCGGGGGGGGAGGTGCTCCGTTCCTCCCCCTGGAATCCTCAAACGGTCGGCTGTGCTCCGCGGCAGCTCCACGGAGCAGCTGGCCAGGCCTGGCCTGGCCAGGCCAGAGCCATCCGCAGCCGGATTTCTGGCCGTGGAGGGCTCTGGGTAAAAACAAACAAACACCGCGTACGCAAATGGTGGCGGCTACGGCCGCCGCCATTTGCGTTCCTTATTTTTGCCCTCTTAATCTACGTAAATATTTAAGTAGACTATGACAGCGAAAATAAATCTTTACGTAGGCTAAAATGGCGAATCAAAAGGGGACGCAAATAGCACCCGCTACGCTATTTGCGTTCCCCTTTATTTTCGCCATCATAGTGTACGTAAATATTTACGTAGATTAAGACGGTAAAAAGAAAGAACACAAATGGTGGCGGCCATAGCCGCCATTTGCATACGCAGTTTTTTTTTAAACCCACCCCCAACCATCATAGGCTACGTAAAGATTTACATAGCCTATCACGTCTTTTCTTTTCTTTTTTTAAAAACCTAGCCATGATAGGCTACGTAAATCTTTATCTAGCCTATCATGTCTTTTTTTTTTTTTTCCCCACGAGCCTGGAAATGGTGGCGGTGGCGGCCAGTCAGAAGACCGGCCGCCGCCGCAGCCGCCGCTGCCACCGCCGCCACCACCGCCCGGAAGATCCACCCCAGGTAAGTCTCATCCCAGGGGGGATCCGCAGGGGGGCGGGGGGGCAGGCCGTTCCGCCACAGATTTTGGGGGCCGAATGCACTGGCATTCGGCCTCACCGAGATCCATGGTGGAATTCTCTGACATCCATTCTTAAATGCAACTTCTTTCACTATGTTGTGAATTAGGTCTGCGCAATGACTTGGATTGAGGTTGTATACATAAATGGGAAAGACAAGTAGTAATGTACAGAAGTCACTTGCCTTTTCACGGATTGTGTTCGTGGGGGGGGGAGGCGCTCCATCCCTCCCCTCGGAATCCTTGACAGCCAGCTCTGCTCCGTGGCAGCTCCATGGAGCAGCCGACCAGGGAAGGGCCGTCGCAGCCGGATTTCCAGCTGCGGACTGGCTGGTGCAGATGCAAATGGCGGCCGCCATAGTGGCCGCCATTTGCGTCCAGCCAGGGAGCTGTGATAGGCTACGTAAGTCTTTACATATCCCATCATGGCTGGGTAAAAAAAAAAAAAAGGCATACGCAAATGGCGGCGGCTATGGCAGCCGCCATTTGCATTCCTTATTTTTTGCCGTTTTAGTCTGCGTAAATATTTACATAGACTATTACGGTGATAAAAAAGGGGAACGCAAATAGCGCCCACTATGCTATTTATTATTATTATTATTATTATCATTATTATTATTATTAGCTTGCCGTGATAGGCTATGTAAAGACTTGAGTAGCCTATGACGGCAAAGACCAGAATGCAAATGGCGGCCGTGGCAGCCATTCGAAAGACCAACTGCTGCCGCTGCTGAAGCCACCGCTGGAGCCGCCACCGTCCTGAACATCCGCCCCAGGTAAGTCTCGTCCTGGAGGGAATCCGCGGGGAGCCGGGGGGTAGGAAGTCATTCCGCCATGGGTTTCGGTGGGCCGAATGCCAGTGCATTCGGCCTCACTGAAATCCGTGGCGGAATTCTCCGCCATCCCTAAAGACAAGGCATCAATGAGGGAAGTCTTTCCGAAGTTTTTCTGTGTCTCTCCTTGTTCCAAGATGAGTTGGGTTGCACAGATAACTAAAGGACAAGAGGAAAGGGGGTGAGGAATGAGGCATGTTTCCTTTCAGAACAAGCCCATTCCAGCTTCAAAGCTCCTTCATTGTGGCGGAAGAACTCAGACCTTTTGTAACAGCATCAAAGGGAGTACAAGCAGACATTAAAGGAAGAGTAAGTCATTGAATGGAATCTTGAACCAATGAACTAAGGGAGTTTCGGGGAGCTTTCTCGTCTCAAAAGAAGTACAAGATTTGAAAGAGATTCCTCTTGTCGGCGCTTCTGTGTTTTCAACTTTGTTTGCATCACTGAAGGAGTTAAGGAGTGCATTCCTCAAAATACTGAACAAAAAGGGGACAGCATGAAAGAGAATATTAGACCTCAAATGTAAGAGATGAAGGGGAGAAGGAGTACATTTGCTGACTAATAGAAAATTGGAAATATGAGCAGACAAGACAAATTTCATATTGTCCAATTGTCCCTGTTTACTAGGGAGACCCCTATTCCCTGATATCTGTCTGTAGCAAATCATTGTCCCCATTTTACCTTTCGATGTTGCCTTTAAAAATATTGTTTGGTGTATGTACTCATTCATAAGGGTTCTTCAGGTTTCAGCCTCCTTTCCTGGATGTCTGAATGGTTGGTGGTCACAGGTTGACTCTAATGTAAATGCATGCACATGGACATGAGTGCCAGTGCACTACTTCCCTGCCGATACCACCCCTCCATAATTACCTGTACAGATAGTTAGGGATGGCGGAGAATTTCTCCATGAATCTTCGGGAGGCTGAGTGCCGACGCATTCGGCCCCCCGAAAGTGTTGGGGAAATTCTCCGCCAGCCCCCCGCCCCCCCGGGATGGGACTTACCGTGGCCGAATGTCCCTCCCGGCGGCGGGTCCCGGTGGCGGTTCGGCGGCGGTTCGGCGAGGGCGGGGGCGGCGGCCGTTCTCCCAACCGGCTGCCGCCATTACAAAATAAAGTACAAAACAACAACACACACCCGTGATAGGCTACGTGACAATTTACGTAGCCTATCATGGCTAGATTTCCAAAGTCAGCCATGATAGGCTACGTAAATCGTCACGTAGCCTATCACGGGTGACTTTGGGGGAAAAAAAAAGCACGTATGCAAATGGCGGCGGCCCATGGGCACCACCATTTGCGTTCCTTATTTTGGCACATCTAGTCTATGTAAAGATTTACGTAGACTACGGCGAAAATAAGGGAACGCTATTAGCGTTGCCCTTATTTTCGCCGTAGTCGACGTAAATCTTTACGTAGACTAGACGTGCCAAAATAAGGAATACAAATGGCGGCGCCCATGGGGCGCCACCATTTGCGTATGCGCTTTTTTTTCCCCCAAAGTCACCCGTGATAGGCTACGTGACAATTAACGTAGCCTATCATGGCTGACTTTGGAAATCTAGCCATGATAGGCTATGCAAATCGTTACGTAGCCTATCACGGGTGTGTGTGTTTGGGTTTTTTTTTACTTTTTTTTTCACGGCTGGGGAGACGGGGCGCCTCCCCCCCGGTCTGAATTTCGGCTGGGCAAGGTGGGGCACCTCCCCCCCTTGCCTGAACTTCGGGGGGAGAACCGAAGCGCCTCCCCACCACCGCGAAGCAAGCTGCAGGACAAGGTAAGTCCCTTTCGTCCATCCCTACAGATAGTAAATGCTAGAGCTGTGTGCAACACTTCAGTCCAAATCCCAAATAAAGAGGCAAAGTGGGCTTCTTCGGAGGTGCCTTGGCATGATACAAGGTGGATCAGAACAGCACTGAGGCACCCCGAAGCAAAGTGCCTCATCGACGAGGGGCCTCTGTCTGCCTCAGAGATTTGTAGCTCTTCTGATGCCTTGAGCAGCCCAGGCCAGCTGGCTCTAAATGTATCAACTTCAGAGAGATCTGGGATTGGGAGAAGAGGAAGAGGGTATTGGGAAGGGGGAGGAGGAGGAGGGAAGGAGGGAGCTTTGGTGAATGGAAACTCTAGTTGCCAAATGAGGGCTGAACAGAATCCAACAGTCTCCAATTAGTGACAGTGGTGGAGGAGGGGTGGGGGATACTGGACTGGCAAGATTTGTTCATTGTGCGCGAGAGCGTACAATGATTAGGTGGTGGTTGGTTTTGTTTATTGTTAGAGAGAGATCTGTTGTGTGTGTGCAGCTTTGTGTTTCTTTATTAATTCAACTATTTTCTTTCTTTCTTTCTTTTTATACATTCTTCATTTTAAAAACCAAACAATTAGTACTTAATTTGAGTTTCCTCCCTGGTCCTTAGTCTCCCCCCACCCCACCCTTCTGTAATAGGTTTTACCTTTCATTCTTCTTGTTTGCTCATTAAAAAAAAAACAAAATTTCACTTTGCCTCATTCTTTAGCTCCCCCAACCTTCTCAGTTCTCTCTCAACCATTAGTTTGCCCCTACTTTCATTCTTTGTGTGTGCGTGTGTGCGTGTGCGTCTGTGTGCATGCACACACCTCCTTGTCCTTGTTCTTGGCTCTGTTCCACCCCTCACTTCTCAATTCCTGTATTCCTTCCCTTCTCATTGATCTATTTTCCTTAAACAATAAATATAAAAATAAAAACCCTTTTCTCTTCTGTTGGGATTATAGTTACCCCCCCTTTTTTTTTTGCTTGTAGGTAGTTCAATGCTTGATTTGCTTTTCCTCTTGTGTCTCTGTGTGTGTGGTGTATGTGTGCGTGCTTGTGCTGTTTGGGCAAGTAAGCACTGTGTGTCAAAGCAGTACACAATCCACATTTTTTAAAAAAACACACAACAACAGTGGGCAAAGCACTACACACACATTAAGAGCTACACTGTCTGGCAAAGCAAGCAAGCCCAATATGAGGCGTCTTCAGGGTGTCATTGGCAGGGGCAGAGGTGGGCCAGGTGCCCCTGGGACTAAGCAACACTGGTAGGTAGGGATGGCAGAGAATTCCATCACGGACCCCAATGAGGCCAGATTCCAAAGAATCCTGCCTCCGGAGTCCATAGTGGAACGGGGCACTCACCTCCACCTCCCTCCGGAATCCGTCCGGGCTGGCTCCTCCATGCAGTGATCCTGCCGAGCCAGCTGCTAGGTCTGCATTGCTGGCGATACCGCTGGCTGCCATTGCCGTGCCATATCGCTGGGCTAACTCCGGATGCAAATGGTGTCCACGACGCCATTTGCGTCCCTGCTTTTTCACATGATAGGCTATGCAAATATCTATGTAAATATAATTTGCGTAGCCTATCGCATGAAAAAACAGGGATGCCAATGGCGTAGTGGATGCCATTTGCAGCCATAAAGTTGTTAGATTAACCTAAATGCCACCGTAAATGGCTGCATTTAGGTTAACCTAACAGCTTTACGACAGTAAATGGTGTAGTGGATGCCATTTGCGTCCAGAGTTAGCCCAGCAATACGGCACAGCAATGGCAGCCAGCCATGTCGCCAGCGATGCAGGCCCAGCGGCTGGCTCCACAGGATTGCTGTGGAGTGGAGCTGGCCTGGACGGATTCCGGGGGAGGGACAGATCACGTCCCCCCAAGGGCAGATTCCCACCTGGACCAGCAGGTAGGGAATCTGCCCATCCCTACTGGTAGGTAAGCTGGCTCTCCCCCAGTCCAGAAAGTGTGTCCTGATGTCACAGGGCAGCAGAGTGCAGAGCCCAGTAGCAGTGCCCGGAGGACACTGTTTGAAGAGGCTGGTGCAGGCAGCAGCAGTAGCACTATTGCCAAAGGAGCACCATCTCCTTCTGTAGAGGAAGAGGGGAGCCTCTGATGGGTGTTATATCAGAGGTGTTTGATGTCTGCAGCGTGGTGGAGGGCAGAGATCCTCCAGGGTGTGTTGGAGGCAGAGCAGCAGGCAGAGGCCCCAGTGCCTGACCCCTCTTGCATTGTTCCCTCTGCTCATGTGCCCCCCCCCCCAACTCAAGGCAGGCAGTCTGTGTCTCCTCCACCGAAATGTCAGGGCAGCATTGTGTGGGACCACTTTGAGTTGGGAGCGGATCCCAGCACTGCCATCTGCTGCCAATGCAAGGCATCTCTGAGCAGGGGGACAGGCTGGGCACTACACCTGCAGCAGCCTGCTCCTGCACTTTAGGAGCCAGCACCAACTGGTCTCGCTCAGGGAAGAGGCCCCCACCATGTCCCAGCAGGCAGGCAGGCAGCAGGGGAAAGCAGAAGGCTGGTAGTGCCAGAACTCCTGCAAGCTCTCCATCTCTCACCCCCAAGAGACTTAGGAAGGCCACCATGGAGCAGATGGGGTGGGGGATGGTCATGCCAATGTGCCCACCTGGCAGGGTTGCTGTCTTTGCTGGCTTCCTGATGACCAGGAAGTGTTTTCCCAGGCAATTCAGCCAAAGAAAGCCTGAGTTCATCAACTGTGATTCTGAGTAGTACTCGGGGAAAGGGGTTATTCATTTTGCACTTCAAAGAAACCTTCAGCAGAGATTACAGACAGTGACCTCCTAATCACCGCTTAAACACCTAGCTCCTCTGATTATCCATTTATGAACTTTGGTTTGAGTTTCTGAGAACAGAACATTTTACCTGTGCATAGCACAAAAACGACTGGGCCAAACTGTCTGAAATTTGGCAGGTGGGATTCCCTCCATGGGGGCTGAGAGGTTCCCAAATTCCATGCACTTCTGTGGAAACAGTGAACAGTTATAGCTCTTTGCTTTGAGAGCAAACTTTTTTTAAAAAAAACCTCTTCCTAGTACAAAAACTTCTGGGCCACACTGTCTTAAATTTGGCAGGTGCAGTCTCCTCTATGGGAGCGGAGAGTCTCTGAATTCCATGAATTTATCATGAACAATGAAAATGTTATGGCCATTTGTGTTTTTCAATGCAAGTTAATGGGAAAATATCAAAAACAAGTGGTTCAGATGTCTGAATGTCTCTTTGGATTTGCATCCATGTCAAAGTGGATGGGGTCTGAATCAGTCCAAAGTGAATTTGGGCTGTTTTGGAAGGTCCAAATAAGTATCCAAAGTGAAGTGGAGGGTCTGTGCACAGCCCTAGTAAATCCTGCTGAATGTAGGGAGGTTCAGATGATCTGAGATGGATGAATCTGTCACTTTTGGTTACGCTTGGCTTCTCATTTTTTCCAACCTTAAGTTTCGTTCATCCCAAATGTTGAAAATATTTGTACAGAAAAAAATCTTTCTTCATTTTTGTGTGCATTTCTCATCTTTTAAGTTTTGCAATTGAAAATAAAAACAAGATAAGGTCTTGTTAAACTTTCTGAAAGTTGTCTCACTGAGGAAAACTGGGTGAGTTTAAAAAGCAATTTGTGCAAACCAGTGTGAATCTGTTGGGGTGGGAGGAAATTTTGTTTGGTTTCCAAACCAGTTTTCCCTCTGTATTTGCACTTCTTCAAATGTTGCCTTAACAAAATATGTGTCCAAACTGTGCATATTAGGGGAAACTGTGAACACAAAAAATATGCACCTATTAGTGGGTTGGGGGAGGAATCAAAACTGCATTATAAAGAAGAAAACTGCTTACCCCAAAATGTGGATATTAGAAAAAAAATGTGCATATTAGTAGAAATACATGTGGAAATTCATATAACTTTTATGTGGGCTCAAAAAGAAAGTCAGAAAGTGATGTGGAAATGGGCTAGAATGATCAGAAGATTGGGAAAATGAGAAACTGAAAGAAACCAACATTCACAGATTTGTCCATCCCTAACTGTGTGTGTGTGTGTGTGTGCGGGGTGGGGGGATGACTGCTGATAGGAAAAATTGTTCTAAAAAGCAAACCAGTGTGCTGCTCATACATACCTCTGGATCATGTCATTTATCAATTGTATTCTCACAACTCCTGTATGACAGGTAGGTCCCAATTATTGCTATATCACGATTGGAAAACTGAGGCTAAATAATAGTGACTTGCCCAAGATCATCCAACCTTACCATGGTAGCAGAGGAGAGATTTATACAGAATTATTCCAAGTAAAGCTGAGAGTTTTAATCTCACCATTCAATACTCAGGTTCTCATTGAAACTGGCTGGCCCACAATTATTTGTGACTTTTTCTGTAATGCACCTTCTGTGTTTCACTCGGAATTATATATATATATATATATATATATATATATATATAGAGAGAGAGAGAGAGAGAGAGAGAGAGAGAGAGACATTTCCATTCAAGGAGCTTCACATTAGAACTCACTACCCCAAGAAGAAGATAACAGAAAGGCAAGCTTCTAATCAAGCTTGCCTCCCATCGTGGTGGTATTTTAGTGTTCAGACTCCAACATATTTTTTTTAGAACAGATCGATACTGAACTTGTTTGCATTCACAGGGCTATCTTTATAATTGGTTTAGGTGCTGGAGTCTATAGGGAGGTCAGTTCTGGAAATGCCGGGGGGGGGGGGGAGTTGCAGTCATGCATGCTTCCCTGGAAGTGCACACCATTGAACATGGTGGGACTTACTTAGAAGTAAAGATTAACAGAATTGTACTTTTTTAACAAAGGAAAAAAATACAGTTTATGTTTGATTGGGGAACACTGAACTTTTGGGAGATACAGCAGGTGGTAGCATCAGAGGAAGCAGGCAAGTGGGGATGAACAAATCAGTGCATTTCACAAATCCATGTTGGTTGTGCATATATTTGCATGTAAGACTCTTCTGTCCAATTTCCGTATCAGTCTGCAAAATAAACAAATAAACAAATGCACTTTTTTTCATTTATTTTGTGTGAAATTTACCCTAACATATGTATTTTCATTCTGTGTGAAATTTCCACTAATATGTGCATTTTGTATGCAGCTTTCCATAAATTGCAAATTTTTGCACTATTTTTTTTTCAACCGAGAGCTGCATCACAACATTCGGAGACTTGCACATTCCTAAGGATAACAGTGTTCCTATCCATGGATTAGTCTGTGCCATGTGAATTAGGTTGACTCATTTAAAAATGTGGACCAAACAAAATTCTCCCCATCCCGATTTATTTCTTTGTTACATGTATATCCCACCTTTTCCTCCATGGAGCCCAAGACAGCATATATGAGCCCCTTCCTCTCCACTTTATCCTCACAGCAGTTAGGCTGAGAGTCAGGGACTGGCACAAAGTTATCCAGTGAGCTTCATTGTCAAGAGGGGACTTGAACCCAGGTCTCCCCTGTCCCAGTCCCAGTCCAACGCTCTAACCACTACACCCCACACTAGCTCTCCCTAAAGACAAGCAGCTCCTCCCTCAACAGCAGCTACCTGTGCCAGTACACCTAGCAAACACTGTGCAAAGCAACAGCTACAGTGGCTGCTATCTCCTCTCTCTCTCTCTCCCCCCCCCCTTTCCTCATGATGTTCAGTTTGGCACTAGCCCACAAGCACAGCTCATGTTGTTCTGCACAAGAAGTCAAAGAGAGTGCTCACATGCTGTTTAACTTCCAGTTCCAACATAGCCTGAACCCAGATAGGTCAGCCAGGGCTCAGCTGTGTGTATGATGGGTAGACACACTGGGAAACCAGGCAGGGCTTCATGTGTCTAGGAATGTCAGAGAAATCCTTTTGGAGGGGGTGGAGTTCAATCTGTTTTCCTAGGTCCAGCCCCCCAGACTTCCTGTTCCCACTGCAATGCCCAACTAAGTATGCCACGAGTCGGGTCACTTGGTGGATTTTCTGGGCATTTTGCACATTTCCCCCCCACACACACACACACACAGGTTCTGCAATTTGGACTAATTTCTGAGCAATTTGTGCAAATTATGGCTGAATTTGCACAGATCGAACTGTAATTTGTGCAAATTGTGTTAGTTACTGGAATTGATTCTAAATGTAATCTGCTTCGAAGTTTTGGGGGAGTAAAGCTAGTTAAAATCCAAATAAATAAGCTGACTGAGAGTGCATGTTATTCATGTCAAAGACACCTATTGCACTCAACAGACAAATTGTAGGAGCCTTTCAATTCTAATCTCATAGAATATCTTGTTGTTTCACCTTTTGCGCTCAAGTGTAGCTTTCCCCTTAATTTCATTGAAACTGCTCATTCTTAGAGTCAAGTCCTTCCATACAATGCACATTTCTAGAGATAAAAGAAAAGCTTACACAGAAGTCTGATTTTCTTCCACTAAAAATAAAAAAAAAATCTACTTGTTTCGAAGCAGTTGAAATAATCCTAAACTTTTTTAAAAAATACACTCATCAAAAAAGCATAAGGTAGTGCTTTTGTGGCTGCAAGGAAACCTTCCACTTATAAATCCTAATACTTTTCCATTTTTTGAAAAAGATCCAAAAGAGAATATTCAAACATGATAGATGACATTCATCACCATGGATATGCTGAAATGTGTAGAACAGTGGTCATTAAACTGTGAGCTTCCTCTGGCACAATATAAAAATAAAGAAGATAATAAACCATGAAATGAGGGAAAGAAATTACTCAGTGGGCTATTTGCCTTTCGTAAGCACCACCTGAATTTATCTTGTTTATTGTATGTGACTTTACCAATACAATGGGGAAAAGTGTTAATGTTTCCTTGTAGCATGCTCCTTTGGCCTTTTGGAGGGTTCAAAGTAAAGTTATATGAAATTGTGTGGTGTTGTGGGTTTTTCAATATACATGGCATATTAAATGTGGACATTTAAACTCCATTTTCTTTATCAAATAGACAAAATAAAATAACAAAAACGGTAATAAAACACATAATACAGTGTGAAAACAATTTACTAAAATTAGTTTCAGACAATAAAACCACGAGCAGGATAAAGCAATTCAGCATAAAAACACTGAGACAAAACTTCAGACCACACCAGAAGCAGGCCAAAAGTCAAAAGGCCTGAGCAGCAGTTCACCTGATGTTTAAAAAAGAAGAAACCAACAACATGTATCCAGGGAGGAAGTAGCACAATCTAGTGTTGAAACAGGAAGACCCTGTCTTGCATCCCAAACTAGTGTGCCTCCAAAAGTGGTGGGAGGCATAGCTGGGCCTCTGATGTTGAATTTACTGGGTAGGCAGAATCACAGAAGTCTTTCATGTATCCTGTTCCTAGGGATGGTGGAGAATTTCTCCCCGAAACTTCGGGGGGCCGAGCGCCAACGTGTTCGGCCCCCCGAACAAGTTTCGGGGAGAAATTCTCCGCCCCCCCCGCCCCCCGCACCCCCCCCGGGATGGGACTTAGCTTTGCCGAATGTCCCTCCTGGCGGCGGGTCCGGCCGGTGGTTCGGCGGGTGTTCGTCCGGGGCAGGAGCGGCAGCCGGTCTTTCGACCGGCTGCCGCCGCTGCCATTGCAATAAAAGAAAAAAAAACCCCCCCGTGATAGGCTACGTGATGATTAACGTAGCCTATCACGGCTAGATCTGCAAAGTCAGCCATGATAGGCTACGTAAATCGTCACGTAGCCTATCAGGGGTGACTTAAAAACAAACCAAAAAAAGCGCGTACGGATAATGGCGGCCCCCATAGGGAGCCGCCATTCCCGTTCCTTATTTGGTCGCTGTAGTCTACGTAAAGATTTACGTAGACTACAGCAACTAAATAAGGAACGCGAATGGCGGCTCCCTATGGGGGCCGCCATTCGCGTACGCGCTTTTTTTTTTTTTAAGTCACCCGTGATAGGCTACGTGACGATTCACGTAGCCTATCATGGCTGACTTTGCAGATCTAGCCACGATAGGCTATGTTAATCATCACGTAGCCTATTACGGGGGCGTTTTTTTAAAAAAAAAAAACTTTTGAGTTCGCGGCCGGGCGAGGCGAGGCGCCTCCTCCCCGGCCTGTATTTCGGCCGGGCGAGGCGGGAAGCCTCCCCCCCCGGCCTGAACTTCGTGGGGGGAGCAGCGAAGCACCTCCCCCCCACCGCGAACAAGCTTCGAGGACAGGTAAGTGACTTTTGTTCACCCCTACCTGTTCCTTAACCATTTAGGGCTTTGTAGGTGGAACCATCAGTTTTTGAATTGTGCAGACAAAATAAAACTGTGGTAATACGATCATAGAATCATAGAATAGTAGGGTTGGAAGGGGCCTATAAGACCATTGGGTCGAACCCCCTGCTCAGTGCAGGAATCCAAGTCAGAGCATCCCTGACAAGTGGCTGTCCAGCCTCATCTTGAACGCCTCCAGTGTGGGAGAGCCCACCACCTCCCTAGGTCATTGGTTCCATTGTTGTATTGCTCTAACAGTCAGGAAGATATTCCTGATGTTCTGCCACAATCTGGCTTCCTGTAACTTGAGCCCATGATTCCGTGCCCTGCACTCTGGGATGATCAAGAAGAGATCCTGGCCTTCCTCCCTGTGACAGCCTTTCAAGTACTTAAAGCACGCTATCATATCTCCCCTCAGTCTTCTCTTCTCAAGGCTAAACATGCCCAGTTCTTTCAGTCTCTCTTCATAGGGCTTTGTTTCCAGTCCCCTGATCATCATTGTTGCCCTCCTGTGAACCCTCTCCAGCTTGTCTGCATCCTTCTTAAAGTGTGGTGCCCAGAACTGGACACAGTACTCAAGAAGAGACCTAGCCAATGCTGAGTAGAGGGGAACTAGTACTTTCCAGGATTCGGAAGCGATGCTTCTATTAATGCAGCCCAAAATAGCATTGGCCTTTTTGTAGCCACATCACATTGTGGGCTCATATTCAGCTTGTGATCAACAATAATTCCAAGATACTTCTTGCATGTAGTATTTTTGAGCCACATATCCCCCATCTTGTAACTGTGCATTTTGTTTCTTTTTCCTAGGTGCATAACTTGACATTTATCCCTATTAAATGTCATTCTGTTGTCTTCTGCCCAGCACTCCAGTCTATCCAGATCACTTTGAATTTTGTTTCTGTCTTCCAAGGTATTAGCTATCTTGCCCAATTTTGTGTCATCTGCAATTTGATCAGCATTCCCTGTACCTCCTCATCCAAGCCATTAATAAAAATGTTGAAGAGCACGGGTCCCAGGACTGAGCCCTGCGGTACCCCACTCATTACCTCTCCCCACTTTGAGAAGATCCCATTGATAAGTACCCTTTGAGTCCGATTCTGTAGCCAACTGTGGTCTGTGGATCCACCTGATAGTTGTTTCATCTAGCCCACTTTTAGCTAATTTGCTCATCAGGATATCATGGGGCACTTTATCGAAAGCTTTGCTGAAGTCAAGGTATATGATGTCCACAGCATTCCCACAGTCCACAAGGGAGGTCACCTGATCTAAAAATGAGATCAGATTAGTCTGGCAGGATTTGTTCTTGATAAATCCATGTTGGCTTCGAGTAATCAATCACTGCATTGATTTCAAGGTGCTTCCAGATGGATTGCTTTAGAATCTGCTCCAGAATTTTCCCTGGGATTAATGTCAGACTGACTGGTCTGTAGTTCCCAGGTTCCTCCTTTTTACCCTTTTTGAAGATAGGGACAACATTAGCCCTCCTCCAGTCATCTGGCACTTCACCCATCCTCCACGATTGCTCAAAGATATTAGACAGTGGTTCTGAGAGTTCTTCTGCCAGTTCCTTTATTACTCTAGGATGCAGTTCATCTGGCCCTGGAGATTTGAAGTCATTCAAAGTAATTAGGTGTTCCTTGACTGTATGCCTATCAATCTCAAGCTGCAATTCTGCCCCTTCAGCCTGTACTTCACCTTTGCCAGGGGGGCATAGACCCTCTTTCAGGAGAAGACTGAGCCAATGTAGGAATTGAGCACTTCTGCCCTTTTCTTTGTCATCTGTTGTCATTTTGCCATCCTTATTGAATAGCTGAACCACCATTTCTTTCCTCTGTCTTTGACTATGCACGTAGCTGAAGAAAGCCTTTTTGTTGCTTTTAGCTAGGGATGGCGGAGAATTTCTCCCCGAAACTTCGGGGGGCCGAGCGCCAACGTGTTTGGCCCCCCGAACAAGTTTCGGGGAGAAATCCTCCGCCCCCCCGCCCCCCCCCCGGGACGGGACTTACCTTCCCTGAATGTCCCTCCCGGCGGCGGGTCCGGCTGGCGGTTCGTCCGGTGTTCGAGCGGGGCGGGAGCGGCTTTCGACCGGCTGCCGCCCCCGCCATTGCAATGAAAGAAAAAAAAAAAAACACGTCCCCTGATAGGCTGACTTTCCAGATCTAGCCGTGATAGGCTACGTGAATCGTCACGTAGCCTATCAGGGGACTTTTTTTTTTTTTTTTTTTACTTTCGCGTTCGCGGCCGGGCGAGGCGGGAAGCCTCCTCCCCGGCCTGAATTTCGGCCGGGCGAGGCGGGAAGCCTCCCCCCCCGGCCTGAACTTCGCGGGGGGAGCAGCGAAGCACTCCCCCCCACCGCGAAAAAGCTGCGAGAAAAGGTAAGTGACTTTCGTTCACCCCTACTTTTAGCATCCCTTGCTAACCTCAGCTTGTTCTCAGCTTTAGCCTTCCTGATGCCATCCCTTCAATTCTGTGCTACCTGCCTGTACTATTCCTTTGTAGCTTGGTCTTCCTTCCTCTTCCTGTATCTATACTTTTTTTTGTTGTTTTCAGGTAATCTCTAAGCTTTTTGTAAAGTCACATTAGCTTCTTCTGTTGTCCTTCACCTTTTTTTCTTGTTGGAAATGTGCCTTGAGAATTTCCTTTTTTTAAAACTCCCACCCATCTTGGACTCCTTTTCTCATTAGAGTCACTTGCCGTGGGACCTTACTGATCATTGTTCTGAGTTTATTAAAATCGGCTTTCCTAAAATCCAGGGTACGCATTTGCCTACACTTGGCCTTTGCTTCCTTTAGAAACAAGCACTAGGGATTTACGGATCCCTTACCTGGCTCCATGCAGGGACATCCTTGGTGGGGGGGAGGCACTCCATCCCTCCCCTGGAATCCTCCCTGGCCAGCTCCGCAGAGCCGCTGGCCAGGGCCATCCGCAGCCGGAGTTCTGGCCGCGGTCAGGCTGCTGCGGCCACAAATGGCAGCCGTCGTAGCAGCCGCCATTTGTGACTTGCAGCTGTGATAGGCTACGTAAGTATTTACGTAGCCTATCATGGCAAAGAGCAGGGACGCAAATGCCTGCTGCTACGCCATTTGCGCACCTGCTCTTTGCCGTGATAGGCTCCGTAAATACTTACGTAGCCTATCACAGCTGCAAGTTGCAAATGGTGGTCACAGCAGCCCAGCTGCGGCCAGCTGGGAGACCATCTCCCGGGAGACCAGCCAGGAGCCACCGCCGCCACCACATCCGCCCCAGGTAAGTTCCGTCATGGGGGGATTTTGCGGGGGGGGGGGGCAGGAGGCCGTTCCACCACAGATTCTGACGGGCCGGATTCTAATGAATCCAGCCTCACTGGAATCTGTGGCAGAATTCTCTGACATCCCTAACAAGAACTCAAGTATAACATGGTCACTTTCCCCCAGAGTTCCTGTAACTGCTACTTGATCCACTAAGTCATCTCTGTTGGTTAGGATCAAGTCAAGGATAGCTGATCCTCAAGTTCCTTCCTCTACTTTCTGGAGGAGGAAATTATCAGCAACACAAGTCAGGAATCTCTGGGAGGGGCAATGTTTTGCAGAATTTGTCTCCCAACAAATATCGGGGAAATTGAAATCCCCCATTATTACTACATCATGCTTCTTTGAAACATTGGCAATTTGCTTTTCAAAAGATTCATCCTTGTCTTCTCCTTGATTGGGTGGCCTGTAGTAGACTCTGACCACCATGTTCCTTTTATTCTTTGCTCCATTTATTTTAACCCAGATGGTCTCGATGGGGCTACCAACCTCATCTTCCTGTATTTCTGTGCAGTGATATGTATTTTTCACATATAGTGCAACCCCACTTCCCTTTCTGTTCCTCCTGTTCTTTTTGAACAAGTTATATCCTTCAACTGCTGTAGTCCAGTCATGGGAGTCATCCCACCAAGTTTCAGTTACACCTATCAAGTCATAATTTCCCTCCTGTATTAAGAGTTCACGTTTGTTCTCTTTGTTTCCCATACTCTGGGCATTAGTGTATAGACATTGAAGACCATGTGCTTTACAGTCTGGCTTTCTTCCTACATGTTTGTGAAGATTATTATTGGGCGCTATTAGAGCTGTTCTCTCCGTTGAGGTGCAGGAGACTTCATCCATTGTTACCCCCAAGTTTACATCTCCCTCCCCTGTAGGACTCAGTTTAAAGCCCTCCTGATGGAGTTCTTCATGCTGTGACCAAACACATTCTTCCCAGCTTTTGTAAGGTGCAAGCTGTCCCTTGCCAACAGTCCATCTTCCAGGAAGTATATAGCCTGTGGTGCCAGAATCCAAATCTCTCATGCCGACACCACCTTTGTAGCCAGTCATTCACGAGGAGTATTTTTCTTTCCCTTTCTGTCCCTGTTCCAGCTACTGAAAGGATGGATGAGAAAACTATCTGGGCCCCAAATTTCTCAAGTTTCCTTCCCAAAGCTTCAAAGTCTGACTTGATTTCTTTGTAGCTCTGCTTGGTGGTATCATTTGTTCCTACATGTATGAGAAGAAAGGGATACCTGTCAGTGGGCTTTATGAGAGCAGGCAACCCTTCAGTCACGTCTCTAATCCATCCTCCTGGGTGACAACATACCTAGCGAGTCCCCAGGTCTTTGCGACATACTTGGGTTTCGATCCCAAGCAGCAAGGAGTATCCCACTACTACTACTCTTCTCTTCCTGTTGTTGTAGGCCTTGGTTTCATTGCCTCTGCTTGGCTGACCTTCAGCCTCTTGCTCACTCTCATGCAGGTTCCCCTGTAATTCTTCCTCTGCAGGCTGTCCTCCAGTCTCACCCTCAAGTACCTGGAAATGGTTCCATAGTTTCACTGCCTCCACTGGTGCAGAGTAGCTTCTAGTTCTTCTGCTCCTGTCACCCTTTTTCAAGGAGTATCCTCTACTTCATTTTTCCTCACCTCCGCATTTTCCTCTTCTGCCTCAGCTTGCTGTTGCTCTTCTAGCTTCTGTTCTTCACTTTGCTGTTGTAGTTCCACCATTCTGTTCAAGAACTCTTCATGTTCTCTTATTCCCTGGAGGTAGGGATGTTGAAGAAATCCTCCATGGACCCAATGAGGCCGGATTCTATTGAATCCCCCCAAAGTCTGTGGAGGATTGGATCTCCTACCTCCACCTCCACACGAAGTCCTTGCCAGCTGGATTCTGCCTGCCACCAGCTCCAAAGCCCCAGCGATATGGCCGCCATTGCCATATCGCTGGCTGGACTGACATACTGTGGACACAAATGGCATCCACTACGCCATTTGCATCCCTGCTCTTTGACGTGACAGGCTATGTAAATCTTTACGTAGCCTATTGCGTGAAAAATGGCATATTTATATCCCTGTTCCTTTGCACAATAGGCTAAGTAAAGATTTATGTAGCCTATCACATCAAACAGCAGGGACGCAAATGGTGTCCACTACACTGGATGCCATTTGCATCCACAGTACGTCAATCCAGCCAGTGATATGGAAATGGTGGCTGTATCGCTCGGGCCAGCCAGGATTTTGGGGGGAGGGAGGGATCGCCTCCCCCCCAGCAGACACCACAAAATGGAATGGGGTGAGTATTTCATACACCCCTACCTGGAGGGTCGACAGTTGCTGCTCCAGTCCTCTTACTTTTACTTTTTTCATAGAATAGTAGGGTTGGAAGGGGGCTAAGACCATAGAGTCCAACCCCAATTGTGAAGCAGGCTCCAGGATTCAGTCTGGCCACTGTTTTTGTACAGCCTGACATTTCCAAACGCTTTTAGGAGGCAGCCCCATGTTTGAACATGTTACAGAAACCCAATCTGGATGTGACCAGCGCATGTGTGTCAGTGGCCAAATCTGCTTTATCCCAGAAGGCCTGCCTACCCACAGCCATCACCTGAACATCCAGGAGCAAGGATAGATACAGAAACACTCCTGGGCTGTAGGCTGACAAATGTAGTAGGACTTCTTTCTGTCTAAACATGCATAAGATCACACCTTGAATTGTGAACCCGGATGTTCTTGATGCAAAAATGCCTCTCTTATGTCCTCTCTGGCAGGCCTCATGAAAGATACCATCTGAGCCTCAGCGCAACATAGGTATGGTAATAAAACGAGCTGTGTGCAAATGGCCTCTTGAAATTCTCCACCTTACTTGTGGCAGAGAAATTTGTGAGGCAACTTCACCAAATTTCTCCAAGGGGTGGACAAATTCTCAACATTTTCTCCCAGCTAGGGCTCCCCATTGGCAGGGCATGTAGCACATCTTCCTTCTTTTTTGGAAGGAGTTTGGGAGTTTTCATGCTGCAACAGCATCAACTGTCTTGGCAGGCAGTTTGCATTCACCACAATGCAGTTGGGGGCAGTGTTGTGTCTAGCTCCAGGGTTGAGGTGGAGTTAGAACTCTGCCAAAATGTGTCCTCAAATTTCCTGAATTTTTCTTTCCCTGTGAAAGAGGTTTCCATTGTTCTGCCTCATTCAGGATGTTTTATAATTTAATTTTGTGGTGTTTTTGAGCTTACCTAATCACAGCTAGCCTCCCAGGCTGCCTTCAAGTCCTAATCTGAAAAAGCCCTGTGGGAGGAATTACCTCATGGTGCCTTAAACTGGGCTTTAATTGAATCATAGGAAGCTGAGGAGGCCACAGGTGGTAAGAGAGATGACTATACTATGAAAAACAGGACACTTGCACACACATCTTGGCCACCTCCTAAATAAGGTAAACCCAAGAAACCCAACCACAAACAATGAGAATTTCTCCAAAATTTCTCCTCCTTTGAATTAATTTTCAAAAGCAATTTATCTTCTACCAAATTGAATGAAAATGGTCAAAGAAATGGTGGGGGAGCAATTTTTGGCACAGCACTGAATAAAACTGGCCTGCTTTACCTGATTATCATGAGGAAGACTGAGATAATGTTCATCTAGAGCACTTTGAATGAAAGGTCTATACAAATGCTAGGGATTTTTTTTTTTCTATTCCAGCAACCACTGCATTTCCATCTCCAAGGGTGGCAGTCCTTCATAACTCAAAAGAAAGAGAGCAAAACCAACAGCCTTGCTCGTACATTTCTTGGCAATTTAATTAAAAGTGCCTTACTACTTTGCTTCAATTACTCTGAAACCTTCTATTTTATAAGGGAGCTTGTTTAGATCTTGCATTTGAGACTCTTTGTCTTACCCAATTAGAACAAAGTTGAATAATCCCACTGGTATATATTCTTTTTACAGAGATGCTCCTATTGGGCAAAGGGGGAAAATTGTTAAGAGTTGAGTATATTTCAACTCTGTGCTTTGCT
The DNA here is from genome assembly GCF_057233095.1 of Heloderma suspectum. Classification (NCBI taxonomy): domain Eukaryota; kingdom Metazoa; phylum Chordata; class Lepidosauria; order Squamata; family Helodermatidae; genus Heloderma; species Heloderma suspectum. Next base: position 178,697,504 of record NC_139461.1, read on the forward strand.
TCCTACAAATTGCATTAATTCTGTAGTATTTGAATTTTAAAGAAGGCTGCATGCACAAGTTGCATTGTACAAAATTGTCTTTCTTTCTTATTGTCTTTCCAAGTAGAATCCCTAAGTGTCTTCAGTAAAAGCTGCCAGTGGGGTTAATGGAAATGGTAACTGGCCTCAACTATTAAAGGTGCCTTGATGGTGACAATTTCAATTTCCTGCTGCCTTCCTGAGAAATAAATGAAAGGGGAGTGGAGTAATGAGAACTTGCCAGTGGCAGAAGGATAAAGCAAACAAGGCAACAAATAAGGGCAACTGTAAATAGTATGTCACCTTTCACCATGTTGACACACCAACAAAGCCATCCTATCCTAGAGTTATACCAGATGGAATAGGATCAGATTGCTGTTATATGATTTTATATGTTGGGGTTCTTTCTTTTCTGTTCTGTTGTTTTTTCTTTGAGATCTGATTTTGTAACCCACCTTTCCATTCTAGGAGGAGCTCTCAAGATGGCACACACACACACATACACAGAGTCAAGTTCCTTGGTCCTCTCCGTTCTCAGTCACACACTCCAAGGCACCAGGCTTCAGACTCACTACTTTATTAGTTAGCTACCAGGTTCTTTACAAATGCAAATCCTCGGAGATTCTCAGGCTACAAAGGAAAACAGCTACTCCACACAATTACAAATATCAATAGAGGAGCCAAGTGAGAATCAGAGACGTTGCCGGTAGGGATGGCAGAGAATTCCGCCATGGATTCCAGTGAAGCCGAATGCACTGGCATTCAGCCCCCCGGAATCTGTGGCAGAACGGCCTCCTGCCCCCCTGCTCACCCCGCGGAACCCCCCAGGATGAAGCTTACCTGGGGAGGATGCGGCGGCAGCTTCAGCGGTGGTGCGGCGACGGCGCAGCAACAGTGGCGGAAGGTGCGGCGGCAGCGGGGGTGGCGGAAGGGGCGGTGGCAGGGGCAGCGGCAGCGGGGGTGGCGGTGGGGGTGACAGGGGCAGCGGTGGGGGCAGCGGCTGAAAGGGCAGGGGCGGGGGCGACAAGGGCAGTGGAGGAGGGGGCGGCATTTGGGGCGGGGGCTGCTGGTCTCCTGGCCGGCTGCGGCTGGGCACAGCATACGCAAATGGCGGCAGTGGCCGCCATTTGCGTTCACTATTTTTAGCTGTTCTAGCAAACGTACATATTTACGTAGACTAGAATGGCGAAAAATAGCGAACACAAATGGCGGCCTCCATAGCTGCCGCCATTTGCGTACGCGTTTTTTTTTACTTTGCTGTGATAGGCTATGTAAATATTTATGTAGCCTATCACGGTTAAGTACAGGGACGCAAACAGCGGTGGCTATGGCCACCGCCATTTGCATACTTGCTGCCCAGCAGCCAGATGTCCGGCTGCGGGTGGAGCCGGCCGGCGGCTCCGCAGAATCCCCATGGAGCAGAGCCGGCCGGGCAGGACTCCAGGGGGAGGGACGGAGCGCCTTCCCCCCACTACGAAGCAGATCCGCGAAACGGTAAGTGACTTTCGTACATCCCTAGTTGCTGGCAGTTTGAACAAGAACTTGCTGGCCAGAATAACTTAGGGGTGGATGCCCCACACGTACAGTTGTGCCCCCCTACATAAGCTATCACACATAGCCAACTGGGGAGAACGTCTGAGCTCCACCTCTAACTTTTCCTGCTTCGCTCTGTGCCAGAATCTAGCATCCTTCAGGTCACACCCCTCACTCTCCTCCTCCTCTGAGACCTGGGTTCTCATGGGGGAGGAAGGGGGGGGGCTTCAGGTTGAACCGTCTGTGAGCCAAGTTCCTGAGAAGAGCACCTATCATATCTGAGCTCACTAGGGAGGAAACGTCCCCCAGGTCTGGTTGATTGTGTTCTGAGTCTGAGCTGCTAACTATCTCCACATGCTCAGAATAATTCCTGACGCATACACACATACATAAATGTGGTTTGTTATGACTGATTTTTGTCTGATATATAACACAAAATGTTATATATTTAACATTTTGTCATATATTATATGTCGAACAAATAAGTCCTAACAAACCAGTAAAACAGACCACAAAAAAATAGGAAGGAAAATTAACTGCCTCCAAGTCCCTGTAAGTCAGGAACAAAACATTGTGCTAGTGTGGAAGATTTACCCTAATTAGGACATTGCACTGCACCCATTCCAGAGTGGTATGTAGTACACCATAATAAATATAACATCTCCTCCTCCTCCTTCTCCTCCTCCTCCTCCTCTTCTTCATAACGTAAAACTGAGACAACAAACCATGCATCTGTAGACAGAGGCAATGAAAAAGAACTTAAAATGCCTGACAAATAAGAATGCCTTGAGCTGGTGCAGAAAAGATTGGAATATCGGTGTCAATCTAACTTCCTTAGGGAAGATGTTCTAAAGTTGGGGCACCACCACAAAAAAGGCACTCTCCTTTGTAGAGGCACAATATTTTGCCAACTGATGGCACTCAGAGAAGGGCTTCATCTGAAGGTTTTAATACATGGGGAAGGGTGGTATGAGGGGAGGTGCTTTTTCAGATATGAAGGATGGGTCTAACAGTACCAAGAGCTATTAGCCATGGTACCTACACAAAGCCTCCATGTACAGTGACAAAGGGGAGGCCCCTAACATTTTTTTTAATTTGTTTTCATTTTTTCATTTTATTTTTTAACTAACTTTTTTTCATTTATTTGACTTGTAACACACACTTCCACACCAGTGGGACTCTGCTTTTAACCTCTACTGAGTAGAGGAGCAGGCACAGGCTAGTCTAGAACAATCACAAAGCTAGACACAAAAAGGGAAAAGAGGCAGTGGAAGGACAGGACTCTAGTGGTGGTGACCTGCAAGGTGTGTGCAATGGTTGTTTTCTTGCTTGAGAACAACATGGCCTACACCTGCAGCAAGTGCAAGTTGATCACGCTGCTGTCAGAAAAAGTAAGTGGACTGGAGCGGCGACTATCGACCCTCCAGGGAATAAGAGAACACGAAGAGTTCTTGGACAGAAAGGGGGAACTACAGCAGCAAAGGGAAGACCAGAAGCTTGAAGAGCAACAGCAAGATGAGGCAATGGGAAATGCTGAGGTGAAGAAAAATGGAGTAGAGGATACTCCTTGGAAAAAGGGTGACAATTAGGAGAAGAACTAGATGTCACTCTGCACCAGTGGAAGCAGTGGAGCTGTGGAACCGATTCCAGGTACCTGAGGATGACACTGGAGGACAGCCTGCAGAGGAAGAATAACAGGGGAACCTACATGAGAGTGAGCAAGAGGCTGAAGGTCAGTCAAACAGAGGCGATGAAACCCAGACCTACAACAAGAAGAAGAGAAGAGTGGTAGTAGTGGGAGACTCCTTGCTGTGTGGGATCGAGACCCAAGTATGTCACAAAGACCCGGGGACTCGCCAGGTAGGGATGGCAGAGAATTTCTCCCCGAAACTTCGGGCGGCCGAGCGCCAACGTGTTCGGCCCCCCGAACAAGTTTCGGGGAGAAATCCTCCGCACCCCCCCCGCATCCCCCCCGGGATGGGACTTACCTTCCCTGAATGTCCCTCCCGGCGGCGGGACCGGCTGGCGGTTCATCGGGTGTTCGAGCGGGGCGGGAGTGGCAGCCGGTCTTTTGACCGGCTGCCGCCGCCGCCATTGCAATCAAAGAGAAAAAAAAAAAAGTCCCCTGATAGGCTACGTGACAATTCACGTAGCCTATCACGGCTAGATTTGCAAAGTCAGCCGTGATAGGCTACGTGAATCGTCACGTAGCCTATCACGGGTGACTTAAAAAAAAAAAAAAGTGTGTACGGATAATGGCGGCCCCCATAGGGAGCCGCCATTCCCGTTCCTTATTTGGTCGCTGTAGTCTACGTAAATGTTTACGTAGACTACGGCGAAAATAAGGGCAACGCTATTTGCGTTGCCCTTATTTTCGCTGTAGCCTACGTAAACATTTACGTAGACTACAGCAACTAAATAAGGAACGCGAATGGCGGCTCCCTATGGGGGCCACCATTCGCGTACCCACTTTTTTTTTTAAACTCACCCGTGATAGGCTACGTGATGATTCACGTAGCCTATCATGGCTGACTTTGCAGATCTAGCCGTGATAGGCTACGTGAATCGTCACGTAGCCTATCAGGGGGCGTTTTTTTTTTTTTTTTACTTCCGCGTTCGCAGCTGGGCGAGGCGAGGCGCCTCCTCCCCGGCCTGAATTTCAGCCGGGCGTGGCGGGAAGCCTCCTCCCCGGCCAGAATTTCAGCCGGGCGAGGCGGGAAGCCTCCCCCCCCGGCCTGAACTTCGTGGGGGGAGCAGCGAAGCGCTCCCCCCCACCGCGAACAAGCTGCGAGAAAAGGAAAGTGACTTTCGTCCACCCCTATCGCCAGGTATGTTGTCTCCCGGGAGTAGGGATGGACGAAAGTCCCTTACCTGGTCCCGCAGCTTTTTTCAGGGGGGGGGAGGCGCTCCGGTTCTCCCCCCAAAATTCTTGCCGGGTGGGGAGGCGCCCCGCCTCTCCCGGCTGAAATTCTGGCTGTGGGGGAGGCGCCCCATCCCTCCCCACCGAAATTCTGGCCGGGGGGGAGCGCCCCGTCTCCCTGACCGCGAAAGAAAAAAGTAAAGTGTAAAACAAAAAACCCATGATAGGCTACGTAAAGATTTACGTAGCCTATCACGGCTAGATTTTCAAAGTCAGCCATGATAGCTACGTAAATCTTTACGTAGCCTATCATGGTTGACTTCGGGGGAAAAAAAAAGTGCGTACGCAAATGGCAGTGCCCATGGGCACCGCCATTTGCATTCCTTATTTGGGCACGGGTAGTCTACGTAAAGATTTACGTAGACTACGGCGAAAATAAGGGCAATGCTATAAGGGCTACATAAGAATTTACGTAGCCTATCACGGCTAAACCCTAAAAAAAAAAAAACAAACCAGTGTATGCAAATGGCGGCAGCTACAGCAGCTGCCATTTGCATTCTCTATTTTTTGCCGTTCTAGCCTACGTAAATATTTACTTAGGCTAGAAGGGTGAAAAATAAAGAATGCAAATGGTGGCCGCCGTAGCCGCCGCCATTTGCATACGCTGGTTTTGGGGGGGGGGGTTAGCTGTGATAGGCTACGTAAATTTTTACGTAGCCTATCACGGCTGCCTGGCTGGACGCAAATGGCGGCCGCTACAGCGGTCGCCATTTACGTCCGCTGCAGCCCGTCCGCGGCTGGAGGTCCAGCCGCAGATGGCCCTGGCCAGCTGCTCCGCTGCCTGGCCTGGAGTGGAGATGGCCGTCGAGGATCCTGGGGGGAGGACCGGATCACCACCACCCCGGTCGAGGCTTCTGGGGGAGGGACAGAGTGCCTCCCCCCCACAAACACAATCCGTGAAAAGGTGAGTTTGCGTACATCCCCACTGCCGGCCTGCTGCAGACGCAAATGGCGTCCTGAGTAGGGGACGCCATTTGTGTCCCTATGGTAGCATGTAAATATTTACGTAGCCTATGATGGCTAAAGCGGAAACACAAATGGCGTCCCCTACATCATTTGCGTTCCCGTTTTCTCCGTTATAGGCTTAGGGATGTACAAAACCCCCCTTACCTGGCTCTGCTGGGTTCCGCTGGGTGGGGAGGCACTCCGTCCCTCCCCCCGGAATCCTGGCCAACCGGCTCCGCTCCACGGGGATTCCGCGGAGCCGCCAGCCGGCTACGCCAGCAGCCGGACATCCGGCCACTGGCTAGCAGGGACACAAATGCGTCCCTGTATTCAGCTGTGATAGGCTACGTAAAGACTTACATAACCTATCACGTCTGGGTTAAAAAAAAAAACACGTATGCAAATGGCGGCAGCTACTGCTGCCACCATTTGCCTTCCCTATTTTTGATTGTCTTAGTCTACGTAAATATTTACGTAGACTAAGACGGCGAAACTAAGGGGAAACACAAATAGCATAGCGGACACTATTTGCATTCCCCTTTATTTTCACCATCTTAGTCTACGTAAATATTTAGAACAGAAAGGGAGGTGGGGTTGCACTGTATGTGAAAAATACATATCTCTTCACAGAAATACAGGAGGATGAGCTTGGTAGCCCCATCAACAGCATATGGATCAAAATAAATGGAGCAAAGAATAAAAGGAACATGGTGGTCGGAGTCAACTACCACCAGCTACCTAATCAAGGAGAAGACGAGGATGAAACTTTTGAAAGGCAAATAGCCAATGTTTTAATGAAGCATGATGTAGTAGTTATGGGGGACTTCAATTTCCCCGATATTTGTTGTGAGACAAATTTTGCAAAACATGGCCCCTCCAGGAAATTCCTAACTTGTGTGGCGGATAACTTCCTCCTAAAGAAAGTAGAGGAAGGAACTAGAGGATTGGCTATCCTTGACTTGATCCTAACCAACAGAGATGACTTAGTGGATAAAGTAGCAGTTACAGGAACTCTGGGGGAAAGCGACCATGTTGTACTTGAGATCTTGGTTCAAAGGGAAGCAAAAGCCAAGTGTAGTCAAACGCATACCCTAGATTTTAGGAAAGCTGATTTTAATAAACTCTGAACAATGATCAGTAAGGTCCTATGGCAAGCGACGCTAATGAGAAAAGGAGTCCAAGATGGGTGAGAGATTTAAAAAAAGGAAATTCTTAAGGAACAATCACAAACAATTCCTTTTCCAACAAGAAGAAAAGGTGGAAGACAGCAGAAGAAGCCAATGTGGCTTCACAAAAAGCCTTGGGATGACCTGAAAACAAAAAAGGGCACATATAGGAAGTGGAAAGAAGGCCAAGTAACAAAGGAAGAGTACAGGCAGGTAGCACAGAATTGCAGGGATGGTGTCAGGAAGGCTGAAGCTGAGAACGAGCAGAGGTTAGCAAGGGATGCTAAAAGCAACAAAAAGGCTTTCTTCAGCTATGTGCATAGTCAAAGACAGAGGAAAGAAATGGTGGTTCAGCTATTCAATAAGGATGGCAAAATGATAACAGATGACAAAGAAAAGGCCGAAGTGCTCAATTCCTTCTTTGGCTCAGTCTTCTCCTGAAAGAGGGTCTATGCCCCCCTGGCAAAGGCGAAGTACAGGCTGAAGGGGCAGGATTGCAGCTTGAGGTCGATAGGCATATGGCCAAGGAACACCTAATTACTTTGAATGAGTTCAAATCTCCAGGGCCAGATGAACTACATCCTAGAGTAATAAAGGAACTGGCAGAAGAACTCTCAGAACTGCTGTCTATTATCTTTGATCAATCATGGAGGATGGGTGAAGTGCCAGATGACTGGAGGAGGGCTAATGTTGTCCCTATCTTTCAAAAAGGGTAAAAAGGAGGAACCTGGGAACTACAGACCCTGTCTGACATCAATCCCTGGGAAAATTCTGGAGCAGATTCTAAAGCAATCCATCTGGAAGCACCTTGAAAACAATGTGGTGATTACTCGAAGCCAACATGGATTTATCAAGAACAAATCCTGCCAGACTAATCTGATCTCATTTTTTGATCAAGTAACCTCCCCTGTGGACCACGGGAATGCTGTAGACATCATATACCTAGGGGTGGACGAAAGGCACTTACCTTTCGTCGAAGCTTGTTCGCGGTGGGGGGGAGGCGCTTCGCGGCTCCCCCTGTGAAGTTCAGGCCGGGGGGGGAGGCTTCCCGCCTCGCCCCAGCCGAAATTCAGGCTGGGGAGGAGGTTTCCCGCCTCGCCCGGCCACGAACTCCATTGTTTTGTTTTTTTAAAAAAAACGCCCCCGTGATAGGCTATGTGACGATTAACGTAGCCTATCACAGCTGACTTTGCAAATCTAGCCGTGATAGGCTACGTTAATCGTCACATAGCCTATCATGGGGGCGTTTTTGTTTTTTTTTATTTTCTTTTATTGGAATGGCGGCGGCGGCAGCCAGTCAAAAGACCGGCTGCCCCTCCCACCCCGTTCGAACACCCGCCGAACCGCCGGCCGGACCCGCCACCGGGCAGGACATTCGGCGAAGGTAAGTCCCGTCCCGGGGGGGGCGGGGGAGTGTGGAGGATTTCTCCCCAAAACTTGTTCGGGGGGCCAAACACGCTGGCACTCGGCCCCCCGAAGTTTTGGGGAGAAATTCTCCGCCATCCCTACATATACCTCGACTTCAGCAAAGCTTTCGTTAAAGTGCCTCATGATACCCTGATGAGCAAATTAGCTTCAAGTAAGCCAGATGAAACAACAATCCGGTGGATCCACAGTTGGCTCCAGAATTGGACTCAAAGAGTGCTTATCAACGGTACCTTCTCAAACTGGGGAGAGGTAACAAGAGGGGTACTGCAGGGCTCAGTACTGGGCCCAGTGCTCTTCAACATTTTTATTAAGGGCTTGGAGGAGGAGGTGCAGGGAATGCTGATCAGATTTTCAGATGACACAAAATTGTGTGGGATAGCTAATACTTTGGAAGACAGAAACAAAATTCAAAGTGATCTGGATAGACTGGAGCGCTGGGTAGAAAACAACAGAATGACATTTAATAGGGATAAATGCCAAGTTCTGCACCTAGGAAAAAGAAACCAAATGCACAGTTACAAGATGGGGGATATGTGGCTAGGGATGGGGGAGAATTTCTCCCCGCATCTTTGGGGGGGCGAGTGCCAACGCATTCGGCCCCCCAAAATCGGCAGTGAAATTCTCCGCCACCCCCCCCCCCCGGGATGGGACTTACCTTTCACGAATGTCCTTCCCGGCAGCGGGTCCCGGCGGCGGTTCGTTGGGTCTTCGTCAGGGGCGGGGGTGGCAGCCGGTCTTTCGACCGGCTGCCGCCGCTGCCATTACAAGACAAGTGAAGTAAAAAACAAAACAAAACCCCGTGATAGGCTACATAATGATTAACGTAGCCTATCACGGCTAGATCTCCAAAGTAAGCCGTGATAGGCTACGTTAATCGTCACGTAGCCTATCATGGGTGACTTTGAAAAAAAAAACAAAAAGTGCGTACTCAAATGGCGGCCCTCATAGGGAGCCACCATTTGCATTCCTTATTTGGTCCCTGTAGTCTATGTAAAGATTTACGTAGACTACGGAGAAAATAAGGGCAACGCTATTTGCTATCACGGCTGACTTTGGAAATCTAGCCATGATAGGCTACGTTAATCATTACGTAGCCTATCACAGGGGTGGTGTTTTGTTTTGGTTTTTTTTCGCGGCCAGGTAGATGGGGTGCTTCTACCTGGTCTGAATTTCGCCGGCGAGGCGGGGCACCTCCCCCCCCTCGCATGAACTTCAGGGGGAGAAGCGAAGCACCTCCCCCCCACTGCGATGCAAGCTTCGAGGACAGGTAAGGGACTTTCGTCCATCCCTATATGTGGCTCAACAACACTATAAGCAAAAAGGATCTTTGGATTTTTGTCGATCACAAGCTAAATATGAGCCAACAATGTGATGTGGCTGTAAAAAAAGGCAAATGCTCTTTTGGGCTGCATTCATAGAAGCATCGCTTCCGAATCCCGGGAAGTACTAGTTCCCCTCTACTCAGCATTGGTTAGGCCTCATCTGGAGTACTGTGTCCAGTTCTGGGCACCACATTTTAAGAAGGATGCAGACAAGCTGGAGAGGGTTCAGAGAGGGCAACAATGATGATCAGGGGACTGGAAACAAAGCCCTATGAAGAGAGACTGAAAGAACTGGGCATGTTTAGCCTTGAGAAGAGAAGACTGAGAGGAGATATGATAGTGCTCTTCAAGGACTTGAAAGGTTGTCACAGAGAGGAAGGCCAGGATCTCTTCTCGGTCATCCCAGAGTGTAGGACACGGAATAATGGGCTCAAGTTACAGGAAGCCAGATTCCAGCTGAACATCAGGAAAAACGTCCTGACAGGAAGAGCAATATGACAATGGAACCAATGACCTAGGGAGGTGGTGGGCTCTCCCACACTGGAGGTGTTCAAGATGAGGCTGGACAGCCATCTGTCAGGGATGATCTGACTTGGATTCCTGCATTGAGCAGGGGGTTGTACTCGATGGCCTTGTAGGCCCCTTCCAACCCTACTATTCTATGTTTCTATGATTCTATATCTCTGAATAATAGATATTGGCGACAAATAACATGGGGAGTCTTTTCCCTGACAAAGGCATTCCCAAAGGTTGGATATTGCCAGAATCAGAATGTCAGACTCGGTAGACTTTGGTCTGAACCAGTTTGCATGTTCTTATTATTCTGTCACGTGAAAATAAAATAAAAATCCCTAACAGACTGAGGCTGTTTGCTGATAGACTTTCCTCCTCTGTAGCTGCTGAGTTTGACCAATGAAAAGTTAGATGCATTTTGGATGACTGACTTCAGCTCTAAAGAATTATGCTTTTCATTGCTGTGCATATGTCACTTCTCACCACAGGGCCACAAGGCAACCTGTTTCTTTAACACCGTTGTATTGCATTGTATTATTTTTTTGGCCCTGTTGAAATCTCTAATGCTTTAGTTAACAAGGTACTCCTTCATGTTCAGTGGAGTGTTCTCATGTCAGGACAGGTCTGAGTCCATCTTCACTAGCATGAACAGAGGAGCAGGGTAACTAACCATGACCAGCAAGCTTCAAATGTATCCTGACAATGCTTTTCCCTATGCCATTTCATGCCTGTTTGTTTGACGGTTTAAAAGTGGATGAAAAATTGGATACCTAGAGGCGCCCACACTATTGCTGCTATAAGACAAAGTTGTTCCAGACTTCGAGCTGCTTCAAAAAGGCCAAGTCAACCTCAAAGGAAGTAATAAGAATGGGAAACTTATCAGTGCTTCTATACATTTTTGCATCACTGCAATAGGGAAGGAAATTGTAGGATCAACCATCCTTGGGTACATTTTCCTCCCTCGCCCCTCTTATCAGCTGCTTTATCTTGGAATAGCTCCTTCTTCATTCTGCATTCTGGTGACTGTCTGCACCATGTCCAAAACAGGTGTGCTTGGATCAAGCTATCACCATCCTGTGTACCTGCCAGGACTTTGGATCCTGAACCTGTCACCTAAAACAAGTGACCATCTGGGCAGCTTCACATTAACCAGCTTGCCTAGCAAAGAAACTTTGACCTGCAACAGACTAGAGGATAAGATCTGTTGTTGTTGTTGTTGTTGTTGTTGTTGTTCAGTCATTAAATCATGTCCAACTCTTCGTGACCCCATGAACCATAGCATGCCAGGCCTTCCTGTCCTCCGCTCTCTCCCAGAGTGTGCTCAAGTTCATATTCATTGCATCGGTGATGCTATCTAGCCATCTCATCCTCTGCCGTCCCCTTCTCCTTTTGCCTTCAATCTTTCCCAGCATCAGGGTCTTTTCCAGTGAGTTTTCTCGTCTCATTAGGTGGCCAAAATATTTGAGGTTCAGCTTCAGTATCTGTCCTTCCAATGAGCAGTCAGGGTTGATTTCCATTATGATGGACTGATTTGACCTCCTTGCAGTCCAGGGGACTCGTAAGAGTCTTCTCCAGAACCACAGTTCGAAAGCATCAATTCTTCAGCGCTCAGCCTTCCTTATAGTCCAGCTCTCACAGCCATACATTACTACTGGGAAAAGCATAGCTTTGATTAGACGAACCTTTGTTGGCAAGGTGATGTCTCTGCTTCTTACTATGCTGTCTAGGTGTGCCATAGCTTTCCTCCCAAGGAGCAAGCATCTTTTAATTTCATGGCTACAGTCACTGTCTGTGGTGATCTTGGAGCCCAAGAAAGTAAAATCTGTCACTGCTTCCATTTCTTCCCCTTCTATATGCCAAGAAGTGATGGGGCCAGATGCCATGATCTACGTTTTTTTAATGTTGAGTTTCAAACCAGCTTTTGCACTCTCCACTTTCACCCTCAACAAGAGGCTCTTAAAACCTCTTCACTTTCTGCCATTAGGGTGGTATCGTCTGCGTATCTGAGGTTGTTGATAATGCTCCTGGCAATCTTAATTCTGACCTGTGATTCATCCAACCCGGCGTTTCTCATGATGCATATAAATTAAATAAGCAGGGCGACAATATGCAGCCTTGTCGTACTCCTTTCCCAATTTTGAACCACTCGGTTGTTCCATGTCCAGTTCTTACTGTTGCTTCTTGACCCTCGTACAGGTTTCTCAGGAGACAAGTAAGGTGGTCTGGTACTCCCATCACTTTAAGAATTTGCCAGAGTTTGTTGTGATCCACACAATCAGAGGCTTTAGCATAGTCAATGAAGCAGAAATAGACGTTTTCCTGGCATTCTCTTGCTTTCTCCATGATCCAGCAAATGTTGGCAATTTGATCTCTAGTTCTTCTGCCTCTTCGAAACCCCGCTTGTACTTCCGGTAGTTCTCAGTTCACATGCTGCTGAAACCTAGCTTGTAGGATTTTGAGCATCACCTTGCTGGCATGTGAAATGAGAGCAATTGTGCGGTAGTTTGAACACTCTTTGGCATTGCCCTTCTTTGGAATTGGAATGTAAACTGACCTTTTCCAGTCTTGTGGCCACTGTTGAGCATTTCAAATTTGTTGGCATATTGAATAGGGATGTAAGATAATTCCACCATGGATCTCGGTGGAGAACTCCATGGCGGAATGGCCTGCCACCCTCCCGCCCCCCCGTGGATCCCCCCCGGGGACGAGACTTACCTGGGGCAGATCTTCGGGGCGGTGGCAGCTCTGGCGGCGGCTTTGGTAGCGGCAGCTGCGGCAGCTGGTCTTCCAACCGGCTGCCGCCTCCGCCATTTGCAATCTTGTTAAAAAAAAAAAGACGTGATAGGCTACGTAAAGATTTATTAGGTAGCCTATCATGGCTGGGTTTTAAAAAAAAATGACGTGATAGGGTACGTAAATCTTTACATAGCCTATCATGGCTGGGTGGTTGGTATTTTTTTTAAAAAAGCATACGCAAATGGCGGAGGCTATGGCCGCCACCATTTGCGTTCCTTATTTTTGGCCGTCTTAGTCTACGTAAATATTTACGTAGACTATGACGGCGAAAATAAAGGGGAACGCAAATAGCGTAGCGGGCGCTATTTGCGTCCCTTTTTGATTCGCCATTTTAGCCTATGTAAAGATTTACGTAGGCTAAAACGGTGAATCAAAAAGGGACGCAAATAGTGCCCGCTACGCTATTTGCGTTCTCTTTATTTTTGCCGTCATAGTCTACATAAATATTTGCGTAGATTCAGATGGCCAAAAATAAGGAACGCAAATGGCGGCGGCCATAGCCGCCGCCATTTGCATACTTTTTTTTTTCCCCAGAGCCCTCCGCAGCCGGAAATCTGGCTGTGGACGGCTATGGGCTGGGCTGGGCCTGGCCGGCTGCTCTGCAGAGCTGCCGCGGAGCACAGCCGGCCATCGAGGATTCCAGGGAATGGATTGCCTCCCCCCCCCATCCAGGATTCCGGGGGGAGGGACGGAACGCCTCCCCCCCCACCATCAACATAATCTGCGAAAGGTAAGTCACTTTCGTACATCCCTAATATTGAGTGCAGCACTTGAACAGCATCATCTTTAGTATCTTAAATAGCTCAGCTGGAATACTGTCATCTCCGCTAGCTTTGTTGTTAGTAATGCTTCCTAAGGCCCACTTGACTTCACTCTCGAGGATGTCCGGCTCAAGTTCAGTGACCGCACTATCATGGCTATCAGGGACATTCAGATCTTTCCTGTATAGTTCTTCTGTGTATTCTTGCCACCTCTTCTTAATCTCAACTGCTTCTGTTAGGTCCCTGCCTTCTATGTCGTTTATCATGCCCATCTTTGCACAAAATGGTCCCTTGAGATCTCCAATTTTCTTGAAAAGACCTCTAGTCTTTCCCATTCTGTTGTTTTCCTCGATTTCTTTGCATTGTTCATTTAAGAAGGCCTTCTTGTCTCTCCTTGCTATTCTCTGGAACTCTGCATTCAGTTGGGTATATCTTCTCCTTTCTCCCTTGCTTTTCGCTTCCCTTCTTTCCTCAGCTACTTGTAAAGCCTCATCAGACAGCCACTTGGCTTTCTTGCATTTCTTTTTCTTGGGGATGGATTGAGTTGCTGCCTCCTGAACAATGTTACGGTCCTCCGTCCATAGTTCCTCAGGCACTCTGTCTATCAGGTCTAATCCCTTAAATCTATTCCTCACCTCCAGTGTACATTCATAAGGGATATGATTTAGGTCATACCTGAATGGTTTAGTGATTTTCCCTACATTCTTCAATTTAAGCCAAAATTATGCGATAAGAAGCTCATGATCTGAGCCACCGTCAGCTCCAGGTTTTGATTTTACTGACTGTATAGAGCTTCTCCATCTTTGGCTGCAAAGTACATAATCAATCTGATTTCGATATTGACCCTATATTAAATCTTCCAGGTCAGATTTACTCACTGATCTGATAGGGATGCTGGAGAAATTTGAGACAGACTATAATGAGCTTGGATTTCTAAGAATCCAACCTGTGGAATCTGCTGCAGAGCGACCCCCTGAGGCCGCACTGAGTCCATGGACTTTCGGGGAGTGGGACTTGTGACTCTCCGCATGTTTTGGCCTGCAGCTCCCATGATCCCGTGCCATTGGCTATGCTAACTAGGCTGACAAGGGCTTAAGTGCTTTATTCCCTTTAAGTGCTTTATTCCCAGTTACTACAAAGTGGTTTTAATCTATAGTGCTGATTGGTAGCCATCTGGGTGCCAATCTGCTTGTTTTTACATTTCTGCTTTGTGCCAATAATAATAATAATAATAATAATTCTCCTCCTCCTCCTCCTCTCTCTCTCTCTCTCTCTCTCTCTCTCTTTTACCCCTCTCCTTTTGACTATATTCTAACAGAAAAGCTTGTTTGAGAACTAGCTCTAGGGTGCAAAGTGATGCAGCAGGGCAGAACAATCCATCAGGGAACTGTTATGTTCCTCTATTGAAGGTGCCCACATATGAGCCATTATTATGGCCCAGGAAGAAACAACAATTTGTAAAGTTGTGCAGTACCCACAAGTATTGTCTTGCCAACCCTAACCAGAACACAGCAGGACAGGGCAGGGCAGGTCCAGGTTTGCCCTAGATGGAAGAGACACATTTGGGGAGACTAACAAGATAGAGAAGGGCCAAAGAAATGTGCTTTGCGTGCAGATGGTGCCGGGTTCACCCCACTGGCATCTCTAGGTAGGGCTGGGGAAGAGTCCTATGTAACACCCTTGGGAGCCACCAGCTGTCAGGGTAGACAATAGTGAACTAGATGCATCATTTCATTTCATTTATTACATTTCTATACCACCCAATGGTCAAAGTTCTCTGGGCTGCTTTACAAAGATTAAAAACCTTAAAAATACCTTATTTTACTCTCTCTCTCTCTCTCTCTCTCTATATATATATATATATATATACATACACACACACATACACACACACACACACACACACACACTGACATACAAACATATAAACAGAAAATGCACACATCCACAAGCACACAAACATACAGTCACATATCTTAACAATTTTAACAATCAACCATAGGAAAGCCCAGAATCCAATTAAAAACCTTATTTCCTGTTGTTGTTGTTGTTCAGTCGTTAGTCATGTCTGACTCTTTGTGACCCCATTGACACCAGGCCTTCCTGTCCTCCGCTCTCTCCCGGAGTGTGCTCAAGTTCATATTCATTGCATCGGTGATGCTATATAGCAATCTCATCCTCTGCCGTCCCCTTCTCCTTTTGCCTTCGATCTTTCCCAGCATCAGGGTCTTTTCCAGTGAGTTTTCTCGTCTCATTAGGTGGCCAAAATATTTGAGGTTCAGCTTCAGTATCTGTCCTTCCAATGAGCAGTCAGAGTTGATTTCCTTTAGGATTGACTGATTTGAACTCCTTGCAGTCCAGGGGACTCGTAAGAGTCTTTTCCAAAAACCTTATTATATACTGCCAAAGGCCTGAGAGTAGAGGCAGGTCTTAACTTGATGCTGAAAAGATAACAATGTTGATGCCAGGTGGGCCTCATTGGGGTGATCGTTCCATAATCGGGGTGCCACCACTGAGAAGGCTCTCTCCTTTGTTGCCATCTTCCGAGCTTCCCTTGGAGGAGGCACCCAGAGGAGGTCCTCAAATGATGACTGTAGTATATGGGTAAGTTCAGGCTGGAAGAGGCACTCTATCAGGTACTGTGGTCTTGAGCCGTGGGTCACAACTGGGTGCCTGTATGTTTCTGAGCCCTATTCAAGACGTTGACCTTGAATAAGGCTCAGAAACATACAGGGAACCAGTTCAAATGGGCCAGAATTGGTGTAATATGTTTGGAGCTTCTGGTCCCTGCTGTTATCAGTTTGACAACTGCACTTTGCACAAGCTACAGCTTCTGAACCATCTTCAAAGGCAGCCCCATGTAGAGTACATTTCAGTCATCTAACTTGGAGGTTACCAGAGTATAGACAACTGAAGCCAGGTTATCCCTGTCCAGAGACAGGTAGGGATGTTAGAGAATTCTGCCATGGATCTCAGGGAGGCTCAATTCCAGTGAATTTGGCCCCCTGTAATCTGTGGCGGAATGGAGCAACCCGCCCCACCACCCCGCGAAAGCCCCATGAAATAGAGCCTACCTGGCTGTGGCTCCAGCGGCACCTCCGGAGGTGGCTCTGGCGGCTCCATCCACTGCCGGGCTGCGGCTGCAAATGGTGGTCACTATGCCAGCCGCTATTTGTGTCTCTGGCAAGTCGTGATAGATTATGTGATATATCTACGTAGCCTATCACGGCTCAGGGCAAGGACGCAAATGGCGTAGCCGCTGCCATTTGCATCCATGTCTTTAGCCGTGATAGGCTACGTAAATATATACGTAGCCTACCATGGCAATAGGAAGGAACACAAATGACAGCCACTGTAGCCGCTGCTATTTGAGTCCGTGTCTTTAGCCGTGATAGGCTACGTATATATTTATGTAGCCTATCAAAGCTAAAGACATGGACATAAATGGTGGCGGCTACAGTGGCCGCCATTTGCGTCCCTGTGCAGCCCAGCGGCCAGATGTCTGGCTGCAGGCGGCCCCGGCCAGCAGCTCCGCAGAGTTGCCACCAAGTGGAGCTAGCCAGAGAGGATTCTGGGGGGAGGGATGGAGCACCTCCCCCCCCACTGCGGATTGCCTGGCACGGAGCCAGGTAAGAGTTTCATACACCCCTAGATACAGGCATAGCTGAACTACCAACCAAATTTGATAGTAGATGCTCCATTTCACTGAGACCACCTGAGCCATAAGTGACAAAGATGGCTCCAAGGGAACCCCAAGCTGCAAACCTGCTCCTTCAGGGTGAGTGCAACCCCATCCAGGACAGGTTGAGCACCCTCCATCCAGTCAGAAGAACCACCCACCAACAGCATCTCAGTCTTGTCTGGATTGAGCTTCAGTTTATTAGCCGTCATCCAGTCCATTGTCACAGCCAGGCACCAATCTAGCACATCCACAGCCTCACCTGATGAAGATGGGACAGAGAAATAGAGCATGCTGATGACAATGCACTCCGAAGCTCTTGATGGCCACACTCAACAGTTTCATGTAGATGTTAATTAGCATGCAGGACAAAACCAACTCCTGTGGAACCCCATAATGGGGAATCTATGGGGCTGAGCAATATTCCTCCAAGCCGCCACTTTCTGGAGTCAGCCGTCCAAGTAGGAGTGAAACCACTGCACTGCAGTACTTTCCACTCCCAACTCAGATAATCATCCCAGAAGGATACCATGGTCAATGGCAGCAAAAGCTGCTGAGAGATCAAAGAGAATCAGCAAGGTCACACTCCCTGTCTCTCTCCAGACATAGGTCATTATACAGGGTGACCAAGGCTGTTTCCAAAACTTGGCCTGAATCCCAACTGAAATGGATCTAGATAATCGGTCTCATCCAGAGCTCCTGGAGCTGGTTGGAAATGGTCTGATTTGGTATAAGGCAGCTTCCAATCTTCTTATGAGTCTGGTGCTAGCAGGAAATAGGCTGCATTTCTAGGGATGTACAAAAGTTCCACCACGGATCTTGGGGAGGCCGAATGCCAGCGCATTTGGCCCCCTGAAATCGGTGGCGGAACGGCCCCCTACGCCGCCAGGATGGGACTTACCTGGGGCGGATCTTCCTGGAGGCGGCGGCTCCGGCTGTGGTTAGGCGGCAGCGGCTGCGGTGGCTGGTCTTCCAACCGGCTGCCGCCACTGCCATTTCCAAGTTAAAAAAACACAAAACAACGTGATAGGCTACATAAAGATTTACGTAGCCTATCACGGCTACATTTAAAAAAACACCATGATAGGCTACATAAATGTTTACATAGCCTATCACAGCTGATTAAAAAACAAACAAACACGCGCATACGCAAATGGCGGCGCCCATGGGCGCCACCATTTGCGTTCCTTATTTTGGCACGTCTTAGTCTACGTAAACATTTACGTAGACTATGGCGAAAATAAGGCGAACGCAAATAGCGTAGATGCTACACTATTTGCTTTCCCCTTATTTTCACCATCTTAGTCTACGTAAATGTTTACGTAGACTAAGACGTGCCAAAATAAGGAACGCAAATGGCGGTGCCCATGGGCGCCGCCATTTGCGTACGTGTGTGGTTTTTTTTTTTTTTTACTCAGCCGTGATAGGCTACGTAAACATTTATGTAGCCTATCATGGCTGACTGCAGGTATGCATACGGCGGCGGCTACGGCCGCCGCCATTTGCGTCCCTGCTAGCCAGCGGCCGGATGTCCGGCCGCTGGCAGAGCCGGCTGGGGGCTCCGCAGAATCCCTGTGGAGTGGAGCCGGCTGGCCAGGATTCCGGGGGGGGGGGAGGGACGGAGCGCCTCCCCCCCTGGCCAGAATTTTTGGGGCAGGGACGGAGCGCCTCCCCCCCAGCATCAGCAAAATCCGCGAACAGGTAAGTGACTTTCGTACATCCCCATAGCATTTCTAAAGAAATACTTTGACTAAAGAAGCAGCCATCTGGCCCTTTAGTCATGGAGACAGTTATGCTGCCAATGCAGCAACAAACCTTACAGAAGATTATACTCTCTTCTACAGTATAGTAATGTGTTATACATATATGATTATAGTTATTGTGTATGTGTATGTGTATGTGTGTGTGTGTGTGTGTGTGTGTGTATATATATATATATATATATTTCAAAATAATAATTTGTTATACATGGGGCTCTTCTTGACAATGGTCTGGAAGCTTCAACTTGTGCAAAATTCAGCAGCCAGAATCTCAATACACCAGTCACCAGAGTTGTGACTGGTGTATCTCAGCCGCATTACATCAATTCTTAAGGGATTACACTGGCTCCCTATGCTCTACCAAGCCCAATTCAAGGTTCTGGTTATCATCTTTAAAACCCTAAATGGCTTAGGAGGCAAATACATGAAGAACTACCTCCTGCTTTATTACCCTGCCTTTACTTACTTACTTACTTACTTACTTAACAATATTTATTAATATTGCCATGACACTAAAAACCCTATTTCAAGCCATGATGGACCAACCCCCTGAAATCTAGGGTGCCACCAGGGAGGTATCTCCTGATGAGTGCAGCAGCTGAGCAGGCTGGTAGAGGATCAAGCAATCTCTTAAGTATGCCCATGCATTGTTGTCTACAGAGGAGGCCCTTCTTTGAGTACCATCAGTAGAAGTACACTATACTTTTACAAAGGGGAAGGCCTTCTCTGTGGTGGCATCCTGAGTTCGGAATGCCATCCCAAAGAATACAGGATTGGTGCTGACTCTGTTTTCTTTGCTTTGCTTTTTAAAATTTTAAAATTTATTTTTCTTGTATTATTAATAATGATAATCATATGATTATTATTAATAATAATAGTAATAATAAATGCTGCTTTTTGCTGATCTGCAGACTGAAGATCTTTTTACCTCTGAATTTGTAATTTTCTTATTGGATTTGGTTCCCCTTGTCCCAGTGTTGTGTACACCACCCTGGGATCCTTTGTTGTTAAAGGGTGGTAAATAAATAAATACTCAAAACCCAATTACTTTACAGTGCATTTCTAATTCACAAGTATTTCAGGCTGGAGTGTGCAGAATAATAGGGATATGAACATCTCAGAGGAGTAACCTGTACTTCATTTTATCCTGAGTCTTTTGTTTTATCTGACCTTTGGAGATAGAAATCCTCTTTTATGCTAATGCTGCTAACCACTAAGTACCTTTGGAAGAAGATGGGATAGAAAGTGAAATAAATAATGTAGATGGGAAACTTATTATTATTATTAAAAATAATAGTAGCAATAATAATAATAATAATAATAATAATAAGGATTCTCCTTAAGTAGGGGTTGATAGAAATTGTTATGAAGCATCTGTAAAATTCCCACTTAAACTATGCAATGTATAGTTTTATTTGCAGAAAATTCTTGCAAATCAAGAAGTATCCAATCTCCAATGCATTGGAAGCAATGTTGTTAGCCAAAGCTATTTCTGATGAAACTGCAAGCAAAAGACCACAATTTTTAAGTTAATTACAGTCATTCAGCCGTTGCACTCCAATACCATTTTTTGTTGAATGTAATCCATCATCCGGGCAAGTTATGCCAGAAAACTAGAATTGTTTGTGACAATTTTCAGTGAAATGACACATTTAATTGATAATGACGAGAAACACATCATTACAAAAACATGCATTCTCTTGTGGGTGTTGGCCTCCAAATAACCATTAACCAACTGTTTACCTGGTTCGCAACCTGTTTACCTGGTTCGCAACCTGTTTACCTGGTTCGCAACAAGTCATGATAAGCCATGGTGGGTTGTCACCATGGGTGACTTCTAGGGATGGTGGAGAATTCCGCCATGGACCCCAATAAGTCCATGGCGGAACAGAACACTTACCTCCACCTCCCTGCGGAATCCTCTTCAGCTGGATCATCCGGCTCTGGAGCGCCAGTGATATGACCGCCATAAGGTATTGCTGGCTAAGGGGGATTGACTGCAGATGCAAATGGCATCCAGGATGCCATTTGCGGCCTTAAAGGTTTTAGTTTAAGCTAAATGCAGCCATTTGCGGCTGCATTTAGCTTAAACTAAGACTTTTACGGCTGCAAATGGCATCCTGGATACCATTTGCATTCACAGTCAATCCCCCTCAGCCAGTGATATGGCAATGGCAGCCATATTGCTGGTGCTTTGGAGCTGGCTGGGGGCTCCACAGAATTGCTGTGGAGCAGAGCCGGCCAAAGAGGATTCTGGGGGCGGGGAGGAATGGATCGCTTCCCCGTAAGGGCAGATTCCCAGCTAGACCAGCAGGTAGGGAATCCGCCCATCCCTAGTGACTGCATGGTGGCTTGGCATGACATCTAAACCCAGAGCAGCTTTTTCCATCCTAGGTTGTTTTTAGTGAACAAGCCATCCTGAGAACCCATGGCTTGTAGTAGGGTTGTTTAGGGTGGCTTGTTCTCAGGGTGGCTTGTTATGACATCTGAACCCTGCAGAGTCATTTCGGCATGGGTTGTTTAAAATGCTGTACGTGTGGCTGCCTTTGAAGATGGTTCAGAAGCTGCAGCTCATACAAAATGTGGTGGCCAGATTGATAACAGGGATCAGAAGGTCTACACATATAAGACCTACTGTGGCCCACTTGCATTGGCTGCCTGTAGGTTTCTGGGCCCAATTCAAGGTGCTGGTTTTAACCTATAAAGCCTTACATGGCTTGGGACACAGGACCTGATGGAGCACCTCCCCCTGTTCAAACATGCCCGTACACTACACTCAACATCTAAGGTCCTCCTCCTGGTGCCTACTCCAAGGGAGGCTTGGAGACAGCAACAAGGGAGAAGGCCTTCTCAGTGGTAGCCCCCTCACTTGTGGAATGAGCTCCCTGATGAGGCCCAGCTGGCACCAACATTGTTATCATTTTGGCTCCAGGTCAAGACTTTTCTCTTTTCCCAGGCATTTGGTAGCATGTGATGAGTTTTAATTGGTTATGTATTTGTTTTATGGTTTGGCTGATTGCTCAAAGTTGTTTTTAGATATATGTTGTCTTTGTGCATACTGTCTGTTCATGTGTTTTTTTTAATTTAAAAAAAGAAATTGCTCCTTAACAATTACACAAATGGGTTTGGTGTTTTTATGATTATTTTTGCTTTAGCAAAATAACAAGTGTGCAGGTTCGCAGGCCCACACCAATATTTTCCTATTTTATTCACATGCTTCATTGACTGTTAAATTGGCAAAGCAGAAATGAGCTCCACATACTCCCACAGTAATTACACCTGCTGCAAAAGCTCCCATCACGGTTAGCCAGCCCTTTTGGAGTTCGCTGTGAAGGCAAGCACTGAAATGGAAAAGGAATTTGACAGCTGGCATTTCAACATGTTATGAAAGAGAGAATTTAACAAGTGGCATTTCAAGACATGCTGAGGGCATATCAATGTATCTGGGTATTGTGCTAGTTGCTGTCATACTGGTAGTACAACTGAAGAATGTCAACTATGGTTCTGAGAATGTGTGGACTTGTGAGGGACCAAAGAAAACAAACAAACCAACAAAAATGATCTAATTTGTACAAATCTGAAGGACTGAAAAAAATAACTAATAAATAAATACTGATCCCATTTGGGAAAATTTGAAGGACAGCATTTTTTAAAAAATACTAATCCCATATACACAAATTTGAAGGAAGCCCCCCCCCCAGTTGCCAATGTTAAAATTGCTCAGAAAAGGGGTAGCATTTGAAGTGTGTGGGGGCAGAGAGCATCCCTCCACAGTGAATATGATGTTCCTAGATTTTGTGCTTTGCAACTTGTTGATTTGACAGCTCTGTAGCGATACGGGTATGGCAGGAGCTCTCAGCCATTGGTAATATGAAGATCAGAGAGGGGTTGTGCTGCAAAGGCAGCTGGGATATGTGCTGGGAATGAGTGGGAGGACTGAGGGTGAAAGAAACCATGCCAAGCCACCACACACCTGATCATCTGTTGGAAGTAACATGGGTTGTTCAGCAAACAACTAACCTATGGTGGCTTATTCTCAGGATAGGGATGTTGGAGAAATCCTCCACAGAACCCAAAGTACATGGAGGATCGGATCTCCTACCTCCACCTCCTCATGAAGTCCTCGCTGGCTGGATCCTGCCTGCCGCTGGCTCCGAAGCCCCAGCAATACGGCCGCCATTGCTGTATCGCTGGCTGGACTGACGTACCGCAGACGCAAATGGCATCCGCTATGCCATTTGCATCCCTGCTCTTTGACGTGATAGGCTACGCAAATCTTTACAAAGCCTATCATGTTAAAGAGTGGGGACGCAAATAGCGTCTGCTATGCCGGACACCATTTGCATCCGCAGTACGTCAGTCCAGCCAGCGATACAGCAATGGCGGCTATATTGCTGGGGCTTCGGAGCCGACCGGCAGCTCTGTGGAATCACCACAGAGCAGAGCCGGCCAGCCAGGATTCCGGGGGGGGGGGAGACGGATCACCTCCCCCCCAGCGGACGCCACAAAATGAAATGGGGTGAGTATTTCGTACACCCCTACTTAGCATCACATGCGAACTCACCCATAGTGTGCATGTTACCATTTGGTAAGCCAGAAGTCTGAATCATCCTCCCGATTGTAAAAGACAATTTTAACTACTTCCCTAATTTCTAGAATGAATACAGATTCCCATTACTAAGTGGCAACATTCCATGGTGTGTATATATACATTTAATTCATAAATAATATATTTTTGTGCTTATTCATTTCTATATTGCATTTAAACTCCACCTTTTTCCAAAGAGCTCAAGGTGGCATGCATGGTTCCCCCTCCCTGACTTCATCCTCACAACAATCTTTAGAGGTAGATTAGGCTGAGAGATGTGACTGACCCAAGATCATCCTCCCTCCCTCCCTCCCTCCCTCTTTAACAGCCAGTTTACAAAATTCAGTCACACTCCAGTGACTGAAACAGAAACCAGGATGGGGCTATGCAGATGAAGTGGTGGTAAGGCTATGCACATAGGCGCCAGCCTGATTCTCAAGAGTTGGGACTACTGAAGAAAAGGATCAGATCTAGCCTGCACTTCATTTGGTGTCCTGACTGAGTGCACCCCTTTACTTTATCCAAGTAAACAAATGGTTGGCAAAACACCCCTATGACAGCAGTGCACTTGAGGAAACAGGGCAGTGTCCAATGTTGCCACTGCAAGTCTTAGCTGTTGGGCAGTATACAAATGTAATAAATAAATAAATAAATAAATAGCAGGAATGCCCACTAGCACAATGGGAACTAGTGCTGGCTAGTGCAACCAGGAACTAGCCAAAATCACTGCTTCTAGAACCGGACAAGTCAGCAGAGTTCACGGTTTATGGTAGCACCTGAAAGTGCTAGTAGCTCCACATTGCATCAGTGGATGTTCCCATTAGTGCAATCCGTTTAGAGCTGGTGGATCACCAGCACTGGATACTGCCCATAGTCATAGAGAGAGCAAAACCTGCCCTTTCACCCCGATAGTGTTTCTGGAAAGGGACAAGTCAGTGGAGTTTGCAGTTTCCTGGGTTGCACCTGGAAGTGCTGGTGTCACATTGCATCAGTGGATCTTCCCACTAGTGCAACATGTTTAGAGCTGGTGGATCGCCAGCATTGGATACTGCCCACAGTTGTAGTGAGAGCAGAACCTGCCCTTTCACCCCGATAGTGTTTCTGGAAGGGGACAAGTCAGTGGAGTTCACAGTTTCCTGGGTTGCACCTGAAAGTGCTGGTGTCACATTGCATCAGTGGATCTTCCCACTAGTGCAACATGTTTAGAGCTGGCGGATTGCCAGCATTGGATACTGCCCGTAGTTGTAGTGAGAGCAAAACCTGCCCTTCCAGCCTGATAGTGCATGCTCAAACCCATCTTATAGGGATCCTGCAATGGATTACACTCTTCAGGGAAGTGGGCAACATTCAAGCCCTCCTTCTGCACACATTCCAGTTGTCATACTGATGAGCGCTGTGCATGTCATTAGGTATACAAGTCTGTCAGAGGTTGGAATGCATGTGTTGCAAATAATTTCCTCCCCTCTGCTCTTTTCCCCTTTCTTTCCTCACAAAATACTGTGTGAGGAAAAACCATTTCTGTAAACACAGAGGCTCCAACTGATATGCTCCTTGAAGTGTGAGTGGCAGGGTTGGGCACCTGCCTGCCTACTCATCTACTATGTGTGGGCCAGCATCACCTATAATGCATAAACGTGGGCAAAGAATAGTTACATGCTGGGAAGCTACTCATGTAACATAACCATGTGGAGGGGTGTGTGTGTGCGCGCGCGCGCGTGGACATTTAATGCTAATCTCACTGTAGGAATGGTGGGATGTATTTATGTATGAAGAAAAGTAAACCTTTAAAATTATTGTCATATTTTTCTGCAACAGAAAAAAAAAGTGAGTATCTGTCACACCATATGGCTTGGTGATTGGGGACCGAGAATCGGTTACCTGATTTTCTACTAGCAAATATATATATTTCCCCCCTGGGAATACTAGAATCTTTTTTCCTCTTCTTCTTTATCATTAAAACCTACCATTGCAAAGCCTGTTTGGTGACCTCAGGAGAATCAAATGCCAGCAGCTAGTTCCCGAACCAGCAAGGAAAAGACATATGATTAAAGACAAATGGATATCTTATCTGCCTTTGCCGCAGACATTTTTAGAATTCACTGAACTTCTTTGTCTGAAGAGAGATGGGGGTTCATCTAATTGCTGATCCTGTCAGTGTATGTGCTGGTAATGCTTTCAGGAAATAATGAAAACATATTTAAAAGAAGATTTGGAATTGTTCTTGTATAATTCCTTGTGTTTTGCAACTGCAGCATGAGACTTAGCTAAGGAGAAAGACGGAGCAGTTGCGTGAATAAAATACATTTCCACTTATGAATGCATCCTTTATTTCACTCATTTAGCCATTTTTCTGAGGCGCTATCACTCCAAGATATGCCATTGTCATTAGCTCTACACAGTTAATAGTTACATCTTGTTGTACAGGTAATGATAGCATTGCTTTAAAAGCAACAAATCAGGACATACTAAACATGGATTTCCACCAGCAGCACTAATTACCTAATTGAATTAAGCAACTGAGGATTTTCTCTGCTGTTTGTTGCGGTGTTCAGCAAAGCACACCTGGTATTGATATATGATACGCTGCAATTTTTTTTTTCACTTGTACTGCACATAGAGAAGTGAAATTTAGAAGGTTTTCTGATGTGTCTTATGTTGCCATTTGGGGCACCAAATATTATTAGATGTATCCAATATTTGTTTATATTGATATTCACTTTGAAAGTAATTCATTTCACCCTGCTGAACAAATGGTTGGGAAATGAATGACT
Source organism: Heloderma suspectum (assembly GCF_057233095.1). NCBI lineage: Eukaryota > Metazoa > Chordata > Lepidosauria > Squamata > Helodermatidae > Heloderma > Heloderma suspectum. The sequence continues at coordinate 178,723,704 of NC_139461.1, forward strand.
CACCACCTTGCCAGATATGTGTCTTGTTGGCCTTGAAATGGCCTTGAATGCCATTTCTTTGGTGGAAAAGTGGAACATTAAGTGAATGAATGAATGAATGAATAAATAAATAAATAAATATTGTTTCCATGGATGTCTGTGCCCTGGTTGCTAGTAATAATTCTTGGCACCATTATTCTTCTTCTTTGCCCTCATTGTCCTTCACTTTGTCCTTCTTTGCCCTCATTGCCCTTCACTTTGTTTGCCCACACTTCTGTTCAGTTTGATTTGCTGTGACAACCCACATGATTTTGCTTATGGGGATCTGTGACCTCATCACACCAGACATACAACATCAACAAAATCCCAGAAGTCCCTTCCACAGCCAGGGTTGAATTGAGACAGCCACTTCAATCCACCTCCCCACTTGCAGGTGGTAACCTGTGGGTGGCTATTTCTGCACTAGTTTGAAGGTTGCAATTTGAGTCAGGATGTGCTGCTGGTGGCTTCAGCAACAGAATAGCAATGGCTGCTGCCACCATCCTTTCCTTCTTAGGACGAGGATCTAGGATGATAACTGTTTTTCCACACTCATGAACATGTTGCCTTGGGACTGGAGAGCAGAAGGGAAGCACACTCTGGCTTCTTCTGTCAGCCAAGGGATCTAGGCCCCCTGGGTGGCTGCACCCCGTCCTTCCCAGGAATAACATCAAGCCAAGGGGGAGACCAACATGGCCCATCCATCGGCCAGAGAAGGAGCAATTGCAGGGAGCTCACTTCCCCCTCCCTGCTGGAAAGAACACCCAGCTCCAATTGACAGTTGTGCTGCTGGGACTGCAGAAGGAAGGGGAAAGAATTAGGGATGGTGTGGGTGCTTGACTGGATCCAAATCCCCCCACACACACACCCAAACCCGGCAACCCACCCACCCCTATGTGCAAGGCCAGGATTCACAGCAGCCACCTGGCATCCATGTGATTGTCCATTTTTACACAAGATGGGGCTCTGTATTTTTGTAGATCTACTGCTTGGATAGTAGATCTACACAATGGTGGCCATAAAGGTTCATTTCAGCCATAGAAAATACATTTATTTATTCATTTCCTTTCTATACCACCCAATAGCCGAAACTCTGTACAGAGATAGAAATACAGAGTTCCATCTTGTGCAAAATGGCTGCTCATCAAAAAAATGAGAGCTGCTGCTGAGAGCCCCCTGAACGGCCCAGTGGCTTGCCTGATGCTGCTCACTGGGTTGGGTAAGTGCAGGAGTTCAGGGAGCAGTGTGTGGGGCGGGCAAGAGATGTTTCATTTTATCCCTAGAAAGAATGCTTGGGATAAAAATGCAGTAAATAAATAAGTAATTTCACAGGTCATCACCACCTATGAAATGTATATTCTGTCAGAACACTGCCAACCAATTGTGAGAGAGGATGAGGTTGCAGGTCTAATATATAGGAGTAGGAAGGTTTAAAAGTAAGAACTGAGCCATTTAGGCTGGTATGCACTGTACTCTTCCTGTAATTAATTCACTTCTCCCCATTTCTGTGTAGATGTTCTGTATTCAGAAGGACCCTCAAGGCAGTTCACAACAATTTGACACAATTTGCAATTAAAACTATCTAAAACACAATGAAAATCAAAACACTGGAATAGCAATATAAAAACAGAACTAAAAAGCATCACACAGTCGTAGCGGTATTAAAGAAACAAATCAAAACCCTGTTGGGCTGATCATGGTGGAATCAAAGGAGTGGGGGGAGAGGGGTACAGGAGGCTATCAGGAACTGCTGACTGCTGCCCCATGTGGTGAACCACATCACTACACATTCTCAGTGGAAACCTTCTGGACTGACTCCCCCAAGGCTGACCATTGGCTCCTCCTGAGCAGGAAGGAGTATAAGAGGGCTTCCTGTGGCTGAGCTCTGATGCTCCTCCATGTTTCTTTTAGATTTGACTCCTGCCTCATTCTTAGGTCTTGTCTCGTGGTTTTCTATCTGATCCTAAATGCTTTTGGTCCTGAATCCTAGCTTGTTCTACAGTCCTACCCCTTTGGGTTTCAATATTTAAAGGCCAAACTATAACAAACATTTGCAAGAGGGCTTGCAGAATAAAAACTAACAAGATAAAACAACAACAGCATAAAAAGAGAAATGAAGCAAAATGTAATGCTGCATTCAAATAAACACTAAATGTGTTTTAATCCAAATTGGTTAACCCATTAAATCTCCCCCAGCAAAACCCCATATGAGTAAAACACTAATTCTGAAGAGAGAGAAAAAATCTTTCTTCACATACAAACAATGCATATATCTGTCATAGCAGGCACCGTATTGAAAGAGGTACTCCCTCCTATGTGAATGTAAAACTAGGTGTTACTTGGGAGATCCATGACAGGATCTTCACACATTGTTTAAATCTTAAATGCAGTGGGAAGGGTGATTGGACTTAAGCTGTGACACATCAGGAGGAGAACAGATTCCGTTGCAGTGTTTCCCTCCCTTTTTGAAACCATACCTCAAAGCTGTTATTAGCTGTGATGGGAAAAAAGGCAGGCATGATGTAGGTACCTGTCTCTTTTTCTCACCATGGCAAATACCACCAGTGGAGTGTATTTTGACCAGGTAAACAGCATAGGGGAAAGGGTCGCATCCTGATCTCATAGTAGGGATGCAGCATGCTGCTAGAGAAATTTGAGACAGACTAAAATGAGCTCGGACTTCTAAGAATCTGACCTGCGGAATCCACTACAGAGAGACCCCCTCAGGCTGCACGGAGTCTGTGGACTTCTGGACCTTAAAAAAAACCAACAACCCCAAACTTTATGTATATTTACTTGTAGGAAAATGTAGACATTTCTGCTGAGGAGAAGTTAATAATGCGCATATGTGTGTATGTGAAAATGTGAAATGTTGTGATGGCATGTATTTATGTATGCACCAAATGCACATCTTTGCACATACGCAAATATGCGCATTTCTTGCAACCACCATTTTATTTTTCAAAAAACGGTGACTGCGGAGCTCAACGAGGCTGCCAGGGTGAGTGTGGGCTGTTTGTTGCGCATGGGAGGGGTCGAGTGCAGTCCAGGGACCAGTGAGCAGGGGCAGGGGCTGGGTGGACGCCTGGAGAACCCGGTTCACCCCCCCCAAGGTAAATTACGTAAATTGCTATGAAACCTCTTATGTAATTATTTGCGCATTTTTCCGCATGATGAAAAGAAAATAATTCACATCTGTCTGTGAGTAGACGACAGAACAAAAGGCACCTGACAATCCGCGAAACACAGCTGAAATGGATTTTACAGTCCTTACATCCCTACCTCATAGTGTTCTGGCCCTGATCCACTTTGTCCCCACCTTGTAGGTTACCTTTATACTTGTTCCCCTTCAACCCAATATCAGTCGTTGATTCCACAGCTGCATGTGCTGGGATTCTATCTTCCCCCTCACAATGGAGATGAAGGTTGAGAGCTCTGGTTATAGAAACCTGTGTAACATGCTGTTTAGCCCTGAACAGGCCTAGTGCCAGGTTCAAGGGGGGCCCAGGTCAATGGGCACTCCCCCCCATCTGCTTCCCAGGGGATTTCCTGCCCCTCCCTCCCTGCTTCCTGTGTGATTTCCCCTCCTCATAATCTTACTGGGTGGCAGGAACAAGTAGCAGGGAGGCTACGTTGCCCAGCCTGGTATGTCTCCTTTCAGCCCTGGATCCTTGATGGGTGGAGGGGAGTCATGCTGCACAGGTGGGATCCCATCCAAGCTGGCACAATCTCTTTCATCTTTCAACAACCTAGTGCTGAAAGGACAAAGGAGATACACTTGGCTGGATGATACTGTGGCAGCTGCCATCTTCTTTCTTGGCCCTGGTCCCCAATGTAGCATCTCTGAGAGGCGAGAGGGGGAGGGGATAGCAGCCTCTGTAGACACCTGGGCCAGCGCTTCTCTTTTCAGATGTAGCCTTAAAATAATTTAAAGTAAAACAAAAGAAAATAAGCCTGGCATCAGCCCCAGCGGGCCTTCTGGTTGCTGATGCTTGGCTCAACAGTGAAAGAGAAGGTAGCATCTGTGATCCATGAATTTGTATGAATTTGTAAGTGCTTATATTAATAGCCAATATTTTAAGCACAAATCTGCTGCTCCATTGATCACAGCAATATATTTTTGTTCAATTGATCTGAAGATTTTAAATCAATTCACCAAATCAAATAAATGTTACAACCCTACAGTGAACTATATATGCAGTTGGAGTTTTAGTCTTTATATGTAATACAAAATCTGATTTTGGAATTTGTGCTATTTTAACAGGTGGAACAGATGGTCATGATAACACACAATTCTCCATATGTTATGTGTGACCGTGTTAAGATGCTGACGCATTATTTTTAGTTTTGCAGGAAAATGCAACTGCTGTGAGCCTGACTGCTATCATACCATCAAGCACATGAGATTGGATCCAAAGGTGCTCTTTTGCTACCAAATGGCCTCTTCTGCCCACAGAAGGGGTGCTTCCAAGGTGATGGAAGAGCATTGCATCAGAAAAGTGACCTGAAATCCAAAGGAGTTCTTCCATTTGTGCAAGCTCTTGTCTAGTATATTCCACAAGTTCTTTTCAATACCTTTTTATTAGGGTTGTGCAGAGACCCACTGATCTAAGGCGGGCCGATCTGACTTGGGCAGATTCGGGGGGGACCCTCACCCATCTCAGCACCGAACCCAAAGTGGGGTTCAGATGTCAAACCCCGCTTCGGGTCCCCCCCGATGCCCCTGTGCAAACCTTCTTACCTTGCTGCCGCTGCCTCCTCCACGCTCCACCATCGTCCTCACCGCCTCCTCTGGTGCCACCCTCACCGCCACTACCATCCTCGCTGCTGCTGCCCTGGCTGCAGTCCTCGCTGCCACCAGCTGCTGAGGCCTGGACACGCACAGAGACTCTCACTGCAGGGAGTTGCCATTTTAAAAAATGGCAACCTCCTGGAACTTCCTGGAGGTTGCCATTTTAAAAATGGCGACTCCCTGTAGTAAGAGTCACCATGACCCACGAGTGCGTCCAGGCCTCAGCAGTTGGTGGTGGCGAGGACGGCAGCAGTGAGGACAGTGATGGTGGCAGTGGCTCAGTTAAGGACCTGGAGGCACCAGGGGGGCTGGGCCAGAGGGGCCTGGGCCAGGGGGGCAAAGCTCCGAAGTGCACCAAGCACTTCGGAGAGCCCCCAACCTGCTTTGGGTCACTTCGTGTCCCCTCTGCTTTGCCTTGGAAGGGGCACAATGGGACCCAAAGCAGCCTGCTTCAACTTGGGGTTCAGGCCTCAGGCTGAAGCGGTGCACAGCCCTGCTTTTTATGGAGTACCAGAATTTCCTTTTTAAATTATTATTTGAATATTTTATCCCCCCCCTTCCAATAGATTGGATCCAGATTTAGTCATACATAGAGCAGACCTATTGCAATTAAGTTAGTCATGAGTAACTGAAGTCCTATTGATTTCAATGGGCTTACTCTGAATATGACTGAAGTCTGAATCCAACTAATAAGTCTGAATCCAACTAATATGTTAGTGTTGCTCATGATGGAAAACAATGAAATCAGCATACAAGCTAGAAGCAATGTGTTTTTAATATACAACTTGATTATGCAACTCATGTATTTAATGTTTCTCATACTATAATGCAACATCCAATACACTGGGGTACAAGCACTGGAAGGAGTCTTCTGCTTCTTGTGAAAGAGGTCACAGAGCACCATGAAGATATTTTCTTCTTCTTCTCACTAGGGATGTACGAAAGTCACTTACCTTTCGCAGATTATGTTCATAGTTGGGGGGGAGGCACTCCATTCCTCCCCCCGGGAATCCTGGCCAGCCGGCTGTGCTCCGCAGGGATTCTGCAGAGCCGCCGGCCAGCTCCGCCAGCAGCCGGACATCCGGCCTCTGGCTAGCAGGGACGCAAATGGCAGCAGCCATAGCCGCTGCCGTTTGCGTCCCTGCAGTCAGCCGTCATAGGCTACGTAAATGTTTACATAGCCTATCATGTCTTTTTTTTTTTTTTTAACTGGAAATGGTGGCAGCGGCAGCTGGTTGGAAGACCGGCCGCCACCGCCACCGCCTCCGAACCGCCGCCGAACCTGCCGCTGCCAAGAAGATCCTCCCCAGGTAAGTCTCATCCCGGGGGGGGCAGGGGGGCAGGCCGTTCCGCCACTGATTTCGGGGGGTCGAATGTGCTGGCATTCAGCCTCCCCGAGATCTGTGGTGGAATTTTCGTACATCCCTACTTCTCACAGTTCTTTGGGGACATGCCATTGTCCACATTTCTCATGAAACTGTGGGAATGACCGTAAGCATGACTTGTGCAACCATACTAACCAAATGCAGCATCTGTGAAGTCATTCGTTGTTAACTATGTTAAGAGAACTGGGATTTGGGGAAGGGTTATAGATGAGTGGTAGAGGACATGCTTGGTAGGCTAAGTGCCCAGAGTCAGCTCCTGGCATCTCCAGGTAGGGCTGGGAAAGACTAATGGAACAATGGTCTGATTTGGCATAAGGCAACTTCCTATGTGTCAATGCCATATGCAAGAGTCTTTCATAGAATGAATGCCTCTTTTTATTTCTGGGTCATCACGGATGCAATGAATATGAACTTGAGCACGCTCTGGGAGAGAGCGCAGGACAGGAAGGCCTGGCGTGCTATGGTCCATGGGGTCATGAAGAGTCGGACACGACTGAACGACTGAACAACAACAACATATATGTGCCTAAGAGCCAATTGAGACATGTATGCATAGCCAGAGTCATTGAAAACTGTGGCACTTGTGACCTTGACTTCGTTGGTGTCTCAATGGTACCTAAGCCATGTGAGAAAGAAGACAGATTATTGTTTGTATAAAGCAGAGGGAGAGAGAAAACGCAATTGTTACTCTACCTCATCACTCTTCACTGTTACACAGTGTTGACCATGAAAATATGCCAACAGCAGGATATGCAATTAATATGAATTCAACTATTTATACCAAATATCTCACTGGAATGGTTGATAACATTCTTCAGGAGACCTGTTGCGAAAAAGACTTAAATCATTCATACATAATCATGCTGTCAGTTACGATGTTCTATAGTTAAAGATCTCCTGGTGCTGCCACCATAAATCATTCAGAGGTTGAAACTTTCAAACACTTCTTTTATTTCTTAAAGATGAAAAGAATTTTGGAAAGAAAACTCACACATTATTGTACCGATGTGCAACTTTGGTAGTATAAAATTCCAAAATGAACTTTGAGGGCATCAACAAGGAAAGTACATAGCTGGGCTGCCATGACCTCCCCCTCCCCACACTGCCACTGCCATATGATCCCCAGAAAAGTCCAGACATGTTATTTTAAGAATACATATGCTGCTCCTCAACTGGGATATTTCCACAGTGCCCCATGTCGGCTCCACGGGGGGAGGACCCTGAACATCCTCCCTGCCTGTAAAGTTTGTTAAGAAAGACTCATCAAATGGTAGGCAGTGTACAAGAAGGATAGTATCTTTATCCTTTCATAGTTTATAGAACACTTGAGTTCCCACCTTTTGAGGAGGTGTGTTAAAGTCTCTCATGGCAAGGAGCCTCACCTTCCTTTCTTGCCATAAGCTTGCTTTACCCTATTGTGTAGGCTCTTTAACTTTGCCCCTCAGATCCATCTCTATAGTTTCCAGTTCTAAGGATGGGAAAGGAAGGATGGTTGAACTCACCGATATTCTTCAAATGCCACCACGAAGCTCAGTCTGCCTTGCTTTCATTTTCATTGTGAACCATTTATCTTTTCATTCAAATGGGAAAAGTGCACATTTCTGTGCACATCTTTTAAACGTGTGCACTTTTTCTCCCTAGCCTAAAGAGTGAAAATGCATTTTTTTAAAAAAGTGCATTTCAAAGTACATACTTTAAAAGAATGCATTTTCTGAATGTGATTGCAAGCTCATGAATAGGGATGTGTGAGCACACCCCAGCTCAGGTTCTCCAGGTGCCTGCTGAGCTGCTGTCCTCATTTGCCCCCTGCTCACACCTGCTTGCACCCTCCTGGACTCACCTTTTTCTGTACAAAAAAGGAAGTATTGAAAATGTGCATATTTAAATATGCGCTGTTTAGGGCTGGAAAAGCTTAGTAGGCGTAATATCAGAGGCCTCTAATATTGGGACAGGATCGTGGTGAGTCTGGGAGGGTGTGAGCGGGTGTGAGTAGGGAACGAGCGAGGAGAACAACTCAGTGGACGCAGTCTGGGGATTGCAGGCAGGGGGGCCTGACCGGCCCCCAGACCCAGTTGGATGCCTGCTACATCCCTACTTGTGAATGTCCAAGCATTTTTTGAAAAATGTGCCCCTATTTGTGTTCAGGGTTGCAAACAGGACAAGTTCTGATGATTTGTGAACTGAAACAAAATGGAGCTGTAAGGCTGAGGCTTGCTGGGCCATGCTCCTGCCAGGTGTAGGCTTTGGCTGGGAACACTGACCACTCTAGCAAAGATACCTAAGTGCCACTGGGTTTTGAAAGGCCCCGTAGACCACAGAACCCCTCAGGGAAATCCCAGGCTGTGGTTCCTTTCTTCCCTTGAGGCCTCTGACTTCCCACCAGCGTCATTCCACCAACCCCTTCATCTAGAATGGCCATGTGTCTTTTATATATACAGAGGACAGTTCTGTATTTGAAGGGCTGCCAGAGGCTGGTCCTTTATTTTGAGGGTGTCTTCTATTTGTAGGGCTGTCCAGTCTGAATCCAGTTTAAAGATAAGGAACCATCAGAAGGGAGAGCAGGAGCCTTGAAGCTGTGCATCAACAGCACTAGGTGAGCAAACTGAGGAAGGCACACAAGTCATCTGGCCACAGTCTTCCACAGTATGGTCAGATGGACTGTATCTTTATTTAAATTATAATAATTATTTCTAAATTGCCACGGTGGCTTAGTGGTTAAGATGCTGAACTGCAGACTGGAAGGTCGGCAGGTCAGCAGTTCGAGACCCGAGTGCTGCGTGACGGAGTGAGCTCCCGTGTTCAGTCCCAGCTTCTGCCAACCTAGCAGTTCGAAAGCAAGAAATTGCAAGTAGATAAATAGGTACCGCCTCGGTGGGAAAGGTAACAGCGTTCCGTGCATTTCGGTGTTCAGTCATGCCGGCCACATGACCACGGAAGCGTCTTCGGACAGCGCTGGCTCTTCGGCTTAGAAACAGGGATGAGCACCGCACCCTAGAGTCAGACATGACTGGTTGGGGACACCTTTACCTTTTTATATACATTAGCATATTCAAATTTTATTCAGATCAGTGTCCTCTTTTGTCCTCTTTTTTGGTGATTCACAAATGGTTACCCTACCTTCCTCCAAATCTTTCTTTTCTTACCACTCCCTGAGCTTGCTACATCTCCTCTCCTTAGTACCCCTGGTGTTTCTATGTTGCTCTTCTCAGCCACCTACATTTCCTCTCTTTCTGTTGCAGCTGTCTCTCTTCCTCTCCCCTTTCTCTCCTTCCCTCCAGGTTATAGCTCCATATGGTGCTGTCTTTTCCCACTTTCTTGCCTCCTCTCCTCACCCTCCTCCATACTTCTTCTCAGCCAGGGGATTAAATAGGCCTGTTTCCCATAGCAGTTCTTCTCCTTCCTGCCCAGTGGGCCACATTGGTGGTGTATGCCAGCTTCTGCCTTAGCTCACAGGCTCCCAGACCCTGCATATAATGTTAGCTGTGGATGTTGGATGCCATGGCCATTCCAGGCCAGCTCCCCTGGCACCAGGACAGGAAAGAGGAATAGCAGTATGGAACCCCAGCAATTTCATATAGCAGCTTAGAAATAAAATGATAAATCAAACAATAAAACAATAACTTGGGAACATGTCCTACACATCCCATAAACAATGCAAATAACATTTGTCCTTTTTTCTTGGCAACTAATTCATTTAATTTTTTTAAAAAAGATAAAATAAATTCTACCATTTATGTGCCAACCATTTAGAATATGTATTTTTTTTTTGAAATTTTCTTTATGCAGCTCGATGATTATACACACACAGAGAGAAGGTTGGATCCAGACTAGCCATGACTAACTTAAGTTCCATTAATTTCAATGGGTCTGCTATAAACAGGACTAAGGGTGGATCCAACACATAGTTGTCGCCGTCATTACTTTTTAAAACTAGGGATAGTTCGTTTTGTTGTTGTTGTTGTTGATTTGCTTTTTTAAATGTTAAATTGTTTCCCCTCCCATTTTTCCATAGGAGCACAGATGATAGGGAATGGTGCTTTTTAATTACCATTATGTACATGTGTGCCAAAATCCATCATGGACATTCTGGAATGTGGAATTCCTGCCAGAACTGAAGTGGGGTGGAACCCAAGGGATATCAGAGTGTCAGAACAATTACAGAGTGGAACTGACAAAATCTGCTCACCTCTACAAATAATTGGCTGGCTGTTTCAAATAAATATATACAGTTCTGCCATCCAGCCCATCTCTCCTTGGCCTGCCTGCATGTCCAACTACATGATTCACAGAACCCAGGGCCAGTGCCTAAGGTAGGCATGGCCAGGCACCTGCTGAGGGCCCACAACCCAGCAGGGACCCACTGACAAGAGCTTCCTAAACTTGCTCCTCCTCTTCATCATTGCAACCTTCTTGTCCATCTGCCTCTCACCCTTTCCCAGAGAACAGTAGAGGGGGGAAGGTGGAGTAGTAGATGCCACTACTTACTTGCTTACTGGCTCTCTGTCTGTCAAGCTAGCAATTCTTACCAGTGATGACAAAGAGGATGAGGAGCAAAAGCAGCTGGTGACAATGGTGGTGAGAGAAGGTAGACTCACCGAGGGAGGAGACCCACTGAGGGTGTCTTATCCAACATCCCTCAAAAACCTAGAACCACTGCTGACAGTCACCCAGTCTCTCTTTGATCCCAAATAAAAGCCAGTTATCCCAATTATCCCAAAAGCAGGAAAAAAATGGGAATGGGAAAAATGGGAAAACTAGAAGAGCAGTGAGAGAGATACTTTTGATACTTCCTCAAGCTGGAAGAGCAGGATATGGCATGATGTGCTGATTTAATACTCCCTAATACTCCCTATTTAATCCCCATCATGTTCACATGGCAGAGAGTGGGAGCAAGCCTCAAGCTTGCATGCCTTTACTCACCATTTGTGCATCCCAGCTGCACACAATTTCCCCGCTCATGCATAATCTGTTCATATAAATAAGGGGTGGAAGGATATGCCTCCATTCACATGAAATAATAATAATAATAATAATAATAATAATAATAATAATAATAATACTTTACAAGCTGCATTTTAGGGAAAACCAAGGTAGCATACAAAATTTAAAATCACAAAACAACAAGAAAAACAATAGCAAAACAATAATAAACTCAAGATCAGCAACCAATAAATTCCTGACTCAGTTATAGGTCAAGGAAAATAAGTAATCCTATGGTCTCTAGAGAGTGTCTAGATGGCCTTAGGATTTTTCAGCTTCTGGGAACCGAGCTCGGAGCATATAGGCAGCATGGTTCTTCCCCATCTCTGTGCTTGTAACCACAGCACAGAGCGGGCGAAAAGGGGGCATTCTTAGGGGCAGGGAGGAGATGGTGGAAGTTATGATGCTTCTTATGCACCATGTGGCTTTCCCCCCTATCCTGCTCCAAGGTCCCCAGCTAGACAGCCAAAATCAGCTGTCTAGCTGCAAATGCAGGGTGGCTGGAGCATGGAGGAGAGGATCCCCTCCATGCTCTGCCCACCCTGCTTTGGATAGTTGGCTACCTCCGAGTTCGGAGGGAGCTGACTATCCTAATAAAATTGCACCCTAAGGCCTGTTTCAAGGCCAGTAATGATAATGATGGGGTCCGCTTGAGTCCCAGTATTGGGAAAAAGGTGGGATATAAATAAATAAATATAATAATAATATATAATAATAATGGGGCCCATGAGATGTACTTTATGTATTTATTTTGTTACAAGATTTATACACCGCTCAACATCAAAGATTTTGGAGGAGTGAACAACAGATAAAAGAATAAAACATGATATTAAAACAGTTAAAACATTTTAAAAGAAACAGATTCCACACTTAATAAACTGTGGCTGGTCATTCAAGGAAGGCCTCTCGAAATAACAATGTCTTCTGGTAAATCCATTAAAAAAAAAAAAAACCCTTGATGGAGCAAATGTCTCATGCATCCCTAGGATTGAATGCACCACTCCAAGGGCTCAGGGGTTGTACTGAAAGCAGCAAGCAATCCTGCATTTCTGTTTCTAGAACTAGGTATATTCATATGCTTCAGGTTAGTAGTGTTTCTTTATGATCTGCAGAATCAAAGTCAAGATAAATTGACTGAGTCAGAGGTTCTGTTAATCTCTGTGGGATATCTTTGAAATGGCATATATATATATATGTATGTATGTGTGTGTGTGTGTGTATATATATATATATATATATATATATATATATATGAAATTGGATCTAGATGAATGTGCTACATGGAGCAATTCAGCATTTTCAAAAGCATAATTTGGATGATCTAATTTCTCTGAATATATGATTCAAGAAATATAAAGTATTATATCTAATGACTGGATAATTAGACTACCATATCCAGGACAATTCTTCTCATAAACCTCAAGATTTGTCACAATTAAACTTTGACCATCCATTTTAGCTTCTATAAAAACCAATGAAGATGGTGACATATGTTTAAATTGGACAATCTGGGACAAAATTAATAAGATGAAAATGAATATATTTTAGGGTGTTTTTAAAAAATATATCTGATCAACTCAGTTCATTTTGCAATGCAGACTGAACAAAATCCTAATCACAGCTGAAACATCACAAAAGGCACATATTGTCCTAACCCAGCTCAAACTTGGGGATGGGAAACAAATTTGTTCAGTTCTCATTTTAATGTGAAGTTACCTAATTTCACACTTTACAACCACTATGCGAACCAAAACTTGGTTTATCTATGCACGAAGCCACATTGGCTGCATATTCAGCAAGATGTCCGGAGGGACAAGGCTGCATTTCCAGCCACTCTATGATGGTTGGTTGGTTTGTCACCTGTATGACTGAGATAGCGACCCAGGTAAGATGATTCAGTCCCTGATCTCTTCCCTATAGACAGTGGAGGCACAAAATCATGCATTTCCACCTCCCACCCCTGAAACACCTCTCCTGCCTCTATTCCAAATCCTGTCATTGGATAGATATCAAATTAAGCAAGGTTTTTAATATCGATAACTTCCAGATTCTTTACACAATAATTCCTGTGCACCCTGTCTCTGTATACTATAAAATGTTGATTGCTCTGAATTGTACTTTACTTTAAAACTTAATTCCATTGTTGTTTAAGCTCTAGCTCAGAGATACTAGTAGGGATGTTGTGGCCACTCAATTTGGGGGTGGAGTCCAAAAGATTCCCCCCACTTGGCCCCCCAGATCCCCATTCATTGACCACATGGCACTCACTGAACCCATCTGCAAGTGCCACACAGTCTGTGAGCATCCAGCAGCCTGTCCGCTCCTTCCCCAAGCTGCCATTTTGCACAACCATGGCGGCTCGGGCATTTCCAGGAAGGTAATGTTGCATATATTCCAGCCGTAAAGGGCAATCTATGCAACATTACAGGCATGAATGACCCATTATGGTACTGGGCCATTGTACTGCATAATATGAACACCCCCATTTAAAAACAATATTTAAGATGCAATGCTATGATCCCTGGGACAGCATCACAGGACAACAGGGTATGTTGGAGGGGGCAATCCAACCTTGTATCCCCCCCCCACCACTGCAGAAACCTTTATAACCAGTCCATCTCTGATGTCAGAAATTCAGAGAAGGGAGAACATAAGAACTTAAGAAGAGCCCTGCTGGATCAAACCAAGGGTCCACCTAGTCTAGCATTCTATTCACGTAGGGGCCAACCAGGTGTCTGTGGGAACCCACAAGTAGGATATGCGTGCAATGCCACAATCCCACATCAACTGCTATACATAGGCATTCCGCCTTTGATAATGGAGGTAGCATTAGCCATCAGGACTAGTAGCCATTGATTATACTCCATGAATTTCTCTAACCCCCTTTTAAAGCCATCCAAATTGATGGTCATCACTACCTCTTGCGGTAGCGAATTCCATAATTTAATGGTTTAACCATTAATTCCATTTAATGGTTCATGTGAAGAATGCATAGCTAAGAAATAATTCCAAGGGTGTGTATGCAGGGATAGTTTGTGGATACGCAGGAACCACAGCCCTACAAGTACGTAGGTATGCCCCCAAAGCAGTGGCGGGTGTACACCAGCCCTGGAGCTTTTGTAGAGTAATTTGCTCCCACTGAAACTAATGGAAGGGAATTGGTAAACACACCCACACCCACGGAAAACAGAAACAAAGACACTGCTCTTCCTGCACTTCCACCCTGCTGGCACTTTTTGGATCCACACCCACTGGGATTGCTCTGTTAAAAGCTTTTATTGGGATCACATGCATTTGTCAAAATAAATGAAGCTTTGAAGAGAAACAGATTCCTCCATGCAGTGGATCATGCCACATCTGCTCTGCCCCCTCCATTCTATGCCTTGGCTTATGGCAAAGGTGGGCTAAATGATCTATGTTTGTTTATTGTTAGCCATTGCATTCTTGGGGGGGGGGGGTCCACAAGTGATTTACTCTGAGCTGGCTGTGTGTTGAGGTTGTTAGGGATACATGACATTGGGCCATCCAGCAGCCACCCCGGAGCTTGTCAAGGAAAAACCAGATTTCCTGAGACTGCTTAAAGTCTGATTCTTTTCCTTAAGTTGGGTCCTCCCTGGTACAGTTGTTGTATGCCCCAACCCCCGCATTTAGCTCGGGTATGCTAGCCTTGCCCAGGGGTGTGCCTTTCACCATGACTCCAGTCAAGGGGGGTTTCCTGTGTGTTTCCCATGCCCATCCCTGCACAAACCAATTAATGTCTCCTCAGAAGTAACTCCCGTTGTGCTGAATGAGGCTTGCCCTCTGAATGCCCACATCAGAACTTACAGACATCCCCCCAATTGACATGGCACAGTTTAAAGTAGGGATGGCGGAGAATTCCGCCACGGATCTAGGGATGTACGAAAGTTCCGCCACAGATCTCAGGGAGGCCAAATGCCAGCGCATTTGGCCGCCTGAAATCGGTGGCTGAATGGCCCGCCCCTCCTGGGACGGGACTTACCTGGGATGGATCTTCCTGGCAGTGGCGGCTCCGGCGGCGGCTCCGGCGGCGGCTGCGGCGGCTGCGGCGGCCGATCTTCCGACTGGCTGCCGCCGCCACCATTTCCAGGTTAAAAAAAAAAAAAAGTGATAGGCTACATAAAGATTTACGTAGCCTATCACGGCTAGATTTTAAAAAAACACCATGATAGGCTACGTAAATGTTTACGTAGCCTATCACGGCTGACTTAAAAAAAAAAAAAGTGCGTATGCAAATGGCGGCGCCCATGGGCGCCGCAATTTGCGTTCCTTATTTTGGCACGTCTTAGTCTACATAAACATTTACGTAGACTACGGCGAAAATAAGGGGAAGGCAAATAGCCCATGGGCGCTGCCATTTGCGTACGCACGTTTTTGTTTTTGTTTTAATCAGCCGTGATAGGCTATGTAAACATTTACGTAGGCTATCACGGCTGACTGCAGGGACGGAAACGGTGGCAGCTACGGCCGCCGCCATTTGCGTCCCTGCTAGCCAGTGGCCGGATGTCCGGCCACTGGTGGAGCCGGCTGGCGGCTCCGCAGAATCCCTGTGGAGCAGAGCCGGCTGTGGAGCAGAGCCGGCAGGATTCAGGGGGGGGGAGGGACGGAGCGCCTCCCCCCCCAGCCAGAATTTCGGGGGGAGGGATGGAGCGCCTCCCCCCCAGCATCAGCATAATCCGCGAACAGGTAAGTGACTTTCGTACATCCCTATCTGACACATCTTTAATTTTAGAGTGGGTTTTTTGTGCTTTAATTCCACTAAAAGGGTGTACAAGGAGGTTTTTGTATGTTACAAGGCAAAAGAAAATGAGGTTTTGAAACTTGGTGAGCTACATGGTTGATGAAGTAAGTTGACTTCAGCACACTACATAGGTGAAGACTTCTATGTGAATGTATAAAGCAAGCTTATAATAAGGGCCAAAGTAGACATGACCTGGGAGATCCATGATTAGGGTCTCCCACTGTTGCTTTGACAAAGTGAAGCAGCCTCCAGATGGATGCTTTGATGATCAGGGAAGTGGCTATCTTGGAGAGGTATTTAACATTTTCCTTCCTTGTCCGTTCCCGGATCTGAATCTCTTGCTGAACCTGCTATTAATTCTAAAGATGCTGTGAGCAGGATCAAGGTGAACACAACCCTGCTCAAAGCCTGCTGACACTAAGCAAGTCTCTACTTCTCCTGATCCTGCAAGCTACTTCACCTGACCATGAATTATCCTATGTTCCTTCCTTTACCCCAAACTTCAGAAGCTTACCTTGGGGGAAGGGAAGATGGTGGCAGTCAGTGCTTCCACACCCTGTAAGGGCATCTTTTCCTGACAGGGACATGAACTACAAGTCCCAGAATCCTGGTGCTAAACTGAGGCTCTATGTATCATTTCCACCAAGGGGAAGGCCCTCTGGGACCTTGACAGGCATACCACCAGTTTCCTGGGACCTGTAGTCCCATCCCTTGTGGAAAAGGATGCTCTGCACTGGACTGGAATTGCCAAATGCTACCACCTTCTGCCTGGAAATGCCTGGAACTGAACTTAGAAATGTTTGCATGTCAAGTATGCAAATCACACCTGCGAAAAGGTAAGTGACTTTCGTATATCCCTACTTTGAGGACAAAATTGCTTGATGCTGTTGTTAGTGCAATATAGGGATGTACAAAAGTCACTTACTTTTCCACAGCTTTGATCCACGGTGAGGGGGAGGCGCTCCATCCCTCCCCCAGGAATCCTCCCTGGCCGGCTCCACTCTGCAGCAGCTCTGTGGAGCTGCTGGCCGGGGCCATCCACAGCCAGAGTTCCGTAGCGCCTGCCATTTGCGTCCTGCCAGACTGCCGTGATAGGCTACATAAGTATTTACATAGCCTATCACAGTAAAGGCAGCTACGCAAATGGTGTAGCAGCCGCCATTTGCGTGGCTGCCTTTACCGTGATAGGCTACATAAATACTTACATAGCCTATCACGAAAAGAGCAGTAGCGCAATCGGCGTAGCGGCCGCCGTTTGCACCCCTGCTCTTTGCTGTGATAGTCTATGTAAATACTTACATAGCCTATCATGGCAGCCTGGCAGGACACAAATGGCGGCTGCTACGGCGGCTGCCATTTGCAGCTGCAGCAGCCGGCCAAGAGACCAGCTGCTGCCACCGCCGCCACCAGAGCCGCTGCCACCGGAACATCCGCCCCAGGTAAGCTTTGTCCCGGGGGGATTCTGTGGGGTGGCGGGGGGTGGGAGGCCATTCCACCATGGGTTTCAGGGGGCTGAATGCCAGGGCAATCGGCCTCACTGAAATCCATGGCAGAATTGTCTAACATCCCTAGTGTAGTACCAGTCGAGCTGTCTGATACCACCATCTGTCCAATTTTGTGGGACCCGTTCCAGTTGTTACAGCCTGATGATGTGGACAAGATGCTTGCAGTAATGTGACCCACTACGTGCACTCTTGATCCCTGTCCCTCCTGGCTAATAAAAGCTAGCCGAGGGGGTATGACTGGGTGGGTCCAGAGAGTGATAAATGCTTCCCTATGGGAAGGGGTGGTCCCTGCTGTCCTTAAGGAGGCAGTAGTGCGGCCACTCCTGAAGAAGCCCACTCTGGACCCAATGGTATTAGACAACTTCCGCCCAGTCGCAAATACCCCTTTTTTAGGGAAGGTACTTGAGAGGGTCATATGGCGGACCAACTGCAGACACTCTTGGAGGATACTGATTATCTACACCCATTTCAATCTGTGTTTTGTCCTGGTTACGGGGCTGAATCAGCCTTGGTCGCCCTGATGGATGACCTTTATCAAGAGAGGGACAGGGGGAGTGCAACCCTGTTAATTCTTCTCGATCTCTCATTGGCTTTTGATACCATCAACCATGGAATACCATGGTCCCTCTCTCAGACTCCTGGATCCTGGATCGACTCTGTGGGATGGGCATTGGAGGCGCTGTGCTACAGTGGTTCCGGTCCTATCTATGGGGCCGATTTCAGAAAGTAACATTGGGAAACTATTCCTCGGCCCCTTGGCAATTTTGCTATGGGGTGCCACAGGGTACCATCTTGTCCCCAATGTTGTTTAACATCTATATGTAGCTGCTGGGAGCAGTCATTAGGGGCCAGGTTTAAGGTATTAGTACTAATATACAAAGCCCTAAACAACTTGGGACCAGGATACCTGAGAGAACATTTCCTTCCTTACCAACCTGCTCAGTCCCTGAGGTCATCAGAGGGCATGTTCCTGGTGGTTCCACATGGACCCATGGCCCGGTTGAAGTCCATCAGGAAAAGAGCCCTCAGTGTGGTGGCCCTGTTCCTGTGGAATTCCCTGCCTTTAGAGGTCAGGCAGGTGCCAACACTGTTCCTTACGGCGCCTCCTGAAGATGTTGTTATTTCAAGAGGCCTTCCTTGCATGACCAGCTGTGGTTTGTTAAATTCCACTTTGTTGGGGTTTATCTTAAAAAAAAAGAAAAAAGTTTTAACTTTCTTAACCTGTTGTTTTATTCTGTTATCATGTTGTTCACCGCTCTGAAATCTTCTGATGTGGAGCGGTATATAAATATTGTAAATAAATAGATAATAAATAGAGGGTCTTAGGAAAGTGTGAGAAAGAGACTTTGAGAACATCTGGGAAATAAATAGAACTCATTTTTGACCCAAACACCCACATTCAAATGAATATTAGCTAAATTAGATAAAACAGCATAAAAATAGCATGTGAGTTATATCTATCCCTACTTCCCTTAAGCAAAATACTCAGCTCACTGTGCTGGAGAGGTGACACCCTAGGGATATTTTTTCTTGTGTGCCAAAGGAGCTGAAGGAAGGCAAAACAATTTTGGTTAAAGTTGTTGTTGTTGTTGTTGTTGTTGTTATTATTATTAACTGAATGTAGCCCGATAATTGGACAACAAGTATAACACAACCTCAGATCACCTGTTGTATCTATCTTCAAATACCCAATGAAGGTCTGGCATATTAAAAAAATGTTTATGACTGTAGCAGCCAGACAAAACCTGGAAGTCAAACACAGAGCTTTCTTAGACTCACTGGTGAAACCAAAGCCCTATTCAGCCATTATATATGTGCAAAAAGAAAATGTGTAAGGAGAGAGAGTGCTCTAGCCCCACCCCCTTCTTGGTCACACTATCACCCTCTATGTTCTGGCATATGTGGAGAGCCTCCATGGATGGTGGAGGCACTCTTCAGATAGTTGCCCTCTATGAAAAGAAGGGGATGACACAACAAAGGAGGGGATAGGGCTAGAGTGCTCCCTCTCCTCAAGCATTTACTTCTTACACACATATAGCACCTGAATAGGGCTCAAGTCTGGTGGCAAACAGTGTTACCTGAAAAGTTTACTGTGATATCCCATGTATATATGTTCTCTCTCTCTCTCTCTCCTTCTCTCTCTGTACACACACACACACACACTAATGTTATGACTGCATTTTCTGGTAAGCAGATCTAGAGACTGAGTGGTATGAGTGGCCGGAGGTCTGTTGTATTTGCATATGTGAGATGACTGGCTGAGGGAGGGAGGGGGACAGTGAAATGGTGTTTATATATCAGTTGGTGATATATAAACAGGGAGCAGTGCCTGTGAAGTTTTAGAAAGGAAAGAGATAGACAGGGCTTGTGAGGAGATAATGCCTAAAATCCGTGTTTCTAGGACTAGAATGGGGATTGAGAATGTGTATGAGAGAGGCTATATAGAAGGTTTTAAAGTGACTTATTACTGTAACTCAATTATTTATGTGCAGGAAGAGAATAAAGTGGTTATTTATTGTTTAATACCTTAATTCTGTAAATAATAAATATTTATCTGCTTTTCAAAATCCCACACATTATGGCTCATGGCCACCAAAGGGCAAACGTGATAGGAGAATAATATGTGTCAGAGTAAAAAGCCAGACTGTCCTCACATCTCGAGAAGTAGTAAAGGGTGTTGGACCTGAGATAAAGGTCCTGGTGGCAACGTTATAGCATATGTGGAGGAACGTGTTGCCTGCTGTGGGAAAGGCCTTTTAGAAAAAGTATTAACAACACCGGGAATAGGCAGGAATTCCACACCAGCCAAACAAGTGAGAGGAGACAGAGGAAAAACATGTACTTGACCTTATAGAAATGTGGTATTGTTTCCTTGCCTACCAGAAAAAAAAAAAAATAGATAGACCATGTTAAACATATGGCAATACATGGAACTCTCTGGAAACATATACTAGGCAGCATCAACAATGAAGCTGCTTTTATTGAAAACCCATGTACCTCACAAACACAACAACAAAAGAAACTTGACCCTTGTTATCACTGCTAGCATTTTTTTTAACAATATGATATTTAAAAATCATTTTTAAAGGACACATCTAGAGCCTACAAGGTTGGCTGACAGGCTTCCAATCCCTTCTGCCTCCCTGCATGTCTACCAAGTTAGCCTGTCTGCAAAGAGCCAAAATTCACAGGCTTAGAGGGTGGAAAACACAATATTCTTGCACCTTGACAGCAAAGCGGCTGTCTTTGGTCACCAGAGTTTAGATAACAATTTGCACCTTTTCAAAGCAAAGTCTGCACTTGTCAGAAATATGCACCTACACGGTACAGAATGTGCATTTGACACTTAATAGTCAAATTGTGTTTGATAAATGTATGATTCACACCTATCACTGTGTGCTCTTTCTGCCTTTCTCCATATCAGCAAGGCTTGCTCCCCCCGCCCCCCAGGTTGAAGTCTGAATCTTTTTAAAGTGCTTGGCAAAAAAAGAAAAGAAGAAGAGGAAGAGGAAGAGGAAGAAGAAGAAGAAGAAGAAGAAGAAGAAGAAGAAGAAGAAGAAAAGAAGAAGAAAAGAAGAAGAAGAAGAAAGAGAGAGAATTCTAATGCACAGGCATAGTTTTTTTATCAGCAGATGTTCTGGTAAAGTTCTGTTATTGTTATTGTATTATTATTATTATTATTATTATTAATAATAATATGCTCACAGTCACAAAATGTTGTGGTGTGTCACTCTTATTTTCTTTTTGCATCTGGGGAACTGAGGTTGAGATATTGCAACTTGATCAATAAAGTATGAGCATACGTAGCATTCTGAGTCAGGCAATTGGTCCATGTAGCCTAATTTTGCCTACTCTGATTAACAATGAAAATGAAAAGTTCTATATAGTGAAACGTTATGCTCATGCCAACAGAACATTTTGAACTGGTCACTCACTCTTACTCTCTTTTGACAACTAGGTGACTGAGATATTGCCACATACCCCAAAAGTCACCCTGTGAAATACAGATATTGTTTCATCTAGGCTAATATTGTCTACCCTGAGGGGCAGAGGTCCTCTTGGAGGGCATACCTCAAGAAAGACATCTTTCCCAGCACTTGAAGAGGAAATGCTGGGAATTAAACCAGCCGAGATGAGGATGTGTGAAACCCCAGTGAAAAAATGTCTCTCTCATTTGGCTTCCCTCAAAATTCCTTTCATGTTTTGCCAGAGGGGGAGAAATCCAAAGCAAATATAATTAGTCTTATTTAATTCATTTGGCTTCCCTTGAAATACCTCACCTATGGAAAAATCTCCAAATTTACTTGGGAGTTTTCCTTATGTGAAATCTCAGTGGCCGTATCATGTGAACTACATCTAGCATTTCCCATAAAACTATATGAATTCATGGTCATCCATAATGGGGTGGTGGAGATTTTAAGAATGCCATGCCAGCCACTCAATGATGCTATTTTTAATTAGTAACCATAGTTTTAGATGTGTAATTTTCCTTAAAAATGTTGACTATGGATAAAGGAAAACTTACCCAAGTTGCTAAGAGTAACAATTTCATACCTAAGCAGCTTCAGCCCTCCCTTTGAAATAAATGAAAACAAAATTAAGATTCAGAATTGGAAATCATTGCCATTCTTCCTGGGCATACCACCAAGGATGAGTTCAGGGGATGCATTTGTGCCCTGGGATGGGGAAGTGGGACACATTGTGCATATGCATGCAGAGACATGTCACGGGGTGGAGCCTAGGGGCTATAAAAGCCTGCCCCCCCACCCCACAAGGCCTCTTTCCTTTCTGGTGCCCACTGGCCTTCCCTGCAAACAGTACACAACTTGCTGGTTGCCTGGTAGAGGGCCAAGTAGGAATTATTTTTACCTGCCCATGAATTGGCCAGGTGGGCAGGTTTTTTCACCTACTCTGTACTGAAGCTGCCAGGTAGCAATTGGGTGGGTCTGGTGAATTGAATAGGTCAGTTGGTCACTTTGGCAGACATGTATGGAATTAAGCCCCCTAAGGCACCTTTGGTGACTAGAAATTCCTGAGGCGCTGTGGGACCTGTGAGCAGGATACGGCTTTCCAGGATACGGCCTCACCTGCCTGGAGTTCTGGAGCTCTGAGAGTGGGTGACTCAGGGTGACTCAGGGAGACCTCCCTTACGCAGCTCTAATGGGGTTGGACTCAATGGTCTTATAGGCCCCTTACAACCCTGCTATTCTATGATTCTACTATTCTTTCATTCTAAGGTGTGGCTTGAGGGAAGGGGGGAACATCTCCCGTACTTCTCCTGGAGAGGGTCGGGCTCACCCAAATCACATTGGCCAGCTGCCTGCAGGATTGTTAGGGTTAGTTTTCCACACTGTCATTTATTTAAAGTTGTTAAATTTTAAATAAAAGTGGTTCTGGTTTGCCCAAGCTGTGCCTGCCTCTTTCTTCCTCCTCTGGGTTCTACAGCTCCCATTCATCTTGTTTTCGCTACAGTAGGATCTCGTTAAGCTCTCTGTAGCCCTCCCAATTCTCAAAATAAGAAATTGCTGTTTGTTCCTTAAGAAAACCTGACACCTTCTTTATTTATCATGTAATCAGGGTATATCCAGTACTGTGCAAAAGTCTTAGGCCACCATCAGCTTTGTTGTTTTAGCAAAGTTTTAATGACCATCCATAATTATTTTTTGGTCTCTGTATCAGGACACAAACAGAAAATACAGGAAATATGTACAGGCAAAAGTCAGCATTTAATGTGACCTCCCTTGGCTCTAAGCACATGTTGAACTCTTTTGGAGAGACTATCCTGAAGTTTTCTGAAGTAATCTTCTATATTATACCAGGCTTCTTTCAGCACTTCCCAGAGTTCTTCTTTAGATAGGATGTCTTTTATTTCTTTCTCTGTCCATGTGATCCCATACTGCCTCTATAATATTCAGGTCTGGACTCTGTGGAGGCCAGTCCATGACTGTCAGTGTTTTATCAGCTGTTTCCCTCGCTAAATATGATTTCACTGCATTAGCAGTGTGCTTGGGATAGTTATCATGCTGAAAAATGAAACCATTCCCAATCAGGCGCTTTCCAGAAGGAATGGCATGATGAATTAAAACCTGTCTGTACTTTTCAGCATTCATGATTAGGGATGTACGAAAGTTCCGCCACAGATCACGGGGAGGCCAAATGCCAGCACATTCGGCCCCCCGAAATCGGTGGCGGAACGGCCCGCCACCCCCCCGGGACGGGACTTACCTGGGTCGGATCTTCCTGGCGGCGGCGGCGGCTCCGGTGGCGGCGGTTCGGCGGTGGTGGTGCGGCAGCGGCGGCGGTTCAGCGGCAGCGGTTCGGCGGCGGCGGCGGCCGGTCTTCCAACTGGCGGCCGCTGCTGCCATTTCCAGGTTAAAAAACAAAACAAAACGTGATAGGCTACGTAAAGATTTACGTAGCCTATCACGGCTAGATTTTAAAAAAACACCGTGATAGGCTACGTAAATGATTACGTAGCCTATCACGGCTGACTTAAAAAAACACACGCGCATATGCAAATGGCGGCGGCCATGGGCGCCGCCATTTGCATTCCTTATTTTGGCACGTCTTAGTCTATGTAAACATTTACGTAGACTAAGACAGCAAAAATAAGGGAACGCAAATAGCGTAGACGCTATTTGCGTTCCCCTTATTTTCGCCGTCTTAGTCTACGTAAATGTTGACGTAGACTAAGACGTGCCAAAATAAGGAATGCAAATGGCGGCACCCATGGGCGCCGCCATTTGCGTATGCACATATTTTGTTTTTTAATCAGCCTTTTTATGTTTTTTAATCATAAACATTTACGTAGCCTATCACGGCTGACTGCAGGGACGCAAATTGCAGCGGCTATGGCCGCCGCTATTTGCGTCCCTGCTAGCCAGCGGCCAGATGTCCGGCTGCTGGTGGAGCCAGCCGGTGGCTCCGCAGAATCGCTGCGGAGCACAGCCGGCTGGCCAGGATTCCGTGGGGGGGGGACAGAACGCCTCCCCCCGCACTATCAGCATAATCCCCGAAAGGTAAGTGATTTTCGTACATCCCTATTCATGATCCCATCAATACGGACAAGATTGTCAACTCTACTGGCAGAAATGCAGCCCCAAACCAGGACAGACCCTCCACCATGTTTCACTGAAGGCTGCAAGCACTCATTCGTCCATCTCTCTCCAACTCTTCTTCTCACATATTGTCGACAATCGGACCTCAAAATTTCAAACTTGGATTCATCACTCCATAATACTCTTTTCCACTGATCCTCATTCCAATCTTTGTGACGTTTAGCATATCTTAGCCTTTTCACCCTGTTCCCTTTCCACAAAAGTGGTTTCTTGGCTGCTACCCTTCCACGAAGACCATTCCTGGCCAGGTGCCTGCTGTTACTCTAGTGTAAGGGGAGGTCACACTAAATACTTGCCACTTTAGCCTACAGAAGCTGTTTTTTCTGATTTTTTTCCCCTATCATTGAATACTGCATACAAATTTCCTGTATTTTCTAGTTGTATTCTAATGAAGAGACTGAGAACTAATTATATATGGTCATTAAACCATTGCTAAAACAACAAATCTAATGGTGGCCTAAGACTTTTGCACAGTATTCTATGTGCAGACAACATTCAGCTATCTTTGTGACTTGTACTTTGAACAGAGCTTAAAAGCAGGCATGGGCAAGCAGCCATGTGCTCACCCCCACAATGAATCAGGCTTTCCAAGTGTTACATTCAAATACACTCACTCAATTTCCTCCTCTGCCCATGACCTTATGCCCATCATTAAAGGAAAAAACAAACAGTACATTTTGTGCCATGGGTTACAAGGGAGAAGGGGGGGGGTGGCCAACAGAGTCAAAATGGAAGCTAGAGTCACAGCTGCCAGCTAATTTACCTGGCAACCTCCATCAGCAACCCCCAAATGCATAGCAGCAAACACATAGCAGCAATACACCCACACATGACAACCAGCTTTTGGAACAATGCTAGCCTCTGTTTAATAAGTGGGAAATTGTCGAGGAAGTCCAACACAGTCACATCTGACTTCCAAAGAGGAAACTTCTCTAAAACAAGGGAAACAGTAAAAACAAAGTTAAGAGGGGGAGTAAAGAGGGTTAAATCTCTTCAAAATGCTTGGAAGTTACTCAAACCCTCAGTAATAGAAGCTCAGCTAGAATGTATGCCACAGGTTAGGAAAGGTAGCACCTTCCCAAGGGGTCCGAGAGGTCACCAGCATAGTTAACGAGCAGCATCAAGGAAGCTTTTAGGGAAAAGAAGGCTTCCTTCAGAAAATGGAAGTCTTTCTCAAACCTCCAGCCCACATTGATCCATCTGCCGCTGCTGCTGGAAGGAGAACAAGAGAGAGATTGAGAGGCAGGCAGGCCCATCATGGAGCATGGTGGTACAGGATATGTCTGAGGGGTGTTACACCACTCTAGGCCCATCACACTCCATGTCTGGACCTCTGAGCTCAGACGTGTGCCTGCCTGCCTCCTGGTCTGTCTCTTGTTCTCCCTGCGTCTGCATGACTGGCATGGAAAGGTATGGGAGATGTCACTTGCCCTGGGTGTGTGTGTGGCAAAACTGTGAGTAAAACCGAAATTCTGATACATCCCTAGCTCCCTTATGTGAGCTGTGCTGACCTGCTTCCCTCCAGATATTTGAAAAAAAGGTCTCTGGTCAGTGTGAGTCCTATGGTCTTCCTACCTGTGGATTCCCCCCCGCCACCACCACCATTTTATCAGAATAAATAATTATTATTTATGGACTTAAGGCTCATCATTAGCCACCCAAAGCAACATCGACTAATCAGGGAATGTCTAGAGAGGTAGTGTGTGGGGGGGGGAGGGGGGTAGTCAGACATCTAGTGGTAAGTTATCATTACCATCAGTAGTCTCTTTAGATGTTCCCTGATCATAGAGGGTTGGATCAAGGATCTGCCTTTGGCAAGAGGAAGGTTTCTGTCCAATCTTGGGGGATCTCCCCCTCACACCACAGCTCACCCCATTCAGCAGGGTCTCCAGACTCTCTGTATAGCATTTTCAGGGCACTGAAGGGGCTGCCATTGAATGGAGGGGTGGGGACATCAACTTCCACCAGCACAGCTGATTCAGCATAAATCTGGATCTAGCGCTTAGTGTCAGCTTGGAACTTGGTAGCGGAACAGTTAAAGGTTTCTGCAATGGGTAGAAATGGGTTAAAATTCATTCAGTTTATTTTTGTAAGAATGTACCAAAAGTTTCCCATTTCATCATAGGTGGGATAGGAAAAAAAAAAAAAACTTGACGTTAAAAAAAACGAAAACAAAAACACTGAATGTGGGAGAAAGCAAACTGACAGTTTCGACCAGATGGCTTTGAGTGGTTAGCTCTTAAAGTGCCTGGCTGGGGGGGGGGATATTGTGGGTGGGGGGGAGGGCATGATGGGGGCGAAGGCCATTGACCTTCGCTGCCGACATCAGGAGGGGAGGGGGGTGAGCCGGCTGATATTTAGGTCGTGCCACCTCCGTTTCCTCCTTCATTCCTGCTTTTCCAGCTGGAGGTTGGCGGCAGCAGTGGCAGCAGCAGCGACAAATCATGAATAGGAGGAAGCTACGTTCTGTGCCAGCTGGGGAAGAGGAGGAAACTGTGGGGTGCAGCAGCGGCACCAGCACCGGTTTGCCCCTCCACGTTTCCGGAGTGAGGGGGTTCTTCCCCGCACTTCTTTGGCGGCCTGTAAGGCCACGGATTGCAGCAGCCAACTGCGGTGGGACCTTGCCACCCAAACAGGAGGAGGGGGAGTTTCCCCAGCACACCTGAGTGGCCCGTAGGGCCTCGGATTGCGGCAGGTGGTGGCTGCATGGCTTTGCTGCCCCAGCAGAGAGTGGGGGCAGTTTCCCTGCACCCCTGAGCAGCCCAGAAGCACTGCCTGCGTTGGCAGGCAGTGGTGGCCTTGCAGTTCAACAAGGGGTAGGGGAGGTTCCCACACCCCTGGAGCTGCCTGTAGGGCTGTCAACTTTGGTGGCCGGTGGCAGTGGGGCCTTGCCATCCTAGGGAGGAAGGGGGAATTTTCCTCGTGCCCCTGAGTGGCCCTCAAGTTCCACCTTCTCGCAGACAGTGGCAGTGCAGCCTTGTAGCCAGTGGGGGGGGGGTCCCCCAGGGCTCCCTTTGCGGCCTGATTTCCCACCTAGCGAGAGGGCGCCCTCTCGGCCAGCAATCCCCCCCTGAGCAGCCCCAATTGCTGTGTTGTGCACGGGCAGCAGCAGCATGGCCTTTCTGCTCAACAGGGGCTGAGGGTTCTTTTTCCCATGCTTTCAGAGTGGCCCACAGGCCCGTAGATTTCTGTGGTCAGCGGCGGAGTTACCTTGCCATGCCAGCAGAAGGAGGGGGAGTGTTCCTGCACTTCAAAGCTGCCCGAATTGCCACTTTTGTGGCGGGAGGGAGCGGTGTGGCTTTTCTGGCCCAGCGGGGGTGGAGGTGTACCGGTGCCTCCCAAACAGCCAGTTTTGCCTTTTTTGTGCGGCAATGCAGCCTTGTGAATTTTAAGCGCGCGCACACACACACACACACACACACATATATATATATATATATATATATATATATATGAACAATACTTCTCACCTTACAAATTTGACAAATAAGGCATGATGCCACCAAAAAAGGGTTGGGGGGGGGGGAAGGCAAGGGCAAGGCAACTTGCCCCCTGGCCAAGTGCCATTTTTGCAGGGCCAATTCTTCCTCATCCAAGGATGAGGATCCAGACATGGCTCTGATCCTTTCAAGACTCGAGGCTGCTGAGAGGGACAGGGGGATCCCACCATTAACCACCCCTGCCCAGTGGGTTTCCCGGAGTTCAGGGTTGAGAGTGACTAGAGGGCAGGCTCAGAAAGACTAGTTGTTGTCTATTTCAGCAAGGCTGGAGGCCATCGAGGCTACTCTACAGGTCGCCTCTGGGAAAGCAGCATCTGCAGTGGCCTCAGTTTCTGGGTGTACAATCGCGGAGCAGCTCCCTCCCATGCACGCAACGCCAGCCTCCACAACTCCAGCCCCAGCAGTCCATGAACAAAGCCAGACTCCTGATGCAGCAACCATTTCTGGCTCAGGTGAGTTTTTGGGACCCGGGGTGGCGGGGTGGCACCACCAACCAGATGGAGCCATGTGGGTGGTTCCCCTTTATGTCAGGGATGGGCTGGTCATTCCACACACCCATGCGGGGTATTCCAGGGTTTCCTCCTTCGAGTGTACTGCCACACGGTTCTGGCCTGGGATCCATGCACACAGCCCAAAGCTATGCCCCATCGTATGGGGTAGCACAGGTGGCTTGCGTACCAGGGGCGACCCAACGTCCCAGTGCCCTGGGCCCTGTTCCGGACCCATGTGCAGGGTGGAGGTGGTGGAAACACCCACAGCCCCTCTGGCTTCTGCGCCTCACATGGCCAACAACGTGGTAGCTCCTCAACAGGACTCACCCGCAGTGGCCGCTTGTGCCACCGTGTGGCGCAGCCCCATAGGTGAAGGCTCTGCTGAGCTCAAGGCGATAGCGATCCCTACACCCATGTCGACAAAGGGGCAATCCCAACTGCGGGAACTTCTACACCCCTGGGTTATCACCTATTGCCTGCCAGCAGGGAAAAAAATATTAAAAGGAGGATTTGTGGATGTCTTTTCCCTGTTATTCCACAGGCTGGAACCGAAGGATGGGGAGAAATCTGGTGACAGGGATCAGGAGAGGGTTAGGCATAGGAAGGTGTCCCACACTTGGGCCAATTGGCTGCCCAGTTTCTTAATTTACATGGGCATCATACAGCAGAAGCAACCAGAGCAGGGTTGGGTTCTTACTAAGTGTTTAGACATTATATACAGGGCCTACACCGAATATGGGGACAGAGCTTGACTGAACTATGACGAATCTTTCCGTATGTGGGCTGCTTTTGACCCTACATTGTGCTGGGATGCCAAGGATGAGGACCTATGGCTCCAGTTTATGACACCAGCCAGGCCAGGTTTTGGAGACTGGTCTGACAGCGGACACATTATAGCAAAGCAGATGCCTACCTCAGCTCCTAAGGCTGGGGCGGGGCAGGCAGTTCAACACCGCCCACTCTGTTGGGAGTTCAGCTCCAGGGGTGTCTGCTCCAAAAACCCATGCAGATTTCACCACGCATGCTCCATTTGTGGGGGTCAACATGCCTTCATTGGCTGCCCAAAGGCTAAAGGTCCTCAGGGCCCAAATCGGGAATGGCAGGGCAGCAGAAAGTCCAGTGGTGGCCCACAACCTCCGCCAAAAGGGGCCCAGTCCAATTAAGTTGGGTCCATTGGTGTGCCTCTTGAGGCGGTACCTGCTCCGGGACAATGCCCATTATCTGGAGGAGGGATTTTCCCATGGTTTTAGGATTCCATTTTTTGGCCAGCGCCAGCCAGGCCCAAATTTCCCAGAATCAGAAATCCATTGCCAGTTTTGAACATTTAGTCAAAGAAAAGATTGAGAAGGAGGTAGCCACAGGGAGGTAGCCACATTGGCCCGTTTGACTCCCCCACCCTTCCCCAACCACAGGGTCTCTCCTTCGGGCATAGTGCCAAAGAAGGCAGTGGGTGAATACAGGCTGATCCACAACCTGTCTTTCCCCGGGGGGGCGGGGATCGGTGAATGACGCCATCCCCGAGCACCTGTGCTAGGGATGGCAGAGAATTTCTCCCCGAAACTTCGGGGGGCCGAGCGCCAACGTGTTCGGCCCCCCAAACAAGTTTCGGGGAGAAATTCTCCGCCCCCCCGCCCCCCCACCCCCCCCGGGACAGGACTTACCTCTCCCGAATGTCCCTCCCGGCGGCGGGTCCGGCCGGCGGTTCGGCGGGTGTTCGTGCGGAGCGGGAGCGGCAGCCGGTCTTTCGACCGGCTGCTGCCGCCACCATTCCAATGAAAGAAAAAAAAACAAAAACGCCCCCGTGATAGGCTACGTGACGATTAACGTAGCCTATCATGGCTAGATTTGCAAAGTCAGCCGTGATAGGCTACGTAAATCGTCACGTAGCCTATCACAGAGACATTTAAAAAAAAAAAAAAACAACTTTGGAGTTCACGGCCGGGTGAGGTGGGAAGCCTCCTCCCCGGCCTGAATTTCGGCTGGGTGAGGCAGGAAACCTCCCCCCCGGCCTGAATTTCGGCCTGGCGAGGCGGGAAGCCTCCCCCCCCAGCCTGAACTTCGCGGGGGGAGCAGCGAAGTGCCTCCCCCCCACCGCGAACAAGCTTCAACGACAGGTAAGTGACTTTTGTCCACCCCTAACCTGTGCTCGGTTCACTACATGTCCTTTGACACAGCAGTATCAGTAGTGAAAGCTTTGGGCCCCAAGGATCTCATGGGGAACTGCGATATGAAATCCACATTTGGTCTGCTGCCTATCTGCCCCAATGACTTAAACCTTTTGGGATTCAGCTTTCAAGGCCAATTTTATGTTGACAGGGCCCTACCCATGGGATGCTCAGTATCCTGTGCAATGTTTGAGAAATTCAGTTCTTTCTTGGAATGGGCCCTGATTGACAGAGTTGGGCCTCATAGTGTCATTCATTACCTGGATGATTTCCTATTTCTGGGCCCGCACAGCACCCCCCAGTGTGCACGGCTGATGTAGGAGTTTTCCACCCTAGCCGAGGAGCTGGAAATTCCTTTGGCGGAGGAAAAGACCAAGGGCCCTTCCCCCACCATGAGGTTTTGGAGCATTGAATTGGACTCTGCAAAGCAGCTTTGTAGGCTCCCAGCTGACAAACTGCAGGCCCTAAAAGTCAGGATCCTGTGTATGCTGCATTCCAAAAAGGTCATGTTGCTTTCCCTGCAGGAAGTAGCTGGATACCTTAATTTTGCCTGCAGGGTAATAGTGCCTGGCAGTCCCTTTCTTAGATGCCTTTGTAACACTATGCAGAGCCTGCGTTTGCCACACCACCGGATACAGGTATCATCTGCCATGAAGGATGATCTATTAGTTTGGCTGCATTTCCTCGACACTTTTAATGGCATTTCCTTCTGGGGGCGTGAGTTATTATTGGAAGCCAAACTGCAGATACACTCCGATGCATCCGGGGCCCTAGGTTTTGGAGTTGTGGTTTCAGGATTGCTGGTGCTCTGAACAGTGGCCAGCGGATTGGTTTGCCAAGGGAGTGGGCAAGGTCCTTACCTTTTTGGAACTCTTCCCAATATATGTCGCAGTGCATCTGCGGGCAGCTCAGCTCCCTAATTCCATCGTGCATTTTTGGTGCGATAATCAGGCCACTGTTCAGGTCATTAATTCTCTGTCATCCCGCAACAATAGAGTCATGGTTTTGGTCAGGGCATTCACACTGCAGTGCCTACGGTTTAATATTCTATTCCATGCATGGCACATTCTGGGCCTGGACAATGCCATGGCTGATGCATTGTCACATAACCAGGTGCAGCGTTTCCGAGAACTGGCCCCCTGGTCATGGCAGATGCCAGACACCATGCCAGCCACTCTATGGGAGGTTGGCTGGAAGAGGCAGAACAGGTTATCCAGCATTCCTTAGGCCCTAGCATGACAGCTTCTTACACCAGAGCAGGTAGGGAGTTCTTTACCTTCAGGTTGGCATCACATCTGCTGCAGCTGTGACCTATTCCAGTTGATCACTTATTCCAGTTTTGTGTTGATGCCCACAGGAGGGGACTCTCTGCCCAGACCATTGGGGACAGGCTTGCTGCACTGGCCTTCTGGGCTAAGATGAAGGGCGTGGCGGACAGCACAGCTGACTTTTGGGTCAGGCAGTTGCTCCAGGGCTGGTCCAGGGGGTCCCTGGCAACTCCCGACACCCTCTGTCACCAGACATATTGCTGAGTTTTCAGGGACTAGGGATGTACAAAAACCCCTTACTTGGACTCTGCAGAGGTCTGCAGGGGGGGGAGGCAATCCGTCCCTCCCCCCTGGAATCCTCACTGGCCTGCTCTGCTCCGTGGTGAGTCCACAGAGCCACCAACCGGCTCTCAAGTGCCAGTGATACAGCCGCAGTGTTACTTCCTGTATCATTGGTGGGCCAGATCGACTGCAGCCACAAATGGCGTCTGGGACGCCATTTGCGGCCATAAAGGCCTTAGTTTAAGGTAAACGCAGCCGTAAATGGCTGCATTTAACTTAAACTAAGGCCTTTACAGCTGCAAATGGTGTTCTGGACGCCATTTGGGTCCGTGCTTTTAATTAATGCGACAGGCTATGCAAATATCTGCGTAGCCTATCACGTTAAAGCAGGGACGTCCCTGCATCCCTGCTTTTATGTGATAGGCTACACAGATGTTTGTGTAGCCTATCGCATTAATTAAAAGCACGGATGCAAATGGTGTCCCGGACGCCATTTGTGGCCGCAGTCAATCAGGCCCACCAGCGATATGGCAGTGGCGGCCATATCGCTGGCACTTCGGAGCCGGCTGGCAGGGAGGATCCAGCTGATGAGGATTCCTTGTGGAGGCGGAGGTAAGTCTTTCAATCCTCCACGGACTCCGGGGGGCTGGATTCTTTTGAATCTGGCCTCACTGGGGTCCATGGAGGATTTCTCCCCCATCCCTAGCAGGGACAGTTGCCCTCCATGTGTAACTCACTGCACAAGGCCACGTTGTTCCATGAGGCAGTGCTTACAGCATTCTTTGGAGCATTTAGGTAGGGATGTATGAAAGTCACTTACCTTTTCGATGGAGTGATTCGCGAGGGGGGGCAGTGCTCCGCACCTCCCCCCGAAATCCTAATCCGGCCGGCTCCACTCCACGGAGATTCCGCAGAGCCACCAGCCGGGGCCACCTGCAGCCAGACATCCAGCCGCTGGGTAGCCTTCCGGGAAAAAAAAACACCGCGTACGCAAATGGCGGTGGCTACAGCAGATGCCATTTGTGTTCCCTTTTTTTTCACAGTTTTAGCCTACTTAAATATTTACGTAAGCTATTACGGTGGGGGGGAAAAAGGAACGCAAATAGCGCCCACTACACTATTTGCGTTCCCCTTTTTTTTTGCCGTAATAGCTTACGTAAATATTTACGTAGGCTAAAACTACGGAAAAAAGGGAACGCAAATGGCAGCTGCCGTAGCCATCGCCATTTGCGTACGCGGGGGGGGTGTTTTTGTTTTGCTTGCCGTGATAGGCTACATAAGTATTTACGTAGCCTACCACGGCAAAGGCAGCTACGCAAATGGCGTGGTGGCCGCCATTTGAGTCCGCAGCAGCCAGCCGAGAGACCAGCTGCCGCCGCCGCCGCCAGAGCCACCGCCGGAGCCTCCGCCACCGGAACATCTGCCCCAGGTAAGCTTTGTCCCGGGGGGGATTCCGCAGGGGGGCCGAATGCCAGTGCATTCCATGGCAGAATTCTCCGCCATCCCTACATTTAGGATTTCCAAATTGGTGGTGATGGCTAAGGGCGATCTGTTGGGATGGGCTTTGCCGTTTAGTGACGTGCAATTTTCTCAGCAGGTGGTCCTTATTCAGCTGACCAGGCTGGGAGGGGGGTTAGGGTGTTGCTGCTCCCAGCCCCAGTGCAGGACCTTTGCCTGGTCACCACCTTGGAGGCATTTCTCAAGATCCGGGGGAGTCTCCCCAGTCTCTTGTTCTGCCATAGCAACTCCTCTCCCCAGGATTTGGAATCCCTGTCCAAATGTCTGGAGATGGTGAGTGGCTGGATGGGGAAGAATAAGCTGAAGCTGAACCCTGACAAGACCGAGGTACTTTTGGTGGGAGACAAGAGGAGGTTGGGGGATGTTGACCTGGTGTTGAATGGGGTATGGCTACCCTTGAAAGCCCAGGTCCGCAGCCTGGGGGTCATTTTGGACTCCCAGCTGTCCATGGAGGCTCAGGTGTCAGCTGTGAGGTGGACAGCGCTGTATCAACTCCATCTGATACGGCGGCTGCGCCCCTTCCTTCCTGACCATCTGCTCCCATCGGTAGTACATGCCCTGCTCTCCTCTTGTTTAGACTACTGTAATGCACTCTACGTGGGGTTACCCCTGAAGACGGTTCGGAAGCTGCAGCTGGTACAGAACACGTCGGCTCGCCTGATCAAAGGCAACTGCCAGCGAGATTGCATTACTCCAGTGCTGAAGGAATTGCACTGGCTACCAGTTGTTTTCCGGGCCAAATTCAAGGTGTTGGTTTTGGCCTTTAAAACCCTATATGGTTCCGGCCCAGCCTATCTTAAGGAGCACCTCCAGCAACACCACACAGGCCATTTAACAAGATCATCCTTGGATGGCTTTCTCTCTGTCCCATCAGCCAGGACAGCTAGACTGGTGAGGATGAGGGAGAGGGCCTTCCCTGTGGTGGCCCCCACTCTGTGGAACTCCCTCCCTAGAGAACTCCGCCATGCCCTCTCTTTAATGAGCTTCCGCCGCTCATTAAAAACATGGTTGTTCAGGCAGGCATTTGGGGTGGGTTAGGGTATTTTTAGAAAATGATGTTTTTACAGTACAATTTTATTGTTTTAAACTGTTTTATTACATGCTTCATTCATGCATTGCCCAGAGTGGCTGGGTGACCAGCCAGATGGGTGATTAATAAATGTAATAAATGAAATTTAATAAATAAAATAAAATAACGAAATTTCCATGCTGGGTAGTCATGCAGCAGGCGATGAAGCCGTTGGGTTTAGGAACACTTCGTTTTGGTACACATTCATTCTGGATTGGGGCCACTTCCACGGCTGCATCATTGGGGTTCACAATGGACAAATTTCAGTCCATCAGCAGGTGGCGCTCCAGGGCATGTCGTGCCTATGTAAGGCCGCTGCCAGGGCTCTAATGATGTGAGGACCCTGGTGTTCACATGGTTGTCTCTTGTTCTTTTAGATCGCGGGAGTGTGAGTGAACCGGTGCAAGTGCTCATCTGTGGGCACAGCATAGTTTTCTGGGCTGGTCGGAGGGCCTCCTCGAGCTGCGGGCTCAGCCGGTATGCCATCATTCAGTGGTTGGGCAGACACAGCATGCGTTGGGAACACCTCCTGCCCACATTATTCCAGCAAGGGCTGGTGAATGTTCCTCTGCAGTTTCTGGTTCTATACCTAGGGGGGAATGATTTAGGTCTACTGAAGGTTAAGGCCCTGATTCTTCAAGCCTGGGAGGATTTACAGCTGATCCGGCATTGCTGGCCCGGAATTTTTATCATTTGGTCCAACCTGCTGCCGAGAGTGGCATGGAAGGATGGTTTGGATCCCCGTGCTTTGGTTAGGGCCCGTAAGAAGGTGAACAGGGAAATCGGGAACTATCTAATCAAACATGGTGATTGGACTATCATCCACCCCAACATTGCTCATACCCAGAGGAAGCTCTATAGGGATGACGCTGTTCATCTCACCGACTTAGGCAATGATTTCTTTTTGGCGGATCTGCGAAGGGGCATCCTGGAATTTTTACTGTGTGTGGGGGGGGGGACAACTAAGCAGAGGCTTGTCACCCTCCTGTGGCAGTTCCAGGAGGGCACTCCGCAGGGGAAGAGGACAGGTGAGCATTCGTAGGCACTGTTTCAGGTGACTGGTAAGGCCCAAGGCTTTTGGCTCAGGGCTTTTTGGCCCAAGTCAGGAGATATGGCTTACCTCTGAGGCTGACCCTCCTCACCTCCTCACCCACTCACCCATTGCTTTTTTTTTTCCTGAAAGGCTTCTCAACTTTAATGGCTACATGGCAGACAGATATAACATGGTTCTCTCCATACTGGGCATAGCCATACCTAATACTGAATGTGGCCAATGGAAATGGTTGAGAATTTCATTGCTTCTTTTTGATAAGAACTTACCAAAATTTGCAATGTCTTCATAAATGGGATGGAAAGAACTTAAGATGAAAAAAATAAAAAATGAATGTGGAAGAAAGCAAAACTGACAGATTTGTCAATCTCTAGCAATAGGTATGATTTTTGTGACTATCTCTACACTTCCATGAGTGCAGTGTGCACTTTTGGTGACCAGAGGATTGCCACAGCTGATCAACTTACAATTGCCCAATATGTATTGGATCCCCAGACCCTATGGAAGGTGCTTGACTCAGGAATGGTGAGCGCTGGGAATACAACCCTCAACCTGAACACAGTTTCTTCTCTAAGAAGACATTCTAGGGAGTATTGTAGAATACAATCCAGAATAAGACCCATTAATCACATTGCAAATTACTTTTGATATCCCAGTACACATGCATAGGACTGCCCTGTCAGAGGTGAGTATTCCTTCTTCATTAGTTGTTTTTTGTTTTGTTTTCATTTTTCAGCACTTACAGCCAGTCATGAGGCATAAGATGTCAGGCAGAGAACACTCGGGGGTAGCACCAGTGCACCAGCAAAAAGGTGATTCACCTGCAGAGGACAACAATGGGAAGGATGAAAAGGTCTGGTCCTTATCCAAGGTTGTCATGGTTCCCCTTATGACATGGTTGACACGATCACGCCCAAGCGCCCTCTCCCTCTGAGCAGAGCCCGGCCAGCTCCTTGGTATACACCTGAGCTGAGGGCAATGAAGCAAGAGGGGAGACGGCTAGAACGCAGGTGGAGGAAAACTCGTGCTGAGTCTGACCGAACACAGGTAAGAGACCACTATCAAGCCTACTCTGTGGCGGTGAGGGTGGCAAAGAGACAGTTCTTTTCCACCAGCATTGCATCTTCTCAGTGTCGTCCAGCGGAGCTTTTCCGAGTGGTTCACAGCCTGTTACATTCTGGGCCGGGGAGAGAGATGGTGGAACCCTCAGTAGCATGCTGTGACAAGTTTGCACAGCACTTTGAGGATAAAGTCGTTCAGATTCGTCATGAATTGGACACCACCATTAATGCAGTTCCATTGGTAGAGGCGTTCAGAGCACCGTCTGGTCCAGTTTTATTGGATGAGTTTCAGTTACTGAGGCCTGAGGATGCGGACAAGGTGCTTGGCCGAGTCTGATCGACCACTTGTGTGCTTGACCGTTGCCCTTCATGGCTTATTAAATCAAACAAGGAGGGGATGTCTGGCTGGATCCAGGAGGTTGTAAATTCCTCCTTGAGAGAGGGAGTGGTGCCTGCCACTTTAAAAGAGGCGGTAATTAGACCACTCCTGAAAAAGCCTAACCTGGACCCAGAGGATGTTAACAATTATAGGCCAGTGGCCAACATCCCCTTCCTGGGCAAGGTGCTTGAGCGGGTGGTTGTAGGACAGCTAGGGATGGCGGAGAATTTCTCCCCGAAACTTCGGGGGGCCGAGCGCCAATGTGTTCGGCCCCCCGAACAAGTTTCGGGGAGAAATCCTCCGCCCCCCCGTCCCCCGCCCCCCCCCCCGGGACGGGACTTACCTTCCCTGAATGTCCCTCCTGGCGGCGGGTCCGGCTGGCGGTTCGTCGGGTGTTCGAGCGGGGCAGGAGTGGCAGCCGGTCTTTCGACCGGCTGCCGCCGCCGCCATTGCAATAAAAGGAAAAAAAAAAAAAAAACGTCCCCTGATAGGCTACGTGACAATTCATGTAGCCTATCATGGCTAGATTTGCAAAGTCAGCCGTGATAGGCTACGTGAATCATCACGTAGCCTATCACGGGTGACTTAACAAAAAAAAAAAAGTGTGTACGGATAATGGCGGCCCCCATAGAGAGCCACCATTCCCGTTCCTTATTTGGTCGCTGTAGTCTACGTAAATGTTTACGTAGACTACGGCGAAAATAAGGGCAACGCTATTTGCGTTGCCCTTATTTTCGCCGTAGTCTAGGTAAACATTTACGTAGACTACAGCAACTAAATAAGGAACGCGAATGGCGGCTCCCTATGGGGGCCGCCATTCGCGTACGCGCTTTTTTTTTTAAAGTCACCCGTGATAGGCTACGTGACGATTCACGTAGCCTATCACGGCTGACTTTGCAGTTCTAGCCATGATAGGCTACGTGAATGGTCACATAGCCTATCAGGGGGCGTTTTGTTTTTGTTTTTTTTACTTTCGTGTTCGCGGCCGGGCGAGGCGAGGCGCCTCCTCCCCGGCCTGAATTTCGGCCGGGCGAGGCGGGAAGCCTCCCCCTCGGCCTGAACTTCGCAGGGGGAGCAGCGAAGCACTCCCCCCCACCGCGAACAAGCTGCGAGAAAAGGTAAGTGACTTTCGTCCACCCCTAAGGACAGCTCCAGGCACTGTTGAATGAAACGGATTATCTAGATCCATTTCAATTGGGCTTCAGGCCTGGTTTTGGAATGGAAACTGCCTTGGTTGCCCTGTGGGATGACCTCTGCCAGGAGAGGGATGGGGGAGTGCGACCCTGTTGATTCTCCTGGACCTCTCAGCTGCTTTCGATACCATCGACCATGGTATCCTTCTGGATAGGTTGTCTGGGTTAGGAGTTGGAGGCACTGCATTACAGTGGTTCTACTCCTACTTGGATGGCCAATTCCAGAAGGTGGTGCTGGGGGATTATTGCTCTGTGCCATGGCAATTGTGCCATGGGGTTCCACAGGGCTCTATTTTATCCCCCATGCTGTTTAACATCTACATGAAACCGCTGGGGGAGGTTATCTGGAGGTGTGGGCTGAGGTGCCATCAATATGCCGATGACACCCAGCTCTACCTCTGTTTCTCACCAAAACCAGGTGAGGCAGTGGCTGTTCTGAATCAGGGCCTGGGCACAGTAATGGACTGGATGAGGGCCAATAAACTGAAACTCAATCCAGACAAGACGGAGGTACTGTTAGTGGGTGGTTCGTCTGCCCGGCTAGGTGATATTCAACCTGTTCTGGAGGGGGTTGCACTCCCCCTAAAGGATCAGATTCGTAGTTTGGGGGTGCTCTTGGATCCAGAACTGTCACTTGAGGCACAGGTGAACTCAGTGGCACGGAGCACTTTTTATCAGCTTAGGCTGGTATACCAACTACGCCCTTATCTGGACAGAGATAGCCTAGCTACAGTTATCCATGCTCTGATAACTTCTCGTCTGGATTACTGCAATGCGTTATACGTGGGGCTGCCTTTGAAAACAGTCCGGAAACTTCAGCTGGTCCAAAATAGGGCAGCAAGATTGTTAACAGGGACTGGCCTGTGAGCTCATATTACGCCAGTACTTTTCCAGCTGCACTGGCTGCCAGTCCATTTCCAGGCCCGATTCAAAGTGCTGGTGTTAACATTCAAAGCCCTTAACAGCTTGGGGCCAGGTTACCTGAAGGATCGCCTCCTCCCATATGCACCTGCCCGGACCTTAAGATCTTCATCAGCAGCCCTTCTCCGTGAGCCCCTGCCAAAGGAAGTGAGGCAGGTGGCTACTAGGAGGAGGGCTTTTTCTGCTGTGGCACCCCGGCTCTGGAATGAGCTCCCTAGTGAGGTTCACCTGGCATCTACATTGTATTCCTTTCGGCGCCAGGTGAAGACCTTTTTATTTTCCCAGGCATTTTA
Organism: Heloderma suspectum; assembly: GCF_057233095.1. Classification (NCBI taxonomy): domain Eukaryota; kingdom Metazoa; phylum Chordata; class Lepidosauria; order Squamata; family Helodermatidae; genus Heloderma; species Heloderma suspectum. The sequence continues at coordinate 178,763,452 of NC_139461.1, forward strand.
GCATTTTAGCTTTCTAAATTTTTATCTTTGCTGTTTAAAATCTGTATTTTAAACTCCTGCACTGCTGCTAGGTTTTATTGTGGTTGTATTGTTATATTGTGGTTTTAATGTTCTATATATTTTAAATTGTTTTATTGTGTGTTGTTTGGTTTTAATTTTTGTGAACCGCCCAGAGAGCTTCGGCTATTGGGTGGTATAGAAATGAAATAAATAAAATAAAAATAAATGACCTGGACCTCCTGAGCAACTCCTTAAGGATCTATTGCCTCCTTAAGAGTCCAACCTTCCTTCTTTTACCTTTACCTTTCCCATAACGTGGCATTTAGGCTGTAAACATGGGGTGATTGACACTCTAGACACAACAGTTTAGGGATGTTAGAGAATTCCGCCACGGATCCCAGGGGGGCTGAATTCCAGTGAATTCAGCCCCCCGGAATCCGTGGCAGAAAGGCGCCTCCTGCCCCTCCACTCCCCGAAAGCCCTGCGAAACGGAGCCTACCTGGCTGCGGCTCCGGGTGTGGCTTCGGTTCTGGCAGCTCCAGCTGCTGCCAGGCTGGTGCGGACTAGGGGTGGACGAAAGTCACTTACCTGTCCTCGAAGCTTGTTCGCGGTGGGGGGGAGGTGCTTCGCTGCTCCCCCCGCGAAGTTCAGGCTGGGGGGGGGAGGCTTTCCGCCTCACCCGGCCAAAATTCAGGCCGGGGGGGAGGCTTCCTAAGGGCTTCCAACGCAGCGTTGCCCTTATTTTCGCCGTAGTCTATGTAAAGATTTACGTAGACTACAGCGACCAAATAAGGAACGCGAATGGCGGCTCCCTATGGGGGCCGCCATTATCTGTACGTGCTTTTTTTTTTTTTTTTAAGTCACCCGTGATAGGCTACGTGACGATTTACGTAGCCTATCACGGCTGACTTTGCAAATCTAGCCGTGATAGGCTACGTTAATCGTCACGTAGCCTATCACGGGGGCGTTTTGTTTTTTTCTTTGATTGGAATGGCGGCGGCGGCAGACCGGCTGCCGCTCCCGCCCCGGACGAACACCCGCCAAACCGCCGGCCGGACCCGCCGCCAGGAGGGACATTCGGCAAACGTAAGTCCCATCCCGGGGGGGGGGGGTGCGGGGGGCGGGGGGGCGGAGAATTTCTCCCCGAAACTTGTTCGGGGGGCCGAACACGTTGGCACTCGGCCCCCCGAAGTTTCGGGGAGAAATTCTCTGCCATCCCTAGTGTGGATGCAAATGGCGTCCTGAGTAGGGGACACCATTTGTGTCCCTATGGTAGCCCGTGATAGGCTACGCAAATATTTACGTAGCCTATGACGGCTAAAGCAGGGACGCAAATGTAAAATTAAATATAAAATTATGGGAATTTAAAAGTATGTTATTTTGTTTTTGTTATAGAGCAGGGGTGGGCAACGTTGGAGTGTCTGCGGCCACATTGGATACCCCTGGAACTTTCTGGGTGCTGCATCCCTCCCCCAGTGCGGCTGCTGCACAACCAGGAGTGGCCACGCTGCAACAGGAAGCAGCCGCCTTTCTGCATTCCCAGTGATTCATGTGGGAAACAAGGTATGTGGGAAGCATGACTTTTGTTGCCCAGCAGAATTGCACTCCCCTCAGCTGTTTGGTAGGCTGGGGGAGGGGGGTGTTCGATTCTGCAGAGAAGCAGGCTGTGTGATGCTCGTGTACCCTGTTATTCTGCAGAACCAGTCAGTCTGCTCAGAAACATGGCATGCACTTCCCATGTGCCTTGCTTCACAGCAGAATCACTGGGAATCTGGTGGTGCAGCAGCAGTGGAGGGTACATCATGGAGGAAGGGGACCCAGTGGGGGCTTCAGAACGCCCCTGGCAACATGTTGCCCACCCATATTATAGAAAAAGCCTATTTCCTTTCATCCCCATTTGTAATGCATATTTAAAATGAAAAAGCAGAGAACATTCATGTAACATGTTTAAGAGATTACCAAAGATAATAAACGCTGTTTGTCTAAAACAAGAGACTTTACTTCATTGTACGTTGAACTAATACGATAGTGTGAAATATTGTACTGCAGTGTATTTTATTGGTTTAGTCCATTATTCAGTATATTGTAGACAAGCTTCTTCTTCAAAAATGGCTCTGATCCTTCCCTTGTGCTTTTCTCTTCCATGTCTGCTGTTGCTGTATACTGTGCCTATGCATCTTTGTAGGAAAATCCTGGCTGAGTTTCTAAGAGTGCATGGGGTTGGATGCATCTTTTGCTGACCATGTTCATGTTGATAAATGATAAAATGTAGACATTCCACATTGTCAGATGATTTCTGCTGTCCATTCCAACTTTTCCAGCTGTGTTCAATAGCCTCTCAGAGAAGATACTGGTGGGAAGGCAAGCAAGGCATCTCACAGCAACAGCAAAAACTACACATGGCACTCACTCCCAATATAGCACAGGATTACTGGAGGTTTGTTCAGTTCTGTTCAGTTCTGTCACAACATCCTCGCATAAGCATCTGACTCACCACAGCTGTTGCAGCTTCATGTCTTGGGTAGTTAGAAGAATCATTTTCATTACCAGTCCCAGGCAGTATGAGAGACTTGAGAAAAACATCAGGCTCAAGTCAGCTAACTATCAAATCCGATGCCAGCTTTGTAATTCGACATGATCACCCACAAGGTGCCCTCTCCGCTCTTGGAGAGTCCAACAGGCTTCTTGTTATTCTGAGAAACTTCAGGCGATGAAATGAGAGAGGAGCAGTTTGAGCGCAGGCAATGAAGAACTTATAGTGAATACAACCAGACACAGATAAGAGTACATAATTGCCCCTAACATGTGGCAGTGGTGGCAACAAAGAGTGCTTTTCTACCTACACTGTGTCCTCAGTGAACCACCCAGTGGAGCTGTTCCGAGAAGTTAAGGGCCTGGTTGGTGTAGATCTAGCAGGAGCAAAGGATGAACTACAGATGGATGAATCTGTCAATTTTAGTTTCTCTCAGCTTCTCATTTTGCAATCTTAGGTTCGGTTCATTCTGAACTTAGATTTTTTTCCAATCTTAAGTTTGGTTCATCCCAAACATTGAGATGTTTATTATTATTATTTGGTACAAGTTTGCATGAAAATGGGTATGCATTTTTGTCCACATTTCTCCTAATAAATGCATGTATGCAATGTTGCCCAATGTCCACATTTTTGAAAGTAACTTCCATAATATAATGCATTTTTATGTTTTGTTTTGTTTTTTACTAATATGCACATTCTCATGTGCATTTTGCCCGAATATACATGTTTGTACCTTTTTAATTATTTTTTATTGGAGATCTTGGTTGCAAAATCTGGAGAAATGCAGAGAAATCTGGGTTCACATATTGGTTTGAAAGAGCAAAATTAAGTAAGTTCATATTTCTGCTCCCATCCTCGTCTAGGAGTAGTGTCCAGAGAGACATCTGGTTACCATTCTTGGGGTAGGTTTGGGGTTTGGTGTCCTGAGGTTGTGGACAGGATGCTTGTGGCGGTTCAGCCGACTACTTGTCCTCTCAACCCTTGCTGATCCTAGTTAATAAAATCTTGTGAGTGGGAGGGGATTACGTGAGTGGATCCAGAAGGTGGTTACTATCTCATTATGCTGGGGGGAGGGGGCTTTTGAAGAAGTCCCACATAAATCTGGGAGTACTACAACCCAGTCACTAATATTCTGTTTTGGGGGGAAAATACTCAAGAAGGAATTAGTGGCTCTTCCGCAGGCATTTCTGGAGGAAACAGATTACCTAGACCAGGGTGGGCAACTTCCTTTGGGTCAAGGGCCACTTTCGATGCTGAGCAGGCACTCAGGGGCCACACACTAAAAGGTGGTGGGTGGGGTCAGAACAAAAAAGAGAACCTGCTGCATGCCAACTCAGAAGGGCTTAAGCACTCAGAAGCACTTACAGCATCCCAAATTCCAGTCCTCTGCATGTCTGCTCAGAAGTAAACATGAGCAGCATATCTACTCACCAGTAAGCAGGACAAGGCACCCACTCACAAATAAGCAGGGTAAAATGTATAGGGACCCAAGAGGTGGCTGCTCAGAATCACCTGCTTGTTGTCAGAAAATTACTAAACCAGGAAGCTAATGCTTCTAGGGATGGGGGAGAAATCCTCCATGGACCCCAGTGAGGCTGGATTCAAAAGAATCCAGCCCCTCAGAGTCCGTGGAGGATCGGAAGACTTACCTCCACCTCCTCGAGAAATCCTCGCCGGCCGGATCCTGCCCGCCGGCCAGCTCCGGAGTGCCAGCGATACGGCTGCCACTGCCGTATCACTGGCTGGGCAGATTGACTGCAGCCGCAAATGGTGTCTGGGACACCGTTTGTGGCTGTAAAGGCCTTAGTTTAAGGTAAATGCAGCCGTAAATGGCTGCATTTACCTTATACTAAGGTCTTTATGGCCGCAAATGGCATCCCGGATACCATTTGCGGCCACCCCGCAGTCAATCTGCCCAGCCAGCAATATGGCAACGGCGGCCGTATCGCTGGCACTCTGGAGCTGTCCGGTGGCTCCATGGACTCACCACGGAGTGGAGCCAGCCGACAAGGATTCCAGGGGGGAGGGATGGATCGCCTCCCCCCCGGCGGGACCCCAAGGATGCCAGATAAGGGGGTTTCACACATCCCTAAATGCTTCCAATCTTCTCCCAGAGGTGGAGGATCACCTCCTCTCCCCTGGTGAGGAGCTTGCAGGATCTTTGGGGGATGGCAGAGCCCTCAGCTGCACCATGCCCAGCACTGCACTGGCTGCCAGTTGTAGTAAAAATGTAACCTAAAAGCCACTGTATGTGCCTTAAGCAGCACATAGTATTGTGAGAGCTGCTGCGTATGCCTGGAATGAGTGAGCAGTAACCCTAAGATAAGGTAGCTAGGCAAACTGCTGGCAACCAATCAAAGTCACATGCTGCCTAAGGAATGCAAGCTGAGGTGAAAAACCTGTAGCGCGGGAGTTGCCCAGGGTCGACTCTGCTTTTGAGCATGAGCTCCTTTGTCGAACTGTTTGCAAACAATAAAATCGAGTTGGACCCAGCCTGCAGTTGACTCTCCTCTTTGGGGGAAATTGGACTAGCCTCCAGGGGGCAACACTAGCATTTTGTGCAAAACAGTGAATTGCAGAACCCAATTTAAGATCTTGCTATTAGCATGTGAAGGCCTTAATGACTTATGACCCAGGTACCTGAGGAGGCGCCTCCCCCATTACTAGCTAACTAGGGCCTTTTGAACTGCAGGAGATGCTCTGCTCATTGTCCCGCCATAAATAAAGCCAGGAGGGTGGGGATGTGAGATAGGGCATTGTCAATGGTGGCCCCCTGTTTGTGGAACTCCCTTCCAGGAGAGGTGCAATTAGCCCCCACTGTGAGTATTTTTAAATGGAAGTTAAAGACCTTGTTATATAACAAAGTTTTGGCTCCTCTGGCTTGTTTGTTTCTGTGCTTTTCTGATAGATTACTATCTTATCATAACCGTGGAATTTTATTGTTGTTTATATTGGCATTTGTGTTATCAATATTTGTAAGCTGCTCTGTGCTCTTGCTTTGGAGGAAGGGCAGGATTTAAGAACTGTGAATACATCCATACTTGCATGCATACATACATACATGCTGGGATACATGTTGAAATCCCCCTGAGAAATGTCTCTGCTCTTAGCAACAAAACACCTTCTTGTGTGTTTTGGTTAAGCAAAGACATTCAACTCAAATTTCTCATTCTGTGTCAACTTTACTGATTTCTATAAGGTCAACAAACATTTATGTATTTATTACTCTTCTATACTGCCCAGCAGCTGAAGCTTTCTGGGCGGTTCACAACAATTAAACCCTTCACAATTAACATATCACAAGGGGAAGTGCCTCCCATATCCTCCACATTGGCCAAGCTTTATGCATGCTACAGAAGTGACAGAGTGGCATGTGAGAGTATCACTTTATATGTCACATGGTGGATGCCATGTTTTGACGCTTCCTCCAGATAAACAAATCCCTTCCAGCAGAAAACTAGTAGAGCAGTGAGAAAGGTTCCAGCCCAGTCCTTACTCTGCTCTGCTACTTCTCTACTTTCAGGGAGGTTTGTTTGTTTGTTTGTTTTTACATACAGTCCCTTCTACCATTTCAAAACTCTACCATCTCATCCTCATCTTATTCTGAAACGTGTAGACCCAGAATAAGCCTTGATCCCAGAACACATTGGGAGTTTTCCCCTCTCTTCTATATTTAAGTGCCTTCTACAAACCATTTATTTCGGCCTAACTGTACCTCAGCTTGCCCTCCTCCTTAACTGTATTGGACACATCCATCCAATTATTGTGTTTGTTGACTTCCTATCAGCACAGTCCAAATGATGGACATCTTGGTCCCTTGAGGTGCTTTTGCACGTATTTAACTGGAACTCTCCGCACTAAGCAGGCCAAAATGGGAAACTGTGTGAACACAACAAACATATTTGCAAACACGTCTATCATAGCAGGTACACTCATCAGCGGGCTTGCAATCCACTGCATCTTCCTGTTTGAGTACAGGCTGGGTGGCAAGCCCAGTTTTGCTTCTGTGCACAGCCCTTAGAAGTAGCCTTCTATCTGCAGAGCTACCTCTGTGCTGCCCTTCTTGAATGCTGGAATTTATATAAAGAAGATTAATTAAGTTCTGTTCCAGGAGGAAATGATCCCTTGCTCACTCACGTGCACTGAAGGCAATGGTCATCTGGCCTTTGTTCCATCCTCTCGCAGCGAACAACAATCTGACTCCGTTATAATGAGATTATAAGGGCAAAAGTCTCAGAGTCACCGCACCCTGCTTTGTTTTGGGTTTTGCTTTTTGCTTTTTTGCTGTCTTTTAAAATTAAAACTGCCTAGAATGGAGTCTTCTTTTGCTTCCTTAAAAGTGTCTCTGGCTCTTTGCTTCATTTCTCCAGACCCCTTCCCACACTAAATCATGCTATTTACTGGTTGCCAGGCAACCCTGCTGTGCTTGCGTTTAAACAACAAGTACATTGCTTTGGCTCTTTCAATATTTATTTCTTACTCTCCCACCACCAACACACCCCGATAAACACACAAAAATAGAAATCTGTCTGTCTGCATCCCACAGTCAATGTAGACAAGAGTACAAGAGCTATGGAATCATAGAACCTCCATGTTTAGAGGCAGTAGACCTCTGAATACCAGGTGCTACAGACAAACTCTGAGGGAGGGTTTGGTACCTTTCTTGGGTATCCTTCCCATGGAAGGGTGATGCATGTATTTGAATAAGCAAACAAACAAAACATTTTGACAGTCTGGCTGAAATCCTGTTATAAAATATTTTAATACTATTACCTCACTGCATTATTGTAAATCATCTCATGGACTTGGAAAATCAGCCACATTTGGTTCTGCTGAGCAACTCAGCAAACCTTCAATGACCATAATCTAGTATGGTGTGTGTGTCTGTGCCCCTGGTACCTAGGGATGCCAGAGAATTCCACCATGGACTGAAATGGGATCGAATTCCCTTCAGTCCGTGCCACGGAATCCTCTGCAGAATGGCACCATGAGGTCCTGCGGAGCCAGTAGTCATGCAGCTTTTTTTTTTGTCGTCCGCAAAGAGTCACAAAATTTTTGTAAATAAAAATGCAGTGTGGTATATTCCGATAATAAATACATAAGGTTTTATAAAAAATGAATTGTGCTCACCGCCTTGTTTGTGGGTGTTCTTTTTAAATTGGAATCCTCCATCTCCATTTACTTTCAGCCAAAACGCTTCCTCTTCCTAGGGGCTTCCCAAAAGAAGACTGTCTTAGGTGTGCCTGAGTGATAAACTCTTTGTTTAAAGCAATGCTGTTTTAAAGAAAGAAAAAACAGTCCTGGAGCGGCATGGTCATTTTAAAAGGTTTTTTTCTTTCTTTAAAACAAACAAACAAACAAAAAAAGTAAATGCTTACAAAAAGTAGCGATTCTTACGGAGGTTATGCAGACTCACAGAGACAGCTGGGCTTACGGTTGTCAGTACAGAATTATCTTCGTAATTTTTGGAGTGGAAAAAAAAGAGGAGAATTCTGGGGGCTTGTGAATGGCGGAACGGAGCACTGGCTGCAAACTGTGGAAGTCAAGCAGTATGGAAGCTACACAATTCGTACATCCCTACTGGTAACATTAACATCCCATGTGAATAACTGTGCCAATCTTCTTTTTGCACAGAAATCTGCTAATGAAATCCTGTTACATTTTATTGCATGATGACTCATCTGCCTTTTATTTCTGGTGTTCCACTATTAAAATTGCAGCTAGACAAGGGTGACTAAATATTCAGTCTGATAATTTGTTTCCAGAACTGTCTAGAAGATGAGTTTGTTAAATGTCAGTTAAAAAAAAAAAAAGTCTGCCAACTCTGAAGTAATACTCATAAGGGGAAACAAAATATGAACTAAGCAGGGCTCTGTTTAGGTTAAAATATAATTCTGCTTAATATGGAAAAAGTAAAACCAAAATCTCTATATTCATGCTATTGTATCTTTCATGTTTTATACAATATTATGTTTTTATACTGCATTATTTGTATATTGCTTAGAAATTTATTTTTAATGTAAGTGATTCATAGATCTTGATAAACAAATACATCTTCAGACTGCAGTAACATTGTACATCTAAAACAGGAGGTGGGCAACATGTGGCCCATGGGGGGGGAGTTTTGTTGCCCTCAGTGGGTTCCCTGCTGCCTCATCACAGCCCCCATTGCTGTTGCACCACAGGACTCCCAACGACTCTGCTGGTTAAGTTGGCACATGCTCCCTGCCTGAACTAAGACAACATTGACAACATTGCTATGCTGATTGGGGCATGCTGGGAGTTGAAGGACTTTTTTTTCTATCTAAACATGCATAGGATTGCACTCTATGCCACACATATGCCAAGCTGGCTAAGTCACACATAAAAAATGTACATGCTATCATGGTTTCTCCAGGCACACAGCTTTTTTCTGTCTAAACATCCACAGGATTGCACCTTTAAAGGAGTATTGTTTAGAATTTAGTACGATCTTACAAAATATACTGCAGGAAACAAGTAGATTGTGAATACACACATGACATTATTGCTTTTTGGTCACTATCACACCTGGATCTTGCAAAATACACATCAAGAGGAAGTGGATTGTGGCTAGGGATGTACAAAAGTCACTTCCTTTTCGAAGGGTGACATTCGCGGTGGGGGGGAGGCGCTCAGACCTTCCCCCCAAAATTCTCTCCGGTGGGGTCCACTCCATGGAGATTCCACGGAGCCGCTGGCCGGGGCAACCCGCAGCTGGACATCCGGCCACTGGGCAGCCTGAAGGGATGCAAATGGTGGCTGCCATAGCCGCCACCATTTGCGTCCCTGTATTTTGCCATGACGGGCTACGTAAATATTTACTTAGCCTATCACAGAAAAAAAAAAAACAGCGGACGCAAACGGTGGCTGCCACTTGCGTTCCCCCTTTTTTTTTGCTGTAACAGCCTACGTAAATATTTATGTAGGGTAAAACAGCAAAAGAAGGGAACGCAAATGGCAGCCGCCATAGCCCCCGCCATTTGCGTCTGCTTTGTTTTTGGTTTTTTTGCCGTGATAGGCTATGTAAATACTTATGTAGCCTATCATGGCCTCCACAGGGATGCAAATGGCGTCCCTGCATTAGCCGTGATAGGCTATGTAATTATTTATGTAGCCTACCACAGGTATAATGAGGAAGTGAATGGTGGCTGCAGACGTGGCCGCCATTGGCAAATCAGCGCAGATGGCAGCAGGTAAGTGCTCCATTTTGCACGCCTTTTGTGGGGTGGGGGGGCGGGGGCTTCATTCCGCCACGGATTTGGGGGGGCGAATGCACTGGCATTCGGCCTTACCGAGATCTGTGGCGGAATTCTCTGAAATCCCTAATTATGGCCATCCCACCTCATTTGGCCTCCATGGCTTCCACACACTTTTTGGGTAAGCAAGATTACTACCAGAGTAGTTAGCAGCTCAGTTATCATCACATGTTACAATCACTGGATTATGAGAATTTCGTTTTTGCTCACAAAACATGTGAGCATGCCCCAGTACGATTGGCACAAATTTCCCAAATTGCGCAAATTTTCTTAGTAGAGTGAATCAGCCCCACTTTAGTCTATGCAGGAAATTTGCACAAATTTGGGATGATCTGCACACATTTGAGGAGATTTGCGCAAATTGCTGCTCAATTTGGGCACCTCTTCATGGATCACTGCCTTGTTGTGGTGAAGGGGCTTGCGTAACTCAGTGAAGCCATAAGCTGTGCTGTGCAGGGCCACCCAAGACAGACAGGTCATGGTGGAGAGTTCTGACAAAATGTGGTCCACTGGAGAAGGAAATGGCAACCTACTCCAGTATTCTTGCCAAGAAAACCCCATGGAACGTATCACAAGGCTAAAAGAGATGACGCTGGAAGATAAGCCCCTCAGGTCAGAAGTTGTCCAATATACTACTGGGGAAGAGCAGAGGGAATTTCCATGTAGATCCAGAAAGAGTGAAGTGGCTGGGCCAAAGCCGAAAGGACACTCAGCTGTGGATGTGTCTGGTGGTGAAAAGAAAGTCCGATGCTGTAAAGAACAATATTGTTTAGGAACCTGGAATGTCAGATCAATGAATCAAGGTAAGCTGGAGGTGGTCAAACATGAAATGGCAAGACTGAACATCGACATCTTGGGAATCAGCGAACTAAAATGGACAAGCATGGGTGAATTTAATTCAGGTGACCAATATATCTACTACTGTGGGCAAGAATCCCTTAGAAGAAATGGAGTAGCACTCATAGTCAATAAAAGGGTGGGAAAAGCAGTACTGGGGTACAATCACAAAAATGATAGAATGATCTCAGTACGAATCCAAAACAAACCATTCAACATCACAGTAATTCATGTCTATGCCCCAACCACTGAGGCTGAAGAAGCTGAGGTTGATCGGTTCTATGAAGACCTACAACACCTTCCAGAACTAGGGGTGCACAAAAGTCACTTACCTGGTCTCGCAGCTTGCTTCGCGGTGGGGGGGAGGCGCTTCGCTGCTCCCTCCGAAGTTCAGGCCGGGGGGGGAGGCTTCCAGCCTCGCCCGGCCAAAATTGAGGCCGGGGAGGAGGCACTTCGCCTCGCCCGGCCGCAAAATAAAAAGTTAAAAAAAAAAACGCCCCCGTGATAGGCTACGTGACGATTTACGTAGCCTATCATGGCTAGATCTGCAAAGTCAGCCATGATAGGCTACGCTAATCATCATGTAGCCTATCATGGGTGACTTAAAAAAAAAAAATGCGCGTACGCAAATGGCGTCCCCCATAGGGAGCCGCCATTCGCGTTCCTTATTTGGTCACCGTAGTCTACGTAATCTTTACGTGGACTACAGCGACCAAATAAGGAACACGAATGGCGGCTCCCTATGGGGGCCGCCATTAGCCGTACGGGCTTTTTTTTTTTTTTTTTTAAGTCACCCGTGATAGGCTACGTGACGATTTACGTAGCCTTTCACGGCTGACTTTGCAAATCTAGCCATGATAGGCTACATTAATCATCACGTAGCCTATCACGGGGGCGTTTTTTTCTTTTTACTTTTCTTGGAATGGCGGCGGTGGCAGCCGGTTGAAAGACCGTCTGCTGCCCCTGCCCCTGTCGAAGCCCTGCCGAACCGCCGCTGCAACCCGCCACCGGGAGCGACATTCGGGAAAGGTAAGTCCCATCCCGGGCTGGGGTGGGGTGCGGAGAATTTCTCCCCGAAACTACTTCAGGGGGCCGAATACGTTGGCACTCGGCCCTCCGAAGTTTTGTGGAGAAATTCTCCCCCATCCCTATCCAGAACTAACACCAAAAAAAAGATGTCCTCTTCATCATAGGGGATTGGAATGCTAAAGTAGGAAGTCAAGAGATAACCGGGATAAAAGGCAAACATGGCCTTGGTGTACAAAATGAAGCAGGACAAAGGCTAATAGAGTTTTGCCAAGAGAACACGCTGATCATAGCAAACACTCTTTTCCAACAGCACAAGAGGTGACTCTACACATGGACATCACCAGATGGTCAATATCGAAATCAGATTGATTATGTACTTTGCAGCCAAAGGTGGAGAAGCTCTATACAGCCAGTAAAAACAAGACCTGGAGCTGACTGTGGCTAGGGATGGCAGAGAATTCCGCCACGGATCACGGTGAGGCCAAATGCCAGTGCATTCGGCCCCCTGAACTCCGTGGCGGAACGGCCTGCCCCCCCTGCCCCCCCACAGATCCCCCCCGAGACGACACTCACCTGGGGCGGATCTTCCGGGCGGTGGCAGCTGTGGTGGCGGCAGCAGTTGCGGTTGCAGCCGCCGGTCTTCCGACTGGCTGCCGCCACCGCCATTTCCACTCGTGTAAAAGAAAAAAAAAAGAAAGAAAGAAAGAAAGATGTGATAGGCTACGTAAAGATTTACGTAGCCTATCATGACTAGGTTTAAAAAAAAATGACATGATAGGCTATGTAAATTTTTACATTGCCTATCATGGCTGGGTGGGTAAAAAAACAAAAACAAACCGCGTACGCGAATAAATATTTACGTAGGCTAAAATGGGGAATCGTAAAGGGATGGAAATAGCGCCCACTACGCTATTTGCGTTCCCCTTGATTTTCGCCGTCATACTCTACGTAAATATTTACGTAGATTAAGAGGGCAAAAATAAGGAACGCAATTACATAGATTAAGAGGGCAAAAATAAGGAACGCAAATGGCGGCGGCCATAGCTGCCAACATTTGCGTACGCGGTTTTTTTTTGTTTTACCCAGAGCCCTCCACGGCCGGAAATCTGGCTGCGGATGGCTCTAGCCTGGTCGGGCCTGGACGGCTGCTCCGCGGAGCTGCGGCGGAGCATAGCCGGCCTCGGAGAATTCTGGGGGGGAGGAACGGAGCACCTTCCCCCCCGGCGAGGATTCCTGGGGAAGGGACGGAATGCTCCCCCCCACCATCAACATAATCCGCGAACAGGTAAGTGATTTTTGTACATCCCTAACTGTGGCTCAGATCATGAGCTTCTTGTTGCAAAATTTCGGCTTAAATTGAAGAACGTAGGGAAAACCACTAAACCATTCAGGTATGAACTAAATCATATCCCTTATGAATATACAGTGGAGGTGAGGAATAGATTTAAGGGATTAGACCTGATAGACAGAGTGCCTGAGGAACTCTGGATGGAGGTCTGTAACATTGTTCAGGAGGCAGCAACTCAATCCATCCCAAAGAAAAAGAAATGCAAGAAAGCCAAGTGGCTGTCTGAGGAGGCTTTACAAGTAGCTGAGGAAAGAAGGGAAGCGAAAAGCAAGGGAGAAAGGGGAAGATATATCCAACTGAATGCAGAGTTCCAGAGAATAGCAAGGAGAGACAAGAAGGCCTTCTTAAATGAACAATGCAAAGAAATCGAGGAAAACAACAGAATGGGAAAGACTAGAGATCTCTTCAAGAAAATTGGAGATCTCAAGGGAACTTTTTGTGCAAAGACGGCATATAAAGGACAAAGAAGGCAGGGACCTAACAGAAGCAGATGAGATTAAGAAGAAGTGGAAAGAATACACAGAAGAACTATACAGGAAAGATCTTAATGTCCCTGATAGCCATGATACTGCAGTCGCTGAACTTGAGCCGGACATCCTCGAGAGTGAAGTCAAGTGGGCCTTAGGAAGCATTAGTAACAACAAAGCTAGCGGAGATGACAGTATTCCAGCTGAGCTATTTAAAATCCTAAAAGACGATGCTGTTAAAGTGCTGCACTCAATATGCCAACAAATTTGGAACGCTCAACAATGGCCACAAGACTGGAAAAGGTCAGTTTACATTCCAATTCCAAAGAAGGGCAATGCCAAAGAGTGTTCAAACTACTGTACAATTGCGCCCATTTCACATGCCAGCAAGGTTATGCTCAAAATCCTACAAGCTAGGCTTCAGCAGTATGTGAACCGAGAACTACCAGAAGTACAAGCGGGGTTTCGAAGAGGCAGAGGAACTAGAGATCAAATTGCCAACATTCGCTGGATCATGGAGAAAGCAAGAGAATGCCAGAAAATGTCTATTTCTGCTTCATTGACTACGCTAAAGCCTTTGATTGTGTGGATCACAACAAACTGTGGCAAATTCTTAAAGTGATGGGAGTACCAGACCACCTTACCTGTCTCCTGAGAAACCTGTACCAGGTTCAAGAAGCAACAGTAAGAACCAGACATGGAACAACCGATTGGTTCAAAATTGGGAAAGGAGTATGACAAGGCTGTATATTGTTGCCCTGCTTATTTAATTTATATGCAGAGTACATCATAAGAAATGCCAAGTTGGATGAATCACAGGTCAGAATTAAGATTGCCGGGAGAATTATCAACAACCTCAGATACGCAGACGATACCACCCTAATGGCAGAAAGCAAAGAGGATCTAAAGAGCCTCGTGTTGAGGGTGAAAGTGTAGAGTGCAAAAACTGTTTTGAAACTCAACATTAAAAAAACGAAGATCATAGCATCTGGCCCCATCACTTCCTGGCATATGGAAGGGGAAGAAATGGAAGCAGTGACAGATGTTATTTTCTTGGGCACCAAGATCACCGCAGACGGTGACTGTAGCCATGAATTAAAAGACGCTTGCTCCTTGGGAGGAAAGCTATGGAAAACCTAGGCAGCATAGTAAGAAGCAGAGACATCACCTTACCGACAAAGGTTCATATAATCAATCTATGGTTTTCCCAGTAGCAATGTATGGCTGTGAGAGCTGGACTATAAGGAACGCTGAGCACCCAAGAATCGATGCTTTCGAACTGTGGTGCTGGAGAAGACTCTTACGAGTCCCCTGGACTGCAAGGAGGTCAAATCAGTCATTCCTAAAGGAAATCAACCCTGACTGCTCATTGGAAGGACAGATACTGAAGCTGAAGCTCAAATATTTTGGCCACCTAATGCAAAGAGAAAACTCCCTGTAAAAGACCCTGATGCTGGGAAAGATTGAAGGCAAAAGGAGAAGGGGACAGCAGAGGATGAGATGGCTATAGCATCACCGATGCAATGAATATGGACTTGAGCACGCTCCGGGAGAGAGCGTAGAACAGGAAGGCCTGGCGTGCTATGGTCCATGGGGTCACGAAGAGTCGGACACGACTGAACGACTGAACAACAAAAATTTGGGCAAGTTTCCCATTCATACGAAGTGAGCAGCAAATGTGAATGGGAATCAGGCACAAGACAAGTGGCATGATGATGTCCAGAGAATCCTAGTAAGAATTGTGAATTTTGCCCAAGCAAATTGTGCTTGGGCAAAAACCCTGAGGATTTTTTTTTTGGGGGGGGGGAGTTAGAGAAGTACCAATAAAACTTTGCCAGCCTTTCTGAAGTGTGTGGGTGTCTACCCATGGAAACCCCAGATCCAGGTTGCTATTCAAGATATGCTACTAGTGTCCTGTTTTTCTTCTCCCCAGCTCCAGTTGTTGGCAGTCAAGTTTGGAGGAAGCTCTCCACGGAGAGACCAAACCACTCCTGGAATTTGACATTCATTTTCTGCTATTGAAAACTCCTGCTCCCAGGAACATTCCTATCAGTATTCCGGTATGCCCGAATGCTCACAGACAGTGAATGCAAATGCAGCAAGAATGGAGCCAAAAGGAATGAAGCAATGTTTCCAGTGGGAAAACCTCAACTGGTTTCAGATGATACATATTGTTTGGTTTTATTTGATTATTATAAGAACACTGATCAAAGAATCCCCATAATATTGGATTGGACCAGGCTAAGTTAGTCCTACTTTAGTCATGAGATCAATGGGACAAGTTAGTCATGACCAACTTAAATCCCATGGGACTAAAGCAGGGGTGTATAACCTAAGGCCCAGGGGCCAAATCTGGCCCTCCTGATGTTTCCCAGATGGCCAAAGCCCCCTTCCCCTGGCCCCACCCACTATCAATCATTTGGTGGTTTCCCAGGTTTTGTGCAGTTTTTTTTCCCAATTCTAAAAGGTGGAAATGCCTCCCCTAAGAAAGAGTGCCTGGCAGTAAGAGATTTAAGCTAAAATATGCTGGTATTTTTGTTTGTTTTTTGACCCCCCTTTTGCCTTCAGTCCCCCAGCCGCTAGTGGAATGCAGCCCTCGAGACTTTCTCTGAAATGGGCTGAAAGTGGCTGTGCATCCCTGGATGAAAGCATTTCTAAGTAAGTCTCAACCCAACCATTCCCTGTCATAGGAACAGGCTTCATTTGCCTCTAGATCAGTATATACCTTCTTTCCCTCCCTCCCTCCCTCCCTCCCAAGACATTTCACCATCCCTACTGAAATCCATTTCACTTCCCTGACAATTACTACAGACATTTTTGCCTACACTGAAACCTCCATATTTGCCTCTGACGCACTTTAGATCTTAGCTCTGCCCCAGCCATTTCACCTTTTTGATTTGAATGAAATAAGGAAGGTGAGCATAAAAAGAAATAATCTTAAATAGCAGAGGCAGGGTTAGCTATGCTCTGGATGAAGGCAAACTTGTAGATTCCTCTTCCTAAGCATAACAAAGTCCTTCCCATGTGTAACTAATCATAAATGCAGGTCTCTTGTTGTCCAATCCAAAACTGCTACACTGTAGGGGTGCATGAAAAAAGTGACAGATTAATTACTGGGCTTCTGCATTTGGACACTTCACTTCTAATGAAAAGCATGGTGACAGTGGGGGGTGGGTCAAATGAGGGGAGAGTCAACAAGAGGAAAGTTATAAGGGGGAGTATAAAGTCAAAAGGATTTACGGACACTGTACAAAGATAGGCTTTCATCCACTGAGAGGATGATAGAGAGATACCAATGGAAAGACAGTTTGAAGCAAAACAAAATGTAGTTATTTGCATGGTGCATCATCAAGTAGTAGTGGCTTTTTTAGCATTTAGACATTGATATTTGTTCCCTTTGTTTTAGCATGTGTTATGGTCTTTGCTAACACCATACAGTCTTTAATCCTCTAGGTGAAAGAGATACTCTGAACTGCTGTTCATATATTGGGAAGGTGTTCATTTAAAAATGCAACTGTGAGCAAAACAGGATATTAGGTTATAGGCCTAATCTTATGCATGTTTACTCAGACATAGATCTCATTGGATTCAACAGGGACTTGCTCCCAAGTAAGTGTGTGCAAGGATTTCATCTCTTGGGGTATGATGCTTACTATCAAATATCCAAATTCCCTCTGGGCTTGCTAAAATCTTGAGACTTACCAATAAATGTCAACATTAACAGTTTCTGAAATGAACTACAACATATACATGATCACAGTAAAGTAATAATAATTGTTTCTAGTTAGTCAGGCATATGGTGTACAAATGTGTATGAAAGAAAAACCCAAACACATGAGAAAATTCACTAAGGGCTAGGGATTTACGAATAGTGTACCTTCGGTGCCGCTTGACTTCCGAAGTTTGCAGCCAGTGCTCCATTCCACCGTTCACAAGCCCCCGGAATTCTCCTCTTTTTTTTCCGCTCTGAAAATTACGAAGATAAATCCATACTGACAACCGTAATTCCGGTGCCCAGCCGTCTCCATGAGTCTGCATAACTTCCGTAAGAATCACTATTTTTTTGTAAATATTTACTTTTAAAAATAAATTGAAATCCTCTGTCTCCATTTACTTTCAGCCCAAACACTTCCTCTTCCTAGGGGCTTCCCCAAAGAAGGCTGTCTTAGGTATGCCTGAGCGTTGTTTAAAGCAACGCTGTTTTAAAGAAAGAAAAAACCTTTTAAAATGACCATGCCACTCCAGGACCGATCCCATTTCAGTCCGTGGCAGAATTCTGTGACATCTCTACTAAGGGCGCAATCCTATGGGGATAGGTGGCCACCTCCAAACTTGGAGGCAACCACCTATCCAATGCAGGGCAGGAGAAGCATGGAGGGGATCATTCCCTCTGTGCTTCTCCTGCCCTGCATTTGCAGCTTGACAGCCAATTTCGGCTGTCTAGCCACAGGAAGGCGAAGCAGGGGAGGAGGCTGCCGGATGACACATAGGATGCATCGTACCATCATTTCTGCCTTGCCTGCCCCAGAACGCCCCCTGGAACGCCCCGTTTTGGCTGCTCTGCACTCGTCTTCTGAGCATGGAGCACAGGGCCATTCCACGCTGCCTGCGAGGCAGCACAGAAGCGGAGGAAGGTTGAATCTCCGGGAACCAACCTCGGAGCGTGGGCTCCAAGGTCAATTCCTGGAAAACCACATATCCTATGGCCGTCTAGTTGCTGACTAGCGGCCATAGGATTGTTCCCTAATTGTATCAAAATTCCTGCAAGTGTTTCCCAGGAGTAGGACTCTCCTATGATCTTGAAGGAAATGATGGTTCAGAGCAGTAGCATCATTTCTTGCAAGGATCATGGGTTTCAGAAGACCACAAACCCCATGATCCTTGAAGGAATAATGTTTCTGAGTACACTCAGAAAAGTCGTTTCCACTTCAGAAGCTAGGCAGGCAAGATGGAGGCCTGCCCTCCTCAGGAAATGGTTTCCCTCCCACTGCTGGTTATCCCCCATGTTATTTTATTGCATTTATTTTATTAAAATTTATTTTTAAGGCTGCCTTTAAGGGTAGAAACCTATCAAGGCAGCATACAAAATAAAAACAATACAAAATATTTGAAAACAAATAGAAATCAATATATATCAATAAAATACTATAAAACAATATAAAAACAGATACTGCCAATAAAACCTACAGTTCAATGATTATGAAAAGGTCAGTTAAAAGTAGTGGGTCTTCAGAGCCTTCCTGAAGAAATGCAATGAAGAAGCCTGATGAACCTCTGATAGAAGATGATTCCAGAGATGTGGGGCCACCGCTGAAAAATTCCTTGCCATTTTGCTCACCATCCTAACCACCCTTAGCAGCAGGCAGCTGAAAAGGGCATCTGCTGATGACCTCAGAGTGTGGGCATGCTCGTATGGGAGAAGGCAGTAATTCAAGTTACTTGGGCCCAAACTATTCAAGGCTGTAAAGGTCAAAACTACCATTTAGAATCAACAATAAGGGGTTTATGACTTTTCCCTCCCCTTAGCTTAGGTTTTTGCAAGCATTCTTTTTCAAGGATTTTACTTGCAAAATCTGGCAAGATTTTGGGAATGTTCACAAAAACCTGGTCATTTTCAAAGGGGACAGGGAGATGTTTGCCTGTCTCTAATGTCCAGCCCAGATGGTCAGGTCAGATGACTAATATAAGGATTAAGATAATACCCAATAAAAAGCAGCCAGGCCCTTATCTAATGGATAGAATAATGACACTTAGGGTGCAATCCTTTGCATGCTTAGACAGAGAAAAGTCCTACAACTCCCAGCATGCCCCAGCCAGCATTGCTGGCTGGGGCATGCTGGGAGTTGTAGACCTTTTCTCTGTCTAAACATGCATAGGATTGTGCCCTTACGCTCATCAGTACTTTTAAATTCCAGCCCTTATATGAGTGCCAGTATGGTGGAACCTATACAGTACTTGGACCAATCCTCTGCTTTGGGTGGCTCTAGGCCAGTTGCTAAATCCATGTCTAATTTACCGCACAGGGTTGTCATGAGAATAAAATCCCATGAACTACTTGAAGAAAGGGCAGAATATAAACACAGTGTATACATAATTTGCTTTAATTGCCTTTTCAATGTTTTGAGGTTTTCCTTTAACCAATCTTTTATCAATTATGCATCTGCAGACGTAGATGAACTATGTAAGAAAGAATATAATCTGACTAATTAGCCTATCCAAAGTACAGACAAAACAGGCATTTAATTATAATATACAGTGTTCAAAGCAAGAGCTTGTTTGACCAGCAAGGCTGCAGAGGGCATTTGAGAAATGGGTAAGAATACTGGCTGGATATGTCAATATCAGAGCAAGCTCATAAGTGAATTAAGAGAGAAACTCATATCGGTAACTGCCTCAAAGGAATTCAGAGTGAACTCTGATATATTCTCTTTTCTCAAAGCACTGTAATGGCCTGCCAAGTCTATTCACATGTATGAAGCTTATTTAGCCCAGTAAATGCCACACTCTCTATGTGCCAGGGTTCAAAATAAAACTCAACGAAGATGCCAACAGAGATTATTTATAAAAGAATGGGGGAATATGGCAATTTTGTTGTCTCTTTTATCATTCCTACTTCCTGTGTCAGGCCTGCAGAAGCCTCATGCAGCTGACCTATGGAGTGATGGGAGATACTAGGGGGTGGTGGGAGGTACTAGGGGGTGGAGAGACATAGCAGGATTTATTTATTTATTTATTTCATTGGAGGCTGGTGGCTCCAAGTTTGGTGGGGCCATTCTGGGTTTTAGTAAGAACCAGCCAGAACTCTAAAAGAGCTATCCAATGTGCTGAACCTTTTTTGGGGGTAGGGTTCAGCATTTCGGATAGTTCCTTTAGAGTTCTGGCTGGTTCTGACTGGAAAGGATTCACAGCCCCACAAACATCACAGCCACCAACTTCCACTGATTTATTTCAAATTCTTATGTCCTGCCATTCCTGATTCCTCCAGAGTGACTTAACATATCAATAACAAACTATAAAATCATACTTCCACACTAAAACCATTACAGTGAGAGCTGTGTGCAAATGGCCTCTTAAAATTATCCACCCTATTTTTGAGCAGAGAAAAAATGGGGAAAGAATGTCACCAAAATTCTCCAGGGGGAGGGGAAATTCTCCAATACTTTCTCAGAAGCAGGGCTCACCATTAGCAAGAGTTGTAGCACAGCTTATTTATCCTTTCCTAAGGGCTGGGAGGGGGGTGTTGCTCTGCCATGGCAAGTGGCAACAGCAGCAACTGTGTCAGCAACTTGGCCCCCATTTTACATCCTTCACAGTGTGCCATACTTAGTATTGTTTGTTCTCAGAGAGGGAAGAGATGGGAAGAGATGGAAGGTGGCCACCATATGAAATTACCTGAAGTGTGGGAAGCCAAGAAGACTGCAGGCTGCCAGAGAGATGATTGTACAATGAAAGACAGGGCATTTGCACGCACTCCTCAGTCATCTCCAGCCAGAACAAAGGACATCAAAAACAGTATCTGGGATGATTTTTAGGCAGGTTTTGTTTGCCCCTTTGTTTGCTCTTTACTCTTTAAGGCTTGGGCAGGATGAAGGCCTGCTGCTTCCAGCTATGGTCCATTGTTGCAGTCTTTGAACTGAAACAGTTTTGTGGTGGAAGGAGAGGTAAATAAGAATGCTTCCCCCTTGCAACAGCACACATTCAGCTCATTGCTCTGCAGCAGTTCTTGAAGAAAGTTTCTGGTGAAAACTCATTTTCGCTAGTGGAATTTAATCTAGACCTGATTGATTTACAGCTTTTATTTATCTGCTGCTTATTGTGCTGGTGATTTGTTTATAGTGTATATTTGAGAGCAGCAGGATGTACATGAAATCTTCCAAAAACTCAGCTAGTTATTATAGTAAGTCACTGGGGAAAACCCATGGCCTTGGATTATAAACTTGGATTATGTTTCAACGTTGGTGGATTGGACCATACAGAACCAGATTCTGCTTTATAAACAAACCTCTGCATTTTATTTACACAAAGGTCTCTCTATAGTACTCTCTCAGGCTGAGGCCTCTCTCCCCTCAGGCCAGAAGCAGTGGGTATTGCCCTCAACTACTTCCTGGCTTGGGAGCATGGCCCAGGAAGCACACCCCATCCAGGTCAAATCCAGCAGCTCTTTCATATTTTTACAGATTGGAGGAAAGGAAATAAGGGCAACTTAAATGAGAATTGCCCCTGATTGCTGGGCCATACAGGCCAGGGATACACCAATTCCATCCCCCCTGGATCCTGACAGGCTACACTCTTGCCTTAGTGACAACAACAAAATAATTGACCTGAAAACAAGCTAAATTAGTCCCTAGTATATCTCTGTAGAAATTTGCCACCACATTTCAGCAGCAAACCATCACTTTTTTTACACACACACACACACACACACCAATTTTAGAGGGCAATGGAGGGGGGTAAGGGGGATCTGCAAAGAAGGTGGCAGGGGCTTACTCCTAACCTAGGCCCAGGATTATTGTGGTCCCTGAAGAGGATATGTAGGCCCAACTACTCATTCCGGTTTCTGCTGCAAATGTGAAACTATTTCTTCCAGTTCACTCACATGGCCTGCTCATGCTGGACCTTCTGGCTTGCCTCTTAGACAGTGCACAACAGTTTGTTGTCCCCAACCCACCCCAATGTCTTTTTTTTAATGCTGTTTTTTCATATTTGTTTGTAAGCTTGTGGAGAGTTCAGATGTAATGTTTAATTAAATGCATACATAAAATAGACACAACAAAAGTGCCACAGAGCTGAAATGCAAAGTATTAATGTTGAAATCCTGTCATCTGGTAACTGTCTTTCATCTCCAGCCAGATAAAGGAGCGCCATTTGGCTTTCACGCTATCCTTATGGTTACATTACTCACTGCCATCTTTTGAAAGCTTCATTTTCAACAAAGAGAACTAGAATTGGAACCAATTACCTAGGGAGGTGGTGTGGGCTCTCCCACATTGGAGGTATTCAAGATGAAGCTGGGCAGTCATCTGTCAGGGATGCCCTGACTTGGATTCCTGCATTGAGCAGGGTGTTGGACTCGAGGGTCCTGTAGGCCCCTTCCAACCCTAGTATTCTATGATTCTACGATTCTATGAATTATTCTTCTGCTTTTGAAATGGAAAGTTGAATTCCTAATTTTAGAAGGTTGTGTCTAATGTTAGTCCTACTTAGAATAGTCCCACTGAACTGAATGGAATCAAGTTAGTCATGAATAACTTGTCCCATTCATTTCAGTGGGTCTAATCTAAATAGGATGAACATTGGATGCAAACCAGAAAGACTGGACAATCCCCTTGTTGTCTGTCCACGTCACTTTCCATTCACTACTGAAATGTATAAGGCTGTTAGTCTTTGCTGGGCTAAAACAGAAGCTTCTTGTTGTGATAATATTCCTCTCTGGATGGAACCCTATAGATTTTGTGAAGTGCTTTCCTTTCCAGTTCCATTGCTATGGCCATATATTATGGCTTCCTTATATTCCTTTTCTTAAATATGTTTCTTTGTGTAACTCCAAAATTGATGACATTGAGTGAAAAAGTATTTCATTGATTCACAAAGGGATCTCCCACATCCTTTTTCTGAAACATCTTGCAGTGAAACTGGCTATATATTTAAATATATGGAAGGCAGAAGTTTATATCACCCAGGAAATAATGTACATAAATATTGAGACCTGGCTTGGCTTATTGAATCTTTCTCTTGTTGCCCTTAGATGCCATTATAAGAAGAGTTAAAGCTTAACATTTCTATTTCCCATTTAAATGAAGACATAAATCTTCATTTAGATTCTATATAAACACAGACATTCTTGGGTGGAAATATCCATAGTGGATTTTTTAAAAAGTGTATGTGTAGGGGGATAAAACCTTTTGAAGTATGTACTTTAGTAGCGTTCTTCAAGCTGTAGCCCTCTCAGTGGGTTGGTGCAATAGAGTGGCCATGTGTCCTACTTTACAGGGGGCAGTCCTCTATTTGAAGGTGCCCTCTGTTTGAAGGGCTGTCCAGTCCAAGTCTGGTTTCAACATAAAGAACCATCAGAAGGGAGACCAGAGGCTTTGAAGTTGCCCATCTATAGTTAGTACCAGGACTACAGACTGAACAGGTACACAGGTCACTTGGTCAGTGACAGGTAAGAAACTCTCCTGTTTTCATTGCAGTTTTAAACTGATTGAGGATTTCTTAAACCACTTCAGGCTTTGTTAGAAATGAGAAGTGGTATATAAATATTGCTAAAACTAAGTAAATAATGAATGCATTGTATTTCTATTTAAGTTGTTGTTGTTCTTAAAATTTATTATTTTAAACCTTTCAGCCAAAAAATGGTGCTTAAAGTGGCTAGAAATAAAATTTGGATTTTATTTCTAAATTTCCATCTATTCATATACATTGGCATATGCAAATTTCATGGAAATATGTGTCTTTTGTCCTCTTTCTTGGTGATGCAGAAGTGGCCACCCTATAATGCCCACATAATGCTGCTTGACTGCCAACTGCCAAATCATTATTTGGTCATCAGGAGCACCCATGGGCATATAAACCTGTTCCCCTCCCTTCTCCTCCCTTGCCATCTCTTGTGTGGTCATTCATCCTATTTTTTTTTCCCATTTTGGAGATGTCTGTGACCAGCATTATTTCACTAACATTGAAAATCATTTGTTTGAGTCCCTACTCCCCCTGCCCACCACCAACACTATCTTGCCTCTGACCATGGTTTCAAACTGGAGTTGGTGCTCACGATGGGTAGTGAAAATGTATTATGGTGACAATAGCTCTATTTAGGCTAGAGCTGTGCACAAATGGGCTCTCAAAATTATGCAGCTTATTTGGGGGAACAATTTCACCAAAGTTCTCCTAGGGGAGGATAAATTCTCCAACAGTTTCTCACAGATAGGGTTCACTATCTGTATCTGCAGAGGTTGTAGCACAGGTTCTTTCTTTTTTCCTAAGGATTTTTGGTTTACTGCACTGCTTCTGTAGGTGGCAACAGCATCAACTGTGTTGAGGCTTCCACTTTTTTGAGACAGAATTTTTAATTTCTTTTGGTGGTCTTTTTGAGCTTACCTAATCACTGCAAGGTGGCCGAGGGTGCTGTGTGTGTTTTCTCTCTCCATTACATATCTTCCCATTCCTCTGCAGCCTCCCAGGCCACCTGCACTTTGTGAACTGAAAAAGACCCATGGGAGGAATTGCCTTATGATGTCTTCCTCACGATGGCTTTAACTGAAGTGAGGGAAGCTGAGTAGGCTACAGGCTGCCACAGAGATTACTATACAATGACAGACAAGACACTCATACAAACTCCTCAGCCACCTCATAAGTCAGGTAAGCCCAGGAACCCCAAACCCAACCCATGAGAATTTCTCCAACTTTCTCCTCTTTTGAATTTCTTTTCAAAAGCAATTTATTTTCTATCACATTGAATGAGAATGTTCAAAAAAATGTGGGAGAAATTTTTGGCACAGCACTAATTTAGGCATTCTTCTTCTGTGGAGAAGTGCAATACCCCATTGCTGTCCTTGTCATCCCCCTATGAGTTGGAGGCAAATGTCATCAGCGGGAGACATTTCTACTCATGTACATCTCATCCTGTAGAAGTGAGAGGTCTAACGCTGGTATTAGCAGCCCAGTGCCACCACTTGGGGAATTTTCTTCCTTTCCCCTGTACCCCCAAGAATACCAGGGCAACTACATTGCTGCTGTATAAACTACCAGCTCCAGTTCATGTGGATATTGACCTCCTCTAAGCCACACTTGATAAATATCAAGGTGTTTATTTTCTTATTAAGTAACAGTAACAACCATTCATGTTCCTTCAAAGCCAAGTAAAATAATAAACCTGTACACACAAAGGCATCCAACTGAAGCTCCATTCAAAAAGGGATTAAAATCAACATGTGAGAGGACAGGCACTCCAGCCCCGTCCCTCTTTCTCATCACATTGCCCTCAACTCAAGGAAGGCGACTGTCTGAAAAGGAGAGCCTCCTCTATCCCAGGGTCCCAGGGCATAGTCTAAAGGCACATGAGGCAGCCACCTTGCTGAAGCTAAGCAGGTCCGGGTCTGATCAGTGCTTGGAAGGGAGACTACCCTGGGAACCACATGTAGCCACCTGGAGTTCCATGATGGAAGAAAGGTGGAGTATAAATGAAATGAAATAAATAAAATATCCATGTGGGCTCTCCACATGATTGAGAATGTTGGAATTTTTATCTCTTTTTGAACAACTGAATAGGGCTTCATTTTTTCCTCATTTTCCCCCTCATCCAAAGATCACAACTGTCCTCAGAACCCCACTGTGCAATACACCCTCAGTAAAGAAGCCCACTTCTACCAACAGTACAGGACATGCCAGAAATAAATATAATCAGTTGAACATTAATAAAAAACAACAGTTCTCCATTTCACCACATAGGACTCCTCCCCCTGCCATCATCCTGATCGTGCAGGGATCCTTCATGAGTAGAGAAGGCTCCCCACTTCAGAAGTTATGCCTCTGATTCATGGAGATTGATAGGGGTGGAGCTGGTATGCTCATCCTCACTCCCCACCCCCATTCTACACAGAAGAAGAACACCTGACTGGGGTCAATAACTATCTTCAAAAGTGATGGGATGAATGTCTGTATAAGAAGTGAAGAAAGAGGAGGACAAGGATACTTAAGGCATAGGTTCTACTTTGTAGATGGGGCCAGGAAATTTAGAACTCTGAAATTTGGGGAGAAGGTTGGAGGAGTACTATTTTGGAACCATCCTTACATACAAGCGGTGATATTTGAACCATCAGTTGCAATGTTATCTTGAAGTTCTCCTTCTCTGGTTACAGGAAAGAGCTGTTGTCTATAATGGGATGAAAGGGAAAAAGGAAGCAATCTGATCAAAAGAAAGAAAGAAAGAAAGAAAGAAAAGAAAGAATCAAGGTAATGAAGGATATCTTCCACCACTCTCCCTGCCTTTGAGGAAAAGAGAAGATGTAAGACAAACACATAAGATGCAAGGGAACCAAATGAGTTTCTACAAAATTATCACAATTCCTCAGATGGGTTTCGAACATCCCTAGAAACATGTGTTTCTGGGAAGCTGGGGAGAAGAAGGAAAAAATCTTCCTGTGCTTTTTAGCTGCTTCTAGGCTATCTGGAAAGTGGCAGAAAAACATGTGAAGCTGTTGCTAAGTAACAAGATCACAAGTCTACAGTTCTCCCATCTCTTCATTTCCAAGAGATGAGACAGCATGCTGGAAGAAGATGTAGGAAGAAAGAGAAAAATGTTAGGCAGAAACAGGAGGTGTGACACTATGTATGTGTTTGGGGGTGTGGGGAGGCCATGCCAACCTCAGAGAAATTTTTCAAGTTTGCATGCATAAATTAATTACTAGATGTGATTTGGATGGGCATTAGGTTCCTTTTTTATGTTAAAAAAATCTACTTAAATCTCTTATGCAAAATACAGCTGGCTTTCTTCTTTGGCCAGTTCTATGAGGCTGTTGTCTTGATTGCACATGTTGTATGAGGTTAAATGGCAGATTTCAAGCCTTACAACACACTATAAATAAAATTTGGAATGCGCTCCTTCTATTCTAGTCAACAGCCCATTTTTACTGGCTTCTGTGGACTGATAACTCACCGTTGCAACTTCCTGCTGGTTAATGTTTCTCTTTTCAATATTGCTATGCTTTCATTTTGCCCACAGCCAGAGTGGAGCAGGACAGGGAAGGGAAGGATGAGAATGGGCACAAGGATCA
Source organism: Heloderma suspectum (assembly GCF_057233095.1). Classification (NCBI taxonomy): domain Eukaryota; kingdom Metazoa; phylum Chordata; class Lepidosauria; order Squamata; family Helodermatidae; genus Heloderma; species Heloderma suspectum. The sequence goes on from NC_139461.1 coordinate 178,790,712, forward strand.
GATAAATCAAAACAGATGAAACACGCAAGAGACCAAAGCACCATGGCAGCCTGACTAGGGATGTACGAAAGTTCCGCCACAAATCTCGGGGAGGCCAAATGCCAGCGCATTCGGCCCCCCGAAATCGGTGGCGGAATGGCCCGCCACCCCCCTGGGACAGGACTTACCTTGCGTGGATCTTCCTGGCAGTGGCGGCGGCAGCTCCAGCAGCGGTTTGGCGGCGGCGGCGGCGGCCGGTCTTCCAACTGGCTGCCGCCGCCGCTGCCATTTCCAGTTTAAAAAAAAAAAGTCATAGGCTATGTAAAGATTTACGTAGCCTATCACAGCTAGATTTTTAAAAAACACTGTGATAGGCTACGTAAATCTTTACGTAGCCTATCACGGCTCACTTAAAAAAAAAAAAAAGCGCGTACACAAATGGCGGCGGCCATGGCTGCCGCCATTTGCGTTCCTTATTTTGGCACGTCTTAGTCTACATAAACATTTACGTAGAGTAAGATGGCGAAAATAAGGGGAATGCAAATAGCATAGACGCTACGCTACTTACGTTCCCCTTATTTTCACCGTCTTAGTCTACATAAATGTTTACGTAGACTAAGACGTGCCAAAATAAAGAACGCAAATGGTGGCGGCCATGGCCGCCGCCATTTGCGTATGCGCGTTTGTTTTTTAAATCAGCCGTGAATGTAAACATTTACGTAGCCTATCACGGCTGACTGCAGGAACACAAACGGCGGCGGCTATGGCCGCCGCCGTTTGCGTCCCTGCTAGCCAGCGGCCGGATGTCCGGCTGCTGGCGGAGCCGGCCGGTGGCTCCACAGAATCCCTGCGGAGTGGAGCCGTCCAGCCAGGATTCTGGGGGGGAGGAACGGAGTGCCTCCCCCCCCGGCCAGGATTCCGGGGGGAGGGACGGAACGCCTCCCCCCCAGCATCAACATAATCCATGGAAAGGTAAGTCACTTTCGTACATCCCTAAGCCTGACTGCTGCCAGTGATAAGCCCACCTCCCCCGCCTGAAGGCCCCATAAGTCTCTCTCTCTCTCTCTCTCTCTCTCACACACACACACACACACACACACAGAGAGAGAGAGAGAGAGAGAGAGAATGAGCATGCAGGATACCCCTTTCTTCCCCCCTAGCTAAAATCCCTGCTCAATTCCCCAGCACCAGACTAAAGTTAATTGTGACAGAGGTATTGGCCCAAAAATGCAGAAGTGAAGGAAAACTAACAATACATGTTTGGTATACTTTCTCATCCCTGTCAGTTGGTGAGCGGTAATCATTCCATAGTGAAATTTGCCCTACAATTTCTCTGCCCACAAATAGGGTGGAGAATTACAAGAGGCCATTTGTGCCCAGCTCTATAAATACAAAAATAGTTATCTTGCTCCAAAGGGACTGTTGCTCGGCAAAATGCAGGCAAAACTGGGGAGTGGAGTGTGTGCTGTCCAGAGCAAGCTAGCTTTCTAGTACTTGAAGGCCACTGTTGGAAGTGTGTGTGTGTGTGTGTGTGTGTGCCGTAGCCTATATGTGTGTGTATGTGTATGTGGGATTGGTTTGGAGAGTCGTTGGTCTTCTGCCCTCATTCCCTTTTCAAAGTAGCTACTCAGGAAAGCTAGTTGCTGACCATGAGTTAAAAGCACAGAAAAGCACCAAGTGCAGAAATAAAGCGCAGCACTTATCGACTTATGATAATAATAATATTCATTTTTACAGGCTTGTAGAAATGTCTGTCTTCCAGAGGAGGTATGGCATAATGGCAATTTTTACCTTATTATGCCATATGAGTTCACTGTTATAGGGCTGCTGTGCAGTTGTACCATTTACATAATTGCAGATTATTATCAGTTTAGTGCAAGTAGTTTCTTCTCTAAGTGCCGTGCAAGCAAAAAGTATTTTAAGATGTACTAAATTTTTACTTCTCTGTTCACCATGAAAACTCATTTGATGTTAATTTTTACTACTCTGAGCACCAACAGAATGTATAATATAATATGCCAAATATTGTTAAGCCATGCCTTCATTGTACACATCTGACTTTTATGCCAATTTGGCCGGAGTTTGGATATAATTAGCTTTTAGCGTGATTCTCTAGTGATGTATCCCAAACTTGCAAATAACTAGTTTGGAATACAAATTTGGCTAGTTCATAATGAATTTTTTTAAAAAAAGTCAAACATTATTTTCTTCTATAGCTCAGAATCTATAGCAAGGTTCTGCACATATACTCTCTGAGGTTTTACACAACAGTCTTTCCCAACCCTATCCAGAGATGTCATGGGCTGAACCTGTTTGCATGCTCAACATTCAAATGTACTCTACCACTAAGCTGTTGACCATTCGCTTACATAATTTGTTTTAAAGCAAATACTGTTCCATAGTTTGACACAGTGGCATTCTATAATTTGATGGAAAAAAATAAAAGGGAAAAAAGACACTTAAATAACACCTATGAGAACCGGCAGACATTGACAGGGTAATCATAGGCAGTAACAAGAGGCATATGGTACCTAGAATTGTCAAGATATGAATCCAAAATATGAAAAATATAAATTTGAAACAAGCAGAAAAAAGCTTATAAGAAAATGGGCACAAAAGATTGGAAATCCAATCACATTTTATGGGAATATGTATAGAAACATTTCCCCTTTTTTTTGGTTATGGCACAGAGGTTCAGTGCTTCAAATAAACTTCTTAAGATGGGTAATGATTACTTGCCATTTGTTTATTAATTTATTATTAATTATTTATTGTGTGCGTGTTTACTCCCTGTTGCAAGAAGCCTTGAGCCTATATCTGAGAATGGCATCTAATAAATGTAATAAGTCATCACCATCTCTCAATAAAAGGCGACTTAATAAAGCCATTGTTCGTATTCCATCAAGCTCAATAGTATCCTGATTCGCATCTACCCCTCTTGGTGGTACATCAGGGCACTCCAGTGAATGGTAGGGAGGTCTGCCTGCCTCCAGTATTTCATCCACCCCCCCCAAACAACTAGGGGTGGACGAAAGTCCCTTACCTGTCCTCGAAGGACGTTCGCGGTGGGGGGGAGGCGCTTCGCTGCTCCCCCCGTGAAGTTCAGGCGGGGGGGGAGGCTTCCCGCCTCGCCCTGGCCGAAATTCAGGCTGGGGAGGAGGCTTCCCGCCTCGCCTGGCCGCGAAAGCGAAAGTTTTTTTTTTTTTTAAACGCCCCTTGATAGGCTACATGACGATTAACGTAGCCTATCACGGCTAGATCTGCAAAGTCAGCCGTGATAGGCTACGTCAATCGTCACGTAGCCTATCACGGGTGACTTAAAAAAAAAAAAACGCGTACGCTAATGGCGGCCCCCATAGGGAGCTGCCATTTGCGTTCCTTATTTAGTCGCTGTAGTCTACGTAAATCTTTACGTAGACTACAGCGACCAAATAAGGAACGGGAATGGCGGCTCCCTATGGGGGCCGTCATTATCCGTACACACTTTTTTTTTTTTTTAAAGTCACCCGTGATAGGCTACGTGACGATTGACGTAGCCTATCACGGCTGACTTTGCAAATCTAGCCGTGATAGGCTACGTTAATCGTTACGTAGCCTATCAGGGGGCGTTTTGTTTTGTTTTTCTTTTATTGCAATGGCGGTGGCGGCGGCGGCAGCTGGTCAAAAGACCGGCTGCCGCTCCCGCCCCGCTCGAACACCCGCCGAACCACTGGCCGGACCCGCCGCCGGGAGGGACATTCGGCGAAGGTAAGTTCCGTCCCGCGGGGGGTGCGGGGTGCGGGGGGGGGGGTTCGGAGGATTTCTAACCAAAACTTGTTCGGGGGGCCGAACACGTTGGCGCTCGGCCCCCCGAAGTTTCGGGGAGAAATTCTCCGCCAACCCCTACAAACAACTCTGATGTTTGCATAACTTGACCAAATAGGAGGGGTGCTGGACAGAGATATGGGAAGCACTCATAGACTTTCTAATCCTGGGACTACCCTGTTGTACTACTCTATTTCTTCATGGGGAAACAGAGGTGCCCCCAAGATGTGGGTGTTGTGTCCATGCAGGGAAATACAATACTTGAACACTTTAGCAGTTGATTTGCATTTCTCATATCCAAAGCTGCACTATGAAGCTACACACACACATACACACTTATTTTAATTATATCTCAAGGAAGTTCAAAACATTTGATAAAGCCACTTGGACATCTGTTCAGATAGATACCCAGGACAGGGCATTGAGATGGTGGCATCGAAGAATGCAAAAATGGGGACTGCTTTCCTAACCACCCATTTAGAAAGTGTTTGGGATCATGTGTGGTTATTCTTCAGGAGCACTTATATCTCTGGTTATTCTGCATAGGGATGGATGGATGCCCCACAGTTCGGGTCCTCTGGGCACCCGCCGAGCCACTGACACAGCTCCCCCCCCCCGGACCCATGCAAGAGCTCCTCCATGGTTGCCAAGCCACCTGCACTCACCCTGGGCTCATCCATAAGAGCCACGAGTGCCGTCTGTGAAAGAAAATGGCAATCGTGAATATGCACACATCTAGTCTTGCACAAAATGGTGCTGTAAATGGCAGATATATGCAAGATTACAGGTATAAATGGCCCACTTAAGCCTGTAAGCTTGCATATATTGGCCACACACAATGGGTGAGTGTGGGCAGCTTGGTGCACAGGGGGGTGTACCCAAGCAGAGGCGGGTGTACCCAAGCAGAGGCAGGGACTTAGCGGGTATGGCTTGGCAAGCAGGGGGGACTTGAGGGGGGCAGAGGTTTCCCAGGCGTGGCTCGGGGCATGGGCGGGGGGACTCCTGAATCCAATTGTGTGCCCACACCATCCCTAATTCTGTGATAACCACAAAACATGTTCTTAAAATCCACTGGGCTTTTTGCAATTTCATCTTCAATGCATCCCCCCCCCCAAGCTTTTGAACTTTGCTGCATGCCTTTATTCCCTAATGAATTATCTCTTTTCGTCCCTTACAGAGACCTAAATGAGTGCTGTTCTCCAACTATCAGTGTTAAGGAAAGTACATGGTATGGTGTATGCCACAGGAAGTCATGTGTTGGGCTGGTCTCCTCTAACCATGTGTAAGAAGGACCATGAGTTCTGACAATGAGCATACAATATCATATTGTTATTGTTGGAAAATCTGGTTTGATTTATACAGTAGAGTTGTCTTATAGAAAGAAACCACAGTAACACAGCATAGTATCAGAGGGAATAAACGCAGGCTAGAGCCAGTTTAGAAGAAGTTCAGATCAACTTACTTTATTAGTGTTCTTTATACATACTGTTGAAGAAAGCTATCTAACACTATTTAACTACAAGGACACCCTAAAGCTGGGTGTGTAAGTAAGTGAAGCTATGAGATATAGTTACTTACTTCCCTCAGGGAGAAAGCATATGCTGCTTGTTGCATAGGTGAAGAGGAAGGGGAGGGAGTAGGTGAAAGGAACGGATCAAGTTACAGGACAACAAGGGGGATGAACAATACATGTTTTCTATTCCCCCCTAGTGTCTGGAATCCTGCGGAGTTGTTCCTATTATCCAACAGTTATAAGTTTGCTACCTGATTTTGAATGAGTCTGGGGGTTAGACGAAAGAGTGTTAAACCAGAATGATTGGTTAATGTTCCTTAAGTGTCAGTTGGCAAGCCACACTGGACGCATCTTTGGCTAGGGAAATAGCATGTTAATGGTCCAGGGTGGCTAGGGAAAATGTCTCTTAATGGGAGTCAGTGGCTAGGAAATAGTTGGAGATTTCTCTAGGACGTAAGGAAATGTTAGGGGGCTCACCTTCCTGCCTCCACTAATGGTGTAAAAGAAACTGTAGTTTGACACAGAGATGGAGAGACACAAAATAAGACAGGGGGAGAAACAGGGGCAGAAAGTGCTGAGGGCTAGCTGTGAAGCACCTTAGGATGCAGGCACCTCACTCTGGGGATCTGATCTCATGCAGTAGATCTATTGCTATGCTGATTCTCTCCATCTATGCTTTATTTGTATTATAATATTACAAAAATGCCATAAATCTCCTCCAAAAGGATGCAAAACCTGGGTAGCACTGCTTCTGAAACTTCTACTGCTAAGGCAGGCCCGATAACAATTATCAGTTTGAAAGTCAATAAGGATTTAACTCCATCGCAGAGTTAAGTATGCTTACACTCAGCGATTTCGACAGGCCAAAGGGCAAATTAATCTGTTTTGGATTGTAGTCAGTGTGTTGGATGAAATATAAACTGACTTATGTACAGTATATGTTCAAAAGAGAAAAACCTTGACTTTCTGTCCTAATGTAGCCTTTTTTTCTGTCATGAAAAAAAAAGAAAAAGAAAGAAAATTAAATGATATAAAATGAAACTTGGTTCTATTTTTGTTTAATTTCGGTTCCACTATAGCTGCTATCACTGGTTGTCCAGCACACCTGGTAGGAACAAAGCACAGCAGATGCCGCCAAACCTAGACTAACAGAAGAAGGAAGGTTGCCAGCAATACTGCTGAAACAGAAAGCCAAATCTGGTTGTCAGTTCTACCAAGCCAACTAATCCATCTCCAGTGCACCTGCCTATACTTTCAAATGTCCCTAAAGCACCAACCTCTATCGTCCCTTAGGTACAACTGGAAAACTGGGATAAATTACTTTCCCTTGCAATAGCATGCAGCTTTCTTACACAAGTTCTCTGACAGATGCACAAGAATTGCCTAACCAGACTGGACATTTGGCTGGCTAGACTTCTCCTCCCATCTTCAAAGCTGCTTCTGGCATACCTAAATTCCATGCAGTTCCACTCAACCCTGTTACCATGCTTGATTGGGACATACATCTCTATGTATGTCTGAAACCTATTTCCATGTTCAGAGGGTAATCCTGGTTCCTGCTTGATCAGAAGCTGCTGTCGATCCAGTAGAGCTTCCCCAGAAACTAGCTTTCCCCTCCTCAAGTAGCTCGGTTCACTTCTGATTTCATCCAAAGTAGGGATGATGGTGAAGTCTGATTGGAGGCTTGAGCTTGGTGGATTACTGCCAGCTCAGTCCCCCAGATGCCAGCTTATGGACCCCTGAGCCTGCCCAACTTGGTGCATGCCGAGACATGCAGGACTGTGGTTTTCTGCTGCCCTCCAACTCCTTGCAGTTGTTCTCCTTACAAGGAGAACTAGGGGTTGGTGAGTGGCGATTAAGACTCCTGCCTCTGCCACCTGCCAATCCCTCATTCTCTCCTTGCAAAAAGAGACTGAGGGGTTGGGGGGCAACGATGGGGACTCCAGCAGCAGCTGCCATTTTATGGAAAGTGGTTGCTGCTAGGCTTTTATCTCAAATCCCCCATTTTGTGCAAAAGGCGGCCATAAATAAGGCCATTTATGCTAAATTTCAGGGCTAGATGACCTAATTTTGCATAAATCACCCTATTTATGGCACCATTTGCACAAAATGGGGGATTTGCGAAAAAGCCTAGCCACCATTTTTTGCAAAATGGCGGCTGCCAGAGCAACAGGGTGTCTTGAGCTGCTTGCCAGGTGCTCACAGACTGTCCAGAGGCTGTGTCCAGACTGCACACAGCAAACAGGGTTAGGCGGCCAGCAGGGGTCCAGCAAGTGGCATGTGGGGTGAGCGGCAGCGCCCATCCTTAATCCAAAGCAAATTTAGGGGTCATCACCCATACCTGCTTCAAATGCATTCTTTGCAGTGTCATAACTAGTTGTTTCTACATCCAGGATGGGTTTGCAATTCTATGTACCTTCCATAAATGCCAGGTCCCAGAAACACAATTAAAATGTATATATATTTGGGATATTATATGTACAGACTCCATGTGGAGTGATCAGTAAAACCCAGAGCAAGTTTAGGATGACTGTGAACATTAAGAACATGGTTGTGAGTATTCCAAGCTTTCTTCTCACTTGCCACCAGTGTTCAATGGCTAAATTTGGGCACTATGTTAGCCTGCAGACACAAGGCCAGTGACAAGCTGGAGCAGTAGCACTCCAGCTGTTCTGCTGCCTTCACTAAACCTCTGAACTAAGTGACCTGGTTTCAACTACCATCAGGATAGTATGCCATACTGAATGGAAATATGAAATAATGTAATGTGGTTTTAATAACTGTCAATGATATTACAAGATTTTGACCGCCGTTTTTGTGTCCCTGCCCAGGTTGCCTTTGTGGCAAGAGCCCCTCTTACCCTATCCAAATTTGAAGAGCCTCTGGGGCTAGAGGCAGGAAGCATCAGCTCTGTGCATGATTGCCCGTGCGGTGAACCAACAGAACGGGAGTTTGGAGTAGAGGTGTGCACAAATGACCTCTCAAAATTCTCCACTCTATGTAGGGATGGACGAAAGGGACTTACCTGGTCCCGCAGCTTGCTTCGCAGTGGGAGGGAGGTGCTTCAGTTCTCCCCCCGAAGTTCAGGCGAGGGGGGGAGGTGCCCCACCTCGCCCGGCGGAAATTCAGGCTGGGGGGGAGGCGCCCCATCCCTCGCCGCTGAAATTCAGGCTGGGGAGGAGCGCTCCATCTACCTGGCCGCGAAAAAAAAAGTAAAGTAAAAAAACAACAACACACACCCGTGATAGGCTACATAATGATTTACGTAGCCTATCACGGCTAGATTTCCAAAGTCAGCTGTGATAGGGTACGTAAATCGTCACGTAGCCTATCACGAGTGACTTTGAAAAAAAAAAAGTGCGTACGCAAATGGCGGCGCCCATGGGGCGCCGCTATTTGCGTTCCTTAGTTTGGCACGTCTAGTCTACGTAAAGATTTACGTAGACTACGGCGAAAATAAGGGAACACTATTTGCGTTACCCTTATTTTCGCCATAGTCTACGTAAACCTTTACGTAGACTAGACGTGCCAAACTAAGGAACGCAAATGGCGGCACCCAGGGGCGCCGCCATTTGCATACGCACTTTTTTTTTTTTTCAAAGTCACCCATGATAGGCTACGTGACGATTTACATAGCCTATCATGGCTGACTTTGCAAATCTAGCCGTGATAGGCTACGTAAATCATTATGTAGCCTATCACGTGTGTGTGTGTGTTTTCTTTCCTTTTTTATTTTGCAATGGCTGCGGCGGCGGCGGCCGGTCAGAAGACTGGCCGCTGCTGCCGCCCCCGCCAAAACGCCGCCGAAACGGCGCCGGGACCCACCGCCGAGAGGGACATTCTCACGAGGTAAGTCCCATCCCGGGGGGGGGGGGCGGCGGAGAATTTCACCATCAATTTCGGGGGGCCGAATGCATTGGCATTCGGCCTCCCGGAGATTCGTGGAGAAATTCTCCACCATCCCTATTTGTGGGCAGAGAAATTGGGAGGAGAATTTCACTGAATTTCTCTAGTGGGAGGAGAAATTCTCAACAACTTCTCACAGGGCTCACCACTGGCACAGGCCATAGCACAGCTTCTTTCTCTTTTCTAAGGGTTTTGGGGGGTTTCATGCTGCAACAGCATCAACTGTCTTGGCAGGATGGCCCCCAGTTCCCATCCACCACATAAAGGTGGGGGCAGTGTTGTGTCCAGCTCCAGGGAGGAGGTGGAGTTAGTGCTCTGCCAGAATCTGTCCTCCAAATTCCTGAAAGCCCCCACCCCCAAGAGGCTTCCATTGTTCTTCCTCATTTAGGATGTTTTATCATTTGTTTTTGTGGTGTTTTTGAGCTTGCAGGCTAAGAGGTTTTGTTTTGTTTTGTTTTGTTTTTGCTCAGCCACTGCAAGTGGCAAGAGCAGCAGCCACGTTGGCAGCCTGGCCCCCATGTTGCATTCCTCACAATACCCGATACCTAGCATCGTTCCGGGGCATTGGGGGGGGGGGCAAAACCCACCAAAATATGGGGAAGAAAATTTGGGGAAATTCTGCAAAGAGGCCTTGTATTGCGGGGGGGGGGGGGAGGGGTAAGAAAAAGTAAAATCTCAGGACTTTTCTGAGAAAAAATGTCCTGTGAGGAATTTTGGCTCAGCTCTAGTTGTTATTGTTTATGGTTCAGCACTTTCTGTAAGACATCCCTAATGTTAAATTTCTCAGGGTAATGGTGGAGACATCTTATTTCTAATGCAGGTGCATAGAGATGATTATACAATGAAAGACAGAACACTCCTACACACTCCTCAGTCACCTCCTAAGTAAAGGAAGCACAAGAACCCCGAATGCAACCCAGAAGAATTTTGCTGAAAATTCTTCTCCTTTAATTTTCTTTTGAAAAGCAATTTATTTTCTATCGACTTTAATAAGAACGGTCAAAATTATGTGGGGGAAATTTTCAGCACGACACTAGTTTGGAGCATCTTCCTGGTCAGTAAACCATTTTTACCTCTGGACTGGCCCTGCCAACCCTAAACAGCCCTAAACAACTTGGGACCTGGATACCTCAGAGAGTGCCTCCTTCCTTACCAACCCACCTCGTCACTGAGGTGATCAGAGGGCATGTTCCCGGTGGTTCCACATGGACCCATGGCCCGACTGGAGTCCACCAGGAAAATAGCCTTCAGTGTGGTGGCCCCCTTCCTGTGGAACTCCCTGCCTTTGGAGGTCAGGCAGGCGTGAACATTGTGTTGCTTTCAGCACCTTCTGAAGGCATTGTTATTTCAGGAAGCCTTCCTTGAGTGATCAGCCGTGGTTTATAGGGATGTACGAAAGTACACAGCTGGACATCTGGCCACTGGGTAGCAGGGACGCAAATGGCGACGGCCGTAGCCACCGCTGTTTGCATCCCTGTATTCAACCATGATAGGCTACATAAATATTTACGTAGCCTATCATGTCTGGGTTAAAAAAAATGCATAGGAAAATGGCGGTGGCTACAGCGGTCGCCATTTGCGTTCCTTATTTTTCGCCGTCTTAGTCTATGTAAATATTTACGTAGACTATTACGGCAAAAATAAAAGGGAACGCAAATAGCGTAGTAGGCACTATTTGCATTCCTTTTTGATTCGCCTTTTTAGCCTACGTAAATATTTACTTAGGCTAAAACAGCTAATCAAAAAGGAATGTAAATAGTTCCCACTGTGCTATTTGTGTTCCCCTTTATTTTCACTGTAATAGCCTACGTAAATATTTATGTAGACTAAGACAGCAAAAAATAAGGAATGCAAATGGCGGCCGCTGTAGCCGCTAGGGGTGTACAAAACCCCACTTACCTGGCTCTGCCGGGTTCCGCTGGGGGGGAGAGGCGCTCCGTCCCTCCCCCCGGAATCCTCGCTGGGGGGGAGGCGATCCGGTCCTCCCCCCGGAATCCTTGAAAGGCCCAGGCCAGGGCCATCCACAGCCGGATTTCCGGCCGCAGAGGGCTCTGGGTAAGGAAAAAAAAATGCGTACGCAAATGACGGCGGCTATGGCCGCCGCCATTTGCGTTCCTTGTTTTTCTTCGTCTTTTTTTTTTTTTACAGCGATGTGATAGGCTACATAAAAACTTACATAGCCTATCACGTCTCTGTAAAAAAAAAAAAAGACAAGAGAAGACTGCAAATGGCGGTGGCAGCAGCTGGTCGTAAGACCAGCCACCGCAGCCACAGCTGCTGCAGCTGCCGCCGCCCAGAACATCCGCCCCAGGTAAGTCTCATCCCGGGGGGGATCCACAGGGTGGCAGGGGGGTGGCAGGCCGTTCCGCCACGGAGTTCGGGGGGCCGAATGCACTGGCATTCGGCCTCACCAAGATCCGTGGCAGAATTCTCTGACATCCCTAGTAGCCGCTGCCATTTGCGTACGCGGTTTTTTGTTTTTTTTTAACCCAGACGTGATAGGCTACATAAGTCTTTACATAGCCTATCACATCTATGTAAAAAAAAAAAAGACCGGGCTGCAAATGGCAGCGGCGGCGGCAGCCAGTCAGAAGACCAGCCGCTGCCGCCGAAGCTGCCACTGGAACCGGCGCCGTCCGGAACATCCACCCCAGGTAAGCTTTGTCCCGGAGGGTTCTGCAGGGCGGGCGGGGGGGGCAGGAGGCTGTTCCACCCCGGATTTCGGGGGGCCGAATGCCAGTGCATTCAGCCTCACTGAAATCCGTGGCGGAATTCTCCGCCATCCCTAGTGGTTTATTAAATTTGGCTTTATTGGAACTTGCTCTTTCAAAATCCTTTAATTATTTTAACAGGGTATTTTATTATTTTATCTTTGCTCTTCACCACTCCAAAATCTTTTGATGTGGAGCAGTATATAAATGTGGTAAACAAACAAACAAGCAAACAAACCCAGCTGAACACTGAGCCTTGCTATGCAAGAGAGCTATACAATGTTTCCTATTTGGGTTGGAAGTTTGCCTGTGCAACAACAATCTTCCTGACTTTAGCTTGTTTCAATTTGTTCTCCAGCTTTGACTTTTGGTCTGTTTCTTGTTCCCAGCTTCTGGTTCAGGTCTGACAGCTGCCTTTATCTCAGCCCTGATGTTCCTTGAATTACCCATATCCCCAGGATCAGGTCCAGGACAAAATGAAGCAATGGCAGCAAAGAGTAACGCAACAGTTTGAATATTGTTTACTGACAAAGACCAAATGCAGTTTGAGATTGGCAAATGTATTGGCTCAGAGGCCTCTTGCCACTAGAATAACAAATAGAAAATGAATACAGTGCAACCAAACTCAGAAGCCATTGAGTCATTCTGAGTTTTATAGATGCTCTGAGTTTGTAAACTCTCTAGAGCCTTTCTTCTTATGCCTAGAATCCATTAAAAGAAACCTGTCCCATTTAACACACAGTGCTATTCTTTTCCATTCCATTGTCTGACTATAGGTTGTGTAATCTAAAATGATCATCTTACCTGCCATAATACATTTGATAGCCCACACATCACTGAAATTGAAACTCCACACACACACACACACACAAACACACTGCCCCACATATACTTCTTACATCCAAGGTAGACTGGGGGAAAAGTGGCATAAGAGTATTTGATTGATTTTTATTTTTCATTAGAAGATGTTCATGTCAAACATGGTTGACTTAATTTGTACAAAGTGTGTTGTAAATGTAACCTGAAGTCAGTATGAGGTATTTTACTTCTTAATTATCATTTCAAATTTAGCAATAAACTCTTTTATCTCACAATTAACATCGTAGGCATTGCGCTTAAGGCCTCTGTAATATATAACTGCTGAAGCCTAGGGTTGGACAGATCGCTCCAGTTTTGCTCTGTATCTTTTCTGCAGATTTATTATTCTATTTATTGGGCAGTATCCAGTGGGGCACAACCGCTAACATAAATTACATTGTGATAGCATACACTGCACTAGTGCAATGCAGAGAAACTCAGCATGCCAGTTAACACTATTGAAATTGCACTACCATGGTTTACGCCAGCACAAGGTATTTTATGTTGGTGGCTGTGCTCCCTTGGATCGCCCATTGCAATTATTTATAGGCCACCATTGGGATCCTTACCAGGAAGCATCTAAGGCTTTCTTTACACAGAGCTTATATCCTGCGATTGAGATTGCTCCTTCACGAAAGTTTGTGGGCTTTTTACATGATGCCGTGAACTTCCAAGGCATCTCCTGCACTAAATGTCCTTTGATCTGTTCTTAAATAGATCACAGATAATGAGCTATCAAACTACCCCATTGTGTTCCACTTGAGTTCCCTCCGTGAGAAGTGGAAAAGTGGTAAGAAGAGGAGTGAGTTCAATGAAAGATAATGGAAGACTCAGATACGGGGAGAAGGAGGGGGAAAGGGAAGTGGGTGAAAAAGGGAGTTGTTATAATACTGCATTTAAAACAGAAGCAGAAAGCCCCATTTTAAATGCAAGATTTTAGGCTGGTGTAGTGATGCCCTAAGTGTCACAAAGCCAGCTTCCTCCCTCCCTTGGTCAGGGATCCAGCATTTCTGGCTGGGAAAAGCCTGCATGGAGTGAAGTAGTCTCCCTGACTGAGGCTCAGGCTGGAGGATCTCCAGTTGCTACTTCAGCTGAGGACCCAATATGTCAGGGGATAGGGCTCTGTCCTCTACTGTCATCTGGCCCATGAGGGGATCCAGTGGGGCAACCCAACCCCCTGACCCAAGATGGTTCCCCACCCCTGTTCTTGTTATCTTGTGTTGTGCTGGCTGCTGTGATGAGCTCCTACACTTTTAAATTTACCACAACACCACTGCCAATAGGAAACAACATTATTCATGGTGTGCAGAATGTGGATAGGAGGACATGTTTCTCCTCCTCTCAAAATACTAGAACCCAGGGTCATACCATAAAGATGATTGCTGGGAGATTCAGGACAGATAAAAGGAAAGACTTCTTTACACAGCACATCGTTAAACTGTGGAATTCACTACCACAGGATGTAGTGATGGCCACCAATTTGGATGGCTTTAAAAGGGGGTTGGACAAATTCCTGGAGGAAAAGGCTATCAAGGGCTACCAGTCTTGATGGCTATATGCTGCCTTCAGTAGCAGAGGCAGTGAGCCTATGTAGACCAGTTGCTGGGGAACATGGGTGGGAGGGTGCTGTTGTGCTCATGCCCTGTTTGTGGGTTGCTGGTCGACAGCTGGTTGGTCAGTGTGTGAACAGAATGCTGGTCTAGATGGACCCTTGGGCTGATCCAACATGGCTCTTCTTATGTTCTTATGTTCTTATTCCTTTTATGTACTTTGATAACTATCTGCAAATTGGTGCCATGTATAATTTCATACACAAATAAGCTTCTTTTGCAAGTTATGGCTGTAACAATTTCAACGACATGTCATCATTGTCCATCATATCAGTAACTCATAATCAGACAAAACAAGATGGAGGTTTTCTTCTATTAATTACATAGTATTTGCCTTCTTGAAAAGCAAGCTCAGTAAAATAAATGAAGAATAACACATCAATTCAATTGCATATTCTGTTATTTTACCAGTGTTTACTGACCCAGTAAATTTCCAAAAGAAGGATTCTAATTGGAAATCGTGCTATTTGAGGGTGGGGGGCTAGGTTTTGTTTGTTTTTTAAGTAATGGAAATGAGCACAATAAGAAACAGTGTGTGAAATTGCTTTTGGTATTTCTTCTTTCAATAATTTGAAATGATGCAGCTCTTTATAATCAAAGAGAGCCACATACTTAAGGAAAAAGAAAGCGGGGGGGGGAGGAATAACCATGGAGCGACAATAGCAGAACGTTCTTCTGAAGTATACCAGCATAAACTTTAAAAACAATAAAACACTTTATAAAAAGATTATTATTCAAATCAATGAAAGAAAAAGAAGAGTGAATGGGAAATTAACATGAAAAACCAAATGGCCCCTACACTGATGCCTTTTAAATGGGCTTTGAAGACTTACTTATTCCAAACTGCTCTTAAATGATATTTATGCTTGGTATTTAATTGCTTCTGATTTAACTGCTGATGCTGATTTTTAACTTGTTTTTACTGGGGATGTGCATCACATTCAGCCAAATCTTGAATCTCAAGTTGAATGGGGCCACACTGGAGATGATCTGAGCCTCCCCAACGTGACTTGGGATTCCCTCCAAAGTGACCAGAGCCAAAGCTGGCCCCTCACAAAATTTTGTCTTTGATCTGGCACTTCGGAGGGCTGCAAAAAGGCAAACAATCTGTCTACCAAAATAACTATGCTACTTTGCTGTCACTTTTGCATATACAGAAAATGACATCTTGCAGGGAGAAGATACCATTCTGCATTTGCTGTGCTTCTGCTCTCCAATCACTGTGCTCTTATAAAATTCTTTGCTGAGAGCAGTAATGGTCAAATAACTTTGTGTGAGGGGAATTCTTTATGGCTGGCTCCTGTGCTTCTTGCTTTTTCATTCCTTATCCTTCCAATTCCAACTAATCTTCATTATTACAATTTTCCCAGTGCTTTTCCTAAATCCATCCTCTTCTTATCCATTCCACCCAGCTCTTCCTCTAGAAGTTAAATTTCATTTCTTCCTGCTGTGGTTTGTTAGTCTGTCTTAGAAGTGGATATATAGGCAGTGTCACTTTCATTCAGCCTAGCCCACCTACCCACCCCCAAATGGCCATAGTTCTATAGGGTTTTTTTTTTTTTTTTTCCAGACTGAACTAGAAGAAAGAGATGAGATACCAAGCTGGAGTTAAACAGGACCACATTTATTGCATCAATGTGTAATTAACTGAATTAAAGGACCCATAGGCAACTAGCCTAATTATCAAATCAGCCAAGCTCTATCCTGCTGGAGCCCTGGGTGTGCCAAATTCCCATCCATACTCTGATGCCACATCTCTGCAGGTGTGGAGGGTGGCCTTTCTGTATCATTCCCGCTCAGTGCCTCACAACTCCTAGTGAATGAGACAGATTAGCCCCAAAGGCCACCTGTATCCTTCCCCCAGGTTACACAGTTCTTGAGCAGCATGTCTTGGGCATGGCCAGTCACCTTAATGGTGCTTCCAGGTGCTTACCTAGGTGTATCCCTCACCTAACCCAATCCACACATCTCTGCCCAGTGTGACCAGATCAACCTGCCTATCCAGCAGTTTACTAAAAGGATATCTGAGAGAGCACCTTCTCCCTTCCCAACCTGCCCAGTCAGTGAGGTCATCAGAGGGCATGTTCCTGGTGGTTCCACATGGAGCTATGTCCCAACTGGAGCTCACCAGGAGAGGAGCCTTCAGCTTGGCAGCTCCCTTTCTGCAAAACTCCCTGCCTCTGGAGGTCAGGCAGGCACCACCTGCTTCCTGAAAACACCTTTATTTCAAGAAGCTTTCCTTGATTGACTAGCCAGCCATGGTTTTAATTGGTATTCTGGTTTTAGAACTTTCAATATGACGTTTCTATTCTTTTTATCTTACCTTTTATTGTTCACTGCTCTGGAATCTGTTTAGATGTGGAGCGGTATATAAATGTAAATAAATGAATGAATAAAATTCAAAAACCAGTCAATCCCCCCTCATGTCCATGTCTAGCAGGCAAAAAAACTCACCAACCAGGTCAGTTAGTTAGTAAGTCAAAATTTCTGCTTGGCCTCTGAAATGATGGCCAGCTAATCCACACAGAGACAGGGAGGGGGAGGGGGAGGGGAGCCAATGGATGGAAAGAGGGCTGAAACTGGGGTGGGGCTGCCTTAAATAAGGCCAAGCCCTACACATCCTGGACACCACTGTAACATGTCTCTGCACGCTACACACAGTAACATGTCCCTGTCTCTTCCTCCTGCTGGTTCCCAAGACACCCCCAGCCCAGAGCCTTCTATTCTGGGCTGGAAACAGGCTTGAATTAAGTTTGATGTCTCTTCCAAGACCCAAATCAACTTTGATAGCACCCAGCAGGAAAAAAAACAACCCCTATACTTCTATAATTTGGTAGATTTCTTATCAAGGGGAAGTTCTACAATGTCTGCTGTTTTCATAGCAATTATCACCAAACAATAGTGATTTTTACAGCACCTCAAAACTGCAAAGAGTCCCCTTGCATAAAACCCCTTGCAACTATCTCCCTGAAATTTGACAGAAGATATCCCCACCAAAGGCCGCAATTTACATAAGTGCTTTACAGCCCCAAATTATGTAAAATGTGCTAATTACAGCTGTAATTTGCCAAAGATACACTAATTGCAGCCGCAATTACTGTTTCTTGCCCTGTTTAAAGACAGAAAATGCCCTGCATGAAATCTGGAGGATGTGCAGGTAAGGACAGCCAGTCCACTGCAGACTCTGCAGGTCAGATTATTGGGAATCCATCCTCGCTGGAGTCCATCACAGATTTCTCCAGCATCCCTAGATTTGAACCAGGCGCTTCATAATTTGTAGCTCAGTCTCTTTATCTTTCTGCTACATCAGCCCTTTAAGAAAGCTGAGGGGGGGGGGAAGGTGTGTGTGTGTGGGGGGGGGGAATGGAAGAAACAGAAAGTAATGGAAGAACCAAAAGGACAAAAGCATTAATTTGTTGTGCAAAACATTGCACACAGCATTGCTTAACTGAGACAATTTCCAAGAACCGGGATGAATGCAAAATAGCTAGCAAGTTTCTTTGCTTGTTAATTGGGAACTAAGCTAGCTCTCTGTTCCTTTAAATGGAAGACAACATGTAACGCTGCTAGGACATGAACTAACATGTGGTGTAGTGGCCAAAGTGTTGGACTGGGTGTCGGGAGATCCGGGTTCTAGTCCCCACTCGGCCATGGAAGCTCACTGGGTGACTTTGGGCCAGTCACAGACTCTCAGCCCAACCTACCTCACAGGGTTGTGGTTCTGAGGATAAAATGGAGAGGAGGAGGATTATGTACACTGTCTTGGATTCCTTATGGAGTAAAAGGCGGGATATAAATGTAAATAAATAAATAAAGTTTGAAATACCAATTCAGAAAACCCTACCCCTCAAAACATTGCAGACCTGTAATCTGACATCTATACAGAGGCAGCCATTTCTTTTACCATGGCTGAATCTACACATAGCAGTTATACCATTATCATAACTATTGGTGCCCATTGGTGTGATGTGTTCCAAAAGTTATGATAACAGTATGATAGCAGTATAACTTCTTTGTGTAGATTCAGCCCAGCTAATGTCCCTGGAAAAGGCATTGTTTTGTCAAGGGGAATGATGTCATTTCCTTACCCAGGGGCATTTGAGGTTGGAGTTTATGCCACACAACAGACAGATCAGCTCAGCTCAACAGAACTGCTGGCTTGACTTTGGCTAGTTTGGGTTTGGTTTCTGTTTCTTAAAGAGAGATCATCCACCCGCTTAACCATCTTGTCTCACTGGAAGAATCCCCACCACCAACAACATCAGAGGGTAATTGAAATGCATACTATATTGAATTAATTTGATTTGTGGGTGGGGATAATGATGTGATGATTTAATTAAATGGGCATCATTATAATTGAAGGGCAGTTGATTTTGGAGCAGGATCATCCGGGGGTTAATTAGGTGAACAATAGAACTGTTTGGGGTGATCTGGGGTGGGTAGTGAATTATTTTAAGACCTGGAGGGTAATTTGGATACAAAATTAATTTATATGCCTTCTGTAAAATTTAAATTATATTAATTACTTTACATCTGCATGTATGCATACACACTAGAATATGCACATTCAATCCAAATTGATAACCTTTTTGTCTTCTTTTTTGGTAGTACACATCTTCTTCTTTTTGACAATGCACAAGTAGTCTTCCTACTGTTGCCTCTTTCCAAAATTGCCAAGTGAAGACCCAGCTGTCAGGAGGACTCCAAGCATCATTAGTCATGTTAGGACTTTAGACTGCAGACCCTGCCATGAACAAGTAGGGCTGCTACATTCGTACTGTTCCTACATGCTGCTGCAAGCCTCACTTTGATAAGATTGGAGAAGGGAAGTGCAGAAGCTCCAGGTAGACCATGTACCAAAATGGATCGATTTAGGAGCAGTCCAGATTCTGCAAGGGTTTAGGTAGGGTGACCACTTTATACTTCACCAAAGATGAGGTAATGCATAACCAAAATAGATGACAAAAGACAACACCCATTTCCATATGCAATTGTATATCAGCCTAAGCTTTTTATCACCTTAGGCTGGTATATCAACTACACCCTTATCTGGACAGACATAGCCTAGCTACAGTTATCCATGCTCTGATAACCTCTCGTCTGGATTTCTGCAATGTGTTATATGTGGGGCTGCCTTTGAAAATGGTACAGAAACTTCAGCTAGTCCAAAACAGGGCAGCAAGATTGTTAACAGGGACTAGCCAACAAGATCACATTATGCCAGTATTTTTCCAGCTGCAGTGGCCGCCAGTCCATTTCCGGGGCCGATTCAATGTGCTAGTATTAACATTCAAAGCCCTTAATGGTTTGGGGCCAGGTTATCTGAAGGATCGCCTCTTCCCATATGTGCCTGCCCGGACCCTAAGATCATCCTCAGTGGTCCTTCTCTGTGAGGCCACAGTGGCTACCAGTAGGGATGTCAGAGAATTCCGCCATGGATCTTGGTGAGGCCGAATGCCTGTGCATTTGGCCCCCCGAAATCCATGGCAGAACGAAGCCCCCACCCCCCAACCCATGAAAGGCACGTGAAACACAGCACTTACCTGCTGCTGTCCGCGCTGACTTGTGAATGGCGGCCGCCCTGCGGCCACCATTCCCTTCTTCATCATGGCCGTCATAGGCTACGTAAATACTTACGTATAGGGATGTACGAAAGTAACTTACATTTTCACGAAACTTGATTCGAGGTGGGGGGGAGGCGCTCCGTCCCTCCCCCCCCGAATCCTGGCCGGCCGGGTCTGCAAATGGCGGCGGCCGTAACGGCCGCTGTATGCGTCCCTGCAGTCAGCCGTGATAGGCTACGTAAATGTTTACGTAGCCTATCACGGCTGAGTAA
The DNA here is from genome assembly GCF_057233095.1 of Heloderma suspectum. Taxonomy (NCBI): domain Eukaryota; kingdom Metazoa; phylum Chordata; class Lepidosauria; order Squamata; family Helodermatidae; genus Heloderma; species Heloderma suspectum. The sequence continues at coordinate 178,810,929 of NC_139461.1, forward strand.
AAAAAAACACAAAAAAATGCGCGTATGCAAATGGCGGCATCCATGGGCGCCGACATTTGCGTTCCTTATTTTGGCACGTCTAGTCCACGTAAACATTTACGTAGCCTTTGGCGAAAATAAGGGGAATGCAAATAGCATAGCATCTACGCTATTTGCGTTCCCCTTATTTTCACCGTAGTCTACATAAATGTTTACGTAGACTAGACGTGCCAAAATAAGGAACGCAAATGGTGGCGCCCTTGGGCGCCGCCATTTGCGTTACGCGCGTTTTGTTTTGTTTTTACTCAGCTGTGATAGGCTACGTAAACATTTACATAGCCTATCATGGTATTTTTAAAAAATCTAGCTGTGATAGGCTACATAAATCTTTACGTAGCCTATCACGTTTTTTGTTTTTTTTTTTACTGGAAATGGTGGTGGTGGCAGCCGGTCGGAAGACCGGCTGCCACAGCCGCCGCTGCCCAGCCGCTGAACCGCCGCTGAACCACCGCCGAACTGCCACCGGAGCCACCGCCGCCAGGAAGATTCACCTAAGGTAAGTCCTGTCCTGAGGGGGGCTGGGGGGCAGACCATTTCGCCACCGATTACAGGTGGCCGAATGCGCTGGCATTCGGCCTCCCCGAGATTCGTGGCAAAATTCTCTGACATCCCTACTTACGTAGCCTATCATGGCTAACGCAGGGATCCCTTTTGCGTCCCTGCAGAGGCCTTGATAGGCTACGTAAGTATTTACATAGCCTATCACAGCAAGCCAAAAAAAGAAAAACAGTGTAAGCAGTGTACGCTATTTGCGTTGCCCTTATTTTCGCCATAGTCTACGTAAATCTTTACGTTGACTACAGGGACCAAATAAGGAACGCGAATGGCAGCTCCCTATGGGGGCCTCCATTTGCGTACGTGCTTTTTTTTTTTTAAGTCAGCCGTGATAGGCTACATGACGATTAACGTAGCCTATCACGGCTGACTTTGCAGATCTAGCCGTGATAGGCTACGTAAATCGTTACGTAGCCTATCACAGGGGCATTTTTTTTTTTAACTTTTCTTGTAATGGCAGCGGCGGCAGCCGGTCAAAAGACCGGCTGCCGCCCCCACCCCTGACGAAGACCTGCCGAACCGCCGCCAGGACCCGCCGCCGGGAGCGACATTCGTGAAAGTTAAGTCCCATTGCGGGGGGGGGGGGCGGAGAATTTCTCCCCGAACCTTCGGAGGACCGAATGCATTGGCACTTGGCCCCCCGAAGTTTCGGGGAGAAATTCTCCCCTATCCCTACTTGCTTCGTGGTGGGGGGAAGGCACTTCGGTTCTCCCCCCGAAGTTCAGGCAAGGGGGGGGAGGCGCCCTGCCTCGCCCAGCTGAAATTCAGGCCTGGTAGGAGTGCCCTGTCTACCCAGCCGCGAAAAAAAATAAACAAAAAACCAAAAACCACACGCACCCGTGATAGGCTATGTAACGATTTACGTAGGCTATCACGGCTAGATTTCCAAAGTCAGCCGTGATAGGCTATGTAAATCATCACGTAGCCTATCACGGGTGACTTATATAAAAAAAAAGAGCGCGTATGCAAATGGCGGCTCCCATGGGGACCGCCATTTGCATTCCTTATTTTGATACATCTAGTCTATGTAAAGATTTACGTAGACTACGGCGAAAAAGGGAGGCATTCGGCCTCCCGAAGTTTCGTGGAGAAATTCTGCGCAATCCCTAGGCAGTGGAGGATTCAGCAGCAGTTCCAGCGGTGGTTTGGCGGCAGTGGCGGCAGCTGCTCTTCCGACTGGCTGCCGCCACCGCCATGTCCAAGTTAAAAAAAAAAAAGTGATAGGCTACATAAAGATTTAGCCTATCACGGCTAAATTTTAAAAAAACACCGTGATAGACTACGTAAAAGTTTACATAGCCTATCACGGCTGAGTAAAACAAAAAACAAAAAACATGTATACGCAAATGGCTGCACCAATGGGCGCCACCATTTGCGTACGCATGTGGGTGTTGTTGTTTTTTTACTCAGCCGTGATAGGCTATGTAAACATTTACGTAGCCTATCATGGCTGACTGCAGGTACGCAAACGGCGGTGGCTACGGCCGCCGCCGTTTGCGTCCCTGCTAGCCAGCGGCCGGATGTCCGGCCGCTGGCGGAGCTGGCTGGCGGCTCCGCAGAATACCTGCGGAGCGGAGCCAGCCGGCCAGGATTCGGGGGGGGAGGGGGGAGCGCCTTCCCCCCAGCCAGAATTTCAGGAGGAGGGACGGAGCGCCTCCCCCCCAGCATCAGCATAATCCGCGAACAGGTAAGTGACTTTCGTACATCCCTACAATCTGGAAGACGGATCATGAAAACTGAGCTGTATTTGCCCATGTAAAGATAATTTCACATAAGACAAAAGCAGTGTCTTTGGTCTCCAGTCTGTGTTTATATGTATACTAATGAATTACCATGTTTGTCAGGGGTGTTAAGTAAATGGGCTTTCCAGCACCCTTGTCCTCTGTGTAACTTCACAGCTCTTTCCCATAACTTCCAGGGGTTGAATCCGTGGACATGCTCAACTTGGATCATCTTTGCCTCCTGCCTCCAGCTTCACAGAGAATAGAGCAGTGATCTGGGACAAGCACAGAAGTTTTATGTGCAGCAAACTGTTGGAGTGTTGCATATTTCTCTCACCATCTCTCCATCTTTTAGTCCATCCTGTCCCTTTCATGGAACATGTTGTTGAACATTAGATTATACCTTCACATGTGACTTACCAAGTGGGACACAGTCCATGAGCTATTGGCCTGCATAATCCAAGAAGCCTGAGATGACATGGTCTCTGTAGCATATATGTGTTATTGTGATGTATGTGCTTATATTGTTTTATATTACCCAGGTAAGTGGAGGTTAATAGAGTGTTAGGGAGGAAGTGAAAGGTGGGAGGGGCATGTTTGTGTGTGCGAGGAGACTGAGTTTCTAAAAGGCAGGAGCAGACAGTTAGTGGGATAGTGTTGGAAGATAGGTTAAATAGGGCCTTAAAGATTGATGAAGCTACATCTAGATAGTGGGGTTGTGAGAACAGAAGTCAGCAGGGGTAGAGTAGCCAGGGTAAGACTGAGAACTGAGTGATTAATTATAAGATATGACACCTCTAGCATTAAATAAACTTTAATTTGTTTTAAAAAATTATTAAATCCCACATCTTGTTCATCTTTCTGCGCTACCAATAGTGATCATATTTCATGAGTACTTCTCCTGGTTGGGTAAAGGGCACCAGTTAGGCATATTGGCGTTCTCTTGGTGAATTTACTTGGTGAATTTAGGGGCTGAAGCTTGTGGGACATTGAGGAAAGCTGTCCCAAAGCAGAGGTATACGGACCTGAGGGAGGGTTACATAACAGTCTCTAAAATTCACCACCCCATTCTAGGGATGGTGGAGAATTCTGCCACGGATTCCAGTGAGGCCGGATTCTTTAGAATCCGGGCCCCCGGAATCTGTGGCGGAACAGCCTCCTGCCCCCTGCCCCCCCACGGAATCCCCCCGGGACGGCACTTACCTGGGGCGGATTCGGCGGCAGCGGTAGCAGATTTGGCAGCGGCGGCTCCAGCGGCGGTGGCAGCGGCAGTAGCAGCTGGTCTCCTGGCCGGCCACAGCAGGGCTGCTGCCGCCACCATTGCCATCCTCGCACTGTGATAAGCTACGTAATAATTTACGTAGCCTATCACGGCTAACGTAAAAAAAACCCAACAACATGCAGTGTACACAAATGGCGGCGGCTACGGCGGCCGCCATTTGCGTGGCCTATTTTTTGCCAACTTATCTTACGTAAATATTTACATAAGATAAAACGGCAAAAAAAAGGAGAATGCCAATACTGTAGTGGACGCTATTTGCGTTCCTTTATTTTTCGCCGTTCTATCCTACGTAAATATTTACGTAGGCCAGAACGGCGAAAAATAAAGGAACGCAAATAGCATCCACTACGCTATTTGCATTATCCTTTTTCTTCACCATTTTATCTTACGTAAATATTTACGTAAGATAAGTCGGCGAAAAATAGGCCACGCAAATGGTGGCCACCATAGCCGCCGCCATTTGCGTACGCTGCAGTTTTTTTAATGTTAGCCGTGATACATAGCCTATCATAGCTCTCTAGCTGGATGAAAATGGCGGCTGCTACGGCGGCCGCCATTTGCTTCCACACCAGGCTGTCCGCAGCCGGCCGTTGAGGATTCTGCAAGGAGGGACGGAGCAAAGGTAAGTGACTTTTGTCCCTACCCCATTCACAGTTTTGGGGAGGGGAGGGATGAAAACAGGGTGTCATTGGTTTTTGAAGGTTTGGAGAGGAGCTTACTCTTGGCTGCAGCAGCCATGGTGGTTTCTCTTTTGTTAAACATTATTTGTGCTGCCTGGCAGAGTTCCTGGGAGTAGCTGGCAGCTGCCATCCGCCCCCAAACCCCCACCTTTGGAATAACACTATGCAAGACAAGGCATGGGTTCATGGGCAAACTAGGGGGATCCATTCCCAAGGGAAATCATCCATCTCTTTTCAAGCTGGCCTACAGTCTACCAGGCAGTCAGCAGAGTCCAAGGCTTAGGGATGTATAGGAATTACATAGGGATATCAGAGAATTCCACCACGGATCTCAGTGAGGCCAAATGCCAGTGCATTCGGCCCCCCGAAATCCATGGTGGAACGAAGCACCCCCACCCCCCCACCCCGTGAAAGGTGCATGAAATGGGACACCTACCTGCTGCTGTTCGCGCTGCTTTGCAAATGGTGGCCACGTCTGCGGCCGCCATTCGCTTCTTCATTATAGCCATGATAGGCTACGTAAATCCTTACGTAGCCTATCACGGCTAACGCAGGGACGCCATTTGCATCCCTATGGAAGCCATGATAGGCTACATAAATATTTACATAGCCTATCATGGCAAAAAAACAAACAAACAGCGAATGCAAATGGCGGTGTTCCTTTTTTTTTTTTTTTTGCCGTGATAGCCTATGTAAGTATTTACGTAGCCTATTACGGCAAAAGAGAGGGGCACAAATGACATAGTGGCTGCCATTTGCACCCATCTCTTTTGCCGTAATAGGCTACGTAAATATTTATGTAGCCTATCACAGCCAAAAAAAAAAAGGAATGCAAATGGCAGCCACTGTAGCTGCTGCCATTTGCGTTCGCTGGTTGTTGTTGTTTTTGCCGTGATGGGATACATAAATATTTACGGAGCCTATCACAGCAAAATACAGGGACGCAAATGGTGGCGGCTACGACAGCCGCCATTTGTGTCCCTGTGCAGGCTGCCCAGCAGCCATATGTCTGGCTGCGGACGGCCCCAGCCGGCGGCTCCGTGGAATCGCCGCAGAGTGGAGCTGGCCAGAGAGAATTTTGGGGGGAGGGACGGAGCGCCTCCCCTCCACCGCGAATGTCACCCTTTGAAAAGGTAAGTGACTTTCGTACATCCCTAGAATTTCATGTCATTTCACAAATCACTTGAAAATGCCCTGTTCACAATTCTGAATGCAAACACGAGCACATTGTCTCTGAAAACATTCACAAATTCCTGAACTTGCCTTCACATTTACAAACTTTCTGATAAAGCACAACTTTCTGAAAATGCACAACTTCTTCCAAATATGCAACTTTCTCAACATGCCGAACTTTCTGAAAATGCACAACTTGCATAACTTTCCCAAAATCCACACCTTTCTCAACTTGCACAACTCTCTCAAAATGCGCACATTTCAAAGTGCTCACACTTTAGTTTATAGGGGAATTTGGGTAATTTGCACAAATCTGGGGATTGTTTGCTTTTGTGTTTGATCACTGTTCATTTTGCGCAATGTTCCCATTCGCGCAAACGGAACTGCGATTGTAAACGCAGGCGCAAATGGAGGAGAGACGAGCAGCGAGCTGATGCTTGGAGAATATTGGCAAGCTCCAACAATGCTCGTTTGCCCATCACTACCAAGGCTTGAATACTTGGTCACTCTGGGGTGCTATATCTAGAGGGATTGATCACAGCCCTCCATGCAGATATGAAAATAAGTCTTCATTGAGTAGACTTAAATTTTGAGCTATAGTGAACGTGTCCCTCACCAGTATGGTTTCTCACCCAGTCCCAGAGCTGGGATCATTGGGGACATGCCAAGGCCCAACCCACAGCTGGGGGCCTGTTGCCAATCCATGGTGCCCCTGGCCCTGCTCCATTTTGGTTTCCATCGCCCTCTCTTTATTCTAGTGTTGTGCTAAAAATTTCCCCCATGTTTTTTTTTTTTTTTTTTTTACCATTCTCATTCAATTTGAAAGAAGAGAAATTGCTTTTGAAAAGAAATTCAATGGTGAAGAAATTTTGGAGAGATTATCATGGGTTGGGGTTGGGTTTCTTGGCCTTAGTTTACTTGGGAGGAGGACAAGGAGTGAGCCCAAGTGTCCTGTTTTTCATTGTACAATCATCTCTCTGGCAGCCTATAGCCCCCTCAGCTTTCTACACTTCAATTAAAGCCCAGTTTAAGGAACCATGAGGAAATTCCTCCCACTGGGCTTTTTCAGATAATGATGTGCAGGCAGCTGGGGAGGCAAGCTGTGATTAGGTAAGCTCAAAAACACCACAAAAAAAAAAAAAGATAAAACATCTTGAATGAGGCAGAACAATGTTACCCTCTTTCATGGTGGGAGAAAACTTTCAGGAAATTTGAGGAACACATTCTGGCAGAGCACTAACTCCAATTCATCCCTGGACTGGATGCAACACTGCCCTAGGGATGTCAGAGAATTCTGCGATGGATCTCGGTGAGGCCGAATGCCAGTGCTTTCGGACCCCCGAAATCCGTCATGGAACAAAGCCCCCGCCCCCCCAACCCACAAAAGGCATGCGAAACGGAGCACTTACCTGCTCCTGTCCGCACTGCTTTGGGAATGACGGCTGTCCTGCGGCCACCATTTGCTTCCTCCTCTTCATAGCTGTGATATGCTATGTAAATAGTTATGTAGCCTGTCAGGGCTAATGCAGGGATTCCATTTGCGTCCCTGCGGAGGCCGTGATTAGGGATGGCAAAGAGTTCTGCCACGGATCTCGGTGAGGCCGAATGCCAGTGCATTCAGCCCCCTGAAATCTGTGGCAGAATGGCCTACCACCCCCCCACTCCCCGTGGATCCCCCCCCAGGATGAGACTTACCTGGGGTGGATCTTCTGGGCAGCGGCAGCTGCGGCTGTGGCGGCTGCAGCAGCTGGTCTTCCGACCGGCTGCTGCCGCCGCCATTTACAGTCTTGTCGGGGGTTTTTTTTTTTTTTTTACAAGATGTGATAGGCTACTTACTTAAAGACTTATGTAGCCTATCACGTCTGGCTTATAAAAAAAAAAAAAATGGCCAACGCCATTTGCGTCCCTGCTAGCCAGCGGCCGGATGTCCGGCTGCTGGCAGAGCCAGCCGGCAGCTCCGCGGAATCCCCACAGAGCGGAGCCAGCCGGCCAGGATTCCGGGGAGGAGGTGCTCTATGCCTCCCCCCCCCATCGAGGAGTCCATTGGGAGGGACGGAGCGCCTCCCCCACCCAGCGGAACCCAGTAAGGGGAGTTTCGTACATCCCTAGCCATGATAGGCTACATAAGTATTTATGTAGCCTATCACGGCAGGCCCCCCCCAAAAAAAACAGCGTATGCAAATGTCGGCGGCCACGGAAGCCGCCATTTGCAGTCCCTATTTTTTGCCGTTTTATCTTATGTAAATATTTTCATAGGCTATTACGGTGAAAAAATAGGGGAACGCAAATAGCGTAGTGGGCGCTATTTGTGTTCCTTTTCCCCCCCCCACCATAATAGCTTACGTAAATATTTACGTAAGATAAAACGGCGAAAAATAGGGAATGCAAATGGCGCCCACTACGCTATTTGCATTCCTCTATTTTTCACTGTAATAGCCTATGTAAATATTTATGTAGGATAAAACGGCAAAAAATAGGGAACAAAAATAGCGGCCACCATGGCCGCCGCCATTTGCATACGCTGTTTTTTTTGGGGGGTTACCCGTGATAGGCTATGTAAGTACTTACGTAGCCTATCACAGCTGCAAGAATGCCAATGGCGGCCACAGCAGCCCGGCCGTGGCCAGCCAGGAGACCAGTCGCTGCCGCCGCATCCGCTGCAGGTAAGTGCCGTCCTGGGGGGATTCCATGGGGGGGCGGGGGGCAGGAGGCCATTCCACCATGGTTTCCTGGGGGCCGGATTCTAAAGAATTCTGGAATCTGTGGCGGAATTCTCTGCCATCCCTAGTTCTTATTGTCAGTGGAGGCTGGCGGCTCTGATTTCAGCAGGGGTGTCAATCCATTCTGGGTTTCAGCCAGAAGTCCAAAGGACCTATCCAAGGTGCTGAACCTATTTTAGCGATAGGGTTCAGCACCTTTGATAGCTCCTTTGGAGTTCTTGTTGGTTCTGACTGAAACCCAGGATGGAGTTACACCCTCACCAAAATCAGAGCCACCGGCCTCCATGGCTTATTGTGTATTTTGCAGCTGTAAGCAGGGGAGGGGACCCACCTACCCCACTCACCCCACCCCACCCCCAAGCAGGTGCTGGTTTGGTGCCACATCATCAGCATCTGGGTGAGCAGGAGGGCTTAATGCTCAAGCCGTTGGTCACTGCTGAGTATCAGCATGAGCCCTTGACTGGACCGGTATAGCAGGGATGGCCTGCAATGGAATGAGCTGCTTCTGGCTTTCTTTCTCTATTTCAGGGGTCTTCTACCACTAAAGGTCATTTTGATTCATTAGGGTAGGGTGGGGAAGGGTGGTAATGACCTGAGCCAGCAGATGGGCATCTAGTTGATAGAGGGCATATGGCTTGGATTGCAGCCCATGTGGTTGGAGTCAGTGCTACAATGAATTTGGAAAGACATTGGGACTGGAGACCCTATGTACCCAGACTCTGAGAGAAAGAAGGTGAGAAGGGACCTGGGTTGGACCTTAGTGTGGAAGTGGGGAGGTTATTCCTCACTCTGGCATCAAGGACTGTTTGCTGTACCCATACTTGGTGGATGGTATCCACCTCTCTATTCTTGCAGGTAAGAACCCAAGCAGCTGCAAAGCTTGCAAATGTTTTCTGTTGTGTTTTGGGGTGGGATGGGGGTGGGTGGATTGTCCTTTGGCAACCATTAAATCTCCATTATACTGGTTTTACAGATTGTGCTTTTGAATGTGAAATGATGCCCAATCAAGCCAACTAATTGCATATGTAATGCACAATTATGTTGCTGAAACGGCAAAAAGTAGATAAAGCATTATTTGTTTTTGCAACAAGAACAACAGTGTCATGACTGAGCACGATTCCAGTGTCCAAGACAGCAGAAAAATCTTTGAAAATAAATGAACGTTTTCACATTTACCTAAACTGAGGGAGAGCCAGGGCCTCCAGGAGAAGCCACCACCACCACCACCACCGGGGAAGAGGCATGCTTGCCGCCGCTGGGCCTGCTGCTGCCGCCGCTGGGCCTGCTGCCGCCGCCGCTGCCACCACCACCAGGCCTTCCTTGTGGACTTCTGCCTGGCAGACCGCCAGTCCCTGCAGGACCAGGCCCCCAGGTACCGAGCCAGCTGTGCTGCTCCACCTGCCCCTCCCTGGAGGGGCTACATAAGCTGGCTGGCTGAGGTGGCCTGGGAGAGCCAGGGCCTGCAGGAGAAGCCACCACCACCACCACCACCGGGGAAGAGGCGTGCTTGCAGCCGCTGGGCCTGCTGCCGCCGTCACCGCTACCACCGCCACCAGGCTTTCCCTGTGGACTCCTGCCTGGCATTTTTAAGGGAATTTTAATTGTTTTGTTTGTTTGTTTTATTTTGTTGGGGGAGATTTTGTTGTGTTTTTAGGGGTGGGTAGCCTGCCTGATAGGCGGGAGCGAGGGGGCATGTGTCCACCTGATGGAGGCAGTGGGGGGAGTGTTGGGGGCCAGAACATACCGAGGCTGGGCGGCAGGCGCTGGCGGAGCGCTAGGGGCAGGCCATGCCAGCTAAGGGGAACAAGGGAGAGATGTGTAGTATCTGTCCCCTGCTCCGGGCCTGTCCAGAGCCAAAGGATGGCTGGGGGAGGTGTGACCCCATCTTCTGGCCTTCGGTTGCTGCTCTGCAATGCCAGGTCTGTTACCCAGAAAACCTCCCTCATCCATGACATGATCCTGGATGAGGGTGCAGACCTGGCATGTATTACGGAGACCTGGCTGGCCGAGGCTGCTGCTCCAACCCTTGCAGCCATGTGTCCAGCTGGATTTTCGTATGCACAGCAGCTGAGGGCTGGGGATCGGGGAGGGGGAGTGGCTGTTATCTACCGAGAGTCCTTGGTCTTCACCAGACCCCCTCTCCGGGAGACCAAGGTTGTTGAGTGCATGTACTGGAGGTTGGGCCCGAAGGGCAGTCTGGGGATTCTGCTCGTGTACCGTCCACCCCGCTGCATGACTGACTCCCTGGCCGAGGTGCTTGAGGTGGTCTCTGATGTGCGTGTACAGTCCCCTAACTTACTGGTGTTGGGGGACTTCAACGTACATTCGGAGACCATCCTCACAGGAGCACCTCAGGACTTCATGGAGACCATGGCCTCCTGGGAGCTGCACCATATTCTAACTGGGCCAACCCATGTAGCCGGTCATGCACTAGACCTTGTGTTTGTTTCTGGAGAAGCGGGGAGTGATCTGGAAGTCGGGGGTATATCCACCACCCCCTTGTCATGGTCAGATCACTATCTGGTGATGTTGGACTTCTCGGTTCCACAACCCCTCCGCAGGGGTGGAGGACCCATTAAAATGGTCCGTCCCAGGCGTCTTATGGATCCAAATGGATTCCTGAACGCGCTTGGGGATTCTCTGGGGCATGCCAACGGCCACTCGGTCGAGACCCTGGTGGGTGGCTGGAATGCCGCAATCACTGGGGCATTAGATCGGGTGGCTCCGAAACGCCCTCTCCCCCTGAACAGGGCTCGGACTGCACCATGGTTCAATCCGCGGTTACGAGCTCTGAAACAGGAGGTGAGACGGCTAGAGCGCCGGTGGCGGAAGTCTCGCTCCAAAGACGATCAGACACGGGCTAGAGCTATATCTTCAGCCTATCACGTGGCGGTGAAGGCAGCAAAAAAGGAATATTATGCTGCCTCCATTGCGTCTGCAGAGTGCTGCCCCAGGAGGCTGTTCCAAGTGGTCCGGAGCCTGGTCGGTCCTGTGTCTCCGGAACCACTGGAGCATTCTAAGGCCTCCTGTGAGGCTTTGGCAAGGCACTTTGCAGATAAAATTGATCAGATTAGGTGTGTTACTCTGCACACTGTGGATACAGTTAGTGAGCAAGAGGCGGCCTGTGGCAAACCGGTTTTGTGGGATCGGTTCCAGCTTCTTCCTCCTGATGAAGTGGACAAGGTGCTTTCATCTGTAAGGCCAACCACCTGCTTACTTGATCCTAGCCCATCTTGGCTCATTATGAGCTGCAGAGAGAGACTGGGTGAGGGGATCAAGGCGGTGGTGAACGCCTCCCTTGAGGAGGGAGTGATGCCATCAGCCCTCAAGGAGGCAGTGATAAGACCGCTCTTAAAGAAGCCCTCCTTGGATCCTCAAGTTCTGAACAACTTTCGCCCAGTCTCAAATCTGCCATTTTTGGGCAAGGTGATTGAGCGGGTGGTGGCGGTGCAGTTGAAGGCACACTTGGAAGAAACTGATTATCTAGACCCATTTCAGTCGGGCTTCAGGCCTGGGCATGGGACAGAAACGGCCTTGGTCGCCTTGGTGGATGATATGAGGAGGGCTCTGGATAGGGGTGAATGCTCCTTCCTTGTTCTCCTCGACCTCTCAGCGGCTTTTGATACCGTTGACCACGGTATCCTCCTGGACCGCCTGGAGGGGTTGGGCATTGGAGACACTGTATTGCAGTGGTTCCAGTCCTTCCTCTCTGGCAGGTACCAGAGGGTAGCACTGGGAGAGGAGGTTTCGGACCCGTGGCCACTTACTTGTGGGGTGCCACAGGGTTCCATCCTCTCCCCGATGCTATTTAACATCTATGTGAAGCCACTGGGGGCTATCATCAGGAGGTTTGGGGTGCAGTGTCATCAATATGTGGATGACACTCAGCTCTACCTCTCATTCAAATCTTCACCAAGGTTGGCCGTAGAATCCCTGTCCAAATGTCTGGAGACGGTGAGTGGCTGGATGGGGAGGAATAAGCTGAAGCTCAACCCTGACAAGACCGAGGTACTTTTGGTGGGAGACAAGAGGAGGCTGGGGGATGTTGACCTGGTGTTGAATGGGGTACAGCTACCCTTGAAAGACCAGGTCCTCAGCCTGGGGGTCATTTTGGACTCCCAGCTGTCCATGGAGGCTCAGGTGTCAGCTGTGAGCCGGACAGCACTGTATCAACTCCATCTGATACGGCGGCTGCGCCCCTACCTTCCCGACCATCTGCTCCCATCGGTAGTACATGCCCTGGTCTCCTCTCGTTTAGACTACTGTAATGCGCTCTACGTGGGGTTACCCTTGAAGACGGTTCGGAAACTGCAGCTGGTACAGAACGCGACGGCTCGCCTGATTAAAGGCAGCCGCCGGCGAGATCACATCACTCCAGTGCTGAAGGAGTTGCACTGGTTACCAGTGGTTTTCCGGGCCAAATTCAAGGTGTTGGTTTTGACCTTTAAAACCCTATATGGTTCCGGCCCAGCCTATCTTAAGGAGCGCCTCCAGCAACACCAGACAGGCCGCTTAACAAGATCAGCCTCGGATGGCCTTCTCTCTGTCCCATCAGCCAGGACAGCTAGACTGGTGGGGACGAGGGAGAGGGCCTTCTCTGTGGTGGCCCCCACTCTGTGGAACTCCCTCCCTAGGGAACTCCGTCATGCCCCCTCTTTAATGAGCTTCCGTCGTGCATTAAAAACGTGGTTGTTCAGGCAGGCATTTGGGGTGGGTTAGGGTATTTTTTTTAAAAAAAAAATATGGTAAAATTTTATTGTTTTAAATTGTTTATGGTGGGTTGTACATCGCCCAGAGTGGCTGGGTGACCAGTCAGATGGGTGATTAATAAATTTAATAAATAAAATAAATGCTAACACATATTATTTCATCTGGCAAAGGATAACCTGCAAGAAGTTTATCCATAGCATTATGATCAGTTACGTTTAGTTATGTGAGGGTAAAGGCTATAGTAATTCACAGTTTCATGGGTACCAGGATATTTAACTGGCTAAGTACCAGAGCAAGGGCAAATATTAGATCCAATTTGCCATTTGACAAAGGGCCAAGGTAATGTTTTCAGGAATCTGCTGATATAGCTGAGTTCTACTGAGCAGTCTATGTGGTAAATTTGACACCAGCTGAAGCTTATAAAGCAAACAACACACACACACACACAGAGAGAGAGAGAGAGAGAGAGAGAGAGAGTGCAGGGCAGAAATTATAGTATTCCAACCTTGATGTGATAAGACATAAATCAAGATGCTCTGGGTCCTGCTGAAACAGCACCTTCTTCATAACCTTATTCAGTTCCACTGAAACAAGAAGCCTCAATGGAATGCTGTTCAGAAATGAAACCCCAGAATCAAATACAATCCTGGAAATCACTCAGAAGCAAAACATCATTAATTAATTAATTCATTTCATTTCTATATCACCCAATAGCTAAAGCTCTCTGGGAGGTTCATGAAAATTACGTTGGGCAGTATCCAACAGGGTTGTCATGCAAGTGGCCCCTTCCACAGATTCCACTCTGCAAGCACCCCTTCTTCCACCAATTCCAGTGCACAATGGAGATTTAACATTTCCTATAAGAAGCCCCTAAATGAGCAGAAACACTCATTTCTGGATTGGGACAGCTCAGCAGAGCTCTCTTATGCAAGCTTCCCATTCCAGAAATGAACATTTCTGCTCATTTCTGGTTGGTTCTGGAAGTACTAAATCTTCGTTGCACAAGCTGTGGTCTGCTTGCAGAAGAGAATTGGTGGGAGCACAATGGAATCAGTGGGGGCACAGCATCCCATTGGATACTGCTCATTATGTAAAATCCTTAACATGCAATTAAAAAAAATTAAACAACTAAAACAATTTTAAACAGCTAAAACAGTTAACAATAAAATGCTGGGACCCAATAAAACAACTGACAGTAAAAGATCCATCATATGTCATCAAATGCTTGGGAGTAGAGGAAAGTTTTAACCTAGTGCTGAAAAAGGTAACTTACAATATTGATGCCAGCCAGATGTCCGACATTCCAAACAAATGGTATAAAAATGGGAAAGCACTAGGGATGGCGGAGAATTTCTCCACGAATCTTCGGGAGGCTGAGCACCGAGGCATTCGGCCCCCCGAAAGTGTTGGGGAAATTCTCTGCCGCCCCCCATCCCCCCGCCCGGGATGGGACTTACCTTCTGCGAATGTCCCTCTCGGCGGCGGGTCCCGGCGGCGGTTTGGCGGCATTTCGTCAGGGGCGGGGGCGGCGGCCGGTCTCCCGACTGGCTGCCGCCGACGCCATTACAAAATAAAAAAGTAAAACAAAAAACACACACCCGTGATAGGCTACGTGACGATTTATGTAGCCTATCATGGCTAGATTTGCAAAGTCAGCTGTGATAGGCTACGTAAATCGTCACATAGCACGTACGCAAATGGTGGCGGCCCATGGGTGCCGCCATTTGCGTTCCTTATTTTGGCGCATCTAGTCTACGTAAAGATTTATGTAGACTACGGCGAAAATAAGGGCAACGCAAATAGCATGCCCTAATTTTCGCCATAGTCTACGTCAATCTTTACGTAGACTAGACGCGCCAAAATAAGGAACGCAAATGGCGGCGCCCATGGGCCGCCGCCATTTGCGTACATGCTTTTTTTTTTCCAAAGTCACCCATGATAGGCTACGTGATGATTAATGTAGCCTATCACGGCTGACTTTGGAAATCTAGCTGTGATAGGCTACATTAATCGTTACGTATCCTATCACGGGTTTGTTTGTTTTTTTCTTTTTCTTTCGCGGCCGGGGAAACAGGGCGTTTCACCCCGGCCTGAATTTCAGCCAGGCGAGGCAGGGCGCCTCCCCCCCCTCGCATGAACTTCAGGGGGAGAAGCGAAGCGCCTCCCCCCCACCATGAAGCAAGCTGCGGGACAAGGTAAGTCCCTTTCGTACATCCCTAGAAAGCACCCATTTAACAGCTAGTGATCAAAGCAATATATGCCCTATACTACATGAAATTAAGAAGCAAATTTTACCCAGCCCTCAACACTTGAGTTGTCACCAACATCTTATCTAAAGAGAAACTTGAAGCAAGTTTAAAAATCCACAGTTGGATGAAAAAGATGAAGCAAAGTTAGACTTCTTCCTTGGGGCTCAAACATCTTAAAAAAGAAAACAAAAAAACATGGTAAACCAAAAGGGTCTGAGTGAGGTTAGTGGCATTTTATATTGTTAAGTTATCACTTAGTTTCACCTGAGGAATGCTGAGGAAAGACAAGAAGAGTTTGATGAAATTAATAGGGATGTGCTTCAGATTTTCATTGGGCCACTTTGAAGAAATTCTGTGACTCTCCGAGGTGAAGCAGGATTTGCTCTGAAATGGTCAGAACTGAATCTGAACCTTCCTAAAGTTTTGTGAGTGATTTAGTGCTTAGGATGCTGCAGAAAGGCAGACACTGTCTACAGAAAAATCACTACTTTACTTTTGCTTTCCCACATATGGAAAAGGCCAGTGAGCAGAGAGGGAGAGGAACTGAGTGACTGACAGGTTTACCTTCTAATTACAGGGTATGTTTTTTGAGGAAGTCTCCAATCACAGTGCTTGTGGGGAGGGATTTGAGTCCTATAACAGTTTTTGCTCAACAGTGCTTTCTGCTGTATGAAATTGGCAAGGCTTTATGCCTACAAAAGGAGTAACTATGCCTGCAAATGTCATCTAATTCTGTCAAAAGGCAACACACACACCCAGACACACACAAAACACAAACACCTGTAGACATTTTCCATTAAGATGATGATGATGATGATGATGATGATGGAACCTAGCAACAAACCCTTGCACCTAGCAACAAACCCTTGCACCTAGCAACAAACCCTTGCACCTATTTTTCTGAATGTTGGTCGAATTCATCCCCTAAGAAGGGTGTACTGAAATATATTTCATCCATTATATTAAAAAAAAAAGTTTAAAAGTTACAGCCATTTGTGGATTTTCTAATATAGTCAATGGGACACATGAAGCTCTGGGTTTGGCCCCATGTTCCTTTAGGCAATGTCTGAATCAGTAATCAGACTGTTTTCTGGATCACTGAGTGCAGGTTCCATGTTTTGAGCAAATAGGGACCTCTAATTTCACCTCCAAAGTCAGGAGTAAAAGAAATTTGCTTGTGGCAGCTACAAATGGATGGAACAGTCTAATTCTGATCGGTGTCAATTTCACATGTGTTCAATCATAGGTTCATTCCATCCCATTTTCTGGTGGTGTTTTTTTGTTTTGTTTTTTAATGCAACAGTGCATGCAAGTTACACACATTTATCTCTGAAAATATCCCTTTTTGTATGCATTGTCCCCTAAAGTGTGCATTTGTGTGTGCATTTTTTGAGCTGAAAACTGCATTGCAAAATTCAGAGAAATGCACAGTCCAAAAGATAACTGTGTTCTGATCCACATCTTTGCCTGAGAAGTGTGAAGTAGGATGAGTTGATTAAAATTTAGACCAAACAAAATTCTCCAGTGTTCCTTGTGGCAATTCTGGCTAGTGAAAGAGCTCAGATAACAAACACTTGTAATACTTTTGCTATTGGTCAGATGTGGCTGGAACAGCCTGAAGGTCTGAGAGTTTCCAACTGTTTCAAAATATAAAAAACACCACCCATCTTCCTCAGCATCTCAGGGTCCAAGTGATACTTAATTACAGAAGAAAACAGATTGCTGTCAACTTGATATAACATCAGGGTTGCTCCAGGCCTCGTACAGATTGTAACCTGACCTGATCTCCCCCACTCATATCAGAGTGGCTGACTAAAAAATACAAAATGAATGAGGCCATAAAAAGTGGTGAAACATTGACAATAACACAACCATAAATACTGCTCTAAGGTGACAAAGGCATTCTCCTGTGGCTCAGATAAATATTCATGAGGTAAAAGTCTTTCTGAAATGCCCACTGGGAGTGTTTAAGTTTGAATGGGCTAATCAAAGCTCAGTGGGCTTTCAGTCAAAACATGAATGCTCCTCGTTTAGTAAAAAATTATTACAGGAATGAGCCATTTGGGCAACAAACCCTTGATCCCAGAGAGGCAGTCATTTTGATTAAATGTTCCTTCCAGTCTAAACAAAAGAAAATTATTGGGGAGGAATATGGGTAATTTAGAAAAGCATTATTCCTACACATTTGCACATTAAAAAAAGCCTTAGAGTTACTTTGAATTCTTTCTGCAGGAGAATTCTAACTGTGTCAAATCAGAATTACCCCAGCCCAGAAACAGGAGTTTTGAACATGGAAACAGATACACATCTGGAGATGTATCTGCATTTAAACACTCATCTAGACCCCGTTGGACTAGGTGGGTACATCATCTTGGGAACAATCTCCCGTCTGGGGCTACTAGTAAGCTACTGGCGTGTGATTAAAGCCGGACTGAGGCATGTAACATACCATGGGGCCCTTCAGAGAGCCATTGCTCCACCCTTTACGTTCAGATCCCCCCCCCAAAAAAAAAGTCACAAGGAAAGCCATTCTTACATGGGCATCTAAGTGACCCACTTTTGTCATGGAATGTACAACTGTAATAATACATTAATCCAAGGGATTCTCCATTACTGAATTAGAGCAGTAGGACTGTCTTGTAGCTTGGCTAAGAGATCTAAGGCAGGGCTATGAGATGAGATCCTGGCATTCATAATCCCCTTGGATCAAATCACATCAACCCAACTTGAAATAAGCAATTTTATCTAGTAGCAAAACACATAGAACATAGTATTGTCATCAATTCAAATACACAACAAGAAAAAAAATATTCTAACTACTGAACTTGCCCTAACCTTCAATATAAGCAGGTAATTTCCCTGATGAGCTGCAAGAAGATTGGAACCTGGAATGAACTATCTTTGTACCTCTTGCTAGGTGGATGCCATTGGCTTTATGTAGCCTTCCCAGCCAATTCCAACTAAAGATGTTCTGCACAGGGCTTGGTCAAGAATTTATAGAGTGTTGCCTGTGAAATTGACGAAGTGAACTAATTGAATCAGGATATTGAGCAGGGTGAACGAAAAGTCAGCCACCCAGATTGTCCACTTAGAAAGGAAGAGAGGAAGGATAGCAAGAAGAAAGATCAGGACCTTGTTGACTGGACTGAAATAAAGGTCATGTTTACAGTTTTTTAGGCATTACAATTTAACCCCTAACTTCCCAACTCTCAGTGACACCAGATATATTCAACATATATATTAAATACTGTCAAAATACCTGTCATTATGCCATGTGTGCGTGTATTGATAATAAGGGAAGAGGTTTTTTTGCATTCTGTACAATGTTGATCACACTCCCTTGCAGGATCATTTCTTTATATGGGAGAAAGTAAATGATTACACTGACTTTTAGACAGGTACTAGTTTTTAGACATTTATTTCCATAGATTTATATCTCACTTTTCCACTACAGTTCTCAGTGACTCACACCATTTATAACATACAGAAGCAGGCATCTGATGTTGTCTTCACCTGATTGCCTCTCTGTCCTAGCTTCCTTCTCACAGCACAGTTGGCATTAGATAGCAATGGGTGGGATAGGGAGACAGTTGAGCTGGAACAGAAGCAGATGACAGATACCGTAGACAGACAGACAGACAGACAGACGATAGACAGATTCAATCTTACACCTGCCAACTGGTTATAGATCATTCCTTTGATTAATCTGCAGGTTCCAACCAATTCATCAAATCTCCAATATCTAGGTTTCGTTTTGGTGGTGAGGAAAGGCCTCGTTTCTCTTAAGTGTGAAATACCTTACAATTTAATAAGCAAAAGGTATCACTCATGGTTAAAAGAAATTTGAGAAAGTCTGAGAATCTGTAAATTAGAATATTCACAACCAAGATCGAACAGCTTCAAAATGAAGATGCCCAAATCCCATCACCATTGTGAACATACTGCAGGAGGTGTAGTGTTACTGATTTTGACTGGACACTATCATTGTCTGTTGCATATCGTCCTCCTACTTGTAGCTGGAAAAGTTCAGTGGCTTCACCCTAAAATGCAAGATAATTGCTCACTTTGAATGCAAACTGGAATGAAAGGCCAGATTTAAGGTTGATCCCTCTTTTTGGAACAAGGATGAGGAAGCCTGCCGACCGATGTAGCTGATATGGAGGCCATGGGTCAATCTGAGCCCCACTGACTAATTAGGGACCAACTCTAATATGCCAATTAAAATTTAAGTAAATTAATCTACTGAATAAATGGATTAAGCTTGCAAGCCTGGTACATAATATACATTGACAACATCTAATATGCTTCCACTTCTTAGTTTAATATAGTACCTTTAATATGAAATATTACTTTGCGGAAGCAGAAATCAGGGCTCTAGTCCATGGCTCAAACAGGATATCAACTAGTGAGTATCTGACTCACACTGCATACTGTTAGCTACGATGCTGCACTAGTATTTACATTGCTTGCCTGTTTCTGTTAAAAATACGCAAAATGCTGCATAATAATAAATTCAAATGTAACAATAGCAGCCAATGTTGGTGTGGATGTGCAGTCCCAGTCACATTATAAGAAATGCACATCCTTGTTCCCTGACTTTCCCCACTAGTCCCAATGCCTTCCTTAATTGATTGAGGCCAGCTTTGTCCAAAGTGCATATTTCTTTAAATGCTGAGATAAACCTCTTCAGCTTTATATATGTTTTCCACCAGGGTAATTTTGCCCAGGAATGTAATTTTGATTTGTTTTGAGAGTAAATCTAAATCTTATAGCTCATCATGTCAGCTCCTGCGCTTTTCACATTGGCTATAATGACCTGGTGCTTTGTTTATTTCAGCTGACTATTATGACTAAATTGAAACTCCCAGCCAGTTTAAAGAGATATTGGATCAGTAAAAACAACAACAAACTCTGCAAAAAAAAAAAAAAAATTAATAAGAGCTTTTTAGACCCCCGCAAAAAACTTTGTTAAATATGCAAATGCTATGATTTATAAAATCAATCTCTCTCTCCCTCCCTCCTCCCTCCCTTCTCTCTCCCCCATCTCTCTCTTCTTATAAAGCAATTTCTAGATCACTAATGTAGATTCCCATATAGTGCTATATTCCTTTTTTTCCTTTTCCATGCCTCACATGCAAAGTGTAAACACATGTGTAAGCAATACCCAAACAAGGATTGCCTTGATGAACTCATTCTCATGTTTAACTTCTAAAATAAGAAGTGCTCAGAGCACTGGGGATTTTTTTAGCGCAATAAACATAGTAAAACAAAAACATACGTAGCAAAATCATATACAATTCGATTACCAAAACTTCAGCAAGACTTGACTCTGTCCCTAGATTGTCCCCACTAAGGATAACTCAGAGCTGGGCAGAAGTCCCCAAATGGTGATTATTAAGGATCCAGGGAACTGTGCACTTCTTGAGCTAGTGGTCCATAGGACATAGCTCAGAGAAGCTCCAAAGCACTGGGATGACAGGAGGTTGCCATCCCTGAACTTGTCTGACCAAGGTTAGGGAAGCTCCCTCAACAGAATGAACTGAAACTTAGAAGACTCACTTGATGTATTCTGTCTAAGATTCTCCCTAGTCCATGTGACGATTGCTGGGACAGGACTTGGTTGGGTTCTTACCAGCAATGCAGCCTCAGGAAGAGCTTACAGAGAGAGAGCATATAAAGTGTTAGCTCATTTGGTTCATTTGATCTCTGTCAGAGAAGGCCTCAGGGATTGCACAGATGACTTGTCTGCAAGGCACAGGAGATTCCCCAAGCTGGTAGCTCAGAGACTTGGAGGGCGCTGGAGTCTTACAAGTCAGCCTTTCAGTCTTTTCCCACAGAACTGTCATTACTATCCAGCACTTAGATGAAAAATAGATGGAAGTTTGAGGGACAGTTGAAATGCCCCCCAAATAAGTCTTTTTCTGACAATAATAAAAATAAAAGCAAAACTGAAAAGATTGCTTCAACAATACACTAGAACTCTTGCCAATCAGGCAACCTATTTCCAAATGCTTACCAAGTCCATTCTAATCCAAGTTGAGGGGATTTCTCCCATGAGGAATGGCTGGTTGTTGCCACCATGAATGGTCACACATCAAACACTTTGGTATTCTCTTCAGGCAAAAGAACACTGTGGTGGGGACTAGTGATGTCAGAGGAATCCATCTGGGGGGTGAAACTCATCGAACTTTAGTCAGCTTCGCCTCCTGGACTTCTGCTCATTTTCCCATGACCTGGCCTGACTTGATCTGCATGAAGTCAGGCCAACTCGCAGCTTTCCACTTTTTAAAAAAAATATATATGTAAAGCAATTTGCTCAAATCATGCAAATTTCAGCCACAATTTGTGCAAACTATGCAAATTGTGGCTGTAATTTGCATGATTTTCACTGGTTGCAGCTGTAATTTGCACAAACTACCCCCCTGAAAAATGCAATACCCAAAGTTCCCAGAGTTTGGGAACAAACCCCCAGCTCAGCTAGCAAATGCAAGCTGAGTCAGGGGTGCTGTGGGAATTCATCAGGCCCAACAAGGGCTGGATTGGCTGGTGACAGACATCCCTAGCAGGGCTAGGGATGGCGTGGGTGCTCGATTCTGTCCAGGAATCAGGCAGAAAACCCCCTTCCCACACCCCCGAGCCCTGCTCACCAAGGCTCTTCCCCCGCTCACCCCCTGCCTGTGCTCGGTGAGCAGCACGCACTCACCCTGGCAGCCTTATTGAGCTCCATGGTCTCCATTGGGCGGGGGAATGGTGATCCCAAAATGCGCATATTTGAGTATGAGTGAAAATGTGCACTTTTGCGAATGCACAAATTTGTGTATGCAAAAACACACATTTTTGCAAATGTGCATATTTGTGTATGCTAAAAAATGCACATTTAGCAAAAATGTGCATTTTCACGCATAAGTAAATATGCACATCTGCAAAATGTGCATTTTCACGCATCCACAAATATGCACATTTTTGCCATCACCATTTTATTTTTCAAAAAATGGGTACCGCGGAGCTTGACAAGGCTTCTGGGTTAAGTATGGGCTGCTAGCTGAGCATGGGAGGGCCTTGAGTGCAGTCCAGGGATTGGCGAGCAGGGACGGGGCTGGGCAGGTGCCTGGAAAATCCAGACGGGGTGGGTTCGCACATCCCTGAGTGGGGCCCTTCTTTCTAACTCATAATGTAAGGAAAGGGTGCTTGAAGGGGAGCCTGGCCTGTCAACTTCAGGGTCTCTTTGATAAAACTGATTAGCTGGAACCATTTCAGTCCATACTAGACTGGCTTTGGGGGCAAAACTGTGGCAGCCCATATTGATAGGCACGGACCAACACTTACATATATTACCAGTTGCACTGGTTGCAAATTTGTTTCTATTCCCAATTCAAGATGCTGGTTCTTTCCTTTAGAGCAGTGAAGGAACAGAGATAGCTTGGCCACAGTGGTACAGGCACTAGTAACCTCAAGACTGGATTACTTCAATGTGTTCTATGTGGGGCTGCCCTTAAGGCTGCTCTGGAAGCTGGAGCTAGTGCAGAATGCAGCAGCTCAGCTCTTTTCAGGAGCTGCCCCTTTTCAGCATGTAAGTCCTTTGCTGAGGGAACTGCACTGGCTGCCTATACGCTATGGGGCCAGGTTTAAGGTTTTAGTACTAGTGTACAAAGCCTTAAACAACTTGGGACTAGGATACCTGAGAGAGCACCTTCTCTCTTCCCAACCTGCCCAGTCACTGTGGTCATCAATAGGGATGGGGGATAATTTCTCCCCGAAACTTCGGGGGGCCGAGTGCCAACGCATTCGGTCCTCCAAAGGTTGTTCGGGGAGAAATTCTCCGCCCCCCGCCCCCCCCCCAGGATGGGACTTACCTTTCACGAATGTCCCTCCCGGCGGCGGGTCCCGGCGGCAGTTCGGCAGGTCTTCGTCAGGGGCGGGGGCGGCAGCCGGTCTTTCGACCGGCTGCTGCCACCGCCATTACAAGAAAAGTAAAAAAAACAACAACGCCCCTGTGATAGGCTACGTTATGATTAACATAGCCTATCACGGCTAGATTTGCAAAGTCAGCCATGATAGGCTACGTTAATCGTCACGTAGCCTATCACGGGTAACTTTAAAAAAAAAAGTGCGTACGGCTAATGACGGCCCCCATAGGGAGCCGCCATTCACGTTCCTTATTTGGTCGCTGTAGTCTACGTAAAGATTTACGTAGACTACAGCGAAAATAAGGGCAACGCTATTTGCGTTGCCCTTATTTTCGCCGTAGTCTACGTAAATCTTTACGTAGACTACAGCGACCAAATAAGGAACGCGAATGGCAGCTCCCTATGGGGGCCGCCATTTGCGTAGGTGCTTTTCTTTTTTTTCAAAGTCACCCGTGATAGGCTACGTGACGATTAACGTAGCCTATCATGGCTGACTTTGCAGATCTAGCCATGATAGGCTACGTTAATCGTTACGTAGCCTATCACAGGGGCGTTTTTGTTTTTTTTTTCTTTTGAAGTTTGCGGCCGGGGAGACGGGGTGCTTCTCCCCGGCCTGAATTTCGGCTGGGCGAGGTGGGAAGCCTCCCTCCCAGCCTGAATTTCGGCCAGGCGAGGAGGGAAGCCTCCCCCCCCCCGGCCTGAACTTAGGGGAGAGCAGCGAAGCGCCTCCCCCACACCGCAAAACAAGCTGCGAGACCAGGTAAGTGACTTCCGTGCATCCCTAGACTCATCAACCACTCCTGGTAGTTTCACATGGACCTATGGCCCAATTGGAGCTCACCAGGAGAGGAATCTTCAGTGTGGTGCCCCCCTTTCTTTAGAACTCCCTACCCCTGGAGGTCAGGCAGGTACCAATACTGCATTGTTTCCAGCACCTCCTGAAAACAGCACTGTTCCAGGAGGTATTCCTTCATTGACCAGCCATGACTTCTATTGGCAGTGTGTGTGTGTGTGTGTGTGTGTTTGAAAAGTATAGTTTTAATGTGGCATTTTAATCTTTTTATTCTTTTAATTTTTTGTGTTCACCACTCCGAAATCTGTTCTAGATGTGGAGTGATAGATAAATATTGGAAATAAATAAAAAGAAAATAAATTATGTGGGTCCTGATTATCTCAGGGACTAGTTCCTTGGTAATACCAGGTTTTGTAACTCCTTCCTAGGGAGATCCACATAGTTTCATCTCTGCTATTCTTCCAGAGAAGAAGAGAAACACTTTTTTTTCCTGAAAGCCTTTGGAAATTGAGGGGTGCTTAATGGCTGATTTTTGCTCTTCCTTCAGTTATGCTCTGTTTTATGGTTGAGGCACTGATGCTACTGGCTTGATTTGTTTATTCATTTTTGCTTGATTTTGTTATCATTTTAATAATTATTGGAATGATTTCAAAATGTTGGTTTATGCTGTAAAGTGCTACAGGATGTGTGTGTTAGTGTGTGTTTGTCTGTGTGAATAAATGCATATAAATGTTTTAAAATAAGTAAAATAATGAATGGATCTTAGTAATAACTAATATTTAATAGATTGTCATGTCTCAACTCCATGGCAGTTAGAAGTTTCTGCTTTCATTGACAGTCCACATGGCTGCCATGGGGTGGAGAGAGGGCAGAGAGAAGAGTGTTTAGAAATAGAGCAGCTGAAAGCCACATAATCGAACTGTGAATTAATATCCTTAGTTTATATTTTAAAATATAATGGCTGGCAATGATAATAATAACAGACCCAGACATCCAGGGGTAGAGGTAAGCTCCTGAAATTAATAACCTTTTAATATCATTAATTAGTAATGCATCAATCGCCAAAGAACATATTTTAACTTCTTTTGAATTTCAATCAAATCCGCTTTGGGGATTCGACAGGGCATTTACCCTGCTTCACATTTAACATAAGCAAATGTAGTTGTGTTTTGTGAGAATGTCAGAAGAGCCGCCACTTTAATTTGTAGTTAGGTGGATTCCAGCTGAAAGCCTATTATTGAAATAATCACATTTTTGAATGAAAAACACAGTGACGGACCTGTGCAGCTATATCACCAGCTGGCATGGAACTAACAACGAAGGGAAGATAATATCTCCTGAAATTATACTGTGTGCTTCACATTAGAAGCATTTTCTGCCCAATTACATGATCAATACTCTTCAGGGAATGTAATTCAACTTCAGTTCTGTTCAAAGAGACCCATCAACATTCACATAGATTTGAACCCATATGGAAGACAAGAATATAAACATTTTAAGAGGTGAAAACGATATCAAAATGTCCTTCCTAAATTTCTTAAGCTATTGTCAAGCTGATGGTCTGCTTTATTGTTGAGGAACTGATGCTATTGGTTTGATTTGTCCATTTGTTTTTGTTTGATTTTGTGATTGTTTTAATCATTATTAGAATGTTTTCAAAATGGTATGCTGTAAAGTGCTATTCAGAGATTTGCAAGGAATCACAGAATTTCAGGGAAAATAATACTTTCTGTGAATGTCTCTGATCCTTGCAAAGTGCTGAATTTAATATCAGCAGCAGTTCTTTCATGATAATTGCCTTTATTTCCTTTGCATCGGGATGGAGGAATCTGCTCATTTGGTTTCTATCTCTCTCTCTCTCTCTCTCTCTCTCTCTCTCTCCAATCTGTTTGTTCTGTCCTGTTTCCTCATCTGTTGCACCTTTTTTTAAGGGGCATGAAAATCCATGTGTATTTTCATGTGCAGTTATCATAATATGTAATATATGTAATATATTAGCTCGTAATATAAAAGAGCTTTGGCTATTGGGCCATATAGAAATGAAATAATAAATAAATAAATAAATAAATAAATAAAAATACATTTCTAATGCAATTTTGCCTAATATGCACTTTAAAATTGAATCTGGGCACAGATAAGCAGCCAACAAAGTAGATACAGGTTTGGAGTTATACCTGTCAGTGCTACCTCCCATGTTACAAGAAAAGTTGGCCAAGAAGAAACTAGGGATGGATGGACTGTTTAAAATCTACTCTGTCTGTGTTTCATGGATTGTCAGGCACTTTTGGTTCTGCTCACAGATGGATGCATTTTTTTTTTCTTCTTGTGGAAAAATACACAAATAATTACGTGAGAGGTTTCATAACAATTTACATAATTTACCTCAGTATGTAACATTTACTGCATTGTCCCCCATTCCATTCAACTTTCCCTCAGCAGAAACTTGTGTATTTCCCCATGAATGAATATGCATAAATTTTGGGGGAAAACAATCCAGAAGTCCATGGAGTCTGTGCAGCCTGAGTGGGTTGCTTCTCAGCAGAGTTAGTCCATCTCAGATTTCTCCAGCATCCCTAGCAGAAGCATGATTCCCTTGTGCATGTTAGTTTAGGTTGTCCAGAATCTCTGTGGCGGGGTTGGGCAACCTTTTTTCTATGGAGGGCCTGTCTTAAACCTGGAGTCTGATCTACTCAGCACCCACATGAAACAGATTTAAAGGTGCTAATATGACTCATGTCCATGTGTGTGAATGAATGCTATCGTTTATTGATGGAAAATGGATGCAGATAATAAAAGCAAAGAAAAGCTTGCATACGATCTTCGGCTTTCTGCTGTAGCTGTCCCGGTTCCCTTGAAGCAACAGGTACCATCCCAAGGGGCTGGTTATCTGAGCAGCTGGTGCACCTTCCCTTGTCTGCCCTTCTCAGACAAGAACAGGTAACAGGCCAATCTGCCCAGGATTTTATGGGGATTGTCTCACCTAGCTTCAGACTGTCAGAAGGCACACATACACACCCCTCCCTCCCTTCACCAAGGAGAAAGGGTGGCCTTAATTTCTTCGTAGGAAAGAAGATTTCTCACAGCAGAGAAAGGAATATTCCTATCAGCTGTCGAAGCACGAGATGAACAGGATAGCTACTGTGCATGATCTAACTCTTGTTAGTAGCAAGACATGCTGACCTTCACTTTGCAGCTGTGTGAACCAATTCGAACTTCATAATAGTTGCCAACTGTCCTACCAAGTAAGTATACCTATGCTACTAATAGTGATGTGCCGAAAATTTCTCCCACCTTTTTTCAGCAGTTCTCGACTTTTCATTCAATTTGATAGAAAAGAAATTGCTTTCAAAAAGAAATTCAGAGGAGGAGAATTTCAGAGAAATTCTCATGGGTTGGGTTTGGGGTTCTTGTGTTTACCTTACTTAGGTGGCGGAGGAATGTGCATGAGTGTCCTGTCTGTCATTCTACAATAATCTCTGTGGCAGCCTGTAGTCTGCTTGGCTCCCTGCTCTTCGGTTAAAGCCATCATGAGGAAGACGTCATGAGGCAATTCCTCCCATGGGGCTTTTTTCAGTTCAGGAAGGGCAGGTGGCCTGGGAGGCTGCAGAGCAATGGAATGATGGGTAATGCAGAGAAGAAGAAGAAGTACACACACAGCACCCTCGGCCACCTCACAGTGATTAGGTAAGTAGGGATGGCAGAGAATTCCACCACAGACTCCAGTGAGGCCGAATTCCATGGAATTTGGCCTCCGGAGTCTGTGGTGGAACGTTCCCACTCACCTCCGCCTCCCGCTGGCTCATCACGGAGCCGAATCCTCCTCGCTGGCAGCTCCAATTTTAAGCAATACGGCTGCCATTGCTGTCCGTAGTGCTGCAGATGACAAACAGGAAGTGATCCAAATGCAAATGGTGTCTGCCACGCCATTGGTGTCCCTGTTTCTTCTTGCGATAGGCTACGTGTCTGTATTTACGTAGCTCTTTACATAGCCTATCTCATGAAAAAACAGGGATGCAAATGGCATAGCGGACGCCATTTGTGTCTGGATCACTTCCTGTTTCTCATCCATAGTGATACGGCACGGCAATGGCGGCCATATCGCTTTCAGAATGGAGCTGGCTAGCGGCTCCACAGACTCACCGTGGAGCAGAGCCAACCAGCGAGGATTCCTGGGGGGAGGAATGGATCACCTCCCCCCCCTGCGGACCCCCCTGCAGAGCCCAGGTAAGGGGATTTGTACATCCCTATAGGTAAGCTCTAAAGTATTACCAAAGAAATTCAAAACTCTGTCTCAGAAAAGGGGAAGCATCACCACAGTTGATGCTGTTGCCACTTACAGAAGCAATGCCATAAGCCAAAAAAGCCTTAGGAAAAAAGATAGAAGCTGTGTTACACAACCCATGTCAGTGAGCCCTATGTGTGAGAAACTGTTGCAGAATTTCTCCTCTCCTAGGAGAAATTTGGTGAAATTGCCCCCCCATTTCTCTGCCCACAAATAGGGTGGAGAATTTTGAGAGGCCATTTGTGCATAGCTCTAGCTACTAAACTATGTATTTGACTCTGTGTAAGTTCACACCTGACTCCTCGCCATTCTTCTGAAACCAAATCCAGTACAGGGCCACATTCTCTAGAAGGTAATCTATTAAGGGCTGCATGTTGGCGGTGGGAGGGGCTGACGCCAGTGGTGGGCACAACCTGAACCAAAAGTGGGTGGGTCACCCCTTTTCTCTTCCTCTTTTTGCCACCTCCTTTCTCTCTGTTCCTCTTCCTTCCTGCTCAGTGAGCTGCCATGGAAGGGATATGTCAAGAATGGCAGCCTGTTTTCCACCATGAGATTAGGCCATGCAGTCATGTCTGATGAAACCACCTGGAATTGTATGTTATCTAGAGGCTTCTTGGTGCTTTGCTCAAGGCCAGGCGCAGTCCCTATTAACTGGAAGTTAGTGTTTAGTGGAGAGTTCCAGCCTCTTTGGAGGCACGCGTGGTCCACCCAGGGGCTGAGCTGGTGATTGTCTAAGGGAAATCTCCCCTGGGTTGCTATGGCTGGGCCTTAAAAGGAGGTTGAGAGAGAGGTGGAGTGTCTCCCTTTGTTCTGGTGGTTCTCGGACCTGTTGATGGCTGGATGCTATCCTGGGAGGCCCATACTTAGGTATGTTTAAAAATAGACCAGGTAGCTTTAATGTTGTGCTTGGGCATGTGGATACATACAAGGCTCTCTCTGTATTAAGGGTTTGGGTATAAGTAATTTGGTTTTTACCCTTTTGTACAACTTGCTATTTCTATTCTTCCCTTTCCCTCTACTCCCTTTTTTACTTTAATAAATATTTATCCAACCTTTAGTTGGTGTGATTCTTTTTGCATAACCTCAGTGCCAGCTTCAGTGCCTCATGGCCTAGGAGGGCCCCTGCTGGCTAGTTTGGGGGACTCGAAGGCTGGGTTTGGCTAGTCCTGCCTTGCAGAGAGTTGGAACTAGTTCCAGAGCAGCTGCACCTTGTGGGAGGCCTGGAATTAGTTCCAGCAATCCTTCACAGGATATATAATGGCAATCATAATAATAACAGACCCAGACATCCAGGGGCAGAGGTAAGCTTCTGAAGTTAATAACATTTTAATATAATTAATTAGTATTGTATCAATCACCCAAGAACATATTTGTAAGTTCTTTTGAATTTCAATCACTCCGCTTTGGGGATTTGACAGAGATCTGAATGGATTGCATGCAGAGAGCTCTTGGAAATTAGACCAAGGGCCTGTTGCGGCCATCAGGCCACAGGCTGCCCACCCCGGCTTCTCTGACAAAGTAGGTAACTTAAGTAAAAGGTGATTGACTGAACTCCGCAGACCCAGATCCAACCTCTCCCTGCTTTGCTATTTGTAATGATCTTAGTGGCTGTGAAGCATAATATTGCCTGTTATAATCCTAATACCCATAGCCCATGAACTTCATTTTGGTTATATAATGCAAGCAATAAATCTGCCTTTCGAGTAATGCGGCATATGTATTATACATGTGTAATTTAGATTCTCAAGTGGTCATATTCAATAAAGATAAATTAACAATTTATGTGGAGGAACAGCAAACCCAGTGTATGGAACCTGATGCCCGGAGAGCTGCATTTTGAATAGTGTAATGAGAATCAGTTGTTAGTGTCACCTCTTATTTTTGCTATTGAACAAGGTTTGTCACAATAACCAAAATTTATTGCACTCTTTTCTGTTCTCATTACACATTTTGCTCTGGCAATAAAACATCCCAATATTTTGTCATAAAAATACGTCTCCAGGACTTTAATGTCTTCTATACAGTACATCATCATAACAGGTCTATACAATTTTATGCTTTGGTATTTGATACATTGATTAATTTGCAATTATCATTTGGGGCATATTACCTAAAAGAAAAGAAGATTCCAGGATTAGCTAGCATTGACAATGATCCATTTTCATGACAGAGAAGGTTTTGTACTCTGGCTTACTTCATATGAAGAAACCATCTTAGGCTCTTCTTGTCTATCCTGTTTCCCACAGAGTTTAAATTTAAATGAGTCATGCCAGTGAGGATATTAAATGCAGAGATGGAAGCACATGCACTAACACTTCACCATATGTAACAACATTGCCTGGACAATATCACATTTGGTTTTGTGTGACTTCCCAGATGTTGAGTTCCCCGCTTACTGGGGAGTTGCCATTGTGGGCAAGCACAGGCCATGTGGCAGGAAAGGAAGGGAGCCGGCAAGATCCTGTGCAGCAGCAGCACCTCCTGACAGCCCAATAGCGCTGAGCCAATCAGAAGGCTGACTGGCTCGGCAGGGGCATGGCTGTGAGGAGACGAGCTAAATGGGAGCAGCGTGTGTAAATATTTATGTAGGCTAAAACAGCAAATCAAAAAGGGACGCAAATAGCGCCCACTACGCTATTTGTGTTCCCCCTTATTTTCGCCATTATAGTCTACGTAAATATTTACGTAGACTAAGACGGTCAAAAATAAGGAATGCAAATGGCGGCTGTAGCCGCTGCCATTTGCTTACACGTTTTTTTTTTTTTTTACCCAGCCATGATAGGCTACGTAAATCTTTACGTAGCCTATCACGTCTTGTAAAAAAAAATTAAAAATGAGAAGACTGCAAATGGCAGCGGCGGCAGCCGGTCGAAAGATCAGCTGCCGCCGCCGCCACCTGGAAGATCCGCCCCAGGTAAGTCTCATCCCGGGGGGGATCCGCGGGTGGGGCGGGGGGGCAGGCCGTTCCTCCACGGACTTCGGGGGGCCGAATGCACTGGCATTCGGCCTCACCGAGATCCGTGGCGGAATTCTCTGACATCCCTATTCCAAAGTGGCTTGCAATGGTAAGACAGGTACTCACCTAAACAAAAATGACTTAACATGGCAGCTGAAAACCAAAACAGATGAGGCCAATCAGATCTTATGGGGCAGGAATTCCACCTTATTTAACAATAGTTATGAATTGCTTATATTAAGGGAATTTTGAAGCAATGTACAAAAACAAGTCTTCAAACAAAGGATGAGATTCTCTTCCTTGGAATGCTTGTTGGAAAAGGTATGTTTTCATTAGGCACCCCAAACCTAGAAATATCTATGCCTTATCTCTAGTGGTAGAAAGTTCCAGTACCATATGGTTCTTCCACGAAGAAGGCCCTATCCCTTGTTACAACCAGTCTCACCTTACCTGCTGCTGGGTCACACAATAGATTCTCTCCTTCTGACTGCAGGGGTTGAACAGAATTGTATAACAGAAGATGGACCTTGAGGTACCCTGGTTCTAAACCATTTAGGTCTTTAAGGGTGAAATCCTATGGAGGTTGATGAACTTGGAGGCTGATGATTATCCAATGCAGGGTGGCCAGAGCATAGAGGTGATCCTTGCCTCTATACTCTGGCTGTCCTACATTTTTGGCTAGACAAGAGATTTTGCCTGTCTAGCTGGGGAGCTTCAGAGCAGGAGGTGGGAGGCCACATGGCATGTAGGAAGTTCCATAACACTGCTTCTGCAGTCTCCTCCCCTCCCCCCGGACCACCCCCTTTTTGCCATCTCCACGCTCCATTTCTGAGGATGGAGATGTAGCTGGCATGGAGAGAACTACACTGGCTACAACAGGGAGGGGGAGTGGGTGGTGAGCACAGTTTCTGGGAACTGAAAAATCCTACAGCCCTGTAGACAGTGTCTAGTGGCCATAGGATTGCTCCTTAAAGATCATATGACACACTACAGTTGCCCACAATACTGTTGAATCCCATTGGCTGTCCAATCCAAATCACTGTGTTGATGATATCACCACTCTATGTCTGATGTGAAGAAATCACAGACCCTTGTAAACAATTGTATAGTCAATTGTATTAAATGGTAGTGTGGGCAAATAAACTCAAAGACTGTGAGAGCAAAGAAAGAGGAAAGTATACCATGAAGAAACTCAGATGTGCGTGTGCAGTTCCCTAACTTATTGGTCTTGGGGGACTTTGATGTATATTCAGAGGCTGTCCTCATGGGGGCACCTTGGGACTTCATGGAGACCATGGCTTCCTGGGAGCTGCACCCTATTCCAACTGGGCCCAGCCATGTAGCCAGTCACGCGCTAGACCTTGTGTTTGTTTCTGGAGAAGCGGGGAGTGATCTGGAAGTCAGGGGTATATCCACCACTCCCTTGTCATGGTCAGATCACTATCTGGTGATGTTGGACTCCTCAGTTCCACAACCCCTCTGCAGGGGTGGAAGACCCATTAAAATGGTCCACCCCAGGCGTCTTATGGATCCAAATGGATTCCTGAACATACTTTCTCTGAAGCACGCAAACAGTCACTCAGTCGAGACCCTGGTGGGTAGGTGGAATGCTGCAATGACTGGGGCATTAGACTGGGTGGCTCCGAAATGCCCTCTCCCCTGAACAGGGTTCGAACTGCAACATGGTTCAATCCACGGTTACGAGCTCTGAAACAGGAGGTGAGATGGCTAGAGCGCCGGTGGCAGAAGTCTCGCTCCAAAGACGATCAGACATGGGCTCTATTGCATCCACAGTGTGCTGTCCCAGGAGGCTGTTCCAAGTGGTCCAGAGCCTGGTCGGTCCAGTTGCTCTGGAACCACTGGAGTATTCTAAGCCCTCCTGTGAGAACTTGGCAAGGCACTTTGCAGATAAAATTGATTGGATCAGGAGTGTTATTCAGTGCTCTGTGAATACAGTTAGTGAGTGAGAGGTGGTTTTGTGGGATCGGTTCCAGCTTCTTTGGTGTGATAAAGTGGACAAGATGCTTTCATCTGCAAAGCCGACCACCTGCTTACTTGATCCCTGCCCATTTTGGCTCATTATGAGCTGCAGAGAGAGGCTGGGTCAGGGGATCAGGGTGGTGGTGAATGCCTTCCTTGAGGAGGGACTGATACCATCAGCCCTCAAGGAGGCAGTGATAAGACCACTCTTAAAAAAGCCCTCCTTGGATCCCCAAGTCTTGAACAACTTTTGCCCAGTTTTGAATCTGCCATTTTGGGCAAGGTGATTGAGCAGGTGGTGGAGATGCAGTTGAAGGCACACTTGGAAGAAGCCAATTATCTACATAAATATAATTTGCGTAGCCTAGCACATGAAAAAACAGGGATACAAATGGCGTAGTGGATGCCATTTGTGTCCAGAGTTAGGCCAGCGATACCCACAGCAATGGTGCCCTTACCTTCCCGACCATCTGCTCCCATCGGTAGTACATGCCCTGGTCTCCTCTTGTCTAGACTACTGTAATGCAGTCTACCTGGGATTACCCTTGAAGACTGTTCAGAAGCTGCAGCTGGTGCAGAACATGGTGGCTCACCTGATTAAAGGCAGCTGCAGGCCTGATCACATTACTCCGATGCTGAAGGAGTTGCACTGGTTACCAGTTGTTTTCCAGGCCAAATTCAAGGTGTTGCTTTTGACCTTTAAAACCCTATATGGTTCCGGCCCAGCCTATCTTAAGGAGAGCCTCCAGCACCACCAGACAGGCCACTCAACAAGATCAGCCTCGGATGGCCTTCTCTCTGTCCCATTGTCCAGGACAGCTAGGCTGATGAGGACGAGGGAGAGGGCCTTTTCTGTGGTGCCCCCACTCTGTGGAACTCCCTCCCTAGGGAACTCTGCCATGCCCCCTCTTTAATGAGCTTCTGCCACACACTAAAAACATTGTTGTTCAGGCAGGCATTTGGGGTGGGTTAGGGTATTTTTTAGAATTGAGATGTTTTAATGTGGAATTTTATTGTTTTAAACTGTTGTACATCGCCCAGAGTGGCCAGGTGACTGGCCTGATGGGTGATTAAGAAAGTTAATAAAGAAAAGAAAAGAAAAGAAAAGAAAAGAAAAGAAAGAGCAGCCAGAGTGACAAAAGAACACCCAATGGTAGCAAAACAGTACACAAACACACAAGTAGGCATATTATTTTATTCTAACTATCTGTTTGACTGGGTCAGATGCACTCCTTACAAAGCAAAGATCTAAATTAGAGAACATTTGGCACATCCCTAAATAACTGAAGGAGGGGATTCCAAGATATATTTCCTCACTACCTTTGCCAAATATGGAATAATGGTGGACCACTGCTTTCTGAAATGTACTGTGGGGATCTTCTACTGTTCTACCAGCACCTGGATACTGTCTTGCAGGAGCAGTCAACCATTTTATGTCTCTCTTCACATCCCAAACTCCAAGGCACTAATGTGTGTGTTTTCCCTAGCTGTGTGAGTCTGAAGCTTCTCACACTACATTAATGCTGTAAGTGACTCCTTTAACGGAGATACTTTGCTTTGACTTCGAATCTATTTGATAATGTTAATTCACTTAATGGAATTGCTATTAGTGTTGTTATAAAAGTAGATGAGACAGTCATTCCAAAGACATTATTCTTAAGGTGAAAAAAGTAAATGCAAACGAGAAAATAGAGATTATTGTGTCACATGTTCAGCTGTTACAAAATAAAGGGTTATATTCTAGATATTTGAACTATATTAGAAGATATAGATATATTAGATTCTGCGGCGGTGATGGGGGTGGCGGCGGCGGTGGGGGCAGTGGGTGCGGGTGCGGCGGGTGCAGTGACAGCAGATGCGGCTGCGGCAGGTGCGACGGCGGCTGGTGCAGTGGCGGGTGTGGCGGCGGTGGGTGTGGCTGCGGCGGCGGCAGCTGGTCTCCTGGCCCTATGTTTACAGTATCCCCTTTGTAACTAAATACAATTCTCCATGGCAAAGGCTTTATTTGTGTTTGAGGATTTAGACAGTGTAAACCTATAGTTAATGGAGGGGTTTCATCTCTTGAGTCCACATTCCATAGATCTATCATTCGTGCATGTAATATACCCATACATTAAATATAGGTTTTACTACAAGCCTCTTTTTATTTTCCTTTTAAAGCAAAACTCAATAAGTTTTAATTAAATCACAAATTGGAATGGAAATATGATCCCCTAACAGGACTAAGAATATACTGGAAAGAAAGTGGGAAGAAATCATTTTTCAATAGATTTTATTACTGTAATTAATTAGATTATTAGCATGGTTCTTTTTTGTTGGAGAACTCTGACATGAACCAAAAAAAGGTAACAAGTAAGCTAGATCTTGATAATCAGCTATAAATATATATGCTGAAAAAAATTGGAGGTGCACCTTCCCCGGCTGGGTTTGTACAGAATGCTCACAAACACTCCTGGTCAGGCACAGGCAATCTGGTGCTCTCCAGATGTTTGGACTACAACTCCCATTAGCTCTAACCACCAGGGCCAATACTTGTAGATTATGGGGATTGTAGTCCAACACATCTAGTGGGTGCCAGGGTTGCCCATACCTGCTCCAGATGTTATTGATTTGGTACAGAAATGTTGTTTCATTTCCTTCAGTTTCTGTGCTGCCTTTACCATGGCAATTAACTATAATATGGTAACAAGAGCAACGGGTTGGATCCAGACTCAGCTAGTTGAATTTCTTTGTTATGTTGCTGGTCTGTTTATAAAACACACTTATCTATGTGATGTACAAGATCAAATATAAAACAAAATTAAAACAATAAAAGTACAGCAATTAAAAAATATGATACAATGAAATAGAGCAACAAATAAGATCCCAATGAAATCATCAGAACAAGACAAGTTATTTATTTATTTAGAGCACAATCATTTATTTATTGCACCCTCTGGGATAGGAAGAGCAAGTTGCTGCTGTTGGGCAGGACAGGGCACTGATTGACATTGCTTGAAATTTAAAGTTGGGGGGTTGTCGGGGTTTGGGGTAATTTATCTGTGTATTGTATACAAAGGAGATTATATGCTTTGGAAAAAAATAAAAAAAATAAAAATCTGTTGATTTGGATGACAGGCCCATGATTCCGAACTTAGGGGAGATTCGCAGAACTCTTTTTCCCTCTGCAGAAAAAGAAATCATATTTTAAACCCTTCAGGGCTAGCTCTTATTAGGAGCCATGGAGGGTCTGTAGATGAAAAGGTTCCAGGACTGTGATGTTTTGTCCTGCACTAGGGCAGGGGTAGAAAACTTGTGGTCCTCCAGATGGTTTTCCTGCAACTCCCATAATCCCTCACCATTGGCTATGCTGACTAGGGCTGATGGGAATTGTAGGCCAAAACATCTGGAGGACCGCACTAGGGTGACTCTAGCCACTCAGACAGCACATTGTTTTCCTCTGCCCTGGCAAGAAAAGATTCTAGATCAAGCTTGATTTCGCTTGGGCAACAGTCAGCCTTGACTCTGGCTGCAGGACTCAGTTCTAGCCCTTTGATCCCCTGTCTACCTCTTGAATTCCCCTCAGGGAACCTTGGCTCCCACCACACAACCTGCTAGATCTCTAGGTGCTTATAATCTAACCATCTACAGTAGAAGTGTTTGAGAATTACAGCTTTTGAGTGCTTCCTCTGAGATGAAAATGGAAACAGCACTCTATAAACCCTGTTGAATCAAATGGGTTGAAAGGGGTGAACAGATCATAGGGAAAGCAGAGGTGTGTGAGGTTTGTGTGTGTGTGTGGAGAGGTTAGAATGACAAGCAATCAGAGCTGTTTTAAGGCACTTGAATGCTGTCCTCAGATTTCTATGTTGAAAACATCCTGTCCTGACTTAAAGGAACAAATTGCAGCATGATCAGTGTGAGTCATGGCCACTTGTTCATTCAGATGACCTCATAAATATTCATAATATTTCAAGGAGTATTTCTCACCATCATGATGTATTGATTTCACATCCATGCAAAGGATCAGTCTCACTTTAAAAGGAATTCCTCCCACCAGGCTGTAAATAATTGATATAGTCAATGATTTGTTTCATGTGTTATCACCCCCACCCCCCACAACCCCAAATTTGTTTACTTTATCAAGGGCCTAATGTAATGGTACGAATGACAGTTTATGATAATCATGAAGGTTAGACAACTAAAATTATTCCTCATCCATCACCTTCTGCCCTTCAGTAGACACATCTGCATGCATAAGTGGTTCACTATCACTTCATTTTCTAAAGAAGTTATTGGGGAAAATATAGTAGCATGTTACATTAATGTTTGGGTGTTCTGTTTTTGGGTCAAGATTGTACAATCTAATACTAGGGATTTTTGTAAGATTCCATTTTTGGTGAGCAAGGTGCCATTTTGGGGACTGCAAAATATTCTCCAAAATTTCTCTTACTTTACTGTAATGTGATCTAGATGTGGATCCCTGTAAGGACTGTTCGGAAATTTGAATTGGTGCAAAATGCAGCACTGTGGGCATTAACTGGGACTTGCAAGTTGGAACCAGAGTTCAGTTTTGATAAGCCTGCTATTGTTCCTAATTCTCTAAAATTACAAAAAAGCAGGGAGGTTGTCAAGCACTTACCAGGTCACAATCAATAGGAAATACGCCTCATTTAGCCTGATGGTTTACAGGTTGTTCAGGCTTCTGCTACTATACCCTCTCCCCCTAAGATTAATGTATTAATTAAAATAAATACACAAATTAAAAAAATAAATAAAATCACCAGCCATATTAGAATGATATTGCCTTTCCTTAAAATTCCTATAGATATGCCATCTTGCTGGGATCATTCAAACAGACCTCACATTTTGCTTTATTATTTTAAAGTTCTGTGGCAGCTCTAGTTATTCTATCAGCAATTCTGCTGTCAGACTCTGCAAACAGTCTTAAAACCCAACAATGGAATGCAGAGATTCATATTTTTATGGCAGATATATTTTTCAGAGCCATATGTATTATATTTTAAGAGAGAAGATACCTTGAATCATGTCACTGGATCTGCTATAATAAGCACAGGTTGTTGTTGTTGTTGTTTTACCCCTAGAAAGTTAAATGACTTGGCAGCTTTTCACATCCATCTTTTATTTACACATGGATGGTGCCATTCAAGGATATAACCTTTTCTCTAACTGTTTTACTGGGGGAATCATTCATTGCTAACTGACACCCCCCATCAATCCTCACCTTCAGACAGTGTAGAACATCAGTTCATAAGTTATTATATTGGAATGGGTGAAAAACTTCTATTCCACAAGAGGGGCTTGGAGGATTACTTCCAGTTTGGTTTCAGTCTTGGTGAATGTCATGGACTGGCAATGCCCTGTACCATGAGTGGAAGGGAAAACAGACAAAAATAATATGCCCACACCCCTTTTTGATCTACCCTTCCTGTGGCCTTTTCTGCTGACACCAGGTGGAAATAATTTTTTACCTTTGGCTACCTGCACCAATCATTGACTACGCTAAAGCCTTTGACTGTGTGGATCACAGCAAACTGTGGCAAATTCTTAAAGAGATGGGGGTACAAGACCACCTTACCGTCTCCTGAGAAACCTGTACGAGGGTCAAGAAGCAACAGTAAGAACTGGACACGGAACAACTGATTGGTTCAAAATTGGGAAAGGAGTACGACAAGGCTGCATATTGTCTCCCTGCTTATTTAACTTATATGTAGAGTACATCATGAGAAATGCCGGGTTGGATGAATCACAGGTTGGAATTAAGATTGCCGGGAGAATTATCAACAACCTTAGATATGCAGATGATACCACCCTAATGGCAGAAAGCAAAGAGGATTGAAAGAGCCTCTTGTTGAGGATAAAAGAGGAGAGTGCAAAACAAAAGCTGGTTTTAAACTCAACATTAAAAAAATGAAGATCATGGCATCTGGCCCCATCACTTCCTGGCATATGGAAGGGGAAGAAATGGAAGCAGTGACAGATTTTATTTTCTTGGGCTCCAAGATCACTGCAGACAGTGACTGCAGCCATGAAATTAAAAGATGCTTGCTCCTTGGGAGGAAAGATATGGCAAACCTAGACAGCATAGTAAGAAGCAGAGACATCACCTTGCCGACAAAGGTCCATCTAATCAAAGCTATGGTTTTCCCAATAGTAACATATGGCTGTGAGAGCTGGACTATAAGGAAGGCTGAGTGCCG
This sequence comes from Heloderma suspectum, assembly GCF_057233095.1. NCBI lineage: Eukaryota > Metazoa > Chordata > Lepidosauria > Squamata > Helodermatidae > Heloderma > Heloderma suspectum. The sequence goes on from NC_139461.1 coordinate 178,850,176, forward strand.
AAGAATCGATGCTTTCGAACTGTGGTGCTGGATAAGACTCTTATGAGTCCCCTGGACTGCAAGGAGGTCAAATCAGTCAATCCTAAAGGAAATCAACCCTGAGTATTCTTTGGAAGGACAGATACTGAAGCTGAAGCTCAAATATTTTGGCTACCTAATGTGAAGAGAAAACGCTCTGGAAAAGACCCTGATGCTGGGAAAGACTGAAGGCAAAAGGAGAAGGGGACAGCAGAGGATGAGATGGCTAGATAGCATCACTGATGCAATGAATATGAACTTGAGCACGCTCTGGAGAGAGCAGAGGACAGGAAGGCCTTGTGTGCTATGGTCCATGGGGTCACGAAGAGTCGGACACGACTGAATGACTGAACAGCAACAACAACAACCTGCACCAAACCAGCCTTAAAACTCCTTGGGTAGTGGGTTGGCTGTGAGGTTGGTAACCTCTTCCCTCAAAAGAGCCTCAAAGTTACAAATAGGGTAGGGATGTTGGAGGAATCCAGTTGGGGGGTAGAGCTCGGTGACTTTTCACCAGCTCAGCTACCTCACCTGGACTCCAACTTGCAGATCCCTGAGCTGGCCCGACAACACTTTTTTTTTTTTTTTAATCACAGCTGTAAATAGCATAATTTGCACAAAATTGCACTATTTACAGCCACAATTTTGCACAAATCACAATTTTGGTAAATATCCATACCTGCCATTTTTTGCAAATTGGGACTTGCAAATTAAAAACAAAAAGGCGGGAAAGTCTCAGGAATTGACCTGCTGCTTGGATCATAGATCGTTGCCGAGTTGGGGCACCACAGGGATCTGACAAATAGGATTTCCCTGCAATGGTCATCCCTAAAATAGGGATGTATGAGGATTTTGTTCTTGTTCACAAATCATGCAAACATGTTCCATTCACAATCCCGAATGGAAATGAGGGGAGGAGCACAATTCTCAGGGAATTTTCACAATTTCCCAAGCTTGCATTCACATTTGAGAGTATGCATGCTCACAAGTACAGACTTCTGAAAATGCGCATCCCCCCCCCAACTGCATGTTCACCCTTAAGCCTATAGGGAGAAAGTGCACATTTGGGATGCCTGCTTGGAAAACTCCATTTTTTATGTTTGAAAATACATACTTATTCTTATCTTGTTTTGTGTTTTTGTTTTGTTTTTTTAAGACGCTAGCATTCAAGAGGGGCCGTAGTGGCTTAGTGGTTAAGACGCTGAACTGCAGACTGGAAGGTTGGCAGGTCAGCAGTTCGAGACCCGAGTGCTGCATGACGGAGTGAGCTCCCGTCTTCAGTCCCAGCTCCTGCCATCCTAGCAGTTCGAAAGCAAGACATTGCAAGTAGATAAATAGGTACCGCCTCGGCGGGAAAGGTAACAGCGTTCCGTGCACCTTGGTGTTGGGTCATGCCGGCCACATGACCACGGAAGCGTCTTCGGACAGCGCTGGCTCTTCGGCTTAGAAACGGGGATGAGCACCGCACCCTAGAGTCGGACATGACTGGTTGGGGACACCTTTTTACCTTTTAGCATTCAAAAGTAATGTGAGATGAGCATCAAGGTGGAAAATGGAGAACCTCACTGGGCTTAGTCTTCACTTGGTACCTATCCTTTTATGCTTCAGATGCCAAATGAAAAAAAAATCTGTTTTCTGAGCCTTTACTGAGAGCTTTATGATCTACTCTACTCGAGCTGCTAATCACTGATTATTTAACTTATAATGTGCATTATTAGATAGTTGTTCTTTTATACTTTCCCTGTTGATGATTTTATTTTGCATGGTAAACTGCTTTGAGGTGGAAAAGCAGGGTATTAGTGTTTGAAATACATGAAATAAACATTTATAATGAATATTCGAAGATTTCTTCCACTTGCTGCATCGCCAAAATGCACAGGTCTATTATATAAAATCCAGCCAGTTTGCTACTTCACAAATCAAAAGAAATCCAATTTTCTATCCAAGTTTCCTTTCCACCGAAACTAATTTTAACAACACTCCAGCTTAAAGAACAGTACATTAGTAGCTGAAAGCATTGCAAAAGGCTGTATACTATCCAGGAACACCAGGAGACCACTTTTCCCTTTATTCTTTTTTTTCTTTTTCTTTTTGCAGCCTCTCCATAAATGAGGATGCAGTTACCTTATACCAGAAAAGCATTCTTGAAGTGCATTTTCTCAAAAGAGTGAGTGCCTGAATGATTAGACCTGCCGATCCCACAAAAATAACAGGATTTGAGCTGCACACACAATAAAGATTAACCACATGGATGACTTCTGTGACTTTTGACTTTGTGCAAGGGTAGACTGATTGGTAACTGACGAAGAAAAGTCATCTCAAAGGAGTATCTGCTCTACAGGGGGGAAGAATGTTAACATCTTTTTATTATTTATTTAATGGCATTTATTGCCCTAGCCATCCTGAAGATATACAGCAAGGCATAATACATGGAAACAAAAGCTTGTCAGAATTTTTATTAAAATGCAATAGAAACATTGAAAATGTGATTAACAGTAAAACTGCAATCCTATTATCAGTTACAGCCTTGTCTCCCAAATGCAATCCAGACAGAAAAGCTTTATGGTCCTTGGGAAAGGTGTTGAGGCTCAAACTTGGGAAAATCTCTAAAGAAGATGGCATAGCCATCAAGAACACCTTTCTACTCACTCGTGTTCTTTGAGGCACCTGGATGGCATTCTCAATGGCTGCTCTTTAGCGATGTCACCGAAGGTCATATTTACCTATTTGACATACAAATTTCTCCAGCTCAGAATGATTTGTTTATGGACCGAACACCATTTCTCCAAGAATCCCTGTCCATTAGACATTCTGGCTGGGGCTTATAGGAGTTGTAGTCCAAAACACCTGGAGGGCAACAGGTTGCAGTGGGCTATTTGCAGCAGGGGTGTCAAACCTCAGGCACCTGTCCACTATCATCACTTCTCATGAGGCAAATGGGCTGGTTAATGGGACAGGGGGCAGAACCTCAGACCTAGGGGCCAAAATCTGGTCCACTTGGGGTCCCAATCTGACCTGCTGAAGTTCCCCAGATGGCCATGCCTATTTCCCCCAGCCCAACCTCCTTTTATCTAACTCCCAATCATTTGAAGTCCTGGCTTCCATGCAGTTTACCCCATTCTAAATTATCAGAATTCCTCTCCTAAGGCTTAGTTACTGACAGTAAGAGCTTTAAATTATTTGCTGCTGCTGCTTGGTTTTGGGGGCTCTACCATTTTTGCCTTTGTCCCACCCACTGCTGAAATGTGGCCCTCAAATTGAATTTGGGCTAAAGGAGTTCAACACCCCTGACTGGCAGAAATGGAGAAGATGAAAGTTTGTGTCAGGAATGCCACTGTTGTCTTCTGAACCCTCCAATAGCCAGAATCAACAGTCAGACAAAAGGGCTGCTTTCCAAGGTTTTATTTCCATTCTACCTAATGAGGCTTACAGATAGAGATGTTAGAGAATTCTGCCACGGATCCCAGGGGGGCCAAATTCCAGTGAATTTGGCCCCCTTGAATCCGTGGTGGAACGGAGCCCCCCACCCCACCACCCTGCGAAAGCCCCACGAAACAGAGTCTACCTGGCTGCAGCTCCGGCTGCAGCTCTTGTGGAGGCTGTGGCGGCGGTGGCCTCGGCTGCTGCAGGGCTTGCTGAGGCCGCAAATGGTGGCCATTGTAGCGGCCGCCATTTCCGTCCCTATGCTGGCCCATGATAGGCTACGTAAATATTTACGTAGCCTATCATGGGCTTACGTAGGGACGCAAATGGCGTCCCCTATGCAGGATGCCATTTGCGTCTGCAGCAGCCCAGCAGCGGCTGGAGACCCCGCTGTGGGTTGGCCCGGCCAGTGGCTCCACGGCCTGGCCATGGAGCGGAGCTGGCCAGGCAGGATTCCAGGGGGGAGGAATGGATTGCCTCCCCCCCATCGAGGATTCCAGGGGGAGGAACGGATAGCCTCCCTCCAACTGCGTAACCCGGCAGAGCCAGGTAAGCAGGGTTTTGTACACCCCTACTTACAGATGCTAATTGCCTGAGACTCAGGGGAAATACAAAGGAACAGCCTACCAGGGGTGTCTAAGAGTTAGGATGTCAGTTGGTCTCCATTTGGAGAAAAGTGTGGCAACTCTCTGAACTTAAGGAGCAGGAGGGGAATTTCTCTCCCTTTCCTGTGGGGCCTCAGGGCGCAGCTGTTGATTTCAAGCCAATCGGGCTGAGTGCCTCAGCTTGGCTCCCGCAACCTCTCGCTTGTGCCTGCGCCTGTGCCTCGCGTCTAAAAGCTCAAGTTGTCCCTCCCTTTCCATGCCAGGGTCAATGTTGCTTCCAGGAATCTGAGTGTGTGGGGGGGTCCCCCTCCAGCTGTGCCTCTGAAACCTGAGAGAGTTCTTCTCCCATGGATTGTATCTCCTCCTCAGAATCAGAGCTGCTTTGGGACTCTGTGGGCTCAGATCCAACCCTGACAGTTTGCATCTCCTTCCTCTCCTGTTCACAGGAGAAGAATTAGTTCAAAGTTGAGGAGGGACCCAGTCCCAGCTTGGTGAAGCAAAAGCAGGAGGAGAAGGCCAATTTATCTGGTGGATATGCATGTGTGAACACCCTCCTCCTCCTAAATCAGGAGTGTTGAACCTTTTACAGCCTGAGGGCTGCATTCCATTTGAGAAAAGCACTCAAGGGGGACATTCCAGTGGTGGGTTGGTCTGAAAGCAACAGGGACAAGGTCAAAAGCAAAGGGTGGGCCCCAAATATTTTAGCTTGAAGCTTTTGCTGCCAGTAATTGAGCCTTAGGAGAGGCATTTCTAGTGCTGTGTTGAAAATTTCTCCCATCTTTTTTTTCAACCATTCTCATTCAATTTGATAGATGATAAATTGGTTTTGAAAAGAAATTCAAAAGAGAAGAAATTTCAGAGAAATTCTCATGGGCTGGGTTTGGGGTTCTTGTATTTACTTTACTTATGATATGGCCTTGGAGTGTACATGAGTGTCTTGTCTGTCATTGTACAATAATCTTTGTGGCAGCCTGTAGCCACCTAAAGCCGTCATGAGGAAGACAATGTGAGGCAATTCCTCCCACGGGGCTTTTTCAGTTCAGGAAGTGCAGGTGGCCTGGGAGGCTACAGAGCAATGGATGTATAACAGAGAGAGAAAACACACACAGCACCCTCAGCCACCTCACAGTGAATAGGTAAGCTCAAAAAGACCACCAAAAGAAATTCAAAATTCTGCCTCAGAAAAGTGGAAGCTTCAACATAGTTGATGCTGTTGACTTACAGAAGCAGTGTAACAAACCAAAAACCCTTGAAAATAAGAAAGAACCTGCACTACAACCCCTACCAATAGTGAGCCCTATCTGTGAGAAATCCTGGAGAATTTCTCCTCCCCTAGGAGAAATTCAGCAAAATCCCCCCCCCCAAATTCTCTGTCCACAAATAGGCTGGGGAATTTTGAGAGGCCATTTGTGCACAGCTCTAGGCATTTCAACTTTTTAGAATGGGAAATTGCACACAGTCTGGGAAATTGCCCAACAACTGGTGGTCAAGGGAAAGGGAGTGGACGTTGGGAAGGGGGAGTGGGCATCTGGGGAACCCTGGAGGGCTGGATTGGGGCCCCAGGAGGGCCAAATTTGCCCCAGGCCTGAGGTGCTGCACTCCTGTCCTAAATGGTCTAATGGGCCCATCAGCGTCATGCAAAGAGATGTCTTCTTTGATGGACAGGTGTCCTCTTTGGTCTCTCCTCTTCCCCATTGAACCCATGAGTTGATTTCCTACCTGCCTTTCTCCCTGATTAGAATGCCATCGAATCAGCCATTCCTCCCTTCCTCTGTTGTGATGGCAAATGGTCATGACTAAGACAAGGTGAGCTCCCACTTGCTAAGACATGTGAGTCTATCTGTATCCATTTATATCATATCCATGATAACAGGCTTTGTTTTAGGCATCTGACACACGAATTCTGCTTTGAAATAGCTGCAGAAAAAGCCACCAAGCATGGTAGGAGGAGAAACACCTCAGCCTTCACCAGAGGATGGATTATTTTTCACATTTCCTTAAGAAGCTTGCCAGTGCAGAGAGGATGCAAACAAAATTAATCTAGTTCAGCGTTATTTAATGGTTGGAAGGAATAGCTTAATTGTAAGACTATTTCAGTGCACAGGCATAGCTAGGAATATAGACAAAACCATTAGATTTTTATGAACTCATAAACTCTAGAAGTCCAGACTGCTGGATAAGATGCTTTCATTTCCAGTATAGGTTAATAATTACACCCCTTTGTAGGCAGGGATTTCACCCTCCAGGTGATACTGTAGGCATCTAAATGACTGACTTTACTGTTACCCTCCTCACCACTCCCTAGGTGCAGCCCTGAATTCCTACAATTGCAGATCCATGTAATCCAATGTTTCATGCTAAAAAAGAAAACAAACTAAGGTTGCAATCCTATGTATGCTTAGTCAGAGAAAAGTCCTACAAATCCCAGCATGCCCCGACCAGCATGGCTAGCTAGAGCATGTTGGGATTTGTAGGACTTTTTTTCTGTTTACATGTACAGGACTGCACTCTAAGAGCACAATCCTATGGCTGCTAGACAGCAGCTAGGCAGCCATAGGATTGGTTGGTTTTCAAGAACCGACCTCGGAACCCACGCTCCGAGGTCAGTTCCCAGAGAACAGTCTCCCCACCACCTTGTAGGCAGTTTGGATCATCCCTAGGCTCTGTGTTCTGATGACCAGCATGGAATGGGGCAAAAGGGGGTATTCCTGGAGTGAGGAAATACTGGTACGATGCTTCCTATGCGTCATCTGGCATCCTCACCCTGAGCTCTGAGGTCCCATGGCTATACAGCCAAGATTGGCTGTCTAGCCACAAATACAGGGTGGCTGGAGAATGGAGGAGGGGATCCTCTCCTCCACGCTTCTCCCACCATGCACTGGATAGGCAGACACCTCTGAGTTCGGAGGCAGCTGCCTCTCCACATAGGATTGCTATGCCAGATGCAATCTGATATCCCCTTACCTGAGAGTAAGCCCAATTAAAATCAGTGGGAGTTACTTCTGAGTAGGCATGCATAGGTTTTTACCATAAGATGCAATGAAGTAACAAAAAGAAATGTCATATCCATAGCTCATTCCCTGCACAAAAGCCCGCGAGATTAGCTTTGTTTAAAAATTATTTGCATTTAAATTGCAAGATATATTACACTGCATATATTTTACTAATGAGATTAAAACCTTAAAGCCATCACTTATATGTTCCCTTAAACAGTAAGGGGTACAAAAGTGCTTTGCATTAAGGCTAGAAAGACATAGCCATCAGGGCAGCTTGAGTGAGTCACCTGAAATGGTCAAGGGCACCCAAGAGGCAAATGTCTTGTCATGTGTGAGAGAGATTAGAGATAGAATTTGAATGGCCTTGACAGAGCTTCAAAGGCTTCTTTTTTTTAGTAAAAAAAAAAAGTTGGTTTGTTTTGTTACTGTCTGTGAAAAGATCACATTTCCACTGAAGCTGTAAAGTGTCCAGTTGAGGACAGGGATGCAGGAGAAATGTGAGACTAAATAAAATGAGCTCAGATTTCTAAGCATCTGTCCTGCAGAGTCCACTGCAGAGTGTCCCGCTCAGGCCACATGGAGTCCATGGACTTTCGGGCATTTTTTTTTTTAAACTTTCTGGAAATTTATGCATATTTATTCATAGGAAAATACGCAAGTTTCTGCTGAGGAAAACTTGAATGGAATGGGGACAATACACTAAATGTTACTTACTAAGGTAAATTATGTAAATGTTTATGAAACCTCTTACGTAATTATTTGCATATTTTTCCACATGACAGGAAAAAAAAAATTCACATCCTTCTGCAAGCAGACAAACAAAACAGGAACAAAAGACTCCCAACAATCCATGAAACACAGACAGAGCGGATTTTACACAGTCCGTACATCCCTAGTTAGGGATGGACTTCCTGCAGTCTACAATCTGGCTTACATTACTGTCTGTGAATGCAGGCTAAGGTGTCAGGGTGACTATGAATGCAGTTATCAGAATCCAGAACTCAGAAGCAAGATTATGTCCACTCCTGTTCTCCTGCTAATTCTAGGGACAGGGGAGAAATTTACTCAGTTTTCATTTGAATGCAAACTTGCCTAATTTCACACTTTTGAACCTATTTGCCAGGGTTGGGCAACCCTTTCAACCCATGGGCCAATTTTGAAGAAGCTTTCAGCAGCAACATTCCAGTGGTGGGTGGTACCAACTGCAAAAGGCATTGGCCCCCAAATACCAGCATATTGTAGCTTAAAGGCTCACAGACGGGAGATTCTTTGAAGCTTTAAGGCTGGGAAAGGGGGGGAAATGAAGATGAATAGGTCTGTTTCTCAATGGAGTGTCTAGATGTTAAGTTGGCCCTCTCACTCAGCCAACTGGAATGAGGAAGAGGTGGGTGATCAATGTATACAGGATGGTGAGGGGGGATTTGCCTGCTTTTCAATGTCCTTTGAGGGAAAGTTTGCCATGTCTGCAGATCTGAGTAGTGGGAATGGAAGTTGGTGGGATATGGAGGTTGGGAATGAGTTCAAGCCCCGTAGCTTGTGCTCCTCCAGTGCCACCCTGATCTGTGGAGGGGTCTGGGAGCATGTGTAGCTGCAATGTTTTGGGAAGGGGAACTTGTGTGGAGCATCTGTTAGAAGTCGGGCCCTTGACAGCAGTGGGAAAGATGCACTTTCTGGGGTTGTGGGATTTTACTGATCATTGGTTTTTGCCATTTCAAATTCTTTTAAATTTTTTGCATATTTTAATTTTATAAGTTGCCTTGAGTCTTTTCTTTTAAGAAAGGCATCTAAGACATTTTAATGATGATGATGATGATGATGATGATGGTGATGCTCAAATGTCAGGGAACCACAAAATGATAGGTGGTTGGAGGGAAAGGGGTGGGGCCAGGGGAAAGGGGTGGGATTATTTGGGAAAGCCGAGAGGGCATTATCTTGCCCCCAGGCCTGAGGCTCTGTACCTCTGGTATGAGAGAACTGAAGTTCAGTTGTCCTTTGTAATTTGCACTTCTCTGAATCCTGTGATGGCATTCTCCACTTTTAAAAAAATGCATATACAATGTATTTGTATTAGGAGGGAAGTGCACACAAAAATGCACATATTTGTGAAAATAATGTCCAAAAAGGTATTGTATCAGGGAAAACTGCTTGCAAAAAGACATATGTTTGGCAAAACTGTGTACAAAACTGTGTGTATTGGAACAAATCCACAGAAGAAAGCTATGATTTTCATATGGAGTTTTTTAAAAATGAAGTCGTCCCCACTACTGAGTGCTGTATATGTCCTTCTACTTAAATTATATTCATTATTGCTGAATTTGCATCTATATGTACAAAATAACACTTTCAGCTTTTATGTAAATTTGTGTCCTCTTTTGTCCTCTTTTTTGATAATGCATTTCTTCATTTTTGGTGATGCATAAGTGGCAATCCCCCCTGCCCCCCCACACACACACAATTAACATGTCAATATATTCTTGTACAAATTCCATTCTTTTTCATGGGATTGGATCAGGAGAATGTTCTGGTGGCTTGTAACCAGTGATTGGAGTTATCTTTCTCCACTCTGAAATTCTTCATGCAATACTTCCTGTTGCCTCATGCCATGGTAGTTGCTTCTGAGAAGGTCAAGAAATGTGAAAAAAATGCACCATACTTTGTCTGTCTCCCATTCATGCACTCTTAATTAGGGATGTCAGAGAATTCCGCCATGGATCTCGGGGAGGCCGAATGCCAGCGCATTCAGCCCCTCGAAATCGGTAGCGGAACAGTCTGCCCCCCCGCCCCTCTGGGACGAGACTTATCTGGCTGCGGCAGCTCCGGAGGCGGTTCGGCAGCAGTGGCTGTGGCGGCCGGTCTTCCGACCAGCTGCCACCGCCGCCATTTCCAGTTTTAAAAAAAATAAGATGTGATAGGCTACGTAAAGATTCACGTAGCCTATCACGGCTAGGTTTTTTTTAAAAAAACGTGATAGGCTACGTAAATGTTTATGTAGCCTATCGTGGCTGACTTAAAAAACAACAACAACAACAACACTCGTACGCAAATGGTGGCGGCCATGGCCACCACCATTTGCATTCCTTATTTTGGCATGTCTTAGTCTACGTCAAGATTTACGTAGACTAAGATGGCAAAAATAAGGGGAACGCAAATAGCGTAGCATCCACTATGCTATTTGCATTCCCCTTATTTTTGCCATCTTAGTCTACGTAAATCTTGACGTAGACTAAGACGTGCCAAAATAAGGAACGCAAATGGCGGTGGCCGTGGCCGCCGCCATTTGCGTACACGCGTTGTTGTTTTTTTAAAAAAAAGTCAGACGTGATAGGCTACGTAAACATTTACGTAGCCTATCATGTTTTTTTTTTAAACCTAGCCGTGATAGAATGCGTAAATCTTTACGTAGCCTATCACAGCTGACTGCAGGGACGCAAACGGCGGTGGCTACGGCTGCCGCCATTTGCGTCCCTGCTAGCCAGCGGCCGGATGTCCGGGTGCTGGCAGAGCTGGCCGGTGGCTCTGCAGAATCTGTGCGGAGCACAGCCGGCCGGCCAGGATTCTGGGGGGGAGGAACAGAGCGCCTCCCCCCCCGTCCAGGATTCCGGGGGGAGGGACGGAGCGCCTCCTCCCCATCAACATAATCCGCGAAAGGTAAGTGACTTTTGTACATCCCTACTCTTAATACATCTAGAAATGTGTGAATTAACAAAACTGGAGTTTGTCAAAATACTCTGAATTCCATCTCAAAGTTCGTTCCAACTCAAACCTGTACCAGACTGAGAGCAAGCTTTGAGTTATTTTTTTTCTTTTCACATGAAAATCCATACATATTACTGTGCATATTTTTCCAAATATCACTTCACTTGTGCACATTTTTGAAATGTGTGCATTTTTGAAATGTACTCATTCTTCCCCCATGATTATAGCATGTTTGTGCACAGTTTTGAAATGTATACATTTCTGAAATGTACACACACTGTCAAAGACTTTTATGGGGGATTAGGGATGGGGGAGAAATCCTCCACGGACCCCAGTGAGGCCAGATTCAAAAGAATCCGCCCTCCCCCCTGGAGTCCGTGGAGGATCGGAAGACTTACCTCTGCCTCCATGAGGAATCCTCACCAGCTGGATCCTCCCTGCCAGCCAGCTCCAAAGTGCCAGCGATATGGCCGCCATTGCCATATCACTGGTAGGCTGGATTGACTGCGGCCACAAATGGCATCCTGGATGCCATTTGCAGCAGTAAAGGCCTTCGTTTAAGGTAAATGCAGCCATTTATGGCTGCATTTACCTTAAACAAAGGCCTTTACAGTCACAAATGGCATCCCTGATGCCATTTGTGGCCGCAGTCAATCCAGCCCACCAGCGATACGGCAATGGCAGCCGTATTGCTGGCACTTTGGAGCCGGCCAGTGATTCTGCAGACTTGCTGTGGAGCAGAGCCAGCCAGCGAGGATTCCAGGGGGGAGGGACGGATCTCCTCCCCCCTGTGGACCTCCATGGAGTCCAGGTAAGGGGGTTTCATATACCCCTATGGGAGATCCACAAATCATATTGGACTTTCAGAAATGTGTAGACATTGACCACAGATTGCATCTGAGTCTTTGTTTGATCCTGAAGATTCCAACTGAGTAAAATCCTGACCAAAACCAAACTGAAACAAATTTCTTATACATTCCTAATGACACCCAGAATTATAGATCACCAAGACATGTAGTCATATTAAATTTTTGTGGGGTGACAGTTCAGTGAAAAAGGAGCTATATCTACAAATACTTTTAAAAGTTGCATTAAAGATAAAGGTGAGGGCATAGGAATGATGAAGTAAAATACCCTCTCTCCCTGAAGTCTCATTTTCATAATAGCAGCTTATTATCTGCTCTATTACAAAAAAGATCCTTGCAGCAATTTTTCCCTCTATTATAATGAAAGCAATAGATCGCATCTAAAACTTTTTTTCTTTTAATCTTATTTCATTGGCGTTCCTGTCTTGGAGCTGAGAAAAAATATGCTGGGAGGCAGCATGGTGTATACTCAAAAGAGAAGCAACTATCTTATCACTGATTTCTTTTGATGCAGTGTTTACAATGTAATAATGGTACATAAGTAGAGTCTAAACATCTGCTAGAATATTTTCCAGGAGCAAATAGTTGACCAACAATGCAACCCTCTTCATGTCTACTCAGAAGTATGTCCCATTGTGTTCAATGGGGCTTACTCTCAGGTAGGATTGTTATGGGAGTCTGAGAGGGGGTGGAGTCTGGAGGATTCCCCCCTGCTTGGCTTCCAATCCCTGCTCACTGAGCTGCAGCACTTAACCAACTGTTCACTGAGTGCCTCATGGTCTACGAGCATCTGGCAGCCACCCGGGCCATCCCCTTAACAAGCTACCATTTTGTGAAAAAAAAAATAGTGGCTCAGTTTTTCTGTAAAAGTAATGTTGCATAAATGGCAGCCATAAAGAGGCCATTTACACATCATTACAGGCATAAATGGTCCATTTAACATAAAGAAAATTGTAGTACAATTAAGGTGTTTTTGTTTTCTTTGAAAACCCCAGTGGTTACAACAACACCCGGCTGACCAATACAAGAACCTGAGATTTTAAAAGTGTGAATGTGGGAGAAAACAAAACTAGGGATGTGTGAATCAGCAAAACTCGAGCTCACCACAGTTCTCTGAATTCCAGCTCAAAGCTTGTTCCCACCCAAGGCTGAATCAGACTGCTTTGTGCTTTTTTTTTTTCTTTTCGTATGAAAATCCATATGTATTTTCATGCACATTTTTTTCCAAATGTTTGCATCAGTTGTGCACATCTTTGAAATGTATGCATTCTTCTCCTATTGGTTAAAGCATGTGTGGGTGCATTTTTCAAAGTATGCATTTTTTCATGCACATTTTTCAAATCTATGCCTGCTGTCAAACTTCTTATGTTGAGTCCTTGAACCACGTTGCAAGCTTGGAAATGTACGGACTTTGACCACAGGCTGCGTCCAAGTCTGTGTTTGGTCCAGAAGGTGCAAACTGAGTAAATTCAGATTAAACATGAACTGAAGTGAATTTCTTATACATCCCTAAGTGAAATGGACAGATTTGTCCATCCAGTCAAAGGGCTTCGCTCTTAAAGATCTGGCTTCCCTGTGTATATTCAAGCATGTCTGTAGTGCTGAATTAGGGCTGCCACCTCTCTCTTTTTTTCTGGTAGGCTTCTCATCTCTAACTGCTAAATGCCAGCAGGTAGAACACACCCCTCTCCATTCTGGGAACAGATGGATGTGCGTATTGAATTTGGCCTGTCCAAATGAGTGAGAATGTTGTTTGGTTCACTTTTGATAAAAACTTACAGTATTTGCAAATTTCTTCATAAACGAGACAGGAAGAACTTGAGATTAAAAATAATAATAATGGAATACAGGAGAAACCAAAACTGACAGATTCATCCATCCCTGGTCCAGGTCAGAAAACCCCAGCTTCATCCCCTCACTGCAGCTGTGTTATGCCTTTTCATGGTCCCTGCTAAATACTGGTCCTTCCTCTAGATATACATCTGACCACCATAATGACAGGCATTTTGCAAGTAAAAAAAATAAAATAAAGTAAAATGACACACTATTTGAACCTTTATTTTCATTCTGTTCAGTTATATACTGTTCTTGAAGATTTCTGATTATGTCACTTCTGTCCAATTCTGCAGCTATTCATGATAATGGAATAAAAGCCTATAGGAGAGCATCTAGTCATGTATTTGCACAAGTGAACATATCAACAACAACACAAGCTGGATTAGTATCGTAATGAGGCAGAGAGAGAAAATTGCCAGAACTGAGCAATTTGCTGCAATTAATTTAAGAAAGCGGAAGCAAAATGTCCATCTTGCCAACAAGTACTTGGAAATGATCTCACACACTTGAAAATGAATGTTCATTATTCCCCAGATGAAGTACAATCGCCATAAAGGGTTGACACACATTCTGAACACTCCTGCAATGTACACGGAGTGCATAAACTGCTGAAATGAAAGGTCACATTCAAAAATGGCATTATTTTATCATACTTAGACATTGGCAAAGCTCATAAGGATGACAGGTATGCTTTGCAGAAGTCGGGAATAATTTATTTATGTGATTTTCAGATCTGGCAATGAGAATTATGATTAGTGATGGTGCCAAAATTCAGTATCAGGATGGAGTTTGGAAATGAACTCCCCTGCTTCAGAAAGGATTATCCAGGTTCTTACACCTCTACTGAACCCTGCCCCCACCAACACCCCTTTCTGCCACTCTGTCTCCCTTGCCAGGTTTGGGAGATAGGGAGACCAGCAGGGAGCACTGGGGGACAGATTGGCCAGGATTGGTCTTTTTGAGCTTTCTTGTAGGATCCTCGGGCCCTGAACTTTCCATGAGAATTCTCTGAGAAAGCTCTGGAAAACCAAGTTAAATTACGATAATAGTTTGTCATTCAGCAATGACAATGACCAGTTCCCTTTTATTGTAATATTCGAACCCCAGGAAAAGTTCAGCCTTGTTTATAGCCAACCTGACAGAGATCTTCAGATAGCACTAATTTCCATCAACTGCCAGATTTGAAGTTCACTTTGTATATATGCTGACTTCGAGAATGATTTTTGGTGTGGATTTGCTATACACTCCCTCACACATTTGTACATCACTCTTTAGAATGTGTGGATTTATAACTCAGTGTTTGCCATTTATAAAGTCAGGAATACAAGGCTTGTTTATGTAAGGTGTCATTGGATGACTATTTATTATATCTTTCACAGCAATATGTATCTTGGTTTTAGTAGGAAAAAAATGAAACAAATGAAAAGAAAGAAAAGTACTCCAAAGGGTAAAACAGAGGTAGATACCATGTCTTTGGTGTCAGGAGTCAAGAAAGCTAATGTGGTCCGCTGGTTGGAATGCTGACCCTCCCAATGTTTTTGACTACAACTTCCATCATCCCCTGTCATCACAGTCAATGGTTAGGGATAATGGGAGTTGTAGATCAAAAATATTTGGAAGGGCACCACATTGGAGAAGGGTGATGTATATTATCCAGATGTCCTTGTAGTAATGCTGGAATATCATCAGGAGGAATAGAAAAAGGTTGCAATAGCTCTTGAGCTTGGGATGTGATGTATCAATTTTGGGCCAAGGAGAGAACTAGAGACGTACTGACCAGACTACAGCAAGAAATTTGAAGGAAGGCTCAACAGCATTGGCTAGTTGGGTCAGGTTTCTAACTAATATAAAAGCTTCCAGGTCAGTCTTATGCACAGTCGTGCACAATAAGGGGCTTCCTGTTACATTCCTTCTGTCTGATAGACTGCCATTGCCCTCCCCCTTTTGGAAGGAGCTGTGCCTGACACCCCACCCAACCTCACCTAGAAGGAAGGTATAATGTTGTAACCCATATTGTCCGGATTGCTAAAGGTAGACTAACCTGGTCTAACCAGCTCCCATTTTAAAATAGATCAACCTTGGAATTTGCAAACTAGTCAGTCCTAGCTGGAAGGTTTACATACACAGCTTGGAACCTCATTACCTAAAGGAATGCTTCTTCCCATATGTACCTATTTATTCCTTAAGACAGAGGTGAAGAATCTCAGGCCCATGGACCAAATCCAGCCTCCTGGGCTCCCGATACAGCCCTTAGGGGTTCCCCAGAGTGTCATGTCCCCTACCCTTGGCCACACCCCCTCTGCTGCTGTCCCATTCCTTCATCCTCTCCCTTCACAATCAACACACTCCAGGAAACAAAGCTTCAGGCCAACACTACTTTATTAGTAAATGACTAGCTTCTTTACAAATGCAGATTGTAGGAAACTCTCAGACTAGAATCAGCTAATCCACACATCTACCAATATCAACAGAGGACATGAAGTGGAAGTTAGAGAAGTTGCCAGCAGTCTGGGCAAGAATGTCACAGCCAAACTAGCTTCTCAAGGATGCCCCTCCCTTAGGGTGACTCCCTCCTATATTGGCTTTGACATGTGGCAGAGATGCTCAACCTGGTGGAGCATCTGAGCCCTGCCCCTAAATTTTCCCACTTCACTCTGCAACAGCTCCTAGCATCCCTCAAGTCAAGCCCCTCACCCTCCTCTCCCTCCAAAACCTGAACTCTCATGGTGGAGGAATGGGGGAGCCATTCAAGCTGGGCCATCTGTGTGTCAAGGCCTTCGGAAGAAATTCTCACCATATCTGGGCTCACTAGGGAGGGTGCCTCCCTCTGTTCTGACTGTCCCCATTCTGATTCCAAATCTGAGCTGCCAGACATCTCCACATGCTCAGATTCATTCCTAACATCTGCAACCACTGATCCTTTGGTGGCTTCCCAGGCTTTATGAAACTTTCTAAAAGGTTGAAATGCCTCTGCTAAAGCTTAGTAACTGGAAATAAGTGCTGAAAGCTGTGGTCCTTCAGATGTTGTTGGACTCCAAATCCCATCAGCTCTAGCCAACATCTTGAGGGCTATAGGTTCCCCAACCCTGAACTAAATTAAGCTGGCATTTTGGCCCCACCCCTTTTGCATTTGGCCATGCCCCTTTTGCCTTTGGCCCCACCCACCACTGGAATGGGGCCCCCGGGAGCTTCTCTGAAATAGAATTTGGCCCCCAGGCTGAAATAATTTCCACATCCCTGGCTTAGTAGTATTGCCTGAACTCAGCAAATGAGCAGAAGTAGACATTGCTGATTAACTGGACTGGACATCAGGAATATCATAGCTCCTGTCTGCAGGAATGACTATTCATGTTTTTAAAATTTGCATCGATACCTTTGTGGGGTCACTATTTTGGCAGGGGTAGAGAAGTGAACTCTTGCTTTGATGAGCTAATTGGAGAAAAAACCTGCTGCTGTGACAACTGCTCCTAAACATGCTAATGCAGCAATGCTTGGAAAAGCTATTCTGGTGGGAGACAGGATTTCTTTCTAGTGTTTTTCCACTGGAATTAAGCCCTCAGGCTGAAAGAGGTTCACCACTCCTGCCTTAAGATGACCAACAAAGGCCCTTCTATGAGTGCCCCCCCCCATCTGACGTATGGAGGATGGCAACGAGAGAGAGGGTGTTTTCAGAGGGATCACTGCTCATGGTGACATCTTTACAGCAGCAGGTCAATACCTTTTTGTTCACCCAGGCCTTTTAACAATGTTTAACATTTGAATATTATGTATCTTAAAGTTTATTGTAAAGCTGGTCATGAGTATTATTTTAGTTTCTATTTTGACAATGTTTGAATATTATATATTTTTATCCTTACGGGAGTGTTATAGCCCTTTTCATATATTTGTATTTTTTGTGTTGATCGTGGATTTTATTTTATTTGATATGTTATTATATTATTTCATTTGTGTTTTATTTTATGCTGTTTAAACTGTTGTACATCACCTAGAGGGCTAGGTTAATGGTGACTAAAAATGTCAGTAAATAAATACATCTTTCTTTTTTTGTGCCTGACTCCTGTCATACACAAAGAGCTAAATGTAGCTTCTCTCTAGCCCTGTTCAGGCTTAATGCCTGAACAGGGTATGCCAATGTTTGAGTAGTGGTACATGGCAGCACATTCCAGTCCTATTCCCCTATGTCCCTGTGTGTGCCAGCCCCACACCCTCAGTTCTAACCTTGCCATGTTGTGTGGCAAGGTCTGAAAGGAGTTCTATTCACACTCACTTGAATGTGAGTAGAACCCTTTGCACACTTGGGGACCCTGAAGTTGTCAGAAACCCTTCTCTTTACAATTTCTCAGGAATTGCCAACTATTCAGTGGAACCCTTTCCCAATAGTGATTGTTTCCCTTTAAAAAAAGGGGGAACTCAAGTCTCTCAGGAAGTTTAATTCTCTCTCTCTCTCTCTCCTTCTCTCCATAGTCAGTTTCTTCCTAATAATTAGGTGAAACACATAGTTTGCTTAAAGCTTCCCAGAATCCAGGTAACATGAAGAAGGCTCCGTTCTGAGACCCTTTGAAATGGTTTGAAACAAAACAATTTTTGGAACAATGTAAATTTAGGGGACATTGCTTGATATGCCATCTTCATTAGGCTCTGTCTAATTGTGTGCATGTGTGTATTTATGCTATTTATAAAGGCTTCTCTGGCCGTCTTTAAATATAACAAGCCTGTCTGCATGAGCATATGATACAGATTATGGGCCAGTGGCCAACATCCCCTTCTTGGGCAAGGTGCTTGAGTGGGTGGTTGTAGGACAATTCCAGGCACTGTTGAATGAAACGGATTATCTAGATCCATTTCAATCGGGCTTCAGGCCTGGTTTTGGAATGGAAACTGCCTTGGTCGCCCTGTGGGATGACCTCTGCCAGGAGAGGGACAGGGGGAGTGCAACCCTGTTGATTCTCTTGGACCTCTCAGCAACTTTCGATACCATCGACCATGGTATCCTTCTGGATAGGTTGTCTGGGTTAGAAGTTGGAGGCACTGCACTACAGTGGTTCCGCTCCTACTTGGATGGCCGATTCCAGAAGGTGGTGCTGGGGGATTATTGCTCTGTGCCATGGCAATTGTGCCATGGGGTTCCACAGGGCTCTATTTTATCCCCCATGCTGTTTAACATCTACATGAAACCACTGGGGGAGGTTATCCAGATGTGTGGGCTGAGGTGCCATCAATATGCCGATGAAACCCAGCTCTACCTCTCTTTCTCATCAAAACCAGGTGAGGCAGTGGCTGTTCTGAAGCAGTGCCTGGGCACGGTAATGGACTGGATAAGGGCCAATAAACTGAAACTCAATCCAGACAAGATGGAGGTACTCTTAGTGGGTGGTTCGTCTGCCCGGCTAGGTGATATTCAACCTGTTCTGGAGGGGGTTGCACTCCCCCTAAAGGATCAGGTTCATAGTTTGGGGGTGCTCTTGGATCCAGAACTGTCACTTGAGGCACAGGAGAACTCAGTGGCACGGAGCACTTTTTATCAGCTTAGGCTGGTATACCAACTACACCCTTATCTGGACAGAGATAGCCTAGCTACAGTTATCCATGCTCTGATAACTTCTCGTCTGGATTACTGCAATGCGTTATACTTGGTGCTGCCTTTGAAAACGGACCAGAAACTTCAGCTGGTCCAAAATAGGGCAGCAAGATTGTTAACAGGGACTGGCCTGTGAGCTCATATTACACCAGTACTTTTCCAGCTGCACTGCCTGCCGGTCCATTTCCGGGCCTGATTCAAAGTGCTGGTGTTAACATTCAAAGCCCTTAATGGCTTGGGGCCAGGTTACCTGAAGGATCGCCTTCTCCCATATGTGCCTGCCCAGACCTTAAGATCATCGTCAGCGGCCCTTCTCTATGAGCCCCTGCCAAAGGAAGTGAGGCGGGTGGCCACTAGGAGGAGGGCTATTTCTGCTGTGGCACCCCGGCTCTGGAATGAGCTCCCTAGTGAGGTTCACCTGGCACCTACATTGTATTCCTTTCAGCACCAGGTGAAGACCTTTTTATTTTCCCAGGCATTTTAGCATTTTAGCTTTCTAAATTTTTAGCTTTGCTGTTTTAAATCTGTATTTTAAACTCCTGCACTGCTGCTAGGTTTTATTGTGGTTGTATTGTTATATTGTGGTTTTAATGTTCTGTATATTTTAAATTGTTTTATTGTGTGTTGTTTGGTTTTAATTTTTGTGAACCACCCAGAGAGCTTCGGCTATTGGGCGGTATAGAAATGAAATAAATAAAATAAAATAAAATAAAATACAGAATCAACATAAAGCTGCTCTCATATTAACACTAACAGCACGGAAACAGGATAGGTAATTTTCTCCCGTAATAAAGGGGGTCAACTGGTAGAGCCACCAATTAATTTAAATTAAAAATAAAACATAATTTTAAATAGAAAATAAAATAGAAATATAATAATTATATAATAATATAATGATATAATTATATTATTAATAATTTAATGTACTAATTTTAATAAAAATAAATAATTTTAAACACTATTTTTAATTTCAATTCAGTATCACAAGCTTGTCTGAATAAGCATATGATATGGAATTAGCATAAAGCTGCACTCAGGTTAACAACACTAAAACAGGATAGGCAATTTTTTCCCATAATAATTGGGGTACACTAGTAGTGCCATCATTTTTTTATTTTTATTATTTTTGTAGGAAACATTATTGCCCAGATCTTGTACAATGCAGAATTATGGGGATAGGGTGATTTAAGTTCTTTGGAAGAGGTTCAGAACAAATGTTTGAAAAGTTTATTACGTTTGCCATACGGCATTCTAGCTGTAATGCTTCAAGCTGAAGTTGGTAAGGTACTCTATTAAGGTTTGAATATGTGTGATACTGTTTATGTATTATCTAAAGGTGAAGCAACTGCCTGATGAAAACTAGGCTTTCAAGAACAACTTAATGCCAGCTTCTCTGCCAGCTCAGCCCCCTGGACTGGAGTCCATTGACCTCCACGCTTGCCCAACTCAGAACGCAGCAAGTCAGGCAAGAGCATCAGGCCCCACTGTTCTGCCTAGCCTCCATTCTACACAAAATGGCAGCTTGTTTCCATAAAGGCCAATTTTACATAAAAGGCAGCTGTAAAGAGGCAGATTTATTCTAGTTGTGGGGGGAGCAGGCCATAATCCCTGGAGCTCAAGCCACCAGCCAGACTCTGCCGCCATCCCTAGTGGGGGTCCAGCAAGCAGCATGTGATGCGGATGGAGTGAGTTCAGCAATCCCTGGGCCCAAAGAGCTGGAACAAGTGATGTGAAGGATCCAAGGATAATGACCTGACATTGGGAACAACTGACTTTGGTGGGATATATATAAGGATGGGGGAGAATTTCTCGCCGAAACTTTGGGGGGCCAAGTGCCAACGCATTCGGTCCTCCGAAGGTTCGGGGAGAAATTCCCCCCCACCCCCCACCCCCACCCCCAGGATGGGACTTACCATTTACGAATGTCGCTCCCGGCAGCGGGTCCCGGCAGCGGTTCGGCAGGTCTTCATCAGGGGCGGGGGCGGCAGCCGGTCTTTCGACCGGCTGCTGCCGCCGCCATTACAAGAAAAGTAAAACAAAACAAAACGCCCCTGTGAAAGGCTACGTAACGATTAATGTAGCCTATCATGGCTAGATTTGCAAAGTCAGCCATGATAGGCTACGTTAATCGTCACGTAGCCTATCACGGGTGACTTTGAAAAAAAAAAAAAGCGTGTACGCAAATGGCAGCCTCCATAGGGAGCCGCCATTCGTGTTCCTTATTTGGTCGCTGTAGTCTACGTAAAGATTTACGTAGACTACGGCGAAAATAAGGGAACGCTATTTGCGTGAAGCCGAATGACAGTGCATTTAGCAAAACGGTCTGCCCCCCCCTCACAACGGGACTTACCTTCGGCGAATCTTCCTGGCAGAGGCGGCTCCGGCGGCGGCTCCGGCGGCAGATGGGCGGCGGTGGCTGCGGCGGCCGGTCTTCTGACCGGCTGCCACCATTTCCAAGTTTAAAAAAAAAAAAGGGATAGGCTATGTAAGGATTTACGTAGCCTATCATGGCTAAATTTTAAAAAACACCATGATAGGCTACGTATATGTTTACACAGCCTATCACGGCTGAGCAAAAAAACAAAACAAAAATGCGCGTACGCAAATGGCGGCGCCCATGGGCACCGCCATTTGCGTTCCTTATTTTGGCACGTCTTAGTCTACATAAACATTTATGTAGACTATGGCGAAAATAAGGGAACGCAAATAGCGTAGACGCAAATAAGGGGAACGCAAATAGCATAGAGTTTTGTTTTGTTTTTTTTACTCAGCCATGATAGGTTACGTAAACATTTATGTAGCCTATCATGGCTGAGTGCAGGGACACAAACAGCAGCGGCTACGGCCACCGCCATTTGCAGACCCGGCCAGCCAGGATTCGGGGGGGGGGGAGGGACGGAGCACCTCCCCCCGGCCAGAATTTCAGGGGGAGGGATGGAGCACCTCCCCCCCACCGCGAATCAATTTCATTAAAAGGTAAGTGACTTTCGTACATCCCTATAATAAGCAGATGACAATATACAGCGTTGTCATACTCCTTTCCCAATTTTGAACCAATTGGTTGTTCCATGTCGGGTTCTTACTGTTGCTTCTTGACCCTCGTACAGGTTTCTCAGGAGACAGGTAAGGTGGTCTGGTACTCCCATCTTTTTAAGTATTTGCCACAGTTTGTTGTGATCCACACAATCAAAGGCTTTAGTGTAGTCAATGAAGCAGAAATATATGTTTTTCTGGAATTCTCTTGCTTTCTCTATGATCCAGCGAATGTTGGTGATTTGATCTCTAGTTCCTCTGCCTCTTCGAAACCAGCTTGTACTTCCTGTAGTTCTCGGTTCACATACTGCTGAAGTAGGGATGGCGGAGAATTCTGCCATGGATTTCAATGAGGCCGAATGCGCTGGCATTCAGCCCCCTGAAATCCGTGGCGGAACGGCCTGCCGCCCTCCCGCCCCCTGCGGATCCCCCCCGGGATGAGACTTACCTGGGGCGGATGTTCTGGACAGTGGCAGCTCCAGTGGTGGCGGGGGCGGTGGCAGCGGCGGCTGGTCTTCCGACTAGCTGCTGCTACCACCATTTGCAGTCTGGTCTTTTTTTTTTTTTTAACCCAGACATGATAGGCTATGTAATAGGGATGGCAGAGAATTCCGCCACGGATCTTGGTGAGGTCGGATGCCAGTGTATTCGGCCCCCCGAACTCCGTGACGGAACGGCATGCCCCCCCACCCCCCCGTGGATCACCCCCAGGATGAGACTTACCTGGGGCAGATCTACCGGGTGGCAGCGGCTCCAGCGGTGGCTTTGGCAGGGGCTTTGGTGACCGCGGCTGGTCTTCCAACCGGCTGCTGCCGCCGCCACCACCATTTCAGTCTTGTGAAAAAAAACCAAAACACAATGACAAGATAGGCTACATAAAGATTTACGTAGCCTATCATGGCTGGGTTAAAAAATAACACAAACCTGTGTATGCAAATGACTGCAGCTACAGCCGCCATTTCCGTTCCTTATTTTTGGCCGTCTTAGTCTATGTAAATATTTATGTAGACTATGATGGCGAAAATAAAGGGGAATGCAAATAGCGTAGCGGGTGCTATTTGCGTCCCTTTTTGATTCGCCGTTTTAGCCTACGTAAATATTTATGTAGGCTAAAATGGTGAATCAAAAAGGGACACAAATAGCACCCTCTACGCTATTTGCGTTCCCCTTGATTTTCGCCGTCATAGTCTACGTAAATATTTACGTAGATTAAGAGGGCAAAAATAAGGACGCAAATGGTTTTTTGTTTTTTTCCCAGAGCCCTCCACGGCCAGAAATCCGGCTGTGGATGGCTCTGGCCTGGCTGGGCCTGGCTGGCTGGTTCGCAGAGCTGCCGCGGAGCACAGCTGGCCATGGAGGATTCCGGGGGGGGGGAGAAACGGATCGCCTCCCCCTCCGTAGCAGCCGCCATTTGCTTACGCTTTTTTGTTTTTACTTTGCCGTGATAGGCTATGTAAATATTTACGTAGCCTATCATGGTTAAATACAGGGACGCAAACAGCAGCAGCTACAGTCGCCATTTGCATCCCTGCTGCCCAGCGGCCAGATGTCCGTCTGCCGGCGGAGCTGGACAGCAGCTCCGCGGAATCCCCATTGAGCGGAGCCGGCCAGGCAGAACTCTGGAGGGAGGGACGGAGCACCTCCCCCCACTGCGAAGCAGATCTGCGAAAAAGTAAGTGACTTTCATACATCCCTATGCTGAAGCCTAGCTTGTAGGATTTTGAGTATAACCTTGCTGGCATGTGAAATGAGTGCAATAATTGTACGGTAGTTTGAACACCCTTTGGCATTGCCCTTCTTTAGAACTGGAATGTAAGCTGACCTTTTCCAGTCTTGTGGCCATTGTTGAGTGTTCCAAATTTGTTCGCATATTGAGTGTAGCACTTTAACAGCATCATCTTTTAGGATTTTAAATAGCTCAGCTGCAATACTGTCATCTCCGCTAGCTTTGTTGTTAGTAATGCTTCCTAAGGCCCACTTGACTTCACTCTCTAGGACGTTCAGCTCAAGTAGGGATGTCAGAGAATTCTGCCATGGATCTCGGTGAGGCCGAATGCCAGTGCATTCAGACCCCCGAACTCCATGGCGGAATGACCTGCCACCCCCCCCACTCCCCCGCAGATCCGCCCTGGGACGAGACTCACCTAGGGCAGATCTTCCGGGCAGCGGCTGCTCTGGCAGCGGCTCTGGCAGCGACTCTGGTGGCGGCCGGTCTTCCGACCGGCTGCTGCCGCCACCATTTCCAGGCTTGTGTAAAAAAAAAAAAAAAAGATGTGATAGGCTACATAAAGATTTACATAGCCTATCATGGCTAGGTTTAAAAAAAAAAGGTGAGACAGGCTACGTAAATCTTTACATAGCGCATCATGGTTGGGTGGGTTTTAAAAAATATAACAGCGTACGCAAATGGCAATGGCTATGGCCGCCGCCATTTGCGTTCCTTCTTTTTACCATCTTAATCTACGTAAATATTTACGTAGACTATGATGGCGAAAATAAAGGGCAATGCAAATAGCGTAGCAGGCACTATTTGCGTCCCCTTTTGATTCACCGTTTTAGCCTACGTAAATCTTTATGTAGGCTAAAACGGTGAATCAAAAGGGGACGCAAATAGCGCCCACTACGCTATTTGCGTTCCCCTTTATTTTTGCCGTCATAGTCTACATAAATATTTATGTAGATTAAGATGGCCAAAAAGAAGGAACGCAAATGGCGGCGGCCGTAGCCGCCGCCATTTGCATACGCATTTTTCCACGGCCGGAAATCCAGCTGCAGACGGCTCTGGCCTGGCCGGGCCGGGCCTGGCCGGCTGCTCCGCGGAGCTGCCGCGGAGCACAGCCGGCCATTCAAGGATTCCGGGGAGAGGAATGGAGTGCCTCCCCCCCCGGCAAGGATTCCAGGGAGAGGGACGGACCATCTCCCCCCACCACCACCATCAACATAATCCGTGAAAGGTAAGTCACTTTCGTACATCCCTAAGCTCACGTTCAGTGACCGCACTATCATGGCTATCAGGGACATTAAGATCTTCCCTGTATAGTTCTTCTGTGTATTCTTTCCACCTCTTCTTAATCTCATCTCCTTCTGTTAGGTCCCTGCCTTCTTTGTCCTTTATCATGCCCGTCTTTGCACAAAACGTTCCCTTGACATCTCCGATTTTCTTGAAGAGATCTCTAGTCTTTCCCATTCTGTTGTTTTCCTCGATTTCTTTGTATTGTTCATTTAAGAAGGCCTTCTTGTCTCTCCTTGCTATTCTCTGGAACTCTGCATTCAGTTGGATATATCTTCCCCTTTCTCCCTTGCTTTTCACTTCCCTTCTTTCCTCAGCTACTTGTACAGCCTCATCAGACAGCCACTTTGCTTTCTTGCATTTCTTTTTCTTTGGGATGGATTGAGTTGCTGCCTCCTGAACAATGTTACAGACCTCCATCCATAGTTCCTCAGGCACTCTGTCTATCAGGTCTAATAGCTTAGAACTATTCCTCACCTCCACTGTATATTCATAAGGGATATGATTTAGGTCATACCTGAGTGGTTTAGTGGTTTTCCCTACATTCTTCAATTTAAGCCAAAATTTTGCAACAAGAAGCTCATGGTCTGAGCGACAGTCAGCTCCAGGTCTTGTTTTTACTGACTGTATGGAGCTTCTCCATCTTTGGCTGCAAAGGACATAACCAATCTGATTTCAATATTGTCCATCTGGTGAAGTCCATGTGTAGAGTTGCCTCTTGTGCTGTTGGAAAAGAGTGTTTGCTATGATCAGCGTGTTCTCTTGGCAAAACTTTATTAGCCTTTGTCCTGCTTCATTTTGTACACCAAGGCCATGCTTGCCTGTTATCCCAGTGATTTCTGGACTCCCTACTTTAGCATTCCAATCAGCTATGATGAAGAAGACATCTTTTTCTGGTGTTAGTTCTAGAAGGTGTTGTAGGTCTTCATAGAACCGATCAACCTCAGCTTCTTCAGCCTCAGTGGTTGGGGCATAGACTTGAATTACTGTGATGTTGAATGGTTTGCCTTGGATTCGTACTGAGATCATTCTATCATTTTTGAGATTGTACCCCAGTACTGCTTTTCTCACTCTTTTGTTGACTATGAGTGCTACTCCATTTCTTCTAAGGGTTTCTTGCCCACAGTATTAGATATAATGGTCACCTGAATTAAATTTGCTCATGCTTGTGCATTTTAGTTCGCTGATTCCCAAGATGTCGATGTTCAATCTTGCCATCTCATGTTTGACCACCTCCAGCTTACCTTGATTCATTGACCTTACATTCCAGGCTCCTAAACAATATTGTTCTTTACAGCATCGGACTTTCTTTTCACCAGCAAACACATCCACAGCTGAGTGTCCTTTCGGCTTTGGCCCAGCCGCTTCACTCTTTCTGGCGCTACTTGGAAATTCCCTCTGCTCTTCCCCAGTAGTATATTGGACACCTTCCGACCTGAGGGGCTCATCTTCTGGCATCATATCTTTTAGCCTTGTGATACATTCCATGGGGTTTTCTTGGCAAGAATACTGGAGTGGGTTGCCATTTCCTTCTCCAGTGGACCACATTTTTTCTGAACTCTCTGCCATGACCTGTCCATCTTGGGTGGCCCTGCATGGCATAGCTTATGGCTTCACTGAGTTATGCAAGCCCCTTTGCCACAACAAGGCAGTGATCCATGAAGGGGTTATATGACCTTACATTTTCTTTATTAAGAGGCTTTTACGAAGTTGCACTTTCAAACAATCTGAACTACTTTATGGAAGGTTCTTTAAAGTTTCGTTAGGGGTGTATGGATTGTACTCAGCCTCATCTGCCTGTTGGTCCTTGGGGGGAGGGAAGGTGATCCGGTCCTCCCCCCGGAATCCTCCTCAGCTAGCTCTGCTCCGCAGTGAGTCCACCGGTCGGCTCTGGCTGCTGCCACAAATGGCATCCCTGCCTTTTGGCATGATTTGGCATGATAGGCCTTTTGGCATGACAGGCTACGTAAATATTTACGTAGCCTGTCATGGGAAAAAAAAACAGCGAACGCAAATGGCGGTGGCTATGGTGGCCGCCATTTGCTTTCCCTTTTTTTTTCTGTTTTAGCCTATGTAAATATTTAATAATATGGCAAAAAAAAAAAAGGAACGCAAATTGCGGCCACTACACCTTTTGCGTTCCTTTTTTTTTTTTGCCATAATAGTTGGGATGGCGGAGAATTCCGCCACGGATTTCAGTGAGGCCGAATCCACTGGCATTCAGCCCCCTGAAATCTGTGGTGGAATGGCCTGCCACCCCCCCCCGCCACCCCGCGGATTCCCCCTGGGACAAGACTTACCTGGGGCAGATGTTTTGGATGGCGGCGGCTTCAGCAGCGGCTTCGGCGGCAGCAGCTGGTCTTTTGACCGGCTGCCACGGCTGCCATTTGCATTCTGGTCTTTGCCATGATAGGCTATGTAGGTCTTTACGTAGCCTATCACAGCAAGACAATAAAAACGAAAACAAAAAAAGGTGTACGCAAATGGAGGCAGCTACGGCGGCCGCCATTTGCGTTCCTAATTTTTCGCCGTTTTTGTCTACGTAAATATCAACATAGGCTATTATGGCAGGAAAAAAAAGGGGAACGCAAATAACATAGTGGGCGCTATTTGCGTTCCTTCCCCCCCATTTTAGCCTATGTAAATATTTACGTAGGCTAAAACGGCGAATACAAAAGGAACTCAAATAGCGCCCACTATGCTATTTGCATTCTCCTTTTTTTCCGCTGTAATAGCCTTTGTAAATATTTACATAGGCTAAGACGGCAAAAAATAGGGAATGCAAATGGCAGCTGCTGTAGCTGCCACCATTTGCGTACACCGTTTTTTTTTTTTGCCCAGCCGTGTTAGGCTACGTAAAGTAGGGGGGGGGGAGAATTTCTCCCCGAAACTTCGGGGGGCCAAGTGCCAACGTGTTCGGCCCCCCGAAGTAGTTTCAGGGAGAAATTCTCCCCACCCCCCTGCCCCCCCGCACCCCGCACCCCCCCCCGGGATGGGACTTACCTTTCCCGAATGTCCCTCCCGGCGGCAGGTCCCGGCGGCGGTTTGTCAGGTCTTAGACAGGGGCAGAGGCGGCAGCCGGTCTTTAGACCGGCTGCCACCGCCGCCATTCCAATAAAAGTAAAAAAAAAAAAACGCCCCCGTGATAGGCTACGTGACGATTAACGTAGCCTATCACGGCTAGATTTGCAAAGTCAGCCGTGATAGGCTACGTAAATCGTCAAGTAGCCTATCACGGGTGACTTAAAAAAAAAAAAGCGTGTACGGCTAATGGCGGCCCCCATAGGGAGCCGCCATTCACGTTCCTTATTTGGTTGCTGTAGTCTACGTAAAGATTACGTAGACTACGGCGAAAATAAGGGCAACGCTATTTTTTTTTTTAACTTCTTATTTCGCGGCCGGGCGAGGCAAGGCGCCTCCTCCCCGGCCTGTATTTTGGCCGGGCGAGGCGGGAAACCTCCCCCCCGGCCTGAATTTCGGCCGGGCGAGGCAGGAGCAGCGAAGCGCCTCCCCCCCACCACGAACAAGCTGCGAGACCAGGTAAGTGGCTTTTGTGCACCCCTAACATAAAGACTTATATAGCCTATCATGGCTGCCTGGCTGGATGCAAATGGCAGCCGCTACGGCGGCCGCCATTTGCGTCCACACCAGCCAGTCTGCGGCCAGAAATCCGGCTGTGGGCGGCCCTGGGTTGCTGCTCCGCAGAGCTGCCTCAGAGCAGAACCGGCCGGGCAGGATTCAGGGGGAGGAGGACTGGATCGCCTCCCCCCTGTCGAGGGTTCTGGGGGGAGGGATGGAGCGCCCCCCCACCATGAACAGAATCTGCGAACAGGTAAGTCACTTTCGTACATCCCTATGTAATAGCCTACATAAACATTTACCTAGGCTAAAATGGCAAAAAAAAACGGGAATGCAAATGGCGGCCGCCATAGCCGCCGCCATTTGCGTTCGCTGTGGGGTGTTTTTTTGCTGTGATAGGCTACGTAAATATGCAAATGGCATTCCTGCATTAGCCGTGATAGGCTACATAAGTATTTACGTAGCCTATCACGGCTACATGCAAGAAGTAGGGGTGGATGAAAGTCACTTACCTTTTCTCGAAGCTTGTTCGCGGTGGGGGGGAGGCGCTTCGCTGCCCCCCCTGCGACGTTCAGACCGGGGGGGGAAGCTTCCCGCCTCGCCCAGCCAAAATTCAGGCCTGGGGGGAGGCTTCCCGCCTCACCCGGCCGAAATTCAGGCCAGGGAGGAGGCTTCCCGCCTCGCCTGGCCGCGAACGCAAAAGTTAAAAACAAAACAAAAACGCCCCCTTATAGGCTATGTGACGATTCACGTAGCCTATAACAGCTAGATCTGCAAAGTCAGATTTGCTGACTTTGCAAATCTAGCCGTGATAGGCTACGTGAATCGTCACGTAGCCTATCAGGGGACGTTTTGTTTTTTTTTTCTTTTATTGCAATGGCGGCGGCGGCGGCAGCCGGTTTCGGGGAGAAATTCTCTGCCATCCCTACCCCATGATAGGCTACGTGACGATTAACGTAGCCTATCACGGCTAGATCTGCAAAGTCAGCCGTGATAGGCTACGTTAATCATCACGTAGCCTATCACGGGTGACTTTAAAAAAAAAAAAAAAGCGCGTACGCAAATGGCGGCCCCCATAGGGAGCCGCCATTCGCGTTCCTTATTTGGTTGCTGTAGTCTACGTAAATCTTTACATAGACTACAGCAAAAATAAGGGCAACGCAAATAGCGTTGCCCTTATTTTCACCATAGTCTACGTAATCTCCCCGAAACTACTTCGGGAATTTCTCCCCGAAACTACTTCAGGGGGCCAAATACGTTGGCACTCGGCCCCCCGAAGTTTCGGGGAGAAATTCTCCCCCATCCCTAAGATACTCTTCACTAGGGATATGCATCAGATTTGGCAGAAGACCAAGCAGAACCAGGCTCCTTCAGACTGTTCCTGGTACTCCCTGAGGTGAAGTGAGCTTCCCTCCAAAGTGGCCAGGACTGGAACTGGAGCCTGCATGAGGCTTCATTCAGGATCTGGGCTTTGGAAAGGTAGAGAAAGCACATGTTTGTTGCTTTCCTTTCTCTAAATGCCTATGGGAGAAGAGGAGGGAGGGAGTCGGGTTGAGTAACAGGTCCACCTTCCGATCATAGGGCAGGTTTTACAAGAGGATCTCCAATTTCTGTGCTTGGGGGGAGGACAATAATGGGATTGTGAGATGGCTATTCTTCCAAAACCACCAGGCTTCCCTATGAAAAGAAGCCTTTATCAGTTTTCAAGCAGGATAACTCTCTAGCCCCTGTGCCTATCCTTCTGAACATTTCAAGGTTTCTTGCCTGGGGACACCTCTATGATATGTAGGGATGGTGTGGGAGTCCAAAAATGCCCCCAACTGGCTTCCCAGACCCCACTCAACAAGCCCTGGGGTGCTGACGGACCCAGCCACTAGGTGCTCTGGAGCTCAGCGAGCAGCTGGAAGCATCACGGCGCTCCAGCACTCTTGCCCTGGCCTCCTCTCATTTCCCGCTGCCATTTGCATGAATGGGGATTTACATAAATGGCAGAGACACCATTTTTATGCAAAATGGCAGCTTGTCAGACCAGCAGTGACCATGCGCTTGCCCGGCTCAGTGCGTACCATGTTGGGCAAGGATGGCAGTCTGTGGGCTGGAGTCCAGGAGGCCAAGCCAGGGAAAGTCCGCCAGACTCCAACCCCTTCCTGGACTCTTGCAACATCGCTAATATAAATTTGTGTAAAAAAGCACCACCCTTTTTTCCCTGAAATTTGGCAGGCCTAAAGCCCTCCTAAGGGGCTACTCTGCCTGCAAATGTCATTCCTCTCTGACAAATGGGGGGGGGGGAGTTATAGTCATTTTTGTTAAATTTCCCATAATAGTCAATGAAATGCCCAGAGCCTTGGATTTCCAAATCTTGACTCGGATTCGGTACCTGACAGCTGCTGAATCAGTCCAGTCAGAATCTGGCCATTTTCCAGAGTTTCCTAGCAATTATCTAGGAAGATAATTCTATTTCCTAGCAGATTTTCCTAGCAATTATCTTAGTAGATCTATAAATGGAATGGAACTAAATATTCACACTTGAAACCAATTTTTCTAAGGTAAATATGATGAGTTCTTGGTCTATTGCATAGCAATAGACCAATGGCAACAGATCTCATAAACTATGCAGTTCAAGCTTCCAGTATAACTCCTAAATACACGTGGCAGAATTAAACCCAAAATTCAAAGTGAATTCCTATTAGTGCATATATGCTAAAATAACAATATCCAAGTATATCCAAGATAGGGCTTGGACATCCAGTTCCACATTAAGCTAAAAACTCTCTGTATTGTTTTAAATTAGAGGCCCAGTATTTTCCAGCATGCTGCAAAGCTATCATTGAAAGAGATGGAGTGAGCAATCCTATGGCCCCTAGACAATGTCTGAGGGGCCATAGGATACTGAGGATTCCCCCTTCTGAGGTCAGAGACAGTGATCCCATCTTGGAAGGGGGAGTCAGAGATCTGACCCCTTCCTCTGCCCCCTTGCAGCCAGCATGGAAAGAAACCATCTAGCAAAATATACAGGGTGAGAGGACTGGGAAATGAAGATCGCCTCCACTGCTCCTCCGACCCTGCATTGGATGCTTAGACATCTCAGAGTTTGGGGGCTTCCAATCATTGAAGGTGCAATTGATAGGATTGTGCCCTTAGATGCAAATGATGCACTAAGGCTGCAATCTTACTTGGGAGTAAGTCTCATCAACCTCAGTAGGACTGATGTGTAATTACTCCTGTACCAGTTTGCTCCCTCAGAGCAGAATCCTATGCATATTTAAACAGAAAAAAAAGTCCTACAGCTCCCAGCTGCCTGAGAGTTGTAGGACGTTTTCTTGTCTAAACTTGCATATGATTGCATCTTGATATCTTCATTTTTATAAGGATTTCAGAGTGAGGTTTAACAATCAGCCCCTGGACAAAGGATAGCAGCACCCACATCTATTGTCCATTGACAGCAGCAAGAAATACTAATAATCCAGGAAAAAATTGTGGAAGTATATGAACTAGGCAACATTCTTGCGGGGTGGGGGGCAGTGAGAAAAGTGGTGGCAGAGTTCTGGGAACAATTTATTTTCTCTTAGTGAAATTACGTTGTGCCCAGACTTTTAGCAGTGGCTTACTTTGATGTTCCTTGAGGTATGTTGTTTATGGGGTCCTGGATCATTTGTTATTTTCAACACTTGTGTTTGCCTGTTGACTATAAACCAACAAGTAATGTGGCCAGCTCTGATATAGCACCAATTTAGCTCTCTTCTCTGTGTTCAATTACATCCAATTTCTTCCAAAAGTTCTCTAGTCACTGAGCTGAAAAGCTCTCTAACATAATAACTGTGGAAACACTTCACCTATCCAGATTAAAAATGAACACTGAAATATTTCTGTTAAATGAATAGTACTTTATTGTATGTGTAGAAGATGCCACAATTGGTGGTAATTAGAATCTAATTTGTTTAAAGCATAACTGAATAGAAATAATTGTACAGAGCTAAATTGCATATGCTTAATTGGATACCATGAAAACAGTGCACTCTGAGAGAGTGCAACTTGTCAGCTGCATTTTCCCCCTGAAGTTTTTAAGTTATCCTATCCTTCAGTATTCAGGGTGAGTAACAGCACTTAAAATCAAATAAAGACAGCAGAATAGATTATCTTCTGGAAAAAAGAAAAGAAGTATACCATAGTGGATCCATAGTGGATCCATAGTGGATCCAAGGGCTAGCTAGTTTATTTTTGACATAGATCCATTGTATAAGGCCCATGTCAAAGACTTCTAAGGCATGTTAATGATATCATTATCCTAATGAGTTGCAGTTCAGGGTGACACATTTTGGACCCCTTCCAGTATCCACAAAACCTCCTAGGAATCTTTCCCCAAATTCACTGGGTGCCCAAGAGCTTGCCACCAAAATCTGGTCATTTCTTGTTGTTGTTGTTGTTCAGTCGTTCAGTCGTGTCCGACTCTTTGTGACCCCATGGACCATAGCACGCCAGGCCTTCCTGTCCTGGGCTCTCTCCCGGAGTGTGCTCAAGTTCATATTCATTGCATCGGTGATGCTATCTAGCTATCTCATCCTCTGTCGTCCCCTTCTCCTTTTGCCTTCAGTCTTTCCCAGCATCAGGGTCTTTTCCAGAGAGTTTTCTCTTCGCATTAGGTGGCCAAAATATTTCAGCTTCAGCTTCAGTATCTGTCCTTCCAATGAGCACTCAGGGTTTATTTCCTCTAGGATTGACTGATTTGACCTTGCAGTCCAGGGGACTCGTAAGAGTCTTCTCCAACACCACCGTTCAAAAGCATCAATTCTTCAGTGCTCAGCTTTCCTTATAGTCCAGCTCTCACAGCCATACATTACTACTGGGAAAACCATAGCTTTGATTAGACGGACCTTTGTCGGCAAGGTGATGTCTCTGCTTCTTACTATGCTGTCTAGGTTTGCCATAGCTTTCCTCCCAAGGAGCAAGCGTCTTTTAATTTCATGGCTACAGTCACCGTCTGCGGTGATCTTGGAGCCCAAGAAAATAAAATCTGTCACTGCTTCCATTTCTTCCCCTTCCATATGCCAGGAAGTGATGGGGCCAGATGCCATGATCTTCGTTTTTTTAATGTTGAGTTTCAAACCAGCTTTTGCACTCTCCACTTTCACCCTCAACAAGAGGCTCTTTAGATCCTCTTCACTTTCTGCCATTAGGGTGGTATCGTCTGCATATCGGAGGTTGTTGATAATTCTCCCAGCAATCTTAATTCCGACCTGTGATTCATCCAACCCAGCGTTTCTCATGATGTACTCTGCATATAAGTTAAATAAGCAGGGTGACAATATGCAGACTTGTCGTACTCCTTTCCCAATTTTGAACCACTCGGTTGTTCCATGTCTGGTTCTTACTGTTGCTTCTTGACCCTGGTACAGGTTTCTCAGGAGACAGGTAAGGTGGTCTGGTACTCCCATCACTTTAAGAATTTGCCACATTTTGTTGTGATCCACACAATCAAAGGCTTTAGCGTAGTCAATGAAGCAGAAATAGACGTTTTTCTGGAATTCTGTGCAAAATTCCCCTGAAGAATTTTCCTAATCTTCTTTGACTTCCCTTGAGATTCTTCCATTATTTCAGCTCAGTTGGAACCTATAAATTATCTCTGAATTTGGGGTTAAGCAGGTTCTGATGCCATTTCTAATTATTTCTTAAATATGCATATGAATCTTGCAAACCATCAAGAAATAGTTAATAATGGCTCATATGTACATGGGTTTGGAAGATGTGTGTGTGTGGATTTGGAAAGTGTTCAGATTCGTATTAGATTAGTTTTTGCACAGGGGAATGTAACCTGTAATGTTTCAGGATTGCGGTTCCATATAGAACCGCAATCCTGAAACATTATTGGAGATAGATAGATGATAGATAGATAGATAGATAGATAGATAGATAGATATGCGCAGCCAATCAGTTCCTACGTGAGTTGTAGGGAACGAAAATAGCTTAAAAATTGCAACCCCAGATTTAGAGCTTCCTTTGCAAATCTAAAAGAGCAAGGGAGTGACAGATATGGCACTAGCATTTGCTAGCTCTTCCATCTGGCATTGTTACCACAGAAGCAAGCAAAGGGGCAAAGAAACCAGCCCTGGTAATGTTATGAAATGTTAGCATATGGCAGGACCAATATGTGGCTCATATTCTTGTTGATCTGTGCTTTCCTCTAGCAACTGTAACCAGTCTGTCCCCCACCCCACCCCCCAGTAAAATAGTACCCAGCATATTGGTATTCTCCCACATCCTGAAAATCACACAATTGGTATCTACAATAAGATCTCAGTGAAGAGTGCACTCTGAAATGATGACTGTCTAGAAAGTTAAAAATAAATAAATAAATAAATAAATAAATAAATAAATAAATAAATAAAAAAAAGCAGTTCCAGAGTATGTTTGACTTCTTTGTAGAATCTTTTCACGCTACAATTAGTGGAAAGATTGAGTTGCTCTTTCTGAATTGGTACCTGTGACGAAACGGTATATTGTTTTATGGTCTAATTGTTTATTTATTTATTGCATTTATACCCCGCCTTTCTCCCTCTCGCAAGGAACTCAAGGCGGCTTACATTATCCTCCTCCTCACCGTTGTATCCTCACAACAACAACCCTGTGAGGTGGGTTGGGCTGAGAGTCTGTGACTGGCCCAAAGTCACCCAGTGAGCTTCCACAGCCAAGTGGGGACTAGAACCCAGATCTCCCGACTCCCAGTCCGTCACTCTCGCCACTACACTACACTGGCTCCATTATAATGTCTGTTTGCATGGTTGATGTATTATAACATGTCTTGTCTCTTTAAGACTTTGGTAAGTCGGTGGGAGGGGGAATGGGAAATTTCAGAATTTAAATACTGTCTCCTGACTGGCTGTGGGTTTTACTGTTGGGAAAGGGAGAACAGCAGGAGCTGGGTTGGTCTTGGAGGGGGAGACAGGGTTTGGTGGCTTGAGGGTTAGGAAGGACTCTGGGCTCTAGCTCTGGGACTGGATAGATTCCCTGGGAGGTGGAGGGGGGTTTAATTATTATTTAAAGGCTATTATTTGATGGGGTAGAGTAGGCAAGGATTTAATAAAAATGCAGAACAACAATACTTTACCACATGATAACACCAACTCACTTGAAACATCTTAGCTTTTGTAAACACGGTTTAATTTTTATTTTGTTAATACAAACCATGTCATTCTCGGTTTCATTATTAACATGGAAAAGGTTTGATGATAATAAGAATGTAATAAGCTAGAGTCAAAATATCTATACACACAGAGAGAAAGAAACTGAAGGGTCTCTCCTAGCTAAGTGGGGAGTGGTGGTAGCAACAGTTTTAAAGGTTTGTAAAAGAAAATAGGTTTTCTTTTCTCAGCGGTTGGAGAAAAACACCTCTGTAGTGAATTTTGAGGTTATTATGGTTGTATCCCTTCCTCACAGTCTCTGGTTTTCCCTAAAGGAAGAAGTTGAGGGAATATAAAGATATTAAGTATGCTAGAGTATGGAAAGAATCCTTTAACCTCACCCCTAATGCATTATGTGTACCCCAGATTGCCTTGTGTTTAGTATGAACCAGAGTTACTCCATGTTGTTGGCATCATAGTCTCTAAGAAGCAGACTACAGCCTGTAAGCAGTTTCCCTGAGAATTGGAAGGGAGAATGAATTCGTCCCCAGACTGCAGGCTGATAACTTTGTATTTTGTGCAGTAACTGAGTGTCAGTAGCTGGCATGCATCCACCCTGGTCCAGGGAAAGAACATTCAGTCCCTTTTCAGATAACAGACTATGTGAGACTGCCTCCAAGTAATGCAGCACTAGAGCATGGCTAGAGTTCTTCCCTATATGTGACATATTTTGCTGTATAAAAGCCTGCCCCACTGAACACTCGGGGCTCTCTGTCCCTTTGCTGACAGAGTGCCTTGCTGGCCATGCAATAAAGTGCTTTCAGATCCAGAGTCTTACCCGTGTCTAGTGTGATCCATTGTCCGGCTAGACAACGAACATGTGAGCATGTTCCGCTCCTACTACAGGAGTTAGAATTTGTACCTGATGTTGTGGAGATTTGATGAGATAATAACCACAAGTGGGGAAAAGGGTGGATATGCCACAGTATCCTTAGCAGATTACCCATAATTGTCAAGATTATAGTAACCCACTAAGAGTTGAATAATATCTGCCAAATCTGCAGCTTTCCGAATAAGGTGTAAGACTAAGAGCCAAAGTACACATTACCTAATCAGGTAGCTTGTATCTGAGGCTTGTTTCACGTTTTATTCTCATATAAGTGTGCAGAGACCTGATTTTGATCAGGACCATTGACCTTTCTCCCACCTGTTTTCCTTCCAACACCCCCCCCCCAATAGAGATGAGGTTTTAAGAAGCAAGAAAATTCTCCATCGGAGTCAATGGAGGCTTCTTTTTTTCCTTTCTAAAAAAATCTCCCCACTTGGGGTAGGGGGAGATTTGGGGAAAAATTAGTGGAGGGAGTTTTAACCCACTCTTCCAGGAGCACCATGGTCCCAATCCAAATCAAGGCCATATGCACTTACACGAGAGTAAAGCAGAAAACAAGCCTCCGCTATATACAATGCGATTAACGTCCTCTGTAGTTTGGCCCCTGATAAACAGGATGTTGAAGATGTTTACCCATTCTCAGTTTCAAGTCAACCATCAGATCTGGAACAATTGGAGCTTACCCCAAAATATTCCATTTACCAGAAGTCCACCCTGTAGTTTAATGGGAAAGTGATAGCATGACACCACTCCTTTTTAATGTATTGAACACCACAGAACACTTTTTTAAACTTCCTGCTACACTGGAGTAACAGGAGCAGAAAGTAGGCAAACTCAGGGCCAAATAAGTTAGATTCAATTTGTAGTTTGCACTTGTATCTTTTCCTTACTTACATATTTATTTTCTAAAATTTATGTCCCATCCTTCCACAGTAAAGAACACCACTCAGAGTGGTTTACATTATTCTAAAATGAAATGTGTTTCTAAATGTTGCATATTTGTTGGATAAAAACAGAGCAAACAGAGGAAAGTCACTTGATGAACTTAGCTTAAATGCCCTGTTGAATCAATGCCACTGAGTTATTTCAAGTCATGGAAAAAAAAGTCCTTCCTGTAGTCATCCTCTAGTCACCCCTTGATAGAAAGCTAGGGATGTCAGAGAATTCTGCCATGGACTCGAGTGAGGCTGGATTCCTTAGAATCCACCCCCCCCCAGAATCTGTGGTGGAATGGCCTCCCCCCTTGCCACCCCGCAGAATCCCCCCGCGACAGAGCTTACCTGGCAGTGGATGTGGCTCCGGCAGCGGCTCCAGTGGTGGAAGATGCGACGGCTGCGGATGTGGCGGCAGCGGCGGCGGCCGGTTTCTCAGCCGCTGCCAGGTTGCTGCAGCCGCAAATGGCGGCCGTCATAGCGGCCGCCAT
Organism: Heloderma suspectum; assembly: GCF_057233095.1. Lineage (NCBI taxonomy): Eukaryota > Metazoa > Chordata > Lepidosauria > Squamata > Helodermatidae > Heloderma > Heloderma suspectum. Next base: position 178,888,243 of record NC_139461.1, read on the forward strand.
TTGCGTGGCTTCCTTTTGCTGTGATAGGCTACATAAATACTTACATGAGATTCTTCCATTATTTCAGCTCAGCTGGAACCTATAAATTATCTCCGAATTTGGGGTTAAGCCGGTTCTGGTGCCATTTCTAATTATTTCTTAAATATGCATATGAATCTTGCAAACCATCAAGAAATAGTTAATAATGGATCATACGTACATGGGTTTGGAAGATGTGTGTGTGTGGATTTGGAAAGTGTTCAGATTCCTATTAGATTAGTTTTTGCACAGGGGAACTTAACCAGTAATGTTTCAGGATTGCGGTTCCATATAGAACCTCAATCCTGAAACATTAATGGCTATATATATATATATATATATATATATATACACACACATACATATCCAATATAGCCATCATAGCAGCCCCTACGCTGGCTGCCATTTGCGTGGCTGTCAAGCTGTGATAGGTTACATAAGTATTTACGTAGCCTTTCACAGCAAAAGGCAGCCATGCAAATGGTGACCACTACACCATTTGTGCCCCTGCTCCTTGCCGTAATAGGCTACGTAAGTATTTACGTAGCCTATCATGGCAAAAGGAAGCCACACAAATGGCATAATGGCCACCATTTGCATGGCTGCCTTTTGCTGTGATAGGCTACGTAAATACTTATGTAGCCTATCACGGCTTGACAGCCACGGAAATGGCGGCCAGTGTAGAGGCTGCCATTTGTGGCCGCAGCAGCCCGGCCACAGCTGGAGTTTTGGCTGCGGCCGGCCCTGGCTGACAGCTCCGCGAAGTCGCCATGGAGCAGAGCCAGCCGGGAAGGATTCTGGGGGAAGGGACGGAGTGGGTTCCGCTGATGCCCCAGAACGGAATGGTGAGTGGGTTCGTATATCCCTATGGAAAGCACACTCAGTTCTAACTGACAGATTCCTTGGGACTGCAAAGCTGAAGGATAACATACTTTGCTGCCTGAGGTGAAAGACAAGATGGCATCCTGTCTCCCATACCACATACAGAAGCTGATGGACTGCCAGCTAAATTGTACTTCAATAATAGCAATGGGAGAGCACCCTCCACCACACCTGAGGGCAGCAAGCCAGTTTAAGTGATCAGCACTGGTCACTTGACACTAGGGATGGACGAAAGTCCCTTACTTGATCCCGCAGCTTGCTTCGCAGTGGGGGGGAGGCGCCCCATCCCTCCCCACCAAAATTCTGGCCGGGGGGGAGGCACCCCATCCCTCCGGCCAAAATTCTGGCCAGAGGGGAGGCGCCCCGTCCCTCCGGCCATGAAACCTCTTCTCCTGCCAGGACGCAAATGGCGGCAGCTGTAGCTGCCGCCGTTTGCATCCCTGCAGCCAGCCATGATAGGCTACGTAAATGTTTACATAGCCTATCATGGCTGACTTTGGGAAAAAGTCCCAGAGGCAGTTGCTTTAGTCACTCTGTTGAATGGAACTGATGGCTCTGCTCTGGTCTCATCTGTCCTCTAGGACTAGGAGACCAAGGACCACTGGGAAGTTGCAGCCCCTGCCTCTCAGGGAGAACATCACAGCAAGGGGGAAAACAACCTGGGTCCATACATCCAGTAGTGCAATGAGGTGATTTTAGGCTCTGGACTGAATGGGTTGGATCCAGACTTAGCCCCACTTAGGGATGTTGCAAAAGTCCATGGGGGAGGGGGATGACTCCCTCTGCACCTGCCCTCTGGACTCCAACGGACTCCCCCTTTCGGGCCTTCCTGGACTCCACTCGCCAAACTGCAGGGTGCTCACAGACCCATTTGACAAGCAACCCACAGCTCGGTGAGCACTGGGCAGCTGCTTGTCCTCCTTAGTGAGCTGCCATTCTGCACAACAATGGCAGTTTGGGGCTTCTGGGTAGGTGATGTTGCATAATTGACAGCTGTAAAGGGGCCATCTACACAACATTGCAGGCATGAATGGAGTGTTCATGTCTGTCACGTTGTGTAGATGGCCCCTTTACAGCTGCCAGGTCTACAATGCTACCTACCCGGAAGCAACCGAGCTGCCATTGTTGCGCAGAATGATAGGTGGCTCTGCAGCTTTGTCGGACACTCGCCAGGCAACAGTGAAGCTTGTGTAGTGCCACAAGCAGGGGTGTGGTAGGCAGCAGCAGCAGCTTGGCAAGTGCCCAACAAAGCCAGGTATAGGTGAGTCCATCCATCCCTAGTCCTACTTAGAGTAGATGCATTGAAATCAATGTGTCTGAAGCTAGTTACAACATTTTAACAGGTCTACTCTAAGTAGGTCTGAGTCTAGATGGAACCCAATGGTTTTTGTGGGGAGGGGGCTCTTTGGATGATAATGTGTATTGCTTCATTTACATCAACATGTACTAAGTGAGCCCTGTTGCTAACAGGCCCCTGACGGAGGACTACTCCTCAGAGGAGGAGCTAGACCTCCCAGAGACAGACCACACCAAGGAGCCACTAGTGTCAGGAGACCTGGGGGAGCCTGGGCCCTCAGGGAAGATCACTGCTAGTCCATCCCTGAAGGAGGAGGGGAGTTCCACCTCTGAGATAGAGGCTGGGCAACCTCCTAGCCCTCAAGGGTGTTGTTGCCTCAAGAGGCAGGCCAATAGAGCTCCTTTGAGAAGAAGTGCTTGATTACAAAGTAGGATTCCTAAAGGACTCGTTGGGAGGAAGGATCTCCTCCTGAGTAGGATTTTTGCCAGAGGGCCTGTAATGCATAGCAGCTGAGCCCCAGGTGGGGCTCAGGAGCCTCTGGCTATATAAGCCTTCAGTTTTAGTCTAGTTAGGGCTAGAATGACATTATTCTACTAGTTTCTGGGTCTTGTATTTGTTTTCCTGACCTTGCATTGTGAATAAACCTCTGTTCTCTTTGGATTTCTGTTGAACTGTGCTTCTGGACTGTATATTGTATCTGACTGCTTAACTGTGTTTTGACCCTTGCCTGTATCTTCACCATTCCTGCCTTAGCCTGGACTGAAACCTTTGTGCTTGGGCATTTGCTTGCTTTCTTGCCTTGCCTTGGATTGTCCCATAGCTTGCTCTAATGCTGTTTCAGCCATGGCAGGATTGCTGTATTTGGGGGGTCCTCCTTCTCATTTTGCTAAGTGGGGCCTCAGACCTCTGCCCCAAAATAATGCCCATAGTGCACCGCTGCATACATCAGCCAGAAAAGGAACAGCACCAGGGAGCTTGCTTCCCCTACCCTGGCAGTAAAAATTCCTCCAAGAACTTTGTAACTAAAAAGTAGTTCTTGGGTTTGTTTCCCCGCCACTCTCCCTCTCCCTCTCTCCCACCCCCCAAACTATTTTCTGTTTGTGGCATGCATTTTAAATCATAAGCCTGAAGGCAGGGGCTATATTATAATATGTTTTTCTAAGCCACTCTTAGATGGATAGTGGGGTAAAAATGCTTAAAATTAATAAATAGTGTAGTAAAAAGTTTTTATTTTACACAATTAGAGTAATTTATAATATTTGGCTCCAATCTCCTCTCTAATTTAGTCTACAGAAATAGTTATTAGAAACAAGATAATTGGCAGATTGTTTGAGCTAGCACCCCACATGTATCATCTTATTTTAAATTAGATATTTTCCCCCTGCAGATAATGATTATTTGCTGGAACACAGCAAAGAACTCCCAATTTCTGGCTGATGAATAAAATCATAATGAAGTACAGAAACTCATTAGAGCAATAATTGTGAAGGCTTTTGTAATGCTGAGAAAGGAAGTCTAGATAATTGCAGTGTATTGTTCCTGCATCGGATTCCTTAAGTTTGCTGCCTGAATTCCATGTTACCTGTTGTCTAGATTGGCACAGAACTATTCTGAAGTAAACATTTCTCCCACATTTTTTTTTAACCATTCTCATTCAATTTGATAGAAGAGAAATTGCTTTCGAAGAGAAATTCAAAGGAGGAGAAATTTCGGAGGAATTCTCATGGGCTGGGTTTGGGGTTCTTGTGCTTACCTTACTTGTGAAGTGGCTGAGGAGCAGGCATGAGTGTCCTGTCTGTCATTGTTAGGGATGGACGGAACACTTACCTTCCGTTCTGTTCTGTTCCCGCGGTGGGGGGGAGGCGCTCCATCCCTCCCCCCAGAATCCTTGATGGGGGGAGAAGGCGATCTAGTCCTCCCCCCAAGAATCCTGCCCAGCTGGCTCCGCTCCGCAGCCAAGTTGCAGAGCCGCCGGCCAGCTCCGGCCACCCGCAGCTGGACATCCGGCTGCTGGGCAGCCCTGCAGGGACACAAATGGTGGCTGTCGTAGCCGCCACCATTTGCATCCCTGTATTTATCCATGATAAGCTACATAAATATTTACATAGCCTATCCTGGCAGGGGGGGAAAAACCCAGTGTATGCAAATGAAGGTAGCCACCACCATTTCCGTATGCTGGGTTTTTTTCCCCCCTGCTGTGATAGGCTACATAAATACTTACATAGCCTATCAAGGCAGGGTGAAAAAAACCCATCGTACGCAAATGGGTTTTTTCCCCCCTGCCGTGATAGGCTACGTAAATACTTACGTAGCCTATCACGGCTAGGGATGTACGAAAGTCACTTACCTTTGACGAAATTTGCTTCATGGTGGGGGGGAGATGCTCTGTCCCTCCCCCTGAAATCCTGGCCATGGGGGAGGTGCCCCATCCCTCCCCGCCGAAATTCTGGCCGGGGGGAGGCGCCCCATCCCTCCTGCCGTGAATCCCGGCCAGCCAGGAACGCAAATGGTGGCGGCCGTAGCCGCCATTTGCGTGCCTGCAGTCAGCCATGATAGGCTATGTAAATGTTTACGTAGCCTATCACAGCTGAGTGGAAAAAAAAAACCGCACGTATGCAAATGGCGGCACCCATGGGCGCCGCCATTTGCATTCCTTATTTGGGCACGTGTAGTCTATGTAAACATTTACGTAGACTACGGCGAAAATAAGGGGAACGCAAATAGCGGAAATTCAGGCTGGTAGACTACACATGCCAAAATAAGGAACGCAAATGGCGTTTTTTAAGTGCAAATGGCACTTTTTTTCTTTTTTTTTACTGGAAATGGCAGCAGCGGCAGCCGGTCGGAAGACTGGCCGCAGCAGCTGCCGCTGCCGAACTGCCGGCGGAGCCGCCGCCGCCAGGGACATTTGCCAAAGGTAAGTCCCGTCCCAGGGGTGGCGGGGGATGGCAGACCATTTCACCACCGATGTCGGGGAGCTGAATGCGCTGGCATTCGGCCTCCCCGAGATTCGTGGCAAAATTCTCTGACATCCCTAAGGCATCCGCAGCGACGCAAATGGCATCCCTGAGTTAGCCGTGATAGGCTACATAAGTATTTACGTAGCCTATCATGGCTATGAAGAGGGGGAAGTGAATGGTGGCTGCAGGACGGCCGCCATTCGCAAAGCAGCGTGGACGGGAGCAGGTAAGTGCTCCGTTTCATGTGCCTTTCGTGGGTTGGGGGCAGCAGGGACTTCGTCCCACACGCCTTTCGTGGGTTGGGGGGGTGGGGGCTTCATTTCGCAATGGATTTTGGGGGGCTGAATGCACTGGCGTTCAGCCTCACCGGGATCCGTGGCGGAATTCCCTGACATCCCTAATCATTGTACAGTCATCTCTGTGGCAGCCTGTAGCCTCCTTGGCTTCCCACACTTCAGTCAAAGCCATCGTGAAGAAGATGTTGTGAGTAGGGGTGGTGGAGAATTTCTCCCCGAAACATCGGGGGGCCGAGCGCCAACATGTTCGGCCCCCCGAACAAGTTTCGGGGAGATATCCTCCGCAACCCCCCGCACCTCGCACCTGCCCCGGGACGGGACTTACCTTCGCCGAATGTCCCTCCTGGCGGCGGGTCCGGCCGGCGGTTCGGCGGGTGTTCGAGCGGGGTGGGAGCGGCAGCCGGTCTTTTGACCGGCTGCCGCCGCCGCCATTCCAATCAAAGAAAAACAAAACAAAAACGCCCCCGTGATAGGCTACGTGACGATTAACGTAGCCTATCATGGCTAGATTTGCAAAGTCAGCCGTGATAGGCTACGTTAATCGTCATGTAGCCTATCACGGGTAACTTAAAAAAAAAAAGCGCATACGGATAATGGCGGCCCCCATAGGGAGCCGCCATTCCCGTTCCTTATTTGGTTGCTGTAGTCTACGTAAAGATTTACGTAGACTACAGCAAAAATAAGGGCAAAGCTATTTGCCAACACCCCCTCCCTAAGGAAATTTGGGGCAAGATGGATGACTGCTGTGGTAGGATCTTGAAAGTAGTATACATCGGTCCCTACAAATCTAGAATCCAGCCTCCATCTTACTCTACCAATCTCCTTTCCCATATTTGCTAAGCCTTACACAGTCATTCAACGCTATTTGCATTGCCCTTATTTTCACCGTAGTCTATGTAAATCTTTATGTCGACTACAGCGACCAAATAAGGAACGGGAATGGCGGCTCCCTATGGGGGCCGCCATTATCCGTACGCGCTTTTTTTTTTTAAGTCACCCGTGATAGGCTACGTGACGATTAACGTAGCCTATCATGGCTGACTTTGCAGATCTAGCCATGATAGGCTACGTTAATTGTCACGTAGCCTATCACGGGGGCGTTTTTTTTTTTTTTTAAACAATGGAGTTCACGGCCGGGCGAGGCGGGAAGCCTCCTCCCCGGCCTGAATTTCGGCCAGGCGAGGCGGGAAGCCTCCCCCCGGCCTGAATTTCGGCCGGGGTGAGGCGGGAAGCCTCCCCCCTCGGGCTGAACTTCGCGGGGGGAGCCGTGAAGCGCCTCCCCCCCCACCGCGAACAAGCTTCGACGAAAGGTAAGTGCCTTTCATCCACCCCTAGTTGTGAGGCATCCCATGGGTTTTTTTCAGTTCAGAAATGGCAGATGGCCTGGGAGGCTGCAGAGTAATGGAAAGATGTGAAATAGCGATCAAACACACAGAGTACCCTCGGCCACCTTGCAGTGATTAGGTAAGCTCAAAAAGATCACCAAAAGAAATTCAAAATTCTGCCTTAAAAAAGTTGAAGCCTCAGCACAGTTGATGCTGTTTCCAGCTACAGAAGTAACCCCCCCCCCCAAAAAAAAGCACTTAAGAGAAAAGAAAGAAGCTGTGCTACAACTAGGGATGGCAGAGAATTCTGCCACGGATTCCAGTGAGGCTCGATTCTTTAGAATCCGGCCCCCCGGAATCCGTGGCGGAATGGCCTCCTGCCCCCCCCTGCAGAATCCCCCAGGATGGAACGTACCTGGGGTGGATGCAGTGGATTCGGTGGCGGCGGTTCCGATGGCAGCGGCTCTGTCAGCGGCGGCTGGTCTCCTGGCCAGCTGCAGCCAGGCTGCTGCGGCCGCCATTGCCATCCTTCGAGCTGTGATAGGCTACATAAGAATTTGCGTAGCCTATCACGGCTAACCCCCCCCCCAAAAAAAACAGTGTACGCAAATGGCGGCGGCTATGGCGGCTGCCATTTGCATTCCCTATTTTTTGCCATTCTAGCCTATGTAAATATTTACATAGGCAATTACAGCAAAAAAAAAGGGAACCGCAAATAGCGTAGTGGGCGCTATTTGCGTGCTTTTTTTGCCGTTTTATCCTACGTAAATATTTACATAGGCTTTTACGGCAAAAAAAAAAGAAATGCAAATAGCGCCCAATACGATATTTGCAGTTCCCTTTTTTTGCCGTAATTGCGAAATTGTAAATATTTACATAGGCTAGAACGATGAAAAATAGGGTACACAAATGGCGGCCACTGTAGCCGCCACCATTTGCATATGTCATTTTTTTTTTTGATCCTGGAATAGGGATGTCAGAGAATTCCACCACGGACTCCAGTGAGGCGGAATTCTTTGGCGGAACAGCCTCCCCCCACCCCACCCCCTGCAGAATCCCCCTGGGACGAAGTGTACCTGGAGGCGGATGTGGTGCCGATGTGGCGGCGGTGGCTCCAGCTGGTCTCCCGGCCTCTGCCAGGATGCTGCAGCTGCAAATGGTGGCCGTCGTAGCGGCCGCCATTTGTGTGGCCGCCTTTCATCATGATAGGCTATTTACATACTTACGTAGCCTATCACAGCAAAGACAAGGGGCTCAAAAGAGTAGGGGCTGCTGTGGCTGCAAATGGTGGCCATCGTAGCGGCCACCATTTGCATGGCTGCCAAGCTGTGATAGGTTAAATAAGTATTTACATAGCCTATCACGGAGAAAGGCAGCCACGCAAATGGATATATGTTTCTTTGGGGTACATTGTCTGTTCATGTGTATGTTTTGTTATGTAAATTGTTTTTAATCTTTGTATATATATTTTTAATGTTTTTAATCTTTGTAAACTGCCCAGAGAGCTTCGGCTAATGGGCGGTATAGTAATGTGATAAATCATCGTCATCGTCATCATCATCCCATAACCCTCGATCTTCCACCCAACACCCTTCTACTTTCCTCACATTTATTCTTTTTAATTCCCACAGGCTGATGTGATAGAGAATAAACTAAAGAATCAGCACCCATGAAAACCCCACAGGAAGGCAAATGGCCACCCCTGCAAGAGACCCATTTGTCTCCATTTATTTGCACAGAGGAAATCAGAGGCAGCATCCCCCAAAATGTGCTGATGGGGGCCAACACCCCCTCCCTAAGGAAACTTGGGGGAAGATGGATGACTGCTGTGGTAGGATCTTGAAAGTAGTATACATCGGTCCCTACAAATCTAGAATCCAGCCTCCATCTTACTCTACCAGCCTCCTTTCCCATATTTGCTAAGCCTTACACAGTCATTCAGGGATATACAGAAATGTTGTTTCCATTTGTTTTTGATCCAGACTAAGCATGGGCTCTAATGCAGTCTGCAGTGGAAGTCTATACAATTCTGAGCTTGCAATGTGGTTAACGGACCCCACCCCACCCCAGTGTATTCAGTAGCAGGTGTGCATTTGAAAAATGTGTATGAAACAATGTGTGCTTTTGAAAAACATGCACAAACATGCATTACCCAGTGGAAGAGGAATGCATACACTTCAAAGATGTGCATGATCAATGCATAAATTTTGGGGGGAAATATGCATGAAAATGCACTTATATTTTCATGTGAAAAGGGAGGGGACAAAGATTGCAATCTGATACAGATATGAGACAGAAGGAGCTTCAAAGTGGAATTTAGAGAGCAACAAACTCAAGTTTTGCTTATAGGCATATCCCTACAGCCATTAAATTATGCGAGAAGGGGGTGGGGAGATCAAGGCCATGCCTACTGCCCTTGTCACCTCAGTATGCCCAACATTTTTACACAGATAAGAACAGTTATATACAAGCTTATGCACATAGAGATGAATCGTGCAGTACATTTTACACTGTATACCAATCACCTAATTCACATCTACGGATGTTCTGGGGACGTGGTGGTGCAGCGGCTTAATGACGCTGGAGTCTGCCGGCCAGAAATGATCGACACTCCAGCGGTTCGAGCCCAGCTCCGTGTGACGGAAGTGAGCTCCCGTCATTTCATCCCTAGCTCCTGCCCACCTAGCAGTTCAAAAGCATACCATCTCTGAGTAGATAAACAGGTACCCCCATTTCAGGGGGTTGGGAAGCTGGCAGCACTCTATGAGGGGAGCAGGAAATGGCGCTGGATCTGTCTGGATGCGATCGGCGGAGGAGCGGTGGAGAAAAAGCCCGGAAGGGTCGACTTCCCTAAGAACGCTGCTGGCCAGCTGATGCAAAGCTAGCTCACCCTCTTGTGATGCATCAGTGCAACAAAGACTAGCAACTACCGGCGCCCCAGAACATCTACTGTGTAAAAACATTGTAGACTCCCTGGCAATGTGTGCCATACGCTAAATAAATAAATACAGATGTTCTTTTATACACATGGAGATCAGGCCTTGATAAGAGAGTAGATTTAACAGGTGTGATCACACACCCCTTGTGTACATTGAACATCAGCACAGACAGGTCCAAGTGTACCAAACGAGCAGGCAGTAGGTGGTGTCCATTAAACAAGGGTAAACTTTTAATTGGGGATGGTAATTAGGGTCTTCAAGATTATTAATTGTTCACTTTGTGAACACATTGTGGACACTTTGAAATCACTGTTCATGAGTTACATATCATATATGTTCCCCCACATATGTGGGGGAACACTGAGTTCAGTGGGACTTACTCCCAGGTAAGTGTGTAAAGGATTGCATCAATAAAACACCAACTGTGCCACTGGTGTGACAAGTCTCGATCCACCAGTTAAGGGCCAATATTTTCATGTTTGTTTTTTAATTTGAATTTATTAGAATTTGCATAAGTGTGTGTATACGTGTGCATGTACACGCACGCACACACATGCACACACACACACACTATAAAAGTTTATCTAATTGGATAGGTTCATTTTGGTGAGTATGAACAACCTGGAAAGCATCCACTCAAAACCCACAAAAAGAGAGCACATCTAAGGATGCTAGGAAAAAAAAAAAAGCTTTATCCTTAAAATTCTTTTTGGTCAATGAAGAGTAACTTCTTCCAGAACATCAGTATCATTTTCATATTTTTTAAAGGGGGGGGACTCTGAGTTGTTGAAAAAGGGAGGCTAATTCTGTTGGAAATTGGACAGGAGACATATGATTTCCAGTTAAGTAGGCTATAATTTATTAATTCATTTTCCTGCCAACAGGAGAGATCAAATCCCTTCAGTCCTTCTCGGAATAATCCAATATATAAATAAATCATAGAAATGATAAAAGATACATCAAAGAGAGATTTGCTTCAGTCCTGCATTTTTTTTTTTTTTAAGAGGGTTGAAGGATAGCTTTGGATTGTCACTTTTGAGAGACAAGTTCTATCTGTAGAATTTGTTTCTACCCTTGGATGCTCTGGTGCTTGGTGAAGTTTAGGAACATAAGAAGCTGCCTTATACTGAAACAGACCATTGGTTCATCCAGCCCAGTATTGTCAACACTGACTGGCAGCAGCTGTCCAGGGTTTCAGGCAGGAGTTTTTCCAAACCTAACTGAAGATGCCAGAGATTGAACCTGAGACCTTCTGCAAATGCTGTACCACTGAGCTGCAACCATTCACCTTCTTTAGAGTGTACAGCCTTTCCCTGACTGAAATCTCCCTCCTATAGCCCTGTATACTGTCCTGGCATTTGGGTGGGTAGCTAACTGATTAGCTTCCATACTTTTTGCATTTGGGTGGGTAGCTAGCTGATTAGCTTCCATCCTTTTTGCATTAGGCTAGCTAATCTGCTATAGGGATAGACAAATCTTTCAGTTTTGCTTTCTCTCAGTTCCCAGTTTTGCAGTCTTAAGTTCAGTTCATCTGAACTTTGAGAATTTCTCCACTTAGGTTCATTTGATCGTAAATGCAGGGATGTTGCAGACACCCAATATGGGGGTAGAGTCTAATGGACTCCCCCTCACACTTGGCCCCCTGTTCACAGACTGCGCAGCATTCACTGGACCTGCCCGCGAGTGCCGCACAGTCCACGAGTGCCCAGCAGCCCGCCCACTCCTTCCCCGAGCCACCATTTCGCACAATAATGGCAGCTCAGTCATTTCCGGGAAGGGAAGGTTATGTAGATTGCAGCCATCAAGGGAGGTCTACGTAATATTACAGATGTGAACTGGCCATTTGAGGAGCTCGCAGTGCAGCAAGAGGGTGCAGGTGGTGGCTCGGCAAGCGACCGATGACTCCAGATGAAAGTGAGTCTGTCCATTCCTACCCAAATGTCACAAAATGCAGAGAACTGCAAATTCAGAAGACAAGGGTTCCCATTTGTGTAGTAATTTGAGAGTGTGAAACAAAGTTTTCATTAAAATGCGAACTGAATGAATTTCCCCACCAACCCTACTCAGTTCCTCCTCTTATGGGGATGTACATTAGGAGATAGATTTGGCCACATTCATGGAGGCTGCCCTATTTTTCAACCTTTGCCCGTCGAGCAGTTTTGCTTGTGTCTCTCTCTTTCTTAGAGATACAAGATCAACAGGCCTTCAAGGAACATGCCCCCCTTAACCTTTCACAGATTGTATGTCTTCAGAAAGTCATCATAATAGATTCTAAAATGATCACTTGTTGTCCATGGGTTCATTTAATTTTAAATGCACAAGATATCACTCAAATGCCACTTGGTTGGCTCTAATCATAGAATCATCTGGAATGGGAGTGGTAACCAAGCACTTCATGGAAATGTCTTGTCCTGAAGCTTTTTGAACACCTGCCAATAATTGTCTCAACATTAGATTGCTGTCTGTGTTATGCTGAAAGTCAAGGTCATGACCAAATCTCCTGCAAATCAATGTGTATGACAACTGATGGAGCGCATCAGGATAAAATGGATTGCTTTGCATCTACAAGGCAGAGTCCGGAGGATTAAAATAATGAAAAAGGTAGAGAGACTAGGGAATCAATGTTAGAGAGAGCCTCTTTAGGAAGCTTCAAAAACATTCTAAGTTATATGTTTCGGATGTGCCCAAAGATAATGCAATCAATGTGCTCTCCCATCCATGACCAACAAATGCCTAGTTCTCACTAAAGTGGTAAACCTGTGCTGGGCTGTACCACTTCAGAATACAGGTGGGAGCACATCACTGAATGCTCCTCCATACAAAAAAAAAAAAAAAAAAAAATCCCTACACATAGAAAACGAGGTGTCAGGGAGAACTGATTCAACCTAGCATTTTCCCTGACATCTACTTTTCTATGTGAAAATTTATTTATTTGTTCGTTTGTTTGATCGTTTGTATGTATGAGGCAGGGATAGGCAACCTTATACCCTGACGAAGACCTGCCGAACCGCCGCCGGGAGCCGCCGCCAGGAGCGACATTCGTAAGAGGTAAGTCCCATCCTGGGGGGGGGGGCGGGGGGGCGGAGAATTTCTCCCTGAACCTTCGGAGGACCGAATGCATTGGCACCCGGCCCCCCAAAGTTTCGGGGAGAAATTCTCCCCCATCCCTAGTATATTTTGAAGCCTAAAAACAAGTGGATTGCCACCACAGTAAAAAGCAGACTACCAGTATAAACATGGGTGCTATCCAAGTGTACCAGGGAGAAGGTACCAATGTAGCAGAGAACCATGAAGTTACTAATGCTAAGAGATCAAACCAGATGACCACATGGAGAGCCAGAGAAAAGCCAGTGACCCCATGTTCCTAACTGAAGAGTATTGCTTAGGTCATGCTTTAGAGTACAATGGCAGCTGGACCAGACAAGCAGCACCTTGCAGGGGGGAAATGTTGGATTGAGCTCTGCTCATCTTAGGGGAAAAGACATTGACAGATGCAATATACTGTCTATGTTGTCCAGCTCACTGCTTTATATCTTGATAACTGTGAGAGATATGGATGCCTCGTATAGCTTCCTCAGTGCAAAGCTGTGTCATAATTTGATTATGATGACCAGTTATCAGGCAGCAGTTCTACAACAAATGAGTTACTCTGTTAGGCCTCGATCCCAAGTTTGTTCTCTAGCTTTCCAGAAGTTATCACCAATGGGTCGTGGCAGTGGTGGTTCAACTAATTTCCTCTTTAGTTGCGTGGTATCTGCTTGTTTAAGACCTGCCCTGTCAGTCCAGGGTTTTGCCCCAGTCCAGGTCTGTTTCAACCACCACCACATAAGGTGCCAGGGAATTCAAAACCAGACAACAAGGCCCAGGCTCAGCCCCCTCACTCCCCGTACCAGCAGTACAGCATGCAGACTGAAGGAGTTCCTGTGCAGTGTGCTGCACTCCCACCATATAGTGGGCAGACAGGGTGCTATTGCTCCTCAGCCAAGCCAGACCAGGTGTCCTGAGGAACCAATAGGAGCTTGACTGGCCCTATTGCTGTTCCTGGCATGGCTCCTCAATCTGAACAACTTGTTCCATGCAAGAGAGAATGCCTGGTTTTAACACCTAGCATACTTGGGCAGCCAGCAGGGCTGACCTGAGCTAATGCCTTGCCTAGGCCACTTGGCTATCACCCCATTACACGGAGCTGCCTGCTCATGCAAGCCCATCTGTGGGGAGGGAGTAACTGGCAGCTGCATCTGGGGAGGCCAAGTCCCATCAATGGCAATGCCACAATGGCATTAGGGGCCCAGGTCAGTGCCACATGAGTCCATCAGTGACACTATGTCCAGGGCCCAGTCAAGCCTGGCACTGACTTCATCTGCCTTTGCTCTTTGAACTTTGGTCTGCCTGCACCACAACCAGAAATGCAACTCGGTTCATGCCTGGCATATAATCAGGCACATATCAGAAAGGGTTTGCCAGAACTGAGGCACGTTTTCAACTATCATCAGGACAGGCTTGGAGATATCAGCCTGGTCATTTTTAGGGGCTCAACTGGGAGCAAGTAGTTGCTATTAAAAGATGTCTCTATGGACCATTTCCTAGTTTTCCTCCAAGATTCCCATTGAAAAGCTTGTTTTCCAGGGGTTTTCTTCCCAGGGTTTTCGGACAACTTGATACTTTACTGTTGAAGTCAGCATTAAAACTCCTCAACTACATGCCAGCTGCTCCAAATGTGACACTTCCACATCTTTCATTTTGCTTGAAATGAATTCCTAGGCAAATTGGGAAATTTACTCTGCTCAGTTAAAAACTCAATCTCAAATCCCCAAATTCCTTGTGAGTAGTGATGTCAGAGAATTCCGCCACGGATTTCGGGGAGGCCAAATGCCAGCGCATTCGGCCCCCCGAAATCGGTGGCGGAACGGTCTGCCCCCCCGTTAGGGATGGATGAAAGGGACTTACCTGGTCCCGAAGCTTGCTTCGTGGTGGCAGGGAGGCGCCTTGGTTCTCCCCCTGAAGTTCAGGCGAGGGGGGAGAGGCACCCCGCCTCGCCGAGCCGAAATTCAGGTCGTGGGGGCGGCGCCCCATCCCTCACCGCCTAAATTCAGGCCGGGGAGGAGCACCCCGTCTACCCGGCCATGAAAAAAAAAAGGAAAGTAAAAAACAACAACAACACACCCATGATAGGCTACGTAACGATTTACGTAGCCTATCACGGCTATATTTCCAAAGTCAGCCATGATAGGCTATGTAAATCATCACGTAGCCTATCACGGGTGACTTTGAAGAAAAAAAAAACGCATACGCAAATGGCGGCGCCCATGGGGCGCCGCCATTTGCGTTCCTTAGTTTGGCACGTCTAGTCTACGTAAAAATTTACGTAGACTACAGCGAATATAAGGGAACGCTATTTGCGTTGCCCTTATTTTCGCCGTAGTCTACGTAAATCTTTACGTAGACTACTCATGCCCAAATAAGGAGCGCAAATGGTGGCACCCATGGGCGCCGCCATTTGTGTACACGCTTTTTTTTCAAAGTCAGCAGTGATAGGCTACGTAATGATTTACATAGCCTATCACAGCTGACTTCGAAAATCTAGCCGTGATAGACTATGTAAATCGTTACATAGCCTATCACGTTTGTTTGTTTGTTTTTATTTTACTGGGAAATGGCAGCGGCAGCAGCCGGTCGGAAGACCGGCCGCTGCCCCCGCCACTGCTGAAACGCCGCTGAAGCGCCGCCGGGACCCACCGCCGAGAGGGACATTCAACAGAGGTAAGTCCCATCCTGGGGGGGGCGGAGGGCGGTGAATTTCCCCACCGATTTCGGGGGGCTGAATGCATTGGCATTCTCCACCATCCCTACCCCCCCCGCCCCCCCCCAGGAGGAGACTTACCTGGGGTGGATCTTCCTGGCGGCGGCAGCTCCGGTGGCGGCTCTGGCGGCGGTGTGGCCAGTTCCGACCGGCTGCCGCCACCGCCACCATTTTCAGTAAAAAAAAAAAAAAAGTGATAGGCTACATAAAGATTTACATAGCCTATCACGGCTAAGTTTTTTTTAAAAAAGTGATAGGCTACGTAAACATTTACGTAGCCTATCATGGCTGACTGCAGGGATGCAAACGGCTGCAGCTACCGCCGCCGCTGTTTGCATCCCTGCTAGCCAGCGGCTGAGTGTCTGGCTGCTGGCGGAGCCAGCCCACGGCTCCGCAGAATCCCTGTGGAGCACAGCCAGCCGGCCAAGATTCCGGGGGGGGGAGGAACAGAGTGCCTCCCCCCATCCAGAATTCTGGGGGGAGGGACGGAGCGCCTCCCCCCCACCATCAACATGATCCGCAAAAGGTAAGTGCCTTTCGTACATCCCTACTTATGAGTTTCAAGAGAAGTTAAAATAATTCCAAGAAAACATTTCTCTGAAAGCTTCTGCTCATGACTGCATTCAGTAGATTCCTGCCAGCAAGATAATGCTGTAGAAAAAATTACTGAACCAATACCCCCCTGTTGAAAAATCCACAGGCTACCAGCTAGAGTTTGACCTTCCATGTCCCAATTGAGGATAATGTGCCCAGCAGATGTAGTGGGAGGGGGAACTAAGGATATTTGTCATTTGAAAACCTGGCCCTTTATGGGCTGGATGGTTCGTCAATAGAAAGTTGCACAAATTGCAGCTGCAATTTGCACAATTTGCCCAAATTATGGCCACAATTTATTCAAATTAAAGCTATGATTTGCATACATTAAGCAAATTATGGCTGCAATTTGTGTGAATCATGCAAATTGCACCTGCAATTTGTGCAACTTTCTGTTGACAAGAAAAAACAACAACAACGGAAGATCTGTGAGTTGGCCCGACCTGATGCAGACCAAGTTGGACCAGCTTATGGGGAAGTGAATCAAAGCCCAGGGCCAACCTGCAGAAAACTCAGTGAACTCCACCCCTAGGATGGATTCCTCTGACATCCCTAGGAGGAACCCGCACCAAGCCCAGTTGGGCAGGAGCCAACCCAATATATTTTGCAATCCTGTTGAGTTAGACATCCTTTGATAGGGTGGTCATGTGTCATCTTTCACACAAGATAGTCCTCTCTTTGAAGGGCTGCCAGAGGACCATTCTTTACTTGAAGACATCCTCGATGTGAATATTAAAATTCCAGTTTAAAGACAAAGAACAAAAAGAAGGGTTGCCCATCAGCAATTAACACCGCACACCAGACTGAACAGGCAGGCACATAGATCACCTCATCACAGCCCTCCATGGTATAGTGAGATGTACTGTGTTTCTACTGAAAATGTAATAATTGGTTATACATTTGTGTCTATACATACACATTAGCATATGCAAATTATATTCAAAGCTGTGTCCTTTTTAGTTTTTTGCTTTTTTGTCCTCAGCAATTCTTAAGTGGCCAGCATAGTCTTCGAACTATTCTGATGATGGTGATACAACTTTAACTCAGGAGCATTTGTGTTAACTCAACAAATGAGCAGAAACTAGGGACGGCGGAGAATTCCGCCACGGATTCCAGTGAGACCGAATGCACTGGAATTCTGTTTTCCACTGGATGGCGGCGTCCACTGGACGGTGGGGGCGGGGCGGCGGGGGCGGCGGGGCGGCGGTGGCAGTGGAGGAGTGGCGGCGGCAGGTGCATTGGTGGCAGGTGCTGCAGTGGGTGCGGCGGGTGCGGCGGGTGTGGTGGCGGCAGGTACAGCGGCAGCAGGTGTGGCGGTGGCAGCGGTGGGGGCGTGGGCGGCAGCAGCAGGTGCAGCGGTGGCGGCAACGTGCGGTGGGTGCGGCAGCGGCAGGTGCGGCGGTGGCTGGTGTGGCGGCAGCAGGTGCGGCGGTGGCGTAGATGTGGTAGATGTGGTGGCAGCAGGTGCGGTGGCAGCAGGTGCGGCAGTGGAGGCGGCAGGTGTGCTGGCGGCAGGTGCGGCGGCGGTGGCGGCAGGTGAAGTGAGTGCGGCGGCAGGGGCGGTGGTGGCAGGGGCGGCAGCAGGGGCTATAGACCGGTTATAGACAGGTCAAAAGACCAGCTGCCACCCCTGCCCCTGACGAAGACCTGCCGAACCGCCACTGGGACCCGTCGCCGGGAGGGACATTCGGGAAAGGTAAGTCCCATCCCGGGGGGGGTGGGGGGCGGGGGGGTGGAGAATTTCTCCCCGAAACTACTTCGGGGGGCCGAATACGTTGGCACTCAGCCCCCCGAAGTTTCGGGGAGAAATTCTCCCCCATCCCTATGGCTGTGAGGGCTGGACCATAAGGATGGCTAAGCAAAGGAAGATAGATGCTTTTAAACTGTGGTGCTAGAGGAAAATTCTGAGAGTCCCTTGGACTGCAATTAGATCAAACCAGTCCATACTCCAGGAAATAAAGCCAGACTGCTCACTTGAGGGAATGATATTAAAGGCAAAACTGAAGTATTTTGGCCACATAATGAGAAGACAGGATACCCTGGCCTGGAGAAGATGCTGATGCTAGGGAAAGTCGAAGGCAAAAGCAAGAGGGGCTGACCAAGGGCAAGATGGATGGATGATATTCTGGAGGTGACAGACTTGACCTTGAGGGAGCTGGGGGTGGCGACTGCTGACAGGAAGCTCTGGCGTGGGCTGGTCCATGAAGTCACAAAGAGTCGGAAGTGACTGAACGAATAAACAACAACAGCAACAAAGGATCAATATATTTGAAGAGAAATGTATAATTCTCATTGGAGAAAAAGCCATGTCAGCTGGAAAGGGCTAAAAGTTTTTTCACATTTTTAAAAATGTGGAAATGCTAAGAAAAGGGTTTGGGGATTATATTTTTTTCCCTATATGATATGTGTAATGCATCTCAACAGTGATGTATTTTGTAGGGATGTGGAATCAGTGTATTTATATTGTTACCTTACTTCCTCTCTTCAGTAGACTTGGATGACCTTTCCCCTGGGAAGACAAGATCAGTTATCTCATAAAAAGGAAAAAAGAAAAAGATGGGGTTTGTGATGTTCACAGTTTGGGGCTTTTCTCCTTCAAGTTGCGGGTAATTAACCAAAATAATGATGTATGCACTGGAAGAGAATGTCTCCTGTCTCATCGCAATATGCCCAGACAGATTGTATAATAACTCTACAAAATCTATTCTGAACACTGCCTTCCCAAACCCTCCAGTGTTACATACATGAAAACAGGGACAGGGATGGTGCAGATGCCCAACTCAGTCTGGGAGTCTGATGGACTCCTCCTCCCACTCATGCCTTCAGGCTGTGCTCGCCGAGCTCCTGTTCCCGCTCCCCTCCCCCATGCTCAGTGAGCCACCCTCATCTACCCTGAGCTGTCCTCAAGCTGCCGCTGTTCCCAAGGTTGCCATTTTGCAGAAAAAAATGGCACCCTGGGAATTTCTGTTAATCTGATATTGTGCACATAGCAGCCGTAAAGCCAATATTACATCGATGCAATATTACAGGTGTAAATGGGCCATTTACGCCTGTAATATTGTGTAGATGAGACCTGTACAGCCACTATGTGCTCAATATTAGATTTACAGAAGTCCCTGAGTGCCTTTTTTTCTTTTCATTTTTGAAAAATGGCAACCACGGTGAGTGTGGGGGGCACAAGCAGGTCTGGGGGTGCATGGGCAAGGACAGTGGCTTGGCAGGTGCCTGGAGAACCTGGACAGGGGTGTCCATCCATCCATCCATCCATCCATCCATCTATCCATCCATCACTAACAGGGACAACCTTATGTATCTTGTGACACCCCTATTCTTACATGAAGGATCACTGCCCATTCGTTATATTTTACTGAAACTGCCTGCTAAACCCTAGACTTCCTTCTCCTTCTCCTTCCCCTTCTCCTCTGCAGGAGTCAGTCCTGCAGTGGCTTCTGAAGCAGAGGTTGCCCCAGCCTGGCACCTTCCAAATGTTTTGGACTACAACTCTCATCAGCCCCAGCCAACACAATGATGAGGGATGATGGTAATTGCAGTCTAAAACATCTGGAGGGCACCAGACTGGGGAAGGCTGTTTTAGAGCCAAATGGTAGTTTTCCTTTGTGTGTGTGTTTTAAATAAATAGCCAGGGATGGGGGTGGGGGGGAGACACACAAGCTGATTTGGGACCATGGCATGTAGATTTAACCCTTAGCCTCTGCCACAGTCCTGATCAAGATCCTACCACCTGCCCGCTATCCTTAGGGTGCAATCCTATCAATTGCACCCTTGCTGCTCGGAAGCCTCTGAACTTGGAGGCTTCTGAGATTATGCCCTGCCAGGCTGATTCTTGCTAGACAGGCTTTTCAGCCGATCTAGCTAGAATGATTTGGAGGGGGAGGGAAGGAGGCTGGATGAGGCTCAGGAGATTTCATATCCTGGCCTCTCTGGTGTCCTCCCCTCCCCACCCACTGGAACGCCCCCTTTCCTCCTCCTCTGAGGTCGCTTTTCCAACCTTGGAGGGCAGCCAGTGCAGTTCTTTCTCTGCAGGCTGTGCAGGGGTGGGGGAAAGGGGCAGATCTCTGACTCCCCCTTCCAAGGTCAGAGTGCAGTCTCCGACCTTGGAAGGGGAAGTCTGAACAACCCTGTGATCCCTGGAACCCTCTCCCAGGGATCATAGGATTGCTCTCTTAATGTCTTAATGGGAGGAAAGATCCCATTAGTGTCAAAGGGAGCTTTCCTTCCATCGTAAATAAAAGGGTGTGTGAGAGTGAATTCTGATCAAGACTTGGCAGGGGCAGGACTTCTGGTAGGAGGCATGTCATCTTGGTAGTGACCTACGGAGCTCCACAGGTTGCTTATCTCAAACAGCTATGAAAAGGTTGAGAAACCTTTTTAAATTCCCCAGGAATTAAAAGGGGAATCTTACAGTACCAACTAGTTGAAATCTTGGAAGAACAGCTGCTTTTGTGCTGCAGCAGAAGGGCTGCAATGCAATCCTAGGACAGTGGCCGGAGTATCATCTACTGAAAGCTGTTTGAATTTCATAGGGATGGCGGAGAATTTCTCCACGAACCTCCGGGAGGCCGAATGCCAACGCATTCGGCCCCCCAAAATTGTTGGTGAAATTCTCCACCGGCCCCCTGCCCCCCCCCCGGGATGGGACTTACCTCGTGCGAATGTCCCTCTCGGCGGCGGTTCCTGGCGGCGGTTTGGAAGCGGTTCGGCGGGGGGGGGCGGTGGCGGCCAGTCTTCTGACCGGCTGCCACCACCGCCATTGCAAAATAAAAAAGGAAAGTAAAAAACACACACCCGTGATAGGCTACATAACGAATTACGTAGCCTATCATGGCTAGATTTCCAAAGTCAGCCGTGATAGGCTACATAAATCGTCATGTAGCCTATCACGGGTGACTTTGAAAAAAAAAAAAAGCGCGTACGCAAATGGCGGCGCCCATGGGGCGCAGCCATTTGTGTTCCTTAGTTTGGCACATCTAGTCTATGTAAAGATTTACGTAGACTACAGCGAAAATAAGGGCAACGCAAATAGTGTTCCCTTATTTTCGCTGTAGTCTACGTAAATCTTTACGTAGACTAGACGTGCCAAACTAAGGAATGCAAATGGCGGCGCCCCATGGGCGCCGCCATTTGCGTACGCACTATTTTTTTTTTCAAAGTCACCCGTGATAGGCTACGTGACGATTTACATAGCCTATCACTGCTGACTTTGGAAATCTAGCCATGATAGGCTACGTAAATCGTTACGTAGCCTATCATCGGTGGTTTTTGTTTTTTTTTTTACTTTACTTTCTTTTCGCGGCCGGGTAGATGGGGCGCTCCTCCCCGGCCAGAATTTCGGTGGCGAGGGATGGGGCGCCTCCCCCCCGGCCTGAATTTCGGCTGGGCGAGGCGGGGTGCCTCACCCCCCTCGCCTGAACTTCAGGAGGAGAACCAAAGCACCTCCCCCCCACCGCGAAACAAGCTGCAGGACCAGGTAAGTCCCTTTTGTCCATCCCTAGTTTGAAACTCCTTGTAATTAGGAGACTACAGACTGACAAGTTCTAAAAATTATTTGTGAATTTAAACTACCAGCAATATCTGGGGACTGGCACTTAAATATAACTAAACATTTGTTTTCTTCTGTTTCTGCAATAATACTTGCTTGTTGTGCTTCTGGAAGTGGAGGATGGCAGTATGAAAGGGAAAAACCAAAGGGAACGCCACCTATCTCCCCCAATTGCTCTCCCGGCAAAGGTTTCTAGAAATGACGGAGGCAAAGGGGAGTTGCTTGCTTTGATAAAACTATGTCTTTTCAGCTATCAGTGCAGTCAAAGAAGCTTGAAACAATCCAGGACTCAATCACTGCCCTCCAAGGGGCTGTGGATTTAACTAATATCTCTCTTTAAAAAATGGAGATGAAGGTTAATGCACTCGAAGATCGAGTTATTGCTCAGGAAACTGCTATGCAAGCATCTCATAATACTTTGTCTGCTCGAATTTCCCAATTGGAGGATTTTACATGCAGAGTGAACCTTCGTATTCTTGGTATTAAAGTCTTGGCTGCTGATGTATGTTTGGCTGAATTTATGGATAAACTTTTGCATGAGTTATTGGTTTTGCCATCTGATTTTCTACTGGATATTGAGCATGCATATCATGTTCCTGGCTCAATATGTGGCATTAAAAGCACTTCTGGGACTGTTGTTCAGTTTTCATGAATGTCTACAAAAAATCATCTTCTGCGTCTGGCAAGAGAACGTGGTGAGCTCCAGTGGGGACCAGCAAATGACAAGATTATGTTCTTTCCTGATTATACTAAAGGAATTGTTGACAGAAGAAGGCAATTCAACAAAGCAAGAAGTTTGGCAAAGCAAAATAACTTGCAATATCATATTAAATATCCTGCTACGTTTTGCATTCTTTCTGAAGGCCAGATGAAAAAGTTTTTAAATCCTGACTAGGGATGGGGGAGAATTTCTCCCCAAAACTTCAGGGGGCCGAGTGCCAACACATTCGGCCCCCCGAAATCAGCTGTGAAATTCTCTGCCACCCCCCCGCCACCCCCCCGGGATGGGACTTACCTTTCACGAATGTCCCTCCCAGCGGCGGGGCCCGGCGGTGGTTCGGCGGGTCTTCGTCAGGGGTGGGGGCAGCAGCCGGTCTTTCGACCGGTTGCCGCTGCCGCCATTACAAGGAAAGTAAAAAAAAAAACCCGTGATAGGCTACGTAATGATTAACGTAGCCTATCACGGCTAGATCTCCAAAGTCAGCCGTGATAGGCTACATTAATCGTCACGTAGCCTATCACGGGTGACTTTGAAAAAAAAAAGCACGTACGCAAATGGCAGCCCCCATAGGGAGCCGCCATTTGCGTTCCTTATTTGGTCCCTGTAGTCTACGTAAAGATTTACATAGACTACAGGGACCAAATAAGGAACGCAAATGGCGGCGCCCTATGGGGGCCGCCATTTGCGTACGCGCTTTTTTTTTTTCAAAGTCACCCATGATAGACTACGTGATGATTTACGTAGCCTATCATGGCTGACTTTGGAAATCTAGCCATGATAGGCTACGTAAATCGTTATGTAGCCTATCACGGGGGTGGTTTTGCTTTGTTTTTTCACGGCTAGGTAGACGGGGCGCTTCTACCTGGCCTGAATTTCGCCGGCGAGTGATGGGGCACCTCCCGCCCAGCCTGAATTTCGGCCAGGCAAGGCGGGGCACCTCCCCCCCATCGCATGAACTTCGGGGGGAGAAGCGAAGCACCTCCCCCCCACCGCGAAGCAAGCTTCGAGGACAGGTAAGGGACTTTCGTCCATCCCTAATCCTGATGCGGCCGAGTAATTTCTCATTGGTGTTAACATTAAAACAAGGGAGCCAACTTTCTCAGCCTCCTGAGTTGGAATTTAGCCATTTTCACTGTTCCTCTGAAGTCTTGTTTGGGGTATAGCTGATAGGATGTCTGGGAAGTTTGCCAGTTTAAATGTTTGCATATTTCTGTTTTCTTTCTCCTTTGTGTGTTATATTGTATGTGTGTATGTGGGGTACCCCCTTCATGGATCACTGCCTTGTTGTGGCGAAGGGGCTTGCGTAACTCAGTGAAGCCATAAGCTATGCCATGCAGGGCCACCCAAGATGGACAGGTCATGGCAGAGAGTTCTGACAAAATGTGGTCTACTGGAGAAGGAAATGGCAACCCACTCCAGTATTCTTGCCAAGAAAACCCTATGGATCGTATCACAAGGCTAAAAGATATGACGCCGGAAGATGAGACCCTCAGGTCGGAAGGTGTCCAATATACTACTGGGGAAGAGCAGAGGGTATTTCCAAGTAGCGCCAGAAAGAATGAAACGGCTGGGCCAAAGCCGAAAGGACACTCAGCTGTGGATGTGTCTGGTGGTGAAAAGAAAATCCGATGCTGTAAAGAACAATATTGTTTAGGAACCTGGAAAGTCAGATCATTGAATCAAAGTAAACTGGAGGTGGTCAAACATGAGATGGCAAGACTGAACATCGACATCTTGGGAATGAGCGAACTAAAATGGACAGGCATGGGCGAATTTAATTCAGATGACCATCATATCTACTATTGTGGGCAAGAATCCCTTAGAAGAAATGGAGTAGCACTCATAGTCAACAAAAGGGTGGGAAAAACAGTACTGGGGTACAATCTCAAAAATGATAGAATGATCTCAGTACGAATCCAAGGCAAACCATTCAACATCACAGTAATTCAAGTCTATGCCCCAACCACTGAGGCCGAAGAAGCTGAGGTTGATCGGTTCTATGAAGACCTACAACACCTTCTAGAACTAACACCAAAAAAAGATGTCCTCTTCATCATAGGGGATTGGAATGCTAAAGTAGGAAGTCAAGAAATCACCGGGATAACAGGCAGGCATGGCCTTGGTGTACAAAATGAAGCAGGACAAAAGCTAATAGAGTTTTGCCAAGAGAACACGCTGATCATAGCAAACACTCTTTTCCAACAGCACAAGAGATGACTCTACACATGGACATCACCAGATGGTCAATATCGAAATCAGATTGATTATGTCCTTTGCAGCCAAAGATGGAGAAGCTCCATACAGTCAGTAAAAACAAGTCCTGGAGCTGACTGTGGCTCAGATCATGAGCTGCTTCTTGCAAAATTTCAGCTTAAATTGAAGAACGTAGGGAAAACCACTTCAGGCATGACCTAAATCATATCCCTTATGGATATACAGTGGAGGTGAGGAATAGATTTCAGGGATTAGACCTGATAGACAGAGTGCCTGAGGAACTATGGACGGAGGTCCGTAACATTGTTCAGGAGGCAGCAACTCAATCCATCCCAAAGAAAAAGAAATGCAAGAAAGCCAAGTGGCTGTCTGATGAGGCTTTACAAGTAGCTGAGGAAAGAAGGGAAGCGAAAAGCAATGGAGCAGGGGAACATATATCCAACTGAATGCAGAGTTCCAGGGAATAGCAAGGAGAGACAAGAAGGCCTTCTTAAATAAACAATGCAAAGAAATCGAGGAAAACAACAGAATGGGAAAGACTAGAGATCTCTTCAACAAAATTGGAGATCTCAAGGGAACATTTTGTGCAAAGACGGGCATGATAAAGGACAAAGAAGGCAGGGACCTAACAGAAGCAGATGAGATTAAGAAGAGGTGGAAAGAATACACAGAAGAACTATACAGGAAAGATCTGAATGTCCCTGATAGCCATGATAGTGCGGTCACTGAACTTGAGCCGGACATCCTCGAGAGTGAAGTCAAGTGGGCCTTAGGAAGCATTAGTAACAACAAAACTAGCGGAGATGACAGTATTCCAGCTGAGCTATTTAAAATCCTAAAAGATGATGCTGTTAAAGTGCTGCATTCAATATGCCAACAAATTTGGAACACTCAACAATGGCCGCAAGACTGGAAAAGGTCAGTTTACATTCCAATTCCAAAGAAGGGCAATGCCAAAGAGTGTTCAAACTACCGTACAATTGCGCTCATTTCACATGCCAGCAAGGTGATGCTCAAAATCCTACAAGCTCGGCTTCAGCAGTATGCGAACCGAGAACTACTGGAAGTACAAGCTGGGTTTCAAAGAGGCAGAGGAACTAGAGATCAAATCGCCAACATTCTCTGCATCATGGAGTAAGCAAGAGAATTCCAGAAAAACGTCTATTTCTGCTTCATTGACTACACTAAAGCCTTTGATTGTGTGGATCACAACAAACTATGGCAAATTCTTAAAGAGATGGGAGTACCAGACCACCTTACCTGTCTCCTGAGAAACCTGTACGAGGGTCAAGAAGCAACAGTAAGAAACCAGACATGGAACAACTGAGTGGTTCAAAATTGGGAAAGGAGTACGACAAGGCTGCATATTGTCACCCTGCTTCTTTAACTTATATGCAGAGTACATCATGAGAAATGCTGGGTTGGATGAATCATAGGTCAGAATTAAGATTGCCGGGAGAATTATCAACAACCTCCGATATGCAGACGATACCACCCTAATGGCAGAAAGTGAAGAGGATCTAAAGAGCCTCTTGTTGAGGGTGAAAGAGGAGAGTACAAAAGCTGGTTTGAAACTCAACATTAAGAAAACTAAGATCAAGGCATCTGGCCCTATCACTTCCTGGCATATAGAAGGGGAAGAAATGGAAGCAGTGACAGATTTTACCTTCTTGGGCTCCAAGATCACTGCAGATGGTGACTGTAGCCATGAAATTAAAAGATGCTTGCTCCTTGGGAGGAAAGCTATGGCAAACCTAGACAGCATAGTAAGAAGCAGAGACATCACCTTGCCGACAAAGGTCCGTCTAATCAAAGCTATGGTTTTCCCAGTAGTAATGTATGGCTGTGAGAGCTGGACTATAAGAAAGGCTGAGCGCCGAAGAATTGATGCTTTTGAACTGTAGTGCTGGAGAAGACTCTTACGAGTTCCCTGGACTGCAAGGAGGTCAAATCAGTCAATCCTAAAGGAAATCAACCCTGAGTATTCATTGGAAGGACAGATACTGAAGCTGAAGCTGAAATATTTTGGCCACCTAATGCGAAGAGAAAACTCTCTGGAAAAGACCCTGATGCTGGGAAAGACTGAAGGCAAAAGGAGAAGGGGACAGCAGAGGATGAGATGGCTAGATAGCATCACCGATGCAATGAATATGAACTTGAGCATGCTCCGGGAGAGAGCGCAGGACAGGAAGGCCTGGCGTGCTATGGTCCATGGGGTCACAAAGAGTAGGACATGACTGAACAACAACAACAAGGGAAGGAGCCTGGGGAAGGAAGACCAGCCAGCAACTGCACCAGGTGGATCCTGAGCCTTCTTCTGCCCCCGCCCACAGGTACTTAAGGCGGGGTTGCCAGAGGCAGCGCCTCGGCGTCGCGCCAAGTGCGACGCTAAGTGTGCACTTAGCATCACACTTGGAGTCGCGTAAGATCTGAAGACCTACCCACCTGCCTCTCCAGAGACACCAGCAGCCACAATACCAGCAGCAAATAGCAGCAGCAGAGGGCAGCAGCTTTAAAGACAAGGGGAAAGGGGCAAACGTGGACTATCTGCTCCTTTTTAGCTGCTGTTCTCTTTTATCTTTTATATTCTTTTAAACTGTTGTACATTTTATATCCTAACATTTTAATATGTGCCTGGGAGGACTATTGGACAACTCAGGGGGTCGGGGAGGTGCCACCATAACTGTGGTCACGGGCAGGGGGAGGTATGGCATTGGGGGATTAACAGGCCAGCTGAGGAGAATTATTTTTAGAGCTTATTTTTAGAGGAAAAAAGGATGTTATTTCAAATGCACATATTTAAATATGTGCAAAATCAGGCTGGGAAAGGCGGCTCTATGCAATATTATAGGCATAAATGTCCCATTTAAATATGCACATTAATATTTAAATATGCACTTTTTTAATGACCTCCTTTTTCTGTAAAAATAAATTCGGGAAAATGGTGGGTGTTCACGAACAGGATCCAGGGTGAGTGTGGGTGGCTCAGCAAGCTTGTGGGGGCTTGAGCCGTGGTCCAGGGTGGCTCAAGGGGGGGAAGTGAATCACCGGGTGCCTGCCATTACTGGATGGGAGTAGGTTCGTCCATCCCTACTCTGAAGGAGTTTTTTGTAAGTAACGAACTATCTAGGACAATAAATCCACAACTGTGTTAACATGTAGCTTGGGCCTGACTATTACACTTATGTAACATCTGTGCCTAGCAGCTATGTTTTGTGATCATTTTTACTCTAGAGTAGGTGCAAGGGGACTGGTCTCGATTTTGAAAGACTCCTGACCACCCACCCACCCCGAAGCTAGAGTCCTGATCTTAATTAGGGGCCATGCACCTACTCTAGAGAAAAAAAGGAAAACAAAAGATGCAGCTGCTAGATACAGATTTAAAGTAATGTCTGTTTTGGCCCCTATAGGGGTTCCAGACATCCTTTCCCAAGACCCATATGAAACACCCAGATTATTAATCTCGCTGTGCTGCAGCTTTTTCATCTGCCTTTCATTACCACTAGGTGTTCTATTAGGAATTAGGTCTGGTGAAGAAACCCTCTACGGAGTAGGTCAAATTGATATGGCTGAGGATTAGAGTTGCCACTGAATCTGTCCTAAAACAAAGTAAGAGGTGAAACTTGAGTGAAACGGCCACGTTTTTCTGGAAGGAAACAAAAGGACTTTGTGGAATTTTGTGACATTTCTCAGGTACTGCTTTAGCAGTTACTGCCAAATAATATTTCTAGATGTTTAGATGTTCCAGCTGGCAATACATTTAACTAAGATCTCAAGCTCAGTTCTGTTCTTCACTCCTAATTAATACAATGTCCTGAATCGATGTGATACCATGTTTTAGGTAAACATTAATAACCACAGTTGTGTATGGATGGTAAGTATCTCACATGAACAATAAAAGCAGCAATTAAAAACAGTTATTTGCTATTCCTTCTGTCTAAATTTTGAAATTCCTGTTTATCAATACTCATGGTAGCTCCCTTCTGAGGTTGTATGCTGATTTCATAATTGACTTATTATTGTGAAAAAATGCAGAGGGAAAAATGTGTATGCACATGTGTTAAGAGCAACAATGCATTTAAAACAGGAAATCAACATATTTATGAATATTGCATATGCATACATATATTACGCTGCTACATACGAAGTCTTGCTTCAGCTGGGTTGACTTTCTGCTCTGCTCCTCCCTTGAAAAGAAAATGAGGTTGTCAAAGACCAGATGAACTTCTAAATCGTTATGGATAAACTGGCCAATGAGATCATATTATGCCAGTACTTTCCCAGCTGCACTGGCTGCCAATCCCTTTCCCAGCCCGATTCAAAGTGCTGATACTCACATTTAAAGCCCTTAACGGCTTGGGGCCAGGTTATCTGAAGGATTGCCTCCTCCCATGTGTACCTGCCAGGACCCAAAGATCATCTTCAGGGTTCCTTCTCCAGGAGCCCCTGCCAAAGGAAGTGAGGCGGGTGGCTACCAGGAAGAGGGCCCTTTCTGCTGTGGCACCCCGGTTGTGGAATGAGCTCCCTAGAGAGGTTTGTCTGGCACCTACATTGTACTCTTTCTGGTGTCAGGTGAAGTTTTTCCCAGGCATTTTTAGCATTTTAACATCCCAGGGGTTTTTTTTTTAGCTCTGCTGTCTAAATCTGCTATTGCATTTTAAATATCTGCACTGCTGCTAGCTTTTACTCTGGTTGTATTTTATTCTCTAGTTTTAATCTATTATATTTCATATTGTATTTTCTGTCGTATTGTTGTGGTTTTAATTTTGTGAACTGCCCCGAGCACTTCGGCTATAAAAATGAAATAAGTAAATAAATAAACTTAAGCCTGTTAGCCATTGGAACTCGCTTGCCATATTCCAAATCTAATATTACAACTAGTGATGGTGCCAAATTTCGTAATTATTCAGTTTGTCGGATAAAACTCATCCATTCATAATGCTCATCTTTATGTATGGAATTTATTGCAAGCTTTGGAGCTTGCACAGTAAAGGAGTACAGAAATCCCCCCCCCCACGTTTTCAGTCATCCTACCACCTAGACTTTCCTAACTCTTACTTGAAGCAGGCTCCTTATCTGCTTCCCATGTCGCTGCCAGAGTTTTGGCTCCACAAGGAGGAATATGTGGGCCCAACGTCATACCAGCAGTCAGCAATGGTGAGTAAACATCGCATGACGTCATCACGCAGGCAGACCATGTGGAAGCAACCAATCACAAAGAAGGCACATAACGTGAGGATGCATAACGTCATGCCACACTATGTGGTTCCAAACTGCGGTTCCCAAGATGCACCTTGATACTGTGCATGCACAAAAACTGTGCATTGTGTATACACAGAATGAGATTTCATATTAAAGGAGAACTCTTTTCCGAGCTCACCTAGTCAAATTCATTACTTTCTGGGTCAATAATGAATTCATGTGGGGTAAATTCGCCCATCACTAGTTACAAGCTCAGATGAAAGTTTTCCATTAATTCATGATCTTGATAAATTTGAAGACTCTTGCACATGCATATCACCAAAGATCATCTTGGGAATATGGTATGTGTGATATGGTTCCTTATTTTCTTTCAAACTCTGTGCATCATACCATCCTATGTCACTAGTACCCCTTCTCTGATTGGCTGTTTTTATGTGTTTATTTACTATAGCACAGTGACTAGGGGTGTATGGACCCCACCTACCTGGATCTGCTGGGGGGGTCCATGGGGGGGGGAGGTGATCTGATCCTCCCCCCTGGAATCCTCCCTGGCCAGCTCCGCTCTGCGGCGAGTCCACAGAGCCGCCGCTGCCAGACTTCCAGCCGCGGCTGGTCTACAGACACAAATGATGTCTGGCATAGCGGACGCCATTTGCGTGCCTCCCTTTGGCTGTGATAGGCTACGTAATTCTTTATGTAGCCTATCACGGCCAAAGGGAGGCAAGAAAATGGCATAGCAGACACCACTGGCATCCTTCCCTTTTTGCCGTGATAGGCTACGTAAATCTTTTTACATAAAGATTTACATAGACTATCACGGCAAAAAGGGAAGGACGCAAATGGCATCCACTATGCCAGATGCCATTTGCATCTGCACGGGGCAGCAGAAGGACCCGGCTGGATCTGAAGCCGGTGGTGCCAGCCTGCCAGGTAGGATCTGGCCAGGTCGGACTTCATGGGGTGGCGGGATAGGTTGGTCCATTCCACCACCAACTCCAGGGTGGATGGATTCTAAGAATCCAGCATCACTGGAGTCCGTGGTGGAATTCTGTGCCATCCCTAACAGTGGCATGGAGTCACTGAAGGTGGAGGCAACACCTGCAGAATGGGAACAAGCAGCAGCAACATACAGGATTGCTGACACCAGCAGGACTGAAAAAGGACTGGGTGCTAAATAAGATTGCTATTTCTTCAAATGAGTTTGGTTGCTGTATGGTTTCAGAGTCAGAGCCAAACTTCAAAACTGATTGGTTTGGTCAAGGAGTATATAAACTGGTTAGTTTGGGCAAGGAGTAAAATCCTTTCATCTGTCCTTCCATCGCAAACAGGACAATAACATTTCCTACAGAAACTGAAAGAACAACCAAAAACAGAGCTTGTGAGTCTGGGTGCTTAGTCATGCAGACCGCGGAGGTGCAGAAAATATAAATGAACTCATAATCTCAATTTGAATACAGAAATTTTTTATGGAATTACTGAAGTTTGTTGTTGGATCAAGGTCCAGGCTCATTACCCCTTTGAGAATTACGACCCTAATGGATTTGAGCCAAACAAATATAAGTTTCAGTGGCATCCCTAATTTTCAGTATCTTTTATTCAGGCTTGTCACTGAGATATATATTAAAAGTATGTGTTCATGGAAAAAAAATCAAGCTTGAATGTTCTTTGTTCACAATGTAGACATGTTCTTCCATAGAAATGTCATAGAATTTTGAGGTTGCTAATCAGGCAAAACATCCAAGGGATTTGGAGGGGAAGCTATGGGTATACCTACAATATAAATTATATTAGTTTTACACCAGTTTGACTACACTAGTTTCCTCCAAGCAATCCTGGGAAGTGTAGTTTGCTGATAAAACGTCAATATTCCCTGTTAGAGATCCCTAACCCCACTCTTTAAATAATTTCAGTGTCTCCAGGATTGCCTGGGGATAGAAGAAAGAATGACTATTTAACCAGTTTCCCATTGACAGTGCTTAATGGTAAATTTTGAAATGCAGGGACTCATCATGGCAGTGCCCATAACTATGCCCCCAAGTAGAATCCAAAACTGCTCTTTGACCCATATCAAGAAACCAATTTTATGAGTTTTCATCTGCTAGGAGCAGGTCTTTTGTAAAATGAATGGGTCTTAATTGTCCATTCAAGACCCCCCCCCATACTTTACATTACAACCAGGAACAATGTATTGTTGCTAAGAACATTCATTTCCCCCCTCCCAGTTACTGTGAGGACCGCAGCTATACTCGGAGGGAACAGGGAATTCTGGTGTGTGTGGCAGATATGAGCATTCTTGCTCATGAAGAAGTACCAGGGTGACATCCCTGTGAGCCCTGGTCCACTGCACCACTGCCCATGAACGTAGACAGCATGGAAGAGGTTCAGAGGAGGGGAATGAAGATGTGATGGCAAGGGGGATGGAAAACAAGTCATATCGAGAAAGTTTGAGGGAACCTGCAGGTTCGTAACTTGGAAAAGGGAAGTGTGTGTGTGTGGGGGGGGTGACATGATAGCACTCTTCAAATACCTAAAGGACTGTCACTTGTTCTATGCTGATCCAGAGGGCAGGGCTAAATCTAAATCTCCCACATATACGTGGCCCAAATCAGTGCTACTGGTCACACTTTTTCTGCTATTAATGTTTTATTGGAAGGGTTTAATTTTATACAATCAAGGAGATTGCACACACCCCATTTCCCTTCCCCTTCATTTCCCATCCTCCAGCTTACCCTTTAAGGCATTTATTGTACAGCTAATTATTGAGCCTTAATAGTGGCAAAAATGTGGTACAGGTAGTGATGATGGAGAAATTTGAGATGGACTAAAATGAGCTTGGATTTCTAAGAATCCAACCTGCAGAATCCACTGCAGGGTGACCCTTTCAGGCCACATGGAGTCCGTGGACTTTCGGATGATTTTTTTTTACTTTCCCGGAATTTACACATATAGATCGTAGGAAAATACATATGTTGCTGCTAGGGATGGCAGAGAATTTCTCCCCGAAACTTCGGGGGGCCGAGCGCCAACGTGTTCGGCCCCCCGAAGAAGTTTCATGGAGAAATTCTCTGTGCCCCCCCACCCCCCGCGCCCCCCCCGGGACGGGACTTACCTTTCCCGAATGTCCCTCCCGGCGGCGGGTCCCGGTGGCGGTTCGTCGGGTCTTCATCAGGGGCGGGGGCGGCAGTCAGTCTTTCGACCGGCTGCTGCCGCCATTCCAATAAAAGTTAAAAAAAACACGCCCCCGTGATAGGCTACGTGATGATTTATGTAGCCTATCATGGCTGACTTTGCAGATCTAGCCGTGATAGGCTACATTAATCATCACGTAGCCTATCACGGGGGCGTTTTTTGTTTTTGTTTTTACTTTTTATTTCGCGGCCGGGCGAGGCGAGGCGCCTCCTCCCCGGTCTGAATTTCGGCCGGGCGAGGCGGGAAGCCTCCCCCCCAGCCTGAACTTCACAGGGAGAGCAGCGAAGCGCCTCCCCTCCACCGCGAAAAGCTGTGAGACCAGGTAACTGGCTTTCGTGCACCCCTAGTTTCTGCTGAGGAAACATTGAATGGAATGGGGGACAATATGCTAAATGTTACATACTAAGGAAATTATGTAAACTTACGTAAATACTTATGTAATTATTTGTGTATTTTTCTTCATGACAAAAAAATAATATTTGCATCCATCTGTGGGCGGATGATGGAATGAAAGGCACCTGACAATCCGCGAAACACAGACGGAGCAGATTTTACACAGTCCATACATCCCTAGGTACAGACATAATAATAGTTAGTTTTGTCATAAAAGAATAAGTTGTGATAAATGCAAAACCCTTGTTAGTCACCCCCCCACCAAATTAGCCCATTCAAACACACACACACACACACGAGGGGTTGTCTGAAAGGTTGAAATAAATATATCTTGTATGAGCTTTTCTACATGAGGCTGCTAATCTGCTGTATCTACTTTCAATTTTATTGCCAAATTAAAATCTGAGCACTACACAGAGTCTTTCCTTTCCTGCTTTTCTGCTACATAGCCTCTAGGTGGCACTGTGGTATAGTGGAATAGCACAATTACACAAGCGGAAAAAGGGTTTTCTTTTACTTTTATAAATAATACCATATTTTTATATGACCATGCAGCAAGTACATCTTAAGTTCTGGTATGAATCTATAAGTGTATTTCTTCTTCTTCTTTTCCTCCCCAGCATGCATATATAGAATCTTGCCCTGCAGCTGGACTCATCCTCTACAGAAATACTTACACTACATAGAATTCAATATTTCTATGGAAAACATTTCCCTTGGATATTTTTTCTTTCCTAAACCCTTATCCCTGTTATACAGAAAATATCCTGGAAGAAAATTAATATTTTACCAAAGATTTAGAAAAACAAGGATACTAAAATCTCCATAGAGTTGTGTAATATTTATAGCAGTACTATATCACATTATCATCATCATCAACAACAACAACAACAACAGCAGCAGCAGCAGCAGCAGCAGCAGCTATGGTTCATGCATTTCACAAATTCTTCTGCAACATTTTATCTCAAGACAATAGAGCCATCTCAGGTATAAAAAAAGAAAAAATCAGGAAAACAAAATAATAAATCTTACCTTGTACCTCGTGGGGAAAATATATTACAAGTTGAGCAAATAAATATTCAAAATATAAAATATAACTTGAAAATAAAATATTTTCTCCTATACTAGACAATAAGTATTCATGCATCAATATAACCAGCCTTGAGTTTTATTACAAATCATTTGCTAAAAGTTATGGTAGGATTTCATTCTCATATATTAAGTACTGTCTTCATGGAGCTTCTCAGACTTGATTATGTTTTAGAATAAAAGAGGGAAACAGGCAGATTGCACAGATGATTCGATGTATTTGTGTACAGGTGATTTTAGTACACATAGTTAAACAATGCATTGGTTCCACTATACATGAATTCCTACAAGAAACAGAAAGCACTGTGCCCTGGAGTTGCAAATATAAGAACTCTAACCATCTTCCCCTTTTATATCCACAACAGCTACCTACCCAAATTCACTGAGGGCTGCTTCCTATGTTTTGAGTAGTGGCACAATGAATATTCAGTTCCTGAAGTGAAAATTGCATATTCACAGCTATAGATAGGTGTCCCGACTGAAGCAACAGGTTTTTGAACAGTGATTACAAATCAGGGTTTGGGAGAGAGAGAGAGAGAGAAAAGAAAAAGAGGCACCAATTTGTGCTAATTGCATAGAATGGGAAAGGAATCATAGAATCATAGAATTGTAGGGTTGGAAGGGGCCTACAAGGCCAACGAGTCCTACCCCCTGTGTACCCCCCAGGATACACAGTAGTCCTGCCTCTTGTCTAACAGGTCAACACTATGCACAGTAGCCCTGTTGCATTAACGGAAGCATAGTGTCCAGGTCACAGGAAGTAATTGTTCTGCTCTATTCTGTGTTAGGCCATATTTGGAGTATTGTGTCCTGTTCGAGGCACCACATTTAAAGAAGGACATTGACAAACTACCAGAAGTACAAGCTGGGTTTCGAAGAGGCAGAGGAACTAGAGATCAAATCGCCAACATTCGCTCGATTAAGGAGAAAGCAAGAGAATTCCAGAAAAGCATCTATTTCTGCTTCATTGACTATGCTAAAGCCTCTGATTGTGTGGATCACAACAAACTGTGGCAAATTCTTAAAGAGATGGGAGTACCAGACCACCTTACCTGTCTCCTGAGAAACCTGTACGAGGGTCAAGAAGCAACAGTAAGAACCAGACATGGAACAACCGAGTGGTTCAAAATTGGGAAAGGAGTACGACAAGGCTGCATATTGTCACCCTGCTTATTTAAGTTATATGCAGAGTACATCATGATGAGGATGAGATGGCTAAATAGCATCACTGATGCAATGAATGTGAACTTGAGCACACTCCGGGAGAGAGCAGAGGACAGGAAGGCCTGGCGTGCTATGGTCCATGGGGTCACAAAGAGTCAGACACGACTTAATGACTGAAGAACAACAACAACAACAACAACACTGACAAACTGGAGTGTGCCCAAAGGAGAGTGAACATCCCAAAGCAGGATGATGAGGGGTCTGGAAACCAATTCCTATGGAGAAAATTAAGGGGAGGCAGAATAGTACCCTTCAAGTTAGGGATGGTGCAGGCACCCGGTTAGGTTCACAAGTCTGTCAGACTCCCCCCCACCATGCCCCTGAACTTGGCTTGGTGAGCCACCACCCCCACCCACCAAGCCACATGAGTGGCTGGGACTTGCCTGGACAGTCCAGTCATGACCCACATCTGCCCAGCCTCCTTGCAAGCATCTATTTTAAGGCAAGATGGGGTGCTGTGTTTTTCATGGATCTAATGTGCGCACAATGGGAGCCATAATGTTGGGGAAATGGCCCTTTACGGCTGCCATTGTGCACAGCATTAGATCTACAACAAAGCAGGGCCCCATCTTCTTTTAAAATTGAGGCTTGCATGGAGGATGGATGGCTGCCGGGCATGAGAGAACCACTTGTTGAACCCTCCAGGGGCTCATACTTACCACCTCACACAGGGGGGTGACAACAGTGCATCCTTGAGCTCCCAACAAGCTCAGACCAGGGTGAGCCCAACCATCCCTACTTCAAATATTGGGAAAGCTGTCATTCAGAAGATGGAGCAAAGATGTTCTTGGTTGCTCTGGAAGGCAGAGCTAGAACCAATGGTTAGAAGGTTCAAGGAGGCAAATTTCACCAACATCTTAGGAAGAACTTTCCAACCATGAGAGTTGAATGGCAGTGGAAAAGACAGAGGTGGTGGATTCTCCTTTGCTGGATGTATTTAGACAGAAGCCAGACAGCAATCTGTCAGGGATGCTGTTCTGCATCCTGCACTGAGCAGGGCTAGATGATACTCTCGATTAGGGCTGTGCGTGCCCTTCCCCCGATCCAACTTGGAAGCTGCTTCTGAGGTGGGCCCAATTTGGCTTGGAATGATTCGGGGGGGAGGGAGGGCAACCACCTCAGCCTATGAAGCCGAATCCCGCTTTGCTCCACCCAGCTCCTTACCTGGGGTCTTGTTCCGTGGGGGTGGTACCACCACCAGGGAAGCCACCACTGTCCCTGGTACTGCCAGGGGAGCCACCAGTGCTGCTGGCGCTGCCCATTGCAATCCACCAACTGCCTGTCCTGCCCTCTTTGCAAGGAGGAAAGAACAGGGGATTGGTGGGAGGAACAGGCTGCCTGTCAAGCCTGCATGGCCTCCTTTCTTGCACGGAAGGAGACCATTCAGACTGGACAGGCACGAGGGCAAGAGTAGGGATGTAAGAACTCACCCTAGTTCGGTTCTCCGTGCACTCTCCGAAGCAGCGTCCCTGCTCGCTTCCCCCCCCCAAAACCTGTGCTCGAGCCACCCACGAGTTTGGTGAACTCCCCAGCACTCACCATGAACCCGTTCGGTGAGTGCTGCCATTTTCACGTCTTTGCTTTCTAGGAGAAACAGGAAGTTAAAAAAATGTGCATATTCAAATATGTGCAGTCTGAGCTGGGAAAGCTAAATAAGCACAATATTAGAGGGATTATACCTCTAGTAGTGCACTTATTTAGCTTTCCCAGCTCCAAACTGAGCATATTTGAATATGCACATTTTTTAAACTTCCTGTTTTTCCTAGAAAGCAAATGCGGGAAAATGGCAGCACTCACTGAACGAGTTCATGGTGAGTATTTTGGAGCATGAGCGGGCACGAGCATGGGGGGAACAAGGACAGTGTCTTAGCGGGCATAGTTTGGGGGTCGTGGGCAGGGCTTGCTTGACAAATTCCTGAACCCCGAACTGAGCTTGCACTCAGGCAAGAATCCCTAGGCAAGAGTCACCCTCCAACTGTGCCCTCTCCCTTCCTTGTAAGTAGGGGAGGGCACCTGGTTGGAGAACAACACATGCCTCTGCTCAAGCCTGCACAGGTTCCTTGCTTGCGAGGGGCTCATGAAAGCTTGAGTCAGGTGGCGGAGGCAGACGTCGCCCACCAGCTGTGCTGTCTCTCTTCCTTGCAAAGGGGGGAGGGCACCCAGTTGGAGGATGGATGACCCCTGCCTCTGCTCAAGCCTTCATGGGTTCCTTGCTTGCAAAGAGACAGCAGCTCGCAATGATGGCCAGTGCTGCTGGGGGAGCCACTGCTGCTGCCAGCTCCTAGGCCCTCTGGACGCATGCTGGCAGCTGTCTTATTGTTCCAGGGAATGGGGGAGCCAGGATGCAGTTGGTGGACATCTTTTAAAAATGCCCCCCTCCCTGGAATAACAAGACAGCTGCTGGCATGCATCCAGAGGACCCAGGTAAGATGCTAGGGGTTGGGCAGCAGTGTGGCAGCTGGGCCTCCGGATCACACCAAAGTGCACCGAAGCACTTCGGAGCAGCCCAATTCACTTCAGGCTGCTTCACGCTCCCTCTGGCTCGACTCGGAGGTGGCCCGAAGCACCCTGCTTGGACTCGGAACTTGGGCTGCAGGCCAAAGCGGTGCACAGACCTATTCTAGATTACACTCATGATCACCTCTAACTAGAGCTGTTAGTTTTGGAGATGGCCTTTCAAAATTCTCCACTTTATTCATGGGCAGAGAAATTTGGCAGATAATGTCACTGAATTTCTCCAGGGGAAGGAGAAATTCTCAGCAGTTTCCCACAGGTAGGGCTCCCCATTGGCGGGATTTGTAGCACAGCTTGTTTCATTTTGGGTAAGAATTTCTTTGGGGGGTTCATGCTTCAACAACAGCATGAACTGTCTTGGCAGGCTGGCCCCCAGTTTGCATCCACCATAATGCAGGAGGGCAAAGTGTTGTGGCTAGCTCCAAGGATGAGGTGGAGTTTGTGCTTTGCCAAAATCTGTCCTCCAATTTCCAGAAAGTTTTCTTCCCCCATGAAAACAGGCTTCCATGGTTCTGTCTTATTCTCAGGACAGTCTGTAATTTATGTTGAATTTCTTTGGGTGGTGTTTTTGAGCTTACCTAATCACAGCTGGCCTCCCAAGCTGCCTGCACTTTGTGATCTGAAAAAGCCCAATGGGATGTATTATCATGGTGCCTTAAACTGGGCTTCAGTTGAAGTGTAGGGCACTGAGGAGGCTACAGTATGGATGTACAAAAGTCACTTACCTTTTCGAAGGGTGACATTCGTGGGGGGGGGAGGCGCTCCGTCTCTCCCCCAGAAATTCTGTCTGGCCAGCTCCACTCCATGGAGATTCCACAGAGCTGCCAGCTGGGGCCACCCACAGCCGGACATCCGGCTGCTGGGCAACCTGCAGGGAGGCAAATGGTGGCGGCCTTAGCCGCCACAATTGCGTCCCTGTATTTTGCCGTGATAGGCTACGTAAATATTTACATAGCCTATCACGGCAAAAAACAAAACAAAAACAGCCAATGCAAATGGCGGCGGCTACAGCGGCCGCCATTTGCGTTCCTTTTTTTTTTTTTGGCCGTTTTAGCCTACGTAAATATTTACGTAGGCTATTATGCCAAAAAAAAAAAGGAACGCAAATGGCGGCCGCTGTAGCCACCGCCATTTACGTTCCCTTAGTTTTTCTGTGATAGGTTATGCAAATACTTACATAGCCTATCACGGCTTCCACAGGGACACAAATGGCATCCCTGCATTAGCCGTGATAGGCTAAGTATTTACGTAGCCTATCACGGCTATATAGAAGAAGCGAATGGCAGCCTCAGACGCAGCCACCATTCGCAAGTCGGCGCGGATGGCAGCAGGTAGGTGCTCCATTCCAGGCCCATTTCATGGGGGGGGGGCTTCGTTCTACCACGGCTTTCGGGGGGCTGAATGCACTGGCATTCGGCCTCACCAAGATCCGTGGCGGAATTCTCTGACATCCCTAGGCTACAGGCAGCCAGAGAGATGGTTGTACAGTGAAAGACAGGACACTTGTGCTCATTCCTCAGCCACTTACTAAGTAAGGCAAGCCCAACTAGGGATGTACGAAAATCACTTACCTTTCGGAGATTATGCTGATGGTGCGGGGGGAGGCGCTCCGTTCCTCCCCCCCCCGGAATCCTGGCTGGCTGGCTGTGCTCCGCAGCGATTCTGCAGAGCCGCCGCCAGGCTCCGCCAGCAGCCGGACATCCGGCCGCTGGCTAGCAGGGACGCAAATGGCGGCAGCCGTAGCTGCCGCCATTTGCATCCCTGCAGTCAGCCGTGATAGGCTATGTAAATGCTTACGTAGCCTATCACAGCTGATTTAAAAAAAAAAAACGCACATATGCAAATGGCGGCACCCATGGGCACCGCCATTTGCGTTCCTTATTTTGGCACGTCTTAGTCTACATAAACATTTACGTAGGCTAAGACGGCGAAAATAAGGGGAACACAAATAGCGTAGCATCTACGCTAATTGCGTTCCCCTTATTTTCGCCGTCTTAGTCTACGTAAATGTTTACATAGACTAAGACGTGCCAAAATAAGGAACACAAATGGCGGCGCCTTTGGGCACCGCCATTTGCATTGCGCGTGTTTTTTGTTTTTATTTTTTTAAAGTCAGCCGTGATAGGCTACGTAAACATTTACGTAGTCTATCATGGTGTTTTTAAAAAATCTAGCCGTGATAGGCTACGTAAATCTTTACATAGCCTACCACTTTTCTTTTTTTTTTTAAACTTGGAAATGGTGGCGGCGGCAGCCGGTCGGAAGACCGGCCACTGCAGTTGCCGCTGCCGAACCGCCGCCGGAGCCACCACCCCAGGTAAGTCCCATCTTGGGGGGGTGGCGGGGGGGTGGCGGGCCGTTCCGCCACCGATTTCAGGGGGGCGAATGCTCTGGCTTTCTGCCTCCCCGAAATCCATTGCGGAACTTTCGTACATCCCTACAAGAAACCCAAACCCATGAGAATTTCTGTGAAGTTTCTTCACCACTGAGTTTCTTTTTGAAAACCATTTCTCTTCTATCAAATTGAATGAGAATAGTGGGGAAAAATGTGGGAGAAATCTTTGGCACAGCACTACTCCTAACTCTATGAAAACAAGCAGCACTTTACAGGGAGCAATGATAAATGCTGGAAGCTGGTCAACACTTAGATGGGTAACAATGATAAGCAATAGTCCAGCACCACTATAATAGAAAGCTGGGGTCACTGCTTGAACAGGGAACAATGCAGGTGTATGCTAGATGCAAACTAACTTGCAAGTTAACTTGCAAGCCGACCATTTGTTACCTATGTCATTTTGCAGATAAATATCCCAACCATGCAATGCAGGGTCACTTTGGGGCAAGGTGGAAATATCCACAGACATAGCAGTGGTGGTTTTATAAATCTCTACTTAACGAAAGAACGTGAGAAGAGCCATGCTGGATCAGACCGAGGGTCCATCTAGTCCAGCATTCTGTTCACACTGTGGCCAACCAGCTGCCGACCAGGAACCCACAAGCAGGGCATGAGCACAACAGCACCCTCCCACCCATGTTCCCCAGCAACTGGTGTACATAGGCACGCTGCTTCTGGTTCTGGAGGTAGCACATAGCCATACTTCTGAGCTAGAAGAAAGTGTATCAATGCATTTCAAAAGAATACAAATAGCGTTTTCCATCCTTGCATCACTAGCTTTGTTCTTGTCAGAAACAGGTCACCAAAAAAAGGAAGAAACAGCAGAGTGTTTGAAAATGAGGGAATCTTTCAGAGCAGTGCTATGGACTGAATGTACAGAAGGTATTTCTGTCTGTTGGATGTGATAATGACAATCACTATTGATATCTAGGCACTGAGACATACATGACGAAGCCTTCCTGTCTTGGATATAGCAGGGAAGATGGATGAATGCTACTTCCTGCAGAGAGCTGCTTTCTTATTGTGCAGACTCCTGCAGGGAGACACAAGCAAAGTTACAAGACAAGGCACTGTTTGGCTGCAGGGTGTAATCCCACTAAAATGACAAAGCAAGGAACAATTCACTGGCTCTCACTCTGTTGTAGGATAATATTTCAAAACCTCAGAACCTGTTTTATTACAGATCTTATTAGGAAAGTTCAATTACAAACCCCACATACAGTCTAAAGTGGAACAGGCCAGGAACACTTGACCACCTAGTATAACTATGAACACCAGTTGCTGGGGAACATGGGTGGGAGGATGCTGGTGTGCTCATGCCCTGCTTGTGGTTTCCTGGTCAACAGCTGGTTGGCCACCATGTGAACAGAATGCTGGACTGGATGGACTCTTGGTCTGATCCAGCAGGGCTTTCTCATGTTCTTATGTTCTTAAGATCACAAATGAAAACATCTGTGGCATTTGAGGCAAACTAAGCTTTGAAGTGGAGATGACCCCTTGGTCTGATCCAGCATGGGTCTTCTTATATTCACCTCACATTTGTGAGGTGGCTGTCTAGACCTCATTGACCAGCACAGCTGGCTAGACCTCACTGACCAACTATGACATGAGCCCTCATTGGTCACTGTATTTCCTGTAAAATAAGCCAATGTGGCAACTGCAAGACCACAGATCAACTGCAGTTGGGGAAGAGAATTTGAAACCAACACAAACACTTACATTTAAATGAGTTTTAATAATAAATCATTAAAAAAGAAGCTTCCCTTCAAGACAAAATGCATTTTCAGTGCTGCATTCTTTCTTATATAACGCGCTGATATGTCTGTCCTCTTGGTAGAGTAAGTCCTGTACAGTGCCTTGGCGTTGTCTGGGCATCACAACGAGGTGACAGACCCCCTGCTCCTCACATCTGTTCTATCCCACGTCACCTAGGCTGTCCTGTCCTGTCCTGCCTCCAGACTCTGTTGTTGCTTCCAATGCCTGATCACCACTCCTTCCGCACTAGATTCATTCCACAGGATCCTGACAACACTTTCTCCCCCCACCTCCCATCAGCCTCTACCCTTTGCCTCTCCTTCTCTCCTTGCCAACTGCCCACTTCCTACGGTTCAACTGCCTCTCTCCTCAACATTCAAATTGCCTTAGCATCTGTTGCCAAGAGCCATCTGTGCTTCCCTCACCCCTCTCTCCCTCCCTAATTCATATTTCTTTAAGTGTTTATTTCCCACTTTTCTAGATAAAGCATCTCCACAAAGCAGCTCGTAATATAACCTAACTAAGGTACATTTTACACCATATTATCAAAACTCTATAAAATATAAACTGCTCCTGAAATACTTTAAACCTAGAATGACAACACTGAGAGATAATCCACTTCAGACCAGCGGTGAAGGGACACAACTCATCTGCTGCACCACCAACTATCCATGTGAC
This sequence comes from Heloderma suspectum, assembly GCF_057233095.1. NCBI lineage: Eukaryota > Metazoa > Chordata > Lepidosauria > Squamata > Helodermatidae > Heloderma > Heloderma suspectum. The sequence goes on from NC_139461.1 coordinate 178,931,288, forward strand.
TAAGAAGGTGGACTTCAGTCTTGCCTGGCTGCTGCTGCCCTCGATTTATTTATTTATTTATTTATTTATTTAATGCCCATCTGGCTGGTCACCCAGCCTCTCTGGGCGATGTATGAGGTATATAATAGAACAGTTTAAAACAATAAAATTCTACAGTAAAAGCATTTTCTAAAATACTCTAACCCACCCCAAATGCCTGCCTGAAAAAACACGTTTTTAATGCACGGTGGAAGCTCATTAAAGAGGGGGCATGGTGGAGTTCCCTAGGGAGGGAGTTCCACAGAGTGGGGGCCACCACAGAAAAGGCCCTCTCTCTCGTCTCCACCAGTCTTGCTGTCCTGGCTGATGGGACAGAGAGAAGGCTATCCGAGGCTGATCTTGTTAAGCGGCCTGTCTGGTGTTGCTGGAAGCACTGCTTAAGATAGGCTGGGCTGGAACCATATAGGGTTTTAAAGGTCAAAACCAACACCTTGAATTTAGCCTGGAAAACAACTGGTAACCAGTGCAGCTCCTTCAGCACTAGAGTGATGTGATCTCGCCGGTGGCTGCCTTTAATCAGTGAGCCACTGCGTTCTGTACCAGCTGCAGCTTCCGAACCGTCTTCAAGGGTAACCCCATGTAGTAGAGTGCATTACAGTAGTCTAAACAAGAGGAGACCAGGGCGTGTACTACCAATGGGAGCAGATGGTCGGGAAGGAAGGGGTGCAGCTGCCATACCAGATGGAGTTGATACAGTGCTGTCCGGCTCACAGCTGACACCTGAGCCTCCATGGACAGCTGGGAGTCCAAAATGACCCCCACGCTGAGGACCTGGTCTTTCAAGGGTAGCCATACCCCATTCAATACCAGGTCAACATCCCCCAGCCTCCTCTTGTCTCCCACCAGAAGTACCTCAGTCTTGTCAGGGTTCAGCTTCAGCTTATTCCTCCCCATCCAGCCACTCACCGTCTCCAGACGTTTGGAGAGGGATTCTATGGCCAACCTTGGTGAAGATTTGAATGAGAGGTAGATGTGTGTCATCCGCATATTGATGACACTGCACCCCAAACCTCCTGATGATAGCCCCCAGTGGCTTCACATAGATGTTAAATAGCATCGGGGAGAGGATGGAACCCTGTGGCACCCCAGAAGTGAGTGGCCACGGGTCTGAAACTTCCTCTCCCAGTGCTACCCTCTGGTACCTGCCAGAGAGGAAGGACTGGAACCACCGCAATACCCCATGTCCAATGCCCAAACCCTCCAGGCAGTCCAGGAGAATACCATGGTCAATGGTATCAAAAGCCGCCAAGAGGTTGAGGAGAACAAGGAAGGAGCATTCACCCCTATCCAGAGCCCTCCTCATATCATCCACCAAGGTGACCAAGGCCGTTTCTGTCCCATGCATGCCCAGGCCTGAAGCCCAACTGAAATGGGTCTAGATAATGTCGGAGGATTTATGCCTTGTATCCAAATTTGCCATTCCAGCACACTGCTAACTCTGCTGTCTCCAGTTTTGCTTTAATTCCAGTCTTTCCTTCATTCCATGCCTTTAAATCCTGTTTTCTTAGGACTAGTGAACCTTACTTACTAGTCAACCATATTTTTTTACTCTAGAATATGGAGGAGGGCTGTGGGCTGCAGTGGGTTCCCTACTGAGACTAGCAGCCTCTTCCCAAGACCCCACTCCCATGGAGGGAAAAGCTTTAGGGCGCAATCCAATGCATGTTTAGACAGAGAAGAGGCCTACAACTCCCAGCATGCCCCAGCCATGCTGGCTTGGGCATGCTGGGAGTTGTAGGCCTTTTCTCTGTCTAAACATGCATAGGATTGCGCCCTTAATCTCTGATCAGCATTTGATAAGAGATTAGTATTTTCCCCTGCTTATCACTGAAAAAGACTCCTTAGTTTTCACAGTGCTTAGCAGGGGAAAGAACTTCTTTCTGATCAGCTGTTCATCAGAGATGAGATAAGAGCTTTTCCCTGTAAAATGGGGAGAAGGGAGGAAGCTGATGAGTAATTCAGTCCTGCTTCCACCTAAGTAGATATGAAGAGGCTTGCCCTGCTTACTTGTGACTAGACATGATGTTCATGCTTACTTCTGAGTAGATATGCATAGGCTTTGTATCTTGGATGCTATTTTAAAGTGCTGCTGTGTGATTCAGCCCTGCTTACTTCTAAGTCAACAAACAGTGGCTTCTCCTGCTTATTTGTGAGTAGGGGACTCATGCTTACTTCTGGGTAGAGATGCTTCCTACTATAAATGAGTAACAATGGAATTCGGGGGCCTTTATTTTTTTTTCCAGTGCCAATCATTTTTGCCTATTGCCCCATACATCCCTGGGATGCAACCCCTGGGAGATTCTCTGAAATGGAATTTAGCCTCTGGCTGTTAAAGGTTCATCATACCTGCTCTAGAATAAGAGCAGAAGTACCAGTCCAGATTGGGACTCTAGCTTGGGGATAGAGGACATTTAACCCCTTTCCCCACTGCAGTCTCAATCCGGATTGTACACACACACACACACACACACACACCCCACATCTGTAATTTATATTGCCAAATACTGGCATGAAGAAAAAATGGAATCAAATGCACATGCTTACATTCATAGTGTGCATAGACTGATGCACATAGCAGAGACATTTAGGGCGAAATCCTGTGCATGTTTAGATGGGAAAAAAACCCCTACAACTCCCATGTAATGGGTGGCCAATGTAAATGACGGCATTTCTGCTACTCACGTGCAAAGAAGTAATATTTTTTTCTGCCTAAATATGCATGGAATTGTGCCCTTGTTCCTCCTGTTTGCTTGTCTTGTTTGTTTAACAGCAACCGTGTGGAATAAATAATGCTAGCTCAAGGTTTTTATATTTATAGAGAATGAAGACATTTAGGGCTGGTTCCTATGCCCCCCAAAATCCCCCATGTGGAATGGGTCTATGGCCACAATCATGTGGAGGAAGTGATGTATGCACAAACAGGGCCATGTGCTTTCCTAGCAGCAATTTTCAGAACTTTGTTGTAAAAAACTCACTGCAGTTGTGCAAATCACTGCAAGGATCCTGTTGGCATATTCATTATTTCTTTCACATGACTACAGTCAGGGGAATGCTCCACCTGGGGAGATTTTAGTCCATCTGGCCATAGAATTTTGCATTCATATGTTCCAATTGTGGGTCACCAATAGGCACAACCCTTTCATTTATTTCAGAATGCAACAGGCCGAGGTATTCATTGTATGGAATTACTCTGGTGCTTGTTTGGGAAATAAATAGCATGACTAGGAAGCAGTGAAGTCTTTATGAAAAACACTAAGTACTGGAAGAATGACAGGATTTGTGGTGCAACTGAGACTCCAGTCTCATTTGGGTTTAACGGTGTTCGCAACCCAAATCTATCTCATTACCAACAGAGCTGCAAATTACAGCATTTGCTGCTACTCACGTGCAAAGAGGTAAGGTAGCTGGCTCTGGACTGCAGGAGGAAAGGGAGGGAAGGGGTGGAGGAGAAGTTGCTCTCCTAACAGCTAGTCACAGAGAAAGGATCACCCTCTGGGGAGCCATAAAAATGATCCTGTTGACAGCAGAGCTGAAAAGGTGGGTGCCAAAGAAACAGTGCCATTAAGAGGAGCTGTCACCATGATTAATACTGATGAGCAGTAATGAATGTGGATGCTTTCAAGCACAGCCCCTAGCTTCAGATTCAGTGACCAAGCATTCATAGAGCAAAAAAGAAAGACGTTGAGATAATTCCATTAGAGAAAGACTGCACATTGAAGGAGATGTCATGCACGCTCTTTCTTTTCTTTTCTTTTCTTTTCTTTTCTAAGCTGGAATCCAGCAGCAACTCTGTCCCATCTGGATTTCAGCTAAAAAAAGTGTGTGTGTGTGTGTGCGCGCGCGTGTGTGTGCGCGCGTGTGTAGGCTGCTTTTATGATATGTGGATTCCAGGGGAGGGCCTGTAGATCAATGGCATGCATGCCAGGCAGAAGGTTAATCTGTGTGACATCTCTTTAAAAGGAGATCTATCTCCCATAACTTTGGCTCTGTGTCCAAATTCTGAGCCAAAGTGGGCTGATTCGAGCACTTCTGTCCAGATCCAGAGCAGGATGAGATATGGTCTAAAGCAGGTTGGATCGATCTGCAGCACTTTGGAGTGCTTTGGGTTGATCCAGACCCAGCTGTGTGAGCCCCCTGCCCCTTACCTGGACCCATGGGGAGCGCCCACAGCCCTTGCCCTCTTCAAGGAGTCCCCATTTTCTTTTAAAATGGTGGCTCATCTTTTCCGGAAATAAAACCTTATGTAAATGGCAGCTGTGAGGCTGTCATGTATGCAACATTACAGGCGTAAATGGATGAAGAGGGCAACGGCTCCTGGCACTCCCCATGGGTCCAGGTAAGGAGCAGGGGGCTTGTGCAGCTGGGTGGGGGCAGGGCAGGAAGGGGGTCATGTGGCTGGGGGGGGGGGTTCAGATGTCCGAATCTCACTGGCTCTGGAGTCCAAAGCAGGTCAGACCTCATCAGCCTCGGAAGCGGGTTGATGGGCTCCCTGCACAGCTCTAGTGTGTGTGTGTTTGTGTGTGTGTGTGTATACACTACCTTTTGACTTAAGTCAAGGGCAGTTTACCATAGCTCATAAAACACAATAAAACAGCAATAATCAATGTATAAATTGCTCCACATGTGTTAAGGCTGAAAGCAGAGCTGTGCACAAATGGCCTCTCAAATTCTCCAGCCTATTGTGGGCAGAGAAATTGGGGCAGGGGGACAATTTCACCAAATTTCTCCTAGGGGAGGAGAAATTCTCCAACAGTTTCTCACAGATGGGGCTCACCATTGGCAGGGTTGTAGCACAGGTTCTTTCTTTTTTTTCCTCAGGATTTTTTATTTACTGTACTGCTCCTGCAAGTGGCAACAGCATCAACTGTGTTGAGGCTTCCATTCCCCTGAGTCAGAATTTTGAATTTCTTTTGGTGGCATTTTTCAGCTTACCTAATCACCGCGAGGTGGCTGTGGGTGCTGTGTGTGTTTTCACTCTCTGTTACACATTTTTCCATCACTCTACAGCCTCCCAAGCCACCTGCCATTCCTGAACTGAAAAAGCCCTGTGGGAGGAATTATGATGATCCGCATGATGGCTTTAACTAAAGTGTGGGAAGCTGAGGAGGCTACAGGCTGCCACAGAGATGACAATGAATCTCTGTGCACTCCATGGCCACCTGCTAAGTCAGGTAAGCCCAAGAAATTCAAACCCAACCCATGATAATTTCTCTGAAATTTCTAGTCCTTTGAATTTCTTTTTGAAAGCATTTTTTTCCTATCAAATTGAATGAGAATGGTAAAAAAAAAAAAAAATGGGAGGAATTTCCAGCACAGCACTTGTCTAAAGTAAAGTTACTTTTCCCTTATGTTGGTGGCTGCAATGCAGCAACTTCCTAGTTTTGTGTTGGGAGCTGTGGTATAATTAGGGATGTCATGAGTGTCTGATATTGCTGCTTGGCCTGCCAGACTGGTGTCTGTGGACCCTGCCGGCCAGCTGCCCCTGCTCACTGTTCTTGCTGCTGGATGGCTCGACAAGCAGCAGGCAACCCTTAGTGAGCTGCCATTTTGTGTAAAAACGGTAGCTCGTTATTCTGCATAAAAGGCCTTTTATGGAAATGGCAGCTGTAAAGCAATATCAGGTTTATTTCTTACACTAGATTAGATCAGTGAATAGCTGCCATTTCCGCAAAAGGCATTTTACACAGAATAGCGAGACTGGGTGGCTACATGGTGGCCGCTGAGCACAATTTGGGCTGTCCAGTGGCAAGCGTGGCATGGTGAGTGGGGCAGAAGGTGTGTGGGGGTTGACAAGTGCCCAGCAAGCACAGATGGAGGTAAGTTTGTCCATCCTTAAGTATAATCACTCATTCTGAGTTGATCTTTTCATTTTGGCATTTAGACTTCTCAAGCATTTTTTATAACTTATAAATTTAATAATAAAAATAATTGCCATCTCTCACGGTCATTTCGCATGCATTGGAACTTCTTGGACAGTTGCTTCTTATTCCCCATATGTCAGGGAGGGTGGCACATCCCAAATAATTATCTACTGGGGGACTCCCAAAGAATTATATATTGGGCTAATGCTTTGTTTACTGTGATTAATTATCACTGTATTCAAATTAGGGATGGGCAGATGCCCAACTGGAACTGGGAGTCCATTAGACTCCCCCCACCTGAACCCATGGACCACGCCCATTGAGCCCTTGGCCTTGTTCACCCCATTCATGCTCTCCTGTGTGCTCCCCACACTCACCCATCTGGCAAGTGCCTGCCATTTTGTTGAGGGGAGGTTACAAAGAAAGGGAGCTTAAAAATGTGCATTATGCCTCTAATATTGCGTAGATTAAGCTTTCCCAGCCAGAATGTGTGCATGTTTAAATATGCACACTTTTTTTAGCTCCGTTTCTTTCATTAAAAAAAACCCTCAGCAAAATGGTGGGTGCTTGCCAGACAGGACCTGGGTGACTGCGGGTGGCTCACTGAGCTTGTGGGGGCTTGAACACAGGTCTGGGGGGCCTCAAGTAGGGGTGGTGCTTCAGTGGGCGCCTGCCGATCCTGGATGTGGAGGGGTTTGTACATCCCTAATTCAAATGGATCTTCAAAATGGCTAGTGAGTTGACATGTTGTGTGGGGAGGAGCTAAGTGATGCTAGGTGTCTTCTGTTGAATGATCTGGTGCATATTTGAAAGGGGAAAAAAAATCCCTGGGATTACATTGGTGAGTATCCTGAGGCCTCATCATACTGTTGAAGGCCCTTTCTCAAGAAAAGCCTTCAGATCTCATCGGCTTCGGAAAACAACACTAGAACTTTCTTGTAGCAAGTCTGTTTCACTGGCTTAGAGATTACCAGATGGTGGTGGTTACACTTGCTGGTCCCCCATAATTTACCTTTAGCAGGGGTGAGCAGAAGGTAGATCCCTAGATGCTTTAGAATTCAGCTCCCAGAAGCCCCTAACAGCATGGCTAACAGACAGGAATGCTGGCAGTTGAAGTAAAAAGCATCTGAAGATCTACTTTCTGTCCACCCTTGGCCTACAGGGTGTGGCCTGGAAGAAGCAGTAGATGTGACTGTCTCAATGCTTTGAGCCAGGGTGGCATTGTCTAGAAAGGATACATAGCAGGAAGAGATGCAACAGCCTCCTCTGTCCTGCTCTATGGGGACATAGCTATCTGTGTGGGATGGGAGCATGGGAAAGCAATACATAGGGAATGTTAGGCACTGTCAGGGTGGACACTGAGCCCAGAGTAGTTCTGATTCTGAGGAAGAGCAGTCGCTCCTGGGAGAGGAGAGCACTCTTCTTTCCCAGGACCAACAGCTGACGGAGATTCCTCCCACCAGTATTCCTAGTTTAGTTAGCAGTCCAGGGAGTGACCAAGCACAGATAGCAGACTTGGTGGATGCGCAACGCAGACGCAGAGAGCGGCGCCAGATGGAGGGCGCGGAAAGGAGGCGTAATGCCAGGTTGGTGCACAAGCAACGGCTGCGCCCAGAGGATCCAAGGGAAAAGGGGAAGGACTCTCCCTAGTCCTTAAGTTCAAGGGTCCGCCAGTAATTCCCTTTCAAACGGGGACCAACTGTTCCAACTTAGGGCATAGGTACTGTGCTGCTCAGATCTAGTTGCAATCGCTATAGTTGTTAAGTTGTAAAAGAAGAATAAAGCTTTGAAAGGAATTCCTTTGTCTGTGTCTGGACTTGGCTACTGGATTAGACTGAGAGAGGCCTCCAAGAAGCCCTTGACAGGCACCATTGTATTCAATAATATTCTATTTTGAGTTTATCCCAATTCTGACTGTCATACCTTTCTTCTTCCAGGACTCCGGGACAAACACAACAGTTGCTTCTTAGTGCAGCCATCAAGGACAAAAACGTAATGCATGTGCATAATGTGTGTGGCTAATTATTTGGTAAGACAAATCAGAGTTTGCAAATCAGAAAATGCATTGGTGATGTAAACAAATAAAATGCATATATACATACTGACTTGTGGTTTGGGAAGATGTCCAAGTTACCGCAAGTGGCTAATACTTCCATATGAATTTCTGAATAGGGATTTTAAAATTAGATTTACAACCTCTTATGGGCTAATATAGTGTTATTGGGGAAAGAGCAGTATATTTGCCAGTACTTTATGGAATACCTAATAAACACAGAGGGCACCTCAGATGAAAAAATCCATAAAGAATGCTCTACCTACATGAGGCTCCGCGTATTAGGCATTTAACTGCTGATTTAACTGGAAAATCCAATTACAAAGCCATAAGCCAATCACAATGTCATGTCCATCCACCAAGCAATCCTAAGGGTGCTTTTAATGAATGATGCAAAGAACACTATTTAGTTCGAAATGTGTTACTTGTGGATGCTGTAAGTGCTGGACTGAGAGCCACTTTTAAAAGCCAGTGTGCATTCTGATCAATACAGCTTGTTCATATAATTTACAGATATGGGAAGTCCAAAAAGTGATTTAGGTTTCACTGAGGACCAGTTTATACAGTCAGCAGAATCAAGTGATGAAGGTTTTCATAGACTGGACCAAATCAGAATACAAGAGGTCCCAAATGAGAATGCAAGCGGTTATGTGTTTGTATCCTTTTCCATGGGTGGAGATGGGTGAATTCCCACATGTAGAAAATGAGGCTATCAGAGAGAAGGGTTCAACATTGGCCCAGTTCTCGCTGAGGTGTTAAACCAGTGCTGAGGCTTTCCCATTTCAGACTCTAGGTGGGGGCTCACATGACAGAATGTTCCTCCATGTTAAATAAATACAACCTATGACTGTTAGACAGCGTCTAGACAGCCATAGGATTTTTCAGTTTCTGGGAAGCAAGCTCAGAGCCAGGGTTCCAGCTCGGTCCCCAGAAACTGTGCTCCCTTCCCCCCCCCTCTGCTGCCTCATAGGCATCATGGTTCTTCCCCATCTCCACGCTAATAACTACAGCATGGAGCAGGTAAAAAGGGAGCATTCCTGGGGATGACCACACATGCTTGTTTTACCCTCACATGCTTGTTTTCTATGTGTGGGGCAGACTGAGTTTGGGGGGAATGGCTTCCCTTTTACAGATATTTCTTAATGTCTAGTAGATCTGGAACATGTACGTTCTCACATAGTCAACGAAGGCTGAAAACTTATACCCACTTACCTGGGACTAAGCCCCATTAATCTCAGTGGAGCTTAAGTTCTGAGTAAACATATATAGCAGCTTTCCTCAGCCTGGTGCCCTCCAGATGTTTGGATGGCCTGGTGCCCCAGCCAGCATGGCCAATAGGCAAGAATGCTGGTAGTTGCACTCCAAAACAACTGGAGGATGGATCTATATGGCTGCACTATGAATGATGCAGTTATACAGTCTTTCTAGAGAAGGTTCAACTGTTCAGTTACTTCTGCATGGTTTGGGATTTTAGAGTACTGGTCCTTCCCTATAATTCTTAAGCATATATGCAATCCCATGAATGTTTTAGTTTTTTGGTCCTATTTATATCACTAAATGCCGGTTACATTGTTTCATATTTTCATGATACAAAGAAGGCTGTGATTAATTCCAATTAGTCCTTCTCCAATTAGTCCTTAGTCTCTTGGGTGAACTCAGTTTTGGTGGGTGGGTATTTTGTCACACTGAATTCACCTTTCTCCCTTCTCTGATTGTCCTAAACAAGAGCAACAAAACCAAACCCTACCCAAGCATCTCAAAATGCTCCATGGATTAGCAATGGTAATAAGCATTTGTAGTGAAGTGGCTCTTACTGACTGTAAAGTGGAACTTCTCACTCTCTCAGTTTAATGAGTTTAATAAAACTTAATGAAACATTTTTAAACTTAATGAAGTACTTGGAAAATGTATGGGAAAAGGATGTCTGTTCCACTTAAAAGGGAAAGAGGCCAACTCACTGGAAGCAACTGAGGTCCTGTTAAGCTTTTAATGTTCCTCTGAGGTTAATTTGTGTATTTTCAATGTCTTGCAAAGATAAGTGTACCCTAGAAAAATCTTGTTACAGTAATTTAGAAAAATAAAAACATCCTGCTTTCATTGGCATCACTGGAGGCTCAAGGGCCCTTTAAAATGATTTGTTAATTATTTACAGCAACACCATATTAATATAAAAGAGGATGACATCACAGGGAAACTCAAGAAATGTGGGACTAATTCGTTCTTATGGCCGTTGGCTCACAGAACAGAAGAATCAGAGAAGACAAACTCCCTTTGCAGCTTAGCACAGATGACGTGATATTCAGGTGCGGAGGGCTAAGTACAGTGATAACCTTGCAGCAAACCTATCCATTCCGAAACAAGATTATGGGCGGGTTCATATATTGTACTTCTTTTATATATGCTTGGGGCTGATTTACAGATGCATGTTCATCACTAATGACTGCTGCATCAAGTGATGACTCAGCACTTCGTCACAGACATGACAGCCCATAAATTTCATGGAATACTGCAGTCCCAATCCGGATTGCACGTGTGCGCGCGCACACACACACACACACACACACACCACATCTGTAATTTATATTGCCAAATACTGGCATGAAGACAAAATGGAACCACATGCACATGCTTACATTCATAGCATCAAAATGCACTTCTTTTTAATGGAGTCAGGTCATACAGTCTGTTGTCAGCGCTCATGTGCACAGTAGAGATACTGCCAAAGCTCTGAACTAAAGTACACCAGCTCTTTCCCTCTGTTCTGGGGACATGTTGTGGGAATGGGAAGGCTTTGGATCCAGGGGATCCAAATCATCCCCTGACAAACTCCCACAAGCTCCTGGCAGGCCTCCTTTTTGTCATCTCTGCCTTCAGAGCACTGAGAACAGAGGAGCAATAGTGGTGGATCTTTCCACCACTGCTACAGGAAACCTCTGAGGGTGGATCTCCCTCTCTGCTTATGGAGAGGAACTGCTGTATCCAATGGCCACTGTGGGACATCCACTCAGTGACTATAGAATTGCTCCCTAATTCTCCCATTGAAATGAGCAGGACTTGAAAGTTGAAATCCTATGCACATTCTCCTGAGTGCAGTGGGCTTACTTCTGACTAAACAGTCATAGGATTGTTCGGCCTAATGTCCAACTCTGGCTTGATTCTATCATGTGTGATAGGAACAAAGTTGAAATGGCTATATTTTAAAGTTTGTAATTCTTGGTTTTAATTAAGAACAAAACCAAAAAAAACCCTCCTTCCTGACATTGATCAATTACCTGGGAATGGGTCACTCAGTAAATCTTACTGATACCTATGGAAGATGTTCTGACAGGTATTCTGGCCAACCATTTGAGGGGGAAAGTAGGTTTTATGCCTCTGAAGTTTTGTCTTCTTATGCAGTCTTCATGCATTACCTATTACAAGCTGTGTAAATTAGCTGAGAATAAGCTCATACAAACGCTTTTTAGAACAGATGTTGACCCAAACTCAGGCTAGGTGGACAAGCAGGTATGGAAAAAAATGCAGTCATCATCCATGATATACTCAGGACTGTAATCAGTGATTTTCCTTTCTCTCTTCATTAGTGATTTTGTTATATTCTTATCATTGCCTGTAAAAATGTGGACTCTGCAACTGTTGAACAAATTTATTAAAAACAGACTGGTGGATATGCATATTTACTGTACATATGGTGAAAATTCAGACATCATTGTCTGCTTGTATGCACCATTTTAAGGTGACACGCTGATGCTCTAGTGAGTCCCCCCCCTCCATGATTTGTGATCTCTGATTTTGCATAAGCCTTTTTTTTTTCTTCTTCCTCATATTAGTATTGCTACATTTATATCCTGTCTTTCCATTCAAGCTGGCAAATGTCCTAAAATATTAAGGGCAGTGCTCTTAATATTTTGTGGAATATTTGTGGAATAATGGCTCTGGAATAATTCCTAGTAGAATAATAGAGGGGGTGAGGGACGATGTGTGTTTGAGGAACTTGGGCAGAGAAAACAAACAAATCCTGTGACATTATACTCTGTATTGTGATATTTATCAAGACCTTACAAAGAAATCCATCACAAATTTGCTACTTTGTTTTATACATTTAGAGTGTAATCCTATGGTCCTGGGAGAGTGTCCCAAGAGCCATAAGCATTTTTGGAGCCCCCCTCCTGAAGCCATAGACACTGCTATGATCTTGGAATGGAGATCAAGTGTTCGAATCCCCCCCGGAGATCTTGCAGAAAGAACTGTGGTGGCTGCTTCCTAAGGTTGCAAATGTGACTTCAGGAGAAGAAAAGCGGGGCATTCCAGTGGACGGTGAGGGGAGAAGAGAGGCTGGGATATGCAGTATGCTGTGGCCTCTCCAGCCTCTGGCAGTGTGACCTCTTTAGATAGGCCCAGAAGTTTGAGTGGAGGAACGAAACAATCGCAAGGAGGACACAGAGGCAAAAAATCACCTACATCATTCCTTCTGCTCTTCCAGGCGTCTGCCCACAGAGCATAGGATATTCGGAGTGCTCCTTCAAAGAGGATAGGATTGCACCCTTAAATGATTAATCTAACCCCACCAACCAATCAATTAAATATTGTAGCACTAATTATTACTAATTGTTATTAGTGATCTCAGTCCTTTAAATCTGATTTTACTGAAATTATTTGCACTCATTACCTACCCCAATTAAAGGTGTGTGTGTAGAATATCTCCCCACCCCCAATGTTAGTCCCAGTGGGAGAATATACAGCACAGCCTTATTCCCTAACCCACCCCAAACGTCTGCCTGAATGACCAGGTTTTCAATGTGGGGCGGAAGTTCATTGGGGGGGGGGGCATGGCGAAGTTCTCTAGGGAGGGAGTTCCACAAGGTGGGGGCCATCACAGAGAAGGCCCTCTCCCTCATCCTCACCAGCCTAGCTACCCTGGCTGATGGGACAGAGAGAAGGCCATCCGGGGCTGATCTTGTTGAGTGGCCTGTCTGGTTTTGCTGGAGGCTCTCCTTGAGATAGGCTGGGCTGGAACCATATAGATGACAATTGAGTGGAGCTCAGGCATATAATTACACTCTGGACACATCAGTTGCAGCAGTTCTGGAGCCCTTTGGATGCTACGTAAGGGGGGACAGTGCAGAATAAGCCTTGAATAAACGCTGAATAAATAAACCTTTAATTAATGTCTTGAATAAGCCCTTTGTACAGCTCAGCCACATCACAATGGATAATAGAAGAATAGGATTGAAGCAATGCTGCTGTAGCTGTTGAGATGCTGTGACCTTTACCCCTGATCCAATAAATGTATCATCCTTCAGCTTGTGCCCAGTTCTACTATCTGTTGATGAGGGTAGGGGTAACACACCCTCTAAACTTGAGGGATCAAGAGAACACCTTCTGTACTTCCAGCCCTATGGGAAGCATGTTTTTGTTACCACGTTTCTTGGGACATGTGTCTTTACACATGCCTCCAAACTACTTCCCCATGTTCAGGGAATAAGCTATTCTGCATGTGGGGGGGGAGAATTGACATGAATGGGGGCCTGTGAAATTCACAGTATCACAGGCTGGTTGATAAGCCTCAGTGGCTTGTTATCCACCCTGCAAGGGCTGGCCAGATTTATATAATTACCCTCGCTCGTGTGGTCAGTTGTGACATCCGAACCCAGCAAGGGTGGTTGGCTGGGGTGATTAACAAGCTACCTACCAACCCTAAAACAGGCCTTGGGTTCTAAGTGGTTTGTTAGCCACCTCAACCGCCCACCCTCACCTGGTTCGGACATCACAACAAGCTGTGCCAGTGAGGGTAATTATGGCTGACAGCATCTGGCGTGTGCAGGGTGGTTAACAAGCCACCGTGGATTATCAAACACCCTGTGATCATGCAAACTGGGGGTCATCGGGGTGGGGAACAGATATAGCCACTCCTCAATGATTTTCTGGAGCGCTCTCTTTCTCCCACATAAAGGAATTGTTGCCATCCATTGCTGTCAGAAAAGTAGAGGAGCACTGGGTGACCTGGGCTGTGTTTCTACCAGCGATTTACACCAACATGGGTGTGTTTCCATGACGTCATGGCCATTCAGCACCAGCCCTGCAGTTTATAGCTGGAAAACCGCTTCTTCTGAGACTGCTTATAGTCCGACTTTTCCAGCTCACCCCAGCTCCGTTACTGACCTGTTTCCACAATCCTACTGGGTCCGGTATCATAGTCCTGCGCATGGGGCATGTAGCCCAGCCTTTGTGGGTATGTCGCTCTGACCTCAGGGACCCAACTCTTTCCCTCCCTGTTTTCCAGAAGTTTCATTGCAGTTTTGGAGCAGGATGCTGAAGTTTTAAACATCACTTTTAAATAAGCTGAAAATAAACACTAGAACTAAGGGTGTACGAAACCCCATTGCTCCAGGCGATCCAGTCCTCCCGCCGGAATCCTTGACGGGTGGGGGGAGGCAATCTGTTCCTCCCTCCTGGAATCCTCCCTGGCCAGCTCAGCTCTGTGGCATGTCCATGGAGCTGCAGGCTGGGCTGATCTGCAGCCAGGCTGCTGCAGACGCAAATGGCATCCTGCATAAGGGACGCCAGTTGCGTCGCTGCTGTGGCCTAAATATTTACGTAGTCTGTCACAGCTAAAGCGGGGACGCAAATGGCGTAGCAGCTGCACACCGGAACAGCAGCCAGCAGCGGCCAGATCTGGACAACCGGAGGCAGGTAGGATCCAGTCCGCAGGGACTTTGCGGGATGGCGGAGGGATTGCTCTGTTCCGCCACGGACTCCAAGGGGCTGGATTCTAAAGAATCCGGCCTCACTGGAGTCCGTGGCATAATTCTCCACCATCCCTAACTAGAACACAGCCCATGACCCCAGTCAAGGGGTGTTTTCTCCCATTGTGCTGAATGAGGCTTGCCCTCTCAATGACCACAGAAATAAGAAGCCCCTCAATTGACATGGCACATACCAAAGCCCAATTCCTTAAATGTGATTAAGCACCATCTTGAGGCTTTGCTTCATTGCCTTAGGATGTAACTCCTTCATAGCTTCCTTACAGAGATCCTGTGCATTAAAATGGGGGCTGGTTTCAGTCTCTTTCCCACAACAAACGCATTAGTGTCTCCTCAGAAGTAACTCCCATTGTGTTCAATGAGGCTTGCCTTTGAATGCCCACATTGGAACTTACAGAGATTCCCCCTCAATTGAAATGGCACACTTTTAAGCCCAATTCCTTAAATGTGATTAAGTGCCATTTTGAGGCTTTGGTTCATTGCCTTAGGATATAACTCATTCACAGCTTCCATATAGAGATCCTGTGAGTTAAAATGGGGGCTGATTTTGCTCTTTTTCCCACAACAAAACCATTACCGTCTTGTCAGAAATAACTCCCATTGTGGTCAATGAGGTCCTCTGGGTTAAAATGGGGGCTAGTTTCCATCTTTGTGTTCTCCCCCACCCTTCCCCAGAACAAGCATATGTGCGTCTACTCAGAAGTAACTCCCACTGTGCTCAGTGAGGCTTGCTCCTGAAATGCAGGTGCATCTGGACTTTCAGGGGAAAGGAGAAGGGGGAGAGGGGGAAAGCCTCTCTTCACAGCAAAGCTGATTCCTTTTTAAAAATCTGGTACTCCTCCATTAGCTTCTCCTTCTGTTGTCCTGGAAACACAGCTGAGGAGGTGGGAACACTTTTTGTGTTTTGTGGTAATCAGACCCAACCCAGACTTCACTGGAATGCCACCCTGCCATCAAGAAAGTAATTCAATTAGAGCTCAGTGGAAACACCACAGAGCCCCAGGCTACAGGGATGATAAGCCGGGTCTTTAAGGACTGTGGAAACTGTAAAAGGAGAAGATGCGATTGGGGAAACATCCCAACAAAGTTGCAAACAAAGTGAAGCCAATTGCATAGAAACACACCCCTGGTCCTCAGAGTTCCACTGCACCTCTCAGAAGCCTCTCAATACATAAGACCCCCCTCTACACAGCCCACTCATCATAGTGTCTGTTATTTTGCTAATGACCATATTTACTACTTATTTGTGGAGCAAAACTTAATTTCATAGAGGTTCCTTGAATTCCACCTAAAAGCTTGTTTGTATCAGATTGTGAGCTTTTCGCATAAAATCCATGCGTATTTTCCTGTGCATTCTTTTGGAAATGTACATATAAATTGTGCACATTTTTAAATGTGCTTTTTTCTCCCATGGATTAATGTGCATTTGTGCACATTTTTCAAAAGTATGTATTTTTCATGTGCATTTTTCAAAAACATGTTTCATTTTGTTTTGTTCCACTCATTGTATTACAAGATCAAAAATGTGCAGATGTTCACTGCTAATTGCGTTTGAGTCCATGTTTGGTTCTAGGAAGTGTGTACTGGGTAAATTCTATTTCTTTTTTTTAAAGGTTGTATTTTGTGTTATTTGTATTGTACGCCACCTAGAATGGTCAGGTAGCTGGCCAGATGGGCAGCCAATAAATCTAATAATTAAAAGAAAAAGAAAAAACTGGAATGAATTTCTCATACATCCTTAGAGAAGCATACGTAGTACTGAACAACAGTCGAGTTTCACCTTCTTTCTTACAATGAAGTGTAAATGTTTACCATTCTCTCACCTATTTTGGTCCTCGAATTAGGGATGTGCAAATTCACCCCCATCCGGGTTCTCCGGACGCCCGCCCAGCCCCTGCCCCTGTTCGCCAGTCCCCGGACCACACTTGAGCCCCTCCGACACTCAGAGAGAAACCCACACTCCCCCCCAGTGGCCTCATTGAGCTCCGCAGTTGCCTTAAAAAAAAAATGGCGATTGCGAAAATGTGCATATCTTTGTATACGCAAAAATGCACATTTTTTGCAAATGCACATATTCTTATATGTGAAATGCACATTTTTGCAAAGGCACACATTAGTGTGTGTGTGTGTGAAGATGTGCATTTTGGGGAAATGCGCATTTTCATGCATATGCAAAGATGTGCATTCGCAAATGTGCATTTTTGCATACACAAATATACACATTTGCAAAAATGCTCATTTTTGTGTGTGCACGAATATGCGCATTTTGCGATCGCTATTTTATTTCTCAAAAAATGGCAACTGCAAAGCTCTATGAGCCTGCCAGGGTGAGTGCAGGCCATTCACTGAGCATGGGCAGGGAGCAGGCAGGGGGTTGACGAGTGGGGCTTAGGGTTGTAGGCAGGAGTGGGTCCACCGGATTCCCTGACTGAATCAGGCACCTGCGCCATCCCAAGCTAGAATGTTGTCATTTGATTCCTGATACTGCCAAAGTAGCATCCAAAGCAGACTTTACTTCAAAATCTTCATACCGAAGAGAAATAAATTTGCTGAACTTCTGCGAAAGAAAGACCTGCAAATGATCTAAAGAAACAAGTTTGCTTTCACAACTGTAGTTGACAATATAGACATGGAGTGTGTATGAGGGAGAAATGTCAGAGGCATCCTTGTAAGAGTAGAATGGTTAAGTGACTCAAGTCAGAAATAAAATCTCCCAAACCCCCATTGTCTTACATGGATTCAACATGTCTGCCCTAGGCAGAGCTTTTAACAATTGTCTTAATGAAGTGTATAGACACATTCACCTTTGACTTCCATAAAAAGAGCGCTTGGGGATCCAAAGCTTTCTTGAAGTTGGTGGATACTGGGATGTGTTATCCAAAGACTGGATTACCCAGCCTGCCATTGTTAGCAATGTTTGTAATTTAGAGGCAGCTTATTAATATTTTAAATGATGAAATAAAACCCTGTATGAAGAAGTTGACCTAGAATTGCTACCTGTAATAGTTCCTCATGTTACCAGATTTTTCATACTGTTTCTTTCCACACTATGTAGGAAATGGATCATTTGCAGAATTCATGCATGGTTTATGTGAAGGAAGAATAACTGTATGTGCCCCCCCCCCAAGAAAAACTGCCATCTGTCCTGTCTTCAAAAATAAGTATTTGACATAAAAAGTGGTGTTTAGAGGCAACAAAGAGCAACAGCAAGCAGGGCTGTCAATTTTTACAGATATATCAAAATGCTGGTCCCCAGGAAAAAGCCAAGGGAAGTCAAGGGATTCAATGAATAATATTTGCCTAAAATGCCTGCTGCTTCTTTCTGTGTGATGGGAAAAGGATGGGCAAAGATGTATGCTTTTTTTCAGATGGTTGTGAGAAGAGACATGGTTCCACACACAGAAGGATTCTTCTGGCAATACTAGGGATGTCGGAGAATTTCTCCACGAATCTCCGGGAGGCCGAATGCCAACGCATTCGGCCCCCCGAAATTGGTGGGGAAATTCTCCACCCCCGCCCCCCCCGGGATGGGACTTACCTCATGCGAATGTCCCTCTCGGCGGCGGGTCCCAGTGGCGTTTCGTTGGTGTTTCGGCGGCGGCGGGGGCGGCAGCCGGTCTTCTGACCGGCTGCCGCTGCCGCCGCCATTTCCCAGTAAAGTAAAACAAAAAACAAAAAACAAAAAACATGATAGGCTACATAGGGATGGACGAAAGGGACTTACCTTGTCCCGCAGCTTGCGTCGCGGTGGGGGGGAGGTGCTTCGGTTCTCCCTCCGAAGGTAAGGTGAGGGGGGGAGGCACCCTGCCTCGCCCGGCCGAAATTAAGGCTGGGGGGGGGAGGCGCCCCATCCCTCACCAGCAAAATTCAGGCCGGGGAGGAGCACCCCATCTACCTGGCCGTGAAAAAAAAAAAGAAAAACAAAAACAAAAAACACACACCCGTGATAGGCTACGTAACGATTTCCGTAGTCTATCACGGCTAGATTTCCAAAGTCAGCCGTGATAGGCTACGTAAATCGTCACGTAGCCTATCCCGGGTGACTTTGGGGGGGAAAAAAAGCACGTATGCAAATGGTGGTGCCCCATGGGCGCCACCATTTGCATTCCTTATTTTGGCACGTCTAGTCTACGTAAAGATTTACGTAGACTATGGCGAAAATAAGGGCAACGCAAATAGCGTTCCCTTATTTTCGCCATAGTCTACGTAAATCTTTACGTAGACTAGACGTGCCAAAATAAGGAACGCAAATGGCGGTGCCCATGGGGTGCCGCCATTTGCATACGCGCTTTTTTTTCCGCCAAAGTCACCCGTGATAGGCTACGTGATGATTTACGTAGCCTATCACGGCTGTGTGTTTTGTTTTGTTTTTTTACTTTTTTATTTTGTAATGGCGGTGGCGGCAGCCGGTCGGGAGACCAGCCCCCACCCCTGCCCCCACCGAAACGCCGCTGAAATGCCGCCGGGACCCGCCGCCAAGAGGGACATTCGCCGAAGGTAAGTCCCATCCCGGGGGGGCGGGGGGCTGGCGGAGAATTTCCCCAACACTTTCGGGGGGCCGAATGCGTCGGCACTCGGCCTCCCGAAGATTCATGGAGAAATTCTCTGCCATCCCTAACTACGTAACGATTTATGTAGCCTATAAAGGCTAGATTTTCAAAGTCAGCCGTGATAGGCTACGTAAAGATTTACGTAGCCTATCACGGCTGACTTTGAAAATCTAGCCGTGATAGGCTACGTAAATCGTTACGTAGCCTATCACTTTTTTTTTTTAACAATTTACTTTTTTATTACACGGCCGTGGAGACGGGGCACTCCCCCCCCGGCCAGAATTTCGGCGGGGAGGGATGGGGCGCCTCCCCCCCAGCCTGAATTTCAGCTGGGAGGGGCGAGGCGCCTCCCCCCCACCAAAAATTTCCGGGGGAGAACCGGAGCGCCTCCCTCCTCCACCGAAAACAGCTGCAGGACCACATAAGGGACTTCCATCCATCCTTAAGTAATACAGTAAGACTCAGATGCTTCATAAGGCAATACAGGACCAGGAGAATGTGCGACATTGTTACTGGTCCCAGGCACTCCATCCTCCCCAGCTGGATTTGGGCCTGAAAGACCCAGGAAAAGTGTGGGTACAAGGAGGGCAAGTTGTAAGCAGGCGCAATGTGTGACATTTCACAACATCATTACTGATCATGGGGCACGTCTGTTAAGGCATCAGTGTTGGATTCCAATTTCCCGGCTTTGTAGAGCTTAACTTTGGTCTTAATCCAGCAGAATTCTTAAAATCTTTGATAGATAGCTATGTAACTAAAAAAAAATGTCTTTCCAGGGGGAAACTAGACCTCCAGAAGGAAATTGTACTTTGAATCTCCAAGGAAAAGGAGTTTCAGAGCTGGTCAACAGCCATAGATAATATCTGTTCATACACTAGTCATTCCTACTTAACACAATAGGTTTCTCTCGATTGAAAGAAAATGTGATAGCATTAAGAGTGGTGGTCCTTATGTACCTTGGCTTGTCCAGCCTTCCCCAAATGTTTACCCTCCAGATGTGTTGAACTGCAACTCCCATCATCCTCAGCCAGCATGGCCCTCTTTTGAGTCTTTACATGCCTAAGTCAGCTTTCTCCAACCTGGTGCCCTCCAGACATTTTGGACTACAATTCCCAGCATTCCTGACCATTGGCCATGCTGGCTAGTGCTGATGGGAGTTCAACACATCTGGAGGACTCCAAGTTCTGAATACTACCTAAGCTAATAGTATCAACTAACCTCTTTGAACCTGATGCCCTCCAGATGTTCTGGACTTCAAGTTCCTATTGGAACATCTGGAGGACTCCAGGTTCTGAATACTATCTAAGCTAATACTAACCAATCTCTTTGAATCTGATGCTCTCCAGATGTTCTGGACTTCAAGTTCCTGTTGGAACATTGGTTCAATGTGTTTGCAGTGGTGCAGCCCAATTGGGAATGTGGTGAGCATCTGTCTGGAAGCTCCTGTGTAGTTTTCCAATGTTCTTCCATGGTAGCATCATGTAGAACATATTATAATAGTCAAAACTCAAGGTTACAAAGACATGACTGACTGTTAACTATTCTAAATCTGACAAAAGACTCATGACTTTCTTAACTTACAGGGCTGGTGGAAAAGTGCTCTTTGTTTTCCCTAGGGACCTAGGAAGAGGGTGCCAACTAGAGGTGGACGAAAGTCCCTTACCTGTCGTCGAAGGACGTTTGTGGTGGGGGGGAGGCGCTTTGCTGCTCCCTCCGTGAAGTTCAGGCCGGGGGGGGAGGCTTCCCGCCTCGCCCGGCCGCGAACGCGAAAGTTAAAAAAAAAAAAAAGCCCCCTGATAGGCTACATGACGATTAACGTAGCCTATCACAGCTAGATCTGCAAAGTCAGCCGTGATAGGCTACGTCAATTGTCACGTAGCCTATCACGGGTGACTTAAAGAAAAAAAAAAAAAGTGCATACGCTAATGGCGGCCCCCATAGGGAGCCACCATTCGCGTTCCTTATTTAGTCGCTGTAGTCTACGTAAATGTTTACGTAGACTACGGCGAAAATAAGGGCAACGCAAATAGCGTTGCCCTTATTTTCGCCATAGTCTATGTAAATCTTTACGTAGACTACAGCGACCAAATAAGGAACGGGAATGGAGGCTCCCTATGGGGGCCGCCATTATCCGTACGCTTTTTTTTTTTTTTAAGTCACCCATGATAGGCTACGTGACGATTAACGTAGCCTATCACGGCTGACTTTGCAAATCTAACCATGATAGGCTACGTTAATCGTCACGTAGCCTATCAGGGGGCGTGTTTTTTTTCTTCTTTTATTGCAATGGCGGCGGCGGCAGCTAGTCGAAAGACCGGCTGCCGCTCCCGCCCCGCTCAAACACCCGCCGAACCGCTGGCCGGACCCGCCACTGGGAGGGACATTCGGCGAAGGTAAGTCCCGTCCCGGGGGGGGTGCGGGGGGCGGGGGGGTTCGGAGGATTTCTCCTCAAAACTTGTTCGGGGGGCCGAACACGTTGGCGCTCGGCCCCCCGAAGTTTCGGGGAGAAATTCTCCGCCATCCCTAGTGCCAACCAGAGTTACCAAGGGAAGCTGAAACCATTCATTAATTAGTAAAACCCATTCCCTCTAGGTCACAACCTTTGCCAACATCATTACCTGAAGCTTGTCTTTGGAATGTAACTGACTCACCTGTTAATAGTCTCTCAAATGCTTTAAAACAACAATGACAACAATGATGACAACCATTACAACAACAAACAACCCTGAAGCCATTAGCAGATCATTTCAAGTAGCTGTGCTGGCTAATATAGAAACTGCACTTATTCATTGTAGAAATGTGCTTTTGCCAATTGTAGAGGAGAAAAATATGTGCTAATAATTGACTGGGGGTGATTAGATAGACAACACCTTAATGGGAGTGTTCATTTCTAGTTCTTGTTCTAGATTTTTATGGTTGTTTTATCAATTCCTGTGCTGTTTGTTCTCTTGCATTGCATTGCATTTTATTCTTTTAAATATTTGCACTGTAGTTTATATTTTTTTACTGTTTGTATGGCAGTTTAGCCTTTTCATTGTTTGTAATCTACCCAGAGAACACTGGTTATAAGGCAGATGAAAAATATAATAAATTAATAAATTAATAATAATAAATTCTTGAAAACGTTATGAAATAACACTTGCATTTGCTGTTAATACACGTATTTTTTATCATATAGCTTGAAGATGCAGAAGGAGAAAATCCATCAAAGTGCCAAGGCATCTCTTGCATGAAGGAGAAACTCTGTATATCTATGGTCTATCTAATGTAACTGACCACCATCTTTCCCCTGTGGGACCTGTCAGCCTCCCTTTTTGTCCATTTTTCAGTTACAGCTGACAACTTTTCTGTTTCGACTGGTTTGGGCAGCCTTTTTATGCCTAAAGCTTTGCTGCTACCTTTTTTTGTCCCATTTTAATTGCGTCCTTTTATTTTATTTATGGTAGTACTTTTTATGTGTGCTTTTGCTTTTTGATATATATGTTCTGTCATGTATTGTTTTATATTTCTAGCATGCATTGCATATTGCGGCATGTATCTGACTGCAAGGTATGTTTTAGTTTTTCCACAGCTACTGTATACCACCCCTGCTATCTGCTAGGATGAAGGATGGTTTAAAAATGCTTTCAATAAATAAATAACTAGTGCATTTCTCTTGTTGTTGAGCCACTCTGAATGCCCTATGGGCAGAAAAGCAGGGTTTAAATTACTTAGAGAGCAATCCTATTCCCCCTAGAAAGTGTTTGGGGCCATAGGATAGTTTGGATTCTTGGATACGAGGTCGGAGCCAGGACTCAGGAGCCTGAGCTCCCTGCCCCCTTCCCCTTCCCCTTGCAGCTGGCACAGAGGGGAGGAGATTGGAGAGGTTGGCTTATGAGGTATCCTCTGGCTTCCCACCTCCATCTCTCCCCCTCCCTGATGCCTCAGCTAGATGGGTAAAAAACCCTGTCTACCTGAAATGCCAAGCAGGAGGAGTGTGGAGGTGAAGATTGTCTCCACCATTTCTCCTGCTCTGCATTGAGTGGTGGTAAGCCTCCACGTTTGGAGGCTTACAGCCATCCCTATGGGATTGCACCCTTTGTGTGGAATCCTGTACCCCCTTACTTGTAATTAAGACTGACTGAACCCAGTAGAACTTTTTTCTGAGTGAACACGTATAAGATTGTGCTGTTACTTACATTGTAAGTACAACTGTTACAACTTACATTGAGGGTGTAATCGTATGGTCCGGGAAGGGGAGGATGTAGCAGGGGCCATGGGATTTTTCAGATCTCCCTCAGAGAAGTAAATTCAACCTTGCATGCATCCTATCTTTGCTGCAGAAAGGTCTGCAGCTGGCGTTCCTCCGATGTCAGAATTCCAGTGTTAGAGAACATAGCAGTGACTGATGGCACACAGACTATGGAATTTGCTACCACAGGATGATTGATGGCCACCAATTTGGAAGGCTGTATAAGGGGATTGGACAAATTCATGGAGGATAAGATCATCAATGGCTACTAGTCACAATGGCTTCCAATAGCAGAGGCGGTATGTCACTGGTTCCCAGCTGCTGGGGAACATGAGTGGGAGGGTCCACTTGCAGTCATGTCCTGCTTATGGGCTTCCCATGGGCATCTGGTTGGCCACTGGGCAAACAGAATGCTGGACTAGAAGTGACGATGCTCTGATCCAGCATGGCTCTTATGTTGTTAATGTTCCTACAGGACAAAAAGAGGTATGTGCTATGCAGGTATGCATCAGAGGCATTGCAGGATAGTTTGTGGATCTGCAGGTAGGGATGTCGCGGATGCCTGACTTGGTCCGAGAGTCCATTGCCCCCCGCCCGCCCACAACCCCCGGACCATGCCCATCAAACTCCTGCCCCCATTCACCCCCGCTTGCACCCTCCCAGACTCAACTTGACTCATCCAGTGAGCACCTGCTATTTTGCTAACTTTAAAAAATCAACCAGAAAGGGAGCTTACAATGTGCATATTTGAGTATGGGTAACTCAGGTCTGGGAAAGCTTAATATGCACAATATTAGAGGCACTATGCCTACAGTATTGAGCATATTATTAAGCTTTCCCATCCCCAACTGCACATATTTAAATATGCACATTTTTAAGCTCCCTTTTTTTCATAAAAAAGTGGCAAAATGGCGGGTGCTCACCGACTCACTGAGCTCATGGAGGGGCTCAAGCACAGGTCTGGGGGGCAAGCAGGGGGGGCACTACAGCGGGCGCCTGAAGAACCCAGGCTGGGGTGGGTTCACACATCCCTACCTGCAGGATCCAAAGCCCACATGTTTCCCCAGTCTAGGGCAAATACTACACCAGCATAGCCAGCATAGCTTCTTCCCTCCTCCCATTGAGAACAATGAGGAGGGAAATGTTTTTTTAGAATGTTTTTTTCCCCCTAAAAGGCAAAAAAAGGAGGAGAAAGCTATCCTGCACTAGGGATATATGGATTGTGTGAAATCCGTTCTGTCTGTGTTTCACAGTTTTTTAGGCATTTTTGTTTTGTTATCTGCTCATCGACGGAAATGGATTTTCTTGTTTCCAAATTTGTGCAAACTTGCATGTGCAGGAATGTGCAAATCCCCACAAATTGCACAAATCTCCCCAAATGTGCATTTTCACACTTTAGCCAATAGGGGAAATGCACATTTCTGGCTGGGTGTGTTTATCTCTGGGTGTTTTATTACCCTAGTGCTCATATGGGTGTGTGTCTATGTATGGGTGTGTTTATACATTTAAATGTTAAAGATCTATTTCCTATTGACATTTTTCTACAGGAAATTTTAATCCTTGACATTTGAAAACTTGTGGTCTCTTTTTCTTTGGGGGACCCAGCCTAGATCTAATAGCCAACCCATACTACCTAAAAATAGATACCCAAGACCTAGACAGTTTGAGGCTGGTTTGATGGAGGCAGCCAGACAATTAAGGACTTCCACTTGTGTGGCAGCAGAAATGGCCCCAGGAAAGGAAGAGCATAAAGGAGTGTGGGCTGGGCACTCAATTTTGCCTCTTTCTCCTTCTACTCATGGAACAAAGCAGTGCTAGTCCATGACAGTACGTGTTCAGTCTGCTCATGTAAATGTTAAAAGGGTGTGTGTGTGTGTGTGTGTGTGTGTGATGGTGGTGGTGGGTGAGGCTGTGCATACTAGTGGGTGACTCAGGAAATAGCTCTAGCCTCACTCTTGCTCTGGTGCAGTCATACTCTACGCATTTAATAAGATGCTATCAATTGTCATTGGGCTTGAACCGTTTTTCCAAGTTACTAATTGTTGTTGTTCAGTCGTGTCCGACTCTTCATGACCCCATGGACCATAGAACACGAAGCCTTCCTGTCCTGCGCTCTCTCCCGGAGTGTGCTCAAGTTCATATTCATTGCATCAGTGATGCTATCTAGCCATCTCATCCTCTGCCGTCCCCTTCTCCTTTTGCTTTCAATCTTTCCCAGCATCAGGGTCTTTTCCAGGGAGTTGTCTCTTCGCATTAGGTGGCCAAAATATTTCAGCTTCAGCTTCAGTATCTGTCCTTCCAATGAGCACTCAGGGTTGCTTTCCTTTAGGATGGACTGATTTGACCTCCTTGCAGTCCAGGGGACTCATAAGAGTCTTCTCCAGCACCACAATTTGAACATATCAATGCTTCGGTGCTCAGCCTTCCTTATAGTCCAGCTCTCACAGCCATACATTACTACTGGGAAAACCATAGCTTTGATTATACGAACCTTTGTGGGCAAGGTGATGTCTCTGCTTCTTACTATGCTGTCTAGGTTTGCCATAGCTTTCCTCCCAAGGAGCAAGTGTCTTTTAATTTCATGACTACAGTCACCATCTGCGGTGATCTTGGAGCCCAAGAAAGTAATTTGTCACTGCTTCCATTTCTTCCCCCTCTATATGCCAGGAAGTGATGGGGCCAGATGCCATGATCTTAGTTTTTTTAATGTTAAGTTTCAGACCAGCTTTTGTACTCCCCACTTTCACCCTCAACAAGAGGCTCTTTAGATTCTCTTCACTTTTTGCCATTAGGGTGGTATCGTCTGTGTATCTGAGGTTATTGATAATTCTTCTGGCAATTAGGGATGTCAGAGAATCCCACCATGGATCTCGGTGAGGCCGAATGCCAGGGCATTTGCCCCCCCAAAATCCGTGGTGGAACGAGGCCCCCCCACCCCCCATCCTGCGAAATGAGCCCGGAACGGAGCACCTAAGTGCTACCATCCGTGCTGACTTGCGAATGGCAGCCGCATCTGCGGCCGCCATTAGCTTCTTCCATATAGCCGTGATAGGCTATGTAAATAGGGATTGTGGAGAATTCTGCCATGGATTTCAGTGAGGCCAAATACACTGGCATTCAGCCCCGGAAATCCGTGGCGGAATGGCCTGCCAACCCCCCTGCCCCGTGGATCCCCCCTGGGATGAGACTTACCTGGGGCAGATGTTCTGGACGGCAGCAGCTCCAGTGGTCACCATTTGCTGCAGCTGCCATTTGCAGTCTGGTCTTTTAAATGTTTACATAGGCTAAAATGGCGAATAAAAAAGGAATGCAAATAGCGCCCACTACGCTATTTGCATTCCCCTTTCTTTGCACCATAATAGTCTAGGTAAATATTTACGTAGACTAAAACAGCGAAAAATAAGGAACGCAAATGGTGGCCGCCATAACTGCCTCCATTTGCGTACGCTGTTTTTTTTTTTTACCCAGATGTGATAGGCTACGTAAAGACTTACGTAGCCTATCACGGCTCCCTGGCTGGACGCAAATGGTAGCCGCTATGGCGGCCGCCATTTGCATCCGCACCAGCCAGTCCATGGCCGGAAATCCAGCTGTGGATGACCTTGGCCTGGCCGGCTGCTCCGCGGAGCAGCCGTGGAGCAGAGCCGACCGTCAAGGATTCCGAGGGGGAGGACCGGATCGCCTCCCCCCCGTCGAGGATTCTGGGGGGGAGGACCGGATCACCTTCCCCCCGTCGAGGATTCTAAGGGGAGGGACGGAGCGCCTGCCCCACCACCACGAACAGAATATGCTAAAAGAATCCGTGGAATCTCCGTGAAGCAGAGCTGGCCGAAAATAATTTCGGGGGGAGGGACGGAGCGCCTCCCTCCCACCGCTAATGTCACCCTTTGAAAAGGTAAGTGGCTTTCATATATCCCTACCAGCAATCTTAATTCCGACCTGTGATTCATCCAGCCCGGCGTTTCTCATGATGTACTCTGCATATAAGTTAAATAAGCATGGTGACAATATACAGCCTTGTCGTACTCCTTTCCCAATTTTGAACCAATTGGTTGTTCCATGTCCAGTTCTTACTGTTGCTTCTTGACACTCGTACAGGTTTCTCAGGAGACAGGTAAGGTGGTCTTGTACTCCCATCTCTTTCAGAATTTGCCACAGTTTGTTGTGATCCACACAATCAAAGTCTTTAGCGTAGTCAATGAAGCAGAAATAGACATTTTTCTGGAATTCTCTTGCTTTCTCCATGATCCAGCGAATGTTGGTGATTTGATCTCTAGTTCCTCTGCCTCTTCAAAACCCAGCTTGTAATTCTGGTAGTTCTCAGTTCACATGCTGCTGAAGCCGAGCTTGTAGGATTTTGAGCATAACCTTGCTTGCATGTGAAATGAGAGCAATTGTGCCGTAGTTTGAACACTCTTTGGCATTGCCCTTCTTTGGAATTGGAATGTAAACTGACCTTTTCCAGTCTTGTGGCCACTGTTGAGTGTTCCAAATTTGTTGGCATATTGAGTGCAGCACTTTAACAGCATCATCTTTTAGTATTTTAAATAGCTCAGCTGGAATACTGTCATTTCCGCTAGCTTTGTTGTTAGTAATGCTAAGGCCCACTTGACTTCACTCTCAGGATGTCTGGCTCAAGTTCAGTGACCGCACTATCATGGCTATCAGGGACATTAAGATCTTTCCTGTATAGTTATTCTGTGTATTCTTTCCACCTCTTCTTAATCTCATCTGCTTCTGTTAGGTCCCTGCCTTCTTTGTCCTTTATCATGCCCGTCTTTGCATGAAACGTTCCCTTGAGATCTCTGATTTTCTTGAAGAGATCTCTAGTCTTTCCCATTCTATTGTTTTCTTTGATTTCTTTGCATTGTTCATTTAAGAAGGCCTTCTTGTCTCTCCTTGCTATTCTCTGGAAATCTACATTCAGTTGGGTATATCTTCCCCTTTCTCCCTTGCTTTTCGCTTCCCTTCTTCCCTCAGCTTCTTGTAATGCCTCATCAGACAGCCACTTGCTTTCTTGAATTTCCTTTTCTTTGGGATGGATTGAGTTGCTGCCTCCTGAACAATGTTACGTACCTCTGTCCATAGTTCCACAGGCACTCTGTCTATCAGGTCTAACCCCTTAAATCTATTCCTCACCTCCACTGTATATTCATAAGGGATATGATTTAGGTCATACCTGAATGGTTTAGTGGTTTTCCCTACATTCTCATAAATGTATGGTCTATTCGTTTAATCAGTGGCCCCAAAATTGATACATCTGCATATGAGAAGA
This sequence comes from Heloderma suspectum, assembly GCF_057233095.1. Taxonomy (NCBI): domain Eukaryota; kingdom Metazoa; phylum Chordata; class Lepidosauria; order Squamata; family Helodermatidae; genus Heloderma; species Heloderma suspectum. The sequence continues at coordinate 178,960,058 of NC_139461.1, forward strand.
ACTAATGCATTTAAGTTTGTTGTTGAATGCATCCTGTGAATTTCATAACATTGCAAATTATATTTTTGAGCATGCTGAGTGCCCAAATGGTTGGAAAATCATCCCAGTTGTGTTGAGCTCATTACCCACTCATATTAGTCCACTGAAGTGGGCTCCACACAGAGAGGGGATAGCAGGGCCCTATTGGTGGCCCTGCCTGATGTTGTGTGGCTTCCTGGCTCCACTCTTTGACATCCTTTTGTCATATGTGGATGTCTGAATAGGTAAAGCCTATGCATCTAGACCTCTATATGCATAGGCTACTGTCTGATCTAGAACACTGAACTATCACAGTTCCAGATAGTGTGGAATACTATGCACATAGGCGTACCCTATCTAGAAATCCATATGCAACATGTGGACGCTGTGGTGGGGAGCCACATGAAGTGCGATATGCGGCTAGTGACACAGCCTCACTGTCTCTTCTACCTATGTACAGTCTTTATTTATTTATTCATTGCATTTATAGCTCTCCTTTTTTCCTCCAAGTAACCCAAGGCAGAATACACAATCCTACTCGTCCTCCATTTTATCCTCACAACAACAACCATGTGAGGTGGGTCAGGCTGAGAGTCTGTGACTGGCTCAAAGTCACCCAGTGAACTTCCATGGCTGAGTGGGGACTAGAACCCAGATCTCCTGACCCCCAGTCCAGCACTCTAGCCACTACACCACACTGGCTCTCTTAGTATTGTTACTGAGAATAATCATGGAACAATCTTCTTATTGGACAGAATACTTTCTGCACATTTTTTTTTTCTGAGATGTCTATCAATAAAAGTGTTAGGAAGAACTATGTATCAATCCACCCCGCCCCCCACCCCCACATGGACACCACTACCTGTATGCATACAGACCAACGTGGGGCTTGCTAGAACCATTCCTTCCACTCACACTGCATTGCTGCTTATGCCTGCGTGCACGCAACCCACAGAGTGCTGTGCTGGGCCATTGCTTGAAGCCTGTGCACACTTCTTCTATCCACCCCTGGGTCTCCCACTTGCCTGGGGGCAATGAGCCCTGTGCCAACCTCTCTGTGTGTAAGACGCTGCACCGATATGAACATGGGTTGTGCCTGGTTAACAACAACAACAACAACAAAATATTAAAAGGGAACATTCAAGGAAGGAGCCTGGAATAACTGAGGAGGCTAGATACCTTCAGTCTTCTCCCACATGGCTGTGAGTCTTCTCCACATTTGTCCAGGGTACCATATTTATCTGGGAATCAGAATGTGTCCCCACCAGAGCCACTGGGTAGGCATGGGTGAGAATTTCATTTCATTTCAGTTTTGATAAGAATCTACCGAAATTCACAAAAGTCTTCATTTTGGGGAGAAAGAGCGTGAGATTTTAAAAATTCTAATTCATGAGAAAGAAAAACTGACAAATTTGCCATCCTCACCACTGGGTCATGCTATTTCATTCTGGAAGGTTTTTTCCCCCTTTAGATTCCCCAGGTTTTTCTTATACCACTGCCATGACAGATGAACTTATTATAACCCATACAAGATTAGTAGTAGCTTTCTGTCTTCCCCAAAATGCAAAATATTGAAAGTTGAGGAATATGCATGACATAATATGGCATCCTGAAAGAGGCAAGGCCCTTTTCAAGTCTCTTAGGTGAAGGGACAAGTAAGCGATCAATAAGAAATGTCACTTTGCATTGATAGGAACATTGAGATTATGACTCAGGGGTTACAGAAGCATCTAATGTTAGGTTGCTTTTTAGTTTTGTTTTCACTGGCTTTTGTATAAAAAACCATGTTCCTCTACCTCCTCTGCCACCCCTTTCTGGCCAAACATGCAATATCAAAGATCTTACCCATTAGAGAGGGGGAAAGAATGAATCCCACAGCATTTCTTTTTAATAACTGTTCAGCTACAAAATTTTATTGGTATCCTTTTATGTTCCCTCTAGAGAATGTAATGCACAAAAGCATTGCCACGGAACATATAAAATTACAAATGAAATTTATTGTAAAAAGTAGAATGTCTTCTAGACTGGTGTCAGTATTTATTTTCATTCATAAAACAAAGCCAAAAAAACTGCAGGTATAATATATTCATTTGTCAGCAAGTTCATGGGTGTAAATTGCCATCCAACGTTATTGACTGATATAAGACAGATATTGAAAAGACAATTTAAATTTACTCTTCCAAACATAAACTGTTCCACAAAAGCACTGTAAAAACTCCTTCATGGTTTGTTTGTTTGTTGGTTGGTTGGTTGGTTTGTTTGTTTCTGTTGTGCTTCACACTTATGGTTAACTACATAATTTGGTTGTGTCATAATCCACTGTGTTTGGCAATTTGGCGGTGAAGGCCTGCAAAGCAGATTGAATCCTCACCACCTCACTTGTGGACAGCTTGAGTCTGTGACGCAGCAGGCATGAGAAAAGGTCTAGACGACGTTGGCCAGGTGGAGAGAGCTTATTTACACGGTCCCGTATCTCTAATAGCTGCAAGAGGGCCGAGTCCTGAGATCCCTGAGTATAGGGGTAATCCAGCTGCAAAATCAAGTCCCGGATTGCTTCCGGATCAAAGTGCATGCTGTAGCCAAACACTTGGATGCTGTTGATTTTCATGTAGCCCAGGTTCCGGGAGGGGTCGATAAACTCCAGGGGTTCATAGTAGATGCTCTCGTTGCCATTGGGACCACTGGACTTAATGCGACTCCTCAAGTAGATGTGGACTGTTTCGAAAAATGTCTTCCACTTGTTGCCTAGAGTCAGCGTCCAGTTATAACACTGAAGGGGTAAGTCTAGTTTAGTCCGCTCCCAGTCTGGGAAACTATTTTCATTGACAGGCATAAACCAGCTCTCGGAGTGGCTACCTCCAAAAGGATTCACGTAAACAGCCAGGACAGGCTCCAAGGTGCTGTTCTTTGTGAGGCAAATTTGAAGAGAGAGACCCAATATCATATGGACCAGGCTAGACTTGTACTTGTTGCTCTTAAGGGTAAGGAGCATCCGTTTGCGCCAGGAAGGGTCAAACCAGCTATTCAGCCGCATGTCGTTGCTGATGAAGATTGCATGGACCTCAATCCGGCGGTCCATTTTCTGCAATAAATACTTCATCTCCAAATCCTGGAGGTCAGTCTCAAACCCGATGTAGTGCTCTGTTGAGTCTGCTGCTTCAGGCTTGCAAAGCCCTTGACTCAGCATGTACCCAGTGTTACAGGTCCCACAGCGGGTACGGTTATCAGGTGCACAAGTTAAGCAGGCGGAACCGTCTCCCACAATGCATGGCAAAGAGGCAAGGCAGGTGACCTGGTCATTTGGACATGTGCACGAGTGAGTCTCTTCAGAAAAGCTGCCCAGGAGGCCATTTTCATTGCAGTACAGAAAGGACTGGATGCGGTTCAACCAATAAGTAGAAGATCTGTGAAGTAGACATGAAATTAATGAATATACAGAGTGAGATGCAAAGCAAAGTAATACAGTCAAGGTATTTTTAAAATCACTTTGAAGAATAAAACTTTATTTGACATATTGGGAATATGTCCTGATATGATTTATACTAAATGAAATACCCTTTCTAAAGTGCAGTGATTAAGGGATGGAGGTGCAATATAGAAAATTCATCATTTTAATCTTACCGCAGCCATAAATTTGCTGGAGGGTGAGGGGAGAGGGCTTAGACAAACCATTATCTCCCTGTCTTAACACACACACACACAGTACAGTAGGTGTATAATAATTCTGGCCTACTTGCAGGTCTATTGTAAAGATAAGGTTATAATGTCATGTAATTATGGCACATAGAATCCATTATGACATATACATTGCTATTAGAATGAAAAATCACCAATAAAACTTGTGACAAGCAGATACCAGTTCCTAGCAAACAAAGACCCCACCCAGATGCAGGTTGTTCCAGGGAACAAAAGCAAATTATGAAGATTCCTCCTCTCATACTACTTCTATAACAAATGTCATTATATGGTCACTTGGGGCTAAATCTGAGAGCTTAAGGACACAATCCTATGCATGTTTAGACAGAAAAATGCCCTACAACTCCCAGCATTCCCCAGCCAGCATGGATCCTGACTCAGCAATTGTAGCTCTTTCTTCAAGCTGAGTTGGGAAGCTGGACTCTTTCCTGGTCTAGGGTTTGGTGTTTGGAATTATTCTGTTTAAGGTGTTTCTTATTTATGTGTTTTAGAAGTACAAAGTGTGTTCGTCACTTTGTACTTCTAAAGGCAGGGTATATCCCAACGAGGTGGGAACAAAGTCCTCTGCTCCAGTTTTAGAGGCAGTTGAGCCCCAAATATGTGGATCACATTTTGTTGTGCAAATTTGTGCATATTTTCCATTCTGTTGCATCTTCAACTACCATGATTTCCTAATAGTCAGACTGAACAACCACTTCCCACCTACACACACACTCACGCACGCACCAGAATACTAAGATCAACTGAAGTAGTTCCAGGCATCATTTTCTGAATGTAGAACAATGTTACTATGACCCTATTGTTGAGTGGATGAGCCTTGTCTGCACAGTTTTTCCATGTGCAAAACAGATTAATTAAGCTATTCCTTTATGTTTCTGCCATCTCATTTCCCTCATCTCAAGTTCAAAATCAGATGACAATGGGAGCTTACAGTGAAATATGTAGACTAGATTGGATGCAGAGAGTTTCCAGGAAAATAGGCCATGTAGAAATGACATACTCTGACAATGGTTGAGAAGGCAGTGATCTTCATTGTATTTGGTGTTTTCCAGGATGCTTGCCACACTCTTCGAGATTCATTGATTCTCAAACAGCATATTTTGGCCCTGGCTACATTGGATTCTGTTCCATATTGCTGAGGACTTTTGCTCTTCTCTGAGTGTTCAAAACATGCTGTGATGCATAAAATACAACAGGCCAAACAACACCTTGGTTTAAGAGATCAGCCCGTCAGCACTGAATGGCTCTGGCATTTGACCTGAGGGAATTCAACATTTTCTTCGTCACAGTAAAAGTGATGTCAACAAGACCAGCACACGAGAATGCAAAAACTGTATATCTGAGCCAAGTGGGGCACTCAGTCTGAGTAGTGACAGTCTGCATATAATGGTTGAGCTGACGTGTGCCATTCCCCTTCCCCACACATCTAAATTAATGTGTGTTGCAGGCACACCAGGTGGTGGCCCATGCACATAATTTCCCTCCCTACTTCTGGAGTAGAAAGAGTTGCACCCTACTCCACCTTTCACTGGGTGGGCTAAGTGAACTGGGCCATAATAAGGTCAGCCTATCCATATAAGTTAGGAAGGATTGGTTTTATTGCAGAGTAATTTCATGTATATTTTACAAAGTTAATAACATTACATATACATATAGAGGCAGCTTTAAAACAAGTAAATTGATAAAGTATGCTTGTGACATTGAAAAGCCTGTACTGTTTCTCCAGTTCAAAACAATGTTTAAATATGAGTGTGCCTATGTACAGCACACCAGTTTCATTTTGCAATGCCATGTGTTTCAAAAGGCTAGAACAAAGTGATTGGTTTAGTTCAGCCCAGTGGGGACAAGAGACAACTATGTGAAGAATTCTGAGTACCAAACTATATTCCTGTCATACTAATCTCCTTAAGAGATATAAAATGATCTACTAAAAGAAACATCAGATCAAAGTGGGAAGGGGCAGGTTTTCAATTTACACTCCTCTGGAGATGTTCACATTTGTCCACCAGTTTTAATCACATACAACAACAACAATAAATGCCCCTTATTTCAAATACTGTGATTGTGCTCTACATGTGAATTTAATTAAAATGGGGGTTTGGACCATGTTGTCATGTTCTGGCATACAATTAATTTAGAATTGGGATTGTAACTTCTGTGTCTGATGCTGTTATTCCCATCTCAAGTATAAAGAGTACAAAGTGCTTGAGATCATGCACACACTAGCTCTAGGCAAGGGTTAGGCCAGGGGTGTTGAACCTCAGCCCAGTGGGCCATATCTGGCCCACCTGGGGCCCCAATTCAGCTCTCTGGGGTTCCCCAGAAGACCTCTTTTTTGGGGGGGAGGGGGGAATCACCAAAAATCAAGCAGATTTCCATGAGTAGAGCCCTTCTTCTCACAGTTAGCAGCTCCTGGATCCAGACCCTTCATTTTTGTAGGTGAGCTGGGCTACATATTCGAGCCACTTTTGTTTTGGATTTGCAGAAAGGTGTGTATGGCTGTGGATTGAGACGGTGGGGCACTGGGAGTCAAGTCGAGCTGATCCCTCAGTGTATGGCCTGGGTAGAGTGAAGGATGGGAAAAAGGGAAGCCAGTTTGAATTCACACCAAACACTTTATGAAGTAAATGCTAACTCTTTGAAAGAAGATCACATTCTATTTGTTGTGGATTATCATCCTGCTGCCCCTAATTACCAACAGACATTGAAAGATAGTTAGCATATTATATTCTGTTGTGCTCATTTAACAGAAGCCATTAATTCTCCATCATGTATCACATTCAGAAAACCACCCAGTTTATGTAAATTGTTAGTTAAAGCTGCACTTAAACAAGGTATTTGCAACCCAGGATCGCATCAATGTAAATTAGTGCATTGCATTACCTGAAGTTACCACAAAGAGACCACTTCTTTTAGAAGCACAGTTATTAACAAAACTTATTGCATTAGACAATCAGTAACATGTACTTCCACTAATGTGATTTATTTAATTGAATGTTTTAAAAATGGATGTATGTAGGGATGCTGTGGGCGCCCGATTCCATCCAGGAATCTGGAGGACCCCCACCCACCCACCCACACCCCCGAGCCCCTACCCCCGAGCCCTTGCCCCCACTTGTCCTCTGCCCATGCTCAGTGAGTGGCCTGCACTCACCCCAGTGGCCTCATCGAGCTCCATGGCCACCATTTTTTTTAAAAAATGGCACTCACAAAATGTGCATATTTGTGTATGTGAAAAATGCTCATCTACAGAATTGCTTATCTACATATTTGCTTATCTACAGAAATGCACATTTTTACAAAAATGCATGTTTCATGCATATGCAAATATGTGCATTCACAAAATGTGCATTTTCGTGCATACGCAAATATGTGCATTTTTGCAATTGCCATTTTATTTTTTCAAAAAAAGGTGACCACAGAGCTTGACGAGGCTACTGGAGTGAGTGCATGTTGCTCACGAAGCATGGGAGGGGCTCAAGTGCAGTCCGGGGACTGGTTAGTGGTTAGCAGGAGCAGGGGCTGGGCAGGCACCTGGAGAACCCAGATGGGGGTGGGTTCTCACATCCCTAGTTGTATGCAATATGTAGAGAAAACTACAACCAACCGAAGAACAAGATTCCATAACCACAAATCTGTGATTATTACCAAAAGAACCCTAGAGCAGTCTGTTGCAATATATTTTACTCACCTGCACATAATCTCTCTGATTTACAATTGCTTGCAACTGAACAAGCAAAGGACACTGGCATGCTTGACAAAAGGGAAAACTTCTGGGTCTACAGACTTAGAACTCTTAGTACAGATGGCCTTAATCTGGAGGACAATTCGTAAGCATTACATCAATCATGCCTCTTTTGTTTTGTTTTGTTTTTTCTCCTTAGGAATTTTCATTCCAAACTCCCAGGGTGGAAGCTGAAACATTTAGCTCTAAATATATTGTTAAACTACTCTGTAATTAGTCTATCTGTCTTTCATATATATGGCCTTTCTTTATTGAGTTGCAAATTATCCTTCATCTAAGAGCTTTTAATAATATACAGATATTATTAAATATAATTGGTTAATTAGTGGATTTATTTGTTAAAAAGCAGGTGGCAAATCACCGAAAAATCTTTAAATGTAAAACTATGCTACTACCTAAATGTAAAACTATCCTACTACCGTCCTAAACCCATCTTTCCTATTAATGCATTCCACTACCCTCAGTAGAAAAATGCCCCTAATCTGCACATCTAAAGACCTTGGACTCTCCCAGTCCATAGCAAAATCACCTTCCTTAATTAGCCTGTGACCTTCATGTTATTATCTTGTGCTGATCTTTTGCTGGTTATCTGAGGTCTGGCACAGTGATAATGCCTTACGCTTCCCCAAGATGTCAGAGCAGTAAAAACAAAAAAACAAAACAAAAAAACCCACTTTAACCTTTAAAAAGGTAGTTTTCATTATTTTTAATTAAGCTCATCAAACTTAAGTACCATATCAGTCAGATAAGGAGCAGCTGTTTGTGAAGCTATCATGGTGTGTTCTTATCTTCTAAACAACAGATTTGCCCTCTTGGTTGCTTATTGATTAAACAAAGTCACATACAATTTGCGAGCCTCCTAAAAAGTTCATCACTTCTCCTTCTGGGGAACTTGGCATTTAATATTAAATTTCTCCATTTGGATGTTTTATATGCAAATGCTCTTTCCTTAAAATGCACTGTGAAATGGCATACATCAGTAAACAGCAAATGTGGAGGCCAGGGCCGTATGGCTCCCTCCAATTTTCTTTCAGCAGCATGGAAGCTGCTCCAGTGTAGGGATGACGGAGAATTTCTCCCCGAAACTTCGGGGGGCCGAGCGCCAACATGTTCGGCCCCCCGAACAAGTTTCGGGGAGAAATCCTCCGCCCCCCCGCCCCCCGCCCCCCCCCCGGGACGGGACTTACCTTCCCTGAATGTCCCTCCCGGCGGCGGGTCCGGCTGGCGGTTCGTCCGGTGTTCGAGCGGGGCGGGAGCGGCAGCCGGTCTTTCGACCGGCTGCCGCCCCCGCCACTGCAATGAAAGAAAAAAAACAACACGTCCCCTGATAGGCTACGTGACGATTCACGTAGCCTATCACGGCTGACTTTCCAGATCTAGCCGTGATAGGCTACGTGAATCGTCACGTAGCCTATCAGAGGACGTGTTTTTTTTTTTTTAACTTTCGTGTTCGCGGCCGGGCGAGGCGGGAGGCCTCCCCCCCCGGCCTGAATTTCGGCTGGGCGAGGCGGGAAGCCTCCCCCCCCGGCCTGAATTTCGGCCGGGCGAGGCGGGAAGCCTCCCCCCCTGGCCTGAACTTCGCGGGGGGAGCAGCGAAGCGCTCCCCCCCACCGCGAAAAATCTGCGAGAAAAGGTAAGTGACTTTCGTTCACCCCTACTCCAGTGTTCTCCTCCCCATTCTGTAGTGTTCGGTGATGTTGGCAATAGAGAAAACTGAACTTTTGTCCATCCAAATCTCTCCCGGGATTTTGATATTTCAAATTTCCTGACCTTGTTTTCAGAATGGCACTGATGAGTAAGTGCCATTTGCATTTCTTTGGTTTATGATTTCAGAACTTTCTTCAGACCACCATGGATGTGCAGTTGCCATCATGTTCAGTTTGCATTTCTTTTTTCTTTCTAGTTTACAACAGCACACCAGTATGCGCACATCGATGAAATCACAGCCCAAAGGGGAATCTTGATGTGACTGCATAGCTGCATTGACTTTTTTTTTTTGCCCTGTGATTTGATCAGTGCGCATGGATGTACATGTGCATTCTGTCATGGTGGAGAAAGGAATCCTGATGTAATCATGTGATCACACTGAGATGCCTTTTTGCTGTGTGATTTAATTTATGTGCAAACTGGAAACCTGTAAGGGGGGGCATACCAAATTTAGGAATTTCTGTAAGTCAGAGTGGAACGAGGGGCAGAGGGTGGGTTCAAACAACACACTAAGCCACCCCGCAAATATAGACTGCTCAGTGTAGATTGTTCATGGAACAACCCACAGTGTGCCCGACAGACAATTGGGTGCACCGTGGTTGTTCTCCCCCTCCTTCCCTCTTGGTCCTCCAGCTGGAATCCCAATGTCCTGTGTGGCTGAACCCATCTTGTCTGCCCATCCTGTCCCCCTCCTCACTGTGATCATGACTAGGGATGCTGGAGAAATCCACTGACGACTCCAATGAGTCTGCAGCAGACTGGCTCCTCTTACCTGAGTGTCCCTCAGATTTTGTGCATGGTGGTTTTCTGGCTTTAAAACAGGCAAGATACGCTAATGGTGGCTGCCATTAGCCAAATGTGGGAAAGTTATGGCTGTAGTATACGCCATTTGTGGCTGTAAAGCGCTTACTTCCATGTAAATTATGTCTGTAAATGCTTTATGGCCATGATTTACATAGAAGTAAGTGCTTCACAGCTGCAAATGGCATAAAATAAAATATGCACATTACGGATGATACTTTCCCAAAATATGCTTATGGCAGCCGCCATGAGCATATCTTGCATATTTACAGCCAGAAAAATGCCCCGTGAAAGCCAGGACTCTGGAGAAATCTGGTGAGCCCTAAGCAGCCTGGATTTCCCCACAACGGACCCCCCCCAGACCAGTCATCATGGCGTTCATCCATCCCTATTCATGACCCCTCAGAAATTTATGCAAATGCATTCATAATTTTTTAAAAAATATTTTCCTCAGGCTCAGAAATTTGTGCAAATGGGGTTGTAATTTTTTTAAAAAAATATTATTGTTGGTCTCACACAAATGTGCTCTTATGGTTGTTTCATATGCGTAGCCTTGCCTGGTCAATTTCCTTGTATGTTTCAGCTATCAAAGGGAGCACTGAAGGGCAGTAGGTAACATACATGGACATACATGGACATTGACAAGGTGAGACTGCATATAGGGTAATTTGTGCACTGTTGCCTGGGGCCTATTGCCAAGCTGTCAATGGAAAAGCACCAATAAAGGGGGAAATTGGCAAAAGTAGGTGCACCAAAAGTGTGTGTGGGGGGCAGTATCTCTCAGTTAGCAATGTGATCCTCTGTGCTTTAAGTGTTTAACTGACACTTCTCAATATCCTCCACGTTTTCAGCACTTCCCTGAGTCTCCAGCTACTTCAGAAAGGGGGAATCTTAACTTCCCTCTTTTTGTGGCTCCTTTTTGGAGCACTCAGTGCTGCACTTACTGCACTGACACAGTTCGAAAATACCCCACAATTGTCTGCAAATTTAATGTCTGCGATGTAAAAGGCGGGAATTATGCCTAAATTTAAGGGCTAAATTTAAGGGAGGTAAGGAGGGGAAATTTTCACATCTACACTAACTGTTCCATTAATGTAGGTATGCAAATCCCCCCCATTTATTTGTATGTCAGAAGATAAATGATTATACATATATTCATTTATTCTCTTCCATCTTTCTTTTTTTCTTGCTTTTCTTTATATTTTTTTCTTATTTTTTATTTCAAAATAGATATGGTATGCTGTATTTAAATTTACTGTTAGAGGGTAATTGTGTACATGCATTTATATATCTAGTATAAAATATATTACTGATCGTTGAAGGTTTATTTTAAGTTTTATTATTATATAACACTATATTTATTATTATTATTATTGGCTACTGGGACTGAACTGTAGACCTGTTTCTTTGATATAAGTTTGATGATATGATATTGAAATGTAAGGTTGTTTATTAAACTGTAAGATTGTTAAGGTATAGATATAGTTCTAAAAATAGAATGGCATTGCAGGCTGGGGGGTATTGGAGTTTAAACTTAATTTTTTAAAGGGGAGGGAGAGGGAGTGGGGAGGGAGGGGAAAAGAATCTTCTTTTCTTTTTCTTTACTTCCTTTCCTCCTCTCTTTTCCTTTTCCCTTTTTCCTTTTCTTTTTGTTATTGTGGTGTCCTCATCAGAATATTGTATTGCTGGGAAATTGTAGTATTGATCAGGTTGTTGGTATTTTTGGTATTGTTTATTTCATTTATAAAGATAAAATAAAAAAATATATTCATTTCAAAAAAATCCAGCATTTTTGTTCACGAAAAGGAATATATTACACTTGGCAGTCCTTGAAAAAGACTCCTAGACTCTATTTCCTCCTAGAAAGGATATTCTCTATTCATTGCCATTTGTTTATGTTGACTAATACTACAGAGAGTAAGGCTTAACTGGTCCCCCAAAGCAGTGTTAATAAGATTTTGCTTTTACTTAGTATGTTTTATTGACAGGAGTGTGTAAGCTTTAAAAAGGCAGCTCACTCAGGCACCCTTTAAATTTCTCCTTAGTGGGAAGCGACAAGAAGCTCTTGAAAGAATTAATTGAATGTATCTGCTTTTCATAGCGATTCCTTAAAAGCTACCATTAATAATAGGGAAATGGATTGGAGAAGTCAACACTTGCTGCTTTGAAAAAAAGGATTCCATTAAAGAATATGTTGTTCTGACAAGTGAAAATACAGAGACAACATTTCTGAGTCTGCCATAGCATATACTGTATGTATGTGTTATAAGGTGGTTGGTGAGGGTGAGCAGACTAAATCCTCACGTTTGTATAAGCCACCACAAACTTGTTTTTAATGGTCCTTGCATACTTTCAGTGATAATCTGGAGCATCTTGGGAAAAACCAGCCCTGAGTATGACCTTTTTGCATCTTTGACTCAGTGGTATCCATAGGTATGTAACACTGAGAACAGCCAAATTCCTTGTGACATGCCTGCAGTTGCATGCAAGGGCCAAAGGGATAAATGTGAAACAACATTAAAGGCTCAATACTATGCATGTTTAGAGAGAAAAAAATCCTACAACTCCCAGCATGCTCTGGCCCTTGGGCAATTGAGATAAACATTCAGGATTTTGGATTTTGGCACCCCAGGACCATCTTTGGCCAGCACCTCCTTCCATTTGTTGTGTGTGGGGTTTTTTGCTGCTTAAACACGCGCGCGTGCGCGCACACACACACACACACACACACGAGCATCCAGGACCTCTAAACCATTTAAATGAAAATGAAGAAAATGTTAAGAAGAAAATTAAGAAAAAGAAAATGAAAAGCCTCTGACTTGTTTTCCCTGAAACACTTCCTTTAGATTTTTTCCAAATTACTCAGGGGTGTGATTTGGGAAAAGTGTCCTACCCGAAGTTTAGTAACTCTGAAAATATGGTTGAGAAGCTTAGGAGGAACTCTCTGATCAGCTCTGTGCTGGTATCGTAAGATGGGCAGTATAAAATTGTTGTTGCTGTTGCTGCTGCTGCTGTTGTTGTTGTTATTATTATTATTATTATTATTGATATCCTGCCTTTTCCCCAATACTGGGGCTCAAGGCGGCTTTACAATGTTAAAACTTATACAATTAAAACATATAAATATAAATATAAATATAGCTATACAAAAGTTAAGAATATAATTAAGTCATCAATATTAAAATTGTAAAAATATTAAAACATTAAAAGACAACCACCACAACAAAAGTAATATCCATACGTCACATTTTCACAGGTCCAGACTAGTTATCCCCAAAGGCCTGCTGGAACAAAGAAGTTTTTGCATGCTTATGAAAGCATATCAAGGAGGGTGCCACTCTCGCCTCCCTGGGAAGGGAGTTCCAGAGCCTTGGGGCAGCCACTGAGAAGGCCCTCTCCCACATTCCCACCAGGCGTGCCTGTGATGATGGTGGGATGGCGAGAAGGGCTTCCTCTGATGATCTCAGGGCACGAGTAGGCTGATAAGGGACAATACGGTCTTTCAGATAACCTGGACCCAAGATGTATAGGGCTTTATAGGACATGACCATCACTTTGAATTGTGCCCGGAAACAGACCGGGAGCCAGTGAAGCTGTTTTAACTTGGGAGTTGTATGCTCCCTGTAACCAGCCCCAGTCAACAGTCTGGCAGCAGCTCTTTGAACCAGCTGAAGTTTCCAAACACTCTTCTGAGGCAGCCCCATGTAGAGCATGTTACAGTAATCCAAATGGGATGTAACTAAGGAGTGTGTCACTTTGGCCAAGTCAGTTGTTGCTGTTGTTGTTTGAAAAACTCACTGAATGTACACACTGACCCCAGTGAAATGCCTTGCATTTATATCATGTGTCACCCTAAACAAATGTATTATGGGATAGGCTTCCATGATCCCAAACCATCAGATATGTGAAGTGGTGTCCTGAGTTGGAAGGTGTGTGTGTGAGAGTGTGTGCAAATGTGTCTGTATGTATGTGTGTGCACACATGCAGGAAGAGGGGACAAAAAGCTTTGCTAAGTTGTCAGGTGAGATAAGGAGATGTGTGTGTTGCATTTTCAGGAGAAGCCATGTGAAGAGATAACTTCCATGCGTCTCACAATGTGAGATGCAGTCCACACAAGTTTATTTCACAATAAATGTGTTAGCCTTTAAAGTGCCACAGGCACAGTTGTGTGTGTTGTGTGTGTGTGTGTGTACACATGCGCGCGTGCGCGCACACACACACATTCAGCTCCAGTTTCTTGGGATTTTCTTTTCTTTTTTTTCTTGTTGGTGATTCCTTCACTGGGAGAGTGTGTGTGATAAGAACACCCAAATGGCAGAAAGGTTGGGAAGACAATTATGTGGACTGGAGGTGGATAATTGCTGTCTATTATTGAAGAGTCACTAGCTAAAATGATAATCCCAGAGCTGAACCACCCCCCCTGCCCTGCTGTGGATTTCCTGCTGGGCAGAGTGAATTTCATTGAATAGCAATGAATCCCTGTATAAAGGTTATGTCCTCAGGCACAAATCTTGTTCCCATTAGCTTGCCAATCAGAAATCCAATTTCTCCAACTGCTTTTGATGTCCTGCTTACACTCACACTGCTGAAGAATGGCGGCCTTGTTGCATTTTTGTCTAATGAACATTTAAAGCTGCACAAAAGATTTCACTTGGAATCCTTTCTGCCTCTGTCTTGCTGCTTATGATATCTTCTTGCAAGGCTGTAATCTCTTCTCTCCCAAGCCCAGCAGTTACCATGTTTGACTGCTGGGTTTTTCAAGGAGCGGAGAAGCTTTGCTGGCGGATAATAAAATAGACAAGTGTTGATGGCTGCACATACACTCTTGCTCTGATGAGTCATCATGCCTCCTTCACCGCACAATCTTTCTCTACTAGCTAAAGAATGTGGAAAGACCAATTCTAACTCTAATGTTTTCCACAAGTCAGCCTTAAAGCTGCAGAACCAGGATTGTTTTTACAAAAAGTTTTTAAAATACTGATCCTTCTCAAACACTGCATGTTTGGATGAGCTGAAGAAAACTGTTTAAGCCTAAGGGAGCTATGTGCAGGTTTTTAGAGCAGGTGCTGGAGCTTCAACTACAACTTTCTAACAAAAGGCTGCAGCCAAGTAATTGCCTCAAATCCCTATTTCTTCTGTCTTTCCTCTCAAGCCTCCATCTGCCCTTCCCTCCAGGTCCATCTACTCTTCAGCTACCTTTCATCTCTGTCCCTGGTAGGGCTGTACGAAAGTCACGTACCTTTTCGTAGGGGTAATATGCGATGGGGGGGAGGTGCTCTGCAACTCCCCCCAAAATCCTAACCCGGCTGGCTCCGCTCTGTGGCAACTCCGCAGAGCCGCCAGCCAGGTGCATTCGCAGGCGTCTGGAGCCTGTGGACGCAAATGGCAGTGGCTACGGTGGCTGCCATTTGCGTTCCCTTTTTTGCCGTGATAGGCTACATAAATATTTACGTAGCCTATCAGGGCAAAAAAACCAGGAACGCAAATGGTGGTGCCTACAGTGGCCGCCATTTGCGTTCCCTTTTTTTGCCATGATAGGCTATGTAAACACTTACGTAGCCTATCATGGCATCCCTGCATTGGCCGTGATTGGCTATGTAAGTATTTAAGTAGCCCATCACGGCCTAAATGGGGAAGTAAATGGCAGCCACATCTGCGGCCGCCATTCGCAAAGCAGCACAAATGGCACCAGGTAAGTGCTCCATTTTGCGTGCCTTTTGCGGGGTGGTGGGGCGGGGGGCTTCGTTCCACCATGGATTTTGGGAGGCCAAATGCACTGGCATTCGGCTTCACTGAGATCCATGGCAGAATTCTCTGACATCCCTAGTCCCTGGACCCTTGCCTTTTCTGCTTCCTTGTGGCTTATTTCCAGTCCTAAGACTGCCCCATGAAACTATTGTCTAGAGGGCCTATTTGAGAATTTAATGCCAAAATTGCCTTTTCCTTCCTTCAAAAAACGGGACTACTAACATTTTGATAGCTTTGAGAAGTTGGAATGTTCATGAATAGTCAATGTCATCACACTAGGACAGCCAACTGTGGCACATTATGTGATGTCATCATGCCATGAGTTTTCCCTGCCCCCAAATATGGCAGCCAATGAAGCAGAGCAGAGGCCAGCTACAGCTTTCAGCAGTGGCCATGGCATCACCATTTATTTTATTATTTATTATTACATTTCTATCCTGTCTTTTTTTTTCTCTTGCAAGGAACCCAAGGTGGCTTACGTGGTCTTCTTCTCTCCATTTAATCCTTACAACAACCCTGTGAGGTAGATTAGGCTGTGAGTCAGTGACTGGCTCAAAGTCACCCAGTGAGCTTCATGGCCAAGTGGGGACTAGAACTTGGATCTCCCGACTCCCAGTCCAATGCTCTAAACACACTGGCTCTCATAACATCTGGCTTCAGCCTGATATAATATATACAGTGTTGACAAACCATGGACAAACTGAATTTTAATAAACAGTTTACTAGCTGAGAATTTAATCTTCTCTTTCATTTTCTTTTCACACTGAGACAACAATGTAACAATATATATGTAGCGTTGCCTCTAAATATCACATCCGTACAGAAATGACATGGATTTTCCCCATAAAGTGGACATCTACACTGAATGAAAAGGAAGCGATAGTATATCATTAAGGATAAAAAAAATAATACTATAAAGGCTTACAAATAATAGGAATGAAAGAGATAGCGAGTCACATTCAGAAATGTAGGAAACTATACATTTTGTTCTTTTCACTTGTCTGATCAAATAGGAAAAAATGGGAATAAAAGCTGCCTTGTCAAAGGAAATGCTAGTTTGCACCCACAATAAATTCATTTCAGTTCCCTGCTGGGAGATCTGCCTTTCTCCCACATACAGATATCTTATTGATAGCTGTATATGGCATGACAACGAAACAACAAAGGAACAGCAATGCTGCCTTTACCTTTTCAATGGCCAGTATCTGCAAAATTAACATGCCAAATAGGGTGTGTATTTGGTTATGTAGAAAACAGAATTATTCTGTTTCAAATGAGTTTTAAACAACAACAACATACTCAACCAAATCAGTACATTCCAGAACCCTGCAGGCATGCCAACAGATTATCTACATGCAGCCTTTCCCAACTTGGTGCCCTCCGGATGCAATGGACTTCAACTCCCATAAGCCCCAGCAAACTTGTCCAATGGTCAGAAATGCTGATAGTTGTAGTACAACAGCTCTGGAGGACACCAGATTGAGGAAGGCTGGTCTAGAAAGGGTGAGGGTGAAAGATCAGAGCTGCTCCTGACATTGCAATAAATGGAGAAGCCCCATGTGAAGGAACTCCCAGTGGAGCTCTAGCTCTCTGACGTGGTACAAACAGCAACAATCGAGGCATGCATAAGTGGTCCAGCAATTCTATAGCCAACTAGGGATGTGCACTTGAAAAATGCTTGGGTTTTTTTCCCTTTCTTTTTCATTTCAATCACTTCTGGCATTTGTTCCTTTTCACTATTCATTACTATCTCATTTGTTCTCTTTCATTACTATTTCATTCATTTCTCATTTCTCCTCTGTTTCATTTCTACATTGATTTTGATGAAGACCCAGCCTTCCTTCTGATGCCTGTAAGTCTGGATTTTACCATCCAAATGGCAATTTTCAGATTTTGTTAGGGATGTACGGAACACCTACCTGGCTCCACGCCGGGCAATCCGCGGTGGGGGAAGGCGCTCTGTCCCACCCCCTGGAATCCTCGACGGGGGGGAGGCGATCCGGTCCTCTCCCCCGGAATCCTGCCTGGCTGGCTCCACTCCACAGCCAAGCCGTGGAGCCGCCGGCCGGCTCCGGCAGCATGCAGCCGGACATCCAGCCGCTGGGCAACCCTGCAGGGATGCAAATGGCGGCTGTCGTAGCCGCCGCCATCTGCGTCCCTGTATTGAGCTGTGATAGGCTACGTAAATATTTATGTAGCTTATCATGGCAGGGGGAAAAACCCCAGCGTACGCAAATGGCGGTAGACGCCGCCATTTGCATACGCTGGGTTCCCCCCCCCCGCCATGATAGGCTACATAAATACTTATGTAGCCTATCATGGGCTCTGCAGGGATGCAAACAGCATCCCTGCATTAGCTGTGACAGGCTATGTAAGTATTTACGTAGCCTATCATGGCTATGAAGACGAAGCGAATGGCGGCCGCAGGACGGCCGCCATTCGCAAAGCAGTGCGGACAGGAGCAGGTAAGTGCTCTGTTTCGCATGCCTTTTGTGGGGTGGGGGCGGCGGGGACTTCATCCCGAGTGCCTTTCGTGGGTTGGGGGGGCGGGGGGCTTCATTCCGCAATGGATTTCGGGGGGCCGGATGCAAACCAAGATCCGTCGTGGAATTCTCTGACATCCCTAGATTTTGTACTACTCCCCAAAGGCATCAGAGCAACAAAGTATCAGACAAAACTGGAGAAAAGAGTCCTAATTTATAAGCAATTTGGTGTCCTGTCCTCTAAGCTTCCTATTGCTTTATGCTTTAGATCGGACAGTTTTGTTTTTTCATGTCTTGTCACTTTCAGAGTATTCCCTCCTCCCTACAGTATGTTCCCTGGATGTATCAATTTGCAATGCCTCAGAGACTTTTTGTAAACCTGAAGGAATATTTCTTTGCTTCAGATTGGACAGTTTTCAAGCCTTGTCAGTTTCAGAGCAGTTCAAGACACAACCCCTACCTGGCTACACAAAGCTCCCCGGATGTATCAAGTTCTATGACTTTACTAAGCAATGACATGCATATGTCTAATTGTCAGTTTCAAGATTTCCTCCAAATGAGAAATGCATGGGAGACAGGCATTTTCACTTGTTTCTTCAATTCATTTGTATATTTTTGTTTGTTTCTTAGAGAAACAAATTAGAAACAAACGGGGGTGCATTCATTCTGAGGTTGTTTTTTTCCTCTCATTTTAGAAAGGAACATACACCCTGACTGTGTAGAACAGGAGGGGAAAACAACAACACATGTAGTCATAAGACTCTACTTGTCATAGCTGGCAGCGCAAGAGCTTCAGGCACACAGGGGTGGGTGTAGATCAGTGCCACTGGTATTATCACCGTTAACTGCAGTATGTTTCGAACTCACAGAGGTCTGAATCTAAAACCATTCTGATGTCAACCATTTACATTGTATGACTTATAGTAACTTCCATAACTTGGTGTCCTTCAAATGTTGTGGACTTCAACTCCCATCAGCCCCAGCCAGGATGACTAATGGGCAGGGACTCTAGGAGTTGTAGTCCAAAACATCTGGAGGGCATCACACTAAGGAAGGTTGACATCTGGATCTAGTTATAGATCTAGTTATAGATCCTGCTCCAGTTGGAGTCCCCCCCCCTCACATGGCTAACTGACATCCATGGCCCTGTGGGGAAGCAGAAGGAGCAAGGGAATAGGCAAAGGGAACATCAGGGCTTGCTCCAGTTGGACTGCCCCTCCTTTGGGAGATGAGAGGGGGGAACAGGGCCATCCCACCAGCCCTGCTGACAGTCTACCTAATTCTTTTTTCTCCCCTCCCCATCGCCTTTTTCTTGTGTGTTGTGTCTTTATTTAGATTGTAAGCCTGAGGGCAGGGACTGTCTTCTTTGTTCATTGATTGTAAGCCGCTCTAGGTTGCCTTTTTTGGCTGAGGAGCGGGATAAAAATGCAATCAATCAATCAATCAATCAATCAGAGAATGGATCTGCCTCATTCAGTGCTCTAGGACACTTCAGAAAATCCTCACATCTGAAAATTAATTCAGGGCAGTGGTGATCTCAATGCAAGTTCTTTCTGGATAATGTTAATGTTACCATCAACAATTGCTATGGAAGCACGGTTTCAAATGAAGTAATTGGAGGTTCCTATATGAAAAGGTCAGTAATGGCAGACAAGCTTACCCAAAAGGTAACTTGCCCACTGCTACTGTACTTGACACACAAGGTAAGAGCCTCAAGAAAGTTCTGGGGTGTGTTCTAGGATGCACTCAATTCACACGGAGTGACAGGCATGGCTTGAACCCTCATGAATTGAACATACACATTAAAACTCTTCCCCAAATCCTTTTCAATGCATAGGAGATTCAGGGCAGACATGAAGAGGCTCCTTAGCAGAAAACCTGGGGTCAGATCTATATTTAGTTGTGCTTAGAGTAAACCCATTAAAATCAATGAGACAAGTTAGTCATGGCTAACATAAGTTCTCCTGGTTTCAATACTCTAAGCATGACTAAATCTGAATCCAACCCTTGGTGTGGAAAGGTCTCCCTGAAACTGGAACATTTGGAAACCATAAAACTAGGAATGGAGCAGGTATTAAAACTGGGGTGGGAAGCTCAAAACACAACCTCCCCCAGTGTGACAGCTCCAGTTCATTTGCAGTACAGAACTCTTGAGTAGGGATGCCACAGGCATCCAGTTGGGGCTCGAGGCCCATGAGAAATTGCTGGCTGCCCCCCTCCAGACTCCAGTCCATAGATCCCTGTGCTTTCCTGACTCTACACACGCTGAGTCAGGCAAGTACACGGTGGCCCGATCCCTCAACGAGCTGCTATTTCATGTAAAAATGGCAGCTCAGCCTTTCCCCTAAAGACTCATTTACATAAACAGTGGCCATAAAGCGGCCATTTATGCAAGGTTACAGTTGTAACCAGTCCATTTATGCCTGTAATCTTGCATAAACTGCCACTTTAAAGCTGCCATTTACATAAATGGGCCTTTGCAGAAAAGGCTGCACCATTTTTACACAAAATGGAGGCTTGGCAAGGGAGGGAGGGGCTGCACACCACTCGCTAGGTGCCCACAGACCATTCAGAGGCTCTCCGCACACAGCAAGCAGGGGTGGGCAGCCAATGAGGGTCCAGTGAGCAGCACACAGCCTAGACTAGGGTGAATTCACCCATCTCTACTCTTCAATGAGAGCTTGACTTGAACAGGGGCTTGCATGTTGCCTCCATCACTGAAAGGCACATCCAGTTCCCCTCACGGCACCTTGCCTAAGAGAGAAAAACAAAACAACCCTTGCCTTTCTGTCAAACTCCATGATTCCTGGCAAAAAATAAATACAAAATGAAATGTATCATTTGCTGCTGGGGGGGAGGGGTCCTGTTCAGCTCCTTGCTATGCAAACACACACACACACACACACAGAATTGCAATGGAGGAGTCAATTAAGAAAGCTAAGAGTGAAGATAGTTTTTTACTGGCAAACACAGATTTCCCAGAGATAAGTCAGGGTGAAGCCAAGGTCAAGCATAAGTATAATCAGAACCCAGGGGCAGCATCAGATGTCAATAATACGGAGGTCCACACATAAGTTAAGGTCAGGATACAAGAAGCTGGAGCAGAGAACTGGTGTGGTTTTCAGCAAAGTCCAGTCAGAAAATACAGGGTGAAATTCCCAGGGCCTCCTGAGTCCCACCACCCATAGCTCAACTGCTATATATTACAATCCTTGCTCTTGAGGAGTTCTTCCTTGGTGTCAAGTACTTCATCTTAAAGGAGGTACTGATCTGCCTCTTAAGGTGATGATGCTTTCTAGGACTGGGCGATGCTCAGCCTCTAAAGCAGAACTCCCATCTTCTGTCAGGGGGCAGACCTGTGGTCCTCCTGTGAGGGCCCAGGCTCCCCATGGGCCATGTCTCCTGAAAGAAGTGGCTCCATGGCTTCATCTGTCTAAGGGAGTTCTAGCTCTTCAGATGAGGAGGCTCCCTCCAGCAGGGCATAAAAAGGGGTGTCATGGGAACTCTCCACTGCCTGTTATCCCACCCATCTGCAAGGAGGGTGTGTGTGTGTGTGGGGGGGGTGGCTTTAGGAAGGCAGTACTGGCAAGGAGACTAGGAGTGGTAGCTAAACAGACTTTTCTTTGTGTCCCACTTATGATGGGGGTATGGTCGCTGGGACAAGAGAAAGGGCCTTCTCAGTGGCTGCACTCTGATTATAACCCTTGCACTGGGAGATTTATTTACCTTCCACCCCTCTTGCTGCTTTCCTACCAATGAGTGAAAACCTTTCTGTTCCAGAAAGTGTTTTTTTTTTTTTTTTGCCACCAGGCAGATGATATTTGATGTGATGGACCTTCTTTAAGGCCTTTATCTGCTGAGCCTGTCTTCATTTTTATGCTGTTTTGTTTTATAGTGTTGTTTCATTATTTGATTGTGTTGTAAGCTGCTCTGAGCAATGCAAATCCATCAGAAGGGAGGGGTACACAGCTTTAAAAATAGATAAATGAATAAAATTGGCTTTTTGAAGTGTTCAAACTTGGGATGGGAGAACCAGCAATTTTTGAGCTCACCTGAATTCTCCAAAAATCACTTCATTTTGGCTCATTCCCATTTTTATTTTTGACATGTTCTGGGGTTCCTTCAAATAGGAAAAATAATGTGTATTTTGAACAGGGAAAGTGCACATTTCTGAGCTTATTTTTCAAAAGTGTGCACTTTTACTCCATTGATTAAAGTGTGAAAATGCATATTTTTTTGGCAAATGCACATTTTAAAGTGCACATTTAAACTCTCTCTCTCTCTCACACACACACACACACTTTTCTACATGATTGGAAATTCAGGAATTTGTGAACATTTCCTGAAAAAACCACTCTTACTTGTGTTCATGTTTGGGATTTCGAACAGGACATGTTTGCATGATTTGCGAACACAAACAAAATTCTCGTACATCCTCAGTTCAGATTTAACACTAGACAATCCTGAGGGGATTTTTAAGTGTTCAGTGTAAAACATGAAAAGCCAAATTTATCTTCAAGACAAAAAGTAGTAGGATGCTCACCCATATCTCTAGAAAAAAGTGGCAAAAGAACAATGAAGAAAGCTTTGCATAAAGTAATAGCAAATCAATACAATTATTAGGTATTTTACTATCATTGTACAGGATTTTTCTTAATGGTTCACTGCTAGTACTTTGATCTGTTTTAGAAGTGTCCTACAGTATTCCTATATCCAGGGATCATTAATCATGTGAAGTTATGTGTAGCAATTTATAGTATTGATCAATGAAGCCAAATATACATCAGCTAGGCATGAGTCCTTACAATTCAGCATGCATCCTAAGGGCAATGTTCTAGGTCAGAAAGTAGAAGTTTCATTGGGGTTCATGGCCCCATTTTGCATATAAGTGAATAAATGCATTTGCAAAAATGCACATATTCACACATATGCGCATACACACTTTTTCATGATTGCCATTTTGTTCCGAAAAAGGGCAATCGCAGCTCAACGCCCCTGCCTGGGTGAATGCGGGCAGCTCAGAGAGCATGAACAGCAGGTGAATAGGGGCAGGAGGTAAGCAGGATCAGGGGCTCAGCAAGTGCTGCTGAGGGGCACAGGCAGGGCAGGGGAGGTTCTGCCTGATTCCCATATTGAGCGCCCGCACCATCCCCAGCTGTGAATGCCAAAGTTCACCATGGCTGAGTGGTGGGTGGGGCAGAGGGGTGGAACCAAAAATAACATCAAGCCTGGGGACAGTCATGTCAACCTTTTAGAAGGGGGAAAAATTGCACAAAAGCTGTGAAACCACTAAATGTGGCCATCTGGGGAACCCCAGGGTGCTGGATTTGGATGCAAGGCAGGCTGGATTTGGTGCACAGGCCTGAAGTTTGACACCCTTGCAATAATGTGTCGCAAGTGGCAGGAAAAAGTAGCTGTGATGAAAATAGCTCCCTGCTGCAGGACATCAAGCAGTATGTCCATATGATCTGTATGGCACTAGTATGACATCTGCAACAAAGACTGTGTCCAGGTTCCCAAAAAGCACCTTGGAATATCTTGAAAAATAGCTCTCTGTCCCATGAAACAGAGGGCCTGAACAGATGACCTTGAATCCATACCTAGCAGCTACATCTTCCTCTGTATTTTTTTAACCAAGGATGCATCAATTTTCCATACTTCTTTTTTTGTCTGCTGGGATGAAATTATATGTCTTCCTAACATATACGTCTAGGAGAATATTCCACCCACCCACCTGGCCCAAACAAAAATACTCTAGGGTAGGCACAGCTACACCCCCACCCCCAATCTGGATCTTAAAAGCCCCCTTACACACACACGCACACATGGCTAGGGTACTGATCCAGATTTTTACTCTAGCATTAAAAAAGAAAAAGATGAAAAAGTCATAGCTGCTAGGTACAGATTTAAACTAGGGTTTTGGCCCCAAATTTCCAAAGCAGGTTGAAATGTGGTACTGGGGCGAAAGGGTGGGTGGGGGAGGAATGCATGATCTTCACCATATGTGCCCAGACCACTGGGTGCATCAAAGGTTTCACTGACAATTCAGTTATTTTGAGCCAGAACTCAGAATACAGTCTCATTCCGTGTGTGAGTGAAAATACTTTACTTTAGAGCATCCTCTTGCTTGAGCTGGTTAGCACAACTCTAAGGATTTATATGAAGTGCAGTGTCGTCAGCTTTTTCAAATAATATGACTTCATTTATCTGCAATATCTGTAGGCTTCTATACTCAGATAACTAAGCTATTCAGCAGAAAAGGGTGGTAGGGGTGGGGAGATGCTGCTGGCTATGAAATCTTTTTCCCCCCTTTGCCAAGATTCACAGGTGCCTCTTGTAGAGAGATTCTTTATTATACTTCACTCCTCCCCTTCAGGACACTAATCCCTATTCACAAGAGATTTAAAAGAAGAAGCGGAGAAAACCCTTTTGCTTTCTGGAGGCAGAGAATTTGTCTTAACGTTTGAAGTTAATCCTACCATGAGTAGCAGCAGCGATTATGCATCCCCCCCCCATTTTTTAAACAAGGATGCATAAATTTTGCATACTTCCTTTCTTTTTTGTTTTTTTTACTCTGTCAGGATGAAATTGTTCTTCCTAATATATAAGACTAGGACAGTATTCCCCCCAACCACCTGGCCCAAACAAAAATCCTAGCTTATTGTGTCAACCTCAAATAAAAAAAGAGAGGTGCATTTAATTATTGCTTTGTTTGCTTGCTTGTGTCTTTCTTTAATATATTTATATATATGGCCTTATATCTGAACATTTCTAGGCACTTGATAAAAATTAAAAGCTGTCAAACAAAACAACAATAATTATTACCTCTCTTTCCACTGCTTTCCCTCTATTTCCACTCTATTTCAGGCTTGGTGGATTGTTGCATACATAGCCAAAAGGCACCATCTATGCAAAAGAGCAGGATTGGGAGAACCCACAGTTTGCAGAAGTGAAAAGAAAATCTTTAGAAAAAAATCTGGGGGGTGGGAGCACAGTGGCCAACGAAAACTGAGGATGCTCAGTGGTTATGAAATGCTAATTGATGTCTGTGGTCAGGGGGACCAAGGAGAAAGGAGTAATGGAATGGAGTGTTTGGAATCTTGAATAGCAACAGTCCTTCACAGTGCAATGTTAGGTTGCAGCTCCCTCTTGCACAAGCATAAAAGTGGCAGAACAAAGCACAGCTAAAAGGCTGAGTTTAAAATGCCCAATGGAATAAAGAGATGAAGTATCAGGATACAGAAGAAGAAGAAAAACATGTTGTTGTATTCCGAGGAGTAAGAGTAGACTATTCCTTGGAATAAAGCTACCTATTTTTTTTCAACATCCTGAGACTTTGTCTCTTTATTCCAACTGGGCATTTTGGATGTCCTCCAGTTTTGTTTGATCCAGAGTTTAAAATAAGCAAGCTATTTAAAATGCCTGATCAAATTAGAAACATTTGCTTGGCACTTAAATGATGGCAGTTTTTCGGTGTGCCCAAGACCATACCCTAATATCAGCATGCCTGTATAACACAAGGACTGACATTTCTATGCACTTCTTCTGTGATGAGCAATTTCAGACTGAATCACTAAGCAGTGGTGGTGATGTTGATGATGATATTTATTATATTTATTGCATTTGTATCTCACCATTTTTCCTCTTGCAAGGAACCCAAGGCGGCTTCCATTATCCTCCTCCTCTCCATTTTATCCTCACAACAACCCTGTGAGGTAGGTTGGGCTGAGAGTCTGTGACTGGCCGAAAGCCACCCAATGAGGTTCCATGGCCGAGTGGGGACTAGAACCTGGATCTCCCCAGTCCCAGTCCAACACTTTTGCCACTACACCACACTGGCTCCCTGACTTTAGCTTTCATTCAACCAATTAAGAAACCAAAAATCTGTTAAAATGTGCTTACATCACTCACGAGACAATTGACAAATAGACCACACATTCTTTAAAACACATTGTTGGGGACAAGCCAGGACATATGTGATGTAACTGTATAAGAGGAAACACTAAGTGCAAGAGGCAGGAAACACAACAAGCTTGAGGAGTCTAAGAGGAGATGTTCACCAGCCAAGGAGTCCAAGAGGAGGTGTTGACTAGACTGTTAGTAGTAGTTCTGTGCCAAAAATGTGAAATGTCTCCTACATATGTTTTTACTATTCTCATTCAATTTGATAGAAAAGAAATTGCTGCCAAAAGTAAATTGAAAGGAGAAGAATGAATTTTGGAGAACTTCTCATGGATTGGGTTTGGGGTTCTTGTCCTTACTCTACTGAGATGGCCATGGAGAGTGCAAGATTGTCTTCTATTGCACAATAATCTCTGTGGCAGCCTATAGTCTCCTCAACATGAGGATCGGCGGGAGCCCCCCGTCTGGGTTCCCTGGGTGCCTGCCCAGCCCCTGCCCCCACTCACACACCCTTGGACCCACGCTTGAGCTCCCCGCCACTAACCAAGCCACCCGCACTCACCTGGGAGGCATCATTGAGCTCTGTGATCGTCGTTTTTTGAAAAATAAAATGGTGATCACAAAAATGTGCAGATTTGCTTGCATATATGCAAAACGGGGCTGTAAATTGCTCATATATGCAAGTTCAGAGGTGTTTGCTTGTCTGTAATCTTGTGTATATGGGCCATTCATGGCCCCATTTTGCATATACACGACTGTGTGCATTTTCACAAGTGCACATATTCACTAGGGATGTACGAAAGTCACTTACCTTTTCACGGAATTGATTTGCAGTGGGGGCGAGGTGCTCTGTCCCTCCCCCCAGAATCCTCGATGGGGGGGAGGCGATCCGGTCCTCCCCCCCAGAATCCTGCCTGGCCAGCTCCACTCCGCGGCGGCTCCGCAGAGCAGCTGGCCAGGGCCGTCCGCAGCTGGAGTTCCGGCCCCGGACGGGCTGCTGCGGATGCAAATGGCCACCATTTGCGTTTCCTATTTTTCACCTTTTTATCTTATGTAAATATTGACATAGGCTATTACGGCAAAAAAAAGGGGAACGCAAATAGCATAGTGAGCACTGTTTGCGTTCCTTCCCCCCCCCCGCTGTAATAGCTTAAGTAAATATTTATGTAGACTAAAAGGGCGAAAAAAAAGGAACGCAAATAGCGCCCACTACACTATTTGCGTTCCCCCTTTATTTTACCATAATAGCCTACGTAAATATTTACGTAGGCTAAAACAACGAAAAATAGGGAACGCAAATGGTGTCCGCTGTAGCCGCCTCCATTTGCGTACGCTGTTTTTTTTTGGGGGGGGGGTTGCTTGGCTTGCCATGATAGGCTATGTAAATACTTATGTAGCCTATCACGGCAAAGACCAGGATGCAAATAGTGGCTGTGGCAGCCAGTCGAAAGACCAGCCACCGCCGCCAGAGCTGCCGCCGTCCAGAACATCTGCCCCAGGTAAGCTCCGTCCCTGGGGGAATCCGCGGGGGGGCGGTGGCAGGCCATTCCGCCACAGATTTCAGGGGCAAAAAATAAATATTTTCATATAAATAAATATTTACGTAGGCTAGAACAGCGAAAAATAAAGGAACGCAAATATCACCCACTACGCTATTTGTGTGAGCCTTTTTTTCACCATTTTATCTTACGTAAATCTGGCTGTGGATGGCCCTGGCCGGCTGCTCCACAGCCTGGCCGTGGAGCGGAGCTGGCCATCGAGGATTCCGGGGGGGGGGAGGACTGGATCGGCTCCCCCCCATCGAGGATTCTGGGGGGAGGGATGGAGCGCCTCCCCCCCACTGCAGATTCTGCAGGGAGGAACGGAGCGCCTCCCCCCCTACCGCGAAAAATTCCGCAAAAAGGTGAGTTTCATACATCCCTAGTAATCTTGTATATATGGGCTATTCATGGCCCCATTTTGCATATACATGAATATGTGCACCTGTAAAATGTGCATATTCACACATATGCAAAGATGCACATTTGCAAAAATGTGCACATTCTCAAAATGGGGCTGTGAATGGCCCATAGATGCAAGATTTCAGGCAAGCAAATGCCTATCATCTTGCCTGTATGACATATTCACAGCCCCATTTTCTGTATATGCAAATATGCCATTTTTGTGATTGCCATTTCCCCCCCCAAAAATGGCGATCATGGAGCTGGACACTGCTGACTGGGTGAGTGCAGGCAGCTCGGCGAGTGCGGGCAGGGGGCAAGAGGGGGCAGGGGCTTGGTGAGCGCTGCTCAGGGGCGCACAGGGGGGAGTTCCACCGGATTCCCAGATGGAATCAGGTTCCCGCACCATCCCTACCTCAACTTCCCACACTTCAATTAAAGCTGGCATGAGGAAGACATCATGAGGTAATTCCTCCCAGGGTTTTTTTTTCCCCTCAGTTCAGGAAGTGTAGGTGGCCTGGGAGGCTGCATAGCAATGGAAAGATGTGCGATAGAGAGAAAACACCCACACACCCTTGGCCACCTCACAGTGATTAGGTGAGCTCAAAAACCAAAAGAAAATCAAAATTCTGCCTCAGAAAAGTGGAAGCTGTTGATGCTGTTGCCGCATACAGAAGCAGTGCAACAAACCAAAAACCCTTAGGAGAAAAGAATGAGCCTGTGCTACAACCCCTGCCAATAGTGAGCACTATCTGTGAGAAACTGTGGGAGAATTTCTCCTCCTCTAGGAGAAATTCGGTGAAATTGTCCCCCTGCCTCATTTCTCTGCCCAGAAATAAGCTGGAGAATTTTGAGAGGCCATTTGTGCACAGCTCTAGTCTGTAGTCTCTTTTGGCTTAATGTTACAGGAGGCTGCTGGGAGGCCAATGATAGTTGGGAAGGTCAAATAGACACAGGAAAGCTTTCATTCCATGGCAGGAGGATGAGGAAGAATGAGTCATGATACACAATGAGCTAGTCCATTGTTTTAACTATTTTGTCCAAAGTAGATGGGAGCAAGATGTTCCTCAGGCTAGAGGTGTTATTTCTGGAATTGCAACCAAAATTTCACCTGATGTGAAATCCAGTACAAATTTGGGGATCCTTCTTCAGGTGAAACATCCGAAGGAGTTTGAGATAAGGATGGGAGAGGAATTTGTTTGGTTAATACTAACTGACCTAATTTGCACTTCCCAAATGGATATGCGGACAGGAATGAAATTGTCCTTCTTTTTTTCTCTTTTTTATCTTCTCCAAATTTCATAATATGGTTCTCCACTTTAAAAGTATGTGCATTAGGGAAAATAACATACAAAGAGGCATACAACAGAGGAAATTGCATGCAAAATACATATATTAGGGGCAAATGTGTTCAAAACCCCATGCATATTTTTATGTAGACCTTTATAACATACAGGCTGATGTGGAAATGGGATGGAATGAACTTGCACTTGGGACCCCCCCCAAAAAAAAAAAACCCAGTGCAAAACAAAATAGAAAGCAAAATATCCATCCCTATCCAGGGAAGACAAACATGCTTTGATAAGACTAGCATTTCTCAGGGAAAATGGGTTTACACTTCCTTATTTCTTTGAGCACAGCACATTTCTAGTTCTGTCTTTCTGTGTAAGCCAACACATTAACAGTGCAATCCTCTGTAGGTCTACTTAGAAGAAGGTCCCATTGAGTTCAATGAAGCTTACTCCCAGGAAAATGGGTGTTGGACTGGAGCCTAAGTATCTCTGCCAGCTATTTCATTCCATCATTTACTGGACTTTAACCATCAGTACAGGAGATGTCTAAACAGTGTACCTGTATTTTTTTAAAGACAATATGCTGATGAAAGCAATCCAAGATCAAACAGATGGCAATATTTCATCTTAAATTTAGAAAATCATCAGTTATCTCCTCTGTTTTCTTCTTAACAAAAAAGAAAGGTGTGGATACTAAATAATGTCCTTCATTCCTCAAGATTCTGTTATTTGCATTACATTATGCAATGAAATGCACAAGCATTTAATTCTACCCATTACTCTGAATATTGCTATGTGATATATTGATAGCGAATGACATTTTGTATTTGAAATAATATCTGTGGTATCTGCAACAAAATGTTGCAGTGTATCTTCACCTTCTTGTAACAGGTGATCCTTTTTTTTTAAGGATTTTTAGTCAGCCAGCCAGCCATGTCATCTCCCAGGATACTATAAGATGTAACGTCTTAAGGCAGCTAAAGCTCTTTTCCACCTCCACAGACAATTTCTTGGGGTTCTTTCCAACTGACATACAACATTCCATGACTCCTGCGGTCCACTGCGTATCCTTAGTCCTAATTGAGCTGTTTTTGATTCTCCCCTTTGGGTTTTTAAAATAATGTTTTGTACTTCTGTATACCTCAGGCTTCACCCAGCTAAGCTGAAACCTCCTCTTGTTTCCCAGTGGCCCAATTTTGGCTTCAATTCTGTCAGCACGCAGCCACCTGAGTTTGGTATTAGAGGGGGTGATCATTTTAAATGCATGGAACTGTGTTCTCTATTTGTTGCATAAATGGTCATGGGTAAAATCCAGACAACAGGGCCAGAAACTGACATTACAAGAGCACCATATCTACCTCCTCATAATGACAACTAATACAAAATAATATATGACTTGGTATCAATGTACTGAGATTTTCTACTTCTACACTTCTGTTCCGACTCATTGTGGCGGCTGCTTGCAGGGATGGGGAAACCCTCAACATGAACTATGATGCCATGTCGTTTTATTTTATTAGTCTTCACCAGGAGAATTGCAAGGAGGAAATGCAGGGGTGCTGCTTCTAGAAGCATTTGTGCAACTCCCGTACCATCTCGTTCCATCCCAAGATGCTTTTGTGAATCGCTGGATGATAAGATACTTGGAAGCCTGCAATTCACTTAAATGTTATTTGCTTGCTGAAAAGATTAGGAGCCTGGGATGTTGACAGCTGGACGGTGCTTTGATTGACAGAATGAAAGAAAGTGTGATCTGAAAAGTCAGTATAAAACTTCAGTGCTGCTTTTACTATGCAATAGTAGAAGATCATGTCCATGTAGTTGTACTAGCTCAGACAACTACTGGGGCCGATAAAGACACCCTCTTTGCAAAATCAATACTGCAGACATTTAGTGGAAATCAATGGCTAAAATCATAATCCTGAGAAAAGATTTATTGTTGTCTGACATTAAGTGAACATTACGATCCACGCTTTCAGTTCTCTACATACTTTATAAAAATGTATGTATTAAAATGCCTAAATGCATAATAAAATTTCTCAGGGGTATTATTGGGTTCTTCAGAGGAGTGGGAAACTCTTGGAGAACATAATGATCACTGTAATGTATTGTTAGCAGCAGCAAAGGTTTAATGAGATGGACAGTTTTGGAGATCACACCTCTTTGACAAGGATGGATGGACATACCATAGTCCATCCTCGCTGGGCACTTGCTGAACCATTGCCACAGCCCCCCCCCAGCCCCCACTGGCCATGCCAGACAAGCAGCTTGATGATTGCTTGCAGTAAGCATCCGGCAAGCACCAGATTGCCTGATATATATATATAATTTGGGGGGGGGGATGCTTGCATTCAGGAATGCACACAAGGTGAATTGAGCTTTGAGGAAGAATTAGGAGAACCTCCACAAGCTTGAACATTGCACGTTTACCCATCTCTACCACCTGGAGCTTGTGTGTTGCCTGCTCTTCCATGAAGAAGGCAGGCACCACATTTACCAGGAAGGTGGTGCTCTGCTCTCCCTGTACCAAAAGCCAGAGAAAAAAATGATGGGGGAGCTTGACACAGGTTGTGGGGATTCTGTAGCACTCTGGATATTTGATTGGGGAGTTGGTGGCAGCCACAGTAGGTACAGATATCTCCCAGTTAGTGCTGCTTCTCAAACCACCCCTGGAAGGCCTGAGCACTGCTGCTGCTACAAACAAACACACAGTGACAAAATGCAGCACACAGAAGCTGCTTCTACTAAGTGCCTTCTACACCCCTCCCCAAGGCACTGAGACTGGAAGACAAAAGAAGAGCCCTGGTAAAGTTATTCCCCGGTAGGTAGCTAAAGCTGTCAATCATTAAAAAAGAAAAACCTTTCCCTCCATGACATTTTCCTAATATGGAGAGCTTGTGGCAAGGGGAATGTATCAATTTTTGCAGACGGTCTGTGTTTTTGTACCCCTACAGATAGCTCCTGAAGTTTCAAAAGGAGCCCAGTTCCATTTGGGCTGCTTCGAAGGATGCCAGCCTCGCTTTGGATAAACTCCAAACATTTCCAAAGCAGCCTCATTTGGATCTGGATTCAGGATTCATCCAAAGTGAATGCAAAACACCAGTTGTGGCTAACTGCTGGCATGTGTCTTGTGGGATTTAAGCAGCCTAACTGTGAAGATTTTACTCATCTCCTTCATCCTCTTAGGGGTGGACGAAAGTCACTTACCTGTCCTCGAAGGACGTTCGCGGTGGGGGGGAGGCGCTTCACTGGTCCCCCCGCGAAGTTCAGGCCGGGGGGGGGGAGGCTTCCCGCCTCGCCTGGCCGAAATTCAGGCCGGGGAGGAGGCGCCTCGCCTCGCCCGGCCGCGAACGCGAAAGTTAAAAAAAAAAAAAAACGCCCCCTGATAGGCTACGTGACGATTCACGTAGCC
Organism: Heloderma suspectum; assembly: GCF_057233095.1. Lineage (NCBI taxonomy): Eukaryota > Metazoa > Chordata > Lepidosauria > Squamata > Helodermatidae > Heloderma > Heloderma suspectum. Next base: position 178,992,802 of record NC_139461.1, read on the forward strand.
TATCACGGTTAGATCTGCAAAGTCAGCCGTGATAGGCTACGTCAATCGTCACGTAGCCTATCACGGGTGACTTAAAAAAAAAAAGCGCGTACGCTAATGGCGGCCCCCATAGGGAGCCGCCATTCGCGTTCCTTATTTAGTCGCCATAGTCTACGTAAATCTTTACGTAGACTACGGCGAAAATAAGGGCAACGCAAATAGCGTTGCCCTTATTTTCGCCGTAGTCTACGTAAATCTTTACGTAGACTACAGCGACCAAATAAGGAAGGGGAATGGCGGCTCCCTATGGGGGCCGCCATTATCCGTACACACTTTTTTTTTTTTTAAGTCACCCGTGATAGGCTACGTGACAATTGACATAGCCTATCACGGCTGACTTTGCAAATCTAGCCGTGATAGGCTACGTTAATCGTCACGTAGCCTATCAGGGGGCGTTTTTTTTTTTCTTTCATTGTAATGGCGGTGGCGGCAGCCGGTCGAAAGACCGGCTGCCGCTCCCACCTCGCTCGAACACCCGCCGAACCGCCGGCCGGACCAGCCACCGGGAGGGACATTCGGTGAAGGTAAGTCCCGTCCCGGGGGGGGGGGCGGGGGGCGGGGGGGCGGAGAATTTCTCCCCGAAACTTGTTTGGGGGGCCGAACACGTTGGCGCTCGGCCCCCCGAAGTTTCGGAGAGAAATTCTCCGCCATCCTCTGCCACATATCCTTAAAGTGACAAGCCTTGGACTGCCATGTTAATAAGATGTGCCAGCTACTTCTAGTGTCCAATATGATACTGTGAAAATACTTTCTCCATCCACTAATAAAAGAAAAAGCATAAAAGATATATATTAGCTTACATCAGACAGATCCATGGCAAATATGTATGCATTTAGAATGGAGATATGCATACATCTTTTATATGTTCAGAGCTGGGAAATTATCTGTGCATTGCTCTTTTAAATAACTCCAATCTTTGGTTTAATAGGAGGAGGACCTCAAAGTTCTTCTTCTTCTTCTTCTTCTTCTTCTTCTTCTTCTTCTTCTTCTTCTTCTTCTTCTTCTTCTTCTTCCTCCTCCTCCTCCTCCTCCTCCTCCTCCTCCTCCTCCTCCTCTCCATTTATTATTCTACATGGATAGTCCTTTTGAATTTAAAAGAATGACCACAGTGGAACTGACCTTCACTTTATCTTTCATTGTTTCATCTTATCAGCATCCATTTTGGTCAGAACTGGCTATCTGATGTGCACTTGCTCTGTGAGATACACACCTTTGATTTACCAACGGGGGAGCTCCTTTGCATTTAAACCTGTAAACCCCTGTTTAACTCCCACGTGCAACAATGTAATGAAACAGATAAAAAAGCATTCTACTGTGTGATTCAAAGTGTTGAATATCTGAAGTGTATTTGGCTTTGTTCACTCCGGAGGCAATTTGTATTTTGCGACTGGTGAAAAAGGAACATGTCCTAAACAAAATGTAGCCTAGTTTCATAATGGCCCTTTCAAGTTTAATATCTTTTTACAGTGGCAGTGACTGAGACTCTGTCCAGATGCATAAACTACATCTTATGGCCCGACCTGCCAATACTCCGCTTTAACAGGGACATCAATAGGAAAGCCACCAAGGCAGCCACAATTTCTACTTCTGACTCCATGTGACTCTGCACTAGGAACACGTACAGCTGTCATCATCTCACTAACTATACATGCTGAGTGATTATAATGATAAACAAAAGGAATTTTGCAACTCCTGGCTAGGGATTGAAGAATCAGCAAGTTTCAGGCTCATTGAAATGTATCTGTTTTACACCTCTGAGCTGAGTATGTCTTTTTCCTGTTTCTGAATGCAAACTTTTTTCTTTTAGAACCAAAATAGTGTGCATTTCAGTGCATATTTTTAAAAGTACGGACCTAGAATGTGCACATCCCCCATAGACTGAAACATGCAAGTCCTTTAAAAAAGAAAAGAAAAAGTGCACTTTTAAACAAGCACATTATTTTTAAAGACCCTTTTTGAACACAATCACAATTTTGAGAACTCGCAAGCTTTGCAGGAAAATTGTGCTCTCATTTGTGTTTGGGGTTGTAAATGGGGACAAAGTAAAAACAAAACCAAATGAACTTCTCATACATCCCTACTCCTTGTACATCTGATGGAGTTAGGCCATGATGCACCCCCCCAATTGAAAAACTGGACTCAAACCTCCAAGTCCCAGAACCCTTATGGGTCTTAGTCTTGATAGTGGTGCTGATAGTGCTTAGTTCAACAGTGCTGAAGCTGTTCTGTAATGAACATACTTGTCTCGCCCTCTTGTTTGTGGAGAGCTGTGGAAAAACTGGTTTTCTACAGTTTGGGAATGGTTCTGCTTGAATGGAGAAAAGATGACTGTGGAAAGGTGCCTACTGGCTAACACCCATGGCACCACCAACATTCCTTGGCTTCAGTCCCTGGAACACTCTTGCAACTGTTTCTGTTTTTGTTTTTTTTAATGTATGATGGAAGATAAAAGTATACATGATATGTATGTATGTATGTATGTATGTGTGTGTGTTTTTATTTTTAAAGGTAGAGAGAGCCCATGAGATGCATAGAATCCAAGAAATGTATGGAGGGAAGTGCAGTGAAAATGTGCAAGACTGTTTTATATCAAGGAATCAGTGGTGTACCAGTTCTCTTGCTCATGTCTAGAGTGCTGTTGTGTCTCTTTCATGAGCTGATGGGGAGGGGTAACTATGCTAGTTCTCAGAGAATCACTTGTTGATGCTGTATTCAGGGACTGTTCATTCTGGTATAAAGACTTTGGCAGAATGTCAAGGCCAGCCAAGAGCAGAGATGGGAGCTATCTGTGTTGGGCTGCCTGCCTGCTAATTGTTGAGGCTGGTTGTTTTCCAGTCTACTAGAATGTAAAATGTATGAAATTATGGGACCATGTCCAGAATGGGAGGGATCAGAGGAATAATATATGATTCCCTGGGAGCCTCCCTGTTCAGAACCTCTCTGTGGGCTGAGTTGACAGGTACCACAGGCCAGGCCTTTGGAGCCATTCATCACTGCTCTTATCTGATCTGCTGTCCTTAAGATAAGAGTGTGGGGTTCCCAGTGACTGAAATAACATACGTTTTATGCTTCGAATATATTGTCTTGCTTTTTCTTGCTCTATTGGCCTATTTTAGCTAAACAAGGGTGAATTCCTATGGCTGCTAGACAGCAGCTAGATGGCCATAGGATTTTTCAGTTTATGGGAAATGACCTTGGAGCCAGCACTCTGAGGTCGGTTCCCAGAAACTGCCTCATCGCCCCCACTGCCTCATAAGAGGCATGGTTCATCCCCAGCTCTGCGTTCATAAGAGCTGAATGGAGTGGGAGAAAAAGGGGCATTCCTGGGGGTGGGGAGGGGATGATGGAAGTGTCATTACGATGCTTCCTATGCACTGTCCAGCCTCCCCCCTGCTCCAACCCACCCTGGCTAGACAGACGAAATTAGCTGTCTAGCTGCTGTCAGACCATTTGTCCATCAAGCCTAGTATCATAGAATCATAGAACAGTAGGGTTGGAAGGGGCCTACAAGGCCATTGAGTCCAACCCCCTGCTCAGTGCATATTGTTGGTGCTGACTGGCAGCGGCTCTCCAGGGTTTCAGGCGGCTTTTCTAGCCTACTGGGAGATGCCAAGTGCTGAACCTGAGACCTTCTCCATGCAAAGCAGGGACTATACTACTGAACTATGGTGGTTTCCCCTGTCTTTCACCAGGATAGTTGCATGGAGAAAACCATCCAATTGATACACACCCTTTGCTCCTTCCAGGGACAAAAAGTGAGCCATTCACCCTCTCCTAAAAAATGGGACAGGTCTGCAAGCTTCTCCAGTAGCACAAAGCCAATGGGTTTCCTTTACAGAGATCCAAACTGGGTGGTCTTCTTCGAACTTCAAATCCTGGCACTTGCTGAATTGAACATGGCTTATCTACAAACTTTATTTATCAAACATGATCCCTTTTTATTCACTTGTTTTGAATTTTACTCACTTGTTTTGGACCATTGGCAGATTTGCAGTTGTTTGCCAAGATGGTTCCATTTTGCAAATGTGCCAAGGGAAACACCATTTGCTCCAGTGTTTTATTGTCATGTTTGCATTGTCTCTTTTTTAAAATAAATTTTGTTTGCTTTTATTTTATTCATCCACAAATTGTGCTGCTTAGACTTGGCACCACTTGATGCCTCTCATTGCGGACTATTTAAACGGCATACTGATCAGGCATATGCAGATACTTCCCACTGATACTGCATTGAATTCAGCAATGTACCAAACTCACCCTACTAACCATGGAAGACCTATCATTCTGGCAATATTTTGTACATGAAATGCTTCCAACAGTCAAAAAAGTGCTATACAGATGTGAAGTCTGTATAGCACAGAGGTCTTCCTGGACCTAGTGCTACACCTGGATTCAGGGATGGCACCAGTAGCTGGGATTGTATTCTACCTGCTTAGGGTGGTTTGTAAGCTGCAACCTTTCCTAGAGAGGAATGACCTAACTATGGTGATGTATGCCAGTCAGAGCAACGCTATGCTTTCCAAAGGTGTGCTCCGAGGTCAAAGTGCTCGGAACATCCAATGCTCTGCTGGCAGATGTCTGGCAGAGCAGAAGGAGCAACGGAGGTGATCTTTGCTTCTCCATCCTCCTGTCAGGAGCACCCTAGTTGCCTCTTACAGTCCCCTCCAATAGCCAACTCAAGACATAGATGAAGAGGATTCTTTCCAAGGCTTTATTCCTTTATTACTTAATGACTCTTACAGATACTAATCACTAGCGACTAAGCAAGGAACTTCACTGGGGTAGACAGCAGAGTAGCCTAAGCTCCAGGTAAAGCAGTTGGTCCCCGTTTGAAGGAGAAGCACGGGAAGACTCTGAACTTATGGGCTATGGAGAGATCCTCCCTCTTACCCTTGGGTCCTCAGGACGCGACCATTGTTTTAGCGCCAAACAAGCAGAGCACCTCCTTTCAGCACCCTCCATCTGTCGTTGCTCCCTGCATCTGCGCCGAGCATCCAGCAAGCCCCCCTCCAGCGCTCTCTCGCTGCCAGGGTCACTATCTATCCCAGGAATGCTGGCAGGAGGAATCTCTGCCAGCTGCTGTGCTTGTGAGAGATGAGCGAGCTCCTCTTCCATGGATTGCTGTTCTTCCTCAGAATCAGAACTGCTCTGGGCTCCATTTCCACCCTGACACCTCCTTTCTGTTTCTTTTCTCACTAGATGCATTTTTGAGCACATCTACTGGAGTCATAAGAATGGGGGTCAGGATGGGAGCTGTGAGGCTTCAGGATGTTGCAGATCCTTGGTGTCTTCCCTCCATGCCCCCCTTCCCCCTCACTTGCATCCTCATCTGAGGTCAGAACTTTGACCTTGGGTGAAGAAGCTGCTGTGATGCTTTCTGGGAGCTGCATTCTACAAGGGGTGAGGGGAAACTATCCCAGTTCAGATTTCCCCTTCCGAGGCCATAGCAGTGTCTAATGCCTTGGAGTGGGAACTCCAAAATATCCTATGCCCCCTGGGATGCTCTCACAGGAACCATAGGACTGTGCCCTTCATTTCATTTAGACTAGACTATTGTAATGTGCTCTATATGGGATTGCCTCTGAAAAATGTCCAGGAAATGCAACTGGCTCAAAATTTTATTTCTTTACATTGATATATCCTGATCTTCAGACAGTATCATCCAGAGAATTTACCATGATGTTTGAAATGCTAGAACAATAATTTGAGAATCAAACATATACGGCATAGTATAAAACAGGAGCAGCAGAATAGCAATAAAAGCAAGATTAAAGTGATGTATCAGAACTCAAGATCTAAAAGGCTTTGGGCAATAAAAGGCCCTTCCCTTTTTAGGCATGAAAAGGCATCAGACACCCACACCACCAGCTGAGTCTTCCTGGGAGCATTTCAGGGTCTGGCTGAAACAACCGCAAAGGCCCTATCTTCTTTGACTCTGCTGTCTGCTTTCCCCCCACCCCCTGCCCCTGACACACAAAAATTTCTACCAGTCATGATTCTGTGGGTAAATTTCTGTCTGGTATAATGTTTAATCCATTGGAAATAATATCCACTTTGACATTCATTGAGTACAACCTCCCATATGACTTGCTCTTGCCTTCCTGTAAACCTCAGTAAGTGCACTTATCAGTGATCACATTTAAAGCAACACAAACACACACCCCACACAAACACACACAATGGGTACATCTCTTTTTCTATGACAGTTTTTTCCCTTAAGAACGTAGTTATTAGGGTTTGACTTCATGAGTGCAATCTAGAGATAGTTGGGTGTGCCCAAGTCCCTCTCAACTTGAAGCACTTCATTTGAGAGCTGGCTTAGTATGGTGGTGAAGAAGAGTGTGAGCTGTGAACCAGGTACAAGTTCCTGGTACACAGTTCTCTGAAACTGTGAACTCACTGGCAACCAAATAAAACATTTGTCTAATCATGCATAGTGTACGTATGTGTTTCAGATTTATTTACTCTTGAGTAAGTGTGTGTGGCCCCAAGTTGGACTGGGACCACAGTGCTCTGGATGGGGGGGGTAACCTCCCCCCAACCATTTTTGTCCTGAAATTTTTCAGGCACCGGGGGGGGGTAAAAAGGGTGGAGGAAGTCTCAATTGGAGTGAATGGAAACATCCCCCCCTTTTTGCCACCTCATAGGGGTGGGGTGGAATTTTGGGACAAAAACAGGTGGGGGGTTTAACCCCACCCTCCAAGAGTGTCATGATCCTAATCTGAATCAGTGTCTTGCATGCTTACACAAAGGTAAATATGAGTATTGGAGATGTATGGACTATGTAAAATCCACTTCATCTGTGTTGTCAGGCGCCTTTTGTTCCATCATCCATTCACAGAGAGATGCTAATATTAGGGATGTACGAAAATCACTTACCTTTTGCGGATTATGCTGATGGTGGGGGGGAGGTGCTCCGTCCCTCCCCCCGGAATCCTGGATGGGGGGAAATCCTGGATGGGGGGGAGGCGCTCCGTTCCTCCCCCCCCCCCGGAATCCTGGCCGGCTGGCTGTGCTCTGCAGCGATTCTGCAGAGCCGCCGGCCGGCTCCGCCAGCAGGGGGACATCCAGCCACTGGCTAGCAGGGAAGCAAATGGCGGCTGCCATAGCCGCCACCGTTTGCGTCCCTGCAGTCAGCCGTGATAGGCTACGTAAATGTTTATGTAGCCTATCACGGCTGACTTAAAAAAAAACAACGCGCGTACACAAATGGCGGCGGCCATGGCCGCCGCCATTTGTGTTCCTTATTTTGGCACATCTTAGTCTACATAAACATTTACATAGACTAAGACGGCGAAAATAAGGGGAACGCAAATAGTGAAGCATCTACGCTATTTGCATTCCCCTTATTTTTGCCGTCTTAGTCTACGTAAATGTTTACGTAGTCTACGATGAGCCAATATAAGGAACACAAATGGCGGCAGCCATGGCCGCCACCATTTGCATACGCGCGTTGTTGTTGTTGTTGTTGTTTTAAGTCAGCCGTGATAGGCTACGTAAACATTTACGTAGCCTATCACGGTGTTTTTTAAAAATCTAGCTGTGATAGGCTACGTAAATCTTTACGTAGCCTATCACGTTGTTTTTTTTTTTTAACTGGAAATGGTAGCGGTGGCACCCGGTCAGAAGACCGGCCGCCGCAGCCGCCACAGCCGCCGCAGCCGCCGCTGCCGCCGAACCGCCGAACCGCTGCCAGAGCCGCCGCCGGAGCCGCCACCACCAGGAAGATCTGCCCAAGGTAAGTCCCATCCTGGGAGGTGGCGGGGGGGGGTGTTCCACCACTGATTTCGGGGGGCCGAATGCACTGGCATTCGGCCTTCCCGAGATCCATGGCGGAACTTTCATACATCCCTACCTAATATGTTTTTTTCATCATGCAGAAAAATAAATAAGTTTTGTAAGAATTTACACAATTTACCTTAGTATTTAGCGTATTATCCCCCATCCTGTTCAACTTTTCCTCAGCAGAAACTTACGTATTTTCCTACGAATAAATATGCATAAATTTTGGGAAAGTGAAAAACAACAAAAAAAATCCCTATCTGAAAGTCCACAATCTCCGTGTGGCCTGAGGGAGCCACTCCACATCAGATTCCGTAGGTCAGATTCTTATAAATCCAAGCTCAATTTAGTTTGTCTCAAATTTCTCCAGCAGCCCTAATGCAGATCATGCATAGCTACACAATGCATAGGGATGGTGTGGGCACCCGTTTCGGTCCGCAAACCTATGTGCCCACATAGACTTATATGCAAAAAGCACTGTGAATCACCCATATACTCTAGATTCACAGCACTACTACATATAAGTCTATGGGCATGGGCTGCTGATCACCATGTTTTTTAAAAACATGGCGATCAGGACAGAGGCAGACGTAAGTTGCAGGCTGCTTACCGAGCACAGAGGGAGGCTTGAATGCAGCCTGGGGGGCCAGCGAGTGGGGGCAGGGGCTGGGCAGGTGCCTGGAGAACCCAGATGGCGGGGCTCATCCATCCCTCACTATGTGTGATTAGCCAAATATTTAGCTTGGCCTTGGGTGGCCTTAAACAAGCCATCGTTCTGCTTCTTCCCTCCCGAGCTACCCCACACCATCTACTGACCTACCTTATGGGCTCATTTTTATTGTGATTAAGGCTGCAATCCTATACCCGCTTACCCAGGAGTAAACTCCATGGAACTCAATGGGACTCATTTCTGAGTAGTCACAGATAGGATTGTGCTATAAGTAAAACATTCTGAAAATGTGAAAGCACAATATACATGCTAATTACAATAATTTGTATTGGCCTTGATTTGAATGACACTTGGTCATGCCTAATGGTTTGCTGATCTGCACCTCTTTGTAAACCATATGCCCTGAAAAAGCCTTCATTTCAATAAATGGCAGTTAGCAAGTACAAATAACTCATGCACTTATTAAAACTTCACACAATCATGAGCCAACTTAAAGCATTGCCATTTTTGACTTATACTGTACCATTGTGTTTTTAAACAGATTAAAAAGCCTTTTTGTCAATATGCATTCATGAGTTGAGTGTGATAGAAAGACCAAAATGCCTTTACAAATTTATTTCCTTCTTAAGGAAATATTTGCAGTTCTTCCCCAAAGGGAATTAGCTAAGGCAATTGTAGATACACAGAAGCAAGGGATTACAAAGAATGCATTCAGCAAATGTATTTTTTAGATGATGTAGACATTACTTTTCTCCGCATTCTAAAAATTCAATATCTATATTTAATAACCCAACCAGACATTATTCTGATCTGGCAAAATTACCCATGAAATGCTTGTTGGAATACAAACAGAATAACTACCTTAGTTGTTGTTCACCTCTGTCTGACAATGTATTAGTGACCCTTTGCTTCCAGTCTGGTTAAGCAAGGCAGCCTCCTTTGCCCTTTTCTTTAGTGTGAGATGTGTTGGTTACTAAGCATGCAAAGAGGTTTGAGGTGAGTAAGGCTGAGCCAATCTCCTTCCCCAGTTTTGTCACCACATTCTCAGTGGAGAGGCTATCTCAGGGATTTTCAAGGGATTCAGCAAAATATGGGGTGGGGGCAAAACTTACCCACAGCAGCCATGCTCCTTCTCAAGTAGGGATGTGCGAACCCACCTCTATTCGGGTTCTCCAAGTGCCAGCCCAGCCCCTGCACGTCAGTCCCCAGACCGCGCTCGAGCCCCTCCTGCACTTGGAGAGCAGCCCAGACTCACCTCAGCGACCTCATCAACCTCCACAGTCGCCATTTTTTGAAAAATAAAATGGCGATCACAAAAATGTGCATATTTGTGTATGCGCGACAAGGTGCTTCTTCACAAAGTGCACATTTTCATGCATATGCAAATATGTGCATTCACAAAATGTGCATGTTTGTGCATACACAGATATGTGCATTCGCAAAATGTGCATTTTCATGCATATGTAAATATGCATAATTTTGCAATCGCCATTTTATTTTTTTTTTAAATGGTGACTGGGAACTCGACAAGGCCACCTGGATAAGTGTGGGCCACTCGCCGAGCTCAGGCAGGAGGCAAATGGGGGCCGGGGCTTAGTAAGTGGGGCTTGGGGTTGCAAGGAGGGGGGGTTCCACCGGATTCCTGGACAAAATCGAGCACCCGCGCCATCCCTATTCTCAAGGGAGCTGCTATGGTGGCCCCCTTTTTTTCCTCATAAAACATGCCTAAAATCACACTGCGTGATGAATATGTAACCATTACAAGTGGCATTTTGAAAAAAAAATCAGAAAACAAAAGTGAAAAGGCATGCCTCAACTACAACAGTAAACCCCCTTAAATGTCCCCTGCACCTTAATGAGGCATAATGCCTCCCCCAATGCAACTCCATTTGATTCAGATGAAACCGCTTTAGACGCATGCCCAAACCACTTCCCTCACTTTTGCTCTTTCTATTTCCTGGGTTGCACAGAATACCCAATAACAAACAAAAGGAAAGAAGTCCCACATATGTTCTATGTTCCTGTGTACACCTTTTTGTTTCTTATACTTTTCATATCTTCCTTAGCCTAGTATCAGACAGCTTCTGCCCATTCAACCCCAGCAACTCCATCCCCTCGGTCATCCCAGTTTCTGCATTCCCTTCCCATAGACAATTGGCCAATGTGGGGACTATGGCATTCCTGCCCAATACTTCTTTTTCTGACTTCCCTCTCCAAACTCATATGTGCATAGGCCACAGGGCATGCAAGGTTCTGTTCTGAGTCTTCCTCACATCTCTTCCCATAAATCATATAGCCCCCAAACCACGCCAGAACCAAACCAATAGATAAAGTTTCCAGAACTAAGAAAAATACTAGAGACCTACAGCCTGCTTATTTCAAACCAATGTTTGAACTTCAGCCTCCCTTACCTCTACATTCTTGACCATGCAATCTTTCTTCTCTCCCAGTTTGTTCTCCCCCTCTCAGATTTCTTCCTCTTGCTTTCTCCTCTTTCCCTCCTTTCTCTAGGCCTCTCTCTCACTGTCAACCCTCCTTTGTAGCCCTGTACCCACTTCTCTTGCCATGTTATTGACTCAGGACTGTTCTTCCCAAGGAGGATCAATGGAACTCAGTCAGTGGTAGCCTTCTGCATACTTCACACCTCTATGACATCAGGACAGCTCAGCCAATCATTGCTTGAGGTTTTACCACATCTACCATTACAACATTCCTTGCTGCACTATAATATATAGGGCCACTGAGTAGATACAGAATGCTCAGTCGACACACTATGGGAGTTTAGTGCTCAAGGAGCCCTTCAGAACTAAATTCCCATAGTGTCTTTATTGGGTATGCCCCATCTCCTGTGCATATGACTTTTAAAATAACAAAACTGGTTCATACAAGAGATATTTTATTCTGGTTATTTGTCCCTCCCATTAACACTCAATATAGAATTTAAGCTTGTGTGCTCACTGTCAGATATAAAATTGCATTTGATTGCAAATCTTCCTCCAGATCCAACATCCCACAAATGTTACTTTGGCTTACATGTTGTAAAATGAAAATGAAAAGCCATAAGATTGAATGAATATAAATTGGGTGATGCAGATGCTTGGCTGCTATAAAAGACTGCAAAACTTTCTAGTCAGTTCAGGATGATGATAATTGTTTTTTCTTCTTCCATAGAGGCTGAGTTTTGAAGTTTAAAGTGACCACACAAATTTTGTATATGATATGAAGACAAAAGGAGGCTAAGAAGTTTGTTTACATGGAACAAAAATGTGTCTGCTTGTATAGAGAGATTACTTCCAAACCACTAGAACTGCAAACAACCATGCTATAGAAGGAAAAATAATTGAGAGAGCAATCCTAAGGGTGAGGAATTCATACAATGGAACACTCCCATCTTGGAGGCAATCTTTGGTCCAAACCCAAGCCAAGTTGTTGCTGGCAGGTTGGAAAGAATGATGGAGATGTGTGTTGCCTCTTTCCCCCCTCCATGGGGCTCCCCACCCTGTGTTCAGTGGGAAGGTCTCAAGAGAAATTCTTCACATGTTCAACTGAACCCACTTAGAATCCTCCGTGTGAAGGGGGATCTTGTGCGACTTGAGTTTCTGACTGTGCAGAAGATTCTAAGCATGTTCAGCAGAATGTGTGGAAAATCCCACTTTAGGCCCTTAGTCACTCAACTCACAAAGGTCTGAGGTTTCAGCCAGTGGGGATGGGGGCACTGGAGGCGGAGCCAGCATTTATGGCCCTGCTCCTCCCTCCATGCATTCTGACATCACATGAGGCAAAGACCTAAACAGGGCTAAGGTTGAAGAATTAAATGGAAAGTGTGGGTTTCCCTATTTTTGGTCTCCACATCCCTGATAATCTGACAGCCAGTGAGGTGTAGTGGTTAGAGTGTAGAGCTAGGACTAGGGAGGCCCAGGTTTAAGTCCACACTAGGCCTTGAAGCTTGTTGAGTGACTTTGGGCCAGTCACTGACTTTCACCCTATCCCACCTCACAGTAGGGATGCTGGAGAATTCTGCCATGGACTCAAATGAGTCTGGAATCCAAATATTCTGACCTCCTGAGTCCTGCAGTGAGGCTCTCTGGCTCTCTATAAGACGTGATACCCTAACGGAAGCTGCCATTAGCTTATTGCAGGAAAGTTACAGCTGTAAATGGCATAATGTACGCCATTTGTGGTCGTAAAGCACTGACTTTGACCTAAATACAGCAGTAAACAGCTGCAATTTAGGTCAAAGTAAGTGTTTTACTGCCACAAATGGCGTACAATACGCCATTTATGGTTGTATTTTCCCTGCGTAGGCTAATGGCAGCTGCCTTTAGCATATTGTGTCTTACAGGGAACCAGAGAGCCACTCCACCAACTCCAGCAGACACAGCTGGGCTCCAGAGGATTCCATGGGGCCCTGAGCAGCCCAAATTGCCCCTCCATGGACCCCCTCCCCCCCAGGACCAGACAGTGGTGGGTTAGTATATCCCTACATCACAGGGTTGTTTTGAGGATAAAATTGAGAGGTGGAAGATCATATATACTGTCTTGGGTCCTTGGAGGAAAGGTGGGGTATAAATGTAAGAAAAATAATAATTAATAAATACACTAAGAATAATTTTAAAAAATGCCTGGATGAATGCTGTACAAACCATATGAGAATCAGTGGTGTGAGTTGAACTTAATACCCATGTGAACTCATTAATGATACAATGCTGTGCACACACCTATCTCAAAGTAAGCCCCAACAAATACAAAGCACTTACTTCAAAATAAACATGAGGACGGTTCCAGTGCTAGTGCCTTATATCCACTTCCTCTGCTGCACCTGTATCTTCCCTCAAGGTTATCCTGAAGTCCTTTAAATTAGCTTTCTTCTGGACCTCAGTAAAGCTGACCTGCGGGCTAATAAACTGTTTCCTTACTGCACATTCCCTTACTTAGCTCATGCACCATGCCCTCCTGGAGCTGATAGCTCCTGAGTAATGCAATTTTGTTTCCTTCCGTTTAGCAGAACATGGCCGCCAGCATGCTGCTTTTCTCTTTCTGTTCTCTCTTCTGTGTCTCCTACTTTCTTCCTATCAGCTACAGCATTATAAAAAGGTCAATCTTCTCAACACATTTGAGAGTTGAAAATCCCTTTACAAATGCAATACTTAAGATACGTCTATGTTGCAAATCTAAAACAGTTTCAAGCTTCTTCACTGCGCACGGCTCCAGTATGAAGAACTCTGGGGACTGCAGGTATCTGAAGTTATTTCGGGATTCATGAGGCTTTCAAACTAGTATAACTTGTAGCAGAGATGGGTCAGGATGTGCATTGGCACATTTAACTTAGAAACACATCCACATGGGGCACATATTCATGATCAGGTGTGCTTCCACTGTATCCATGCCTCACAGTGTGTGTGACTGCCTGAAGGGAACTTTTTGGGTCCTCCTAATTCTGCACGATTGTGTCTACATTGGAACATAGATTTCCTACGTGATAGGATTATCACTTCCTAATTTGGCTCCCTTGGGGGGGGGGCTAGTTGCCTGGCGTGACAATCACAAGCTAACTCAAATTATTACCTGAATAATGAAACATGACCACATCATTGACTGGATGGAGTATGTGAAGAGGATGGTGAAGGGAAAAGCAATATGGAGTTTAGGGTGGGATCACAGTCAGTGCAGTGCACATCCCTTGCATACTGAAAGGCCCCGGGTTTAATGCCTGGCATGGCATCTTAAAGGATCTCAGATAGCAGAGCTGGGAAAGACCCCTTTCCCGCTGCCAATCAGACTTGACAGAACTAGGCTAGAAGGACTAATGGACTAACTTAATATAGTTCAATTTATATCTTAACAGTGTAATCCTACACATATCTACTCCAAAGTAAGTCACACTGAAATCATGTGAAGGAAAGAACTGTCCTCCCTTTGGAGACATTTAGTTTGGTTGTAGGATGCTATAGATTAAAATCTTATTGTTTTCTGCTAGTCAGTTTCAGCCAAAAGGTTAATAGTTGAGAGGTCAAAGGTTTAGTTTAGATAGAAGTCAGGAAGTTTCGCCCAGGAAGCAAGAGGTTATAGAGTTCAACAGGAGGTGGGCAGGGGGGGCGGGGAGAGAAAACAAGGTTTAACTCAGGAAACAGAAACTTAGCTGGCAGAAATGGACAAGAAATTACCTTCCTGATTGGCTGGAGTCAGGGAGTGGGATTTTTTTAGAAGATAGAAGTCAGTGAGTTAGAGGGAGAAAGAATGATATAGAGAAGGGGGGAGACTACAGAATTGGGGGACAGAAAGACTTAGAGCTGCTGGAGTTGGAGATCTGATTGAGAAGGCTGGACCAATAACAGTAAGACATTGCTTGGATAAGAGGACCTGGAAAAATCAGGGACAGAGTCTACTTAGGACAGCTGGGTGCATTTATTTCTGGTAGTTTTATTAGCTTGTTGCTCATATGGGATTTTTTTTAATAAGTGTGCGCGCATGCGCGTGCGCACGTGTGTGTGTGTGTGTGTGTGTGTATGTATGTCCATTTTTAGTTTTAAAGAACTTTTTTCTCTTGGCATCTTTCTACAGTAAACTTTAAACCTTGTTATTTGAAATGTTATGGTTTCTTCCTTTGGGTACCCATTCTTCATCTAATAGGCAAGCCACATTACTGAACATAGATACCTGAGACCTAGAGAGTTTTGAGGCTGATTTGGCTGCTCTCAGAGAAATAAGTGTTCTACCTGGTGGCAGCAGAAAGGTCCACAGGAAGGGAAGAGTGTGGGTATGCTATTGTGTTTTTTCTCTCTCTCTCTTCTAGTCTTTTTACCCTCTTCCAAGGTACTGCCAGTCTGTGACAGTTTAACAGTGCTTACCCACAGGAAAGTGAGTATAGGATTGCAGCCTTAGTTACTGCTGGAGTAATCCTGCACTGTACAGCCCAGTCCTATATAGTCAGGCACCCTTCAAATCAATAGGCTTTGTCCTGACTAACTCTGCATAGGATCAGGCTGATAATGACTTGGGCCGAGGGGGCAGGGAGGGGTGTGTGCGTACAGGGAAGCTGAGCATAACATATTCCAAGATACTCATAAAATCTATATGATTTATACCAGACATTTCAAACATTCTCCATTTTCTATAAGAAAAATTATGCTCTTGATTTGGATTTATGGTCACCATAAGACAGCAATCTGTCCCTCTAGTGAATCACTGTTGGTGTAGTGAATCACATTTTACCTTGGCATAGTTTCAGTGAATATTCTATTTACTATGACTCCCCTCAGCTTCAATGGATGCTGGATGGAATCCTAATGACAGCACAGTAGTAAAAAGGAGAACAGTTTAGATTGCTGGCTTCTCCTTCTTCTTTTTTTTAATATCTTTGGAAAATGACCAGCTGAATCTGGGAAATCTGTGCTATAGATAATTTAGGAGAAATGTAGTATCAATGATTTATGGACCCTCTGTCAATGAGTAAAACACCTCTGGAGGGGAAGATCTGTCACTTCATCATAATGCATTTTTAAAGTCACCCTTCATAACTTAAAAGCCATCATTGTTCTTCTCTTTGGAGATGTAGTATAATTACAGAAATCCACCTGGAATGTATTACAGACTGAAATTATAGTAAGAAAGCCTTGAATGTATTTCACCTTGTTCTCAAATAGACTCTGTCAAATATTTGACCCAAAGAAATGCTGATGATCTAAGCTGGGGTGGGTACATTGTGGTCCTCTAGATATTTGGACCTACAACTCCTATCATCCCTCACCATTGGCTATGCTGGCTAGGGCTGATGGGAGTTATTCTAGACAAAAACATCTGGTGGGCCACAAGTTGTTCACCCCCAGGATTAAAAAAGGGGGATCTACATAATCCAGGAGCAAGTGAGAAGCAGAAATCATAGGTATGCAAACACTATTTCCCCATGCTCCATGGCACTGTGGCTCCCAAATTTCCATTCTTTTTAAAATAGAAAATGTCAGTGTGAAATATATAAGTACTTTTAGGCTGCAAGGGGAAGGATAGTCACTTGGAAGGAAGTTCTACTAAAATCAAAGAGGTTTCAGGCCTGGCACCATTGGGCGTTTGCTGACGGTCTGAGCCCTCTGGAGGGCCCTGCATCTTATCTCCTGCTGGTCTGATGTCTCAAGGAAAGGGGAGGCAAGGTGAGAAGAACTGCCATCTGAGAAGGGGTCTCTCTGAATTGCCTGCTCTGCCCTCACTGCCTCTGAGGGGCCCAACAAATCTGGTACTGCCCCTGGGAAGCTTACTTCCAAGTAGAGACTGCTTGGATTGGAGTTATTTCCTAATTGTGATTGCATCTCACTCATGGATACATCTAGAAAATATCTTATGGCTAGGTCTGTTAACACTAACAGTTTAGTGAATTGTTTAATGTGATATGTTTTTATTGGTACTGGATATTGTTAACTGACCAATTAGTAGTATATTTTGTACTTATTGAAATTTTGTTGTTTTAAAATGAAGGGTAATTGAGTTAATATTGTATGATGATTATGGGGATTGCATTGTTTTATGAACTGCTTTGAGCACAATGTACTGTGAAAAATGTGGTGTACAAATAAATTGACTAGGACTACGAATGTGGTTTTCTATTTCATTGACAGGAGTGAGATATTACCCACTCCTATTATTTTATTTTATTTTATTATATTTTATTTTATTATTTTATTATTTCATTATTTCATTTCTATACCACCCAATAGCCAAAGCTCTCTGGGTGGTTCACAGAAATTACAACCACCAAGTGCAGCATAAAACAATATAGAATATAAAAGTTTAAAACCACAATATAACAGTACAACCAGAATAAAAACTAGCAGCAAGGCAGAGATTTAAAATACAGATTTAAAACACCAGATCTAAAAGATTAAGAAGCTAAGGGAACCATCCTATAGCTGCTAGTCAGCAGCTAGACAGCCAGAGGATATCTGGTTTTCCAGGAACTGACCTCCCCCCACTTAGTGATGGTGGAGAATTCCGCCACGGATTTCAGTGAGGCCGAATGCACTGGCATTCAGCCCCCCGAAATCCATGGTGGAACAGTCTGCCCCCCCATGGATTCCCCCCGGGACGAGGCTTACCTGGGGCAGATAATCCGGATGGCGGCGGGTCCGGTGGCAGGTCCGGCGGTGGCTGGTCTTTTGACCGGCTGCCGTAGCCACCATTTACATCCTGGTCTTTGCCGTGATAGGCTATGTAAGTCTTTACATAGCCTATCATGACAAGCCATCAACAACAACAACAACATGGCATACACAAATGGCAGCGGCTATGGCGGCCGCCATTTGCGTTCCTTATTTTTCACCGTTTTTGTCTACATAAATATTTACGTAGACTATAACGGCGGACAAAAAGGGGGAGCAGAGCCAGCCAGGCAGAATTCTGGGGGGAGGACTGGATCACCTCCCCACCCATCGAAGATTCTGCAGGGAGGGATGGAGCACCTCCCCCCCACCAGGAACACAATCCGCAAAAAGGTAAGTGACTTCTGTACATCCCTACCTGCACTTCCACGCTGCTTCAGAGGCAGCGCGGAACAGCCCCATCCTCTTTGCTTGCAAGAGGAGTGCAGAGTGGCCAAAAAGGGGCAGGGCTGCAGGTGTTCCAGGGCAGGGAGGGCGGAAATGCCTGTATGACACATCCAATATGTTGTACAGAACTGAAGTCTCCTCCCCCACTCCATCTTCCAGCAGCTAGACAGCTGCAATTGGCTGTCTAGCCAAAAATGCAGGGCAGGAGAAGTGCGGAGGGAACAAACCCCTCCGTGCTTCACCTGCCCTGCATTGGATAGGCAGTTGCCTCCGAGTTTGTAGGCAGCCACCTATCTGGATAGGATTGTGCCCTTAAATGCTAAAATACTGGGAGAATAAAAAGGTCTTCACCTGGTGTTGGAAGGAAAACAATGTAGGTGCCAGGCAAACCTCTCTAGGGAGCTCATTCCACAGCCAGGGGGCCACAGCTAGGGGTGCACGAAAGCCACTTACCTGGTCTCGCAGCTTGCTTCGCGGTGGGGGGGAGGTGCTTCAATGCTCCCCCTGAAGTTCAGGCCGGGGGGGGGGAGGCTTCCCGCCTCGCCCAGCCGAAATTCAGGCCGGGGAGGAGGCGCCTCGCCTCGCCTGGCCACGAAATAAAAAGTTAAAAAAAAAAATGCCCCCGTGACAGGCTACGTGACGATTTACGTAGCCTATCATGGCTAGATCTGCAAAGTCAGCCGTGATAGGCTACGTTAATCGTCACGTAGCCTATCACGGGTGACTTAAAAAAAAAAAGCGCGTACGCATATGGCGGCCCCCATAGGGAGCCGCCATTCGCGTTCCTTATTTGGTCGCTGTAGTCTACGTAAATCTTTACGTAGACTACGGAGAAAATAAGGGCAACACAAATAGCGTTGCCCTTATTTTCGCCGTAGTCTATGTAATCTTTACATAGACTACAGCGACCAAATAAGGAATGCGAATGGCAGCTCCCTATGGGGGCCGCCATTCGCCGTACGTGCTTTTTTTTTTTTAAGTCACCCGTTATAGGCTACGTGACGATTTACGTAGCCTATCACGGCTGACTTTGCAAATCTAGCCGTGATAGGCTACGTTAATCGTCACGTAGCCTATCACGGGGGCGTTTTTTTTTTTTTACTTTTATTGGAATGGCGGCGGCGGCAGCCGGTCAAAAGACCGGCTGCCGCCCCCGCCCCTGACGAAGACCTGACGAACCGCTGCCGGGACCCGCCGCCGGGAGGGACATTCGGGAAAGGTAAGTCCCATCCCAGGGGGGGGCGGGGGGTGCGGAGAATTTCTCCCTGAAACTACTTCGGGGGGCCGAATACGTTGGCACTCAGCCCCCCAAAGTTTCGGCGAGAAATTCTCCCCCATCCCTAGCCACAGCAGAAAAGGCCCTCCTCCTGGTAACCCCTAGCCTCCCTTCCTTTTGTGGGGGCTCCTGGAGAAGAATCCCTGAGGATGATCTTAGGGTCTGGGCAGGCACATATGGGAGGAGGCAATCCTTCAGATAACCTGGACCCTAGCTGTTTAGGGATTTGAATGCTAATACCAGCATGTTTATCCTGGTCTGCTTGATATGGTTACTGCCTCTTTATAGTCTTCAAAATCCATTTAAGACTCAGGAAAACAAGCCTGATTTCTTTCTCATTATTATTCCTGTGTCACCTAGAAAACATTGTTCAGACTAAGGATGTACCGATTATGTAAATTCCATTCTGTCTGTGTTTTGTGGACTGTCAGACGTCTTTATTTCCATCATCTGCACACTGATGAATCAGATCTTTTTTCAGAATTTGCGCAAATGCACATTTGCACAATTTTTCACATGCACAAATGTGCACATTCCCCCCAAATGCCATTTTCATGCTTTAGCCTATGGGGGAGATGCACGATTTTGGTCAGGGCCCTTTATTTTATGCATTTTTCTATAACAAAATTTCCACAAAATTTGGGAAAGTTAGAAAACCGATCTGCAAGTCTACAGAATCTGCCCAGCAGAGGAAGAGCCGGTCCGCAGCAGAAACCATGTGTCAGATTAATGAAAACCCAAACTAATTTGGTTCCTTTTTGCAGATTTCTCCAACAGCCCTAGTTTAGACCACTCCAAAGATGTTTCACGTAGCAATTCCTGGCATAAGTAATGGTTCAACATTTGAAAGTGATCAATTCAAGCTGACCTTCATTACCATGGAGAATGGAAAACCCATCTTATAAGCATCACTGCTTGGCTTCTAACAAACCCATATTTTTCAGTCTCTGGGTTGTATCAGATAGAGATTGGCCCACATCACAACCGGTGGGTTGTCCAACTTTTTCTTTCCTGAATTTGAGCTTGTAGAGTGAGATACTGGGGATGAATTCCTGCTTCTTGATTCCCTTCCCACATGTGCCTGAAGGGACAATTAGGGTTGCCTCTTAGCCCATTGGATGCAGCTTGGAAAATGGACTTTGGTTCTTAGAAACTTGTAGCCAAACATGTGCCCCAGCCTTCCCCAACCTGGCACTCTCCAGATGTGTTGGACTACAAGTCCCAGGATTCCTGACCATTGGCCATGATGGCTGGGGCTGATGGGAGTTGAAATGCAAAACACCTGGAGGGCACCAGGTATTTAAAGGCTGATGTAGCCTATCTCCCTTGGAGAGGAAGTTGTTTAGCAGTATTTTCTTCCTTTTCATATTTTAAATTCTAAGGGATATGATGTCCTAAGATTAAACCTTTTAAAATGATTGCACTAAATTGTCTCCAGATTTGAACCTTCAGGGCCTACCTGCAGGTTTCTATGCTTTGTTTTACTATAGGCTTCCAGAAAACATATATTTTGTATTTATAGGGGAAACTGAGGCACCCCAAATGTCTAGATAAGTAAAGAGAAGGTATCAAACATTAATTTGGGGCGGGGAGTAATATGTGTGACCTTTTATTGCCATTTCTTTGGCTTTTTCTTTTTTTTTAAACAGGGAACTATTTGAGAGTGCAAGGTTAGAAGTTTGGTAAAAACTTCCTTTCTTCCCAGGTCTCCAATAAATCTCTTGGTTTTCAGACTAAGGGCACAATCCTGTGCATGTATGTTTCAACAGAAAAAAAAAAAAAGTCCTACAACTTCCAGCATTCCCCAGCCAGCCATGCTGGCTGTGAGATGCTGGGAGTTGTAGGACTTTTTTTTCTACCTGAACATGCATAGAATTGTGCCCTAAATCACACATTGAAAATGTACATGCTATCATGGTTTCTCCAGGCACACAGCTTTGTTGTTGTTGATTTATTTTTTATGCAGTATACAATGCCGGTTAAGCCCAAAATTACCTTTAAATTGCTTTTTAAAATTAATAAACAAAATCAGCCAACTCTAGGAGCATAATTATTAATCATATATTCTAAAATCAGACTTATTATGCTGCAGGAGATGCCATAGTATAGAGTAGTTTGGTCTGTATCAAATAATTGTATGAGTTTATTACATCTATTGTACTATCCTAATACATGTCTATGCAGAAGTAAGCCCCGTTGAGTTTAATGAGATTTTCTCCCAGGTAATTCTGCAGAGGATTGTAGCCGTATGCCAAAGAGTTTGGTCTCTCGTGACCTCTCTTTCAGGTAGCTTCCATGGCCAGACTGGCTTAGTTTCAGCTGTAGGATGACATCAAGCATTCAGACTGTTTCTAGGCTTGACGATACTATCATTATATTATTGAAGATACTGTTTATTCAATTATTATGTGCAATCACCAGCAAAGGAACTTTGAGAGCATACCCATGTTATATGGATTTGTTAACTGCAGAGACATACAAAGAGAAGAGGATGAGGAAGATGGTTTTGGATTTTTCCAGTTGTTCAAACATCAGAAGGGCCATGTGCACCCAACCTTGTAGGACTTGGTTTGTAGCCATTTGCCAGCTCAAGAGCTATTCAAATGTGGTTTCAAGGACATTCACCAAGGATACAGCAGAGACCGATTTGCCCAAGTCTCCCAGTCTTATCCTCTCCCAAATGAATGATGGGAATGAGGGTGATCCTCTCCCCTCCATCCTTTCCTTCAGGGAAGAGTAGACAGAGGGACAATGGGGAGTCCAACGGGGCTGACTCCCTAGCCCAGGCTGTGGTTTTCATTGGGAAAAACTGAGTGGAATGAGGGAGATGGGTTCACCATCTCTTTAAGCAGTGCAACCCAATGGGACATGTTCCCTCCTTCCCCTGCCCACACCTGGCCCTGTGAGAAAAGCTATCAGGGAGGCCTTGGAAGGTGAAGGGGGCTGGTACCTTCCTGCCCAAGGCAAACATTGTGGAACCCTGCTTGGAGTATTTACTCTATGGTGTAGCATTGTCTCACTCTGAGTTTCCCCACTCTACATCACTGGCTACTGGGGACATAGAAAGGCTAGAGAGGACATAGACGCTATTTCATCACATGGCACATAGGAGTACAACTGTTCAGGTATTGGCCACCCCTGCCATATGCCATCACAATGAAGGAATAATACTGCAACATGTTGCCATGTCTAACCATGCCAATTAGTCTTTGTGTCAAAACGTTATCCTCAGTCAGTGATGTCTAAACTTTTAAGACATTCCATTTAAACTTTTAGTTGTGATTCTGTTGTAGGTCTCAACACAGATTTGACAAACTATGCTGCCCCAAAGCCCTCTTTCTGCCATCTCCACAATCGACCTCCAAAACTCATTTGGGAAACACTGTACTAGGTTGGTTGCATTTTCTCTTTGTTTCTTACCTTTGCCTCGGCAAGCGGATGAGTGGCTGTTTATGGCACCTCTTACTAAGGCTAAAGAGCTTATGAACAATTTTCTGCGCCTTAAGGAACAGTTGTTTCATGCTGGTTTCCAGTTGCTCATAGCGATGCTGGAAATTTGAATCCATTGTCCACAAGTGCATAATGGCAGATGTGTTGAGGAAATAGTTCATGGGCAGCCTTTTCATAAAGAACTTGAATTCATCTGCAAAACGGCAAAATTCAACACTCTTTTAAGTTATGCTTCTGTGATCTTTTGTGCAGCAAAACAACATTTAGCTCCAGTTTATGCCCATTTTTATCACTTTAATTTGTCACCATAATGGATGACAGTACATGTATTGGCAAATGCAATACTGTTAATTTTGTATGTGGCATAAATATTAATGTGACATGAACTTTCCCAAAGTATGCGGGCCTGATTTTCATTCTTGCACATTTGATAAATTGAGCATTGCCTTCTTGCAAGGTTCCCCAAACTTATGTTTAATTAGGTCTGCAATCCTATGCATACTTACTTAGGAGCAAATATCCAGTGGAATGTTGGGATCACTTCGGAGTAAACATGCCTAGAATTGTGCTCCAAGACTCCCCGCTTCATAGATGACAGCTGATGTGGCTGTGAGCTGGTAAGTGTCAGGCTCAAATCCCACCAAAGCCACAAACCTGCTATAGATGGCCTTACAAAACCTTCCCCTCCCCATCCCATTGCTGTTTCTAATCTTGCATTGTAAGTTGATATTTGTTTTATTGTATAGTTGTTAAGACACCCTGACAGTTTTGTCTGATTTATTCCATTTTCTAAATACATAAACCTGCAATGTGGAGATTATGGGCAGTATATCCAGGGTGTCATTGCCATCAACATAAACAATGTTGTGATAATGTAAACTATCTCTAGAACAATGCCAATAGAGCTTGTTGGTGCAATGGGTTTTTCATAAAACTCATTGTGCAGGCAGGGACTATTGGCATTGTGGTAGTTTACACTAGTGCAACATCATTTACATTAGGGGTAGTGCCATGTTGGATACTACCTAATAATATTGGCTTACTTCAAAGACTGTTGTAAAGAGGTGGTTTCAGGTTTCAGAGGGCCTTTAGTCAAGGTAGTCTCAGTGACCAGCATCCAACAGGGTGCTTGCGTCCCCACCAATTCTTCTGAGCCCCACCAATTCTGTGGCACAACCTTCCCTCACCACTTGTGCAACAGTGACTTACGGCAACCCCAAATGAGTGGAAACACTCATTTTTGGAAGGAGGCAGGTTGGTGTAGCTCGCATAAGGGATTAGCCTCTAGGCACTAAATTTCCCTTGCATAAACAATGGGTCTCACTTGTACAACATAACTGGTGGGACCCACCACTTGTGGAAGGGAATCAGTGGGGGTGTAAATGCCCCATTGGATATGGCCCAGTGATCCCTACTTACTAAGCAGGCATAACTCCACCTCCTCCTCACCACTGTTGCCACTGCCGCTGTGCTTGCCTAGACTCAGTCTGCACCACCTCCCAGGGAAGAGGACAAGGTGTGCAGAGACTACTGCAGCTTCTCCTTGCTCCTCTCAGTGCTTGCTCACTTGCTTGGAGAAGGCACTGGGCAGGCAGCAACAGCGAGAATGGGTAGCAACAGGGCAAGGAGCCCCCAGGTATAGCAGTAGCCCTCCTACCATGGCATGTTCGTCGTGGATGCTCAAGGATACTGACCACGGATGCCAGCCCTCATTACCAAAAAGGATGAACAAATCGGTCAGTTTTGGTTTCTCTCAGCTTTTCAGTTTTCCAGTCTTAAATTCGGGTTGTCATGGTCTTCAAGAATATTTCCAATCTTCGGTTTAGTTGGACTTGAAATTTGAGATTTTTTAATTGTAGTTTTACGTTTGCATGAAAAATGATGTGCATTTTGTGCATATTTCTCCTGATGCATGCATTTTTGTATGTGTTTTGCCCAACACACACATTTTAAAGTCTTTTTCCTAATATCATGCATTTTAATTTTCTTTTCCTTAATATACACATTTTTTCCTGCATTTTTTTTTAAAAATGGAGAACTTCATCGAAAAACCCAAAGAAGTGCGAATTGCAAAAGATAATTGAGTTTCAGTTCATGTATTGGTATAAAAATGCAAAATTGGGTAAGTTGTCATTAACATGGGAACTGAATGAATTTCTCCTCCATTCTTAATTACCAATACACATATGTGAAATTAATTGAACACTTGATTGAACACTTGAATGTGCTATATAAATGCTAAGTATATTGTTATTTCACCCCTCCTAGTGCTGAATCCTGTTCAGAATTCAGCACTACCGTTGAGTACAATCAAGTCCCGTCCCCAAATCTCAGAAGGCTTCACACTGATTTCCCCATTGGATGGTGCCAAGCTTTGCAATAGGGATGGGCGGACAACCCTGCACCCACCCCATGGGTGGGTATCTATACCCAGATAGTCTGTGGGTATCTGGCTAGCAGCACACAGCTCCTCTTCTTCCTGGGAGTCACCATTTTGCATAGCAATCACAAATAAGCTACTTATGTAAATCCAATTACCACAAAATGGCAGCTGTAATTAGCGCCATTTACACAACATTGCAGGCATACATTTTGCATGAATGATGCTACTTATGATGCCATTTTGCAGAAATTGTGATTCATGTGAGTCACTTACCCATGATTTCTATGCAAAATGGTACTAGCAAGCAAGTGAGTCAGACAAGTGCGGGGATCTGCAGACTATCATCTAGGGGGCTAAGCTGGTGAGAAATTGCTGAGCTTGAGCCCCAACTGGATATCCCTCAACATATCTACTTGGCAATCCTCTCTTCATAGAGATCTGCCATGAAAGCCATAAGAATCTTGTGAATGTTTTCACCATGCATTCAGCAGCCCACCACAGTATGCCTGTCTGTCATGCCCCCCTAAGTATAAAAGGACAGGTTTCAACAATGCTCTTGTCTTTGGCTTTGATTTCCTGTGAAGGCTCTGCCACATCCCACAAAGACAAGTCCTGTGCATCACCAGATGAAAATAATTTGTTTGTAAACTACTACATTTAACTTGGAGATTTTATCAGCCTAGTTAGGGACATGACAATAGGCAAAACTCAAGCTTCTTGAGTTTCTCCAAATTCTGTCTCAAAGCTTGTTCCAACATGTGTCCATATCAGATTGCAAGATTTGGGTTTTTTGTTTTAGTTTTTTTGCAGAAAAATCTGTGCATGTTTTTTATGCACATTTCCTGAAATGCACACATCAATTGCGTTCATTTTTGAAATGTATGCATGTTTCTTCATTGATTAAAGCATGTCCATGTGTATTTTTCACATGTACAAATATTTTCCTGCTCATTTTTCAAATGTATGTATTGTTCAGACACAGTATTTTTTGTTCCATGAATCTCACTGCAAACTCGGAGAAGTATGGACTTTGATTGCAGATTGTGTTCAGGTCCACATTCAGTTCCAAGAGGTACAAACCGAGGAAATCCTTATCAAAAAATGAACTGAAATGAATTTCTCAAACATTTCTAAATCTAGGACTAGTTAGGAAATCGTTGTTGTTTTTTTCTTTTATGTGGTTGCTATTCCTCCACTCACTGAACTGAACCATTTAATGAAAATCGTAAGGCTGACTAACTATACACTGCCTAGACAGGATTGGTTTCAATCACATGCCTGAGCCATTTCTCCAAGCTATAAGGAGTGGTATTAGGGATGACATATTTCAATCTGGCCCCCTATAAACAGTTTACTAATAGTAAACTCCTTAGATAGCTAAACACCAGAACTCTTCCTCACACAGATCTAGAGAATTTTAATGGTGGAAGTGGTGGGAGTATATAACACAAAGGCCATCTCTCAAGGCCAACGTAAACATTTTCTTTACTTTCGGGTATGCGCATGTTCTCTAAATTTGAACTGAGACCATGGTGCTCCAAGAAGCGGGGGGGAATAAACATTACCCAAACCATTTTTTTTCTACTGAAGTCCCCCCCCTCACAGATAGGGGGGGAGATTAAAAGAAGGGGGGAAGCCTCCATTGGAGAATTGAACTCAATGGAGTTAACAATGGATTTAAAACAAGAAAAAAGCCCCACTGGAGTTAATAGAGTTAAAAGCAGGAAAAAAAACCTCCACACGAATCAGTGGATATTTTTTTTCTTTTAACTCCCCCCCCCCCCCCGCCGCCCCAATCAGGGGGAAATTTCAGGGGGAAAAAATAGGATAAAGGTTTAACACACACACACCCTCCTGGAGTGTTGTGGTCCCAATCTGAATTGGGGCCATACACTTAAACAAAGCTAAAGAACATAGTTCAGCTATGTGTGATTACCGATCCTTAGTTTGCCCCTCAGCTTGCTCCATCTCAGAGGAAAGGTAGGATAATGTACCTTTTGTCAAACCAATGACTACACAACAAAACAGTGAAGGATGTTTTGCTCCCACCTCAGTGTTAAACTGGTCTTCTGTTGCAAAACTGGTTGTGAATGTAGGTGGCATCCTTGCTCATTTAGACCTATTATTCCACTTCTGTTATCTAGAAGTATTTATAAAATATCTTTTTACCTTTCAGAGTGGAATAGTTTTGGCCTAAGTTCATTCCTGAGTAAGGCGTTTGAATGGTGCTGTTCTTGTGAGGCCCGTATATTTCACAACTCCTAATTTAACAATGACATATTGGAGAAATCCTCACTATCTGTAGCTATTTGCTTAAGGACAACATACACGAAACCAGTTTGATGTGCTGTTTATAACTGATAAGAGAGGTCTGCATTATATTCACTAACTTGTGGTACAAAACTGAAGAGGCGGTGGATCGTTTCCAACAATAGAGCTTGTTAACTCTTAATGAAATCATGTCCGGTATTCTTTTCTAATGAATATCACATTGTATCCAGAATAATGAGAGATAAGGCTACCATGAAGTCATGGTGCTTTGTGAAAAAGAAAGAGAGAAAAAAAGAATAAGGGAAAAGTGGTATTTGCTTCATATCTTAAACTGACACATTTCATGAGCTGTGAAACTGCAACATGAGCTCTTACTGTTCAAGGACTATTAAATTTATTGTACTCTAATCAGCAAAATGCACAGGTATTCTTGGAATGTGATTAAGGGTCTAGGCAGGAATCTAAGAGGAAGTTAACTATCCCATAACTTCCTTTCAACTAGAGCTGGCATGGAGATGTTGCCTAAATTTGAATCTTCCTCCTCTGATGAGACCACTGTCTGAGCAATTTCAACAGAAGTCAGAAGAATTTATATAGGATAGGACTGCTGAAATTTCTCAGCTAAGAGATCAATCTTGTGGCCCCTAGTGTCTGAGGGACAATAGGATGCTGGGGATTTTCCACTCCAAGGCCATAGACAGAGCTACGACCTTGAAGGGGGAAATCCCTGCTCAGATTTAGGGATAGGCGAACAAGTCTGTTCGAGTTCACCAAGATTCTGCAAACATCAGCACGATGCTGGTCTCTTTTTGGTTTGCACTCACGTTTGTGATTGCTGTTCATTTTGCGTGAATGGGAAAATTGCACAAAACAAACACAATTGAATGTGAAAATTGGGCAAAATATTTCCAAAGTTGCACAAATTTCCAAAGCTGTGCAAATTCTGCCCCATAGACTGATATGTGAAAATGCACATTTTACAAAATGTGCAATTGCGAATGTTTTTCTGGCAAAATTTGCACAGTTTTTGAATGTGAGCACCTATTTGAGAATTTGCTAACATTTTTCAGAGAATGTGTCCTCCTGCTTGTGTTCAGGGTTGCGAACAGAGCATGTTCACATGTTTTTGCAAGCAGAAACACAATTCTTGTCCATCCCTATTCAGATTCTGCCTCCCAGCCCTCCTAGCCACTGTGGAAAGCTCCACAGTGGCTCCTCTCCTGAGCTCTGAATTCTAAACCTGGGAAGAGGATGGAGAGGGAGGGAGGGTGAGTGCAGGTGGGTGGGTTAGGGAGTGGAGAGGAGAGGCCATGAGATTCAAAGGCCTCTTGGCCCCAGTCCATACCCCCAGCAGTGCAACTCAGCTAGATGGGCTCAGAGGTCCATCTAGTGAAAAATGTGCTAGAGAAAGGTTTGTTGTTGTTCAGTCGTTCAGTCGTGTCCGACTCTTCGTGACCCCATGGACCATAGCACGCCAGGCCTTCCTGTCCTGCGCTCTCTCCCGGAGCATGCTCAAGTTCATATTCATTGCATCGGTGATGCTATCTAGCCATCTCATCCTCTGCTGTCCCCTTCTCCTTTTTCCTTCAGTCTTTCCCAGCATCAGGGTCTTTTCCAGGGAGTTTTCTCTTCGCATTAGGTGGCCAAAATATTGGAGCTTCAGCTTCATTATCTGTCCTTCCAATGAGCACTCAGGGTTGATTTCCTTTAGGATGGACTGATTTGACCTCCTTGCAGTCCAGGGGACTCGTAAGAGTCTTCTCCAGCACCACAGTTCGAAAGCATCAATTCTTCGGCGCTCAGCCTTCCTTATAGTCCAGCTCTCACAGCCATACATTACTACTGGGAAAACCATAGCTTTGATTAGTCGGACCTTTGTCGGCAAGGTGATGTCTCTGCTTCTTACTATGCTGTCTAGGTTGGCCATAGCTTTCCTCCCAAGGAGCAAGCGTCTTTTAATTTCATGGCTACAGTCACCATCTGCAGTGATCTTGGAGCCCAAGAAAGTAAAATCTGTCACTGCTTCCATTTCTTCCCCTTCTATATGCCAGGAAGTGATGGGGCCAGATGCCATGATCTTCGTTTTTTTAATGTTGAGTTTCAAACCAGCTTTTGCACTCTCCTCTTTCACCCTCAACAAGAGGCTCTTGAGATCCTCTTCGCTTTCTGCCATTAGGGTGGTATCGTCTGCATATCGGAGGTTGTTGATAATTCTCCCGGCAATCTTAATTCCGACCTGTGATTCATCCAACCCGGCATTTCTCATGATGTACTCTGCATATAAGTTAAATAAGCAGGGTGACAATATGCAGCCTTGTCGTACTCCTTTCCCAATTTTGAACCACTCGGTTGTTCCATGTCTGGTTCTTACTGTTGCTTCTTGACCCTCGTACAGGTTTCTCAGGAGACAGGTAAGGTGGTCTGGTACTCCCATCACTTTAAGAATTTGCCACAGTTTGTTGTGATCCACACAATCAAAGGCTTTAGTGTAGTCAATGAAGCAGAAATAGACATTTTTCTGGAATTCTCTTGCTTTCTCCATGATGCAGCGAATGTTGGCGATTTGATCTCTAGTTCCTCTGCCTCTTCGAAACCCAGCTTGTACTTCCGGTAGTTCTCGGTTCGCATACTGCTGAAGCCTAGCTTGTAGGATTTTGAGCATCACCTTGCTGGCATGTGAAATGAGCGCAATGGTGCGGTAGTTTGAACACTCTTTGGCGTTGCCCTTCTTTGGAAATGTAAACTGACCTTTTCCAGTCTTGCGGCCATTGCTGAGTGTTCCAAATTTGTTGGCATATTGAATGCAGCACTTTAACAGCATCATCTTTTAGGATTTTAAATAGCTCGGCTGGAATTCTGTCATCTCCGCTAGCTTTGTTGTTACTAATGCTTCCTAAGGCCCACTTGACTTCACTCTCTAGGATGTCCGGCTCAAGTTCAGTGACCGCACTATCATGGCTATCAGGGACATTCAGATCTTTCCTGTATAGTTCTTCTGTGTATTCTTGCCACCTCTTCTTAATCTCATCTGCTTCTGTGAGGTCCCTGCCTTCTTTGTCCTTTATCATGCTGGTCTTTGCACAAAACGTTCCCTTGAGATCTCTGATTTTCTTGAAGAGATCTCTAGTCTTTCCCATTCTGTTGTTTTCCTCGATTTCTTTGCATTGTTCACTTAAGAAGGCCTTCTTGTCTCTCCTTGCTATTCTCTGGAACTCTGCATGATACTCCCACCCTCCTGGCAGGGCATTGGGTTCTTGGAAACCTCCAAGACCTCAGGTTTCTGTCACTTGGGAGGCAATCCACTAGTGATGTGCCCTCACTAACTCTGTTTTGCACAAATCACCATTTCCTATATTTAGATGGAATGGAAAACATTGTTTTATTACAAACCATGAACAGATGCTCCAAATTTTCTCCTTTTGTGCCCAAGGGAGAGGTGAGGGGCACATGAGCCTGAGGCTTGCAATGGTGCAGTCTCATAAGCCAAACATGGTCAGTGTGTGCATTTGCATCACACTTCTTTCTGAACTCTGTGTCCCTGATCCTGCTCAGAAATCCCTGTGGCTATAGCACTTGGCCGGCAGAAGAAATGAGGCTGCATAATTTAATTGGGAGCAGAGACATCAGAAGAAACCACTCTGGGGACAGTCGCATGCGAGCAGGGAGCGCAAGCTCTTAAGTGAAGTGTATATGTGAGATGCTGAGTCTGGCGAGAATAGGGATCAAGTGGAATGAACTGTAAGCCATTGACTCTGTGATGCGTTGAGAAAAAAAAAAAGGTTGCTAACATGAAATAGCTCCTAGGGCATCAGGCCGAAATGCAGCATACGGGAGCCTTTCCCACCAACCCCTTTGTCTTGGTAAGTTTGACAGGTGGCACAGAGAGCTTCAGGATCTGATCTGCACCAGACGCAATCCAGAGTTTGGATTAATTTCTTGACATCCACTGGATTTCTGCAAAAACAATCTGTTTATAGCATCATTTGCAACAAAATGTGCCATCACACATTCTGGAGTAAGCAGACGATTTACAATGGACAGGGAGGGCTTGCTCATCATTACAAAGTACCGGTAAATTAACAATATTTGATAATTGTCTGGAATTCCACCCCTATGCTGGAGAACATAATTTCAATTCTGATTAGAAGTGCTGGAAATAGCTGCGCTCTACTGATCCTTCTGGAGATAAAATGGAGGATGGCCGTTCTTGCATTTAACAATTGATGGTAAATATAGCTCTGTGTAAAACGTACTTACCCCTGTCAAAATCAGCATTTTAAAGTGTCTGCCTAGACAGCAATTTAAATGGTCTTGTCTGTCACATTTGACAATGCTCAGAAAACTCCAATGACATTTTTTGGCCTTATTATTGTAGCCAAAAAATGGTTAGACAAACTGTGTTTGAATAGCTGATGGATAAACCCTGACGGAGAAAAGAGTATCAAAGGGAACAATATTCCATCACAAATTTCATTTTCTTTCAGCACTGTCAGGCAAGGCAGGCATCACATGCTGCCCTGGATGGAAAGTTTACACATTTTATACATTTATACTTTTATACATTATATATTATGTGGGACCTGCTAACACAAAATTTTCACACATCCTCACCTACTAACAGGTGTGCTTCTGTTTAGGGTTCTATCCAGCCAGCCCTACCCCATTCCATTTCTCCCCCCACCCCTTCCCCCCATTTTTCTTTTCCAGCTGACATACAACATTTTGTGGCTGAGGCGCTGAGCACGCTCAGTTTCTAGGTTGCCCCTTATGAATTTTTTTTAAGCATTTTATATATTTGTGCAAACCTTGAGGTTCCCCCGAACAAGCAGATACTTCCCTCTTGTTCCTCAGTGGCCCCATTTTGGCTGCATTTTTATCAGCACTCACTACCTGGCTTCACTATTAGAGAGAGGGACATAGAGATTGCATATTCTGAGTGCAGGGCCAAGGGAAAAGGGCTAGCTTAATTCATTCAGGCAAAACTAAAACCAAGGTTAATGCTGCCAAGAAGATTTGAACACATTAAGAGTTTCCCAAGATTTCACTGACTTCAGAAACACTCTTTGGCCAGGATACAGAGACACATTTTAGAGTGTCCACGAGGAGAGCGGGGGGAAGTTGGCTTATTTTTTTGAACTGTATTCGCACACACACTGACATTCTCAAACTGCTTTTGAAACCCCTCTTAAGCCCCGTGACCTGGTTCGCATGATCATGGTGGGGGAAGTAAGCCACAGTGGCTTATTTCCCCTGCTGCACATGCTGGTTGCGTGCTGGGAGGATTTGCACAATTAGCCTCGCTGGCACAGCTTGCTGTGTCATGCAAACTGGGTGAGGGTGGTTTTGCCATGGTTATCAAGCCACCCCAGAACAGCCCATGGCAACAAGCCATCCTTCGTGGGTTCACATGATACAGCAAGTGGTGCTGCAGAGGGTTATTTTGCAAATCCCCCTGGCATGGAACTGGCACACGGTGGGGAAAATAAGTCATTGTGGCTCATTCCCTCACCTCCACTGCCCTCATATGTGCAGTCTGTATGCCTGCATTGAGCTTTAGGATCAAATAAGATGTATCACATAAGCATGGCAGCTGTTCATAGGG
Organism: Heloderma suspectum; assembly: GCF_057233095.1. NCBI lineage: Eukaryota > Metazoa > Chordata > Lepidosauria > Squamata > Helodermatidae > Heloderma > Heloderma suspectum. Next base: position 179,025,805 of record NC_139461.1, read on the forward strand.
ATATCATGAGCACCTGAGAGTGGAGTGGAATCCAATGGACTTCCCCTCACTTGGCCCCCTGGATGCAGCTTGCTGCGCCACGAAGCACTCACAGATAGTCCTTTACACTTCCCAGTGTTGCAGAGATGGCCCTGTAGGGCTGTCATTTTGCACCACATTAATAATACGGACATTACAGACACCCCATCTTGCGTAAAAATGGTGGCTCGCATCAAGGAGGGGGCAGCTGTAGGATGCTCCTGGACCATCGTCGAGCCCTCCAGGGCTTGCACGACCTGGTGAGCAAGGGTGGGTGGCAGCGGTGATTTGAAAAGCACCTGCAGAGCATAGGTGGAGGTGAATCCATCCAGCCCTAGCTGTTCAAGTCAACACAAAACTCTCTTGGATACACAGTGTCTTGGATGCATACAGAATGGCATGGTGCTTTGGATACTAGCTACTGTTCTGCCCCCCTTCATGAATAAAGCCCCTTGTTGTGGCGAAGGGGCTTGCATAACTCAGTGAAGCCATAAGCTATGCCGTGCAGGGCCACCCAAGACGGACAGGTCATGGCGGAGTGTTCTGACAAAATGTGGTCCACTGGAGAAGGAAATGGCAACCCACTCCAGTATTCCTGTCAAGAAAACCCCATGGAACGTATCACAAGGCTAAAAGAGATGATGCCGGAAGATGATCCCCTCAGGTAGGAAGGTGTCCAATATACTACTGGGGAAGAGCAGAGGGTATTTCCAAGTAGTGCCAGAAAGAGTGAAGTGGCTGGGCCAAAGCCGAAAGGACACTCAGTTGTGGATGTGTCTGGTGGTGAAAAGAAAATCCAATGCTGTAAAGAACAATATTGTTTAGGAACCTGGAATGTAAGATCAATGAATCAAGGTAAGCTGGAGGTGGTCAAACATGAGATGGCAAGATTGAACATCGATATCTTGGGAATCAGAGAACTAAAATGGACAAGCATGGGGAAATTTAATTCAGGTGACCATTATATCTACTACTGTGGGCAAGACTCCCTTAGAAGAAATGGAGTAGCACTCATAGTCAATAAAAGGGTGGGAAAACCAGTACTGGGGTACAATCTCAAAAACGATAGAATGATCTCAGTACGAATCCAAGGCAAACCATTCAACATCACAGTAATTCAAGTCTATGCCCCAGCCACTGAGGCCGAAGAAGCTGAGGTTGATCGGTTCTATGAAGACCTACAACACCTTCTAGAACTAACACCAAAAAAAGATGTCCTTTTCATTATAGGGGATTGGAATGCCAAAGTAGGAAGTCAAGAAATCACCGGGATAACAGGCAAGCATGGCCTTGGTGTACAAAATGAAGCAGGACAAAGGCTAATAGAGTTTTGCCAAGAGAACACGCTGATCATATCAAACACTCTTTTCCAACAGCACAAGAGGCGACTCTACACATGGACATCACCAGATGGTCAATATCGAAATCAGATTGATTATGACCTAAGAAGCCAAAGATGGAGAAGCTCTATACAGTCAGTAAAAACAAGACCTGGAGCTGACTGTAGCTCAGATCATGAGCTGCTTCTTGCAAAATTTCGGCTTAAATTGAAGTACGTAGGGAAAACCACTAAACCATTCAGGTATGACCTAAATCACACAGTGGAGGTGAAGGATAGATTTAAGGGATTAGACCTGATAGACAGAGTGCCTGCGCAACTATGGACGGAGGTCTGTAACATTGTTCAGGAGGCAGCAACTCAATCCATCCCAAAGAAAAAGAAATGCAAGAAAGCCAAGTGGCTGTCTGATGAGCCTTTACAAGTAGCTGAGGAAAGAAGGGAAGTGAAAAGAAAGGGAGAAAGGGGAAGATATATCCAACTGAATGCAGATCCCCAGAGAATAGCAAGGAGAGACAAGAAGGCCTTCTTAAATGAACAATGCAATCTTAAATGAACAATCCAAAGACTGTACAAACTACTGTACAATTACTGTGCTCATTTCACATGCCAGCAAGGTTATGCTCAAAATCCTACAAGCTAGGCTTCAGCAGTACGTGAACTGAGAACTACCGGAAGTACAAGCTGGGTTCCGAAGAGGCAGAGGAACTAGAGATCAAATCACCAACATTCGCTGGATCATGGAGAAAGCAAGAGAATTCTAGGGATGGCGGAGAATTTCTCCCCAAAACTTCGGGGGGGCCGAGCGCCAACGTGTTCGGCCTCCCGAACAAGTTTCGGGGAGAAATCCTCCGCACCCCCCCCGCACCCCCCCGGGACGGGACTTACCTTCCCTGAATGTCCCTCCCGGCGGTGGGTCCGGCTGGCGGTTCGTCCGGTGTTCGAGCGGGGCGGGAGCGGCAGCCAGTCTTTCGACCGGCTGCCGCCCCCGCCATTGCAATCAAAGAAAAAAAAAACAAACCATCCCCTGATAGGCTAAGTGACGATTCACGTAACCTATCACGGCTAGATTTGCAAAGTCAGCCGTGATAGGCTACATGAATCGTCACGTAGCCTATCACGGGTGACTTTAAAAAAAAAAAAAAAAGCGCGTACGCGAATGGCGGCCCCCATAGGAAGCCGCCATTCCCGTTCCTTATTTGGTCGCTGTAGTCTACGTCAATCTTTACGTAGAGTACGGCGAAAATAAGGGCAACGCTATTTGCGTTGCCCTTATTTTCGCCGTAGTCTACGTAAAGGTTGACGTAGACTACAGCAACTAAATAAGGAACGCGAATGGCGGCTCCCTATGGGGGCCGCCATTCGCGTACGCGCTTTTTTTTTTTAAGTCACCCGTGATAGGCTACGTGACGATTCACGTAGCCTATCACGGCTGACTTTCCAGATCTAGCTGTGATAGGCTACGTGAATCGTCACGTAGCCTATCAGGGGACTTTTTTTTTTTTTTTTTTTTTACTTTCGTGTTCGCGGCCGGGCGAGGCGGGAAGCCTCCTCCCCGGCCTGAATTTCGGCCGGGCAAGGCGGGAAGCCTCCCCCCCCGGCCTGAATTTCGGCCGGGCGAGGCGGGAAGCCTCCCCCCCCGGCCTGAACTTCACGGGGGGAGCAGCGAAGCGCTCCCCCCCACCGCGAAAAAGCTGCGAGAAAAGGTAAGTGACTCTCGTTCACCCCTAGAGAATTCCAGAAAAAAGTCCATTTCTGCTTCATTGACTACACTAAAGCCTTTGATTGTGTGGATCACAACAAACTCTGGCAAATTCTTAAAGAGATGGGAGTACCAGACCACCTTACCTGTCTCCTGAGAAACCTGTATGAGGGTCAAGAAGCAACAGTAAGAACCAGACATGGAAGAACCAATTGGTTCAAAATTGGGAAAGGAGTATGACAAGGCTGCTTATTGTCGCCCTGCTTATTTAATTTATATGCAGAGTACATCATGAGAAATGCTGGGTTGGATAAATCACAGGGCAGAATTAAGATTGCTGGGAGAATTATCAACAACCTGAGATACGCAGACGATACCACCCTAATGGCAGAAAGTTAAGAGGATCTAAAGAGCCTCTTGTTGAGGGTGAAAGAGGAGAGTGCAAAAGCTGGTTTGAAACTCAACATTAAAAAACGAAGATCATTGCATCTGGCCCCATCATTTCCTGGCATATGGAAGGGGAAGAAATGGAAGCAGTGACAGATTTTATTTTCTTGGGCTCCAAGATCACCGCAGACAGTGACTGTAGCCGTGAAATTAAAAGACGCTTGGTCCTTGGGAGGAAAGCTATGGCAAACCTAGACAGCATAGTAAGAAGCAGAGACCCTTGCCAACAAAGGTCCGTCTAATCAAAGCTTTGGTTTTCCCAGTAGTAATGTATGGCTGTGAGAGCTGGACTATAAGGAAGGCTGAGCGCTGAAGAACTGATGCTTTCGAACTGTGGTGCTGGAGATAGGGATGGTGGAGAATTCCGCCATGGATTTCAGTGAGGCCAAATGCATTGGCATTCGGCCCCCCGAAATCCGTGGCGGAATGGCCACCTGCCCCCCCCCGGATTCCCCCCGACATGAAGCTTACCTTGGGTGGATGTTCCGGATGGTGGCGGCTCCGGCAGTGATGGTGGCGGTGGCTGGTCTTTTGACCGGCTGCCGTGGCCACCATTTGCATCCTGGTCTTTCCCATGATAGGCTATGTAAATATTTACATAGCCTATCACAGCAAGCCAAGCAAAAAAAAAAATTGCATATACAAATGGCGGCGGCTACAGCCACGCCACTTGCATTCCCTATGTTTCACCGTTTTAGCCTACGTAAATATTTACATAGGGTATTACGGTGAAAAAAAAAGGGGAATGCAAATAGTGTAGTGGGCAATATTTGCGTTCCTTTTTTTCCGCCATTTTAGCCTACATAAATATTTACATAAGCTATTACAGCAGAAAAAAAGGAACGCAAATAGTGCCACTACGCTATTTGTGTTCCCCCTTCTTTTCGCCGTAATAGCCTACGTAAATATTTATGTAGGCTAAAATGGCGAAAAATAGGAAACGCAAATGGCGGCCGCCGTAGCCGCCGCCATTTGCGTAAGCCGTTGTTGTTTTTGGCCTGCTGTGTTAGGCTACGTAAATACTAGGGATGTACAAAAGTCACCTACCTTTTAACGAAACGTGATTCAAGGTGGGGGGCAGGCGCTCTGTCACTCCTCCTGAAATTCTGGCCGGGGGGGAGGTGCTCCGTCCCTCCCCCCAAAAATTCTGGCTGGGGGGGAAGTGCTCCGTCTCTCCCCCCCAAAATTCTGGCCGGGGGGGAGGCGCTCTGCCCCTCCCTCCCCCGAATCCTGGCCGGCCAGGTCTGCAAATGTTTTGCAAACGTTTGTGTCCCTGAAGTCAGCCATGATAGGCTACGTAAATGTTTACGTAGCCTATCACGGCTGAGTAAAAAACAAACAAACAAACCGCGCATACGCAAATGACAGCGCCCATGGCCACCGCCATTTGCGTACGCGCGTGTTTTGTTTTTTTTAAGTCAGCCATGATAGGCTGTAAAAATTCACGTAGCCTATCACGGTGTTTTTTTCCAAATCTAGCTGTGATAGGCTACGTAAATCTTTACGTAGCCTATCACTTTTTTTGTTTTTTGTTTTTTTTAAACCTGGAAATGGTGGCAGCAGCAACCGGTCAGAAAACCGGCCGCCACCAGAGTCGCCACCGGAGCCGCCACCGCCGCCGCCGCCGCCAGGAAGATCCGCCCCAGGTAAGTCCCGGCCTGGGGGGCTGGCGGAGGGGTGGCAGGCCATTCCGCCACCAATTTCAGGGGGTCGAATGCGCTGGCATTCGGCCTCCCTGAGATCCATAGTGGAACTTTCATATATCCCTAATCAAACCTGACTGCTCATTGGAAGGACAGATACTGAAACTGAAGCTCAAATATTTTGGTTTTGGCCACCTAATGCAAAGAGAAAACTCCCTGGAAAAGACCTTGATGCTGGGAAAGATTGAAGCCAAAAGGAGGAGGGGATGGCAGAGGATGAGATGGCTAGATAGCATCACCAATGCAATGAATATGAACTTGAGCACACTCTGGGAGAGAGCGGAGGATAGGAAGACCTGGCATGCTATGGTCCATGGGGTCACGAAGAGTCAGACATGACTTAACGACTGAACAACACTGTTCTGGCAAGGAACAAATTCTAATGATGAAATGTAAGGGCCAGACTGAAACCATGGGAAAGCAGTAGCTGAATATAGACCTAGAGCATATCTTCCCCATCTCAGGCTCCATGAAATTAATAGTGATGTACGAAAGTCACTTACCTGGTCCTGCAGCTTGCTTCACGGTGGGGGGGAAGGGGCTTCTGTTCTCCCCCCGTAGTTCAGGATGGGGGGGAGGTGCCCCGCCTCGCCCGGCCGAAATTCAGGCCAGGGTTGGAGGCGCCCCGCCTCACCTGGCTGAAATTCAGGCCAGGGAGAAGCGCCCCATCTCCCTGGCCGCGAAATACAAAAGTAAAGTTAAAAAAAAAATACCACACTCGTGATAGGCTATGTAACGATTTACGTAGCCTATCATGGCTGACTTTGGAAATCTAGCCATGATAGGCTATGTAAATCGTTACGTAGCCTATCATGTGTGTGGGTTTTTTGTTTTTTTTTTACATTTACTGTGTAATGGCAGTGGCAGCAGCCGGTTGGAAGACCGGCTGCCACCCCTGCCCCCGCTGAAACGCCACCGAAACGCCGCCGGGACCTGCCGCCGAGAGGGACATTCGAGGGAGGTAAGTCCCATCCCGGGGGGGCAGGGGGGCGGAGAATTTCACCGCCAATTTCGGGGGGCCGAATGTGTTGGCATTTGGCCTCCCCGAGATTCGTGGAGAAATTCTCCGCCATCCCTAGAAATTAATTGTTCAGAATTGTGCATCACATGTCATTAAAACTCAAGGTGAGCCATTTCAGAGAGCCGCCCAAGCATACCTGCTCTCCATTAGGGATGTATGAAAGTCACTTACCGTTTCGCGGATTCATTCGCAGCAGGTGGGGAGGCTCTCCGTCCCTTCCCCTGGAATCCACGACAGGCCAGCTCCGCTCCACAGCCAAGCCGCAGAGCCGCTGGCCGGCTCCAGCTACCCACAGCCGGACATCCGGCTGCTGGGCAGCCTGCAGGGATGCAAATCTTCCCCAGCTTCCTGCTGTAGCTGCTGCCATTTGCGTCCCTGTATTCAGCCATGATAGGCTATGTAAAGACTTACGTAGCCTATCACGTCTGGGTTTTAAAAAAAAATCCGCGTACGCACCGCCGCCATTTGCGTTCCTTATTTTTCACCATCTTAGTCTACGTTAATATTGACGTAGACTAAGACAGCGAAATATAAGCAACGGAAATGACGGCAGCCATGGCCGCTGCCATTTGCGTATGCGTTTTTTTTTTAAACCCAGACGTGATAGGCTACGTAAGTCTTTACGTAGCCTATCACGTCTATGAAAAAAAAAAAAAGACACAGACTGCAAATGGCGGCAGCGGCAGCCAGTCGGAAGACCAGCTGCCACTGCCGAAGCAGCCACTGGAGCCGCCGCTGTTGTCTGTAACATTCGCCCCAGGTAAATCTCGTCCCGGGGGGGATGCACGGGGGGTGGGGGGGTGGCAGGCTATTCTGCGATGGATTTCGGGGGGCTGAATGCACTGGCATTTGGCCTTACTGAGATCCGTCGCGGAATTCTCTAACATCCCTACTCTTCATGCACCTTATTTGGTGAACTCTTAAAACATTTATGTTAAAACAAAGCTGTACTATTTCTTTGTCATCTTTGCCAGTGAGCTAATTTCTCTATTTTGTTGAAAGAAGCACAGTGCAAGATCTCCTGTGTGTGCACCATGGTTCTGCAAAAGTCCCTATCTTTCTGGGTTCTCTGGGCACACATGCAAGTTCATGCACACATGTGAATGAGGACAGGCTTCAACAACTAACCAAATAATCCATCAAATAGTTCTAGAGTTCACTGACTAAATACCTATGAGAAGTCTGGAAACCACACATTTCCACAGGTGGATCATCTTCAATGGAGAGTTGGACATACTACCTTTGCAGGGTTCTGCAAATGCCAACATGTGATGTGTGTCCTTATCCTTTAGGGATAATGATCTGATATCATTAGATGATATCATTATCATCTAATGATAGCTCAACAATGCTATCCCCATCTTGTATATGGGGACATGAAAAGGATCGGCTGTATTATGTAACCGCCACAGTATATCCAGAATTGAAGCTGTACATCATCATTCTCCTCCTCCTCCTGATTTTTTTTAACAACATTTATATATCACTCCATCTGCTAAAAAGCCAACAAGGCAGTGTAGAACAATTTAGAACAATAAAACCTAAAAACAATAACAGTGCAATCCTATGCAGATTTAGACAGGCAATGATCCTACAATTCCCAGCATGGCCCAGCCAGCATGGCTGCCTAGGGCATGCTGGGAGTTGTGGGACTTTTTTCTGTCTAAATCTGATAGGATTGTGACCTAAAAAACAAGAACAGTAAAAACAGTAAAAACTCTAACATGTTTAGAGAGCAATCCTATGTCCCCTAGACAGTGTCTGGGGGAAATAGGATTTTTTGGTTTCCCAGCTACAAGCTTGTAGAGAGTGCTATGGGCTCATAGCTGGGAAACTGTACTCCCTTCCCCCTTCCCTGCCCCCTCATAGCCAGGGCAGAGAGAACCATACCACCATCGCCTCCATGCTCATAACATGGACATGGAGGGGTGGAAATGGGGTGTTGCTGGGGCAGGGATGGGAGGACACCACAGAAGCTTCCTATGTGGTCTCCAGACCTGTTTCCACCCCCTCCCTGAAGCCACATTTAGACGTGAGAAAATGTGTATCAACGGCAAAGTGCAGGGTGGCTGCAGCACAGAAGGAATCCTCTCCTCCGTCCTCCGTGCTGCCCAGCTTTGGATAGGTGGTCACCTCTGACTTCAGGAGAGGTCAGAGGCACCCATCTCTCTCTACAGGATTGCTCCCTACACCTTCTTATTTTAAAAGAATAAATTGAAAAGATGCATCTTCACGCCCTTTCTGAAGGCCAAGAGAGTGGGGGCCAAGCATAGTTCTTGAGGGAGCACATTCTATCATTTGGGGGCAACGCAGGAGAAAGCCCTTTCACATGCGCTTGATGTGAGTGATGGTGCCCTCAAAGGGGCCCATCCTGCAGATCTTAACAACTGGGAAGGTTCATAACAATCCTTTCGATATCCATGTCCTAGGCCATTTAGGGATTTAAAGGTGAAAGCCAACATTTTGAATTGCACCCAGAAAGCAACTGGCAACCAGTGGAGGTCTTTTAGGACAGGTGTAATATGGTCCCAAGACCATGCACCAGTAAGCAGCCTGGCTCCCATACTTTCCACCAATGGCAGCTTCTGGACGCTCTTCTTTGGTAACTCCACAGAGAGCACATTGCAATCGTCTAAATGTGATGTAACCAAGGCACAGCTAACTGTTGCCAAATCAGACTGATTACAAATATCTCTGAATTATGTTAAAAACCCCAACAAAACATCAGTGTCATCTCATTCTTAAGCGTCTGTAAAACACTAACACAATCTTATTCTTATGCAGCTGTAATATGGAGATTGATATTTCTTCATCTTTTGTAATAAAAAATTGTAAAATTTTAACATGTTGTTCTAGGATAAAGATGTAATATTCTGTGGGTTCACACATTGCTCCACTGGTTGAAAATCATTAATTGCTACAAAATAATAATGAATTCATGTAAAGATCTCTCTCTCTCTCTCTCTCTCTCTCTCTCTCTCTCTCTTTCTATTCCATTATTCTCCTTACTTTCAAGGTAGTTCAACAGTTCAAAAATACAAGTTATGCTAATGATTAAAAACAAAAACACATAGATTATCATAGATTCATAGGGTTCGAAGGGGCATACAAGGCCATCAAGTTCAACCCCTGCTCAGAGCAGGAAGCCTGATTCCCAGGTGGTCTCACATCCAAGTACTAACCAGGGCTGACTCTGCTTAGCTTCCCAGATCAGACGAGATCAGGCACATCCAGCCCTTTACTGTTCTAAAATAGTTTAAAGGAGCAATCCCATGTGGATACCGGATAGAGAATTCATGGCAGAGGAACCACTGAGACCTGCTGGCTCATGCCAACCTGGCTTCAGGAGTCTATGCTCTGATAACCTCCAGGTTACCCTACTGCAATGCACTCTATGTGCAGCTGCCTTTGAAGATGGTTCAGAAATTGCAAATTGCAGTGAACCAGAAGGTATGAGCATAGAACATCAGTTCTGGCCTGCTTGCACTGGTTGCCTATATGTTTCCAAGCCCAATTCGAGGTGCTGGTTTTTACCTATAAAGCTTTATATGACTTAGGATTGCAATACCTGATGGAGTTCCTCCCCTAGTATAAATAGACCTGTACCTAGGGATGTATGAGAATTTTGGTTTTGCTCGCAAAACATACGAGCATGCCGTAGGGATGGCGGAGAATTTCTCCACGAATCTCGGGGAGGCCCCGAAATTGTTGGTGAAATTCTCTGCCACCCCCCGCCCGCTCCCCCCGGGATGGGGCTTACCTCCCTCGAATGTCCCTCTCGGCGGCGGGTCCTGGCGGGAGTTCGGCGGCGGTTCATCGGGGGCAGGGGTGGCGGCCGGTCTTCCGACTGGCTGCCGCCACCGCCATTACAAAATAAAATTAAAAAAAATCCACCCGTGATAGGCTACGTAACGATTTATGTAGCCTATCATGGCTGACTTTGGAAATCTAGCCGTGATAGGCTATGTAAATCGTTACGTAGCCTATCACGGGTGTTTTTTTTCTTTTCACTTTTTTATTTCACGGCCGAGGAGACGGGGCGCTTCTCCCCGGCCTGAATTTCGGCCGGGCGAGGCGGGGCGCCTCCCCCCCCGGCCTGAATTTTGGCCAGGTGAGGTGGGGCGCCTCCCCCCCAGCCTGAACTTCGGGGGGAGAACCGAAGCGCCTCCCCCCCACTGCAAAGCAAGCTGTGGGACCAGGTACGTGCCTTTCGTACATCTCTAATGCCATGTTTGAAGCCCTGAACATGATCGTGAACATGCATCTGCCGAAAATGTTCGCAAATTGCCGGGCATGTGCTCGCTTCTGATTTTCACAACTTGGGATCCATTTTGCACAAATTTCGTAATTTGCAGAAATTTCCTTCTAGGAAATTTCCACAAATTAGGAAAATTTGGGCAAATTTGGGGAAGTATGTGCAAATCTTAGATTCGATTGCTGCTTGATTTGCACAGTTTTCCCTTTCCTGATCATACAAATCCCTACCTGTACAGAATGATCATCATCGGAAGTCCTCCTCTGAAGGAGATTTGTAGGATGGATGGCAACAAAACAGAGGGTCTTCTCAGTGGGTGCTCTTTGATTATGGAATGCTCTCCCCAGTGAGGCCACCTGGTGCCAACATTGTCAGGTTTGTGGTGCCAGGTTAACGTTTTTTTCTATTTCCAGGCATTTGATGGCATATGATGAGATATTTAATGCATTCATCAAAACCTTTATGGTTGTCAGTGATGTTTTAGTTGTTTTATGGTGTTGTTGCATTGTAATGAATAATTGTTGTAGCTATTTTAAATTTTGTATGTTTTAATTCTATTGTAAGTTGCCTTGGATCATACTTATTTTTGTTTTGTTTTGTTTTCAGAAAGATATCTAAGACAGTAAGGGAACAATCCTATCCAGATGCCCATCAGCCTCCAAACCTGGAGGCTGATGGGTCTCTTATGCAGAGCAGGAAGACCATGGAGGCAATCGTCACCACCGAGCTTCCCCTGCTCTGCATTTCCACAAGATGGGCAATTTCTCCCATCCAGAAGCCTGGGCCACTGCGGAGTGGGAGGGAAGGAGAATGGCACTGCTACAAGGTTCTTCATGAGCCAGCTGCCCCAGTCTCCTCCCCTCCCTGACCACAGAACCATCTCCTTTCTCTCCTCTCTGAGCTTGCATTTGCAAACTCAAAGAGGCAGTTAGCAAAGTTCTCTTTGTACTGTTTGTGAGGGGGAGGGGGCAGGGAGCTTGGACTCTTGGGTCCAAGGTCGGAACACTGTCTCCAGCCTTGGATCCAGGAATCTGAAAGATCCCATCCTCCCCCCTACCCCGACACTGTCTAGGGGCCATAGGATTGCTCCCTTAATTAATAATAACAACAAGAAGAAAAGCAACAAGCCAGGGGAAGATCCATGGGTGTGTTCATCTTGACTTTCCTTTTGCACAGAGATTTTTTCTTCATTTCCCTCCCATCGACTCAAATTAACTATGCCAGTTCCAGAGCTGGTGTAGATCTGGGCCCATGTCAGAGGAATGAGGATGTCAGAGGAATGAGGGGGCATAGAATCCTGGTGCTCAAAGGCCTCCCCCAACTCCTCCCTGGAATGCTCCAATCCTGGTCCCATCACCATTGGAGCAGTGACAGCAGTGCAGCTGGCACACCAGCATAACCTGTGCCCATGGATCTCTCTATCTGCCCATGGAGAGGGAGGCCCACAGCATCCTATGGTCACTCAGCAACCCTCCCAGGGAGCAATGCACTGCTCCCTAAAAAGCCCAACTAAAATCATCAACATGATCATCGTGTTTATCCTTCCTTTCTGCCTCAATGTGAGTCACTTGATAAGGCAGCTCACAAGGTCCAATACAATCCCCAAAGGGGGGAAACACTAATCAATAAAACATATACATTTAAAAAACTAATAATAATAAAGTGCACCCCCTACACCCTGGGAAATGATACCAATCCAGAAAAAATGGGGAACATACAAAGAAAAATTCAGGAACACAGACTCATTATATACGGCCAAATCCTATGCATGTTGACTCAGTCTGAAGTGAGGCTTATTGAACTCAATAAAACTTACTCCGAAGTAAGAATATTGCAGCCTAAATGCCCACCACTAAATTCCCATGGGGATGGGGGATGGAACCACTTCTGGAAGGCTCAGAGTATGGCAAAGCTCCAGGAAAATACAACTGAGAACTTCTTGTAACGCCCTTGTAATGTGTCCTTGATAGAAGGAATGGTTTATAAGCGGCATCTCTCAGCAGCAATCTCATTGGAGTACAGGGGGAAGGGGAGCCTTGAGCTATGTAGCATCCACTTGGCATCCCAAAGTCTCTTCTTCTGAAAAAATCAGTCAATCAAACTATATACAATTCTTGCATTTGCTCTCCTCCAGACATGCACCAGTGATCCACCAATACAAATGCAACCCACCAGTCAGGAATGGCAACCTTCCAGGGTCTTTATAAACCTTCTGGTTTGGGTACCTGTCCTGGGCTGCAAAAGCAGTGGGACTTAGGGATGGCGGAGAATTTCTTAGAATTTCTCCACGAATCTCGGGGAGGCCGAATGCCAACGCATTTGGCCCCCCGAAATTGGCGGTGAAATTCTCCGCCCCCCAGCCCCCCCCCCCCGGGATGGGACTTACCTCCTGCGAATGTCCCTCTCGGCGGCAGGTCCCGGCGGCGGTTCGGCGGGGGCGGCAGATGGTCTTCCAACCTGCTGCCGCCGCCGCCATTACAAAAGTTAAAAAAACAAAAACAAAACCGTAATAGGCTATGTAACGATTAACGTAGCCTATCATGGCTAGATTTCCAAAGTCAGCCGTGATAGCCTGCGTTAATCGTCATGTAGCCTATCACGGGTGACTTTGGGGGAAAAAAAAGCGCATACGCAAATGGCGGCGGCCCATGGGCGCCGCCATTTGTGTTCCTTATTTGGGCCCGGGTAGTCTACGTAAAGATTTACGTAGACTACGGCGAAAATAAGGGCAACGCAAATAGCGTTCCCTTATTTTCGCCGTAGTCTACGTAAATCTTTACATAGACTACCCGGGCCCAAATAAGGAACGCAAATGGCGGCGCCCATGGGCGCCGCCATTTGCGTACACGCTTTTTTTCCCCCAAAGTCACCCGTGATAGGCTACGTGACGATTAACGTAGCCTATCACAGCTGACTTTGGAAATCTAGCCGTGATAGGCTATGTTAATCGTTACGTAGCCTATCACGGGGCTTTTTTTTTTCATTTTTTCTTTCGCGGCCGGGGAGACGGGGCGCTTCTCCCCGGCCTGAATTTCGGCCAGGCGAGGCGGGGCGCCTCCCACTCCTCGCCTGAACTTCGGGGGGAGAAGCGAAGGGCCTCCCCCCCCACTGCGAAAAAAGCTGCAGGACAAAGTAAGTCCCTTTCGTACATCCCTAGTGGGACTGTCATCTGTCTGACAGGCCAAAAAACTTGGTTGGTGGGCTACATTCTGGCTTGTGTATTATAAGCTTTGGAGGCTTGCAACTCTCCGATAAAAACAGACATTTCTCTTTCCCTTCTCATCACATGGCCCTTAATTGTAATCAGGGCAATAACAGTTTCAGAGGTCAAGTACCAGTAGTAATGGCAAATGGAAATCCCAAAACACAATGCTTTAAAATTTTATCTGTGCTGGAAGGAGTTTTTTCAAATAATCCCAGACTACACCAGTTCAATCAAGTTTTCCCTTAATATATTTTTTTTTCAGGCATCATTATAGAGATTTAGGATGAATGTATGACTTTAAAAACTGCAGGCTCTCACATTTCCAAAAGTCGTGGTCCGGGGGGGGGGGGAGACACAACAAATCTATAAAATGTTCATTGAATTATTTAATTCATCCAAAGGCACAGGGACTTGGCCTGAGCAATAGACATGTTTTGAAAAACAACAAAAAGGTGTCAGCTTGAAATGGGCTTATTCTTTCATAGACTAATGCACTGAAGCTGAACTTTAAACTTCATTTTATAAATCATTTAACCTTTACCCTCAATATCTTACTGTCTGTGGAGTGCTGTGTATAAGAAGCCAAGCCGGAGATTTGCCCCTAGATTTTGCCAGAACAAAAAGGTATTTGTATTCTATGCAATTCTGTATATATAAAATACAGATTCTGTATCTAATGGTTAATGTTAGAGCTGTGCACAAATGGCCTCTCAAAATTCTCCAGCCTTTTTTGGGAGCAGAGAAATTAGGTGGGGGGATTTCTCCAACAGTTACTCACAGATAGGGCTCACTATATGGCAGGGGTTGTAGCATAGGTTCCTTCTTTTTTCTGAAGGATTTTTGGTTTGTTGCACTGCTTCTGTAGGTGGCAACAGCATCAACTGTGTTGAGGCTTCCACTTTTCTGAGGAAGAATTTTGAATTTCTTTTGGTGGTATTTTTGAGCTCAACTAATCACTGTGAGGTGGCCAAGGGTGCTGTGTTGTTGTTGTTCTCTCTCTCTCTCTACTGCACATCTTTCCATTGCTCTACAGCCCCCTAGGCCACCTGCATTTCCTGAGCTGGAAAAGCCCCATGGGAGGAATTGCCTCATGATGTCTTCCTCATTATGGTTTTAACTGAAGTGTGGGAAGTCGAGGAGACTACAGGCTGTCACAGAGATTACTGTACAATGGAAAACAGGACACTCATGCACACTCCTCAGCCACCTCATAAGCAAGGTAAGCACAAGAACCCCAACCTCAACCCATGAGAATTTCTCAAAAATTTCTCCTTCTTCAAATTTCTTTTTGAAAGAAATTTATTTTCTATTAACACTGAATGAGAATGGTTGGGGAAAAAAAGTGGGAGAAATTTTTGGCACAGCAGCACTAGTTAATGCTACACTGCCACCACAGAAAATTTGTCTGAGTTGTTTTCAGCTTACCTTGAAACTCTGTCTCACCTGGTAGGTAGCTGCCTTTTCAATAGGGATGTCAGAGAATTCCGTGACGGATCTCGGTGAGGCCGAATGCCAGTGCATTTGGCCCCCCAAAACCCATCGCGGAACGAAGCCCCCGCCCCCCCAACCCATGAAAGGCATGCAGGACGAAATGCCCACCGCCCCTCCCATGAAAGGCGCGCGAAACGGAGCACCTACCTGCTCCCGTCCATGCTGCTGTGCAAATGGCGGCCATCCTGCGGCCGCCATTTGCTTCCTCCTTCAGCCGTGATAGGCTACGTAAATACTTACGTAGCCTATCACGGCTAACGCAGGGACAGCATTTGCATCCCTGCGGAGGCTGTGATAGGCTACGTAAGTATTTATGTAGCCTATCATGGCAGGGGGGGGAAACCCGAGCATACGCAAATGGCAGTAGCCACCACCATATGCGTACACTGGGTTTTTTCCCCCCCTGCCGTGATAGGCTACGTAAGTATTTATATAGCCTATCACGGTGGGGGTGGGGAAACCCTAGCGTATGCAAATGGCAGCGGCTACCACCATTTGCGTACGCTCAGGTTTTCCCCCTGCCGTGATAGGCTACGTAAATTTTTATGTAGCCTATCACGACGAAAGAAAGGGATGCAAGTGATGGCAGCTATGACAGCCGCCATTTGCGTCCTTGCAGGGCTGCCCAGCGGCTGGATGTATGGCTGTGGGCGGCCGGAGCCGGCTGGCGGCTCCGCGGCTTGGCCACGGAGAGGAGCCGGCCGGCCAGAATTCCAAGGGGAGGCGCAGAGCGCCTCCCCCCCGCAGCCAGGATTCCGGGGGGAGGGACGGAGCGCCTCTCCCCCCCCAGCGGAACCCAGCAGAGCCAGGTAAGTGGGGTTTCGTACACCCCTACTTTTCAAACTACATTTTACATTAATTGTGTAAACTGATTAATGTGCTTTTAAAAAGCCATCTCGGAGAGAAGGGGATCAGGGCTTGGATCATTGTTTGTGGGAAAGGGGGGAGTTACACACACACTCACATGCACACACACACACACACACACACACTATGGTGTCAACAAACACTATTAGCCTAAGGAGAGAAGACATTTCCCTCCTGGGCATAATAGCACCTTTCTAAGGGATTGTTTTTATCAGGACCACAACAGGGGAAGTGTTAGGGGAGGGGCACTATTAGCCCAAGGAGATAAAACATTTCCCTCCTGAGGGTAATAGCAGCTTCTGAGGGATTATTTTCATCAGGACCACAACAAGATGGGAAATGTTAAAACAACAACAACAACTTCCCACACACTGCAGTCCCGCCGCTATCCCCGTCCTGCATGGGGGCCACTGCAACAGGTATTTAAGCCAAAAAATTAGGTGTGTAGTAACATGCAGTTTTACGCAAGAATAACACAGTGCAGTAGGAAAGGAAAGGTTTTGGTCATAACCATCTCCCTTCCCCTTGGCTAATGAGAAGGGTTTTCCCCGCTCAATCCACAACCCCTTATGACACGGGTGATGCATGGTTTATTGCTCCTATAACCCCCACCCCACCCCCAACTCTTTCAGCAGTGATTACATGGGACTAGCGTTAGCAGATTTTAATGCATAATGGTAATGGCCAACCAGGAAGTGAGAAACAGAATAGAATGGAATCTATTCAGATTCGGGGCAGGGGGTTGATTTATAAACCATGCAGGACCCGCTGTTATCCCTCCAAGAACAAGAGTTTGTTATTAGATTTGTAAGAAATTATGCCCTGTGAAGAGCATGGTGGATATATGCAGGATTTTATTTGATCCAACCTTCTCATCTTCCCACTTTATTTGAGTGTCATCAAAATAGCTTTGCATATCTTAGCACACAACAACTTGTGCAACTTTGAGTAAGTATATTTGCCAGGTGCTGTGCTGGCAGGTGGCCCCTAATGCTTTTAGAGCTGAAAATGAGGTGATTAGATTACAGATCATGGATTGGTTTCGCCAGCATATTTGGTTATAGGACAGGAGAAATTTAAATATTGGCTCTGTGAAGGAATTATGTATGTTGCACCTGTTCGTTTCAGTAAAACAGAGACACCCGCACAGGGAGGAGATCGGGAGGGGGGTGGGGGGAATGGGGAGAATAGCCACTGGCGAAGGGAGAGCTTGGTAGATTTATGTGTGTGTGTGTGTGTGTGCGTGTTTATTGAGTCCATTTCTTAACAACCACATGGGGGAGTTAATTATTGGGAGGCAAATTAACACTCCTGTAAGATAATAGAGAAAACAATGGTTAGATTACGAACTCAGGGGGCTTGATTATTTATTTATTTATTTATTTATTTATTTATTTATTGCTTCAGTCTGACATTTTCCAAGCCTGATATATAAAAAAGAAGAAGAAAACCATTTCTCTCCAGCTCCAGGGGCAAATGGAGTGAACTGTATTGATTAATGCCTTTCGTCTCAGTGATTAAAAAGTACCTCGAGTTGCCAGTGAATCTTCTTTAGACTTTTTCACAAGGAACCTTTCAGTTCAGAACAGGAGTGAAGCATGCTCTGCATACGAATGAGCAGCCAGTCCTGATCTAGTCACTGGCCTATTCTACTTGGAACAACCACAAAACGTACTGAACAACCAAGACAGTTGCTCCTCTCTCTAAAGAAAGAAAGAAAGAAAGAAAGAAAGAAAGAAAGAAAGAACGACTCTTTTGAATTTCCTTCCCCTTAACTTTTTTAACACGTACGCACCTTTAAAATGCAGGAAGTCAGTATTATTATGCTGTTATCTTTTTGGTGTTTGGCAAAGACTTTTCTTTTCTCCCAGGCATTTTAGAGACCTAGTTCTAGATTATTATGGCTTGGTTCCTGTGCTGGTCATTGTTTTGTATTATATTGTACATTATTCTTTTAAATATCTGTATTGTATTTTATATGTTTAACTCTTATAAGGCATTTTAGTCTTTTAGCTGTTTGTAATCCACCCAGGGAACATTAGTTATTGGGTGGATTATAAATGTAATAAATAAATAAATATTACCATATTTTCTTTTTATTGGCCTGAATACAAAGAAAATAAAACAAAATCTGGGCAGATTTTTAGGACAGTCAAAATGATCCTAATAATTGACCTGACCAGTCTTCCATCATATAATGCACAATAACGAAAGGTGGCTCAAACCTTCAGATCTCTGTAGTGCAGTTATCTCAGTGGATGAAAAAAATAAAGAAGAACGTAAGCCTCTAAACATTCAAGCTTTAATGTGCTTATTATTTATTTCTTCAGAATCCTAGTAATAGCGATCTCGGTTCTTTGAATGCTGATCCTTACGTAGTGAAAACTGTAGGATCTATAAGGGCTTAGGGGAACTCCAAAGTTTGCAGAAGGACAATCTTTAGGAAAAACTCTCAGGTGGCAGGGAATCCAAAAAAACAGCTCAATGAGGACTGAGCATGCCCAGTTCTCATGGAATGTTGACTGACAGGGGGTCAGGGAGACTGAAAGAGCATCTCTACACCAGCCTAAAATCCTGCATTTAAAACAGGGCTTTCTGCTTCTGTTTTAAATGCAGGATCACGACAACTCCCTTTTTCAAATGCTTCCTTCCTCCCTCCCCTTTTCCCCTCCTTCTCCCTGTATCTGAGTCTTCCATTACCTGCCATTGATCTCGCTCCCCTTGCCATTTTTCCTCTTTTCACACAGGGAACTCAAGTGGAACACAACAGGGTAATTTGATAGCTCATTATCTGTGATCTATTTAAAAATGCATTTAGTGCAGGAGATGCCTTGAATGATCACGGCGTCATGTAAAGAGCCTGCAAATTTCTGTGAAGGAGCAATCTCAATTGCAGGATAAAAGCTCAGTGTGAAGGAGCCTAAAATCAGAGAGAGGAATGGAATGGAGTTTCCTGGAAGAGGAAAGGGTTCCAGACAGCCCTGGACAGCATTCGACATTGCAACAGTTGTTTGCAGGTCCCACTTGTAAGTTATCATTTGATATTCATGTAATTTAACTGAATGAGTTTGAACAAGTTACAATTTAAAATAGACATGAAATCCCAATCACCAGAAGAAAAAGGAAATGAAAACCTCCCATACTTTTAAAACGTACCAATTATTACTAGAAATCACCATCACTCTACACTATAAGGCTACAAACCTGAACACACTTACCAGGAAGTAAGTCCCATTGAATTCAGTGGAACATACTTCTGTGTATAGAAGTTTAGAATTCTGTTGAAAATCTTGCAATGCTCGAAAAAATGTTCAGTGAGGATGTAAGCCAGACAACTAAGTCTTTGTGTTAGTCCCAGTTCACAGAGGCTTGTATCCAACTAGGGCAGGGGAGGGGAATTCTCCCATTAGATATGTTGTGGGGAATCAAATACGGGCACTTGCAGAACTGGACAACTCTGTTCAATTCCCCAGCTTGCTCAACCTGACCCTTGAGCGCCCACCTTCCTTTGCTCACCCAAGGGCCCACAACCATTACCAAAAGTAGGGGAAGGGGTGGCAACAGTGGCAGCAAGCACTTCCATTTGACACATGGGGAAGAGAATAGGACTACATGTCCCAGCATTCCCTGCAGGAAAATGGTACTGTGCACCTTCCATTTCTTCATGTGAACTGCTTCATTTTCCCAAGGGGGATGCTGGGATATGAAGTCCCAGTCCCTTCCCTGCATGGGAAATAGATGGTCCAAGTGTCCATGCTGCTGCCTCCCCTCCAAGTGCCCTGGGTAATTCTGTGGGTCCTGGGTGGGTGTGGGAAGGGGACAGTGGTGGTGGTGGAGGCAGGAGGTGCCCTGTATGCCTACAGATGTTTGTTGTGCAGTTGCTCAGAATGTGTTCAAAACACGAGTCCTTTGCATGTGCTTGGAGTGTTCCCGCATCCCTATGCTCTCACTCTTAATTTGCTGACAAACAATTCTGCTTTGTGCCACCAGATGGCAATGATTTCTGGAATATACATAAGAATAGGGCTGTGAACCGCTTCGGCCCAAGGTCTGAAGCCCAAGTCGAAGTGGGCTGCTTTGGGTCACTTTGAGCCCCTTCTGAGGTGAAGCAGGGGGGCACCAAATGACCTGGAGCAGGTCGGGGGCTCCCCGAAGCACTCAGTGTGCTTGGGAGCTTCGGCACCCCTAGCCCAGCCACACCAGGTCCTTACCTGAGCCTCCGCCACCGCCTCCACTGCCACCGCCGCCATCTCCGCTGCTGTCCTCGCCGCTCTCCTTGCTGCTACCGTGGCCAGAGTTCCCAGATTGTTCCTGAAAGTTCCTGGAAGTTGCCATTTTTAAAATGGTGACTCCCTGCAGTAAGAGTCGATGTGTGCGTCCAGGCCTCAGGAGTTGGCGGCAGTGGCAAGGATGGTGGCGGAGAAGGCAGCAAGGACAGCAATAGTGGCAGAGGTGAGGACGGTAGTGGTGGAGGCAGTGAGGGCAACGGCGAGGATGGCAATGGTGGTGGCGGTGGCGATGGAGGCAGAGGAGGAGGTGACGGTGAGGATGACAGTGGCAGTGACGGAGGTGGCGGCAGAGGTGGTGGTAAGGACGACAGTGGCAAAGGCGAGGATGGCGGCGGAGAAGGTGGTGGCAGCAGATGCAAGGTAAGGAGGTTTGCGTGGGGGCATCAGGGGAGGACCGAAGCGACATCTGAATCCTGCTTCAGGTATGGGGCTGAGTTGGGTCGGGGCCCTCCAAATCTGCCCAAGCCAAATCAGGCCCGCCTCCAAAACCATGAAGTGGCTTCTAAGTAGGATCGGGGGGTCTTTGCACAGCCCCATAAGAACAGAAGAAGAGCCCTGCTGAATCAGACCAAAGGCCTATCTAGTCCTGCATTCTGTTCCCACACTGGCCAACTGCCTGCCTGTCAGAAACTCTCAAGTAGAGAATGAGTGCAATACACCCTTCTGCTTGAATTCCCCAGCAACTGGTATATGGAGACATATTTCCTCTGATACTGGAGATAGCATATAGCCATCCAGACTAGTAGCCCTTGATAGCTTTCTCCTCCATGAACTTGTCTAACGCCCTTTTGAAGCCATCCAAATTGGTCTCCGTCATGACATTTTGCAGAAGCCAGTTCCACAGTTTAACTATGTGCTGTGTGAAGATGTACACAAGGAGAGCTTCTAAAAATGTTTTGCTGAGTTTTGCCATGTGATCATGTACATGGGTACATTGTGTGGAGAAACGCTAGTGTTAAGTTGGCAGTAGTCAAATGTTAGTGTTACATTGAACCAACAGCCATCTCAAAGTTCATACCTGCTGGAGGGAAAAAAAAAAAAAAAAGTGCAACCATGAAATGCATCCTTGAGGAAGGGAAATTCTTGGAGGAAGGGATGTTATGCAGTTCCTTCTGGAAACGAGTGATGTTCATAGTGGTGTTCCCCTGAGTTAATACTGTTTCAGTTCAAGATTCACTGAATGGTGTTGTAAGAAGAAATTATTTCCTGCACCTGGTGAACTGGTTACTGCTACATTTGGATTTGTGGTACCATCTCCTTCAATTACAACCTCTCTCTCAAATGTGTTATATGTCAATAAGGGAAAATAAATAAATTTTCAGCAGGTTTGAAAAATAATTAAGGAGAGCTGATTGGACATGCCAACCAAAATTACTTCATAGCTGCTGGATGCTCCATAAGATTCCCTTGCACTCCACCCTGGTTAAAGGTCCAATCTGGGAACACTATTCTGAAATGGGTGACTGAAAATACCAGAGCCATCCTCTTCTACTGAGCAACAGGGAGGTTTTAATGAAAAAGTTTAATAACACCCAAGTGGGCCATGAAAAGGGGGAGGATTGCAAGAAGTCTTCTACATCTAAATCCTTTCATATAATATTCAGTCAATGGCTGTAGCAAATTGTCTTTCCTAGTAGAACTTCCTTGTGAATTTTCTTTATTGCTTTATATCCCATCAGCTTAGTCAAGCAGTTTTCAGCAAGAAAATGTTAATAATTCAATCTCTGCAAAGAAGTGAAAAAATAAAGAATGCAATGGGAGCAAAAAGGTAAGGCTATAGAAATACAGATTCCCCAGCTGGGCACATTGATGCAGATTCACAAAATTCAATAGGGCATTAAGTGGATTTAAACCAGTGTGAGGGTGTTTGGTGCTCGGTTTCAGGTGAACATCTTAGTGCCTGAATGAATGTGGCGATGACCCATCAATCACTGAAAGCAAAATGGACCTGCGCTCAACAGTAGGATATCCATCAGTTATTAAGGAATTATACATTGTATCCAATGAATACAGAGACTTGGGGATAATTCATGTGGAAAGCCAATTTCAGTTCAAAGGATGTATTTTAATCATAGTTATGAGAGGCAAGTTCACAATGAAAAATGCCTTCAGCCTTTATAATAAAAACGGGAAACTAGATATGGTGACAAAAGATGGTTTGCTCCAGAAAATAGCAATCCATAATTAGGGATGGTGGAGAATTCCACCACGGATTTCAGTGAGGCTGAATGCCAGTGCATTCGAAACCCATGGCGGAACAGCCTCCCACCCCCCGCCACCCCCCAGATTCCCCCACAGGACGAAGCTTACCTGGGGCGGATGTTCTGGCGGCAGCGGTGGCAGCGACAGCGGCGGCAGCTGGTCTTTCAACTGGCTGCCGCGGCTGCCATTTGCGTCTGCTGTTTGCCATGATAGGCTACACAAGTGTTTACGTAGCCTATCACGGCAGGCAAAAAACACACAAAAAAACCAGTGTACACAAATGGCGGTGGCTACGGTGGCTGCCATTTGTGTTCCTTTTTTTCGCTGTTTTAGCCTACGTAAATATTTACGTAAGCTATGACGGTGAAAAAAAAGGGGAATGCAAATAGCATAGTGGGTGCTATTTGCGTTCCTTTTTTTCTGCCATAATAGCTTACGTAAATATTTACGTAGGCTAAAACGGCGGGGAAAAAAGGAACACACATGAATCCTAGGGATGTACGAAAGGGACTTACCTTGTCCCGCAGCTTTTTTTGCGGTGGGGGGGAGGCGCTTCGCTTCTCCCCCCGAAGTTCATGCAAGGGGGGGGAGGCTTCCCGCCTCGCCCGGCCGAAATTCAGGCCGGGCGGGAGGCGCCCCATCCCTCGCCGGCAAAAGTCAGGCTGGGTAGAAGCACCCTGTCTACCCGGCCACGAAAAAAAACAACAACCCACCCCCGTGATAGGCTACGTAACGATTAACGTAGCCTATCATGGCTAGATTTGCAAAGTCAGCCGTGATAGGCTACGTTAATCGTCACGTAGCCTATCACGGGTGACTTTGAAAAAAAAAAGCGCGTACGCAAGTGGCGGCCCCCATAGGGAGCCGCCATTTGCGTTCCTTATTTGGTCCCTATAGTCTACGTAAATCTTTACGTAGACTACGGCGAAAATAAGGGCAACGCAAATAGCGTTCCCTTATTTTCGCCGTAGTCTACGTAAATCTTTATGTAGACTACAGGGACCAAATAAGGAACACAAATGGCGGCTCCCTATGGGGGCCGCCATTTGCGTACGCGCTTTTTTTTTTTTTCAAAGTCACCCGTGATAGGCTACGTGACGATTAACGTAGCCTATCACGGCTGACTTTGCAAATCTAGCCATGATAGGCTACGTTAATTGTTATGTAGCCTATCACGGGGGTGTTTTTTTTTTTAACTTTCCTTGTAATGTCGGCGGCGGCAGCCGGTCGAAAGACCGGCTGCCACCCCCGTCCCTGACGAAGACCCGATGAACCGCCGCCGGGACCCACCGCCGGGAGGGACATTCGTGAAAGGTAAGTCCCATCTCAGGGGGGGGCGGGGGTGGGGGGGCGTAGAATTTCACCGCCGATTTCGGGGGGCCGAATGCGTTGGCGCTCGGCCCCCCGAAGTTTCGGGGAGAAATTCTCCCCCATTCCTAATGAATCCCAGTACTTTATTTGCGTTTCCCTTTTTTTTTTTTGCCGTAATAGCCTACGTAAATATTTACGTAGGCTAAAACAGTGAAAAATAGGGAACCCAAATAGCAGCCACCATAGCCATTTGTGCATGCTGTTTTTTTTTTGCCGGCCATGATAGGCTATGTAAGTACTTACATAACCTATCACGGCAGCCTGGCTGGACGCAAATGGCGGTCACTACGTTGGCCACCATTTGCGTCCGCAGCAGCCCATCCGCAGCTGGAACTCCGGAGGAGAGAGGAGAGCGGTGCTGGCCAGGCAGGATTCCGGGGGGGAGGACCGGATCGCCTCCCCCCACATCGAGGATTCTGGGGGGAGGGACGGAGCGCCTCCCCCCCACCACAAATCACATCCACAAAAAGGTAAGTGACTTTCGTACATCCCTATCCACAATGAGTTTCCCCTCTTCCACCATATAGTTATGGAAAGATTACAAAATTCCCTCCCTAGACAGGCCTGCATGGTCCCCTCTTTAGGTGAATGGTGAAGACATTTTTATTTTGTCAGGACTTTGATCTGCTTCGACATTTACAGTTTGTAAAACTTGTCACTGCCTCAAGTTCTGTCCTGAAAATTTGGTGCTGTTTAGGTTGGTTTCATGACTCAGAAGGACTCTGTCAGGGGATCTTTAAAAATAAGAGGAAGAAAGCTTTATGATAAACTATTAAAATGCAGGGTGTTTCCTGATTGCTCAGAATTCCTGCTGCCTTTTCTCATTAAGATGCACTGTTCAAGTCCCACCTGTAATTATTGGGAGACATAAAAGGAAGACAGCCTCTCCATACAGTTGCCCTGATGGTGTAAGAAAGATAGTCACTGCCTTTGAAAGGGTGCAATTCTATGCATGTTTCAATGAAAAAAGAGCCCTACAATTCCCAGCATGCCCCAGTCAGCCATAGCTAGCTGGGGCGTGCTGGAAGTTGTTGGCCTTTTTCCTGTCAAAGCATGCATAGGACTGCAAAGCATGCATAGAATTGCACCTGTTTTGAGAATTGTGGTTATTAGGTTATTTATTTTAATATTATTTTGGTTTGTAGTTGTATATAATGGTATTTTTGTTGTCCCTCCCTGTTGTACCAATGTTTGTATTTTTACAAGTATTTAAAACATTGGTTTTACTCTTGTAGAGTTCACATTTTTTACGTTTAGGGCACAATCATGATCCATTTATACCTTCATATAAAGCTTTTAATTTACTGCGTTGATTTTAAATTTGTTATTTTCTGTAGGTTGCCCCTGATAAAGAAGCTCTTGATTCCAAAATGCACTACGTTCAATTACATTGTTTATTCCATTGGCACCTTTGAGAACATGATCTCTTTTTGCATTCTGCCTTGGACCCAGCAACAGATGCAATTGTTCAAATGATGCATTTGCACCAAGATTTAAATCTAGCTGTGGTGTCCGCAGGAGGGCTCAGTGTGCTACTTGCGTTCCACTTTAGGGCGGCGGATCACGTGGACTGGTCTTACTGGAGAGTGTTGCTAGGGCACGACAAGGCAATCCAGGTCTACGCAGGGTTCTATGGTGCCATTTCTGTGCTGGGAGAGTATCCAGCATTTTATCCAGCATTACACTCTGTAATTAATCCAGTTTCAATCTTGCTACAAACCACAGGAATGTAGGAAGCTGCCTTATACTGAGTCAGGCCATTGGTCCATCTAGCCCAGTGTTGTTGACCAGAGTTTCAGGCAGGATTCTTTCCTAACCCTACCTGGAGATGCCAGGGATCAAATCAGGGAACCTCTGCATGCAAAGCAGGTGCTCTGCCACTGAGCTACACCCAACTAGGGATGGCGGAGAATTTCTCCCCGAAACTTCGGGGGGCCGA
Source organism: Heloderma suspectum (assembly GCF_057233095.1). Taxonomy (NCBI): domain Eukaryota; kingdom Metazoa; phylum Chordata; class Lepidosauria; order Squamata; family Helodermatidae; genus Heloderma; species Heloderma suspectum. The sequence goes on from NC_139461.1 coordinate 179,051,654, forward strand.
GCGCCAACGTGTTCGGCCCCCCGAACAAGTTTCGGGGAGAAATCCTCTGCCCCCCCGCCCCCCCCCGGGACGGGACTTACCTTCCCTGAATGTCCCTCCCGGCGGCGGGTCCGGCTGGCGGTTCGTCCAGTGTTCGAGCGGGGCGGGAGCGGCAGCCGGACTTTCGACCGGCTGCCGCCCCCACCATTGCAATGAAAGAAAAAAAATAAACACGTCCCCTGATAGGCTACGTGACGATTCACGTAGCCTATCACGGCAAGATTTGCAAAGTCAGCCGTGATAGGCTACGTGAATCGTCACGTAGCCTATCACGGGTGACTTTAAAAAAAAAAAAGCGCGTACGCGAATGGCGGCCCCCATAGGGAGCCGCCATTCCCCTTCCTTATTTGGTCGCTGTAGTCTACGTAAACGTTTACGTAGACTACGGCGAAAATAAGGGCAACGCTATTTGCATTGCCCTTATTTTCGCCGTAGTCTACGTAAACATTTACGTAGACTACAGCAACTAAATAAGGAACGCGAATGGCGGCTCCCTATGGGGGCCGCCATTTGCGTACGCGCTTTTTTTTTTTTTTAAAGTTACCCGTGATAGGCTACGTGACGATTCACGTAGCCTATCACGGCTGACTTTCCAGATCTAGCCGTGATAGGCTACGTGAATCGTCACGTAGCCTATAAGGGGACGTTGTTTGTTTGTTTGTTTTACTTTCGTGTTCGCGGCCGGGCGAGGTGGGAAGCCTCCTCCGCGGCCTGAATTTCAGCCGGGCGAGGCGGGAAGCCTCCCCCCCCGGCCTGAATTTCAGCCGGGCGAGGCGGGAAGCCTCCCCCCCCGGCCTGAACTTCGCGGGGGGAGCAGCGAAGCGCTCCCCCCCACCGCGAACAAGCTGCGAGAAAAGGTAAGTGACTTTCGTCCACCCCTACACCCAACCCAATTTTCCTGCAGAAGTGAATAGTATAAAAAAGAATCAATATCTGCACAAAATGTTGCAGTGTGGAGTTCTCCCTGTTCAGGATTCCAGCCACTCACTTCCATTCCTCCCCACCTTGGTTTTACCTTCCCCACTCAACATGCTTAGTCATCTTTGGGCTGTTTTTTTTGGGGGGGAAGGGGGACCCCCCATGTATTTTCAGCTCAATATTTTTTGTACTTCTATGACCCTCAGGATTCTGCTGAGACTGTTAATAATACCTCCTTTCTGCATGTGGCGATCTTTGAGCAAACAGACGCTGAGAAATGATATTGCTATTAGAATATATGATACCTGTGCATACTGAGGAAAGAAGTTAAATACATCACAGTCTTCATACAGGAGACAGTGCTGTTTTTTCAATGAGTGGATGAATCAGCTAAAAGAAGCACTGCTGTTCCTGAGAATGTTTTTCCCCTCCCTTGTGGAAAAAATTAAGTGTTTTAATTCAACTGGGATCCTTGAGACACTAATGAAGCATGCTAATTTAGGGTGAACAGCTTCAGTATGGATTTTTGATCAAACAGCTGTTAATTTTGCAAAGGAAGGAAGTAACTAAATCCAAAGGCTACAAGATACGGCTGCATGTAGAAGATAATGATAAGAAGCAAGCAGATGGGTCTGAGCAAACAGTCTAAAAGAGCTCCAATTTCAGTTCAGTGAGGTGGGAACAGAATACTTTACATTTCCTGAAGAAATCTGAAAGAAAGAGGTTTAATTATGCTAGAAAAAGAGGGCCAAACTGATTTTGAAATGTATTATCCAACTTTTTTCTGCAGATGGTTATGCTGATTTCCGCTTTTGCTATGCATGTGTGTATGAGTGATGAAGATTTGAAGACATGGTTTGAGCTTCCAGCATGTGCGCGCACGCACACACACACTCACACACCACTCTGTTTCCCCACCCACCCCCACCCCACTCCACCAATTCATCAGATTTTGAATGGATTTGAAATTAAAACTTTCAGACCTCTGGCAAGAGCAATCTGTTGATCTGTCTCTCCCCCAGGAGCACACTGGAGGGGGGGGGGGTGCCAGAAAGAGAAAGAGTGGGAAGGTGGGTGGGAAAGAGAGAGGGAAAGGGGGAGACAAACACAGGGAGGGGGGCATAGCAGAACACACACACACACACACACACACAGAATGACAGAGAGAGAAAGAGAGACAGACAAACAGACAGAGGGAGAGAGAAAGAGAAAGACAGAGAGAGAGAGAGAGAGAGAGAGAGAGCGAGCATCTCTACAGCAGCCTAAAATCCTGCATTTAAAATGGGATTTACACTTCCATTTTAAATGCAGGATCACAACTCCCTTTTTCACGTGCTTCCTTTCCCCCCTCCCCTTTCCCCCTCCTTCTCCCTGTATCTGAGTCTTCCATTATCTTTCATTGATCTTGCTCCTCTTTTTGCTGCTTTTACTCTTTTCACGGAGGAAACTGAAGCGGAACACAACAGGGTAATTAATTTGATAGCTCATTATCTGTGATCTATTTAAAAACGGAACAAAGGGCATTTAGTGCAGGAGATGCCCTGAATGATCACAATGTCATGTAAAGAGCCCACAAACGTCCGTGAAGGAGCAATCTCAATCATAGGATAAAAGCTCAGTGTGAAGGAGCCCAGAGAAAGAGAAAAGGGTACCCGCACTGATTTTTGGCTCTGGCCCACCCACTGCTGACTATGGCTTTGCTCATTACCATCTTGAGGCCCCCAACAGAGGCAATGTGGCCCTCAATAACAACAAAAAAGGTTCCCTGCCCCTTCATTAAGCCCACTTCAGACCGTGAAATCACTAGTGCTGTGCCAAACCCTGACCCCTCTTTTCAGGAACCCTTTCTCTCCCTGAGAGAGAGGCATTTTTTGTTTGTTTTTCTGCCTGTTTCGCAGGAAGGGGGAGAATTTCTGAGAATTTTCTCTTCTTTTTTTTTAAACACCCCCTGCACATGCAGGAGCCAAGGCCTCTTCTCAGCCGGGAGTTCTTCCTGACTGCTTATTGGAGAGGATAAGGTCACATGGACTCCTGGGAGTTCAGAAAGAACTGCCGGGCTGGAGAAGAGTCCTGGGCTCCTGCACGTGCAGGGGGTGTTTAAAAAAAAATATAGACAGAACCCCCCTCAAGAATTGTCTACATTTTAAAAGGTATGTGGAAACCCTATCCCCCTCCCCAAGAGAAAATCCCCCCAAAATCTCACCCTGCACAGCCTCTTTCTCCAGTTTTCATTTTTCCTCAACCCCTCTACCCATGAAATTCCAAAAACGATAGTATCAAAATTTTTGGCGTAACAAACACTAGAAATCACCATGTTAAGAATAAGGGTTGGGTAGATCTTTTCAGGTTTATACACACAACAGAGCAGTCAGGTGACTGCTTCATTGTCTGCCTTACTCTCGTAACAATTTATAGGTACCCTCTGTAGGGATGGTGGAGAATTTCTCCCTGAAACTTCAGGGGGCCGAGCGCCAACGTGTTCGGCCCCCCCCAACAAGTTTCGGGGAGAAATTCTCTGCACCCCCCACCCCCCGCACCCCCCCTGGGACGGGACTTACCTTTTCCGAATGTCCCTCCCGGTGGCGGGTCCGGCTGGCGGTTCAGCGGGTGTTCGTCCTGGGCGGGGGCGGCAGCCGATCTTTCGACCGGCTGCCGTCGCCGCCATTGCAATAAAAGAAAAAAAAAACACCCCTGTGATAGGCTACGTGACGATTGACGTAGCCTATCATGGCTGACTTTGCAGATCTAGCCGTGATAGGCTACGTTAATCATCACATAGCCTATCACGGGGGCGTTTGTGTTTTTTTTTAACTTTCGAGTTCGTGACCGGGCGAGGCGGGAAGCCTCCTCCCCAGCCTGAATTTCGGCCGGGCGAGGCGGGAAGCCTCCCCCCCCGGCCTGAACTTCACGGGGGGAGCAGGGAAGCGCCTCCCCCCCACCGCGAACAAGCTTCGAGGACAGGTAAGTCACTTTTGTCCACCCCTACCTCTTAGTAGGCCCCATTTCAGACAAAGCCAGGCATGCTTGCCAGTGTCTCAGGGTCATGTGGGCCATGCAGGGTTCATGGCCCAGTAGCTCTCATATGGACGTGCCATGTAATAGCTGCCTCCATGTGGGAACTATTCATGCAATTGTGCAAATCCTAGCCATTTCATGAGCGCTCCCCATAGAGAGTGCCCAGGGTTTTCTTTTTAAGATACACAAATGGTAACTGGGGGTGGTCGGTATAGAAAAAAGGCTGCTACAGTTAGGCTGAGTTCATATTGGCCCAGCAAGGTGACTGGCTGGGCGTGTGGCGAAGCGATGCCATGACCACTTTGCCACATGCAAAGTCTGTATGAATCTGCCACCCTATACTCTTTTGGTCACACAGACTGGCCCTGAGCTTCAAAAGCCAGTTCCTGGCTGTTCTTTTTCTTCATTGATAAAAGGGTTTGATGTCACTGCAGAAAGATCATCTCTCTGAGCCAAGGCAGTACAGTGGCTCAAGCAGGATAAGAAATCAATAGAGGACTTTGGAAGGGGTTTATTGCAGAAAACAATAGCAAAAATTAAAAAGCATATTTGGACTGCATCTCTAATTTTGGAACTACTGGAGTAAAATGGAAGTGGTGATAGTTGGGGTACTCCACCCCTGCTTTTCTTTTCTCTGTAAGAAATGGCTGTATGACCTTTCTCATACTTTAGCAAAGAAATATAGCACAAGGATCACAAAACCCATAGCAACTCAGAGTAATGTGGGAATCATGGACAAGTACTCAGTGATGAGGACCATGTCCGGATGTATTAAGGGCACAAATCTCTCTTTCAGCCTGCTGTCAAGACCTTTATGCATCCTTGGTGAGTGCTTGAAAACAGGCTTGGGGAGTGAGAGCATGACAAGGTTCCCTTAGAGGTATATCACAGAACCAGAAAGGTCATCATAGGCTAGTGCAGTTAAGCTAGCATGATATTTAAAGGTTGCTCCCCTCAAGATGCAAGCCTGGAAAGGGCAAAATAGAGACAGCAGGTGGACAGACCTTCATTCAGCAGGGGATTGGTGTGGACTAACAATGATTACTTCTGGCAGTCAAATTCCACTCATCTGGATCTTTCCTTGTTTCCCAATGTGATCACCTTGTGAAGTCTTTACGACTCTCATTACGTTCTACATCCTTATAGATAACAGATCTCAAGTTACAATGGACACCCCTTTTCATGCAGATAAAAGGAGGTTCATTGACAAGACTGTCAAGTTCCAGTACGAGGGGGAGGGGGGAAAGCACTGGAGGGAGTAGCACACCATAAAGGGGGAGGCAGAAGACAGATTGAGATCTACTGGTAAATTTCATGGTGATTTGCAGCAGTTCGTCAAGGGATTCTGACTTCCAGGCGTCTAATAATAACAATAAGCCCCTCCCCTGTCCCCAAATATAGTTGCTGAAAAAGAATGCTGGGTGGTGGGGGAAGACAGGACTGGATTTTTGTGTGAAAGGGCTTGTGAGCTTGGTCCAGTATACTGATCACAAATTCCTGGGCATGTGCTCAGAGGACCCCTGTTCCTTAACTCCTAATGTATGTTTGCCTGTTTGAACCACTATTTTTTGCTCCTGGTTGGTGGATCTCAGGGTTCTATTAAAAAAAAAGTAGATCCCACAAGCCTGACCTCTGCCCTCCCCCTGCTCTAGAGGCCATGGGACTCTGGGATAAGTTTTCACTTTGCACAGGAAAGGAGAGGTGCCAGCCAAACTGGTCTCATGGGTCGCTTCCTGTCTGGTATTCATCCCTATCTCACTCATGTAAGAGTGAAAACAAGGCTTAGAAGTATTTTTGTATATTCACTCCACAGTACCTCTGGGCCTGGAACACATGTCTCTCCCTTCTCCAAAAGCCTCAGTGGCCCTGGATAAAAGTGCTCTTCAAGTACTTGAAAGGTTGTCACAGAGAGGAAGACCAGGATCTCTTCTCAATCATCCCAGGGTGCAGGACACGGAATCATGGGCTCAAGGTACAGGAAGCCAGATTCCGGCTGAACATCAGGAAAAATGTCCTGACTGTTAGAGCAATATGACAATGGAACCCATTACCTAGGGAGGTGGTGGGCTCTCCCACATTGGAGGCGTTCAGGACGAGACTGGACAGCCATCTGTCAGGGATGCTTTGACTTGGATTCCTGCACTGAGCAGGGGGTTGGTCTCGAGGGTCTTATAGGCCCCTTCCAACCCTACTATTCTATGATTCTATGAAATGTTATCCCCCCTTACAACTCCATATGCTGCTCATGGGAACTTCCGCTAAGTGCTTCCATTACATAATTTGCCAAGCAATCAGCCCTTCCTATTAGAGCAAGGGTGTTGAAGTTCTTTCAGCCTGAGAGCCAAATTCCATTTCGGAGAAGCTGTCAGGGGCCACAAAGGCAAAAAAGGGCCAATTAACAGCCACCAGAATGCTGATATTAGCAAACTAGAAAAAAAAAAAACACCGAAAATGATTGGATTATCAAATTATGGGAAATAATATGTATGGTTAAGTTAACTAACATAGTAAGGGTTAGGGAGGGAAGACAACAAAATAATAGATTTATAGAAAAGTGGTCCTTATTTGTAACGTGCTGTAGCAAGAATCAAGAGAATGTGCAGTGTTTTGTGTTAGTGGGAACCTTGTGATATTTGCTGGTTTTGTTGGTAAATGTGATCATGCTCTCTATTGCTTGAATTGTTGATAATACTTGGTCTTATTATTTGTTTCTATACTTCTATATATTTCTGTCAGCTTTGTAAAAATAAAAAATAAAAATAAAGAAGGAGTGAGGCGAAAAATACCAGCCTATTTTAGTTCAGTGCTCTTATTTCTGGCCTTAGTATGGGGCATTTCAAACATTTAGAATGCAGGAAGGGGAGCTTCACAAAAGCCAGGGAACCACAAAAACGATATGTCTTCAGGGGAAAGGGGAACGCCAGAGGGCCAGATTTGGTGCACAGGCCTGAGGTTCTGCTTTAGAGTTTCAGATCCTGTATGGAAGCTGCTCAATGGAAGACTTTGCTTCCCATCCCTCTAACATATCCCTGCCTTCTACATCTATTTAAGGTGCAACCTATGCATTTTACACAGAAAAAGTCCTACAACTCTCACCAGTCCCCAGCCAGCATGGACTTGTAGGACTTCTTGTCTAAACATGCACAGGATCCATTAGACTCTGCCACATTCTTGTTTTTTGTGTAGGAGCTGGTTCCTCCACCCTAGTCCCACATCTAAATCTCATGGCAGCCGACAACCTAGGGGCTCACAAGACCACCCAAGAAAATTCACGAGCCTTACCAAAATTCTTTTGTTCACTAACCTTTATTTAAAATCTAGTTTTAAGCAACATGTTGGTCACAGTCTAAATTTAACCCAGCCTAGGCCAAAATATTTTTCTGCCTCACTACTCCTGCTTCTATGTCGACATGCTAGGGGCTTTCTTGGCCTCCCTGGAGCACTACACTTTCTGCACTCCTTTGTGAGCAATGGTTCCTGACCAGCAGAAAGCCACAAATCAAGGCAGAAGTGAAAGAAATGCCAGTGAAAACATAACTGTCTTCAGAGAGGAATGGCTAAGCGTTTGCCATTTGGCTTCATCCTTGTTCTTGAGTCACTAATATCACAGTATCCTTCAAAAGAAGAATGTATGGAGCGGGAGAAACATACGTATTGTTAATGGCAAGATAGTGCTTGCACAGATGTTCCATATTGTAAGTGAAGTCTGATAAACTTAGGGATGTCAGAGAATTCCGCGACAGATCTCGGTGAGGCCAAATGCCAGTGCATTCGGCTCCCCAAAACCCGTCGCGGAATGAAGCCCCCGCCCCCCCCAACCCATTAAAGGCGCACGGGACAAAGTCCCCGCCATTCCCACCCCACGAAAGGCACATGAAATGGAGCACTTACCTGCTCCCATCCGCGCTGCTTTACAAATGGCAGCCGTCCTGTGGCCACCATTCGCTTCCTCCTCTTCATAGCCATGATAGGCTACGTAAATACTTACATAGCCTATCACGGCTAACGCAGGGACGCCATTTGCGTCCCTGCAGAGGCCATGATAGGCTACATAAATACTTACGAAAATACTTACGTAGCCTATCATGGCGGGGGGGGGGGAACCCAGCGTACTCAAATGGCGGCAGCTACCGCCATATGCATATGCTGGGGTTTTTTTCCCCCCTGCCGTGATAGGCTACGTAAGTATTTACATAGCCTATCATGGCAGGGGGGGGAAAAACCCAGCGTACACAAATGGCGGCGCCTACCGCCATTTGCGTATGCTGGGGGTTTTCCCCCTGCCATGATAGGCTACGTAAATATTTACATAGCCTGTCACAGCTCAATACAGGGATGCAAATGGCGGCAGCTACAACAGCCACCATTTGCGTCCCTGCAGGGCTGCCCAGTGGCTGGATGTCCAGCTGCGGGTGGCCGGAGCCGGCCGGCAGCTCCGCGGCTTGGCTGCAGAGCAGAGCCAGCTGAGCAGGATTCCGAGGGAAGGGATGGAGCACCTCCCCCCCATCAAGGATTCTGGGGGCAGGGACAGAGCGCCTCCCCCCCACCGCGGATTGCCCGGCGCGGAGCCAGGTAGGTGTTTCGTACATCCCTAGATAAACTGAAAGCAAATAAAGCACTGGGCCCAGATGGTATCCATCCTAGAGTTCTCTGTGAACTCAAACATGAAATTGCTGATCTTCTAACCAAAATATGCAACACGTCCCTAAGATCAGCCTCTCACCAGAGGATTGGAAGATGGCCAATGTAACACCAATATTCAAAAAGGGATCCAGGGGGGATCTGGGATATTACAAGCTGGTTAGCTTAACACCTGTTCTGGGTAAATTGGTTGAAGGCATTATTAAAGATAAAATTACTAAGCATATTAGAAGGACAAGCCCTGCTGAAAAAGAATCAACATGGCTTCCGCAAAGGTAAGTCCTGTCTCACTAACTTTTTAGAGTTCTTTGAGAGTGTCAATAAACATGTAGATCGGGTGATCCAGTAGACATTGTTTACTTGGACTTCCAAAAGTCTTTTGACAAAGTTCCTCACCAAAGACTCCTGAGCAAACTTAGCAGTCATAGAATAAGAGGACAGGTCCTCTTATGGATCAGTAGTAACTGGTTAAAGAACAGAAAGCAGAGAGTAGGAATAAATGGTAAATTCTCCCAATGGAGGGAAGTAAATAGTGGGCTCCAACAGGGATCTGTATTAGGACCAATGCTTTTCAACCTGTTCATAAATTATCTGGAATTAGGAGTGAGCAGTGAAGTGGCCGAGTTTGCGGGTGACACCAAATTATTTAGTGTGGTTAAAACAAAAAGGTATTGTGAAGAGCTCCAAAAGAATCTCTCCAAACTGGGAGAATGGGCATTTAAGTGGTAAATGCAGTTCAATGTAAGGAAGTGTAAAGTGATGCATGTTGGGGCAAAAAATCCCTATTTCAAGTATAGCCTGATGGGATCTGAGCTAGTGGTGACCAACCAGGAAAGAGATCTTGGAGTTGTGGTAGATAGCTCAATGAAGATGGCAACCCAGTGTGAGGCTGTGGTAAAAAAGGGAAATGCCATGTTAGGCATAATTAGTAAAAGAATTGAGAATAAAACTGCCAGTATTATACTGCCCCTATACTAATCTATGGTGTGGGCACACTTCAAATACTGTGTACACCTCGGGTCACCACACCTAAAAAAAAGATATTGTAGAGCTGAAACAAGTGCAGAAAAGGACAACTAAAATGTTCAAGGGGCTGGACCATCTCCCCTATGAGAGGAGGTTACAACAGCTGGGATTGTTTAGCTTGGAAAAAAGGAGGGTAAGGGGAGACATGATTGAGTTCTACAACATTATGTATGGTATGGAGAATGTGGATAGGGAGACATTTTTCTCCCTCTCTCGAAATGTTAGGACCCGGGGGCATCCTATGAAGCTGATTGGTGGGAGATTCAGGACAGATAAAATGAAGTTCTTCTTCACATAGTGCATAGTTAAACTATGGAATTTGCTACCACAGGATGTAGTGATGGACACCAATTTGGATGGCTTTAAAGGGGCTTTGGACAAATTCCTGGAGGAAAAGGCTATTAGTGGTTACTAGTCTTGATGGCTATGTGCTACCTCCAGAACCAGAGGAAGTGAGCCTATGTACACCAGTTGCTGGAGAACATGGGCGGGAGGGTGCTGTTGCACTCATGCCCTGCTTGTGGGTTCCTGGCCAACAGCTGGTTGGCCACTGTGTGAACAGAATGCTGGACTAGACAGACCCTTGGTCTGATCCAGCAGAGCTCTTCTTATGTTCTTAATTTATGGGTTTTCTCAGTATAAAAGTCTATGAAACAGAGCAGAGGAGTTCCAGTTGTAGATGCTGTCCCAGAGCATTGTACCTGCACAAGAGACCGCAAGTCCAATGTGAAATTGTCCACACAGAGGAAGCTTGTGAAGTTGAGGCTTGTTCCCACATCCAATTGTATGCACCAACTTACAGAAGAAGTCAATGATACCAATGCACATGTATCATATCAGTCATAATAGTCATACATCATGTATGTCATATAAGTCAACGGAACTCTGGTGTACTGCCATTTTGACTAAGGATAGTCTTCCTTAAGAACTATATAGCCAATCTTCACAGACAGACAGACAGACAGACAATATGAAATATAATGGGCAGAATCCAATGGGGCAATCCTGCCTCCACCAATTCTCTTCTGCCCCAGTAACTGCAACTGCACTGTGCAAGCAGCCCCCACCACTTGCAGAATGGTGCTTCTGTGCTTCCAGGGCAACCCCAAACAAGCAGAAACACTTGTTTCTGGAAGGAGGCAGGTCAGTAGAGGTCACATAAGGGAGGTCTGCTGATCTGCCTCCTTCCAGAAACAAGCATTTCCACTCATTTCAGAGCTTCTCATGGGAAGTGCCCAATCTCCCTTGTGTAAGCAGTGGGTCCCACTTGTGCAGCACAGTCAGCAGGGCCCACTGCTTACACCATCAGCAGGGTGGAAAACAATCATGGGGGCATAAGCACCCCATTGGATATTGCCCAATATCAGAAGAAATAATTTCACTTCCTAAATATTATTGATTCTCAGTGCTGTACAGGTCAATTAAATGAGGCCAATTAGTTAAGTGTATTGTAGATTGTGGGTAAGAGGTCCCAAGTCCAATGTAAAATTGTCCACACAGAGGAGGCTTGTGACCTTGAGGCTTGTTCCCACATCCACCACCAAATGTAGCACCTCCGTGTCTATGTGCAGTGTACATTGGCCCTAAGTATAGAGTTTTTTATGGGATTTAAACACCCATACCAAAAGTACCCAACAATACACAAAATATTATGCTATTGTCTCTCACTTTGGGGTTATGCATTCCCCCATCTGCACCTCTGCACTTCCTGCCATCCCAGCCCTCAGCTCTCACATTTCCTACCAAGCATTTCCCCTTATTTTGATTCTTCTTGCACCTTCAGCATATCTTCCCATCTCTCTTCCTGTATCTCCACATTCCTCATGTCTGCCTAGTTCTTCTTATTTTCCCCACCATGTGGTCAGGCAAAGAAAATGCTGAACAGAAGAAGTATGGAAGTTGTTCTTGAAATGTCTGTATTCCCCATTGTGCAAGAAATCCAATTAACGAACTGTATTTCCCAGAGTTCCCACCCTCTTGTGATGTCACAGAAAACAGCAATTTCCAGGAGCTCAGGAAGGTTCCAAAGAATGCAGCAGCATAGACTAAGGCCATTTCAAATCAGGCCATATTCTGGATATTCTGGGGTCCACTGAAAATGGATCCAGGATGAGCTGACATCTAATAAATTGACCCAGTTGACATGATCCCTGCAGGCTGCCATGGCTTATTTAAGCCATGCCCATGGCTGCTTGTGATGCATGCCACTAGACATTTTGAATATTCAGGCGATGGCAGATGGTTGTTATGGCTTATCGTGTCGTCCAAACCCGGTAACGGTGGGTTGTTGGCATGGTTAACAAAACACCCACAACCCATGGGCTGTTTTAGGGTTCTGGGTGGTTTGTTAACCATGCCAACAACCCACCCTCCTCAGGTTCCGACAACGTGATAAACCATGGCAGCCACCATGGTTTGAATACTCAGAATGTCTGCCGGCACATTCTGGAACCCACTGTGACATAAATAAGGCACAGTGGACTGTGGCAATCCTGTGAACCAGCCCAATGTGTCAAACACATACGCAAACCTTACCAGGGTTTGTTGCACTACTACATATGACCATCAAGGCATACAATCAATTGAACACTCCTGAGCAGACTTCATTGACATGTATGTGAGTTCGCAAAGGCGTATTCTTGCTCTCACTCTGACCAATACAAGTATTATTATAACATTACTGGACATTCATTAAAATAATTAATTATTTTAAAATATCACACCTGAGTCTTCAAACTCGCTATTGTAAGCATTCCAGGTCTCGCTTATGTGAAGCAGGTTCTCTTCCATAGCTTGAATATCCATATATGGACAGTTGCATTCTGGGAATTTGGGGCCACACTGACACCAACAATCGTTGTCCTTGCAGATAAATTCCCCCTCTGAATTGCAAGCAATGTAGCTCAGAGCTGCCTGCACGAAGCGCTCTTGCAAGTATTCAGGTAGGATAAGCTGAAGACCTTGATGGAGGAGAAAGAAAAGAAAGAAAGAATCCATCTTGCTGTTTGTGATCGTTTCCTCAGAACAACTGTTAGAATCCTATCTATAATAAATATGTATAAAGAACAGTCTTTGAAATATATCCACAGAAGGCATTTGCCCACATTTTTTAAATAGTCTAACTGCCTACATGCCAGTTTTAATCATTTCTGACATACTGACAGGGGAAAAGAAAAAGAACTAGCACTTTTCTGGTTCATTGGTTGGAGGTGATTCTGATGAGTCCCCCACATTTTTTTCAATCATTCTCATTCAATTTGATAGAAAAGAAATTGCTTTTGAAAAGAAATTCAATGGTGAAGAAATTTTGGAGAAATTGTCATGGGCTGAGTTTGGGTTCCTTGGGATCACCTTACTTAGGAGGTGGTCAAGGAGTGAGCACCAGTGCCCTGTTTTTATTGTACAATCATCTCTCTGGCCACCTGGATGTGCAGGCAGCCTGGGATGCTAGCTGTGATTAGGTAAGCGCAAGAACACCATAAAATAAATTATAAAACATCCTGAATGAGGCAGAACAATGGAACCCTCTTTCATGGAGGGAGAAAACTTGCAGGAAACTGGAGGACAGATTTTGGCAGAGCACTAGCTCCACCGCATCCTGGGAGCTGGTCACAACACTGCCCCCACCTGCTTTGTGGTGGATGTAAACTGGGGGCAGCCCTGCCAAGACAGCTGATGTTGTTGCAGCACCGAAACCCCCAAAACCCTTACCAAAAAAGAAAGAAGCTATGCTACAAGCCCTGCCAATGGGTAGTCCTACCTGGGAGAAATGGTTGAGAATTTCTCCTCCCCCTGGAGAAATTCAGTGAAATTGACTCCCAAATTTCTCTGCCCACATGTAAGGTGGAGAATTTCAAGAGGCCATTTGCACACACCTCTAATTCTGACATGGCACACACATCCTTTCTAACTAAGCCTGATAATATATATATTTTTAATAATAGATGCATCAGTAAGTCAGAAACATATTCAGTCTGTTCGCTGTTATCCATATATTATTATTTATTACCTTTCTATACTGCCCAATAGCCAGAGCTCTCTGGGCAGTTTACAAAGATTAAAAACATTAAAACTACAATATACAGAGATTAAAAACCATTTACATAAAAAACACATGAACACACAATATACACAAAGAAACATATATCTAAAACAACTTCAACAACAATAAATAGCCATAACCATATGACATTCCAAGATCGATTAAACACTTATCATATACTGCTGAAAGCCTGGAAGAAGAGAAAGGTCTTAACCTGGGGCCAAAAAGATAACAATGTTGGTTCCAGGCAGGCCTTGTAGGGGGAGATCATTCCATAATTTGGGGGCCACCACCAAAAAGGCCGTCTCCCTTATCGCCAACTTCCAAGCTTCCGTCGGTGTAGCGGCCGGAGTACGGCCTTAGATGTTGAGTGTAGTATAGTATATGGGTAGTTTCTTGTCAGGAGAGGCACTCCATCAGGTATTGTGGTCCCAAGCCATTTAAGGCTTTTTAGGTTAAAACCAGCACCTTGAATTGGGTTCGGAAACATACAGGGAGCCAGTGTAAGTTGGTCAGAGTCAGTCTTATATGTTTGGACCTTCTGGTCCCCATTATCAATCTGGCTGCCACATTTTGCATGAGCTGCAGTTTCTGAACCATCTTCAAAGGCAGCCCCACATAGAGTGCATTGCAGTAATCTAACTTGGAGATTACCAGAGCATAGACAACTGAAGCCAGGTTACCCCTATCCAGATAGGGGTGTAGCTGGGCCACCAACCGAAGTTGGTAGAAGGCACTCTGTGCCACTGAGGCTACCTGAGCCTCAGGTGACAATGATGGCTCAAGGAAAACCCCCAAGCTACGAACCTGCTCCTTCAGGGGGAGTGCAACCCAATCCAGAACAGGTTGAGCACCCTCCATCCGGTTAGAACCACCCACCAACAGCATCTCAGTCTTGTCTGGATTGAGTTTCAGTTTATTAGCCCTCATCCAGTCCATTGTCACAGCCAGGCACCAATTTAGCACATCCACAGCCTTACCTGAAGAAGATGAAAAGGAGAAACAGAACTGCATGTCATCGGCATACTGATGACAATGCACCCCAAAATACTGGATGACTGCACTCAAATGGTTTCATGTAGATGTTAAATAGCATCCAGGATAGAACTGACCCCTGTGGCACTCCATAGTGGAGAATCCACGGGGCCGAGCAATATTCCCCAAGCACCACCTTCTGGAGCTGACCATCCAAGTAGGAGCGAAACTACTGCAATGCAGTGCCTCCCACTCCCAGCTCAGACAATCGTCCCAGAAGGATACCATGGTCAATGGTATTGGAAAGCTGCTGAGAGATCTATCTAACAGAGAGAGAGATCTAACATTCAGCATGCTTTTATGTTCTCCTCTTCAAAGGGATGCTTTATAACATCAACAAACCTTATCTAACAAGACAGAGAATCCTGGCATGCCTTAACCTTGCATTGCTGACAACGGTGCAGTGAGAGTCAGAGTCAGGTCACACACAGTAACCTTGAAGCTCCCACCTTTGTACTGTTGTTGACATAACAACCATGTTTTAGCTTACAGCATCATTTGTTCCAGGATGAAACAGTATGATGCAAAGAGACCCTCCTTATCCAGAGGCTCTTTTTCTCATATTCAGCTTGCTTACATTGCAGATTAATTTCATTTTCACAGCAAGTCACGTGAAGATCACCTTCTCCCACATAACAGGATGGGAGCTGCTTTCCCTGGATGCAATCCCATGATGTTGGGGAGTATGTGCAAATGATGGTGATGGTGGTGGTGGTGGAGATGAGGAGGAGGAGGAGGAGGAGGAGGAGAAGAAGAAGAAGAAGAAGAAGAAGAAGAAGAAGAAGAAGAAGAAGAAGAAAAGAAGAAGAAGAAGAAGAAGAAGAAGAAGAAGAAGAAGAAGAAATCCCATCTTTTCCCCTCTTGCAAGGAACCTAAGGTGGCTTACATGGTTCTCTCTAGGGATGGACAAAAGGGACTTACCTTGTCCCGCAGCTTGCTTCACGGTGGGGGGGAGGCGCTTCGCTTGTCCCCCCAAAGTTCAGGCAAGGGGGGGGAGGCGCCCCACCTCGCCCGGCCGAAATTCAGGCCGGGGAGAAGCGCCCCGTCTCCCCAGCCGTGAAAGAAAAAGTGAAAAAAAAAACAACGTGATAGGCTACGTAAAGATTAACGTAGCCTATCACGGCTAGATTTCCAAAGTCAGCCATGATAGGCTACGTAAATCATCACGTAGCCTATCACGGGTGACTTTGGGGGGAAAAAAAAAGCGCATACGCAAATGGTGACGGCCCATGGGCGCCGCCATTTGCGTTCCTTATTTTGGCACGTCTAGTCTACGTAAAGATTTACGTAGACTACGGCGAAAATAAGGGAACGCTATTTGCGTTGCCCTTATTTTCGCCGTAGTCTACGTAAATCTTTACGTAGACTAGACGTGCCAAAATAAGGAACGCAAATGGCGGCGCCCATGGGCCGCCGCCATTTGCATACGTGCTTTCCCCCCCAAAAAAAATCACCCGTGATAGGCTACGTAACGATTTACGTAGCCTATCACGGCTGACTTTGGAAATCTAGCCGTGATAGGCTACGTAAATCGTCACGTAGCCTATCACGGGTGTGTGGTTTTTGTTTTTTGTTTACTTTTTTATTTTGTAATGGCGGCGGCAGCCAGTTGGGAGACTGGCTGCCGCCCCCGCCCCTGCCGAACCACCGCCAAACCGCCGTCGGGACCCGCCGCCGAGAGGGACATTCGGCCACGGTAAGTCCCATCCTGGGCGGGGGCAGGGGGCCAGCGGAGAATTTCCCCAACACTTTCGGGGGGCCGAATGCGTCGGCCCTCGGCCTCCCGAAGATTCGTGGAGAAATTCTCCGCCATCCCTAGTTCTCTCCATTTTATCCTCACTACAACCCTGTGGGGTATGTGAGGCTGAGAGTCAGTGACTGTCCCAAGTCACCCAGTGAGCTTCATGGCTGAGTGGGGAGTATTATTATTATTATTGTTATTATTATTATTATTATTATTATTATTATTATATTTATATCCTGTCTTTTTCCCAATACTGGGACTGAAGGCGGCCTTACAACGTTAAAACTGCTACAATTAAAACCTATAAATAGAAATATAAATACAACTATATAAAAGTTAAAAATATAATTAAATCATCAATATTAAAATTGTAAAGATATTAAAACATTAAAAGACAACCAGAACAACAAAAATGGTATCCATACATCGCATTTTCCCAGGTCCAGACTAGTTATCCCCAAAGGCCTGCTGGAACAAAAAAGTTTTTGCATGCCTGCGAAAACAAATCAAGGAGGGTGCCACTCTCACCTCCCTGGGAAGGGAGTTCCAGAGCCTTGGGGCAGCCACTGAGAAGGCCCTCTCCCATGTTCCCACCAGGCATGCCTGTGATGATGGCGGGATGGCGAGAAGGGCTTCCCCTGAAGATCTCAGGGCCCGAGTAGGCTCATAAGGGAGAATACGGTCTTTCAGATAACCTGGACCCTAGCCATATAGGGCTTTATAGGACATAACCAGCACCTTGAATTGTGCCCGGAAACAGACTGGGAGCCAGTGAAGCTGTTTTAACAGGGGAGTTGTATGCTCCCTGTAACCAGCTCCAGTCAGCAGTCTGGCCACAGCTCTTTGAACCAGCTGAAGTTTCTGAACATTCTTCTGAGCCTCTGAGGCAGCCCCATGTAGAGTGTGTTACAGTAATCCAAACAGGATGTAACTAAGGCATGTGCATGTGACTAGAACCCAGATCTCCGGAATCCCACTCCAACACTCTAAGCACTACACCACACTGGTTCTTATCATCATCATCATCATCATCATCCCAAAAATATGTGGATGGGACATCCTGCTTCCCAGTGGGGTGCTGACAATGTAGGAACGACCCATAGAATTGATGCCATCTACACATTTGTTTGATTCGTGTGTATGAATCAAAGAAATTCATTCCAGACTTCACCCCCTTCTCAGACTCCCACAAAATCCCTAGCAGTCTGCAAATATATTGGGAGCAGCAGTGCAGGAAAACACACTGCAGAAAGGCAGCAAACTGAACAGGAGGGAAATCAGTCCAATCAAGTATATAGTCTGAGTTGGCAGGTGTCATCTTCCTAGATCATCACATCAAGATCTTCGTAATACACTGCAGGTGTGTAAAATGAATGACAGTCACATTTACAAGCCACTTATGTCCAGGTACCTAGCTTTTACGTAGGGCTGTATCAGATATTCATTTTGATCAGGATTTACCCAGTTTGTACCTTCTGGACCAAACACTGACTCAGACACAATCTACAGTCGAATTTCCTACATTTCCAAGCTTGCAATGTGATTTGTGGACCAAAAAAATGTGTTTGACAGCATGTGTACATTTGAAAAATATGCATGAAAAAATGTGTACTTCTGAAGAATGTGCACAAATATGCTTTAATTAATGGAAGAAGAATGCATACTTTTCAAAGATATGCACAACTGATGTGTACATTTGGAAAAAAATATGCATGGAAACAGATTTTCATGCAAAAAGGGAAAAAAAAACAAGCCTAGGGACTTGAGCTTCGAGTTGGAATTTAGAGAACTTCGATGAGCTTGATGTTTGCTGATTTGAACATCCCTATTTTTAAGCTGCTTTAATGACATTTAGTTATGTCAGTTTCCTCCCTCCCCACCCAAAATCTGGGGTCAATATAGTCTAAGGGGGAGGGGGAGGTGAATTCCACCCATTACTTCCTCTGTTTTTTATTTGCCCCACCTACTGCAGTATCTTTTCCCTGGGTTCATTGGAAGCTTAGCTATGGTTCCTCAGGATTCACGCATGTGGTCCTGTCCTCTTGGGATGGTACCACAAAATGTCTGAATGCTCTTTCAGATGCATCAAAAGCCCATAGATATGGAAAACCAGCATTTCAGAGAGGCTAGAAATATCTTCCCTGATCTACTAGCTTTCCATACCGACGGTGTGTTTGCTGCAAAGCAGGGACATTGCTAAGCACTTAAAAGATGCAGGCAGGGCCCAGGCCCATAGGACACAAATCTGCATAAAACTTACATATGGAAATGTATACATATATATGCAAATTTAGAAATAATGAATACAACGCATTTAAACTTCACAAAACATAAAGCTGGCCAATTATTTTCTCACCCAAATCAACTTAAATAAAATAACTTCTTCAATTAATTTGCACCTCATTGCACTCTTTGTAAACAGCCCAGAGAGCTTTGGCTATTGGGAGGTATAGAAATGCAATAAATGTAATACATGACATGAAATGAATGAAATCAGTAGTTCATCTTCAATTGCAATTAATTTACAATCTCTCACTGTCCCCTCCCTCACTTCGATTGCCCACCATGACCACCTCACTTCTCTCTTTTCCTCCTGGAGGGAAATTGCCCCCACCTCATGCAATTAAGCTTAAATGAAAAGCTTCCACTGGCACCACTGGAAGTCCCCCCGCCAGTTTAATTGCCATGCTGGGTGGGCAGGAGATTGGGGTTAGGGGTTGTTCCAATACGTGGGGAGGGAAGAGTTAATGTTTCCATCCCCAGCTGCAATTCCCCTTGAAAATCACTGTCTATATGACAATTAAACTAAGAACGAAATCTTCCATTGGCATCAATGGACACTAAGGGCTCTGGGAAACACGTCTGGGATCCTGGGAAATAGATTCCCAGGGCTCCATATTTCTCCAGAGCCCCGAGAAACTTCAATACGCCTGCTTTGAAGGCAGCATTCAAGGATGTGATCAGATACCTGCACTCTGAAGTGGCACTTTTTTCCTGCTTCTGAATTGCCTCTTTAGATATGGCTGATCCAAATGTCTGTCGCAACTGAACTTTTGGAGATTACACAGAGCTGGGGGAAGCCTTTCCGGTAGGGGGTACTAAACAAGCTTACAGTAATGCGAGATAGTGTGAGGGATTTGTATCCAGGTTTGGGGGGGGGGGGTTAAAGGTAAAAGCCACTCTGAGCAGCTAGGAAGGGTGGCTGCTGTCATATGTTTTCAAAACAGGGCCAGAATGCCTCTGGAAGTGATGATAAACAATGCCATAGCATTCTTTCTAGAGGCACCATACGATTCCCCACCACTACCTGAAAGTCAGATTCCCTGGGATGTCACCAAATTTCTCCCAGCAGCACCATTTTGTTTTAAAGAAAAGTCCAACAAAGCTGGGGTGAGGAACTTTGCCTGCTCTTACTCTTAGATAATGCTGTTGGTGTTTCAAGCTAAAGGAGCTGAGTGAATGCAAAGACCAGGCCTGATCCAAAGTGCTGGCCTATAAAGTCCTAAAAGGCTTAGGACCAGTCTACCTGAAGGAGCGTTTCCTCCCATATGTTCCTGCCCAATTGCTAAGATCATCTTCAGAGGCTCTTTGCTGCCATGGTGCAATGGATGGCTACCAGGGAAAGAGTCCTCTCTGTGTTGCCCTCCTGTGTGTGAAGTGCCCTTCACAGGGAGATCCATCTGGCAATTTCACTGTATACAGTTAGACTCCAGCTTTCCTCTTCCAGCAGGTATTCAGACTCTAATCTGTTGCTCTGATTATCAACTTTACTGCTGGCTCTTTAAATATACATAGGGGTGTGTGCGTGTGTGTGTATTTAAATATTTTGTCATTTTGATGGTTGCATTTATTGGTGATTATTTATTATTATTTATAATAATATTGGTGATTATTTATTATTTATTATTATTTGTGATTATTTATCACCAATAAATGATGGTTGCATTTATTGTTTTGGTTGCTATTTTGTTGTTGTTGTTGTTTTGGGGGGGTTAATGATTGTAAGGCACTCTGAGGACATGTGCTAGTTGGGCAGTATAATATACATTTAAGGAATAAACAAATAAATAAATGAAATCATGCATACATCTTTGCTTCCTGTAATGGGATGTTCCCCAAGGTGTGCCTCTGCATACCTATGCAAGCATAATATTATGGAGATCAGCCAAGGGAATTGCTTCCTGACAGTGGCTGTGTGGGTTCAGCTACAATGTTGTCAGTGAGCAGTTCCCATTTGAACCATGGGTACTATGTGTTTTCTCACTTATCTGGTCAGGGCAGGCCCAGCCCAATAAGCCAGTACAAATGGCTGCCTTGGACAGTGGCATTCCAGGGGCACCATGCTGATCTGGAAAACACTGTCACCAGAAAAAGGAATGAAATGGTTCTCATAAGGTGCCAAACAAAACAGTATGGTCAATTTACAAAAGCACTCCCATTTTCTGTTGTTGTGCCTAATTGTGTTTCAAGGATACCAACTCTTCATTAGAGGCACTTGTCACCTTTTGTCTCTGGAACAAGAGTTTGTTGTCCTCTAGCAAAGAAAAAACTCTCTGGAAAAGACCCTGATGCTGGGAAAGACTGAAGGCAAAAGGAGAAGGGGATGGCAGAGGATGAGATGGCTAGATAGCATCACCGATGCAATGAATATGGACTTGAGCACGCTCCGGGAGAGAGCGCAGGACAGGAAGGCCTGGAGTGCTATGGTCCATGGGGTCACGAAGAGTCGGACATGACTGAGCAACAACAAAGGAGAGCACTTAGATGTTTAATGGATATGTTTTATTGAGATCCCAAGGACTAGGGATGGGTTTGAAGTTTCTCTGCTTCTAGGGATGGCACAGGCACCCGGCTGAGTTGAGGAGTCCAACAGACTCCTCCCCACTTGCGCCTCTGGGCTGGACTTGCCAAGCTGCTGCCCCACTTGCCCTCCACACACACACTAGCTGAGCTGCCTGGACCTACCCTGAGCCGTTTGCAAGTGCCTGTTATTCCCACGGCCGCCATTTTGCAAAAAAACAAAAGAAAAAAGGGACTCAGGAACTTCTGTAAATTCAATTTTGTGAACATAGGGCTGTAAAAGCTCCATCTACGTAATATTACACTCATAAATGGCTCAGCAAGTGTGGGGGGGCATGTGAGTGGGGGCAGCGGCTGGGTGGGCATCTGGACAACTTGGACAGAGGGTGTCCATCCATCTGTATTCATTTCGGTTTTCCTATAAGAACTTATGAACATATACACATTTCTTCATAAATGGGATGGAAAGAACTTGAGATTAAAAAAGCAAATGTGGGAGAAAGCAAAACTGACAGTCACCCATCCAGGCTGAGGGTTTTGAGTGCTTAGCTCTTATAAGTCTGGGTTTGAATCTCTGTGCATTCAGCCATGTTTGCGATGCTGAATTAGGATGATCACCTCTTGGTCTGTAGAGGGTCCAAATCTTTAACAGATACTTTGGCAGGCAGATACATCATGGTCCTCTGCATGCTAGGAATAGCTGTATCTATCGAATTTAGCAGGTGCAGATGGGTCAGAATTTGATTGGCCCCGTTTTTGCAAATTACATCCCAACATTCACCCATTTCTTCATAAACAAGATGGAAAGAACTTGGGATTTTTTTAAAAAAGAACTGAACGTGGCAGAAAATGAAATGGACAGATTCATCCATCCCTATCATGGACCCACACAATGTATGTAGTTGCATATAATCTCAAAGCCATAGATGTTAAAACACATCCATTGAATTTTCTAGCGATGTCAGAGAATTCTGCCACAGATCTCAGGGAGGCCGAATGCCAGTGCATTCGGCACCCTGAAATCGGTGGCGGAATGGTCTGCCTCCCCTGCCCCCCCCCGGGACGAGACTTACCTGGGGCGGATCTTCCTGGCGGCGGTGGCTCCGGCAGCGGCTCCAGCGGTGGTTCGGCGGCGGCAGCTGAGGTGGCCGGTCTTCCAACTGGCTGCCGCTGCCACCATTTCCAGTTAAAAAAAAGTAAACACACACACATGTGATAGGCTACGTAAAGATTTACGTAGCCTAACATGGCTAAGTTTAAAAAAAAACCGCGATAGGCTACGTAAATGTTTACGTAGCCTATCACGGCTGACTTAAAAAAAACAACAACAACGTGCATATGCAAATGGCGGCGGCCGTGGCCGCCGCCATTTGCGTACGTGCGTTGTTGTTGTTGTTTTTTAAGTCAGCCATGATAGGCTACATAAACATTTACATAGCCTATCACAGCTGAATACAGGGACGCAAATGGCGGCGGCTACTGCCGCCGCCATTTGCGTCCCTGCTAGCCAGCGGCCGGATGTCCGGCTGGTGGCGGAGCCAGCCAGCGGCTCCGCAGAATCCCTGCGGAGCACAGCCGGCCATCCAGGATTCCGGGGGGGGGGGAGGAACGGAGCGCCTCCCCCCCATCCAGGATTCCGGGGGGAGGGACAGAGCACCTCCCCCCCCATCAACATAATCTGCGAAAGGTAAGTGCCTTTCGTACATCCCTAGAATTTTCTGAAGTGGTTGGTTTTAGTGATGAAGAATTGTTATGCTCAAAATGCATTAGGACCCAACATCAGAAAATGGGAGTGTTGTTGTAAATAATTTTTGCTATTTCCTTCAGCATCTTCTGAGCTTTATCTCTTTTCTTTTTCTGTTCTGGATGGACTTCTTCACTTCTCCCTGAAAACACAATGGTCTCCATTGCCCCCTGATGTGTAGGGGATGGGCTTTGAAAGGGGCCATAGCGTAGTGCCAGAACACATGCTTCATATGCTGAAGGTAGGTTCAATCCTGGGCATCGCAAGGTAGGGATGGAAATACTCTTTCCTGAAAACCAGGAAAGCTATTGCCAGTCAGCGTTGGCAATACTGGGCTAGCGGGACGAAGGATCTGACTCAGTATAAAGCAGCTTCCTATGTTCCTATGGGCAACATTCACAATCCCCCAGCCTTTTATGCAACACTCCCTCCCCCCCCACACACCACTGATGAATTTGCCACTGAACTTCAGTGGCATGGCAACAACGAAAACGAAGACCGAAAAAGAGACCTATTTTCCATTCTTATCAAGCAAACAAGCCATAACTTGCAGCTGAACTTTAGTGGCACAGCAGTGTGGCATGAAAAACGGGCAGATTTTACCTTTTTGGGGGGGAGAAATCAGGCCATTTTGGCTGCCACACTGCCAAACCATCAAATTTCAGTGGCACGTTTGTTGGCATGGGGGCAGCAGGGTAGCCCCCAGTGAGTTCCAGGGGAGATTGTTGAACACCCCTGGACTGGAGTGTGACACAGGTGTGTTCTACTTCCTATTACTTATGCTATTCCCTACTGGGGTCCCTTTCCCTTGATGATCCATACAAGTGAATGGAGTGGCAGTTTCCATACACAGCAGTCAGTGACCGCAATAAAGAAAACATTCAGGAAGGAAACACAATTGCTCTCCTGATGAGAGGGAGAGATTTGTTTTCATCTAGGGCTGAAAAATAGCTATACAAGTCTGCTGGATGCACATGTAGCAAGCACTATTTCATCAATAAGATTTGCAACCAATAAGGGATCAAATTCTGGTACTTTTAATTCCTGCTGAACAGTAATGTATATCTGTCATTAACTAATTAAAGAAATCTAATCCAGGTAGACGAGAAATCATTTTTATATAATTTTATGAAATCACAGAGGGATGACCCAGAATGAGAGGAACTGATCCAGCACCATTTCCATGGCTTCCAAAATGGCTTCCACAAGAGAAGCACTCTATACGTTACTCCCAGGGGATACTGTCCAGGTTTTCTTTAGACTGGAGAAAGGTAATCTGTTTCTTTTTTCCCAGTGAATTGAAGGTAGCATGCATCATTGCCCATGTTCGCACATTCATCCCACTGTTGTCGTTGTTTACAGGTGTTGCAGGTTTTTGTGGTGCTTTAAAAACCTAGCATACCTGTTTGAACAATGACAGGAGGAGGACAAAAAAATGAGTACATAGAACATGGGAAGTGATTTACTTGATGAAAGTAAATAATTCATGCAGCTGTAATGAACATATATTAAATGGTCAAAAATCACATGGCAACAGCTGATGACAAACACAGCAGTGAACAACTTTCTTTATACTTCTCTTTTTCTCATCAAAATTCCTAAGCTTCATTAGAAATGTACATATAGTTTAAAGGTAATTTGGAAGAAAAAAAAACATTAAAAGAAAACGTTAGGGTATGTGGAGCCCTTTATACACCAAGGCAGCACTGACTATGAAATGGTTCGTAAAAGGCAGCTCTGGGTGCTATGATTCTAATGGTATGTATCAAAACAGGTTTGTGATTGATGTAACAACCAATTTCCTAAGCATTTTACTGACAAATATTATGTCGAGCGCAGGGAGAGCAGCTTCCGAACAGCAAATAATTTCCATAAACACAGTGGAGATATGAGCCCCAATGAAAAAGACAGCATCATCTATCAAACTGTTATATGCCCCAAAATATCAGGCATACAATGTGATATCCGCTGTCCTATTATGTGAGAAGTGGAGGGAGAATGTTGAGTTTATCTGTCAATTCCATGGGAAGATAATTCTCACTGCCTGTCCCAAGAGCTGGAAAAAATGTTATTTTCAGGCAATCCACATTCTTAACCTGCAAAGACTTAAACACCTGGAATTTCTCCATTTAGAGGCATGGAAGAAAGTGTTACACTATTAAATGTTTTATGGAAAGAGTCCAAGAGAACTTGAACATGGCCAAAATGGTGTGAAAATAAACTGCCATTATGCTATTCTTGGGTCTGTTTTGCTTTTGCATTATGTTGTGTATTGAGTGGAGATGAATGTGGAATGTTCCATCCATGACTTATGGATATGTGAGCCCCCTAACCTCCCCTGATAAATAATAAATTTTGCTAGACTTATGGTGCCAGATCTTTAGGCTTCCTTAGAAACTCATCACTCCATTCCCTGAAAAGGAATCTCCCAATTTAGTTACCCTGGATCATGCTTTCTGTGGAATTCAATTCAATGGTAATCTGAGGAATCATTTTGCTAGTCTTGCTGAAATTATTTACCTTCCCTCGAACCTCCTCAGATGAGCGAGCAAACCTGACCTCCAAATCTGCCTTGAATTTGGGGCAACTGTACTGCAAAGCATTGATAAAAATGCTGAGGGAAGCTAAAGAATGTAAATAAGATCAGCACAGGTCCTTGTAGTGTTAAAGATTGTCTTTAGATCTCTAGCATGTGCTAAAAAAACAGGAGGCAAGCAAACAGAATCCATGTCTCACATCTCCATTTGCTATTTCATGTGTTTGGTTTACCCACCCACCCACTTACCCCACATTGATTTTATAGCATGGGTGTTGAACCTCTTTCATCCAGAGGGCTAAATTCCATTTTGGAGAATCTCTTGGGGGCTGCATCCGAGGGCTGGGTGGCACTAAAGTCAAAATGGCACAGGGCCAGAGGCAAATGGTGGGGCCAAAATGCTGGCATATTTTAGCTTAAAGCTCTTACGATTGGTAACTAAGCCTTTTGAGAGGCTTTTCGACCTTTCAAATGAGAACAAAAATTGCACAAAAGCCAGGAAAGCCACCAAGCATTCAGTGGCCAGGAGAAAGTGGGTGGGTCCAGGGAAAGGGGGTTGGCAATCTGGGGAAGACCAGAGTGACAGGAATGAATCTGAGTGTGTGGAGATGTCTGGCAGCTCAGATTCTGAATCAGAATCAGAACAGTCAGAACAGAGGGCAGCACCCTCCCCGGTGAGCCCAGATATGGTGAGACTTCCTTCCCAAGACCTTACACACAGATGGCCCAGCCTGAATGGCTCCCCCATTCCTCCACCATGAGAACTCAAGCTGAGGAGGAGGAGGAGGGTGAGGGGCGTGACTTGAGGGATGCTAGGTTCCATCGCAGAGCAAAGAGAGAAAAGTTAGGGGCAGGGCTCAGATGCTCCACCAAGTTGGCCACTCATGGAAGCCAAAGTAGGAGGGAGCCACCCTAAAGGAGGGGCATCCCTGTGAAGCTAGTCTGGCTGAGAACTTCATGCCCAGACTTCTAGCAGCTTCTCTAACTTCCACTTCATCTCCTCTATTGATATTCATAGATTTGTGGATTAGCTGGTTCTATGCAGTCTGAGTAGGGATGTACGAATCCCACTTAGCAGTCTGCTGCCTGGGTCCGCTGGGGGGGGGGATGTGATCTGACCCTCCTCCCTGGAATCCTCCCCAGCCAGCTCCGCTTTGTGACAAGGCTGCAAAGCCGACAGCCAGGGCCAGCCGCAGCCAGACTTCCGGCCGCTGCTGGGCTGCTGCAGCCGCAATGGCAGCTGTCGTAGTGGCTGCCATTTGCGTTCTTGCGTTAGGCCATGATAGGCTACATAAATACTTATGTAGTCTATTACAGCAAAGAGCAGGGACGCAAATGGTGTAGCGGCCGCCGTTTGTGCCCCTGCTCATTGACATGATAGGCTACATAAGTATTTAAGTAGCCTATCATGGCCTAATGCAGGGATGCAAATGGTGGCTGCTACAACGGCCGCCATTTGCGGCCGCAGCAGCCTGGCAGCGGCCGGAAGACAACCCGGAGCCGCCGCCAGGTAAGTCTGTTCCGGGGGGGATTTTGGGGGGTGGGGGTAGTCCGTTCCACCACGGGCTCCAGGGGGCTGGATTCTAAAGAAACCGGCCTCACTGGAGTCCGTGGCGGAATTCTCCAACATCCCTGAGTCTGAGAGTTTCCTAGAATCTGCATTTGTAAACAAGCTAGTTGTTTACTAATAAAGTAGTGTTGGCCTGAAGCTTCGTTTCCTGGAGTGTGTCAAGTGTGAAGGGAGAGGACAAAGGAACGTTACACAGAGGTGTGGACTAGGGCCCCAGGCAGGCCAGATTTGGCCCCCAGGTCTGAGGTTCTGCATCCCTCTTATAGGTATTTTAGTTTGATGAAGTCCTAAGCTCGACATAACACAAGGACAAGAGTCTCTGATTTGAAATAAATGAGATAAATTTTTGCAGCCTACATCAATTAGTAGTGGTTGCTCATACAGTGGTTTGGTGGTTCTGCAAGTGAGTACAATCACATGGGGGAGTGTGACCCATCACCTTTACTAGAGGACATCAGGAGACAGCAGAGACACAGGGACTGCTATTTCAGCACAATGCAGGCGAACAGCTCTGTCATGAGTAGTCCTGGGCTGGCCCATGATTCCTGGGCTATGGTAGGTTCTGCTACCTACCTTGGAGCTACACAATTGCACAATGCTGAACTAGCAATACCTCCCCCAACCCTCCTCCAAATTTCTACTGTTGCTCTTCACAATTCCTTCTGGTAATGATGTCGAGTCCTTCCCATGCAGCAGTGCCCAGGTGGAGAATAGGTTGCCAAGGAATGGCAGCAACATGCCCATTCATCTGCTCAATATACATGCAGCCTTCTGGCTGATGATATGACATTTATAGGGGATATAGAAATTAGGGATTTCGTGAGCATCCGGTTGGGGCTCGAAGCCCGGCGAGAAGTTGCCGGTTCGGCCACCCGGACACCATTTTGCAGACCTGAGCTCTTGCCCAACTTGCGGTGTGCTGAGTCGGGCAAGAGCTCGGGCACCCACTCCCTCAGCAAGGACAGGGGGAAAGGCAGTGCCTATCCTCCTTTCCCCATCCTTGCTACAGTGGCAGTGGCACAGGAAAGGCTGGCCATTTTCCATAAGTTTCCGTGGCCTTACGGAAAATGACCAGGTTGTCCCTTGCCACAGCCACTGTAGCAGGTGGGGATGGAGGGAAGGAGGAGGCACTTATCCTCTTATCCCCCACCCCCCACCTGCTGGAGGCCAGGGTGAGAGGATGGCGGCTGGCCACCCAGGCCCTTTTTCCCACGCTGGCCCTTAATAGCTGGTGTGAGGAAGAAGGGCAACAGCGGCACCCCAGCGCTCTCTCCCTGGCCTCCTTTCGAGAAGGCCAGGGTGAGAGGCTGGGGGTGGATGCGCTGAGGCCCTCCTTCTGTGCGCTGGCCCTTAACAGCCAGTGCAAGAAAGAAGGGCAGCTTGCACAGCTCGCAGGCAGGCAGGGAGAGCAAGGAAGCTCGGCGATTAGGCCTGGGCTGCACGAACTGCAGGGGCGCAGTTCGTCAAGCTCCCCGATCCTGGACAGAGATGGGCTCGTCTATCCCTAATAGAAATGAAGGAGAGTTTGCTGTTTTTACTCATGTTGAGTCACAACCGGTTTTTCAAGGATATTCCACCCATTACAGTGGGCCATCACAAAGAATGTGGGTTGATAAAGACCCTTTTCAATTAAATATACTTTGTATTAGTAAAGTGGACAGAGTCTTCAGATTATTCTATAGGGTTTTTTTTTTTAAATCATGATCTTTCCAGGGAAAAGGCAGATCATAAAATAAATGAATGACTGAAGGTCATTTTCTTTGGGTCAGTTTTCAAGTTAAGTTTTCAGTAATGTGATGATTCTGAGTATGTGATCACAGGCTGGATAGGAGACTGCCTGGCCACCTGTAAAGTACTGCTGTAGTAGATAAAATTGTGAATTTGAGACTGGGGGTACCTGGGACGGTATCCACACCTATCTGCATGCCAGTGGGACCCACTTCTAGTGCAACAGAGAACTAGCAGTTCTAAAAGTAACTCAAAATTAGCGGAAATGCTAGTTTCCAGGATGGGGTAGGTCAGCAGAGCCTGCAGAAAAAAGCTCCACTGACTTGTTCAGATCCAGAATAAGTGTTTTGGCTTGTTTCTGGGATTGTTTTTTTGCTAGCTTTCTGTTGTGTGGGCCATGGGTCCCGTGTGCACAACAGAATCCAAGCAGGAATGTAACAGCAACAGCAGCTCATATTCCAGCTCAGCCTGACCCACCTTACAGAATTGCTGTGAGGACAAAACAGGTTAGAGGGACATCGTACACTGGTCTGAGCTTCTTGGAGGAAGGATGATATGAAAATGTAAATACATCAAAATAAAATGCTACGTGCTTGGAACTCTTTTGAGAAAGAGGGAGTATAAGTGAAATCTACCAGATAAAATAAATATTGGTTTCTTAGGCTGCAGTTGTACACACACTAACCTGGGAGTTCTTCTGAGTTTACATGTAACGGATTGCACCACCAAAGTCTTAAATAGCATCACATTTACTCAGAAGTTAATCCCACTGGGTCCAATAGGGCGAAACCCTAGATAAGTGTGGTCAGGCTTGCCTCCAAAGTCTTATATCTTGATCTAAACACTGTTCCTCAAGTGCCACATAGTACAGTGGTACTTATTCCCTGGCAAAGGTGCTTAGAATTGCAGCATTTAAGATGGAAGGAAGGAGGATGCGGATAAAACTGATGGATGAAAAGTAGGTCAAATGTAGTCCAAGGTGAGTAACATTTCTTAGCTTAAACCAGGGGGTGTTGAACCTCTTTCAGCCTGAGGGCCATTCTGGAGAAGCTCGGCACCCCGAAATTGGCGGGGAAACGGTCCGCCACCCCCCGCCACCCCTACGGGATGGGACTTACCTTCGGCGAATGTCCCTCACGGTGGCGGGTCCCGGCGGCGTTGCGGCGGCGGCAGCGGCCAGTCTTCCGACCGGCTGCCTCCGCCGCCATTTCCAAGTGAAAAAAAAAAAATCACCAACAAACGTAATAGGCTACGTAAAGATTTACGTAGCCTATCACGGCTAGATTTTCAAAAAACACCATGATAGGCTACGTAAATCCTTACGTAGCCTATCACGGCTGACTTTGGAAAAGAAAAAAAAAAGCACGTATGCAAAAAGCGCAAAAAACGCGTACCCTTGGGCGCCGCCATTTGCGTTCCTTATTTGGGCCCTTATTTTCACTGTAGTCTACGTAAATCTTTACGTAGACTACCCGTGCCAAAATAAGGAATGCAAATGGCGGCGCCCATGGGTGCCGCCATTTGCCTGCATGCTTTTTTTTTTTTTCCCAAAGTCAGCCGTGATTTATCATGGTGTCTTTTGAAAATCTAGCCGTGATAGACTACGTAAATCTTTACGTAGCCTATCACGTTTTTTTTTTTACTTTACTTTTTTCTTTCGCAGCCAGAGAGGCAGGGCGCTCCCCCCCAGCCAGAATTTCGGCGGGGAGGGATGGGGCGCCTCCCCCCCCCAGCCAGAATTTCGGCAGGGAGGGACGGGGCGCTTCCCCACCCGCCAAGAATTTTGGGGGTAGAAATGGAGCACCTCCCCGCCCCTAAAAAAGCTGCGGGACCAGGTAAGGGACTTTCGTCCATCCCTATTAGTGGCTTCATTCCAGTGGTGGGAGGATCCAAAAGCAAAAGGGGCAGAGCCAAAGAAACCAACATAGTTTCGTTTAAGGCTCTTACTTTCAGTAGCTAAGCCTTTGGAGAGGCATTTCAACTAGGGTTGGCGGAGAATTTCTCCCCGAAACTTCGGGGGGCCGAGCGCCAACGTGTTCGGCCCCCCGAACAAGTTTCAGGGAGAAATCCTCCGAACCCCCCCCGCCCCCCGCACCCCCCCCCCCGGGACGGGACTTACCTTCGCCGAATGTCCCTCCCGGTGGCGGGTCCGGCTGGCGGTTCGGCGGGTGTTCGAGCGGGGCAGGAAAAAAAAAATGCCCCCTGATAGGCTACGTAACGATTAACGTAGCCTATCACGGCTAGATTTGCAAAGTCAGCCGTGATAGGCTACGTCAATCGTCACGTAGCCTATCACGGGTGACTTAAAAAAAAAAAAAGTGTGTACGGATAATGGCGGCCCCCATAGGGAGCCGCCATTCCCATTCCTTATTTGGTTGCTGTAGTCTACGTAAAGATTTACGCAGACTACAGCGACTAAATAAGGAACGCGAATGGCGGCTCCCTATGGGGGCCGCCATTATCCGTACACACTTTTTTTCTTTTTTTTTAAAGTCACCCGTGATAGGCTATGTGACGATTGACGTAGCCTATCACGGCTGACTTTGCAGATCTAGCCGTGATAGGCTACGTGAATCGTCACATAGCCTATCAGGGGGCGTTTTTTTTTTTTTAACTTTCGCTTTCGCGGCCGGGCGAGGCGGGAAGCCTCCTCCCTGGCCTGAATTTCGGCCGGGCCGAGGCGGGAAGCCTCCCCCCCGGCCTGAATTTCAGCCGGGACGAGGCGGGAAGCCTCCCCCCCGGCCGGAACTTCACGGGGGGTGCAGCGAAGCGCCTCCCCCCCACCGCAAACGTCCTTCGAGGACAGGTAAGGGACTTTCGTCCACCCCTAATTTCAACCTTTTAGAATGGGAAAAAAACCTGCACAAAAGCCAGGAAACCGCCAAACCATCAGTGGTCAGGGGAAAGGGCATGGGGCCACGAGAAGGAGGTGTGGCCATTTTGGGAACACAGGAGGGCCACATTTGGCCCCTGGGGTTCTGAACTTCTGGCTTAGGCCACCATTACACTAAAGAACACCCCCACAGTCCCCCTGTTCTGGAGCCTTTCCCTGTTTACTACAGGCTCCCAGGTAGCGACCACATGATTGCTGAGAGGGGAAGCTTTTCATTTTCAAGGTTCCAACTCAATGAAACAGTGCCATCTAGTGGCTGTTTTAATCATGTAACATTCTGAGTTAAAAAGTTGGTTTGTTATTCCTGGATATTTTTGAGATGAAATAACCAGGAAATACATCTGGATGTGCCCTGGAGGTTAATGATGTCATGAAAAGGACCAACAAACTTCCATGAGTGAGAAATCTCAATAGCAGGATAAAAGCTTCATGTGGAGGAGCCCTTAGAACAACTCACTATGTGGGCTGAATCTGTTATGCAGTAGGCCCAACTTCATATTGAACTGTTTTAAATATGGCCAGGGGTTGGGATACAAAGGATGGAGATGCTGATCATCATGGGGACTTGAATATCTAATCCAACTCTAAACTGTGAAACTTTTCTACTTGCTTGTTTAAGATGAGGGAAATATAACATTTGCATTGATCTTTGACATGTACTGCTGAGGCAGATGTTTAAGGAAAATGACAAATAGGCCTATAAACATCTTCCTATAAGAAGTTAACAAAATTCCACCTACGTACCTTGCAACTGAATCTTATTTTCCGGACTCTGTACCAGAACAGAACTGACAGAATCTAGGTTGTCATAGTTACTGCAGCCAAGAGGACCAGTCCGGGTTTCTGTTACCTAGTGAGTAAGGGAATGGAAAACCATTTGCTGTATTATACAGAAGAGGGTAAGTTTCCTTAACAAAACACCCGGTACAGTGCAGCAGCAGAGTTCATTTTTACAGATACAAGTGGCATAACATTTTACCTGTACAAATGCTTACTTTTTAGTAGAGTCTTTCACAGATAACATGGTCTTGCTTGTCAGTTCACACTACCATATTTTACAGAGATGAACTAAAATTAGCAACATCTTGGGAATTCAAATGTTTGTAGGTCTAAGGAAAAAATCATCTCCCCCATTTTTTCTCCCCGCATGCTGGCAATGAATTCAGGGGATAGGGTTTCACTGAATATTCATGGGCAGGGAAAGTGGAATTCTCTAACTAGGTGGAAATGGGGGGGGGGAAGTTCTCAGAAAATTTCTCACAAAATTTTCTTCTGAGAAATCTCAGCTCAGTTAATGCTGCTTAAAACTATATTGTTTGTTCATACTGGTGGATGAAGAAAGCAATTAGCTAAGAAAGGAGTGGATGGAGAAGAGGTCAAACCCACTGCTTCCATCAGCAACATTAATATTAAACATACATTTTAAACTGGATCCACAATTACACCCCAAATTTCCCAACCTATTAATGGGAAAAGAAAATGGAGTGGTTATTTTGCTAACTATTCTCAAAGGGGTGTTGTGACCTACAGGTAAGGAGGAACTGGAAAAAGATGGGGAGGGGGAATTCATCAGAATATTCTTTCCTAAAAACGCTTTCAACATTTCAAGTTTTGCGTTGAAATTTGACTTTTAGAAATATTTTTAAAAATAAATAAAGTTAAACATCCAAATCTCACCATTTCAAAATCCCATTTGATTTCAGTGGAAGAGTTTTAAATTGTGCAGATTAATTTTAAGTCAATAGCATTAAGTATCAAGTTACAAAATTTAGTGGGTTGGATCCAGCCTAGGTTTGTTGAACTTAGTTCCCACTGAAATCAATGGGACTGAAATAAAGCCATGACTAACTTGTCACATTGATTTTACAGGGAACAAATTCAACTAATTTATTCTGGACTCAACCCAATGTGTTTATACCTTTCTTTTAAACTCCATACTTCATCTGACAATATCCATAAGTAGACATGATGGGGGGCAAATCAGTTGAGGAGACTATACAGTACTTGCAATTGAATTAGTCTTCACATGATCTATCCCACTACAATAAATTCATCACAGTCATAATTTATTGCATATTATAATTTAAGCTTGTTGTCTGAGTACACAGTAACAAACTACACATTTTAGGTTAGACATTTTTGTGTAATTCAAAATTCTTCAGACATGCCTTCTCAACACATGCGATTTAATCACTACAGTTTAATGTCATTAAAATAATCCCTTGACCATGATCCAGCCCTGTACATATTCCAAAAGCACCTCTAAGCACAGGTGGAGAATTTCACAATTTTCATCTTTGGTAGCAACCCCTGAAGCTGGATTGACTGCTACTTCAGTGGCTCCCTCAGCCTTCAAAAGTGATTTTTCAGGGGTACATGGGGCTGTTGTGGAAAAGGTGTGTGTGAAAAGATGGCTCTTTGGACCCCCCCCCATATTTTCTTTATCCCTTAAGAATAGACTAAATCTTTAGCTTGAATCAATCAAGACAGCAGTAAAAAATATGTAAGTATCTCTATAGGGAATTATATGAATCAGTGTAAGTGGTGGTGACCTGAAACCTGAAAAGTCAACCACTGACAAATGACTCAGTGTCCATTTTTGCCAACCTATATCAGTTATGGCTGCTACTATATGCTCTTCAGCTGTCACAAACTGTCCCATGGCATGCCATGCAATTACTTTTTGTGCCAATGACACTTTTGTTATTCCTGATTATTGATGTGAGGCAGAATTGAATGGGGTGCTTATAGCCTCTCCAATGTTCTTGTGCCCCACAGATTCTGTTGTGCAAGCAGTGTTCCCTGCCAATTCCATTGAGCAAGCACAACCCACCGCTTGTGCAACAGAGATTTAATGCTTCCCAGAGGAAGCCCCAAAATGAGAGGAGATGCTAATTTCTGATCAGGACAGGTTGGTGGAGTTCCCTTATTTGAGCTCTGCCAACCTGCCCTGTTCCAGAAATGAGCATTTTTGCTCATTTCCAGTTACCTTGGGCAGTGCTAAATCTCTGTTCCGCAAGCAGTGGGTGCTGTTCATGGGCAGGAAGTGTCAGGGAGCAAGAGAATCAGCAGAGGCATAAGCACCCAGTTGGATTCTGCTCATCACTGAGAATCCTGCAAAACCTAACATTCACTGGATGTGGAATTCTGTTTTCAGTTTCATACTTCTCCAAGGGATTGCCAAATCTGTCTGTTTCAGTTTCTCTCAATTTCTCAGTTTTTTAATCTTAAATTCATTTTGTGAAATTTTCGCATCTGTTTGTGATTTTTTAAAAAAGTCTGCATGAAAATTCATGCACATTTTCATGCACATTTCTCATAACATACACATTGTATGCCCGACTTTGCCTACTATACACATTTTTAAAAGCAATTTTCCACTTGTATAATATGTTTCTGTATGTTATTTTCACTAATATTTTCACTACTATATTTCCGCACATGTTTCCCTAATATATCTATGTTTGTACGCATTTTCACTTGGAGAACTGCATCACAAAATTGAGATAAGTGAGATTTGGTTCACTTATTGGTTTGGATTAGTGTCAATCTGTAAGTTCACATTAAAATGCATACCAAATAAAGTTCTCCCTCATCACTACTTTCTTCTTATACTTACCAAAGTGTGCATGCATGTCTGTCTACACACACACACACACACACAGTACATACATGTGTGTGTGTACATATATGCACACAAAACTTATGTTTGTGTATGTGTGTGTGTGTGTGTATCAAGACAAAATTCACATTCCATATTAAATCCTCTAGTTGCAAAACTTACTAGAGTCGTGAAATCCTTTAGTTGTAAATCCTCTAGATGCGAAATGTTAATGTAACATTCTTTATTGTAACAGAGGGGTGTGTGTGTGTGTGTGTGTGTGTGTGCATAAATAATGTTGATATTGAAAGAAGTAATACCTAATAGTTCTCATGACATCGAATTTTCAGGCATGAAATTCAGTGTTTAGGCATGTGTGTGTGTATGCATATATTTTCCCTTGGAGAATCTTAGCAAAAAGAAAGAAAAAAGAAAAACTTCATCCAACACAAAATTAAGATTTTAGATTGAGCAAGTTAAGCATTATAAACTTTGTACAATGAACATTCCTATGAAATTATTACTTAAGTATTAAATTAAGTAAGGGCACAATCCTATGGCTGCTAGACAGCTGCTAGATGGCCAGAGGATTGTTCGGTTTCTGGGAACTGACCTTGCAGCCCATGCTCCAGGGTCAGTTACTGGAAAACCACCTCCCTGACCCCTCCTCCTGCACTGCATAGGCAGCGTGGATCATCTCCAGGCTCTGCGCTCAGATGAGCAGCATGGAGTGGGGCAAAAGGGGACATTCCTGGGGGTGGGGAGGGGCAGGGATTGTACAAGTGATTGTGCAATGCTTCCTATGCATGTCCAGCCTCCCTTCACTCCTACGTCCCATGGCTAGACAGCTGAAATCAGTAGTCTAGCCACAAATGAAGGGCAGCCAGAGCGCGGGGGTGAAGATCCCCTGCATGCTCCACCCACCCTGCATTGAATAGGCAGACCCCTCCAAGTTTGGAGGTGGCCACCTATCCCAATAGGATTGGTCTTTCTTCTTCTTCTTCTTCTTCTTCTTCTTCTTCTTCTTCTTCTTCTTCTTCTTAATCCACATATCTGTTTTAGCAAACTTTCATGCTCTGAGATTTGATCTTGAAAATTCTAACTTGACTTTCTAACTTAAAAACTCTAACTTAAGTTTCCAATCTAAGCCAGATCCAGAGGGATTTGTGTTGACATTAAAAGCCCCTCCCCCAACACGTGCACATACACAAACACACGCACGCACACACCAATTTCATTCTATACAGGCACAGCAAGGAAAGTTAGTGAATTTCCTCCTCTCCCATGACACCCGCAGGTGTTTCCTTTGGCTCTACTGGAACTTTCTAAATACAAAGGATACAATCATTTGGAAGGGCAGACTATATTATTCACACTATAAACAAGTGCTTGCATTAGATCAGTGATTTTCAAACATTCTGTCTTCAGAGAACCACATCAACGTATGTATGTATGTATGTATGTATTTCTATGCTGCCCAATAGCCAAAGCTCTCTGGGCAGTTCACAAAAATTAAAAACAAAGAGCACACAATAAAACAATACAAAATATATAAAACATTAAAATCACAGTAAACAATGACATACCCTTCATGGATCACCACCTTGTTGTGGCGAAGGGGCTTGCATAACTCAGTGAAGCCATAAGCTATGCCGTGCAGGGCCACCCAAGATGGAGAGGTCATGGTGGAGAGTTCTGACAAAATGTGGTCCACTGGAGAAGGAAATGGCAACCCACTCCAGTATTCTTGCCAAGAAAACCCCATGGAACATATCACAAGGCTAAAAGATATGACGCTGGAAGATGAGACCCTCAGGTCGGAAGGTGTCCAATATACTACTGGGGAAGAGCAGAGGGAATTTCCAAGTAACGCCAGAAAGAGTGAAGTGGCTGGGCCAAAGCCGAAAGGACACTCAGCTGTGGATGTGTCTGGTGGTGAAAAGAAAATCCGATGCTGTAAAGAACAATATTGTTTAGGAAACCTGGAATGTAAGATCAATGAATGAAGGTAAGCTGGAGGTGGTCAAACATGAGATGGCAAGATTGAACATCGACATCTTGGGAATCAGTGAACTAAAATGCACAAGCATGTGCGAATTTAATTCAGGTGACCATTATATCTACAACTGTGGGCAAGAATTCATTAGAATTCTTGAATGGAGTAGCACTCATGGAGTAGCACTCATAGTCAATAAAAGGGTGGGAAAAGCAGTACTGGGGTACAATCTCAAAAACGATAGAATGATCTCAGTACGAATCCAAGGCAAACCATTGAACATCACAGTAATTCAAGTCTATGCCCCAACCACTGAGGCCGAAGAAGCTGAGGTTGATTGGTTCTATGAAGACCTACAACACCTTCTACAACTAACACCAAAAAAAGATGTCCTTTTCATCATAGGGGATTGGAATGCCAAAGTAGGAAGTCAAGAAATCACCAGGATAACAGGCAAGCATGGTCTTGGTGTACAAAATGAAGCGGGACAAAGGCTAATAGAGTTTTGCCAAGAGAACACGCTGATCATAGCAAACACTCTTTTCCAACAGCACAAGAGGCAACTCTCCACATGGACATCACCAGATGGTCAATATTGAAATCAGATTGATTATGTCCTTTGCAGCCAAAGATGGAGAAGCTCCATACAGTCAGTAAAAACAAGACCTGGCGCTGACTGTGGCTCAGATCATGAGCTTCTTGTTGCAAAATTTCAGCTTAAATTGAAGAATGTAGGGAAAACTACTAAACCATTCAGGTATGACCTAAATCATATCCCTTATGAATATACAGTGGAGGTGAGGAATAGATTTCAGGGATTAGACCTGATAGACAGAGTGCCTGAGGAACTATGGACGGAGGTCCGTAACATTGTTCAGGAGGCAGCAACGAAATCCATCCCAAAGAAAAAGAAATGCAAGAAAGACAAGTGGCTGTCTGATGAGGCTTTACAAGTAGTTGAGGAAAGAAGGGAAGCGAAAAGCAAGGGAGAAAGGGGAAGATATATCCAAATGAATGCAGAGTTCCAGAGAACAGCAAAGAGAGACAAGAAGGCCTTCTTAAATAAACAGTGCAAAGAAATTGAGGAAAACAACAGAATGGGAAAGACTAGAGATCTTTTCAAGAAAATCAGAGATCTCAAGGGAATGTTTTGTGCAAAGACGGGCATGATAAAGGACAAAGAAGGCAGGAACCTTAGAGAAGCAGATGAGATTAAGAAGAGGTGGAAAGAATACCCAGAAGAACTATACAGGAAAGATCTTACTGTCCCTGATAGCCATGACAGTGTGGTCACTGAACTTGAGCCAGACATCCTCGAGAGTGAAGTCAAGTGGGCCTTAGGAAGCATTACTAACAACAAAGCTAGCGGAGATGACAGTATTCCAGCTGACCTATTTAAAATCCTAAAAGATGATGCTGTTAAAGTGCTGCACTCAATATGCCAACAAATTTGGAACACTCAACAGTGGCCACAAGACTGGAAAAGGTCAGTTTACATTCCAATTCCAAAGAAGGGCAATGCCAAAGAGTGTTCAAACTACCGTACAATTGTGCTCATTTCACATGCCAGCAAGGTTATGCTCAAAATCCTACAAGCTAGGCTTCAGCAGTATGTGAACCAAGAACTACCCGAAGTACCAGCTGGGTTTTGAAGAGGCAGAAGAACTAGAGATCAAATCTCCAACATTCACTGGATCATGGAGAAAGCAAGAGTTCCAGAAAAACGTCTATTTCTGCTTCATTGACTACGCTAAAGCCTTTGATTGTGTGGATCACAACAAACTCTGGCAAATTCTTAAAGAGATGGAAGTACCAGACCACCTTACCTGTCTCCTGAGAAACCTGTATGAGGGTCAAGAAGCAACAGTAAGAACCAGACATGGAACAACCGATTGGTTCAGAATTGGGAAAGGAGTACAACAAGGCTGTATATTGTCACCCTGCTTATTTAACTTATATGCAGAGTACATCATGAGAAACGCTGGTTTGGATGGATCACAGGTCAGAATTAAGATTGCCAGGAGAATTATCAACAACCTCAGTTATGCAAACGATACCACCCTAATGGCAGAAAGCGAAGAGGATCTAAAGAGTCTCTTGTTGAGGGTGAAAGAGGAGAGTGCAAAAGCTGGTTTGAAACTCAACATTAAAAAAAAAACTAAGATTATGGCATCTGGCCCCATCACTTCCTGGCATATAGAAGGGGAAGAAATGGAAACAGTGGCAGATTTTATTTTCTTGGGCTCCAAGATCACTGCAGACAGTGACTGTAGCAATGAAATTAAAAGACGCTTGCTCCTTGAGAGGAAAGCTATGGCACACCTAGACAGCATAGTAAGAAGCAGAGACATCAACTTGCCAACAAAGGTCTGTATAATCAAAGCTATAGTTTTCCCAGTAGTAAAGTATGACTGTGAGAGCTGGACTATAAGGAAGGCTGAGCGCCGAAGAATTGATGCCTTCGAACTGTGGTGCTGGAGAAGACTCTTATGAGTAGGGGTGGACGAAAGTCACTTACCTGTCCTCGAAGGACGTTCGCGGTGGGGGGGAGGCACTTCGCTGGTCCCCCCACGAAGTTCAGGCCGGGGGGGGAGGCTTCCCGCCTCGCCCCGGCCGAAATTCAGGCCGGGGAGGAGGCTTCCCGCCTCGCCCGGCCGCGAACGCGAAAGTTAAAAAAAAAAAACACACGCCCCCTGATAGGTAAAACCTGATAAAACCTATCACGGGTGACTTTAAAAAAAAAAAAAAAGCGCGTACGCTAATGGCGGCCCCCATAGGGAGCCGCCATTCGCATTCCTTATTTAGTCGCTGTAGTCTAGGTAAATGTTTACGGAGACTACGGCGAAAATAAGGGCAACGCAAATAGCGTTGCCCTTATTTTCGCCGTAGTCTACGTAAACATTTACGTAGACTACAGCAACCAAATAAGGAACGGGAATGGCGGCTCCCTATGGGGGCCGCCATTATCCATACACACTTTTTTTTTTTTTAAAGTCACCCGTGATAGGCTACGTGATGATTGACGTAGCCTATCACGGCTGACTTTGCAAATCTAGCCGTGATAGGCTACGTGAATCGTCACGTAGCCTATCAGGGGGCTTTTTTTTTTCTTTCATTGCAATGGGGGCGGCGCTCCTGCCTCGCTCGAACACCTGCCGAACCGCCGGCCGGACCAGCCACCGGGAGGGACATTCGGTGAAGGTAAGTCCCGTCCTGGGGGGGGTGCGGGGGGTGGGGGGGTTCGGAGGATTTCTCCCCGAAACTTGTTCGGGGGGCCGAACACGTTGGCGCTCGGCCCCCCGAAGTTTCGGGGAGAAATTCTCCGCCAACCCTACTTACGAGTCCCCTGGACTGCAAGGAGGTCAAATCAGTCAATCCTAAAGGAAATCAACCCTGAGTGCTCATTGGAAGGACAGATACTGAAGCTGAAGCTCAAATATTTTGGCCACCTAATGCGAAGAGAAAACTCACTGGAAAAGATCTTGATGCTGGGAAAGACTGAAGGCAAAGGGAGAAGGGGACTGCAGAGGATGAGATGGCTAGATAGCATCACCGATGCAATGAATATGAACTTGAGCATGCTCCGGGAGAGAGCGGAGGACAGGAAGGCCTGGCGTGCTATGGTCCATGGGGTCACGAAGAGTCGGACACGACTTAACGACTGTAGAACAACAAAACAATAACATGCATGCTGAGGAACACCCAGACATTTGTCATAGAACCCCTGCATGCTGCACAGAATTCTGGGGAATGTTCTACAGTGCACACTTCAAAAAGGACAATAGTCAGGTCTGTTGTAGGGTGTCATCATCACACCTTTTTAACTGAGGCTGGATCGACACAACTGCCTTACAGTGGTATTGAAGTGCATTGATAACTGTTGGGGCACATCACACATTCAATATAGTGCTTTTGTAGTGTTATTTCCTGCTTTATTCCACATCATCCAATGTACCACAACAGATGTCATTGTGTGTTCTATGAGATATAAATACATAAGAGGGATATAGTGTTACCATGATGGGATTGTAATGATATGACACAAGGTGAAGATCTGGTCTGAGAATGTGCTCTAGAAAAGTACACTATCCTCCCCAACAGCTGTGCAGAGCAGGGAGAAAGAGGTTGTGGTAGGAAAGATATCTTTCAAGTAAGTCCCCCCCCCCGCCTTCTTTTTCTCATTTTCTTGCCATTTGTCATTGAAGAACCCCAGATAAGACTCTGGGGAAATCTAGGTTTCCTTGAGTGTAGGTTTGAAAACTATTGCACTAGACAAACCAACAGTATAATGTTAGACAATAATTAGTCACTTAAGACAATACAGTCACTTAAGCAGGAGGATTTTGTTCCAACAACGATGAGTAAATTATGTATGTATGTATGTATGTATGTATTTACACTATTTGTACACCACTCCATATCTAGAACAGATTTCAGAGAGGTGAACACAAGAGATAAAACAGTAAAAGGATAAAAAAGAATAAAAGTCAGTTTAGGTCATAATGCTAAATCATAGTTTAACATTATGTGCATGAGTCTGCTCTCCACACCCCAGCCCCAAGCCCCAATTCTGAACCAGTGTGGTGTAGTGGCTAGAGGATTGGACTGGGAGTTGGGAGATCCGGGTTCTAGTCCCCACTCAGCCATGGAAGCTTACTGGGTGACTTTGGGCCAGTCACAGACTCTCAGCCCAACCCACCTCACAGGGTTGTTCTTATGAGGATAAAACAGAGGAGGATTATGTATGCTGCCTTGGGTTCCTTAAGGAGGAAAAAAGGCAGGATGTAAATGTAATGAATGAATGAATGAATGAATGAATGAATGAATGATTGCTCAGTGTGGCTGTGAGGATATTGGAAGCATTCACTTCCATTTCCAACATCTATTTGTTGCCATCTTCCAAAGGGGAACTGTGGTTAATTTTAACTCTGGTTTATTATCCAAGCATGCCAGGATCAGGGAATGAAAATCAAACTAACCACAGTTTATCCTGGTTTGATCACAGCAACCATGGTTAGCTGAAGACAGAAGCAACTGTTGCTCATGGCCATGCCAGACAATGAGAGAAGAGGGGGAGTCCACAAGGCTGAGGCTCATTCTCATAGCACTAAACCAAGGATGGGAAGCCTGTGGCTGCACAGATGTTTTGGTCTACAACTACCATCATGCCTCACCCTTGGCTATGTTGGATAGGGCTGATGGGATTTGTAGGTGAAAACATCTGGAGGGCCAAAAGTTGCCCACCCCTACACAAAACCATAGTTTAGTGTTATGTCCGAATGCAGTCAATCTCTGATTTTTCT
The DNA here is from genome assembly GCF_057233095.1 of Heloderma suspectum. Classification (NCBI taxonomy): domain Eukaryota; kingdom Metazoa; phylum Chordata; class Lepidosauria; order Squamata; family Helodermatidae; genus Heloderma; species Heloderma suspectum. The sequence continues at coordinate 179,094,285 of NC_139461.1, forward strand.
TGCATAGCGCACTAAATCTGTCAAAATTTAAGGAGCCACAACATTATTTGTCAATGCACTACTGCTGCCTGCTGTAAATAACAATTGAAAATCAAACATGAGAATGGAATTTAATTGTAAAACTGGAGTGCAGTTGAATTTAATCTATAGCTCTGTGCTTTGACAAAATAGGCCTTTTCCAATTTGGGGTGGGGGGCTTTCATGGCAATAACATATATACTGCCTTAGTGGATCAAGCCAAAGATCCCTCTAACCCAGCACTCTGTTTCCAACAGAGTGGCCAGCCAGATGCCTCTGGGAACAAGGGTGGTCACCACCTCTTTGCTCTGTTTTTCAGCTTTGCAGTGGCATGTGTCTGGCCACTTTTGGAAGCAGAAAGCTGGACTAGCTGGAACTTTGGACTGATCCAGCAGGGCAGTTCTGATGTCATCTCCCCTCCTCTGCATTTTTCATACAACAGTCATTCGCCTTTAATGCCTCATGAACACATAATGTTGTTTTATAATGAGGATTTATGTGATCATATTTTTACTTCCCATTTGTTTTCATTACAGCTTGTAATTTTGGAGGTAACCAAATAAGGGAAGGGTGGTCATTAGCATAATCATTACATGCTCTGCTTTTGCATATTCATGTTCATCCTTCATTTAGATAGACCATTCAAGACAATTGAATATAGGTGTTGATTGCCATTGACTTATTAGGTCTCATATTAAGGAGAAAGAAGCCGAACTAAGAGAAATGGGGCTCAGAGAAATTGAAGGGCACAATCGGTGACCCTTCCAAGTATTTCATTTCTGGAATTATGTTTTGCTTGATTTCTCTATATGCAATTACTTAGGGATGGGCATCCTTTTGAAGCTGTGATGTGTGCTAGTTTCATTAAAAAAAAGTCCAAAAACCAATAGAGTAAGGGAAGGGGAATTAATCACTCCCCTCATGAAATCTGAGGACTCACCTTGCACAAAAGCTGCTACACCTATCTTCTGAAACTTTGCAGTTTTTTTTACTTAGGGCCACGTCTAAGCTGTCTGTCATTTTCAGATGTTCCAGAAGGAACATAGGGGAATAAGTGCGTACTTTTTTGGATATCCTCAAAATGTAAAGGCTCCTCTTGTGCAAAAAAGGGAAGAAGAAGAAATCTTTGCACCAATACAGCTAAAACTTGGCAGACTCAATCCTCCCAGAAGTGGCAACTACCTCTGCAAATGTCACCCATTCAACCAAGAAATAATAATAAAAACGTAATCGGCAGTTTCCTTAAAAAACAAAATATAAAGGTGCATCACACAAAAATCACTGCTCCTATTTTTCAGAAATTTGCCAGAAAAGAGGAGGACATGGGTTGCCATAAAAGAGGCCAAAAGAGGACACAGTGTTGCACAAAAATTGCCTATGCTAATTTATATGTATAGATGTAAATTCAGAAATAATTACTATAATTTAAATAGAACTGTAATGCATGACACCATAGTGGGGAAGACTGTGACAAGGTGACTTCTGTGCCTGCCTGTTCAGTCTGCTGTCCAGGTGCTAACCGCTGATGGACAACTTCAAGGCCCCTCCCTGCTCTCCCTTCTTTTCCTCTTTAAACTCGCCATGGACTGCACAACCCTTCAAATAGAAGATGCCTTCAAATAGAGAACAATCCTCTGCTCTGACAAGCCTTCAGACCATCCTCTGTAAAGTAGGACACCTGGCCACACTAGCATCAAGTGTACCTGTAGTCCTGAGGCTCAGATTTGATAAACCTGAAATGTGGTTAGGGTAGGCCTAAGGTTGTGAAGGGGCCAGGGAAATTCCCCGGCCAACCCCAACCCAGGCATTCCTGACACCAGAACCAGAGAAGGACCAGAAAGGAACAGTACAGGGGTAAAAAAAGATTGCAAAGCCTCGCTTTTGCTGCCAAAGAATCAAGAGCAAAATGGTTTAATATCTGACCTCCTGTCTAGTACCCCCAAATTGCCAGTAACGAAAAGATGCATAAAACAGCCTGATGTGAGACAGGCAGGCTAGTCTCGAGCGGGTTGTTTCTAAAGATGATCACAGCACAGGTTGTCCCGGGCAGCCATGTTTTCAATTCCCAATAATAAGCTCTTAATGCTTGGCATTAATGAGAAAAATGCCAACCGTTTTCCCTCAGTTAAGACTCAGAACCACAGTGATAATGACCTGATTATATTTGCAGGACGTCTGCCCTTCTTAGCTATGTGGCGGGAGTGAGTTTTTGTGATATCAGCGGGAATTGCTCTTGAAGATGGTGATTATTATTAAGCCTTTTTTTTTTTTTACTATTTTTCCAACCCTGGTGGTAATTAAATGTGCAACAAAGCCTACACATGGGAAGAGGACGGAGAAACATATTTATACAGATATTACAGTTAACTGGTAAATTTGCTAGTATCTTGAAATATCATTCTTCTGCTTTTACATGGTTAATGACAGATGCCCCTTCAGAGACTTTATGTAATGCCCTTAGTGTTCTGCTGTCCCATTTCTGTCACAAGACATAATAACTGACACCGGATCTGCATAAATAAATTATTTGGATCAATCATATTCTGGCACACTAACGCAAAACTGGGTAACACAGCCGTAACTAGGGTGGGTTACACAGGTGGCACCATGGCCACGTGTCGGGGAGAGGAGAATGAGAGTGGAAGGAGAAAAGATGGACAGAAAGATGCAGAATCACACACACACACACACACAGATTTAAGACAACAAAACTAGGTAAAGCGAAATAGACGTATACAGTAAAATAATACAAAAGATAAATAACATGGTAAAAGTAATACAATGGGTGACAGCTTTGTCATTACCAAGAAACAAAACCTAGGGCAGGACTATACAGGTAAAACTGACAGTGAAGCTGTGCAGACTCAGTGGATGTATCATTCTATTATTTCCAGTCGGTGTCCATTTCATGAATGTGTTAATTCATAAGTATATTCCATTTCATTTCTATATTAATTTGCAGTTTTTAAAAATCCACACTAAAATGTGTCTTTAAATACATATTTTTGAATCTATTTTCTCATAAAATTCACATGTATAAATGTATTAAAGTATGCATTTGTAAGAATGCAATCCTATGCACCCTGGGATGGTGTCCCAGAAGCCACAAGATAGATCAGGTCTCCCTGCTCTGAGGTCAGAAACATAGGGATGGCGGAGAATTCCGCCACGGATTTCAGTGAGGCCGAATGCACTGGCATTTGGTCCCCCGAAATCCATGGCAGAACAGCCTCCCACCCCCGCCCCCCTGCGGATTCCACCCCAGGATGAAGCTTACCTGGGGTGGATGTTCCGGTGGCGGCGGCTCCGGCGGTGGCTCCGGCGGCGGCAGCAGCGGCAGCTGGTCTTTCAACTGGCTGCCGTGGCCACCATTTGTGTCTGCTGTTTGCCGTGATAGGCTATGTAAATACTTATCATGGCAAGCAAAAAACAACAGCGTACGCAAATGGCGGCTGCCGTAGCCGCTGCTATTTGCGTACGCAGTTGTTGTTGTTGTTTTTTGCCTGCCGTGATAGGCTACGTAAATACTTACATAGCCTATCATGGCAGCCTGGCTGGACGCAAATGGCAGCCGCTACGGCGGCTGCCATTTGCATCCGCAGCAGCCAGTCCATGGCCGGAACTCCAGCTGAGGACGGCCCTGGCCGGCTGCTCCTCAGACCCGCCGCAGAAAGGAGCTGGCCAGGCAGGATTTCAGGGGGGGAGGACTGGATCGCCTCCCCTCCCGTTGAGGATTCTGGGGGGAGGGACAGAGTGCCTCCCCACCACCATGAACACCATCCGCGAAAAGGTAAGTGACTTTCGTACATCCCTACAGAAACAGAGGTCCAATCTCAGAAGGGGAGGTCTGATCTCACAGATCCACCTCTGTGCTCCTGTGGAAAGGCTTGCAGTTCTTACTTCCCCACTGATTATTGAAGGCTAATGTCTAAGTAACATCAGGCTGCCAATACCTAAATAAAGTTTTCATTCTATGAGTTATGCTACCTACCATTCCATTTTCAAAGGTATGTCAAAACTGAAATTTCAATCTTTATTTTACATGCACCTCTCGCCATTCATTCCCTTTTTTATGTCTGCACTGGCACACAGCGCTCTTCCAGTGGTGTCATTTCACACTGTTCTGCCCATCCTGGCAGAGCTGAAATTCTTTGTGCACCGTCACATTAAGCCATCTGAAAGTGAACTCACTTTTAGATTGCTACGTTACAGCTGGGCCATAATTTAATAACTTACTATTTTGCTCCTTCTCAGCTGTTCACTGAAGAGGGACCTGTCTGACTGGTTTCATTTTAGAAACCACTCAACCTTTACCCTTAAATTTGTCCTTCTATCTGTGACCTTTCATCATGTATCAATTTCTCTTTGTGATCCCTCACATACTGAGAACAGCAGACATCTCCAATAAACTGGATTGATCCATTCATTTTCTGGCATGTTCTGCACTGTTGCTTACCCAAATATCCTGTTTCCTTTTTCACTGTTTTGTTTGGATAGGAATAGGGATATCTGCTTTTAAATAAGCTTTAGTAAATGTGACATCCACTGTAGGACAATGCCCATTTTATAGGCATAAAACATTACATTATGCTATTAATTATTGGGGATGATCCATCTTCTCCCCAGATCCATCCCCTCTTCTGTACCATTGACCACCACTACCACTGCTACCTACTTGCCCAGATGTGTACTTCCATTTGAAGAGCTGTATGTGCATGCATTGCCAAGTCCAGGAGACAGACAGAATGATTCCTTTTAAGTTTAGTAATATCATCCATCCACAACATGGAACTCTCCTGATGTGTTGGCTGGGAGCTGCAGTCTGAAACATCTGGAGAGCACCAGTTTGGGGAGGACTGGTATATATTATTTCATATATATATATATATGAATTATACCTCTAATATTGCACTTATTAAGCTTTCCTGGCCCCAAACTGCACATATTTAAATATGCATATTTTTAAACTTCCTTTTTTATGCAGAAAACAAAGGTGGGAAAATGGTGGTGCTCACCGGACGGGATCGCGGTGAGTCTGGGAGGGTGCGAGCGGGCATGAGCAGGCAAGAGTGGGGGCGAGCGTGGATAGCATCTCAGCAGGAGCAATCCAGGGATCACGGGCGGAGGGGGCCCAACGGACTCCCGGACCCAGTCGGGCACCCATGACATCCCTAGCCAAGAGTCCATCTAATCCAGCATTCTGTTCAGACAATGGCTAACCAGCTCTCGACCAGGAACCCACAAGCAGGACATAAGTACAACAGCACCCTCCCACCCACGATCCCCAGCAACTGGTGTACATAGGCATACTGCCTCTGGTACTGGAGGTAGCACATAGCCATCAGGACTAGTAGCCATTGATAGACTTTTCGTCCAGAAATTGGAGTTTCTCTCCACCTTCAAGCTGCACCAAAGAAGTGTAGAGATGATTGGGAAACTCAAAAGATGATGGATGTTCTCCAGAAAAGACTATAAATGTATTTCAAATGCACTTGTATTAAACCATAGGTCTAAGAGGAAGCTTGGCTGTGCTAGCTGGAATTCTGTAATTTCAGTCAAGCATCAATTATTCACCAGATAATGTGATTCAAAGGGAGTTACACACTGGATAATCAGTACAATTAGTGGTGCTGTTCCAGGAAAAAAAAAAAAAAAACCCTTCAAAATCTAATGTTTCTGAAGTACTAACAGGAGGAACCAACCTTATTAGTGGGGGGGGGAACAGGGAGAAGGAGTCAGAGGGACTTAGAAGTTAATCTAAACCAATTCCCTACCTCAAGGCTGAGTCTACCATGTTTAGGCTCATCTGCCCATGTACGTAAGAGATTTGGTTACTTTAGTGGGTAGAGTTGACTGTGATCAGGAGAAACATCACAACCTGTGCATGAAGCTACAGTTAAAAGACCATTTTTGTAACACTCATTGATCATACAAAATATCAGGAGTATCATGATACCCAGTCTCTAGTACACACATCACCAACCTCAGGCCTGGAAATAATCTCCAGAGACTTTGTAATGCTCACCTTAAAGGAGAGGAAACCCTCAAAAATTAAGTTCAGAGGAGATTTGGTGTACTCCTCCTTTGAAGAGCTAAACCTAGGAAAAGCTTGGAACCTAGGAAAAGCTTGGGTGGGAGACAAACCCTGATCCCCCACAGGGAACCATCTTACCCTGCAGCTCTTCTGGGTGTGGTGGGATTTTCCTGCCCAGACTGAGGTTTCCCTTGCTTAACTCTAGGGATGTATGAAAGTCACTTACCTTTTCGCAGCTTGGATCCGCAGTGGGGGGAGACGCTCCATCCCTCCCCCTGGAATCCTCCTTGGGCCGGCTCCACTCCGCGGCAGCTCCGCAGAGCCACCAGCCAGGGCTGTCCACAGCCGGAGTTCTGGCCACGGACAGACTGCTGCAGATGCAAATGGTGGCCGCTGTAACGGCCGCCATTTGCATCCAGCGAAGCTGCCATGATAGGCTACATAAGTATTTATGTAGCCTATCATGGCAAGCCAAAAAGCAAACAAACCAGCATATGCAAATGGCGGCAGCTATGGCAGCCACCATTTGTGTTCCCTATTTTTAGCCGTTTTAGTGCATTTGGCCCCCCGAAATCTGTGGCGGAACGAAGCCCCCGCCTCCCCAACCCAAGAAAGGTGTGCGAAACAGAGCACTTACTTGCTGCCGTCCATGCTGACTTGTGAATGGCGGCTGCCCTGCGGCCACCATTCGCTTCTTCATCATAGCCGTGATAGGCTATGTAAGTATTTAAGTAGCCTATCATGGCAAGCCAAAAAGCAAACAAACCAGCATATGCAAATGGCGGCAGCTATGGCAGCCACCATTTGTGTTCCCTATTTTTAGCCGTTTTAGCCTACGTAAATATTTACTTAGGCTGTTACGGCAAAAAAAAGGGGAACACAAATAGCGTAGTGGGCGCTATTTGCATTCCTTTTTTTCCGCTGTAATAGCTTACATAAATATTTACATAGGCAGGCTAAAAAGGCGGGAAAAAAAGGAACGCAAATAGCACCCACTACGCTATTTGCGTTCCCCCCCCTTTTTTTTTTTTTGCAGTAATAGACTATGTAAATATTTACGTAGGCTAAAACAGCCAAAAATAGGGAACGCAAATGGTGGCCGCCGTAGCCGCCACCATTTGCGTACGCTGTTTTTTGTTTTTTTTTTGGCTTGCCATGATAGGCTACTTAAATACTTACATAGCCTATCACGGCTATGATGAAGAAGCGAATGGTGGCCGCAGGGCAGCCGCCATTCACAAGTCAGCATGGACGGCAGCAAGTAAGTGCTCTGTTTCGCACACCTTTCTTGGGTTGGGGAGGCGGGGGCTTCGTTCCGCCACAGATTTTGGGGGGCCGAATGCACTGGCATTCGGCCTCACCGAGATCCATGGCAGAATTCTCTGACATCCCTACTTAACTCTCCAAAAGCATCCCTTTACCAAAGCAATGGAGAAATATCTCTACTAAGGTTAGGCGGATCTGCTAGTTTTACCTTCTGCATTCAGTTGTGTTTTTTTTTAAATCTCAAGTTCTTTCTCCCCTAAATATGAAGAACTTTGCAATTTTTTTTTAATCTTTATAAAAAATGAACTGAAATGGAATTCTCATCCATATCAGTCAAATTCAATAGGTACAGCTATACCCAGCATGGAAAGACCATGATGTACTTGCCTGCCATGAAGCTGTTAAAGATGAGGAGCCTGTCAGAAAAAACAGATGGCAACCCTAACTGAGCACTGACATGGTTGAATACACAAGGATTCTAGGGATGGACGGAACACTTACCTTCCGTTCCGTTCTGTTTCCACTGGGGGTGAGGCGCACCGTCCCTCCCCCCAGAATCCTTGACAGGGGGGAGGCGATCCGGTCCTCCCCCCTGGAATCCTGCCCGGCTGGCTCCGCTCCGCGGCCAAGCCATGGAGCCGCCGGTCGGCTCCGGCCGCCCACAGCTGAACATCTGGCTGCTGGGCAGCCTGCAGGGATGCAAATGGTGGTGGCCGCCATTTGCATACCTGTATTTAGCCATGATAGGCTACATAAGTATTTACGTAGCCTATCACGGCAGGGGGAAAAAAACCCAGCATACGCAAATGGCGGCGGCTACAGCCACTGCCATTTGCGTTCCTTATTTTTCACTGTCTTAGTCTACGTCAATATTTACGTAGACTAAGATGGTGAAAATAAAGGGGAACGCAAATAGCGTAGTAGGCACTATTTGCGTTCCTTTTTGATTCATTGTTTTAGTCTACGTAAATATTTATGTAGGCTAAAACGGCGAATCAAAAAGGAACGGAAATAGCACCCACTACACTATTTGCGTTACCCTTTATTTTCGCCATCTTAGTCTACGTAAATATTGACGCAGACTGAGACGGCGAAAAATAAGGAACGCAAATGGCGGCGGCCATAGCCGCCACCATTTGCGTTCGTGTTTTTTTTACCCAGATGTGATAGGCTACGTAAGTCTTTACGTAGCCTATCACATCTATTAAAAAACAAAAAAACACACAGACTGCAAATGGCGGTGGTGGCAGCAGCTGGTTGGAAGACCGGCCGCCGCCGAAGCCACCGCTGGAGCTGCCGTTGTCTGGAACATCCGCCCCAGGTAAGTCTTGTCCCAGGGGGGATCTGTGGGGGGGGCAGGGGGGCAGGCTGTTCCACCATGGATTTCAGGGGGGGCAAATGCACTGGCATTTGGCCTCACCGAGATCCGTGGCAGAATTCTATGATATCCCTAAGGGATTCAGACCCAAACTTTGAAGATCTAAGCACTCAAAGTTCTGTGCCTGGATGGATGAATCTGTCAGTTTTGGCCTCTCCCACATAGGGATGGCGGAGAATTCTGCCATGGATTTCAGTGAGGCTGAATGCACTGGCATTTGGCCCCCCAAAATCCGTGGCGGAACGGCCTGCCCCCCTGCCCCCCCACGGATTCCCCCCTGGACAAAGCTTACCTGGGGCAGACGTTCCGGACGGCGGCAGCTCCGGTGGCAGTGGTGGCTAGTCTTTCGACTGGCTGCTGCGGCCGCCCTTGCCATCTGCCCTTTGCCATGATAGGCTACGTAAGTATTTGCATAGCCTATCACAGCAAGCCAGGAAGAAGAAGAAAAAAACCCGCCTACGCAAATGGTGGCTACGGTGCCTGCCATTTGTGTTCCCTTATTTTCGCAGTTTTAGCCTACGTAAATATTTACGTAAGCTATTACGGCGAAAAAAAGGGCAACGCAAATAGCGTAGTGGGCACTATTTGCATTCTTTTTTTTTTGCCGTAATACCTTACGTAAATATTTCATTCCCAATCTACCTCCAGGAAAACTGAAAGGCCCCCCCCCAATGTACACTGGGGATCAATGAGATAAGAGTCCCCATGGGACTGGAGCTTTCCCCCTAGCCTGAGTTTTCCCAGGAGAAGCTCTTCAAAACAACTGCTTAACAAAACAATGGAAACATCTTTGGAGCAAGAGGGTCCCCTGTGGGTGTTGGGCATCCCTCTCCCCAGTTTTCAAAGGCAGCCCTTCAAAACAGCCACCTGGGCAAAACAACATAACTGTTTCTCTCTTGGTTTGCTTAGGGGACTGCTTCGAAGTGCTGCCTCTGATTTTTTTTTTTTAAATGCTCAGGTTGGCTTGGAAAAATGACCCAAGTTCCTCCTGATATTGGGGTGGGAAGAAGAACCTTGATCATTCCCAAGTTAACCTACAGCACGCAAGGAGAGTTTTCTTTTCTCTGATACACAGCTTGCCAAATACTACTAGCTTTCCCTCACAGTGTACAGTCACGTGGGTGTGTTGGGTTCTAGGACCAGCTCTCAGTTCCTGTAGGGCAGCAGTGAGGCCCAGCAGACTAGGCCAGGGCCCTGCATAATCTGAATGTTGTAGAACACGCCCCAGAATCCTTTGCAATGTACAGGATGCACCGGAGTCCCTCATTTGCTAGGTCAGTGTGGAAAGTGTTCTCTGAAGGTGTGGAAGGTTTGAAAATGAATTCAAGTGGCTCAAGTGAGATAAGGCTTATGTGCTTAATGGCAGGTTGTGAGTACTTCAGTGAGACAAATAGGCCTGGTGCACATGGCTAGCCTTATGAATAAGCTTAAGCGATTTGTAATCCTCTCACCATCAAAGGCTTTCCAGGCCAAGTGAAAGAAAGATCTTCAGAATGATAGGAATTTACCATCAAGGACATAGACCTGTACTGTGTGGTCTCGGTCAATGCACTATCCCCCAGCTTAACTTTACCTCACAGGATTGCTTTGAGGATAAAATGAAACAACCTCAGGGGTGCTGCCCTAACCTCTTTGCCAGAAGTTCATGTCACACGAAATTACAGAATTAATGCTTGGCTGGAGTGTCCTTCCAAGTTTACCTCTGGAGAAAGCCTGAGGTAGCACTATGTGCATCAAGAAGAGCAAGGCGGGGGAGGGGGGCAGAGAGAGACACAAAGAATGGAATTCTCTTGTTTCACATAATACAGAGAGAAGGGAAGAAAGTGGGGGGGATCATGATTAGGCCAATCAACAAGCCAGTCTGGGAGAGGAAAGGCCTGCCTTTGGCCTTCATTCAAAATGGTCCATGAGGAAAGCTGGTTTGTTTGTTTGTTTGTTTGTTTGTTTACTAGAAGCTGAAATTCTGGTTTCTTTCCTGAAAGAAGGGAAGCGAAAAGCGAGGGAGAAAGGGGAAGATATATCCAACTGAATGCAGAGTTCCAGAGAATAGCAAGGAGAGACAAGAAGTCCTTCTTAAATGAACAATGCAAAGAAATCGAGGAAAACAACAGAATGGGAAGGACTAGAGATCTCTTCAAGAAAATCGGAGATCTCAAGGGAATGTTTTGTGCAAAGACGGGCATGATAAAGGACAAAGAAGTAGGGTTGGCGGAGAATTTCTCCCCGAAACTTCGTTCGGCCCCCCAAACAAGTTTCGGGGAGAAATCCTCTGAACCGCCCCCCGCCCCGCCCCGGGACGGGACTTACCTTCGCCGAATGTCCCTCCCGGCGGCAGGTCCGGCCGGCGGTTCGGCGGGTGTTCGCGCGGGGCGGGAGCAGCAGCCGGTCTTTTGACCGGCTGCCGCAGCCGCCATTGCAATAAAAGAAAAAAAAAACGCCCCCTGATAGGCTACGTGACGATTCACGTAGCCTATCACGGCTGGATTTGCAAAGTCAGCCGTGATAGGCTATGTCAATCGTCACGTAGCCTATCACGGGTGACTTAAAAAAAAAAAAAGTGTGTACGGATAATGGCGGCCCGTACACGTAGCCTATCACTATTTGCTATTTGCAACGTACACATAGCCTATCACTATTTGCTATTTGTATAATTAACGTAGCCTATCACTATTTGCTATTTGCGTTGCCCTTATTTTCGTCGTAGTCTACGTAAACATTTACGTAGACTACAGCGACTAAATAAGGAACGCGAATGGCGGCTCCCTATGGGGGCCGCCATTAGCGTACGTGCTTTTTTTTTTTTAAGTCACCCGTGATAGGCTACGTGACGATTGACGTAGCCTATCACGGCTGACTTTGCAGATCTAGCCATGATAGGCTACGTGAATCGTCACGTAGCCTATCAGGGGGCGGTTTTTGGTTTTTTTTTTAACTTTTGCGTTCGCGGCCGGGCGAGGCGTGAAGCCTCCTCCCCAGCCTGAATTTCAGCTGGGCTGAGGCGGGAAGCCTTCCCCCCGGCCTGAATTTCGGCCAGGCCGAGGTGGGAAGCCTCCCCCCCCCGGCCTGAACTTCGCGGGGGGAGCAGCGAAGCGCCTCCCCCCCACCGCGAACGTCCTTCTAGGACAGGTAACTGACTTTCGTTCAGCCCTACAAAGAAGGCAAGGACTTAACAGAAGTAGATGAGATTAAGAAGAGGTGGCAAGAATTCATAGAAGAACTATACAGGAAAGATTTGAATGTCCCTGATAGCCATGATAGTGCGGTCACTGAACTTGAGCCGGACATCCTCGAGAGTGAAGTCAAGTGGGCCTTAGGAAGCATTAGTAACAACAAAGCTAGTGGAGATAACAGTATTCCAGCTGAGCTATTTAAAATCCTAAAAGATCATGCTGTTAAAGTGCTGCACTCAATATGCCAACGAATTTGGAACACTCAACAGTGGCCACAAGACTGGAAAAGGTCAGTTTACATTTCCAAAGAAGGGCAACGCCAAAGAGTGTTCAAACTATTGCACAATTGCGCTCATTTCACATGCCAGCAAGGTGATGCTCAAAATCCTACAAGCTAGGCTTCAGCAGTATGTGAACCGAGAACTACCGGAAGTACAAGCTGGATTTCGAAGAGGCAGAGGAACTAGAGATCAAATCGCCAACATTCGCTGGATCATGGAGAAAGCAAGAGAATTCCAGAAAAAAATCTATTTCTGCTTCATTGACTACACTAAAGCCTTTGGTTGTGTGGATCACAACAAACTGTGGCAAATTCTTAAAGTGATGGGAGTACCAGACTACCTTACCTGTAAGAACCAGACATGGAACAACCGATTGGTTCCAAATTGGGAAAGGAGTACGACAAGGCTGCATATTGTCACCCTGCTTATTTAACTTATATGCAGAGTACATCATGAGAAACACCGGGTTGGATGAATCACAGGTCGGAATTAAGATTGCCGGGAGAATTATCAACAACCTCCGATATGCAGACAATACTACCCTAATGGCAGAAAGCGAAGAGGATCTAAAGAACCTCTTGTTGAGCGTAAAAGAGGAGAGTGCAAAAGCTGGTTTGAAACTCAACATTAAATAAACTAAGATCATGGCATCTGGCCCCATCACTTCCTGGCATTTGGTGTGGGTTAGGGTATTTTAGAAAATGTTTTTATTGTAGAATTTTATTGTTTTAAACTGTTTTTATTATATGTTGTACATTGCCCAGAGTGGCTGGGTGACCAGCCAGATGGGCGATTAATAAATTTAATAATAAATAAAATAAAAATATAGAAGGGGAAGAAATGGAAGCAGTGACAGATTTTATTTTCTTGGGCTCCAAGATCACCGCAGACAGTGACTGTAGCCATGAAATTAAAAGACGCTTGCTCCTTGGGAGGAAAGCTATGACAAACCTAGACAGCATAGTAAGAAGCAGAGACATCACCTTGCCGACAAAGGTCCATCTAATCAAAGCTATGGTTTTCCCAGTAGTAATGTATGGCTGTGAGAGCTGGACTATAAGGAAGGCTGAGCGCCGAAGAATTGATGCTTTCGAACTGTGGTGCTGGAGAAGACTCTTACGAGTCCCCTGGACTTCAAGGAGGTCAAATCAGTCCATCCTAAAGGAAATCAACCCTGAGTGCTCATTGGAAGGACAGATACTGAAGCTGAAGCTCAAATATTTTGGCCACCTAATGCGAAGAGAAAAGTCACTGGAAAAGACCCTGATGCTGGGAAAGACTGAAGGCAAAAGGAGAAGGGGACGGCTGAGGATGAGATGGATAGATAGCATCACCGATGCAATGAATATGAACTTGAGCACGCTCCGGGAGAGAGCGCAGGACAGGAAGGCCTGGTGTGCTATGGTCCATGGGGTCACGAAGAGTCGGACACGACTGAACGATTGAACAACAACACAGAAGACAGTCTCCAATCCAGCTAAGGGCACACCAATGTACACTTCCACATGCATATCCTTAGCTGCATGAGAAACTACGCACATGAGCAGACGGGGTGTGTGTGTGTGCGCGTGAGAGAGAGAGAGAGAGAGAGAGAGAGAGAGATTGATGGCCTGACAAATCACCAATTATTTATTTGGGAATGGGAACAGAGAGATCAGTCAGATTCATTCTCCCTCCCTCCCTCCCTCCCTCCCTCCCTCCCTCCCTCCCACACACATACACACACTCACACACCACAAACAGCAGATGATCTTCACCACTGCAGATTATCTGAGCACAGCGATACACAACCTCACTTGCTACGCACACTTAAACGTAGGTAGGGGCAAAGAGATGTTTCACCTTTACACCACTCTAGTTATTTAAGGGTTAAAAAAAATCCCCTGCCAAACTCACAACAAAAGTTGTTCTTCAGCTTTGGTATATTAGAATAAAGTAGGGATGTACGAAAATCACTTACTTTTTCGAAGGGTGACATTCACGGTGGGAGGGAGGCGCTCCGTCCCTCCCCCCGAAATTCTCTCTGGCCGGCTCCACTCCGCAGAAATTCCGCAGAGCCAGTGGCCGGGGCTGCCCACAGCTGGACATCCGGCCGCTGGGCAGCCTGCAGGGACGCAAATGGCAGCTGCCGTAGCTGCCGCCATTTGCGTCCTTGTATTTTTCCATGATATGGCAACCCCCCCTAAAAAAACAGCGAATGCAAATGGCGGCAGCTATGGCGGCCGCCATTTGCGTTCCCTTTTTTTTTGCCATGATAGGCTACATAAGTATTTACATAGCCTATCACAGCTATAGTGATGAAGCGAATGGTGGCCACGTCTGCGGCCACCATTCGCAAGTCAGGGCGAATGGTAGCAGGTAGGTCTCCCATTTTCCATGCCTTTTGCAGGGCGGGGGGTCTTCGTTCTGCCATGGATTTCGGGGGGCCTCACCGGGTGGCCCTGACTGGGATCCGTGGTGGAATTCTCTTAGGGATGGCAGAGAATTTCTCCCCAAAACTTCGGGGGGCCGAGCACCAACGTGTTCGGCCCCCCGAACAAGTTTCGGGGAGAAATTCTCCGCACCCCCCCTGCACCCCGCACCCCCCCCCGGGACGGGACTTACCTTTGCCGAATGTCCCTCCCAGCGGCGGGTCCAGCCGGCGGTTCGGTGGGTGTTTGTCCGGGGCCATTCCAATCAAAGGTGGCCGCCGCCGCCATTCCAATCAAAGAAAAAAAAACAAAAACGCCCCCGTGATAGGCTACGTGACGATTAACGTAGCCTATCATGGCTAGATTTGCAAAGTCAGCCATGATAGTCTACGTAAATCGTCACGTAGCCTATCACGGGTGACTTAAAAAAAAAAAAAAAGCGCGTACGGATAATGGCGGCCCCCATAGGGATCCGCCATTCTCGTTCCTTATTTGGTCGCTGTAGTCTATGTAAAGATTTATGTAGACTACGGCGAAAATAAAGGCAACGCTAGTACGCGCTTTTTTTTTTTTTAAAGTCACCCATGATAGGCTACGTGACAATTAACGTAGCCTATCACGGCTGACTTTGCAGATCTAGCCGTGATAGGCTACGTTAATCGTCATGTAGCCTATCACAGGGGCGTTTTTTTAAAAAAAAAAACTTTTGAGTTCGCGGCCGGGCAAGGCGAGGCGCCTCCTGCCCGGCCTGAATTTTGGCCGGGCGAGGCGGGAAGCCTCCCCCCCGGTCTGAATTTCAGCCGGGCGAGGCGGGAAGCCTCCCCCCCCGGCCTGAACTTTGCGGGGGGAGCAGCGAAGCACCTTCCCCCCACCGCGAACAAGCTTTGAGGACAGGTAAGTGACTTTCGTCCACCCCTAAATTCTCTGACATCCCTAGAAAAAAGTCATATGAGTCCTTAAGTAGGGGTGGTAGAGAATTCCACCACGGACCCATTGAGGTGAGAGTCAAAAGAATCCAGCCACTGGAGTCCGTGGCAGAATGGAGTGCTTACTCCCACCAGAATCCGCGTGAAGCTGGCTCCTCTCTGAGGCGATTCCAGCCGGCTCCGCATAGCCAGCGATATGGCCACTATTGCAGTGCCGTATTGCTAGGTTAAGGGCTGACTCCGGATGCAAATGGCATAGCGAATGCCATTTGCAGATGTAAAGCTCTTAGATTAACCTAAATGCTGCCGTAAATAGCTGCATTTAGCTTAAACTAAGGGCTTTACAGCTGCAAAAGGCATCCGTTATGCCATTTGCATTTCTGGTTTTTTCCGTGATAGGCTAGCCACATCTGGAGTCAGTCCTTAACCTAGCACTATGGCATGGTAATGGCGGCCGGCTGTATCACTGGTGATACGGAGCCGGTGGCCATCTCCGTGGAATCACCGTGGAGCTGGCCAAAGAGGATTCTGGAGGAAGGGACGGATTGCCTCCCCCCACGGGTGGATTCCCCCCCCAGAACAGCAGGTAGGGAATCCGCCCATCCCTATTAAGTATCCAGGCTGTTGGAATCATTCTGCTCTGAGAACAAAGGTTACTGAGTAGATCAATGGCAATTGAATCATATTCACAGTTCAATTGACTTTGCCCAAAGAAACAATGACTTCTAGCTCAGGCATTCTTAAGGATGATGTAGCAAGAAAATCTTGATGATGATGATGATGATGATGATGATGATGGAATTAATTGAAATGTCTCATATCTCATGAACAATTTTATGGAGGGTTGTCTCTGACATTGTTATTATTTCCGTTGCTCACTAAGGGATTGTATATTTGCCTAAACACATGGTAAAAAAGCACTATTTGGAAGGAACAGCGATGATAATGGCCTGGAGTTTCTTTTTCTTTCTTTTTTCATTCATTAGGTACATGTTTCTTTCTCCAGAGGATAATAATATCTCTGCATGATGCACCAGTGGGTCAGTCTTGAGCCTCCCAGTCTAGAAAAGCTAGTCAGGTGTAGTGGGTGAGTCTGAGCAGAAAATCATGAACCGAGTTCAAATCTTGCATCTGATATGATCTAGAGATGCTTTGGGATTTCTATCTTGGAGTCTGATCTTGTTTTTGAAGTTGACCTGATGGGTTAAGCATTTTCCATTGTTACTAGGGATGGTGCAGGTGTCTGGGAAGAGGGTGGAGTCCAATGGACTCCCACCCACCCCGCCCGTCCCTCCAGACCCTGCTCACCGAGCCACCTCCACCACTCACCCCCGCCCACTGTGCTGAGCAAGCCACTGGAGGGCTCGGCGAGAGGCTGACAAGTGTTCCAGGGCCATCTGTCCACACAGAGAGCCATGACTATGTGAACAATGGCACCAGTTCCCTATTCTGCATATGACCTCTTTTCCGGAAATAGCAGCCGATCCTGTCATCTTTGCTTTTGTAACTTCGCCTCTTCTCTGATGCTTGTGTAAGTTTGCCACTTCTCTGATGCTTGTGTAACTTTGCCGCTTCTCTGATGCTTGTGTTACTTCGCCACTTCTCTGATGCTTGTGTTACTTCGCCACTTCTCTGATGCTTGTGTTACTTCGCCGCTTCTCTGATGCTTGTGTTACTTCGCCGCTTCTCTGATGCTTGTGTAACTTCGCCGCTTCTCTGATGCTTGTGTAACTTCGCCACTTCTCTGATGCTTGTGTTATTTCGCCACTTCTCTGATGCTTGTGTTATTTCGCCACTTCTCTGATGCTTGTGTAACTTTGCCGCTTCTCTGATGCTTGTGTAACTCCACTGTATTGGGGCCACACAATCAGGGAATAACAGTCCTTCTCTGATGCATGTGTTACTTCGGAGCTTCTCTGATGCTTGTGTAACTTTGCCGTTTCTCTGATGAATGTGTTACCTTGTGGCTTGAAAAGTGCTCAGAAAGGGGGAAAGGGGGTGGGACCTGGCAGTTTCCTGGAATGGGTCAAAATTGCACAGGTGGGGTGCCCTCAGGATGCTCCTCCAAATGCTCTATTGGATAATAGCAGAATTCAGCTTCATCACTGAAGAGTGAGCAGCTCTTCCCCTATTCCCTGCTGTTTTGCACATAATTGTGGCTCAGCTCACTATTGGGATGGGTTGCCCTGCAGCACTCATCGGCCACTAGCTGAGCCCCCCAGGAGCTCTTGCAGCAGGGCAAGCGGGGGTAGGCAGAGCAGGCAGCTCAGTGAGTGACTGATGAGCACGGACAGAGGTCAATCTGTCCATCCCTAAATGTTACATCCTTGTTATCAAATTGTGTACAAAGCACAAAGTGATTCATGTGCAGTTTGCTCTGGCTTTCATCTCCTTCAAGTCTCCCCACCTGCCACCCACTTCCTAAGAAAATTGATTGTAGAAAGATTCTTTTTTGGTGGGGTGTTTTTAGCAATATAAACCCTGTTTGCACCAGTAAAACTCCACACAGAAAGAATCTTGCCCTGGGGCTGTAGAGCAGAAGGGAAGTTCACTCTGACTTCTGCCATCATCCAGGGGAACTAGGGCAACAGGGAGGCTGCCTGCACCCCTTGCTTCTCAGGAATAGCATCAAGCCAAGGGGGAGACCAATCTGGCCCATCTATTGGACAGAGAAAGGGCAGTTGCAGGGATCTCGCTTCCCCCTCCCTACCAGAAAGTGCCTTTGATTTCAACTGACAGTTGACCCAGGACTGCAGAAATAAAGAAAACACTCTGGTCCCATCCATCAGGCAAAGGAACAAGAGCTACCAATTGCTATTCAAGCAAGAATACCAGCGAGGGAAGAACAGCCTGGTCTGAAGTGCATTTAAAAGTCCACTTACAGCTTGCCACCTTGTTCTGGCCTTGAAAAACTGATTTCCATCCACTTCCTTTTCCCTCCCCTTCCCTTCCCTTGTGTTTCTTGACTTTTTAGTTTGCAAACTGGAAGGCAGGGCCTTTCTCTTTTTGATTGATGTGAGCTGCTTTGGGAGATAATAATGGTCTGAAAGTGAGATAAAAATGCAGTAAGTAAGAAAACCTTGATGCAATCATATGTACAATCACATCAAGATGGCTTTTTTGCAGTGTTTTATCAATGTAAATGAGTGTGTGAGAGTATCAAAGAGGGGGGAAAGATGCAAATGAAATGGTTATTTACATGCTCCAATTCCAGAATTAAATTTTAGAAATTCTTCTAGTTAAACCAGAATTCAGGAAGAGTCAAACACATGGCAGAATGAATTAGAGGAACAATAAGATAATGGAACAAAGGAAGTCATTTTACCTTTACCATTGACCCAGTAGATTTCTTTAGACTGCCATTGTCTTTCACCCCTTTCTTGCCCCAAAATCTAGTACGGGAATAATAATCCTGCAAAGTAGGTCTTTGTTGTAAAGATTTCTCAGATAAAGGATGTTAAAAGCATTGAATGCTATCTGGATGCATTTGAAAACATACCCATAGAAGAGTAAATCCACAACAGGGTTCATACAAGGCTTCCACCTCTAAACCAAAGATTGAACACATATTTGTGATTTTGTATGTGCAGCCACAGATCACACAATTGTAGCTACAGATAAATGTAACAAATATAGCAAACCTTTCCAACCATTCTTGTGGAGTCTCAGAAAGAAAAAAAAGAAAAGCAGTGACTTGTTCTGGAAGGTTATGTGCGATTAACATCCCAAATCTATGCATAGTAGGATTGGCACATCTAAGTCCATTGGACTCAATTTCTATAGGGTTTGGCTGAAAGTCAGTTGCTGTGGATGGGAAAGGATACACAACCTTTCGACCCAGAACAAAGCACAAGAGTGAGCCAGTCAACTATTTGTCAGGGAGCACTGATGCGAAATAGGACACCAAGCAGCACTCACATGGGGATTTGGGATATACAATAGCACACTGCTCAGCTCTTTGATAGGAATACTGAAAGGCATTAAGCAGGAGCAAGCCCATCCAGAGTGTAGGCAGGGAGCAATTCACCTTATGCTCAGTTGCAAACTAACCATTCAGAAAAATGCTGCTCTTGTGAAGTTACTAGGGATGGACGGACTCACCTCCATCTGTGGTCGCCATGCACTCACCGTTCCACCGCCTGCACCTGTTCACCACGCTGGATGGCTCGGCGAGCACCCAGTGAACATTGCAGGGCCACCTGTCCCCTTAGCGAGCCACCATTTTGCGTAAAAATGGAGGCTCAGGTTTCTCTGTAAAAGTTATGTTGCCTAAGTGGTGGCCATAAAGGGGCCATATATGCAAACATTACAGGCGTAAACGGTCCATTTACACCTGTAATGTTCTGTAAATGGCCCCTTTATGGACACCATTTAGGCAATATTACTTTTATGGAGAAACCCGAGCCACCATTTTCACACAAAATGGTGACTTGCTAAGGACTGGGCGGCCACCAGGTACTAGCAAACTGTGAGATTCAGCCCTGCATTTAAAGATTGGCATCTTATTCCAATAAATAAGTTTTGCT
Source organism: Heloderma suspectum (assembly GCF_057233095.1). Taxonomy (NCBI): domain Eukaryota; kingdom Metazoa; phylum Chordata; class Lepidosauria; order Squamata; family Helodermatidae; genus Heloderma; species Heloderma suspectum. The sequence continues at coordinate 179,114,295 of NC_139461.1, forward strand.
GGATGGAGAAATGAGGAAGGGGAGAAGAAGAAACGCTTCTCCATAGCTTGTGTGCTAGGGAGGGGGATGAAGAAAAATGGGGCAATTTGTAAAAGTTACAAAACCCTGAAAAAATAGTTAATACTTTGTGTTCAGAAATAGCGCTTTAGTCCTTCAATAATCCCACAGCAGCCACCCCAACCTTTTTCTTTTCCAGGAAAAACAATAACAACAACCCTTCAACTGCAAAATTCAGCATTAATTTTAACTAGTATATCAATGCAGGATTTGGGATTCTTTAAAAGCTGCAAGCAAAGCCTCCAAACTATTAGAAGGGCATTTAGTTTCCTTTGCAGATCCATAGGGCTTACAATTACATGGTGACTGAGGATGTAAATTATGATGTTTGAATTAATGTGCTTTATTTATTTCTTACACTGAGCATGCAGAGATCAATATAGCTTCAAATGTCAGATTTCAGCTGGAGAATTTTACCCTAAATAAATTCTTCATAAATAGACTAACATATAAAGACTAGAGAAGCGGGGGAAGAGTCAAATGCACAGCTCTTCTATTTTCTCTGCTATATGCAACGTCTCAGTCACTGTTTCTGGTTACAAATTAAAATGGGGCATTGAAAAGTTGGTGAAATGAGTGACATTCCTTGACATTTCCTCAAAGTTTCTGCACAGGGAGGGGGGAAAATGCTCCCTCACAAATATGCATACAAAATAGGAAGTTGTGCAACCATATATTGAGTAGTCAGGGCTCCTGAGGTAAATTGTGAGCTTCAAGTCAAGTGATCTATTATGTATGGCAGCCTTCCCTCAACCTGGTGCCTTCCAGATAGGGTGGGACACAGTGCGTGTTGCAGTCCAACACAACTTCAGGCCACCAGGTTAGGGAATGCTCTTATGGGTTCCTACATTCCCTTCCCACACATACTTAACTGCCAGCCTATTCCTTCCACAGTCCCCATGCTTTAGGTTAGGAATGGACAACTGGTGGCCCACAGAATGATAGGGGGGAAAGTTTACACTGTAATTAACAAACCAGATTATTCTTTGGGTTGGTGTACCATTTCATTCCCATGGTTCTGATAATGCTCGGTTGGGTTGTATGGTTCTGCTATGGATCACAACTTGAGCAGGGGTCAGGTTCGGTCAGCTTCCTCAGGAAGCAAGGCAGTAAGTGATCAGCATCACAGACGCTCCAAGTGGCCCCGAGGCCGGAAGCTAGACAAAGTTGTCTGTATGTTACTCCAACAAAGTTCAAAGCAAGGCTGAAGCTTAAGCAGGAAGTCGCTGTTCTTCAGGCTGGTAAGCTCCACCTCTAGCTTTACTGAGGTTTTGATGGTTAAAAGGGCCTGGTCTGATTTATCAGCCTCAGCCCTCAGGCTGTGGTGAGGTGGGAGTGGCTATGGCATGGTAGTGTCTTCAGGGCCTGAGTTCTCAGAGTCTGAGGACAGTAATGGAGCCTCCTTTGGATGCAGGGGAGCTGCTCCCTGGGGTTCCTCTGGAGAATTGTGTCCTGGGGAGATAGAAGCCTCATAATGCCTTCCCATGGCTGAGTCTTCTCCTACTGACTCTGGAGCCTCTTCTGAGGATGAGGAGCTGGAATCCTCTAAGGATGATGGTTCCAGGTGCTGGTCTGTGACAGTTGGGTCCATGACAGTTACATGAGCAGAAGTCCACTTGTGCAACATGACTTCTCTATCCTCTCCTCTCCCTACCCCCTGTATGCCCCTAAATCTGCTTCAGAGGGTCCTCCAGAGTAGATTGGGAGTGTGTGTGTGGGGGGGGGAGGCTGCAGTGAGAGGGGAAATCCATTCTACCTGTTATTCCGCTTCCACTGGTGGAATGTCAGCATTGGATACAAGCCTTCGTTACCCCTTCCTCCATTTGACAATGTCATCTCTAAACTACATAAAGCTTCATGCCTTTATGCCTTTATTTCATCAACTATCACTTTTTTCTGCTCAAAATCACTCTTCCAAAGGTTCCATTCTTCCTACAGCAAATATGATATAATAACACTGTATATCCCTGCCCCCAGTGGAAAATTAGCTTGGGGAAGATGGTGTTTAATGGACACAGGCCTCATAGTCCTTCAGCTAGGCACTCCCTTCCTTCCTCCCTTCCCTCCCATGTCAGTTTCCAGCAACCATGCAGGAAACCTATCTATTAATGGTTCATAATCACTCTGTACCCTAGTCATGGTGGTAACATATACCCATCCAAGAGCCAGAATGTGGGGAGTAAAGGGTTTAGCTGAAAGGATATGGGGATTCACCCCGTGCCTGCAGAGCCACATGTGAGATGGAAGGTGTGACGAGACAACATTGTCCTCTATTTTTGCATTCAGTTTGGGTTTTGGATATTATGGGGTTAAATCTTGTGTCTGTACTGTCCCAAATGCCTCCTTGCACTTGGAAGTTGATCTTTCCTCTATCATTTTACAGGCTTGGTGCAGGACACTTAATTATTGGCTTTGGCTGAACTTAACTCCTATTGGTTTGCTTCCTTTGATTCTGCAGGATCCCCATAAGAGTGTTTGGATGAAGACCACCACTTTAATGCTTCATTCTTTTGGCCTATCACCACAACAGTGATTAATTCTGGGGCTTAGCAAAGCAAAAGATGTAATTAGACAGTGCCTCCATTATATTGAACGATAGAACAGTCTGGCCACTATAAGAAAATTCTCTCCACAGTATGATCACTATCCCCCCAATCTTTTTGACACACCAGAATCTTATTTGCAAAACTTAACAGTTCTAAAATACAAATGCGTTTTTACTAAAGACTAGGGATGTACGGATCCCCTTACCTGGGGTCCGTAGGGGAAGGGGTCCACAGGTGGGGGGAGGTGATCCAGTCCTCCCCCCGGAATCCTCCCTGGCCGGCTCCGCTCCATGGGGAGTTCGCGGAGCTGCCAGCTGGCTCCAGCCACTGCCGGACTTCCGGCCGTGGCCAGTCTGCAGGTGCAAATGGCATCTGGCATAGGGGATGCCATTTGCATCCCTGCCCTCAGCCATGATTGGCTACGTAAATATTTACGTAGCCTATCAAGGCCAATGGCAGGGACGCAAATGGCATAGCAGACACCATTTACGTCCCTGACATTGGCCGTGATTGGCCGTAAATATTTACGTAGCCAATCATGGCCAACGGCAGGGACGCAAATGGTGTCCGCTATGCCGGACGCCATTTTGTTCTGCAGCCTGGCAGCAGATGGCTGAGGAACGAAGACAGCGACCCAGACCAGCCGCCGCCAGGTAGGTTCCGTCCTGGGGGTATTTTGGGGAGTCGGGGGTAGTCTGTTCCGCCACAGACTCTGGGGGGCCGGATTAATCCGGCCTCACTGGAATCCGTGGAGGAATTCTCTGCCAACCCTATTAAAGACTGAATATACTGCCATCAGCTGTACTTCAGGGCCAATTTAAAAGAATCCCATTGCAAAACCATATATGCCCATTAGAGATGGCTGTATTGAAGTAGCTCATGTATAATTATTTTGCAGTTTTTATAGGGATTTGAGGAAAGAGGTCATAACTTCACTACTGTGATCTATTCCAGGGCGGTCAGTTATAGCTTCTGGATCTTTTCTTCTCTCAGTCTTGTAGATCAAGATAAACTGGCAACAGCAAAGACTGCAAAAAAATTAGCAGGTGTTATTAAAATAAGAGTTATCATTTTATCTGAGTCTTAATTTTACACCGTTCCTTCAATTGATAAGTAGTTTATTTGTTTAATTCTTTTATGTGAAAAGAATTGTGTATTAATGTTGGCATTTGTGTTTGATGTAAATTTTTACAATCTAACCCGGGCAATTCAGTCAATTGTAATCTTGTTTTTATCCATTGTACATTATCTTTTAAATGCAAAGGCCTGTGGCTGATGCAAATAAGGGAATCTGAATCTTGTGCTTGTGCTGGTCAGTTTCAGCCAAAAAATCAGTTAGTTTCTAGGAGCCAGGATGTCTCCTCAGGAAGAAGAAAAAGTGTTTTCAGGAGGTTCAACTGATGGTCAGAGGAAGAGCTTAGGAAAAGGAATTTAGAGCAAAAGTGGACAAGAAACTACCTTCCTGATTGATGGGAGTTAGGAAGGGAAAATAACTATTTTTTAAGATAAAAGTTTAAGGAAGAAGTAGGCAGAGAGAAGAAGGAAGGGAAGAAGGCCAGAAAGAGTTAGAACAATTGGAACTAGAACTCTGACTTTAGTTAGGATAGCTGGATAAATTTATCCCTCATTATTTCATTAGCCGATTGCTCATATGGTGTTTTGTGTGTGTATCCATTCAGGGTTTTGTTTTGTTTTTTAATTCCTATTGATATTCTTCAGTAAAATTTTGAACGTTTTTTATTTGAAATTTTGTGGTCTCTCTTCTTTTTTGGGTTCTCCACCCCATGTCTAATAGCCAACCCTCACAATATCTATAGTAGATACACAAGATCCAGAGAAAGTTAAGCCTGGTTTGGTGGAGGCAACCAGAGGGGTGGAAAAAATATTTCCATCCGGTGCATTGAAAAAGGCTACAGGAAAGGAAGGGGGAAAAGGAGTGGAGGCACATTGTTTTTACTTGTTTTCCCTTCCACTCACAGAACAGGGGGTTGTCAGTCCATGACACAAGGGGTGATGTGCATTGTATTGATTTAATACATGCTTACTTGCCTCAATAGTATTTTACTTTGTATGTCACTGTTACATAAAGATAATGTTGTAAAGATAATATCTACCTTGCTTCCACAAGTTCACTAGGATGGGCAGAAGAAAAATAAAGAACAGATTCTGTACTGCAAATTCTTCTGAGCAACCAAGCTACTAGAAATATGATAAATTATTCTGAATTGTTTTTATACAAGTTTGACAGTAATGGCTTGTGGGAACTCTGTGGCCCTATGGTGTGTGTGTGTGTGTGTGTGTATGTGCGTGTATAAATTTCTCTCTCTCCTCTGCTTGTTTTTCTCTAGCAGAAGCTGTACTTATATTCAGATCTATTATGGCTGTTCACATATTTATAGGATTGGGAGCTTGGGGAAAATGCTTTGAATTTATTTAAGCATTTTGTAAATGTCTAGATTCTCAGTTAGCTTATTTTCGAACCCACCTCGCTTTGGGTTACCAACAAGCTACTGATGATAGAACTGAAACGTTCATTATCCTCAGATTGCAGTGAGACATCTCAGTGTGTCATTTTTCATGGCGGGTGTTTCCTTTGATGTTGGAAGCTCAAAACTCAATTGCCTCAATAATTTGCAGTGGGCTTCTTGTTGGCCATGTTGCCAAGCATGCTCTCGCAAGGCTGATGAGCATGTAGTCTGATTCAGGATTAGGACCATGCCTTGGAGAACATGACATCAAATATAAAAATCCTGGTTCTAGTGAAAGAGGGGCAATCTATTTCCTTGAAGTGACAGTAAGGTCTAACCGAGATATTAGTGTGGAGGTTCCCAAACCTTCTACCCTAGGGAATACTTTCCATGCTGTTTTGTCTGCTCAGGCACCCCTGCTCATTTGCCATGTAATTCTTGAACATCGCTAAGGATTCCGAGTTGACTACAGATGGGTGGAAATTGTGTTTTAGTTTGGATTTGATAAGTATTTACCCAAACTTACACAATTCTCCATATTTGGGACAAAAAAAGGCTTGAGATCTTTTTAAATAAATGTGGGAGAAACTGAAATGGACAGATATGCCAGTCTAGGCCCAGTGCTTTGAGTGTTTCGCACTTAAAAGTCTGAGTTTGAATCCCTGTGTATTCAGCCATATTTGTGGTGCTGAATTACAGTTGCCACCTTTTTTTTCTGAGAGGCTCCTCTTCTTTCACAGCTATATGGCAGGCAGGCACATTATGGTCCCCTTCATGCTGGGAATTGCAGTACTTATTTAATTTGGCTGATGCAGATGGGTGAGTATTTCAAGTATTTTAATAAGAATTTACCAAAATGTGCAAAGTTCTTCACATTCAGGAGAGAAAGAACTGAGATTAAAAGAAACAAACAAACACTGAATGCAAGGGAAAGCAAAACTGACAGATTCACCCATTCCTGGGAGTAAGCACTTCATCTGCCACATTGGACGTGCCTGCTGGACCTTGAACTGAAGAATGCACCCTAGACCACATCCAAAACTAATGTGTGGCTGTACATTGCAGGAGAAGATTAACAGTAGTGGGCCAGCTGTCATTAAGAGAATCTTGCCTTGCCTGAACTTTTCATTGAAGAACCCTTAATAAGCTTCAGCGGGATGTGAGAATCCCCTGGGAAACAGCATGGAAACTAGTGTTGCTTCTCTTGGTTCTGTGTGGAACAGCTATGATTAACAATGAGGTATACTCCTCTCCCTAAGGCCTGCTAAACTGATAACTTTTCCTTCTCTCACAGAAGCTGGATTGCAAACAGATACTGGGACACTGGTGTAATGATTTCCTCAAAATCCTACTCCCTTAATATCCTGTCTTCAGGAAATAATTTCAGATGAATTACTAGCAGCATATTAAATCCCCTGTTACTCTCAATATTTGAGAGCTAGAAGTTGCAGGACAGATACCCCAAGCATGACGTTATGCAGAAAGTTATAGCTAGGAATGTACGAACCTCCCAAAAGGAATTCTGTAGTGGAATTCGTTACCTTGGAAACAGGCTACAGATTTTTGCAGAAAAAATGAATCACTTGTCAGATTCCAGCTTTCCTATATGTGCTACTGCTGATCTTGGAGCACAGCCATACTTGCTATTTTTAACACTATGCAATCCCCACACATTCAAGATGTAAGGATGTACGAGGTTTTAATTCATATTTGCAAATTATGCCAACATGTCTCATCCGCAACCCCGAATATGAGCAGGAGTGTAGTTCTTGGGAAATTTACACAATGTTCCAAGCCTGGATTCATGTTTGAAAGTGTGCCTTTGTGCACATCTGCACTTCTCAAAATGTGCACTTGTACAATTGTACACTTCTGAAAACCACTCACACACACACACTGCATTTTCATGGTTTGTCCTATGGGGGAAAGTGCCCATTTGGGGTGCATGCTTCGAAAAGTGTACTTTTTTTTCTTTTCTGAAAATGCACACTTTCCTGTTTTGGGGAGGGGAGATGCTCATGTGCAGGAATGAGAATGAAGTGAGACTAGCATCAAGGTGGAAAAGGGAGAACCTGGACAAGTTTGAACATTGCTCATTCTACTATCTTATTCAGATGTCACTCTAGCCCTATTGTGCCATTCAGAGAGAATGCATGAGCAGGACAGCAGGACCACAGGTACAAGCCCCACTCCCAATGTCCCTGTTGTTGATAGCAAACTTCACCCAAATGCATTTGGACTCTACCTCATGATCATGACTCTCGATAGCACTTAGAATCTTGCATCAGACTTTTGTGTCCATCCATTCTTCTTGAACTTTGGGATGGTCTTTGCCACTCCCAAAGACATAATAATAATAATAATAATAATAATAATAATAATAATTTAATTTAATTCACTTTATATCCCACCTTTGTGCCAAAGAATGGCACTGAAGGCAGCTAAAGAAAATCTTAATTAAAACATAACATAAAAACAAATAAATTAAAAATGTAGTTTAACACAACAATAAAAGAAGCATGCATAGAAATCCCCCCCCCCATCAGATGGAGGTAAGACATGGCATGCCTGTATCCCAGCATTGGGATGCTATCCAATTGGAAGGTGGGGAGTGTGTCCTTAAAAGACAGCACCACCTTCCCATGTAGCCTCTTCATCTCCCGTGGTACCCATGCTCTGGCCCTGTGCAGCAAGTCACCCATCTTAATAAAGATCTGTTTGGTCTGCCCCAACGGGACTTAGGACACATCTTTTTTGCCTATTCCACACTGTTCGCTAATGATGGTTTGACTGATTGGCTTCAGCTATTTTGGTCATGGCTGGGCACTCAGCAAAGCAAATAGGCTACTCCCAAGACACTGGTTGTTGAAGGGTCACTACTCCAGTGAACTCTCACTGTCACCCAACTCAAGATGAAGGAGGAAGGGAGCAGCTCTTGGGCCCTGTAGGCTTCTAGCCCACTAAACACTGGCCATCAGGGATGGGTTGGAATGGTCAGGGCCCCACTCAGGGCAGGGAATGGTGGGGAGGCAATGAAAAGCTCAGATGGCACCTGATAGATCTGGACTTTGAGTCAGGGTGGGATCACGCAGACTGAGACCAGTGGATGAACCAGAAGTCTCCTGATACTAAGGGGTGTCCGCACATTCCCACAGTTTTTATTCCTGTTGTGGATCCTTGGTAGTTATTAATAAAGCTATGAGCCTTTTACCCAAAGATTTGCCTCATATCTTTCTGTTGGTAAAGGGAGAACTGCACTATATGTATGCAACTATTATTGGGGTGAATCCAGACTAAGTCAGTCACAGTTAGTTCTCATTGGAGTCAGTGTGAAAAGTTAGTCATGATTTTCAGTGGGAGTTCAGTGCAATGAACTTGGTCTAGTTCCAGCCCTAGACTAGAAGCCCATGGTGTAATGTGACTTACAGTGATATATACTTGTTCAAAGGCATCTGGGTAATGCATAATAGGAAATATGTTAATATATCTGCATATGTCAAGATACCTTTATATCTTTAAAATCTAAAATTTCAGAGCTGATATTTCTCCGTGGGCTTTAGATTTTAAAGAGATATCAACATAACAATACTGAGCATTGCTTACACATCTTCCATTTTTACAGTGGGTATATTTTGCAAAGGGGAAGATAATAACATGAGTACAAATTCAAAATGGGATCGTTTTGCTGAATGGATGGAACTGGATGACACCAAGACTGTGTCCGGCACAGCATACTATGGCTCAATCAATCCACTAACTGGCCAAAAGAATGAGATATAGAGGTGCAACATGAGAAAAATCTTCCCTCTAGCCCATACATATGCTGGAATTTTCTGTCCCTAAAAGTAGTGTACGAAGTGGGCACAGAAGCCTGGCAACATCATATATTTTATGTTTTAACGTGGCAACATGTCCATTCATATATTTGTATGTTTGCACTGAATATAGCCCTCAGGTTTCTGGGAAGTTTCAAGCAAGGCCACTGAGGCACAGAAAACATTGACTTCTAGGGATGTTCGAAACTCACTTTTCCGCGGAATCTTTCGCGGTGGGGGGGAGGTGCTCTGTCCCTCCCCCTAGAATCCTCGATGGGGGGGGAGACAATCTGGTCCTCCCCCCAGGATCCTCGACGGCCGGCTCCGTTCCATGGGCCGTCTGCAGCTGGATTTCCGGCCATGGACGGGCTGCTGTGGACGCAAATGGCGGCCGCCATAGCAGCTGCCATTTGCATCCAGCCAGGCAGCTGTGATAGGCTAAAAAAAGCAAAAAAAAAATGGGGAATGCAAATAGTGTAATGGGCGCTATTTGCATTCCTTTATTTTTTGCCATTCTAGCCTACATAAATATTTACATAAGATAAATCGGCGAAAAATAGGGAACGCGAATGGCGGCCGCCGTAGCTGCCGCCATTTGCATACGCTGGGTTTTGGGGGGGGGGGGTTAGCCATGATAGGCTATGTAAATTCTTATGTAGCCTATCACGGCTGCAAGGATGGTAATGGCGGCGGCAGCAGCCCGGCCGCAGCAGGCCAGGAGACCAGCTGCCGCCGCCTCCACCAGAACCACTGCCGCTGCCGAATCCGCCGCATCTGCCCCAGGTAAGTGCCATCCCAGGGGGATTCCACGGGGGGGGCAGGGGGGCAGGAGGCCATTCTGCTACGGATTCTGGGGGGCTGGATTCTAAAAATCCGGCCTCACTGGAATCCGTGGCGGAATTCTCTGCCATCCCTATTGATTTCCAAAACACATGTAATCCACAGGGGGTGAGGGGGTTGGGCTCAGGCTCCTTCTGCACTGTTCCTTCCCTTGGGTCTGGTGCCTGCCATTACCCTTCAAATGGAGCAATGCACACATTAAGAAGCCTCCTGAATCTGGGTATTTTAGATGAAATAGTAATTGAGATATGCCTCCTGTCACATACATATATTATGTGTTGGGGGGGAAGTAATCCCAAGTGCAATGTGCCACAGCAGACCGATCCCCAGTGTTAGGACTCAAGGCAGCTGGAGGCCTTGGAAAGGCAACCCGAGGGATTCATCTTGTGCACCACCGCCAAGCTCTGTCTAAAGGTGGAAAAATGCAGGGAAACCAAGGATGCCTTCCTTACATTAATAGGCCAGAGTGGGATCAATTCATTATCCTTGATCCTTATAAAGGATGCATAGGCAACGTCCGGTTGTCAGGTTGGCTGAATTTCCCTCTGCTAGCCCAGACCCCACTGGGGGGCTGCCTCAATGCCTCCTACGACTGCACCATCACTGACAAGGCAGGGGGCTGGGATGACAGAAAAGACCAGGGGGTCCACACACAGCCTGTATGCCTCATTTTCCCACCCCTGTTATAAAGGCTTGGAGGTCAGGCTTGATGGCTGATCTGAGCAAATGGGAGATGCTACTGCTCCTACTGATCATGCTTTGTTTTTACCTCGCAGATCGAGCTCAACATTAACTTGCTTAACCTCAGCCCAATTCCGGGCTAAAGTCCTGTCCTGTTGCACTCCCAGCTATAACATCAGCAGCTTCAAGGACCCTGGCACCTCTACCAGCCCTTTCTCAAACTGACCTTGTGGGGGGGGGGGCAGAAGTGCCCACAGCAGAATTAGGGGAGCCACCCAAGGGTGAAGCCATTGGGTTGTATCCAATGTTATTCCTATTTAGAGTAGATCCATTGAAATACATAGGACTTAAGTTAGATTAACATTGGATACAACTAGGGATGTTGCAGGTGCCCAATACAGGGGTGGAGTCTGATGGATCCCCCCCCCAGTCTCCTGGACCCCTGTTGGCAGACCATGTGGCACTCACCGGACATGACTGAAAGGGCCGCATGGTCTGAAAGTGTCTAGAAGCCCACCTGCTCCTTCCCTGAGCTGCCATTTTGCAAAACAATGGCAGCTCGGGCATTTCTGGGAAGAGAATATTGTGTAGACTACAGCTGTAAAAGTGTCAGTTCTTGCCAGCTGATAGCAGCAAGTCACTGGCTGATAACAGGGTCATAAACCTGTCCAAGGCTGGGGGAGCAAAAAAGTGGCTGTAGCAAGGAATATTTTACTTGGACAGTGAATCCAAAGCATTGAGGCAAAGAGAAGTCCAAGGTCCAGTCCAAGGTCCAAAACACACAAGGGAACACGAGCAAGGCAGTGGGTCAGGGCAGAGGCTGAGGCCCGGCATGCAACACAATGCTGCTCTTCAGCAGTCTTGCTCCAGCCTGCCTCCTGCTTTTAATGGCCATGACTTGAGGCAGCGGCATCCAATCAGTCCTCCAGCCTCTGAGAGCCTCTCTGTCTTAAATGGACAGAGACTCACCTACGCTGCTCCCGGGCATGCAGCTGCCTTTGCTCTGCGGGAGTCAGTGGTAGGGATGTTGGAGAATTCTGCCAAGGACTCCAGTGAGGCTGGATTCTTTAGAATCCGGCCCCCTGGAATCCATGATGGAATGGCCTCGCCCCCCCATCCCCCCCCCCGGAACAGACCTACCTAGTGGCAGATGCGGCGGCGGCATCTCCAGGTCGTCTCCCGGGCTGGTATGGCGGCGGTCGTGATGGCTGCCATTTGCATCCCTGCTGTAGCTGTGATAGGCTATGTAAATATTTATGTAGCCTATCATGGCTAAAGCCAGGACGCAAATGGCGGCCGCTGTGCCATTTGCGTCCCTGATGTAGCTGTGATAGGCTACATAAGTATCTATGTAGCCTATCACGGCTACAGCAAGGATGCAAATGGCGTAGCAGCCACCATTTGCATCTCCGCTTTAGCCGTGATAGGCTATGTAAATATCTATGTAGCCTATCACGGCCTAGTGTAGGGACGCAAATGGCATCCCCTACGCAGGATGCCATTTGCGTCCGCAGCAGCCCGTCAGTGGATGGGGGCTCTGCTGCGGATCGGCCCGGCCGGTGGCTCCACAGACTGGCTGCAGAGCAGAGCCGGCTGGGCAGGATTCTTGGGGGAAGGAACAGATTGCCTCCCCCCATCGAGGATTCTGGGGGGAGGACCAGATCACCTCCCCCGCCGCGGAACCCAGCGGAGCCAGGTAAGTGGGGTTTTGTACACCCCTAGTCAGTGGCATTTCGCCCTCTGAATTCTCTGGGGGGACCGCAGCTGGGCATGGAACATCCACAGGGGGTGAGGGGGCTTGGTCTCAGGCTCCTTCTGTGCTGGTCCCTTCCCTTGGGTCTGGAGCCTGCCATTACCCTTCATCCTCGGAGGAGTCCAAGGGAGGCATGACGAAAGGGAGATCTATGCAACATTAGAGGCATGAATGGCCCATTCACACGGGGAATGTTGCAGAGATCGCCCTTTATGGCTGCAGTCTATGCAACTTTCCATTCCCAGAAATGCCTGAGCCTCATTGTCAAATGGCAGCTTGGGGAAGGAGCGAGCAGGCCTGTGGAACTTGCCACTCACTCGCCAAGCTGTCAAGGGGCTCGCACAGTGTGGCAAGCAGGAGCAAGTGACAGCAGTGTCTTGGAGAGCGACCGACAGCCCCATACAGAGGTGCATCTGTCCATTCCTAGATACAACCCATCGTGTTTAAGGCCTGGACACCCCTCCATTGCTGCCAGTCCACCGGGGATATGGGTTTCCAAAGATATTCTGGACCAATCGATCATGTTGAGAAGCATTTGTGATCACATACACCAGGCTTTTGTGCCACAAAGGATGCTCCCTGGGGTGTCCAGTGCAACTAGGATGCCCAGCAAATCCAGTCCCCAGTCTTCCTAGGTTCAATGTAAATGGGATGGGAAGCATTTGGGAATACCTACCCCTGGGGGGTTTCTCCACGATAATCAAAGGAGAAGCTAATGGAGGATTACCCGGCTTCTTTCAAGGGATCAGCTTTGGTGCGCAGGGCTCCATGAGTGAGTGCACCACACCAGTATACATTGCTTCACAGAACATATTTTCGGGGTCAGTGGGTGGGTGGGGGTTGGAGTGAACACCATCTGACTGGCAGGGGCTGCTCAGCCATTAAGGGAAGCTTCCCCCCATCCAGGCTCTCCCCCTTTCTCCATTGTTAAATCACTCTCCTTGTCTCCCCCACCCCCACCTTCCCCTGCCATTACTCCCTTAGAGCAACAATGATTACAAGAACAGAGTGTTCTGTCTGTCTTGAACCTGTGGAAGCTCGAACAATCTCCTTCTCTCTCCCCCCACTCCTTCCTTCCTTCCTTCCTTCCTTCCTTCCTTCCTTCCTTCCTTCTTTCCTTCCGTCCTTCCTTAATCTTAAAGCAACAAAGAACACAGTGTTCTCCCTACCATGTTGCGATCAATCAAAGCTTTGAAGCTTTGAGATTAAGGCTCCTAAATGTGTTATTTCATTTCATGGGAACTTCAGTAACTTCAGGAGTGAGCATTTCTGAAACAAGCCTCATGGACCACAATGGGGGTTACTTCTGAGTAGACACACTTATGTTTGTGCTGGAAAAGGCAGGGACCAGAAACAAAGCAATGGGAAACCAGCCCCCTTTCTAACTCGATGCTGCGCAGGATCGGATGATTGAAGGTGGAAGTAGTTACTTGTGGCAATAAACCAAACAATGGAGAATTGCAGCTTTGAGAAAGTACTTTACAGCCTTTAGGGAATTAGTGTTTTAAAATGTGCTATTTCCATGGGGGGGGGGAATTTCTGTAAATGCTGGTGTGTGCATTCAGGAGACAAGCCTCCTTGACCAAAATAGGAATTACTTCTGAGTAGACACTAATTGGTTTGTGCTGGGAAACCCCGGGACAGGATACACCCCTTGACCGGGGTCACAGTGAAAAGCATTCCCCTGGGCAGGGCTAGCATACCCGAGGTAAATGTGTGGGATGGGGCACACTACAACTATACCATAGAGAACCTAACTTAAGGAAAAGAATCAGACTTTAAGCAGTCTCAGAAAATCTGGTTTTTCTGTGATAAGCTCTGGAGTGGCTGTTGGATGGCCATGACAGCATGTATTCCTAACCTCCAAACACAGCCAGGTTGGAGTAAATTGCTCATGGAGATACCCCACCCTGGCTCGTTTACTATTCTAAGCCAGAGAAGAAACTGGGGAGGGAATAGACCTGGCCTTGAATATCACTTGAGTATCATGAGCCAACAAAATTAACTTAACACCAGGTACTCACTGGCAACACCACGATGTGAAAGCTGAATCATGGGGGAGTTCCCAGGATTGCAGTGGCTTGTGAAAGAGGGTTAAACAAATGGGTCATCTGTGCAACTTGCCCTGAGCCTGAGCTGAACCTGAGAACTGTAGCTGAAATCTGGACCATTCTGTGATTGACCCCTTTGGTAAAGCATACTTTTATATGCAAGCAACCACATGGGTGTCTTCCTGGCTGCATCATGTTGTGTTAAAGCTGTTCCAATTGGTTTTGTCGCCATCCTATAAACTACCATTCTTCTATCCGTGATAACAGCAGACATACACGTGCTTTTAAATTATATCCCTGTGAAGCGGGGACTACCAGATGGACAGCAAAAGTGGATACTGAGAAATTTTACAGTTGCAAAGAGACTTATAATCCAAGTTGGGAAAGGAAAAACACCCACCACCTATCAGTCAACGGACTGGAGTGGAGATCTTACAGCTCTTGCTATATTTGAGCATATCTCCTACAACTGCTAAAGTCGTATGGATGCTTATTTAGATATATGGACTGCTTATACTAACATATATATATGAAATGGAAACATTAGTCCCTCCCCCCCACCACTTGTGTTCTCTCTCTCTCTCTTATTTCCCCTTTATCAAGGGAGATGTTAATGATTACTGTATAATGATGTTTCATGATATAAATTTTATATCCGTCCTTTGTTGTTGTTGTTATTGTTATCATTGTGTTGCAAATAATGCAGCTCCATTGGTAGAGGCGTTCAGAGCACCGTCTGGTCCAGTTTTATTGGATGAGTTTCAGTTACTGAGGCCTGAGGATGCGGACAAGGTGCTTGGCCAAGTCCGATCGACCACTTGTGTGCTTGACCCTTGCCCTTCATGGCTTATTAAATCAAACAAGGAGGGGTTGTCCGGCTGGGTCCAGGAGGTTGTAAATTCCTCCTTGAGAGAGGGAGTGGTGCCTGCCACTTTAAAAGAGGTGGTAATTAGACCACTCCTGAAAAAGCCTAACCTGGACCCAGAGGATGTTAACAATTATAGGCCAGTGGCCAACATCCCCTTCCTGGGCAAGGTGCTTGAGCAGGTGGTTGTAGGACAGCTCCAGGCACTGTTGAATGAAACGGATTATCTAGATCCATTTCAATCAGGCTTCAGGCCTGGTTTTGGAATGGAAACTGCCTTGGTCGCCCTGTGGGATGACCTCTGCTGGGAGAGGGACAGGGGGAGTGCGACCCTGTTGATTCTTCTGGACCTCTCAGCGGCTTTCAATACCATCGACCATGGTATCCTTCTGGATAGGTTGTCTGGGTTAGGAGTTGGAGGCACTGTACTACAGTGGTTCTGCTCCTACTTGGATGGCCAATTCCAGAAGGTGGTGCTGGGGGATTATTGCTCTGTGCCATGGCAATTGTGCCATGGGGTTCCACAGGGCTCTATTTTATCCCCCATGCTGTTTAACATCTACATGAAACCACTGGGGGAGGTTATCCGGAGGTGTGGGCTGAGGTGCCATCAATATGCAGATGACACCCAGCTCTACTTCTCTTTCTCATCAAACCCAGGTGAGGCAGTGGCTGTTCTGAATCAGGGCTGAATCACGGTAATGGACTGAATGAGGGCCAATAAACTGAAACTCAATCCAGACAAGATGGAGGTACTGTTAGTGGGTGGTTCGTCTGCCCGGCTAGGTGATATTCAACCTGTTCTGGAGGGCCTTGCACTCCCCCTAAAGGATCACGTTCGTAGTTTGGGGGTGCTCTTGGATCCAGAACTGTCACTTGAGGCACAGGTGAACTCAGTGGCACGGAGCACTTTTTATCAGCTTAGGCTGGTATACCAATTACGCCCTTATCTGGACAGAGATAGCCTAGCTACAGTTATCCATGCTCTGATAACTTATCGTCTGGATTACTGCAATGCGTTATATGTGGGGCTGCCTTTGAAAACGGTCCGGAAACTTTAGCTGGTCCAAAATAGGGCAGCAAGATTGTTAACAGGGACTGGCCTGCGAGCTCATATTACGCCAGTACTTTTCCAGCTGCACTGTCTGCCAGTCCAGTTCCGGGCCGGATTCAAAGTGCTGGTGTTAACTGTTAACATTCAAAGCCCTTAATGGCTTGGGGCCAGGTAACCTGAAGGATCGCCTCCTCCCACATGTGCCTGCCCGGACCTTAAGATAATTGTCAGCGGCCCTTCTCCGTGAGCCCCTGCCAAAGGAAGTGAGGTGGGTGGCTACTAGGAGGAGGGCTTTTTCTGCTGTGGCACCCTGGCTCTGGAATGAGCTCCCTAGTGAGGTTCGCCTGGCACCTACATTGTATTTCTTTCGGCTCCAGGTGAAGACCTTTTTATTTTCCCAGGCATTTTAGCATTTTAGCTTTCTAAATTTTTAGCTTTGCTGTTTTAAACCTGTATTTTAAACTCCTGCACTGCTGCTAGGTTTTATTGTGGTTGTATTGTTATATTGTGGGTTTAATGTTCTATATATTTTAAATTGTTTTATTGTGTGTTGTTTGGTTTTAATTTTTGTGAACCGCCCAGAGAGCTTCGGCTACTGGGTGGTATAGAAATGAAATAATAAATAAATAAATAAATAAATAAATAAATATAAAAAGATGGGAGGGGGGCTACCATTCTTCTACTTAGCTCACAAATGCTTCCTTCCCTAACAGCTATGCATAAATGATCAGTCTCTATATCTGAATACCTAAACTGTTAACAACTGTGCTCTCAGGGCTGATTCACAACAAGTGCTTGTTTTATCACTTGACTGCAAATGAGCATTAGTGAATCTTTCATATTCACAGATGAACCCTCCCAGGTAGAACTTCTCTGTCATCTCACCTCACCTCACCACACATGCAACACTTTTCAACAAAGACCGCCCACACATTCAGCTGCATCTTATTTATCTGTGTTCATAACAGAATAAAGATGTCAACAAAATGAAGCTACAGCTGCGTGACAAGTTCTTGGTGTCTCAGTTTTAGGTGACAATAATGATGACATAAATTAGACACTAGTTGTAAAAAGGCAAAAATAGAATGTGAGGTTTTCAAATATTAACAATGGAAAACTTTTTTAAAAAACCCCTACAAAACAAAACCCTCCTTTCAAAGCAACTTCCACTATTATAATCAAGCAACTCAAAGCAGCTATTATCTATAAATATACCCTTGATTTTGAAATGTATTGTTTTTTAGTCAGCAAGGTTTTTAGTTTTAAATATGTAATAAAGTAGATATCTAAAAAGCTAGACTGTCAACTACAGAACCCAGGGGACTGGAAACAAAGCCCTATGAGGAGAGACTGAAAGAACTGGGCATGTTTAGCCTTGAGAAGAGAAGACTGAGGGGAGATATAATAGCACTCTTCAAGTGCTTGAAAGGTTGTCACAGAGAGGAAGGCCAGGAGCTCTTCTCGATCATCCCAGAGTGCAGGACACGGGATCATGGGCTCAAGTTACAGGAAGCCAGATTCCGGCTGAACATCAGGAAAAACTTCCTGACTGTTAGAGCAATATGACAATGGAACCAATTACCTAAGGAGGTGGTGGGCTCTCCCACCCTGGAGGCATTCGAGATGAAGCTGGACAGCCATATGTCAGGCATGCTTTGACCTGGGTTCCTGCATTGAGCAGGGAGCTGGACTTGATGGTCTTATAGGCCCCTTCCAACCCTACTATTTTATGATTCTATGATTGCCCTTCATACAGCTAGGTTGAAAGCCAGTTTGAGGAACAGTGGCAATGGGAGGAGCCAGAAAAAAAGCTGCCACTGAGGGCCATTTCACACATTCAGTTTTTCAGATATACACTTACAATGTTTTCAGTATACACTTAAAAATTCACCGTGTACCATCAGGACTACCTGCAATTGCCCAGTGAGTGTAGACATAATGGCAAACTTGGGTTTGCCTCTGTGTAATGTGTGAAATAGCACTGAGATTGGCAACAGCACTTCATCAAAATACCTTATATCAATAAGCCCAGAAATGTCAGTAAGCATAGAACCCGATCTCAAATTCTTAAATCTTAACCCAATCTTTTCGTATTGAAAGAACACCTACCAGCCTAGTCCAATAAGGATATTGGTAATGGTTCTACAGATGTAGACAAATTTGGATGTAGCCCTAATGAGTTTGGGCAAGATGTCCTGCTCTGCCTACCATACAAACCAACAAGACACCCTGATTACTATGGGACAGAGGTGTAAAATAGAGCAATAGCTATGGAATGCATAGGCAAGGATCAGAAATATGGCCCTCAATATGTCATTGGACTACAACTCCCATCAGCATAGCCAGTGCTGAGGGATGATGGGAGTTGCAATCCAACAACATCTGGAAGGCCACACACTCCCCATCCTGGACCTAAAGGGTGGTTGGTGACTCAGCCCTCACCCTCACTCAGGCTCCACTATTATCCCACCCTTAAACATTTTTTCCTATGGCACAGGCTTCAGCTGTGCACTGATGATGGAAACTCAGTATATGATTAGATGATAATCTCTTGATTAAAAAAAAAGAGAGAAAGAGAGCTGAAGGATATGTTGCACGAAGAGCCACTGTGTTCCACAGATAACATATTGGGAATCTTGGCTCAACTCCTTTCTCAGGTCTACTTCTCTGTCTGCGATGATAAACCTATCTCTGGATTGTACTGCTTCAGACTGTAGGTGGGGTTGACATGATCAAATGTTCCTCCAGACGAAATAAATAAATAAATCCATATACAAAATAGAAGTCAAGGAGAAAGGTTCTATCCTAGGCTTCTCCCTGAAACACTTGTTTTCTGTGTGCAAGGAATGTTTCCTCTTTGAAGGAACATTCAGTGATGTGACTCTCACATTTTCCACCTCAGTGGACCTAGGATCCTGTCTGGGATGCATCAGGTGGCCTTGAGGCTTGAGCATATCGCTGGGTGGCATATCCCAAGAACTGTAGGAGTAGCTTCCATGCTCTGTTTGTAATCTGCCCAGAGGACATTGGTTATTGGGTATATCAAATAATAGTTACATAAATATATATAAATAAAATGCATGCTCTGGGACTTACAAAGCCTTTGTTCTCCCTCTGAAGCCTCGTATGCTCTCTGAACACCACTACAGGGAGTCCACTGCAGACAGACAAGGAAAACTCTTGACAGAGCCAGTGTGTGCATGGGTGTGTGCACACAGGGCTCTTTGGGCCCTGGTAACCAAATCCTCAGCAGTAAAATGGGATGACAAGACTTATATCTCAGGGTTGTTTCAAGAATGAACAAGACAAAAGTTCTATATTAGAAGTGACACATAAGCACTAGGGATATCAGAGAATTCCTCCATGGATCTCGGTGAGGCCGAATGCCAGTGCATTCAGCCCACCAAAATCCATGGTGGAACAAAGTCCCCCGGCTTCCCACCCTGCGAAATGGGCCCAGAACTGAGCACCTAGCTGCTGCCATCCACGCTGCATTGCGAATGGCGGCCGCCATTCGCTTCTTCCATATAGCCGTGATAGGCTAAGTAAATACTTACGTAGCCTATCACGGCTAACGCAGGGACACCATTTGCGTCCCTGTGGAAGCCGTGATACGCTACATAAGTACTTACGTAGCCTATCACGACAAAACTAAGGGAACGCAAATGGTGGCAGCTACGGAGGCCGCCATTTGCTTTCACTTTTTTTTTGCTGTAATAGGCTACATAAATATTTATGTAGCCTATCACGGCAAAATACAGGGATGCAAATGGCGGTGGCTACAGCAGCCACCATTTGTGTCCTTGTGCAGGCTGCCCAGCGGCCGAATGTCCGGCTGTGGGTGGCCCTGGCCGGCAGCTCTGTGGAATGTCCACAGAGCGGAGCTGGCCGGAGAGAATTTCAGGGGGAAGGATGGAACGTCTCCCCCCCACCGCGAATGTCACCCTTCGAAAAGGTAAGTGACTTTCGTACATCCCTAGTAAGTACTAAGTAAATCACACAATTTCTGTACCATGGTTCTACAGAACGTTCCCATACCTTTATGGCAGTGGAGGCAATCTGAATATGGTGAAGTCTTTTCAGGGTGCTATCCCTGTCAATGAAGTAAGAGGCCGCCAGTTGGTGTAGTGTTTCCAGTGTCACTGTCGTACTGTTAATGCTGGGATCACTTGTCTCTGATCTCTTACTCAGCTTCCGCTTGTCCACAAAAATGGTGAGTGACTCCTCTCCTGTGGAAGCAATAATCAAAGGAAACCATTAAAGAATTGTATGTGATTTTTTTTTTCATTTAATATCACTGGAAAATGCATCAAATTCAGCTTTTTTGCAAGGGAGCAGCTACAGTGTAGTGGTAGAACAGGCAGGGCTGTTGGAGAAATCTGCATTGGAACCAAATGAGTTCAGATTTTTATGAATCTGACATGAGGATTCTGCAGTGGACCGGTCTTCCCTCTGTCGGGCAAATTCCGCAGACTTGTGGACCGTTTTTCTAAGTTCCCCAATTTTGCATATATGTTGTCATAGAAAATTATGCAACATTAAAAAATAAAACCAGCCAAAAATGTGCTTTTCCCCCATAGGGTAGTGTGAAAATGTGCATTTGGGGGTTATATGTGCATTTTTGTGAGAATTTGTGCAACTGCACATTTGCACAAATGTGATTTTGCCCAAATTTGGAGATTAAAAAATCCGATTCCGTCGATGGGCAGATGATGGAATGAAAGGCACCTGACAATCCACAAGACACAGATTGAATAATTTTACACAATTCATACATCCCTAAGAACAGGCACTTTGTATTCCAAAGGTCCCGCGTTAAGTCCATGGCATCTCCATCTAAAAAGATTCTAGGTAGTAGGATCAGAAAAGATTCCTATCCAAGACATCAGAGAGCCACAGCGGGTTAGAACAGCCAGTACTGGGCTACAAAGGCCAAGGATCTGACTCAGTATATCAGCTTCAGAAGTTCATAGTTCTGTTTCCGCTGTTCCCCAACCGTGTTATGCATGAAGAGAGCAAGGCAGAGACCAATCTATAAGAGCATGATGATATAGTTAACATAGGGATTAATGTGGGAGAAAATTGGGGCGTAATCCTTGCAAGTGAAGCCTTAATTTACAATTGCAAATAAATGCTTCTGCCACGCTTGACACATGGATGACTATTTTCTTGCCAGCTGTAGTCCACAGCCATGAAATAGGCTTAGAAGACAATCTAAATATTAGCTAACAAATGGATGTGATTGGGGAAACTGTTCAAGGTTGTGAGACTTTAGGACGAAAGAAGGATTAATCACAGCAGTATGTAGCAAAGGGAGGGGCGGGGATTACTTGGCACCACAGCTACACAGCTGTGAGTCTTATAAGATACAAAAAACAGTATTTCCAAAACATAAAAATAAAAATTCAGAGTTTTGCTTCGCTTGTCCCAAGCAAGCAGAGTGTAGAAGTATGGTTTTGTTTCCCACCCACTCACAGAATTATTTTTTTTTTTTATCCTCATATAATCCAATAATTGGTTCATTGGATTATCAGGCTTTCTAGATGGATGCTTCTATTCCACTTGTGTCCTTGTCTCTGACAGATATTCATCAATGGGCAGAGAGTGACATTCACACTATAGATTGACCTTTGCATAGTATTTTACACTCTCCTGGCTAGCCTTGAAACGTACAAGCTATGCCTTACTTTAGATTTAATTCTTCACAAGCAGACTATCTTTTCATATAATCTTTTTTTTTTTTTAGGATTTATATTAGCAATTTTGAGTTCTACATTTGGGAAGGGTATTCTCTTTCCAGTTTCTGGACTGGACGGATCTTGAGGTTACCAAAACTAAGGGGATATTGCCCAAACCAGCCTCATATCTAGTTCATATCTCTCCCTAGTAGTTTGTAGTAATGAGAGGTGTGCTATGATGTCATCTCATTGTGTGTCAGGACCGTCACCTCGCCCTGCTCCACATCATTGGCTGGGGTACAGGAAGGAGAGAGTGGAGCTGGGGAAGAGGAACGGGAATTAGAGACAGGACTGCTGTTTTCAGCAATAACCCTGATTTGGGTAATGTCAGGTATTTCCTGTGTAGGCTGATCCTGTGCATGCTTACTCAGAAGTAAGTACCACTGAGTTCAACAGAGCTTACTCCCAAGTAAATGTGCATAGGGTTGCAGCTCTACAGCCTAATACTAAGCATGTTTTCTCAGAATTAAGATCCACTGAGGTCAACAGAGATTGTTGTTGTTGTTGTTCAGTCGTTCAGTCGTGTCCGACTCTTTGTGACCCCATGGACCATAGCACGCCAGGCCTTCCTGTCCTCCGCTCTCTCCCGGAGTGTGCTCAAGTTCATATTCATTGCATCGGTGATGCTATCTAGCCATCTCATCCTCTGTCGTCCCCTTCTCCTTTTGCCTTCAGTCTTTCCCAGCATCAGGGTCTTTTCCAGAGAGTTTTCTCTTCTCATTAGGTGGCCAAAATATTTCAGCTTCAGCTCCAGTATCTGTCCTTCCAATGAGCAGTCAGGGTTGATTTCCTTTAGGATGGACTGATTGGACCTCCTTGCAGTCCAGGGGACTCGTAAGAGTCTTCTCCAGCACCACAGTTCGAAAGCATCAATTCTTCGGCGCTCAGCCTTCCTTATAGTCCAGCTCTCACAGCCATACATTACTACTGGGAAAATCATAGCTTTGATTAGACGGACCTTTGTCGGCAAGGTGATGTCTCTGCTTCTTACTATGCTGTCTAGGTTTGCCATAGCTTTCCTCCCAAGGAGCAAGCATCTTTTAATGTCATGGCTACAGTCACCATCTGCAGTGATCTTGGAGCCCAAGAAAGTAGGGGTGCACGAAAGTCACTTACCTGGTCTCGCAGCTTGCTTCGCGGTGGGGGGGAGGCACTTTGCTGCTCCCCCAGAAGTTCAGGCTGGGGGGGAGGCTTCCCTCCTCGCCCGGCCGAAATTCAGGCCAGGGGGGAGGCTTCCTGCCTCGCCCGGCCGAAATTCAGGCTGGGGAGGAGGCGCCTCGCCTCGCCCGGCCGCGAAATAAAAAGTTAAAAAAAATGCCCCCATGATAGGCTACGTGACGATTTACGTAGCCTATCATGGCTAGATCTGCAAAGCAAGCCATGATAGGCTACGTAAATCGTCACGTAGCCTATCACGGGTGACTTTAAAAAAAAAAAAAGCACGTACGCAAATGGCAGCCCCCATAGGGAGCCACCATTCGCGTTCCTTATTTGGTCGCTGTAGTCTACGTAAAGATTTAGCGTTGCCCTTATTTTCGCCGTAGTCTACATAATCTTTACGTAGACTACAGGGACCAAATAAGGAACGCGAATGGCGGCTCCCTATGGGGGCCGCCATTAGCCGTACGGGCTTTTTTTTTTTTTTTTTACTTTTCTTGGAATGGCAGCGGTGGCAGCCGGTTGAAAGACTGGCTGCCGCCCCCGCCCCTGTCGAAGCCCTGCCAAACCACCGCTGCAACCCGCCACCGGGAGCGACATTCGGGAAAGGTAAGTCCCATCCCGGGGGGGACGGGGGGCGGGGGGCGGGGGGTGGAGAATTTCTCCCCGAAACTACTTTGGGGGGCCGAATACGTTGGCACTTGGCCCCCCGAAGTTTCGGGGAGAAATTCTCCCCCATCCCTACAAGAAAGTAAAATCTGTCACTGCTTCCATTTCTTCCCCTTCTATATGCCAGGAAGTGATGGGGCCAGATGCCATGACCTTAGATTTTTTTTTAATGTTGAGTTTCAAACCAGCTTTTGCACTCTCCTCTTCGCTTTCTGCCATTAGGGTGGTATCATCTGCATATCGGAGGTTGTTGATAATTCTACCAGCAATCTTAATTCCGTCCTCTGATTCATCCCACCTGGCATTTCTCATGATGTACTCTGCATATAAGTTAAATAAGCAGGGTGACAATATGCAGCCTTGTCGTACTCCTTTCCCAATTTTGAACCACTCAGTTGTTCCATGTCTGGTTCTTATTTTTGCTTCTTGACCCTTGTACAGGTTTCTCAGGAGACAGGTGAGGTGATCTGGTACTCCCATCACTTTAAGAATTTGCCACAGTTTCTTGTGATCCACACAATCAAAGGCTTTAGTGTAGTCAATGAAGCAGAAATAGACATTTTTCTGGAATTCTCTTGCTTTCTCCATGATGCAGCGAACGTTGGCGATTTGATCTCTAGTTCCTCTGCCTCTTCGAAACCCAGCTTGTACTTCCGGTAGTTCTCGGTTCGCATACTGCTGAAGCCTAGCTTGTAGGATTTTGAGCATCACCTTGCTGGCATGTGAAATGAGCGCAATTGTGCGGTAGTTTGAACATTCTTTGGCGTTGCCCTTCTTTGGAATTGGAATGTAAACTGACCTTTTCCAGTCTTGCAGCCATTGTTGAATGTTCCAAATTTGTTGACATATTGAATGCAGCACTTTAACAGCATCATCTTTTAGGATTTTAAATAGCTCAGCTGGAATACTGTCATCTCCACTAGCTTTGTTGTTAGTAATGCTTCCTAAGGCCCACTTGACTTCAATCTCGAGGATGTCCGGCTCAAGTTCAGTGACCGCACTATTATGGCTATCAGGGACATTCAGATCTTTCCTGTATAGTTCTTCTGTGTATTCTTGCCACCTCTTCTTAATCTCATCTGCTTCTGTTAGGGCCCTGCCTTCTTTGTCCTTTATCATGCCCGTCTTTGCACAAAACGTTCCCTTGAGATCTCCGTTTTTCTTGAAGAGATCTCTAGTCTTTCCCATTCTGTTGTTTTCCTCGATTTCTTTGCATTGTTCATTTAAGAAGGCCTTCTTGTCTCTCCTTGCTATTCTCTGGAACTCTGCATTCAGTTGGATATATCTTCCCCTTTCTCCCTTGCTTTTCGCTTCCCTTCTTTCCTCAGCTACTTGTAAAGCCTCATCAGACAGCCACTTGGCTTTCTTGCATTTCTTTTTCTTTGGGATGGATTTCGTTGCTGCCTCCTGAACAATGTTACGGACCTCCGTCCATAGTTCCTCAGGCACTCTGTCTATCAGGTCTAATCCCATAAATCTATTACTCACCTCCACTGTATATTCATAAGGGATATGATTTAGGTCATACCTGAATGGTTTAGTGGTTTTCCCTACGTTCTTCAATTTAAGCCAAAATTTTGCAACAAGAAGCTCATGATCTGAGCCACAGTCAGGTCCAGGTCTTGTTCTTACTGACTGTATAGAGCTTCTCCATGTTTGGCTGCAAAGGACATAATCAATCTGATTTCGATATTGACCATCTGGTGATGTCCATGTGCAGAGTCGTCTCTTGTGCTGTTGGAAAAGAGTGTTTGCTATGATTAGCGTGTTCTCTTGGCAAAACTCTATTAGCTTTTGTCCTGCTTCATTTTGTACACCAAGGCCATGCTTGCCTGTTATCCCGGTGATTTCTTGACTTCCTACTTTAGCATTCCAATCCCCTATGATGAAGAGGACATCTTTTTTTGGTGTTAGTTCTAGAAGGTGTTGTAGGTCTTCATAGAACCGATCAACCTCAGCTTCTTCGGCATCAGTGGTTGGGGCATAGACTTGAATTACTGTGATGTTGAATGGTTTGCCTTGGATTCGTACTGAGATCATTCTATTGTTTTTTAAGATTGTACACTCCCTAGTAAGTGTAGACAGGATTGGAGCCATACAACCTAGTCCTATTCATGGATGTGTGTATGGCCTTTGCAACCCTAGTCAGTATTAAATTCTCCACATATACTATGTGTGTGTGTGTGTGTGCGCGCGCATGCATGCATGTTCTTGGATGTATATTTTTCAGTTTAAGGACTTCATTTGGATAAGGTCTTCACCCTGCTGTCTCTCAAAGGCACCTACAAAAACAGGGAGTTGCTGTTTTGGAGTTGTTCTTTAAACTAACAGGGCTTTAGACTTCCATTGTGGCCACTTCAACAAGGAGGAGGTTACATAATAGTTAGGAAATTGCAGGCTGCAATAATGAATTAAATCCACATGGGCCTTAGGAGCAACTTCACAAATTATTTAAATAGAAATGCAAATAACAAGATCATGTATAACAGGCATTAGAGTAATGCTGTAATAGCTTTAGCGAAATATACATAAATATGGCTTGGGAACATGTATTTTTATAATGTGTAATAATAGATGTTTCTATGATTAAAACACTTGGAGCTGTTTTCTGCCTCAAGGTATTTTTCCCCTTCTGCTGACATTTTTTAAAAGCCTGGCTTCCAAGTTTCTCTTCTTATTAGAAATGAAAGGAACACACATCTTCATTTTTAAGTTTAAGGGAACAATCCTATGGCTGCTAGTCAGTAGCTAGATGGTCATAGGATATATCGGTTTCCCAGAACTGACCTCCACCCCACCCCGTGTGCTGCCTTGTAGGCAGTGCAGAATGGCTCCGCACTCCGTGCTTGGAAGAAGAGTGCAGAGCGGCAAAAACGGGGCATTCCTGGGGGCATTCTGGGATGGGAAAGGCAGAAATGCCGGTACAACACATCCAACTTGTCATCTGGCAGTTGCTTCCCCTGTTCTGCCTTCCCACAGCTAGATAGTTGATAATGGCTGTCTAGCCACAAATACAGGGCAGCCGAAGTGCGGAGGGGACAATCCCCTCCACGCCTCTCCTGCTCTGCATTGGATAGGTGGTCCCCTCTGAGTTCGGAGGTGGCTGCCTAACCCGATAGGATTGCGCCCTAAGAGAGTTTTGGCTATTGGGCAACACAGAAATGAAATGAAATGAAATGAATGAATGAATATATAAATAAATATCTAGGGATGTCCATCACTGGGAAATCTGTTCTGTTCAAGCCCGACGGATTTTCACAGCATGTCCTTTCTGGTAAGCAGGGGTGAAGTGAATTGGGTGTTTTTTTTCTCTGTTTCCAGGAAATTTTTGTCCCGTCCCCGCAGGGTTCTCCCATTCTCACAAATTGCAATTTGTGCAAATTGTGATTTGTGCAAATAGCATTGGTGCAAATTGTGATTTGTGCAAACTGTGATTTGAGCAATTTGTTGGGTGGGGGGACAGGTCAGGAAAAGGGGACCAGATTGGCCACTTAGCAAACTGATTCCCAGGGTCTGAAGTGTTGAACAGACATTTGTGGCTGCCCTGCTTCCAGACCACATTTTCCCAGGTCTCAAGCAAGTGCTTTTAATACAGATCTAGCCTCCATTCTCTTCTGAGAACTGTGAAATAAGATCCGCTAAGTGGATGATCTGGTCCCCTTTTCCTGACCTGTCAACCCCCCCTTGCTCAAATCACAATTTGCACAAATCACAGTTTGCATAAATGCCAGATCCTGGAGGGAAAATGCACAAATTGATGCCATAAAAACAACAACAGCAACCCCCAAACCAATGGAACCTGCATATTGGCTCAACTCGCTACTGAATGAGTCGGCCCAGCAGGGGAAAACAGAACAAAATCTGCAGGGCCAAGCTGGAAAAAATCCTTCATCCTTTACCCCACAAACAGAATCCTCCAACATTCCTATAAATATCATGCAGCACTGCTATGAGATGTCGTATAGAGGATGATGTCCTATTTTGAGAAATCAGCTAGGCAAAATATATCAGCCAGACTGATGACTTATTGGCCGCATGGATATTTCTACTTCCACATTCCTTCCTCACAAGCTGGTGTCAGGATTCCCTTTTTGCCCAGCTGAGAACTCCAAGAGCCAAATCAACACTCAGACCAGAAGCTGCATTTCCAAGGCTTTAATTCCATTTACCCTAACAAGGCATACAGATGCAAATTTCTAGAGTCTCACAGATTACAAAAGAAACAGCCTTCAGGGAGTTCAAAGGGAAACTACAAAAGTTGATCTCTGTTTGGGAAAAAGACGACAAGCTCTCTTAACTTAAGGGGTGAGGGGAAGAGCTCCCCCTCTCCCGTGACACTTCCAGGCACAGCTGTTGATGCCAAGCCAATTGGACAGAGCGCCCAAGCTCAACCCCTGCGATTTCCCGCTTGTGCCTGCATCTGTGTCTTGCGTCTAAGAGTTCAGGTTGTTCTTCCCTCACCTCCCCCTGTTCGCTATCACTCCCAGGGATGTGTGAAGGGGGGGGGCTCTCTGGGCAGCTGTGCCTCTGAAGCCTGAGAAAGTTCCTCCCCCACATGTTGCAGCTCTTCCTCAGAATCTGAGCTACTCTGACACTCTATATGCTCAGAGGCAACCCTGACATCTGGGGTGGGGGAACTGTATGATACAACTGTATCCCATTACGATGAGTGGTAGCTGTGACAATGGCACACCAACCCTTGGTCTTTGTAAACACTGCCCCCACTGTAAGCTCTACAAGCAACTCCACATGGACTTCATGGGAATGAATCGATGTACAGATGTGTTTTGTCACTAAAATGAACAGGGAGCCTCTTGTACATTTTGGGAGAGCTCAGCCCATAGCTCAGTGGTACAATCATCCTTTGAACTGAGAAAATCCCA
This sequence comes from Heloderma suspectum, assembly GCF_057233095.1. Lineage (NCBI taxonomy): Eukaryota > Metazoa > Chordata > Lepidosauria > Squamata > Helodermatidae > Heloderma > Heloderma suspectum. Next base: position 179,142,873 of record NC_139461.1, read on the forward strand.
GATAGTTATCTTCTTGAAATTGTATTGCAAAAACCTGAGAGCATAACTCTGAAAGAATCCTGAATTCCAGAATTCTCGTAAAGTGTACCTCAGTATTTCAAGTGGAATCCAGAAAAGGCAGATTCCTGTAGGCATCACTCATTCTTACATTACTTCAGTGGTGTACAAGATGCAGCAGCACTTCTTCAGGCTCTACTGGGATAACATGAGAAACCTGGGACCTATGTCTCTTTTCTGTGCCAGTGTTCCATGCCAATTTTCTGAAAGTTAATGCTGGCGCTGGGAGAACTCACAGCATGGGCTCCTATGTGTGGACTGGAGAATCTCATGTTACTTGAGCAGAATTCCTCCCTCCTCCCACCCCATGCAAAATGTGGTGTGGGGCCTTGGTTGGCCCCAGAGCACCTGTGCTGTGTGGACCACTGCAAAGAGCCAATCCTCAAGAGCATGGACAAAAGGGGGCAAGCTGCATTGTCATGGGGATACTATTGCTAAATCACGTTTAGATTATCTGACTCTTGTGAGAGCCATCCTCTCCAGCACAAGAGAACTATAGATTCAGATGCTCAGTATATGTGCTCACCTGAGGCATCAATGGGGCAATATGACTGAATATGGGAATATTCGGTGGGAATATGACTGAATACCACTGTGTATGGTAGCTGCTGTTCTGTACTAGATATGAGCTGAATACTACAGCATGACTTCCAAATATTCCCATTTGGCTGATACTAGAGCTGAAATTAAGATTTCCCAACCTTTCGAAATGTACCATTCACATTCTGCATGCAAAATGTGGCATTCAAAACTCAGTTTTGTGTTCTGAATGTGCCCCTTTTCTCAGCATTTAAAACTGAGCACTTAAGACTTGTTGGAATCTCTTGATCAAGGACCCAGATATATTCCAGACCCTTGATCCCAGGACTATGTTCTGAAGTCAGAATGCATGAACAAGTGATGTTCATGATCACTGAGATTCTCCAAACTCCACCTTGAAGCTTGGTTCAATTCGTATCCTGTGTTCAATTACATTCTTTCTTTTCTTTTTGTTTGAATGGGAGAAGTACACATATTTTTAAAAGAATGCACTGAAACGCAACTTCTTCCCCATAGAGTAAAGAAAGAATTCATTTTTTCCCCCAAAATGTGCATTTTCCTAATGTGAATGCAGGTTTGGGAATTTGCAAACATTTTTGGAGGACATGTGTTCTTGCTTGCATTCACATTTGGGGCTGTGAACAGAGCATGTTCAGATGATTTGCAAACTTAAACAAAATTCTTTTACATCCCTAGTCTCGAAGGCATACGATGCTACAGTCTTGCTAAATTTAAGGAGTTCTGGATATCATCTGTATCTTGATGGGAGACCACATGCAAATCACATGTAAGTTGTACTGAGGTGTTCAAACAATCTCTTACCTTAAGACAGGAGTAGGACATAAGAACATAAGAAGAGCCATGCTGGATCAGGCCAAAGGTCCATCTAGTCCAGCATTCTGTTCACACAGTGGCCAACCAGCTGTCAACTGGGAACCCACAAGCAGGAGATGAGCATAACAGCACCCTCCTACTCATGTTCCCCATCAACTGGTGTACACAGGCTCAATGCCTCTGGTACTGGAGGTAGCACACAGCCATAAGGATTAGTAGCCATTGATACCCTTCTCCATGAATTTGTCCAGCCCCTTTTTAAAGCCATCCAAATTGGTGGCCATCACTACATCCTGTGGTAGCGAATTCCATAGTTTCCACACATGTAGCAATGCATCCAACATTGTATGTGTTGCATAGCCCCACACCACATGTCCATGCATACAGTGCAAATGTCTGCAAGGAGCGGGCCTATGCACATACAGCTGTACACATGTAGACCTCCATGCAATCTGGAACCCCAAAAGCACGGGATACAGCCATATCTGCATAGGCTTCCTTCTGCAGATGTCTGTGGTGAGGGATGTAACACATACACTTAGGGATGTGCGAACTCACCCCCGTCTGGGTCCCCCAGACTCCTGCCCAGCCCCTGCCCCCACTCACTGGTCCCTGGACCACACTCGAGCCCCTCCCACTCTCAGCAAGCAGCCTGCATTCACCCCAGCGGCCTCGTCGAGCTCCGCGGTCACCATTTCTAAAAAAATATAAAATGGCGATTGCAAAAATATACATGTTTTTGTATGCACGAAAATGCACATTTTTGCAAATGTGCATATTATGTATGAAATGCGCATTATTGTGAAGGCACACATTAGTGTGTGTATGGGAATGTGCATTTTTCGTAAAGTATGCATTTTTGTGCATACGTAAATATGCACATTCCCCAAAATGCGCATTTTCACGTGTGCAAAAATTTGCATGTGTTCACAATTGCCATTTTATTTCTCAGAAAATGGTGACCGCGAAGCTCAACAAGGCTGCCGGGGTGAGTGCAGGCCATTCGCTGAGCATGGACAGGGCATGAGCAGGGGCAGGGGCTTGGTGAGCGGGGCTCAGGGGAGCAGGCAAGAGCAGGTCTGCCAGATTCCCGGACAGAATCGGGAGCCTGTGCCATCCCTACATGCAATGTTAGCATGTCCAGGTAAGAGATTTTTTTAATGCCTCAATAGGGTGGCATACTGCCTTGCATCCTAGTGAGGAAAGACAGGTCATGCATGTAATAAAATTTTGACAGCAAAATTATCTGAGAGAAATTTCTGGGAATGTACTTATTTCATCTCTAGCTGGTGCAATACCAGCTACTAAGACTTCAGAAGCAGCCCAGTCTATAATAATGTAAACTCCAACATCCAGACCATGATATTATCTGGGAGCTAATTATGCTTGATAGGGAAAATTAAAAACTTTCAATAACGACATACAAATATGAGAGTATTAATAAAAAGACTTACATAGCCTATCACGGCTAACGCAGGGACGCCATTTGTGCCCCTGTCTTCAGCCGTGATAGGCTATGTAGGCTATGTAAATATTTACATAGTCTATTACGGGAAAAAAAAGGAACGCAAATGGCAGCAGCTGTAGCCGCTGCAATTTGCATTCCTTTTTTCGCCGTAATAGGCTACGTAAATATTTACGTAGCCTATCTAGGAGTGTACAAAAGTCACTTACCTGGTCTCGCAGCTTGCTTCGCGAGCAACTATTTGCGTTGCCCTTATTTTCGCCGTAGTCTACCTAAATCTTTACGTAGACTACAGGGACCAAATAAGGAACGCAAATGGCGGCTCCCTATGGGGGCCACCATTAGCCGTACACACTTTTTTTTTTTAAAGTCACCTGTGATAGGCTACGTGACGATTAACATAGCCTATCACGGCTGACTTCGCAAATCTAACCGTGATAGGCTACATTAATCGTTACGTAGCCTATCACAGGGGCGTTTTTTTTTTTTTTTACTTTTCTTGTAATGGCGGTGGAGGCAGCCGATCGAAAGACCGGCTGCCGCCCCCGCCCCTAACGAAGTCCTGCCGAACTGCCGCCGGGACCCGCCGCCGGGAGGGACATTTGTGAAAGGTAAGTCCCATCCCGGGGGGGGGGGAGAATTTCTCCCCAAACAACCTTCAGAGGACCGAATGCATTGGCACTCGGCCCCCCGAAGTTTCGGGGAGAAATTCTCCCCCATCCCTAAGCCTATCACAGCATTAGACAGGGGCGCAAATGGCGGCGGCTATGGCGGTCGCCATTTGCGTCCCTGTGCAGGCTGCCCAACGGCTGGATGTCTGGCTGCGGGCGGCCCCGGCTGGTGGCTCTGTGGAGCGAAGCAGGCAGGTGAGAATTTTGGGTGGAGGGATAGTGCGCCTCCCCCCCACTGCGAATGTCACCTTTCGAAAAGGTAAGTGACTTTCATACATCCCTAATTCCAATACTGAGGTCTTATGTTTAGTTTTTTTGCTTGTTTCTTTTGGTTTTTTTAGGGATATATGCCATTGTAATGTGGATTCCTTGCATACATGACATTCCTTATGTATGTATTTTGATAAATGTTCTGTTTGACAGATTGTGTTAGATTGTGATAAAAAGACATAATAATAGAAGTTCATCGATGTATAGGTCAATTCTGTGTATACTAACTCAAAAGTAAATTATATGATCATGTTAACTCAGAAGTAATTTCCACTGAATTCTATGTGGTTTATTTTCTATACATTTCCACATATTCCGATTAGGGATGTCAGAGAATTCCGCCACGGATCTCGGTGATGCCGAATGCCAGTGCATTCAGCCCCCTGAAATCCATGGTGGAACAAAGCCCCCCGCCCCCCGCCCTGCAAAAGGCACATGAAACGGAGCACTTACCTGCTGTCGTTTGCGCTGCTTTGCGAATGGTGGCCGCATCTGCGGCCGCCATTCACTTCTTCATTATTATCGTGATAGGCTACGTAAATACTTACATAGCCTATCACAGCTAATGCAAGGATGCCATTTGTGCCCCTGTCTTCAACCGTGATAGGCTATGTAAATATTTGCGTAGCCTATTATGGGGAAGAAAAAAAAAGGAACGCAAATGGCGGCCGCTGTAGCCGCCGCCATTTGCGTTCCCTTTTTCACTGTAATAGGCTACGTAAATATTTATGTAGCCTATCACAGCAGAAGACAGGGGCGCAAATGCCGGCGGCTATGGCAGCCACCATTTGCGTCCCTGGGCAGGCTGCCCAACGGCTGGATGTCTAGCTGCGGGTGGCCCTGGACGGTGGCTCTGCAGAGCGAAGCAGGCAGGTGAGAATTTTGGGGGAAGGGATGGAGCGCCTCCCCCCCACTGCGAATGTCACCTTTCGAAAAGGTAAGTGACTTTCGTACATCCCTAATTCCAATACTGAGGTTTTATGTTTAGGTTTTTTTACTGTTTGTTTTGGGTTTTTTTAGGGATATATGCCATTGTAATGTGGATTCCTTGCATACATGACATTCCTTGTGTATGTATTTTGTTAAATGTTCTGGTTGACAGATTGTGTTAGATCTGATCTCCCCCCGCCCCCATGTTCTCCTCGATATTTCTAACACTGAAAAAGAAACATCTCTATTAGCATCTATGTGTAAATATCAACAAATGCTAAACAGTGTGTCAGGCACCACCAATAGGCTGCAGGAGCTTTAGGGCCGAGTCGCGTGAATATTTAGGGTGGCTAGGCATCTTCTATTTTGAAAATTGAAATTGTCCTCTACCACTTAGCACCTGGAAAACAAACTGAGCAGGCACACAGGTCACGTGGTCAGTCTTCTCCAATATAGTGAGATGTATTAGATTTCTAAATTATACATACTATTTCTAAACTAGCATAACGCCCATGTCTCCATGGGCACTTGTAGTCCTGCTCCTTTCACTTTTTTGCTCCTCAGTTCCTTCGCCACAGAGGGACTCATGAATAATGCAAATGTGGCTCAAGCATAGTGAATCCTCCTCTGAAATTTGCATGCAATGCTGTCCCTCCCCCTCCCTTGCACACGCCGATGGGCTGCATCAATCGCCTTCCCCTCCCTGCTGTTTGTGACAGCCTAACTGCACACCTGGGCCTCCCTTCATACCACACTGTCCATCATCCTGCTGGTGGAGGGGCTGTCCTGCCTGTTCGGTGCTGAGGAAATTAATTGCTACTAAAGTCAAGCTTTATTAAGAGTCCTACCTTCCTTCTTTTAAAGTTTCCCTTCCCATTAAAGTGGGGTTTAGGCTACAGATGTGGGGTGGTTGGCACTTCAGACACTTGGGTTTTAAGCACAACAGTTTACTGGTAAATTAAAGCAAGCAAATTACAACTACAGGTATTTATAGAACAGAGCTAAGTGACACAGAAAGCATTAAGAGAAAAGAAAGCTTGCAAAAATGCACGTTCCTCTACCCTAGCCACACTTAGATTTTTCCAGGCTGCTTCTTCTTGTGCTCTCATCATGCTCTGGTCTTCTTCTCTCTTCCCTGGCTCTCTTTCCCTTTTTATTCCCCAAAATAGAAAGTACTGTTTCAAACATGAAGAACTGAAACTTAACTCAGGAAGATGAAACCTAACCTGGAAAATGAAACTACTCCTCTCAGGGATACCCCCTCCCTCCCAACAAAAAAACCCCCAGGCCTGTAGGCCTGGTCTGTATTCTTGTACTTCCCTCTGTAGGCCTCAAACCGTCACACATATGCATTTGCATATATGCAAACGATATGCAAATTTGTATAATCTTTTGTCCTCTTTTGGGGTAATGCATAAGTGGCCACCCTATCAATATTGCATTTCCTGTCAATATTCACATCAATTACACGTTGACCTTCTGAAAAAGGTCCTAATGGGATAAAATGAGAAATTAACACATTCCACTTTAAAAGCAGAATTTCTCTGTACATGGCCATTTGCAGTGTTACCAGATGGAGTAGTTTCAGGGGATTGCAGGCCCAGTGCCACCATGATGGATTGTCAGACAGCTGCTGGGGTCCAAGTGCCATTAGAGGGCCCATCCTGGCCTTTGCCCCCATTTTATTACTCCCACCCCTCTTTAACCTCCACCCTGGTGCTCTGGTGATGATCAGTTTCCAGTTGCCATCTTGGATTTGCCTGCAATGCCCCAGATGTTAAGTCATTCTGAACTATTCTGCATGGGAGAAAATGGCCACTGTCCAGAGGTATGGTGACAGTCATGTGTTCTTCCCCACAATGCTCTGGGAAGATTTAACTTCTGGGGTGTTGGATGGGGGTGGGGGGATGGAAGAATTAAACATAAAACCGGGCTTTGGTAGGCATCAAGATTCAGAAGGGGCCACCAATGGTGATGGTCCAAAGGATGACATTTTGCCATGGGCCTCCTCAGCCTTGGAGCCAACCCTGAAGGATTGTGTTACGATATGAATTGGAGAGGTGAGTGGGTGGGGGGACTTCATGGCAATTCCAGAACTATGCAGCATAGCTGTGGATATATTCCCATTAAAATGCCTACTTTTGAGATAGTCTTTGTCCCAGTGTGAATCAACATAAATTCATTAAAACTTCTGAGGGTCGTAATCTTCACTTTAGTGCTATGGATCAGAGGTACCATTTTCAATCAGAGAGCTAGTACACACCAATTCAGAATGGACAGTTTCTGACACAACATATTTTTACTCTGTAGCTGACAACGTAACTGTTTTTTAGTCTTTTTTATCAGCATTTTACAAAAATCTTGTAAGTTTTATACAATTGAACTGACAGTCATGGCATGCTGGGAACACAGATGTATATATTTTTGGTGAGCTTTCACTTCAGTGGGATTTTGATCTATTTGCTGCTTTCCTACCAAAAAAGAAAAAAGAAAAAAAAGAAAGAAAGAAAGAAAGAAAGAAAAGAAAAAAAGAAAAGAAAAGAAAAGAAGTTATGATGGGGCTTAAGGTATGGTTATCTTAAATGACAAAAGGAAGCTATATCTGGAAGGGACCTTTACAAAACCAGTGCTGTTATGAAGCTCATGCACCTGCCAGAGGAGAAAGGAGTGACTGTCAGTTCCTTAATATACAGTTGAGGCTTCACTTTCAGAAAATGAATTAAAGGAAAGCCATTCTTTACATAAATCAAAGGTGTTTGACAAGATTGTCCAGTGGGAAGGCTGCACAATCACAGGAATTATCTTTAATATAATCACCCACCAAGGGATAAAACAGTTTTGCTCAATTGTCACTTTTTGGTGGTGGGCAATTCTGAGCACTAATTATCGTGCCTGCTGTATAATTCCTACTCCTTCCTCTTTAGAACTCCCTGCTGGATTGTTTCCCCTGACCACCCCATCTATTATCAAAGTGATGGTATCCCCGTCCCTCCATTCCCCCCAAAAAAAAATGTTTCACACAATGGCATCATTTTTCAAAACAGCATGTTAGGATTTAGGTAGGCCATTTCCATTAATGCTAATGGGAGCCATATGGCTAGAGCTATATCTGCACTATCGTGAATATTTTTTTATCTCCCTGTGGCCATGGTTGCAGGAAGAAATGTGTACTCCACAGCAGCTCGAAAGGCTTGCTAGCTGGATGTCCTTCCAAGAACCATCCATTACAGTCATTGATTGATCCCTGACTCAAGTATAATAATGCTCCAGACACGTGCAGGATAAAACCTAAATAGCTATAAGAAAGAGGACATTGTCGAGAGTATGAAGAACCTTGTTGGATGAAACTAGGGATGGACAAACCTCACTCTGGGTTAGCTGGAGGCTTGACGAGCTGCTGCCCCCACTCGCATGGCCTGGTCCTGTTTGTCGAGCCTCTGTGCTCACCCCGCCCCCACCTGCCCAGCTACACGACACGAGCTGTCTGCGAGTGCTTGCAGCCTCCGTGCGAGTGACCATTATGGTGACTTGCTATTTTCCATGAATTCAATCTTGCGCACAATGGCTGGCACTTTCCGTCTGGCCATTGTGCATAATAAAACTTAATTTACAAAAAATAGTGAGTTGCCATTTCCACATATGATGGTTAGTCACACAGACGATGGGTGGCTGCAGGTGTGCAGCTTGGTGGGTGGGGCGACAATCCTTTCTCCCCCTCCCACCCTGGCTACTCTGAAGGCTGTGCCTTGACGGTAAGATGAGAGGGAAGCCCCTCTCATCCTCATCCTCCCATCAAGGTGCTGCCCCGCCCCCACAGCAGTTGGCCCAGTATAGGAGGGGAAGAAAGGGGCAATGCCCTTTTCTCCCCCTCCCCCCCTGGCTGCGACAAAGGCAGTGCCTTGATGGGAGGAGGATGAGATGGAAGCTCCTCTCATCTAGGGATGGCGCGGGCACCTCTTAAGGTCCACAAATCTGTCAGACCACTGGTGCCCGCACCCCCCAAGCTGTGCCCGCCAAGCTCCTCCACACTCGCTGGCCCTCCAGGCTGCAGTCGAGCCCCCCCTCTGTGATCAGTAAGCAGCCTGAAACTTACCCGGGCCTGTTTGTCTCTGTCCCAGTCACCATGTTTTTAAAAAACATGGCGATTGGCAGCTCTTGTCCGTAGACTTATATGCAAAATAGCACTGTGAAACTAGGGTATATGGGTGATCCACAGCACTTTTTGCATATAAGTCTATGGGAAGTGCTGCCAATCACCATGTTTTTTAAAAACATGGCGATCAGGACAGGGACAAACAGGCCCGGATAAGTTGAGGGCTGCTTAATGAGCACAGAGCAGGGGCTCAACGGCAGCCTGGAGGGCCAGCGAGTGCGGGGGAGAGCTCAGCTGGTGCCCATAGAACCCAAGCTGGGATGGGTTCTCACATTCCTACTCTCGTCATCCTCCTCCCATCAAGGCGCTGCCTTCATGGTAGCTGGGGTGGGAGGGGGAGAAAGGACTGTCACCTCCACCCACTGAGCAATGTGCCCGTAGCCGCCTGTCCTCTGTATGAATAGCCATCATACATAGAAAGAGTGACTCACTATTTTTTGTAAATTAAATCCTGTGCACAATGCCTGGCCGGAAAGTGCCAGCCATTGTGCACAAGATTTAATTTATGGAAAATAGCAAGTCACCATTTTTATGTATAACGGCAGTTCGCACAGAGGATGGATGGCTGCGGATGCTCGCAGGCAGGACTGGTAAGTCCCAGAGGCTCATGCAGCTCGGTGGATGGGAGCTCGGCAAGCCACATCCGGGGGGCTGAGCGGGGGAGAGTCCGACGGACTCCACCCCCTACATGGGCACTCATGACATCCCTAGATGAAGCCATGGATCCATCCAGTCTAGCAACTAGTTTGCAAAGCCAGATGCCACTGCAGAGTCCAGAAATAGGGCATGAGGGCAGCAGCAGCCCTTCTCTGTTCTATGTCCCCCAGGACTAGTATTAGGGAGCAGTAAATCCATCAAGGTTCTTGTTTTCCACCTCCAAGCTCATTCTGACCTGGGTTCACATCAGATTGCAAACGTGGTTTTGCCCCACATGGAAATTTCCATGGATGTTTTTCAAAATGTATGCATTATTTGTACACATTTCTTAAAAGTATGTATTTTAATATGCATTTTCCCATTGAGAAAAGCATTTTGGAGCACATTTTTTAATGTATGCATTGTTTGCTCACACATTTCCAATATATGGATTTAAAAACAAAACAGGGTTTTTGGCATATATGCAAAATTCATTGCAATCTTCAGAAACGTACTTTTTTTTTTTGGTCAGCAAGATGCATTCCATCCCATGTTTAGATTTAAGACATGTGAACTGGGTATTCCTGCACTAAAATGCAAACCCAAGAAATCTGTAACACATTCATATGGGCAAGAAGTGACAGATGGGTGAGAAATGTGTTGGATTTACATTTTAGTGTGGGAATACCCAATTTGCGCTTCTTAAATCTAAACATGGGATATAAAACATCTCACAGAGAAAATCCATACCTTTCTGAGGTTTGGAATTAGCTTTTTTCTTTTTTCTTTTGGTGGGCGGGGGGGGGGGGAGATGCATGCCAGAAAAGCCCGAAAAGCCCCATACAATGGAAATGTATGCACAAAGAGTGCATGCATTTAGAAAATGTGCCCCCAAATGCTTTTCTCAATGGGAAAATGCATAGTAACAATACGTACATTGTAGAAATATATTCAGAAGTGCATTAGCTCTAAACACAGGTGTTCCTTTCGCTATTATTTATTCAGTTACTTAGAGACGTTTCTTATCCTGCTCTTCAGCCAAAGGGTTCTCAGAGGCACTAATGAAAACATATAAGAAAGCACTGCAGGACTTATTCTGTGGCAGTGATGGCAGCCTTCTCTACCACCATTACAGTTGCACCGCACACAGGGTTGGCCAGCAGAGCTTTTTCAATGACATGCCTACTTTCTCTAGGATCGGGAGATCAAATGAAGCCCTCATAGTTTTGCCATGGTCAGTTTGCATTACATTTTGCAGATAAAATGGCTTGCATTTCTGCTGACTTGGATGTCATTGTTTTGACAAAATCAGGGATATAGATGCTGCCAGGATTCCATCTCATCATGTTGTTTTGGTTAGGTTTGAGCTTCTGCAGCCTGATGATGTGGACAAGTTACTTGGTGGTTTGAGACCCACCACCTATCCTTTAGATCCATGGTCTTCTTGGCTATTATAATCTGCCAGAATTGGGCTGCCCATCTGGACCTCAGAGGTGGTTAATGTCTTTCTGAGGGACAGTATGGTTTCCCCTACACTTAAGAAGACAGGCATTAAACCTTTGGGGGGCAGGCTTGTTTGTTGTTTGTTTGTGTCAAGCTAAATTTGGATCCCCTGATTTTGGAAAATTCTCATCCAATATCTAATATATTATTACTGAGTAAATTACTGGAAAAAGTGTGGCTTCTCAACTCTAGAGGATCTTGGATAATACTGATTATTTGGATCCATTTTAATATGGTTTCTGGACTGGTTTTAGCTTTGGTCATCCTAATGAATTACTTATTCCAGGAAATGAATGAGGAGAGTCTATACCTCTCAGCCTTCAATGTCACTGACCATGGTATCCTTCTGGACTGGGTCAACTAGCTGGAGCAGGAAATCGGGGCATCTTTTTCCATTGCTCCAGTCTAATCTGGGGGGATACAGCCTGGAGGTGGTGGTGTTGCGGGACTCCTGATCTGAACCATGTCTATTCATCTTTGGAGTGTCTCAGGGTTCTATCTTGTCCCATTTTTAACAACGACATGAAGCCACTGGGGAAAGTCATCTGGAGGTATGGGTTAAAGTATCTTCGGTATATGGATGACACACATCCCTACCTCTCATTTCCTCAGACTAGCCCCAGGGAGGCTATGGAAACCCTAAAGACATGTCTGGAGGCAGTTTTGAGATAGATGAGGGCAAACAAATGAAGTTAATCTAGGCTAAATGGAAGTACTGTGAGTGGGGAAACCTACCTATCTGGATGGAGGTGTGAGACTGGTGTTGGATAGGGTTGCACTTCTTCAAAGGACCAAGTGCACAGCCTGGGGGTTCTCCTGGACCGGTGCTATCTATAGAGATGCAAGTGGCATTGGTTATCAGCTTTGACTGATTCACCAGCTGTGTCTCTACGTGGAGAAACCAGACCTTCCTACAGTCATCCATGCACGGCTAACATCCAGACTAGACTACTATAACATGCTCTAAGTGGGGCTGCCTTTAAAGGCAGTTGGCAAGATTTAGCTGATGCAGGATGCAGCTGCCCAGTTGTCTGCAGGCGCTAGGCGATCACAGCATATAACACTGATTATTTACTAGCTACACTGTTTGCCTGTGTGTTTTCTGGTCCAGTTTAAAGTCCTAGTAATCACCTTTAAAGCCCTGAATGGCTAGAGACCAGGTTATTTGAAGGACTGCCTGCACCTATATGAACCTGCTGGACCCCAAGATCAGCCATCGTGGCACTCTGCACATGCCCACTGGTAAGATCAATTAGGTTGGTAGGGATGATAGAGCCTTTTCTGTGGTGGCCCTATCCTTGTGGAATACTCTACTATAGGCTCCTTTCCTGACTGATTTTTAAATGGGCATTAAAGACCTGGATGTTCCACTCTGCTTTGAAATGAGTGGATGCCTTTAGATTTTTTTTAATGTTGCTGTTCAATTTTTTATGCATTTTTGCTGCATTTTTAGTTAGCTGTACTTCATAGTTTTAAAATTTTATCTTGTAAGCCACCTTGAGGAGGCTTTGCCCAGAAAGGCAGTATAATGTTTTATCATCATCATCATCATCATCATCATCATCATCATCATCATATCATTCAAAAGTAGCTTGTAAATTGGGGGGGGGGGATGAGGCCTCCCATAATATTGTCACCTTCAATCAACTTATCTTCTCTGATGCCACTTTTAAAACCTTCAGTGCATTACAAGCTGAGTTTGATCTGTCTCGTTGTACTTGTTGGCAATTTATTCATCTTAAACATGTTGGACTCGATGGTCTTATGGGCCCCTTACAACCCTAATATTCTATTATTCTATGTATCTAAGCTTTTTTGGTCTTGAATCTTGATGCATGTGCAGCTTCTGAAACTTTATTTTTCGTATTGGACTTGGATCTTTTAGTAAATATACCTAAACTTGTAACTTATCTTCATCAGAAACTTATAGATACAAGTACAATTGATATTAATTATCTCCAAGATCTTTGGAATAATGAATTTGACTATTCTGTTCTCTTAAACCAATGGTGGGTTGCTTAAAAACAGTGAAACAAAACTATTTTGATCTTAAAATGAGGTTAATGCAACTGAAACATTTATTTAGTATTTATTAAACACCTTGTAGAATGTTGAATAAGGGCTGGTTATGGACCCCTCCTTGCTGGAGGTGTGATTTGAGTGTCCAAACACATATATGGTCTGGGCTTATCCTACAATTGTTCCATCGTGGTCTGATATTCACAAGACTGCTAATATGATTTTTCAATGATCACTGTTTGTTAAAGGTGCATTCTGTTCTCTTAGGCTATATCCCTGGTATATGGAATCTACCCTCATGTCAAGAGTCATCGATACTTTAAGCATGGGGTGTGGCTAAGATAATTACTATACAGCATTGGAAGGACAAATCCAGTCCTCATTTGCAACAGTGGATAGCTGATATTTGTTCTTTGTTGACATTTGAATTGGCTCTTTTTCAATGGAGAGGAAAGGAAGACAACGTTCAAGCAATTCTAATTTTATTGAGTTGTTCACTTTGTAAATATATTCTTCTCTCCCCCACTCCATCACCTCTCTTTACATTTTTATTTATACACTATATAGTAATATATAGATATTGGGTTTGTAGTCTGTTTATAATATAGATTATACTGTTATCTAATATTTGCAACACACTGAATTTGACATTTGGTTTTTCTCTCTCTTTTCTCTTGTTTTCGTAAGCTTAATAATACTGGATGAAAGGGTTACATAAATTATATAGTTTTACAATGTTGCCCTGTAAACTGCTGGGGAGAGCAATCCTATGGCTGCTAGACAATATCTAGACAGCCATAGGATTTTTCAGTTTCTGGGAAGTGTAGTTGTTTGACCTCCGTTTCCAGAAACCGTGCTCCCTCCCCCACCCCTTCATAGCTGGCATGGTTCTTTCCACACTGCCACCATCTCTGGCATGTAAATGGAGCGTGGAGAGGGTGACACCGGGGCATTCTCGGGGCAAGGGAGGAGGCCACGGAAGGTGTTTTCAACAGTTTCCTATCCAGTCTCCAGGCCCCTTCCCTCCCTCTTCCCCAAGCCACAGGTAGATGTGTGAAAATGCTCATCTAGCCCCAAATGCAGGGCAGATGAGGTGTAGAGCAGAGGATCTTCTCTGTTGTCCATCCACCTGGCATTGGATAGTCGGTAGCCTCTGATTTCAGAGGCTAGCGACTCTCTCAATAGGATTGTGCCTTAAGGAAGCTTTGCTTCTAAAGGCAGTCTAAAAACATTTTAAATAAATAAATGTGTACATCCCACTCTGCTTTACATAACTTATTCCCAAATTGTGCACGGGATTGCAGCCTTATAAATAGATTTTGTCTTCCATTTGATTTGCCTCTGATTAGAAGACTTCCCATTGATAACCTCCCCAAATACTAGAAATTTGTTTTTTTGTTTAAGAAGGCAAAATAGAGATTACTGCACAAATGCAACAAGAAGGGCATGAGGCTCTCTCCTGTCACAAGCAGTGATTATTATTATTATTATTATTATTATTATTATTATTATTATTATTATTATTTACACAATTAATTTATGCCTCTTGTCAAATTTAAATAGCTGGGCTGTCAAGAGTAACCTTACCTCCCAGGGTAGCTGACAGTAGAAAGTGTGTCCCATATTTCTTGATAAGGTTTTCTGTGATCTGCTGAAGAGTCGGCCTACGTCCTAGTAGTCTTATGTTTCGGAAAAATTCAGGGGCAAGAGGCAGCGGGGACCCAAGAAAGTTCTTTCTCTCAACGGCTAAGTTATTTACTTTCCAACGGCCAAATTCCCTGGAAGGCAAATAAAATAAAATAAAAATCTCATTCAAAATCGCATCATTAAAACAAATGCTTTCATTTGAAATTTACACTCCCTGGTTGTCCAGTGTGTGTGTGTGTGCGTGTGTGGTGGGGCAGTACATTACATCTAGGCTCACTTGTGATACTCAGTCATGCACTAAACCAGGGGTGGACAACTTGTGACCCCCCAGATGTTCTGGCCTACAACTCCCATCATCCCTCATCATTGGCCTATGCTGGTTAGGACTGATCGGAGTTGTAGGCCAAAACATGTGGATGGCCACGACCTGCCTACCAGACACTTAGAATAAGCAACAAGCAAACTGGAGGGATTATTCCACCACAAAATCATTGTGTGAAGAAGACAAACAAAATCTCTCTATCTCTTTATCTCTCTACTTATATGCCTAGGATGTTGTTGATACTGTTGGCTTATTTCATTCTATAAAGTGTGACTGTCATCTACAACCAACTGATTTTGTTTTGCAGGGATTACTAGTAGAAGAATATTCAATGGCTGACAGGAGTGCCTTTAATGAAAGCCTTCCCATCCCCAAACTTTCAATAAGAAAATAGTTCATCTCAGGCATGGCATGCTGCTAGAGCTGAACTAAAACTCAGTTTCTTGTGGAAGTCACCCATTTTCAGAGCCCCATGTGAAAAATAGTTGTTTATCTTTCTGATTGCTCTCACTCTCAATTGCCCTCACTGACATGATCAGGTAGCCATATCAGATCAGCTATGACTAGGGATTGGGGAGAATTTCTCCCCGAAACTTTGGGGGGCCGAGTTCCAACATGTTCGGCCCCCTGAAGTAGTTTTGGGGAGAAATTCTCTGCACCCCCCGCCCCCCGCACCCCCCCCTGGGACGGGACTTACCTTTCCCGAATGTCCCTCCCGGCGGCGGGTTCCAGCGGCGGTTCGTCAGGTCTTCGTCAGGGGCGGGGGCGGCAGCCGGTCTTTCGACCAGCTGCTGCCACCGCCATTCCAATAAAAGTAAAAAAAAAAAAAACGCCCCCGTGATAGGCTACGTGACGATTAACGTAGCCTATCACGGCTAGATTTGCAAAGTCAGCCGTGATAGGCTACGTCAATCGTCACGTAGCCTATCACGGGTGACTTTAAAAAAAAAAGCGCGTACGGCTAATGGAGGCCCCCATAGGGAGCCGCCATTCACGTTCCTTATTTGGTCGCTGTAGTCTACGTAAAGGTTATGTAGACTACGGTGAAAATAAGTTATTTTTGCCATAGTCTACGTAAAGATTTACGTAGACTACAGAGACCAAATAAGGAACGCGAATGGCAGCTCCCTATGGGGGCCGCCATTTGCGTACGCGCTTTTTCTTTTTTTTTTAAAGTCACCCGTGATAGGCTACGTGACGATTAACGTAGCCTATCACGGCTGACTTTGCAGATCTAGCCGTGATAGGCTACGTTAATCGTCACATAGCCTATCACGGGGGCGTTTTTTTTTTTAACTTTTTATTTCGCGGCCGGGCGAGGCGAGGCGCCTCCTCCCCGGCCTGAACTTCGGGGGAAGCAGCGAAGCGCCTCCCCCCCCACCGCGAAGCAAGCTGCGAGACCAGGTAAGTGGCTTTCGTGCACTCCTAGCTATGACGCATTGTGATATTTTTCTAATTCCCTGCATGATCACTCATTGGGAGAGAAAACCCATATGACCAGGCTGGAAGAAGAGGGGTAGTATCCAGGTGGAAAATGGTATCAACACCACAGCCACCGGGGGAAACAAAGACACTGAAAAGGAGCAAAGAAAGATGATGACTCACACACATTTGATTGGTGCTAATTAGCAATGTTAGGATGATTGTGATAGTACCAATTACTACTTTTGTGAATGATCACTGAGCTAATTTTGCATACATTTACCTATGTATAAATACTTGCCATCTGTGCATAACACTTCATGCAGCATCTGATGGAATAGACTGCAGCCCTACCTGAAGATGCCAGGATTGAACTTCGGACCTTCTGCATAGGGATGTCAGAGAAATCCCTCCAGGGGGTAGAGCTCGATGAGCTTCCATTGATTCAGCCCCCGGGACTTTGGTCCATTTTCATCCTGTGGAGCCTGACTCACTCTGCAGCAAGTTGGGCAAGTTTGCATTTTTTCCATATTTTTAATTTGAGCAAATTACAGCCTCAATTTGTGCAACCAGCGCCTGAAATTTACACGAGTCACGCAAATTGCACCCCAAATTTATGCAAATCCTTCGGGGGGGGGGAAGCCATGGATCAGCCCACAAATGCAAGCCAAGCCAGGGACCCTGTGGAGCTCCGTTGAGCCAAAAGTAAGACAGAGTTCCACGCAACAGACATCCCTACTTCTACATGCAAAGCATGTGCTCCACCACTACGCTACAGCCCCTTTTCATCGATAACATGTAAATTCGTGTCTCACGCACCAGCAACATCAACAGCAGCAACATTTATACGAGTGCTGAAATGTCAATGAGTACAGAACCTTTAATGCCCCATCTGCAGCTCTGAAATAGTACAGCTCAGCAACAAATGCATCTTGTGGGTCTTCAGTGTAAAAATATATTTCACTTCCAGCTTGTAGCAGCTGAATAAGTGGGAGCTGTGTATACATACAGAAATCACCTGGGAGATCTGCCCTAAAAACATCTATGTGGGACAAGATGGTGGTTTCTTCAGTGCCTCCAAATGTTACATAATAACACTCAATATGGATTTTTATCAAATTTAGCTCATTACATAGGATGCTCACGTATATTTTATACTACTATGACTTTTATCAGCCTTTAGGTTTTCTTTTGAAAGAAAAGCAGGGCCAATCAAACACCTCTGTACAGACAAGAGTGTGGAGAGAAAAAAATAAGCCCCGAAAGCACATTTGTGAAACCACCCTTCATTTTGACTTTTGACTCCCTCATTTTGCATTATAGTAACGTTCGCAGTGCAGATCCTTAAATGTAGGCAGTTTTTGATTACCACTGAAAATAAATTATTCTAGAGGCTGTATTAAACTAACAAGAATGACAGCTCCTATTCGCTACTCCAAAATATATTGGTGGTTGCAATGAAAGCAAACAAGTCAATTAAGTTGTAATAAGCACATCTTTTATTCATTAACTTACCAATTAAGATGCGGCTAAGAGTTATTAAGAAAAGGACACATTGTCCTCAAACCTAATCAAGGGACCATTCTTGTTGCAAAACATCTGTGGAATCCGCACTTTGATGAGGCATTCCAACAGTTATGCCATTAGTTTTGAGGAAAACTCAGAGTCCACTTTGTGTTTACTATAGGGAGATAACATAAGGTCTTCTGTTCATTTCTCAGTCTTAGAAGACAAGGCGTTTACCACAGAAACTGATCACATTGACTGTTTTTCTGTAACACCACACAGAGGGATGTTTCATACCTAACCCAACCCAACCTACACCTAAGGAGACAGGCCTGAGAAAGAGACACCCGTCCACTTGTTTGCTTCACTGTACAATTTCAGAGTCAGTTTCTTGGACCTCTAATTCTAAGCGGAATACCTGATGCATTGTCTTCTGCTTGCTGGTCCCCAGACTGTGTTTGAGCACTTCCCATGCTCAGTGAACAGCAAACACTCACCCCAGCAGCCTTGTTGAGCTCCACAGTCCCCATTTGTTTTGAAAAATAAAATGGCGATCGCAAAAATGTGCATGTTTTCATATGCATGAGAATTTGTATTTTGTGAATGTGCGTATTTACACAAACATGCACATTTGCAAAAATATGCATTTTTGCACTTGCTCAAATATGCACATTTTTGCGATTGCCATTTTATTTCTAGAAAAATGTCAACCACAAAGCTTGACAAGGCCACCAGGGTGAGTGCAGGCTATTCACTGAGTGTGGGCAGGGGCTTGGCGAGTGGGGCTCAGGGGTGCTGGCAGGGTCAGTTCCACTGGATTCCCAGACTGAATCAGGCACCCGCACTATCCCTATCTTCTTCCATACGTACACTTCCCTTACGGGCCAAGGTTATCAAATCAGGCTCTGCTCTCTACGCCCTGGCCTTTGGAGGTAAGGCTAGCAAGTATTGCGAGCAGGGGCTTTTCAGTTACCGTACCCACTCTGTGGAATTTGTTTAGGTTGGCCACATATATATCACCAAAAAAGAGGAAATGGTTCACCAACAAAGAGGATGCTGGTTTGCATAACATTTGTATATGACAATTCATATGTATAGAAATATAGGTGGAAATTTAGAAATAATAACTATAATTTAGAACTAGTACTGTGCTGAAAATTTATCCCACAAAAACAAAATATGAAAAAAAGTTCCTGCAATTCGGAGAAAAGCCTGCAGCTTGGCTCCCAAATGCAGATCGAACTGTACATGCTGTCAAGTAAAAAAAGAACCGGATTTACCAGCAACAGACATCCCTACTCAATATACAGGCTGCTGCATTCTGGGTCAGCTGTAGCAGGGCTGGTGTCAAGGGCTGGCCTGGTTGAGCACTTGCTGAAGGCCCTAACCCCAGTAGAGGGCCTCCTGACAAGAGCCCTCTGGACCTACTCCCCCTCTGACACCCCTGCAACTTGCTTGTTCACCTGCCTCTCACTCTGGCCCAGTAGATGCCACTGCCTATTTGCTCATTGTCTCACAATCAAGCCAGTGGTAGTGATGAAGAAGAGGTGCAGCAGGAGCAACTAGCAACAGCTGTAAGAAGGTAGATTCATGGAGGGAGGGAGGCCAACTGAGAAGGCCTTGTCCAAGAGCCCTCCCAAACCTTGAGCTGGCACTGAGCTGTAGCTTCAAAACAGTATCCCAGGGCAGCTTCAGGTAGAACAGATTACAGTAGCCAATCCTTGAGGTTTCAGTTCAGAAATTTGATAGTTGTATTCTGATATTTTGGAAGCTATATGTGTGAGAAACGTGTCTGGCAGGTGCTACCACCATGCTTGAATGTCTCCCTGATGGGCACTGCTCTTTAGTACAGGAACTGACTTAGGCCAGGAAATGTTAACCCTACTGAAGAAGCTAAGAGATTGGAGAATTGATGGCTCAATGAGCCTTAGTTGGAGCAAGGGACTTCAAATTGGGAAGTGTACCTTTTTCAATGAGAATGTTAGGTAAAATTGGTTGCAGAAGACTTTAATACCCATAACCCTAGTACAATCTGCTTTCCACACCTGAGGTTTGTTCACGTGTGTTCACGCTCCTGTGGTTACCTGCAAAACGTTCCTGCCAATGCTGGTGGTTCATGTAACAAGGTTGATATGGAGCTGAGCTGTTTCAATTGCATTCTCACTCCATTTTGAGACGTATTTTTTAGGGGTGCATGAAAGTCACTTACCTGGTCTCGCAGCTTGCTTCGTGGTGGGGGGGAGGCGCTTCGCTGCTCCCCCCGAAGTTCAGGCTGGGGGGGAGGCTTCCCTCCTCGCCCGGCTGAAATTCAGGCCGGGGGGGGAGGCTTCCCGCCTTGCCCGGCCAAAATTAAGGCCGGGGAGAAGCGCCCCGTCTCCCCAGCCGCGAACTTCAAAAGAAAAAAAAAACGCCCCTGTGATAGGCTACGTAACGATTAACGTAGCCTATCACGGCTAGATCTGCAAAGTCAGCCGTGATAGGCTACATTAATCGTCACATAGCCTATCACGGGTGACTTTGAAAAAAAAAAAAAGCGCGTACGCAAATGGCGGCCCCCATAGGGAGCCGCCATTCGCGTTCCTTATTTGGTCCCTGTAGTCTATGTAAAGATTTACGTAGACTACGGCGAAAATAAGGGCAATGCTTTTTGCATTGTCCTTATTTTCGCCGTAGTCTACGTAAATCTTTACGTAGACTACAGGGACCAAATAAGGAACGCGAATGGCGGCTCCCTATGGGGGCCGCCATTAGCCGTACGTGCTTTTTTTTTTTTTCCAAAGTCACCCGTGATAGGCTACGTGACGATTAACGTAGCCTATCACGGCTGACTTTGCAAATCTAGCCGTGATAGGCTACGTTAATCATTACGTAGCCTATCAGAGGGGCGTGTTTTTTTTTTTTTACTTTGCTTGTAATGGCGGCGGCGGCAGCCGGTCGAAAGACCATCTGCCGCCCCCGCCCCTGACGAAGACCTGCCGAACCGCTGCCGGGACCTGCCGCCGGGAGGGACATTCGTGAAAGGTAAGTCCCATCCCGGGGGGGCAGGGGGCGGGGGGGTGGAGAAGTTCTCCCCGAACAACCTTTGGAGGACCGAATGCGTTGGCACTCGGCCCCCCGAAGTTTCGGGGAGAAATTCTCCCCCATCCCTAGTATTTTTATTTTGACAGCTCCATCAAAACATTTCTCTATTTTTGTCCAAGCTTTAGATACCAAGCACTACTCAGCTAGAGAGTTGTACATGAGACTCAAACTGAAGCTGAATCTTGACAAGATGGAAGCTCTGTGGATTGGTGGTTCCCGAGTCCAGGAATTGGGTAAGCAACCTGTCCTGGATGGGGTTGCACTCCCCCTGAAGGACCAGGTGTGTAGCACACTGTTTTAACTATTTTATTGGTTTAGATTTTAATTGGTATTAACCTGTTTAATTGTTTAATATGTTTTTAGCTGTTTAAACTATTTATTGTTTTATACTGCTTAAATTGATTTTATCTGTATGCTGCCCTGAGATCTTAACGATATAGGTTGGGATACAAATGTTTTTAAATAAATAAATAAATAAATAAATATTTGTTATGCCTCCAGGGAGGTATGAAATCCCTAAGCTAGTCCATAGGACACAGCTTGGGGAAGCCGCTGAGCCTTGAGAAAAGGGTACTTTGCACTGCAGCCCCTGAACTAGTGCACCAAGACCAAGCTGTATGAAGCTCCTTGATCCATTTGATCAAAAGCTCATGTAGGGTCCCTTCATACACCTTGTGGATTTCTCTCCACTTTGCACATCTGTAGTTGCAAATCAAATCGGCACACTGCTGCCAATTGCTAGCATGGACATATGGTGCACTAATGCTGCATGTGATTGAACTGGCACATCAGGGACAGGAAATAAAACATTACCACCCGCATGTGGGACCTGCAATAACATGTTGCAGTGTGGAGTGCTGCTGTTCAGGATGTTAGCCACTCCATTACAGTTTCCCTCCCCCCAGGTTTTCCATACCCCCCCCAAACAGTCAGTCAACATGCTCACTCCTCATTGGGCTGTATTGTGTTCCCTCCCACTTAGGCTTTGTTTCCTAAAGATTTTTGTACTTAGGCAAACTTCGGGCTTTCTGTCTGATATCACCCCCTGTGCATGGATCATGCTATTTGGGCTGCATAAGGGCCGACAATAGGAGTTCTCCTTAATATAATAGCAGCCTTCCCAACCTTGTGGTCTCCAGATGTTTTGAACTACAACTCACAGCATTCCTGACAATTGGCCAATACTGGCTGGGGCTGATGGGAGTTAAAGTACAAAACATTCGGAGGGAGCCAGGATGGGTGAGGCTGGTCTATAGGATGTGTGGATAGCCAGCATGCACAAGGACTTCATGGTGTTGACCAAGGGCTGATGAGAACTTTTCATTCAGCCCCAGGTGACCATAAATAATAGACTGCATCTACAGTAGGCTGTATATAAGGATGGCATATGGATGACACTAAATAAGGAAAATAACATTTTACTGAACAACTAAAACAATTAGTCTATATTTGTGCATCACTTTATTTATTTATTTATTTATTTATTATTTAAAACATTTGTATTCCACCCTATATCATTAAGATCTCAGGGCAGTGTGCAGATAAAATCAATTTAAACAGGATAGAAAAATAAATAATTTAAATAGCTAAAATATATTAAATTATTAAGCTAGCTAATACCGATTAAAAATAAAAACAATAAAACAGTTAAAACAGTGTGTAAACTCAGGGAATCCGACTAGCCCTCAAAGGCTTTGGTAAAAAGCCGTGTTTTAACTTGACGCCAAAATGAAACCAGTGTCTGCACCAAGGGGAGTTCATTCCACAACTGGGGTGACACAGCAGAAAAAGCCCTCTCCCACGTGCCACTGTAGTATATGTCTTGCACTGGTGGGATGCAGAGGAGGGCTCCTCCAACAGATCTCAATCCTTGGGCAGGCATACATAGGGGGAGGCACTCCGAATATCGAGGTCCCAAGTGGCTTAGGGCTTTAAATGTCATCACTAGCACTTTGAATGCTGACCAGAAATGTATAGGGATGTCAGAGAATTCTGCCACGGACTCCAGTGATGCCAGATTCTTTAGAATCTGCCCCCCCAGAGTCCATGGCAGAAGGGCCTCCCCCCCCGCCACCCCGCGGAATCCCCCCGGGATAGAGTCTACCTGGTGGCAGATGCGGCTCCAGCAGCAGATGCAGCAGTGGAGGCGGAGGTAGTGGCTCCTCTTCCAGCCACTGCCAGGCTGCTGCGGCCGCAAGTGGTGGCTGTCGTAGTGGCCGCCATTTGCGTGGCTGCCTTTTGCCGTGATAGGCTATGTAAATACTTTCGTAGCCTATTACAGCAAAGAGGAGGGGCACAAATGGTGTAGCAGCTGCCATCTGCGTCCCTGCCTTTTGTCATGATAGGCTACATAAATATTATCATGGCTTGCCAGGGACACAAATGGTGGAATGGAGCCGCCGGCGAGGAGGATTCAGCTCCACAATGATCCGGCGGGAGGTGGAGCTGAGTGGGAACATTCTGCCATGGACTCCGGAGGCCGAATTCCCTGGAATTCGGCCTCATTGGAGTCCGTGGCAGAATTCTCCATCATCCCTAGTGTTATGTGATCTTTATGTGATATTCCAGTCAACAGTCTAGCTGCTGCATTTTGCACTAGCTGCAACTTCCTAGTTGTCTTTACCCTTGAATATGTAAACAGAAGGCTAACATGGTTATACTATAATACATTTTACACAATGCAATTATTTATGCTGCCTCGTCTCCATTCCTATAGTTCATATGGGCTTTTCTACATGAAGCTTTTAACCCACACCTTTACCGAGGCTTCTGCTTCCAGATTCTTTGCGGGATTAAGATCAGCTCCTTTACACATTTCTTTCTCTGCCTTTCTATATGTTCCATTATACAACCAGTAGGTGGCACTGTGGTATAGTGGAATTGCACACTTACATGAGATTTCTATGGCATTATAGGGGCTGTTCAGGAAAAAAATACCACGCTTTCCCCATTGAAAACAACAACAAACACGCGGTAATCATCGCAAAGCACAGGTGAGGCCTTGGTGGATGACGACATCATGTAAAAGACCTGCAAAGTATCATAAATGAGCAATCACGAGCACACACCTCATGTAGAAAGGCTTTATATGAGCTACAGTTCATATAGTTCTCAGTTGTCCCCCTAAGGGGGCTTGCCTGGTGCCTATATTGTTATATTTTCAGTGCCAGATAAAGACATTTCTTTTCTTCCAGACGTTTTAGAGATTTGCTTTTTAAGAGTACATGGCTGTTTTTTATATATACTGTGCTGTTGTTTAATGTTACATTGCATTGCATTGTATTATTTTAATCATTTGTATTGTAGGTTATTCTTTGAACCATTTGTAATCTGTCCAGAGAACATTTGTTATTCAGCAGATTAAAAGTACAACAAATAAATAATTAAATAAAATGCCAAACAAAGCCCTGAGTATAGACAAAATATATATTGAGAGTTGTGCCTGTATGTGTAGAATGAAGTTGTGAGAACAATTATGCAATAAGCACTACTGAGTGTCATTAGCAATAGCCTCATTATGTCTGAAGAGTGATATTAATGCTAGCAAGTACCAATATTAATCAAAAGCAGTTCTGGATGATTTAGAGCAGAGATTGTCTGGAAAAAAATTGTTTGCTACACGCCTATGAAGGCTCAGAGTTTCTAACTAGAGCTGTACTAAATGTTTGCATGGAAAGATAGTTGGCCATTTCCTCAAAAAGGATGCTTATGTGAGCCGAAACCAATGTTTGTTGGCCAGTGGAACAGAAACCACTGGCAGAATGGATCACCTCCCACATATGCCCAAAATCTGCTCCAGAGGGTGGAGGGGGAAAGAGAGGAACGGCAAGTCATGTTGCATGAGTGGAGGTCCATTTGCTTAAAAATTGGATGTAGCCCATCTTTAGGCTTTGTTTATATGCACATTAATTTCAACATAATCAATTAACTAATCAATTAACTTACAGATGACTAATGAGCTAAACACTCTTTAATTGGATGATGGCCTTAATCAGAACAAATTTCACAAGTTTACATGCAAACAGTGAGTATGGAATATTCTGGAAGTAAGTACTAGATATAAAATAAACTCCATCAGCAGAAATTTCATTTTATGATACCCACGAAATCTTTCCTATGATAGGGTTCCTTACTGCAACCATCACCCACATCTTCAAAGAGATAGATGTTACAGATCCAGAGAAGCTATTGGTTAATTTAATTACAATGCCATGAAGTTTGCCATTGATTGCAGAAAGCACAGGACTTCAACAGAATTAATTACACTTGATAATGGTATCAGAATAAAATGAGTTTTTGGAGGTAATCAAGCGCTGTAACACAGAGCAATATACTGTTCATGACAAGTATTTTGTATGGTGGAAGGCACTCTGGATAAAGGAAGAAAAAATAATGATCCCCATTAAGTGAAGGAGAGCAGTCTAATAATGGTATGAAGGAGGCCATTATAATTCTTGAAAACATGTCAATGCTATGAACATATGTTCCAGTGCTTAGACATTTCTATTGGCCATGTAAGATATAGAGCTGAATTAAGCATTGCCATTCCAGTCCATTTATGTGCTATGGGAACAAGATTTCCCTTGTCCATGAGGGCTGTCCCTCATGGACAAACATACATTACTTTAAATGTATGTCTAGTAGGGATGGCGGAGAATTTCTCCCCGAAACTTTGGGGGGCCGAGCGCCAACGTGTTCAGCCCCCCAAACAAGTTTCGGGGAGAAATCTCCGCACCCCCCCACCCCCCGCACCCCCCCCCCCGGGACGGGACTTACCTTTGCCGAATGTCCCTCCCGGCGGCGGGTCCGGCCGGCGGTTCGGCGGGTGTTCGTCCTGGGCAGGGGTGGCAGCTGATCTTTCGACCGGCTGCCGCCGCCGCCATTGCAATAAAAGAAAAAAAAAACACCCCCGTGATAGGCTACGTGACGATTAACGTAGCCTATCACGGCTAGATTTGCAAAGTCAGCTGTGATAGGCTACGTCAATCGTCACGTAGCCTATCACGGGTGACTTTAAAAAAAAAGGGCGTACGGATAATGGCGGCCCCCATAGGGAGCCGCCATTCCCGTTCCTTATTTGGTTGCTGTAGTCTACGTAAAGATTTACGTAGACTACAGCGACCAAATAAGGAACGCGAATGGCGGCTCCCTATGGGGGCCGCCATTAGCATACGCGCTTTTTTTTTTTTTAAGTCACCCGTGATAGGCTACGTGACGATTTACGTAGCCTATCACGGCTGACTTTGCAGATCTAGCCGTGATAGGCTACATTAATCGTCACGTAGCCTATCACGGGGGCGTTTTTTTTTGTTTTTTTTTAA
Organism: Heloderma suspectum; assembly: GCF_057233095.1. NCBI lineage: Eukaryota > Metazoa > Chordata > Lepidosauria > Squamata > Helodermatidae > Heloderma > Heloderma suspectum. The sequence goes on from NC_139461.1 coordinate 179,169,250, forward strand.
CGTTTGAGTTCGCGGCCGGGCGAGGCGGGAAGCCTCCTCCCTAGCCTGAATTTCGGCCGGGCGAGGCGGGAAGCCTCCCCCCTGGCCTGAATTTTGGCCGGGTGAGGCGGGAAGCCTCCCCCCCAGCCTGAACTTCGCGGGGGGAGCAGCGAAGCGCCTCCCCCCCACCGCGAACAAGCTTCGATGACAGGTAAGTCACTTTCGTCCGCCCCTAATGTCTAGCAGCTACATCTTGTTTTTACATTTTTACTCCAGGTGTGCAAGGGCCCCCCAGTCCAAAACCTGACCCTAGCCTGGGGACAGGGGGCATTTTGAGATCATGATTAGACCCCCCAAGGCTACTCTAGAGTAAAAATGTAAAGAAGACATAGCTGCTAGACACATATTTAAAGTAATGTCTGTTTTGGCACCCATTCACTTCAACTAAGATTCCACATGTGAGTTGCTGCCCCTTCATTGAAGAGACTCTTCATGTATCGTAGCACACATAACACTTCAACCATAACTATGGTCCAGGGCTGGTCATAATGAGCACATCACATCTGTGCACATCGGTTTCCAGTTAGGCTCTGGGTACAGGGCTGAGTGCAAAATATCTCTTATGAAGCGTCCCTTCATGTTGGAGCAATGGTTCTGAGCTTCCCCCATGACCCCTTAGTCTACAGATAGGCGTATAGAAAAGAAGTGCTGTTTTTGACCTTTAAAGCCTTAAACGGTTTGGGACCAAGTTACTTGGACCGTCTTCACCAATATCAGCCTGCTCACACATTAAGATCAGAAAAAGAGGGCCTTCTCATTTGCTCACCCGTGGGAGCAGTCAGGTGGGTGATCACACGTGAGAGGGCCTTCTCTGCAGCAGCCCCACACCTTTGGAACAAGTTGCCATTGGAAAACTGCCATGCTCTGTCACTGCAGGCTTTTAAGAAGGCCTTGAAAGCATATTACTTTACTATGGCCTTCTCTTGATATGACTGTTGTTGTTGTGGCTGTTACTGCTGTTGTTATTGTTGTTGCTGGTTTTATTGTTGGCTTTTAGTGTTGTTTTTATTGTTTGTATGTTTTTATCGCTTTTAATATTTTAACTGTTTTTTTGTGTATTTTATTGCTGTAAGTCGCCTTGGGAGGGCTTCTGCCCTGAAAGGCAGCCAAGAAATTTTTTAAATAAAATAAAGATCTTTTCATCTCACTGGCCTAGTTCGCAGGGAATGGTAACCATGGTAACCAAGGAGGCTGGCTCATTACCATGAATGAGCTAGCATCCTAGGTCACACGGCTCGACTGTTCCCACTTGGCTCGTGCAGTAAGTGAAGTGCTTGGCTCAGTTAATTAGTTGCTCATGGGTTAGCATGTGTTTGTTAACCATGGTCATGTCTATTTTGGCCTTCATAACTAAATTGAGAGCTGGTGCAGTACTTTTAAGTTGTTGTATAGACTCACTCCCATTGAATGAACCACTGCATTCTGAACCACATGAATTATGTACAAAGGTAGCCCTCCACCCTGTAGATCTGGGGTCCCCAACATGGTGCCCATAGGCACCAGTGTGCCCATGAAAGTCTCTGTTGGAGCCTACCAGACTCCCGACTTTCCTATTTTTTTTCTTTCTTTTTTTACATGAGGCATTTATTGTGCACTCGACATTCCTTTCTCATGGTTGTTTATGGATTCTTTACATGACATTGTGATCCCCCACTTTCGCTTCTGTTTTTTAGTAGCACTTTCCCATTTTTGTTTGTTTGTTTTTTAGTGTGGGGAAAATTGAGTATTATTTGTGAAACCAAAAGAAAACATATTTTCCTACTTGTGCAAATGTGATATCCTACTGTACAAGAGTGCCACCTAGAGGTTATGTCATGGAAAAGCAGGGAAGGAAACACTCTTCGTGTAGTGCTCAGATCTCAATTCTGTGATGAAACCAAAAGTAGATACAGTGGATTAACAATCTTGTGTAGAAAAATTCTTTATTTCTTAAGATTTTTAAAATCTGTCATACTGCAAAGTGAAACTTTATTTGGATTCAAAAGAGTGGTTTTGTGCTCTGGCATTCTGACGCCACCTCTCTGCCTTAGGTTCTTGGGCAAATTATTCTCAGTTTAGTCTCACCACTTTGCCCTCTGGGAAATAAGTGTTTTGTGACTGGCCATCCCCACCATGGCAGCCATTTATGAATAGGCAAGGCCCTCCATGGCATTCATTTTGTGAGAGCACCCACAACACTCTCTCACAATTCCATAAGTGCTGACTAACTCCCCCCCCCCAAAGTTGGAGACCCCTGCAAGTAGACTGCCTTACTTTCTACCCTGGAGGCTACCAAGGCATGTATCACAACACATGTATAGTAGGGATGGACAACTTGGTCTATTTCTGGTCTATTACCTTAAGATTATCCTCAGCGGCCCTTCTCTGTGAGCCCCTGACAAAGGAAGTGAGGCAGGTGGCTACTAGGAGGAGGGCTTTTTCTGCTGTGGCACCCTGGCTCTGGAATGAGCTCCCTAGTGAGGTTCTCCTGGCACCTACATTCTATTCCTTTCGGCGCCAGGTGAAGACCTTTTTATTTTCCCAGGCATGTTAGCATTTTAGCTTTCTAGTCTTTTAGCTTTGCTGTTTTAAATCTCTATTTTAAATTCCTGCACTGCTGCTAGGATTTATTGTGGTTGCATTGTTATATTGTGGTTTTAATGTTCTATATATTTTACATTGATAGAAAAAAAAATGTAAAATACAACATTCCCCTTTATGGATCACTGCCTTGTTGTGGCGAAGGGGCTTGCGTAACTCAGTGAAGCCATAAGCTATGCTGTGTACGGCCACCCAAGACGGACAGGTCATGGCAGAGAGTTCTGACAAAATGTGGTCCACTGGAGAAGGAAATGGCAACCCACTCCAGTATTCTTGCCAAGAAAACCCCATGGAACGTATCACAAGGCTAAAAGAGATGACGCCGGAAGATGAGCCCCTCAGGTCGGAAGGTGTCCAATATACTACTGGGGAAGAGCAGAGGGTATTTCCAAGTAGCGCCAGAAAGAGTGAAGCAGCTGGGCCAAAGCCGAAAGGACACTCAGCTGTGGATGTGTCTGGTGGTGAAAAGAAAATCCGATGCTGTAAAGAACAATATTGTTTAGGAAAATGGAATGTTAGATCAATGAATCAAGGTAAGCTGGAGGTGGTCAAACATGAGATGGCAAGATTGAACATCGACATCTTGGGAATCAGCAAACTAAAATGGACAGGAATGGGCGAATTTAATTCAGGTGACCATCATATCTACTATTGTGGCCAAGAATCCCTTGGAAGAATGGAGTAGCACTCATAGTCAACAAAAGGGTGGGAAAAACAGTACCGGGGTACAATCTCAAAAATGATAGAATGATCTCAGTACGAATCCAAGGCAAACCATTCAACATCACAGTAATTCAAGTCTATGCCCCAACCACTGATGCCGAAGAAGCTGAGGTTGATCGGTTCTATGAAGACCTCCAACACCTTCTAGAACTAACACCAAAAAAAGATGTCCTCTTCATCATAGGGGACTGGAATGCTAAAGTAGGAAGTCAAGAAATCACCGGGATAACAGGCAGGCATGGCCTTGGTGTACAAAATGAAGCAGGACAAAAGCTAATAGAGTTTTGCCAAGAGAACATGCTGATCATAGCAAACACTCTTTTCCAACAGCACAAGAGACGACTCTACACATGGACATCACCAGATGGTCAATATCGAAATCAGATTGATTATGTCCTTTGCAGCCAAACATGGAGAAGCTCCATATAGTCAGTCAAAACAAGACCTGCAGCTGACTGTGGCTCCGATCATGAGCTGCTTCTTGCAAAATTTCGGCTGAAATTGAAGAACATCGGGAAAACCACTAAACGATTCAGGTATGGCCTAAATCATATCCCTTATGAATATACAGTGGAGGTGAGGAATAGATTTCAGGGATTAGACCTGATAGACAGAATGCCTGAGGAACTATGGACAGAGGTCCGTAACATTGTTCAGGAGGCAGCAACGAAATCCATCCCAAAGAAAAAGAAATGCAAGAAAGACAAGTGGCTGTCTGATGAGGCTTTACAAGTAGCTGAGGAAAGAAGGGAAGCAAAAAGCAAGGGAGAAAGGGGAAGATATATCCAACTGAATGCAGAGTTCCAGAGAATAGCAAGGAGAGACAAGAAGGCCTTCTTAAATGAACAATGCAAGGAAATTGAGGAAAACAACAGAATGGGAAAGACTAGAGATCTCTTCAAGAAAATTGGAGATCTCAAGGGAACGTTTTGTGCAAAGACAGGCGTGATAAAGGACAAAGAAGGCAGGGACCTCACAGAAGCAGATGAGATTAAGAACAGGTGGAAAGAATACACAGAAGAACTATACAGGAAAGATCTTAATGTCCTTGATAGCCGTGATAGTGCGGTCACTGAACTTGAGCCGGACATCCTCGAGAGTGAAGTCAAGTGGGCCTTAGGAAGCATTAGTAACAACAAAGCTAGTGGAGATGACAGTATTCCAGCTGAGCTATTTAAGATCCTAAAAGATGATGCTGTTAAAGTGCTGCACTCAATATGCCAACAAATTTGGAACACTCAACAATGGCCGCAAGACTGGAAAAGGTCAGTTTACATTCCAATTCCAAAGAAGGGCAACGCCAAAGAGTGTTCAAACTACCGCACAATTGCGTTCATTTCACATGCCAGCAAGGTGATGCTCAAAATCCTACAAGCTAGGCTTCAGCAGTATGCGACCCGAGAACTACCGGAAGTACAAGCTGGGTTTAGAAGAGGCAGAGGAACTAGAGATCAAATCGCCAACATTTGCTGCATCATGGAGAAAGCAAGAGAATTCCAGAAAAACGTCTATTTCTGCTTCATTGACTATGCTAAAGCCTTTTATTGTGTGGATCACAACAAACTGTGGCAAATTCTTAAAGTGATGGGAGTACCAGACCACCTTACCTGTCTCCTGAGAAACCTGTATGAGGGTCAAGAAGCAACAGTAAGAACCGGACATGGAACAACTGAGTGGTTCAAAATTGGGAAAGGAGTACGACAAGGCTGCATATTGTCACCCTGCTTATTTAACTTATATGCAGAGTACATCATGAGAAATGCTGGGATGGATGAATCAGAGGTCGGAATTAAGATTGCTGGGAGAATTATCAACAACCTCCGATATGCAGACGATACCACCCTAATGGCAGAAAGTGAAGAGGATCTAAAGAGCCTCTTGTTGAGGGTGAAAGAGGAGAGTGCAAAAGCTGGTTTGAAACTCAACATTAAAAAAACTAAGATCATGGCATCTGGCCCCATCACTTCCTGGCATATAGAAGGGGAAGAAATGGAAGCAGTGACAGATTTTACTTTCTTGGGCTCCAAGATCACCGCAGACGGTGACTGTAGCCATGACATTAAAAGACGCTTGCTCCTTGGGAGGAAAGCTATGGCAAACCTAGACAGCATAGTAAGAAGCAGAGACATCACCTTGCCAACAAAGGTCCGTCTAATCAAAGCTATGGTTTTCCCAGTAGTAATGTATGGCTGTGAGAGCTGGACTATAAGGAAGGCTGAGCGCCGAAGAATTGATGCTTTCGAACTGTGGTGCTGGAGAAGACTCTTACGAGTCCCCTGGACTGCAAGGAGGTCAAATCAGTCCATCCTAAAGGAAATCAACCCTGAGTGCTCATTGGAAGGACAGATACTGAAGCTGAAGCTGAAATATTTTGGCCACCTAATGCGAAGAGAAAACTCTCTGGAAAAGACCCTGATGCTGGGAAAGACTGAAGGCAAAAGGAGAAGGGGACGGCAGAGGATGAGATGGCTAGATAGCATCACCGATGCAATGAATATGAACCTGAGCACACTCCGGGAGAATGCGCAGGACAGGAAGGCCTGGCGTGCTAGGGTCCATGGGGTCACGAAGAGTCGGACATGACTGAACGACTGAACAACAACAACATATTTTACATTGTTTTATTGTGTGCCTTTTGGTTTTAATTTTTGTCAACCACCCAGAGAGCTTTGGGTTTGGGGTGGTGTAGAAATGAAATAAATAAATAAAATAAATTTCTGGTCCATGCCCCTTTCTCATATATTCACCCATATTCACAGCTTGGGACTGCAATGCCTGATGGCACGCCTCTCCTGAAATGACTACCTGTACTCTGTGTTTAGTATCTAAGATCCTCCTCTGGGTGCCTCCTCCAAGGGAAGGTGGCAACAAGGGAGAAGGCTTCTCAGTGGTGGCCCCCCATCTGTGGAATGAGCTCCCCAATGAGCTATGCCTGGCGCCAATGTTGTTATCTTTTCCACTCCAAGTTAAGACCTTCCTCTTTTCACAGGCATTTGGTAGCACATGATAAGTTTTAATCAGTCCTGGATATGTCTTTAGTTATGACTGGCTGTTCAAAGTTGTTTTTGTCAATGGCTTTTAAACTTTGTATATTGTATTTTAATGTTTTAACTTCTGTAAACCACCCAGAGAGCTTCAGCTACGAGGTGATATAGAAATGTAACAACAACAACAGCAACAGCAACAGCAGCAGCAGCAACAATCCATTCCGTCCTAATTTTACATTAAATTGCATTAAAAAACATTAAAATCCACACCAAAAATGCAATTCTCTCAAAATACACAATTCTAAATATATTTTATCTCAAAATGTTATATAAATGCATTGCATTTTGATACTTTTTTGAGCCACAATCTGCATTACGACATTCCGGCAGCGCTAAAGCCACTGGATAACTAAAGTACAATTTACACATTAGTCCAGAAGGTGCAGGTCAGGAGAATTCATATCAGAATGAGAATTCACAGAGATCGAATTCTTCTAGCACCCCAGTATATAGCATATACCAAACTTTAGTGATGTTCCCCGAGTTGTAGAATATATTACTGGGCTCAATACCTCTCTCCAGATTAATTTTAGCACCTGCTACTTGAATCACTGATTGGGCTTAACTATATGGCTTGAAACCTGTTCAACTCTTGTTTCCTAGGAAGGAACGAGGGAAAAAGCCACCTACGGTTGCAAATAGCAGAAGGGATTTCCCCCCTGTTGCATCTCCGTTGTTTTGTAAGACATCCTTGATTCAATCACTCCCAGTTTCAGTCTTCTCTGTAATTTTAAATGTTCCTTGTAACTCAAGGATGATGTGAAATTCTGACAGCAGCCGAGCGATGACAAATACCTCTTGTGTGCGAGACGCTGACATAAATGATCCACGCAGTCAAAAGGGAATTGGAGAGGGAGCGTGAATATCTTGCAATGTAGAACAAATGTGCCACCATTCCTGCCATCACTCTGCTTATGCTAACTTCTCAATTGTCTAGTCATGGCTGTGACAACAGTGGTCTCGGAGGTAGGGATGGTGGAGAATTCCACCACGGACTCCAGTGAGGCCGGATTCTAAGAATCCGCCCCCTGGAGTCCACGGTGGAATGAAAGACTCAGTTCCACCACCCGGGGGAATCTGCGCCGGCCAGATCCTACCTGCCGCCATCCGTCTGCTGCTGTCCGCTGCTGCCTGTGTTTGGACGCAAATGGCGTCCGGCGTAGAGGACACCATTTGCATCCCTGCCTTTTGCTGTGATAGGCTATGTAAAGATTTATGTAGCCTATCACAGCAAAAGGCTGGGACGCAAATGGCATCTGCTACGCCAGACGCCATTTGCGGCCACAGACCGGCCATGGCCGGGATTCCGGCCGCGGCCAGAGCCAGCCAGCGGCTCCACAGACTTGCCACGGAGCGGAGCCAGCCAGGGAGGATTCCAGGGGGAGGACCGGATCACCTCCCCATCCCCGCAGACCCACGGGCAGACGAGGGTGAGTACAATCCATACACCCCTACTCGGAGGTGATTGCCAAGCAAATTGCTGTACAATATAGTGGAGGAGGAAGATACTAAGCAACCACTTCCACCACAACTTACCATATCAGTGCCTTTATTTTTCAGACCCATTATCCCAAGCGTCTCAGGGGGCATGTATTTCATACTGTCCTCACAATCAACCTGTGAAACAAGTTAAGCTGAGAAATAGTAACTTGTCGTTATGCTGTCAAAATTTGCTGTGTCACTACGACAACTAGATTAGATTTACATCAGCATGTAAATCTAATCTAGGAGGTTCATAATTCTCGAATGCCTAACAAGCTCAGACTTATTTCCATAATTTGTATGTCCATAATTAAAACCGAGGTTGGTTATGTGTTCATTTCGATTTTCTGTGGGTGCATGTTTATTTATTTGTATTTATTACATGTATGATGCTTAGTCATGCTCTGCATGAATAACCATCCTCCTTTGAGCATGCTCAGATGTTGATTGCTGTAACCCTTTACATTCCAAAGGGAATGGAAAAGTCCCATTAGCAGTGCACCCGGATACAGAATTATTTTACTTTAACCCTTTAGTTACTCTACAGTGGGAGCAATCTCCTCCTGCAAAAAACCTACTCCTCATTTTTGTTGACGGAGCGACTGCTTCTGCAGCTCCTGCCTCCAACTATGGCTATATGTCCATGTCAATCTACCAGTCTACTACTGTAAAAAAGCACATTGGAGGAGGATGCATTATATCATGATGTGCAGCATGGAGAAGAACACTATGTATGATAGAGGTCTACAAAATTATGCCTGGTGTGGAGAATGTGGATAGGGAGACATTTTTCTCCCTCTCTCAAAATACTAGAACTCAGGGTCATCCCATGAAGCTGATTGGTGGGAGATTCAGGATAGATAAAAGTAGGGATGTACGAAAGGCACTTACCTGGTCCCGAGGCTTGCTTTGCGGTGGGGGGGAGGCGCTTCGGTTCTCCCCCCGAAGTTCAGGCCGGGGGGGGAGGCACCCTGCCTCACCCGGCCAAAATTCAGGCTGAGGGGGGAGGCGCTCCGTCTCGCCCGGCCGAAATTCAGGCCGGGGAGAAGCGCCCCGTCTCCCCAGCCGCAAAATAAAAAAGTGAAAAAAAAGACCCGTGATAGGCTACGTAACGCTTTACGTAGCCTATCACGGCTAGATTTCCAAAGTCAGCCGTGATAGGCTACGTAACGATTTACGTAGCCTATCACAGCTGACTTTGGAAATCTAGCCGTGATAGGCTACGTAAAGCGTTACGTAGCCTATCACGGGTGTTTTTTTTTTTTACTTTATTTTGTAATAGCAGCGGCAGCAGCCGGTCGGAAGACCGGCCGCCACCCCCGCCCCCAACGAACCACCGCCGAACTCCCGCTGGGACCCGCCACCAAGAGGGACATTCGAGGGAGGTAAGTCCCATTCAGGGGGGGCGGGGGGGGTGGAGAATTTCACCAACATTTTCGGGGGGCCGAATGCGTTGGCATTTGGCCTCCCCGAGATTCGTGGAAAAATTCTCCGCCATCCCTAGATAAAAGGAAGTACTTCTTCACACAGCGCAGAGTTAAACTATGGAATTTTCTACCACTGGATGTAGTGATGGCCACCAATTTGGATGACTTTAAAAAGGGGTTGGACAAATTCCTGGAGGAGAAAGACAAAGCCATTTAAAATGACCACGCCAGTCCTGGAGCATAGGAGGGAGAATAATACATTGTGCAGGGCTCCAGGACCTTTTTCTTTCTTTAAAACAGCATTGCTTTAAACAAATAGTTTATCTCTCAGGCACACCTAAGACAGCCTTCTTTTGGAAAGGCCTAGGAAGAGGAAGTGTTTTGTCTGAAAGTAAACTCCCCAACGGAGAGGGAGGATTTCAGTTTTAAAAGAACACCGACAAACAAGGCGGTAAGCACAAATCATTAAAAAAAACACCTTACATACTTATTATTGTTATATTACTGTACTGCATTTTTATTTACGAAATTCCGTGACTTTTTGCGACTCTTTGCGAAATTCCATGACTGCTGGCTCTGCAGGGCATTGTGGTGCCATTCTGCAGAGGATTCCATGGCATGGACTGAAGGGAATTCGATCCCATTTCAGTCTATGGTGGAATTCTCTGACATCCCTAGTCTTGATGGCTATGTGCTACCTCTGGTACCAATGGCAGTGAGCCTATGTACACCAGTTGCTGGGGAACATGGGTGGGAGGGTGCTGTTGCACTCCTGTTCTGCTAGTGGGTTCCTGGTCAACAGCTGGTTGGCCACTGTGTAAACAGAATGCTGGACTAGATGGACCTTTGGTCTGATCCAGCAAGGCTCTTCTTATGTTATTCTTTGATCAAAACAAATAATTTATGCCCATTGATTGCAATGGGAGAGTTATGCATTTGGAAACTAAGCATGACCTTCAACCTATCCTAATCTTCCTTATTTGGAGCCAAAAGATTTGTAATGTCGTAGGTGATTCGAACCTGCAGTTCATAAACTGATGACTGCAACAGCAGAAGGGGTCTTGCATGTTTAAAGGAGCCAACGCCCAGATCAAACAACATGTAGCAGAGGTGGGGAACCTCAGGACCACAGGCTAAAACTGGCCTGCTTGGGGTTCCAGTCCTGTTCTCCCAAATGACCATGCTGCTTTTCCCTGAGCACCAATCAGCTGATGGTTTCTCAGTTCTTGTACATTTCCCCCCATTCTAAAAGGTTGAAATGCCTCTTCTAAAGCTTAGTTACCGACAGGAAAAACTTTAAAGAAAAATATGCTGTCCCATTTTGCCTCCAGCCCCACCCACCACTGGACTGCAGCCCCTGACAGCTTCTCTGAAATTGACTTTGGCCTAGGGATGGCGGAGAATTTCTCCCCAAAACTTTGGGGGGCCGAGCGCCAACATGTTCGGCCCCCCGAACAAGTTTCAGGGAGAAATCCTCCAAACCCCCCCCGCCCCCCGCCCCTCCCCCCGGGACGGGACTTACCTTCACCGAATGTCCCTCCCGGTGGCTGGTCCGGCCGGCGGTTCGGCGGGTGTTCGAGCGAGGCGAGAGCGGCAGCCGGTCTTTCAACCGGCTGCCGCCGCTGCCATTGCAATGAAAGAAAAAAAAAATGCCCCCTGATAGGCTACGTGACGATTCACATAGCCTATCACGGCTAGATTTGCAAAGTCAGCCATGATAGGCTACGTGAATCGTCACGTAGCCTATCACGGGTGACTTAAAAAAAAAAGAGTGTACGGATAATGGCGGCCGCCATTCCCGTTCCTTATTTGGTCGCTGTAGTCTACGTAAATGTTTACGTAGACTACGGCGAAAATAAGGGCAACGCAAATAGTGTTGCCCTTATTTTCGCCGTAGTCTACGTAAACATTTACGTAGACTACAGCGACTAAATAAGGAATGCGAATGGCAGCTCCCTATGGGGGCCGCCATTCGCGTACGCGCTTTTTTTTTTTAAAGTCACCCGTGATAGGCTACGTGACGATTCACGTAGCCTATCATGGCTGACTTTGCAGATCTAACCGTGATAGGCTACGTGAATCGTCACGTAGCCTATCAGGGGGCGTTTTTTGTGGGTTTTTTTTAACTTTCGCGTTCGCGGCCGGGCGAGGCGGGAAGCCTCCTCCCCGGCCTGAATTTCGGCCGGGCGAGGCAGGAAGCCTCCCCCCCGGCCTGAACTTCACGGGGGGACCAGCGAAGCGCCTCCCCCCCACCGCGAACGTCCTTCGAGGACAGGTAAATGACTTTCGTCCACCCCTACTTTGGCCCTTGGAGTGAAAGAGGTTCAACATCGCTGACATATTGAGAGCTCACATTCATGTGTGTGTGTGTGTGTGTGTGTGTTTCAAAGAAGTCACTATTCAACTAGTCATCAAGTAATGAGACACATTTGTGTGAACAAGCTTTGGAGAAATTTGATCTCAGCTTGTGTATAAAGTCAGAATGTGTTTTGCAGTATGGATAACAAAAGAGAGTTTAACGTGCAAGCCAATCCTATGCCTGCTTACTCAGAAGAAAGCATCACTATGTTTAATGTGCAGCTGCATGGAAAGGTGTAAAGAATTCAGGGATGTATGAAACACCTACCTGGCTCCGCGCTGGGCAATCCGCGGCAGGGGGAAGGCGCTCTGTCCCTCCCTCCAGAATCCTCGATGGGGGGGAGGTGATCCGGTCCTCCCCCCCGTTATCCTGCCTGGCCGGCTCCACTCCGCGGCCAAGCCACAGAGCCACCGGCCGGCTCCGGCTGCCCGCAGCCGGACATCCGGCTGCTGGGCAGCCCTGCAGGGATGCAAATGGTGGCTGTCGTAGCTGCCATTTGCGTCCCTATATTGAGCTGTGATAGGCTACGTAAATATTTACATAGTCTATCACGGCATGGGGAAAAACCCCAGCGTACGCAAATGGCAGTAGCCGCTGCCATTTGCGTACGCTGGGTTCCCCCCCCCACCATGATAGGCTACGTAAATACTTACGTAGCCTATCATGGCCTCCGCAGGGATGCAAATGGTGTCTCTGAGTTAGCTGTGATAGGCTATGTAAGTATTTACATAGCCTATCATGGCTATGAAGAGGAGGAAGCGAATGGTGGCCACAGGACGGCCGCCATTTGCAAAGCAGCGTGGACGGGAGCAGGTATGTGCTCCGTTTTGCATGCCTTTTGTGGGTTGGGGGCGGCGGGGACTTCGTCCCGCGCGTCTTTCGTGGGTTGGGGGGGCGGGGGCTTCATTCTGCGATGGATTTCGGGGGGCTGAATGCACTGGCATTCGGCCTCAACAAGATCCGTCACAGAATTCTCTGACATCCCTAAGAGAATTGCAGCTGTCCAGCCACAGACTATTCATGATTACTTGGAAGTCAGTCATAATAAGTTCATGAACGTGCTCTCCCATGCAAAAGTAAGCCTGCGTAGGATTCACAGCTCTGGTCATCTGGACATTAAGAGTGCCTAACATATAATTTGTACTAAATAGAAGAGCTGGGGAAAAGGTAGATGTGTTCTGCTGGGTCACTACTGGCTAGTTTCTAGAGGACCAACCACCACTTGCTGGTTGCTGGGCTTATTGTAAGGCATGCAGGACTCGGTGAACCTCCTCTAGGGATGTGCAGCACAGCTTGCAGCCCACCAGACATTTCGGCACACAACTCCCATCATCCTTCACTATTGGCTATGCTGGCTAGGGCTGACGGGAGTTATAGGCCAAAATATATGGAGGGCCACAACTTGCCCACCTCGGCTCTAATCCAATAAGGTACTTGTTATATTTTTAATTTTAATGTAGTATGCACACTCAAGATCAGTTAACACAGAATACTTATGCCTTAACTGAGCATGCAGTCTTGCTTGGTAAATTCAAAAGACATAAGTACACAACAGAGGGTGTGTGTGTGTTTAATAGTGGAGACGATGAAAGACTGGAGTCCTCCCTGCACCCCTCCAACTCCCAGCTAAATAGATGCTCAACACTACAGTAAATATCAATGTAGAGGAGAGTGAGAGTTTGCTTGTTTGTTTTTGCAAATTTGATGTCAAAATACTCTAGGGGAAAATAACCCCGGCACATTATAGAGCCACCAAAGCCAACTGTCCAGATGGTATCAGCTATCTGCAGCCTATTAAAGTTAGCTGTATAGTGTTTGGCTTGCTATGATGCATCACTCTTTAATTATTCCATTGATCTTTCTGGATTTCTGGCAAATGGGAAAATTGCCAGACTCATACCCCTTTTACAAGGAACATGACCTAATTTGGCTAATTAAGAGGCATTACAGTAACTGTTCATATCTAATTCAAAGTAGTTACAATCCCAATTTGATTATCGTGTGTGCGTGCAGCTCAGTTTCAGGGATGAGAGCACCTTTGTACTTGTCCTCTGACCCAGAACAGAATCTGCTGGGTTTTTTTGTTTTTTTCCCCCATAGCCTAGTGGTTTTCAAGCTTCTGACCCATAGGGAACCCTTTCCCCCACTGATTTCTCTGGAATGCCTGTGCAACCAACTGGTATATTTCCCCTTAGGAATTCTGGAGGGGGGATATCCCTGCACATGCCCAGTAAGAGAGTGAGATAAAGAGTGGCCACCATTATGAGCAGTTACCTCCATGCAGTTTGGAAGAAGCTTGCTTCCTCCTCTCTGTAAGGCCCTGAACCCTTGAGACAAGTTAGTAGTGAGGTTTCCTTTAAAAATTGTAAAGAGTCATGATTTTCCCAAAACACTATGCGTTCCTTGTCTGTAATTCCCATGAGTTCCTTGTCTGTATATTCTTTTAAATTATATAAAGGGCTGTCTGTAAAGTCTGTTCCTGAGTTACTGGACTCTGATCCACTTTGAGGAGACTGCTGTGGAGCTGAGGTGAAACGAGAAGAAGAGACTGCTTTCCCCTTTGGCCAGCAGAAGAAAAAAAAACCAAGCTTCAGGGAGACATTTCATTGATATTTTTGTTGCGGACCCAATCTGGAAGACAGAACTCTGGGTGGGCTGTGCTGTGTTTTATTGTTTTGTGATATGTGAATTGATATTTAAGTAAAATTCTTATATGTGTATTATTATTGTTGATAAGTAAGAAATTAAAATAATATATGTTAGTTATCCCTGTGTAAAGCATTTGCTGTGAGTCCCTTTAGAGACCCTGTAGAAAGCGTTACAACTGCATGTTTGCAACAGAACATCTACACATTAGACACAATTACAGGATAAGGAGGAGGAGCCTTAGTCCTTCACACGTAGGGATGAAAGAATCAGAGATTTTCATGCTCACCAGCATTCTCTGAAATGCAGTTTTTCGAGCTTATTTTGCCTTCCTCCTGTTTCCATTTTCAATCTATTTTTTGGCTCATTCGAATGAGAAAAGTGCACATTTTGAATGGGAACAATGTGCATTTTTGTGTGAATTTTTCAAAGGTGTGCATTCTCTCCCCCAACTCCCCAATTGACTAAGGTGTAAAAATGTGCATTTTCAGAACATGATCATGAGTTTCATGAATTTGCATACATTTTTTGGGGGGGAATTCTGCTGCTTGTGCTGGTATTTAGGATTGTGAACATGACATTTTTGGATGATCTGCGGACATAAACAAAATTCTCATACGTCCCTACTCACATTGTCCTGCATGAAGTGTGGAAGCACTGAAATGTGCCTAACACCGCCCTGTGGCTGAGCAATGCAGGGTAAGATCAGTAATGAGGCCGGTGGCCCCGATTTCAGTGGGGCTGTGATTGCATTCCGGGTTTCAGTCAGAACGAGCCAGAACTCTAAAGGAGCTATAGAAGGTGCTGAACCTATTTTGGGGATAGGGTTGAGCACCTCGGATAACTATATTAGAGTTCTGGCTGGTTCTGACTAAAACCCGGAATGGAAGCACAGCCCCACCAAAATTGGAGCCTTCAGTGGGAATGTGTACACTCAGGGGAGCCTGCCTGGAAGTACTGATTTTCTCATCAGGCTTCCTCATGGTGGAGCTTCACGTAAAGGATGTAGTATTTGAAAACTGTTTTTACATTGATTGGTCCAATCACTGGTCATTTGTTTGTATTATATTTCAACATTTAAATCCTGCCTTTCAGCTACCAGTGGTGCATGTTCACAGGTGCTGTGTACATAGTATACAGTGTATTCAGTACACATCAGTATGCTGATTTATAGTTTATTAGCAGGATGCCCACTAAGCAGAAGGACTTTTTATTAGGGATGGTGCAGGTGCCCAATTCGGTCCAGGAGACTGGCAGACCCCTCCCCCCACACCCCTAAGCCGTGCCTGCCGAGCCCCTGGCCCCGCTCAACCACCCTCCGTGCTTGATGAGCCACCAGACCTCACCCAGGCCCCATCGGCGAGCACCACAATTGCCATTTTGTGAAAAAAATGGTGATCGTGATATGCACGCATTGAGTTGTACTGAAAATGGCATCGTGAATGGCCCATATATGCAACACTACAGGTGTAAATGAAACATTTACACCTGTAATCTTGCGTATATGGGCCATTCATGGAGCCATTAGCATACAAGTAGATGTGCGCATATCACAACTGCCGTTTTTTTTCACAAAATGGTGCTCGTGGCGCTCAAGGACAGGTCCCAGGTGAGTGTGGGCAGCTCAGCGAGTGGCAGGGAGCTCGAGTGCGCATCCAGGGGCATTTGAGTAGGGGCCGAGGATAGGTGGGTGCCCAGAGAACCTGGATGGGGCCAGGGGCGTCCATCCCTACTTTTTATTGGTATACATCATTGCTATAGGTGTGGCTGGGTCTAATGTATCATATGTAGTTATGTGTGTATGTGTTGGAGGGTGCCTACAAGGAGTTTGTGACCCTACTGCTCCTATACACTGTTACTCAGATGTCTATTGAGACAATTTTTGTGTAGGCTAATGGGGGTTTTTGAACTTGGCAGCACATCTTGTCATAGTGAGGTGAGGATTTTCAAACATGGAGACAACAGGGAGGAAAAACGAGAGACATTTGGTCTACTGACCACTGATGTCAAAATGTCCCTTAACAGGGGCTTAAGAGGATCTTATTCTTACTTTTGCAGATCTTATAGGAGGATGAGGCATCTGTAAACTCTCTCTGAGGTGAAAAGTTGTAGGTTGTACAAAAAAGGTCTATTACCTTCCTCTCTCTCTCCACATTCAGATGGTACCTTTCCCACTTGGGCCAGCAAAACAGTTGTGTGGGGAAAGACTCACATACTTGCAGACATCTGGAACACTGTTATAGAGATAATCTGCAGTTTAGCTTCCCCAAAGCCCCTTTGATTGTGATAGCGTTAATCTATTATTAATTTAATATCAATAAAAAGGCACATCTTCAAAGCCAGGGACAAAGGCAGCAGATGTTAAAATAAAACAGAACATCATTCCTCTCCCCCCACCCCCAACCCCATTAGCAAACTGGCAATGCAAAATATCAACAATGATAAACTCTAAAATACGCAGATGTGAAGTATCCTAGATAAACTCTAAAATATGCAGATGTGAAGTATCCTTTCCTTTCCAGTGATCAGATCACCCTCCCCAGCCCACCCTGGCTGATGCCCCCATAACAAAACTTTAAAAAGAAAGAATAAGGGGATTGAAGGGAAGTGGGGAGACTGAGGAGGTAAGAAAAAGAAAGAAAGAGAGAAGCAAATGATGCTCTTATCTTGACCATGCATCACGTAGGCCAGTGGCTTTCAAGCATTCTAACTTGGGAAACCCTTTCCACATTGACCTGTTTGCCTGTCCATATTCTGAAGAATCTGTTTGGGTTGCAGATGGCAGATGCCACCTGCAAATACTCCTCACTCTCACTCATGTGGGCCTGTTGGGTCTCACCATTGTCCCATGCGAGTTGATGTTGTGCCTTAGAACACTAGGCTTTGGCTGGAAGGGCAGGCCCAGCAACTGGGTCAGGTCACAC
This sequence comes from Heloderma suspectum, assembly GCF_057233095.1. Lineage (NCBI taxonomy): Eukaryota > Metazoa > Chordata > Lepidosauria > Squamata > Helodermatidae > Heloderma > Heloderma suspectum. The sequence goes on from NC_139461.1 coordinate 179,186,477, forward strand.
TAATTCTGCCACCACCCATTAAAAAATGTGAGAGGATGACACAGGAGAGACAAAGATAGGAAAAGAGGGAGGGAGTGACCAACTGGTGCAATTAGATAATTTTTTAACCTGGTCTTAGGGGGTGGGGTGGCCTTAGACAGGCATGTGAAATACAAAACTCACATTTCTCACCTCCTGCTGCCATTCCATGCTTTACAACTGCTTTAATTTTCCTGCTATGCTGGAGCAAAACAACAACAACAAAACCCCTGTTTGCCAACAATGATTTTTTTTTAAGCAATACTCTGAGGATGTGAAGTTTCACATTTTAAAGTCATTTAAATCATAGCTCTCTCATGACTACAGGAATAAAATGGAATTTGCTCCTCCTGCCCTGATGCTAAATATATTTGCTTGAGAATAAGCACCATTTTCTTATAGAAAAGGAACATATCTGTAACACATTGTTATCTTTTCAGTGCAGGGTTAAAACTTAAAACTTCCCTCTTCTCTCAGGCATTTGGCAGCATGTAATAAATTTGTAACTAGGTCCATGATTGTCTTTGTATCGTCCTTGGCTGATAGTTTAAAGCATTTATTTAGATATATGCTATCTGTTTATATGGTTTTTATGTAAATACTTTTTGTACTTAATGTGTTTTTGTGTTTTTTAATTTTTGTGAATGGCCTGGAGAGCTTTGGCTATGAAATTAAACTTCTGAGCATGACCAGGGTAGTGTATGTCCATCAGTCTCAGAGAGAAGTGGCAAAAAGCAAGAGATTTATTAAGGCTTGACTTGGGCTGCCTGCCATACACGGCTGGTAGGCTGTGCCCAGCTTGGGTGCTCAGAAGCTGTGCAGGCTGGATCCACAATCTTCATATCAGGAATAAGGTGAACTCAAATTCAGTCGTCAGCCCATTGCAAATTGCAAGTCTGTATCAATCCTTGAACGGTGGTTGCAATTTTAAACACCATCCCCACGTCCTCTCCCTTCCCTTGCCAGTTCAGCTCCCTTTGCAAGCAAAAATAATGTTTACTGTCATTTATTTATTTATTTATTGCATTTCTATCCCACCTTTTTTCCTCTTGCAAGGAACCCAAGGTGGCTTACATTATCCTCCTCCTCTGTTTTATCCTCACAACAACAACCCTGTGAGGTGGGTTGGGCTGAGGGTCTGTGACTGGCCCAAAGTCACCCAGTAAGCTTCCGTGGCCAAGTGGGGACTAGAACCCGGCTCCCAGTCCATCACTCTCACCATTACTACACTGGCTACACTGAGACAAGCTAACCTATCATATCAATCCAGCCAGCTCCAGAAGTTTAAATAATGCTTCTGAGCATGCTTGTACTCTAAAAGTTTCTGCCCCAGGTCAGCATTTTAGATGAAGCTTTCCATCTTCATGGATTTACCTGACTTAGGGTGCAATCCTGTGGCCGCTAGTCAGTGGCTAGACAGCCATAGAATTGGTCGGTTCCTGGGAACCGGCCTTGGATCCTGCGCTCTGAGATCAGTTCCCGAAGAACCAACCTCCACCCCCTCCTGCACTGCCTGCACTGCCTCGTAGGCAGCACGGATCGGCCCCATGCTCCACGCTTGGAAAAGCAGCACAGAGTGGGGGAAATGGCTCATTCCTCGGAGCAGGCTGGGGTGGGGAGTTCGGAAGTGCCCGTACAATACTTCCTATGTAGCGTTTGGCCTCCCCACCCCATGCTCCAAGGTCCTGTGGCTAGACAGCCAAAATTGGCTGTCTAGCCATGAAAGCAGGGCAGCTGGAGCATGGAGGAGATGTGCTCCTCACCACTCTTACTGCCCTGCAGTGGATAGGCGGTCGCCCCTGGGTTCAGAGGTCACTGTTGATCCCCATAGGATCTCTAAAAGATTTTTAAATAAACACAATATTTCAACCCTCATCCTTTCTCTAACATGAGTGCAAGTTGTTCGTGAGTGAATGGAGGCAGGGTTTTCTTTTATTTGCCATTTGTATTCACCCTAGAAAGAGAGTGAATGACTGAATGAGTGACAGCATGCTAAGAATCCACCTCAATCATGCCATAGGGTAGACTCATCAACCTGGATGGATCCCTCCAGATGTTTTGGACTACAATGTCAATCAGTCCCAGCTAGCATAGGATGACGAAAACTTCAGACCAAAGCATCTGGAGGGACCGAGCTTCAGGGGTCTCCAACCTTTTGGGGGAAGTGGGCACATTTAAAATTTTGAGGCAGTGTCATGGGCACTCTGACAAAATAGCTGCCATGGGGGGTTGCCCATTTACAAAATGGCTGCCATGGTGGGTGTGGCCAGTAACCAACACCCATTTCTCAGAAGACAAACTGGTGAGGCTACAAAAAAAGAAGTAGCTTTCCTAAGAACCAAAGTAAAAGGAGAGGTGGGGTGTGAGCTCCAAAATACACAACCACTGCTTTGAACCCACCATTTTCTTCTCCATTTCAAGAACCATTTCACAGAAGGCAAACTGATGAGGCTCAGTGACAAATAATAAGTCCAAGACACTGAGAACAAGGCAGAAGCGGGGTCTGAATCCCAAACGCCAAATCACATATTTGCCCCCACAAAACACAACACAGTATCCATTTCACGGAAAGCAAACTGGTGATGCTCAGAGAAACACACACACAGGCAAAATACCTACCCCTCAGGCAAAACAAGGAAAACCCCAAGCAACACCCACACCCCTCAGGGAAAACACACACCACACCAAAACAATCAAATAAGTCAGCTAACACACCCACCACAACACAAATAAAAATTGGTAAAACATACACATAGCCCAGGCAAAACACCCCGAACTGTTATCCAGGATGCTCCCATCTTATCTTTTTTCTGGGCGCCTGGACATGTCTCAAAAGAAAGTGCTGAGCTGCAGCTGCCTACATTTTTATTTTCTCAGACTGCCCCCCAGGCCCCATGTAGGACCTAGGGGAGAGGGGATGGTGCTGGAGACTGGCACTTTGCTTTGCAATATGCCAACCTTTCAGTTAAAAATAATAATTAAATTAAAAAATCAGGAGGGGCAGGGATCCTGTCAGGCACCAAGGACACCATGTTGCAAACTGCACTGCCTATTTCCAACAGTTGCCAGACAGATGCTTCACAGACCACTACAAGCAGAGCATGCAGGCAGTATCCTTAAATTCATTGAGGATGGGCCTATCAGTGACTATTACTTTACACATGATAGCTAAGCTAAGCTCCCAAAATGCATTGCTGCATATCAGTTGCTGTGTCGTGCATGTTGTCATGCCCTGCTTGTAAGCTTCCTGGAGACATCTGGCTGCCCACTATGAGAGTCCAAGTGGGCGGACTATATGGACTTTCGGCTTGAGCCAGCATGTCACTTCCTGCATTTGCACTTTTACATAATGTGATGAAGCCTTTCCCACAATAATTTGTTGCACTGAATTCATCTTTATCCTCCCCCTCCCATATCTAGTAGAGATGGGTAAGGCCTCCCTTGGATTGGCACAGAAGATTTGCCATTCTACCATCCTTAGCTATGATGGCCACCCTGAGCTCCTCCAAATGCTTCCCTTTCCATTGCATGTCAGGAAGGCACCTGAATAATGGGTCACAGTATATTATGGGAGAGGAAGATATTTCAATTGCAGGGGATGTTTGGAGAAAGAGATAAAGAGACAGAGGGCTTCATCACACAGAACTTTTATCCTGTGATTGAGATTGCTCCTTCATGGAAGTTTGCGAGCTCTTTACATGACACTGTAACCCTCCCGTGCCTCTCCTGCACCGAATGCCCTTTGCTCTGTTTTTAAATAGATTGCAGATAATGAGTTATCAAATTAGCCCATTGTGTTCTGCTTGAGTTCCCTCCGTGAAAAGAGGAAAAGCGGCAAGAAGAGAAGCGAGATCAATGAAAGATAATGGAGGACTCAGATATGGGGAGAAGGAGGGGGAAAGGGGAGAGGGGAAAGGAAATGAGTGAATAAGGAAGTCGTCATGATCCTGCATTTAAAATGGAAGCAGAAGGCCCTGTTTCAAATGCAGGAGTTTAGGCTGGTGTAGAAATGCCCAGAGAAGAGGCCTTGCTTCCCCTCCAGCCTTCTGTTACCCACAGTGCTGCCGCTGATGCCCAGGCTAGGGGGAAAAAGAAGGGAGTGCTTGGGAGGCAGAATCACTGGGTGGGGAGCCCAAGACAGGCAGGGGGCAGGCCTTCCTCTTTGAGAGGAAGTTCAGGGATTGGGAAGACTCACCTCCCATTTTGAGGAGGACCTTCCAAACCCTTAGGATTTGTTTCTGAGCTAGTCTCAGGTGAACTCCCACAACACCTGTATTGTTCAGGGGGTTGAGGAGGATCTTTGCAGTTCAAGTGATAGAGCAACTTGGCCTTTTGTTTCAGTATTGAGTAGCCAGTTTGAGTAGTCCTGCTGCTATAGCTTGTTGGTTTGAAGTAGGGATGTCAGAGAATTCCGCCACGGATCTTGGGCAGGCCGAATGCCAGTGCATTCGGCCCCCCAAAATCGGTGGCGGAAGAGTCTGCCCCCCCGCCCCCCCCGGGACGAGACTTACCTGGGGCGAATCTTCCTGGCGGCTCTGGCGGCAGTTCCGGCGGTGGTACGGCGGCAGCGGCCGGTCTTCTGACCGGCCGCCGCCGCCATTTCCAGTTGAAAGAAAAACAACAAACATGATAGGCTACGTAAAGATTTACATAGCCTATCACGGCTAAGTTTTAAATAAAACTGTGATAGGCTACGTAAATGTTTACATAGCCTATCATGGCTGACTTTAAAAACAACAACAACAACAACGCCCACACGCAAATGGTGGTGACCACGGCTGCCACCATTTGCGTTCCTTATTTTGGCACGTCTTAGTCTACGTAAACATTTACATAGACTAAGATGGCGAAAATAAGGGGAACGCAAAAAGTGTAGCATCCGCTATGCTATTTATGTTCCCCTTATTTTCGTCGTCTTAGTCTACGTAAATCTTGATGTAGACTAAGACGTGTCAAAATAAGGAATGCAAATGGCGGTGGCCGTGGCCACCGCCATTTGCGTACGTGTGTGTGTGTGTGTTTTAAGTCAGCCGTGATAGGCTACGTAAACATTTACGTAGCCTATCACGGCTGACTGCAGGGACGCAAACGACGGCAGCTACGGCCGCCGCCATTTGCGTCCCTGCTAGCCAGCGGCCGGATGTCCGGCTGTTGGCGGAGCCGGCCAGTGGCTCCGCAGAATCCCAGCGGAGCACAGACGGCCAGCCAGGATTCCGGGGGGGGGGGAGGAATGGAGCACCTCCCCCCAATCCAGGATTCCCGGGGGAGGGATGGAGCGCCTCCCCCCCACCATCAACATAATCCGCTAAAGTTAAGTGCCTTTCGTACATCCCTAGTTTGAAGGGAATAGCAGCTTATACTATGAAAAACAGGACCTTGGTTAAAGAAAGAAAAAAGAATTACTACAATAATTCAAACTCTCATTATACTGTGCTGCAGTGTAAGGGTGGGAATTGCTTCAAGGCTACTGAGTCTCTCTCTGTGCATTCGAAGAAAATCTTTCCTGTTCCATTGATAAATGAAACAAACTGCACTTTTGCTGAAATCTAACCCACTGGAGGCACTGTGATGGATTTTGGTATTTTGGCTGAGTGCCAGGTAATATTAACATAAATTATCTCATGTGGTGATGATCTGTATACACCTAGACTTGAGAGCTGGTGCTATGAGCTATAAATAGGAAATCCGTGATTCAAACATTAGCTTTACCATGAACTCACTAAGGGTGTAATCCTATGCGTAGGGAACGCTGGGAGTTATAGGGCTTTTTTTCTGTCTAAACTTGCATAGGATTGTGTGACCCAAGTGGCCTTAGGCAAGCCATTTTGGGGTGTTTTTTTGCCAAATTTAGCTCCCATCGGCCACATGGAGATATTGGCTTAGCTTGCAAGATGTTTGTAATGAGATCTGAAGCACTTTGAACATTGTGCTATCTCAATATTATTATTAATAAGTCCCATTGTGCTCTATGGTACTTAATTCTAAGTGACTACCCACTGGACTAAGCTGTAAGGCTCTGACATATATAGATGCACTTTCCATTTACATCATTTAATAAGATGTTTAGGATCAAGTTGTTTAGGCATTCTCTTTTTCTTAACCCAGTGGATCCTTTGAATAATCCCTGGGTTATGCAGATAATGTGCTCCCTGTCCACCTGTTAGCTTTTGCACCCTGAGATCTCATTATATATGCCTCAGTTCGACTGCAGGTGAGCACAGCAGCCAGCAATGTGTGTCCTTGTCAGGTAATCAGCAGTAGGGATGTGAGAACACATCCCAGTTCGGGTTCTCGGGGCGCCCCCCAGCTTTCCCCCTGCTCGCTGGCCCTCTGGACTGATGAGCAGCCCGCAAGTTACCCGGGCCTGTTCGTCTCTGTGCCGATTGCCATGTTGTTGTTGTTTTTTAAAAAAATGGTGATTGGCAGCACTTGCCCATAGAGTTATACTCAAAATAGCTCTGTAAACTAGAGTCTATGGGCAATTCACAGCACTTTTTACATATAACTCTGTTGGCAAGTGCTGCCAATCGCCATTTTTTTTAAACATGGTGATCGGCACAGAGATGAACAGGCCTGGATAAGTTGTGGGCTGCTCATCAAGCATGAGGGGGGGGGACACTTGACTACAGCCCAGAGGGCCAGCGAGCAGGGGGGAGCTTGGCAGGCACAGCTCGGCACGGCAGGTGCGGGTACCAGTGGTCCGTCAAATTTGCGTGCCAAAACGGGTGCCCGTGACATCCCTAATCAGTAGGAGCATCAATCAACTGTTTAGAAGGTGCATCCAGCCCCATGCTTCCCCTCATAAACAGCTGATCAGCCCTAATGCTGATTTCCAGTACAGGGATCCTTACCTGGACCAGAACAATGCTCTTTATCAACACACACACACACATATGAAATAATCTTCCTATTTATTAATGTTTCCATGTACTTCTCACTCATGGTAAAAAATAAATAAAATAAGTCAAAATAAAATAAGTCTTCCCCAGTCAACCAGTAAGGCTGATAGGGTGGAGAGTGACCTACTTTTTTGATAAATTCAGCTGCCTGCATGCTGGTAAAGATGACACTCCAATTTTCTTGTTGGAATAAAAAAACATAAATCTTAATTTTCTCCTTTCCAGTTTGAGAGATCCGAGAGCAGAGAAGCATTTTCTTCCTGCTATAGCCCACTTCTTTTCTTCTGTACAATTTTGTACTTTTAAGAAATGGCTTTGCTTCCAACATTTTTGACAATCAGTTGCTGTGATGACCCAACAGTAGTTACAAATCACAAGAAAGCTATTTATCAGTGACACTCTGAAGGAGAGTATGCCAAAGAAACCACTAAATTTATCACCAGGGCACTTATTTCTGAGCAATTTGAATCTTGTGCCTCAAGCTATGCTAAAAAAATAAAATAAATAAAACTGTTGGGTAAGGTATAAATAAGAAGCAAAAGACTTGTGAAAAAGGGCAGTATAGGAGGAGATTGCTTGGAGTATGGAATATTAAAGTAAGTGGAATTCTATGGGGGAAGAAAGATGGCTGATCCCAAGGGGGCAGCCATCTTTATTTCCATACAGTGCTCTGGAACCTGCACTACATCATCATGTAGCATCTTTCCCAAGGGCATTTACAACACCATTTTCAAAGCGTACAACAGCACAGCTGCCAAGCTCTCATGCCAGGATATCAGCCCATCCAAGTGCTTTGTTTTAAAGTGTATAAAAAAGAATAAAAGAAAGAAGAAGCCATCCCTTGGACCACCTTATAAAGCAATTATGAAGTTTGCTAACTCCCCCAAAAGGTAGAGGCCATTCAAGCCTCCTGCCAGAAACGTCCCCCAATTTCTCCTCCCTACCTTGATTTGTTAAAAAAGTTTTATGATGTTGGGGGAAGGGTTTGGACTACCCTAAAATTATGTGACCCAGCTGTCATACTCAGTTATGCCATCGCACCTAGCTCTAATATGTATATCTGACTGGCTGTATTGATTGATCCTCGTGGTTCTACTTACTAAATTTTGGTAGCAGGGCTGGCCAACCAATGAAGCAGGGTGAGGCGACCACATGAGGCAGAGAAGGTGCAAGAGTGGTGAAATGCACTGGCCCTACACCCCTAGCCCACCCCAGCCCTAGCCTGGAGAGCCTACCACCATCTCCAGCGGGTGCTCTAGAGAGCCCCACCAACCGCTTTCCCGACATAGCATTTGTTGCGGCAAGAGAGCAGCTGGAGGGGCACTTCAGAGCAGAGCAGAGCAGAGCAGCTGCAGGGCTTTGGATCTTTCGCGAGATCTCAGCCATGTGTTGAGATCTGGTGAGGGCCTCAGAGCCGCTTACAAGATCTTGTGAGAGCCTTGCGGCATTTGCAACATCCTGCAAGAGCCCCAATGCGGCAGCAAAGATATGGGGGGGGGGCAGGCACACATGCGGTGGCATGAGCAGCAGGGAGGGAGGCAGGGTAGGTTGTATGGCAGCGGCAGTGTGAGCTCTGCTTCAGGTGGCAGGAGAGCTCACACCAGGCTTGTTTGGCAGTGTCCCTCATCATGAAATAACAGTGTCCCATTTTTGTATATTCTGTGTGGTTATGTCTGGCTATATGGTCTTTTTTGAAGAAGTTATTGAAACAGATGGAGTCCAAACTGTTGTTCGGGGGGTGGGGGGATTAGCTTAAATAAGATTTCTCACATAATGGCCTATGAATTGCCTTATATGGAAATAAGAAACCAAGAAAACTTAGGGCTGGCAGCCCTACTTTTGACTTCTCTCAAGGAAAATTGACAATGTAGATCAGGGGTGGGGAACCTCTTTCAGCCCAACAGTTCAATTTCAGGGAAGCTCTTGCCACATTCCTGTGTGGGGTGTGGCCAAAAGCGAAAGGGACTAGACCATAGGCAAAAGGGGTGGGGGCACACCCCCAAACCCAGCATATTGTGACGTAGAGCCAGTAACTAAGCCTGAGGAGAGGCATTTCAACCATTTCGAATGGGGGGAAAAACTGCACAAATTTAGGAAACCACTTAATGATCAGTGGTTGGGGGAAAGGGTGTGGCCAACCAGACAGCCCTGGGCCTGAGGTCTTCCACCCCTGATGTAGATCATGGCTGGATTTTAGAATTCATTATAACTCCTATCATGCAATTATTGTGCTTGGAGTGAAAACAGGAGCATAGTTGACTTCTGAACATGTGAACAAACTTGTAACTAGTGCTGTGCTGAAAATTTCTCACACCTTTTTTCAACCACCCTCATTCAATTTGATAGAAGAGAAATTGCTTTTCTTCAATGGTGAAGAAATTTTGGAGAAATTCTCATGGGTTAGGTTTCTTGGGCTTACCTTACACAGCAGGTCACCAAGGAGTGAGTGCAAATGTCCTGTTTGTCATTGTACAATCATCTCTCTGGCCTCATGTAGCCTCCTCAGCTTGCTACACTTCAATTAAAGCCCAGTTGAAGGCAACATGAATAATTCCTCCCATAGGGCTTTTTCAGATCAGGATGTGCAGGCAGCCTGGAGGCTGGCTGTGATCAGGTAAGCTCAAAACACCACGAACATAAACGATAAAACATCCTGAATGATGCAAAACAATGGAAGCCTCCTTCATGGGATAAGAAAACTTTCAAGAAATTGGAGGACAGATTTTGGCAGAGCACCAACTCTACGTCATCCCTGGAGCTGGACCTGCATTATGGTGGATACAAACTGGGGGCTGGCCTGCCAAGACAGTTGATGCTGCTGCAGCACAACCCCCCACCGTGCCAACCCTTACCAAAAAAAGAAAAAAGCTGTGCTACAGGCCCTGCCAATGGGGACCCCTAGCTGGGAGAAAAAGTTGAGAATCTGAATTTCTCCTTTCCCTGGAGAAATTCGGTGAAATTGTCACCCAAATTTCTCTGCCCACAAGTAAGGTGGAGAAATTCAAGAGGACATTGCGCACAGCTCTAGTTGTAACTTTTGTAGGGATGTACAAAAGTCTTACCTGGCTCCGTGCCGGGCAATCCACGATGGGGGGGAGGCACTCCGTCCCTCCCCCCGGTATCCTCCCTGGCCAGCTCCACTCCGGTAGCAGCCGCCATTTGCGTCCTTGCAGTCAGCCGTGATAGGCTTCGTAAGTATTTACGTAGCCTATCATGGTAAAGGCAGCCACACAAATGGCGGCCGCTACACCATTTGCATGGCTGCTACGTAAGTACTTACATAGGCTATCATGGCAAAGAGCAGGGGTGCAAATGGTGTAGCGGCTGCCATTTGCGTCCCTGCTCTTTGCCGTGATAGGCTATGTAAATACTTACATAGCCTATCATGGCTGACTGCAAGGATGCAAATGGCGGCCGCTACGATGGCCGCCATTTGCGGCCAAAGCAGTCCGGCACCGGCCGGCCAGGAGACCAGCCAGAGCTGCCACCGCCACATCCACCACCAGGTAAGCTCTGTCCCAGGGGGATTCTGTGGGGTGGCGGGGGGGGGGAAGCCATTCTGCCATGGATTCTGGGGGCTGGATTCTAAAGAATCTGGCCTCACTGGAGTCTGTGGTGGAATTCTCTAACATCCCTAAACTTTTGGTTCTACATGTGTGGGGGTGGGGGAAGGGTTGCCCAAAACTGGGAGAGGGGTGATTTCAGAGTGAAACAAAAGGGTAATGGCAGGGTAAATTGGCAAAAAAATTTTTCCACAGAATTGCCTATATAGATCTGATACAAATGTGTATCTTGCTAAAAAAGTAACTTACCTTGATACAAATGTTTATAGTGCTAAATACATGGAAATAAAAAGGAAGACAATTTAGTGCTGGCAGTCCACTTTTTAACTCCTCTCTAGGAAAATTGTCAACAGATGGCAGCTGAATGTGGACAATTCATTACAATGGATCTCATTCCATTATTGTTGGGGAGTGAGCTGATGTTTTAAAACATAAAAAAATAATACTTTGGGACACCTTGGATAAAACTAACATTCTTGCTAAGACTGCAAAAGAAACAGACTAATTTTAACAAAAAGGAAAAAAAAGAAAGAAAGCATGCATTATTCCCCTATTATTCCCTGTTATGATTTGGTATGTGCCAATATTCTGCTTAGAGTACATATTGTAGAGATGAGCTATATTCCCATTAAAAGGTGGTTCTCAGGGAAAATGCTGACATACTGTAGCCGTAAAACCAGTGCCAACTGAAATTATGTGGGACTTAATAAGAACCATAGGGAAGGGTGAAATGAAACTCCAGATAATCTGGTGGGATATATTCTCCCAGGAAAATTATGTTTGTCTTGCTGTGACTCTCTCATCTTGTGCAGCAAGGGGCTGATAGATTTTACTTCTTCTCTTATCAAACTTGTTACAATGCATACCTATGGAGTCATTTGCTACCAATGATATTGTCTCAGCACATCCTGAGGTGCTTTGAAGACACTGTTCACAGCATTTGCATTATAGGGTGCCCAGATGCCTACTCTACAAAGGACAGTCCTCTATTTTGGAGAGCAGGCAGAGGACACCTTCCTCTATTTTAAGGTGCCCATTATTTAAGGAGGTATCCAGTAACCAAGTCTGGTTAAATGTCAAAGAACCATAAGAAGGGAGAGCAACACAGGCCATGTAGTTGCCCATCACTAGTCAGAACCTGGCCAACAGCAGACTGAGTAGGCACACAGGTCACCTAGTCATCTGTTTAAATCATAAACAATTTATTATTTCTACATTTGCCCCTTACACATTTACATATGCAAATGTTATGCCAATTGGTGTCCACGTTTGTCCACTTTCTTGGTGATGCATCTCCTGATTTGGGGCGTTTTGGGGTGATGTGTAAGTGGCCACCCTAATCTGCAAAATGAGGAGCCTGGTAATTCTATCACAGTTGGCCAGTGACAGCATGAATTTCTGGTAAAAGTGGGCCTTGTGTAGCAGGCTAGGGGGATTTTGATTTGTTTATTTCATTTTTGCCCCCTCAAGCAGTTCAGGAGGCAAAGTTCCTCTGTTCCTCCCCCATTTTCTTCTCATATGTATGTGAGGTAAGTTAGGTTCAGAAAGAGTGACTGTCCCAATATCATCCAGTGAGCTTCATGGATCTCCTCAGTCCTGGTCCAATACTTCAGTGATCATATCACACAGCTCTCTACACTACATGGATTGAGAAGCACCTTCCCCCACCTCTATACTAGAGATATGAAAGCTGGGCTGAAATTTAGCCATCAAGAAGAAAGTACAGGTTCTCATTGAGGCAGAAGCTCTATGAACATATGTGTATATATATATATATATATATATATGTGTGTGTGTGTGTGTGTGTATGTATACACACACACACACACACACAGTGCAGAATCCTGCCCCCTATTTTCAGGAACTTTTTATTTCCCTGTGAAAGAGGCATTGTTCTTTCTGCCTCTTTTGCAGGGAGGGGGAGAATTTCTGAGAATGTTCTCCTTGGGGAGCAGGACAGGGTTTCCACATACCTTTTTAAGTGTAGGCGATTCTTGAGGGATCTTCTTTCTATTTTTTTTTTTTTAATACACCCCCTCCACTTGTAGGAGCCCAGTACTCTTCTCCAGCTGGGAATTCTTCCAGAATGCCTATTAGAGAGGGCAAGGTCACATGGTCTCCTGGGAATTCCGTGTGTGTGTGTGTGTGTGTGTGTGTGTGTAAATTATGTAGTTGTTTTAATGGCTTAGGGGGTTAATGTTCTGTTCTTTGTCTTAGGGTTTTTATTGTTTTAAATTGTTCACTGCCTGGATGGCCTTGTAGAAAATAAAGTGGTATATAAGTGTTTAACAACAACAACAACAACAACGACACATTGTCAGGTTTCTCCTTATGACCTGGACCCCCTGAGCAGCTCTTTAAGGTTCTCTTGCCTCCTTCAGAGTCACACCTTCCTTCTTTTAAACTTCCTGTTCCTAATAACATGGGTTTTAGGCTGTAGATGTGGGGTGATTGACACTCCAGACACCTGGGGTTTAACACAACAGTTTACTGGTAAATTTAAAACAAGCAAATCACAACTAAAGGTATTTACACAATAGACCTGAGTGATACAAAAGGAATTAAAAGAAAATAAAAGTTGCAAAATGAAAGTTCCTTTACCTTAGCTGCACTTAGATACCTCTAGGCTGCTTCTTTCTGCTCTGGTCTTCTGACTCTGCTCTGACCGCTCTGGTCTTTCTGACTCTCTCTTTTTATACTCTCCTCCCCCAAAGCCAGAAATACTGCTTCAAACCTGAAGAAATGAAACTTAACAGGGGAACTGAAACAGAAACTTAACCAAGGAAACGAAACTACTCCTCTCAGAGATACCCTCCTAACAAAAAAAACTCCAGGCCTTTCTTTTCCTTGCCTCTGTAGGCCTCAAACCTTCATTCCCATATTTCAAGAATGCATGAATGGGGGCCACCTGTGCTAGCCCCTCCCCCAATGTGCCATCCCCAGTAGCTCTGCCCTCCATTTGAATGCGATTAGGCTACTCCTTCAGACCTTCCACTGGACATGCAGAAGTTGGGAAGGCAGAGCAGTGAGGACAGCAATGTTGGGAGAGGGGTCAGAGGCAGTAGGCCCCCTCCATCCATTAACCAGTGGAGGGGAATAGTGAAAGGTGGTTCAAGTGAGGAATTAAAGTTCAGAGCATATGCCAACAGCAGCCACTAGCCTTGTCAGCTTGATCTAATTAATGCTGACCACACAGATGCAAAAGTGTGACATCATCTTATTAATAATTACAAATGAATAAGAGTTTCAAGATAAATGTTCCTGACTTGTATTTATTACAAGTATTGCAAGTAGATTATAGGTAGATAGATAGATAGATAGATAGATAGATAGATATTAGATATAGTTATAGATACACACACAATCATGAGCTGGTTTCAAAAACTAATCATTAGAATGCCAAAGATTTACTCCCCACAAAATGATTTCTAAAAACTGTTTAATAAGAACACTGTTATAGAAAGACTAGAGATGTAAAATGTCTGGAAATAATGAAGCTATGGGGAAAAATAATTTTTAATAATCTCCGTAAGATTCCCAGCATAGTTAGTTCTTTCATTCCTTATTAAAATTATTGATCTAAAGTATATTTTACTGATAGACATTTATGCTCAGTTTCCCAGCATGTGAGTAGCGTCATCACTGTGCATTCTTGACAGCAAATGTCCATTCTTGATAGGCTGGGTTTTGTTCTATGGAGTACTGTGTATTTGATGCTGTAGAAGTTATTTAATGTAGTTCTAATCCATTCAGAAAATAATTACAAATTTACTACCTGAGTTTTAAAACTTTTAAAAGTTTTGAAATATAATTATAATGTTATGAGCAAACTAAGTCATACATAAAATCACTTTAGGAACAGAAAGGCTGCTTTATGCTCCTAAAGCAGCCCTTGCTAACCTGGTGCCCTCCAGATGTTTTAGACTACAGTGCCCAGCATTCCTGACCATTGCCCATGCTGCCTAAGGCTGAAGAGAGCTCAAGTCCAAAATATCTGGAGGGTGCCAGGTTGGGGAAGGCTGCCTTAAAGCAACAAAGTGACTTTAGATCTGTAAAGAGTGCTAACAAAATTAGTACTGCTTATTTTTCAATGTTTCCAAAATTTCCAATTTTTCTGCCACCACCACCACCACCCCAGGAACAAAAAGTTTTCTTTCCCCAAGGCCTCAACATATCCAGACATTTTACAGCTCTTCTGCTGGTTTAAGACCAGAGTTAAGGCTATCTCAAGTTAGCTCAAGCTCCATAGAGCCAGAAAATTGGAATTCTAGAGTGATACCTTAACAGTAATTGCCCCATAGACAGTAATGATGTTGTGCAATGTCACACATTGTGCTTGATTACAAGCAACAAAGAGGCATGGGTCACCTCCCAAGATGATTCCTCTAGCAGTGCAGTAAGGTTCAGCTACTTCATACAGCAATACAGGACCAGGACAACATGGGGCATCTTTGCTCGTCCCAAGCACCCCATCCTCCCCCTTGGGATTTGGGCTGAAAGACCTAGGAAAAGTGTGAATGCAAATAGGGTAGGCTGTAAGCAAGCGGAATTCGTGATATTGCACAACATCATTACTGATCACAGGGTATGTTTCTGTTCTGGCATCAGCCTATGCTTCACATTTCCTAGCTTTGTGAAAGTTGAGCCAACATGAGATAACTTTAGTTCTCATCTTAAACAAGCAGATTTTTTTTTTATCATTGATTTACAATCAGGGTGTGTTGATGTAAATCAAGGTAATGTAAATATAAATCATGATTTAAATCAGCAAGAAAGATGGCCAATCCTTCTTAATCTATTTCCGAAAAAAATGTTGCAAATCTGACCACTAAACCATGTTAATGTACAACTTAATAGAATATTGTTTATCATTTCATTCTTATAAGCAGGTCCTGCTTATGAATAAACTGTATATATTTTTCATGGTTTCCATTCTTTATCTAAACAGGGAATGTCTTTAAAATATACCCATATTACAGCCAGCAGTCATGACCATTTGTGATATTAAAAATGGAATATAGGAACTGCACCCTAGACAATTCTGTCTTTTCTTCTTTTCCATGTTCTCCTTTAAGTTTCACTTAAAACTTAAAGTAAGTTAAGTTTTAACTTAAAAACCCAGCCCCACCTTCACAAAAACCAATTTGCAAACAAAATTGAAATGTCCATGACTGAAAGGTCAAAGTAAGTTCTGATAGTTACTGGGCAGACTTTGTGAGGTAGAAAGGAAATGGTTGTGTTTGGTAGGTAGAGTGCAAACATTCATATTTAAGAAATGATCAAATTGTGTTTTTTGTGTTTTTAAAATTTATTTACATAGAAAAACCTCCTTTAACAATGTATCTGGTAGAGGGCATTGATTAAGTATAGAGAGAAATATGCTTGTATTCACATTATTTAATATTAACCAAGCTCGTCTTCTTTAATAGAAACATAGTATTTATAATTTTGCAAAAATCAAAACAAGGTGATTTAAATTAAATAAAATCTACATGATTAAAAAAAAACATTAAAAAACCCCAAATACATATCCACACTGTTTACAATGTTAGAACATTCAGGGGAACAAATGTATATAAAAGTCTGTCTTTGAAGCTATAGCTCTTGAACAGCACTTAAAATATTGTCCCTTGAATGACATGTTATAAAAAATTGCGTTATCTTCTCAAAAACGTTCTTTATCTGGAATGAGTATCTAACACTTTCAAGCCTCTTTGCTGTCACATCAGCTAAAAGAAATGAAATGGAGGGAGTGTGAAAAAGGGGAGCTTTGAAAATATTTTTTTTAAAAAAACTGAGATAGATATACTGCAGCAGAAATTACACTCAGTGCTTTCGGAAAAAAGCAAACATTTTTATTTTCTTTCTTTTTCAAAAAAAGGCCTGTAATGCTTTTGACAGCATCCAAAATTCCTAGCTAAGGGGACTGCCTGGTTTATGTAAAACAAATCAGAGAGGACTTAAACAGCATTCACTTGTGAAGAGAATCTTGCTGGTTGCTCAAAATAAATGTGTTGACTGGAAATGGTTGGGCAAACAGAAGAATCTGTGTGAGATATATTGGACAGTGCAGAGGTTATGGGAGACCTAGGTTCAAATTAGTGCTGTGCTGAAAATTTCTCCCACATTTTTTCCCCACCATTCTCATTCAATTTGATAGGAAAGAAATTGCTTTCGAAAAGAAATTCAAGGGAGGAGAAATTTCGGAGAAATTCTCATGGGTTGGGTGTGGGGTTCTTGTGCTTATCTTACTTATGAGGTGGCTGAGGACTGTAGGGATGTCAGAGAATTTCTCCACGAATCTCGGGGAGGCTGAATGCCAACGCATTTGGCCCCCCGAAATTGGTGGGGAAATTCTCCGCCCCCCCCCCCCGGGATGGGACTTACCTCTGTCAAATGTCCCTCTTGGCGGCGGGTCCCGGCGGCGGTTCGGCGGCGGTTCGGCGGTGGTTCGGCGGCAGTTTGGCGGCGGCAGCCGGTCTTCTGACCAGCAGCCGCCGCTGCCATTTCCCAGTAAAGTAAAAAAAAAACAAAAAAAAAACGTGATAGGCTACGTAACGATTTACGTAGCCAATCACGGCTAGATTTTCAAAGTCAGCCGTGATAGGCTACGTAAATCTTTACGTAGCCTATCACAGCTGACTTTGAAAAAAAAAAGCGCATATGCAAATGGCGGCGCCCATGGGCGCCGCCATTTGTGTTCCTTATTTGGGCACGGGTAGTCTACGTAAAGAGTTACGTAGACTACGGCGAAAATAAGGGCAACGCTATTTGCGTTGCCCTTATTTTCACCATAGTCTATGTAAATCTTTACGTAGACTACCCGTGCCAAAATAAGGAATGCAGATGGCGGCGCCCATGGGCACCACCATTTGCATACACGCGTTTTTGTTTTTTTAAAAAAAATCAGCCGTGATAGGCTACGTAAACGTTTACGTAGCCTATCACGGTGTTTTTTTAAAAATCTAGCCGTGATAGGCTACGTAAATCTTTATGTAGCCTACCACATTTTTTTGTTTAACTGGAAATGGCGGCGGTGGCAGCCGGTCAGAAGACCGGCCGCCGCAGCCGCTGCCGCCGAACCGCTGCTGAACCGCCGCCGGAGCCGCTGCCACCAGGAAGATCCACCCAAGGTAAGTCCCGTCCCGGGGGGGGCGGGGGGGCAGACCGTTCTGCCACCGATTTCGGGGGGCCGAATGGGCTGGCATTCGGCCTCCCCAAGATTCGTGGTGAAATTCTCTGACATCTCTACCTGGGAGGCTGCAGAACAAAGGAAAGCTGTGCAGTAGAGAGAGAAAACACACACAGCACCCTTGGCCACCTTGTAGTAATTAGGTGAGCTCAAAACCCAAAACAAATTCAAAATGCTGCCTCCAAAAAGTGGAAGCCTCAACGCAGTTGATGCTGTTGCCACTTGGAGGAGCAGTGTGTCACGAGCATCCCAGCGGCCTCTTTCAGTCAACTCCAATAGCCAACTCAAGACACAGACAAAAGGATTCTTTTCAAGGCTTTAATCCTTTTACAACTTAATGACTCCTTCGGATGCTAATCACCAGCGACTAAGCAATGAACAGCAGAGTAGCCTATGCTCCGGGTTAGGCAGCTGATCCCCGTTTGAAGGAGAATCACTTGCAGACCCTGAACTTATGAGCTAGGGAGAATTCCTCCCTCTTTCCTTTGGGTCCATGGGACGCAACCGTTGCTTGCGCGCCAAACGGGCGCTATGCCTCCTTTCTGCGCCCTCCATCGCTCGTCCCTCCCTGTGTCTGCATCGAGCATCTAGCAAGCCCCCCTCCTGCACTCTCTCACTGCCAGGGTCACTATGTATCTCAGGAATGCTGGCAGGAGGAGTCTCTGCCAGCTGCTGTGCCTGTGAGGGATGAGTGGGCTCCTCTCCCATGGATTGCTGTTCCTCCTCAGAATCAGAACTGCCCTGGGGTTCTATGGGCTCAGTTTCCACCCTGACATTATCCCTGCTCACATGAGCCCCCCCCATGCTCCTCCCCTGGGGCCCCAGGTTTGTGGGGGTACAACTGGTGGAAGCGCCTCAGCAGCAATGGAGCATGCACATTTTCTACGGGTTCCCAGGATTGCTCATCTGGCCCGTACCCCTTCCAGTCTACTAGGTAATGCAGGCGGCCACGGGAGTCCAGAATCTCCACGACCTCAAACTCCTCCTCCCCCTCCACCACCACTGGTGGTGGGGGGGAGCCGACCAAGCAATGAGGGTTGCCAGAATCCAGGGGGACAGCAAGGACCAATGAAAAACAGGATGGATCTTCATGGAGGGGGGGAGAGCCAGGCGAAAAGCAACAGGGTTAATCTGGGCCATAATCTGGAAAGGCCCTGTGTGGCGAGGCGCGAGCTTCCTTGCAGGTGAGTGAGAGGGGAGGTATTGGGTGGACAACCAAACCCAGTCCCAGATATGGACCCAGCTGGCAGTAGGAGAAGAGAGAGAGAAAAAAAGAGGAATGGGGACCAAGATGTCAGGAGTGCCCTAGCGGCCTTCAGTCTACTCCAACAGCCAACTTAAGACACAGACAAGAGGATTCTTTTCAAGGCTTTAATCTTTTTACAACTTAATGACTCTTTCAGATGCTAATCACCAGCGATTAAGCAATGAAGAGCAGAGTAGCCTATGCTCCGGGTTAGGCAGTTGATCCCCATTTGAAGGAGAATCACTTGCAGACCCTGAACTTATGGGCTAGGGAGAGTTCCTCCCTCTTTCCCTTGGGTCCATGGGATGCGTCCGTTGCTTGCACACCAAATGGGCACTACGCCTCCTTTCTGCACCCTCCATCGCTTGTTGCTCCCTGCGTCTGCGTCAACTGTCTAGCAAGCCCCCCTCCTGCACTCTCTCACTGCCTGGGTCACTATCTATCTCAGGCATGCTGGCAGGAGGAATCTCTGCCAGCTGCTGTGCCTGTGAGGGATGAGCGGGCTCCTCTCCCACAGATTGTTCCTCTTCAGAATCAGAACTGCTCTGGGGTTCTATGGGCTCAGTTTCCACCTTGACACAGTGCAACAAACCAAAAACCCTTAGGAAAAAGGAAAGGACCCTGCCAGTAGTGAGCCTTATCTGTGAGAAACGGCTTGAGAATTTCTCCTCCCCTAGGAATTTCCCCCTAGGAGAAATTCAGTGAAATGAGTTGTGTGTCCCCCGCCCCATTTCTCTGCCCACAGATATGCTGAGGAATTTTGAGAGGACATTTGTGCACAGCTCTAGTTAAAATATCTGCTTGAGCCATGACACACATTGGTGACCTTGAAAGGTTACTCTCACTCAGCCTACCATTTATCTTGTCATGAAGATAAAATGTGGACTAACCCTATGTATGCTCCCCTGAGCATCATTGGAGGAAAAGCAGTAACCGTCTTCGCCCATGGTGACTTAAATGAGATCTATTTATTTGTTACATTTTATCAGCCGTTTTCCCTCCAAGGGGAGCATACAGGGTATCTCCCCGGTCTTTATGCTAGGGGGAGGGGCCATTCCGCAGCCGTGCAGCACATGCTTGGAACACAGATAGCACATTCAGTCCCTGCAGCTCAGGTCGCAGTGCTGAGGAAGACCCCTTGTGCTGCCTCCATGCCCATGCGCCCTTCATATAGACACTTTTCAGCCAATTAAACTCAAGCCTCTCTTTAAATTCAACAAATAATTCTTTTTTGGACCATCTGTTTCGGTGGAGCAAAAAGAAACAATAACTCACAGTCCACAGGAAATAAGAAGGTTGTCACGAAAGAGGGCTAGGTCCAGTGGGGAATTATTGCTGGATGCTGGATAAAAAGGGGTGAGTCTCCTGTCCCAGGTCTTCTGAGCCTCATGCTTCTTTGCAGGGTAGGCTGAAAGTAAGGAAAGACTCCAGCCCAAAAGGAAAGTTTCTACTGGTTCATCTCAGACTGCTAGGATCCAGCTACAGCAGGCCTGGCTAACAGATCCTTGGTCTTTCCACCCACAGTATAAATATATACATGTCTTATACTTTAATACAATACAGAGCTGGGGGCAGCACACCCCTGCCTGACCTTGAGGCAGCTGCTGCCAGCCAAAGCAGTCAATGCAGAGCTAAAACAGTACAGGTCAGCTTTATATGTTTTACATGGGTCATCCGCACAATAGTGATTACTGATTAATGTTGCAGTTAGGGATGTCAGAGAATTCCACCACGGATCTCGGTGAGGCTGAATGCCAGTGCAGAATGAAGCCCCCCCTGCCCCCCACTCTGTGAAAGGCATGCAAAACAGAGCACTTACCTGCTGCCGTTCGCGCTGCTTTCTGTGAATGGCGGCCACGTCTGCGGCCGCCATTCGCTTCTTCATTATAGCCGTGATAGGCTATGTAAATATTTACATAGCCTATCACGGCAAAAAAAGGGAACGCAAATGGCGGCCGCCATAGCCGCCGCCATTTGCGTTCCCTTTTTTGCCACGATAGGCTACGTACATATTTACCTAGCCTATCACGGCAAAAGACAGGGGCTCAAATGGCATAGTGGCTGCCATTTGAGCCCCTGTCTTTTGCCGTAATAGGCTACGTAAATATTTACATAGCCTATCATGGCAAAATACAGGGATGCAAATGGTGGCAACTACAGTGGCCGCCATTTGCATCCCTGTGCAGCCCAGTGGCCAGATGTCTGGCTGCGGGCGGCCCCAGCCGGCAGCTCTGCGGAGTCGCTGTGGAGCGAAGCAGGCAGGGGAGAATTTTGGGGGGTGGGACGGAGCGCCTCCCCCCCACTGCAAATGTCACCCTTTGAAAAGGTAAGTGACTTTCGTACATCCCTAGTTGCAGTGCAGGAACTCATCACTTAGTGTCCTGACACAGCCAGGGCCATGGGCAACTACAATTGAACCTTGTCTGGAGGGTGTGGAAATTTTGGAAGCATGGGGAAAATGGGTCTTGAAATTCAGTGCATACTTGCTGGCCAGGTAAGAGCAGAAGGCCAGTATTCTTGAATTTATGGCAGACCTGACTAATCCAGACATTTTATGATGCTGGCCAATCACAGAGGTACGTATGTGACACACCCATGTTTCCTTCTTTGCCTTAAGAAGACTCTGAGGCTTGGGCAAACACAATAACTCATCAGCTTAGATCCCAATCTCAGAAGAAGTTTCTTTTTTAAGTCCTAGAGTCCTGGACATTTAGTTCCAGTAGATCGTCTTACTGATTCCTAATTGCCCGAGGTTTTAATTTCCCGTTGCCACTTGACTCCCAAAAGGGTAATAGAGATGAGAAACAGAACAGATGGAAATATGTAAGCTTAATTTACCGTATGAAAGTATTCATAGTGGTGCAATCAACAAGCAGTGGGGAGAAGCTACTGTACCTCAGACAGTGTGATCTGGAGTCTGCGATGCCCACCTTTCATGTAATTTAGAAAATAATAGTAATAAATTTAGGTACCACACATCTATATATTTTGCATGTGCCATACAAATGTAGCTTCCTGGTGTCACAATTTTGAATAATGCCATCAAAGGGAAACTTCCCAAACATCTTATTATATCTAGTCAAAACAAAGGGGCCAAATCACATTGCTCAGAGAAACCAACATGGATAACTTTACAAAGTAGCAAAGCTGGAAGGGAGGATATTACACCCAATAAATAAACTAATAAATTACACCCACTAAATCAACCAATCAATAAATAAACCCCTTGTTTGCAGCAGGAAAATAGTGGTTTTATTTAGGCAAGAAAACCTTATCTATTTTTAGGGATGTACGAAAGACACTTACCTTTTCGAAGGGTGACATTCGCAGAGGGGGGGAGGCGCTCCATCCTTCCCCCTGAAATTCTGGCCGGGGGGGAGGCGCTCCATCCCTCCCCCCGAAATTCTGGCCGGGGGGGGGAGGCGCTCCGTCCCTCCCCCCCGAATCCTGGCCGGCCGGCTCCGCAAATGGCGGCGGCCGTAGCCACCACCGTTTGCATCCCTGCAGTCAGCTGTGATAGGCTATGTAAATGTTTACGTAGCCTATCACGGCTGATTTGAAAAAAAAAGGCGTGTACACAAATGGCGGTGCCCATGGGCGCCACCATTTGCATACGTGCATTTTTTTTCTTTCTTTTAAATCAGCCGTGATAGGCTACGTAAACATTTACATAGCCTATCACGGTGTTTTTTAAAAATCTAGCCATGATAGGCTACGTAAATCTTTATGTAGCCTATCACATTTGTGTTTTTTTACTGGAAATGGCGGCGGTGGCAGCCAGTCGGAAGACCGGCCGCTGCCGCCGAACTGCCGCCGAACCACCACCGAACCGACGCCGGAGCTGCTGCTGCCAGGAAGATTTGCCCAAGGTAAGTCCCGTCCCGGGGGGGGGGCAGACCGTTCCACCACCAATTTCAGGGGGCTGAATGCGCTGGCATTTGGCCTCCCCGAGATTCGTGGCGAAATTCTCTGACATCCCTATTTCATCTCCAGTGACTGACACCCTGGATAGATGGCTAAAGAGAGTTTTAAAATGATAATCTAGCTACTCCACATGGCTCCTAGATGGAGTCCATCCTAAACTAGTCCAGCCCAATGGTTGTCTACTTTGTTCTTCAAGATCTCCAGTAATGAAGATTCTACCACATCTTCAGCTACCACTTTGACAATGGAATATGTGCATGTTCATGACTGCAGTATTGCAGGTAGGAATATGCCACGACAGATACACCACCACAGAAAGAACTTTCATATGTCTTCACATCACCTCAAACACTTTAGTGGTGTCAGTTCACACATTCAACTTCCATTCATGAAGTATACAGTAACCAAGTGTGGAGAAAATCTTAGCTAGTGATCTTGTGTTGTTATTGGAAAGGAAAGGTTCCTCCCGTGCAAGCACTGGGTCATTACTGACCCTTAGAGGGATGCCGCTTACGCTGGCGTTTTCATGGCAGACTATAGCGGGGTGGTTTGCCATTGCCTTCCCTAGTTGTGACTACCTTTCCCACAGCAAGCTGGGTGCTCATTTTACTGACCTCGGGAGGATGGAAGGCTGAGTCGACCTGAGCCGGCTACCCGAGACGCGGCTTCTGCTGGGATCGAACTCAGGTCTTGGGGAGAGTTTCGGTTGCAATGCTGCCACCTACCAATCTGCACCACACAAGGCTCTTGTATTGTTATTGGGGGGTGGGGTGGACAAATCAGTCTATTTCTGATCCATGTTAGTTTTGTATATATTCTGTTGCAAGTCTGTTCTGTCTCATTTCTGCACCAGTCTACAAATTAAAAAAAGAACACACACATGAAAATTTGAATTTATTTTTGCACACAGTTTTTTTCCCTCTAGCATATATATTTTGTATGCAGCATCCCCCAACATATGCAGTTCTATGTGCAATTTTTGAGATGAGAACTGCATTGCAAAATTTGGAGAAATGCACAGTCCAAGGAATAACTACTATTCCAATCTTCATTGTTGTTGTTCAGTCGTTCAGTCGTGTCCGACTCTTTGTGACCCCATGGACCATAGCACGCCAGGCCTTCCTGTCCTGCGCTCTCTCCCGGAGCGTGCTCAAGTTCATATTCATTGCATCCGTGATGCTATCTAGCCATCTCATCCTCTGCCGTCCCCTTCTCCTTTTGCCTTCAGTCTTTCCCAGCATCAGGGTCTTTTCCAGGGAGTTTTCTCTTCGCATTAGGTGGCCAAAATATTGGAGCTTCAGCTTCAGTATCTGTCCTTCCAATGAGCACTCAGGGTTGATTTCCTTTAGGATGGACTGATTTGACCTCCTTGCAGTCCAGGGGACTCGTAAGAGTCTTCTCCAGCACCACAGTTCGAAAGCATCAATTCTTCGGCACTCAGCCTTCCTTATAGTCCAGCTCTCACAGCCATACATTACTACTGGGAAAAACATAGCTTTGATTAGACGGACCTTTGTCGGCAAGGTGATGTCTCTGCTTCTTACTATGCTGTCTAGGTTGGCCATAGCTTTCCTCCCAAGGAGCAAGTGTCTTTTAATTTCATGGCTACAGTCACCGTCTGCGGTGATTTTGGAGCCCAAGAAAGTAAAATCTGTCACTGCTTCCATTTCTTCCCCTTCTATATGCCAGGAAGTGATGGGGCCAGATGCCATGATCTTCGTTTTTTTAATGTTGAGTATCAAACCAGCTTTTGCACTCTCCTCTTTCACCCTCAACAAGAGGCTCTTGAGATCCTCTTCGCTTTCTGCCATTAGGGTGGTATCGTCTGCATATCGGAGGTTGTTGATAATTCTCCCGGCAATCTTAATTCCGACCTCTGATTCATCCAACCCGGCATTTCTCATGATGTACTCTGCATATAAGTTAAATAAGCAGGGTGACAATATGCAGCCTTGTCGTACTCCAATCAACCAATCTTCATACCAGTCTGGAAAATGCAAATTAGGTTGGCTCGCTTAAAAAAGTGGACCAAATGAAATTCTCCCCGATTACTAATTGTTATATGGTGTGGGTTTGTTGTTGTTGTTGTTGTTGTTGTTGTCTGTTTCAATGTTAATATATATACATACATACATACATACATACATATATAACCAGTCTGAAGTTGTGCACCAAAATTCCAGTTTGAATCTTTCTGGTGACAGTTTGCTCATGTTACTTCTTCCCTATCAGTGATTTGTCTACTGTTGATAACTTGTAGTAATCGATGTTTTAACGAATGGTTGTAGTGCTCTTCAAACAAATTAATGCATAAAATAAATTGTCACATTGCCAAAACCACAAAAGTACTTGAGATGTAAAAACCACAAAGCCAGTTCCTCTTCATTTAATCTCCAACTGAACACAGGTCTCAAGATTGGCCACCCCATGGTAAGAAGTAGATGCTGATAGTCTAGTTAATCACAACCTGGCTGTTTCAGTTCACAAATTGATAGTAAAAGAAAGAAAGAAAGAAAGAAGAAACTTTATAAACCAAGAGTCTTTTCTATGACAGTTATGAATTATTCTGGGATAATATCCCAAATCTCCACTTCTTCTAGCTGATTTAAAAGAGTGTGAACTTTAAAGGAGAGGTAGAAGTAATAATCTGCTTTGGCATACTCTCTTCATAGTAGGCTCTGAATGGTGAACAGGGACAGGTTTATTCAAAAGGAAGGGGGAAATAGCACTGTCTTACAGGAGCACTCAACATATAAGCTATGAACATTTAAGAAGCAGAGCTTAATTCAATTTCATCATATGATTAATGGCTGTTGAACATAACTACTTAAAATGCCCCAAATGCATATACACATTCTGCTTTGAAGGCCAATTCAGACATTCAGAATCTTCTCTGTGTACCGTCAAGATATATTTGCATAGAGAGTTCACAAGACCTATAGGGCAGTATCTGCTATCCAATCCAGTGAGTTCTCGCTCATTCTGTTGCACCAGTGGGACTGACAGCTAGAGCAATGGGAAGTTAGCACTTCCTAAGGTAACCCCAGAAATAAGCAAAAACACTTCTGGATTGGGACAAGTCAGCAGAGCTCCCTTCTGTGACCTCCACTGAGCTGTCCCATTCTGGAAACAAGCACTTCTCCTCGTTCCCAGTTACTTGAAGAACTGGTAGCCCACCATTGCACTAAATGTGGGTCATGCTGTCATAGCAGACTGCCTATAGGTCCTAGCCTCTTATACAGACAATAGCATTATGATGGAAATCTGCTGCCTTAGGTTTCCCCTTATGCAATGCCATGGGCTCATTAGTTGTGGTGCAGGAGAGCCAGAACTATGCAATACAGCCAATGCATTGATCCTGCCAAAAGCAAAGGCCCAGATCAACTCCTTCTCCTCAATCCCCTGCAGTCCTTAATAAATCCAAATGCATGACATGGCATCAGTGTGTTTCAGATCATCCCATCATTGTAACCAGTAGCCAATGCCATGGAGTAGAAGCCAGAAAGGCTGCAGCACAATAACGACACATCATGCATTTTGCTTTACTAATTGCTACTAGGGACCACAAAGGGGCAAGCAGAGAAGAAGACTTGTAGTGACAGCAATATGGCAGCTAGGCCTAGTTCTAGCCTTGTTGTTGTTGTTCAGTCGTTAAGTCGTGTCCGACTCTTCGTGACCGCATTGACCATAGCACACCAGGCCTTCCTGTCCTCCGCTCTCTCCCGGAGCGTGCTCAAGTTCATATTCATTGCATCAGTGATGCTATCTAGCCATCTCATCCTCTGCCGTTCCCTTCTCCTTTTGCCTTCAATCATTCCCAGCATCAGGGTCTTTTCCAGGGAGTTTTCTCTTCGCATTAGGTGGTCAAAATAGTTGAGCTTCAGCTTCAGTATCTGTCCTTCCAACGAGCAATCAGGGTTGATTTCCTTTAGGATGGACTGATTTGATCTCCTTGCAGTCCAGGGGATGCGTAAGAATCTTCTCCAGCACCACAGTATGAAAGCATCAATTCTTCCGTGCTCAGCCTTCCTTATAGTCCAGCTCTCACAGCCATACATTACTACTGGGAAAACCATAGCTTTGATTAGATGGACCTTTGTTGGCAAGGTGATGTCTCTGCTTCTTACTATGCTGTCTAGGTTTGCCATAGCTTTCTTCCCAAGGAGCAAGCATCTTTTAATTTCATGGCTGCAGTCACCATCTGCGGTGATCTTGGAGCCCAAGAAAGTAAAATCTGTCACTGCTTCCATTTCTTCCCCTTCTATATGCCAGGGAGTGATGGGGCCAGATGCCATGATCTTAGTTTTTTTAATGTTGAGTTTCAAACCAGCTTTTGCACTCTCCACCAACAAGAGGCTCCTTAGATCCTCTTTGCTTTCTGCCATTTCTGCCAAAGTACATAATCAATCTGATTTCGATATTGACCATCTGGTGATGTCCATGTGTAGAGTAGGGAAGGCAGAGAATTCCAGCTAGGGATGGTGGAGAATTTCTCCATGAATCTTCGGGAGGCCGAGTGCCGACGCATTCGGCCCCCCAAAAGTGTTGGGGAAATTCTCCGCCAGCCCCCCGCCCCCCCAGAATGGGACTTACCGTGGCCGAATGTCCCTCTCGGCGGCAGGTCCTGGTGGCGTTTCGGCGTCGTTTCGGTGGGGGCGGGGGTGGCAGACAGTCTCCCGACCAGCTGCCGCCACCACCATTACAACATAAAAAGTAAAAAAACAAACAAACAAACACACACCCGTGATAGGCTACGTGACGATTTACATAGCCTATCATGGCTGACTTTGGAAATCTAGCTGTGATAGGCTACGCAAATCATTACGTAGCCTATCACGGGAGTGTGTGTGTGTGTTTTACTTTTTTTTTCGCGGCCGGGGAGACGGGGCGCTCCTCCCCAGCCTGAATTTCGCCGGCAAGGGATGGGGCGCCTCCCCCCCGGCCTGAATTTCGGCCGGGCGAGGCGGGGCGCCTCCCCCCCCTCACCTGAACTTCGGGGGGAGAACCGAAGTGCCTCCCCCCCACCGCGAAGCAAGCTGAGGGACAAGGTAAGTCCCTTTCATCCATCCCTAATTCCAGCACGGATTCCAGTGAAGCCAGATTCTTTAGAATCTGGGCCCCCACCCCAGAATACTTGGTGGAATGGCCTCCTGTCCCCCTGCCCCCCCTGCGGAATCCCCCGGGATGGAATTTACCTGGGGCAGATGCGGCAGAATTGGCGGTGGCGGCTGGTCTCCTGGCCGGCCGCAGCCGGGCTGCTGCGGCCGCCATTACCATCCTTCGAGCTGTGGTAGGCTACGTAACAATCAGAGCTAACCCCTAAAAAAAAACCACCAGCATACGCAAATGGCAGCGGCTACGGCGGCCGCCATTTGCGATCTCTATTTTTTGCCGTTCTAGCCTACGTAAATATTTACGTAGGCTATTACGGCAAAAAAAAGGGAACCGCAAATAGCATAGTGGGAGCTATTTGCGTTCTTTTTTTTCGCCGTTTTATCCTACGTAAATATTTATGTAAGCTTTTACGAGGAAAAAAAAGGAACGCAAATAGCACCCACTATGCTATTTGTGGTTCCCTTTTTTCGCCGTAATTGCCTATGTAAATATTTACGTAGGCTAGAACGGCAAAAAATAGAGAACACAAATGGCGGCCGCTGTAGCCGCCATTTACATATGCTGGGTTTTTTTGGGGGGGGGTTAGCCATGACAGGCTACGTAAATTCTTATGTAGCCTATCACGGCTGCCTGGCTGGACGCAAATAGCGGCCAGAGCAGCCCGTCCGCAGCCGGAAATCCGGCTGCGGACGGCCCTGGCCAGCTGCTCTGCAGCCTGGCGGCGGAGCGGAGCTGGCCGTCGAGGATTCCAGGGGGAGGGACGGAGAGCCCCCCCCCCACGAACAGAATCCGCAAACAGGTAAGTCACTTTCATACATCCCTAGTATAGAGTCACCTCTTGTGCTGTTGGAAAAGAGTGTTTGCTATGATCAGCGTGTTCTCTTGGCAAAACTCTATTAGCCTTTGTCCTGCTTCATTTTGTACACCAAGGCCATGCTTGCCTGTTATCCTGGTGATTTCTGGACTTCATACTTTAGCATTCCAATCCCTATGATGAAGAGGACATTTTTTTTGGTGTTAGTTCTAGAAGGTGTTGTAGGTCTTCATAGAACCAATCAACCTCAGCTTCTTCGGCCTCAGTGGTTGGGGCATAGACTTGAATTACTGTGATG
The DNA here is from genome assembly GCF_057233095.1 of Heloderma suspectum. Taxonomy (NCBI): domain Eukaryota; kingdom Metazoa; phylum Chordata; class Lepidosauria; order Squamata; family Helodermatidae; genus Heloderma; species Heloderma suspectum. The sequence goes on from NC_139461.1 coordinate 179,215,546, forward strand.
TTGAATGGTTTGCCTTGGATTCGTACTGAGATCATTCTATCGTTTTTGAGATTGTACCCCAGTACTGCTTTTCCCACCCTTTTGTTGACTATGAGTGCTACTCCATTTCTTCTAAGGGAGTCTTGCCCACACTAGTAGATATAGTGGTCACCTGAATTAAATTCACCCATGCTTGTCCATTTTAGTTCTCTGATTCCCAAGATGTCGATGTTCAATCTTGCCATCTCATGCTTAACCACCTCCAGCTTGCCTTGATTCACTGATCTTACATTCCAGGTTCCGAAACAATATTGTTCCTTACAGCATCGGACTTTCTTTTCACCACCAGACACATCCACAGCTGAGTGTCCTTTCGTCTTTGGCTCAGCCGCTTCACTCTTTCTGGCACTACTTGGAAATTCCCTCTGCTCTTCCCCAGTAGTATATTGGACACCTTCCGACCTGAGTATATTGGACATCTTCCGGTGTCATATCTTTTAGCCTTGCGATACGTTCCATGCGGTTTTCTTGGCAAGAATACTGGAGTGGGTTGCCATTTCCTTCTCCAGTGGACCACATTTTGTCAGAACTCTCTGCCATGACCTGTCCATCTTGGGTGGCCCTGCACAGCCTAGCTTATGGCTTCACGGAGTTATGCAAGCCCCTTCGTCACATCAAGGCAGTGATCCATGAAGGGGGTTCTAGCTAGGGATGTACGAAAGTCACTTTGTCCCTCCCCCCAAAATTCGCGCTCTGCCCCTCCCCCCAAAATTCTCTCCAGCTGGCTTCGCTCCACAGAGATTCTGCGGCGCCGCCGGCTGAGGCTGCCCGCAGCTGGACATTTGGCCACTGGGCAGCCTGCAGGGATGCAAATGGTGGCAGCCATAGCTACTGCCCTTTGCGTCCCTGTATTTTGCCATGCTAGGCTATGTAAGTATTTACGTAGCCTATCATGGCAAAACAACAACAACCAGTGAACGCAAATGGCGGCGGCTACGGCAGCCGCGATTTGCGTTCCCTTTTTTTTTTTTTTCCGTTTTAGCCTATGTAAGAATTTACATAGGCTATTACAGCAAAAAAAAAAAAGGAATGCAAATGGCCTAGTGGCCACCATTTTCATTCCCTTTTTGTTGTTGTTGCCATAATAGCCTGAGTAAATATTTATGTAGGCTAAAACGGCAAAAAAAAAGGGAACAAAAATGGCGGCCGCCATAGCGGTCGCCATTTGCATTCACTGTTTTTTCTCTTTTTTTGCCGTGATTGGCTACGTAAATACTTACGTAGCCTATCACAGCCTCCACAGGGACACAAATCGTGTCCCTGTGTTAGCCGTGATAGGCTACGTAATTATTTACTTAGCCTATCACGGCTATAATAAGAAAGCGAATGGCGGCCGCAGATGCCAACGCCATTCGCAAGTCAGCGCAGATGGCAGCAGGTAAGTGCTCCATTTCGCGTGCCTTCTGTGGGGTGGGAGGGTGAGGGGCTTTGTTCTGCCACAGATTTCAGGAGGGGCGAATGCACTGGCATTCGGCCTCACCGAGATCTGTGGTGGAAATTTTAGGGATGTACGAAAGTGACTTACCTGTTTGTGGATTATTTTTATGGTGGGGGGGGAGGCATTCCATCCCTCCCCCCGGAATCCACAACGGGGGGGAAGGTGTTCCATTCCTCCCCCCCGGAATCCTCGAATGGCCGGCTGTGCTCCGCGGCAGCTCCGTGGAGCAGCCGGCCAGGCCCAGCCAGGCCAGAGCTGTCCGCAGCCAGATTTCTGGCCGCGGAGGGCTCTCGGTAAAAAAACAAAACAAAACCCGCGTACGCAAATGGCAGCGGCTACGGCTGCCGCCATTTACATTCCTTCTTTTTAGCCGTCTTAGTCTACATAAATATTTACATAGACTATGACAGCAAAAATAAAGGGGAACGCAAATAGCATAACGGGCGCTTTTTGCGTCCCTTTTTGATTCACCATTTTAGCCTACATAAATCTTTACGTAGGCTAAAACGGCAAATCAAAAGGGGACGCAAATAGCGCCCGCTACGCTATTTGCATTCCTCTTTATTTTCGCCATCATAGTCTATGTAAATATTTATGTAGACTAAGACGGCTAAAAAGAAGGAATGCAAATGGCGGCGGCCGTGGCCGCCGCCATTTGCGTACGCAGGTTTGTTTGTTTTTTTAAACCCACCCAGCCATGATAGGCTACGTAAAGATTAATGTAGCCTATCACGTCTTGTTTTTTTTTAAACCCACCCAGCCATGATAGGCTACGTAAAACTTTATGTAGCCTATCACGTCTTTTTTTTTTTTTTACCAAGACTGGAAATGGCGGCGGGGGCAGCCGGTCGGAAGACCAGCCACTGCAGCCGCCGCCACCGCTGCCTCTGCCAGAGCTGCCGCCACCCGGAAGATCTGTCCCAGGTAAGTCTTGTCCTGGGGGGGATCCGCAGGGGGGCAGGGGGGTGGCAGGCCGTTCCGACACAGATTTCAGGTGGCCTAATGCACTGGCATTAAGCCTCACCAAGATCCGTGGCGGAATTCTCTGCCATCCCTAGGTGGAATTGTCTGACATCCCTAGTTCTAGCCTTATACGCAAGCTAAAATTTCATTTTGTTTCATTTATTATATTTCTGTACCTCCCCATAGCCAAAGCTCTCAGGGCAGTTCACAAAAATACATAAAGGACTAAAATATATAAGGATACTTGAGGAATTTGACTTGTGAAGTCTGATACAAACTAACCTGATCCATACTTCCTGGACTCATGCATGAACCAGAAGTTAGTTTTCCACTGGCTGTCACATTTCTCAAATGTTTTGATGCAATTATTGGCTCAAAGAAGCATCACAATTACATTTAAAAATGAGTATTTCTTTAAAAAAAGAAAATGTATTTATTAATAACTGTTTTGAGATAAAAATATGTTTAAACATTTTAACAAGTATTTTAATGTGAATTTTCATGCTGTTTGAAAGAAATTTTGGATTAAAGTAGAAACAGGACAGAACAGACTTATGGGTGAACAGGAAGTGGCACGGACCAAAAATGACTGATTCACCCATCAACAAGTATAAAATCTATATATTTTAAAAGATGGGGAAATTGAAGGACAGTGCTGATGCCTAGTTCCCAAGGACTAACATACCACGTAACTATGTGCATAGAAGCCTTCGTTAAGTTGGTCAACAGCATTTTTCTGCCAAGTGTGAGGAGAATTTTGCCACTCTTTCCCAGGATTTCTCATTATGTGTAGAAGTGTGGTTAATTTCTCCTCTCCACTTGTCAGAATGATACAGATGACCAGAGTCCTAAGCCATTGCAGGCACATTGTGGCACATTAGCACCTGGTAAATCATTGTCTGTGTTCACAATTTGCTGACAAAATCCCTGAGAAATTCCCATAGACTTTCTCAAAACTCTTTGGTTCCCTGGAAATCCTTCAGATTTATTGCCTGCCTGGGAAATTCCAAAATCACCATGAAATTTCACATTAGGTGCAGACCTCCATCCCTGAAAAATGTTGTGAACCTTACTGGAACTCTGCTTGCTTCCCATTGAAATTCCTGATAAATTTTCCACCCAAGAAGGAATGCCCAAATTCACCTCAAAAACTCACCTGGTGACAAGTGTAGTGGTTACATGCAGACTGTGGTTGTAACCACTTGGTAAATTGCTCTCTGTATTTTCCTGAAGTAGAGAGACATCAAGGCAGTAAGGGAGCAAGACTATTTGAAAATCCTTTTCACTTCACAAAAGAAACTAAAACATCATGAAGCATCAGTAATAGAAGCTGGGGGCTCCAAACTGGATGGAGATTTTCTGGTTTGCATCAGGCCTGCCAATTTCACAGGCAACGTTTCTCCATATCAAAATTCTTGTCACTAAGATTACACTAGGAAGGAGAATAAATGTGACAAGACAGACAGGGGCTGGAAGCAGCTGCATAATTATATGCATACAAAGCTGCCCCTAGCCACATTTGTGATTCCCGCCTCCCAAGTAAACCGAAGGGGGAGAATATTATAACAGATTCATGTAGAAGGATGAACAAATGACGACATTCCGAGAGAGAAGTATTTACCCTCCAAGCATGCAAAAAAAGAGAAAAAAAGTACTGTGTAACCCAATTGTACATTGTATACATGTTAAGGATAAATAAATAACCAACCGGACAGGAAGAAAAGTGTTTTCCATACTGTATTTTTAACAGGTGGGTCAGAATGCTTGACCAACTACATGGCCTAGACTGGAAGCTTATTCCTAACCAGTGTTGAGGCTGTCATTGCTACAGGGAAGATTGTACACCAGCTGTCCAAAGATTTGGCTGGCTGGCTCAGAAATAAGGATCCAATCTCAGGGCACTTCTTTGGAAGTAAACATGAGGGAGATATTTAAAATTCAATTTTGATAACTATTTACAAAAAAAAAAAATCGCTATGTTCTCAATATTCATGATAAAAAGAATTTGAGATGTTAAAAAAAAATGTGGGAGAAACCAAAATTGCCAAATCCATCTAGATCCATGGCTTTGAGTGCTTCCCCCTTAAAGCCCTGGGTTTGAATTCCTGTATGTTCAGCCATATTTGTGGTGCTGAATTAGGCGATAGGGTTCAGCACTTTGGATAGCTCCTTCAGAGTTCTGGCTGGTTCTACCTGAAACCAAGAATGGATTCACAGCCCCATCGAAACCAGAGCTGCCAGCCTCCACTGAGCTCAGATGCTTCAGACACACTGCACACGTGCAAGAGTGTCTAAGATTTCTCTGCAGCTTGCCACCCTCCACATCGTGGGACTCTTTCTCTTCACACACCCCCTTTGGTAGGTAATGCAACATGAGGAAGGGGTGTTGTGGAGGGTCCTGATCAAGACAGGAGCAGCACAGGCTGCAGAGAGGTTTCTAGGCTATAGAGCATTCCTAATTCCATCACAGGGAGTGCCCTAAGGTTTCACTGAATCTAAATTAATTTGAGTTTTTGGGACTTTGGCAATGCAGGGTGAACAGTTAGTAATTATTTCCAAAGACAAAGTCACAGTAGTGTGACAAAGGGATTCCTACATGCAATGGCACTAGTTATCACCAGTCCTACTTTTATCTTGACGAAACTGATATCATCATCACACAGCCAGTACCTCTGTCTATTATACAAATCAGCTATTAAAGAAACTTCTTCATGCTTTTTCTTTCTCTGTTCCAAGTGCCAACCCAGTAATAAATCTTCCGTGTTTTGCTTTTAAAAGTCCACTGATGCTTTTCTCAAATGCCAAAGATAGAGGCAAAGTACTCTGACAAAGCATTTTTACATGCAACAGGGCAAGTTATCACTATTGACATTCCAACTGTAGCTTGAAGAAGGTTGTACCATGTGCACACAGCCAATCCCTAATGTCCAAACTGGTCATTGATGCGGCTCCCTGATGCCTTTCCCCCTCTGTTCCATTTGTCAATCCAAATGTTGAATCTTTATGGAGCTAATCTTCATCGAGTTTAGTTTTGAAAGAAGCTGTCATGCTTTCCTATGTCTGGCTTTCTGAAAATCAGTGCAATGCTCGGAACACTCTCATCTACAATAAACCTCACACATGCTTGATTCCAACAGCCTCTTTGCAGCCTTTGCAGCTAATGCTGGAACCAGAGCTGTGCACAAATGGCCCCTCAAATTCTCCAGCCTATTTGTGGGCAGAGAAATGGGGGGGGGGGGGTAATTTCACTGAATTTCTCCTAGAGGAGGAGAAATTCTCCAACAGTTTCTCACAGATAGGGCTCACTATTGGCAGGGGTTGTAGCCCAGTTTCTTTCTTTTTTTTCTTTGGGGTTTTTGGTTTATTGCACTGCTCCTGCAAGTGGCAACAGTATCAACTGTGTTGAGGCTTCCCCTTTTCTGAGGCAGAATTTTGAATTTCTTTTGGGTTTTGAGCTTACTGTGAAGTGGACGAGGGTGCTGTGTGTGTTTTCTCTCTCTGCTACACATCTTTCCATTGCTCTGCAGCCTCCCAGGCCACTTGCACTTTCTGAACTGAAAAAGTCCCATGGGAGGAATTACCTCATGATGGCTGTAACTGAAGTGTGGGAAGCCGAGGATGCTGCAGGCTGCCACAGAGATTACTGTACAATGTCAGACTGGACACTCCTCAGCCACTTCATAAGTAAGGTAAGCACAAGAACCCCAAATGCAACTCATGAGAATTTCTCTGAAATTTTTCCTCCTTTGATTTTTTAAAGCAATTTCTTTTCTATCATATTGCATGAGAATGGTCAAAATATGTGGGAGAATTTTTTGGCATAGCACAAGCTGTAACTAAGGCAACACCCATGACCAGAGTGTGTAGCCATGTCACATCATTGTGCTGATGCAAAAGGGCAGGTCATACAGGCTATATAAGCCAGCCCTGCCCCCAACCTCTTCATACTTGCTTATTGGTAAGCATCCACCCTTTCACCCTGTGATAGAATTTAGTGCAGGTGGTCGTGGTCAGAAATGGGCCAAGTAGGAATTTTTTGCCAAATACCTACGGATATATGAGAAAATTCATTTCAGTTTGGTTTTGATCAGGATTTCTCCAGTTTGTACCTCCTGGACCAAACATGGACTCAAACACCATCTGCAGTCAAAGTCCATACATTTCCAAGTTTTCAATGTGATTTGCAGACCAAAACAATACATTTGACAGCATGCACATGGAAAAAATCTGCTTTTGAAAAATGCACACAAACACTTTAATCAATGGGAGAAGAAAACATACATTTCAAAGTTGTGCACTGTTAATGTGCCCTTTTGGGAAAATATGTACACATTTTTATGCAAAAACCAAAGCAAGAACAAAAACAGAGATCACATTGTGATATGGACATGAGCGAGGGGTGTACGAAAGTCACGTAACTTTTTCAAGGGTGACATTCGTGGGGGGGGAGGCACTCTGTCCCTCCCCCCAAAATTCTGGTTGGGGGGGATGTCCTCTGTCCTTCCCCCCTGAATCCTGGCCGGCCAGCTCCGCTCCGCAGGGATTCTGTGGAGCCGCCGGCCGGCTCCGCCAGTGGCCGGACATCCGGCTGTTGGCTAGCAGGGATGCAAATGGTGGCGGCAGTAGCCACCGCCGTTTGCGTCCCTGCAGTCAGCCGTGATAGGCTACGTAAATATTTACGTAGCCCATCATGGCTGATTTAAAAGAAAAAAAAAGTGCCTACACAAATGGCAGCGCCCATGGCCGCCACCATTTGCGTTCCTTATTTTGGCACGTCTTAGTCTACATAAACATTTACGTAGACTAAGACGGCGAAAATAAGGGGAATGCAAATAGCATAGATGCTACGCTATTTGCGTTCCCCTTATTTTCGCCATCTTAGTCTACGTAAATGTTTACGTAGACTAAGACGTGCCAAAATAAGGAACACAAATGGCGGCACCCATGGGTGCCGCCATTTGCGTGCGTGCATTTTTTTCTTTTAAATCAGCCGTGATAGGCTACGTAAACATTTACGTAGCCTATCACGGTGTTTTTTAAAAATCTAGCCGTAATAGGCTACATAAATCTTTACGTAGCCTATCACTTTTTTTGTGTATTTTTTTACTGGAAATGGTGGCGGCGGCAGCTGGTCGGAAGACTGGCCACCGCTGCCGCCGCCACACTGCTGCCAAACTGCCACCGCTGCCACCAGAGCCACCGCTGCCAGGAAGATCCGCCCAAGGTAAGTCCCGTCCCAGGGGGGGCGGGGGGGCAGACCGTTCCACCACTGATTTCGGGGGGCTGAATGCGCTGGCATTCAGCCTCCCCGAGATCTGTGGTGGAATTCTCTGACATACCTAACATGAGCTGGAAAGAGTTTTGAGATGGAATTTGGAGAACTTCAACCAACTTGTGTGCGCATCCCTTTCTACCAGCTGTGACTGAAGCCAACTATTGATATCACTGTGGTAATCCACTACAGACTGCCAACCCAGGCAGAAGACTTGGGTGATGTACTGCTAGATCAGATTACCAAATTTCCAAAGAAAAGGGACAGTGTAGTAGTGGGAGATTTCAGCTACCCTGATACTTGTTGGAAGTCAAATCCTGCTAAAAATGGGGAAAAAATGTTATAAATTCCAGATTTGCCTTGATGACCATTTTATTGTGCACAAGATGGAGGAAGAGACAAGGAGTTCAGCTAGACCAAAATCTGATCCCCACCAACATGGAATAATTGGTTGATGAGGTGAAATTAGTGGGGATCATCGGTCAAAGTGACCATGTCATCTTGGAATTCAACATCCCGAGGAAACAGAAAACTGAGCATAGCCAGATGTGCACTCTGGACTTTAAGAAAGTGTGACTTCAATAAGTGTATGAGGAATACTGGATGCAATCCCTTAGGTAGAACTGCTCAAGGAGAAGATGGGTTGGCGTTGCCCTTATTTTCGCCGTAGTCTACGTAAATCTTTACGCAGACTACAGCGACCAAATAAGGAACGCGAATGGCGGCTCCCTATGGGGACCGCCATTAGCGTACGCACTTTTTTTTTTTTTAAGTCACCCGTGATAGGCTACGTGACGATTGACGTAGCCCATCACGGCTGACTTTGCAGATCTAGCCGTGATAGGCTACGTGAATCGTCACGTAGCCTATCACAAGGGCATTTTTTTTTTTTCTTGTAATGGCGGCGGCGGCAGCCGGTCGAAAGACCGGCTGCTGCCCCCGCCCCTGACGAAGACCTGCCGAACCACCACCGGGACCCGCTGCCAGGAGGGACATTTGTGAAAGGTAAGTCCCATCCCGGGGGGGGGGCCTGGGGGGTGGAGAAGTTCTCCCCGAGCAACCTTCGAAGGACTGAATGCGTTGGCGCTCGGACCCCCGAAGTTTCGGGGAGAAATTCTCCCCCATCCCTACATGCACCTTGTTTTGAAGGAAAAGTGTGAGGTACTTTCCCTCTTGTTGCTAGGCCACTGAATTTTGGTGGCAAATTTGGTGGTTCAGTTGGGTGTAGCCCTCAGTGTGCCCCTGGGGAAACTGGCCCCCAGAAGTCGCTCACCACTAGTTTACACAGTATGTTTGTGGGAGGTGTAATCATGAGCCAAGCCTTTGCTAGTCATCACAACCAATTCCTTGATTCCTTTAGCTAGCACAGAGGGCCTGTGGGAGAGGCCCTTGTATACATGTAGAACTTTGGAAGCATGAGAGATTCACCCATGTCCTTGTTCGCCCCTTGACATCTGTTAAGAATATTTGTGGACCATTTCATCCTGGGGAGAAAGAGGGAGGGAGGTGGCAATGGCTGAACTGGATAGTCTTCCTATCTCTGCAAGATCTGACAGCAGATGCTGGTATCTCAATTCTGCAAGACCTGAAAGCAGATAATGCAATTCTGCTCTCCATATTCATTCGCTACCATTAATTCCTCTCCTAGTTGATTTATAACAAGCCTCATTGACGTGATTTATATTGTGGCATCTAAACAATAGCCAATTCATCTTTCAGTTTTATTCCCCCTTACAATGTCTATTCAGACTGGCACCCTTCCCAATGACATTTAGCATGGTCCCATTCTCTGAATTTTAAATCAAGAGAAAAAGAACTGTTTTGCCACTGGCATTGCAGCCTACTTTCAGATTTAATCTGGGGATTGAATGAACACTACCAGTTTTCCCCATCAGACTGTTAATCGTTTCTAAATGTGCCTGTAATCGATAAAATAGACCCAAAGGCCTAAAGAGCAGCCAGTATTTATAAACAAGTGAGTCAGAAAAGTGGGCTGATGGGGGGAGAAAAAATTAGAGAGTCAGCTGAAATATCCTAATTGCTTTCCAAAAAGCTGTTTTCAGATACCGCATTGACTCTCAGGTTACATCTTTCATCCCCAGAGTTGGAAAAGAGAAGATGCAAGTGCCTTTCATTTTATTTTTCATTTGGAGGGGAAATGGCACCTTGACAGACATCTCCTTTGGAATGTGTTTCTAACTAGCAACCCATTCAAAGGCCAAGCAAACATAGATCCTTTTCTTTTTTCATGAGAAGGTGCATCAAACACTTTAGTGATTGTCAGAGAATAAATTAATACGCTCATTTACTGTCTTCAGAATATAGATGTCAGAGCCACTGGCTTAGAAAATCCACCATAGATGATAAATGGTCTGTCACAGGGCAGAGTTAAGGATGTGTGAATCTTCCCCCCTTGGAAATGCCACTAGTCTCATCAAAACTCTTTTGGCTTCCCTCAAAAACCCTCAGATCTTTTGCCTGAGCATGAACTTCCAAGTTTGCCTCAAATTTTTAGTCCAGGAGGAAATTCATACAGTCTCTAGTTCAAAGAATATCAAAGACTACTATAGAATTAAAGCCAAAGACATTTTTACTGAGACTAATGGACAAACACGTAAAAGAGAAGAGGAGAACCCTTTTTTTTCTATATAATAATGGCTGCAAGGTTATTGTATGCACAAAAGTGGAAGAATGAAACAATACCAACTGCAAATGAGTGGATCACGAAAATGATGGAGCTGGCAGAGATGGCAAAATTTATTATAATTAAAGAAGGATTAATAATTAAATTTATGTCAGAATGGAAACCTTTTTTAGAATTTGTACAAGAAATAGAGAAAAATGATATCTATGTATGTGGATTCTGATCTTTGAGATGGTCAACTCTCTTTTTTCTTTGTAAAAATTAGGAGAGAAATGAAATAATGTCTGTGAATTCAATGTATGATATACAACTAAGATAAGAAGCAGAGAACAATAATAAGCATTTGTTGTGTAAGGGGAGCCGAAGGTAGATACGTTATAATCTTAGATGTATTTTAGTGTATCCCTGTGTGTGCTGTTGTAATGATGTGTATTGTGTGTCTATGTTGTTCCCCCCCCCTCCTTTTAAAAATAAAATAAAAATAAAACTATTAAATTTTTAGTCCAGGCAAAATTGGCTGTCAACCAAGGGATGTGGGAACCTTTCCACCTGATCCAAGAAATGTCAGTACCCTCATTGAAAACTTTCCGAGTTCCTCAAATGTTTTGCCAACGCAAGAACCTCCGAAGTCTCCTAAAGTGTTGGTGGGGACTCAATAATAATAAGTTCTTCTTTAAAACAGCCAGGAACTTCATTAAGCATAAGTAGGTACATGCCACAGTATCCACCTGACAGGGTTTTCTCACCACAAGCTGTTGTCCATTAACAAATATATGGGAGGTGTCATGTTCCCCAGCCCTGACCTGTTCTCTGTCCCTGAAGAGGACTCAGAAGCAGAAGAGACTCCTTCCATTAATCCAGTCCCCATTAGGCCAGGGCCTCCCAGACCTGAGGACGTGCCTCTTCCTGACATCCTCTGGTGCAGAAGATGTTCCCCCATTACAGCCTTCACCACCCCCACCCAGTAGGAGTCAGCAGCTACAAATCAGGCAGTAGCCCTTTAAGAAACAAACTACTTCTTTGAGGGGGTGGAGTTAACTGCAGGTCTTGAGCTGTCGGCCTTTATAAGGCTTCAGAAAGCCTTTGACTGTTGCTGAGTCAACAGTTCTCCTTGCCTGAATCTCAGCTAACTGGGAGCTAGCCAAGGTCCTGGAAGACCCTGCCTGGTCTTGCTTGCCTGGCTATTCAGCACCCTTAGACTGGACTGGCTTTGCCTTGCCTGGACTGGCCTTGACCTAACCTGCCAGGTCCTTGCCTGTATGTACCTTGCTGGTTTTAGCCCCTCTGGGTGCCTTGAACCAAGCTGGACAGGACAGGAAGTCTCTCACTGGGAACAATGAATAGTGTATGTGTGTGGGGGGGGGGGATGCCAAATGAACCCCTTCATGTGTTTGGAGAATATGTAAGGGAGTTGTGAGACTGCATAAGATAGTTCCTGTCTCTGTGGTTGACACATGAGGTGGCCACATTCTCTGCTGGTCACATGCATGTGTGGAGTGGCCTTACATGTGTACCAGAGTGCTTTATGCAAGGTGGGGGGTACTGATTAGTCAAAGAGACCTCCATCACATGTAGAAGATCTGTGTGCATACCTTGGTATGTGCTATAGATCTTTTCTCATGCACACTAAATATGCTGTCAGGTTGGGGTATGGCCACTGGGGCAAAACTTTGCTGTCCTTCTCAATGCATGAGAGGTAAATGTTCAGAGAAATGAAAGGGGGGGCAGGGCCCTTCCACCAAACCTGCTGGAAGACTTCCCTCATGAAGGCTCCTCCTCCTTCAACTGTCACCACCACCAGCTATTCCAACAAGATGTATGAAGGGAGATGAGAAGGGAAAGCAGGGCCAATTCACCAGCCCTGTTGAAGAAAAGGCTCCCCATTCCTTTTTCCTTGTGTGTTCTGTCTTTTTAGCCTGCTGGCAAGGACTGTTCAGTTGACTATTAATTGTAAGTTGCTCTGGGAGCTTTTTTGGCTGAGGAACAGGATAAAAATAATTCAAGTAAGTCAGGGTGCAATCCAATGGGGATAGTCAGAAACCTCCAAACTCAGAAGCAACCAACTATCCAATGCAGGGCGGGTTAAGCATGGTGGGGATCTTCTCCTCTGTGCTCTGGATGCCCTGCATTAGTGGCTAGACAGCCAATTTCAGCTGTCTAGCCAGGGCACCTCAGAGCGGGGGAAGCCAGATGGCACATAGGAAGCATCATAGTGACACTTCCTCCATCCCCTTCCCTCTCTGCCCCCAGGGATGCCCCCTTCCCCCCCATACTGCTCTTATGGGTGCGGAGCTGGGGACAAACTGTGCCTCTTCTGAGGTGGCGGGGGTGGGGAGATGGTTTTCTGGGAATGGCTCTGAGGCCAGTTCCTGAAAACCAAATAATCCTATGGCCATCTACCCACTGTCTAGCGGCCATAGGATTGCACCCTCAGTCATTCAATAAATAATGCCTGAACACCCCGAATGTAAAAAGCTCAAGGAACACCCTGCCATCTAGTTCTCCCCAAGCCTTGGGCTATAGTACAAATACCAGTATGTCCCGAAGTGGCATCACAGCAACATGGCCCAGGTCACTTTAATTGTCAGGAGCGCCCTAGCTGCCTCTTGCAGTCCCCACCAATAGCCAGCTCAGGACACAGACAACGAGGAATTTTTTCTGAGACTTTATTCCTTTATGAATCTCTCAGATACTAATCACTCGCGACTAAGCAAGGAACAGCACTGGGGAAAGATAGCAGAGTAGCCTAAGCTCCAGGTAAGGCAGTTGGTCCCCATTTGAAGGAGAACCACGGGAAGACCCTAAACTTATGGGCTAGGGACAGTTCCTCCCTCTTTCCCTTGGGTCCTCGGGACACGACCATTGTTTTAGTGCCAAATGAGCGGTACGCCTCCTTTCCGCACCCTCCATCTGTTGCCGCTCCCTGCATCTGCACCGAGCGTCCAGCAAGCCCCCCTCCAGTGCTCTCTCACTGTTAGGGTCACTATCTCTCCCAGGAATGCTGGCAGGAGGAATCTCTCCCTGCCGCTGTGCTTGTGAGAGATGAGCGAGCTCCTCTCCCACAGATTGTTGTTCCTCCTCAGAATCAGAACTGCTCTGGGGCTCTATTGGCTCAGTTTCCACCCTGACATTAATGGACTCTGGGTCAACATCATTATGGCTCAGGAAATGAAAACGAAAAATGCAGCACTGCTGTGGCAGATGTGGAGTGGAATAGGCTGAGCTTGGGGTTTTGGTTGGGGTTTGGCAAGAGAGCAAAGAGACGAAAAACTTATATCCATAAACTAGGTTAAGAGTGAGGGTGCAAAGGTGCACACAAAGAGTGAGGGTGCACACAAACATCCAGCTTAGACTCATTTAGGCTGTAACCCTATGCTACTTCCCGGGGAATAAGGCCCCTTGAACACAATAGGGCTTCCTTCTGAGTAGGCATGAATAGAGTTCCACTGTGAATGGGATCAATCTAGCCATTTCACAGTATGCCTACTGATGCCAATGGGAGAGATCCAAGCATATGCTCACCCCTTCGATTGAAATCGACATGACTTAAAATATCTTCACTTTGGCTGGATCCAAACCCATTCACGCTAATAATCATTAACTGGTTGTACACGAAGTATTTGCATTATTTAATAAAAGTTTGTCTAAAATGCAAAGTATAACTGCACTTAAGTTGATTTTATAGGACCTGATAAAGTGTTGAGAGACCTGGCACATAAGGCTGATTTTCTCACCCCCACTCCCCCTGCCCCGGGACAATAAACTCCCACCGAATCACACTCATCCTTGTGTTGCTGAGGTATGGATACTTTCTGCCTGGCTCCTAGGGCTTCTCTACATTATGGGGAAAAAAATCTGGCAGCCTTACCAGGACTTTCTGCTTCTGTTTCCCTGGCGCGATTAGGATGAGCCCCTTCAGACGATGAATACATGACATGGGATTGAAAATGCCCTTTCTTGGCAGCCTTACTGGGGCTTTCTATATTTTCAACAAGACAGCACCATCTAGTGGCTGAGTTGTAGTGCTACACCACCATTACCCACTGGTAGTATCCCACATTTTTGTTTTATTCCAGCTTATCTCCAATCGTTTTGAAAGCAGGATAAATGGGGGGAAGCATCGGAGACATCCTGGAGGTTGATGATACTGTGTAAAGGACCCACAAACTTCCGTGGAAGGCCAATCATGAGCGTGCAATAAATCGCTCATGTAGAGACAAGGGATGGTGGAGAAATCCACCACAGACTCCAATGAAGCTGGATTATTTGGAATCCACCCCCCCCCGGAGTCTGTGTCGGAACGGACTACCCCCTGCCACCCCCCAAAATTCCCCCAGGATGGAACCTACCTGGCGGCGGCTGGTCCAGGTCGCTGTCTTCATTACACAGCCATCCGCTGCCAGGCTGCAGAACAAAATGGCATCCAGTGTAGAAGACGCCATTTGCGTCTGCAGACCAGCCGTGGCCAGAAGTCTGGCAGCAGCCAGAGCTGGCTGGCAGCTCCGCAGACTCCCCACAGAGCAGAGCCAGCTGGGGAGGTTTCCAGGGGGAGGACCGGATCGCCTCCCACTGCCTGCGGACACCCCCATGGACCCCAGGTAAGGGGATCCATACATCCCTAGTAGAGATACACTTGGACAGACATGGGGATTGTGAACTGAGCTCCAGCAGCTTGGAGAGAGTAGAATCACAGAATCATAGAATAGTAGGGTTGGAAGGGACCTATAAGACCACCAAGTCCACCCCCCTGCTCAATGCAGGAATCCAAGTCAAAGCATCCCTGACAGATGGCAGAAGAAAGGAAGAAAAAAGCTTTGCATATCATGTGTTTGCATTTGTAGAATTCCAGGGGCAAAAGTAAAGTCCTGGATTGTAGTGACAGACTGTATGTGTATTCTTGGGGCCACTAGGGTCCCACCCCGTTATTGCGATGTCTGCCTTACTTGTACACCACATGACCAACCTGTAGTCCTCCCATTATTTCTGCCCCTATATTTTGTTACTTTGCAGACCTATGAGGGCTTTTTGTTGATTGTGGTGTCGCTGAGCTAGTGATTTCTGTGTGGTCAAGCGGCACATCGTTATGACTGGTAGGGATGTCAGAGAAATCCGCTGCGGATTCAAATGAGGCTGGATTCTTTGGAATCCAGCCTCAGGAATCCACAGCGGATTGGGACCACCTACCTATGTTCCAGGAGGGCTGCAGGCAGAACAGCACTCCGCTGCTTCTTCCAGCCAGAGCCGTTCACCTCCCTGTCCCTGCCGATTGCCTTAAAAAAAATTGCTTAAAAAAAAAAAGGTGATCGGGAGGATGTGCCCATAGACTTACACACAAATAGAGTCATGAATCTTGCATATAAGCCTATGGACACACAGACTTATACACAAGATTCACTGCTTTATTTTGTGTATAAATCTATGGGCACATCCTGCCGATCGCCTTTTTTTTTTTTTAAAGACATGGCAATCGGCAGGGACAGGGAGGAAGCGAATGTCTCTGGCTGGCAGGAGGGAAGGTAAGCGCCTCCAAGCCAGTCCCCCCTGCCCCGGGAGTCTGAGCGGAGCGGAACCTCTCTGGAGGATTCCGGGGGGGGGGGAGGAACGGATCGCCTCCCCCCCACGGATTCCCCACCGGAACAGATGGTGGGGAATCCGTACACCCCAATGATTGGTGTTGGTGGAAGTGATTTCAGCCTGCAGAAGCGTTTTGGCAAATTTTCTTCCCTGCCTTGACCTTTCACCCCAGGTGTGGCAGGCAGTGGCTCTGTGGGCAAGAAATATGAGCCTGTCCTCCATTTGCTGTCCATTGTTGACTAGGCTGGATGGTCAGCCATTACTATATATGTGTGTGTGTGTGTGTGTGTGTGTGTGTGTGTGTATATGTATATATATATATATATAGAAGCTACTTTGAAATGGGCAGCTATTTATACCATTAACCTATCTGCAAAAATCCTGTGGAGCAGGGCACAACTGGATATCTTTGCAGCCCCATGAAGAGGAGAAAAAAACAAAAACAAAACAGGAGCAGCTTTGAGGAATTTGAGAGAATCGGCAGCAGGTTGTTCTTTCAGGAAGCTTCTGAGGCATATGGCTGAGCATTGCTTGCTTAGCTTTCCTCAAGAGCCTTCTGGAGAGCCCCCTCCCGCTCTTACTGCTTTGCTCAATCAAAGGGAGTGTGAAATCAATACCCCCCCCCATTCCACCTTTAAACAAAATAAAATCTGGAACGTCTTTTCAAGCCTTCCCAATTACCATCTTCTTTCATTCCTCTCTATCAAAACACTACTAGGAAGCTGACAGCACAGTCGTATATACATATGTTGTCTGCTCAGGTATAAGTCACATTGACTCCAATTATGCTTACGCACAAGTACAGAGGGTGCCAAGCGAGGGAAGATGGAACATGCGTGCTTGAGACATGACAATTGAGGTAGCACGGGTGAGGGGGGCATTGGTTTTCATGTTGGTTCGGAGGATGGGTTGGGGAATGCTTTTTGATGGAAGGGGAGACAGGATCGTAAGGTGAGGGAAAGGAGAAGGAAAAAAGTCTCAATATTAATAGTTCCTTCTGTTTCCAAGCTGGAGCAATGGAGAACAAGGCATCTGGAGAGGCACAGCAACTAGAGGCTGAAGAGAGAAGCTAGAGCAGTCACTGCAAAGCAGCAGAATCAGGGTGCATTTCTCCAGGGAACGGCTGCCATCAGTTTCAAAGCCCCACCATCGCTCCATAAACTCCTGAAAGTAGTGGGGCAAAGGGAGTGGGGGGGATGACACATGATGGATGGTGCTTTCTGTGGCACACAGTTCCTTACAGACTGTTTGCAATTTCACTGATTGGTAAGAGTAGCCGAGTTCAGCTCAAGAGTCAGTCAGTCTCTCTCTCTTTCTCTCTCTTTCTCTCTCTTTCTCTCTCTCTCTCTCTCTCTCTCTCTCTTTCTCTCTCTCTCTCTCTCTCTCTCTCTCTCTCTTTCTCTCTCTCTCTCTTTCTCTCTCTCTCTCTCTCTCTCTCTCTCTGTCACACACACACACACACACACACACACAGAGAAAGAGAGAGAGAGCAAGTACTGTACTTTGGTGCCCACCTCCATGGAGAGAGAAGACAGGGAGGAGTAGAGTGGGATGGGGGTCCAAGGAACTTTTCCTGTGTCTGTCCATTCTGTTCCTTTAATGGTCAGGGGAGACAGACCACCAAAAGATAGTTGGGTAAATTTACTCACAAAATAACTCTCCATATTCAGGCAAACTTTTCAAAGCTCCACAGGTATGCATGTATTGACCCTGAAACAGACCATGTGACCTTACTACCACCTCTCACATGAACAACGCTATACATTGGATTGTGATACAAAATTGTGTTATGAACACCGATGATATAGCTTACATGACATAGCAAACACCTTCGATTTCTATCAAAATGGCAACACTGTCCACTGGAGTATGGCACAGAATGGTGCTGTAAAACAGAGGACACTGTGTGGCATTCACTGATGTGTTCAACACTGAGCAGATATTCAGTTTGCAACCAGGACCACCAGCATGGGATTTCCTCAGAAATGGAAAGGGACTCCAATGGACTCTGCCATGGTAGTAACTCAATGCATGGATGAAAAAAGCAGTGTAAGACTCCTTGTTTCCATGACCTTCAATCAATTTAAATATAGCTGTGTGAAGGTCTGAGGCCTACAGAGGTAAGGAAAAGAAAAAGTTCAGGCATAGAGGCCTGGTGCATTTTTGTTGGGAGGGGGTATCCCTGAGAAGACTGGTTTAATTTTCCCAGTCAAGTTTCATTTCTTCAGGTTTGAAACAGTACTTTCGGTTTTAAAGGAGGAAGGTATATAAAGAGAGTGAGAGAGCTAGTAAGGGCAGAGACAGCCAGAGCCTGAAGTGCAAGCAGAGTTTGAAGAGCGAGCAGGAAAAAGCAGCCTAAAACAGTTTAAGGACAGCTAGGGTAAAAGACCTTGCATTTTGCAACTTTTGTTTTCTCTAATTGCCTTTTGTATCATTCAGCCCTATTGTGTAAATACCTTTAGTTGTGATTTGCTTGTTCTAATTTAACAGTAAACTGTTGCGGTTAAATCCTGTGTCTAGAGTGTCAATCACCCCATGCCTACAGCCTAAACCGTTATTCAAAAGGGGAAGGTAAAAGAACGAAAGTGTGACTCTGAAGGAGGCAAGAGATCCTTAAGGAGTTGCTCAGCAGTCCAGGTCATAAGGAGAACCCTGACAAGCTGACTAGTTAAAGGAAGTCTATTGCACCATGTAACAATTTTGTGCGCTTCAGTGAGCTTTTAACTACAACATGCAGTTAAATCCTTAACTGTATTTAAGGATGGAAAGGAAGTGGAAGGAAAAGAGAGGGGATGAAGGGTGGGGGGAGGCTGAATCAGCTGCTCTAGTTACTTAATTATGGTTCCTGGCCTATTTCATAATGTAATAACAAATGTAATGAAGCATCCTCCTTATCAAGAGTCCAAGATAACTACATAAGATGGTGGAGCAGGGTGGGAGGGGGAGAGTAGACAAATTACAGTTCTGTTGTCAGAATGTAAAAAAATCCATTGGTGCTTTGCTAAATTGGTCAAACAGGAGTTAAGAAGCAAGCAAGCAAGCAAGAAGATGCAGTGCTTGTTCCATTGGAACATTGGTACTTATCCACCCCCATCCCCTTTCTGGAAGCAATTCTCTGATTCACAACAGCACTAGACCTAGCAAAATGTTTGCTCCATTGTCCCTATCTTTGTAATTTTACTCTACAGCTTTATCCCATTGAAGTTAGTAAGAGCAGAACTGGGGGGGGGGGAGTTGGCTGTTGGAAGGGAAAGTAGAAAAAAGCAAAAAGCAAAGAAAGGTTATTGTACAATTTCTCAACTTCCTAAATCTTCATTTTGGAATGAGCTACACCATTTTACATTTCTCGGGGTTAAAACATGTACCTAATTTGACTTGTGCAGGAACTGTTTTTTTTTTAAAAAAATCAATTTCCCAACTGTCAGTAATGATAAAGGGAAGGATTATCAGTTTCCTCCCAATAGAGCCTAGCTGTTGGCTTTGGCTGTCATGGGTCTTGGCATTGGAATGTATCTAGGGATGTCAGAGAATTCCGCCCGAATTTTAAATGGGATTGAATTCTGACAAATCCAGCATGTGGAATCCTCCTCAGAATGGGCAGCCTGGTCAACCCGGACCGGAGCTCATGCGGACCCTTTTTTTTTTTGTCCGCCAAATGGCAGATTTTACGAAAATAATTACAAAAAGAAATCCATAAATCAGAAATGGAGGAAGAAGAATGCGAACAGCTTTACCCTTTTTACAAGGCATTTTCCCTGTGACCTGAGCCTTTCTTTCACTGGGGCTGAGTCTTGAAGTCCACGGAAATCCTCCATCTTTTCTTTTTATTGTCTATGGAGGTGAGGTCAGATCCTGTGAGGTGAGGTCTGGTGAGGTGAGGACAGGTCTGGTGAGGTCAGGTGACTGGAAGTTACGTGGGGAATCCCTGTGAAGGGCTTTACCGTTTCTAAGAAAATAAATAGGCTTATGGAGACCGACGGCGGGCATGCAAAAACGATTTTTTTACAGTACTTACAGAATTATTTACGTAAATTTGGGGAGCTAAAAAATAAATGGGGGAATCTGGGGCATGCGGATGGTAGAACAGGGTGGCCCTTGGCTCTGTGGAATCCTCGTGGAGCGGAGCCGCTCCACGAGGATTCCAGGGAGAAGAACGGATCGCCTCCCCCCTCCCGTGGATTCCCCACCAGAATGGACAGTGGGGAATCCGTACATCCCTAGTTGTATCCAGACTATGGGCATCTCTACATTAGGGAAAACCCCCACACCCTTACCAGGCTTCCTTCTTCTGGAGTCTGTCTGTGTTCACTACTGGCTCCTTTAGACAGCAACCAATGGTGACCATGTGATTTGTAGTTGAAAACTTCCCCTCTCGGCAATGTTCCATAAGGTTCAATGAAACAGAGCCATCTAGTGGCTGTATTATAGTGCAATGCTGACTGTACACACTGAGGATATCCCATGATATCCAGCAATAATTTTAACTTGTGCATTATCTCCAATCTTTTTGAAAATGGGATAAACAGGAAAAGGTGCAAGAGATGTCCTGGAGGTTGACGATGCCATGTAAAGGACCCACAAACTTCTGTGTGACCAATCACGAGTGTGCAATAAGGTGCTCATGTGGAGAAGCCCTATGTTAGGTGCACTAGGTCCCATTTAAATAAAATGGGACTTCAGTTAGTCATGACTAACTGTTCATATGGACTTCAACAGGACCTTATTGTAACTAACTTAAGGAGCAATCCTACCAGGATCGGCAGCCACCTCCGAACTCAGAGACAACCACCTATCCAATGCAGGGCAGGAGATGCATGGAGGGGATCATTCCCTCTGCACTTCAGCCACCCTGCATTTGTGGCTAGACCGCTGATTTCAGCTATCTAGCTGCAGGAAGGCAGAGCAGGGGAAGCGGCTGCCGGATGACACATAGGATGTTGTCAAGGGCTCCTTGGAGGGCTCTCTCAGTCTAATCCAGTAGCCAAGTCCAGACACAGACAAAGGGATTCTTTTCAAAGCTTTATTCTTCTTTTACAACTTAATAACTCTACAGGTACCACTTAGATCTGAGCAGCAGCATCCCTATGCCCTAAGTTGGAACAGTTGGTCCCCATTTGAAAGGCAATTACTGGCAGACCCCTGAATATAAGGACTAGGGAGAATCCCTCCCCTTTTCCCTTGGATCCTCTGGGTGCAACCGTTCTTTGAGCGCGAACCATTTGGCGCCGTTCTCTGCGTCTGTGCCACGCATCCCCCCCAGTCTGCTATCTGTGCTGAGTCACTCCCTGGACTGCTTTCTAAACTAGGAATGTGGGTGGGAGGAATCTCCATCAGCTGTTGGTCCTGGGAAAAAAGGAGCGCGCTCCTCTCCCAAAGGAGTGACTGCTCTTCCTCAGCATCAGAACTACTCTGGGATTCTATGGGCTCAGTGTCCACCCTGACAGATGTGTTGTTCAGGCAATTCCACCTTCCCCGCCCTGGAACACCCCCAGGAATGCTCCATTTTTGCCACTCTGTGCTCCTCTTCAGAGCATGGAGCTGTTCCGCACGGCCTACAAGGCAGTGCGGGAAGGGGGTAAGGTCACTTCTCAGGGAACCGATGTATCCTATGGCCGTCTAGCCGCTGACTAGCAGCCATAGGATCACGCCCTTAATCATGAAAGTCAGCCTTTACTACTACTACTATGTATCTAAAACAAACACAGACAGTGTACAAAGATAAAATAAATAATGGCCTGTCCACAAGTTTTCAAACCTGTATATGTATATGTATATAAATATAAATGGAAGAGCAGTGCACATGTGTGGTGGGGCAGGCTGAGGTTGGGGAGAGAATTGGAGGAAAAGAACAATCAGAAAGATGGTATGAGAAAAGGTTTATATTTAAGCTAATTGGAAAAAAATATAAGACTTTGTGCTACTTTTTTTTTTTTTAAGCTTAAGAGATTCAGTTCACCAGATATCTCAGCTGGCAGTAGGGATGGACGAAAGTCCCTTCCCTGGTCCTGCAGCTTGCTTCGTGGTGGGGGGGAGGCACTCTGTTTCTCCCCCTGAAATTCTTGGCGGGTGGGGAGGCGCCCCGTCCCTCCCCACCAAAATTCTGGCTGGGGGGGAGGCACCCCATCCCTCCCCGCTGAAATTCTGGCCGGGGGGGGAGCGCCCCGCCTCTCCGGCCGCAAAAGTTCTTCTGCCGGGATAGTTAAAAAAAAAAAAAAGTGATAGGCTACGTAAAGATTTACGTAGCCTATCACAGCTAGATTTTCTAAAAACACCATGATAGGCTATGTAAATCTTTACGTAGCCTATCACGGCTGACTTTGAAAAAAGAAAAGCACGTATGCAAATGGCGGTGCCCATGGGCGCCGCCATTTGCATTCCTTATTTTGGCACGGGTAGTGTACGTAAAGATTTACATAGTCTACGGCGAAAATAAGGGCAACCCTATTTGCGTTGCCCTTATTTTCACCGTAGTCTACGTAAATTTTTACGTAGACTACCCGTGCCAAAATAAGGAATGCAAATGGCGGCGCCCATGGGTGTAGCCATTTGCGTACATGCTTTTCTTTTTTCAAAGTCAGCCGTGATAGGCTACGTAAAGATTCACGTAGCCTATCATGTTTTGTTTTATTTTTACTTGGAAATGGCAGCGGCGGCAGCCAGTCAGAAGACCAGCTGCTGCCGCCGCACTGCCGCCGCACCGCCACCTGGACCCGCCGCCGCGAGGGACATTCGCACGAGGTAAGTCCCATCCCGGGGGGGCGGGGGGTGTCGGAGAATTTCTCCACCAATTCCGGGGGGCCGAATGCCAATGCATTCGGCCTCCTGGAGATTCGTGGAGAAATTCTCCGACATCCCTAGCTGGCAGTAAGTTCAAAAGATGAAAGACGGCAAGTCCTGGGCCTTGATCCTGGTGAATTTTCATAACTAAAGCTACTGCCATAGCTTGCCATGTGCTTGAAATGGCAGTAGGAACTAACTCAGGTGTGTGGATCTTGGATCTTTCTGTTTAGGCTTCTACAACATTCAAACTGTTTGAAGGAGAAGTTTGTTCCATCCCATTGCCACACCCTTTCATGAATGTTGGTGTAAAATGTCAGCATGAAAAGTCCTACACATTTTTGTATACCTTTCTGCTACTGTATGCCTTTTTGTACAGATTTCTCCTAATGCCTGCTTTTTGTTATGCATTTCTCCTACTGCATATCTTAGGAGAAATTAGGCATGGCGGAGAATTCCACCACGGACTCCAATGAGGCCGGGTTCTAAAGAATCTGGCTCCCCCGGAGTCCATGGCGGAATGGAAGACTTACCCCCACCTCCGCGTGGAATCCTCTTCAGCTGGATCCTCTGGCTCCAGATTGCCAGCGATACGGCCACCATGCCATATCGCTGGCTGAAGGGGACTGTTTGCAGATGCAAATGGCGTCTGGGATGCCATTTGCAGCCGTAAAGGCTTTAGTTTAAAGTAAATGCAGCCGTAAATTGCTGCATTTACCTTAAACTAAAGCCTTTACGGCCACAAATGGTGTCCCGGACACCATTTGCGTCTGCAGTCAGTAGTCCCCTTCAGCCAGCGATATGGCATGGCGGCCATATCGCTGGCACTTTGGAGCCGGCCAGCGGCTCCGCAGAATCGCCACAGAGTGGAGCTGGCCAAACACGTTTCCAGGGGGAGGAACGGATCGCCTCCCCCCCCTCCTCGGACTGGCAGGTAAGGGATTCATACATCCCTAGGAGAAATGCATACAAAAATGCATAAATTAGCAGAAATGCATTAAAAATGCATATTTTAGCAGAAATAATGCAAAAATCCATATATATTTGTATGAAGTTTTGACTAAAGAACTACATCACAAAATTTGGAGAAGTGAGAAAACTGAAGAATAATTGCATTCTGGTTCACATATTAATTTGGGAAGTGTGAATTAGATTGGCATGTATTAAAATGCAAACCAAACACCTTTCTCCCCCATCCCTACTGGCCACATTCAGATCAAAGGAGCACAGATCACGCAGCCTGTTCTCCCTGCTGCAGAGCATAGAGTATCAAAATCATCTCAACGTAGCATATTGTTTTTCTACTACTTGTCTCAGTTGAAAACAACCACCATCCAGAAATCACACTTTCCAGGTTTGCATCCCACTTCAGTTATTAAAATGAGAGAAATTCACTTAGCAACAGATATGGTCATGATACATGCTTACAAGATACAGTGATAATGGAACATATGGTATTCACTGTCATTAATACCTTAGCTAACAAAGCTCAACTAATAGCTCTACCATGTCAGCTCTCAGCCTTATTTGCTTTTGGAGATCTCTAATTTTAGTGTGGTCTCTTAAAAATAAGATATTCACACTTTTTTTTCTTCCAGAATAAACATGGTATTATTGTTGTTGCTTGGCCTACATTAACTTGCAATGCACCTGCACTGTTATATGTAGATTGGTTCCTAAATCCCCCTAGGCGGGTGCTGACATTGCTTTGTTTTTCTTTGACACCATAGCCTAGTCTCTCTAGACTTGCAAAATGACATCATTTGGCCATAACAATTTATCATTCTGATGGCATGTTAACAGCCTAAAGTGCTCGCATTACAATGTCAGGATGAGAGAATGAAATAAAAAGTTACTCCTGTAAATGCTGAGAGGCTAATTTTCTACGTTCCATTTGATTTCCCCTCCTGTGATGAAAAGGATCTGAGAACCAGATACATATTTTCTTTTAGAATCACTGCTCTAAAATAAGTAATAGTTCTTCCCTGAGATCAGCCAGTATTTGCTAGGGATGGCGGAGAATTTCTCCACGAATCTCGGGGAGGCCAAATGCCAACGCATTCGCCCCCCGAAATTGTTGGTGAAATTCTCCGGCCCTCCCCGCCCCCACCCCCGGGATGGGACTTACCTCCCTCGAATGTCCCTCTCAGCGGCGGGTCCTGGCGGGAGTTCGGCGGCGGTTCATCAGGGGCGGGGGCGGCGGCCGGTCTTCCAACCAGCTGCCGCCATTACAAAATAAAGTAAAAAAAAACAACACACCCACGATAGGCTACGTAATGATTTACGTAGCCTATCACGGCTAGATTTCCAAAGTCAGCCATGATAGGCTACGTAAATCGTTACGTAGCCTATCACGGGTGACTTTTGGGGGAAAAAAAGCGTGTACGCAAATGGCGGCGCCCATGGGTGCCGCCATTTGCATTCCTTATTTGGTCCCGGTAGTCTACGTAAAGATTTACGTAGACTACGGCGAAAATAAAATAGCGTTGCCCTTATTTTCGCCATAGTCCACGTAAATCTTTACGTGGACTACCAGGACCAAATCAAGAATGCAAATGGCGGCGCCCATGGGCACCGCCATTTGCGTACGCACTTTTTTTTTTTCAAAGTCACCCGTGATAGGCTACGTAACGATTTACGTAGCCTATCACGGCTGACTTTGGAAACCTAGCCGTGATAGGCTACGTAAATCGTTACGTAGGCTATCACGGGTGTTTTGTTTTGTTTTTCACTTTTTTATTTCGCGCCCAGGGAGACGGGGTGCTTCTCCCCGGCCTGAATTTCAGCCAGGCGAGGCGGGGCGCCTCCCCCCCGGCCTGAATTTCAGCCAGGTGAGGCGGGGCGCCTCCCCCCCTGGCCTGAACTTCGGGGGGAGAACCGAAGTGCCTCCCCCCCACCGTGAAGCAAGCTGCGGGACCAGGTAAGTGCCTTTCGTACATCCCTAGTATTTGCACCTCAGACAAAAAGATGTTCAGGCCTTGAAAATGGCAGCAAACATCGACTAAGCAAAGTTTAAAGCAACCGTGGAAGGTCCTGCTCAAGGAGAATATCTGCAGGCATTTTGAGGAAGGCTACAACAGTTTTAACAAGCTTAACAAACTCTCTCAAGGGGAAGGGGACATCCACACATCTGTCACTACCAAATTTCAGCCCCAAGCGAAAATTCAAGGTGAGTTTACAGGGCCCTGCTCAGGAGAAAACATCTGCAGAAAATTCAAGCACAGTTAAAATAAGTTCAAGAAGTTTAGTGATGTTTCTCAAGGGGATTTCACACATCTCTACACAACAAAAAAGACAGATAAAATGTTGCTCCTGTATCTATCAAATGTTGACCATCTATACCCTTTGTGGTCTCATGTTTAGCAAAAGCATCACTTAGAATTGGTGGTGGTGGGTAACAATGGCTTATTTGCTCTAGGGATACCTGTTTTCAAATCCCTGCTCTAAAGGTGTGTACCTTCCACCACGAGATGTTACTCTTCATATCTAAACTCCTTTGTCTTCCCTCAGAATTCCTCAGATGTTTCAGGCAGAGAAAGAACATTTAAGTTCACACTGAATTCTGCTTTAGGTAGAATCTAGTGACAACCATAGGATGTGCAGAACTTCCGGGCCAACTTAACAACAAATCCTTTGGTTTATCATATACATTTCTCAGATGCTTCACCTGATGAGGACACCCCTCCCAAATTGCTCTGAACTTCACTTGAGGCAATATTTTAGTGGCAATGCAACTCTGCTTTCAGTGGGTGACACTGGAAAGGTTGTTCTGGTTGATTCCATATTTCAGTCCTTTAGGGATGTTGAGGGATTGCTTTTTAAAATGGAGATTCCACAAAGCCATCAATGTAGCCTCACATGATACAACAATACCTATCCCTACAACCAACTTCCTTTTATAATGTTTAATTACAAGTTTACTCCAATTCAGCAAAGGTGCCTTGCAATGTTAATTAAACATTTCTGGTTTGGAAGTTGTCTCCATTTTATAGTTTCCTATTGATTGTGCCAAGGGGATTAATGACAAATAACCTCTAATTTTCCCATGCTCCAATAGCAACCCCCTCTTAGTTTCCCCAATGTCAGCTTCTGTTCCTTCAAATGAGGGGAGCTTTAATTACTGGTTTCTTTGAATTATTTTCCTCCCATTTCTTCATACCAAATAGTGCTATTTCACAATCTAAAAAATGCTAGCGAGGGGGCAGAGGGTAGAGAAGAAATTAATACTAAGACTCTTCCCCTACAGGAACAGAAACTGATAATAGGGTGATTATATGAGGCTATCTAAATGCCAATTAAGAAGCTACTCATCACTAATCTCCCAGCCCAGATCAACAGGAAGCAATAAAATGGGAAAGACTTGCAAACAAGAAGCTTTTAATTAAAAGCACATTAGGCTTTTAAAGTCTCAATAGCCTATCCACAGTGTGGATAGAGGACAGGCTAGTGTGGCAATTGTGCTTTAAAATGCAAATACACACGTTCTCTTTCTTTCTTTCTTTCTTTCTTTCTTTCTTTTAATCCTTAATCATGTTCAAAATGAGGAGTCTCTTTCACAGCACTGGCAGTCTACTTTTAACCCTCCAGGGCATTTATCCCTGATAAAGAAAAATAGAATTGTTCAAAAAGACACAAAGCAAATGTCTCTCTTGGAACCAGGCAAACCCAATGGCTGTGTTCACAAAGCCATAAAATCTACAATGGATATGGGTTTTCCCTGCAAAGTTGTCCTGAGTCTTGATTACCTGTGACCACATTTTGAGAGCTTTATTTGCATTACAGTAGAAGTCCTGAGATCTTTTAGAACAGAGTTCATCTAATTCTAAGCAAAGACAATTCCCACCCTGAGTTTAAAGTTTTGAGTACATAAATTGATTCCATCATAGTTTTGCTGAAATACACACAAAGAAAAAGGGAAAAAAAAAGAGAAGACATCTCTGTACATGAGTTGCCAGAAGTGTTTTAAAAGTCATGGCATAAATGCTTCCTTGACTTGGCAATGAAAACAAGTTGGTCTTGAATAACTCAAACAGTTTCAACTAGGGTGGCAGGGACAGAGTAGTGGTACATTGGCAGCACTACGTAGCACCTCGGAATGAATGAATAATACCTTATTTATTTTTCATCAAAGAAGGTAGACATATATTTTCTCCTTTGAAAGAAAACTAACACACATGCACACATGCATGCACGCACACATGCACACATGCACGCACACACGCACGCACGCACACACACACACACACACACACATGATTGGCTCATTTGTGTTGGGTTTCTACCAGTAATTGAAAGGGAAATGGATACAAATCAGACTGGTGTTAAGTCCCCCAAATCCATTGCTGGCACAGATCTCCCAGCTATTCAACATCAAATAGAAAAACAAACAGTAGAAGCAATTGATTCACCTCTGGCCACCCTCAGAAGATTCAGCTTTATCTCAACTATGGGTTAAGTGAAGGCTCTTATAATCTTTAAACACAGAGACACTAATGCTGTGTGTGTGATATATAATTTTCGAAATCCGTGTTTTTCACACACACACACACACACACTTAGGCATAGAGATTAGCATTGCAAAACAGGTTGAGGCTACTGAGGAAAGTTGTACTTTTTCTCTTTTTTTCCTTAGAAGGCATTTGCTCTCAGCTAAATAGAGAAGCACTGTTAGTGTCTCTCTGAGGTTGCTCAGTAGCAACCAGAAGGAGGCCCCTATGGAATGTGAGATAGCTTGGAGCTGTGTTCCATTCACCCAGAGTTCTCTACCAAATTGTGAAACTAGGGAAAGGGCTTTGTTATAAAATGATGGAGGAGGGGGAATCATCTATAAGAAATTGTAATTCAGGTTACCTGGAAGACTGTCTCCCCCTATTAGACCACCTCTTCAGGGGAGTACTTGCTGTCTATACCACATCCTGCAGAGTTTTATCTGGCAGCAACAAGGCAATGGACCTTCTTTGTGGTGGCTTCCTCCCTCTGGAATGACCTCCCCTGTGATATATCAGGTACCAACAATCACGTGCTTTCGACGATGATTAAAAATGTTCTTGCTTACCCTTGCTTTCCCCAACCATTTGCTTACCTATTGTTGTGCTTTTATAATGATGTATTGCTTTATAATTTTCTGTAAACCACTGGGATTTTTTAAAATGGGAAGCGATAGATAACTATTCTAAAATAAATAAATAAATAAATAAATAAAATATATGGAATTAATGATGACACTAAACATTAGTGCCTGTGAGTGAGAGATATAAGTGATTCAGTGAGTCAGGTGGCTATCTCTGCAGGAGAAGAAGGTAATTCATCTCCACCAAATCTAGGACTACCTTGGGAAATGGGGCTCTCTCCAGCTTTCCTCCTCCCACCAATCCTCTGACACCTCATTGCACCACTTTTATGTCACACATCCTGTCTTCCTCACAAGAAAAAAGTGCAATGTTGATAAGGCTGGGTGGCCATACCACATTCATCATCTGTTATAGATGGTTCCATCCTAGAGCAAACAAAGCAGCCATTGTAGCCACCCAGCCCCATCTCAGATGCTCTTTTCTGTTGCAGGGAGAGAGGATGTGACGGAAGAGCAGGACCAGCTCAATACATTTTGCTGCCTGAGGAAAAGGACAAGTTGGCATCCCCCTCATTCCATGTACAAAAGGAGACTGGGTGGCCACTGAATCTTTCTACATTGGTGGTGGTGGGACAGCATCCCCTGCTGCACCTGAAGGCCGCAGGCTACCTTAGGGCACACAGGGCAGGCTGCATGGCACACGCAGCTTGCTGCCACCTCCCAGCATCTGTCACCTGAAGCTACCACCACACTTTGCCTAAAGGTAGGGCCAGCTCAGTGGAATAGGAAGGAAGAGGCATGGTAGCAGTGTGGCGAGGAAGATGGGGTGGTCCAAAGAGTGACAGAGATATGGGGAGGGGAGAGACACAGATAGTTTATGTGGAGAGAGAAGAGCCAGAGAGATGGGGTAAGTGGGAGGAGATTAGGGAAGAGGACCTGCTGTAGGAGAAAAAAAATAGTGAGAGAAAGAGATTTGGTAGGAGAAAACAATGCAGGAATATACATGGAGGAAAGAGGAAAAGAGAAGAGAAGCCAGGGTATGTGATGGTGATGGTGGAGAGAAGAACATGTAGGGGAGTATCAGGGTGATGTGAGGAGAAAAATTCTAGGAGGATGTGGATGGAGCGTACAAAAAAGGGCCTGAAGTTCTGCCTACACATACACCCACCCTCAACACAACACAACACATGTTATCTCTTTCCCCTTTACACACAAACTCACACACATACCCCTATGAAATTTCATGAACCCTTCACTAGCCTCTCTATAACCAAGTTATGAATGGTCTATCCTAGGGGTGGGCAGAAAGGAGAACTCCATATGTATTGGTCTTCAACTCCCAGCATTCCTGTCCATGGCCCATTCTGGTAGAGGCTTCTGGGTGCTGAAGTGCAAAACATTTGGAGATATACCTTCTGTCCATCCCTGGTCTATCTCACCCACTGGGTCCATCTCTCAACCTCCATGAAAGTGGGAAAGGGACTCCATGAGTCAGGAACTACGTATGTTCAAACATCATTTTGTTCAGGCCTGTTTTCTGAGATTTTTTTTAAAAGAACACATTAAAATGTCCATCTAAATTGCACATTTAGATGGATTTTCCCCTACAATACACATTTTTCTATGCATGTATTGAATCATTGTGAAATTTGGAGAAGCGCATGAATCGAAAACTGCATTCTGATATGTGTATTGGTCTGGCAAGTAGAGATAGGTTAGTTTACTTTAAAATGTGGACCAAATTAAATTCCCCCGTGTCCATCTCTGGAACCATGAGCAGGATTCTGATCATGTGGAGAAGCCTATGGATGTAGAAAACCCTTTCACCTTTCTGCTGAATGGGCAGAATTCAGGACTGGGCCAGTGTGTGCAATCCCACTGCCCCTCCATGCATTCTGTATATGCATAGGGGGAACAAATGAACAGTGAGACAAGAAACAAGAAGTTGAGAACTGGCTCAAGGAGAGGGGAAGATAGTTGCTTGCTTGTGTTCTTTCTTTCTTTCTTTCTTTCTTTCTTTCTTTCTTAAAAAGGCAGAGCTGCTTTAAGGGGATAATGGGTTGTCTTGGCATCTGAGACCATGTGCATCGGTGTTCTTCTGCATCAGGTGTAGGGGTGGACAAAAGTCACTTACCTGTCGTCGAAGCTTGTTCGTGGTGGGGGGGAGGCGCTTCGCTGCTCCCCCCGTGAACTTCAGGCCGGGGGGGGAGGCTTCCCGCCTCGCCCAGCCGAAATTCAGGCCGGGGGGGAGGCTTCCCGCCTCACCCGGCCGAAATTCAGGCTGGGGAGGAGGCTTCCTGCCTCGCCCGGCCGCGAACTCCAAAGTTTTTTTTTAAAAAAAAAACTGCCCCCGTGATAGGCTACGTGACGATTAATGTAGCCTATCACGGCTAGATCTGCAAAGTCAGCCATGATAGGCTACGTTAATCGTCACGTAGCCTATCACGGGTGACTTAAAAAAAAAAAAAGCGCATACGCTAATGGCAGCCCCCATAGGGAGCCGCCATTCACGTTCCTTACCGCTGGCCGGACCCGCCGCTGGGAGGGACATTCGGCAAAGGTAAGTCCCGTCCCGGGGGGGTGCGGGGGGTGGGTGTGTGTGGAGAATTTCTCCCCGAAACTTGTTCGGGGGGCCGAACACGTTGGCGCTCAGCCCCCCGAAGTTTCGGGGAGAAATTCTCCGCCATCCCTAATCAGGTGAAAGAATGTAGGGATGCATGAATCCCTTACCTTGCTCTGCTGTGGGGCATCCGCAATGGGGGGGAGGCGCTCCATCCGGAATCCTTGATGGGGGGGAGGTGCTCTGTCCCTCCCCCCAGAATCCTGCCCAGCCGGCTCCGCTCCGCAGCCAAGCCGCAGAGCCGCCGGCCGGCTCCGGCCACCTGCAGCCTTGCAGGGACGCAAATGGTGGCTGTCATAGCTGTCGTCATTTGTGTCCTTGTAGTGAGCCATGATAGGCTACATAAATATTTATGTAGCCTATCACGGCAGGGGGGAAAACCCCAGCATACACAAATGGCGGTAGCTGCCGCCATTTGCGTATGCTGGGTCCCCCCCCCGCCATGATAGGCTACATAAATACTTATGTAGCCTATCACAGCCTCCACATGGACACAAATGGTGTCCCTGCATTATCTGTGATAGGCTATGTAAGTATTTATGTAGCCTATCATAGCTTGAAGAGGAGGAAGCGAATGGCAGCCGCAGGACGGCCGCCATTCGCACAGCAGCGCGGACAGGAGCAGGTAAGTGCTCCGTTTCGCGCGCCTTTTGTGGGGTGGGGGTGGCAGGAACTTCGTCCTGCACGCCTTTCGTGGGTTGGGGGGCGGGGGCTTCATTCCGCAATGGATTTCAGGGGGCCGAATGCTCTGGCATTTGGCCTCACTGAGATCCGTCGTGGAATTCTCTGACATCCCTAACAGAATGAGCTTTCAGTTGCAGGGTTGGTGTAGGGTACAATGACAGTGTATAGAGGAGAAGAGAGAAAAGAACATAATAGGATGGTGCAAGAAAAGTTTGTTCATTCTTTCTTTTGGGGAGAATATGTTTTTCTTTTCACTTTTCTAAGAGAGAGAGAGAGAATGAAAGAGAGAGACAAAGTTTCAAAATGGAAGATAGCCTTTTAAAAAAGCTGTGAAGCTTGAAACATATTGGGCTTGTTTTGTTTTGTTTTTTGCAAAATAAAAACAACCATCTATATCACCTTTCAATATTTTCTTCCCATTTTTGTCCCTCTCATTGGAGCCTGTTTATGGAGGCAAAGAATTAAAGCCACTCTTTTATTCTGCTACTAGGCCCTGGTCTGCACTGCAGACATGAAGGGCTGCAGCAGTATTTACTGATCTGCAAAATTCAGCTTGGAAATGGAAGTGTTGTCAGTTACGATGACAATGTACACTTATTTGCAGTGATGATCTTTCTCCCTTTTTTTTTTTTCTTAACATAAGGCATCATTTGCTTATTTCACAATGCAGGCCAAACAGGTAATCTTTTGCTGCCTCCCATGTCTGAGCCCACAGAATCCACCATTATACTTCCAGTACTATATCACATTACTGCTCTGTGCCTTGGAGTAGCACACTGAGGGAGAGATATCTGCATGGGGCATGCTGCTTATAGGAACGTCTCTCACATAGGAATATTGTATGCGAAGCATTGGAAAGAATAACAGCACATTTCTCCCCCTCTGTCCCTGCCAATTTATTTATTCTGAACTGTTCCTTCCAAGAAGCTATAGCACATTACAGAAATAGATATAGGGCATTGCAAGTTGCAGGTGTTTTTGTTCAGAAATATGCAGTTTTAAGTCCTTTGGAAAACCCACTTAGAAGCAAGCTCTCACTGGAATCAATAAGAGCAGAACTGGAACCTATGCTATTAGAAATGAATTTCAACAATTCTCAGTGTGTGTAGCATTGGTAGATTTGCTTGCTTTTTTATGCCACTTGCTTCTTTTGCCCACTGTAGAAGATTTTTGGGATGCTATTTCCTTGTGCTGAACTCTCTGCAGATTATTTCAAGTTCCAAACAACACCCTTAATTGTTACTTTTTAAAGTCATTTTCCCTGCTTTTACAACAAAGCAGAATGTTGGAGAGAAGATTATTTCAGACAGAGCTTTCTTCAGACAACTACAAAAATAATCTTGGTAATGGAACTGTAAGAGTTTCTGTCTGAAGTATGCATGAGCCTTTGAAATCTGGGGCAGCAGGGCTGGGAAGGAACTTGCCAGTACCACATCAAAGCTTTGCTACAGAAAAATAAGCAGCTTCTTACTAAGTTTTAGAACTGTTACGAAACTGAAAAGGTTGTTTCAATATAGTACAGTATCAGCTCCCTGCCAGAAAGGAATGAACAGATTTTTTGTGTGAGTATAAACTTTTTCCTTTTAAGGTTCAAAAGCCACAGAATTCTGGGATGTTAAGGTTTGCAGCTTCCACAGAAGCTGTAGTTCCCGAAGCAGTGTCTGTGACAAATCACTGTCTCTAAATATGAAGCTCTCCTAGAATCACAATGCAGGAGAGGACTGATGGAGGTTGCAAAACTCACAGTCATTTCAGAAGGGCTTGTTGAAGATAATTTAGTAGTCAATTGTGTCCCTAGTCTGAATCTTTGAACTTAAAAAAAAATAGGGCTGGCCTACAAAAGACAGAGTGAAGTGGCTGCCTCAGGCAGCAAATCCCGGAGGATAGGCAGGGGGCAAAGTATTGGATGACAGAGCTGCATGTGTGCTAAACACCCTGCCCTACACCTCTAAGCTACCCTGCTGCCCCCCTGGTGTGGTAGAGGCAGCCAGAGGTGAAGTCAGGTTCACCTGCCAGTCTGGTCAATTTCTGAATATAGAAGGGAGGGGGCAGAATGGTTGCCATCTTGTCCTTCACCTCAGCAGCAAAACATCTTGGGCCAGCCCTGCTAAAAACATCCTCACTCGATTATTTTCCAGCCTATCCTTGAAAGCCTCCAAAGAAGTCCAAAGCCATCCAGGGCATTATTTAAGACTTGTAGCAGATTTGTGAAAATTCAGCACATCCATAAAGGGCTGACTTGATGATATGGTGCCTGGTCCTCACACATCAGTTTCACATCTGAAGAAACAATTGCCTGCCCCTAAACACTTCTAGTAAGAGCCTCGTGTGGCGCAGAGTGGTAGGTGGCAGCACTGCAACCGAAACTCTCCCCACGACCTGAGTTCGATCCCAGCGGAAGCCGGGTCTCAGGTAGCCGGCTCAGGTCGACTCAGCCCTCCATCCTCCCGAGGTCGGTAAAATGAGCACCCAGGTTGCTGGGGGAAAGGTAGTCACGACTGGCGAAGGCAATGGCAAACCACCCCGCTATAGTCTGCCATGAAAATTCCAGCGTAACCGGCGTCCCTCTAGGGGTCAGTAATGACCCAGTGCTTGCACAGGAGGAACCTTTCCTTTCCTTTTTTCTGAACACTTCTAGCAAGCTTTAAATTAAAGATTCCTAGGGAAACACACACACACACAGAAACAGGGAAGGTAAAGCCAACATGGTCCAAGAAAGTAGGAAATGATGTGGAAACCCCTTGAGGTTTTGGCTAGTTCCCATATGAATGTTTGCATGTATGAATGAATGGGCCATTACAGATATGAACTATCATATGTGGTGTTGCATCACCTCCCGTCAGTTCAATCCCAATGCTTTTCAACAGAGTAAGTTCACACATTCAGCTCCCAGTCATCAAGTGTAGAGAAACTAACTTACGGATATGCATGTGGGAACCATGCCAGAGGATCCTACTATCCTCAAAAATCTGTATTTGCTCCTTTGCATATAAGATAAATGTCCTATCTATCTATCTATCTATCATGTTCAAATATTTTATCAGGGTGAAAAAATTGGGGTGTATGTGTGTTTTATATTGTGATGTTCATACACACGGATGTCAGAGAAATCTGCAAAGGAATAACATGAGTTCCGATTTCTATGAATCCAACCCATGGATTCCGTAGCAGACCAGCTTTTCCTGAGTCGCACAAATTCCACCGACTTGTGGACCTTAAAAAAAAAAAGAAACACTTTCTGGAATTTTGCGCAAATTTAGTTATGTGAAATATGTAAAATAAACACCACTTGAAAATGTGCATTTCCTCCATAGGCAAAAAAAATGAAATGTACATTTTGGGGGGATTTGCACATTTTGGGGGGATTTGCACATTTGTGAGAACTTGAATTTGCACATGTGCAAACTTGCACAAATTTGGGAAACTGGAAAAAATCTAATTCCATCAATGAGTGGATGATGGAATCAAAGGCACCTGACAATCCATGGAATACAGACAGAACATATTTTCCAAAAAACTATACATCCCTATTCACAGAAGTGGTTCTGTTATATCTATCTGCTGATACAGATAAATGTATATCTCATGTCATATTTTCCTAAAATAAAATAGCCAAATATTATCTGGCACCAATTATAGAAGTCCCAGGGGAATTATTGATATTACCCTTGGTTCAAAGGCCTCAATGGTCCAGTGCATGTCTGGGTCAGCCCCTCTTCACTACCCTCCACAAGAGTCTTCCAGGATGTGGCAAGGGGGCTCAACCTGCTTTGGGAAGAGTGTAGAAGAAGAATTTGGAAAGGCTACAGTCCTTATATAACTTTTCAGTCCTATTTTAAGTATGAAGTGGTTTCAACTGGATGCTAAATGGCATTGAAATCCATGCATCCTCCCACCACACACACACACACACTTCTCTGCAATCCAGCAAAAAGAAGAAGAAAAAAGCAGTAAAACTTCCATTTTAGGGATGTACGAAAGTGACTTACCTTTTCGCGGATTATGTTGATGGTGGGGGGGGAGGCGTTCCGTCCCTCCCCCTGGAATCCTGGCTGGGGGGGGAGGCACTCCGTTCCTCCCCCCCGGAATCCTGGCCGGCCGGCTGTGCTCCACAGCGATTCTGCGGAGCCGCCGGCCGGCTCCGCCAGCAGCCGGACATCCAGCCACTGGCTAGCAGGGACGCAAATGGCGGCGGCCGTAGCTGCCGCCGTTTGCATCCCTGCAGTCAGCCGTGATAGGCTACATAAATGTTTACGTAGCCTATCACGGCTGATTTAAAAACAAACAAACGCGCGTACGCAAATGGCGGCGGCCATGGCCGCCGCCATTTGCGTATGCGCGTTGTTTTTTGTTTTTTGTTTAAGTCAGCCATGATAGGCTATGTAAAGATTTACGTAGCCTATCACGGTGTTTTTTTTAAAATCTAGCATTCGGCCTCCCCGAGATCCGTGGCGGAACTTTCGTACATCCCTACCATTGGTACACTATGTAAGATTGCACAGATTGTACAGAGATTTTTTAAAAAGAGATTCCAAAAATTTGTATTTTTATTTTTGCATCTAAGGCATTATTTGTTTCTTCATTTATCTCAGACTTATTCTGAACACTTATTCTGAAGTTCTTTATTTCACCACTTCTTTGATGCTGTCCCCAATTCCTGCTTTGAATTAAATCTATCTGACAAATCTTCATGACTCATTTCCCACCGGCTTTCCCCCTCCTCAGATCTATTAGGGGAGCCCATCCATACCTCATTATCCTTGGGAAACTGCTCCAGCAGACAAATCAAAAGTGACATCAGGTGAAGCAGATTCTTTCTTTCTTTCTTTCTTTCTTTCTTTAATCAGTGGCTTGTATGAAGCAGAAGCACTTTATTCAGAAGAACCAAAATAAATAAATAAATAAATAAATAAACAATCCCCCCCCCCCCCTGCAATGTAGCTTATTGTATTTGTGGGCTTGGGAAAGAGTTTTTCTTTTTCAGCTTCCAGAACTGCAATCATATTGTGATGACAGATTATTTTCTTTAGCTCTCTCTATAGTCAATGGCGTATTAATGTTCAACTTTTTCTCTAGAGAGCTTTCTCTCTTCACTTGGCTCCTCATTGTAATTGGGCTTAGTCAGCGTTCCTACATATGGCAATTTACAAGTATTTGCTGTCATCTCTTCTTCCAAATTACCTTTTCCCCCTTTTGCAAATCTCTAACTGTCAAAACATACAAATGACCAACAATTTAGGTGAAAAATATTCCTCACAAATAATGATGCAAAATGGCTTTCAAATAGGGATTCTTGTGTCACTTACAGAAGCACTGATAATTTAATAAATGTGCATTGGCTGCTTATGTGCAGCCGTTGAAATGAGCAGACCTAACTGAGATGATCTCAGAGCCAAACAAGTGGGTCTGCTTATTTATTCTGTTAATTAACTCCTCATACAGAAGTACTTATCTCTGTCTTCATTTCCAGGATGTATGTTAAGATTAAAAGTTTGCTGTTCTCTATATGCTGAATTGGAAAGTGAATGATGTGGAATGGTTAAAACACAAAAAAGTTATTCTCCCCCTCTCAAAATACCAGAACCCGGGGTCATCCCATAAAGCTGATTGGTGGCAGATTCAGGACAGATATAAGGAAGTACTCCTTCACACCGCACAGAGTTAAACTATGGAAACTGAAATTGAAGATTACTCCATGCCTATTCTCAGATTACTTTAAATAGATATAAAAGGTCTAAAGTTGCATGAATATATTACACAAGGTCCAAAATGTAAATCATGGCTTGGAACAATATAGGCTTCTTCTGGAGAAGAGTCTCAACAAGAGGCTCAACTCAGATCTCCAAGTGTGTGTGGGGGGTGTATGATACATTTCTGTGAGGCTGCAGAAAAACGATGGGAAGCGGCAGTGTCCATAAAGATCCACATCTTGAGAATCTCAGCATTTAAAAATAAAAACAAAACAAGTTTCTAGCCCTTATGGCTGTGAAGATGTGCTTGAAGATGTGCGGACAATGCTTACTGAAATCTGAAAAGCCAAAGAGTAGTTGGAGAAGATTATCAGTGGTTGGAGGTGAGAGGGTCAGAGTCCTTGTCTTTTGCACAACTAATAAAACAGAACAGATTATGCAAAACAGCAGACATTGCAAAAATAAATTATGCAAAGGAAGAGTAATTATACAAGCTAGCTCAAAGTGCGTAATATATATATATTTCACAAGAAACAGCTTTCCTTAGTAAAAAAAAAAAAGTGGATTGTCTTGACAGAAATATTATTTTATTTCATTTTTAGTGTAACCATTACCTATGGGATTAAAAATGGCCATGATGACATAGAAGAGAAAGAGCAGGAGGAGGAGGAGGAGGAGGAGGAGGAGGAGGAGGAGGAGGAGAAGAAGAAGAAGAAGAAGAAAACATAAAATGTTCCATCTCTATCCATATCCATGATGAACCCATGCCTCCATTTTGTCTACATAGCTGAGGTCCAATTCATAGCTTACTGTAGTGCGGGGGGGGGGGGGCTTTGAAAGATTTGTGAGCCATTCCCCCTCATAACCCTGTTGTGGGCTAGACACACACACCTGGTGCAAAA
Source organism: Heloderma suspectum (assembly GCF_057233095.1). Taxonomy (NCBI): domain Eukaryota; kingdom Metazoa; phylum Chordata; class Lepidosauria; order Squamata; family Helodermatidae; genus Heloderma; species Heloderma suspectum. The sequence goes on from NC_139461.1 coordinate 179,254,219, forward strand.
AATGGGGTGACTATTTATTTATTTATTTATTTATTTCATTTCTATACCGCCCAATAGCCGAAGCTCTCTGACTAAAAATAAAGGCATCCGTAGCTGCTACAGAGTCTCCAGAAAGTCAAAATTAGCTTGCAGAAAAGTGAATGTTGACTTGTTGGGGGCTTTGTCGCAGCTAGAGATGCCACTCTGTTTGCAAAAAAATGCTTTTAGAGTTTTGGGTCCCTCGAATTTGGGGGTGGGGGCCACACTGGGGGACTCCTGGGGCCACCTGCGGACTGTAGGCCACAGGTTGTCCACCCTTGCTATAGCAACATGGAAGCCATATACCAGTGGGTGAGACTCATGCTATTCTGGTGATGCCTGGATGAAGGAACCACATAATGTGGAAAATGTGACCTTCAAAACTTCCAGTCCCAAGGAAGCTGACCTTGGCATGGGAAGGAACCAAGTCATTTGCCCTGACTAAATTGCTGTTCAATCTAGGCTAGGATGTGGACACACCTGGGTCACATACACTTGCTGGAAAGTGGTTGGAGGCAGGGTGGACCTCTTGGTGGGGGGGCCAAATCCAAACTGGTGGTAGGTGGCAGGGAGGATCACTTGGTGGTAGGGATGTTAGAGAATTCCTCCATGGATCCCAGGGAGGCTGAATTCCAGTGAATTCGGGCCGCTGGAATCTGTGGTGGAACGGAGCAACCCTCCCCACCACCCCGCGAAAGCCCCGCAAAACGGAGTCTACCTGGCTGCGGCTCCAGCAGCGGCAGTGGCAGCTCTGGCCTCGGCTCCGCTACACCAGCTGCCATTTGCATCCCTGGCAAGCTGTGATAGGCTACGTAAGTATCTAAGTAGCCTATCATGGCTCACAGCAGGGACACAAATGGCGTAGCAGACACCATTTGAGTCCCCGCTTTTGCCATGATAGGCTACGTAAATATTGACATAGCCTATCATGGCTCCCCTTCATGGATCACTGCCTTGTTGTGGTGAAGGGGCTTGCGTAACTCAGTGAAGCCATAAGCTATGCCGTGCAGGGCCACCCAAGACCAACAGGTCATGGCAGAGAGTTCTGACAAAATGTGGCCCACTGGAGAAGGAAATGGCAACCCACCCCAGTATTCTTGCCAAGAAAACACCATGGAACGTAGGGTGGGAAAAGCAGTACTGGGGTACAATCTTAAAAATGATAGAATGATCTCAGTACGAATCCAAGGCAAACCATTCAACAACACAGTAATTCAAGTCTATGCCCCAACCACTGAGGCCGAAGAAGCTGAGGTTGATCGGTTCTATGAAGACTTACAACACCTTCTAGAACTAACACCAAAAAAAGATGTCTTCTTCATCATAGGGGATTGGAATGCTAAAGTAGAAAGTCAAGAAATCACTGAGATAACAGGCATGCATGGCCTTTGTGTACGAAATGAAGCAGGACAAATGCTAATAGAGTTTTGCCAAGAGAACACACTGATCATCGCAAACACTCTTTTCCAACAGCACAAGACGCGACTCTACACTTGGACATCACCAGATGGTCAATATCGAAATCAGATTGATTATGTCCTTTGCAGCCAAAGATGGAGAAGCTCCATACAGTCAGTAAAAACAAGACCTGGCGCTGACTGTGGCTCAGATCATGAGCTGCTTCTTGCAAAATTTCGGCTTAAATTGAAGAACGTAGGGAAAACCACTAAACCGTTCAGGTATGACCTAAATCGTATCCCTTATGAATATACAGTGGAGGTGAGGAATAGATTTCAGGGATTAGACCTGATAGACAGAGTGCTTGAGGAACTATGGACAGAGGTCCGTAACATTGTTCGGGAGGCAGCAACTCAATCCATCCCAAAGAAAATGAGATTCAAGAAAGCAAAGTGGCTGTCTGATGAGTAGGGATGTACGAAAGTCACTTACCTTTTCGAAGGGTGACATTCACGGTGGGGGGGAGGCACTACGTCCCTCCCCCTGAAATTCTGGCCAGGGGGGAGGCGCTCCGTTCCTCCCCCCCGGAATCCTAGCCGGCCGGCTCCGCTCCGCTCCGCAGGGATTCTGTGGAGCCGCCGGCTGGCTTCGCCAGCGGCCGGACATCCGGCTGCTGGCTAGCAGGGACACAAATGGCGGTGGCCATAGCCGCTGCCATTTGCGTCCCTGCAGTCAGCTGTGATAGGCTACGTAAATATTTACGTAGCCTATCACGGCTGATTTAAAAGAATAAAAACGCGCGTACGCTATTTGCATTCCCCTTATTTTTGCTGTCTTAGTTTACATAAATGTTTACATAGACTAAGACATGCCAAAATAAGGAACGCAAATGGCGGCGCCCATGGGCGCCGCCATTTGCATACGCACGTTGTTGTTGTTTTTAAATCAGCCGTGATAGGCTACGTAAACATTTACGTAGCCTATCACGGTGTTTTTTAAAAATTTAGCCTTGATATCCAATGTAAATCTTTACGTAGCCTATCACATTTTGTTGTTGTTGTTGTTTTTTAACTGGAAAGGGCGGTGGCGACAGCCGGTCTGAAGACCGGCCACCGAACTGCCACCGGAGCCGAACCGCCGCCGGAGCCGCCGCCAGGAACATCCGCCCAAGGTAAGTCCCATCCCGGGGGGGCGGGGGGGCAGACCGTTCCGTCACCGATTTTGGGGGGGCGAATGCGCTGGCATTCGGCCTTCCCAAGATCCATGGCGGAATTCTCTGACATCCCTACTGATGAGGCTTTACAAGTAGCTGAGGAAAGACGGGAAGCAAAAAGCAAGGGAGAAAGGGGAAGATATATCCAACTGAATGCAGAGTTCCAGAGAATAGCAAGGAGAGACAAGACGGCCTTCTTAAATCAACAATTCAAAGAAATCGAGGAAAACAACAGAATGGGAAAGACTAGAGATCTTTTTCAAGAAAATTGGAGATCTCAAAGGAATGTTTTATGCAAAGACAGGCATGATAAAGGACAGAGAAGGCTGGGACCTAACAGAAGCAGATGAGATTAAGAAGAGGTGGAAAGAGTACACAGAAGAACTATACAGGAAAGATCTGAATGTCCCTGATAGCCATGATAGTGCGGTCACTGAACATGAGCCGGACATCCTCGAGAGTGAAGTCAAGTGGGCCTTAGGAAGCATTAGTAACAACAAAGCTAGTGGAGATGACAGTATTCCAGCTGAGCTATTTAAAATCCTAAAAGATGATGCTGTTAAAGTGCTGCACTCAATATGCCAACAAATTTGGAACACTCAACAGTGGCCACAAGACTGGAAAAGGTCAGTTTACATTCCAATTCCAAAGAAGGGCAATGCCAAAGAGTGTTCAAACTACCGCACAATTGTGCTCATTTCACATGCCAGCAAGATGATGCTCAAAATCCTACAAGCTAGGCTTCAGCAGTATGCGAACCGAGAACTACCGGAAGTACAAGCTGGGTTTTGAAGAGGCAGAGGAACTAGAGATCAAATCGCCAACATTTGCTGCATCATGGAGAAAGCAAGAACATTCCAGAAAAAGTCTATTTCTGCTTCATTGACTACGCTAAAGCCTTTGATTGTGTGGATCACAACAAACTGTGGCAAATTCTTAAAGTGATGGGAGTACCAGACCACCTTACCTGTCTCCTGAGAAACCTGTACGAGGGTCAAGAAGCAACAGTAAGAACCAGACATGGAACAACGAACTGGTTCAAAATTGGGAAAGGAGTACGACAAGGCTGTGTTGCCCTGCTTATTTAACTGATATGCAGAGTACATCATCAGAAACGCCAGGTTGGATGAATCACAGGTTGGAATTAAGATTGCTGGGAGAATTATCAACAACCTCCGATATGCAGACGATACCACCCTAATGGCAGAAAGTGAAGAGGATCTCAAGAGCCTCTTGTTGAGGGTGAAAGAGGAGAGTACAAAAGCTGGTTTGAAACTCAACATTAAAAAAACGAAGATCATGGCATCTGGCCCCATCACTTCCTGGCATATGGAAGGGGAAGAAATGGAAGCAGTGACAGATTTTATTTTCTTGGGCTCCAAGATCACCGCGGACGGTGACTGCAGCCATGAAATTAAAAGAAGCTTGCTCCTTGGGAGGAAAGCTATGGCAAACCTAGACAGCATAGTAAGAAGCAGAGACATTACCTTACCGACAAAGGTCCGTCTAATCAAAGCTATGGTTTTCCCAGTAGTAATGTATGGCTGTGAGAGCTGGACTATAAGGAAGGCTGAGCGCCGAAGAATTGATGCTTTCGAACTGTGGTGCTGGAGAAGACTCTTAGGAGTCCCCTGGACTGCAAGGAGGTCAAATCAGTCCATCCTAAAGGAAATCAACCCTGAGTGCTCATTGGAAGGACAGATACTGAAGCTGAAGCTCAAATATTTTGGCCACCTAATGTGAAGAGAAAACTCTCTGGAAAAGACCCTGATGCTGGGAAAGACTGAAGGCAAAAGGAGAAGGGGACGGCAGAGGATGAGATGGCTAGATAGCATCGCCGATGCAATGAGTATGGACTTGAGCATGCTCTGGGGGAGAGCGCAGGACAGGAAGGCCTGGTGTGCTATGGTCCATGGGGTCACGAAGCGTCAGATATGACTGAACGACTGAACAACAACAACAACAATCATGGCTCAGCGAAAGGACCTTCCGTGCGGATGCACCCAGCCGGCGGCTCCGCGGAGTTGCCGTGGAGCGGAGCCAGCCGGGGTAGGATTTTGCGGGGAGGTACAGAGCGCCTCCCCCCCACCGCGAATGTCACCCTTTGAAAAGGTAAGTGACTTTCATACATCCCTACTTGGTGGTGGGGCCAAATCCAACCTCCCTTTTGAACCCCCCTTTTCTCTCTCCCTCCCTCCTCTCATTTATTAACTTTTCTGCATGCACACTCCATCCATCTATCCATTCATCACCTTGCATACATTTTCTCTTTTGCATGCTCTCTCTTGTACACATGACCCCCATGCCCCCCCACAGCTCATCCATTCACAAACACACAAACAAGCACATAGTCTTAATCTATCATCCATCCATTCTCTATTCCATTCCTTCTATTCCCCTCTTCTCTCTCTCACCCTCACAGACACACATACATCACCCCTACATTCACACCAGCACACAAGCAGAATAATCCGAATGTAGAAATGTGTTTACAGAACAAATGGATAACAAGGTTTAGGGAGCCAGAGGTATAATCCTTCCCCTCTCATGCGCACAGCTCTGAAAGCTGCACTCGTTTATTTCCATAGTGATCAATGAAGCCTTTAAACACTCCTTATCTCCCCACACACACATACCCCATCTCAGCCAGGCATGCATAGTACTGTCTGTAATGTGTGCAGCTGTTAACGTCAAGGGAAGGCCGATATGTGGCTTCCACAGTGGCCCTGATCCTCCTTAGGCTCCATGTGCAAACTGCACTGGAGAGATGTGCGAACCCACCCCCATCTGGATGCCTACCCAGCCCCTGTTCCCCCTTGCCAGACCATGCTCGCACCCCTCCCATGCTTGGTGAGCAGCCCGCACTTACCCCAGGGGCCTCATCAAGTTCTGCGGTTGCCATTTTTTGGGAAATAAAATGGTGATGGCAAAAATGAGCATATTAGTGTATGTGTGAAAATGCTCACATTTGCATATACACAAAAATGTGCATTCTTGCAAATACACGTATTTGCATATGCACAAAATGCACATTTTTGCAAAATTGTGCATGTTCGCGCATACGCAATATAGACATTTTTGTGATCACCATTTTATTTTTCAAAAAATGATGACTGTGTAGGTCAATGAGACCACCAGGGTTAGCACAGGCTGCTCACCAAGCGTGAGCAGGGGGCTAGCGGGGCAGGAGCTTGGCAAGTGGGGCTCAGGGTTGTGGGCAAGGGGGGTTCCACCCGATTCCCGGATGGAATTGGGCACCCGCGCCATCTCTACTTCAGTGGTGCTTCCAAATCTTCTCTTTCTAATAGCAACCCCTGAACTCTCAAACAAGCCACACTCCAAACTCAGACTAGCTGCAGAAATGTCTTTAAATATAATAAAAAGAGCTGCTGCTGGAAAGATAGGGAGAAAGGGAGATCAGATGATCTGGTGTGCACACTGAGGCCTTGGCATATACCTAAAGGGTCTCCTTAGATCATGACCCTTACAGCTATGCTGAGTTTTATTGTCACATTTGCTTTTTAACCACGGACCAAGGGATGGCAGAGAATTCCGCCACAGATCTTGGTGAGGCCGAATGCCAGTGCATTTGATCCCCCGAAATCTGTGGCGGAACGGCCTGCCCCCCCACCCCCCCCCCCGCGGATCCCCCCTGGGATGAGACTCACCTGTGGTGGATCTCCCGGGCGGCAGTGGCTCCGGCGGCAGCAGCAGCGGTGGCAGCTGGTCTTCCGACCAGCTGCCGCCGCTGCCATTTCCACTCTTGTTCTGGTAAAAAAAGAAAGACGTGATAGGCTACGTAAAGATTTACGTAGCCTAACATGGCTAGGTTTTAAAAAAAACACATGAGGTGATAGGCTACGTAAATCTTTACGTAGCCTATCATGGCTGGGTGAGTTAAAAAAAAAAAAACCGCGTACGCAAATGGTGGCGGCTATGGCCGCTGCCATTTGCATTCCGCTATGATGGCGAAAATAAAGGGGAACGCAAATAGCGTAGCGGGCACTATTTGCATCCCTTTTTGATTCCGCGTTTTAGCCTACGTAAATATTTACGTAGGCTAAAATGGGGAATCAAAAAGGGATGCAAATAGCACCCGCTACGCTATTTGCATTCCCCTTTATTTTCACCGTCATAGTCTATGTAAATATTTACATAGATTAAGAGGGCAAAAACAAGGAACGCAAATGGCGGCGGCCGTAGCCGCCACCATTTGCGTATGCATTGTTTTTTTTTACCCAGAGCCCTCAGTGGCCGGAAATCCAGCTGCGGACGGCTCTGGCCTGGCTGGGGCTGGCCGGCTGCTCCGCGGAGCTGCCACGGAGCACAACCAGCCACGGAGGATTCCGGGGGGGGGGATGAACGGAGCACCTCCCCCCCGTCCAGGACTCCGGGGGAGGGACGGAACACCTCCCCCCCACCATAAACATAATCTGCAAGCAGGTAAGTGACTTTTGTACATCCCTACACAGACCTAGTGCATTATTCCATAAAATTTTACTTTAGACTGCAAGCTCCTTTTGCTTATGTTGTGAAAGGCCATTGATACAGATGGCTCTGTATAAATAAGCGCATAATGTTTCTGGTCTCTTTGTTGTCAGGACAGCATAGCAAGGTTCACAGACAGCATCAGTCTGAATAGTAAACAAGAAATATTTTTTGTATAAGCATCTGTGATTTGTATAAATGTCTGTCCAAACCCATTTGATGTTAAGGACTCTCCAACATCTTAATGACTGATTGGTCTTAATATCACTTCACCTGTTTTATCTCTGGATAATCAGAAATCTGACAGGGTGTGAAGGGTCAGAATTCCCAAAACTGCACCACTTCAAGTGGTGGCCCATTTAAATAAAGAACAATATAAATTATAACAACAGTAGCATCAGCATCATCAATGTATATTGCATTTTACAGAGCTTTGTTATCAAAAAGCACACAGATTCCTGGTCTCCCATCCCAGGAGCATCCAGTCTAAATTTTGACAATGGAGAAGACAAAAGAAGAAGGGGGAGGGAGGTAACATGAGGAGCAGTGAAGAGTAGCGAGGCATGAAAACAATACTTCCAGTCTGAAACAGGAATTAAGAGAACAAGCCAAAAGCCTTGCAACGATGGGCTTGGGGGAGGGAAAGGGAGTGGTGGCATTATGTACACGTTCAGGAAGTGAGTTCCATAACATAGGAGGGCGGGAGGGAAAACTGACAGAGCCATACTAGAGCAAGTGTGGTATAGTGGCTAGAGTGTTGGACTAGGAGTCAGGAGATCTGAGTTCTAGTCCCCATTCAGCCATGGAAGTTCACTGGGTGACTTTGGGCCAGTCACAGACTCTCAGCACAGGCTACCTCACAGGGTTGTTGTTGTGAGGATAAAATGGAGAGGAGGAATATGCTGCCTTATGCATGCTGCCTTGGATTCATTAAGGGGGGGAGGTGGGCTATAAATGTAATAAATAAATAAATAAATAAATCAGGGCAAGAACTTGTTGGGTGCTGTGGGTGGTACAACTGGAGGAACAACGTTCATGGGCAGGGATATAACTGGATACAAGGGTGGAAAGAGAGGTGGGGGAAGGCTGTATAAAGGCAAGAACAAGCAGCATGTGCTGGATATGGAGAGGGGTGGGAAGTAAAGGAAGGGATTTGAGGAAGAGCATCACATGATCTGAGTGATGGGAGAGGCTAATGATTTTGGCAGCAGAATTCTAGACTCGGGTGAGGAGACTGAGGTATGAGAGGGGAATGCCCCCAAAGATCTAACTCTGGTTCCCCTCAGCCAGTCTCACACACTGGGTAGCTATTCCCCTCAACATCAAATGATGCACCTAACCATGTCAAAGAGGAACTCAGTGACATATGTGTAAGCCTGCTTTGGTACACAGACCTCCCTTGCTCTGCTGGGGGCAAATCTATATGCTCCAGCAACACCTGAGCAGAAAATGTTCCCAGTGGAATGAGTAAACCACATTCCTTTTCCAGATACGTGGCTGGCAAAGAAATGACAGGAGTTCCTGAAATTATTATAGGTATTCTCACCATGTGTCAAATTGACATGAAGCCACATTTCCTTTGATGAAATCTCATCTGAGAGTGGAGTGGAGGATGAGAAGGGGGTAATTCTGCTATCTTAAATTATCTGCAGGGAAGAAGTCTTTATATTCCTTGAGAGCATCAGATGAGCCCTGCAGCATCACCTGTCTTTCCAATAGGGGTGTACAGATTCCCCACTGTCCATTCCAGTGGGGAATCCATGGGGTGGGGGAGGCGATACATTCCTCCCCTCCGGAATCCTCGCAGAGCAGGTCCGCTCTGTGAGGATTCTGCAGAGCCGAGGGCTGCCCCGTTCCACCATCCACATGCCCTGGATTCCCCCGGGGGGTTTTCAGCTCCCCGAATTTACACAAATAATTCTGCAAGTACCACCAAAAAATCCTTTCCACGCTTCCGCCGTCAGTCTCCATAAGCCTATTTATTTTTGTAAAAAGGGAAAAATGCTTCACGGGGATTCCCCGCATAACTTCCAGTCACCTGACCTCACCTGACCTCACCTCACCTGACTTCACCGGATCTGACCTCACCAGACCTCACCTGACCTCACTTCCACAGACAGTAAATAGAAAAGATGGAGGATTTCCATGGAAATCTACTGCCTGTGGATTTTCAAACTGCCTGTTTGAAAGATTTCTGGCAATCTTCTGTGAAAGTTTCATTTTTGCTAATATTAAAACCTCACACCTACCCAAGGGAGAAGTACAGATTTGTGGAACAGGCTGAGTACTGGGGAAAGATCTTAGGAAGTAGGAAAGCCAGGGGTGGGGAGCAGAGACAAAGGGTTCACAGAGGGCAATGGACTGTGAAATAAGAAGTCAACGTGAGAGGTTGGGGAGAAATGGGCAGATGATACAGGAAATGGAGGCAAGAAGGGGCAAAAGAACAGGGGATTCTGAAGACATTTAATATTACTTGAGTACAAGCGGTGCTGTATGCTATGGGAAAAGGCAACAGGAGCAGTAGGGAGGTTGGCCAAGAGATCAGCTTGAAAAGCAAAAACAAAACTATATTTTTCGTATTATTCTTTCCCCTCAAGAATAAATCCTCTCTTTTTAATAACGAAGTAGAAACCTAAGCAATTTCTGGAATATTATTTGTTGGAAATCAGTATGACTTTTTACTGTACCTGTTAGAAAACTGAAGGGTAGGTAATTGTCTATTATGTCCTTTTGAAAAATCCACCAAAATCTAAAATATAATCATTGCTAGGAACAAGACATCTTATATGAGTTCACTGCAAAAATCATAGAACTTACGGGAAAGGCTGCAATCGATATAACTACATAAAATATCCAATAAACTAAGCCCATTATAGCCAATAGATCCTGTTTCTAATTTTTGGCAAGACCCATGATGGTGTTTTTGTAAAATTTATTGCCACTATATTTATCAGTATTCTCCTTCATTTCCATTTCCTTGTCAAGACATTAATTGAGCTGCTACTGAGAACTCTATGAGATTATGGAAAGAAGGAAGGAACCAAAGTGGAGTCACAAGTACTGGAGGCATGTGAAATTCCCCCCACCCCCCGATATTTCTGCTTTTCCCTATACTAGTGTTGCATGTTCAGGACAGTTACCTGCAAAAGTGTTCGTGTGGATCTGCAGTCTTGAAATGATGACCTGAAATCAATGTTGTGGATTGCACACATATTATGATCTACAACTAGCTTAACTGTGCACCAAATTCCCCATTCCAAAGCACAGACATCTCCCAAGTATGAATGATCTATTTCCCATCAGTGTCACTTTTGCATCTGTTCAGCCATGTGTTTTGTCCTGTTACCACATTTATCGGTGATTTTCTTAAAAAATGAACTCCCCTAAAAGCTATTTAAATTAGAGCTATGTGCAGTTGGCTTGTTGATATTCTCCACCTTATTTATGCAAAGAGAAAATTGGGAGGTAATTTCACTGAATTTCTCGAGAGGAAGGATAAATTCTCAACAGTTTCTCCCAGGTAGGGCTCCCCATTGGCAGAGCTTGTAGCACAGCTTATTTCTTTTTTGGTAAGAGTTTGGGGGTTTTTCATGCTGTGGCAGCATCAACTGTCTTGGCAGGCCAGCCCCAGTTTGCATCTACCACAATGCAGGTGGGGCAGTACTGTGTCAAGCTCCAGGGACGAGGTGGAGTTAGTACTTTGCCAAAATCTGTCCTCCAGTTTCCTGAATGTTTTCTTCCCCCATGAAAGAGGCTTCCATTGTTCTGCTCCATTCAGGATATTTTATCATTTATGTTTGTGGTGTTCTGAGCTTGCCTAATCATAGATAGCCTCCCAGGCTGCCTGCACGTCCTGATCTGAAAAAAACCCTATGGGAGGAATTACCTCATGGTACCTTAAACTGGGCTTTAATTGAAGTGAAAGAGTCTGAGAAGGCCACAGCCGGCCAGACAGATGATTGTACAATGAAAGGCAGGACACTGGTGCTCATTCCTCGGCCACCTCGTAAGTAAGCTAAGCCCAAGAAACCCAAACCCAACCCTTGAGAATTTCTCAGAATTGTCTGCAGTATTGAATTTCTTTTCAAAAGGGCTTTATTTTCTTTCACATTGAATGGTCAAAAAAAAAATGTTGGATAATTTTTCAGCACAGCACTAATTTAAGTACATATTTAAATATACATTTCTAAATATATTGTCAAAATATGGACTTTAAAACATATTTTGGTATGTTCTTTGAGCTGAGAATGGCAGTGGAACATTCAGGAAGTGTGAAAGCTGGTAGATAACTAGGTTCTGATCCATACATTAGTCCAGCAGGTGCAGATCAGCTCATATTGGAATTCACAAATATTGAAATCCCCAAGCATCTCTAAGCAGCATAATGCAGATTTAAATCACTGATGTCCATCGTGTGCCTATAGTTATCCTCAGTTAGCTTATCTGTGCATCATTCTATGCATCTAGTTACCACACTTCCGTTTCTGTACAAAGATCTGACAGAAATGTTCTCAGCCTTGCTGTTTATTTAAGACTCTCAACTACATGGACATTTGCATCATCTCTGTCAGGAACTCACATGGTGTTCTGCACATAAATAAGTATATGCACCTGTGAGGCAATCTATTCCATTTTTCCTGAACATTTGTCTTTCGTAGTACCTATATAAGCTCCATGTAGTGAAAAACAGCTAAATTTTATACTTGTAGCCCATTGCCCATGCTCAAAATAATGGAAACACATTTCAAATTATTCAGCTACTGCACCAATTTTGCTGCATTGAACAGGAATCCTCCAGAACTCCCCTCTGAGATTGCTCCTCCAAGAAGCTCACATAAAACAGTGCCTCCAAGTCCCATTTCAGACAGCCCTCTCAGAAGCCTACCATGGTCACTGGCTCAGAGTCCCAGTAAGTTTAAACCACACCAGGTAGTGATCTATCCAGGACAATGGAACAACAGAAATTTCTTCCACCTCCAGATCACCATCATTCTGCCCAACACACAAAAAACAGATCCAATGTGTGCCCTGCCAAATGAGTGGGGCCAGACCCCTGGTTGCCATGGAGACCATGAAGTCCTGAGCCACATCTGGCAAGGTGGTCTTAGCATATATGTTGAAGTCCCCCAGCACAACAAGCAAAGCAAACTCCAGCACGATCACAAAAATGACCCCAGCTAGCTCAGAAAGGAAAACTGTTGGGCAGTGGGGCAGCCTGTACACCAACAGAATCCCTGCTCTGTCCCAGTCCCTCAAAACTGGGAGACTGCAGGATGGGGCACTGGTTAGGGGGATAGAATTGTGACAGACCACCAGAACTCCACCTCTCCACCCCCAGGTCTGGCATCCTGCAACACAGAGAACCCAGCTGGGCAAAGCTGGGAGAGATTTACTCCCCAGCCTCTTCCAACCAGGTCACCATGATACTGGCCAGGTAATGATAAAAATGAACATAACAAGAAAGCAATACATAATGGCAGTCTTACTGTTTTTTTCTGTTATTACTTTTTATAGATTTATAAAAAGTATTTTTTTTCATCATTGTGATTATGAGGTCTCATTTGGCCAAATTCAGCTGAAGGATGTGTGCAAATCCTGAGCTGGGTGGAGAACCACACATACAAACTAGAGTGTGGTTCCAGTCTGAGTCCAGCTGGTGGGGCTGTACATATATAACCCCACTGTAGGGATGTTGGAGAATTTCTCCACGAATCTCCGGGAGGCCGAATGCCAATGCATTCGGCCCCCCGAAATTGGTGGAGAAACGGTCCGCCCCACCACCCCCGGGATGGGACTTACCTTGGTCGAATGTCCCTGGTGGCGGCGGCTCCCGGTGGTGGTTTGGCGGCGGCGGCAGCCGGTCTTTAGACCGGCTGCCACTCCTGCCATTTCCAAGTAAAAAAAAAAAGAACAAACGTGATAGGCTATGTAAAGATTTACGTAGCCTATCACAGCTAGATTTTCAAAAAACACCGTGATAGGCTACGTAAATGTTTATGTAGCCTATCACGGCTGACTTCGGGGGGAAAAAAAAAAGTGCATATGCAAATGGCGGCGCCCATGGGCGCCGCCATTTGCGTTCCTTATTTGGGCACGTGTAGACTACGTAAACATTTACTTAGACTATGGCGAAAATAAGGGCAACGTAAATAGCGTTGCCCAAATAGCGTGCCCAAATAAGGAACGCAAATGGCGGCGCCATGGGCGCCGCCATTTGCGTATGCACTTTTTTTTTTTCCAAAGTCAGCCGTGATAGGCTACGTAAACATTTACGTAGCCTATCACGGCTGACTGCAGGGATGCAAACGGCGGCGGCTACTGCCGCCACCATTTGCGTACCGGCAGGAGATGAGATTTGCGGCCGGAGGGACGGGGCACCTCCCCCCCGGCCAGAATTTCAGGGGGAGGGACAGAGCGCCTCCCCCCCACCGCAAAGCAAGCTGCGGGATCAGGTAAGGGACTTTCGTCCATCCCTAAACCCCAGACAGATAATTAGTGACAGCACCAATCACCTGTTTTGGAGGGAGAGGAGGGCTCTAGATTGCATTATGCCCGTGTCTTCCCTAACACAGCCAATTATCAGCAAACATGCTGGTCTAAGCAGGGCTACATGTGCCTGTGTGCAGATGGATGAATGCTATTATGTTCAATCCGGAGATGTTATGCACTGTATTAAAAGAGAGAATTAACAAGCAATTCTAAATATTTCATATGGTACGCCAAGACATTATAGATATAGCAGTGCTGATGTCTTAATGTCAAGGATTACAAAACTGTTTTTCATTTATTTATTTATTTATTTAGTCTGCTTGCAACAACACTGAAGACGTTAGTGGAAGCATCTGTTATGACAGTTTAAAGGAGATTAAGAAGCAGAGCTCAGCTAAAGAACACAAGCCAAGTTTTCTAATGGTTGCTGTTTCAGCGTTCACAAGTTAAATACATCAGCTCTCTTTGGCACCTTTTTGTTACATGGAAAACTAGTCAGCTTTACTACCAACCGACCAATTTACATATATTTTCTCAGCTCCCTTGCTTCTGAGGGCCTGTTGCAACACTACAGCTTTTGCAGAGGTGCTTTGAAAGGTTCAGTATACAAAATTATACCATGTAGAGAGCCAATCGATACATCCGGGGGTGGGGGGAGAGGAGATATGTGGTATAGGCTCAGCTCTCCTGGTCCATACCATTTGGAATGCAGATATGGAATCTTTGAATGCCATTCCATATATGTGTGCATGTGTTTTAAATCTGAACTCATAGAGAAAAAGTTGATCTGATGAGAGCAATTACCCTGTTAAGTACTCCACATGCCTCTCACACACTTAATGAGACTTCAGCCCATTTCATACATTCACATTACATGATGAATGAATGTATGAAAGCGATGAGCAGGACACATGCCATATTTTTTATCAATGGGCATGTGACTGCTGATAATAGAGAAGAGGAAAAACAAACAAACAAAAATGATCTGAAAGAGCTGGAAGCTGTGGCAAGCTGTGCATGCATAATGTTCTGTACAATGTTCAGAAACTGTTTTAAAAATGGAGGATTCCTGATGCATCAGCAGTTCCACTTCGGAAACAAGACCGGGCAATTTGCAACTCCAAAATCTGAGAAGTTCAGAAGAGGAGAATTTGAGAAGCGGTGTGGTGTAGTGGTTACAGTGTTGGACTGTGACTCAGGAGATCCAGGTTCTAGTCCCCCCTTGGCCATGAAGCTCACTGGGTGTTTTTGGGCCAGTCACTGATTTTCAGCCTAACTTACCTCACACAGGATTGTTGTAAGGATGAAATGGCAGGGAGAAAGGTCATGTATGCCACCCAGAATTCCTTGCAAGAAGGAAAAGGCAGGATATAAATGTAATCATAAACACAACACAATATCCCTTGAACTTTTTCTTAGATCAACCACTGCTTGGACATTCTCCAAGTGAACTGTTTTAGCAATTTCTATCAAAATAAGAGAAGACCTTAACTCCCATTAATCCCTCAACATTGGCTATGCTGGCTAGGGCTGATGGGAGTTGTTGGCTAAAACATTTGATGGGTCACAAGTTGCTCATCCCTGCCTTAGTTGAAGGCCCAAGGCAACCAGCAATTCGAGTAAAGTATTTTGTCTAGTGGTGGTGGTGAAAGAACGTCCCCTGTACCTGGTCCTTCTTTGACTGATGGATGGGGCCAAGTTGGTCTCCCACTCACCATGAAGTTCTTCCTGGGAGGCAGGGGGTGCAGCCTCCCTAGGACCCCTGGCTGATGGCAGTGTCCAAGTGTGCTTTCCTTCTGCAGTTCTACAGGGTACTGTTGGGATGCAATTAGGATTATAACTTGGCCACAGTGGTACAGGCACCAGTAACCTCAAGACTGGATTACTTCAATGCGCTCTATGCAGGGCTGCCCTTAAGGCTGCTCCGGAAGCTGGAGCTAGTGCAGAACGCAGCGGCTCAGCTGTTGTTGGGAGCTGCCCCTTTTCAGCATGTAACTCCTTTGCTGAGGGAACTGCACTGGCTGCCCATCCACTACTGGGTCAGGTTTAAGGTTTTAGTACTAGTGTACAAAACCCTAAACAACTTGGGACCAAGATACCAGAGAGAGTGCCTTCTCCCTTACCAACCTGCCCAGTCACTGAGGTCATCGGAGGGCTTGTTCCTGGTGGTTCGACACGGACCTCGTGGTTCGACACAGACCTATGGCCTGATTGGAGTCCACCAGGAGAAAAGCCTTCAGCGTGATGGCCCCCTTTCTTTGGAACTCCCTGCCCCTGGAGGTCAGGCAGGCACCAACACAGTGTTGTTTCCAGCACCTCCTGAAAACAGCACTGTTCCAGGAGGCATTCCTTAATTGACTAGTCACGGTTTCCATTGGTATTCTGTGTTTTTTTTTTTTTTTTTAAAAAAAAGCAGCATGATTTTAAGGTGGTTTTTAATATTTTTTTTTCTTTTACTCTTCTCTCTCTTGTGTTCACCACTCCGAAATCTATTTTAGATATGAAGCGGTATACAAATATTGCAAGTAAGTAAGTAAGTAAGTAAATAAATAAATAACAACATGCCTCCTGTTGGAATTGCTTTTAGAATTGATCTCCTTGGTGGATGGTCAAATGTGGATGCTTTTAAAAGATACAGTGATACACTGCAGATTTTGAATCATTCATGCAGCACTATGTTAGCCACAGCTTTCTCTTTCAGGTTTTTATTTGATTAATCTTGGCATCTAATATTCATTTTGAATGTTTACTTTTATGGTATTTTCTCCCCAGTGCCACTAAAGAACACAGTGGCTGGAACACAGTGGGTGTATTATACATTTAAATTAATTTTGATTTCTGAGCACCCGACTGAGATTTGGCTTCTTTTTTCTTTTCTTTGTTTGTGTTAATGGCAGAAGGCCCTAAACCCTAATACCACTGTGCCATCTAATTCTAGGTATGTGCTATAACACTGCCTTCCTCCCCAGACTTTGCCATGGCATTTTCTGAGACAATTGAGGGTAGGAAATCATAGAATAGTAGGGTTGGAAGGGGCCTATAAGCCCATCGAGTCCAACCCCCTGCTCAACGCAGGAATCCAAGTCAAAGCATCAAATGGCGAACTGAACTCTGGTTGTTCAGAGTTGGAACCTCCCTGCCCACCTCCCATTTGGGTCAAGTGTATGCTAGGGGAAAAGAGCCTAGGTCCCTGCACAATGTGGTGGGACATGGCCTTTGTGCAAGCTCTCTGCCTTTCCTCTCCATCCTTCCACCTGCCATAATTGCACAGGTTCACAGAAGGCTGTTAGCAAGGCCACCTTCACTCAAGGCTTTTAAACTAGTAAACAAGGGGATTTTAAACTACTAAACAAGAGACTTGGGAATTTCCACCCCAAGATTGTTAGCAACTAAAGCTTGTCAAAACTTCATGCTTAGCTCATTAGCTAGACATTGCTTCAGCATAATTGTATCTGCATGGATAACACAACCTGGTAGCTACCACATTGATTGAATGAAAATGCCGGACAGTATAAAGAATTCAGGTTTTATGGTATTGCAGTGCCGGTTGCTTTTCGACCCATTTGATAAACTGCTATAATAAAAGATGAACTGTGAAACCATTATGATGACATAAAACCACAAGAGAATAGAGAACTTTATGGAAGTTTATGGTGCATTAAAATCCAGCACACAGCAGAGTTATAAAATCCAGGTGTTAACTAAAACATTTGGGGCTGTTCACCACCAGTGGTATATTGCTTTGGAACTAGCTACCAAGGGTATAATTCATTAAAAGAAAAAAGAAAAACTCACCATGTATCTACAGGGTCAGGTTTTCTGTTTTTTGTTTGCTAAAAATGAAAGAAACAGAAACACGAGCTTGCCTAGAAACAGGATGCTCCAAGTGCCACACGGTTGGCAAGTCACTGAAGTTTACCAAGTAAATCCACTCTGTTCCTTTACACACAAATATGCATGCACCTGCACATATAAATATGCACACACCCAGAGAGTGTCACGCCCCCCCGGTTCAGTCATGACCTGAACACAAACACAGAGAGTGATGAAGGCACTGAGTCTAAGCCTCATTGGTGAGCCAGAAACCCCCAGCCTGAACCCCAGAGTCCTGAATCTGGACCTCCAGACACACCAGCCTTTGAGCCTGGTTCCACTGAAGGCCCCAGGGGCCTCACACTCCACTGAGTCAGTGCACCAATGCAGGCAATGCACCACACATGAGCTCCCGGAGAGAAGATGGAGTGCTAAAGTACAGGGAACAGGACTGCCCTTTAATGCTCTGAACTCCTCAGCAGGGTGCTGTGTGGAACCTGAGAGGCATAGTCTTGCTCAAGGAGAATGGAGACTAAGCTCTTATTGGGAAAAGGTATCTGCTCCCAGGGTCCTGAAACGCCGAACAACCTTTTTTCCCCCTAGGAATCAAACTGAAACAAACTCTGCCTGTCCTTCTCCTGCCTGTCCTCTCTTTCCACCCCAGACTGTTTGCTGGACTTGCACCATCCTGCTCTACCTATGGACTCTACAGAGGGAGAGAGAGAGAGAGAGAGAGAGAGAGAGAGGAATTCTGTTTTGAATCCACCCCCTCCCTGAAAAATCTATCCCAACTTTTGGGAAGTTGGCTGGATCAGTAAAGAAGTCAATAGGAGGCACCAAACTTACAAATGATAAAGGGCTGTTTTAGTGGATGCAACATGGAAAAATAAAGATGTTCCCTTAGAGGCATTGGCTTTGGCAACAGCACTGAAGATCCACAGGAGAAGATGGGCAAAATGGAGACTAATAGGGATGGGCAGGTCTGTCAAGCCCATTCCCCTAGATATCTTCTTTTCCCACTTCCAAATCTGTTCCATGCTGGTTCTATATGATTTGTGCATTTTTTTATGGGGGGAAAAATCTATATGGATTTTTAAATGGAAAAAAAATGTGTATAGATTTTTGGGGTTATTTAAAAAAAATGTGTGCAGTTTCCAAATTATACAGTTTTTCTATGCATCCACCCCTTGACTAAAGCTTGCTTGTATCCATTTTTGAAATGTATGCATTTTCCTTTGTGTACTTCTTAAATGTGCACATTTTATAGGACACATTTTTCCCTGTTCGATGGAAAACATCACAAGTCCTGATGTGTGGATTTCCAAACTGAACATAGTCTGGTGACCTGGTCTATGTCCATTCCTGGATGGTGAATGGTTTGGTTTATGTCCATGGCCTGGTCTATGCCCATTCCTGGATGGTGTGGATTGGAGAAATCCACATTAAAAAAATAATAATAACGGAGTGGATTTCACACACATCCCTAGAGGCAAAGAGAGTCAGTTTGCTCTCCTCCTTTCCCTCTCACAGTGCAAGCTTACATCCTGAGAGAACTGCATGTACATATGCACATGAGAATTTCAAACTCTTAATGCAGAATGGGATTTGTGTCTCTGTCTATTCAGCAGGTTTAAGCACCCACTATTGCTTGCTTAAACAAGTATGTTTTATAAAGTCTCCTACCTTAAGAGTGATGGGAGAGGCTAATGATTTTGGCAGCAGAATTCTAGACTCGGGTGAGGAGACTGAGGTATGAGAGGGGAATGCCCCCAAAGATCTAACTCTGGTTCCCCTCAGCCAGTCTCACACACTGGGTAGCTATTCCCCTCAACATCAAATGATGCACCTAACCATGTCAAAGAGGAACTCAGTGACATATGTGTAAGCCTGCTTTGGTACACAGACCTCCCTTGCTCTGCTGGGGGCAAATCTATATGCTCCAGCAATACCTGAGCAGAAAATGTTCCCAGTGGAATGAGTAAACCACATTCCTTTTCCAGATGAGTGGCTGGCAAAGAAATGACAGGCCTTCCTTAAATTATTATAGGTATTCTCACTATGTGTCAAATTGACATGAAGCCACATTTCCTTTGATGAAATCTCATCTGATAGTGGAGTGAAGGATGAGAAGGAGGTAGTTCTGCTATGTTAAATTATCTGCAGGGAAGAAGAAGTCTTTATATTGCTCGAGAGCATCAGATTAGCCCTGCAGCATCACTTGTCTTTCCAGACCAGAAAAAATATGGGCTGGTATGACAAAACCCACAGCTAGAAGAGCCAAAATCCTTCCTATGACAAGCAGCCGAGACAGTACAGGGAGCTACCGCCCGATAGATAAAACTCCCAGTTGAGCCCTGCACAGCCAGGCAGTTATTTGAGCTTTGGGGGAAACAGTATTAAAAGCAACAGACAATGAGAAACCAAATTACAGAGTTATGGAGTGGATTTCTCACACATCCCTAGAGGGAAAGAGTCATTTTGCTCTCCTGCTTTCCCTCTCGCAGTGCAAACTTACATCCTATAACTGCACTTACGTATGCACGTGAGACTTACCTGGGGCAGATGTTCCAGGCAGTGGCGGCTCTGGCGGCAGCTTCGGCGGCGGCGGCTGGTCTTCCGACCGGCTGCCGCCGCCGCCATTTGCAGTCTTGTCATTTTTTTGTGTTTTTTTTACAAGATGTGATAGGCTACGTAAAGATTTACATAGCCTATCATGGCTGGGTAAAAAACAACAACAACCGCTTACGCAAATGGTGGTGGCTACAGCCGCCACCATTTGCATTCCTTATTTTTGGCCGTCTTAGTCTACGTAAATATTTACGTAGACTATGTTGGTGAAAATAAAAGGGAACTCAAATAGCGTAGCGGGCGCTATTTGCGTCCCTTTTTGATTCACTGTTTTAGCCTACGTAAATATTTACATAGGCTAAAACGGTGAATCAAAAAGGGACACAAATAGCTCCCGCTACGCTATTTGCGTTCCTATTTATTTTCGCAGTCATAGTCTACGTAAATATTTACATAGATTAAGATGGCCAAAAATAAGGAACGCAAATGGTGGTGGCTGTAGCCACTGCCATTTGCGTACGCGGTTTTTTGTTTGTTTGTTTGTTTGTTTTACCCAGAGCTCTCTGCGGCCGGAAATCCGGCTGTGGACGGCTCTGGCCTGGGCCTGGCCGGCTGCTCCGCAGAGCTGCCGCAGAGCACAGCCAGCCATGGAGGATTCCGGGGGGGGGGGGGAGGAACAGATCACCTCCCCCCCCGTCAAGGATTCCGGGCGGAGGGACGGAATGCCTCCCCCCCACCATCAACATAATCCGTGGAAAGGTAAGTGACTTTCGTACATCCCTACGTGAGAGTTTCAAACTTGAAATGCAGAATGGGATGTAGTCTCTGTCTGTTCAGCAGGTTTAAACACCAAATATTGTTTGCTTAAACAAGCATGTTTTATAAAGCCTCGTACGCCTTAAGAATTACAGCACTATACCTCCTCAGGAAATACATTCCAGACCCTAGGAGCTATTTCAATAGAAGCTCTGAAAGATGCATTGAAATCAAAGACATTTGGCTTGCAAGTAAATATTTGGAATCGAGATGCTTAATTTTCTTTTTAAACTGGCAGGATTTTTGTGTGGGGAAATTATTATGAAGATGCTGAGGAACAAGAAAAATGCTTCAAATATGGGATAAACCCTAGCCATTACAGGTATAAAACTGAAAAACATCATGTCTGCCATAAAACTGGGCCTATTGTGTAGAGCTGTAAACATAAAAACAAAAGCTTATGAGGGGCTCATTGTACTGAAAGGGACTTGAAGGTTTCCATCTCTACAAAGCATGACACTTTAAGAGTATTTATGGTTCTCACAGCCAAAGACTAAGAGACAAATGCAGCTCCTAAAAGGGTATATGGCACAGCTGTGGCAGCAACATCTACTTCGCTGAAAACAGTGAAAAAAAATTCATATTTACCACTTTAAAGTGCTGTTACATCATACACAGATGCAAACAGCAAAGACAGCAAGCAACACGTTATATAACATGAAACCAAATTTCATGGTTCACTCCAATAAAGAGCTCTCAGCAATACTAACAGTCACATCTAAATGTGCAGACTTGTTGTCTGTACACAGGACAGAACTAGATGTGAAAATGCACAGAGGGCTGCCTTCAGAAATGGGGAAAATGTGTTGATTTCCCTCTCCTCTGCCCCCTCACATGTAGAAATGGAAATGCATGACATGCTGTCAACCTGCCCCTCCCACACGGAAGGCCTCTGGTGCATGTGAGGACTAGCGCAGGTTCTCAGACAGGTGGAACTCATGCAGATGTGCCGCTTGTGAAAATCAGCACTTCCACACTGGGGTTATACATGAAGCAGCTGAGATATTTACCATAGTCAAATCCCCTGCAAAAGGAATACTGGCAGATGTGGTACACCCAGAGGGGAGCCACCTTTCCTCACCAAAGGTACTTCTGTGTAAGGACTACCCAGCCCTAGACTGATGCTATGGTGTAACCAGTGGAGGCTGGTAGATGGGACATCAGTGAGGCTGTGACTCCACTCTGGGTTTTGGTCAGAACCAGCCAGAACTCTAAAGGAGCTATTCAAGGTGCTGAATGTATTTGAGGGGTAGGGTTCAGCACCTTGGATAGCGCCTTTAGAATTCTGACTGATTCTGACTGAAATCCAGAGCAGTGACATCAGAGCCTCCAACTTCCACTGAATGTAACATATCCATTCAGGATGGTAAAAACTGGGAATTGCTTTATGAAACAAGAATAATTCGATAGGATAAATAAACCTTTTGCATCATAAAAAAATGTCTTTTTTTCTATCCATGGTCATTTTTTTTCCTGTTAAACTCCTGCACTTTCCAGGCATTCACCAGCAATGCATGGTGGGTAAACTGGGCAAAGGTCACAGGCTCATATACAAGCCCTGTTCCTCAACATCCCTACCCACATAGCTTCTTGTAGAGATTTTCATGCATTTAGCATCAAGATCTGAAAGGGTTTTGTAAATCTGTTCAGCTGAATGTGTTTACAGTTCTGCTTGGAACTGGGCAGCCCTGATAAGGCAGGTTTCCCAAATGTGGGGAGATTTGTAAGCTCATTCAGTCACTGTCAAATATTCTTACAAATCCCTTCCAGATTTTTGGATGAAATTAGGGATGTCCGTTGCTGGGAAATCCAGTTCTTTTTTTGCAAAAGGAGTTCCCAACTCGGTTTGCGCTTGCAAGATGATCCACAGGTTTTTCCTCAAATTCCAGGTTCTTGTGTGTGTGTGTTGTTTTTGTCTCAAGCTGCAATTTGCTTGATTGCAAATTGCAATTTGCTTGCAATTTTTACTTGAAAGTAGAGTTTTCTGCAAACTATGCCCAAAATGTATGCAAATTCGTGCAATTTGCCCAAATTTTGGTTGCAATTTGTGCAAATTTGCTCACGTTTGTGCCATTTGTACGAATGATGCAAATTTGTGCAAATTCCAGCCATGACTTGCACAAATGAAAAAAAAAACCATGGAAAATTCATGAACTGGCTGGACTTACTGCAGACTGAGTTGGCTCAGCAATGGAAAATGGAACAAAGTCTGGGGGGCCAAACCAAGGACTCGTTGAACTCCACCCCCCAAATGGATTCCTCTGACATCCCTACACTAAATTCACAAAGATCTCTCAAAGCAGCGGGGCATGTCGGGACACTGGCAGCACAGCTTGCATACATGCCAGAACTCCTTTACAGTTTAGGACAGATGTGTTGCAGATAATACTGCGTAGGGTTAATAGTGTCCTGAGGTATACTCTCAGGCAGGAATCCCCAACCTTTCTGGACCTGTGGGCACATTTGGGAATTTGAGAAACTGCTATGGGAACCACCACAAAATGGCTCCCATGGAGGATGTGTCTAGTCACATACTGGCTGCCTTGGGAGCCTGGCTAGTCCACAGAGGTGTGTGTGAAGTTTGTATGTGAGGAGAGAAATATTGAGGCTAGAGGCTGGGAAGAAGAGGGAAATAGCAAGGCAAAGGGAGAGAGCGGAGAGAGCATTTTAAAAATAAAATAAAATAATCAAACATACATTTTTGAAGCGGGTAGGGAGTGGATAGCTTCATTGACACCATTCAAGGTCCCCATAGGCACCATGTTGGGGACCCCTGCTGTAAAGGTGTAGCCAGCACCTACAACTTTTTTTCCTTACTCAAAAGTATGCACAAGGGCCCCAATTAGATTGGGATCCCAGGTGAGGGCTGGTGGGATTTTAACCCCCCCCCCTTGTGGTGCCAATCCGGATTGCCCCACACCTGCAATTCGTCTTGCCAAAAAAGGATCTATTTGTTTCACAGTTGTTCATTTTCTGTCACTGCCTATGACTAGAGAGGAGGGAGAAATTAATTCAGTTCACATTAATGGAAATTTACCTAATTTCACAATTCCAAAACACTATGCGAATCAAAACTCAGTTATCCTTCGAAATCCACACTTCTCAGAACTTGACAATTAAGATCCCCAATCAAAACAATGCAGCAACAAAAAGCCAATATTAGGTGAAATAACATTAAAATGCAATATATTAGGAAAATTGCTCATAAAGAAGTGTGCATTAGGCAACAAAGCATACAAAAATGCATGCATTCACAGAAATGTGCATAAAAAATTCAAACTTAAAAAAACCCTCAAAGTTTGGGATGAATCAAACTTAAGGCTGGAGAAATGCTCAATGTTTGAGATGAACTGCTCAGAAAAAAAGAAAAACTGGGATAAACTGAAATTGACAGTTTTGTCTATCCCTACCTCCAGCACTGGGAACCAAAATCACATAGGGTTTCTGATAGTGTGGGGGGCATATGCAAGTACAGGCGTACACATGAAGGCCTCTCTTTTAGACCTTATTAGGGATGTATGAAAGTCACTTACCTTTCCAAACGGTGACATTCACGGTGGGGGGGAAGCGCTCTGTCCCTCCCCCCCAAATTCTCTCCGTCTGGCTCTGCTCCGCCGAGATTCCATGGAGCCGCTGGCCAGGGCCACCCGCAGCCGGACATCCAGCTGCTGGGCAGCCTGCAGGGACGCAAATGGCGGCTGCCGTAGCTGCCGCCATTTGCGTTCCCTTTTTTTTTGCCATGATAGGCTACGTAAGTATTTACATAGCCTATCACAGCCTCCACAGGGATTCAAATGGCATCCGTGAATTAGCCGTGAAAGGCTACGTAATTATTTACATAGCCTATCACGGCTATAATGAAGAAGCAAATGTCGTCCGCAGATGCAGCCACCATTCGCAAAGCAGCGCAAACGGCAGCAGGTAAGTGCTCCATTTTGCACGCCTTTCGCGGGGTGGGGGGGTGGGGGGTCTTCGTTCTGCCATGGATTTTGGGGGGGCGAATGCACTGGCATTCGGCCTCACCGAGATCCGTGGCAGAATTCTCTGACATTGCTATTCCAAATGCACAGATGCGGAGGGTGAGCCAGCAGGTGGAGTCCCACTTCCCACTCTATGCTTTTGCTAAATGCATGTGGGGAGACTGTAAAAAAGCCTCCAATTATGCCTCTGCTGGAAGGGGGACCTCCCTCCCCCACATAAGTTATTCACATTTCAGAGCCTTCCCTGCATCTCCAGAACAGAGACGCTTGGGGAATTTGGTCTTTACAAATTATGATATGAACTGGCTAATGTGCAAATTATATTACCAAATTATCCACCAGCTTTCACACTTCCAAAAAGTCCCAAGAGAGTTCTTAGCTCAAAAAATGCATCAAAATATGTTTAGAAAAGCGAGAACGTAGTTCGAGAGAAAACATTTTTAGAAATAAGTATTTAAATGCAAATTTCCATGCAGATGTTTTATTATTATTATTATTAATCACAGATTAATGTGGGAATGGGATAGAACAGACCGAGAGACACAGACTAAAAATAGACTGATTTGCCCATCCTTGCTCTAGTGATGGACAAGTGCATCTTGACTCTAGAGTACTACAGGTATGTACATCAAAGCATCACACATAAATCTCAAGTCACAATTTTTCATAGCTAATTGAAGGTATACCATTAGGTACTGATCTTCCTAACATACCATTTAAGTTATTATACTGACTTTTGAAAATCAATGGAGCAAAGACAGTAATGAATTGACTGTGGGGGGGGTAAGCAGAGAATGGAAAAGATGTCTACCTCTATAGAAAGTCCACAGGAAATTCCTCCCTTCATAGATCAATAAATTAACCTTTAACTTGAAAATTATTATTTTATTTGAATACATTTCTATACTGCCCAATAGCCGAAGCTATGTGTATTGGCAAGGACCAACTCCTCTTTCAAATGAAGGATTTAGCAGGCTCCTTGCCCACATGTTCCACAAAGTGATGAGCATTTTGAGACAAAGTTATAGTGCAGTGCAACACTCCCCAGACCTCTGATACATGAGGTACAGTTGTTCTTTTCTAGTTGGAAAGATAAATCTGTCTGGCTATTTTTGGAAACCAAATGCTGAATTATGTGGAGTTTCATCTAATCCACCAAAGCGTTATTATGTTCTTATAAAGTGTTATAGCATGGAAGATCAAGCAGGGTCTTCAGTTCTGAAGCTCTTTGTACCTACAACCTGAAGACTGTCTGTACTACCAGTAGGACTATGTACTTGTGTGGTAAAATATATTTGACGCCACAGGAAATTGAGGATTTTGTTTTGTATTGTTGCTTGTAAACTTTGCATTTACACTCTGTCTATGCTTTGGAGCTATCTTACATAAAAACCACACTCCAACTTCCATTTCAGTGATCTCACTTCAGCCAAGAGCATAGAGAGGAAGCCTCTTTAGATGCAAATGCTGTGGACGCTGTCACTGCAAGGGCTACTGGGATAGAAGACACTACACAGTGGTGCCCTCCTCCCAGAGCAGGGGTGCACAACATTTTCAGCACCAAGGGCCATATCCTGTACCTGCTGTAGGCTGCACATACCCACACCTCCACTAGCAGGGTGTGTAGTTTCTTTGCTGCCACCAGAAGGATGGGCAACCTTTTTCTACTCATAACTAAGCAGGACTGAATCAGTAGCACTTTCAAAGAGCACCCCAAATACCAAGCCTTTGCATGTCTGTTCAGACATAAGCATGAGCAGCATGCCTACTCACAAGTAAGCAGAGTAAGTAACTCGGAAGTAAGCAACAGCTTCCTGACTGGGATAAGTTCTTATATGTGATCAGCAGTTCATTAGCCGCAACAGCTAAGAATGTCAGTTTCATGCGGGTTATTGCCTATTGAGGCAGAGGATGAGATGGCTAGATAGCATCCCTGATGCAATGAATATAGACTTGAGCACACTCCGGGAGAGAGCGGAGGACAGGAAGGCCTGGCGTGCTATGGTCCATGGGGTCACGAAGAGTCGGACACAACTGAACAACTGAACAACAACAAATTGCCTATTGAAACCTTCAAGTTGGATTCCCAGGTGAGTTTCTATCAGAGGTGTCATTTATGGAGGGCCGAGCAAGCTGTGTCCTCCCCCCTCATGCTCCACATGGGATCAGGAGCATCTAAATATCAAGTAGCTACTGTTATAAACAATTCAGTTAGCTTCTGTAGACTGTATACATGGCAAATACATCTCCTATGTATTAGGAGATATCAAAAGAAGGAAAAATAATAATAAGGCGGCCTTCTTCACATGGAGCTTTTATCCTGCTATTGAGATTGCTCTATCATGGAAGTTTGCAGGCCCTTCATTAACCTCCAGGGTGTCCCTTTATTCCATTGTTTAAAAGATGGGAGATAATGAGCTATTAAATTACCCTGCTGAAGAGGAGCTAGATCAATTAAACATATGGAAGACTCAGAGAAGGGCGAGGAGGAGGGGGAAAGAGGAGGGGGAAAGGAAGCATGTGTAAAGGGAGTCCATTGTGATCCTGCATTTAAACTGGAAGCACAGAGCCCTGTTTTAAATGCGGGGTCCCAGGCTGGTGCAGAGATGCTCTAAATCCTCTCCAAATGGACAATCTTTGTTGTTGTTGTTGTTGTTGTTTTTGTTGATTTGGCAAACTTCCTTCATATCTAAGGGTAGGTCTTTAGACCTTGCTGAATCAGTCCCTCCTTTAAAAGTTCCCCCCTCCCCAATTGATTGAAAGGGGTTTCTAAAGACAGCAAAGAGCAACAGGAAGTATGGTTTCAAAAAAAGAAAAGAAAAAAGATTAATAAGGGCAATTGCTTTTGTACGAATAAAATGAATAATATAATGTTTGTTTATTCATATCCTGAACAGCAAAATATCCTCAACAGTCTAGGATAATAAGGGGTTATAATGACTGCTAGGCATTAGTGACTCAGTGTTAGAAGGTGAAATACACATATTTATATTATGTTTTGCAATATGTCCTACTCATTTTGTTCCACTGAGACAATGAATCGCTGAACTGTTCATAATTTTCTAAGTTAAAAGGTGCCCATCCTTAGGGATGTCAGAGAATTCCACCACGGATCTCGGGGAGGCTGAATGCCAGTGCATTCAGCCCCCCGAAATCAGTGGCGGAACGGTCTGCCCCCCCCCGGGACGGGACTTACCTTGGGCGGATCTTCCTGGCGGCGGCGGCGGCGGTGCGGTGGGGGTGGCGGCGGCTGGTCTTCTGACCGGCTACCGCCGCCGCCATTTCCAGTTAAAAAACAAACAAAAAACAAAAAAACGTGATAGGCTATGTAAAGATTTACGTAGCCTATCACGGCTAGATTTTTAAAAAACACCGTGAAAGGCTATGTAAATGTTTACGTACCCTTAGCCTATCACAGCTGATTTAAAAGAAAAAGAAAAAACCCGCGTACGCAAATGGCGGCGCCCATGGGTGCCACCATTTGCGTTCCTTATTTTGGCACATCTTAGTCTACGTAAACATTTACATAGACTAAGATGGCGAAAATAAGGGGAACGCAAATAGCGTAGCATCTACGCTATTTGCGTTCCCCTTATTTTCGCCGTCTTAGTCTACGTATATGTTTACATAGACTAAGACGTGCCAAAATAAGGAACGCAAATGGCGGCACCCATGGGCGCCGCCATTTGCATACGCGGGTTTTTTCTTTTAAATCAGCCGTGATAGGCTACATAAACATTTATGTAGCCTATCACGGCTGACTGCAGGGACGCAAACGGCGGTGGCTATGGCCACTGCCATTTGCGTCCCTGCTAGCCAGCGGCCGCATGTCCGGCCACTGGCGGAGCCAGCCGGAGGCTCCGCAGAATCCCTGCGGAGTGGAGCCAGCTGGCCAGGATTCAGGGGGGAGGGACGGAGCGCCTCCCCCCGGTCAGAATTTTGGGGGGAGGGACAGAGCACCTCCCCCCCACCATGAATGTCAGCCTTCGAAAAGGTAAGTGACTTTTGTACATCCCTACCCATCTTTGTCTTCAGAGACAGACCTAAACCAACATCCTCCATATTGCTTTAGGAAGGTCTTGAGGTATGTTTTTTTTTTAAATTCCATCTCTGAAAATTCTACTTGAGCCTGCCTGATGAATCCCTCATTTCTGCACACCACAGCTCTGTTATACCCCTTCCTGCACAGAACAGCTCATTCAGATGAAAACTGCCCATCTTGGACTTGTACTAAGCATTACAATGAATGAAGGATAATATAGATGGAGGTGGTGGACTTCTGGGCTGTACCACTTCAGAGTGCAAGTGGAGGATTTTTTTTTTAATATCTTCCCACATATTTTCTTTAAATAACATCTTGCATGTAAAACAAAAACAAAAACAAAAAAAACAACCCTAACATTTCAGGAAGATAAGTTTAGCCGCTGACTATATGCAGTGGGCTTTTTATTGATGAGAGCACTCAAAAAGATGATACCCACACACAACCCCATGCGCAGTCTCAGGTGGTACAGTCCAGAAATCTACCACCTTGTTTGGTATAATGTGTAGATCATCTGTTAATTTAAAAATCTTGATCCAGTAACCCCATTTTGCACCTTTCCAAAGCCTCTGCTTGGGACTGCATCTGACAAGGCAATTCACAACAGCACAGATCGCTGTAAAAAGTTGTGCTAATTTAGCACCAGGACTGTTGAGTCCTTAATGAGCCCTCTTCACACAGAATATAATTTCTTTTGTTATGGTAAAAATGGGCTGATGAAGCAGAGTACAATTAAAACACCATCCATTTCAATAACTCTCTTTTCAGCTGGTAATGGATTCCTTAGACAGTTTTTCAAACTGCTAATTCTCCTTCACACAGAGAATGTGCACACAGATGCCAAAATGCAAAAACCTTTCCATTCATACTGTAACAAAACAAGTGAGTTTGTCTTATGTGCCAGATGACCATTAAAAGCCATTGCGAGCGGAGATGGGTCAAAGAAACGTCAGACAACAAGGCTTGGGCTGAAAATTGGGCCACATTTATTGAAATATCTGCAAAGGGGAACCTAGGACGGGCATCTGACTGTGCCAGTGACTAGCTGGCACTTCTCGGGTGAAAGCACACCCAGCCTGAGGGGTGGCGTCCATCTCGCCGCCCCTCTGGACTGCCCCTTCTTGGGGAGGTAGACCTTCCGGTGTCACCCCCAACCCGGTGCCGCACAACACCTGGGTGAGTGAGGAGGGTTGGTCTCCCAGGCAACCCTTATCCCCCCGCCGAGCCACACAACCCGTTCAGGGGGCCTCAGGCGTCACCTGTCACCATAAAGTGCCTCTGTATGCACACCATCCCTAACCCCTTTCTGCTTTTGCCCATCCTAGCCACCATTAAAATGTGACCTATGGGAGATTGGACTGTATTCGCCTACTGGACGCACCCTAGCCCCGATAACAGTGTGAAGTAGGCAAAAAGACACACAGTAAAAGGCCAATTTTAACTGTGAGCCCAAAATTCCTACATCGCTCCCAAAAGGGCAACCGGCATAAACCCACACTGCTTAAGGGAGGGCGGGAGGGAGCCGCAAGAGCGAGAGAGCTGGTTTGGAGGGGGCGCAGAGCTTAAGAGGGCTCTGCCGACTCCTCCCCTGCTTGGTGGTGCCATGGGGGGGGGCACCCAATAGGCAGCAGCCACCTCTCCTCACCCCACCTGCCCGCAATGTCCCTCCCCCTTTTGCCAGACAAGCTGGCGCCGGGGTTAAGGCACTTCTGTGTTCTCTATATTGTATCATATGTTTCATGCTGTAAAAAGTGAGATCAAACCATGAGATCAGACCATTAGGAGACTATGACTCAGACTCAGTTCGCACATGAATGTGCATCACCTGATTTCTTTACACTTCATTACTGTACATGTAGCCTTTTTTATATGTTAACGAACTGAGAGTAAAATGAATGTGTTTAGGGTACAGTGGCATCATGGCAGCAAGCTACTTCCCTGGCCTACATGCAACCATCAGAACATATTTATTTAGTTATAGCACTTCTATACCACCCAATACCTGAAGCATATACAGTAGAGAGAATGCCACACATAAAGCTGGATGTGCAGTGGCTCTCTACACATGTTATGATGAATATGCATAGATCTGGGGAGGATCCTGCTGCTACAATGCTGTTTCTCCACTGTCAGACAGACAGACAGACAGACAGACACAGACACACGTTCAGTTTAACCTGGAATAATGTGTAAAAGGGGCTTTGATGACTGGCAGAGAAATGTCTGACCTGATTCCATACAAGGAAGAAGGATTTCAGGGGTCCCCTCCAACCTGAGCCAGCCCAAGAAAAATCATAATAATACTGAGTCAGATCCAGACTTAGTCATCTTTAGAATAGACCCACTGGAATCAATGGGGTTCAGTTAATGGGAGTCTACTCTATGGATTCATGTACTTATTTATTTCCAATATTTATACACCACTCCACATCCAAAGATTTCAGAGCAGTGAACAACAAAGATAAAAGAATAAACACCATGTTAAAACAATTAAAACATTTTAAAAGAAAAAAGTTCTGATAAGACCAAGTTTAATAAACCATGGCCTGTCACTCAAGGAAGGCATCCCAAAATAACAGTGTCTTCAGGAGGTGCCAGAAGCAACATAGCATTGACGCCTGCCTGACCTCCGAAGGCAGGGAGTTCCACAGGAACAGGGCCAACACACTGAAGGCTCTTTTCCTAAGGATGACTAAAGGTGGAATCCTATGCATGTTTGGACAGAAAGAAGTCCTACAACTCTCAGCACTCCCCAGCAGTCATGGAGTTGTACACTTCTTCTTTTTTCTGTCTAAACATGCATAGGATTACACCTTAAGTCTGGATCCAGCCCAATGGGCTTGA
Source organism: Heloderma suspectum (assembly GCF_057233095.1). NCBI lineage: Eukaryota > Metazoa > Chordata > Lepidosauria > Squamata > Helodermatidae > Heloderma > Heloderma suspectum. The sequence continues at coordinate 179,285,888 of NC_139461.1, forward strand.
AGTGATATGAAAGCTCTGTTTGTGGAGTGAAATCTGTGATGAACCATTCACATGTTTGAGGTTTCCATCATACATGTATTTGTGAACCAGTGAGCTCGAAGATATTTACAAGTGCTAGCAAAACAGAAGGAGAGTCTCCTGAGCATTAAGAATAACTGAACTGCTTGTGCCAGCACTGCACTCTAGTAAGGGCACAAATGTGACATTTGTGTCACATACACATCCTTGTAGAGTCCTTCCTTTTCTGCAAACACGTCTTGGGCTGTGTCATTGTTGCAGGTAAACATGTTTCTTTTTGGTCCAGGACTCACTTAGTGTGCCTCATTCGTGGCATGTCCACCTGGATTGAGAATTTGGGACTCTGTGATAATCACAGAGCCACTGCAATACAGGCAGAAACTCCACTCATAGACCCTCAATATACATTTCAATCCACCTTCGAGGCCATGTGATTCAGAACCCAGCATAGCTAAAGCATAGGTTTTTCCACCTTTGGATGCAGGCCTGCACAACTGGTGACCCACCAATCCAAGTGTGGGCAACAATCCACCAATGGTGGTCAACATAGGTTTTAGTAAATTCTGGTTTTGCTTCCTGCCCAAGACTGCAGGATTTGGAATTTTAGTTGTTATGCTACAAAAAGTGGCTTGCACCATAACAGCTACCAGGTCATCCTATTTCCAATGAGCTCTGCTCTGCTTGCTGAGCTTTTGGGGACTAGATCCCACTTGGTCACATGTAACTTCATCAAAACAGTAATCCTACATAGCAGTAGTAGTAATTACTAATAACATCCTCTTCCAACCTTTGCTATGTTTATTTAACTCCTGAAGCGGGGGAGAAATTCCTGGCCTCCAGCAAATATCCTACTTTGAAATACCTGCTTTCAGGTTACATGTTAAAATTACATACGTGAGCTTGTTGGAAACAAAATTTTACAAGCGAGAAACAAAAAGCATGTTACTAAGACAAGAAGTCTGAAAAATGTTTTCCCACTGCTTAAGTGGGAAAACATTCTGGGAAAAACTTCCTGACTGTTAGAGCAATATGACAATGGAACCAATTACCTAGGGAGGTGGTGGGCTCTCCCACACTGGAGGCATTCAAGACAAGGCGCTAGACAGCCATCTGTCAGGGATGCTCTGACTTGGATTCCTGCACTGAGCAGGGGGTTGGACTCGATGGCCTTGTAGGCCCCTTCCAACCCTACTATTCTTTGATTCTGTGAAATAGTAGGAAAGTCCTCAAGTGTTTAGCTGAAGACTAGTTTAAGGGAAATAGTCCATTTTCACATGGCCTCTTTCCAAATATACCTTTGACCAGTATACAATCTAAGGAGAGTTTCGGGGTCCCTCTGACCCACAATGATAGCTTCTGGAAGAACAGCTAGCATAATCTCTCTGCAGCAAACCATATTGTCAGCTAAAGAAAACTTTGAATACACAGACAATACAGAAGCCTTCCCTGACCTGATGCCCCCCCAAATGTGCTGGACTACAATCCCCACCATCCCCAGCCAGAAGAGACATGCCACATGGTGATGGGAGTTGTAGTCCAGCACACCTGGATGGTGCCATATTGGGGAATGCTGCAATAGGGCCTCGTAGGCCTGGCTCTACCATTAGGCAGAGTGAGGCAGCTGCCTCAGGTAGCAGATTCTGGGAGGCAGGGAGCCACAGTAGCATGCTAGAGAAAAGAGCTATGTGTGCCACACAGCCTGCTCTACACTCCCTAAGTGAACCTGATGCCCTCAGGTACAGTGGAGAATGCCACCATGTTGCCATTATTGAAGTAAGATTCAACAACCAGTCTACTCATCTTGGGCACATGGAACTCAGGGGTGTCTGTCATATTGTTTTTCACCTAAAGCACCAAATGTCTTAGGACAACCCTGAGGTCTTGCATACTTGACAGAAACTTCATCTTCAGCATGCTATGAGAGATTTCTGACAGCAAAACCTAGACACCTCTGGCTTTAAGTCAGATTCAGGCCATGAAAGACAGAAGTCCACATGAGTATGTGGACACAGGATACCCAGGGCTTCACTAGAAGCCCTGAAGTTAAACCTATGCTCTGTGTGTAGTCAAACCGTCAGACTCAAAATTGAACATCTTGCCCAAGCTACTGTGAACAGTCCCAACTATTTACATTGGTTGAAGATTTTCTCCATTCTACATTTTCTCACCTTATCAAGATTACTGTTTCACCACAAATCAATCACCTTGCAGATCTACCTGTGCCATAAAGTAATATGTTTTCATCACAGCTATAACTCCTCAGACAACAGACATGAAGACTTATAATACACACAGTGATTTTATTGCACTTGTAAAAAGGAAGATGTGCTTTCCACTTATTTTAATGCCGTTATCTAAATCAAAGCTAGGAGCAAAAAACGAGTAAAAAATATCTGCCATCCTGCACAATTCAGATTTAGGTTTTTCAGCTGCAGTGATTTCCATCTCCCTCCCCTTTAGTTGGGAAAACAAAAGAAAAATAAAATGGTAAGCTTGACTCCAGAATTAAAAACATGTCATGGGCTTATAAATAGTCTCTTGACTGATCCCCTCCAGGCCAAACTACACATTACGCAAAATGTGCTGGTACGTATGTGTGTATTTTTAATAGCCACTGGGGGTGGGTGGGTGATCTAGGTCAGGACTGCAACATGGGTAGAGTTGCAATAGCAGCTTCTATCCCAGTTCTGACTGGTTCTGACTGAAACCCAGAGCAGATTCACCACCCCACTGAAGTCAGAGTCTCCAGCCTCCACTGGAACTCTGGAATTGAGCCTGGACACTAATTCATGAAAAAGATGTGCTCTGTCATGGAGCTGTGGGTGGCCCTTTCCAATTTTTGTGGCCTAGTATCTTTTGAGGACTTTCATGCATAGCAGAAATATTTATATTGTGTTGACATACGGGTTTTTGCATAACATTTGGTCAAGCATAAATAATAAAAGGAGAACATTTTCCTTTCATTCAGAAAGGAATAAGCTCTCCATTCTTAAAATATTTGAGAGAGAGAAAATTCTGATACATTTTACATGCAGGAAACAGAACTTTTGTTCACAGTGGTCAATAATTCCAGCATTTTAAGCAAGCGATGGATTCAAAGTGTCTTTGAATCCAATAGCTCAGACTAATAGCCCAGTCACTTTGCAAACAGCAATTTGCAGAAGAAAATATGACTTGCGGCCAACATTCTGGAGGGTACATTTTTTAAAGCAGGGTAGTTTCATTATTATGTCCACCAAGGTGATCTACGAGGAGGATGAGGAATCTCTTGGAACCATGAATGGATGTTTAAGCTCAACAAAGCCTTTAATAGACTCAGACGCTTGACTTTGCATGAATAAAGCGTCCATGCTGAGTAAGTAAACAGCTTAGCTTTGATTAATAATAAATAATACCGCACATTTATACAGCTTTCTGTCCCCTTTTATTTTACATCCTCACAAAGCTCTTTTATAAACTTAAATTTATGGACATGCTGGAGAGATAAATCACTTCACCCTCCACTGAAGTGGAACTACCTCTCATGTGAAATATGGCCACTATTAGTGGCCGGGTACCAGCACTTTAGAAGAGCAGGAAGTGACTGGAGAAATGCATTATCCTTTTGACAAAGCATTTTAGCTGCTATAGTGTTTAAGCTCTGATGCTTAAGAAAGCTTGCATGAAGAAGAAGAAGAAGAAGAAGAAGAAGAAGAAGAAGAAGAAGAATAATTTGGGAGACCAGGAACCTGCAAGCGGGACATGAGTGTAACAGCACCTTCCCACCCATGTTCCCCAGGAACTGGTGTACATAGGCATACTGCCTCTGATACTGGAGATAGCACATAGCCATCAGGACTAGTGGCTATTGATAGCCTTCTCCTCCAGGAATTTATCTAACCCCCTTTTAAAGCCATGCAAGTTGGTGGCCATCACTACATCTTGTGGTAGTGAATTCCATACTTTAACCATGTGCTGTGTGAAGAAGTCCTTCCTTTTATCTGTCATCTGTCAATGACATTTACTCATGGGTAAGTAACTATAGGATTGTAGACTTAGCTAGAAAGCTACAATTACATTCCTTGTATATTGCATTTCTTCATGAAGTCTGTCACCGATGGTGGATTTAGACTAGAGCTGTGTACAAATGGCCTCTTGAAATTCTCCACCTTACTTGTGGGCTGAGAAATTTTGGAGACAATTTCACTGAATTTCTCGGGGGGGGGGGTTCTCAACAGTTTTTCCCTGATAGAACTCCCCACTGGCAGGGCTTGTAGCACAGCTTGTTCCTTTTTTGTAAGGGTTTTTGGGGTTTTCGTGCTGCAACAGCATCAGCTGTCTTGGCGGACCTGCCCCAGTTTGCATCCACTGCAAAGCAGGTGGGGGCAGTGTTGTGTCTGGCTCCAGGGAAGAGGTGGAGTTAGTGCTCTGCCAAAATCTGCCCTCTAACATCCTGAAAGCTTTCTCTCTCCCCCCATGAAAGAAGCTTCCATTGTTCTACCTCATTCAGGATGTTTTATCATTTTTGTTTGTGGAATTTTTGACCTTACCTAATCACACCTACCCTCCCAGGCTACCTGCACATCCGGATCTGAAAAAGCCATCTGGGAGGAATTACTTCATGGTGCCTAAAACTGCCTTTAATTGAAGTGTAGGAAGCTGAGGAGACAACAGGTGGTAAGAGAGATGACTGTACAATGAAAAACAGGACACTGGTGTTCACTCCTAAGTAAGGTAAGCCCAAGAAACCCAAACCCAGCCCATGATAATTTCTCTGAATTTATTTATTTATTTATTTATTTATTTATTTATTATTAAATTTATTAATCGCCCATCTGGCTGGTCACCCAGCCACTCTGGGCGATGTACAACATACAATAAAAACAGTTTAAAACAATAAAATTCTACAATAAAAACATTTTCTAAAATACCCTAACCCACCCCAAATGCCTGCCTGAACAACAATGTTTTTAATGCACAACGGAAGCTCATTAAAGAGGGGGCATGACGGAGTTCCCTAGGGAGGGAGTTCCACAGAGTAGGGGCCACCACAGAAAAGGCCCTCTCCCTCATCCCCACCAGTCTAGCTGTTCTGGCTGATGGGACAGAGAGAAGGCCATCCGAGGCTGATCTTGTTAAGCAGCCTGTCTGGTGCTGCTGGAAGCGCTCCTTAAGATAGGCTGGGCTGGAACCATATAGGGTTTTAAAGGTCAAAACCAACACCTTGAATTTGGCCCGGAAAACAACTGGTAACCAGTGCAACTCCTTCAGCACTGGAGTGATGTGATCTCGCCGGCGGCTGCCTTTAATCAGGCGAGCCGCCGGCCGCGTTCTGTACCAGCTGCAGTTTCCGAACTGTCTTCAAGGGTAACCCCACGTAGAGCGCATTACAGTAGTCTAAACGAGAGGAGATCAGGGCATGTACTACTGATGGGAGCAGATGGTCGGGAAGGAAGGGGCGTAGGTGCCGTATCAGATGGAGCTGATACAGCGCTGTCCGGCTCACAGCTGACACCTGAGCCTCCATGGACAGCTGGGAGTCCAAAATGACCCCCAGGCTGCAGACCTGGTCTTTCAAGGGTAGCCGTACCCCATTCAACACCAGGTGAATTTTCTTCACCATTGAATTTCTTCTCAAAAGCAATTTCTCTTCTATCAAATTGAATGGGAATGGTCGAAAAAATGGGGGGGGGGGCTTTTGGCACAGCACTAGTTTAGACATTATTACCAGCAATTATTGATAGGTCTGTAACAGCAGCAGTTCTTTTAAAATTCCTCTTAAATCTGGAGTGCTTTAGATGTATTGGAATATCTTGAGTGGTTTGATTTCAATCAGATAAGAAATCTCATATGCTGTCAGTAGTCAAACAGTATCAAATACTACATACCATTTCATGTTATCCATCAAATTCTGTCATATACTAAATGCCATTGTGTCAGCGGTGGAGAACCTCTTTCAGTTCAAGGGACAATCCAAGTTAGGAGAAGTTCTCGGGAGGCCATATTCCAATGGTGGGCAGAGCTAAATGAAAAGGGGCAGGACTAAAAATACAAAATAAAAAAATAAACCCACCAACCGAGAACAACAACAAAAAAGCTTATTGTAACTTAAAGCTCTTACTGCCAATCACTAAGGCTTAGGACAGGCATTTCGACTTTTTTGGATAGGGGAAAAACTGCACAAAATTAGAGAAACCTTTGAATGATTGGTGGTTGGGGGTAGGGCTGGGGCCAAGAGAAGGAGACATAGCCATCTGGGGAACCCTGGAGGCTGGTTTGGGACCCCAGGAAGTCTGAATGTGGTCTCTTGGTCCTGAGGTTCCTCCCCACTCCTGCATTACATGGTAGCTATCAAACACTATCACAGTTTTAAATGGCCAAATATTAAATGTTGAAAGCCAATCTAACATGCGTCTGATGCAGAAACTATTCCTTGAATATTCAGCAAATATTTGAATATTCTGACATCAACATAGGGAAATTTTGGCGAGTGCATATTCAGGTCAAGTTATTGCATGGGCTTTATCTCATTGCAGGGCAGCTCTACCCAAAGATCCAGAAATGAGGGATGTCAGAGAATTCCGCCACGGATCCCAGGGAGGCCGAATTCCAATGAATTTGCCCCCCCCGGAATCCGTGGCAGAACGGAGCAACCCGCCCCACCACCCCGCTGAAGCCCCCCGGAATGGAGCCTACCTGGCTGTGGCTCCAGCGGCGGCAGCAACTCCGGCGGTGGTTCTGACCGCTGCCAGGCTGCAGCCGCAAATGGCGGCCACTACACCGGCCGCCATTTGCGTCCCTTCGCTGAGCCATAGGGATGTATGAAAGTCACTTAACTTTTAACGAAATTGATTCGAGGTGGGGGGGAGGTGCTCTGTCCCTCCCTCCGAAATTCTGGCCAGGGGGGAGGTGCTCCGTCCCTCCCCCCCCCGAATCCTGGCCGGCCAGGTCTGCAAATGGCGGCGGCCTTAGCCGCCGCCGTTTGCGTCCCTGCAGTCAGCCGTGATAGGCTACGTAAATGTAATTTCGAAAAGCAATTTCTCTTCTATCAAATTGAATGAGAGTGGTCAAAAAAATGTGGGATAAATTTTAGGCACAGCACTACTATTTAGTCAAACCCCCACTCTTATAAGTGTATCAATAGTTGAACTCTCTAGTTTTCATTTCAAAACATCCTAGAACATAGGATAATACTAAGCAAATGGGCAATGTGCCATTAATGCATAAAACAATGCTTATGCTAATGTATCTGCACTGAAGACTTCAACTGATTAAGGGTGTAATCCTATGGACCAGATGCCCAAACGACAGAAAGCTCTGTCAGGCTCAATGACAGGGTGGGAGGAGTCCCAGAGGCTATTTTTGCCCCTCTGTCCTCAAAACTCTTGTTTACATTACCAGGGCCAGGTTTGAGAGTTAACAGGCCTTTGGATCCAGTGGATCCATGGCCTCTTCCCTCCCCATCTAATGGTTCACCCCGACAGACCCATTTCCTCCGTTTTTGAGAGTCCTGACCTCAGGAGAAGAAACTGCCATGGAGCTTTCAGCAGAGGCTGGGAGGAGCTTGGGGGGTGTGGGAGAAGATTCACAGTTGGATCTCCCCCTCTAAGTTCAGAGCTTTCTCCAGCCTCAGAGGAAGATATCTCCTGCATTCTGTGTAGGGATGTACAAAACGACTTACCTGTTTCGTTTCATGACATCCAAGGTGGGGGGGAAGCTCTCCGTTCCTCCCCCAAAATCCTTGCCAGCTGGCTCTGCTGTGCAGCAACTCTGCAGAGCCACCGGCCGGGGCTGCCTGCAGCAACATCCGGACGCTGCTGGGCTGTGCAGGGACACAAATGGCAGCCGCCATAGCCACTGCCATTTGCATCCCTTTTTTTCACCGTGATAGACTACGTAAATATTTATTTAGCCTATCACGGTGAAAAAAAGGGACGCAAATGGCATCCCTGCATTATCCGTAATAGGCTAAGTAAGTAAATATGTAAGTATTTATGTAGCCTATCATGGGAAAAATCGTGAAGCAAATGGTGGCTGCAGATGTGGCCGCCATTCACAAAGCAGCACAAACGGCACCAAGTAGGTGCTCCATTTCACGCACCTTTCACGGGGTGGTGGGGCAGGGGGGCTTTGTTCTGCCACAGATTTTGGGGGGCTGAATGCACTGGCATTCAGCTTCACTGAGATCCGTGGTGGAAATCTCCGCCATCCCTAATTCTATGGCCCCTCAGATGCTCCCTAGGGCAGCGGTCCCCAACCTTTTTGGCACCAGGGACCAGTCTCCTGGAAGACCATTTTTCCACGGAACAGGCGGGGATAGTTTCGGGATGATTCAAGCACATTACATTTATTACTTTGCAGTAATAGGCTACGTAAAGATTTACATAGCCTATTACTCGAAGAACAGGTCCTAGTGGCCAGAAGTCCTCCAGCAGCTGGAGCCAGCCGGCAGCTCCGTGGACTCGCCGTGGAGCGGAGCCGGCCAGGGCCAGCAAGGATTCTGGGGGGGAGGGACGGATCGCCTCCCCCCTCGTGGACTCCCACGGACCCAATTTAAGGGGGTTTCACACACCCCTGCGCTCACCTCCTGCTGTACGGCCCAGTTCCTAACAGGCCATGGACCGGTACTGGTCTGTGGCCTGGGGGTTGGGGATCCCTGGTCTAGGGGACCAAAGGATTGCTCTCTAATCATAATTCTCTCTTTTTGGGGAACCCTAGAAAATCTATAGTTCTTTGGAGGTGAGGCTAGGAAGAATCTCAGGAGTTCTCCCTGGTCTAGACAGCTTGCCACAGCTGGCCAGAATGCCCCCAAGGGCTACAGCGTGAAAAAAAGAAAACTGCTTGTGGCAGGATGAGCCTGTGTGTTCAGATGCACAACCCCATGCTGCCACAGCAAATCTTTAAAAAAACAGGCTGGAGCATCTCTAAGGACTGATTAATGGGTGTAAATTATAGGAGTATAGATTTTGGTTGAACATTAAGAGAAATGTCTTAATGGTAAGAGCAGTTTGACAATGGAGCAAATTACCTAGAGGGGTGGTGGTGGGTGGCTCGTCTTTGCTGTAGGTCATTAAGCACAGGCTGAACAGTCCTCTGTTGGGGATGTTCAGCTCTGCATTTCCTGCATCAAGCTGGGAGCTGGCCCTCCAACTCTATAATTACTAAAATGTACTGTAATGAGAGCTTTAAGTAAATGCTATTATTTGCTGGCTGTTACTCTGATCCTAAACAAATTACTTGGCCATCCAATTGATTTCAGTAAAACCTATTTCCTAGCAAATGCTTTTTATGATTGGGGCTGCTGGGTTCCCCCTCCTCCCACTCCGCCTCTTTTAATTAATGGTTGGTTTGGTTCTGCATTTATCAGAGTCCTGAGAGTGTTAAAGAGAGAGAGAGAGAGAGAGAGAGAGAGAGAGAGAGAGAGAAGAAAGACTGCAAGTATAAATAGTTACGTACTGATATCTGGAGAATCAACATTGGACTGAAAGAAGTGCTTGTTTGCTGTTGGGGGCGGGAGGAAAGATGGAACACTCAAGCGGCTCCCTTAACTACAAATGTCTTTGTTTATCAGTATATTTATTTCCACTTATGTGGCAGAACCCTGCCAATTACCCAACGGCATCTTTTCTGGTCCATCTAACAACAAAAGCTGTTTTGCACACACAGGAAATGAATGGAAAGCAAGGACAAAGAAGTGAGAAATTAAAAACAGAAAAAAGAGGGGATCATTTCCACTGGCAATGGCAATATACATTGTGTGCTTCGAGTTCGATGGCCATCTTGACCTTAGCAAGATATCAAAGTCCAAAGTGAAATCTAACTGTGTGGGAGAATTTTATTGACTTGGCCAGATGATGGTTTGGTGGGGAGTGGGGGACAACTTAAATTTACATACTTATTAAGTGGTGGATGGAAGCCTGCAGATTTGAGAAGAAAGTCTCCTAGGCTGAGTTTTGTTCTTCATCTTCTAGAGCATCCACACTATTGCAGTTCCTTCTACACAGTCCATGAATTGCTGGCCACCATTCAAGAGTCTCTGAATCAGACTATTCAGATAGAACAGTTACAGTGGCACAATTCCCTGCTATCCCTTAAACATTCAAGCAAATCCTCCAAAGGAATTATTCATGGTGCTCTGTCTGCAGAATGTAAAACAACCGCTACTGTAGAGAAAGAGAATCTCTGCCGTTAAATTGGCAAGTGCTGCTGCGCTTGAATGACTTGGTGGTGTTGCTGTACTACCTTAGCTACCTCTGCAATGTCAGTAATAAAAAGATGGTGTGAATGTGAAGGAGGGGGGCTAGCTTGGCTCTCACTGCTGGCAAGAAATCCAGGGACAATAGAGACCCTTTAAGAGGCATGAACAGCAGTACCTTGTCCTTTCAGTCCAAAGCAGATAACAGAAGAAACAAAACATGCAGGGAGCAAAAGAAAGAAACCAGCAGGAAGCTGCTCTTCCACCTGTTGGGGCAAAGAAAAAGGCCAGAGACAAATAGCTGTATCTTTCCTCAACAAACAGAAAACCAAAGCATCCAGTATGACTGGATAAATAATATAGTGCCCTCTATAGGTTTTGGACTACAACTCTACAATCCCTGACTACTGGTCACACTGGCTGGGGCATATGGGAGTTGTAGTCCAAAACATCCAGGTTGCCTGCCCCTCATGTGACTGGCCCACACCTGCGTGCGGTGCTGCTGCGCACTCATCTCCATTGTTCTCCCCCTCCACCCTTTCTTCAGCCTCTGCCCAGCAGCATTAAACAGTAATAAGCCCACATCCTCCTGGCCTTAGTCATAGCTCAGTGGCAGTGGCTATGCAGTGTGTTACCTAGGGATGTCAGAGAAATCCGCCGCCGATTCAAATGAGGCCGGATTCTTTGGAATCTGGCCTCAGGAATCCGCAGCGGATCGACCCCACTTACCTCCTCTCCCTGGAGGATTCTGCGTGGGACAGCACGGCTGCTGGTTGCACCGGGAGGTGTTCGCCTCCACGCCGATCGCCATTTTTTTTAAAAAAAAGGCGATCGGCAGGATGTCCCCATAGATTTGTATGCAACATAGACCCATGAATCTTGCGTATAAGTCTATGTGTCCATAGGCTTATATGCAAGATTCATGGCTCTATTTTGCGTATAAGTCTATGGACACATCCTGCCGATTGCCTTTTTTTTTTTAATGGTGATCGGTGCAGAGGAGAAGGGCTCCTGTTGATTCAGGACAGGTAAGCGGCGGCCCTTGGCTCTGCGGAATCCTCGCGGAGCAGAGCCACTCCGCGAGGATTCCGGGGGGGAGGACGGATCACCTTCCCCCCCACAGATTCCCCACTGGAACAGATGGTGGGGAATCTGTACATCCCTAATATTACTCACACACAGCCACCCTCGCCTAGTGCTCCTGTCCACTGAATCTGGTTTTCAGTGGTGTACTACTCATGGATGTGGAAGTTCCATGTTTGACTTTCAAGCCCAGTGCCAGCTCCAGGTTTTTGAGGGCCCTTGGGTAAGATTCCCTCAATGGGCCCATGTCCTCAGTGAGTCCACCTTCTCACCACCATTGTCACCAGCTGCTCTTGCTCCTTAACCTCTTTCGCATGATTGCTATCACATGCTTGCTTAACAAGCAGAGGATCAGTGGGAAAGTAGGCAGTGGCATCTACTGCTCCTCTTTCTCACCATCACTGTTGTTTGGGTGAGAACAAGAGGAAGGAGAACAAGCAGGTTGCAGTGATGAAGGGGAGGAGCAACTCTAAGGGGCTCTTGACAGTGGGCCCCTGCTGTGGGGCGTACCTCTCAGCAAGTGCCCAACCAAGCATACCCTTCTGTCGGTCCAGGTCAGGCATAATAGCTATTTCTGTTCTATTTCCTTATGGAACTGTGAAAGCCTTCATTACATTTCCATGATGGGAAAAGACCACCAAACAAAACAAAGCAATAATTGAGTCTATGGCTGACTGCCATTTCAAGGCTGCAATCCATGTGCAGTTCCTTGGGAGTAAATCCCATTGACTTCAGTGGGACTGACATCAGAGCAAGCATACATAGGATTGTACTGCCGGTAACACAATTGCAAGTTACTCTGATGCAACAAAAAGAATCCAAGGGGTGTCATCAAAGAAAATATGCCTTTCAAGTGGCTCCTGCTTATATGTCCTTGCTTATATTCTCAGTTTATTGAAATTTGAAGGATTCTTTTCAACTGTCAAATAGCTGTGAAAACATCATTTTGCAACATCCTTTCCCTTTCACAATAATCATCCTCTCCACCCTAAAAGTTCCTGGCATTGTTGTTTAGAGATATTAAAATGAACGATATAACAAATGCAGATAATTACACTGTAGGTTCATAATGCATCTGGGGATGAATGCCTTATGGAGTTTGTGGTAAGCAGCCATTTAAAAAGTTATGCATTATAAATATGTGGTCTCCAGATGTGGTAGATGCACTGCTGGGGCAGGCATAAATTAGAGCTGGGCTCAAATAATCAAGTTAATTTGTTTTCTGTTTTTCTGCTCCATTTTGGGGTGTGCTTTTTCAAGGGCCACCACCACAAAACGTTATCTATTTTTTCAGCTAAATCCTGGATACTAATTATTGTTCAAAAAGAAGTGCATACCGCCTCCCCCATGTGAGTGAACTAAAACCTATGCAGTGTCAAAGTATATTCTCTGTAAGAACTCCCCATGGCCTAAAAGGAGGAACTCTGCCAAAGTCACTGTTTTGTTCACAATGGAGAGGAAGATTCTGAGAACCGTGGGGCCTATGTAACCAGGCCTTCAAGTTCCTGCTCAGTTCAGTACACGGCTCCCCATTAAAAGTTATCTAACAGCTATGAATGAAGTGGGAAGTTTCCCCATCTGTCTCAGTGCAAGATGTGCCATACATACTAGGGATGTCAGAGAATTTCGCCATGAATCTCGGGGAGGCCGAATGCCAGCGCATTCGACCCCCCGAAATTGGTGGCAAAATGGTCTGCCCCCCCCCGGGACGAGACCTACCTTGGGCGAATCCTCCTGGCGGAAGCGGCTCCGGTGGCGGTTCAGCGGCAGTTCGGCAGCGGCGGCTGCAGCAGCCAGTCTTCTGACCGGCTGCCACCGCCGCCATTTCCAGTAAAAAAAAAAAGGAAAAGTGATAGGCTACGTAAAGATTTACGTAGCCTATCACGGCTAGATTTTTAAAAAATACCGTGATAGGCTATGTAAATGTTTACGTAGCCTAACACGGCTGATTTAAAGGAAAAAACAAACGCGCGTACACAAATGGCGGTGCCCATGGGTGCTGCCATTTGCATTCCTTATTTTGGCACGTCTAGTCTATGTAAACATTTACATAGACTATGGCGAAAATAAGGGGAACGCAAATAGTGTAGCGTCTACGCTATTTGTGTTCCCCTTATTTTCGCCGTCTTAGTCTACGTAAATGTTTACATAGACTAAGACATGCCAAAATAAGGAACGCAAATGGCGGCATCCATGGGCGCCGCCATTTGCGTACGCGCGTTTTTTTTCTCTTTTAAATCAGCCGTGATAGGCTATGTAAACATTTACGTAGCCTATCACGGCTGACTGCAGGGACACAAACGGCGGCGGATACAGCCACCGCCATTTGCAGACCCGACCGGCCAGGATTCGGGGGGGAGGGGGGGAGCGCCTCCCCCCCGCCAGAATTTCAGGGGGGAGGGACGGAGCGCCTCCCCCCCACTTTGAATCAAAGTTCGTTGAAGGTAAGTCACTTTCGTACATCCCTATCTCAAAGGAGGCTGTCTTTGCTAGTCCTTATTTTAAAAAGAAAAAGAAAATCTTATTTCCTTATTCCTCAAATGTTTTGCTCAAGCAGGAAATTAGGGATTGCCATACTATACCAATTTTCCTGGGAGTAAGCCCTATTGAACTCAATGGGAGCTTACTTCTTGATAGATATGTATAGGATTGCACTGTGCATTCATCTCAATGTTCACTTTCCAGGCAGTATCTGACAGTGTCATTCTGCTGGCACAAATGACGTAGCAATAGGGGAAACTAGATCTAAATGATGCACAAGAGAAGAATCCAACTGAAGTTATGTTTGCACAAGTGCAGTTGCGCAAATTGTTGTGCACTAAACTTGCACACTTCAGCAAAGGAGATTGTTACCTTGTCGTGGTGCACCTCAATGACATCATGAGCTAAACTGTGAAGGGACACCCAAGATGGGAAGGTCATGGCAGAGAGGTCAGACTAAATACAATCCCTGGAGAAGGAAATGGCAACCCACCCCAGTATTCTTGCCATGAAAACTAAATGGATCAGTACAACCAGAGATATATCGGTATACCATCAGAAGATGGGTCTCCCAGGTCAGAAGATGGTCAAAATGCTACTGGAGACGAACATTGGATAAGTTCAACTAGCCCCAGATGTGATGGCACAGCTAGCTCAAAGCTGAAAGGATGGTGAGCAGCCGATGGTGCTGGTGGTGAATGACGAATCCGATGTTCTAAAGATCAACACACCATAGGAACCTGGAATGTAAGATCTATGAGCCAGGGCAAATTGGATGTGGTTATTAGGGATGGCGGAGAATTTCTCCCCGAAACTTCGGGGGGCCGAGCGCCAACGTGTTCGGCCCCCCGAACAAGTTTCGGGGAGAAATCCTCCGCCCCCCCCGCCCCCTGCCCCCCCCCCCGGGACGGGACTTACCTTCCCTGAATGTCCCTCCCGGCGGCGGGTCCGGCTGGCGGTTCGTCCGGTGTTCGAGCGGGGCGGGAGTGGCAGCCGGTCTTTCGACCGGCTGCCGCCCCCGCCATTGCAATGAAAGAAAGAAAAAAAAACGTCCCCTGATAGGCTACGTGACGATTCACGTAGCCTATCACGGCAAGATTTGCAAAGTCAGCCGTGATAGGCTACGTGAATCGTCACGTAGCCTATCACGGGTGACTTTAAAAAAAAAAAAAAAGTGTGTACGGATAATGGCGGCCCCCATAGGGAGCCGCCATTCCCCTTCCTTATTTGGTCGCTGTAGTCTACGTCAATGTTTACATAGACTACGGCGAAAATAAGGGCAACGCTCTTTGCGTTGCCCTTATTTTCGCCGTAGTCTACGTAAACATTGACGTAGACTACAGCAACTAAATAAGGAACGCGAATGGTGGCTCCCTATGGGGGCCGCCATTCGCGTACGTGCTTTTTTTTTTTTTTTTTTTTAAAGTCACCCGTGATAGGCTACGTGACGATTCACGTAGCCTATCACGGCTGACTTTCCAGATCTAGCCGTGATAGGCTACGTGAATCGTCACGTAGCCTATCAGGGGACTTTTTTTTTTTTTTTTTTTACTTTCGTGTTCGCGGCCGGGCGAGGCGGGAAGCCTCCTCCCCGGCCTGAATTTCGGCCGGGCGAGGCGGGAAGCCTCCCCCCCCGGCCTGAATTTCGGCCGGGCGAGGCGGGAAGCCTCCCCCCCCCGGCATGAACTTCACGGGGGGAGCAGCGCAGTGCTCCCCCCCACCGCAAAAAAGCTGCGAGAAAAGGTAAGTGACTTTCGTTCACCCCTAGTGGTTATTGGGGAGATGTCAAGATTCAATATAGACATTTTGGGTGTCAGTGAACTGAAATGGACTGGAATGGGCCACTTCACATCAAATGACCACCAGATCTATGACTGTGGACAAGAGGACCACAGAAGAAATGGAGTAGCCTTCATAATTCATAATAAAGTGGCTAAAGCAGTGCTTGGATACAATCCAAAAAATGACAGAATGATCTCAATTTGAATTTAGGGTAAGCCATTTAACATCACAGTGATCCAAATATACGCCCCAACCACAGATGCTGAAGAAGCAGAAGTAGATCAGTTCTATGAGGATCTGCAGCACCTACTGGATAGTACACCAAACAAAGATGTTATTTTCATAACAGGAGACTGGAATGCTAAGGTGGGTAGTCAAACGACACCTGGAATTACAGGCAAGCACGGTCTGGGAGAACAAAATGAAGCGGGACATAGACTGATAGAATTTTGCCAAGACAACTCAATGTGCATAACAAACACTCTCTTCCAACAACCTAAGAGATGACTTTATACATGGACTTCACCACATGGTTGACACTGAAATCAGATTGACTACATCCTTTGTAGCCAAAGGTGGTGGTCATCTATGCAGTCAGTAAAAACAAGACCTGGAGCTGATTGTAGTTCAGATCACAAACTTCTTATTGCACAATTTAGAATCAGACTAAAGAGAGTAGGGAAGACCCACAGATCAGTTAGGTATGAGCTCACTAATATTCCTAATGAATATGCAGTGGAGGTGAAGAGTATATTTAAGGGACTAGATTTAGTAGATAGGGTCCCGGAAGAACTATGGACAGAAGTTCGCAACATTGTTCAGGAGGTGGCAACAAAAAAGTCCCAAAGAAAAAGAAAACGAAGAAGGCAAGATGGCTGTCTGCTGAGACACTGGAAGCAGCCCAAGAAAGAAGGAAAGCAAAAGGCAACAGTGATAGGGGGAGATATGCCCAATTATATGCAACATTCCAGAGGTTAGCCAGAAGAGATAAGGAATTATTTTTAAACAAGCAATGCGCGGAAGCGGAAGAAGATAATAGAATAGGAAGGATCAGAGACCTCTTCCAGAAAATTAGAAACATCAGAGGTAAATTCCAGGCAAAAATGGGTATGATCAAAAACAACGATGGCAAGGACCTAACAGAAGCAGAAGAGATCAAGAAAAGGTGGCAAGAATATACAGAAGATCTGTATAGGAAGGATAATAATATCGGGGATAGATCTGATGGTGTGGTCAGTGAGCGAGAGCCAGACATCCTGAAGAGTGAGGTTGAATAGGCCTTAAGAAGCATTGATGTCAGGGTGGACACTGAGCCCATAGAATCCCAGAGTAGTTCTGATTCTGAGGAAGAGCAGTCGCTCCTGGGAGAGGAGTGTGCTCCTTTTTCACAGGGCCAACAGCTGATGGAGATTCCTCTAGGGATGGACGAAAGGGACTTACCTGGTCCCGCAGCTTGCTTCGTGGTGGGGGGGAGGTGCTTTGGTTCTCCCCCCGAAATTCAGGCTGGGGGGGAGGTGCCCCATCCCTCGCCGCTGAAATTCAGGCTGGGGAGGAGCGCCCTGTCTACCCGGCCACGAAAAAAAAGTAAAAACAAACAAATAAGGGAACACTATTTGCGTTGCCCTTATTTTCGCCGTAGTCTACATAAATGTTTACGTAGACTAGACGTGCCAAACTAAGGAACGCAAATGGCGGCGCCCCATGGGCACTGCCATTTGCGTATGCGCTTTGGTTTTTTTTCAAAGTCACCTGTGATAGGCTACGTGATGATTTACATAGCCTATCACGGCTGACTTTGGAACTCTAGCCGTGATAGGCTACGTAAATCGTTACATAGCCTATCATGGGTGTGGGTTTGTTTTTTTTTACTTTCCTTTTTTATTTTGCAATGGCGGTGGCAGCAGCCAGTCAGAAGACTGGCCGCCGCCACCGCCCCCACTGAAACGCCGCCGAACCGCTGCTGGGACCCGCTGCCGAGAGGGACATTCGCACGAGGTAAGTCCCATCCGGGGGGGGGGGGCGGCGGAGAATTTCACCACCAATTTCGGGGGGCCGAATGCGTTGGCATTTGGCCTCCCGGAGATTCATGGAGAAATTCTCCGCCATCCCTAGATTCCTCCCACCAGCATTCCTAGCTTAGCTAGCAGTCCTGGGAGTGAGAGAGCATGGGAAGCAGACTTGATGGATGCGGGACGCCGACGCAGAGAGCGGCGCCAAATGGAGGGCGCAGAAAGGAGGCGTAGTGCCTGGTTGGCGCGCAAACAACAGCTGCGCCCAGAGGATCCAAGGGAAAAGGGGAGGGACTCTCCCTAGTCCTTAAGTTGAGGGGTCTGCCAGTAATTCCCTTTCAGACGGGGACCAACTGTTCCAACTTAGGGCATAGATATTCTGCTGCTCATATCCAGTTGCTAACGGTAGAGTTGTTAAGTTGTAAAAGAAGAATAAAGCTTTGAAAAGAATCCATTTGTCTGTGTCTGGACTTGGCTACTGGATTAGACTGAGAGAGGCCTCCAAGAAGCCCTTGACAATTGCTAATAACAAGGCAGAAGGAGATGATGGTATCCCAGCTGAACTGTTTAAAATCTTGCAAGAGGATGCTGTCAAGGTGATGCATGCCATATGGCAGCAAATTTGGAAAACACAAGAATGGCCAACAGATTGGAAAAGATCAACTTATATCCCCATACCAAATAAAGGGAAGCACCAAAGAATGTTCAAACTATCGAACAGTGGCACTTATTTCACATGCCAGTAAGTTAATGCTCAAGATCTTGCAAGGTAGACTCCAGCAATTCATGGAACAAGAATTGCCAGATGTACAAGCTGGGTTTAGAAAAGGCAGAGGAACTAGAGACCAAATTGCCAATATCCATTGGATAATGGAGAAAGCCAGGGAGTTTCAGAAAAACATCTATTTCTGTTTTATTGACTATTCTAAAGCCTTTGACTGTGTGGATCATAACAAACTGTGGCAAGTTCTTGGTGGTATGGGGATACCAAGTCATCTTGTCTGCCTCCTTAGGAATCTGTATAACGACCAAGTAACAACGGTAAGAACAGACCATGGAACAACGGACTGGTTTAAGATTGGGAAAGGAGTACAGCAGGGTTGTATACTCTCACCCTACCTATTCAACCTGTACGCAGAACACATCATGCGACGTGCTGGGCTTGATGAAGCCAAGGCTGGAGTTAAAATTGCTGGGAGAAACATTAACAATCTCAGATATGCAGATGATACCACTTTGATGGCTGAAAGCGAGGAGGAGCTGAGGAACCTCATGACGAAGGTGAAAGAAGGAAGTGCAAAAGCTGGGTTGCAGTTCAACCTCAAAAAAACCAAGATTATGGCAACCAGCTTGATTGATAACTGGCAAATAGAGGGAGAAAACATGGAGGCAGTGACAGACTTTGTCTTTCTAGGTGCAAAGATTACTGCAGATGCTGACTGCAGCCAGGAAATCAGAAGACGTTTACTTCTTGGGAGGAGAGCAATGACAAATCTTGATAAAATAGTTAAGAGCAGAGACATCACACTGACAACAAAGGTCCGCATAGTTAAAGCAATGGTATTCCCCGTAGTAACCTATGGCTGCGAGAGCTGGACCATAAGGAAGGCTGAGCGAAGGAAGATAGATGCTTTTGAACTGTGGTGCTGGAGGAAAATTCTGAGAGCGCCTTGGACTGCAATTAGATCAAACCAGTCCATCCTCCAGGAAATAAAGCCAGACTGCTCACTTGAGAAAATGATATTAAAGGCAAAACTGAAGTACTTTGGCCACATCATGAGAAGACAGGATACCCTGGAGAAGATGCTGATGCTAGGGGAAGTGGAAGGCAAAAGGAAGAGGGGCCGACCAAGGGCAAGGTGGATGGATGATATTCTGGAGGTGACGGACTTGACCTTAGGGGAGCTGGGGGTGGCGACGGCCAACAGGAGGCTCTGGCGTGGGCTGGTCCATGAAGTCACGAAGAGTTGGAAGCGACTGACCGAATAAACAACAACAACAAAACTTGCACAACCAGTTGTGAAACCGGTTGCACATTATGATTGCACAAGCATAATGCACATCCGCTTGAACAATGGAAAGATTCAGTAGAGGCCAACAGATATTGCCAGTAGAGGCCAAAAGATACATCTCATGGAGCTGCTAATCATGTAGCTTAGATCTAAGGAGGTGCTTCCTTCTTCATCTTTGTGTATATATAAAACTGTCTCAGTGCGCCTATGTGAATGCAGGCAGAAGATAACATGTAGCATATGCATCAGAGAGGTGAGGGTGTCCAGTGTAAGGACCCATGCATTTTAATCCAGCACTATCCTGACCTCCAGATCATATTTGATAATATGCCCTATATCCATTGACAATATTGTTCACCACCCCAGTTGCATAAACCTTTGTGTGACCTTAAGAATTTGTGCTAGTCAAGAATTATCTCCTAATCAATAACCTCTAGACACAAACGGTGTTGATTTGTGACTTTAACTGAGGTAAATGGCCAAAATCGAAATGGTGGCAATAAAACTTCCCTCTCAAACAGTGTCCATTCTAGTGGGGAGCCAATAAATCTTATTTTCTGGTCAGAGAATGAATGAATAAATTAAATATACCACATGTTTTGTTTGTAGGTTGGCAGGGCTCCACTTGTACTTGAGTGAGTGGACATATTGCATCTGCTCTCTGCCCTGTCTGGGAACTGCTGGAGGTCATTGCTTTGATACTGCGTTGTGATAAGAGAAATGTACCTTGCAGAAAGTTATAAAACTGGGGTTCTCAAGAGAGAAAATAAGTTTTTAGTTGACTTAATCAACTGCCTTTTAACCAAATAATTGCATCCACATTGGATGGTATCCAATGCTGTGTGAGCAGGAGGACACTCATGTAAGAGAATTCCCCTTGTGCAACCTCCTGTGCCCCCCCCCAAGCTTCTCCTGAGGGTCTGTGGACCCTTATGAAAGGCCTATCCCATACTCCAGGCCTTTATTTTGGGCACCTCTGATGCTTACTAAGTTGAATGAGTGAGTGTTGGCCAATGTCAAGAGCACAAGTGAACTCCTATTTTTATGTTAGTCTGCTTCTATGGGGGACATGAAGTGATGCAGACAAGACGTATTTGGTGGTGGCACCACAGTTATGGAACTCCCTTCTAACTGAATTATGCATGGTCCCTACTGTGTAGCTCTTCAAACAGACATGAATGTTGCATCTCTTCCAGGCTGCCTTTCACCAACTGTGCATTTCTGTTGCTGGTTTTTGAAATTCTGAGCTGTTTTAATGGGACTTGTCATATTGAACTTTTCATGGTATAAATTAATCCTATGTATTTTTATCCTACTGTTTTTTGCTTGTACTTACAATTTGGTGTTTCTAATGAGTCTTGGTGTATTTTTACTTTTACTCTGTGCACCGCCTTGTGAGGACTATGCCCCCCAAAGCAATCTATAAGCACTTCAAAGAAATAAAATTGGCAGTAATTGTGTCATCCAACCTTCCTCTGAGCGCCATAGTCAGATGAGATGCCACAGTTCTGCTAAGAGCACATCTCCAGTGTTTTACTGTTCTCTGTATATGCTGACTGCATATGTGGGAAATCCATGATTCAGTCTTAAGACCAACTGCAGTGGCAGTTTTACCGGCCATCACATTTTCAGTTAGGAGAGGTGGAAAAAGAAGTATTGTGCTGTACTTACAACAATTCAAGGAGAAGACAGGGAGGAGAATCTAATGGCTTCCCTGGAAGGTAGCCAGGTGCATTAGGGGAGGGAGGCACTAACACCACAAGTCTTACAAACAATGTCAAGAGTATCTCTAATGAACCAAAGTGGTCAAGACCTCAGTTTCAAAGCTCATGCAAATGAGGCTCTCCTTTCGGCAACCAACTGCCCCAAACAAGAGGCTGAGGCCATTATTTCCATACTAACAGCTACACTCTGTCTTGCATTAAAGGGAGCAGTGTTTGGTAAACAATATTCTTCTACCTGTCCTTTTTTGGACAATAAACCAGGTTTGACCATTTCTATGTCAATGTGAATTTACATCATGAAGAGACAAATGGATGCAATAAATGCCTGCCCCAGCCCTGACAGAAGCTATATTAGAATAGAGATACATCTGCAGTACATAAGAATGCAATCCCCAGATGTTATAGGACAAGCAACATTGTCCTTTAGGGGGCCTTGGGTGGTGGCAGTGTGGAGATGATACACATCTAGTAGTGACACACTGCACTGCTTCTTTGGAGTCCCTGTTGGTGGATGCAAGCCAGTCAGTGCTAGGTGTGATGGCACATATCATGGCATCCAAATGAAACACTTTACTTTTCTCCAAAGGAGTGCAGGACAACCATTTATTTATATGGGAGAAGGCAGGGCCCAAGCATCCGAGGAGGGAGGGAGGGTATACTTTAGCAGGATATGGAGATCTAAGGGGGGTAGGCTGCAACCTAATTTCCATGAGGGGGGAATGAGGTTAAGTTGTAGATCATTCCAGAAAATATTTATGAAAACGTATTTTCCTGTATCTATGTACTGTCAAAATCTTATGGGCTTTGCTAGAATCAATCAGAAGCAGTGTTAGAACAAAACAAGCATCATTCTAAACAGAGAGTTGCTTAAGCAGGCTCTTCTGGTTCATGCCATTAAGCTTGGACTTGTAGTTGTAGACAGATAGATTTGGGTTCCCTATGTGATGGCAGCACCCCAGCGCTCTCGCCCTGGCCTCCTCAAAAGAAGGCCAGGGTGAGAGGCTGGGGGTGGCTGTGCCAAGGGCCTCCTTCCCCGTGCCGGCCTTTGACAGCCGGCATGCGGAAGAGGGGCGACGGTGGCACCCCAGTGCTCTCGCCCTGGCCTCCTCTAGAGAAGGCCGGGGTTAGAGGCTGAGGGTGGCTGCACCAAGGGCCTCCTTCCCTGCACTGGCCTTTAACATCTGGTGCAAGAAAGAGGGGCAGCTTGCGCAGTTTGCAGGGAGGCAGGGTGAAAATACACAAATATTTGCGTAGCCTATCGCATGGAAAACAGGGGCGCAAATGGTGTAGTGGATGCCATTTGCAGCCGTAAAGCTGGTAGATTAGCCTAAATGCAGCCATAAATGACTGCATTTAGGCTAATCTACCAGCTTTACGGCTGCAAATGGCACCCACTACGCCATTTGCGTCCGGAGACTTAGCACAGCGATACAGCACGGGAATGGCTGCCAGACGTATTGCCATTTGCCAGCAATTCGGAGCTGGTGGCCAGCTTCACAGGATCAATGTGGAGTGGAGTCGGCCTGGACAGATTCCGGGGGAAGGGAGGGATCACCTCCCCCCATGGGCGGATTCCCCCATGGAACGACAGGTAGGGAATCCACCCATCCCTAAAGTCAATACCTGGCCACCAGACATAGCTTCTGGCTGATGCTTTCATACAAACAATCCCTGGGTGAGCTGCATGCAGCTTGGTCAAGATGGTTTGATGACCCTTCTCTGGAATAGTTTCCCCATAGCAGACATTCCTTATGGGCAGACATCTCATGCTGATGGTGTTTGAATGCCCTAAATTCTTCTGACAGTTCCTCATCTGGCCATCCCCTCCATATCCAGTTTAAAACACGAGCCAGTACAGGATCTCCAGCAGTCAGCCTAGCAATTTGATCAGCCTGAAGGGGTGGGTCAGGAAGTCTAGCATCAAGGCTTCCAGTGGAGGAGGTACAACAACATCTGGAATTTGAGGTGGTACCCAATTCAATCCATCGGCATTAGCTATTGTCTTCCCTGGTTTGTAGACAAGTGTATAATCATAAGCATTGAGCAGAATGCTCCAGCACTGTACCTGAGGTGATAGTATGAAGGGGGTAGGCTTACCACCAGGGCTGTATTTCCACAACAGAAAGAGAAGCTAATGGAGGAGTACCAGATTTTTTCAAAGGAATTGGCTTTGCTGTGAGCAGTGTTCCATGAGCAGATTCTCCACAGCAGTAAAAATTGCTTCACAGAACATACTTCCTGGTGGGGGTGGGGGTTGGAGTAAACGTAATCTGACTGGCAGGGGCTGCTCAACCAATAAGAGAGCCCCCACTTCTTCTTTCCCCTGAAAGTCCAGATGCATTTCAGGTGCAAGCCTCACTGAGCACAATGGGAGTTACTTCCAACTAGACACGCATATTCTTGTGCTGGGAAGTGGGGGGGGGGGACACAAAGACAGAAACTAGACCCCATTTTGACTCACAGGACCTCATTGACTACAATAAGAGTTACTTCTGAGGAGACAGTAATGGGTTTGTTGTGGGAAAGAGACCAGTAAACACAAAGACAGAAACCAGCCCCCATTGTAACCCACAGGATATCTATAACAAAGCTGTGAAATAGTTACTTCCTAAGACAATGAATCAGAGCCTCGATCAAACTTAAGGAATTGAGCTTTCAAGTGTGCCATTTCAATTGAGGGGGAATATCTGTAAGTTCCAATGTGGGCATTCAAAGGCAAGCCTCACTGACCACAACGGGAGTTGCTTCTGAGGAGACATGAATGCATTTGTTGTGGGAAAGAGACTGAAATCAGCCCCATTTTAATGCACAGGATCTCTGTAAGGAAGCTGTGAAGGAGTTACATCCTAAGACAGTGAATCCAAGCCTCAAGATCATGCTTAATTGCATTTAAGGAATTGGGATTTGATATGTGCCATGTCAGTTGAGAGGCTTCTCTGTTATTTCTGTGGTCATTGATAGGGCAAGCCTCATTCAGCACAATGGGAGGAAACACTCCTATTGGGGGTAGGGGGGCATACAACAAGTTAAGGAAAAGAATTGGACTTTAAGCAGCCTCAGGAAATCCGTTTTTTTTCCCTGATAAGCTCCAGGGTGGCTGCTGGATGGCCACAACATCATGTATCCCTGATGACCTCAACATATAGCCACTTCAGAGCAAATTGCTGGTGGAAACACCTACCAGGAGAGAAGATTCCTAAAAGAGGCTCGTGGTCCGTATGTATTTCAAAAGCATAGCCATAGAGGTAGTTGTGGAACTTTTTCACTCCTGCAATAACAGCCAAGGCTTCTCTGTCAATTTGGGCAAAGTTCCTTTCAGTGGATGACATAGACCTTGAATAATAAGCTATTGGTGCCTCTGTACCATCTGGAAATTTGTGGCTTAGCACGGCACCAACCCCATAAGAAGAAGCATCAGTAGTAGGGATGGTGGAGAATTTCTCCCCCAATCTTCGGGGGGCCGAGCGCCAACGCATTCAGCCCCCCGAAATCGGCGGTGAAATTCTCTGCCCCCCCACGCCCCCCCCCGGGGATGGGACTTACCTTTGGTGAATGTCCCTCCCGGCAACGGGTCCCGGCGGCGGTTCGTCAGCCTTTCGTCGAGGGCGGGGGTGGCAGCCGGTCTTCCGACCGGCTGCCGCTGCCGCCATTACAAAGTGTAAAAAAAAACAAAACCCGTGATAGGCTACGTAACGATTAACGTAGCCTATCACGGCTAGATTTCCAAAGTCAGCCATGATAGGCTACGTAAATCGTTACGTAGTCTATCACAGGTGACTTTGAAAAAAAAAAAAAGCGCGTATGCAAATGGCGGCGGCCTATGGGCGCCGCCATTTGCGTTCCTTATTTGGTCCCGGTAGTCTATGTAAATCTTTACGTAGACTACCGGGACCAAATAAGGAACGCAAATGGCGGTACCCATAGGCCGCCGCTATTTGCGTACGCGTTTTTTTTTTCAAAGTCACCCGTGATAGACTACGTAACGATTTACGTAGACTGTCATGGCTGACTTTGGAAATCTAGCCGTAATAGGCTACGTAAATCGTTACGTAGCCTATCACGGGGTTATGTGATTTTTTTAGACTTTGTTTCGCGGCCAGGGAGACAGGGCACTTCTCCCCGGCCTGAATTTCGGCCGGGCAAGGTGGGAAGCCTCCCCCCCCAGACTGAATTTCGGCCAGGCGAGGCGGGATGGCTCCCCCCCCCGGCCTGAACTTCAGGGGGAGAAGCGAAGCGCCTCCCCCCCACCGCAAAGCACCCCTGCGAAAAGGTAAGTGACTTTCGTACATCCCTAATCAGTAGTAAGGGTTAATGGGGGGGGTGTTCATCCTAATGTACAAGCAAAGAATTTGAATTCAACAAGTCTTTGGCATTCTGGAAAGCATTCTCATGCTGGCTGGTCCATTTTCATGGAACTCCTTTTCCGAGCAAGCGATGCAGTGACTCAGCAATGGTAGCCTTTTGTGGAAGAAACACATGGTAGAAATTGAGAAGTCCCCAAAAGGCTTGAAGTTCCTGCTTTGTCTTTGGAGCAGGTGTATCATGAATTGCATGGGTTTTTCGTCAGTGGGGTGAATGCCAGAAGCATTAATACGATAGCCCAAAAATGTTATGCTGAAGGTTCTGATTTCACATTTCTCCTTTTTTTACATGAATGCCACATGTGTCAAAGCAATGTAGGACTTCTTGAAGTCATTCAGGAAGTTCTTCCTAGGGATGGCGGAGAATTTCTCCCCGAAACTTCGGGGGGCCGAGCGCCAACGTGTTCGGCCCCCCGAACAAGTTTCGGGGAGAAATCCTCCGCACCCCCCCCCGCACCCCACACACCCCCCGGGATGAGACTTACCTTCACCGAATGTCCCTCCCGGTGGCTGGTCCGGCCGGCGGTTCGGCGGGTGTTCGAGCGAGGCGGGAGCGGCAGCCGGTCTTTCGACCGGCTGCCGCCGCCGCCATTGCAATGAAAGAAAAAAAAAACAACGCCCCCTGATAGGCTACGTGACGATTCACATAGCCTATCATGGCTAGATTTGCAAAGTCAGCTGTGATAGGCTACGTGAATCGTCACGTAGCCTATCACGGGTGACTAAAAAAAAAAAAAAGAGTGTACGGATAATGGCGGCCCCCATAGGGAGCCGCCATTCCCGTTCCTTATTTGGTCACTGTAGTCTACGTAAATGTTTACGTAGACTACGGCGAAAATAAGGGCAACGCTCTTTGCGTTGCCCTTATTTTCGCCGTAGTCTACATAAACATTTACGTAGACTACAGCGACTAAATAAGGAACGCGAATGGCGGCTCCCTATGGGGGCCGCCATTCGCGTACGCACTTTTTTTTTTTTAAGTCACCCGTGATAGGCTACGTGACGATTCACGTAGCCTATCATGGCTGACTTTGCAGATCTAGCCGTGATAGGCTACGTGAATCGTCACGTAGCCTATCAGGGGGCGTTTTTTTGTGTGTTTTTTTTACTTTCACGTTCGCGGCCGGGCGAGGCGAGGCGCCTCCTCCCCGGCCTGAATTTCGGCCGGGCGAGGCGGGAAGCCTCCCCCCCGGCCTGAATTTCGGCCGGGCGAGGCAGGAAGCCTCCCCCCCTGGCCTGAACTTCGTGGGGGG
Organism: Heloderma suspectum; assembly: GCF_057233095.1. Lineage (NCBI taxonomy): Eukaryota > Metazoa > Chordata > Lepidosauria > Squamata > Helodermatidae > Heloderma > Heloderma suspectum. The sequence continues at coordinate 179,312,785 of NC_139461.1, forward strand.
ACCAGCGAAGTGCCTCCCCCCCACCGCGAACGGCCTTCGACGACAGGTAAGTGACTTTCGTCCACCCCTAGTTCTTCCTCTGTTGATCCCATGAACAGGACATTGTCAAAATATGGTGCAATACCTAGAATTCCAGAAAGTAGGCTTTCCATGAATTGTTGGAACAGTCCAGGGGGCACAGACATTCCAAATTTCAGACACTTTACTTGGAATGCCCCCTCGATGAGTGATTATTGTTTGGGCATCTGCTGTAGCATCATCAATAACCAGCTGTTGATATGCTTGGGTCAGATCAAGTTTTGCAAAGACTTTCCCTCCACCAAGAACAGCAAGGAGTTGATTGACAGCAGGCACTGAGTATAGGTGCTGTTGAAGTGCCTTATTCACAGTGCACTTGTAATGCCCACACAGTCTCGCCTTCCCATTAGGCTTTAATACCGGCATAATGGGCATAGCCCACTGGGTCTATGTCACTGGTTCTAGCACAATTTGCTTGATGAGATGCTGAAGCTCTTTTTCAATTCCCCCCACTCCCTGCAGTGCAAAAGTTACATTCCTGGCTTTCATGCAAATTGGTGCAATAGATGGATCCAGATGGAGTGACACTGGCTTCCCTTTGCGTTCTCCCAATTCTTCAGAAAATACCCTTGGAAATTTATTAACAATTGCTGCAAGCTGACCTGTAGTAAGGGCATCCTTGAATGCTAATCCCTATTGATGAGAAGAACCAGTTTCTCCCCAAGAGGTTTTTTCTCTGCCCCTCCACAATTATAAGTGGAAGCATCCCTTGGAAAGAGCCATACTGTACATCTTCAGTGCAGTATCCAATAATATTGACCTTCTTTGCATTGTAATAACACAGAATGCATGATGGACCTGACAACTTTGGAGCAAGGGTCCCAGAAAATATGTGCTTAAAGGTGTCTCTGTTAACTATGGATACCCCAGACCCCAAATCCACTTGCATTTTGCACTTCTGGCCATTGATTAATACTGCTACATATAACACAGAATCATGAGGTTCCTTGCCACAGACCTTCTGAATGTGATGTAGCTGTTGAGTTTCATCACCCTATGGATAATGAACCCCATGAGATGCAAGGTGGAGTGACTCTTTGCTATAGTTCCCTGGCCTTGTGCTGACAGATTTTGAACAGCAGACTTGCTCAAGGTGACCTTTCTTGCAAAACCTGCACTCAGCATCCTTGAATCTGCACAGAGAGCACTGATGTGGTCCTCCACAGCCTGAGCAGGAATAGGTAAGCCAGGGCCTATCTGCAGATTTTATGGAGGGTGCTAGGGACGGCAGAGAATTCTGCCACGGATCCCAATGAGGCCGGATTCCAAGAATCTGGCCCCTTTGGGGCCCATGGCAGAACGCAGCACTCACCTCCGCCTGCCCCGGAATCCATCCATCTTGCTCCCCTCCATGCATCGATCCTGCAGAGCCGGCCACCAGGTCCGCATCACTGGCAATACAGCCGGCCACCATTGCCGTGCTATATCGCTTCACTGGGCTAACTAACTCCAGATGCAAATGGCATCCACTGTGCCATTTGCAGCCATAAAGCTGGTAGATTAGCCTAAATGCAGCCATTTACAGCTGCATTTAGGTACATCTACCAGCTTTACGGACGCAAATGGCGTAGTGGACGCCATTTGCATCCCTGTTTTTCTCACGATGGCCTCAGGTAAGCCATTCACACCCATCTATATGCAATAAGAAGGTAATAATATTGGCCTACTTTACAAGGTTGTTGCAAAGACTGCTGAGTGCCATCCTCTGTTTTTCTGTCATCAGCAATACAGGGTGACTTCTTTGAAACTGCCAGATCTAAATGTATGAGCACCTGATGTTTGCGAGCAGCAATCTGTGGCCAGATAAACTGCTTTTAATAGAACTAGGTGTGAAAGACACTTTGAAACAGTAAAGGAAGACACTGGGTAGCTTACACTGCAGATATGCTAAGTAGCTCCACTAGAGCTCAGCCTGAGGTTTTGTTATCTTTTTCTGCCAGTTCGGCAATCCTGCTCATTTGCAGCAAATCAGAGCTTCATATTTTGATTATTTTCAGCCAGCGAAATTGCATTTATCTTGCCAGTTGTATTCCCTTCATCTGTGTTTTCTGTGTGTGTGTGTGTGTTTTGCTGTGTACGCTCTCTTTCAAACATCACTGGCAGTAAATAACAAAAAATATCCAAAGCCACTAGGATACATCTCCAACATTTTGATTATCCCCTTCACACCCAGTAGCAAGCAGCTGAATTGCCATGGAATTTCACTTAAAGTGAAGAGTCAAGGTAAAGTAGAAAGGTTAAACAATACGATTAAAAGTTGAATATATTGTAATCCAGTGTAATCCAGAGAACCAGTGTAGTGTAGTGGTGAGAGTGACGGACTGGGAGCCGGGAGATCCGGGTTCTAGTCCCCACTTGGCCATGGAAGCTCACTGGGTGACTTTGGGCCAGTCACAGACTCTCACCCCAACCTACCTCACAGGGTTGTTGTTGTGAGGATACAACGGTGAGGAGGAGGATAATGTAAGCCGCCTTGAGTTCCTTGCGAGAGGGAGAAAGGCGGGGTATAAATGCAATAAATAAATAAATAAATAAATAATCCTATTCTCATTTACCTGAAATTAAGCATCACTGAACACAATGAGTCTTACTTCTGAGTAAAAGTGCATAGGAGTGTAAGAAGAGTATAAGCTATGAAGTGAAAGTCCCCTCTTCCAATCTCAACTCACCTGCTGTATGGCCTTAGGCAATCTCTTATTCCTTCTCAGGTCTTCCATGTCTAATTTGGAAATACTAATACTGAACTGTCTTATAGGTCTGCTTTACAGGTGATGGAGATAGAAGACTCATAGTGTTCCACACTTTTTCTGGTAGGCTGTGTTTGCTTCTTGGTTCAGAAATTGTGCAAGCCTCTTCTAGACCTGTCTAGAACTGATTCATGTGTGCATATTTTTATTAAATATGCATCCTGCCTTTGTACCAAGGAGCTCAAGGCATCACACATGTTTCTTCCCCAACCTTGTTTTTATCTCCGTAACACCCGTTAGGTAGGATAGTCTGAGATATAGTTAGGGCCAAGAATATTCAGTGAGCTTCATGACTGGGGAGGGCTTTTAACCTTGGCCTTCCCAATCCTAATCTAACACTCTCTCCCAGGGGTATTGAAATTTGTGACACTCCTGCCCTGGGTTCTACCTTCTCCAGCTTCCACTTGATAAAACTGGGAAGGAAATCCCCTCAGGATATCTGCCTCCATTGGGTCGGTTGTTAAACTGAAATTGGATTTCTTTTTTAAAGGTAAGGCCTTTTGTTAAGTAGTTAAGATCTTCCTCTGCAGGCTATTCTACAAATCCTCTTTCTGGGAAATGCATTACAATCAAGCCATTAAGGTTCATATAAATGGCATATATTCTTCCACCAAGATTATGAATGCACCCAAATTATTAGTGCACTCACATGATACAGCAGGGGATTGTACCTAGAAAATGGATAATCAAGTTGAGTAATTTAGGAGTATTTTCACCCCTCTAATCTATGGAAAGTGTGTGTGTGTGTGTGTGTGTGTGTGTGTGTGTGTAACCCCAGGAGATTAGGAATCTGGGAAACTGATAATTTGATTTCCGCAGATACACCTGTCTTCCCACATACCAGTATCACACATTCAGAACCAGAGCTCTATGCATGAAAAACGTATGTGGCTGTTGCAATGCAAATCCAGGTCATTGTTGCTCATTGCATGTGTATTATTAAAGCTGAGATTAATTTTCTTGAGTATAAATTTTTCATCAAAATTTGCATGTTTGAGGAGGGAGAGCCTCTTGCCGAACAGGTAAGTGAATCAGAATATCTTTTTCAGATTAGCATCAAGGTGTGGATGTTAATCACAGCCCAGGATTTAAAAAAAAAAAACGGAGCAAAACAGTTTCCAAGGGCTGTTTGGGGGTGGGGTTGAGGTTCCTGGAACTGACACAGCCTACAGTAATGAGTTCAGGAGGCTCCCAAGCCTTGGAAGTAAGGGGATTGTAATGGGATTGTGAGCTTGTCTGACAAAGGTGCAGGAAATCCCTTGAGCAGAGTGAAGTAGAACATAGTGTAACAGTATCCTTTTATATGCTCTAAGGCCTCCCTCCAGCCTGCATGACAGGACTTTTACCGGCCACAAGGGATACATTAAGAATCTCCTGCCCCGTATTAATCTATCTGAACTACGGCTGACCAGAAAAGGCCCGAACTTATCTGGAGGAGTGGGGTGAAATGGGAAGGAGTATTTTGGCCATTTGGGAGAGGGAGGCTCCCGGCTTACTTTGCTTTTTTTTTTTAAAAAAAGAAAGAGTCTTGTAATCTATCCACCCCTCCAGCGTGCCCCTGCTCTCTCTTTGCTCTGGGGACAGAAAATGTTGCTGGCCACCATTTTCCCTAGTGGTGAACCAAACATGATTAGGTTCCAGGTTAGATATAATTAGAAAAGTAATTGAAAATAAAACTGCCAGGATCATGCTGCCCTTATACAAATGTATGATGTGACCACACTTGGAATACTGTGTACAGTTCTAGTCAGTGCACTGTTATGAAGTACCTCAAAATTCTGTTGATCTGAAAAGATGTGGCCTAGGGACTAGGGTTTTTTTGGTTTTGGAGAAGGGCAGAAAAGCAGGTCTCATGGGATACTGAGGCCTTGCACAACCCAAGAGGAGCTGCAGACACTTGCATAAACTTTCTGGCCAGCCTCTATGCTCTGATGGCCTTAATTTCTCTATGTTAACACTTGCAAATTTCAGATCTTGCCTCAGGACAACAGCCACAGAAGCACCCACCATGAAAAAATGTTATGCTGATTTCTAACTTTCTTGTTTAAGCCAAGTAGAAGGAAATATAAATAAGTCAATGTCTTTTAAAGCTGTAAGACCCTGAAAATCCAATATTACATAAGCAAGCATGCCTACATGTCTGTTGGGTCACCGTTGTTTAAGTCCATCATCAAAATCCCCCTGGCTATCTTGCTCACCTGGACCTGTGAAAGCCAGATATATGCACCCATCAACCCCCATATTTTCCTCACATCAGGAAAGAGAATCCCATTGTCTTATTTCTTTCCTTAATATCTAACGCCTAGTAAAAATCCATTTTCCAACATCCATGAGCAATCTTGAAAGAAATACTTTTTTCGTTTTATTCTGATTACTAAATCTTGAGAGAAGAAGGATAAAAAACAGCAACCCAAATTCATAGAACATCCAGAGAGGGAGAGAAGGAAAGCGGACTCCTTCCATCTTTTCTGTTCAGAAGAGCAATCCCCCCCCTTTTCTCCCTTCCTTCTCCCCTTCTTTCCCAGAGAAAGAACTCACCAGAGCTTCCCATCACTTCAGATAAGATAAGTCAGCAGATAAGGAGAGGTACATCTTTGCATCATCTTCTAAAGCTCCCTGTTGCTCTTTATTCCTCTCTATCCACCTTCTTCCAAAACCCTGCATTTGCTCTAAAACTCTCTCGCAATCCCTCAAACAGTCTGTTACTCCCCCATTCTAAACTCTCAAGCTGAAAGTTCCTACCCCCAACACACTTTCTCTCCCTTCTTCTATGATCAGCTACACATACACACACACACACACACACACACTTTTCTATGTATCCCAGTGTACTCCACTATTGACTTTGTATGCTTATCTTTAACCTTCTGAGTGTTAATGTATGATTCTGATTCCCCAAATGTATGTATAGTTCTAATTTCCCTGATTTGTGATTTTAATTCATTTTGCTTTCTTCTTTAATAAATCAAATAATTGCTTTCAAAGACCTTGTTGTGGTCTCTGACTCTCTCACCTTTTGGGGGTATCAGGTTTTCCCAAGTGCCCAGATTTCAACACCAAAAGATCCTGCCAGCTGGCTCCGAAGCACCAGCAACACGGCTGCCATTGCCGTATCGCTGGCTGGGCTGATTTGCTGCAGATGCAAATGGCATCCGCTATGCCATTTGCGGCCATAAAGGTCTTAGTTTAAGGTAAATGCAGCCATAAATGGCTACATTTAGCGTAAACTAAGGGTTTTACGGTTGCAAATGGTGTGCACTACACCATTTGCGTCTGTGGTTTTTCTCATGATAAATGCAGCCATTTACAGCTGCATTTGGCATAATGTAAGAGCTTTACTGCCACAAATGGAGTAGCGGATGACATTTGTATCCGGAGTGAGCCCTCAGCCAGTGATGCAGCATGGTAATGGCGGCCGTATAGTTGGCGCTACAGAGCTGGCCAGTGGCTCTGTGGAATTGCCACAGAGTGGAGCCGGCAGGCCAGGATTCCGGGGGGGGGGGGAGAGAGACAGATCACCTCCTCCCCCTGCAGACACCCCCCCCCCCAGGAATGGCAGGTAAGCCGTCCACCCATCCCTAACAGCACCTTAAAAAGGATATTATAGAGTTGGAAAAAGTAAAGAAAAGGGCAAATAAAATTATCAAGATGCTGGAGAAACTCTCCTATGGGGAAAGGTTACAGCAGCTGGGATTGTTTACCTTAGAAAAAAGTGAGTAAGAGGAGATATGATAGAGGTGTACAAAATGATGCATGATGTGGAGGAAGTGGATAGGGAGACTTTTTCCCACCTCTCTCATAATAGTAGAACCCAGGATCATCCCATGAAACTGATTAGTGGGAGATTCAGGAAAGATAAAAGGAAAGACTTCTTTACACAGCTCATAGTTAAAACTATGGTGTTCACTACCACAAGATGTAGCGATGGCCACCAATTTGAAGGCTTTAAAAGGGGGTTGGACAAATTCATGGAGGAGAAGGCTATCGGTGGTGGCTAGTCCTGATGGCTATAGGTTACCTCTAGTACCAGAGGCAGTATACCTGGTACTAGTTGCTGGGGAACATAGGTGGGAAGGTGCTGTTGCACTCATGTCCTGCTTGTGGGTTTCCCGTGGCCACTGTGTGAACAGAGTGCTAGACTGGATGGACCCTTGGTCTGATCCAGCATGGCTCTTCTTATGTTCTTAAACATTCGGCTCTATGGAAATTCGGGGGGGGGGGGAGTTCGCATGGGAGCTATGCTATTCAACATATAGCATAGTTCCCATAGGGCCTGGGCCCCATTTGCATAGAAACAGCCCTCCACCTGAAATTACTGTGGGGGGGGGGGAGTGGTAAGTTGCATAAATTCTCCCCACACACACAACTTCGCATGGGGAAAAAAATCCCACAAAAGTGCGGAGGGCAGAGACTTTCAATTCAACACTAATTACCTTCCCCAGAAGGTGATGGAAGCTACATCCAGAAAGACAGAGTGCACATAGGCTTGAGGAATGGACAACATGATTACTTTTTAAAGAAAAAAGCAAAATAAGTGGTGTGCACACACACAGCCAAAACATTTTTCTTACCCCCGAAACCCCACCAGATGTTGGCAGCCATTTCAGAGCCAGAACAGTTCAGTTCAATTCTTTGGACCTATGGCAAGCCTGAACACTGCTGTCATCCTTTTTGTATCCCGGAGGTATGATGGGTTAATTCAAGGAAGGGAGGGCCACAATATTTTTTTTAAAAAAATTACAATTATGGAATACCCTACTGAAGAAGGTTCACCTGTCTCCATCCCTCCTCGCTGTTCGGTAAACAATTAAAGCATTCTTTATTCCAGTGTTTTAGGATGCCTTTTAAGTCATTTTATGGAATTGCCACTACTAGGAATCTTTGTCATTGTTGTTTGTTTATTTTGTTCATGATGTAGTGGCCCACTTATTAAGCCACACTGTGCATAAGCTTTGTGCTTAAGCACTCTGGCCTTGTGCCATCCTTTCCTTTCTCTCTTCACAGTGCACTGGGATTGCACTGGGATTCACCCAGACTTCCTGGGTGAATTTATTAACCATAGTTTCCCACAATGTGCAAACTAGAAAACAGTGGTTACTACATCTGGAATAAACCATAGTTTGAAGCTGGTTTAAGATCTTGGTTGGTTCTGATCCTGGCAACAACTAGTGTCCTGCTTTGGACGTAACAGGAAACTATGGAGATGTACATCCAAGCCATGCCACAGTGTGTGATTTAAATGTAGACATTCAAACATTTAAAATTTAGACATAATTGTCTTTGGGCGTTTTCTTTTAAATGAAGTAGGATTATAGCACTTAGAAATAAAACCATTATGCAATCAATCAATCAATCAATCAATATGTGGAGGGGGAAGACCAATGCAGAGGATATAAAAGTGACTCTGCCTCAGACTTCCTGGGGCTCACCAGATGTTTTGGACTGCAACTTCCATCCTTCCCAGCCAGCATGTAATTAATAAATAAATAGTCCAACATATTTGAAAAGCACAGGGTTGGGGAATGCCAGCCCAATCTTTTGCTCAGTTTGCTCAGATCCCATTTTCTTGCTAGCTCAGAGACTGCATAGCTTGTTGTTGTTGTTCAGTCATTCAGTCATGTCCGACTCTTCGTGACCCCACGGACCATAGCATGCCAGGCCTTCCTGTCCTCCGCTCTCTCCCAGAGTGTGCTCAAGTTCATATTCATTGCATCGCATCGGTGATGCTATCTAGCCATCTCATCCTCTACCGTCCCCTTCTCCTTTTGCCTTCAGTCTTTCCCAGCATCAGGGTCTTTTCCAGGGAGTTTTCTCTTCGCATTAGGTAGCCAAAATATTTGAGCTTCAGCTTCAGTATCTGTCCTTCCAATGAGCACTCAGGGTTGATTTCCTTTAGGATTGACTGATTTGACCACCTTGCAGTCCAGGGGACTCGTAAGAGTCTTCTCCAGCACCACAGTTTGAAAGCATCAATTCTTCGGCACTCAGCCTTCCTTATAGTCCAGCTCTCACAGCCATACATTACTACTGGGAAAACCATAGCTTTGATTAGATGGACCTTTGTCAGCAAGGTGATGTCTCTGCTTCTTACTATGCTGTCTAGGTTTGCCATAGCTTTCCTCCCAAGGAGCAAGTGTCTTTTAATTTCATGGCTGCAGTCACCGTCTGCAGTGATCTTGGAGCCCAAGAAAATAAAATCTGTCACAGCTTCCATTTCTTCCCCTTCTATATGCCAAGAAGTGATGGGGCCAGATGCCATGATCTTAGTTTTTTTAATGCTGAGTTTCAAACCAGCTTTTGTACTCTCCTCTTTCACCTTCAACAAGAGGCTCTTTGGATCCTCTTCGCTTTCTGCCATTAGGGTGGTATCGTCTGCATATCGGAGGTTGTTGATAATTCTCCTGGCAATCTTAAGTAGAGCCTTAAAAATCACTCTTAAGTAGTTTTTAAAACACTAGTTTTAGTATCCAAGGCTTGAACACAAAATAGTTGAAATTTTGAGGGGGCAGAAACTAGACTGAACAATAGAAGGTAATGCAAGTGAAATGCATATAATAAATTGTGTTGGCTACCTGTAACTAGGGATGCTGGAGAAATCTAAGACAAACTAAAATGAGATAGGATTTCTAAGAATCCGACCTGTGGAATCCATTGTGGAGCGACCCCCTCAGGCAGCACAGAGTCTGTGGACTTTCAGATTTTTATTTTACTTTCCCAAAATTTATGCATATTTATTTGTAGGAAAATACACAAATTTCTGCTGAGGAAAAGTTGAATGGAATGGGGGATAACATGGTAAATGTTATGTATTACGGTAAATTATGTACATTCTTACGAAACCTCGTACGTAATTATTTGCATAATTATTTACATATTTTTCCACTTGATGGAAAAAAAAATATTCTCATCCATCTGTGAGTAGACAATGGAACAAAAAGTGCCTGACAATCTGCGAAACATAGAAGGAGCGGATTTTACACATCCCTGCCTGTGACTAGCCTAAGTGCTTAATCATGTTTTCTATTCAGAAGCACAAGCATGTCTACATAGTACAATATAGGACTATTGCAAAGTGCTTCCCCCCATTTTTGCTGCTTGTACATGGGGGGAAGCAGAAATGGAGGCACATTTTGATAATAGGGGTTTTCAAAGGCTCCAAAGGCTTATCATTGGCAGCAGCATTTTTTCCCCACAGGAAGTGGCAAAAGTAGAACTTTTGTAGAACAGTGGCTGCCATTTTGCACCTCCAGAAAGCCCCAGAACTATGCTGTGTTAGGTGTAGCATTGTTCTGTGGGTATTCTTGGAGTGAAAATGGTGGCTGCTGGCCACCAAAATGAGCCCCTCTCCTGCCCTTCAAGCTGTAGCAAAAGTAAAGAAAAACAACAAATACTGCCAACACAGCCAATGGTAAACCCCTGTGAACCCAGCAATAAGTTCACTCCTCCCCTTAATCTCCCCCAGTTTTGGTGAGCCCCATTTGATATCACACACACACTCCAAGCTGAAAGTTCTCTACAGAGAACTTCCAGCTCAGCCTTAGATAATGCCAATATAAATAATTGCTGGTCATTTTTTCTGCAGTTAGGTTAACTGCACTTCATTGCAATGAGCTCAGTCAGTCACATCCAGTCATTGTGTGCAATGAATGATAATATTCACAGCTGGTCAAGTCACAACCACAACAGCAAATATACAGGTTTCTTACCAGAAGCAGAAAATCAGATATTCATGGAAGCCCTGTGTGAAACAGGCTGTTACACACCTCAAACAGTATTCTTGGAATAGGGGACAGGCAAGGTTCCCTGCAGCTGTCATCATAACTTTTCCCCTCTCGCTCTCTAGCAGTCTGAACTGAACTTTTAAGTACAAGATGGCTGTCGAGCTGCAAACCCAGCAGGCACAGACTAAGAAGAATTTAAGATTAGCACTTCTGGCATAAGTGATCCCTTCAGCTTGAACAAGCATGCATTCCAAGTGAGCCTAGGAAGCATGTTCCAGAAGCCCAGAGAGGAAAAGAAAAGCCTGCATGGTTTTGTAAGAGTCAGCTCTGAGGCGTGGGAGGTCTCAGAGACATAGAAAAGTCTACCTGTGATTATCAGAGGAGGCTGGCTGAGAACTCGACTCTGTAGTCATCATTTCTCGAGGGCTGCTGTACTGCTTTCTTAGAATATACTGCAGCTGGTATTCTCAGCATGACCCTTGATTGCATTTGTAGCATGAGCGCACACTCACTGGCTTTCCAAGACTCTTGCACAGAAATGTAGATTGTCTCCCTGTCCAGAATGATTAATCAACAGAAGACGATGGTGGGTTCACACATGCTCTAATCTAATGCATACGTCCAGCCTGTGTTTGGGGTTCAAGAGAAGGACTCAAGCTTATGTCCACCTTCTACTATATGTAAGCATATGATGCTGTGTCTTCATGTGTAAACTCATGCACATGAAAGCTCTAAGCACTGCAGAAGAATAAAAGAATGGGTAGATTCTTCAGGTATGGCCCACTTATTTACAGGTTTACATCTGTGGATGTTGCAACCCAAGTAATATTCTACACTAAAGGTGCAAAATGAGCCAGAAAGTCACTCCCATACCCCTCTTCATGTAAAGTTTATACCCTGGGGGTATTTATGAATGAGCCCTGAGAGGAAGACCCAACCTTGAAATACATTCTAGGGCTCCTTATTTCTTTACTACAAATATGTATGCTCTCCTCTGACATTAATTTTAGTAGTAATAAACAATTAGAATAACCTTACAGAGGACATTCTTTAGGTTAAACTTTCCCCCCAACTCCTCCCTAACCCCCTGTAGGGGGAGTCTAATGGAAGGGGGGCATGGAGGGGGCACAAGCCTCCACTGAATGGGTTGGGAGCCTCTACTGGCCAGGGGTTCTGCACACCTGGGTTAAAGGAAGGGGGAAGGGGGGATTAGCCAAGAAGTCTCAGCTTTCCCCCAAGAATCTTCCTTCAAATCTTTTCCTGGTGAAAACCCACATACGAGTCTGCTACTTTGTTCTTTTCCCTGTTGCCTGGCTCTAAGTGATGTAGCTGTCAGGAGCGCCCTAGCTGCCTCTTGCAGTCCCCTCCAATAGCCAACTCAGGACACAGACGACGAGGGTTCTTTCCAAGGCTTTATTCCTTTATTCCTTTATGACTCTTTCAGATACTAATCACTAGCAACTAAGCAAGGAACTGCACTGGGGATAGATAGCAGAGCAGCCTAAGCTCCAGGTAAGGCAGTTGGTCCCCGTTTGAAGGAGAACCGCGGGAAGACTCTGAACTTATGGGCTATGGAGAGATCCTCCCTCTTTCCCTTGGGTCCTCGGGATGTGACCGTTGTTTGTGCGCCAAGCGAGCAGAGCGCCTCCTTTCAGCGCCCTCCATCTGTCGTCACTCCCTGCATCTGCACCGAGCCTCCAGCAAGCCCCCCTCCACTGCTCTCTCGCTGCCAGGGTCACTATCTCTCCCAGGAATGCTGGCAGGAGGAATCTCTCCCTGCCGCTGTGCCTGTGAGAGATGAGCAAGTTCCTCCCTCACAGATTGCTGTTCTTCCTCAGAATCAGAACTGCTCTGGGGTCTATGGGCTCAGTTTCCACCCTGACAGTAACCTCCTGATGATGACATCTTTTGAAAGTGACTCTTTTTGTTGTTGTTGCTGTTATCAGGTTTTAGGCTATTTTCTCTCCCACATGAGCAGCATACTAAAGAAAAATGTGAATTTCATACTGCTACGGGCCTGGCATTTTGAAATCACAAGTGGTTTGAGACAAACCCATCTTCTGTGTTTGGTGTATCATCATTTGAGAGCCTCCAAAAGAGCCAAGGTACAAAAGGAACCTCTTGCCTAAAAGGTATGTTTTTCATTGTGCACTGTCACATGCTGATCTCTGAGATGGGTGTGTAGGGTGGGACCCCATTTTTTGCCACTTTTATTTCTTTTAAATTAACAAAGACTCTGAGCTGCAGCAAGACAAGCTCATTTCTATTCCACGTAACAAGTATTTCTAATCAAAGAAATAATCCACAAGTAAATTTGCTGGATTTCCAACAGGCCACACCTTTAACAGCTGCTTGGTGAGTAAACATCACCTGGTGATCCCCTTGGTCTCTGTGCTATGGTAAGTTGCACCTGGTGGTTTCTGTGAATCAAGAGATGGATAAAGGCACTAGAGGAAACTAGGTCAACTTTTTCTAGTCCATTGGCAACCCTATCCACAAGAACTTTCAGTTCTTTTGAGACTTGAAGTAGTATTACGAGTGCAGGCTGGTGGCTCCAATTTCAGGGGGCAGTGAATTTGCTCTGGGTTTCAGTCAGAACCAGTCGGGATTCTAAAGGAGCTATCCAAAGTGCTGAACCCTTCCCCACAAATACGTTCAGCACCTTGGATAGCTACTTTGGAGTTCTGACTAGAGATGGACAAGCCCATCTCTGTCCAGGGAGGGGGAACTTGATGAGCTGCCCCCGCAGCTCATGCAGCCCGGGCCTGCTCACTCGGCGAGCTTCCTTGCTTGCCCAACCTGCCCGTGAGCTGTGTGAGTCACCCCTCTTCCTCGTGTCAGCTGTCAAGGGCCGGGGCGGGTAAGGAGGGCGAGGGCAGCCAGCCCCCAGCCTCTTGCCCTGGCCTCCAGCAGGTGGGTGGGGGAGAAGAGGACAGGTGCTTCTTTCTTCCCTCCATCCCCACCTGCTACAGTGGCAGTGGCAAGGGACATTTTCCGTAAGGCCAGGAAAACTTATGGAAAATGACCAGCCTGTCCTGTGCCACTGCCTCTGTAGCAAGGATGGGGGAAGGAGGAGAGACACTGCCTTCTTCCCCTCTCCTTGCTGAGGGGGTGGGTGCCCAAGCTCTTGCCCAACTCAGCACGCCACAAGTTGGGCAAGAGCTCAGGTCCGCACGCTTGTATCTGGGGGGCCAAACCAGCAACTTCTCGCCGGGCTTCGAGCCCCAACCGGATGTTCACACCATCCCTAGTTCAGACTGGTTCTGACTGAAACCCAAAGTGGGTTCACTGCCCCACCGACATTGAAGCCAAATGGCCATTTATGCCTATAATTTTGCATATATAGGCCATTCATGGTGCCATTTTGGCACTCAACTTGATGTGCACATATTTGCAATCGACATTTTTTCCCCACAAAATGACTATTGCGGCACTCGAAGACAGGTCCCAGGTGAGGGCCAGCACCTCAGCAAGCACAGGGGGCTGGGGGTCAAGCGAGGACAGGGGCTCAGCTCGGGGGCACAGGTGGCGGGGGTGTCCGTCAAACTCCTGGGCCGAATTGGGCTCCTACAAAATCCCTAGCTACAGATCTCTTGGTGGCTTTTGCTTACAACAAGCTAATACAGGTTCCTCTAGACCTGAAGGAAGAGTGCAAGACACATAATAAATATTTGAAATGTGTGTTTGAGAATTACACAAATGGCATGGATTCCCACATCTGAGCTCAGTGATAAATCCTTCAGGTGACTATAAAGCAATTCATTACCCATTAGCCAAACTCTTTCATCTAGAACATTTCTATCTGGAATGTGGACATAAGAGAGCCAATGTGGTGTAGTAGTGAGCCAGTTAAATCTTAACATGAGTGTAATTTTTGCCGAAGCAACAACCCCCCCCCATCCTCCCTTAAAATGGCAGCATGGGATTGCGAAAATGGGTGTGACACTTTCAAACAAGGCATGGATCACAAAGCCTCACTTTGGCAATGAACTGAGTGAGATGGTTCTTTCTGCTTTTTTTATATCTCTGTGTCACTTCTTTCATCCTCCTTTTCCAGCCACTCCAATCTATTTCCTTTCCCACATGTTTATTTGTTTTTCCTCTCAACAGCATTCCACAAGTACTGAGCATGCTCAGTCCTCACAAGACTGTTTTTAGGAGTGCCCCCTTTGGGTTTACAGATATGATTTGCTGTACTTCTACAAACCTTGGGGCTACCCTTTTGGATGTGGGTGATGCCATCTTTGCTAGATAAGTGAACAGAACTAAAATATACAAGCAGAGAGCCATAACACAATGTTGCAGTTATCTCTGGTGTATATGTGTGCCTATGTCTGTGTGTGTGTTTCCTGAGTCTGTGGCTGAGGGGAGTGAAAAAACAGAAGGTAGCATCAAATACAGGAGTCTCTGCTCTAAACTGGGTCTTCAAATATGTGCATTTTTTTTCTTAAAAAAAATATTTGAAAGTGCAGCCAGTTTGCAGGCATGTCAATGGAGCATGGGACTTCTGTGTGCAAGATCTCTAAGGCTACAATCCTATCGGGGTAGGCGGCTGCCTCAGAACTTGGAGGTGACTGCCTAGCCAATGCAGGGCAAGAGAAGCGTGGAGGGGATCATCCCCTCCGCACTTCAGCCAACCTGCATTTATGGCTAGACAGGCGATTTCTGCTGTCTAGCTCTGGGACCTCAGAGCGTGGGAAGCGGGAGCCAGACAATATGTAGGATGTATTGTCCCAGCATTTCTGACTTCCCCTCCCCAACATGCTCCCAGGAACACCCCGTTTTTGCCACTGGCTCCATGGTCCTCTTCCAAGTGCGGAGTGTGGGGCTGTTCTGCGCTGCCTACTAGGGAGGGTGTCTGTTCCTGGGAACCGACCTATCCTATGGCCATTTAGCTGCTGACTAGCGGCCATAGGATTGCTCCATAAAAGTATCTAAAATATCTCTAATTTAGTACTAGATTTGCCTGGGAGGAGGTCTGAGATTATTTTTTGCTGTAAACTGAGAGATATGGGGGATTTCTGAGTGGGAATCCAAACCAAACTCAGCCTTATCTCTGACCTGCGATATTAACAGCGGCCTACATTACAGTGCCGTAAACTAACTCTTTCTAAGCACAGCTCTCCAATCTGCAGTAGGACTGTAAAACTGAACTATACTGCAAGGTTGTTGTTGTTCAGTTGTTAAGTTGTGTCCGAATCTTCGTGACCCCATGGACTATAGCATGCCAGGCCTTCCTGTCCTGCGCTCTCTCCCGGAGCGTGCTCAAGTTCATATTCATTGCATCAGTGATGCTATCTAGCCATCTCATCCTCTGCTGTCCCCTTCTCCTTTTGCCTTCAATCATTCCCAGCATCAGGGTCTTTTCCAGGGAGTTTTCTCTTCACATTAGGTGGCCAAAATAATTGAGCTTCAGTTTCAGTATCTGTCCTTCCAATGAGCAGTCAGGGTTGATTTCCTTTAGGATTGACTGATTTGACCTCCTTGCAGTCCAGGGGACTTGTAAGAGTCTTCTCCAGACTCCAGCACCACAGTTTGAAAGCATCAATTCTTCGGCGCTCAGCCTTCCTTATAGTCCAGCTCTCACAGCCATACGTTACTACTGGGAAAACCATAGGTTTGATTATACAGACCTTTGTGGGCAAGGTGATGTCTCTGCTTCTTACTATGCTGTCTAGGTTTGCCATAGCTTTCCTCCCAAGGAGCAAGCATATTTTAATTTCATGGCTACAGTCACCGTCTGCGGTGATCTTGGAGCCCAAGAAAATAAAATCTGTCACTGCTTCCATTTCTTCCCCTTCTATATGCCAGGAAGTGATGGGGCCCGATGCCATGTTCTTAGTTTTTTTAATGTTGAGTTTCAAACCAGCTTTTGCACTCTTCTCTTTCACCTTCAACAAGAGGCTCTTTAGATCCTCTTCACCTTCTGCCATTAGGGTGGTATCGTCTGCATATCGGAGGTTGTTGATAATTCTCCCAGCAATCTTAATTCTGACTTGTGATTCATCCAACCCAGTGTTTCTCATGATGTACTCTGCGTATAAGTTAAATAAGCAGGGCGACAATATGCAGCCTTGTCGTACTCCTTTCCCAATTTTGAACCAATCGGTTGTTCCATGTCTGGTTCTTACTGTTGCTTCTTGACCCTCGTAGATATTACATTTTGTAGATATTACATTAGTTACATTTGGGGATATAAGCAATGGATAACATTGCAGCATTGTTGTAAGCCACTCTGGTCCTTTGGGGGCTTGATGGAGTTCTGCATGCCCAACTCGATTGTATTTGCAAGCCAAGCCGTGGATTTTCCCTGAACTCTGGGGACTTTGTGTGTGTGTATGGGTGGGGTGGGGATAGGCCACAATGTGCACAAATAAAGATTTGTACAAATTGTGGCTGAAATTTACACAAATTGTGCAAAATTGAGCCATAATTTGTGCAAATTAAAAAACATGGAAAATCCACCAACTAGCCTGACTCACTACAGACTGTGTTGGGCCAATTAGTAGGAAATGGACTGAAGTGTTCGTTAACCACCACCACTACCACCACCACCACTCCACACACACACATGGATTCCTCCAACATCCCCAACCTACATTAGGAGGTAAATACTGCTTGATAATACTGTGGGGGTTTTCTTAACCACTTAGAGCCTGACCTACAGTTAGGGATGGTGGAGAATTCTGCCACGGACCCCAATGAGGCCGGATTCCAAAGAATCCGGCCTCCAGAGTCCATGGCAGAATGGGGCACTTGCCTCCATCTCCCTCCAGAATCCGTGCGGGCCGGCTCCTCCGTGCAGCGATCCTGCCTATCGCGTGAAAAAATAGGGATGCAAATGGCATAGTGGACGCCATTTGCATCCAGAGTTAGCCAAGTGATACGGCACCAGCAGGTAGGGAATCCACCCATCCCTACCTACAGAATTCAGTATGAACTGCAATGCAGAGCTGTCACTAGCCACCCTCTCCCAGTCACAATCCAATCCCTTCCAACCAGCAATATGGGGACAATGAACTTCATTAAAAAAATGCATTAGCAGTAGGGATGGCAGAGAATTCCGCCACAGATTTCAATGAGGCCGAATGCACAGGGGGTTAGCCATGATAGGCTATGTAAATTCTTACGTAGCCTATCACGGCTGCCTGGCTGGACGCAAATGGCGGCCGCTATGGCGGCTGCCATTTGCCTCCGCACCAGCAAGTCCGCAGCCGGAAATCTGGCTGCGGACGGCCCTGGCTAGCCGCTCCGTGGACCTGCCACAGAGCAGAGCTGGCCGTCGAGGATTCCAGGGGGGAGGACTGGATCGCCTCCCCCACCATCGAGGATTCTGGGGGGAGGGATGGAGTGCTTCCCCCCCACCACAAACAGAATCTGCGAAAATGTAAGTGACTTTCGTACATCCCTAATTGCAGATTTATTTGTAAAGCTCTTTTCCACTAAATAAAAACTGAGTTAGAAAGACAGGAACTCTTTTCTTTGCTTCTGCAGTTTAGATTTGGGGGTGAGGGGTTGGCCCTCTGGTGCCCAGTCCTAGCTACAATAAAATCTTCGATTTCTCTGTTGATTTCCATGGGCAGCTCTCATTTATGTATTCATTGTAAACGTTTATATACCGCCTTATTTGCTAAAAAGCCATCAAGGCAGTACCCAGCAATTTAAAGCCATAAAACTATAACAGTGAAATTTCCATCCTGGGGACATTTAAAAATAGTTTTTCAGTGTGAACCAAAAAATCACTTGTCCAGACAGCAAGAAAGTTCTCTACTCTTTTTATATCTATGTGCATCTTCCTTCCTCCTCCTTTTTCAGCCACTCCATTCCATACCCTCTCCAACCTGGTTTTGTGTGTTTTCCCCCAAGAGTCAGTCAGCCTTCCGGCCCCCATTGGTCTGTTTTTTGGGGGAGGGTCCCCCTTTACAAGTTGTTCTCCTGAATGTTTTTTGTACCTCTGCAAACCTTGGTGTTCCCCACACCCTGTTTGCCAATTCCTCCCTTTTGTGTGTGGGTACTGCCGTTTGGGCTAGATATGAATGGGTACTCTCCCCTGAACAACAAAAGCAGAATATGCAATTATGATATTGCAGATGCGGGGCTGGGAGAGAAAGATTTGCCATCTTCATTCTGGATCCAAGGTTCATAAATCTAAATAAATAAGAACTAATGGTGAAAAGAAGTTTGAGAACTGTGTAAAATCAAATGTATTGGAAGATAAAAAGAGCTTCTGAGCTCCTACTCATTTTTTAGGTCACTATTACTGTCAGTAACATGCATGTTGGGAAGCGTGAGAGCCCAGAAATGAGTGAGGGGTTTGGGTTCCTTTTCTTCCTTTCTTTTTTAACTTTGAAAGGCCTTCACTGGAAGGAACTTGGCTTGTCTGTTAATACTGTTACTAATGCATTACAAGCTAGACACTAACAGTCCGTGACCAGCATACAGTATCAGTACCTCCAGAAGAAATCAATCAAAGCCAAGGAAGATAACAAAGATTTGGATTCCAAGGCATTGACCATTGCCTTAAAACCAATTATACCAGAAGAAGGAAATGGCAAAGACCTAAAGGAAAAAGGAAATGCTAGATGTTTCAATGGCTGAACTTTTCCACATACAGGAAGTGTACAAATGTTTGTGAAGTAAAAAAGAGGGGAGGGGGAGGATGCCACACAGACAGTTATTCCCTTACTCATGAGGTGTCCATTAAAAGGCAGCTTTAGAAAGCAATCTTATGTCCCCTAAACAGTGTCTGGGGGAGATAGGATTTTTTCGGTTTCCCAGCTACAAGCTTGTAGACAGTGCTGTGAGCTTGTAGCCGGGAAACTATGCTCCCCGCCCCCTCCCCTGATCCCTCATAGCCGAGGCAGGGAGAACCACACCACCGCTGCCTCTGTGTCTGTGCTCATAACACGGAACATGGAGGGGTGAAAATGGGGCGTTCCTGGGGGCAGGGATGGGAGGAGACCATGGAAGCTGTTTTAGACAGCTTCCTATGTGGTCCCCAGCCCCGTTCCTGCCCCCTCCCCAAAGCCACGCTTAGACATTCAAAAACACGAAGTGCGGGGTGGCTGCAGCATGGAGGGAATCTTCTCCTCTGTGCTGTTTCCACCCCTGCATTAGATAGGCAGTCACCTCCAACTTCAGGGGAGGTCGGAGGCTCCCGTCTATCTCTATAGGATTGCACCCTCATTCATCCTGTGCTTTCTCCTATAGGAAGGATGCAGATAAATGGAGACACAGCCATGCCCTAAGCCAGCCATCACTCCAGAAATTTTGGAATACAACACCCAGCATTCCTGACCATTGGGCATGCTGGCTGAGGCTCATGGGAGTTGAAGTCTAAAACATCTGGAGGGTACCAGATTGGGGAAGGCTGACCTAAACACCTATTATATGGCAAAAGCCCATGGAAGCAATTCCAATGGAAAAATATCCTTGGGGAGAAGGCAAGTCCACAGCACCCTTTTGACTTTCTTTGAAATGCCACCCTCTTAGCAAAGAAAATGGCTATCCTATCCTGGGCACTTCTTTTGTCTTCTTTTTATCCCTCCACCAGAGACCCTTCTATCTGTTCTTTCCCTCAGCTTTGGCCCAGACAAAACTCTTGCTTCCATCCTCACTACGTTCATTATTGCTATCACATGTGCTTTCCTTACACTGATCAATTCCCCCTAATTCTCAGAGCCATTTTCCACCCTGCTTCCCTCACTTATCACCTTAGGGGAAAGGAGGGTGTTTCAAATACAATCCATAGTTTACAAGACAGGTATGCATCAACCACACGATTTGACTCGGCCCCCAATTGGATACTCTGGAAAATGGTCCAATCCTGCTCATACCAATTTACACAGGCCATCTGCTTCAGCTTGGGTACTAGACCCAAGTCATGATTAGGAAATCCAAGGCTTCGTGCCTCCCGTTAACTATCATGGGGGATTTTAAAATGGCTATATATTTGTGTTTGTTTGTCAGACACGGATGGAATTTGCAAAAGATTATGTCAGAAAAATAGGTTCAGTGTTTTTGTGCGCTATATGCCTTTATATTTCGACTTTTTAAAGGAAACCATCTAGCTTTTTATTTCTTGGTGGAATTGTATGGAATTTGGAGAGAAAATTGTCCCTTCTGAGAGAATAGAGCCTGCCAAGCGTCAGATGAATGTATAGGGAGTTTTGTAAGGGCAGCTTTAACAATTTGAAGGTATCTCAAAAATGACTAGCGATGGGGAAACCAGGGATGTTCAACTGTGCTAAGATTCTCCGAACCCTACTTTGAAGCTTGGTTCACCTCATTCCCATTTTTGTTGGCAACCTGTTTTTGTTTTTGTTTTCCTTTTTGTTCATATGTGGAAAGTATACATTTCCATGCATATTTGTTAAAATTGTACATTTTTTTTTTACCGCATTGACTAAAGTGTGAAAATGTGTATTTTTATTAGAGGTGGACAGACTCATCCACACCTGGCTTTGTTGGGTACTTGCCAAGCTGCCGCCACCCACCCCTGTTCATGGCACTGTGTGAGCTTCTGGATGGCCCAGTGAGCACTAAGCAAAGCCACAGAGCCGTCTGCCTTCAAGCTGCTATTATGCGTGGCTCAGGCGGCTCTTCTGGGAATGGAAAGCACATGGTTGGAGGGCAGCTCCTGCCTTCACTGTGTCAAGCCTTCATGGGTTTGTTCCTTGCAAGGAGCCCGTGAAGGCTTGAGTCAGGTGGACAAGGCAGGAGTCACCCGCTAACCACATGCTCTCCCCTCCTTGCAAGGACACTGGCAGCAACAATGGCAGGCTGCTCCCAAATGCTCACCAAGCCTCAGGGTGCTCGGCCAGGTTTGTCAGTACCCCACAGCTTGGAGAGCAGGGTCCTGGGGGGCAGACATGAAGGAATCTACCTGGGTGCTTGTGACATCCCTAATTTTTATTGCACATTTTGCAAGTGATTGCAAGTTTGGGAAAGTGCAAGGGTCTTCCCAAAAAATAGGCACTCATTTGCATTTATGTTTGGGGTTTCAAACAGGACAAGCTCTGATGATTTGCAAACTGAAATGAAATGTTCATACATCCCTAAAAAGGATATATGTATCTTCCTATGTTCCTTGTGGACCATTGTTTTGAAAATGTCAGACAGCATAGAGGTATCACTAAGTAATAAAAGTGCAGTTTCAAACGGTACTGTTGGAAGAATGGCCATCTTAATGTCCTATGCTTGCCATCTGCCAAAGCATAGTTATTCGAGAGCCCCAATGCCCTAAGATTAGAAGGCTGACTTGTCAGTCACTCAGCCACCACCACCATCAATCCATCCCTATTTAAAGAAAGCAAGCAAATGACAGTATGTTTGGAGACACACTGTATGCCTTTCCGAAACCCAGTTGTGAACATAGCCTCATGTTACGTCCAGCTTTGGCTCTGGTCACTTCAGAGGGAAACCCATTTCACCTTGGGAAGCATGACAAATGATACGGAGGGGCCCGATTCATCTCAGGCTTCCACCAAATCTGAGGCACATCCCTAGTTTACAGCACAGATCTATGGATCACATTCAGATCTTTGTGCTGGCAAAATTGCACTGTTTCTAAGTCTTGCCTTTATACAGAATGAGTTCCTTGGCCCAGTCTCCGATCTAACTAAGAAATCATTATGGAACATATGCTGTTTTTGAGAGGTGGAGGATGTGCTGTGGCTTTTACACACGACTGCTGACCATCTGGGTGCTTGCATCTCCCACTGTTCAACTTGTATATTCATAAATAAACCAATGTTACAAGTCTCCAGGCCTCTTCGCTTACTAAAAGTGCAATCCTACATGTATATACTCAGAAGATTTCCATGGGATTTACTCCCAGGTAAATGTGTATATAATTGCAGCCTAACTCTGTAAAAGGCTGCCCAGAAATTTCCTACCACTTTGAGAAGCGAGAAGCATAACATAAGACCATTCTCTGAAACTGTAGCACTATTATTTGCAAAGTGACAGCTGACATTACTGCAGTAAAGACCTTATAGCATCAGTTAAGATTAATTCAAAAATGAGGCTCCCCCCATACCAAAAAGAAAAGAAAAATCCATCGCAGAGACAAAAGATAAATGCTCTGAATGATTGTTTCCTCTGCGGAAAGTGACTGCCCTTATTAACTCTTCTTGAATCGTAAATGATAGAACAGACAGGGCATTGAAAAGCAAATCAAAGGGTATAGCAACTAAGACAGCAAAGCCACACATCTAAAATCCTCAAAGCAGCAGAAATAATGGTCCCATTTTACATCTTGCATCTTTGCAATCTGGTCTACTGAGAGTGGACAAATATCTGTAATGGTTTTATGAATAAACATTCTAAATGCAGCTGATGGCCTATATACACCCTATTAATGATTATCAATCTTGTGGAAACACATACATCTTTTAAAGCCGAAACTCTGTCCTTGATTCAAAGCTCTTTGAAAATGGTTTGTTTTTAAAAAAAAAAAGTTAAAAAAATCTGCCCCACCTTGGGGTAGGCTAGAACATATTTAAAATGAAAAGATGACAACAATACCCCAAAGAATAAAGAGGATATGCTGGAGTTATTTCATTTAACCAATCAAAATCAACTGAAATCGGTGGGTTTGCTCCAGACTTAATCATACTTAGATTACACCTGCTAGGGGTTGTGGGAGCATATGATTTGCATGTAGAAGGTCTGAGATTAGATGCCTGGCATCTTCAGGTAGAGAAAGCAGCTGCCAGTCAGTGTTGGCAATACTAGATTAGATGGACCAATGGTCTGGCTCAGTATGAAGCAGTTTCCTATGTAGACCCTTTAAAAACCAACTTAGGATACAATCTTACACATGTTTAGACAGGTAAAATTCCAACAATTCTCAGTGTGCCCCAGCCAGCCACGCTGGCTAGGGAATGCTGAGAGCTCAAGGACCTTTTTCTGTCTAAACATGCATAGGATTGCACCTTTAAGCATGGATTTGAATTGGTTTACTCTAAGTATGACTAACTCTGAGTCAAGCCAGTGATCTTAAACTTCTTAGCTCTATCTTTGATTGTGTAACCCAAATATTACACACACACACACACACATATAGTAGGTACTTATTATAAGCAGAGGTGTAGCGGCACCAGGACTCACAGAGATGCAGTTCTTCTGGCACTTTTTAATTAGCAAGGATACTGACATCATCTTCCATCCCCACCCGCCTCAGACTTCCCTGTTCTGTCTGGGCTTAGCTGCAATCCTCACAGTATCTGGGGTGGCGGGGGGATGAATTTTCCCCAAAACAATACGTTGTTCCATGTTGTAATGCAAAGTATTTGGGGCTGGCTTAGCTTTAAATGGGCAATTAAGACCCATTCATTTGACAAAAGACCTGCTCAAGGTGGAGATGAACACTGCTAGAACCGGTTTGTTGATAGGGATCAACATTTTGGGCCTGCATTTGGGACTCACCTTGGGGGGGTGGCTATGAGGACCATCATGATCAGCACCTGCACTTCAAAATGTATCCCTACACCACTGACTAGAAGTGGAATGCAAGTAGGGGAAAATTGCAGTGGGCATGAGATGCACAGTGCGACTTATGATAATGCATGCAAATGCTCTTCAGGGCAGAAACAGTATACCTGTGATTATGACATGCTAGGGGCCAGCAACAAGGGATGCCTATTACCATCAGCCCTTCTTTGTGAGTTTCCAGATGCATTTGGCTGGCTGTTATTGGAAACATAATACTGGAACAGATGTACCTGTGGCCTGATCCACCAGCAAAATAATTTCTTATATTCTTACAAGCCTTGTTATGAGTGGATCCACAACTCCATTAGAAACATCATTGTTTGTATTTAAACATATTTGATATGAGTAGAGAGGAAAGAAAGAAAAAAATGATGACATTTTGTCACCAGAGCCAGACAGAGGCGTTTGGGACAGTGCTGTGTCATCAATGTTTCCTCTTTGGTTTGGCACTAGTAGACAGGAATGGGAGAGGAATTAATGCACTTCACAGTTTAACGTGACTTTGCCTTATTACACACTTGCGAACTAAAATTCAGTTATCTGTCGAAATTCACACTTTGCTCACTTTTCCAATGGTGCTTTCCATTGGAACAAAAAATGTGTACAAAAATGTGTATATTAGGGGAAATATTAAAAATGCCTTATGTCAGGAAAATTGTTTGCAAAGAAATGTGTATGTTAGACAAAGTGCATACAAAAATGTATGCATTAGGAGAAATGTGCACAAAAATGATTGTGAATGTTCATGCAAACTTAAAAAAAAAAATACCTCACAGTTCAGGATGAACTGAACGTAAGCTTGGAAAAATGAGAAACTGAGAAAAAAACAAAACTGATTGGTCCATCCCTACTAGTAGACTCCTCCAGACTTTTCAGCTTGACCCAAAGAATGGTCTCAAAGCACAAAGCAGGCTTGTTGGTGAAGCCAAGTGTGTCTGGTGTAGGACAATGGCTGGCTGGGAGACCATTGGAATACCACACGTAAGCTATTCTTGGCTCTTTGAATGAAGAGTGAGGTAAAACTGTAATACATACATTGTACTTCAGTCATATCATAAATGCTATAAAAACATGATACTTCGGGATGGTCTTCAGATGAGGCTTATACACTTACGTTACCTTCGTGATGCAGAGCCACTGTGGCACAGATTGTTCCCACATCACTTGGTTAGCATGCACAGGAACAAGCGGAAGCATAGGCCACTTCGAGGCAAAGCCGAAGGGACACAAAGTGACCCAAAGAGGGTTGGGGGCTCTCTGAAGCACTTTGGTGCACTTCAGTGCTTCGGCACCCTGGCCCAGCCACGCCAGCACCTCCGGCTCCTTACTTAAGCCATCATAGGAGGAGGAGTTGCCATTGCCGCTGCCGTCACCGCTATCACCACCACCTCCGCTGCTGCCGCTGCCACTGCCACCAGCTCCAGAGCCCTGGACACCATTTAAAAAATGGTGGCTCCCTGCAACAAGAGCTGGCACGTGTCCAGGGCTCAGAAGCTGGCAGTGGCAGGCGGGGACAGCAATAGCAGCGTGATGGTGGCATTAGCAGTGGTGGCAACAGCAGCCCAGGTAGGGAGCTGGGGGGGTTGTGCGGGGGTATCTGGGAGTCTCCAAACTGGGATTTGGCCATCCGAATCTCATTTTGAGGCCGAGACAGATCCCCCCCCCCTGAATCAGCCCAAAGCAAATCGGGCCCATCTTGGAAGCCTCAAAGCAGCTTCCAAGTCAGTTCGGGGGTGGGGGGTCCCTGCACAGCCCTAGTTTCTAAACCTACCTTTATGAATCAAGAAGGAGATGCTGCAGTTGCTCCCATGCTACAAATGCCATGTCAGACGGGCCCCTCAGTCTTTAGTATTCTGTGAGCTTTCTAATGAATGCGTTCCAACTTGTGGCAGAATCACTGTGAAATTGTGGACATTCTGTATTCAGTGGGATCTTGCTTTTAATAGCAATGACGGTCCCGAACTACATTAGCTTTTGCCCACAGAAACAATTCTGTATAGGAAAGCAGCCCATTTTGATGCTAGCCAAAAGCAATTTAGGGAGTGCTGAAAAATTGGTGGAAAAAGCAAATGGGACTGTTTCTGCTATTTATTCCCTAACTGAAGACGCTCTGGTGATAGCAAAACACGTTTCCCTTCAAGCACATTTACAATCCTGATTCTCATAGTGGCCCCATAAATGGAATGCAATGCACAGTCAGCCACAGGAGAGGTTAGTGGTTTCCCAGGGCAGCCTCAAGTACATTAATAGGGCTCTTTACAATGCATGGATGTGAGCAGAGTTTGCTTTCCCTGTAAGCCTGTAGCAGTGATTTTATTCCTTCTCCCCTCAATTACATTTGTTGAGTTCCCATTAACAGCCACCGTGCCTTCCCAGCACTGTTATTCACTATTATCTGCCCTTCCCAGGCAGTATCATGCCTATACTATTTTACAACTATTTGTCATTTTAATCTGTGAAATTTAGATAAAATCAAGGGAGTAAAAATGTTCCTTTTCAGCAAGTGATGCGATATTCAGTAATATTATGCTTAGATCATGTTTCCATTGAATAGTCAAGGTTCTGATTTTGATAAATAGTGTCACAATGACTTTGGCCAGGTTTATGCCCTGGTTTTATACATTTACTAGGCAGGCACTTCAAAACACCTGTATGCTACCTACTCTCCACTAACCATATAGCATAACTAGTAAGATGGACATTCCACGCAAAAGTCTGAAAGCATGAAAAACAGAAGAGTGTGCATGCCAATGCTTCATGTGGCGTGTCCACCTCCCATGTGACATCACATGTGTTGTGGAGGGCGGGGGGCATACCACTGCTCTAACCATACAACATGGAGCATTAGCCTGGCAGGTAGGCCTAAATTATATGAGCCATCTTTATTCCACCATCCTTCTGACTGATTGACCTGCAGCAACCTGACCTGAAAGCTATGTGCCAGCAGAAAGAAGGTAATATTAAAAACAATAGGTGCAAGAAAGATTTATACACAAATTGATTTCTAAGCCTAGCTACACATTTCAAACACATTCAGGAATTTGGAAGGCTGAGTGTGTGTGTATTTTGCACAGCTGGCTTTGCCTTCTCATCAGATTTCATCCTCCTTGTTGTACTCCATGTTCAAGCACAGAGAGACATGCTTCTAGCTGTTGCTTTGTGGTTCTGAAACTGTCTTCCGTTCCGCCCAAGAACCTCCATTGTTATAGCATGTACATCTTTCAGAAGTGATAGAATCCCACCCCATCCCACCCCAACATTAAGCAACAGGTGGAAAACTGGTATATTATTGCATCATCACAATTATTATTTAGTTTACAGTTGGACCTCCCTTCTGTCATGGACGGATGGCTGAGGTCTCCAAAATCTCTCCAAAATTATTCCCTCTCTCCCCAATTTTTTTTTTTTGGGGGGGTGATTTTATTTTGCTCCTTCCTCCCACCTGCATGAACAGCAGGAAAAAAAAAACCATTAGCCATTTTTGGGGGGAACAATACTGGGAAATTCTATCATCTATACATGGGGATGTTGGAGAAATCTGCAACAGAATCAAATGAGTTTGGATTTTCATGAATCCACAGATTCTGCAGCTAACCAGCTTCTTCCCTGTTATGCAGATTCTGTGGACTTGTGGACCAGTTTTCCAACTTCCCCAAATTTTGTTGTAGAAAAATACACATTTTTTTAAAAGGGGGCCAAATGTGCATTTCCCCATAGGCTGAAGTGTGAAAATGTGCATTTGAGGGAATTTGCACATTTTTGCACCTGTAAATTTGTGCAAATTCAGAAACAAAAAAATCTGATCCCACGGATGGGCAGATGACAGAATGAAAGGTGCCTAACAATCAGCAAAACACAGAAGGAATAGATTTTACACAATTGGTACATCCCTATATCTGTACATATCCGCAGTAATAATGGGACTCATGGCTGTGATGCAAGTCTTCAGAGACAAACATATTTTTCTCTAAGCAACTGTGGCTGAAGTTCTGTGATAGTAAAAGAAAGAAAATGAAACATATAGTCCCCACAGTTGCATATTAGTGTTTGAAAATATGCCTCCAGCATACCCTGAAGTATAATAAAAGCAACTTCAGAGGATCAAGTTGATCAAGATACCCTAAATCATCCATACTTGAATCTTAACTTATTTTAGACAACTAAAATTGAACACCCTGTGAGCTGTAACTTTCAACCATGAAAGAAGAGGGAAGAAGGAAGTTATGAGTAAGGCTTCCAGGTTTGTGGAAGGGGGTATTTGCAGACAGACGAGCTTTGGTACTGTGCTTTCTCTAGAAATGAACGACGGTTTTGCCGGAACAATGCCAGAACATTTCTTGATTAGAGTACATTGCAGTTAAATTTAATTCTTCATTCCCCCCGTTTTGCCTATAGCATCACTGATGTCTGTATGTGTCTCTGTGTGTGTTTTAAATTGTAATACTCCTGTCATTTGATGCTTATCCAAAGCTCCAGCATTTGCATAATCTCATTTCCATTCTTTTCCTCTCTGAAACATGTCCATAGACACATGTTTAAAGATGTGAAGCAAGTCTATAAAATTGTTGTGACTTTTAAAATATGTGGTGAGCCCTGGGTACTAATTTATGGTATAATCCAATGCATGTTTAGACAGAAAAGGGTCCTACAACTCCCAGCATTTCCCTGCCAGCATTGCTGGGGAATGCTGGGAGTTGTGGAATGTTTTTTCTGCCCAAACATGCATAGGATTATGCCCTTAGACTTCTGGAAAATTAAGCACTTATGCCATGCAGTTCTTATTTATTGAAACGATGTAAAAAAAAAAAAAAGAAGTCCATCATCTACAATGATGGGAGGGCTCCCACTGGCTTGTTTTATAATTAATTCAGTTTTCGGGAGATCTCTAAGAGGATTATCAAGAGCTCTCGGAGAGAATTTAGAATGCTTAGAAAACAATCTGGTAGTCATTCCTTCCAGTCCCTCTCTTTCCAGTACAACCTTCCTGCCAATTTTCCTTTTATCAAACAATGAAATTCTGGTTAAATTCAGTGAAGTGGAAGGGACTGGAAACCACAATGTCCATGTACCCTAGCGATGATGGATGTGCCTAGATCTTAAGAACGAGGCTGACAACACCTTGGCCATTTTCAGATAGCTCTTTGTGCTATTAATTCCCACAAACCACCACCACCACACTCTCAAGGCAAGGGTATCTTTGTTTGGGAGGGTTGACTAAGGGTGAGCCCTTTATGACCTAGGCCCTAACTGTGTCAGCAATACGCTTGGGTGAACCTGTTATAAATCACTTGCATGCTTTAGATTATAGGAAAGGCCTTTTTCTGTCATATGTATAGTCAACCTGTCCACTTTAGGCATGCTGCAATAAGTGAGAGCCTCTCCCACAGCCTTTCTGTTCCCTTACTAAATCCTGAATCTCTCCAGTTTATTTCATTTCATTTCATTATTTTATTTTATTTATTTATTTACTTATTTTCATTTCATTTTTATGCCGCCCAATAGCCGAAGCTCTCTGTATTCGTCATGATACAGTACCCTTGAGTTTACCTTTATGAGCTCCCTCTTCTGATGTGTGTATGTGTCTATACATCTTTAAGACAGCCTACAGGTTTTAGCTTATCTTCCTTTTCTGTAGGCCTGGGCAGCACCACCCCACCCCTGGGCAGGCCTTGGAGTTGAGGCAGTGGGTCCTTAAGTCTTTTATCATGTATTGTGTTAATAAAGGACTTTGTGAACATTCTTGGGTCTGAAATGTGCTCTGGATAGCAGAGCCTAGGGGCGGCGGACTGCAGGTAGGAGGTAAGCTCACCACCACATTAACCATGCCCAAGGGCTATTACACCTCTTCTTCCAATATTCAGATGCATCACTAGTTAAATTCTTATACGTATAATGTCTGAACCTGGGTTTATGCATACAGAGGCCACAAACAGAGATTTTTAAATAAGAGGCATGGATGCATTAGGTAGAACTTTGCACGCTACTGGATTTGCTAGCCGTTTCCACCACAGATGCTCCTACCATTGAAGAGGCAATACTTTTTCTTTCTTTTTTTCCCCTTTCTTTTTTACTGGATAGCATCCAGCATCTTTAGCAGTAGGAACTAATGGAACATCAAGCTAATCTCTGGTTGTCTGTGTGGCTCTCTCCCACACAAGTCCTTCATCACCATAACAGCCATGCTGGCTGGGGATGATGGAAATTGCAGTACAACACATTGGAGGCCACCAGGTTGAGGAAGGCTGTCCTAGATCAACTGGCCATTATTATTTTGCTATCTGACCCAAACAATTGCATTTTGGCAAGTAGCCAGTATTAGGATCTGAAAAAATGACAACAGTAAACCTAAGAGTCAGTATGTTAAAAGCAAATGTCTACACTGCTCACTTATATTGGACTTGTTCCACTCTTAACTGTCATGGCTTCCCACAAAAAAAATATTGGGAATTCAGGATCAGGTTCACAGTTTGGAGATTTTCCTGGGCCTACTTCTGCTATTTGATGCTCAGCTGTCATTTTAATTTGCTTAGTGGGTTGCTGTTGTTGTTCTGTATTTCATTGTGCATGTTTCTGGATAAGCCTCTGAGGGAATCTTCAAGTTAGTTGGCAGAATATCAAAGATTATAAAGAAATAATAAATAAAAACAATGTCATCTGGTGAGGTACTAATCATTCCCAGTTTGAGATACTTCCTAGTCTCACCTCCAAAGAACTATAATTTGCAGGGTTCCCTGAGATAATTACTATTAGAGAGCAATTCTAAAGTCCCCTAGACAGCATCTGAATGGCCATAGAATTCAGCAGATGTCTTCCTCTGAGGTTAGAGACAGCTCTGAACTTGGAGAAGGAGATCCAGCTGTGAATCCCCTTTACCACACACACACATCCAAGCCCCACCCAGCCACCATGGAATGCTGCATGGCAGCTTCCTCTCTCGAGGTCAGGAATCTTGGGAAGGGGGAGGAATGGATGTGTTGGGGGTAGGGCAGTACATGGGGAGGGGAGAGGCTGTGGATTCACTGGATCCAAAGCCCTCTCAGCTCCCATACCTGGCCCTGACAGGGAGGGACCATGTAAACAGCATTTTGAGGACAGAAGGGCAAAAATAGCTTCCTCCCACCCTGGCATCAAGAGCCCGGCAGAGCCTTCTTTCTGCCCTTTGAGTATCTGCTCCATAGGATTACACCCTTAATCAGTTGAAGTCTTCAGTGCAGATACATTATAAGCATTTTTATGCATTAATGGCAAATTGGCCATTTGCTTAGTATCAATCTATGGTCTAGGTTGTTTTGAAATGAAAGCTAGAGATTTCTACTATTAATACCATTAGAAGTTGGGGGTTGACTAAATGCCCTCTCTTGATCTCTTCCAGCTCAGTGATCCTTGATTCTAAGCAGAGTATTACTTAAGTGGTAAAAAAAACCCAGTTTGGCCAGGTCTGGCCTGGTAGATATCTAATGTTAGGGAGACTGGGCTGATGGCTCTCAATAATGGGTCTTAACCATGGCTAATGAAATATCTGAAAAGGTGATGTCTCTTTCACCTGCCCTCCCACCCATGGAATGTGTTTATACTGGTGTCTGTGTAAAAGAAGAAAAGACAAGCACTGTAAACAGTCATACTGAGTAACTGAGACAGTGCAGAGAACTGAGTTTCTGGGATGTTAGCTATGAGCCTCCACCTATGTTATTGTTTATTCGCTCAGTCGCTTCTGACTCTTCGTGACTTCATGGACCAGCCCACGCCAGAGCTTCCTGTCGGCCGTCACCATCCCCAGCTCCCCCAAGGTCGAGTCCGTCACCTCCAGAATATCATCCATCCATCTTGCCCTTGGTCGGCCCCTCTTCCTTTTGCCTTCCACTCCCCTAGCATCAGCATCTTCTCCAGGGTATCCTGTCTTATTATGTGGCCAAAAGTACTTCAGTTTTGCCTTTAATATCATTCCCTCAAGTGAGCAGTCTGGCTTTATTTCCTGGAGTATGGACTGGTTTGATCTTCTTGCAGTCCAAGGCGCTCTCAGAATTTTCCTCCAGCACCACAGTTCAAATGCATCTATCTTCCTTCGCTCAGCCTTCCTTATGGTCCAGCTCTCGCAGCCATAGGTTACTATGGGGAATACCATTGCTTTAACTATGCGGACTTTGTTGTCAGTATGTCTCTTAACTTTTTTATATTTTGCAACTATTTTATATATAGTCGCATAT
Source organism: Heloderma suspectum (assembly GCF_057233095.1). Classification (NCBI taxonomy): domain Eukaryota; kingdom Metazoa; phylum Chordata; class Lepidosauria; order Squamata; family Helodermatidae; genus Heloderma; species Heloderma suspectum. The sequence continues at coordinate 179,345,032 of NC_139461.1, forward strand.
TTTATATATATATATATATATATATATATATATATATATATATAAAATATGCAACTATTTTATCCGCAATGTCTCTGCTCTTAACTATTTTATCAAGATTTTTCATTGCTCTCCTCCCAAGAAGTAAACGTCTTCTGATTTTCTGGCTGCAGTCAGCATCTGCAGTAATCTTTGCGCCTAGAAATACAAAGTCTGTCACTGCCTCCACGTTTTCTCCCTCTATTTGCCAGTTATCAGTCAAGCTGGTTGCCATAATCTGGGGGGTTTTAGGTTTAACTCAACCTGTATATTAGTAAACACACAAAACTATTACAAAATTCTACCAGCTTCCAGTGACCTCATTAAAAGGAAACCAAACCCAGGTAAGTGCTGCACCCCTGGAAATTCTCACTGCCCAGAGAATTGGAGCACACATAACAATATAATCTCTGGACTGACCAAACTCTTCCAGAACCAATCAGTTCCCATCCTGGCTCAGCCCCTGACTTGCCTAACTCCACCCTGATCCCTCAGATTCTGCCAGATTCTATCCTTGGCCTCGGTATTTTTGGAATCAAAGTTGGCAACCCTATCCTTAGTCTTCTGGTCAGTAAAATGGGAATGAGAGTGAGTGGCCTCATGACTGTTCATTATGAAAGTGTCTGAGGCTGTACATAATACAAGTGGCAACAATGGCAGAATCTCCGCCAGGAATAATATGCAAGCATCAACACAAAAACAAATAAAATGAACAGTCCTGGCATAGACACATGTCAAATCGGAGAAAACATTTTGGAATCAGAAAAGCAAAAGTTCCGATGCCTGCAATATCAAAAAAAGTTATTTAGCATATTATCCAGAAGCCAAAGAACCCCATGCACAAGGAGAAAGAGCCTCCTTGCATGCGGTCAGACACGTACACATGTCCATGCTGATTTTCCCTTTTGATTGGACATCCTCATCCCACACTGCAGGCTGCTCTGGAAGATCCTGCAACGTTCAGAGGCAGCTTTTTGCAGGACTTTGGATCCTGCTATGAAACGGAGCCTAGAAAAGGCACAATACCACATGTGACCCTTTGTATCTTAACTATTATGGTTAATAGTATTGAAACCCGAGGCACTAGAAATCAGTGTTATTACATTGCATTTTGCTTTTTGAGACATTTGTTTCATGGACTGACAGAAAAACAAAGGGGTGTGAAATATGCTAACTCCGCCTTCGCATTATTGCTCTTCCCTCCTATAATTGGCACTGACAGCTTACTTTTAAAGTACAGCAAATAGTGGCTGACTCTACTGATCTGTTGTGCTCACCAAACACCCCCAATGCATATTTCAGAATCACACTTAATGCGCCACAGACCTCTTAATGCCTCTACCTACTACAATGCAAAATTGACCTGCAAGTGCCACACAGTGCCCTCTGGTGGTGCGTAGAAAAAAGCAAAGGAAAATAAATCTTCATGACACAAAGACAGGCTTCCTCCCAAGCCTGTATTTAAGAACTAGCAGCAGTTTTGCAAGTAAACACAAGCAGGATGAAAAGGCTGTGTCTGCCTCCAATTGCTCTGGAACCGATAGCTCAGAAAGCTGGAAACTACTGCAAAACAATCTGAAGCAAATAAGCGACCACCTGCTCAAACGATTTCTCGGTCATAAATTGGCCAAGTGATAGAAATTGCCAATCTGTTTCTTTCAGTCATTGCAACTCTTTGTTTGGACTGGAAAAAGGGGTGTGCCAGGATCAGTACTTAAAAACACAAAGATAAGCATATCCTCTTTTTCTCCCTTGTACATTTTTGTCAGTTTCCTCTTGTTGAGGTCTAGCTCCTCTAGCAGAACTTCGGAGGTGGACCAGGTTTTCGCAGCATTTATATTATTAATGTATTTGACACTTTTAATGTGCAAAGTGAGCTACATTCGTTATACTGTTTATTCTCATCACAACAACTTAGAGGATGGATAGATCAACAATATGCTCATTTTCTGATGCGTGCGTAGAGAATTGAGGCTAAAACATAGTTTCTTGTTCAAGTTCCCTTTTTCCCCCTGCCAGGGCTCCTGTGCATTTAACAGGAGGTTCATGACAGACGGAACTTTAGCTAATGATGCTTTCCCCATCATTTCTATCTCCAGCCTTTAAAAAAGCTTCACTGGCCACATTTCTGCCTGACTTGAATCTGCCTGGCTGTGTTTAGCGGGACAGGACTTGGAGCCTTAAAAACAAAAAAGTTGACCATTATTATCTCATTTAGATGCAATCAGGCTGGAAGATAAAAACAATTTGAAATCCCAAAGAAGTGTAAAGGATTTCAGTAAAGGATCCTCAAGAACACAGAAAAGTGTTCTTGGTATTATGGCTAATAGTCAGTTACAATTGACCAATAGTAGCTCAGTGCAGATGCTTCTGATGGGCATCAGCTGTGCAAGATCTCAAACTGAGGCCTTTTTCAGCACTGCCATTGGAACGTGCTGTTAATTGTATGGATTCAATGCTTTTGTATTGTAAATAGCAGCCGTGGTGAGGGGAGAAGTTTAAACACTTTCTCTCCCTGCCACAGTCCTGACAAACACTACTTCTGAAGCTGCTATTTGTATTTCAAGGAATTTGAAACTTCCACTGGCACCACTGGGAGTTTGGTGACACCAAAGATTTGAATGTGGAAACTTTTCCATGCTAGGCATATGCTCTCCCTCTAAACTAAGGGTGAGAAGCCTATGCTCCTCTAGATATTGTTGGACTCCAGCTCCCATCAGTTCATGCAGTATGCCCGATGGTCTGGGATGATGGGAGATATAGTCTGACAACAGCTGAAGGACCCCAGCTTCCAGATTCCTACTCTAAACTATGGCTTTTCCCTGGTATCATTGTTCTCCTACAATTTAGGAAAAAGTGAAAATCGAGATTAGGCCAGCAGTTAAATTTCCTCTTCAGCAACACTGAAGGATTTGGTCAACAGGTGGTCACCTTCAGCTATCTCTTCAATCAATCAATCAATCCATCAATCTCAACAGGCATTCTCAAGAGCCCATAATTCTGAAAGGGACCTTGGTGTATTTATATATAAACAGACCTACACACATTGGCTTCCCACATCTGTGATTTTTTTTAATCTTTCCCTTAAAGATACCTCATGTTATTTATTTACAGCTCCCATGAGGATCCCTCCACCATCACCATCCCCTTGGCTCCATACCTGTAAATCTTGTATCTTGTGCTAAATCCCTGCCGGCTTCTGTCCACGAAATCTGTGTATTCCGGGGAGCGATGGAAGGGTCCCTTATCAGAGAGGAGCCAGTCAAAAGGGCTTGTGGCATGCTGATCCGAAACAGCAGCAACGGCTAAAACCCAGCAATGAAGACTCAGGGCTATCCACTCCCATAGAGCCATCAGAGTGAACAATTCAGCACCAGCACTGCATCGCCATATCATGCTTCCACTGAGGACTTAGAGTCTTCATTCTCTTAGCTGTCCCTGAACACCTAGGCAAAACACACAGGGAATTAGATTACCACACCTTGGTCATATGTGTGAAGCTGATAGGAACATAACCCTTTTTTCCCCACCTTGAAGAGATAGCTGCTAATGGGTCTGAGGTAGGTAAGAGGGCAGCAGAAAGTGGGGGGAGTTGTTTCCCTTTTCTTCTTGTCTAATCCCATCCATCCGTCCTGAATGTGGTTTCATCAGTAACCCTATTCAGGCATTCACTTGAACATGTGAAGGCTCAAAGTGTGTACTGGGATGGGGCCTGGAGTTAAAATTAGTAACTCCTAGTCTACATTTCCCCCTAAAACTCCATGTGCACCAGCCTTGCCCCCCTTCAGCTCAGAACTTGCCATGTTGAACCAACAAGGTCTGAACAGGAGATGGGTTCGCTTGGATGCAAATAGAACTCCCAGCATGATCAGGAACCCTGATAAGACAGGGTCTACAATGACAGGAAGGTTCTACTCCTGTTCAAGAAAACATGAGGAGAACTCCTTGCCAGTTCAACACAACAAGATCTGAACTGAGGGGGATGGCATGCGGAGACATAGGGGTGGGCCAGTGTGCATGTGTCCATCCCATTAGGCACCTTGAGCCCTCATGTGTTCAAGCAAACACCTGAATAGGACTTGTGTGAGTAAATGATTTTGGGTAGTATCCAATGTTATTCTTACTTAGAGTAGACCAATTGAAATGAATGGGACTTACATTAGTCATGACTAACCTAACATTGGATACTACCCTACCCTTTTATGTGCATAAGAGAGAGTGAATGTGTTACAGCATATGCAAGTGTTTGAGCATGTGCAATTGTAAGTGTTGATGTGTGAGTTTGTGTGCTAGCAAAAACACCTGGAAAAGTGGAGGACCAAATGGAAGGAGGAGTCTCTTTACTCCTGCTGCCCTATATCCTCAGTACTGATTTCTCCCAGCCTCCCACTTTAAAAAATCTTCAGTGCAGAAGATCCCACCTGAAGCCATTAAACGGTGGGAAGTTTTGTAGTTCCCAGAATTCTATCCAAACTAAGCTAATAGTCAATATTTGTACCAGCTTTGCAACACATTGGTAGCACTGGGAGAAATCCAACCATGTCCATCCACTAATGGAACAGCATCCATCAATGGAACAGATTCCCCCTCACTCTGCAAAGTCCCCATGCACCCCATGCAATGGTGTCTCCTCCTACTTGTAATATTAATTAAAATGCTGATTTTGCAATAGACTGATTTGAAAAAGATCTACAATTTGTTGAGATGAGAAACATCAATGATTTAGGTGTAGGGGCTTTTTGAGGAATACCATTAAAATAATAATAAAACTTCCCCCTTCTTTAGAAAACAAAAACTTGGATACATAACTACTTCTGTATAAATACAAAAGGGATATAATTTAAGTAGAACTGATGAGTTTTCAAATTAGGAGTGGCTACTACTGCCATGAAGCTTAGAAGACTGTATTAGGCAAGGTCCTCTGAATGGTAACTGAGGGCCTGTCCACATGTGGCATGTTGATTGCACAGGTGAGGTGGCATAGAAATGAATTTTGCATAAATGAATACTTCCAACCATGCATATAACTATTAAAAGTAAACCAGCACCTATTCATCTTAATCAGCCTTCGACCTGATGCCTTCCAGATGTCCATTTTAAGATATTCAACAGTCAACCTGATGCCCCAAATGTTCATTTTAAGATATTCATCTTAATCAGCCTTCAACGTGATGCCCTCCAGATGTTTTGGACGACACCTTCCAGCATTCCTGATCATTGCCCATGGTGGCTGGGGCTGATGGGGGTTGAAGTCCAAAGGTTCTAGAGGGCACCAGGTTGGAGAAGGCTGTTCTAAATTCTCTCACAAAACTTGCAGAGTTCAAGATTGTTTGGGGTTGGGATGGGGTGGGGTGTTATGCTAGATGCAATGAATGGATGGGATTAGAGCTGTGTGCAGATGGCCTCTCCAAATTCTCCACTTTATATGTGGGCAGAGAAATTTGGGAGATAATTTCACTGAATTTCTCCAGGGGAAGGAGAAATTCACAGTGGTTTCTCACAGGTAGGGCTCCCCAATGGAAGGGCTTGTAGCACAGCTTCTTTCATTTTTATTAAGGATTTGGGTTTTTTTTCGTGCTGCAATAGCTTCAACTGTGCTGGCAGGCTGGCCCCCATTTTTCATCCTCCACAATGCAGGTGTGTGTGTGTGGTGGGGGGCAATGTTGTGTCAAGCTCCAGGGATGAGGTAGAGTTAATGCTTTGCCAAAATCTGTCCTCCAATTTCCAGAAAGTTTTCTTCCCCCATGAAAGGGGCTTCCACTGTTCTGCCTCATTCTCAGGGCAGTCTATACTTTTTGTTGTATTTCTTTGGGTGGTGTTTTTGAGTTTACCTAATCACAGCTAGCCTCCCAGGCTGCCTGCACTTCCTAATCTAAAAAACCCTAAGGGGAGAATTTGCTTATGATGTCTTCCACCAGCTTCAACTGAAGTGCAGGGAGCTGAGGAAGCTGCCTACAGGCTGCCGAAGTGATAACTGTTCAATGAAAGACAGGACACGTGTGCTCATTCCTTGGCCACCTTCTAAGTAAGGTAAGGTCAAAAATCCCAAACCCAATCCTTGAGAATTTCTCCAAAATTTAGTCAGTATTGAATTTCTTTTCAAAAGCAATTTATATTTTATCAGATTGAATAAGGATGGTTGAAAAAAGTGTAGGAGAAATTTTTGGCACAGCACGAGTTGAGAACAGGTAGCAAACCCAGGCTTCCTGCTGACCTGAAGATTTTACTCCTCTTGCTACATTTGCACATCTTACAACTATCAAAGTCATATGGATGCTTCTTTAGATATATGGACTGCTTATATTAATATATATATTTGAAATGGAAATGTTCATCCCTTTTTCCCTACCTTGTGTTTTTTTTTTCAATCCCCCCCCAAATCAAAGGAGATGTTAATGATTATTGTATATTGACTGATAAGTTTCGTGATATCAATCCACCTTTTTTTACTTCATTTGTCTCTTGTGGTTGCCATTGTGTTGCAAATAAAGAGGTTAAAAAAATAGTTGGCTTGCTTCCTCCATCATTTTATTTATGTGGCTGTTTAAAAACACATTGTTGTTCAGTCGTTAAGTCATGTCTGACTCTTCGTGACCCCATGGACCATAGCATGCCAGGCCTTCCTGTCCTCCGCTCTCTCCCAGAGTGTGCTCAAGTTCATATTCATTGCATCGGTGATGCTATCTAGCCATCTCATCCTCTGCAGTCCCCTTCTCCTTTTGCCTTCAGTCTTTCCCAGCATCAGGGTCTTTTCCAGTGACTTTTCTCTTCGCATTTGGTGGCCAAAATATTTGAGCTTCAGCTTCAGTATCTGTCCTTCCAATGAGCAGTCACGGTTGATTTCCTTTATGATTGACTGATTTCGTGATTTGACCTCCTTGCAGTCCAGGGGACCCGTTAAGAGTCTTCTCCAGCACCACAATTGGAAAGCATCAATTCTTCGGCGCTCAGCCTTCCATATAGTCCAGCTCTCACAGCCATACGTTACTACTGGGAAAGCCATAGCTCTGATTATGCGGACCTCTGTCGGCAAGGTCATGTCTCTGCTTCTTACTATGCTGTCTAGGTTTGCCATAGCTTTCCTCCCAAGGAGCAAGCGTCTTTTAATGTCATGGCTACAGTCGCCGTCTGCGGTGATCTTGGAGCCCAAGAAAATAAAATCTGTCACTGCTTCCATTTCTTCCCCTTCTATATGCCAGGAAGTGATGGGGCCAGATGCCATGATCTTAGTTTTTTTAATGTTGAGGTTCAAACCAGCTTTTGCACTCTTCTCTTTCACCCTCAACAAAAGGCTCTTTAGATCCTCTTCACATTCTGCTAGGGATGTACGAAAGTCACTTACCTTTTCGCAGGGGTGCTTCGCGGTGGGGGGGAGGCGCTTCGTTTCTCCCCCAGAAGTTCAGGCGAGGGGGGGGAGGCATCCCGCCTCGCCTGGCCGAAATTCAGGCCGGGGGGGAGGCGCCCTGCCTCGCCCGGCTGAAATTCAGGCTGGGGAGAAGCGCCCCGTCTCCCCGGCCGCGAAACAAAAAGTAAAAAAACAAAACAAACCAAAAAAAAACACCCCGTGATAGGCTACATAACGATTAACGTAGCCTATCATGGCTAGATTTCCAAAGTCAGCCGTGATAGGCTACGTAAATTGTTACGTAGCCTATCACGGGTGACTTTGGGAAAAAAAAAAGAGCGCATACGCAAATGGCGGCGCCCTGTGGGCGCCACCATTTGCGTTCCTTATTTGGTCCCGGTTGCCTACGTAAAGATTTACGTAGTCTATGTAAATCTTTACGTAGACTACCGGGACCAAATAAGGAACACAAATTTGCGTACGTGCTTTTTTTTTTTCAAAGTCACCCGTGATAGGCTAGGTAACGATTTACGTAGCCTATCACAGCTGACTTTGGAAATCTAGCCGTGATAGGCTACATTAATCGTTACGTAGCCTATCACGGGGTGTTTTTATTTTTTTACACTTTACTTTGTAATGGTGGCAGCGGCAGCTGGTCGGAAGACCGGCTGCTGCCCCCGCCCCTGATGAAAGGCCGACGAACCGCCGCCGGGACCCGCCGCCGGGAGGGACATTCGCCAAAGGTAAGTCCCATCCCGGGGGGGGGGCAGGGGGCGGAGAATTTCACCACCAATTTTGGGGGGCCGAATGCGTTGCCGCTCGGCCCCCCGAAGATTCGGGGAGAAATTCTCCGCCATCCCTACATTCTGCCATTAGGGTGGTATCATCTGCGTATCTGAGGTTGTTGATAATTCTCCCAGCAATCTTAATACCTGCCTGTGATTCATCCAACCTGGTGTTTCTCATGATGTACTCTGCATATAAGTTAAATAAGCAGGGAGACAATATGCAGCCTTGTCGTACTCCTTTGAACCAATCGGTTGTTCCATGTCTGGTTCTTACTGTTGTTTCTTGACCCTCGTACAGATTTCTCAGGAGACAAGTCAGGTGGTCTGGTACCCCCATCTCTTTAAGAATTTGCCACAGTTTGTTGTGATCCACACAATCAAAGGCTTTAGTGTAGTCAATGAAGCAGAAAGAGACGTTTTTTCTGGAATTCTCTTGCTTTCTCCATGATCCAGCGAATGTTGGTGATTTGATCTCTAGTTCCTCTGCCTCTTCGGAACCCCGCTTGTACTTCCGGTAGTTCTCGGTTCACATAGTGCTGAAGCCTAGCTTGTAGGATTTTGAGCATCACCTTGCTGGCATGTGAAATAAGCGTAATTGTACGGTAGTTTGAACACTCTTTGGCGTTGCCCTTCTTTGGAATTGGAATGTAAACTGACCTTTTCCAGTCTTGTGGCCACTGTTGAGTGTTCCAAATTTGTTGGCATATTGATTGCAGCACTTTAACAGCATCATCTTTTAGGATTTTAAATAGCTCAGCTGGAATACTGTCATCTCCGCTAGCTTTGTTGTTAGTAATGCTTCCTAAGGCCCACTTGACTTCACTCTCGAGGATGTCCGGCTCAAGTTCAGTGACCGCACTATCATGGCTGTCAGGGACATTCAGATCTTTCTAGGGTTGGCAGAGAATTTCTCCACGAATCTTCAGGAGGCCGAGCGCCAACGCATTCGGCCCCCTGAAAGTGTTGGGGAAATTCTCCGCCGGCCCCCCGGCCCCCCCCCCGTGATGCGACTTACCTTCGGCGAATGTCCCTCTCAGCGGTGGGTCCCGGCGGCGGTTCGGCGGGGGCGGGGGCCGGTCTCCCGACCGGCTGCCGCCGCTGCCATTGCAAAACAAAAAAGTAAAGTAAAAAAAAAACACACCACACCCGTGATAGGCTACGTAACGATTTACGTAGCCTATCACGGCTAGATTTCCAAAGTCAGCCATGATAGGCTACGTAAATCATCACGTAGCCTATCATGGGTGACTTTGAAAAAAAAAAGCACATATGCAAATAGTGGCGCCCATGGGGCGCCGCTATTTGCGTTCCTTATTTTGGCACGTCTAGTCTACGTAAAGATTTACGTAGACTACGGCGAAAATAAGGGAACGCTATTTGTGTTGCCCTTATTTTCGCCATAGTCTACGTAAATCTTTACATAGACCAGACGTGCCAAAATAAGGAATGCAAATGGCGGTCCCCATAGGAGCTGCCATTTGCGTACACGCTTTTTTTTTTTCAAAGTCACCCGTGATAGGCTACGTGACGATTTACATAGCCTATCACAGCTGACTTTGGAAATCTAGCCGTGATAGGCTATGTAAATCATTACGTAGCCTATCACGGGTGTGTGTATGTGGTTTTTTTTACTTTTTTTTTCGCGGCCGGTAGATGGGGCGCTCCTACCCAGCCTGAATTTCGCCGGTGAGGGATGGGGTGCCTCCCCCCCGGCCTGAATTTCGGCTGGGCAAGGCGGGGCACCTCCCCCCTCACCTGAACTTTGGGGGGAGAAGCGAAGCGCCTCCCCCCACCGCGAAGCAAGCTGCGGGACAAGGTAAGTCCCTTTTGTCCATCCCTAGATCTTTCCTGTATAGTTCTTCTGTGTATTCTTGCCACCTCTTCTTAATCTCATCTGCTTCTGTTAGGTCCCTGCCTTCTTTGTCCTTTATCATGCCCGTCTTTGCAAAAAATTTTCCCCTGATATCTCCGATTTTCTTGAAAAGATCTCTAGTCTTTCCCATTCTATTGTTTTCCTCGATTTCTTTGCATTGTTCATTTAAGAAGGCCTTCTTGTCCCTCCTTGCTATTCTCTGGAACTCTGCATTCAGTTGGATATATCTTCCCCTTTCTCCTTTGCTTTTCACTTCCATTCTTTCCTGAGCTACTTGTAAAGCCTCAGAGCCACTTTGCTTTCTTGCATTTCTTTTTCTTTGGGATGGATTTAGTTGCTGTCTGTCTCCTGAACAATGTTACGGACCTCTGTTCATAGTTCCTCAGGCACTCTGTCTATCAGGTCTAATCCCTTAAATCTATTCATCACCTCCACTGAATATTCATAAGGGATATGATTTAGGTCATACATGAATGGTTTAGTGGTTTTCCCTACGTTCTTCAATTTAAGCCGAAATTTTGCAAGAAGCAGCTCATGATCTGAGCCACACAGTCAGCTCCAGGTCTTGTTTTTACTGACTGTATGGAGCTTCTCCATCTTTGGCTGCAAAGGACGTAATCAATCTGATTTCGATATTGACCATCTGGTGATGCCCATGTGTAGAGTCGCCTCTTGTGTTGTTGGAAAAGAGTGTTTGCTATGATCAGCGTGTTCTCTTGGCAAAACTCTATTAGCCTTTGTCCTGCTTCATTTTGTACATCAAGGCCATGCTTGCCTGTTATCCCAGTGATTTCTTGACTTTCTACTTTAGCATTCCAATCCCCTATGACGAAAAGGACATCTTTTTTTGCTGTTAGTTCTAGAAGGTGTTGTAGGTCTTCATAGAACCAATCAACCTCAGCTTCTTCGGCATCAGTGGTTGGGGCATAGACTTGAATTACTGTGATGTTGAATGGTTTGCCTTGGATTCGTACTGAGATCATTCTCTCGTTTTTGTGATTGTACCCCAGTACTGCTTTTCCCACCCTTTTATTGACTATGAATGCTACTCCATTTCTTCTAAGGGATTCTTGCCCACAATAGTAGATATAATGGTCACCTGAATTAAATTCGCCCATGCTTGTCCATTTTAGTTTGCTGATTCCCAAGATGTCGATGTTCAATCTTGCCATCTCAATGATCTCATGTTTGACCACCTCCAGCTTACCTTGATTCATTGATCTTACATTCCAGGTTCCTAAACAATATTGTTCTTTACAGCATCGGATTTTCTTTTCACCACCAGACACATCCACAGCTGAGTGTCCTTTTGGCTTTGGCCCAGCCGCTTCATTCTTTCTGGCGCTACTTGGAAATACCCTCTGCTCTTCCCCAGTAGTATATTGGACACCTTCCGACCTGAGGGTCTCATCTTCCGGCGTCATATCTTTTAGCCTTGTAATACGTTCCATAGGGTTTTCTTGGCAAGAATACTGGAGTGGGTTGCCATTTCCTTCTCCAGTGGACCACATTTTGTCAGAACTCTCTGCCATGACCTGTCCATCCTGGGTGGCCCTGCACGGCATAGCTTATGGCTTCACTGAGTTACGCAAGCCCCTTTGCCACAACACGGCAGTGATCCATGAAGGGGTTAAAAAACACACACACACATACACCAGTTCTTTGTTTTGGCCTGTCTGAGGTAGCAATCAGCAAGCTCTCCCAAGTGTAATTTATAGCAGGTTTGGATGACATTATTTAATTCGGCAATTGTCTCTTGAATGTATGAAATTAAGTCTTCTTACTTATTATTAACCTATTCCAAGTCTAGGCCCTATTCCAGTCATCAGAAAAATGTTGGATCCCAAAGGCCTTGCAGCTGCCTTCTTTTTCCAGTCCCCTAAACATTTCCAGCGGCAGCTTGGAGAAGGCTGACAGCGGGCCTCATTAGACCCTAGATGATGATGGTATGGACACTATGGGAAATGTAGTTCCCATAGTTCTTGGCTAGGGATGTCAGGAACCAAGGGAAATACATTTTCCATGGTTCTGGATGCTAGTGCATGTGGTCACAGCAGCATCTGCACCTTAATGGAGTCTCTCTGCAAACCTGCCCTGTCATAACCACTGCTGACAAGGAAGTTTTTGGAGAGGGATGTGACTGACATCCAATGGCAAGGAAACATTTCAGGTGATTACAAATTAGGCCTAAACCCCTGAGAAGTCTGGCCTGAAGTTGGACTTGGCTTGTGGGAGCAGGATCCAAAGTATAAGATAATTTCTGATGCACATCTCCTTATGAGCTTGGCCCCATCGCTAGTCTGAATGCATCTTCCTTCCATGTCTGGTCTTTAATAAGCTTTTGGGCAACAGTCCCAACTTTGTAAATTCAATAGAAATTAATACTGAGAACAGCTTGAATGAAAACAATCCATTATGCAATCACTTAGACATAATGACCGGGTTCACACAATCATGGATAGAAAATAAGGCAGGGTGGCTTATTTTCTCTCCCTGCATGTGCTGGTCACCAGCTGCCTAATTAGCATAATTAACCTCACTGGGTATAGGTTATGACATCTGAACCTGGCAAGGGTGGGTGGCAAGCCATCTGGGAACCCATGGCTTGTCCTAAGGTTGCTGGGTGCTGTGTAAACCACCAGCTACCTATCCTGATGGGGTTCAGACAAAAACCCAAGCCCAGAAAGGCTAATTATGCTAATTAGGCAGCTTGTGACTGGCATGCACAGGGAGGGAAAATAAGCCCTGATAACCTCTTGTCTGGATTACTGCAGTGCATTATATGTGGGGCTGCCTTTGAAAACAGTCCAGAAACTTCAGCTGGCTCAGGGTAGTTAGATTGTTAACAGGGACTGGCCAATGAGATCACAGTACACCAGAAGGTGGTGCTGGGGGATGATTGCTCTGTGCCGTGGCAATTGTGCCGTGGCAATTGTGCCATGGGGTTCCACAGGGCTCTATTTTATCCCCCATGCTGTTTAACATCTACATGAAACCACTGAAGGAGGTTATCCGGAGGTGTGGGCTGAGGTGCCATCAATATGCAGATGACACCCAGCTCTACCTCTCTTTCTCATCAAAACCAGGTGAGGCAGTGGCTGAATCAGGGCCTGGGCATGGTAATGGACTGGATGAGGGCCAATAAACTGAAACTCAATCCAGACAAGACGGAGGTATTGTTAGTGGGTGGTTCGTCTGCCCGGCTAGGTGATATTCAACCTGTTCTGGAGAGGGTTGCACTCCCCCTAAAGGATCAGGTTCGTAGTTTGGGGGTGCTTTTGGACCCAGAACTGTCACTTGAGGCACAGGTGAACTCAGTGGCATGGAGCACTTTTTATCAGCTTAGGCTGGTATACCAACTACACCCTTATCTGGACAGAGATAGCCTAGCTATGGTTATCCGTGCTCTGATAACTTCTTGTCTGGATTATTGCAATGCGTTATATGTGGGGCTGCCTTTGAAAATGGTCTGTAAACTTCAGCTCGTCCAAAATAGGGCAGCAAGATTGTTAACAGGGATGGGCCTGTGAGCTCATATTACACCAGTACTTTTTCAGCTGCACTGGCTGCCAGTCCATTTCCGGGCCCAATTCAAAGTGCTGGTATTAACATTTAAAGCCCTGAATGGCTTGGGGCCAGGTTATCTGAAGGATTGCCTCCTCCCATATGTGCCTGCCTGGACCCTAAGATCTTCTTCAGGGGCCCTTCTCCAGAGGCCCCTGCCAAAAGAAGTGAGGCAGGTAGCTATTGGGAAGAGGTCCTTTTCTGCTGTGGCACCCCAGTGGTGGAATAAGCTCCCTAGGGAGGTTCACCTGGCACCTACCTTGTATTCCTTTCAGTGCCAGGTGAATAACTTTTTATTTTCCCCAGCATTTTAGCATTCTAGTCTTTTAGCTCTACTGTATTAAATCTGCATTTTAAATCTCTTCATTGCTGCTAGGTTTTATTCTGGTTGTATTTTTATATTGTAGTTTTAAGCTTTTATATTTTATATTTTATGCTGTACTTGTGGTTTTAATTTTTGTGAACCGCCCAGAGGGCTTTGGCTATTGGGTGGTGCAGAAATGCAATACATACATAAATAATAAAGCCACTGTGACTTTTCTCTCCATGGTTGTGTGAACCTGGCCAATGCTTTAGCAAATTCTGATTATCTGCTACTTACAATCAAGTTGCAAAAAATTGTCATCTGCTTTTATTGCTGTTATTTTAAATGTTTTAAGTTGCTGTTTCAGTTAATCTGTATTGTATATTTTATTGTTGTAAAATTGTACTTTGTACACTGCCTCGAGGAGTCATGGCCTCACATGGCTTGTACAGGCCAGATCATAAGTTTTCTGCTGGTATTTGTTGTTTTTATGAATGTTGGCTGTTATATTACTGTTTCCGTTTTTTTTTTTTTTATACTGAATTTCATGGTTGTAAGCTGCCTTGGTTGGGAGGGTTCCTGCCTTGAAAGGTAGCCTAGAAATATTTTAAATAAATACATATACGGGCACGTAGTAAAACATAGACTGCTTGCTATTCCACAGCCCTATTCAGGCATTCAAATTATTTATATTAAGGCTGCAGTCCAATGCACTCCTTGCCTAAGAGAACATCCCATTGATTTCAATAAGACTTAACTTCTGAGTGGACATGTACTGAGTAGACATGTTAGGATTGTACTGTATAGTGATCACATATGTCAATATAATACCTTCTGGAAAGCAGATTTTGGTGAGCTTCAGAAAATTACAGGTTTTCTCTTCCCATAGAGACCAATTCATTGCACTGAGAAGATACTTCTGATATTTTCCACTCGCAGATTAGATCATATTACTCCAGTATGCTTAATAGTCTCATGGCCAGCCTTGCAAAATGAAGCGACCTGCTTCTGATGGCACTATGGCAGCAGTGGTGGGGAATATATGAAAGCAGGAATTGGTGTCTCAGTGGTATGGCAAAACAGGGAGGTGGTGACACTGGAACTCCACTAAAGGTAACAAAACCTTATCTTCACGTTAAGCTTCTTGTACTTACTTTCATAGTCTCATTCCTCTATATCTTGCCTTTCTCCTCAGACTACATGCTCCTCCCAAGAACCTATCCTCTGTGGGTACCAATCTCCTGGCTAAATTTAAGATTACCTTCTATCTGTCATCTGATTTTCTTTATCTTCACAACTTTTAATGCCTTTCTAGCAGACTTTCTTTCTCTGCTATTAGTATAATCAAGCATCTCCTTAAGATATATCCAGGCTGGCTTTTCCTAATTGATTTGCTGTCTTGTTTCCCTTTCTTACCTTTCTTTCCCAATGTGATGTGCCATTCTTTTAAATCTTACCCTACCTCACGCTAAGAGTTTGACTCTTACTTCAGTAAATGAAATCTGTTGGCTTCCTCTGAGTTCCTTTTTGCCTTGGTTTTAGGGATGTCAGAGAATTCTGCCATGGACTGAAATGGGATTGAATTCCCTTCAGTCCGTGCCATGGAATCCTCTGCGGAACAGCACCACGAGGTCCTGTGGAGCCAGCAGTCATATGGCTTTTCTGTTGTTGTTCACAAGGAGTCACAGAATTTTCATAAATAAAAACACAGTATGGTAATATTACGATAATAAATACGTAAGGTTTTTTTTTTTTTTTTAATGAATTGTGCTTACCGCCTTGTTTGTGGGTGTTCTTTTTAAATTGAAATCCTCCTTCTCCATTGGGGAGTTTACTTTCAGCCAAAACACTTCCTCTTCATAGGGGCTTCCCAAAAGAAGGCTGTTTTAGGTGTGCCTGAGAGAGAGAGAAACTATTTGTTTAAAGTAACACTGTTTTGAAGAAAGAAAAGGTCCTGGAGCCCTGCATGATGTATTATTCTCCCTGCTATGCTCCAGGACCAGCATGGTCATTTTAAATGGTTTTGTCATTCTTTAGAACAGCGTTGCTTTTAAACAAATAATTTCTCTCTCAGGCACACCTAAGACAACATTCTTTTGGGAAGCCCCTAGGAAGAGGAAGTGTTTGGGCTGAAAGTAATTACTGCACGTCAGGGCAGGAGAAAAAAATACGTACATATTTACAAAAAATAGCAATTCTTACGGAAGTTATGCAGACTCAAGGAGACAGCTGTAGGGATGTACGAAATGTACTTACCTTTCCGCCGATTATATTTATGGGGGGAGGTGTTCCATCCCTCCCGCCAGAATCCTCGACGGGGGGGGGAGGTGCTCCGTTCCTCCCCCCTGGAATCCTCGATGGCCGGCTGTGCTCCATAGCGGCTCCGTGGAGCAGCTGGCCAGGCCCAGGCCAGAGCCATCCACAGCCGGATTTCCGGCCGCGGAGGGCTCTGGGAAAAAAAAACAAACCCGTGTACGCAAATGGCGGCGGCTATGGCCACTGCCATTTGTGTTCCTTATTTTCGGCTGTCTTAGTCTACGTAAATATTTACGTAGACTATGACGGCGAAAATACAGGGGAATGCAAATAGCGTAGCGGGCGCTATTTGCGTCCCTTTTTGATTTGCCATTTTAGCCTACGTAAATATTTACGTAGGCTAAAACGGCGAATCAAAAAGGGACGGAAATAGCACCCACTACGCTATTTGTGCTCCCCTTATTTTCGCCGTCTTAGTCTACATAAATATTTACGTAGACTAAGACACCAAAAATAAGGAACGCAAATGGCAGCAGCCGTAGATGCCGCCATTTGCGTACGCGGGTTTTTTTTTTTCACCCAGCCATGATAGGCTACGTAAATCTTTACATAGCCTATCACATCTTGAAAAAAAAAAAAACCTGCACAAGTCTGCAAATGGTGGCGGCGGTAGCCGGTCGGAAGACCAGCCGCCACCGCTGCTGCCGCCGCCACTGGAGCCGCCGCCACCCGGAAGATCCGCCCCAGGTAAGTCTCGTCCCGGGAGGGATCCATGGGGGGGTGGGGGGGCAGGCAGTTCCGCCACGGATTTCGGGGGGCCGAATGCACTGGCATTTGGCCTCACCGAGATCCGTGGCGGAATTCTCTGCCATCCCTACAGCTGAGCACAGGAATTACATTTGTCAGTATGGATTTATCTACGTAATTTTCAGAGCGGAAAAAAGGAGAATTCCAGGGGTTGTGAACAGCAGAACGGAGCACTGACTGGATGCAAACTGCAGAAGTCTAGCGTCATGGAAGGTACACAATTCGCACATCCCCACTTGGCTTTGATTTGATTGCAAACATGAAAAGAAGGGCCTGCTTTTTAGGGCTGTGCAAGGAAACCCCCCCCCCAACCTGCTTCAGAGGCCAATTCAGAGCCTCCAAATCAGGCCTGACTCACCTCGGCCTGATTCAGACCCTATCTGACCTGCTTCGAACTCCAGGTCTGAAGCGAGGTTCAGACAGTCAAATTGGGGGGCCTGCCCAGCGGCATGAGCTTCATGCCCCCTCCCAGCTGCGCAAGCCCCCTGCTCTTCACCTTGACCCATGGGGAGCACCTGCAGCTGTCGCCCTCTTCAAGGGAGTCGCCATTTTCTTTTAAAATTGCGACTCCTCTTTTCCAGAAATAAAATCTTATGTAAATGGCGGCTATAAGGCCTTCCTGTATGCAGCATTACAGGCATAAATGGGCCATAACTATAAATGATCCAGATACGTAGTCCACATAACAATATAGCTTTAGAACTATATTGTGAGCAAAGCTCTAGTAACGATGCACAGTATGTGCATCCTTCCTCCCTCCCTCTTCTACACACACACAACATGTCTAGGTACAGTTCACCAAAGCTCACCAAGATGGTGAGCCATTTCTTTTAGAGAAGTAAGCAGTTGTTCATAGCTATTGTTCTGTGGTGAGTTTAGCACAGATCATTTCTCTGCTTCTTTAGTGTTTTCAGTACAAAGTAAATTTGTTTTCATTGCCTTGATATGTCTGGAGAAAAATGCAGCTGGGAAAATGGAAATTCTTATATACGTGAATGGGATCTATGAAGAAAATCTATGGACACCAGCAGAGAATCTTGCCCCCCAGCTGAGAGCTTGCCCCCATTTTGAAATGGCACTCCCCGGTACACTTTATATATAAGTTAAGCAATGACAGACAGGTGGTTGTGATAATAAACTCAGCTACGAATTAAACAGTGCATCGCATTTAGGGATGGACAAACCCACCTCGTCCAGTATTGGGAGATGCCCGCTGAAGCACTGCCCCCACTCAAGTCCCCCCCCCAGACTCATGCTCGAGCCCCTCACAAGCTTGCTGAGCCATCCGCCCTCACCCTGGATCCCATCTGTGAGTGCCTGCCATTTTGCCGAACTTATTTTTATGGAAAAAAGGTGATTAAAAATGTGCATATTTACATATGTGCAAATACGGGCTGGGAATGCTTGATATATGCGATATTAGGGGCATAACTGGGCCATTTATGCCACTAATGTTGCATAGAACAGCCTTTCCCAGTTATGTGCAGTTTTAATTACCTCCTTTTTTCCTTGAAAATAAGCTCGGCAAAATGGTGGGCGCTCACAGACAGGTCTGGGTGAGTGGGGAACATCCAGGAGGGCGTGACCAGGGGCAACCAAGGCCAGAGGCTTGGCAGACACAGTCCAGGGGTGTGTGTGTGTGGGGGAGCCTGACAGACTCCCAGACCCAGTCGGCTGTCCACACCATCCCTAACTGTATTACAGTAGCAAATGTATTACAAACGTATTACTGTATTACAGTAGCAAAGTAGACGTGCCAAAGTTCCTTGGTATATTCAAGCAATGAAGTTGTTATCTTAACTTGAAATTGGAACAGCATGGCATTTATTTAATGAAGTCTTGCAGTGTGATAGTCTTTTCTGTAGTGAATCTATTTATGAAGAAAAACTTCCTACTAATTCACACTTTAATAGGACACTACCAATTATAATCATTTCTACCGAGCCCCCACTGTGAACTTTAACTTGACAATGAATGCTGCTTTTGACATCACCACTTTTATCTACATGCATTTCCTAAACAGATTTTTTTTTAAAAAATAAAAGATGTAGCTATGATATAGCAGCTTTGTTCCTGTTTATTATTCCATTATTTTAAAAAGTGCACTGCCATTCAATAAATGGGGTTATTGCATGTCCTCTAGACAGGATATTAATAATCTAAAAAATCCTGGGGAGAGAATATAAGTGGATTGGCTGCAGGAAACTGATTGACCCCAGTAGGGCTCCATAATACATATGAGCATGACTCATCATAAAATCTGAATACATTTGTGTCATTCTGGAAATGCAGCAAGAGGAACAGTTAAACTTTCTTGTTTCCTAAGGAGCAAAGAATAAACTATTTAGAATTTAGCTCAGGCCCTCAGGCCTAGTGGTTTTCAGGGACTATATCTTCAGGGAATTCTTTCTAGGTAGACTTTTTTAGCAAAGCAACTTCTGCACATTGCACAGGACTCTGGGATGTGTTCTCAGATGCACTCATTTAATGCAAGTGCTGGTCATACTGGGTGGGTTTCACCACTGTTCTGTATAAATGAAGAGCATATCTGGCCTACAACATAGCCAATGCTCCACTGTGGCTGTACATTTCAGAAGGAAGTTGGTAGATGCTGACACACAGGCTGGGTTCAGATGACATGCTAACCCACCATTGGTTGTGTTCAGGAGCGATCCACAATGGGTTAGTGTGACGTGCGGGGGGGGGATGTTTTTCATGCCCCCAATTGGTAAATTACCCACCCCTGTTAGCCACCCTCTGCAATGGGGGTAAAGGGTCCCAGAGTGGCTTAATGTGTCATCTGTCAGGGGATGCATGGATAAATCTGGTCAGTCTGTGGATAAATACCAGTGACCATAGAGACAGCCAAGAGCATCTGGAACGTCTACTGACGCTCTAGCCAGTGGGGGTGATCTCTATGGATGCCATTGCATCACAAAGGCTGGATCAGCCATTGCGACCTGATTCCCACTGCAGTAACTGCTGGGACTGGGAGATGCAGACACAGTGGCGGGATGATGATTCAAGAAACACGCTGTGGGGATAGGTAAGGGAACCATGCTGCTCTGGAACCACGCGGTCATGTGAGGGGCACACGTGTCATGGTTTTCTTATCCCTCCCCGCAGTGTAGTTCCCCTACCCACCCTCTCCCCATGCTTATGTGAAAGGACCCACTGTCTTTCAATACATTTTCTCCGTCATTACTACTTTTCTTATTGAGAAATCTCTGATAAGCTTCTAAGGAATCCTAGGGTTCCCCAGAACACAGTGTGAACAGCACTGGTCTAGTCTATGAGCTGCATTACTTTAGCATATATTTAGTTCATTTGATTTACCCAATTATTTATCATATCCCCTTGGTTTCTAAAAGGTTTGAAGCAGGTCTCTCTAAGGAAGCGCAGCAAATTAAAAGCAGCCCCACAGTGGTCTGTTGTGGGGCAGGAGCGAGGGGAGAGAATCTTGTTACACCCTAAATATGTAACACATGTGTCATGGCATAACCTTTTGTTGGCTAGTGGCAAGCCAATTTCATTTTTTTATTATTAATTTGTGCTCTGGGCAGAACTGAAGCATGATTTGTTCATGCCAAGTGAATCACCAACATTTTCTTGGCCTTGTAAGCCCACTGTATAACACTCCCCCTCCTCCCCCTATCCAATGTATGATTATGCGTATATAAACCCACCATCTTAGGAAACCCCTTCATGCATCAGATAAAGTGTGCTCTAGTTCACGAAACCATATGCCTCAATAGATTGTTAGTCTTTAAAGTGTCACAGGACTCTTTTGCTGTTATTGCTAGAGAAGGCAATCAAGACGGTTGGAACTCCAAGGCTTCATTGTGGAAAAGCGTTGGCTGATGTGTAGCCATCTGGACTTAGTTCTAGGATTCACCAGATTCTGGACGATAGTACCTTCCAGGCTGAAATGGAGTCCTCTAAAATGCATGAGAATTTCCTTTTTATTCATTTTTGATCATAACTTGCCTGTTCTCCCCCTACTCAAAAAAAAAAAAAAAAGAGCTCATTTTTCAGACAAAGCTCACATATTCCTGACCTTGTGACTGCATTCACAAAATGCATGCATTTGGAAAAGGTGCACTTTAAAAATGTGCATTTGGGGAGGAAATGTGCATTTTCATGTTTTAGGCAGTGGGAGAAAAGTACGTATCTGAGTGCAACGCTTCAAAAAATGTGCACCCAAATGAACCCTTTCCCCATTTGAACAACAACAAAAGCTCACATTCAGGAATGGGAATGAGACAGATTGAGTTTTGAGGTTGAACTTGGAGTATCTCAACAAGTTTGAGCGCTGCTGATTCTCCCACCGCTACAGAGAATTTGCAAGGCCTTGCTAAACATAGTTCCTCATAATGAGTTTGCCTTTACAACTTCCTAGGTAAATTAGTTATTTCCAAAGCCCACAGCATTAGAAACACACCAAAGAGGCACTGTCATTGGAGTTACTCTTTTGCCAATCGGTGTATTCTTTCTTTAATCTAAAGCCCAGAGTTGTCCTCATACCAGCGAAGCATCGAGACATGAGGTTTTACGGTTGCCTTCACCGGGAAATGTATGCCCTGCCTTCGACATGAAACACTGAACTTTTTAAATTAACTTTTCATGAACAGATCATGTCACTTTCTAAATTACAAGAGAACAATAATAGGCAGAGTTTACTCTTTGGTGAGCTTATTGACTCAAAATGTTCCAGGCCATTAAATTATAATGAAGACTAATGGGTCTCCCTTGTTTTAGTTCAAATCCATAGAGTTAAGACCAGAAAATTGATTACTATGTGTTTGCAGTATTTTCTCATAATTTTCCTTCCTGTACCCTGAAGGGGGCAATGTAAAATGATGCAGTCCTGGGCCATAACCTGATAGAATCTAGAACCATATCATATATAATATTTAGAAAGCCTATGAAGAAATAAGTATGATTGATAGAGAAAATAAACTATAAGTGTAAAAAATCAAAACCCAGAACAAAAAAAATGTACTCTAGGTAAATGTATTATTTATCAAAGAACTTGGTGCATGGCTATTTAACGAGAATGTTGTGATCATTCAAAATGGTAATGGAAACTGTCACCCTTCTTAAAAATCACTAATCCAACATAATTATCAGTTCCCTTGACAAATACTTAAAATTGAAATCCATGTTCCTTGAATCTAAAACAATTTCCCAAGTTCACTTTCCTATTCACGTCTACTAAAAATAAATGTACAATGGTTTGGATCCTAATTTGGCTTTTATGAATGGAAGGGGTTCTCCAGACCAAACCAAGATCTAGCAAAAGATTCCACAGGTGAAAAGGGAGACACAATTTTTGCTGACCATCCATCATCCCACAGCCCCACCACCTCTATTAGAGAGTATCCCTCAACCCTCTGGAGAAGATTTCAGATTTTTGACTGACACTTTACTCAGGGGATGCCCCCACCAGCAGGATCAGAGTCCATTCTGCAAAACATGGCCCCTACAGGAAATTCCTGACTTGTGTGATGGATAACTTCCTCCTAGAGAAAGTATAGGAAGGAATTAGAGGATTGGCTATCCTTGACTTGATCCTAACCAATGACTTAGTGGATAACGTAGCAGTTACAGGAACTCTGGGGAAAAGTGACCACGTTATACTTGAGTTCTTGGCTCTAAGGGAAGCAAAAGCCAAGTGTAGTCAAACACGTACCCTGGATTTTAGGAAAGCTGATTTTAATAAACTCAGAACAATGATCAGGAAAGTCCCATGGCAAGCAACTCTTAACGAGAAAAGGAGTCCAAGATGGGTGGGAGCTTTTAAAAAAGGAAATTCTCAAGGCACAATCACAAACAATTCCAACAAGAAGAAAAGGTGGAAGACAACAGAAGAAGCCAATGTGGCTTCACAAAAAGCTAAGCGATGACCTGAAAACAAAAAAAGGACACATATAGGAAGTGGAAGGAAGGCCAAGCAACAAAGGAAGATTACAGGCAGGTAGCACAGAATTGCAGGGATGGCCTCAGGAAGGCTAAAGCTGAGAACAAGCTGAGGCCTGAGGTTAGTGGGGGATGCTAAAAGCAACAAAAAGGCTTTCTTCGGCGACGTGCATAGTAAAAGACAGAGGAAAGAACTGGTGGATCAGCTGTTAAGTAAGGATGGCAAAATGATAACAGATGACAAAGAAAAGGCAGAAGTGCTCAATTCCTTCTTAAGCTCAGTCAGTCTTCTCCTGAAAGAGGGTCTATGACCCCCCTGGCAAAGGCAAAGTAAAGGCTGAAGGTGCAGGACTGCAGCTTGAGATCGATAGGCATATGGTCAAGGAACACCTAATTACTTTGAATGAGTTCAAATCTCCAGGGCCAGATCATGAACTGCATCCTAGAGAAATAAAGGAACTGGCAGAAAAACTCTCAGAACCACTGTCTATTATCTTTGAGAAATCATGGAGGACAGTTGAAGTGCCAGATGATTGGAGAAGGGTTAATGTTGTCCCTATCTTCAAAAAGCGTAAAAAGGAGGAACCTGGGAACTACATACGAGTCAGTCTGACATCAATCCCTGGGAAAATTCTGGAGCAGATTCTAAAGCAATCCATCTGTAAGCACCTTGAAAACAATGCAGTGATTACTCAAAGCCAACATGGATTTATAAAGAACAAATCCTGCCAGACGAATCTGATCTCATTTTTGGATCAAGTCACCTCCCTTATGGACTGTGGAAATGCTGTAGACATAATATACCTCGACTTCAGCAAAACATTCGACAAAGTGCCCCATGATATCCTGATGAGCAAACTAGCTCAACGTGGGCTAGATGAAACGATGATCCGGTGGATCCACAGTTGGCTACAGAATTGGAGTCAAAGAGTGCTTATCAATGGGATCTTCTCAAACTGGGGAGAGGTAATGAGCGGGGTACCGCAGGGCTCAGTCCTGGGCCCAGTGCTCTTCGACATTTTTATTAATGGCTTGGATGAGGAGGTGCAGGGAATGCTGAACAAATTTGTAGATGACACAAAATTGGGCGGGATAGCTAATACTTTGGAAGACAGAATCAAAATTTAAAGTGATCTTGATAGACTGGAGCGCTGGGCAGAAAACAACAGAATGAAATGTAATAGGGATAAATCCTTCTTGCATCCTTCTTGCAGCGTGGTGCCCAGTGCTGAGTAGAGGGGAACTAGTACTTCATGGGATTTGGAAGCTTTACTTCTATTAATGCAGCCCAAAATAGTGTTTGCCTTTTTTGCAGCCACATCACATTGTTGGCTCATATTCAGCTTGTGATCTACAACATTTCCAAGATCCTTCTCACTTGTAGTGTTGTTGAGCCACGTACCCCTCATCTTGTAACTGTGCATTTGGTTTCTTTTTCCTAGGTGCAGAACTTGGCATTTATCCCTATTAAATTTCATTCTGTTGTTTTCAGCCCAGTGTTCCAGCTTATCAAGATCACTTGGAATTTTGTTATTGTCTTCCGGGGTATTAGCTATCCCACCCTATATCATAACCTTGTATGTGGCTCGGTAGCTAATGGGCAGCCAGTGCAGTTCTTTTAACATAGGTTTTATGTGAGCATTCCGTGCACCTCGGTGTTCAGTCCTGCCAGCCACGGAAGCTATTTGCATTCCCCCTTATTTTCACCGTCTTAGTCTACGTAAATATTTATGTAGACTAAGACGGGCCAAAATAAGGGACGCAAATGGCGGCGGCCATAGCCGCTGCCATTTGCATACGCACGTTTGTTTGTTTTTTAAAGTCAGACGTGATAGGCTACGTAAAGATTTACTTAGCCTATCACGTCTTTTTTTTTTTTAACACTGGAAATGGCAGCAGCGACAGCCGGTAGGAAGACCGGCCGCCGCCAAAGCCGCCGCCAAAGCCGCCGCCAAAGCCGCCGCCGCCCGGATGATCCACCCCAGGTAAGTCTCGTCCTGGGGGGAATCCGCGGGGAGGCGGGGGGCAGGCCATTCCGCCACGGAGTTCGGGGAGCCGAATGCACTGGCATTCGGCCTCACCGAGATCCGTGGCGGAATTCTCTGCCATCCCTATTCGGGAAAAGGTGTAGTTGGTGTACCAACCAAAGTCAATAATGGCACTTTGGGCCACTGAGGCCATCTGGACCTCCAGCAACAAAGATGGATCCAGGAGCAACCCCAACCTACAGGCTTGCTCATTTGGAGAGAGTACAACCCCATCCACAACAGGCAAAACCCCCAATTCCCAGACCTGTGAACTGCCAATCCATAGGGTCTCCATCTTACCAGGATTCAGTTTCATTTTACTGGCCCTCATCCAAGCCATAACTGCATCCAGGCACTGGGATTTACTTCTGAGTAGACATGTATAGTAAGTCATATTGGACACAGCATGATTATCTCTTGAGTAAACATGAATGGATGTACAAAAATGCAGTTTCCACATTACAGCACATATGAACTAGGATCCAGACAGCACACAAGGGCATCTCATGTGTACCTATGAATTTTCCCGCTTAGGATAATGCCTTTCAAAGTTCCTTTAGTTCAAAAATCAGTTTGAAGAACTGATGCAAGAACAGAATTACTACTTGATAACCTACATGATTATTATGATACACATGATGACTGAAAGCTGACTGTGTGGACAGACTTGACTAAAAAGAATTGCATATGCAAGATCGTACAGATGTTCTCTCTATCGTGCTCTCTCTGTAATGTGCCGTTCATCCATGTTGCAGTCCTTAAATGATGAACATATGTGTGTGACTCAGGCCATACTCAGGACCCCAGATTCCAGAGGTGAATCAGTTAGTGATGTCAGAGGATTCTGCCACAGATCTCAGTGAGGCCGAATGCCAGTGCATTCGGCCCCCTGAAATCCATGGCAGAACAACCCCCCCCCCCGCCCTGCGAAATGGGCCCGGAATGGAGCACTTAACTGGTGCCGTTTGCGCTGCTTTGCAAATGGCAGCAGCGTCCCTGTATAAATACGTAAATATTTATGTAGCCTATCACAGCAAAAAAAGGGAATGCAAATGCTGGCCGCTGTAGCCGCTACCATTTGCGCCCCTTTTTTTGCCGTGATAGGCTACTTAAATATATACGTAGCTTATCACGGCGAAAGACAGGGACGCAAATGGCGGCCGCTATGCCATTTGCACCCGTTTTTTTGCCGTGATAGGCTACATAAATATTTACATAGCCTATCACGGCAAAAAAAACAGGAATACAAATGGCGGCTGCCATAGCCGCTGCCATTTGCTTCCACAGGCTCTGCACGCCTGCGAATGCACCTGGCCGGCAGCTCCGTGGAGCTGCCACAGAGCGGAGCCAGCCGGGTTAGGATTTCAGGGGGAGGCGCGGAGCACCTCCCCCCCCCACGACTCACCCCTTCAAAAAGGTAAGTGACTTTCTCACATCCCTAGACTCAATTGGCAAAAGCATGCCAGAAGAATCCAGGTTCTTGCCCATGCATATGTGCTACACTATCACATCTAAATATGATCCTGTGAGTATCGAGTATACTGGAACAATTTCATCATATCTGACACTCACAGGATCTTATTTAGATGTGATAGGGTAGTACATGATGGAATTGCTCCATTATATACACCCGTGCGCTGCGTATTAATTTTCCAGAAACACTTGGCTGGCCCTTCGACATGCATAGAATTGAGTTTGGGCTTGTATGCGTGAAAGCTGTTGCACTGGGGATGATGCTTGAATAGACCTGCATAGAACTGAGCTGTGGCTTGCACACTTGGTGGGAAATATCCAAATTGGTATGAATTACATCTGGCCCCACCCACTTAGCTTTGGCCCCAACCCATGCTGTTCTTGGCCATGCCCCACTACTCCCACTTAGCTCCACCCACTACTGAAATATGGGCCCAAGACCCTTCTCAAATTTAGGGATGTATGAAAGGTACTTACCTTTCCGCAGATTATG
The DNA here is from genome assembly GCF_057233095.1 of Heloderma suspectum. Lineage (NCBI taxonomy): Eukaryota > Metazoa > Chordata > Lepidosauria > Squamata > Helodermatidae > Heloderma > Heloderma suspectum. Next base: position 179,371,899 of record NC_139461.1, read on the forward strand.
CTGATGCTGGGGGGGAGGCGTTCCATCCCTCCTCCCAGAATCCTGGCCAGGGGGGAAGGCTCTCCGTTCCTCCCCCCGGGAATCCTGGCCGGCTGGCTCTGCTCCGCAGCAATTCTGCGGAGCCGCTGGCCGGCTCCGTCAGCAGCCGGACATCCGGCCGCTGGCTAGCAGGGACGCAAATGGCGACGGCCATAGCCGCCGCCGTTTGCATCCCTGCAGTCAGCCGTGATAGGCTATGTAAATGTTTATATAGCCTATCACAGCTGATTAAAACAAAAACCAAAAAAGACCCGCGTACGCAAATGGCAGCGCCCATGGGTGCCACCATTTGCATTCCTTATTTTGGCACGTCTTAGTCTATGTAAACATTTACGTAGACTAAGACAGCGAAAATAAGGGGAACGCAAATAGCGTCAGCTACGCTATTTGCGCTCCCCTTATTTTCGCCGTCTTAGTCTACGTAAATATTTACGTAGACTAAGATGGCCCAAACTAAGGAATGCACACGGGTTTTGTTTTTTTTCCCAGAGCCCTCCGCGGCTGGAAATCCGGCTGCGGAAGGCTCTGGCCTGGCTGGGCCTGGCCGGCTGCTCCGCGGAGTTGCCGCGGAGCACAGCCAGCCACGGGAGATTCTGGGGGGGAGGAACGGAGCGCCTCCCCCCCCATCGAGGATTCTGGGGGGAGGGACGGAACGCCTCCCCCACCACCATAAACATAATCCGCGAATGGTAAGTGACTTTCGTACATCCCTAGTTTTATCCAAACAAATCCTTTCCAGTGAGCTCTCTCAAGCTGTGGCCTCTCTCTACTCAGGCCAGAAGCAGTAGGTGTAGGCAAAATTTGCCCATAACTACTTCCTGGTGCCTCCCACTGTGGGATGCACAACCTACTCAGGCTGAATCCAACCATTCTTTCACATTGTTACTAGGGATGGTGCAGAATTCCGCCACGGATTTCAGTGAGGCCGAATGCACTGGCATTCGCCCCCCCAAAATCCATGGCAGAATGGCCTGCCCCCCCACCCTTCTGCGGATGCCCCCTGGGATGAGACTTACCTTGGGCAGATGTTCTGGATGGCAGCACCTCCAGCAGCGGCTTCAGCGGCGGCGGCGGCGGCTGGTCTTCCGACCGGCTGCCACCGCCGCCATTTGCAGTCTGGTCTTTTTTCTTTTTTTTTTACATAGACGTGATAGGCTACGTAAAGACTTACGTAGCCTATCACATCTGGGTTAAAAAAAAACAACGCATACGCAAATGGCAGCGGCTATGGCAGCCGCCATTTGCATTCCTTATTTTTCGCCGTCTTAATCTATGTAAATATTTACATAGACTAAGACGGTGAAAAATAAGGAACACAAATGGCGGCGGCCGTAGCCGCCGCCATTCGCGTATGCGTTTGTTTTTTTTTAACCCAGATGTGATGGGCTACGTAAGTCTTTATGTAGCCTATCATGGTTGAATACAGGGACGCAAATGGCGGCGGCTATGGCCGCCGCCATTTGCATCCCTGCTACCCAGCGCCAGATGTCTGGCTGCTGGAGGAGCCGGCCGGCGGCTCTGCGGAATCCCCGCGGACTGGAGCCATCCGGGCAGGACTCCGGGAGGAGGGACGGACCGCCTCCCCCCCCATCGAGGATTCTGGGTGGAGGGACGGAGCGCCTCCCCCCCACTGTGAAGCAGATCCGCAAAATGGTAAGTAACTTTTGTACATCCCTAATTGTTACGTGCCTTCTCTTTTGTGAAAGGAAAAAAAAGGAGGCTGAAATGCTATCATTGAAGACAACCACACTGCTGTAAGCATGAAAGGGGGTTTTCTATAGGGCTGTGCACCGCTTCGGCCTGAGGCCTGAATCCCAAGTCAAAGCGGGCTGCTTCGGGTCACTTTGTACCCCTTCCGAGGTGAAGCAGAGGGAGCACAAAGCGACCCAGAGCAGGTCGGGTGTTCAGTGCGCTTCAGAACTTCACCCCCTGGTGCCTCCAGGTCCTTACCTGAGCCTCCTTCTCCACTGCTGCCGCCGTTTTCTCCTTGCTGCTGCCACTGCTGCCTTCTCCACCTCCACCAGCTCCTGAGTCCTGGACGCACAGTGACTGTTCTTTCAGGGAGTCACCATTTTTAAAATGGCAACTTCCTGGAACTTCCAGGAGGTTGCCATTTTAAAAATGGTGACTTCCTGCAAGAAGATGAGTCACCATGCATCCAGGCCTCAGGAACTAGTGGCAGCGGAGAAGGCGGCGGTGGCAGTGGCGGCAGCAGAGAAGGCAGCAAAGGCAGCGTGGCAGTAGGCAGCAATGGAGAATGCGGTGGCGGCAGCGAGGAGAATGTGGTGGCAGTGGCAGAGAAGAAAGTGGTGCAGTGATGGAGAAGGCAACGACTGTGGTGGAGGAGGAGGAAGTGGCCCAGGTAAGGAGCCGGGGGGTTGCGTGAGGGGGTGGGGGGGACCCGAAGCGGGGTTTGCCATCCAAATCCTGGTTCAGGTTCAGGGCTGAGTTGGGTCAGGGCCCCCCAAATCTGCCTGAGCCGAATCAGGCCCACCTCAGAAGCCATGAAGCAGCTTCCAAGTTGGATTGGGGGGTCCCTGCACAGCCCTAGTTTTCTAAAATAGTAAGAACTTTAGAAAAGCTCCTTTCTAGCTGAAATGCCTGAGAAAAAAAAGGCATGCAGACTGTGCAGGTGCTTGTAATCAATCTCGATTTGAATAATGAAGTTTGTTGGATAGCCATCCAAGCTCAGTACACATATGAGAATTACAAACATAGCAGATTTGACTTACAAGCTACCTAATTTCACGGTTTGCCAGCATCCCTAGTTAGAACCTGGTAAGGGAATTCTTACAGAAATCCTTACATTTTCTCTATTTTCCATCAAATAAAATCAAGGTAGTTGCCCTTCTTTCCCTACAGTTTCTTAAGAATTAATATATTAATGTCAGGCACAGGTTTTCCACTCATATGTTTAGAGCCACTTGTAAGATTGTTCCTTCCTTCTTTATAGCCTTCCTTCTTTAAGAAAAAAAAAAAATGCCTCTGGAGATTGAGAGGCAGATCTGTCATCTGAAGGGGAGAAATCTTCTCAGCTTTAGATAAAAGAGAGGTTTGCTAAAGTGTGAGCGATGTTCCTGAAGTAATGAAGAGTGAAAATAATGGCATCACAAGCCTTCTCTTGCTTTAGGATGAAAACCAAGTCAGCCACACACTCTTATCAGTTGTAATAAGATTCGTTTTTGCACAAGAGTTGCTGAAATTCCCAGAAGTTCATACTGACATGTAGCACTGTGCCAAATTTTTCAATCTGTTATTTTTGACCATTTGCCGGGGGGAGGGGTGAAAAGAAATTGCATCCAAAAAATTGTGGGAAGGGGTGAGAATTCCGGAGAAATGTCTCAGGGTGCAGGGCTTCAGTGCTTACCTTACTGTACGGAAGTGGCTGAGGGGTGTATCTACTCTTTATTTTACTGTGTCCCCCCCCCCGTTCTGTCCTTGCAGTCTCTCCGCCTGCATGAGCTTCTTGGAAAGCCGCCTAGAGGACTTAGCCAGGTCTTCCTCCCTTGGGGCTTCCCTGTGCTGCTGCCTGCAGAGGGCCTGAAAGCTGAGAGAGGCATTTTTGGTTTTGCTCTGTTGTTATTAAAAGTCCTTTTAACAACAACAAGAGGAAAAATAGTAAGAAAAAGAACAAATCTTTGCTCAGCTTTCAGGCGCTTGGCAGGCAGCCGCACTGGAAGGTCCCAGGGGAGGAAGTCCTGCTGGAGTCCTCTAGGGGGCTTTCAAAGATGCTCAAGCGGCTGAAGAGGCTGCAAGGACAGAACGTGGGGGGGAACGTTCAAAGAAAGAGCACACAGACACACCCCTTGGCCACCTACTTACACTAAAGTAAGCACCGAAGCCATGTGCCCTGAGAAATGTCTCCGAAATTCTCAGCAATCCAACCAAAGAGGCAGAAAAAATGACCACCTCTTTCGCAGGGAAACAAAGAGGCTGCCCAAGGGCAGGTGGGGTTTCGGCACAGCACAGCTGGCTGGCATCCTTCAGCAAAACCACTGCCTCCTTTTTCTTTTCATGGATGAGGCAGAGCACAACAAATCTTTTACTCATGGCTTTCTGCAGTTATAAAACTTGTGGCTCACTTCTTGCCAATGAACCATTGTCTACTTCAGTCTTGTGTCCAACCTGGTGCCCTCCAGATGTTTGGGACTACAACTCCCAGCATTCCCAACCACTGGCCTTACTGGCTGGGGCTGATGGGAGTTGAAGTCCAAAACATATGGAAGCCAGCAGTTTGGGGAAGGCTGACCTAAGGCCACAATCCTATGCATCTTTAGACAGACAAAAGGCCTACACCTCCGAACATCCCCCAGGCAGCTATGCTGGCTAGGGAATGCTGGGAGTTGTAGGACTTTTTTTCTGTCTAAACATGCATAGGATTGTGCCCTAGGAGATCAGGGTTACTCCAGCTCACCCAAGGAACTGCTAGAAATCTTAGGCAAAACACTGTTTCTTGACATCATGAATGACTCATAACAGCCATGCTTGGCCAAACCCAGGCAAACCACAGCATGATTTTTATTTACAAATTATGCCAACAAGAGTGGTATGTTATGAGATATTGAGTGGTGTATTACAGTAAACCAGTCAGAATACCAATATCTGATTTTTAAAAAAAAATCAGAAGGATAGCTAACAGTAGGCGAAAACAAAAAATTTATCCTCCACATCGGAGTCATTTATCCAAATAACCTTGCTGGGGAAAGGAAGGTGACTTTTTGATAATCAGAAATTCACATGCAGAAAAGAAAAGCTTGCATTGCGACCAGATATGGACACAGGTCAGAGCAAGCTCTGGCATGGAACCCTGAGAACCTTGACAAGCTCGAGCTTTGCAGATCCACACATCCCTCGATTCTACATGAGGAGATAATGTGTGAAAGACTTATGTTCTCCTGCTGGGAGCGCAAGGTCAAGATCCAAAGAAGGGCCATATTTGTGTAGGTCAGAACTGTACTGAAGCCAGAGCTTCATTTGGTGTTTCTGCCACAGTACTTGCTTTAGTGCTGAATAGGGATGTACGAAAATCACTTACCTTTCGGGGATTATGCTGATGGTGCAGGGGGAGGCGTTCCGTCCCTCCCCCTGGAATCCTCGCTGGGGGGGGAGGCGCTCCATTCCCCCCCCCTGGAATCCTGGCCGGCTGGCTGTGCTGCGCAGCGATTCTGCGGAACCGCCGGCCGGCTCCACCAGCAGCCGGACATCCGGCCGCTGGCTAGCAGGGACGCAAATGGCGGCGGCCATAGCCGCTGCCGTTTGTGTCCCTGCAGTCAGCCATGATAGGCTACGTAAATGTTTACGTAGCCTATCATGGCTGAGTGAAAGAACAAACAAACGTGCGTAGGCAAATGGCGGCGCCCATGGGCGCTGTCATTTGCATTCCTTATTTTGGCACGTCTTAGCCTACGTAAACATTTACGTAGGCTAAGACGGTGAAAATAAGGGGAACGCAAATAGCGTAGCGTCTATGCTATTTGCGTTCCCCTTATTTTCGCCATCTTAGTTTACGCAAATGTTTATATAGACTAAGATGTGCCAAAATAAGGAACGCACATGGCGGTGCCGATGGGCACCGCCATTTGCATACGCGTTTTTTTTTTGTTTTTTTTTAATCAGCCGTGATAGGCTATGTAAACATTTACGTAGCCTGTCACAGTGTTTTTTTAAAATCTAGCTGTGATAGGCTACGTAAATCTTTATGTAGCCTATCACGTGTTTTTTTTTAAAAAAACCTGGAAATGGCGGCAGTGGCAGCCAGGCAGAAGACCGGCCGCCGCAGCCGCCGCAGCCGCCGCAGCCACCTCTGCCGAACCGCCGCTGGAGCCGCTGCCGCCAGGAAGATCCGCCCCAGGTAAGTCCCGTCCCACGGGGGTGGCGGGGGGGTGGCGGGCCATTCTGCCACCGATTTTGGGGGGCTGAATGCTCTGGCATTCGGCCTCCCCGAGATCCATGGCAGAACTTTCGTACATCCCTAGTGCTGAAGAGACAAGGCACTGTTCAGGTTTAAAAGCAGATTGCCTCTTCAGCAGTAGGATGTACTGCAGCCAGTGCAGGCTGGTGGCTGTGATTTTGGTTCTGGCTGGTTCTGACTAAAACCCAGAATGGATGCCTCAACAAAATTAGGGGCCACTGACCTCCATTGACCGCAGCGAGAACAGCAAGTAAAGCTACAGATGTGAACACAGCTCCATCTTGGGTGTCTCTGTGTCTATTTATTCATAAAGAAAATATGTTCCTTGAACGTTCAATATAATACAGTCACTTGAGTGACTCAGGTTACACTCTTGTTTCATGAGCAATTTTGCATGAATCCCTGTTGTCCTCATCTCTTAAAGGTCAGCCTGTGTCCTTCAAATTGCAATCTCAAACACATTTACCCGAAGTAGAATCACTCAAAGACAAACCAATGAACTCCTCTGAAAGTATGACTTGGAGGTTACTTACACTTTTGCCTGTCAAAATCTCATCTCAGGAGTCTAAGCTTGAGTCAAATCCATGGCTCGTCTTTCACCATAAAAGAAAGAATGGTAAAACATACAGCCTAGCATTCATTGAGTGCAGCTTCCTTCTAGTACCTGCTGTTAGGATGCTAAGTGTCATTGTTCAAATTAGTGCCGTGCCAAAAATTTCTCCCACATTTTTTCGACCTTTCTCATTCAATTTAATAGAAGAGAAATTCCTTTCCAAAAGAAGTTCAGTGGTGAAGAAATTTCAGAGAAATTCTCATGAGCTGGGTTTGGATTTCTTGGGCTTAGCTTACTTAGGAGGTGGCTGAGGAGTGAGCACAAGTGACATTTTTCGTTGTACAATAATAATCTGTCTGTCTGGCCATCTATAATCTCCTCAGCTTCCTACACTAAAGCCCAGTTTAAGGCACCATGAGGTAATTCCATAGAGCTTTTTTCAGATGAGGACATGCAGGCAGCCTGGGAGGCTGGCTGTGATTAGGTAAGCTCAGAAACACCACAGAAATACATTATAAAACATCCTGAATGAGGCAGAACAATGGAAGCCTCTTTTGGGGGTGGGGGAACTTTCAGGAAACTGGAGGACGGATGGTGGCAGAGCTAGTGGTGGCAGGTTGCACTGGGGCTTTGCTCCAGCACTTTTTTCAAGCCAGCAGTGCCCAGCTGGGTCGCAGTCTGCTAGGGACGGAGGGGGAGCAGAGGGAGTGTGGGCAGCTGCTTCTTGGCTGCCTCTCCTCTATGACGCAGAGCTGGCCAGACAAAGGGAGTGAGCGAAAGATGGAGCCTGAGGGAGCTCTGCAGCCTCCTCTCGCCCCCCCTTCTCCTCCTCAGCTTTTGGCTTCTCCGCCCGTCCCTGCTCCATGCCTGCACACTCGGCACTGTCCTCATCTCCTGCAACACTGGCCACCTGTTCAGGGCTGCTGCTGCAGTGCTGCTAGCCACACAGCAGCAGGAGAGGGGTGTGTGTGCTGCCACCATAATTTACTTATGGGGCAGGGCAGGTGGCTGGTTTGTGCCAGTTTTTAGGATTTATTACACAATCCTATGCATGTTTACCCCTATGCCTTACTCTCAGCTGCACTGTTTTGGGATCCCAGTTGAAGGCTGTATAGCCTACAAGGTTGTACAATCTTAGACGGGGGCATGGCTGTGAGGGGGTATGCCTATGACTGTCACAAAGGGACCTTGCCCTTCTGAATTTGCCACTATACTACTGGGCAGAGCACTAACTCCACCTCATCCCTGGAGCTTGGAGCTAGGGATGGCAGAGAATTCCGCCACGGATCTCGGGGAGGCCGAATCCCAGCGCATTCGGCCCCCCAAAATCTGTGGAGGAATGGCCTGCCACCCCCCACCCCCCCTGCAGATCCCCCCAGGACGAGACTTATGTGGGGCGGATCTTCCGGGTGGCGGTGGCTCCGGCGGCGGCTCCAGCGGCGGCTCCGGCGGCGGTGGCGGCGGCCGGTCTTCCGACCGGCTGCCACCGCTGCCATTTCCCATGTTAAAAAAAAAAAAGACGTGATAGGCTAGGTAAAGATTTACGTAGCCTATCACAGCTAGGTTTAAAAAAAAAACGTGATAGGCTACATAAATCTTTACGTAGCCTATCATGTCTGACTTTTTTAAAAAAACACATATGTGTACGCAAATGGCTGCGGCTATGGCCTCCGCCATTTGCATTCTTTATTTTGGCCCGTCTTAGTCTACGTAAATATTTATGTAGACTAAGACGGCGAAAATATGGGGAATGCAAATAGCGTCCGCTACACTATTTGTGTTCCCCTTATTTTCGCCATCTTAGTCTATGTAAATATTTATGTAGACTAAGATGGGCCAAAACAAGGAATGCAAATGGCGACGGCCATAGCCGCCGCCATTTGCGTATGCGCGTGTGGTTTTTTTAAAGTCAGACATGATAGGTTACGTAAAGATTTACATAGCCTATCACGGCTGACTACAGGATGCAAACGGCGGTGGCTACAGTCGCCGCCATTTGTGTCCCTGCTAGCCAGCGGCCGGATGTCCGGCTGCTGGCGGAGCCGGCTGGCAGCTCCGCAGAATCCCTGCGGAGCACAGCCTGCCAGCGAGGATTCCAGGGGGAGGGATGGAGCACCTCCCCCCCCCCAGCGGAACCCAGCGGAGCCAGGTAAGGCCAATTTCGTATATCCCTACTTGGAGCTGGACACAACACTGCCCCACCTGCATTGCAGTGGATGCAAAGTGGGGCTCTGCCTGCTAAGACAGTTGATGCTGTTGCCGCTGCAACATGAAAACCCCAAACTCCTTGCCAAAAAAGAAGGAAGCTGTGCTAAAAGCCCTGCCAATGGGGAGCCCTACCTGGGAGAAACTTTTGAGAATGTCTCCTCCCCCTGGAGAAATTAGGTGAAATTGTCTCCCAGATTTCTCTGCCCACAAGTAAGTTGGAGAATTTCAAGACGCCATTTTTTCACACAGCTCTAGTTCAAACCTTTCCCTTGCTTCATAAAATGGGAACTAAGCATTTACCTATTGTGTAAAGCCCCACAAGCCTGCTGATGAAAGGAACAATGGTGTATGAAAGGTATGCCACAGATCAGAGATGGAGAGCCAGGCCCAATCCCCAAAGCTGTTTTCTTTTCTTTTATCTGAATCCTGGCAGTCCCACCAAATTTCAGTCAAAGTACAATACAATATGTCAGTCTTTCCACATGAATAAATAGCTATTTTACACTGTAATGCAGAGGTGGGCAACTTCTGTCTCACCAGATGTTTTGGCCTATAAAAACTTCAGCCCTAGCCAACACAGCCAATGGTGAGGGATCATGGGAGTTGTAGGCCAAAGCACTGGAGGACCACAAGTTGCCCATACCTGCTTTAAGGGCACATCCCTCTTTTGGATTTTATATGTAAGATTTATGTAATATATAAATGCACGCTATTTAAGCAAGGCTGTGCCTGAGCACATACGCTCCACAACTGGGAAATGCCTACTGCTAAAATGGTGCCAAGTTGTTTGTGCAGGAAAATGCACTTCTCCTCCCCTTCCTGAACTGTTGCTTGGGGAATAGTGTGGCCTCCAAGAATCTAGAACTTGGCCGGAGACTTTACTTACTGGTTAACATGTCCAAATTTGTTTGGAAGGAGGCTTTGGCATTCCTCTCATTTTCTCTATCTCTACTTCTAGAAAGCACTTTGGTAAACCTTGAGTTTTCTGAAGTTTCTTGCTTTTTATTCTGGGGCAGAGGAAGATATATCTGTCTCTTTTTCATCGGACCTCTGAGGCCTTATCCATAATGCACCTACATTACCTCAGCTTCCTTCTCATGCCCTTTCTGTCCTAGTGTGCCAATGGTTGCTTGCTTGCTTGCTTTCTACTGTGTCCTCTTTCCCATATCTTCACTAGCCACTTGTCCATCTCTTTGGATTCTTCTTGGCAGTATTCACTAGCCAGTTATCTTTCCCCTGGAATCATTGCCAATCAGTTGACTAGTCTCTCAGGTTCAGTCCCGTGTACCTATTCTGCTACATCACTCTGCTTTCATCCCAAGAAGTTATGGGGGCAACTACAATCATCTCTCCGTTCTCAGATTCTTCCTTTAATTATGGCAAAGCATACACCACTCCCTGGCAGAGGCAGGGATGTTGAAACCCAAAATGAGGAAGTAATTAACTCAGCTACTGATCCATTTTTTACAAGAATGCTAACATTATTTAACAAGAAGGCACTATTTTTAAAGGAAAAAATGCACCGGGTGATAAATGGATTGTGTCTAGATGGAATCTTTTAAAATTCACATTATAATCATTAATTTTTATGGGCCTGAGAGTAAGAAACTTTAAAGCTCACTGAGCAAACACTCAGCTCTCTGTGAATATAATTGCATTTCAAGATGACAGTAGACACAACTTCAGCTGAGATAATTGTGTCATGCAGATCAGACCAAGCTCTTCACAGGTCATTCTCATTTCTTAATACTTTGTTTTTAAATATGGGTGCATGCTAATTCACTAATGTCAAACAGAAAAGAAAAATACTAATTCATTTTCTGAAGAGTGGTGACTGAAATGTTCTCAACCCAAATCTAAGCTTAACTTCATTCTATTTAGGCTAATGACCCTGTTGATTCTAGTGAAGTGAGGTTTTATATATCAACCAAGAAATGGCAAACAGATGCACCAGCTCAGGCCTCCACAACTGCGACTCCCCAAACCAAATACAGCCCACCAGCCACGCCTGGTAGGTGCCAAGTGCTTAACAATCCCCCCATTTTTCCAGTACCAAAGAGGCCCCAGAAACATCATGACATTAGTTGGCCACCCTATATGTAGGGAATATGTCAATGTTGGTTCCAGACAGTTTCTCATTTTTCCAAACATGAGTTTGTTTTGTCCAAATTCCACATCAGGATACAAAAATATTTTTGGAATGGTCTGCACAAAAATTCATATGCATTTTCATGCACACTTCTAACGTATGCACTATTGGGCACACTTTGCATGTTCTGTCCACTTTTCCTTAATGAATGCATTTTTTTTTAAAGCAGATATCCCTAGTATGACTTTTTTTGTAAGCAATTTCCACTAATATACACATTTTTGTGTGCACTTTTCCATAATGAATGCCTTTTGTATGCTTATTTACCTAATGGATGCATTTGGATGCATTTTTCAGTGGAAAAGTGTTTTGCAAAATTCAGTGCAGTGTGAATTTTGGAGAACAAGTGTGGTTTGGTTCATTTATTTGTTCAGGTGACGTAAATTAGGTAAGCTTATATAAAAATTTTGACCAAACAAATTTCTCACCCATCCCTGGATGGCTGGTAGTTGAATTCAGCTTGGTGCGGGTCACTAATTGTTAGGACCGGCACTAGCCATTCATTGAATGGAATCTATATGAATGCCACAATATTCTTCTATGATTGCTTTCTGAAGCATTGTCTGTTCAGGAGTATCTTTAATCATAATTGCAGCACAGATAACAACAACAGTAATTTTTAATTTCAAAATGGAAAAACAAAAAAGTTTTGGCAGATGGTGTTTGAATGCTCTTATAACACTGATCTAAATATATGAAATGACAAATATTGATTGCCAAAAAAATATTATTATAAGAGAGAGCTGCTGAATTATAGATGTGCCTCCCTTTTCTATTATTATAACATAGCAGATTTTTAAGAAAGATGGACTGGGGGGATGTTTTGACTGAACTTGTGCTGTAGCTGGACAACCTACTAAAAGGATACAAGAAGAAAGAAACTGAACTTATACCAGCAAGTACCAAACCCTGTGAGAATTCTGGAAAACAGTAATGGAGATTAGAGCTGGAGGAAAGCCATCTGTATACCTTGTGTTATGAGGAGACTTCATCATTTCCCTAAAAACAGAAAAAAAAAGTCTACCTGTTCATAGTGAATACATAGCCATTGGGAAACTCAGTAGTAGAGTACTTGCCTTTCATGGAGAAGGTCCTGGGTTCAATCCTTGTCACCTCCAGCTAAAAGGATCAGGTGGCAAGTGACATAAAAGACCACTGTCTGAGACCCTGGAGAGCCACTACCACTTAGGATAGAAAAGATGGGCAGGGGGCCTGGTATAAGACAACTTTACATATCCCCTAATTGCAGGCATTCCTTTTCCTTTGGGAGGAAATGTGGGTGAGTCTCCCATATGTTTGTTTTTTAAGGACATAATCCAATAAGGGCCACCATTTTGAAAGTATCTAAAGGGATGGGTAAAATTTACCAGAGCCAGCCAGATTTTCAGACAAGATCCATGGCTAACTAATAAGGAAAGGGAACTACCAGAGCAGTTTCTCAGGTGTACTTGTACTTCTCAAACTCTTATCAACTTTCTATTAACTTCATCCAAAAGTCCTACCAATATATTGCCTGGGTGGAAACCCTCAAATGTGGTGCTAAGTGAAATTTGGTTAATCTCCTTCTATGTAACTCCTTGAAGTTTACATTGGGGTATCTTCCTGCAACATTGCAGCAAATATTCTTTCATAACCCATATTGTGACATGCCCTGGTGGCTGTGCTCTTAAGTACTCATTTGGTGGCTTAAGAAATATTGTCCCCAGACTGTAAAGCTATATTTGAATAAGATTACCATGAAATATATTTTGATGAAAACCTGTGGCATTCTAATTCTAAACTAAAACTTTGAGCAGACACGATTAGGATAATTTTGTGTTTTTATGAGGGATGTATGGCCCCTTCTCCAATAAATTTTACTGAACTTCTTTAACATCCCTTGAAATTCTCCAGGTTGTTTCACCTGAGGTGTCAGGAACCGACCTGCTCATCTGAGGAGGCCTGACTACACTCTTTTACTCAGGTTCCTGACTAAAGCCCCTCCTCTGGGTTTTACCAAAGAGTGAATTTGTAGCCTAAAAAACCTCTATGGGCTGCTTCTCCATGAAAGTAGAGATTAACTTTAGGACTTCTTCACATGGAGCTTTCATCCTGCTATTGGGATTGCTTGCTTGTGGAGGTCTGTGGGCCCTTTAGATGATGTCATGAACTTCCAGGGCATCTCCTGTACTAAATGACCTTTATTCTGTTTTTAAACAGATTGGGGATAATGCATCAAATTACCCTGCTGGAGTTCCCTCTATGAAAAAGGAAAAGCCACAAGAAGAGGACCTGGATCAATGAACATATGGAAGACTCAGAGAAGGGGGAGAAGGAGGGGGAAAGGGGAGGGGGGAAAGGAAGCATGTGTCAAGGGAGTCCATTGTGCTCCTGCATTTAAAATGGAAGCAGAGAGCCCCATTTTAAATGCAGGATTTTAGGCCGGTGTAGAGATGCTCTTCAAGTAACTGTATTTAAGTTCAGGATACATGTCACATCAGAATGTAACATGTGAGCCATCTATCAACAAGTGAAACATTACAGTGGCATTGGATTACTGTAAGAACAAGTTCCCTTTATGAAGAGCTCACATGAAGAGCGGTGCTGGTGTAGAGATGTTATTAGAATGACTGTTTATTAAGGAACCTCACTCAATAATGCCCCCCCACCTTAAACCAGTAACATTCACTCATGCATCTAAGGTGTGGGGAACCTCTTTCAGCCCAAGGGTTAAATTTAATTTTAGAGAAGCTCCTGGGGGCCATAATCAAGTGGTGGGTGAAGCCTAAGGCAAAAGGTGGTGGGCCAAAACACTAAAGACACCAGCATATTTTAGCATAAAGCCCTTACTGCCAGTAACAAAGCATCAGGATACAAATTTTTACATTCTGGAATGCAGGAATAGCCTGTGCAAAAGCTGAGAAACATGAAAGAAGTTGTGGTTGGGTGGAAGGGAGGGTCCAGGTGAAGAGGGCATGTCCATCTGGGCCGGATTTAGCCCACAGGGCTGAGGTTCCCCATCCCTGAAAGCACATGAGGTTATTACTGAGCCTGCTGAACTACACTACTTTAGAGCATTTAAACTCCCAAAAGTTATTGCAGTTATTACCGATAGATACTGAGTGATGAGGCATCAGCCTGTACACATAGGAATTTAGAAATTAAACCAAAAGATAAAAATAATTATAGATATTCTACTCTGGCTCTGTATTGCTGAGCCAGCTCTAAGTTGTAGGACGTTACTAGGCAGAGTCACTTGTTGATATAAAACATGGTAGACAGCATTTCCCCAGGATGGATGGTTTATTTATTTATTTACAACATTTGTATACTGCTATGTGATATACACATCTTAACAGATTCTTACCCCCACCCTACCCACAGGAAAATGCTCTCTTTCCAGTATGGTTCTTGAGTCAGAGTTTGGATCAGCCTATGGTGAAATTATTGTTGAAGTTGGTCTTTGTTTATTATGGAACGGAAGGCAAATGAGGCAGGGAAGGAATAACTATCTGTCAAAAAAGAGATGTTCCTTCACAATTACTAACACAGTGGGCACTTATCAGTCTGCTGCTGGGGTCTCCAATGTGGTGCCTATTGGCACCACTGTGCCTGGGGAAATTTTTCTTGGTGCCCACCAACTTCCAGACTCTCCTAGTTTTTTTTTATTTCTTAGGGTTTTTAAAAGATTTATTACTTAAACATTTTTAAACTGGGGGGCTGACATGCTCAGAAGAGATATGCTGCCCTCCAGCATCATCTTTGATTTCAAAAGGTGTGTGTGTGTGTGTGTGTGTGTTCTGCTCTGGCATGTAGACCCTATCTGCACCTTGAACTTAGGTTCTTGGGCAGGTTACATTTCCTTTAGTCTCACCAATTTGCCCTCTGGGAAATAAGTGTTTTGTGACTGGGCATACCCATCATGGCAGCCATTTTATGAATGGGCAAGTCCCCCATAGTGCCCATGTCTCCCTCAGAATTCCAAATGTGCCCACAAAAATGGCTAGGGACCCAGTCTGTCGTCTCATCAAGCAGAAAGGGTGTGGATAGTAGGTATAAGATATGGTCCAGGGGGCACTATTGTATTGCCACTTCATGGAATGCAACTAATCCAGCATGTTATTGTAACAAGCTTTGGGGCCAATCTCTAACCTATAGCTAGTGTATCAAAATATATCCAACAATGGGTTTCTTCATTATAGATGGAACCTCCAAATTCGCTGTGAATTTTGTTCTAGATTCAATCCGGTGGCAACCTAGGACATGAAGAACAATTCCCCACAATGGGAAGGGCTAAAGTAGAGCACCTGCTTTGCATGCAGAAGGCCCCAGGTTCAATCCCTGGTTTCTCCAGGTGAGGCTGGGAAAGACTCCTGTCTGAAATCCTGGAGAGCCACTCCCAGTCAGTGTGGACAGTACTGAGGGAGATGAGCCAATGGTATGACAACTCCCACCCCCCACCCCCCCGCCAATCTGCTGGTCCTCTGAAAATTATTTTGGCTTTCCTTAACATTTATCAGATATTTCACCTCAGAAGGAATTCCAGCTTTGCTTTGAGTTTCACTTTAGATGGCAATATTAGCCCTACCTTCTACCATATTTTTGGATGGATAGTTTTATAGCCCAGCCAGCCCTCCTTCAAGAAGGAGTTGTACATTGAGATATGTCATTTTATCCTCACAAAAGCATCCTCACAAAGCCACCCGCAGAGCTTCAAGGCTCAGCCGAGAACTTGACAATGCAGAGGAAACATGGCTACCGAAGAAAACAGCTCCACCCACCACATCTCCTCCTCCTCTTTTCCTCCCCCTCAGTAATGTGTAGCAATGCTAGATTTGTGATGTGACATCATTACACTTTGTTTTCCCCCAGTCCCATTATACTGCATTGATGTTCAATGGTGTTATATTAGGGATGTCAGAAAAACCCACAACAGCTTCAAATGAGTTGGGAGTTTTATGTGAACCCAACCCACAGATTTCACAGTGGACCAGCTTTTCCCGAGTCACATGGATGTGGACTTGCAGACAATTTTTTTTTTTTTTTAACTTTCTGGAATTTTATACAAATTTAGTCACAGGAAAAAAACAACAACAACCACAGACCAAAAATACACATTTTCCCCATAAGCTAAAGCCTGAAAAGGTACATTTGGGTGATTTGCACATTGTGGGGGGTTCTGCACATTTTTGGAAGTGAGCATTTGCACACAAACACAAGTTGGGGAAATTGAGAAAAATCTGATTCCATCAATGAGCAGAACAAAAGGTGCCTGACAATGCCCAAATGCAGATGGAACGGATTTAACAAAATCTGTACATCACTAGTCATATCATACCACATGTTTAGTATTATTAGAGTCTATTAACTGGTTTCCTGGCACTTGCTGGTTTCCTGGCTCTTGTGCAGTTTTTTGGTCCTCAAGTTGAAAGAAGGTTCAACACCCCTGCATTAAGACAGTAATGGGGAAGCGGAGAGGAAATGCCTGGGCTGTTGTTTTCAATGCCTGCCATGGATTTGAACCTAGATATCCTCAATTGAAGTATCTATCCCCTATATTGTATAGCCCTTCAGATGACTTAAGAAGATAAAAACAACAAATTTGGAATGGAAAGCTTGCCAGGCCATAGTAATGGACTTATAGCAATGTTCCTTTGTTTGACTTCTGAGATCCTTGCAATGTAGGCCGTTAGCGAAGGTTTCCATCTTTGTTGTACTTCTAATGAAAGAGCCATTAATTGACCTTGGATGATTACACCATGAAATAGATTTATTTAGTGATCATAAAACAAAAGTTTAAGTGCTCAACTGGCTGGCACTGCATACTTCTGACAATGTGGCAGATTTGTCAGCCCTAAGTGTGGGGAAGGCGCTCTCTTAGGAAATTAGTAGCTCAGCAGTTTGACAACAAGGTGTTACTGTAGAAATGCAGAGTCTTATAATTGCTACTACCAAGTCAGTGCCTGTACCAATGACACCGGACTGGATGTTACACACTCTCAGTATAATCCAAGAGAAATCACTGTAGTTTATGAATCTTAATTTAGCTAACAGCCATTCCAACAGGCTGTACAGAAGAAGATGAGAGGGGAAGCGATGCCATTCCACCAGCACAGCTGTCAAACTATTTGATTTTTCCACCCTCTTCCATTACCATCCCTTTTCCTTGTGTGCTGGGTCTTTTTAGATTGTACATCTGTGAGTAGGAACTGTCTTGTTTTTGCTGATTGCATGTAAGCTGCTCAGGGTGCCTTTTTGGCTGAGGAATGGGATAAAAATAATTTAGAGGAAAAGTGTGACACTATTTATTATTAAGGGCGCAATCCTTTTTTTTAATCTTCTTTTTTTATTTTTACAGTGCTGACAATAGTATATAAAATATACAACAAATAATAATACCAAATATTATCAGCAATTTAAACAATAGAGAATATAATCAAATTTATCAACAAAACCAGCAAATATCACAAAGTTCCCAATAACACAAAAGGCTGTACATTCTCTTGATTTTTGTTACACCAATACATTACAAATAAGGACTACTTTTCTGTAAATCTACTATGTTGCTGTCTTTCCTCTCTAACCCTTACTATGTTAGTTAACTTAACCATATATATTATTCCCCATACTTTAATAATCCAGTCATCAACTGTAGGGGCTTTGGGGTTTTTTTCCAGTTTGCCGATATCAGTATTCTGGCGGCTGTTAATAAATGCACTATCATCTCTATGTCATCAGATAGAACAACTTCCTTGACATAACCAAAAAGAATAACTATTGGATCCAAAGGTAGTCTATATCCTGATATAATCTCAATTTCATCTATTATATTTAGCCAATAGTCCTTAACGATTGAGCAAAACCAAAAAACATGGGCCATATCTGCGTAAGGCATTTTACATCTCCAGCAGCTGTTATCACCTTTATGATAAATGTGGTTAAGACTTGCAGGCATTAAATACCAGTGGAACATAAATTTGAAAAAGAAATATCTTCCAGGTTTGTGCTAATAGTCTGCTGTGATATATTATTCCAGATCCAAGTCCAGGTGCTTACTGGAATCAGACAAGTTAGTTTTCTTTCCCAGCTTTTCTGATAATTATTAATTGTAAGATCTAAATCTAATAGAACTTTATAGAGCTCACTAGGTTTTCCTGATTTTGTATCATCAAATTTTCAAAGGTGTTTTCCCCCAAAGAGGTCCGGATTTCCTTAGTAACCTTAAGACTATACTTCTAAGCTGTAGATATTGAAAAAATAAAGGTTGGGAGTATTACATTTCATTCCGTATTTGTTCATATGATTTACATATTCCCTTGTCTATAAGTGTGGTTATTTCTATTAGCCCATGATTGTATCATAAAGACAGATTTCATAATTGGGTTTCATCTGTCATCTCGTCGTTATACACAATAGCTGTTAATGGAGATAAACCCGGACTTAATACTCATTTAAGTTTCAACCAGTTGTTAAACAGGGTTTTGGTGCAGGGGTTCATTCTTAATATATTTCTATCAAATTTATTACAGAACAATAGAGTATTTTTCAACTCTGTTGAGAAATTATAATGTTCTAATTCAGTTGCTCTGTCTGGATTAAACCATGTCTTCAAATGCATAAGAATAGCTGCCCGCAACGTAATAATTTTTTTATGGCTGGGAAGGCTATTAAAGGTAGCGATGGGTGGATTCCCTACTTGCTGTTCCAGCCGGGAATTTGCCCTTGGGGAGAGGTGATCCATTCCTCCCCCCAGACTCCTAGCTGGCCAGCTCTGCTCCGTGGCAATTTCGCTGGCTGAGGCTACCTGTCTCCATATGCAAATAACATCTTCTGCGTCATTTGCGGCCATAAAGGTCTTAGGTTAAGCTAAATGCAGCCAAAAACACACAGATACAAATGCATTTATGGCTGCATTTACCTTAATCTAAGACCTTTACGACTGCAAATGGTGTAGCGGATGCCATTTGTGTCCAGAGACAATCAGCCTCAGCCAGCAATATGGCAATGGCGACCGTATTGGTGGTACTCCGGAGCTGGCTGGCAGGGAGGATCCAGCTGGCAAGGACTTTGCAGGGAAACGGAGGTAAGCGATCCATTCTTCCATGGACTCCGGACTGGGATCTGTGGAGGAATTCTCCAACATCCCTAAGTAAAGGCACAATCCTACAGCTGCTAGATAGTGGCTAGACAGCCATAGGATTGTCCAGTTTCAGGGAACCAATCTCAGAGCCCGTGCTCTGAGGTCAGTTTCTGGAAAACCACCTCCTACCCCCTCCCCTGCTGCCTCGTTGGCAGTGCAGATCATCCTCAAGCTCTGTGTTCCAAAGAGCAGCATGGAACCGGGCAAAAGGGGGTGTTCCTGGGGGCAGGGAGGAGTGGGGAGTGTGGAAGTGCTGGTATGATGCTTCCTATGTGTCATTCCCCCCCACACACACAGACACTCCTAAGTCCTGCGGCTAGACAGCCAAAATTGGCCATCTAGCTGTGAATGCAGGGTGGCTGGAGCACAGAGAAGAACATCCCCTCTATGTTCCACCCACCCTGCATTGGATAGGTGGTTGCCTTTGAGTTCGGAGGTGGCCACCTATCCCCACTGGATTAATCCTATCCCCATAGGATTAATTACCATCTGGCCCTCCCTTAATTAATTACATTATTTTTATTCCATTATTTTTCCCATTATTATCACATTATTTTTAATGTGAGATAAAGACTTCCCCATTGGGGTACATTGTTGCTCAGTTTTTCACAACTGTGCCCTCATTTTCATTGTGCATTTTGTTTCAAGTGAGGGAGTGAAGTGGAATACCAAGAAATGATGTGGTCTGGCCCGCAGACCCACAGTGTGCAGATGAGGAATCATGTAGTCACATGGAGATTCCTCACAAAAATATGTCGTGTTCCAATTGCATGTGAATCTTCCCCTCATGAATAGAAAATTTTGGCTACCAATTCCTTGCATTTTATAAAACTGGAAATTTAAAGAAAATTACAAAGGTATTAGAAAATTCTGACATTGTGAGAAGGGATTCTAGGACTGTAACAAAATACCTTGACTCCTGTAGAGGAGAACAACTGCCCACACACAGAGGGAGAGAGACAGACAGACAGACAGACAGACGGCACATCCCTCGGCCAGTGTCCTAGTTCTTGGCCTAAATGCCAGAGATGAAGACAGATGTGCTTTGGTATTGGGCAGTGTTTCCCAAACCTGATAATCTGAAGCACAGTTCTTTCTGAATTAAAATGGGAGATACACATCATTCTTGTGGATGAAAATTTTTACTTTTGAGTAAGGGTAAGGGCCAAACTACATGCAACATCATTCACATGTCAGAGCCGCCTAATCCCACACCAGGGTCCCAAGCTGGCTTCAGTAATTGCATGAATGGTTTAAAAATACACTGGTGGTGTTGGGGCCCCATTCTGGAGCAAGGGATTGTGTGTGTGTGGGGGGGGCTTTAACCCTTTGCCCCTTACTGCAGTCCCGATCCAGATCACAGGTGGAGGCACCATTTGCATTGAGCAAAACAGCTCCTGCTGGCGAAAATGGAAGCTTTTATTCCAATGCAAAGAGCAGGCATAGAGACCCCAATCCAGATTGGGACTGCAGAGGGTTAAAGCCCCCTAGCCCCATGCTAGGATCCCAATCTGGATTGGGGTTCCACACCTACAATTTACTATTTAAAAATCGATTCAGGCAATTGCTAATTGTGTGAATGCCATCTGTTCTTTTTTGGCCATAAGAGAAAGGTCACCTGCCCCCAGTGATTTGATTCTTAAATCACAAACTTACATGGAAATGGAATCAAATGCATTTAAGATGGGAAAATTGAGAGTAACCAAAATTGATGGATTCGTCCATCTCTAGGAAGAGCACGTGCTTTGCATTCAAAAGGTCCCAGGTTCAATCCCCAGATAAGGCTGGAAAAATACTCCTGCCTAAAACATAGGTATCTGCTTCCAGGCAGTGTAAACCAATAGTCTGACTAGGCAACGTCCTATGTACCTAGATGCAAGAAGCAGCCTTTCCTCCAGGGAATGGTTCTGCTGTATCTCTTTACAAAGTGTGACTGGATCATTCAGCCACAAGCCCTATAGCTGATGGAAGTTGGTGAGAAAGAGTAGTGCACCATGCAGACTTCCACTTCTGTGTGAATGGATACTATGGGCTCTCAGGCACCTTTCATTAATTCCCTTTTATTCCTCATGGCACACTAGCAGTTCTTTCACCACATGGTACGCTAGTGTGCCCCATGTGGGAATTAGAGGTATAAGGAAAACTTTAGGATTAGAACCTGCATATTTCTGTGTCCGGTAAGTGAACTTGGGCAAAAACCAGCTAGGGTTGTTGATGATGACCCCTACAGAGTTCTGTGGAAGATAGTCGTAAGCCTGCCCCAGAAACGTTTGTTAGCTTTATCCAAACTCTGTCAGCATCCTTTTAACTTCCTAAGAAGTTAAAAGTCTCCAGATGTATCGAATTTATCATCAACATTTAGTGGCATCTCCAGAAGTCAAGAAGTGGAGATGTTGTCTCACCTCAGGAATATGAGATGGACAGAGGAATATGAGTGACATTTCACAGGGCAAGTTGTGTGGTCCAAAGAATAAAGATTTGAACTTGGACCTCTAAACCTTGGTTTGAAATCACAGGCATGGTCTCAGGCTACTCTCTGAGCAGTAGCATCAGACGAGCAGTCACTATCTCTGAGTCTCACTCTTTTTATCTCTAAAATGGATCTTGAAACGATTTACCTTACAGTAGGGATGGTGGAGAAATTTGAGATGGGCTAAAATGAGCTCAGACTTTTAAGAATCTCACCTGTGGAATCCACTGTAGACTGATCTCCTCAGGCCACGTGGAGTCCAAGGACTTCCAGATCTTTTTTTTTACTTTCCCAAAATTCACATGTATTTATTTGTAGGGAAATACACAAGATTCTGCTGAGATGGGTAAATATACACAGGGAAAACTTGAATGGAATGGGGGACAATATGCTAAATTTTATGTACTAAGGTAAATTATGTAAATTGTTGTGAACCCTGTTACGGAATTGTTTGAGTATTTTTCCGCCCAATGGAAAAAAAATTCAAATCCATCTGTGAACAGACCACAAAACAAAAGGTGCCTGACAATCCACGATACACAGCCGGAGTGGATTTTACCCATTCATACATACACAATTCATACATCCCTACCTCACACTGAGCATGCTCACACTGAGCATGACTTATAAAAAGCTCACAAATCAATCTGTACATTAAACCTGCCATACAAAGTACAACTGATAACTTCAGAGAAGGAAAGAAATATTTTGAATTTGCAAAATGTCCATCATGATAGTGTGTGTGCGTGTGTTTGTGTGTCTGTAAGGATGGCTTGGATGTCACAAGTTCTCCTAGCATGTGCAGTGTTTCTGGATGCTCACTTTACAGAGATGCATTGTACTCCACTGGTCAGCAAGAGACGCTGGAAATGTTTTCTGTCTCACTGCCACAGTACCCCCAGGTACATTGCTTTATTTTCTCCATAAGAATGAATGGCAACTATTTATGTATAGGTGAAGAAAGCAAAGAAGCCATTGAGGTATTCCAGTTGGGTGGGGCTAAATCTGTTTCCTGCTCCTGCTGACCCCAGACAATGGGAATCAAGCCTGCTCCTATCTGCATAGCCCCATCCTTAGTTCTTTTTCTTACTCACCCTACAGCACCCTTCCCCAACATGGTACTCTCCAGATGTTTTGGACTACAACACGCATCAGCCCAGACAGTATGGTCAATACTTAGGGATGAATGTAGCTGTAGTCCAAAATAGCTGGAGGGCACCAAGTTGGGGAAGGCAGCTCTAAAGAGTGATGGAATGT
Organism: Heloderma suspectum; assembly: GCF_057233095.1. Lineage (NCBI taxonomy): Eukaryota > Metazoa > Chordata > Lepidosauria > Squamata > Helodermatidae > Heloderma > Heloderma suspectum. The sequence continues at coordinate 179,394,605 of NC_139461.1, forward strand.
GAAGAACTGAGATAGCACATTATGGATCTGTCTCTCCCTGCTGATACATTACAAGGGTTCATTGTCCAGTTGTGATCTTACAAGAAATGCATATATACATCCCACAGAAGAGCTGCCAATATTTTCAGAATATTTTATTTCCCCTCTCTTTAAAAACAAAACACACACAAACACACATTTTGAAATGCAGAACAAAAACCAACAATGAAAAGAAAAAGACGCATTCTTGATTTTCTCCCAGACTTGCACTTTGAACTGAGGAAACTAATGTTACTTAATGCCCCCCCCCCCAAGGGCATTTAACATGCTTCAGAGATAGGATGCTTTCTAGTCTGATCAACTCAGATAGACTAATCTGATTGAAGGCTGCCCAAATGCAACCTGCTCTTACAGCTTCACAAATCATGATGGCTACCTGGGATTTGGTGGTGGGGAAAGTCAGTAGTATAATGAAAATTAACTGGATGGGGTGATCATCACTCATATCAGAAAGGGAAAAGAAGGAAGACATTGATGACTCGTAGGTTCACATATTGCTGGGTGTGCTTTTTTGTTGTACAAACGCTGCCTTCTGCACAGAAAGAGAGAGAAAGCGAGAGCTTCAGAGTGCTCATCTGCTTGTTTATGTGTCTCCTGGTTTAGATTTCTTTTCTTGGGTCTCTGGCATTTCTTCTGTGAAAACCCGAAGCATGAAACACTGTTTTGCTAACCATATGCCGAAGTGGTAATAAAATGCTACAGGAAATCAGAAGTTCTTTTCCCAAGGTAAAATAAGCTTCTCAGAGAAAAATGGTTCAGCTTTCCTACTCGGTCCATGGAATTATAATAGCTGTGAAACTTGGCTAGCTTAGCAACTGAGCGTAAGATGACTGTTCCCTTCACCAGATTTATATCGGTGAAATTTACACATCTTGTACTCTCAAGGCAAGGGATCTTCCCGTCATATTATGCCCTCGGGACCATTTTACTCCCCTTAGGAACATGCTGCACACAGAGCATCTGGTACCTTTCCTGAACTCAAATTATTATCTGGAAATTATATCATAACATAGTTTGTCCACTAGATTCCAGTTTCAGTTGTATTGTTTAATCCATTTTGGCTTATTTTAGAAAAGCACCCTTTTGTCAGACAGTGAAGAATGGGTACAGGAGTTGCTATTAAATCAAATGAGATTATACCAGAGAATATATCAGGACATCTTTTCTCAAAACATTGATCTTTCTGGATGTTCAGATGCTCTATTTTTACAGATGGACCACAGAATTATATGCCCTGGGGATCATAGAAGGTCATCAAGTTCAACCTACATCAGGACTCACATAAATGCACAAACACACAAAACACCATTGGCATTGATCAGTCCATGTAATCTAGAATACAATGCACCACCCCAAGCAGAGAACAATTGAGAATGATGTACACAGAGCAGATAGTTGCATGTGATGTGCACCCTGATCCCATTATGATTACTCACAAGTAAGTCCTACTGAGCCCAATGGGGCTTTATTCCCAAATAATTGTGCATAGGGTTGCAGTGTTAACAAACCAACGAACCAAAACCACCAACAAACCACTGCCACTTGGATTGCTAACAAAGATAAGGAACGGTTAATATCCTGCCAAATTGATGCCACATTAGTCAAAAAGTACAATCATTCATTGGTACATAGAATAAAACACATCCTTTGAGATAGTGGAAAGGTTCAAGGAATTGATAGAAGAGGGCAACTAAGAGTGTGAGCTATCTGCGGGGAAGACTTCAGATCTGACCTTGTAGACAGCCTTAGGCAAGCAAGCCCACTGTTTTCGCAACCTCAGTCTTCTCCCTCCCTCCAATATGGAGAGGATGATGATATAATGGAGGAGGAGGAGGAGGAGGGGGAGATCCCATTTCCTGATCAGTGCCAGCTCTAGGTTTTTGATGGCCCTTGGCAAGAGACCCTCAATGACCCCTGTCTCTCAGCTAATCTATCTTCCCACTGCTATTGTCCCCAGCTGCTATTGCTTCTCATCTGCATCATTGCTACCACTTGCTTCTTGACAGACAGAGAGCCAGTGAACAAGCCAGCACCCAGCAGTGGCATCTAGTGCTTCTGTTTCTCACCATCACTATTATCTGGGCCAGAGTGAGAAGCAGGTGAAGTAGAAGGTTGCAATGGTGAAGTGACGAAGCAACCCCAGGGGCCTCTTGTCAGTGGGCCCCTGCTGGGATGTTGGCCCTTGGAAGGCACCCAACCTACCCTTGACACTGGACCTGCCTCTGATGGTTGAAGACAAGAGGTTTGGTGGTAGAAAAAAACTATCCCAGCCCAAAGGCTGGCTTTCACTGAAGTTTCATGTGAGATGCTACACAGCTAAGGACCATCTTCCATCCACACACTCCCACACATCAAGCAGAGTCAGGAAACAAAAGGAGGGACATGGAGGAAAAGAAGTAGCACTGTAGATAGCGCCAAAACCAAAGCAGAAGACATTGGCTATGATTGGGAGGACACAAAATAAACAACCCTTTTCTCCCCTCAGTGGGGTACCCTGAGTGAGTACCAGAAGCCTACCTCTGCTTACTGAGACATTCATCTTGAGCGAGGCTGAGGGCCTGCCAGCCAGTGTCAGTAACACAGACTACTTGGAACAAACCGAGTACTCACGCAGTGGCTACATCAGTAATGGGGCAAGTTCTCCCTTTCCCAATTAACATCTTTTAGTGACCAGGAGGTTTTGGGATCAGACTGAGCTGTGCCCTCTGAGTCATGCTTAGGGATGTAGTCTACAGGGCCACCATTTACGGATGGCCATCTTCAGACCACATATGATTATTCCAGTGGAGAGCAACACTTACACCTCTGATCAGCAACCTGGTTCTACATACTGACAGACTGAATTAAATGCCCCCCTATGTGTTAGGTATGCATGCTAAAGGAATAATCCCATTTGTTTTGTTTTGTTTTTTTAAAAAAACAGTATATAGGAAGGATGACTGTTGTATGCTGAGAATATTGCAATAGTTCTTGTGACAATAGACAATGAAAACCAAACAAAACAGATGGCCTGGAAAACAGTTCACTTGTCTCTTAAAAAAAAAAAAAAATCCTTGAATCAATGTATGAAAAAGCAAGGACTTAGACCATTCCCTTCCTATTTCAACCTCCCTCTCCCGACTGAAATCTGAAATGCTGTCCCCCATAGTATGTCTGAACATATGTCTCTGTGTTACTTCCACAGGACTAGTGTTGTGATTTTATATGAACAGTTACATTGGAATAAACCCCACTGACCTCAATGGAGCTTATTTCAGGGGTAAACCCATTCTGAATCGGGTTGCATGGCATTTCATATAAATTATTTTCTCCTCCTGACTGTACAATATACAACTCGATCCACTGCATGCCCCCTCAAAGTATACCTTGTTAGGTTCAGTAGGCTTTGCATTCTGTGCTCTATTTATTGCAGTGTTAATTGACTTCCCTGGGTCATTAGCAACTTTTTGCATTCAGGGCACTTCCTAAAGGCTCACTTCATCTCCCTCCTATGCGGGGAGTTTGGGGGGGGGGAGCAAAAAAAAGAAAAAAGAAGAATGGTTAATGCTTAAGCCTCATAATTTAAAGAGTCTTTCCCCAACCTCCCTTTGAAGAAGGGAGTTTCATTTTATGGTGCAGTCAACTGAAAAAAAGAAATGGCTGGAGATGGTTGTGCGATACAGTCATTCACCAAAGGATGCATGCAATTTAATACTTAATGATATTTGCACAGGAAAGGTGCACAGAAAAGCAGAAAGCAGGCACTTTCTACTGATGGGCAAAAGCACAAAATCCATGACCAAGATGCTTCATTCTGGAACGCCTTACACCCTATTTATTTCTGCTAGCTTTTGCCCATTTCTCACCTAATTCCTACCCCTCATCTCTGAAAAGCTAACAAAGAGGAAAGATTGCATAGATGGCTTTCCTTTGGGAAACCTCTTGATTTAACTAATTTGGATAAATTAGTACAATGGTACTAGGCACAGAAAGTACTTTGGCAAGCAGGCTTATGCAGATAAGCATGTTCTTCTTTGGGTAAGGCAGAAAACCCATGGGATGGCTGACTCAAGCAGCCAAAGTGGAAACCAAACTGGTAAAAGACAGTCAAAGTCTTCCTGTGTCTCTCCAATGGGAGCAAATGCAACTTGGAGATGGAGCCAGATGTGGACTCAAGCCATCTGAGATTTCTGGAGTCTGCTACCATCTGGCTGCAAAAGCGAGACACTCCTCAGTGAGAAGAGAACTCCCTAATACATGTGACAATGAAAAGAAGCCATATTCCAGTCTTCTCTCCCACCCAGAGTGACAGACTTGCAGTGTCTCAGCAAACAATGTTTAGGAAGCCTCTGCTCTCTACTCTAGATCCTTTGCAATGCACATTTACATAGGCAAAGCAGTGGTAATTCGAGTTCTCCACACTGGGTTCGCCCTGACAACAATTCAGTGAAGGAGATTTGTTATTCCTGTCATTCACCCAGAGGCTTAAAGAGAGTGATCCGCTCAAGGAGCATTTCCTCAGACCTAAGGGCTGGTAACAGCATTCCGTGCACCTCGGTGTTCAGTCATGCCGGCCACATGGCCACGGAAGCATCTTCGGACAGCGCTGGCTCTTCGGCTTAGAAACGGGGATGAGCACCGCACCCTAGAGTCGGACACGACTGGTTGGGGACACCTTTACCTTTAAGGGCTGGTTTATACCCATGTATTCACCATTTGGTGTCTTTCTATGTGTGAATGGGCCATCACAGATATGTCACAAAGAGAACATGCACCTCATTTCCGATAACCTCAGATGCAATGTTTACAATGGGGTCCATTCACACATTCAGCTGCCAGGTTACTGTATGTGCATGTGTAGAGAGCTTTCAAGTGTTGGGAAATCAAGTGAAGCAGATGAATGTGTGAAGTAGCCCAAAGAGGCCAAATGAATGGTGGGGCTGGAAGGCAGGAAGAGGCTGAACCTTAGTCCCTCTCCCTGCCCCTCACCAACCAAACCATATCCTATTACTACTTACTAAGTGATAACTTCAGAAATAACATAGGAAGCTGCATTATACCAAGTCATTCCATGGGTCCGTCTAGTTCATTCCATGGGCCCGTCTCTACCACAGGTGAGGAACCTGAAGCTCTGCAGATATTGCTGGACTATGACTCCCGACATCCATGACCATTGACCATGCTGACTGGGGTGGATGGGAGCTGGCGGGCCGCATGTTCCCCACCCCAGTTTACACTGAATAGCAATGACTCTCCAGGGTTTCAGACAGAAGTCTTTCCCAGGCCCAGCCCTATCAAGAAATATCAGAGATTAAGCCTGGCACATCTCCCACCCATGCACACTGTATGCTCTACCACTGAGCTATGACCTTCCCCATGCCAGTGCACATGTAACCACTGACCTAAACATAGGTCAGTCAACCTATGTTGTCCTGCCAACGGAGAGGAGGATTTGACCACCATGCAGATGGGTGGTAACTAAGATCCTACTTGCTGCTTCACAGGTCCTTACAGAGCATCCACAGGGATAATGAGCAAATCAGGCTGTTTTCTGCACCTCACTTCTTACAAAATGGTTGTCAGGATTTGGGGCATGGAACTGAAACACACACAAAAGGTCTCCTCTCCCTCTCTCGCTCATGTGCCTTCTCTCATTCCTATTCATCCCATCCAGCTTTCCTTGCCTCTTGTTCCCCATGCTGGCCAGACTCCTGGCATTCTTCATAAGGGAAGTGATCCCCCTCATGAGCAAGGAAAAGGCACCATGTTCTGAGCTGCGTTGCAAGCCTTGCAGAGTGGAGAGCAGGAGCCCCACCAAAAATGTGCCTGGGCCACTGCACCCTACCGTCCTTAGCATACCGATTAATGCAGCCCTGCCTGGCCCCTCCTGTTCTTCCAGTAGTGGAATCTTGTAACATAGAGGCACAGAAGATAAGGGTGCAACAGCTACGAACATGAGGATCTGGGCTGATTGAAGAAAAGAAAGAACCACTACATCATTCTTACTGGTTGAGATAATTCACCTTAAGGGAGAATTGCTCCCTCCCCTTCCCCTATGATTCCTCTATCACCTCTTTAAAGCCAAACCATACAAGTCAAAAACGTCACAAGCTGCTGAATGATCCTTGGGGATTTTATTCCGTTTTTTTTTCTTTTCTTTTCTTTTCTTTTTCTTCCTCCCCTGAGTCATCTTTCCTGGCTGGTATGGCATTCGTGGTGGTGGAGGTGGTGCCTCCTCCCTACCCCCCCCCCCCATAGTATCGAACTAGAAATGGCACATTAATGCTGATGGGGATTTTCGCCTGTGAAGCTTGCCACTTGCTTGCTGACTGCAAGTGCCCATTAAGACACCATTAATTGCATTGATTTATTTGTAGATGATGTGCAGAAGAATGTTTTCTCGCCTCGCCTCCAACCTGCAAAGCCCGACTCACTTCCTCCTCCCTCTGCCCCCTTTTGACAGCCAAACTCTCGACCCCCTGTTGCCGGCTCTTATCGCGACTATCAAGTTCTTTCCCCTGGTCCTGCGATCCCCCTGAGCACCCCCTTTTCTTTCCCCTCCCAATCCCGCATTCTATCAAACACACACACCACACACCACACACCACACACCACACACCACACACACACCCGATGATTCCAACCAACGCCAGTTCTGTAGCTAACCTTCGGGCAGCTTTCACAAGACGACCTAACGAAGCAGAATCGCTTACCTAGCTGGCTCGCCCGCGTCTGGCGTTCTCTGAAGTGAAGCGGATTGCGCTCAAAGTTTCTCTTTCCCCGTGATCCCCATGAGTTGAGGGAGCTGGGCTTGCAGCTGCTGCGGTAGCCGCGGCCGCCTCCTCGGAAGTGTAATTGACTAGCCCCGATTGGGATTTGGTTAATTACACAAGTTTTATCTGAGTGGGTGGAGGGGGAAGGCCAACGATGACAAGGAGCGAGAGAAGCTCTTCTACTCTGCCTTGGTGTGTGGATGGAGACGCTGCTGCAAGCAACCACCCAGCGCCCGCCCGACCAAGGTGACTCGTCTTCCCTCGCTCCCAGCTGGTGGCAGAAGAGCTAGGAAGGACACGAGAAGGGGGTGGGGGAAGGGAGGCAGAGCGAAGATCCCTTTACTCCGGTTTAATTAAGCCGAAGCAACTCCTAAGAACTGGAGATTCTCTCAGAGATACTCCAAGGCGGATTAGGAAGCAAAACTTCCACCATTTTCATCACCGGTGCAACCCCCCCCCCCTCGTGCGATAGACGCCCGTTTTCCTCCAGATTGATTAAACTGGAATAATCACAGTGAAAAGCTGCTGTGCACGCTTACCTGAGATAAGCCCAGTTAAACACAGTCAGGCTTACTTCCGAGTCAACGTGGAGAGGCTGGAGCTGTGCAAAATAAGACTGGCTTTGCTAGTTCAGAGCAAAAGTCCATCTTCTGGTCCAGTATTCTGTTTCCAACCGTGGTCAGCCGGATGCCTCTGGAAACTCGCAGGAAGGGCATGAAGGCGGCGATGACTGTTCCCTCCGGTTTATTCCAAGTGTCTGGTCATCGGAGGTGGGTCTTTAATTCCCATCACCACCAATACACTCTAAAACCACTTCTCCGAGCACTGAGAATGCTGATGACTTGAGTTTGGAGGGCTGGGTTAGACAGACAAGGAGCCAACGAATCGGGCTGAAGTGATCGTGCGAACGCCTCTTCGGTGTCGTGTGAGCACAAACGGCTGTGAAGAAAGAGGAAATGGCCTTCTCCTTTTTCTGTGAATCGGTTCGAAGTCGAGGGCAGTAGAAGCTGATTTTAAGAAAATCTAGAGGGTTCCTCTATTCCCTCTCGCCCGCATTGGATCACATAAGAATGAGTAGGAGCGGAGAGGAACAGTTGATTCTCTGAGAAGGCTTTCTGCCTCGCATTTGTCGCTGCCTCGTCTACCAGCCACGTATTCTCCCCTTCCTCGGCCTGATCTATCCTCCCCACCCATTGGTCTGCCTGCATCCTACTGCAAACACAGAGTCGACTTAGAAAAATTGGGAGTCTGAGATGGAGCATCAAGGGGGAGGGAGATGGAGCGGAGGGGGGAGGGAGATGGAACACTGCCTCTCGTTTCAGTTGAACCTGTCCGCCCTATAGCTGAAGGGTGACTCTCACATGCCACCCTGGTAATGCCACCTTGCCCTTTTCGCTCTTGATAATCCTCGCTTACAACTCAAGAACCTGGAGAAATAGCAACGCTTAGCATGTATAGAACGCTTTTGAGACCGCTTGGCATATATACTCAATCCGTAACAACAACCTGGCAAGGTAGGTCGGCCTTATGGAACTGACAGGCTGAGGCCGAACGCTTGCAGCCAGAAGGCCGCCTAACGGGTGGATGGCAGAGGTGAAGTTGCACTTGAAGCCGCTTCCCACGTGAAACATACACGCCTTAAACGCAACGAACACGTGTTTGCAAAGAGAGGGCTGGCAAACACTCTCATGGGGCTGCGGCGGGGTGTGTGTGTGTGCTGACCATAGCAACTCCCTCTTTGGTGCACCCCCCAAAACGGCAAACCCAGGTTTGCTGCCAGGTAATGTATGAAAAGAGTCTTCTCGTATCTATCCTACACGCGTAGGTAGAGAGAGAGCCCTTTATGAAGGGGGTGCGCAGCTGTCTCTCCGGCCCCTCCTGTTCTTCATGCACTTAGAGAAAGAAAAAGTGTAGCGTGAGCTGGAGAGAGACGTGCAAGAAGACGTGAGCTGCCGCGAAAGCTCGCTCCCGCCAGACCAGACAACGAGGCTTCCTGCGCCTGCGGACGACAGAATCGCCAGCCAAAGGCACCCCAGCCATCACCTTGAATTGAAGGCCCCTTAAGAACACCTCCCCTTCCCTAACCGGGCGCCCTCCGGACGTGTTAGCCTACAACTCCCACCATCCCCTGCTGACTGGGGACGATGAGCTTTGTAGGACCTCACATCTGGAAAGCGTCAGGCTGCGGAAAGCTGAAGCCGGTGGAGAAGACGAGGGTTGCTTCCCATTCCGTGGAATCCTTCCTCGGACGAACGGACGGACTCCCCACCTCCCCTCCCTCTCCTTCAAGGACTTCGAGACCTCAGGAAGTCTCTACAAAGGCGGATGAGTCCCCACGCGGGGCGAGGCGCGCCAGCCAGGAAGGGCCAGAGAGAGAGAGCGCATCCCTCCAAGCACTCCGAGACGGGCGCGACGCGACCTCACTTCTCCAGAAGCAGAGGACGGGGCTTAGGAGACGATCGCCAGAAAAGTCGCCAGCGCCAGCCCTTCCTGGATCTGCCCCCATCGCCTCTCTCGCCGACCCCTTACAACTCAACCCGCGGGTGCCTGGCGTGCCACAAAGCAGGAGCCGCCGCGCCGCACCAAGGGTCTCCTTGGGAGGCGTGAGCCTGAGCTCCAGGGGTCTCAACCAGGAGCGCCGAGGTGCGATCCGGAGCGCGACTTTGGGATATGTGTGTGTGTGTGTGTGTGATAGGCGCCACCAGAGGAGGGCAAGAGGGAGGCGGACGCGCCCCCTCCCAATGTCTCGCTCCCCGGCCACCCCAACCACCCAATGTACGTTGGGAGAAATCTAACCTGTGGGACAAAGCTGCCCCCCCCGCCCCCTCTTTGGCCCTTCTGCACCACTCGACCCCCCCCCCCCCGGAGCCGCCACCGGTGTGTCTGAGCAAGAAAGCGTTAATGGAGTAACGAAGGTCCGTTCTGCCAACTGGAGTGCAATAGGATAAATAAGTACCGGTGTTATTATGGAATATTACTGATAGATAAATAACCCTGTCAGCATCGTCGTCAGCATCATCAAAGATAGGACTGCTATGTATGGGAAAGCAGCATGGCGATGGATTTGTCTGGTGTTTCCCCTCCGCCCGCTCCAAAAAGTAAGAAAGAAAGCGAATGAAACGGGCAAATAGCTACGCATTTTGCCCGGGTGAGGGTGAGGGCGACTTCTTTCAAGCAGCCGGGCCGCGGCGTTCTGTCTGAGGCTGAGCTGAGCCGGGTACTCACCGGGTAGAATTTCAGGAGGCGAGGTGCCTGGGAAGCGGACGGTCCCGCGAGGCCAGCGGCCCCCCCATGATATTCCAAAGGTTTGGCGGAGCTTCCGAAGGGCGAGAGGACGATGGAGCCACCGCGACGGGGGCGTGGCGCGGCGTTCTGTTCACGGCGGGACGGGAGGAGCAGCAAGCAACCCTCAGCGGTCCCTTAGTGGCAGGAGAGCCCCCGTGGCAATAAGAAATCGCGCCGGGAAACCGCGTGGACGTGTGCGCGCGTGCGTGTGCGCGCGTGCATCTTGTGTACGCGCGTGTGTGTGCTACGAGCGACCAAATAAAGAGCCCAGAAGCCTGGGGAGAAAATTATTATTATTATTATTATTATTATTATTATTATTAATAATAATGATAATAGTAATAGTACGAATACAATAAGGGAGTCCAAGCAAACGTAAAGGAGAGGGAAGGAGGAGAACAGAACGTGGATGTCAAGGCGGATCCCTTCAGGCAAAGCAGGTAGATACTAGATTCACCAAAGCACACGGAGACGGGAGGCTGGCTCGGTTAAAAACACACACACCAAAGAGAGAGAGAGAGAGAGAGAGAAACCCAGATCGAGTCGAGAGCCAGCCAGGTTTTGGACTGGAGATGATGAGGCGAGAGACACAGCGAGGGCTAGAGAAGGAGGCTGGACTCATCCTGATAGATATAGCGACGGGGCTGATTTAGGGAGCCGGAAGGGTGGGGAGGATCCAATAAGAGGAGATGGGGGGGCGGATTGGGGGAGCAGAGTAACACCCCCTCTGAGCCCTTTCCCTGGCTTTTTTCTGGTCTTTGCGCGCGCGCCGCCCCCCCCCCCCGCCACACACACACGCACACGCACACGCACACACGCACACACACCGCTACCTTCTCCCAGGTATAATAAAGGAGCTACATACTCACTCTCTCGCTCGCCCTCCCTCCTTGTTGCTGTACTAACTATGCAAGATCAACTCTCTCAGTGTTTTTGCCTTCGCAATCTCGGGACACAGGCTTGAAACCCTAATGATACCAACTGGGAAGACGAAGAACGGATCTCGGACATACTATACACGCACCCTCCACCGGCCCGATCTTTCCTGTGTTTTTTTGTTTTGTTTTTTCAGTTTCGCAAGGTGCTGGGAGGAGGGATGTTAAAGGAGTCCAGGGAAGGGAATAGCTGGAGAAGGGGGTGGGGGGCTGAGAGGAGGAAGAGGCAATTGCAGCAGTCGCTCCGAGGCTGCGGGAAGATCCCCGTTTGCAAGGCTGTTCCTGGGGATGGCTTGAGCCCGAAGGGGCTCAGATTATCCTTGGCGTGTCAGTGTGAGAAAAGGAATGGGGGTGGGTGGGTTGCGAGCTCGAGAGGGCGGGGGGTCAGCTTCTCTCCTTTCATCCAGGCTCTCAACACGCACGTGACGTCTCGGCTCAGAAATACACGATTCGTGTGCGCGCGTGTGTGTGCCTCTGTTCTTCGCTACTCGTCTCGTGTGAAATTGACCAGCATGAGTCTTTGCTACCGTGAATCTGACCAGGCTCTCTTTTTCCTGCGGTAAGATTCTATCCTTGCTTTTTGAACGGCCTCTAGATCGTAGCTCAATATACGCCTCCAGTTTCTGGCTGGGTATGGGTGTGATGCTGAGGTCTGGGAAGGCAGACAGTGAACTACCTACTGGCCTTTTCGATCCTCGGTGTCATAGCCGCTCTCTCTCTCTCTCTCTCTCTCTCTCTCTCCCTCTCCCTCACCCGTCCGCCTCGCCTGCTGACGGATGCCAAAAGTAGGAAGGGGGTGTCTCCGCTCTGATTTCTTGCATCCCGATCGCACGCATGGTGTTGACTCGGAAGTGAAAGCCCTACTGCTTTCAATAAGAATTACTCCAGTTTCTGTGTAAACGACTGTAGCGCAGTTTTTCAGAAACTCTTGGGGAGGAGTAATTGGGCGTGGGGGTGGGGGTAAAGGCTGCTTGCCCCAAAGGAAAAGGGATGGGGGCGGTAGTGTGGAGCTGCTTTTTTCACCTGTTGTCAAATGAGCATTCAATGGTGACACCAGGTCGTATCTTTTGCATTGCTGAAGAAGAAACCGCTATGGAATTCCAGGATCTGACAAACGCAGCTCCGGGATTCCACGGGGTTTCCAATAGTCGAAGGGTAACCGTGTAACCCCTGCCATACTGTCGAAGTCTACCTTCTTCTCCATGCATCCCTTATCTCCCGCACCTGTTGCTTGGCCTTGAGCTGCCTACTGCAGTTCCAGAATGCATAATTTTCAGCAAAGGAGAAAACATGACTTTGCAGGTTTTTACTGTTTTCGTCCAAATCTGCCTGTCTTTTCAGATCACACTGGGGAATCTGCACATCTGCTCATTGCTGTTGTTCAGTCGTTAAATCGTGTCCGACTCTTCGTGACCCCATGGACCATAGCACGCCAGGCCTTCCTGTCCTCCGCACATCTATGCATAGGCGCACACACAACGTAGTGATGTGTACTGCAACCAATGGTGATGTGTACTGCAATCCTATGCATGTCTGCTACTCAGAAGTAAGCCCCAATGCGTTCAATGGGACTTACTCCCAGGTAAGTGTAGGTAGGATTGCTTCCTAAAATAAAAAAAGATAAAGCAATCAAAAGTTTGTCTTTAAACTGCAAGTGCCTTTCACTCCCCTGAGAATGGTTTCATGTTGAGCTGAAACCATTATGTTCAGATGTACAAAAACTCCAGTTTCCTCATTCAGATTTTCAATATAAAATTTAACATTAAACATTGAAAGTCTTGTAAGAAACAACCTCAACATTGCAATGGTTTAGCATCTCAATATTTTGCCATGCATCAGACGTACAATTTCATAAACTTTTGACCATCTAATGGTATTGCCACTGCATATTACTCTAAAATGTTATCAGCTAAAAAGTAAACCACCATTTCATGTCAAATATGAAATGCAGTACAAAATGCTACTGAATGCCAACCACCAATAACAGTCCAATATGAAATACCATTGCATGTCATTTATCAAATATTAGCCAGTAATCACTTCTGCTTTATTGCCTAACACTCTCAAATCCAAGAAGGACTTGATTTTTCCCACCCATTTGAATCAGCTGCTAGAATCTTTTCCACCTGCAGTGCAAATAGGGTTATAAAAGGCCATACTTTGTATTGGTTTGGTTACAGCTCTCAGAGTTTGGCATGGCATTGGACAAGGATCCAGTCAGTATGCAGCCCGACCGCTAGTTGAATCACCACCCTGCTCCAGCCTGCGTGCTGCACTGCAGTAACTTTGACAGAGGCAGGAGACTTGGGCCCACATGATGTGGGCTACTAATGTGGCTCCTTCCTGTGACCTGGGTGTATGGCAGGTGTGCCAGTTCTCAAGCTGGGCTGGAGCTTTGAAGCACCCCCCCCCCCGATCCTTTATGGGGACTCCCATTTTGGGGAGTGGGACCCAACCCCCAACCTCCCCCCTGAAATGGATCTGGACCAATTCCTCCAGCCCCTGCAATGAACAAGTTGTGATGGATTTAGCAGAACCAGGTAATGAAAGCATCAACGCTATTGCACCACACACAGTCTCATTGCCCCAGTGGGTAAAAGTCCTTCCTAACTCTGTCAACTGGGGGTTAACCATTATCCAGAGCAATGAAGAAACACTGGAAAACTGAAAAAAGGTGGGTGGGGAGGGCAATCCGTGATGATGGCAGTAGCTGAAGTCCTATTTATGGTCTATGAATGGATCACAGAGGGAACCCTCCCTCTCAGCAACACCCCCCATCCCAAGACTCCATCCCTGATGACCATCCCCTGCTACCGATTGGTTCTCGGAGCTGATCCTATCCTGTATCTCCCTGGGCTGGCCAATCACACTGCACAAGGAGGACTCTCCCACATTTGCATGGCACCATCCCCCACTGAACTGGGACCTGGCCTTCTAGTGAATCATGGATTTGGAAGGGACGCAATAGCCAATTGACCCAGCTTCCTGCTGAGGCAAGACAGATTCCATCCCCCCTCACATTCCCAAACCAGTCCTTTACAACTCATATCACAACCTGCCACAGGCACCAACTAGAACCATAGAATAGTAGGGTTGGAAGAGGCCTATAAGACCATCGAGTCCAACTCCTGCTCAGTGCAGGAATCCAAGTCAGAGCATCCCTGACAGATGGCTTGAATGCCTCCAGTGTGGGAGAGCCCACTACCTCCCTAGGTAATTGGTTCTATTGCCATATTGCTCTAACAGTCAGGATGTTTTTCTTCATGTTCAGCCGGAATCTGGTGTCCTGTAACTTGAGCCCATTATTCTGTGTCCTGCACTGATTGAGAAGAGATCCTGGCCTTCCTCTCTGTGACAACCTTTCAAGTACTTGAACAGTGCTATCATATAATCTCCCCTCTTCTCAAGGCTAAACATGCCTGTTTTTTTCAGTCTCTCCTCATAGGGCTTTGGCACCAGACTGGGGAATGCCATTGCATATATAATATAGTTTAATGTTTTATGGTATATTTGCTTTTACTGCCCTGAAATCTATTGAATGAAGGTCAGCATACAAATATTTAAAATAAATAAATAAGAATAAAACAAAATGCGATATGGGGAAAAGTCTCATTCCTTGTTTATGCAGAGATCAGTGTCCCCTTCAGGGCCAAACTAGATGTTACCTTAAACATGCACAAAATGGTAGCAGCAAGTTTGGTTTCCCCCCTCTCCACCATAATGTACTTCATGTCACAATGTCCTGGTTTTCTCCACCCCACCATCAGTAGCCAATAATATTGAGCTGGGGCAGGGGGATGTGGAGGGGAGGAAATGTAGAATGCTGTGACATCACAGCACAGGGTAAGTGAAATGATATGTTACAGTGTGGAAGGGGAAGATATCTGTCTATCTGTCTGTAACAGCCCGCCAGGACTCCCCGGAGCAAGTCATCCTTCTTTTGCTGAGAACACCCAGGCAGAGAGGTAGCAGGCAGCTACCTAGGAATGGACAACCACTAGCGAAGAAACGCGGTGAAGGATGGCCACCTGAAGGCCACTACTTCAAAAGGGGAGAGTTGGACATTTTTGTAATTTAAAGCCAAGAAGGAAGGCATCATAAGTCCTTTCCCTGAGTTGGAAGTCTTTATGCTGGCTTGGCCTCAGCGCTGTAACTGGAGACAACGACTTACAAATAAAAGCTGCCTGCACTTACTGGTGGACTCTTGTAATTATGGAGGAGGGTGGGTTTAATGTACCCCTTCCAGAGGATAAGCATCCACTATCTAAAATCATTTTTGCCACACCATTCAGCTGCCAAAGGGTTTCCCAAGGTGACTTACATAATCAATTGAAAGATAATATAATCAAAAGAAAACACGAAGAAAGTTTGTGCTGGTGTTCACCTACCTTTAAGGCCGTAAACAGTTTGGGGTCAGGGTACCTAAAAGAACATCTTCTCCCATATGTACCTGCCCAGATCCTTAGGTCATCTTCAAAGGTCCTCTTCTGGGTACCTCCACTAAATGCAATTAGGCTGGTGCCTACAAGACAGAGGGCCATCCTGGCTGTTGTGACCTGCTTAATACTGTCTCCAAGAAGGATCACCGGTGCCCACCCTGTTATCTTTGTGGTATTACATGAAGATATTCCTTTTCTCTCAGGCATTTTAGATACTAAATCTTATGGTTTAGATTTGTTCATACAGTTCTGGAATGTCTGTTTTTGTTTAGTTTATACTGTATTTCCTGTGTTTATTGTTTGGGGTCCTTTTTAATTGGGAATTTTTTTTAAAAAATTTATCATGTAGTTCATCCAGAAAATGTTTTGAAATTGGGCAGAATAAAAATCTAATAAATTAACAGAAACGGACCCAGCGAAAGTCGAAATAAATACAGGCATCACACTTAGGGTAACAATATCCACTTTGGCCCTCAATATTATCCTACAGGTTTGCGCAGGCTGTCAACTATACTTTAGCACTCCAGACAGACCATAATTACACCATCTACTGAAGCAAACTTGACTGTGTATACCCATGGGGGCTTGAAACAAGACAGACTGAATGCTCATTTTGTGGACACTGGGATGCAGCGGGTGGTGTGGCCAGGGCCAGTCAGCAAACCTTGTGATGGCTGGTAACATAGGAAGCTTCTTTATACCGAGTCAGACCATTGGCCCATCTAGCCCAGCATTATCGACAATGACTGGGAGCGGCTCTCCAGAGACTCAGGCAGGATTCTTTCCTCGCCATACCTGGAACTACCAGGGAGTGAACCTGGGAACTTCAGAATATCAGGCAGGTGCTCCACCACTGAGCTATGGTCCCTCCCTGGTAATCCTGGCCTTCATGGGATTTGATAGACGGACTCATTTGAATAACTCATGGGATGGAGAATTCAGACAAACTGGAGGGGATTCAGAGGAGGGTGACTGAGATGATCAGGGGAATGGAGACAAGGCCCTATTAGGAGAGTCTAAAAGAACTGGGCATGTTTAGCCTTGAGAGGAGAAGACTGAGGGGAGATATGATAGCACTCTTCAAGGACTTGAAAGGTTGTCACAGAGAGGAAGGCCAGGATCTCTTCTCAGTCATCCCAGAGTGCAGGACACGGAATAATGGGCTCAAGTTACAGGAAGCCAGATTCCGGCTGAACATCAGGAAAAACGTCCTGACTGTTGGAGCAATACGACAATGGAACCAATTCCCTAGGGAGGTGGTGGGCTCTCCCACCCTGGAGGCATTCTTTCAAGATGAAGTTGGGCAGCCATCTGTCAGGGATGGTTTGACTTGGATACCTAAATTGAGCAGGTGGTTGGAATCGATGGGCTTATAGGCCCCTTCCAACCCTACTATTCTATGATTCTGTGTCTCACAAGATAAATGAGAATGAGATTAAAGGGAGGCCTATATAAAGCCTCTCACCACATGGTCCAGCCTCATTACAGCTCTAAAGGCAGCATGCCCAGCACATCCACTCTCAGATGTCAAAGTTATCCTAGGCATGTGCTGGCCATCCTATTTGAGGCTTGGAAGGATTTTTTTGTCATGGTATCCAGGTTGCCCAGGGATTGGCATGTTTTTTTGCCTTCCCTGGAGTATCACCAGAGATTGAGAAAGAAAGAAAGAAAGAAAGAGAGAGAGAGAGAGAGGGAATACCTACAATGTAAATAACACTTAACCATCATAGCTTTGCCCAGTAAGGAACAAAAGAGAAGGATTAAGGCCCATAACTAGTGAAGTACTTAGAAAATGACTGAGGCCCAATAAAGGCTTGCATCAAAGTAGGAGGTGCAGGCTTGCCCCAAAAATATATATCGCTAAATGCTTAATATACTGCTCAGATTTATAAGATAGAATCAGTAATGAACGTAGGTGTGTACCCTGCTTTTATAATTAAGTGGTATGTGTGGCAGATCAAGCCCTTGCTACCTTTTCTATTCGTCCAATATTTTTTGTCGTTTTCATTGTGAACCACCTGAGAACTTTGGCTATTGGGCAGTGTAGAAATGTAATAAATAAAAAAGCAAGCAAACAAACCATCCAAGGGGCAAAATGTGGATACATGGATGTAATCTCATTGGATGAATTGAAGGAATAGATTTAGGGTGGAATCGTTCGGATGTTTAGACAGAAAAAAGTCCTAAAACTCACAGCATGCCTGGCTGGGGCATGCCGGGAGTTGTAGGACTTTTTTCTGTCAAAACATCCAGAGGATTATGCTCTTAGTGGCCTTCAGTCTGCCCCACCTCCCAAACCCAAAGGACATAATTTTAGACCCTAGACTTAGTATATATATGCCAGCCCAGAGCAGAGTGTTGTCTCTAAAGATGTGTTTGTCATCCATTGCTTTTCTGGGCAGGTGCTTCCCCCTGCACACACACACTTCTTTTTTGTCCTAAGGTTTTATGCTTGGTCTAATGAACTCTCAGACAGAGCTCTTTGCGGTCATCACATTAATAAAATAATGACCTGCAGGATGACTTTTTCTTGACATACCATTGCTGTGGATGATGGCATTAAAACTGCCCAATGAGCTTTGTTGAAGAGCTTCTTTGAAATTCACCTAAGCCCAGCTCCCCTGCTAACCTGGGAGCCCCTGTACATCACAGCATGGGTGCCTTGGTGGGAAAAGAGGAGGTCTGGGTGAGTGGAGAGGCATACACCATGCCAGAGGTTCTGGGCATAGTGGAGGGGAAGGCCACGGGCACCCATCTGTGTGTCTCAGGGGCTTGTGGGGGCATGGCCTCTGGGAGTAGGTCAGAAGGGGAAGTCTTCCTTCCAGTCTGCTCCATGATTATAAAGGGTCATGGCATGGTCTCCTGTCCTGTGTACACATTGCCATCGTGGGCTTGCCCAACCCACTGTCCTTGTAAATATGATTGATTATGCTGTGGACTTCAGTCATCTGCCAGTTGATGGGGTTGGGAAGGAATTTTAGCTGGGGGAATGATGGTGTGTCTCACAGTGTCTTTGTCTTCTTCATAGCAATATAAGTTGGTTGTAAAGTTGTCTGCTAAGCATCACTGTCACAACGTTTTAGTGCAGATTGTATTGGGCTGGATCCAGGTCAAGGGGGAAGGGGGCTCATGCCCTCTCCCCAGAAGGAACAGGTGTGTCCTGGAAGTGGGCCTCAGGGCTGCAACCCAGCTCGGGGCCTGGGATGCTGGAATCACTCCCAGGGGAGTAGGGAAGGAGACATCTGAACGGCACATGAGCACACGCTATGGCATGGTCAACCCCATGCTCTAGCCTAAGCCCCCCCCGCCCACATGGAGCCTCCCAGCCCATGGAATGTGGTGTGAATTGGTTAGCAAGTGGGCTGACTGATTGGGGGATCCAGCCCCCATACCATGTCAAACTCTAAGCTGTAACCAAGTTGTGTCCAACTTATAACCCAACACTGTCTCTGTGTAATTATTGGTTGAGTAATTATTGGATGGCTGTGTAATTATTGGCTCTGTAATTACTGGATGTCCACCCAATGATCGCTCTGGGCACAAATCAGTGCTAAGGCTTCACTGCTTTTCATGTGATGAAAGCTTTGTATCCCCCCCCCCCACACACACATATATCATCACTTTAACTTCTTGTATAACAGAAGGCATTTTAGTTGGTCACAGAAATAAACAAACAAACAGATTGATCATACTTAGAACCTGAGTGTTATTGAGGAATAATAGCTAAGAGAATTGTGGCTGTGAACCAGGAAGTCTTTGGTTAAAATCCCATCCCTCGATGGCTCTGGGCATGGCATTATCTCTCAGGCTCAGCTCCCCTCACCCCATATACAATATAGGAATACAGCACTGCACAGGCCAAACTAGACGTTACAAGAAAATGAGCTTCCCAACCAAATTTTCCTCCTATATATGAATGCAGGAGTATGGGAGAGGATGTTTTCAGCAGAGAATCATCAGGCAGGAAGAACCTGCTTTCAGTTGTGCTCATGTGCTCTTTGGAATGTCATCATGGAACCAAAGCTGATTGGCTATCTACCTCTGTGATGTCACCCCATTCACTGCATGATCCCTGACTGGTTGGGACCACTCATACAACTAGTCCAGGAAGGAGAATGAGACAATACCTAGTGAAAACAATGATGCAGAATAGGATTGATTAAAGGTGGAAATTCACACAAAGTTAGTGCTTTGGGGGAAGTGGGATTTCTAGTCCAACTTACCAGTTTTTACCCCAAAACATTGAAACTGGAGCATATTTGATGTAGGTTTATTTTCTTTTGCTTTCTTGCAGACTCACTCATGCTGCAAGCATTTTGTGTGAGCAAATACTGCCACCTTTTCAACCTGACTGACTGCACACCAGCTTTAATGAGTTCTCTCTCAGCATGCAACTGTGCCGTAATTCGTCATTTAAAAATCTCATCCGCTGCATGTTTAGTCAGCAGAAATTGTGCTTGGCTTTTGGACACACTTGGGAGGAGGAGGATGGCAGAGGGACAGCATTGCCCTTAAACTGAAATTATGACCAAGTCATTAAAATTAAAGGAACAAAATGGTTTGAATCGTACATCTGTTAAGCTATCAGCAATTTTTAGCATGCTTGCTTAATTTTTGCATTTCCGGGATTTGTATCCTAAGACATACATTATTTAAATGTCAAAAGGCTGCATATTAATTACAAGCTGCCTCCTGTCTTGTGATCTTGATTAAAAAAAACCTTGTCCCATACCTCTGTGGCTTTAAAGAAATCTCCATCCTTTTTAGGATTTATTGGTCACATTTATTAAACTGGCATATGCAGCTGAATGGAGTGTTTTCACAGTAGGAGGTAAACTACTATATAACATAGGCATTTTATTGTGTAATGGTCTTTTGACCTCAATAAAGATGAAATTCATTCATCAGTTTTCAGCGTTCTGTGAAAGTAGTAAGACACGGATCTCTACCATTGAGAAATGGAAAGATAGGGGCAATTGTATTGACATCTTCCATTCCAGCTGAACCTTAGGTTTCAGACATTTCTACACTGCAGGTGAACCTCCATCTTTCTAGTGCTTGTTCGATGCAGATCAATTACCATGGATGTCCTCATTTTCATTCACAGAGTTAGCAGCCAGCTGAAGCAGTTGCCAGCCTTTTATTCACCATCTAATGCCGTGGTGCTCTCTCTCCCCATGCTCATGACTGATTCACAAATGTTAAGATTCCTACTTCAGGACTGCAGCACCAAATGGTGATTTGGAGGTGTGATTTGGAGGTGTGGATAACCCATCACGGCTTGAACTGAGATCCATGTGCAGAAGCAAGACTCTGTGTCTATGTACAGAGGTGGTGGTCATGGTGGTAGCAGCACCTCAAAAGCTCCACCCTCCATGGCTTCTATTTAAAACACAATCACATTTGTAGAGAACACACATTTGGCTTTATTTCAGTTTCATCCTGTTACAACTAGAGCTGTGGGCAAATGGCCTTTCAACATTCTCCACCCTATTTGTGGGCAGAGAAATTGGAGGGACAATTCCTCCAGGAGGAGGATCATAGAATCATAGAATAGTAGGGTTGGAAGGACCTACAAGACCATCGAGTCCAACCCCGTGCTCAATGCAGGAATCCAAGTCAGAGCATCCCTGACAGATGGCTGTCCAGCATCATCTTGAATGCTTCCAGTGGGGGAGAGCCCACCACCTCCCTAGGTAATTGGTTCCATTGTTGTATTGCTCTAACAGTCAGGAAGTTTTTCCTGCAGTTCAGCCAGAATCTGGTTTCCTGTCACTTGAGCCCATGATTCCGTGTCCTGCACTGATCGAGAAGAGATCCTGCCTTCCTCTCTGTGACAACCTTTCAAGTACTTGAAAAGCACTATCGTATCTACCCTCAGTATTCTCTTCTCAAGGCTAAACATGCCCAGTTCTTTCAGTCTTTCCTCATAGGGCTTTGTTTCCAGTCCCCTGATCATCTTTGTTGCCCTCCTCTGAGCCCTCTCCAGTTTGTCTGCATCCTTCTTAAAGTGTGGTGCCCAGAACTTGACACAGTACTCCAGATGAGGGCTAACCAGTGCTGAGTAGAGGGGAACTAGTACTTCCTGGGATTTGGAACCTATGCTTCTATTAATGCAGCCCAAAATAGCATTGGCCTTTTTTGCAGCCACATCACTTTGTTGGCTTATATTCAGCTTGTGATCGGCAACAATTTCAAGATCCTTCTCACTTGTAGTGTTGTTGAGCCATGTATCCCCCATCTTGTAACTGTGCATTTGGTTTCTTTTTCTTAGGTGAAGAACTTGGCATTTATCCCTATTAAATGTCATTCTGTTGTTTTCTGCCCAGCGCTCCACTCTGTCCAGATCACTTTGAATTTTGTTTCTGTCTTCCAAAGTATTAGCTATCCCACCCAATTTTGTGTCATCTGCAAATTTGATCAGCATTCCCTGCACCTCCTCCTCCAAGTCATTAATAAAAATGTTGAAGAGCACTGGGCCCAGGACTGAGCCCTGCCGTACCCCACTCATTACCTCTCCTCAGTTTGAGAAGATCCCATTGATCAGCACTCTTTGAGTCCGATTCTGTAGCCAACTGTGGATCCACCAGATCGTTGTTTCGTCTAGCCCATTTTGAGCTTCTTTGCTCATCAGGATATCATGGGGCACTTTGTCAAAAGCTTTGCTGAAGTCGAGGTATATTATGTCTACAGCATTCCCATGGTCCACAAGGGAGGTTACTTGATCAAAAAAAATGAGATTAGTTTCGTCTGGCAGGACTTGTTCTTGACAAATCCATGTTGGCTTCAAGTAATCACTGCATTGTTTTCAAGGTGCTTACAGATGGATTGCTTTATCATCTGTTCCAGAATTTTCCCAGGAAGAAATTCTCCAACAGATTCTCACCGGTAGGGCTTACCATTGTGGCTGTGAACCAGGAGCTAATGCTGTGCCAAAATCTGTCCCCCAATTTCCTGAAAATTTTCTTTCCCCACAAAAGAGGCTTCCATTGTTCTTCCTCATTCTCAGGGTGTTATTTCATTTATTTTGTGGTGTTTTTGAGCTTACCTAATCACTGCAAGGTGGCTGAGGGTGCTGTGCACATGTTTTCTTTCTATTACACATCTCTCCATTGCTCTGCAACATCATAGAATCATAGACTAGTAGGGTTGGAATAGGTCTATAAGTCCATCGAGTCCAACCCCCTGCTCAATGCAGGAATCCAAGTCAGAGCATCCCTGACACATGGCTGTCCAGCCTCGTCTTGAATGCCTCCAGTGTGGGAGAGCCCACCACCTCCCTAGGTAATTGGTTCCATTGTCGTATTGCTCTAACAGTAAGGAAATTTTTCCTTATGTTCAGCCAGAATCTGGCTCCTGTAACTTGAGTAGGGATGTCAGAGAATTCCACCACGGACTAGGGATGGGGGAGAATTTCTCCCCGAAACTTCGGGGGGCCAAGTGCCAATGCATTCGGCCCCCCAAAATCGGTGGTGAAATTCTTCGCCACCCCCCGTCACCCCCCCACCCCCCCCCCGGGATGGGACTTACCTTTCACGAATGTCCCTCCCGGCAGCGGGTCCCAGCGGCAGTTCGTTGGGTCGTCGTCAGGGGCGGGGGCGGCAGCCGGTCTTTCGACCAGCTGCCGCCGCCGCCATTACAATGAAAGTAAAAAAAAACACAAAACCCCGTGATAGGCTACGTAATGATTAATGTAGCCTATCACGGCTAGATCTCCAAAGTCAGCCGTGATAGGCTACGTTAATCGTCATGTAGCCTATCACGGGTGACTTTGAAAAAAAAAAAAAAGCACATACGCAAATGGTGGCCCCCATAGGGAGCTGCCATTTGCGTTCCTTATTTGGTCCCTGTAGTCTACGTAAAGATTTACGTAGACTATGGCGAAAATAAGGGCAACGCAAATAGCGTTCCCTTATTTTCGCCGTAGTCTACGTAAATTTTTACGTAGACTACAGGGACCAAATAAGGAACGCAAATGGCGGCTCCCTATGGGGGCCGCCATTTGTGTACACGCTTTTTTTTTTCAAAGTCACCCATGATAGGCTACGTGATGATTTACGTAGCCTATCATGGCTGACTTTGGAAATCTATCCATGATAGGCTACGTAAATCGTTACGTAGCCTATCAAGGGGGGGGGGGTTCGCGGCCGGGTAGACGGGGCGCTTCTACCCAGCTTGAATTTCGCCAGTGAGGGATGGGGCGCCTCCTGCCCGGCCTGAATTTCGGCCGGGCGAGGCGGGGCGCCTCCCCCCCTCGCATGAACTTCGGGGGGAGAAGTGAAGCGCCTCCCCCCCACCGCGAAGCAAGCTTCGAGGACAGGTAAGGGACTTTCATCCATCCCTACCACGGACTGAAATGGGATCCAATTCCCTTCAGTCTGTGCCACAGAACCCTCTGTGGAATGGCACCACAAGGTCCTACAGAGCCAGCAGTCATGCGGCTTTTTTTCGTCGTCCATAAAGAGTGGCAAAATTTTCGTAAATAAAAACGCAATGTGGTATATTCCGATAATAAATAAGTATGTTTTTTTAAAAAAAATGAATTGTGCTCACCGCCTTGTTTGTGGGTGCTCTTTTTAAATTGAAATCCTCCGTCTCTGTTTACTTTCAGCCAAAACACTTCCTCTTCCTAGGGGCTTCCCAAAAGAAGGCTGTCTTAGGTGTGCCTGAGCAATAAACTATTTGTTTAAAGCAACGCTGTTTTAAAGGAAGAAAAAACCTTTTAAAATGACCATGCCCGTCGTGGAGCATCCTTCTTAAAGTGTGGTGCTCAGAACTGGACACAGTACTCCAGATGAGGCCTAACCAATGCTGAGTAGAGGGGAACTAGTACTTCATGTCATTTGAAATCTATACTTCTATTAATGCAGCCCAAACTTCCAGGCTGCCTGCACTTCCTGAGCTGAAAAAGCCATATGGGAGGAATTACTTCATTATGGCTTCTACTGGGCTTTAACTGAAGCATGGGAAGTTGAGGAGGCTACAGGCTACTGGAGAGATGATTGTACAATGAAAGACAGGGCACTCACTCACACTACCTCCTAAGTAAGGTAAACACAAGAAACCTGAATTCAGCCCATGAGAATTTCTCCAAAATTTTCTTCACCTCTGAATTTCTCTTTGAAAGCAATTTCTTTTCTATCAAGTTGAATGAGAATAGTCCCCCACCCCAAGAAGAAGAAGAAGAAGGAGAAGGAGGTGGGAGGAATTTTTGGCACAGCACTAATTACAATACAGGGTTGGAAAACCGATATTTAGGAGCAGTTCTTCTTTATTTACAACATTTATATACAGCTCCACATCTAAACATTCTGGAATGGTTCAAAATCAAAACTACCCTGGGTAAGTAGTCAGTGGTCATTTGGTAAAGGACTTTCTGAAGGTAGTGAAGGACATCTTCCCAAGTGATGGTAAGTATGCTCCATCAGTCCCTGCAGTGATTCTAGACTTATAGGAGCCAAGTGGTTGTTGACCAGGTTGAGGACACATGTCACCTGCATCACCTCCAGAGGAGTGTCCAGGTTCAACTGACTTTCCAAAGAAGGTAAGTCTTTTTAAGGAGGGTCTATGCACAAAGATAGTTTTCCATTCTGTCCTAGCCCTTTCCCCTTGCCGTGCTGTCTTACCTGGGGGAGCCTCCCTCTCTCCTCTACCCTCAATGTCCTTGCTTGGGTCTACCTTTGGTTTTTCTCCTTGCCTTTTCCTCCACTTGGCTCTTTCTCCTCTCTCTGATTTCTATCCCTCCTTCTGCGAGTCCCCCACCCTTGGTCTCTCTCCTTCTCCATTCTTTCTTGCTTCTGTCCTAGCCAGTATTTAAATAGTGGCATGTTTACCCTTGGTTCCCTCATTGCCACACACCTGAGCTAATAGCTGACTTCCAGGTTGGGTGGTGGCTTCCCAAAGAGCACCGTTATTGTCGAGTGTGGGAGCTGCTGTTGGTCTGGGAGCAGCACATCAGCCCCAGGAGGGAAAATATGAGTTCGATAACTTACAAAGGAAAAGAGGGCTTACTAAGAGACTGGCTGGCCACTGAATCACTGCCTACATAAGGCAGAAAGTGGGTAGGGCCTTTCGGGAAGATGTGGCTGAACAGACAGAGCAGAGCCAAAGAGTTTAGAAAGGTGAAGACATGCTGAAGGTGAGGAGAGAAATGTCCAAGGGATATTGGAGCATTGTACAGTCTTGTTTGTATCTGTGCACATAGAATTTCACTCTGAGGAGCACAATAAAACCAATTTGCTTCTGGGTTTTCCTGAACTCTTGTGTTTTTGTGTTGTTGTTGTTGTTAAAACTCCTGCAAGGCTGCAGGCTGTCCCTCACAGTACACAAACACTGTCTACCGTGGATGCAAATCTACCTCTGCTGAAATCTGCAGCGCAATCCTCATCTGGTCCCCTCCCCTACCCCAACTGACTGGGTGTGTCTTTTGATGCAGATGGGAATGTGTAAACTACCCATGGCCACTAGTTGTTGGGCATGCCAGGAGCTGGACTGGGCCCTGTGCTTTTCAATGCAATCATGTCATACCTTCAAGCTAGGAGTCATTAGGTGCTGAATAATCAGGCAATGGGAAATTCAGGATTGTATATACATATGTGAACTGGGCTTTAGGGTTCTGTTCTACAGGTCCAAACCCATGGCTCCTGTCTTCCTCACGAAAACCATCTGCAATATGTTTTTCTGAGTTTCCTTTTCATCAGATCTGTTATTTCTTTAAAAAAATAATTTTATTAATTTTCCAAATACAATAAAAACATGCACAACAAGTGAACAACAACAACAACAAAATTAAAATAAAATACATAAAGTTGAATTCTGTTGGCAGAGGGTAATATATTTAACACATTTTCCACTTTTACATTACAATCACAAATATGAACTAAATCCGTAAATGCCTTGGAGATTATATAATTCTTCGTATTACAGTTTGTATTTATTCTCTTTTCCATAATCTCAGGAAGGACCTTGACGGATGTTGAATACCTTGCTGGTTTGTATATGAAATAAAATCACGCCATACTTTATAAAAATCAGATACTTTAGCTTAGGGATGTCAGAGAATTCCGCCACGGATCTCGGTGAGGCTGAATGCCAGTGCATTCGGCCCCCTGAAATCCATGGCGGAATGGCCTGCCACCCCCCCGCCCCCCGCGGATCCCTCCCGGGACGAAACTTACATAGGGATGGACGACTTACCTTGTCCCGCAGCTTGCTTCACGGTGGGGGGGAGGCACTTTGGTTCTCCCCCCGAAGTTCAGGCGAGGGGGGGAGGTGCCCTGCCTCACCTGGCCGAAATTCAGGCCGGGGGGGAGGCGCCCCATCCCTCGCCAGCGAAATTCAGGCCGGGGAGGAGCACCTCGTCACCCCGGCCGCGAAAAAAAAGTAAAAACAAAAACAAAAACACACACCCGTGATAGCCTACGTAACGATTTGCGTAGCCTATCATGGCTAGATTTCCAAAGTCAGCTGTGATAGGCTACGTAAATCGTCACGTAGCCTATCACGGGTGACTTTTGAAAAAAAAAAAGCGTACACAAATGGCGGCGCCCCATGGGCACCGCCATTTGCGTTCCTTATTTTGGCACATCTAGTCTACGTAAAGATTTATGTAGACTACGGCGAAAATAAGGGCAACGCAAATAGTGTTCCCTTATTTTCGCCGTAGTCTACGTAAAGCTTTACGTAGACTACCCGTCCAAATAAGGAACACAAATTTGCATACACACTTTTTTTTTTCTTCCCCCGAAGTCAGCCGTGATAGGCTACGTGACGATTTACGTAGCCTATCATGGCTGACTTTGGAAATCTAGCTGTGATAGGCTACGTAAATCATCACGTAGCCTATCACGGGTGTTTTTTTTTTTACTGTACTTTTTTATTTTGTAATGGCAGTGGCGGCAGCTGGTCGGGAGACCGGCCGCCGCCCCTGCCCCTGCCGAACCGCTGCCGAACCGCCGCCGGGACCCGCCGCCGAGAGGAACATTCGCCGAAGGTAAGTCCCATCCCGGGGGGGGCGGGGGGCCGGCGGAGAACTTCCCCAACACTTTCAGGGCGCCGAATGCATCGGCACTTGGCCTCCCGAAGATTCATGGAGAAATTCTCTGCCATCCCTACTTGCCTGGGGCGGATGTTATGGATGGCGGCAGCTCCAGCGCCGGCGTCGGTGGCAGGTGGTCTTCCGACTGGCTGCCGCCGCCGCCATTTCAAGTCTCATCTTTTTTTTTCTTTTTACATAGATGTGATAGGCTACGTAAAGACTTTCGTAGCCTATCACGTCTGGGTTAAAAAAAAAACACGTATGCAAATGGCGGCGGCTACGGCTGCCGCCATTTGCGTAGGGATGTACAAAAGTCACTTACCTTTTGCGGATTATGTTGATGGTGGGGGGGAGGCGCTCCGTCCCTCCCCCCAGAATCCTGGCTGGCCGGCTGTGCTCCGTAGGGATTCTGCGGAGCCGCCGGCCGGCTCCGCCAGCAGCCGGACATCCGGCTGCTGGCTAGCAGGGACGCAAATGGCGGCAGCTGTAGCCGCCGCCATTTGCGTCCCTGCAGTCAGCCGTGATAGGCTATGTAAATGTTTACATAGCCTATCACACAGCTGACTTAAAAAAAACAACAACGCGCGTACGCAAATGGTGGCGGCCACGTCCGCCGCCATTTGCGTTCCTTATTTTGGCACGTCTTAGTCTATGTCATGATTTACGTAGACTAAGAGGGCGAAAATAAGGGGAACGCAAATAGCATAGCAGATGCTAGCTATGGCGGCCTCCATTTGCGTCCCTGCACAGTCCAGTGGCCGGATGTCCGGCTGTGGGTGGCCCCGGCTGGCAGCTCCACAGAGTCGCTGCGGAGCATAGCTGGCTGGGGAGAATTTTGGGGGGGGGGATAGAGCGCCTCCCCCCTACCGCAGATGTCCCTGGACGAAACCAGGAAAGTGTTTTGTACATCCCTACTTCTCAGGCATCTTTGAGAGGAATAGACATAAAAGACCTGAAACAGGTCTTCAAGGCAATGTTTGTTGTTAGACATCATTACAACACCAGAAGTGCGCGCACACACACACACAAGCCACTAACGACCTTACACTAATATAGTACAATCCCTTGAACAAGCTGCTTGACATATACCATTGTCAAGTGCACAATTACTGTAAGTTGTTATTCAAGCATACATCATTTGTCAGGCCCATTGAGGACAATGACACACGAAAACAAGAGTTGTGAACACGTTGGAGTAATATATGAAGCATAATGGGCCCCTAATTAGGCAGTTAATGTGTGTTGCTTAGAGCTTATATCTCAAAATAATTTGAGCTGCTGATGTTAACTGCAGCACTTATGCTTCATGAAATCCTGCCAGTAGCAGGGCTATGGGAGACCACTGATAAGCCCAAGTTACCCAGACGTAGACGGCATAGTTATTAAGAAGATCCCTAATTAAGTTACTCAGCAGTCACAGGAAGTATAAACCATACAATGCCAGCCCACTTGATATACAGGGTAGCATCTTGGGTGTTGCCTGGGGACCTGGTGGAAGCATTTTTGGAACATAACCAAAACCAAGTAACTACATAAAGGAGATCAAAAACTGGTGCCCCTGCCGTGAGTTATGAGAAATTATCTCCTTTTTTTTGTTGTGGTTCCCCCTACCCAATTTATTCAGTTGGTTATGCTAAAACATAAATACCAACTGTTTAAATATTAACTAATTATCTCATGTTTTATGGAGATTTCAAAACATTCAAAAACTACTTTAAAGCTCATCTGGTGGATTTCATTTTTCTGAAAGATGGTTCTGTACTACAAATCTTACTGTTTTAAAGATAATTACGAGGCATCCCAAAGAATCCCATTAAATTCTGTTGCAGTAATGCTACACACTGCATTTCAAGGATGCAGATAATAATTGCAGGAAATTATTGTCTGAGTTAGTGCCCTCAGCACTGGTATAAATGTAAATCAGAACAGAACCTGGGATATTGCAGGATTTACCTAGCAACTAGTTACAAAATCGGCCACCATTTTGACTGTTGAGAATTTTAGGAATGCCTCCCTGTTTGAATTTGAGCCTCATAGGATACACTTGGTATAGATTAGGGATGTATGAAAGTCCCTTACCTTTTACGAAAGTTGATTCGCGGTGGGGGGGAGGCGCTCCGTCCCTCCCCCCAAAATTCTGGCCGGGGGGGAGGCGCCCCATCCCTCCCACCGTGAATCTTGTCCTGCCGGGACTGCAAATGGCAGCGGCCGTAGCTGCCGCCGCCGCTTGCATCCCTGCAGTCAGCCGTGATAGGCTACGTAAATGTTTACGTAGCCTATCACGGCTGAGTTAAAAAAAAACACCGTGTGTACACAAATAGCGGCGCTCATGGGTGCCGCCATTTGCGTTCCTTATTTTGGCACGTGTAGTCTATGTAAACATTTACGTAGACTACGGCGAAAATAAGGGGAACGCAAATAGCATAGACACTACACTATTTGCGTTCCCCTTATTTTCGCTGTAGTCTATGTAAAGTTTACGTAGACTACATGTGCCAAAATAAGGAACGCAAATGGCGGCGCCCATGGGCACCGCTATTTGTGTACACGCGTTGTTTTTTTTTTAAACTCAGCCGTGATAGGCTACGTAAACATTTACGTAGCCTATGATGGTATTTTTTTAAAATCTAGCCATGATAGGCTATGTAAATGTTTACGTAGCCTATCACATTTTTTGTGGGGTTTTTTTTGTTTTAACTTGGAAATGGCGGCGGCGGCAGCCGGTCAGAAGACCGGCCGCTGCAGCCGCCGCCACCAAACCGCCGCCGCAGCCAGGGACATTCGCACAAGGTAAGTCCCGTCCCAGGGGGGCGGGGGGGCAGACCATTTCACCACCGATTTCGGGGGGCTGAATGCGCTGGCATTCGGCCTCCCCGAGATTCGTGGCAAAATTCTCTGACATCCCTATATCAAACGCTGTGCTTTCATCACAAACAGCATGATTTTTGGCTAAGCAATTGTACAATATGTAAAGCCAACACATCATGGTGAACAATATCATTTCAGATAGTAGGGATAGGAGTCTTCTCTCTGTTCTTTACTGGTTTGTAGGATGTATCAAGGAACCTGATTACTTAAGCATCCTGAGCTGTAGTCTGCATCAAATGTGTTCAAAGGAAATAAAAGGGACATTCTCTTAGAGTGAGTTCTAATTCATTTTATTTGTGTATTTATTTGTTTGTGTTTATTTATCTGAAGGATAAATGCAGGATGAATCCAGGTTATCTGAAGGATAGCCTCCTCCCATATGTGCCTGCCCGGACCTTAAGATCATCCTCAGCGGCCCTTCTCCGTGAGCCCCTGCCAAAGGAAGTGGGGCGGGTGGCTACTAGGAGGAGGGCTTTTTCTGCTGTGGCACCCCGGCTCTGGAATGAGCTCCCTAGTGAGGTTCGCCTGGCACCTACATTGTATTCCTTTCAGTGCCAGGTGAAGACCTTTTTATTTCCCCAGGCATTTTAGCATTTTAGCTTTCTAGTCTTTTAGCTTTGCTGTTTTAAATCTGTATTTTAAACTCCTGCACTGCTGCTAGGTTTTATTGTGGTTGTATTGTTATATTGTGGTTTTCATGTTCTATATATTTTAAATTGTTTTATTGTGTGCTGTTTGGTTTTAATTTTTGTGGACCACCCAGAGAGCTTTGGCTATGGGGCATTATAGAAATGAATGAATGAATGAATGAATAAATAAATAAATAAAATATATTACATTTATATACCACCCAATAGCCAAAGCTCTCTGGGTGGTTCAAAAAACAAAACTTAAAACCACAGAATACAATAATATAGTAAATATTTTAAAAGTTGCATAAGAAGAATAAAACCAAAGTGAAGATCAGGGTAAAACATCAGCAGCAGCGCCAAGATCTAAGCATGCAATAACACAATTTGTAAATCTGAAGGACTAAAAAGCCAGGGGGAATAAAAAGGTCTTCACTTCATGCCGAAAAGACCACAACATAGGTACCAGATGAGCCACTCTGGGAAAGGCATTCCCCACTGGGGGCAGTAGGGGGATGACTCAAAAGGCCCTCTCCTTAGTAGATAACCATCTCATGATATATTTAAAAGCATGCACATCCTGCTTTTCTGTATGAATTTGAAAAGTAGTTCACAAACTCAAAACGACACAACAATCAAGCATCCAAAATAATATGATCTAAATAAACCAAATAGCAACAACAACAACAACAACAACAACAACACAACAGAAAGAAAGCAGCAAGAAAACTCCAGGAAATAAAGTAGTTAATTTTCAAAGACCAAATAAAAGAAAAAAAAGTGAATAGCTGTGGGGTAACTTCCAGTGATCTTAGGAGTGTAATCTAAATGACCAGGTCATGTATTGGGGTCAACTAAGGGTGCTCCCTGATGGACGTCTCCTAGTGCTACCAGTTGAAAGACACTGTGCAGCTATCTTTTTTGTCCTAAATGGTTTTGTTTTGTTTTATGGAAAGAAAAAAAGATGGAAGAAGCAGTGGGGAAATATGTGAGGGTTACAAGTGAAGATGACATTATTGATACATACACCGCTGTAAAATTCTGTGAATAAGGCAGGTCAACTGCATGATAAAAGCCTTGTCTAGAAGCACCCCAAACTCAAATGCTCCCAAATGTCTTGCTGCTCCCTCCTCACCATGTTAGTATTCCTCCAATTATTCAGCCTGGTACATTGTTTATCTGAACACTTGAAGCTGCCACTGGTCCACCTATTTCGATACCATCTACTCTGCTAGGCAACAGCTCTCTGGGCTCTCAGACGGAGGGTTTTCCCAGCCCTACCCATGAGCCTTTTTGAAACAGAGATGCCAGAAACTAAAGCTGGGATTGTTTTCCAGCAAAGCTTGCATTCTTCCTCTGGGCTATTGACACTCCTACTGACATGGCCAATGCTGATTCTAGGAGTTTAAGGTAGGACTGACATCAAGGGTAGTCACAGTTGAGCACCTGCCGAGGGCCCACACCACAACAGGGGCCCACTGAGAAGAACCTTTTGGAGTTGCCCTTTCTCTTCACCACTGCAATCTGTTTGCTCTCGTACCTCTTGCTCTGGCCTAGACAGCAGTGGTGAAAAAGAGTAGGAGTAGATGCCACTGCCTACTTGCACGCTGGCACTCTGCTTGTCAAGCAAGCAAGTGGTAGCAATGATGGGAAAGAGGATGAGGTGCGATAGCGGCTGTTGACAATGGTGGTGTGAAGGTGGACTCACTGAGGGAGGGGCCCCATTGAGGGTGTCTTGCCCAGGGGTCCGCAAAAACCTGGAGGGTACCCTAGGTAGGTACCCTTAACTTTCTTTTCTTTTTTAAAGGCAGGACTTTCAGATGTAGAATTCATTTTGCTGACTGGGGCAAAGGACAAGATGTCCCCTCCCCAGCCCATTCCATGTACAGAAGGACAAGCAGTTGAATATTACTCCAACAGTGGTGATGGGATAGTGTCTGCCACCTGAGGAGTGTAGGGCAGCCACATGGCACACACAGCATGGTCCCTGCCCCTTGGCATCAGCTAACCCTCACTTTCCTTAAGAGTAGGGCCAGTCCTGTTAGGTGTTTCAGGGAAAGTGTGAATGTGATTATGGTGAAGGGACATTTACTGGTGTTGATTTCTGATCTCATCACCTTCCAGAGTTAGACCTGGGTTTAGCATTATACACTGGTCTCTCTCTCTCTCTCTCTCTGTCACACACACACACACACACACACACACGTATATAGAAGAGATGTGGACCAACCTCCCCCCAACAAGCTTTGACTCAGACCCCACAGTGCTTTAGAAAACAGCCTAATTTGACTTGGATTGATACAGAGTCTGTCTACTTCAACTCAGTACCAAACTCAAGTCAAGTTCTGAAAATCCAAGGCTTTGTGCCTTCTGCTGGATGTCATGGGAAATCCAAAAATTATTATAATTTTCTCTCTCTCTTGTTCAGAATTGGATGATAGTAGCAGACATAGTAGTCCCTTAGGAGGGGATTATACCTACCAAGCATAAAAAAAAAAATAGATGCAGGGGTGTTTGTGCTACATGCTTTTTTATATTAAAGGGAACGGCTGATGATAACCTTTAAAAAAATTCTTTGAAGAATTGGATAAAAATTGCAGTGATAGTTACCCATTCTGATCAAGACTGTCAAATTTCAGAATAGCTGTGTGTGTGTGGGGGGGGGAGGTGTTGTTGTTGTGCAAGAGATACCTTTACATTTTGAAGATCTCCCAAAGAGGACCTGCTTATACCCCTGTGCTCCTTGTGGCCTATTGTTCTGAAAATGACAGACAACCTAGAGGTGTTGCCAAGTAAACATTAGAACCCTGCAAAGTTTCAGATGGATGGGTGCAGCATTTCATGTGGAAGGGCAGTCCTCAATTGGTGTGTGTGTGTGTTTGTGTGTGTGTGTGTGTGAGTGATTCAATTCCCCTTCCCCCTTGTTGTTGTTTTTTGGCACAGGGGGGCAATTTGTATGCAAAAGATACACATCATAGACATTTCAAAAGGCAAGAAACCTACAAAGTTTCAGAAGGATAAATACAAGGGTTAGGGAGATATGATGACTGAAAACCAGTTTAAGTTTATTTTTTCCATAGTGAAGCCTGGTGACATTGGATGAATGACCACCCCACAGTCCCATCCTTTCCCTCCCTCAAAGCACAGTAATTGGAGCCCCTGGTAAAATGTGCCCTAGGATTAGGTGGACCTGTCAGTTGCCCAACCACACTCCCTCCCAACCCCAACCCCCCTGCCTGATCAGAATCACAGCATTTAAAGAAACAAAACCCAAAGACACTGTTTGCAGGAGAGCTTTTGCTTCTATAAAACATGAGTCACTAAAAGCCTCATTTTGGAGTGGGTTCAGTTCTGTTAGCTTCAGAGGGAAGCCTCCTTCACTGTGGGAAGCAACAGAATCAGACCAAAGAGGCCCGATCGTGCTTAGTGCTGTGCCGGAAATGTCTCCTGCATTTTTTCTACCATTCTCCTTCAATTTGATAGAAGAGAAATTGCTTTCGAAAATAAATTCAATGGTGAAGAGATTTCGGAGAAATTCTCAGGGGTTGGGTTTGGGCTAGGGGTGGACAAAAGTCACTTACCTGTCATCGAAGCTTGTTCGCGGTGGCGGGGAGGCGCTTCGCTGCTCCCCCTGCGAAGTTCAGGCCGGGGGGGGAGGCTTCCCGCCTCGCCTGGCCAAAATTCAGGCCGGGGGGGAGGCTTCCTGCCTCACCCAGCCGCGAACTCCAAAGTTTTAAAAAAAACAACAACGCCCCCGTGATAGGCTACGTGACGATTAACATAGCCTATCATGGCTAGATCTGCAAAGTCAGCCGTGATAGGCTACGTTAATCGTCACGTAGCCTATCGCGGGGGCATTTTTTTTTTTTTTCTTTTCTTGGAACGGCGGCGGTGGCAGCCGGTCGAAAGACCGGCTGCCGCTCCCGCCCCGCACGAATACCGCCGAACCACCGGCCGGACCCGCTGCTGGGAGGGACATTCGGCAAAGGTAAGTCCCGTCCCGGGGGGGTGCGGGGTGCGGGGGGGTGCGGAGAATTTCTCCCCGAAACTTGTTCGGGGGACCGAACACGTTGGCGCTCGGCCCCCCGAAGTTTCGGGGAGAAATTCTCCGCCATCCCTAGTTTGGGCTTCTTGGGTTTACCTTACTTAGGAGGTGGCTGAGGAATGAGCATCAGCATCCTGTCTTTCATTGTACAATCATCTCTCTGGCCTCCTGTAGCCTCCTCAGCTTCCTACACATCAATTAAAGCCCAGGGGAATGCATCATGAGGTAATTCCTCCCATAGGGCTTTTTCAGATCATGACATGCAGGCAATCTGGGAGGCTAGCCGTGAGTAGATAAGCTCAAAAATACCACAAAAATAAATTATAAAATATCCTGAATGAGGCAGAATAATGGGAGCCTCTTTCTGGGGGGGGGGGCAGGGGGAGAAAACTTTCAGGAAACTGGAGGACCGATTTTGGTAGAGCACTAACTCCACTTCATCCCTGGAGCTGGACACAACACTGCCCCCACCTGCATTGTGGTGGATGCAAACTGGGGGCCAGCTTGCCAAGAAATGAAACCCCCCAAAACCCTTACCAAAAAAGAAAGCAGCTGTGCTACAAGCCCTGCCAAAGGGGAGCGCTACCTGGGAGATATGGTTGAGAATGTCTCCTCCCACTGGAGAATTTCAGTGAAATTGTCTCCCAAATTTCTCAGCCCGCAGGTAAGGTGACGAATTTTAAGAGGCCATTTGCACACAGCTCTAAATGTGCTCAGGCTTTGTCCAAAGCTGATGCAAATCCCTAATATGTGTGTATATATGTATATAATCAATACACCAATCACTGCTGTAGTTGCATCAGGTGCATAATGGATACAAGGAAGATAGTCATGTTCAAAGATGAAATGGGCAATTGCTATTCATAATACACAGTTTTAGTCAATGAGTTCAAGCAGAGATAGAGCAGAGACACTGGCATTCAGCAAAGATGCATTTCTTCAGTGAAGTTTTCCAACAACTCTACTCTTTACAATAAAACAGTGAGTGTTTTCCCTCCGCAAGTGAGCCATTTCAACAATGGAGTCATTATGAATTATGTCATCTCTTACTGTGTGCTTCAGATGGTAATTACTGTATCATCACCTGCAACATCTTGCTGCACCAGAAAATTAAAACACCAACGAGTTCTCTCTAGTATTTGTCTTTCATTTAACTGAAACACATTGACACTTCCTTAAGCAAATCTAATCCCACCCAGGAACCCTCTTCAGCCAGTCCAACCCCAGCCTACAGTTAATTGAAGCTTTCTGTCCATGAACACCTATCATTTGGCTATCATCTGAATAAGCAGTCTTGCTTATTCAATGATGCAAATTAACAGATATCCATTTACTACTTGTCATGGTGTCTGGATAACCAAACTTCCAGCCATCTCTTGTTTGACAAGTCAAGCCAAGCCAGTTTTATTTATAACACCCCTTCCTTGCAATTACTGGGCTTGGTTCACAATAGCTAATATATACATACAACAATAGTGCTATTCAGCCATTCTGAAAGTCAGTAAAATAAATTCATGAGCAGGGGGAATGTGATAGCACCCCTCCCCCATCGTAATTTCTATCACTCTCTCTCTACACATGGATGATAACTTTGTGAAGGGGAGCACCTCTTGTATCTCCATGTGCTTTTGAATGATGATTTTCCAGCATTTGGAACTGTGTGGAGAACATCCACGGATATGGGAGGCTCTCCCCTTAAGAAAGTCACCCTCTATGTACAGAGGGTGATGGGAATAGAGACAAAGGGGCAGGGCTAGGGTCCCCCCCCATTTTTATTTTACTCACTTTTCAAACATCAGAATAGGGCTAATATAACAGCTAAAGTTTGTCACAAAAATAATCACAGCTAACTATTGCAGATCATTAAGTTCGTCAGTTCCTAATGTCATGGAACCAGCTAAGCTGTCATCCATGTGTGGAAAGGGGACCAGGCCAAATAGAGTGCCCCACTTTGGTTTGCCCTTTCTTTCTAGTGAGACTTCCCACTGCCACCAGGTTGAATTCTTTATTTTCCCAGGCAGCCTCCACCAAACAGCCTTACAACCCTCTGGATTCCTTTAGGTAGAGTGGGGTTTAGCTTTAGGTTTGGGGTGGGCAATCCCAAAATACTAAGGCCACAAGGTTTAAACAACAACAAAGTTTACTGAAAGAAGTATTAAGAAAATAGTTTTAACATCTGAAAGGTTACCACACACACACACACACACACAAAACCATAAGACAAAAAGGAACAACAACAACAACCAGGGTAAATGCATCCAGCTAATTCCTAACTAGACTGGGTCCCCATTTTCTCCAAGTTCTTCCCAGCAATATCTTAGTGTCAGAATTCCCAGCTTTTCCAAAGCAGCTATTAGATTTTCTCCCTTTCTCATTCTTCTTATCTTCCAACCTTCCTCTCTCTCTTTCAGCCTTCCTCACTCTTTCAGCCTTCTTCTACATTCTAAATACTGCCTTTTTACCTGAATGTTTATGTGTAAAGCCAGCTTGTGCTTTTGTAACTGACCAATCATGAGGGCTCACCTTTGTCCTAAATTCCTTCTGCTGAGCACCTTGCAAACATTTCTGCAAGCTGTAACTCCTTACTAAACTACAGACCCTTTGGACCCATAATGTAAACAAAACTCTTGCTGATAGTTCTTCATCTTGGTAACCATGTGTTCAACCTCCTACCTTCTTATTTGTTTTCCAAACCTAGTGGCACCAAAGCTTAGGGCCAATCTACATTGCACCCGCCATCGCAATGAATTCAGTGTCCTGTCGGGTTAAACGCCCTCGCATTAAAAAGTGATTATCCACACTCACCCATTTTCCCCATTGCAGTGCTTCATTGAATGCACGAGCTTGGTTCACATTCAAGCATTGTGCTGTTTTCCTGTTCTTAAAGTTGGAGGATCCTCATTGGAGGATCAGAAACTCTTCCTGTTTCTGCTGATTCCACAACCACCACGCTCAAAGCTCTCAATGTCCCCACGTTGTCTTCCAGCTACTGATCAAATAGCTTCCTCAGCACTCAATGTTTCCTCAACAACAAGCAAAGGGCTGGATGTGCGCGCGCTTGTCTGATCTCAGAAGCTAAACAAGGTCGGCCCCGGTAAGCAGTTGTATGGGCAACCGCCTGGGAATCAGGCTTCTTGCATTGAGCAGGGGGTTGTTCTATCCCTTCAAATGAGACTAAGATTTACCCCCTTCTATTCCCCACTTCAGCTTTTTTTTAAAAAATTAAGGAGTTATCTTCGAAGAATCGTGGCTTCTCCATAATATTTTTTTCTAATTTGGGCATGGTCTTCGGAGATTCGAAAATTTGAAGAATTTCGAATCTTCGAAGATCATGCCTGAATTAGGGGAGAAAAAAAAAATCACGGAGAAGCCACAGTTCTTCAAAGATAATGCCTTAAGTAAAAAAAAAAAAAAAATCCGAAGCAGAGGATTGTTGTTCAGTCATTCAGTCATGTCTGACTCTTCATGACCCCATGGACCATAGCATGCCAGGCCTTCCTGTCCTGCGCTCTCTCCTGGAGTGTGCTCAAGTCCATATTCATTGCATCGGTGATGCTATCTAGCCATCTCATCCTCTGCCATCCCCTTCTCCTTTTGCCTTCAATCTTTCCCAGCATCAGGGTCTTTTCCAGGGACTTTTCTCTTTGCATTCGGTGGCCAAAATATTTGAGCTTCAGCTTCAGTATCTGTCCTTCCAATGAGCACTCAGGGTTGATTTCCTTTAGGATTGACTGATTTGACCTCCTCGCAGCCCAGGGGACTCGTAAGAGTTTTCTCCAGCACCACAGTTCGAAAACATCAATTATTCGGCACTCAGCCTTCCTTATAGTCCAGTTCAGCCATACGTTGCTACTGGGAAAACCATAGCTTTGATTATTTGAACCTTTGTCGGCAAGGTGATGTCTCTGCTTCTTACTATGCTGTTTTGGTTTGCCATAGCTTTCCTCCCAAGGAGCAAAGGTCTTTTAATTTCATGGCTACAGTCACCGTCTGTGGTGATCTTGGAATCCCAGAAAGTAAAATCTGTCACTGCTTCCATTTCTTCCCCTTCTGTATACCAGGAAGTGATGGGGCCAGATGCCATGATCTTCGTTTTGTTAATGTTGAGTTTCAAACCAGCTTTTACACTCTCCACTTTCACCCTCAACAAGAGGCTCTTTAGATCTTCTTCGCTTTCTGCCATTAGGGTGGTATCGTCTGTTTATCTGAGGTTGTTGATAATTCTCCCAGCAATCTTAATTCCGACCTGTGATTCATCCAACCCGGCATTTCTCATGATGTACTCTGCATATAAATTAAATAAGCAGGGCAACAATATACAGCCTCGTCGTACTCCTTTCCCAATTTTGAACCAATCGGTTGTTCCAGGTCCGGTTCTTACTGTTGCTTCTTGATCCTCGCACAGGTTTCTCAGTAGACAGGTAAGGTGGTCTGGTACTCCCATCTCTTTAAGAATTTGGCACAGTTTGTTGTGATCCACACAATCAAAGGCTTTAGTGTAGTCAATGAAGCAGAAACAGATGTTTTTCTCTTGCTTTCTCCATGATCCAGCGAATGTTGGCAATTTGATCTCTAGTTCCTCTGCCTCTTTGAAACCCAGCTTTTACTTCAGGTATTTCTCGGTTCACATACTGCTGAAGCCTCGCTTGTAGGATTTTGAGCATCACCTTGCTGGCATGTGAAATGAGTGCAATTGTATGGTAGTTTGAGCACTCTTTGGCATTGCCATTCTTTGGAATTGGAATGTAAACTGACCTTTTCTGGTCCTGTGGCCATTGTTGAGTGTTCCAAATTTGTTGGCATATTGAGTGCAGGAAGCAGGGGATAGAAGGGCGTAAAACTTAGTCTCATTTGAAGGGATAGAACAACCCCCTGCTCAATGCAGGAAGCCTGATTCCCAGGCAGTTGCCCATCCAACTACTGACCAGGGCTGACCCTGCTTAGCTTCCGAGATCAGACAAGCATGCATACATCCAGCCCTTTGCTTGTTGTTGAGGAAACATTGAGTGCTGAGGAAGGTATGTGATCAGTAGCCGGAAGACGACATGGGTAGGGATGTACGAAAGTCTTACCTGGATCCACATCGGGCAATCCACAGTGGGGGGGAGGTGCTCCACCCCTCCCCCCGGAATCCTCCCCAGCCAGCTCTGCTCCACGCCAGCCAGCCAGAGTTCCGGCTGTGGCTGGGCTGCTGCAGCGGCAAATGGCGGCCATCATAGTGGCCACCATTTGCGTTCTTGCAGTCAGCCATGATAGGCTATGTAAGTATTTACGTAAGCACATTAAGGGGAAATACTGGGATATCAGGGTATTGAAAGGGGGGGCACGGAAGTGGGAAATTCTGGTTCCAATTCGAGGTGGGTGCTGCGTAGTGTGAAAGACAGGTGGTGAAACCTCATTGGAAGTGAAGAAACGTGTACATGTAGATCGACCCTTAGTGAAACATTAACTGAGCTTTTAACCTTTTGGATTTTACATTGACCAATTAGGGATGTCAGAGAATTCCGTGACGGATCTTGGTGAGGCCGAATGCCAGTGCGTTCAGCCCTGCAAAATCCATCGCGGAACGAAGACCCTGCCCCCACAACCCACGAAAGGCGCACGGGATGAAGTCCCTGCTGCCCCAACCCACAAAAGGCACGCGAAACAGAGCACTTACCTGCTCCCGTCCGTGCTGCTTTGCGAATGGCGGCCGTCCTGCGGCCACCATTCGCTTCATCTTCACAGCCATGATAGGCTACGTAAATACTTACGTAGCCTATCACAGCTAATGCAGGGATGCCCTTTGCGTCCCTGCAGAGGCCGTGATAGGCTACGTAAGTATTTACATCACGTATCACGGCAGGGGGGGGAAAAACCCAGCGAATGCAAATGGCGGTGGCTACCGCCATTTGCGTATGCTGGGTTTTTTCCCCCTGCCGTGATAGGCTACGTAAATATTTACGTAGCCTATCATGGCTCAATACAGGGATGCAAATGGTGGCAGCTATGACAGCTGCCATTTGCGTCCCTGCAGGGCTGCCCAGCGGCCGGATGTATGGCTGCGGGCGGCTGGAGCTGGCTGGAGGCTCCGCGGCTTGGCCGCGGAGCGGAGCCAGCTAGGCAGGATTCTGGGGGGGGGGAGGACCAGATCGCCTCCCCCCCATCAAGGATTCCGGGGGGAGGGATGGAGCACCTCCCACCCACCGCAGATTGCCTGGCGTGTAGCCAGGTAGGTGTTTTGTACATCCCTATGACCAACACAGAGAGGAAACATTAAGCCCATAATACCCAAATGAACCCCTTAATACCCAAACCAAACTGCATACAAAATTAGAAGGCAATTTTGTTCCTTCACACCTAACAATTATAGTAACCAGAACAACCAGCAGGACTATAAGAGCAATACCCCCTCTCTTTCTCCATGGCTAAGAAACTGTGATACATTACATCAGTGCTGTGGAAACTGGTTCATTGCTGCTCAAAGGCAAGAAGCTACATCTATGTGGGGAGGAGTCATGCTGTGGCTCCTCCCCTTCAACCACATTACCCCATATTCCAAAGGATGTCCAAGAGTGGTGGAGGGTAATAACTTCACATAATATTACAACTGACCAGCCAAATAGCTTGCCACATCCACTGCAGACAGTTTTTGAAAAGTTTGTGCTTTAGTGGTAAACACTACAACCATCCTCAAAGCTACATTTTTTGAGAATCAGAGGTCGGAATTAAGATTGCTGGGAGAATTATCAACAACCTCCGATATGCAGACGATACCACCCTAATGGCAGAAAGCGAAGAGGATCTCAAGAGCCTCTTGTTGAGGGTGAAAGAGGAGAGTGCAAAAGCTGGTTTGAAACTCAACATTAAAAAAACGAAGATCATGGCATCTGGCCCCATCACTTCCTGGCATATAGAAGGGGAAGAAATGGAAGCAGTGACAGATTTTACTTTCTTGGGCTCCAAGATCACCGCAGACGGTGACTGTAGCCATGAAATTAAAAGACGCTTGCTCCCTGGGAGGAAAGCTATGGCCAACCTAGACAGCATAGTAAGAAGCAGAGACATCACCTTGCCGACAAAGGTCCGTCTAATCAAAGCTATGGTTTTCCCAGTAGTAATGTATGGCTGTGAGAGCTGGACTATAAGGAAGGCTGAGCACCGAAGAATTGATGCTTTCGAACTGTGGTGCTGGAGAAGACTCTTACGAGTGCCCTGGACTGCAAGGAGGTCAAATCACTCCATCCTAAAGGAAATCAACCCTGAGTGCTCATTGGAAGGACAGATAATGAAGCTGAAGCTCCAGTATTTTGGCCACCTAATGCGAAGAGAAAACTCCCTGGAAAAGACCCTGATGCTGGGAAAGACTGAAGGCAAAGGAGAAGGGGACGGCAGAGGATGAGGTGGCTAGATAGCATCACGGATGCAATGAATATGAACTTGAGCACGCTCCGGGAGAGAGCGCAGGACAGGAAGGCCTGGCGTGCTATGGTCCATGGGGTCACGAAGAGTCGGACACGACTGAACGACTGAACAACAACAACAACAATTCCAACTGGGAGAAAAAACAGAAAGAAAGATGGAGCAAAAAAAGGAAAGAAAGAGAAATAACAGAGGGAACCATTCTAAAATGTAACCTCTAGCTGCCATCACTTTTAGGAAGCTACTTACATGTACCTCATCAAGCATTTCCCCTAACTGATTAGGTGGAAAGCAAACGAGGTCTTCTGTTTTTGGTAAATATGTGAACTTCATGCTCCTTTTGTTTGTTCTTTTTATTTATTTTTCAAATGCATGAATAGAAAAGCAACATTGTGTTACCTTTCATGCAAAAGTGATTTCCTGTCTTCAAAACTGCCCCTGAATTACTGGATGCTTCCAGATGAGGCTTTCTTACTCCATCACCCTTACTTCATTCACAAAATTTTACAGGGGTGCC
Source organism: Heloderma suspectum (assembly GCF_057233095.1). Lineage (NCBI taxonomy): Eukaryota > Metazoa > Chordata > Lepidosauria > Squamata > Helodermatidae > Heloderma > Heloderma suspectum. The sequence goes on from NC_139461.1 coordinate 179,437,552, forward strand.
CCATGATGTTACTTTCATTTATAATCCCTCTGTTTTTCCAGCCACCTTATTGCATCTTCTTATGTACCATAGAAGATCTGTTAAGGAGGAGAAATAGCTGCACAACACTTTCTAACTGTTAGTGTTAGGAGTTTTCTACCTGGACGACTCCAGTGCCTTGGAATCTAGTGTGGCCAAGCACAGAACATTGTAACACAATTTTTTAATACTTGTTTGGTATTGTTCTAATTTGCTATTTGCTAAGTACATGATTTTCAGTATTTGGTATAGCTAAGGATAGTGACTGGAACAATTCCTAGCAGCAAGCAAATGCCATGCAGGAGTACATAAGCAGAATCATGGACCTGCTGATTCACTGTGATGACCTCTCTGGCATACTTTGTTTAATGCAGCCCAGGAGAAATCTAGGTGTACCTCATGAAATTGGAGAAGTCCGAGTAAAAATTATAGGGATGTACGAAAGTCCCTTACCTGATCCCGAAGCTTGATTCGCGGTGGGGGGGAGGCGCTCCGTCCCTCCCCCCGAAATTCTGGTGGGGGGGAGGCACCCCATCCCTCCCCCCCGAAATTCTGGCCAGGGAGGAGGCGTCCTGTCCCACGGCCGCGAATCCTCCTGTCCTGCCGGGATGCAAATGGCGGCAGCCGTAGCGACCGCCGTTTGCGTCCCTGCAGTCAGCCGTGATAGGCTACGTAAATGTTTCTGTAGCCTATCACGGCTGAGTGAAGAAAAAAAAAACCGCACGTACACAAATGGCGGCGCCCATGGGCGCCGCCATTTGTGTTCCTTATTTTGGCACATGTAGTGTATGTAAACATTTACGTAGATGACGGCGAAAATAAGGGCAACGCTATTTGCATTCCCCTTATTTTCACCGTAGTCCACATAAATGTTTACGTAGACTACACATGCCAAAATAAGGAATGTAAATGGCGGCGCCCATGGGTGCCGCCATTTGCGTACGCACGGTTTTTTTTTTTTTTAGTCAGCCGTGATAGGCTACGTAAACATTTACGTAGCCTATCACGGTGTTTTTTAAAAATCTAGCCGTGATAGGCTACATAAATCTTTACGTAGCCTATCACGTTTGTTTGTTTGTTTTTAATTTGGAAATGGTGGCGGCGACAGATGGTCAGAAGACTGGCCGCTGCAGCCGCCGCTGCTGCACCACCGCCAAACCGCTGCCAGAGCTGCTGCCGCCAGGGACATTTGCACAAGGTAAGTCCCATCCCGGGGGGGGGCAGGGGGGGCAGACCATTTCTCCACCAATTTTGGGGGGCCGCATGCTCTGGCATTTGGCCTCCCCGAGATTCATGAAGAAATTCTCTGACATCCCTAAAAAATTATTTGGATTTAATTAGTGTCCCAGCTACCTGCTCTGACACTGCTTCAGGCTTCTACTATACTATGCCAATCTGGAATCTGCTCAGAACTACATCCCACCAGGGTGGAGTAGAGTGAAATATTCCTCCTAGGGATAGAGTGGATTTTGTTTCAGTTCAATTGTGGTAATAATTTACCAAAATTTGTAAAATTCTCCATATTTGGTACAAAATGAACTTGAGATTTTTTAAAAAATCAAATGTGGGAGAAAGCAAAACTCACAGATTCATTCATCCAAGGCTTTGAGTAGGGATGCATTCATGAGCTAAGCCACAGGCTTTGTCCATAATTCAGGAACTATTTTGTCTTGTCATAGAAAGTTGTGCAACTTGCGGTTGCAATTTGCAGAATTTGCGCAAATTCCAGACTTAATTTGCTTCATTTGCACACATTCTGGCCATAATTTGTGTAAATTACACAAATTGTGGCTGCAATTTGCACAACCTTGTATTGATGAGAACTGCTCCACCACCCAGAAAATCCATGAGCGGCTCTGATTTGATGCACATTGAGTCAGGTGAACTCATGGGGAAGCGAGCCAAAGTTTGGGAGAGAATTTCACCCCTCAGACAGATTCCTTCAACATCCCTAGCTTTGAGTGCTTTTCTCTTAAAAGTTGGGGGTTGAATCTCTGTGTATTCAATCATGTTAGTGCTTAACTAGGGTTGCCACCTCTCTTTCTCTTGACAGGCTCCTCATCTTTAAAAGCTATTCTCTTATCTGGATGCATTTTATTTATTTATTTATTTATTAAATGTATACATCACTTTTGAAGGGAAGCTCACAAAGAAGCTTAGAGGAAGTCAATCTGGGACTTTCTGAAAAATGCAATATGCAATATTACAAACCTTATCTGGCATAGCTCAGTGGCATGCAGGTTGATTCAACCACTTAGGAGATTATCCCAATGGTCTGCCCCCCCCCCCTGCAAATGGTGTAGTGGGCACCATTTGCATTCCTTTTTTCCCTGCCATTTTAGCCTACGGAAATATTTATGTAAGCTATTACGGCGGGGAAAAAAAGGAACGTAAATAGCGCCCACTACGCTATTTGTGTTGCCCCTTTTTTCGCCGTAATAGCTTACGTAAATATTTATGTAGGCTAAAACTGCAAAAAAAAGGGAATGCAAATGGCGGCCGCTGTAGCCGCTGCCATTTGCATATGTGGTTTTGTGTTCTTTTTCTTGGCTTGCCGTGATAGGCTTAGGGATGTACGAAAGTCATTTAAATTTTAACTAAATTGATTCGAGGTGGGGGGGAGGCGCTCCATCCCTCCCCCCAAAATTCTGGCCGGGGGGGAGGCACTCTGTCCCTCCCCCCAAAAATTCTGGCCGAGGGGGAGGCACTTCATCCCTCCCCCCCGAATCCTGACTGGCCGGGCCTGCAAATGGCAGCGGCCATAGCCGCCGCCGTTTGCATCCCTGCAGTCAGCCATGATAGGCTACGTAAATGTTTACATAGCCTATCACAGCTGAGTAGAACAAAAACAAAAACACGCACATACGCAAATGGAGGCGCCCATGGGCACTGCCATTTGCGTTCCTTATTTTGGCATGTCTTAGTCTACGTAAACATTTACGTAGACTACGGCAAAAATAAGGGGAATGCAAATAGCTTAGCATCTACACTATTTGCATTCCCCTTATTTTCGCCGTAGTCTACGTAAATGTTTATGTAGACTAAGATGTACCAAAATAAGGAATGCAAATGGCGGCGCCCATGGGCGCCGCCATTTGCGTACAGGCGTTTTTGTTTTTGTTTTACTCAGCCATGATAGGCTACGTAAACATTTACATAGCCTATCACGGTGTTTTTTCAAATTTAGCCGTGATAGGCTACGTAAATCTTTACGTAGCCTATCACATTTTTTTTTTTTTAAACTTGGAAATGGTGGCGGCGGCAGCCGGTCAGAAGACCGGCCACCGCCACCTAACCGCCGCCAGAGCCGCTGCTGGAGCCGCCACCACCAGGAAGATTCACCAAAGGTAAGTCCTGTCCCGGGGGGGCAGACCGTTTAGCCACCGATTTTGGGGGGCCAAATGCGCTGGCATTCGGCCTCCCTTAGATTCGTGGCGAAATTCTCTGACATCCCTAGATAGGCTACGTAAATACTTACGGAACCAGGTAAGGGATTCGTACACCCCTATTGACCCTACAACTACTTTGCCTCAATCTGCCAGTAAATTCAATTCTAACAAATAACTGGGTCACAGTTAGGGATGGCAGAGAATTCCGCCACGGATCTCGGGGAGGCCGAATGCCAGTGCAGTCAGCTCCCCAAAATCTGTGGCGGAACGGCCTGCCCCCCATCCCCCCCTGCGGATCCCCCTGGGATGGGACTTACCTGGGGCAGATCTTCCGGGAGGTGGCCGCTCCGGTGGTGGCGGCGGCGGTGGCGGCTGCGGCAGCTCGTCTTCCGACTGGCTCCCACCGCCGCCATTTGCAGGGGTTTTTTTTTTTTTTTTTTACACCCACGTGATAGGCTACGTAAGTTTTTACATAGCCTAAAACATCTGAGTAAAAAAAAAGAAAAGAAAGGCATACACAAATGGTGGCGGCTATGGCTGCCACCATTTGTGTTCCTTATTTTGGGCCATCTTAGTCTACGTAAATAATTACGTAGACTAAGATGGTGAAAATAAGGGGAACGCAAATAGCGTCCACTAAGCTAGCGTCCACTAAATATTTACGTAGATTAAGACGTCAAAAATAAGGAACATAAATGGCGGCCTCCATAGCTGCCGCCATTTGTGTACTCATTCCCCCCCCCTCAAGCCCTCCATGGCCGGAAATCCGGCTGTGGATGGCTCTGGCCTGGCTGGGCCTGGCCGGCTGCTCTGAGGAGCCGCCGCAGAGCACAGCCGGCCAAGGAGGATTCCAGGGGGGAGGGACGAAGCACCTCCCCCCCATCCAGGATTCTGGGGGGAGGGACGGAATGCCTCCCCCCCACCATAAACATAATCCGCGAACAGGTAAGTGATTTTCGTACATCCCTAGTCACAGTCAAGTTGATCTACTTGAATGAAATATCGCACAGATCAAAGTTATGGGATATCCTATGGGTTACTGAGTTGTAACTGCGTGAGACTACCTTTATTTTTAATGTACTGAAGTAATAGGAAATGTTGCTACTACTGCACCACCTGCACCATTCCTTCTTGGATCCTGACACTTCCCCCATCCTTTCCTATCTGATAAAGCCAATGCGACTTGAATTCTCCCCTGCAGCAGCAGGTGAGAAAAGAGAGTGAGCAACAGGACACAAGGTGCAACAGGAGCAACCTCTCCCACCACATCAGCACAGTTAGAATGATGGTAGACTTTCCAGGTTGTAGCCTTAGATGTGATGGGATTCTTGGCTATTGCTAGGGGTGTTAGAGATGGATGAAAGTCCCTTACCTGTCCTCGAAGCTTGCTTTGCAGAGGGGGGGAGGCGCTTCGCTTCTCCCCCCGAAGTTCATGCAAGGGGGGGGAGGCGCCCCACCTCGCCTGGCCAAAATTCAGGCCGGGCGGGAGACTCCCCATCCCTCGCCGGCAAAATTCACGCCGCGTAGAAGTGCCCCGTCTACCCGGCTGCGAAAAAAAAACAAAAAAACCCCCACCCCCGTGATAGGCTTCGTAACGATTAACGTAGCCTATCATGGCTAGATTTCCAAAATCAGCTGTGATAGGCTACGTAAATCATCACGTAGCCTATCACGGGTGACTTTGGAAAAAAAAAAAGCGCGTATGCAAATGGCGGCCCCCATAGGGAGCCGTCATTTGCGTTCCTTATTTGGTCTCTGTAGTCTACGTAAAGATTTACGTAATGCTACGTAAAGATAGCGTTGCCCTTATTTTCGCCATAGTCTACGTAAAGATTTACGTAGACTACAGGGACCAAATAAGGAACGCAAATGGCGGCTCCCTATGGGGGCCGCCATTTGCGTACGCACTTTTTTTTTCTCAAAGTCACCCGTGATAGGCTACGTGACGATTAACGTAGCCTATCATGGCTGACTTTGGAGATCTAGCCATGATAGGCTATGTTAATCGTTACGTAGCCTATCACAGTTTTTTTTTTTTTTACTGCACTTGTAATGGCAGCGGTGGCAGCCGGTCAAAAGACCGGCTGCCGCCCCCGCCCCGACTAAGACCCGACAAACCGCCGCCAGGACCCGCCGCCAGGAGGGACATTCATGAAAGGTAAGTCCCATCCCGGGGGGGGGCGGGGGGGCGGAGAATTTCTCCGCCAATTTCGGGGGGCCGAATGTGTTGGCACTCGGCCCCACAAAGTTTTGGGGAGAAATTCTCCCCCATCCCTAATGGGGTGTACGGATTCCCCACCATCTGTTCCACTGGGGAATCCATGGGGGCGCATCCGTTCCTCCCCGCCAGAATCCTCTGTTGTGGCTCCTCTCTGCAAGGATCCCTGGGGGGGGGGAACTGCCTTGAGGGCTGCTTACCTTCCCTCCTGCTAGCCAGAGCCATTTCCCTCCTCCCTGTCCCTGCTGATTGCCATGCCTTTTCTTTAAAAAAAAAAAAAAAAGGCAATCAGCAGGATGTGCCCATAGTTTTAGATGCAAAATAGAGCCATGAATCTTGCATATAAGCCTATGTGAACACATAGACTTAGACACAAGATTCATGACTCTTTTGCATCTAAGCCTATGGGCACATCCTGCTGATTGCCATTTTATTTTTTTTTTAAGAAAAGACATGGCAATCAGCAGGGACAGGGAGGAGGCAAATGGCTCTGGCTGGCAAAAAGCAGCCAAGTGCTGTTCCACCTCCAGTCCTGCTGGAGCAGAACTAAGTGGTCCTGATCCACTGAGGATTCCTGAGGCCAGATTCCAAAGAATCCAGCCTCATCTGAATCCACAGCAGATTTCTCTGACATCCCTAGGTATTGCTGCCCCCTGTTAAAAAGGCAGTTAGCAGAGGAAAACAAAAGGCAGAACAGAATAAGCATTGACCAGTCCCACATGCACACATAAGGCTAAAAAGGAGACCACACCTTTCCTTAGTGACAAAATAAAAAACTGTTTACTCACAAATATTCTTGCATATACAAATGTAGGCACAGCATTAGGTTTCAAAAGGGTTTGTTCAGTCCATTTCTTTGTGTTCCATTACACAGGCAGGAATGAGAGAGCAAGCCATGTGCTCCCAGCAATGGAGGGAGACAGAGGGAAGAGGAGGAACAGGAAGGAGGAACCACATTGTAGGCTATAGAGATCCTAAGGCTAGCTATGCCCATGCATTAACTAACTTAATGCAACACTGCCCCCTTTCTGTAACTTGCAGATAAAGTTGCAATATTCCCAACAAGATGTACTCCTTAGATGTACAAGATGTACATGTTCAGAAATGGTGTTGTTGTTGTTGAGTGTGAAATTCTGAGAGAGGGATAGGATCCTGAGGCAAATGGACCTCCTTTCTCACATACCCCTCTCTGGGGAATGTCGGTAGTTTAGTGTCAGACCACATCTTTGCATGCAAATGGTCCCAGGTTCATATTCTTGCATCTCCAGGTATGAACTGTCTGAAATGCTGAGGAACTTCTATCAGTCAGTGTAGACCAGGCTTCCCTGGCCTAGTTTGTTTTGGACTACAATTCCCAGCATTCTTGAGAATTGGCCATGCAGGTTGGGGCTGGTGGGAGTAGAAGCCCAGAACATCTGGACGGCACCAAGTTGGGGAAGTGCTGGTGTAGATAATAGTGAGTTATATGGACCAAAGGCAGTTTCCTGTGTTCCTGACCCATATTAGATTTTGGGGGAAAGCACCCATGCAGGACTGCCATCCCAACCTGATTTGTGAAAAAGAACTGCTACTTCCACCTAATGATGTTTCCCACTGCACTGTTTTTTCAAGCGCTGAGGGATGGGTGGGGGAATCAGTCCTCTTCTGTTCCTCTTCTCATGCTACTACTACTGGATAATTTCCCAGATCCAAAGGTCTTGTCATTCAGCAGGAGGCTGCATGTGTACAACTAGGTACAACACAGTTCGCAAGATCAGCTCTGGAACAGAGTTGATGCCACATTTTTGGGTGGAAATGGAGAGAAGATCATGCACGTTCAGAAGGGAGGCCTGAGCACAATATTTTGGGAAAACACCACCTTAGATGGTTATTAATCACTCAGTTTGAAAACTGATAAATAAGCAGACTGTTGATCCCCAAGCTGAATATTTGCTGGCCATATACTGACCCTCTGACCCTGCTCAGAGCATCTGATTTTGGCATCTTAAAAACTGACTTATAAAATGCCATTACTATGTGAGCACTGATAACCATGTCTCCAAACACACTGCTTCTGGTTGTCCTGCCAAGTTATTTCAGCCTATTATGCTAGAAAAGAGATTATTTTATGAACCTGATGGAGAGATTATGTGTTAAATTTAATAAACGCCTGGACTCCCTTTCCGCCCTTCTATTGTGCTCTGCTTCAGGTCTCATCTGATTCAAAAGTAGAATCTCTTCCTCCACCCCACCACCATTTACGAGTGGGCAGCCTTCCAAATATATAAATGCCCCCTCCTATATCATTGGATGTAATTTGCATTGATTGACAGGTTTAGGGCTAACCAGCTTTAATGAATTTCTTCTTTTATAATATATATAAGTGGCAAAGGCAGACAAGAAAATCTAGTTCGGATAGTGTGGGGCAATGGTACCCAAAAGAACAGAAAAAAAAATGTTACCATTGGCAAGACACTGTAAACTAGGACATTAAAATCAACACATAAATTTTAAAAAAGCAGTTAAAAAGAACAGATGTAGAAGTGTGCACAAATGGCCTCTCAAAAATCTCCAGCCTATTTGTGGGCCGATAAATTGGGGGGATGTTTTCACTGAATTTCTCCTAGGGGAGGAGAAATTCTCCAACAGTTTCTCACAGATAGGGCTCACTGTTGGCAGGGCTTGTTGTAGCACAGCTTCTGTCTTTTTTCCTAAGGGTTTTTGGTTTATTGCACTGCTTCTGTAGGTGGAAACAGCATCAACTGTGTTGAGCCTCCACTTTTCGGAGGCAGAATTTTGAATTTCTTTTGGTGGTATTTTTGAGCTTACCTAATCACTGCGAGGTGGCCAAGGGTGCTCTGTGTGTTTTCTCTCTCTACACACCTTTCCATTGTTCTGCAGCCTCCCAGGCCACCTGCCATTCCTGAACTGAAAAGCCCCCATGGGAGGAATTGCCTCATGATGTCTTCCTCATGATGGCTTTAATTGAGAGATGCCAGGCTGCCAGAGAGATGACCGTACAATGACAGACAGGACACTCATGCCCACTCCTCAGCCACCTCACAAGTAAGGTAAGCACAAGAGCCACAGACCCAGCCCATGAGAATTTCTCTGATATTTCTTCTCCTTTGAATTTCTTTTTGAAATCAACTTCTTTTCTATCAAATTGGATGAGAATGGTTAAAAAAAAGTTGGAGATATTTTCGGCACAGCACTAAATAGATCCACCACACATGTTTCGCTAATTTCTTTAGTTCTGGTACTGACTTCATTCTCCGTTTTTCCAAAATGAGTGGGAGTTCTATTACAATCAATTCATTTGTAATCCAAATGGAGCAAATAGCATATTTGGATGTAAAAAATAGCTCTGGGTTGGGGTGTGGGGGATGATTTTTATCAGCAAAATGATGCAGGGAAAATAGTTTTAAAAACACCTCCCTCTGTGTCAGGGGCAGGGACATACGAAAGTGACTTACCTGTTCGTGGATTCTGTTCGCAGTGTGGGGGGGTGCTCCGTCCCTCCCCCCAGAATCCTCGATGGGGGGGAGGCAATCCAGTCCTCCCCCCCAGAATCCTCCCCAGCCGGGTCTGCTCCGCTGCGGCTCCGGCTGCAGACTGTCTGGTGTGGACGCAAATGGCGGCCGCCGTAGTGGCTGCCATTTGCGTCCAGCCAGGCAGCCATGATAGGCTACGTAAGTCTTTATGTAGCCTATCACAGCTGGGCAAAAAAACAACAACGGCGCACACAAATGGTGGCGGCTATGGCGGCTAGCGATGTATGAAAGGGACTTACCTGGTCCCGCAGCTTGCTTCACGGTGGGGGGGAGGAGCTTCGGTTCTCCCCCCAAAGTTCAGGCTGGGGGGGAGGTACCCTGCCTCGCCCGGCCGAATTCAGGCTGGGGAGAAGCGCCCCGTCTCCCCGGCCACGAAATAAAAAGTGAAAACAAACAAACAAACACCCGTGATAGGCTACGTAACGATTTACACAGCTTATCACGGCTAGATTTCCAAAGTCAGCCATGATAGGCTATGTTAATCGTTACATAGCTTATCACGGGTGTTTGTTTGTTTTTTACTTTATTTTGTAATGGCAGCGGTGGCAGCCGGTCGGAAGACCGGCCGCGGCCCCCGCCCCCAACGAAACGTCGCCGAAACGCCGCTGGGACCCGCCGCTGAGAGGGACAGTCAAGGGAGGTAAGTCCCATCCTGGGGGGTGGGGGGGGTGGCAGAGAATTTCACCAACAATTTTGGGGGGCCGAATGCATTGGCATTCAGCCTCCCCAAGATTCGTGGAGAAATTCACGGCCATCCCTAATGGCAGCCGCCATTTGCGTTCCCTATTTTTCGCCATCTTAGCCTACGTAAATATTTACGTAGGCTATTACAGTGAAAAAAAAGGGGAATGCAAATAGCATAGTGGGCACTATTTGCGTTCCTTTTTTATTCGCCGTTTTAGCCAATAAATATTTACGTAGACTACAATGGTGAAAAATAAGGAAAGCAAATGGCAGCCTCCATTTGTGTACGCCGTTTTTTTATTATTATTATTGGCTTGCCATGATAGGCTACGTAAAGACTTAGGTAGCCTATCACGGCAAAGACCAGAATGCAAATGGCAGCTGTGGCAGCCAGTCGAAAGACCAGCCGCCGCTGCAGCCGCTGCTGGAGCCACCGCCGTCTGGAACATCCGCCCCAGGTAATTCTTGTCCCGGGGGGAATCAGCAGGGGGGTGGGAGGGCAGGCTGTTCTGCCACGGATTTCGGGGGGCCAAATGCCAGTGCATTCAGCCTCACTGAAATCTGTGGCAGAGTTCTCCGCCATCCCTAGTCAGGGGTGGGGAACCTCTTTCAGCTTGAAGGCTGAATTCTATCTTTGACAAGCTCCCAGGGGCCACATTCCAGTGGTGGGTGGAGCCAAAGTGAAAAGGAGCAGGGCCAAAGGGAAAGAGGCGGAGCCAAAAAAGAAAAACAATACCACCATATTTTCTCTTTAAGGTTTTACTACCAGTTACTAAGCATTAGGAGAGGCATTTCAGTCTTTTGGATTGTGCAGGGGGGAAATGCCACAGAAGCCGGGAAACAACAAAACAATCAGTGGTCAGGAAAAGGGGGTGGGGTCAGGGGAAGGATTTTTTTTTCTGCCATCTGTGGAAATCATGAGAGCCACACTGGTACCACAGGAAGGCCACATTTGCCCCCATGCCAAATCCCTGCTCTGTGCCATAGTTCCAGTCCAGACTGGGGAATCTCCATGCCTGCTGTTGCTTAGAAAAACAGAAAATGAGACCCCTGATCACAAGATTTAAAGACATGGTTAACATCATCTCTTATTTCCAGTTATCACATAATTTTTTTTCCAGACAGTGAGATTGTTAGGGTGTTGGGCTTGGATCAGGAAAACTAGGGTTCACCCCCCCCATCACAAAGCAGTGTTGGTGGTCTTTGCCCACTGCCACTTCTCAATTAAACTCAGTTCATAGGGCTGTTGTGAGAACAAAACAGAAAGAAGAAAAAAAACCATGGATGCCATCCTGAGCTTCTTGGAGAAAGGGCCAGATCGAAATGAGATGCATTTATTTATGTATTTATTTTTATTTACAATATTTATATACTGCTCCACATCTGAAAATTTCAGAGTGGTGAACAATAAAGGTAAAATAATAAAACACCAATTAAAACAGTTAAAACATTTTTTTAAGACAAATTCAAATAAGGTCAAATGTAATAAAACACAGCTGGTCATGCAAGGAAGGCTTCTTGAAATAACAATGTCTTCAGGAGGCACCAGAGAGAACACAATATTGGCGCCTGCCTGATGTCCAAAGGCAGGGAGTTCCACAGGAAGGGGGCCACCAAACTGAAGGCTCTTTTCCTGGTGGACTCCAGCCAGGCCATGGGTCCACGTAGAACCACCAGGAACATGCCCTCTGATGACCTCAGTGACCAGGCAGGTTGGTAAAGAAGGAAGCACAAGTTAAGCAAGTAATAGCTACCTGACAACCAGAAATTCAACAGGTGAAGCCCTCCCTGTCCCTGCATCTCCATGCTGTGAAAAGATTAACCAAGATTGAATATGTCTCTAATCCCTTTGTCAGCTGGCAAAGGAACAGAGCTTCTGGTATGCAAAATATGACAAACTTTTTTTCTTTTTCATAAAAGGTACATGTGAACCATTGGGTATGTTATTGGATTTCTAAGTTGCCTGATGGCCAAAATAGTCCTCAAGGTGGCTTAGAAAAATAAGTAGTGTAATTAAACTCAGTCAAGGATCAAAACCAAGAATATGATTAAAACAACAGTATGTCAAGAATTAAAACACAGCAAGTGGCAAATGAAAATTACTGAGGCAAGAGGTGGTCACTGCTGCTTAAGAAACTGTGTTGATTTTATAAATGAGAAGAGGGAAACTCTTGTATACTTCTTTTAAACCTCTTCTCACACCTAGGATCAGTGATGGATCTGCATATCTCCCATTGGTGCTGGCTCCAAGTTAGGGAGGCCCTCTAGCAAGGTATGATACCTTTGGTAAATCCTACCTATGGTGGGCCTCCAAAACTTCCAGAGGCCATTAGGTTGGGAAAGGCTGCTCTAACAGGTAGACAGGACAGGTCAGCAGCAGCTGGCAGACAGGCAGGCAAGCCAATACCAACAAGTAACCCCCCGCCTCAAACCCAGACAAACACACAGAGACACATCTAACACCAATGCAAGCTCAAGGATGACAAACCCTACTTGGGCCCCAAATGACCAGCTAGTCCTGCACCAAAGAATGGGTGGTTGGCAATGTTAACCAAACTGAAGTAGCGGATGGGCTTCCACCCATTTTAACTAGCTGAATCCTGCCTGGTGATGCAAGAGATGCTTTAAGACTGACCACAGATGGTCATTGTGCGCTTCACACTGGGTGCAAAGCCACCCCTGCCTTCTGGCTGTGTGGTGTCTGGGGACGAGCAGTGCTACTTTGTCAACCAGAGCCTGGGTCTGTGTATGCTGTGTGGAATCTGGTAGTCTGCAGCTTACCTTCTGCCCGGTGTCCCAGTGCTGCCCTGTCTGAAAGAAGAGATGAGACAGCAGGCAGTCACTCAGTGGGGTGTGGGGGCAGGAAAGAAAGAGACCTGGGTTGCACTCTCAGTGGGCCGGCTCACTTACATAGCTACAGAGACACCAACAAACATGGAGTCTTCTTGGGCTGGATCCTACCCTCATGCAAGCAGAAGTCCTCTTCTGCACTGGGGCTTCTGCTCACGTGATGGGACTTCCCTGTCCTTTTCTCCCAAAATATGTCCCAGATCTGCTCCAGAACAGATCTCTCTGGGACAGATTTGGGGAGGGCACATAGAGGGCTGCAGGGAAGAGGGGAAAATCTTGTCCACCAGCAGAATGACAGAATTGGATACAACCCATTGAATGCACTTTGTAAAACAGAGCCAGCTTCTTACACAATACTCTTATTCAGAGATGACAGCACATGGCACACAGCAGCACATAATACATGCATTTGGAACATACATGCATGTGCACTCCATACAAATGCTGGCATTGTGCTTATGTAATGTATTATTTCACACAGTTAGTTATTTATTTAGAAAATGTATACCCCATCATTCCACTGCAGTTACAGTGCTCAGGGTGGCAATGGCAGCACACAAATGTGTGAGGCAACAAGAATAGCTCAGAACCCAGCCCAGCCCCTTTTCTGTCTGTGTTTCTACAAATTCTGGTAACTGTCTACAAGGCTAAAAATCTGACCAGGTGTGGTGTCAGTTCTAAGGATAGGGTAGAGATTATACTGTTAATTATGCTACCCTTTAGAAAAGGGAGTAGTAGAAAGACCTGAGCATGATTTAAGACAAAATATTCAGCATTTATGTTACGCAGGACAGAGAGCCTTGAAAAGGATATGTAGATCATGTACCTATAAGAGACCATAACAAATGTCAATCAAAGTTAATCCATCATCATAGCAGTCTCAAAGACTCCATTTGTGACCCCATGTGTAATTCTGGCCAGCATTTATTTCCATGTACTTATAAGAGATCACAGAGGCTATAGCTGAGGTCAAGCAAAACAATTCTGGATTTGGATGGAGTGAATTATGAAAGGGGGGGGGTATTAGCTGAACCTGGCCTGCATTTCCAGAGCTGAAAGGAAAATGCAACAGTGTTTTTGCTGCATTTTTTTGATTGTGATAACAGCTAATTTGCTTCTCAATGAAAAGGGTTGAACAGAGAAGGAGGGGTAGCTTGTTGACACTGAAATCAGACTGAAATGTAGAAAAGATACCAGATGGCTTCCTATGGAGCAAAGCAGATTCAATTTACCTCATAAAGACATTTCAGTTGTCTGACACCCTTCCTCCACACATATAGGCCAGGATGAGTAATCCTGGCTTAGAAGTGTGGGGGGATGGTGTCAGGCAACTGAAACGTCTTTATGAGGTAAATTGAACCCATTTTGTTCCATAGGAATCTGGCTACTGTCTGGCAGCTGCCAAAAGTGAAGGCCCTGACTCTTCTCTCCCACAACACTTAGCAAAGCCATTTATGTGATATGATGTCACCACAGTGTGACCTTCTACCTCTGCTGCACATCTTTGACTGCTACTTGCTGAGGTTGCACAGGCTGTGGACACCCATAACATGGTATATCAAGTTACACATTTTGTCTCACTAAGAGCCAAACTAGATGTTGAAATGCTTAAAAAATGTTAATAGCTCCTGCTTAGGTGGGGATTTTCAATGGGGCCACAGGGTGTTTGGGGGTGGAGGTTAACTCTCTCTTCCCCCTTCCACGTTCTCTATGAAAATGGCTCCCCTCCATAGCTGCTGTTGGCTCTGGGGAGAAGCTCCTATTGGCACCGGTGGAAGTTTCCCTTGTGGGTTTAAGAGCAGCTTTGGAGAGGGGAAGATTTTCATGCAGATCATGATGGGTAAGGACGAGTTTACAATCCTGACTGAACACTAGAATCATGATGAAAATTCTCCCCCCCCACACCGATCCCAAAAACACAGGCATTTGTTTTTAAATCAACTTTGTGATGCTTTTTGTATTGTATCTAGTTTGGCAATATTACAGAGAAGAATGAGGTGGACATGAGGGACAGGTACTTTCTGTAGGGGCAACACATTCATCCTCATATCTAACATGTAGTCCCAGCTATACTCACAAACCAAATCCCCATACAGGAACCAGAAATGCTGATGGTAGAATGGCAGCTCTGAACTCTGAAATGGCTGCTATTCTTCTCAGTACATTACTGTCGAGAACAAGTTTATCATGGATAATAGTCTATTAGACTATGACTGTTTCCAGGTGAGAGACTCTTAGTGCTACCAATCAAAAGATGTTGCACAGCTATTTTCTTTTATTAACATTTTTTTGTGGAAAGGAAGAAGATGGAAGAAGTGTCAGGAAAAGATGGGAGAGTACAAGTTGAAGACAATGTCTCTCCCTCCCAAGGGAGCCTAGGTTTGCTCCCTCTTTGACTCCCCCCCCCCACTGGAAGGCAAAAACTGCTTTATTTAAGAAGGTCTTTATCCTGAAAGTGGGTCTGGTGCTATTTTTAATAATATTGTTTCTGTAATTGTTATGTTTTCTTTGCATTTTAACTTATTATTCAAATAATTTTAACTGGTGGAGTAAGCCACCTTGAGTGCCGCCTTTTGAAAGAAAGGCAGGGCACCAATATTATTAATATCATTAATTTAATAATAACAGTCTGGAGGTGACGGACTCGACCTTGGGGGAGCTGGGGGTGGCGAAGGCCAACAGGAAGCTCTGGCGTGGGCTGGTCCATGAAGTTACCAAGAGTCGGAAGTGACTGACTGAATAAACAACAACAATTAGTAATAGTAATAGTAGTAGTAATAATAATAATAAGTCACCTGGAACCCCCCATAAACAACAACAAAAACAACACCATCCGGAAATCTACAGACTCCGTGCAGCCTGAGGGGATCACTCCGCAGTGGATTCCGCAGGTCGGATTCTTAGCTCATTTTAGTCCATCTTGAATTTCTCCCAAAAGTGCTCGAAAGTCACTTACCTCGTCTTGCAGCTTGCTTCACGGTGGGGGGGAGGCGCTTTGCTTCTCCACCCGAAATTCAGGCCGGGGGGGCGCCTCGCCTCGCCCTGCCAAAATTCAGGCCGGGGGGGAGGCGCCTCGCCTCGCCCGGCTGAAATTCAGGCCGGGGAGGAGGCGCCTCGCCTTGCCCGGCCGCGAAATAAAAAGTAAAAAACAAAACAAAACGCCCCCGTGATAGGCTACGTGACGATTTACGTAGCCTATCACGGCTAGATCTGCAAAGTCAGCCATGATAGGCTACGTTAATCGTCACATAGCCTATCACAGGTGACTTAAAAAAAAAAGCACGTACGCAAATGGCGGCCCCCATAGGGAGCCGCCATTCACGTTCCTTATTTGGTCGCTGTAGTCTAAGTAAATCTTTACATAGACTACGGCGAAAATAAGGGCAACGCAAATACCGTTGCCCTTATTTTCGCCATAGTCTACGTAATCTTTACGTAGACTACAGCGACCAAATAAGGAACGCGAATGGCGGCTCCCTATGGGGGCCGCCATTAGCCGTACGCGCTTTTTTTTTTTAAGTCACCCGTGATAGGCTACGTGATGATTTACGTAGCCTATCACAGCTGACTTTGCAAATCTAGCCGTGATAGGCTACGTTAATTGTCACGTAGCCTATCACGGGGGCGTTTTTTTTTTTTTTACTTTTCTTGGAATGGCGGCGGCGGCAGCCGGTCGAAAGACCAGCTGCCGCCCCCGCCCTTGTCGAAGCCCTGCCGAACCGCCGCTGCGACCCGCCACCGGGAGCGACATTCGGGAAAGGTAAGTCCCATCCCGGGGGGGGGGGTGCGGAGAATTTCTCCCCAAAACTACTTCGGGGGGCCGAATACATTGGCACTGGCCCCCCCGAAGTTTCAGCGAGAAATTCTCTGACACCCCTAATTTCTCCAGCATCCTTAATGTAAACCTTGTCTGGAAGCACCCTACAATAGTGGCAAGTTTGACTAATATAGTTTAGATCTGATACGCTTCGAAGCTCTTTTCCTTTTTTTGATATCTTGGTAGAAACTGGAGTTGGGACAAAGGATATGAGATACTTCTCTGATAAATGTTGCTAAACTTTCTTTCCCAAAATTTGTTTCACTTTCTTCAAATTATTTTTGGTGTTTTGAGGAGGAACCCAAATGTTCCTAGTTTAGCCTAGGGATTTTTGGCACTGGCAAAAATATTTGTGAAAAATTATGAATGGTTTCAGTTTGGCTCTACATTCTGGACTGGGGAGATGGTCTCCCTGATTAATGTGATCACTAGTTACCCACAGTACAAATAGTCTTTGACCGCAGAGTACCTGATGGAATGTCAGTCCAACCTGAAATGAAGAAGAGAGGGCTGTACTTTCAGTGTAGCACTTATTCTTTAGCCCATGTATCTTGCATTCAGGTGCCTTAGAAACTGGCATAAGAAAGTAAACCATTTGTTTGGCAAATAGATCTTCTCCCAACTGCTTCTGTAAGTTTTCCATATGACCTTGTCATATGCATCCCAACCGCATTGCATGCAAATGGTATTTGTCCTAATTACTAATGCTGATCACACTTATTTTCCATTACTGATGTTAACAATCAATAACCACACTACATCTACTTATAATATGTGAGAGCGGAAAGAATTCCTGCATCCTGTCTAAAGGTGTCATTGAAATGTTGGACACAACTGCCAGGCTCTGCCTCATTAAGTACATGGATTCATATATTATAGTCCACAGATGCTGGAATCATATGGTATAACTTCCATATCTCTATTTTTACTTCCTCTGCTTATTGCTAAGGCTGTTAAGGGGATGGTAAGTGGAAAAGTACTCAGGAACGACTGCTAAAGAAGGACAATGAAGCTTGTCCTCTCTACTTTTGTATGATTAAAAAGATAAAAGGTAAAGGTGTCCCCAACCAGTCGTGTCTGACTCTAGGGTGTGGTGCTCATCTCCATTTCTAAGCCGAAGAGCCAGCGCTGTCCAAAGATGCTTCCATGGTCATGTGGCTGGCATGACTGAACACCAAGGTGCACGGAATGCTGTTACCTTTCCTGCCAAAGCGGTACCTATTTATCTACTTGCAATTTCTTGCTTTCGAACTGCTAGGTTGGCAGGAGCTGAGACTGAAGACGGGAGCTCACTCCGTCATGCAGCACTCAGGTCTTGAACTGCTGTCCTGCTGACCTTCCGGTCTGCAGTTCAGCATCTTAACCACTAAGCCAAGAGCACCAAAGGTCAGGAAGTCCTATGTCGATTGTAAGGGCTCGCTCTCTGATTGTTTTCCCCACTCATGGTTTGATGCTGCTGGATCATCACCTAGAACCACAGGGAAGTTCCAGTGTGGTATAATGACCAGAGTATTGCACTCAGATATGGGAAACCCAGGTTCAAATCCCACTCAGCCATGAAGGACACTGGGCCACCTTTGGTCTGTCACTCTCTCTCAGTCGAGCCCTACCTCAAAGGGTTGTAGTGAGGATAAAATGGAGGGATTCAAAGCATTTACACTGCTTTGAGCTCCCTCGGAGGAAAGACAGGGTATGAACATAACAAGTACATAAACATAAGTATCATTTCACTAGGTTTCAAGGCTAATCTCATTAGTATCTAAACTAATGGGATGGACCATAACTCTTTGTAGAGCAGATGGTTTGCATGTAGAAAGGTAAAGACTCCTACTGGATACCTTGGCTGCCAGCCAGAATAGACATTAGTGAGCTAGATGGACCAATGGCTTGTATTGGTATAAAGAAGCTTCATATTGTCTGAGCTATGAGGAATTTTTAAAGAAGCCCAATAGATCAGAGAACAGGCCAGAGATGCTTTCAGATATCGACATCACAATCAGGGCTCAGCCTAATTGGTAATTCAGCATAGGAATGGGGAAAAATTCTTTCAGCTTGCATTTTAAGGTGCACTTACCTAATTTCACTCTTTCAAACCAATATGCGAACTGAAACTCAATTCTTCTTCTGAATTTGCACTTCTCCGAACTTCATAATGGAGTTCTCCAATCAAAACATTTGTTCAAACATTTGTAAATTAGAGGAAAGCACACACAAAAATGCATATATTCATGAATATAATGTTAATATGCATCATATTAGGGAAATTGTTTGCAAAAAGCTGTATATTAGACAAAATTGCATAAAACATGTGTATTAGGAGAAATGCAGACAAAAAAGGATACAGATGTTCATACAAACTTTTTTTTAAAAAACCTCGAAGTGCAGGATGAACTGAACTTATGACTGGAAAAATGAGAAACGAAGAGGAACCAAAAATGACAGATTTGTCTGTCCCTAATTCAGCACTAAATATGACCAAATTTCCCTTCATTCAACTTCTAAAAGGAAGTGTAAAATTCAGAATGGAATCTGAAATGGTCTCATGCATGCATCTTCAGAGGCTTCCAGTGTGGTGAGAAGGTGATAGAAGAAATTTACACTCAAAAAGGGTAAAAAGGAGGAACCTGGGAACTACAGACCAGTCAGTCTGACATTAATCCCTGGGAAAATTCTGGAGCATATTCTAAAGTAATCCATCTGTTAAGCACCTTGAAAACAATGCAGTGATTACTTGAAGCCAACATGGATTTGTCAAGAACAAATCCTGCCAGACGAATCTGATCTCATTTTTGGATCAAGTAACTGCCCTTGTGGACTGTGGGAATGCTGTAGAAATAATATACCTCGACTTCAGCAAAGCTTTTGACAAAGTGCCCCATGATATCCTGATGAGCAAAGAAGCTCAAAGTGGGCTAGATGAAACAACGATCCAGTGGATCTACAGTTGGCTATAGAATTGGACTCAAAGAGTGCTTATCAATGGGATGTTCTCAAACTGGGGAGAGGTAACAAGCGGGGTACCGCAGGGCTCAGTCCTGGGTCCAGTGCTCTTCGACATTTTTATTAATGACTTGGAGGAGGAGGTGCAGGGAATGCTGATCAAATTTGCAGATGACACAAAATTGGGTGGGATAGCTAATACCTTGGAAGACAGAAACAAAATTCAAAGTGATCTTGATAGCTTGGAGCACTAGGCAGAAAACAACAGAATGACATTTAATAGGGATAAATTCCAAGTTCTGCACCTAGGAAAAAGAAACCAAATGCACAGTTACAAGATGGGGGATACATGGCTCAACAACACTACAAGTGAGAAGGATCTTGGAATTGTTGTAGTTCACAAGCTGAATATGAGCCAACAATGTGATGTGGCTGCAAAAAAGGCCAATGCTATTTTGGGCTGCATTAATAGAAGCATAGGTTCCAAATCCCAGGAAGTACTAGTTCCCCTCTACTCAGCACTGGTTAGGCCTCATCTGGAGTACTGTGTCCAGTTCTGGGCACCACACTTTAAGAAGGATGCAGATGAACTGGACAGGGTTCAGAGGAGGGCAACAAAGATGATCAGGGGACTGGAAACAAAGCCCTATGAAGAGAGACTGAAGGAACTGGGCATGTTTAGCCTTGAGAAGAGAAAACTGAGGGGAGATATGATAGTGCTCTTCAAGTACTTGAAAGGTTGTCACAGAGAGGAAGGCCAGAATCTCTTCCTGATCATCCCAGAGTGCAGGACACAGAATCATGGGCTCAAGTTACAGGAAGCCAGACTCTGGCTGAACAGCAGGAAAAACCTCCTGACTGTTTGAGCAATACAACAATGGAACCAATGACCTAGGGAGGTTGTGGGCTCCCCAACACTGGAGGCCTTCAAGACGAGGCTGGACAGCCATCTGTCAGGGATGCCCCCTGACTTGGATTCCTGCATTGAGCAGGGGGTTGGACTCGATGACCTTGTAGGCCCCTTCCAACCCTACCATTCTATGATTCTATGATTCTATGAAATACTGACTCACTGCCTTGTGAGGCATCCAAACATAAAATAGTATTAATAAAGGTCTTATCTTAAACCAAAATCAACATGCAAAGCAAAATGAGTTTAAGAGAACTTGTGAAGTAGAAGATTACGAAAAAATTAAAGAAATTTTAATAAAATTAGATAAAATAAAAAATATGTAATACAAAATTTAAAAAGTAATAAAAATTAATTATATAACAAACCATATAAAATTGTAGAAAAATGAAAAATCGACAGTCCAAAAGCATATTAATGTTCCTAAGTTTTTATCATTATATAGTAGGTTATACCAATACACATCAACCTGTCCTAGATGCGTTTCAACCCCAAGGGTCTTCATCAGTGTTCATATGAAAAGTGTTCATAACTATAACCCCCAAACCCTCCGTTTTGTTAAGTAAGGGCACAATCCTATTGGGATTGGTAGCCGCCTCCAAACTCCAAGGCGACTGCCTTTCCAATGCAGGGCAGGAAAAGGGTGGAGGGGATAGTCCCCTCTGCATTTCAGCTGCTCTGCATTTTTGGCTAGAGAGCTTCCTGACAATTTTGGCTGTCTAGCAGTGGGAACTCAGAGTGCAGGAAGTGGCAGCCAGATGACATGTTGTATGTGTTGTACCGGCATTTCTGACTTGCCCGCCCTGATATGCCCCCAGGAACACCCCATTTTTGCCATTCCGTGCTCCTCTTCCAAGCGTAGAGCATGGGGCCATTCCTCGCTGCCTATGAGGCAGCATTGAAGGGGTGGAGGTCAGTTCTCAGGGAACTGACCTTGAGGGTGGGCTTTGAGGTCCATTCCCAGGAACTAACCTATCCTGTGGCCATCTAGCTGCTGACTAGCGCCCATAGATTTGCACCCTTAATTATCAAAATTGGACTTGCAAGGAAAAAAACAAAAACAAAGACAAGGATAGCAGGTTACAATCACCCCTTGTTGAATTCATTAAATTAAACACATACATTTAAACTGATAAATATATGTTTTCCAGAATGTCATTCTTGTATAGTTTGTCTGTTTCATCTACGTTTGGTGGGAACACGGGAGACGGCCTTCTTAGTGACTGCCCCAAGGCTCTGGAACTCCATTCGCAGGGAGGTGAGAATGGCAGCCTTCTTGATATGCTTTTGCAGGCATGTAAAAACTTTTTTGTTCTGGCAGACCTTTGGGGATAGCTAATCTGGACCTGTGAGAATATGATGGATGGATACTATGGTTATATTTCTTTCTTCTTTTACCATGTTGATATTTTATACAATTTTAAAATTATTGATGATCGAATTATATTTTTTTAACTTTTGTATATTACTATTTATAGGCTTTAACTGTACAAGTTTTGATGTTGTAAAGCCACCTTGAGTCCCAGTATTGGGAAAAGGTGGGATATAAATTTAATCATCATCATCATCAGTTGGTTACTGGATACATCAGGAGAAGAAGGTAGAATCACCATTCCCTCCTGTCTCTGAGGTATATAAAGAATGCAAAGGCATGCCATATTAATTATTCATAAATAACTTGCCCAAAGACCAAACAATCTAGAGGCAATCGGAATGGAAATATTCTTACCATAACCAATGACTTGCATATGCCAACCTGAAGCATGAATCAAATTTTAGATAAAATCCTGCATATGAAAAGTCTATAGACCGTGAGGTTTGGGTGCCATAATCCCATGCTTTGAGATTTTGTCTGTTAAGTGCCAGTCAAGCCGAAGCCCTATGCAGCTTTGTTATCATCTCATTAGGGAGTAGATAATCACAGTGGTCTTCTCTTAATTAAATCACTGGCAAGGTCCTAGAGCAAGTGGCTCATGATCTGAAACCATATGAAATCCCCTTAAGGGCACACACAAGACTGTTACAATTCAGCATATATAACAGTGCTCCAGCTAACTGTGATATAAAACCAACACACTATACTATATAAAACTACTGTATGTCTAGAAACAATGGCAGGGAAAATGGCTGTATGCCCGGGCCATGGGCTGCTAAGGTTTGGCGGTGCCGAGATAATGATAAGCCAGATCTAGGTTTGCTTACAAGGAGCCTTTATTGAGTACTTACAGCACACAGGTGCTGGTTGGATCAGACAGCTTCTCTGAACCCAGAGCCATGGGGCAAAATGGGTTTTATACCATATATGTCAGCAGTGAGGCTGCATGACAGCAGCAAGCATTAATTAGCATTCATTCCCAGCATAGACTAACAGTGCTCGTTCAGAAGGAAAACAATCAGAACTTTCTCAGCACAGTCACCTGTAGCTTGGCATAAACATAGCTTCACTTCTCAGGCACACCCTAGGCCCTGATAAGATACTAGCCTTAATTAGCATGGAATGTGCTGACGCCACGCTATCGACCTTTGACTCATCTCACATGCTCAGAGGCCCACTAGCAAGGAAATTGCACCAATAATGAACCTAACCCAAGCATTATGGATCTCTAGGCCCCTGTAAAACTACAGGTGACTTGGTTACAGGCCTGGGGCCAATACAATGGCAAGGCCTCCAAACATGTCAGCTGGTGGGGAAGCCTTTAGCCAGAAAGGGTCACTCTATGGCCTAGTTCTGTAATATCCCTGAATCAAGCCTGGAACACACCCTGCCCCCAAATATGGTTGATAATGGATTCATTCTGGAAATATTTCTGGTCTGATCAGAATTCAGGGTTCCAGCTAGGATCAAAGTTATGGTGGTTCCTAGAAGGAAGCATACATTTGGCCCTACTTATATGTTTCCTTCAGCCCTACTGATATGGTTCCTTAATTTATGTTATGAAAGCAGCATAGCAAGAAAACAGGGAAAGGTGATTTCCATGGTCCTGCAGTAACAGATTAGTCATCCATCACCTGAACATCCTAGGCTGTAGGGTGTACAGGTACCACATCTTCCCAAGCACAAGTGGTTTGTTTGTTCTTATGAGTCATACATTTTTTTTCTGTACCTTCTCCAAAGCACCTAGTTATAGAATGCCTGGCTTGGGCTTTTTACATTTCATTTTTATCTTTAAAAATCCTTTCTTCGAACATTGACATTATGCTAAGGAACCGCAGAGTGTGTTTCATTGTTTGTTTACAATTTCTCTTTTTCCCAGAAAATTCCTGAGCAATGATAAAATGTTTTGGCAACTCTTTGCAGCCTCGTATTGCCAAAGGACAGGGTTACATTTTCAGATCATTTCATAAACTCATAAAGGAAGAATGTTCCTTCAGATGTTTTCTTTTTCTTTTTTAGAAATCCAGCAATCTTGTCAAGGTCCCGCTAAAGGTCTCTAGTTTCTCTCTCCCCCTCCCTTCCTCTCTCTCTCACATACATACCTACAATCCATAGGGTTACACATACAAGCAAAAATAAAGTATACAACAAAGAATTTATAAAAAATATCAACTAGACAGTACACTACACATAAATGAATAACATTTATACTGCTTCCAGATACTAAAACAAAGAACACAGGTTCTAATATCATCCTGGAATGTATTATCCTAGAAAACAAAATATCAACCATTCATGTATAAATAGATTATATACAATGCATTGTTCCAAAGCATGGTTCAATACATTAACAAAAAAACCCCTTACAAATATCAAGATTTCCTTGAAATCACTGATATAGGGGAAGTTGAATGGATTTTCCCCACCCCAAGTAATAGGCAACCACTACCTTTGCATTAAATGGGTGCAAAGCAAGAAATTGTTCCCACTTCCATATATTTGTTTCCTCCTCAACCATCCTGTTCCACTTAAGCTCAGGCTCAGAGGGGAAGGGGAAGCAGTCAAACAGAGACTCTCCCAGGCAGGCAAAGTCAGGTCAAGGCAAGCGTCTCTAAACTAGGGATGTACGAAAGTCACTTACCTGTTTGCGGATTATGTTGATGGGGGGGGGTTCCGTCCCTCCCCCCGGAATCCTCAACGGGGTGGGAGGTGCTCTGTTCCTTCCCCCCCCAGAATTCTCTGAGGCCGGCTGTGCTCCGTGGCAGCTCCGCGGAGCAGCCAGCCAGGCCCGGCCAGGCCAGAGCTGTCCGCAGCCGGATTTCCAGCCATGGAGGACTCTGGGTAAAAAAAATAAAAAACACCCACATATGCAAATGGCGGCGGCTATGGCCACCGCCATTTGCGTTCCTTATTTTTGCCCTCTTAATCTACGTAAATATTTACGTAGACTATGATGGCGAAAATCAAGGGGAACACAAATAGCGTAGCGGGCACTATTTGCATCCCTTTTTGATTCGCCGTTTTAGCCTACGTAAATATTTACGTAGGCTAAAATAGGGAATCAAAAAGGGATGGTATGGCCGCCGCCATTTGCGTTCCTTCTTTTTACCGTCTTAATCTACGTAAATATTTACTTAGACTATGACGGCAAAAATAAAGGGGAACGCAAATAGCGTAGCAGGCGCTATTTGCGTCCCCTTTTGATTTGCCGTTTTAGCCTACGTAAAGATTTACGTAGGCTAAAATGGTGAATCAAAAAGGGATGCAAATAGCACCTGCTACGCTATTTGTGTTCCCCTTTATTTTCGCCATCATAGTCTATGTAAACATTTACATAGATTAAGATGGCCAAAAAGAAGGAACGCAAATGGTGGCAGCCGTAGCCACCATTTGCATACGCGGTTTTGTTTGTTTGTTTGTTTTACCCAGAGCACTCCGCGGCTGGAAATCTGGCTGCAGACGGCTCTGGCCTGGCTGGGCCGGGCCTGGCCGGCTGCTCTGAGGAGCTGCCGCGGAGCACAGCCGGTTGTTCGAGGATTCTGGGGGGAGGAACGGAGCGCCTCCCCCCCCCGGCCAGGATTCTGGGGGGAGGGATGAAACGCCTCCCCCCCCACCATCAACATAATCCGCGAAAGGTAAGTCACTTTCGTACATCCCTAGTCATAGCAACAACAGCTGGATGAAATCACTTCAACAACATACATAATGGATCTGCAGAAATTGTATATTTCGTCATTTGTTCTATGTAAAACAGAACAATCCTCCAAAAATATTTAATTTATTTTTGTTCAGATTTCTCCAAACACTGATATCTGATGCCCAATCCCTCACTGCAACTGTCTTGCAGCCCAGAATATATCTCAGGAAGGGAAACATTGCAAAAGGAGGTGAGAAAGAAGGCTTTGAGAAGAATCCCCTTTCATGTTGCCTGACTGCCTTATCTCCCTAGTGAGAAGAACACTGATTTGCTGCAAGCTTGTCTCAAGCAAATGAGGTGATTTCAGTGGCAATCTGAGGCCACTTCAATAGTATCTGGAAAGTAGGGATGGGGGAGAATTTCTCCCGGAAACTTCGGGGGGCCGAGTGCCAACGTATTCGGCCCCCCAAAATCGGTGGTGAAATTCTCCGCCCCCCCGCCCCCCCCGGGATAGGGCTTACCTTTCACGAATGTCCCTCCCGGCAGTGGGTCCCGGCGGTGGTTCGTCGGGTCTTCGTCAGGGGCGGGGGCAGCAGCCGGTCTTTCGACCGGCTGCCTCCGCCGCCATTACAAGTGCAGTAAAAAAAAAACAAAACCCCGTGATAGGCTACGTAACGATTAACGTAGCCTATCACGGCTAGATCTCCAAAGTCAGCTGTGATAGGCTACGTTAATCGTCACGTAGCCTATCATGGGTGACTTTGAAAAAAAAAAAAAGCACGTACGCAAATGGCGGCCCCCATAGGGAGCCGCCATTTGCATTCCTTATTTGGTCCCTGTAGCCTCCGTAAAGATTTACGTAGACTACGGCAAAAATAAGGTCAACGATATTTGCGTTGCCCTTATTTTCGCCGTAGTCTACGTAAATCTTTACGCAGACTACAGGGACCAAATAAGGAACGCAAATGGTGGCTCCCTATGGGGGCCGGCATTTGCGTACGCGCTTTTTTTTTTTCAAAGTCACCCTTGATAGGCTACGTGACGATTTACGTAGCCTATCATGGCTGACTTTGGAAATCTAGCCATGATAGGCTACGTTAATCGTTACGTAGCCTATCACGGGGGTGGTGTTTTTTTGGTGTGTTTTTTTTCGCGGCCGGGTAGACGGGGCGCTTCTACCCAGCCTGAATTTCACCGGCGAGGGATGGGGTGCCTCCCGCCCGGCCTGAATTTCGGCCGGGTGAGGCGGGGCGCCTCTCCCCCCTCGCATCAACGTCAGGGGGAGAAGCGAAGCGCCTCCCCCCACCGCGAAGCAAGCTTCGAGGACAGGTAAGGGACTTTGGTCCATCCCTACTGGAAAGGAAAATGAAAGGTTCCTCCTGTGCAAGCACTGGGTCATTACTCACCCCTAGAGGGATGCTGCTTGCGCTGGTGTTTTC
Source organism: Heloderma suspectum (assembly GCF_057233095.1). Taxonomy (NCBI): domain Eukaryota; kingdom Metazoa; phylum Chordata; class Lepidosauria; order Squamata; family Helodermatidae; genus Heloderma; species Heloderma suspectum. The sequence continues at coordinate 179,464,362 of NC_139461.1, forward strand.
ATGGCAGACTATAGCAGGGTGGCTTGTGAGCAAATATGCCAGCCAGCCATTTATGTCTTGCTTCTGAAAATTATACAACGTTCATAATTGAACATGGAGTCCTGCATGCCATAAGAAGTTCCCCAGAGGCTGTGACGATGCTCCAGGGCCTTATGTATTATGCTTCTTTGTGAACATATACTGATGAGAATACAGCCACCAGCCAGGCCACTGAAATAGATACTGATGGAACTAGTATTGACCTTTTTGGAGGTGGGGTCTCAGGAGGTGGGGTCTCAGTGTCTGTATGTGGAATGGGGGGGGGTATAATCTTGTCATTCATCTCAGTCAACAAAATATCTTGGGCTGGCCTCTGTTCAAAATGCTTCAGGATTCACTTCTATTTACATGTGGGAAAGACATGGAGAGATCCATTTCTTCCTTCAGAAAAGAGAAGTGGGTGGGAATCACACACTTATCCAAACCCAAACTGATAAATTCATTGGCATCAGTGGAGCCACCCTATTTATTAAACCTACCCTAGAGTGTGGATTTGGGGGGGGGGCAGTGGGGAGGTTTAATTCTCCCCTTCTGGTGCATGATAGACCTGATCTAAATCAGGGCTGCACATACTTACTCTAGAATTAACAAAAGGATTATCCTCAGCTACATGCTAATAGGGATGTACAGACTGTATAAAATCCATTCTGTCTGTTCCGCCGGTTGTCAGGCGCCTTTTGTTCCATCATCCACCCATCGATGGAATTTGATTTTTTTCTGAATTCACATTTGCACAAATTTGCACATACAAAAATGTGCAAATCCCCCCCCCCCCAATGTACATTTTCATGCTTTAGCCTATGGGGGAAATAAACATTTTCAGCCTTAAAAAAAATGCATATCTTTCCATGATGAAAATTCCAGAAGGTTAGACAAATGGTCCGCAAGTCCATGGAATCTGCCCAACAGGGGAAAAGTCATTCTGCTGCAGAATCCACTGGTCAGATTCATGAAAATCCAAAATCATTTGGTTCCATTGCAGACAACTTCCCTATATGCTACACAATTAATGTAACATGTAGTTACATTTGAACATAAAGACCTCTTTAACTGGAGTTCAGTGCTGAGCTTTCTCTACAGAATCTAGCTCTTCAGCTTCCTGTTTCACTGTTTTATATGTCTCTTTCTATCTTAACTTTTAACACAGTTCTATCTACTGTATAACTTCTGCTCACTCTTAATTAAACAATACAGGTTTTCTATTTTCCCCTTGAAAATGGAAACCATACAGTCTATTTGTAGCATCTTTTATTACTTTCCTTATGTCGTTCTGTTTCTCTCATTTATTTCATATCCCCAGTGACCTATTTGCTCCCCCCATTTTTATGGGTGTTTCATGCCTCAAATCTTCTTTCTATTGCTACTTTCAATTTATTTTTAATTCTCCATCTTCTGCTTGCTGACATTATATTTCTGAACATCCAATTCCTTGGTTTTTATATGATAAATTTAGCTTGACTTGTATGTCAGCTATAACTTCATAACATTCACTATCACAGCAAGCCTCACATATATATCTCAAATCCAAAGTGTGATTCTCAAGTCAGTTTCCAACAATTAAACAGTCAATTTGATTGATTCTTCCCCCCATCACTTGATTTCCATGCCCCTTTTATGCATTTCTTTATGCAGCAACATGAAAATCTTTATTACCAGTTGATGAGTTGCTGAAAAGACTATCAGCCTACCTAGTTTATCATTATATACATCATTGAAGCTTTGCAGTTGTATTGCATTGTTGTTTTTAATGGTGGAACTAGATCTTCCAGCAAACAGAGGTCTGCTACCTTCTTCCCCGTAATGTTTAGTCACTGACTGTTGTGACATCATGCTGTTACCTGCTGACCCCTGCCAGCAGCAGCCAATAGTATGGAACAGGGATGAGATGTACAACCTGACAACCAAGGATGTCCTGAGAAATTGCTACAGTTGTACTGAAAACCTTCTATAAGATTCCTCAGATGTTTTGCCTGAGGGGGAACCTTAAAATTCACTTTGAATGGGGTTTTCAGCAATATTTGGTGACAACCAAAGGATGTGTGGAACCTCCCTCAGAAATGTAATTATTCCTATCAAAACTCTTCTAGCATTCTTCCCAGTTCTTCAGTGTTTCACAGTTAGATGAATGCTGAAATTCATGGCAAATCTCATTTTAGATTGAGCTTCTTGACAACTTCATTGGGTTTTGTATTGTTCAGGGAAATATTCCTTAAGCATATGATTAGTAGAACTGTTTCTGACTCTGATAAAATGTGCTTTTTGCTGGTTGACTTGGATGAACATGTTACATGACTGCAATATTTGCAGTAGCTGCATGGGCAGGGGGGAGTCCTGTCTATTGCTGTATCATGTTGGGGAGATAATCTCAAATAAGCGTTCATCGATCTGTTCCCTCCACTATTTTGTATTTGCATATGGATTTTAATGGCTTTATGCTGACCTTAGACTTGACAGACATCTCTAGTAGGGATGGCTGAACTCACCCCTTCCTGCACTACTTGCTGCTTGCCACTCACTGGACCCTCACTGGCTACCTGCTCCTGCTCACTGTATGTGGCGAACCACTGGGTGGTCTGCAGGTGCCCAGCATCCTGATCTTCCAGTGAGCCACCATTCTGCCCAAAATAGTGGTTTGGCCTTTTCCATAAAGGCCGGTTTGAGGGGAAAAAAGAGGCCCATTTACACAACACTACAGGCATAAATGGTTTAAGTAGACAATTTACACTGGTAATGTTGCATAAGTGGACTTCTTTATGGCTGCCATTTTCATAAAATCAGCCTTTATGGAAAAGGCCAAGCCACTATTTTGCTCAAAATGGCGGCTCAGTGGAGGAGCGGGGACTGCCGTGTTTGCCCAACTCAGCAATGCCAAGTCAAGCAAGCTCAGGGGTCCATAGACTGGTGTCCAGGAGGCTGAACTGGTGGAAACCCACTGAGCTCGAGCCCCCAACTGGACTCTCATGGCATCCCTAATCTCTAGTAACGACATATTTTCACATAGTGAATTTATATTTATCTTATGGGGAATAGAGGGAGAACTAGGCATTGGGCTGCCATTTTCAGCAGCTGCCCTGTGTCTGTGGTACTCTCTAGTCTTGCCCAAAGGTGATCTCAAATTAGAGATGTGCAAACCAAATTTCAGTATTCTTGTCAAAACAAAGGGGGCCTGTAACAAAATGTTGCAGTGTGGAGTGCTCCTGTTCAGGATTTCATCTCACCCAGCCCTCAGTAATGCCTTCTTCCAGGATGTCCCATTCCATTTCCCATACCAGAGATCGTTTCTCCCAGTATGAATTTACCCATACACTATGGTCATCATCTGAGGCCCTTCTCCAAGTGTCTCCGCTAAGGTTCAGAGATTATCAACAAGGGAGAGGGCCTTCTCAGTGGTGGCCAGGGATGTACGAACTGTCCTCCTGACTTCCGCAGTTTGCATCTCCTGCCCTGTTCTGCTGTTCACAAGCCCCTGGAATTATCCCCCTTTTTTTCCCACTCCAAAAATTGTGTAGATAAATACGTACCAACCACAAACAAATCCTTCACCCAGCAGCTGTCTCCGCCAGTCTGCGTGACTTCCGGAGAAAAAACATTTTTTTGTAAATGTTTATGTATTTTTCTCATGGCAGGAATTCCCCACATCACTTCCATAAGAATCGTGGTTTTCTGTAAATGTTTACATTTTTTTCTGTAAATGTTTACTTTTTTTACTTAAAATGTTTACGAATGGCAATGCGACTAATGTAGTGATGAGAAGGGACCTCCCACTGAGGGCACAAATGTTTTTACGTAAATAAAAAAATGTTTTTTATTTACGTAGGCTATCATGGCAAAAAGCAGGGATGCAAACAGCAGCCACTACGCAGTTTGCGCTGCTGCTCTTTTCGTGATAGGCTACGTAAGTATTTACATAGCTTATCATGGTAAAGGAAGCCACGCAAATGGCATAGTGGCTGTCATTTGCATGGCTGTCTTTACCGTGATAGGCTATGTAAATACTTATGTAGCCTATCACGAACAGAGCAGCGGCACAAACGGCATAGCGGCCGCCGTTTGTGTCCCTGCTCTTTGCCCTATCTCTTTGCCCTATCACGGCAGCCTGGCAGGCCACCATTTGCATCTGCAGCAGCCCGGCCACGGCCGGAACTCCAGCTGCGAACGGCCCTGGCTGACAGCTCAGTGGAGCTGCCATGGAGCAGAGCCAGCCAGGGAGGATTCTGGGGGGAGGGACAGAGCGCCTCCCCCCCACTGCAAATCACACCTGTGAAGAGGTAAGTGACTTTCATACATCCCTAGCTACCTCTATTTCAGCCCTGGAAAAAAAGTAAACACATTTTCGGTTCAAGTCAAGAGATATTATTTTATTCTTAAATTGTTTCCAAAAGTACTAACATGAACCAATACTGAGTGTGTGATGCAATGTGCCCACACTAGGGATGGCGGAGAATTTCTCCCCGAAACTTCGGGGGGCCGAGCGCCAATGTGTTCGGCCCCCCGAACAAGTTTCGGGGAGAAATTCTCCGCACCCCCTGCACCCCGCACCCCCCCCCGGGACGGGACTTACCTTTGCCGAATGTCCCTCCCGGTGGCGGGTCCAGCCGGCGGTTCGGCGGGTGTTCGTCCGGGGTGGGAGCGGCAGCCGGTCTTTGGACCGGCTGCCGCCCCCGCCATTCCAATAAAAGGAAAAAAAATGCCCCCGTGATAGGCTATGTGACGATTAACGTAGCCTATCACGGCTAGATCTGCAAAGTCAGCCATGATAGGCTACGTTAATCATCACATAGCCTATCACAGGTGACTTAAAAAAAAAAAAAGCGCGTATGGATAATGGCGGCCCCCATAGGGAGCCGCCATTCCCGTTCCTTATTTGATCGCTGCAGTCTACGTAAAGATTTACGTAGACTATGGCGAAAATAAGGGCAAAGGTATTTGCGTTGCCCTTATTTTCGCCGTAGTCTACGTAAATCTTTACGTAGACTACAGCGACCAAATAAGGAACGCGAATGGCAGCTCCCTACGGGGGCCGCCATTTGCGTACGCGCTTTTTTTTTTCTTAAAGTCACCTGTGATAGGCTACGTGACGATTAACACAGCCTATCATGGCTGACTTTGCAGATCTAGCCGTGATAGGCTACGTTAATCGTCACGTAGCCTATCACGGGGGCGTGTTTTTTTTTTTTAAACTTTGGAGTTCGCGGCCGGACGAGGCGAGGCGCCTCCCCCCCGGCCTGAATTTTGGCCGGGCGAGGCGGGAAGCCTCCCCCCCTGGCCTGAACTTCGCGGGGGGAGCAGCAAAGCGCCTCCCCCCCACCGCAAACAAGCTTCGAGGACAGGTAAGTGACTTTCGTAGACCCCTAGCCCACACAGCACTGCAAAACAAAGGCAAAATGAAGACCTTCAGTGCATCACTTTTATAAGTTTACTTTTTGACATTAAAGTAGTTGAGAAACTTGAAAACATTAGGAGCATTCTAAACATTAGAAAATGTTTATACACAAGATGGCATCGGACATATGTATATGTATCTATATGTACACATGTATGTGTATTTGTGTGTGTGTGTGTGTACTTTAAAATGTGGAAATCTTTTGGTGGAAAAACAGTAGTTTCATTCACAAAATAATATTATGGTGGCTCAGGAGTCCAGTGCCACTTCTCTCCTGGAAGTGTACTGTACTAATATTAGGGATGTACGAAAGGGACTTACCTTGTCCTGCAGCTTTTTTCGCGGTGGGGGGAAGGCACTTTGCTTCTCCCCCAGAAGTTCATGCAAGGGGGGGGAGGCTTCCCGCCTCGCCTGGCCAAAATTCAGGCAGGGAGGGAGGCGCCCCATCCCTCGCTGGCGAAAGTCAGGCTGGGTAGAAGCACCCCGTCTACCCGGCCGCGAAAAAAAAACAAAACCCACCCCCGTGATAGGCTACGTAATGATTAACGTAGCCTATCATGGCTAGATTTGCAAAGTCAGCCATGATAGGCTACGTTAATTGTCACGTAGCCTATCACCGGTGACTTTGAAAGAAAAAAAAAAAGCACATACGCAAATGGCGGCCCCCATAGGGAGCTGCCATTTGCGTTCCTTATTTGGTCCCTGTAGTCTACGTAAAGATTTATGTAGACTATGGCGAAAATAAGGGCAATGCAAATAGCAACGCAACCTCCCCAAGATTCGTGGCGAAATTCTCTGACATCCCTAAATGTGACTAATGTAGTGACGAGAATGGACCTCCCACTGAGGGCACAATTCTTTCACGAAATCCAGGAAGGCCTCCTCTTCCACTATGGAGAAGGGCAGCATGCATCGAGCAATGAACTCTGTCAGGGCTCAATTCAATCTTGCTGCCTGGATGCTGTCTGAGGGGAATTTCTGCGTCAGCGTGAGGCATTTTTCCATTTTTCTACTTTAAAAATTAATATGAGTAACCTTGTGCTGAAAAACTACCCAACTTATTGATAATATGCTTGCTGGAAGAACTTTCTCTGTGACTATAGGAGAGGATACTAGCATCCCTAAAATTTTAAACAAAGGACTACCACAAGGCTCAGTTCTTGCACCTCTCTTTTTCAATCTCTACATAGCTGACATATCACACACAAAGTCTAGGAAGTTTGGCTACATGGATGATTGGGCTATAGCCACACAATATAAATCCTTTAAGACAACTGAAGATGTCCTCACTTCCAGTCTAGACACACTGGATAAATATTTCTGTAAGTGGAGGTTACAGCCCAATCCAACAAAGACAGAAGTAACATGCTTCCACCTTTGTAATAGATCAGCAGGCAGAGAGCTCAACGTTCAATTTAAGGGAAACTAGGGATGTACAAAAGTCACTTACATTTTCAACAGGGTAATTCACTGTTGCGGGGGAGGCACTCCTCACCTCCACCCAAAATCCTAACCCGGCCAGCTCTGCTCCATGGCAACTCCGCAGAACCACCAGCCGGGTGCATTCGCAGGCGCCGTGTGGAGCCTGCGGATGCAAATGGCGGTGGCTACGGCAGCCGCCATTTGCATTCCTGTTTTTTGGCCGTGATACGCTATGTAAATACTTATGTAGCCTATCATGGCAAAAAACTGCAAGGGCGCAAATGGCGTAGCGGCCGCCATTTGCGTTCCTGCGTTTTTTGTCATGATAGGCTACGTAATATTTATGTAGCCTATCATGGCAAAAAAACAGGGGCCCAAATGGCAGCCACTATGCCATTTGCACCCCTGTCTTTCACCGTGATAGGCTACGTAAATATTTACATAGCCTATCATGGCAAAAAAAGGGAACGCAAATGGCAGCAGCTACGGCGGCCGCCATTTGCGTTCCCTTTTTTTGCCGTGATAGGCTACATAAATATTTATGTAGCCTATCATGGCAAAAGTACGGAAAAAGTACGGAAGCGGCCGCCATTCTCAAAGCAGCGCAAATGGCACCAGGTAAGTGTCCCATTTCGTGCACCTTCAGTGGGGGGGGCGGGGGGCTTCATTCCACCATGGATTTCGGGGGGCCGAATGCACTGGCATTCGGCCTCACAGAGATCCGTGGCAGAATTCTCTGACATACCTAGGGGAAACTGGCTCAATCACAACATGCATCCCAAATATCTTGGGGTCACACTGGATAGGACACTTTCCTATAAAGAACACTTGATGAAGACTGCTGCCAAACTGAGAAGTAGAAATAACATTCTACAGAAACTATGCGGCACTAGCTGGGGCTCGACAGTGGATATGCTAAGAACGACCGCACTCAGTCTGGTTTACTCAGCAGCAGAGTACTGTGCCCCAGTGTGGCTTAATAGTTCACACACGAGAAAGATCAATACACAACTGCATGAGTCAATGTGTATTGTTAGTGGGACAATACGATCTACTCCCACATACCGGCTGCCTGTTTTGAGCCATATACCATCTCCAGATGCAAGACAAAAGAGCACCTTTCTTCAAGAATACCAGAAGATTATTGACAATCTCCAGCTACCAATATTAAATGACGTAACCTACTTGGAGTGAAACAGGTTAAGATCGAGACATCCAGCCATTTCTACTGCTAAAGCTCTTCTAGAAGATGATTTCAATATTCACAACACGTAGGGATGTACGAAAATCACTTACCTTTTCGCAGGTGTGATTCGCGGTGGGGAAGGAGGTGCTCCATTCCTCCCCCTGGAATCCTCCCTGGCCAGCTCTGCTCTGCAGTGGCTCCATGGAGCCGCCAGTAGGGATGGTGGAGAGTTCCGCCATGGATTTCAGTGAGGCTGAATGCACTGGCATTCGGCCCACCGAAATCCATGGTGGAACAGCCTGCCCCCCCCGCGGATCCCCCCGCGTCGAGACTTACTTGGGGCGGATGTTCTGGACGGCAGCGGCAGCTGGTCTTTTGACCAGCTGCAGCAGCCGCCATTTGCAGTCTGGTCTTTTTTCTTTTTTTTTTACCCAGACATTATAGGCTATGTAAAGACTTAGGTAGCCTATCACGTCTGGGTAAAAAAAAAAAACGGCGTACACAAATGGTGGAGCCTACAGCAGCCACCATTTGCATACCTTATTTTTTGCCGTTTTAGTCTATGTAAATATTTACGTAGACTATTACGGTGAAAAAAAAGGGGAACGCAAATAGCGTAGTGGGCGCTATTTGCGTTCCGTATTTTTCGCCGTTTTAGCCTATGTAAATATTTACGTAGGCTAAAACGGCGAATAGAAAAGTCATTGTCATTGAAATCCAGCATGATATCATCATTCTACATCACTGAAGAAGAAAGTCTCTGTACCCATGTGGCAAGGCCTCCTGTGACAGTGAAAACTGTGGACTTGTGGAACCCACTGGATTCCATTAAGTTCCATTCAACTCTGTGCCCATCTCTGATTCTGGCTTTCAGACAGAGGTGATTCTGTATTTCTGCTAAAATAAAAGTCAAACCAAGTTGCAAAATACATGGAGGAGTTTTAGGGGGATTTAAGATGAGTGAAATGATTTGGAGGGAGGTGATGCATAATGTCGCTACGTAAACAATACAAGAATACTAGGGATGTAGAAATCCCACTCACCCGTCCATTCCGGGGCATCGGCATTACGGGGGAGGCGCTCCGTCCCTCCCCCTGGAACCAGGCTGCCATTTGCGTCCTGCCAGGCTGCCATGATAGGCTACATAAGTATTTACGTAGCCTATCACAACAAAGAGCAGGGACACAAACGGCGGCCGCTACACCATTTGCGTGGCTGCCTTTACCGTGATAGGCTATGTAAATACTTACGTAGCCTATCACGGAAAGAGGGTTTCCGCTGCTGCTCTTTCCGTGATAGGCTACACAAGTATTTACATTGCCTATCACGGTAAAGGCAGCCACGCAAATGGCGTAGCGGCCGCCGTTTGCGTCCCTGCTCTTTGCCGTGATAGGCTACGTAAATACTTATGTAGCCTATCACGGCAGCCTGGCAGGACGCAAATGGCAGCTGCTATGGGGGCTGCCATTTGCATCTGCAGCAGCATGGCTGAAAAACCAGCCGCCGCCGCCGGAGCCACCGCCGCTGAAAGAAGAAAGAAGCCACCACAGAAAGAAGTCACCTCTGTGGCCTGAAACGCAGGCTGCTGGAGGGTGGAGTCCATGCATGCAGCCTGAAAGGTGCTGCTGGCCTTCCCCTGCCATATGCCACCACAAAATCACTAAGTAGGGGCACATTCATGTAAAGTATATCAGAGAACATATCTTCACTGTAATAAAGGTTGAACAGTGCCATAGAACCAGGGCCACACTACCCAGCTGCCGACACTTTGTCTGCAGCAGAGCCTCTCGAGCAAGCGACACATGATGACTAAACTGAAGGCGGAAAAATGGTTGGATTACTCCCTCCCTCCCACCCTCCCTTGAGTTCTCTCCCCTCAATGACCTTATCTTCCTGGTGGGGGGGTGGCTTGGAGGGATCTCACTCACCTGACCTCACCTCACCTTACCTCGACAGACAATAAAAAAAAAAAGATTGAGGATAGAATACCATGTATTTGTTTTAAAAGGGTTATACTTAGGAATGTCAGAGAATTCCGCCACGGACTCCAGTGAGGCCAGATTCTTTAGAATCTGGCCCCCTGGAATCCGTGGCGGAATGGCCTCCCCCCTGCCACCCCGTGGAATCCCCCCAGAATGGAGCTTACCTGGCGGCGGATGCGGCGGTGGTGGATGCGTTGGCGGCGGCAGCTCCGGCTGGTCTCCCAGCCACTACCGGGTTGCTGTGGCCACAAATGGTGGCCGTCATAGCGGCCGCCATTTGTGTGGCTTCCTTTTGCTGTGATAGGCTACGTAAGTATTTACGTAGCCTATCACAGCAAAAGGAAGCCACACAAATGGCAAATGGCAGCTGGCGTAGCAGCTGGAATTCCAGCTGTGGCCAGGTTCCAGGGGGAGGGACGGAGCACCTCCCCCACAACGCCAATTCCCCAGAATGGATGGGTGAGTGGGATTCATACATCCCTAGTATTCTTGTATTGTTTATGTAGCGACATTATGCATTTCATCCATCCAATTTACGAATTATATTGCGTATTTTTAGGGATGTACGAAATTGGCCTTACCTGGCTCTTCCGGGTTCCGCTGGGGGGGGGAGGCACTCCGTCCCTCCCCCCGGAATCCTCATCGGGGGGGAGGCACTCCATGCCTCCTCCCCGGAATCCTGGCCAGCCGGCTGTGCTCCGCAGGGATTCTGCGGAGCAGCTGGCCGGCTCTGCCAGCAGCCGGACATCCGGCCGTTGGCTAGCAGGGACACAAATGCGTCCCTGTAGTGAGCTGTGATAGGCTATGTAAATCTTTACGTAGCGTATCACGTCTGACTAAAAAACAAAACAAAACACGGGCGTACACAAATGGCGGTGGTTACAGCCACCGCCATTTGCGTTCCTTATTTTGGCCCATCTTAGTCTATGTAAATATTTACGTAGACTAAGATGGCAAAAATAAGGGGAATGCAAATAGTGTAGCGGACGCTATTTGCGTTCCCCTTATTTTTGGGGGACCAAATAAAGAACGTAAATGGCAGCGGCTGTAGCTGCCGCCATTTGCGTACGCACGTTGTTTTTTTTTAAAGTCAGATGTGATAGGCTACGTAAATCTTTACGTAGCCTATCACGTCTTTTTTTTTTTTTACACGGGAAATGGCAGTGGCAGCAGACGGTCGGAAGACCAGCCGCCGCAGCCGCTGCCGCCGAACCGCCGCCGCAGCCACCACCGGAGCTGCCGCCACCCAGACGATCTGCCCCAGGTAAGTCTCATCCCGGGGGGATCCGTGGAGGGGCAGGGGGGGCAGGCCATTCTGCTACAGATTTCAGGGGGCCGAATGCACTGGCATTCAGCCTCCCTGAGATCCGTGGTGGAATTCTCTGCCATCCCTAATTTATATACGTACACTTCGTGACTCTGCGTGGAGAATGAAAGCCACATGGTCACAGGGAAAAGACGTATTAATTACCCTAACAATGGGAAACCCATTCGCATTCTATCCTTCTGATTTATGGATTTCATTCTGTAATTATGTTTGTTAATTCCGCCATTTAGCGAACAACAACAAAAAAGGAGCCGCGTGAATGCCAGCTCCGCAGGCCCTCATGGTGTCGTTCTGTGGAGGATCCCACAGCACGGATTGATGGCAATTTGACCCCATTTCAATTCATGGTGGAATTCTCTGGCATCCCTCGTGGTGGCTCTCTGTATCTGGAATGCTCTTCCCAGAGAGATCCACCTGGTGCCAATATTGTCATCTTTCCAGCGCCAGGTAAAGACATTCCTCTACTCCGAGGCATTTGACAGCATATGATAGGGTTTTTAACAGGTCCTGGGATTTATTGTTGTTGATTGTCAAAAATTGTTTACATTTTTGATTGCAAATGGTTTTTATTTTATGCTACTATAGTGTATTTTTAAGGTTTTATTTTTGTAAACCTCCTAGAGGGCTTTGGCTATTGGGCAGTATAGAAATGTAATACAAGAAATGAAATGAAACTCCTGCTGTTTTCTCATTTCTTCCGTCCGACATTATTCCATAGGAACACAGGAAGCTGCCTTATACTGAGTCAGACCATCGGTCCATCTAGCCCAGTATCGTCAACACTGACTGGCAGCAGATCTCCAAGGTTTCAGGCATTTTTCCAGCTCCACCTGGAGATGACTGGGATTGAACCTGGGACCTTCTGCACGCAAAGCTGCCTGGTGCTCTCCCTCTGAGCTGCAGCCCCTTCCCCTCCACAGCCACTGAACATGTCCATTCCTCATTGTGCTGGGTTTTTGGGGGGGAGGGTCCCTCCCCCATGGATTATTTTGTATGTCTGCAAACCTTGGGGTTCCCTCAAGCCTGTTGTGCATGGATGGTACTGTTTGGTCACATAAGGATCCACACCCAGTGAATGAATTTGTCGATGGAGCATTCTAAGGCGTCCTGTGAGGCTTTGGCAAGGCACTTTGCAGATAAAATTGATCGGATTAGGTGTGTTACTCTGCACACTGTGGATACAGTTAGGGAGCAAGAGGTGGCCTGTGGCAAACCGGTTTTGTGGGATCGGTTCCAGCTTCTTCCTCCTGATGAAGTGGACAAGGTGCTTTCATCGGTACGGCCGACCACCTGCTTACTTGATCCTTGCCCATCTTGGCTCATTATGGGCTGCAGAGAGAGACTGGGTGAGGGGATCAGGGCGGTGGTGAACGCCTCCCTTGAGGAGGGAGTGATGCCATCAGCCCTCAAGGAGGCAGTGATAAGACCGCTCTTAAAGAAGCCCTCCTTGGATCCTCAAGTTCTGAACAACTTTCGCCCTGTCTCAAATCTGCCATTTTTGGGCAAGGTGATTGAGTGGGTGGTGGCGGTGCAGTTGAACGCACACTTGGAAGAAACTGATTATCTAGACCCATTTCAGTCGGGCTTCAGAATTGGGCATGGGACAGAAACGGCCTTGGTCGCCTTTGGTAGATGATATGAGGAGGGCTCTGGATAGGGGTGAATGCTCCTTCCTTGTTCTCCTCAACTTCTCAGCGGCTTTTGATACCGCTGTATCCTCCTGGACTGCCTGGAGGGGTTGGGCATTGGAGACACCATATTGCAGTGGTTCCTGTCATTCCTCTCCGGCAGGTACCAGAGAGTAGCACTGGGAGAGAAGGTTTCAGACCCGCAGCCACTTACTTGTGGGGTGCCACAGGGTTCCATCCTCTCCCCGATGCTATTTAACATCTATGTGAAGCCGCTGGGGGCTATCATCAGGAGGTTTGTGGTGCAGTGTCATCAATATGCGAATGACATGCAGCTCTACCTCTCATTCAAATCTTCACCAAGGTTGGCCGGAGAATCCCTGTCCAAATGTCTGGAGACGGTGAGTGGCTGGATGGGGAAGAATAAGCTGAAGCTGAACCCTGACAAGACCAAGGTACTTTTGGTGGGAGACAAGAGGAGGCTAGGGGATGTTGACCTGGTGATGAATGGGGTACGGCTACCCTTGAAAGACCAGGTCCGCAGCCTGGGGGTCATTTTGGACTCCCAACTGTCCATGGAGGCTCAGGTGTCAGCTGTGAGCCGGACAGCGCTGTATCAACTCCATCTGATACGGCGGCTGCGTCCCTTCCTTCCCGACCATCTGCTCCTATCGGTAGTACATGCCCTGGTCTCCTCTCGTTTAGACTACTGTAATGTGCTCTACGTGGGGTTACCCTTGAAGATGGTTCGGAAACTGCAGCTGGTTAAGAACACGGCCGGCGGCTCGCCTGATTAAAGGCAGCCGCCGGCGAGATCACATCACTCCAGTGCTGAAGGAGTTGCACTGGTTACCAGTTGTTTTCCGGGCCAAATTCAAGGTGTTGTTTTTGACCTTTAAAACCCTATATGGTTCCGGCCCAGCCTATCTTAAGGAGCGCATCCAGCAGCACCAGACAGGCCGCTTAACAAGATCAGCCTTGGATGGCCTTCTCTCTGTCCCATCAGCCAGGACAGCTAGACTGGTGGGGACGAGGGAGAAGGCCTTTTCTGTGGTGGCCCCCACTCTGTGGAACTCCCTCCCTAGGGAACTCCGTCATGCCCCCTCTTTAATGAGCTTCTGTCGTGCATTAAAAACATGGTTGTTCAGGAAGGCATTTGGGGTGGGTTAGGGTATTTTAGAAAATGTTTTTATTGTAGAATTTTATTGTTTTAAACTGTTTTATTGGTTTAATAAAACCAATTATTTTGGTAATTATAAATAATTATATTTATATAATTGTATAAATACAGGGTGCTGCCATTTGCGTACGCGCTTTGTTGGTTTTTTTTACTCAGCCGTGATAGGCTACGTAAACATTTACGTAGCCTATCACGGCTGACTGCAGGGATGCAAACGGCGGTGGCTATGGCCGCCGCCATTTGCGGCCCGGCCGGCCAGGATTCGGGGGTGGAGGGACGGAGCGCCTCTCCCCCCAGGCAGAATTTCGGGGGGGAGGGACGGAGTGCCTCCCCCCCAGCCAGAATTTCAGGGGGAGGGATGAAGCACCTCCCCGCTCCCACTAATCAAATTTTGTTAAAGGTAAGTGACTTTTGTACATCCCTAGTTTGGACTGAAATGCACCTTTGAGATTTGTTCTCCTCTACACAGTTATATGAGGGCAACTTGGAAATGTGTGAACATCCTCCCACCCTCCAAATCATTTCACTCATCTTAAATCCCCCTAAAACTCCTCCATGTATTTTGCAACTTGGTTTGACTTTTATTTTAGCAGAAATACAGAATCACCTCTGTCTGAAAGCCAGAATCAGAGATGGGCACAGAGTTGAATGGAACTTAATGGAATCCAGTGGGTTCCACAAGTCCACAGTTTTCACTGTCACAGGAGGCCTTGCCACATGGGTACAGAGACTTTCTTCTTCAGTGATGTAGAATGATGATATCATGCTGGATTTCAATAACAATAATGAAAGGACTGGGGCATCACAAACAGGACATGGATCTGGGCATACATTCAGAGTAACTCCTTCCTACATCAGTGCTGCCCCTCTCAGAAAACATGGTGGCTGTTCCTGTGTGTCCTGCAGCTCTCAAGCAAAGTCTTTGTCATTTGCATTTTATTTAGCTGTATAAACCACCTTGTATCTTGATAGCACTGTATAAATAAGTGGGTTACATTCTAATAGACAAGGCTGTATAAAAAGAGAGATTTCTTCAATAGAAAGAAAATATTACTGTCATTTTTAATAACACAATATATTATTAATACAAGGGGGAGACAAATTGGCTGCTGCTAGATCAGAGTTAAAGTGCATATTCTCCTGTCAAGAAAAAAATGGTATTATAACAGAATCCCTGATATATATGGATACTTATCTCTGAAGATAGATGTTATCAAGAGTTGAAGAGTTATTACACAGTATTATGTTGCAGGCAATAGGCAACTTGATCTGAGCTGGAGCAGCTTTTTCATGGTGGCTTTATTAGGGATGTCAGAGAATTTGTCCACAAATCTCGGGGAGGCCGAATGCCAGTGCATTCAGCCCCCCAAAATTGGTGGCAAAATGGTCTGCCCCCCCGCCCCCCCCGGGATGGGACTTACCTTGTGCGAATGTCCCTGGCGGCAGCGGCTCCGGAGGTGGTTTGGCAGTGGTTCAGCGACGGCGGCTGCGGGGCAGGTCTTCCGACCAGCTGCCACCACCGCCATTTCCAAGTTAAAAAAAAAACCAAAAAAAGTGATAGGTTACGTAAAGATTTACATAGCCTATCATGGCTAGATTTTAAAAAAACACCGTGATAGGCTATATAAATGTTTATGTAGCCTATCACGGCTGAGTGAAAACAAAAAAACAAAAAACGCGCGTATGCAAATGGCTGCGCCCAAGGGCGCCGCCATTTGCATTCCTTATTTTGGCACGTGTAGTCTACGTAAACATTTAAGTAGACTACGGCGAAAATAAGGGGAAAACTATTTGAGTTCGCCTTATTTTCACCGTAGTCTACGTAAATGTTTACATAGACTACACATGCCAAAATAAGGAATGCAAATGGCAGCACCCATGGGCGCCGCCATTTGCATACGCACGGGTTTTTTTTTTTCACTCAGCCGTGATAGGCTACGTAAACATTTACATAGCCTATCATGGCTGACTGCAGGGACGCAAATGGCGGCAGCTATGGCCGCCGCCATTTGCATCCCGGCTGGCCAGGATTCGCGGTGGGAGGGATGGGGCGCCTCCCCCCCGGCCAGAATTTTGGGTGGGAGGGACGGGGCGCCTCCCCTTAGGCCAGAATTTCAGGGGGAGGCATGGGGCACCTCCCCCCTGGCCAGAATTTTAGGGGGAGGGATGGAGCGCCTCCCCCCCACCACGAATCAAGTTTCAGGTTCAGGTAAGGGACTTTCGTACATCCCTAGGCTTTATGTCCATAGGGAAGTAATGTTTAACAGCATATATTAAAATTCTGAATATCTTTTAACAAAAGGGAGAGAACGAGAGAGGGATGGAGAGAAAATATAGTTTTTCTATAGAATATTTATTTTTTAGTTAATACTTTAGTGTTGTACTTTTAAAAATCAGAATTTTGTGTCATGGTACTTCAAATTCTTCATCAGGTTGAATTCTGAGATTGTGTCAACTATGCAGATTAAACTAGGGATGTCAGAGAATTTCACCACGAATCTGAGGGAGGCTGAATGCCAGTGCATTCGGTCCCCCGAAATCGGTGGCAAAACGGTCTGCCCCCCTCCGCCCCCCCCAGGACGGGACTTACCTTGGGCGAATCTCCCTGGAGGCGGCGGCTCCCGCAACGGTTCGGCGGCGGTTCAGTGGCAGTGGCTGCAGCGGCCAGTCTTCCAACCGGCTGCCGCCGCCACCATTTCCAGTAGAAAAAAAACAAAAACAAACAAACGTGATAGGCTACATAAAGATTTACATAGCCTATGACGGCTAGATTTTTAAAAAATACCGTTATAGGCTATGTAAATGTTTATGGCTGAGTAAAAAAAAAAAACCCGCGCGTACACAAATGGCGGCGCCCATGGGTACACGCGTTCTTTTTTTTTTTTCTTACTCAGCCATGATAGGCTACGTAAACATTTACATATCCTATCACGGCTGACTGCAGGGACGCAAACTGCGGCAGCTACGGCCGCCGCCATTTGCAGACCCGACCGGCCAGGATTCGCGACGGGAGGGATGGGGCGCCTCCCCCCCGGCCAGAATTTCAAGGGGGAGGGATGGGGTGCCTCCCCCTGGCCAGAATTTCAGGGGGACGGACGGGGATCCTCCCCCCACCTCGAATCACATTTCGTCAAAAGTTAAGTGACTTTCGTACATCCCTAGAGTAAACACATTTGTAAAATGTTCCTAGAATCATAGAATAGTAGGGTTGGAAGGGGCCTACAAGACCATCGAGTCCAACCCCCTGCTCAATGCAGGAATCCAAGTCAGAGCATCCCTGACAGATGGATGTCCAGCCTCATCTTGTATGCCTCCAGTGTGGGAGAGCCCACTAGGTAATTGGTTCCATTGTCGTATTGCTCTAACAGTCAGGACGTTTTCCTGATATTCAGCTGGAATCTGGCTTCCTGTAACTTGAGCCCATTATTCCATGTCCTGCACTCAAGAAGAGATCCTGGCCTTCCTCTCTGTGACAGCCTTTCAAGTCCTTGAAGAGCGCTATCCTATCTCCCCTCAGTCTTCTCAAAGCTAAACATGCCCAGTTCTTTCATTCTCTCCTCATAGGGCTTTGTTTCCAGTCCCCTGATCATCTTTGTTGCCCTCTTCTGAACCTTCTCCAGCTTGTCTGCATCCTTCTTAAAGTGCTGTGCCCAGAACTGGACACAGTACTCCAGATGAGGCCTAACCAGTGCTGATTAGAGGGGGACTGGTACTTCCCAGGATTTGGAAGCTATGCTTCTATGAATGCAGCCCAAAATAGCATTCACCTTTTTTCAGCCACATCACATTGTTGGCTCATATTCAGTTCATGATCCTCAACAATTCCAGGATCTTTCTTGCTTGTAGTGTTGTTGAGCCAAGTATCCCTCATCTTGTAACTGCATTTGGCTCCTTTTTCCTAGGTGCAGAACTTGGCATTTATCCCTATTAAATGTCATTCTGTTGTTTTCTGCCCAGCGCTCCAGTCTATCAAGATCACTTTGAATTTTGTTTCTGTCATTTCTTTTACTATTTTATATCTCCACAGGTCACAGGGAAGGGTAAAGGGGAAGAACTGAACCACCTTCCCATCCCTTGGAAATGTTATTTAGCAATCCTTCTGAGATTTGAGAAGGAACTACTCAGATACTTTCAAGGAAAGGAAGACAAAGGTCTCAGATGAAGGTATGGATGAATACTGCATCTAGTACCATATCTTGCCATTTTCCTGCCCTTGCATTGAATTGCTGCAATTCCACAGGTCTGACAGTAGCATTCATCTGCAAAATTGTACAAGTATCAGGTTGTAATAATTAGAACATTTACAATGGGCAATGCTGTTAATAATTGTTATGGATAATAATAATATTATAATACTGTTAATAATGAATTTTAATATTACTTTGCAAATGATCTTCTAAAGGCAATCTTCTTATTTCAAAAGTCCACAAGTTTGAGTTATATTGCATATTTGTGAAGGTCTTCGGTCTGAATATATTACTGAGTATATGTTTTAGAGAAATTATTGTCCAAGTCCTATCGAAATGGATAACTTTCAGCATATCAACCCAAATATATCAGGAAAGGGCAAAACTTGAGACAATTCTGAAGCAAAACAGCAGGCCCTCAAAATTCAGTTTTCTTGTTGTTGTTGTTCAGTCGTTAAGTCGTGTCTGACTCTTCGTGACCCCATGGACCATAGCACGCCAGGCCTTCCTGTCCTCCGCTTTCTCCTGGAGTGTGCTCAAGTTCATATTCATTGCATTGGTGATGCTATCTAGCCATCTCATCCTCTGCCGTCCCCTTCTCCTTTTGCCTTCAATCTTTCCCAGCATCAGGGTCTTTTCCAGTGAGTTTTCTCTTCACATTAGGTGGCCAAAATATTTGAGCTTCAGCTTCAGTATCTGTCCTTCCAATGAGCAGTCAGGGTTGATTTCTTTTAGGATTGTCTGATTTGACCTCCTTGTAGTCCAGGGGACTCATAAGAGTCTTCTCCAGCACCACAGTTCAAAGGCATCAGTTCTTCGGTGCTCAGTCTTCCTTATAGTCCAGCTCTCACAGCCCTATGTTGCTACTGGGAAAACCATAGCTCTGATTATATGAACCTTTGTTGGCAAGGTGATGTCTCTGCTTCTTACTACGCTGTCTAGGTTTGCCATAGTTTTCCTCTCAAGGAGCAGGTGTCTTTTAATTTCATGGCTACAGTCACCGTCTGTGGTGATCTTGGAACCCCAGAAAATAAAATCTGTCACTGCTTCCATTTCTTCCCCTTCTATATGCCAGGAAGTGATGGGGCCAGATGCCATGATCTGAGTTTCTTTAATGTTGAGTTTCAAACCAGCTTTTGCACTCTCCATTTTCACCATCAGCAAGAGGCTCTTTAGATCCTCTTCGCTTTCTGCCATTAGGGTGGTATCGTCTGCGTATCTGAGGTTGTTGATAATTCTCTCGGCAATCTTAATTCCGACCTGTGATTCATCCAACCTGGCATTTCTCATGATGTACTCTGCATATAAATTAAAAAAGCAGGGAGACAATATACAGCCTTGTCATACTGCTTTCCCAATTTTGAACCAATCGGTTGTTCCATGTCCGGTTCTTACTGTTGCTTCTTGTCCCTCGTACAGGTTTCTCAGGAGACAGGTAAGGTGGTCTGGTACTCCCATCTCTTTAAGAATTTGCCACAGTTCGTTGTGATCCACACAATCAAAGGCTTGAGCATAGTCAGTGAAGCAGAAATAGATGTTTTTCTGGAATTCTCTTGCTTTCTCCATGATCCAGCGAATGTTGGCGATTTGATCTAGTTCCTCTACCTCTTCAAAACCCAGCTTGTATTTCCAGTAGTTCTTGGTTCACATACTGCTGAAGCCTAGCTTGTAGGATTTTGAGCATCACCTTGCTAGCATGTGAAATGAGCGCAATTGTGCGGTAGTTTGAACACTCTTTGGCATTGCCCTTCTTTGGAATTGGAATGTAAACTGACCTTTTCCAGTCTTGTGGCCACTGTTGAGTGTTCCAAAATTGTTGGCATATTGACTGCAGCACTTTAACAGCATCATCTTTTAGGATTTTGAATAGCTCAGCTGGAATGCTGTCATCTCTGCTAGCTTTGTTGTTAGTAATGCTTCCTAAGGCCCTCTTGACTTCACTCTCGAGGATGTCCGGCTCAAGTTCAGTGACCGCACTCTCATGGCTATCAGGGACATTCAGATCTTTCCTGTATAGTTCTTCTGTCTGTTCTTTCCACCTCTTCTTAATCTCATCTGCTTCCGTTAGGTCCCTGCCTTCTTTGTCCTTTATCATGCCCATCTTTGCACAAAATGTTCCCTTGAGATCTCCGATTTTCTTGAAAAGGTCTCTAGTTTTTCCCATTCTGTTGTTTTCCTCGATTTCTTTGCATTGTTCATTTAAGAAGGCCTTCTTGTCTCTCCTTGCTATTCTCTGGAACTCTGCATTCAGTTGGATATATCTTCCCCTTTTTCCCTTGCTTTTCGCTTCCCTTCTTTCCTCAGCTACTTGTAAAGCCTCATCAGACAGCCACTTTGTTTTCTTGCATTTCTTTTTCTTTGGGATGGATTTAGTTGCTACCTCCTGAACAATGTTATGGACCTCTGTCCATAGTTCCTCAGGCACTCTGTCTATCAGGTCAGCACACTCTGGGAGAGTGCGGAGGACAGGAAGGCCTGGCATGCTATGGTCCATGGAGTCACGAAGAGTTGGACATGACTTAATGACTGAACAACAAAGAATTAGGAATAGATAGTGCAATATTTGCAAAGCACAGGAAGCATCAACAGTCTTGGTTGCTACATTTTTCAGGGAAAGTTCCCCATTTTCCACTACCCTATCATTTCATCCATAGCCTTAATACAATTCTTAAGCTTTGGGATGAAAAATAATATTATTCCATATACTGATCACCACTACACTAACTCAGGTTAATCCACTTACTGGGGTCGCTCTCACGCTACCACAACAGTATCTAGCAACATTTGCACCAGCTGATACTCCTGCTCATTGTAGCTTGTCTGAGAGGATTCCACTTGATAACCCTCTTCAACATTTCATTCAAAACAACCTTGAACAGATGAGGTTATTCTAAGGAGCAAGCATCTATCATGAAGAAGAGAAGCAAAAGATTATGTTTTTCCTCTTTGCTGGTTTTGCAAGGTTTGGAGTAAGCTGCTATCTTGAATCTGTAACATCTTCACTTTGTATTGCCACAATAACTGCTATGTATGTTTCTATTACGGAAAATAAATTACAAGCCCAACTTGATAGGGAAACCCATCCATGAACACTGCTGTTAATGAAATGCTTGCTGAATTAATCTTCTGGTGAGCAAGTGACAATCTCTAAGAGGGAAGATGGTGTCAACTCTGTAGTCTCAGATTTCATCTCCATCAGTGACTGGTTTTGTTTTATTCATGTTAATTCATTTGCTATCTAACATGTCATCCCTGACCTCTAGGAAGTCACTGCTACTAACACAACCATAGAATTTTTCATTGGAGAAAATGTTCCGCTACCTTATTCTGTAATAATAACACACCTTGTAAAGGACTCCTCTTACTTTCTGCTTTCCTCTGTTGTAAAAGGTCTGGATAATATATTTGTACCTGAATTTCTATTTAGACTTTAATCCAATAAAAATGCCCATTTTCTATATTGTATCCAAAGAAGGGACTCTCATAGTTATAACAAAAATTGCACTCAGTATATGCCAGTTTCAATTTTCCATGAAAACCTGCAATTATGATAGAGTAGACTCCCCTGCCCCATCCCCTGGAAAACAGATTGTGAGACTATTGACTTTTTTCTATACTGTTTGGTGCCATTGTTACCTGTGGGTGCTTAAGCACCATTGTTTCCTTTGGCTGCTGGTTTTTTCCTTGTTCCGTAATGGATTCCATGGGTGACTCACCTTTACAGGAAACACCAAGAGAATGGGATACCACAAACAATGCCACTAAGAATGGCTAAGCACCCCCTACTTGAATTGCAGAGGGCAGAATCAAGGTGGGATTAACTCACTTCAAGCAGGCCCTCACCTCAATTCTGCTTACACCCAACTGCTCTCCAATTCCAGCTATCCCTTCTCTCTGCCCACAGTTGGGTAACTTCTGGCCCTCCAGGTGTTTTGGCCTACAGTTCCCATCAGCCCTAGCCACCATAGCCAATGGTGAAGGATGATGGGAGTTGTAGGCCAAAATATCTCGAGCAGCACAAGTTGTGTCTGCCAATGTTCTCTACCTGAAGCGGGGGGGAGCCTCAGCTTGGGGAGGGGGAATGAGATAGCAGGTGGCAGAGGGCTTCCACAAAGGCTGCCTTTATGTTAAAGAAAAAACCCGCAGTCCTCCCATTGTGGAGCCTTTCCCCATTTACAGTGGGCTTCCAGAGGGTGGCCACATGACTGCTGAGAGGGGAAGTTTTTAATTTTCAAGGTTCCATAGAACTCAATGAAACAGCAGTATCTAGTGGCTGTTTTAATAGTGCAACAATCCAATATAATTTTGATACCTCATTTTCTCCAGATCTTGTTAACATAGAATAACCAGGAAATACCTCTGGATGTGCCCTGGAGGTTGACAACATTATGAAAAGGACCTGCAACCTTCCGTGGGTGAGGAACCTCAACAGCAGGATAAAGGCTCCATGTGAAGAAGCCCAAAGCCAGGAGAGATCCAGTGGGTTTTTCCTTCAGGTCAAATGTACTGGCAGTGCTTTTGCTGTTGCGGATAATTTATTTAATTTTCATTGCACCTTGCCACCAAAAAATGGCACTCAAGGATCTTAGGGTTGAACTGTCAGCCCCATGATCTGCAGTGGGAAATGACATAGCAGATGTCATTTGCAGCCAGTGAGATGCCCAACAGACCTCATGCTGCCAACGTGTGGTTCAACCCCATGATCTCCAGGGACAAATGATCCTTTGGCATGTAAATTCTCCCCAATGGACCCAGATCTTAAATATATTTACAGGTTTGGCACACACTCATTAGATTTTGCAATACATTGACTGAACTGTATTTGTTAATTTAATACCTTACGGGTGCAATCCTATTAAGAAAGGTCATCACCTCTTACTTCCTCTGAAGTCAGGGGTGACCACCTATCCAATAGGGATGTATGGACTGTGTAAAATCTGCTCTGTCTGTTTTTCGCAGATTGTCAGGTGCCTTCTGTTCCATTGTCTGTCCACAGACAGATGCAAATATTATTATTTCTTTGGGTCATGCAGAAGAATACGCAAATAATTATGTAAGTTTTTACATAATTTAACTCAGTATGTAACATATAGTGTATTGTCCCCCATTCCATTCAAGTTTCCTCTGCAGAAACTTACATATTTTCTTATGAATTTATATGCTTTCTTTCTTATAAGGGAAAGGAAAAAAAAATCATCCAAATTCCACGGACTCCGCGCGGCCTGAGGGGGTCACTATGCAGCAGATTTGGCAGGTCAGATTCTTAGAAATCCGAGCTCATTTTAGTCTGTCTCAAATTTCTCCAGCATGCCTACTATCCAATGCAGGGCGGCTGAAGCTTGGAGAAGAGGATTGTTTCTACACTCTGGCTGCTCTGAAGTTTTCCTTAGAGGCCTGATTTTGGGTGTCTAAGCTGGCTTTTGGGAGGGGGCATGAATGGGGCTGGAGACTGCATAGGAAGCTGTCTGAAACAGCTTCCGCAGTCTCCTCCCCTCCCTGCCCCCAGGAACACCCCCTTTTCACCCTGCCCATGCTCTGTGTTATGAGTATGGACAGGCACAGATGTGTAGCCACCACAGTTCTCTCCACCCTGGCTATGATGGGCAGGGACAGGGGCAGGGAGCACAGTTTCCTGGCTGCGAGCTCATACCACTGTCTATGAGCTCGGAGCTGGGAAATTGAAAAATCCTATCTCCCCCAGACGCTGTCTAGGGGACATATGATTGCTCTCTTAAATGTCTTTTACATTTATACATTTGCAACACACATACATGGATCAAATTTATGTTATAATACAAAATATAAGGAGGCCACATGTCCAATATTCTGTTTATGTGGAATATTATTTATTTGGTTTAAGCAAATGCCATCTGTGCTTAAGAAAAAAAACTTGCACAACAGTGCGGAATAACTAGCTTGAACTAGCAGACAACAAATAGATCAGTAGGACTTGCTAGGCTGAATGGTGGTATGCAAAAGCTTGGCATTTGGAGAGCCAATGTGGTGGTAATGGGCAAGCATCAAGGAAACCTAAGTTCAAATTCCTGCTCATCCATGGAATTTCTTGAATGAGTTGTGAGGATAAAATGGGATAACCTTGTGTATGCCACTTTGGGCTCACTGGAAGAAGGTGGAGCACAAATGTGAGTAATAGATTTTAAAAGAAACATTAATTCAAAAGTACACTATTTATTCCAGGTACCCTGCTTTACTAACTGCCCATTCCTATGCATGTTTACCTTGAAGCCACACAGTTTAATGGAACATACTCCCTAGTAAGTGTGCATAGGATTGCAGCCTGACAGTGCAATCCTATGCATGTCTACTCAGAAGTAAGCTCCTGGTTTATTTATTTGGGTTTCTATCTTGCTCTTTTCTGGGGGGTCTAAATGTGTGTATAAACCCCCAAAAAACAATCTGTGAAGGTTTGAGGCCTACAGAGTGAAAAGGGAGGGGAAGAAAAAAAAAAAAAGGTCAGGCTTAGAGGCCTGGAGTTTTCTGTTGGGAGTGGGTAACGCTGCCAGGAGTAGTTTCATTGCGAGCGGAGATGGGTCAAAGAAGACCCAGACAACAAGCTTGGGTTGAAAATTGGGCCACATTTATTGAAATACCTGCAAAGGGGTAACTAGGACGGGCATCTAACTGTGTCAGTGTCAGAAGCTGGCACTTCTTGGGTGAAAACACACCCAGCCTGAGGGGTGGCGGTGATCTCGCCATCCCTCCGGACCGCCCCTTTTGGTGAAGGTAGATCTTCTGGTGTCACCCCCAACCCGGTGCCGCACAACACCTGGGTGAGTGAGTAGGGTTGGTCTCCCAGGCAACCCTTATCCCCCTGCTGAGCTGCACAACCCGTTCGGGAGGCCTCAGGCATCACCTGTCACCATAAGGTGCCTCTGCATGCACACCATCCCTACTCCCTTTCCTGTTTTGCCCGTCCTAGTCGCCACAGGAGTCACAAGCCTATTGCTTGTGAAACTCCCCCCACCTGCGCAGAAGAATTTCCCGCAGTCCCCTTTGCAGATCAGACAAAAATATGTCATTCCCTATGTCTGACAGGTTGACACCGTCCTGCCTGTAAAGCTCCCTCCTAGTCCACCGGATTCCCAGGTGGTTGATGCATCCGTCGCCATGTTCTGACATCCCACGTGCCAGTTCTCTGTTCACCTTGCGTAGGGCCCGTTCCATGGCAGCATTGCTCTGCACCCTCCACATGATTCTCAGGAGCATTGAGGACCATAATATGATCACCCCCGGCCAGCGATGTCAGATCGTCTGCAAATCGACCAACGCCTGCTCGATCAAGCCCTTTCCAGGCTTGCAGCCCAGGTCATTCCTCCCAGGTGCAACACCAGGACCTGTGGAGGGAAACTGACCAAACCTCGATGAAAGAGTGTGAGAAGAAGAGCATCCCATTGTATACCCCGCCGGCCGAGCCATTGTATTGCCACCTGTTGGGGAAACTGCAGCCGGGATCTGAAGGCTGATGTAGAAGCTCTGCGAGCAGCCCAAAAAACCATACTGTGCCCACAAATGAGCACCCATACTGGCGTAGGTCAAATCCCATCTAAATAAAACATTGGGGAAGGTGAAGAGAAGCATCATGAAGCATCTGGCAACTTGCGAATGTAAGAGCGGAAGGCCCTGGAGTGCCATCTCCCTACAGCCCTCACTTGCTTGCATGAAAAACCTACGGCAGCTGCCGTGAAGGCTGCCCCAATGCGGAAAGAGTGGGTCCCAAAATGATAATGCCCCAAACCCAGTGTAGACAAGGCTGACTTAGTGACTGCCCAGAATTGGAACTTTGTCAGTGGTGAACCATCAACATGGCAAAATAGGGGACCCTCACTCTCCCCACGGTGCCCAAGGAAAGCCTGCAAGGCCCTGACAGGGCATAACTCCTCGGCCTGGGCCTGGCTAAGGGCCACCAATGCTCCCTTGCCAGACTGGTCAGTTTTCGACCGTCGAACACGGAGGTGAATCAGGTTGGGATGGATCTGGATATCGGAGTACCTCAAGGCCCTCCCGGTGGTGTCAGATTTGGAAGCCCAGACCAGTTCTGAAATCCTAAGGGCGCCAAAAAAGGCTGTTATAGCTGCAGCGTGAAAGAGGGGGGCTTCATATGGAGAAGAGCAAATGGAGGGCCACAATCCCCGGAGCCCTATAAGAATAACTGGAGACAAAGGATGCCTGGAATCCGGCGGGGCAGGTGACATCTGCACCCAGCCTTGCACAGCCCTCCTAACTCGGAAATCTGAGGTGGAGTCCTCCACCCCTCGCACTTTGGCCCAGAAGGCCAAAGAGGCGAGCCTCCCCGAAATGGTCCTAGCGGACAGTCCCTTGTTATGCAGCTGTACACAGAATTGTAACAAGTGGTCCACAGGTAAGGGCCACAAGTCCTGCAACCTGAAGGCACGAAACTCCCTACCTGCTCTCTCGTAGGCGGCTCTAGTGCTGGGGGCTAAAGAGTTCAGGATAGCGTGTTCAACTTGAGAGTGCCAATCTCCCACAATTCGGCTGGCATGGGGTCTGGTAGCAGATGCGCCCATGGAGCCAATGCATGGAACCTGTTGATCTGGTTTCACGACAAAGCATCGGCAACAGGGTTCCCCAGACCCGGCACATGGCGGGCGTGGAACCATATGTTGTTGTGTAGGCATTGGAGGGTAAATGCTCTAACTAAATTCACGTCCCTTTGGTTTCTGGAGGATAATGTATTAATGATGTGCACAACGGCCATGTCGTCGCACCAAAAAAGGGCGACAGAGTTGGCCATCAAGTCTGCCCAAATGTGTAGAGCTACGTAAATGGGGAAGAATTCCAGGAAGGTGAAGTCCTGACAAATACCGCCGGCAGCCCAGCTCTCTGGCCACTGGCCCAGGCACCACCGCTCTCGCCAAATTAGACCAAAATCAAAGGTGCTGGCAGCGTCCAAATGGATCTGCAGGTCGGTTCGTAGAAGTAACTTGCGCCTCCAGAAGGAGATGCCATTAAAACCCCTCAGGATTTTAAGCCATACCTGCAGGTCCATGCGCATAGCGGAGGTGACTCTGGTGCGATGATGCGGGTAGGGATGTCAGAGAATGTCTCCACAAATCTCGGGGAGGCCGAATGCCAGTGCATTCGGCCCCCTGAAATTGGTGGAGAAACAGTCTGCCCCCCCGCCCACCCGGGACGGGACTTACCTTGTGCGAATGTCCCTGGCGGCGGCGGCTTCGGTGGCGATTTGGCGGTGGTTCGGCGGTGGCGGTTGCAGTAGCTGGTCTTCCAACCAGCTGCCGCCGCTGCCATTTCCAAGGTAAAAACAAAACAAAACGGGATAGGCTACGTAAAGATTTATGTGGCCTATCACGGCTGGATTTTTAAAAAACACCATGATAGGCTACGTAAATGTTTACGTAGCCTATCATAGCTGAGTGAAAAAAACAAACAAACTGCGTGTACGCAAATGGCGGCGCCCATGGGTGCCGCGATTTGCGTTCCTTATTTTGGCACGTAGTCTACGTAAACATTTATGCAGACTACAGTGAAAATAAGGGGAACGCAAATAGCATTGCCCTTATTTTTGCCGTAGTCTACGTAAATGTTTACGTAGACTACACGTGCCAAAATAAGGAACACAAATAGCGGCACCCATGGGCGCTGCCATTTGCGTACGCTCGGTTTTTTTTTTTTCACTCAGCCGTGATAGGCTACGTAAACATTTACGTAACCTATCATGGCTGACTGCAGGGACGCAAACGGCGGCGGCTACGGCCGCCGCCATTTGCATCCTGGCAGGACAGGATTCGTGGCAGGAGGGCCGGGGCACCTCCACCCCGGCCAGAATTTTGGGGGGGAGGGACGGAGAGCCTCCCCCCCAAGCCAGAATTTCAGGGGGAGGGATGGAGCGCCTCCCCCCCACCGCGAATCAAGCTTTGGGTTCAGGTAAGGGACTTTCGTACATCCCTAACGGGAGTTGAAGACCCTGCATTCCCCAGAATCGCCATCACAGGAAGGTGCTGAGGGCCACCACGCTACAAGCGAAGTTCAAATGCCCCATGACTTCTTGGAGGGCTCTAAGGGAGACTTTATGAAGGTGCAGGATGGTCTGGAGCTTATCCTTAAGGATCAGCAATTTATCGTGAGGGAGACTAGGGATGGCCGTGAATTTCTCCACGAATCTCAGGGAGGCTGAATGCCAACGCATTCGGCCCCCCGAAATTGTTGGTGAAATTCTCCGCCCCCCCGCCCCCCCCGGGTTGGGACTTACCTCCCTCGAATGTCCCTCTCGGCGGCGGGTCCCGGTGGCGTTTCGGCGGTGTTTCAGCGGGGGTGGCGGCTGGTCTTCTGACCGGCCGCCGCCGCCGCCATTACAAAGTGAATGAAAAAAAGAACCCAAACACATGTGATAGGCTATGTAACGATTAACGTAGCCTATCATGGCTAGATTTCCAAAGTTAGCCGTGATAGGCTATGTTAATCGTTACGTAGCCTATCACAGGTGACTATGAAAAAAAAAAGTGTGTACGCAAATGGCGGCGCCCATGGGCACTGCCATTTGTGTTCCTTATTTGGGCCCGGGTAGTCTGCGCAAAGATTTACCTAGACTACGGCGAAAATAAGGGCAATGCAGCATTGTACGTAAATCTTTACGTAGACTACCCAGGCTCAAATAAGGAATGCAAATGGCGGCGGCCATGGGTGCCACCATTTGCGTACGTGCGTTTTTGTTTTTTTTTACTCAGCCATGATAGGCTACGTAATGATTAACGTAGCATATCATATCACAGCTGACTTTGGAAATCTAGCCATGATAGGCTACGTTAATCGTTACGTAGCCTATCATGCTTGTGTGTGTGTTTTCATTCACTTTTTTATTTCGCGGCCGGGGAGACGGGGCGCTTCTCCCTGGCCTGAATTTCGGCCAGGCGAGGTGGGGCGCCTCCCCCGCCGGCCTGAATTTCAGCCAGGTGAGGCGGGGTACCTCCCCCCCAGCCTGAACTTCGGGGAGAGAACCGAAGCGCCTCCCCCCCACCGCGAAGCAAGCTGCGGGACCAGATAAGTGACTTTTGTACATCACTAAGGGAGACAAGAACACTTTGCGAGGGTATCGAGCTCGATCCCTAAGAATGTCAAAATAACAGATGGGCCCTCTGTCTTCTCATGTGCCAAAGGGACACTCAAGTCTGAGGAAAGGGATATGAATGCCCTAATTAGGTCAGAGCATTGACTGCCGCCCCCGGGTCCAGCAGCCAGGAAGTCATCCAATAATGGACCACATCGCCGTAGTCTGTCTTATCCTTTATGGCCCATTCCAGAAAGGTACTGAACGTTTCAAACATAGCGCAAGAGATGGAGCATCCCATGGGGAGAGCGCAGTCGATGTAAAATTTGTCCTGGAAGGAGAATCCCAGCAAATCAAAATCCAGAGGATTGATAGGCAAAATGCGAAAAGCGGATTTGATATCACACTTGCCCATCAATGCCCCGCGGCCCAGGGCTCTTATCATGGCTTCTGCAGTATCAAAGGAGGTATAACACACAGAACATAGGGAATCTGGGATTTCATCGTTAACAGACTGGCCTTTGGGGAAAGAGAGGTCTTGAATTAACCTGAACTCACCGGGCGATTTCTTGGGGATAATTCCCAAAGGGGAAATCCAAAGGTTGGGTAACGCTAGGGGTGGACGAAAGTCCCTTACCTTTCCTCGAAGGATGTTCGCGGTGGGGGGGAGGCGCTTCGCTGGTCCCCCCGCAAAGTTCCGTCTGGGGGGGGAGGCTTCCCACCTCGGCCCAGCTGAAATTCAGGCCGGGGGGGAGGCTTCCCGCCTCGCCCCGGCCGAAATTCAGGCCAGGGAGGAAGCTTCCCGCCTCGCCCGGCCGCGAACGCGAAAGTTAAAAAAAAACAAAAAACGCCCCCTGATAGGCTACGTGACGATTCACGTAGCATATCACGGCTAGATTTGCGAAGTCAGCCGTGATAGGCTACGTGAATCGTCACGTAGCCTATCACGGGTGACTTTAAAAAAAAAAAAGTGTGTACGGATAATGGCGGCCCCCATAGGGAGCCGCCATTCGCGTTCCTTATTTAGTTGCTGTAGTCTATGTAAATGTTTCCGTAGACTATGGCGAAAATAAGGGCAATGCAAATAGCGTTGCCCTTATTTTCGCCGTAGTCTACGTAAATCTTTACGTAGACTACAGCGACCAAATAAGGAACGGGAATGGCGGCTCCCTATGGGGGCCGCCATTATCCGTACAAACTTTTTTTTTTTTTTTAAGTCACCCGTGATAGGCTACGTGACGATTTACGTAGCCTATCACGGCTGACTTCGCAAATCTAGCCGGGATAGGCTACGTGAATCGTCACGTAGCCTATCAGGGGGCGTTTTTTTTTTCTTTCATTGCAATGGCGGCGGCGGCAGCCGGTCAAAAGACCGGCTGCCGCTCCCGCCTCGCTCAAACACCCGCCGAACCGCCAGCCGGACCAGCCACCGGGAGGGACATTCGGTGAAGGTAAGTCCCGTCCCGGGGGGGGCGGGGGGCGGGGGGTTTGGAGGATTTCTCCCCGAAACTTGTTCGGGGGGCCGAACACATTGGTGCTCAGCCCCCCGAAGTTTCGGGGAGAAATTCTCCGCCAACCCTAGGTAACGCTGGTGAGGAAAAGGGGCTGATGACCCGACCTGACAGAACTTCTTTGTTAATTTTATCTTGAACCAAGCACCGCATGCTAAGGACAGACCGGTGGTTACCGGTCAAATACAGCTTGTGCGGACCCCTAAAGGGGATCCTGAAACCCAGTGTGAAGCTGCATTCCAAGTAGAACGCTGCCCGCCAGTTTGGGTAATGCCCTAGAAGCTGAAGGAGTGGAAGAATCTTAACTGGGCTGGGGCCCTTTGGGAGGGGGAGGATGCCCACTGCCCTGTTTCCTGCCACCACGGCCATCCCTTGGGGGACCTCTCCAACCTCTGGCCCTTGGACAAGTGGCTCAGGAGTGTTGACCGCTGCAAAGGGAGCATTCATGCTGGAAGCGGCATGGGTTTCAGGAGCAGGAACCTTTGGAGCTGAACTCCCAGCACAGCCAGCGGTGTTGAACCCCGGGACCTGCAATAGGCCAGCCGGCCATTGCGGGCGACAGCTTGGCAAGGATGTGGCCGCTGTTGGACCTGTTGCTGAAGCCCAGCCTGGAAGGGGTCATAAATTAGAGCCAAAGGTCCTGGTCCTTCAGATCCCAGTGCATGGAAGGATCAATGGCGGCCCTCCTTTGGAAGGCCTCATCGTAGGCCAGCCATGCACTCCCTTCATATTCCATGTAAGCCCTGTATATTATGTCGAGATACTTGGTGAGGAGCCAAGCCCTCTCGGGGAATCTCTGTTGGAGGATGCCAGCCTGGCATCCTCCAACAGGATGCCTGGCAACCTGGCAACCAGGTTGAAGCCTGGCAACCAGTTCGCCCAGGTGCGCGGCACCTTGCGACCTTTGCTCTGATCAGGATTCCGGTCACGGTTCTTATCCTTGTCACTGGGCTCGGGCTCACAAAAGAGCAGGGTGAAGACATCGGTAAATTCTCCCCGCAAAATCCTTTCTCTGGTGGCAATGGTCAAGTGAAAGCCAAAAGGGGAAGAAGTAGCACCTGTGGGCATGGATCCTCATCCCAGGTTGGCGCATGGATCAGCCAAGGCCATCTGTGGGGCTGGCAGGGGAGGTGGTAGGGGAGACAGGGGGTCCCGAACTGAACCGGCAGGCCCCTCCCAAACACTGGCGCAGGCGGTGTTAAGCGGATGAGGCTGGAATGGTGGTGGGGCTGACATCGAGGCATCTCCT
The DNA here is from genome assembly GCF_057233095.1 of Heloderma suspectum. Taxonomy (NCBI): domain Eukaryota; kingdom Metazoa; phylum Chordata; class Lepidosauria; order Squamata; family Helodermatidae; genus Heloderma; species Heloderma suspectum. The sequence goes on from NC_139461.1 coordinate 179,496,500, forward strand.
GCCAGTAGCAGTAAGGGGAATGAGGCACCAGGCCCCAGTGAAATGGGTGGGCTGGCCACCTCAGCAGTTGAACTGGAAGTTGAGACTGGGGCCATGGGCTGAGGAGTACTGACTGCGGGGGCTGGAGTAAGTGGAAGAAGTGGGAGAGGGGGGACTGGGCCACCCTGAAGGGTAAACCATGGCATCCAACCCCAGGGGTTGACCTGCCCCATGCCCGGCCAGGCAAATTGAGGTGCCAAAGCAGTCCAGTGTGGGCATGCTCTGATCCCCGACTGGAAAAAACAATGTTGTTGCTTGTGCACCCAGGGAAGAGGAGGCCGCAGAAGGGAGGAGCTCCACCGTGGGTGGTGAGCCATCCGGAAGAGCCGAGGAAGACGGGGTGGATGCTTCAATAGTGTCCAGGCGAGCTGAAATAGAAAGAAGCAGTGAGCGTTGGGTCTGCTGTCGCGTTCACTTGGGCTGGACCACCGAGGGTTTTTTAGGCCTTGCCGGGGGAGGGGGAGGGATCCCCGAGGAATGCTCAGCAGCTTCGAGACGAGAAAGAATTGAAGCCAGTACCGGGTCTGCATCCTCATCAGACTCAGAATCAGGCCTTGTCAGCAGTGTTTAGGGGAGGGGAGGTGGGGCCCTCCCCTTTCCTTTCTTTCCACCCTGGCCCTTCTTGGGGGGCATGATGCAGAAAGTGAGCTAAGCTTGGCCAATATTGGCAAGAAATAAATAAGGGCCCGGGTCCCAGGACCCAGTCAAACACTCCAACCACCACCCCAAGGAGTAAATGCGGCGGGGTAAGAGCCCGCAGCAGGAGGTTCCAGTGGGCAACTCACTGGGCACCCAGGACAACAGGCAGCACCCCCCAGGTCTCGAGATCTGTTGACCTTTCAAGGCCAAGGCGGAGAAGCCTGGGGATGGGAAGAGGGGAGTGCCACCACTACTGCTTTAGACAGGAGGGGATTGGTGCTCAAGAGGCGCAGCAAGGGGCCAGCGGCCATGGAGCCGCGCCTGAGCGCGGGCGCCCCCAGCCGAGGGTGCCCACGACCCGGGAGCCAAGGCAGGTGCCCAACAGGGATCCGTGGCTGCCCCTTTATTTAATTAATTAATTAATTAATTAATTTTGGGGGGAACGTGCTGCCGCCGTGAGTGTCCCGCACCCCCGGGAGGCGGCGAGAGCCGACGCAGACGACTGCCGGTGAGGAAGGAGCGGGGGGAGGGCATGCCGCTGCCGAGAGTGCCGGTGCCCAAAAGGGGCAGTCCAATCACCAGCACCGCGCACACATGTACGCCGCCACCACGAATGCCGGCGCCCCTGCTGGCACGGAAAATCAACGGGGCCACGGCAGTGCAAGGGCACAGCAGCGGCCACAGGAGGCTGGTGGGCAGGCAGGCGGGAAGGCGGGCGGGCTGCGAGGGAGTGAGCGAGTGAGCAGGTGAGCGGGTGGGCACGCGCCACCAGGGCTCACACCCCCACAGGGGAGGGGACAACGAGCGCCACACCCGGGCGCACGCAATCGGCACTGCCGCCGGCTCTCCCGCTGAGGCAGCAAACGTAGGCCGAGGGGCGGCGCCCGTGTATGTGCGCCGCCACCGCAATGCTGTCAAACTCGGTGGGAAGGAAAGAGCAGGCGAGGGGGGCAGGCATGATACCGCCGCGAGCGCGGAGCCCCAGGGGAAAGCGAGCGCTGGAGGCGACAGGCACCGCGTCCCACCATGCACCTCCACCAACGCTGGCACTCCCGCCGGCCGGCAGGCACCGGCCCTGAGGGAGCCACGCCGGAGCGTGCGTGACCCGCCACGAGCGCCGGCAACCCAAGAGCCACGACAAGTGCCAGCATGGAAGAGAAGCTTTTTGGGAGCGTTGAAGCACGCTGAATCCAGGTGGCTGGAACGACGATGAAGCCGGTCTCCAGCAGGCAGGTGTCCCTCGTTGTTTCCAGGTGGGTCTTTAGCTCTCTCTAGCTGTGTCAAGCCAGAGAGCTGAGATTGGGAGGGGGGATGAGTTTAAGGCAACTCAGCCTGCCCCTCCCTGACTGGTGGTGCGACTGGGGTGCACCAATCAGAGGCCCTTACATCTTGTCACTCCACCCACCCGCAATACCCCCCCCTTTCAGCCAGACAAGCTGGCGCCCGGTTAGGGCATTTTCTCCAGCTAAGTGTTAGTTTCATTTCTCCACTTAAGTTTCATTTCTTCAGGTTTGAATAGGGGTGTACGAAACCCCACTTACCTGGCTCCGCTGGGTTCTGCAGGTGGGGGGAGGCGATCCATTCCTCCCCCCAGAATCCTCGGTGGGGGGGAAGGCAATCCGTTCCTCCCCCTTGGAATCCTGCCCGGCCGGCTCCACTCTACAGCCAGGCCGCAGAGCTGCCAGCCGGGCCAACCCGCAGTGGGGCCACCAGCAGCTGCTGGGCTGGTGCAGACACAAATGGCGTCCTAAGTAGGGGATGCCATTTGTGTCCCTTTGGTAGCCCGTGATAGGCTATGTAAATATTTAAGTAGCCTATGGCTGCTAAAACGGGAATGCAAATGGCGTCCCCTACGCCTTTTGCGTCCTTGCTTTAGCCGTGATAGGCTACGTAGATATTTACGTAGCCTATCACGGGCTACTATAGGGATGCAAATGGCGTCCCCTATGCCTTTTGCGTCCCTGCTTTAGCTGTGATAGGCTACATAAATATTTACATAGCCTATCACAGGCTACTATAGGGATGCAAATGGCATCCCCTACTCAGGACGCCATTTGCATTCGCAGCAGCCCGGCAGCAGCCAGAGCTGCTGCCACCACCACCAGAGCCGAAGCCACAGCTGCAGCCGCAGCCAGGTAGGCTCTGTTTCACGTGGCTTTTGCGGGGTGGAGGGGCAGGGGGCTCCATTCTGCCATGGATTCCGGGGGGCTGAATTCACTGGAATTCAGCCCCCCTGGGATCCATGGTGGAATTCTCTAACTTCCCTAAGTTTGAAGCAGTACTTTTGGTTCTGAGGGAGGAGGATATATAAAGTGGAAGAGAGCCAGTAAGGGTTAGAAATACCAAGCTGAAGCCAGAGCAAGAGCAGAGACAGTCAAGAGCCTGAAGTGGGAACAGAGTCTGAAGAGTGCGTAGGAAGAAGCAGCCTAGAAAAGTCTAAGGGTAAAGGAACTTGCCCCCTTCATGGATCACTGCCTTGTTGTGGCGAAGGGGCTTGCGTAACTCAGTGAAGCCATAAGCTATGCCGTGCAGGGCCACCCAAGACGGACAGGTCATGGCAGAGAGTTCTGACAAAATGTGGTCCACTGGAGAAGGAAATGGCAACCCACTCCAGTATTCTTGCCAAGAAAACCCCATGGAACGTATCACAAGGCTAAAAGAGATGACGCCGGAAGATGAGCCCCTCAGGTCGGAAGGTGTCCAATATGCTACTGGGGAAGAGCAGAGGGTATTTCCAAGTAGCGCCAGAAAGAGTGAAGCGGCTGGGCCAAACCCGAAAGGACACTCAGCTGTGGATGTGTCTGGCGGTGAAAAGAAAATCCGATGCTGTAAAGAACAATATTGTTTAGGAACCTGGAATGTCAGATCAATGAATCAAGGTAAGCTGGAGGTGGTCAAACATGAGATGGCAAGATTGAACATCGACATCTTGGGAATCAGCGAACTCAAATGGACAGGCATGGGCGAATTTAATTCAGGTGACCATCATATCTACTATTGTGGGCAAGAATCCCTTAGAAGAAATGGAGTAGCACTCATAGTCAACAAAAGGGTGGGAAAAGCAGTACTGGGGTACAATCTTAAAAATGATAGAATGATCTCAGTACGAATCCAAGGCAAACCATTCAACATCACAGTAATTCAAGTCTATGCCCCAACCACTGAGGCCGAAGAAGCTGAGGTTGATCGGTTCTATGAAGACCTACAACACCTTCTAGAACTAACACCAAAAAAAGATGTCCTCTTCATCATAGGGGATTGGAATGCTAAAGTAGGAAGTCAAGAAATCACCGGGATAACAGGCAGGCATGGCCTTGGTGTACAAAATGAAGCAGGACAAAAGCTAATAGAGTTTTGCCAAGAGAACACGCTGATCATAGCAAACACTCTTTTCCAACAGCACAAGAGGCGACTCTACACATGGACGTCACCAGATGGTCAATATCGAAATCAGATTGATTATGTCCTTTGCAGCCAAAGATGGAGAAGCTCCATACAGTCAGTAAAAACAAGACCTGGAGCTGACTGTGGCTCAGATCATGAGCTGCTTCTTGCAAAATTTCGGCTTAAATTGAAGAACGTCGGGAAAACCACTAAACCGTTCAGGTATGACCTCAATCATATCCCTGATGAATATACAGTGGAGGTGAGGAATAGATTTCAGGGATTAGACCTGATAGACAGAGTGCCTGAGGAACTATGGACGGAGGTCCGTAACATTGTTCAGGAGGCAGCAACGAAATCCGTCCCAAAGAAAAAGAAATGCAAGAAAGCCAAGTGGCTGTCTGATGAGGCTTTACAAGTAGCTCACGAAAGAAGGGAAGCGAAAAGCAAGGGAGAAAGGGGAAGATATACCCAACTGAATGCAGAGTTCCAGAGAATAGCAAGGAGAGACAAGAAGGCCTTCTTAAATGAACAATGCAAAGAAATTGAGGAAAACAACAGAATGGGAAAGACTAGAGATCTCTTCAAGAAAATTGGAGATGTCAAGGGAACGTTTTGTGCAAAGACGGGCATGATAAAGGACAAAGAAGGCAGGGACCTAACAGAAGCAGATGAGATTAAGAAGAGGTGGCAAGAATACACAGAAGAACTATACAGGAAAGATCTGAATGTCCCTGATAGCCATGATAGTGTGGTCACTGAACTTGAGCCGGACATCCTCGAGAGTGAAGTCAAGTGGGCCTTAGGAAGCATTAGTAACAACAAAGCTAGCGGAGATGACAGTATTCCAGCTGAGCTATTTAAAATCCTAAAAGATGATGCTGTTAAAGTGCTGCATTCAATATGCCAACAAATCTGGAACACTCAACAGTGGCCACAAGACTGGAAAAGGTCAGTTTACATTCCAATTCCAAAGAAGGGCAACGCCAAAGAGTGTTCAAACTACCGCACAATTGCGCTCATTTCACATGCCAGCAAGGTGATGCTCAAAATCCTACAAGCTAGGCTTCAGCAGTATGCGAACCGAGAACTACCGGAAGTACAAGCTGGGTTTCGAAGAGGCAGAGGAACTAGAGATCAAATCGCCAACATTCGCTGCATCATGGAGAAAGCAAGAGAATTCCAGAAAAACGTCTATTTCTGCTTCATTGACTACGCTAAAGCCTTTGATTGTGTGGATCACAACAAACTGTGGCAAATTCTTAAAGTGATGGGAGTACCAGACCACCTTACCTGTCTCCTGAGAAACCTGTACGAGGGTCAAGAAGCAACAGTAAGAACCAGACATGGAACAACCGATTGGTTCAAAATTGGGAAAGGAGTACGACAAGGCTGCATATTGTCACCCTGCTTATTTAACTTATATGCAGAGTACATCATGAGAAATGCCGGGTTGGATGAATCAGAGGTCGGAATTAAGATTGCTGGGAGAATTATCAACAACCTCCGATATGCAGACGATACCACCCTAATGGCAGAAAGCGAAGAGGATCTCAAGAGCCTCTTGTTGAGGGTGAAAGAGGAGAGTGCAAAAGCTGGTTTGAAACTCAACATTAAAAAAACGAAGATCATGTCATCTGGCCCTATCACTTCCTGGCATATAGAAGGGGAAGAAATGGAAGCAGTGACAGATTTTACTTTCTTGGGCTCCAAGATCACCACAGATGGTGACTGTAGCCATGAAATTAAAAGACGCTTGCTCCTTGGGAGGAAAGCTATGGCCAACCTAGACAGCATAGTAAGAAGCAGAGACATCACCTTGCCGACAAAGGTCCGTCTAATCAAAGCTATGGTTTTCCCAGTAGTAATGTATGGCTGTGAGAGCTGGACTATAAGGAAGGCTGAGCGCCGAAGAATTGATGCTTTCGAACTGTGGTGCTGGAGAAGACTCTTACGAGTCCCCTGGACTGCAAGGAGGTCAAATCAGTCCATCCTAAAGGAAATCAACCCTGACTGCTCATTGGAAGGACAGATACTGAAGCTGAAGCTCCAATATTTTGGCCACCTAATGCGAAGAGAAAACTCCCTGGAAAAGACCCTGATGCTGGGAAAGACTGAAGGCAAAAGGAGAAGGGGACGGCAGAGGATGAGATGGCTAGATAGCATCACGGATGCAACGAATATGAACTTGAGCACGCTCCGGGAGAGAGCGCAGGACAGGAAGGCCTGGCGTGCTATGGTCCATGGGGTCACGAAGAGTCGGACACGACTGAACGACTGAACAACAACAAAGGAACTTGCATTTTGCAAATTTTCTTTTAATGCCTTTTGTATTACTGGGCTCTATTGTGTAGATAGCTTAAGTTGTAATTTGCATGCTTTAATTTACCAGTAAACTGTTGTGGTGAAACCCTGTGTCTAGAGTGTCAATCACCTGTTACTCAGGAGGAGAAGATTAAAATAAGGAAGGTGGGACTCTTAAGGAGGCAAGAGATTCTCAGGGGGTTGCTCAGGGAGGTCCAGGTCATAAGGGGGGCCTTGACACAATCCATCAAAGTTGGCATGACACATTTTGAGAAGATTCTCTGGACTGGCTGGCCAGCATCAGGAATGCAATGATTCAGAGGGAACAGGCGAGCTTAGCTGTGCAGTGCCTGTGCAGTCCCCAGCCTCTCTTGGTTTGGTGGGCACGTTTGGAATTTTAGCATTTTAGCTTTCGAGACTTTTAGCTTTGCTGTTTTAAATCTGTATTTTAAACTCCTGCACTGCTGCTAGGTTTTATTGTGGTTGCATTGTTATATTGTGGTTTTAATGTTCTATATATTTTATATTGTTTTATTGTGTGCCATTTGGTTTTAATTTTTGTGAACCGCTGAGAGAGCTTCGGCTATTGGGCGGTATAGAAATGAAATGAATAAAATAATAAATAAATAAATAAATTTTGAGGGAGTACTGTGGACACTCTCACAAAATAGCTCCCTATGGGGCTTGCCCATCAGTGGGAGGACTCAAGTTGTTTCAGAAAGTGTTGGAATGCCATGAGGTTGCTGCACGCAGATTCCCTGCCCTGCCTCCTTGTGCCTGCTGTCCAGTCCTTCTTTGCTGCAGTGGTGTGCCTTGACAGTCTCAAGCTTTTGTATTCTGGAGACCTGGCAATTGTGTGTGTGTGTATCTATCTATCTATCTATCTATCTATCTATCTATCTATCTATCTATCTATCTATCTATCTATCTATCTATCTAATCTATCTGTAATTCTGATGTCCCCTCTATGGGAATCCAGTCCAATTATACTTTTCAACTTTAGCACCTTAATTCAGCCTTCCTCAACCTGGTGACCTCCAGATGTTTTGGAACTCCCAGAATTCCTGATCATTAGCCCTGCTGACTGAGGGCTGATGGGAGTTGAAGTCCAAAACATCTGGAAGGCCCCATGTTGGGGAAGGCTGCCTTAATTATAAGGATATTAAAATCCAATGGAAATACAAGTCTGGAGTGTTTTCTCTCTCCTGTCATAGATCACAGCGGATCCTAGAAAAAATAAAATGAATCATATCGAACTTGGTGAAGAGAGTTATCAATATCAGCTCTATTGATTTAAAAATTCACCCAATTAAGTTGCTGTTAGTGGTAAACCTGTAACTGGGTAATAATACTTCAGACTGCAATAGCCATCTGACATGACTGGGTGCCCTGTCATATATGTGTTCCCAGCTTCCCATCACATAATAAACTAGATAGGTAGAATCTTAGCTTTTGCCTTGCAAGCTACTGTCTGCAATATGAAATGATACAGCCAAAACATAACTCCACCCCCTCAGCGAGAACTAGGCCACAGAAAGTGCTCACATATTTATTTATTGCATTTCTATACTGCCCAATAATTGAAGATCATAGTAGTCATGCAAGCCTCACAAACTCACATAATCATGTATGTTTCTCTGCAGCTGGATCATAGACAAAATTGAATTAATCTGTGTCAGTAACAAAAACGTTGAATCTGACCTAAAATGTCAGAACATGGGAAGCATTTATCTATGGGTGTCTCCTTGGACAGTATGTGCTGAAAACACTCGAGCAGCTTGATATCTCTAGGTTATGAGCGGAGACCAGGGGAACCATGTCAAATACCATGGGTACAGGAAGGGATGTGGAGCAAGATTCTCAGCAAAGTTTAAAGGCCCATTCAAGAGTATATTCAAGATCATACTATGGATGATGGGGGAGAAATTCATTCAGTTTACATTTTAATGTGAACTTACCTAATTTTGTACTTTGACATCCCTATGAGAACCAAAACTCAGTTATCCTTCAACATACACATTTCTGTCAAGTTTGCAATGGAGTTCTCAATTTTTTTTTAAAGCACATAAAGTGCATATATTAAAGAAAATAATGTTTAGCTTGCACGATTGCTTGCGAAAATGTGTATATTAGGCAAAATGCAGTAAAAACACATGTATTCAGAGAAACGCTCACAAAAATGCCTATGCATTTTCGTACAAACCTTTAAAAAAAAATCTCAAAGCTCGGGATGGACCGAACTCAAGACTTCAGATATTCTCAAAGTTCAAGATGAACTAGACTTAAGATCGGAAAAAATGAGAAGCTGAGAGAAACCAAATTTGACAGATTTGTCCATTCCTACATCAGTGCATTTCAGGAGCATTATGCACAGGTGCACTGTAGCACAATGCACATGATGTAGGCATGAGCGTAGGTATACATCTATGCTATAACGAGGCCCATCGGTTCTTTGGCTCTGATCTAAGAACATAAGAGGAGCCCTTAGGGATGTACGAAAGGCACTTACCTTTCACGGATTATGTTTATGGTTGGGGGAGAGGCGTTGCGTCCCTCCCCCCGGAATCCTCGCTGGGGTGGAGGCGCTCCGTTCCTCCCCTCCCCAGAATCCTGGCTGTCCGGCTGTTCTCTGCAGAGATTCTGCGGAGCCGCCGGCCGGCTCCGCCAGCAGCCAGACATCCAACCGCTGGCTAGCAGGGACGCAAATGGCGGTGGCCGTAGACGCTGCCGTTTGCGTCCCTGCAGTCAGCCATGATAGGCTACATAAATGTTTATGTAGCCTATCATGGCTGACTTAAAAAAAAATGACACACATGCGCATACGCAAATGGCGGCGGCCATGGCCGCTGCCATTTACGTTCCTTATTTTGGCACGTCTTAGTCTACGTAAACATTTACGTAGACTAAGACGGCGAAAATAAGGGGAACACAAATAGCGTAGCATCTACGCTATTTGTGTTCCCCTTATTTTTGCCATCTTAGTCTACGTAAATGTTTACATAGACTAAGATGTGCCAAAATAAGGAACCCAAATGGCGGCGGCCATGGCCGCCGCCATTTGCATACGCGCGTTGTTTTTTTTGTTTTTTTTCAAAGTCAGTCGTGATAGGCTACGAAAACATTTACGTAGCCTATCACGTTTTTTTTTTAAACCTAGCCGTGATAGGCTACGTAAATCTTTATGTAGCCTATCACTTTTTTTTTTTTTTAACTGGAAATGGTGGCAGTGGCAGCCAGTCGGAAGACCGGCCGTCGCATCTGCCGCCACCGAACTGCCACTGGAGATGCCGCCGCCAGGAAGATCCACCCAAGGTAAGTCTTGTCCCGGGGGGGCGGGGGGGGGGCAGGCCGTTCTGCCACCGATTTCCCTGAGATCCATGGCGGAATTTTCGTACATCCCTAGGAGCCCGAGCCCTGCTGGATCAGACAAAGGGTTCATCTAGTCCAGCATTCTGCTCACACAGTGGCCAGCCAGCTATCCACCTAGGAGGGCCACAAGCCACCAAGCCTTGATTTCTGGACCATGCATGTTGCTCACTCATGAATTTCTTTTTTGTTGCATGGTTGCAGTTCCTCAGGGTTTACAGCCCTGCACTTCTCATTTTGGCAAGAATACATGGCACAAGAAAGCTGTTTCAGTACCCAGAAAATAAACAGCTCTGTTTTTAACAAGTCTGGAAAATGTTCAGCATTCACCTGCCAAAACAGAATGTCTTTCCCTTAAGCCTTGCTGAATTAAGCGCAGGATTCCTGCATGCATGTTCCAAGGTGTGCTTTCGTTGATGCCCTCAGATCTGCCCCTCTGTAGGTACTGGCATAGGCAGCATCCGAGACTTTGCATCTTGAACGGCTTGTTGAAAGGAGCTAGCAGCTGACTGATAAACTCAACCTCTGCCCCTGTGCTTAATGCAGACTCTCAGCCTCTGGGCACAACCTGTCTCAGTGGGTAGTTGAAGCATTCCTTTTTCAATGTGAGTGAAAAAAAATAATCATCTGGCAGAATGTGGGGTTTTGGCTTTTCACAAAGAATACTGGCTTGAAGTAAATCTGGCTTTCAGAGTGAGTGCTTTTTATAAGTAAACAGGGTTAATATTTATAATCCTTGTCGCCAAATTGTAGGTTATTCACTCTAGGAGTGCACGAAAGCCACTTACCTGGTCTCGCAGCTTGTTCGCGGTGGGGGGGAGGCACTTCACTGCTCCCCCCGAAGTTCAGGCCGGGGGGGGAGGCTTCCCGCCTCGCCTGGCCGAAATTCAGGGCGGGGAGGAGGCACCTCGCCTCGCCCGGCCGCGAAATAAAAAGTTAAAAAAAAAACGCCCCCGTGATAGGCTACGTGACGATTAACGTAGCCTATCATGGCTAGATCTGCAAAGTCAGCCGTGATAGGCTATGTTAATCGTCACGTAGCCTATCACGGGTGACTTAAAAAAAAAAAAAGCGCGTACGCAAATGGCGGCCCCCATAGGGAGCCGCCATTCGCGTTCCTTATTTGGTCGCTGTAGTCTATGTAAATCTTTACGTAGACTACAGCGAAAATAAGGGCAACGTAAATAGCGTTGCCCTTATTTTTGCCTTAGTCTATGTAATCTTTACGTAGACTACAGCGACCAAATAAGGAACGCGAATGGCGGCTCCCTATGGGGGCCGCCATTAGCCGTACGCGTTTTTTTTTTTTTAAGTCACCCGTGATAGGCTACGTGACGATTTACGTAGCCTATCACGGCTGACTTTGCAAATCTAGCCATGATAGGCTACGTTAATCGTCACGTAGCCTATCACGGGGGCGTCTTTTTTTTTAACTTTTATTGGAATGGCGGCGGCGGCAGCCGGTCGAAAGACCGGCTGCCACCCCCGCCCCGACGAAGACCTGACGAACCGCTGCTGGGACCCACCGCCGGGAGGGACATTCGGGAAAGGTAAGTCCCGTTCCGGGGGGGGGGGGGTTGCAGGGGGTGGGGGGGTGCGGAGAATTTCTCCCAGAAACTACTTCGGGGGGCCGAACACGTTGGCACTCGGCCCCCCGAGGTTTTGGGGAGAAATTCTCCCCCATCCTTAATTCACTCATATCTTCTCCCAAGCTCCACTGTGAACATGGGCAAGATGACACACCTCAGGCTCATATATACTTTGGATGTTAACAGTGCTCATATACCTGCCAAAAGTGATCTCAGTTCTCCAAGTGCCACTGTTTTATGTAGCCAAAATGGTAGCATTCAGTCACAAGAGACTCAGGGAAACCCCAAGGTTTGTAGAAGTACATTTATGGCTGCATTTACCTTAATCTAACTTAAGACCTTTAAGGCTGCAAAGGTGAACTGGATGCCATTGGCATCCGGAGACAGTCCCCCTCAGCCAGTGATATGGCAATGGCAGCTGTATCGCTGGCACTCTGGATCAGGCCAGCAGCTCTGCAGGATTGCCACAAGCAGGATCCAGCTGAAGAGGATTCTGGAGGGAGGCAGAGGTGAGTGCTCCATTCCGCCATGGACTCCAGGGGGCTGGATTCTTTAGAATCCCGCCTCATTGGGGTCCATGGTGGAATTCTCCGCCATCCCTACTTGTGTGAATGACAATGATATATAGTTTATTGATGGAAAGTGGATGCAGACAATAAAAGCAAAGACAAGCTCACACATGCCCCTCAACTCGAAGTTGTTGCTGCCCCGGTTCCCTTGATACAGCAGGCATTGCCCCTGGGGCTGTTTTCTGAGCAGATGGTGCACCTTCCCCCTCTCAGATGAAAACAAAGAGCAAGCCAGTGTGTTTGCATTTTATAGGTGTCTCTCCTAAGTTCCAGAAACTGTCAGAAGTTTTGATGTGCACATCCCCCTCTCTTCCCAAAGGAGAAAAGCGGGGGGGGGGGGTTAACTTCTTGGCAGGAAAGAGAGTTTCTCAAAGCAAAGAAGAACATTCTTATCATAAAGAAAGAATGAAATGTACAGGACAACCACCGAGCATTATCTGCTTGGTGTTAGTAGCAAGAAGCACCAACCTCCACTATATTTGTGTACAGCTATGTGAACCAACTCTAACTTCATAATAGTTGCCACCTACTCTACTGAATAAGTATGCATATGCTACTAGACACTGTACTGTATATGGCTCTGTGAAAAGTTCACACTTAGTCCCTTCCCCCACATCCAGCTTGCTTGGCTGTGGGGAGGATTTTGCTTGGGGGGGGGCAAGGATGGGTAGACGCTATTGGCATTTGAAGTTGGCACCACTGGGCAGGGGCTTACCAGTTGACTTAGACTGTGAGGGACCTCCCTCTCACCCTCTTCAAAGCTGGCTCCCTCCCTCCTGCCCTGTCTGCAGTGTGGGCTATGCTGGTCATCCTTTTGGGGGCTGAGTATGAATTTTTGGCTCATAATCAGATTGGACTTGGCTATGTATCTTCTTGTCTACTTCACACTGTAAGTAGGATTGGGAGGTGATTTCAGGTTGTTTTGGTCTGATTTAAATACTTAGGTAATTTGGTCACATTTTCTAAATAGGCAGGTATGTTCAGGCACCTTGCGTGAAGAATAGGGTTGGTGAGCATTCAGAGGCACCATTTCTGGTGACTTGTAAGGCCTGAGGCTTCCAGCTAAAGGTTTTGTGGCCCTTGTTAGAAGATAGGGATTACGTTTTGTAGTAGAAAAAATAATCCTCTCATATGTTTCGGAGTACAATTCAATCAGAGACTTTTATTGGCCAAAGAAAATCACAACTCAACAACTATTGGGGTGGAAACCAATGCAACTGCAATGGTCAGGCTGTGTTACAAGGCTCCTCCCACACAATTCACAAACAGCATATTATATAGTATTTCAAACTAACATATGAATTAACTGAATCAATAGGAAAAATAAGGAGGGGTCAGCAAGTTACAGAAGGGTCAAGCAATAATAATACTGCTAATGTAACTGCTAATCAGCACAAGATGGTTCTTTCCTGCCAGCCTGTCACAAATTGCTGACCGCAATTTGTACTTCCTTCTTCTAAAAATATTATTAGCATACAGCATATTTCTTCCACCCTTGCCCATTCTATTGCAAACTGCTTTTCCAGCAACAAGGCCTAGCAGCCCTTAAAGCCTGAACTAAAGCACTGAAGCTTGAACCACTATCCCTTTATCTCTTGCCTCCCCCCCCCCTCTACACTTTGAGGCCAATTCTCCACAACCACTCAGAGTTTTGCAACTCAAGGGGTGGGGGTTGACAGGAGAAGGCTTCCCATGCCAAGAATTGGGCAATCCTATAGGATGGCAATCAAGGACACCACACAACAGGCATCAAATATCTTGCCTGATACAATGACAGGTAGTCACTGGCTTGGAGAAGTTGCCTGCTTAGATTTCCCTTCGCAGATCTGATCAATTTTAATAAATGTGGTCCATGCTTTATACCAATGACTTGTGTCTCATCTCTTTATTTCCCCTGCCCCACTCCTTTCACCTGCAAACTCCTCACCACTTGCTTTCATAAAAATCCACTACACACATGTGCAAAAATAGTCACATGTAAGGTGCCATAGTGAAGTGGGTTTCCCTTATCCACAAGGAGTTATTAGGATCATTTGTATCATTTTTGAATGTCATAAAACCTATTATATAATTTGGAATGAATGTCCAGCATTTTCTCTGAATTACTTGTTCCATTTGTCCAAGAATGAGCCATGGAATGGCTGCAGCAACCTAAGCAAAGAGGGGGTTATGCTACAGTTTAAAAGGCATGGGGAGGATTGTATCTGATATAGGTGAGCCAACATTTCTCAGAAGACATTTTTGTGAGAAAATTTCTGAGATTTTTCTTTCTTATCATTCCCCTTATATGGAAGGCCACTGTGCAGAACTTTCTCCAAATGTATTCTACCATTTATTTTTATGGTGACCACTTTCCCCACAACCATACCCCATAACAACATTAGGTCGAGGGCACTGTGGGGCATGCAAAATGGTGGCCAAGCTGCTAAGACATTTGCTGCTATTGCCACTTGCAGTGGCACCCCCTGCCCCCCAAAAAACCTTTGTGAAAAAAAGAAGAAACTGTGCTACTGCCACTGTTAATGGTGAAGTATTGAATAATTTCTTCTCCTTCTGAAGAAATTCAGCAAAATGTACGCACACACACCCCACATTCCTCTGCCCACAAACAGGGTGGAGAATTCTGAGAGGGCATTTAAGCACAGCTCTAGTATCTGATGGTTCTTTGGTAGTGCTATTTGTAACACTAGTATTACCAGTGTGGTGACATAATAGGGAGAGGAGCAAAGGAGTAGCCATAGGTTTCAGAGATCTTGGCAGCGATGTCTAAGGCAAGTATTCAAGTGTAAGAATGGGGTCAGTCTAAGTTTTTCATAGGCCAGCATTCTGTTTTCCACATCGGTAAACCAGGTGTGTCAGCATGTTCATAAGCAGGGCAGAAGATGATGGCGTTCCTCTGTTGTCTGTCCCTAGGGATGTCTGCATTTTGTGAAATCCGCCCCGTGTGCATTTTGTGGATTGTGCAGTGTCGTTTGTTCTGGCATCCATTCACAGATGGATTTGAATCCCACCCCCCACCCCTGTTATGTGGAAAAATACACAAATAGTTCCATAAGAGGGTTCACAACAATTTACATAATTTACTTTAGTACATGACATTTAGTGTATTGTCCCCCATCCCATTCAAGTTTTCCCTGCGCATATTTTCCAGGAAAGCATATGTCTCAGCACAAACTTGTATATTTTCCTACAAATTCATTTGCATAATTTCGGGAACATAAAAAAAAAGATCCGAAAGTCCACAGATTCCACTTGGCCTGAAGAGGTCAGTCCACAGCTGATTCTTTAGGTCGGTTTCTTAAAAATCTGAATTCATTTTAGTCCATCTTGAATTTCTCCAGCATCCCTATCTGTTCCCAGTGCATTTATCTTTAAAATGAATATTAAAATGCCCCCCCACACACATACAATCATTTGTAATTTATCCATATGAGAAACGAATGAAAATATACAACCAAGTGGGAGAGACAAATGCAAATCCTTTCATTTTGTATTTCCCATTCATTTCTCACAGAGGGGATTCCTGAAATGGACCAGGGGCATTGCATTGCATCGCTTAGCAAATTGATGCAAACTGATACACAGAGGGAGCAATCTGTAGGGAGGGGGGATCTTGGAATGCTCTGAAACTGGCAAGATATGAAACTGTCCAATTCAAAACACAAAGTAATGGGGAACTGGGAAGATATTGCCCCCTTTTCATTGCTTTTAAAATGGGGATCCTTTGTCCAATCCATCTAAAATGTGGCAGGTCTAATGCCTTGTGTATGTAATACAAGATCTTAATATTTCATGCTATTTGGATGTAAAAGGTCAAAGTTATGGATATCGGAAAACAGGGTGATATCCTATTAACAGGGTCTTCAGTGTTATAAATGTAGAAATAAAATGAATGGGAAATGAACAAATTAAATGAATGAAACTGTAAGAAACAAAATGAAAGAGAATCGAATAAATAAGAAAAGAAACAAATGAAACAGAACAAAATGAAAAGTTAAACTTCTTTCCCCCAAGTGCACATTCCTAGTCCCTAGCATCTGGGACTGGGATGTAGACTGCTTCTGAATATGGAAGTTCCATTTCGGGATGTCAGAGAAATCCACAACAGGTTCAAATGAGTTTAGATTTCTATGAATTCGACCTGGCTTTTTCTGAATCACACAGATTCCATGGATTTGTGGACTCATTTTTCATGGGGGTGGTGGTTGCCCAAATGTGCATTAACTAATGTGTATTAGCACATTTGTACAAGTGCACAAGGAAGCTGGGCTCTGGCAGCCATTGTTCCAACCCTTCCCTTCTCTGTTGATCTTTTATCCCCTGCAAACCTGAGGGGCTGACACATTCCTACACCCTACACCCAGCCATGTTGACTGGGCTGGAGAGGTACTGTGTGTCAGCATGTGCGACATCTCGCAGTTATGCACCTAACTTTCTGTGTCTTCTGCAAAAGTCATGGGCATGTACTCAGTGCAATGAACTCCTGACTTTTAAGGAACGCATGGCTTTATTATTTATTTATTTATTTATTTATTTCATTTCTATATTGCCCAATAGCCGAAGCTCTCTGGGCGGTTCACAAAAATTAAAACCAAAGAGCACACAATAAAACAATACAAAATATATAAAACACTAAAACCACAGCATAACAATACAACCAGAATAAAACCTAACACCAATGCAGGGATTTATAGCTTTAAAACAGCAAAGCTAAAAGTCTAAAAGTTAAAATGTTACCTGAGAAAATAAAAAGGTCTTCACCTGGCACCGGAAAGAATACTGTGTAGGTGCCAGGCGAACCTCATTAGGGAGCTCATTCCACAGCCGGGATGCCACAGCAGAAAAAGCCCTCCTCCTAGTAGCCACCCGCCTCATGTTCTTTGGCAGGGGCTCACGGAGGAAGGGTGCTGAGGATGATCTTAAGGTCTGGGCAGGCACATATGGGAGGAGGCAACCCTTCAGATAACCTGGCCCCAAGCCTTTAAGGGCTCTGAATGTTAATACTAGCACTTTGAATTGGGGCCAGAAATGGACTGGCAGCCAGTGCAGCTGAAAAAGTACTGGCGTAATATGAGCTTGCTGGCCAGTCCCTGTTCACTATCTTGCTGCCTTATTTTGGACCAGCTGAAGTTTCCAGACCATTTTCAAAGGCAGTCCCACATATAACGCATTGCAGTAATCCAGACGAGAAGTTATCAGAGCATGGATAACTGTAGCTAGGCTATCTCTGTCCAGATAAGGGCGTAGTTGGTATACCAGCCTAAGCTGATAAAAAGTGCTCGGTGCCACTGAGTTCACCTGTGCCTCAAGTGACAGTTCTAGGTCCAAGAGCACCCACAAACTATGAACGTGATCCTTTAGGAGGAGTGCAACCCCCTCCAGAACAGGTTGAATATCACCTGGCCGGGCAGATGAACCACCCACTAACAGTACCTCTGTCTTGTCTGGATTGAGTTTCAGTTTATTGGCCCTCATCCATTCCATTACCGTGCCCAGGTAATGATTCAGAACAACAACTGCCTCACCTGGGTTTGATGAAAAGAGAGGTAGAGCTGGGTGTCATCGGCATATTGATGGCACCTCAGCCCACACCTCCGGATAACCTCCCCCAGCAGTTTCATGTAGCTGTTAAACAGCGTGGGGGATAAAATAGAGCCCTGTGGAACCCTATGGCATAATTGCCATGGCACAGAGCAATAATCCCCCAGCACCACCTTCTGGAATCGGCCCTCCAAGTAGGAGCGGAACCACTGCAGTGCAGTGCCTCCAACTCCCAACCCAGACAACCTATCCAGAAGGATACCATGGTCGATGGTATCGAAAGCTGCTGAGAGGTCCAGAAGAATCAACAGGTTCTTACTCCCCCTGTCCCTCTCCCAGCAGAGGTCATCCCACAGGATGACCAAGGCAGTTTCCATTCCAAAACCAGGCCTGAAGCCTGATTGAAATGGATCTAGATAATCCATTTCATTCAAGAGTGCCTGGAGCTGTCCTGCAACCACCCGCTCAAGCACCTTGCCCAGGAAGGGGATGTTGGCCACTGGCCTATAATTGTTAACATCCTCCAGGTCCAGGTTAGGCATTTTCAGGAGTGGTCTGATTACTGCTTCTTTTAAAGCAGCTGGCACCACTCCCTCTCTCAAGGAGGAATTTACAACCTCCTGGACACAGCCGGACAACCCCTCCTTGTTTGATTTAATAAGCCATGAAGGGCAAGGGTCAAGCACACAAGTGGTTGATCGGACTTGGCCAAGCACCTTGTCCACATCCTCAGGCCTCAGTAACTGAAACTCATCCAATAAAACTGGACCAGACGGTGCTCTGAATGCCTCTACCAATGGAACTGCATTAATCGTGGTGTCCAATTCATGACGAATCTGAGTGACTTTATCTTCAAAGTGCCATGCAAACTCATCATAGTGTGCAACCGAGGGTTGCAGTCTCTTTTCCTGGCCCTGAATGTAACAGGCCACAAACCACTCAGAAAAGCTCCGCTGGGCAACACTGAGAAGTAGGGATGTACGAAAGTCACTTACCTTTTCATGGATTGTGTTCGCAGTGGGGGGGAGGGGCTCTGTCCCTCCCCCTGGAATCCTCAATGGGGGAGAGGTGATCCGGTCCTCCCCCCGGAATCCTGCCTGGCCAGCTCCACTCTGTAGCCAGCCAGGCCCGTCCGCAGCCGGAGTTCCGTCCGTGGATGGGCTGCTGCGAACGCAAATGGCGGCTGCTGTAGCGACTGCCATTTGCGTCCAGCCAGGCAGCCGTGATAGGCTACGTAAGTATTTACGTAGCCTATCATGGCTGGGCAAAAAAGCAACAACAACTGTGTACGCAAATGGCAGCGGCTACGGCCGCTGCCATTTGCATTCCCTATTTTTCGCCATTTTAGCCTACATAAATATTTACGTAGGCTAAAACGGCGGGAAAAAAAGGAACATAAATAGCGCCCTACGCTATTTGTGTTCCCCTTTTTTTCGCCGTAATAGCCTATGTAAATATTTACGTAGACTAAAACGGTTAAAAATAGGCAACGCAAATGGCGGCCGCCGTAGACATTTTTTTTGCTTGGCTTGCCGTGATAGGCTACGTAAATACTTACGTAGTATTTACTACGTCAGAATCCTCGACGGGGGGGGAGGCGCTCTGTCCCTCCCCCTGGAATCCCATCCAGCAGGCTCTGCTCCGCGGGGGTTCTGCGGAGCTGCCAGCCAGCTCTGCCGGCAGCTGGACATCTGGCTGCTGGGCAGCAGGGACGCAAATGGCAGCAGCCGTAGCCGCCGCCGTTTGCGTCCCTGTACTTAACTGTGATAGGCTACATAAATATTTATGTAGCCTATCATGGCAAAGTAAAAAAAACACACATACACAAATGGTGGCGGCTACAGCGGCCGCCATTTGCGTTCGCTATTTTTCGCCGTTCTAGCCTACGTAAATATTTACGTAGGCTAGAACAGCTAAAAATAGTGAACACAAATGGCAGCCGCCATAGCTGCCACCATTTGCGTACGCTGCGCCCAGCCACGGCCGCCCAGGAGACCAGCCACCACCGCTCCCGCCCCTGCTGCCCCCACCGCCGCAACTGCTGCCCCCGCCACCTCCTTCACACCACTGCCCCTGCTGCCCTGCCACTGCCACCGCCGCCACCACCACCCCTGTGGCTGCCACACCTGCTGCCCCCCACCCCCGCCTGCCCCTCCCCCGCCGCCACTGCACCTGCCACCCCCGCCGCCGCACCTTCCACTGCACCCACCGCCACACCTGCTGCCCCCACCGCCGCACCTGCCGCCACCGCACCTACCGCCCCCGCCGCCCCCGGACTTTCCACCACCCTGCCACCGCACCCATCGCACCCGCCGCACCTGCCGCCACTGCATCCACCGCATCTGCCCCAGGTAAGTGCCGTCCAGGGGGTTCCACAGGTTGGGCAGGGGGGCAGGAGGCCGTCCTGCCACAGATTCCATGGGGCCGAACGCCAGCACATTCAGCCTCACTGAAATCTGTGGCGGAATTCTCTGCCATCCCTACTGAGAAGATGCAATGCTGGTGGGAAAGAACTGTCTCTTTGCCACCCTCACCGCACAGAGTAGGCTTGATAGGGAGCTCTTACCTGTGTTCAGTCAGACTCAGCATGAGTTTTTCTCCACCTGTGTTCTAGCCATCTCCCCTCTTGCTTCATTGCCCTCTGCTCAGGTGTATACCAAGGAGCTGGCTGGGCTCTGCTCAGAGGGAGAGGGTGCTTGGGCGCGATCCTGTCAACCACCCAAGTCATCTCTGCATTCCACAGAGCGACCTGGGCTTTGGCAGGAGCACCAGCCATACCAGCAGGAAAATCCCCCAGAGCCCTCTGGAATCCATCAGAATCCATTAGCCTCTGGGAGCAAACCATTTTAATAAGTCTCCCACCCTTGCAGAGGGGGAAAGCTGCCAAGAGTCTAAACCTCAACAGGAAGTGATCTGACCATGACAAAGGGACAGATGTTACTTCCTCCACTTTCAGATCACCATCCTCCTGCCCAGTCGAGAAAACCAGATCAAGCATGTGTCCTTTTACATATGTTGGGCCAATGACATGTTGGGACAGCCCCATGGTTGTCATGGCAGCCATGAAGTCCTGAGCCGCCCTGGATACAGCGGCCTTGGCATGGAAGTTGAGATCCCCCAGGACCATCATCCTAGGGGTCCTCAATACCAAGTCCGAGACCACCTCTGTCAGCTCAGGCAGGGAGTCTGATGGGCAGCAGGGTGGGCAGTACACCAACTGAATCCCTAATCTGTCCCAGGTACCCAACACAAGGTACAAGCACTCAAGTGAGCAGGAAGCCTAGAGAGAGAGATCGAATTCCTATAGACCACGTCAACTCCCCTTCCCAACCCTCGAATTGGTGTTGGTGCCACACTGAGTACCCAGGAGGGCACAGCTGGGAGAGAGTGACCCCTCCCAGTTCCCCCACCCAGGTCTCAGTAATACATACCAGGTCAGCCCCCTCATCCACAATCAAATCATGGATGAGGGAGATTTTATTTTGGACCAACCTGGCATTCAGCAGCAGCAGCACCAGACTCGAGGGCAAACTGGTAAGGCTGCCAGGAACCATCAGGTTTACTTTACTGTTTCATATGTTACCAGGGTGGTGTAAGTGACTTTTTTTTTTTTACTGGAAAAGTGCTTGTCCAATGGTGGCACACTAAAATCAGGATGGCTCTGGAGGCCACAGAGACTGAGCGTTGGGCCAAATTGGCTCATCAGACATCTAAACCATGGTATTGAATGTGTGAACACTTCCTTCAAGAAATAACCACCAACACTGCAATCCTATACATTCCTGTTCAGTAGTAAGTCCTATTCAGTTCAATGAGACTTACTCCCAAGTAAGTGAGTTTAGACCTGCAGCCTTAGAGTAGCTTTTTGGAATTGGTTTATGCTAGTTCTCTGCAGGCAGTCACATCAGGAATAGATTAAAAGGAACTGGGACCCAACTGTGTATCAATAGTCCTTGGCTGTCTGGCATATTTCTTTTTCTATAGCATCCCTTGCTGATTGTCAGCATGATGATCCAGCATCATTACTGCCTGTAGGAACTGAACCCTAAACAAGTTCAGATCAAATGATGCATATTTTTGAACTTTGAATTTACCTCCCTTTTGCACACAGAGCTTCTAAAAAATAAATAAGTAACTGCTCCAATTAAATGCTTCAATTGTTTTATTGAAAATGCACTGCTCTCCAAATGAACTGCGTTGGTGAAGCATTAAGTACCCGTTCAAATTCCAGTGTAAAAGCTCTTTGAGGTTTATTTCTAATTAGAATGATTGAGATTAAAATTGTGTTTATTACTCCACTTAGAATAAATATTTCATATTTAACTGCAGGTGGCCTTGTGGATGACTCAATTTATTTCCAACACTTACAAAAAAGTGTGTGTGTGTGTGTGTGTGTGTGTGTATCCCCTGACATCTGTGGTATGTTATATATACAGATTTTACAGAATCTCTTGGTTGTCGCACAGTGGGTTTGGTCACTTTGTTAAAAATAAAACAAATAAAAGACAGTTTAAAATACAGAGGATATTTAGACGTTCCACTTAAACTGCCATGGAAGTGGACTTTTAAGGGAATATGAATGCTATAAATTTATATCAGCTTTAAGTCGGGTTAATTGACATGGCTTCTCCCAAAGAATCCTGGGAATTAAAGTGTTAAGCTTCTCTGATACAGAGTCCTGTGCCCTTTTACAGTGTTCTCACTGTGAATAGAGAGAGAATATATCTGTTTCTGTTTCTGTATCTACACACACACACCTCTCCATTGCTGCTGGAAATACTCTCAACTCCCTTCTCTCAGGGTTGATTTTAAATGTTACACTACACATGTGGTATCCATAGAACAGTCCTTCCCCTCTGGTGGCTGGCTTTCCACACAGAGAGATTAACATTTAAAAGCTCCTTACTGCAACCAAATCCCAAACAGTGTGCACCTGCATCCAAGACCAGCTGCACCAATGACACACAGATGCTGTATGCAGTCAGAGGGAGGACGATGGTAAGGAACTTTTAAATGGAATGGACTTTTATTTTATTTGTTAAAACACATTTTCTTTCATAAAATGTAAGAATAACGATTGCCCTGCTGGATCAGATAATGAGTTCATCTCATCCAGTAGTGGGCTTCCAGCAGTCAGATTACTTTGCCTGCTGACAAGCAGAGTATGAAGGTGATGGCCTTCCTTCCTTCTTATTGTTGTTTTCCGCTTGTCTTTTTTTTCTTTTTCCTGGCATTTTCTATTCCCCCAAAGTGCAGCTTTCATTTAATTACACATTTTACCTGAACACTAAGGATTCACTTTGCAGTTATGGCTAACAGCTATAGATAGACACCAGCCTTCATGCATTTGTATAATCCTTTTTCAAGGCTATGCAAGCGAGTGGCTGCCACCACATCTTGTAGTAGCGAATCCCATATATTTAATGATGCATTGCAATTGCTCTCCCTGCAGCATTATGATGGGGGTGGTGGTGGTGGTGCATGGGTGAATGCGGACACCACCCTACCTGGTGAAATCAGTCTTCTATGGCCTATTTCCAGTGAGGTGAGAAAGTTGGGTCTGGACTATATCACTATCACTATATCACTATAAAGTGACTATCTCACTATCTCACTATCTTACTATATATAGTGACTATATCACTACCACTATATCACTATATATAGTCACTATATCACTATCACTATAGTCACTATACCACTATTACTATATCATTATATCACTATAAAGTGACTATATCACCACCACTATATCACTATGGTGACTATATCACTATAAAGCTGGTTCTCGACTATCTCACTTCAGGCAGTAGGTGGGTGCCCATATGACTGAATGCTCCTCCATACAACCCCACTACACTGAAAACTATAGTGCTCCCCCAGCTGAAAAGTCACATTAAGGGGGTTGTGGGCTATGCAGCCCCCATGTGCTGCAGACCCCACCATCCACATTAGGCATGTCGGAGGAATCCACATCAGAATCAAACCCATGGATTCCGCAGCAGACTGGCTCTTCCTGAGTCACATGGATTCCACAGACTTGCAGACTGGTTGTTGTTGTTGTTGTTTTACTTTCCAGAATTTTATGCAAACTTAGTCGTAGAAAAAATAATTAAAAAAAAAAAAAACAGATGAAAATGCACATTTCCCCCATAGGCTAAAGCATGAAAATGCACAGGGGTGGGTGGAGGGATTGGCACAAAAAAATCTGTTTCCATCAATGAGCAGATGACAGAACAACATCTGCAAAATGCAGACAGAATGGATTTGACAAAATCTGTACATCCCTAATCCATCACATTTGGCCAGTGTGGAAAAGAGATCCACCCACCCAATCCCCTCTGCCAGCTCTAGATGTATACATCAGAATGTGCATAGAGCCCTTTCCTACTAGGGATGGGTGGATTCCCTACCTTCTGGTCCATGGGGAATCCGCCCATGTGGGGGAGGTGATCCGTTCCTCCCACCGGAATCCTCTTCGCCCGGCTCTGCCCCGTGGTGATTCCGTGGAGCTGCCGGCCAACAGTGAAGCGCCAGTGATACAGCCGCCATGCCGTATTGCTGGCTGAAGGGGACTTGACTAACTGCAGATGCAAATGGCATCCAGGACAAATATCTGCATAGCCTATCACATGGATGAAAAACATGGATGCAAATGGCATCCAGGACGCCATTTGCAGCCGTAAAGGTCTTAGTTTAAGCTAAATGCAGCCATTTATGGCTGCATTTGCCTTAAACTAAGGCCTTTACAGCCGCAAATGGCATCCTGGATGCCATTTGCATCCACAGTCAGTACCCTTTAGCCAGCGACACGGCGTGGTGGCCATATTGCTGGCAATCCGGAGCTGGAGGATCCGGCCAAAGACGATTCCATGGGGAGGTGGTGGGAAGTATTCTCTTGCACCATGGACTCCAGGGGGCTGGATTCTTTAGGGGTGCACAAAAGCCACTTACCTGGTCTCGCAGCTTGCTTCGCGGTGGGAGGGAGGCGCTTCACTGCTCCCCCCAAAGTTCAGGCCGGGGGGGAGGCTTCCCTCCTCGCCCGGCCAAAATTCAGGCCGGGGGGGAGGCTTCCCGCCTCACCCGGCCAAAATTCAGGCCAGGGAGGAGACGCCTCGCCTCGCCCGGCCACTAGGGATGGCGGAGAATTTCTCCCCGAAACTTCGGGGGGCCAAGCGCCAATGTGTTCGGCCCCCCGAACAAGTTTCAGGGAGAAATTCTCCGCACCCCCCCCGCACCCCCCCGGGACGGGACTTACCTTTGCTGAATGTCCCTCCCAGAGGTGGGTCCGGCCGGCGGTTCGGCGGGTGTTCGTGCGGGGCGGGAGCGGCAGCCGGTCTTTCGACCGGCTGCCGCCGCCGCCATTCCAATAAAAGAAAAAAAAAAACGCCCCCGTGATTTGCAAAGTCAGCCGTGATAGGCTACGTAAATCGTCACGTAGCCTATCACGGGTGACTTCGGAAAAAAAAAAAAAGCGCGTACGGATAATGGCGGCCCCCATAGGGAGCCGCCATTCCTGTTCCTTATTTGGTCTCTGTAGTCTGCATAAAGATTTATTTATTTATTTATTTATTTAATTTATTAATCGCCCATCTGACTGGTCACCCAGCCACTCTGGGCGATGTACAACCCACCATAAAACAATTTAAAACAATAAAATTTTACCATAAACATTTTTTTTAAAATACCCTAACCCACCCCAAATGCCTGCCTGAACAACCACGTTTTTAATGAATGACGGAAGCTCATTAAAGAGGGGGCATGACGGAGTTCCCTAGGGAGGGAGTTCCACAGAGTGGGGGCCACCACAGAAAAGGCCCTCTCCCTCGTCCCCACCAGTCTAGCTGTCCTGGCTGATGGGACAGACAGAAGGCCATCCGAGGCTGATCTTATTAAGTGGCCTGTCTGGTGTTGCTGGAGGCGCTCCTTAAGATAGGCTGGGCCGGAACCATATAGGGTTTTAAAGGTCAAAACCAACACCTTGAATTTGGCCCAGAAAACAACTGGTAACCAGTGCAACTCCTTCAGCACTGGAGTGATGTGATCTCGCCGGCAGCTGCCTTTAATCAGGCGAGCTTCCGCGTTCTGTACCAGCTGCAGCTTCCGAACCGTCTTCAAGGGTAACCCCACATAGAGTGCATTACAGTAGTCTAAACGAGAGGAGACCAGGGCATGTACTACCGATGGGAGCAGATGGTCGGGAAGGAAGGGGCGCAGCCGCCGTATCAGATGGAGTTGATACAGCGCTGTCCGGCTCACAGCTGACACCTGAGCCTCCATGGACAGTTGGGAGTCCAAAATGACCCCCAGGCTGTGGACCTGGTCTTTCAAGGGTAGCCGTACCCCATTCAACAATCTTTACGTAGACTACAGCGAAAATAAGGGCAACGCAAATAGCGTTGCCCTTATTTTCGCCGTAGTCTACGTAATCTTTACGTAGACTACAGTGACCAAATAAGGAAGGCAAATGGCGGCTCCCTATGGGGGCCGCCATTAGCCGTACATGCTTTTTTTTTTTTTTTAAGTCACCCGTGATAGGCTACGTGACGATTTACGTAGCCTATCATGGCTGACTTTGCAAATCTAGCCATGATAGGCTACGTTAATCATCACGTAGCCTATCACGGGGGCGTTTTTTTTTTTTTTTACTTTTATTGGAATGGCGGCGGTGGCAGCCGGTCGAAAGACCGGCTGCCGCCTCTGCCCCTGTCGAAGACCTGCCAAACCGCCGCTGGGACCCGCTGCCGGGAGGGACATTCGGGAAAGGTAAGTCCCATCCCAGGGGGGGCGGGGGGGCGGAGAATTTCTCCCCAAAACTACTTTGGGGGGCCGAATACGTTGTCACTCGGCCCCCCGAAGTTTCGGGGAGAAATTCTCCCCCATCCCTAGGGTTTTTTAGAATCCGGCCTCATTGGAGGCCGTGGCGGAATTCTCTGCCATCCCTATTTCCCACACTGTCCGTATGCAAGGTGGCTTGGGAAAAAATTCTGCTGCAGGTAGCTTCAGGATGTGTGTGGTGTCCATTAGTGGCAGGGAATGGGCTAGCACCTCTAGCCCTGACACCCCCTTCACATGCTCTTTCAATATATATGTGTCAAGGGCTCATGTGAACTTCCCTTATTAGTGACATAGAGAGGGATTCTAGTACAGCTGGTCCCATTTCATGTCACTTTGGGGGTATGGCCAAATTTGGAGGGGGGATTTTGGCCAAGTCCCCCCACCCAAGTGAACAAATAGGTGGGGGGCAAGATAATTTGGAGAGGAAATGAAAAAACAGTGTATGTCTGAGTCTAACTTTTTTTCTCTTTTCTCTTTAAACCTATTGTTTTACTACTTCTTTTAAAATATTTTTAAATTACTAGAAAAGAATTTTAAGATACTGTTTAAAAAGAAAAGAAGAGGTTTTAAAGAAAAAAAGGGGGAAGCCAAGAAGCCCCCCTGTGCCCTGGAACTGTAAGCCTCCTTCCCTGAAAAAACTTCAGGGAATATTTAGGGCTCAAATTGTAATCTAAAATGACTCCCGCCAATTTTCCACCTGCAAAATGGTATGATGAGGTGTTTTAGGTCACCCATAGCCAGAGCAAGATGAAAGGTTTCACAGAGAACTATTTGGGAGAAATTTCAGTGGTCTTGGGTTAATGCCAGGGATGTATGAATCAGCAGAACTCAAGCTCATAGAAGTTCTCTGCATTCCACCTTGAAGCTTACTCCAATGCATGTCCGTGTTAGATTGTGCGTGGGATTTTTTTTCTTTTCACATGAACATTCCTGCATATTTTTGTGCATGTTTCCCCAAACATAGACATCAATTGTTCACATTTTTGTAACACACACATTTTTGTCCCAGTGATGAAATGTGTGTTTATGTGTGTACATTTTTCAAAAGTACACATTTTCATGTGCATTTTTTTCAAATGTACACATCTTTCAAACACATCTTTTTGTTTTGCAAATCTCATCACAAGCTCAGAATTGTTCAGACTTAGGATCTCCCATTCTTTTTTATTCTTTTATTTTTAAGCTTTTTGTTTTTGCTGTGGTAATGGCTTTCCAGCCCCACACTCTTCCATACACACTTCCCCCCCCACATACACACACATTCTCTCTCTCTCTCTCTCTCTCTCTCTCACATACATACACACACACACACACACACATACACATGACACATACATTCCATTTCAGCCTATATCATCTATTTTCCCTCATATATTTGTTTTATTCCTTTTAAAATTTATTTTAACCCACCCCATCCTATTTATAAAGAACATATCATAAAATGGTATAGAATAGTAGGGTTGGAAGGGGCCTACAAGGCCATCATTTCATTTCAGCCGCTTCCCCTTCCCCATTTTTCAGATTAAAAAAAGAAGACGCTGTGCTTCGTTCTGCCTCCTCCTGACAGGAGCAGCAGCAGTAAGCAGCACATCTCTGTGTGGTTGATCATCTGGGAGATGCTCTTAACAGGGCTCTGTGGTTCCTGCCATAGAAGCCCCATTTGTCAAGCAGCTCTGGAAGCAGGAAGATGCTGGGAAATGAAGCTCTGCAGTGGGCTTTACTCTTTTATTATTTGCTTTGGTAGCAGATGGTGAGGGTCTTGGGGGGCTTCCAGAAAGGCCTTGGGGGCTACCTGCAGGCATTACTATTTGCACCACTTCTTTAAACCATTGTAAACAAACTGTCCTAACTTCATTTGAGGAAGGATGGCATCAAAATGTTCTAAATAGATATATGAAACTAGGGATGTCATGGGAGTCTGGGAAGGGGGTGCAGTCTGGCGGACATCCCCCCCCCCACTTGGCCTCTCGGACTGTAGTCCATGGACTGCTGCATTTGCCCAACTTGGTGTGCGATGAGCTGGGCAAGTGAGGCAGCACCTGCTGGTCCACTGAGCTGCCATTTTGCATAAAAATGGCAGCTCGGCCTTTTTCTTAAATGTTCATGTGTGCAAATGGCAGCCATAAAGGGGCCATTTACACAAGATTACAGGCATAAATGGGCCATTGAATAGTTGTGCACTGCTTGCAGCAAACATGGTTGGGTAGCCAGTGAGGGTCTGGTGAGCAGCACACAGTGTGGGCAGGGGTGAGTTTGGTCATCCCTATGTGAATGCCTTCTTATAATCTGATTACTTTGTCACTCCATTTTATTTCAAATTTGTACAGGTCACTGAATCCACTTGGAGTAGGGATGGGTGAGTACCCCCCCATCTGGATTCTCCAGGAAGCTGCCCAGCCCGTGTCCCCACTTAAAAATCCCTGGACCTGCACTCCATCTCCCCACTGCTCACTGAGCCACCCACACTCACCCAGGCAGCCTCGTTGAGCTTCAAGACTGCCATTTTTTGAAAAATAAAATGGCAATTGCAAAAATGTGCATATTTGCATATATGCAAAATAGGCTGTGAATCTCCCATATACGCAAGATTACAAGCATTTGCTTGCCTGTAATCTTGTGTATATAGGCTATTCATGGTCCCATTCGCCATATACGCAAAATATTTGCTCATATGCAAATATGCACATTTGCAAAAATATGCACATTTGTGTATATGCAAAATGTGGCTCTGAATAGTCCATATACACAAGGTTACAGGAAAGCAAAACCTTAAATTTGCCTATATGGGCTATTCATGACCCCATTTTGCTTATATGCAAAATTTGCACATTCTCATGATCTCCATTTTTCAGGGAAATCACGGAGCTCGATGCCGCTACCCGGGTGAGAGCAGGCAGCTTGGCAAGCGTGCACAGAGGGCGAAAGGTGACAGGGGCTCAGTGAGCATGGCTTGGGTGTGTGTGCGGTGTGTGTGTGTGTTCCACTGGATTCCTGGGTGGAATCAGGCACCCACACCATCGGGCACCCACACCATGCTTAGCTTGGCGTAAGAGCTGCTGGGTCACAACATCACAGGTTGATCGAGTATCTCCACTTTGGGTGTCAAGATTGTAGAACCAACATTTCAAGTGGGAGCAGCTGATTCACAGAATCTCTCACAGGGCTCTCCTTGGCCTTTCTCCTCACGTTTTTCTGAATTGATCCTAACAGACACATCCTAGCTTTGAGTTATTTAATTATTAATTATTCAGTTGCTTTCTATTTTAGACTTTCCTTCAGATTAAAGCAAGTCTACCTGTAGAGAGGTTCTTGTTTTAAAGGTGATGTCCAAGTGCAACCAACATACTATATACCATGCCAACTTGAGATGTGCTCACAGAGCTCCTTTTCCCCATTTATATTACAAGTGATTAGCTATTCTCTTTCTGAAGCCTGGCAGGACAGCAGGCTTTGATCTTTACTGCCTCTTGGCTAAGCCTTGGGACTCCATGGCTTAAAGAGATCAGAACTTGTGATCTCAGGATAAAGAAAAGTTCTTAGGTCTGTGAAGATTCTTATTTTCTGCCACCCTCTGTATGGAAGGGAAGAAAGTGGTGCTTGTGATAGAGTTTGAGTACCACAATCAAGTGCATTTGAGTCATACTACCTTGGTGCCTTTGTTTGAATGTACATCTCAGTTTAGAACAGGTCAATAAATAAAGACACTTTTTCTTGGTAGCAACAAAATTATTTGCTGGTTTGTGAGGTTTCATAGAAGGGCTTAGAGTTTGGTGCTTAGTGCAATAGCTACCAGTGGTGTGAAAATAATGACTTACTTTCTCTCAGATCTGGATTTTTTAAAATCTCATGTCCTTTCCATCCTGAATATGAAAAAAGAGGAATTTTAATAAATTCTTATAAAAACTGAACTGAACTGAACTTTTCACCCTTTTACACCGGCCAAATTCCACAGGTACAGCTAGGGATGTACGAAAGTCACTTACCTGGTCCCGCAACTTGCTCGCGGTGGGGGGGAGGCGCTTCGGCTCTCCCCCCGAAGTTCAGGCTGGGGGGGAAGCACCCGCCTCGCCCAGCCAAAATTCAGGCCGGGGGGGGAGGCGCCCTGCCTTGCCCGCCCGAAATTCAGGCCGGGGAGAAACGCCCCATCTCCCCGGCCGTGAAATACAAAGTGAAAAAAAACACACACCCATGATAGGCTACATAACGATTTACGCAGCCTATCACGGCTAGATTTCCAAAGTCAGCCGTGATAGGCTACGTAAATCGTAATGTAGCTATCACGGGTGATTTTGAAAAAAAAAAACAAAAATATTTTCGCCTTAGTCTACGTAAATCTTTACGTAGACTACATTTACATAGTCTACGTAAATCTTTACTGTAGTCTACGTAAATCTTTACGTAGACTACAGCGACCAAATAAGGAACGCAAATGGCGGCTCCCTATGGGGGCCACCATTAGCCGTACGCACTTTTTTTTTTTCCAAAGTCACCCGTGATAGGCTACGTAATGATTAACGTAGGCTATCATGGCTGACTTTGGAAATCTAGCCGTGATAGGCTGCATAAATCGTTACATAGCCTATCACAGGTGTGTGGGTTTTTTTTACTTTATTTTGTAATGGCGGCAGCCGGTCAGAGGACCGGCCGCCCCCCCCGCCAAAACACCGCCGAAATGCCATCGGGACCCGCCGCTGGGAGGGACATTCGCAGGAGGTAAGTCCCATCTGGGGGGGGCGGGGGGCGGAGAATTTCACCAACAATTTCGGAGATTCAGGGAGAAATTCTCCGCCATCCCTAGGTACAGCTGTTCCCAGAATGGAGAGGACCATGTTGTGCCTGCCAGGCACATAGCTGTTAAAGATGAGGAGACTGCCAGGAAAAAAGAGAGGTGGCAACCCAAATTCAGCACCACAAACATGGCTGAATATACAGGGATTCAAACCTAGATTTGTAAGAGCTAAGCACTCGAAGCCTGGATCTGAATGAATGAATTTGCCAGTTTCAGTTTCTCCCAAATTCATTTTTTTAATGGTTCTTTCTGCTCTGTCACCTGCTAATTCCAAGCAGTGACCCAGGCCTCAGCAAGATTGCCATCTAAAACTGCAGGAAACTCTCCCAGAGAGGTTGGGAAAGCATCTGGATTCATGAATCTCCAGGAGAAGACCATACAAACTGGCCCCACACCCTT
Source organism: Heloderma suspectum (assembly GCF_057233095.1). NCBI lineage: Eukaryota > Metazoa > Chordata > Lepidosauria > Squamata > Helodermatidae > Heloderma > Heloderma suspectum. The sequence goes on from NC_139461.1 coordinate 179,527,957, forward strand.
GCAAAGTTACAGGCAATGTGGTGGTCCAGCTTGATGAGGTAATGATCTGTCCATGACAATACAGCCATCACTAGCTCTCCCCCACCCTCATATTTTCCCTGTTTCAGTACAGAACATCCAATCTAGCAAGTGCCCTGCCATATGTACTGGGCCTAATATCATTTGAGACAGGCATTGTTTCCCCCTCCACATCAGTGTTTAGAGAAAGAAACCAAAATGCACTATTTTTGAAGACACACTGCCTTTCCAAAGCTGAAATGTGAATGAAGCCTCTTTCATGGTTTGGATTCAGTTCTGGTCTCTTCAGAAGGAAGCCCACTTCACCTCGAGAAGCATCAGAAATGGTCCAAAAGGGGACCAATTAAACTCAGGCTTTGGGCTTCAGCCAAATCTGATGCATATCACTAATATATACTCCACTCTGGCATGAGGTAAAAAGAGTTTCCCAGTAGCGTTGTGATACCAACAAGCTTTTAATTACATGCTGGTTTCCATCCCAAAGGATTCTGAAAACCATTACAGATTTAACAAAACAGTGTGTGTAAGCTGTATTCAGGAATAGGGATGTCAGAGAATTCCGCCACGGATCTCAGTGAGGCCGAATGTAAGTGCATTTGGCCCCCCAAAATCTGTGGTGGAATGAAGCCCCCCCCCACTCTGCGAAAGGTGTGCGAAATGGAGCACTTACCTGGTGCTGTTTGCACTGCTATGCGAATGGCGGCCGCATCTGCGGCCTCCATTCACTTCCCCATTTTTGCCGTGATAGGCTACGTAAATACTTATGTAGCCTATCACAGCTAACGCAGGGATGCCATTTGCATCCCTGCGGAGGCTGTGATAGGCTATGTAAATATTTACATAGCCCATCACGGCAAAAAAAAGGAACGCAAATGGCGGCCACTGTAGCCACCGCGATTGTCAGGGGGCCCTAGCCAGCCTCTTTCAGTCTACTCCAGTAGCCAACTCCAGACACAGACAAAGGATTTTTTTTCAAGGCCTTATTCCTTTTACAACTTAATAACTCTATCACCAGCGACCGAGCTATGAACAGCAGAGTAACCTATGCCCCGGGTTGAAAACAGTTGGTCCCCGTTTGAACAAGAATCACTTGCAGACCCTGAACTTATGGGCTAGGGAGAGTCCCTCCCCTTTTCCCTTGGGTTCTCTGGACATGACCATTGCTTGCGCGCCAAACGGGTGCTACGCCTCCTTTCCGCGCCCTCCATAGCTCATTGCTCTTTCCGTCTGCGTCGACCATCCATCCAGCCCTCCTCCCACGAACTTTCACTCCTGGGACTGCTATCTATGTCTGGAATGCTGGCAGGAGGAATCTCTGCCAGCTGCAGGGTCTGGGAGGGATGAGTGCGCTCCTCTCCCACAGACGGCTGTTCCTCCTCAGAATCAGAACTGCTCTGAGATTCTATGGGCTCAGTGTCCACCCTGACATCATCCCCACTCCCATGAGGCCCCCCCTCGGGCTTGTGGGGGTACAGCCGGTGGAAATGCCTCAGAAGCAACAGAGCATGTACATATTCCGTGGGTTCCCAGGATCACTCATCTGGCCCGTACCCCTTCCAGTCCACCAGATATGCAGGTGTCCATGAGAAAGGTGGGAATCCAGAATCTCCACAGCCTCAAACTCCTCCTCCCCCTCCACCAGCACTGGCGGCGGGAGGGGGGAGCCAGTCAAGCGATGAGGGTCACCAGAAACCAGGGGGCTAGCAAGGACCGATGAAAAACAGGATGGATCTTCATGGAGGGGGGGAGAGCCAGGTGAAAAGCAACAGGGTTAATCTGGGCAGTAATCTGGAAAGGCCCTGTGCGGTAAGGCATGAGCTTCCTTGTGGGCGAGTGAGAGGGGAGGTAGTGGGTGGACAACCAAACCCAGTCTCCCGGTTGCAGAGACGGACCCGGCTGGCACCGTCAGTCTGCAGAGGCCTTGTAGGCTGTCTTGGTTTGCTCAAGGGAGTCCCGTAAGAGGTGGTGTACTGCTCTCAACTCCTCTAAAAAGTCATGGGCCGCCGGCACCGAAGAGGGAGCTAGGGTGGATGGTAGGGATGGTGGAGAATTTCTCCCCGAATCTTCGGGGGGGCCGAGTGCCAACGCATTCGGCCCCCCGAAATTGGCGGTGAAATTCTCCGCCCCCCTGCCCCCCCGGGATGGGACTTACCTTTGGCGAATGTCCCTCCCAGCGGTGGGTCCTGGCAGCGTTTCGTCAGGTTTCATCGGGGGCGGGGACAGCAGCTGGTCTTCCGACCGGCTGCCGCCACCGCCATTACAAAGTAAAGTAAAAAAAAAAAAAACCCGTGATAGGCTACGTAACGATTAACGTAGCCTATCACGGCTAGATTTCCAAAGTCAGCCGTGATAGGCTACGTAAATCGTTACATAGCCTATCACAGGTGACTTGGGGAAAAAAAAAAGCGCGTATGCAAATGGCGGCACCCCGTGGGCGCTGCCATTTGCATTCCTTATTTGGTCCTGGTAGTCTACGTAAAGATTTACGTAGACTACGGTGAAAATAAGGGCAACGCAAATAGCGTTGCCCTTATTTTCGCCGTAGTCTGCATAAATCTTTACGTAGACTAGACGTGCCAAACTAAGGAACGCAAATGGTATTTGCGTATGCGCTTTTTCTTTTTTTTTCAAAGTCACCCGTGATAGGCTACGTATCGATTTACGTAGCCTATCACAGCTGACTTTGGAAATCTAGCCGTGATAGGCTGTGTAAATCGTTATGTAGCCTATCACGGGTTTTTTGTTTTGTTTTGTTTTTACTTTTGTATTTCGCAGCTGGGGAGACGGGGCGCTTGTCCCCGGCCTGAATTTCGGCCTGGCGAGGCGGGGCGCCTCCCCCCCGGCCTGAATTTCAGGGGGCGAAGCAAAATGCCTCCTCTCCACCATGAAGCAAGCTGTGGGACCGGGTAAGTGACTTTCTTTCATCCCTAGTGGACGGGAAAGCCTTGGGGTGGTAACCAAAATTGGCAAAAAATGGAGTTTGGCGGGTGGAAGCATGGCAGACATTTTTATAAGCAAATTCCGTGAGAGACAGCAAGGAAAACCAGTCATCTTGCTGGTGATTGACCTAACAGTGCAAATATTGCTCCAGAGTCACATTGGTGCGCTCGGTCTGACCGTCTGTCTGTGGATGGTGGGTGGAGAAAAGACAGAACACCACATGTAGAAGCCCAAGTAGCTCCCTCCAGAAATGGGCAGTGAATTGGGCCCCCCTATCTGAAATGAGACCCTCAGGCAATCCGTGGAGCCAGAAAACATGCACCAAAAACAGCTCTGCCATCTCCCTGACTGCGGGCAACCCAGAGCAGGGGATGAAATGGGCCATCTTAGAAAACAAATCCACCGCCAGCAGAATGGTGGTCTTACCGTGTGAGGGAGGCAAGTCAGTGATGAAGTCAAGGGAGAGCAGTTTCCAAGGTCCTGAGGGGGTAGGCAGGGGGTGAAGCAAGCCTGTGGGCTTGCCTGAGGGGGCCTTCGCCCGCTGGCAGGTTGAGCAGGAGGCAACATAGGACTTGATGTCCCGACACACATGAGGCCATCAAAAATCCCACGTCACTCTTTGCAGGGTCTTGGCGACGCTGTGGGGGAGTCATGGCACTGATGGAGGACCTTCTTGCGGAGGGGTCTAGAAGGCACATAGACCCGGCCAGAAAGGTAAAGCAGGCCATCTCGCAAAGAGAAGGGGGCAGAGTGTGGGGGGCAGAGGCTAGCCACAATTCCTCCACATTTGTGCAAACAAAAGCATCCTGAGCCTGTGCAGAGTGAAGGACCTCCTCCCAAGAGTGAGGGACCATAGCTGCCGCCAGGCTCTGGGTGGAAGAATCAGAGAGGGGGGGAATCTCCCTCACCCCCTGGCTGGAGGTCCAGCTTATGAGAAAGAGCATCCACTTGTAGGTTGTCGGAGGCCTTCACATTAGGGATGTACGAAATTGGCCTTACCTGGCTCTGCCAGGTTCTGCTGGGGGGAGGCACTCCGTCCCTCCCCCTGGAATCCCGGCCACCCAGCTCCACTCTGCGGGGATCCCGCAGAGCTGCTGGCCGGCTCCGCCAGCAGCCAGACATCCGGCTGCTGGCTAGCAGGCACGCAAATGGCGGTGGCCATAGCCGCCACCGTTTGCATCCCTGTAGTCTCATCCCAGTCTCATCCCAGGGGGGATCCATGGGTAAATCTCATCCCAGGGGGGATCCATGGGGGTGGCGGGGGGATGGCAGGCCATTCCGCCATGGAGTTCGGGGGATTCCGAACATGCATGTCAGTGCATTCGGCCTCACCGAGATCCGTGGCAGAATTCTCTGGCATCCCTACTTTACATGGCAAATCTCAAGGTGGAACTGGGGGGGAAAAAGTGACCACCTAATCTGCCTCTGGTTTAAGGCATGGGCTGTCTGAAGAGGTTTAAAGTTGCAATGGTCAGTTCTAATTTTGACTGGGTGCTGTGCCTAGGGATGTACAAATGGGACTTACCTTGTCCCGCAGCTTGCTTTGCGGTGGGGGGGAAGCGCTTCGCTTCTCCCCCCGAAATTCAGGCCGGGGGGGAGGCGCCCCGCCTCGTCTGGCCGAAATTCAGGCCGAGGGGGGAGGCGCCCCGTCTCCCCGGCCGTGAAATACAAAAGTAAAACAAAAAACAAAACCCCCCGTGATAGGCTACGTAACGATTTACGCAGCCTATCACGGCTAGATTTCCAAAGTCAGCCGTGATAGGCTACGTAAATCGTTACGTAGCCTATCACGGGTGACTTTGGGGAAAAAAAGGCGCGTACGCAACTTGCGTTCCTTAGTTTGGCACATCTAGTCTACGTAAAGATTTACGTAGACTACGGCAAAAATAAGGGTAACGCAAATAGCGCTGCCCTTATTTTTGCCGTAGTCTACATAAATCTTTACATAGACTACCGGGACCATATAGGGAATGCAAATGGCTGTGCTTATGGGGCGCCACCGTTTGCGTATGCACTTTTTTTTTTCAAAGTCAACCATGATAGGCTACATTACGATTTACGTAGCCTATCACGGCTGACTTTGGAAATCTAGCCGTGATAGGCTATGTTAATCGTTATGTAGCCTATCATGGTTTTTTTTTTTTTTAAACTTTACTTTGTAATGGCGGCGGTGGCAGCCGGTTGGAAGACCAGCTGCCGTCTCCACCCCCGACGAAAAGCCGACGAACCGCCGCCAGGACCCGCCGCCGGGAGGGACATTCGCCAAAGGTAAATCCCATCCCAGGGGGGGCGGGGGGTGGAGAATTTCACCGCCGATTTCAGGGGGCCGAATGCATTGGCACTTGGCCCCCTGAAGATTCGGGGAGAAATTCTCCACCATCCCTAGCTGTGCCCCCTCCAGAAGATGACACCAGGTCTCCAAAGCAGACTTGATGGCCAACAGTTCCTTCTCCCAGATGGTATAATTCCTCTCAGACATGTTCAGCTTCCTGGAGTGGTAGGCACAGGATTGCAACCCGCCGCCCGCCCGATCTGGTTGAAAAAGCACCGCCCCCACCACAAAGTCAGCGGCATCAGTTTGCACTACAAAACGTCTCCTTGGGTCGGGATGTAACAGGATCCGCTCAGAACTGAAAAGCCTCTTAAGTCCCTCGAAAGCCTGTTGGGCAGATGCCGTCCAATGAAAAGAAGATTTCCTGCCCTTAAGGAGGTCTGTGAGAGGAGATGTCAGCCGAGCAAAGCTGGGCAGGAACTTTCTGTAAAAATTAGCAAACCCCAGAAAACATTGGAAGTCCTTCTTGGTGGATGGAGCCTGCCAGGAGAGGACAGCCTGGACCTTTGCAGGATCCATCCTGATTCCATCAGCTGAGATAATGTAGCCAAGAAAGTCCAAAGAGGTTAGGTCAAACGTACATTTCTCCAGCATGGCAGACAGATGGTTCTCACGGAGGTGCTGGAGGATGGCAGAGACATGATGCTGAGGGATGTGGGTGTCCTCAGAAAATATAAGTAAATCATCGAGATATACAATGAGGAAAGTGTCCAAATAGTCCCAGAAGATGGCATTCATAAAACGTGAAAACATTGGGGGGGGGGCGCAGGCAAGCCCAAACGGCATCACTAGGTATTCATATGCTCCGTACCGGGTTCCAAAAGAGGTCTTCCACTCATCCCCCTCCCGGACGTGAATCAGATTGTAGGTGCCACACAGGTCCAACTTTGTGGAAAATTGGCTCACCCCAGGCTCTCCAGCATCTCAGGTATGAGGGGGAGGGGGTACTTGTCAGGGATGGAGACCGAATTGAGGGCTCTATAGTCATGCACTGGGTGGAGTTCTCCAGATTGTTTGGCAACAAAAAAGATAGGGACACAGGCGGGGGAGGAGGAAGGGCAAATGAAGCCATGTTTGAGATTTGTGTCCAAAAACTCATGCAGAGCTTGAAGTTCCAGCTCCAACATTGAATACAGCTGGCCAGTGGGGATGGTCGCCCCTGAAATGACATTAATGGCACAGTCAACAGGGCAGTGGGGAGGGAGCTGGTTGGCTTCCTTCTTGTCAAAAACATCCCAAAAAGCCGCATACTTCTCTGGGAGGATGACGGTAGGTGAAGAACTGCCAGAAACAGATGAGGAGGGAGAGGAAAGTGTTAAGGCCTGGACTGGGACAGGTACCTCCTCTGGGAGGCAATGCTCCCAGCAGTAGGGAGATGCAAACTCTACCTGCTGAAGCCCCCAAGAAATCTGAGGATTATGCTTAGAGAGCCAGGAAACACCCAGCACGATTGGGTATAGGGGAACCTTGGCCAAGTGAAACTGGATCTGCTCAACATGGGACTGGGCGTGCAGAGTGAGTGGAATTGTAATACAGGTCACCGCGCCCGAAGAGAGAGGACGCCCATCAATGGTCTCCACTGCCAAGGGAGCAGGAAGGGGCAGGGTAGGAGTCTTGTGGAAGAGAGCAAACGTTTCATCCATGAAACTGGTCGTAGCTCCAGAGTCCACTAAAGCCAGGGTTTCCACCCCACCCCACTGGGAGGAGTGTAGGTGAACTGGCAATAGCAGATGGGAGCTTGGTGGGGGGTTGCAGAAGGCACCCACTGGGTGGGGAACTGACCTCCACACTGGAGGCCCCCAACAAGCTTGGGGGGCAGTCTAGTCAGGAATTCTTATGAAATTCTCATGGGTTGGGTGTGGGGTTCTTGTGCTTATCTTACTTATGAGGTGGCTGAGGAGTGTGCATGAGTGCCTTGTCTGTCATTGTACAGTAATCTCTGTGGCAGCCTGTAGCCTCCTCGGCTTCCGGCACTTCAGTTAAAACTATCATGAGGAAGACGTCATGAGGCAATTCCTCCCATGGGGCTTTTTCAGTTCAGGAAGTGCAGGTGGCCTGGTAGGCTGCAGAACAAAGGAAAGCTGTGCAGTAGAGAGAGAAAACACACACAGCACTCTCGGCCACCTTGTAGTAATTAGGTGAGCTCAAACCCCAAAACAAATTCAAAATTCTGCCTCCAAAAAGTGGAAGCCTCAACAGAGTTGATGCTGTTGCCACTTGGAAGAGCAGTGTGTCAGGAGCACCCTAGCGGCCTCTTTCAGTCTACTCCAATAGCCAACTCAAGACACAGATAAAAGGATTCTTTTCAAGGCTTTAATCCTTTTACAACTTAATGACTCTTTCAGATGCTAATCACCAGTGACTAAGCAATGAACAGCAGAGTAGCCTATGCTCCGGGTTAGGCAGTTGGTCCCTGTTTGAAGGAGAACCACTTGCAGACCCTGAACTTATGGGCTAGGGAGAGTTCCTCCCTCTTTCCCTTGGGTCCACGGGACACGACCATTGCTTGCACGCCAAACAGGCGCTATGCCTCCTTTCCATGCCCTCCATTGCTTGTCGCTCCCTGTGTCTGCGTCAAGCGTCTAGCAAGCCCCCCTCCCACACTCTGTCACTGCCAGGGTCACTATCTATCTCAGGAATTCTGGCAGGAGGAATCTCTGCCAGCTGCTGTGCCTGTGAGGGATGAGTGGGCTCCTCCCCCACAGATTGCTGTTCCTTCTCAGAATCAGAACTGCTCTGGGGTTCTATGGGCTCAGTTTCCACCCTGACATCATCCCCACTCCCATGAGCCCCCCCTTGTGCCCCTCCCCTGGGGCCCCAGGTTTGTGGAGGTACAGCTGGTGGAAGCGCCTCAGCAGCAACGGAGTATGCACATTTTCCGCAGGTTCCCAGGATCACTCATCTGGCCCGTACCCCTTCCAGTCCACCAGATATGCAGGCATCCATGAGAAAGGTGGGAATCCAGAATTTCCACAACCTCAAACTCCTCCTCCCCCTCCACCAGCACTGGTGGTGTGGGGGGGGAGCCAGTCGAGCGATGAGGGTCGCCAGAAACCAGGGGGGACAGCAAGGACCGATGAAAAACAGGATGGAACTTCATGGAGTGGGGGAGAGCCAGGGGAAAAGCAACAGGGTTAATCTAGGCCGTAATCTGGAAAGGCCCCGTGCGACGAGGCGCGAGCTTTTTTGCGGGCGAGTGAGAGGGGAGGTAGTGGGTGGACAAACAAACCCAGTCTCCTGGTTGCAGAGACAGACCCGGCTGGTGCCGTCGGTCCGCAGAGGCCTTGTAGGACGAGTGCGCTCCTCTCCCACAGATGGCTGTTCCTCCTCAGAATCAGAACTGCTCTGAGGTTCTATGGGCTCAGTGTCCACACTGACAGCCATTTGCATCCACAGGCTCCGCACGCCTGCGAATGCACCCGGCCGGCGGCTCCACAGAGTTGCTGTGGAATGGAGCCGGCCGGGTTAGGATTTCGGGCGGAGGTGTGGAGCGCCTCCCCCCCACCGCGAATCACCCCCTTCTAAATGGTAAGTGACTTTCGCACATCCCTATTCAGGAATAATTTCATCAAGTGCTAGGGATGTGTGGATTTTGTAAAATCTGTTCCATCTGTTTCATGGATTGTTAGGTGCCTTTCATTCTATCATCCACTAATTGCTGGAATTGGATTTTTTTTCCAATTTCCCGAATTTGTGCAAATTCTCACTTGAGGAAATGCAACCCCCCCCCCCCGCCGCCAATTGTATTTTCATGCTTTTGCCTATGGAAAAATGCATTTTGGTCATTTTTATATATTTTTCTATGACCAAATTTGCATCAAATTCTGGAAAGTAAAAAACAAAACAGAAAAAACTGGTCTGTAAATCTGCAGAATCCTTGTGACTTGGGAAAAGCTGATCCACAGGTCAGATTTATAGAAATCTGAACTCATTTGATTCCATCAAAGATTTCTCCAAGGGCTGAAATAAAGGCAAAACAATGATGGAAAATGAAAACTTACTTAACTAGATACAGTAGCACTATGTGGCTACTGTAGAGCAGGAGAATTAAACACGCTGGCATTTTTACATGTAAAGTTTAAGTATAATTTTATACAAGGAATGATATGCAAGTGGAATTTCAATAGCATCTAAAACAAGCATGGATAATTTCCCCAGGATAAAATGTTGACTTCAGAGTCTGTCAAAGAAATGATCTAGGGGCTGAGTCTGAGTCAAATTGAAATAAAAAAAGACAGAAGATCAGATCTACATTGGGAAGCCTGGGACAAACACGGTTTAATGCCAAGAAGCCTTGCAGGGTCATGAGCCAAGAGAACAGCTGTTTACAACAGATGCCAAGGAACTAAGCTAGAGGACTTTACATTCAGGACTTTACATTGAACTGGAGATAACTTAGAGGCAGACAGCATGAAACAAATAAAAGTATATGTATATCAGAGGCCAGGTAACTTGCATGGATACTTTCACAATGCTGCATTTTCTTTATTTGCAAAAGGAAACCCAGACAACCAGTTGTTAATTTCTGCTGATGCTGAACAGATTTCTTGATAGAAGATTGACATGAGCTACCTGGAATAGCTGTCACTTGTGATTTAAATATAATTATCCACAGGCTTTTTAGATAATGCATGGACATAGAACTGCTGGAGCTCTATTGCAATGGGTGTATATGAAAGCATATTGTAGATGACACATTTCCCTATATTTGTTTTGAAAACATGTAGGAGTTGGGGCCAGAAAATGGCTAGAGATGGGTACTTTAGCAAAAGGACAAATTAGTACCCCTTGCACAACATTACTTGATGTAAAAGGATAACTTGTAACTGCTTCCAGAGAGTCAATGTTGTCTGGAAGCACTCACGAGTTATCTGTTGATAACTGATAGTTTCTGATAGTTTCTTCATGACACAACACTGGAGAAGGAGAGGTACCTACCTGTATGTTAAATGGTGTGAAAGAGCTTCCCTGCTGGCCTCACTACTCGATTGCCTAGTTTGCACCCATGGCTTGGGCTTTAGAATTCTGAGTTGTAGTGATCTGTGAATGCAGCTGTACTAGCAAACCATGGTTTATCAACCATGAAAAACCCAACCCATGGGTTGTTGTTGGGTTGTGAACTCTGAGTTGTTTAAACCATGGGTTGTTATTATATGCGAACCCAGAACCATCAGTTGTTCATGAGTTGTTTCACCAGGCTACAGAGGTGGCGAGCAAGCATAGTAAAAAACAAAACAAAAACCCAGCCACTATACATGCCACTACTACAGGGCCGCAAAGACATCCAAGATACAGGGAGAAAGGAGATGAAGGAGGAGGGAAACAAACAACCCAGAGAATGAGGAAAAAATACTACATTTTGTTTGATCATCTGCCAGACAAACCCTGAGTAGGGCAACAAATCATGGGTTAAATGAACCATAGATTGCCATTGTATGCAAACGAGATCTATCAGTGTTACATTTATCTCATCACTCTTTGATAGTATTGTAAAAACTCCTTTGGCTTCCCTCAGAGCTCAAATTATGGAGAGGAAATATAGGGCTGACAATACATTCCATAACACCCATGCCTGATTTTCCCTAATGTTAGCTACATTAAGGCCCCCTCTATAACCTTCTTTAAAAAGTAGCTAAGCATGGCAGCAAAATGTGGTAAGGCCTATCTGAAATCCCCTTCATGGATCACTGCCTTGTTGTGGTGAAGGGGCTTACATAACTCAGTGAAGCCATAAGCTATGCCATGCAGGGCCACCCAAGATGGACAGGTCATGGCGGAGAGTTCTGACAAAATGTGGTCCACTGGAGAAGGAAATGGCAACCCACTCCAGTATTCTTGCCAAGAAAACCCCATGGAACGTATCACAAGGCTAAAAGAGATGACTCTGGAAGATGATCCCCTCAGGTCAGAACGTGTCCAATATACTACTGGGGAAGAGCAGAGGGAATTTCCAAGTAACTCCAGAAAGATTGAAGTGGCTGGGCCAAAGACGAAAGGACACTCAGCTGTGGATGTGTCTGGTGGTGAAAAGAAAATCCAATACTGTAAAGAACAATATTGTTCAGGAACCTGGAATGTTAGATCAATGAATCAAGGTAAGCTGGAGGTGGTCAAACATGAGATGGCAAGACTGAACATGGACATCTTGGGAATCAGCAAACTAAAATGGACAAGCATGGGCAAATTTAATTCAGGTGACCATTATATCTACTACTGTGGGCAAGAATCCCTTAGAAGAAATGGAGTAGCACTCAAAGTCAATAAAAGGGTGGGAAAAGCAGTACTGGGGTACAATCTCAAAAATGACAGAATGATCTCAGTGCGAATCCAAGGCAAACCATTCAACATCACAGTAATTCAAGTCTGTGCCCCAACCACTGATGCCGAAGAAGCTGAGGTTGATCGGTTCTATGAAGACCTACAACACCTTCTAGAACTAACAGCAAAAAAAGATGTCCTCTTCATCATAGGGGATTGGAATGCTAAAGGAGGAAGTCAAGAAATCACCGTGATAACAGGCAAGCATGGCCTTGGTGTACAAAATGAAGCAGGACAAAGGCTAATAGAGTTCTGTCAAGAGAACATGCTGATCATAGCAAACACTCTTTTCCAACAGCACAAGAAGCGACTCTACACATGGACACCACCAGATGGTCAGTATCAAAATCAGATTGATTATGTCCTTTGCAGCCAAAGATGGAGAAGCTCTATACAGTCAGTAAAAACAAGACCTGGAGCTGACTGCAGCTCAGATCATGAGCTGCTTCTTGCAAAATTTCGGCTTAAATTGAAGAACGTAGGGAAAACCATTAAACCATTCAGGTATGACCTAAATCATATTCCTTTTGAATAAACAGTGGAGGTGAGGAATAGATTTAAGGGATTAGATCTGATAGACAGAGTGTCTGGGGAATTATGGACAGAGGTCCGTAACATTGTTCAGGAGGCAGCAACTAAATCCATCCCAAAGAAAAAGAAATGCAAGAAAGCAAAGTGGCTGTCTGATGAGGCTTTACAAGTAGCTGAGGCAAGAAGGGAAGCGAAAAGCAAAGGAGAAAGGGGAAGATATATCCAACTGAATGTAGAGTTCCAGAGAATAGCAAGGAGAGACAAAAAGGCCTTCTTAAATGAACAATGAACATTTTGTGCAAAGACGGGCCTGATAAAGGACAAAGAAGGCAGGGACCGAACAGAAGCAGATGAGATTAAGAAGAGGTGGAAAGAATAGACAGAAGAACTATACAGGAAAGATCTGAATGTCCCTGATAGCCATGATAGTGTGGTCACTGAACTTGAGCCGGACATCCTCGAGAGTCAAGTGGGCCTTAGGAAGCAATACTAACAATAAAGCTAGTGGAGATGACAGTATCCCAGCTGAGCTATTTGAAATCCTAAAAGATGATGCTGTTGAAGTGCTGCACTCAATATGCCAACAATTTTGGAACACTCAACAGTGGCCACAAGACTGGAAAAGATAAGTTTACATGCCAATTCCAATGAAGGGCAATGCCAAAGAGTGTTCAAACTACCGTACAATTGCGCCCATTGCATGCCAGCAAGGTGATGCTCAAAATCCGACAAGCTACGCTTCAGCAGTATGTGAACCGAGAACTACCGGAAGTACAAGTTGGGTTCCGAAGAGGCAGAGGAACTAGAGATCAAATTGCCAAAATTCGCTGCATCATGGAGAAAGCAAGAGAATTCCAGAAAAACGTCTCTTTCTGCTTCATTGACTACGCTAAAGCCTTTGATTGTGTGGATCACAACAAACTGTGGCAAATTTTCAAAGAGATGGGAGTACCAGACCACCTTACCTGTCTCTTGAGAAACCTGTACGAGGGTCAAGAAGCAACAGTAAGAACTAGGGATGTATGAAAGTCACTTACCGTTTCGCAGATCTGCTTCGCGGTGGGGGGGAGGCGCTCCATCCCTCCCCCTGGAATCCTCGACAGGGGGGAGGTGCTCCGTCCCTCCCCCGGAGTCCTGCCTGGCCGGCTCCACTCCGCGGGGATTCCGTGGAGCTGCCGGCTGGCTCCACCAGCAGCCAGACATCCGGCCACTGGGCAGCAGGGACGCAAATGGCGGCTGCCGTAGCCGCCGCCGTTTGCATCCCTGTATTCAACCGTGATAGGCTACGTAAATATTTACGTAGCCTATCACATCTGGGTTATAAAAAAAAAGGCATATGCAAATGGTGGCGGCTACGGTGGCCGCCATTTGCATTCCTTATTTTTCACAGTTTTAGTCTACGTAAATATTTATGTAGGCTAAAACGGCGAATCAAAAAGGAATGCAAATAGCGCCCACTATGCTGTTTGCGTTCCCCTTTATTTTCGCCATCATAGTCTACGTAAATATTTACGTAGATATTTATGTAAATATTTACGTAGACTAAAACAGCAAAAAATAAGGAACAGAAATGGCGGCGGCCATAGCGTACGCTTTTTTTTTTACCCAGACATGATAGCCTACGTAAGTCTTTACGTAGCCTATCACGTTTGGGTTAAAAAACGAAAAAAACAAATCAAAAGACCAGACTGCAAATGGTGGCGGTGGCAGCCGGTCAGGAGACCAGCCACCGCCGAAGCTGCCGCTGGAGCCGCTGTCATCCGGAACATCTGCCCCAGGTAAGTCTCGTCCCGGGGGGGATCCATGGGGGGGCAGGGGGAGCAGGCCGTTCCGCCATGGATTTCCGGGGGGCAATTGCCAGTGCATTCGGCCTCACTGAAATCTGTGGCGGAATTCTCCGCCATCCCTAGTAAGAACCAGACATGGAACAACTGATTGGTTCAAAACTGGGAAAGGAGTACGACAAGGCTGCATATTGTTGCCCTGCTTATTTAACTTATATGCAGAGTACATGATGAGAAACGCCGGGTTGGATGAATCACAGGTCAGAATTAAGATTGCCGGGAGAATTATCAACAACCTGAGATACGCAGACGATACCACCCTAATGGCGGAAAGTAGGGATGGGGGAGAATTTCTCCCCGAAACTTTGGGGGGCCGAGCGCCAATGCATTCGGTCCTCCGAAGGTTGTTCGGGGAGAAATTCTCCGCCCCCCCCGCGATGGGACTTACCTTTCACGAATGTCCCTCCCAGCTGCGGGTCCCGGCGGCGGTTCGGCAGGTCTTCGTCAGGGGCGGGGGTGGCAGCCAGTCTTTCGACTGGCTGCCACCGCCGCCATTACAAGCAAAGTAAAAAACAAAACAAAACACCCCTGTGATAGGCTATGTAACGATTAATGTAGCCTATCACAGCTAGATTTGCAAAGTCAGCCGTGATAAGCTACATTAATCATCATGTAGCCTATCATGGGTGACTTAAAAAAAAAAAAGCGTGTACGGCTAATGGCGGTCCCCATAGGGAGCCGCCATTCGTGTTCCTTATTTGGTTGCTGTAGTCTACGTAAATCTTTAATAGCGTTGCCCTTATTTTCGCCGTAGTCTACATAAATCTTTACGTAGACTACAGCGACCAAATAAGGAACGCGAATGGCGGCTCCCTATGGGGGCCACCATTTGCATACACGCTTTTTTTTTTTTTCAAAGTCACCCGTGATAGGCTACATGACGATTAACGTAGCCTATCATGGCTGACTTTGCAGATCTAGCCATGATAGGCTACGTAACGATTAACGTAGCCTATCACAGGGGCATTTTTTTTTTCTTTTGAAGTTCGCGGCTGGGGAGACGGGGCGCTTCTCCCTGGCCTGAATTTTGGCCGGGCGAGGCGGGAAGCCTCCCCCCCGGCCTGAATTTCGGCTGGGCAAGGAGGGAAGCCTCCCCCCCCAGCCTCCCCCCCCCGGCCTCCCCCCCACCGCGAAGCAAGCTGCGAGACCAGGTAAGTGACTTCCGTGCACCCCTAGCGGAAAGCGAAGAGGATCTAAAGAGCCTCTTGTTGAGGATGAAAGTTGGGAGTGCAAAAGCTGGTTTGAAACTCAACATTAAAAAAATGAAGATCATGGCATCTGGCCCCATCACTTCCTGGCATATAGGAGGGGAAGAAATGGAAGCAGTGACAGATTTTATTTTCTTGGGCTCCAAGATCACCGCAGACGGTGACTGTAGCCATGAAATTAAAAGACGCTTGCTCCTTGGGAGGAAAGCTATGGCAAACCTAGACAGCATAGTAAGAAGCAGAGACATCACCTTGCCTACAAAGGTCCTCATAATCAAAGCTATGGTTTTCCCAGTAGCAACGTATGGCTGTGAGAGCTGGACTATAAGGAAGGCTGAGCGCTGAAGAATTGATGCTTTCAAATTGTGGAGCTGGAGAAGACTCTTACGATTCCCCTGGACTGCAAGGAAGTCAAATCAGTCAATCCTAAAGGAAATCACCCCTGAGTGCTCATTGGAAGGACAGATACTGAAGCTCAAATATTTTGGCCACCTAATGCGAAGAGAAAAGTCACTGGAAAAGTCACTGGTAGTGCTGGGAAAGATTGAAGGCAAAAGGAGAAGGGGACGACAGAGTATGAGATGGCTAGATAGCATCAGCAATGCAATGAATATGAACTTGAGCACACTCTGGGAGAGAGCGGAGGACAGGAAGGCCTGGCGTTCTATGGTCCATGGGGTCACGAAGAGTCAGCCACAATTTAATGACTGAACAACAACAATTCTCTGAAATTCCAATACTGGCTTCTCTTGAAATTCTTCAGAAGTTTTACCTCAACTTTGTTTTGAATGCCAGTGACAATTCCATTTACTGAAGTGTTGTAAGTATTGTAGGAAACATATGATAAAGACCTTGAACATTTGAAATGTGATATATCAGTGCTGAATTCTAAGTATAATTATTCTATCAGAAACAGTTACGGTGCCTTGCATAAGTATTCACCCCCCTTTGACTTCTCCACATTTTGTTGTGTTACAACTAGGGATGGCGGAGAATTCCGCCATGGACTCCGATGAGGCTGGATTCTAAGAATCCGGCCCCCTGGAGTCCATGGCAGAATGGACCACTCACCTCCACCACCCTGCGAAGTTCACACCAGCCGGATCCTACCTGCCGCCGTCCGGGTCCAGGTCCATCCGCTGCTGGTCTGCAGACGCAAATGGCGTCCAGCGTAGCGGACACCATTTGTGTCCCTGCTTTTTGCTGTGATAGGCTATGTAAAGATTTATGTAGCATATCACAGCAAAGAGTAGAGACGCAAATGGCATCTGCCATGCTGGATGCCATCTGTGTCTGTAGCCCGGCAGCGGATGGGAGCCCGGTGGCGGATGGACTCAGACGGCGGCTCTGCAGACTCACCATGGAGCGAAGCCAGACAGGGAGGATTCTGGAGGGAGGAATGGATCATCTCCCCCCACTCGGACCCCCAGCGGACACAGATGAGTGGGATTCGTACATCCCTAGTTACAGCCTGCAATTAAAATGGATTTAATTGGCATTTTTACCATTTGATTTACACAGCATACTTAACACTTTGAAGGTGCAATTTTTTTTTTATTGTGGCACAAAAGTTAATTAAACAAAAGCAAACTGGCATTTGTTGGTCGCATATGTATCCCCCCCCCCCCGAGTCAATACTTGGTAGAAGCACCTTTGGCAGCAATTACAGCTGTGAGTTTTTGGGGGTAAGTCTCTACCAGCTTTGCATATCTGGATACTGCAATTTTTGCCCATTCTTCTTGACAAAATTGCTCTAGCTCTGCCAGGTTGGATGGGGACTGTTGTTGAACAGCAATTTTCAAGTCTCACCACAGATTCTCAGTTGGATTAAGGTCTGGGCTTTGACTGGGCCATTCTAAGACATTAAGGTTGTTGCTTTTAAACCACTCCAGTGTAACTTTGGCTGTGTGTTGAGGGTCATTGTCCTGCTGGAACATAAACCTCTGCCAGGTCCTTTGCAGACTGAAACAGGTTTTCCTCTAGAATTGCCCTTTATTTGGCTCCATCCATCTTGCCCTCAATCCTTATCAGTTTCCCACTCCCTGCCAATGAAAAGCATCCCCACAACACGATGTTGCCACCACATGCTTCAACATGGGGATGGTGTTCTCAGGGTGATGAGCAATGTTGGCTTTGCGCCACACATAGCATTTTGCAGTAAGGCCAAAAAATTCAATTTTGGTCTCATCAGGCCCGAGAACCTTTTTCTGCATGTTTGTTATGTCTCCCACATGTCTTTTGGCAAAATACAAATGGGATTTAATATGGTCCCCCCCCCCCAGCAATGGCTTTCTTATGGCCTCTCTTCTATAAAACCCAGCTTTGAGGAGCATCCGGGTGATAGCTGTCCCATGGATGGCTTCTCCCATCTCAGCTGTGGATCTTTCCAGCTCCTTCAGAGTTACCATTGGTCTCTTGGTTGCTTCTCTGACTAATGCCCTCCTTACCTGGTCACTGAGTTTTGGTGGATAGTCTTCTCTATGCGGAGTTGCAGTTGTGCCATATTCTTTCCATTTTGTAATAATGGATTTAACTGTGCTCTCAGGGATGTTCATAGTTTGGGATATTATTATTTTTTTTATAACCCAACTATGATTGGTGCTTCTCCAGAACTTTCTCCTGGACTTGTTTTGATAGCTCCTTGGTCTTCATGATGCTGTTTGTTTAGATATGCTCTCCAACAAACTCTGAGGCCTTCTAGAAACAGGTGTATTTAATCCGAGATCATGTGACACCTGAATTGCACACAGGTGGACTCTATTCAGCCAATTTATGTGACTTCTGAAGGCAGCTGGTTGCAGAGCTTATTTAGTGGTGTCACAGCAAAAGGGGTGAATACTTATGCAATCCAGGATTTTCAGTCTTTTATTGGTAAATCATTTTGTGAAATATGTAGATCCCCCTCCCCCATGCACTTTGACATTATAGACTATGTTGTGTCTATCGGTGACAAGAAATTGTAATTAAATCCATTTTAATTCCAGGTTGTAAAACAACAAAATGTGGAAAAGTCAAAGGGGGTGGTGGTGAATACTTATGCAAGGCACTGTATTTCCATTTCTACTATTTCTGAAATCCAGTGATTTCATGGGGATGTGTGGATCCCACTGAGGAAATCCTGCCTCTTCCCTAGAGAAAATGTACTTCAGAAGTGGCTGATATAAGTACAAAACTTCTGGGTTTTGTAAAGTTTGCTAGGCCTGGGCTGGAATTTCCCAGAAATGAATGTTTTGATACATTTTCTGAAAATGTTCTTTTTATATATATATTTGGAGAATTTCAGTCACCTGCTAGAGAAAATTTGACAAAATGGCTTTCCCAATTTCACTGCCTAGATATAGAATGGAGATTTCTGAGCACAAATCTGGATCCACTTTTATTATTGTTTAATCTTCTTTTATTAATATTAAACATATTAATAGCTGCCTTGAGAACTTTTTAGTTGAAAGTTGGGAATAATACTGTTGAAGGAAGCAATGGGCATGGCCACTATTCATTCCATTTCTTCTCTCTTAGTCCATTGCTTTCTTCATCTACCAGTATGAACTAACTGTATGTAATGTCTCATTTAGCATTATCTTAGTCAAAATTGATCAAGAGAGAATATACTGAGAATTTGTCTTTTTCAACTCCACCGGAACAGTTGGGGAATTCTGCATCCAAGAGTATATTCAGCTACGTGCTCTCACCCACCCCAACTAATTTTTGGAGTCCATTTTTGCTGAGCTCTATAGACTTCAGTCCATTTTCCACAGTTTATACATTTGATTTTCAGTTCCAACATTTCAAAGAAACAGTTTTTCAGGCAGTTTGTGGCTATTTCCCTACATTTATTTTCTGCATTAGGGAAGCAGAATCACATCAGAATTTGCCCTTACAACAATCTCACAAGTTGTTGCTCATGGGGTGAGATGCTATTGTTTTTTTCCTGATGAGAATCCCCCCTCCCACTCCTCTTTGCCCCTCAAGGCACCAGTGCAGCCAGCAAAAGGCACCTATGGGAGGAATTAACGGCTTTAAGAGACAATGTTTTGTTTTGATAGGAAAATAGTGCAGGGGGAAAGAATCACCCCTCCTGTCCCCCCACATCCATCCACTATTGTTCTGATCTGGGTTACCCCTCCCCTCATCTGCTCTCTCTCTCTTTCTTTCTTTCTTTCTTTCTTTCTCTCTCTCTCTCTCTCTCTCTTTCAAAACAAGCCTAGAATTATGTGGCAAATGGATCATTGAATCCAAGTTTCATCCATACTTTATTCTGGCATATGTATAGACCATGCCTGAGTTTTAACTTTGTGATCTGTAAGGAAATTGTTTCCCTTTAGCTTTTCCTCTTTGATCCACCAAATGCATTCACTTCACTCTAGAAACAGTTTCCCATCTTCTAACAAAGCACCTAAACAATTTTGTGAGGGGTTTGATTCTAATAGATTCATCTCAAGCCACTGATATTCCTGTTAAGATATATTTCTTTTCCCATAAAGAACTTCCTTTCTAGGGTTTTTTAAAAAATAAACCACCAACACATGAGATTGCTTTTCACACAGATCAGCTTTTGCTTATTAATAGAGTCCCAAGGCTTTATTATTATTATTATTATTATTATTATTATTATTATTATACCATAATCTAATGTTTGTAGTAAAATAAAATAAAAAATCCAAGAGCTGGGATCTATAAACAATATGTCCATTAATGTTCCTTAAATGGGTTCAAAATTCAAATAAGTCAAGAAGACGGACATTGCAAAGGAAAATATTATCGAATTAGGAACAAGTGAGAAGTATCTATTAGATTCTTGTCTGACTATTGTAAAAATGGCATTCCAAATTTTAGAATACACATTTTAACTGGCACTGAATAAAAATAAATAAATAAAAGGATTATACTAGATTTTCAAAGATACCAACTTTCCCTCAAACTCAGGATCAGTTTACATTTTGAAGTCGGATTGAATAAAAAAGGGACAAAATAAACGAGTATGCACATGATAGGAAATGATGCCTTTGTACCCCTTTCAACTATTGTCTGACTCAAGCTTGTTACAGTAGCCCTACTCAGACATTCCAATCTCCCCACAATATGAATCATGTGAGAAAGAGTTGAGATTAGAGTTGTGCACAAATGACCTCTTGAAATTCTCCACCCTATGCGTGGGCAGAAATTGGGGAGACAATTGCACCAAATTTCTCCAGTGGGAGGAGAAATTCTCCAACAATTTCTCACCGGTAGGGCTCCCCATTGGCAAGGGTTGTAGCACAGCTTCTTTTCTTTTCTTTTCTTTTCTTTTCTTTTCTTTTCTTTTCTTTTCTTTCTTTTTTGAACAGCAGCTACTGTGTTGGCAGCCTGGCCCCCATTTTGCATTCTCCACAGTACCCCATACCTAGCATTGTTCTGGGGCTTGGGGTGGGAAGAGGGGGGCAAAACCCACCAAAAATAAGAGTTATCAGAAATTCTGCAGAGTTGCCTTTTATCTCTAGTGCGGGTAAGAAAAGAAAAGTCTCAGAACATGTCTGAGAAAAATATATTCTAAGAAATTTTGGCTCAGCTCTACTTGCCATTCTTTAGGGTTCAGCATCTCCCCCAGGATCTTCCAAATGAATATCATTTCTGAGGGGTGATTGTGGATACAGATACACCTTATCTCTAATGTACATGAAGAGAGCTGATTGTACAATGGAAGACAGGACACTCACGCACACTCCTTGGCCACTTCATAAGCAAGGCAAGCACAAGAACCCTGAACCCAACCCATGAGAATTTCTCCAAAATTTCTTCTCCTTTGAGTTTCTCTTCAAAAGCCATTTCTTTACTATCAAGTTGGATAAGAATGCTTGAAAAAAGATGTGGAAGAAATTTTCAGCACAGCACTGGTTGAGATGGGTGTGCTCACTTTGCCACCTCTGCTGCCATCATCGTCCATGAGGTAGAGGGTGAACTAGGGACGTATGGACTTGGGTAAATCTGTTCGGCCTGTGTTTCATGGATATTTCATTCCATCATCTACTAATTGACATAATCAGATTTATTTAAACAGAGTTCTGTTATGCTTGCACTACTTTTCATTAGTGCTAATTAGGGAATTATGTTAGAGAAATCCACTGCGGAATCAAATAAGGCTGGATTCATTGGAATCCAGCCTCTGGAATCCGTGGCAGATTGGCCCCACTTACCTCCACTCTGCGAGGATTCTGCACAGGACGGCACTCGGCTGCTTGCTCAGCCGGAGCCGTTCTCCTCTGCACCCATCACCATTTTTTAAAAAAGATGCAAGATTCACGGCTCTATTTGCATATAAGTCAATGGGCATATCTGCCGATCTCCATTTTTTAAAAAAAAAATGGCGATCAGTGCGGAGGAGAATCGCTCCGGCCATCCAGGTAAGTGGGCCTCAAGCCGGGTGGCTCCGCAGAATCCTCACGGAGTGGAGCCGCTCGCGGGGATTGGGGGGGAGGAACGGATTGCCTCCCCTCCCAGGTGGATTCCCTACTGGAATGGGAGGTGGGGAATCCGTACATCCCTAGTGCTAATGTGCATCAACACTAGTGTGAATTAGCTCAAATTGTCCCCGAAAGTGAAAAAATCAGTCTGCAAGTCTGCAGAATCTGCATTATTTCTAAAAAGCCAATCAACTACAAAATCCACAGGTGGGAGTCATTGAAATGCAAACAAATTTGAATCTGTTGTGGATTTCTCTGACATTCTCAGGGTGAACATCTGCTGCAGGGAGCCTTTTTTACCTATGTTGCCTCCCTACTAGGGATGGTGCGGGCGCCCGATTCTGTCTGGACATCCAGCGGAACCCCCCTGCCTGCACCCGCAAGTCCCGCTCGCCACTGCCGCACTTGGTGAGCAGCCTGCACTCACCCTTGTGGCCTTGCCGAGTTCCATGGTCACTATTTTGGGAAAAATAAAATAGTGATCACAAAAATCTACATATTTGCGTATGTGAAAAATGTGCCTTTTGCAAATGCACACATTTGTGCATGCATGAAAATGCACAATTTTGTGTGGCTGCGCATTTTCACACATACGCAAATATGCACATTTACAAATACGCACATTTCTGTGTATATGCAAATATGCACATTTTTGCAATTGCCACTTTATTTTTCAGAAAATGGTGACTGCTGAGCTTGACAAGGCCACCAGGTACATGTGGGCTGCTCTCTGAGCATGGGAGGGGCTCAAGCATGGTCCGGGGACTGGCAAGTAGGGGCAGGGGCTGGGTGGGTGCCTGGAGAACCCAGAGGGGGGTGGGTTCACACATCTCTACTCCCTACACAATTTATAACCCTGATCTTCCTGAGGATGGGGAAGGGGACAGAGGGGGCAGAGCTAGTGCACTTTTTCCTGCTGTCCCTCACACAATTCTAATCATATTGGGGATTAGAACACTCAAACAGGGCTCAAGAGAACAACCAATATGTTCAGTTTGCACTTTAGCAAACCCATTAGAAAACATCAAAACACAGTTAAAAAGGAAATCAGGCAACATGTTAATCTTCCAGACTCTAGCAAGCTGGTATTGGGGTCAAGTCTACCCAGAGCCTTTGGTACATAACTAGCAAGTGTCAAATCTTTTTGAAAACCAGAAACACTGCTGTTCACACATCTGGCTTCATGGGCAAGGAATGCTGGAGGAATTTCTGGTTTGTTTCCTTTTTTTGTTGTTCTTTCTTCCAGAGACATTTTCCTGGCTACTAACAGAGAGAGTAATTTCCTGGCTAGTAACACATGGAGGAGGGGGAATTATCAGGTGTTACTGTTTACCTAGAGCCCTGTAAATGTGGTGTTAGTTAATCAACCATCTTCTCATCTAGATTTTAAATTGTTGGGATGCCCTTATATATGTCAGCATCATGTAACTATGATATTTTGGCATTGCAACACAGCTAGAATTTTATGCCATGCTTGGAGGTTTGGATGGCACCTTCCACTGAATGCCACCAATTTTTCATCAGTTGTTATCATTCTTATATGGTATGAAGCCCTGTGAGAGAGTCTCACACCGTTGGGACCAAATTGACAGCTAACACCATATTTTTAAGTTTTGTGTAATGTTCTAACTGGAAAGACACATTTAAAAAGTTCAGGTTTGTAAAGGTTTTTTGTAAATCTGTGGGATAATATTGACCCCTAATACCTTTTGTGGTGATGTTAAAAATAGTGAGTTGTTTGCCTGTTATGAAAATAGGTGAAACATAGTTGTTGTTGCTTCTCCCGATGCTCTGTGCTTCTTTCTCACATGAAATGGACAGGCAGGTTCTGGGCAAAGCTTCTGTAGGCATGATGTGTAACTAATACATTTAAACATCACTCATATGCATAGTTTTTCAGCTGCCCTGTTCCAGTTGGGGTAGAATTTGACCCCCAAGGCTGTAAAGGTAAAAGCCTCAATTTTTGCCAAATTAAGGAGGAGTAACTCAGAAACACCACATGGGAATTCACACTTCATCATGGTTAAGGGCTACCTGCAAGATGGACATGTGAGAGACTGATACAAATATTTTAAGGATTTTTCCCAAGTGCCGTCGGGGTGCAATTGGTCCCACCTGTCAACAGAGGATTAAATACATTCAGACATCCACCAACACAATTAATAGCATTCTGCTTAATAAAAACCATGCATGATTCGGCTAATGCCAATAAAAAGGTGGCATGTAGTTATCTTTAAAGAGAGAGAGAGAGAGAGAATCATTTGAACAATAGAGCAGTTAATACAGGGATGCATTGGAGGCTGTGGTCAAAGGGCCAAATATGGACTACCAAATAGAGTCCCAATCTGACTTTTCAGGGTTCCCCAGACTTATCTTATTTATTTATTCTTTCATTTATTTATGACATTTCTGTACCACCCCATAGCTGAAGCTCTCTGGGCAGTTTACAAAAGTTAAAACATTAAAATACAATATACAAAGTTTAAAAACATTTACATAAAAGCACAAAGACAATATACACAAACAACATATAACTAAAAATGACTTCCAACTAAAAACGGTTTAACAAAAACTCCAACAATAACCCCCCCAGCTTAAAAACAGTACACAAAGTCAGCAAAAGCAACAAAAGTTATAAAAAGGGAAGGCCTGCCAAAATAATAGCATCTTTAATGCCTGCTTAAAGACCTTCAAAGAGGTCAGCAGGCACATTTCAACTGGCAGGTCATTCCACAACTGAGGGGCCACAAAGGGAAAGGTCCTCTTGCGTGTGGCTGCCAGTCTCACATTAGGCAGCCGCATCAGAGAGCCCTCAGAAGGCCTTAGGTGGTGGACTGGGTCATCAGGGAGGAGGCACTCCCTAAGGTACCTTGGGCCTAGACCATGTAAGGCTTTAAAGATAAGAACCAGCACTTTATATTTTGCTTGGAAACAAATTGGCAGCCAGTGTAAAGATTTTAAAACCGATGTAGTATGGTCTCCATGCCATTTTCCCAGAGACCAATCTGCCTGGCTGCCATCTTTTGTACCAGTTGAAGTTTCTGAACTAAGAAACCTCCAGGGCATCTCCTGCACTAAATGACCTTTATTCCATTTTTTTAAAGATCAGAGATAATGAGCTATCCAATTATGCCGCTTGTGTTCCACTTGAGTTCCCTCCATGAAAAAGGAAAAGCCACAAGAAGAGGAGGTAGACCAACGAAACATATAGAGGCCTCAGAGAAGAGGAGAAGGAGGGGGAAAGGGGAGGGGGAAAGAAGCACGTGTAAAGGCAGTCCATCGAGATCCTGCATTTAAAAAGGAAGCAGAAAGCCCGATTTTAAATGTGGGATCTTAGGCTGGTGTAGAGATGCTCAAAGTATACTCTTAATTGTCTATTCTGCTCTTAACAAAATATCAAGCAAGTTTTTAGCTTTGTCCTTTTGAAAACAACATGGCTGCTTTTTTGAAAGAATGGCAAAATGTAAAGGAGAGAGAATGGTGGTGGGTTTTATAGCTTTTTTTTTTTTATGCTGTATTACATTTCTCCAAATCTTAATTGGAGGGGAAAATGAGATCAACTTGGCTTACATTCAAGCAGCTATGTTGCTTAAAAGAGAATTTAATGTCTGCATCCAACTCAGATGTGTGTGTGTTTTTCACTGGAAGCTGAATCAGTTCTAAGAGAACACTTGTGGCCTATCGGAACAGCATTATACAACTACAGCTGAGCTATACAATGAAGATCCAGTGTAGCCTGGGATTTGCTAGTTAATTATATATCATTGTGAAGCAAAGTCATTCATTTCTTCCTAACTGCAAGTGTGTGAACATGTGTCATTTGCCCATAAACTTCATTAGTTTTCATTACACGGTGGCCTGATAAAATCTGGATGGCCATTCCTATCTCAGTATCGATTAGTAATGCTACATCATTTTTGAAATACTGACCATTAAGCCTTTTGCACTAAGAGCTCATGAGCATGTTGAGAGAGTTTTCCATTCATTTTGTTTTCAGTCATAATGCTGGCCCATTGGAGACATTGCTTAATAGTCCATAACTCCTGCATTAGCAGGGAGAAAAATAATGGATTTCTGCTGGATACAGAAGATAGTAGGCCAGCTTTCCCCAACCTAGTGCCCTCCAGGTATGCTGGACTACAACTCCCATTATTCACAGCCAACATGGAAATGCAGTCTAACACATCTGGAGGACAACAGGTTCAGAAAGGCTGCTGTAGGCTTTAGATTTTTAACACATTCATGTTTCACTTAGTGCCATCCCTTGTCCATATGATAAAAAGTACAATACCCTTATTTCAAATATGTACACAATTCTACAAGTTTCAAAACATGAAGAAATTAGTTATGTGTATCACAGTATACGGACATCATGGAATATTCAAGGACATCTATAGATCTGATGAAAACATCAATTATCGTTAGTGCTGTGCCAAATTCCCCCCCACACTTTTTTTAAAAAAAACTATTGTCATTCAATTTGATAGAAGATAAATTGCTTTTGAAAAGAAATTCAAAGGAGGGAAAATCTCAGCAAAATTATGGGTTGGCATTGGGTTTCTTGGGCTTACCTTACTTCTGAGGTGGCTGAGGAGTGTACATGAGTGTCCTATCTGTTATTATGCAATACTCTCTGTGGCAGCCTATAGCCTCCTTGGTTTCCCACACTTCAGTTAAAAGCATCATGAAGCAATTCCTCCCATGGGGCTTTTTCAGTTCAGAAAATGCAGGTGGCCTGGGAGGCAGCAGAGGAATGGAAAGTTGTGCAATAGAGAGAGAGAGAGAGAGAGAGAGAGGAAACACACACCTCAGCCACCTCACAGTGATCAGCTAAGCTCAAAAATGCCACCAAAAGAAATTCAAAATTCTGCCTCCGAAAAGTGGAAGCCTCAACACAGTTCATGCTGTTGCCACCTACAGAAGCAGTGCAATAAACCAAAAACCCTTAGGAAAAAAAAGAACCTTTGCCACATCCCCTGCCAATAGTGAGCCCCCCCTGTGAGAAACTGTTGGAGAATTTCTCCTCTTCTAGGAGGAATTGGGTGAAATTGTCCCACCGCCCCACGTTCTCTGCCCACAAAGAGGCTGGAGAATTTTGAGAGTCCATTTGTGCACAGCTCTAATTATCATTATCTAATGGCTCTCCTTTGGGTGGGAATACATATGAAGTTGTTTTATACTAAGTTGTACCATTGGTCCATTTAAGCCAGTACTACCTATTCGGACTGGCATCAGTTACACAAAATCCTTTAACTAGGGATACCAGCGATTGAACTTGGGAGACCTTTTCCCTCAGGGATGGGGAACCTTAGGCTCACAGACCCCTCCAAGGGTCTCAATCCAGCCCCACGGGGTTGTTCAGTTGGCCACACCCTTTTTCCTGGCAATGCCCTTTCCTCTGGCCACCAATCATTTTGTGATTTTGCAGCTTTTGCATCTTTTTTCCCCATTCTAAAAGGTTGAAATGCCTCTCCTAAGGGTTAGCTACTGGCAGTAATAGCTTTAAGCTAAAATGTGTGGGGACTTCTTGGTGTTTTGGTCATGCTCCATTTACCTTTGGTCCTGCCCACCAATGGAATGTGGCCCCGAGAACTCCTCAGAAATTGAATTCAGTCCTTGGGCTGAAAGAGGTTCCCCACCTATGTTCTACATGCAAAACGTGTAGAACATACATACATGCCAGTTTGATATGAAAATGCCTCCAAAATATTAAAAGAGCAGCAGATGGTCAATAAAAAGTAGATAAATCACAGTCAATACACTGTGAAGAAACATAGATACAGATATGTCTTCTCATATCAACCTATGCAAAGATATTGCACTGAAGATCCAGCGTGATATAGGGATGGCGGAGAATTCCGCCACAGACTTCAGTGAGGATGGATTCTAAAGAATCCGCCCCCCCCTGGAGTCCATGATGGAATGGCCTCCCGCCCCCCTGCCCCCCCCGTGGAATCCCCCCAGGATGGACTTACCTGGTGGCAGATGCGGCAGTGGCTCCAGCCGCTGCCGGGCTGCTGTGGCCCCAAATGGCAGCCGTTGTAGTGGCCGCCATTTCCGTCCCTATGCCAGCCCGTGATAGGCTATGTATATATTTGCATAGCCTATCACAACTAAAGCAGGGATGGAAATGGTGTCCCCTACGCCATTAGTGTCCCCACTTTAGCTGTGATAGGCTATGTAAATATTTATGTAGCCTATCACGGCTAAAGCAGGGATGCAAATGATGTAGGGGATGCCATTTGCATCCCTGCTTTAGCCGTGATACGCTAAGTAAATATTTACGTAGCCTATCACGGGCCACTGTAGGGATGCAAATGGCATCCCCTATGCAGGACGCCATTTGCATCTGCATCAGCCCGGCAGTGGCTGGAGTCCCTGCTGCAGATCGGCCTGGCCAGCAGCTCTGCGGCATGCCCGTGGAGCGGAGCTGGCTGGGCAGGATTCCCTGGGCAGGATTCCTTGCTGGTTCTGACTGGAACCAGCGGATGCCCCGACCGGAACCAGGTAAGGGATTCATACATCCCTAAAGTGGTTAGAATGTTGGACTTAGACTGTAGAGGCCCGGGTTCAAGTTCTCACTCAGGGTTAAACTACATGCTACTTTAAAGTAGGGCTGTGCACCAGCTTGGCCCAAGGCCCAAACCCTGAGTCGAAGCAGACTGCTTTGGGCCAGTTTGTGACCCTTCCGAGGTGAAGCAGAGAGGGAACAAAGTGGCCCGGAGCGGGTCGGGAGTTTGGTGCGCTTTGGCCCCCGCCCCCCCCGGTGCCTCCAGCTCCTTATCTGGGCTGCCACCTCCTCCTCTGCTGCTGCCACTGCTGCTGCCACTGCACAACCTGCCGCCACCACCCACCGCTGCACCGCTGCCTGCTGCTGCTGCTGCCCACCTCCTCCTGAGGCCTGGACACGCGGCAACTGTTCTTATTCCAGGGAGTCGCCATTTGTAAAATGGCAACATCCTGGAAGTTCCAGGAAGTTGCCATTTCAAAAATGGTGACTACCTGCAAGAAGAGTTGCTGCCTGTCCAGGCTTTAGGAGGCGTCGAGCGATGGCGGGCAGCGGCAGCCTGCTCCCGCTTTCGCCACCTCTGCCATTGTGCCGCCACTTCTGCTGCCATCTTGAGGCCTGGACGCACGGCGACTCTTCTTGCAGGGACTCGCCATTTTTAAAATGGTGACTCCCTGGAAGAAGACCAGTCACTGCATGTCCAGGCCTCAGGAGGTGGCAGCGGGCAGTAGTGGCGGGTGGTGGTGGCGGCGGGCGGTGGCAGTGGCAGTGGCAGCAGCAGAGAAGGAGGCGACAGCCCAGGTAAGGAGCTGGAGGGTTGCATGTGGGTGTCAGGGGGAAACCAACTTTGGGTTTGGGGCCAAGGCAGGTCAGCACCCCCCTCCGGATCTGCCCAAGCCGGGTCAGGCCCAACTTGGATCAGGGGGTCCCTGCACAGCCCTACTTTAAAGACATAGTTGGAACCAATGTGGTTTTTTTTTCCCCTTACCCAAAAGGAATTGTAGGGGACCTGATCTGGACTGAGACCCTAACATGGAGTTAGGGGGGGGTAACTTTTTGCCCACCATTGCTCTCCTGATCTGGATTAGGTTCCTGTGTCTGCAATTTGTTTTGCTAAAAAAAGGGGGGGGGTCCATTTGTTTCAATGGATACTTTCTCTGGCAATACAAATTGCAGGTGTGGGCCCCCTGTTCCAGACTGGGATCACAGTGGGGGGCAAGGGAGTACACTCCCTGCTACCCGCACTAGGGTCCTGATCCAGATTGCCCACCACGTTTCCTTTTGAGTAAGGAATAAAACACATTGGTGCTATCTATGTTTTTGAAGGAACAGTTACTTCAACCCTCAGCCATGAAGCTCATTTGCCTTCCCTGGGCCAGTCACAAGCTCTCAGTCTAACCTACTCTACAAGGCTGTTGTGAAGATAAAACAGGGAGAGACGAGTCATGTACTCTTCTCAGGCCCTTGAAAGACTGGTGGGATATTAGATATGGTTGTGAAGCAGAGCTGTTGGGGCAAGTAGATCCAGAGAGTAGAGGCTATTAGTGATTCATTCATAATCTAGACTCAGCTTGATCTGTCCAATTTGATCCCTACTTGTCAATGTCAGGGAGGCATTATTAGGTCCAATTATTATTTGTTGCCCTTTTTGCAAATTTTGTACACTGAGATTTTGAGCTCTAATGCAGTATTCCTGTTTCAAACTTCAATTCCAAGCACAAGGATTACTCAACAATTAAATTACAGGCTCCTTTTCCCACACAAAATCACAGAGCAGGGCTGAGTGACTGGTATGACAACTGAACATGTTTTTATTTACAAACAACAACAACAACAACAACAGGACAGAAAAATGAAAGTGAGTCATTACTTAACAATGGTCCTCCTATTGAAGCCATAGATAAGAATGCTTATTGCCCAACATACATTTCACTGTGTATTTCAGCTTTTCAAATAGTTTCCTGAGGCCTGGTCTGCCAAAATGCTACAGACTTCAGGATTGTGAAGTGATACATAGAGATAAAGAAGGGACAATAGGGGCCATGAAGTTCCCCATCAACCATTAGCACCTGGATATCAAATGCAGCAGGCACACAGGTCACCTCACCACTGTCTTCCCGACTATTTATTAGTAGGGATGTCAGAGAATTCCACCACAGATCTTGGTGAGGCAGAATGCCAGTGTGTTCGGCCCCCCGAAATCTGTGGCGGAACGAAGCCCCCGCCCCACCACCCCACAGAAGGCGTGCAAAACAGAGCACTTACCTGCTGCTGTCCGCGCTGACTTGCGAATGGCAGCCGCTCTGCGGCCGCCATTTGCTTCTTCATCATAGCCGTGATAGGTTATGTAAATACTTACGTAGCCTATCACTGCTAATGCAGGGACGCCTTTTGCATCCCTGCAGAGGCCATAATAGGCTAGATAAGTATTTACATAGCTTATCATGGCAAGCCAAAAAAACCCCCCCACCAGTGTACGCAAATGGCGGCGGCTATGGCAGGCGCCATTTGCATTCCCTTTTTTTCGCTGTTTTAGCCTACGTAAATATTTACGTAGGCTAAAATGGCGAGGGGAAAAAGGAATGCAAATGGCGCCCACTACGCTATTTGCATTCCCCTTTTTTTGGCCATAATAGATTACGTAAATATTTACGTAGGCTAAAACAGTGAAAAAAAGGGAACGCAAATGGCAGCTGCCATAGCCGCTGCCATTTGCGTACGCTGTTTTTTTTTTTTTCCCTGCAGGCTGCCCAGTGGCCGGATGTCCAGCTGCGGGTAGCCCTGGCCAGTGGCTCCACAGAATCTCTGTGGAGCGGAGCCGGCCAGATTAGGATTTCAGGGGGAGGTGTGGAGCAGAGATGCCTAATACAGGGACACCTTTTGCGTCCCTGCAGAGGCTGTGATAGCCTACGAAAGTATTTACGTAGCCTGGCAAGCCAAAAAAAAAAAAAAAGGCCTATGCAAATGCCAGCGGCAGCATAAATATTTACATAGGCTAAAACGGAGGGGGGGAAAGGAACGCAAATGGGGCCCACTACGCTATTTGCATTCCCTTTTTTTTGCCATAATAGCCTACGTAAATATTGACGTAGGCTAAAACGGCTCAAAATAGGGAACGCAAATGGCGGCCACCATAGCCGCCGCCATTTGTGTACGCTGTTTTTTTTGGGGGGGGCTTGCCATGATAGGCTACGTAAATAGTCATGTAGCCTATCATGGCAGTTTCACAGGACGCAAATGGCGGCCGCTACAGCGGCCACCATTTGTTTCCGCAGAAGGCTGTCCGTGGCCAGAACTCCAACTGTGGACAGCCCTGGCCGGAGGCTCCACGGAACCCCCATGGAGCGGAGCCAGACCGTTTAGGATTTTGGGGGGAGGTGCGGAGTGCCTTGCCCCCAACATGAATCACCCCGTCAAAAAGGTGAGTGACTTTCGTACATCCCTATTTATTAGGGATGCCAGAGAATTCCACCACGGATCCCAGGGTGGCTGAATTCCAGTGAATTCGGCCCCCTGGAATCCTTGGCAGAATGGAGCCCCCCGCCCCACCACCCTGTGAAAGCCCCATGAAACAGGGCCTACCTGGCTGCGCCTCCAGCTCCAGCTCTGGCGGCGGCTCTGGCCACTGTCGGGCTGCTGCAGCTGCAAATGGCGGCCGGCGTAGCGGCCACCATTTGCGTCCCTACCCTGGTCCGTGATAGGCTACATATATATTTATGTAGCCTATCACGGCTAAAGCAGGGACACAAATGGTGCAGGGGATGGCATTTCCATCCCTGCTTTAGCCGTGATAGGCTACGTAAATATTTACATAGCCTATCATGGGCCACCGTAGGGACGAGGGATGGATGGAACATTTACCTTCCATTCCATTCTGTTTCCACTGGGGGGGAGGCGCTCTGTCCCTCCCCTCAGAATCCTCAACGGGGGGGAGGACTTCCAGTCCTCTACCCCGGAATCCTGCCCGGCCAGCTCCGCTCCGCGGCCAAGCTGCGGAGCTGCCGGCCAGCTCCGGCCGCCTGCAGCTGGACATCCGGCTGCTGGGCAGCCCTGCAGGGATGCAAATGGTGGCTGTCGTAGCTGCTGCCATTTGCATCCCTGTATTTAGCCATGATAGGCTATGTAAATATTTACGTAGCCTATCATGGCAGGGGGAAAAAAACCCAGCATACGCAAATGGCGGTAGCCGCTGCCATTTGCGTATGCTGGGTTTTTTTCCCCTGCCCTGATAGGCTACATAAATACTTACGTAGCCTATCACAGCCTCCGCAGGGATGCAAATGGTGTCCCTGCATTAGCTGTGATAGGCTACCTAAGTATTTACATAGCTTATCACGGCTATGAAGAGGAGGAAGCAAATGGCAGGCGCAGAATGGCCGCCATTCTCAAAGCAGTGCAGACGGCAGCAGGTTAAGTGCTCCGTTTTGCATCCCTTTTGTGGGTCGGGGGCAGCGGGGACGTCATCCTTCGTGCCTTTTGTTTGTTGGGGTGGTGGGGGCTTCATTCTACGTCAGATTTCGGGGGGCCGAATGCACTGGCATTCGGCCTCACCGAGATCCATCGCGGAATTCTCTGACATCCCTAGTAAGGATGCAAATGGCATCCCCTATGCAGGATGCCATTTGCATCTGCACTAGCCCAGCAGCGGCTGGAGGCCCTGCTGTGGGTTGGCCTGGCCGGAGGCTCTGCAGCCTGCCTGCAGAGCAGAGCTGGCCGGGCAGGATTCTGGGGCGGGGGAGGAACGGATCGCTTACCCCTACCTGTGGAACCCAGCGGAGCCAGGTAAGTGGGGTTTTGTACACCCCTACTATTTATTTATTTATTTATTTATTTAAAATATTTGCATACCACTCCATATCTAAAGCAGATTTTGGAGCGGTGAACATAAAAAGTAAAATATTAAAAGGATAAAAAGATTAAAACACCATATTAAAATTATGCTTTTTAAAATAGAATGCCAGTTAAAGCTGTGGCTGGTCAGTTAAGGAATGTCTCCTGGAACAGTGCTGTTTTCAGGAGGCATCAGAAGCAACACAGTGTTGGTGCCTGCCTGGACTCCAGGGGCAGGGAGTTCCAAAGAAAAGGAGCTACCACACTGAAGGATCTTCACCTGGTGGACTCCAATTGGGGCATAGGTCCATGGGGACCACCAGGATCATGCCCTCTGATGGCCTCAGTGACCAGGCAGGTTGGAAAGGAAGAAGGCACTCTCACAGGTAAGTTGTATTGTATATCTATTTAAATTATAGTAATTATGTCTAATGTTGCATCTATACATATGAATTAGAATATGCAAATATTATGCAAATGTGCCCTCTTTTTTGGTGACACATGGGTGGCCACCTTACGAGACTCTCCCACCGTTCAGCTTCATTGGATGACCCCAGATCTAGTATTATGAGAGAGGGAGAAAAAAAACCTCCCTCTCCACTTTCTCCACACATGCTGTATGAATGCATGAATACATGCTTGTATTCATTTATTATTAGCATTTATATACCCCCTTATTTGCTAAAAAGCCATCAGGCTTTTAACTGTATGCACTTCTATTCTGCCCCCTGGCCCTTCTAAGATAAAAAGCCCCAGATATTTTATCCTTTCCTCATAGAGGAGTTGCTCCAACCCTCTTGATCATTTTGGTTGCCCTTTTGGTTAACCTTCTCTCTCTCTCTCTCTCTCTGTCTCTGGATGATCTCACTTTAAAGAAAGCTTCTGCTCTCTCTCAATAAGTAATTACTTATAGGCATATTTTAATTAGATTCAGTCACTGGTGGAAGAGCTGCATGCAGTTTGCTGACACTGCTATTTGTCAAAGCCTTACTGGTGTTTATTTTATTAAAACATATTGTTCAGTAGGGAGAACTGTATTACTAGAATAGAAATTTACTATTTACTAAAAAAAAAAAAAAAGGAAAAAAAAGGGAAGTAGTTTAAAGATTGGCAACTGTTTATTGTTCAGCTCCCCAAATCGTATTTGACAATGTAAGAGAAAGTTGCCTGTGTGAAAGTTCAAGTCATTGCTTGCAATTAAAAACCATTTCAAGTGGGTTATCTGAATAATACAGACACAATGTCACTTATTGTTGTTGTTGTTCAGTCGTTCAGTCGTGTCTGACTCTTCGTGACCCCATGGACCATAGTACACCAGGCCTTCCCCCAGAGTATGCTCAAGTTCATATTAGGGATGTACGAAAGTGACTTACCTTTCGCGGATTATGTTGATGGTGTGGGGGGGGAGGCGTTCCGTCCCTCCCCTCAGAATCCTGGATGGGGGGGAGGCGATCCGTTCCTCCTAGGGATGGACGAAAGTCCCTTACCTGTTCTCGAAGCTTGCTTCACGGTGGGGGGGAGGTGCTTTGGTTCTCCCCCCGAAGTTCAGGTGAGGGGGCGGAGGCGCCCTGCCTCGCCCGGCCGAAATTCAGGCAGGGGGGGAGGCGCCCCATCCCCCGCCAGCGAAATTCAGGCCGGGTAGAAGCGTCCCGTCTACCCGGCCACGAAAAAAAAGTAAAAACAAAACAAAACAAAACACACACACACCCGTGATAGGCTACGTAACGATTTACGTAGCCTATCATGGCTAGATTTCCAAAGTCAGCCATGATAGGCTATGTAAATCATCACGTAGCCTATC
Organism: Heloderma suspectum; assembly: GCF_057233095.1. Taxonomy (NCBI): domain Eukaryota; kingdom Metazoa; phylum Chordata; class Lepidosauria; order Squamata; family Helodermatidae; genus Heloderma; species Heloderma suspectum. The sequence continues at coordinate 179,562,724 of NC_139461.1, forward strand.
ACGGGTGACTTTGAAGAAAAAAAAAAGCGCGTACGCAAATGGCGGCCCCCATAGGGAGCCGCCATTTGCGTTCCTTATTTGGTCCCTGTAGTCTAAGATGTAGACTAAGTAGACTAAGTAGACTAAGTCTATGTAGACTAAGATGGCCAAAAATAAGGAACGCAAATGGCGGTGGCCGTAGCCGCCACCATTTGCATACGCGGGTTTGTTTGTTTTTAACCTACCCAGCCATGATAGGCTACGTAAAGATTTACGTAGCCTATCACATCGTTGTTTTTTTTAAAACCCAGCCATGATAGGCTACGTAAATCTTTACGTAGCCTATCACGTCTTTTTTTTTTTTAACAAGACTGGAAATTGCAGCGGCAGCAGCCAGTCAGAAGACCAGCCACTGCTGCCGCCGCCACCAAAGCCACCGCCAGAGCTGCCGCCGCCCAAAAGATCCACCCCAGGTAAGTCTCATCCCGGAGGGGATCCGTGGGGGGTCAGGCCGTTCTGCCATGGAGTTCAGGGGGCCGAATGCACTGGCATTCGGCCTCACCGAGATCCGTGGTGGAATTCTCTGTCATCCCTAGTTCATATTCATTACATCGGTAGGGGTGGACAAAAGTCACTTACCTTTTCTCGCAGCTTGTTCGCGGTGGGGGGGAGCGCTTCGCTGCTCCCCCCGCGAAGTTCAGGCCGGGGGGGAGGCTTCCCGCCTCGCCTGGCCGAAATTCAGGCCGGGGAGGAGGCTTCCCGCCTCGCCCGACCGCGAACACGAAAGTAAAAAAAAAAAACGTCCCCTGATAGGCTACGTGACGATTCACGTAGCCTATCATGGCTAGATCTGGAAAGTCAGCCATGATAGGCTACGTGAATCGTCATGTAGCCTATCACGGGTGACTTTAAAAAAAAAAGCGTGTACGCGAATGGCGGCCCCCATAGGGAGCTGCCATTCGCGTTCCTTATTTAGTTGCTGTAGTCTACGTCAATGTTTACGTAGACTACAGCGACCAAATAAGGAACGGGAATGGCGGCTCCCTATGGGGGCCGCCATTATCTGTACACACTTTTTTTTTTTTTTTTTAAAGTCACCCGTGATAGGCTACGTGACGATTCACGTAGCCTATCACGGCTGACTTTGCAAATCTAGCCGTGATAGGCTACGTGAATCGTCATGTAGCCTATCAGGGGACTTTTTTTTTTTTCTTCTTTGATTGCAATGGCGTGGGCGGCAGCCGGTCGAAAGACCAGCTGCCGCTCCCGCCCCGCTCGAACACCGGACGAACCGCCAGCTGGACCCGCCGCCGGGAGGGACATTCAGGGAAGGTAAGTCCCGTCCCGGGGGGGGGCGGGGGGCGGAGGATTTCTCCCCAAAACTTGTTCGGGGGGCCGAACATGTTGGCGCTCGGCCCCCCGAAGTTTCGGGGAGAAATTCTCCGCCATCCCTATACATCGGTGATGCTATCTACCCATCTCATCCTCTGCCTGATCTTACATTCCAGGTTCCTAAACAATATTTCCTTTACAGCATCGGATTTTCTTTTCACCACCACACACATCCACAGCTGACTGAGTGTCCTTTCAGCTTTGGCCCAGCCGCTTCATTCTTTCTGGTGCTACTTGGAAATTCCATCTGCTCTTCCTCAGTAGTATATTGAACACCTTCTGACCTGAGGGGCTCATCTTCCGGTGTCATATCTTTTAGCCTTGTGATATGTTCCATTGGGTTTTCTTGACAAGAATACTGGAGTGGGTTGCCAATGCCATTTCCTTCTCCAGTGGACCACATTTTGTCAGAACTCTCTGCGATGTCCTGTCCGTCTTGGGTGGCCCTGCACAGCATAGCTTATAGCTTCACTGAGTTACGCAAGCCCCTTCGCCACAACTAGGCAGTGAGTGATCCATGAAGGGGGATGTCATTTATAGAATAAGGTAATTCCGCTCACACATGGTGGTGATGGAAATTTCTAGTTTCCACTGATTTCCATCTCTCTCAGTTGCATTACTCCATGTTAAATCTCACACTTTTCCAGATGTCCCCCTGACTTTCAAAAGTGCTTTGCTGTTTACGGGGAGAACGTACAAGGGGCTGCATCAAGAAGGCCACAGGAAAGCAGACTTGTTTACACAGTATATCACATGCATTTTTCCCCCCATCACAGGCCCTTCACCATTTCTAAAAATGCTCTAATCTGATAGACTGTAATCATGTTCTGGGTTAGTCTGATGCATGCAAAGGGGCAGCTGCATGGATGCAAAATGCTGCATAATTTCCTGTTGATTCTTGGATTACTGTCTAATGAGGGGGCACTTTTTTCAGGGCCTTTCTTGCATTTATATTGCCTTTTTGCAATCCATGGTAGCTGGACCTGGAATAACATTTGAGATTTAAGGGGTAGGGAATATTTATTTCCGGAAGAGGAGGTTCTCCAGTATGGAAATGGACACCAGTATAAAGAAAGGAATAAAAGAGAAACACAGTCAAACTTTCTAGGATTAAAATGGTACATAACTTCATGAATGCCCCATGTCTGTGTTTTGTTTTGTTTTTTTCCTCATTCACCATTTAATGTTAGAAAGCTGGAGGTGTACCCATAGAGAGGAGCAGAATATCACCAATCAAATTCTTTAAAAGAGAGGTTTCTATCAGCAAGTGCAACATCCTTTTACCTCCAAAACCATCCTTGAAATGACCTTGGAGATTATTTGCAATACAAATGGAACACTGTATAATTGCCCCCTTATCTAAGAATTGCTCAGTGAATACTGGATAATTATGGAAATAAATAGCTGAGGCTTCAAGCAGCTGTGGTTTATTTCAAGATTCCCCGCCCCCCCCCGATCTCTCTTTAACTTTAAAATGCAGTAAAAGAGACAATATATACTGCTTTCATAAGCAAAGAAACTGTACACTTCTAAAGCACCCTGTTCCCTTAGTCATGCAAGATTTATCTCTTGCTAACAAAAACTTGATTTTCAACTGTGTGGAGGAATGAGGTTATCCTCAAAAGACCCCTTTACCTTCCTATAGCCTCCCTATAACCAAAGAATTGGAAGGAGCTGTGAGAAGTATGCTTTACAAGCTCTGCAATAGTAGGACTTGGATCCAATTTGGGATTGCGGAAAATCCATTCTGTCTGTGTTTTACGAGGTTTTCATTCTCCTCCCATTGACGGAATCGGATTTTTTGTTTCCAAATGTGCGTTTGCACAAATGTGCACATGTGAAAATGCAAAAATTCCCCCCAGATACACATTTTACACTTTAGCCTATGAGGGAAATGTGCATTCTTGGCTGGATTTTTTTAAAATTTATTTTGCATATTTCTCTCTGACAAAATTTGTGGAAAATTCGGGAAAGTTAGAAAACTGGCTCGCAGAATCCGTCAGACTGGAGAAAAGTCAGTTCACTGTGGAATCCGCGGGTCAGAGTCATGAAAATCTGAACTCATTTGTTTCCGTTGCAGATTTCTCCAAGATCCTGAGATCCAATACACACTAGCCACTGGCCCCCACATAACCACCGTAGGAGTTCATGAGGTTGCAGCTGGATTTGTGTACCAGGAGGTGCTCATGCAGAGGTTTTGGTTGTAGCATACCTATGTGGGGGGTGTACCCTTGATCCACTCGTACAAATCACACTGCCATGAGAGTGCTCTTGAATGCAAATCATGCAGTCGTACCACCACACACTTTTGATGCACCCATGTATGGAAGCTGCCAGTTAGACTGAACTAGGAATGTACGAAAATCACTTACCTTTCAGGGATTATGCTGATGGTGCGGGGGGAGGCGTTCCATCCCTCCCCGCAGAATCCTTGCCAGGGGGGGAGGCGCTCTGTTCCTCCCTCCCCGGAATCCTGGCCAGCCGGCTGTGATCTGCAGCGATTCTGCACAGCCGCCAGCCGGTTCCGCCAGTGGCCAGATATCTGGCCACTAGCTAGCAGGGATGCAAATGGCGGCAGCCGTAGCCGCCGCCGTTTGCGACCCTGCAGTCAGCCATGATAGGCTACGTAAATGTTTACGTAGCTGTCAGGGTGGACACTGAGCCCATAGAATCCCAGAGTAGTTCTGATTCTGAGGAAGAGCAGTCGCTCCTGGGAGAGGAGCGCGCTCCTCTTTCCCAGGACCAACAGCTGACGGAGATTCCTCCCACCAGCATTCCTAGTTTAGTTAGCAGTCCAGGAAGTGACTGAGCACAGATAACAGACTTGGTGGATGCGCGACGCAGACGCAGAGAGCGGCGCCAGATGGAGGGCGCAGAAAGGAGGCGAAGTGCCAGGTTGGCGCACAAACAACGGCTGCGCCCAGAGGCTCCAAGGGAAAAGGGGAGGGACTCTCCCTAGTCCTTAAGTTCAGGGGTCTGCCAGTAATTCCCTTTCAAACGGGGACCAACTGTTCCAATTTAGGGCATAGGTACTATGCTGCTCAGATCTAGTTGCAAATGGTATAGTTGTTAAGTTGTAAAAGAAGAATAAAGCTTTGAAAGGAATCCCTTTGTCTGTGTCTGGACTTAGCTACTGGATTAGACTGAGAAAGCCCTCCAAGTAGGGATGGCGGAGAATTTCTCCCCGAAACTTCGGGGGGCCGAGCGCCAAAGTGTTCGGCCCCCCGAACAAGTTTTGGGGAGAAACTCTCCGCAACCCCCCGCCCCCCGCACCCCCCCCCCGGGACGGGACTTACCTTTGGCGAATGTCCCTCCCAGCGGCAGGTCTGGCTGGCGGTTCGGCAGGTCTTTGTCCGGGGTGGGAGCGGCAGCCGGTCTTTTGACCAGCTGCCGCCACCGCCATTCCAATAAAAGAAAAAAAAAACACCCCCGTGATACGCTACGTGACGATTAACGTAGCCTATCATGGCTAGAATTGCAAAGTCAGCCATGATAGGCTACGTAAATCGTCACGTAGCCTATCACGGGTGACTTAAAAAAAAAAAAGCGCGTACAGATAATGGCGGCCCCCATAGGGAGCCGCCATTCCCGTTCCTTATTTGGTCGCTGTAGTCTACGTAAAGATTACGTAGACTACGGCGAAAATAAGGGCAACTGTATTTGCGTTGCCCTTATTTTCGCCGTAGGCTACATAAAGATTTACGTAGACTACAGCGACCAAATAAGGAACGCAAATGGCGGCTCCCTATGGGAGCCGCCATTTGCGTACGCGCTTTTTTTTTTAAAGTCACCCGTGATAGGCTACGTAACGTTTTACGTAGCCTATCATGGCTGACTTTGCAGATCTAGCCGTGATAGGCTACGTTAATCGTCACGTAGCCTATCACGGGGGTGTTTTTTTTTTTAATCGTCACGTAGCCTTTCACGGGGGCGTTTTTTTTTTAACTTTTAATTTCGCAGCCGGGCGAGGCGAGGCGCCTCCTCCCCGGCCTGAATTTCGGCCGGGCGAAGCGGGAAGCCTCCCACCCGGCCTGAATTTCGGCCGGGCGAGGCGGGAAGCCTCCCCCCCCAGCCTGAACTTCGCAGGGGGAGCAGCGAAGCGCCTCCCCCCCACCGCGAAAAGCTGCGAGACCAGGTAAGTGACTTTCGTGCACCCTTACCTCCAAGGAGCCCTTGACAGTAGCCTACCACGGCTGAGTAAAAAAAAAACACGCGCGTACGCAAATGACAGCGCCCATGGGCGCCGCCATTTGCGTTCCTTATTTTGGCACGTCTTAGTCTACGTAAACATTTACGTAGACTGAGACAGCGAAAATAAGGGGAACACAAATAGCGTAGGTTTTTTTTTTTTTTTCCACTCAGCCATGATAGGCTAAGTAAACATTTATGTAGCCTATCATGTCTGACTGCAGGGACGCAAACGGCGGCAGCTGTGGCCGCCGCCATTTGCATCCCGGCAGGACAGGATTCGCGGCGGGAGGGACGGGGCGCCTCCCCTCCGGCCAGAATTTTGGGGGGGAGGGATGGGGCGCCTCTCCCCCAGCCAGAATTTTGGGGGGGAGGGACGGGGCGCCTCACCCCCTGGCCAGAATTTTGGAGGGAAGGACGGAGTGCCTCCCCCCCATGAATCAAGTTTCGGGTTCAGGTAAGGGACTTTAGTACATCCCTAGTTTTTTTAAAAAACTTGGAAATGGCGGCAGTGGAAGCCGGTCGGAAGACCGGCCGCTGCAACTGGTGCCGCCGAACCGCCGCTGGCGCCGCCACTGGAGCCGCCGCCGCCAAGAGGATCTGCCCCAGGTAAGTCCCATCCTGGGGGGGTGGCGGGGGGGTGGGCCGTTCCGCCACCGATTTCGGGGCCGAATGTGCTGGCATTTGGCCTCCCCGAGATCTGTGGCGGAACTTTCATACATCCCTAGTCCGAATTAGCCCATTATCTGAAATGCAGATGTTCATCCAAACTCCTATTGAAAAACATCAGGGAAGGAGATAGGAGGTGTCTCTGGATTGAGTTTTGAACTCACTTCTCCCAGTTCAAGGAATGTTTGACACACATTGCACCTGATTGGAAGTAACAGAGTTTAAGTTATGATGTTAAAGAAGAGCGACTCTCATTGTAGGTTAAATGCTACCCCGTCGCATTAATCCACCTCTTGATAAATTGGGGTCTGTATTCAATAATGCTGGCACTAGGGACGGACGAAAGTCACTTACCTGTCCTCGAAGCTTGTTCGCTGTGGGGGGGAGGCGCTTCGCTGCTCCCCCTGTGAAGTTCAGGCTGTGGGGGAGGCTTCCCGCCTCGCCCGGCCGAAATTCAGGCCGGGGGGGAGGCGCCTCGCCTCGCCCGGCCGCGAACTAAAAAGTTTTTTTTTTAAAAAAAATACGCCCCCGTGATAGGCTACGTGACGATTAACGTAGCCTATCACAGCTAGATCTGTAAAGTCAGCCGTGATAGGCTACGTTAATCGTCACGTAGCCTATCACGGGGGCGTTTTTTTTTCTTTTATTGGAATGGCGGCGGCGGCAGCCGGTCGAAAGACTGGCTGCCGCTTCCGCCCCAGACGAACACCCGCCGAACCGCCGGCCGGACCCGCCGCCGGGAGGGACATTCGCCAAAGGTAAGTCCCGTCCCAGGGGGGGTGCGGGGGGCGGGTGGGCGGAGAATTTCTCCCCAAAACATGTTTGGGGGGCCGAACACGTTGGCGCTTGGCCCCCCAAAGTTTCAGGGAGAAATTCTCCGTCAACCCTAGCTGGCACTAACATTTCACCTCCAGTGAAATTTGATTAGGGATGTCATGAGTGCCCGATTTAGTCCGGGAGGCCAGCAAAATCCCCCACCCCTGGCCCCCCAGCCTCCCGCTTGCTGAGCTCCAGGGCGCTGATGGACTCAGCCAACAAATACCATGGAGCTTGGTGAGTGGCCAGGGACAGCCCAGACTTGTCACAACGTGCGCCCCAATGGTAAGAGTGGCTGGGGTATGCTTGGCACCTCCTCCTCCTCTTGCCCGGTCGGCTGTCAAGGAAGCTTCCTTGACAGCTGACCAGGCAGGACAGGGCTTCAGCTGCTCACAAGCAGTAGATGGCTAGTGGCTGTAGGGTGTGCCATGCCTCTTCCTCCTCCTGACCAGTGGATAGCTGCCTGGGCAGAAGAAGGAGGCATGCCCCATCCTACCCAGTCAGATATCAAGGAAGCCCCTGACTGACACTCGGCATGGGCAGGAGGGCCCTTGGCAGCACCCCAGCCCTCTCACCCTGGCCTCCTGCACTGAGGGATGGCTGTGCTGAGGCCTGTCCTGCCTCCGCCAGCTCTCAAAGAAGTCCTTGACAACTGGTGTGGGCACAAAGGGCCTCGGTGGCACCCCAGCGCTCTCGCCCTGGCCGATTTGGGAGGAAGGCAGGGCTTGAGGGCTTGGGATGTGTGCCGCACTGAGGACTCTGGCAGTCAGCTCGTGTGCACGTAAAGCACAAGTGTCGACTGCCGGAGTCCTTGGCATGGAGAGGAGGGGCAGCTTGCACAGCTCAGCAGGCGAGGGAGGCTTGCCAAGCAGGTCTGGGGCATGCAAGTGGGGGGAGGGGCAGCTCACTGAGCTCCCCCACAGCCTGGATTAAGATGCATCCATCCATCCCTAATTTGATAGAAAATTTTGCGGTCCCTCCTGAGGTGAAATGTCTGGGGAATTTTGAGAGAAGTCAAGAGAGTTTTGGTTCGATGAAGCATTGCATGATTTTTCAGGGCATGTTTTACACATTTCTCGCATTTATCCCAACTCTGCTATAATAGCAGAAGCCAGAGTGGGATGGCTGAACAAGATTCCCAGTTGTCAAGGGTGGGGCTTCTTGCTCTGCCTTGCTTCAGCACCCTATCACTAGAAAATCTGAATATGTTTGTGGTTTATTGTATTAAATATATTTTGAGCGTATCTGAATTTTTGCAAATTTCCATAGTCATAAGCAATAAAGCTTTGACTAACTGACTGAATAAATAAATTATGCAAAAAGTAAAAAAAACAAACACAACCCACACAAAATCAAATCAAATCAACATATATACAAATTAGCACACTTCACACAATTTATACAGGTTGCAGAATCCATCCTTTGCTGGTGCAGAATCTGGATTGCCTTGGCACGTAATTCCAATTAATTAATTTCTTTTTACAACAGAAAACACATTGCGCCTTTGGTTCCTTAAAAAACAAACAAACAACATCTATCTAGTCTGGCTTTGTATTTAAGTACTAGCCTGGTAATCGAGGAATTCCCTGCAAGCAAGCGAGTTGCCTGACACAAGTGATGGAGCACTTCTCCATCTCTGCCCTGTGCCCAGCAAAGAATCTAATGGGTTGCCAGAGGAGGAAAGCCCCATCTCCCACTCATACCATGAAAATGCCATGGGTGACTGCAGGCTAGGGCTGTGCATGGCCTCCCTGATCCGACTTGGAAGCTGCTTCAGGGCTTCTGAGGCGGGCCCGATTTGGCTCATGCTGATTCGAGGGGCCTCCGACCCACCTTGGCCTACAAAGCTGAAGCGGGATTCAGACATCCAAATCCCGTTTCACCCCCCCAACATTCCCCCCAACCCCCATTTCCTTATCTGGGCCCTTGTTCCATGGGGGGTGGATGCCACCACCAGGGGAGACACCGCTGCTGCTGGTGCCACTGGGGAAGCCACTGCCAGGGATGCCAGGAAAACTGCTGCCCATCGCAGCCCACCAACAGGCATGAGGGCAGGAGTTGCCCTCCAACTGCACCCTCTCCGTTCCTTGGAAGGAGGGGAGGGTGCCTGGCTGGAGGCCGACTTGCTTGCAAGGAGCTCATGAAGGCTTGAGTGAGGCCAGAGGTGACAGCTTGCAAGGAGGGCAGGCTGCTGCCACTGGCACCACTGCCACTGGGGGAGCCTGTGGTGCTACCACCTCCTAGGCTCTCTGGACACGCACCAGCAGCTGTCTAGTTCCATGGAATGGGGAAGCCATTTCTTAAATGGTGACTGCCTATATTTCCAGAAATACAGGGAGTCACCATTTTAAAAATAGCTCCCCTCATTCCATGGAACCAGATGTCAAGGGCTCCTTGGAGGCCTCTCTCAGTCTAATCCAGTAGCTAAGTCCAGACACAGACAAAGGGATTCCTTTCAAAGCTTTATTCTTCTTTTACAACTTAACAACTCTACAGGTAGCAACTAGATCTGAGCAGCAGAGTACCTATGCCCTAAGTTGAAACAGTTGGTCCCCGTTTGAAAGGGAATTACTGGCAGACCCCTGAACTTAAGGACTAGGGAGAGTCCCTCCCCTTTTCCCTTGGATCCTCCGGGCGCAGCCATTGTTTGCGCACCAACCGGGCACTGCGCCTCCTTTCCACGCCCTCCATCTGGCGCCGCTCTCTGCATCTGTGTCGCGCATCCACCCAGTCTGCTATCTCTGCTCGGTCACTCCCTGGACTGCTTTCTAATCTAGGAATGCTGGTGGGAGGAATCTCCGTCAGCTGTTGGTCCTGGGAAAGAGGAGCATGCTCCTCTCCCAGGAGCGACTGCTCTTCCTCAGAATCAGAACTACTCTGGGATTCTATGGGCTCAGTCTCCACCCTGACACCAGACGGCTGCCGGCACGTGTCCAAAGGACCAGGGAAGGAGCTGGGGGCTGGGTAGCAGCAGTGGTGGCAGCATGGTGGCTGGGCTTCCGGATTGCTCTGAAGCTCACCAGAGCGCTTCAGAGCAAGCCGATCCACTTTGGGCAGCTCCGTGCCCCCTCGACCTTGACTTGAAGGTGGTCCAAAGTGGCCTGAGGCACCCCGCTGCAACTCGGAGTTTGGGCTTCAGGCCGAAGCGGTGCACAGCCCTACTGCAGGCTACTGCAGGAGGGACAGACCTGCTTGTTCCTACTCTGTCAGCCTCCAGCTGGCTAGTAACTTTTGTGGTCCTGTTTACAAGGATGATCTAGTGTATTCAAAATCTATGCACTGAAGTTGTTAATGTCTCACCTCCACATCCTTAGCAAGCAAGAAACATTCCCAGACTACCTTCCAATACATGGCACTTATTATTATCTTGTGGAATAATCAGATTTACTACCTGAATTGTGTACAACATGTCATAGCTGTAAATAATCCCCAGTCTATGGCAACAGGAAAGAGCTTAGCTGGAAGCTGTCCATGTTTTGATTGGGTCCCTTGTTAGAGCTAACATTAATTCTTAAAGTACAGAGATTGATTGCAGATTTGTCAGAAGTGATGTACTGAGGGAAGGAGAGCTTGACAGGGCTGTGGTATCTGTGTCTTTGTCACTGGTATCATATGCCAGAGTTATAAGAAATTGTAATTGAAACAGCATTATGGGGAAAGATGAAAGCTGACTCAACCAATAACCAACCTGTTCCTTCTATCTCTTTGATATTTATCTGTTTAATGTAAGAAGTACAGTTAAATCTTTTTTGGGGGAGGGTCAAGTTCACATGGTAGTTTGGCTTTTGGAGAAGGGAAATAACGAAATAGATTTCACTTGAAAATCTCCACTCAAAAGGCTGTCCTTATTTATTTGTATTTATTTATTTGCCTTTCTTGTCACCCCATCCCACAGGCCAGGTCACTAGTGACAAATCTCTCTACGTAAGATAACAACGGAAAAAGGTATTTGAAGTAGATTAGATCAAACATATAAATATGAAAATCCTACCCCTACATCAGCTCAACTCCAGAGTCAGAGCCCTGGTTCATGCATTCAAAAAATCCCCTGCATGACCCTGTCCTATTGTCACATCTAATGTCAGAGAAGAACACCCAGGTCATACATCTCATCATGCAGAACCAACCCTCATGTGATTTCATCACCTTTTTATGACATTGAGGTGTTATCAGCTCATGTTTGTGTGCTTACAATATTTCTAAACTGCCTTTCCACAAAAATCTATACAAAGAAATTCAAAAAATGTGCAAAAATGGAAAATGCATATGTTAGATACATCCAATTAAAACAACAACAACAGCAGCAGCAGCAACTAATACTACATAAAAGCTACTTTCCAAATCCATGGTGGAACAAAAAATCCATTGCCCACTTCAGAAAAGAGACTAGGGAAAAACACACATGGACTTCTTGTGAGACCACTTGCCATAATTCTGAGGCCACCCCAGAAAAGGTCCTGTTCCTGATAGTTGACAACCTTACTTTCCTAGTGGAAAAAACCTGAATAAGACATCATTGGCTCAACTCCAATTAGAAACACTCTCAAATATCCTCTAGGTCCAAGCCGCTGTAGAGCTTTAAAGGTCAAAACCATAACCTTGAATTGGGCCTGGAAACAAATCAGCAAACAACTAATGTGGATACTCAAAAAAGATACAATCTGTTTTCAGCAACCAACACACATGATTTGGCAGCATTCTATATCAGCTGCTGTTTCTGAACCATCTTCAAGGGCATCTCCATATAGAGCACATTACAGTAGCCTAATCAGGAAGCCACAGGGCATGGATGATGTTAGCTAGGTCTCTGTGTTCCAGTAGTGGGTGCAGCTAGTGAACCAACTGGAGTTTGTAAAATGCACTCCTAGGGATGGTGGAGAATTTCTCCACGAATCTCAGGGAGGCCGAATGCCAACGCATTCGGCCCCCCAAAATTGTTGGTGAAATTCTCCGCCACCCCCCCGCCACCCCCCCGGGATGGGACTTACCTCCCTCAAAAGTCCCTCTCGGCGGCGGGTCCTGGCAGGAGTTCGGCGGTGTTTCGTTGGGGGCGGGGGCGGCGGCCAGTGTTCTGACCAGCCGCCGCCATTACAAAATAAAGTAAAAAAAACCCCACACACCCGTATTAGCCTATGTAACAATTAACGTAGCCTATCACGGCTAGATTTCCAAAGTCACCTGTGATAGGCTACGTAATGATGAACGTAGCCTATCACGGCTGACTTTGGAAATCTAGCCGTGATAGGCTACGTTAATCGTTATGTAGCCTATCACGGGTGTGTGTTTTTGTTTTTGTTTTACTTTTGTATTTCGCGGCCGGGTAGATGGGGCGCTTCTCCCCGGCCTGAATTTCAGCCAGGCAAGGCGGGGCGCCTCCCCCCCGGCCTGAACTTCGGGGGGAGAACTGAAGCGCCTCCCCCCCACCGCGAAGCAAGCTGCGGGACCAGGTAAGTCCCTTTCGTACATCCCTACTCTGGACCATAGCTGCCACCTGAGGATCCAGGAACAATTTTTGGTAGAAGAGCACTCCCAAACTCTGAACCTACAATTTAAAGGGAATGTGATCCTTTCAAGGACAGCCATTTCCACAAGTAGCTGGTCCAGTGACTCTCCATATTCAACATTGTATTGTAGATAGGGATGGCAGAGAATTCCGCCATGGATCTTGGGGAGGCCGAATGCCAGTGCATTCGGCCCCCCAAAATCTGTGGCGGAACGGCCTGCCCCCCCATCCCCCTGCGGATCCCCCCGGGATGAGACTTACCTGGGGCGGATCTTCCGGGTGGTGGCGGCTGCGGCAGCGGCTGCAGCAGCTGGTCTTCCGACCGGCTGCCGCCGCCGCCATTTGCAGGTTTTTGTTTTGTTTTACATCCACGTGATAGGCTACGTAGGTTTTTACGTAGCCTAAAATGTCTGGGTAAAAAAAAAAAAAGGCATACGCAAATGGCGGCGGCTATGGCTGCCGCCATTTGCGTTCATTATATTGGGCCATCTTAGTCTACGTAAATAATTACATAGACTAAGATGGCGAAAATAAGGGGAACGCAAATAGCGTCCACTACGCTATTTGCATTCCCCTTATTTTCGCCATTTTAGTCTACATAAATATTTACGTAGATTAAGACATCAAAAATAAGGAACGCAAATGGCGGCAGCCATAGCCGCCGCCATTTGCGTATGCCTTTTTTTTTTTTACCCAGAGCCCTCTGCGGCCGGAAATCCGGCTGCGGACGGCTCTGGCCTGGCTGGGCCTAGCCGGCTGCTCCGCAGCGGAGCACAGCCGGCCAAGGAGGATTCCGGGGGGGGGAGGAATGGAGTGCCTCCCCCCCGTCTAGGATTCCGGGGGGAGGGACGGAACGCCTCCCCCCCCATCATCAGCATAATCTGCAAACAGGTAAGTGATTTTCGTACATCCCTAATTGTAGAGATTGAGTTCAAATTCATTCACCTTCATCCAGTCCATCACTGATTTTAAACACCTACTCAGGAGAGGAAATGGCTGACTTAGATCTGGTGAAAAGAAGAATTAGATGTTGAATTCTTTTTTGCCTCAAGCAAAGATATTTTGAAGCAGATAACATGTGCATTGCACATGTGATTACAGAATATTGGGATTTAGATGAATGGAATGAATTACAACGAACATGTTAATCTTGTTTCAATGACAAATGGCTTAATGAAGCCTCCCCCAATCCTAGCCAAGATATAAATATGAATATTGAGGGGGAAAAACAACCCTTTAACATGATTAAATTGAAGGGACTGTTGGATTGCAAAACAAATCAAATTAGGACATTTTTTTCCCCCCAGCCTGATCACTGTGTCTGCTAATTATAAGATCAGTGTCACTGGCAATTTGGTTAGCATTTATATTACTGAAATGCACTTTTGAACCTTAAGACAATGTCGAAATCTTAGTCAGTTTAAAAAGTGGGATGTCCACCCACATTCTGCAGTTAAAGTAACCCTTCCTGAACCCAACCCAAACTCTGAATCGAACCACTGAACCGTCTTTGGCACCAAGAAGATGCATACTTTATCGCCTGATAGCTGTGCCTTTGCAGGAGTGATTTTCAGTGGGATCAGCACTGGGGAGAGAAGGGTTAAACATCACCTTCCCTTGCATTGTGGGCCTGAGAACAATCACCTTATGCACCATATGCACCTTTAAAAATTAAATTTTTTAATTTAAAAAATTAAAGGTTTTTTTAAGAAATGAAACAAAACACTGAGATCATCCATGATGCATTAAGCATCACATGGGGTTTGACCCTTAGTCTTTGAAGGTTGTGTTCTGAGTATGAATTCCATCATTGGATTTTCACATGAAACATAGGGATGGCGGAGAATTTCTGAGAATAGAAATGAAATAAAGAAATAAATAATGGTCAAGAACGATTGGAGTTGCAGTCCAAAACATCTGGAGGGCACCATGTTGGGAAGGCTGCTCGACGAACAATGTCATGATGATTGTTAGCAGTGCCTAGAAGCCTCTGACCAAAACTAGAGCAATAGGCAAGACCCAGAATCTAGAAAGTACCTCCATTTCAGATGGAATCCAGAAAAATTCCTGGTGGCATCTCTGCACCCATGGATGGTCAGATTCACCAAAGCCTGAGGATAATCATTGTTTGGAATTGCTGCAAGCAAGTTTTGTTTGGTTGTGCTTTTCCTAGCCATGTTTATGCTGATGGGAAAGTGAGGCTTTAGCAGTAGCATGATACCCCTTCCAATCTGAAATGCTCAGCCTCTCGTGCAGGGATGGGAAACCTGTGGCCCTCTAGCTGTTGTTGGATTACAGCTTCCACAATCCCTCACCATTGGCCATTCTGGTTGAGGCTAGGGTGTGTGACAATTTAGCTTTTTGCTCACAAAACATGTGAACATGCCCTGTTTGGGGCTCCAAATGCAAGCACGAGTGTGAGCATGTGTCCACTCAGAATATGCATAAATTGTGCATGTTCACATTTGTCCCATTCCTGATTCCCAGTTTGATTTGCGCAAATTTCCTACTTCGCACAAATTTCCTCTGTAGACTGAATCAGCCCTGCTTTAGTCTATGGAGGAAGGTTGCGCAAATTAGGGGAAACTTCTGCAAATCTCCTGTTCAATCGCTGCTCGATTTACACAAGTTTCCCTTTCGCATAGAGTGAGCAGGGATCGTGAACATGAACCAGGCATGAGATGAGTGGTGAGACAATGTTCAGAGAATTCTGGTGATCTTGAACATCACTTGCTCACCCATCCCTAGTTGGGGCTGATAGGGCTTGGAGTCAAACAACAGCTGGAGCACCACAGGTGCTTGTATAATATATGACTCCCCAAACCAAATGCAGCCATGTTTTGTGGCCTGGGAGATACTTGACACACAGCCCACCCTGTTTTTGTAGTCATATTAGGCAGGCAGGAAAAATGGGAGGTTTATCAAGTCCCTGGTAGGCTCCCATACTTGGCTGTTAGGCTGCATTCTCCTTGGTGGGTCACAGGTTCTGAGGGTCTGGTAAAGTGAATTTGGCCTTTACCAGGAAGATGTGAGTTCAAATCCCTAATTCTGCCATGATGTTCCAGGGATGGGGGAGAAATTCATTCAGCTTACATTTTAATGCAGATATACCGAATTTCACATTGCTGAACCACTATCCAAACCAAAACTCATTATCCTTCAAAAGTTGCACTTTATCTGAATTTTGTAGTGGGCATCGCCAATGAAACAATGCACACAAAAATAAGATGTCAGGAAAAATAACATTCAAAAATACATTATATTAAGAAAACCACTTGCAAAATGTGCGCGTATTAAGGCAAAAATGCACACAAAATGCATGCATTAGGAGGAATGAGCACAAAAATGCTTATGAATTTCCATGCATTTTTAAAATACATTTTCAATAGGGATGGGGGAGAATTTCTACCTGAAACTTCGGGGGGCCGAGTGCCAATGCATTCGGTCCTCCGAAGGTTGTTCTGGGAGAAATTCTCCACCCCCCCGCACCCCCCAGGATGGGACTTAACTTTCACAAATGTCCCTCCCGGCGGTGGGTCCCAGCGGCGGTTTGGCAGGTCTTCGTCAGGGGTGGGGGCGGCAGATGGTCTTTCGACTGGCTGCCGCCGCCGCCATTCCAAGAAAAGTTAAAAAAAAATGCCCCTTTGATAGGCTACATAACGATTAACATAGCCTATCATGGCTAGATTTGCAAAGTCAGCCGTGATAGGCTATGTTAATCGTCACATAGCCTATCATGGGTGACTTAAAAAAAAAAAAAAAAGCGCGTACAGCTAATGGCGGCCCCCATAGGGAGCTGCCATTCGCATTCCTTATTTGGTCCCTGTAGTCTACATAAAGATTTACGTAGACTACGGCGAAAATAAGGACAACGCAAATAGCGTTGCCCTTATTTTCACCGTAGTCTACGTAAATCTTTACGTAGACTACAGGGACCAAATAAGGAACGCGAATAGCAGCTCCCTATGGGGGCCACCACTTGCGTATGCGCTTTTTTTTCAAAGTCACCCGTGAGAGGCTACGTGACGATTAACGTAGCCTATCACGGCTGACTTTGCAGATGTAGCCATGATAGGCTACGTTAATCGTTATGTAGCCTATCACAGGGGCGTTGTTTTTTTTTTTCTTTTGAAGTTCGAGGCCGGGGAGACGGGGCGCTTCTCCCCAGCCTGAATTTCGGCCAGGTGAGGTGGGAAGCCTCCCCCCCCGGCCTGAACTTCAGGGGGAGCAGCGAAGCGCTTCTCCCCCACCGCGAAGCAAGCTGCGAGACCAGGTAAGTGACTTTGGTGCATCCCTAATTTTCAAAGTTCAGGATGAACCACACGTAAGACTGGAGAAATTCTCATAGTTTGAGATAAACCTAATTTAAGATTGGATAAATGAGAAACAGAAATAAACTGAAATTGACAGATTTGTCCTTCCCCAAAAGCTCACAACTTGGGTAAGTTACTAACTTTCACCCTACCCTTTCCTCGAAGGGCCATTGGGATTATAAATTGGGTTAGGCCTGTTAACTTCAGCCTTCGAAGAAGGACAGTTTCCTGAATTACATACTGTAACAACCTGTAAATTTGAAGCCATCTCTTCTTGCATTATAAAAGCTACTTTGGTTGTTTCTCAAACACTTGCACAGCCCTAGCTCAAAAAATACTGTAATAAAATGCCTAATTTAAAGACAGTGTATCATATAAATGCAGTGTCGAAGGATTATAGTCAAGAATTTGGCATGCAGCTCGCCTCTAATTCCCGTAAGCATTATTTTGTTAACTTACATAATACTGTCAGCGTCACTGATGCTGAAATAGAAAAGCAAAAGCAAGTTGGCCAAATGGTAATAGAAAGAACAACATACACCCCCCACCACACACACACACACACACACACACACACACATAGACATGGCAAGGGTAACAAAGAAAAAGCTGGGCAGTTCTTCATCTCCACTGATTGCATGCATTCTAGCTCCTGGAATTAAAGGAAATCAGTTATGATGGTTGGAAGAATAAAGCAGCCTTGTATTTTATGGCTTGCCTTGTCACCCATAGGTGACAAGGAATTCCACGTGTGGGAATGCATGAAATTCCATGTACATGAGCGAGCAGGATCTCTGTTTCCCTACTTCCCTAATTCTCCTGTGTGAGCCACAGAGAGGGAAGCTGTTCTCTCAGCTCCATTCCTCCTCCACCAGTCCACTTGGTAGAAGGCAATTTAATAGCATGTTAACAAGCTAGTATCCTGTGGTTTCCTGCTGGTTACAAAAGGGGGGTCTTCCCATCCTCTGCAGGCAGCCTAGAAATTCAGATACTAACCTCTTGGCAGACAAGAAGAAGAAGAGCTGGTACCTTTGTTGGTTTATTTATTTACCCCTCTGGGTGGTGTACAGTACACTAAAACATACGGTACAAATATCAAAACAAAAAACAAAAATAAAAACAGCACTGAATATAACCAAGATAAAACCAGCAGCTAGGTGTGTACGAACCCCACTTACCTGGGTCTGCTGGGGGGTCTGCAGGGGGGGAAGGAAATCCGGTCCTCCCCCCGGAACCTTCCCCGGCCGGCTCCTCTCTGCGGAAAGTCCGCGGAGCCACTGGCTGGGGCCAGTGACTGCCTGACTTCCAGCCTCAGATGGTCTTTGTCCGCAAATGGCTTCCAGCATAGTGGATGCCATTTGCGTCCTGCACTTTACTGTGATAGGCTACACGAAGATTTATGTAGCCTATCACGTTAAAGAGCAGGGACGCAAATGGTGTAGCGGACGCCATTTGCATCTGCAGTCTGGTGATACGGCCATGGCGGCCGTATCACTGGGTCTTTGGAGCCGGCAGCAGGGAGGATCCGCCAGCGAGGACTTCGCACTGGAAGACGAGGTAGAAGATCCGATCCTCCACAGACTTCGGGGGGCTGGATTCAATAGAATCCATCCTCATTGGGTTCCGTGGAGGATTTCTCCAACATCCCTACCAGCGGCAAAGGATAAAACCATACAACAGTGGTTGAAGGTGGTTCAGAAGTTGCAACTGGTGGAGAATGTGGCAGCTCACCTGATTAAAGTGTAATTGGTTCCATTGTCATATTGCTCTAACAGTCATGAAGTTTTTCCTGCTGTTCAGCTGGAATCTGGCTTCCTCTCACTTGAGCCCATTATTCTGTGTCCTGCACTCTGGGATGATCGAGAAGAGATCCTGGCCTTCCCCTGTGTGACAGCCTTTCAAGTACTTGAAGAGCACTATTCTATCTCCCCTCAGTCTTCTCTTCTCAAAGCTAAACATGCCCAGTTCTTTCAGTCTCTCTTCATAGGGCTTTGTTTCCAGTCCCCTGATCATCTTTGTTGCCCTCCTCTGAGCCCTCTCCAGTTTGTCTGCATCCTTCTTAAAGTGTGGTGCCCAGAACTGGACACAGTAGTCCAGATGAGGCCTAACCAGTGCTGACTAGAGGGGAACTAGTACTTCCTGGGATTTGGAAGCTATGCTTCTACTAAAGCAGCCCAAAATAGCATTTGCCTTTTTTGCAGCCACATCACATTGTTGGCTCATATTCAGTTCATGATCCTCAACAATTCCAGGATCTTTCTCGCTTGTAGTGTTGTTGAGCCACATATCCCCCATCTTGTAACTGTGCATTTGGTTTCTTTTTCCTAGGTGCAGAACTTGGCATTCATCCCTATTAAATTTCATTCTGTTGTTTTCTGCCCAGTGCTCCAGTCTATCAAGATCACTTTGAATTTTGTTTCTGTCATTTCTTTTACTATTTTATATCTCCACAGGTCACAGGGAAGGGTAAAGGGGAAGTACTGAACCACCTTCCCATCCCTTGGAAATTTTATTCAGCAATCCTTCTGAGATTTGAGAAGGAACTACCCAGATACTTTCTAGGAAAGGAAGACAAAGGTCTCAGATGAAGGTATGGATGAATTCTGCTTCCAGTACTATATCTTGCCATTTTCCTGCCCTCTTTCATCTTGTTACGGTCACACCCTTTCCTGGTTCAGTTTTGTCCTTCTCTGTTCTCACTCCCTACTAGGTAATTCCTTTTATAGGATCCTCCTATAAGGTACTTTCTGTGTCTTGATATTAACCATCTGAGGCTGCAAATAGAGGTTGTGATTGGGGACGGCAACACAATGTTGTGGTGCAGACAGAGTGCTCCTGTTCAGGGTTCCAGCCAGCTAGCCATGCCAGGATACACATTCCATTCCTCTTTCCCTCTCCTCATTTCCCTCTCCCCCACCCACTACCATCAGTCAGCATTCCATAGCCACTCCTCCTTGAACTGCTTTCATGGTTTCTAGAGCCCCTCACAGTACTTTTCTCTCTAAATGTTTTTTGTACCAATCCATAGTGGAACCCAGGCCTCACCAGTGCCCAACAATGTTCCACCCTCACCATGATGGAGGCAGAACAGGACAAAGGGAGTGGCAGAGAGATCTGCCACACCAGCCAAAGAAGCCACTTCGCAATGCTCTGCTCTCATTGCTCTCAATGCTGGTCAGAGGATACTTCCTGATGAGAATTCAGGCTTGCTCACCACTCTGATCTACTAGGAGGCATGGCCCTGCTCAGCCACTGCTTCAGCCTTCGCCTTGCTCTCCTTCTCCTCACCCTGCTGTTGACTTCTCAGAGCTCCATGGTCCGAGGAAGGTAGGCTAGCTATATCGTAAGAAAAGCTGTCTTCTTCATATTGTGATTGCATTGCCCACATCAGTCCATCCAGATCATGTCTACCTTTAAGAACTTAAGAACATAACATAAGAAGAGTCATGCTGCATCAGACCAAGGGTCCATTTAGTCTAGCATTCTGTTCACACAGTGGCCAACCAGCTGTCGACCAGAAACTCACAAGCAGGGCATGAGCGCAACAACACTCTCCCACCCATGTTCCCCGGCAAATGGTGTACATAGGCTCACTGCCTCTAGCACTGGAGGTAGCACATAGTCATCAAGACTAGTAGCCATTGACAGCCTTTTTCTCCAGGAATTTGTCTTTTAAAGCCATCCCCTTTTAAAGCCATCCAAACTGGTGGCCATCACTACTTTCTTTTTAGCTTTGAAAAACTAGCTATTCTGTGATCAGATGGATTTTTTCTTCACTTTTGTCTTTGAGCAAAGATCTATTTATGAGCCATAAATAGTTCTAATGTGTACTCAGCCCTGCACTGTTTTCCTAAGTGAAAAAATGCATTTCAGCTGTTTTTCTCCCTTACTACTGTTAACAATAAATTATACATACCTTGACAATATCAACTTAAATGAAAAGAACTAAAAACAAAAAGTGCTTAATTTTACAGCCTTGATGTTGCAGGCACTTCACTTTCCTTATTAACTTTGCATTTCTTTATTTAAAAATACAGTTTGGGTCCACATAATTTGTGAAAACATCCTCTCAGGATGCAATGAGGTGAGACAGTCAAGACTCAAACCTGCTGTGTTGTTTTGGTTTTTAGTACTACCTGCCAGAGCATAAGAAAATGCACCACAGCATGCTAATCCCCTAATGGTTACGCATATATTACAAGGTAACCCTTCTTCCTATACAGAGACAAAATGAAATCAGGTCTTGGTTCTGCGTCTGCAGGGTTGTATTGTTGTTGTTCAGTCGTTAAGTTGTGTCCAACTCTTTGTGCCCCCATGGACCATAGCACGCCAGGCCTTTCTGTCCTCCGCTCTCTCCTGGAGTG
Source organism: Heloderma suspectum (assembly GCF_057233095.1). Taxonomy (NCBI): domain Eukaryota; kingdom Metazoa; phylum Chordata; class Lepidosauria; order Squamata; family Helodermatidae; genus Heloderma; species Heloderma suspectum. Next base: position 179,583,948 of record NC_139461.1, read on the forward strand.
TGCTCAAGTTCATATTCATTGCATCGGTGATGCTATCTAGCCATCTCATCCTCTGCCGTCCCCTTCTCCTTTTGCCTTCGATCTTTCCCAGCATCAGGGTCTTTTCCAGTGACTTTTCTCTTCGTATTAGGTGGCCAAAATATTTGAGCTTCAGCTTCAGTATCTGTCCTTCCAATGAGCAGTCAGGGTGCAGGGTTGTATACAAGATGATAATTCCTGAAGAGTTGGGGTAGCTGAGTGCTAGCTATGCTGTTTATTTGTTTTATTTTTGCATGTTGGAAGACAGTGAGATATTGTATTGCCTTTACATGCCAGACTAGACTAGGGACATCAGTTGCAGGGACAGAGCAGATTATTCAGCAAACCTGAGTTTCTTTGAGCCCCACATGTGGGAACCACATCCAAGATTTGTGGAGACGGCCTCATGTCAGAAAGCATCATTCTCAGAGACTGCTGAACCCTAGATTCTCTCATTTTAGAAAGTTAGGACTGTAGCTATCCCAACTCTGTTCCTCATCCCTCATCATAAACCCCTTGAGAACTGAATCTGAAGTGATGCCTATCACTTAAATTCAGCATATGAACTCCATCTGTCTGTTCAGCTTTTTCACCCATCCCATGATGTGTGTGATTCTTTGAATATTTGCACTTGGGAATTGACCTGAAGTAAATTTGAAATAGAACTGTGTATATCTTTACCTTTACAGTTTAGGGCCAGGAGAAAAGTTGAAAAATGTGTGTGTGTGTGTGTGTGTGCACATGCACGTGTGTAAGGGGGTGGGAAAGCAAAATATACTGAGCTACCTAAATGTATATACGTGTTATTAGTCTCTGTTGTCATGGTTTTACAATAAATATTCCCCAAATATTAATCTCTTCTGGGACCAAAACAAAACAAAAGTCTTTTGGCTTTTAAATGCAGGAAAGTAAGGATGGAGTTGGCTTGTCTGGTTCATCTGTTGTGTTTACCACACAGTTTAAGCTATTGTGCAGTGTGATTAATGATTTACTAAAATATAATCTCCTAGGATTACCTTGCCTTGTCAATGCACCAGCAAACATGACCATTCCTTCTTCAGGAGCTACAAAGAGAATTATCTGTATTTTAAATGGAATTAAATTCATCACTTCCTGCACTGAAATAGGAATCATTGGTTTGGTTTTTGCTGTTGCTGCTGCTGCTGTTGTTGCTTGTTTTCTTTTATCTTTCTGCATTTTCCATTAGAGAGAGAGAAAAAATAATAATAATGTTATCCATCTCTGTGAGGAAACACAGACCTGAAGCTATTACTGTACCATTGATGTCATTAGGATTAAATATTCTCTCAGCATTCCCCTTTTATTTCAATAAAACCCATTATCTGTTTGTGCTAAGTAAAACACTATTGAAAAGCAGCTCTGCCCCAAATGCCATTGGGTTTAAATAGACGCTTGTCTATCTCCTTTTTTGTTTTTCTTGTGGGTGGTGGTGGGTGTAGTGGTGTGGAATGTCCGTGTGAACATGCTAAAAATGTTTCCTTGAGATTAATATATCCTTGTAGGTTGCCCAAAACAGGAGATGAAAATCTTTGTTAATAAAGCACTTAGCAATGCACAACCAAAATGGCATGACATTTTTTTACCTGCCCCAGAGTTAATGTAGATTCTACTTTCCTCCTAATAGTGAATCTTCTGAGACACATGAGTCATAAAGTTAGATGGACGAAAAATAGTAATTCCTATAATCTGTCTCCCCTTTACTGCCTGAAATGCTAGGACATTGTGGCTGCAGGGCTGTCAACTGACCAGACATATCACCGTGACTGCTTTTGTGACTTTAACAGCAGCTTAACCTGAAGAAATTAGAAGTTCTTTGCTATGGATGGTTGAGCTGGCTCAGGATGAATTCACATTGGCTGGCAATAAGGAGAGCTATTTCCACACCCGCACACAACCCTATTAGGGAAATAACTCAGTTTATGCTGAGCCAATCTGGATCACATGGCACCTGCAATAAGGGGCACTATGGGGCCCTAGGGGGCCCTAGCCCCACTATGTCTTCAAGCCCCATCTCCTGAGAAGCCTTCCCACAACTAGCCATCAAATTTAAATGTCTACACTCTTCAATTCCCTTCTGTATCACCATGATAATTGCCAACACAATTCCAAATTCTTCGAAAGACATAGATTTGGGAAGCAAAATATAGCTGTTAAATAGAGATCCTTAGAATGTGAGCCCCTTGGGGATGGAAATATTGATGTTTTGTTTTGTACTCCTTCTCTGAGCTGATTGGATAGAACAGGATATAAACAAGCAAGCAGGGCTGATCCCACCATTAGGTAGAATGAGGCAGCTGCTTCAACTGGCAAGATGCTAGGGGGTGGGGGGCAGCATGGAGTGGTGGCAAGATGCTGCAGGACAGAGATGTGTGTCTGCCTCATATGGCTGCCCTCAGGTGTGGTACACAAAACTGTCCAGTCATTAGTGGTGAAGTAAGATTCAGCTGCTAATTTGGTCTTCTTCAGTACCTGGAATGGGAGTGGGGTACCATTTTGCCTTAGGAAGCAAAATGTCTTGGACCAGCCCTGCACACAAGCCTCCTTCCCCCTTTTCCTCCCATCCAAACACTCACCCACTTATTTTGATCCTAGCTGTAGTAGTGTCAATGGAAGGCTCCACTCCAAGTCGATTTGGGAAATGCCTCCCCTCCACCCCAAGGACTGAGTGAATGGGTTTCATCAGTGAATCTGGAAACATCAATAACAAGGGATGTGTGGGGAGGAAGAGGGAGAGCCAAATGAACTGATGTGGCAAGTTGCACATGGTCCAATTCTACAAATTGGAACATAAGAATTAGCCTTATAACAGGTCAGACTCCTTGTTCATCTAGTCCAGTATTGTCTGCTCTAACTGGCAGTGGCTCTCTAGGGTCTCAGACAGTAGTCTCACATCACCTGATCCTAAAAATAAAAAAGAAACACAACACAATAAAAAAAACTAGAGACGTCAGGGATGGAAGCTGAGCTTTAGTCCCTCCCCAAGTCAATACCTTTTAGAAAATCTCTTAAAATAAGCAAGAATGCAAGATGAGCAGAACATAGGGCAGAAGAACAAACCCATGGACCAATTAAGGAACAAAATGTTGGAAAGACTGCTCATTGCTAGCAGAACACCACGCTAACACAGTGTGTGTGGAAGGAGCATATGCACCTCATTGTGGTGGATCAGGCGAGCACACTGTCCTCTGGTCCAATCAAAACAGAAATGAAGACTGGACTAGGTTGTTTATGTGGCAGGTCACATCTTGCATAGATGTGGGCCACACATGGATAAGAAGTTCCATGTTATCTGCCAGGCCATCCCTGTGCATCTGCCTTGGACCTCTTGAGTGCTGCAGATAATTTGTGGGAAGCTTCTTGGCTGCACAGTCAGTTCATGCAGAGGTCATAGGCTCCACCATTTCCCTATATCAATGGAGCTGATATAGGGCAACTATATCAGTTGCCTTATATCAACCCAGACCATACCCAACACTCTATTGTAGCTACAAACAGAGGAAGATTGGTAGGGGCATGTAATCTTTCAAGGAAGCTTGTCCTCTATTGAGGAAGCACTGTTAACCTTTTGAGGCACCCTGGGATTCTCAAAACACAGTTTGAAAACCACTGTTCTAGTTCATCTGATGTATCCTTCTGCATGGTCAGCAAGCATGAATGGAGCAGTTGACATTAATAGTGCAGTTAGGTACTTTTAGACTCGGGACTTTATGTTCTTATGCTGCCACTGCCACCACCACCACCATTATTTAGATGGCAATAGGTTACTTCACTTCCTTAAAAATGTGATAAGCCAGCCTTGCTACATTCAGGGGCCTTCCTGCTCATTCTGCAGAGTGGGGTCCCTCATCTTCTGCCCCAAAGTCCTGATGGCAGCACTGCTCAAGATTGTTCTCAGACCACAGTTCGTACGTACTGTTGGTCTTCTTGACTATACGGTTCAGGGGGGATTTTTATTAGCAAAGAAAATGCACATTTCATTTCATGTTAAATTGAAAGCAATCACTTATTTTTCTGTATAAAACAGCTGGCATCATATTAATCATGTAACACTTATGCATTTCTTGTATGCTTTAACCAAGGAAGGCACATCACTCTCACTTGACTATTAAATGTCATAAATCAACTTGTTGTTGTTGTTCAGTCGTTCAGTCGTGTCTGACTCTTCGTGACCCCATGGACCATAGCATGCCAGGCCTTCCTGTCCTGCGCTCTCTCCCGGAGCGTGCTCAAGTTCATATTCATTGCATCCGTGATGCTATCTAGCCATCTCATCCTCTGCCGTCCCCTTCTCCTTTTGCCTTCAGTCTTTCCCAGCATCAGGGTCTTTTCCAGGGAGTTTTCTCTTCGCATTAGGTGGCCAAAATATTTGAGCTTCAGCTTCATTATCTGTCCTTCCAATGAGCACTCAGGGTTGATTTCCTTTAGGATGGAGTGATTTGACCTCCTTGCAGTCCAGGGGACTCCTAAGAGTCTTCTCCAGCACCACAGTTCGAAAGCATCAATTCTTCGGCGCTCAGCCTTCCTTATAGTCCAGCTCTCACAGCCATACATTACTACTGGGAAAACCATAGCTTTGATTAGACGGACCTTTGTCGGCAAGGTGATGTCTCTGCTTCTTACTATGCTGTCTAGGTTGGCCATAGCTTTCCTCCCAAGGAGCAAGCGTCTTTTAATTTCATGGCTACAGTCACCGTCTGCAGTGATCTTGGAGCCCAAGAAAGTAAAATCTGTCACTGCTTCCATTTCTTCCCCTTCTATATGCCAGGAAGTGATGGGGCCAGATGCCATGATCTTAATTTTTTAATGTTGAGTTTCAAACCAGCTTTTGCACTCTCCTCTTTCACCCTCAACAAGAGGCTCTTTAGATCCTCTTCGCTTTCTGCCATTAGGGTGGTATCGTCTGCATATCGGAGGTTGTTGATAATTCTCCCAGCAATCTTAATTCCGACCTCTGATTCATCCAACCCGGCATTTCTCATGATGTACTCTGCATATAAGTTAAATAAGCAGGATGACAATATGCAGCCTTGTCGTACTCCTTTCCCAATTTTGAACCAATCGGTTGTTCCATGTCTGGTTCTTACTGTTGCTTCTTGACCCTTGTACAGGTTTCTTAGGAGACAGGTAAGGTGGTCTGGTACTCCCATCACTTTAAGAATTTGCCAGAGTTTGTTGTGATCCACACAATCAAAGGCTTTAGCGTAGTCAATGAAGCAGAAATAGACGTTTCTCTGGAATTCTCTTGCTTTCTCCATGATGCAGCGAATGTTGGCGATTTGATCTCTAGTTCCTCTGCCTCTTCTAAACCCAGCTTGTACTTCCGGTAGTTCTCGGTTCGCATACTGCTGAAGCCTAGCTTGTAGGATTTTGAGCATCACCTTGCTGGCATGTGAAATGAGCGCAATTGTGCGGTAGTTTGAACACTCTTTGGCATTGCCCTTCTTTGGAATTGGAATGTAAACTGACCTTTTCCAGTCTTGTGGCCACTGTTGAGTGTTCCAGATTTGTTGGCATATTGAATGCAGCACTTTAACAGCATCATCTTTTAGGATTTTAAATAGCTCGGCTGGAATACTGTCATCTCCGCTAGCTTTGTTGTTACTAATGCTTCCTAAGGCCCACTTGACTTCACTCTCGAGGATGTCCGGCTCAAGTTCAGTGACCGCACTCTCATGGCTATCAGGGACATTCAGATCTTTCCTGTATAGTTCTTCTGTGTATTCTTGCCACCTCTTCTTAATCTCATCTGCTTCTGTTAGGTCCCTGACTTCTTTGTCCTTTATCATGCCCGTCTTTGCACAAAACGTTCCCTTGAGATCTCCAATTTTCTTGAAGAGATCTCTAGTCTTTCCCATTCTGTTGTTTTTCTCGATTTCTTTGCATTGTTCATTTAAGAAGGCCTTCTTGTCTCTCCTTGCTATTCTCTGGAACTCTGCATTCAGTTGGGTATATCTTCCCCTTTCTCCCTTGCTTTTAGCTTCCCTTCTTTCGTGAGCTACTTGTAAAGCCTCATCAGACAGCCACTTTGCTTTCTTGCAGGTGAAGCTCCCAGTGAACTTACTGTTAAAATTCTACCACCAAACTGAACAGAGAGTCAAAGTGATATCTCTGCAACTGAGGGAAGTTCATCCCTTCTGTGGAGGATGTTGCTAGATGTGATCATTTTACTGCTCAGGTACTTGAAAGTACTTCTGAAAACATAGGTTTGTCATAGGAAGGAGCTAAATATTAAATGAAAAATCCAAGGAGGCATAACTCCTTGCCATATCTTTCTCACTTGCCATTTTTTGGTTTGGTCAGTTCAGATAATCCAGCAGAGCTGGCAGCAGGTGTCAGCAACTCTTCTCCTGTTCCAACATGCATTCCCCTAGCTAGGAACGTCAGAGGAATCCATTTTGGGTGTGAGGTGAAGAGATTGTGTAGAAGAAATCAGTGGCCAATATGCATGTGTGAACCAGCCCTTTCCTTTATCTCTGTACACCACTCATTGTTTCCTTCAGATTGCATATATGGGTAGATGGTATATGAAGTTTATTCAATTGTCAAAGTTACAGTTAAAAAAAATGCAAAGAATTTATTCACTCACCGTTTTTGAATCATCAAACTGCAAAAATTGCAATTTGGACTTCAGTTGCCAAGTAATTCCATCACAAAATAAGGGGAGGCATTATCTCCAGACATTCTAGAGGTGAAAGAGGCAGCATTGTCTTCAGTGTTGCTTCACCTACCCACAAACCCAAACCAGATTCCCCAATGGTTCTCCTTGACTTGATTTGGCTATAAATAGTAGAATCATGGAATTGGAGGGGGGCTTGTAAGCCATCAAATCCAACCCACTGCAGGAAACTTTGAGCTAGAGCATCATGAACAGATGTCTGTTCAGCCTCTGCTTGAAGACCTCCAGTGACGGAGAACTCACCACATATCATTCACCAGAACAGAACTAGGTAACTGGTTCTATTGTTGACCTACTCTTGAAATCTACCCTCCTGTAACCTAAGCCCATTAGATGTAGTCCTGCCCTCTGGGGCAGCAGAGAACATGTGGGCTATTTGTAGATCCTCATTCTTGGTGACCTGAACTTCCTTCAATTTCTTATACATGGCCTTTTAACATTTTCAGCCCATCACTAAGCATTTTGTGGAGCTACATTGGTTTTTTTATGTCTCCCATTTCTGTTTTTCACTGGATTTGTTTGTGATTGTGCCTTCAGGAACTCCGTCAGGAACTCCCACCTGCCTTGGGCTCCTCCACCTGTCAGTGTATCTAACTCTGGAATCCTACATAGCATTTCTCTTATTAAGTTCAAATTTCCTACATGTTTGGCTATGGCTACACTCTTCTTTTGCTTTCCATAAGATCAAGAATTCCAACAATATATGGTAACTTTTCCCCAAAGCTCCCACTACTGTAATCTCATCAAGCAACTCCTATCTGTCGGCTAGGATGAATTTGAGGATAGTTGACCTGCTTGCTACTTCCTCCATTTTCTGAAAGAGGACATTGTCAACAAGGCATGTCAAAAGCCTATTCATGATTCCATGCTTACTGGAGTTTGTCTCTCAACAGTTATCAGGGTAGATGAAATTCCCTAAGAATCCGTCCCACATTTGGATTTTAAAAATATCAAGTTCTGTCTATCCTGACTACGAAGAACTTCACAAATTTTGATAAATTCTGATTTTTTAAAAAAGGGACTGAAACAAAATTCTCACCCATCTGCACCAGCCAAATTCAATAGGTCCAGCTGTTCCAAGCATGGAGAGGAGCATGATGTACCTGTCTGCCACATAGCTGTTAAAGATGAGGAACCTGTAAAAAAAGAGAGAGTTAGCAACCTTAATTAAGCACCAACATGGTTGAATACACAGGGATCCTCAGAGCCACTCATGTTGGAAAGCTACTGAAAGCAGTTTCTTAGTTCCAGTGATTCAGAATGTCTACAGACAGTATCTTCCTTGCAGTTTCCTCCTTGTTACACTTCTCATCTTCTTCCCTGATAGCCACTTCCTACTTTTTCCCATGCTTTAAGTGCACCCTGTGAAGTGGCTGATAGTGGCTGGGCGAGAGAAAGAGTAGGGGGTGTAGTAGTCATCCAGTCTGTCAATGCCTTATTTGCCAAAAAACAAAAGTTGGTGTAAAGGAGAGGGTACACATTAACCCTAAACATTTCTCTCCATCATCTCAAAAACTAAACATTCTGAGGTTCTGAGATGGGGCTTCCAAACTGATCATCAAGGGTTCAAGGCTTTTTATGTGGTTTCCTAGACTGTTGGCCTGCTGCCTGTCTACTTGCCTTATCCAACAGTTTTTGTTGACGACAGAGCCATGGCATCTCATATTTCTCCTGCCACCCTGTGGGAGCTTTCCCAAGATGTGTGTCTGCAGGGCAAAGCCTTTTGTCTTTAGCCAGGTATCCATGTGGGTTCATCTTAATTGGGAATCATCTCAAGTTGTACTGAGTGATTGCTTTTGGGGGATTTGTTTTACTTATCTACAACAATTCAAAACTTTTTCTTGGGAGCTCCCGGGACAAGTCAGTCTACAAATTGCCTTTTCAATGAGAAATTCCAATTTTAACAACAAGTTCGTTTATCAGAGAAACAATTTTCTCTTCAACTCCTAGTTTAGTTAACAGCTCTGTAAGAGAGATGGCTGACACTTTGGAATTTGGTCTGGTTACTTTATCTTGTCTGCATACAAACCAGTTAATGTTCAGCCATCCGTATATAATATGTGTCACTGTCTCTCTGCATCTAGATATAACATTTTCAAAAGTGTCATTGTAGTGGAATAGCTTAGCATTAGATATTTTCTGATTAGCATATGTGATGGGAAACCACACACAAATCAACAAGAAATATATGCCTTGCAATCTTGCACACACTTAAACCGCTTATTGAAATAAATGAGATTTCAGATAGAAACCTTGATTATTTTCTCGATGAAATCATAATTAGACAATTGCGTGGCCACAACTTCATGGAGAAAGCACCATGAAGGCATGTGGTATTTTTGCAGTGATTTCTGCAAGTGCAAGATCAGTTTGTAAGTGTGTGTGTGTGTATGTGTGGGGGGAACCGCCTCTGTTGCAGAACTGTCTGCTCATTGTAACCAAATACTGCCTCTTCACAAAGTAGGTTTGTCTGTCTGTATTATTAACCTCCAGGTGTCAGATCTAACTCCTATGTAGCTAAGCAGTGATTCCCAACCTTCAGTCCCCAGATGTTGGTAGAGTGCAATTCCCATCATCCTCAGCCATCAACAACATCTGGAGACCACTGCAGTTGAGGGTGAGGCAGGATACACCAGAGGGAGAGGAAGGTAAAGGCAAATGTGGACTGTATTCCATAAAGGTAGGTCTCCCATCCCAGTTCATATAATCATAGCATCATAGAATCGTAGGGTTGGAAGGGGCCTATAAGACCATCGAGTCCAACTACCTGCTCAGTGCAGGAATCCAGAGCATCAGAGAGTCAGTGTGGTGTAGTGGCAAGAGCGTTGGACTAGGAGCTGGGTGATCGGGGTTCTAGTCCCCACTCGGCCATGGAAGCTCACTGGGTGACTTTGGGCCAGTCACGGACTCTCAGCCCAACCCACCTCACAGGGTTGTTGTTGTGAGGATAAAATGGAGAGGAGGATGATAATGTAAGCCGCCTTGGGTTCCTTGCAAGAGGAAAAAAGGCGGGGTATAAATGAAATAAATAAATAAATAAATAAATCCCTGACAGATGGCTTCATCTTGAATGTCTCCAGTGTGGGAGAGCCAGCAGCATGCTTTGTCCCAGAAGCTTTTATAGGGGTCAGGAGTAGCACCTGATCCGCCCCAACCTACTGATTGCAGGAGGCTTCCTCGATTCCCTCCTCAGGGTGTCAATACACCTGAACCCTGACACCAGGGATAGTTTACATGAGAAAAAGACCTTGCATGAACCGCCCCTTAGGATGAGACAAAAGAAGTTGTCACTGACTCCACTGTCCCTCATCTCCCAAAGAATCCCCTTCAGGGGCTTCTCTGAAGAGAAGAACTTTCCCAGGATATGATTGTGGTTGCAGAGCTGGGGCAAGGGGATGAAGTATACCCTTACAACTTTGCTGAGAGACCAGCACCAGATTCCATGCCTCATTGCCTCTGTCCTGTGGATATATGTGTATATCCACAGGACATATTAATTAGAGCCTATATCAAAGCCAACCATCTAAAGTAGCTTATACACTTCCAGAACTAAACTCTAGAGAGAGATGCCCTCACCCGGCACCAGCTTGTCTGGTTAAAGGGGGGGGGCATTGCGGGCGGGTGGGGTGACATGCTGCAGGGGCCTTTGATTGGTGCACCCCAGTGGCACCACCATGCAAGGAGGGGCAGGCTGAGTTGCCTTAAACTCAGCCCCCTTCTCAAACTCAGCTCTCTGGCTCAACGCAGCTAGAGAGAACTACAGCTCCGCCAGAAACGACCAAGGACACCGGCCTGCTGGAGACCGGTGTCGTCGCGCACGCTGAGGGCCCCGGCTCTTGAGGCTGCAGTGCGCCCGCCCCCTCCTTTCTCCTTGGTTATGACGAGGGACTTTGGCCTGCTGGAGAACGGCTTCGTCCTCGTTCCAGCCGCCTGGACCCAGCGTGCTTCTGCACGCCAAAATCTTGGCTTGGTGATATTGTTCGCCTCCCTCCCTCCTCGCGCTCGCTCAACCCGCCCGCCCGCCGGCTCAATCGCCTGCCCGCCCGCTCACTTGCTTGCCCTGCCCGCACGCCCACCAGCCCGCATGCCCACTCGCTCGCCCTGCCCGAACGCCCGCCCGCTTGCCTGACGGGCCCGCCGGCCACCGGGCCGGCTCACGGCCCACCTGCCGGCCGGCCTGTCTACCTGGCCGCCGGCCTTGCCGGCCTCTTCCTCCTCGTCTTGCCGTCCTCCCTGATGTGTTGCTCCCAGCGGGAGGCGTCAGCGGGCGGGTGAGCGCGGCGCCGGTGTTTGCCGGTGGCAGAGCTCCAAGCGACGGTCTGACTGCCCCCCCACTGGTCAGCCGAGCCTGCCTGTTGGAGGGGCACCTGGCTGCTGAGCCAAATCGGGGCGTGTATATCACAGCCCAATTGGTCACCTCCCATGGGCTTGGGACGTCTCCTCCCACCCAAAAAATAAATAAATTAATAATAATAATAATAATAATAATAATAATAAAATAGGAAGAGCTGCGGCTCAGTGGTAGAGCACATGCTTGGCATGCGGAAGGCCCCAGGTTTAATCCCCAGCATCTCCAGGTAGGGCTACGAAAGAATCCTGCCTGAAACTTTGGAGATCTGCTGCTGCCAGTCAGTGTCAACAATTCTGTGCTAGATGGACCCAGGGTCTGACTCAGTATAAGGCAGCTTCCTATGCTTGTATGAAAAGAAAGCTTTAATTAAATAAATAATAATATTAATATTAATAATAATAAAAATAATAAAAATTCATTAAATTACGATTATTAAATATTTAATTAATAAAATTGCGTAACAGTGGTGAATGCCTGTTTGGCACCTCCCGTGACAGGGTGCCCTCGGCTGTGGGCGCCCACGCTCAAACGCAGCTCCATCACCTTTGGCCCCTGGCTGCGCCTCTTGAAAATCTGATATTCTATCTAAACGGTAGTGCAGTGCTCCCATCTTCATCCCCAGGACTCTCTGTCTCGGTCTGGAACTCATACCCACAGATCTTAAGACTGTGGGGTGGCTGCCTATTGTCTGGGGTGCCCAGCGGCTTTATTAACTCTTTGATGGTGTCAAGAGCTCCTTAGAGGGCTCTTTCAGTCTAATCCAGTAGCCAAGTCCAGACATAGACAAAGGGATTCTTTTCAAAGATTTATTCTTCCTTTGCAACTTAACAACTCTATAGATATCAACTAGATCTGAGCAGCAGCATCCCTATGCCCTAAGTTGGAACAGTTGGTCCCTGTTTGAAAAGCAATTACTGGCAGACCCCTGAATATAAGGACTAGGGAGAATCCCTCCCCTTTTCCCTTGGATCCTCGGGGCGCAGCCGTTGAGTGCGCGCCTTCGCTAAGTCTGCTATCTGTGCTCGGTCACTCCCTTGACTGCTAACTAAAACTAGGAATGTGGGGGGGAGGAAACTCCGTCAGCTGTTGGTCCTGGGAAAGAGGAGCATGCTCCTCTCCCAGGAGTGACTGCTCTTCCTCAGCATTAGAACTACTCTGGGATCCTATGGGCTCAGTGTCCACCCTGACAGATAGCTTGCTTAAATCACCTCCTGCATCATGCCTCCTAAGAAGGGCCAGGGTGGTAAGAAAGGGAATGGGAGGGCCCCGCCCCCCCCTCCCCAAAGTCCGCTGCCAAGGCCTGATTCTGACTCAGATGTGGACGCAGACCCGGTACTGGCATCAATTTTTTCTCATTTGGAAGCTGCTGAGCATTCCTCAGGGATCCCTCCTCCTCCCCTGGCCAGGCACAAGAAATCCTCAGTGGTCCAGCACAAGCGAACACAACAGCAGACCCAACGCTCGTTGCTCCTTTCTATTTCAGATCGCCTGGACGCTATTGAGGCATCCACCTCCTCTTCATCGGCTCTTCCAGAGGACTCACCGCCTTCAGCGGAGCTCCTCCCTTCTGCTGCCTCATCTTCCCTGGGCGCACAAGCAACAACCTCGGTTTTTCCAGCTGGGGATCAGAGTGTGCCCACGATTGGTACAGCTCGTCTCTGGGTTCAGGGCACCCGGACGCCATTGAGGCCTCCATCTCGCCTTGGCAGGCTCACCATGGCAGCACCCCACCACTGTAGGCAGTCCACCTTCCTGCGGCATCTCCGTCAGCAGTGATCCAAGCAACATCCTCCTCCTTGGGGTTTCGCCCAGGCGACACAGCACACCTGAAGGCGGTCCGCCCTCATGAGGCATCTCCATCAGGAGCAATGCAAGTGGTATCGCCTCCCTTGCTCCCGGGGACCCAGACACGGCTGCCCTGGATATGGGTGAGATGACTGCACCTCACCTCAGTTGTTCAGACGGGTGACCCTTAGGGCTGTGGGGTTGCTGCCTTAGCTTACCTACCTGGGGGCGGCTGTCCCTCCCAATGTCATCTCCCTATATGACGCTCGGGCCGCCTGCAGCTCCGTCAGTCACACCCCAGTAACCCCAGCCGCTTAATGCATCATCTTACAGGGTTTTTTCCTGGATTAATTAGGATCCCTCGCCTGCCCCCGCCAGTTTTGGACATCCATGTAAGGGGCATATCATCAGATCCCTACGCTAATCCGGCGAGTTGTATTGTCACCAGGGCTACTCCTTCTCGTAATGTCTTTAGCCCGAGGAGGTGTGCGAATGGCTTGTTTAGGCCTCTCGCAGGAGGGCCGCCATTGCCCTTCTCTGCGTAAGGACCTGTTTGACCAGGACCTTTCACTCCAATTTTGACTCCTTCCCAGCTGGGGTCGGCAACAGATCTGGCAGTGGTCTCCCGCACTGGCCCTCGGCCTATGGCAGGTCCGCTGCTTCAGCACTGCTATCTGTGCTGGGAGTAAAGCCCCAATGGGCACATGCTCCCAGGACACGTGCAGTTTTCATCGTGAATGCTCCCTTGTAGCAGTCAGCACTCTTGCACCTCTTGTCCAGTGCTCGGGGAGGGGAGGGTCCCCTTGGAAAAGCTGAGGCAGTAGGAAGCTCTGGATGGCCAATGCCTAGTAAGGTTGGCGCTGATACTCTGGCTTTAAGACACTACCCAACTGGGGAACGCGTCTTAACTTGGAACATGGTTTATGCTAGGTTCTAGGGCCCCCTAGCATTTTTTCTTTAGGTCAACATAGACCATCCCTACCTCGTAAGCAACATTTCTCCTCGCTAGGCATCGACAGGTTCAGGAGAGGTTAACAATGCAGTACTGGCAGAAGGGTTTTAGCCCCCCTTTTTTCCACACCCCGTTAGCTATTCTAGGGATCTCCCTTCTCGAAATGGTGCCCAGAAAATCCTCTAGGGAGTTTATCCTGATTCGTAACCTCTCTTTCCTGAGGGCCAGTCAATTATCACAAGATCCCTGATCATCTCTGCTCAGTGTGTCACACCTCTTCGATGAGGCAGCTGTCTTTGTCTGGGATCCCGGCCACGGGTCCCTGATGGGCATGTGCTACATGGAGTCCAAAGATGGTGGTCATTGTTCTGACCTAACGCAAGTATTGCTTTCCTTTTTCTGTTACTTCGGTGCCCCTTAGCTCACAAAGGCTGAGGGCCTGTCTCCCACAGCAACATTCGGTGAAGCCAATCTGATACCCTTAGGTGTTATTCTCACCTCCCTCAGGACAATTTTCAGGTCTGTTAGGCACAGCTCCAATTAGTTATACATCAGACATGGCTTCAACTTAGTAGGGCTTTAATGGCACCTCCTTTCGGAAGCGTAAGCCTCTCCTCAAAGCCGGACTGCGGACTCACATGGTTCCGCCCCTACCCCAAGGGGTTTCAGATTCTTAGGGCAGGTCCAATCGTGCAGTGGGTAAAGGCCTGTAGAGTGGAGGCTGCCGCTCCTGCCAAGCACATTGAGGGTTAACCTTATAGCCAAGTCAGTAACCCCCCCCTTCGCTATGACAACATGACCACGTTACTCATTCTCCGTCCTCCCGAAATTGGAGGGTCATGTCATGTGTCAGTGTGTTCGCGCTCCAGAGTCAGTATTATAACATCTGGTTCTGGGTCCACCATGTGCTGGGTTAGGCAAACCCAATTGTCGATCCCTTGTCATGAAATTAGGTCAACATCTTCCGGGCCTTAGCCCCATGGGTGCTCCATTCCCAGATCCCATCCTTGCAGTACTATGGGAGATCGGGATACTGAAGCCAGGCATGCCAGCCTGCATTCCATGGCTCTCCGTACAGGAGCCGCCTGCGACAGAGCAGGGTGTGTGTGCCGCGCATTAGACAAAACCTCAGCGATAGGATTCATGGCCCTTATCTATAGATCATTGGCCACAATTTCACACCTCCGTAAGGAACAACAGACTATTTGGGACAATAAGTCACAAGCTGGCCATTTAGCCTTCCAGCCCACAAAGGTGGGTTTCACTGACTCCATGTCAGAATTTAGGTTTCGGCGTGCAAGATAGTGTTGGGCACAGATGTTTGCCTGCATTAGTAAATTAACCACCCTCTCTCTCCGGATACCCCTTTCGGGCTCCGGAGGTAATGGCCCCCCATTTGAGCTTTCCAATAAGACGTTTCCCTGTTCCACGTAGCAGCCCTAAAGGAATGCAGGGTTGGTCTGGGCTCACAAGGCCAACTTGTCCCGGAGGGCCTTGATTTGCTGCAAGGTACAGGTCTGGCCCAAAGTAATCCATTTACATATTTGGTGATCAAATTGATCGGCATGGCAAGGGCACGGCAATGGCCCACGGCCAAACGCAAGTCAACGGATTATGCTCTGGCGGCACCTTATGGGTTTTATGGCATGCCACGGGTCTGAGGAGGGGCCTCCATTTTTATCACTTCAATGGTTTGCTGTTGACTTAAGGGCAATTGTGTAGTTTCCCTTAATGTGCTTCTTCCTTAGACCAGCAGACTCATTGTACGCCGGTACGGGTGCTCTTACATGGGCACGTTTTGATGCCTGGAGCTGCATGAAGAGCTTGTATGTCTTCTTCAGAATTCAGCTTCTGTCACCCTGTCACATTATGATCCAGTGGCTCCATAGACGTGGCATACGGTGGGAGTCCCCTCCTCACTCTGTCTCACCAAGTTTGTCAGTCTTCCTCTGCAGGTCCAGGTGCTGCACATTGGAGTGAATGACTTTGGCTGTAAGCCAGGCGAGGACCTGATGGAACAGGCCTTGGTTGAGATACAGGTGGTCCGGCATACCTGGCCGGAAGTAGCCTATTGCAACCTCACTGCTCCCATGGATCAATGGGAAGGAATGGAATGATGTTGCCAGTGGCAGGGCACGTTGGAAAGTGCACAGAGAAATGGCTTATTGCCAGGTGAATGAAGTGATGGATGCACCACCCGCCAGGGAATTCTGTGGACATGGAGGGAGCGTTACAGGTAGGACGGTGTCCGCCTGTCTCATGTAGTGAATAACATATGTCTGTCTGATCTGCAAAGGGGCCTGCGGGAAGTTCTTCTGCGCAGGTGGGGGGAGTTTCACAAGCTCTAGGCTTGTGACTCCTGTGGCGGCTAGGATGGGCAAAACAGTAAAGTAGGGATGGTGTGCAAGCAGAGGCACCTTATGGTGACAGGTGACGCCTGAGGGCCCCCCGAATGGGTTGTGCGGCTTGGCAGGGGGATAAGGGTTGCCTGGGAGACCAACCCTACTCACTCACCCAGGTGTTTTGCGGCACCGGGTTGGGGGTGACACCGGAAGGTCTACCTCCCCCAGAAGGGGCAGTCCGGAGGGATGGTGAGATCACCGCCACCCCTCAGGCTGGGTATGTTTTTGCCCAAGAAGTGCCAGCTAGCCGCTGACACAGTTAGATGCCCATCCTAGCTACCCCTTTGCAGCTATTTCAATAAATGTGGCCCAATTTTCAACCCAAGCATGTTGTCTGCATCTTCTTTTACCCATCTCCGCTCGCAATGGACAAGCTGACAGTATTTGAAACCATATCTTTTAACATTTATTAAACACTTCTAAGAGCCAATTCACACAAGACTGTTTTTCTTTGACCCAAATAGTCCAGCTAAGTACACCCTTGCATAAATACATCTGATGTCTGAAAAAGGGTGATTTGGGAATAGCCAGCATCATTTTCGCTGTTTAGAATGGTTTGGAAAAGTGTGGTTGCAATTACATTTCTGCCAGCCGAATTCATCATCAACTTGATCCAGATCGCAAGCAAGTATCCAAAGAAGTCCAGTTCATAACACTAAATCATAATTAAGTGTTCTGTGAATGAGTCTGGGTGAGCCTCAGGCTCATGCGCTCCCCCGTTCTTTCTCCTCCTGTGGTGCAGCTGTGAAAAAGAGATTAGAACCAATTGTTTTCTGGTTTAAACTAACCACAGTATCTGGTTACATCCAAACTAGCAACTGCAGTTAGTTAAAATGGTGGTTCATTGACTCAATCCAAGATCCAAATCTATGGTTTGATCTTGGCTTCATTCAATAAGCTACAGTTTAAACTCTCCACAGTTTGGCCCATTTCAGATGTAACAAGAAACTGCAGTTAGTTTAAACTAGGAAGCAGATGCATCCCATTTCTTTCTTGCAGCCATGCCAGCTCAATCATAGAATCATAGGGTTGGAAGGGGCCTTCAAGACCATCGAGTCCAACCCCTTGCTCAATGCAGGAAGCCTGATTCCCAGGCGGTCTCCAATCCAAGTACTAACCAGGGCTGACCCCACTTAGCTTCCGAGATCAGACGAGATCAGGCACATCCAGCCCTTTGCTCACCAAAGGAGGGAAGGGGATGAGAATCATGTGCACCTGCATCCAGTCACATAGTGCTAAACTATGATTTAATATTCTCAATACGTCTGTCCTTTGTTCATTTAAGAGAGGAGCTACTTATTGCCCATCTACCAGATACAGAATCTTTGTGTTGCAAATTGTAAATGATTGGCATGATCTATCTTACTGTAGGACACACAACGCCTTCTCCCCATGCCAGTGTGCACATATGCAGTCCATTGATCCACCACAGGGATCAGGAGCTTTGTGCCAGCTCATATCCAGCCCTCCACTCTGGCCTGGCACAGTTTACTCAAGGTTGGGTAATTTGCCCCTGGGAAAGAGTGAGAGCTCAATAGGGATGTAAGAGGTACACACTGACCTCCAAGTCCCAGTAATGGCTTGGTGGATCCATGCACTGACAGGGAACAAAGGGCTTGGCTGAGTCCTATGGAGGTCTCTCCATGCAAGGAAGCTATACCCTTAATTGATGGGAATATTTGATAGTGCTGCCTCCTGTTAAAACAGCAGCTAGCAGAGAAAAAGAAAAGGCAGAAGAAAACAAGCATTTCCCAGTCCCATGTGCACCCCCACCCCAGACCACACCTTTCTTTAGTGGAGTAAGAAAAGCGGTTTACTCACAAGTATTCTTGCACATAGAAATGCAGCCACAGCATAGAGTTTCAAAAGGGTTTGTGCAGTCCATTTCTTTGTGTCAAGCTATGTAGTGCCAGCAGCGGAGGAAGGGCGGGGGGGGGGAGGAAGGGATGGAGCTGGAAGGCACACTGTAGGCTATAGAGATCCTAAGGCTAGCTATGCCCATTCATTAACTTAACTAGATGCAACACTGCCCCCTTCCTGTAACTTGCAGAGGAGGCTGCAATATTCCCAACATTAATAGGATGGATGGGCCCTGTGTTTCCTTCCTTCCTTCCATGTATCATTATTATTATTATTATTATTATTATTATTAATTTATTATTATATTTATTTATATCCCACCTTTTCCTCAATACTGGAACTCACTTGCAATTGTTGAAGCTACACATTCTGGCTTGAGCTTTTAATCAAAGTATCCCTTGAAACAAAGAACTTCACTAACACAGAGACATGCTGAAAACATAAGCATAATATTTAGCATCCATAGCAGGAGGTTTCTCTGCATTTCAGAATTCATCTACTATTGCCTTCCCTAGTCACCTTGTCTTGATCTTAATCAGTAGTGGATAAGAGCATATTTGGGTTTATGAATAAAAACCACCAGCCTGGGAGAGACATGAAACCACTATAAATGAAGGAATGCCCTTCTGCAATGTTTCATTTTAGGTTGTGGAAATAACATTAGCTGAACAAAACAGTCTGAGGGTGAGGAGAGGTTCCAGTTTTAGTATGCCAAGGAAACATTATGCTCCCCTGATTATTTGGCAACCATCAAACAAGGAGGTTCTAGTTATAGGTCACCAAGAAAAGGTGGTGTTCCCCCAGGTACTTGGCAACTATCAAATCAGAAGAAGCTTTAGACCTCAGCTTATGAACCACTGATTTTGTTTTGTTCTATGACATCACTAGATGATTAGGATTTATGGGCTGCTGTAACATAGATGCTAAGGACTGACAGAGTGATCCTAACTGGGTAGTGAGACCACAGTGGTAGACAATCCACCATTTCCAAAGCCCTGCTGGCTCATGTTACCTCATGAGGTAGGTGATGTGTGTTTTACCTCCCAGCAGTTCTTTGTTTTCTTTATTTGCCTCCCCCATCAGTTTCTGAGGGAAGAGGGGATTAGCTACATGAGCTCCAGGTTGGCATAGGTGAGGGGACTGATTCTGCAGCCTCTCAGAATGAAGGGGCTTTGGATCCAGTCTATCCAAGACTGCCTCTGCCCCACGCCCAGAACATGTCATTTCAGGGCCTACCACTGACAGAAACGCCACTGACTATAACTATAAGGGAACTGTCCATAGGCATAACGTTGGCCTCTGGGGAAGACATGCACTCCTGACACAGATGCAGTTTTGCCACCTCAGTAAGACCTACAGCTTAGGCAAGATGCTATCTCTCAGCTTCAGCCCCCCACTTATGACATAGGAATTATAATACTGACATACAGTATCATCTGGGATTGTAAGACCTAGGGCACAAGCCTATGGCTGCTAGTCAGTGGCTAGATGGCCATAGGATTGGTCAGTTCCTGGAGAACCACCTCCCCACACCATACCCTGCCACCTTGTAGGCAGTGAGGACCATCCAAGCGCTCCATGCTCAGAAAAGAAGCACGGAACGGGGGAAATGGGGCGTTCCTGGGGGCAGGGTGGGGACTTCAGAAGTGCTGGTATGACACTTCCTATGTGTTGTCCAGCCTCCCCACCTCACACCCCGAGGTCCTGCAGCTAGACAGCCAGAATCAGCCATCTAGCCATGAATAGAGGGCAGCTGGAGGAGACACGCTCCTCCGTGCTTCTCTTGCCCTGCGTTGGATAGGCGGTCACTGTTCAGAGGCATCTGCCTATATTTCCATAGGATTGCTCCCTTATTAAAATAATATATGCAAAGTGCTTTCAGTAGTCTTATTGGATGCCCTCGATATTTTCCTGAGTAAAAGCCTTCACCTTGCATCAAATGGCAACACTATGGGAACTGTTTATGAATGGAAGATTCATGATTATTCATTGTTCCACTCTGTGGAACTCCCTCCCTAGGGAACTCCGCTATGCCCCCTCTTTAATGAGCTTCCGTCGTGCATTAAAAATGTGGTTGTTCAGGCAGGCATTTGGGGTGGGTTAGGGTATTTTAGAAAATGTTTTTACTGTAGAATTTTATTGTTTTAAACTGTTTTATTGTATGTTGTACATCGCCCAGAGTGGCTGGGTGACCAGCCAGATGGGCAATTAATAAATTTAATAATAATAACAATAATAATAATAATAATAAATCTATCTAATGTAACTTTTATTGCTGTCAGATAAGGTTTGTTTCATTTTTTTAAATATACCCCCCCCCAGTATTAGCTTATGATTCCTGCCTTTCATTTGTTGTACAAAAAAGATAAAGTTTTAATTAAACCAGAAACTTGGCAGAAACGCACATAGTTATTAATCTGGTTGGATGCTTTTCTGCTATTTATGTAAAAATGGTTTTCAAAAAATTATGAAATACTTTCTTAATAAATGACAATTAATTATGAAAGTTTAATAGACCTTGGCTTCCATAGCTTTGAAGACGTTATGCATCTCTTTGATTATCTGTTTTTTTTTTCATAGAGGTAGAATGGGCACTGCTTCGATGCACATGGAACATCTCACTACTCTTGCCCTGTGCAGATGCTTGATCAAGCGTGAGGTATGGACAGAGCAGGAGTGTGTGTGTGCGTGCGTGCGTGTAATCTTACCTATTAGCTCCACCTAGGGATGGGCACATCTGTCTGTTTCACTTTCTCCCGCATTCAATGTTTCTTTAAAAAATCTCAAGTTCTTTCTTTCCTGAATATGACCTTTGCAAATCTTAGTAAATTCTTATAAAAAATGACCTGGAATGAAATTCTCACTCATCTGCACCTTCCAAATTCCATGTCTAGCTATTCCCAGGATGGAGAAGACCATGATTAGGGATGTACAAGAATTTCATTTTCCTTTTTGACCTGAATTTGCCCCACATTCCTGAGGTTACAATCACATTCACAAAATGTGTTGGTTGTTTTTTTTTTAAAAATGTGCTCTTTAAAAATGCACATTTTGGGACCCGCGGATCCCAGTGCGAACTGGTTTTTCCCCTGTCGGGCAGATTCTGTGGACTTACAGACCATTTTTCTAAACTTTGGGAATTTTGTGCAAATGCTGTCATAGAAAATTATGCCCAAAAACCAAAAACCCAGCTGAAAAATGCACATGGGGGGGGATTTGTGCATTTTGTGAGAATTTGCAAATTTTCCACGTGCAAATTTGCACAATTTCAGAAACTAAAAAAGATCTAATTCTGTGAAAGAGTGGACGAAGGAATGAAAGGCACCTGACAATCTGAGAAACACAGAGGGAACAGATCTTACACAATCCATATATTCCTTTGCACACCTTGGTGCCCCTTTCCCAAGCTGTCAGGTCTACCCATCAAAGATAGGAGATGGGGCCCAGTGGGGGATGGGAATGTAGGAGGTGGTGCCAGTGGTACCATCCCACTCCATCCGTGCATTCCCATTATATATGGAGGAGAAGGTTATGTCTTCAGAATGGGAATAACTCAATGCTTTGATCCCCACCCCCAGCTTGCCTTTTTGCTAGTTTTTGGGAAGAGAGAGGGAGAGAGAGAAGAGCTCATATTGCTGCATTCTACAGTCATTTTAAGGGTGAAGCATGTGCTCAGAGGTTGCTTGGCAACCACCGTGGCTCCAGTCCTTGTTCTTGAATTGACAAGAAAAGCCTTCCAGGCAGCAATCGTGGTACAACTGGGCCTTTTTCATCACATAGAAAGCTAGCATGGGAGGGAAAAGGCAAGGCTAGAATTCCCCCCGCCCCTAACCCAATATGTCATTTTCTATGTGGTAAGGATTTGTTTTCTGCTTGGAGCATTCCATCAAGGGACTTCTCATCTGCAATCTGAAGTGGCACAGCCTGGACATAGGCTTATCAATATCAGCTCAGTGAGAACTAGGTCCTTGCTGAAGCCTGCGTGTGCTTAGAAGAGCATATGTTCCAGCTGTCCTTATTTACCAGGGGCAGTCACCATTTGTTGGTTCCTGTTCCTGGCAAATCATTGTCTCCTATTATGCTTTGCCCTTTTTGCCTTTTAGGGAGGTCTTGTTCAAATATGGTTCAAGTGAGTGGTTAGCATAATCATTCTTCATTGTTCAGCTCCTTCCCAGGATATTTAGAAGTTAAATCTCTGAGTGGTGGGTGGATGTGTCTTGCCTCTGTACTGCATATCAATGTAAGTGCATACGCCTGCGCATTAAAATGTCAGGCAGTGTGCTGCATGTTTGACACACTGGTGAGGCTCATTTTGAACTATTGATAACAAATTGCAGGGCAACTATGCTTTCCTAGCATATTTTTAGCCAAGACCTGCTTGGCTCTTAAACAGTGCAGGAGAGGCTATTCCAGAGTAAATGAATGCAGCAGACAGCATATCAAAAAGTACCTTCTGCAGTTTTTTTAATGACAGGCAGTTATCTTCAGATTATGAGGATAATTATGAGATTAGGGCTGTCCCTATTGTCATTGGTGAAATGTTAGAGAACATGTAAGAGCTCTGCTGACAGGTATACATGCAGACTTCGACAGAAACCTAAACCTATCATAGCTCTTTATAAATATGTATTGGAAAGTAGTTTACTGGATGTTCAGAATGTTAGGGTTGAATGGAATAAAGAATTCAAATGTCTTATAAAAAAAAAGGTGTCCCCAACCAGTCGTGTCTGAGTCCGACTCTAGGGTGCGGTGCTCATCTCCATTTCTAAGCCGAAGAGCCAGCGCTGTCCGAAGACGCTTCCGTGGTCATGTGGCCGGCATGACTGAACACCGAGGTCCGCAGAACGCTGTTACCTTTCCCGCCGAAGCGGTACCTATTTATCTACTTGCAATGTCTTGCTTTCGAACTGCTAGGTTGGCAGGAGCCGGGACCGAAGACGGGAGCTCACTCCGTCACACGGCACTTGGGTCTCGAACTGCTGTCCTGCCAACCTTCCGGTCTGCAGTTCAGCATCTTAACCACTAAGCCACCACAGCCCCTTTAAAATACAGCCTAACAAATGGAAAGATGGTTTAACTTCAATAAATGCTATTTCTCTTGACTTAAAACTGAGAGTGATTCAGCAAAAACTGATGTTTTGGGTACATCAGACACTGCAGCGTCTTGTTAAGATCTTGGTGAAGTATTGTGAAAAGTGCTTTATTGAGGCATATGGTGTGGGCATGTTCTCTGGTGGCTTCCTTTTGGCCAGAAGTTATAGTTCCTGTTAATTTTGCCTTAGAAAAATCTTTGATATTTGCAGATGCCCATGCAATTTTAAGTAATATTCCTGTTGCATGGGGACTAACTAATTTATTTATTTCATTTCATTTCTATACTGCCCAATAGCTGAGGCTTTGGGGTGGGTGGGTGGGCTCACAAAACAATATAAAATATGAATGCTTAAAACCACAATATAATGGTACAACCAGAATAAAACCTAGCAGCAATGCAGAGATTTAAAATGCAGATTTAAAACAGATTTAAAAGACTAGGAAGCTAAAATACTAAAATGCTGCGAGAATAAAATGGTCTTCACTTGGTGCTGGAAGGAGTACAATGTAGGTGCCAGAGGAACCTCTCTAGGGAGCTCAGATGGACAGTGACCATGGATAGTGAAAGCCCTTATAGTTGCAAAGAGAGTACAAGCTTGGAAGGATAAACACCCACCCTCAACTTATGCAGTGGTCTGATAATCTTACTGCTTTCCCAACATTTGAATGTATATTCTATAGTTAGCCATCTTGTTTGGATGCCTATTCAGCCATATGGACTGCTTATACATATATATATATATATATATAGGTTACGAGTGCTGAATTTGTGTTAATGTTATTATGAACTGACATTGATACTTTATCGCATTTTGTTTTGTTTTTATTATATTGCAAATTAATGAAAGTTAAAGGTAGTTTTGTTTTGTTTTTAATGTATACATGCAGATCAGCTGGCTGACCACTAAGAGTTCAAGGTCCAATGGCAAGGCCAACTCTGAACACCTGGCCACAACTAGGGATGTGTGAATCAGCAAAACATGAGCTCACCAAAGTTCTCCAAATTCTGTCCCAAAACTCATTCCAGCTCGAGTCAGATTGCAAGCTTTGATATTTTGTTTTGCACAAAAAGATGTCTGTATTTTTCAAAATGTACACATCAATTCTGCACATTTTTAATGTATGCATTCTTCTCCCATTGACTAAAGCATATTTGTACACATTGTTCAAAAGTATTGCACTTTTATGCACATTTTTCAAATGTACACATGCTGTCGAATGCATTTGGGGGGGGGTCCGCAAATCACATTGTAAGCTCAGAAATGTATGAACTTTGACTGCAGATTGCGTCAGAATCCATGTTTGGTCAGGAGGTGTGAACTGGGTAAAATCCTGATCAAAACCAAATGGAAACAAATGTCTCATATCTCCCTAGGCACAACACATCTCAGTGGGTTTTGGTCAGACAAAGGCAGAGAGGCTATCCAGAGTTCAAGGGGAGAAGTAAAGGAATATGATACTTATCCCAGAAATGATGTCACTATGAATGAATCAGTCACAGGAGATGCAGAAATAGATTGCGAGAGTCAAGCAAAATGAGTGATAGCCATGTGATAGCATCCTCAAATGAAGACAGAAATTGACAATAAAAGGCTGGTCTGAATAATCTGTTTGGCTAAACCATTTTATTTTAGTGTGTTTTATGTTCAATGTTAAGATACTTAGAACATCATTGGAATCTCTATGTACATCTTAAGCACACTAGACAAAGCTCTGTAAAAGCATTATAAAAGCATTCATGCTCTGGTGACCAAACCATATTTGAAAGCAATGCTAATGCGGTGTTATTATGATGCTATCAGGGCCCAGTACAGCTTTCCCCACACTCACTAGCTTTAATAGGAGTTGAACCAGCCCATCAATTAAATATTTCCAGACTGAATGGCCCAACAACCATTCTCTGACTGTTGCCAGCACCAGATACCACCAAGTCACATGCGATAAACCAAGATCTATGAGAGATGGAAAATTATTATCCAGGATCATCTTTTTTACCCTAACCCATAGCATTTGGTGTTTGAAGTACTACTGCATGGAGCTCTCATCCTTCCCCAAATGTTGAATAGTTCCAGTAGGGCTATGTATTCTGAGCATGTACACATACCTTGTGCAGAACTTAGCATTATGAAAACCTAGCTTTCCGGTGAAAGTGGGGGCCACCTAGAATGGACACAAATTGATTCATGAGCTTCCTTGTCTTTAAAACTTGGCTGCCTGCAAACTATTACTATGCAAATTAATGAGACTGGTTTGCAAATGGCAGTATAAGTGAAAGCAGAGCAGAAAGACTGAATTATCTAGAGGAAACTATTTTTGCTCTATGGAGTTATCCTGAAGTCATCTGCTACAATGGTATAAAGGGAACTGGAATTGCATGTGTAAAGAGCTTCATCCTGGAAATCTTAGGCTTTTGACTCTTATTGCCAAGCAAGATGCAAAAACACTTGATTAGATGACTAGGATGGGTGAATAGAGTATTCCTGTGGGTTATGGATGATCTGTGTATGAATTATTTCTTCCTTTGCTCATCTCCTGATGCCCATGTTATATTATGTTATTCAATGGGGTACGGCTACCCTTGAAAGACCAGGTCCTCAGCCTGGGGGTCATTTTGGACTCCCAGCTGTCCATGGAGGCTCAGGTGTCAGCTGTGAGCTGGACGGCACTGTATCAACTCCATCTGATACAGTGGCTGTGCCCCTTCCTTAGTGACCATCTGCTCCCATTGGTAGTACGTGCCCTGGTCTCCTCTCGTTTAGACTACTGTAATGCGCTCTATGTGGGGTTATCCTTGATAGGGATGTCAGAGAATTTCGCCATGAATCTCAGGGAGGCCGAATGACAGAGCATTCAGGCCCCCGAAATTGGTGGCAAAACGGTCTGCCCCCCTGCCCCCCCGGGACGGGACTTACCTTGGCCGAATCCCCCTGGCGGCGGCGGCTCCAGCGGCGGTTCGGCGGCAGTTTGGCGGCGGCGGCGGCTGCAGCGGCCGGTCTTCCGACCAGCTGCCTCCACAGCCATTTCCAGTAAAAAAAAAAAAACAGCAAAAAAAGTGATAGGCTCTGTAAAGATTTACATAGCCTATCACAGCTAGATTTTTAAAAAATACTGTGATAGGCTATGTAAATGTTTATGTAGCCTATCACGGCTGAGTAAAAAAAAAACCCCGCACATATGCGTTCCTTATTTTGGCATGTCTAGTCTACATAAACATTTACATAGACTACGGTGAAAATAAGGGGAATGCAAATAGCGTAGCGTCTACGCTATTTGTGTTCCCCTTATTTTTGCCGTAGTCTACGTAAATGTTTACGTAGACTAGACATGCCAAAATGAGGAATGCAAATGGCAGTGCCCATGGGTGCCGCCATTTGCGTATGAGCTTTTTTATTTTTACTCAGCCGTGATAGGCTATGTAAACATTTACGTAGTCTATCATGGCTGACTGCAGGGACGCAAACGGCGGCGGCTACAGCCGCCGCCATTTGCAGGCCCAGCCGGCCAGGATTTGGGGGTGGAGGGATGGAGCGCCTCCCCCCCGGCCAGTATTTCAAGGGGGACAGACGGAGCGCCTCCCCCCCAGCCAGAATTGGGGGGGGGAGGGACAGAGCACCTCCCCCTCGGCCAGAATTTCAGGGGAAGGGATGGAGCACCTCCTCCCCACCGCAAATCAAATTTCATTAAAGGTAAGTGACTTTCGTACGTCCCTAATTAGGGATGTCAGAGAATTCCTCCCGAATTTTAAATGGGAACGAATTCTGACAAATCTGGTCCACGGAATCCTACTCGGAATGGGACGGCCTGGTTATCCCGGACCGGAGCTCACGTGGACCCGTGTTGTTGTTGTTTTTTTGTCTGCTGAATGGCAGATTTGATGGAAATAATTATGAAAAGAAATCCGTAAATCAGAAATGGAGGAAGAAGACCGTGAACAGCATTACCCTTTTCACGAGGCATTTTCCCTGTGACCCAAGGCTTTCTTTCACTGGGGCTGAGTCTTGAAGTCCACGGAAATCCTTCATCTTTTTTCCTTATTGTCTGTGGAGGTGAGGTGAGGTGAGGTGAGGTGAGGTGAGGTGAGGTGAGGTCAGGACAGGTCCGGTGAGGTCAGGTGACCAGAAGTTATGTGGGAAATCCCCGCAAAGGGCTTTACCTTTTTTACAAAAAGAAATAGGCTTACAGAGACTGACGGAAGGTGCGCGAAAAGGATTTTTTGGTGGTACTTACAAAATTATTTACGTAAGTTCAGGGAGCTGGAAAAAACCCGGGGGAATCTGGGGCATGCGGACTGCGGAACAGGGTGGCCCTCGGCTCTGCAGAATCCTCATTGAGCAGAGCTGCTCCATGAGGATTCCAGGGGCAGAACAGATTGCCTCCCCCCACCCCTGTGGATTCCACACAGGAACGGATGGTGGGGAATCCGTGCATCCTTACTTGTAGTAATGGTCCACCCAGAGAAACTTTTGGATTTTGAGAGGTTCCTGAGGACACTGGGGGATTTTCCATTGGGTATGATTGGCACTCTCGCTGAAGCTCTAGTTGTCGTGGGCGGTGGCGAGTGCGGTGGCAGCGGGTGCAGCAGGGTGGCAGCAGGGGCAGCAGCAATGATGGGGGCAGTGGGGCGGTGGCAGTGGGTGCAGTGGGCATGGGGATGGCAGCGGCAGGTGCAGCGGCGGTGGTGGGGGTGGCGGGGTGGCAGCGGTGGTGGGTGTGGCGGGTGCGGCGGCGGTGGTGGCAGGTGCAGCTGGGTGGCAGCAAGTGCAGCAGCGTCAGGTGCGGCGGCGGCGGGGCAGCGGCGGGTGTGCCGGGGCGGCAGCGGTGGAGGGTGCGGCAGGTGTGGGTGCGGCGGGTGCGGCGGCGGGTGCGGCGGCTTGTCTCCTGGCCAGCTACGGCCGGGCGCAGCATATGCAAATGGTGGTGGCTATGGTGGCTGCCATTTCCGTTCACTATTTTTCACTGTTCTAGCCTACGTAAATATTTACATAGGCTAGAACGGCGAAAAATAGCGAATGCAAATGGCGGCTGCTGTAGCCGCTGCCATTTGCGTACACATTTTTTTTACTTTGCCATGATAGGCTACATAAATATTTACATAGAATTAAGTATTAAGTACACTTTTTTTTTACTTTGCCGTGATAGGCTACGTAAATATTTACGTAGTATTAGTAGGGATGTCAGAGAATTTCGCCATGAATCTCGGGGAGGCCGAATGACAGTGCATTTGGCCCCCGAAATTGGTGGCAAAATGGTCTGCCCCCCCTCCCCTCTGGGATGGGACTTAGCTTGGGCGAATCCTCTTGGCGGCGGCGGCTCCGGCAGTGGTTCGGCGGCAGTGCGGCGGCGGCGGCTGCGGCGGCCGGTCTTCCGACTGGCTGCCACTGCCGCCATTTCCCATAAAAAAAAAAAACGTTATAGGCTACGTAAAGATTTACATAGCCTATCACAGCTAGATTTTTAAAAAATACCATGATAGGCTACGTAAATGTTTATGTAGCCTATCACGGCTGAGTAAAAAAAAAAACGTGCGTTGCAAATGGAGGCGCCCATGGGCGCTGCCATTTGCATTCCTTATTTTGGCATGTCTAGTCTACATAAACATTTACGTAGACTATGGCAAAAATAAGGGGAACGCAAATAGCGTAGCGTCTATGCTATTTGCGTTCCCCTTATTTTCGCCGTAGTCTACGTAAATTGTTATGTAGACTAGACGTGCCAAAATAAGGAATGCAAATGGCAGCGCCCATGGGTGCCGCTATTTGCGCACGCGCGGTTTTGTTTTTGGTTTTTTTACACAGCCGTGATAGGCTATGTAAACATTTACATACCCTATCATGGCTGACTGCAGGGACACAAACGGCAGTGGCTACAGCCGCCGCCATTAGCGGCCCAGCTGGCCAGGATTCGGGGGTGGAGGGATGGAGCGCCTCCCCTTCTGGCCAGAATTTTGGGGGGGAGAAACAGAGTGCCTCCCCCCCGGCCATAATTTTTGGGGGAGGGACAGAGTGCCTCCCCCCACTGCGAATCAAATTTCGTTCCAGGTAAGTGACTTTCGTACATCCCTAAATTAGTATTACATATTAAGTAGTAAGTATTAAGTATTCACAGTCAAGTACAGGGATGCAAACGGCGGTGGCTATGGCCGTCGCCATTTGCATCCCTGCTGCCCAGTGGCTGGATGTCCCGCTGTGGGTGGAGCCGGCCGGCGGCTCTGCAGAATCCTCTCAGAGCAGAGTCGTCTGGGCAGGACCCCGAGGGGAGGGACGGAGCGCCTCCCCCCCGTTGAGGATTCCAGGGGGAGGGATGGAGCACCTCCCCTCCACCATGAAGCAGATCCGCAAAACGGTAAGTGACTTTCGTACATCCCTAGGGAAGGGTTGTTCATCTTTACCCAGGAGGCTCTGAATTAGATATAATTTGATCTGAATGATATTAGCAACAATAGGCCAGTAGTTAACATGCCCTTCCTGGGCAAGGTGAATGAAAGTGTGGTGAGTGGCCAGACAACTGTAGTCATTCTTGGTGAAACTGATTATAAATACCTGATACTGCCTTACAGTCTGAAAACCTTTTGAATCCCTGCACTATGAATAGGTAATACAATATTCTTCAGTTTAGTTCACTAGTTCCAGGGTGTCAGGGTTGGATCAGAGCCCACAGAGCCCCAAAGCAGCTCTGATTCTGAGGAAGAGATAGAAACCATGGGAGAGGAACCCGCACACTGTTCAGAGGCTCTTCCTGGGGGAGAGCCCTTCCCTGATCACATTCCTGAGAGTGGTAGTGACCCTGGCAGGCAGGGGGAGGGACAACTGGATTTTCAGGACAATAGGAGCCAGCGTAGGGACAAGCGGGAGATGGAGGGTTCCGAGAGGAGGTGCTCAGCCCACTTGGCGCAACGTCAACAGCTGCACCCTGATGCCCCATGGGAAAGGGGTGGACTTTCGCCTCCTAACCCTTAAGTTCAGAGGCTTCCCGCCTTTTCCCTCCAAATGGAGACCAACTGATTCACTAAGGCTAGAAACCCCTGGTAGGCAGCTCTCTTAAGTTTCCCTCATTAGGCTCGGGCAATTAGAATCTCTAAGCATCATTAGGTTGAATGGAAATAAAGCCTTGGAAAAGAGCCCTATCATCTGCGTGTTGATTCTGGCTACTTGAGGATTTCAGAAGGCAGCAAGGGCGCTCCTGACACATTGTCTGAAGGCAGATGAGGCAGCCACATTGCTGAAGTAAGCAGGCCAGGGTCTGGTCAGTGCCTTGGAGGGGAGACCACTTGGGAACCACATGTAGCCACCTTGAGTTCCATGATGGAAGAAAGCTGGGATAGAAATGAAATGAAATAAATAAATAAATAAATAAATAAATAATAGTAATGCACTGCTGAATTGAACTTAGACCTTGCAAAGGAAGAGATTGGGTAGCAAACCAGATGGCGTTGATTCATTAGATGGAGTTGACCCCACCCTCCAACCCACCTGTCCAGTAGGCACCAGCCACCACTGTGGACAGGAATCCCAAGGTTTGCAAGAGTATAGAATATTTAAAAAAAACAACCCCTAGGGGGAACCCCCACACACACACCAAAAATCAGCCTAATGAAAATTGAGCATGCTCAGTTGCCATGGAACATTGAACAACAGTTGAAAAAAAAAAAAAAGGAACATGGACAGGGGAGGAATGCCCTCCTTGGAGGGAATGAATATCACTCCTTTTAGGAGAAGGGATACACCACAAAAGTTACAGGTTCCATTTTGTACTCTGACCAAGTAGAGTACAAGCTGGAATGGACACGTGATTTTATAAATTTATTTACTAAAAACTCTGCAAAATGGCGAGAGCAAACCACAGAAGCTTCCAGCCCATCAATCACAAGTGGGCCTGGCTGCAACAGATCTAAATAGCTAAGCTGCCTATACATTTTGGATGTGATGGTGTCACAAAATGCAATAGACCTTTGAAAGAGCTCTAAGACATGTTTTCATTATGAATGGCACAAAATGGAATAGGACTTCAAATGGACTTTGTGCTCTGACCGTTGTCCTACCTATTGCTTTCAGCTTCCTGGTAAACTAGGGAGAAACTCAAACTAGGAAGACACTCAGGCAAATGGGAAATAAAGCGTTGGAGTTATTAGGACAACTGCCCAACCTAATTCCCTGTTCTCAGGAATCAGTAGGGCTTCAACAGAACAACTGGCCATGTCAACAGACTCATCATCCTCTAAGATCATTTGGATTGTTAAGCTTTGGGGGGAAGACTAGTGAGTCTCCCACTTCTGGGCAGATTATGAAAAAAAGTTATATTTCATACATGCATGGAGCATTTGGACTGGAATTAACTTCATTTCAATTAGAGCTCATGACTAAGGGCACAGTTCTATAGGATTGCTACGTGCTAGGAAGATGCCTCCAGTCTTGGAGGCTTCTTAGGGATGTACGAAAGTCACTTACCTTGAACGAAATTTGATTCACGGTGGGGGGGAGGCGCTCTGTCCCTCCCCCCGAAATTCTGGCCAGGGGGGGAGGCGTTCCGTCCCTCTACCCCCGAATCCTGTCCGGCCGGGCCACAAATGGCGGTGGCCGTAGCCGCTGCCGTTTGTGTCCCTGCAGTTAGCCGTGATAGGCTACATAAATGTTTACGTAGCCAATCACGGCTGAGTAAAAAAAAAACCCCACGAGTACACAAATGGCGGCACCCATGGGCGCCGCCATTTGCGTTCCTTATTTTGGCATGTCTAGTCTATGCAAACATTTGCATAGAGTACAGCGAAAATAAGGGGAACGCAAATAGCGTAGATGCTATGCAATTTGCGTTCCCCTTATTTTCGCCGTAGTCTACGTAAATGTTTATGTAGACTAGACGTGCCAAAAAAAGGAACGCAAATGGCGGTGCCAATGGGTGCCGCCATTTGCGTACGCGCGGTTGTTGTTGTTGTTTTTTACTCAGCCGTGATAGGCTACGTAAACATTTATGTAGCCTATCACGGTATTTTTTAAAAATCTAGCCATGATAGGCTACGTAAATCTTTATGTAGCCTATCACGTTTTGTTGTTGTTGTTATTTTACTGGAAATGGCGGCAGCGGCAGCCGGTTGGAAGACCGGCCGCCGCAGCTGCTGCCGCCGAACCGCCGCCGCAGCCACCGCCACCAGGAGGATTCGCCCAAGGTAAGTCCCGTCCCGGGGGGGCGGGGGGGCAAACCGTTTCGCCATCAATTTTTGGGGGCCGAATGCGCTGGCATTCAGCCTCCCCAAGATTCGTGATGAAATTCTCTGACATCCCTACTTCCAAGTATCCAATACCAGAGGGGAGGGAGGAGTGCAGAGACTTTTTTAGCCTCTCCATCCTCTGGTAAAGCAAATTTTGCTAGATGTGTCTTTGAGCCCTGTGACTTATCACCCTTCCCCACCTGTGATTATTATATTATCACCACTCCTTATTAATATTTTTACAACACCAAGTAGAAATTCTAGGTCCAGAATTTCATTACCTCTACTTTCTCATAACCTGTTCCTTGAGATAATACCTTAGAGTGATTGTGTGTGGAAGGAATACATCAACTATAACTTCAGCAACCACTACTGTTATGTTTTTCTCTTTTTTAGAAAACCTTTTTATAAACCTTTATTAGGATATTGCCACCACCCTCCTCCTCATGAGGAGAGAGCCTTCATTTTTTTTGTGTGAGTGAGTGTGAATTAATATAGGCCATGGCTTATTTTTCATAGCTTCATCTAACCCTTTTTCGGGTAACAAGTGAGACTGAGAATGGCATGGTTTGAAAGAACAAATTAAAAATGAAACTTTATTTACAAAGTATAAGATGTTTCAATGCAGTTTGAGTTCTATACTGTAACATTATTGTTTCAAGGTTTTATTAATCCCTTACCTACTCTACCCCTTCTAATAATAAGGCTTTAAAATAATAAATTTACCACCCTCCACCACCCAGGAGAATCTAACCACCCCGAAAGCTAGAGCCCAGTGCCCTAATCCTACCCCTCACAAAACCAACCCCTATCTCAACCCCTAAAGAAAACCAAGTTCCTCTGACTAAAGGAACTGCCAATCAGGAGACACCATTTAAAATTGGAACATTCTAACTCCACCTCCCCTCTACTCACTACAGCATTTAGAAGAAAGGATATGTTAGAATACATCAGTCATGCAAACAAACTTTCAAACATACAATTAAACAACGAAACAAAATACCATTTCATCACAAGCTCTGCTGCACTGCTGAGGGCAGGGACCAAGGCAGATGGGGTTGTGGATCCAGCAGATCTATGGTGTTTCCTCTCCCCTTTCCTTCCTCACCAACCTATTTCTGAGGTCCTAACACTGATCTTGGGAGGGGAGGCACTGGGTGGAGCAGGAGTGAGTGGGAAGACATCCATGATCAGATCTCCTCCTCTGAGGTCAGAGCTCTGTTCTGGCTTCAGGTGAAGAGATCTGAAACATCTTACAACCCCTCATATGCTGTTGAGGGGCCATAGGATTGCTCCATAAAAGCATTCTTTTTCTTAGCCAACTTGGGGCAAGGGGCAATTCCTTCCAAACCAATAACATGCCCCAATCACTACTTTCCTGTGACACATTGGTATGTCAAGTTAGTTTGCCTGGTAAAAACGTTGGCACTTATCAGCAAGCACAGGCCTTCCATACCAGGAAGCTATCCTGATGGAAGGCAAAGCCATTTCATACACTTCCAGAGTTACATTTTTTTTTTGTTCCCATTAATACATTATCTACCTGACAATTTCCATTTTTCTTCTCCTCAGATTTAATGAGGAAGGGCCATCTTAAAACCCTGTAATAATAAAATATGTATCACTATTGGTCGGACATTTCAAAAAGGGAAATATCCTCAAATTCCAGATTGTTTGAAGCATCTATGAAAAGCTTGACAGGGGATATAGTAATAGTAGTGGGGTTGCTGATTCACAGATAATGGTGAAAGAGAATCGCCCTTCAACATCTTTCATTACTAAAAGCTTAATGTAGCACTCACCACAAGGAATCAGTTATTAAAGGCAATTAAATGGTTTCAAAGGGTAGCAAGCCCAAATTTAGAGATGTACAGCGGGGGAAAAAAATGATCAAAGGAGACTCATTTCTAAAGGGGAAATTTTACATAACCATGTCTGTGAAATGAAGAGTGATTACTAGACATTTTCTCTGTGGAAGCATCTTCATTGATTTTTAGTCATAGACCACACCTAACCAAAAGCTTAGGATCAATTACATGTATTTTTACAATGCTACATAAAAACAGAGAGGGTTTCCCATCTCTGAAGGGCTTCTAATTTCTGTCAGCATCACAAGGAATGGAATGGAGGAATATATCTATATGTTTTCCTTTTGCTGCAATCTGAAGACTTGAAAAAGACCCAGTATACAGATACATTGGGGTGTGTGTGTGATATAATTTGCTGCACCATTTAGGGTGTCCTGGTGCCCTACTTCACAGAGGACAGTCCTCTATTTGAAAGGCTGTCACAGTCCTCAAGTTTGATGACATCCATTTGAAGAACTATCCAGTCCAAACTGGTTTAAACATAAAAGGTTGCATCCAATGTTAGTTCTACTTAGAGCTGACCTATTAAAATGAATGGGACTTAAATAGGACTAATGTCAGATACTACCCAAATAACCATAAGAATGAGGAGCAGAAGCCTTGAAGTTGTTCAATAACAATTCGCATCTGGACAGCAGACTGAGCAGGCACAGAGGTCACCTGATCACAGCCTGCCTTGCAATCCTGAGATGCACTGTATTACTTTTTCAAATAGAGTAAGGATTTCTAAACGCACATGTCTACATATATATCAGTATATGCAAATTTTATGCCAGCTGGTGTCCTCTTTTGCCCTCTTTTTTTTGGTGATGAGTTTATTAGGGGAAATATGTTCAGAAATGCATACGCACTTTCATTTAGACTTTAAAAAAAAGAAAAGAGAAAAAGAATGCAAACCGATGCAGAGATGGGGTGAACTCCTACTTAGGCCATTTTACTTTAGATGTTCCATAAGCATATCAGTTGTAGATGAAGAATTATAATTAGTGACTCCCTGCACTGAGCAGGGGGTTGGACTTGATGGCCTTGTAGGCCCCTTCCAGCTCTACTATTCTATGATTCTATGATTCCTTTGTTTCTTTAGTGAGCTTGATTCATTATTATGTACGCTCTTCTTCGTCTTTCCTTTATTTTGTTAACTTTCTTCTTCTTAAGGCGCCATCTCCTATTGGACGTTAGCTGTCATTACAGCTATTTTTGTTTTTGACACCACTGCTCTGAACAGTTGTATAGAGCTGAACCATTCCCTCAAATTCTTTAACCATGATGTTCATCATCTTCCTATTGATCTTTTCCCCTCCATTTCCCCTTGTAGAATAAGTTGGAGGATAGTGTATTTTTTGCCTTGGATAATACGACCAAGGTATTGTGGCTTTCTTCTCTTGATGGTCTTTATTAATTCTGTTTGTTTTCTTACTCTGCATAGTATGTTCTCATGTGTTACTACAGCAGTTTTTCAAATTCCCAAATGTTCACATGGGTCCAAACAGGTTGGGGACCCCTGTCCTAGATATTAGATTATTGTATAATAACCAGCCAATATGGAATGTACAGTTTATAGCTGTGTTTGTGTTCATAGAATCATAGAATAGTAGGGTTGGAAGGGGCCTACAAGGCCATTGAGTCCAACCCCCTTATTGTTATTGCTATACTATTATTGTAATGTTTGTAATTTTGTTAAACTTCTGTTTGGAATATTCTTTGGGAAAAAAAACTCTGAAAAAGGAACAAGTGTTAATCTGGTAATAAAAGGGTTAACAAAGAGTAAAGATAGCTGATTTGATCTGGGGGAAGAGCCTACAAGAAGAGCCCTTAGAAGACCCCAGATTTATAACCAGCTTTACATTCCAGACTCTTGACCCCTGGGTGAGAAGACTATGAAGTTAGATTCTATGCTAAATGATATTTCACTAACTGAGACTCTAACTGAGATTTTGCAGGACGGTCTTTGAAGAAGGGAAAAATGCAGCTGTCTTTACAAGTGGCTTCACAGAGTTTGCTCAAGGCCACGATGTGCTGGCAGAGTGTCTAAGCAAGATGAACAGCAGAACTGAGCATGCTCAGATGCCTAGTGAGAGGAGGAAAAGTACTGTTTCGACATCTAGTGGTGTACACCTGCTGATAATAGCATGTCCTTACTCAATGCTGGTTGGGCGGGGAAGTATAGCCCTGAGCATGAGCGACAATTAGGAGGAGGTGTTTGGGTGGATATGACCAAAAATGGCCAAAGATGACTGGGACTTCAAAGAAGATATACCAAAACGAAATGCATCAATCAAGATAACATGACCAGATGGCAGACTCTGAGTCATATTTTGGGACATTTCAAAGTAGCCCATTTGTAATGGTGCCAGACACGTTCCCCAGACACATGAAGTTATGGGAGATAGATGGAACACCTTGTTTCTGATTGGTGAGCAAATGCTCTAACCACATGCAGCCCATTTTCTATTGTCTCATTGCTCTTTAGGCCCCACCTTTGACCAGAGCAAGGGTATAAAAGCACAGGGAATGGGAGCTCCGGAGTGGTGCTTTTTGTTCCACCTCCCTCTTTCTGCTGTGCCACCAGACCCATGGATTTAGGTAACTATGGACCTCTTTAGACTCTTAGACTTTGGAACTTAGGATGTTTTCTGAAAGTAGAACTTAGAATTATTTCTGAGTTTGGGGCTTAGAGTGTTTTCTAAGCTTGGGACTTGGAGGTTATATCTGAGGAGGGGATTTGGAATCCCATCTTCAGAGGTGACAAATGGAATTATTTCCAGGCCTTGGGTTTTCTGTTCACTCTAACTCCTGCCTCTATTCTTCCTATTCCCAAAGGAACTTAGTAAAGCTTTAGCATAGCTTTTTGTATTCAAGTAAGAAGCAGGAGGTGGTAATGGGAGGGTTAACATGTAGGTTAGATTGTTTTCATTTAGCTTTGAACTGCAAGTAGTAAACAGGAGTAAGTTAGAAAGAGGAGTCATAACAATGTTAGAAGCTCAAGCTATTATCTTATTGGCCAAGTTCATAGTACCAGCTTTGGCAATTGCAATTCTTTTGATTTATCTTCTGTTTTTGTTGTATTCTCTTTCCCTGTAATTGTAGAGAGTTTATAATGTTCATATAACCACCATGCCACTTTCTTTATGTTGTATTTTCCTGAGTTTTATGCAATAAAGCCTTAAATAGAGTTTCAATTTACAATCTCGTCTGTGGTGATGTTCTGTGGTGATGTTTACCTGTTGGGATTAGCTTGGTTACCCACTGGGGTGCTTTGGACCCATTCGGTGCAGGTTCTGAGGTTAAACAGGACTGTATTTACAAGAAGGAGAGACAGACAGACAGACAGAACTATTGAGGTAACTGGAGATAGGGATGTGTGAACCCACTGCAGCCCAGGTTCTCCAGGCTCCTTCTGAAGTGCTCCCCCCCCCAGACCCGTGCTTGAGCCCCCATGAGCTTGGCAAGTCACCCGCACTCACTCCAGGCCTGCCTGGTGAGCGCCTGCCATTTTGCCACTTTTTTTTGTTTTTTACGAAAAGAAGGGAGCTTCAAAAATGCACATATTTAAATATGTGCAGTTTGGGCCTGGGAAAGCTTAATATGCACAGTGTATACACATTTCAGCTCATGAGTTGTACGTTGAACAGCTAAGCTGATTGTCTCATTGACAAGCAAGTTGTGATGCTGCCCATGAGGATGGACCATATTACCCTGTGGGACAGAGCAAAAGGCCTGCATTAGTGCTAAGCTGAATGGGGTGGGGGAGTGGGATGGAGGTGGGGTTTCACTGTGTTTCAACAGTTGTAAGGGGGGACTTGAAAGTCACAAAGATGTCTCTGGGAAGAATTCCCAGAATTTCTTTTAAGAATCAATGCATTCATGCACATTATGCTGAAGAAGTCTTTCCTGGGCTTTAAAAAAGAGTATTTTGCAGTGCATGTACTTCAGACTAAGCCCCTCTGGGGTCAAAGTGGCTTAGGTACTCTTAGGTAAGTGTGTGTAGGATTGCAGCCGTGATGGACATTACAGCATAGCACCAGCCTCAAAAAAGAAAGAGCCTTTGAATTCAACAGTAGTCTTTAGAGCTAAGCACTTTTGCATATCAATGCACAATGAATGACTTTTTTTTTTAAAGGAGTCTTTCAATGTGCATTAGTTTCTAGCAAGAGAGCTAGAAGATAGCATCAGAGAAATGGTTTTCCAGTTAGAAAGAAATAGTACCAAGGCAGGGGTGGATCAGGAACAATGGTGGTAAACAAGCACGAAAATAAAAGAGGAACAATGGAGGTGTGTGGGCAGATGGCTCTGGGTGTTTTGCATTAATCAGAATGCTGCCTTCTGGCTGCCCCACTCACAAGCAGCTGGCTGGCCAGGCAAGGCACTATGTGGGCACTTCCGGTTCCAGAAATGGGGCTGGTTGAGGGGGATGCCGTGTTTCTGTGCAGAAGCATCACATGGCTGGTGATGTGGTGGCGGTGGTGGTGGTGGAGCTTGTTGGGCTATAACAGCCTGCTCTGCCCCCATCTTAGTCTCATTGCTCTGATTCAGTGCCTGCCCACCCTTCATTGGTTGTTGATGCAGGCATTTGTTGGCTGCCTTTTGGGCCAGGTAGGAATTGTTTACCTGTCCCCGATTGGCTCTTGGACACAGGCATTTGTTTTTTGTTTTTGTTTTGCTTACCCTGCACTTACTGTCCTGGGACAATAGGGTGATTGGCCAGGATAGGGCACCTATAAATAGGTCAGTCACAATGCAGGGTTGTGTGGGGTTTAAAGATCTACAGGCATATTTGGTGATCACCCAGAGGCACCTTTATGGTGAAAGGTGGTTTCCATGCCTTGTTTTTTGGGTTACAGGGCCTGGGCATGGGAATCTTATGCACTGAAAGCCTTGGGCCTTGGGGTTGTAACCAGGAGGTTCGCTCTCAAGATAGACTGGCTGGCTGCTATGAAGCCTTCAGTTGGGGCTTCCTGCCAGGGCTGAGGAGGCTCGCCTATAACTTTGTTGCAGGATGAGGTTCTCAAGGGACTCCTGCCTTACAACTTCCTACACAGTTTGTAGGCCTCATTGCGGACTTTCATTTACCTGGAAATAGTTAAATAAAATTGTGGCCCCTTAGTTTATTCCAGAATCTCTGTCTTGCCTCTTTCTTTCAGGTGTGTGCACTTTTCGCATTAAATTTGAATTACATAATTTGGTGCCTTCTAGGAGTTTCAGACTACAGCTCCTATAAGCCCCAGACACTATGACCAATGATCATGAATTAGAGAAGTTGTAGTCCAAAACATCCGTAGGGCATCAGGTTGTCCATCCCTGTGTATTTGCTATACACTGAGTAACCTACATACTGACTTGTTCCAGACTTATGTGAGTTAGCTCACTGTACAGGGATTGCCAGGGATCAAACAAAAATACTGAATTTTATTTTTTTAAATAAAGTATTTATGACACAAACTTTTATAACAATTTTAAATTACATTCATAAGTTTCTCAACAATTTATTTGGCAGTATATTGCTCTGTACAATTGTTACTAAAAAAACCAACATTCTGCTACTTTTAAAAAATAATTTTTTTATTTTATTTTTTGTTCTCAGGTATGTAACTATTTTAAAACATAACCATAACAACAGTACACGAATACATGCAGTTTATCTTACATTGTTTGTCAGACATTGGAGACTTTGAGAAGAATAATTGTAGGGATGGGGGAGAATTTCTCCCCGAAACTTCGGGGGGCCGAACGCCAATGCATTCGGCCCCCCAAAATCGGCGGTGAAATTCTCTGCCCCCCCGCCCCCCCGGGATGGGACTTGCCCTTCACGAATGTCCCTCCCGGCGGCGGGTCCCAGCGGCGGTTCGTCGGGTCTTCGTCAGGGGCGGGGGCGGCAGCCAGTCTTTTGATCGGCTGCCGCCGCCGCCATTACAAGTGCAGTAAAAAAAACAACAACAAACCCATGATAGGCTATGTAACGATTAACGTAGCCTATCACGGCTAGATCTCCAAAGTCAGCCGTGATAGGCTATGTTAATCGTCACGTAGCCTATCACGGCTGACTTTGAAAAAAAAAAAAGCGCGTACGCAAATGGCAGCCCCCATAGGGCGCCGCCATTTGCATTCCTTATTTGGTCCCTGTAGTCTACATAAAGATTTAGGTAGACTACGGCGAAAATAAGGGCAATGCAAATAGCGTTGCCCTTATTTGGTCCCTGTAGTCTACGTAAATTTGGACTACAGGGACCAAATAAGGAACGCAAATGGCGGCGCCCTATGGAGGCCGCCATTTGTGTACGCGCTTTTTTTTTCTTTCAAAGTCAGCCATGATAGGCTACGTGATGATTTACGTAGCCTATCATGGCTGACTTTGGAAATCTAGCCGTGATAGGCTACGTTAATCGTTATGTAGCCTATCACGGGGGTGTTTTTTGTTTTACTTTTTTTTCGCAGCCGGGTAGACGGGGCGCTTCTATCCGGCCCAAATTTCGCTGGCGAGGGATGGGGCGCCTCCCCCCCGGCCTGAATTTCGGCCAGGTGTGGCAGGGCGCCTCCCCCCCCTCGCATGAACTTCGGGGGGAGAACCGAAGCGCCTCCCCCCCACCGCGAAGCAAGCTTGGAGGACAGGTAAGGGACTTTCGTCCATCCCTAAATAATTGTTGTGAACCGTCCAAGAGAGCTTCGCCTATTGGGCAATATAGAAATGTAATAAATAAGTAAGAGATATATCATTGTACAATAAGGTTCACCTTCTATTGATACCAGTAATGTTCCTGTTTCAATTTCCAGTCTTCTTGGCTATTATTCCTTTCCAGAAATATGACTATTTGATGGCTGCTGATCTATGGAGCCTGTATTTAGAGATGGATGGACGCTTCACTGTTCGAGTCCTCCGGGAACCCACCGAGCCACTGAGGCAGCTCGTGCACCCCCAGACCCATACTCGCGCGCCCCCCACTCTCTGAGCTGCCTACACTTACCCTGGACCCATCCTCGAGTGCCATTTTGTGAAAGAAAATGGCAATCGTGAATATGCGCATATCTAGTCTTCTGCAAAATGGCACCATGAATGGCTGATATACTCAAGATTACAGGTGTAAATGGCCCATTTACATCTGTAATCTCACAGTGCTTGTGGATGGGTCCTGGGGGAGTGTGGGTGGCTTGGCTCAAGCAGGGGGGGCTTGGTGGGTGTGGATCAGGGGTGCAGGCAGGGGGGAGTCCACTGGACTCCCAGACCAAATCAGGAGCCTACGCCATCCCTACATATATTGAGAAAAGTTGCATTTCCATGAATGTGTCCTTTTTTATTGTTCCTCTGATTAATCTATTATGGCCTTTTAACTTTTTCACCTAAAGCTAATGTCCAAGTTTGGGGACACCATCGATCCACTGTTAAATTTTGACATGGTTAACTGTGCCTGGAAAAGGAGGCTTCATTACATCTTGGAAAGAAGCACAAGAGAAGTCTTTGCCATCTTAAAAGCCTGGCCTGGCACTCAGAGCAGAAATGTGTATACGATGTAGTATCATCATCACTCCCCTAGAATTCCCATTGTTCTCCAAACTTCATCCCTTGAGCTCTTCTCCTCCCCGGTTATCACTTCCAAAATGGCAATTCTGGTTCAAGCACCAGCTCTAGAAGAGTCAGTAGGTTAATGCATTCAAAAGCTTGTTGATTTTTACCTTCCTACTTAAGCCAGGAGGAAGATGAATGGTCAGTCCCATTTATTCCCAATCTGACACTTTTTAAGCCATTCAACAGTCAGGATGTGCAAATCAGCAAAACTTGAATTCCTTGAGGTTCTCTGAATTTCACCTTAAAACTTGTTCCAACTCTTGTCCATGTTAGATTGCAAGCTTTGGACTGGGGAGGGGGGTGTTTGCACAAAAAAATGTGTATTTCATGCACGTTTTCTCAAACGTACACATCAATTGTGCACATTGTTTTAATGCATGCATTTTTCTACCACTGATTAAAGTGTGTTTGTGCACATTTTAAATAAAATAGCTTTTTTCAGATGCATTTTCCAAATGTACCCATTTTTGGATGAACTATTTTGTTCCACAAATCATGTTGCAATTTGGAAATGTATGGACTTTGATTGCAGGTTGTGTCTGGGTCCATGTTTGGTTCTGAGAGGTGCAAACTGAATAAATCCTGTTCAAAAAAGAACTGAAATGAATTTCTCATAGACCCATGTTCAATAGTCCATCTAAGTTTTGATGAGCCAGAGACAGGATTCCCCGCCCCCCACTGTTCGAATTTTCATAAATAAAACCAGGTTATAATCAGCATCCAATCAGACTAATAGTTAGATCTC
Organism: Heloderma suspectum; assembly: GCF_057233095.1. Classification (NCBI taxonomy): domain Eukaryota; kingdom Metazoa; phylum Chordata; class Lepidosauria; order Squamata; family Helodermatidae; genus Heloderma; species Heloderma suspectum. Next base: position 179,626,480 of record NC_139461.1, read on the forward strand.
TTTTTACCCAGGGAAGCCTCATTTTCCCCCACAAGAAGATTCTTGTGGGACCCACCGTCTCTCCCTCTTTCTGTTGCTGAAGAGGTACCCTATTGCATTACATTAACGCTGTCCAAATAAAGGACAGGTACCCCCTTCCCCATTACTAGCCTCTACCCAGCAAGTCTATTCACTCGGACACCCTGCCCTTTCCTTCCTGCACTACCCAGCCAGCTTCCCCCGCCTCCTTCTATCTGTGGGGCTCTTCTGTGGGGATCTGGGAGGTGAACAACTTGCTGACTGCCTCTTTTTTCTCACAGGCTCAGCTAGGTCCATTTATGTTACCAGTCTCCTTGCTCTCCAATGCTATTCTGAACCTCCATCTCCCTCCTCCTTCTTCCCATGGCAAATGCTCTCTCTCTCTCTCTCTCTCTCTCTCTCTCACACACACACACACACACACACACACAGAAGTCAATTACACCAAAGGCTTTTAATGTATCTGTCTTAACTACTAGCCCTATTCATCTGTATATATAAAATCTAAACCTATAAATGTCGGTCACCTTAGTCTTATCTTTTGAATGTCCATTTTAATTCCAATCAGTAAAAACAAATAAAAAAACAAAACCTCCTTGAGTAAGAAATGGTATCTTTATTCTCCAAAATCCCCTTGACCCTTAAAGTGCCAGGCTTTGAGATGCTCTAGCCTTGAGAAGAAAGACTGAGGGGAGATATGATAGTGCTCTTCAAGTACTTGAAAGGTGGTCACAGAAAGGAAGGACAGGATCTCTTCTCGATCATTCCAGAGTGCAGGACACAGAATAATGGGCTCAAGTTACAGTTAGCCAGATTCCAGCTGAACATCAGGAAAAACTTCCTGACTGTTTAGGGAAGGCAGAGAATTCCGCCACGGATTCCAGTGAGGCTGGATTCTAAAGAATCTAGCCCCCTGGAATCCGTGGTGGAACAACCTCCTGCCCCCCCGCCCCCCTGAGGAATCCCCCAGGATGGAACTTACCTGGGGTGGCAGATGCGGCGGTGGCTCCGGTGGTGGCTGGTCTCCTGGCTGGCCGCGGCTGGGCTGCTGTGGTTGCCATTGCCGTCCTTGCAGCTGTGATAGGCTACGTAAGAATTTACGTAGCCTATCACAGCTAACCCCCCCCCCCAAAAAAAAGCCAGCATACTCAAATGGCAGTGGCTACGGTGGCTGCCATTTGCGTTCGCTATTTTACGCCGTTCTAGCCTATATAAATATTTACATAGGCAATTATGGCAAAAAAAAAGGGAACAGCAAATAGCGTAGTGGGCACTATTTGCGTTCTTTTTCCCGCCGCCGTTTTATCCTACGTAAATATTTATGTAGGCTTTTACGGAGAAAAAAAAAGAAAAGCAAATAGCGCCCGCAGTTCCCTTTTTTTCCGCCGTAATTGCCTACGTAAATATTTATGTAGGCTAGAACGGCAAAAAATAGGGAACACAAATGGCGGCCGCCATAGCCACGGCCATTTGCATACGCCGTTTTTTTTGGGGGGGGCATGCCGTGATAGGCTACGTAAATACTTATGTAGCCTATACAGCAGCCTGGAAGGACGCAAATGGCAGCTGGTACGGCAGCTGCCATTTGCATCCACAGCAGCCCGTCCACAGCCGGAAGTCTGGCTGCGGACGGCCCTGGCCAGCTGCTCCATTGAGCCGCTGCGGAGCAGAGCCAGCCGCCGGGCAGGATTCCGGGAGGGAGGACTGGATCGCCTCCCCCCCTGTCAAGGATTCTGGGGGGAGGGATGGAGCGCCTCCCCCCCAGCGGATGCCCCGACCGGAACCACATAAGGGATTCGTACATCCCTATGCCTGTTAGAGCAATACGGCAATGGAACCTATGACCTAGGAAGGTGGTTGGCTCTCCCACACTGGAGGCATACAAGATGACGCTGGACAGCCATCTGTCAGGGATGCTCTGATTTGGATTCCTGCATTGAGCAGGGGGTTAGACTCAATGGCCTTGTAGGCCCCTTCCAACCCTACTATTCTATGATTTTGTGATTCTATGCTCAGTGCTCAGTGTTGAAAAGATCCCTTCAATGGTCAAGAAAAAGAGGAAACAGCAAGGTAGGTGAGGAAGAGCGAGATCTGGTTACCTCTTCTTCCAAACACTTGTCAGAACCCCATTTCAACTTCTGCTAAGCAGAGCTGAAGCAAATCGCTGTGTGAACTTTTTCTTCAACAAATATTCACATGCCACTTATTCAAATATTCACTCAGGTAAATAATATTTAGGGGTGAACGAAAGTCACTTACCTTTTCTCGCAGCCTTTTCGCGGTGGGGGGGAGCGCTTCGCTGCTCCCCCTGCGAAGTTCAGGCGGGGGGGAGGCTTCCCGCCTCGCCCGGCCGAAATTCAGGCCGGGGGGGGAGGCTTCCCGCCTCGCCCGGCCGAAATTCAGGCCAGGGAGGAGGCTTCCCGCCTCGCCCGGCCGCGAACACGAAAGTAAAAAAAAAAAAAAACACGTCCCCTGATAGGCTACGTGACGATTCACGTAGCCTATCACGGCTAGATCTGGAAAGTCAGCCGTGATAGGCTATGTGAATCGTCACGTAGCCTATCACGGGTGACTTTAAAAAAAAAAAGCGCGTACGCGAATGGCGGCCCCCATAGGGAGCCGCCATTCGCGTTCCTTATTTAGTTGCTGTAGTCTACGTCAATGTTTACGTAGACTACGGCGAAAATAAGGGCAACGCAAATAGCGTTGCCCTTATTTTCGCCGTAGTCTATGTAAACATTGACGTAGACTACAGCGACCAAATAAGGAACACGAATGGCGGCTCCCTATGGGGGCCGCCATTATCCGTACACACTTTTTTTTGTTTGTTTAAAGTCACCCGTGATAGGCTACGTGACGATTCACGTAGCCTATCACGGCTGACTTTGCAAATCTTGCCGTGATAGGCTACGTGAATCGTCACGTAGCCTATCAGGGGACGTGGTTTTTTTTTTCTTTCATTGCAATGGCGGGGGCGGCAGCCGGTCGAAAGACCGGCTGCCGCTCTCACCCCGCTCGAACACCGGACGAACCGCCAGCCGGACCCGCCACCGGGAGGGACATTCAGGGAAGGTAAGTCCCGTCCCAGGGGGGGGCGGGGGGCGGGGGGGCGGAGGATTTCTCCCCGAAACTTGTTCGGGGGGCCGAACACGTTGGCGCTCGGCCCCCCGAAGTTTCGGGGAGAAATTCTCCGCCATCCCTAATAATATTCAAACACGACTACCACCACCCCTATTGTAAATAATGCTCTAAAATGGTGGTAATGATGAAGACTCTAGCTGTGGTTGGCTTGGTTGCCTGCCTGTCATAGAGGAAGTTCGGCGGGCTTCTAGTAGTGCTGCTCTCACGTTAAGACTTTGTGCCTACTATTGGCCGAACTGCTCAGATCCTACATTTCTGTCCCAGGAGTTGCATCTGATGCTGACTCATGGGTCAGAGGCCACACATATAGGCACACTCATGTACACACATCAGACATGCACAACATCCTGGCATTCCTGATACAGATCACCTTTTCTTCACTGCTAGCAGCAGTGGAGAGAGAGAACAATCTGTATGAGGACCTCTCATGGAGGGAGTCGAGACCCTTCTCTCTACCGCCCCTTCCAGCAATTCTGATACAGGTCTGTCTTCTCTTACTTCTAGCAGGTGCAGGGAAAGAACAATCTGTATGAGGAAATTGGTGGTGGGGATTTGGAGGCAGGGGGTCTCGGGGCTGCAGGCAAGGTCTCAGGTGTGGCTCTGGGCTGTGGGTTGTGTACCCCTGCACCAGTGATTATATACTGTGGTATAATCTATGGCTCAGCATGATAATGATGGGAGTTGTAGTCCCTATCACATCTGGAGGGCACCAGGTTGAGGGAAGGCTGATCTATGCTCACAAGATATGATGGAAAATTATTGTGTGCATAACCATTTGGGGCATGTCTGAGATGCAAAATTAATGTGATATTTGCAACATCTTAAGTTCATCAGCAGACTGTGATATGACTTGTTCTCTGCATTCATTATATATATATATATATATATATATATATATATATATACACACACACACAACATATGCATAGATGAACACACTGAGAATCAAGCAAACAAGTGAACAGAAGAATCAATTCTGCAAACAATTCAAGGCCTTTCTCATAATTTTGGATTTCTTAATTACCAGTTAATTATTTAGTCAGTATAAGTCTATGACTTGGTAATAGGCTGTGCACCAAGAAATGATTTTGATTAAATGGGTTACAACTGGCATTGTTCCAGTATCATTTTCTCCTCTTTTTTATTTCTTTTGCCAATAACGTGGAAGCAAAATAGAGACCTGGAAGAGATCCAACCACCGGGACACTCTAATGAATTATAAAAGGGAAATAATTACACAGCCTTCTAAGGAAAGGTTTAAGACAGAGGGAGTTTGGTAGCACTAGCAAGAGCTTGGACAAGAAAGTTAAATGGCATCTGTAACAGTGGTTTAAATGAAGCAAAACTATTTTAATGAACATAGAATGTGTTGTTTGATAGTCTCCAGAACCTTTTAACTTTGTTTCTGAAGCTATAAGGTGGCAGAACTCCTGGTAGCAATTTCCATTAATGAGATAACTCTCTCATGCTCTATGAAGATCAATTATTCTCATGTGGTTTGGTTCTCTATCACCTTTATTATTCATATAAAAATCTTATGGGAAAATAATCCCTCACAACTTACTATATTTGTGGTTTTGGTGTCTCTCTCTCTGTCTCTCTGTGTAATCAACTCGAGTCACTCTGTACCACGGAACAGGGGTGGGCAGAAAGTTGATCTCCAGATGTTTTGGACTCAAACTCCCTCTATTCATGACCACTGGCCATGCTGGCAGGAAGTTCTGGGAACTGACATCCAAAACATTTGGAGAGCTACCTACTGCCCACTTCTGCCAGGGAATCCTGGCCTGTTTCACTGTTAGGGTTAAAACAAAGAACCCCATAGTACCTTAAAAAATTGACTAATTTATCATAATGTAAACTTTTTTGTGTCCACTCCATCAGATAATGATCCTCAGTTGGCAGGTATATATACACACATATCACTGCAGAGGGTGGTGGTAAGGAATAAACAGTGAAGTCAAATGTCATGAAATGCATAAATGTACAATCTGCGACAATTTGGTTGAATTTTAAATGTATGCAAAATGAGTATGGAGAACATTCACGACAGAAGTATTTGGTGATAACACAGTTTGCTCTTCATTCACAGGTTTTATGGTATATAATTGTCAAGGGGGTAGATCCTTAAATCAGTAGAAAACCTCATGAATGCAAGAGGTTATTTAAGAAGTCTATGTTGCTTTATAGCCCCCAAGCTAAAATAAACTTCCAGAAACAACAGCACAGGTTCAATCCGTTCCTGTGCTGGTGTAGCCATGCACTAGGGATGGATGAATCTGTCAATTTCAATTTCTGCCTTTTTCTCATTTTTTGCCATTTTAAGTAGGGATGTCAGAGAATTCCGCCACGGATCTCGGGGAGGCCGAATGCCAGCGCATTCGGCTCCCCTGAAATCGGTGGCGGAATGGTCTGCCCCCCGCCCCCCCAGGACGAGACTTACCTGGGGCAGATCTTCCTGGCGGCGGCGGCAGCTGTGGCGGCGGTTCGGTGGCAGCGGCTGCGGCAGCGGCAGCCGGTCTTCCAACCGGCTGCCGCCACTGCCATTTCCAGTAAAAAAAAAAAAAGATATGATAGGCTATGTAAAGATTTACGTAGCCTATCATGGCTAGATTTTTTTAAAAAAACCATGATAGGCTATGTAAATCTTTACATAGCCTATCACGTCTGACTTTTTTAAAAAACAACAACAACGTGTGTACGCAAATGGCGGTGGCCACGGCCGCCGCCATTTGCATACGCGCATTGTTGTTTTTTTAAGTCAGATGTGATAGGCTACATAAACATTTACATAGCCTATCACGGCTGACTGCAGGGACGCAAACGGCAGCAGCTATGGCCGCCGCCGTTTGCGTCCCTGCTAGCCAGCGGCCGGATGTCCGGCAGCTGGTGGAGCCAGCTGGCGGCTCCGCAGAATCCCTGCGGAGCACAGCCGGCCGGCCAGGATTCCGGGGAGGAGGATTCCGGGGGAAGGGACGGAGTTCCTCCCCCCCCACCATCAACATAATCCGCAAAAGGTAAGTGACTTTCGTACATCCCTAATTTTAAGTTCAGTTCATCCTGCACTTTGAGAATTTTGTATCAATCCGAAGTTTGGTTTGTCCTGAATGTTAAGATTTTTTTTTTTTTACAAGGCTTGAATGAAAATTTGTACGCATTTTTGTGCCCATTTCTTTGAATTTGTGCATCTTTGTATGCCATTTGGCTCATTTTTTGCAAGTCCTTTTATATAATGCACTTTTGAAAGTTATTTCCATGAATATGCACATCTCTCTGTGTGTGTACTTTCCCTAATATGCACATTTGTATGTGTTTTCTGATTGGATAAATGCAGTTTTCAAAGGATAATGGTTTTGGTTTCCATATTGGTTTGAAAGTGCATTCAGTGCATTTGCATTAAAATGTGGACCGGATGAATTCCTCTCCATTTTCTACTGCGCACATCGGCACCAGGCTCAGTGGAGTCTAGTCTCTCCCTCCCTTCCCAACCATATTCAGCAAGCATGTCCATTGCCTAGACAGAGGAATCAGTGGACACTTTCTTTTCTTATGCTCATCCAGCCATTGGTCACCTCTGTAACATGATGTACTCTAGTTAGACCCATGTACAATCTTGCACACATTCTAATGAGACTCACACACCCACTGATAAGGAGTCTTTAGACATTGGCAATAGAGTGTCTATGGCTAAGGAGGCAATTCTCACCCAAACACACTGTTGGAGAGGATAATGCCACAGTGGCACATTTATTGGGGTTTACAAAGATTCAAATGCACAAGCTAGTTTTGGGGGGATTTGTTGAGCAAATGGATTTAACACTTAAGACCAATTGGGGATGCTCCAGCCTTCACCAAGTTATGCTTGTGTGGGGAAATTAGCTGCATTCTTGATGAAGCTGAGCTCGAGGCCTAGAAGTAGTTTTCAAGACTGTGGGAAGGAGTCTTCCTGGGGCCTGAAGCCTACACATGGGGACAGGGGGAGCTACAATTTCTACAAAGAACCTCTAAACATGATATAACTTTCCTTGGGCTGAAGCCCTTTCCTGCAGACAAGAACTAGTGCATGTTGCAATTCCTGGTCTCAGGTAGGGATGGCGGAGAATTCCGCCACGGATTCCAGTGAGGCCGGATTCTGTAGAATCCGGTCCCCCGGAATCCATGGCAGAATGGCCACCTGCCCCCTGCCCCCCCCATGGAATCCCCTGGGACAGCACTTACCTGCAGCAGATGCGGCAGTGGCTCTGGCAGATTCGGCAGCGGGTGCGGTGGCAGCGGGTGCGGTGGCATGTGCAGTGGCAGTGGGTGTGGCACAGGGTGAGGCGGCGGCGGTGGGTGTGGCGGTGGCAGCGGCAGGTGCAGGGGGTGCGGCAGCGGTGCGGAGTGTGCAGAAGCGGCGGGTGCGGCGGCTCGGAGGGTGCGGCAGGTGCAGCAGCAGCGGCGGGTGTGGCAGCAGCTGGTCTCCTGGCCGGCCGCAGCATATGCAAATGGTGGCAGCTACGGAGGCCGCCATTTGCGTTCGCTATTTTTCGCCATTCTAGCCTACGTGAATCTTTATGTAGGCTAGAACGGTGAAAAATAGCGAATGCAAATGGCTGCCGCCGTAGCCACCGCCATTTGCGTACGCGTTTTTTTTTTTTTTGCTTTGCCATGATAGGCTACGTAAATATTCACGTAGCCTATCATGGTTCAATACAGGGACGCAAACAGCGGTGGCTACGGCCGCTGCCATTTGTGTCCCTGCTGCCCAGCGGCTGGATGTCCAGCTGCAGGCGGAGTAGGGATGGCGGAGAATTTCTCCCCGAATCTTCGGGGGGCTGATCGCCAACGCATTCGGCCTCCCAAAATTGGTGGTGAAATTCTCCGCCCCCCACCCCCCCGGGACGGGACTTAACTTTGGCGAATGTCCCTCCCAGCGGCGGGTCCCGGCAGCGGTTCGGCGGCGTTTTGTCACAGGCGGGGGCGGCGGCCGGTCTCCCGACCGGCTGCTGCTGCCACCATTACAAAAAAAAAAAACTAAAGTAAAAAAAACACAACACACCCATGCATAGGCTACGTAACGATTTACGTACCCTATCACGGCTAGATTTCCAAGGTCAGCCGTGATAGGCTACGTAAATCGTCACGTAGCCTATCACGGGTGACTTTGGAAAAAAAAAAAAAGCACGTACGCAAATGGCGGCGGCCCATGGGCGCCGCCATTTGCGTTCCTTAGTTTGGCACATCTAGTCTACGTAAAGATTTACGTAGACTACGGCGAAAATAAGGGCACTCTATTTGCGTTGCCCTTATTTTCACTGTAGTCTATGTAAATCTTTACGTAGACTAGATGTGCCAAAATAAGGAACGCAAATGGCGGCGCCCATGGGCTGCCGCCATTTGCGTATGCGCTTTTTTTTTTTTTCAAAGTCAGCTGTGATAGGCTATGTGACGATTTACATAGCCTATCATGGGGTCTTTTTTTTTTTTTTACTTTTTGTTTCACGGCCGGGGAGACGGAGCGCTTCTCCCTGGCCTGAATTTCGGCCGGGCGAGGCAGGAAGCCTCCCCCCCTTCGCCTGAACTTTGCGGGGGAAAGCGAAGCGCCTCCCCCCCAACTGTGAAGCCAAGCTGCAAAAAGGTAAGTGACTTTCGTACATCCCTAGGGCGGAGCTGACTGGCAGCTCCGTGGAATCCCTGCAGAGCGGAGCCGGCCAGGCAGGACTCTGGGGGGAGGGATGGAGTGCCTCCTCCCCCGTCAAGGATTCCGGGGGGAGGGATGGAGCACCTCTCCCTCCACCATGAAGCAGATCCACGAAATGGTAAGTGACTTTCGTACATCCCTAGTCTCAGGTGAAGAGGAGGGAAGGCAGAGAGCCTTGACTAAGGGAGGCAAAGCACCCACTGTTGGCACCTTGCTCTGGCAAGTGAGGAGCTTAGTGATTCCAGTGATTTCAGCATGGAGACTTTCCTCTGGGAGGAGAGACTCTGAGTGATTTCAGCAGCAGTGTGGCACCATACACCTGGACGGGCGAGACACCTAGTGATTTCAGCAGCATGGCCCCCCACCTCTGAGAAGAGGGGGACTTGGGACTGCCCCAACCTGAGGCTTCTTATACAGTTCAGAGAAGGGCAGTGCCATCAAACTTTTGATTAGCCAGGCACTGGAAATGGTGCCACTTGCTATGGGAGAAAGACTGGGTTGGCCTACCATCTTGTATAACAAAAGAGGAATCTTGGGGATGATGGGTGTACTTGCCAAAAACAAAAGTCCTACTTACTATCTCTTATTCTTTTAACAAAATATGATGTTACATGTCAATGACTGTCTTAAAGACAGATGTCAAGGCTGGAGTTCAACAACAGGAGATTATTGCAGGTGGTGGACTACGTAACTTACCAGATATGTAGTATTCATGTCTTGCTGAATTTTGACCCCCACCTTTGCCTTTGGGGAATGCATTTTAAGAAGCCCATTAGAAACTGAATTGCTTGGTCTAGTCTTGCATCTTGCTCTCGACCCTATTCCTGTGCCTTCCTCCCACCTTTGCTGAGGCTGGGGATGAAAACGTCTGGCTTTTTGGCTCCATTTTTCAAAATGGAGTCAGTTCTGTTCACTCAGAAGAGAGCTACTTCGTAACACCTCCCTGATGCTCCAGTCTACAGTTAACTTGCCAGCTGGGGCATGGAACCGGAGAACAGGAACTGGATGAAGGCAAGGAAGTAAACATGGGCATCTTGTTCTGGGCAATGGCCAGCCAGCTGCAGTAAGTGCATACTGTGTGGTGGGTATACTGAGGATTGGCTGGGAAAGGAGTGGAAGCTAGTTTAGCCCCATACATATCCCTCCCTTTATGCATCCAGAGATGGATCATGCTCATAGTACTAAAACTCTATGAATAAAACTCAAGAAGTCATTGAACAATCAATTAAGATGCAATTACTGCAGCAGTGTTACCCAGATCAAAGCCTCTCAGAACAAGAAGGTTGTCACCAGCTTCCTGGTCACTGCGGATGAGTGAGCCTGATGGGTTGCCTCTGGAAGAAAATTCCACAAAGAGGATAATACTACTGAGAAGGTCCTGCTCCTTGTAGCTACCCACCCACCCTGAGAAGTTAGGCACTTTAGGACCATCTGAGGAGGCCTGTTCCACCTTAGAGCAGATTAGTTTGCCCTGCCTCTCCTGAATGACAGGAGCTGGTTGTAAGAGCCACAGTTCAACAGGTAACAAGGATCCACAAGGAACATTGAATATAACTTATCATGCATAACTCTGTGGTGAGCAGCTTTTTACTAGAGGAGAAAGCCAGGGAAGCCTCCTCAACTTTCTTTCCCATTTGGGCAACACCGCCCCGGCTCAAACCATGAGATCAGCTGACTTACTGATCTGAGCCTTTCAATACTCACTCAATTTAAACAAGGGCCTGCTCTGCCCCACTCCCACTGGTCAGCATTTGATGGGCTAAACACCCAGGGCCCAAGGAATACCCCCTTCCCACATCGTCTCAAGTCAGCTGGCAATGAGAGCTAGGTAAGGTCTAGGGATGGCACAGGTGCCCGATTCCATCCAGGAATCTGGTGCAATCTCCCCTGCCCACACCTGTGAGCCCCGCTTGCTGAGCTCCTGTCCCTGCTTGCCCCCTGTCTACACTTGGCGAATGGCCCGCTCTCACCCCAGTGACCTCATTGAGCTTCACGGTTGCCATTTTTTAAAAAAAAAATCAACTGGCAATCACAAAAATGCACATATTTGCAAATACGCAAAACTGTGTATTTTTGCACATACACCAATATGTGCATTCACAAGAATGTGCATTTTTGTGCATGCACAAATATGCACATTTTGTGATCACCATTTTATTTTTCAAACAATCGCAACTGCAGAGCTCGATGAGGCTGCCGGGTGAGTGTGGGCTGCTTGCCAAGCATGGGAGGGGCTCTAGCATGGTCCAGGGAACGGTGAGTAGGGATGTACGAAACACCTACCTGGCTCCGCATCAGGCAAACTGTGATGGGGGGGAGATGCTCCGTCCCTCCCCCCGGAATCCTCGATGGGGGGGAGGTGCTCCGTTTCTCCCCCCGGAATCCTGCTCGGCCGGCTCTGCTCCATGGCCAAGCCATGGAGCCACCAGCCGGCTCCAGCTGCCCGCAGTCAGGCAGCCAGCTGCTGGGCAGCCCTGCAGGGATGCAAATGGAGGCTGTTGTAGCCACCGCGATTTGCGTACGCTGGGGTTCCCCCCCCCTGCCATGACAGGCTACGTAAATACTTACGTAGCCTATCACGGCCGCTGCAGGGATGCAAATGGCATCCCTGCAGTAAGTATTAACATAGCCTATCATGGCTATGAGGAGGAGGAAGCGAATGGCGGCCACAGGACAGCCGCCATTCGCAAAGCAGCACGGATGGGAGCAGGTAAGTGCTCTGTTTTGCGCACCTTTCATGTGGTGGGGGCAGCGGGGACTTCGTCCCGTGTGCCTTTCATGGGGCGGGGGGGCAGAGGCTTCATTCTGCGATGGATTTTGGGGGGCCGAATGCACTGGTATTCGGCCTCTCTGAGACCTGTCGTGGAATTCTCTGACTTCCCTACCGATGAGTAGGGGCAGCGGTAGAGATGTTGGAGAATCCCACCATGGGTTCCAGGGAGGCCAAATGCCAGTGCATTTGGCCCCCCAGAATCCATGGCGGAATGAAGCCACCCACCCCACCACCCCGTAGGTAGAGCCTACCTTTGTCGGCCGTTCCGGTGCTCCTCGAATGGTGGCCGCATCTACGGCCGCCATTCGCCTCTTTTGAAAGGCCGTGATAGGCTACATAAGTATTTACATAGCCTATCATGGCTAAAGCAGGGATGCCATTTGCGTCCCTATCACGACAATAGGAAGGAACGCAAATGGCAGCCACTGTAGCCGCCACCATTTGCGTCTGTGTCTTTCGCCGTGATAGGCTACGCATATATTTATGTAGCCTATCACTGCAAAAGACAGGGGCACAAATGGCGGCCGCTATGCCATTTGCGCCCCTGTCTTTTGCTGTGATAGGCTACGTAAATATATACGTAGCCTATCATGGCTAAAGACACGGACGCAAATGGCGGTGGCTACGGCGGCCACCATTTGTGTCCCTGTGCAGCCCAGTTGCTGGATGTCTGGCTGCGGGCGGCCCCAGCCAGTGGCTCCATGGAGTTGCCACAGAGCGCAGCTGGCCAGGGATGATTCCGTGGGGAGGGACAGAGCACCTCCCCCCCACCGTGGATTGCCCAGCATGGAGCCAGGTAAGAGTTTCATACATCCCTAGGCAGCAGCTGGGCAGGCATCCAGAGAACCCAGACAGGAGTAGGTTCACACATCCCTAGTTAGGTCAGTGCTCTTTCACCTTCCAGGTGCCTCAGGGTGCTTTCCAAGGTAGCCCAGTATACCACCTCATTGGCCCACATTACCTTCTGCCAGTTGAGACCAGCTTGCAATCAACAGACGATCAGCCAAATTAAATTTACCACACAGTCAGGGTTCTTTCTGAACTCCCAGGAGACCATGTGACCTTGCCCTCTCCAATAAGCATTCAGGGAGAACTCCTGGCTGGAGAAGAGGCCTCAGCTCCCTGAAGTGCAGGGGTGGTATAAATAAATAAATAAATAAATAGTAAGACCCTTCAAGAATTGCCTACCCTTTAAAAAAAAAAAGTATGTGGAAACCCTGTCCCCTTCCCGAAAATGAAAATTTTCTGCAATTCTCCCCCTCCCTGTGAAAGAGGTAGAAAAAACAATGCCTGTCTCTCAGGGAAAGAAAACCTTCCCGAAAATAGGGGGAAGGGTTTGGCACAGCACTAGTCTGAAAGTCTGCGAAATCCATGCAACTTGGAAAAGCCAGTTGTCTGCGAAATCTGCAGGTCAGATTCATAGAAATCCAAACTCATTTGAATCCATTGCAGATTTCTTTGACATCCCTACCAACTCAGAGGAAAAGAAAATGGCTGCTAGAGTTGGATTTAAAGCAGTGGCCCACAGCTAGACAGTAGGTGAAAATAAGTTGACCTTGAAGTCAATTGTACAACCACCCAAGGAATTCCTATTAAGCCCTCTGAAGGATGATTGGCTGATCCCATACTGGCTGCTGATTGGGAACCAAAGAGTCCAGGTGGAGGACAACCTTAAATACACAGGATTAACCTGTCCCCCAGTGGCCAGATGCCAGGAATATGGAGACACTTAGTGCACATGTCTGCATTCTCTGATGAACAAGATGGTGGTGGAGCGAAGCTGCCACCAAGGCAATTGTTGGGGGAACAGCATTAGGCCTATATGAGCCTGCTATGCAAAATACTTCACAAAATTCCCTTTTCAGAACTTTAGTGGTGAATATTTTCCAAATGTGTGTTGGTTGAGAGGGTATTTAATGGATATTTGCTCACTATTATGGGTATGATCCAGCCAAAATTAAGCACTTTAAAGTCTCATTGATTTCAAAGGGGAATTAAGTAAGGGCTCAACTGTCTTCTGTCAGAATCAATAGGAATTGAGAGCATTTAACTTTGGCTTGATAACATCCTTGATATTCAGTAGAAGCATTTTCCAATGAAAGATTCTGCAGCAGAGTTCAAGCATTTTCCAGTATCTGACATTTGGCATGCAGTAACAATCGATATGCGACAGTATCTGATAGATGACCTGCAACAGAATTTAGTAAATGTTATATTAAGTTCATTCATTCCATTAAACAGTCAAAACAGAGGAAGAGCGAGTGTGACATAGTGGCAGAGAGCGAGCGATGAATCTGAAAGTCCCTGCTTTTAATCTCATGGTTCTCACCTCTGTCTTCACTTGAAGGTTTTTGGCAGAAATATTGGGTTGGATCTACTATGAATATGACTAAACCTGGATCCAATCCACTGTATATAGTGCCTTTTTCCCTCCCAGTGTTCCCCAGCCTCGGGCCCTCCAAAGCAGAATCAGTCATTATCTGAAGCACTGAACCGGGGTCCGAGTCAAATTGGGAGGGTTGGTGGTCCCTAACCTCAGGAATATGTACCTAGTCCAGGTTTTCCCAAATCCCAACCCAGTAGCCTCCAGACGTGTTGAACAGAAACTCCCATCTTACCTAGGCAGAATGGCCCCTTTGGGAACTATATAGATCTTAGTCAGCCTTCCCCAACCTGGTGCCCTCTAGATGTTTCAGACTACAACTCCCAGTATTCTTGACCATTGTTCATGCTGACTAGGGCTGATGGGAATTGACATTCAACACATCCTGAGAGCACCAGGTTGGGGAAGGCTGGTTTATACCTATTCATTTTGTTTAGTTTAGACTTCTTCCGATAACTGAAATTGCTGTGTGGGCTAATAAAGGGATTATAATGAACGTTAAGCATGTTTTCCAACTGCATGATTCATAACAACAACAAGCAAAATGAAATGACTAGATATCCAAGACTGTATCACAGTTCCAATAAGATACTTCAGTGACATCTTATTCCATTGTCTTGATAAATAGCTGAACTATGCATAGGCATTCAGGCAAGAAAGCAAGAGCCTTCAGCATAGTGGACCTTCCCAAGTCAATAAAACCATTCCGTAAGGCTGCAGTCCCATTTACACACACCGTTGAACTTAGTGGGACTTTATTCTGAGTAAACAACAAAAGGATTAGGATGCATACTTCTCTAAGAGCCAAAATAGATGAGCAGAAGCCCCACATGATACAGTTTCTGTTGGGGTGTTCCATTTCAGACTGCTGTTGCTAGATCCAATGTTTGAATGTACCCCACATTCAATACTTCCCAGCTATATACAAAGCTAACAGGTCAGCGTGAAGGTTATAGGTAAGCCTGTTCCCCGGTGTACTAGTTTAAGAAGTACATTTTATGTAGAGGACCATTCAAGTGTTTGATTTTCCACCTGGAGTCTGAAATGTGATTGCTCAACAGACAATTCACATTAGGAATGTAAAAAGAGTTGTGCTGGATCAGTTCAGGGTCTTCTCTCAAGGATGGGCAACTTGTGGCCCTCCAAATGGAAGTTGTAGGCCAACACATCAACCCTATCCAGCATAGCCAATGGGCAGGAATCATGGGAGTTGTAGGGTAAAATATTCAGAAGGCCACAAGTTTCCCACCTCTGTCCTATCTACAGGGATGTCACAAGAGTCTGTGAAGGAGGAGGAGTCCAGCAGACTCCCCCTCACTCGCGTACCCCAGACTGGCTCACCAAGACTATGTGCACACCCAGACTCGCTCACCGAGTAGCCCCATGCCTGACTAGTGAGTCTGCCACATTCTCCCCTCCTTGCAAGGAGCAGAGAACAAGCAGGAGGCATGACTCCTGCCCCTCCCACCTGGCAAGCCTTGTGATGCAGACAGGAGTTGTCCTTAACCCCTTGTTCTCCCCAACAGGGACTCTGGCAGCCACCATTGTGCACACCAATCGTGGCTCCAGAACTTCTGTATTTTTAATGCTGGGTAAATGGTGCCTTTACAGCCACAACTATGCAACATTTAAAATACGGAAGTTCCAGAGCCATCATTGTTGTGCATAATGGTGGCTCACTACATGGGCAGGCAGCCTGCTGGCTTCTTCAGATGCTTGCCAGGGCTGTTTAGTCACTCGCACAGCTCCGCAAGCAGGGGTGGGCAGTGGCAGCAGCTTGGTGAGTACCTGGGGAAGCTGGGTGCTGTTGAGTCCATCCATCCCTACCTATCTAGTCCAGTATTCTGTTTCCACAGTGGCCAAGTAGATACCTATGTGAACCCCATATAAGTCCAATAGCATCTTCCCATTTGTGCTCCCTAGGAACTAGTATTCACAGGCATACTGCCCCTGATACTGGAGGTAATACATAGCCATCATGACTAGTAGCCTTTGATTATCCATTTTAGTACTAACTAGTAGAATGGGACAAATAAGAGTTACTCACTGTTGTCTTCAATGTAGTTGAAAAGAAATGTCAGTGAGAAGTGTTACATGGGACTAAAACACAGTTTAATTGAGAGTTGATATACAGATATAGACAAATCAGTTTATTTCCGGTCTGTGTCAGTTTTACATATGTTCATCCATAAATCCATTCTGTCCCATTTCCATATTAATCTGCTTTATGGAAAAAAACCCTGCATACAAATTAATATTTAAATCTGTATTTAAACATATTTTCGAACCAATTTCCTACAGATATGCATTTCTGATATATTTTGTCTTGAAGTATGCATTTCTAGACATATTTTATCCTAACATACAGCATTGTTAAACAGATTTTGGTACATATTTTGAGCTGAGAAGTGCATCATCAATTCCAGGAAGTGTGAAATCTGAAGGATAATTATGTTCTGGTCTGCATATTAGTCCCAGCATGGCAGATTGGGGGTTGGATCCAGTTTTAGTATGATGAGATGGGCAATTGGAGTCAATGAGACTTAAGTTAGCCATGCCTTATTTGCTCCATTGATTTGAATGGGTCTACTCTAAGCATGGCATGGCCCAATCTGGATCCAAATGCAGCTCAGTTCACATCAGAATTAACGGAGATCAAATTCCTCAAAGATCTCTACTGATAACCTATATTATCACTTGGTAGTAGGTTAGCCATGATAGATAGAATCTATCTCAGTCTTCAACAGATTTTATGGACATACCAAAAGGGGCTTGCTGCTTACCTTCATGCCCTGATCCTGAGCTTCTTCCAGAGGCATCTGGCTGGCTGGCTGCTGTTGGAAGAAGAATGCTGGGCTAGATGGATCCTTGGGCTGGTCCAGTAAGGCAACTCTTATATTGATCCTCATCTATCTGATAATAAATACAGGACTTGACACTCTGGAAGCTGTTGAAGTGTAAAGATTATACTTTAAGCCTTCAGTCCTGTACCCACTTATCTGAGAGTTAATGTTTCATTGAAGTTAGTGGGAATTACTTCTGAGTAGAGAAGGGAAATAAATTTGTTGGGATTAATGCACGATTACCCATTAATCGTGTAATCGTGTAATTAATCGTGTAATTTTCACCTCCTAGAACCGAACACAGACCCAAACACCATTTGTGGTTGGAAACTAGAACATCTCCAAGCTTGCAATGAGTTCTACACAAGCTCAAAAATGCATTTGATAACATGCACACATTTGAAAAATACACAAAGGAAAACATGTAAATTTCTAAAATCTGCACAAACATGCTTTAGTTAATGGGTTCATGCATGCAAAAATGTGCATATTTGAAAAATGTTCACAACAATATGGAGATTTTGAATGATGTATACAAAAATACATACAAATTCCTGCGTGGGGAAAAGAAGCTTACATAGAACTGGGATGGAATTATCTTGGCAGTGAAAAAATGAGAATCTCGATGAGATTGAGCTGGATGGATTCACCCATCCCTACTTCTGAGTAGGTAAAGATAGGATTGCCCTGTGAGGCTGCGATCCTATACTCACTTACCCCCACTGAAAGCAATTGGACATACTTTTGAGTAGATTTGTAATGCTCTCAGGATGCAATCCTGGGACTCTTTGGGTAGTATCCAATGTTAGTCTTACATAGAGTAAACCCACTGAAATGAACGGGATTTCAGTTAATCATGACTAACTTAAGTCTTATTCATTTCAATGGGTCTACTCAATGTAGGACTAACATTGGATACTATGCTTAGGGCACAATCCTATGACTGCTAGACAGCATCTAGATGGTCATAGGATTTTTCATTTTCTAGGAACTGAGCTCGGAGCATGGGCTCTGAGCTCAGTTCCCAGAAACCCAACTCCCCACACCCTCTCCCACTGCCTTGTAGGCTGTGTTCATCCCTGGCTCTAGGCTCATAACTGCAGTACAGAGTGGTGAAAAGGGGGAATTCCTGGGTGCAGGGAGGGGAGGAGACCATGGAAGTGTTGTTATGATGCTTCCTATGCACCATCCGGCCTCCCCCCACCCCCGCACACTGAGGTGCCCCAGCTAGACAGCTGAAATCAGCCATCTACCTGCAAATACAGGTTGGCTGGAGTGTGGAGGAGAAGATACCCTCCACACCCCACGTGCTTGGCATCTGACAGTCAGCCAACTCCGTGTTTGGAGGCAGTGACTATCCCCAATGGATTGTGCCTTTAGTGAGCTTTACTCCTGGTTAAATGGGTGTAGGATTGCATGGTTAGGCCCATTTATCTGTATGGCTGTAACTGCACCTAACTCTATATTGTATTGAGACTCTCTGTATTCTGTATTATGATAATCACTGGAATACATATCGAACCAAGTCTTGGTTCAACAAGGTATTTGAGACGGTTTTGAGTACATAGTGGAAATTGGACGTGTGAGCAATTTCGTTGACTGCTACACTTTAACTAAAATAAAAAGCAATTTTAAAAATGTTCCTTGTCTCCTTTCATAGTAATAAAGGTTTTCCCTGCTTTTCTTCTTCTTTTTTCTTTGATAGTCTGGCTTTTAACTTAATGTGAAATGTGAGATTGACAGCTCGATCCTATGCATTACTTGGAAGGTGGTCCCATCAAATAAACTGGGGCCTACTCCCACGTAACACTGCAATCTTTATGTATATGTACTCAGAATTAAGTCGTCTTGTGTTCATTGTGGCTTACTCCCCAATAAGTGTCCTTAGGATCGTAGCTTAAAGGGGCAATCCTATGGGGATAGTTGGTCACCTCCAAACTCGGATGTGGATGAGTATTCAATGTAGGGTGGGCAAGGCACAGAGGGGATCCTCTCTTCTGAGCTCCAGCTGCCCTGCATTTGCAGCTAGGTGGCCAATTTTGGCTGTCTAGCCAAGGAGCATTGGAGTGGGGTGGGGAGGCTGGATGGCACATAGGAAGCATCATAATGGCACTTCCACTGTCCCCTCCCCTCCCTGCCCCCAGGAACACCCCCCTTTCTCCTGCTTCATGCTGCTTTTCTGAGCATGGAGCTGAGGATGACCCATGCCCCCTACAAGGTGATGGGGGCAGGGTGGGTAGGCAGTTTTCTGGGAACTACCCTCTTAGCGCTGGCTCAAAGCTCAGTTCCCAGAAAATGAAAAATCCTATGGCCATCTAGCCACTCTCTAGTGGCCACAGGATTGCACCCTAAAGTAAATATGACTTACTTCTGAGTAGACATGGATTGGATTGCATTGTAAGTCTGTGCTGAATTGTAGTCCGAATGGAGGCAGTTTAAAAACAGAAAGAAGAAAAAAAAAGATCTCCTTATCCCATAACAACTATTACCGGTTTCGAGTGAAGAAAAGTGCCAAAGCAAGATGATCAAACAAGGAAAAAGAAAGAAACCTCCATGAAATGAAAATAGAACCTCCTGTCACACTGAAAAGAAAAAAAGAGACATGAGACAAATGACTGAATCCACTGAACACTTTGTGTAGGATAAAATGTAAAATGCTGTCAACAAGATCAATGAAAATCTACGGGGAACAAAATAAAAGGGGCTGGAAAAAACCTATTCAAAGATAACAAAGTGATTGGATCGGATACAGCAATGAAAGTGAAAATCTAACTGCATTTATACAGGTCAAACCCCAAAGAGAGAGAATAAAGAAACAGATCTAAGCTCCTACGGTAAACTTTTATTCCTCTGGTGACAGTAGAGATAAAGTGTAATGAAGACAGGGGTATTTCTTGCTGTGCTGATAGAAAAAACAACAACTACCATATGAAAGAAGACACATAGGATGATTATCAAAAGCATTTACAGCTAAGAAAACAATTTAGGAGAAATTATATTCCTAATGTTGGTATAATTCACGCAGAATGAAGAGCGCCATTTCAGTCTTAGATCTTGTCAGCAAGGTACAACATGGCACCGAAGGAGTGTAGCAATATTCTGATGTCAATGGGAGTCCTAACATGCATTTCTATTGCACATAATATTAGGGATGAGTGAAGTTCATTAGTTCCAATTCAATTTGTGTTCAGGCTTACCAAATTATAATTTTGTCAGTCCATTTATTTTTTTAAAAAAATATTTCTGAGTGTGTTTTGTTCAAGAAGCAGTGCTCTGTTCTGGATTTTTAGAGGATTTTTCAGTTTCTGGGAACTAAGGTTGGACCAGGGCTCTGAACACGTATCCCAGAAACCACAGTGCCCTCCACCACCCCCTCCCCCTTGTAACCAGTATGGTTCTCTCCACATTGACTACATCTCCATGCTCAGAAACTGAGCATGGAGATGGGAAAGGGAGCTGTCCCAGGGGAGGAGATCACGGAAGCCACCTTATGCAGCTTCCTATGTAGTGGTGACCTCCTTCCCTCCCTGAAGCCTCAGCTAGACAGCCAAAATTGTCCATCTAGCCAAAAATGCAGGTTGGCCAGAGCATGGAGGCAAGGATTGCCTCTGTGTTCCAGCTTCCCTGCATTGGATACTTGGCAGCCTCTGATTTTGGGGGCTGCTGCTGACATTCTCCATAGGATTGCACCCTTACACTCAAAGCCCTGGGCTTGCATGGACAAATCTTTCAATTTTGGTTTCTCCCACATTTGATTAAAAAACAAAAACAAAAAAACAAGCTCAAGTTCTTTTTCTCCACCATAAGGAGAACTTTGCAAATTTTAGTAACCTCCTATCAAAACTGAACGGAACTTCTCGCCCATCCATCCCTATGGTTATGGGGCATATACCTCATGGCTGATAATGGTCTATCATGCATGCATCTCTTGTTGGCATCATACCCTGCGTATTCTAGGATAGCTGTAAAATATATCAGATAGGTTGTGTGGACTCATGTATTCTTATACAGAAGTCATTGCCAAAGATGTAGGCACAACCTTGAGGTCTTTTGCATGAGATGAAGAAATTGGGTATTGCAAGAAATTGGGTAGGGGTGCTTGCATAGGTGCCATGTTTAGGTTCCTGAGTGGACAGCTCACTTTGATTCTGTTAGGAATATTGCATTTGCAATATCATCTGCAAGTTACAAGAAGGGGGCAGTTTGGTGCTTAGCTAGTTAATACATGGACATAGCTAGCTTTAGGAACTCTATAACCCACAGTGGCTTCCTGTTTCCTCCTTCCTGCTCCTCTCTCTCTCTCTCTCTCTCTCTCTCTGCCTTTCTCCAATGCTGAGAGCACATATGTGCTTGCTCTCTCTCCTGTCTGAACACAAAGAAATGGACTGAACAAACTCTTCTTCGAAACTGTGAGCTGTGCCTGCATTATATGCAAGATTACTCCCGAGTAAAGGTGTTTTCTTTCATAACTAAGAGTATGGTCTTTATTTTTAGCTTTTCTATGTTTTGGGACTGGTAAATGCTCATTCCATTTTGTCTTACCTTTCTCTCTGATAAACCGTCTTTCTAATAAGAGGCAGCAATACCATATAAATAGGGATGGCAGAGAATTCCACCACAGATTCCAGTGAGGCCAGATTCTAAAGAATTCCAGTGAGGCCGGATTCTGAAGAATCCCCCAGAATCCGTGGCGGAATGGTCTCCTGTCCCCCCGCCCCCCCTGTGGAATCCCCCCGGGACGGCACTTACCTGGGGCAGATGCGGCGAATTCAGTGGCGGCGGCGGTGGTTCCAGCGGCTGATCTCCTGGCCGGCTGTGGCTGGGCTGCTGCTACCATTGCCGTCCTTGCAGCTGTGATAGTCTACGTAAGAATTTACATAGCCTATCATGGCTGGGCAAAAAAAAAAAAGACCCAGCGTACGCAAATGGCAGCGGCTACGGCGGCCGCCATTTGTGTTCCCTAATTTTCGCCGATTTATCTTACGTAAATATTTACGTAAGATAAAACGGCAAAAAAAGGGGGAACACAAATAGCGTAGTGGACGCTATTTGTGTTCCTTTATTTTTCGCCGTTCTAGCCTACGTAAATATTCATGTAGACTAGAACGGCGAAAAATAAAGGAACGCAAATAGTGTCCACTACGCTATTCGCATTCCCCTTTTTTTTCACCATTTTATCTTACGTAAATATTTACGTAAGATAAATCAGTGAAAAATAGGGAACGCAAATGGCGGCCACCGTAGCCGCTGCCATTTGCGTACGCTGGGTTTTTGGGTTTTTTGCCCAGCTGTGATAGGCTACATAAAGACTTACGTAGCCTATCACGTCTGCCTGGCTGAATGCAAATGGCGGCCGCTACAGCGGCCGCCATATGCTTCCACACCAGCCAGTCTGCGGCTGGAAATCCGGCTGCGGATGGCCCTGGCCGGCTGCTCTGCAGAGCCGCCACAGAGCAGAGCTGGCCTTCGAGGATTCCGGGAGGGAGGACCAGATCGCCTCCCGCCCATTGAGGATTCCATGGGGAGGGACGGAGTGCCTCCCCCCCCCATGAACAGAATCCACGAAAAGGGAAGTGACTTTCGTACATCCCTACATATAAACCCATCAGATTCTGCTTGTACACACCCCTCACCTGCCGTACCGTCTTGGTCTTTAAGAGGGAAACACTTGCCTTGGGATTAGTTCAACCCTTTTTATTAATTTTGGGTCTGTAGTTGTTTCATTATTTTTACACTTCTTTGTTTTGATATATTTTAGTAATTTTGTAACCCACTTTGAATTTATTTATAAAGAAATGTGGGGTGGAAGTATTTAAATAAATAATAAAATAGACACATGACCCCATGTTCTGACATCAGTAGGATGAGTGTTTTCCTGCTACCACTCTATATTGTTGGCCACTGGAAGTAGTGGTTTTAGGAAAGTACACATTGTAATGACTTCAGGACATGGAGTAAGTTGAACCACATACTATGGAGAAAGCAAATGGTACTGCTGTTTGCAACCAGACCCCCCAGAAATAACAAGGTGAGACACATGAAGTTTGAGTAGTATCGGGGTCACAACTGTATTAACAAAATAATGCATGCAGTGATAGTTCTTCATGTCTTACTGGTTAGCTGCCAACACTAAGCCTGTCCCAAACCCAGGACAACTCACTGTCTGTCCATGCCCTCCCTACAAACCTTTAGGTGCTGATGGTTACCCTCCTGAGTCCCAATCCCTCAAATCCCCGAACCCTATGTTGTAACACATTTGGGTCTCAATGGACGTTCCTTCTCCACCCTAAGTCCCACAACTCTATGAGATGGGTCCCAGAACTTCCCCTGTCACATTAAACGTACTCACCATTGACTGCTCTCCTAGATGCCCTATTCACACTGCCCACCAGTTGTGACCAGGATTGTCATGTTACGTACAACAGCTCCCCACCATCACCACCATTTGCTTCCAATATCTTGAGGTCACCCAGTACAAAGCAGGTGAAAAACCTGGGCCCATGGACCAATCTGGGGCATGGGAAAAAAAATCTTACACAGCCCAAGTATCACCAGCAATGCTCTTGTTGGCATTAGCTTCTGGGTGGGAGGATGGGTACCAGCAAAACAGCAGGTGTGATGATTTTAGGCATTACTGTGCCCCCCCACCCTGAAGAAGATGGATAACCAGCCAAGTCTCCCTCCCATATTATCCCCTGTGCTAGCACATAGGCCAGATAAGCTAGGCTGCTGGGGGAGAGAAATTAAACACACTTCCCCCTTTGGGTGTGTTTGGAAATGACTTCCTAAACTCCAAAATAAAGAATAAAAGCTTATTACAAGCAAACAAGGAAAGACAAGAAGGGAAATAAAATAGGCACAAAAACAAAATACAATATTTACTAGTCTACTACGGTGACTGGAGTTCCTTTGGAAAGGCAGTCTAAATTCTCAATATCCCCCCTACTGAAGCTGTACTTCCTCATTTATTCCTCCTGAACATGGTAGGAGCAGGGTGACTACTAGGGATGTTGGAGAAATTCAAGAGGGACTAAAATTAGCCTGGATTTCTGAGAATCTGACCTGATGTCTGGCCTCCTCTGGCCATGTGGAGTTGGTGGACTTTCGGATTTTTTAAAACTATTATTATTTTCTCAAAATTTACATGCATTTATTTGTAGGAAAATATGCAAGTTTCTGATGAGACTGGTAAATATATGGGGGAAAAGTTGAATGGAATGGGGGACAATATGCTAAATGTTACAAACTAACGTAAATCATGTGAATGATTGTGAGACCTCTTACAAAATTATTTGGAGATTTTTCTGCATAATGGGGAAAAATGAATCCATCTATGACTGGATGACAGAAGAAAAGATGCCAGACAATCCATGAAATACAGACAGAATGGATTTTACACAGTCCATACATCTCTAATGACTACACAATTAGATCTTCCAAAAGGTGCAAAGCACGAGATGCCAATTACCCCCCCCCCCAAAAAAAAAGATTAGAGGAGGGCTGCTTGAAGTAGAATAACTGTGTCTGGCTCTACTAGATGAAATACTTCTAAAAGCTTAAAAAAAAACCCTGCATGCATCCTTCCAGAAACCCAACAGGAGGCAGCTACCTAGGCAGGCAATACCCACAGTAAGGGGAAATAGGTGCATGGAAATAGACACTGAGAAACTGTTCAGCAAGTGTGTTGGGGTTTGAGTGGTGCCAGCATCCCAATGTAGCATCTATCCGTGTGCTGTGCTCATTTGCTGTTCCCATCCAGGAAGCCTGGATGCAAATGTCGGCTCTCCCAGCAAGTGTGATGTGCCGGTGGTGGGCCAAACTGGACTTTTGGCAGCATACTTTTTTACCTTGCGTAATGCCACCCTCAGAAAAAGGAACTCAAGGGCCAGCAAATCCAGGCAGCTTTATTGGGGTGCTGGGAGCCGGGCAAGTAAGCTTTAGGAGAGCACATCTTTTAGTGTTATAGCCATTCTGAAGTTTAAAATGATGTGTAAAAGGCAAAGTCAGCTTGGATTTTTTTTAAAGATAACCTGCAATTCTGACACTGTGATTTATAGTACCATTAAAGCCCCATACACCCCATTTGCCCATAACAGGAATACCTAGGCCAGCAATGACTTAAGTTCCAGCCAACACACAACCCTTTCCAATAAAAGTTCCAGGGAAGGACATATAAAATCCAAACTCTTCTGTGTATTTTTGCTTCAAGAAGAAATGTCATAACCCTCTCTTAAGGAACAGGAAGGAAGCTTATAATCAGGAACCCTCTCTGAAAGGTAGCTTTGTTTTCTGTTACATTTATAGCATTCCTTATTTAAAAAGCTCAGGGTCAATGCTTTGTGCCATCTCCAGGGTGAGTTGAAATGAACCTTACTTCAGCACAAAACAATTGAAAACTGCGTTATGGACTTCGCAATACACTGCAGGGAGAAATCCTATCTGAGCAAATAGATGGGAAGTCAGCCTCTAGCTCATCTCATGCCAATGTTTATATTGACTTCAGATCATTTCCAGTCCTGCAGGAGCCTATTGCCATGTTATTTGTTTATTTGTCTGTCATTTCTTTTCACAGCTATGACAAACATGCAGTGTCGAATGGCATGCTTCCAAACAAGATGCGAACACTTTATATTATGCTATTGAACTTCGTAGCATAGTTTGGGCGTGAATATTTAAAAGCATAAACTTCCTTAAAGGCTAGAGCCTCAGTGGGCTCACACATGCAAGTATATCACTCGGATGTTTGTAATGGAGTATGGTACACTCTTTGGTTCTGGCTTACCTGGCTGCCTTGACCTCACTTGGTGGTTGAAATTACAAGGGCCATCACACCTCTGTCAGCACTTTGGGATGACCTCAAACGCTATGCTTTTCAGTGTTGTCAGAACCCGTCTGGGTTCTCCAGGTGCCTGTCCAGCTGCTGCCCCAGCTCACGTTCCCCCAGACCCACTTGTGCCCTCCCCCAAGCCCACTGAGCCACCTACCCTGAGCCTTTTGGGAGTGCCCATCATTCCAGGTATTCCTGCTGTCACCAATTTGTGGAGAAAAAAGGTGCCTCGGGAAGGTCCATAAATTTAATATTGTAGTACACATAGCAGTCACAAAGTCTCCATCAACGCAATATGACAGGCAATTTACACTTGCCTGTAAGGGGTGAGATATTTTCAGCACTGCCCTAGCTAGAAACAAGCCTTAAAATGACTGTCTTAATAAAGTTCAGCATTCCTTAGTAGAGAAAGTCGATAATGAACATAGTATTCATTCAACCCATTAGCTAGAGAATCAAATATCATTTCCTTATTATATCTAGCCCACTGTCTCTCAAATATTTAAACCAATAATAAGCAGGGCACAATGCAATTTTGGTGATGTGAATGAGATGTTGACTGTTGTGTTGGGGTCGCAGGAGGCATGGAGATAGCTCATTGATCCAGGGAGCAATCCTATGGGGATAGTCGGTAGGAAGACCTCTGTCTTCTGGCCATGCTGCATTCGCAGCTAGACAGGGCTGGGGCACCTTGGCGTGGGAGGAGGCCAGACAATGCATAGGAAGGGTTGTAATGGCACTTCCGCATTCCCCACCCCTCCCTGCCCCCAGGAACACCCCCTTTTCCCCCAGTCCATGCTGCTCCTCTGAGTGCAGAGCCCAGAGACAATCCGCACCACCTATGAGGTGGCGGGACAGTGTCACAAATCTCTTGGGCCCCTCCTTCCTTAAGCACTCACATACACATACACGAAAAGAGAGGCTTTATTCTAATGCTTTTAATTCATTATTCACAGTTTCATTTAGGGATGTACAAAAGTCACTTACCTTTTTGCGGATTCTGTTCATGGTGGGGGGGAGGTGTTCTGTCCCTCCCCCCGGAATCCTCGACGGGGGGGAGGCGATCCGGTCCTCCCCCCCGGAATCCAAGACAGCTGGCTGTGCTCTGCGGCGGCTCCGCGGAGCTGCCGGCCAGGCCCAGGCCAGGGCCGTCCGCAGCTGGATTTCCGGCTGTGGAGGGCTCTGGGTAAAAAACAAAAACAAAATGCAGACGCAAATGGCGGCGTCTACGGCCGCCGCCATTTGCATTCCTTATTTTTCACTGTCTTAGTCTAGATAAATATTTACGTAGACTAAGACAAAGAAAAGAAAGGGGAATGCAAATAGCGTACTGGGCGCTATTTGTGTTCCCCTTTCTTATCTTTGTCTTAGTCTATGTAAGTATTTACGCAGACTAAGATGGCGAAAAATAAGGAACGCAAATGGCGGTGGCCGTAGCCGCCGCCATTTGTGTACGCATTTTGTTTTGTGTTTTACCTAGACGTGATAGGCTACGTAAGTCTTTATGTAGCCTATCATGTCTGGGGGGGGGAGAAAAAAACACAGACTGCAAATGGCGGCAGTGGCAGCCGGTCGGAAGACCAGCCGCTGCCGCCGCCAAAGCCACTGCTGGAGCCACCGCCGTCCGAAACATCCACCTCAAGTAAGTCTTGTCCTGGGGGGGATCCGTGGGGGGCGGGGGGTGGCAGGCCATTCCATGATGGATTTCGGGGGGCCAAATACACTGGCATTCGGCCTCACTGACATCAATCGCGGAATTCTCTGACATCCCTAGTTTCATTACAGATGCAAATTCTCGAAGACTCTCTGGCTACAAAGGAATGCCTCCAGGGGATTCAAATGGGATCACCGAAAGTTGCCCACAGTTTGAAAAGGTGGCTATATGGCTAGGCTAACTTAGAGAGGGCAGTCCTGCCCCTTGTGTAATGCTTCCCTGCATGCCTTCTCACGCATTGCTAACTGGTTCGACCGTCTGAGCTATGCTCTTGACATTTCTCTCTTAGCTCTGTACCACTGCCTTGCATCTCTTAGGTCACAGTCTTCAAGCTCCTCTTCCTCCTCTTCTGGAGCTGCTAACTATCTCCCTGTGCTCAGAAACAATCCTGACAGGCAGGGGATGAGTAGGGATGGACGAAAGGGACTTACCTCATCCCGCAGCTTGCTTCGCAGTGGGGGGGAGGCGCTTCGGTTCTCCCCCCGAAGTTCAGGCGAGGGGGGGAGGCACCCTGCCTCGCCCGGCCGAAATTCAGGCCGGGGGGGAGGTGCCCCATCCCTCGCCGGTGAAATTCAGGCTGGGTAGGAGCGCCCCGTCTACCCGGCCGCGAAAAAAAAAGTAAAACACACACACAAACACACACACACCCGTGATAGGCTGCGTAACGATTTACATAGCCTATCACGGCTAGATTTCCAAAGTCAGCCGTGATAGGCTACGTAAATCTTTACGTAGCCTATGACGGGTGACTTTGAAAAAAAAAAAAAAGCGCACACGCAAATGGCGGCTCACATGGGGACCGCCATTTGCGTTCCTTATTTTGGCACGTCTAGTCTACGTAAAGATTTACGTAGACTACGGCGAAAATAAGGGCAATGCAAATAGCGTTCCCTTATTTTCGCCGTAGTCTACGTAAATGTTTACATAGACTAGATGTGCCAAAATAAGGAACGCAAATGGCGGCGCCCCATGGGCGCCGCCATTTGCATACGCGCTTTTTTTTTTTTCAAAGTCACCCGTCATAGGCTACGTAAAGATTTACGTAGCCTATCACGGCTGACTTTGGAAATCTAGCCATGATAGGCTACGTAAATTGTTACGTAGCCTATCACGGGTGTGTGTTGTTGTTTTTTTACTTTACTTTTTATTTTTTTGCAATGGCGGCGGCGGCAGCTGGTTGGGAGACTGGCCGCCGCCCCCGCCCCCCACGAAACGCCGCCGAACTGCCGCCGGGACCCGCCGCCAAGAGGTACATTTGCCGAAGGTAAGTCTCATCCCGGGGGGGGCGGCGGAGAATTTCCCCAACACTTTCGGGGGGCCAAATGCGTCGGCACTCGGCCTCCTGAAGATTCGTGGAGAAATTCTCCACCAACCCTAGGGATGAGGAGGCAGTTTTCCAAAGTTGGTTCCCCAAAACCGAACAATCCTATGGCTGTGTAGCCACTGTATAGTGGCTGTAGGATTGTGCCCTAGAGCATTTTCTGGTGACTTTGTTAACAGCTAACCCTCTTTCTTGGAAGCCTCATATGCTTTGTTTCTGATGTCCTGGGGCAATTCTGGAATACCCTGTTCATCTCATAAACATTCAGACTATCCTGTAGTCCTTTCCTAGCTCCTGTGGAGCTGCTCGAGACTGGCCCTGCAGCTCAGCCATTTGTCTAGTAGGTTGCTAAGGTTCACGCCAGGCATTTGTCATGGAAGTATGTCCGGAAGTGGAACCTTCGAGGCTTTACTCCTCCACAGGGCATGAACATGGAAGATTTCTCCCTTCTCTCCCCAGCCACAATCCTAATGAAAATGGCTTCTCCCAGCCTGTTGCCATTAGCATTAGAAAAAAAGGGGCTCTGTTAATGCCAGTGGGATCATTTATTTCCTAATACTAATCCCTGTGCAGTACGTGTCTGTGTGATTTTCAGCTGTGTGATTGCAGCTGAGAAGAGTAGGGTTCAGTCTCCATTCCCCAGAAACTGTGGTCTCTATGAAGATCAGGGAGCCCTTGCATGTAGTATTAATTTTGTTTTTGAACCAGCCAGGCCTGGTTGCTAAACATGCAATGAAAGTAATGTCTAGTTTGGCCCCTTGGGAGCAAACTGGTGGATCTTGCCCCAGTGATATGCAATGACAGACCCTGACTCTGAGGCAGGGCATAAGCTGCTGTGGGACTGAGGAAAAGGTACTAAATGCACACACTAATAAAGGGATTAATTTCTCCCAGTATATCTAGTAAACTGAATGTTGTTAGTATTTCAGAAGGGTGTTTTCTTTTTAGTTTGTTTTAAATTACTAATAAACAGCTTTCTAAGTGATACATGAAATTTAAATCAGATTTTCTGAAAGCCTGCATTCTTCTTGAAATGAGAGAAATAATTTGTCAAAAGATAGCCTGTGGCACGTATTGCTATATTACAGGCATTAGGAGCAGTACGATAATTAAATGCAAGGATGTTATTTCATTACAATCTCTTTCCGTTGGTGGCATATACAGCTTCACGCATTCCAATTAGAGACTTGTAAGTGAGCTTATTATTTTGCGTGATTTGTACCAGTGTTTCCGACATGTCTGAGGCACACTCATTTCCTGAATTGAAATGGCAGACATGCATCGCTCGTCCACACCAGAAGGTTTCCTTTTAGAACAAGAATAAGAATCACTGTACCCTCAAAGAAACACATCCTCTATGGGGTGATGAAGAGTCTAGGGCTGTGAACTGCTTCGGCCTGAAGCCCAAGTCAAAGCAGGCTGCTTTGGGTCACTTCAAGCCCCTTCTGAGCAGAAGCAGAGGGGGCACGAAGTGACCCAGAGTGGGTCAGGGGCTCTCCGAAGGACCTCGGTTCACTTCAGAGCTTCGGCAGCCCCTGCCTAGCTGCACTGGCACTTCCAGGACCTTACCCGAGAGCCGCCCATCACCATTGTTGCCACTGCGGCCACCTCTGCCGCTGCCTCCGTTGCCGCTGCCTCCACCACCGTCATGACCTTTGCTGCCACTGGCTCCATCGTTGTAACCACTGCCTCCACTGCCATGCTGCCGCCATCACTGCCACCAGCTCCTGAGGCCTGGAAGTGTGCTGGCTCTTATTGCAGGGAGTTGCCATTTTAAAAATGGCAACTTCCTGGAGCTTCCTGGAGCTCCATTTTAAAAATGGCAATTTCCTGGAGCTTCCTGGAGCTCCATTTTAAAAATGACAATTTCCTGGAGCTTCCTGGAGCTCCATTTTAAAAATGGCAATTTCCTGGAGCTTCCTGGAGCTCTATTTTAAAAATGGCAAATCCCTGCAGTAAGAGCTGGCACGCGTCCAGTCCTCAGGAGGTGGTGGTGGTGATGACAGCAGTGGAGGTGATGGAGGAGGAGAAGGCAGAGGAGGAGGAGGAGGCAGCAGCAAGGCAAGGCAAGGAGCTGGCGGGTTGTACAGGGGCATTGGGGGGGCAAAACAGGATTCAGCCATCTGAACCCCACTTTGGGTTCAGGGCCAAGTCAGGTTGAGGGCCCCCAAATCAGCTCAAGCCAATGTAGGCCTGCCTACAAAGCCATGAAGCAACTTCCGCACCGGATCAGGGGGGGCACAGCCCTAATGAAGACCCCTCACACATTTCATGGGGTTAACTGTACTCCTTGCCAGCTGTGCAGTTGGCACACATGAGATGAACATAGGGGAATATGAGAATTTTGTTTTTGCTTGCAAAAGATGTGAGTGTGCCCCGTTTGAAGCTTGGAGCAGAAGTATGTGTCCACTGAAAATATTCGCAAATTGTCGAACACGTGCTTGCATTCATCTTTTTCCCAATTCCCAGTTTCATTTATGTAAATTTCCTAATTTGAGCAAATTTCCTCCATGGATGGAATCAACCCCCCTTTAATCTATGGAGGACAGTTGCACAAATTAGGAAATTTGTGCAAATTTGGGGGAACTTGCACAAATCTCCTGTTCAGTTGCAGCTCAATTTGCACACATTTCCCGTTTGCGCAGAGAGAGCAGCAATCACAAATGTGAACGGAAATCAGGCACACGGTGTAGTGAGACAGTGTTTGGAGAAGCCTGGTGACCTCGAAACTTGCTTGTTCGCCCATCCCTAGATGAACATGCTTTATGGTGTATATTCACAGAGCTCCTCCACATGGGGGTGAATCCTGGGCCTATCTAGGGGTGGACAAAAGTCACTTACCTGTCCTCGAAGCTTGTTCACGGTGGGGGGGGAGGCGCTTCGCTGCTCCCCCCGTGAAGTTCAGGCTGGGGGGGGAGGCTTCCTGCCTCGCCCGGCCAAAATTCAGGCCGGGTAGGAGGCGCCTCGCCTCGCCTGGCCACGAACTCAAAAGTTTAAAAAAAAAAAAAGCCCCCGTGATAGGCTACGTGACGATTAACGTAGCCTATCACGGCTAGATCTGCAAAGTCAGCCATGATAGGCTACATTAATCGTCACGTAGCCTATCACGGGTGACTTAAAAAAAAAAAAAGTGCATATGCAAATGGCGGCCCCCATAGGGAGCTGCCATTTGCGTTCCTTATTTGGTCGCTGTAGTCTACGTAAAGATTTACGTAGACTACGGCGAGGACAACGCAAATAGCGTTGCCCTTATTTTCGCCGTAGTCTACGTAAATCTTTACGTAGACTACAGGGACCAAATAAGGAACGGGAATGGCGGCTCCCTATGGGGGCCACCATTATCCGTACGCGCTTTTTTTTTTTTTTAAAGTCACCCGTGATAGGCTACCTGACGATTTACGTAGCCTATCATGGCTGACTTTGCAAATCTAGCCGTGATAGGCTACATTAATCATCACGTAGCCTATCACGGGGGCGTTTTTTTTTTTTCTTTGATTGGAATGGCGGTGGCGGCAGCCGGTCGAAAGACCGGCTGCCGCCCCCGCCCCTGACGAAGACCCGATGAACCGCCGCTGGGACCCGCCGCCGGGAGGGACATTCGGGAAAGGTAAGTCCTGTCCCGGGGGGGGGGGCGGAGAATTTCTCCCCGAAACTTGTTCGGGGGGCTGAACACGTTGGCGCTCGGCCCCCCGAAGTTTCGGGGAGAAATTCTCCGCCATCCCTAGGCCTATCAGGATTAGAGATGCTTAAGGATTTTTTTTTGGTCTACATTTTGAAGCAAACTGATCTGATCTGCATCTCCTGCACTAAGATGCAGGTCAGAATGCAGTTATTGTTCTACAGATGTTGTGATGTAGTACTACTTGGCTCAAAAATGTACCAAAACTCAAACTAAAATGCACACATCAGGATAAACAGAGTGTTTAGGAATGCATACATGCATTGGAAATACAAAATAAAATCCATTAAAATCCATATTGATATATGCATTCAAATATGATTTTTTGTGCAGATTAAAGCACACAAACACACATGCACGCACCACATTTTATGTGGAAATAGGAGAGAATGGGCTTATGAATGAACCCATGTCCGACGTGGACCAGAAATAGACTGATCTGTATATCCCGAATCAGAACTCATCCCTTGCATGTATGAGCTCAGTGCAACTACAGCTGTAAGTGTGTAGAACCCCTTCTTACTTCTGCCAAATGTATGGCTATCAAAGTTCCCCTTGTGACCTCCCCCCTGCCCCCGAGCAACTCCTTAAGGATCTCTTGCCTCCTTAAGAGTCCCACCTTCCTTCTTCTAAACTTTCCCTTCCCAATAATGTGGATTTTAGGCTGCAGGTGTGGGGTAATTGGCACTTCAGACACCTAGGTGTTAATCACAACAGTTTAGCGGTAAATTAAAGCAAGCAAATCACGACAAAAGATATTTACCCAATAGAGCTGAGTGATACAGAAGGCATGAAGACAAAATAAAAAGTTGCAAAAATGCAAGTACCTCTACCCCAGCTGCACTTAGACCTCTTCAGGCTGCTTCTTCCTGCTCCCTCTTTATGCTCTGGTCTTCCTGACTCTCCCCTCACTGGCTCTCTCTCTCTTCTTATGCTCTCCTCCCCAACACTGGTAGTACTGTTTCAAACCTGAACAAATGAAACTTAAATTAGGATAATGAAACCTAACTGGGGAAATGAAACTATTTCACTCAGGGACACCCCCTCCCAACAGAACCCTCCAAGGCCTCTAGGCCTGATCTTTTTACCTTGCCTCTGTAGGCCTTAACCTTCAGAATGGTTAATTGCCATGGCCAGCAGAAACATCACCAGGGACAGAAACAGTGGTGCCACCAGGGCTGGATCTTGGGGCCAAAGTCCAGGGCCCCGCAGCTCAGGGGCAGGTAAATGACCACCCAGAGAGTGGCAGGTGCTGAGGGCAAAAGGGCAGCAGAAAGAAACTCCATGTTATTCCTGTAGTTATGGTGGTTCTATGATTTAAGTCAGTTTAAAATGCAAAATTGCACATGCACACTGTATTTTATTTTAAAAAGAAAAGGCTTGGCAAACTTTTAACATGAAAAGTCTGCAGAAGCAGTTGTAAAGCCTGCAGTGGTGGTGTCATGGAAATGCAGAAGAAAATTGTTATTTCAAGGAGTTAATGGTGCACAACAATTGCCCCTTCTCATGTCTAGACTTCTGCTTGGGCCTGTTGCTTTTAGTGGTTAGCTATGCTCCTTCTTCTCAGACCAATTTTCTGTTTGAGACTGTTCAACTTGATTGGCTAGGAGATGAGCCTCTGGCGAGATCTCAAGATTACTGTCCTGTTAGCCAGAGTAGCTGGGTTGAAGTTATCTATGCTGGGTTACTGCCAAACGTTCTTGAGGTCATTGCACTATGTCCAGCACAGGGGTGGGGTTATTGTGCGCATAATATATATGAAACCCTGAGACACTCCCAGGTGGGATCTCGATGCAGGCCAGTCTGGAAAGTTGCTGTGTATCAGGCTCGTATTGGAATCATGTCCATCACCATATTTTGATGGGGTCTCCCATAGGGATGTACAGATTGTGGAAAATCTGTTCTGTCTATGTTTCACAGATTGTCAGGTCCCTTTCATTCTGTCATCTACCCATTGATGGAATCAGATTTTATTTTTATTTTTAGTTTGTGAAAATGTGCAAATTCCCCCCAAATGCTCATTTTCATGCTCTAGTCCATGGAGGAAATGCACATTTTTGGCTGAGTTTTTTGTTTGTTTGTTTCATGTATTTTTCTGTGATAAACTTTGTGCAAAATTCGAGGAAGTTAGAAAACTGGTCCACACACCTGTGGAATCCACCCAACAGGGGAAAAGCTGGTCCGCTGTGGAATCTGTGGGTCGGATTCATGAAAATCCCAACTGATTTGGTACCATTGCAGATTTCTCTGACATTTCTAGTCTCCAGCAACTGGAAGGATGTAAGCTTATAATCTTGCTCTGTAAGTTTCTTGCTTGCTGCAATCATTGCATTGCAGTGTTCTGCTTTAATCTTCTGCTTTGTTAATTTTCTCCTGCTTAATAAAATCTTACCTTCACCCATTAGTGTGTTTATTGTATTCTAAATCCGAAAAAGAACTGTGGCCTCCTGGCAACACAGGTTGTTAAGTGCAAGTGTTAGTTGTGTGCTTCACAACTGAAGTAATACACAAAGCTGTCTAAAGCCTCCCTGCCCCCATGAGACCATTGTATCCAGGTTCTGAAATTATCTTGCTGCACCACTGGACAGAAACATCAGCAGTGGGAAGTGGGGCTAGCCTGCAAACTGGCATAGTCCACACTCCCCTATGCATTCTTTGAACATGTCTGCATGTGGGGTGGTGGTGCCTGAAACCTCCTATGGTGTCTCTGCATGAGTCACCAATCTGGAAGTACATACTGATTTACAGAAATTACAGAAATTGACTCACGCAGAGTTGCAATTACAGAAACTGACTCATGCAGAGATGCAATTGGACACCTCTTCAAAGAGGAGATAATTATGCTGCACCTCTTGCACCAGGGATAGCTGAGTGATCCAATCATACTCGGTGCAATGATGAGACTGAATTATACACCCACAGTGCAACTTAACTGGAAAGAGAGAAAACCGGAGCAATGGATTGTGCAGCAACACAGTCAGCAGTCTCCTTGGTGAGTGTGTACTTTGTGCTCACAGGGGTCTTTCATTTTCTAATTAATGTACTTCTCAAGCCAGGGAGCACACCCTCGCACAGAGTTTGGCAGCTGCTGACTTACATAGAAATGTGTTTATATGGCAGAGATCCTGAGCTTCACTGTATAGAAGAGAGTTCATGATTGCATAGATGGAGGTGGTGGTGCCTCTGAAATTCACAACAGGAATAATCCCAAATCCAGGCATCAGATTTGGGTAACCACCATGGGATGGCTAATTTTGATTTTTTTTTTTTTAAAGTTATTCATAACATGGGCAGTGCTGGGGCAGGAGAAACTAGGACAGAATGTGGCAGGCAAGGGGAAGAAACAAAGAAGAATCTAGTAGGTCAGGAGGAGGAACAGGGTAGAACTTGGTATCAGGGATGGATGGACTCCCTGGAGTCCATGCTTGGTGGGTGGTTGAGCAGCTGCCGCTGCCACTCGCCAGCGCAAACCAGGCTGTGCGAGACCCTGGAGGGCTCCGAGAGCGGTCTGGGAGCACACTGCAGCTGCCCACTCCTCCATGCGAGCCTCCATCTTTTATGCAAGATGGGGCTCTACATTTTGTATATTGTTGTGCACAACGGTGGCCATAAAGGGCCATATCCAAGAGGCTTCTAATCTTGTAGAAATGGCTCTTTACAGCTGCCATTGTGCACAACAGTAAATATACAAAAAGACAGTGTCTCCTCTCACATAAAAGATGGCAGCTTGGAAGGAGGAGGATCGGCTGCCAGGCATGAGCGGATGGGTCCAGTAAGTCCTGGCCACTCGCATGGTTCAGAGGCAGGGGCGGTAGCTCACTGACCTGGATTTGCGGGGCGAGCAGGTGGGGTGGGGGGAGTTGAACAGACTCCCAGAACCAGTTGGGTGCCCATGCCATCCCTACTTGGTATATTATGGGTAGAGCCTGGTAGAATATGATATTTACTCAAGTATGAAGTCTTGGCACTCTGCTGACAAGATTATTCACCTCTCTTGTCACTTTGACTATGTGATCATCATCCTTAAACTAGGGATTAATGAATCTTTCCATTTTGGTTTCTCATTTTTCCTATCTCAAGTTTGATTCACCTGGAACTTTGAGAAAGTCTCAAGTCTCAAGTATGGTTCATCCCAAATTCTGAGATTTTATTTTATTTTTTAAAGTTGGCATGAAGATTCAGAAGCATTTTTGTGCACGTTTCTCCTAATACACGCATTTTTGCATAATATACACATTTTTGCTAGCAATTTTCCGAACATAATGCATTGTTGAATGTTATTTTATCTAATATATACAGTTTTGTAAGCATTTTTTTTAAAAAAAATGGAGAGCTCCATTGCAATTCAGAGAAGTTTGAATTTTAAAGTAAATCTTTTTTAAAAATAAAATAAAATAAAGATCATTAAAATGTGAACTGAACAAATTTCTCCCCCATCCCTACCTTAAAACCCTACAGCAGGAAAGAGCAACACAGTGTCCAGGGCCACATGTGACCCCTGCTTCCCCCCAGTGTGGTGCCCACCACTACTGGTATGGCCCATGAAGCCCCTTGCCATGGGTCTTCATGGTGAACCATGAACTGGTTCACCATGAAGCAGTTCACCATGAAGCAGTTCACCATGGTGAACTTCATGCGGCACCATGGTGCCGAATTTTGCAGTGGCAAAAAAATAAATAAATAATTGCAAAATATACCTCCAATTATGGGTGGGAGTCTGCTACAAAATGCTACAATGACAAAATGTATCTTGTTTTGAAGTGGTTCTTTTTTACCACAGGAGTGAAGCTGGGGGGGACAGGGGGCAAAAATGGCCCCTGGACCTCCCAAAGTTGCTCACCTGTACCCTACAGCAAAGAGCATCAAGGTGCAATAGCTGGTACAGGTGGAAGGCTTCTTATTACACCACCACTCCCCTCAGATCTCTCAGTTGCTGCTGCACCAAGAAACCAAGCCAGGACCTATAGGGACACAGCTGGCCCACATAAGCCCCACCTTCAGGCACTGATTGCATTTCCTGCCAGGTGAAACATGGCAGCCTACTTCTGAGGGGAAGGGATACTCATTGCAAGCCTGGAGGTTGCTACCAATGGGAGCAACACCAAAGAGATGGCTCCCCTTTGGGGTTGTTGCTCTGTGGGGGGCACAAGGCAAGAGCCAGCCTATTTAGCTTTGAGAGGAGTAAGCGAGACTGTGGGGCTGTTATTTTCAGCCTTAAGTCTCTCCTGGGAGGCTTGGCAGCCCTTGAAAAAAGAAAGACACCAAAGAAAGATGCTTGGGCTATTTTAAAGTTTGTGGTGCTCTTGGATCCATCACTGACACTTAGAGCTACAGCTGGCCTCAGTGGCTCAGAGTGCCTTTCATCAGCTCAGGATAGCCAACTACAATCTGACCTGGACTGAAACAGTTTTGCAACTGTTATTTACATTCTGGGAATCTCCTGTTGGAGTTATTGCAAAGCGTTATAGTGGGGCTACCTTTGAAGATGGAATCTTCAGTTAGTTGAAAGCCAAGCACATAGGTTAACTGGGACAGATGGATATAACCACATTGCGCCAGCATTTTGCCATCTGCAGTGGCTACAGGGCCACCTCCCGTCCCCAGGACTGCCCCGCTTTTCCCTATCTCTGTGCTCCATTTCTTAATGTGGGGATGTAGCCATGCCATCTACAAGGGAGTGGAGAATAGAATCATAGAATCATAGAATAGTAGGGTTGGAAGGGGCCTACAAGGCCATCGAGTCCAACCCCCTGCTCAATGCAGGAATCCAAGTCAGAGCATCCCTGACAAATGGCTGTTCAGCCTCGTCTTGAAGGCCTCCAGTGTGGGAGAGCCCACCACATCCCTAGGTCATTGGTTCCATTGTCGTATTGCTCTTACAGTCAGGACGTTTTTCCTGATGTTCAGCTGGAATCTGGCTTCCTCTCACTTGAGCTCATTATTCCGTGTCCTGCACTCTGGGATGATCAAGAAGAGATCCTGGCCTTCTTCTCTGTGACAACCTTTCAAGTACTTGAAGAGTGCTATCATATCTCCCCTCAGTCTTCTCTTCTCAAGGCTAAACATGCCCAGTTCTTTCAGTCTCTCTTCATAGGGCTTTGTTTCCAGTCCCCTGATCATCTTTGTTGCCCTCCTCTGAACCCTGTCCAGTTTGTCTGCATCCTTCTTAAAGTGTGGTGCCCAGAACTGGACACAGTACTCCAGATGAGGCCTAACCAGTGCTGAGTAGAGAGGAACTAGTACTTCCTGGGATTTGGAAGCTATGCTTCTATTAATGCAGCCCAAAATAGCATTTGCCTTTTTTTGCAGCCACATCACTTTGTTGGCTCATATTCAGCAATAGGGATGGACGAAAGTCACTTACCTGGTCCCGCAGCTTGCTTCGTGATGGGGGGGAGGGGCTCCGTTCCTCCCCGCCG
The DNA here is from genome assembly GCF_057233095.1 of Heloderma suspectum. Lineage (NCBI taxonomy): Eukaryota > Metazoa > Chordata > Lepidosauria > Squamata > Helodermatidae > Heloderma > Heloderma suspectum. The sequence continues at coordinate 179,665,278 of NC_139461.1, forward strand.
AAATTCTGGCCGGGGGGGAGGCGCCCCATCCCTTCAGCCGCAAATCCTCCTGGCCAGCTGGGACGCAAATGGCAACAGCCATAGCCGCCGCCATTTGCATCCCTGCAGTCAGCCGCATGATAGGCTACTGTCAGGGTGGACACTGAGCCCATAAATTCCCAGAGTAGTTCTGATACTGAGGAAGAGCAGTCGCTCCTGGGAGAGGAGTGCGCTCCTCTTTCCCAGGACCAACAGCTGACAGAGATTCTTCCCACCAGCATTCCTAGTTTAGTTAGCAGTCCAGGGAGTAACCAAGCACAGATAGCAGACTTGGTGGATGAGCGACGCAGACGCAGAGAGCGGCGCCAGATGGAGGGCGTGGAAAGGAGGCAAAGTGCCAGGTTGGCGCACAAACAACAGCTGCGCCCAGAGGCTCCAAGGGAAAAGGGGAGGGATTCTCCCTAGTCCTTAAGTTCAGGGGTCTGCCAGTAATTCCCTTTCAAACGGGGACGAACTGTTCCAACTTAGGGCATAGGTACTGTGCTGCTCAGATATAGTTGCAAACGGTATAGTTGTTAAGTTGTAAAAGAAGAATAAAGCTTTGAAAGGAATCCCTTTGTCTGTGTCTGGACTTCGCTACTAGATTAGACTGAGAGAGCCCTCCAAGGAGCCCTTGACAGCCACGTAAATCCTTACGTAGCCTATCATGGCTGACTTTGGGGGGAAAAAAAAGCGCATACGCAAATGACAGCGCCCATGGGCACCGCCATTTGCATACGCGCTTCCCCCCCCCCAAGTCAGCCGTGATAGGCTACGTAAGGATTTACATAGCCTATCACGGTGTTTTTGGAAAATTTAGCCATGATAGGCTACGTAAATCTTTACGTAGCCTATCACATTTTTTGTGGTTTTTTTACTGGGAAATGGCGGTAGCGGCAGCCGGTCGGAAGACCGGCCACCACCGCCGCTGCCGCCGAACCGCCTCCCGGAGCCGCCAGCACCAGGAACATTCGCCAAAGCTAAGTCCCATTCTGGGGGGCGGAGAATTACTCCAGCAATTTCGGGGGGCCAAATGCATTGGCATTCGGCCTCCCGGGGATTCGTGGAGAAATTCTCTGCCATCCCTGCTATGATCGACAACAATTCCAAGATCCTTCTCGCTTGTAGTGTGGTTGAGCCACGTATCCCCCATCTTGTAACTGTGCATTTGGTTTCTTTTTCCGAGGTGCAGAACTTGGCATTTATCCCTATGAAATGTCGTTCTGTTGTTTTCTGCCCAGCACTCCAGTCTATTTAGATCACTTTGAATTTTGTTTCTGTCTTCCAAAGTATTAGCTATCCTGCCCAATTTGGTGTCATCTGCAAATCTGATCAGCATTCCCTGCACCTCCTCCTCCAAGTCATTAATACAAATGTTGAAGAGCACTGGGCCCAGGACTGAGCCCTGCGGTACCCCACTCATTACCTCTCCCCAGTTTGAGAGGGTCCCATTGATAAGCACTCTTTGAGTCCGATTCTGTAGCCAACTGTGGATCCACTGGATTGTTGTTTCATCTAGCCCACTTTGAGCTAGTTTGCTCATCAGGATGTCATGGGGCACTTTGTCGAAAGCTTTGCTGAAGTCGAGGTATATGATATCTACAGCATTCCCACGGTCTACAAGGGAGGTTAAGAAGGGGGAGGGGAGCGCAGTTTCTGGGAATCACGTTTGGGACCCTGGCTCTAATCTTGGTTTCCAGAAACCTCCCAAATCCTATGGCCCTCTAGACAGTGTCTAGTGGCCATAGGATTGCTCCCTTATTCTCCCAGACATTTTAAGAGTAGTCTGAATGCTTTTAGATTGCGTCACACTGTTTTATTATTGCTGCTGATCTTTCTTTGGTGGATGGTCATATGTGCATTATATCTAACACTTTTAGACTTCCCTGGGTGGTGCACAAGTAAATTTAAAATATTAAATACAAGACAATAAAGCAATGATAAAAAACATCAGCACATAATCAAATCAAATCAGCACAGAGTAAAACCAATGCAGCTCCTAAATTGCCTCCCAGAATGCCTCCTTAGACAGAGTGGGGAGGAGTTCTTCCTTCTCTCTCGCTTAGGCAAGTCACTTGCCTAGGCAAGCTTTATGTAGTTTCATTTTTAATTTAGATTTTTAGCTTGCCTTTCCAATATTTATAATTTTTGATTGAGTTGCCCTGTAGCTCTGTAAAAAGCCATTTCTCATTTAAAAGGAGCAAGTATATGGGATCTGGTTTAGTGATGGGAGGCATTAAAAATCCAGATTCATCAATATAATTATGAAAATGTAGTTCATAGCTTTGGGGTACATCTTTCTTTTCTCTTTTCATTTTTAAACTGAATGGTGATGATTTGAGAACAGCAGTCCATAAAGTGGGAAATATAAGTTAAAATATTATTTAGATACCTTATTCTTACATTTAGCAGGGAGTTGGACTTGATGGCCTTGTAGGCCCCTTCCAACTCTACTATTCTATGTTTCTATGATTTTGTGGTTGCTTAGTATTTACTCGCATTGCAGTCCTTCTGGGATTCTTGAACTTAGTAAAAGATCCCCACATTCTTTCTTTCCACAATAAACTTCAAGTTAGGGTTTCAGAGGACCATGAGTCAAAGAGGGAAAAATATTGTTTAGGACTGAGGTGTAAATTGGCTTACACTCCCTCTACTCCTAGGCATTTAATGGCGTAATTTAATGGCATATGATGGGGCATTTATGTCAGCTCTCTTTACAGGTCTAGTATCTCATTCATTTCATTTCATTTATTATATTTCTATACCACCCCATAGCTGAAGCTCTCTGGGCAGTTCACAATTTTTTAAAGAAGAACCATTAAAATACATTATATGAAGTATAAAACCATTCATGTAATAACATAGAACAAGTAGCACACACAACAGCAACATAGATCATAGAATCAAAGAATCTTAGAATAGGAGGGTTGGAAGGGGCCTATAAGCGCATCGAGTCCAACCCCCTGCTCAGTGCAGGAATCCAAGTCAGAGCATCCCTGACAGATGGCTGTCCAGCCTCGTCTTGAATGCCTCCAGTGTGGGAGAGCCCACCACCTCCCTAGGTAATTGGTTCCTTTGTCGTATTGCTCTAACAGTCAGGAAGTTTTTTCCTGATGTTCATCCGGAATCTGGCTTCCTGTAACTTGAGCCCATGATTCCATGTCCTGCACTTTGGGATGATCGAGAAGAGATCCTGGCCTTCCTCTCTGTGACAACCTTTCAAGTACTTGAAGAGTGCTATCATATCTCCCCTCAGTCTTCTCAAGGCTAAACATGCCCAGTTCTTTTCATCTCTCCTCATAGGGCTTTGTTTCCAGTCCCCTGATCATCTTTGTTGCCCTCCTCTGAACCCTGTCCAGTTTGTCTGCATCCTTCTTAAAGTGTGGTGCCCAGAACTGGACACAGTACTCCAGATGAGGCCTAACCAGTGCTGAGTAGAGGGGAACTAGTATTTCATGGGATTTGGAAGCTTTACTTCTATTAATGCAGCCCCAAATAGCATTTGCCTGTTTTTTGCAGCCACATTTAGTTAGTTAGTTAGTTAGTTAGTTGTTTATTTCATTTCTATAGCACCCAGTAGTAGCCGAATCTCTCTTGGTGGTTCACAAAAATTAAAACCAAAAAGCACACAGTAAAACAATATAAAATATAAAGACATTAAAACCACAATATAACAATACAACTAGAATAAAACCAGAGTAAAACCTGAGTAAAACCTAGCAGCAATGCAGAAATTTAAAATGCAAGCTTAGAACACCAAAGCTAAAAGACTAGGAAGCTAAAATGCTAAAATACTGAGAAAATAAAAAGGTCTTCACCTGGCACCAGAAGGAATACAATGTAGGTGCCAGGCGAACCTCTCCAGGGGTTGAACCTCACATCACACTGTTGGCTCATATTCAGCTTGTGAGCTACAACAATTTAAAACAATCAGCCAGACCCAATCAGAGAGACTCCTTATATGCTGCCAAATGCCTGAGAGAAGAGGGCAATTTTAACTTGGCACTGAAAAGATGGCAATGTTGGCACCAGGTGGGCCTCATCAGGGAGATTATTCCATAAATGGGGGGCCACCACTGAGAAGGCCCTCTCCCTTTTATTAACAATGTTTCTAGCTATTTACATAGTTTTAAAATATGTATGTTAAATAAAATTATACTATGGTTTATTATCTTGTATTTGTGGTTTGTAATTTTTGTGAACTGCCCAGAGATCTTCTGCAATTGGGTGGTATAGAAATGAAAAAAATAGATAATATACAAATCAAATACTCTGCCGTAACTGGCTTATGAATAGGGATGTCTAGAACTCTAGCTGACTGAGATTTAGAGCATGGGGTTTGACTAAGCTTGTAGAATAAGCCTTCTGCAACCTGGTTCCCTCCAGATGTTTTTGACATCAACTGCCATCGGACCCTGCCGATGGTCAATGTCAGGTATGCTGGGAGTTGTGGTCCAAAACATCTGGAAGGCACCACGTTGGGGAAGGCTGTTGTAAAGCACACTTCTACCTTCACTAGAAATGCCATCAAATTCTAGAAATGGCTGGATTCAGGTTAGGGATCCATGTACAAGCAAAACCCGAGTTCCAAGTTCTCCAAATTCTACTTTGAAGCTTGATCCATCTCATTTCCATCTGAGATTGTGACCTTTGCTTATTTTTTTTCTTTTTGTGTGCATGTCAAATCCATGCATTTTTGTGCATTTTTTTTCTAAATGTATGCAAGCATTGTGTGTATCTTTGAAATGTATGCATTTCTCTCCCATTGATTAAAATGTGTTTGTGCACAAATTTCAAAAGTACCCAATTTTCATTCATATTTTTCAAATGTGCATATGCTGTTGAACACATATTTTTTTGGGGGGGAGTGTGCACGAATCACATTGCAAGCTTGAAAATATATGGACTTTGACTGTAGATTGTGTTTGAGTCTGTGACTGTGTTCAGTCCAGAAGGTGCAAACTGGATAAAGCCTGATGAAAAACGAACTGGAAACAAACAAACAACACCCCCCCCCTCATACTTCTCTAATTTTGGTGAGAAAAATCAAGGGACTGTGGCTTTGGATCCATTTCTGATCAGACTTAGGCCTCAACTGAGTTTAATCTGATTGAAAATGGATCCAGAAGAGACCCACCCCACCCAGTATTTTGTGGCCTGGCACAACGATGATGATGCCATTGCTGAACCAGCAGAGCCTGGAGACTTCAGCGCTTAGTGGTGCATTCAGAAAATCACAAATCCGACCCTCCTCACTGCTTCTGAGTGGTCCAGTGGCATTAACAGAGGCAATACAGATGGCCAAGAAGGCTTGAGTCACATCCCAAAGACCACCGGCTGTACACAGGTTATTATCTAGAGCTGTTCTGAAAATTTCTGGCAAACTTTATTCAGCCATTTAGGGTGGGGAATCAAACCCCAGGAGATTGGGGTCCAATGTGAAATTTGGGAGGGTTTGCATTTGGCACTTACCTTTTTGTTCTGGGTAGACATGCAGAGGATCGTTCTGTTAATCTGGTGTTGTGGTTCTACACCTGAGTAAATATAATACAAAGGGCACCTTGCAGCCTGTTACACCTCTCAGGAAAGTTGGGAATGTGCACTTCTGTTACAGTGAACTTTTCAAAGAAGCACTCATTGCATGCTTTTTCCTGAGCACCACTGTGCTGTCACCAGCCCACCAAACATCAGGACGATGGGCTGTCGGGAGCTCAATTGAAATGGGGAAGAAGGTGCAGCTGATGGGCGCTGGTGGGAATGAGAGGCTTAAAGTGATTTCAGAGTGCAGCCAGTAGCGGCTAGAGTGTTGGACTGGGAGCCAGGAGATCCAGGTTCTAGTCCCCACTCAGCCGTGGAAGCTCACTGGGTGACTTTGGGCCAGTCACAGACTCTCAGCCCAACCTACCTCACAGGGTTGTTGTTGTGAGGATAAAATGGAGAGGAGGAGGAGGATAATGTAAGCCATCTTGGGTTCCTTGCAAGAGGGAAAAAAGGTGGGATATAAATGCAACAATAAATAAATAAATAAATAAATAAATAAATCTATACTTAGATGTAAGGGGTGATTGTATCTTTGTGTAAGTGTGTGTATTAGAAGGGAGCAAGAGAGAAGGGTGTGTGTGTATGTGTGTTCACTTATGCATCGGTGCATGTGAATGCGTGCATGCACAAGCGTGGATACAATTCCCAGAACAGTGCCCCCTTGCTGCATCGGCCCCTTGGTGTCTGGCTGCCTCTGCTCTAAGGTGACACAACATTGTAAAACCTACAATCCCGTGCTTAAACTCAATGGCTAGGTGTATATAACTGGAAGCAAACTTGGTATTTTGCTGCTACAGATTAACACAGTTTCTCTTCTGGAACTGGGTATTATTTGGAAAGGTACATACCTTTGCTGGGGTTATCTGTAGTGGAAGCAGAGGGGAAATAATTAGCTATTGCTCTACATGAATGGAGGATGTAATAATCTTAGCTGAATGTATTTCCTGGCTTCTTAGCCTTCATCAGCTTGAAGCTATTGGAGTTCTGGAGGGAGAAATAACAGGAAATTTAAACACTAAATTGTATGAAGTATGCTACTGCAAATGATAACTCGCAAATGTGCTTTAGGTCTTCATTGGAAATAATCTGCCTCCTGTCCTGGACAACAGGTCTCATTGAGCTTTTTATAAATATGCTGTGGATTATGGCAAAGGAATGGGAAAGCTTGAATTATGAAGTGTAATTAAGTGTAGAGCGAATGTGTTGTTTTTAATGCTGTCACGTTTTTTAATGACAGTTTTATTGTCTTATGCTCTTTATTTATGAGCCACCTTGTGCATCATGTTTTGATAGAAAGGCTGCATTTACATATTTTACATAAAATAGCATTAAATACAAATGTGTTAAGCTGGGGGGGGGGCTGCTCTCACATCTATCTTAGTACATGGTGGAGCTCCTGAACCCTCAAGGCATTGGAGAATGGTGTACTTGTAGGGATGTCCATCATGGAGAAATCTGGCCCTGCTGGGGCTTGATGGATTTCCCCAGATGGATTTCCCCTGGCTTGGCTTGCATTTGCTTTCAGCCATACGTTGCAGCCATAACTCTCCACTTTGTTTGTTTGCTTTTTTCTGTAAAAGCAGCAAGATATGCCATAACCTGGGCATAGAATTACAGCTGCAGTTAGCATAATTTGCACAAATTGTGGCTGTCAAATTCTTAGTTATGCACAAATGAGGGCCACAAACTTGGCTGTAATTATGGCCACAATTTGTGCAAATTACATAAGTATGGCCATAATTTGTCCAATTTATGCAAATTCCAGCTTCAATGTGCATGTCTTGCTGTTTTTACAGAAAAATATAAATAATGCAGAAGACCACAAGCTGGCCAAGCTCACACAGATTGAGTTGGGCCAGCCTGTGGGCCGGCGAGTCAGAGTACAGAGGGCTGAGCTGCAGAAAGCTTGGCAGATTTCACCCTCTCATGACAGAATCCTCCAACATCCCTAGGTACTTGCCTAAGACACATATGACTGAGTGACTGTCAGTAAATGATGCTTGATGCAAGCTTGGTTGCACTAAAGACTGGCTTCTGAAATCCAATTGAAGGGTTGTTGATGTGGCCACCAAGGTATGGAATTTGAAGTGATGGGTTATCTGACCTCATCCTCATTTGCAATTTGCTCACCAAGTTATACAAATCCAGTGTTGCAAATTTGGACAAAAGTTTTTTGTTCTTGAGCTATATTCTCATATTTGCACATGCCTATCACTTAAGTGCATCATAGGAACGTGACATGTGTAACATGGCATTCTTTTCCACACCATGCATCATGATGTACTGCATCTGCTCATATTTGCACATGCCAATCACTTAAGTGCATCATAGGAACGTGACATGTGTAACATGGCATTCTTTTCCACACCGTGCATCATGATGTACTGCATTGCAACACACCTTTCTCTGATGGGCTGTCATATGTGGTTTGCTTACAGCAATCAACAACTGAGCTTGTGCAAAGATGGTGGAGACTGCATGCTTAGTCATGCAGAATGCATGTGTGTGGAAAATCTAAATGTAATTAGGGATGTTAGAGAATTCCACCACGGATTCCAGTGGTGGAATGGAGCAATCCCCCCCCGCCACCCCACAAAATTTACCCTGGATGGAGCCTACCTTTGTCAGCCTTCTGCTGCCCCGCGAATGGCTGCCCCGGTCTGCAGCTGCCATTTCCTTTCTACTTTAGCCGTGATAGGCTACGTAAGTATTTAAGTAGCCTATCATGGCTAACGCAGGGACACAAATGGTGTAGCAGCCGCCATTTGCGTCCCTGCGGTAGCAGGCTACATAAATACTTACGTAGCCTATCACAGCTGAAGTAGAGAGGAAATGGCGGCTGCAGACCATAGCGGCCGCCATTTGCATTCCTGCCTTTTGCCGTCATAGGCTACGTAAATATATATGTAGCCTTTCATGGCTACCGCAGGGATGCAAATGGTGGCCGCTATGGTGGCCACCATTTGTGGCTGCAGCCCAGCAGCAGATGGAAGTCCAGCTACAGGTGGCCCCGGCTGGTAGCTCCGCGGGCTCCCTGCAGAGCAGAGCTGGCCAGGGAGGATTCCGGGGGGGAGGGATGGATCGCCTCCCCCCCCAGCGGACAGCCCCAGTGGAACAGGGTAAGTAATCCATACACCCCTAAATGTAATCAATCTCGGATTGTTTTCAAAAATCATTGGACCCATGTCAGGGCTCATTATGCATTTGAGAATTACAAACTTAATAGTTTTGACAGATAGGCTAATTATGTTCAAATTTTGGTGGCATCACTAGTCAGATGTGAGGACCCAGGAAGAAATCAGAGAGGATGGAAGCAGATAAGTTGCAGGAATAGTGCAGGACAGCAGAAGTAGCAAAAATGAGCAGAAATACCATGGATGGAACATGTGTGTCCTTTCCCTATTCACTGAAAGCACTCATCTTTCCCCATGCAAGTCAAATTTTGGCAATCAAGAGAATAATTGGTGGAGGAACACACTTCTTCTCTCCTAGACTCATTCAGTTGACTTGGAAGGGAAAAGGGAAATGTTTATAACTAGGAGAACTACTGGTGTCTGGAGAGCCAGTAGGGATGTATGGATTGTGTAAAAATCCATTCCATCTGTGTTTCAGAGATTGCCAGGCACCTTTTGTTCCATCTGCCCATCGATGAAATTGGATTTTCTTGTTTCCAAATTTGTGCAAAATTTTATTTGTGCAATTACGCAATTGTGCACATGCAAAAAAAGTGCCAGTTCCCCCAAATGCGCATTTTCACCTTTTATCCTATGGGAAAAATGCACATTTTTGGCCTAGGTTTTTTATTTTGCACATTTATGTGTGACGACTTTTGTGCAAAATTTGGGAAAGTTAGAAAATTAGTCCAAGTTTGTGGAATCTGCCCGACAGGGGAAAAGCTGGTCTGCTGCAGAAGCCCTGGGTCTGATACATGAAAATCTAAACTCATTTGGTTTTCTTGTGGATTTCTCTGACATCCCCAGGAGGCACACCTGTGGTCACCATGCATCTTCTGTGGGTAGATGTAGAACTAAAAGCCAGTTTGGGAATCACTGCACTAAAGCAGGTTTCTGAAGAGCAAAGTTTGAGTTTCACTCCATTTAGGGCACAATCCTAGGGACTGCACACTCACTGCTTGGAAGCCCCCAAACTCAGAGGCTTATGAGATTCCTGTGCCCTGCTGGGCTGAAACTGACAGGACAGGAGTAGCAGCAAAGGTGATATTTGCTTCCCCATCAGCTGATCTTCATTTTCAGCTCATCATCCCATTTTCAGCCCAGATTATCTTTTCAGCCCATCTAGCAAGGGCATTTGGGAGCAGGGAAGAGGCCAGAAGGGACTCAGGATAAACCATATCCTGGCCTCTCCGGTCTCCTTCCCTCCCACTGGAATGCCCCCTTTCCCCACTCTCTGAGGTATTTCTCCAATTCCCCCTTCCAGATGCTTGACTTTGATCTACATATATTCAAAGCTCTATGAGGTTAGATCTGTTTTATTATTTTACAGTTTGATTTCTCGTGCTTGATGTCTTGTTTTACTCACTTATTTGAAGCTAGGGATGTACAGATTTTGTAAAATCTGTTCTGTTTGCATTTCATGGATTTTCAGGTGCCCTTTGTTTCACCATCTGCTCATTGAAAGAATCAGATTTTTCTCAATTTCCTGAATTTTCACAAATTTGCACTTGTGGAAATGGGCGAATCCCCCCAAAATATGCACACATCCCCACACACAAACATGCATTTTCGTGCTTTACCCTATGGGGAAAATGTGCATTTTCACCTGGTGTTTAGTTTGCATAAAATCCCTCAAAGTGAAAACAAAAACAAAAGCAACAAAAAACAGTCCACAAGTCCACAGAATCTGTGTGACTTGGAAGAAGATGGTCCGCTGTGGAATCTTTGGGCTGGATTCATAGAAATCCTAACTCATTTGATTCTGTTGCAGATTCTTCTGACATCCCTATGTATGGCACAACATTTTTGCTCCAAGGGCTGCATCCAGTGTCTGTTGGGGGTCTGAAGACCACATATATGTGCATATGTGTTAAGATCCCCCCCAACACACACGCATACACCACCACCACCAGTGGGGAGTGTAATTGCTCTGCTGCCCTGGTGGTGTGGAGGATCTTTGTCTACTCATAAGTAAGTGGGACTGAATAACTCCTCAGCACCTTCAAATAGCATCCCATATACCAAGGCATCCCATATACTCTGCATCTCTGTTCATAAGTAAGAAGGACAAACCTCAGAACTAAGCAGTCCTTTTCAGTGTTCAGCAGGGAAACACTCTTATCTCCAATCAGTGCAGCTGCTGATTGGAGATAAGAGTCTTTCCCTATTGCAAGAGGAGGTTGGGCCTGGGGAAGAAGCTGGCCAATGGATCAGCTGTGCTGTGGAGAAAAGGTGGGTGGGATGCCACTAGCTTCATGGGCTGCACCAGGAGTGGCCAGCAGGTTCTATACCCCTGATCTATGGTTTCTGATACATATCTGAATAATGTTCACAAAACATTCCTGCCTCTTGTCTTTCTAGCTAATCAGTCCATATGGGCTAGGATATAGAAGGACATTCAAATAAGCAAAAAGACCAAATCCTAGTATATTTGAACTTTTCAGGCATAGGTCAAATCTGATTTGCAAGAACTGTCCTAAGACTAACTTCAAAAAACATAACTCAGCAACTGAAAGATGACAGCACCATCTCAGGTTCATGTCACCCCCTGCCCCTGCAAAATGTATCCCTCAATAATATAGGGAAAGCTTTGTACAACTCTGGGATGGGGATGCACGGGTCCTGCTTTGGATAAGATAGAGATGTGGAATAGCAAGCTTCACATTTTCAAAATCTACTCTTATTTTTGTTGTTGTTACTTGAACACCAAGATCCACCAACTGGAGACAGGTACAAAATAATTTAATAATAATAATAATAATAAAGAATGGGGGAGGGAAGGAGAGATCATACATTTAGAATTAAGGCTCAAGGTGCCTTTTTGTTTTCAATACCAGCATGGAATTCACACTTCTCTCACACAAGAATTCACTCCTGGTTTGGTACATTTTTAGCAACTTAATTTAGGGTTGGAGGGGAACTTTGTTCCTCTAGCTATATTGTTTAACAATTGGGAATCGGAAACCTTTGGTGATCCACTGTATGTGTCCCAGTAGATCTTAATCTACCTTCTGTGCACCCCTGGTGTAGATGAATAGGAAGCATGAGGCACTTGTCCTTCCTCCCATCAATATAATGGGTTATATCTAATGTGTTGTATCTATTGTTAGTTTAACCTAAGTCCCATTCATTTCAATAGGTCTACTCTAAATAGCATTACTGTTGGATACAACCCTATGTCTTGAAACTGACACTTGTACAATCCATGTAAGCAAAGATTTTAAACAGATATAAATTTTAACAGCTCTGGCTGTTAGCTGAAAGGTTAAAAAGGAAGGGATGCTATTTCTGCAGACACTAGCAGAGACATTTTGAAATGGTGACTTTTTATGTTTTGAAGCATTCTGTTCTGTCAGGTAGAAATTCGATTTTAAACACTGGTCTGCCTAGAAAACTTTCTTTTCACCCATAATGGATTTTGCACACATTGTCTGTCTTAGATTGTGTTGATGGATTCCATTTGGCTGCAAGTTTTGCTGTCATACAAAGTCGGCCAAAGTCAAGAAGCTTCTTTTTATTTTGCTAAGATCCCTAAGGGTACCTATTTTTTTCTGTCATCTTAGAAATCACAGGAGATTTGAAATAATTCCTAGTCAAGTATTATACATTAAATTGATTACAGTCCCTCTATCCAGAGAGAAAGATGATGTTCCATTTGACAACACTAATATAATACTAAGTATACTTTAATGGACTAGATTATGCTTGTGAAAACAATTGGGTTTTTGAGTTCTGCAGAGCTATTCCTCAGACAGAAGACAAAACCTGAAGCTGTGTTTACTTAAAAAACATAACAGCTTCATTCTTAGTGGGTTATTCTAACCTACCTGTATGAAGAAGGTCATAGTATACAGAGTAAACTATTGTAATGTCTCAATAAATATGATATGTTTATTCTGAAAACAAAAACAAAAACATGGGGAGAACTGATGCAATTTTGAAGCACAGAGGAGATCCATATGGATTTTGGTTTTGTGGATGGTTAAAGTCTAAGTAAGAGCCAACGCAAATTATGTAGCCCTCAAAAATCAGTTGACCTTCCAAAATTATGCTGATCTCATATTTAGATAGTTTCAGTTCTGCTGACTACCTATGTCAATTCAATGCTATTATCTTGGAATAATTCTATTTATTCTAACGTATTTAATAGGTTGGATCCCAATCTAGGTACATGCAACTGGGCTGGTGGAAGCAGACTTCCTCACTTACTCCTTCCCATAGCAGCTGTTCCAGCTTCCTGAAGATGCTCTACAGAGGGTCAGTGGATCCTGCTGAGTGAGGTGAGCTATGGTGTGGGTAGGTATGTCAGAGAAATCTGCAGTGGAATCAAATGAGTTCAGATTTCTTTGAATCTGACCCACGGATTCCACAGCAAACCATTTTTTCCTCAAGCCACATGGATTCCGTGGACTTGCAGACCATTTTAAAAAAGAACCTTCTGGAATGTTATGCAAGTTTAGTCATAGAAAAATCTGTAAAATGTAAAAAAAAGAAACAAAAAGAAACAAAACCCACTGGCCAAAAATGCACAGTTCCCCCATAGGCTAAAGCATGAAAATGTGCATGGGGGGGGGAGATTTATGCATGGGGTGTGTGTGCAGATTTGCTCAAATGCAAATTTGTGCATATTTGGGAAATGGGGGAAAAATCTGATTCTGCCAATGAGCAGAATGAAAGGCACCTGACAATCTGGGAAATGCAGACGGAACAGATTTTATAAAATCCATACATCCCTAGGTGTGGGCGGGCACGGGAATCCCTGAAAATCAGGCAGAAGCACCTTCCATGAGCAGAGCCCTTCCATCAATGGCAAGCAGATCCTGGATCCAACCCATTATGTATATTAAAATGTATTTAATTTTAGTTATATTTCTATGTACTTAATACATTGTGTATGTAACTTGGCTGTCCATTCTTTTTTTGTTTGTTTTCTCTTTCTTTCTTTCTCTCTCTCTCTCTCTCTCTTTTTTTTTACTATTTGTCCAAGTCATGACAAAAGCACCATTCACAGGTAGCCGTGCTGAAGTCACAAAGGGCTCTAGGGAATTGTGTAGTCCCATAACTATCCCACATGGCCAACCTTATGGGAATTCCCAAATCCTAGGAATAACGAAGCTGTCTTACATGTTGCCTACCTACTCAACAACAACAAAATAATCCCTGATGAACATAATCATGTCAAATAAATTGGAAGTTTAGTTACCAGATTATCTGCTCTGCTCCACTTGAAGTAAATACCAGCCCAAAACCCACATGGATCTACAGTTGGTATGAAATGTAAAAACAATCCTTTCTCCCCCACACCCCAGTGGATGTGTAGGTTCCTGCTTGGTCAAAACACAGCTGAAGAAATTTGAGGGATAATGCTAAGAACTCTAGTGATTCCCTCCCCCTCACCGCACTGTGGATTCACACTGCATCTTTCCTTCAAGACGACTGCAAAACACTGCTTTGTGTTGGAAAAACACACCCAGTTTTACTTGCTTCATGTCACCTCTGCTTGAAGTGCGCACCTTTTCATGCTGACGTGAAATTGCAAATGCTGTATTCTCACCATCAAACATCCACATATTTTGCTCCATGTAATGTGGCACTGAATCAATCAAATATTTGCATATTTTAAACTAGGAACCAAGAGCACATGTATAAAGGCATCTGATGCATTGACCCTTGGGACAACCCCCTCATATACTCAAAGAATGCTGAAGATGTCACAAGGCCATGGCCAGAAACTCTTCTGCTGATGTACACTGGCCATGTCTTCTACCAGCTGTGTGCATATGGCACACATGAGAAGAGGCTCAAAGTGTCTACCAACTTAGACTGTGTCAATATGTCTTACCAATAGAGCTCCTCCACACAATGGGATTTCCTGGGTTGTAATGATCTCTCCTTGCAAGGAGCTTTATGCACATGTTGTTACGCACATAGGAACTTGTAACATATGCCTATTCTATTAATGTTTGTGCTTGCAAGTTAGATACAGTTAACTGTTTGGTAGTGAGTGAAAGGTGGGAAGGGCTTGTGTGTGTGTGTGTGTGTGTGTGTGTCAGAGAGAGAGAGAGAGAGAGAGAGAGAATGTGAGGATTCTGAGGCTGTACAAGGAATGAATTGACAGAAGTCAGATAGGGATTGAGGAATTGAGAAAGCAACATCTAGTTAGTAAGGGGGGGGGCTGTGTACAGGATTTTAGAAGGGGTCGAATTAGTAGGGAAGTTAGGGCCAAGCATTAATAGATAATAATAACATATAACTCTCCTTGTGTTAAATAAATTTTTATTTGTTTGTTTGTAAATACAGACTCTCATGCCTTGATTGAATTGTTGTGCTACCATTATTAAATCTATTTCCTTCTTACTTCTCCTGTAGTGGGTTGAGAGAACCAATTGAACATACTGAGTTTCTCTGGAACCCAAAGAGAGTAAAAGGGCTGAAGCTTGGGTGTCAGTGGGAACAACGGATCCAAGTGAAAGCAGACATTTCCTGAGTGGTTTGTTTCTCACTTTCAGAGGTGGAGGCTGGGGAGAGGGTAGAACCCAGAGCAGGAGTGCTACAGAACTCTTCTCACATGCCCCTTGTCATGCATGTTACCCTTCCTCAAGATTATGCTTGCATAGTGATGTCTGAACCCCACACTGTCCGGTCTGGAGGGGGGGTCCATGGAGGGGCCATCCGTGCCGTCAGGGTCCCGGGGAATCCTCAGGAGCCCAGCCACATCCATTGTAGTTCACGGAGTGGCTCTCCAGCTCCCTATAAGGTGCGATACACTAATGGCGGCTGACATTAGCCTATCACAGGAAAAAATACATACGTAAATTTATTTATTTATTTATTTATTTATTTATTTCTATACCGCCCAATAGCCGAAGCTCTTTATTGTATGCCATTTGCAGCCATAAAGCACTGATTTTTACCTAAATTGCAGCTGTTTGGCTGTATTTAGGTCCAAGTCAGTACTTTACATCCACAAATGGCATACAATACACCGTTTACAGCTGTATTTTTTCCCATGATAGGCTAATGGCAGCCACCATTAGTATATCATGTCTTCTAGGGAGCCAGACAGCCACCCCACCAGGAAATCCTCCAGAGCTGGAGGTAAGTGAATCCACTTCACCGTGGGCTTCGGAGGTCAGATTCTTTGGAATGGGAATCCTTGGAGAAGGAGGTGTTGCTCTGTAGTCAGACTCATCTTGCAGGACTCAGATGCAGGATACATCACCCCAACCCTATGGAATTGACTTTGCCCTCCCCACTCATTGGCATAATATTTTGGCAGTCCTAAGTGAGAATGTCTTCTCCCAGGCTCAGCAAACCACACACAGTTTCCTCTGCCCATTCTCCTGACTGGCTTGCTACGCTGCACTCAAGATGGGTTCTACCTTCTGAGATTCTGCTCATCTCCTCTGCTTGAAGGGGCAGGCCAACCATTTATATTATTATTATTATTATTATTATTATTATTATTATTATTATTATTGGTGTTAAGAAAGAAAGAAAGTGAGGGAGGGAGGGAGGGAGGGAGGGAGGGAGGGAGGGAGGGAGGGAGGGAAGAAGGAACGGAAGAAATATACACCTTGCATATTAAAGAAAGAGGACATCTTTTGAAATTCACATGCCCTCCTAAAGAAGGCCCCACCCCCTGAAACCTATGAAATCCAACTAGACTGAATAGTTTGAACCAGTGCTATAAAATACTATGTGACATTTTTTGTGACCCTCTCCACACAAACTCACAGCATGGCATGAAAAAAGGAAGCATCTTGAATTACCTAATATAAAGTAGGGATGCGTGGCGTGGAACCCTCCTGAGAAACATTGCTACTATTATCAGCACACTTTTCGCTTTCCTTGAAATTCCTTGATGGTCTCACTCAAGCCAGAACCTCCACACTTGCTTCAAAATATTGCATTAAACAAATTTCATAAAAAATCTTTGTACATCCTTGTTAGTGTGTAATTGTGATTAGGGTGGTCCATCAATGGGAAGTCCTGTTTGTTTTTTGTTCAGCGGACTCCTGCTGGCTGCCCAAGCCTGCTGTACACATGAGGCAAGCTGCCATGGAGCCCATGGCTGCCCGGCAAGTGTTCGTGTTTTTTTTGTGTTTTTATTTGAGCTGCAATTTGCACAAAATTGTGGGTATAAATATTTATGGAAATCATGATTTGTGCAAAATTTAGGGGTGTATGGAACTCACCTCCAAGTCCGCTGGGAGGGTCTGCGGGGCGGGGAGGTGATCCGTTCCTCCCCCCAGAATCCTCCCTGGCTGGGTCAGCTCCATGGCGAGTCTGCAGAGCTGCCGGCCAGGTCCGTCCGCTGCCGCCCTGCCTGTCTTCGGACGGAAATGGCGTCCAGTGTAGCGGACGCCATTTGCGTCCCTGCCATTTGCTGTGATAGGCTACGTAAATCTGTCTCTTTGCCATGATAGGCTATGTAAAGATTTATCACGCTCATTTCACATGCCAGCAAGGTTATGCTCAAAATCCTACAAGCGAGGCTTCAGCAGTATGTGAACTGAGAACTACCAGAAGTACAAGCTGGGTTTCAAAGAGGTAGAGGAACTAGAGATCAAATCGCCAGCATTTGCTGGATCATGGAGAAAGCAAGAGAATTCCAGAAAAATGTCTATTTCTGCTTCATTGACTATGCTAAAGCCTTTGATTGCGTGGATCACAACAAACTGTGGCAAATTCTGAAAGAGATGGGAGTACCAGACCACCTTACCTGTCTCCTGAGAAACCTGTATGGGGGTCAAGGAGCAACAGTAAGACCCAGACATGATTGGTATGATTGGTTCAAAATTGGGAAAGGAGTACAACAAGGCTGTATATTGTCACCCTGCTTATTTAACTTATATGCAGAATACATCATGAGAAACGCCAGGTTGGATGAATCACAGGTCGGAATTAAGATTGCCGGGAGAATTATCAATAACTTCAGATACGCAGACGATACCACCCTAATGGCAGAATGCAAAGAGGATCTAAAGAGCCTCTTGTTGGGGGTGAAAGTGGAGAGTGCAGAAGCTGGCAAAAACGCACCAAACTCTACCCCCAAAATGGATTCCTCCAACGTCCCCAATTGTGATGGATTACTCAGAGCTGATGGCAAAGGATAGAGGTGTTCAATAAAATTATGGTGTTTTGGTCTGCCCTGGTTTTAAAAGGGTGACTCAATTCGCACACCTTTAGGAACTCTCCATGCCTTTTCTTAATAGTTTTCTCAGTGGCAGGCTTTGAAAAATAATGAATAATTTCCAAACTTTTAGAATATCCCATGTTTATCAGCCTTCTGTCTATGAAAGA
This sequence comes from Heloderma suspectum, assembly GCF_057233095.1. Lineage (NCBI taxonomy): Eukaryota > Metazoa > Chordata > Lepidosauria > Squamata > Helodermatidae > Heloderma > Heloderma suspectum. The sequence goes on from NC_139461.1 coordinate 179,683,316, forward strand.
TTAATCAGTGTTCTCTCCTTTTATTTTTGGCTCAGGTAGGCAGCTTCTGCTTTACCATTTGATGCAATGATGTGCTAGTGAATAAACCTGAAGCTTGATTCTGCCAATGAAATGGAGAGCTCTGTTAAGTCTGACCTCTGATACTATTTCATGTTTTGATGCCCTTTCACAGATTACAACTATTTTAGTCCTTCAGTAAGATGCTTACTAAATGAACCATTTAAGAATCAGCTGTATTTAACCAGCCCCTCCTATTAATTTAATGCATTTTCAAATAAATATATATTCCTAGCCAGGGTTATATATTACTAATTACTTGACCTGAGATTGCCAAGTGCATTATTATATACTGAAAGCATTTGGCTTCACTAAATTGGTTTCCCATTTTTATAACAGATTCAGAGGAAAAGAACTAAAAAAAAAAATCAAATTGAAAATTCCAGTGGAAACTCTAATGCATGCCTAGAACATAAAGTTGTGGATTCATGCCCCAAATGCTGTCATGTTCTGAAGCCAAGTCTTCTTCTCTGTTTTGTCTTCAGGAGCCTTCAGAAGGAAGATGATTCTGTTTCCTGGGTTACTTTTCTTAGGACTATTTTAATTAATGCTACAATGATCAGAACTCTTGCTTATTACTTAGAACCATTTATAAAAGAAGAACTAGGATTTATTTAACAGGGAATGGGAAAGGCAGGGGAGGAAGCAAAACAAACATCCAAATGAATATAAAATTTAAAGTAAGTCTCAGAAAAATAAAATGGGGAATGGGAATCGGATAGTGATATGATCCAGAAAGGTAGGTTATTTCTGAAAACCTCTCTGCAGTTTTTTAGTCCAGGACTCAGAAGTAACTGTAGGCCTCGGTTATTGACCACTGGTTATAGAACCACTGCTGTCTGGTTACTAGAGGAAGGGCAGAATACTGTTGCTGATCTCTTTCCTGGTCTCACTCAGCCTCCTCAGGTCTTCTCTTTTCTGTCTTGGAGTTTTCCTCTTCACAGTTTCTTTCAGAACCTCTCCAATCTGTCTTGTTTTCTCTCCTCAGAATCTCTGCTAACAATATCCTTTTACACCGTCCCCTCAGAATCTCCCTGCCAGGGTCTCATCAAGGTCAAAAAGCGTTAAGATGCTGCTGTTCCACCAGGCTGCATTCATCCTTGATTCTGTTCCCCCTCCCATCCTGCAAATATGAGCTTATGAATCTCATGGACTAAAAAGGGGTGAAAATCACTTCTTCTTTTTGTCAAAACCTTCAAATACCTTCTACTTCTCTGTGAGGCAAAGCACATACTATACCTTATTCCTCACCCAAGATGGCAAACTGTTGTACAAGATGCTGTACAAATGGAGAAATGTTACTAAACCCAATGTAAGTTTATGGGGACCCCCCCCCCCCTGCCCAGACAGTGTCTGTCAAACTGCTGGTGGACACCCATCAAACTTTAAATTCCTATAAAAAAGCTGTTTCCTGCCTTTCTCCTCCCAAATCAGGGCAGACCATCCTAACCTATCTTTCCTACAATGCCAAGTTTCAGATAATTCTGTCAAGCCATGGAACCTACTTACGCCCCCGCCCCACATACACACAATTTTGGTGGTGGTGGTGGTGGTGGTGGAGGAGGAGGAGAAGGAGGAGGAGGAGAAGGATTTCTATACAGCCCAATAGCCAAAGATGTCTGGGCAGTTCACAAAAAATCACACACACACACACACACTACAAACCACTACATGATATAAAATTATAATAAAACATTAGTCTATTTTTTAATGTACAACGTTTAAAACAATTTAAACAAATAAAAAACAATTGCAGTAAACCATTTCAATAATACACCTGTTCAAGACAAATGACATAAGGGCCCCATCATGTGCCTTGTCTGGGAGTAGGGGGAAGTCTCAACCTGGCGCTGAAAAATTGACAGTATTGGCATCAGGTGGGCCTCAGTGGAAAGTCAGGGGGCCACCACTGAGAAGGCCCTCTCCCTTGTTGCCACCTTCTGAGCCTCCCTTGGAAAAGACACTAAGAGGAAGGCCTCAGATGTTGATCATAGTGCCCAGCTAGAGAGGCATTCCATCAGGTGTCATCATGGTCCCAAGCTGTGTAAGGCTTTGTAAGTTAAAATCAGCACCTTGAATCAGACTTAGAAACATACAGGCTGGCTGCCAATGCAAGTGGACCAGAATTGGTCTTATATGCTCAGCACTTTTGGTCCCAGTTATTAATCTGTCTGCTGTATTGTACACAAGCTGCAGCTTCTGAATAGTCTTCAAGGGCAGCCCCACTTAGAGTGCATTGCAGTAATCTAACTTGGAGATTGCAAGAGCATAGATTACTGAAACCATGGGAGTGTTTCCATGACAATGGTAGGAGAAGAGAATGGAGGAGTACCGGATTGTTTAAAAAGGGATCAGCTTTACTGTGCTTTGGTCCATGCAGGGCTCCACAAATGAGTACTCCTTACCAGTAAAAATCGCTTCACAGAACATACTTTCGGGTGGGGTTGGGGGTTGGAATGAATGTCATCTGACTGGCAGGGGCTGCTCAACCAATAAGAGAGGCTTCACCCTCCGGCTATCCCCCTTTTCTCCTTTTCCCTGAAGCTCCAGATGCACCTGCATTTCAGGAACAAGCCTCGCTGACCACAATGGGAGTTACTTCTGAGTAGACACAGATACCTTTGTGCTCGGAAATGGGAAACAGCTTTTGTCTCAATAAAAATCAGTCCTTCTCTCTCTCTCCCCTGCTGCACCTGCATTAAGTACTTTTTTACAGTGACAGTCATTAAAAGAACAGAGTGTTCTCCCTGCCAAACAATCTCCTTCTCTCTCTCTCTCCTTCTCTCCCCCCCCCATGCATTACTTACTTCATTAAATAAACAATCAGTAAAGGAGGAACACAGTGTTTTAGCTGCCATGCTGGAGCAATCAAAGCTTTGAAGCTTCGACATTAAGGCTCCTAAATGTGTTATTTTGATTCATGGGAATCTCGGCGGCTCCTTGGAGTACATATTTGGGGACAAGCCTCATGGAGCACAATGGGAGTTACTTCCGAGTAGACACACATATGCTTGTGCTGGGAAAGACAGTGGGGGAGCACAGGGATGGGAAACCAGCCCCCTTTCTAACCCGATGCTGCACAGGATCACTATAACAAAGGTGTGAAGTAGTTACTTCCTAAGGCCATAAACCAAACAACAGAGAATCGGATCCTCGAGATGGCGCTTTATAGCCTTTAGGGAATTTGTGCTTTAAACTGTGCCATTTCAATTGAGGGGGATCTCTGTAAGTTCTGATGTGGGCATTCAGGGGACAAGCCTCATTGAGCACAATGGGAGTTACTTCCAATTAGACACATATATGCTTCTGCTGGGAAAGATGGGGGAGTCCACAGGGATGGGAAACCACCCCCCTTCTAACCCGATGGTGCACAGGATCCCTGTAACGAAGACGTGAGGTAGCTACTTCCTAAGGCAATAAACCAAACATTGGAAAATCAGAGCCTCGAGATTGTGCTTTACAGTCGTTAGGGAATTTGTGCTTTAAACTGTGCCATTTCAATTGAGGGGGTTCTCTGTAAATTCTGTTGTGGGCATTCATGAACACAGTGGGAGTTACTTCTGAGTAGACACCAATTGCTTTGTGCTGGGAAACACAGGGGCAGGAAACACCCCTTGATAGGGTCATGGTGAAAGGCACACCCCTGGGCAGGGCTAGCAGACCCGAGGTCAGTGCAGGGGTGGGGACACACAACAGCTATACAGCAAAGAACCCATCTTAAGGAAAAGAGTAGGACTTTAAGCAGTCTCAGAAAATCTGGTTTGTCCATGATAAACTCTGGGGTGGCTGCCGGATGGCCATGACCTCCAAACACAGCAGCTTGGAGTAAATTGCCCATGGAAAACCCCCCTAGGTTATCCCTGTCCAGATAGGGGCCTAGCTGAAGCACCAGCCAAAGCTGGTAGAAAGCATTTGGTGCCGCTGAGGCCACCTGAGCCTCAAATGATAGAGATGGCTCTAGGAGAACCCCCAAGCAACAAACCTACTCCTTCAAGGAACAGATGGCAATTCAGCCAGCTCACCCCTGCAATGACCTTATAATAAGCCAGATATATGTGCTCCAGTGATCAGATATGCCATTCTTATTTATTTAAAGCATGTTTACACTGCTCTTTGGCAGAAAAGGCTCCCAGAGTGACTTACATAAGGTGACAAAACAAACATGAAAAGAAGACAATCTCTACTCACAGACATACAATCTGAAATATCTGACACAAGGAAAAAAAGGGATGGGGGGGGGGAGAGGAAAACAAGAACATACAGGCCCCAGTTCTTGAAGTTACACAGTAATTGTTCAAAAGACCAGTAGGAATGGAAACAATCCAAGGGAGAAGAGGAACCAAATTATGCTGGTCTCTCAGCAGATGGAGTGGCCCTTCCTTTTTCTCCCTCTGCCGCAGCCTGATGCAATGGCATAAATACATCTGTATGTACGTCCCTTCCTTTCTAGATATACATGGGTAGTGAGAGATATGTAAGCTGCCCCAGCACCTCATCACATATAGAGAATTCCGAGTTCAATGAGTATGCGAACTAGCCCTGAGTTTCTCAGTCTTTCTAGCAAAGATGCTGGATTTCACATTTGTGGCTATGCTCAAATATTCTGGTATGACTTCAGCAAGGTAGACTCCATAAGCGTCTGAAAATAGACAACTTATTGGTACTAATCAGCCAGGAGGGGTATGATATGAATACAAACTACATTGCATTTTGGAAATTAATGGGTTCCACTAAGTGAGTTTATGCTGGTGCAGGCGTACAATTCTATTAAGATATAATAATGATAGTACTTAGTACTTACATACCTCTTTACAGTTTCAAAACATTTTACAAGCATTAACTAATTAGTTTTTATAACAACCTTGTGATGAGGTGGGAACGCATTATCCTTCTTTTATAGTTATATAAATTGACAGACAAAGATGTTAATTGCCTTGCCTAGGGCTACTGCTGGGCAAATAATGAAGAAAGCCCTAACATCCCCGGCTAATATGTGGTTTCTTTCACTCTGATGTGTTCATATCTTGATAACGGTCACTCACTTTTTCTTAGCAAGCACATACATGACCCTCCCAAACCAGTGCGTTTTAAGTGTTTTATTCTCTTACTCGATTAATCTCTCTCTTTTTCTTTTCTTTTGAAGAATTGGCATTGAATGTACCAGAGAACCCTGTATTGCATTGACTGGCTTCCCATTCCATGCAATTAATTATAACAAGCATCTACCAATGTACACCTCTTTTCTTACAGGGACCCACATGTAGACAACAACATCACAGATCAAACTGCCCTTTAGCTCTAGCTGTTTGTGGTAAAGAAAAGTGATGGACAGACCCATGCATGTTGGCTCAGGAATGATTAATCTAGTTATTCCCAATTGTCGGAACTGAGCAGTAGGAAGTAGGGATGTTGCAGGAGTCCGAGAAGGGGGTGGAGTTCGGCAGACTCCATCACACTTGGACCCCCAGACCCCACTCGCCAAGCCTCTGCCACTTACCTGACCTGTTCACTGGGCACTCACGTGATCTGCAAGTGCCTGGTGGCCACATGTCCCCTTAGTGAGCCAGCATTTTGCGTAAAAATGATGATGCAGGTTTCTCCGTAAAAGCAATGTTGCATAATGAGCTTCCGTCATGCATTAAAAATGTTGTTGTTCAGGCAGGCATTTGGGGTGGGTTAGGGTATTTTAGAAAATGTTTTTATTGTAGAATTTTATTGTTTTAAACTGTTTTTATTGTATGTTGTACATCGCCCAGAGTGGCTGGGTGACCAGCCAGATGGGCGATTAATAAATTTAATAATAAATAAATAAATAAATGGCAGCTGTAAAGGGGCCATTTACGCAACATTACAGTCTGTCCAGGGGCTTGCAAGGTGAGTCCATCCATCCCTAACAAGAAAGACTCTAGGCAATGGAGGCTGGTGGCTCCGATTTCAGTGGGGCTGTGAATCCATTCTGGGTTTCAATCAGAACCAGCCAAAATGCTAAAACTTATCCATGGAGCTGAACTGATTTGGAGGATGGGGTTCAGCACCCTGGATAGCTCCTTTAGAGTTCTGGCTGGGTCTGACTGAAACCCAGAATGGGTTCACAGCCCCACTGAAATTGGAACTACCAGCCTCCGCTGGCTCTAAGGAGGAGCAAAGCACTCAAGACTGCAGCACATACTCAAGGCAGCATCCAGGCTAAATGTCACATGGTCCTCCTGAGCATCCCTGGAAACTCTGAAGGGTCAGAGGCCCTGGACACCCATCCCTATGCTTGCAGCAGTGTCATGCTGGGAAGAAAAGGCATTTCCGTTCCCATGGTTATCTGCATCCCTGGATGTGGCTGTATGAGGGTGTATATCACATCATTTAGGGCCTTTTTCCACAGCATTTCCCTTGAGTCCGCTGACCTCTCTCAAGCAGGGTTTAGTTAAATCCCAGAAGTGTCCCATGTGTATTAATTTGTCTATGAACTTTGATTAGTGATCTTGGCTTTGATGCTGAATGTTGCTTTGGTAACCTAAACTCTGAGAGCTGAAAACTAACATCAGGACAATCTCACAGTGTAGCCCTTATGCTGAGCTGTATACATTCAGACTTTGTGGCTGTGTGTGTGTGTGTGTGTGTGTGTGTGTATGGGGGAGGATCATTTACAACAACTTCCTTGCACATTAAAAACATCATCATTGAGCAGAGTAGGCTATTTTGGTACATAACTAGGTGATGTTCTGCAACCATGTCATTGGATGTTGTATAGTTCTCAGTATGGAAATAATTCCATGTCAGCAGTAACCACACAATTGCTGGTAACATAAGAAGCAGACTTAAGAAGACCCAAAACAAAGGGGAGAATTGCATGGAGAAGCTCTAGCTCTCCTCCATCATTCCACCGAAATATTATTCTGAATTCATTTCTAGACCTGTGCTAGTGTCCAAAGCTTAATATGATTTAACATGGTGCCTAAAGCGTAATAGTATGAGCCTTTACACCTGGGATCTATATGCCCTGGCTCTATCTGGACCTGGTGTTGGGGCTCAGCATGGTTAGGGAACTGCTGAAAGCCCACAGGCTCAGAAAGGCCAATCAGGGACTGTGGTGATCCTGCAGGTGGTGGCACTTCTTAATGGGAGATGAGTCAGCACTCAGCTCCACTCTACACAGGCTACCCACCAAACATCTTAGATGACCCCAAATGCAATGTCTGACCTGTTGTCGATGTTGCATGTTGCATTTGTGGGAATCTAACATGGAGGGTGGCCAGCATGGAACGGAGTAGAGAGCCATGTCAGCTGCTGTTCAAAAGGTAAACTTGTTTGGTTGCTGTGGCATGAGATGAGGCAGAGACGGAGGCAGCAGCAGGTGGGCCAGGGAAGGCAGTGGCACCAACACCAATAACATGGGCAGCAGTGGGGGGAGTGGGGTTGATTGTCATGGACTGGCAAAAACCTGTTCCAAAGGAAAACGAGGAAAAGGAAAAGCCACCTCTTTTGCTCTTTCCTTCCTGTGTCCTTTTCTGCTGCCACCAGGCGGAAATCTATATTTCTCTGACTGCTTCCACTCATCCAGCCTCAAACTCGTTAGGTCTTGGGTATTTACTTTAGGCACTGTGGGTTGGCTACTAGACATGAGGTGGATATACCCCCACACACCCTCCAAGGAACCACAACATTTCAAATAACAACGTTTAAATTTTATGAAAGAATTATGTCAATAGGAAAAAGTTTCAAAATCTGACTAGATAAACACACACATACAACACACGCGCACACACACACAGATGAGCAATAATGTAATAAAACAACTGGGGATAAATGTATCCAGCCAAGCCAACCCAGGTAGACCGTGTGCCTGTTTTATTCAGGTCCCTTATCCAAGCAATATCAGTGGTCCAGCTCTCTCAATAAGTTCCCCAGGTCCAGCAGCAGTTCTGACTTTCTTTCTTCCTTCCTTCCTTCCTTCCTTCCTTCCTTCCTTCCTTCCCTTCCTTCCTTCCTTCCTTTTTTCTTCCCTCCCTCTCTCCCTCCCTCCTCTATCTCTCATCCTCTCTCTGTCCCTCTGCCTTTAGCTTTTATGTTCCAAAACATATACTGTCTCCCCATCTCCAACCAATCGGGAGGATAGTTTCTTGTTTCTGTTTCCTGAGTTAAAATCCCCCCCCTTCCTCTGACTTGTTTCTTTTGAACTTTATGAAGTCTTGCTTGCTGAACAAATCTTCCTGACCTCTATATTCTAACTAAATGTTTGACCTTTAAACTATTAACTGTTTGGCTGAAACTGAGTAGCGCGCGCGCACACACACACGCACAGATTTAACCTCCTACAAACAAACTAAATGCAAAATAAAAATGAAATAAATGCAAAGTAAATGCAAAATAAAAATAAAGGACAGTTCTGTTCCTTCGCAGGGGGCATCAGTAGCACCATGCCTGAGGGCCCCATGAAGTCTTGCAGCGGCCCACAGCTGTGCTGTGGCAATATACGCCACAACTGCCAGGAGTCGAGACAATATGGGAGCCAGCCACACCACCCCCAAGTCTACGTGTGTGGAAGGGAAGGCATAACATCACTTCCCTCTGACATCATTCTCTATTGGCCAAACTACATCTGATGTTACTCATGTGGTTCCACCCTTAACTGCAGGGTGTTTTTCTTTTGACAAATAGCCAGCATGGCATCCCCTCCCCATCTGGATCAGGATCAGGGATGGTGGCTGAGGGTCTCTAACCCTTTGACTCTGCTGTGGGTCTCATCTTGATTGCTCCTCCTATGCCTGCAATTTTCATTGCACAAAGATCCCATTCATTTCTAAGTCCCCCTACTCTCGTGCTAGGATTCCTAACCAGATTGGAGTCCTGCATGGGCTATCAGTAAACAAACAAACAAACCCTGCACTTAAGAACAGTACTAAGTGACTGATGTCATTTGTTAGTTTGGCCCTCTGCTTCTTATCTTTCAAGAACTCCATAGCAACTCTGAGAACAATCTCTTAATATTCTGTAATGGGAACAAAGTAATTCCTTTGCTCCAAAGAGCTGAATCTTCAACAAAATATTGCAACAGAACATTCAGAATGCACTTGGGAATGATCCTCACCATCCACCAAATGATTGGCACTCACCTTTTGTCCCAAACTGATCCGATAGTATCAGGGTAGCTGACTGGTGCATTCTTTGATAGATTAATATGTGCACCAGCTCTGTTCTGTAATCTAAAAAAAAAGGGGGGGGGCTGTTAGTCAAACCCTATGGACCTCTGAACAGTGGGGTTTAGTTTATCAGTATTTGGTTAAGGGAGACAGTTATTCATCTCCTTCAAGGTGCTCTATTTTCCTTCTTGCCTTTTTCTAATTTTATGGCTTGAATGGCTCATGCTGGACTAACAGATGGAGGCCATTTTAATTAGCTGGTACCATAAGGGGAAAAAATGCATTAAATGTTAATATGATGTTCGGAAGCCTGTGTCCTGTGTTTTTTTTGCTAAGAAAAATGAAAGTATTAACTTTCCTCTCATGACCAAATAGGGGAAAGGTGCTATCAATGAAGAAATAAAGATGAACGTATCTTCTGAAGAAGAAAAATGTAGACTAGATACCTTAATATTTTGAGTTACTAAGGGCGCAATCCTATCTAGGTAGGCCATAGGGGGCCACTTCCGAACTCAGAGGCGACTGCCTATCCAATGAAGGGCAGGAGAAGCACGGAAGGGATTGTTCCCTCCATGATCCTCCTGCCCTGCATTTTTGGCTAGACAGATGATTGCGGCTGTCTAGCCATGGGAGGGCTGAGCAGGGGAGGAGGCTGCTGTACAACACCTTGGATGTGTTGTACCGGCATTTCCGCCCTCCTCACCCTGGAACACCCCCAGACATGCCCCTTTTTGGCTGCCCCGTGCTCCTCTTGTGAGCACAGAGGATGGTGCCTCTGAGGCACCGCAGAAGTGGGGGGAGGTTGGTTCTCCAGGAACTGATCTCGGAGAGTGGGATCCGAGGTCGGTTCCTGGAAAACAAGATGTCCTATGGCCGTCTAGCCACTGTCTAGCGGCCATAGGATTGCTCCCTAAATTATTTAGAAGTTTTAAAATGTAAGTCACCTTGGGGACTCTTTTGGGGCTGAAATGCAACTCTGAAATAATTTTACATATAAGCACATTTGCTTTGAAAATAAAATGAATAAGCTACACAAGATACGTTTGCCAGATTCTGACCCAGTGACAACATCGACTAGCCTCTTCAGGTCCCTGCCTGCCTTCAAATCTACCTCCCCCCAGAAGGAGACCCAAGGCAGCTTTCTTCAAATATAAAATGCAACTAGATAATTGGAGCTGATTACATCTCTGCTGAAAGCATTGTTATAGGGTGGCCTATGGGTCTGCGATGAAATAGCAAATTTTCAAACTTTCTGCTCAAAATTCTGTGGGAAGAAGGGTGAAAAGAGGGGCTGGTATAGGGGCAGTTTGTATATCTGTGCCTGCTCAGGGACAGAATTGCATGACATGGTTGTATGTAGGGCTTAGTAGGGGAGGGAGGTGGGGGCAGTATAAGCTTTCTTTCTTTCTTTCTTTCTTTCTTTCTTTCTTTCTTTCTTTCTTTCTTTTTCTGGGCCCCAGTGCTTCTTAGGAGTAGTGGGGCTGCTGGTGACTGCTAACACATAGCTACCATTCCCCTGCTCAGATGTTTCTGACCATAGGATTGGGGGCATTCTTGGAAAAAGATTAGGGATGGGGGAGAATTTCTCCCCGAAACTTCAGGGGCCGAGTGCCAACGTGTTCGGCCCCCCGAAGTAGTTTCGGGGAGAAATTCTCCACCCCCCCGCCCCCCGCCCCCCGCGGGATGGGACGGGACCTTTCCTGAATGTCCCTCCCAGCGGCGGGTCCCGGCAGCGGTTCGTCAGGTCTTCGACAGGGGCAGAGGCGGCAGCCGGTCTTTCGACCAGCTGCCGCCGCCGCCATTCCAATAAAAGTAAAAAAAAAATAAAAATGTTGCCCTTATTTTCGCCGTAGTCTACGTAAATCTTTATGTAGACTAAAGCAACCAAATAAGGAACGTGAATGGCGGCTCCCTATGGGGGCCGCCATTTGCGTACGCGCTTTTTTTTTTTTTTAAGTCACCTGTGATAGGCTATGTGACGATTAACGTAGCCTATCATGGCTGACTTTGCAGATCTAGCCGTGATAGGCTATGTTAATCGTCACGTAGCCTATCACGGGGGCGTTTTTTTTTTTTTACTTTTAATTTCGCGGCCGGGCGAGGCGCCTTCTCCCCAGCCTGAATTTCAGCCGGGCGAGGCAGGAAGCCTCCCCCCCCCAGCCTGAACTTCGGGGGGAGCAGCAAAGCACCTCCCCCCCATCACGAAGCAAGCTGCAAGACCAGGTAAGTGGCTTTCGTGCACTCCTAGATACCATGCACTGGCAGCCATCTTGTTTTCATAGAGTGCCCCAGAACAACACTATGTCCAAGGCAAGCTGGGAAACAAAACAAAATAAATGATGATCACAAGCTGAAGGTGGCAGGGGGAAGTTTCTCCCATTTCCCTTCCTCTAGCTCACCAAAAATTCCCTCACCCCGGCGCCAGCTTGTCTGGCCGAAAGGGGGGGGGCATTGTGGGCGGGTGGGGTGACAAGACGTAGGGGGCTCTGATTGGTGCACCCCAGTGGCACCACCATGCAAGGAGGGGCAGGCTGTGTTGCCTTAAATTCAGCCCCCTTCCCAATCTCAGCTCTCTGGCTCAACGCAGCTTGAGAGAACTACAGCTCCGCTGAGAAACAACGAAGGACACCTGCCTGCTGGAAACCGTCATCGTCGTCGTCGTTCCAGCCACTTGAACTTCTCCTTCTCCTCGGTTCCTCCTTCGTGGTCCCGAGGGCTCAGCGTGCCTGCTGCGGCTCTGGCTTTGCTGGCAGCCGCGGCGGAGATGCACGTGCTCGGACACCGCCACCTTCACGGCCAGCGCTTGGTCGTGCCGCCAGGAGTGGAGGCGGTTGTGCCAGCGCCACTCATCCCAGGGAGGCGCCGGTTGCCCGCTCCTTGTGCGCGGTCCCGCCTGGCCGAGGCTCCTTTGAGCGCCCGCCCTCCCTTCATTGTCCCCCCTCGGGCAGTTGCCGCGTGCCTGCGCCACTGCAGCTCCAGGGTTGCCGGCGCTCGCAGCGGGGGCGCGTTTGTGGGGGTGCTGCCCCCACGGCCAGCGCTTTTCACCCAATTGGGGCGCCGTTGGCTGGGACGGCGCAGGCCCAGGTGCGCCGCCTCCGGTGCACTCCCTGCTGTGGCGAGTGCACGGGCAGCAAGTGCCGGCTGAGGGGGCGGCGCCCATGCACACGTGCCCCCGCCGCGAGCGTCGGGAGCCCAGGGGCCGCGGCGGTGTAGGCGCGCAGCAATCCACAGGGGGAGGCAAGTGGGGGGGCGGGCGCCCGGCCACTGGGAGTGCGGGCGCCCCAGCAGGGGAGCGCGCCCACAACCCCCCGCACTCCCGACGAGCGGCAAGCACCGGCTGAGGGGGCGGCATGGGCACCAGGGGGCGTGCACTTGCCGCCCGTCGGTAGCACGGGGGGTGCGGGCGTGCGCCCGGGCGCGGCGCCTCCTGCCACGCTCCCCTGCTGGGGCGACCGCGCTCCAAAAATAAATAAATAAATGAATGAATGAAGTACATAAATACATCAATAAATAAATAAACAAGTAACTGCAGCCAGGCGCCCGCCCCCCCACCGGGGGGGAGCGCCTGCTTGACAATCCAGGGGTCCCAGGTTTGATCCCCGGCACCTCCAGGCAGGGCTAGGAAAGAATCCTGCCGGACAACCCTGGAGAGCCATTGTTGCTGAGCAGTGTTGGCACTCTTCGGCTGGATGGAGCAATGGTCTGGCCCAGTATAAGGCAGTTTCCAACGTTCAGCCAACAAGAAGAACAACAACAAGAAAAAAGGGTTGCACGGGCCTGGGCACCGGCTCTTGCTGCCTCCAGCGAGCATGGGGAGCTCGCGGCAGCAGCACGAGCACCCCCCAAAAAATACACAAACAAACTCGAAAATACACAAAACAAACAAAACAACATAACCCCCTGGGGGCGCCCGCGCTCAGGAGCGGCTCCCGTGGCCGCAGGCCCTTGCTGCGCCTCTTGGGCGCCGGGCTTAAAGCAGACAGCAACTGCGCCCCCCCCCCTTCAAAGCCACTGTGTTACAGTGGCTAGAGTGTTGGACTGGGACTTGAGAGTCCCAGGTTCTAGACTCCTTTCCAGGGGCATCGTTTAAGGATGAGCCCCTGCTGGGCATGCAGAAGGTCCCAGGTCCAGTCCCGGCATTTCCAGATAGGGCTAGAAAAACTCTATCTGAACCCCTGCAGGGCCATTGAGTCAGCCACAGATTCTCCCCCCCTACCCTATAAGTTAATAAAGTTAATGGCTAGACACACGGTGTCTTAACCGTGAATACATAGACACATACAGAGAGAGGGTCTACGTTTTTGAGCTCACCTCTCTAGCCGCTGCCAGACACTGAAGGTGTCCCCCCCATCTGACAGTAATGGCGGCACAGTTGCCTGTTGCCAGGGGTGCCCAGTGACTAGTCCACTGGAACCGCCTGCTATGTGCCTTGACCCTTGCCGCATTTACTTCTTGGGGTGGCGGTTGATGTGTTGGACTGGTCCGGGCACACGGGCCCTTGTTTCTTCTTGCCAATGTCATACCAAGCTTACCTCACTTTCTACTTCATGCCCCCCCCAAGAAGGGCCAAGGTTGAAAGACCAAGAAGGGTAGGGCCCCGGAAGAGTAAGGCCCTGCCTCCCATCCCTAACAGTCTGCTACCAAGACCCGATTCTGAGTTTTATGATGAAACGGACCCGGTTTGGGTGGCAATTCTTGCTCAGCATTCTTCAGGGATCCTGTTGGTCCAGCCTAAGTGAACGCGACAGCAGACCCAATGCTCGCTACTTATTTCTATTTCAGCTAGTCTTTGGGTTCAGTGCACCCGTACGCCATTGAGGTCTCCATCTCGCCTTTGCAGGTTCACCATGGCAGCATTCCACCACTGTAGGCAGTCCACCTTCCTGCGGCATCTCCGTCAGCAGCAATCCAAGCAACATCCTCCTCCTTGGGGTTTCGCCCAGGCCAGGCGACACACCACAGCTGGAGGCGATCCGCCCTCATGGGGCATCTCCATCAGGAGCACTACAAGTGGCATCGCCTCCCTTGCTCCCGGGGACCCAGACACGGCTGCCCTGGATATGGGTGAGATGACGGCACCTCACCCCAGTTGTCCAGTCAGGTGACCTTCAGGGCCGTGGTGTTGCAGCCTTAGGTTACCTCCCTGGGGCGGCTGTCCCTCCCAATGTCATCTCCCTATATGACGCCCGGGCCGCTTGTAGCTCCGCCAGTCACACCCCAGTAACCCAAGCCACTTAATGCAGCATCTTACTGGGTTTTGCTGGATTAATTTAGGATCCCTCACCTGCCCCCGCCCGTTCAAGCATCCACGTAAGGGGCATATCAGACCCTATACTAATCTGGTGAGTTGTATTGTCACCAGGGCTACTCCTCATAATGTTGTTCACCTGAGGAGGTGTCTGTATGGCTTGTTGAGGCCTCTCGCAGGAGGGCCGCCACTGCCCTGCTCTGCGTAAGGACCTGTTGGACCAGGACCTTTCGCTCCAATTGTTGACTCCTTCCCGGTCGGGGTTGGCAACAGATCTGGCAGTGGCCACATTCACCAGGTGGTCTCCCGCACTGGCCCTCGGCCTATGGCAGGTCCGCTGCTTCAGCACTGCTATCTGTGCTGGGAATAGAGCCCCAAGGGCACATGCTCCCAGGACACTTGCAGTTTCCGTCGTGAGTGCTCCCTTGTAGCAGTCAGCACTCACGCACCTCTTGTCCAATGCCCGGGGATGGGGAGGTCCCCCTTGGAAAAGCTGAGGCAGTAGGAAGCTCTGGATGGCCCATGCCTAGTTAGGTTGGCGCCGTTACTCCAGCTTTAAGACACTACCCCAACTGGGGGAACGCGTCTTAACTTGGAACTTGGTTTATGCTAGGTTCTAAGGCAGTACTGGCAGAAGGGTTTTAGCCCCCCCCTTTTTTTCTCCATACCCCGTTAGCTACTCTAGGGATCTCCCTTCTTGAAATGGTACCCAGGAAATCCTCTAGGGAGTTATCCTGATTCGTAACCTCTTTTCCCTGAGGGCCAGTCAGTTAATCACAAGATCCCTGATCATCTCTGCTCAATGCGACACACCTCTTCATGAGGCAGCTGTCTGGGTCTGGGATCCTGTCCACGGGTCCCTGAGGGGCATGTGCTACATGGAGTCCAAAGACGGTGGTCAATGTTCTGACCTATTGCAAGTATTGCTCCCCTTTCATGTTTCTTCGGTGCCCCTTAGCTCACAAAGGCTGAGGGCCTGTCTCCCACAGCAACATTCGGTGAAGCCAATCCGATACCCTTAGGTGTTATTCTCACTTCCCTGAGGACAACTTTCAGGTCTTTTAGGCACAGCTCCAAGCAGTTATACATCAGGCATGGCTTCAACTTAGTAGGGCTTTAATGGCACCTCCTTCCGGAAGCGTGAGCCTCTCCTCAAAACCGGACTGCGGACTCACATGGTTCCACCGCTACCCCATGGGGTTTCAGATTCTTAGGGCAGGTCTGATCGTGCTGTGGGTAGTAGCCTGTAGAGTGGAGACTCCTGCCTCCACCAAGTACATTGTGGGATGACCTTATAGCCAAGTCAGTAACACCCCCCCCCCTTCGGTAGGACAACATGACCACGTTATTTAGTCCTCCTGAAATTGGAGGGTCATGTCATGTGTCATTGTGTTCACGTTCCAGAGTCAGTGTTACAACATCTGGTTCTGGGTCCACCTTGTGCTGGGTTAGGCAAACCCAACTGTCGATGCCTTGTCATACAATTAGGTCAACATCTTCCAGGCCTCAGCCCGGTGGATGCTCCATTCCCAGATCCCATCCTTGCAGTACTATGGGAGACTGGGAGACTGAAGCCAGGCATGCCAGCCTGCATTCCATGGCTTTCCGTACAGGAGCCGCCTGCGACAGAGCAGATGGGGTGTGCCGCACATTAGGCAAAGCCTCAGTGATAGGATTCATGGCCATTATCTATAGATCATTGGCCACAATTTCACGTCTCCTTAAGGAACAACAGAATATTTGGGACCATAAGTCGCAAGCTGGCCATTTAGCCTTCGGCCCACAAAGGTGGGTTTCACTGACTCCATGTCAGATTTTAGGTTTCGGTGTGCAAGATAGTGTTGGGCACAGATGTTGCCTGCATTAGTAAATTAATCACCCTCTCTCTCCGGATACCCCTTTCAGGATCCAGGGGTAATGGCCCTCCATTTGAGCTTTCCAATAAGACTTTCCCTGTTCCACGTAGCAGCCTTAACAGAATGCGGGGTTGGTCTGGGCTCACAAGGCCGACTCGTCCTGGAGGGCCTTGATTTGCTTCAAGGTACAGGTCTGGCCCAATGTAACCAATTTACTTATTTGGTGAAACTGATCGATATGGCAAGGGCACGGCAATGGCCCACGGCCAAAAGCAAGTCAACGGATTAGGCTCTGGTGGCACCTTACAGGTTTTATGGAATGCCACGGGTCTGAGTAGGGGTCTCCGTTTTTATCAATTCAATGGTTTACTGTTGACTTAAGGGCAATTGTGCAGTTTCTGCATTAGCTTTACCCCGCTAGGCCTAGGTAATTTGCAGTTCAGAACCCACTGTTGTTATGGAAGCAGTCTCCATGGCAGCCTCTGGAGATTTCTCTCTCAGGCATGTTACGACATTTTAAATGGGGCTTCTCAGTGTTTCGGCCTGCATTTGCGAGTTGTCCGCTTCTTCCTGATGCAATTTTTGCTTTGCTTGCCCTAATGTGCTTCTTCCTTAGACCAGCAGACTCATCGTACGCCGGTACGGGTGCTCTTACATGGGCATGTTATGATGTCTGGAGCTGCATGAAGGGCGTGTATGTCATCTTCAGACTTCAGCTTCTGTCACCCCATCACATTAAGATCCAGTGGCTCCATAGACATGGCATACAGTGGGAGTCCCCTCCTCACTCTGTCCCACCAACGTTTGTCAGTCTTCCTCCGCAGGTACAGGTGCTGCACATTGGAGGGAAGGACTTCGGCTGTAAGCCAGGCGAGGACCTGATGGAACAGGCCTCGGTTGAGATGCAGGTGGTCCGGCATACCTGGCTGGAAGTAGCCTATTGCAACCTCACTGCTCCCATGGATCAATGGGAAGGAATGGAATGACGTTGCCAGTGGCAGGGCACGTCTGAAAGTGCACAGAGAATTAGCTTATGGCCATGTGAATGTAGGTGTTGGGTTCACCACCCACCAGGGAATTCTGTGGACATGGAGGGAGCATTACAGGTAGGACGGTGTCCGCCTGTCTCATTTAGTGAATAACATATGTCTGTCTGATCTGCAAAGGGGCCTGCAGGAAATTCTTCTGTGCAGGTGGGGGGAGTTTCACAAGCTCTAGGCTTGTGACTCCTGTGGCGGCTAGGATGGGCAAAAACAGGAAAGTAGGGATGGTGTGCATGCAGAGGCACCTTATGGTGACAGGTGACACCTGAGGGCCCCCCGAACGGGTTGTGCGGCTCAGCAGGGGGATAAGGGTTGCCTGGGAGACCAACCCTACTCACTCACCCAGGTGTTGTGTGGCACCGGGTCGGGGGTGACACCGGAAGGTCTACCTCCCCCAGAAGGGGCAATCCGGAGGAATGGCAAGATCACCGCCACCCCTCAGGCTGGGTATGTTTTTGCCCAAGAAGTGCCAGCTAGCCGCTGACACAGTTAGATGCCCATCCTAGTAACCCCTTTGCAAGTATTTAATAAATGTGGCCCAATTTTCAACCCAAGCTTGTTGTCTGCATCTTCTTTACCCCATCTCCGCTCGCAATGAACCTCATTTTGCCACCTGTGAATGGGGTAGCAAAATGGAGTGCAGTTTGGCTTTGCCCTAGAAGGTCCACATTGTGTGAAAGCTCCAGTTCTTATGAGGGCCTTGTGGCTGTTTCCATCTCTTTTATCCCATCTCACTTGCCTGAGAGCTAGCAGTTGGAAAGTTAGTTGCTTGGTGTTTGTGCTCCTTACTCCCCTTCTGGCTGTGCACTCCTTACCCCCTTTCCTCCAGAACTGCAGGTCTTTCACTGTCCCAGGGCAGAACTGAAATCTTTGAGGACTGGACTGCCTTTTATATATGTTAAGCATTTTTGCATATGTTTACCTGCTTACCTATATTCAGATTTTATGTTTCCTCTAATACAATGGAAATACCAATGTATTACTAAATCTACTCTAAAAATCTACAACTTCTGGCCTCAAAATCAGATTTCTAGCTACAAAAATATGTCTGCGAGACAACATCTATGACCATCATAATATGTGACTGGTATGTCCATGACAAATGAATTGATTGTCTCAAAAATAGTTCTATTTGTGTTTTGTTAGTTTGATTGTTAATTACATTTCCATACCACCCAATAGCTGAAGCTCTCTGGCCAGTTCACAACAATTAAAACCACAAATACAGCAAGTGCAGTTTTAGTCTGGGAGACTCAATGTTTCCCATTTTAAACATCCCTTCCTGAGTTGATAATATTTCTAGTTTATGGCTGTTATTACTCATGACCTAATACCATTGTGACCCCCTTGGTTTACACTAGCCTATCTTGACCCTAGAACCTCCAGTGTCAGCTATTCATCACTCTACATCCCAGCACGGATGTTTCCCAGAACATTAAGTATCACAAGATGCACATTTGAAAAACTTTACTCTCAGACTAAGAGGCCCAGTTTTGTGGTATTGGGTGCTGGAATAAAACCATGAAATCCTAATGCAGAACATTCTTCAATGCATTTGATCGTAGAATCTCCTAGCTTCATAGCAAGGTCAGGCTGGGCAATATAGGTCCCAGTAATTGCCAGATTAAATTGCTCATTTTAACATACAAAGCCCTACATGGCTTGGGAACAGGTCACTTGAAGGTAGGGATAGTGCAGGTGCCCAATTCAGTCAGGGAATCCAATGGACCCACTGCTGCCTGCACCCCCAAGCCCTGTTCATCAAGTCCCTGCCCCTGCTTGCCCCCTGCCCATGCTCAGCGAATAGCTTGCACTCACCCCAGCAGTGTTGTCAAGCTTTGCAGTTGCCATGTTTTGAGCAATAAAATGGCAATCGCGAAAATGCGCATATTTGTGCACACACGACAATGCGCATTTTGCGAATGTGCATATTTGTGTATGCACGAAAATGCACATTTCCCCCAAATGCACATTTTCATGCACACACTAATGTGTGCCTTTGAAAAAGTGTACATTTCACACATGAGAATATGTGCATTTGCAAAAATGCACATTTTCGCACATACAAAAAGGTGCATTTTTGCGATCGCCATTTTATTTTTCTTTTAAAATGGTGACTGTGGAGCTCGATGAGGGTGCTGGGGTGAGTGTGGGCTGCTCGCTGAGTGTGGGAGGGGCTCAAGTGCAGTCTGGGGACCGGTGAGCAGGGTCAGGGGCTGGGCAGGCATCCGGTGTATCCGGATGGGGGTGGGTTCGTACATCTCTACTTGAAGGTCTGCCTGCTCCCGCATGAATGTTCCTGGAAATTAAGCTCAGTCTCTGAGGCCCCAGCTCAGGCCCCACTACCTTTTGTGGTGAGGTGTGTGATGACAGGAAACAGGGCCCTTTTCTGGTGTAATACCAGGATTTGGTTTGATCGAAGCACATTTGTGCACACTTTTCAAAAACTATTCATTTTTTCCATGTATACTTTTATCATGCATGCATTTTCTGAAAACATTCCATCCCTGTGAATGGCATTGTAAACTTGGGAATGTATGAGCTTTGACCACAGATTGCACTTCAGATTGGGTTTAGGAGGTGCAAATGGGGTGACTTCTGCTCATGAAGAAACTGAAATGAATTTATCGCACATCCGTATGTGTGATGAACCCTATATTCTGAACAAACAGTGCCCCTTGAGCATCTACTTTTCATCAATCCCTGTGGAGCTCCTCAATAGGCAAAATCTTGTGTTTCATTAAGAACATGAGAAGAAAGATGCTGGATCAGACCAAGGGTCCATCTAGTCCAGCATTCTGTTCACACAGTAGCCAACCAGCTCTTGACCAGGAACCTGCAAGCAGGGCATGAGTGCAACAGCACCCTCCCACCCAAGTTCACCAACAACTGGTGCACATAGGCTCACTGCCTCTGGGACTGGAGGTAGCACATAGCCATCAAGACTAGTAGCCATTGGTAGCCTTTTCCTCCAGGAATTTGTCCAACCCCCTTTTAAAGCCATCCAAATTGGTGGCCATCACTACACACTGTGGTAGCGAATTCCATAGTTTAACTATGTGCTGTGTGAATAAGTCCTTCCTTTTATCTGTCCTGAATCTCCCACCAATCAGCTTCATAGGATGACCCTGGGTTCTAGTATTTTGAGAGGAGGAGAAACATGTCCCCCATCTACATTCTGCACACCATGCATAATGTTGTAGACTTTGATCATGTCTCCCCTTAGCCTCCTTTTTTTTCCGAGCTAACAATCCCAGCTGTTGTAACCTTCTCTCACAGGGGATATGCTCCAGCCTGTTGATCATTTTAGCAGCCCTTTTCTGCACTTTTTCCAGCTCTACAATATCTTTTTTTTAGGTGTGGTGATGAGAACTGTACACAGTATTCCAAGCTCAGTCACACCATAGATTTGTATAGGGGCAGTATGATATTGACAGTTTTATTCTCAATTCCTTTTCTAATTATGCCTAATGTGGAGATTGCCTTTTTTACAGCAGCCGCCCACTGGGCTGACATCTTCAATGAGCTGTCCACCACTATTCCTCAAAATACATTGAGGGGTTCATTCTTTTCTTGACCATGATTTCTGCAGTACAATGGACACCTCATAACTTCAAGTCTATCTTTAAGCCAGCTTTCCCAACTTGGTCCCCCCCCCCCGATGCTTTAGACTACAGTTTCCAGCATTCCTGACCACTGGTCATGCTTGCTGGGGCTGATGACAGTTGAAGTCCAAAAGATATGGAGGGCATCAGTTTGGGGAAGGCTGCTCTAAGCAAGGACTAGAGATAATTCCACAGAAATAAACGAGTGTGCCACTTCTTTATTGCTTGCAGAATACGATGATGCATGGAAACTGCAATGAGGAAGCACTGTTAAAAACTGGAAATATGTGCCCTCAGGGTTGGCCTGAAATATAAACCCTTACAGTGAGTATCTACAGCTGTACATTCAAGATTTTCCCTCTTCTTTGATGATAGCCTTACAGCATCACAAGTGTTCATTTTTCAGAATAAACTTTCTGGAAAATCCCAAGATAGCATTGGTCACACCTGATCTAGGTTTTGCTCCTAGGTATTTCTCCAACCGAATGTCACATCAGCCCTCTCTAACATTTGCTTTTTCAGCCTTGAGAATATATATATATATATATATATATATATATATATGTATATGATAGAAGAGTTATAAAAGAGGAGGGGAAACTTCACCAAAAAAATCATGGTACACTCCAACACAAATACGTATTTCATTTTCTGTTTTCTATGAAAAAATTTTTCTTGATCCCCGCCTTACCCCAGCATTCAAAATATTTCTCCTAGTTCTAATGTACTTGTCCTCAGGAGGGAGAATAGGAGCCTTTTTAACAGCATTTCTGTCTCACTCTCTACTGAAACTCTGAGAGGTTCTACAAAAGAAAAAAAAATGTTTGGTGACTGGTCCTTCAAGAACATGTGTGTGTGTGTGCTGTGTCCTCCTAAGAATACTGTATTGTTGGAAACTGTAGATGATAACTAGGTTGTTGGTACTGCTTATTTCATTTATAAAGATAAAAAACAGAATAAATATATATATTAAAAAAAGAACATGTGTGTGTGCCAAACCTTGGCAAGATTTCCCAGGTGATCGGTTTGGCTGTTCAGGACAACTCAATACACAGCTTTGCATGAGATGCCTTTTATTTTTTGCTCATGGTTCATTCTTTCTGTTCCTGTTCCTGGGTCACAGTGCCCATGATACATTCTATTTGGATAGCCAGAACTACTTTCAAATCAGTTTTATGGGAATAGTTGCCTCTATCTGCTATGGTTAGTCAAACAAAAAATGTCATCTCCTACTCGTATGTTTGTAAATCCCGAGTTAAAAGCAGTTTGAATTATTTGGATACACTACTCATTTAAGATATAAAGGATCCTGCCATGCAGTGAACTTCAAGATGCTGAAACGTGTTATAGAATAATATATTAAGCAACTCCACCCTGTCTTCAAAAAGCAAGATGAGTTGTAACCTATACATTCAAAGATTCTACAAACAAAATGCCAAAAATTGAAACTGCAATGCAATGTAATGCAGTGCCACACAGTCAGGTTGTCAGGAATGAACTGGCCAAGCAAACTTCATTAAGCAATGGAGGGAGTCTCTATGGGAACAGCCTTGGATCTTGTAGCTAAAGCTCCAATGGTGGGAGCACAAGATCTCACCAATGATCTTAAGATAAGAGGGGGATATAAAAGAGGAGATTGGTTTTCCTTTGACTTTATGGGACCCAGGCTATTTAGAGGTTTAAATCTGCAGTATGAATTGGCTGAGAAATAGATAATGTGCCGAAATTTATATATATCAGTTTGAAAACATTAGAATAAGTATTAATGATCTGGTCTATCCAGTATTTTGAGTTACTTCAAGTTTGTGGGATCAACTTTTTTTTTTTCTCTTAGAATCCATCCACCTGCTGGAGCCAAGTGTGAAATAGGATCTATGAAAGAGGGTCAAACATATGCTTAGAATGAAGGCTGAGAGTACATCTGAATGCGTATCAGCCCAGGATTTTGGTTTCAATGCCAGAAAATAGTTCACAGTCCTTTTACACAAAATTCCCTTCATGGTTTCCCCCAACTTTTCCTTGTTTCAGCCTAATTTGGGGGGTGGGGTGGGGTAAAGATTTTGCTAGGAATGTATGGGAAAGTCATTACAGTTTGTTTTTTATCAGGATTTACCCATTTCATACCTTCTGGACTGAACACAGACTCAGACACAATCTGAGGTTGAAGTATCTGTATATTTTCAAACTTGAAATGTGATTTGAGGACCCCAAAAGAAATGCATTCAGTAGCAGGCATACATTTGAAAAATGTTCATAAAAACCATCTACTTTTGGAAAAGATGCACAAATACACTTTCAGCAATGGGAGAAAAATGTGTGCATTTCAAAGATGAACACAATTGAGGTGTACATTTGGGAAAATATGCATGAAAATATGCATGGATTTTCATGTGAAAAAACAAAAACACCAAAGCTCACAATCTGATATGGACTTGAGTTGGAACGAGCTTCAAGATGGAATTTGGAGAACTTCATTGAACTTGACTTTTGCTGATTCACACATCCCTAGTTGTTGCTATTGTTACACTACTGGAAATAATTCATGATCTACTTCAAATCTTCCAATATACTTTCTGTCCACCTATGGTCTATCATGATTTCATTCCCCAGACTAGGTTTTCTGCCCAGCAATCCACCAGATTTGAGAGTTTTCTTCTTGAGGTTAGTTGCCAAGGCATTCAGTATCATAAGCCATTGTATCCCATTGTATGTGGCAGAGATGGGCTATGTGTTGATTGATTCTGGTACTTTCTTTGGGGAGTTGATTCCAGAAGATGATGTTGGAGGACTTCCGTTTGACACCTTGGCCTTGGTGATCCTCAGAGATTGATTCCCCACCCCCCCATTATTTAACGTCTACATGGAACTGCTGGGAGAGGTTGTTCAAAGGTTTGGAGTGTGTAGTCACTGGGATGTAGATGATGTGCAGCTCTGTTTCTATTTTTCATCTAATGCCAAGGAAGCTGTTGGTGTTCTAAACAAGTCCCTGAAGGTGGTAATGGGCTGAATAAGGGCAAAAGTTGAAGCTTAATCCAGGTAAGACAGAGGTGCTCCTGGACAGGAGAGAGATAGACTTCAGAACCAGGATTAAGCCTGTTTTGGATAGGATAGTACTCCCCTAGACAAACCAGGTTTTCAGTTTTGGGATGTCCCTGTGTTTAGCATTGCATCTGGATAACCATACTGTGAAGTAACTTGCCTGAGAGTGTGGGTGGCCTCCACTCAGTCTTTGCTGGCTAGTGAAGATATTTTCATTCCAGTAGGCTTTTGCTTGCAAAGTGCCAATGTTTTATTTAATGCTATGTTTTATCTGTGGTTTCTACCTTTACATTTTGCACTTTGTGTTTTTATTGAATATATTGTTTTCTATTGTATCGCATTTTTAAAATAGTTTTAAGCAGGTCTGTGTAGTGCATGGGCACTAGATAGGTAAGATAGAAATTTCCATATAAATAAAATATAAAATGTGGTCTCATCAGCTGCTGCCAGTCAACAGCCTGGCTATTGCATTCTGGACCAGCTGTGGTGGTTTCCAGACACTCCTCAAAGGCAGTCCTAGAATATGTTGCATTGATCCAATGGGGAGGGGCTGTAGCTCAGTGCGGCAGAGCACATGCTTTGCAGTCGGAAGGTCCCAGGTTCGATCCCCGGCTTCTCCAGGTAGGGTGAGGAAAGAATCCTGCCTGAAACCCTGAAGAGCTGCTAACACTCAGTGTTGACAATAAATACTGGGCTAGATGGACCAATGGTCTGCCTCAGTATAAGGCAGCTTCCTATGTTCCTAATCCAACATAAAGTTTACTTTATCATGGTTACATGGCTCCTCTATGTGGTCTAGCCCCACACCGAACTAGTAAAGTATGAACTGGGCACCAACGCCAGGAGAAGTAGCTAGATGATTCCAGAGCAGTATCATAGTTCATTCATTATAGGTAAGGGGAAGCCTTACATTTGTTCACATGGGGTTTCACTAAGCTGTAATGCATTATGTTATTGCCCTGTTTTATTGTCCTAGTGTTGTAATGTTTTTTTAAGGATCGTTGCATCATCATCATTATCTTGTGCCTTGTATTTTTAATGTGAACCACTTAGGCATTTTAGTCTATGGAGTTGTATAAAAATATTATAAATAAATAGATTCCTCAAGGCTGCCATCCTTTATACATTTCCCTGGGAGCAAGCCCCACTGAACACAATGGAACTTACTTTTGAGAAGACATGTATAGGATTGCACTGTAAGGTAACTTCCAGCCGATATCTAAAATTGTCCATCAATGAGGATGAGAGCTAAAATTGTTGTCAGGAGCTGCCCCCTTTCAGCATGTAACTCCTTGCTGAGGGAACTACACCAGCTGCCCATTTGCTATCAGGCCAGGTTTAAGGTTCTAGTACTAGTGTACAAAGCCCTAAAGAACTTGGTGACAGGATACCCAAGACAGCGCATTCTCCCTTAGCAACCTGCCCAGTCACTGTGGTCATCACAGGACATGCTCCTGGTGGTTCCACATAGACCTATAGGCCTATTGGAGTCCACCAGGAGAACAGCCTTCAGTGTGGTGCCACCCCTTCTTTAGAACTCCATGCCACTGGAGGTCAGGCAGGCACCAAGGCTGGATTTCTTCTAGCACCTCCTGAAAACTGTACTGTTCCAGGAGGCATTCCTTAACTGACCAGCCACAGTTTTATTGGTATTCTGTTTTTTAAAAAACAATAACAACAAAAAGCACACACATGTAATTTTAATATGGTGTTTTAATCTTTATCCTTTTACTATTTTACCTTTCATGTTCACCACTCTGAAATCTGTTTTAGATATGGAGTGGTACAGAAATATTGTAAACAAATAAACAAACAAATAAATAAGCGAGCCAAGCCAAATGGAGTTGTGGGCACACCTCTTTCTTTTTTTTTTAATGCCCCCTGTGAAACAATTCTCCTCTGTTTTGGTGATAGTTTAGGGGTGCTGTGAAAAGGGGGGAACCCATCCATTCTGAGTGAGAATGGGAAACATTGCTCACACATTGCTTTGGCTTTGTGCCATCCTCATAACTGACTATGAGATCCCTGATTGGTTAGATCTTGTAGTTAGAAGAGGAACCCCCTCTTAAAAATATAGTACCAAGGAAGGTATCAAGAGGCACAGCAGACCAGATCAAACAGGCATGAAATGTATGAGGTTTTGGGGCAGGGCCAGAGAACATTTCAGGTCTTCTTACACTCTTTTTTTGGGGGGGAGGGACCAAAACACATCTTTTCCAAGGGGGGGGATATGATACAGCCCTGATGAGGGCAGACACTTTCTCTTTAGTTTTGATTTCCAGAGAGACATACTTCCAGTTATATTGGTGTTATGCAGCTTGGTTTTCTGGCCCATAAGAGTCCTTCTACTGGCATGACTCAGCATTACTTTTGCAGGAACAGACAAAATTATGGCGCTTTCTCAGATAGTTGGGGTTACTCATCACAATTAGAAATCTTGCTGGGCAGAGATAAGAAGGAAACAGGATATATTCCTGTCTGCAGTGCAAAAATAACTCTAGCAGATTCTTCAATAGCTGTTAGCCATGAGTCTCTATTAATTTTGTTTAACTTGATCAGTTTGATTATGATCAAGCACTTTCACTGCTTGAAAGTGTTCTGCTCACCTAATATTTCACGAGTGATGAAAAGTTGGCTTATGCATAAGTTCTTCAGTTGTTCAATTGAACCTCATTCAATGCAGAGAGTTTGGATTGAGGACTTGACACTTGTTTCAACATAGCAAACGTGTACAAAAGAAGATTTTTTTCTCCTTGCAAAATAATCTCTGAGATATAGGTAAATCTTCCACAAGAGGGCATCTTGTTTCAAAATGAGCCTTGCCATTTTGGCTCGACAAGAGGCAAAGGCTATAATTCGACAAGACAAGAATGATTTTGCTGCCTCTGTGTTAAAATGTTGTTGAAAAATACTTAAAACACAGCTATTCCAGCACACATGTGCTGAATGGGAGGTACAGCATCTTACAGCTGAAACAAATTTGACCCAAAACATGTTCTCCTAAAAATTCTTCTCTGCAAATGTTGATAGTGAATATTATTTGATTATGCTCTGATTGTGTGGATATCCAGTTAACATGTTTGGTGTTCACAACATTTAAAGGTATATTATAGCTGACATGCAGTAGCTATTAGTAATCTGACATATTCTGACATATTGCAATCAACAGTCAAAAGTATTAATGAGCTGGCTTACTGCAGCAGTCAGCATTTGACAGTAGCTGACATGTAACAATAAATATTTCAGAAGGTGTGACAGATGACATCGAGTAGCAATCCTTTAGCATCACTGATGCAATGAATATGGACTTGAGCACGCAGCAGGAGAGAGTGCAGGACAGGAAGACTTGGCGTGCTATGGTCCATGGGGTCATGAAGAGTCGGACATGACTGAACGACTGAACAACAACAAGCAATCCTTATCTGACAGCATCTGATAGATGACATGCTAAATTTACTAAACGTTGTATCAGTTTCATTCATTCATTCATTCATTCATTCATCCATTCATTCAGCCAATCAAAACAGGTGAATGTTGATGTCATCAATTCCATTCTGGAATTCAAATTGTGAATTTCATGGTCAGATTTTGACATCAAAGCCCAAATTGCAAACACAATGTTATTCCTTCATTGCAGGTGCAAGTATCATCACTGCGTGCAGATACTACAATGAGACTGTTGAGGACTGATGTACCAATGTACATTTTTCAAATTCTGATTACTATAATAAAATTGAAAGTGCAATACAACCAAGTTTCAGCCTTTTTCTTATTTTTAGGCCTTCTGAAGGGGGTAGAAAAAAAAGTCTGCAGCGTTTTTTTCAGCAAAAGATTGTCTCCTGTGTCAATCTACTGGCCAGTAGATTGTCACCAGTAGATTGACACAAGAGACAATCTTTTGCTGAAAAAATGCTGCAGACATTTTTCTCTACCCCCTGAAAAAGGCCTAAAAATAAGAAAAAAGGCCAAAACACATTTGGCTTCCTACAATAAATTGATTTTTGCATCCTGAGAACCCGTTTCTCTTCTTTGTGATCTGCTTTGGATGCTCACCTCCTTCTCTTTTCTTGACAATACAACCCAATGCCACACAACTCAAATGTTTTGGTCTTCGATAACACTAGTGGAATTTCATAAAGATGTTCTGCATAGCTCTAGGTGGCTAGAAGATCCCCCCACCCCACCTAACTAAAGCAAAATCCCAAGAGAAAGATCTGAGGAAATTTGAAGTGGGGCAAAAGCATCAAGCACAATTTCTCATGGGTGGGGGTCAGCATTTCAGTCATCTCTCATAAGTTCGACATAATAGTCATTCTGGATATATGGCAAAGAGCAAAGGCCATGAAGGGCTCATTCAGGACTTTGGCTTGACATAAGTGCAGCTATTGCTTTGAGTCTGGGTGGACCAGTATGCTTGCCTTTGCATTTGATAAAAATAAAGAAACGGCGGATGTATTGTAGGTTGTGACTTATGCTTAACCTTGATCAGATGCTAACAAGCTGGAACTGGTGTTCTTTTTTTTTTAAGAGGCCATGCAAAGTTGATGGACCTTGGAAGAAGAATGAAAAAGGTATGTTTGCTGGAAGGGAATGGGGCAGGGAGAAGTATAAGGGAGTAATGGGGTGGGCTATAGCCATTTGTTTCATGCTTTAGGGCAGGGATGGACAACACTCAACCTTTAGACCTCATGAGTCCCACCTGGACTTTTGTGCACCCCCCCACCACCAAATTTGCCATGATGAAGGAATCCCAGACCACCAAGATTCCAATGTGGGTATGCCTATGCCCACATGGTAGCCTTGTCCTGAGCTGAATGGAAAAGTTCACACCATGCTTCCATCTGAAGATCAGAAAATGGGCCATCCCCTTTGCTGAAGGTGTAAACTTAGGTTGAAGAGAGCCACCCCTGTTTGGCAATTATATCCATTTTGGTTTAAGCCTTGCTGGCAATTGAAGTATATTAGGAATGTAGGGCCTCGTGTGACGCAGAGTGGTAGGCGGCAGTATTGCAACCAAAACTCTCCCCATGACCCGAGTTCGATCCCAGAGGAAGCTGGGTCTCAGGTAGCCGGCTCAGATCTACTCAGCCCTCCATCCTTCCGAGGTCGGTAAAATGAGTACCCAGATTGCTGGGGGAAAGGTAGTTATGACTGGGAAGGCAATGGCAAACCACCCCACTATAGTCTGCCATGAAAACGCCAGAGTAAGCAGGCATCCCTCTAGGGATCAGTAATGACCCAGTGCTTGCACAGGAGGAACCTTTCCTTTCCCCTTCATGGATCACTGCCCCCTTCATGGATCACTGATCCCCTTCATGGATCACTGCCTTGTTGTGGCGAAGGGGCTTGCATAACTCAGTGAAGCCATAAGCTATGCCGTGCAGGGCCACCCAAGACAGACAGGTCATGTCAGAGAGTTCTGACAAAATGTGTTCCACTGGAGAAGGAAATGGCAACCCACTCCAGTATTCTTGCCAAGAAAACCCCAGAGAACATATCACAAGGCTAAAAGAGATGACACTGGAAGATGAGCCCCTCAGGTCGGAAGGTGTCCAATATACTACTGGGGAAGAGCAGAGGCAGCGCCAGAAAGAGTGAAGCAGCTGGGCCAAAGCCAAAAGGACACTCAGCTGTGGATGTGTCTGGTGGTGAAAAGAAAATCTGATGCTGTAAAGAACAATATTGTTTAGGAACCTGGAATGTAAGATCAATGAATCAAGGTAAGCTGGAGGTGTTCAAACATGAGATGGGAAGATTGAACATCGACATCTTGGGAATCAGCGAACTAAAATGGACAAGCATGGGCGAATTTAATTCAGGAGACTTACTTAGACAGCGATACGGAATGGCGATGGCTGCCGGCTGTATCGACATTCGCCAGTCATGAGGAGCTGGCAGCCGGCTCCACAGGATCGATGTGTCCAACTCTTCATGACCCCATGGACCATAGCATGCCAGGCCTTCCTGTCCTCCGCTCTCTCCCAGAGTGTGCTCAAGTTCATATTCATTGCATCAGTAATGCTATCTAGCCATCTCATCCTCTACCATCCCCTTCTCCTTTTGCCTTCAGTCTTTCCCAGCATCAGGGTCTTCATGCAAAGATGGGCATGATAAAGGACAAAAAAGGCAGGGACCTAACAGAAGCAGATGAGATTAAGAAGAGGTGGAAAGAATACACAGAAGAACTATAGAGGAAATATCTTAATGTCCCTGATAGCCATGATAGTGCGGTCACTGAACTTGAGCCGGACATCCTCGAGAGTGAAGTCAAGTGGGCCTTAGGAAGCATTACTAACAACAAAGCTAGCGGAGATGACAGTATTCCAGCTGAGCTATCTAAAATCCTAAAAGATGATGCTGTTGAAATGCTGCACTCAATATGCCAACCAATTTGGAACACTCAACAGTGGCCACAAGACTGTAAAAGGTCAGTTTACATTCCAATTCCAAAGAAGGGCAATGCCAAAGAGTGTTCAAACTACCGTTCAATTGCGCCCATTTCACATGCCAGCAAGGTTATGCTCAAAATCCTACAAGCGAGGATTCAGCAGTATGTGAACCGAGAACTACCCGAAGTACAAGCTGGGTTTCGAAGAGGCAGAGGAACTACAGATCAAATCACCAACATTCACTGGATCGTGGAGAAAGCAAGAGAATTCCAGAAAAATATCTATTTCTGCTTCATTGACTACGCTAAAGCCTTTGATTGTGTGGATCACAACAAACTGTGGCAAATTCTTAAAGAGATGGGAGTACCAGACCACCTTACCTGTCTCCTGAGAAACCTGTATGAGGGCCAAGACGCAAAGATAAGAACCAACAACCGACTGGCTCAAAATTAGGAAAGGAGTATGACAAGGCCGCATATTGTCGCCCTGCTTATTTAACTTATATGCAGAGTACATCATGAGAAACTAGGGATGTACGAAAGTCACTTACCTTTTCACGGATAGATTCGCAGTGGGTGAGAGGCGCTCCGTCCCTCCCCCCGGAAATCCTCGAGGGGGGGAGGCTATCCGGTCCTCCCCCCCGGAATCCCGTGGCTCCGTGGAGCAGCTGGCCAGGACCATCTGCAGCCGGAGTTCTGGCTGTGGACTGGCTGGTGCGGACACTGTAGCGGCTGCCATTTGTGTCCAGACAGGCTGCCGTGATAGGCTACGTAAGTATTTACGTAGCCTATCATGGCAGGCATAAACAAAAACAAAAACAGCGTACATAAATGGAGGCGGCTATGGCAGCCGCCATTTGCGTTCCCTATTTTTCGCCATTTTAGCCTACACAAATATTTACGTAAGATATTACGGTGAAAAAAAAGGAATGCAAATAGTGCCCACTATGCCATTTGCGTCGCCCTTTTTTTTGCCATAATAGCCTACGTAAATATTTACGTAGGCTAGAACGGCGAAAAATAAGGAACGCAAATGGCAGCCACCATAGCTGCCGCCATTTACATACGCTGGGGGGGTTGTTGTTGTTTTGCTTGCCATGGTAGGCTATGTAAATAATTATGTAGCCTATCATGGCAAACAGCAGACGCAAATGGCGGCTGCGGCAGCCGGTCGAAAGACCAGCCACTGCTGCTGCCGCCGGAGCTGCCACTGGAGCCGCCGCCATCCAGAACATCCGCCCCAGCTAAGCTTCGTCCTGGGGGGAATCCGCGGGGGGGGCGGGGGGGCAGGCCGTTCTTCCATGGATTTCAGGGGGCCGAATGTAGGGGTGGACGAAAGGCACTTACCTTTCGTCGAAGCTTGTTCGCGGTGGGGGGGAGGTGCTTCGCTGTTCCCCCCGTGAAGTTCAGGCTGGGGGGGAGGCTTCCTGCCTCGCCTGGCCGAAATTCAGGCCGGGGAGGAGGCGCCTCGCCTCGCCTGGCCTCGAACTCCATTTAAAAAAAAAAAAACGCCCCCGTGATAGGCTACGTGACGATTAACGTAGCCTATCACGGCTAGATCTGCAAAGTCAGCCGTGATAGGCTACGTTAATCGTCACGTAGCCTATCACGGGTGACTTTAAAAAAAAAAGCGCATACGCTAATGGTGGCCCTCATAGGGAGCCGCCATTCTCGTTCCTTATTTAGTCGCTGTAGTCTACGTAAATGTTTACGTAGACTACGGCGACCAAATAAGGAACAAGAATAGCGGCTCCCTATGGGGGTCGCCATTATCCGTACGCACTTTTTTTTTTTTAAAGTCACCCGTGATAGGCTACGTGACGATTAACGTAGCCTATCACGGCTGACTTTGCAAATCTAGCCATGATAGGCTACGTTAATCGTCACGTAGCCTATCACGGGGGCATTTTTTTTTTCCTTTTATTGGAATGGCGGCGGCGGCAGCCAGTCGAAAGAACGGCTGCCGCTCCCGCCCCGCTCGAACACCCGCCGAACCGCTGGCCGGACCCGCCGCCGGGAGGGACATTCGGCGGGGGGGGTGCGGGGGGCAGGGAGGGTGCGGAGGATTTCTCCCCAAAACTTGTTCGGGGGGCCGAACACGTTGGCGCTCGGACCCCAAAGTTTCGGGGAGAAATTCTCCACCATCCCTAGCCGAATGCCAGTGCATTCAGCCTCACTGAAATCCGTGGTGGAATTCTCCACCATCCCTATGAGAAACGCCAGGTTGGATGAATAACAGGTCAGAATTAAGATTGCCGGGAGCATTATCAACAGCCTCAGATATGCAGACGATGCCACCCTAATGGCAGAAATCGAAGAGGATCTAAAGAGCCTCTTGCTGAGGGTGAAAAAGGAGAGTGCAAAAGCTGGTTTGAAACTCAACATTAAAAAAACTAAGATCATGGCATCTGGCCCCATCATTTCCTGGCATATAGAAGGGGAAGAAATGGAAGCAGTGACAGATTTTACTTTCTTGGGCTCCAAGATCACCGCAGACGGTGACTGTAGCCATGAAATTAAAGGACGCTTGCTCCTTGGGAGGAAAGCTATGGCAAACCTAGACAGCATAGTAAGAACCAGAGACATCACCTTGCCGACAAAGGTCCGTATAATCAAAGCTATGGTTTTCCCAATAGTAATGTATGGCTGTGAGAGCTGGACTATAAGGACGGAATTGATGCCTTTGAACTGTGGTGCTGGAGAAGACTCTTACGAGTCCCCTGGAGTGCAAGGAGGTCAAATCAGTCCATCCTAAAGGAAATCAACCCTGAGTGCTCATTGAAAGGCCGATAGTGAAGCTGAAGCTCAAATATTTTGGCCACCGAATGCAAAGAGAAAACTCCCTGGAAAAGACCCTGATGCTGGGAAAGACTGAAGGCAAAATGAGAAGGGGACGGTAGAGGATGAGATAGCTAGATAGCATCACCGATGCAATGAATATGAACTTGAGAATGCTCCGGGAGAGAGCGGAGGACAGGAAGGCCTGGCATGCTATGGTCCATGGGGTCACCAAGAGTTGGACACAACTTAATGACTGAACAACACAACAGGAATGTAGGAAGCTGCCTTGTACTGGCAATACTGGGCAAGTTTGCATGTCACACTAAGTAGGGATGGACAGATTCTCTACTGGTCATTCTGCAGGGAAATCCACACATAGGGGGAGGTGATCTCTCCCTCCCCCAAGAATCCGTCCAGGCCAGCTCCACTCCACATCGATCCTGTGGAGCCGGCATTCAGCTACGGTAAGTTCCATCCCAGGGGGGTGGTGGGGGGGTGGCGGAGAATTTCACCGCCAATTTTGGGGGGCTGAATGCGTTGGCGCTCGGCCCCCCAAAGATTCGGGGAGAAATTCTCCGCCATCCCTATCCGTGGCGGAATTCTACACCATCCCTAATGCTAAGTCACCCTGTGAATAAGCGACAATGGTTTGGTTGTTTGCTCGCTAACCTGACAGATGATTGAGTGTTCTGTGGCTTGTCATGGCTTGTTGTTCCTCCTTCAGTCCCCCCTCAGTCCTCCTGATGGCTCCCAATATGTATCCCAGGCACCTTTGCAGCAGAACTCCTTGTTTCCTTTTTTCAGCATCCTTTCTGCAATTGGTCTGGGGTTGCCAGCCCCTGAGGGAACCCCCACACACACACATCAGATCACCAAATCGAATTAATTTTCCAAGCCATTATGAACACTGTAATGGGTTTGCAATTTTTTTTCATGGTCTTGCACCCATGTGCAACATCGTAAGGCCACCTACCACTATTTAGCTAAGCATACAATATTCCTCTATTGTCAATATCCTTCTTAATTTCATCCTCCACTTTGGTGCTTCCCCTGCCTTGTTTTTTTTGTTTTGTTTTTAAGGCTGCTTCATGTTGTATTGAAGTAAGGACACTAGTCCCTAAAGCTTCTTCTGTCCTGCATCTGTCAGCTGCTTTCGTCTTCCTGCTCCCCACACATGCACTTCGTGCTTGTCAGTTCTATCCACTGGTCTCCATTCCTACCTGTCACAGTTATGTATGGATTACAGAGCAGTGAGTGGAATTGCTAAACATTTGCAAATGCTATGGCAAAGCAGTAAAACAGAAGGGGAAATTGTGCAAAATAAATGGCCAAGCAGTAAAACGGGGGGGGGGAATTGTGCAAATTTTAAGACAGAAGCTGAAGGGAAAATTGTGCAAATTTCCTAGCAGCAGACATTAACTCCTCTGCATAGGAATATATATATATACACACACACACACACACACACGCACTGTCTGTCTGTCTGTCTGTCTCTATGTGTGTGTGTGTGTGTGTATGTGTGTGTATATATATATATATATATATATATATATATATATATATATATATGGAGGGGCAGCGGTGGCTTAGTGGTTAAAACGCTGAACTGCAGACTGGAAGGTCAGCAGGTCAGCAGTTCCAGACCCGAGTGCCGCATGACAGAGTGAGCTCCCGTCTTCAGTCCCAGCTCCTGCCAACCTAGCAGTTCGAAAGCAAGAAATTGCAAGTAGATAAATAGGTACCGCCTCGGCGGGAAAGGTAACAGCGTTCCGTGCACCTCGGTGTTCAGTCATGCCAGCCACATGACCACGGAAGCGTCTTCAGACAGCGCTGGCTCTTCGGCTTAGAAACGGGGATGAGCACCGCACCCTAGAGTCGGACATGACTGTTTGGGGACACCTTTACCATATATATGTATGTATGTATGTATGTATGTATGTATGTATGTAAAAGCATTTAGGACATTCTCTGGTGTCTTTTCTTCTCAGTTTTTATGAGTGTGGCATGGAGAGCACTGAAAAGGGATGAGGGAAGTTGGTGGTGTCGCTAGCAAGAGTGTGAGGAATGGCAGGGATTTTTGTCACTCTTGCTGGGTGGCTCTCTAGCTGTTCCTGACAGCCCATAATGAAGGTACCCTGATGACTTCATATGTCAGAAGACACCACCATGGGTATGAACAACCCCATGAGTTCTCAGGGTGGCTTGTTCATGAAAAATAAACCACCCTGAGGACACTGCACTAGATTTGAACAACATGATAAATCATGTTGGGTTGTTGTGTCATGCGAACCTGGTCACTGACTGGCAAAGACATCTCCAGGGTTTCTACCTGGAGATGCAGGGGATCAAACCTGGGACCTTTTGCATGCAAAACATGTGCTCTACCACCAAGCTATAGCTCCTCCCATGGCATGCAGATGAGTTAATTGTATAATTTGATGGCAAATGTATTGCAGTGTAGCCTTGTGGGCCAATGCATCATTCTTGTAATCAATAACATTGAGTCGTACCTTTTCCCTTTTGTGGTCTGAATTTTTATTTCTAAGTACATGGTCTGTTTATCTTGGTAAATCCTTATGTTAGTGCTATGCCAAACATTTCTCCCACATTTTTTCAACCATTCTCATTCAATTTGATGGGGAAAAAATGGCTTTAGAAAATAAATCCAAAGGGAAATAAGATTTCAGATACATTCTCATGGTTGGCTTCTAGTGCTCATCTTCTTTCTGAGGAGACCAAGGAGTGGCCAAGTGTCCTGTTTTTCACAGTACAGTCATCTGTCTTGCAGCCCATAGCCTCTTCATCTTCCCACAGTTCAATGAAAGCCCAGGGGAAGACATTATGAGGTAGTTCCTCCCATAGGGCTTTTTCAAATCAGGAACTCCAGGCAGCCTTGGAGGCTGTAGAGCAATGGAGAGATGTGTAATAGAAAATACATAACCCCACAGCACCCTTGGCAACCCCACCATGTTTAGGTGAGATCAAAAACCTCATAAACAGAAATGATAAAATATTATGAGAATGAGGCTGAACAATGGGAGCCTCTTTCAAGGGTAGGGATGTACGAATCCCTTACCTGGCTCCACGCAGGGGCATCCGCGGTGGGGGGGAGGCGCTCCGTCCCTCCCCCCGGAATCCTCAATGGGGGGGAGGCACTCCGTCCCTCCCCCCCGGAATCCTGCCCAGCCAGCTCCGCTCCGTGGCCAAGCCACGGAGCCGCCAGCTGGCTCTGGCCGCCCGCAGCCAGACATCTGGTCGTTGGACAGCCCTGCAGGGACACAAATGGTGGCTGTTGTAGCCGCTGCCATTTGTGTCCCTGTATTGAGCCGTGATAGGCTATGTAAGTATTTACGTAGCCTATCACGGCAGGGGGAAAAACCCCAGTATACGCAAATAGCGGTAGCCGTTGTCATAGGCTACGTAAATACTTACATAGCCTATCACGGCAGGGGGAAAAAAAACCCAGCGTATGCAAATGGCAGTGGCTACCGCCATCTGCGTATGCTGGGTTTTTTCCCCCTGCCGTGATAGGCTATGTAAGTATTTACGTAGCCTATCACGGTGCAATACAGGGACGCAAATGGCAGTGGCTACAACAGCCACCATTTGTGTCCGTGCAGGGCTGCCTAGAGAAATCCCAGTGGCTACCGCCATTTGTGTACGCTGGGGCTTTTGTCCCTGCCGTGATAGGCTACGTAAATACTTACGTAGCCTATCATGGACTCTGCAGGGATGCAAATGGCGTCCCTGCATTAACCCTGATAGGCTACGTAAGTATTTACATAGCCTATTTATTTATTTATTGCATTTATACCCTGCCTTTTTTCCTCTTGCAAGGAACCCAAGGTGGCTTACATTATCCTCCTCCTCTCCATTTTATCCTCATAACAACAACCCTGTGAGGTGGGCTGGGCTGAGCTTGTGTGACTGGCCCAAAGTCAGCCAGTGAGCTTCCATGGATCTCCCAGCTCCTTGTCCAACACTCTTGCCACTACACCACACTGGCTCTATCACGGCTAGGAAGGGGAGGAAGCGAATGGCGGCCAGGGCGGCCGCCATTCGCAAAGCAGCACGGATTAGGGATGTCAGAGAATTTCTCCACGAATCTCGGGGAGGCCGAATGCCAGCGCATTCAGCCCCCTGAAATTGGTGAAGAAACGGTCTGCCCCCCGCCCCCCCCCCGGGATGGGACTTACCTTGCTCGAATGTCTCTGGCGGCGGCAGCAGCTCCAGCAGCGGTTCAGCGGCGGTGCGGTGGCGGCCAGTCTTCCGACCAGCTGCCATCGCCACCATTTCCAAGTAAAACAAACAAACAAACAAACAAACGTGATAGACTACATAAAGATTTACATAGCCTATCACGGCTAGGTTTTTAAAAAACACCATGATAGGCTACGTAAATGTTTATGTAGCCTATCACGGCTGATTTTTTTTTTAAAAAAGAGCGCGTACGCAAATGCCGGTGCCCATGGGTGCCGCCATTTACGTTCCTTATTTTGGCACATGTAGTCTACGTAAACATTTACATAGACTATGGCGAAAATAAGGGGAACGCAAATAGCGTTGCCCTTTTTTTAGCCGTAGTCTACGTAAATGTTTACGTAGACTACACATGCCAAAATAAGGAATGCAAATGGCGCATTTGTGTACACTTTTTTTTTTTTTAAGTCAGCCATGATAGGCTACATAAAGATTTACGTAGCCTATCACGGCTGACTGCAGGGACGCAAACAGCGGCGGCTACGGCCGCCGCCATTTGTGTCCCAGCAGGACAGAAGGGTTTGTGGCCGGAGGGACCGGGCGCCTCCCCCCGGCCAGAATTTCAGGGGGAGGGATGGAGCGCCTCCCCCCACCGCGATGCAAGCGTCAGGATCAGGTAAGGGACTTTCGTCCATCCCTAGCACAGACGCAAGCAGGAAAGTGCTCCGTTTCGTGCGCCTTTCGTGGGTTGGGGGGGTGGGGGCTTTGTTCCGCCATGGATTTCGGGGGGCCAAATGCACTGGCATTCGGCCTCACTGAGATCTGTCATGGAATTCTCTGACATCACTATTCAAGGGGGAAGAAAACGTTCAGGAAATTGGAGGACAGATTTTGCCACAGCACTAGCTCCATCTCTTCTCTGGAGCTAAACACAACAGTGCAAACCTCACACCTGCATTGTGGAGAATGCAATATGGGGGTCAGCCTGCGAACACAGTGACACCACAATTCCCCCCTCCCCAATGTTACAAACAAAGAAAAAGAAGCTGTGCTATAACCCCTGCCAATGGTGAGCCCTGTCTGTGAGAAACTGTTGAGAATGTCTCCTCTTTCCTCAGAGAAACTTGGTGAAATTGTCCTCCCAAGTTCTCTGCCCACAAATAGGGTGGATAATTTTGAGAGACCATTTGCACACAGCTCTACCTGATGCTGATCAGTGTCAGTGCTTACAGGGTGTGACCGTTGACTGTCACTCCATTCCTCCTAGCAGATATCTGGTTGTTGCATAGAGTCAGGATTTGCCCGTATGATTTCACTTCCATTTATTCTTTGTCTCACAATGACGTGTCAGGATTTCACTTTAGCAGTGAAAGTGAGTCTATTGAACTCTCTTTGTGTATGTGCTGTCTTTCCCTGATGAAGCACTTCAACTTCCAGTTAGAGAGATTTTGTTCAATCAATACATAGTGCAGAGATGATGCAACCTTTTTGAAATGGTCAGGGAATTCTTTTCATTCTTTGTCTTAAAAAGAAATTTCTATATTCTGCTATGATCTTCAATATCAGAGTACAAATGGGATGTGTTTAAAATTTTAAAATGCCTCGCTGGTTCAAGTGCAATATTATTACTTTTTTCCCCTTTGGAAGGAATAATGAGAAGCTTGACTTTACAAAATCTTGGTCAATTCTTAAGTCAGGAGTAGATGTTATTAGAGTGGATACAGGGCTATAGTTGGAAACAACAGCGTGTCTTCTCTCCCCCATAAGCATCTAGTGACACAAAGCAATAGCCAATGGGATACGGTGACCATATGCCCTACTTTACATAGAAGACTATGTTCTATTCAAAGAGCTGTCCAGTCCAAGCTGAGTTTAAAGATACAGACCTCTTAGAAAGGAGGTTTCATCTTTCTTCCTCCCCACTAGACAAGGGGAGGGGACAAATGAGGTCTGTGTGTGTGCCAGGAAGCTGGTCTGTGCTGGAACTGGATCTGAGAAGGAGGAGGAAAGCTAACTTTGCTCTCTAAATGAAATCCTATGGCACTATGGGTTTCCCTAGATATCTGATGGGGAACAGGAATCTCCTGGAGTTAGGGATGGCACTGGTGCCTGAATGGGTCCAGGAGTCTGTCAGACTCCCCCCACAGCTCACCCCCCCACCTCAAATCCAGCTCGGCGAGCTGCTGCCCCTGCCTACTAAGCCGCATGAGCAGCTGGGATACACCAGACCCATCTACTCATGCCCCGCAGTTAGGGATGTACAAAATTGCCCTTACCTGTCTCTGCCGGGTTCCGCTAAGGGGGGGAAGTGCTCCGTCCCTCCCCCCAGAATCCTGGCCAGCCGGCTCCGCTCTGCGGGGATTCCGCGGAGCCGCCAGCCGGCTCCGCCAGCAGCCGGACATCCGGATGCTGGCTAGCAGGGACACAAATGGCGGCGGCCATAGCCACCGCCGTTTGCGTCCCTATAGTCAGCTGTGATAGGCTACGTAAATCTTTACGTAGCCTATCATGTCTGACTTAAAAAACAAACAAACAAACACGCGAACGCAAATGGCGGCGGCTACAGCCGCCGCCATTTGCGTTCCTTATTTTGGCCTGTCTTAGTCTATGTAAATATTTACGTAGACTAAGACGGCGAAAATAAGGGGAACGCAAATAGCGTAGCGGATGCTATTTGCGTTCCCCTTATTTTCGCCGTCTTAGTCTACGTAAATATTTACGTAGACTAAGATGGGCCAAAATAAGGAACGCAAATGGCGGCGGCCGTAGCTGCTACCATTTGCGTACGCGCGTGTGTGTTTTTTTAAAGTCAGACGTGATAGGCTACATAAAGATTTACGTAGCCTATCATGTTGTTTTTTTGTTTTATTTTTACTTAGCCATGATAGGCTATGTAAATCTTTACACAGCTGATCACGTCTTTTCTTTTCTTTTTTTTTAACACTGGAAATGGTGGCTGCAGCAGCCGGTCGGAAGACTGGCCGCCACAGCCGCCGTCGCTGCTACCGCCGCTGGAGCTGCTGCCACCCGGAAGATCCGCCCCAGGTAAGTCTCATCCCAGGGGGGATCTTCAGGGGGTGGGGGGGCAGGTCATTCCGACACGGAGTTCAGGGGGCTGAATGCACTGGCATTCGGCCTCACCGAGATCTGTGGCAGAATTCTCTGCCATCCCTACCCGCAGCCAGCCGTCCTCCTTTCATGCCGCCATATTTTATGCAAGATCAGGACCTATATTTTCATATATTTACTGTTGCACACAACTGCAGCCATAAAGGTAGGGATGTATGAAAGTCACTTACCTTTTCGCAGGGGTGATTCGTGGTGGGGGGGAGGCGCTCCGCACGTCCCTCCGAAATCCTAACCCAGCCAGCTCCGCTCTGCGGCAACTCCGCGGAGCTGCAGCTTGGTGCATTTGCAGGCGTCTGGAGCCTGCAGATGCAAGTGGCAGAGGCTACGGCGGCCGCCATTTGCGTTCATGTTTTTGGCCTTGATAGGCTACGTAAATATTTACATAGCCTATAACGGCAAAAAAACAGGAACGCAAATGGTGGTGGCTAAGGCGGCCACCATTTGTGTTCCCTTTTTTTGCCATGATAGGCTATGTAAATACTTACGTAGCCTATCAAGGCCTCCGCAGGGATGCAAATGGCGTCCCTGCGTTAGCCGTGATAGGCTACATAAGTATTTATGTAGCCTATCACGGCCTAAATGGGGAAGCGAATGGCAGCCGCAAATGCGGCTGCCATTCGCAAAGCAGCGTGAACGGCACCAGGTAGGTGCTCCATTTCATGTGTCTTTCACAGGGTGGTGGGGCGGGGGGCTTTGTTCCACCACGGATTTCGGGAGGCCGAATGCACTGGCATTTTGCTTCACTGAGATCCGTGGCAGAATTCTCTGATATCCCTACGTAAAGGGCCATTCCCACAAAATTAGAGGCCACTAATGTTGTGGAAATGGCACTTTACCACCACCGTTGTGTGCAACAGTAGATATACAAATGTATAGAGCCCCATCTTGCATAGAAGATGGCAGCTCACAAGGAAAAGCGGGCAGCTGCCGGGTGCAGCGCACTCCCAGGCTGCTCTCAGAGCCCTCCAGGGGCTCGCACAGCCCAGCTCGCATGGGCAAGCGGCAGCAGTGGCTGCTTGACCACCTGCCAAGCACAGACTCTGACGAGTCCATCCATCCCTAGCAGGAGTGCTAGCGCTGTGATCCCCCATCTTATGCTCTGTCTGTATATATGTGAGAAAGCCAGTGTGGTGTAGTGGCGAGAATGTTGGACTGGGAGTCTGGAGATCCAGGTTCTAGTCCCCACTTGGCCATGGAAGCTCACTGGGTGACTTTGGGCCAATCACAGACACTCAGCTCAACCCACCTCACAGGGTTGTTGTTGTGAGGGTAAAATGGAGAGGGGGAAGACTATGTATACTGCCTTGGGTTCCTTAAGGAGGAGAAAAGGCAGGATATAAATGTAATGAATACATAAATAATGTGTAAAAACATCTTATATCACAGAAACACCACAGTTCTTCAGTGATCTCCTTCTAAGGAAACTGAACCCCAAGTAGGCACTGGAATCCCTAACATTTTCACCCTTCAGAAGTGGGGTCCCTATGCATAATAACACAATGGTTAAAAACAGCATTCCCAAGAGCAGTCAAGCCTGGGACACCTCGATTTCAAACACATTCTATGTCAGTTATTCTAAGGAAAAATTGCAACAGGGGAAGAAAAGAATTAATATGAATGGTAATATTATTAGGCTATTAAAATTAATGGCAACTTTCTTGGAAAAAAAATATTTAATTTTCTTCCTTGCTATAAATTACTGCAAACTCTCCTGGTGAGATACTCTTAGTAAATTATTTGTAAAGAATAGCTTTAATTAATTCTTATTACATCCCTGTAGGCACAGGTTTTACCGAGTTATTAGAGGAACTGTTAAAGTTTACATTCATGTAGATTTATTTGCCCTTGAACATGTTTAATTAAGTTTGAAGAATGACAGATTTTTTTCAATTCCCTATAGATGAATTGAGAGAGAAAGATGATATTCAATGCTAGAGCCTTTTTCTTTTTTCTTTTCTTTTTCTTCTTTTAAACAACTGTAACTTTAATAAAGAATTATTCTGATTGAAGTGTGTCAGTCCTCTTCACTCTGTATAAAACTCTGCTTGCATTATTGTTAATATTCTGATGGCATTTCCATTTTGAACAGAATATGCATGACCATCTTGGTGTAGAATTCACTGAACTCAGGTGGATGGGAATTGTTCAAAATGTTTGCAAGCAAAGTGGATCTATGTTTAGCTTCTTCAGTAGAGTTTCTAAAAGGTGCATAGGTACACCACAGCAGCCTCAGCCTTGGGGCAGAAACCCTCACAAAGAGGTAAGTTTGTTAGTCTTTGGTTATCCACCAAATTTTTCTCTGTATGTTGGCAGATTCATTGAGGGATATGTTAATCCATGGCTATTACTCCATACTATTTAAATGGAACATCCCTTAACAAAGGAAGTCTACCTGAAAATACCAGATGCTGGGACCAAACTAGAACTGTACACAGATATCTTTAAATTGTCCATACTATTTGTGGACAGAGAAATTGGGGGACAATTTCACTGAATTTCTCTGGGAAAGGGGAGAAATCTCTAACAGTTTCCCAAGGGAGAGGCTTACCATTGCTTCTTTCTTTTTCTTGGTCTTGCAAGTGGAGCAGTAGCAACTTGTATTGGCCATCCAGCCACCATTTTGCATCCTCTACAACAGGGGTCCCCAACGTGGTCCCCACGGGCACCATAGGGCCTGCAAGCATGGCCAGTGGAGCCTGCAAATAGGTTCCCAACATGGTGCAAATGGGCACCAGAAATCTTTTTGAACTTTTGATTCCCCCCCCATTTTTTACAATAAACATACATGGATTTGTATGAAATACATACTGCTTCCTAGCAATTATACATGGGTTTCAACAAAGGTAGATTAAAGATTCAGAGCAGTATCTATATGCCCCCTGTTAAAATACTGAAAGAGTTGTAAGATCCTCAATCCACTGCATTATAGGAGGTGAGTGCTTATTGTTCCAGTGCTGTAACACCAGTCTTTTAGCTGTCAAAAGGGTGCAGACAATCCATTTACATTGATCATCTGTTAATTTTCATGAAACAGGTAAGTAATTTAAATGAGTCCGTATAACAGTGAATATTAAAGATGCTTCCAGTACAAAATTTATCTGCATAATAACCTCCTCCCCAAAAGAAGCAACTATTGGGCACTGACAAAATATATGTTTAAAAGAAGCATTGGCTGTATTGCACCACCAGCAATTAGGCAAATTAGACAATCCCTATTTCTCTCTCTCTCTCTCTCTCTCTCTCTCTCTCTCTCTATTTATTGCATGTGCAGTAAAGTGCCTCTTTTTTCCTCTTTCAACGAACACAAGGTGTCTTACATTATCCTCCTCTCCATTTTATCCTCACAACAACAACCCTGTGAGGTAGGTTGTGCTGAGAGTCTTTGACTGGCCCAAAGTCACCCAATGAGCATCCATAGCCGAGTGGGGACTAGAACCCAGATCTCCTGGCTCCTGGTCCAACACTCTCACCACTACACCACACTGTCTCTCTTATTAAAGAGACACTGTGATGACCAATAAACACAAACCAAAGGTTTTCTCTAAATAAGACATAGCCTAAGATCCATAGATGCGACAGGTGATCCACTGATTAGGCATTTTGTGGGGGTGCCAACAGCATGATCTCAAATTCCCAAATGTGCCCACTAGTCCAAAAAGGCTGGGGATGGATTCCTGCTCTACAGTGCCCTGGACCTAGTGCTATTCTGACATACTGTGTGTGGGGATTGAGGCTTCCCAGTGGTATAGCAGAGCTAGGACCTACAGGGATACAGCAATGGCACTTTTCGAATAGCAGGGACACCGACTTAA
Source organism: Heloderma suspectum (assembly GCF_057233095.1). Lineage (NCBI taxonomy): Eukaryota > Metazoa > Chordata > Lepidosauria > Squamata > Helodermatidae > Heloderma > Heloderma suspectum. Next base: position 179,727,608 of record NC_139461.1, read on the forward strand.
TCTGTCCCCGCCCCTCAGAATTCCTTGTTCCCTCTGCAGTTAGCTGCAATTCTCAGGGTAGCCAGAGGGAAATTAATTTCTCCAGCAACAATATATTGTTCTCTGTTGTAATGCAACGTATTTTGGGATGGCTTGGTCTTGAATGGGCAATAAGCAATCAACAGCTTTATCAAAGGCCTGCTCCTGGTAGAGAAGAAAACTGCTAGAATTGGTTTCTTGATATGGATCAGCATGACTGCCCGCATTTTTGGCCTCCCCTTCAGAGCGTGGCTGTAGGGACTGCCATGATGACCATTCTGCACATCGATATTTATACCACTTGGGCTGCCAAAAAAAAGGAGGGGAATATTTGGTGAATATTCAGCAAAGTAGCTTTCTTTTTCTAAGGCTGGGGGGAGAAAAAGAAAACATCTCACACATTTTCTCAGAAAAAAACAACTTCTGAGAAATTTCACCTCCGCTCAAGGATCCAACAATATGATGGCCATGTCCTTCAGTTCCTCTTTTTGAGGTTATTAGAGGCATCTGGATAGCTAGTATTGGAAAGAGAATCCTGGAGAAGATGGACCTTGGGCCTTATCCAAGAGGAACCTTCCATTCCTCTTTTTGAGGTTACTAGAGGCATCTGGATAGCTAGTATTGGAAAGAGAATCCTGGAGAAGATGGACCTTGGGCCTTATCCAAGAGGAACCTTCCATTCCTCTTTTTGAGGTTACTAGAGGCATCTGGATAGCTAGTATTGGAAAGAGAATCCTGGAGAAGATGGACCTTGGGCCTTATCCAAGAGGAACCTTCCATTCCTCTTTTTGAGGTTACTAGAGGCATCTGGATAGCTGGTATTGGAAAGAGAATCCTGGAGAAGATGGACCTTGGGCCTTATCCAAGAGGAACCTTCCATTCCTCTTTTTGAGGTTACTAGAGGCATCTGGATAGCTGGTATTGGAAAGAGAATCCTGGAGAAGATGGACCTTGGGTCTTATCCAGCAGAGCAGATCTTACCACAAAATGACTACACCCCAGACTTTTAGACTACCCAGAGTTTGCAACAGGGAGACTGTAGGCTGTTGGTTTATTGATAGTTTAAATATTTCAATGACTCATTCCTTTGAGCCAGCATTAGCAGAATGCCTTTTCTAAAAGGTTCTTCATTTGTAAGTTTGTTGTTGAGCAGGGAATACTTGAAAGCCATAACTGGCAATGTGTTCCACTCATTAGCTCCATATCATATATGGACTGCATGACTTTTAGCTTTTTAAAATCCCCACAGCTTTAAATGAAAGGATATGCATAGCACATAGAGGCAGCAGTTAGATACCTCACCGAAGGGAAAGTATGTTTTCATTAATTCTTCTGAAACATAGTATATAGCACAGGCTATAACAACCTCCTGCTTAGAACTAAGACTTGCAGGAAGGAAGGGAAGGAACAAACCTGGAGGAAAATCAGAAGTTCTTGGAGAGAAAAGAGTCTAATCTTGAAAGCATTAACCAATGAGAAAGCAAGAAAAAGTTGTCCATACAAAAAGAGAGTTCACAACTTTTTCTTTAACCTGCTAGAATGTATTCTGGTAGCAAGCAAGGGGTGTACTGAGAGGAAGAAACTGTAATAATTAGGAGTCATGCAATAGAAAACCATCCTCATTTTATATAGATAATTGTGCAGAATGAAAAGTTTGAACCCAGCCCTTTCATTCTGTGTGTGTGTGTGTGTTGGAGTCAGTTTTATTTCACTGAATTCAAAACTGTTTTACGATAACGCTACATAGTAATGGTTATATAATTAATGCAGAAAAATGGTTAAAAAAATGAATTGGGATTGAGGAGTAACCTGAGTAGAGCAATAGGAAAATATTGTATCCTAAGTGGAATGATACAAAAAACAAACAAAGAAAACTCCTCTCCGAACAAACAGAAATAATGATTTTTGATATTTATAACCCAGATTCTGTAGGACATATGTAATTCAGCATGGATTTTTGGAGGAGCCAGGTTTCTGAGGGAAAAGCTTTAGTTTCTCGGATAGAACCTGACCCAAACTCTCAAAGTGGTGGTGGTGGTGGTGGTTAAACAGAGTTGGGTCCAGAATCTGCCCTCCACAAAAGGAAGGGTCCATGAGAGGAAGGGCTGTGCTGATGGAAGGTCTCTTGGCCTGATTTGGGGGGAACCACCCTCCACCCACATCAGAGCTCGCCCCATCTAGAAGGTTCTCCTGACATTCTGTGTAGCATTTTCAGGGAACTGGAGGGGCTGCTGTGTGAAGGAAGGAATGGGGAAGTTCACTTCTACCAGTGCAGTTGATCCAGTATATATCTGGATCCAATCACAAGAGTTGAAATAAAACTTGCTCCCCCAAATCAAAGATTCTCCTCTTAGTTCTCCACTGTGCATTTTGATTGGAAATTTTTGCTAGAGCTGAGGCAAAATTTCTCAGGGGGGATATGAGATACACTAGCCTTTCCCAAACTGTTGCCCACCATGTGTGGTGAACTACAACTGCTATTGTCTCCCGCAAGAACACAGCAAATTGCCCACCAAAGTGGGAATGAAATCCCTTTTAAAAGACCCCAAACTTTGAATGTTCCCCTTGTAGAGCTTGTGTACCTTATATAGTACAATATACATGTTCATATTAAACAGGTACAGGAGTTCCCCTTTAGTTAAGGTGAGAAGAAGGAGGAGGAGGAGGCTTCTGTCATTACAAGCCTCACAATTCCACTGCTATAAAAATGACACCTGTTTAGCTAATAATGTGAAACGTAGCAGCCATGATCTTCCCAAAACTTTGTACAGTTGTGAAAATTTTCAAAGTGACCTGATACAAATTGCCACAGGTACAGAAAGTTAAAAAAAATGCCAAACACTAACACACTTGTACTTTTTACTCAAAGTTGCTGCTCAGCATATCACATATTATTTTCAAATGTGGTGAAAACTACTGATGTTCTCTATTCAGGTTTGTCAAGGAGATGTGCCTTTCATTGGTTTGATGAAGTTCTGAGCAGCAGTTCAAAAGTTGTTAAGATTTGTCTGCCCCATGAAAGCCTATAGCAGAAAACTGCTGGCAACGTTATGTCAAGCATGCTTAGTTTCACTCTGAAGCTAGAACGCTGCCAGTAACCCAGTGTTTTGAGAGGGATTCCAGCATTCCTGTCAGCATTCTGGCAGTGGGGGGGGGAACAGGAAACTGTCAACTGCTATAAGAGTAATTTTGAAAGCTGAGGGAACCAGTCTCAACTGATGGACAGATCACTGATGGAGAGAGGAAGGAAAAGGTAAAAAAAAGAAGTTGGACTGGAATTCTGTGCGGACCTACTCAGCTGTAAGCTACTCTGAACATACAAGGACATATCTATTCATTTGTACACATCTACTCAGTTAATTACTTGTCTGTGCTGTGTGTGTGTGTATGTATGTATTCAGAACATTGTAATAATACACTTCCTAAAAAAAAAAAACCCACACAGAGAGAAATTCAATGATCAAAAAAACTTGCCCGTTTAAGACTAGAGTTGGTCAGGTTGGCTCAAGCTTTGCAAAGCCAGGAAATTGGAAGCTAAGACTGAGGCCTTAACAGGTGTGCCCTGTGATCAGTAATGATGTTGTGCAATGCCACAAATTGTACTTGCTTATAAGCAACAAATCATCATGGGTCAACTTGTAGGAGGGTTCTTCTAGCAATACAGCAAGATTCATATGCTTCATAAGGCAATATGGGACCAGGACAATGGGTGGCATCTTTGCTGGTCCCAGGCACTCCATGTCTCCATCTTCCCTATCTGGATTTGGGCTTGAAAGAAAGACCCAGTAAAAGTGTGGGTACATGGGTAAGTTCTAAGCAAGCGCAATGTATGACGATGCACAACATAATTACTCATCACAGGGCATGTCAGTTAAGGCATCAGCCTTAGCTTCCCATTTTTCCTGGCTTTGTGAAGGTTGAGCCAACATGAGACAGCCTTAACTCTGCTCTTAAACTGGCAGTTTTTTTAAAAAAAAAATTGAATATTTCCCAATTAATTGTCATCCATCATTTAATCAAGAATTAAGCACTTAAACGTTTTCTGATTTTTGTTTTAATGGAGCATGTGAACCCCTGCCCCCATACCTCCCTAATCCCTGAACTTATCCTTCTGAAACTTTGTAGCTTTCTTACCTAGGGGCAATTTACAATGTATGGTATTTTCATACAAATTGCCAAATAAAAAACACAGGTATCTTTTTTTCCCCCTTAAAACCCCCTGACTTAAAAGTCTCTCCTTGCACAAAATCCCCCTGCCTTAAATTTGGCGGACTTCATCCTCAGAGAAAGGACAACCATGCCTGCAAATTTAATCCAATTCTGCCAATAAATTTAAAAAGTTATAGTTTCCTTTAAAAAAAAAACCCAAAACTATGCAAGGTACTTGTATAAAGTTGCCTGTACCTATTTGTTTGAAAGTTGGAAAATATCCATTTAGAAGGGACAACTATGCCTGTGCATTCCATCCCATTGTGTCAAACAGCAAGAAAAAAGTTATAGCCACTTGTTGATTTCCCCATTACAGTCAGTAGGGATACATATGAAGCTTTGGATTTTCCAAAGCAAAGTTCTGATTTGGACCTGAGGTGAAGCAGAGGTTCTTTAAAATAGTTGGAGCTGAACTGGATCCCCTTCCAAAGTGGAGTCCAAAAAGGATCTTGTGTTCTGCGCACACCCCTAGTGTCATTATGATTTTGACAGTCTTTGACCTGGGAAATTAATGGATTTGAATTAATGAAATGTTCCGTTTTGCCACTATTTAGGATTGTGCATGTAATTTTCCCAGCTGTAGTGATAGTTTCCTAATTTGTGTCAGTAAAGATATAGGAATAATGTGAGAGTTTTGATGACGAACTGGATGTATATATTTCCATTTCCCTCTTTTTAACCTGCATGACATAGATCGTTGATTTATGCAGAGGACTTCTGTTCTGCTATTTCCAGTGTTTAAAAGAGACATAGGTACCACTTCTTCTCAGTCAATAAAGCTCCTCTTCTTTTATACCACAGAAACTCAGATCTGATTCTCAAAATTAGTTATGAAAACCAACTTTGCATAACTTAGCTCAATGTCCATGTGTTATTCAGTATGAACATAAGGTTTGTTTACAACATTTGCAAATATTGCATGGAAATGTGTAGACTAGAGTTATGACTGGTGTAAACAGAGGACTCACACTGGAAAGAGAGGACAGATGACAAGATAGGCAGAGGCACCTACTTCTGGGGCAAACAATAAGGAGGAACTCTCAAGGGTCATCAGGATGTAAGCAAGCTAGAAAGAACCCCTTCCTGCGGACCAAGAGGTGTATTATGAGATTTCTAGATTAGGGATGTGTGAGAAATTAGTTTCAGTTGATTTATAACCAGAATTTACCTCACCCATGCCTTCTGGACTGGATGCAAGCACAATCTGTGGTCCAAGACTGTACATTCCCAAGCTTCCCTGATGTTTGTGGGAACCAAATGCATTCAAAAATGCATGCATTTGAAAAATGTGTGTGAAAAATGTGTACTTTTAAAATAAAAAACTACACACAAACACACTCTAATCAATGAGAGAATACTGCCTGCTTTTGAATGCACACCCAAGTATGTAGCCAAGTATTTTGCAATTTTGACATGGGGGTGGGGAGGACCTCACAATCTGATATGGACATAAATTGGACTGAATTTCAAGGTAGAAGTTGGAGATCCTTAACAAGATGACATTTCCCTGATTTCTACGACCCTATTCTAGATAAGGTCTCTTTCTGTGAGAACTTGACTGCCTCTCTCCTTCAGAATGGTACTAAGCAACTGCTACACAGGCCTTTGACAGTAACAAAACAAGGCCTCCTCAGATACCTTATTGCCTCACAGGGCAACATGAACCAAGAGAAATTGTTATGGATTTGGGCCCCTGGAGTGGGGTTACCTTAATATTGCAGAGTGGATTGTGTGTGTGTTCTTTCTATAACAAACTGGACCACTATCACTTGCAGTGATAGAGGTCCAAAATGGCATCCAAAAGGGCCACCATGTCTCCTCCTAGTAACTCATGAATTACATTTTGTCAGAATGTGACAACATTTCAGAGGCATTGGCATAAACAAAATATGGTAGCCCCTATATACTTCACTGGCCAGCAGAGGCTGTAGGTTTTGTTTTTGTTTTTTTTTATTTTTGGAGGGGGATGCCTTTTTTTACCCACAATGCCTTTGAAATAACACAACTAATGAAACATCATTTCCAAGGCATTGATAGGGGACATGGCAGCCCACAGGGATGCCAGTTTGGAGTTGTATTGCTGCAAGTGTTGTTGTTATTACAGAAAGAATACACACAAGAAGCTCTACCACTTTTTAAGGTAAGCCCCCTCCAGGGGTTAAAAAATTTAAGAAATTTTCCAGCCCTGTCCCATTTTCGCGACCTGACAACGAACCCCAGAAACTCAGGCAGCATTTTCGGTATAGCTTTAGTTTTCACATATGTTGCCTTCAAACTTATCTCTATCCATAGTCATAAAAGACAGAAACTCTCTCTCTCTCTCTCTCTCTCTCTCTCTCTCTTAAAAATGAAATCTGAAGTTTTCAAGTCTCCAGTTCCTATGGCAGATAGCAAATAGTGTGCTCACCAAAATGTAGAAGATGAACAGCTCTAGGTATGTAGAAGTTTTTCAAGCTTCACAGATTTCTTCAGGCAGGGATGGCTAACGATACAGTTGATGTTTCCTCACTGAATTATGAACACTGAATGCTGAAAAGTGGACAGGTTGAGGTATGGAATAAAGAATTTTAATAAGATTGATACACCCAGCAGCTTGTCTTTGTTCCTACCAGGTAATATCACATCTCATGCAAGGGATCATCATCTCATGCAAGGGATATTTAGGCACTGCTAGTTACTTCAAAGAAAAGAATTAAAAAGGGAATTTAAGTTATGCATAGATCTTGCAGAGACTCAGATTCCTCTAACTGCTAATGTTTAAAAGGCAGTGTGCTGCTGAATAAGGTTAGCAGTTATTGCTTTATATCTTTACTCAAAGGCAGAACACATAATCTTAATATTCTTGGTCAAAAAGAAAGCTTCCCTTTTGCCATGGTGATGAGGCCCTATTGGGTGAAAGGATGCTTGCAGCAACAACAGATATAGGCGGAACTGAGGACTGTTATATTCCCATCTCTAGGCCTCACAAAAGTTTATGGTATGGGCCTGGTTCTTTCTCTAAGACAGGGGTGGGCAACTTTGTGCAGTCCAGAGACTAATTCCTTCCCCCCCTCCCTCCAGGGGCCATACTGCTGACACCATACCCACACTGGCAAAACAAACAGCGGTTTGCCACAGGAATTCGGCAGTAACCGCTACGGAGTCTCAAAAGGGCCACATTTATTGTAGCTTGAAAAAACAAGCAAAAAATGGCACTTGGGGGTATCTGGAGCAATTTGCCACCAAATTTCAGTGGCCAACCGCCAATTATTTTGTGGCGGTTTCATCCACTTTTATTTCACCCACTTTTGGCAGTGTGGAGGCGGCAACAGGGACCACACTCAAGACCATGGGGGCCTGCAAGCAGCTTCCAGTGCATGTGTTGCCTAGCCTTGCTCTAATATGTGATATGTCCTAGCCACATCTAAGGTTGTGAGAACTCACCTGAGTCCACCCCTTGACCTGCTTGCTGGATCCCTACCCACTGCTGGACAGGGCTCGTGTTGGGACACGAGCTGGCTGGTGGTTCTCAGGGGCCCAGTGAGTGCTGCCACTGCAGCCACTGTGAGCAACTGCATCCCTCTCTGCCCAGCACTGGCAGAGAGGGGCACAGTAGCTCTCGGTGGCAAGATGGGAAGTGAGAGAGAAGAGCCGCTTCCCTGTCACTTCCTATCCTGCCATCTCCACTGCCACCCAGAGCAACTGTGCCCCTCTCTGCTGAGCACCAGCAGAGAGGTGTGCAGATGCTTTCAGCTGCAGAATTGGAAAGCTTCCCAATCTGCCATCGCCACTCAGGCAAGGAGCGGGGTCCGCCGTGCTTGCCTAACTTGGCATGCACCAAACCATGCAAGAGCCGGAAGTCGCAGACTGGTGTCCAGGGGGCTGAACTGGAGGGAACCCACTGAGCTCGAGCCCCCAAATGGACACTCATGACATCCCTAGCCACATCAGAGATACATCCACAGTATGGATGACCATTAAGGGGTCACAGAGAAGAAGCCACACTATCCAGGTAAGTATGGCAGGTAAGTACAACTTTCTATGGGAAACAATAAAAAAGGATCCCAGTAGTTGTCTCCACTTTGGGCTGCTCCTTTCTCCCATTTCCTTTTAAGGATTTGACTACAGCTCCTCTACAGCATTTGCTTTACAGCTTTATCAGGTAGGAGCCTTTTCTACTTGTGCCTCTAACACCAAGGTGTGCGTCCCCTCCCTCCCCCCTTACCTTGTCTTGGGGCCTCCTCCAGTGGAAGCCCTCCCAGTCCCTATGCTGTGCCTCAACACTGCCATCCCGTCCTGTGGCCTCCACTTCCAGTGTTGGCTTGAGGAATTTGACCTTGGTGAATTCTGTTGCTCTTGCATCTCCTTGACTAATGTGTGGACCAGAATGTATCCTTCAGGGTTTGTTTTTTTTTCTGAATTTGAAGATGCATTTCTTGGCTCAAAAAATGTATCCAAAAATCAGTTAAACATTAGTATTTCAGGATAAAATGTGTCCAAAAGTGCGTAATTTTGATACAATACCTTTATAAATGCAAATGTTGTCAGAAAATACATTCAAAGTGAATACTTACCCATATTTAATATACAAATATTGATGCATTGTTTTTGTTGTAGTTTAAAAATGGTGGATTAACGTGATATGGGATGAGATGGACTTGTGAATAAACACATGCAAAATTGACACATACCAGAAATGAACTGATCCAACCGACCTTACTCAGTACATACTTGTAGCCTACTTATTTCCTCCTCTATAGCAGAAAACACAAGAATATCATATTAATCCTTATTAACATTGACCAAATTTATTTACTGTATTTTTAATGTTAGCGTTGTTGTTCGGTCGTTCAGTCGTGTCTGACTCTTTGTGAACCCATGGATCATAGCATGCCCGGCCTTCTTGTTCTGCACTCTCTCCCGGAGCATGCTCAAGTCCATATTCATTGCATCGGTGATGCTATCTAGCCATCTCATCCTCTGCCGTCCCCTTCTCCTTTTGCCCTCAGTCTTTCCCAGCATCAGGGTCTTTTCCAGAGAGTTTTCTCTTCGCATTAGGTGGCCAAAATATTTGAGCTTCAGCTTCAGTATCTATCTTTCCAATGAGCAGTCAGGGTTGATTTCCTTTAGGATTGACTGATGTGACCTCCTTGCAGTCCAGGGGACTCGTAAGAGTCATCTCCAGAACCACAGTTTGAAAGCATAAGTAGATATAATATTCACAGTATGTATCTGAATAGAATTGAAGCATCAGATATAGCAGTGATGCAGAACCTTAGGCATGTGGGCCAAATCCAGCCCTCCAGGGATCCTAATCTGGCCCTCTGGGGTTCCCCAGATGGCCTTACATTTTTTCTCTGGCCCTACCCCCTTTTCCCCAACCACCAATCATTTAGTGGTTTCCTGGCTTTTGCACAGTTTTCTCTCCATTCTAATAGTTTTGTAATACCTGTCCTAAGGCTGAGCTACTGGCAGTAAGAGACTTAAACTGCAATATGCTGGGTTTTGTTTTTTTTTTAATTCTTGGCCCCGCTTGTTTTTTTTTGCCTTTGGGCCTGCCCACCATTGGAATGTGCCTCCCACCCTGAATGTCTCCATAATGGAATTTGACCCTCAGGCTGAAAGAGATTCTGAGCTGGATATGTAGAGAGGGAGGGAGCAAGCAAGTGAATGACCTTGTCTCTTAAAGGGGCTGCACAACAGGCTGGGGGGAGCCTCTCATTGTGCAAAGCAGGAATAAATTGGGCCCCACAGTTTGAGAAGAACTACAGTAATAGATTATCCCCTGATGGTGAGAAAGAAAGAAAAAACACACACCTTACAACACAGAAAAAATATGAGGAATGAGAACGTGATAGAGGTCTATAGAATTATGCATGATGTGGAGAATGTAGATAGGGATACTGTGTGCTTTTTTACTGTGTGCTTTTTGGTTTTAATTTTAGTGAACCACCCAGAGAGCTTTGGCTATTGGGTGGTATAGAAATGAAATAAATAAATAAATTCTGCACATTGGATTCTTAAAAATATGAGTTCATTTTAGTTCATCTCGAATTTCTCCAGCATCCCTAGGAAAAACTAGTGTACGTTGCAACAGCAACTGTAGTGACTGGCCTAGCTTCATATGTTTCAGGCCAGTGAGTGCAAAGACCATGTAGGGCAATGAGCCCAAGTCTCTGAAACCCAAGTCTAGCCAATACTTTATACCATCATGGCTCTTGGTATCTCAGATCATGTAAAGGAAACCAAGTTTAGATACAAATAATTTCCTTTCCCCTTTGCCTTCCCTTTCCCCTTCCCTTGAGTGAGTTTCTTCAAGAGGAAGGATGGATGGATCAATCTCTTGCTGGTCCATGTCACTTTCAATGTGTTCATTGATAAGGCAGTTCTGCATTAATCTGTTTCTGCATTAATCTGCAATTTTTAAAGAGGAAAATCCACACAAAAACTTAAAATTTGAATATATATTTTCCCCACATTTTCTCACAAAATACACATTTCTAAACACGGTTGCTCTCAACATACACACTTCAAATTACATTTTCATATGTTATTTAAAGCTAAGAACTGCATCACAAACTACAGAAAGACGCAGAATCTGAAGGATAACTATGTTCTGATCCACACATTACTCTAGGAGATGCAGATCAGGTCAATTCATATTGGAATTCACAAGCATCCATGGTTAAGTTGAGGGTTGAGAACAGCTCGGTTTCTAGCAACTTCCTCATACTTCTCTTGGTTCTACTTTTGACTCACCTTATGGGTGTGCATTGATCCAGATTGGATCTGAGGTTTAATTCCATTTGGGAAATCCAGGTGTGCATTTTGAAGAATATTTAAATTATCAAGGGATTTACTCTTCCTACCATTCTAGTGTATTGGTGGTAGGTGTGTGGCGTGAATGTGTGGTGTGTGCATTTATGAGCTTTCCCTGGCAAAACAATAGCATGTGTGTGCACACGTTCTCTCTCATACATAAAAATATATGGCAACCAAGCAATAAACTCTCTTTTCCATTTGAATTCTTAGTTCTTATTTAAGGATGATGACATTTTACGCCATTGCACTCTTCATGGCAATCAAGCAAGTAGCTTCCATCTCCTATTTCAACAGACTGGAGTGCTCTGCTAGAGATTGTAATGTTTCAGTAACTTGGCCATGTTTCATTTTAGAAGATGTCCTGTCCCTTCCTGGTTATAGCATTTACAATAAACTTTGCTATTGTAAGTAGGGAAAATATTGCATTACATGGTTCAGTGAGTGCACCGTTACCCAGGGTCAGTTTTATTCGTAAATAATATTCAGTGCCTCACAGCTGTTTTGCTGGGCTTGCCAAATAACTTCAGCATTTCAGTGTTTTGTCTTTAAGATTGTTATGCCTGGATAAATTCTTTAGGAATGGAGAAATCCCTAGTTATATTATTAATTGAATATAGGTGTTCTAATCTAAAACCCAATTAATTAAATCAGTGCTTGCTCTAAAGCATTTCCAGAGGATTGTTCTGGGAGCCTCCTTACATTAGTTACATGGGGGGGGGGGGTTTCTATGCTCTTTCTATCCTTCTTCCTGAGCAACTTTTTATTCTTTCTTCTTAATACGTTATTCTCTGCTCCATTCAGGTTACGATTCTTTTCTTTCTTTCTTTTTTAAAAGTTTATTCTTGTGCCAGCTCCATCCCTTCTATCATGTAACATGTAGGATCACTTACCCACTTCAGGATATGAGGTCAGTGATCGTGCACGTAACGGACATGTGGCAGGAAATCTACATGGGTGTGCTGTTTGGGACAGCAGCCCTATTTAGGGCTGTATGGACTGTGTAAAATCTGTTCTGTCTGTGTTACATGGAATGTCAGGTGCCTTTTGTTTCATCATCCGCTCACAGGCAGATACGAATATATTTTTTTTCTGTCATGCAGAAAAATACATAAATAATTACATAAGTATTTATGTAAGTATTTACATAATTTACCTTAGTACATAATAATTAGCACATTGTCCCCATTCGATTTAACATTACCTCAGCAGAAACTGACATATTCTCTTATGATTGTATATGCGTAGATTTCGGGAAAATCAAAAAAAATAATCATCCCGAAGTCCACAGACTCCGCGTGGCCTGAGGGGTTGCTCCGCACCAGATTCCACAGTTTGGATTCTTAGAAATCCGAGCTCATTTTATTCCATCTCAAATTTCTCCAGCCTCCCTAGCCCTATTTCAAGTGTCAGAGTGGGGCCTGATAAATCCCTGGTTCAAACCCTCAGCCATCTACTCACTAGGTGCCCTCACCTTAAGCCAGCCACTACTCTTTCACCCTCAGTCCTCCATCTGTTACATGGAGATAGCTAGACTGGCTGACCAGTGAGTGAATCGAGAGTCCTTAAACCTTCTATTGTCCTTCAATTCTGTTCTGAAAATACCCTGTCCCTCCATCCACACACACAAGCAGTTTTTAACCCTTTTTGCTCAGCCAGACTGCAAAGCCAATATTAAACACAGCTGGAGAGGGGGAATAAACAGGGATGGGACACTGCAGGAAACAACTGGCAAACATAGTAGGGCTTACACACTAAGTCCCCCATCCTTCATCAGTTCTCCCCTACAAGTTCCTTCTCAGTTATATCAGCTCTGCAAATACAAGTTTGGGAACACACATTTGATGAGATAAGTCTAGTGCATCAACATACAGTAGCTACTAGAGCATCCTGCAAATGAGCCATACTTAATTTGGGTTTAAAAAAAGGTAAAAGGTGTCCCCAACCAGTCGTGTCTGACTCTAGGGTGCGGTGCTCATCCCCGTTTCTAAGCCGAAGAGCCAGTGCTGTCCGAAGACGCTTCCGTGGTCATGTAGCCGGCATGACTGAACACCGAGGTGCACGGAACGCTGTCACCTTTCCCACCGAAGCGGTACCTATTTATCTACTTGCAATTTCTTGCTTTCGACCTGCTAGGTTGGCAGGAGCTAGGACTGAAGACGGGAGCTCACTCCATCACGCGGCACTCGGGTCTCGAACTGCTGTCCTGCCGACCTTCCATTCTGCAGTTCAGCGTCTTAACCACTATTAAAAAAATAAAAGAAAAACAAAACAGGCTTGAATCTTGGATTAGACAAGGAATTAATAGAGTGCCTCTGAAAATGTGCAGAGTGTCTGTTAATCACCATGGAGTATCTGCAGCTTGCCTCCTACCTACATTGGATTATTTAAGAGGCAGTGTTTTCTGCAAACTTGACTCCTAGTGTCTCTTGCTTTTTTAGAGGGAAGTTTTCCCTTTCGATCACTGCGCAACATGTTTACAGCACGCTTCTGAATCGCATCTGGTATCGGCGGCTATGCCTGCAGGGCAGAAACAGCAACCCATGGGTCAGCTCACAAAACCAGGGGGACGCACCAGGGATGGTAGTGCTGTGTAGGCAGAGCAGACTCCGTGTCCTGTTTTCAAGGCTCGCCTGCCAGCCCAATAGTTGTGGGACCAAGCTGAGAAGTGATAAACATGCTATTAAAGCATGAAAGAGATGCAGTATTGAGAGAGAGTCGGAGACAGCCATTACCACAAACAGGCAGATGTTTTCTGTTTATATTATAGTGCAAGCTTCCATCAGACACTCCTAATTATAGCCTGTACACTGATGCTCCCACAATGCTAGCCATTAACCTTCAGCTGAATCACCAGCTTTAGCATAGCATAAGGTGCATTGTCACTTCCCTCCCCAGCCCTCTCATACACTATCTGTTTAAAAGAGTATCAATGCATGCAGCTTGAAATGCCATTTGAATGGGGCTTATATCAAACAGTCTTTAAAAAGGGCAAAGAGAGAGAGAGAGAGAGAGAGAGCTCAACTGGATATAAGCTATTTAGCCATTTACAAGAAGCGTGCGTGTGTGTGTGTGTGTGTGTGTGTGCGCACACGCACGCGCATGTGTGTGTAGTGAGGAGAATCTTGAAATTGTGGTATTGGCAATAATGAGTTTCTGAAGAATGCCTTTCTTCCGTTAGAATGAAGGGGGGGGGATACAAAGAGAATTACAAGAATAATTTAGCAATTTCAAAAGGAAAGATGTGCAATTATGATGTACAATTAAAACTGAGGCTGTGCTTGACAAAAGCAAAAAAGGAGACAATATGGGGATATTCTCGAGGTACATCAGTTAATAAGCAAGTTCTTTGGGGTTGTCTAATTACTGCTTAAAATCTTTAGTTCTGCAAATCCTTTACACACACACACACACACACACACACACACGTGATCTTCAATCACAGAAAGCTTCTTTGAGCGTATGCAAATGCAATGTGCATTTGTGAATGTGGTTGATGTGAGACTGTGTGGCCCCTCCTACTCCTGTACCATGGAGAGAGTTGGATGGCTTGCCTATGGCCTCCATCTGCTGGAGATGGCACTTTCAACAGGAAACACACAGAAAGACAATGGTGCTGGATCAGGAGGGTGCCCACCCAGCTGAGAGGGAACCCCCTGGGTGAGGGATAAAAGTGTCAGTGAAGCCTTCAGGAGTGAGAAGAGGAGAAAGCCTGGGTATTGCGGAGCACATGCTGAGAGGAGACATACTCACTTCTCTAAGGGATAAGGAATCAGGCAGAAACCTCACAGAAGGAGCAAAGCAAAGAGATGAGACCTCTAGGTAAAAGCTCTAAGGTGCTGTTTCCCATGGGATCTCTGTTGTATATGAACAGCTTTGATGAAGACCAGCACCTGTCTGATTAAGTAAATTTCATTTTCATTGCATTCATGGGATGCTATGATGTGTCCCCAAGGAAGGGCCATGTGACACTGAAAGCCAGGGGAAGAGAGAACAATGTTTGCATTAGGTGACGATGAGAAGCCAGATCCTGAAGTGCCACTACAACGGCAACTTCCAAGAGCCCTCTCTGCATAGGGTGGCCAGTTACACATGACAAAAAAGAAGAAAAAAAGAGGACACGGGTTACCAAAAGAGAGGACAAAAGAAGACCCAGGGTTGCACAAAAAGTACATATGCTAATTGATATGTAGAGATGCAAATTTAGAAATAATTACTATAATTTAAATAGGAACACAATACATCTCACCGTAGGGTATGGGGTGCAATACACAGGGTATTACTTGTCATCCTGAGAGCTTCAGCTATAGGGCGACTCAAAAATAGAATGAATGAATGAATGAATAAATAAATGAATAAATAAGGGGGAAGAGTGCGACCAGATATCCTGTGCTCCTGCTTAGCCTGCTGACTAGGTGTTGATGGGCAACATCAAGGCCTGTACTCTCGCTTCTTACAGTTTCTTGTGGTTCCCTAATTTTAAGAAGACTTGGACTGGGCAGCCCTACGAATGGAGGACACCTTCAACAAGAGGTCAGTCCTCTGACAGACCTTCAAAAAGAGGACCACTCTTTGTAAATTAGGACACCTGGCCACCCTATTAACCCTGCTACGCCCTTGCTTGGGAAAGCCTGGGAAAAGGAGGATGGTTGAGTGGGCTCTCAGTGGCCACAGTCACTCCCAATGCCATCATGAAGAGAATGAGAGTGCCTAGGCCTCACTGACTCAAAACAGTCCACATTAAAAAGGTGAAATCCAGCAGACATCTTCCAAATTAAACCCTTTTAATTGGACCCTTTCTGAAAGGGTCCAATTAAATGACCTCACGCCCTGTAGATTTTGTACAGTGGGGGAACAGGCCAAGAAAATGCAAACCCTTATCTGATTTAATCTCGAATCCATTTTTGCTCAGTGTTCAGTTGTGAGATACATACTGCTAGATATGTAGGTTGGGGAGTGGGTGCCCTTTGGCCCTACAGTGTGAAAAGTCTGGGCAAGTGGGCAGAGATTGGGTAGAGTTTGGTTGGTTTTCAGAGACTGGATAATGATAAGGAACTCAGAATACATACTCTCCCAGTTACAAAAGTGTCTCCCCAATACAAGCTGAACTCACAACCTTTGGGATTCGGGGCTGGTCACCCTCCTACCACTGCCTGTTAGCCAGCCCACCCTCCCTTATTGTAAACTTGTACTTGTAAAGCTGCCTATCTGCTACCAGGCCAGGGTTAAGGTTTTAGTACTAGTATACAAAGCCCTAAACAACTTGGGACCAGGATACCTGAGAGAGTGCCTTCTCCCTTACCCAGTCACTGAGGTAATCAGGCTTGCTCCTGGTGGTTCCACATGGACCTATGGCCCAATTGAAGTCCAGCAGGAGAAAAGCCTTCAGCATGGCAGCCCCCTTTATTTGGAATTCACTGCCCCTGGAGGTCAGGCGGTAACCAACACTGTGTTGTTTCTGGTGCCTCCTGAAAACAGTACTGTTCCAGGAGGCATTCCTTGATCAACAAGTTGTGGGTTTTATTGGCATTGTGTTTTGAAAACAAGTATAATTTTAATGTGGTGTTTTAATCTTTTTATTCTTTTACTGATTTCTCTTTCACCTTCACTGTGCCACAATCTGTTCTAGATATGGAGCGGTATATAGATATTGCAAATAAACAAATAAACTTATGTGGAGGCCCAGCAGGGGAAATGGCAGGGAAACCAGAAAGTTCCCCCCCTCCCCCTCCTTCCATTGAGGTGCCATTGGTTTTGGGAGCCCAGGCATCTCTGGGAAATGTAGTTCTCCAGTCTCATGAGTTCAATGGAGCCATTTGACTCAGGGATCCCAGGATTCTTTGAGGCTAGGGTGTTGCTAGGTGCCCTGACTAGGGATGTACGAAAGTCACTTACCTGTTCATGGATTATGTTGATGGGGGGGAGGTGCTCCGTTCCTTCCCCCTGGAATCCTCCGTGGCCAGCTGTGCTCCGCAGCAGCTCTGTGGAGCAGCCGGCCAGGCCCAGCCAGGCCAGAGCCATCCGCAGCCGGATTTCTGGCCACGGAGGGCTCTGGGTAAAAACAAAACAAAACACCGCGTACTCAAATGGCGGCGGCTACGACCGCCGCCACTTGCGTTCCTTATTTTTGCCCTCTTAATCTATGTAAATATTTATGTAGACTATGACGGCAAAAATAAAGGGGAACGCAAATAGCGTAGCGCGTGCTATTTGCGTCCCTTTTTGATTCCCTGTTTTAGCCTACGTAAATATTTACGTAGGCTAAAACAGTGAATCAAAAAGGGACGCAAATAGCGCCTGCTACGCTATTTGCGTTTCCCTTTATTTTCGACGTCATAGTCTACGTAAATATTTACGTAGATTAAGAGGGCAAAAATAAGGAACGCAAATAGTGGCGGCCATAGCTGCCACCATTTGCGTACGCGGTTTTGTTTTGTTTTTTAACCCACCCAGCCATGATAGGCTACGTAAAGATTTACATAGCCTATCACGTTGTGTTTTTTTTTTAAAAAACCTAGTCATGATAGGTTATGTAAATCTTTACGTAGCCTATCATGTCTTTCTTTTTCTGTTTTTACAAGAGTGGAAATGGCGGCAGTGGCAGCTGGTTGGAAGACCAGCCACCGCCGCTGCCACCAGAGCCGCCACCGGAGCCGCCGCAGCCCGGAAGAGCCGCCCCAAGTGAGTCTCGTCCCGGGGGGGATCCGCGGGGGGGTGGGGGTGGCAGGCCATTCCGCCACGGAGTTCGGGGGGCCAAATGCCAGTGCATTTGGCCTCACCGTGATCCATGGTGGAATTCTCTGCCATCCCTAGCCCTGACAGAGGGAGGGAGAGATGGAGGAGGAGGACATGTGAGAAGGAACCTTGATGTCATTGTTGCTGCCACCCTTGCCTTTCCACCAAATAAATTTGGGAGAAGGGTGTGAGAGGTGAGGAGGTCAAAGGGTTCACAGGATGAGGAATGAAGGGACTGGTGAGGCAAGGGGGATTGCTGTTGTGTTCTGCTTGAGTTCCCTCCATGAAAAAGGAAAAGCTGCAAGAAGAGGAGATGGATCAATGAAACATATGGAAGACTCAGAAAAGGGGGAGGGGAGAGGGAAAAGGAAGCACTTGTTAAAGGAGTCTGTTTTGATCCTGCATTTAAACAGAAGCAGAAAGCCCCATTTTAACTGCAGGATTTTAGGCTGTTGTAGAGATGCTCTTAATCTTTTTACAACCACTACAAGATTTGAAGTGTTTTTAAAAACACTCAGTAGGAGAGATCGCAAAAAGCTGCTGTAAATCAAGGCAAGCCAAGAGGAGTTCACACATCGCTAGTTCCCCTCTCCTAATCTGTAGCCCTTGCATGCCCCAAATTTAGGGGATGTCAATATTCCTATAACAGACTTTGTGGGGCTGTAAGCTGCAAAGACAAATAACCCAATAACAGTATAATATAGGGATGCTGGAGAAATTTGAGACAGATTAAAATGAGCTCGGATTTCTGAGAATCTGACCTACAGAATCTGCTGTAGAGTGACCCTCTCAGGCTGTGTGGAGTCCGTGGACTTTCAGTTGATTTTTTTTTTTACTTCCCCAAAATTTATACAGATATATTCATAGGAAAATACCTAAGTTTCTGCTGAGGAAAACGATGAATGGTATGAGGGACAATACTCTAAATGTTATGTACTGAGGTAAATTATGTAAATACTTAAATAACTAAATCCATAATTATTTGCAGAATTTTCTGCATGATGAAAAAAAATCATCCACATCCATCTGTGGGCAGACAATGGAACAAAAGGCACCTGGCAATCCACGAAACACAGACGGAGTGGATTTTACACAGCTAGTGTAAAACGGCTAGTATAATCCTATACATGTCTACTCAGAAGTATGCCACATTGAGTTCAGTGGAATTGCTCCTAGGAAAGTGTTATAGGTTTGCATCCTAACTAGTATTTCAAATGATAGATGTGATGTGCCAACCTTGATGTCATTGACCTGCTGCTTGACAGTTGACCCCGGGTTACTAATGATGAGCCAAATTATTGCAGAGTAGAAAAACTGGGTTTATGGGGTATGAAATCCCCCTGCACTCCCCTTTATCCTAAAGTTCTGCTTCTTCTGTGCCTGTTCACAGCTACAATGATCACATACTTAAAAAAAACCCTTAACTTCAGAAGATGGGAAAGACTTGCCTAGTTGCCTAGGCAATTGGACAGCCCTTCTAACCTTCCTGCACCATGCTGCATCACAGCATAGGAAGACAAAAGAGCATCTTTGTCTAGCAGCTGTCTAAATGACTGAGGAAGGCTAAGACCTCTCGAGCAAATCAAGCAACATTTGACCTCTCATTGTACAATAGAGGGTATAAAAATCTGATCTGACCAAAAAACCAAAAACAAAACTGGAATTCCAGGCCAATAACTGAGAAAGTTGGGTTTGGCACTGATTGAAACACACACACATGCACACACACACACACACACACACACACACACACACACCTGAATTCTAGAGGCTGATAGGGATGGCAGAGAATTCCACCACAGATCTCGGTGAGGCCGAATGCCAGTGCATTCGGCCCCCCGAAATCTGTGGTGGAACGGCCTGCCCCCCTGCCCCCCCACGGATCACCCCCAGGACGAGACTTACCTGGGGCAGATCGTCCGGGTGGCAGCAGCTCCAGCAGCGACTGCGGCGGCTGGTCTGCTGATCGGCTGCCGCCGCCGCCATTTGCAGTCTTGTCGGGGTTTTTTTTCTTTCTACAAGACGCGATAGGCTACGTAAAGACTTATGTAGCCTATCATGTCTGGCTTTAAAAAAAAAAAAGCATACGCAAATGGCGGCAGCTATGGCTGCCACCATTTGCGTTCCTTATTTTTGGCCATCTTAGTCTACGTAAATATTTACGTAGACTAAGACGGCGAAAATAAGGGGAACACAAATAGCATAGCGGATGCTATTTGCGTTCCCCCTTATTTTCGCCATCTTAGTCTACGTAAATATTTACGTAGACTAAGATGGCCAAAAATAAGGAACGCAAATGGCGGCGGCCATAGCCGCCGCCATTTGCTTACACGCGTTTTTTTTTTCTTTAAGCCAGACATAATAGGCTACGTAAGTCTTTACGTAGCCTATCACAGCTGACTGCAGGGACACAAATGTCTACAGCTACGGCCACCGCCATTTGCGTCCCTGCTAGCCAGAGGCCGGATGTCCAGCTGCTGGAATCCCCGCAGAGCGGAGCCGGCCGGCCAGGATTCCGGGGGGGAGGCGCTCCGCGCCTCCCCCCCCCCAGCGGAACCCGGCAGAGCCAGGTAAGGGGAGTTTCGTACATCCCTAGAGGCTGATACATTAGGATAACAAGGATCAGCTGTTTTATTTTGTTTGCTTGTTTAATTGGACTCCAATAATGTCTAAAGAATTGGCTTTCCCAGTTGAACAGTGTTTTTGGAGACAACTCAAGAACACAGAGGGAGATAATGTTAGTGCCAGCCATTGATCTCGAAGGGTCACTTCTTTCCAAGGCTGAAATTAAGGATCCACTCTTATCCTTCTGGAGAGGGAAGGTCCCTGGAAAGAATTTGATTCCCCTTGAAGCTGTCAAATTAGATCTAAACTGGTAGGCTCCAATCTTAGCAAAATTATTCATACACATAAACTCAACTGGAATTTTTCTTTCAGGATGGTCACCCAGCATTGTAGTACCCCCTTTTTTTTTCTTAAAGGGCAATCTTTCACACTGACTGAAGTATAAACCCATCAGTGTCCTGGATGTGGCTTAAATTATATACCAGGTTCCATCTTCAAAAGCTGCAACTGCAGGATTATGAAAATGCCATTATTAATGTAGAGCAGGCTGGTTTTAGGAAGGTCTGGAGTACAACTGATGGGGCTGATCTGTTACACTGTCTAATGTTCTGATATGCTAAGGGCCCAAATAACTGTCAGGATTAATTTTGAGTATAAGGAGATAGTTAGCAGCTCAGATTCAGAAGAGCAGCAGACAGAACTGGGGGAGGATTTTTCATGGGCCAGTTCAGATATGGATAGGCGTGCTTCTCAGGTTACTAACTCCCAGATGGCCAGGCATGAAGCTTCATCCTTACCCCCCTCTGTGACAAGCAGCAAGCAGGAGGAGGGGCTTGAGGTCTGTGACCTAAGAGACGCCTGGAAGAGATGTAGAGGTAAGAGGGAAACATCGGGGGCAGAGCTTAGATGTTCGAACCAGTTAGCGATGTGTGAGAGGCTATGCAGGTGAGCAGCAGGTGAGGGGCGGGACTTCCCTCCCTAAGTTAGCCTAGTCAGACAGCTGCCCTTTCAAACTGTGGGCAACTTTTGTTTATCCCATTTGAATCCCCTGGAGGCATTCCTTTGTAGCCGGATAGTCTTCGAGGATTTGCATCTGTAATGAACCTGTCAATAATGAATTAAAGGTGTGAGACTGAAGCCTCTTTTTGTGTGTTTGTGAGTGCTTGAGGAAAGAGGGGGCCAAGGGAATCTTGACAATAACTATCTATTTGCAGCCTTCATTGATTTTATCACAGCTTTAACGATGTTGCGGGCACCTGACTGGGTCTGGGAGTCCATCGGGCCCCCTCTGCCTGCGACCCCCAGACTGCACTCGCTGAGATGCTGTCCTTGCTTGTCACCCACTTGCATCCTCCCAGATTCACCATGATCCCATCCAGTGAGCATCCACCACTTCCCCGCCTTTGTTTTCTGCATAAAAAAGGAAGTTTTAAAAATGTGCATATTTAAATATGTGCAGTTTGGGGCCAGAAAGCTTAGCATGCACAATATCAGACATATAATGCCTCTACTATTGCACATATTAAGCTTTCTCGGCCCCAGACTGCACATATTTAAATATGTGCATTTTTTAAACTTCCTTTTTTACCGCAGAAAATAAAGGCGGGAAAATGGCATGTGCTCACTGGACAGGATCACTTGCTGAGCTTGTGGGCAGCCCAAGTGTGGGTCTGGGGGGGGGGGCAGCAGGCAGCAGGCGCCCAGAGAAGCCAACCTGGGGTGGGTTCTCACATCCCTACTCAGCTTTTGATCTGGTAAGTCAAGACTGATTATGGTGTAGTTTGGCTGCAACTAATATTGACAAAGTTTCAATATTAGTTTACTTTGGCTACCACAGATATTCTATCATAATATTATCATGCCAATAAGGGCTGGCCTTAATGATGTTTTAAAACAAGAAATTCAGGTAACAAGAGGAATAAAACAAGGTTGTATAGAGGTGTATCCAGGTAAGAAACCTGCAAGGTTTCAGAAGGATGGGTGCAGGGGCTAGCGAGTTATGATGATAGAAACAAGCTACAGGCTTTTTTCAAAGTGAAGCCTGGTGGCATTGGAAGAATGGCCATCTTATGGTGCCCTTCTCACCTTCCTCCAAAACTCAGTGATTGGAGAGTCCCTGGCAAAATATGCCATATGATTAGAAGGTGGACCTGTCAGTCATTCAACCCCACTCCCTCCTCCTCACCTCCGTATTTAGAGAAAGAAAGCAAAAGACACTACTTTTGGAGACACACTGGCTTTGTTCGCATGTAACACAAAGCCATGATGGTTACGGAATTTACATTAACCATAGCAGCTTCATGTGTTGTGTGGGGGGAGAAAACTATGTTCCATGTGGATAGTAAGTCATGCCTGCTAACAACCCCCCTGCAAAAGGGTTAAGAGGCCCTGGGATGGCTTACAGTGTCTTCTGGTGGGCTCCCTGGTGGTTTAAATGGGCTCCAGAGGACTTCTGGGCTGCGACCATAGAGTCCACTGGCTAGAGTATCTGCCACTGTGGGCAATGCTCTAGCCACCACAGACTTTCTCGATCGTTGCACAGCCATTTTGGTTGCTGGAGTGGCTGCTGAACCCATTCATGCCACAGATGATGTTGGGATGCACGCTAACCATTCCAGTAAGATCACTAGATAACTGCAGAAGGGGGGTGGTTAGAAGAACCATGTGTGGTTCCCAGTTGGGTGATGGGCCCACATGTTATTGTTTTATTAACCCTTCCTCCATAGTGACACTAACCACCATCCCCCCGTGAACATGTGAACAGGCCCACTGTCTGCCTTTCCAAAACTGAATTGTGAATGATGAAGCCTCATCAGGATCCACTTTTGGCTGTCTCAAAATTATAATTAGCAGCTATTAAAATAGGAGTTACTAAGACAATCTGTCAGCTCCAAAAGAATTTCTGTAGCAAAGGAGGATATTTGAGAAGGTTTTAGCCTTAAAGATGTCCATGTGTTTGTGTGTATGTGTATACACACACACACACACACAGACGCATACATATAATGGTGGACCCTGTCTTTTATTGACATAGTAATTTGACCAGCTGATTGTTGACAACAATAATTTGAAACCATGGGTGCCCCACCTCACCCCAAAACTTGATATAAAGAGCTGAAACAAGGTGAATGGGTTAAGCTAATGGCCAGAACTTTAGCAATGAATATGTCCAGTCTGTAACATCTAGTTGAAGCCGACCTCCCCTATGCACTGTGGGTAATTTCTGCTGCTATGGGCTTTGTGCAAGCATCCCTGCTCTAGCTCTGAGAATTGGATCAGTGATAGAACTGGTCTGTGCTCTTCATGGCCCATACAACTAAAAGATGTGCGAAGGGGTCCCTGTCATTCTTGTCTTCCAACCAACCAATGAGCTTTTTAAGAGCAAAACACTCAAATCCTTGGGCCTGGATGGATGAATCTCCCTGTTTCAATTGCTCTCAAAATTATTTATTTGTTTATTTTAATTTTAAGTTCCTTTTGTCCTGAAAAAAAGACAGAAATTCAGAACTTGGTGAATTTGGTAAATTCTTATCAAAACTGAACTGAAACAAAATCCTAACCCATCCCTTTCCAGTCTCAGAGACTGAGATTTCATATTGTCTTCCTTGATATGGAAATCTCTCAAATTTTTCTTCTTCTTTTCTCACCCAGAATTATTGAAACTCTATCTAAAGTCCTAGTGAGATTTCTGGCTCTGAAAACATCACTACATATTGCCTGGAAAAAGCTTCACATTCAGAGTTTGCAGTGTTTTAACTGTTTTAGGGCACAATCCTATAGCTGCTAGTCAGTGGATAGACAGCCATAGGATGGGTCTGTTTCTGGGAACTGACCTTGGAACCAGCGTTCCGAGGTCAGTTCCCAGAGAACCAACCTCCACCCACTCCTGTGCCACATTGTAGGCAGTGCGCAATGGCCCCATGTTCCACACTCAGAAAAGGAGGGTGGAGTGGCAAAAATGGGGTGTTCCCGGGGGGTGGGCTGGGGCAGAGAAGTCGGAAATGCTGGTACGACACATCCTATGTGTTGTCTGGCTGCTGCTTCCCATGCTCTGAGGTCCCACAGCTAGACAGCCTTAAAAAATAAGGCATAGTGCCTCTAATATTGTACATATTAAGCTTTCGTGGCCCCAAACTTGCATATTTAAATACACACATTTTTTAAGTTCCCTTTTTTCGGTTAAAAAAATAATAAACAAAATAAGGTGGCAAAATGGCGGGCGCTTGCCAGATGGGCCTGGAGTGAGTGTGGGCAACTGGCTGAGCTCATGGGGGCTCAAGCATGGGTCTGGGGGGGTGAGTGGGGGGTGCTTCAGCGGGTACCTGGAGAACCTGAAATGGGGTGGGTTTGCACATCCTTACATATGGAGGCTTCCACTCAATGCAGGACCCTGATTGTGTAGGTTTCTGAATCCTGTGAATGCCTTAGCACATGCAGCTTTACCCTTGAAGGCCTCCCCACTGCAGGCATTCATGCTGCCTGCATGGATGACTTTGGGCAGAGCTACACCGTGGCATGCATCAGGGGGTGGGTCTCCTTGCCATGGCTGCATGCCAGTTCACATTACCAGCTATAATAATGGCTGGATAGAATCATAGAATCATAGAATAGTAGGATTGGAAGGGGCCTAAAAGACCATCGAGTCCAACCCCTGCTCAATGTAGGAATCCAAGGCAGAGCATCTCCGACAGATGGCTGTCCACTCCAGCCTCATCTTGAATGCCTCCAATGGAAAAATACATGCAATTAATAGACATATAACTTTCTGGGGAGCAAAACCAAAGAATCATTCCCTCCAGGTGTAAAGAGGACCTAGCAGATCCTTCAGTATTTCGGTTATCATTTGCCGTTTTTTTCAAAATCCCTGCACCCAGCCCCAAACTCTTAATTATTCCAACCAACATAATTTGGTGAGGCTAGTTTCCACTTCATTTATTCCACTCCAATATCTTAGATAAAGTAGGAAGAACTCTGGGTGCAGATAGATGGTGAGATGAGTTTGGCTCTGAGAGAAGCAATTTCAGGAGGGCGTCCTAAAATTTTCCTTCAAAACATATTCTGCAAGATTTCTTATTCTGATTGAATTTATACCCCTTGTCTCCAAAGTGCAGCCCTATTTAAGGGTATGACCTTTGCAGATAAAATCTTCCAAACAGGTGTGTGTGTGCATGTGTGTGTGTGTGTGTGTGTGTGTAGTTCCAAAAATCTAAATGCTTGGCCCTGTTCTTTTACTTGACCATCAAGCAGCCATTTACATTTCTGGGATCTCTTACCAAAAACTAGGGATGTGCATTGGAATTGGCCAAACCCCAAGCTGAATTGGGTCCCTTCAGACTATTTCTGGTGCTTCCCAAGGAGAAATTGACTTCCCTATGATGTGACCGGAACCAATAACAAACCCTATTAATATTAAGTACTGCACCCTACCATTAGGCAGAGTGATGCTGGGAGTGGCGATGTTGGAGGGCAGAGCTGTGTGTGCCACTCAGCCTGCCTTGAGACCCCTAAGGTAGCTTTCTCCCTCAGTTGCAGTGGTAAATGCTAGCCCATTTCCCTTGTGGCCAACTGCCAGTCTAACTAGCTTCTGCGCATGGAATAGGAGGGGATACATCCTGTCATTCATCTCAGGCAGCAATATGTCTTAGTTGGGTGGCTGCTTATGAATTGCCAGAAAGAGAGGAATTACATCACCCCAAAAGTAGACAAAGGAGGACACAAATTTGCATAAAAGTTGCATGTGCTAATTGATACATATAGATGAAAATTTAGAAATAATTATTCTAATTTAAATAGAAACAGAGTACATCTAACCACAATGCAGAAGAATGTGATCTGGTGACCTTAGTGCCTGCCTGACATTCTTCTGCCCAGGTGCTTACTGCTGAAGGGCAACCATCCTAGAATCATAGAATAGTAAGGTTGGAAGGGGCCTACCGATCGTCGAGCCCAACCTCCTGCTCAATGCAGGAATCGAAGTCAAAGCATCCCTGACAGATGGCTGTCCAGCCTCGTCTTGAACGCCTCCGGGGTGGGAGATCCCACTACATCCCTAGGTCATTGGTTCCATTGTCCAATAACCATTCTTATGGTTATTTAACTTCAAATCAGAATTGAGCAAAGCATCCTTTCAAATAGAGGACATCTTCAAATAGAGGTGGGTCCTCTGCAAAAGAAGACATATGTCCCCTGTCCCCATGTCTTGGGCTGGCCCTGGTATTTGTGTATAATTCAACTTATGATATTGATAAAGCTGGTATATGCCAAATTTGGGAGTATCATCATAGCTTTTGGAGTGATTTCCAATAACATGCTCGACTTATTTTTTTTCTCTTGATAGTAACTAAATGCAGCTCTCTCCACAATGCCTTTTCCCAAGTGCTTTTCTGTCACTTGGATAATTGATGAGTTCTAAATTGAATTTCTGTATCAAAGCTACAATGTGTAAAGCTTATTATAACTGGGTTTTATGCTAATCTTGTGTTTGCATTTATTATTATTATTATTATTATTATTATTATTATTATTATTTGTGGTGGCCTATGGCTAGAACAAATAACATGAGGCTTGACAACAAATTCTTATATTTTCCCCCAGTGTTTTTGTCTCATTCACTGCATAGTCCCACCAGATATGGAGGAAATCTCAATCTCTTTACAGTTACAGCACCAACATTGATCAGCAACTATATGACACTATCAGTATTGCCTGATACTAGATCTTTATAAACTCCATTACATTGAACAGGACTAAAATAAAGAGATGCAGGGGCAAAACTATGAAGGTGGGGAGCCAATCACCATGGATCATCTCCAGGGGGATTGGTTTTCTATTAACATTGATTTTGGTCCCTGCACCTCTTCATTTCAGTTCTATTCAACAAGATAGGGCCAATAATGAATAACTTGCATCAGACACAGAAGGCAGGCTCAATGCAGATAAAGGAGGTACCCCAAATCCTCCCATTCCCTCCATGCCATTGTGTTTCCTGTTCCTGTCCCCATGCATATGCATAGGAACGGAGAGAAAATAGGCCTGCTACTATCCTCCTTGGAACTCCACTGTGTGTGTGGTGCAAGTGTATTGAGATGCTAGAGTTTGTTTATTTATCTGAAGCATTGTTCACCCCATTCTTCAGCCTGCCCGCCCCTTCATATATACACACACACAAAAAGAGCACAAAAGGAGGGGAGAAAAAACAACCAGTTCTTAGCTGCTAAGATCTTACAATGACCAGTGGGGTAGGGATGTACGAAAGTCACTTACCTTTTGACGAAACATGATTTGAGGTGGGGGGGAGGCGCCCCGTCCCTCCCCCCGAAATTCTGGCTAGGGGGTGGCGCCCTGTCCCTCCCCCCTGAAATTCTGGCTGGGGGGGTGGCGCCCCGTCCCTCCCGTTGCGAATCCTGGCCGGCCGTGTTTGCAAATGGCGGCGGCCGTAGCCGCCACCATTTGCGTCCCTGCAGTCAGCCATGATAGGCTACGTAAATGTTTATGTAGCCTATCATGGCTGAGTAAAAAACAACAACAACAACCGCGCGTACGCAAATGGCGGCACCTGTGGGAGCCGATATTTGCGTTCCTTATTTTAGCATGTCTAATCTATGTAAGCATTTACGTAGACTACGGCGAAAATAAGGGGAACGCAAATAGCGTAGCGTCTACGCTATTTGTATTCCCCTTATTTTCGCTGTAGTCTACATAAATGTTTACGTAGACTAGACATGCCAAAATAAGGAACGCAAATGGCGGTACCCATGGGAGCCACCATTTGCATACGCATGGTTTGTTTGTTTGTTTGTTTTTTACTGAGCTACGTAAACATTTACATAGCCTATCACGGTATTTTTTACAAATCTAGCCATGATAGGCTACGTAAATCTTTACGTAGCCTATCCCCTTTTTTTTTTTACTGGAAATAGCGGCGGCAGCAGCCAGTCGGAAAACTGGCTGCCGCAGCCGCCACTGCCAAACTGCCGCCGGAGCTGCCGCCGCCGCCAGGGAGATTCGCCCAAGGTAAGTCCCGTCCCGGGGGAGTGGGGGGGCAGACCGTTTCGCCAATGATTTCAGGGGGCCGAATGCGCTGGCATTCAGCCTCCCCGAGATTTGTGGCGAAATTCTCTGTAGTGATGTACGAAAGTCACTTACCTGGTCCCGCAGCTTGCTTCGCGGTGGGGGGGAGGTGCTTCAGTTCTCCACCCGAAGTTCAGGCCGGGGAGGGAGGCACCCCGCCTCGCCCGGCCAAAATTCAGGCCGTGGGGGCACCCTGCCTCACCCGGCTGAAATTCAGGCTGGGGAGAAGCGCCCCGTCTCCTCGGCCGCGAAATACAAAAGAAAATGTAAAAAAACACAAAACATCCGTGATAGGCTACGTAACGATTAACGTAGCCTATCACGGCTAGATTTCCAAAGTCAGCCATGATAGGCTACGTGAATCGTTACTTAGCCTATCACCGGTGACTTTGAAAAAAAAAAGCACGTACGCAAATGGCGGTACCCATGGGCGCCGCCATTTGCATCCATTATTTGGTCCCGGGTAGTCTACGTAAAGATTTACAACAACTATGGTGAAAATAAGGGCAACGCTATTTGCGTTGACCTTATTTTCACCGTAGTCTACGTAAATCTTTACGTAGACTACCCGGGAGAAATAAGGAATGCAAATGGCGGTGCCCGTAGGCCCCATTTGCGTATGCGCTTTTTTTTTTCAAAGTCACCCATGATAGGCTACGTAATGATTAACATAGCCTATCACGGCTGACTTTGGAAATCTAGCTGTGATAGGCTACGTTAATCGTTACATAGCCTATCATGGGTGGGTTTTTTTTCACTTTATTTTGTAATGGCGGCGCCGCTGAAACACCGCCGAAACGCCGCCGGGACCCACCGCCGAGAAGGACATTTGAGAGAGGTAAGTCCTATCCCGGGGGGGGTGGGGGGCGGAGAATTTCACCAACAATTTCGGAGGGCCGAATGCGTTGGCATTCAGCCTCCCCAAGATTCGTGGAGAAATTCACGGCCATCCCTAATTCTCTGACGTCCCTAAAATGGGGACAGGAAAGTTCAAGGAGAGGAGGAGCAAAACATTGCTGGTAGGGATGGTGCAGGCAGGCGCCCAATTCAGTTTTGAAATCTGGCAGAACTGCCCCAGCCTGCACCCCGAGCACCGTTCGCCAAACCCCTGCTCCTGCTTACCCCCTGCACATGCTTGGTGAATGGCCTGCACTCACCCCAGCAGCCTTATTGAGCTTTGCGGTTGCCATTTTTCGAGAAATAAAATGGCAATCGCAAAAATGTGCATATTCGTTCACACGCAAAAATGTGCATTTTTGCAAATGTGCATTTTTGCATATGTGCAAATTTTCTTGAAAATGTTTGCACATACACAAATGTGCACCTTCACAAAAATGCACATTTTATGAAAATGTTTGCACACACACAAATGTGCACCTTTACAAAAATGCACATTTTCACATACATGAATATGCACATTCACAAAAATGTGCATTTTTGTGCATAGAAAAACATACACATTTTTGTGATCACCATTTTTTATAAAAAAAATGGCAACCACACAGCTCAACAAGGCCACTGGGGTGAGTGCAGGATGCTCGCCGAGCATGGGAGGGGCTTGATTGCAATCAACTAGCAATCAGGGGCAGGGGCTGGGTGGGAGTCCGGAGAAGCAGGACGAGGGTGAATTCACACATCCCTAATTGCTGATCTCTCAGCAGAGCCAATGGAGTTAGGGATGTCCAAGAAATCAGTCTGGGGGTGGAGTTTAATGAGTTTTCCTAGGTTCAGCCCTCTGGACTTCATTTTGGTTCACTTTATGGCGCCCAAATCAATCTGCAGCGAGTTGAGCCAGTTGGCAGATTTTCCCGGAATTTTGCACATTTGTAGGGGGGGGGGAGGTTCTGCAATTAGCACAAATTTCTGAGCAATTTGCACAAATTACACCTGAATTTTCACAAAATATGGCCAAACGTACACAAATGAGAGCCAAATTTGTGTATTTTGTGCAAATTCAGCTGTAATCAATGCAAATAGCTCAGAAATCTGTGCAAATTGCAGAACCTCCCCTCCCCCCATGCCCCATGCAAAGATTTCCTGGAGTTCAAGGCACAGTGTGAAGCTTGGCTAGCAGATGGAAAGTGAGTCATACATGCCGCAGAACTCCATTAAACCAAAAAAGAAATGGATTTCCCAGTGAACATCCCTAAATGGAGTGGCCCTGTTTCCCTTCTGATCTTAGCCTCAGTCTGATGGAAGGGCTGCTCTCTGGTGAGAGTTGATGGAGAGAGGACTCTGGTGGAGTTGGTTTCTTAGAAGTGCTGATGGTTGCCATGTTTCTCTTTCACTCTTTCATTTTCACATGCTTAGCTTTTGCTGTTATTACTTAATGTCTCTATTAGCCACATTCTCATTCTTTTCTGCTTTTATCTTCTGCTGAGCCATTTCTTATTTCATATAAGATATCTGCCCAGACATTGTTTACTGCTGTGCTATCTGAATGCAGCAGTCAGGGAATTGGCTGCTTGGTTTTTTCGGAAGTGGCATTCAGAGTATTATAGAAATGTTCAGTGATTAAAATAGAAAAATGGAAGAATGGTGAAGAGAGACAACAAAAGAAAGGGGCAAAATATAATGGGGGTGGAGTGAATAAATTCCCTCATGTGTGTTGCAATGCCTGTCTTTGTATCTTTTTGAGAAGTTTTGCTCGAAACAGCTCCGAAACAGAATGAGTGAGTGAGTTCTATTTCTCTTGCCACACTTCAGGAGGAGAGATGTGAAGCAGAGAGTCTACTTTATACACAGGTGGTAAAGCTTCTCCTAGACTGTACCACTTTGGTTTCAAGGGAGGGGTTGCATGTTTGAATGCTTACCTTTGAAAAAACAGATATATCAGGGGCAAGGTTTCAGCCTATCTTTCTACCATTTAAGCCATTTTTTTCTATATGTAAGGAGTTTTCTTTTCCCATGGGGGAACATTCAAACCTAATACACTCCACACAACACCTACATGCTTTCCAAAGTGCTCCATATCATCAGGAAATGGCTCTAGTATGGATGGCCCTGTCATGCTGCAGGGTGAAGCAACCTGTCTCAGGTGGAATCAAGAAATTGAAGGCAGGAATTGGTGTTCATATGGTGAAACAAGACTTCCTTCAAAGCAGGGATGGGGAACCTGTGGCCCTCCAGATGTTGCAGCACTACAGGTACCATGCTCTCTGACCATTGCCCATGCTGGCTGGGGATGATGGGAGTTGTAGTCCAGAAACATCTGGAGGACCACAGTTCTCCATCTTTGTTTTAAAGCACTGGACCTAGCATGAGAGGTGGGCACCATTTGGGTCCCATCTCAGGCAGCAAAATGTCTTGTTCTGGCACTGCCAATAGCATAATAGTAATAGAGCCTAAAGGTGCATAAATGAAATGTGGTAGTACTTTTACATGAATTTCCACCCAAGGCCCAAAGTTTATAAGCTACACCAGTATTAAGCATGAAGTTCTAGGATAAGGCACACATGGGATTCAATAGCTTCCTGATGACAGAGCTCTACCCACCAAAGGGAAAGATGGTTACACTTAAGTTGCTTTCAAATCAATTCAGATCAATAGGTCTGAAGTTAGTTGTGCATCTTTCATTGATTTCCATTGGACAGGCATAACTATCTTTTTCTCTGGTCTGGGGCCAGATTTGCAAGTCATCCTCTCCAACAAATATTGAAATGTTGGTAGAATTATTTGCAAGATACTCATTAAAACGAAGCATGTCAATTGATATTTTATTGTAGCAAATTTGGGTTGCTACAGAACAACAAAAGCTTGCACTGTTCAGTTTACTATCAAATGTGAATAGGAAGAAGACTGAAACCCTATCAGTTGCATCCACCACCATCATCATTTTTTTTCTTTTCTTTTAATATGAGAAAACCTGAGCTACAGTAAAATCCTCTGAAAATGATTGGGACAGAAATGCTATTATAGATGAAAGATGGATACAGATCCCCCATTCATCAAAAGGAAACAAGCTCACAAATCAAGAAATTCATCACAAAGGTCATATGACCGCTTTGACTTTGGAAGGTTTACATTTCATAATTGGTCACTCAGCTTTACCAGACAAAATTCATCAAGTGCTCTGGGAAGTCATGCAGTCACTGAAAAAGTAAGGAAGAAAAGTGCAGACTATTGAAACCGGGGGGGGGGGGAATCTTTTCTCCTATTGCCTTAGCAGCAAAGTTTTTTATGAATGAGTAGTGATGGGACAACTTGCTCGAGTGAATTTGTTATTTACTAAAAGAGTAACAAATTTCTCCACGTGAGTTCAGATGAGAGTTCACGAAATCTCATCCCATGTATATCAGTTTTTATTAGGGATGTCAGAGAATTCCATGATGGATCTTGATGAGGCCAAATGCCAGTGCATTCGGCCCCCCGAAATCCATCGCGGAACGAAGCCCCCACCCCCCCAACCCACAAAAGGCGTGTGAAACGGAGCACTAACCTGCTCCCGTCCACACTGCTTTGCATCTTGCGGCCACCATTTGCTTCCTCCTCTTCAAAGCCGTGATAGGCTACGTAAATACTTACATAGCCTATTACTGCAGGGGGAAAAAACCCCAGCATACGCAAATGGCAGTGGCTACTGCCATTTAGGTACACTGGGTTTTTTCCTCACTGCCATGATAGGCTATGTAAATTTTTATGTAGCCTATCATGGCAGGGAGAAAAAAACCCAGCATACGCAAATGGCGGTAGCCACCGCCACTTGTGTATGCTGGGTGTTTTTTTCCCCTGCCATGATAGGCTACATAAATATTTACGTAGCCTATCATGGCTAAATACAGGGACGCAAATGGTGGCAGCTACGACAGCCACCATTTGCGTCCCCGCAGGGCTGCCATTTGCGTCCCTGCGGAGGCCGTGATAGGCTACGTATTTACGTAGCCTATTACAGCAGGGGGAAAAAAACCCAGCATACGCAAATGGCAGTGGCTACTGCCATTTACGTACACTGGGTTTTTTCCTCACTGCCATGATAGGCTATGTAAATTTTTATGTAGCCTATCATGGCAGGGAGAAAAAAACCCAGCATACGCAAATGGCGGTAGCCACCGCCACTTGTGTATGCTGGGTGTTTTTTTCCCCTGCCATAATAGGCTACATAAATATTTACGTAGCCTATCATGGCTAAATACAGGGACGCAAATGGTGGCAGCTACGACAGCCACCATTTGCGTCCCTGCAGGGCTGCCCAGTGGCTGGATGTTTGGCTGCGGGCGGCCGGAGCCGGCCGGCGGCTCCGCGGCTTGGCCGTGGAGCGAAGCCAGCCATGCAGGATTCTGGGGGGGGAGGACCAGATTGCCTCCCCCCCATCGAGGATTCCAGGGGGAGAGACAGAGCGCTTCCCCCTCCACTGAGGATTGCCCGGCGCAGAGCCAGGTAGGTGTTTCGTACGTCTCTAGTTTTTATGTATGCACAATATCAAGGTGCATCTTGGGAGCTGTAGTTTGGAAACATGTAGTGTGGCATGATGTCATGCATCATCACATTATGTGCCCGTTTCTGATTGGTTGTTTTCATGTGGCCTGCCTCCATGATGATGCCATGTGATGTTTACTCACAGTCACCTATCACTGGTATGAAGTCCTCCTCTGAGCCAGAGCTGCAGTGGTGGCAACAAAAATGATGAGGGAAGCAGCCAAGGAGACTGCTTCAGGTAAGATTTGGGGGCACTCTAGGTGGTAGGAAGACTTAAAATTTAGGAAGGGGATCTGTGTACTAGTTTACTGTGCATACTTTGAAGCTTGTAATCAATTCCAAACTTAATAGTGAATGAATAATACATCAATCCAGGTTCACTATAAGAGTGAGCATTATGTTTTGGCCAGTGAGCCAACATAGTATGAAATCTGGCACCATCACTATCAATGACTATGTCTGCAATCCAATACCCATTTACTTGGGAGTAAATTTCATTGAACTCCTTGGCTTCCCACACTTCAATTAAAGCCCAGGGTAAGACCTGATGAGGTAGCTCCTTCCCTAGGGCTTTTTCAGATCAAGAAATGCAGGCAGTCTTTGGTGTCTGCAAAGCAATGGAGAGATGTAGGAGAGAGAGAGAGAGAGAGAGAGAGAGAACACACTCTGCCAGCTCGCAGTGATCAGGTAAGCTCAAAACACTATCAAAATAAATTCAAAAGAAATTGTAAAGCACCCTGAGAAAGAGGAAGGAAAATGGAAGTGTCTGTCATGGAGGAAGAAAACTTCAGGAAAATTTGATGACAGAATTGTTTCACTACTAGCTCTGCTTCTTCCCAGGAGCTGGACACGACACTTCCCCCCCACACACACACACACACCCCTTCTGCAGGGCTTTTAGGGAAGGAGAAGTACTATAAGCATCTGCATTACAGACAGACTGTACCCATAATCATATTTCAGAAATCTAACATTTAGAAGATCTCAGGGAAGGCGATGAACTCAGAAGAATGGCCACTAGAACTTACCCAAAATGTCTCAGTTGACATTTTTCTAAGACAGGCTGTGAGATTTTTCTTTTTTCTTACACCCCCACCCCCTCCACCCAGAAATAGAAGACAACTTTGCAGAATTTTCTCGAACATTTTTTTTTTTTTTTTGCAGTGTCCTCGTTGGAGTGATACTTGGTGAGGAGCATTGTGAAGAATGCAAAATGGTGCCTGGTTTGCCAAACCTTTGCTCCTTTTGCCACTTGCAGTTGCAGCACAAAACCCAAAATGTCTTAGGAAAGAAGAAATGATGCTACATTCACTGCGAATGGTGAGCCCCACCCCTGAGTAGAGATGTATGAGAACTTGGTTTCAGTTAGCTTTCGATCAGGATTTATCCAATTAATACTTTCTGGACTGAACATGGACTTGAACATTATCCACAGTTGAATTCCATACATTTCCAAGTTTGCAATGTGACTGGGGGACCATAAAACATGTGATAGACAGTGTGTGTACATTTGAAACATGTACATAGGGATGTCGGAGAATTCCACCACGTATCTCAGTGAGGCTGAATGCCAGTGTGTTCGGCCCCCTGAACTCCATGGCGGAACGGCCTGCCACCCCCCTGCCCCCCAGTGGATCCCCCCTAGGACAAGACTTACCTGGGGCGGATCTTCCATGCGGCTGTGGCGGCGGCGGCTGGTCTTCTGACCGGCTGCCGCTGCCGCCATTTGCACTCTTGTAAAAACAAACAAACAAAAAATGACATGATAGGCTACATAAAGATTTATGTAGCCTATCATGTCTGGGTTTAAAAAAAAAAAAAGTACGCAAATGGCAGCGTCTATGGCCACTGCCATTTGCGTTCCTTATTTTTGGCCATCTTAGTCTACATAAAGATTTATGTAGACTATGACGGCAAAAATAAAGGGGAACACAAATAGCATCGCGGGCGCTATTTGCATCCCTTTTTGATTCGCCGTTTTAGCCTACGTATATATTTACGTAGGCTAAAACGGGGAATCAAAAAGGGATGCAAATAGCGCCCGCTACGCTATTTGCATTCCCCTTTATTTTTGCCGTCATAGTCTATGTAACTATTTACGTAGATTAAGATGGCAAAAATAAGGAACGCAAATGGCGGTGGCCATAGCCGCCGCCATTTGCGTATGCGGGTTTTTGTGTTTTTTCCCCAGAGCCCTCCGTGGCCAGAAATCTGGCTGCAGATGGCTCTGGCCTGGCTGGGCCTGGCCGGCTGCTCTGCGGAGCTGCCACAGAGCACAGCCGGCCGCGGAGGCTTCCAGGGGGGAGGAACAGATCGCCTCCCCCCATTGAGGATTCCGGGGGGAGGGACGGAACGCCCCCCCCCCACCATCAACATAATCCATGGAAAGGTAAGTTACTTTCGTACATCCCTACATGTACATGAAAAAAAAGGCCTTTTGAAAAATGTGAACAAGCATGCTGGCAAGAGTCTTGGACTGGGAACCGGGAGATCCGGGTTCTAGTCCCCACTCAGCCATGGAAGCTCACTGGGTGACTTTGGGCCAGTCACAGACTTTCAGCCCAACCCACCTCACAGGGTTGTTGTTGTGAGGATAAAATGGAGAAGAGGAGGATAATGTAAGCCGCCTTGGGTTCCTTGCAAGAGGAAAAAAGGCAGGGTATAAATTAAGGATGGCGGAGAATTTCTCCCTGAATCTTCAGGGGGCCGAGCTCCAACGCATTCAGCCCCCCGAAATCGGCAGTGAAATTCTCCACCCCCCCACCCCCCCCGGGATGGGACTTACCTTTGGTGAATGTCCCACCCGGCGGTGGGACCCGGCGGCGGTTCGTCGGCCTTTTGTTGGGGGCAGGGGCGGCAGCCGGTCTTCCGACCGGCTGCCGCCGTCACCATTATAAAGTGTAAAAAAACAAAAAACAAACCATGATAGGCTACGTAACGATTAATGTAGCCTATCATGGCTAGATTTCCAAAGTCAGCCGTGATAGGCTATGTAAATCGTTACGTAGCCTATCACGGGTGACTTTTGGGAAAAAAAAAAGCGTGTAAGCAAATGGCGGCGGCCTATGGGCGCCACCATTTGCGTTCCTTATTTGGTCCGGGTAGTCTACGTAAAGATTTACATAGACTATGGTGAATTTCGGGCGGGCGAGGTGGGAAGCCTCCCCCCGCCGGCCTGAATTTCGGCCAGGCGAGGCGGGACAGCTCCCCCCCTTGCCTGAACTTCAGGGGGAGAAGCAAAGCACCTCCCCCCCACCGTGAAGCACCCCTGCGAAAATGTAAGTGACTTTCGTACATCCCTAGTATAAATGCAATAAATAAATAAATAAATAAATAAGAATGTGTACATTTCAAAGCTGCACACAACTGATGCATGCATTTGGAAAAATGTGCATGGAAATGCACACAAATTTTCACATGAATCCCCCACCCCACCCCAAGATCACAATCTGATATGGACACAAGAAGGAATAAACATTGACATAGAATTTGGAGAACTTCAACGAACTCAAGTTCTCTTTGTATGCACATCCTTAACCCTGAGAAATTGTTGGAGAATTTCTCCTCCCCTGGAGAAATTTGGTGAAATGTAGGGATGGCGGAGAATTTCTCCCTGAAACTTCGGGGGGCCGAGCGCCAACGTGTTCAGCCCCCCAAACAAGTTTCAGGGAGAAATCCTCCGCACCCCCCCGCACCCCCCGCACCTCTCCCCCGGGACGGGACTTACCTTCGTCGAATGTCCCTCCCGGTGGCGGGTCCGGCCGGCGGTTCGGCGGGTGTTCGAGCAGGGCGGGAGCAGCAGCCGGACTTTCGACCGGCTGCCGCCGCCGCCATTGCAATAAAAGAAAAAAAAAACACGCCCCCGTGATAGGCTACGTGATGATTAACGTAGCCTATCATGGCTAGATTTGCAAAGTCAGCCGTGATAGGCTACGTAAATCATCACG
This sequence comes from Heloderma suspectum, assembly GCF_057233095.1. Taxonomy (NCBI): domain Eukaryota; kingdom Metazoa; phylum Chordata; class Lepidosauria; order Squamata; family Helodermatidae; genus Heloderma; species Heloderma suspectum. The sequence goes on from NC_139461.1 coordinate 179,765,365, forward strand.
TAGCCTATCACGGGTGACTTAAAAAAAAAAAAAAGCGCGTACGGATAACGCTATTTGCGTTGCCCTTATTTTCGCCATAGTCTACGTAAACATTTACGTAGACTACAGCGACTAAATAAGGAACACGAATGGTGGCTCCCTATGGGGGCCGCCATTAGCGTATGCGCTTTTTTAAAAAAAGTCACCCGTGATAGGCTACGTGACGATTAACGTAGCCTATCACGGCTGACTTTGCAGATCTCCAATGCCCAACCCCTCCAGTGTCTCCAATGCCCAACGCCTCCAGGTGGTCCAGGAGGATACCATGGTCAACGGTATCAAAAGCCGCTGAGAGGTCGAGGAGAACAAGGAAGGAGCATTCACCCCTATCCAGAGCCCTCCTCATATCATCCACCAAGGCGACCAAGGCCGTTTCTGTCCCATGCCCAGGCCTGAAGCCCGACTGAAATGGGTCTAGATAATCAGTTTCTTCCAAGTGTGCCTTCAACTACACCGCCACCACCCGCTCAATTACCTTGCCCAAAAATGGCAGATTTGAGACTGGGCGAAAGTTGTTCAGAACTTGAGGATCCAAGGAGGGCTTCTTTAAGAGCAGTCTTATCACTGCCTCCTTGAGGGCTGATGGCATCACTCCCTCCTCAAGGGAGGCATTCACCACTGCCTTGATCCCCTCACCCAGCCTCTCTCTGCAGCTCATAATGAGCCAAGATGGGCAAGGATCAAGTAAGCAGGTGGTCGGCCTTACAGATGAAAGCACCTTGTCCACTTCATCAGGAGGAAGAAGCTGGAACCGATCCCACAAAACCGGTTTGCCACAGGCCGCCTCTTGCTCACTAACTGTATCCACAGTGTGCAGAGTTACACACCTAATCTGATCAATTTTATCTGCAAAGTGCCTTGCCAAAGCCTCACAGGAGGCCTTAGAATGCTCGATTAATGGCCGAATCGGTCAAGACTGATCTTGTTCAAATTCGCAATGTTCCACCACTATGCTCATTCCATCCCAGCTCCACATGAGCTTTATTTTTCCTGGAAAGAAATCTATACATGGTTTGGGGCACAATTTTTCAAAGGTACACATGTTTGTACACATGCACCCATTGACTTAAGCATGTATATCCACATTTTAGATATTCTTTATTTTATTTATTGAATAGATTTATATACCTCTTACTATATTTTACAAGCTAAGTGGTTAACAATATTTACATGAAAATATATTTAAACAGAATGTTTATTAAAAAGATTAAAACCAAATACCCTGAATAATATAAGCAAGCAAACTGGGCAGCACAAGCAATCAGGGAAGGCCTGGATACAGATTTAAGTGAAAGGCAATCTGCCAGGTAACCTGGTACCAAACTGTTCAGAGTTTTACATGTAGGGATGTCAGAGAATTCTGCCATGGACTGAAATGGGATCGAATTCCCTTCAGTCTGTGCCATGGAATCCTCTGCGGAATGGCACCACGAGGTCCTGTGGAGCCAGCAGTCATGCAGCTTTTTTTTTGTCATCCGCACAGAGTCGTGAAATTTTTGTAAATAAAAATGCAAGGTAGTATATTCTGATAATCAATACGGAAGTTTTTTTTTTTTTAATGAATTGTGCTCACTGCCTTGTTTGTGGGTGTTCTTTTTCAATTGAAATCCTCTGTCTCCATTTACTTTCAGCCAAAACACTTCCTCCTCCTCGGGGCTTCCCCAAACAAGGCTACCCTAGGTGTGCCTGAGCGATGCACTCTTTGTTTAAAGCAACACTGTTTGAAAGAAAGAAAGAAAAAACCTTTTAAAATGACCATGCTGGTCCGGAGCCCTGCATGAGTATTATTCCCCCCGCTGTTCTCTTTTGGACTGGAAGCTCCCTTTTTTCTCTATTAACATGATTGAAATTTCCTTTTCTAATGAAGTCCTTTCCATGTAACCATAATAAATTATCCTTGTCCTATCTCAGTTTGATACTGTGTTCCTGGATAGCGTAGATAGACATCATGTTGAGATTCTATCTGTTCTAAAGGTTGTATTCATTTCATTTGCTTTGCTGAACTAGTTTGGTCTTGGAGACATCAGTAGCCTGTTGTGAATTATTTGCAAGTCACTTTGTCAGTAAAATGGTTTGCATCCACTCTGATGCCATGTTGAATAATAGTTCCATACATGAGGCCACTGAGCCTGGTGATAGTTGTGTTTGCTTGGATTAGTTTCAGTTAATTTCACCTAAGGAAGCAGGCACAGTGCTTGGGGAAGTCTGTGCCACAACTTGTCTTCTTGTCCCTTGTGGCTGGTCCCATATTGCTGTGGCAGATTGATTCTTCTTAGGGAGTGTACTTCTCAATGCATTTTTTTTTTTTTTAGACTTACTTACCAACTGTCTTGAAAGACGTTGAAATGAATCTCCTCTTCTAGATGGTAATATTAAATTCCATTGATCTGGGAAATTATAAACCAGTATCCACTCTGCTTATTTTTAATTCTTCTTTCTTTCCTTCCTTATCTTTTTTCTTTTTGGCAAGCGTGTGGCTGGGCAACTGCAGCCTGCAGGCCCTGGTGGATGAAGCTGATTATTTGGATCTATTTCAATCTTGCTTTTGCCCAGCTTTAGATACAGAGACCATCTTGGTTTCCCTGGTGGATGATGTATGCCAGATAAAAGATAGAGGATAATTGGGATGGGCAAACTCACTGTAGCTTACCCCATATGCTGCTCACTGGACCCCTGCTAGCTGTGGAGCGAGCCGCTGGGCCGTCCACAGGCACCTGGTGAGTGGTGCATGGGCATGGCCATCTGCTCTCTCACCAAACCACCGTTTTGCATCAAAATGGTAGTTTTTTACACAAATGGTGGCCACAAAGTGGTCATTTACTAAAAGGCCAAGCTGCCATTTTTATGGAAAATGGCAGCTCAACGAGAGAGTGGGTGGCCACGTGCTTGCCCAGATCATGCACCAAGTCAGGCAACTGTGGGGATCTGCAGACTGGTGTCCATGGGGCCAAGCTGGTGAAAAATCACTGAGCTTTGAGCCCCAATCAGATACCCATGCCATCCCTAGGGGATAATCCTACGAATTCATTTGGACTTCCAGGGGCTTTCAGTACCATTGCATATAGTAGTGGACCACTTTTCAAGGGTGGGAGTGGGGACATCATTTTGAAACATGAAACTTTCTCCAGGTTAACTTTCCGAAGGCAGTGCTGCTAAGAGACTATGGCTTCTCCTTCTGGCAGTTTTCCTGTGGGGTTCATTTTTTCACCCACACTATTGGTCTACATCAGGGGTGGTGAACCTGTTTTGGCCTGGAGGCTGAATTCCAATTTGGGAAAGGTCTCAGGATGTGGAAGAGTCACATTCCAACAAGGAGAAATTTAATTATTAACAATTTGGACATTTTCCTACCGAAAGATAGAAAACAGCTCAGTTCTAAGCAAGCCTACATAGGAGTAAACCACAGTTCAACCGCTTTTTATGCCTGCAAAGCACAACTCAATTCTAAGCAAATCTACTCAGGAGTAAGCTCCATTTCAATGACTTACATGTCCACAAAAGCACAGCTCAATTCTATGCAAAATATTTAATGTTTAAATGCCTACAAATATCCTCTTATCTCTGATCGCTGATTGGAGACAACAACAAAAGAAGCTCATGGGTTACATAGAGAACCCCCTGGGTGTGCAAGCAGCCTGCAGATCAGAGGTTCCCCCTTCCTGATTGACATGATGAAACTGCAGGTTATCTGGGAACTACATGCATGTAGGGTGCTCTGTTGGATTTTTAAAAATTTTAGCAGTCTTAACTCTAGGGTTCAGGATTACTTTGATATTGAGGACTTTCCTCTCGAGGTAGGCATCAAATAATGATTGAACTGTGACTCAGGCCTTCATCTGCCTTATCAATCTAGAAATGAAATTTGTCTTGTGCCATAAGGATGCCAAAAAGCAAAGTGAATAGGTTTGTGTCAGCCAGACTCTGTGTCAAAAGGATTTTAGCTAAGAGTAGGACTCAAATAAATGTTCTGCATTTCCTGGAATGATTGGTGAAACACAAAGCTTCTGTACCCCGCATTATTCTTGTCTTTCTGTTACCTTCAGTCTCTCTCTTTCCCTGGAACTCATTAATATGGCATGACCTCTCACACAAGAGCAATTATAATTTCCCTGACAGGGCAAAGAACTTACTTCCATGTGGTTAGGTCTCATGCAGTACCAGTAATGTGCATAAAAAAGAACAATGGGAACAGGTGGATGGAACATTGTTACTTCCCACACCATGTTTGCCTCACATTATGAACAATATTCATAATGCCTATTTGCTACCAGGCCAGGTTTAAGGTTTTAGTACTAGTGCACAAAGCCCTAAACAACCTGGGGCCAGGATACCTGAGAGAGCGCCTTCTTATTTACCAACCTGCCCAGTCACTGAGGTCATCAGAGGGCTTGCTCCTGGACTCCAACCTATGGCTTGGTTGGAGTTCACCAGGAAAAGAACCTTCAGCATGGTGGCCCCTTCCTGTGGAATTCCCTGCCTTGGAAGATCTAGCAGGTGCCAATGTTATGTTGTTTTCAGCACCTCCTGAACACATGGCTATTTCAAGAGGCCTTCCCTGAGTGACCAGCTGCAGTTTATTAAGTTCAGAATCTGTTCCTTTAAAATGTTTTAACTATTTTAGTTATGTGGTTTTATTCTTTCATCTTGTTGTTCACCGCTCCAAAAATTTTGATGTGGAGAGATATACAAATATTGTAAATAAATAAATAATATATTAAAAAAACCATGGGAGCAGGCGAAAGGGCATGGTTACTTCCCACACCATGTTTGCCTCACATTATGACAGGCATGTTGAACCTCTTTCATACCAAGGGCTGAATTTCGGAAAAGCTCTTGGGGGCCTAATTCCAGGGGTGGGCAAGGTCGAAGGCAAAATGGAGCAAGGCCGAAAGACTAGAAATACCCCCCAAATACCAGAGTATTTTAAGTAAGAGCTCTTACTGACAATAATTAAACCACAGGAGAGGCATTTCAACCTTTTAAAATGAGGAAAAAATGCACCAAAAATGCACCAAACCATTGGAAGTTGGGGAAAAGGGGGTGTGGCCATCTGGGGGCCAACCCTGGAGGGTTGGATTGTGACCCCATGGGCTGGATTTGGCCTGTGAGCTTGAGGTTCAATGCCCCAGCATTAGGATCTGGCAGTATTCCTGTGGAAACCGATGATGTCACACCATTTTTAGGGTTCTTAGAGAATTCTGCCATGGATCTGAGGGAGGCTGAATTCCAATGAATTTGGCCTCCCGGAATCCATGGTGGAACAGAGCAACCCTGTTCGGCTGCAAATGGCGGTAAGAGTTTCGTACATCCCTAACCATTTTACACCACTGGATGGAGTGGCATAGGACCACAATGTATTTTATTTCTCTATATATTTAAAACATTTCTTGGCTGCCTTTCAGGGGAGAACACCCCCCCCCCCCGGCAGCTTACCGCAGTAAAATACATAAAAACAGTTAAAATATTAAAAGCTATGTTTTACAAAAACATAAAATAATGAAAACAATAAAAGCCAACAATAAAACCAGCAACAAGTATAATAGGGATATACGAATCCTACTTACCGGTCTGCTGCCAGGGTCCACTGGGGAGGGGGAAGCAATCCATCCCTCCCCTCTGGAATCTTCCCCAGCCGGCTCCACTCCATGGCAAAGCTGCGGAGCTGCCAGCCAGAGCCGGCCGCAGCAAGACTTCTGGCTGCTGCCAGGCTGCTGCTGCCACAAATGGCAGCTGTCGTAGCAGCCGCCATTTGCATCTCTGCATTAGGCTGTGATAGGCTATGTAAGTATTTCCGTAGCCTATCATGGCCTAATGCAGGGACTCAAATGGTGGCCGCTACAACAGCTGCCATTTGCGGCCGCAGCAGCCTGGCAACAGCCGGAAAATGACCCCCTGCCACCACTGCCACATCTGCCGCTGCCGCATCCTCCGCCACCGCATCCGCTGCCACATCCGCCGCTGCCGCCAGGTAGGTCTGTTCCAGGCGGGACTTCGCAAGGTGGCAGAGGGGAGTGTTCCACTCTGCCACAGACTCTGGGGGGGGGGCAGATTCTAAAGAATCCGGCCTCACTGGAGTCTGTGGTGGAATTCTCCAATATCCCTAAAATATAATGGCAGTATATGTAGCTTTACAGAGTGGGACCTCGATATCTGAAGGAGTTCCTTTTCCTATATGTACCTAGGGATGTCAGAGAAATCCGCAGTGGAATCAAATGCATCTGGATTTCTATGAATCTGGCCTGCGTATTCTGGAATTTGGGCTTTCCGTGGACTTGCAGACTATATATATATATATATATATATATATATATATGTAGGTATGTATGTATGTATTTCCTGGAATTTTACACAAATTTAGTCATAGAAAAATACATTAAAAAACCAGGTGAAAATGTGCGTTTCCCCCATAGGCTAACGCAGGAAAATGCACATTTACCCAGGGGTGGGGATTGTGCATTTTGGGGAGGTTTGGTTTGCACATTTTCAGAAGTGAGATTTTGTGCAAATTGGGAAAATCCAATCCCACCAGTGAGCGGACGGTGGAATGAAAGGCACCTGACAATCCAGGAAATACAGATGGAATGGATTTTACTAAATCCATACATCCCTATATGTACCTACACCGGCTCTGAGATAATAAGCTGAGACCCTTCTCTTTGTGCCACTGAAATTGGACCAATGGAGGGTGGATACAAGACAGAGGATCATTTCAGTGGTGGTTGTGAAATGCCCTCCCCATTGAAATGCACCTCACACATTGTTTAATGTCTTTCTGGTGCCAGGCAAAGAACCTTAAAACAAATAAGCAAACAAACAGACCTTTTGAGCTAATTTATTTTTAACACCTTAACCTCTGCATCTCACAATGGTCTTTAGGTTGGTGCGTTTAGCTTTAGGAAGATTTTATTGTTTCCTGCATAATTGTGTGATTGCTGCTGAATTGGTATTTAATCTCTGCTTTGATTTTGTGGTCTTGGTTTTATAGGATTTTTGTGCTGTATTAACTAGTTCTGTTGGAATTGTGATGTTACTTGTTCTGTTTTGTTCTGTACCCAGAAAAGCTCAGTTATTGGGCATCTGATAAATGTAATAAATAACATCAGCAATGTAAAAGCAGCTTTTATACTGATAAGGTAATGCTTGAATTGCTCCCTAGGATGGATGGATGGATGGATGGATGGAGATAGATAGATAGATAGATAGATAGATAGATAGATAGATAGATAATGACTTCTGTAGCCAGTAAGTGGTTAGTGTAAGACAGGTTTCTCTGGGTCCAACATGCAGTGAATTCCATCATACCTTGGGCAAGGAACAGGAATCGAAATATCTGAAACTCTAGTACCAGTGGAGTCTACTACACATTGGTTCTCTTCAGACTAAGGATGGATGAAAGTCCCTTACCTGGTCCCACAGCTTGCTTCACGGTGGGGGGGAGGCGCTTCGGTTCTCCCTCCAAAGTTCAGGCTGGGGGGGGAGGCACCCCGCCCCACCCAGCCGAAATTCAGGCTGGGGAGGAGGCGCCCCATCCCTTGGCACCAAAATTCAGGCCGGGGAGGAGCACCCTGTCTCCCTGGCCGCGAAATAAAAAAGTAAATGTAAAAAAACACACACACACACAGACGTGATAGGCTACGTAACGATTTACGTAGCCTATCACGGCTAGATTTCCAAAGTCAGCCGTGATAGGCTACGTAAATCATTACGTCGCCTATCACAGGTGACTTTGAAAAAAAAAGTGCGTACGCAAATGGCGGCGCCCATGGGCGCCGCCATTTGCATTCCTTATTTGGGCCCAGGTAGTCTACGTAAAGATTTACGTAGACTACGGCGAAAATAAGTGCAACGCAAATAGTGTTTCCTTATTTTCGCCGTAGTCTACATAAATCTTTACGTAGACTACCCGGGCCCAAATAAGGAACGCAAATGGTGGCACCCTTGGGCGCCGCCATTTGCGTACGTGCTTTTTCTTTTTTCAAATCACCCGTGATAGTCTACGTAACATTTACATAGCCTATCACGGCTGACTTTGGAAATCTAGCCATGATAGGCTATGTAAATCGTTACGTAGCCTATCACGTGTGTGTGTTTGCTTGTTTTTTACATTTACTTTGTAATGGCGGTGGTGGCAGCCCCCACCCCCGCCCCCACCCCCGCCGAACCGCCGCCGAACTGCTGCCGGGACCCGCCGCCAAGAGGGACATTAGCATGAGGTAAGTCCCATCCCGGGGGGTGGCAGGGGCGTGGCGGAGAATTTCACCGCCAATTTCGGGGGACTTACCCCGAACGCATTCGGCCTCCCCGAGATTCATGGAGAAATTCTCCGCCATCCCTACTTCAAACAACCTAATTAATTGGTTTTCCATAACTTGGTGACTGAGAAACTAATTGCTTGTTATAGTAATAACGTGTGTGTGTGTGGAGGGGCATTATTTGAAACCATCCTTACTTATTCCTCTTCTTTATAACCATCGGGAGAAACAAAAGGGATTCTCCCAAATGAAGTAACAATGAAAAGAAGCAATTTCCCAACTGCTTTTGTATAACTGGGTACAGAACTTATATTTTTTTCAGTACAGAAAACTGATTTTTCAGATCAGCTAACTTGCTTTGGTTATTTTCGTCCTAGAGCATAAAATAAGGTCATGCTTTTTCTTTTATTTTTCTTATATAAAGCTGTGCCCCCCCCCCCCTCGGGCATACATTTTAAACAACACATGGACTGCAAGAAGTGGCAGATCAAAGTGCTTCTATTACACTGCTACAATACATGCTCTAAAGCTTACTGCTAGGAGTTGTAATAGGTGTATGTCCATATCACTACTACATCCCCCACCAGAAGTGCCATCTGCAGTTCCAGCCTCATATTCAGAAGGGCATCAAACTAAATGGAATTACTGGGAGAGACCAATCATGATGACTCCATCACATAAAGGATGTCAGAGCTAAAAGGATATATTTTGCTAGCTAATAGGAGAGGGTTAAGAATTTTACATTGATTGTACACAGGAAATTGCATCCGTTAGATAGCTGTTCACAGCACATGGTGTTGAGCCTCATAGTTTAAATCCCATTAAAGCTGTGTCACAAACCAACAACATCAGAACATTTCAGAGGTAAGGGCACCGCTCTGTCCTTAACTCAAGTTAACTCATAAAAAAAATGTAGGAAATTGCAGCTGCATCATGACCTCAACGCAGTCCCATTTAACTTAAGTGGATTGGGGGAATTGCTACAGTTCAATACATTCTGTGTGATCATTTGGACACCCACTCTCCTTTTAAAGATCAGCAGTTAGTCTTAAAAATGTCTATGAGACCAGATCAAAGGATTTGTGCTAGAATTTAGAGCCCATTCCTCCTTCTGCAGGTGTCCCTTAACGAACGGTGCTGGCGAATGTCATAGCCCTATCCAGTGTAATACATGTCCTTTATTTCTTCTGCTTCTACTTCAGAGAAAATAATGGGTATCAGTTCTGTTTAAGGATGAGCTGAAACTACTCACAGGTTTGGGGGAACATTTAACAGAGTCTAAAAATGCTTCCCTTTAACAATTGTTGAGCACTCCATAAGAGAAACTTCACCTATTAATTTACATTGCCCTCTTACTTCCACTTTTAATTGGCTTTGTTTGCCTTGAATGATAACAGGGTGTAAATAAATCTTATTGGCTGCATAGCATTGTGACAGCACACTGTGCACTACATGATCTCTGATTGGCTTGGATCATCTAGGTGATTAATCCAGGAAGGAAAAAGAAGCGGTAACCAAGGTGGGGGAGAAACTGAAGCAGCAGCAGCCAGGGAAAACAATGGTATTGACTAGAAGCAAATAAATATAAATATTGAGATAAAGTGTTTCAGGGAAAATGTTCTAGTCCTTTGAAATCACTATTTTCAGCCCACAAAACAAAGCTGGATAATATTTGGCACAGGTGAGTTCTGTTAGGGTTAGGGATGGGCAGATTCCCTACCTGCTGGTCTGTGGGGAATGCACCCGCAGGGGGGAGGTGATCCGTTCCTCCCCCCGGAATCCTCTTTGGCCAGCACTGCTCCATGGTGATTCCACGGAGCTGCTGGCCGGCTCCGAAATACCAGCAATATGGCCGCCATGCCGTATCGCTGGCTGAAGAGGTCTGACTGCGGATGCAAATGGTGTCTGGGATGCCATTTGTGGCCGTAAAGTCCTTAGTTTGAGGTAAATGCAGCCATAAATGGCTGCATTTAGCTTAAACTAAGACCTTTATGGTCACAAATGGCATCCCGGACGCCATTTGTGTCCCTGCTTTTCATTCACGTGATAGGCCACGCAAGTATTTGCATAGCCTATCGCATGAAAAAACAGGGCTGCAAATGGCATCCGCCATTTGTGTCCCTGTTTTACGTATCACTGGCAATCCGGATCCAGAGGATCCGGCTGAAGAGGATTCTGTGGGGAGGCGGAGGTAAGTGTTCTGTTCTGCCACAGACTCCAGGGGACTCATTGGAGTCTGTGGTGGAATTCTCCACCATCCCTAGTTATGGTAGCTCTTAGGGATGTCAGAGAATTCCACCACGGATCTCGGGGGGGCCGAATGCCAGCGCATTCGGCCCCCTGAAATCAGTGGCGGAACGGTCTGCCCCCCCGCCCCCCTCGGAACGAGACTTACCAATGGCGGATCTTCCTGGCGGTGGCGGCTCTGCCAGCAGCTCCACCGGCGGCTCAGCGGTGGCGGCTGCAGTGGCCAGTCTTCCGACCGGCTGCCACCACCGCCATTTCCAGTTAAAAAAAAAAAAAGACATGATAGGCCAAATAAAGATTTACGTAGCCTATCATGGCTAGGTTTTAAAAAAAATGTGATAGGCTACGTAAATCTTTACGTAGCCTATCAGGGCTGACTTAAAATAAAAAAACAACGCGCGTACGCTACGCTATTTGCGTTCCCCTTATTTTCGCCATCTTAGTCTACGTAAATCTTGACGTAGACTAAGACATGCCAAAATAAGGAATGCAAATGGCAGCGGCCGTGGCCGCTGCCATTTGCATACGTGCGTTTGTTTGTTTTTAAGTCAGCCATGATAGGCTACGTAAACATTTACGTAGCCTATCATGGCTGACTGCAGGGACGCAAATGGCGGTGGCTACGGCCACCGCCATTTGCGTCCCTGCTAGCCAGCGGCTGGATGTCCAGCTGCTGGCGGAGCCGGCCGGTGGCTCCACAGAATCCCTGCAGAGCACAGCCGGCTGGCCAGGATTCCAGGGGGGGGGAGGAACGGAGCACCTCTCCCCCATCCAGGATTCCGGAGGGAGGGACGGAGCCCCCCCCACCATCAACATAATCCGCGAAAGGTAAGTGACTTTCGTACATCCCTAGTAGCTCTACAAACTGGTGTAGTAGCACCTGGTTCCCCAAAATACAAGACTACGCCTTAACAACATTCCATTGACTAGAAAAGCAATCTGTCTACATGAGGAGGTTTAGGTCACAGTCTGTAAGGTGTGGTTTCCAAGACTATCAGACTGGAGAATCTGGCAACCAAACCTTCTTACTGTCCCACTGTGGCAGCTTCTAGGAAGAGTGGGGAGTTGCTCCAGCCACATTATCATTTTTGTTTTTGTTTTTTCCTGCAACTTTTCTAGGGATGGGTGGCTCTGTCAAACTTGGTCCCATTGAGGGTCTTGTTTTTTCACCACCGAGCTCATTCAATCCCAGTTCCGTACAGATTTGCTGCTATAGGATGAAATGTGCTGCTCTAGGGTGTGGTGATGGTCACAGACACAGATGGTTTTAAATGGACAAATTCATGGGAGATAAAGCTATAAATTGCTAGTATTCTGAGGGCTATATGCTACCTCCAGGATCAGAGGCAGCGTACTTCTGAATCCGAGTTGCTGAGGAAAATGAGCAGCAGGGTGCTATTGCATTCATGTCCTGCCTGTGGAGTTCCCATAGTTGGTCACTGTGTCAAACAGGAAATGTGTGTGTGTATATACAGTGGGGTCCGCGGTGGCTTAGTGGTTAAGACGCTGAACTGCAGACTGGAAGGTCGGCAGGTCAGCAGTTCGAGACCCGAGTGCTGCGTGACGGAGTGAGCTCCTGTCTTCAGTCCCAGCTCCTGCCAACCTAGCAGTTCGAAAGCAAGAAATTGCAAGTAGATAAATAGGTACCGCTTCGGCGCGAAAGGTAACAGCATTCCGTGCACCTCCATGTTCAGTCATGCCGGCCACATGACCACAGAAGCATCTTCGGACAGCGCTGGCTCTTCGGCTTAGAAACGGGGATGAGCACCTCACCCTAGAGTCGGACACGACTGGTTGGGGACACCTTTTATATACAATGGGGAGGGGGAGAGAGAGATAATTCTGATATGAGAACTAGTGAAATGGGTAGGATGTAATCATTCTGTAGTGAAATCTGGTCTGATGGAGATCCGATGGCATCCCTAATCTCACAATTTATTGGAGACCCAGACTTTCCATACCTGTGTTGTCTCCAGATTGCCAGCTTTGACATAGCTGTTCATAGTTAGCCTGTAGATGGTGAAGTTCAGTGTGCTTTAGTTATTCTTATCAACTTTTCTGTCTGGTGGTGGTGGTGGCACAGCTTAGCCTGGATAAACAGGGAAGATAATGTCTTTTGCTAGCAAGTATGTTGAACCTCATAACGAATTGTGATCTACAAAACTCCTTGAAGTGATGCAATGTTGCTATTGAAATGGAATGAGATGTGAGGAAGAGAGCCATGCCTCCAGCCATAAAAAGCAAACTGCTATGTTATGTTAAGTCATACCAAGTGGAACACTGATTTCATAACAGGTGGGGGTACATGCTAAGAGATGTACAGAAGGAAGTGTTTCACGAGGTCCACAGACAGTGAACAAATGGGATGTAAACCATTTGAGAGCAGAAATAGTATATCAGTAGTGGTATACAGTGTCCAGATATACAGATGAGTGAAAGCAGAAGAAAAAGTTGAAAAGGGAGAAAAGGAAAAAGGGCAGGCAAAACTGCAGCTGAAGTAGAAACTATATGTACCATTACATACCCTTGGAAGGAACTCAAGGCATGAATTAAGGGCAAAGTGAAATGTTTGGCATTTCATACTATTTGTTCAAGATCATGTGCACCCAGATTGCTGCAGAAAGTGTCTACTGCATCCATGTACAAAGAGCCATACCGTTTTAAACTTAGAAAATAAGGGTAGCTTGATCTATCCATGTTCAACACTTTATGGCTGCAAGAATAATTGATGGCTTGCATATTTAAATAAGCCATCAGAGATTTAACAACAGTGCTGGAACTTTCATTTCACCTCATATCTCTTCAAACACCAAAGAGTCAGTTCATCACACATTCAATTGTCAGTTGCCAAAATGCACAGTAATTGGGTATGGAAGGGATGAGATGATGGGCATGCATGTGTGAACAAGGCCACCATCTTTTCCTAGAGATATAGTTGAAGGTCTCAAAAGCTGCTTTTGTCCTCAGAGCCCTCCCCCCGATCTGCTCAGTAATGACAGAAAGGCAACCCTCATGTGCTCCAAAGCATTCATTTCTCTGTTGCCGCTTCACATGTTCCAGAGTTCAATTCTAGGGATGGGGGAGAATTTCTCCCCGAAACTTTGGGGGGCCGAGTGCCAACGCATTTGGTCCTCCGAAGGTTGTTCGGGGAGAAATTCTCTGCCCCCCCGCCCCCCCCCCCGGGATGGGACTTACCTTTCACGAATGTCCCTCCCGGCGGCGGGTCCCGGCAGCGGTTCGGCAGGTCTTCGTCAGGGGTGGGGGCAGCAGCCGGTCTTTTGACCGGCTGCCGCCACCGCCATTACAAGAAAAGTAGAAAAAAAAACGCCCCTGTGATAGGCTACGTAACGATTAACGTAGCCTATCACGGCTAGATCTGCAAAGTCAGCTGTGATAGGCTATGTTAATCGTCACGTAGCCTATCACGGGTGACTTTGAAAAAAAAAAAAAGTGCGTACGCAAATGGCGGCCCCCATAGGGAGGTGCCATTCGCATTCCTTATTTGGTCCCTGTAGTCTACGTAAAGATTTACATAGACTATGGCGAAAATAAGGGCAACGCTATCCCTATGTGGGCCGCCATTTGCGTACGCGCTTTTTTTTTTTTTTTCGAAGTCACCAGTGATAGGCTACGTGATGATTAACATAGCCTATCACAGCTGACTTTGCAGATCTAGCCATGATAGGCTACGTTAATCGTTACGTAGCCTATCACAGGGGCGTTTTTTTTTTCTTTTGAAGTTTGCGGCCGGGGAGACGGGGCGCTTCTCCCCGGCCTGAATTTCGGCTGGGTGAGGCGGGAAGCCTCCCCCCCGGCCTGAATTTCAGCCGGGCGAGGAGGGAAGCCTCCCCCCCCGGCCTGAACTCCAGGGGGAGCAGCGAAGCACCTCTCCCCCACCGCAAAGCAAGCTGCGAGACCAGGTAAGTGACTTTCGTGCATTCCTATTCAATTCTAGCATAAAAAAGAGGTTCAAGATCACCCAATTTATCATAGCAGAATGCCCAGGGAATCCTGAACATTAAATATTGTCTGATGTTGGAGGATGGGAACACATATTTATTATTTATTATTAACATCGTATACCTTCTTATCTGCTAAAAAGCCATAAAGGCAGTGTACAACTTTTAAAATCAATTAAAAAAAACTATAATAACAACAAGAACAATACAAGCGTTAAAACTACACATTTTAAAAAGGCTAAATGAAAAAAAAGCATCTTCACACCTTTTCTAAAGGAGAAGAAAATGTGGGCGTGGTGGCTGATCTTAGTTTGTGATGGAGTGCATTCCATAACTAGGGAACAATAGACCTTTCATACATGCCCAACAAACTGGCATCTGCAGGGAATGGTACCCTCAAAAGTAGGGCTGTCCATGGACCCCCCCGATTCAGTTCAGATGCCGCTTCAGATCATCTGAAGTGACCCCTATCCACCTTGGATCGATTTGGGCTCCATCCCCTTCAACTTGGATCTGAATCTGAAGTGAGATTCGGATATCCGGATTGCCCGTTTTTGGCATTTTCCCATTGACTTGCATGGGAAAACACAAATGGTCTTTAAAAAAAAAAAGTTTTTAAGATACATAGATAACATCTGGGGATCTCCCCACCCTCCTGGAGAGGAGGCCACCTACAAAATTTTGGGCAGTTTGGCCCAGTGGTTTTTGTGTTAGATGGAATTAAAATCTGATGTTTTGCACAGAAACTTTAAAAGCAAAGAGCTGTAACTTCTCCCTTTTTCCATATATGCATATGGCACCTTGACCCATCCCAGCCTCCCTGGAGGGCATTCCACCCCCCAAAGCCCAGGCAATTTTGCCCACTGGCTTGTGTGCTAGGTGCAGGTGAAATTTGATGTTTTCCTCAGAAACTCCCAAAGCAAAGAGCTACAACTTCTCCTGGTTTCCATGGATGGGCGATACCTGGGCCCCTCCCAGCCCCCCTCAAGGGCATCCCACGTGCCAAATTCCAGGCACTTTGGAACACTGGCTTGTGTGCAAGGTGCTGGTGAAATTCATTTTTTTTCCATACAAACTCCCAAAGAAAGAAGTCGTGCATGACTTCTCCCTGTTTCCACAGACATGTGTGAAACCTGGGCCCCTTCCAGCCCCCCTTGAGGGCATCCCACTTGTCAAATTCCAGGCACTTTGGCCCACTGGCTTGTGTGCTACATGCAGGTTGAATTGGATATTCCCAGAAACTCAGACCAAACTCAGAGGGAAAGTAGGGATGTATCTTACCTTTTTGCGGATTGCGTTCGTGGTGGGGAGGGAGGTGCTCCATCCCTCCCCTTGGAATCCTCAACGGGTGGGGAGGCGATCTGGTCCTCCCCCCCAGAATCCTCAATGGCCAGCTCTGCTCTGCGGCGGCTCCGCAGAGCAGCCGGCCAGGGCCATCTGCAGCCGGATTTCCAGCCGCAGACCGGCTGGTGCAGATGCAAATGGCGGCCTCCATAGCGGCCGCCATTTGCATCCAGCCAGGGAGCCGTGATAGGCTATGTAGGTCTTTATGTAGCCTATCATGGCTGGGTAAAACAAACAAACAAAAAGAATGGCGTACGCAAATGGCGGTGGCTACAGCAGCTGCCATTTGCATTCCTTATTTTTCTCCGTTTTAGCCTACATAAATATTTACGTAGGCTAAAGTGGCGAATAAAAAAGGAATGCAAATAGCGCCCACTACGCTATTTGCATTCCCCTTTTTTTCGCCGTAATAGTCTACGTAAATATTTATGTAGACTAAAACGGCGAAAGATAAGGAACGCAAGTGGCCGCCGCGGTAGCTGCTGCCATTTGCGTACGCTTTTTTTTTTTTTTTTACAGCTATGATAGGCTACATAAAGTCTTATGTAGCCTATCACGGCAAAGACCAGAATGCAAATGGCGGCCACGGCAGCTGGTCGAAAGACCAGCCACTGCCGCTGCTGGAGCCACTGCTGTCCGGAACATCTGCCCAGGTAAGTCTCGTCCCGGATCCGTGGGGGGTGGGGTGGGAGGTGGTAGGCTGTTCCACCATGGATTTCGTGTGACCAAATGCCAGTGCATTTGGCCTCACTGAAATCCATGGTAGAATTCTCCACCATCCCTAAGGGAAAGTGTGTTGAAGCAGAAGTCACTGTCCCTAATCTCTGGTGCAGGTTTCTCTGAAGTGCAAACCAACAGTATTCAGAAGAATCACCAGCTTATCCTCTCTATGGCTGAATACACACATTACCTGGCAGGCAGGCTGGAAGAGGGTTTTTTTTTTAAATCTGCTTTTGTTTCTTTCTAGCACACCCTAAATGGGTATTTTGAATGTATCTTGAATGAACACGGTCAGTGCCTAGCCCAGAGGGGCCACTGATTTTTGAAAGCTGGAAACCTCCACCTGGTGGACCCATACTTCCCCCAACCCATCTTCTCCTAAGCCTAAGCCTCTTGGGGGTGAGAGATGGAGTGTTTGCAGGAGTTCAGACAGCACTACCAGCCTTATGCTTGCCCCTGCTGCTGGCTTGATGGGATGTGGGGGCCTCTTCTCCAAGCAAGACCGATTGGTACTTCCTCCTTAAGTTCAGGAGCAGGCTTCTGATGCTGTAGTGCCCTGGCTGTTTCACCCTGCTCAGAGAAGCCTTGCATCAGTGGCACACAGCAGTGCTGGGATCTGCTCCCAACACAGAATGGTCCCACACAATGCTGCCATGATGTTTTGGGGGAGGAAGAGATGCAGACTGCCTGCCTTGAGTCTGGATGGGCACCACATGAGTGGGGGGAACAACAGAAGTAGGGGTCTACGAAACCCTGCTTAACTGGCTCTGCTGAGCTCCGCAGGTGGGGGGAGGGGCTCCATCCCTCCCCCCGGAATCCTTGCTGGGGGGGAGGCGCTCCGAGCCTCCCCCCCGGAATCCTGACTAGCTGGCTTCGCTCCGCGGCCAAGCTGCAGAGCCACCAGCCAGCTCCAGCCTCCAGCAGCCAGATATCCAGCTGCTGGGCAGCCCTGCAGGGACCCAAATGGAGGCTTTCGTAGCCACTCTCATTCGCATCCCTGCAGTGAGCCGTGATAGGCTACGTAAATATTTACATAGCCTATCACGGCTGCGGGAAAACCCCAGCGTATGCAAATGGCAGCAGCCACTGCCATTTGCGTACGCTGGGTTTTTTTCCCCCCTGCCGTGATAGGCTACGTAAATATTTACGTAGCCTATCACGGCAGGGGGGGAAAAAACCCAGCATACGCAAATGGCGGTAGCCGCCGCCATTTGCATATGCTGGGGTTTCCCCCCCCCCCACCATGATAGGCTATGTAAAGACTTACGTATAGGGATGTCAGAGAATTCCGCCATGGATCTCGGGGAGATCTCTGCTTTGGGGTTCCCCCACCCCGAAATTGGTGGCAGAAAGGCCTGCCCCCCCCCACCCTGGGACAAGACTTACCTGGGACTTACCTGGGGCGGATCGTCCGGGCAGCGCTGGCTCCGGCGGCAGCTCAAATGGTAGTTCAGCAGCAGCGGTGGCCGGTCTTCCGAACGGCTGCCGCCACCGCCATTTCCAGTTTAAAAAAAATAAAAAAGACATGATAGGCTACGTAAAGATTTACGTAGCCTATCGCGGCTAGGTTTTTTTTAAAAAAAACGTGATAGGCTACATAAATGTTTACGTAGCCTATTATGTCTGACTTTTTTTTTAAAAGAAAACCGTGCGTATGCAAATGACGGTTTGGCAAGTCTTAGTCTACGTCAAGATTTATGTAGACTAAGACGGCGAAAATAAGGGGAACGCAAATAGCCATTTGCGTACGCGCATTGTTTTTTTTTTAGTCAGACGTGATAGGCTACGTAACCATTTACGTAGCCTATCACGGCTGATTGCAGGGACACAAACGGTGGCGGCTACAGCTGCCGCCACTTGCGTCCCTGCTAGACAGCAGCCGGATATCCGGCTGCTGGTGGAGCCAGCCGGCGGCTCCACGGAATCCCCGCGGAGCGAAGCTGGCCGGCGAGGATTCCGGGGGGAGGGATGGAGCACCTCCCCCCCCAGCAGAACCCGGCAGAGCCAGGAAAGTGGGGTTTCATACATCCCTATCGAAAAGGTATGTGACTTTCATACATCCCTACGCAAATGGCATCCTGAGTGGGGGACGCCATTTGCATTCCTATGGTAGCCCGTGATAGGCTACATAAGTATTTACGTAGCCTATCAGGGCTAAAGCAGGGACGCAAATGGCGTAGGGGACGCCATTTGCGTCCCTGCTTTAGTTGTGATAGGCTACGTAAATATTTACGGAGCCTATCATGGGCTACCTAGGGATGGACAAACATCCCTTACCTGTTCTCGAAGCTTGCTTCGCAGTGGGGGGGGAGCTCTTCGGTTCTCCCCCCGAAGTTCAGGTGAGGGGGGGGAGGCGCCCCGCCTTGCCTGGCCGAAATTCAGGCCGGGGGGGAGGCACCCCATCCCTCGCCAGCGAAATTCAGGCTGGGTAGAAGCGCCCCGTCTACCCAGCCGCGAAAAAAAAAGTAAACACACACACACACACACCCATGATAGGCTACGTAACGATTTACATAGCCTATCACGGCTAGTTTTCCAAAGTCAGCAATCATAGGCTACGTAAATCGTCATGTAGCCTATCACGGGTGACTTTGGGGGAAAAAAAAAAGCGCGTATGCAAATGGCGGCGCCCCATGGGACAGGGGTAGTCTACGTAAAGATTTACGTAGACTATGGCAAAAATAAGGGAATGCTATTTGCGTTGCCCTTATTTTCACCATAGTCTACGTAAATCTTTACGTAGACTAGACATGCCAAAATAAGGAACGCAAATGGTGGTGCCCACGGGCCACCACCATTTGCGTACGCGCTTTCCCCCCCCCAAGTCACCCGTGATAGGCTACGTGACGATTTACGTAGCCTATCATGGCTGACTTTGGAAATCTAGCCGTGATAGGCTATGTAATCGTTACGTAGCCTATCACGGGTGTGTGTTATTTTTTTTTACTTTACTTTTTTTTTTGTAATGGCAGCGGCGGCAGCCAGTCAGGAGACCGGCTGCCGCCCCCGACGAAACGCCGCCGAAACATCACCGGGACCCGCCACCAGGAGGGACATTCACAGGAGGTAAGTCCCATCCCGGGGGGGGCGGGGGGCCGGCGGAGAATTTCCCCACCAATTTCGGAGCAGAGCCAGCCGGGCAGGATTCCGGGGGGGAGGAATGGATCGCCTCCTCCCGCATCGAGGATTCTGTGGGGAGGACCGGATCTCCTCCCCCCACCTGTGGAACCCCGCGGAGCCAGGTAAGTGGGGTTTTGTACACCCCCAGTCCTCAGCCACCCCCTAAGTAAGTTATGTCCAAGAAACCCAACTCCAACCCATGATAATTTTTCAGAAATTTCTTCACTATTGAATTTCTTTTCAAAAGCAGTTTCTTTTCTAAGAAATTGAATGAGAATGGTCAAAAAATGTGGGAGAAATTTTCAGCAGAGCACTAGTGAGGGCCACAGTCAGGGAAATGAAGTTTTGCCTCTGATCATACAATAGAATCACAGACTAGAATAGAATCATAGAATAGTAGGTTTGGAAGGGGCCTACAAGACCATTGAGTCCAACTCCCTGCTCAATGCATGAATCCAAGTCAGAGCATCCCCGACAGATGGCTGTCCAACCACATCTTGAATGCCTCCAGTGTGGGAGAGCCCACCACCTCCCTAGGTCATTGGTTCCATTGTCGTATTGCTCTAACAGTCAGGAAGTTTTTCCTGATATTCAGCTGGAATCTGGCTTCCTGTTCCTGGAGCCCATTATTCTGTGTTCTGCACTCTGGGATGATCAAGAAGAGATCCTGGCCTTCCTCTCTGGGACAATCTTTCAAGTCCTTGAGGAGCACTGTCATATCTCCCCTCAGTCTTCCCAAGGCTAAACTTGCCCAGTTCTTTCAGTCTCTCTTCATAGGGCTTTGTTTCCGGTCCCCTGATCGTCTTTGTTGCCCTCCTCTGAACCCTCTCCAGCTTGTCTGCATCCTTCTTAAAATGTGATGCCCAGAACTGGACACAGTACTCCAGATGAGGCCTAAACAGTGCTGAGTAGTACTTCCTGGGATTTGGAAGCTATGCTTCTATTAATGCAGCCCAAAATGGCATTTGCCTGTTTTGCAGCCACATCACATTGTTGGCTCATATTCAGCTTGTGATCGACAAAAATTCCTTCTCACATGTAGTGTTGTTGAGCCACGTATCCCCCATCTGGTAACTGTGCATGCCATTTGGTTTCTTTTTTCCTAAGGGCAGAACTTGGCATTTATCCCTATTAAATGTCATTCTGTTGTTTTTTGCCCAGTGCTCCCGTCTATCAAGATCACTTTGAATTTTGTTTCTGTCTTCCAAGGTATTAGCTATCCCACCCAATTTTGTGTCATCTGCAAATTTGATCAGCATTCCCTGCACCTCCTCATCCAAGTCATTAATAGGGTTGGCGGAGAATTTCTCCCCAAAACTTCGGGGGGCCGAGTGCCAACGTGTTCGGCCCCCCGAACAAGTTTCGGGGAGAAATCCTCCGCACCCCCCCACCCCCCGCACCCACCACGGGACGGGACTTACCTTCGCCGAATGTCCCTCCCGGCGGCGGGTCCAGCCGGCTGTTCAGCGGGTGTTCGAGCGGGGCGGGAGCAGCAGCCGGTCTTTCGACCGGCTGCCGCCGCCGCCATTGCAATGAAAGAAAAAAAACAAAAACGCCCCCTGATAGGCTACGTGACGATTCACGTAGCCTATCACGGCTAGATTTGCAAAGTCAGCCGTGATAGGCTACGTCAATCGTCACGTAGCCTATCAGGGGTGACTTTAAAAAAAAAGAAAAAAAGTGTGTACGGATAATGGCGGCCCTCATAGGGAGCCGCCATTCCCGTTCCTTATTTGGTCACTGTAGTCTACGTAAAGATTTACGTAGACTACGGCGAAAATAAGGGCAACGCTATTTGCGTTGTCCTTATTTTCGCTGTAGTCTACGTAAACGTTTACGTAGACTACAGCGACTAAATAAGGAACGCGAATGGCGGCTCCCTATGGGGGCCGCCATTAGCGTAAAGTTTTTTTTTTTTTTTTAAAGTCACCCGTGATAGGCTACGTGACGATTGACGTAGCCTATCACAGCTGACTTTGCAGATCTAGCCGTGATAGGCTACGTGAATCGTCACGTAGCCTATCAGGGGGCGTGTTTTTTTTTTTAAACTTTTGCGTTCGCGGCTGGGCGAGGCGGGAAGCCTCCTCCCCAGCCTGAATTTCGGCCGGGCCGAGGCGGGAAGCCTCCCCCCCCAGCCGGAACTTCGCGGGGGGACCAGCAAAGCGCCTCCCCCGCACCGCGAACGTCCTTCGAGGACTGGTAAGTGACTTTCGTCCACCCCTAGTCATTAATAGGGATGACAGAGAATTCCGCCATGGATCACAGTGAGGCCGAATGCCAGTGCATTCGGCCCCCCGAACTCTGTGGCGGAACAGCCTGCCGCCCCGCCCTCCCCGTGGATCTCCCCCGGGACGAGACTCACCTGCGGCGGATCTTCTGGGCAGCGGCGGCTCCAGCGGCTGCCGGTCTTCCGACCGGCTGCTGCCGCCGCCATTTCCACTCTGGGAAAGAAAGAAAGAAAGAAAGAAAGAAAGAAAGAAAGAAAGAAAGAAAGAAAGACATGATAGGCTATGTAAAGATTTACATAGCCTATCATGACTAGGTTAAAAAAATTAAACACGACGTGATAGGCTACATAAAACTTTACGTAGCCTATCATGGCTGGCCGGGTTAAAAAAAACACAACCACGTACGCAAATGGTGGCGGCTACGGCCGCCGCCATTTGTGTTCCTTATTTTTGCCCTCTTAATCTATGTAAATATTTACGTAGACTATGATGGCGAAAATCAAGGGGAATGCAAATTTTTGGTTCCCCATTTTAGACTACGTAAATATTCATGTAGGCTAAAACGGGGAATAAAAAATGGGCGCAAATAGCGCCCGCTACGCTATTTGCATTCCCCTTGATTTTCGCCGTCATAGTCTACGTAAATATTTATGTAGATTAAGAGTGCAAAAATAAGGAACGCAAATGGTGGCAGCCATAGCCGCCGCCATTTGCGTACGCAGTTTTGTTTTTGTTTTTTACCCAGAGCCCTCCGCGGCTGGAAATCCAGCTGTGGGCGGCTCTGGCCTGGCCAGGCCTGGCCTGGCCGGCTGCTCCACAGAGCTGCCGTGGAGCACAGCCGGCCTCAGAGGATTCCGGGGGGGAGGAACGGAGTGCATCCCCCCTGTGGCAAGGATTCTGGGGGGAGGGACGGAGTGCCCCCCCATCAACATATTCTACGAACAGGTAAGTGACTTTCATACATCCCTAGTCATTAATAAAAATGTTGAAGAGCACTGGGCTCAGGACTGAGCCCTGTGGTACCCCGCTTGTTACCTCTCCCCAGTTTGAGAAGATCCCATTGATAAGCACTCTTTGAGTCCGATTCTGTAGCCAACTGTGGATCCACCGGATCGTTGTTTCGTCTAGCCCACTTTGAGCTAGTTTGCTCATCATGATATCATGGGCCACTATGTCGAAAGCTTTGCTGAAGTTGAGGTATATTATGTCCACAGCATTCCCATAGACCACAAGGGAGGTTACTTGATCAAAAAATGATATCATATTCATCTGGCAGGATTTGTTCTTGACAAATCCACGTTGGCTTCAAGTAATCGCTGCATAGTTTTCAAGGAGCTTACAGACTGATTGCTTTATAATCTGCTCCAGAATTTTCCTAGGGATGTCAGAGAATTCCGCCACGGATTCCAGTGAGGCCAAATTCTTTAGAATCTGCCCCCCCAGAATCTGTGGCAGAACAGCCCCCCACCCCCCGCAACCCCGCGGAATCCCTCCGGGACAGAACTTACCTGGGGCGGATGCGGCTGTGGCTCTGGAGCTGGCTCCGCCATTGCAGCCGCCATTTGCAGCCTTGCAGCCATGATAGGCTACATAAGTACTTATGTAGCCTATCACGGCAAACAGCAGGGATGCAAATGGAGGCCACTACGCCATTTGCATCCCTGCTCTTTGCCGTGATAGGCTACGTAAATACTTATGTAGCCTATCATGGGTGCTTGCAAGGACGCAAATGGCAGCTGCTACGACGGAGCCAAGAAGGCTGGGGAGGATTCCGGGGGGGAGGACGGAGCGCCTCCCCCCCACCGCTGATGCCCCAGTGCGGAGCCAGGTAAGGGATTCGTACATCGCTAAATTTTCCCAGGGATTGATGTCAGACTGACTGGTCTGTAGTTCCCAGGTTCCTCCTTTTTACCCTTTTTGAAGAGAGGAACAACATTAGCCCTCCTCCAGTCATCTGGCACCTCACCAGTCCTCCATGATTGCTCAAAGAGAATACACAGTGGTTCTGAGAGTTCTTCTGCCAGTTCCTTTATTACCCTAGGATAGAGTTCATCTGGCCCTGGAGATTTGAACTCATTGAAAGTAATTAGATGTTCCTTGACCATATGCCTATCAATCTCAAGTGGCAATCCTGCCCCTTCAGCCTGTACTTTGCCTTTGCCAAGTGGGTCATAGACCCTCTTTTGGGAGAAGACTGAGCCAAAGTAGGAATTGAGCACTTCTGCCTTTTCTTTGTCATCTGTTATCATTTTGCCATCCTTATTTAATAGCTGAACCACCATTTCTTTCCTCTGTCTTTTACTATGCACGTAGCTGAAGAATGCTTTTTGTTGCTTTTAGCATCCCTTGCTAACCTCAGCTCATTCTCAGCTTTAGCCTTCCTGATGCCACCCTTGCAATTCTGTGCTACCTGCCTATACTCTTCCTTTGTTGCTTGGCCTTCTTTCCACTTCCTATATGTGTACTTTTTTTTGTTTTCAGGTCATCTCTTAGCTTTTTGTGAAGCCACATTGGCTTCTTCTGTTGTCTTCCACCTTTTTTTCTTGTTGGAATTGTTCGTAATTGTGCCTTTAGAATTTCCTTTTTTAAAAAACTCCCACCCATCTTGGACTCCTTTTCTCATTAGAGTCACTTGCCATGGTTCGCTTGCCTTACTTATCATTGATCTGAGTTTATTCAAATCAGCTTTCCTAAAATCCAGGGTATGGGTTTGGCCACATTCAGCTTTCGTTACCTTTAGAACCAAGAACTCAAGTATAACATGGTCACTTTCCCCCAGAGTTCCTGTAACTGCTACTTTATCCACTAAATCATCTCTGTTGGTTAGGATCAAGTCAAGGATAGCCGATCCTCTAGTTCCTTCCTCTACTGTCCGTAGGAGGAAGTTATCGGCCACACAAGTCAGGAATTTCCTGGAGGGGCCATGTTTTGCAGAATTTCTCTCCCAACAAATATTGCGGATATTGAAGTCTCCCATTACTACTGCATCATGCTTCCTTGAAACATTGGTAATTTGCTTTTCAAAAGTTTCATCCTCATCTTCTCCTTGACTGGGTGGCCGGTAGTAGACTCCAGCCACCATGTTCCTTTTATTCTTTATTGCATTTATTTTAACCCATATGCTCTCGATGGGGATACCAAGCTCATCCTCCTGTATTTCTGTGCAGAGATAAGTATTTTTAACATACAGTGCAACCTCACCTCCCTTTCTGTTCCTCCTGTTCTTTTTGAACAAGTTCTATCCTTCAGTTGCTGTATTCCAGTCATGAGAGTCATCCCACCAAGTCTCAGTTATACAAGTCATAATTTCCCTCCTGCATTAAGAGTTCAAGTTTGTTCTGTTTGTTTCCCATACTCTGGGCATTAGTATATAGACATCAAAGACCATGTGCTTCATGGTCTGGCTTTCTTCCTACATGTTTCTGAAGATTATTATTGGGCACTATTAGTGCCGTTCTCTCTGCTGCAGTGCATGAGTCTTCGTTCATTGTTACCCCCAACTTTACATCTCCCTTCCCCACAGGATTCAGTCTAAAGCCCTCCTGATAAAGTTTTTCCCGCTGTGGCCAAACACATTCTTCCCAGCCTTTGTGAGGTGCAACCC
This sequence comes from Heloderma suspectum, assembly GCF_057233095.1. Lineage (NCBI taxonomy): Eukaryota > Metazoa > Chordata > Lepidosauria > Squamata > Helodermatidae > Heloderma > Heloderma suspectum. Next base: position 179,790,878 of record NC_139461.1, read on the forward strand.
ATCCCTTGCCAACAGTCCATCTTCCAGGAAGTATAGCCCATGGTCCCAGAATCCAAATCTCTCTCGTCGGCACCACCTTCATAGCCAGTCATTCACCCAGAGTATTTTTCTTTCCTTTTCTATCCCTCTTCTAACTACTGGAAGGATGGATGAGAAAACTATCTGGGCCCCAAAGTTCTTGAGTTTCCTTCCCAAAGCTTCAAAGTCTGCTGTGATTTCTTCGTGGCTCTGCTTGACAGTATCATTTGTTCCCACATGGATGAGAAGAAAGGGATACCTGTCAGTGGGCTTTATGAGTGCAGGCAACCCTTCAGTCACATGATCTTGCATCCTTAGTTCAGTTCCATTTTATGTGCTGGCTGCGGCAGTTTTCAATCCATTCCTGCTTTTGGCTCTTGTGTATTTACACAGAAGTAAGGGCATATCTTGCTTTTCTGGATTACAGTGTTATTTTGCTTACCCAGGTCTCTCTTTCTCGCTCTCTTTAATAATCCCTCCTTGCCTTTCATACAACCTCCCTCTGTTTCTCAGAACATATATTGAAAGCAAAGAATACCTTTCCATATCATCCCCCCCCCCCCGATATCTCTATAAGACTCAAAATATTACTGTTACTTGCAGGAACAATACACTTTGTTTTCCCATCTTATCTTTGTTCTGATGAGGCTTACACATGAATGCTTTCATTCAAGTCTGGAAAAAGGGGTTTTGCTTTTCTCTAGATGTCTAACAAAGGGAAAGGAAAAGCTAAAAGAGAATTGTTGACATTTTAAAAGCAGAATTAAGCACAATTTTGGTTGGTTGGTTGGTTGGTTGGTTTGTGTCAAACATCTCATCTGGGTGCTACTTGCTGAATTAATCTTCTAAGCCTACCAAAAACAACAGCAACAACCACCCTCTGTCTTTAATGTCCTCTAATTTATTTTGCTTGCAAGATTTCTCATGCTAAGCAGGCTTTAATGTCTCCAGACAGTGTTGACTGCACAATGAAGATCTGAAAACAATATGAAATATTCCATCTCTTTTAACCTAACCACTGAAACTGAGCTATTCTACTGAGGACAGGGTAGTGCTGTGACGAAAATGTCTCCCACATTTTTTGACCATTCACATTTAATTTGATAGAAAAGAAATTGCTTTCAAAAAGACCTTCAAAGGAGGAGAAATTTCAGAGAAATTCTCATGGGTTGGGTTTGGGGTACTTGTACTTACCTTACTTGTGAGGTGGCCAAGGAGTGTACATTACTGTCTTGTCTGTCATTGTACAGTAATCTCTTTGGCAGCCTTTAGCCTCCTCAGCTTCCCGCATTTCAGTTAAAGCCATCATGAGGAAGACATTGTGAGGCAATTCTTCCCATGGGGCTTTCTCAGTTCAGAAAGTGCAGGTGGCCCGGGAGCCTGCAGTGTGATCGAAATAGGCTGGAGAATTTTGAGAGGCCATTTGTGCACAGCTCAAGGACAGGGTAACATGCTGGTGCACTAAACAACACATTAGAAAATGTGCATTTTTTTAGGGATGGCAGAGAATTCCACCACGGATTCCAGTGAGGCCAGATCCGGCCCCCCGGAATCCATGGTGGAATGCCCCCCTGCCCCCCCATGGAATCCCCCTGGGACGGAATTTACCTGGGGCAGATGTGGCAGATGCGGCGGTGGCGGCAGTTCCAGTGGCGGCTGCTCTGCCGGCTGGTCTCCTGGCCGGCCGCAGCTGGGCTGCTGCAGCCGCCATTGCCGTCCTTGCAGCTGTGATAGGCTACATAAGTAATTATGTAGCCTATCACAGCTAACCCCCCCCAAAAAAACCCCAGTGAATGCAAATGGCAGCGGCTACAGCGGCCGCCATTTGCGTTCCCTATTTTTCACCATTCTGGCCTACATAAATATTTACATAGGCTAGAACAGCGAAAAATAGGGAACGGAAATGGTGGCCACCGTAGCCACCGCCATTTGCATACACTGGTTTTTTTTTGGGGGGATAGCCGTGATAGGCTACGTAAATACTTACATAGCCTATCATGGCAGTCTGGCTGGATGCAAATGACGGCCGCTACGGTGGCCACCATTTGCATCCACACCAGCCCATCCGCGGCCGGAAATCCAGCTGTGGATGGCCCTGGCCGGCTGCTCTGCGGAGCCGCCGCGGAGTGGAGCTGGCTGGGCAGGATTCTGGGGGGGTCACTGGATCACCTCCCCCCCAGTTGAGGATTCCAGGGGGAGGGATGGAGTCCCTCCCCCACACCACGAATCAATCCGCAGAAAGGTAAGTGAGTTTCGTACATCCCTATATTTTTTACAACGTGATTGGATCAGTGTAATTTTCAGTCACACATGGTAACTTATTTTTTAAAAAGGAACTTATTGCAAAAAGGCAAAACCTCAGCCTGAAATGTAATCCCCAAACAATGGCAAGCTGAAAGGTGTAAATCGAGGGTGGGGAAACTCTTTCAGCTTGAGGGCCAAATTCAATTTTAGAGAAGCCTTTGGGGGCCGCATTCCAGTGGTGGGTGAGGTCAAAGTGTGGTGTAGTGGCTAGCGTGTTGGACTGGGAGCCAGGAGATCTGGGTTCTAGTCCCCACTCAGCCATGGAAGCTCACTGGGTGACTTTGGGCCAGTCACAGACTCTCACCCAGCCCACTTCACAGGTTTGTTGTTATGAGGATAAAATGGAGAGGAGGAGGATTATTTATGGTGCTTTGGGTTCTGCAAAGAGGAAAAAAGGTAGGATATAAATGTAATACATAAATAAATAAATAAATTTCAAAGGGGTGAGGCCAAAACCACCAAAACTACCAGCAGATTTTAGCTTGAAGCTCTTATGACCAGCACCTAAACCTTTTTAGAATGGGGAAAAACTGCACAAAAGCCAGAAAGCCACCACACAATTAGCAGTCAGGTGAAGTGGGGTTGGGACAGGGAAAGGGGGGGTATGGCTGGAGAAACAGATTGGGACCCCTGGTGGGGCAACTTTGGCCTGTTAGCCTAAGGTGCCCCACCTTGATGTAAACTAGAGCTGTGCACAAATGGCATCTCAAAATTCTCTGGCCTATTTGTGGCCAGGAAAATTGAGGGGACAATTTCACCAAATTCCTCCTAGAGGAGGAGAAATTCTCCAGCAGTTTCTCATAGACCGGACTTGCTATTGGCAGGGGTTGTAACACAGCTTCTGTCTTTTTTTCCTAAGGGTTTTTGGTTTATTGCACTGCTTCTATAAGTGACAACAGCATCAACTGTATTGAGGCCTCCACTTTTCTGAGGCAGAATTTTGAATTTGTTTTGGTGCTATTTTTGAGCTTATCTAAACACTGCAAAGTGGACCAGGGTGCTGTGTGTGTTTTCTCTCTCTATTGCCCATCTTTCTATTGCTCTGCAGCCTCCCAGGCCACCCACATTTCCTGAACTGAAAAGGCCCAATGGGAGGAATTCCCTCATGACGTCTTCCTCATGTTGGCTTTAACTGAAGTGCAGGAAGCCAAAGAAGCTACAGGCTGCCACAGAGATTACTTTACAATGACAAACAAGACACTCATGCACACACCTCAGCCACCTCCTAAGTAAGGTAAGCCTCCAAACCCAACCCATTAGAATTTCTCTGAAAATTCTCCTCCTTTGAATTTCTTTTCAAAAGCAATTTCTTTTCTATCAAATTGAATGAGAATAGTCACCAAAAAATGTGGGAGAAATTTTCGGCACAGCACTAGTGTAAACCAACATATGAAATGGTTTGTCCTGAATCCATCCATGTATGCATGGCAGCACTCACATTTACCCTTCCTGAGCAGGTGATTGGTGCTGCCACAGATTATCTGATGGAGAAGGAAAGGACTAGATCATCCCCCATGCTTCAGGCACACCATCCTGAGAAAGTGAACAGTGCTATTGCTGATTGTCTGATGGAGCTGTGTGTGTGCAGCCCCAGCTATTCCATTGAGCAGGGGAAATATGAACACATCACTTTTCTTTACTGCACAGTTCCTCATTCAACTAGTGGCATCCACAGAGAAGCTGGCTTGTACAAGGACTGGAACAATAAGACAGGTTTGGGGTTAATACAAAGGCCACAATTTCATCACTGGTTATTAGAAGGATCTGTAATGAGATGGACTCTATGCAACTGTCTACTTCCATCCCCCAGTAGAGGTATTACAGGGCTGGAGCAAGACCTCCTGACATGTGAGGCAGGACAGTATGTTGCCCCCTCTCCCCATCCGTGCCACTGCCACACTCATCCTCCTCTCCCCTAGCTGCAGCTGCCATCTGACTCCCCTTAACTGCCTTGCTCTGAAGGGTTCTTCATCAGATCAAAGGGAGGTGGCACTGGAGAGACTGCCTGTGCCATGGCAGTGCAGGCAATTTACAAGGCCACCTCAGACAGAAAGAACCCCTCAGAGCAAGGCATTTGGACCAGGCAGGCCCTCTGGAGAGCTGTGTTGGCACTTGGTGTAGCAAGGAAGCAGGCAACAAGACTCCCAAGAGATCCCACCTCCCTGATGCCTCACTCTGAGGAGTATGTGAGGCATTGGGCAGGTGCTCAGAGTGAGGTATAGGGAAGGGGGCAGCAACCACGTCAGAGAGCCATGCCAACTGCTTTCTGCAGTAGGAGAAAGTGAGCTGCTTTCATGAATGAACATATAAATGAATGATACATTTCTGGCCATTCGTAGCACTGATCCAGACTAATTTAGTTGCACATAGGTCCCACTGACATCAGTGGAACTGTAGTCCTGACTAAATCTTCTGCATTCATTTCAGCTGGGACCTAACTGTGACTGACAGTGTGAACCTATCCATATCTACTCAGAAGCAAGTCCTATTGAGATCAGTGAGACTTAGCCTCAGGTAAGTGTGGGTAGGATTGCAGCTTTAGTCTAGATTCAACCTATTGGTTATGATTCTTATCAACAATTAAATGTGCATGTAAACTAGGCATGCTTGCCAAAGGCAGTTACCCATGTACTGAAAGAAGAGGAAGAGGAAGAAGAAGAGGCATTTCACCTCTGTTGATAAAAATTCTACAGTTATTACTAGGTATACAGACATTACTTTAACAAATGTTCTCAAACTTCAATGTTTTCTGCAGTTGAATCTTGAATGTATTCAAGAGCAGACCTTTGAACCTTACATAAAATTTTGCCTGAGCCTCCACTGAAAACTTAAAGTGATTTCCCCACTCCCAGTAAGACACCACTGTGAAATCTTTGTCGGCATGCAATTGTAAAATCCTAATAGCAGTTGTTATAATACTCATTTCAACTTGGTTGTTCTGGCCATTTTCCAAGTTAATTAGTCTGGTGCCTATTAAAATTGGTGTTTGCCAATGGACACCTCTGAGTGGTCTTTGCAATTATCTCAGCAGGCCTTAAAATACAAACCCTTGGGCTGCTGTGTAAAAATAGCAAAAAATGAGTTTTTTTGTACCTGCTCCTGCAAAGAGCATTCTTCTGCTTCATTTCATTTGTTTTCTCATTTTTCATATAATTGTATCCAATTTTGTGTGTGTGTGCTAAGCTCACCAATCACATTTTTATGTAGGATTCAGTATTCTCTTCATGAGATGATTACAGTTCCAAAACTGAAGTGATATACTATGCTGGGATGAAAATAAAGGGGGGGAGGAATACCAAAGGCAAAGGTCTACAGTGACTTTACTCAAAGGTGCTACTGTTTCTACTAGTAGTAGTATTGTTCCAATGAAATGAGGTCTTTGATTTAACTTGCCTGGTTGTCATTCTCTAATTTGTCTGCATTAGGGTTGTACAGGATTGAGAAGTATGCTCCCAATATATCCCTTGAAGACTGAGATGCAGGAATGAAAGTTGTTTTGTAATTCTATATGATTAGTTTGAAACCGCATCTTTTTTTTTTAAGTCAGGGTGGAAAGATGTCAAATATAATGTATCCCTTGAGCATTGCCATATCACAATGAAAATTGGCATGTATATATTTCCAACATAATCCTTTGTTGTGTATGTGTGTGCATGCATGCATGCACATGTGTTTTGGTGTTCAAACATCAGCTAAATCATGTGTGTGTGTGTGTGTGTGTGTGTATATATATATATATATGCAGAGGGCCACGGTGGCTTAGGAGTTAAGATGCTGAACTGTAGACCAGAAGGTCGGCAGGACAGCTGTTCGAGACCCGAGTGCCGCGTGACGGAGAGAGCTCCCGTCTTTGGTCCCGGCTCCTGCCAACCTAGCAGTTCAAAAGCAAGGAATTGCAAGTAGATAAATAGGTACCGCCTTGGTGGGAAAGGTAACAGCGTTCTATGCACCTCGGTGTTCAGTCATGCCGGCCACATGACCACGGAAGCGTCTTCGGACAGCGCTGGCTCTTTGGCTTAGAAATGGAGATGAGCACCACACCCTAGAGTCGGACACGACTGGCTGGGGACACCTTTACCTTATATATATATATATATATATATATATATACATACACACACACACACACACAGAGTATGTGTGTGTGAGTGTGTGTGAGTGTGTGTGTGTATATATATATATATATATATATATATATGAGAAAATATTAAAATTTTAAATTGGGATGTGCATTGACACCCCGCTTGCTTCGACTTGGACCCTGATTTGACAATTCAGAAAAGTGTCAATTTTTGCTCAGACTGCTTCAGAGCCAGCTGGCTTTGGCTCAGGTACCAAACTCAAGTTGAGATTCAGAAATCTGAGGCCTCATGTTCCCCATTAAGTATCCTGGGAAATCCAAAAATGGCTGTAGCATTTTTCTTTTGGTCCGAATTGGATCATAGTTACAGACATTGTAGCCCTTTAGGGAGGGGTTACACCTGCCAAATTTCAGATACCTTTGGGGTCTTTGTGCTATGCACTTTTATATTTTGATTTATTTCATTTAAAAGGGAATGGGTGTTTTTCAAATATATATATATATATATATATATATATATATAATTTATTGGCAGAATTAAACAATTCTGCCAATAAATATATCCTAAGATTCTATTTTTTAAAGTGTGTGTGTGTGTGTGTGTGTGTATTCTTAAAATTATGTGTGTGTGTGTGTATGAGATGCCCTGGTGCACAATTGCTCATACCATTCTTTAATGTGATTGGTAGTGGCAACTCACATCAGCATGGTCAAATGGTAGTGTGGGTAAATGAGAAGAAGGAGGATGAAGAAAGAGAAGCAGCAGCTAGGGAAGGAAAAATTGAAAAACGTGCTTTTTCCAATCTCAGAATTAGGGAAGATATGACTCAGGCCTATTAATTATTGGCTGGATCTTTAGCTGCTGGTCTCTAGTAACAAAACACCATTTCCTTCTGTGTCACTGTGACTGGATTCCTTGCCAAACTACTTAATTGCACTTGCCATGTCTTTGAATTCTTTGGGACTGCTTTTTTTCCTTTCTTTTTTAAGTCATAGGCTTTATGTCTCTGCAGCACTTTAAATTACTTTTTATTTTGACAGCTGCACCACATTGTCGGGCGGTTTGCAGCTCAGAATCAACCGCAAGTTGAAACAGGCGATGTTTAAACCTCAGAGAGAAGTGAAATATATGGTTTAGTGATGTCTTAGAAACATGTGCAAGTTTGGCATTTCAAAGAAAAACAATAAAATAGCATTGTGGATTATGGGTTGCCTGAGTACCACTACTTTTAGTTTCTTTCAGCATTTTCTAAAAAATAATAATAACCACACATTATTGAAGTCAGTGCAGTTTATAGGATCAACATCTATTGATGGAGTTATCTGCAAGCATTTGAGTTCCATGAAATAGAAAAGTAGCTGCATCTCAGTTATAGCAGAGCAAAATTGGTTATTGACACGAAGTCATTTCAGGCACTTCAGACAGGTGGGTTATTCAATTAATCCCCCTGATCCACTCAGGACCTGAGCATAATGTGGGGGAGGGGGCAATAAAACTTCCAACGTGGTCTCCCTCCCAACACATACTATGATCCAGTGGAGACTGGTGGTTCCAATTGTGGTGGGGCTGTTCATCTATTCTGGGTTTCAATCAGAAGCAGCCAGAACTCTAAAGGGACTGTCCAATGTGCTTAACCTATTTTGGGGCTAGGGTTCAGCACCTTGGATAGGTCCTTTAGCATTCTGGCTGGTTCTGACTGAAACCTGGAATGGATGCATAGGCCCATCGAAATTGGAGCCAGCAGCCTCTGCTGCTTTGAGCCCATGCTATACATAGAGTTGTATAGCATTTGCGTTCCTTATTTGGGCACATGTAGTCTACGTAAACATTTATGTAGACTACGGCGAAAATATTTATGTAGACTACACGTGCCCAAATAAGGAACGCAAATGGCGGCACCCATGGGCGCCGCCATTTGCGTACGCACCTCCCCCCCCCAAGTCAGCCGTGATAGGCTACGTAAAGATTTACGTAGCCTATCACGGCTGACTACAGGGAAGCAAACGGTGGCAGCTACGGCCGCCGCCATTTGCATCCCGGCAGGAGACAAGGTTCGTGGCCGGAGGGACGGGGCGTCTCCCCCCCGGCCAGAATTTTGGCTGGAGTAGGGATGGCGGAGAATTTCTCCCCGAAACTTCGGGGGGCCGAGCGCCAACGTGTTCGGCCCCCCGAACAAGTTTCGGGGAGAAATCCTCCACACACACCCCGCCCCCCGCAACCCTCCCCGGGACGGGACTTACCTTCACTGAATGTCCCTCCCGGTGGCTGGTCCAGCCGGCTGTTCGGCGGGTGTTCGAGCGAGGCGGGAGCGGCAGCCGGTCTTTTGACCGGCTGCCGCCACCGCCATTGCAATGAAAGAAAAAAAAAAAAACTTCCCCTGATAGGCTACGTGACGATTCACGTAGCCTATCACGGCTAGATTTGCAAAGTCAGCCGTGATAGGCTATGTCAATCGTCACGTAGCCTATCACGGGTGACTTTAAAAAAAAAAAAAAAGAGTGTACGGATAATGGCGGCTCCCTATTGGGGCCGCCATTATCCGTACGCGCTTTTTTTTTTTTTTAAGTCACCCGTGATAGGCTATGTGACGATTTACATAGCCTATCACAGCTGACTTTGCAAATCTAGCCATGATAGGCTACGTTAATCGTCACGTAGCCTATCACGGGGGCATTTTTTTTTCTTTCATTGCAATGGCGGCGGCGGCAGCCGGTTGAAAGACCGGCTGCCGCTCCCGCCCCGGACGAACACCCGCCGAACCGCTGGCCGGACCCGCCGCCGGGAGGGACATTCGGCAAAGGTAAGTCCCATCCCAGGGGGGTGCGGGGGGCGGGGGGGCGGATAATTTCTCCCCGAAACGTGTTCGGGGGGCCGAACACATTGGCGCTCGGCCCCCCGAAGTTTCGGGGAGAAATTCTCCGCCATCCCTATGGAAAGCTCAGACCAGCTTACACAAGACTCCCCGTCATTTCCCAGCTATTCCCCAACACAGGGGCAACACATTGCCAAATATCATTTGTACATTACAAAATGCATCCATCTTTCTGTAGAACTTTTTGTCCAATATATAATGTTGAAATCATCTCTCTCTTTTTTCTTCTTCTTTTTTGATCCAAGCTTTATCAAAACACTCTGAATTGGCTAAACTTAGCAAGCCAAATTCTGTCTGAAGCCACTGGTGGGTATACACAACTAATAATTTCCATCATTGTGGCAAAAGCAGAATGATGGATTTTGGTATTATGGCAAGACTATTTGTGATACAGTTCTATTCCATTTCAGCCATTTTTATTGATTTTATTATTATTATTTTTGAAATTGGCCACCATTTGCAGTGATTTTCATAAACATTTTCCTGTGAAAGTTTTCATCAATAATCTAGATATATCTACTGTACCAGTCACTAAGGTATCTAGGTACCATTCACTTTTGTTGGCCAAGGAAGACCAGTTTTTGAGGTGTGGGTTTCAACAGGGAATTGACCAAAAGAAAGAAGGAAGGAAGGAAGGAAGGAAGGAAGGAAGGAAGGAAATAAATAAATAAATAAATAAATCTCATTGGGCAAATGCCTTATATGGGAAGATGTGAGTTCATTATCCTTCTGTAAGAATATTTAATCAGCATCAACCACAAATTTACTCAGAAGATCCTAACGTCTATTCCTGTTAGGATATAAGAAGCTATCTTATACCAGGGGACTGTCCTCACAGGAGATTTGCTGTGAATTGGGAGCATTTTGAAGTCATTGGCAGCAGATGACATCACAGGGTGGCGGTGGGGGGAGCAGTCTGTTCTGCCATGGACTCCAAGGGGCCAGATTCTAAAGAATCCAGCCTCAATGGAGTCTGTGGCGGATTTCTCTGCCCTCCCTAGTTCTTAAACAACAATGATACCTATCCTCGACATTCAAATGGTCACAGCAAACCTAAGTTTGAAAGATTGTTTCCAACAGGTATGCCCCGACATCTGTACTGGAGTGTTGGACTGGGTTTCTTTTTTCTTTTTTTCTCCTCCAAGGCATCTGGAATGACTGCTAGGATGACAGCTGTGCTAAATGCCTAAGGCATATCAAACAAAGACAAGGGTAGGAAATGAAATTGGAAGGGTCACACAAGTTGATCTCTGCCTCTAGGAATTCTGAAATGTGAAGTCCACAGCACAGCTGTGGCAAGGGTTCTCTCGCAGTAAGATCACAGAGAAGAAAGACCTGTCAATCTTTATGAGGAACAAGCAAATGCATTGAAGCTTCCAATGAGGCTGCATTAAAAGAAATATGGAGTAAGGTTTATCATTCATAATCACCATAATTTCATGTTTGTAAACTGCCTACAACAAGTTAGGCACTCTATATTAATTAAAGTACATATTTTAAAAGGTCCACCTATATAGACTCACGTTGTCTGTCTTTCCAAAGCTGTAGTCTTTGTGGAGATTATTTCCAATGGAAATAGGAACTGGGCACAGCCCAGGCTGTGGCTCCTCAAAACCCAATTACCCCCCCCCCCCACACACACACACATGCAGAGGAATCTTTTATTACTGAAACAGTCTTGAAGGAGTATTCAAAACTGGGCTCCCTCATGAATTTTCATGGATTTCCCACTTGTCTAAATAAAAACATGAAACAAAAGGGAAGAATAGGACTGGTCCAAGACATTTTGCTGCCTGAGTTGAAGGACAAGATTCCCCCTGCCCCGATTCCACAAATAGAAGGCAACTGGACTGGAGTGGCAGTTGAATTTTACTTCAGCACTGGCAATGGGGCATATCCATGATCACCCTTGAAACCAGCAGGCTAGTTTAAGGGGCAGAGGGCAGGCTGATCAGCATACACAGCTGTGTCCTCCAACACTTCATGGCCATTGCTCTCCCCTCAGTATCTGCTGCACGGGTTGGGCACTCCACTTTCCTAATTATATGGCGAGCCCTAGGGAAGAAGATTTGGGAAGTGTATGGGAAACTTTGTGATTTCTGAAGGAAGGCAAAATATAAGTATCAGGATAAGAGGAAGTACATACGATAGCTGTTTGTGGAAGATAGGAGGGTACAGATGTTGCACATAATGAAGAGTGAAAGGAGGGAGAGGAAGTATCCTGGGCTGGCCTTTCTTGCCCTCTTCCTTACACCTTCCAGTGCTTGTAATTCAAAACAGCATTCTCCATTGCTGAGTGAGAGGGAAGCAGAGAGTTCTGGGCTCAAAACCAGATAATTTTGAGGATCTAGGACAAGCCTTCCTCCACAGAGATAATCTAGCAACACTGATGTGTACATTCTGGTGTCAGGATCCTTCGTATGGATACAAAGATCAGAGACGGTGTCAAGAACAAGCTGAGAGAGAAAAATAAGGTTCAAGGATAAGGTTTGGGCTCAACATCACTCCCCCGCCTTCTGTGTGTGTGGAAGTAGGGAATGTAATTCTGTAATTTGCAGTAAAAACCTATACATGTATACATGTACAGAGTAAGGAAGAGTTTACTCACAGGTAAATGTGCATACTAGGGATGTGTGGGCAGAATCCAGTGCTGCTCTTCCATGTGCAGCTGGCCCCAGCACTTCTGGTGTACAAGCAGCTCCTACTGCTTGTGGAAACATGATCTAGTGCTTCTGGAAGCAAGCCAAAATGAAACAAAATGCTTGTTTCTGGAAGGGGGCAGTTCCTGTTCCAGAAATGATTGTTTCTCCTTGTTTTGGAGCTTGCTTCAAGAAGCACTAAATTGTGGTTTGGCAAGCAGTAGGGGGCGCTACTGGATTGGAAGTGGTGGGGCTGGCCATGGCCGCGCAAGGACCAGAATTAGCAGCCAGCTCCACTACCAGATGGGCAGGATTGGATTCTGCCCACTGAATCAACAAAACTCAAGTTTGTTGAGGTTCTCTGAACTCTCCTTCAAAGCTCATTCTGATTAGGGGTGTGCGAAATACTTACCCCATTGTCATGGGGCCCTAGCTGGCCTCTTTCAGTCTACTCCAGTAGCCAGCTCCAGACACAGACAAAGGATTCTTTTCAAGGCTTTATTCCTTTTACAACTTAATAACCCTATCACCAGTGACTGAGCTATGAACAGCAGAGTAACCTATGCCCCGGGTTGGAAACAGTTGGTCCCCGTTTGAACGAGAATCACTTGCAGACCCTGAACTTAAGGGCTAAGGAGAGTCCCTCCCCTTTTCCCTTGGGTCCTCTGGACATGACCATTGCTTGTGCACCAAATGGGTGCTACGCCTCCTTTCTGCGCCCTCCATAGCTCATTGCTCTTTGCGTCTGCGTCGACCATCCATTCAGCCCTCCTCCCACACTCTTTCACTCCCAGGACCGCTATCTATGTCTGGAATGCCAGCAGGAGGAATCTCTGCCAGCTGCAGGGCCTGGGAGGGATGAGTGCACTCCTCTCCCACAGACAGCTGTTCCTCCTCAGAATCAGAACTGCTCTGAGGTTCTATGGGCTCAGTGTCCACCCTGACACCCATTCCAGCCGGCAGTCCGCAGTGGGGGGGAGGTGATCCGTCCTTCCCCCCTGGAATCCTCCCTGGTCACAGCCGGACTTCCGGCTGCTGCCAGGCTGTGGCTGCAAATGGCGGCCGCTATGCCGGCTGCCATTTGCATCCCTGCCAAGCCGTGATAGGCTACATAAGTACATAGCCTCTCATGGCAAAAGGTGGGGACGCAAATGGTGACTGCTAAGCCTTTTGCATCCCTGTCTTTTGCCATGATAGGCTACATAGATACTTACATAGCCTATTATGGCAAAGAGCAGGGGTGCAAATGGCGTAGCAGCTGCCATTTGCGGCCACAGCCTGGCAGCAGCTGGAAGATGACCCAGAGCCGCCGCTGCCACCGGAGCTGCCACTGCCACCGGAGCCACAGCTGCCGCCAGGTAGGTCCATTCCGGGGGGATTTCGAGGGGTGGCGGGGGGTAGTCTGTTCCGCCACAGACTCCGAGGAGCCAGATTCTAAAGAATCCGGCCTCACTGGAGTCCGTGGCGGAATTCTCCAACATCCCTAGTCCTGATGCATGTTCATATCAGATTGTGATTTCCCCAGATGTGGGAGATTCAGGACAGATAAAAGGAAATACTTCTTCACATAGTGCATAGTTAAACTATGGAATTCAGTACCACGAGATGTGGTGAGGGCCACCAATTTGGTTGGCTGTAAAAGACGTTAGAAAAATTCCTGGAGGATACTAGTCAATGGCTGCTAGTCCTGATGGCTATATGCTTCCTCTGGTACCAGAAGAAGTATGCCTATGTACACCAGTTGCTGGAGAACATGAGTGGGAGGGTGCTGTTGCACTTATGTCTTGCTTGTGGGTCTCCTGTCAACAGCTGGTTGTCCAATGTGTGAACAGAATGCTGGACAAGATGGACCCTTGGTATGATCCAACATGACTCTTCTCATGTTCTTATGCATCAATTGAGTGCATTTTTGAAATGCACACATTTCTCTCCCATTAATTAAAGCATGTTTATGTACATTTTTCAAATGTATGATTTTTTTCATGCACATGTTTCATATGTACACTTTTTTTTTCGAGAGTCATATTGCAAGATCAGAAATATATGGACTTCAACTACAGATTGCGGTTGGGTTCATGTTCAGTTCCAGGGGGTGCAAACTGGGTGAATTCTGGTCAAAAACAAACACATTTCTCATACATCCCTATCATAGAACTACAAGGTAAAACAGTTAGTTCCTGGTTAATCATTCAGAGGGGTATCTCTAAGAGAGTTTGCTGCTTCCACAAAAGAATGAGAGGCACAAAGTTGGTTACAACTTTTGTTCTGTGCCATGCAATCTCTCTAGTTGTAGCATGGATAGTTGCAAGATATTGGTTGATCTTCCAAAAATACTGAATACAGAGTTTTTGGTATATAGAAATTTCCATATCGTATTTTGCAGAAATGGTAAAAAGCTGTTGTGACTCAAAGATCATAGAAACTGGAACCAAAAATGAAGATAACATTAAAAAAATATATTATTCAGTTAAAGACATTTTGATATTTCTTGGAAGGGCACTGCATAGTTATATCAAATGCAAAAGTAATAGTATTCAAACAAATATGAATTTTAATTATGTTCACAAGTCTATTAATTTATATCTTTTTTCTGTGATCCAATAATTCACATTTTACCTTTCCTGTCATTGACTCATAGCTCTCTTCTATATTTCAGCAACTCATTAAAAAGCCAGAACACTTTGTTCTTTTGTTAATGTCCCTGGCAATGTCTGTGTCTGTCTGTCATTCCACTATGAAGCTCAGGATGGCATATCTGTCAATATTTCATTATCCTCACAACCCATGAAATATTCTAGGCCTATAATAAACACATTCGGAAGGGGAATTAAGATCCAGTGACCCCACCCCTGACCCCCACCTCTAGTTTGCACAGGATGTTGAAATGGCACAACCCTGAACTCTCCCTCCCCATATTAATTTCTACCCAGAATGATTGTTTATGAAGGGCGATTGTGTCTTGCTAATAGACACCCAGGAGGTTCATGGCAAGACATGAACAGGGCTGGAAGGATCTGTCAATTTTGGTTTCTAAAAGTTTCTCATTTTTTCTAATCTTAAGTTTATTTCACGCCACTTTGCATCCATTTGTGAGTTTATTTTTTAAAGTCTAATCAAACAATCTATATGCATTTTCATATGCATTTCTCCTAGCATATGCATTTTTATGTGATTTTGCCCGATACAATACATTTTTGTAAGTTGTTGTCAGTAATATGCCATTTTTTAATG
Source organism: Heloderma suspectum (assembly GCF_057233095.1). Lineage (NCBI taxonomy): Eukaryota > Metazoa > Chordata > Lepidosauria > Squamata > Helodermatidae > Heloderma > Heloderma suspectum. The sequence goes on from NC_139461.1 coordinate 179,806,024, forward strand.
TAATTTCCCCTTACATATACATTTATTTATTTATTTTTAAGGGAGAACTGCATTATAAAATTAAGAGAAGTGTGACTACTGAAAAATAACTAACTTTCAGTTTGTGCATTGATCTGGGAAGTGCTGCTGATTACATACATTTGGATTCCCACCCCTATAACCACACCCATCACTGCAGCCATTTCATCTGTCTCCTTGTCCTCCTCCTCCATCCACCCATCTGAAGCAACCTGATTATTTCAGTCACCAGGCTGGTTCTCACTTCCAACTGCAGCACTGAGGCTCACAGAGAACTACTTCCTGAACCACTGGAAATTAAACACAACTTTGAGATCACCTCAGACAGTGTCATTGTCAGTGGAATCAGTTCACATATTCACTAGTGATTAATATATGTGCGTATTTTTCACAGCAAATTGCATCAACCTCTCAAAGCTAAGTAATACTATACATCATAGGCCTGATTTAAAATGCTGGAGTGGGTGAAAGTTAAAATTGTGCCGTTTGGATGTGTGGTGTCACAACTAGGGATGGCAGAGAATTCTGCCATGAATGCCAGTGCATTCGCCCCCGCGAAATCTGTGGCGGAACGGCCTGCCACCCCGTCGCCCCCCTGCGGATCCCCCCCAGGACGAGACTTACCTGGGGCGGATGTTCTGGGCGGCCGCAGCTCCGGCAGCTGGTCTTCTGACCGGCTGCTGCTGCCGCCATTTGCAGACTTGTGGTTTGTTTGTTTTTCAAGATGTGATAGGCTAGGTAAAGATTTAAAGCTGGGTATTTATGTAGGCTAAAACGGCAAATCAAAAAGGGACGCAAATAGCGCCTGCTACGCTCTTTGCGTTCCCCTTTATTTTCGCCATCATAGTCTACGTAAATATTTACGTAGACTAAGACGGCCAAAAATAAGGAACACAAATGGTGGCGGCCGTAGCCACCGCCATTTGCGTATGCGGGGGGGGGGTGTTTACCCAGAGCCCTCCACGGCCGGAAATCTGGCTGCGGATGGCTCTAGCCTGGGCCTGGCTGGCTGCTCTGCGGAGCTGCCGCGGAGCACAGCCGGCCATCGAGGATTCCGGGGGGGAGGAAGGGAGCGCCTCCCCCCCATCGAGGATTCCGGGGGGAGGGATGGAACGCCTCCCCCCCCACCATAAACATAATCCGCAGAAAGGTAAGTACATTTTGTACATCCCTAGTCACAACTTGACCCAAAAGTCCACATTTGCATTTTGACATTTGCATTTTTTTCCTGTTTGGGTTCTTCACATGTTGCGATTGATTAAGGAGCTCTCCACCTATCCTATACCCTGCCAGCATGAACCAGGCAGGGCAAGAGGAGGACAGAGGTGATTTGGCTTCTATTCCCCCATTTACACACACACAAACACACACACACACATACACGTATATACGTATATATAAAAACAGCTAGATGAGCCTCTGAGCCTATCTAGCTGTCTTACTTTTCAGTGGGTGGGGAGGGTAATGGAGGGGCTATAGAATACTATGCAACCAGTCCCCCTTCACCTCCTTGTTTACCAGCACACAGCCTTTCTGTGGCAGCTGGGAGAGCAGGGAGCCCCAGTTGTGACTGCTGAATCAGGAACTGCCTGTATATGTTGGGTTATCAGCTCTTATTGAGCACCTTGCTCTAGCTATGTGCTCAGAAAAGTGTGCTCAGGCAGGGCACAGTGCTGCATTCCCCTGTTCATCCCCCAGTGTATGTCATCCACTAGGGCTGTTTCTGTTTGGAATGGATCAAAATCACCCCTAGTTTACCCAACCATCTCTGATTTACCCAACCCTCTGGGTCTTGCGTCTGGGAATAGTCGCAGTGGTCTTACAGGCTGGCTCCATTAAAGAAGGGAGAAAGAAGCAGCATAACACTGTAGAGGAAGATAGGACTGCAAACCTGACCCTATGCCATCAGCAGGACCACAAGCTATTCCTCATAGAAAAGGGCATTCTGGGAAATAATGGAGCAAGGCCTCAACTGAACTCAGAAACTCACCCTAAGAAGCAACAGGAGGTGGAGGAGAAGAAACCATCATTTCTGCACACAGTGTACCACCCTCTTCCATCCAGCCCCCACAGCGTCAAGCTTTGAGGGGAATAGGCAAGCTTTGCTACACTGTGGGAAGCTCTTTTCTCCTACTAAAGGGAGTACAATCACTCCCAGAATAAAGAGGGCCTTGCCGTTTCTCCCCAAGTTCAGTGATATGGCTGTCAACTAGATGAGGATGGGACCCCGGTGATGTGGCGGTAGCTTTTCCTGTTCCTCAGTGTGGGGCAAGGCAAAAGCAGCAGACCCTAGGGATGGACTGATCTTTCACCGTTGGCTTCTGTCAGTTTCTCAGTTTCCAATCTTAAGTCTGATTCATCTCAAACTTTGAGAATTTCTCCAGTCATAAATTTGGTCAGCTGCAAGCATTTTTGTACACATTTCTCCTAATACGTGCATTTTTATATGCATTTTGCCTAATATACACATTTTTCAAGACATTTTCCCAATATGCATTTTGAATAGTATTTTCCCTAATATACACATTTCTGTATGCATTTTTGTTTGCAAAATTCAGGGAAATGCAAATTTAGAAGGATAACTGAGTTCATGTAGCAGTCCGAAAATACAAAAATTAGTTATTAAACTGAACAAATTTCTCCCTCATCCCTGGCAGACCCAGATGGTAATTGTTACACATGAAATAGCTCTCTGTCTGTGGACTGTGTTGTTCATTTATTGTCTTAGTCTTGCAGAAGATCCCTGTGATACATGAAAAGGAGAGCATGAAGAGAAACAGAGTGTGTGACTGCTGTGGTTTCATTAGCTCCTCTGTTTTATATGTGTACGTGTTTATGGTACTTACTTCCCAGGCTTGTGTCTTAACAAAATCAGGATATGACCATTAATGAGCAATACAGAATATTTTATAGTTGAGGTGACATACTGTGCTCCGTAACAGTAAAATAATGAAGTCATTAAGCATTTGCTGCCTGTCAGTTAGCAGAGAACAAGCTGGCTAGAGACTCGGTTTTACCATAATGTAATGTATTGAATGTATGAGTTTACAGTCCATACAAGGAAATGAAAGTCTGTTCACTCATAAGGAAGATTTATGGGCATTCGTGGAGGGGAAAAAATAACCTCAGTGGGAAATAATACAGAACTGACAATTATTGGACTTTTTTTGGAAAGCTTTCCAATGTGTGGCTGAAAGACATTTGTGGTGGGATGTGGTGACACCTTTTGTTCAGGCTTTTGAGGATTAAATGAATAACTTGTAGCATTACCAGTGAATTTTGCCCAAAGCAAAATTTGAGAGTAATCTGAAGGGATCTAATAAAATGTAACATTTTGTTGGAATTTTGAGGGACCTTAAAAAGAATGTCACATTTCTGAATGGTGAGAGTGCACAAATCTAAAATGAAGCAGTTATCCTACCGTAAATATTTCAGAGCACAGTTATGTGTGTTCCGCCCTGGGTACATGTAAGCCTCCGAACTCAGAGGCTTACATGTATCCAATGCAGAGTGAGAGGCACCTCACACGTCCCATGCTTAGGGGTGGACGAAAGGCACTTACCTTTCGTCGAAGCTTGTTCGCGGTGGGGGGGAGGTGCTTCGCGGCTCCCCCCGCGAAGTTCAGGCCGGGGGGGGGAGGCTTCCCGCCTTGCCCGGCCGAAATTCAGGCCGGGGGGGAGGCTTCCCGCCTCGCCCGGCCGAAATTCAGGCCGGGGAGGAGGCTTCCCGCCTCGCCCGGCCGTGAACATGAGAGTAAAAAAAAAAAAACAAACAACGTCCCGTGATAGGCTACGTGACGATTCACGTAGCCTATCACGGCTAGATCTGGAAAGTCAGCCGTGATAGGCTACGTGAATCGTCACGTAGCCTATCATGGGTAACTTTAAAAAAAAAAAAAAGCGCGTACGCGAATGGCGGCCCCCATAGGGAGCCGCCATTTGCGTTCCTTATTTAGTTGCTGTAGTCTACGTAAATGTTTACGTAGACTACGGCGAAAATAAGGGCAACGCTATTTGCGTTGCCCTTATTTTCGCCGTAGTCTACGTAAACATTGACATAGACTACAGCGACCAAATAAGGAAGGGGAATGGCGGCTCCCTATGGGGGCCGCCATTCGCATACGCGCTTTTTTTTTTTTAAAGTCACCCGTGATAGGCTACGTGATGATTCACGTAGCCTATCACGGCTGACTTTGCAAATCTTGCCGTGATAGGCTACGTGAATCGTCACGTAGCCTATCAGGGGACATGTTTTTTTTTTCTTTCATTGCAATGGCGGGGGCGGCAGCCGGTTGAAAGACCGGCTGCCGCTCCCGCCCCGCTCGAACACCGGACGAACCGCCAGCTGGACCCGCCGCCAGGAGGGACATTCAGGGAAGGTAAGTCCCGTCCCGGGGGGGGTGCGGGGGGCGGGGGGGTGCGGAGGATTTCTCCCCGAAACTTGTTCGGGGGGCCGAACACGTTGGCGCTCGGCCCCCCGAAGTTTCGGGGAGAAATTCTCCGCCATCCCTACCCATGCTGCATTTAAGCTAGATGGATGATTTCACCCATCTAGCAGAAGCTTTGGGGAGTGGGAGGGAAGGAGGCTGGGGTGGCAAAATGAAAAGGTGTAAGCCAGCCCCTTGGCTCTCTTCCCTCCCTTCCCCAGGAATGCCCCCTTTCCCCCCATCTCCACATTCCATTTTACAAGTGCAGAGGAAGCTGGCACAGTTCTCTCTTCACCAGCTATGAGGGGAAGGGGAGCATGGTTTCCTGGCTCAGAGCTCGGAGCCCTGTTTAGGGCTAGGAGCTAGGAAAACGACCAATCCTATGTCCCGCAGAGGCTGTCCAGGGGACACTGGATTGCCCTCTAAATGGATCAGGTTTATCTTGCAGAAATTTGGCTTCAGAATGTCAAAAGAATGGCATGCTGGGTAAGACGAACACGGGAGAGATGTGTAATATCTGTGCCCTGTTCCAGGCCTGTCCAGAGCCAAAGGATGGCTGGGGGAGGCGTGACTCCATCTTCTGGCCTTTGTTTGCTGCTCTGCAATGCCAGGTCTGTTACCCAGAAATCATCTGTCATCCATGACATGATCCAGGATGAGGGTGCAGACCCGGCATGTATTATGGAGACCTGACTGGCTGAGGCCACTGCTTCAACTCTGGCGGCCATGTGTCCAGCTGGATTTTCGTATGTACAGCAGCTGAGGGTTGGGGATCATGGAGGGGAAGTGGCTGTTATCTACCGGGAGTCCTTGGTCTTCACCAAACCCCCTCTCTGGGAGACGAAGGTTGCTGAGGGCATGTACTGGAGGTTGGGCCTGAAAGGCAGTCTGGGGATTCTGCTCGTGACTGACTCCCTGGCTGAGGTGCTTGAGGTGGTCTCTGATGTGTGTGTACAGTCCCCTAACTTATTGGTGTTGCGGGACTTCAATGTACATTCAGAGGCCATCCTCATGGGGCCACCTCAGGACTTCATGGAGACCATGGCTTCCTGGGAGCTGCACCTTATTACAACTGGGCCCACCCATGTAGCTGGTCATGCGCTAGACCTTGTGTTTGTTTCTGGAGAAGTGGGGAGTGATCTGGAAGTTGGGAGTATATCCACCTCCCCCTTGTCATGGTCAGATCACTATCTGGTGACGTCGGACTTCTCGGTTCCACAACCCCACCGCAGGAGTGGAGGACCCATTAAAATGTTCTGAGCCAGGCGTCTTATGGATCCAAATGGATTCCTGAACGTGCTTGGGGATTCTCTGGAGCACGCAAATGGCCACTCAGTCGAGAACCTGGTGGGTGGGTGGAATGCCACAATCACTGGGGCATTAGATCGGATGGCTCCAAAACGCCCTCTTACAATCAGGGCTCAGACCGCACCATGGTTCAATCTGTGGTTACAATAGGGTTGGCGGAGAATTTCTCCATGAATCTTCGGGAGGCCGAGTGCCGACGCATTCGGCCCCCCGAAAGTGTTGGGGAAATTCTCCGCCGCCCCCCCCCCCCGGGATGGGACTTACCTTCAGCGAATTTCCCTCTCGGCGGCGGGTCCCAGTGGAGGTTCGGCGGCGTTTCGGCGGGGGCGAGGGCAGGGGCTGGTCTCCCGACCGGCTGCCGCCGCTGCCATTGCAAAAATAAAAGTAAAGTAAAAAAAACCCCACACACCCGTGATAGGCTACGTAACGATTTACGTAGCCTATTACGGCTAGATTTCCAAAGTCAGCCGTGATAGGCCACGTAAATCGTCACATAGCCTATCACGGCTGACTTGGGGAAAAAAAAAAAAAGCATGTACGCAAATGGCGGCGCCCATGGGGTGCCACCATTTGCGTTCCTTAGTTTGGCATGTCTAGTCTACGTAAAGATTTACGTAGACTACGGCGAAAATAAGGGCACGCTATTTGCGTTGCCCTTATTTTCGCCATAGTCTACGTAAATCTTTACGTAGACTAGATGTGCCAAAATAAGGAACGCAAATGGCGGTCCCCATGGGAGCCGCCATTTGCGTACGCACTTTTTTTTTTTCAAAGTCACCCGTGATAAGCTACGTGACGATTTACATAGCCTATCACGGCTGACTTTGGCAATCTAGCCATGATAGGCTACGTAAATCGTTATGTAGCCTTTCATGGGTGTGTGTGTGTGTTTACTTTTTTTTTGTGGCCGGGTAGACGGGGCGCTCCTACCCGGCCTGAATTTCAGCGGCGAGGGATGGGGTGCCTCCCCCCCAGCCTGAATTTCGGCCAGGAGAGGCGGGGCGCCTCCCCCCCTTGCCTGAACTTCGGGGGGAGAAGCGAAGCGCCTCCCCCCCACCATGAAGCAAGCTGCGGGACAAGGTAAGTCCCTTTCGTCCATCCCTAGGTTACAAGCTCTGAAACAGGAGGTGAGATGGCTAGAGTGCCGGTGGAGGAAGTCTCGCTCCAAAGATGATCAGACACGGGCCAGAGCTGTATCTTCAGCCTATCACATGGCAATGAAGGCATCGAAAAAGGAATATTTTATAGAGGATAGCCTCTATCTCATCTGCAGAGTGCTGTCCCAGGAGGCTGTTCCAAGTGGTCCGGAGCCTGGTTGGTCCAGTTGCTCTGGAACCGCTGCAGCATTCTAAGGCCTCCTGTGAGGCCTCGGCAAGGCACTTTGCGGATAAAATTGATCATATAGGAGTGTTATTCCATGCGCCGTGTATATAGTTAGCGAGCAAGAGGCAGCCTGTGGCAAACTGGTTTTGTGAGATTGGTTCCAGCTTCTTCCTTCTGATAAAGTGGACAAGGTGCTTTCATCTGTAAGGCCGATCACCTGCTTACTTGATCCTTGCCCATCTTGGCTCATTATGAGCTGCAGAGAGAGGCTGAGTGAGGGGATCAGGGTGGTGGTGAACGCCTCCCTTGAGGAGGTAGTGATGCCATCAGCTCTTAAGGAGGCAGCGATAAGACCACTCTTAAAGAAGCCCTCCTTGGATCCCCAAGTTCTGAACAACTTTCACCCAGTTTCGAATCTGTCATTTTTGGGCAAGGTGATGCAGGTGAGCGGGTGGTGGTGATGCAGTTGAAGGCACACTTGGAAGAAGCCAGTTATCTAGATCCATTTCAATCAGGCTTCAGGCCTGGGCACAGGACAGAAATGGTCTTGGTTTCCTTGTTGGATGATATGAGCCGGAGGGCTTTGGATAGGGGTGAATGCTCCTTCCTTGTTCTCCTTGACCTCTCAGCGGCTTTTGATACTGTTGACCATGGTATCCTCCTGGACCTCCTGGAGGGGTTGGGCATTGGAGACACCATATTACAGTGTTTCTGGTCCTTCCTCTCCAGCAGGTACCAGAGCGTAGCACTGGGAGAGGAGGTTTTGGACATGTGGCCGCTCACTTGTGGGGTGCCACAGGGTTCCATCCTCTCCCTGATGCTATTTAACATCTATGGGAAGCTGCTGGGAGCTATCATCAGGAGGTTTGTGGTGCGGTGTCATCAATATGCAGATGACAAGCAGCTCTGCCTCTCATTCAAATCTTCACCAAGGTTGGCCGTAGAATCCCTGTCCAAATGACTTGAGAAGGTAGGGATGTCAGAGAATTCCACCACGGATCTCGGTGAGGCTGAATGCCAGTGCATTCGGCCCCCCAAAATCCGTGGCAGAACAAAGCCCCCACCCCCCCAACCCACGAAAGGTGCATGAAACAGAGCACTTACCTGCTTCTGTCCATGCTGATTTGCGAATGGCGGCCGCCCTGTGGCCGCCATTCACTTCTTCATCATAGCTGAGATAGGCTACATTAGTATTTATGTAGCCTATCAAGGCAAGCCAAAAACAACAACAACAGCATATGCAGCGGCGGCTACGGTGGCCACCATTTGCGTTCCTTTCCCCCCTGCCGATTTAGCCTATGTAAATATTTACGTAAGCTATTACGGCAGGGAAAAAAAGGAACGCAAATAGCGCCCACTACACTATCTGCGTTCCCCTTTTTTTCGCCGTAATAGTCTAAGTAAATATTTACATAGACTAAAACGGCTAAAAATAGGGAACACAAATGGCGGCCACCATAGCCGCCACCATTTGCGTATGCTGTTTTTTGTGTGTGTGTTTTGGCTTGCCGTGATAGGCTACATAAATACTTACGTAGCCTATCACAGCAGCTACACTGGATGCAAATGGCGGCCGCTATGGTGGCCGCCATTTGCGTCCGCAGTAGCTTGTCCGCGGCCGGAACTCCGGCTGCGGACAGCCCTGGCTGGCGGCTCCACGGAGCTGCCGTGGAGTGGAGTCGGCCCATGGAGGATTCCAGGGGGAGGGATGGAGCGCCTCCCCCCCACCATGAATCCAAGCTTAGGGATGGACGAAAGTCACTTATCTGTCCTCGAAGCTTTTCGCGGTGGGGGGGAGGCGCTTCGCTGCTCCCCCCGTGAAGTTCAGGCCGGGGGGGAGGCTTCCCACCTCGCCCGGCCGAAATTCAGGCTGGGGAGGAGGCGCCTCGCCTCACCCGGCCGCGAACTAAAAAGTTTTTTTTTTAAAAAAAAATGCCCCGTGATAGGCTACGTGACGATTAACGTAGCCTATCATGGCTAGATCTGCAAAGTCAGCCGTGATAGGCTACGTTAATCATCACGTAGCCTATCACGGGTGACTTTAAAAAAAAAAAGTGCGTACACAAATGGCGGCCCCCATAGGGAGCTGCCATTCGCGTTCCTTATTTGGTCGCTGTAGTCTACGTAAATCTTTACGTAGACTACAGTGACCAAATAAGGAATGGGAATGGCGGCTTCCTATGGGGGCCGCCATTATCCGTACGCGCTTTTTTTTTTTAAAGTCACCCGTGATAGGCTACGTGATGATTTACGTAACCTATCACGGCTGACTTTGCAAATCTAGCCGTGATAGGCTACGTTAATTGTCACGTAGCCTATCACGGGGGCGTTTTTTTTTCTTTTCTTGGAATGGCGGCGGCGGCAGCCAGTCGAAAGACCGGCTGCCGCTCCTGCCCCGGACAAACACCCGCCGAACCGCCGGCCGGACCCGCCGCCGGGAGGGACATTCGCCAAAGGTAAGTTCCGTCCCGGGGGGGGGTGCGGGGGGGTGCGGAGAATTTCTCCCCGAAACTTGTTCGGGGGGCCGAACACGTTGGCGCTCAGCCCCCCGAAGTTTCGGGGAGAAATTCTCCGCCAACCCTATCCAAGCTGCAAAAAGGTAAGTGACTTTCGTACATCCCTAGGAGACGGTGAGTGGCTGGCTGGGGAGGAATAAGCTGAAGCTGAACCCTGACAAGACCGAGGTACTTTTGGTGGGAGACAAGAGAAGGTTGTGGGATGTTGACCTGGTGTTGAATGGGGTCCGGCTACCCTTGAAAGACCAGGTCCACAGCTTGGGGGTCATTTTGGACTCCTAGCTGTCCATGGAGGCTCAGGTGTCAGCTGTGAGCCGGACAGCACTGTACCAACTCCATCCAATATGGCAGCTGTGCCCCTACCTTCCTGACCATCTGCTCCCATCAGTAGTACATGCCCTGGTCTCCTCTCTTCTAGATTACTGTAATGTGCTGTAGGTGGGGTTCCCCTTGAAGATTGTTCAGAAGCTGCAGCTGGTACAGAATGCGGTGGCTAGCCTGATTAAAGGCAGCTGCCAGTGTGATCACAACACTCCGGTGCTGAAGAAGTTGCACTGGTTACCAGTTGTTTTCCAGGCCAAATTCAAGGTGTTGGTTTTGACCTTTAAAACCCTATACAGTTCCGGCCCAGCTAGGGTTGTATGGAACTCACCTCCGAGTCTGCCGGGGGAGTCCACAGGGGTGGTGATCCGTTCCTCCCCCCAGAATCCTCCCTGGCTGGGTCCACTCCGCAGTGAGTCCACGGAGACGCCTGCCGGGTCCGTCCACTGCTGGACTGCCGGTCTTCGGATGCAAGTGGCATCCGGCGTAGCGGACGCCATTTGCGTCTCTGCTCTTTGCCATAATAGGCTATGTAAAGATTTGCATAGCTTATCACGGCAAAAGGCAGGGATGCAAATGGCGTCCACTTAGGGATGTCAGAGAATTCTGCCACGGACTCCAGTGAATTCTGCCCTCGGAATCCGTGGCGGAAAGGCCTCCCCCCCCCCGCCACCCCGCGGAATCCCCCTGTGACGGAGCTTACCTGGTGGCGGATGCAGCAGCGGCTCTGGTGGCAGTGGCAGTGGATGTGGTGGTGGCTCTGGCGCGGTGACAGCAGCTCCGGCTGGTCTCCTGGCCGCTGCGGCCACAAATGGCGGCCGTTGTAGCCGCTTCCATTTGCGTGGCTGCCTTTTGCCATGATAGGCTACGTAAATACTTATGTAGCCTATCATGGCTTGACAGCTACGCAAATGGTGGCCACCATAGAGGCTGCCATTTGCGGCTGCAGCAGCCCAGCCATGGCCGGAATTCTGGCTGTGGCCAGCCCCGGCCGGCGGCTCCGCAGAGTTGCCGTGAAGCGGAGCCAGCCAGGGAGGATTCCAGAGGGAGGGACAGAGCACCCCCCCACCACCGCCGATGCCCTGGAACAGATTGGTGAGTGAGATTCGTACATCCCTGTGTCCACTATGCCAGACTCCATTTGCATCCGAAGACAGGCAGCAGTGGACAGGACAGACGGCAGCGGATGGCAGCAGCTGACCAGTGGCAGGTAGGATCTGGCCAGTGCGGATTCCCCTGGGTGGCAGAGGTGAGTCCGTGACGGAATTCTCTGCCATCCCTAGGCCCAGCCTATCATAAGGAGCGCCTCCAGCAACACCAGACAGGCCGCTTAACAAGATCAGCCTCAGATGGCCTTCTCTCTGTCCCATCAGCCAGGACAGTTAGACTGAAGAGAACAAGGGAGAGGGCCTTATCTGTGGTGGCCCCCACTCTGTGGAACTCCCTCCATAGGGAACTCTGTCATGCCCCCTCTTTAATGAGCTTCCGCCATGCATTAAAAGCATGGTTGTTCAGGCAGGCATTTGGGGTGGGTTAGGGTATTTTTAGAAATATGATGTTTTAATGGAGAATTTTATTGTGTTAAAACTTGTATTGCTGTACATTGCCCAGAGTGGCCGAATGACTGGCCAGATGGGTGATTAAGAAAATTTAATAAATAAATAAATAAACATCCTTCATATTCTAAGCCTATCTATGTGAATGCCTCTCTCTTTGGTTCACCCATCCACAAAAGCAGAGATGCAGTTTTTGCAAAGGTAGGATTCTCCAAACTGTTTTGCACTTTAGTTTGGATCCTAGCAAAACTGTGCACTAGTGGAGTCTGGAACAAAATGGTTGCAGTGTATACTCACCCCCTAAGAGGAGGCTTCAGACAGTCAAGGCTTCAGACAGTCTGGAACTGCACATTCATAATGCTGTTGGGGGATTACACATGGTTTAAAGAAGCAGAGGGAGGTTTGACAAGAGGGAAACCCACCCACTCCCAGAAGCCCCCCCCCCCCCGCTGTGCTGTATTGTGCTAGAAGGCTCAAATTTGGGGATGACTACCAACCTTGTACTCCAACATTGTGTTCCTATATAGTGGTACAGGGATGATAGTTCTGGAGAATGGAAAAGCAAAACAGTGCCTCTTTTCCTTCCATTCCTTCTAAAACATCCCTGTAGTACACAGGGTTTTGTTTAGGGATGGCAGAGAATTCCGCCATGGATTTCAGTGAGGTCGAATGCATTGGCATTCAGCCCCCCGAAATCCATGGTGGAATGGCCTGCCACCCCTCCGCCACCCCGTGGATCCTCCCAGGACGAGACTTACCTGGGGCGGATGTTCCAGATGGCGGAGGCTCCAGCGGCGGCTTCAGCAGGGCCAGGGGCTGGTCTTCCGACCGGCTGCTGCCGCCACCATTTGCAGTCTGGCCTTTTGTTTTTCTTTTTTTTTACCCAGACGTGATAGGCTACATAAAGACTTATGTAGCCTATCACGTCTGGGTAAAAAAAAAAAAAAAAGGCATACGCAAATGGCGGCAGCTACGGCAGCTGCCATTTGCATTCTTTATTTTTCGACATTTTAGTCTACGTAAATATTTATGTAGGCTATCACGGCAAAAATAAAGGGGAATGCAAATAGCACAGTGGGCGCTGTTTGTGTTCCTTTTTGATTCGCCGTTTTAGCCTATGTAAATATTTACATAGGCTAAAAGGGCAAATCAAAAAGGAACGTAAATAGTGCCCACTGCACTATTTGCATTCCCCTTTATTTTCACCATAATACTCTACGGGCGGAGCTGGCTGGCGGCTCCACGGAATCCCTGCAGAGCGGAGCCAGCTGAGCAGGACTCCGGGGGGAGGGACGGAGCACCTCCCCCCCATTGAGGATTCCGGGGGGAGGGACGGAGCACCTCCCGCACCCACCGCGAAGCAGATCTGCAAAACGGTAAGTGACTTTCGTACATCCCTAGTTTTGTTTTGTATTTTTACATCTCAGGGATGCATCTTCCTTTTTCTTTTCTTTTTTCCCTCCCACCCAATACATAGAGTAAGCTGTTTGGGGTTAAGCAAGCTTAGTTTTATTTCTTATTTCTATATTTCTTATTTCTATAGAGTCAATTCTATAGAGTCAATTGTCATCAACATTCCATAAGTCCTGGAAGCTAATAGGTTCTTGTCAGGCCACTTTACTTCTTCCACCCCACCTTTTTTTTTTTCTTTTACAAACACACACACACACGTGCGCACACACACACACACACACACACACACGTGTGTGTGTATATGTGTGTGTGTGTGTGTGTGTGTGTGTAGGTAGGTAGATAGGTAGATAGATAGATAGATAGATAGATAGATAGATAGACAGACAGACAGACAGACAGACAGATCACTATCTCATTTTTCAGTGGCCTCACTTTGCTCCTAAACTGATTGGAACAATTGTTCAAAATTTAAGGCAATTATAGTGCACCCATCTGATCTAATTAGTGTTCCTTCCCAATTCTTTGTAATTTAATTGTGTAACACAGTTTAGCTTATTTCAAGATAGGCAATAATTGTTTGAGAACCTGTTGCTGTGTTTGGGATGCTTATCTGAACAAGTTATTCTAGCTTTTAGAAACAACAACATCAACTGGATGCTCACTGCATTCTTATCAGGGTTGTAGCAAGAGCAGAACCATGGGATTGTGCACCATAAGCAACCTTAAGTGCATCATAAAATATCTTCATATCGTTTGTGTATGTTGGCAGCTCATCGGTCTTCTTGCACTATCAGCTAATATGACACATCTCCCTTAGTCTCATCTGTAAGATCTTACGCATATTTCAATAAGCCAATCTCTTAGGTTTGAGTGCCTTGTCATTTATCCAAGCTAAATAAAAGTGGTATTTGCTATCAAGGAGAGTCATGATGGCTTCATTGTTTTCAGCAAATTAGCCATAATGCTTGCATTTTCTATAGCTCAGAGTATCATACATAGCAAGATACACTGCTTACAAGCACCCTCAGTCAGCCTGTGCATTCACCAAACATTCACAGTCTCCTTTCTCAAAGTGAATATGCACCACTGTAGCATATTGTTGCTCAGCTGTGCTAATTTTAATTAAAGGTTTTGGTAGATTATTTTTATTGGTAGATTAATCAACTAACAGTGCAATCCTATGGGGATAGTTGGACACCTACAAACTCAGAGGCAACCAACTATCCAAAGCAGGGTGGATGGAGTGCAGAGGGGATGTTCTACATACTCTGTCTGCCCTGCATTTGAGGCTAGACAGACTATTTCAGCTGTCTAGCTGGAGATGCTCAGAGCGGGGGGGGGGGGAGGCCAGACAATGTGTAGGAAGCCTCATACCAGTGCTTCTGCCATCTCCACCCCTCCCGGCCCCCAGGAATACTCCTTTTCCCCTGCTCTGTCTGCTCTTCTGAGCACATTGCTGGGGACAAACCATATAACTTATGAAGTGGCAGGGGAGGGGGCGGGGAGACATTTTTCTGGGAACCGACCTCAGAGGCCAGGCCAGAGGTCAGTTCCCGAAAACCAAAGAACTATGGCCATCTAGCTGCTGTCTATCAGCCATAGGATTGGACCCTAAAGCTTTATTTTACTGATTGAGGAGTGCCAATTTTAATCGATGAGAGCAAATTTAAATTGTTGGGGCAGTGCATTAAATGAAGACATGCTACTTTGATTTTGGTGTGTTGTTGTAAAAGGGAAGGATTGAAGTGGAGCTGTGCACAAATGGCCTCTCAAAATTCCCCATCCTACTTGTGGGCAGAGAAATTTGGGATACAGTTTTGCTCAATTTCTCCAGGGGGAGGACACGTTCTCAACAGTTTATCACACCTTTTTTGTTTTTGTTCAATCGTTCAGTCGTGTCCGACTCTTTGTGACCCCATGGACCATAGCATGCCAGGCATTCCTGTCCTCCGCTCTCTCCCAGAGCGTGCTCGAGTCCATATTCATTGCATCGGTGATGCTATCTAGCCATCTCATCCTCTGCCGTCCCCTTCTCCTTCTGCCTTTAATCTTTCCCAGCATCAGGTTCTTTTCCAGTGACTTTTCTCTTCTCATTAGGTGGCCAAAATATTTGAGCTTCAGCTTCAGTATCTGTCCTTCCAATGAGCAGTCAGGGTTGACTTTCTTTTGTTTGTAAGGGTTACCTTTTGTGTGTGCTGCTACTGCAAATGGCAAAAAGCATCGATTGTGTTAGCAGGCAGGCCCCCATTTTGCATCCACCACAATGAAGGTGTGAGGGGATCAGTGTTGTGTCTAACTCCATGGAAGAGGTGGGCCTAGTGCTGTGCCAGAATCTGTTCTCCAATCTCCTGAAAGTTTTCTTCCCCCATGAAAGAGGCTTCCATTGTTCTGCCTCATTCTCAGGATGTTTTAAATTTTATTTTATGGCATTCCATGAGTTTACTTAATCACTGTGAGCTGGCCAAGTGGGTCATGGACACTTTCCCCTCCTTCCTATTACACATCTCTCCATTGCTCTGCAGTCTCCCAGGCTGCCTGTGCTTCCTGATCTGAAAAAGTCTCATGGGAGGATTTACCTCACGATGTCTTCCCCTGGGCTTCAGCTGAAGTGTGGGAAGCGAAGAAAGCTACAGGCTGCTGGAGAGATAATAGTAGGGATGTACAAAAGTCACTTACCTTTCGCGGATTATGTTGACGGTGGGGGGGGAGGCACTCCGTCCCTCCCCCTGGAATCCTGGACAGGGGGAGGCGCTCCATTCCTCCCCCACCCGGAATCCTGGCCGACTGGCTGTGCTCCTCAGGGATTCTGCGGAGCCGCTGGCCGGCTCCACCAGCAGCCGGACATCGGGCTGCTGGCTAGCAGGGACGCAAATGGCGGCGGCCGTAGCCTATCACGGCTACGTAAATTTACGTAAGCCGTAAATGTTTACGTGGCCTATCACGGATGACTTAAAAAAACAACAACATCCGCTACGCTATTTGCGTTCCCCTTATTTTTGCTGTCTTAGTCTACGTAAATCTTGATGTAGACTAAGACGTGTCAAAATAAGGAACGCAAATGGCGGCAGCCATGGCCGCCGCCATTTGTGTACGCGCGGTTTTTTTTTTTAAAGTCAGCCGTGATAGGCTATGAAAACATTTACGTAGCCTATCACATTTTTTAAAAAAACCTAGCCGTGATAGGCTACGTAAATCTTTACGTAGCCTATCACGTCTTTTTTTTTTTTTAACTGGAAATGGCGGCAGTGGCAGCAGCCGGTTGGAAGACCGGCTGCCGCTGCACCACTGCACCGCTGCCGGAGCCGCCGCAGGAGCCGCCGCAGCCAAGAAGATCCACCCCAGGTAAGTCTCGTCCCGGGGGGGGGCGGGGGGGCAGACTGTTCTGCCACCGATTTCGGGGGGCCGAATGTGCTGGCATTCGGCCTCCCCGAGATCCGTGGTGGAATTCTCTGACATCCCTAGATAATAGTACAATGAAAAACAGGACACTTGCACATACTCCTTGGCCACCTCCCGAATAAGGTAAGCACAAGAACCCAACCTATGAGAATTTCTCCAAAATTTTCTTCACCATTGAATTTCTTCTCAAAAGCAATTTCTTTTCTATGAAATTGAATGAGAATGGTAAAAAAAAAATGTGGGAGAAATTTTCAGCACAGTACTAGACAGTGGTGTAGCAGTAAATTTGGAAATGCAGGAGCTTATTGTGACAGTCTCCAAGGGCAGTCCAAACATTTCAGGCAGCTGTGTTGATCCATATCAATAAACCAGTTCTAGGAGTTTTCATCTCCTCCAGGAGAACATCTTTGGTAAAGCGAATAGGTCTTAATTCCCCATTCCCGACCAAGTCATCCCAAATACTTTGCATTCCAAAATGGAACAATATTGTTGCTTGGAAAATTCATTCCCCCCTCAGCTCCAGTGAGGATCACAGCTAAACGCAGAGGGAACAGGGAATTCTGAGTGGGTGGTAGAGATGAGGCCATCAGAGAGGCCCTGCTAATGAAAAAGCGCTGGGGCTGCATCCCTGCAAGCCCAGCCTCCACTACACTACTGGCACTAGTTAGGGATGGATGAAAGTCCCTTACCTGGTCCCACAGCTATTTTCGGGGGGGGAGGTGCTTCGTTTCTCCCCCAGAAATTCTTGGTGGGTGGGGAGGCACCCCGCCCCTCCTTGCCGAAATTCTGGCCAGGGGGGAGGCGCCCCATCCCTCCCCGCTGAAATTCTGGCTGGGGGGGAGTGCCCCGCCTCTCCAGCCACGAAAGAAAAAAGTAAAGTTAAAAAAAAAAAAGTGATAGGCTACGTAAAGATTTACGTAGCCTACCACGGCTAGATTTTCAAAGTCAGCCATGATAGGCTATGTAAATCTTTGCATAGCCTATCACGGCTGACTTTGAAAAAAAAAAAGCGCGTACGCAAATGGCGGCGCCCATGGGTGCCGCCATTTGCGTTCCTTATTTGGGCACGGGTAATCTACGTAAAGATTTACATAGACTACGGTGAAAATTTTCGCCGTAGTCTACGTAAATCTTTACGTAGACTACCTGAGCCCAAATAAGGAACGCAAATGGCGGTGCCCATGGGCGCCGCCATTTGCATACGTGCTTTCTTTTTTTTTTTCAAAGATAGCCGTGATAGGCTATGTAAAGATTTACGTAGCCTATCATGGCTGACTTTGAAAATCTAGCCATGATAGGCTACATAAATCTTTACGTAGCCTATCACTTTTTTTTTTTTTTTACTTTACTTGGAAATGGCGGCGGTGGCAGCCAGTCGGAAGACCGGCCGCCGCTGCCACCGCCCCGCCGCCGCCCCGCTGCCATGAGGGACATTTCCACGAGGTAAGTCCCATCCCGGGGGTGGGGTGGGGGGTGTTGGAAAATTTCCCCACCAATTTTGGGGGGCTGAATGCGTTGGCATTCGGCCTCCCGGAGATTCATGGAGAAATTCTCCGACATCCCTACACTAGATTTAAGTTTTGCCTTTTGTTGCTTCAGTTGTATGTTCTCACACTTCCTTCACTATCTCAATAAAGCACCCAACTAGTAGACTGAACAAGTATAAGTAATTTGCTACTTCGAGGTTTCTGGGTGAACTAGTATGAATGTTAATCTTGGTCATATATAATGATTCCCAGCAACTGGTGATTCTTTCATATTCATGTATTCTCAGCATTGTTTCTGCTGTGTATCCAAAAACTCCAGAGAACTGCTTCAGGGGGAAGCTCCATCGAGGGTGAGCTGTTCTACTTGATTCTCCCCCCACCCATCCTGAGACTTTAAAAGCAGACTGGAGCTGCAGCTTGAGAGAATTGCTTCAGGAGAAGGCACTGTTCCATCAAGGGTGAGCTGTTCCAACTGCTCCCCCCCCCCCCCGAGACGTTAAAGCAAGGCTGGAGCTGCAGCTTGAGAAAACTGCTTCAGGGACAGACACTGTTCCAACCAAAGCTTCTTCTTTTTTTTCCTCATCTGCTCCGCCCATCCCCCTGCCTCGGAAACCTTATACGGAGCCCTGGATTATTCCAGCTCTACTCTGGCATTTTTACTGATGGGTTTTTGTATTTGAATATGCAGGAGCCAGGTGTGTTTGGGCTGCAGGGTTTTTAGTTGTTTTAGTGTTAAACAGCTGTTGTGATATTTCTGCTTTAAACTTCCATTTAGTGTATTGTTTGAATATTGTATTTGCATATTTTTGTGAGCTGTTTGGGGGGGCCTGTTGGCTAAAAGGCAACATAGAAATAAAGTATAACATAACAGATTTCACTCTGATCCAAGCTACTGCCTAATCCATGTCCAAGAGTGCAACTAAGTGCAGTTGAGAAGGTCCACATGGTGAAGCCTCCTTCCTTCCCTCCACCACTCTGGCTAGCAATATACATCTGCACCACAGTGCATTGTCTGATGCCCAAAATGGGAGGTTTGTGCATCAACTGAGCACAGGAAGAGGGTTCCATTAACTCTATGCATGTGCAAGTGTGCCCCAGGGGGAATGGTTTGTGATCTTAATTGTGTTTCACAAAATATATTATCAATATAGTGAACATTTAGGCAGGAGTATCCTAGATGAGGCTTAGAAATATTAAGCAAGGAAACAGTCAAGAGAAATTGGAATGGAAGGGTAGTATGCTGAGAGAAAGCATATTCATCAGAGATGGAGACAAATATGACCTCTCCTTTCAAAAAGATTTCCTTACTGCTGTCTCTGACTGCTTCAGCATCAAGGCAGGGTGAATAAAATGTGATATGTGGAGGCCATCTGGAAGCCGCAACTAAAACAAAACATGTCAGCTTATGGCTGTTGTTATTAAATGGTGCAGCAAAATGCACATAATCCATGCTTCATGAACTTGAAATTGACTGCCTTCTAGCTTCTAATTAGGGAACCATTTTGGCTTTAATATGTTAAAACACCACATTTGTTAAGTCCTGGTTTTCTGTAAAACTATGAAGCTTTGTTCTGGGAAACTGATGGGAAACTGTCATAACTTTCCATTTTTATGAAAGCAATGATTCACAAATGGCAGGGGGAGAAAGTTGGTTGCCACCAGGGTGGGTTCAGGCTTGTCCTGGGTCCTCCCTGGAGTGTGGCTTGATTAATGTACCCTTCAGATGTGGGAGCCAGTGTTTTATTCTTTCATCCCACAACATTGCTGTAATGTTTTAAGGCCCAGAACCACATGGGTCCTTCCCACAGAATAGTCACCTGACTGGCAGGGAGGGCAAAGGTCAGGTAGAATGGGAAGAACCTCCACAATTGGTCTTGTGTTTGCAATGTTGATAGGGATGGATGAATCTGCCAGTTTTGGTTTCACCTAGTTTCTCATTTTTCCAAATTTAAATTTGGTTCATTCCAAACATTGGGATTTTTTTAAAAAAAGTTTGCATGAAAATCTTCATGCTTTTTTTTTGCAGATTTCTTCTAACACTTGCATTTTTGTATGCAAAAATGTATATTTTTTTTCCTGATACGTACTTTTTTTTTTGCAAGCAGTCTTCCCTAATATACACACATTTGTGTGCACTTTCCCCTAACATACACATTTTTGTATCTATTCTTTATTGTTTTGATTGGAGAACTCCTTTGCAAAATTCAGAGAAGTGCACATTTTGAAGGACAGATGTATTTTAATTTGCATATTGGTTTGAAAGTGTGAAATTAGGTAAGTTTGCATTAAAATGAATGATTTCTCCCCATCCATAGATATAGGACATTGAAACATAACAGTAGTGCTATCAGATTCCTGCACTGAGCAGGGGGTTGGACTCGATGGTCTTGTAGGCCCCTTCCAACCCTACTGTTCTATGATTCTATGACACAACCAGTACAAAAGGTCTTACTCTGCTGCTGCAAAATCTAAAGATATCTTGGCCAGGGATGGAAGTGTCAAGCTTTGAGGTTTATTATCATTGGTGAGGATCAAACAAAGTGTAAGATTCATTGTTAAACACAGAACGTAGTGTTAGTAAAAGCACTTCAGTACCAACAAATACCTTACCAGAATCTCCCACACCTGGCTGACCAGGTCTAGCCTGTGTAAAGAGAGTGTGTGTGTGTGTGTGTGAGAGAGAGAGAGAGAGAGAGAGAGAGAGTGAGAGAGAGAGAGAGCGAGAGAGCGAGAGAGAGAGAGTTTGAAGTAAAACTTGAGTTAAAACCGCTCAGGATTCTGCAGGGCTAGAACTAGAGTTGTGTCCCGAATATCATCTTCTTCTTTCTTCCATTATTATTTTTCATCTTAGTTACAAGTAGGGATGGCGGAGAATTTCTCCCCGAAACTTTGGGGGGCCGAGCGCCAACGTGTTCGGCCCCCCCAAACAAGTTTCGGGGAGAAATTCTCCGCACCCCCCGCACCCCTTTGGTGAATGTCCCTCCTGGCGGCGGGTCCGGCCGGCGGTTCGTCGGGTCTTCGTCCGGGGCGGGAGCGGCAGCTGGTCTTTCGACCGGCTGCCGCCACCGCCATTTCAATAAAAGAAAAAAAAATGCCCCCGTGATAGGCTACGTGATGATTAACGTTTTTTTTTTTTAACTTTTAATTTTGCGGCCGGGTGAGTCGAGGCGCCTCCCCCCCGGCCTGAATTTCGGCCGGGCGAGGCAGGAAGCCTCCCCCCCCGGCCTGAACTTCGCGGGGGGAGCAGCAAAGTGCCTCCCCCCCACGGCAAAAAGCTGCGAGACCAGGTAAGTGACTTTCGTGCACCCCTAGTTACAAGGTGTCTGAAGAGTGTGTGTGTGTTGTGTCTTCCATTGTACAATCTTCTGTCTGAATGCCTTCAGCTTCAAGTGTCCCCATGCTTCAGTCAAAGTATAGGGGAAGACATCATGAGGTAGCTCCTCCCATGGGATTCTTTTCAGATCTGGAAGTGTGGGCAGCAGGGGAGGCTGCAGAGTGATGGAAATATGTATAATAGATAGAAAAAAGCACAGCACAACATCCTCAGCCACCTTGCAACAATAAGGTAGTCACCAATGGAAATTCAAAGGAATTCCTAAACCACTCTGAGAATGAGGCAAACAAAACGGAAGGCTCTTTTGATGAAACTGGAGGACAGCACTAGAATGGTATCCTGTACCCAGTGCTGAAAGGATACAACTCAATGAGTGAGAAAACAGAAATAGCTAACAGGAGTTTGGCAGCGGAGTTCAGTGAAAATGGTTAAGAAGGGGGCCCCTAACAACTGAACTGCTAAGGGGTTGAGAGGGAAAGGGGGAGGAAAGGCCACTGCAATGGTATCAAAGGGGGAAGACACATAAGAAAGAGCAAATGGATAGATGTAGTTCAGCAGTGGTGACCTGCAAGGTATACAATATGTATGTTTTCTGCCTGAAGATAACCTGGTGTACATTTGCAGCAATTGCAAGCTAGTTGAATTACCAGAAGAATAGGTAAGAGGTCTGCAACAGTGAGTGGCCACACTTAGGGATGGACGGACACACTTCCATCCACTCCCTTTGGGTTGTCAACAAGCCATCCTCATTGCCCGCCTGTGGGAGTTGCGCAGTGGGAGCTGCAAGATGGCTTGACAATTGCCTGAAAAGTGCTGTGGGGCCATCTGTCCCCTTACCGAGCCACGGTTGTGTGCAGGAATTGTGGCTTGGATTAGTTCCACATATGCAAAGTTGTATCTATGGCTGCCTTAAAGGGGCAATTACTCAAGATTATGGCGTAAAAGACCCTTTGATCCTGAAAATCAAAAAGGACACATAGGCAATGGAAGGAGAGGCAGCTCACTAAAGAAATATACAGGCAGATAGACTGGAATTGCAAAAATGGTATCAGGAAGGCTAAAGCGCAGAATGAGCTGAGGCTGGCAAAGGATGTTAAGGACAACAGAAAGAGCTTCTTCAGATATGTTCAAAGTAAAATGAAGACAAAAGGAACAATAGACCTGCTGTTCAGCAAACATGCCAAAAATGCTAACAGGTGACAAAGGAACAGTGGAACTTCTGAACTTCTAGTTTGACTCAGTCTTCTCCCAAAAGAGGATGTATATTCCATTTGGCATATGTGACAAACAATCTGAAGGAGTAGGGGTGCAGCTTGTGGTTGATAGAGAGATGGTCAGAGCATATCTAAGCACCTTAAATGAGTTCATATCTCCAGGTCCAGGTCCAGATGATTTACATCCTAAGTTGTTGAAGGTGGAAGTAGATGGACTTGCTCAAACATAGTAGATCATGGAAATGCTGTGGATGTTATATATCTTGAATTCAGCAAGGCATTTAGCAAGGTGCTCTATGATATTCTAATGAGCAAGATAGTGGAGTGTGTGCTTGATGGAATTAATACTAGGTGGATCCACAGCTGGCTGGAAAACCATACTCAAAGAGTGCTCATCAATGGTTCAGCAAACTGGAGGGAGGTATCAAGTGGGATGCAGCAGGATTCAAACCTGGGCTCTGTACTCTTTAACATTTTTATTAATCACATGGAGGAAGAGGTGGGAGGAGTGTTTATCAGATTTGCAGATGACACACAATTGGGATAGGTATACCTTAGAAGACAGAAACAAAATTCAAAAAGGTCTCAATAGGTTAGAAAAGTGGGCAGAAAATAACAGAATGAAATTTAACTGAGACAGTGCAAAGTTCTTCATTTAGGAAAGGAAAATCAATGCACAGCTATAAGATGGGGCATACTGGCTTGACAATAGTTTGTGTGAAAAGGATCTTGAAGTTGTAGTCATTCACAAGCTGAATATGAGTCAGCACTGTGGTGTGGCTGCAAAAAAGGCAAATGCAATTTTAGGTTGCATCAATAGAAGTATAGTTTCTAAATTACGGGAAGTAAAACTTCCACTCTACTCTGCTCTGGACAGACTTCACCTCAAATGTTGTGTCCAGTTCTGGATACCACACTTTAAGAAGGATTCTGATAAACTGGAACAATTTCAGAGAAGGGTAACAAAGATAAGGCAATAGAAATGAAGTCCTATGAGAAAAGATTGAAGGAACTGGGTATATTTAGCTTTAAGAAGAGAAGACTGAGTGGGGATATGATTTGTTGTTGTTGTTCAGTCGTTCAGTCGTGTCCGACTCTTCGTGACCCCATGGACCATAGCACGCCAGGCCTTCCTGTGCTGTGCTTTCTCCCGGAGCGTGCTCAAGTTCATATTCATTGCATCGGTGATGCTATCTAGCCATCTCATCCTCTACCGTCCCCTTCTCCTTTTGTCTTCAGTCTTTCCCAGCATCAGGGTCTTTTCCAGAGAGTTTTCTCTTCGCATTAGGTGGCCAAAATATTTGAGCTTCAGCTTCAGTATCTGTTCTTCCAATGATCACTCAGGGTTGATTTCCTTTAGGATGGACTGATTTGACCTCCTTGCAGTCCAGGGGACTCGTAAGAGTCTTCTCCAGCACCACAGTTCGAAAGCATTAATTTTTCGGTGCTCAGTCTTCCTTATAGTCCAGCTCTCACAGCCATACCGCGCAGGGCCACCCAAGACGGACAGATCATGGCAGAGAGTTCTGACAAAATGTGGTCCACTGGAGAAGGAAATGGCAACCCACTCCAGTATTCTTGCCAAGAAAACCCCATGGAATGTATCACAAGGGGATATGATAGCACTTTTCAAATACATAAAGGGTGGTCACCCACAAAGGGCTGCAACCTGCTCACTATCATGCAAGCCTGTGGCCCTATTCACACACAAAATTTATTTATTTATTTATTCATTCATTTCATTTCTATACCGCCCAATAGCCGAAGCTCTCTTGAAAGGGGGAAGGACGGTTAGGGTAACTACGGAATGGGGAGGTTTAGGCTAACTATGACGCACGTGCACCCATCACATAACTGGGAACCGTGTGGTGTGCCATGGTTTATGTACCCATCCCCGCTCCATGGTTACTGTGTCCTCCTCCTGCTGGTGCCACTGGTTATCCAAGAGGCCGGCCGTCATACTGGGAAATGGTGTGCGCTCCAGTTGTCGCTATACAGTGGCAACCATGCAGTTTGGCTGTACTGCCTAGTGTCACCAGAAGTGGCTGACGCTCTAGGCTGCCATCTCTATGGTTTCTGCTTTTTCACACAGAGTGGCCATTCTTAACAATAGAGATCCCACCATACGACACAGTAAGCCACCCTGGGCCCCCTTAAACCCACCACAGAGGGGTGGTTAGCTGGGGTGGTTTCCTAGCCATTGTGGTCGGGATTTTGACCCCTCACATGAAACGCTAAGCCACCGCTGTTCTCTCAAAATGCGAACCATAGTGGCTTAGCGTGATGTCTGAACAGGCCCTGTATGACACAGAATAACAGGCATAAATTACAGGAAGGCAGATCTTGGCTGAATGTCAGGAAAGACTTCCTAACTGTCAGAGCTGTCAGGCAATGGAACCAAATGCTTTGGGAGATGGTGGGCTCTGAATTACTGGAAATATTTGATCAAAGACTGGACAGCCATCTGTCAGGGATGCTTTAAACTGGACTCTTGCACTGGGCTAGGGGTTGGACTTGATGGCCTAAATGGCCCCTTCCAACTCTATGATTCTATGGTTCTAAGACCACTGTCCTAACTCCTTTCTCCTTATTCACCTTGCAGGAGCAACTCATCAATTTGCTGCTTGAAATTAGATTAACAGAAATGGTAAGGCTTTCAGCCACTCTGCAAAGCCAGATCCCCTATTTCCACAACTGGTGTCTGCCCCTAGTGTCAACACTCCACAACAGTGTCACTCCAGGGCATTGTGGAAAGTTTAAAATTGAGTAACCACTTTACACAACCACCTGCCACTGCTACTTGCGAAGCCTGGATCCAATGGGGCTAGGCAGGCTGAGACCCAGAACAGACTTAATTTCCAGTGGGCCCTGACACGATGCAGTGGCCCCAGCAGCTGCAGCAGGATGGCAAGTGCTCACACCAGGCCAGACTGCAAGCTTCAGTCTTCTGCTCGTACATTTTTCTTTTGCAGAATTTCAGACAGTTGTTTGCTTGTTTTAACAAAGGCCAAAAGGCCATGTTTGAGAATCCCTGGATTAAAATGGAGGCTGAAAGAAATGTTCACAGCCTTTACTTGGCAGAATTTGTTTATTTTTCTTTCACAAAGTATAATACTTTAAAATTTGAATCAAACTAGATGCAGATTATATATTAATTCAACGTGAAGGAGTCATACCCCACTCTTTGAGTAATTAACCATTTCAAAGTCGTTTTATTTGCATAAATATATTTTGTCTTCTTATCTACTTAGCCATAAAAAAATTCCATCCATGTATAACGGAAGCCTTTTAGCATTTACAGAGCAGTTCATTAAAATGAATTTAAATCAGACTTTAAAGAAAGATGTGTGTTTATTAAAAAAGCATTTCCTACTTATCCACAATAAAACAGACCAGTAAAAGTGGTTGCTTCCCCCTCCCCCCATCAAATAATTGTTTACAAGGTCATACCGTCTTGGTTGACAATTTGAAAAATTACCAATAATAAGAGGTGTCAGATATTAATTTCATATTAATTACAGAGCTAACTTATGTGAAGAATTTTCAACACTCTAAAGCAGCCTTTCCCAACCTAGTGCCCTCCAAATGTTTGGGGCCGATTCCCATTAGCCCCAGCCAGCATGACTGTAAAGGAAGGCAAGATCTTTGGGCTCAACCAGCCCCCTTTGATCCACTGCCCTTCCCCATGAAGCCGGCCAAGCCAAGCCCAGGACGACACCCCAACCTCCTCCCCTCCCAGTGGAGGAGATGGTAGCCACTGAATTTAGCACTGACCCTGGAAAGAAATAGCAGCAATAGGTCTGAGGTAGATATTTATTTACAAGGAAGGGGCAAGGGAATGGGAAGAGAAGTAAAACAAAGTGCAATTTAGAATTTCCTGAAGTACCAATTCCTTGTTTGTAAACCCAACATAGACTAAAACAATAAAAGACTACATAACCCTAGTCTACTCACACCTCCAAGTAGGATCCTTAGTTAATGCCAGCACTCCAACACCTTCCACCTGGACCAGATGGAAACTAAAGGACAAAGAAGAATGGCTTCTGGTCTCTTTTTATCCTATTCCAAACTCAAATCTTTGCTCTTTCATCCCCCCGCCCCATCCCTCAGGGAGGATGAGCTGGGTTTTTCACACATCTCCAGCAGTGCAGGCTCCTTGGCAGGCCAAGATTGTTTACAACCTTGAGTCCCTGATAAGGCCTCTGTCCTGGCGCCTTCGATCCTGGCATGCCCACATCTCTTCCTCCCTCCAGGTGGTCTGACTTGTAAATCTTCTCACAGGATCCCACTGCTTCCTATCCTAAAACACCATCTAAAACTAAGCAAAGTAAAATTAACTCATTCCCACCACACCCTTGGCCCTGTGAGGCCTCTTCCTTGGCAATGATCAATAATCAGAAATGCTGGGACCTGTAGAACAATGTAACTGCATGGTCAATAATCAGAAATGCTAGGACCTGTAGTCCAGCATAACTGCATGGTCAACAGTCAGAAATGCTGGGACTTGTAGTCCAAGACAACTGGAGGTAGGGATGTCAGAAAAATCCAAAATAGATTCATATTACTTCAGTTTCCTATGAATCTGACCTGTGGATTCCACAATGGACCAATTTATTTTATTTTTACTTTCCAAAATTGTATGCAATCCTATGCATGTTTAAACCAAAAAAAAGTCCTAGAACTCCCAGCATCCTGCCAGCCAGGCATGCTGTCTGGGGCATGCTGGGAGTTGTAGGACTTTGTCTGTCTAAACATGCATAAGATTGCACCCTTAGCTGTATAACAATATGAAAGTTACTGGAAATACACTAATATATATGTCATTAAACAACAACAACAACAGCAACAAACAACCAAGCTTTATACATCTCTGATCTCTCTTCAGACTCCTCTGTGTAGCACTCTTTTTGTGTGTGGTCTGCTCATTGATTGTCCACTCAGCTAAGAAAGATATGCAAAATGTTACCTGCCAGCGAAAGTTATGTAAATTGCAGTGGGCTTCTTTGCATACTTTTCTGAAGGGCAGAGGGATCAATGAGCAGATGACAGAATGAATGACACCTGACAATCCATGAAACACTTACTGAATGAATTAAACAAATGTGTACATCCCTAACTGGAGGCCACCAGATTTGGGAAAAATGTTCAAAGGTGATATACTGTATAAATGTCAGTTACTGTTGCTTCCATGTGTCTCACTAAATTGTCCATATCCAGATTCTGCACCAGGAAATTAAAGTGCTCATCCACTGACCTTGAGGATAAGGGGGAGCTCTGACTCTCCAGATAAAACATGGAGCAAAAAGTAGTTCAGGGTGAGTGGGAAGAACACACTGCCAGTCACTGAATCCCAAAGCTTCATCTGCTGTGCTCAGCCCTGCACTGGGATGTTTGAGCAAATCATTCAGTCTGTATTTCAAAGTGAACTGACCTGATAGACATCTGCTGAAGTAACATGCTGATTCAAATGTAGTTCTTTTTCAGAAGTTACACAGCAACAACATTGAAGAGACTATTCAAGAGCAAACAACAAAAACACCCCTCCCCCTGTTTTTTACAGGGATAGAATAGGAAAAATATATGGCTGCTCCTGGGAAGGACAGCATGTAATCACGCCCCATCACTCTCTGGTGCATTTGCACACCCAGTTTGAATGAATGTGGCAGCTAGGGATGGACGAAACCTCACCTGCCCACCCCACACATTGCTCACTGAATCCCTGATACTTACCTGACCTGGTGAGCAGTGTGGGATGAGCTGCTGGGCCATCTGGGAGGCTCTCATTTTTTCAATGAGCCTCCAGTTAAACCTCAAAAGAAAAGATTATGGCAACCAGCTTGATTGATAACTGGCAAATAGAGGGAGAAAACGTGGAGGCAGTGACAGACTGTCTTTCTAGGCGCAAAGATTACTGCAGACGCTGACTGCAGCCAGGAAATCAGAAGACGTTGACTTCTTGGGAGGAGAGCAATGACAAATCTTGATAAAATAGTGAAGAGCAGAGACATCACACTGACAACAAAGGTCCACATAGTTAAAGCAATGGTATTCCCCACAGTAACCTATGGCTGCGAGAGCTGGACCATAAGGAAGGCTGAGCAGAGGAAGATAGATGCTTTTGAACTGTGGTGTTGGAGGAAAATTCTGAGAGTGCCTTGGACTGCAAGAAGATCAAACCAGTCCATACTCCAGGAAATAAAGCCAGACTGCTCACTTGAGGGAATGATTTTAAAGGCAAAGCTGAAGTACTTTGGCCACATAATGAGAAGACAGGATACCCTGGAGAAGATGCTGCTGCTAGGGAAAGTGGAAGGCAAAAGGAAGAGGGGCCGACCAAGGGCAAGATGGATGGATGATATTCTGGAGGTGACGGACTTGACCTTAGGGGAGCTGGGGGTGGCGACGGCCAACAGGAAGCTCTGGCATGAGATGGTCCATGAAGTCACAAAGAGTCAGAAGCGACTGAGTGAATAAACAACAACAACCAGTTTGCACAAGACGGGGCTCTAAATGTTTGTAGATCTAATGTTTAAGCAGTAGATCTACACAGCAATGGCTGTAAAGGTTCATTTCTAAGGCTGAAATGTACCTTTATGGCCCAGCATGTGCAAAAATGGCTGTTCACATGGATGCCAAGTGGCTGTAGTGAGTCCCGGGCTTGTGCATGCGGTGGGGGTTCACCAAGATGGGTTGGGCACCCATGCCATCCCTAGTGGCAGCACTAGGGAACTACAGATTGTGTAAAACCTATTCCATCTGTTTTCCATTGGTTGTCAGGCACCTTTCATTCCATTGTCCACCCATTAACAGATTTTTTTTTAGTTTCCAAATTTGTGCAAATTCACACATGCAAAAATGTGCAAATACCCAGAAAATACACACATTCCCCTGAAATGAGCATTTTCATGCTTTAGCCTACAGGGAAATACACATTTTCAGCTGTGGCTTTTTTTGCATGTTTTTCTATGATGACATTTGTGCAAAATTTCCAAAGGTTAGAAAAATGGTCCACATCTCCCAGAAATCCATCTGACAGGGGAAAACTGGCCCACTATGGAATCTGTGGGTTGAATTCCTAAAAATCCAAACTCATTTGGTTTCACTGCAGATTTCTCTGACATCCATAGGCAGCACACCCATTTGCACACCCATTTGCACACCCATTTGCACACCCATTTGAATGAGTGTTGCAGCACCCATGGCAGGAGCTCGGCTTTCTAGCTGCTTGGAGTGAATATTAGCTATAAAAAGAGAGAGATTTGTTTGTTGTTTACTTAAAGGCACTCCTCAGACCACCTTCTAACGATATAAGCAGGATTGCAAAAAACAGAAGTTTGCACAGATTTTTCTTTAAAAATTGCACATTAATGCAGAAATGGAACTGAATTGATTTAATCATGAACACACGTAAAAGTGACACAATCCAGAATTAGACTGATCCATCCAGAGCCTGGCACTTCTCAGCAACTATATAGATAATTGAGTGAGAGCCACCCTCCCTGCCCCCTCCAATGATCAAGGGCCTAGAGCATTCATTCCCAAACTGTGCACAAGGCTATGCTGATATGCTGGATGACATAAACACATTCAGGGGTGCAATCCTAAGTACATAGGCAGCCACCTCTGAGGTCAGAGGTGACCGCCTATCCAAAGCAAGGCAGGAGAGGCACGGGGGAATCATTCCCTTTGTGCCTCTCCTGCCTTGCTCTTTTTCACTAGACAGCTGTTTTCAGCTGCCTAGTGGGGCGGGGGGAGGTGACTGGGAGAGGAAGCTGCCGTATGACACATAGGATGTGTCATATGCACAGCTCCGCTCTCCCAGCCCTGGAACATCCCCAGACCCACCCCTTTTCAGTCTCTCCATGCTCATCTTCCAAGTGAGGATGGGGCTTCTCCATGCTACCTCTGAGGCAGCACAGATGTGGGGGGGTTGGATTTCCAGGAACCAACCTTGGAGCTTGGGCTCCGAGGTTGGTTCCTGGAAAAGATCATATGCTATGGCCCTCTAGACAGTGTCTAGTGGCTATAGGATTGCTCCCTAAGTCTACTCTGATTCTGCAACACACACTTAAGAGTGGGGAGACTACTTGCTCTGCCTCTGTGTGACCATTTCTATTCTAGAAGAGTTTTATAGCCATTGTGGAGGAAGGCCTGGACCAGCCATTCACTGTTCTATTCTAACACTGTGTCTGATTGGCTCTTGCTCATCTTACAAGATTTGAACACCCCATCTAGGCAAAGGAAAATAAATTTGCATAAACATCCTTGAGCATGATACAATTTAGCCTCATCTTAATGGGGCTTGCTGGGCTTGTCCAGGCTGGTAATGGGCTTATCTAGGCCCCCCTGGTGCTACAGGCACACTCCAAGAGTCCCTTTCCCTCTGCCAAGCTTGGGATCCATAAGTAATGCGATGCTCTAGCCTTCTATTTTTCTAACCAGCCTCCCCTGACTGGATCATTCAGTTTAGAGTAATCTCTCATGATGTAAACCTGAAGGTACCACTGCTTCCAATCAAGAGCAATTGCTCAAAATGTATCATGCACCAAAAGCTGACTGGAGTGTGAAAGGAAGAAAGAAAGAAAGAAAGAAAGAAAGAAAGAAAGAGTTTTGCAGCACCATGTGGTTTGTCTCTCCTTTTTTTTTTTTTTTTTGCTCCCCAGTGTGTCCCCATTGCCCCTGAGGTCTCAATATCCCTTCATGTGCCCAATATCAGTGGGTCTGTGATGGATCTAGGGATGGCTGAGAATTTCAGTTGGTTCATATTTTGAGAAGAACTTACCAAAATGCACAAACTTCTTCATAACAGGGACAGAAAGAACTTAAAAATTAAAAAAAAAATGGGACAAACCAAAACTGACAGATTCACCCATCCAGGTTCAGGGCTTTGAGCGCTTAGCTCTTAACAATCTGTGTTTGAATCCCTCTGTATCCAACCCTATTTGTGGTGCTGATGATGTTTATGGTTATCACCCCATCTTTAACAAGTACATGGTCAAAATGTACAACATGATCCGCTTCCTGCTAGGAACAACTATACCTATGGATGGTTGTGAACTTTGTTGGGTTCATTTTTTTTTTTTATGAGAACTTACCAAAATTCACAAGGTTCTTCATATTGGGGATGCAAAGAACTTGAGATGAAAATAATTTGAATGTGGAAGAAACTGATAGATTCAACCATCTCTATAGATCCTAGAAGTCCCCACAGATAAATTAAAATAGGGATAAGCTAAAATGTTTTCTGTACACCCAGCCAGACACACACACACACACACACACACCCCTCGCCACACACACCATTTCACCAGCCTAGTGTGTCTTCAAATTCTATCTGTAAGCAACATCCATTACAGGCTATCCCCAAATCACAGGAGCACTGGGCCTGATTCTCATCCTCCTGTAAGCAAACTATTGTAGTCATCTTCTAAAGGAGCTTATCTCTCCGTTTTTTCCCCCTTCCCCTTCTTCCCTGTGTAGAAAATGCTTCTTTTTTATTATTATTTCAGTCAGCTTTTGTTGGCTTTTGTTGAATGTCTGTTTTAAAATTGTGCCCCGAGCTTCATTGGGCACTGCAACACTCTCTTAGCATCAAATTACTGCATGGTGAAAGTCAAACTAAGTATGTTGATTCTTCTCCTAAGTGACATTATTGAAGCATAACATACATTCAGTAACCTGCCTGACAAGTTGTCTGTTTAACAGAGGGGTTAAAAAAATATGATCTGACCATGATTGATGGCAGCGCTGCCCCTTCTCGGTGATGGGGAAAATAAGCTGAGTCCAAATAGATCTAGCTACATTATGGCACTTTGCTCTTTACTGCTTTTTCCTCATTTCTCTTCATTTAGATAAGAGAGTTTTGCTTTGAATGCTCTTATTCCAACCATCTCCAATATACCAACCACTGTGCTTATTACTTTCTTCTTTTCACTTTGAAATTACTTCAGAGACATTGTTTCATTAAAGTGAAGACTTTCAAACTAGGCTTCCCAAAATGGGTAGACTAGGTCAAGGACAACCATGTTGAAAATGAAAGTTCCAGACAGGGTGAGCCTGCTGTGTTGTTTGTGTTTTGGTCTTGATCATTGTAAGCAGGGTAGCACAGTGGCTACACATGGTTTACACATGACAAAGTGCATAAAACAACTGATCCATGCGGAGTTCCACAAGGTCGGTGTCACATTTAAATCGGGCTGCTGGCACAGTGAGAGCCCCAAACAGGAGTCTGTTGCCTGAATGCCTGCTGCACTGGCATTCTAGTGGTGCAACCCAGAAACAACCACCCCTTTGTAAAATATTGTAATTAGATTTGGACACTCTGATAGACATGCAGGGGAGAATGGAGTTTGGGTGATAAGAAGTGCTAAGTCAAATCTTCTCAGTGGAGAATGTTTGCCTTGAATCTGGGGAGCAGGAGAAAATGGCACTTAAAATTGGGGACAATATTTGTGAGGAGGAATTTCTTAAAGGGTTCAGGGAAGCGGAGGTGGTCTTACCATAGCTCAGTGCAGAGCACCTGCTTTACATGCAGAAGGTCCCAGGTTCAATCCCTGGGATCTCCAGGTAGAGCTGGAAAAATCACTCCTAATCAGCGTCACTGGGTTAGATGAACCAAGTGTCTGACTCACTGTAAGACAGCTTCCTCCATTCCTCTGTTCCATTGCCAATGGGTTAGCAGTGGGTCAGCAGTATATTTTTTCTTTTATTTTAAGAAGACTGAAGAGGATCTAGACTTAGTAGGCATTGGTGGGTGGCTGCCATTTACCCCCAGAATACCCAGGATGCAATGTTGTTCCAGGGTATTTCGGGGGGGAGGCGGTCCTGAGGAACACCTTTTTTTCGGTTCTTTTCAGACTGTCCAGGAATGTCCAGAGTGTCCAGGTGCAAAAATGGTCAGGGCTGGCCCAGGACATTTTGCTGCCCAAAGTGAAGAATAAGATTTTTGTACAAAAACTATCCTGATTGGCAGTTGAGTTTTAACACTGGCAATGGGACAGCATCCTCCACTGCACCTGAAGGCAGCAGGCTACTTTGGGAAGGGCAGGGCAGCAAGGTGCATGGTTCACAAAGTTCTGCCCTCCAACCCCTCACTACCACTCCACAGCATCTGCCACCTGAGGCAGCCACCTCACTCTCCCTAAAGGTAGGGCTGGTCCTAAGAATGGCAACTGTCAATGAGCAGCCAATGAGAGAAGCTTTTCACTGATATTCCTAAAAGAAAAGAAAAGAAGAAAAAAACAATGAAAAAGGAAACACCCATTGCTGTCCCACTGTGCCCAGAAAGTAATGCTAATGCTGCCCCTGTCATGAACCATTTAAGAAATGTCCCCCCTCCCAAATCACTCAAAATCTACCCCCACACCTTCACTGTCAATGGAGCACTAAATTTTGGATGAGGCACTTCCAGCTCAGCATGAATAAGGTGGCAGATGTGCATCGGAGGTCATTTCTGACATTGCCATTAGCAGTAGGAGAACAAGAGCAATTTGGCTCTTTCTTGCACTATATGTCAGCATCATTTCCATATTCATCTGAAAGGGGTCCATCTTGTGATTCCTCCCCACACCAGTATTATTCTGGCTCCCAGGAGAATAAATGCAAGGAGTTGCAGCATGCAATACTTTCATGGGATTTTGGATTTCAAAGATTAATGAATCGTATGAGAAGAAAGCAGTTTGCTAGGGCTAGGGATGTGGGAGAAATCCGCATCAATTTCAAATGAGTTTGGATTCCTCCGAATCCAACATGCAAAATCTGCAGCAGACCGGCTTTTCTTGAGTCATGCAGATTTCATGGACTTTGCAGACTTTTTTTTTAATTTTTGGGAGAGATTTGTGCAAATTTGGACTTGTGCTAATGTGCATTTGCACAAGTGTGCATTAATGCTAATGTGCTCTTACACAAGTGGAATGAAATTATCATATATCCCTAAAAACATATGATTCCATCAATGAGCAGATGATGGAACAAAAGACACCTGATATTCCATGAAACACCGATGGAATAGATGTATAATAGTATAATTATAACAATGTAAGGGACATCAACTGGATATAAATTGAACAGAGAGAAAACAGAAATTTGGGGGATTAACATGACAGTAATCTCTCAAAACAAATAAAGAACAACTTTAATTATAGCTGGAAAGGAAAACCAATCAGTTTTCTTTGAATAAAAAACTTTAGATAATCTTTATATATCAAACACACACAAGTATAAACCACTATACAAAAAGTGTGTTGCTCTAATTAAGCAATGGGAGATTTTCAGGCAAATTTCCCACATTGAAAATGATATTACTTCCAAAGCTTTATTATTCTTATTATTCTTACCATACCACTTAAGATTTCAGGTTATGAAATCAATAAGTTTATACAATGTGTTTCAAAATATATCTGGAATAAAACACACACAAACCAAGAATTAAGGCAAAACTACTTTGTTGTTGTTCAGTTGTTCAGTCGTGTCCGACTCTTCGTGACCCCATGGACCATAGCATGCCAGGCTTTCCTGTCCTGTGCTCTCTCCCGGAGCGTGCTCAAGTCCATATTCATTTAATCAGTGATGCTATCTAGACATCTCATCCTCTGCCATCCCCTTCTCCTTTTGCCTTCAGTCTTTCCCAGCATCAGGGTCTTTTCCAGAGAGTTTTCTCTTCACATTAGTTGGCCAAAGTATTTGAGCTTCAGCTTCAATATCTGTCCTTCTAATGAGCACTCAGGGTTGATTTCCTTTAGGATTGACTGATTTGACCTCCTTGCAGTCCAGGGGAATCATAAGAGTCTTCTCAAGCACCACAGTTTGAAAGCATCAATTCTTCGGTGCTCAGCCTTCCTTATAGTCCAGCTCTCACAGCCATACGTTACTACTGGGAAAACCATAGCTTTGATTATGCGGACCTTTGTGGGCAAGGTGATGTCTCTGCTTCTTACTATGTTGTCTAGGTTTGCCATAGCTTTCCTCCCAAGGAGCAAGCGTCTTTTAATTTCATGGCTACAGTCAACATCTGTGGTGATCTTGGAGCCCAAGAAAGTAAAATCTGTCACTGCTTCCATTTCTTCCCCTTCCATATGCCAGGAAGTGATGGGGCCAGATGCCACAATCTTCATTTTTTTAATGTTGAGTTTCAAACCAGCTTTTGCACTCTCCTCTTTCACCCTCAACAAGAGGCTCTTGAGATCCGCTTCGCTTTCTGCCATTAGGGTGGTATCATCTGCGTATCTGAGGTTGTTGATAATTCTCCCGGCAATCTTAATTCCGACCTGTGATTCTTCCAACCCGGCATTTCTCATGATGTACTCTGCATATAAGTTAAATAAGCAGGGCAACAATATGCAGCCTTGTCATACTCCTTTCCCTATTTTGAACCAATCGGTTGTTCCATGTGTGGTTCTTGCTGTTGCTTCTTGACCCTCATACAGGTTTCTCAGGAGACAGGTAAGGTGGTCTGGTACTCCCATCTCTTTCAGAATTTGCCACAGTTTGTTGTGATCCACACAATCAAAGGCTTTAGCGTAGTCAATGAAGCAGAAATAGACGTTTCTCTAGAATTCTCTTGCTTTCTCCATGATCCAGCGAACATTGGCAATTTGATCTCTAGTTCCTCTGCCTCTTCAAAACCCCGCTTGTACTTCCGGTAGTTCTCGGATCACATACAGCTGTAGCCAAGCTTTTAGGATTTTGAGCATAATCTTGCTGGCATGTGAAATGAGCGCAATTGTACGGTAGTTTGAACACTCTTTGGCATTGCCCTTCTTTGGAATTGGAATCTAAACTGACCTTTTCCAGTCTTGTGGCCACTGTTGAGTGTTGAAAATTTGTTGGCATATTGAGTGCAGCACTTTAACACCATCATCTTTTAGGATTTTAAATAGCTCAGCTGGAATACTGTCATCTCCGCTAGCTTTGTTGTTACTAATGCTTCCTAAGGCCCACTTGACTTCACTCTCGAGGATGTCCGGCTCAAGTTCAGTGACTGCACTATCATGGCTATCAGGGACATTCAGATCTTTCCTGTATAGTTCTTCTGTGTATTCTTGCCACCTCTTCTTAATCTCATCTGCTTCTGTTAGGTCCCTGCCTTCTTGGTCCTTTATCATGCCCATCTTTGCACAAAACGTTTCCTTGAGATCTCCAATTTTCTTGAAGAGATCTCTAGTCTTTGCCATTCTGTTGTTTTCCTCGATTTCTCTGCATTGTTCATTTAAAAAGGCCTTCTTGTCTCTCCTTGATATTCTCTGGAACTCTGCATTCAGTTGGGTATATCTTCCCCTTTCTGTCTTGCTTTTCGCTTCCCTTCTTTCCTCAGCTACTTGTAAAGCCTCATCAGACAGCCACTTTCTTTTCTTGCATTTCTTTTTCTTTGGGATGGACTTAGTTGCTGCCTCCTGAACAATGTTATGGACCTCTGTCCACAGTTCCTCTTGCACTCTGTCTATCAGGTCTAATCCCTGAAATCTATTCGTCACCTCCACTGTATATTCATAAGGGATATGACTGAGGTCATACCTGAATGGTTTAGTGGTTTTCCCTACGTTCTTCAATTTAAGCCGAAATTTTGCAACAAGAAGCTCATGATCTGAGCCACAGTCAGCTCCAGGTCTTGTTTTTACTGACTGTATAGAGCTTCTCCATCTTTGGCTGCAAATGACATAATCAATCTGATTTCGATATTGACCATCTGGTGATGTCCATGTGTAGAGTCTTCTCTTGTGTAGGGATGGCGGAGAATTTCTCCCGAATCTTCGGGGGGCCGAGCGCCAACGCATTCGGCTCCCCAAAATCGGCGGTGAAATTCTCCGCCCCCCCGGGATGGGACTTACCTTTGGCGAATGTCCCTCCCAGCGGCGGGTCTTGGCGGCGGTTCGTCGGCCTTTCGTCGGGGGCTTCTGACCGGCTGCCGCCACCGCCATTACAAAGTAAAGTGTAAAAACAAAACAAAACCCCATGATAGGCTACGTCGTAACGATTAACGTAGCCTATCATGGCTAGATTTCCAAAGTCAGCCATGATAGGCTACGTAAATTGTTACGTAGCCTATCACGGGTGACTTTGAAAAAAAAAAAGCGTGTACGCAAATGGCGGCGCCCTATGGGCACCACCATTTGCATTCCTTATTTGGTCCCGGTAGTCTACATAAAGATTTACGTAGACTACAGTGTAGTCTACGTAAATCTTTACATAGACTACCGGGACCAAATAAGGAATGCAAATGGTGGTGCCCATAGGGCGCCGCCATTTGCATACATGCTTTTTTTTTTTTTTCAAAGTCACCCGTGATAGGCTACGTAATGATTTATGTAGCCTATCATGGCTGACTTTGGAAATCTAGCCGTGATAGGCTACGTTAATCGTTACGTAGCCTATCACGGGGGTTTTTGTTTGTTTTTTTTTACACTTTTTGTTTCGCGGCCGGGGAGACGGGGCGTTTCTCCCCCTGGCCTGAATTTCAGCCGGGCAAGGTGGGACACCTCCTCCCCCTCGCCTGAAGTTCGGGGGGAGAAGCAAAGTGCCTCCCCCCCACCGCGAAGCACCCCTGCGAAAACGTAAGTGACTTTCGTACATCCCTACTCTTGTGCTGTTGGAAAAGAGTGTTTGCTATGATCATCGTGTTCTCTTGGCAAAACTCTATTAGCCTTTGTCCTGCTTCATTTTGTACACCAAGGCCATGCCTTTCTGTTATCCCAGTGATTTCTTGACTTCCTACTTTAGCATTCCAATCCCCTATGATGAAGAGGACATCTTTTTTTGGTGTTAGTTCTAGAAGGTGTTGTAGGTCTTCATAGAACCAATCAACCTCTCAGCTTCTTCGGTATCAGTGGTTGGGGCATAGACTTGAATTACCATGATGTTGAATGGTTTGCCTTGGATTTGCACTGAGATCATTCTGTTGTTTTTAAGATTGTACCCCAGTACTGCTTTTCCCACCCTTTTGTTGACTATGAGTGCTACTCCATTTCTTCTAAGGGATTCTTGCCCACAGTAGTAGATATGATGGTCACCTGAATTAAATTTACCCATGCTTGTCCATTTTAGTTCGCTGATTCCCAAGATGTCGATGTTCAATCTTGCCATCTCATGTTTGACCACCTCCAGCTTACCTTGATTCATTGATCTGACATTCCAGGTTCCTAAACAATATTGTTCTTTACAGCATCAGATTTTCTTTTGACTACCAGACATATCCACAGCTGAGTGTCCTTTCGGCTGTGGCCCAGCCGCTTCACTCTTTCTGGTGCTACTTGGAAATACCCTCTGCTCTTCCCCAGTAGTATATTGGACACCTTCCGACCTGAGGGGCTCATCTTCCGGCATCATATCTTTTAGCCTTGTGATAAGTTCCATGGGGTTTTCTTGGCAAGAATACTGGAGTGGGTTGCCATTTCCTTCTCCAGTGGACCACATTTTGTCAGAACTCTCTGCCATGTCCTGTCCATCTTGGGTGGCCCTGTACGGCATAGCTTATGGCTTCACTGAGTTATGCAAGCCCCTTCGCCACAACAAGGCAGTGATCCATGAAGTGGGCAAAAATACTACCCAATGGAAAAGAGAGGAGGCTTGTCAATACTGAACGTGTACTTGTGTTATATCATAGATTGCCTTATTTGGATTATGAACTGGTTAGTAGATCCTAATTTTTCCATATCATGTTTTGAGAAAGCTTTGGAAAATGCCCCTCTACATACAACTTTATGGGGCAGCCTAAAAACAATATCCTTATATCAAATTGGGTTGTTGTTTTTTCCACACAGAGCCCCCCCCCTCCTTTCTCTCTCTCTCTCTCTCTCTCTTTCTCTTTTTGCTGTTAGGCAGTATTTGTACCAGGTTTTGTTGCCCTTGATCCACACCAACCCCTTTTTTGTCAGTGGGCATAGTGGGTGTCAGGATTCCCCTTATGACCTGGACCCCCTGAGCAACTCCTTAAGGGTCTCTTGCCTCCTTAAGAGTCCCACCTTCCTCATTTTACCTTCGCCTTTTCAAATAACCTAGGGTTTAGGCTGTAGATGTGGGGTGATTGGCACTTCAGACACAGGCTTTGATCTCAACAGTTTACTGGTAAATTAAAGCAAGGAAATAAAAACTAAAGGTATTTACAGAATAGACTGATATAAAATGCATTAAAATAAAATAAAAGTTGTAAACAATGCAAGTACCTCTACCCTAGCTGCAGACTTCTTCAAGCTTCTTCTTCCTGCTCCCTCTTTGTGCTCTGCTCTTCCATTCTCTTTTTATACCCTTCTCCCTCAAAACTGAAAGTACTGCTTCAAACATGAGGAAATGAAAAAAAGAAAAGACAAAAATTGCCACAATGAAACTGAAACTGAAACTACTCCTCTCAGGGATACCTCCTCCCGTCCCAACAAAAAAAAACCCTAGGCCGTTAGGCCTGATGTTTCTCCTTTTCTGGCCTCTGTAGGCCTCAAATCTTCACAGTGGAATTTCCCATCCACGTGTGGGGGAAGTCCATGACAGAAGGTGCCCAAGTCTCATTTCCTTACCTTCCCATTGCTCTCTACCCCTCCCACAGTACCTTTTATCCATTATGGGCGTGCACTTTTGTGAGTGTAACGTCACTTTCATATATATATATATATATATATATATATATATATATATATATAATCTCCCCAAGTGTAATATTTCAGAATTCCTTTATTTAGAAATATAGAGTGTGGAGCTCTCCTATGTCTGCTAACTTCCTGCTCATTTTCTCAACAAACATGGCTGCTAGAAAGCAGGCCTACTTGTTGCAACAGAAAGCAGACTGAGCAGATACCCATCTCCCTCCTTTGTAAAAATGAGGCTTCAGCATGCCCATCTCCCACCTCCAGATCCCAAACCTGTTTCACACAATTTTATTTTATTTAGGGCACAATCCTATGCATATTTAGACAGAAAAAGTCCTACAACTCCCAGCACACCCTAGCCAACAGCTGGCTGGGGCATGCTGGGAGCTGTAGGACTTTTTTCTGTCTGAACATGCATAGGATTGTGCCATTATAGTCTTTGCACAAGTCTGTTCTTCTGGAATACCAATAACATACATTTGCATTTATTTTTAAATAAACAAGGACAAGTACAAAGTTGAGCAGGTGATCTCAGTGCTGTATTCCAGGTGTAAAGCAGCAAAGGAAACAAATAATTAAGTGTTGGCTAATTTCATTTTAAATAGCTGAAAGGAGAACACCCCCATTTTCTTTTTAAAGGACTGAGCAGATTCCTCTCCCCCTTGGCAGCACATCACTGCTATGTAAAAAGAAATCCTCCCACCCTGCCACTCCACCACCACCATCGCAAATCTGTCTCTCGCAATGTAAAATTTTAATTTTAATGTATAATCCTTGTGTAAATCTGTTCTTCTGGAATACCACTAACACACTTAAAAAGAAAAGAAAAGAAAAAGAAAAAAGCACCAAAGCAAACTACAAAGTGAAATAGGCGATTTCAGTACTGGTGCTAAACACATTGCGTTCTGAGAGTAAAGTAGCAAAATAAACAATTAATTAAGGAAATGATGGCCCCTAGAAAGATCCATGGTGGCTTCCTCTCCTGAGGTGGATGTCTTAACCTCAGGAGGGGAGGAAATTGGCAAGTTGGGGGCAGGGAAGGGATAATCCACACATCCACAAGCCTCTCAATTCATTTCCCCACTGGCACTTATCAGCTAGACAGCATCAGAGGCCCATCATCATCAATAATAATAATAATAATAATAATAATAATAATAATAATAATAGATGGGCCTCTGATGCCATCTAGCTGATAAGCACTGGTATGGAAATGAACTGAGAGGCTTGTGGATGTGTGGATTATTCCTTCCCTGACCCCAACTTGTCAATTTCCTCCCAATTAGGGATGGCGGAGAATTTCTCCACGAATCTCCTGGAGGCCGAATGCCAACACATTCGGCCCCCCAAAATTGGTGGTGAAATTCTCCGCCACCCCCCCGCCACCCCCCCGGGATGGGACTTACCTCCTTCGAATGTCCCTCTCGGCGGCGGGTCCCGGTGGCGTTTCGGCAGCGTTTTGGTGGGGGCAGGGGCGGCGGCCGGTCTTCCGACCGGCTGCCACCACTGCCATTACAAAGTAAAGTACAACACACACACACACACACATGATAGGCTACGTAACGATTTACGTAGCCTATCACGACTAGATTTTCAAAGTCAGCCGTGATAGGCTACGTAAATCTTTACGTAGCCTATCACGGGTGACTTTGGAGAAAAAAAAAAGCACATACGCAAATGGCGGCGCCCATGGGTGCCGCCATTTGCGTTCCTTATTTGGGCAGGGGTAGTCTACATAAAGATTTACATAGACTACGGCAAAACTAAGGGCAACGCTATTTGCGTTGCCCTTATTTTCACCGTAGTCTACGTAAATCTTTACGTAGACTACCCCTGCCCAAACAAGGAACGCAAATGGCGGCACCCATGGGCGCCGCCATTTGCGTACGCATTTTTTTTCCCCAAAGTCACCCGTGATAGGCTACGTAAAGATTTATGTACCCTATCAGGGCTGACTTTAAAAATCTAGCTGTGATAGGCTACGTAAATCGTTACGTAGCCTATCACGTGTTTTTTTTTTTTTACTTTACTTTTTTTATTTCGCGGCCGGGGAGATGGGGCGCTCCCCCCTGGCCTGAATTTCGGCGGTGAGGGATGGGGCGCCTCCCCCCTGGCCTGAATTTCGGCCGGGAGGGGCGGGGCGCCTCCCCCCCACCGTGAAGCAAGCTGTGGGACCAGGTAAGGGACTTTCATCCATCCTTACTCCCAATTTCCTTGCCAATCTAGGAGAAAATACAGGGAAAAGGATGGAGAGGCAAAACAGCTTCCTTCACTCATCCCACCCTGCTAGTAAGAGCCCAGTGGGGGTTTGAATACTCAGAAACCTCTGATTTTGGATCCTTCTGTCTAGCAGGCATCAGTCTGATAGGATTGCACTGCAAGGAATTTCACAGATTTTGACAAATTAATAATGAAAAGTAAGGGTCTTCTGCTAACCGGAATATATGTCTTGCTTCTAAAATATGACCCAGGCCCTGGCCAAGTCAAAGACTTTGTGATTAAATAGGCACAAACCATAGGAAAAACAAAACAAAAAAAAAATCCCATGGATATTTGGGTGGCGGGGGTGGGGATGTGGAACAGAGCTCATAGGTTTTCTTTGAACATGACATTAGGAGAGAACTGTTATAAAACAATGACGAGAACCTATATTAAACCTGTAGAAATAAGCAAGATAAATAATAATGATCCACCTACTTGATGGAAATGTCAAGGAAAAAAAGAGGAAATTTCTATC
This sequence comes from Heloderma suspectum, assembly GCF_057233095.1. Classification (NCBI taxonomy): domain Eukaryota; kingdom Metazoa; phylum Chordata; class Lepidosauria; order Squamata; family Helodermatidae; genus Heloderma; species Heloderma suspectum. The sequence continues at coordinate 179,848,646 of NC_139461.1, forward strand.
ATATATGGTGGGTATGTCACTTAGTTAGCAAAGAAATATTGAGGGGAAAATGCCATTTAATAACAGCTGAATCAGTATTTTTCTTGCTAAGCTATATAGACAGATCAGTTTAGCCCTCTTCAGGCATTCTCCTGAATGCATGAGGGATCAAACTGTGTAGACAGATGGGGCTGCATATGCCTTCCCCATTCCTTACATCCCTGTGTGAGTTGGTAATTTCTGAAAGGGAGTTCTACTAGCATTTGCTTGAATGTGAGTAGCTTTGTCTGGGTGACTGCCTGGGACCCTGACAAAGCAGGGTCCCTGACTGTGTAGAGAATTCTTCTCTCCAAACTGATCATATCAGAAAGGGCCTACAGAGCTTTAGCAACAGAACTTTTCATTTGATAACATGTTCCACAGACCACTGGTTCCATTTGCCATTCGGAACATTATACTCACTGAGACAAAATTACCTCAGTTTTCAAAACTATTTGCTGTTGAGTTTCATACTGTGCTCTTCTGTAGTCATTACACTGGGTATACATTACTCTGTCCTCACATGCCAATTTAAAACAGCAGTTGGGATTCATGTTGCCAAGCTCCATCTTTCTAAAGCAACACAGAGATCCATCTGGACATATTTTTTTCAGTGCTCTGGGGCAAGCTGACCTCATTTCTCTGGATAAATGGTTAACTGTTAATATTGCTAAGCTAGGGACTGGTTTGTGAAGCTTTCAGAAAAGATATCTACAGTTCCTACCTCAATTGCTGAATGTAGGCTTTGGAAAGTTTGCATGTGTTTGGCCAAATTATGTTGTGTTCTTTCTCTGAATTTAGTGTGAATCCTAGGTACAAAGAGAGGTCGTGTATGCCCATTTTTCATTAATAGGGTTCGAATAAGGCCTAAAAGAGTGGCTATGATTAAAGAAAGAGAGAGAGAGAGAGAGAGAGAGAGATGAAACAGATCTAACAATACACTTTGAAGTCTAAAATGTGTAAATATGTACAGTATGTGTTGCAATGTACCATTTCACACAAAGCTGCTTTTGAAGTCTGTGTTTCACATTTTAAGTCTATAAATTACAGGTATCCCCCACCCCTGAGAAGAAACTGGTTTCAAAATCCAGCAGATGTATTATGTCCATGAATTCCAGATTTTTAATCACTGAAACTCAAGGAAGAAAGGTTCCTCCTGTGCAAGCACCGGGTCATTGCTGACCCCTAGAGGAACGCCGCTTACGCTGGGGTTTTCATGGCAAACTATAGCGGGGTGGTTTGCCATTGCCTTCCCCAGTCGTGACTACCTTTCCCCCAGCAAGCTCAAGGAACTGAAAGCTATTTGCCTCTATCCGAATACGAATTTGGCAACATTTTTCATATATATATATATATTGTGTGTGTGTGACATTGTTGTTTTTGTTTTTGACTTAACACTAATTATAATAGGCCTTCTCTGACACTGAAGATTAAAGAGAAGAAAGCAGCTTGACAAAGTAATTAGTCTCTATGGGTAATTCTTTACTATGAAGGGCTATCTAATCATCCTGGTTTTATTCCTAAAACCTAAACCTTTAGGAGAGTAGTTTTACTGAGATGAATAAGATTGTAAATAGCACAAGTCCACATAGTTCTCAGCTTCCCAGCTGCACCACACATGTGCAGCAACATCCAGGGTCTCAGAAAAGTCTGCATTCTTTATAAAATCAACGGAGCTTTCCAGCCCATTCCCCCTACTCTACTTTTGTTAGAGTAAAAATGCTAAGGGTGAGGGTGGTAGTGGGAACCCCATTTATGGTGTGAATGGTTCAGCACGGTCTCAGATCCTATGACATGGTGATGCCATCATCACCTTGTGCTAGAGATAGGGGATGAAAGTGTTGCTTTCTAATCTCCCACCCCATGAGACTACACAGCCTTATCAAATTTTCTCATTGCCTAGAGAGTTTCTTCCAGCAGGATTTCCAGCAGGACATTTAGTGCTGATGAGAAGCAGAGGACATGCACATCACATAAGAAGAGCTTTGCTGGATCAGGCCAAAGCCCTTTCTAATTCAGCATTATGTTCTCAGAATTGCCAACCCAAGGCACATGCAGAACATGAGCATGAAAGCACCCTCATGCTCATGTTCTTCAGCAACTGGGATTGAGGGGCATACTGCCTCTGATTCTGGAGGTAATATACAGCCATCATGACTAGCAGCCATTAATAGCCTTGTCCTCCATGAATTTGTCAACCCCCTTTTGAAGCTGTCCAAGTTGGTAGTCATCCATCATTACATTCATGGTAGTGAATTCCATAGTTTAATAATGTTCTGTGTGAAGAAGTGCTTCTTTTTGTATGTCCTGACTCAGCTTCATGGGATGATCCTGCAATCTAATATTATGAGAGAGGGAGAAAAACACCCCCCTATCCATTTTTTCCACACCATATATAATTTTATACACCTGTATCATATAGCCTCTTACTCACTTTATTTTTTTCTAAATTAAAAAGCCTCAAACATTGTAACCTTTCCTCATAGAGGTGTTGTTCCATTATCCTTGATCATTTTGGTTGCCCTTTAATGCACCATTTCTAGCTCTACAATATCCCTTCTGATGTGTGGTGACCAGACCTCTACACAGTTCTGCTTGACCGCTTTAATGTTTTCCATGGGTCCCAGTAGGAAGGAACAAAATTCCCCTGATAAAATTGGCTAATCTTATCAAAACATCTTTTGACTCCCTGGCAATTCTTTAGATGTTGGGAACCTCCACATTCACCTTGAAATTTCATTTAGTGAAATTTGATGGCAACTCAACCCAGAACAATTGAAAAAGCAATTTTTCAAGCAAGTTTTCAAAGCACATAAATCAGGGTGAAATGAAATGAACTATTTTAATCACTTAGAGAAACAATAGGTAAAGGCTTAAGAAATTGATTCTTATGACAAAATAAAAGTTCTATGAGTCACTGTAAAATCTAACAAAAAATAAAGAAGGGAGAAATATAATGAAAGTAAATGGGAAAATGAACTTAGAATTAAAAGATTATTAAGATTTTTGTCTCATGTTAGCAACCTTGTAGTAATAGTGGTAGTGGTAATTAGGGATTTGGACAAATCTGCAATAGAAGCAAATGAATTAGGATTTCAGGAATCCAGCCCTGTTGAGCAGATTCCGCAGACTTGTGGACTGGTTTTCTAACTTTCTCAAATTTTGCATGAATATGCAAAATAAATAAACTGGCCAGAACTGTGCAGTTCCCCCACAGGCTAAACCATAAAAATGCATATTTTGTGGGAATTTACACATTTCGCATGAGCGAATTTGCACAAATTTGGAAACAAAAAAAATGAATTCTGCACGTGCATGGATGATGGTGTGAAAGGCATCTGACAATCCATGAAACACAGATGGGATGGATTTTACACAATCCATACATTCCAAGTAGTAATGGTAGTAGTATGATTATATTTTTGGATGTAAGCCGTAACCAAACCAGAGGGACATTCAAAAATAGAGTCCCAGTTTCTGAATTTCCTAGCTGCCAGCACAGATAAGGAAACATTAACGATGTATGAGAATTATGTTTTTGCTTGAAAAACATACATGCATGCCCCCGTTCGAAGCTCCGAACATGAGCATGAGTGCAAGCACATGTCCACCAAAAATATTCAAAAATTGTTGAACACATGGTCACATTCATCTTGTTCCTGATTCCCAGTTGAATTTGCACAAATTTCCTAATTTGTGCGAACTTCCACTGTGGACTGAGTCAACCCCGGTTTAGTCTATTGAGGAAAGCTGCACAAATTTGGGAAAGCTTGCACAAATTTGGGGAAACTTGCAAATAGGGATGTCAAAGAATTCCGCCACGGATCTTGGGGAGGCCGAATGCCAGCACATTCGGCCCCCTGAAATTGGTGGCAGAACGGCCTGCCCCCCAGCCCCACAGGACGAGACGTACCTGGGGAAGATCTTCCTGGCAGTGGCGGCTCCAGCGGCGGCTCCGGTGGCGGCTCCGGCAGTGGTTCGGCGGCGGCAGCTGGTCTTCCAACCGGCTGCCACTGCCGCCATTTCCAGTTAAAAAAAAAAATGATGTGATAGGCTACGTAAACATTTACATAGCCTATCACAGCTGACTTAATAACAACAACGCGCATACGCAAATGGCAGCGGCCACGGCCGCTGCCATTTGCATTCCTTATTTTGGCATGTCTTATTTTCGCCGTCTTAGTCTACGTAAATCTTGACGTAGACTAAGATGTGCCAAAATAAGGAACGCAAATGGCAGCGGCCATGGCGCGTTGTTGTTGTTGTTTTTTAAGTCAGTCGTGATAGGCTACGTAAACATTTACGTAGCCTATCACAACTGACTGCAGGGACACAAACGGCGGCAGCTACGGCCGCTGCCATTTGCGTCCCTGCTAGCCAGTGACCGGATGTCCGGCTGCTGGCGGAGCCGGCCAGCGGCTCTGCAGAATCCCTGCGGAGCACAGCCAGCCGGCCAGGGTTCTGGGGGTGGAGGAATGGAGTGCCTCCCCCCTGTTCAGGATTCCAGGGGGAGGGACAGAGCGCCTCCCCCCCCACCATCAACATAATCCGCGAAAGGTAAGTGCCTTTCGTACATCCCTACTTGCAAAAATCTTCCTTTTGGTTACTGCTTGATTTGTGCAATTTCCCTTTCACACAGAGTGAGCAGCGATCACAAATACGAATTTGAACTGGGCATGAGACAAGCAAAAAGATGATGTTCAGAGAACCTCAAACAACACTCATTCGCCCATCCCTAGGAAACTTTTTTTTTCTTTATCAAACAGGAAGAAACATACAAATTCATTAGGTGTAACAAAATGCTTCCTAAGTCTAGAATCACCAATATTTTTCTAATTGATTCTTATACAGAGAACACTGAATAACATAATAAATAATGTCCTTAATCACAGTTTTACAAAAAAAAAAAATTGATGTTCCAGAGGTAATTTCTAATATTGTTATTGTCCCTCTAAAAAAGCAGAAGACATGATATTAAGTCTTAATTCTGTAAAAGATATGGATGTTAATGGTTATACATTAAGACTAACCAGTAACAGCAGTGCTGTGTGTATGTGTATCACTTTGGGCCATGATGTGTTATTTTAGTGTTGAAAAACTGGTGTCATTTTTAAATAACCTTATGGTAATAGTTTCTTTGGGATGAGTCCCCTTTAAGAAACTAACTGCAACTCCATTAGGCTCCATCCCCTGGACCTCTGTTTTGTAGTTTTAGCATTTAATAGAGAGCTCCAAGTTTCCTCTGTGTGGATAGCTTGATGATCTCAGTCAGGGAAACCTCTGGAGTGACCCTTTAGCTTCTAGGTTAAGCCTTTCATAGGGATGGTAGAGAATTCTGCCACGGATCTCGGTGAGGCCGAATGCCAGTGCATTCGGCCCCCCAAAATCTGTGGTGGAACGGCCTGCCCCCCCCGCCCCCCCGCGGATCACCCCTGGGATGAGACTTACCTGTGGCGGATCTTCTGGGCGGTGGCGGCTCTGGTGGCAGCTTCGGCGGTGGCAGCTGGTCTTCTGACTGGCTGCCACCACCGCCATTTGCAGTCTTGGTAAAAAAAAAAGACGTGATAGGCTACACATAGCCTATCATGGTTGGGTGGGTTTAAAAAAAAAACGCATATGCAAAGGGCGGCGGCTACGGCCGCCGCCATTTGCGTTCCTTCTTTTTGGCCATCTTAGTCTACGTAAATATTTATGTAGACTATGACAGCAAAAATAAAGGGGAACGCAAATAGTGTAGTGGGCGCTATTTGCGTCTCCTTTTGATTTGCCGTTTTAGCCTACGTAAAGATTTAAAACGTAGGCTAAAAAAAGGGACCCCTTTATTTTCGCCGTCATAGTCTACGTAAATATTTATGTAGATTAAGATGGCCAAAAAGAAGGAACGCAAATGGCGGCGGCCATAGCTGCCACCATTTGCGTACGCGGTTTTTTTGTTGTTGTTTTTTTACCCAGAGCCCTCCGCGGCCGGAAATCTGGCTATGGACAGCTCTGGCCTGGCTGGGCCTGGCTGGCTGCTCTACGGAGCTGCCGCGGAGCACAGCCGGCCGTTCGAGGATTCCGAGGGGAGGAACGGAGCGCCTCCCCCCCTGGTGAGGATTCCGTGGGGAGGAACGGAACGCCTCCCCCCCACCATAAACATAATCCGTGAACAGGTAAGTGACTTTTGTACATCCCTAGTCTTTGAATGTGAGTATGCTGTTTTTTATATATGAGAAATAGTGTATTTTAATGTATTTATAAATTCCTCTCTCTCTCTCTCTCTTTCTCTCTCTCTCTCTCTCTCTCTCTCTCTCTCGGCTTACTGCAGTTCCCTACATTTGGGAGCAATCCTATGGCTGCTAGATGGCCATAGGATATCTGGTTTTCCAGGAACTGACCTCCCCCCACTTACGCGCTGCCTTGGAGGCAGTGCAGAACAGCCCCATCCTCCTCACTCACAACAGGAGTGTGGAGTGGCCAAAAAGCTGCGTTCCAGGGGGCATTCCAGGGTGGGGAGGGTGGAAATGCCTGTACAACACATCCAAGGTGTCGTACAGCAGCCTTCTCCCCTGCTCTGCCTTCCCGCAACTAGACAGCCGCAATCAGCTGCATTGTCTAGCCGAATATGCAGGGCAGGAGAAGCGTGGAGGGAATGATCCCCTCCATGCTTCTTCTGCCCTGCATTGGATAGGTGGTTTCCTCCAAGTTCGGAGGCGGCCGCCTATCTGAATAGGATTGCACCCTTAGTTACTTATTGTGGAACCTTAAGCCCCTTTTCAGCTTTTTATTTTGATGTGTACATGCTTTGGTATACACATATATCAGCTCAGGTCTGGCATGGTCCATTAATTGGTGAGTTTTTAATATAACATATCTGTGTTTTTTAATACATATTTAAGTAGCAGTTTTAAAAACTTAAACTTGATAAAGAATCATTTTTTTATATTCACAGGTTTAGACACTGTCGTGTCCTTTGTTGTTGGTAACTGTGATGAACTTGGCCTGTAAAGTGTGTCTGTATATATAAGCTTTCTTATTTTCTGATAGACCTTTTACATACTAGTCCATTTTTCATGTACTAGACCACTGATGAAGACTCTGTGTCAAAACATGTTTGAGTTTGGTTTTACTTAGTACTGGTTACTTCTGGTATTGTAGGACATTACAGCACAATGATATTGTACTTTCATCTTTTGTTTTAATAAATGTGTTTTTTGCTATCACAGGTAAAGTTGTACTTTCAGATATTGTTGTAGATATTCTTTATTATCAGCAGTTAGCTCATCCCAGTTGTTGTATTGCTATACTGTTCTGTAGGGACTGGAACAACCAATTGTCTACCTTTGGGGTTAAAACCTCCCTGCAAAATAGCTTCTGTATAAGTCTTAGTTTAAGCCTAAATAACTAAGGGTGCAATCCTATGGGGATAGGTGTCCGCCTCTGAACTTGGAGGCAATTGTCTATCCAATACAGGGCAGGCGGAGCATAGAGGAGAACTTCTCCTCCACACTCTGGCTGCCCTTCATTAGCAGCTAGACAGTCGATTTCAGCTGTCTGGCTGCAGCGCTTCAGAGTGGGAGGTAGGGAGGGCTGGCTGGCACACAGGAAGCATTGTAATGATGTTTCTGCTGCCCCCAGGAATGCCCCCTTCCCCCCTGCTGTTCTTATGGGCGCAGAGCCTGGAATGAACCGCACCTCTTATGAGGGGGGAGGGAGGAGGCAGGGGCAGGGAGGTGGATTTCTTGGAACTGACCTCAGAGCGCAGGCTGCAAAGTTGGTTCCCGAAAACTGAACAAGCCCATGGCCATCTAGCTGCTGTCTAGTGGCCATAGCATTGTACCCCATGTACACAATCCTATGGGATGCATAGAGGTCTCTGAATTCAGAGCCCTCTGCCTATCCAATGCCCTGCTGGGAACAGCCAGGCAGGGCAAGAGGAGGACGGATACAATTTTATCTGTGTTCCTCCACTGAAAATGTGAAAAGCAGTTAGATGGAGCCAGGCCAAGTACACAAACAAAAAACAAACAAACAGACAAACTGGTGACCTGAGTGACCATTGCTCTCAGGTTTCATCACCAGCTACACACTCTGTTGCAGTGGAATTGGCAGTCCAGAAGGTGGTGCCAGTTAAAGAAGTTGGTCACAATGGCAGGACAGTGTGGGAAGGAAGGGCAGTAGCTGAAAGGGGAGTGCCTTGGGGCAACTTTTTGGTGATTGGGGATATCCTCGACTGGACCCTTAGGGCTTTGGAGGTGAGTGAGAGACTTCCTCTGGGGCCTAAATGGAGACTTAAAACCATGGCATTGAAGGAGCACCTCCTGCAGAGCCAAGTGGGCCTAGAGCCAGGTATTTTGCTCCTGGCCTGGCACTGGATCATGGCAGGGTACACTTGCTCAGGTGAAACACCAGAGGAGGGGTAGGTCTGGGAATGTTATGGGTTGCAAACTTTTAAAATATTTTAAATAGATTACTAATGGTGTGATTCAAACATAACTGTATTTCATTTAGACTTTCTTATATCATTTTGGTTATTTTAAAGGTTGCTTGACTAATAAACTGATATTGAGGAGGAGGAGGAGGAGGAGAAGGAAGAAATATATGCATCCATGTTATTGATTTAGGGTGCAATCCTATTGCCGCTAGTCAGCGGCTAGATGGACATAAAATAGGTCAGTTCCCAGAGAACCTCATAGGCAGCGTGGATCAGCTCCATGCTCCGTGCTTGGAAGAGCATCACAGAGCAGGGGAAATGGGGCATTCCTGGGGGCAGGCTGGGGCAGGGAGGTAAGAAGTGCCAGTGTAACACATCCTATGTGTCGTGCAGCTGCCCCTTCCCTTGCTCCAAAGTCCCATGGCTAGACAGCCGAAATCGGCTGTCTAGCCACAAAAGCAGGATGGGGGGAGTGAGGAGAAGATCAGCTCCTCACCACTCTTCCTGCACTGCACTGGATAGGTGGTCACCCCTGGGCTTGGAGGCAACCATCAATCCACATAGGATTGCTCCCTTATTTTATTGCCCTTTTGAAAGATGGTACTTTGGTAAGTGGGGCTGTGATGTCCACCCCTCCTTTTACCCAGTCTTTCCCCTAGTATCCCTCCATGCTTAGGATAATCCATTCATGCCTAGGATAATAAACTTATGGAGTGGGATGTCACTGCCAAATCAGCTGTACCCACTGACTTAGCTAACCTATTACCCAGCCACAATTAATGCCAAGTGCGTTGTTACTTCTAATTTGGGAAGTAGGTGCTCTGGCTAATATGTGCTCTTGTATGAGGTAGTGTAAACACAGGCCTAGCTGGCACACAGATTTAACTCAGTAAAACAGAATAAAAGGTTATCATTTATATGATGTTAATTAGCCTAAGCCTGCTTCACTACCCGTCTAAATCCTATCCCCCTACCCTGTCTCTCCCCAGAACTAACAGAAAACCTATGGTTGAATCATACTTCACAAACACCCACCACGCTGCGCAAGCCCCCCAGCTCCTTACCTCAGCCCCCAGCATGTGTGCCAGGCCAGCAGCCATCTTCCTGTTGTAGGGAGTCACCATTTTTAAAGTGGCGACTCCTTGTATTTCCAGAAATAGATCCCACGTCGTTTGCACAGGATCTATTTCCAGAAATAAAATGTATAAAATGTAACAGGGAAAGATAATGAAAGAAGAAATAAGGGTTTTTAATACTGTTTCCACACACACACCCCTCTGCCATTTCTACACTTCACTGAGGGGAAGATTTACATTATAAACATTTTCAAGGTCTTTTTAAAAAGAAGAAAGAAAAGCAGGAAATAAAGTGGTACTTGGAGTCTAAATGAGCAAATAGCCTAATTTCTTCCTTTTTGTTACCCAAGTGTTTTACTGTGTATGAAGCTTTACTACTGTAGACAGATTGTATTTTAACTTACTAAGAACCCTCACTTAGGACTGCATTTTCCTGAAAATTAATCTTAACAGCTTCCTGATAATGCAGTACCTCATTTAGTTTAATGTTTAGAGAAAATGTGAGTTAATGAAGATGAAGGTAGTGGCGGTTGAATTGGATAAGGTTTGGGGGTGATAACAACTTTGTTTCTTAATTTCTTTTCCATAAAATAGTTTCAGGTATTTTATTGTAGATAACCATAAAGATCTACCTTAAATATCTACATCAGCCTTCTCAGGCTGTAAAAAAGAGAGAGTATTTTGCATGGCTGATGATATAATCTAGTGTAAAAAAAAAAAAAAGATTAGCAGAGTTGAACAGAACATGACTTTCCTGTTTCTGAACAAACCTTTTAAAATATAGTTTCCAGTGAATGTTCTCAGTGATGTTTTCACTGTGTTTTCACTAAGTGATGTTTTCAGTATAAACAAAAACACACTGGGTTTTGCTGGCACTTGTTAGTAGGAATGTGCAAACCCACCCCTGTCTAAGTTCTCCGTGTGCCTGATCAGCCCCTGCCACTGCTATCCGGTCCCCAGATGCTTGAGCCCCCCTGTGCTTGGTGAGCAGCCCACACTCACCTCAGTGGCCTGGACAAGCTCTGTGGTCACCATTTTTAAAAAAAAATAAAAATAAAATGGAGACCGAAAAATGTGCATATTTGCATATGTGCAAAAATGTGCATTTTTGTGAATGTGCATGCTTGCATATGCATGAATATGCACATTTTCAAAATATGCATTTTCACGCATGCACAAATATGTGCCTTCACAAAAATGTGCAATTTTGCGCATGTGTAAATATGCACATTTTTGCCGTCACCATTTTATTTTTCAAAAAATGGCAATCTCAGAGCTCAATGAGGCTGCTGAGGTGAGTGGGGACAGGGGCTCAGTGAGCATGGCTCAGGGGTAGGGATGGCGGAGAATTCCGCCACGGATCTCAGTGAGCCTGAATGCCAGTGCATTCGGCCCCCCAAAATGGTGGAATGAAGCCCTCCCGCCCCAGCACCCCGCGAAAGGTGTGCGAAACAGAGCACCTACCTGGTGCCATTCGCGCTGCTTTGTGAATGGCGGCCGCATCTGTGGCTACCATTCGCTTCCCCATTTTTGCCGTGATAGGCTATGTAAATACTCACGTAGCCTATCACGGCAAAAAAAAGGGACGTAAATGGTGGCTACGGCAGCCGCCATTTGTGTCCCTGCACAGCCCAGCAGCGGCCGGATGTCGCTGCGGGTGGCCCCAGCTGGCGGCTCCGCGGAGTCATGGTGAAGCGGAGCCGGCCGGCGGGCGAGGATTTCGGGGGGGGGGAATGGAGCGCCTCCCCCCCACCACGGATGTTACGAAATGAAACAGGTAAGCCGTTTTGTACATCCCTACTCAGGGGTGTGGGAGAGGCAGGGGTCCTGCCAGATGGGTGCCCGCGCCATCCCTACTTGTTAGTCTTTAATTGCAAATTAAGGAGTTGCATTAGAGAAAGATATTATGAACATCTTCAAATCAAGCCATCTACTACTGATGTGCAAAAGTGAGTTACCTTTCTGAAGGGGGTGATTCATGGTGTGGGGGGGAGGCGCTCTGCATCTCCCCATGAAATCCTAACCTGGCCAGCTCTGCTCCATGGCAACTCTGCGGAGTTGCCGGCTGGGTGTGGAGCCTGCAGATGCAAATGGCGGTGGCTACGGTGGCCGCTATTTGCATTCCTGTTTTTTTGCCATGATAGGCTATGTAAATATTTACATAGCCTATCAAGGCAAAAAAACAGGGGCACAAATGGCGGTGGCTATGGTGGCCGCCATTTGTGTTCCCTTTTTTTGCCGTGATAGGCTACGTAAATATTTACGTAGCCTATCACAGCCTCCACAGGGATGCAAATGGCATCCCTGCATTAGCCGTGATAGGCTACGTAAGTATTTATGTAGCCTATCACGGAAAAAATGGGGAAGTGAATGGCGGCCGCAGACGCGGCCGCCATTTGCAAAGCAGCGCGAATGGCACCAGGTAAGTGCTCCGTTTCACACACCTTTTGCGGGGTGGTGGGGCGAGGGGCTTCGTTCTGCCATGGATTTTGAGGGGCCAAATGCACTGGCATTCGGCCTCACTGAGATCCATGACAGAATTCTATGACATCCCTACCATCTACAAATCTTCCATCTGTATTCATAAAGTCTGGAAGTTATATGTGGCAAGATAACTTATGGTATTTATTATCCCAGCTATTTCCATGCAGATTCTTCTCTAGCCCAGTTCTTGTGTTACTCATGTGTAGGGCCTTACCTTGTAGAAGGAGGTGTGGGGCCACGCATTGAGCCTCACCTCCAATATCGTGCATTCATCATCCTCCGGCATACATGTATTGAGTAGTTGCTTGCAAAGGATCCTTTCTCTGTGTAACTTCTCATATGTAGGGGGCTCTGCATGACTGGGGCACCCCCACAATAGGATATCCTCATCAGGCAGAGTCACTACACATGGACACCAGCTTGTGCTTTGAGTTTCCCCTGAATAAAAGCAGGCTCAGATGGTGGAAGATGCATGTATGTCATTGGAGGCAGGGCTGAAAGTACAGCCCACTCCTGCTTCAATGTAGTAAAGCCTGACACATGAGTAATTCATGAACAGGGCTTCTGGGTATACTGAATCTGTGTTCTGCCACCCAGTGGGTGACCCACCTGTGGCTGCAACTCAAAGGATTACTTGCCTTATGATGTTCCTTTCAGGCTCCAGATTGTCTCTGCTTACTTGGGAAGCCCATTGGTATCCAATGACCTGATAGGTTTATAAAGGCTTCATGGACAACAGTTGGGGATGACTGTATTTTAGTGATGGGCACCAAATCTGTCTATGTGCAATGTCTATGTCAGATTCACATCTATTCACCCATATGGTTGTTCCATCCTGTTTCTGCATCAATATGCCTTTAAAAAAAAAAAAAAAATCCTCATGGAAATTTGCTTGTAAGTACATAGGGTTGTACTAGCACAAAGCTTTTAATACTTGTACAAAGTCTGTTTTCATCCCTGTACACAAGTCAAGTAAAGGATGTTCAGGGGCAGCCAGTCATACATCTCTCACCTCATGTCCAGTTTAGCCCTAAATGTACCCAGAGTGAACCTGAAACAGTTGGCATTGATGCAGGGCCAACATCAAGATTTGGCATGGTTGGGCACTTGTCAAGGCCCCACACCCCAGCAGAGGCACACTGCCAAGAACCCCCTGGACTTGCTCCTCCTCTTTGCTATTGCAACTTGCTTGTCCACTTGCCTCTTGCTCTGGCCCAGACAACGGGGATGGTGAGAAGGAGGAGAAGCAGATACCACACTGCCTATTTGCTCACTGGCTCTCTGCCTGTCAAGCAAGCAAGTGGTAGCAAAGATTAGAAAATGGATGAGCAGCAATAGCAGCTACTAACAATGATGGTGAATAAGGAGACTCACTGTCACTGAAGGAGGGGGCCCATTGAGGGTGTCTTGACCAAGAGTTCACAAAATCTGGAGCTGGCACTGCACTAATGAATTGCTGATCCAGCCCATGAAAATGCTCATTTAGCAATAATCCCCATATCTGGGGGAGATATGCACGCATGCATTCCCCCTTCCCCCCGAAAGTCAGAGACCTTGCTTTTCTGGGGAGAAATCCAAAGGCAAGATTATATGACACATTTCTAATGATCAAATTGACAGCAACTGTGTGAGAACAATGGTTGGTGTTGCATTAATTCCCACATAATAAATTCAAGAGGTACACACACACACACACACACACAGGTTCATAATCCAGCACACATTGTACTGGTAATTAGGGCTGTGCACTGCTTTGGCCCAAGGCCCGAACCCTGAGTTGAAGCGGGCTGTTTTGGGTCACTTTGTGCCTCTCCTGAGGTGAAGCGGAGGGGGCACAAAGTGACCTGGAGTGGGTTGGGGGCTCACCGAAGCACTTGGTGCACTTCGGAGCTTTAGCCATCGGCCCAGCCACCCCAGCCCAGCTGCCCCCTGGCACCTCCAGGTCCTTACCTGAGTTGCCTTCTCCACTTTCTCCACTGCCATGCCACCACCGCCTTCTCTGTTGCTGCCTTTGCTGCCACCACCACCGCCTTGTCCACCACCAGCCACCGCTAGGGGTGTATGGATTCCCCACCATCTGTTCCGGTGGGGAATTCATGGGGGGGCAATCCGTTCCCCCCCCGGAAGCATCCAGAGCGGTTCTGCTCCACTCGGATTCCGGGGGGGAACTGGCTTGGGGGCGCTTACCTTCCATCCTGCCAGCCACAGCCATTCACCTCCTCCCTGTCCCTGCCGATTGCCTTTAAAAAAAAGTCTTTAAAAAAAAGGCAATCGGGAGGATGTGCCCATAGACTTATATGCAAATAGAGTCATGAATCTTGCGTATAAGTCTATGTGTCCATAGGCTTATACGCAAGAGTCACCACTCTATTTTGCGTATAAGTCTATGGGCACATCCTGCTGATCGCATGTGCCCACAGACTTATACGCAAAATAGAGTGGTGAATCTTGCGTATAAGCCTATGGACACATAGACTTATATGCAAGATTCATGACTCTATTTGCATATAAGTCTATGGGCACATCCTCTGGATCGCCTTTTTTTTAAGACTTCTTTTTAAAGGCAATTGGCAGGGACACAGAGGAGGTGAACAGCTCTGGGTGGAAGAAGCAGCCGAGTGCCATTCTGCCTCCAGTCCTCCTGGGGCAGAGTTAAGTGGTTCCGATCTGCTGCAGATTCCTGAGGCTGGATTCCAAAGAATCTGGCCTCATTTGAATCCACAGTGGATTTCTCTGATATCTCTAGCCACCGCCTCTGCCATCTCCTGAGGCCTGGATGCATAGCAACTCGTCTTCTTCCAGGGACTCACCATTTAAAAAATGGCAACCTCCTGGAAGTTCGAGGAGGTTGCTATTTTTAAAAATGGCGACTCCCTGGAAGAAGATGAGTCACTGTGTATCCAGGGCTCAGGAGATGGTAGCGGTGGCAGGCAGTGGCAGACAAGGAGGCAGCAGCGGCAGCAAAGACAGCAGCAGCAGTGACGGCAAAGGCATGGTGGTGGTGAAGACAGTGTTGTGGTGGAGAAGGTGATGGCTGCAGTGGCAGCAGAGGAGGCGGCAGTCCAGGTAAGGAGCTAGGAGTTGTGAAGGGGACCCAAAGCAGGGTTTGCCATCCAAACCCTGCTTTAGGTTCAGGGCATGTTGCCCCCTCCCCGAATCTGCCCGAGCCAAATCAGGCCTTCCTCAGAAGCCACAAAGTGGCTTCCAAGTCCGATTAGGGGGTACCTGCACACCCCTAGTGATAATGACTTACGGGGATCACTTTAATGAATAATTATTGGGAGTCAATCAAGCTTTTCTGATTAAAGAGTACATAGTCACTGGGTGATGCCATTTAGTTATCTTTTGTGAACAAGGAATGCATACATCCCCCCTCCCCTAAAGTAAAGCAGTGAAATGATGTTCATGTTCGTATCATGTATGGTTATCTGCCAGAATTTTAAAAATGAATATTTTGATCTTCTGAATTGACAATGTGGGGACTCCAAGGGATAGAAAAATACATATCTGGTCCATTTTTTTAACTGCTTGCTTATACATCCCTGAAGAGCAATTTGTTTTAAGGTCAGGATGATGGCCCATATCTCTTCTTATCCAAAAAGTGGACCACCAGGAAAGCTATCCTGTTGCCACAGCCACTGTTCCTACCATACATACACTTCTCACCTCTGGCAGTTGGGACAGTTGGTATTCCTTGCAGGTTGTGGAAGAGAATTGACCTTTTGCTGATCTCAACGTGTTTTCAAAATGTACGTAGGAAGGAAAATGTAAGTAAGTGGCCTTTTGTGGTTATCATACAGCACAATAAACTATGTTAGCTGCTCATGGAAACTAGGTAGCTACTTTAGGAAAACTGCAGTGACAGAGTGTACAAAAATGGACACTTCATTGGCATCAGTCTGAGGTTTCTATAGACCAGACATTCACACATGCCTCTGGGGAAAGGTGCAGGAAGGAGGAAAGTACACGGGTCTGCTGGATGGGGCATCTCCCAAGGCCAGAGGTTCTCCACCCATGCATCTGGGGAGAAGTAAACCAGCAGCCGCCTGACACAAGGAGGAACATCACCACCAGTGGCTTTGGCTGGTTGCCCACCCCCCACTGTAAAAATGATTGAAATGATTTGCCTATTTTGCCACCTATTAATAGAGCATCAACACCAGGAAGAGGCATTTTGACCCAGCGCAATCTAAGTGCACAGTCCATTGGGCTAGGATCTAGACCCAGATCCGGACCCCATGGTGGTTCCTGTTTAGAACCCTGGTGTGCCTAATATACTGCCTGCTGGAGCCAGTGCCTAAAAGCAAGAAAATAAATGTGATGAAAATGCCAGTGGGCTGTGCACTTTAACAGTCTCGGGGCAAGTTCAGATTGTTTTGATCACTGGGAGCTTCATAGCCTAACCTTGAAAAGCAATGGGTTCCTTTTTTTCAGCTGATGTTTTCTGTACGTATCACATACATGCACAATCTGACTCCAAGATCATAAAGTAGGATCACAAAAGTCTGATGATTTGTGCCACAGCCAAGTCCTTTTTGAGCCTTTCATCTTATTTTGTATGATGCTGCTAATGAGTTATTGCAAACACCTCGAAAGAAACTGGAGTTAATGGGAAAAAAACCTTCTTTAGAAAGTTTGAGACATTCATTGAGATTTTCTTTCAAAACGAATGGCTTATCTTTTATAGCATATCCAGAAAGGTTATGCCAACCTCTAATGATTTCTGCCGGCTTTATCTGACTTATCTGATCTCTCTCCCCACGCCCACCCTATCTCCATGGGTTTTGTTGTTGTTTTTTTATAAAATCATTTAATAGAAGATGCCAAAACATTATTGTGGTTCAGAATGTTCAAGGGTGTGAGATATACGGCCCATTTCGCTCCTTGTTATACTCCAAAGCAATTTGTGTGCTGGCTAGACAAAGAGAAGAGATCTGCAGAGCTGATAGCAAAATCTTTGGAATCTGGGGCTTAAAGAGCACCTGATTCCTAGATCATTGTCATGAGGAACTGGCTCTTTGGCTCCATGGTCACTTTCCCTTTTCTCCAGAATAGCAGCATCCTAATTAGTGATGCCAACAAATTTCATAATTCGCCAATTCGCTGGTTAAACCTCGCCCTTTCGTAATGCTCACCTTTTTAATGAGACTGGGTGGTTTACAAATTCGCTATTAAGTTCAGAATTTATTGTGAGCTTCTCAGCATGAACACTCTGCCTCTAAAAAAAAGAAGAGTTAATTTCTGTTAATGCACTGCATTGGCTGGATTAACCCTTTCCTTGAGTAATCCAGTGCTGTTTCCCTACTTACCACCTCTCTGGCTCCATGAGAAGGAGGTGAATTTGGCAGTGACACCCCTAAATATTTAGTTGCCCTACCATCTCCTTAGCAGATTCCCTCGTCATTGCTGCTGCTGCTACACAGGTCTAGCTCTGAGGAGGGGAGGCATGACACAATTCCAGACTACAGCTCCCAAGATGCACTTTGATATTGCACATGTGCAAAAACTCATTTACATGGGAAAAGTATTCACTTTGAGGGAGAACTGTAGTCAAAGCCTAAATGGGTGTCTTTGTTGTTTTCCAGGTAAATGACAAACTCACTCAGGATACGTTTGCCCATTGCTAATCCTACTAGGGATGTATGAGAGATTTGTTTCAGTTGGTTTTAGATCACACCTCCCAATGTCAAACATGGACTCGGGTGCAATCTGTGCTTGAAATTCATGCATTTCCAGCCTTGCTTGCGATGTGACTCGCAGACAGAGAGAAACACATTTGAAAATGTGTGTATTTTAAAAATGCACAGGAATAGTTATAGTATTTATTTATTCATTGATTACATTTCTATATCACCCAATAGCCAAAGCTGTCCGAGCAGTTCACGACACTTAAAACCATAAAATACAGCATGAAAAAAAAACATAATATAAACTTTTCAGACTTCAAAACTACAGTATACAGTGTAGGGATGGCGGAGAATTTCTCCCCGAAATTTCGGGGGGCCGAGCGCCAACGTGTTCGGCCCCCCGAACAAGTTTCGGGGAGAAATCCTCCGCCCCCCCGCCCCCCCCTGGGACGGGACTTACCTTCCCTGAATGTCCCTCCCGGCGGCGGGTCCGGCTGGCGGTTCGTCCGGTGTTCGAGCGGGGCGGGAGCGGCAGCCGGTCTTTCGACCGGCTGCCACCCCCGCCATTGCAATAAAAGAAAAAAAAAAAAGTCCCCTGATAGGCTACGTGACGATTCACGTAGCCTATCACGGCAAGATTTGCAAAGTCAGCCGTGATAGGCTACGTGAATCGTCACGTAGCCTATCACGGGTGACTTTAAAAAAAAAAAAAGTGTGTACGGATAATGGCGGCCCCCATAGGGAGCCGCCATTCCCCTTCCTTATTTGGTCGCTGTAGTCTACATCAATGTTTACGTAGACTACGGCGAAAATAAGGGCAAAGCTATTTGCGTTGCCCTTATTTTCGCCGTAGTCTACGTAAACATTGACGTAGACTACAGCAACTAAATAAGGAACGCGAATGGCGGCTCCCTATGGGGGCCGCCATTCGCGTACGCGCTTTTTTTTTTTTTTTTTAAAGTCACCCGTGATAGGCTACGTGACGATTCACGTAGCCTATCACGGCTGACTTTCCAGATCTAGCCGTGATAGGCTACGTGAATCGTCACGTAGCCTATCAGGGGATGTTTTTTTTGTTTTTTTTTTACTTTCGTGTTCGCGGCCGGGCGAGGCGGGAAGCCTCCTCCCCGGCCTGAATTTCGGCCGGGCGAGGCGGGAAGCCTCCCCCCCCGGCCTGAATTTCGGCCGGGCGAGGCGGGAAGCCTCCCCCCCGGCCTGAACTTCGCGGGGGGAGCAGCGAAGCGCTCCCCCCCACCGCAAAAAAGCTGCGAGAAAAGGTAAGTGACTTTCGTTCACCCCTAATACAGTGTACTTCTGAAAAAAGGCACACAGACTAATGGGAGAAAAATACATACTTTTAGCATGCACCAACATACACATGATTTTGTGTGCTACCAAAAAATAAAATAAAAAATGCGAAGCTCACAAACTGATACAGACATGAGCTAGAATGTGCTTTAAGATGGAATTCAACAAACCTCAATGAGCTTGAGTTTTGCCGATTCACACATCCCTGCATCCTACAGACTCATCTCTCAGGTAAGACACTTCTTCTTGTGTTTCTTCTTTCAGGTTCTTACAGGTACACAGTGCTCAGATTATAGGGGGAAATGTAGAGGAGCCCTTACTAAAATCTACAAACCCCACCACACCCTTTCTACCCCCAGTTTTAGCCAAATTATGCTCCCCCTTAGACCTCTAAAAGTATAACTAAAGGGGTCATCATAAAAGGTGGGGTCCAATGCCCTGTTGCCCTCTCTGTCCTTCTAATCATGCCCCCCATGGACTTTAAGCACTTCAGATAATATTCACTGGTTACATATCACTGAGCAAAAATTCATTTTGGTGTGAACGTGGGAGTTGTGATGCACAAAATTGCATTATAACCCCCTTTGCAAATTTGGGTGAGGGGATTGGAAGTTCTGTGTAATTTTGAGGTTCGGGCTTATCCAGTACTGGTGGGGGTGTTGCTGGTGGCTCCCCACACCTTCCATTAAAAAAAATGTTTTACTGTCCTGCTTTCCGGGGTATTGGGACAGAGTTTCAGTTATCCAGACAGGGTTAGGTTCAAAAGCAAGATCAATATGAAGGCCAAAGTCAAACATAGGAAGATATAAAGAAGAGCTAAAATAGCATAGAAATACAAGACAGGCATCAAGAAACTGGTACTCAGACCTTGTTCCGAGACCTAGTCACTGGAACTGATGGCTTTTAAGCCTGAGCCTTCAGAGCCCCACTCAATGCACAGCTGCAGGCCATTACGGCCTCCCAAGAAAAGGACTACACATGAGCAGGACCTTGCTCATACCAATACATTTAATTACAAGGAGTCCCTATTCCTCAGGCAGGCACTTTTGCAGCTAGTTGAGATTTGACCTTTAGATGCCTGCACTCCTTTGGGCTAGGTGGCCGTTTAGCATCTGAGACTGATAGGGGCCTAACTGCATCTTGATAGTGAGGGTCAATGGCTGTCTCCCCATGAGCTCAAGATCCCCTGATCCTCCTCAAGGTCCCCAGACACAGGCAGCTCACACAATGGTGGGTAGAAGATAGATCTCCAGATGTTTTGGACTTCAACTCACAGCATTCCTGACCATTGGACATGCCATCAGGGGCTTATGTGAATTGATCCAAAACATCTGGAGATCTGCCTACTCCTGGTTTAGAACAATTATACCTATTGAGATCTGGGTAACATTAATAGAAAGACTGACTTACCTATTAGGAATGGTAACCAAGTATATTTTAACTAAGTACACATGAGCAATTTATTTTTTAACTGTTTGTTCTGTTAATAATTCTGTATTCTGTTAATTCACTTTATAAACAGAGTAATAGTTTATTCCCTAATAAATATGTTCATTTTGTTTATCTCCTTTGAGTCGTTCGTTTCTAGTGGTGGGAACAGCTCCAAGCCTATGCCATAGGAAAACAGGCTACTGGGTTTTTAAAATGTATGGAGGGTTGATTTTTGGTGGCAGCGATTAAAAGTTTTTTAGTTGAGACTGCCTTGTGGCACAAGTCTCAATGTTTTAAAAGGGAACAGTGAAGGGAAACCCTCATGGTTCTTCTACTTTTGGTGATGAGCAGTGGAAATCACCCACAACATTGTTCTTCCACACACTTAGCTGATACCATTCTGAACCAACTGAAATGATTGTTGGGCCTTAAAGGGTGGTCCAATGTACAGAGCACTACAAGAGCTTAGTAGGGCATGTACAGCAGTAGTGAAATCACTCTTCTTCAAGAAGGGGTGAAGCTGGCATGTGTCCACAGGATCATGCCTAAAATATCTACCTTATCATCTGTCCTTTTTTAAAAGTGTGTCTGCTATAGAAGGGAACATGTAAACCGCAATGCCAATCAAAACACACACACACACTTTGAAAGTGTCAGCATTTACTTGAGCTGAAAATACAAAGTGTTGCCTAAGCCTTGTCATGTGAATGTGAAAGTACTAAAAGCACATAGTGGAGAGAATTATCGCAGCTTGCAATAATCAGTATAAGAAGATTAAATGGCTAATTTTTTATTATGCTTTTCTTTTCTAATCTGGGTTTATCTTCATTCACAGGGTAACAGCAGAAGATGACTGGCAAACTTGTAAAGCAAATGTTGGTCTCCTGAGGTTCATCTTGGAAATCATTTCCTATTTCTTTTCATCCTTTTACCTTCCCAGTCTTACTGTTCAAGCCCATTATTGATTCTCTTTTTAAAAAATGTGGGGGGTGAGAAATCCATACAATTTGCTCATATATAGCTGACCACTTACAGCACTGGACTGGTGACCAGAACAGCCTCTCTGGGACACATAGGATAACACACTGACTCAGATTGTCCATGATGCTATGGGCCCTGCAATTAAGATCAGATCCATCCCAGTAGTGGTGGTATTTATTTGTCAGGATTAGCTCAAGTGCCACTGTGGGACATATGAGTTCAAAGCCAGACTCTGCTTCAGGTTTAGCTTAATTGGGGACCCAGTTCAGGCACAGAGATTCCTAGGCATAGGGATGTCATGAGAGCCTGCAGGGGGCATGTGGAGTCTGGCTGACTCCCTCTTGCCTGCCCTCCTGGACTCTGCTCGATGAACTTTGGGGCACTCGCAGTCGTGCTCAATGAGTGCTGTGCAGTTCAGCAAGTACCCAGCAGCTGGCCTGTCCTCCTAGGGAGCCACCAGGGTGTGCAACAATAGCAGCTCAGGCACTTCCACATAGGTAATGTTGTGTAATTGGAATCTGTAAAGGGCCCATTTATGCAACATCACCTACTCAGAAGCACCTGTTGCATACAATGGCAGCTCTCTAGAAGGAAGGGTGGCCCTGCGGCTTCGTCGGACACTCGCTGGGCCATGACGAAGCTCATACAGCACCGCGAGCAGGGGCAGGTGGCAGCAGTGGCTCAGCGAGTGCCACTGCAGGTGAGTCCATCCCTCCCTCTGCAATCAGAGTTGTACTTTGCTTGGTTTCCCACCTGATCATAGGACAAGGGAGGGGCCTGGTTTAGGCTTGAGCAAGATGAGGCATGTCAGAATGGCGAGATCATTCTGCCCAGTTTCTTCAGAGGGGAGTCGGCTGGGGGAGTTGAACGTTCCTGACCAGGTGCACGTTTTGATCTTGAACAACATGACTACTGCTAAGAAAGCTGATAGCCTCTCTGTGGAAACCAGACAGGCTGGGTAGCACAGGTCTAAAGAAGGAGGGGTTTTGAAACCCATTTCTTGGGGATGGGAACATCTATAGAGAGCAGTTTGGAAACTCTTTAACTTACTGCTGATTTATGGGCTACAGTCTCCTGTCAGTTAGCTCATGAGAAGGAAAGCTCTTGTGGCCCCTCCCTTGCATTTAAACTGGTGAGAAGGTGCCAGGGCCTTTGCTGGGAACAGGCTCATCTTTCCTGTCCAAAATCCTTCTTGCTTGGACAGAACACTATCTCAGCCACTCGAACCACTCTTCATCTGGACTCTCCATCAAATCTGGGTCCTTATCTGTTTGAATCTTGTATTGCTAAGAGACTGTCATGAAATATAATGGTGGAAACAAAATCACTAGTGCCTGGGCCACTTTCTTGTTAGGCCTGGAATTATCCCAATATCTAGGTTTCTAGCCTGCCTGGGATCTAATGTAGCAGAGTACTAAAGGGAAATATATCTACTGCTCAAGACTACCACTTGCCTGCTGGACTTGGTCTGCCTGTGAGCATAGAATAGAGAGGCTCTGAAATGGAACATTTCTACTGCCTGGTAGCCTCATTCTCTCTAGCTTGGATTTACTTTGTCCCTTGATCTGCCTTGATATATGTCTCATGGCGATTCTAGTGTAGACCTGTCAGGGTTCCCCTTACGACCTGAACCCCCTGAGCAGTTCCTTAAGGATCTCTTGCATCCTTAAGAGTCCCGCCTTCCTTCTTTTCCCTTCTCCTTTCCAATACTGTGGGGTTTAGGCTGTAGGTGCAGGGTGATTGACATTGTAGCCACAGGGTTTAACCACAACAGTTTACCAGTAAATTAAAGCAAGTAAATCACAATTAAAGGTATTTTCACAATAGACCTGAGTGATACAAAAGGCATTAAGAGAAAATAGAAGTTGCAAAATGCAAGTTCCTTTACTCTAAGTGTACTTGGACTTCTCTGGTTGCTTCTTCCTGCTCTTTCTTCAGGCTCTGGTCTTCTGACTCTGCTCTTACTGGCTCTCTTGCTCTCTTTATGTACCCTCCTAGGGATGTACGAAAGTCACGTTTCCACGAATTACGTTGATGGTAGTGGGGGGGAGGCATTCCATCCCTCCCCCCGGAATCCTTGATGGGGGGGAGGCGATCCATTCCTCCCCCCTGGAATCCTCCATGGCCAACTATGCTCTGCGGCAGCTCTGCGGAGCAGCCGGCCAGGCCAAGCCCAGGCCAGATCCGCCTGCAGTGGATTTCTGGCCGTGGAGGGATCTGGGGGAAAGAAAAAAAAACCCACGTACGCAAATGGTGGCGGCTACGGCCACCGTCATTTGCGTTCCTTATTTTTGGCCGTCTTAGTCTACGTAAATATTTACGTAGACTATCACGGCGAAAATAAAGCGGAATGCAAATAGCGTACCGGGCGCTATTTGCGTCCCTTTTTGATTCACCGTTTTAGCCTACGTAAATATTTTGCAGCCATTTGCAGCCACAGCAGCCCAGAAGACAACCTTGAGCCGCTGCCGGAGCTGCCGCCGCCACATCCACCACCAGGTAGGTCCATTCCAGGGGGGATGGTGGGGGTGGCGGGGGGGGCCAGGACATTCCGCCACGGATTCCAGGGGACCAGATTCTTTAGAATCCAGCCTCACTGGAGTCCATGGCAGAATTCTCCAACATCCCTAGGTGAAACAGAAACCAAAAATAGACAATGCATGTTAGAATGGAGATATGAAGTCAAGATTGCCTAAATCTAGGTGCAGTTATGGCTAGGGTTGCCACCTGTTCCTTATTTCAAGTAGGGATGTCAGAGAATTCCGCGAAGGATCTCGGTGAGGCTGAATGCCAGTGCATTCGGCCCCCCGAAACCCATCACAGAACGGCCTGCCACCCCCCCCTGCGGATCCCCCCCGGGACGGGACTTACCTGGATGTTTTGGATGGCAGTGGCTCCAGTGGCAGCAGTGGCGGTGGCAGCGGTGGCGGCTGGTCCTCCGACTGGCTGCCGCCGCCGCCATTTGCAGTCTGGTCTTTTTCTTTTTCTTTTTTTCCCCATAGACGTGATAGGCTACATAAAGACTGATGCAGCCTATCATGTCTGGGTTTTTAAAAAAAACAAAAATGTGTACGCAAATGGCGGTGGCTACGGCCGCTGTCATTTGCGTTCCTCATTTTTCGCCGTCTTAGTCTACGTCAATATTTACGTAGACTAAGATGAAGAAAAGAAAGGGGAATGCAAATAGAGCCCACTACGCTATTTGTATTCCCCTTTCTTTTCTTCATCTTAGTCTATGTAAATATTGACGTAGACTAAGACGGCGAAAAATAAGGAATGCAAATGGAGGCGGCCGTAGCTGCCACCATTTGCGTACACTAGGGATGTACGAAAATCACTTACCTTTCACGGATTATGCTGATGGTGGCGGGGGAGGCATTCCGTCCCTCCCCCCGGAATCCTGGACGGGGGGGAAGGCACTCCGTTCCTCCCCTCCCCCAGAATCCTTAGTCTATACATTTATATAGACTAAGACAGCCAAAATAAGGGGAACGCAAATAGCGTAGCGTCTACACTATTTGCGTTCCCCTTATTTTCGCCATCTCAGTCTACGTAAATGTTTATGTAGACTAAGACGTGCCAAAATAAGGAACGCAAATGGCGGCGGCCATGACCACTGCCATTTGCGTATGTGCAAATTTTTTTTTTTAAGTCAGCCATGATAGGCTACGTAAACATTTATGTAGCCTATCACGGTGGTTTTTTTAAAAATCTAGCCGTGATAGGCTACGTAAATCTTTACGTAGCCTATCACTTTTTTTTTTTTTAACTGGAAATGGCAGCAGCGGCAGCCGGTCGGAAGACCTGCCGCTGCAGCCGCCGCCACCGAGCCACCGCCGGAGCCACCGCCACCAGGAAGATCCGCCCAAGGTAAGTCCCGTCCCAGGGGGGTGGGCCATTCCACCACCGATTTCGGGGGGCCAAATGTGCTGGCATTCAGCCTCCCCGAGATCCGTGGTGGAACTTTCGTACATCCCTAGTGTAGTGTTTGGTGTTTTTTTTTACCCAGAGCCTTCCGCGGCCATAAATCCAGCTGCGGACAGCCCTGACCTGGGCCTGACTGGCTGCTCCACAGAGCCACCCTGGACCACAGCCGGCCATCAAGGATTCTGGGGGGAGGACCAGATTGCCTCCCCCCCGTTAAGGATTCCAGGGGGAGGGATGGAACGCCTCCCCCCCACCATGAACAGAATCAGCAAAAAGGTAAGTGACTTTCGTACATCCCTAATTTCAAGTAGGGATGTACGAAAGTCACTTACCTTTTCGCAGCTTGGATTCGCGGTGGGGGGGAGGCGCTCCGTCCCTCCCCCGGAATCCTCCCTGGGCCGGCTCCACTCTGCAGCAGCTCCGCGGAGCCGCCAGCCAGGGCCGTCCGCAGCCAGAGTTGCAGCTGTGGATCGGCTGCTGCAGACGCATATGGCGGCCGCCATAGCAGCTGCCATTTGCATCCAGTGAAGCTGCCATGATAGGCTACATAAGTATTTACATAGCCTATCACAGCAAGCCAAACAAACAAACAAACAAACAAAAAGAACAGCGTACACAAATGGAGACGGCTACAGCTGCCGCCATTTGCGTTCCCTGTTTTTCGCCATTTTAGCCTACATAAATATTTATATAGGCTATTACAGTGAACAAAAGGGGAATGCAAATAGCGTAGTGGGCACTATTTGCATTCCTTTTTTTCGCTGTAATACCTTACGTAAATATTTACGTAGGCTAAAACAGAGGGGAAAAAAGGAATGCAAATGGCGCCCACTACGATATTTGTGTTCCCCTTTTTTTCGCCGTAATAACCTACGTAAATATTTACGTAGGCTAAAACAGCTAAAAATAGGGAATGCAAATGGCGGCCACTGTAGCCGCCACCATTTGCGTATGCTGTTTTTTGTTCGTTTGCCTTGCCGTGATAGGCTACATAAATACTTACATAGCCTATCATGGCTATGATGAAGAAGCAAATGGCGGCCGCAGGGCGGCCACCTTTCGCAAGTCAGTGTGGATGGCAGCAAGTAATTGCTCTGTTTCGCACACCTTTCATGGGTTGGGGGGGCAGGGGCTTCATTCTGCCATGGATTTCGGGGGGCTGAATGCACTGGCATTCAGCCTCACCGAGATCCGTGGCAGAATTCTCTGACATCCCTAATTTCAAGGAACATCACCTTATTTAATATTAGAATGTAATATTACTATAAAATAAACTGTTGCTTGAAATAACTAGTGACCCCTCCCCCCTCCCCATACTTCTATTGAGTAGAGGTGTCCTGTCTCTTAGTAGTCTCCATTTATCTAGGTAGTGGAGAGTGGTTCCCAACCTTGGGACGCCAGATGTTTGTAAACCTTCCCTTGGACTCTAGGGCCTAGAACCTATGGCAGTGGTTCTCAACATTCTCAGTGTTGGGTTGTTGGATTACAACTCTCAACACACACACACCGCAAGGACATTGGCAATTATCAGAGATGGTGGGAGTTGTAGTCCAAAACCATCTGGGGTCCCAAGGTTGGAAACCACTGACCTAGGCTCTAGGGTAGGGGCAGGCAACTTGTGGCCCTCCAGGGGTGTTGGGTATAACTCCCATCAGCTCCCATATGTGGGCTACAATGAGGGGTCATGGGAGTTGTAGGCCAAAACATCTGGAGGACCACAAGTTGCCCACTCCTGCTTTAGGGGAAGGTTTTCAAACATGTGCTTGGGTTTCAAAGGAATGCTAGAGATGTCAACCAGGTTCTGGGCTGTGTCCACCTCTACTGTTTCATCAACTGTCATCCTCAACCATCTCTTCTGCTGTCAAAAGTGAGAAAAAGAAGAGGCAGGGTGAGTATGGAAGGGATTTGGCTAACATCCTTCTTCCCTGATGTTGTTACCTCCATTTACTTCTTGGACTACCACAACTGAACCGGCCTTCACATTTATTAACTGAGTGGTGGAGGGAAGACATTTGGAGGGACTTCAGAGATAAGCCATTCAGAAAAATAGTTAATCCATGCACATTGAATTAGCATTCACTAGCTTCCTTTCCATCCATATCACTTATTAATTCATTCATTCATTCATTCATTCACAATATTCGTATACCATTCCACATCCAAAGATCTCAGAGTGGTGAACAACAGACAGGATAAAAGAATAAAAACATCATGTTAAAATAATTAATATTATTTAAAATAAACAGTTCTGCCAAACCAAGTTTTGATAAACTGTGGCTGGTCACTCAAGGAAGGCCTCCTGAAATAACAATGTCTTCAGGAGGCACTGGAAGCAATGCAATGTTGGTGCCTGCCTGATCTCCAAAGGCAGATAATTGCAGGGAGTTCCATAGAAAGGGGGCTACCACACTGAAGGCTCTTTTCCTGGTGGACTGCAATTAGGCCATGGGTCCATGTGGGCCATGGGTCCACCACCACCAGGAGCAAGCCCTCTGATGACCTCAGTGACTGGGCAGGTTGGTAAGGGAGAAGGCGCTCTCTCAGGTATCCTGGTCCCAACTTGTTTAGGGCTTTGTATGCTAGTACTAAAACCTTAAATTTGGTCTGGTAGGGAATAGGTATTTACAGGGATAGTAACTGTTGCTTAATTAATTAATTAAATTATCAGGTGTACGTTATTTTTAAATACTGTTCTTCCATTGGATTTCTAGGGTGGTATACGGAAATAAAAAGATATTTAAAAATAATCAAAATAATATAAAACTAAAATTAGCGAAAACCCACAAAATCATAAAAGCAAAACAAAATAATAGCAGATTAAAAACTGGAATTAAAAAGGTCAGGATAATAAAAAACAGATTTGCACAAAAACCTCCCACCCACTTTTGCCAGACTTATGAGCAGAAATTAAGTTGGGGGAAGATGTTTTGCGCGAAGGGGCAGAAGTTCTTTGAAATTTGGATGGGAGTGATTGCATTCCTAAAGTTTTTTATAGGGATGTACGAAAGCCTTACCTGGCTCCATTCCAGGGCATCCACAATGGGGGGTACTCCATCCCTCCCCCCGGAATCCTCCCCCGCTGCAGCCAGAATTCCAGCCACTGCCAGGCTGCTGTGGCCACAAATGGCGGCTGCTACATCATTTGCGTGGCTGCCTTTTGCCGTGATAGGCTACATCAATACTTATGTAGCCTATTACGGCAAAGAGCAGGGGTGCAGATGGCATAGCAGCCACCATTTGCACCCCTGCTCTTTGCCGTGATAGGCTACACAAGTATTTACGTAGCCTATCATGGCAAAAGGCAGCCACGCAAATGGCAGCCACTACGACGGCTGCCACTTGCGGCCGCAGCAGCACGGCAGCGGCCGGGAGACCAGCTGGAGCTGCCACCGCCGCATCTGCCGCCGCATCTGCTGCTGCCGCCACTGGAGCCGCCGGAGCCACCGCATCCGCCGCCAGGTATGTTCTATCCTGGGGGGATTACATGGGGGGGGGAGGCTGTTCCGCCACGGATTCCGGAGGGCCGGATTCTAAAGAATCCAGCCTCACTAGAGTCTGTGGCAGAATTCTCTGACATCTCTAATTTTATACTGCTGTGCTAAAACTTGATCCCCCCCTTTTTTTTTTACCATACTCATTCAATTTGATAGAGGAAAAAAAGCTTCTGAAAAGAAATTCAAAGGTGAAGAAAATAAATCTTTGTAGGTTTTGGTTCAGGGTTCTTGTGCTTACTTTATTTATGAGGTGGCTGAGAAGTGTGCATAAGTGTCCTGACTTTCATTGTGCGAGCAACTTTCCAGCAGCCTGTAGCCTCCTTGGCTTTCCACACTTCAGGTAAAGCCTAGGGGAAGACATCATGAGGTAACTCCTCCCTTGGGGATTTTTCAGATCAAGAAATGCAGGCAGGCTTGAAGCCTTGGAAATGGGTTTTGAGGTGGCTCCATTTATATACAGATTCATAAGATCGGATTAGGTCCTCCTGGGGCAAGTGGTAGTGGTTAATGCAATGCATACATTTTAAAAATCTGTTTGCACTGGGCAAACAAGTAGGACTGAATGTTATCAAATGAGGAGGTGTGGGAATGCATGGAGGCTTGCTCTCTGCCCCCTCCCATGCTCAGTGAAGCTTTTAAAATCAGTAAGGTTCTGCATCCCTTTGAACTTCCTTACATAACAGTCTCATTATGCTCCCCTCCCCACTCCTGCACTCAGTGACTATCTGAAGGGATAGGCAGCAACTGAGTGCAGGGTCAAAACTAGGGATGTCAGAGAATTCTACTACAGATCTCGGTGAGGCCGATGCCAGTGCATTCTGCCCCCCCAAAATCCATGGCGGAATGGCCTGACACCCCCCCACCCCCCACAGATCCCCCTGGGACGAGACTTACCTGGGGCGGATGTTCTGGATGGCGGCGGCTCCAGCAGCGGCTTTGGCGGCGGCGGCAGCAGCAGCTTGTCTTCCAACTGGCTGCCACTGCCGCCATTTGCAGTCTGGTCATTTGTGTGTTGTTGTTTTTTTACATAGACATGATAGGCTACATAAAGACTTACATAGCCTATCATGTCTGGGTTAAAAAAAAGTGTACGCAAATGGCGGCAGCTATGGCTGCCACCATTTGCGTTCCTTATTTTTTGCTGTCTTAGTCTACGTAAATATTTATGTAAATAAAGTCTACGTAAATAGCCCACTATGCTATTTGCATTCTCCTTTTTTCTCTGTAATAGCTTACATAAATATTTACGTAGGCTAAAACAGTGAAAAAAAGGAAACGCAAATGGCGGCTGCCATAGCTGCCACCATTTGCATATGCAGTTTTGTTTTGTTTTTTGCTTGCCGTGATAGGCTACGTAAGTATTTACATAGCTTATCATGGCAAAGGCAGCTACGCAAATGGCATGGTGGCTGCCATTTGAGTCTGCAGCAGCCGGCCGAGAGACCAGCTGCCTCCGCCGGAGCCACCGCCGGAGCCACTGCCGGAACATCCACCCCAGGTGAGCTTTCGTCCCGGGGGGGGATTCCATGGGGGGAAGGGGGGATGTTCCGCCACGGGTTTCAGGGGGCCGAATGCCAGTGCATTCGGCCTCACTGAAATCCATGGCAGAATTCTCCGCCATCCCTAGAAGAATGACCACTAGAAAACAGCCAAAATTTCTCAGTAGCCATTTTTCTAAAGCGTTTGTGAGATTTGTCTTATTCACACACACACACACCCTCCACCCAGAAATTTTCAGAATTTTTTCCAACTTTTCTCCACCATTTTTTTTGCAGTCCCCTTGCTGGAGTGATGCTAGGTGTGGGGAATTGTGAAGAATGCAAAATGGTGGGCAAACCTTTGCTGCTCTTGCCACTTGCAGTGGCGGCACAAGAAACAAACAAAATGTCTTAGGAGAAAAGAAATAAGCTGTGCTACAACCACTAATAATGGTGAGCCCCACCCATGTGTAAGGATATATGGGATATCAATTCATTTCTGATCAGGATCTACCGAGTTCACACCTTCCAGACTGAACGTGGAGTTGAATGCAATCTGCCGTCAAATCGCATACGTTTCCGAGCTTGCACTGTGATTCGTGGATTATTGTTATTATTATTTTTGATGCGTTTGACTTTGACAGCATGTGTACACTTGAAAAATGCACACAGAAAATGCATGCTTTTGAAAAATGCAAGCCATCAATGGGAGAAGAATGCATGCATTTCAAAGATGCACCCAACTGATGCATAGATTTGTAGGAAATACACATGGAAAGACACATGTTCACGCCAAACCTGCCCACAGAAAGATCATAATCAGATATGGACATGAGATGGGAAGAGCTTTTAACTGGAATTTGGAGAACTTCAGACTTCACCTTTGCTTGTATGCATGTTCTTATCAACAAGAAATTGTTGAAGAATTTCTTTCCTGGGGAAATTTGGTGGAATGGTACCCACAATTTCTCTGCCCACAAATTGAGTGGAGAACTTCAAGCGGCCATTTGTGCACAGCTCTGATATTTTATGTGGTGGCTGCAGGACTGGCATCTTTATTTTCTTCTCCTTGTACCCCATCCCATATTTTTTTCAGGAGGCCCTCTGGTGGAGGGTTGAATCACAGGTGGGAAAATTTATGGAAATTTCTTTTCCATGAACTCCCTTAAGTCAGTGTATTTTAGGTTCTAAGCCAATGTGAAGTGAGATGCAGTTATGCTGTCATAATTTACAGCCTGAGCCACTGTGACATTAAGGGTATGTGTGTGTGTGTGTGTGTGTGTGTGTGTGTGAGAGAGAGAGAGAGAGAGAGAGAGAGAGAGAGAGAGAGAACTGTTACGGTCAGTTTACTAACACATCTGCTTCAGAAGCCAGTGTAGGACAGGGTGCTGCAGACTACACAGATGCAGCATGTAAACTAGAGCCTTTGGCAGCATGTAATGGTGTCTGTGTCTGTGTGTCTCAGGCAGTGTTTTGATAATGTTACAAGTACAGAAGAGTGTTGCTGTTTTCATCTGTGAAATATCTGAAGGTATGTCATTAGAACAAAGTGGGTGAAAGAGAGGGGTGGGTGGAGTGCATGCAACCCATGAGAATTTCTCCAAAGAAAATCTTATCCTCTGAATTTCTTTTCAAAAGCAAATAATTTTCCTTCAAATTGAATGAGAATGGCCAAAAATGTGGAAGAATTTTTCAGCACAACACTAGTTAAAATGATTTCTACAGGATAGGTTTTGAAGAAATATCTCTTTGTGTTAAATGTATAGACTTTTAAAAATAATAATAATGCAAAATTGGAACCAAACATCATTGCTTTTCTTCTTGTTTATCCAAATAGAGATAACATAAAAAAAGATTTCCATTTTGTTTGTCTTTGTCTCACATAAGCTATTGGGAATATATGTGTTCCTACAGCTCCATCTCTTTGTCACATCTGACCTCCACTTGTTTGAGGCCTTGTCTGAGCAGGGGCCTATAACTCTCTAATTTTGCAAGGTGCTATGTATGTATGTATTTATAAGCCACTTTTTTAGGGCAAGCCCACCCCAATTCATATGTTCAGAGACTATGCAACAAGGCTGCACCAAGATATGTTGTTGCCTGAGGCAAAGGACAAGATAGCACCTCCTGCCTCTCTTTCACACTCAGAAGCCAACTGGACTGGCACATAGAATCATAGAATAGTAGGGTTGGAAGGGGCTTATAAGACCATCGAGTCCAACCCCCTGCTCAATGCAGGAATTCAAGTCAGAGCATCCCTGACAGGTGGCTGTCCAGCCTCATCTTGAATGCCTCCAGTGTGGGAGAGCCCACTAGGTAATTGGTTCCATTGTCGTATTGCTCTAATAAACAGGAAGGTTTTCCTGATGTTCAGCCAGAATCTGGCTTCCTGTAAGTTCAGCCCATTATTCTGTGTCCTGCACTCTGGGATGATGGAGAAGAGATCCTGGCCTTCCTCTCTGTGACAACCTTTCAAGTACTTGAAGAGTGCTATCGTATCTCCCCTCAGTCTTCTCAAGGCATCCGGAGACAGTCAGCCTCAGCCAGCAATACAGCAATGGCGGCTGTATCACTGGTGCTCCAGAGCCAGCTGTGGGGAGGATCTGGCCAGGGAGGACTTCACAGGTTGGCAGAGGTAAGCGATCCGTTCCTCCACGGAGTCCAGAGGCCGGATTCTTTTGAATCCAGCCTTACTGAGGTCTGTGAAGGAATTCTCTGACATCCCTAGCACTATCATATCTCCCCTCAGTCTTCTCTTCTCAAGGCTAAACATGTCTAGTTCTTTCAGTCTCTCCTCATAGGGCTTTGTTTCCAGTCCCCTGATCATCTCCATTGCCCTCCTCTGAACCTTGTCCATTTCGTCTGCATCCTTCTTAAAGTGTGGTGCCCAGAACTGGACACAGTACTCAAGATGAGGCCTAACCAGTGCTGAATAGAGGGGAACTAGTACTTCACATGATTAGGAAGCTATACTTCTATTAATGTAGCCCAATATAGCATTGGCCTTTTTTGCAGCCACATCGCCTCATTGGCTCATATTCAGCTTGTGATCTACAACAATTCCAAGTTCCTTGTCGCTTGTAGTATTGTTGAGGCAAGTATCCCCCATCTTGTAACTGTGCATTTGGTTTCTTTTTCCTAGGTGCAGAACTTGGCATTTATCCCTATTAAATTTCATAATTCTGTTGTTCTCAGCCCAGCACTCCAGCCTATCAAGACCACTTTGAAATTTGTTTCTGTCTTCCAGGGTATTGGCTATTCCACCCAATTTTGTGTCATCTGCAAATCTGATAAGCATTGCCTGCACATCCTCCTCCAAGATATTAATAAGGATATTGAAGAGCACTGGGCCCAGGACTGAGCCCTGCGGTACCCCGCTCATTACCTCTCCCCAGTTTGAGAAGATCCCATTGATAAGCACTCTTTGAGTCCAATTCTGTAGCCAACTGTGGATCCACCTGATAGTTGTTTCATCTAGCCCACTTTTAGCTAGTTTGCTAGTCAGGATATCATGGGGCACTTTGTTGAACACTTTGCTGAAGTCATGATATATTATGTCCACAGCATTCCCACAGTCCACAAGGGAGGTTACCTGATCAAAACATGAGATCAGATTCGTCTGGCAGGATTTGTTCTTGACAAATCCATGTTGGCTTTGAGTAATCACTGCATTGTTTTCAAGGTGCTTCCAGATGGATTGCGTTATAATCTGCTCCAGAATTTTCCTAGGGATTGATGTCAGACTGACTGGTCTGTAGTTCCCAGGTTCCTCCTTTTTACCCTTTTTGAAGATAGGGACAACATTAGCCCTCCTCCAGTCATCTGGCACTTCACCCATCCTCCATGATTTCTCAAAGATGATAGACAGTGGTTCTGAGAGTTCTTTTGCAAGTTCCTTTATTACTGTAGGATGCAGTTCATCTGGCCCTGGAGATTTGAACTCATTCAAAGTAATTACGTATGTGTTCCTTGACCATATGCCTATCGATCTCAAGCTGCAATCCTGCCACCTTCAGCCTGTACTTTGCCTTTGCCAGAGGGTCATAGACCCTCTTTCAGGAGAAGACGGAGCCAAAGTAGGGACTGAGCAGTTCTGCCTTTTTTCTTTGTCATCTGTTATAATGTTGCCATCCTCAGTGAATAGCTGGACCACCATTTCTTTCCTCTCTCTTTCACTATGTCTGTATGTGAAGAAAGCCCTTTCATTGCTTTTAGCATCCCTCGCTAACCTCAGCTTGTTCTCAGCTTTAGCCTTCCTGACGCCATCCCTGCAATTCTGTGTTATCTCCTGTACTCTTCCTTTGTAGCTTGGCCTTCCTTCCACTTCCTGTATGTGACCTTTTTTGTTTTCAGGTCATCTCTAAGCTTTTTGTGAAACTACATTGGCTTCTTCTGTTGTCTTCCACCTTTGAATCTTTCTTCAACACCAGGGACAGGACAACATTCTTCACTGCACCTGAAGGCTGCAGGCTACCTTAGCAGTTACAGGGCAGTCTGCATGACACATACCTCTGTCCTCCAGCACCTTGTTGTCTCTTCCCAGTATCTGCTACCTGAGGTACCTGCCTCATTCTTCCTAATGGTAGGACCAGCTGCGCTATGCTCATTGGTGTATATGTGCTTAAGGCATTGTGCAAATGTTCTACACAGCAGTTAGCGCAAGGTTGGGGTGGGGCCAACTATTGTAATTCCAAACTCCTCCCCATGCACAACTATATTTGTACCCATGGCATGCACAGGCGCACGCACGCGCGCACACACACACACACATGTCTCAGATACAGCAAATCTTTATAACTTCTTTTTTGTTGTTATTAACACTTCACTGAAAGTGTTTTGATTTTCTATCAATGCAAATTATCCAGATTTCCCCTTCCCTCCTCCCCACATCCATTTTCCACTCCCTCCTCTCCTTCACTTACTTTAATAAATAACAACCATATATATACACAATAACCATGCATTATATTGCTCTCCTGACTGATGGCTGAAATTCACATAGTTGGCTTCTGGCATGGCCCAAGAGTAATCAAGACTGTGTACAACTCCAAGATCCCACCTCAAATACTTCTATTTTTTCCCAGATTTCCTCACCTCATATTAGCTGACTGCCCTATAGCTGCCTATGTGACAATTTCTTTGACCCATCTCTCATGATTCAGCGAGGACTTACACTTTCACTGCCTATTATATGTTTAATGACTAAAAATGCCTTCATTAGCCATAGGGATGTATGAATTGTGTACCTTTGGTGCCGCTTGACTTCCACAATTTGCAGCCAGTGCTCTGTTCTGCCATTTTCACAAGCCCCCGGAATTCTCCTCTTTCCCCCCCAAAAAAAAATTACGAAGATAAATCTATACCAACAACCATTATTCCGGTGCCCAGCCATCTCCATGAGTCTGCATAACTTCTATAAGAATCGCTATTTTTCGTAGATGTTTACGTATTTTTTTCCCCTCAGCACAGACACCCACAGTAGGGGTGTACCAACCCCACTGACCCATCCAGTTGGGACATCCACTGGGGGGGGGGAGATGATCTGTCCTCCCCCCCCGGAATCCTCCCTGGCTGGCTGGGCACATCTGCAGCTGGACTTCTGTCTGCTGCCGGTCTGCATCCCCAAATGGTGTCCAGCATAGCGGATGCCATTTGCATCCCTGCTTTAGCCGTGATAGGCTACGTAAATATTTACGTAGCCTATCATGGCAAAGAGTAGTGATGCAAATGGCATAGTGGATGCCATTTGCATCCCTGCTCTTTTCGTGATAGGCTATGTAAAGATTTACATAGCCTATCACGACTAAAGCAGGGATGCAAATGGTGTCCGCTATGATGGATGCCACTTGCGACCGCAGACGGGAGCAATGGACAGCAGCGGACAGACCTGGACCAGCCGGCAGCAGGTAGGGTCCGTCCCAGAAAATTTTCGTGGGGTGGCGGCGGCGGGGCGGGGTAGTCGATGCTAAAGAATCCAGCCTCATTGGAGCCTGTGGCGGATTTCTCCGCCATCCCTAACCTGCAGCTTGGCATAAACATAGTCTTTTCTTTCATGTTTGGAGAAGCTCCTTGAGCCATCTGAGAGATAAAATGTGGGCAAAGTCCCTTTGGTATATATTATCTGAGAGTCTTCCTTCCCAGCTCTGTGGGTTAGCTCGAGGACTGCACAGTTCCCCTGAACTTTAAGAATCACCTTTGGGGAAGTTTTGCACAATTGTCTCTAAATTGTAGGGATGTACGAAAGTCACTTACCTGGTCTCGCAGCTTGCTTTGCAGTGGGGGGGAGGCGCTTTGTTTCTCCCCCCAAAGTTCAGGCCGGGGGGGGGAGGCTTCCTGCCTCGCTCGGCTGAAATTCAGGCCGGGGGGGAGGCTTCCCGCCTCGCCCGGCCAAAATTCAGGCCGGGGAGAAGCGCCCCGTCTCCCCGGCTGCAAACTTCAAAAGAAAAGTAAAAAAAAAAGAAAAAGCCCCGTGATAGGCTATGTAACAATTTACGTAGCCTATCACGGCTAGATCTGCAAAGTCACCCGTGATTAATCGTCACGTAGCCTATCACGGGTGACTTAAAAAAAAAAAAGCGCAAAAAACGCTATTTGCATTGCCCTTATTTTCACCGTAGTCTACATAAATCTTTACGTAGACTACAGGGACCAAATAAGGAACGCGAATGGCGGCTCCCTATGGGGGCCGCCATTAGCATACGCGCTTTTTTTTTTTTTTAAAGTCACCCATGATAGGCTACGTGGAGATTAACGTAACCTATCACGGCTGACTTTGCAAATCTAGCCGTGATATTTTACAAATTTACACTGCTACTAAGGTTTTTTGTGCATGTGTCTGAGCCTGTGCATGATATTAACTTGACCGGGGGTGGGGGATGTTATTAAGCTATACATTATATTGCATACCATCTTGTCAAACAACAGGTCCCCCTATAGATCTCATCATACGTTACATGAAGTGGTAGCATTACATTTCAAAGTCAACACTTTGGGCCCTTGAGAATGACACTCAAAAGTCTTCATTGTACCAGAGGTCAGCCTTTAGTCTTTTGTATAAGTCAAAAGATACCCTTGAGATTAACTTCTTCACTGACTACAGGTTATGTTCTCAATACAAAAATAAAAGTAATAAAAGAAGAAAAAAAGTAAGTCTAACAGTCTCCCAGCTCATCAGTTTTAACAGAGCCTAGTACTTGTAATATGTCATCTATTATTGACTTTTCTAATACCTCTGATTATGTTCTTCCAAAAGAAATACCTGAAGGTCCATCACCAAGTTTATTGACTGTATTTGACTCTCACCCTCACTGCCTGTGGATTTCTTTCTCCCTGTTGACCTCTAGAAAAGCCACACTGTTCAATATTTTCTATTCTATCACTTATGGCAACTTAATCTTTCATGTGGATTAAGGAGTCACAGTGGCTTAACTGAATCACTTTTATACTGACCTTTCCCCCTGTTCATATTTGCTATACTTCCCCTGTTCTTAGCTCTGTTGAGCAAATTGCACCTGAAAGATAATTCCCCATCTGGACTGAATCCTCTGTCTTTTGGGATATTCATCCTCCGTGAAACACACATTATATCTTAGTTGCTATGTATTAACTTGGAAGTGCTCTTCATTTGATGGGATTTTGTTTCATTTTGTGGAAATAAACGATTTTTCAATAAAGGTATTACAATTAAAAAAACAATCCTAGCTTTATTATAACCTTAAGAGAAGCCATGGCTATTTTCCGTTAGAAAAGCCCATCCCCATTAATCAGGGGCCCCCTCTAGAGCAGGGGCATGCATCTTTTTTTTGGCCCTCAGGATCACATGCAGTGTTGGGTCAGGGGGCACACACACACGAGATCTGGGGATGGGATCACTGGGAGGGGTTTGAGGTTAAAATAGCAGGAAAACAGCAATCTTAGCTGGATCAGGATCACTAGGAGGGGGGCAAGCTTAACATTTCCCCCTCCATGATCCAGATCCAGATCACTTTCTCCATACTAGAATTTATAGCAGAGAAACAGTGGTCTCAGCTTCATCAGGAACAGCAGTCTTTCCCCTGCTGCCCAGCTGATTACTGATCAGCTGAGCTGTGGGGGAAAGTGAGAGGGGCTCCCCAGGGTTCCAACAGGAGATATGGGGAGTAGCTGAGGGCTGCATACTGCCCAAATATTCTCTAGCCTAGAGTAGGATTCTATGAGATTATTATTATTATTATTATTATTATTATTATTATGTATTTATTATATTTCTTTTCCACCTTTCTGGGATCCACCGCAGAAGTTTACAAAAAATTCAAAACATAAAAACCATAATCAAATAATAACATATTATAAACACTGAAAATAGCACTAAAAACCCCAAACAATGATTAAAAAGGCAGTTGAAAAGATGTGTCTTGACCTCCTTCCTGAATACAGGGAGACTGGAGATCAGTCACAACTTCAGAGTTCAGGAACAACACAGGTGAAAGCCCTTCCCCACATCCTCTAGGCCTCTGCAAGTGAGGGTGTCTTCAAAAGGTCCTTTCCTGCTGATTTAGTAACCAGCAGGTTCATACTTAGGGATGTATGAGAATTTTGTTTCGGTTCACAAATTACTCAAAAATACCCTATTCACAATCCCAAACACGAACGGGAGGCATTTTGTCCAGACATGTTCGCAAATTCCTGAACTTGCTTTCATGTTCACAGACGGGCACTTGAAACATACATAACTTTTTGAAATGCACAACTTTTCAAAATGCACAAACTTTAAATCACCCACACTTTACTCTATGGGGAAACTGTGCAATTTTGGAAATTTGCACAATGTTGGGAATTGTTTACACAGTTTTCATGTTCAGTAGCTGTTCGTTTTGTGCAGTTTTCTCATTAGCTTAAAATGAGCAGCAATCACAAACACAAACACAAATCAAGGAGAGACAAGCAGAGAGCTGAAGTTCAAGAATCTTGGTGAGCGTGAACATTGCTCATTTGCCCATCCCTATCCATACTGCGATAGGTGGTCCCTCGGATAGCTAGGCCCTAAGCCAATAGAGTTTTATAGTTTAACATCAACACCTGGAATTCAGCCCAGGAAACAATTGGCAACCAGTGCATATCTTTCAATATTGGACTGATACAATCATGATGCAAGAGGTTGTGCTTGGAAGGGCGGGGGGAGGCAGCATATGCACTGTGCATACATGGAACTGCTTTCTATGTACATATGCACAGACCTATTTGAATCCTGGCATAACCCATCAATTGTGATGTTTTCCTTTGAATGTAAGAGATGCATGGAGTTGACACAGAAGATGCTGAATGCATAGCTGGTAAAGGACTAGAGATGTTGCCGATGCCTGACTGGGTCTGGGAATCCATTGGGCCCCCTCGGCCTGCAACCCCTGGACTGTGCCCACCAAGACACTGATCTCACTCCCCCTGCTTGTGCCTGGTCGGGCCCTCCTGGACTCACTGTGGTGAGCACCCGCCATTTTCCTGCCTGTGATTTCTACGTAAAAAAGGAAGTTTTTAAAAAATGTGCATATTTAAATATGCGCAAGTTGGGGCTGGGAAAGCTTAATATGTGCAATATTAGAGGTATCATCCCTCTAATATTGCACTTATTAAGCTTTTCTGGCCCCAAACTGTGCATATTTAAATATGCGCATTTTTAAAACTTCCTTTTTTATCTAGAACTCAAAGTTGAGAAAATGGCAGGTGCTCACTGGGTGGGATTGCGGTGAACCCGGGCAACTCGCCAACTCATGGACAGCCCAAGCATGGGTCTGGGGGGTGCGAGCAGGGGTGCTATTTCAGTAGGTACCCAGAGAAACTGAGCTGGGTGAATTCTCACATTCCTAATGGGGACAAAAAAAGCTAGTATTTTTCATGAGATAAAGAAATTAACACAATATAAAGATAGATACTCTACCAAACCCCCTTCATGGATCACTGCCTTGTTGTGGCGAAGGGGCTTGCATAACTCAGTGAAGCCATAAGCTATGCTGTGCAGGGCCACCCAAGATGGACAGGTCATGGCAGAGAGTTCTGACAAAATGTGGTCCACTGGAGAAGGAAATGGCAACCCACTCCAGTATTCTTGCCAAGAAAACCCCATGGAACGTATCACAAGGCTAAAAGATATGATGCCGGAAGATGAGCCCCTCAGGTCAGAAGGTGTCCAATATACTACTGGGGAAGAGCAGAGGGTATTTCCAAGTAGCTCCAGAAAGAGTGAAGCGGCTGGGCCAAAGCCGAAAGGACACTCAGCTGTGGATGTGTCTGGTGGTGAAAAGAAAATCCGATGCTGTAAAGAACAATATTGTTTAGGAACCTGGAATGTCAGATCAATGAATCAAGGTAAGCTAGACGTGGTCAAACATGAGATGGCAAGATTGAACATCGACATCTTGGAAATCAGCGAACTAAAATGGACAGGCATGGGCGAATTTAATTCAGGTGACCATCATATCTACTATTGTGGGCAAGAATCCCTTAGAAGAAATGGAGTAGCACTCATAGTCAACAAAAGGGTGGGAAAAGCAGTACTGGGGTACAATCTTAAAAATGATAGAACGATCTCAGTATGAATCCAAGGCAAACCATTCAACATCACGGTAATTCAAGTAGGGATGGACGAAAGTCACTTACCTGTCCTCGAAGCTTTTCGTGGTGGGGGGGAGGCGCTTCGCTGCTCCCCCCATGAAGTTCAGGCCAGGGGGGGGAGGCTTCCCGCCTCGCCCGGCCAAAATTCAGGCCGGGGGGGAGGCTTCCCGCCTCGCCCAGCCGAAATTCAGGCCGGGGAGGAGGCGCCTCGCCCGGGCGCGAACTAAAAAGTTAAAAAAAAAACGCCCCCGTGATAGGCTACGTGACGATTAACATAGCCTATCATGGCTAGATCTGCAAAGTCAGCCGTGATAGGCTACGTTAATCGTCACGTAGCCTATCACAGGTGACTTTAAAAAAAAAGCGTGTACGCAAATGGCGGCCCCCATAGGGACCCGCCATTCGCGTTCCTTATTTGGTCGCTGTAGTCTACGTAAATCTTTACGTAGACTACGGCGAAAATAAGGGCAACGCAAATAGCGTTGCCCTTATTTTCACAGTAGTCTACGTAAATCTTTACGTAGACTACAGCGACCAAATAAGGGACGCGAATGGCGGCTCCCTATGGGGGCCGCCATTATCCGTACGTGCTTTTTGTTTTTTTTTTAAAGTCACCCGTGATAGGCTACGTGACGATTAACGTAGCCTATCACGGCTGACTTTGCAAATCTAGCCGTGATAGGCTACGTTAATCGTCACGTAGCCTATCACGGGGGTGTTTATTTGTTTTTTCTTTTATTGGAATGGCGGCGGCAGCCGGTCGAAAGACCGGCTGCTGCTCCCGCCCCAGACGAAGACCCGCCGAACCGCCAGCCAGACCCGCCACCAGGAGGGACATTCGCCAAAGGTAAGTCCCGTCCTGGGGGGGGTGCAGGGGGCGGGGGGGTGCGGAGAATTTCTCCCTAAAACATGTTCGGGGGGCCGAACACGTTGGCGCTTGGCCCCCAAAGTTTCGGGGAGAAATTCTCCGCCAACCCTAAATTCAAGTGTATGCCCCAACCACTGATGCCGAAGAAGCTGAGGTTGATCGGTTCTATGAAGACCTACAACACCTTCTAGAACTAACACCAAAAAAAGATGTCCCCTTCATAATAGGGGAATGGAATGCTAAAGTAGGAAGTCAAGAAATCACCGGGATAACAGGCAAGCATGTCCTTGGTGTACAAAATGAAGCAGGACAAACGCTAACAGAGTTTTGCCAAGAGAACACGCTGATCATAGCAAACACTCTTTTCCAACAGCACAAGAGGTGACTGTACACATGGACATCACCAGATGGTCAATATCGACATCAGATTGATTATGTCCTTTGCAGGCAAAGATGGAGAAGCTCCATACAGTCAGTAAAAACAAGACCTGGAGCTGACTGTGGCTCAGATCATGAGCTTCTTGTTGCAAAATTTCGGCTTAAATTGAAGAACGTAGGGAAAGCCACTAAACCTAAATCATATCCCTTATGAATATACAGTGGAGGTGAGGAATAGATTTCAGGGATTAGACCTGATAGACAGAGTGCCTGAGGAACTATGGACGGAGGTCCGTAACATTGTTCAGGAGGCAGCAACGAAATCCATCCCAAAGAAAAAGAAATGCAAGAAAGCCAAGTGGCTGTCTGATGAGGCTTTACAAGTAGCTGAGGAAAGAAGGGAAGCGAAAAGCAAGGGAGAAAGGGGAAGATCTATCCAACTGAATGCAGAGTTCCAGAGAATAGCAAGGAGAGACAAGAAGGCCTTCTTAAATGAACAATGCAAAGAAATTGAGGAAAACAACAGAATGGGAAAGACTAGAGATCTCTTCAAGAAAATCGGAGATCTCAAGGGAACATTTTGTGCAAAGACGGGCATGATAAAGGACCAAGAAGGCAGGGACCTAACAGAAGCAGATGAGATTAAGAAGAGGTGGCTGGAATACACAGAAGAACTATACAGGAAAGATCTGAATGTCCCTGATAGCCATGATAGTGCGCTCACTGAACTTGAGCCGGACATCCTCGAGAGTGAAGTCAAGTGGGCCTTAGGAAGCATTAGTAACAACAAAGCTAGTGGAGATGACAGTAGTCCAGCTGAGCTATTTAAAATCCTAAAAGATGATGCTGTTAAAGTGCTGCATTCAATATGCCAACAAATTTGGAACACCCAACAATGGCTGCAAGACTGGAAAAGGTCAGTTTACATTCCAATTCCAAAGAAGGGCAACGCCAAAGAGTGTTCAAACTACCGCACAATTGCGCTCATTTCACATGCCAGCAAAGTGATGCTCAAAATCCTACAAGCTAGGCTTCAGCAGTATGCGAACCGAGAACTACCGGAAGTACAAGCTAGGTTTTGAAGAGGCAGAGGAACTAGAGATCAAATCGCCAACATTCGCTGGACCATGGAGAAAGCAAGAGAATTCCAGAAAAACGTCTATTTCTGCTTCATTGACTACGCTAAAGCCTTTGATTGTGTGGATTACAACAAACTGTGGCAAATTCTTAAAGTGATGGGAGTACCAGACCACCTCACCTGTCTCCTGAGAAACCTGTATGAGGGTCAAGAAGCAACAGTCAGAACCACACATGGAACAACCGAGTGGTTCAAAATTGGGAAAGGAGTACGACAAGGCTGCATATTGTCACCCTGCTTATTTAACTTATATGCAGAGTACATCATGAGAAATGCTGGGTTGGATGAATCACAGGTCGGAATTAAGATTGCTGGGGGAATTATCAACAACCTCGGATATGCAGACGATACCACCCTAATGGCAGAAAGCGAAGAGGATCTAAAGAGCCTCTTGTTGAGGGTGAAAGAGGAGAGTGCAAAAGCTGATTTGAAACTCAACATTAAAAAAACGAAGATCATGGCATCTGGCCCCATCACTTCCTGGCATATAGAAGGGGAAGAAATTGAAGCAGTGACAGATTTTACTTTCTTGGGCTCCAAGATCACCGCAGACGGTGACTGTAGCCTTGAAATTAAAAGACGCTTGCTCCTTGGGAGGAAAGCTATGGCAAACCTAGACAGGATAGTAAGAAGCAGAGACATCACCTTGCCGACAAAGGTCCGTCTAATCAAAGCTATGGTTTTCCCAGTAGTAATGTATGGCTGTGAGAGCTGGACTATAAGGAAGGCTGAGCGCCGAAGAATTGATGCTTTTGAACTGTGGTGCTGGAGAAGACTCTTACGAGTCCCCTGGACTGCAAGGAGGTCAGATCAGTCAATCTTAAAGGAAATCAACCCTGAGTGCTCATTGGAAGGATAGATACTGAAGCTGAAGCTCCAATATTTTGGCCACCTTATGCGAAGAGAAAACTCTCTGGAAAAGACTCTGATGCTGGGAAAGACTGAAGGCAAAAGGAGAAGGGGACGGCAGAGGATGAGATGGCTAGATAGCATCACCAATGCAATGAATATGAACTTGAGCACGCTCCGGGAGAGAGCGCAGGACAGGAAGGCCTGGCGTGCTATGGTCCATGGGGTCACAAAGTGTTGGACATGACTGAATGACTGAACAACAACAACAACTATACCAAACACAGGGGAATGTAGAGGAACTCTTAATGAACCCCTTAATCCCCCTGAATTTGGGCCAACTCCTGTAGCCTTCTATAATCTAAGGGGACATCACAAAAACTAAGGGGGCTAGATCCCCTATGCGCCCTGCCCCCAAGTAATTCAAGCACTGTGTTGAGTACTGTGGTGCCCTTAGGTACAAGCAGCAAAATGTTTCTCTAAAGAATTATTGGGTTGCACGCTCTTGTTGGAAATCTAATAAGAGTGACATCACGGCAGAAGTAATTAGGTTTATTGGAGTACAGGAACACTCCACTAAACTC
Organism: Heloderma suspectum; assembly: GCF_057233095.1. Taxonomy (NCBI): domain Eukaryota; kingdom Metazoa; phylum Chordata; class Lepidosauria; order Squamata; family Helodermatidae; genus Heloderma; species Heloderma suspectum. Next base: position 179,893,287 of record NC_139461.1, read on the forward strand.
TTGGGTTCATGCTGAAGGCAAAATGTTACTTTAATTCAGCTTTCCGAAGAACTTTCTTCACACCCACACATAGGAGCAGGGATAATTTTCTCATTATTTGTCCTTCACATATTGCTTTCAGGTGTAAGAGCATGTCTGTGAGAAAGTTTCTGCCTTTTGTTATGCTTGTATTAAAAGTTTCATTAAGGGTAGTATTAAGTTTCCATAGAAACTGGCAAACCCACTGGTAACAGCAGAAGGCAAATCCAGAAGGAAGCAGTTTCACTCCCTAGATGAGTCAAGTGGGTATCTTGCATGTGGATCCAGTAGGCAGCCAAACAGGAGGAGGGAGAAGGCAGGAATGGGTCTCTAACCAGTAGTGGGGATCCCCAAGTTATGCAGGCAATTTCTGCATCCCTGGGCAGATCCTGATAGCAGAGAGCAGCACACAGGTGTGAGTCCTCAGCTGGCCACTGGCAGTTAGGCTGAAGGAAAGACAATGCCCACTGTTGGCTTCCTTTCAGCCTAGGGTTCAAAGGTAAGAGCACAGGAAGACAACATGGTGCCTGTGGGCCCAAGTGGGCCTGCAGACACCTTTCTTGGTGCCTGCTGAGGTGTTCTATTCCTTCTAACTTTTATTTTTATTTTGCTGGCAGCTGGGATTACATCAAAGCAAAGTGAGGGCCTCTAGCTGCTTCCATCTTCTTTTCCTGTGAATGCCTCTGGACCACATGTGGGGCTCAGAGACATTCACAGGAAACTGAGATGCCAGGTGGTCCCAGGCCAATGCTTTCATCTGCAGCAGCCCAATTTTGTGGTAGTGTTGAAGACAGTTTCTCAAGCTGCCAAATGTGCCCATGGGACAAAGAAGTTTGCCTTCCCCTGGGTTAGTGTATTTGGCCTTGGAGAATGCAGTACATGGAGTATTTGTGCAAAATAATCCTCCTCCTCCTGTAATTTTCAGGGACTACTTCCGTTTTGTTTGGCCTACAGAATGTCAGCTGTGTTGTGCAGCTAGCAGGAATCTGTAGGCCTGCTTTGCTGTAAGTGTTCCCTTCATACTTCATTCCTTTGGTCTCCAATAAAGTAAATTGAGACCTTCTGCTGTCTTAACAGAGCACAGCTGTGAAGCTTAACAGAGCCCAGTGATAGCCCAAGACATTTTGCTGCCTAAGGAGAAGGACAAGATGGTGCCTCCCACCCATTCCACATAAAGAAGAAAAGCAAGCTGGCATCTGAGACCTCCTTCAATGCTGGTGAAGGGGTAGCATCCTCTACTGCACCTGAGAGCAACAGGCTAGCTTAGGGGGTGCCGGGCAGTTCATGTGGCACAGAGATGTCTGCCCCCCAATTGAAGGGAATGGCTGTAGGAGAGCAGGAGAAATGGTCATGAGGGCTGCCACCAGTGGCCCCACAATACCCACCTTGATTGCATTTCTATACCACCCAATAGCCAAAACTCTCTGGGTGGTTCACAGCAATTAACTTCCACTGCTCACTCTGCTGGTTCTATGGAGATGAGACTGAGGAAACTTACCAGATCCACACTGTGCATATTAGGGCTGATGAGCTCAAGCAGAGGTGTTTCAGTAGGTGTCCAGCCCTCACAATGCTTTCAGGGGCTAAATGGTGAGTTTTCATCTCCTGAGCTTAAAATACACAAGCCTATGTGATGGCATGAGGGCTGAAGGGGGGAGTGAACTTGATGCCTCTCCTCTACAGTCACCTCCAAAACATTGAGAAGGCCTGTGTGAGGCTAAAGAGAGAAGGTTAGCCTTTGAGGCTAATCTGCATGGGACAGTCTCTGCTCACTGCTTAAGGGATGATATGAGGGGTGGGAGAGAGAACACTTGCTCTAAATCAGGGTCTTCTGAGAAACAGTCTTTTGATATGAGACAGAAGGATTTGTGCCCCTTTGAGGCTCTTTCTTCTATTCTCTGGATTGGTGCCCTTCCCCCTTTTTGTCTTCTGATGGTTCAAAGTGGGAAATGCCAGATGAAAGGAGGGGTGTTGCACTTAGTTCCTGTCTCACAAATGCCTTAGGAGGACTTCAAGTCCCTATAGTAAGCAGTATGCTTCAGAATACCAGATTCTGGAGAGGAACAATTATGAACAGTCAAAATCTTCATGCTCTGCTTGTGACTTTCCTGAGGAACCTGGCTATCAGCTGTTACAGAATACTGGAGTAGCTGGAGCTTTGGTGTGGTTCTGCTAGGGGTGGATGAAAGTCCCTTACCTGTCCTCGAAGGACGTTCGCGGTGGGGGGGAGGCGCTTCGCTGGTCCCCCTGCGAAGTTCAGGCCGGGGGGGGAGGCTTCCCGCCTCGGCCCGGCCGAAATTCAGGCCGGGGGGGAGGCTTCCCGCCTCGGCCCGGCCAAAATTCAGGCCGGGGAGGAGGCTTCCCGCCTCGCCCGGCCGCGAACGCAAAAGTTAAAAAAAAAAAAAAAAAACGCCCCCTGATAGGCTACGTGACGATTCACGTAGCCTATCACGGCTAGATCTGCAAAGTCAGCCGTGATAGGCTACGTCAATCGTCACGTAGCCTATCACGGGTGACTTAAAAAAAAAAAAAGCACGTACGCTAATGGCAGCCCCCATAGGGAGCCGCCATTTGTGTTCCTTATTTAGTCGCTGTAGTCTACGTAAATGTTTACGTAGACTACGGCGAAAATAAGGGCAACGCAAATAGCGTTGCCCTTATTTTCGCCGTAGTCTATGTAAATCTTTACGTAGACTACAGTGACCAAATAAGGAACGGGAATGGCGGCTCCCTATGGGGGCCGCCATTATCCGTACACACTTTTTTTTTTTTTTTTAAAGTCACCCGTGATAGGCTACGTGACGATTGACGTAGCCTATCACGGCTGACTTTGCAAATCTAGCTGTGATAGGCTACGTTAATCGTCACGTAGCCTATCAGGGGGCGTTTTTTTTATTTTTTTCTTTCATTGCAATGGTGGCGGCGGCAGCCGGTCAAAAGACCGGCTGCCGCTCCCGCCCCGCTCGAAAACCCGCCGAACCGCCAGCCGGACCCGCCGCCAGGAGGGACATTCGGCGAAGGTAAGTCCCGTCCCGGGGGGGGCGGGGGGGTTCGGAGGATTTCTCCCTGAAACTTGTTCAAGGGGCTGAACACATTGGCGCTCGGCCCCCCGAAGTTTCGGGGAGAAATTCTCCACCAACCCTAGGTTCTGCCAGGCAGCTTTTGTGACCAGACAAATCATCTTCCTTTCCTTGTCCATGGTGCTGAAATTTAACCTAAGGTAGGCATCTGCATCAGGGGTGCTGGACCTCAGTATCATCTAGGAGTGTACGAAAGTCACTTACCTGGTCTCGCAGCTTGCTTCGCGGTGGGGGGGAGGCACTTCGCTGCTCCCCCCAAAGTTCAGGCCAGCGGTGGGAGGCTTCCCTCCTCGCCCGGCCAAAATTCAGGCCGGGGGGGAGGCTTCCCGCCTCGCCCGGCCAAAATTCAGGCCGGGGAGGAGGTGCCTCGCCTCGTCCAGCCGCGAAATAAAAAGTTAAAAAAAAAACGCCCCCGTGATAGGCTACGTGACGATTAACGTAGCTTATCATGGCTAGATCTGCAAAGTCAGCCATGATAGGCTATGTTAATCGTCACGTACCCTATCACAGGTGACTTAAAAAAAAAAGCGCGTACGCAAATGGCGGCCCCCATAGGGAGCCGCCATTCGCGTTCCTTATTTGGTCGCTGTAGTCTACGTAAATCTTCATGTAGACTACGGTGAAAATAAGGGCAACGCAAATAGCGTTGCCCTTATTTTTGCTGTAGTCTACATAATCTTTACGTAGACTACAGCGACCAAATAAGGAACGTGAATGGCGGCTCCCTATGGGGAGTTTATAGTTTAAACTACTTCAGGGGGCCGAATACATTGGCACTCGGCCCCCCGAAGTTTCGGCGAGAAATTCTCCCCCATCCCTAGTATCATCAGCCCAAGGGCAGGGGGCAAGGAATTCCAATGATAGGCAGGACCAAAAGGAAAAAGAAAGAAAGGTGGAGTAAAAATATCAAAGAAGCCCACCATATTTTAGCTTAAAGCTCTTAGTGCCTGTAACTAATCCTTAGGAGAGGATTTCAACCTTTCGGAATGGGGAGAAAAACTGCACAAAAGTTAGAAAACTACCAAACAATTGGTGGAAGGGGTGGAATCAGGAGAAAATGGTGCGTCCATCTGGAGAACCATGAAGGGCTGGATTGGGCCTGCACACAGTCTGGATTTCACCCCTAGGCCTGAAGTTCTGCACCCCTGTTCTAAGTGGACTAGGGATGTACTCTTCCAGAGGAAACATCTGAGGAGTTTCTAGGGAAGTCAAAGGTATTTTAAAAAAAAAAAAATCTGTCACAATTTCTCAGGATGGTTTCATAAATCACTATGATGCAGCACTATGTACTACTTCTGTGAGCAGATACCTGAACAATTTGTATAATAGAAAATGGTGTTGATGAGGACTATGTGTGTATTCAGAGGATGACTTCCCACAGTAGGCCTTATGTCAATCATATTAAGACTGGCTGAAGGAGAAGAAACACTGAAGAAGTCTTTGACATTGTGCAGCAGAGACAAGCTCATATCTCCAGTCAGCAGCTGATCAGAGGTGAGAGCTTTTCCCTGCAGGAGGGAGTGATTGGGGCCTGGGGGGAAGCATTCAGCTTTTGAGACTTGCTTCTGAGACTTGCATGTACTGCTTACTGGTGAATAGACATGCAAAGTCTTTCACTGCCTACTTGTTCTTGCTTACTTCTGAGTGGATATGCCGATGCTTGGCATTTGGGCTGCTATTTGAAAGTGCTGCTGAGTGATTCAGCCCTACTTACTTCTGAGTAGGTGTAAAGCCAGTAATAATCACATGTTGGCCCACCCACTCTGCCTTAGACACACCCATTTTGTCTTTGGTTATGCCCACAGATGGAATACAGTCCTGAAGACCTTTCCCAGATTGGAATCTGGCCCTTGGAGTAAAAAAGGTTCCCCACCCCTGGTTTACCACTGGAGAATTGTGTGAAGCTGAAGAAGCAGCAGCAGCAGCAGAGCTTGCCACCTTGTGATGTTATTGACTAAGCACCAAGCAAAAGGCCAACCCCCTGACACCTCAAAAAATGTCACTTTCTCTTTCCCCTTGAAAGCAGCATAAATATCCCCTGCCCTGTTTTTGAAGGAAGTGAAGAGATCCACAAGATTGGTGATGGGAACTCAGCACAGCACTACTATATTAAATATGAATGTTGCTGTTGACAAGTTTTAACAGGAGGACTATTCCAAATCTGTGTGGAGAGTATAAACATTCCACATATTTGCAGCTGCAGAATCCCTCAGTCACATCCACTTTCACTCCTACAGTGACTTTACAGCACACTAGTAATGCCTGTAACATTTGCATAGAATAGTTTCTCTTTTCTCTCTCTCTTTCCCTATTGGGGATTTTGGCTGACAGATTCCAGGATTAACAAGAGTCATTTTGTTTTCCACTGTACTCTAGGGGGGGGGGAGTTGTTTTTTTGTGCCACAACATATTTTCTACTTTAGCAAGGCCAGTCTTCCTGTATGGAGGACGTTGTATAAACTGCACACCAGTGATTTTACTCTGGAAGCATGGAATTAGAGCACAATTGATCAAAATTAAGTATTGAGATGAAAGATAGAGATTATTGATGGATGGATGGATGGATGGATGGATGGACAGATAATGTGCATTGCAATTTTCTGGGGTTTTTTTGCATTTTGGTCTCACAAATTCTGAAAAAGAATATGAATATATTTTGTGTGTGTTTTCTGCACAGAAATACATACATATTGTGTGCATTTTTCAAATGTATACATTGTTTGTATGCATGTACCCACTGACCAAGTATATTGTGTGCATTTTAGAGATGTATGCAATTTTCTTTGTGCATTTTTCAAATGTGTGGATACTCATGAACACTCCCCCACCCTTTTTTTGTTTTTGCAGAAAGCACCACAAGCTCAGAAATGTATGGATTCCCAACAAAAAAATACATTCAGATGCATGTTCAGTTTCAGGAGGTATGGATCAGGTAAATCCATTTTAAAAAGAAACAAACCTTGACAGAATGAATTTCTCATCCATACATACTAATATGCCATTTTAGGCTAATAAAATAAATTTTAAAAAGTGACGTAATTTGCAATCATCTGGCCCACAGTGCATTTCCACATGGTCTTTGGCATTAAGTTCTTCTTTCAAGAGACCTTTCAGAACTAAATTTTCTTTTCTGTTGAGGGTTCATGCTTTACTTTTTCCTTGCAATGACCTTCTTGATTTCTGTTTGAAGTAGAGATACCACCTGTCATGACCCTAACCCTGAGCAGCAGCCATGACTCTGACAAAGACAGGTCCCTAATACAAGGTGAGCAGATAGATACTAGGTTTCCTTGAGTAGGATTCCTTCTTCAACCAGAGGAAGTACTTTCCCTACTGGTCCCATGCAAGTGATTTTAAAGCAACAGGATTCCACTGACTACAGTACATACTTTAACTAAACTACATAGTTATTACTTCTTACTGTTGTTTTTGTTGCTGTTTTTGTCATTGCTGTTGTTTTCATTCTGACAATATGCTTGCAATCCCACACCCACTCATTGAACTCAATGGGGCTTCTTCTGAGCACACATGCATAGGCTTGTGCTGTAAACCAGTCAAAAAGAGAGCAGAATTGTATTTTATCCATTGCAACACAATTCCTTTTGAGTTTAAGAAGATACTGTGAACTTCCTCCTCCCCTCCCACCTTGACACTGAAGTGAAAAAGTGCATGACCTTTGTTGCCTGCAAAGTGTGGGTTAGATGTTTAAACATAGCCAAAAGCTGTGTTTGAGCACAGCATGTCCAGCACTAAAGTACCATGATGGAGAAAATGGGTGTTGTTGCTAAATATACGCCACTACAACATCATACATATCATTTGTCATAGCAGGTGACCACAAAATAGTCAGACTCTGACCAAACCACCCCTGGGATTTCAGGCACACTGGCGGTCTATCTGCTTCTTGTATACCATATAACTTGTGGGCGGCAAGAAAATTACATTTACACCTGGCTGGAACTTGCACTTGAAAAAGAATGCCTTAAAGCCTATATACCCTGTGGCAACATTGTTTTGAGAGTACTATGATCCACATGGCATACTCATGCTGCAGTGTCAGGAAACACTGTATTCCTAGAGTACCTGCTCACAATGCATTTTATGTCTTGATGAAACAATGTTAATGTGTTGCAGTTATTTTCACAGCACTTCACATACATCATCAGAGTAACCCTTAGGTAGGTTGCTGCTGCTGCTGTTGTTGTTGTTACTGTTGTTGTTATTCCTGTTTGGCAGATGTAGGGCTGATAATGTGTGTATGAGTTTGCCACCAGTGGGTTTCCTAATAACGAAATGAAACCATGTAGCATTTTCCTTAGCTGATTGTTTTGCAAACCTGCATGGATATATTTCATTTAAAATACTTCTAGCCCATCTTTCCTCGTGCAAGTCAAGGTGGCTAACATGAGATCATACAATTAAAAAAAGCCTCCAAAATATATGAAAAACCAACAAAAAATTGCCAACTAGCAGTTATAAATGATGAAAGGCAGGAACAGTAAAAATATCATAGAGATAGAAGGATGATTTGTTTGTTTGTTTATTACATTTATGTCCCACCTTTTTTTCCTCCTCAAGGAACCCAAGGTGCCATACATAATCTTCCACCTCATCCTCTCCATTTTATCCTCAGAACAACAACCCTGTGAGGTAGGTTGGGCTGAGAGTCTGTGACTGGCCCAAAATCACCCAATGAGCTTCCATGGCCAAGTGAGGAGAACGCAGATCTCCCGGCTCCCAGACCAACACTCTAGTCACTACACCACACTGGCCCTACCTTACTACTACATACCAATTACAGCATGGCTAACCAGTGCAATACAGCCTTTAAAGGTCAAAAGGCTTCCTAAAGAGAAGGTTTTAATGCTGTGGCAGAAGGCTAACAAGGAGGTGTGAAATGAACCCCCTAGACAGGAAGTTCCAAAGTCTGGGTAAAATAACAGAAAATGATTTCCACACATAGCTGCTGAAAACTCTGTTTCTGTTGTGCATAAGTAGTATGCTCATATATCAGAAATTACGGATATGCAGTGATCGTCTGGTTCAACCTGGACCCCTATTCAGTGCTTCTGAAAACAGCCTGCTTCTGCTTGGACCAATTCAGAGTCATTCTGCTTCAGCTTGGTATGGAACCCAAAAGAAAACTGAGGCTTCATGCTTCCCATTGACTAACATGGGATTTATTTATTTTTTTAAAAAATGTGTATAACTTATTTTCTCTTGGTCAGAATTGGTTGATATTTAGAGACATAGTAGCCTCTTAGTACACCTGTCCAATGTCAGGAAAATAGGTGTGGGTGGGTTGTGCTACATGTTTTTGAATTATATATATTTCTAAAGGGGACTGCCAACACCTTTTTTGTTTGTTGGAAGAATTTGGATGAAATTTGCAGGAATAGTCACCTGGGATCAACCCTTCCAACTTTTAGAATGATAGTCAAAGGGTTTAGTGTGTGTGTGCAAGAGCAGCCTTGACATGTTGAGAGTCTACAAAAGAGGATGCACATATTCCCCTGTGTTCCCAGTGAACCATTCTTCTGAAAATTACAGGCATCCTAAAGGTGTCCCTGAGTAAGAAACCTGCAAACGTTTTTGAAGGAAAGGAAAGGTTCTACAGTTCATATAGAAGTGGGGATGGATTTACCTTCCCTTCCCTCCCCCCATGTTTTTGGGGCCAATTTGTATGAAAATGGCCCACATCATCAAGCTGTCCCTTAACAAGAAACCTCCACATTTCAGAAGGATATTTCCTTCTCTCTGTGAGGGAGGGCTGAGTGGAGATACAGTTGAATGCAAGTAGAATGCTCCATATTATCAAGGGGGCTGTTTTTTCATGGTCCCTTATTACATGGAACATTCTACACACCTTTCATTGAACATGAGAAGAACCTCTGTTCAGATCTCACCAGCCAACCTGAAAGGTTGGGAGATGAGGGGGCAGGTTCTTGCAATCTTGGGAATGTTTGGGACATGCCCAGTGTGTTCTATAGAATACCTAGGGATGTCAGAGAAATCCACAACAGATACAAATTAATTCATATCTGGAGAGGACAGAGCTTACTTCAGTTATCCATGCACTAGTGAAATCATGGCTGGATTACTGCAGTGTGCTGTATGTGGGGCTGCCTTTGAAGATGGTTCGGAAACTCCAGTTTGTGCAGAATGTGTCCACCCGAATGTTGGTGGGGGCGAGGCTCTTCGATCGCATGATGCCTATAGTGCATCAGCTGCACTGGTTACTGGTGTGTTTCTGAACCCAATTCAAAGTACTGGTTTCAACCTTTAAAGACTTAAATGGTTTGGAACCAAGTTACTTGAAGGACCACCTTCACCCATATCAACCTGCCTGCACTTTAAGATCAAAAAGAGAGGCCCTTCTCACTTGCCCACCCTAAACAGCAGTCAGGTGGGTCTTCATGAGGGAAGGCCTTCTCTGCAGTGGCCCCACACCTTTGGAACAAGCTGCCATTGGAGGTCTGCCATGCTCCGTCATTGCAGGCTTTTAAGAAGGCCTTGAAAACATATTACTTTACCATGGCCTTCTTGTGACATGACTGCTATTGTTGCTGTTACTGCTGTTAACATTCTTGCTGGTTTCATTGTTAGTAGGGATGATGCGGGTGCCTGATTCCATCTGGGAATCTGGCAGAACCCCCTGACCCCCTGTCCCTTCTTGTCCCCTGCCCATGCTTGGCGAGTGGCCTGCACTGACTCACCCCGACAGCCTTGTCAAGCTACGCAAATATGTGCATATTTTTGTAATCACCATTTTATTTTTCAAAAATGCCTGCCACAGAGCTTGACGAGTCTACCAGAGTGTCTGTTGCTCGCCAGGCATGTGAGCAGCTCAAGCGTGGTCCAGGGACTGGTGAGCAGGGGCAGGGGCTGGCTGGGTGCCAGGAGAACCCTGATGGGGGTGGGTCTGCACATCCCTAATTGTTGGCTTGCATTGTTTTTTATTGTTTTTATGTTTTTATTACTTTTAGTATTTTAACTGTTTTTATGTATTTTATTGCTGTAAGCCGCCTTGGGAGGGCTTCTGCCCTGAAAGGCAGCCAAGAAATGTTATTCATAAATACATACATCCATACATACATAAGATTTGTATGAATCCAACCTGTCGATTCCGCAATGGAGCAGCTTTTTCTGAATCACACAAATTCTGTGGATTTGTAGACCATTTTTTTTAGGGGGGAAGGGGGGAACAAATGCGCATTTGCACAAGTATGCATTTGCACTAATGTGCATTACCACACAAGTTCATTAGTGCAAGTGCACATTAGTGCAAATGTGCATTTGCAAACAGGAACAAAATTCTCATACATCCGTCCCTTAAAAAATAGATAAACCACTTTCTGTCAATGAGCAGATGACAGAATGAAAGACACCCGACAATCTCCGAAACACAGACAGAACAGAATTAACAAAACCCATTCATCACTAAGAATGCCTGACTAGGGCTTCTGTTGGCTTTGCTTTATAACACATTTTGACAAAATGAGCCAATTTGTTATTATTTTTTGACAGAAGGAAACTTCAAACTCTTATTATCTGAAGCACCACATCTGCTTTTTTCTCCCCAGTAGGCCAGACATAAAATGATAAACTTGGTAAATACTGTGTCTTCAGGCAAGTTGAAAAGCCTGACAGCAGAATCAGGACTTTCTGTCCTCAGACTGTTCCAGTCCACTGACTGAATCCATGGAGTAAGAACAATGGGAGCACAGGTCAGCTTGGTGCTGTCATTATCTTTACTGCGTGTTTCACCAGTGTACTCACAGAGTGTGAAAACCAACCTGAGATTGGCAGAAGAGATGGTATATGCAAATAACAGGGTTTTGCACATCTCCAGATAGGTCAGGTAACTTCATTTCACTGTCGGTACCACAGCAGTAGAGTATCTGGCATGGCACGATCCACTAATGATCTCAAATCCTCTAGCTTAAAAAATGCCTGGTTTGAAGTGCTGTCTTGTGTCACACAACAGAAGAGTAATGGGAATCTGAGAAAGGGGGGGGGGATAAACAAGGAAATGCTTCATTGGAATGTCTTTTGGATTGCTGTCATATGATTCCTGGTGTGGGGTGGGGGAGAAGGAGCCGAATGTCAAATTGCAAACAGGAACCAGGACCATGCAAATAAAATGAATTTAAGAAATTCAGTTGTGACCATACAAATAGAAATAAATAGGAAAGACTAGTGGTGTGCCAAAAAAATCTCCCACATCCCCCCTCCCCGCAACCATTCTCCTTCAGTTGGATAGAAAAGAAATTGCTTTGAAAAATAAATTCAAAGGAGGAGAAATTCAGGATAAATTCTCATGGGTTGGGGTTATTGTGCTTACCTTACATATGAGGTGGGTGAGGAGTGCGCATGAGTACCCCATCTGTCATTGTACAGTAATCTCTGTGGCAGCCTGTAGCCTCCTCGGCTTCCTGCACTTCAGTTAAAACCATCATGAAACAATTCCTCCCATGCGATTTTCAGTTCAGGAATGGCAGGTGGCTTGACAGAGGCTGCAGAGCAATGGAAATCTGTGTACTAGAGAGAGAAAACACACACAGCACCCTTGGCCACCTTGCAGGGATTAGGCAAGCTCAAAAAGACCACCAAAAGAAATTCAAAATTCTGCCTCAGAAAAGCGGAGGCCTAAACACAGTTGATGCTGTTACCACTAGGGATGTATGAAAGTTACTTACCTGTTCACGGATGTGATTCGCGCTGGGGGGGAGGCGCTCCGTCCCTCCCCCCGGAATCTTGCCCAGCTGGCTCTGCTCCGCGGCGGCTCCGTGGAGCAACCAGCCAGGGCTGTCTGCAGCTGGAGTTCCGGCCGTGGACGGGCTGCTGTGGACACAAATGGACACATTGGACACACTGTGGACACATTTGCGTCCAGCCAAGCTGCAGTGATAGGCTACGTAAGTATTTACGTAGCCTATCATGGCTACCCCCCCAAAAAAAAACAACATATGCAAATGGCGGCAGCTATGGCAGCCATCATTTATGTTCCCTATTTTTCACCGTAATAGCCTAGGTAAATATTTACATAGGCTAGAACGGCGAAAAATAGGGAACGCAAATGGCGGCTGCTGTAGCTGCCTCCATTTGCATATGCTGTTTTTTTTGGGGGGGGTAGCTGTGATAGGCTATGTAAATACTTACATAGCCTATCACAGCTGCAAGGCCGCCAATGGTGGCCGCAGCAGCCCGGCCACAGCTGGCCAGGAGACCAGCCGCCGGAGCCGCTGCAGCCGCTGCAGCCGCTGCCGCCACCACTGCCAAATCCGCCCCAGGTAAGTTCTGTCCCAGGGGGATTCTGCAGGGGGGGGAGGAGGCCATTCTGCCATGGATTCCGGGCATTTCTTTAGAATCCGGCCTCACTGGAATCCATGTTGGAATTCTCTGCTATCCCTAGTTACCACCTACAGAATTAACCAAAAAAACCCTTAGGAAAAAAAAAGAAAGGACCTGTGCTACAACCAATGCCAATAGTGAGCCCTATGTGTGACAAACTGCTAGATAACTTCTCCTCCCCTCACAGAAATTCAGTGAAATTGCCCCCCCCCACTTCTCTGGCTGTAGACTGGAGAATTTTGAGAGGCCATTTTTGCAGAGCTCTAGGTAAGACACTGTAATCCCCAGCTGACCCCACCCCCTCCCTTCACCAACTTGTTGTTGTTGTTGTTGTTGTTGTTGTTGTTATTGTTATTATTTCATTTATATCCCACCTTTCTTCCATTGTGGAACTCAAGGTGGCTACATGTGGTTCCCAGGTAGGGATGTACGAAAGTCACTTACCTTTTCGAAGGGTGACATTCGTGGGGGGGGAGGCGCTCCATCCCTCCCCCTGAAATTCTCTCTGCACAGTTCCGCTCTGCAGAGATTCCACAGAGCCACTAGCTGGGGCCGCCCACAGCCGGACATCCGGGTGCTGGGCAGCCTGCAGGGACGCAAATGGCAGCGGCCATAGACACCGCCATTTGTGTCCCTGTATTTTGCCATGATAGGCTACATAAATATTTATGTAGCTTATCACGGCAAAACAACAACAACAACAGCGAATGGAAATGGTGGTGGCTAAGGCGGCCACTATTTGCATTCCCTTTTTTTTGCTGTGATAGGTTACATAAATATTTACATAGCCTATTATGGCAAAAAAAAAAAAAAAGGAATGCAAATGGTGGCAACTACGCCATTTGCACCCCTCTGTTTTGCCGTAATAGCCTAAGTAAATATTTACGTAGGCTATCATGGCCAAAAAAAAAAGGAACGCAAATGGTGGCCGCCGTAGCCGCCACCATTTGCGTTCCCTTTTTTTTGCCGTGATAGGCTATGTAAATACTTACGCAGCCTATCATGGCTTCCTCAGGGGCGCAAATGGCATCCCTGCATTAGCTGTGATAGGCTAGGTAAGTATTTATGTAGCCTATCATGGCTATAGTGATGAAGCAAATGGCGGCCGCGGCCACGGCCACCATTCGCAAGTCAGCGCGAACAGCAGCAGGTAGGTGTCCTGTTTCGCATGCCTTTCGCGGCGGGGGGGCGGGGGCTTCGTTCCGCCACAGATTTTGGGGGGGAATGCACTGCCATTCAGCCTCACCGAGATCCATGGCGGAATTCTCTGACATCCCTATTCCCAGGTGGTCTCCCCTCCAAACACTGACCAGACCTGCTTAGCTTCAGCAAGGTAGCTTTCTGATGTGCCTTCAGACCATGACTGGGACCAAATTACCACAAGGACATCTGCAATGGAAGCAGCTGCACAGGCATTGTTACTGAATGTGGACAAGCTCACAAGCATGATCTGGACCTTTCTGAAGACAGTACAATGGCTTGTCTCACCACTCCTAACTACATCTTTAGATGTTGAGGGGGACCCTCCTCAGCCACAGCCCAAGTCCCATGACTCCATTTTTGTGACCCACTCGGTCTCTAAAAGGGTTCCTTTCCCCACCCCTGAGTGCCACAGTCCTGGTAAGCTGAGTGGAATCCTGTTTCACCTTCTTGGCTCTTCCATGAGCTCAATGATAATGAGTGCCTATGTATAGTACCCAAACTGTCCCACCCATGTTGTGATCAACCTGACCTAATAGAAAACACACACATACACCCCTACCAGCTACTTACTGTCCCCTGCGTACAGATGTATGAGAATTTCATTTTTGCTCACAAAATATGTCAGCATGCCCCACACAAGCATGAGCATGAGCGTGTCTCTGCTGAAATGTAGGGATGGACGAAAGTCCCTTACCTGTTCTCAAAGCTTGCTTCGCGGTGGGGGGGAGGCACTTCGGTTCTCCCCCCGCAGTTCAGGCAAGGGGGGGAGGTGCCCTGCCCGGCCGAAATTCAGGCCGGGGGGGAGGCACCCCATCCCTCACCACCGAAATTCAGGCCGGGGAGGAGCGCTCCATCTACCCGGCCATGAAAAAAAAAGTAAAACACACACACACACACCCGTGATAGGCTATGTGACGATTTACGTAGCCTATCACGGCTAGATTTCCAAAGTCAGCCGTGATAGGCTACGTAAATTGTCACGTATCCTATCACGGGTGACTTTGAAAAAAAAAAAAGCGCGTACGCAAATGGTGACGCCCATGGGTGCCGCCATTTGCATTCTTTATTTTGGCACATCTAGTCTATGTAAAGATTTACGTAGACCATGGCGAAAATAAGGGCAACGCAAATAGCATTCCCTTATTTTCGCTGTATTCTACGTAAATCTTTACGTAGACTACCCCTGTTCAAATAAGGAACGCAAATGGCGGCGCCCATGGTACACCATGGTACACGCTTTTTTTTTTCAGAGTCACCTGTGATAGGCTATGTGATGATTTACATAGCCTATCACGACTGACTTTGGAAATCTAGCCATGATAGGCTATGTAAATCGTCACGTAGCCTATCACGGGTGTTTTTTTTAATTTTATTTTACTTTTTTATTTTGTAATGGCGGCGGCGGCAGCTGGTCGGGAGACCGGCTGCCGCCCCCGCTGAAACGCCGCCGAAACGCCACCAGGACCCACCACCGAGAGGGACATTCGGCCACGGTAAGTCCCATCCCAGGGGGGGGGGGGCAGCGGAGAATTTCCCCACCAATTTCGGGGGGCCGAATGCATTGGCATTCGGCCTCCCGGAGATTCGTGGAGAAATTCTCCGCCATCCCTACTGAAATGTTCGTAAATTATTCAACACATGTTCATGTTTGTCTCATTCCTGATTCCCAGCTCGACTGGTCGGCCTTACAGATGAAAGCACCTTGTCCACTTCATCAGGAGGAAGAAGTTGGAACCGATCCCACAAAACTGGTTTGCCACAGGCCACCTCTTGTTTACTAACTGTATCCACAGCGTGCAGAGTAACACACTAATCAATTTTATCTGCAAAGTGCCTTGCGAGGCCTCACAGGAAGCCTTAGAATGCTCCAGTGGTTCAGGAGCCACAGGACCAGCCAAGCTCCGGACCACTTGGAACAACCTCCTGGGATATCACTCTGAAGAGGCGATAGAGGCAGCATAATATTCCTTTTTTGCTGCCTTCACCGCCACGTGATAGGCTGAAGATACAGCTCTAGCCCGTGTCTGATCGTCTTTGGAGCGAGACTTCCGCCACTGATGCTCTAGCCATCTCACCTCCTGTTTCAGAGCTTGTAACCGTGGATTGAACCATGGTGCAGTCCGAGCCCTGTTCAGGGGGAGAGGGCGTTTCAGAGCCACCTGATCTAATGCCCCAGTGATTGTGGCATTCCAGCCACCCACCAGGGTCTCGACTGAGTGGCCATTGGCGTGCCCCAGAGAATCCCCAAGCATGTTCAGGAATCCATTTGGATCCATAAGACACCTGGGGCGGACCATTTTAATGGGTCCTCCACCCCTGCGGAGGGCTTGTGGAACCGAGAAGTCCAACGTCACCAGATAGTGATCTGACCATGACAAGGGTGTGGTGGATATACCCCCAACTTCCAGATCACTCCCCGCTTCTCCAGAAACAAACACAAGGTCTAGTGCATGACCGGCTACATGGGTGGGCCCAGTTAGAATATGGTGCAGCTCCCAGGAAGCGATGGTCTCCGTTAAGTCCTGAGGTGCTCCTGTGAGGATGGCCTCCAAATGTACGTTGAAGTCCCCCAACACCAATAAGTTAGGGGACTGTACACGCACATCAGAGACCACTTCAAGCACCTCAGCCAGGGAGTCAGTCATGCAGCGGGGTGGATGATACATGAGCAGAAACCCCAGACTGCCCTTTGGGCCCAACCTCCAGTACATGCACTCAGCAACCTTGGTCTCCCAGAGAGGGGGTCTGGTGAAGACCAAGGATTCTCGGTAGATAACAGCCACTCCCCCTCCCTGATCCCCAGCCCTCGGCTGCTGTACATAAGAAAATCCGGCTGGACACATGGCTGCAAGGGTTGGAGCAGCAGCCTCAGCTAGCCAGGTCTCCGTAATACATGCCAGGTCTGCACCCTCATCCAGGATCATGTCATGGATGAGGGAGGTTTTCTGGGTAACAGACCTGGCATTGCAGAGCAGCAAACAAAGGCCAGAAGATGGGGTCATGCCTTCCCCAGCCATCCTTTGGCTCTGGACAGGCCCGGAGCAGGGGACAGATACTACACATCTCTCCCTTGTTCCCCTTACCTGGCATGGCCTGCCCCTAGCACTCTGTCAGCGCCTGTCGCCCAGCCTTGGTATGTTCTGGCCCCCAACAGTCCCCCCACTGCCTCCATCAGGTGGACACATGCCCCCTCGCTCCCGCCTATCAGGCAGGCTACCCACCCCTAAAAACACAACAAAATCCCCCAAAATTCTACATACCTATTTGGACACCAGAGCAGTGGCAGGCAGCTGTGAGCCACCCTCCATTTTCAATTTCCCACAGTGCTCCAAAGTGATCCTACAGCAAGACATTGTGGGTAGGGATGGCGGAGAATTTCTCCCCGAAACTTCAGGGGGCCGAGCGCCAACGTGTTCGGCCCCCCGAACAAGTTCCGGGGAGAAATTCTCTGCACCCCCCTGCCCCCCACACCCCCCCCGGGACGGGACTTACTTTTGCCGAATGTCCCTCCCGGCGGCGGGTCCGGCCGGCGGTTCGGCGGGTATTTGTGCGGGGCGGGAGCGGCAGCCGGTCTTTCGAACGGCTGCCGCTGCCGCCATTGCAATAAAAGAAAAAAAAAAACACCCCCGTGATAGGCTACATGATGATTAACATAGCCTATCACGGCTAGATCTGCAAAGTCAGCTGTGATAGGCTACGTAAATCGTCACGTAGCCTATCACGGGTGACTTTAAAAAAAAAAAAAGCGCGTACGGATAATGGCAGCCCCCATAGGGAACCGCCATTCCCGTTCCTTATTTGGTCGCTGTAGTCTACGTAAAGATTTACATAGACTACAGCGACCAAATAAGGAACGGGAATGGCGGCTCCCTATGGGGGCTGCCATTTGAGTACGCGCTTTTTTTTTTTAAAGTCACCCGTGATAGGCTACGTGACGATTAACGTAGCCTATCATGGCTGACTTTGCAGATCTAGCCGTGATAGGCTACATTAATTGTCACATAGCCTATCACGGGGGCGTTTTTTTTTTAAAAAAAACACTTTTGAGTTCGCGGCCGGGCGAGGTGAGGCGCCTCCTCCCCGGCCTGAATTTCGGCCGGGCGAGGCGGGAAGCCTCCCCCCCGGCCTGAACTTCACGGGGGGAGAAGCAAAGCACCTCCCCCCCACTGCGAACAAGCTTCGAGGACAGGTAAGTGACTTTCGTCCACCCCTAATTCTGGGTGATGAAAATGGTAGGCAGCTCACAGCACCTGTGCTGCTGCTCAGGTGGCCCAGGGGCCTTGGAGGTCCACCACTTCCGCATTTTGCCTGTGACCCTTAGCCCTGAAAATAGCAGCCCACAAATCAAATGGTAGGCCTAATTGGCTGCAGCCATGTGCCTCTTGAACATCATTGGGTAAATGGTGATGAATAGAAGAATGGAACTGGCAGATATCAGAAGTAGAGAAAGACAGAGCCCCAGCCTTCTGGCATTGAGGGAAAGTAAATCTAGGGTGAGATCTAACCCCTAACTTCCTGGTCAGAAGCAACTTCCATTCAAATCCTTAAGTAGAAAAGGTAAGTACAATAGCCCTTATCTGCCCTTTATTTTTGCAGAAATTTGTTCCCAAGTTTTGACAGGGCTTCCTCAGCTTTTGACAGCTGTGGTATCTTGCTGTGGTTTGTGCTTCAAAACAGGTGAGGGCAATGCCATTCTGTTTAATTTTTAAATGATCATCATCTAAACCAAAGACCAGCTGCAACACTTGCAGAGTCAATGAGTATCAGGCTAGAACTGCCAAGACCAATGGCATGGGTAGGTCGAATTGAATCATGGAGGACAGCCAAACTGCATACAAATGGCAGTAGAGCTGCCTCAGGCTGTATTGGCGGATGTCTTCTTGTTGTTACATCTCTCATGCCAAACTACTGGGGCCAATAATATAGGCTGCTAGCCAGTTTCATTTCTTCCACCTCTGTCTCTCTTACTGGGGGAAAAAGTGTGTGTGTGTGTGTGTGTGTGTGTGTGTGATGTAATTCTCCCAGTTTATGTGAGCCAATAAAATTATCTAGATTTAAACAGCAACCCAGAAGTAATCATCTTTACACTACTTCAAGGACAGCTATCTTCTACCTTGTTCTCGTCTACTTTCTAGCTGTCTTCTTATACACCATAAATCCATTTGTCTTGAGGTTATGTCTTTGTTCAAGTTCTAGTGGAACCTTATTATCCCCAAACCTTAATTGAATTCCTATGCATCTCACATACATGAGCCACTGGCAAACTTGACAGTAGTACCCCTCAAGAAAGGGTCATTGTTGGAAAGAGTAATACTGAGAAGTGCTTAAAGACATTTCCACCTTAGTGCAATTAAAATTATTCTGCATTGTGGGGAAACAATATTAGAAGTTAGGCATAACAACAAGCAGCTGACTCTTGGTAGTTAAAGAGGAGCCAGTTCCCTGTGCACTCACATGTCCAAGTTTGTTTATAAAAGCAACACATTCACCTGTAAAATTAATAACTGAAAGTAGATATACAAACACAACAATGAGAACAAAGTAAGCTCTGAGCACAGAAGAAATAATGAAACACAAAGAAGAGCAGAACCAATTAGTAAGACCTGGTGGAATCTTTCTACCTCCCCAAGCCATCTCCAAAAAACAAAGGCCAATACCCTTAGTGAAAGATAAAAGTAATCACATAATTAACAAAAGCAACAGAGAATGCAGAAGAGAGGTTGGCATCATATATTACTGGGGGATATAAACCAAACTGATGAAAAGAGAGACTCGATTTTCCATTTGTCAACTGAGATAAAAGAAATGTAAGCTCTCACCCTGGCTTCGGGCGATGGCAATACTTTACTTTTCATTATCTCTAGTCTGTTTATATTTTAAAATACTAAAAAAAAAAGCTCTTGGGTGCTTGACTGCCTTACATTCATGCTTGTTGGATCAAATCAGAGCCATGCTCACAGTCACGAGGGTTTTTTCGGGGGGGGGGTATTTCAGTGGAGTAGAAACTCCTCTCCCCTGACACACACCAAAAAAAAACACCTCCAGATAAACTATCCTCTTCATCGCAATTGTTTTCCCTGGTAATTGCTGCTGCATTAGTGCTATTTTTCTGCCTTTTTTCTCCTTGGTAGAGCTCTACTTTCTCACTGGTAGAACTCAATGCTTCGCATGCAGGAAGCCCCAGCAGTGCCAGATCCAGGTTTCTGAGGGCCCTTTGGCAATGCACTCTCACGTCTCAGTGCCCCTTCCTTACTGAGTCTACCTTCTCACCACCATTGACCACCATTGTCACAAGCTGCTGATGACCCTCCTCCTTTTCCTTATCATTACTCCCACTCGCTTGTTTGCCAGGCAGAAAGCCAATGAGCAAGCAGTCAATTGCACCTACTGCACCTCCTTCTCACCACCACCACTGCCTGGGCCAGAGCAAGAAGAAGCTGAATAAGCAGGTTGTAAGGGTGAAGAGAAGGAACAACTCCAGACAGTTCTTGTCATTGGACTTCTGCTGGGGTGCCTGGCCTTCCTTTGATATCAGCTCTGACTCCATGGTTCACTTCTTGATATTTCCAAGTAAAAGGTTGCTGGCAATGGGAAAAAGATATCATGCCAAAGATCCTGGAGAGATACTGCCAGTTTAAAATATGCAGTGCTGGGTTAGATGGACCTAGGGATGTGTGAATCAGTAAAACCCAAGCTTGTTGATTCTCTGAATCCCACCTCAAAGCTCTTTCTGACTCATGTCCACATCAGATTGCAAGCTTTGTATGCATGAGCAGGTCTTTCCACATCAAAATTTGTGTATTTTTGTTAGTATTTTCTCAGATGTACTCATCAATTATGTGCATGCTAGAATCTACACATTTATTTTTCTCCCATTGATTAAAGTGTGTTTGTGCACATTTTTCAAAAATACACACTTTGTGCACATTTTTTCAGAAGTATGCATTTTTATCTGCATTTTTCAAATATACACATTTTTTTTTGTTCCATGAATCACACAGTAAGCTTAGAAATGTATAGACTTCAGTCACAGATTGTGTTTGGTATGCATTTGGTTCCAGGAAGTGTAAAATATAGGGATGACAGAGAATTCCACCACAGATTCCAGTGAGGCCGGATTCTTTAGAATCTGGCCCCCCATAATCCATGGCAGAATGGCCTCCCACCCCTTGCCACCCTGCGGAATCCCCCCGGGACGGAACTTACCTGGGGCGGATGCGGCTCCGGCGGCGGTGGCTCCGGCAGCGGCTCCGGCTGGTCTCCCGGCTGGCTGCAGCTGGACTGCTGCAGCCGCCATTTGCGTTCTTGCAGCCATGATAGCCTACGTAAGTATTTTTGTAACCTATCACGGTAAAGGCAGCCAAGCAAATGGCATAGCGGCTGCCATTTGCATCCCTGCTTTTTGCCGTGATAGGCTACATAAATACTTACGTAGCCTATCAAGGCTGCTTGCAAGGATGCAAATGGCATCCGCAGCAGCCCGGCTGTGGCCGGAACTCCAGCTGTGGCTGGCCCCAGCTGGCGGCTCCACGGGGTCGGCCGGGGAGGATTCTGGGGGAAGGGTTGGAGCGCCTCCCCCCCACTGCGGATGCCCCAGTGCAGAGCCAGGTAAGGGATTCGTACATCCCTAGCAAAATGGGTAAATTCTGAGTAAAAAAAAATGAATGGAAATGAATTAACTCATACATCCCTAGATGGGCCAATGGTCTGATTTGTTTGAAAACCCACAGGCAATCCCACCTAATCAATGGGCACAGAATGAACAGAATGGTATCACAATATTATGTAGGGAATCAGACCATGCTGTGGTGATGCTGCTGAGGGCTCATGAAAGTGACTGAGAGAAAACACGAGTGAAGACAATGTAAACAAATGAGAAAATATTTTCCAAAAGACTGCTAAAAAATTCATATAAAAGATGGAGCACTTTTGGGCACTGTTATAAATGCTCACCAAAGACAGTGAATAGTTTCAGCCCAGCTGCAGATCAAATATCACCATCGAGCTATTACAGAATTTCTAGTATGGATCAGATTTGCACTTCTACAAGATGGAAATGTATCTTCCTACCTCATCTTATTTCCCAGGTGTCACTGATTTGACCCCAACTGAATCTTTATCATCATTAATGTAGAGCAGCTGGTGTTGTCTGTTCTTTTCTAACACAAGATCCCAAGACTGCTCAGTGGATCTACACCTGTAAGGTTTCTTATGAAACCTTATAGCATAATGACCTACATGACAGGAATTTAATTTCACAGAGGATGCTCCTGGATCTCAAAATTTAGACTCTCAGGTATCGATCAATGGACCCCCCTAAGCACTCAGCTGTTTGGGCAAAGGCAGATAGATGAGATCAGGGCAGATAAGCCAGATAGCCAGAGGGACCCGTGATTTCCCTGCCAAAGCAGGTCCATTGTGACAACGGAACAAATCTGCCAATAAAATCAAGAGAGGTAAGTCAAGTGGAAAGGGTAGAGGCAGAGGAGGAGGAGGAGGAATGGGCATCAGAGCTGTGGAATATGCTAAAATTCAGATGCTTAGAAGAACAAGGAGTATTAGGAGCTGGCTCTGGTTTACACATGCATGTTCAGGACTTAATGATGTCAGCATCAAATGATAACTTGCACATATGAATGAACCATCACAGAGCAAACACCACAAGGAGGACATCCATATCAACTCACATCATGTCAAACACGTTTTTCAATAAAATGAAATGATGAATGTCCATGTCCATGAACCAACCCTCTTTCAGATAAAGAGACCATGGGGGTAACTGGACTCAGAGGCAGCACACCCTCAAGTGTGCACTGGTGTGTATTCTTCAAGGCCAATAATCCCCCTTTCCCCAAGGTTCATTTAAGTTCACATTTTAAAGGACCATGTGGTGTGTGCATGTGCGTGAGTGTGTGTTTGTGTGTGTGTGTGTAGAATTGTCCCTAGTAAACACACGAGCCCAATTTCCACTCTTCATCTGTGAACATTTTAATGGGTCCCTACTTGGGTAGTCTACTTAACATTATGTTGTTGTTGTTTTTAAAGCAAAGCCATTTCTCAGTTTTAAAAGGCATGTTCTTCAGAGCATTTGTCTAAATTCCTTAACACTGCTTCATCCAAGCAGATGCAAACTTTATTCTCTCCCTCCCACCCTCTCTCTGTGGCTTGCTTCGTATTTTCACAGGAGTTTATTATACTGATTGTGGGCAATGCATCACTGAGTTCCTGTGTTGAAAAATTAATGAGCAATATCTATTTGTCGTTTTCTGTACAGGCACACTATGGCTTTCCCTGGATATATATATATATATATATATATATATATATATATATATATGCGCATGCTGGATTACCTTTGCTGGAAGTCCAGCAGTCACAGGAGGATTAATGAACTCCTTGCCACAAGTCAAAATGATGCCCTACTGATACCATCTGGAAGTCGGCTGGAATCAACTTTCCTCCTACTGCTGAGAGCTTGGAGTTCAGCTGGTGATTAGCTTCCTATACAGCAGTCTTTAAAAATGGTGATTAATCAGCAGGATGCATTGACGCTTGACGGCTTGCTTTTAATTCCTCTGCTTTGGTGGGTCAGGGCCTTGGAAAAGAAAGACAAGAAGATTTAGATAATCAATGCTTTAAAAAAAAAGAGCATCAGATTGAAAATCACCTTTTAAATCTTTTTGGGGGGCAGGGGGGATTTCACCTAATAAACAGTGGCCCTGGCAATCCATTTCCTTGTTCTTCATAGATGGCAGCCCTATATAATTTCATCAGTTTAAATCCACAGGCATAGGGTCATTTAAGCAATCGTTTGGTCCTTTGTTTCCTAGGTAACAGACACATCAAGAGATGAAATATCGCCACCCACTTTCTTAGCCTCTGTTATTTGTTCTCAAGCTAATCCATATAATTTATTAGATTCTTTATTTTTTTCCCCAACTTTATTATTTTCTCCTCCTCTCACACTCACCGACCTAAATTTTAGTTGGCTGTTGAGAAGAACGTTTATTGAATATTTCATTAGTACTGAGAAAAATATCACAATTATGTAAATGAAAACTTGGGTGGGGGCTCTCCAAATGGATGTCTGTAGTGAATAACTTCATGAAATTGAAAAGAAAAGATTCTGCAAATTGAATATGTGAGAGAATGGTAAAAAGCATTATTTTGCACTGTTCTGCAGGGAAGTTGTTGCTTAAGCTGAAAATTGACGTGTGTGTGTGTGTGTGTGGTGGGGATATGACAGAAATCAGCTAAACAGTGTGTCATGATTTTAAAACAATTTGTTGAACATTGCTGCAGCTGACTTATTATTCTTACTAGAATGAAAAGAAAAGAAAACCTTTAGCAACTAAAATGGTGGTATGAAGGAATAGAGAATTCGCTCATTTGCAATAGAGCAGACCATTACGCTTTGACAGTGCCAACCAATGCATGAATAGGGTTGGCTTCCAAGTAAGCATGTATAGGACTACACTTTGATCCTATTTAGTTATTGGTCCCAATCCAGCAGAATGCACAGCTGCTGAGGTGGCACACGACACGTGCAGTCTGGGATCCCATCAGCTGTTTGGATAAGAAAGGGAACTTAATCCATCTTTTACACACAGAAACAGCTGATCAGAAGGATTCCAGTGTTGTTAACTAGTCTATGATTGCACAACCCTTGGCAGCAGAATCAGGGGGGATACCTGCTTCACCTAGCTTATATATGTATGTATTTAAAACATTTGTATCCCACCCTATATCATTAAGATCTCAGGGTAGCATAGAGATAAAACCAATTTAAACAGTATAAAACAATAAATAATTTAAACAGCTAAAAGCATATTAAGCCATTAAACACGCTAATACTAATTTAAAAATCTAAAACAATAAAACAATTAAAACAGTGTGCAACTTTAGGGAATTCAATTAGCCCTCAAAGGCTTTGGTGAAAAGCCATGTTTTAACTTGGTGCCAAAATGAAAACC
The DNA here is from genome assembly GCF_057233095.1 of Heloderma suspectum. Taxonomy (NCBI): domain Eukaryota; kingdom Metazoa; phylum Chordata; class Lepidosauria; order Squamata; family Helodermatidae; genus Heloderma; species Heloderma suspectum. Next base: position 179,917,915 of record NC_139461.1, read on the forward strand.
AATGTCTGCACCAATCAGGCCTCCAAGGGGAGGGCATTCCACAACTGGGGTGCCACAGCAGAGAAGGCACCCCTTCTCTGAAGCTTAGGATGCATATGCAAAGGCCTGCCTCTCTGTGTGGATCAGGACTGGGATGATGATTAAACACTTTCGTTTTTATGGTAGTAGGGATATACGAAAGTCACTTACCTTTTCGCAGCTTGGATTCACGGTGGGGGGAAGGCGCTCCGTCCCTCCTCCAGGAATCCTCCCTGGGCCAGCTCTGCTCCGCGGCGGCTCTGCGGAGCTGCTGGCCAAGGCCATCTGCAGCCGGAGTTCCGGCCACGGCCGGCTGCTGCAGACGAAAATGGCGGCCGCCGTAGCAGCCGCCATTTGCATCCTGCTAGGCTGCCATTATAGGCTACGTAAATATTACATAGCCTATCATGGCAAAGAGCAGGGGCGCAAACGGTGGCAGCCAGCTGAGATTTGTGTCCACAGCAGCCAGCCGAGAGATCAGCTGCTGCCGCCGGAGCCACCGCCACCAGAACATCTGCCCCAGGTAAGCTTCGTCCCGGGGGGGATTCCGCAGGGTGGCAGGGGGTGGGAGGCCATTCTGCCACAGGTTTTGGGGGGCCGAATGCCAGTGCATTCGGCCTCACTGAAATCAGTGGTGGAATTCTCCGCCATGCCTATTTTACGGATACAAAAAGTTGCACAATCTAATCACTTTTAGTCAAGTCAGCTTTCCATAGGCATCAGGTTGGCCACTGTGAGAAACAGGACATGGAGTAGATAAAGCCTTTGGTCTGTTTAGGGATGGAGGGACTGGTCTCAGTTCAGCCCATGTCACTTTTACATGTGACTGATACAAAGATCATGCTGTCCTGTTTATGTATGGATACCAAATGGGAGCAGCCATCTTTTTTTTCCCATACAAAGTTCAAGGGAGGGATGGCACAACATGTCCCATCTTCCAGTTCCATTTGCAAAACACAGAAGCTGCTACATTTTCTAGCCTCTCCAAGTGCAGACCGCATTGAAATCTGCAACTTGACTGTTGGGATGAAAACCAGGTGACTCCACTCTGAAATGTGGAAAAAACAACAACAGCACGCATGCACACACACACACACACACACATTTCACAAGCGTCTCTAGGCCTGATGCCTGATACAGCAAGGCTATTGTTGTGTTCAGTGAAATCACACATTCTGGGACCAAAAACACACAAAATGCACAAAAAAACCACCAAGTTTTTGTTTGTTTGTTTGTTTAATGCATGGTCCTCCCCATGATACAAATATGTGCAAAATTGGTTGATTACATGTGTGGTCCTCAGGAAAACATCAAAAGTCTCCTGCTAGATGGTTGGTTGGTTTGTTTCAGGGATTTATACCCCACACTTAAGTCTCCAGTGATCTTGCCTCCCAAAGGAAGTCAAAGAAGTGCCACTACTTGGAGAGCATGTAACAATATTATTATGTGCACCCCTCTCTCTGAGGTGAGATTTCAGGGATTTATTTTCCTTGAAATGAGAAACCATATGGTGACTTATGGCACATCTACACAGGTTGAGCATAAAGATGCATTCACAGCATTAACACCTCAACAGATGTCCCAAAGTTCATAACTCCCACATGACATCTCTAGGAGATAAGCCAGCACACCAAAATGTTGTTGGAAAACTCAAATTCAGCCTTCTGACTCTGAGTCTTCTCAAGGTCCACCTAGTCCAACTAGGATCAAGGACTATCTAGTCCAATTATCCAACAGCAGCCAGTTAGTTGCCCCAGGGAGCTCACAAGCAGGGTCCAAGGATTATACCCTCCCGCTATTGTTTTTACCCAGCTCAGGTATCCATAGGTATATCACCTCAAATGTGGATGTTTCATAAACCTATTGTGACTAAAAGCACATTTACAGTAGGGATGTACTGACTGTATAAAATCTGCTCCATCTGTGTTTTGCAGATTGCCAGGCATCTTTTGCTCCATTGTCTACTCATACAGATGGTTGTGATTTTTTTTTTTTGTCATGCAGAAAAATACACAACTAATTACATAAGATGTTTCATAACAGTGCACATAATTTACCTTAGTACATAACATTTAGTGTATTGTCCCCCATTCATTTTTTTCTCAGCAGAAACCTTCGTATTTTCCTACAAATGAATATGCATAAATTTTGGGCAAGTAAAAAATAATCCAGAAGTGCACAGACTACACGTGGCCTGAGGGGGTCACGTCACAGCAGATTCCTCAGGTCAGATTCTTAGAAATCTGAGCTCATTTTAGTCCGTCTCAAATTTCTCCAGCATCCCTAATTAACAGTAATCTGATGCCATTATTGAGGTGATTATAGAGGTTTTGCTGAAGGGTGATATATAAATCTCTTAGATATATAACATTATAGTAGTAGTACTTATGGTCACATTAAGCAGTTGCGAATTCATATCAATACTACTACTATAATGTTATATATTTAAGAGATTTATATATCACCCTTCAGCAAAAGGTATGTGAACTGAAACATATTATCCTGTGGTTTACATTAGTAATAACATTACTTCTATAACTAAACTGACTTTTTCAGTGTTTCCATGGGGGATGGGGGTGGAAGTGTTAACATAAGTTTGCATACAATAAATATGAATTCCAAGCTGTCTTTACAATTTGCAACTTTCAGTTTTGTTATATGCAAACTTTATTCTCTCTCTCTCTTCAGATCACAGTATGCTGCATAAAATTATAACAACATGAATGCAAAATACACCCTCCAAAAAACAATCCAGGGAGTTACTAAGTAGAATGCTTCTGATGGTGACAATAGCTACTGTGGAACTTGGGCCTACTACTACCTGTTTGAGGCTAGGTGTATTTATATAGTTTATGGATTCAAAGGTTATTTATTTATGCCTTTATTACTTTCTCTAACCCACATTTGTTCATATATTTCATTGAGTACACCTAGTTTATGTGCTAGGTGTACTCCACATTCCTGTGTGGAGACTTAATAAGCACTTCAAAATGGATTTGATTTTAGAAAGACAATTAACAACAACTACAAACATGTTACTTGGAGATAAACTGTAATGAAACTAATGAAACAAAGGAATGTGCCTAATGGTTCTTGAAAGTGTCATCAATAAAGAGCTGTAAGTAATTAGCAATCTGCCATTATAATAGTTTGCCTGCTACAGTTCAAGTTTTTTCTTCCTTGTATTTGCCTTTTTAATTATTGTCACAGATCTAAGGCCCTCACCTCACAGAGACAGTTAAAATGTTATGGCAGCTAATGACATTGACATAGATTGTTTCTGTCAGATGGGGAAAGGTAGGATGCATAAACTGTGAAATGTGCAGAGCCTCCGCTCCCTCAGGAGTGTACTGACAAATGAAGAAGAAAATTGAAAACGTGAAGTTGTATGGAGGAGAAAAGAGATCCCTGTTTACCGGGTGTACTGTAAATATAGAACTTGGCCCAACCATGGGGGTGCAGTAGGGGGATAACTGATATGCAACTATTATGTAAACTTAATAGTTTACATTACTGAAAGTAACATTTGGAGGATCCTGCCTGGGAGAAACCTCAAAAAATTGTGGGGGAAGCAAAAAGCATTTCAATTAGGAGTGGACAAATGGACAGGTCTCCCTTTTGTCCCTGCTGAACTTCAATAGACAAATCAAAACACAGACAAGAGGCTTCTATCCATGACTCTTTAATCCTTTTACTTCAATGGGTCATGCAGACGCTAATTGTCAGTAACTTAGAGTCTACACAGGAAAAGCCTTCAGGGAGTTCAAAGGGAAACAAGGAAGGCTGAAAGTTGCCTACCATCTGAGAAAAGGTGGGCATGCTTTCCTAACTTAAGGGGTGGGGGCATCTCCCTCTGTCTCGTGAGATATCTAGGAGTAGCTGTTCCTGCCAGGCCAATCTGGCAGATTGCCTAAGCGCTGCCCCTGCCATCTCTCTCTTGGCCCTGCGTCTGTGCCTGGCATCTAAGAATTCAGGCTGTCCAAGCCCCACCTCTCCCTGTTCACTATCTCTCATGGGTGTGTGTGAAGAGAAGCCCTCTCTGTCTAGCTGGACTATTGAAACCTGAGGAATCTGTCTCTCCCTGTCTGGAAGAGTCTGGGAAAGCTCCTCCCCCACGTTTTCTGGTTCCTTTTCAGAATCTGAGCTACTCTGCCACTGCCTATGTTCAGAGGCACCCCTGACACAAATCTGTCAATTTCCATTTCTCTCAGTATCTCGTTTTTCCAGTCTTAAGTTCAGCTCATCTTGAACTTAGGGTATTTTTTTTAAGTTCTCTTGAAAATTTGTAAGCATGTTTGTGTGCAATTTTTCCTAATACACAATTTTTTTGCAACCAATTTTCATAATAGAATGCATTTTAAAGATTATCTTCCCTAATATATATGCATTTGTGTGTGTGTACTTGCCCCAGATATACACATTTTTGTACACATTTTTTGTTTGGAGAACTCCATTGAAAAGTCAGATAATTCTGAAGAATAACTGAGTTTCAGGTCATTTATAGGTTCAAAACTGCAAAATTAGGTAAATTTGCATTAAAATGTGAATTGAATTAATTTATTTCCCTTCCCTAATTTCAATAACACTTTTTTTTTCAAGTAAGTTTCTCTCCATCCATACTGGAACCAACAGAAAAAATGTAGGTTGTTAGTCAAGCTGTGCTATGGGTCGCACCTACCTTCCAAGACCATTGGATATAATCTGAGGCTGTGGAGACAAAGGACTAGGCCTACAGTTGCCACTGAGTTTTCCTGAAGTGAAATTTCTGAGGCATATTTCGACATTCCTGCTTGGAAGAAAGATCTGAAGAATTTTGAGGAGAATGTTTTTGTTTTGTTTTTTAAGTTTCTATAAGGCTTGCAAAAGAATTGCAGAAGGGTCCAAAATCTTTTAGTTTACATCTCTGAAGAAAAAATGTATCTTGCTTTCATTATGGTTCATGCTCTGGTCATCGCCTCTGTCCTAGTCACTCACGTGTCCTCTCACCTGTGCCCCAAGCTCAGCAGCTAAGTTCATTTTTCCCATTGTTCAACCCCATGATGCCCCGCCACCACCTCAGTTCAGTTCATTGGCTTCCCCTCACCTTCTGAAACCATCACAAAATCCTACCCTTCACCTTCTTCAAAGTTCTCCATGGACCTGACTTACCAAGTCTTTCCACTCTTGTGTCTTTCTAACACATCCCTAATGCTCGTGACCTCCACTTCTCCAACTCTGTCACCAGCAGCCTTCCAAAAGTCCCCTGCTTTCTTCAGCAGCTCTGCCTATTCTGCTTTGTTCCACTACTTCTCTGGAACTTGTTCCCCAAATCCCTCCTCAACCCCCCCTACTTTTAAATGGACAGGCATGGGCGAATTTAATTCAGGTGACCATCAGATCTACTACTGTGGGCAACAATCCCTTAGAAGAAATGAAGTAGCACTCATAGTCAACAAAAGGGTGGGAAAAGCAGTACTGGGGTACAATCTTAAAAATGATAGAATGATCTCAGTACGAATCCAAGGCAAACCATTCAACATCACAGTAATTCCAGTCTATGCACCAACCACTGATGCCGAAGAAGCTGAAGTTGATCGGTTCTATGAAGACCTACAACACCTTCTAGAACTAACACCAAAAAAAGATGTCCTCTTCATCATAGGGGATTGGAATGCTAAAGTAGGAAGTCAAGAAATCACCGGGATAACAGGCAGGCATGGCCTTGGTGTACAAAATGAAACAGGACAAAGGCTAATAGAGTTTGGCCAAGAGAACACGATGATCATAGCAAACACTCTTTTCCAACAGCACAGGAGGCGACTCTACACATGGACATCACCAGATGGTCAATATCGAAATCAGATTGATTATGTCCTTTGCAGCCAAAGATGGAGAAGCTCTATACAGTCAGTCAAAACAAGACCTGGAGCTGACTGTGGCTCACATCATGAGCTGCTTCTTGCAAAATTTCAGCTTAAATTGAAGAACGTAGGGGAAACCACTAAACTATTCAGGTATGACCTAAATCATATCCCTTATGAATATACAGTGGAGGTGAGGAATAGATTTCAGGGATTAGACCTGATAGACAGAGTGCCTGAGGAACTATGGACGGAGGTCCGTAACATTGTTCAGGAGGCAGCAACAAAATCCATCCCAAAGAAAAAGAAAAAGAAAAAGAAAAGCCAAGTGGCTGTCTGATGAGGCTTTACAAGTAGCTGAGGAAAGAAGGGAAGTGAAATGCAAGGGAGAAAGGGGAAGATCTATCCAACTGAATGCAGAGTTCCAGAGAATAGCAGGGAGAGACAAGAAGGCCTTCTTAAATGAACAATGCAAAGAAATCGAGGAAAACAACAGAATGGGAAAGACTAGAGATCTCTTCAAGAAAATTGGAGATCTCAAGGGAATGTTTTGTGCAAAGACGGGCATGATAAAGGACCAAGAAGGCAGGGACCTAACAGAAGCAGATGAGATTAAGAAGAGGTGGAAAGAATACACAGAAGAACTATACAGGAAAGATCTGAATGTCCCTGATAGCCATGATAGTGCGCTCACTGAACTTGAGCCGGACATCCTCGAGAGTGAAGTCAAGTGGGCCTTAGGAAGCATTAGTAACAACAAAGCTAGCAGAGATGACAGTATTCCAGCTGACCTATTTAAAATCCTAAAAGATGATGCTGTTAGAGTGCTGCATTCAATATGCCAACAAATTTGGAACAATCAACAATGGCCGCAAGACTGGAAAAGGTCAGTTTACATTCCAATTCCAAAGAAGGGCAATGCCAAAGAGTGTTCGAACTACCGCACAATTGCGCTCATTTCACATGCCAGCAAGGTGATGCTCAAAATCCTACAAGCTAGGCTTCAGCAGTATGCGAACCGAGAACTACCGGAAGTACAAGCAGGGTTTCGAAGAGGCAGAGGAACTAGAGATCAAATCGCCAACGTTCGCTGGATCATGGAGAAAGCAAGAGAATTCCAGAAAAACGTCCATTTCTGCTTCATTGACTACGCTAAAGCCTTTGATTGTGTGGATCACAACAAACTGTGGCAAATTCTTAAAGTGATGGGAGTACCAGACCACCTCACCTGTCTCCTGAGAAACCTGTATGAGGGTCAAGAAGCAACAGTAAGAACCAGACATGGAACAACCGATTGGTTCAAAATTGGGAAAGGAGTACTACAGGGCTGCATATTGTCACCCTGCTTATTTAACTTATATGCAGAGTACATCATGAGAAATGCCGGGTTGGATGAATCACAGGTCGGAATTAAGATTGCTGGGAGAATTATCAACAACCTCTGATATGCAGACGATACCACCCTAATGGCAGAAAGTGAAGAGGATCTAAAGAGCCTCTTGTTGAGGGTGAAAGAGGAGAGTGCAAAAGCTGGTTTGAAACTCAACATTAAAAAAATGAAGATCATGGCATCTGGCCCCATCACTTCCTGGCATATAGAAGGGGAAGAAATGGAAGCAGTGACAGATTTTACTTTCTTGGGCTCCAAGATCACCGCAGACGGTGACTGTAGCCATGAAATTAAAAGACGCTTGCTCCTTGGGAGGAAAGCTATGGCCAACCTAGACAGCATAGTAAGAAGCAGAGACATCACCTTGCCAACAAAGGTCCGTCTAATCAAAGCTATGGTTTTCCCAGTAGTAATGTATGGCTGTGAGAGCTGGACTATAAGGAAGGCTGAGTGCCGAAGAATTGATGCTTTCGAACTGTGGTGCTGTAGAAGACTCTTACTAGTCCCCTGGACTGCAAGGAGGTCAGATCAGTCAATCCTAAAGGAAATCAACCCTGAGTGCTCATTGGAAGGACAGATACTGAAGCTGAACCTCAAATATTTTGGCCGAAGAGAAAACTCTCTGGAAAAGACCCTGATGCTGGGAAAGACTGAAGGCAAAAGGAGAAGGGGACGGCAGAGGATGAGATGGCTAGATAGCATCACCGATGCAATGAATATGAACTTGAGCACACTCCGGGAGAGAGCGCAGGACAGGAAGGCCTGGCGTGCTATGGTCCATGGGGTCACGAAGAGTTGGATATGACTGAATGACTGAACAACAACAACAAAATTTACCAACCCCTCCACCCTCACCATCTCCTGGAATACAGCATTAATTGCTATGTAATGAATGTTGATGGCATTGCATCCATTACAACAACAACAAGAAGAAGATGTGCATTGACTGAAAGCCAGTTTTCACAAAATGGTTCCTTATTCCTTCTACACGTCTTGGGAAGGGATTCCAAATAGTGCAAATACATGTCTGCTCTTAAAAGCAGTAACACATGTTTGGAGGCTTGGAACCTTGCAAGGAAGGTACACTTTCTGATCTGAAAACCTACTCCATAAAGTGTTCTAGAGAATCATTTAGGAGGAAATTCCATTCTGCCCACATTCCAAGGCTAAACAACTTCATGTTTTGCATATTACAAAGCTGGGATCCAGCACAGAAAATGATTGAGCCAATGCTGCTCTGAATCTGGAGGCACAATGGTGCCCAACAGTGTGCTATATCCATGCATGATGTTGTGCAAAACATTAGTCCTTGTCCTGTCCATTCTCTTACTTTCAGTGCAATCCTGTACATATCTATTCAGGAGTAACCCTTTTTAAGTTTAATGTGGCTTACTCCTGGGCAAGTGGGTATAGTAATGCAGCTTCAGTTGGCTGAAAAGAATGATGCTTTAGGGCACAATCACATGCATGTTTAGACAGAAAAAGTCTATATTGGCTGGGGCATGCTTGGAATTGTAGGGCACTTTTTTGTCTAAAGACACACATGATTGTGCTCTTAAAGTGTTTTACCTGTGGTAAGGGGTTGGACTAGATTACCTTCAAGATTCCTTCCTACTCTAGATTTCTATGTGTAGGGATAGGCGGACAGACACACCTCCGTCTGCTTCCTTTGGGTGGTCAATGAGCCATCCTCACTGCCTGCCCATATGAGCTGCATGATGGCTTGGCAATTGCCCAAAGGCTGCAGAGCTGTCCATCTACTTACCAAGCTGCAATTGTGTGCAGAAATCACAGCTCAGGCTAGTTAGGCATATATAAATTTGAGTCTATAGCTTCCTTAAAGGGGCAGTGACTCAGAATTACAGGCATAAAGGGCCCTTTACAGTATAATCTTGAGTCAATTCCCCTTTAAGGCAGCCTTAGATTCAACTTTAAATATGCGGAAGTAACCCAGCCATGATTGTGCACACAATCGTGGCTCAGTAGGGGACAGACGGCCCCACAGCACTTCCCTCCAGTCACCAAGTGGGGAAGTGAGCCCCCTGTGGCCTGGTGAGCAGGGTCCAGGAGGCTGGATGGGAGGAGTCCATCAGACTCCCGTGCCATCCCTATCTATGTGGATGGTATTGGTTACCAGTTGGGTACTTGTAACATAGAATGGTAGCTTCTGTTGCATGATAGCTTTAGTTGCATAGATTCCATGTGTCTATTCCAGTGAACAGACAAATCTGGAACTCAGGTCCACCACTGACAGCCATCCAGCTCCAAGGTAGTGAAGAAGCGGGAACTAACGATAGCATTAGCTATCATACCATATTTATATTGCCTAAATAACATAACTATTAAGCGTTCCTAGATTAGATTAGATAGATAGATAGATAGATAGATAGATAGATAGATAGATAGATCGATCAGGCAGGAAGCTATTGAGATCTATGCTCAGTGCCCAGGTCTCTTCACCCATGTATGAAGCAAATTTATATTTTACAATGTAGTATCAAGAAGCTGTAAAAACTTGTCAAGAATTCAACCTCCAAATACAATTTTATACAGTCTTAGTAAATAAAACCACAGTATGAACTCTCTCTCTCTCTCTCTCTCTCTCTCTATATATATATATATATAGCCTTTACCTTCCATTTGGTTTTATTTCTCAAATTACACACAGACATTTCGACTGTGAAGAAAATATCAGAATTCTGTGACAAAAAGATAAGAGGGAGGCTTGGAGGGTGGCAACAAAGGAGAGGGCCTTTTCGGTGGTGGACCCCATTTATGGAATAATCTCCCTGATGAGGCCCACCTGGCACCAACATTTTTGATCATCTTTTCATCGCCAGGTTAAAACTGCCCTCTTCTCTCAGGCATGGGGCTTAACACAGCTCTCACAGATGGACAAATGAGAAAGGGCTCTCTTGCTGATCTTCAAGTGCAGGCAGGCTTACATGGGTGAAGGTGGTCCTTCAAGTAATTTGGTCCCAAACTGTTTAAGGCAACGTCAATAGCACTTGCTGGTGCGATGGTTTTTCCAGGGAAACCCATTGTACCAGCAAGCATTATTGGCATGGTAACAGATGCTGTTCATGCTAGCCCAATGTAATAACAGTGTTGCATTGGATACTGCCCAATTCATTCCCTCACTCCCAATTAGCTGCATTGTAGGATTTTAGCGTTTTGAACAAACTTTGTGTGCACAGCTGTTAGAATGGAGAATAGAACTGTTCTTGCAGGACCCTGTTTACACATGCAGTTTCCCATTCAGATGTGACTGCACACATAGAACCCTATTTCTGTGCTCGTAGTCTCCTCCTTGCTGGATTAGGGAGGCACAGATATGAGAAATGTAGGGTACAGTCTTACTTGTGTAGCCCATAGACTAGATCTTCTTCCTCCACCCAAAACAATTCTATCTGGCTTGAGTTGGCCTTACCGAATTTTAAGGAAAGTGTGGCATATTGTTTAGCCTTTATTGATATTTAATTCTCATATTTGATATTTGACAGTATTTCATATTTGGCATGCAATGGTATGTAGTATTTGAAACTGTTGGTAGCTGATATGCAATATTATATCCCAGTGGGTTTCAAACTTATATCTCGAGGGAATACTTTCCACACTGACTTGTGAACATGAGAGAGGATTCTGGGATGCACACTTCATTCACATTGGCTATGTTGGGTCCCCCCCCCCCATCACCACCCTGTGAACTAAGAATGTATCCTTGGGTATATCCATTATTCCCCTAGGACATATCCAACATTCCCCTCTGGCTGTGTCTTGCAAACAAATATTGGCAGTAGCAGACAAGCTGCCTTTGAGAGAATTACAGTTATCTAGAGATGTAGAAGGAATCTTTTCCCTTTTGTTTTTGTCCAGAATTTAATTTACCCAAATTTGCACCTGCCAGACCAGAATGCAGACCTGAATGCGATCTGTGGTCAACATCCATATATTTCTAAGCTTGCAATGTGATACACGCCATACGCACACACACACACACACACACACACACACACATGTGCTTGAGGCATGCATAGCTTTGAAAAATATGCATGAAAAGATGCACAATTTTGTGCATGAGAAGAAAAGAAAAGTTCACACTCTGATACGGACACTAGCCAGAATAACCTTTGAAGAGTAACTTGGAGAACCACAACGGGCTCAAATGTTGCAGCTTCGCACATCCCTGTGGTTATTGGTGTTGTTAATTTCATTGTTTCCTTGAAGGGATTTTAAAAACTAGTGAACTGTCATAACCGATGGCTGCCACGTCGTGGCATTTTCAATCTTATAGCATGTGGCAGATTAACATGCCATCATGGTAACAAGCCATGTGACAGTTCACAGCTTGTATTTTTTTATTTAGATTTTATTAATTTTGATCCATGTGTGTCAACCCATAGAATTTGGGTTTTGTTACTGATTATTATGTCCTAATTTAATAAAGAAGGCAACCCTATTGCCATGATCATAAGTCTCTAAACTCAGCTTATGGTCTTCCATAAGTTGCAGCTTATGGTCATCCTATGCAAGGTGGGAGGAGCAGTGAAGTCAGTCTTCACCTCCCTGTCCAGTCCTCCTGCTCTGTATTTTTGCTAGATGGACTCTCCCCCCCCCCAAGCTGGGGTGTTTCGGAGCAGGAGGGAAGGAGGCTAGCAGAGGTTCAGTATAGCTCATATCCTGGCCTCTCCAGTCCCTTCCCTGCCCATCAAAATGCCCCCGCCAGGGTTGTGTTCCTGACCTTGAAGAGGCAATCAGTGCAGGTATTTCCATGCTAGTTGCTAGGGGGAAGGGGGGGGTCAGAGCTCTGATTCCTAGTTCAGAGGTTCGAGTGTGGCCTCTGACTTAGGATCTGGGCATCTGAACTCTCCTACAGGCCCTTAGGCCATAGTAACATTCCCTCCAATGCCTAATGTTCTAGGTCCTGTGCAAGGATCAAAGAAAACAACAACAGCACAGCCCCTCCCTACAGGCTTACAGTCTAAACGACATGATACAAAAGGAAAAGAGGATTGCGGAGGTGAGAGGAAAGTGATCAAACTAGCGTCCCAATTTGTTAAAATGTTATATAATTCTTCTCATAATGATCAGCTGTGATGAACCCTGGCATGAATACTTTGAATGAATATTTCCCACATATTCTTAGGATTGGGTTAATATGTTTGCTCACCTTTTCCTAGAATTCGACAATTTAAGTGGCTCCATACTTCCCTCACCTCCATGAAACACCAATGGGATTCTACCCTTTATTAAAATATCTACAGCAGGCCAAAACATTCTATGAAGAACTTTCTGTGGAATCAATCTGAGATTCAAATTTAGAATGGGACTTTTGATATCTGCCAATGCATCCTTCCATCCTACTGGGACGCAGGGATAGAAAAAGATATTCTTCAGTAATTTATTCCACTTTATTAAAGTGTATCAGTACTCCAGTATCTCCCACCCCCATTCTTTCAAACACTGGTCAACAACTTATCATTGACTTGGGAAGGTAAGCCATTTCCTTCAGCAATTTCAATACGTGTGGCATTTCTGGGGATGCTTGCCAGTTGACAGCTTATGAGATGTCATACTTGAAGCCTGCCAAAATCAGAACCATCAAGAGATGCCAAGAGGTCTGAAATGTTCAAACACTGAGGTTAAAACTTGCCATTCAAAATGTGAGTGGGAATGTTGGATTCAATATGTCTCATTCACAAGAGCAGGGTTCAGCTGTCAAGCCCACATGCGGAAAGAATACATGAGAGGGTTCAAGGAGCTGTGTAGACTAGCTCCCTCAGCCTGCCCCATGCACTGTGGCCATATACCCACTGTCCAAGTATTCAGCTGGTGTGTGAAGGGGCTCTTAGCACATAGCAATATATACAAATATAGCCCCTTCACACATTAGCTGAAGGCATGGAGAGATGGAAGTATGGTCGCTGGGCCCACTAGTGGTGTGGGGCTAGTCCACATCGCCCTTCATGAGCTTCTCCTCACCCCAATGCAGTCATCTGGATCCTCTAAAGCAGTAATGGGGAATCTCCAGTAAATAGGCTAAATTTGGCCCACCAGACTGGCCCATCTGGCCTGTGGAGATTCAGCTAAGTCCCCATGTCCTCCCCAAGCTCTGGCCCTTCAGAGCTAGTGGGGAGAGGAATCCTTGCTGTTATATCCAATCAGTGATCAGAGTTAATAATGGGGATTCACCTGCTGGGAGAATCATAGGATAGTAGGGTTGGAAGGGGCCTATAAGATCATCGGGTCCAACACCCTGCTCAATGCAGGAACCACCCAAAGGTGGAAGGCATAGGGCAGGCAAAGCCACCCCATCCCAGGCACCAGGTAGAGGACTGTTCCTCCACAAAGTGCTCAGTCAGGATGATTTCACCTGTCCCACATCCTCCCCAATGGGGGAAGGCAAAGCTAGGTCCCCAAGTGAAGCACTGGCTGGAGCAGCTCCATACTGTGATTCACCTGGGGCCAGGAAGATGTCAGGGGAGTGGGCTCTACTCCCTGATGTCATCCAGCCCACAGAGGTTTAGGTGGGGGGATTAGCTGGTTCTTCACCCCTGCTTTAAGGCTTCGTCTAAACTGATGGGTGAAACTGGAAACTTCCAGCAAATGGTAAATATAAAGTCAGGGCCAGAAATATCAGAACAAGGATAACTGTTTTGGCAGTTGGTATCTGTATACCACCACATTGAAGTTGAAAGGAAACACACCCAGATGGAAGCGAAGTCAGGACTTTCAGCTGTAATTCAAGGGGGTTTACAAAAGTGGGGCACTAACCATTCAGGAAGTACAGCCAGTAGCATACACACACACCCATCGTTGGTGGCTCATAAGTAATGGAACAAACCAACATCATTTCAAACTTAAGGATCGCCTTTAATACCTGGATGAAAATCCTTTGCAGTCAATGATTGCCTGAAGTCTGGAACCCATGGACATGACCAAATGCTGAGTTTCCTCCCTCGAGATGCTTTGCCAGGCCTTCACTGCACCTGCCTTCAGCTGCTGCTTGTTTGTGGATCTTTCTGCCTTCAGTCTTGTCTTCAGGAAGTGAAAAGCATGCTCTATTGGGTGGAGATCAGGTGACTGACTTGGCCATTGAAGAACATCCCACTTCTTTGCCTGGAGAAACTCTTGGGTAGCTTTTGCTGTATGTTTTGGGTCATTATCCATCTGCAATATGAAGTGGCATCCTATCAGTTTGGCAGCATTCGGCTGAATCTGAGCAGAAAGTATAGCCCTATACACTACAGAATTCATCCTGTTGCTTTAATCAGCAGTTAGGTCATCAATAAAAAAACAGTGACCTGGTTCCATTGGCAGCCATACATGCCCATGCCATAACACTGCCTCCACCATGTTTGACAGATGATGTGGTATGCTTTGGATCATGAGCTGTTCCTTTCCTTCTCCATACTTTTCTCTTCCCATCATTCTGGTACAAGTTAATCTTGGATTCATCAGTCCAAAGAATCTTATACCAGAACTGGGCAGGCTTTCTTAGGTGTTTGCTGGCAAAGGCTAATCTGGCCTTTTTGTTCTTGAACGTTACCAGTGGTTTGCACCTTGTTGCGAAGCCTCTGTATTTACATTCATAAAGCCATCTCTTTATTCATTCATAAAGCCGCCCCCGCCCCCGCCCCTGACGAAGACCCGACGAACCGCCGCCGGGAGGGAACCTCCCGCCGGGAGGAACATTCGGGAAAGGTAAGTCCCGTCCCGGGGGGGTGTGGGGTGTGTGTGTGTGTGTGTGGAGAATTTCTCCCCGAAACTTGTTCGGGGGGCCGAACACGTTGGCGCTCGGCCCCCCGAAGTTTTAGGGAGAAATTCTCCGCCAACCCTAATTTCAGCTCTAAGTCAAACCAATGGTTTTGAAACTTAATCAACCAACTACTTCGGATGGAGGTTTACAACTGGTCTTAGATGAGGTTGCACTCTCTTTGAAAGACCAAGTGTACAGTCTGGGAGTCCTCCTGGACTCTGAGCTATTTGGGGAAGCCCAGGTGGCTGCGGTATCCAGGAGTACATTTTACTAGCTTAGGCTGGTGTGCCAACTGCAGCCCTATCTGGAGAGGACAGACCTTGCCTCAGTTATCCATGCACTAGTCATGTCCAGGCTAGGCTACTGTAATACACTATACGTGGGGCGGCCTTTGAGGATGGTTCAGAAACTTCAGCTGGTGTGGAATGTGGCTCCCCAAGTACTGGTGGGGGCAAGATGATTTGATCACATAATGCCTATTCTGTACCCTCTGCACTGGTTACCAATGTGTTTCCAAGCCCAATTTAAAGTAGGGATGGGGGAGAATTTCTCCCCGAAACTTCGGGGGGGCAAGTGCCAACATATTCGGCCCTCCAAAGTAGTTTCGGGAGAAATTCTCCGCACCCCCCCATCCCCCGCACCCCCCCCCCGGGATGGGACTTACCTTTCACGAATGTCCCTCCTGGCGGCGGGTCCCGGCGGCAGTTCAGCAGGTCTTCGACAGGGGCAGGGGCGGCAGCTGATCTTTCGACAAGAAAAGTAAAAAAAAAAAAAACGCCCCCGTGATAGGCTACGTGACGATTAACGTAGCCTATCATGTCTAGTTTTGCAAAGTCAGCCATGATAGGCTACATAAATCGTCACGTAGCCTATCACGGGTGACTTAAAAAAAAACAGTGCGTACGGCTAATGGCGGTCCCCATAGGGAGCCACCATTCGCGTTCCTTATTTAGTCGCTGTAGTCTACATAAAGATTACGTAGACTACGGAGAAAATAAGGGCAACGCTATTTTCATTGCCCTTATTTTCGCCGTAGTCTACGTAAAGATTTACGTAGACTACAGCGACCAAATAAGGAACGCAAATGGCGGCTCCCTATGGGGGCCGCCATTTGCGTACACGCTTTTTTTTCTTTTTTTAAGTCACCCGTGATAGGCTACATGATGATTAACGTAGCCTATCATGGCTGACTTTGCAGATCTAGCCATGATAGGCTACGTAAACCGTCACGTACCTTATCACGGGGGCGTTTTGGTTTTTTTTTACTTTTTATTTCGCGGCCGGGCGAGGCGCCTCCTCCCCGGCCTGAATTTCGGCCAGGCGAGGTGGGAAGCCTCCCCCCGGCCTGAATTTCGGCCGGGCGAGGAGGGAAGCCTCCCACCCCGGCCTGAACTTTGGGGGGAGGTGCGAAGCGCTTCCCCCCCACCGCGAAGCAAACTGCGAGACCAGGTAAGTGACTTTTGTGCACCCCTAATTTAAAGTGCTGGTTTTGATCTTTAAAGCCTTAAATGGTTTGGGACCAAGTTTCTTGAAGGACCTCCTTCACACATATCAGCTTGCCTGCACTTTAAGATCAGAAAGAGAGGCCCTTCTCATTTGCCCACCCATGAGCGCAGTCAGGTGGGTGACCACACATGAGAGTCCTTCTCTGCAGTGGCCCCACACCTTTGGAACAAGCTGCCATCAGAGGACTACCATGCTCTGTCATTGCAGACTTTTAGGAAGGCCTTGAAAACATATTGTTTTACCATGGCCTTCTCTTTATATGACTACTGTTGCTGTCTTTGCTAGGGGTGTATGAACCCCACTAACCAGTCCACTCCAGGGTCTGCTGGGGGGGGAAGCTATCCGTCCCTCCCCCCAGAATCCACCCTGGCCAGTTCTGCTCCATGGCAAGTCTACGGAGCCACCAGCCAGGGCCGCCCACAGCCGGACTTCCATCCACTGCTGGGCTGTGGCCGCAAATGGCGTCCAGCATAGGGGATGCCATTTGCATCCCTGCTTTTTTTGTGATAGGCTACGTAAATATTTACCTAGCCAATCACGGCAAAGGGCAGGGATGCAAATGGCATCCCCTATGCCGGATGCCATTTGCGTCTGCAGCCCGGCAGTGGCCAGCTGCAGAATGAAGAGGATGGACCCGGACCGGCCGGCGCCAGGTAGGGTCTGTCCTGACCTTAGTTCATGGAGTGGCAGGGGGGAGCATCCGTTCCGCCATGGACCCCGGGGGGGGGGCAGATTCTAAAGAATCCAGCCTCATTGGAGTCCATGGCGGATTTCTCTGCCATCCTTAGTTTTAGCTGTTGTTGTTGTTGGTTTTATTGTCAGCTTTTATTGTTGGTTTTCTCGCTATTTTATTTTGTTTATGTTTTTATCACTTTCAATATTTTAACTATTTTTATGTATTTTATTGCTGTGAGCCACCTTGGGAGGGCCTCTGCCCTGAAAGGCGGCCAAGAAAATTTTAAAATAAATATTTTTAAAAAATATGTTTGTACAATAGAGAAGTCTCAAGAATATACAAGTTGGCTATCTTTGTTCTAGTCTGTATTTTTGTGTAGATGCAAAGCAATGATGAAGCAGTAGGGTTCCAGCAGAATAACATAACCACACAGATAATCTTTCACATACTCCAGAGTTTGACATGGTTTCCCCCTGTTTTGAACAGCATCAGACTCCCTAGCTGAGCAGTGGAATGAGTCACTATGACTGCTCCCTGTTATTGTCATCAGATGGTGGAAAATTAACAACAAAACAAACAGAAATATGAAAACTGTGGGAAAGAAAGTAATTAGAATTCTCCTTAGGGCTACATTTTTCAGAAGTGCATTCAGTATACTTGCTGGGACTCTCCCCACTGCCACCCCATTTCTAGAACTTTAATGAAAGTCCATTTTGCCACATCAATATAATCCAATGAAATCCACATTCACTTCACATCAAGAAATATGTAAAATTCTCACATAACTTACAATGGGGTCAGCAACTGGCAGCCCATGTGGGTGCATCTGACCTGGAGAACATTCCCACCCGTCTTCCTTTGACAGGTAAAAAATTATCTATCACCACTGTCATGTTAAAGGTTAACAGAGGTAATATAATTTCCCAGTCACTCACCTTTGTTCTAGCTCATGAGTCAGTAAGAGTTAAACTGGGAAGAGAGGGGATAAGAAAATTATATGGTTGTTACTGGGCTGTCATATGAATGTGCCCTAATGCCATTGCTAACCATAACTCCTGTCTCTCTGATTTGCAGCATTGGGTAACTGCTGAGAATTTTGGGAAGCCATACACATACCAATAATGTTGCTGAAGTAAAAGGGTAGAGTTTCCTTTGTGCATGATTTGGAAGGAACAGGGCTATAAGCAATGTAAGAAAAAGGGGGGGAGAGAGAGAGATGCTGTGCCAAATATTTCAATTCTTCCATTTTTGGCATTTTGTGGGAGTGGGGTTGGGGAGAAATGAAAAATCTGGCAAAAGAGGCTGGGGAGGTGAAAAATTTCAAATGATGTTATTATTTCATTATTTTATTTACATAATTTGTATCCCAGTCCACAGCAGATGGTGACAGCAGAATGGATAAAGTAATGAAAACACCGTGTTAAAATAATTACTATTTTCTAAAAAGAAACAGTTCTGATAACACTGAGTTCTGCTAAAAACACAGCCAGTCACTCAAGGAAGTCTTCCTGAAATAACAATTTTTTTCAGGTGGAGGCGGAAGCAACACAACTTTGGTGCCTGCCTGACCTCCGAAGGCAGGGAATTCCATAGGAAGGGGGCCACCACACTGAAGGCACTTCTTCCGCTGGACTCTAATTGGGCAACAGGTCCATGCGGAACCACCAGGAGCATGCCCTCTGGTGACCTCAGTGACTGGGCAGGTTGGTAAGGGAGAAGGTGCTTTCTCAGGTATCCTGGTCCCAAGCTGTTTAGTGCTTTGTACACTAATATCAGAACCTTAAACATGGCCCAACAGCAAATAGGCAGCCAGTGTAGTTCTCTCAGCAAAGGAGTTGCATGCTGAAAAGGGGCAGTTCCTGAAAACACCCAAGCTGCTGTGTTCTGCTCTAGCTGACGCTTGCATAGCAGCCTTAAGGGCAGCCCCACATAGAGCTCATTGGAGTAATCCAGTCTAATGTTCTTGTTTGGGAGGAGGACAGGATGTCCACTTACCTTTTTAAAGTGTAGGCAGTCACTGAGGGATCTTTTATTTTTATTTTTATTTTTATCTTTATTTTACTTTGAAAATGTTCCCTGCACTTGCAGGAGCCCAGACTTTTTGTAGAAAGGCTTCTCCAGCCCAGCAGCCCATGAGACCACATGAACTTGTGCTCTCTCGTGGGCATTCAGGAAGCACTCCCAGGCTGCAGAAGCCTCTCTGCAAAGGAAGAAGAAGAAAGGGGGCTTTTAGAGCTTTAGACAAACCCAGTTCTGGCTTGCGGCATCACAGAGCTCTTTGCAGAGGGGCTTTCTGCAGAGAGGGTTTCAGGAACTCCTACTGGGCTGCAAGCCTCTCTGCAAAGAGCCCTGTCTTGCTACAAGCAATTTCAGAGTTTTTCTAAAGCTCTAAAAATCCTGGCTGTTCTCACTGGCAGCAGCCATGGGACTCTTTGCAAGAGGCTGCTGCAGGAGCTCTTCCTGAATGCCTATGAGAGAGGGTGATCTCCCATGGTGCCAGGTTGGAGAAGTCTCTCTGTAAAAAGTCTTGTGCTGCTGCAAGTTCACTGGTGTTGTTCAACTTTTTTAAAAATGGAAAAAAAATATATCCTTCAGCCACCTCTTACTCTTAAAAAGGCACGTTGAAACCCTGCCCCCCTCTCCAAGGAGGAAATTATTCAAAGTTCTCCCCTTCCATGAGAAAGAGGCAAAAAAAGCAATGGCTCTTTTTCAGGGAGAGAGAAAATCTCCCAAAATGGGGGGGGGCAGGGTTCGGCATAGCACTAAGATATATATTTGTAGGGAGGGATAAATACAGAAAACAAAAATAATATACATCATCAGTAGAGGGAGCAGCAGGAAGGTAATGGCCAAGATCGCAAGATGTCATTATGAGGACAGAATTATATGCTAGCCAAGTTCTACACTCAGCCCCATATTGTGTGTTTCCATCTTCTCCCCATAACATTTAGGTACACTCACCCATGTTAGGTGTTATCATATTTGGCATTCCTACTTTTTTTTTTTTTCTCCTGATCACTGCTGGATTTGGGTAACACAGGATGGTTCTAACTGTCATGGATAAGGAAAAAAAGACCCATGGTGGGAAGGCCACTGATGGAAGCAGCTCTGTGTTAAGCATAAGCTGTCATTCTGCCTCAAAATGTCCATAAGATAGACCACAAAAGGTGAGTAGACATGGCAGAAACAGCTGAGGTGGATCACAGGTGGGAGCTGGCTGCAGTTGCTGATGAGGATGGAGGGATGAAGAGAAAACACATCCTTACTGGCTACCGTTGGAAGGAAGTGATGGAAGCAATGTTGTGGAAGCATGTTCTTGACTTTGTCGTCTATGTAGCAGCCCCCAGCATGGGCAGGTAGGGATGGTGCGGGCACCCGATTCCATCCAAGAATCTGGCAGAACGCCCACTTCCTGCAGTCCCGAGCCCCACTCGCTAAGACCTTGCCCCAGCTTTCCCCCTGTCTGTGCTCAGAGAGTGGCCTGCGCTCACCCCGGCAGGCTCATCAAGCTCCGCAGGCACAATTTTTTGAAAACTGAACTGGCGTTCACAAAATATGCATATGTGTGTATGCGTGAAAATACACATCTTTGTGAATGCGCATATTCATACATATGCAAATATGCACATTTGTGTAAATGTGCATTTTTGCACATACACAAAAATGTACTTTTACAAAAACGTGCATTTTCACAAATATGCAAATGTGAGCATTTTTGTGATTGTCATTTTTTTTAATGGCACCACAGAACTCAATGAGGCCACCGGGGTGAGTTCAAGCCACTCGCTGAATGTGGGAGGGTCTCGAACATGGTCCGGGGACTTCTAAGTGGGGCTGGGCAGGCACCTGGAGAACCTAGAGAGGGGTGGGTTTGCATATCCCTATGGGCATGTGGCTTTTGACACCAGCTTGGTCAGTTTCTCCACTTCCATTGGCTGTCACTGTTGGGTTTGGGGTAACACTGTTAGCAGAGCATGTTTGCACAATGCTGAGTAGGCCACCCCCTGCCTCAACTGTTGAATCCCGATAGTGCATAGAAAGTGCTTCCCCACACCCTCTTGATCACCCAATAGTGGGCAATCCATGGAAAGAAACTAACACAGTGGTTACTGATTGGTACAAAAATTTAGATCAAAATTTATATTCAGAGATGACTATGGAACTGAAATAGTGAGGTCCCCAAGATCTTTGCAGGGATCATTGATGGGGGAGGATGGCTGGCCCCCATAACATCAGTGCATTGCCAAGGAATAAGTCTGGGTTGTCTGCAGTCTGTTAGGAGCAATGCTTTCAGTGTAGCGGTCACCTAAGAAATTGGGGCACAGGACATTTGGGCAACTTTTTATCCAAGGATCGATGAATTTGTCAGTTTCACTTTCTCCCTCTTTTGATGCGCTTCCTCAAAGTGTTGGATCTTGGGATGGCAGCCCTCAATACCTAAAGGTGTGTATAGAGACTCTGCAGCAGATTCAAATGAGTTTGGATTTCTATGGATCCCACCTGCAGATTCCTCAATGGACCAACTTTTTCTGAATCATGCAGATTCTGCAGACCATTATTTCACTTTGGGGGGAGGGTGTTGTGTTAATTTGCATTAGCACAACTGTGCATTAGCGCTAATGTGCACTTGCGCTAATGTGCTAACATGCATTAGTTAATTCACATTAGTGCTAATTTGTTAATTCACATTAGCACATTTGTGCAAGTGCACATTGGCGCTAATGCAAATTAGGGCAAGTAGAACAAGATTCTGGTTAAAAAAAAATCCTGATTCTTGACAATGAGTAGATACTGGAGTGAAAGACATCTGACAATCCATGAGATACAGACAGAACAGGTTTAACAAAATCTGTACATCTCTAATCGAGAGTGGGGGCAGATATTTGGCTGTACCTGGGCTTTGAACCAGGTCAGGTAGGTAACCAACCAAGATTAATTCGATAATTAAGTCTGTCTCATGTTATCTGTTGTGTTTATAAAGCTTTGCACAGCTGCTGATGTTTACTTTGGTCTTATACTGTAGCTTTAAACTATTAACAGTTTTATATTATGTTTTATCATTCTGTATTTTATGGCTTTAGTTGTTGTGAACCACACAGAGAGCTTTGGCTATTGGGTGGTATGAAAATGGAACAAATAGATAAATATTTTGGGCACCAAGTTAAGACTTTTCACTACTCTGAGGCATTTGACAGCATATAAAGGCCCTTTTTCATTTAGTTGTATTAGGGTGAAATCCTATGCATGTTTAGGCAGAAAAAAAGTCTTACAGCTCCCAGCATCCCTCTAGCCAGCCATGCTGGCTGGGACATGTTGGGAACTGCAGGACATTTTTCTGTCTAAATATGCATAGGATTGCACCATTATTGGGTCTTGGCATTTTACATTGTTTTTAACTCTTTTAGATTGTTTTAACTTTTTGTATGTTTTAACTGTTGTTGTAAGACAGCTTGAGCCCTTTTTATAGAAAAGCATCTAAATACCAATATCAATACAAATAACAATAATGGCCATAATTTCACCCAACCTTCTATGTCTTACTTCATTATTTCTGGGGGTGTGGACACATCTATCTATCTATCTATCTATCTATCTATCTATCTATCTATCTATCTATCTATCTATTGATCAACATCACGTTCGGGAATCCCTAGAAATACCCTTTGCAGGAGCAATCCTATGGCCTTTAGTCAGTGGCTAGATGGCCATAGGATACGCTGGTTCCCATTCCATGCTGCCTCGCAGGCAGCTCAAAACAGCCCCATGTTCTGTGCTCAGAAGAGGAGCATGGGGCAGTGAAAGCGGGGCATTCCGGGGGCGTTCCAGGGCGGGGAAGGTGGAAATGCTAGTACGACACATCCTGTGTGTCATCCGGCAGCCGCTTCCCCCACTCTTCCTTCCCGTGGCTAGACAGATGAAATTGGCTGTCTAGATGCAAATGCAGCAGGGAGGCTGAAGCATGGATGGGACAATCCCCTCTGCTCTTCTCCTGCCCTGCATTGGATAGGTGGTTGCCTCCGAGTTTGGAGGTGGCTGCCTATCCCCATAAGATTGCACCCTCCATTTTGTAGAGGTCTGCAGAGATAAGGGCTAATTGAGACTCCATACCTGGAGAATCAACAAAGAGTCTTGTGGCAGCTTTAAAGACCATGGTACCTAGTTAATGAAAGCACCCATAGAAATTTCTGTGGTGAAATCATTCTGAATCCTTTGCATTTATACCCACATTTTATTTGGTGATGAATATCCCAACTCTGCTCAAGTGCATAAGCTATAAATTCAATATTTAAGCTGATTCAGTCTAAAAAAAGTCTAATGGTCAGGAAATGGCATATATAACTTCCAATCTTGGCATCTTGCTGCGATATCAGATTCACATCAGAAACTCAGAATCTCAGCTCAACAGTGGGTATCCAATTTTGTAATAAATATCCAATCTGTCACTCAAAAATAAATGTGGTCTCCTTTCCAGTGTTTAAATTTGTAGCATGGTATCTCATCTAACCATTGGCAGCTGGCAGACTGGAGTTGTTGAGATGGGAGGCAAATTGGGAGAATTTGTGATGGCTTTTCAGGACCTTTTCGAGAAAGTAAGATAGGTATTTTGCTCGTCTTTCAACTCCTTGGTGGCACCATTTATGGTCGGTATAAATTAACCAGGGATGAGGAATGTGTGACCCTTCCAATGTAATTGGATTGCAATTCCATCATCCCTCACCATTGGCTATTCTGGTTAGGGCTGATGGGAATTGTAGTCCAACAACTTCAGGGGGGGCAACCATTCTGCACAACTGGCATAAGCCACTAACTGTCCAGGGGGCCTATTTGGTGACCTGATGCTTCCTATCTATTCACCAGCATAATTCCCAGCCCTATACCTAAGCTTGCACACCCAGGTTCGTAGATCATTACCAGTTGACCCTTATGCTTATCCCAGATATGATAGTACATTTGCTGCTGCTGTTCATTGATGGAGGAAATGCACTCTGCACATGCTCAGAGATTATATATCCTGGGCTGGGAATTAGGGATGCTGGAGAAATTCGAGATGGACTAAAATGAACTCAGATTTCTAAGATCTGCAGAATCTGCTGTGAACCAACCTTCTCAGGCCGTGCAGAGTCTGTGGACTTTCAGATGTGTGTTTTGTTTTGTTTTTTAAACTTCCTGAAATTTACACATATGTATTCATAGGAAAATGCACACATTTCTGCTGAGACTGGTAAATATACGTGCATATTTTTAAAAAAGTTGAATGGAATGGGGGACAATATGCTAAATGTTACGTAGTAATATAAATTATGTAAATTGTTGCGAACCCTCTTACAGAATTATTTGTATAATTGCATAATTTATAATTATTATAACAAAAATAAATAAATAAATGAATCCATCTGTGAATGGATGACAGAACGAAAGGCACCTGACAGTCCATGAAACACAAATAGAGCAGCTTTTACACAATCCATACATCCCTACTGAGAATTCTTCCTCTTGCTTTGCAGCCTGGAACTGGTTCAGCCTTGGAACCCTGATCCAAATCTGTCTAAGCTCTATGTTTGCTATGAGCTTCTGTAGGCATTTATGGACTGAAAGGAACCAGCAGAAGGCCACTGAATTCATCTCTTCTCTGGGGGAGGATAAAACAACATTGCCATCTTGTTTTCTAGGCATGCTCCTGCATATGAGTAGGGATGTCCATGGAATCCGCCACAGACTCAAATGAGGCCAAATTCAACGGAATCCGTGGCTGAACGGATGTGGACTGAATCCTCCCTCCCAGTGGCTCTGTTTGGGAAGTGATCCGGATGCAAATGGCGTCCATGATGCCATTTGCATCCCTGTTTTTCCTCGCGATAGGCTACGTAAATATCTACATAAATACAGACGCATAGCCTATCACATGAAAAAACAGGGACGCAAATGGTGGACGCCATTTCTGTCCCTGTTTTTTCATGCGATAGGCTACGTAAATATCTACATAAATACAGATGCGTAGCCTATTGCGAGAAGAAACAGGGACACAAATGGTGTAGTGGATGCCATTTGTGTCTGGATTGCTTCCTGTTTCTGCTCAGCAGCAATACGGCATGGCAATGGCGGCCGTATCGCTTGTGGAATGGAGCCGGTTGGAGGCTCCACAGACTCACCACGGAGCGGAGCCAGCCAGCCAGGATTCCGGGGGGGAGGAATGGATCACCTCCCCCCGCCTGCAGACCCCCCTGTGGACTCCAGGTAAGGGGATTTGTACATTCCTAAATATGAGGCAAACATTCCACAGGTGCTGTGTGCTTTGGTGCTTCTGGACAAACATCCCCCGACTCCCACCCATGGCCCACAACAAAGATTATTTACAGTTGGTGGTTTTAGAAATGTATGGAATTTTCCGGATCCATTTCGGTATTCCCACTGAAGCTGTTCCCCTTCATATGGCCTCAGCTGTTTCACCTGACAACCAATTGTCAATATGTGCTTCAAATTTACCTGAGACAAAACTTGGGGCAAATGTAATTGAAATCAATGGACAAGCATCCTTAAATCTGTGTTGAGTTGTAGAAATCAGTTATCTGAGAGGGGGAATGTAGGGCAGGAGGTGATGGTGGTCTAATCACATGCAGAAAATCAACTGTCTCATTTTGTAGCTATCAGTGTTGCACAGATGAATGGTATTAGCTTTGAAAAATAAACCTGAATACCCGAGTTAAAGTGATGCAAAAAAAAAAAAAAAGTATCCAACTGTCCTTTAATTTAATGAATTATTATCATCTTCTAAACCTGCCACTACAATATTGTTTTTGATTTCTTTTTGAAGTGGACATTTTTCCATTAAAGTTACATAGGCTGGTTAGCATGGAGGTCAGCTATGAACAACTCAGCGTAGCTGACTGAAGCCATGGTGTAATTGCAATATTTTTCTTGCTTTCCAATAAAACCTCAATTTAGCAGTACAATGTAGAAAGCAACAGGACAGTTTGAGTCACCTGGTATATTTCAGTGCTTCGAGTCCCACAATGAGCTTGCCACCAAGCAAAGCTCCTTCAAATAAAGTAGAAAATAATTAACGCATATCCTGTTCATTCCTTTCTGTTGAATAAGATATATTAAATAGATCTTGAACTCTCCAAATGAGCTTGCTTATAGATCAGCATGTAAAAGAGTTGTGTTGTGGGGTTCAGACTTGAATTTGATGTGTCTACTTCCAGAGTCTGAGCTGACTCCAAATTATTAATTTAAACCACCCTACATTTCCCTCCTTTCCTGATAGGACACCGGTGGGCAACCTGTGGCCCTTCAGATGCTTTGGACTACAACTCTCATCAGTCCAAGCCAACATAGTCAATGTTGAGGGATCATGGCAGCTATAGGGTGCCACATGCTACCTGCCTCTGTGGTATGGCTGTCCTGTTCAACTTGGTTCAAGGCACCCAGATGGGCTAAAACCAGCAAGGTACATATAGGCAAGGACCTGGCAAGTCAGGTCGGGTCAAGTCCACTCCAGTCAGTTCCAGTCAAGGTGAGGCAAGGCCAGTCCAGTGTAAGGGTGCTGAATAGCCAAGCAAGCTAGACCAGGCAGAGTCTTCCAGGACCTTGGCTAGCTCCCAGTTAGCTGAGATTCAAGCAAGGAGAACTGTTGACTCAGCAACAGTGAAAGGCTTTCTGAAGCCTTATAAAGGCCAGCAGCTCAAGACCTTCAATTAACTCCAACTCCTCAGAGAATAAGTTTATTTCTTAAAGGGCTACTGCCTGATTTGCAGCTGCTGGCTCCTACAGGGGTGGTGGTGAAGGCTGTAATGGGGGGAGTGTCCTCTGCACCAGAGGAGTCAGGTAGAGGCACAACTTTTGATCTGGGAGGATCTGGCCTTGTGGGGACAGGATTAATGCAGGGAGTCTCCTCTGCCTCTGAGTCCTCTTTGGATCCAAAGGACAAGTCAAGGCTGAGGAACATGACAATGGCTTCCAGTAGGTCATAAACATTGTTCCAGTGTCTAAGACTTAAATGGAAGCCCTGGTTCAACACTGCTGTCAGTTCTTCCCATGGTATCCAGGTAAGGAGGGAAAATGAAGGCATCCTATATCCTATCCTCATCAAGGGCCATTAAAATTGTAGGTAAAGATGATGTGACCATAAACCAGCACAAAGTTAAGCACTCATTGAAATCATTGGGCTTAAGCAAGCTTTATATTGGATTGTGGCAGGTACGATTCACTCAGGACAACTGCCACCCACAAAGGTGTACCTCCTCTCTCTGCCAGTCTGATGATGCCCTATGGAAATGTTGCTTTCAAGATTTGCTGGTTGTTGTAGTTGTTGGAGCTGGCACTGTTTTAATATAATGGAAGAACCATTTCATTTTATGCATTTTATTCACCTTCTAGCAATTTCTGAGCACTGTTGCTATAACAGTAAATGTGACCAACACATTTTTGGAATAAATAAATTCAAGTTGGTTCACTGAGATTCTTTGCATCTCTGCAGAGTCTTTACAGGCACTCAAATGCTGCATAGGATGCTTGCGATTACTGGGCTAGGGACAGTAAGCAGTTAGTAGTATCCTCTTTCTCCTTTTCAGTTTAGCATGGATGCATCTTTGGTTTATAGACTCCTATTCTTCTATCCATGTAAAATATATATAACAGTATTGTGGGGCTATTTTTTAAATTTATTTTTTTGCATTCTGCTAAGTGAAGAGAGTGCCCTTCACTTCATTTGCAACTATATTCGTATTTGTTTATTTATTTATTACATTTTTATCCTGCCTAATAGCTGAAGCTCTCTGTGCAGTTCACAACAATTAAAACCATCAAATACGTGACAATAAAATGCAGAAAATAGAATACAGATGATAAAATACACTACAATATAAAAGTAAAAATAATAACCAAGCAGAAGCTAGCATCGGTACAAAAATGTAAAATACAATACCAGATATAAAACAAACTAAAAAACTAAAATGCCTGGAATAATAAAAAGTCTTTACCTGGTGCTGAAACGAGCACAATGTAGGGATGTACGAAAGTCACTTACCTTTTCGAAGGTGACATTCGTGGTGGGAGAGAGGCACTCCGTCCCTCCCCCCCAATTTTTTTCTGGCCGGCTCCACTCCGTGGAGATTCCGCAGAGCTGCCAGCCGGGGCTGCCCGCAGCCAGACATCTGGCTGCTGGGCAGCATTCCGGAAAAACAACAACAACAGTGTACATAAATATTTATGTAGCCTATCACGGCAAAAAACAAAACAAAACAGCAGACGCAAATGGCGGTGGCTACAGTGGCCGCCATTTGCGTTCCCTTTTTTTGCCATTTTAGCCTATGTAAATGTTTACGTAGGCTATTACAGAAAAAAAAGAAAAGAAAAGGGAACACAAATGGCATAGTGGCCACCATTTGCGTTCCCTTTTTCCCCCCGCCGTAATAGCCTACGTAAATATTTACGTAGGCTAAAACAGCAAAAAAAGGGAATGCAAATGGCAGCCGCCATAGCCACCGCCATTTGTGTTCCCTTAGTTAAGCCGTGATAGGCTATGTAAGTATTTATGTAGCCTATCATGGCTATATGGAAGGAGCGAATGGCAGCCGCAGCCACAGCCGCCATTCACAAGTCAGCGCAGACGGCAACAGGTAGGTGCTCCGTTCCGGGCCCATTTTGCGGGGTGGGGTGGGGCTTCATTCTGCCACAGATGTTGGGGGGCCAAATGCCGAATGCATTCGGCCTCACCGAGATCCATGGCGGAATTCTCTGACATCCCTAGCACAATGTAGGCACCAGGCAAACCTCTCCTGGAAACTCATTCCACAGGTTTAGCATTGCCACCCCTTTTTTTCGGACAGGCTCCTCTTCTGTAACAGCTCCATGACAGGCAGGTACAGCATGGTCTCATCCATGCTGGGAATAGCTGTATCTTTGGAATGTGGCTGCTGCAGGAAAGGAAGGAAAGGTTCCTCCTGTGCAAGCACCAGGTCATTACTGATGCCTACAGGAATGCCGCTTGTACTGGCGTTTTCATGGCAGACTATAGCGAAGTGGTTTGCCATTGCCTTCCCCGGTCGTGACTATCTTTCCCCCAGCAAGCTGGGTATGCAGTTTACCGACCTCGGGAGGATGGAGGGCTGAGTCGACCTGAGCCGGCTACCTGGGACCCAGCTTCCGCTGGGATCGAACTCAGGTCGTGGGGAGAGTTTCGGTTGCAATGCTGCCGCCTACCACTCTGCGCCACACGAGGCTCTTGTGGCTGCTGCAGATGGGTGAGAAATTCATTTCAGTTAGTTTCTGATAAGAATGTTCCAAAATTCACAAAATCCTTCATATTTGGTATGGAAAAACTCGAGTTTTTAAAAAGAAGAATGTGGGAGAAAGCAAAACTGACGGATTTGTCCATCCCTAACTATACTGCCTGTTGGGTTTGGCTGGCCCTGCAAATATTGTACAAATAAACAACAACTGCATTTTAAAATGGATCAGAAGCAAGTCTTGGACCGTTGGTCCATCTAGCCCAGTATTGTTGACATTGACTGGCAGAAGCTCTCCAGGCTTTCAGACTGGACTATTTCCCAACCTTCTCAGGAGATGTTGGAGATTGAACCTGGGATCTTTTGCATACAAAGCATTTTCTCTATCATTGAGTTATGGCCATTCCACAAAAGCTGGGTCTTGGTTGAGTCAAACATTTGGGGGTTGTCAGTAAGGTGAGCCTCTTTTTCCAAATTTGGACTGCCACAACAGCTCTGATTATTGACTATCTGGAAAATTTATGGCACTTTGCTTCAATCACTATGTTACTGCCATGATCAAACCGCTGAAATTAATAGCAGCTATATATTAACTTTTTATTAAAATATAGAATAATATCAATACATCCAGCAGCTAGGTTTAAAGACAAATATCTTCTTTTATATAGTGTGGGCTGATTTACACAGTCTGATTTACAGCTATAATAAGTTCCCCACAAAAGTTTTGATTAGAATGCACTTCAGATATTTCCTTCTTCTATTTACTTGTGCTTTTCTATTAAAACTATCCAAGATGAGCCACACTAGGCCTCCCAAGCTATGAGAGAGATATGAGAAGACTGCATAGCTCTCCTGGATCTCAGGCCTGATCCTCAAGGTCTGTCATGTTGTTGTTGCTTCCAACAAACAGGTTCAGCATTGCAAAATTCCACTCTTCAGTGGTAATATCTGTAATTGTGGTACTAACAGTACAAATCCTAAATGTGTCTACTCAGACATAAGTCCCATTGAGCTCCATAGGGCTTCCTCCCAGGTAAGCTGGTATAGGGTTGCACCATAAGAAAGATAGAATATATGGTCTCTGCACCAGCAAATGATACTGGTGTGAAGACTGGGGATGGACAAACAGTCTATTCATGTGCATTGTCACTTCCCCATGTTTTAAATCCATTCTGTGCCATTATTTCCATTAATCTGTGTGGTTTTTGTTTGTTTTTTTAAAGGGGGGAAAAGTGAGGAACTTCTTTCAGCCTGAGGGCCCAGTTCCATGTTGGAGAAGCTCTCAGCAGTGGGCAGGGCTGAAGAAAGAAGGGACAGTCCAGTAGTGGGCAGGGCCAAAGGCAAAAGGGGCTGGGTTAAAAAGTGCCAGCACATTTTATCTTACAGCTAAAAAAGAAGAAAAAAGTGGGCAGTCCAGTGGTGAAGAAAAAGTGGGCAGTCCAGTGGTGGGCAAGGCCAAAGGCAAAAGGGTCTGGGTCAAAAAGTACCAGCACATTTTAGCTTAGAACTCTTACTGCCATTAACTAAGCATAAGGAGAGGCAGTTCAACCTTTTAGAAGGGGGGGAGGCTGTTCAAAAGCCAAGAATCCATCAAACAATCAATGATTGGTGAAAGGGGTGTGGTCAGCAGAAAGGGGAGTGGCCATCTTGGAAAGCCCAAAGGGACAGATTGGGACCTGATTTGGCCTCCAGGCCTGAGGTTCTACACCCCTGTTTTAAACCAAAAATGTATTGTAATGATTTTTAGATATATTTTGTCTCAAAATAAGTATCTTTAAATGTAGTTTGATACTTTTTTTCTACTCAGAACTGCACTGGTATATTCAGGGAGTGTGACATCCCGCAGATTGTTAAGTTTCCATCTGTACATTAATCCAGGAGGTCCAAATCAGTTTAGTTCACAAAGATCACAGCCCTGTTTGTAGCACAGTTTTGAGAGAAAAAGGAGAAAGTGCAAGTTAAGGTTGTACTTTGATCCCCCAAGACTTCTGAGCAAACCTCCCACATTTTGAGACTTTGGGCTGAGAATTCCAAATTGATAATCTAGTGACGTATGCTGTTGTTGGCATTTTGCTATGGTGGGTGTATCTCCTAGTAGCAAGGATCTTCTGGCCTAGTGAAAGAAGGATCAACACTGTTCTTGTGTTCCTGGTAGTTGATGGGGGAGAAAATCTTTTAGTTTTCATTTTAATGCAAACCTATCTAATTTGCACTTCCTGAACCAATAGGTGAACTAAAACATAGTTATTCTTAGGTATTCGTACTTCTCTGAATTTTGGGATGCAATTCTCCAGTCAAAAAAATTGTATACAAAAATGCATATTAAGGAAAAGTGCACACACAAATGTGTATATTAGTGATACAAATATACAAAAAATGCATTCTATTAGGGGAAATTGCATGCCCAAATGTGTATATTGGGGGAGAATGCATACAAAAATGTGTATATTAGTGATACAAATATACAAAAATGCATTCTATTAGGAAAATGGCATGCCCAAATGTGTATATGGGGGAAAATGCATACAAAAATGTGTATATTAGGAGAAATGAACACAAAAGTGCATATCAATTTTCATGCAGTCTTTAAAAAATGAATTTGCAAACTGATGCAGAAACTGGACGAAATGACATTATGATCAGAAAAATGGGAAACTGAGAGAAACAAAAGCTGACAGAGTTGTCCGTCTCTAGTTCCTGGTGAAATCTTTCCTTTAGAAGCCAGAGAACTATTATAGGAATCTTTTACAACATAAGCAAGCCCTCCCCCCCCCTGAAGAAAGCAGCAAGGGCACAAGAGCAGCAAATACTTGGATTCCCCCCCTCCGTTGAGACTTATTTATTTATTCATTTCATTTCTATTCCACCCAATAGCTGAAGCTCTCTCGGTGGTTCACAAAAATAAAATCCACAAAGTGCAGGATAAAACAATATAAAATATCATTAAATATATTATAACAATATAAAATATGAAAGCTTAAAACCACAGTGTAACAGTGCCACCAGAATAAAACCTAGCAGCAGTGCAGAGATTTAAAGCACAGATTTAAAAGACTAAAGCGAAAAGACCAGAAAGCTAAAATGTTGAAATACTGGGAGAATAAAAAGGCACCGGAAAGAGTACAACATAAGTGCCAGGTGAACCTCTCTAGGAGCTCATTCCACAGCTGGGGTGCCAAAGCAGAAAAGGCCCTCTTCTTGGTAGCCACCCACCTCACTCCCTTTGTCAGGGGCTAACAGAGAAGGACTGCTAAGGATGATCTTCCTAATAAACTGAAATCAATGACATTTAAGGTGAACTGATGACTAGATCTTAAATAGTTTGATTTAGCTGTAACGTTCCTATGGATTTCATTATGACACTGGTGTTGAATTGTATAGAATTGCATGTAACCCCTTGTGACTCTCTGATCACCAAGTCTGACTCTTGATGGACAGCCTCCTAGAAGGCTTCAACACAAGAGTTCTTCAAGTACTTAGTAGCAGTGCGGCACCTGGGTCCCATACCAATCAGTTCTTTTTAAAAATGCAACCTATGAAGTTGTCATCTTCAGAGGAAACATTTCATTAACGCAAATCATGATGAAGACAAGGGGATCGGAGTCCCTTGATAAGATCCATATACATAAATGCATGAGAGCCAGCAAAAGCAACTGCACACTTCAAAAAAGCCAGAGATGCCAAGCGACAAAATGAAAATATGGGACAGAAGCCAAAGGGAATCTGACTTCAAAAAAGTACTGAAGAATTACAAAGGAAGAAGGGAGTAATGCTTTATATTTTCAGATCGACTTGATTTATTTACCATATGAAGCAATATTTCATAATTCGTAGACACCATTGGCACATAACAATTGTGACACAACATTTTTGCCAATGATTTATGCAGGAGATACAGTTTCAAGGAAATATATACCAGGTTAAACTCTTTTTAAATGGTTGTTTCATAATTTTGATCTATCTGAAAGTGACATTGTCAGTTTGTCTAGAGCCATGTATCAAGTATGCTTTCAACTTGTTAGGAGAAAGGAATCTTTTCAGAAAAACAACTTCTATGCAAAACAGCTAAGGCTAACAAAGTTTACCCTAGTTTATTCATTGATCTGGATGGCACCCGCTTGTACAAGAAATATTTCTTGTACAAGCAGCTTGGGCCTTGATATCATTTTCAAGCAAAGTATGGAAATCTTTGCAAATGGTTTTGCAGAGCTAATGGTCTATTCTAGTTGTATCTGTTAATCCAGACTAACTGGTGTTCCATGATGGTGAGTGCACTATTTTTCTTCCACTTCTGCGCTGTTTCAAGGACATAAGAATTGCCTTGCTGGTTCAGGCCAAGCTCTGTCCTGTCCAGCTATGGCTGGTTCAAGACATTTTTTTTCTCCCTGAAGTGCAGGACAAGATAGCACTTTCCATTGCATGTACAGAAGATGACTGAAGATGTACAGAAGATGTACAGAAGATGACAGTTGAATTCTACTTCAGCATTCTACTGGTCAACGGCCACTACTCTCCACTGCACCTGAGGGCAACAGGCTAGCTTAGGGGGCCTGCCACCAGTGCTCCTCCTACCACCATCCAGCATCTGAGGCAGCTGTCTCATACTACCTAATGGTAGGGCTGGCCCCATCCAACTTTATGTTTCCTACAGCTGGCAGACATTTGCTTCAGGGAATCTTGGTTGTCACTAATGACTGGTAGACAGAGGTATAGTGATGTTCCATTTAGTTGTCATGACTAAGAGCTAGCTGTTGATAGACCCATCCTCCATCAAGTTTAATTTTAAAGACCTAATATCTAGGAACCACCATTGCATCATGTTGTACTGTAGGGCTGGGGAACCTCTGGCAAGTAGTAGAAAAGAGGCAATAGAGGGCTGGATTCTAAAGGGTCATGTGCAGCTATTGTTTAGCTGTAACTCTTACCAGCCCCAACCAGTATGGCCAATTATCAGGAATGATGGGAGTTGTATTGCAGTAACATCTGGAGGATCACAGGTTCCTCACCCTTGCTGCAGAGCATTGTACAGAAGTTGCAAGTTGTGTGAAGAAGTACTTCCTTTTGTCAGTCCTGAACCTACTGCCAGTCATTGGGTGACCCGGTGCTCTATCCTTATGAGAAAGGGAGAGTAATTTCCTGCTCTCCACTCTCTCCACATTGTACTTTTATAAGCCCCTATCATGCCATCTCTTGCCATCCTTAGTTGTCCATTTTCTAAACAAAGAAAGCACCAATTACATTAGGCTTTCCCCATAGGGATGTTTCTTCAACCCCTTGATCATTTTGGTTTCTCTTTTCTCTATCTTTCCCTGCTCTATGATGTCCTTTTGAAATGAGCCTTATCTCAGCTGTAGCTCATTTCATGCTACAATTATTGCAGAAGTGATATATCCTGACTGTGTACAGAGCACCTGTTCCATGCCCACTAGAAAGGCACTGGAAAGCAGGGCTGCTGCAGTAGAGATAAAGTTGCACTCTGGCCATGAATGTCTGTTTTGGCTGAATGGACTAATTGGTCAGTCCCCATAATGAAACAAACCAGAAACGGGGGACAGGAGGCTCTAATTAATAACCCTGAACATTAGAACATTTTGAAGAGTGTTTTTTTTTTTTTATCACATTTTGCATGCAGTTTGTCATTCTTTCTCTTTCTGAAGATAGTATATTTAACAACTTACCATTTTAGCCTACTGAAACTTCACTGGTTCAGGGCCTAACTGGTTCAGCCCACAACTTTGCAACTTAGGTTAATAGTCTTTATTTATGTAAGATGAAGCACACAGTTTTCAAGTCCAGTGGTTCCCCAATGGCATTATGGCAATAGCAATAATGGTGGACAGATTTCCCTAAAAGGTAGCTTCCTTGCCAACCACTACTACCCTTCTGCAATGGACAGGGGCAAGGGAGTGTTTGTTATGTTCTCAGGTAGGCTTTCATTTTTTATGTGAAAGGACAGTGAAGCCTCACACGCCTGGCCAGTACCTTACATGACCTTAATGTTTACCTTGGAATAGTTCCTAGAATCCTCTGCAACATGCAGTGGCTGCTCAGCAGATGTTTGGGGATTCTTCAGCAGGCATGTGGATATGGAAAGTGTTCCTTGTAGAACTGACTGAAAATGGCCTTCAAAATTCTCCTCCTTATTCACAAAGAAATGTGTGTGTAGGGGGGAGCATTTTGTCTGAATCATCTCCAAGCATGGAACTGAAATTAAGTATTTTTAAAAATATATAATTTAAAACATTTCTTGGTGGCCTTTCAGGGCAGGAGCCCTTCCAAGGCAGTGTACAGTAATAACTCACATAATACAAACTGATATGGTCTTAAATAATAGTTGTGGGGGAGCCCAGCGAAGATAATTTTCAAGAAAAGTATCCACATTTTGGAGAAATTTTGGCCCATCTTACTTCTTTGAATGTAGAAAGCTTGAAAACTGCTCATGTTCCACTGCTAGTAATTTATCTAGTGCACATGAGAAGGGTGTTTTTGTTTTTAGCCATTTTATTTAAAAAATAATATTTTTTTAGCTATTTGCGTTGCCCTTATTTTCGTTGTAGTCTACGTAAAGATTTACGTAGACTACAGCGACCAAATAAGGAACACGAATGGCGGCTCCCTATGGGGGCCACCATTTGCGTACGCTTTTTTTTTTTAAGTCACCCGTGATAGGCTACGTGACGATTTACGTAGCCTATCATGGCTGACTTTGCAGATCTATCCGTGATAGGCTACGTTAATCGTCACGTACCCTATCACAGGGGTGTTTTTTTTTTCTTTGATTGGAATGGCGGCGGCGGCAGCCGGTCAAAAGACTGGCTGCCGCTCCCGCCCCGGACGAAGACGAGGATGAGATGGCTAGATAGCATCACCGATGCAATGAATATGAACTTGAGCACGCTCTGGGAGAGAGCGCAGGACAGGAAGGCCTGGCGTGCTATGGTCCATGGGGTCACGAAGAGTCGGACATGACTGAACGACTGAACAACAACAACTGTCAAATCAGCTGACCATTCTTGCCTTAAAGACAAAGAGGAAATACAGACAACCAATTCCCAGGGGGTGACCTGCTAGGCAGAGTAGACAGTTACACATTGCAAAAAATAAAAGAAAAGGGGGCATGCATTGCCACAAAAGAGGACACCAATTTGCATAAAATTTGCATATGCTAATTTATATGCATATAGGTAAATCTAGACATAATTATCAATATTTACATAAAAATACAAAACATCTCACCATAGAGGGGAAGACTGTGACCTGGAGATCTGTATCTCTGCTCAATGTGCTGTCCAGATGATAACTGTTAATTGGAAACTTCAAGGTTTCTCCCTGCTCTCCCTTCTTGTAGTTCTTTATTTTTAAATCTGACTTGGACTGGACAGACCCTGCCACCATCTTGGTGTGGAGTCTTTTCAAGTGAAGGTCCAAAAGCAGAAATTGGACATAGTGGGCAGGAAGACAAGACACACTTGTGCTCCAAGTCCAAAGCATGCTCAGACTTTGCTGAAAGAATGCAAAGCAAAGAAAAAAGGCAATGCATTTGAAGTTAAAGGTATTGGTGATGTGAAAGTTTGAGGCCTACAGAGGCAAGGAAAAAACTTAGGCCTACAGGCCTGGAGTTTTGTTGTTGTTATTGGGAGGGGGTATCCCTGAGAGAAGTAGTTTCATTTCCCCAGTTAAGTTTCAGTTTCATTTCCCCAGTTAAGTTTTGCTTCTTCAGGTTTGAAGCAGTGCTTTCGGTTTTGAGGGAAGAGGCTATATAAAGAGAGTTAGAGAACCAGTAGGAGCAGACCAGAGCCTGAAGAGAGAGCAAGAAGAAACAGCCTGGAAAAGTCTAAATATACCTAGGGTAAAGTAACTTGTGTTTTGCAACTTTTATTTTCTCTTAATACTCTTTTGTATCACTGAGCTCTATTGTGTAAATGCCTTTAGTTGTAATTTGCTTGCTTTAATTTACCAGTAAGCTGTTGTGGTTAAACCCAGTGTCTGAAGTGCCAATCACCCCACACTTACAGCCTAAACCCCACATTACTGAGAAGGGGGACTTTACAAGAAGGAAGGTGGGACTCTTAAGGAGTCAAGAGATCCTTAAGGAGTTGCTCAGGGGGTCCAGGCCAAAAGGGGAACCTTGACAGGTGAATATATCACCAAAATAAGTCTGGGGGTGGAGAGGGAATGGTGAATGCTCAAAGCAGCTGATAAGCTGCTGTGAACAAATTTTGAATTAATTGAACAAGAAATGTAAAATTCAAGCCATCTGCATCAAGATTAATATGCTAACTGAGAGGAAGCTGAATCATATGATGATGAAGCAGTAAATCAAAGTACAGAGATACCAAACACAAATGCATGCAACCATTTCCAGTGTATAAATTAAAGTTGAGAACTCTATGATTAGGCATCCCCTAAAGGATAACCCAACACTAGCCTGATTTAAACATGAGCTACATTGAAATGGAAAATACACATTCAGATCCAGCAATACTGAATGCCTAACTAAATTTAAAATCATTCCATCTTGTGTTTCATTTAATGATACATTTAACGCAAGAGATTTTTCAACAATCCCAAGAAGAATTGCTTCCTGACAGCTTTTCTCAGTGCATCTTTTCCCCTCATTGCAATTCATTAAAGCAGAAATAAAACTTTACTTAATTTAAACCTGAAGGCAGTGATCTCCAAACATTTAAGCACTATGCATCCCAGTTGTAATGAGGCACACTTAGGGCTATCCGAATTTTGTGAAATCTGTCCCATGTGTGTTTCATGGATTATGTGGTGTCATTCATTCTGGCATCTGTTCACAGACAGATTCGGGGAGGGGGGCATGTGGAAGAATATGCAAATAATTCCATAAGAGGGTTCACAACAATTTCCGTAATTTGTGTTAGTATGTAACATTTAGTGTACTGTCCCCGATTCCATTCAACTTTTCCCTGCATATATTTACTTGCCTCAGCAGAAACTTGAGTATTTTCCTATGAATAAATTTGTGTACATTTCAGGAAAGTTAAAAAAAGAAAAAGAAAAAAAGACCTGGACGGCACTCACGTCCATGGATTCTGCACAGCCTGAGGAGTTTCGTCTGCCATGGATTCTGCAGGTCAGATTCTTAGAAATCTGAACTCATTTTAGTCCATCTCAAATTTCTCCAGCATCCTATGCACATCCAAACTCCAGAAATTGATGCACTTCTAATGGACTTCTTTTGGGTTTTCCTGAAATTCCTCTAATTTTTTGAGGATGAACTTCTAATTGGATTTTGCTTGTGATTTAATGACAATATATGGGTTTGTGGAAGCCCTTTGAGCATGGGTACTGGTTCCATGCACATCTGTCTAGAATAACTCCTATCAGGTTCAGCACAATGAATTGGATTTTACTACTATAATCTGGGAAACCAGACTGAGCATGAGTCACTGAGTCACAGATTTGGAATGTCAATCTAGCCCCAACATGTTTTATCTGTCATGATTAAAGTTTCTTTAAATGCATTCCGTGTCATATCAATTCTCCATAGCTCCAAAACAAGAAATTTCAACCAGATGCTAATTCTTTGAACAGTAATTAACAGCACGACACTTAAGGAATAATTTTGATAATGATTACCATCATTCTTCTTTCATTCTCCTGAAGTGCTAAGTACAGTAATCATCACCTGTTCACCGTCTTCCTTATTGCACCACAGGCTATTAACTAGTGATAGCAGCATTTAACTAAAGCTTGATTCCCACTGCATTGCCAGAAACAGTTTGCTTTCTGATTATTTTTTTTTTTTAGAACTAAAAAAATAATCAGATAATATCTTTGAATTTTCTTCACTGTAATGATGTAACTATTTTTTTTAGTCAAAGTATAATAAAATTTTGGCTGCCTCTAATTAAGCATGTATAGTGACCACAAGATTCAGTTGATGTTTCAGAAAACAGACCAATTCAACTCAGATCAATTCTTTGACTTGGATCTGAGACCAAAATGAGATTCAGGAACCCAAAGTGAGATTTGAGAACCCAAATCCTTGTATATCCCACTCACTACCATAGGAAATCCCTCAGGCTGCAATCCCATGGCCATAGATTGGTCAGTTTCTCAGAACCGACCTCAGAGCCTGTGCTCTGAGGTCAGTTCCTGCAGTACTGCCTCCCGTCCCCCTCCCCCGCTGCCTCATTTGAAGCATGGATCATCCCCAGGCTTCCTGCTCATAAGAGCAGTATGGAGCGGGGCAATAGGGGGTGTTTCCAGGGGCAGGGTGGGGCAGGGAGTGAGGAAGTGCCACTATGACACTTTGGAGTTTGCCAGGGGAGTTGCAGTGGAAGAGGAGACAAAGGCAAAGCGGTGAGTGGGCTGGAGTAAGCCCAGGGGATTTTCCATTCTGCATCACTGTGCACTCACCATGTGCTCCTGAGAGCACCAGTTGAATTGAGGGGGCATGGCCTGAGTACTCCCAGCAGCTGTGTGGGTGGGAAGTTTCAGTCTGTTTCCTGCCTCCTAGCTGAGCAGAGCAGAGCAGAGCAGAGGAAGCTGCTCCAGCTGGTCTAGGGGCTATACAAGCAAGCAAGCTCCCAGAGAGTGAGCGATCAGAGTGAGCGAACAGGGAGAGCAAACAGCAGTTTGGCAGGGGAGGTCAAGGCAGAGGCCCTAACATTTCTTTAAACATTTTTTTTAATTTATTTTTCTTGTAACACACACTTCCATACCAGTGGGACTCTGCTGTTAACCTCCAGAGAATAGAGGACAAAGCACAGGCTATCCAAGTACAATCAGAAAACTAGAAACATAAAAGGAATAGAGACTATGTAAGGACAAGACTCTCCAGTGGTGGTGACCTGCAAGGTCTGTGCAATGTTTGTTTTCTTGCCTGAGATCAACATGGCCTGCACGAGCAACAAGTGCAAGTTGATCATGCTGTTGGAAGAAAAAGTAAGAGGACTGGAGCGGCGAGTGTCAACCCTCCAGGGGATAAGAGAACACAAAGAGTTCTTGGACAGAACGATGGAACTACAGCAGCAAAGTGAAGAACAGAAGCTGGAAGAACAACAGCAAACTGAGGCAAAAGAGGAAAATGCTGAGGTGATGAAAAATGAAGCAGAGGATACTCCTTGGAACAGGCTGACAGGAGCAGAAGAACTAGAAGCCACTCTACACCAATGGAAGCAGTGGAACTATGGAACCATTTCCAGGTACCTGAGGATGAGACTGGAGGACAGCCTGCAGAGAGGAAGAATTACAGGGGAACCTACATGACAGCGAGCAAGAGGCGGAAAGTCAGTCAAGCAGAGGCGATGAAACTAAGGCCTACATCAACAAGAAGAGGAATAGTAGTGGGAGACTTCTTGCTGTGTGGGATCAAAACTCAACTATGTTGCGAAGACCTGTGAACTCACCAGGGATGCTGTCTGCATTAGAGACGTGACTGAAGGGTTGCCTACACTCATAAAGGCCACTGACAGGTATCCCTTTCTTCTCATACATGTGGGAACAAGTGATACCACCAGGTGGACCTACTAAGAAATCATGTCAGACTTTGAAGCTTTGGGAAGGAAACTCAAGAACTTTGGGGCCCAGACAGTTTCCTCATCTATCCTTCCAGTAGTTAGAAGATGGATACAAAGAGGAAAAAAATACTCCGGGTGAATGACAGGCTACAAAGGTGGTACTGCTGCGAGAGATTTGGATTCTAGGACCACGGGCTATACTTCCTGGGAGATGGACTCTTGGCCAGGGATGGGTTGCCTCTAGGGGTGCACAAAACCCACTTACCTGGTCTCGCAGCTTTTCGCGGTGGGGGGGAGGCGCTTCGCTGCTCTCCCCCCGAAGTTCAGGCCGGGGGGGGAGGCTTCCCGCCTCGCCCGGCCGAAATTCAGGCCGGGGGGGAGGCTTCCTGCGAATTTCGCCCGGCCGCGAAATTAAAAGTTAAAAAAAAAACGACCCCGTGATAGGCTACGTGACAATTAACGTAGCCTATCACGGCTACATCTGCAAAGTCAGCCATGATAGGCTACGTAAATCGTCACGTAGCCTATCACGGGTGACTTAAAAAAAAAAAGCGCGTACGCAAATGGCGGCCCCCATAGGGAGCCGCCATTCGCGTTCCTTATTTGGTCGCTGTAGTCTACGTAATCTTTACATAGACTACAGCGACCAAATGAGGAAAGTGAATGGCGGCTCCCTATGGGGGCCGCCATTATCCGTACGCGCTTTTTTTTTTTTTAAGTCACCCGTGATAGGCTACGTGATGATTTACGTAGCCTATCATGGCTGACTTTGCAAATCTAGCCATGATAGGCTACGTTAATCGTCACGTAGCCTATCACGGGGGCTTTTTTTTTTTTTAGTTTTATTGGAATGGCGGCGGCAGCCGGTCGAAAGATCGGCTGCCGCCCCCGCCCCTGACGAAGACCCAATGAACCGCCGCCGGGACCCGCCACCGGGAGGGACATTCGGGA
This sequence comes from Heloderma suspectum, assembly GCF_057233095.1. NCBI lineage: Eukaryota > Metazoa > Chordata > Lepidosauria > Squamata > Helodermatidae > Heloderma > Heloderma suspectum. The sequence continues at coordinate 179,959,777 of NC_139461.1, forward strand.
AAGGTAAGTCCCGTCCCGGAGCGGGGGGCGGGGGGTGGGGGTGTGTGGAGAATTTCTCCCCGAAAGTTGTTCGGGGGGCCGAACACGTTGGCGCTCGGCCCCCCGAAGTTTCAGGGAGAAATTCTCCACCAACCCTAGTTGCCTCACAAAGACTGGGAAGAATGTGTTTGGGCACAGCATGAACAACTTCATCAGGAGGGCTTTAAACTGAATCCTACGGGGAAGGGAGATGTAAAGTTGAGGGTAACATTGGATGAAGGCTTTTTCTAGGGATGGCAAAGAATTCCTCCACGGATCTCAGTGAGGCTAAATGCACTGGCATTCAGCCCCCCGAAACCTGTTGCGGAACAGCCTCCCACCCCCCGCCACCCCGCGGAATCCCCCCGGGATGAAGCTTACCTGGGTCAGATGTGGAGGCGGCGGCAGCTCCTGTGGCAGCGGCTGATCTCTCAGCTGGCTGCTGCGGCCGCAAATGGCGGCCGTCATAACAGCCGCCATTTGCATCCTTCCAGGCTGCCATGATAGGCTACATAAGTATTTACGTAGCCTATCACGGTAAAGGTAGCCACGCAAATGGCATAGCGGCCGCCGTTTGCGTGGCTGCCTTTACTGTGATAGACTACGTATGTAGCCTATCACAGCAAAGAGCAGGGGTGCAAACGGCGTAGCAGCTGCCGTTTGCGTCCCTGCTCTTTACCATGATAGGCTATGTAAATACTTATGTAGCCTATCATGGCAGACTGGAAGGATGCAAATGGCGGCCACTACGACAGCTGCCATTTGCGGCTGGCCCCGGCCGGCGGCTCTGTGAACCTGCTGCGGGGCGGAGCCAGTTGGGGAGGATTCCAGGGGGAGGGACGGAGTGCCTCCCCCCCACCGCGGATGCCCCAGCACGGAACCAGGTAAGTGTTTCGTACATCCCTACTTTTCACAACAGTGGAGAGAACAGCTCTAATAGTGCCCAATAATAGTTTTCAGAAACATGTAGGAAGAAAGCCAGACTATAAAGCACATGGTCTTTGATGTCTATATATACTAATGCCCAGAGTATGGGAAACAAGCAGAACAAACTTGAACTCTTAATACAGGAGGGAAATTACGACTTGATAGGTGTATCTGAAAATTGGTGGGATGACTCCCATTACTGGAATACAGCAACTGAAGGATATAACTTGTTCAAAAAGAACAGGAGGAACAGCAAAGGAGTCTTCAACATTTTTATTAATGACTTGGAGGAGGAGGTGCAGGGAATGCTTATCAAATTTGCAGATAACACAAAATTGGGTGGGATAGCTAATACCCTGCAAGACAGAAACAAAATTCAAAGTGATCTTGATAGGCAGTAGTGTTGGGCAGAAAACAACAGAATGAAATTTAATAGGGATAAATGTCACATTCTGCACCTAGGAAAAAGAAACAAGATGCACAGTTACAAGATGGGGGAGACTTGTCTCAAAAATACTCCAAGTGAGAAGGATCTTGGAATTGTTGTAGATCACAAGCTGAATATGAGGCAACGAGGCGATGTGGCTGCAAAAAAGGCCAATGCTATATTGGGCTGCATTAATAGTTTCCTAATCACATGAAGTACTAGTTTCCCTCTATTCAGCACTGGTTAGGCCTCATCTGGAGTACTGTGTCCAGTTCTGGGCACCACACTTTAAGAAGGATGCAGATGAAATGGACAGGGTTCAGAGGAGGGCAATGGAGATGATCAGCGGACTGGAAACAAAGCCCTATGAGTAGGGATGGCAGAGAATTCCACCACGGATCTCGTTGAGGCCGAATACCAGTGCATTCGGCCCCCCGAAATCTGTGGCGGAATGGCCTACCACCCCCCCACCCCACCCCCCGCGGATCCCCCCAGGACGAGACTTACCTGGGGCGGATCTTCAAGGCGGTGGCAGCTCTGGCGGCGGCTGCGGCGGCTGCGGCGGCTGCGGCGGCTGGTCTTCCGACTGGCTGCCACCGCCGCCATTTGCAGTCTTGTTGGGTTTTTTTTTTTTTACAAGACATGATAGGCTATGTAAAGACTTACGTAGCCTATCACATCTGGCTTAAAAAAACACACGTATGCAAATGGTGGCGGCTACGGCTACCACCATTTGCATTCCTTATTTTTGGCCGTCTTAGTCTACATAAATATTTACGTAGACTAAGACAGCGAAAATAAGGGGAACGCAAATAGCGTAGCGGACACTATTTGTGTTCCCCTTATTTTCGCCGTCTTAGTCTATGTAAATATTTACGTAGACTAAGACAGTCAAAATGCGTACGCGCATTTTCTTTTTTTAAGCCAGACGTAACAGGCTATGTACGTCTTTACGTAGCCTATCATGGCTGACTACAGGGACGCAAACGGCGGCGGCTACGGCTGCCACCATTTGTGTCCCTGCTAGCCAGCAGCCCGATGTCCGGCTGCTGGTGGAGCCAGCCGGTGGTTCTGCGGAATCCCCACGGAGTGGAGCCGGCCGGCCAGGATTCCGGGGGGAGGGACGGAGTGCCTCCCCCCCTCAGCGGAACCCAGCGGAGCCAGGTAAGGGGAGTTTCATACATCCCTACCTATGAGGAGCGACTGAAGGAACTAGACATGTTTAGCCTTGAGAAGAGAAGACTGAGGGGAGACATGATAGCACTAGGGATGTTGGAGAATTCCTCCACAGACCCCAGATTCAAAAGAATCTGCCCTCTGGAGTCCATGGAGGAACGGATCGCTTACCTCCACCAACCTGTGAAGTCCTCGCTGGCCAGATCTTCCCCGCTGCCGGCTCTGGAGCACCAGTGATACGGCTGCCATTGCCATATTGCTGGCTGAGGCTGACTTTCTCTGGATGCAAATGGTGTCCACTACGCCATTTGCAGCTGTAAAGGTCTTAGATTGAGCTAAATGAAACCATAATGGCTAGCCTATCGCTTGAAAAACCACAGATGCAAATGGCATAGCAGATGCCATTTGTGGCTGTAAAGCCCTTAGTTTAAGCTAAATGTTGGCGGGAAAGGTAACAGCGTTCCATGCACCTCAGTGTTCAGTCATGCCGGCCATATGACCACAGAAGCGTCTTTGGACAGTGCTGGCTCTTTGGCTTAGAAATGAAGATGAGCACCACACCCTAGAGTTGGACACGACTGGTTGGGGACACCTTTACCTTTTACCTTTTAAGACCTTTATGGCCAAAAGTGGTGTAGTGGTAAGGATGTCAGAGAATTCTGCCACAGACTGAAATGGGATCGAATTCCCTTCAGTCCATGCCACGGAATCCTATGAGCAACGGCACCATGAGGTCCTGCGGAGCCAGCAGTCAGGCGGCTTTTTTTTTTGTCATCCACGCAGAGTCGCGAAATTTTCATAAATAAAAACGCAAGGTAGTATATTCCGATAATACATACATCAGGTTTTTTTTTTTTTAATGAATTCTGCCTACCGCCTTGTTTGTTGTAGGGATGTACGAAAGTCACTTATATTTTTGCAGAATTGATTCGCAGTGGGAGAGGAGGTGCTCCGTCCCTCCTCCCGGAATCCTCGACGGGGGAGGGAGGTGATCTGGTCCCCCCCCGGAATCCTGCCCGGCCGGGTCCGCTCCGCTGCAGCTCCGCGGAGCAGCCGACCAGGGCCATCTGCAACCAGAGTTCCATCCACGGACGGGCTGCTGCGGACGCAAATGGCGGCCACTGTAGCAGCTGCCATTTGCATCCAGCCAGGATGCTGTGATAGCCTACATAAGTATTTACATAGCCTATCATGGCTGGACAAGAAAAAACACCTGTACGCTGTTTGCGTTCCCCTTTTCTTCGCCGGAATAGCCTACGTAAATATTTACGTAGGCTAAAACGGCGAAAAATAGGGAACGCAAATGGCGGCCACCATAGCCGCCACCATTTGCGTACGTGCTTTTTTTTTTTCAAAGTCACCCATGATAGGCTACGTGACGATTTACATAGCCTATCACAGCTGACTTTAGAAATCTAGCCATGATAGGCTATGTAAATCGTTACGTAGCTTATCACGGGTGTGGGTTGTTCTTGTTTTTACTTTCCTTTTTTATTTTGCAATGGCGGTGGCGGCAGCCAGTCAGAAGACTGGCCGCCCCCGCCGAAACGCTGCCGAAACGCCGCCGGGACCCGCCGCTGAGAGGGACATTCGCACAATGTAAGTCCCATCCCCGGGGGGGGGGGGCAGCGGAGAATTTCACCACCAATTTCGGGGGGCCGAATGCATTGGCATTTGGCCCCCTGGAGATTTGTGGAGAAATTCTCCGCCATCCCTACATGGATCACTGCCTTGTTGTGGCGAAGGGGCTTGTGTAACTCAGTGAAGCCATAAGTTATGCCATGAAGGGCCACCCAAGATGGACAGGTCATGTTGGAGGGTTCTGAGAAAATGTGGCCCACTGGAGAAGGAGATGGCAACTAGGGATGTCAGAGAATTCCACCATGGATCTTGGGGAGGCTGAATGCCAGCGCATTCGGCCCCCTGAAATTGGTGGCGGAATGGTCTGCCACCCCCCCCCTGCCACCCCCGGGATGGGACTTACCTTGGGCGGATCTTCCTGGCATTAGCAGCGGTGCGGTGGCTGTGCAGCGGCGGTGTGGCGGCGGTGGCCGGTCTTCTGACCGGCCGCCGCCACTGCCATTTCCAGTTAAAAAAAACAAAATTAAAAAAAAGTGATAAATCTTTACGTAGCCTATCATGGCTAGATTTAAAAAACACCATGATAGGTTACGTAAATGTTTACGTAGCCTATCACGGCTGATTTAAAAGAAAAAAAATGCGCGTACGCAAATGGCAGTGCCCATGGGCGCCACCATTTGCATTCCTTATTTTGGCATGTCTTGGTCTACGTAAACATTTACGTAGACTAAGACGGCGAAAACAAGGGGAATGCAAATAGCCGCCGCCATTGCGTCCCTGTTAGCCAGCAGCTAGATGTCCGGCCACTGGCGGAGCCGGCCGGCGGCTCCGCACAATCCCTGCGGAGTGGAGCCGGCCAGCCAGGATTCCGGGGGGGGGGAGGAACGGAGTGCCTCCCCCCCGGCGAGGATTCTGGGGTGAGGGACAGAACGCCTCCCCCCCAACCGTTAGCATAATCCTCGAAAGGTAAGTGATTTTTGTACATCCCTAATGGCAACCCACTCCAGTATTCTTGCCAAGAAAACCCTATGGAACGTAAGATTGAAGGCAAAAGGAAAAGGGGACGGCATAGGATGAGATGGCTAGATAGCATCACAGATGTAATGAATATGAATTTGAGCACACTCCAGGAGAGAGCGGAGGACAGGAAGACCTGGCGTGCTATGGTCCATGGGGTCACGAAGAGTCAGACATGACTTAACGACTGAACAACAACAAAGCTTTATATTTCCACATCCAACCTTGTTGTTGACATTGTGAGGCTAAAATGGAGAGGAGAACCAACTCTATGCATGTCTACTCAGAAGTAAGTCTTACTGAGTCCAGTGTGACTTACTCCAACACATGTCAGCACCCCACTTGCCCCCAGCTCAGCTTTGTATTTCCACATCCCGCTCATTGTCAAACCTGTTAATTATCTCGCTGGATGACTTTGGGCTGGACTCTCACCACTACCCCACACTTCTGTTATGAAACTCATGAAGAAAAAGAGACAGTATAATGGAAAGGAAATATGAAGAACTATATTTTTCCATTATGCATGTGTGTGAGGAATCTCCCTCAATCCAGCTGAGCTGGGGGGAAGTGGGGTGCTGACGTGTAAGAGTAAGTCTCATTGAACTCAATAAGACTTACTTCTGAGTAGACATGCACAAAGTCTACATGCTCAGCTTTGTATTTCCACATCCAGCTCATTATCAAACCTCCTGTTAGTTATCTCAGAAGACCCTTGGGTGAATGGGGGGGAGGGGGTTTCCAGGGAACAGCTGGATTGAGGGAGATTCCCCACACACACACACGCATAATGGAAGAATATAGTTCTTCATAGTTCTTCATATTCCCTGGTATGTTTTTTCCTCATTTTATCCATTCCCTGAGCATGTGCAGAGTGTGCTTTTTATTCAAACTTTTTTGAATATTTTTATTATTTTTATTTTTATTCAAATAAAAAGTGTGCTTTTTATTCAAAGAGAAGGTTGATGATCTTTCCCTTCATGCTGCATTTCTACAAGTGTGACTGCTTCAGAAAGAACTTTCCGTTATGAGTTTCATAACAAAAGTATGGTGTAGTGGTTAGAGTCCAGCCCAAAGTCACCCAGTGAGATAACTAACAGGAGGTTTGACCATGAGCTGGATGTGGAAATACAAAGCTGAGCTGGGGGCAAGTGGGGTGCTGACATGTGTAGGAGTAAGTCGCATGGAACTCAGTAAGACTTACTTCTGAGTAGACATGCACAGAGTTGGTTCTCCTCTCCATTTTAGCCTCACAATGTCAACAACAAGGCTGGATGTGGAAATATAAAGCTTAGCAGGGAGCATAATGCCTCGTGCAGGGCTCCAGTCCAGCATGGTCATTTTAAAAGGTTTTTTCTTTCTTTCAAACAGCGTTGCTTTAAACAAAGAGTGCATCATTCAGGCACACCTAGGGCAGCCTTATTTTGGGAAGCCCCTAGGAGGAGGAAGTGTTTTGGCTGAAAGTAATTACGCACATCTCAGGGCAGGGGAAAAATACGTAAATATCTATGAAAAACAGCCTTTCTTATGGAAGTTATGCAGACTCACGGAGATGGCTGGGCACCAGAATTATGGTTGTCGGTATGGATTTATCTTTGTAATTTTCAGAGCGGAAAAAAAAGAGGAGAATTCTGGGGGCTTGTGAACAACAGTACGGTGCACTGGCCACAAACTGTGGAAGTCAAGCGGCACAGAACATACACAGTTCATACATGCCTATGTAGCAGACGCCATTTGCATCCAGAGGCAGTCAGCCTCAGCCAGTGATACGGCAATGGCGACCGTATCGCTGGCACTCTGGAGCCAGCTGGTGGCTCCGCAGAATTGCCATGTAGTGGAGCCAGCTGGCTAGGATTCTGGGGAAAGGGATGGATCGCCTCCCCCCAAGGGCGGATTCCCGGCCAGAATGACAGGTAGGGAATCCGCCCATCTCTAGATAGCACTCTTCAAGTACTTGAAAGGTTGTCACAGAGAGGAAGGCCAGGATCTCTTCTCGATCATCCCAGAGTGCAGGACACAGAATCATGGGCTCAAGTTACAGGAAGCCAGATTCCAGCTGAACATCAGGGAAAACTTCCTGGCTGTTAGATAGGGATGTACGAATCCCTTACCTTGTTCCGTTCCGGGGATCCGCGGTGGGGGGCGAGGTGATCCATCCCTTCCCCCGGAATCCTCCCCAGCTGGCTCCACAGCAAGCCCATGGAGCCGCTGGCTGGGGCCAGCTGCAGCCGGACTTCCGGCCGCTGCCGGGCTGCTGCAGCTGCAAATGGCAGCCGTCATAGCGGCCGCCATTTGCAGCCTAGCATTAGGCCTTGATAGGCTACATATGTATTTACATAGCCTATCATGGCAAAAGACAGGGATGCAAATGGTGGCCACTATGCCATTTGCACCCCTGCTCTTTGCCGTGATAAGCTACGTAAGTATTTACGTAGCCTATCATGGACTAATGTAGGCATGCAAATGGCGGCTGCTACGACAGCCGCCATTTATGGCCACAACAGCCTGGCAGCGGCCAGAAGACAAGCCAGAGCCACCACTGCCGCCGCCAGGTAGGTCCGTCCTGGGGGGGGATTTCGGGCAGTGGCAGGGGGGGAGGCTGTTCTGCCACCGACTCCGGGGTCCAGATTCCAAAGAATCTGGCCTCACTGGAGTCCATGTCAGATTTCTCCAACATCCCTACTATTAGAACAATATGACAGTGGGACCAATTACCTAGGGAGGTGGTGGGCTCTCCCACCCTGGAGGCATTCATGATGAAGCTGGATATCCACTTGTCAGGGATGCTTTGACTTGGATTCCTGGACTGTATGGTCTTATAGGCTCCTTCCAACCCTACTATTCTATGATTCTTTCATTCTGTGACACTTCCTATGCATTGTGGGGCCACTCCACCCCACATTCTGACATCCCGCGGCTAGACAGCTGAAATCAGCCATCAATCGGCGAGTGCAGTGTGGCTGGAGCATGGAGGACAGGAACCCCTCCGCACTCCTCCCACCATGCATTGGATAGGCAGTCGCCTCTGTGTTTGGAGGTGTCCGCATATCCTGATAGGATTGCACCCACCATGGCTCTAACATCTTTTTTAACCTTAACAGAATTAAAGGCACAATCCTATATACATTTAGACAGAAAAAAACCCTCTTACAATTCACATCCCTTCAGGCAGCGATGCTGGCTGGGGAATGCTGAAAAGTTGTAGGGCTTTTTTCTGTCTAAACATACATAGGAATGTGCACAAACTTTGTAGGCACAGCTAGGGATGTAGGGACTGTGTAAAATCGACTCCATCTGTGTTTTGCTGATTGTCAAGCACCTGTTGTTCCACTGTTTGCACACCGATGGATGTGATTTTTTTCCCGTTATGCGGGAAAATACTAAGAATGTACGAAAGTGACTTACCTGTTTGCTGATTCTGTTCGCGGTGGGGGGGCGCTCCATCCCTCCCCCCGGAATCCTCGATGGGGGGGAAAGCAATCCAGTCCTCCCCCCTGGAATCCTGCCCGGCCAGCTCTGCTCCATGGTGGCTCTGCGGAGCATCCGGCCAGGGCTGTCCGCAGCCAGATTTCCGGCCGTGCACTGGCTGGTGCAGATGCAAATGGCGGTCGCCATTTGTGTCCAGCCAGGCAACCGTGATAGGCTACTTAAGTCTTTACGTAGCCTATCACGGCTGTGCAAAAAACCCACAAAAACCAGCATACGCAAATGGCGGCGGCTACGGCGGCCACCATTTGCATTCCTTATTTTTCGCCATTCTAGCCTACATAAATATTTATGTAGGCAATTACGGCGGGAAAAAAAAGGGAACCGCAAAGAGCATAATGGGCGCTATTTGTGTGTCTTTTTTTTTCACCATAAAAGCCTATGTAAATATTGACGTAAGATAAAATGGCAAGGAAAAAAAAGAACTCAAATAGCGCCCTCTATGCTATTTGCGGTTCCCTTTTTTTCGCCGTTAATTGCCTCCGTAAATATTTACGTAGGCTAGAATGGCAAAAAATAGGGAACGCAAATGGTGGCTGCCATTACGCCGGTTTTTTTTGGGGGGGTAGCCATGATAGGCTATGTAAATTCTTACGTAGCCTATCACAGCTCCAAGGATGGCCATGGTGGCCACTGCAGCCTGGCCGCGGCTGGCCAGGCGACCAGCCGCCGCCGCCGCATCCGCCGCATCTGCCCCAGGTAAGTTCCATCCCGGGGGATTCTGCGTGGGGCCGGGGGGGCAAGAGACCGTTCTACCACGGATTCCGGGGGGCCAGATTCTAAAGAATCTGGCCTCACTGGAATCCGTGGCGGAATTCTCTGCCATCCCTAGAAAATACACAAATAATTATGTAAGATGTTTTGAAACAATTTACCATAGTATGTAACATTTAGGGCGCAATACTATCTAGATAGTCAGGCACCTGTTGTTCCACTGTTTGCTCACTGATGGATGTGATTTTTTTTTTCCTGTCATGCGGAAAAATACACAAATAATTATTTAAGAGGTTTTGAAACAATTTACATATTTTACCATACTATGTAACCTGGCGTGCTATGGTCCATGGGGTCACGAAGAGGACAGGAAGGCCTGGCGTGCTATGGTCCATGGGGTCACGAAGAGGACAGGAAGGCCTGGCGTGCTATGGTCCATGGGGTCACGAAGAGGACAGGAAGGCCTGGCGTGCTCTGGTCCATGGGGTCACGAAGAGTCAGACATGACTGAACGACTGAACAACAACAACAACTATCTAGATAGGCAGCCGCCTCCGAACTCGGAGGCGACCCCCTATCCAAAGCAGGGCAGGAGAAGCACGGAGCGGATCATTCCCTCCACACTTATCCTGCCCTGCTGTTTCTGCTAGACAGCCAATTGCAGCTGCCTAGCCATGGGGGATGGAGTGGGGAAGGAGGCTGCCGGATGACACATAGGATGTGTCGTACAGGCAGCCTCGCTCTTCCCAAACCGGAATGCCCCCAGCCACACCCCTTTCTGGCCACTCTGTGCTCCTCTTGCAAGCACGGAGGACGGGGCTGTTCTGCGCTGCCTCTGAGGCAGCACAGAAGTGGGGGGAGGTCAGTTCCCAGACCAGTTCCCATATCCTATGGCTGTCTAGCCACTGTCTAGTGGCCATAGGATTGCTCTCTCCGTGTATTGTCCCGCATTCCATTCCACTTTTCCTCAGCAGACGTGTATGTATTTTCCTGTGAATGAATATGCATGAATTTCAGGGAAGTAAGAAAAAAAAATCCAAACGTCGACAGACTCCGCATGGCCTGAGGGGGTCACTCCGCAGCAGTTTCTGCAGGTTGGATTCTTAGAAATCCAAGTTCATTTTAGTCTGTCTCGAATTTCTCCAGCATCCCTAGGCACAGCGGACCCTTCTGTGGAGGCAACGCTGACATATTTCAGAGAAATGGGTACAGTGGATCTTGTGCTAGGGACTAGGGTTCTTTAAAGTTTGTTTGTAAAAGGGAAGTGCCTGGAATGCCTGTAGTGTGTGTGTGTGTGTGTGTGTGCGCGTGAATTCTGCGTGACAGAATTAAATGATACTTGCCAGCACAGTCTTTTTTGTTTTTCTTTAAGTGATATATTTCTAAAAACAGGACGTGCATCTCTGGTGGATGATAATCAAAAGGTCCAGTGTTTATTTGTGATATGAAAGGGAACCAAGTTTCTAAAAATAAATTTTGTTTAGTTCCATGTCTAATCAGTCTTTTTTGGTCTGTAACCTCTCACTGAGTGTAATCCTCCAGACTTTTGTGAACCAGCTATCCATTGTGTATTCCCAGCCCTTTCCGAATGTGTTGTTGCTGCCAATAAGCACTGAGTAAGGGTTGTATGTGTGATCTGCATCAAAGATGGATAGAAGCTCACACACAGAAGAACAGTGCTGAATGAGCCATTTTGTTATTTTGGAAATAATGTCCAAGACAGAGATCCATCCAGAAGGGTTGTCCAGAAGTGTACATGATCCACCACATATGAAACAACAATCCCCTTTTTCCACAGCCCCACGGACAAAGTGGTGAGAGGTCTCTGTTCATATAAAATACTTCTACTGATGTAAGGTGAGAGCAATATTTGAGTTTTAATGCAGATTCTTATATTGATGCTGATATTAGCTGCACTCCCAAATTCTATATTTCTTGTTTTAATATGAAAGGAAGATGTGGTGTAATGTCTCTTTAAGATTAACTGTTTCCCAGCACAGCTGTAGAGTATTTAACTAAGCAAGTGCTTTGGTTAGCCTGTTTCTAGCATACAGATTATGCTGGTGCTAGGGGTGCACGAAAGCCACTTACCTGGTCTCGCAGCTTTTCGCGGTAGGGGGGAGGTGCTTCACTGCTCTCCCCCCGAAGTTCAGGCCGGGGGAGGGAGGCTTCCCGCCTCGCCCAGCCGAAATTCAGGCCAGGGAGGAGGCACCTCGCCCGGCCGCGAAATAAAAAGATAAAAAAAAAACACGCCCCCGTGATAGGCTACGTGACGATTAACGTAGCCTATCACGGCTAGATCTGCAAAGTCAGCCGTGATAGGCTACGTTAATCGCAAATAGCGTTGCCCTTATTTTCACCGTAGTCTACGTAATCTTTACGTAGACTACAGTGACCAAATAAGGAACGTGAATGGCGGCTCCCTATGGGGGCCGCCATTAGCCGTACGCGCTTTTTTTAAAAAAAAGTCACCCGTGATAGGCTACGTGATGATTTACGTAGCCTATCACAGCTGACTTTGCAAATCTAGCCGTGATAGGCCACGTTAATCATCACGTAGCCTATCATGGGGGCGTTTTGTTTTTTTTTTAGTTTTATTGGAATGGTGGCGGCGGCAGCCGGTCAAAAGATCGGCTGCCGCCCCCGCCCCTGATGAAGACCCGACGAACCACCGCCAGGATCCGCCGCCGGGAGGGACATTCGGGAAAGGTAAGTCCCGTCCCGGGGGGGGTGCGGCGGGGGGTGCGGAGAATTTCTCCCCGAAACTTCTTCGGGGGGCCGAACACGTTGGCGCTCGGCCCCCCGAAGTTTCAGGGAGAAATTCTCCGCCAACCCTAGCTGGTGCTTGGTTCATATTTGGATTAAAGAATAAACCTTTTGTCTGCTCTATGGGAGCCTTCCTTTATATATGAGCTTATTCCAGGGAACCCTTGACGGACAAGACATTATAGATATTGTTTGAAGGTGTTGATAGGATCACATAGAGTTGCATTTCACCTCCAGTATACAAGAATTAAGTTCTGTTCCCCACACTACTCTTAAACTATTCTGAAGTCTCCCCCCACTCCGCTTTACTAATAAAGTAAGCATACCAAGAACCAGTCCCTTTTGGTCTACCTGGTATCTTTAGATTGGGGGTGGGCAACTTGTAGCCCTCCAGATGTTGTTGTACTGTGCACCCATCACCCTTAGCATAACAGATGGAGAAGGATCATGGGTGTTGCAGTCCAAGTTGCCTAGCCCCCTCCTTTAGATATTCAATTCAATGCAAAGATCCAATGGATCAACCTCAGGTTCTATTATGTCTTTTTTCTCTCCTTCTTTTCCCCATTCTTTCCCTGTTGAACTTTCTCCTGCTGTGATGATGCCACTGGTGCTTTAAATCTGTGTCTACCAGCTGTGTCTTCTTTTCATTTTTATTCTAGAGTAAGTGCAGGGGCCTGGATCTGGATCAGGACCCTAGTGTGTGTGTGTGGGGCCTTTAAGATCCAGATGGGGGGGCACAACTCCTCTAGCATAAAAATGGGAACAACAGCAACCTATAGCTGCTAGGCACAGATTTAAAGTAATACCTGTTTTGTTCCTTAGTTAAGGTTACTTAGGTGTAACTGTTAAACAACACCTTTTTGATCCCCCTAATAATAAAAAGCAAGCCAATGTTGTAAGTGGAAATTATTCTTTTCTATCAGGTTACACATTAAGGGGACAGCTGGTGGAAGTTTGACCCTGCTTGACGGGGCATCATTAGCATGATGCTGACTTAATCTGAAGACATAGCCAAGAGAATAAAATGCTCACTTCAAAGTAAGTCTAAAACCTTAGAGGGAATTTGGAAGGGGGAGAGAAAGTAAGAACAGGGTGGCAATGAATAATTCCTACCTTTGGGGCTCCCTTTTCTGAATAAAATTGTTAGTTTAGTGATTCTCATGCTGGGCTTCATTCCACAGTTTCCATAAACATACAGTATTCAGGGGATTGTAGTTGCTCCAAATGAATCTGGGGAATTTGAGAGAAGGGAAAAATTACAAATGGATTTAAAGAACTAAAGCAAGTACTTTTTGTCTCCATGATGACGAAGATTTACGCATCACGCATTGGGACAGACAAATTGCTTAGGACACCATAAAGGGGTTTAAGTAAGGAGAAGGGAGATGGAACAGATCAAAGAAATAAGCAGACTGAATAATTTCCCAGTTGTCCAATCTGTAAAACAGGAGTAGATACAGCAATTCTTTCATTGCCAGGGACTAGATGAATTCTTAATATGGAAGTGATTAACAGCTGTAGGGAGAATTTCTTTGTTTCCTGTCCATGTAACAGGGGACAACCAGCATAGCTGGATCATGGGGCTTTAGAAATGGATTCAGGCAGAATTAGGAGGAGGCAGGGAAAAGGCAAATGGATTAGGTGGGAAACGGTGGAGGGGCCATGGGTCAGTGTGGTAGAGCACTTGCTTTGCATGCATCAGGTCCCAGATTTGACCCACAGCCACTCCAGAAGACCCCTGCTTGAAACCCTGGGGAGATGCTGCCAGGCAGTGTCAACAACACCGGGCTAGATGGACCAATGCTCTGACTCAGTATAAGGCAGCTTCCTGTGTTCCAGGGCAGATCTAGGTTTCAGTCCTATGCACACTTACCTTACCTATGAGTAGGGGTGCACGAAAGTCCCTTACCTGTCCTCCAAGCTTTTCGCGGTGGGGGGGAGGCGCTTCGCTGCTCCCCCCACGAAGTTCAGGCCGGGGGGGAGGCTTCCCTCCTCGCCCAGCCGAAATTCAGGCCGGGGGGGGAGGCTTCCCGCCTCGCCCAGCTGAAATTCAGGCCGGGGAGGAGGCGCCTCGCCTCGCCCAGCCGCGAACTAAAAAGTTAAAAAAAAAAAAAACGCCCCCGTGATAGGCTACGTGACGATTCACGTAGCCTATCATGGCTAGATCTGCAAAGTCAGCCGTGACAGGCTACGTAAATCGTCACGTAGCCTATCACAGGTGACTTAAAAAAAAAAAAAAGCGCGTACGCAAATGGCGGCCCCCATAGGGAGCCACCTTTCACGTTCCTTATTTGGTCGCTGTAGTCTACGTAAATCTTTACGTAGACTACGGCAAAAATAAGGGCAACGCTATTTGCGTTGCCATAAATAAATAAGGGCAAATAAGGGCAACGCTATATGCGTTGCCATAAATAAATAACATTTATTTATGTTGCAAGTGGCAACAGTATCAACTGTATCATTTATTTATTAATTTATTAATTTATTATATTTATATCTTGCCTTTTTTCCTCTTTGAGGAACCCAAAGTGGCATACATAATCCTCCTCCTCTCCATTTTAGCCTCACAACAACAATCCTGTGAGGTAGATTGGGCTGAGAGTCTGTGACTGGCCCAAAATCACTCAGTGAGCTTCCATGGCTGAGTGGGGACTAAAACCCAGATCTCTTGGCTCCCAGCCCAACACTCTAGCCACTACACCACACTGGCTATTGAGACCTCCACTTTCCTGAGGCAGAGTTCTGAATTCCTTTTGGTGGTATGTTTGAGCTTAGCTAATCCCAGTGTAGGGATGTACGAAAGTCACTTACCTTTAACAAAATTTGATTCGCGGTGGGGGGGAGGCGCTCCGTCCCTCCACCCCCGAATCCCGGCCAGCCAGGCTGCAAATTGCGGCGGCCATAGCCGCCGCCATTTGCATCCCTCCAGTCAGCCGTGATAGGCTACGTAAATGTTTACGTAGCCTATCACGGCTGAGTAAAAAAAAAACATGCACGTACGCAAATGGAGGCGCTCATGGGCGCCGCCATTTGTGTTCCTTATTTTGGCACATCTAGTCTAAGTAAACATTTACGTAGACTACGGCGAAAATAAGGGGAACGCAAATAGCATAGACGCTACGCTATTTGCGTTCCCCTTATTTTCGCTGTAGTCTACGTAAATGTTTACGTAGACTAGACGTGCCAAAATAAGGAATGCAAATGGCGATGCCCATGCCCATATGCACGGGTTTTTGTTTTTTGTTTTACTCAGCCGTGATAGGCTACGTAAAGATTTACGTAACCTATCATGTTATTTTTAAAAAATCTAGCCATGATAGGCTACGTAAATCTTTACGTAGCCTATCACTTTTTTTTTTTTTTTACTGGAAATGGCGGTGGCGGCAGCCGGTCGGAAGACCGGCCGCCGCATCCACCACTGCCGAGCCGCCGCCGCTGCCACCAGGAGGATTCGCCCAAGGTAAGTCCCGTCCCAGGAACCCCAAACCCAACCCATGAGAATTTCCCTGACATTTATCCTCCTCTGAATTTCTTATTGAAAGCAATTTTTCCCTATCAAATTGAATGAGAATGGTTGAAAAAAAGGTGGGACAAACTTTTGGCACAGCACTGGTTTTCAACTCCAAAAGCAATGTGTTATTTTATTTATTATTTATTAATTTCATTTCTATACAGCCCAATAGCCAAAGCTCTCTGGGCAGTTCACACGGATTAAAACCACATAAAATATGGAAGCTTAAATCTATAATATAAAAGTAGAACCAGAATAAAACCTAGCAGCACTGCAGAGATTCAAAATACAAATTTAAAACAGCAGAGCTAAAAGACTAGACTGCTAAAATGCTGGGAAAATAATAAAAAAAGGTTTTCACTTGACGCCAAATGGAGTATGATGTAGGTGCCAGGTGAACTTCTCTAGTGAGCTCATTCCACAGCCAGGGTGCCACAGCAGAAAAGGCCCACTTCCTGGTAGCCACTCGCCTCACTTCCTTTGGTAGGGGCTCCTGGAGAAGGACCCTAAAGATGACCTTAGGGTCCAGGCAGGTACATATGGGAGGAGGCAATCCTTCAGATAACCTGACCCCAAGCTATTAATAGCAGTACTTTGAATTGGGCCCAGACATGGACTGGCAGCCAGTACAGATGGAAAAGTACTGGCACACTGTGATCTCGGTGGCCAGTCCCTGTTAACAATCTCGCTGCCCTGCTTTGGAGCAGCTGAAGTTTCCGGAGCATTTTCAAAGGCAGCCCCATGTATAACACACTGCAATAATCAGAGCATGGATAACTTAGCTAGGCTATCTCTGTCCAGATATCTATGTCCAGATAAAGGCATAGTTGGTATATCAGCCTAAGCTGTATTTGAGCATAAAATACAGTTGGAAATGTTTGCATTTAGATAAAATACATGTATAAATGTGTATTATTGAAAATACTTCAAAATATGTATAGGCATATAGTCGTAGAGTGAACCTGCGTATCCTTGGTATCAAAGATCTGCCTGCTGATATAAGTCTGTCTAAATTCTTGGATAAATTTCTGCATGAGCTACTCGCTCTGCCATCTGATTATTTACTTGATATTGAGCATGCATATCGTGCTCCAGGTCCAGTTTGTGGCATCAAAGGGACTGTCTATACTGTTATAGTTCAATTTGCAAGAGTTTCTACAAAAAATGATATTTTGCTCTTGGCAAGAGAAATGGGAGAACTTTTGGGGGGGCCAACATGAGACAAAGTTATGTTATTTCTGGATTACACTAAAGAAATTGCTGACAAAAGAAGGCAATTTACCAAGGAGAGAAATCAGGCGAGACAAATGAATCTGCAATATCATATCAAATACCCTACTGTATTTTGCATTCTTTTTGAAGGCCAGATTAAAAAGTTGAATAACCTGAAGGCATTCCTTTGTAGACAGAGAGTCACTGAGAATTTGCATCTGTATGACCCTGTGAAGTAATGGATTAAAAGCTGTGGACTGAAGCCTCTCATCTATGTATGTTTGGGCGTTGAAGTAAAGTGGGGGCTAAGGGAATCCTAACATCAATGGATTTTTAACCAGTTTCATCACCCAAACAAAGCGTAACATAACATAATCCCAGATTCGCAGTGATGTGTTCCACCTTCCTGCTTTGGTGACTGTATATCAGCATGGGTTATGCATATCCATGTCCTTATATGGGAGAGTTTGTATTTCCCTACTGTCCAATCACAGCTCTCACTGCATGAGCAAATGCTGTCGAGGGCTCTCCCACTAGGGACAGTGTTAAATCCCTTTCTTCTGTCCTCCATAGGGATATTAGGATTGTATTTAATCCCATCTGAATTTTCAGGTTTACCCTTCCATGGGCAAATCCCTGGGGTTGGGTTTGCCTGTGCGTATGTCTTTTCAAGGAGGGAGGGAAATCTCATTGAAAGCAAATTACCTTTAAGGGTTTTTTTTTCTGATTTGGAGGCAATGAAGAACACCTTTCCACCCAAGCATGAGTGCCTTATTTAAAGCAATTCATTAAAAAAAAATAACAACCACCTTTTAAAAATGATCCTGCCAAGCTCTCCAGCATATCTAGTTATTTCTAGAGATATAGCCTGGCCATGCCATCACTCTTCCTTGAACTGCCCTCTTTTACTGCATTAAACATTCCCTATTGGAAGTGTGGGGTGAGGTAATGCTTTCCAGGAAGTATGAGAACATGGAAATTGAGTGGGTGTGAACTGAGACATTATAATCTGATAGTTTAAAGTGCTCTTCTGCTGCCTTCATTGCACTTACATGCAAGGTGTACAGTCAGGGCCAGAAATATTGGAACAAGGACAACAGTTTTGGCAGTTGGCCTCTGTACACCACCACATTGAAGTTGAAAGGAAATACACCCAGATGGGAGTGAAGTCAGGACTTTCAGCTGTAATTCAAGGGGTTTGACAAAAGTGGGGCACTAACCATTCAGGAAGGACAGCCAGTGGCATACACACACACCCATCATTGGGGGCTCTTAAGTAATGGAACGAATGGCTGACAAGCAGCTGCATGGCCAGGTGTGGCCTGTTTCCTGGGTACCCCATCAAGCATATAAAAGGCCTGGAGGTGGTTCTGAGTGTTACATTTGCATTTGGAAGCTGTTCACTGGAACTCCCAACATGAGGTCCAAAGAGGTGTCCATGCGAGTGAAGGAGGCCATCATTAGGCTGAGGAAACAGCATAAACCCATCAGAGAGACAGAAAAAACAGTGGGAGTGGCCAACACAACAGTTTGGAACATCCTGAAAAAGAAGGAATTAACTGGCAAGCTCAGCAACAGCAATAGGCCTGGAAGACCACGGAAGACAACTAAAGTGGATGACTGCAGAATTCTGCTCATGGTGAAGAGGAACCCTTTCACAACATCTAGCCAGGTCAAGAATGCTCTTGGGGAGGTAGGCATGTCATTGTCAACATCTACAGTCAAGAGATGGTTTTATGAATGTAAATACAGAGGCTTCACAACAAGGTGCAAACCACTGGTAACGCTCAAGAACCGAAAGGCCAGATTCGCCTTTGCCAGCAAACACCTAAGAAAGCCTGCCCAGTTCTGGAATAAGATTCTTTGGACTGATGAAATCAAGATTAACTTGTATCAGAATGAAGGGACAAGAAAAGTATGGAGAAGGAAAGGAACAGCTCATGATCCAAAGCACATCACATCATCTGTCAAACATGGTGGAGGCAGTGTTATGGCATGGGCATGTATGGTTGCCAATGGAACTGGGTCACTGGTGTTTATTGATGACCTGACTGCTGATAAAAGCAGCAGGATAAATTTTGAAGTGTATAGGGGCTATACTTTCTGCTCAGATTCAGCCGAATGCTGCCAAACTGACAGGACGACACTTCATATTGCAGATGGATAATGACCCAAAACATACAGCAAAAGCTACCCAAGAGTTTCTCCAGGCAAAGAAGTGGGATGTTCTTCAATGGCCAAGTCAGTCACCTGATCTCCACCCAATAGAGCATGCTTTTCACTTCCTGAAGACAAGACTGAAGGCAGAAAGACCCACAAACAAGCAGCAGCTGAAGGCAGGTGCAGTGAAGGCCTGGCAAAGCATCTCAAGGGAGGAAACTCAGCATTTGGTCATGTCCATGGGTTCCAGACTTCAGGCAGTCATTGACTGCAAAGGATTTTCATCCAGGTATTAAAGGTGATCCTTAAGTCTGAAATGATGTTAGTTTGTTCCATTACTTCTGAGCCACCAACGATGGGTGTGTGTGTATGCTACTGGCTGTACTTCTTGAATTGTTAGTGCCCCACTTTTGTCAAATGCCTTGAATTACAGCTGAAAGTCCTGGCTTCGCTCCCATCTGGGCATGTTTCCTTTCAACTTCAATGTGGTGGTGTACAGAGGCCAACTGCCAAAACAGTTATCCATCTTCCAATATTTCTGGCCCTGACTGTAGATTCCCCCCAGTACTGTACAAACAGGACAGAATGGACATAAAGGTAACCTGTGAAATAAACACAGACCCAAAATCCATCCATCCCTATGGACAGTAAGGCATAGGAAGCAGAGTGCAAATAACTGCATTCAAGGTGAGGACCATCCAATAATCTCTAAAGGATTTCTAGCCATTGACCATCCAGACTATCAACAGCCATTTCTTTTACTTTTTTTTATTCTGGGGCACTTGAGTCAATGAACAGGGAAGCTTAAATGGTCTCAGACAAGCTAGCACCCCAAGGCAGGGTAGGGCTGATGAGAAATTTCTGGTAAAACTATACCCCAAAGGGTTTATGGGGTAACAGAATGCTATAGAATGTACAGAGTCAGAAGTTCCAGCCTCCCACATCCAGTTCTGAAGTGGCCTTTGGCTCAAACTCATAGTTCCCACTCCCTACTGCAACTAAGCCTGTACTCAGGCCTACACATGGGGAACTCAAAAATATCACTTATTTGTCCCTCTTTATGCTGGGCCCCATCCCCTCCCTTTCCTCTGTTGTTTCTCCTATGTTGAATTGTAGATTTTAAGCCTCCTGAGGTAGGGAGCTAGCTTCTTGAATTCTGTACAGCTCCATGCACACTGGTGGCATTCCAGTGGTGCAGTGCTAAATTTTGAAGTGCAGGTGGTCATCATGACAGCCCCATAGCCACACCCTCCAGGATTACCCATAATTTCAGGCATATCAACAAACCAGTTCTAGGAGTTTTCATCTGCTAGGAACAGATCTTTTGAAAAGGTAATGGGTCATAATGACACGATCAAGGCTAATCCCCCCCCAACACTTTACATTACAAAAGGAACAATTCATTCCCCCTTTCAGCTACTGAGGGGGTTGCAGCTAAGCTCAGAGGGAACAGGGGATTCTGAGGGGGGTGGCAGATGACATCAGCATCCCTGCTAATAAAATAGTGTCAGTGCTGGCCATGAGCCCTGGCTCCACTTAACCTCTGTGGCACTTTATACTAGTAACTATATAATGCTGAAGTCACCATGCTGTAGGTGGTCAGATGCAAAAGAGGCTAAAGGTCTTGCACTTTTAATAGTTGTGTAGAAAAAGGAATTTCAGCAGGTACCATGCAAGCCAAATTACCTCTTCTGCACAATGGTTAAAGATGCAGGAGTCTCATCCTCTTTTTACATCTGGCCACCCTACCATGAAGTGATTTCACTCAGTAAGGATTTCTTCTGACTGTGCTCCTACATCTTGAGATTATGAGACTATATTCTTCACTACAACTGGGAGATGTGTGGCTCCAGTGGGACTGAATTCTTTAAAAACTTGCAAGAGTTTGTGGGTAGCCTACAAGCGTCTCTGACCCCAGGGTTTTCTATAATCACCAATACTGGCAAATGGGAAATGTTCCCCCTAACACACACACACACACACACACACACTTACTCACGAGACAATGGGAGATAATAACTAGTCATACCTGCTGCACTGACTATGGCACATTTTTCAGCAGTGTTAAAAGATGCTAACTGGAAAAAAAATGAAGCCAGGTGATCGACTTGAGCTGCAGTTAACAGCTGCAGAAAAAGTACGATGACACAAGCGAAACTTTCAATGTCTTTTGAATATTCATTTCATTTTGATGTCATTCTTCCTCATCAGTTTCTCAGGCACCTTCCCTACCACTAGCTGTGTGCAGCAGACCCAATATTTAGAGTAAAGTGAATCTCTCTCATATCCGAATGTACAGGAATTTTGTTTATGCTCACAGATCATGCAGACATGTCCCGTTTTCAGTCCATAATGCAACTGCAGGCAGGAGTGCATGTTCTCCAAAAAGGTTCACAAATTCCTAAACTTGCATTTGCTTTCAAAAAATGTGCACTTTAAAACATGCACTTTTAAGAATGCACTTTTTTTCAAAAATGTGCATTTTCACAATTTACTCTTATGAGGGAAAGTACACATTTGAGTGCACTCTTTTAAAAAATGCACATTCCCCATTCAAAATGCACATTTTTCCCATGTGAACTAGGGATGCACGAAGGTCACTTACCTGGTCTCGCATCTTGCTTGGCGGTGGAGGGGAGGCGCTTCGCTGCTCTCCCCAAAATTCAGGCTGGGGGGGAGGCTTCCCACCTCGCCCGGCTGAAATTCAGGCCAGGGAGAAGTGCCCCGTCTCCCCGGCCGCGAACTTCAAAAGAAAAAAAAAATGCCCCTGTGATAGGCTACATAACGATTAACGTAGCCTATCACGGCTAGATCTGCAAAGTCAGCCATGATAGGCTACGTTAATTGTCACGTAGCCTATCACGGGTGACTTTGAAAAAAAAAAAAGCGCGTACGCAAATGGCGGCCCCCATAGGGAGCCGCCATTCGCGTTCCTTATTTGGTCGCTGTAGTCTACGTAAAGATTTACGTAGACTACAGGGACCAAATAAGGAATGCGAATGGCGGCTCCCTATGGGGGCCACCATTAGCCGTACGCGCTTTTTTTTTTTAAAAAAAGTCACCCTTGATAGGCTACGTGACGATTAACGTAGCCTATCACAGCTGACTTTGCAAATCTAGCCGTGATAGGCTACGTTAATCGTTACATACCTATCACAGGGGCGTGTTGTTGGTTTTTTTACTTTTCTTGTAATGGCGGCGGTGGCAGCCGGTCGAAAGACCGGCTGCTGCCCCCGCCCCTGACGAAGACCTGCCGAACCGCCGCCAGGACCCGCCGCCGGGAGGGACATTCGTGAAAGGTAAGTCCCATCCTGGGGGGGCGGGGGGGTGGAGAATTTCTCCCCGAACAACCTTCAGAGGAACGAATGCATTGGCACTCGGCTCCCCGAAGTTTCGGGGAGAAATTCTCCCCCATCCCTAGTGTGAACAAAACCTACGAAAGAGTGCAATCAAACATGGGAAACAAGGTGAACCAAGCTTCAAGGTGGTGTTTGGAGAATCTCGGAATTCTTGAAAATCATTAGTTTGCCCATACTTACTCTCATATTTAAGAGTTGTGAATCTTGATACTATTTGATTTTAACATGTCTTAAGTTCTAGCCTGGCTGTTTTTAAACAGTGAACATAATGTATATTGACTTTTTAAAAGAGAGAAATTGTACTTTCAGAGAGGCTGGAGCTGAGAAGTAGTAGGAGAGGGGTGATTCATCCTTTCTCTCAAAGTTGCCCCCATTGTTGTTTTTTTAATGCCCTGCTATTCCAGAATACTTGATCATGTGAAGACAGCCCCAGATGAGTACAGGCTTGCTCACTGTGTCTCTTTCACTAGAAGCTGAAGACTTTTTAAAAAATGATGGGCTTCAAATATTAACACCTTGTTTTACTGCTGCCAGTTTTAATGTATATCCTCGGTTGTTCAACCAGCTGTAGATCCACCAAATTGGAATATTGTTCAACCCACATTTTACCATAAGCAAACCCTCTACACCCTCATCCAAATCATTTATAAAAATGTTGAGCAGCACAGGGCCTAGGACAAGCCCTGTGGCATTCAACTCAAGATCTCCCTCCAGGAGGATGTCAAGCCACTAGCACTCATTGAGTACAGTTGCTCAACCAGCTGTGGATCCACCTAACTGTAGTATTGTTCAACCCACATTTTACATCCTGTCAACAAGGAAATCATGGAAAACCTTGTTGAATTTTTTGTTGAAATCAAGGTATACTATACTCACGGCATTCTAGATGCTCACAGACTGACCGCTTAATCATCTGTTTGAGACTTTTGTCTGGTATTGACATCAGATTGACTGGTCAGTAGTTTCTTGGAGGAGACAACATTTGCCTGTCTCCTGTATTCTGGCACCTTTCTTGGAGTTCTCAGAGATTATGGACAGCAGCTCTGAAATTGCTGCATATATTGCAGCCTCTTCTGCAATTTGCAGGAAGGGGGCACTTTGGCAATTAACTAGTTAATGCATGGGCACAGCTAGCTTTTGGAACTCTGTCGCCTACAGTGGTTTCCTGTTTCCTGTTTCCTGCTCTCCCTGCCCACCTTCTTCCATTGCTGGGAGTGCACACGGCTTGCTCTCTCTCCTGCCAGTGTTATACAAATGGACCGAGCAAACTCTCGTTTGAAACAGCAAGTTGTGCCCACATTATATACAAGATTACCCATGAGTAACATAGTTTTCTTTCTTAACCAAAAGAAGGGTGTTTGGTTTGAGTGTTTTTTTCCAAGATAGCATGTGCACATGTGGGAATGGTAAAACACTCACTCTGCTTTGCCTTTCTCTGCTAAACTGCCTTCCTAATAAGAGGCAGCAATACCATGTAAAACCCAACAGAAATGCCCTAACCCCCGTGCCAGCTTGTCTGGCTGAAAGGGGGGGGCACTGCGGGTGAGGGGGGTGAGAGGACATGTGGGCCTGTCATTGATGCACCCCAGTGGCACCACCAGGTAGGGAGGGGCAGGCTGAGTTGCTTTAAGCTCAGCCCCCTCCCAATCTCAGCTCTCTTGCTCACGCAGCTAGAGAGACTGACGCAGCTAGAGAGACTGACCTGAAGCAACGGCTGACTCCTGCCTCCTCGACGGAGACCTGCTTCGTCGCTCCCTATTGCTCCATGTGACCTCGTCTCTCCGCTTTTCTCCCACCGGTGCTTGCTGCGCCTTCAGGGGCAGTGGTGCACACTTCGGCAGCTCACGCCCCCCTCACCTCGCTGCTCACTGGTGGATGCAGACCTCTCCTGCCGGTGCTTGCTGCCTCACAGGGGCACCAGTGCTCACGCCCCTCGCTTCACTCACCGGCGGCCACGGCCCTCTCCTTGTCCCTCTGCCACCGGTGTTTGCCACACCTACTGGGGCACCGGCGCTCACGTCAGCGGTGCACGCACCCCTTGCCTCCCTGTTTGCCGGCGGCTGCGGCCCTCTCTCGCCACGCCTCCAGGGGCACCGGCATTCACGTCAGTGGTGCATGCGCCCCTTGCCTCGCTGTTTGCCAGCGGCTGCGGCCCTCTCTCACCACTCCTCCAGGGGCACCGGCACTCACATCAGCGGTGCATGCACCCCTTGCCTCGCTGTTTGCTGGCGGCTGCAGCCCTCTCTCGCCACGCCTCCAGGGGCACCGGCACTCATGCTGGTGGCACGCGCACCCCTCGCCTCTCTGCTCCCCAGCGGACGCGATGGGCAGCCCATCTCTTCCCAGCAGCTGTGCCTCGCTGCTGTGGGGAGGCAGTGATCCTGCTGGGTGACACATGTGGCGCGTACCTCCTCCCCTCACTGGCCACCAACTAGGGGGAGTCTCTCCCAGGCCATTCACCCTTGGCCTTTTCCTTGCCTGGGGGAGGGAGGCGTTAACTGGTCTGCGATCGCCAGGCCTCTGGCCCACAGATCCCCTTCTGCCTGCCCTTGTCCTACAGCAGGGGGCTAGAGGTGCCACCCCTGTTGACTTGGGGGCCCATCAGGGTAGCCCTGGCAGGGATCTCCTGCAGTGGGTTTAGGCCCCTGCCCACACTTAGTGCTTTACAAGGGCTGGCCTGTGTAGTGATTGAGTGTTGTACTGGGAACAAGGATCCTGGTCCTTGTTTCTCGTTTTTCCTGGTATTAGGTTACCTTGGGGCAAGCACCGACCCCTAAGCTCACCTTTCCTACATCATGCCCCCAAGAAGGGCCAGGGAGGGAAGAAGGGAAGGGGTAGGGCCCCGCGTCCCCCCTCCAAGAGACCGCGGCCTAGGCCCAACTCTGAGTCCAAGGAGGAAGCAGGCCCAGTGCTGGCATCAATCCTTGCTTGCCTGGAAGCTGCTGAGCATTCCTCAGGAATCCCTCCACCTCCCCCGGTCAGGCCTAAGAAAACCACGGCAGTCCAACCCAAAATAATGTGACAGCAGATTCAACACTCGCTACTACTTTCTATTTTAGCACATCTGGATGCCGTTGAAGCTTCCACCTCCTCCTTGCCAGCTCGTCCCGAGAGCGCACTGCCCCCAGAGGAGCTCCTCTCTCCTGTGACTTCCTCACCTTCTGTGACCCAAGCGACGCCATCCGCTTTGCCAGTTGGGGATCAGAACACAACCACATTGGGTTCAGGTGAGACCATTGAGGCCTTTGCACCTCATTTCGCCTGGCCAGGCATGGGGCGTATCCATCTGTGGGGATGGATGCCTTGATTTACCTCTCAGGGGTGGCCATTCCCCCCATTTCCACTGCCTCCAGTCACGGCAGCCCCCACAACTGGTACTCCTCAGCCCATGCCTCCGGTCACGATTCCCAGTTCATCTGCACATTTAGCTGACTCTCCTACTTCTGTGGGGCTCAGCACCTCACCCCTCTCGCTGGTGTCTATGGGAGACTCCTCCCTTATACCCATGCCACCACTCCAGTCCCAGCCGCTTAACTTCGCTTGTGCCTGCGTTTGGCAAGGACCCACTGGATCGGCTCAGGACCCCTTGCCCCCCTGCCACTCCCCCCACCAGCATCCCAGATGCCTCTGGCTGATCCATATGCTAACCTTGGAAGGGGAGCCATGCCCACGGGTGCTACTTCTTCCCCTATTGGCTTCCACCTGACTGTTGCCACTAGGAAAAAAAAATGTGGGGGGAATATATAGATGTCTTTTCCCTGCTCTTTCGGGGGCCCCGAGGCAAGGATAGGATCTGCGATAAGGAACCTGATCGGAGTAAGGGTCGTAAGGTGCCGTGCCCCTGGGCAAACTGGCTGCCAGGCTTCTTAATTTACGCTGGTATCCTACAACAGAAATTCCCCGAGAGGGGTTGGGTCCTCACCAAATATCTGGATATAATATACAGGGCCTACACTGAGTATGAAGAGAGTGTATGGCTGGCCTATGATGAGGCCTTCCACTGAAGGGTCACCATCGACCCTTCCATGCGCTGGGATCTAAAGGACCAGGACCTTTGGCTCCAGTTTATGACCTCTTCCAGGCTGGGCTTCAGCAACAGATGGGACAGAGGCCACATTCTCGCTAAGCTGTCTCCCACAATGGCCTCCAGGCCTATTGCAGGTAGGGATGTACGAAAGTGACTTACCTGTTCATGGATAATGTTGATGGTGGGGGGGGAGGCATACCATCCCTCCCCCCGGGATCCTCACCGGGGGGGGAAGCGCTCTGTTCCTCCCCCCGGAATCCTCAAATGGCTGGCTGTGCTCCGCGGCAGCTCCGCGGAGCAGCCAGCCAGGCCCGGCCAGGCCAGAGTCATCTGCAGCCGGATTTCCGGCCACGGAGGGCTCTGGGTATTAAAAAAAAACAAAAAAACCCACGTATGCAAATGGCAGCGGCTATGGCCACCGCCATTTGCGTTCCTTCTTTTTGGCCATCTTAATCTACATAAATATTTACGTAGATTATGACGGCAAAAATCAAGGGGAACGCAAATAGCGTAGCGGGAGCTGCCGCAGAGCACAGCTGGCCGTGGAGGATTCCGGGGGGGAGGAACGGATCGCCTCCACACCCCCATCGAGGATTCCGGGGGGGGATGGAACACCTCCCCCCCCACCATCAACATAATCTGTGGAAAGGTAAGTGACTTTCATACATCCCTAGTAGGGAGAAGGCGCTCCGGGGCTTTCTGGTCCTACGTTCGCAATATGCCCGCTACTTTATAATGCTTTTCTTCACCTTCCCTGATGTTTTATTCTTTAGATTGGATTCGACCTATGCCAGTATGGGTGCTCATTTGTGGACACAGTATGGTGTTTTGGGCTGCTCAAAGGGCTTCTACATTGGCCTTTGGATCCCAGCTGCAGTTTCCCCAACAGGAGTTGATACAGTGGCTTGGCCAGCAGGGTATGCGATGGGACTCACTCCTTCCCACCCTGTTTCATCAAGGTTTGGTCAGATTTCCTCCACAGGTCCTGGTGCTGCACCTGGGAGGGAACGACCTGGGTTGCAAGTCGGGAAAGGGTAGGGATGGCAGAGAATTCCCCCACGGATTCCAGTGAGGCTGGATTCTTTAGAATCCAGCCCCCCAGAATCCATGGCAGAACGGTCTCCTGCCCCCCGCCCCCCCGCAGAATCCCCCTGGGATGGCACTTACCTGAGGCAGATTCAGTGGCAGCGGTAGTGGTGGCGGCTGGTCTCCTGACCGGCCACAGCTGGGCTGCTGTGGCCGCCATTGCTATCCTTGCAGCTGTGATAGGCTACGTAAGTATTTACGTAGCCTATCACAGCTAACCCCCCCAAAAAGAAAACCAGCGTACGCAAATGGCGGCAGCTACGGTGGCCGCCGTTTGCGTTCCCTATTTTTCGCCGTTCTAGCCTACGTAAATATTTATGTAGGCTAGAACAGCGAAAAATAGGGAACACAAATGGCGACCGCCGTAGCCCCTGCCATTTGCATACGCTGGGGCTTTTTTTTAGGGGGGTAGCCGTGATAGGCTATGTAAATACTTATGTAGCCTATCATGGCAGACTGGTGGGACACAAATGGCGGCCGCTACGGCGGCCGCCATTTGCATCCACACCAGCCCATCTGTGGCTGGAAATCCGGTTGTGGACAGCCCTGGCTGGCTGCTCGATAGAGCCGCTGCAGAGCACAGCCAGCCAGGCAGGATTCTGGGGGGGAGGACCAGATTGCCTCCCCCCCATCGAGGATTCTGGGGGGAGGGAAGGAGCACCTCTCCCCCCACCGTGAATCAATCTGTGAAAAGGTAAGTGAGTTTCGTACATCCCTAGGAAAGGGCTTGGTCGAGCAGGCATTGGTCGATTTGCAGATGGTCTGGCATTGTTGGCCGGGGGTGACCATATTGTGGTCCTTGATGCTCCTGAGAATCAAGTGGAGGGCGCAGAGTAATGCTGCCATGGAACGGACTCGGCGGAAGGTGAACAGAGAACTGGAATGTGGGCTGTCAGAACATGGCGACGGGTGCATCACCCACCAGGGAATTCTGTGGACAAGGAGGGAGCTTTACAGGCAGGACGGTGTCCACCTGTCGGACGTAGGGAACTACATATTTCCATTTGATCTGCAAAGGGGCCTGAGGGAAGTTCTTCTGAGGAGGTGGGGGGAGCTTCACAAGCACTAGGCTTGTAACTCCTGTGGCAGCTAGGATAGGAAAAAGCAGAAAGAGATTAGGGATGGTGTGCATGCAGAGGCATCTTATGGTGACAGGTGATGCCTGAGGCCCCCCGAATGGGTTGTGCGGTTCGGCGGGGCGATAACGGTTGCCTGGGAGACCAACCCTCCTCACTCACCCAGGTGTTGTGCAGCACCGAGTTGGGGGTGACAGGGGAAGGTCTACCTCCCCCAGAAGGGGCAGTCTGGAGGGATGGCAAGATCACCGCCACCCCTCAGGCTGGGTGTGTTTTCTCCCAAGAAGTGCCAGCTAGCCACTGACACAGTTAAATGCCCATCCTCGTTACCCCTTTGCAGAGATTTTCAATAAATGTGGCCCAAATTTCAACCCAAACTTATTGTCTGTGTCTTGTTTGACCCATCTCCGCTCGCAAATGCCCTAACCCCAGCACCAGCTTGTCTGACTGAAAGGGGGGGGGCATTGTGGGTGGGTGGGGTGAGAGGACATGTCTGCTAGTCATTGGTGCACCCCAGTGGCACCACCACACAAGGAGGGGCTGGCAGAGTTGCCTTAAGCTCTGCCCCCCTCCCATCCTCAGCTATCTCACTCACGCAGCTCCCTCCCACCCTCCCTTAAGCAGTCTGGGTTTCTTACCAGTTTTCCTTTTTGGAGCCATGTTGGCTCACAGTTCAATTGGCCTGTTACCTGGAGTCTTTTTGCCTACTTCACACTGTTATTGGGATAGGGTGTGTCCTGTAGGTGAATTAGGTTCAATCTCATCGGTCACGTTTTATTTGGCAGCTAGGACAGGCAAAAGCAAAAAGAGATTAGGGATGGTGTGCATGCAGAGGCACCTTATGGTGACAGGTGACGCCTGAGGCCCCCCGAACAGGTTCTGTGGCTCGGCAGGGGAATAAGGGATGCCTGGGAGATAAGGATGGACAAAAGTCCCTTACCTGGTCACGCAGCTTGCTTCGCGGTGGGGGGGAGGCGCTTCGGTTCTCCCCCCGAAGTTCTTGGTGGGGAGGAGGCGCCCCGGCCCACCCGGCCAAAATTCAGGCCAGGGGGGAAGCGCCCCATCCCTCACCACCAAAATTCAGGCCGGGGGGGAGCGCCCCATCTCCCCGGCTGCGAAATAAAAGAAGTAAATTAAAAAAAAAACACGTGATAGGCTACGTAACGATTTACGTAGCCTATCATGGCTAGATTTTCAAATTTTCAATCTACGCTATTTGCGTTCCCCTTATTTTCGCCATCTTAGTCTATGTAAATGTTTACATAGACTAAGACGTGCCAAAATAAGGAACGGAAATGGTGCCGCCCATGGGCGCCGCCATTTACGTACACACGTTTTTTCTTTTGTTTTTTTAATCACCCGTGATAGGCTACATAAACATTTACATAGCCTATCATGGTGTTTTTTAAAAATTTAACCGTGATAGGCTACGTAAATCTTTATGTAGCCTATCACGTTGTTTTTTTAAAAAAGAAAAACCTGGAAATGGCGGTGGCAGCAGCCAGTCGGAAGACCGGCCGCCGCAGCTGCTGCCAAACCGCTGCCGCAGCTGCCACCGCAGCTGCTGCTGCCAGGAAGATCCACCCCAGGTAAGTCCCATCCCGGGGGGGTGGCGGGGAGGTGGTGGGCCATTCCGCCACCGATTTCGTGGGGCCGAATGCGCTGGCATTCGGCCTCCCCAAGATCCGTGGCGGAACTTTCGTACATCCCTAAGATCTACCTCCCCTAGAAGGGGCAGTCCGGAGGGATGGCTAGATCACTGCCACCCCTCAGGCTGGGTGTGTTTTCGCCCAAGAAGTGCCAGCTAGCCGCTGACACAGTTAGATGCCCGTCCTAGTTACCCCTTTGCAGAGATTTTCAATAAATGAAATGTGGCCCAATTTTCAACCCAAACTTGTTTTCTGCGTCTTCTTTGACCGATCTCCATTCGCAAATAACATCCACAACCTCCTTCAGCACTCAGGAAAGTGATTCATTTGGCTCTTGAAACTTGAACTCATTTAAAGTAGCTAAGTACACTCTATGTGTTTACTTATTCTGGCCTACAAATCCCTCCATATATTGTTTGTTCCACTTGCTCCAGGTTGAACAAAATTCCCCTAGGAAAACTGAGGCAAAAGAAGAGCTGAATAGTTCAGCCATCATCTCTCCATCTCCTGTTAACAATTTAGCATCTTCCCTAAGCAGCACAACGATCTTCCCTCCACCAAACAAGCCTTAAAACTCCCAGGGTCCCAGGTGTTTACTTTTGGTAGTGTGGGAGTTCGCTATCAGATGTGGGGTGGGTAACACCCCCAAAGTGAACATCATTGTTAAATAACAAAGTTTACAATTTTACTGAAGAAAAATGTCAATAGGAAAAAGTGTTGAAATCTGAATGGACACCCCTCCCCCCATATGAGTAATGGAATAATAATTTAGTGTGAACCACTTAGAGATTTTATGATATTGAGCAGTATAGAGGTACTATAAATAAATAATCAATCAGGGATAAGTGCAGCCAGCTAACCTAATTAGATTGTGTCCCTGTTTTACCCAAGTCCCTTACCCAGACACTATCTACTGTCATTGGTCTAGCTCTGTCAACCAGTTATCCAGTTCCAGCAGCTCTGATCTTCCTTCTTTCTGTCTCTCGCTTCCTGACTTCTCTGTCTCTCTTCTCTGCTTTTCTGCCTTAGACTTTTATCTCTTTACACACACCCCTTTCCTCTCAACTTCAACCCATCAGGAGGGCAGTTTCTTGTTTATTTCTGCAAAGTAAATGTCAATTTGTGGAGTTAAAACATGTTCTCTCTCTTCCTGTGAACTTCTGTTGAGCTTTATAATATTCTGGCTTCCTGAGCAATCCTCCTGACCTCTACATTCTAACTTAACTTTTGACCTCGAACTATTAATCTTTTGGATTAAATTGACTAGTGTGTATGCATGCATGCACATGCGTACATGCATGTGCACACATGCGCGCACGCACACACACACACACAAAGATTTAACCCTATAATATCCTAAAATCAAACTAACTACAGAAAGGAAAGACAGTTCTATTCCTTCACACGCAAACTGATCTCAGCTCACTGGGAAGGCAGGTTCAAGCCTTTCCACCCTTTTGTGTTGAGATGAGGAGTTTTTGTGCATGCATGAGTGTGCATGTACATGCATCTGTTTTCCTGCATGCATACATACATATGTATGTTCATGTGGTCAAGGCACCCAGGCACCCATTGTGGCATGCGGCCATCTGTGTCAAAATGGTTGTCCAACCCTGGCTTAGAGGTTGCATTTTAGAAATTATGAGTGTTGTGGCTGAAATAGGAACACAGAAAACTGTCTTATAACACCTCAGATCACTTGTCTATTTAGTTTATTATTAACTTTTCACATTGACAGTAGCTCTCTGGTTTGTCTGACAGAGGCCTTTCACATCACCTTATCTCAGAAACTTTGAAGTGGAGATGCCAAGGATTGAACCTGGGACCTTCTACATGCAACGCAT
This sequence comes from Heloderma suspectum, assembly GCF_057233095.1. Lineage (NCBI taxonomy): Eukaryota > Metazoa > Chordata > Lepidosauria > Squamata > Helodermatidae > Heloderma > Heloderma suspectum. The sequence goes on from NC_139461.1 coordinate 179,991,810, forward strand.
GTGTTCTGTCACTGAGTTATGTCACCTCTTACGATAACTGTTGTTGTCATGCTGGTCTTTACAGCCAGGTATTTCAAAAGCCCAGGGTATGGTCAAACACCTACTGATCCTTTATAGTATATTCTGTTCCCTTCAAGGACTCCTTTCATATGCCCAAGAACAAGTGCATTACAAACTAGGGATGAGTGAATCTGTCAAGTTTGAGCTCGTCAAGGTTCTTCTTTTTCCACTACAAACTCATTCTGACAGAGGTCCACACTGGCTTTTTCCCATAAAGAAATTTATGCTCTCTTTTTTTCATAATACATGTGAATTTTTCAAAAGTACACTTTTCTGTACACATGTATGCATCCATTGACTAAAACATGCTTTGCACATTTTTAATATACACATTTTTCAGTGCACATTCTTCAAATGTGTGCATGTTTGCTAGTGATTTTTTCTTTTATTTTGTGAAACACATCACAAATGTGGAAATGTATGGATTTCTAAGGACAAATTCCATTTCAGTCCATGTTTAGTTCTTGGAGGTACAAATTGGGTTATCCCACATAAAAATGTGAAGCCACCTAATTTCTCACCCATCCCTAGTACAAATCCACAGAAAATGCTGACTTCTTAAAATAAACCAAAGGTCTCACTTTTCTTGAACACTTCAACAGCAGACTCTCCTTCCTCTGCATCCTTTGTGTAGAAGTGATAGATGCAGCCACGTTAAAGAGACAGGGTGTGCAACCTCACAGCTAACAAAATGCGACAGTCTTCTTCACCCAGAGGTGTACAATATGGCTCAAAGGTGACCCAGAGGGAGGCTGCTTTGGTGGAACATGTCAATGTAATGTTTTGCATTTGGGTTTTGGGGGCTCATTTATTTCAGGAGCACCTCAAAACTGTTGAAGTCCCTTAGATGATTGATTGCCAACCTTCTATTATTAGTCATAGCTTGATTGTTCATATTGCAAAAAGCTTGCAATTAAGAGTGTGCAATAGAAAGTAGCTGAAATAAAGGCTCAACATTATTATTTTAATAATAGTGATGTATTTAGTGTAATTGGGCTTTATTAGTCATGCTTTCCATTTTCAATATTTTAAATGCCCACTTAAAGGAAAGCCCAGGATTGTTTTCACTTCAATCATGAAGTGTATTCAAAGAAGCAGTAGTCAAGTTAGCAGGTTCTCAAGAAAAGAAGAGCCTTCTCTTCTTCGGTGTGTTCCAGAAGGATTCTTTGTGTGACACAGAAGTCCTAATGGTTCAATGGATGGCCATATGTGGAAACAAACTCATGACAAGTGGTTCCCCTTGGCAGTCGGGGAATTTCTTGAGCTTCCTGGAGGAAAGGTGGATTATAAATTTCCTAATGAAATAAAGTGTGTGTGTGTGTGTGTGTGTGTGTAGCATAGCAGCAAATTGAACACTGGTATACCTATTGCTGGACTATAAGGAAGGCTGAGCGCCGAAGAATTGATGCTTTCGAACTGTGGTGCTGGAGAAGACTCTTACTAGTCCCCTGGACTGCAAGGAGGTCAAATCAGTCCATCCTAAAGGAAATCAACCCTGAGTGCTCATTGGAAGGACAGATAATGAAGCTGAAGCTCCAATATTTTGGCCACCTAATGCGAAGAGAAAACTCCCTGGAAAAGACCCTGATGCTGGGAAAGACTGAAGACAAAAGGAGAAGGGGACGGCAGAGGATGAGATGGCTAGATAGCATCACGGATGCAATGAATATGAACTTGAGCACGCTCCGGGAGAGAGCGCAGGACAGGAAGGCCTGGCGTGCTATGGTCCATGGGGTCACGAAGAGTCGGACATGACTGAACGACTGAACAATACCTATTGCTGTTCGCCAGTCACTCTGTTGCTGCCACCTCCTCTCATCCTCCTGCTGGGGAATGAAGTGTGTTTCAGCCAGTTGCCTGAGATAGGCTGCTTTCAGCTCAGGCACTCAGCTGTACGATACCACCTAGCAGCAGCAGGAGAAAGTAGCAGTAGCAAAGGAGTACAAAAGGGTCAGGTGTGCCTGACATGCCTGCAGGCATGCCTGTAGCTGCATGCCTAAGACAGAATTTGTGCAGCCTCCTCTCAGCTCAGACAACCACTGCGGGGTGCTTCTTTTCCCAACAGCAGGAGGGAGAGATGAGAGCAAAGGAGTGACCAACCAGTGACTGTAGCATTCACTCCCCTGACATGCTCTAGCCAGACATATATCAAGAAGGAGAACTACAAGTGAACACACTGTTCTCTGAGCCTCTTTTCCTCTCTGTTAGAGATGTATGGGACTGTAGCTGTGATGCAGATGAGAATGTGCATCCGCCATCCCTGGCCGCTACCAGTCAGTATTATTCATACATCACTAGTTGTGCACAATATGTTGTGGTCTGGAACTAAATCATGGGCTCAATCCAGCTAACATTATAACAAAAGGAGTCCTTGTAGGACATTGCAGGTCCAGCATCAGGGGTTGGCATTGTTTTGCATCTTCCAAAGCTCACAAAGGGCCCACTACCACCCCCAGAGTAGCCTGTTTCTACTACTTGTCCTTCTTTGTGTTGATCCCTGCTCACCTGCCCTCTCCAAGTGAGTGTGGCAGTGTGCAGGGACTCAGCTGTAAGGTGACAAGGGCAAGTAGGAGCAGCAGTAGCCTCTGCTTGCATTGTCCAGAGGGACGGGATAAGTGAATGGGCAGGAACAGCAGTATGGGGAGGGGATTAGTGGCAGCTGGTGACTTCAGTTCCAGAGGGACTGTGATTCCATTCAGGGTTTTAGTTACAACCAGCCAAAGCAGTAACAGTGCTATCCAAGGTGCTGAACTCATTTTGAATAGCACCTTTCAGCACCTTGGATAGTGCCATTAGAGGTTTGGCTGGTGGTAACTAAAACCCTGAATGGAATCACAGCCCCTCTGGTGGACTACTCCAGAAGGGGAACACTTAAAGGCATCTTACTCCAAAATCTGGAGAAAGCACTTCAGAACTGTATTCAGAACTGTTCAGTAAATTGAAGGTTAATGTTTTAGGACAATCATCTACTTCCTAGTGGTACCTGAACAATAAAATCTGCTAGAGCTATTCTAAGTTGACTATGGTGAGCAGAACCCTCTGGCCAACAGGGAGCCTATGCATGTTCACTCAAAAGTAAAGCCAGCTATGTCCAAGGAGACTGACCCCCAAGTAAATGGGTATAGTATTTCAGCCCCAGTTCTAATTATTTGTATTGGAATAACATTTTTCCTAAAAGCATATGGCAACAATTAAGTGAATCACAACAATTACTTAACATTCCATGGCACTGTGGTTCTTTTCACACATTTCAGAGCAAGCCTGAGCTTTACAGTGAGTGTACACTTAACAGGAAACTGCCGACAATTCTGGCTCACTGGTGAGTGTACCTACGTAGGGATGGCGGAGAATTTCTCCCCGAAACTTCAGGGGGCCGAGCGCCAACCGAGCTATTTGCGTTGCCCTTATTTTCGCCGTAGTCTACGTAAACATTGACGTAGACTACAGCAACTAAATAAGGAACGCGAATGGCGGCTCCCTATGGGGGCCGCCATTCGCGTACGCGCTTTTTTTTTTTTAAAGTCACCCGTGATAGGCTACGTGACAATTCACGTAGCCTATCACGGCTGACTTTCCAGATCTAGCCGTGATAGGCTACGTGAATCGTCACGTAGCCTATCAGGGGACGTGTTTGTTTGTTTGTTTTTACTTTCGTGTTCGCGGCCGGGCGAGGCGGGAAGCCTCCTCCCCGGCCTGAATTTCGGCCGGGCGAGGCGGGAAGCCTCCCCCCCCCGGCCTGAACTTCGCGGGGGGAGCAGCGAAGCGCTCCCCCCACCACGAAAAAGCTGCGAGAAAAGGTAAGTGACTTTCGTTCACCCCTACCTACGTGATGAGCATGCTTTTAATATATATGTGATGTTCAGACTTCACATTTTTAAGGTACAGTTTAAAACATATTAGTCATGCAGCTAAAACATGTGAAGAATCCATTAGGTTCAGATTCCACCTAATCAATTGGAGTACACAAAAGTTAACTTACCCATGCCCTAAAAGAAACAGCTTTGCCTCCAGTGGAATTTACAACCAGTGTATGTCTTGGATTATTGCATGTCACTATTGCTGCTTATGATATGGGCATGTTATGTCCTTTCAGCACAGGCTGTTTGTAGTTCTGCACACTTTCTGGGAACAGCTGGAACAGTCAGATAATAGAGAACTGCCCTCACCTCACCATTTTTGGCATAAGTCCAACTTCTCTTAGAAAGCTGCTGGAATGGAATGGGTCTTTGGTTATTTGTATGCAGTGCTATGAGTCTTCTAGTCTGTTACTATCAGGTAATCTGCCTTTTATTTATCTTGAATAATCCCTTCCTCTTTGCTTTCTCTTGCCTTTTGCTAGGTTGGTGTATGTGCCCTTGAAAGGGCAAGCGCTTCTCAAGGCTTTTGAGGTTAAGAATGTAAGCAGATCTCATATATGCAGAAATCTTAAAAGGTGAAGAGGATAAACACAAGCACATTGTCAAGGTGTGCATTTAGCCCTTGGCGCACAGCTGCAGTGATCTAAAACATTTTGAAGATGATGGATCATTTTAGTCCAAATATGCCTCTTGGCTGTTAAATACAACTGTTGTTAACACTTGGTTACAATACCTTTGTAAGGTTGGTATTGATATTTCAACTCTGCCTGCAAACAACTGAGGCTGAGGGCCAAACTACATATTACCTTATCTTTGTAATTCCGGCCTTAAGTGTAGGGTTTCCCCCGCCCCACAAAGCATGATCCCGGTGGGTGGGGGTCTGACTCAAATTGAAAACTTAGCATTGGGTGTAGGGGTCCCCTTGGACCTGGAATTTGCACTGCCAAAAAGTTCCATTTGTTTCAATGGGACATTCTTTGGCAATGCAAGTTGCTGGTGTGTTGACCCTAGTCTAGATTGGGACCACAGAGGGAAGTAAAAGGTTAACATTACCACTACCACCAGCAGCCGGTATTTCTGTTCAAAAGCTGGTCCCTACACTAGTGATTGGGTAGGGATGGCAGAGAATTCCACCACGGATCTCGGTGAGGCTGGATGCCAGTGCATTTGGTCCCCCAAAATCTGTGGCGGAATGGCCTGCCACCCCCCCGGCCCCCTGCGGATCCCCCCCAGGACAAGACTTACATGGGGCAGATCTTCCGGGTGGTGGCGGCTGCGGCGGCTGGTCTGCCAACCAGCTGCCGCCGCCGCCACTTGCAGTCTTGTCGGGGTTGGGTTTGTTTTTTTTTTACAAGACGTGATAGGCTACGATAGGTTACATAGCCTATCACGTCTGGCTTAAAAAAAAAATGCGTATGCAAATGGCAGTGGCCAGCTACGGCCGCCGCCATTTCTGTTCCTTATTTTTGGCCATCTTAGTCTACGTAAATATATACGTAGACTAAGACGGCGAAAATAAGGGGAACGCAAATAGCATAGCGGACGCTATTTCCGTTCCCCCTTATTTTACATAGACTAAGACATCTACGTAAATATTTACGTAGACTAAGACCGCCAAAAATAAGTAACGCAAATGGTGGCGGCCGTAGGCACCACCATTTGCATACGTGCATTTTTTGGATTTTTTTAAGCCAGACGTGATAGGTTACATAAGTCTTTACGTAGCCTATCACAGCTGACTACAGGGACGCAAACGGCGGTGGCTATGGCTGCCGCCATTTGCATCCCTGCTAGCCAGCGGCCAGATGTCCGGCTACTGCGGAGCCAGCTGGTGGCTCCGCAAAATCCCCACGGAGCGGAGCCGGCCAGCGAGGATTCCGGGGGAAGGGACGGAACGCCTCCCCCCCCCCCAGCAGAACCCAGCGGAGCCAGGTAAGGGGACTTTCGTACATCCCTATGATTGGGGGAGGGGAGAATCCTGCACTGAAGGTCTGAACTATGCAGCTAAGGTAATATGTAGTTTGGCCCAGAGATTTGGAGATGGACCAATGGGTAAAATGAAAGAAACCAACTGATCTTCAGTTGATCTTCAACTGATCAACTGAATGATCTTCAGTACTGACTTGGTGACCCACTTGCGAGCGGAGATGGGTTAAAAAAGATGCAGACAACAAGCTTGGGTTGAAAATTGGGCCACATTTATTGAAATACTTGCAAAGGGGTAACTAGGACGGGCATCTAACTGTGTCAGTGACTAGCTGGCACTTCTTGGGCGAAAACGCACCCAGCCTGAGGGGTGGCGGTGATCTCGCCACCCCTCCGGACTGCCCCTTCTGGGGGAGGTAGACCTTCCGGTGTCACCCCCAACCCGGTGCCACACAACACCTGGGTGAGTGAGCAGGGTTGGTCTCCCAGGCAACCCTTATCCCCCCGCCGAGCCGCACAACCCGTTTGGGGGGCCTCAGGCGTCACCTGTCACCATAAGGTGCCTCTGCATGCACACCATCCCTACTCTCTTTCCTGTTTTGCCCATCCTAGCCACCAACTGGAATGTGACCGATGATATAGACCGTATTCCCTTACAGGACACACTCGACCCGCATAACAGTGTGATGTAGGCAAAAAAGACTCACAGTCATAGGCCAATCGAACTGTGAACTAAAAAATTCCTACATGGCTCCCAAAGGGGCAACCGGCAAGAAACCCACACTGCTTAGGGGAGGGTGGGAGGGAGCTGCGTTGAGCCAGAGAGCTGAGATTGGGAGGGGGGATGAGTTTAAGGCAATTCAGCCTGCCCCTCCTTGCATGGTGGTGCCACTGGGGTGCACCAATCAGAGGTCCTTATCAGAGTCATCCCACCTACCCGCAATGTCCCCCCCTTTCAGCCAGACAAGCTGGCGCCGGGGTTAGGGCATTTGTGAGCGGAGATGGGTTAAAGAAGACGCAGACAACAAACTTCGTTTGAAAATTGGGCCACATTTATTGAGATACCTGCAAAGGGGTAACTAGGACGGGCATCTAACTGTGTCAGTGGCTAGCTGGCACTTCTTGGGTGGTGTCTTCACCCTCACCCAGCCTGAGGGGTGGCAGTGATCTTGCCATCCCTCTAGACAGCCACTTCTGGGGGAGGTAGACCTTCCGGTGTCACCCCCAACCCAGTGCCGCACAACACCTGGGTGAGTGAGTAGGGTTGGTCTCCCAGGCAACCCTTATCCCCCCGCCGAGCCGCACAACCCGTTCAGGGTGCCTCAGGCATCACCTGTCACCATAAGGTGCCTCTGCATGCACACCATCCCTGAACTCTTTCAGCTTTTGCCCGTCCTAGCTGCCACAGGAGTCACAAGCCTAGAGCTTGTGAAACTCCCCCCACCAGTGCAGAAGAACTTCCCACAGGCCCCTTTGCAGATCGGACAAAAATATGTCATTCCCTATGTCTGACAGGTGGACACTGTCCTGCCTGTAAAGCTCCCTCCTTGTCCACAGAATTCCCTGGTGGGTGATGCACCCATCGTCATGTTCTGACAGCCCCTGTGCCAGTTCTCTGTTCACCTTTCGCTGGGCCTGTTCCATGGCAGCGTTACTCTGTGCCCTCCACATGATTCTTGGGAGCATCAAGGACCATAATATGGTCACTCCTGGCCAATCATGTCGGATCGTCTGCAGATAGACCAAAGCCTGCTCGACCAAGCCTTTTCCAGGCTTGCAGCCCAGGTCGTTCCCTCACAGGTGCAACACCAGGACCTGTGGGGGGAAACTGACCAAACCTCAATGAAAGAGTGTGAGAAGAAGAGCATCCCATCGCATACCCCACCAGCCGAGCCATTGTATCTCCACCTGTTGGGGAAACTGCAGCCGGGATCCGAAGGCCGACGTAGAAGCTCTGCAAGCAGCCCAAAACACCATACTGTGCCCACAAATGAGCACCCATACCAGCATAGGTCGAATCCCATCTAAAGAATAAAACATTGGGGAAGGCAGAAACAACATTATGAAGTATCAGACAACTTGCGAATGTAAGACTGGAAGGCCCTGGAGCGCCATCTCCCTACAGCCCTCACTTGCTTAGATGAAAAACCTATGGCAGCTGCCGTAGAGGCCGCCCCAATGCGGAAAGAGTGGGTCCCAAAATGATAATGACCTAAACCCAGTATGGATAAGGCCGACTTAGTGACTGCCCAGAATTGGAACTTTGTCAGTGGTGAACCGTCATTATGGCAGAATAGGGAACCCTCACTCACCCCGCGGTGTCCCAGGAAAACCTGCAAGGCCCTTACAGGGCATAACTCCTCAGCCTGGGCCCAGCTAAGGGCCACCAATTCATTCTTTGCCAGACTGGTTGGTTTTTGACAGTTGAATATGGAGGTGAATCAGGTTGGGATGGACCTGGAGATCGGAGTACCTTAAGGCCCTCCTGGTGGAGTCAGATTTGGAAGCCCAGACCAGTTCCAAAATCCTAAGGGCCCCAAAGAAGGCTGTTAAAACTGCAGCATGAAAGAGGGAGGCTTGGTATGGAGAAGAGCAAATGGAGGGCCACAATCCCTGGAGCCCTAGAAGGATAACTGGAGACAAAGGATGCCTGGAATCTGACAGGGCAGGAGTAGGGATGTCAGAGAATTCCGCCACGGATCTCGGTGAGGCCAAATGCCAGTGCATTCAGCCCCCCAAAATCCGTGGCGGAATGGCCTGCCACCCCCCCACCCACTGCGGATCCCCCCCAGGACGAGACTTACCTGGGGCGGATGTTCCAGATGGCGGCAGCTCCAGCAGCGGCTTCGGCAGTGGCGGCGGCTGGTCTTCTGACCAGCTGCCGCCACCGCCATTTGCAGATTGCAGTCTGTTTTTTTTAATTTGTTTTTTTCCCCATAGACGTGATAGGCGAAGTAAAGACTTATGTAGCCTATCACGTCTGGGTTAAAAAAACAAAAAAACAAAAATGTGTATGCAAATGGTGGTGGCTATGGCCGCCGACATTTGTGTTCCTTATTTTTCGCCATCTTAGTCTACGTAAATATTTAATAAATAAGGAACGCAAATGACAGCAGCCGTAGCCGCCGCCATTTGCGTACACGTTTTTTTTTTTAACCCAGATGTGATAGGCTACGTAAGTCTTTATGTAGCCTATCATGGCTGAATACAGGGACACAGGGAAGCAGCAGCAAGCAGTTACAGGGAGGGTGGGAACAGCGGGTGCGGAGGTGGGTAAAGCGGTTGGCTGGGGCCGCCGCCACCACCACCACCAGGCCTTCCCTGTAGACTTCTGCCTGGCAGACTGCCAGTCCCTGCAGGACCAGGCCCCCAGGTACCGAGCCAGCTGTGCTGCTCCATCTGCCCCTCCCTGGAGGGGCTACATAAGCTGGCTGGCTGAGGTGGCCTGGGAGAGCCAGGGCCTGCAGGAGAAGCCACCAGCACCACCGGGGAAGAGGTGTGCCTGCTGCTGCCAGGCCTGCTGCTGCCGCCACTGCCACCCCCACCCCCCCCACCACCAGGCCTTCCCTGTAGACTTCTGCCTGGCAGACTGCCAGTCCCTGCAGGACCAGGCCCCCAGGTATGAAGCCAGCTGTGCTGCTCCACCTGCCCCTCCCTGGAGGGGCTACATAAGCTGGCTGTCTGAGGTGGCCTGGGAGAGCCAGGGCCTGCAGGAGAAGCCACCACCACCACCACCACCGGGGAAGAGGCGTGCCTGCTGCTGCTGGGCCTGCTGCTCCTGCCTCTGCCGCTGTTGCCGCCGCCACCACCACCACCACCACCACCACCACCACCAGGCCTTCCCTGTAGACTTCTTCCTGGCAGACCACCAGTCCCTGCAGGACCAGGACCATGGGCCACCGCCATTTGCGTACGGGCTTTTTTTTTTTTTTTTCAAAGTCACCCGTGATAGGCTACGTGACAATTTACGTAGCCTATCACGGCTGACTTTGGAAATCTAGCCATAATAGGCTACGTAAATCGTTACGTAGCCTATCACAGGTGTGTTTTTTGTTTTTTGTTTACTTTTTTTTTTTGGAATGACGGCGGCGGCAGCCGGTTGGGAGACCGGCCGCTGCCCCTGACGAAACGCCGCCGGGACCCGCCGCCGAGAGGGACATTCGGCCACGGTAAGTCCCATCCCGGGGGGGAGGGGCGGTGGAGAATTTCCCCACCTATTTCGGGGGGCCGAATGCGTTGGCATTCGGCCTCCCAAAGATTCGTGGAGAAATTCTCTGCCATTCCTAGTCACCTGAAACCAGTGTGGACGTGCTCTGATCCCCAACTGGAAAACCAGAAGTTGTTGCTTGTGCCCTTGGAGAAGAGGAGGCCGTAGAAGGGAGGAGCTCCCCCGGGGGCGGTGAGCTATCCGGAAGAGCTGAGGAAGAGGAGGTGGAGGCGTCCAGATGAGCTGAAATAGAAAGTAGTAGTGAGCGTTGGGTCTGCTGTCATGTTCGCTTGGGCTGGACCACCGTGGGTTTCTTAGGGCTCGCCGGGGGAGGAGGATGGATCCCCGAGGAATGCTCAGCAGCTTCCAGATGAGTAAGAATTGATGCCAGTACTGGGTCTGCTTCCTCATCAGACTCGGAATCGGGCCTTGGCAGCAGTCTCTTGGGGGGGGGGAGGTGGGGCCCTCCCCTTCCATTTCTTTCCACCTTGGCCCTTCTTGGGGGCATGATGTAAAAAACTGAGTTAAGCTTGGCATGGTATTGGCAAGAAAGAGGCAAGGGCCCGGATCCCTGGACCCAATGCAACATTCCAACCACCACCCCTCTAAGTAAAGGCAGCAGGGGTCAGAGCCCACAGCAGGAGGCTCCAGTGAGGGCTACCCAACTGGGCACCCCAGGCAACAGGCAGCACCCCCCAGGCCTCGAGATCTGTGGACCCGAGTCCAAGGCCGAGGCAGAGAGGCCTGGGGATGGGAAAGTGGGGAGCGCTGCTGCTACTGCTGGACAGGAGGGCCGCCCTCCATGGCCGTCAGTGACTAGAGAGGTGAGCGCAGAGGAAGGGGGTGCGGTTGCTGCCCACCGCAAGCACCGGTGCCCCAAGAGGTGCGGCAAGGGCCCGCGGCCACTGGAGCTGCACCTGAGCATGGTCGCCCCCCCGCGAGTGCCCATGACCCAGGAGCCACGGCAGGAGCACAACAGGGAGCCGCGACTGTCAGCAAGCCGGAGGCGGGGGCGAGCGCGCCGCTGCCGCAAGAGCCCACGCTCCCAGGAGGCGGGAAGCACCGGTGCCAATAGGCACCATACCCGGGCCTGCATGACTGCCAGCGAGCAAGGAAGCGAGGGGAGGGTGGGCGCAACGCCGCCATAAGTGCCAGTGCCCTCGGAGGGCAGCAAGAGCCGGTGGCGACAGGCGCTGCGCCTGAGCGTGTGCCGCCGCCACCAACGCCAGCGCCCCCACTGGCACGTCAGGTGCAGGCCACAAAGGAGCTGCGCTCGAGTGTGCGTGCCCCCGCCGCAAGTGTCGGCAACCCTGGAGCCACGGGAAGCACCAGCGTGGAATCAAGGATCGGCGCGTTGATTGCACGCTGAGTCCAGGTGGCTGGAATAGGGATGTATGAAAGTCATTTACCTTTTCACTGATTCTGTTCATGGTGGGGGGGGAGGCGTTCCATCCCTCCCCCTGGAATCCTCAATGGGGGGGAGACGATCCGGTCCTTCCCCCCCAGAATCCTCGACGGACGGCTGTGCTCTGCGGCGGCTCCACGGAGCAGCCGGCCAGGCCCAGGCCAGGGCCGTCCGCAACCAGATTTCCAGCAGTGGAGGGCTCTGGGTAAAAAACAACAACAACAACGTGTACGCAAATGGCGGCGGCTATGGCCACCGCCATTTACGTTCCTTATTTTTCACTATCTTAGTCTACGTAAATATTTACATAGATTAAGACGAAGAAACGAAAGGGGAACGCAAATAGCGTACTGGGCGCTATTTGTGTTCCCCTTTCGTTTCTTCATCTTAGTCTATGTAAATATTGACGTAGACTAAGATGGCAAAAAATAAGGAATGCAAATGCATATGCGTTTTTTGGGTTTTTTTAAACCCAGACGTGATAGGCTACATAAGTCTAAAGTAACGCTCTTTGCATTCTCTATTTTTCGCCGATTTATCTTACAAAAATATTTACGTAGGCTAGAACGGCAAAAAATAAAGGAACGCAAATAGCGTCCACTACGCTATTTGCATTCCCCTTTTTTTTCACCATTTTATCTTACATAAATATTTACATAAGATAAATTGGCAAAAAATAGAGAACACAAATGGCAGCCGCCGTAGCTGCCGCCATTTGTGTACACTGCGTTGTTGTTGTTTTAGGTTAGCCATGATAGGCTACGTAAATTCTTACGTAGCCTATCATGGCTGTCTGGCTGGATGTAAATGGCAGCCGCTATGGCGGCCGCTATTTGCATCCTCACCAGGCCGTCCGCAGCTGGAAATCCAGCTGTGGATGGCCCTGGCCAGCTGCTCCATGGCCTGGCCATGGAGAGGAGTAGACCATCGAGGATTCTGGGGGGGAGGAGCGGATCGCCTCCCCCCCATCGAGGATTCCGGGGGGAGGGATGGAGTGCCTCCCCCCCACTGTGAAAGATTCCGCGAAAAGGTGTCTTTCGTACATCCCTAATTTCCAGAAAGCGCATATGTGAGGCTCAACCAATAGTTGACCAGCACAGGCAGAGCCTACCTCAACCACCCTGACTAACAGTCAGTCTCTCTCTCTCTCTCTCTCTCTCTCTCTGTGTCTCATGCGCGTGCACACACACACACACACAGAGGCACACCAACTTATTTAGAGGGATGTCTTGGAATCTTCTTAGGGTTAGGCATCACCAGCCCAAACTCTTATCAGATGAGATGTTGAAATGTTCTTTGTCCCAGACAATGAAGTGTTGAGGTAGGAGGAACATGGAGTAGTGCTGGTGACTTCTTTGGATCTCAGGCCCAATGTAGGTCAGCTGGAGATGATTTAAAATAAGGGAAGGTGTGATTTTCCAAGGGATTGTGTACCCAGGAAAATCCTAGAGACAGGAGGGCAAATTTCAGAGTTATATCTTCAGTTAAGTAGCTTTAGTACAAACCAACTAGTTTTATCTTCTATCCAGGATCCACAGGCAAAACTACATGACTTACCTGCTGAAAGCAGTCACAACCATCAGTAATGCACTACATGAGGAATTGGCCTTGGCAACTATGTAGCCTTGATTTATAGGTAATAAGTATTTATCTACCAGTTTCGGAAATGGAACTCTATTTGGTCTTGGTATGTTTATTTATGTTAAAATGAGCATAATTCTTTGTTTGGTGTGTGTTTATTGACTTTTTGCCAATGAACTACCTGGATTGATTCCCTGATAAGGACTTTAAAATGCCACTTTTTGAAAACATGCAGTGAAAAATCAATTAGAACTGAACACACTTTGAAATACCTGAGTTGTCATTAGTATGCAAGCTGCTTTCCGAAGCTGAAGTTTTTCATCTGCTCTTCCTGTGATCACTTAAGGGCTCAGTCATTTGTTGCATTGTCTCCCTGAATTCTGCCATCTCAAAAACATTTCTAAAAATGGCAACACTAAGGAAGTTAGCAATTAAACTTGGGAGAAAATTACTGCACTGGAAATTGGTTGGGGTGTGTGTGTGTAAATCTAAGCATCATGATAGAGTAAATGAAGCTGGGCTTGGATATGTTAAAAGGGGATTTTGATTTTTGTGGAACAGAAAACAGTTTTGAAAATCTGAAGCAAATTCTGAGGCTGTTGACATTTTGTAGACAGTCTTGAAACTTTGAAACTTTGCTTCATGATTGCTTGATGCTATTTTAAGTTTCCCCTGTTTCATCCAATGGCTGCTTCATTCTAAACAAAGTTCGCAGGGCCATCCATTTACCCTATGGAATTCAGTAAAAGCTATTTGTTAAGTTCATTTAAAAGAAATCTCTAGTTCTTATGTATTCCTATATTCAGTTGTTTCTACAGGAACACATATAGAATCCTTGAAAAATATATGGATGGCTCAATATTTAGTACCTTCTAGAAATAGATTAATATACTACTTTCTTTCTCATCAGCCCATTTACATGTTCAGTGAACATACATGAAGTGAGACTGCGACAAGGAATGGGTAAATTTAGTTTCAGTTCAGTGTTGATAGTATTAGTAACTTATGAAAAATTGTGAAGTTCTCCATATTCAGTACAAAAAAGAATGTGCGATTCATCATCATCAAATGGTGGAGAAATTAAAATGGAAAGATTTGTCTACCTGGGCCCAGGCTTTGAGTGCTTAGCTCTAAAAAGTCTAGGGTTGAATTCCTGCGTATTAAATCATGTTAGTACTGAATTAGAGTTGCCACCTCTTTTGTCTGACACACTGCCCACCTTTGGACAGCTATATGGCAAGGAGACACATCATGGACCTCTCCATCCATGCTAGGAATAGCTGTACATATCAAATTTGGTTGGTGTGGGTGGGTAAGAATTTAATTTCAGATTGTTTTTCATAAGATTTTTTTTTAGAAGTAAGCTTTTATTTTAAATCTGCAATTCTAAGAGAGAAAAGAAATAACACAAACATCACGATAATATTAGCAAAAATTCAACACTCATATCTTAAATACATACATATAAGCAGTCCATATATCTGAATAGGTATCCTAGTGAAATTGACTATAGGATATACTTTCAAATGTATAGAGAGCAGTAAGATCCTCAGACCATTGAATGGTAGGTGTTGAGTGTTTATCCTTCCAAGTTTGCAATACAAGTCTCATTGCAACTATAAGGGTGCACAAAATCCACGTTCATTGTCCATCTGTTAGTCCCCATGTCACAGGAATGAAATTTAAAAGCACATGGACATCTGCAAGTCTCAAAGATTTTTTTTTCTAAAACAAAATTAATATGAGCAGTAACTTCCAACCCAAAAGAAGCTACCACAGACCGTGCCTCCATCATGTGCCTCCACAAATTTACCACATTTGCAAAGGTCTTCACATTTGGGAGAGAAGGAACATGAGATTTAAAGACATTTAAATGTGGATGAAAGTAAAACTGACAGGTTCACCCTCATTGTGACAGCATTCCCTGCTGCTAACATATACAGGATTCTTTTTGAATTTATGAATACAGCCCCCATGCATGCAACTGCATGCACTTATGGCTCTCTCCACACTATCCAGAACCTTTAAAAAGCAGTTCTTGCTTACGCAGAGATTAGGGACATGTGACTCAGCAAAACTGGAGCTCTCTGAAGTTCTCTGAATTCCATCTTGAAGCTCGTTCCAATTCAAGTCCATATCAGATTGTGAGCATTGTATTTTAATTTTTTTGCAGAAAAATTCATACATATATCTCCATGCATATTTTTCAAAATGTATGCATCAATTGCACACATGTTTGAAATGTACTCATTTTGGAATTATGCATTTTTGAAACGTACTCATTTTGGAATGTACACATGCTGTTGAATGCATTTTTTTTTTTTTTTGGTCCACAGATCACATTGCAAGCTCAGAAATGTATGGAGTTTGACTGCAGATTGCACCCGAGTCCATGTTTGGTCCAGAAGGTGCAAACTGAGTAAAATCCTGATCAAAAACAATCCAAAATGGATTTCTCATACATCCCTAGCAGACATACCTCTACCCATGTACAAGTATGAGTGTGGGGGGGGGGTCATATTCATAACTTCATAATGAATGCACATAGACCAGTGTGGTGACTGTTACTGTGATTGTTCCACCGCCCCCCCCCCCGGTGCATTTATTGAATGTGTGAAATGGGTTCATATGTCTGATCTTATGACAGCTTAGCCTAATCCCAGGGCATGGTCTGAAGGCACATGAGGCAGCAACTTTGCTGAAGCTAAGCAGGTTTGAGCCTGGTCAGTGCTTGGAGGGGAGGCCACCTGGGAACCACATGTAGCCACCTTGAGTTCCACAATGGAAGAAAGGTGGAATATAAATAAATAAATAAATAAATAAATCAGATGTCTAAATAAATATGTGGTTAAGGGGAATAGAGCACACTTTCCAACCTACTCCCTGGTGCATCTGTTCCACTCTCAATGACAATGTGCTATACCTTCACATTTGTGCATTATTCATATAAGGCATGTAGGCTCCAGTGTGCAGTCTGAAAACCACAACACCAGAGTGTACATATGATCTGGCTGAGACCTATACATAATGTCCTCTATATGCATAGGTCCTATGCAATGATGATGGTCCAACACATAATCATCAAGGGATGGACAGGCACACCGGGAGGCAAAGTTGGGGAGTGTGAACCTGATTCCTTTGCCATGTGCATGCTCACACATCCTCAGGAATGATGTTGTGCTTAAAATTTCCAGCATGTTGATTAAAAAAAAAAAAATCCTTAAAGATTAAGAAGGGGGCAAGATTATCTCAATCTTTCATAGGGATGTCACGGAAATCCACAACAGAACCAAATGAGTTTGGATTTTCATGAATCTGACCCATGGATTCTGCAGAGGAGCAGCATTTCCCCGGCTGGGAGGATTCTGCAGACTTGTGGACCAGTTTTCTAATTTTTGCAAATTTTACACAAATTTTGACATAGAAATATACACATATTTTTTTAAAAATGGCCAAAAATGTGCATTTCCCCTATAGGCTAAAGCGTGAAAATGCACATTTGGGGAAATTTGCATATTTCCGCACGTGTGAATTTGCACAAATTTGGAAACAAAAAAATTCGATTCTGTTGATGGGTGGACAATAGATTGAAAGGTGCCTGACAATTTGCAAAATACAGACAGAATGGATGTACAGTCTGTACATCCATAATTCACAGAACACTGTGGTTTCAGTGGTACCAAGTAGATATAAGTTATATAAATCAGATGTAACCAAATATAACTGCAAAATAAAATGCCCCCGAAAAGATAAAATATAAGTGAAGCTCTCCATGTGCCAGTTTTATTCTGATCACTGAAGCCAAGCCAAAAAAGTTTTGACAGCCTGGGGGAGGATTTTCAGGGTCTAATTTTGGCAACTGTCTAGACCAAATGAATTCTATTACAGTCTCAAAGACTTTCTCCCTGCCCCATTTGTCATGATGCTGAAATTCTTAGGCTTCACACAGCTGCTGTAAAAAGCAAAAAGTTCTTGCATGATACAGGTAGAAACAGAGCACAGCCTTACATGATGGGCATGGATAGACAGATCAGTCCAGAGTGTGTGTGTTTGTGGGTGGAGTGGGTAAAGCATACCCACCTGGCAGAAAGAGGCAAGAGACAAGAGTTGGGGTAAACTAAGGGCCACAATTTTATTTAAGTGTTTATGAATAAACAATAGTCTGCAACAAGGCCTACAAACTGTGTGGGAAAATTGTAACAAAGGGGTCCCTCATGTAGGGATGTGTGAACTCACCCCTGTCCAGGTTTTCCAGGCACCCACCCTGCCCTTGCCCCCACTTGCTGGTCCCCAGACCTCACTCGATCCCCTCTCCAGTGTTTGCCAAGCAGCCCGTGCTCACCCTGGTGGCCCTGTCAGCTCCATGGTCACCATTTTTTGAAAAATAAAATGGCAATAGCAAAAATGAGCATATTTTCATATGCCTGAAAATGCACATTATGAGAATGTGCAGATTTGTGAATGCGCAGAAATGTGCATTTTCGAATGCACATATTTGTCCATGCATGAAAATGCAAATTTTTGCAAAAGTGTACACTTTCGCTCACATGCAAATATGTGCATTTTTGCAATTACCATTTAATTTTTCAAAAAATGATGATCACAGAGCTCGATGAGGCCACCGGGGTGAATGCGGGCCAATTGCTGAGCAGGGGCAGGGGGCAAGCGGGGGCTGAGGCTTGGCGAGCGGGGCTCAGGGGTGCAAGCAGGGGCAGTTCTGCTGGATTTCCGTACAGAATTGGGTTCCTACACCATCCCTACCCTTAAGGACCTCTTCCTGCAACAAGGTTATGGGTGAGCCACCCCAGCTCTGGACAGAAGTCCAGATTTAAGGCTTCAGACTAACTAGCTATCCTATGATAAGAGAGACCATTCTGGTTCACATTCCCCAATCCTTTGAGTAGGCAGTCGTCAGAGACTGTTCCCTTCCCATTCCCAGACCTCATAACCCAAAGGACAAGGCCTTGGAAACCACCTTTCACCATAAAGGTGCCTCTGGGAGCTCATTGGATATGCCTGCAGATCTTTAAACCCCACACAACCCTGCCATGGTAAAGAGGTAGGCTTCAGTTTAGCCCCTTTCCTGAACTGGGCCCATCAAAATACCCTGCAGGCCCTCTAGGAATACATTGTTTGTCTGAGCAGATAAATGACTGCCATTTGGCTGAAAAAAGTTCAGACTTATCTTACCCTATCTCAGGGTGGGGGAAGAAATAACCCAGACTGCAAGATAGGGCTGTTTGCTGCTCCTGATGCCTTCCTTCTTGTTCTGTTGAGACATCTGGGCTGCCTGCCCCCTTTCCAAGAGCACCCAGGGAGGATAGCAGACCAAATAAGAACAAGTTCAGGCCACCAGGGCCATATCTCAGCAAGATTAGTGAAAGCCTGACAAATTTGGCCTTTGCCCTTCAACAGGCCCAAGTCATTTCCACCAATGTGGACCAGCAGCACATGAGACTGAGGTCTATGGATGTCTGTCACTGTGAAATCTGAACTCCTGCTGAGCACCAAACTCAGCTCATATTTGTGGGCCATGTGTTTTTTTCCCCGAATTCCAGGAACTTCCCCATTTTTACAAAAAAGTGTAAAAAGAAATTTTACTCAAAATGCAGATGCAATTTGTGCAAATGTCTTTTTAAGAAAAAAAGGCGGAAATCTTCAGACTGGCCCAACTCAATGCAGATCAAGTCAGGTCAGCTCGTGGGGAAACGAGCCAAAGTCCAGGGTGCTGAGGTATGAAAGCCCAGTGAGTTCCACCCCCAGATAGATTTTCCAACTTCCCTACTGAGAGCTGAGTCATTCTTAAACCATTAAAGCAAATGATGTTGTGATGTTATCCATCTGTATATAATAAGTATATGGTTATGTATTCCCATTATATCTCGATGTTCTATGGTGAGTATTTCTGTGGTGAGAGAGAGAGAGAGAGAGAGAGAGAGGAATGACAGGAAGATTGGTAGATTTACATATGTGTGCGGATTGGCTGAGTGAGTGAAGGGTGTGTGTGGAGTGTGTATTATATAAACTGTGTGCTTTGCTTGAGAGGGTCAGATAGAAACAGGGATCAGATTTTAGGATTGAGAAGTGAGAGAGGTCTATGTGGTAATTGTGAGGGGATTGTTTGAATGTGTGATCTCGAGGACTGTGTATGAGAGAGCATATATTGATAGAGCCATTAAGAGTTACTTATTTACTATTCAGCAATTTATTGCTGTAATTAAGAAAAGTTTATTTGTTTAACCAATTCCTACACCTTTTGCTCTTGGCTACATAAAGCGGAAGGTAATAAAGGAAATAATACAGGTGAAAATATAAACAAGTGTGTCCTCATAGCTAGAGGACTGAGTGTGGGTTAGACCTGAGCCTTAAAGGTCCTTGTGGCAGCAAAACCCAGTGTGTGAGAGAGAAGGTGGTTCCTGCTAGGGTGAGAAAGGCCTTAGAGAAGGGGAATTCTCACTAGGAGAAAGGAAGAATGCCACAGATGACATCTCATATCTTGTCATCTGTGCGCATGTCCTCTGGAAGGGGTACATTAAACCCACCCTCTTCCATAGGCTCCATAATACAAGAGTCCACCAGTAACTGCAGGCAGCTTTTCTTTGTAAGTCTTTGCCTTCAGTGACAGCACTGAGGCCAAGCCAGTTTACTCAGGGGAAGGAATTATGCCTTCCTCCCCTGCTCCCTGGCTCTAAATTACAAAAATGTCCAACTCTCCCCTTTTGAAGTACTGGCTTTTTCAGGTGGCAACCCTTCACCATTTTTCTTCGCTAGATTTTCCCAGGGAAATAGCTCTCCAGCTCAAGCTGTGGGAATGGCTGTTCAGGTGCCTTACAGAAGGATGCTAAACCCTGGCTTGGATATGCCTGAGGTCTTCCTGTGGATGCCAACAGGTAATTTCCATGTCTCCCAGCAACAGAAGCCCTGCCCCTGGGTGGTAGTTGCAGGTGAGGCCCTTTTCCAGCTTCTGCCTTGGCAGGAGGTGTCTGTCTGCCCTCTTGCAAGGTGCTCTCACCGGCCTGTCTTCCCTTCTTTTGCTCTGCCCACCACCCTCCTCTTCCTGCTTCTTCCCAGAACGTTATATGAATCCTGGTGGAGTGTTACATCATCCCATCCAACTGTGTGACTAGTTGCTGGCCCAGAACACCAAACAGTCACCATAACTGACAGCATGTCATCTCTCACAGTGTAATACCCCACCTAAAAGAAATACAACATTCAGAAACAAAGCGTAAACATGAGCCCTGACAGCACTAGGGGATCCACATGACACTTCTTCGCTTTTGAGTGCCACCTGCCAACTTCCTGAATTGTGGGAGCCTGCAGGCCTACTGCTGGGGATGTGCGAATCAGCAAACATGAACTATCAAAACTACTTTATTGATTTTGCCATCCTTCCATGTACAATCCCATGGACATTTTCTATTGATGGACAATAGGAATGAAGTAAGGTTAGGAATATAAATGCATAGTGTAGCATGAAGTGCAAGTCATTAAACACCCTTTAAAGCCAGAATGGTGTGGATCCAGACTGCCATGAGTGTAAAAAAGCTAGTGCATGTGGACTTTCCCATCCCCTCCTCCCCATGTCCCCCCATGCCCCCCCAACCTTTCCTGGAGAGTCAAGAGAACCTCCTGAAATGAGTAGGGTCGGGGAGGAAGGAATTGTTACATATCAGATGGAAGAAACCTTCTGTGAGCAGAGCAGGACTCACATGAAGTACCTCCATCATTCCCCATGCTGTGCTTTATGGGATGATCCCCATACCTTCCAGAGTAGGGATGGGAGAAGCAGCAATTTTGAAGCTCGTCTAAGTTCTCCAAAAGTCATGTTGAAGCTTGTTCCAGCTCACTCCTGTTTCCGACCTATTGTTCAGCTTACTTGAATGGCAAAAGTGCACATTTTAAATGGGGTAAGTGTGTATCCCTGTGCATATTTTTCAAAAGTGTGGACTTCTTTGCCATTGGGCTAAAGCACTTAAATGTGTATTGTATTAAAAATGTGCATTTTAAAGTGCACATTTTAAAAGATTTGGAGCATTTCTAAAATAAAAGTGCCCCTGCTCGTACTCATGTTCAGGTCAGGATGCAAACGGGTCATGCATGCATGATTTGTGAACGGAAATGAAACTCTCATACATCTCTACCCCAGATTGAGTTGTGGGGGTGCTGAGGGCCAGAGAACATGATATAAAGTTCCCTTGCACAACCTTCCTTCTTCTTGAAGCAGTTAGGATCCATGTCAATGGAACAGCAAAGCTGAGGTCCTCTCCTTTCTGTTCTCCTCTACTCAGTGTGGTACCCTCCTCCTTTCTTTTCTCCTTTCCTTACTTCCTGAGGTTAAAAATAGCCTCTTTGGAGAATGTTGCCACTTGGTCTGATTCTTCAAAATACAGTAGTTCAAGATTTCCAATGCAGGAAATCTGAGGGAAGACAGAATGCCTTCTATAGGAAGCTTTTATCGTTTACATTTGTCCAAGCCAAGCGCTCTTGGGTGGCTGAAATATAGTTACCGCTTTTTCAAGTGGTGTGCCTGCAGGCATGAAGAATTTGATTCAATATATGTCTTCAATGTAGCCTCATCTGAAAGGGAGGGAGGGAGGGAGGGAGGGAGGGAGAGAGAGAGAGGCATGAGTATACATCATAACAGACATAGTTCATTAGCAGCTCATGGGATGGATCTACCCTCCTTCCCCACCAGGGCAATTTTACCTGGTTTCTGCTGACCAACCAGATTTGAATCAAGAGATGGTGTTTAAAAAGACAAGAAAAGTTGCTCACACTTTCACTTGTGAGGCAAAGGAGAAAAATGTGTTCAGGTTGTAAGTGATACAAACCATATTTTAATGCAGGGCTGTCAAACCACTTTCAGCCTGAGAGCCGAATTCCATTTTGGAGAAACTCTCAGGGACAACTTGCCAGTGGTGAGCAGAACCAAAGTAAAAAAAAAAAAGAAAAGAAAAAAGCAGGGGCTGGGGTACAAAATACAAAAAATGCCAGCCTGTTATACATCAAAGCTCTTACTGTAAGTAAGTTAACCTCAGGAGAGGCATTTCAGCCTTTTAGAATGGGGAAAAAAACAAGGAAAATCCAGGAAACCACCAAATGACTGGCAGACAGAGGAAAGGGGGTAGAGCTACCGGACTCACCTCCATCCACGCTACCAGGTACTTGCCAAATCCCTGATGAACACCTGCCCCTGTCTGGCTCCTTGGCTGGGCTGCCATGCAATCTGCAGGCACCCGGCATGCACCCAGTGGCTGCCCGACCCCTCAGCGAGCTGCCATTTTAGGAAAAAAAATGGTGCCTCAGGGTTTTCAGGAAATGTAATGTTGTGTAAACAGCAACCATAAAGGGGCCATTTACACAACATTTTTTCCCAAATGGCAGCTTGCTGAGGGAACACGTGGCCTCCGGGTACTTGCAGACCACACAGTAGCTCATCATCAGGGCCTGGTAAGGGCAGTGGCTTGACAAATGGGGTCCAGGAGGCCAAGGAGGGGAGAATCTGCCAGACTTTACCCCCCTCGTGGACTCCTGCAACATCCCTTGCCCATGTGCCTGAAGTTCAACATCCCTTCTTTAATGATATATCTCACTTTGAAATTGATCTGCCAATAGTGCTGTGCCAAACATTTCTCCTACATTTTTTTCCCCAACCCTTCACATTCAATTTGATAGAAGAGACATTGCTTTTGAAAAGAAATTCAGTTGTGCAGAAATTTCGGAGAAATTTTCATGGGTTGGGTTTGGGTTTATTGGGCTTATTGTCCTGTTTTTCAATGTACAATCATCTCTCTGGCAGCCTGTAGCCTCCTTAGCTTCCCATATTTCAGTTAAAGCCTATCTCCCATAGGGGTTTTTCAGCTCAGAACATACAGGCAGCCTGGGAGGCTAGCTGAGATTAGATAAATGGCCTTGGTCGCCTTGGTGGATGATATGAGGAGGGCTCTGGATAGGGGTGAATGCTCCTTCCTTGTTCTCCTCGACCTCTCAGCGGCTTTTGATACCGTTGACCACGGTATCCTCCTGGACTGCCTGGAGGGGTTGGGCATTGGAGACACTGTATTGCGGTGGTTCCGGTCCTTCCTCTATGGCAGGTACCAGAGGGTAGCACTGGGAGAGGAGGTTTCGGACCCGTGGCCACTTACTTGTGGGGTGCCACAGGGTTCCATCCTTTCCCCGATGCTATTTAACATCTATGTGAAGCCACTGGGGGCTATCATCAGGAGGTTTGGGGTGCAGTGTCATCAATATGCGGATGACACGCAGCTCTACCTCTCATTCAAATCTTCACCAAGGTTGGCCGTAGAATCCCTGTCCAAATGTCTGGAGACGGTGAGTGGCTGGATGGGGAGGAATAAGCTGAAGCTGAACCCTGACAAGACCGAGGTACTTTTGGTGGGAGACAAGAGGAGGCTGGGGGATGTTGACCTGGTGTTGAATGGGGTACGGCTACCCTTGAAAGACCAGGTCTGCAGCCTGGGGGTCATTTTGGACTCCCAGCTGTCCATGGAGGCTCAGGTGTCAGCTGTGAGCCGGACAGCGCTGTATCAACTCCATCTGATACGGCGGCTGCGCCCCTTCCTTCCCGACCATCTGCTCCCATCGGTAGTACATGCCCTGGTCTCCTCTCGTTTAGACTACTGTAATGCGCTCTACGTGGGGTTACCCTTGAAGACGGTTCGGAAGCTGCAGCTGGTACAGAACGCGGCAGCTCGCCTGATTGAAGGCAGCCGCCGGCGAGATCACATCACTCCAGTGCTGAAGGAGTTGCACTGGTTACCAGTTGTTTTCCGGGCCAAATTCAAGGTGTTGGTTTTGACCTTTAAAACCCTATATGGTTTCGGCCCAGCCTATCTTAAGGAGCACCTCCAGCAACACCACACAGGCCGCTTAACAAGATCAGCCTCGGATGGCCTTCTCTCTGTCCCATCAGCCAGGACAGCTAGACTGGTGGGGACGAGGGAGAGGGCCTTTTCTGTGGTGGCCCCCACTCTGTGGAACTCCCTCCCTAGGGAACTCCGTCATGCCCCCTCTTTAATGAGCTTCCGTCGTGCATTAAAAACGTGGTTGTTCAGGCAGGCATTTGGGGTGGGTTCGGGTATTTTTAAAAAAATGTTTATGGTAAAATTTTATTGTTTTAAATTGTTTTATGGTGGGTTGTACATCGCCCAGAGTGACTGGGTGACCAGTCAGATGGGCGATTAATAAATTTAATAAATAAATAAATAAAATAAAGATAAGCTCAAAAATACCACACAAATAAATCATAAAACATCCTGAATGAGGCAGAACAATGGAAGCCTCTTTCATGGGGTGGAGAAAACTTTCAGGAAATCGGAGGACTGGTTTTGGAAGAGCACTAACTCCACCTCATCTCTGGAGCTGGACTCAACACTACCCCGACCTGCATTGCGGTGGAAGAAAACTGGCAGCCAGCCTGCCAAGACAGTTCATGCTGTTACAGCACAAAAAAACCCAAAACCCTTAGGAAAAAAAGAAAGCAACTGTGCTACAAGCCCTGCCAATGGGAAGCCCTACCTGGGAGAAACAGTTGAGAATGTCTCATCCTCCTGGAGAGATACAGTGAAATTCCCTCCCAAATTCCTCTTCCCACAAGTAAGGTGGAGAATTTCAAGAGGCCATTTGCACACTGCTCCATCTGCCATTGTTCAATTATGCCCAAACACATGTGTGATACAGTTCTGAAGCACCTACTGCTAGAAGTTGATATATTTGACCATATGCAAGGAGGCAAAATTGACTCTGGGTGCCCAGACCCCATTGCTGAGAGAACAGAGTAGCCCCGAAGAATGTTGAGAATGGTCATCCTGGGATTCTGTGCTATCAAATATTTGATCTATTTGTTACAGAAGTAGTACAATGCTGTATAGATGGATAGGAAAGAAGCTTTTCCTTAAATTTGTTCATCATTTGATCGTTTATATGTGAGGTCAAGAACAGCACATTAAAAAAAGAAAAACTAGCTCACTCTAAGAGGACTAATTAAAAAGTCCTTTGCATCAGCTGAATAGATTTTAGCTCATTTTCAAGTGGAACCTCATTAAGGCGAAACCTTCTGCACAAATGTCTCTTTCCAAATAGAACTTCTGGCAATTATTAATGATGTTTCCATGTGAATTACCATCTGCCAAGCTATAAAGCTAAACAAATCCAATCTAAACCCAGGCTAGATTAAAGTCTAGTGGCCCTTTATTTATCTGAGGCCCTGGCTGACTTTTGGAAAGCAACCTTGTTTGTGTGAGTGTTCCTTTTTGGATTTGGGAGTTTTGTAATGAAGGCATTATTGTCAGTATGCAGTGGCGGATGTCTAGCTCACAGCTTATGTATATGAATTTGTGAGAATATGTACATAGAATACAGCTATTTGCATATCCTTCTCATTTTGGGCTCCTTTTGGAAGGTTCCCCCCCCCCCAAAGCATGATAAAATAGGCAATTAAAACAAATGAAGTAAATAAAGCTCACTGTTAATGGGATGTAAATAAAGCTTTAAGGTAATGAGAAATGAAAAGCCTATTACCTGCTGATGAATACACTGTTAATATTGTTTTGTGCTCTGCACTTCTCTGAACATTAGTAAATTCCAAGGGCTCTTTTTTTCATAGCCAAATTCTTAGAGAGAGAGAGAGAGAGAGAGAGAGAGAGAGAGAGAGAAAGTAATGTAGATTGATGGCCTTCTAAAAATACATGTTTATTTGCACATATTAAGGGTAGTTTTGGGGGTGGTGATGAAGTCCCCCTTGAAGATCAAGGACAAATGTTTGGGAGTGTGTCTGTGTAGTACTTACTGTCATTGACGAGATGGTCCAAGTCTCTCTCTCTCTCTCTCTTTACAAACATGAGCTGCATGATTGGCCTAGGGAAGCAGTTATCATGTGTAGGGATGTAAGATTTTGTAAAGTCTATTCTGTCTGCATTTTGCAGAAGGTCAAGTACCTTTCATTCCATTGTCCACTCATTAACCGATTCCCCCCCCCAATTCCCCAAATTCCACACTTCCGTTGATCCACACTTCCTAGACGAACATGCGGATTGGAGTGTAGCTATCCATCCAATTGCACACTTCTCTATAACAATGTTGTTGGCTCTAATGGTGTATCCAAATTTATTTATTTAATTAATTTATTTACAATATTTGTGTACCTCTCCACATCTAAAAGATGTTGGAGTGGTGAACAGCCGATAAGATAAAAGAATAAAAACACCACGTTAAAATAATTACTATTTAAAAAAAGAAATGGAGTTCTGATAAAACCACAGCTGTTCACTTGAGGAAGGCTTCCTGAAATAACTGTGTTTTCAGGAGGTGCTGGAAGCAATGCAACGTTGGTGCCTGCCTAACCTCTAAAGTTAGGGAAGTCCATAGGAAGGGGGCCACCACACTGAAGGCTCTTCTCCTGGTGGGCTCCAATTGGGCCATAGGTCCATGTGGATCCACCAGGAGCATGCCCTCTGATTACCTCAGTGACTGGGCAGGTTGGTAAGGGAGAAGGCCTTCTCTCAGATATCCTGGTCCCAAGTTGTTTAGTGCTTTGTACACTAATATCAGATCCATAAGCCTGGCCTGGTAGCAGATAGGCAGCCAGTGTAGTTCCCTCAGCAAAGGGGTTGTATGCTGAATTTGTTTGACATTGCACATTTTGAGATGAAATGTGTTTAGCATATTTTGAGAGCAAATAATTGAAAATTGCATATTTAAATATGTATTTAATGGTACATTTTTGTGCAGATTTTTTTTACCACAGATTGATGTGGAAGTGGGTCAGAATGGAATTATGAGTGAGCACATGCAAAAGCGACACTGACCAGAAATAGATGTGTCCATCTCCACTTGGGGCTCTCACAAGACGCTTTTTTAAAAAACAAACAGAAAACTGGGGTTGGAGGGGAGAGAGAGATCCTTCAGCTGTCTATGCTCTAACTACCAAATTATATTACTCCAGCCCACAACCAAAGAGCTGCAGTTTACCCAGCAACTAGTGGTCACTAGCCATCAGTGCCCATGCAGGAGCCACATTCGCCTTTAGTTATACAAAAGCCTAGAGAAAAAGCCACCTCTTCACTTTGCATGGCTATAACAACAATTTTATCCAAACTAGTCACATTTTCTCCTGTCCAACCAGGGCTAAAATGAGATTTAAACCTGGGACTTCCTCGATTGTGGCTCAGGGTCTTATTCACAAGCAACTTCAGGTCTTCTAAATCTCATCCTGGGCTTTGAGGGACCTGGTCCCTGTCCTAAGGGTGCAGTCCTAACACTTGAAGCCTCTGAACATGAAGGCTTTCAAGACTTCTATGCCCTGCCAAACTGAAGCACTTGCCAGGAGTGGCAGAGGCGATCCTTGCTTCCCTACCCTACGTGTTCAGCCCATGAAGGGAGGGTGCTTCGGAGTGGGAGAAAAGGAGGCTGAAGGAGGCTCAGGATAAATTATATCCTGGCCTCTCTAGTCTCTTCCCCTTCCCACCCACTGGAATGCCCCCTTTCCCCCCTCTCTGAGGTTGAGATTCCAACCTCAGAGAGGCAGCTTGTGCGGTTCTCTTTGCTCTGACTGCAATAGGGGGGTTGCATCTCTGACTCAACCTTCTAAGGTAGGAACGCTGTCTCGGACCACAGAGAGGGAATCCAAACAATCCTATGGTCCCTGGGATGCTTGTCCAAGGACCACAAGGTTTCTCTCTATATGAGGTAGCATAGTGTGGTGGTTGGAGTGTCAGACTAAAACCAGCAAGATGTACATTCAGTGATTCAGATCCTCGCTCAGCCAGGAAGTGTGCCAATCTGCCTTGGGTAAGGTGCTATCTCTCAGTTGAACCTACCTCACAGGGTTGTTGTGGGGATAAAAGCAGAGGGAGAACCTTGTGTGCTGCCTTGGAGGAAGGGCAGGATGAAAATGCTGTAATTAAAATAAAAATGTTCCAGGTAAGCAACAACAACAACACCGTGAACATTTAGCACACAATCTACAGAGAAGCAAATGAAGAAAAAATCTCAGACTCTGCATCTTTTCATGGTTTTGGCAAACCACTTTCTCTGCATATTAATATGATGATTGTGAGTGCTACAAGTATGTGCCAACTATGTTCACCTATCATGGAGCATTTCATTGGGTTAGTTCTGATAACATACCCAGCAGCTGACTTCTGAAACTAATGGCTGATGTGAGCAGACTGACATCAGGTCAGGGCCATGAACTTATGTGAGATTGTCATTCTCATACTACACTGATCATGAAAACAAAGTAGTCACATTATCAATTGTTTCCATAAGTCAGCTTCTACACATATTGTCACTAGTGACTATTAGTTTCTCATCGTCATGGAATACATATGCCGCAGAACACTTCCTCCTGAAATTGTAGGCTTTTTTTTCTGTATCTTTCCCTTAAATCAGGGATGGATGACTTCAGCTGTGGTCTGTGACTGTCAGTTTCTCATGTTTAATTGTGAAATTCAGAGAAGTGAAAAATCTGTTTGATAGCTAAATTCCAATCCACATGTTAATCAAAAGCATGTGGATCAGGACATTTCATATAGAAATTTTCAAAAATCAAATTCCTCAGACATCCCTACTGTAAACTCTGTATTTCTGAAATTCTGTTCCCTGAACAGTTTAATCTAGCTTGCTTTTGAAAATGCAGAAATTTGAAAGAGTATTTTGATGAAGCAATCAGGTTTATCTTTGCTATAAGAAATTAGAGGACAATGTCATAATTTATAGCACAGTGATAGAGAGCTATGTGCATGCATGAGAAGAACAGTGCATGCAGCTGGGTGTGTGGTAAAAAAAAGTGTGGTAGGAACCTCAAAGTCACCTACACCTGAATGCATAGTTCTCTCCTTTAATGAAAGCATAGAAAACTTTATTTGATCATTTCTTTTAGCACAAATCAACCCAAATTTCTTCATGGTACCAGAGCACAGCTACTTCAAAATACTGCATTTTTAATCTGCCATGCATATAATACAATGACTTATGAAATAGTTACAACATAATTAATAGTATTCTGAAAGATTTGGTTGTTGGACGTCCAGCATCTCCATCAGTTTATTGGCTAAACTGCTGTAGTACTATGGATTATTCATGAATATTCTGTTGAGAATAAAACTTGAGTCACAGCATATTGACAAAATCTAGGTTCTCCTTGGGAAAATATAGAGTAGTTTGGCTAGGAAAAAGCTTCATAGTGCCACCATAGACACTGCCTAGAGACAGTGGGCCCTGTGTGTTGTTGAGAGTAGAGATGGGCAAACCCCCCAATGTCCAGGGGGGGAGGTCCACCATGGGGAAATCCAGAATGTTTAGCACCACATGGATTTCCCTGGAGCCCTGGCTCATCTGCCATAGTTCACGGGGCAGCTCTCCGGCTGTCTAAAAGGCACGATAGGCTAATGGTGGCTGCCATTAGCCTATTGCAGGAAAGTTATGGCCATAAATTGCATAGTTTACAGCATTTGCAGCTGTAAAGAACTTCCTTCTAGGTAAACTGCAGCCTTTTATGACACAATTTACCTAGAATGAAGTGCTTTACGTCCACAAATGCCATAAACTATGCAATTTATGGTGGTAATTTTCCTGCAATAAGCTAATGGTGGCTGCCATTAGCCTATCATGCCTTTTACACAGCTGGAGAGCTGCCCCACAAGCTACAGCGGATGCCTCAGGTAAGGGGGTGCCAGTCCACTGTGGAATCTGGAGGTCAGATTCCCAGGAATTTGGCCTCATTGGAGTCTGCATTGGATTTCTCCAGTATTTCTAGTTGAGAGGGAATGTAAATTGGGGAAGGGAGGCCAAGAACCCGAGTGCCTGGGAAGGAGGTCTAGTCAATAATGCTAATGGGAAGGGGGACAAAGTAGGCACTTGGATGAGAAATAGGTACCTAAGTGAAGGATGAGTGAAAAAGGAGAAAGAGCTATGGGAAAGTAGGTGTAGGAGCAGGGAAGATAAAGGGAACTTGGGAAAACCTCACACAGTGCCCTGGAAGAGGAGGTATTGTTGGCAGCTGTTGGTGAGAGAGGTTCAGGAGCTGATGAGGTATGGGAAAAGCAGGCCAGGGGGGCTGAAGTGTGTATAAAAGAGAGAATGTCAGTTTGGTACAATTGGTCAAGCCTTGAACTGGGTGTTAAAATGATGAATCCATCAAGTTCAATTCACTCAGTTTCTCATTTTTCCTACCTTAAGTTTGTTCCATCCTGTTTCTGCATCAGTTTGCAAATCAGTTTTTTTTTAAGTTCCCATATTTTGGTGCACATTTTGCAAAATGTATGCATTTTGTACATGTTCAAATTCTATGCATTTTTGAAGGTGATTTTCCCTATGATAAAGTGGCCTTGTGTGCACGTCTCTGTAATATTTTCACTTGTATATGCATTTTTGGATGCATTTTTTTGAATTTTAAACTTTGCTTGCAAACTTTGGGAAAGTGTGCATATTGATGTTTAACTGCGTTCCAGTTTGTCTATGACTTCGGGCAGTGCAAACTTGGTAAATTTGCATAAAAATGCAAACTGAACTAATTTCTCCCCTATCCCTAGTTAAAACTTAAAACTAGCATCTACATCAGGGTGGCAGAGGAAATTTCATTCCACAGTGAGAGACCCGCAGGCTGTGGTTTGGGAAGGATGGTGAAAACCACTCTAGAGCCAGTGTGGTTTAATGGTCAGGGTGTTGGACTGGGACTCAGGAGATCTGGGTTCT
The DNA here is from genome assembly GCF_057233095.1 of Heloderma suspectum. Lineage (NCBI taxonomy): Eukaryota > Metazoa > Chordata > Lepidosauria > Squamata > Helodermatidae > Heloderma > Heloderma suspectum. The sequence goes on from NC_139461.1 coordinate 180,022,564, forward strand.
AATCCCCACTTGTTCTTGAAGCTCACTGGGTGACTTTGGCATAGTCACTGACTCTTAGCCTATCCTACCTCACAGGGTTGTTGTGAGGATAAAATGGAAAGGAGAAGGACTATGTAAGCTGCTTTGGGCTCCTTGCAAGAGGAAAAAAGGTGGGATATAAATGTAATAACAACAACAACAACTGCAGATCTCTAAGGGTTTTTTTATGTGTTTACCACATGTCTTACGCTTCTCTGTTTTTCTGAAACATCTGTTAAATGCTTTGGCTAACAGAAGAGTTTTGGTGATGAATCATATATATTTGTGCAAATAATATATAAACACGCTTTCCCTAACTTTACGGAATGGTGCTCCATTACAATTTCACACAAATGCTGAATTTGTGAGTGTCATTACATTAAAACACACCCAGCACAATTCTGTTCAGAGAATTGGAGGTAAACACGATGATCTTGCAGTAACAACAACTGTTTTTTCCTTTCCAAGTGAAAAGATGAAAACTCTATGTGTGCCCTCTATTGTCGGAAACCAAGATTAAAGATTAATAGATGTAGCAGTTTCTCATTGTCTGAAGATACAGTGAGATGTTCTCCGTGGACTGTCAGTCCAAAACTTCCCTCCCCCTACCCAGCCCTGCAAGTTTAACTTTGAAATAATGAGTTGTGATGAGTTTAGTCAGACTTGCCTTATTCAGCAAATCTGATGGTTTACTTACTTTTCCTCTCACTCCCATTTTATTAATTGCCCACTCACCTGAGAATATTTTAGCACAATGTTTAAGTTCCCCCTCTCCCCTCATTTAAGAATAGTGCTTTCAGTGCATGCCAGTTGTTCCCCTCAAAAGGCTGGCTCTGCCATTTGACAGAGTGAAGCAGCTGCCTCACAAAGCTGATCTTAAGTGTCAGAAAATGGCAGCAAATTGTTACTTATCTAATTATTATTATTATTATTGTTGTTGTTGTTGTTATTTTATGAGGGGAAGAAGTGTAGGTGGGATTTTCTGTATCAGGTGCAAAAATAACTTGATTGGCCCTGGGTGCTATGCACCATGACTTGAGGTGACGTAGCATCATTTGCTGCTTCAGCTCTCAGACAGCAAATTGTCTTGGGCCACTTCTGCCCCCTCATGTTCAATTTGCTGTCTTTCAAACATCCACCCCTTAGTTTGGAAGCAAACTGTGGAATGTTGTGTTAGGCTGTGAAGAAACTGTATTTACAAGGTAAAAACATTGATGAGTTCATATGTGTTGTCTTGAAACAAGGACTGAAATATGAAGGGGCTAAGTGTGAAAGTAAAAATGTCTGGCATCTTCTCTCGGATTGATCCGGAGTAGAGATGCAATACCTGGTATGCTGGTTGTTTGACAGTTAATTGTTATTGTTGCCACCAGATTCTGGCTATAGAAGCTGTAGTTCCTCTCCCAACCAACCATTGGCCAATTCCCTTATGAAGCTCTTCCCCAGTTAATTCACAGGTCTGTTAATGAGGGTTTGATAAGCAATCTTCTCTGTGGTAGGATTTGCCTCCTATCTGGAAATGTCAAGGCTTGTCAGCAGACTTCCCTTGATGTCTTCAGTTTGATCCAGCAGCTGTTCTGTCTTCAGACCACCACCACCAACTGACACATATTAAACTTTTAACTCAGGTAAATACAGTTTCTTCACTTGGACAAAGATGGGGCTCAGGCCTTATTGTATGCTCAGCTCCCCACCATTGGCTTGATGGTCTTAATTAGGGATTAATTGGGTCACCATTGGTCTTAATTGGGGATTTGGAGAAATCCACAACATATTCAAATGAGTTTGGATTTATGTGAATCTGACTGCAGAGTACATAGCGGACTGATTTTTCTCAAGTTGCATGGATTCTGTGGACTTCAGGAACATTCTTTTTACTTTCTGGAACTTCACACAAATGTAGGCATAGAAAAATATGATGTTTTAAATGTATTTTTAAAGACTGAAAATGTGCATTTCCTCCCCATAGGCTAAAGTGTGAAAATGCACATGGGGGGGGGGATTTTCACATTTTGCAGGCATATGCATATTTTTGTGAGTGTGTATTTGCACAAATGAACATCAAATTCCATCAATGAATGGACGGAAAAATCTGATTCCATCAATCAGTGGACAATGGAATGAAAGGTGTCTGACAGTCTGTGAAATGCAGACAGAACAGATTTAACAAAATCTGTATATCCCTAGTCTTAACAAACACCAGCAGAGAAGGAGGACAGACATAGTTTTCCATAAGAGAACAATCATTTACAAGATACATGTTCTACTGTTTGATTAATCCTTTCCAGTACTAGCAATCTGTCTGGCCATCCTTCATGTCTGCCTTACTTATCTATACACTGATGAATGCTTTCATGACAACCTGGAAATCTCTTTCTTTCCTAGTATTTTTCCATAGCCCTCTTCCATTTCACAAATACTCCAAGGCTGTTAGATGCTCCAAGATATAGAAGCATATTTTGAAATGGTCATGTAGCCTGAAATGTCCATTTTTTTCTGAAATAGTAATCATAGAATCATAGAATTGTAGGGTTGGAAGGGTCCTATAAGACCATCAAGTCCAACCCCCTGCTCAATGCAGGAATCCAAGTCAGAGCATCCCCGACAGATGGCTGTCCAGCCTCATCTTGAATGCCTCCAGTGTGGGAGAGCCCACTACCTCCCTAGGTCATTGGTTCCATTGTCCTATTGCTCTAACAGTCAGGAAGTTTTAATGATTCTTGAGAAATTTCCAAGAGTGCTTAGGTATTGCAAAACAAACAAACAAACAGCATAAAATCTAACAGGCATCCCACTTTTATTGCTGTGTGGTTGACTAGTGGCAAAGTTACAGCAAGATTTGAGTGGCTGCATGTTTACTGTATGTGCACTGTAGTGGTAACATCTCGCATTTTTTACTTGGCTTCTAGCACATTTACCATATCATTATCCACCATTACAATAATCCCACACCACTGAAATTGAGTTGGGGGTGGGTGTATTTGGTACACTCCACTGAGACCTAGGGATGTATGAAACTCACTTACCTTTTTGCGGATTGATTCGCAGTGGGGGGGAGCCACTCCATCCCTCCCCCCGGAATCCTCGATGGGGGGGAGGTGATCCGGTCCTCCCCCCCAGAATCCTGCCCGGCCAGCTCTGCTCTGTGGCGGCTCCGTAGAGCAGCCGGCCAGGGCCGTCTGCAGCCAGATTTCCAGCTGCGGACAGGCTGGTGCAGACACAAACGGTGGCCGCCATAGCAGCCGCCATTTGCATCCAGCCAGGCTGCTGTGATAGGCTACGTAAGTATTTACATAGCCTATCACGGCTAACCCCCCCCAAAAAAAACAGCGTACGCAAATGGCGACGGCTACGGCAGCCACCATTTGCGTTCCCTATTTTTTGCTGTTCTATTCCGGCGAAAAAAAGAGGAACGCAAATAGCATAGTGGATGCTATTTGCATTCCTTTATTTTTCACTGTAATAGCCTATGTAAATATTTACGTAGGCTAGAACAGCAAAAAAATAGGGAACGCAAATGGTGGCCACCTTAGCCGCCACCATTTGCATACGCTGGTTTTTTTGGGGGGGTTAGCTGTGATAGGCTACGTAAATACTTACGTAGCCTATCACAGCTGCAAGGATGGCAATGGCGGCCGCAGCAGCCCGGCCGCAGCCGGCCAGGAGACCAGCCACTAGAGCCGCCGCCGCCGGAGCCGCCGCTGAATCCACCGCATCCGCCCCAGGTAAGTGCCGTCCCGGGGGAATTGCGCGGGGGAGCGGGGGGGGGGCGTTCCGCCACAGATTCCAGGGGGGCGGATTCTAAAGAATCCAGCCTCACTGGAATCCGTGGCAGAATTCTCTGCCATCCCTACTGAGACCAGAATGGGAGGAGTGTGATGAGGGTCCACCATAATCATGATGCTGCACCAATGGGAGCAGTGCAGGATTTATCTTAACAGGGTACTCCACCCACTCCTGGGCCACTTCCCCCAGGTGAGACATCCTACCAAAATAATAGTATAAGTTAGGGATGTACAAAAGTTCCGCCATGGATCTCAGGGAGGCCGAATGCCAGTGCATTCGGCCCCCCGAAATCGGTGGCGGAACGGCCCGCCCCTCGCCCCCCTGGGACGGGACTTTTTGCATGGATCTTCCTGGCGGCAGCCACTGCCACCATTTCCAAGTTTAAAAAGAAAAGAAAAAGTGATAGGCTACATAAAGATTTACGTAGCCTATTACAGCTAAATGTTAAAAAAACACCATGATAGGCTACGTAAATGTTTATGTACATGTAAATGCACGCTATTTGCGATCCCCTTATTTTTGCCATCTTAGTCTACGTAAATGTTTACGTAGACTAAGATGTGCCAAAATAAGGAATGCAAATGGCGGCACCCATGGCCGCCGCCATTTGCATACACGCGTTTTGTTTTTTTGGTTTTTTAATCAGCCGTGATAGGCTACGTAAACATTTACGTAGCCTATCACGGCTGACTGCAGGGACGCAAACGGCGGTGGCTACGGCTGCCGCCATTTGCATCCCTGCTAGCTAGCAGCCGGATGTCCGGCTGCTGGCGGAGCCGGCCGGTGGCTCTGCAGAATCGCTGCGGAGCACAGCCGGCCAGCCAGGATTCCGGGGGGGGGAGGAACGAAGCACCTCCCCCCCCGGCCAGGATTCCGGGGGGATGGACAGAACACCTCCCCCCCAGCATCAGCATAATCCACAGAAAGGTAAGTCACTTTTGTACATCCCTAGTATGAGTCGAGCAGCTTGAGCCAACCCACTTTTATAGTGAAAATATAGTGGAAATTCCCATGTTTGACTTTGAGACTCACCATGTTTTCCCTACTCCATATTGGAAATACTGAGGGCTGTGTCTGTTAAGTTGGCTAATTGGTTCGCAAGGTCTGGTCACAACTGACAGGAAGTATCCGCAGGAGTGGAGGTAACATAGCTGAACATGGCAAACACCCTGAGGCACCTGGAGGGAGAGAGGTGGTCCCTGGCTTCTCTCATTGCCAGCAGCTTGGGTGGGTGGGGGGCATTGCACCACAGAATATTGGCCAGTGGGAGTGGAGCAAAGCACTCAAGGGCTCTTCAGGTGGTGAATCATGGGGATCCATGAACTGATGATTTGCAAAGGGAGCTAGGGCAGCATAGCCTCTCATGTGACAGCAGGATTCTTTTAGGGATGTACGAAAATCAGTTACCTTTCAGGGATTATGCTGATGGTGCGGGGGGAGGCGCTCCATTCCTCCCCCCCCCCGGAATCCTGGCCGGCCGGTTGTGCTCCACAGCGATTCTGCGGAGCCGCCGGCCGGCTCCGCCAGCAGCTGGACATCTGGCCGCTGGCTAGCAGGGACGCAAATGGCAGCGGCCATAGCCGCCGCTGTTTGCATCCCTGCAGTCAGCCATGGTAGCATCTACACTATTTGCGTTCCCTTTATTTTCACTGTCTTAGTCTACGTAAATGTTTACATAGACTAAGATGTGCCAAAATAAGGAAGGCAAATGGCGGCGCCTATGGGTGCCGCCATTTGCATACGAGCGTTTTTTTTGTTTGTTTGTTTTAATCAGCCATGATAGGCTACGTAAACATTTACGTAGCCTATCACGGTGTTTTTTTAAAATCTAGCCGTGATAGGTTATGTAAATCTTTACGTAGCCTATCACATTTTTTTGTGGGTTTTTTTTTTACCTGGAAATGGCGGCGGCAGCAGCCAGTCGGAAGACCGGCCTCCACAGCCGCCGCCGCCGCCGGAGCCGCCACCAGAGCCGCCGTATCCAGGAAGATCCCCCCCAGGTAAGTCCCATCCTGGGAAGGGCACGGGGGGGCGGGGGGCCGTTCCGCCACCAATTTTGGGGGGCCGAATGCGCTGGCATTCGGCCTCCCCGAGATCCATGGCGGAACTTTCATACATCCCTAGATTCTTTCCTTGCTACCAGGTGGGGGGAGGATGGACTTTCCCAACAACAATATATTGTTGTGATCTATCCCTGTTGTAATGGGGGTGACGGTCTCAAATGGGCAGTTAAGACCCAATGGCTTTACACTGCCCTTTGCCAGCTTAGTATTCTATGACTGTCAGCGGATCCTAATAAACTGGGTATTGTGCTATGTACTGCTGCTCTTTTGTGTGTGTGTGTGTGCGTGCACGTGCATGTGTGTGTGTACACTTCAGGGCTAGTAAACAAGAAATCCAAAAACTAAAACATATGTTGTTGGAATAGAAGGGACTTGATTCAAGTACTATGGTCTTCGAGTAATGTCCTGTTTCATAGAATTTCATCAATAAATTACTCAAGTTCTCCATATGCACCACTTTTTCAACTCCCACAGGAAAAGAACCCTCAGCTGTCTACAAACCAGGGTCTTCTTGAAATGCCTTATCAAACATTATCTTGTTCTCCCCAATGGATCTTAGGGCCTGAGATACCTCAGTAAATTCTCCTGGATTCTATTCAACACTGGCAAGTCATTTATTGGCAGCATGTTCGATGAGCCTACATATTAGAGTGCACTAATATGTCAGTTGTGTGCTTTTTAGTACTTTTGGATTGTTTGGGCTTACAGACAAGCCATTCTCTTTCAGCCTGAGTCCACTCCTGTAATATGGAGATAAGTATGTTGACTGACTTTGCTGGACAGATGTAAAAATTACTTAGGGTAATGTATGTGAAGCAGTATTGAATGCTGCAAATGCTCTAATATAAAACTGCTAAATAATAATAATAATAATAATAATAATAATAATAATAATAATTTAACTCCCCCTTCCATAATGCAAGATCACAAAGTCATCCAAAGAAATTGATTGGCAGTAGGTTCAGAACAGATGAAAGGAAGCACTATTTCACACTGCTATGGAATTCATGTCCAAAGCATATGGTGATAGTCCCCTCCTAAGATGGGTTTCAAAGGGTACCAGGCAAATCTATGGATGACAGTGGAAGCCGGTAGCTCAGATTTCAGTGGGGAGGTGAATCCATTCTGGGTTTCATTTTGGGAACATGGTTCAGCACCTCAGATAGCTCCTTTAGAGTTTGTGCTGGTTCTGACTAAAACCCAGAATGGGTTCACTGCCCCACTGAAATCAGACCCATCAGCCTCCACTGATGGAGAGAGAGAGAGAGAGAGAGAGAGAGAGAGAGAGAAAGAGACTGAAATCACTTATTTTGAACTTCTATACATGACATAGCTCCTCACTCCTGAAATGGTTTCTTGGGTCCATCGCACCTTGTCGTGCAATGAGCCATGTTGTTTCTCCTTCTTGCTTGGTCTTGTTGACATTTGGAATACACCATTGGGGAGAATGAAGTAGGCTTGTGTGGCCATTTAATGGCTGCTCATTTCCCAGGGACTACACTGCTGTAAGCTGTCCCTAAATGATACAAAGTGAATGCTCTTTTCTACAGTTACTAAGTGCTTTTCAGTTTTTAGATTTATACTGCTTAACCTGCAGATTCTGTGGTCTCAGTCAAAGGCAAGGTGAATGTGGTGATGACTTTCCAAGCTACAAATGAGTGCCTGCAAGAACCTTGAATATGTTAACATTTAGGCATGAATAAAATTGCTCGTGAGTAGAGATTTATGAAAAAAAAACATGTTCATTTGTTGTTGATCAGGATTTACTCAGTTCACATCTTCCTGATTGAACATGGACTTGAACACCATCTGCACTCAAAGTCTGTACATATCCAAACTTGCAATGTGATTTGTGGACACCCCCCCCCCTAAAAAAAATGTGTTTGACAGTATGTTGTACATTTGGGGGGAGAAAATGTTCATGAAAAAATACGTAGTTTTGAAAAATGTGCACAAATACACTTTAATCCATTGGAGAATAATAGAAGAATCTATTTCAAAGATATGTGCAATGGATGCACATCGTTTTGGGAAAAGATGCACAAAATGTTCACAGATTTTTATGCAAAAATAAAAATCAAAAGCTCTCAATCTGATACAGACTCAAGTCTGAACGAGCTTCGAGATGGAATTTGGAGAACTTCAGCGAGCTCTAGTTTTGGTGATTTGCACATCCCTACTTATATAAGTGACTGAGTTGTGAACCAGAAATGCCCTACAGTTAAAATCTCGTATCTGCCATCAACACATTAAGTGTAGAGCTGGGTGAAGTTTTCCTTTAACCTTCATGGGGCCATTTGTGCCCCATGAAGCTCTGTGTGCATATGTGTGGGGTATAGGTGGGAAGAATATTTGACCCAGCTGTAATTGGGTGTCCTCAGCCCAGGCAATGTCTCTCAGCATCATACACATCAAGCTGAAATGCAGGGATAATATACGACTGATCTGCCCTATTGGTTGGTATGAAGGATCATAAAAATAATCAAACTGGGTCTTGTGAAACTACATTGTTAAGTTTCCTTCTAATACCTCATACTAATTATAACAAGATTCTCAATACAGGTCAAACTAGTGCTGAAAATTTCTCCCTCATTTTTTTTCTACGATTCTCATTCCAGCTGATTGAAGAGAAATTGCTTTTGAAAAGTAATTCAATGATGAAGAAATATCAGATAAATTCTCATGGGCTGGGTTTGAGTTTTTTAGGCTTATTTTCCTGTTTTTCATTGTACAATCATCTCTCTGGCCGCCTGTAGCCTCCTCAGCTTCCTACACTTCAGTCAAAGCCCAGTTTAAGGCACTATGAATTATTCCTCCCATAGGGCTTTTTTCTAGGGATGTACGGATCCTCTTACCTCGTGTCCACAGGGGGTCCACTGGGGGGGAGGCAATCCATTCCTCCCCCCAGAATCCTCAAGGGGGGGAGGCGATCTGTTCCTCCCCCCCCCGAATCCGAGCTGGCTGGCTCTGCTTTGCAGAGCCACCAGCCAGCTCCATCCCATTTCCTACAGTGCTCTTTGGATGCAAAGGGCATCAGCTATGCCATTTGTGTCCCTGTTTTTCCCTGCGATAAGCTACACATCTCTATTTACGTAGATACTTACGTAGCCTATCGCATGAAAAACCAGGGATGCAAATGGCATCCACTACGCTGTTTGCGTCCCTGTTTTTTCACGTGATAGGCTACGTAAGTATCTATGTAAATAGAGAGGCGTAGCCTATTGCGAGGAAAAATGGGGACGCAAAGAGCGTAGTGGACGCCATTTGCGTCTGATCACTTACTTCCAGGATCCGCACAGATGGCAGAACAGAACCGGCCGGGGACGGGTATTCAGTCCGGAGAGGCACAGGTAAGTGCGTTCGTTCTGCCGCGGACTTGGCGGGGGGGCTGAATTCACTGGAATTCGCCCTCATTGGAGTCTGCGGCGGATTCCGCGGACATCCCTACTTTTTTTCAGATCAGGATGTGCAACCAGGCAGTCTGGGAGGCTGGCTGTGATTAGGAAAGCTCAAAAACACCACAAAAAAAATTATAAAGCATCCTGAATGAGGCAAAACAATGGAAGCCCCTTTCATGGGGGAAGAAAGCTTTCAGGAAATTGGAGAACAGATTTTGGCAGAACACTAACTCCACCTCATCCCTGAGGCTAATAAATTTGTAAACTTATAAAAATGTCTTTGCTGGTGTGTGTGTGTGTGTGTATAATGCCACAAATGCTCCATTGTAGGAAGCAATAGTCATCCTGGGCTTCAGGGAGTACAGCTATCGAGCATAACCAGCTGGGTAACTGGAGACCACTCTGTCCTCTCTTCTCAAAATACTAAGAACTTGTCCTACCCATTCCTGTCCCTGTGCAATTAACACAATAGCAAGTCTTACTTCAGAACATTAGGAGGGGTGACACAAGATGTACCACTGTCCCCTCAGGATATGAGGCAGCAACATTGGGGTCTGAGAGTGTATCAAAAGGTTCCCATTAAAAACATATATGCATTTTTTTCCCCTATTTAACCAGCCATTTCCCAACTCCTGTGGGTTGAGCTCAGTCTCGTGACCTATGGACTTTCATTTAAATGACTGGGAAAATACACAAAAGTGCTTCCCGTTTGAGGGCAGAGAAAGAGCAGGCATGAAAAACGTATAAAAGCAGTGATTCGGAATGTCAACCGTTTCAGCTGGAAGAAGGTTAAGCTCAATTTAGCAATTTGCATAAGGCTCGCTTGATGAATGTCGCTTTCAAAAATGGCATCAAATCTAAGACATTTAAAACATACATTCTATGGGCAAAATTCTTATTCAGGACTGCAGGAAGGTGATTTGCTGCAAAATTATTGTAATTAGCATAAATGAACATTGTACCTGAAATAGCAGTAAACGCTTAAGATTCTTGTTCGTATGAGCAAGCAATGAAAGGGCAGTCATTTCCATATCCAGTTAAAAGAGACAAATGAAACTGTAGATCAAATAATGATGGTACAGTTGAGGGTGGGTGAGGAACAAAAAGTTTGTTTGATTTGAGTTTAACACATTTCTGCCTATTTTTCTTGTAGTTTAAATAAATACATTATCTGTTTCTTGTCCTTCCCTCTAATAGGCTCTGGAACTCCCTGCCACCTGCTTTTTCCTCTGCATACAGTATGTCCCATAGATGAAAATAAACACTGGACCTCCTGTCAACCTGGGGGTAGGAAGGACAACAGAAAGTTATTTTTCCTACCTCCAGGTTGTCAGGAGATATTTGAAGGAAAGATTTTACAGTGTGTATTTTCATCTGTTGGATATATTGTATGCAGTGGAAAAAGCAGGTGGTTCACATCAGGAGTCATAAATCTTTTTGAGTTGATGGGCACAACTGGAATTTTGAGAGTGTTGTGGGCACTCTCACAAAATGGTTTTCATGGGGAGTTTGCCCATTCATAAATTTGTTGCCATGGTAGGCATAGTTGGTCAGAAACATCCATTTCCCAGAAGGCCAACTGGTGAGAGTAAAAGAAAAACAGCTCGCCCCAAAACCAAAGTACATGACCGAGGTTGATTCTGAGCTCCAAAACACAAAATGACTTTTTTGCGCATGCGTGTGCATGCACGCACCCCTCCCCCCCAAGATGGTGCTGGATGGCAGATCTTCATTTTGGATCATGCCAGCCTCCCAGTTAATTAAAACAAAAACTGTAAGAAACTAAATAATAATTGGGGCAGACAGGGAGTGTGGGGAGCACCAAGAGAGGTGTCTGCAGACACATTGGTGCCATAGGCACCACATTGGAGACACCAGACAAATACGTACCATTCCTGTTTGCATGAGTGTGTGTGTGTGTGTGTGTGTGTGAAATTTGATGAGAACAGCAGGAGCATATGTTAATAGGAATGTGTGGAGAAAGGAAGTGGCCATCCCTCAGGCACCAGGGACATTAGCGCTCCATGTAGAGGTGGATAACTCAGTCTATTTCCATCCATGTTACTTTTGCATTTTGTGCAATGTGCATTGTGCATTGAAATGTGCATTTTGAAATACATTTTCAAATGGCTTTCTCTTTGAGGTTAAAAACAACAACACTGCATTGATCCATTTGGGAGCTGGTGGGTAACTGAGTACCATACATTAATCCAGGAGGTGCCAATCAGATGCAAGATGGAGTTTCTCAAAAATGCCTAGCCCCATGCTCCAATGTTTATATATGCCCCCCACCCCCACCAACACACCAAGGCATAGAAATATACAGTCTTAGGGACTATGTAGGTACAAAGTACCCAAGTACAAAAATGTGTACTTTTGAAAACTGCTCACAAATACACTTTAAACAATTCGAGAAGAATGCTTTCATTTCAAAGATGTGCACAATTGATGTGTACATTTGGAAAACTATGCACGGAAATACAAATGGATTTTCACATGAAAAGAAAACAAAAACAAAAAGCTTGCGATCTGATACAGACTGGAGTTGGAATAAGCTTCAAGATGGAATCTGGAGAACTTCAGTGAGCTCAAATTTTGCTGATTCGCATGTCCCTAACTATGATTATTTGAGATATCGCTTGAAAACTTGAGATTTTAAGGGTGCAATCCTATGCATGTTTAGACAGAAAAAAGGCCTACAGCTCCCAGCATGACCCAGCTAGCTGACTGGGGCATGCTGGGAGCTGTAGGCCTTTTTTCTGTCTAAACTTGTATAGGTTTGCAGCCTAAGAAAAATGTGCAAGAGGCAGGAACTGGGCCTACAAATGCCTGAATTTATTCAGGGGCAGGCAGTATATAGAGAGGCACTGTTGGAAGGAAAACCAGGGAGGTAGCTGTTGAGCAGGGGTGGGCAAGTTTTTTGGACCATGGGCACATTGGCAATTTGAGAGACTGTCCTGGGCACTACCACAAAATGTCTGCCATGGGAGGTGTGGCAATGAAACCAACCCAAAAGACTGAGTACAAGGCAGAGGTGGGGTCTAAGACCCAGCACACTAAACAACAACTTTGAATCCACAGTTTTCAGGTCCAACAGAAATCTATTTCACAGCAATCTAGGTAGGGATGCTGGAGAAATTCGAGATGCACTAAAATGAGGTCAGATTTCTAAGAATCTGACCTGCAGAATCCACTGTGGAGCGACCCCCTCAGGCCGTGCGGAGTGTGTGGACTTTCAGGTTTTTATTTTTATTTTAACTTTAGCAACATTCACATATATTTATTTGTAGGAAAATGTGCACATTTCTGCGGAGGAAACGTTGAATGGAATGGGCGACAATACGCTAGATGTTACGAACTAAGGTAAATCATGTACACTGTTACAAAACCACTTATGTAATTATTTACGTATTTTTCCATATGACGAGAAAGGATTTGCATCTGTCGGTGAGAGGACGACCGAACGAGATGCTCCTGACAATCTGCGAAATACAGATGGAGCAGATTTTAAACAGTCCATACTTCCCTAGTAGTAGGGCATCATGGTGGGCACCAAGAAAGGTGTCTGGGGTGGATTGGTGCCCACAGGCTATAGAGCAACCATTCAGGCAGTTGTCATACATAGTTTTCAGAGTCTTCACTTCTTATAGATAGCAAATGTCTTTTACATCTTTTCAAGGTATTTCCTTTTCCCTTAAAGAGAGTTAAGTCAGCTTAAAAAAAAAAACACCACACACTGTGTTTTGCTGAACATCATTCTGATAAAGGGCAATTTGCTAAACTGCTTTGAATAATTGCTTGTGATATTTGCATAGATACAACTAGGGATATACAGATTTTGTTAAATCCGTTGCATCTGTGTTTTCCGGATTGTCAGGCACTTTTCTTTCCGTTGCCTGCTCATTGATGGATCTGGATTTTTTTTTCCCCCTTCCAAAAAGTTCACAAAAAAGTCCACCACAATTTATGGAGCTTTTGATGTAATATTTTGCACACTTTTCTCAGCCCAGCATGCAACTATGTATAAAACAAAAAAAGATTACTACACAGCAGAGGCTGAGGAGAGATCAGAGATGTACAAAACATTATTTTATTTTATTTTATTTTATTTTATTAATGGCATGTATAGCATCATTTCCAGCAACTTTTGCATTTCTGTATGAGTAAATCTGTGTACAATTCTGGAAAGTAAAAGAAAAAGAAAAAATAGAGTGCACTTCAGAATCTGCAGGTCAGATTCACTGAAATCTAGGGATGAATGGACAACCCCCTGTCTGCATTCTCTGGGTGCCTGACAAGTCACTGCCCCCACTCACATGCCCCCGAACCCTCTTTTGTTCCCCTACATTCATCGAGCTGCCCTCACCTGCCCTGAGCTATCTTCAAGTGCCTGTCATTCCTGAAGTCAACCTTTTTGTGAAAAAAATAATAATAGTGCCACAGGAACTTCCATAAATCTAATATTGTGCACATAATGTCAGTAAAGGCCCCATCAATGCAATATTACAGGCATAAATGGCCCATTTACACCTGTAATATTGTGTAGATGGGGCATTACAGCTTCTATGTGCACAATATTAGATTTATGGAAGTCCCGAGGTGCCATTTTTATCACAAAATGGCGACCGCAGGAAAGATAGGTGGTTGAGGACAGCTCAGGGTAGGGATGTACGAAAGGTACTTACCTTTCCACGGATTATGCTGATGCTGGGGAGGAGGCATTCTGTCCCTCCCCCCGGAATCCTGGCCGGGGGGGGAGGCGCTCCGTTCCCCCCCGGAATCCTGGCGGGCCGGCTCCGCTCCGCAGGGATTCTGCCAAGCCGCCAGCTGGCTCTGCCCGCAGCCGGACATCCGGCCGCTGGCTAGCAGGGACGCAAATGGCGGTGGCCGTAGCCGCCGCCGTTTGCATCCCTGCAGTCAGCTGTGATAGGCTACGTAAATGTTTACGTAGCCTATCATGGCTGATTTTAAAAAAAAAAAGCGTGTACGCAAATGGCGGCGCCTATGGGCGCCGCCATTTGCATTCCTTATTTTGGCACGTCTTAGTCTATGTAAACATTTATGTAGACTAAGACAGCGAAAATAAGGGGAACGCAAATAGCATAGACGCCATCTACGTCTACGTCCATGGGCGCCACCATTTGCGTACGCGTGTTTGTTTGTTTTTAATCAGCTGCGATAGGCTACGTAAACATTACGTAGCCTATCACGGTGTTTTTTTAAAATCTAGCCGTGATAGGCTATGTAAATCTTTATGTAGCCTATCACTTTTTTTGTTTTTTTGTTTTTCTTACCTGTAAATGGCAGTGGCGGGAGCCGCCGCCGCCACCAGGAAGATCCGCCTAAGGTAAGTCCCGTCCCAAGGGGGGGTGGGGGGCCATTCCGCCACCGATTTCAGGGGGCCGAATGCGCTGGCATTTGGCCTTCCCAAGATCTGTGGTGGAACTTTCGTACATCCCTAGCTCAGGGTAGGTAAGGGTGACTCAGCAAGCACAAAAGAGGGACGACTGGTGGCAGCAGTTCAGTGGGCACAGCCCAGAGGCATAAGCAGGGAGGAGTCTGTTGGATTCCCGAACTGAGTCGGGTGCCAACAACATCCCTACAAAAATCTGAGCTCATTTGAATCCATTGTGGATTTCTCCTACATCCTGAGATGCAGCAACACAGAACATTTGTATCACCTCAAATAGTGCTCCTTCAATTCACACATCCAGCTACCAATAATCAAGGAGACACATATGAAGTTTGTTTGTTTGTTAAACACCACATAAAATAAATTTCTCCAGACATTACATAATTTAGAACATCCTCATCCTCACCCAAATACAATAACAATTCAACAATATAAAACTAATAAACATTCCAACACACAATTGAATACAGTATTGAGTATTGGGTGTAACCACATTGCAGGGACTAAATTAACATAAAACACACAAAAAATGTTAAGATATTTTAAAAGTAGTGAATGGAGCTGACTTCACATGGTTGGGAAGAGCCCTGACCTTGATACGATGAAGGCTGCAAGCTAACTTACACAGCCATCAAAGTTGGATATATTGGGTAGGATCCAATGGTGCCCTACCACCAGCATTGAGCATCACCAGATCCCAGTGCACATGCAGCCCATATCGCCAGCAGCAGTGATATAGCACTTCCAGGGCCAAGCCCCCAAATGACAGGAAGTGCAGGTTTCTGGCAGGGGCAGGCCATATCTTCGAGAACATTGTATTTGTGGCCATTCAGGGACTTGCCCCTAAAAGCACTACATTGCTGCCACTGGTGGGAGGGGCTGTGCATGCGCGACCACTGGAACCAGCCACGTGCACACCAGGAACCAGTAGTGCTCAACACCAGTGGCAGGGCACCGTTGGATCCTACCCATTGTGTCCACCCCATCTGAGTGAAGCTACACCCAGTGGCACTATAGATGTATAGATTTTGTAAAATCCATTCCGTCTGCGTTTCGAGGATGGTCAGGTGTCCTTCATTATGGTTGTACGAAAGTCACTTACCTTTTCGCAGAATCTTTCGCGGTGGGGGGAGGAGTCACTCCGTCCCTCCCCTCAGAATCCTCAATGAGGGGGAGGCGATCCGGTCCTCCCCCCCCCACAGAATCCTCGATGGCCGGCTCTGCTCCACAGCCAGACCGCGGAGCAGCCGGCCAGGGCCATCCGCAGCTGGATTTCTGGTTGCGAATGGGCTGCTGCGGACGCAAATGGTGGCCACCATAGCGGCCTCCATTTGCATCCAACCAGGCAGCCGTGATAGGCTATGTAAGAATTTACGTAAGAATAGCTCACTAGACTATTTGCGGTTCCCTTTTTTTTCCCTCCGTAATTGCCTACGTAAATATTTATGTAGGCTAGAACGGCAAAGAATAGAGAACGCAAATGGTGGCCGCCGTAGCCGCCGCCATTTGCATACGCTGGCTTTGGGGGGGGTTAGCCGTGATAGGCTACGTAAATTCTTACATAGATATCACAGCCTGAAGGATGGCAATGGCGGCCACAGCAGCCCTGCCGCGGCCGACCAGGAGACCAGCCACCACCACTGCCGAATCCGCCGCTGCCGCCAAATCCGCCACCGCTGCTGCCGGAACCGCTGCCACCGCCGAATCCACCACATCTGCCCCAGGTAAGTGCCATCCTGGGGGATTCCACGGGGGGGGCAGGAGGCCATTCCACCACGAATTCTGGGGGGCTGGATGCCTCACTGGATTCCGTGGCGGAATTCTCCGCCATCCCTATCCTTCATTCTGTCACCCATCCATTGATGGAATTGTTTTCTTTCCAATTTCCCAAATTTGTATTTGTGCATTTGTGCAAATTTGCACTTATGCATATGTGCAGCCCGCCAAATGTGTATATTCCCCCCCAAATATGTATATTCCCCCCCCTCCAATGCATTATATCATGCTTTAGCCTATGTGGGGAATGCACATTTTCAGCTTTGTTTGTTTGTTTGTTTGTTCAATTTACATATTTTTCTACAACTAAATTTGGTAAAAGTCCAGAAAGTAAAATAAATAAATAAAGCTGGCCCACAAGTCCATGGAATCTGTGTGGCTTAGGAAAGGCCGGTCCACAGCAGAATCCACTGGAATCCATAGAAATTTGAAATCATTTGTTCCATTGATTTCTCCGACATCCCTAGCTGGCACCCCAGGCATGGTCAACACTAGGCTTGCCTCTAAAGGCTGAAACTGGTTTGGGATAGGGCTTCCAGATGTGTATGTCATGCATCTTCTAGGGCTTCTTGCATTACCCAAGGAGCATGGGAAGAAGTGGCCCTGCAGTAGCTCCAACATTGCTGGGACGAAATAGATCCTAGACTTGGTTGCTCACTGGTTCAATGGTACATATTTTCCTGGAGCAGAGTTTCTAGAAATGCAAAAGTGTCCAGCAATAGAAAGTTGAAGATTTGACAGCTGGCATAGAGCCAGCCTAATGTATGAAATGTCACCAACGCTTTCCTTTTCCTCCCTGGAGAACACAAACAACACAGTCCATACAACCAGGCACTTTTTAAAACAACTGTCAAATGGCTTTTACTTGGCAAGATAGTGCATACTAAAGACTGGCACATTGGATGACATTTAAATTAATTTTCACACATTCAGAGCACTCCCATGCCCCCACCCCAGTATAAAAGGATATAAAGGTCAAAGTGGCCTTTGGTAATTTGTTATTTCCAGTGTCAGCAAAAGCCCCTTATTGATAGTCCTACAAGCAAGAACAGCTGGAAAATAGTGTAGCATCTATCCATCTGGAAATGATGGTTTGCTGCAAGGCAGAGGTCAGACCGGTCATCTCTCATCACCTTTTAAAGAACATTCTCAACTGGTATATAGCCACTGTTCCATGAAAGCTCAAGGTTATCTGCAACTTCCGTCTGTTTTTTTAGTTTGGGTGTGTTCAGAAACATCAGATGTCTGGATTAGGGCTGTGCACATATTCCTGACTGATTTTCAAGTAGAGGCTAGCAGCTGTGTTGCAGTAGAAAGGGTTGTCCCAAGTTCAAACCTATGTGGTGCCATTGTTTCCAAGTGATAACTGTCACTTTGGTGCTGTTTGTTCTCCCTGCTGTTCCTTTTTTGCTCCTTCTTGGATTAGTCCCATGGGAAATCCCACTCAGTCTGGGATCCTGCAGTGAAGAGGATGATGTCTCAATGCCATATAATTAATCAGATCAGATGGTATTCTGTTTTGAGTTAGGGCACAGGAGAGTGAAGGAAATCAAACATGGAAATGAAAAAGCAAGCCTTTCCATAATATTTTTTTAAAAAATAATTCTTCATATATTCATGTATATATGGCATTTCCGGAAATGTGCAAGGATAAATAAGAGTTGTTTCACTTTGGTGCTATTTGAATCATTTCGAAAGGTGAAATGTAGGCATAGTAAATATTCCCCCCTCCAATATTTCTCCAGTCCAAGTAAAGAAATGCATAATCTTCAGTGCATTTACTTGGACCCCCCCCCCCACTTCAAGGGAGTTTGCTTTTACTGGAGTGGGGAACACATTCCTGAATAAAATCACTCTGGCACTTGCGGAGGGCCCTTGAAAGCAGAGGCTACAGCGGCTGTCACCAGTGTGACCCTTGCTTCCAAAGTGCTTTCCCCCTTCTCTTGGTGATCGGGGGGGGACCTCTCTTTCCAGCCCTATAAGAAGAATCATTGAAAGCTAGAATTCCACTTGCAGTTTCTGTTATGCTGCCTTCCCCTGCCTCCCTCAATGGTGAGGGAAGCAGAGAAAAATGTATTATGCCCAGTGGCATGGTCATTTTTGAAATGTTTGATGGGATCGCACACACACACACCCTCGCAGGTTGATAATTGAGCCTTAAAAAAAAAAAAAGGCCTTCCGCACTCCAGATGTAAACAAGGACTCAAACTTTTCTTTTCCAGAGAAACCTTAGGGGAGAGTTAACATGCCGCTTTGGCAGATCAGGCACTAGGGATGGATGGACTCACCCATGCCCAGCTTCACTGGGTGCTCGCTGAGCCACTGCTGCTGCCTGCCCCTGCTCAAAGTGTTGTGTGAGCTTCGTCATGGCCCCCTGAGGACCCAACAAGCTGCGAGTCTGCCACTGTGTGCAACAATGTCAGCTCAAGCACTTCTGGGTAGGTAACGTTGCATAATTGGTGGCTGTGAAGGGCCCATTTACACAACATTACAGGTGTGAATGCTCCATTCACCCCTAACGTTGCATAAATGGCTGTGAACTATGCAACATTACCTACACAGAAGTGCCAACGCTGCCATCATTGCACACAATGGAAGCTCACTAGGAGGATGGGGCAGCTGTTGGACACTCACCGAGCCACAGGGTGCTCGGCAAGCAGGTCTGTGAGCATCCCACAGTTCAGGAAGCAGGGTCCAGGGCGGCAGGAGTCCTTTGGACTTCACTCCCACATGGACTCTTGTGACATCCCTACCAGGCACTAATGCGTGAGTGGAGAGTGGGTCTCCATTTCCTCCAAAGAAGGAAGAAACCTTGAAGGCAAGGAGCATCCTTGCTTTCAAAGGACTCCTTTCCCTCACTGCTGAGGAGGATAAAGGGGATAAACCACTCTCTGCCCCAAGCCAAAGAGTCCTTGAAAGACACAGATGGCCTCCCTGACAGCACACTTCCTGGAATGCCCATGGAAGGGCCTCATGATTGCTCACCACTTTTTGCTGCTACCATTAAACAGCACAATACCCTCCCCTGCAATGAAATATGTAAGAAATTCACCCACGTGAAAGAGGCAGAAAAATAGCTGCCTCTTTCACAAGGGATGGAAAGTTTTGTGAAAATGGGTGGCTGGATTTGGCACAGCACTAATGGAAAACCCCACTCATATTTCACCCTGCTTGCCCCTGAGATTGCAACCTTGAAGGGGGAGGGATCTGCCATGTCCTATGGTCCCTAGGATGTGCTCCCAGGGACTATAGGATTGCTGTGTAGGTGGCTTACAGGGATTAAAAGAAACTGCATTACAAGAAAAGAATAAAACAATGCTGTGATAAATGTACTTGGTTTTGATCTTGTTTGGTTAGTTACTCTTGTTACATTTTCTATTTATTTTTTTATTATTATTAAATTTATTAATCGCCCATCTGGCTGGTCACCCAGCCACTCTGGGCGATGTACAACATACAATAAAAACAATTTAAAACAATAAAATTCTACAATAAAATTTGTACAATAAAATTCTGCAATACAATTTCTACTGACACACTGAATGGTTATTTATATCTTCTTCTTTTGGCAGACTCCCTCTCTTGATTGCTGGTTTGTATGTCCCTTCTGCTCAGTTTTTCTTCTCCTTCACCTCTGCTCAGTTTTTCACACCTATACATTTCGGAGATGATCATTGTCAAACATCTTCAAATCACTGACACTCTGAAGAACTTATTCTCCAAAATGCCATTTCTGCTGCATATTTTAATCATTCCATTCCACATGGTTTACTTAAAACAATTAGAAATGTCACATTCTTCTTTTCCATCTTGAAGTCACTTTCCTGCTCCATAATTTTCTCATGGCATTCTTAACCTCTTCATTTCTTAGTCTGCAGATTAATGTTAGTGATAACTGGGGTGATAACACTATATTACCGGGGTGATAACACTATGAATCACAGCCACTGTCTTGTCTTCTGAGAAGTTGCTACATATGTAGGTGAAACTGCATGAGCCCCAAAATAAAATTACTACCAAGATATGGGAAGGAAAGGTAGAAACAGTGCCCTCTAGAAGAGTGAGGTCTCAAAGACATCATGACGACACAGATGAGCAAAGGGCTGGATGCGCCTGATCTCATCCGATCTCGTAAGCTAAGCAGGTTCAGCCCTGGTTAGTTCTTGGATGGGAATCAGGCTTCCTGCATTGAGCAGGGGGTTGGACTCGATGGTCTTGTAGGCCCCTTCCAACCCTATGATTCTATGATTCTATGACACAACCAAGATGAGGAAGCAGCTCAGAGGAATCAACCTGCTGTTGGCAACCACTATGAAGTCAACAATGTGTGTATCTCTGTGCAAGTTAGTTTCAGCAAAATGGACAGCAGAGAAAGTGGACATCAGTTTCAGTTTCTGTGGACATCATGGAAAGAATGGTCCATTTTATTAGGCCCACAAAAAAGAAGCGGAGTGGTCATATGGGCTTGCACCAAAGTATACAGAATCCTCCAAGCCATGAGGTGCCACTGCCATTTGCCCACAAGCCCACTTCTTGGTCATATGGTGCTACAATTACAAATTGCCATATACCAAACATACACCATGACTCTAAGGATGAATATGTCTGTGCAGCCAAAGAACTGTACTATGCAGCCAATGAATAGAATAGTTTCCTTTTCAGCAAGGAAGTCTGTGCTAATTTTGTGGATCATAACCAAGGAGTAGCAAGGACAGGTAGCAGATGTCTATGCCAGATAAGTAGCTGAGGGGGAAAATGTATGGGGGAATTCAAGCAGGAGCTGGAGGTTATAGTGACAACTATGAGAAGTTTTCTGTGAACAATGACTACATAGAAGAACAGAAAAGTCACAAAACCTTCTGCATCTCTTCATTTTGAGTGAAACCAAAGAATACAAATTCAGTCACATGCTTGGTGTTCTGCAATTGTTGTTATTATTATTGTTGTTGTTGTTGTTGTTATTATATATCCTATCTTTCCTCATAAGGCACCCAGGGTGGCTAAGAACACATATAAAACAGTATAATATGAAAACACCATTAAAATCATAACTCTACAATTGCAAACACAATAGAGTGTAATAAAACCATCAGTAAACTGGATAAGCCACTTGCCTATACCCGCAGAAGACTGACAGGGAATATTTGAACTCTGTGACTTGCAATAGGATTAATAAATTTTGTACAAATTTCACTTATACAAGCAGGAACCACTCCATCAAATGCTGTCATAAGCTTTATTCAGGGCCTGTTATAGGGCTAACATGTTAGTTAGAAATGTGAAATCTTATTCCATCAATTTAGTATCAAATCCATCTCTGAATTACAAAAAATTAATATTTGTCAAATTATATCTGTCTTGTGCAACTTTATTTCAGCTATACAAAAGACCTCCCTGAGAAATATCTCAGGTTTTATTGAATCTCTTAGCCTATCTCATTTGTTTTTTTGCTTTTTTTTAACCTGGAAATGGCGGCGGCGGCAGGCGGTCGGAAGACCGGCCGCCGCAGCTGCTGCCGCCGCCGCACCGCCACCAGAGCTGCCGCCGCCGCCAGGAAGATCCACCTAAGGTAAGTCCCATCCCGGGGGGTGGGGGGCCGTTCCACCACGGATTTCGGGGGGGCGAATGCACTGGCATTCGGCCTCCCCGAGATCCATGGTGGAACTTTCGTACATCCCTAGAATTTTTCAGACTTTCTGTGGCAACTTCATTCTGCTAAATGTTAATTTCCCTATTGTATAAGTTGTTTGAATTGGAAACATTTGCTCTCCTAATAATGGTCTATGATGCTTTTTGGCTCTTCTAGTGCAATTATTCTATCATTTTGGTCGCCTTTCTCTTACTCTTTCTATTCTACTTTGAAACATAATTCCATGAAATAACACATACCCTTATTAAGGCAGAAGAGACTGAATAGATGTCTGTAAGTGCAACCTTCTCTCATAAAGAACATTTTCTAATGCAAATTGCCTTTCCACAGCTCCACAGTAGCAAATTGATTTTCTTTTTATATTGACTGATTATGTTAATGAAGTAAAGGAGGCCACTATATGCCAGCTTCATTTTTGGTATTTTTTATTTGCAAGATAAAATCACATTTTTGTATGAAAATGATCTATTTGTAAAGAAGAAGAAGAAGAAGAAGAAGAAGAAGAAGAAGAAGAAGAAGAAGAAGAAGAAGAAGAAAGAAAGAAAGAAAGAAAGAAAGAAAGAAAGAAAGAAAGAAAGAAAGTTGGTTCCCAGTGTACTTTTTATTGGAAGTTGTATTTGTGCAGAGCACTTGTGTTAAGGTTGGAATCTTTATTCTGTGTAAAGATCCCAGCTTTAAACTCTCTAACACAAGTTGATCTTGTGACCTCTCATAGGTTGATACTGTAGATCTGGGGTCATGAACTTCAAGCATGTGGGCCAAATGCAGCCCTCCTAGGTTCCCAATCCAGCCCTTTGGAGTTCCCAAGATGCCCTCACCCACTTCCTCTGGCCCCACACCCTTCAGCCACCAATTATTTGGTGGTTTCCCAGTGGTTTCCCCCCATTCTAAAAGGTTAAAATTCCTCTCCTAAGGCTTAGTCACTAGCAGTAACAGCTTTAAGATACAATATGCTAGTAGTATTGTATTTTGGCCCCACCCCTTTTAACTTTGGTTCCATCCCCTTTGCCATTGACTCCACCCACCACTGGAATGCAGCCCCTGAGAACTTCTCCAAAATTGAATTTGGCCCTTGGACTGAAAGAGGTTCCTCACCCCTGCAACTTGATTGAGCCATTGTAGGCTTCTGCAGTTACAGCAAGGAATACGTATGCACATACATGTATTTGTTAAAATGTTCTATCTCACCTTTTGATCCCAAAAGGGACCCCCAGGGCAACAGTAGCAATAGGGATCAGAAAAAAAGAGGGAAAGGGGGGGGGAAGAGCACAGAAAAAGAAACAGCTGCACCAGTTGAATTCCCAATGTGTTTCGACACAGATCTTTATCAAGGGAACGGAAGACTATAAAACATATGATAAATTATATATAATGTACACCAAAGCATTTAAAATACAATTTTGCATATTTCAAAAAAAAATCTTTAATATAAATTAGCTAATTAGAAACTTCAGAACATACCAAACTATCCTAAAAATAATGTTAACGTTCCCGATACATAAGTTTATAATCAGACAGAAAAATTCAAAAATACGATCACTCGAAAAGTGTTGTGGGGCCATCTGTCCCCTTACTGAGCAGCGACTGTGTGTAGAAATTGCAGCTTTGGTTGGTTCGTCATATGTAAAGTTGAGTCTATGGCTGCCTTAAAGGGGTGATGACTCAAGACTGGAGGCATAAAGGGCCCCTTATGCTACAATCTTGAATCATTGCCCCTCTAAGGCAGCCATAGACTCAACTTTAAATATGTGGAAGTAACCAAGGCACGATTGTGCACACAATTGCAGCTCGGTACGGGGACGGATGGCCCCACTGCGCTTCCTGCCAGTCGCCAAGTAGGGAAGTGAGGCCCCTGCAGCCTGGGGGCCGGACAGGGGGGAGTCCATCAGACTCCACCCCCTCCTTGGACTTCCATGCCATCCCAATATCTTGTAAGCTCTGCGAATTCCCTGGCTCAGGCTAAGTTGAACGTAAGGGGTGGTGGCTGTCAGGAGTGCTCTGGCGGCTTCTCCCAGTAGATTCCAATAGCCAACTCAAGACACAGTCAGATGAAAGGATTTCTTTTCAAAGCTTTAATCCTTTTACAACTTAATGACTTTTTCAGATGCTAATCACCAGCGACTAAAGCAAGGAACAGCAGGGTGGCCTAAGCTTCAAGTAGTCACTTGATCCCCATTTGAAAGAGAGTCACTTGAAGACCCAGAACTTATGGGCTAGGGAGAGATCCTCCCTATTTCCCTTGGGTCCGTGGGAGGCAGCCGTTGTTTGCACGCCAAACAGGCGCTACGCCTCCTTTCCATGCCCTCCATCACTCGTCCCTCTTTGCGTCTGCGTCGAGCATCTAAGAAGCCCCCCTCCCGCATTCCCTAACTGCCAGGGTCGCTATCTATCTTAGGAATGCTGGCAGGAGGAATCTCTGCCAGGTGCTGAGCCTGGGAGGGATAAGCTGGCCCCTCTCCCACGGATAGCTGTTCCTCCTCAGAATCTGAACTGCTCTGAGGCTCTCTGGGCTCAGTTTCCACCCTGACAGTGGCAGCCTACCTGGGTAAATGTTTATCCCTGCCTGCACTGCCAGAAGGTAGAGTCACCCCTTTTCTTCCTTCACAGAGATAGATTGAAAGCCAATGAAGATTAAGTAAAAATTGAGTGATGTTCTGAGAAATGGGCTCTCTGGGCAACAGTGTGGCACCAGATGAAGTTTCCAAAGAGTTCCCAAAGAAAGCTCCTCATAAGAATGGATTGCAGTAATGTGGCCTGGATCTGCCAGGATGCTGCTGGTGCACTATCTGAAGCTCCGCAGAAGTGTGCCTGCCACGGACACTGTCTGGTCATCCAAGAGCAACGCTCAGCCATGAGGCATTCCGAAGTTCACAGACTGGTTTTTCAAGGGAAGTGCTATCCAAGGTAAGGGGCTCCACCCTTGTCTTTGCAGCTTCTTCCCCAGGCCTCACACCTCTCCCCAGGCAGGGGCAAGCTCTTATATCTGATCAGCTCCTGATTAGAGACAACAGTCATGCCCTGCTCAGTGCTGAGAAATGGAGATGTCAGATGAGAAATTATCCCTCCCTGCTCAGCTGATCTCCATGGATCAGCACTGGGGAGGCTGGGAGGGTATGTGTGGTGTGTATTTGTGAATGGTATGTGAGAGGGTGAGGTAGCTATGCCCACAGTAGGCTCTGAGCCATGCCACTCATGGTTTTCTGGGTGGCAATCCAGCCATCAGGCGAAAAGGTTTCCCTTCTCCTGTGCTATCCCATCCAAAAAATGCTGCACCATATCAGCTTTCCTACCAACCAAACGTATCTCTGTCATCTGGATTAAATCCCAGTTTATTAGCCCACATCCAATCTACACCTGATCTTAAGCACAGGTTCAACATCTACTCTGTCTCCTAGATATTGATGGGAAGGGGAAACAGATTTTGTATTGTCAGCATGTACCCTGACTTTAGAATGCGATAGCCCTTGGTCCTCTGGGTTAAGGTGTAAGGAACCCCATTGACTATAATTACAGCAGGTTCACAGTTATGGATCTGGGGATCCTAGTTCAGATCTCTATCTTGAATGTACCTTTTCAATTAGTAAAACAGGGAGGAAATAACTTATTTACCAAAGCTGATTGGAATTAATTGTAGAGAAATTACAATACATCTGTTGGGATTGCACCTTGAACTTGGCAATCCTGTCTGTATCAGAAGAAAAACATAATCTTCTTCCAGAAATGATATAAAACCAACAGTCTTTTTTAAAAATTAAAATTTTATAGAGTATAAATATCAAAGCATGCATGATTTGAAACAAAGAAGAAGATTGAGATTGCTACAGTAAATTAAACATGTGAGATATATTGTGGATGTGTGAGCCTTATTTTTTTTAGGAATTAATAAAAGTAATCTGGTACTGAACAAATTTATTACTTTGTCTTCTTTCTTTTGTTCCAATATTATTAGTCAAGTTTTTGCAAGATGACATATGCATGCAATTTATTTTCCAATAACTATTTTGGGAATCAATGCTATTTTCCAATACTTTGCACAGCATTTTCTTGCAGCAGTAATAATTTGAGATTAATGCAATATAATTAAATTGTATATCTTTAGTATAAGTTAATAAAAATTATTGACTTATATTAAATATAAGTTAATATCTAAGAGCCAGTGTGGTGTTGGTGTAGTGGCCAGCGTGCTGAACTGGGAGCTAGGAGATCTGGGTACTAGTACCCGCTCAGCCATGGAAGCTCACTGGGCGACTTTGGGCCAGTCACAGACTCTCAGCCCAACCCACCTCACAGGGTTGTTGTTGTGAGGATAAAATGCAGAAGAGGAGGATTATGTACGCCAACTTGGGTTACTTGGAGGAAAAAAAGGTGGGATATAAATGCGATAGATAGATAGATAGATAGATAGATAGATAGATAGATAGATAGATAGATAAGTAGAATAAGATCAGGAGAAATGTGTTCAAAAATCCATGCAGATTTCTGTGTGGACTGTTAAAAAATAAAAATCTCAGAGTCACACAGAAATGGGAGAGAATGAACTGAAGGCTGGTAAAATGAGAAACCAACAGAAACTAAAATTGACTGAGTTGCCCAGCCTTAGCACCAATTGTCAGTGGGAGCCACCGGAAAAGGTGCTGTTTATTTGGATGCGCTGGGTGAGGAACTGTGTTGGGCTCCAGGTGTGGTTCAGTTCCATATGCAGCTTCATTTGCTAGATCAGGAACAGCTAATACAACCCCAATGAGGTGGTTATCATTGTAAGGTTTGATAGCCAGATAAGTGTTTTCCAAATGCTTCCTGAGAAAATGAGCTAGTTCTGTATCGAACCAAGGGGAGTTTGTCTGTTACTAATAAAAGTGCTCTCCCTCTCTCTCTCTCTCTCTCTGTATAACAAATCCTTCTTCAGTATAAGAAAGTGCCTTCCAGATGAGCGTACATGTGTGTGTGTGTGGGTGCACACTTATCTATAAAAGAAACAGGAAACTAATATGGGAAATGTGGCCTAAAATAAATTTGTTACTTGAACACCTTTCACCTCTCAACAGTGTGAGTCCATGGAGGAAAAAGACCGCATAGTGTGTAAAGTCTTTTTTGTGAAACATCCCCTGGAGAGCTTGGATTCATGTGTTCAGAAATCAGGGAGCAAACCAGTGCTCTTAAATATGTCAAGTTACATTCCTTGAGGCAAATCATTAGGGGGAATATACTGCAAGGTATGGCAGAAAAGCAATAAAGATATTTTGTTTAGCTCTGTTCTGACTCCTGGAGAACACTGAACAAATAATGTGAAAAACGGGCTATTTTATTCTATTTTCCAGCTGCAGATTTGGAAAGCAATAATGCCCTGTACCGGCAATGCAAGATTTGTTTTTTTAAAAAAATCCACTGAGAATATGGATGTATACAATCCCCTTTGGAAATTCCATTTGTCCTATTAATCTCTTTTGAATTCCCTTGAAATTCTTTGCCTCTAAATTTCACTTTAGGCAAAACTCTGTGGCAACTTAGGTCTGCTCCTTATGTAATGATGGTGGCATGAGTATTGCTACATTTTGGTTCCTTCTTGTGCCACTGAGGTAATGTGAGAAGCCCTGGTACATGGGAGGAGCCAAGCTCAGGTATGGGGATCCTTTCTGAGCCCAAGGGCTGAATTCCACTCTGGGAAAGGTCTTGGGGCGGTAGGGCATTCCAATGATGGCAGGGGCTGAATGCCAAAGTCAGTGGGGCCAAAATGAGTACTGCTGTACTGAAAACTTTAATTCTTCCATTTTTGACATTTTCGGGGTGGAGGATGAAAACTGGTGAAAGAAGCTGGGAAAGGTGAAAATTTTGGAGAATTTTCTCCTTGGGGAGGGAGACAGGGTTTCCACATACCTTTTCAGGTGTGGGCAATTCTTGAGATGTCTTCTTTCTTTTTAAAACACCCCCTGCACTTGCAGGAGCCCAGGACTCTTCTCCAGCCCAGCAGTTCTTTCTGAATTCCCAGAAGACCATGTGATCTCACCCTCTCCAATAGGCATCCAGGAAGAACTCCTGGCTAGAGAAGAATCCTGGGCTCCTGCAAGTGCAGGAGGTGTTTTAAAAAATAGAAAGAAGACCCCTCAAGAACTGCCTACACTTAAAAAAAAGGTATGTGTAAACCTTGTCCCCCTCCCCAAGGAGAAAATTTTCCAAAATTATCCTCCTCCCTGCAAAAGAGGGAGAAAAAAGCAATGTCTCTTTTGCAGGGAGACAATAAGTTCCCCAAATAGACAGCAGTATTCGGCACAGCACTAAAAGAATGAGCATCTCAAAAGACCAAACTTGAAAAGCATGCTGAAATCCAAGAGAGAAAATCCTCATACTTTCAGAGATCATTGCAAGTAACTAGGACTGAGCTACAAACAATTAAGTGTGAGCAGCACTTTCACTTTCAGCTTCAAATAGAATGGACCTTTCTTAGGTGATGCCCAGTCCCCTAGCTTAGGTAGAACGAGTGCATTTTCACTTGGGCTCTGCTAAAATGACTGCAGACCATACCACTTTAGAACTGTATATAGAAAAGGTCACACCATCCATCTCTCCTCATTGTTATTTCCCACACTGAAGTCACACATGGTAAATCTTTTCTGCTGCAGTACCCTGAAATGTTTATAAATATTTATATAGTATTAAAATCAAATTGGTATGTAGAGAATAATTTGGGTGAGCATCCAGAAGCTCTTCTCATTCAAGAGTCAAAAGCCTTCAGAGGAATTCAAAAGGAAGTTATGAGAGTTGCCCACCTTTTGAAGAGGAAAGCAGTCTCACTAGCCTAACTTAAGGGTGGGGGGAGGTCACTCCCTCTTGTGAGGCCTCTGAGTGCAGCTTTTCATGCAAGGCCAATCGGGTAGACTAAGTTCCACCCCTTCCTTCTCTCTCTTTGCTCTGCATCTGGCATCTATTAGGTCAGACTCCCCAAACCCCACCTCCTTCTGTTAGCTGTCTTTCATGGGGTGGGGGGTGAAGAGGGACCCTCAGCTTGCTGGATGTTTGTAACCTGAGAAGCCAGCCCAGTAGGGATGGACGGAACACTTACCTTCCGTTCCGTTCTCTTTCCGCTGGGGGGGAGGCACTCTGTCCCTCCTCCCAGAATCCACGACAGGGGGGGTGATCCAGTCCTCCCCCCTGGAATCCTGCCTGGCCAGCTCCGCTCCGCAGCCAAGCTGCGGAGCCGCCAGCTGGCTCCGTCCGCCCGCAGCTGGACATCCAGCCGCTGGGCAGCCCTGCAGGAACACAAATGGTGGCTGTCGTAGCCACCGTCATTTGCATCCCTGTATTTAGCCGTGATAGGCTATGTAATATTTACATAGCCTATCATGGCAGGGGGGAAAAAACCCAGCGTTGGCAAATGGCAGTAGCCACCGCCATTGGCGTACACTGGTATTTCCCCCCCACACCGTGATAGGCTACGTAAATATTTAGTACGCAAATGACGACCCTGCATTAGCCGTGGTAGGCTACGTAAGTATTTATGTAGCCTATCACGGCTATGAAGAGGAAGCGAATGGCGGCCGCAGGACGGCTGCCATTCGCAAAGCAGCGCAGACGGGAGCAGGTAAGTGCTCCATTTTGTGCCCCTTTTGTGGGTTGGGGGTGGCAGGGACTTTGTCCCGCATGCCTTTTGTGGGTTGGGGGGCCGGGGCTTCGTTCTGCGATGGATTTCAGGGGGCTGAGTGCACTGGCATTCGGCCTCACCGAGATCCGTCACAGAATTCTCTGACATCCCTATGGCCCAGTCATGTCTGGACTAGCCTGGGAAAATACCTCCCCCCTGTCTGGCAGTTCTCCTTCAGAATCTGAACTGCTATCCCACTCCCTGCACTCAGAAACACACCTGACATCCAGCTACACAGAAGAACTTAGGGACGGAAGGACCCATCCCGATCTGGTTTTGGCAGGCACCCCCTAAAGCATTGCCCCCACTTGACACCCCCCCTCCCCGGACCTGTGCTCAAGCCTCCACAAGCTTGCTGAGCTTCCCATAGACACTCTGGATCCCATCCATGAGCATCTGCCCTTGCGCTTGTTTTTACAAAAAAGGAGGTCTTTCAAAATGTGCATATTGAAATATGCACAAACTGGGGCTCAAGAAGGTTGATACAGGAAATATTAGAGGAGAAAATGAGCCATTTATGCTTCTAATATTGCATAGATCAGCCTTTCCCAGCCCTAATTTATGCATATTAAATATGCACATTTTAAAGACCTCCTTTTTCTCCATAATGACAAGCTTGGGAAAAATGGCAGATGCATTTGGATGGGTCAGGATGAGTGTTGGGAACATCCAGGAGAGTGTGAGTGGGGGCAAGCGAGGCCAGAGGCTCAGTGGGTGCAGTCTTGGGGGCTCAGGCAGGGTGGAGGAGCCTGATGGACTCCCATGCCATCCCCAGAAGAACTGTGTTTACATCAGAAAATATATAGGGTCTAGATGAGTGGGCTAGAGTGGAATGCTCTTTAAGTATACCCTTTACAGATGACACAACTGTGATGAGAAAAAAGGAAGGGTGGATCTCTCTCTTTCTGACCTGTGTCATTTTGCAAGTGTTTGCCCTACATTCTTTATCGTCTCTGTTCTGCAATTTAAAATAATCATAATCTCCAAGTAATATTTAAATGCACATTTTAATATATATGTAAATGCGTGTTTCCTCTCAAAATACAGGTTTAATTGTGCTTTTCATGTATTTTAAACTGCTGAGAAATGCACCGTGACATTCAGACAATTATGAAGTCAGGCAGGCAGATAGCTAAATTTTGATCCATGCATTTCTCCAAGAGGGTGTGGATCAGGTCACTCCTTATAGGAATTGATCAAGATCCAATTCCTCAAGCATGCCTAGCTGTGGGGTTTTGTGTGAGGTGGAGCAGACTCAAACTGGTCTCCTCTCCCAATCTACATCCATCTGATTGAACACCTTTATGAATCCTATGTGAACACTGAAGGAGCATGGTTCCTCATTGTTCAGAAAAAGAGAGAACCCAATGTGTATGCAGCTGTATATATACAAGACAACTGAACACATGTAGCACGCCCATACACACACACATGCATTCCTCACCACAGTTCTGTTATCTTATGTGATTTTAACTTGAACACTTACTTGTGTTTTTGAGTCCCATAATAGTGAGCACCTGGTGGGGAGACACAATATGGTGTATTCAAAAGACAGATGGTGCTTGATAGCTAACCTTCTGAACTCCTAGTTTTCCACTTTTTTCTGTGATGATTGGGAATATGAATGCTGCTGATTAAAACACACACATACTCACACACTCAACCCTTTATTATCTCATGCATTTGTAGATACTTGAAAATGTTTCCAAAAGGGCTGTAATTGAAGAGTTCAGCAATTTATTTGAGTGGGAGGAGGTCATCAGTGGGTTATATTAAATAGCTGTATTTCAAGGAAGCCGAGAGTGTATCAATGAGGTGGGTGTTTTTTTAAGGCTCAAATTATAAGCTTTGCTAAATAGAAATGAATGGGCTGCTATATATCAACAGGAGAAATAAATTCTCTCAACACTGACATTATTTTTTTGTGTTGCTTTACCCAATTGTTATTGTAACTCTTATTCAAAAGCTACAGTAAGATTTGTCTTCCTGAATAAAAGAGCCTAAAAAAAAAACCCGATCATTTGTCTCTGACAGTAGCCAAGTAGATGTGCTGGAGCAGGGATCCCCAGCCTTTTTGAACCCATGAGGCACATTTGGGAATTTGAGAAATTTCTGTGGGAACCGCCACAAAATGGTCCATGGGGGCCTGGCTAGTCAAAAGACAAGTAAGTCACTGAAAAACTGAGTACAAACAGAGGAAGATTCTGAACTCAATAGCCAACCTACATATTTGAGTCCACAGAAGCACAACAAAATACCCATTTATTTCTTTATGTATTTATTTTATTAAAACATTTCTATCCCGCCCTACAACATAAAGATCTCAGGGCGGTGTACAGATAAAATCAATTTAAACAGTATAAAACAATAAATAGTTTAAACACCTAAAAGCATATTAAACTATTAAACAAGTTAATACCAGTTAAAATCTAAAACAATAAAACAGTTAAAACAATGTGCTAGGGAATGCCTTTAGCCCTCAAAGGCTTTGGTAAAAAGCCATGTTTTTACTTGGTGTTGAAATGAGTCCAATGTCTGTGCCAATGGGGCCTCGGGGGGGCATTCCACAATTGGGGTGCCACAGCAGAGAAGGCCTTCTCCCACGTCCCACCATAGTGTATGTCTCATACTGGTGGGATGCAGAGGAAGGCCCCTCCAACAAACCTCAGTTCTTGGGCAGGCATATATAGGGAGAGGCGCTCCCTCAAATATTGAGTTCCCAAGCTGCTTAGGGCTTTAAATGTCATCACCAAAACCTTAAATTCTTATAAAACTGGTATTATATGGTTTTTATGAGGTGTTCTGGTCAGCAGTCTAGCTGCTACATTTTGCACTAGCTGCAACTTCCGAGTCATCTTCAAGGACAGCCCCACGTGAAGTGCATTGCAGTAGTCTAATTGGGAAGTTACCAGCGCAATCTAGGAGTAATCCCAAGCTATGCACCTGCTCCTTCAGGGGGAGTGCAACCCCATCCAGGACAGGTCACTTACCCAGTTCCCAGGCTTCACTTGGGAACCACTAATCCACAGAGCTTCCATCTTGTCAGGATTTAGCTTCAGTTTATTGGCCCTCATCCAGCCCATTATAGCCTCCAGGCACTGGTCCAGCACTTTCACCACCTCAGCCAACTCTGACAACAAGGAGAAATAGAGCTGAGTATCCTCAGCATACTGGTGACACCCCACCCCCAAAATCCTAATAACCTTTCCCAACGGCTTCATATAGATGTTGAACAACATGGGGGATAGAATCGAACCCTGTGGCACCCCACAACTTAATAGCCATGGGGTAGAACAGGAATCTCCCAATACCACACTCTGGAATTGGCCCTCCAGGTAGGAGCAGAACCACCGTAGCACAGTGCCCCCTACTCCCATCTTTCAGATCCAATTCAGTAAGACACCATGATCAATGGTGTCAAAAGCCACTGAGAGATCCAGGAAGATCAATAAGATAGCACTCCCCCTGTCTTTCACCCAGAGTAGGTCATCAGTCAGAGAAGCCAAGGCCATTTCAGTGCTGTACCCTGGCCTGAAACCAGACTGAAATGGGTCCAGATAATCAGTTTCCTCCAAGAACATCTGGAGCTGCCCAGCCACCACACATCCAAGCACCTTGCCCCCAAAAGGGATATTAGCGATGGGGCAATAGTTCTTACACACCTTTGGGTCCAGGGAGGACCTCTTCAGGAGAGGGTGCACTACAGACTCTTTCAAGCCAGCAGGAACCACCCCCTGACAGAGTGAAGCATTTACCATTCCCTGGACCCACCCAGCCAATCCAGCCCCGCTAGATCGTATAAGACAAGATGGGCAAGGGTCAAGCTTACATGTGGTGGTTTAATGTTTTAAATTTAAAGTTGCAATCCTATTCTTCCTTACATGGAACTTGGTGCAAATTACTTCTGAGTAGGCCTACATAGGGCTGTTCTGCTCATCTTATACACACACCTTTCCTCAGGCCCAAAAGGAAAGGAAAAGTTTGCCCTACCTCAACCACAGGCTCAGCTACCTCGTTCCCAGCCATAGTGAAATAAAGAGGTGAAAGGAGGAGAAAGAACAAGGCTATTGGGTAGGGAGGGGAGAAACAGCATAGTAAATCGGGGTGGCAAGGCTAGAGGCTGAGAGTGGAGGGAGGGAGGGAGGGAGGGAGGGAGGGAGGGAGGGAGGGATTGATGGAGGAGGCAGGGAGTGGGGAGCTTTTGGGGCATGATTGGAGGTCACTGTGGGCACCATGGAGCCCATGGGTGCTGTGTTCGGGACCCCTGCTCTAGAGAACTTACAGCCACAGCATGATAGAGAGAGCCATCACCTGTTGTTTGTCCCTAAGCTCTGAATGTGTGTTTTGCATTTTTCGCTATCATGGCTAACAGTTATCCACAGATGATCTCCATGAATTTGTCTAACCCTTTTAAAAAGTGTTGCTAGCAGGGACAACACTGTATTTTGTAGCCATGAATCCCAGAAGTTAATTATGCATTAAATAAAGAAGTACTTCCAAATGTTTTTCCGGAACCTACAGCTCATCAGTCTTCTCTCATGGCCTTGAGTTCCCATTAGTTCTCTTCCTTCTAAACTTAAAAGTGAATAATTCTTAGGCTAAAAGCACTATAGTCATTGGCTCTACTTTAGGCAACAGCCATCTATACATGGTTAATAACTTAGAAAACATCAAATGTATGGTACAAAATACATAAATCAATCCTCTTGAGGACTTGCAAATACCCAACACTAAATATATGTAACATAATACAAGAGCCAGTGTGGTGTAGTGGCAAGAGTGTTGGACTGGGAGTTGGGAGATCCAGGTTCTAGTCCCCACTTGGCCATGGAAGCTCACTGGGTGACTTTGGGCCAGTCACAGACTCTCAGCCCAACCCACCTCACAGGGTTGTTGTTGTGAGGATAAAAATGGAGAGGAGGAGGATAATGTAAGCCATCTTGGGTTCCTCGCAAAAGGAAAAAAGTGGGATATAAATGTAATAAATAAATAAGAAAACAATCCATGAAGTGACAAGATGTGATAAACTCATACCTGTTGCCTGATAGATCTCCTCATGTCAGGGCCATGTGCCAGATAAATGGATCTGCTCTACATGCTTGGATCAGAATAGACCACCCCATGTACAACTGGCTTGGCACAAGTGATTTGACTTGATGGGACTGGTAATGTGTGTTCTAATGAATGCATGTTTATTGTCCCCAGAAATATTTCTCCAAAAGGTCTTGTCAACAGGTGTATATATTAGGGATGTATGGATTGTGGGAAATCTGCTGCTTCTGTGTTTCGCAGTTTGCCAGACACCTTTTGTTCTGCCATCTTTTCACAGAGTTGATTTTTTTTCATTGTGCAGAAAAATGTGCAAATAATTCCATAAGAGGGTTCGCAACAATTTACGTAATTTACGTTACTACGTAACATTTAGCTTATTGTCCCCCGTTCCATTCAACTTTTTCCCGCGTATATTTACCAGTCTCCGCAGAAACTTGTGTATTTTCACACAAATAAATTTGCATAAATTTTGGGAAAGTACAAAAAAGATAAAATTGGCCTTGACATTGTGTTGAATGTCAATTATGTTGAATTAATGTTGAATGTAGAGTTATATGTGTAGATGAGAGAGTCCTGGTGTCCCAAAAGTCTCTGAATTGGGCATAGAGTCTCCCTCCCCAAATCTTCTGCTATCTGGCATTGTTCAAGTCTTGAAAGTGCCTGGGACACGAACCTATTTACATCCATGTAAAACAGAATAATGAGTGTGGAGTGAACTGGTCACAGCACTCACCAATCTATACCCATGGCCATTCCAGGACAGCTGAGACTTTACTTTGATGACTACAGCTAGGGATGTACGAAATTAGCTTTCGCGGATTATCTTGATGGTGGGGGGAGAGGCGTTCCATCCCTCCCCCCGGAATCCTTGATGGGGGGGGAGGCGCTCCGTTCCTCTCCCCCGGAATCCTCCACGGCTGGCTGTGCTCCACGGCAGCTCCACAGAGCAGCCGGCCAGGACCAGCCCAGAGCCATCTGCAGTCAGATTTCCGGCTGCAGAGGGCTCGGGGGGGGGGGAACCGTGTACGCAAATGGTGGCGGCTATGGCCGCCGCCATTTGCGTTCCTTATTTTTGGCCATCTGAATCTACGTAAATATTTACGTAGACTATGACGGCGAAAATAAAGGGGAACGCAAATAGCGTAGCGGGCGCTATTTGCATCCCTTTTTGATTCACCGTTTTAGCCTATGTAAATCTTTATGTAGGCTAAAACGGCGAATCAAAAAGGGACGCAAATAGCGCCCACTACACTATTTGCATTCCCCTTTATTTTCGCCGTCATAGTCTACGTAAATATTTACATAGACTAAGACGGCCAAAAATAAGGAACGCAAATGGTGGCAGCCGTAGCCGCCACCATTTGCGTACGCGGTCGTTGTTGTTGTTTTTTTAAACCCACCCAGCCATGATAGGCTAAGTAAAGATTTACGTAGCCTATCATGTCATTTTTTTTTTAAACCCAGCCATGATAGGCTACATAAATCTTTACGTAGCCTATCACGTCTTTTTTTTTTTTTAACAAGACTGGAAATGGCAGCAGTGGCAGCCGGTCGGAAGACAAGCCACCACAGCCGCCACCGCTGCAGCTGCCGCCACCACCCAGAAGATCCACCCCAGGTAATTCTCATCCCGGGGGAGATCCATGGGGGGGCAGGGGGGGCAGGCCGTTCTGCCACAGATTTCGGGGGGCCGAATGCACTGGCATTTGGCCTCACCGAGATCCGTGGTGGAATTCTCTGACATCCCTAACTACAGCTCTGCTTCTGATGTTCTTACCGGCTTCTGTTATCACTTGAAGAGAAAAGCATAGAGCTTTTATATGTCACTGACAGAATGTGCACAAGTGAAGATCTCAGATCTGCAAATCTGATTTCCTCCCCATTTGGATTTCCTTCATAGGTTTGAGTTCTCAGACAGACACTTCCCTTCTGACACAGACATAGCTCAGTGGTGGAACATATGCTTCACATGCAGAAAGTCTTATAATATAAGAGCAGCAGCAACCTCAACAGCAGGAACATCTGTTCCTGGATCGAGGTATTGCCATCTCCAGGGTGCCAACATTGCTGTAGGAGACTGCAACCAGCCAACACCAGCCGGGAAACAACAAAAGAGGGTTGGAGGACCAGCCCTGCCCAGGAAGGACTTACCTCTGTTTGTTGGAGGCATAGGAACATCCTGGGAGGTGGACCTTACCTGCAAGCTTAGCAGCCTTCCACCACCTCCCCCTGTGATATCTAGCTGGTATGTGAAACGGCTGGCCACTACTGGTATTAGCTCAGTTCGGTGGGTTTAAGTCTTTGGTGGGTTTGGTGGGGGGTTGTCAACTGAGGCTCACAATGTGTTTAGCAGTAAAGGAAGATGGGACTGCTATAGATGTAGTGTTGGGGAGAGGATGTTATCGCAATGGGAGGTGATGCCTTCAGGTGAGGTGAAGGAGACTGAAACATCCGTGTACTTTATCCCCTTCTGCTCCACCTTCCATTCTCAGTCATTTTGGTGACTTGCCTGTCGGGATATTGGAGAAATTCACAATGGAACCAAAGGGGTTTGGATTTTCATGAGTCTGCAACAGGATCTGCAACAGACCAACATTTCCCCCAGGCAGGCAGATTCTGCAGACTCACAGACTGTTTTTCTAACTTTCCCGAATTTTTCATGAAGTCTGTTGTAAAAAAGGTGCAAAATTTAAAAAACCTGGTCAAAAATGTGTATTTTCCCCAGGGGGGAGAGGAATTTGTGCTTTTTCATGTGTGAGCATTTGCACAAATTCAGAAACAGGCAAACAAAATAATAATAATCCAAGTCCGTTGATGGGCAGACAATGGAATGAAAGGTGCCTGACAATCCATCAAATACAGATGGAACAGATTTTACACAATCGGTACATCCCTACTTGCCTGTAGCCCCCTCTAACCTGAAGGTGCTGATGATGAATGCCAGGTCAGCTGCTGGAAAAGCCTATATCATTTCTAACCTTAGAACTGAAGAGCATACTGACCTGGCCTATGTCACCGAAACCTAGTTGGATGAATGGAGAACAACCAATCTCTCCCAAATATGTCCATCAGGGTTTCTTGTGCAGCACCAAGCATGATTAGAGGGTAGGGGTGGACGAAAGTCACTTACCTTTCGTCGAAGCTTGTTCGCGGTGGGGGGGAGGCGCTTCGCTGCTCCCTCCGCGAAGTTCAGGCCGGGGGGGAGGCTTCCTGCCTCGCCCCGGCCGAAATTCAGGCCGGGGGGGAGGCTTCCCGCCTCGCCCGGCCGAAATTCAGGCCGGGGAGGAGGCTTCCCGCCTCGCCCGGCTGCGAACTTGAAAGTTTAAAAAAAAAAAAAACGCCCCCGTGATAGGCTACGTGACGATTAACGTAGCCTATCATGGCTAGATCTGCAAAGTCAACCGTGATAGGCTACGTTAATTGTCACATAGCCTATCACGGGTGATGTAAAAAAAAAAAAAAGTTCGTACGCAAATGGCGGCCCCCATAGGGAGCCGCCATTCGCGTTCCTTATTTGGTCGCTGTAGTCTACGTAAATCTTTACGTAGATTACAGCGCCCAAATAAGGAACGGGAATGGCAGCTCCCTATGGGGGCCGCCATTATCCGTACGTGCTTTTTTTTTTTTAAAGTCACCCGTGATAGGCTACGTGACGATTGACGTAGCCTATCACGGCTGACTTTGCAAATCTAGCCATGATAGGCTATGTTAATCATCACGTAGCCTATCACGGGGGCATTTTTTTTTTCTTTCATTGGAATGGTGGCGGCGGCAGCCGGACGAAAGACCGGCTGCCGCTCCCGCCCCACACAAACACTCGCCGAACCACCGGCTAGACGCGCCGCCGGGAGGGACATTCAGCGAAGGTAAGTCCCATCCCGGGGGGGAGGGCGGGGGGCAGGGGGGCGGAGGATTTCTCCCCGAAACCTGTTCGGGGGGCCGAACACGTTGGCGCTCGGCCCCCCGAAGTTTTGGGGAGAAATTCTCCGCCATCCCTATTAGAGGGATGGGCAGGGGTGTAGCCTTGGTCTGTAGGGTTTCCATCCCCCTGGTCAGATACCCCATCCAACATTAAGGAAGTTTTGAGTGTCTTTACCAGGTATTGGGAACCCGTGACAGAACTGAGATTCTGTTGGTGTATTGCCCATGCCATTACCTAACAGTCTCCCTGCCTGAATTGACTGAAGTTGTCTTGAGTTTGGTATTGAGGACCACAAGGCCTATGGTCTTTGAAATTCATGCCAAGACTATCTTGATCAGAGCAGCTCAGGATTTCATGGCCCCCATGTCAGCCATGGGACTGTCTCAGAAAATATCTTCCCCAACACATATGGCTGGGCACACTTTGGCCCTCGTTTTCTGTGCTGGATTGGGAGAAAATGATCTGTGAGTGGGGGAGCCCCCCAGAGGCTGAGGAATCTAGATGGATTTCTGAAGTCCCTTGGGGATTTTCCTGCAGCCTTAGTTGACAGTCCTGCTGAGGTCCTGGTCACTGCTTGGAATTGGGAGATGACCCAGGGTAACAGTATGATCGCACCCAAATGTCCTCAACCTAGTCTTAGAACCATGTCAGCTTCTTGGTATTCTGAGGAGCTGAGGGCGAGGAAACAACTGTGTTGACAATTAGGGCTGGGTGAACTCACCCCTCATGCTCGGTGGACCTCCTCAGGTTGCCCAACACTGCTCACCATGCGTGGTGAGCCCCTGGATGGTCTGCAGGCACCCAGTGAGCAGCTGCCCACTCCCTCCCTTGCTGAGCTGATATTTTGCATAAATATGGCAGCGCGACCTTTTTCATAAATAACTATTTATGTGAATGTCATCCCTAAAGATATGACGCCGGAAGATGAGCCCCTCAGGTCGGAAGGTGTCCAATATACTACTGGGGAAGAGCAGAGGGTATTTCCAAGTAGCGCCAGAAAGAGTGAAGCGGCTGGGCCAAAGCCGAAAGGACACTCAGTGGTGGATGTGTCTGGTGGTGAAAAGAAAATCCAATGCTGTAAAGAACAATATTGTTTAGGAACCTGGAATGTAAGCTCAGTGAATCAAGGCAAGCTGGAGGTGGTCAAGCATGAGATGGCAAGATTGAACATCAACATCTTGGGAACCAGATAACTAAAATGAACAAGCATGGGCAAATTTAATTCAGGTGACGATCATATCTTCTACTGTGGGCAAGAATCCCTTAGAAGAAATGGAGTAGCACCCACAGTCAACAAAATGGTGGGAAAAGCAGTTGTTGTTGTTGTTGTTCAGTCGTTCAGTCGTGTCCGACTCTTCGTGACCCCATGGACCATAGCACGCCAGGACTTCCTGTCCTGCGCTCTCTCCCAGAGAGTACTCAAGTTCATATTCATTGCATCCGTGATGCTATCTAGCCATCACATCCTCTGCCGTCCCCTTCTCCTTTTGCCTTCAGTCTTTCCCAGCATCAGGGTCTTTTCCAGGGAGTTTTCTCTTCGCATTAGGTGGCCAAAATATTGGAGCTTCAGCTTCAGTATCTGTCCTTCCAATGAGCACTCAGGGTTGATTTCCTTTAGGATGGACTGATCTGACCTCCTTGCAGTCCAGGGCACTCGTAAGAGTCTTCTCCAGCACCACAGTTCAAAAGCATCAATTCTTCGGCGCTCAGCCTTCCTTATAGTCCAGCTCTCACAGCCATACATTACTACTGGGAAAACCATAGCTTTGATTAGAC
This sequence comes from Heloderma suspectum, assembly GCF_057233095.1. NCBI lineage: Eukaryota > Metazoa > Chordata > Lepidosauria > Squamata > Helodermatidae > Heloderma > Heloderma suspectum. The sequence continues at coordinate 180,063,054 of NC_139461.1, forward strand.
GGACCTTTGTCGGCAAGGTGATGTCTCTGCTTCTTACTATGCTGTCTAGGTTGGCCATAGCTTTCCTCCCAAGGAGCAAGCGTCTTTTAATTTCATGGCTACAGTCACCGTCTGCGGTGATCTTGGAGCCCAAGAAAGTAAAATCTGTCACTGCTTCCATTTCTTCCCCTTCTATATGCCAGGAAGTGATGGGGCCAGATGCCATGATCTTAGTTTTTTTAATGTTGAGTTTCAAACCAGCTTTTGTCCTTTATCATGCCCGTCTTTGCACAAAACGTTCCCTTGAGATCTCCAATTTTCTTGAAGAGATCTCTAGTCTTTCCCATTCTGTTGTTTTCCTCGATTTCTTTGCATTGTTCATTTCAGAAGGCCTTCTTGTCTCTCCTTGCTATTCTCTGGAACTCTGCATTCAGTTGGGTATATCTTCCCCTTTCTCCCTTGCTTTTCACTTCCCTTCTTTCCTCAGCTACTTGTAAAGCCTCATCAGACAGCCACTTGGCTTTCTTGCATTTCTTTTTCTTTGGGATGTATTTCGTTGCTGTCTCCTGAACAATGTTACGGACCTCCGTCCATAGTTCCTCAGGCACTCTGTCTATCAGGTCTAATCCCTGAAATCTATTCCTCACCTCCACTGTATATTCATCAGGGATATGATTTAGGTCATACCCGAATGGTTTAGTGGCTTTCCCTACGTTCTTCAATTTAAGCCGAAATTTTGCAAGAAGCAGCTCATGATCTGAGCCACAGTCAGCTCCAGGTCTTGTTTTCACTGACTGTATGGAGCTTCTCCATCTTTGGCTGCAAAGGACATAATCAATCTGATTTCTATATTGACCATCTGGTGACGTCCATGTGTAGAGTCGCCTCTTGTGCTGTTGGAAAAGAGTGTTTGCTATGATCAACGTGTTCTCTTGGCAAAACTCTATTAGCTTTTGTCCTGCTTCATTTTGTACACCAAGGCCATGCCTGCCTGTTATCCCAGTGATTTCTTGACTTCCTACTTTAGCATTCCAATCCCCTATGATGAAGAGGACATCTTTTTTTGGTGTTAGTTCTAGAAGGTGTTGTAGGTCTTCATAGAACCGATCAACCTCAGCTTCTTCGGCCTCAGTGGTTGGGGCATAGACTTGAATTACTGTGATGTTGAATGGTTTGCCTTGGATTCGTACTGAGATCATTCTATCCTTTTTAAGATTGTACCCCAGTACTGCTTTTCCCACCCTTTTGTTGACTATGAGTGCTACTCCATTTCTTCTAAGGGATTCTTGCCCACAATAGTAGATATGATGGTCACCTGAATTAAATTCGCCCATGCCTGTCCATTTGAGTTCGCTGATTCCCAAGATGTCGATGTTCAATCTTGCCATCTCATGTTTGACCACCTCCAGCTTACCTTGATTCATTGATCTGACATTCCAGGTTCCTAAACAATATTGTTCTTTACAGCATCGGATTTTCTTTTCACCACCAGACACATCCACAGCTGAGTGTCCTTTCGGCTTTGGCCCAGCCGCTTCACTGTTTCTGGCGCTACTTGGAAATACCCTCTGCTCTTCCCCAGTAGCATATTGGACACCTTCCGACCTGAGGGGCTCATCTTCCGGCGTCATCTCTTTTAGCCTTGTGATACGTTCCGTGGGGTTTTCTTGGCAAGAATACTGGAGTGGGTTGCCATTTCCTTCTCCAGTGGACCACATTTTGTCAGAACTCTCTGCCATGACCTCTCCGTCTTGGGTGGCCCTGCACAGCATAGCTTATGGCTTCACTGAGTTACGCAAGCCCCTTCGCCACAACAAGGCAGTGATCCATGAAGGGGGGGAAAAGCAGTACTGGGGTACAATCTTAAAAATGATAGAATGAACTCAGTACGAATCCAAGGAAAACCATTCAACATCACAGTCATTCAAGTCTACCCCAACCACTGATGCTGAAGAAGCTGAGGTTGATCAGTTCTATGAAGACCTACAATAACTTCTAGAACTAACACCAAAAAAATATGTCCTCTTCATCATAGGGGATTGGAATGCTAAAGTAGGAAGTCAAGAAATCACCAGGATAACAGGCAAGCATGGCCTTGGCGTACAAAATGAAGCAGGACAAAGGCTAATAGAGTTTTGCCAAGAGAACACGTTGATCATAGCAAACACTCTTTTCCAACAGCACAAGAGGTGACTCTAGACATAGACATCACCAGATGGTCAATATTGAAATCAAATTGATTATTTCCTTTGCAGCCAAAGATGGAGAAGCTCCATACAGTCAGTAAAAACAAGACCTGGACCTGACTGTGGCTCAGATCATGATCTTCTTGTTGCAAAATTTTGGCTGAATTTGGAGAAAGTGAGGAAAATCACTAAACTGTTCAAGTATGACCTAAATCATATCCCTTATGAATATACAGTGGAGGTGAGGAATAGATTTATGGGATTAGACCTGATAGACAGAGTGCCTGAGGAACTATGGATGGAGGTCCGTAACATTGTTCAGGAGGCAGCAACGAAATCCATCCCAAAGAAAAAGAAATGCAAGAAAGCCAAGTGGCTGTCTGATGAGGCTTTACAAGTAGCTGAGGAAAGAAGGGAAGTGAAAAGCAAGGGAGAAAGGGGAAGATATACCCAACTGAATGCAGAGTTCCAGAGAATAGCAAGGAGAGACAAGAAGGCCTTCTTAAATGAACAATGCAAAGAAATCGAGGAAAACAACAGAATGGGAAAGACTAGAGATCTCTTCAAGAAAATTGGAGATCACAAGGGAACGTTTTGTGCAAAGACGGGCATGATAAAGGACAAAGAAGGCAGGGACCTAACAGAAGCAGATGAGATTAAGAAGAGGTGGAAAGAATACACAGAAGAACTATACAGGAAAGATCTGAATGTCCCTGATAGCCATGATAGTGCAGTCATTGAACTTGAGCCGGACATCCTCGAGAGTGAAGTCAAATGGGCCTTAGGAAGCATTAGTAACAACAAAGCTAGCGGAGATGACAGTATTCCAGCTGAGCTATTTAAGATCCTAAAAGATGATGCTGTTAAAGTGCTGCACTCAATATGCCAACAAATTTGGGACACTCAACAGTGGCCGCAAGACTGGAAAAGGTCAGTTTACATTCCAATTCCAAAGAAGGGCAACGCCAAAGAGTGTTCAAACTACCGCACAATTGCGCTCCTTCCACATGCCAGCAAGGTGATGCTCAAAATCCTACAAGCTAGGCTTCAGCAGTATGCGAACCGAGAACTACCGGAAGTACAAGCTGGGTTTCGAAGAGGCAGAGGAACTAGAGATCAAATCGCCAACGTTCGCTGCATCATGAAGAAAGCAAGAGAATTCCAGAAAAATGTCTATTTCTGCTTCATTGACTACGCTAAAGCCTTTGATTGTGTGGATCACAACAAACTGTGGCAAATTCTGAAAGTGATGGGAGTACCAGACCACCTTACCTGTCTCCTGAGAAACCTGTATGAGGGTCAAGAAGCAACAGTAAGAACCAGACATGGAACAACCGATTGGTTCAAAATTGGGAAAGGAGTACGACAAGGCTGCATATTGTCACCCTGCTTATTTAACTTATATGCAGAGTACATCATGAGAAATGCCGGGTTGGATGAATCAGAGGTCGGAATTAAGATTGCTGGGAGAATTATCAACAACCTCCGATATGCAGACGATACCACCCTAATGGCAGAAAGTGAAGAGGATCTCAAGAGCCTCTTGTTGAGGGTGAAAGAGGAGAGTGCAAAAGCTGGTTTGAAACTCAACATTAAAAAAACGAAGATCATGGCATCTGGCCCCATCACTTCCTGGCATATAGAAGGGGAAGAAATGGAAGCAGTGACAGATTTTACTTTCTTGGGCTCCAAGATCACCGCAGACGGTGACTGTAGCCATGAAATTAAAAGACGCTTGCTCCTTGGGAGGAAAGCTATGGCCAACCTAGACAGCATAGTAAGAAGCAGAGACATCACCTTGCCAACAAAGGTCTGTCTAATCAAAGCTATGGTTTTCCCAGTAGCAACGTATGGCTGTGAGAGCTGGACTATAAGGAAGGTTGAGCGCTGAAGAATTGATGCTTTCAAACTGTGGTGCTGGAGAAGACTCTTATGAGTCCCCTGGACTGCAAGGAGGTCAAATCAGTCCATCCTAAAGGAAATCAACCCTGAGTGCTCATTGGAAGGACAGATACTGAAGCTCAAATATTTTGGCCACCTAATGCGAAGAGAAAACTCTCTGGAAAAGACCCTGATGCTGGGAAAGACTGAAGGCAAAAGGAGAAGGGGACGGCAGAGGATGAGATGGCTAGATAGCATCACCGATGCAATGAATATGAACCTGAGCACACTCCGGGAGAGTGCTCAGGACAGGAAGGCCTGGCGTGCTATGGTCCATGGGGTCACGAAGAGTCGGACACGACTGAACGACTGAACAACAACAACAACAAGCATATGGCTGTGAGAGCTGGACTATAAGGAAGGCTGAGCACCGAAAAATTAATGCTTTCGAACTGTGGTGCTGGAGAAGACTCTTACGAGTCCCCTGGACTGCAAGGAGGTCAAATCAGTCAATCCTAAAGGAAATCAACCCTGACTGCTCATTGGAAGGACAGATACTGAAACTGAAGCTCAAATATTTTGGCCACCTAATACGAAGAGAAAACTCCCTGGAAAAGACCCTGATGCTGGGAAAGACTGAGGGCAAAAGGAGAAGAGGACGGCAGAGGATGAGATGGCTAGATAGCATCACTGATGCAATGAATATGGACTTGAGCTAGGGATGTACGAAAGTCACTTACCTGGTCTCGCAGCTTGCTTTGCGGTGGGGAGGAGGCGCTTCGCTTCTCCCCCCGAAGTTCAGGCCGGGGGGGAGGCTTCTCGCCTCACCCAGCCGAAATTCAGGCTGGGGGGGAGGCTTCCTGCCTCGCCCGGCCGAAATTCAGGCCGGGGAGAAGCGCCCCGTCTCCCTGGCCGCGAACTTCAAAAGAAAAGAAAAAAAAAAAGCCCCGTGATAGGCTACGTAATGATTTACGTAGCCTATCACGGCTAGATCTGCAAAGTCAGCCATGATAGGCTACGTTAATCGTTACGTAGTCTATCACAGGGACGTTTTTTTTTTTTTTACTTTTCTTGTAATGGCGGCGGCGGCAGCCGGTCAAAAGACCGGCTGCCGCCCCCGCCCCTGACGAAGACCTGCAGAACCACCGCCGGGACCCGCCGCCGGGAGCGACATTCGTAAAAGGTAAGTCCCACCCTGGGGGGGGGGGCGGGGGGCGGGGGGGCAGAGAATTTCTCCCCGAACCTTCGGAGGACCGAATGCGTTGGCACTCGGCCCCCCAAAGTTTTGGGGAGAAATTCTCCCCCATCCCTAACTTGAGCATGCTCCGGGAGAGAGTGTAGGACAGGAAGGCCTGGCATGCTATGGTCCATGGGGTCACGAAGAGCTGGACACGACTGAACGACTGAACAACATCCCTAAATGGGCCATTTACATAACATGGCAACAGGTGCAAATGGTCCATTTATGCCTGTAATTTTGCATAAATGTCCACTTTACAGCTTCCATTTGTATAAATGGTTATTTGAAAAATAGGCCAAGCTGCCATTTTTTTGCAAAATGGTTGCTCAGCAAGGGAGGGAGTGTCCGCACTCTTGCCTGACTCAGCACCCACCAAGTCAGGCTAGCGAGGGGATCCATGGACTGGCATCCAGGGGGCTGAGGCAGCAAGAAATCACCAAGCTTTGAGACCCAACCAGGAACCCGCACCATCCCTATTGACAATTAGAGTGCAAATGGTAGAAGATTTGTAATGAACACAATTGAACACAGGTAAGAATCCATTTGTGACCCTATTCTGTGGTGGTGATGGCAGCAAAGAAATCATACTTCTCCACTACCATTCCATCTGCTCAGTGTCATCCAGTGGAGCTCTTTCAGAAAGTTAAAGGCATTTTCGGTGTAGGGTCTAGAAGACAACAACTCAAACCTTCAAAGGCCCACTGTGAGCAATTTGCTAGATGTTTTACAGATAAAGTCACTTGTATTCATGCTGAATTGGACACCATTGTTTTGACAGATTCTGAGATGGATGGGCTAGTCCACCATCTAGTCATGTTATGGATATGTTTTGTCTTGTACAACCAGAGTGTGTGGACAAACTGCTTGAATGATCAAGGCCTGCTACTTGCCCTCTAGATCCTTGTCCATCCTGGGCAAGGATCCCAGCTGGGCTGGGTAGCTGGACCTCTGAGGTGGCAAATGCCTCCTTGAGGGATGGTGAGGTCCATGCAGCTCTGAAAGAAGCAGTGGCAAGGCTGTTGTTTTAACTAGATCCTATGGTTTGTTTGTTTTTTAACTAGATCCTATGGTTTTATATAACTTCCAACCAGTATCAAATTTGCCATTCTTGGTCAAGGTGCTGGAGGATGTGTTGGCCTCACAACCTCAAGTGATGTTGGATGATACTGATTATTTAGATCCGTTCTAGTCTGCTTTCAGACCTGGTTATGGGATGGAAACAGTCATGGTTGCCCTGGCTGATGAGTTGCACCAGGGAATGGATGGGGCGAGTGCAACCCTCTTGGTTCTTTTGGATCTCTCAGCTGCTTTTGATAACATCAACTATTTTTTAGATGTATTTATTTTATTTATTCTTACATTTAGATCCCACCTTTAGATCCCAACCATGGTATCCTTCTGGATCATTTATCTGGATTAGGCTTGGGAGGCATGGTTTTGAAGTGGTTCTGGTCCTTTACGGAGGAGCAGTCTCAGAAAGTAGTTCTGGGGAACGTTTGTTCGACCCCATGATCATTAGCTTGTGGGTACCACAAGGTCCCATCCTGTCCTCCATTCTTTTTAACATCTAAACAAAATTGCTGGGGAAAGTTTTCTGGAGGCTTGGGCTGAAGTGCCATCAGTATGTAGATGATACTCAGCTCTACTTCTCCTTTCCATCTACATATCCCAAGGAGGCTGTCAAATTTGTGAACCAGTGTCTGGAGGCTGTTTTGGGGTGGATGAGGGTGAACAAGCTGAAACTGAATCCAGACAAGACAGAGGTATTGTGGGTTGGGAAACCAACTACTCTGGATGGAGGTTTGCAACTGGTTTTAGATGGGGTTGCACTCCCCCTAAAACACCAAGTGGGTAGTCTGGGAATCTTCCTGGACTCTGAGCTAACTGGGGAAGCCCAGGTGGCTGTGCTGTCCAGGAGTGCATTTTGCCAGCTTAGGCTGGTACTCTAGCTGCAGCCCTATCTAGAGAGGATGGACCTTTCCTCAATTATTGATGCACTAGTGATGTCCAGGCTGGACTACCATAATGCACTGTACATGGAGTTGCCTTTGAAGACAGTTCAGAAACTTTAGCTGGTGCAGAATGCGGCCACCCGAGTATTGGTGGGGGCAAGGTGATTCAATCATATAATACCTATACTGCACCAGCTGCACAGGTTACAGATGTATTTCTGAGCCCACTTTAAAGTGCTGTTAAAGCCTTGAATGGTTTGGGACCAGACTGCTTAAAACTTAATTATTTAAGTTTCCCCTCTCCAATAATCCCCCCCCCATTTCTCCTCTCACTGATACTCTGGTGCTCCTTCTGTCATCTTGATATCTGTCCCTTTTCCCTCATTTCCTTCCATGCTGGTCTTTGTCCATTCTGCCTTTGTTCCTTCTGCTTTTGCTCTCTCCATCTCCTTCTTCTTCTCCATCTCTCCTTCTGTGTCTCTCCTCTGTTTTCTCCACCTCTGTCTTCTGGGCTTGGTTCTTTTCACTCCCAGGGCCATTTAAGAAGTGCTCCCCTCAGCTGTCTCTCCTTCTCCTCCTCAATCAGCTAATGCAGCATTGCTGGGCAACCTGACAAGCATCTGGTGCCCGTTGAAGCCACCACTTTGGGGTGTTGTCACTCTCTCTGGCTACAGTCTGGCCTCCACTATGATATAAGGATGGGGTTACATGTAGTGAACCCGAGCAAATCCTCACAATATCCCAGGACCATTTTCAATGCAAATTAAGAACAATGACAAAAGGAAGGAAGGAAGGAAGGAAGGAAGGAAGGAAGGAAGGAAGGGCACTAAAAACACTTAAAACAGCAGAGTGAGTTACACACTTGAAAAAAAAACAAACCAGTTATGTTTTAGACATCTGACCAGTATAACTCTATGTTCTAATATTCCTTTTAGCTTGAACAGAAAAAGAATACACTTTTCTAACTCACTAATCAAACTTATTTCTTCAAGTGCAGTATTCATTTCCTTGGATGTGTACTGAGCTTTAAATTTGCAGTTTCACACAGTGTAAACTTGTGAGACATTTGTTCTGTTTCAAGTAAGAGGCTCTTATATTTATGAGAATTGATTATTGTGATGAGAAGTGTCCTATTCCCAGACAGTATATAAATTCCACCCGAGAACGTGATGTTCATTCTCTTCATTTTGTTGTGATAGCACTTTCTCCTTTGAAAATCTGAATGGATTTCACAAGTTCTTCATTTAACCTAGGTTGTTGTGGTGTGCTTTTTAACATTGGCCTTAACTGTCTAATGGGTGTAGCCTGTCCTCTTTCACATAGTCCTGTGTAGCTTTACCAATTAGCTCCAAATATAGGCTGGATCTGGCAGGTGTCAGAGTCATTGTTAATTGTTCTCTAAGGTTTTGTGAGATCTTTGCCTTTTGACATTAAAAAGATCGGCTCAGTCTGTCCCAGTCAAAAGAGGGCTGCAGTAATTTGTTAACTCATGGCTTTTAATTAGGGTAAGTGAGCTCTTCAGGCTATTTTTAATATAAACTCTTTTAGGGAGCAACTTGAGATGCTGCTCATGAAAGATAATTAAAAATGAGTGATAGGTTTGCTTTGCACTGTGCTATGGGCAAATTCACATAAAACCATTCTGTTCCTATTCATGATCCTACCATGAAACCAACTGTGCAACAGCATTAATTTTCTGAAAAGCAACCAAGAGTCCCGGGGTGCCATAAAGACTAACAAAGTTATTCTGGGATAAGCTTTTGTGGCCTAGAGCTCACTTCATCTGATACATGAAGTGGTTTCCAAGTTGGCAAGTCTCATAGATATATAAAGATGTTTGGATTGTGATGACTGACTCATGAGGTGTCAAAATATTGCATCTATGTGAGTTAGAGATCTTATATTTGGTGCATAAGTAGTCAAGGTATTCATACTAGGGATGGATAAGAAATACATTCCAGTTCATTTTTTATCAGGATTTACCCAGTTTGTACTTTCTGGACTGAACATGGAGCTGGACACAAACTGCAGTTGAAGTCTGTACCTTTCCAAGGTTGCAATGTGATTTGTGGACCCCCCAAAAATGTGTTTGACAACATGCGTCCATTTGAAAAATACACATGAAAAGTGTGTACTTTTGAAACATGAGCACAAATACACTTTAATCAATGGGAGAAGAACACATACATTTCAAAGATGTGCACAACTGATGCATACATTTTTAAAAACATGCACAAAAATATTAACAGATTTTCATGCAAAAAAAAAATTGCAACCTGATATGGACTTGAGTCAGAACAGGCTTCGGGATGGAATTGCAAGAACCCCAGTGAGCTTCAGTTTTGCTAATTCAGACATAGGGATGGATAGACACACCATTGTCCAGTCCCTTCAGGTGATCGCTGAGCCACTGTCACTGCCCACTCACACGAGCCATACTGTGGGAGCTAAAGAAGGGCTCAGCGACCACCCAAGAAGCGCTGTGAGGCTGTCTGTCCCCTTACAATTGTGTGCACAATTGCAGCTCTCAGTTACTTCCGCATATCTAAAGTTGCATCTATGACTGCTTTAAAGGGGAAATGACTCAAGATTACAGGCATAAAGGGCCCTTTACACCTGTAATCTTGAGTCATTGTTTTAAGGCAACCATAGACAAAACTTTAGATATGCAGAGGTAACAGAGCCATGACTGTGCGCACAATCGCAACTCGGTAAGGGGATGGATGGTCTTGCAGTGTTTCCCGTTGGTCACCAGGTGGGCATTGAGTCCCCTGCAGCCCGGTGAGTGGGGTCTGGGTGGCCAGGCAGGGAGTCTGTTGGACTCCCCCATCCCGCTCAAGTTTCCATGCCATCCCTATTCACGCATCCCTAACTCTTACTAGGAAAAGCTGCAAATGGTATATTTCCATCCTCAAGCAGGGGTAGGGTTGCCACTTATGAGTCACTAAAAAAAAGAGGAAATGCATCGTGAAAAAGAGGGCATCAATTTGTGTAAGTTGCATATGCAAATTTCTACGTATAGATGCAAATTTCAATCATTGTAATTGAAATAGGAATACAGTACATCTTGCCGTAGTGCAGGAGACCGTGACCAGGTAATCTGTGTGTCTGCCTGTTAGGGATGTACGAAAGGGACTTACCTTCTCCCGCAGCTTTTTTCGCGGTGGGGGGGAGGCGCTTCGCTTCTCCCCCGGAAGTTCATGTGAGCGGGGGGTGTCTTCCTGCCTCGCTCAGCTGAAAATCAGGCCGGGGGGGAGGCTTCCTGCCTCGCCCCCGGCCAAAATTCAGGCCGGGGAGAAGCGCCCCATCTCCCCGGCCACGAACTTCAACAGAAAAGTTAAAAAAAAAACCAACGCCCCGTGATAGGCTACGTAACGATTTACGTAGCCTATCATGGCTAGATCTGCAAAGTCAGCCATGATAGGCTACATTAATCATCACGTAGCCTATCACGGGTGACTTAAAAAAAAAAAAGCACGTACGCAAATGGCGGCCCCCATAGGGAGCCGCCATTCGCGTTCCTTATTTGGTCACTGTAGTCTACGTAAAGATTTACGTAGACTACGGTGAAAATAAGGGCAACACAAATAGCGTTGCCCTTATTTTCGCCATAGTCTACGTAATCTTTATGTAGACTACAGCGACCAAATAAGGAACACGAATGGCGGCTCCCTATGGGGGCCGCCATTAGCCATATGTGCTTTTTTTTTTTTTTAAGTCACCCGTGATAGGCTACGTGACAATTAACGTAGCCTATCATGGCTGACTTTGCAAATCTAGCCATGATAGGCTACGTTAATCGTCACATAGCCTATCATGGGGGCGTTTTTTTTTTTTTACTTTTCTTGGAATGACGGCAGTGGCAGCCGGTCGAAAGACCAGCTGCCGCCCCTGCCCCTGTCGAAGCCCTGCCGAACCGCCGCTACGACCCGCCACCGGGAGCGACATTCAGGAAAGGTAAGTCCCATCCCGGGGGGGGCAGGGGGGAGAATTTCTCCCCGAAACTACTTCGGGGGGCCGAATACGTTGGCACTCAGCCCCCCGAAGTTTCGGCAAGAAATTCTCTGACACCCCTACTGCCTGTTCAGTCTGATGCCCAGGTGCTCACTGTGGATTGGCAGCCATTCCTATTGTTTTATTTAAACTTGAATTGTACAAGGCAGCTCTTCCAACAGAGGACACCTTCAAAGATAGTTACCTGGCTGGCAGCACTTTAGGTAGAGAATTGTCGCCTGTAAAAGAGGACGTTAAAAGAGGACAGTCACCTGTAAACAGGGACCTGGATCAAAATGATGACAGCAATTCCAAGAAGGATATATTTAGAAGAAGAGTAGTTTGACACTCAAGTCCTTAGAAAAATCTGTAAATGGAACATTCGTGAACTTCTCCTTCAGAATGAGGGGAATTGAAGGTTTCCTACACTAGGCTCTCACGCTAGCTCAAAAAAGCAAAAATTGGCACTATTTATTTATTTATTTATTTATTTACAACATTTGTGTCCTGCCCTATATCATTAAGATCTCAGGGCAGTGTACAGATACACATGTAGCACAAGACAATGGAACAATCTAGAAATAGGACATTTCTGTATCTACTGGACATTTGGGATATGACTGTTATCTCATGATAGGGGCCAGCATTCTGAATAGGGATGTATGGATTCCCCACCGTCCATTCCAGTGGGGAATCCACGGGAGGGGGAGGCGATCCGTTCCTCCCCCCCCCCAGAATCCATGCAGAGCAGTTCTGCTCCATGAGGGTTCCACAGAACCAAGGGCCACCCCGTTCCACCATCCACATGCCCTGGATTCCCCCTTTTTTTTTGGCTCCCCAAACTTACATAAATAATTCCATAAGTACCGCCGAAAAATCCTTTCTGTGTGCCTGCCGTCTGTCTCCATAAGCCTTGGGTCATAGGGAAAATGCATATTTATTCTTGTAAAAAGGGTAAAGCCCTTCGTGGGGATTCCCCACATAACTTCTGGTCACCTGGCCTCACTGGACCTCACCAGACCTGGTCTGACTTCACCAGACCGGACCTTACTAGACCTGACCTCACCTCATCTGACCTCACCGGACCTGTCCTGACATCACCTCACCTGACCTCACCTCCACAGACAATAAACAAAAAAGATGGAGGATTTCCATGGAGTTCAAGACTCAGCCCCAGTGAAAGAAGGCCTCGGATCACAGGGAAAATGCCTCTCAAAAAGGGTAAAGCTGGTTGCATTCTTCTTCCTCCATTTCTGATTTATGGATGTCTTTTTGTAATTATTTTCGTAAAATCTGCCAGTCGGCGGACAAACAAAAAAAGGGCCCGTGTGAGCTCCAGACCGGGTTGACTGGGCCGCTCCATTCCAAGGAGGATTCCGCAGACCAGATTTGTCAGACTTCGATCTCATTTAAAATGTGTGCGGAACTCTCTGACATCCCTAATTCTGACAGTGAACAAGCCAAGCTACTTAAGGGAGTGGGATGTTGTGCTGTGGGCATTTGGTTGCTCCTTCACACATTTTATTCAGCCCTATGGGGGTATCCACCAGTACCAGTCAGATATATGTATATCTATGCTTGCAAACGCAAAGCTGAATTCACAAGTATAGGTGCAGAAAAGTGAGGAGGGAATTCTAAGCACTGTTTCAAAGGGTTATGACATGCACGGGGTAGCAATGTGCCATTTTCTTTTGCAGTCCACAAGTGTACTTGGGAGCATCCTTACACTTCATATATAGTTTTAGCACTGGGGGAAAAAATCCTTTGTCTGGATGAACCCTTTATTCATGCCATCCCAAAGAAAAGAACTAGAAACTTCAGTCCAGTCATGATAAAACAAGCAGCCAAGTTAACAAACAGCATCCTGATGGGTATTTGCAAAACACATTTGTGTTTCCCACTTAGGGATGGATGAAAGTCAGTTACCTGGTCCCGCAGCTTGCTTCGCGGTGGGGGGGAGGCACTCCGTCCCTCCCCCCAAAACTCTGGGCAGGGGGGAGCACCCTGCCTCTCTGGCCGCGAAAGTCCTTCTCCTGCCAGGACACAAATGGCGGTGGCTGTAGCCGCCGCCGTTTGCGTCCCTGGCCTGCAGTCAGCCGTGATAGGCTACGTAAATCTTTATGTAGCCTATTCACAGCTGACTTTGAAAAAAAAAAAAAGTGCGTACACAAATGGTGGCGCCCATGGGCGCCGCCATTTGCGTTCCTTATTTTGGCCTGGGTAGTCTACGTAAATATTTACATAGACTACCCGGGCCAAAATAAGGAATGCAAATGGTGGCGCCCATGGATGCCGCCATTTGCGTATGCGCTTTTTTTTTTTTCAAAGTCAGCCATGATAGGCTACGTAAAGATTTATGTAGCCTATCACGGTGTTTTTTGAAAATCTAGCTGTGATAGGCTACGTAAATCTTTACATAGCCTATCACGTTTGTTTGTTTATTTCTTTGTTTGTTTGTTTGTTTTACTTGGAAATGGCGGGGGCGGCAGCTGGTCGGAAGACCGGCCACCGCCGCTGCTGAACCGCCGCTGAACCGCCGCCGAACCACCGCCGGGAGCTGCCGCCGCCAGGGACATTCGCCGAAGGTAAGTCCCATCCCGGGGGGGGGGCGAGGGGGTGGACTGTTTCTCCACCAATTTTGGGGGGCCGAATGTGTTGGCATTCGGCCTCCCAGAGATTCATGGAGAAATTCTCTGACATCCCTATTCCCACTATAGTGACGAATTATCTGTAGCCTTGAGAAACCTCAGATTTCAACCCGTTGTTTCTATTAAGAGCACTTCTGTCCCCCCAGTAAAATAAAACCAACTATAAGAAACCCATGAAAGTCTAAACTCCTTGCAGTTTATAGTAATCTCCCAAGTCTTTATTGTTTTGGCTTGTACAGGCATGTGCAGAAAACCCAAATATATTAAAGGGTTACTTATTCTTTTCTCCTTCTCCCCAAAGTGATTTCATGAGGTTTCTAATCTACTTGTGATTAGGTATTACAGAGAAAGAGTATAGCTTAATATAACTTTAAATTGGGTTTGCACTTAATAGTTTGTACCAAATTATAAATGCAATAAAGCAATCTCACCTTTAAAAAGGTGGTTTTATTTTTCCAGTGATAAAATATAAGGTGAAGTTATCAACTGCTTCTTTGGGTGATACTGTCTCTGTTCAGTAACTTCATTACTTCCCAAAAGATAAAGAATTTAACACCAGTTTTCAACTCGTGTGTGTGTGTGTGTGTGTGTGTGTTTTAAAAGAGAAATCAATTGGGCTTTGAGACCTTTTTATCGATACAACAGGTCTCAACAACAAGGCAAAGATCAGCCCTGACTTCCATTTATTTTGTGATAGAGATACAAAAAAACAACTACTATTACTAGCTCAAAAGGGTCTGGAAGTTGATAGGGGTAACTATCATTGCAATCCTATACATGTCTACTCAGAAGTATGTCCCAATGAATCCAATCTTGCTTAGTCTCAGGTAAGTGGGTACAGGATTGTAGTCTACCGGGTTAGATCCAGGATCCTCCTTCTGCAACAGGAAGGGCTGTACACCCAGTAGTTCCTTCCACCTCATTTTGAGGGATCTGCCTAATCTGCCTACCCACACAACAGAGCTCACCCCATTCAGCAGGGTCTCCTGTCTCTCTGTATAGCACTGGAGAAAAGTAGAGGACCTGCTGCTCATTGGAAGGACAGATACCAAAGCTGAAGCTCAAATATTTTGGCCACCTAATGCGAAGAGAAAACTTCCTGGGAAAGACCCTGGGAAAGATTGAAGGCAAAAGGAGAAGGGGACGGCAGAGGATGAGATGGCTAGATAGCATCACTGATGCATAGGGTTGGTGGAGAATTTCTCCCCGAAACTTCGGGGGGCCGAGCGCCAACGTGTTCGGCCCCCCGAACAAGTTTCGGGGAGAAATTCTCCGCACCCCCCCCCGCACCCCGCACCCCCCCCCCGGGACGGGACTTACCTTTGGCGAATGTCCCTCCCGGCGGCGGGTCCGGCCGGCGGTTCGTCGGGTCTTCGTCAGGGGCGGGGGCGGCAGCCGATCTTTCAACCGGCTGCCGCCACCGCCATTCCAATAAAAGAAAAAAAAAATGCCCCCGTGATAGGCTACGTGACTGTGTGAATAGCTTTGCCCTTATTTTTGCTGTAGTCTACGTAAACCTTTACGTAGACTACAGCGACCAAATAAGGAATGCGAATGGCGGCTCCCTATGGGGGCCGCCATTTGCGTACGCACTTTTTTTTCTTTTTTTTTAAAGTCACCTGTGATAGGCTACGTGACGATTTACGTAGCCTATCATGGCTGACTTTGCAGATCTAACCGTGATAGGCTACGTTAATCATCACGTAGCCTATCACGGGGGCGGTGTTTTTTTTTTAACTGTTTAGTTCGCGGCCGGGCGAGGCGAGGCGCCTCTTTCCCAGCTTGAATTTCGGCCAGGTGAGGCGGGAAGCCTCCTCCCCGGCCTGAATTTCAGCCGGGCGAGGCGGGAAGCCTCCCCCCCTGGCCTGAACTTTGCAGGGGGAGCAGCGAAGCGCCTCCCCCCCACCGCGAAAAGCTTCGAGGACAGGTAAGGGACTTTCGTGCACCCCTACTGATGCAATGAACATGGACTTGAGCACACTCCGGGAGAGAGCGCAGGACAGGAAGGCCTGGCATGCTATGGTCCATGGGGTCACAAAAAGTCAGACACGACTGAACAACTGAACAACAAGAGGTCCTGCTATGGGAAGGACAGGGCAGGGAAGTCCACTTCCATCAGTGCTGTTGACCAGCATTAATCTGGATCCAGCCCTAAGTGTGGGATAACTAAGGGCACAATCCTATGCATGTTTTGACAGAGGAAAGGCACATGCTGTGAGTTGTAGGCCTTTTCTCTGTCTAAACCTGCATAGAACTGTGCCTTAAGGGAGCAATCCTATTGTGGATCGATGGTCACCTCCAAGCCCAGGGGTGACACCTATCCAGTGCAGGGCAGGAGGAGTGGATCTCCTCCTTGCTCTCCCTGCCCTGCTTTTGTGGCTAGACAGCCGTTTTTGGCTGTCTAGCTGCAGGACCTCAGGGGGCAGGAACAGCGGCTGGACGACACATCAGATGTGTCGTACTGGCATTTCCAACCTCCCCGCCCTGCCCCTCCCCGCCCCCAGGAATGCCCCATTTTTGCTCCTCCACACTGCTTTTATGATCACGGAGCGTGGGGGCAATCCGCGCTGCCTATGAGGTGGTGCGAGAGGGGGTGGGGGTCAGTTCTCCAGGAACCAACCATGAAGTGCAGGCTCTGAGGTCAGTTCTCAGTAGGGATGGCGGGGAATTCCTCCACGGACCGCAGTGAGGTCAGATTCAAAAGAATCCAGCCTCTGGAATCCATGGAGGAATAGATTGCTTACCTCTGCCTCCCTGGGGAATCCTCCATGGCCAGAACTTCCCCACCAGCCATCTCCGGAGTGCCAGCGATACGGCCGCCATTGCCGTATCACTAGCTGGGCTGACTGACTCTGGACACAAATGGCATAGCAGACATCATTTGTGGCCAGAAAGCAATTAGATTAAGGCTGCATTTAGCTTAATCTAACTGCTTTCCAGCTGCAATGGGAGTCTGCTACGCCATTTGCATCCAGAGTCAGTCAGCCCAGCCAGAGATACAGCAATGGCGGCCGTATCACTAGTGCTCCAGAGCCAGCTGGTGGCTCTGAGGAATTGCCATGGAGCGGAGCTGGCCAAGGAGGATTCTGGAGGGAGAGATGGATCACTTCCCCCCGTGGGCAGATTCCCAAGTGGAGAAACAGGTAGGGAATCTGCCCATCCCAAGTTCTCAGGAACCAACCTATCCTATGGCCAGTTACCACTGCTTAGCAGCCATAGGATTGCACCCTAAGTGTATCTTTTTTTCTTGAGTACATGATGCTTACTGAGAGAAGGAGATACCTTTACATGCCAGTCTATCTGCATACCTTTTTTTATAATGTGTGAATTGTCAGATGTACTTGGAGATATGTAAACTGTGAACAGGAATCTAGGAGCATTGGAAGAGTAATTTGTCATGCCTTTATCTACCCAATTTTGCATTACAGTTAGGGATGTCAGAGAATTCGGCCACGGATCTCGGTGAGGCCCAATGCCAGTTCATTTGGCCCCCCGGAATCTGTGGCGGAATGGCCTGCCACCCCCCACCCCCCGTGGATCACCCCCAGCATGAGACTTACTTGGGACGGATGTTCCGGGAGGCAGCAGCTCCGGCGGCGGTGGCTCAGGTGGCTGGTCTTCCACCTGGCTGCCACCTCCGCCATTTGCAGTCTTGTCGTTTTGTTTGGTTTTTGTTTTTTTACAGAGATGTGATACGCTACGTAAAGATTTACGTAGCCTATCACATCCCAGTTAAAAAAAAGAAATGCGTATGCAAATGGCGGCGGCTATGGCCGCCGCCATTTGCATTCCTTATTTTTCGCCGTCTCAGTCTATGTAAATATTTACGTAGACTATTATGGTGAAAATAAAGGGGAATGCAAATAGCGTAGTGGGCGCTATTTGCGTCCCTTTTTGATTCGCCGTTTTAGCCTATGTAAATATTTATGTAGACTAAGATGGTGAAAAATAAGGAACACAAATGGTGGCAGCCATAGCCGCCACCATTTGCATATGCTTTTTTTTTTTACCCATAGCCCTCCACGGCCGGAAATCCGGCTGCGGACAGCCCTGGCCTGGGCCTGGCCGGCTGCTCCGCGGAGCTGCCGTGGAGCACAGATGGGCGTCGAGGTTTCCGGGGGGGAGGACCGGATCCCCTCCCCCCCATCAAGGATTCTGGGGGAAGGGACGCAACGCCTCCCCCCCCATGAACATAATCCACGGAAAGGTAAGTGACTTTCATACATCCCTAATTATAGTGTCATGAGTTTGGAACCATCTCCTGGCTATTTTCCAGCACAGTTAGAAGAATGGAAAGGTGCGAGAAGCCGATTTCCAGGTGGAGATGGTGTCATGTTGCTGTGTCTCTCTCGAGTTTCAGCTTTAAAATTACCTCTTTGAGACTGTCGCATTATCTGGGTATTTCCAATTAAACTTGCTTAAGCTTTTGATTTCTGTTTCTGCTAGGGATGACGAATCCCTTACCAGGCTCCACAGTGGGGGATCCACAGTGAGGGGGAAGCACTCTGTCCCTCCCCCCGGAATCCTACCTGGCCGGCTCCGCTCCACGGCAGGTCCACGGAGTCGCCAGCCAGGGCTGTCCGCAGCCAGAGTTCCGGCCGCGGATGGGCTGCTGCAGCCGCAAATGGCGGCCGTTGTAGCGGCCACCATTTGCATCCTGCCAGGCTGCCATGATAGGCTACATAAGTATTTACGTAGCCTATCATGGCAAAGAGCAGCGGCGCAAACGGCGGCCGCTACTAGGGATGTACAAAAGTCACTTACCTTTTCTCGGATTCTGTTCATGGGGGGGGAGGCACTTCGTCCCTCCCTTCGGAATCCTCGACGGGGGGGAGGCGATCTGGTCCTCCCCCCTGGAATCCTTGATGGCTGGCTCTGCTCTGCAGCGGTTCCACAGAGCAGCTGGCCAGGGCCATCCACAGCCGGATTTCCGGCCGCGGTCTGGCTGGAGCGGACACAAATGGCAGCCATCATAGCAGCCACCATTTGCGTCCAGTCAGGCAGCCATGATAGGCTATGTAAGTCTTTACATAGCCTATCATGGCTGGGCAAAAAAAAAACACAACCCAGCATACGCAAATGGCAGCGGCTACGGCGGCCACCATTTGCATTCCCTATTTTTCGCCGATTTATCTTACGTAAATATTTACGTAAGATAAAACGGCGAAAAAAAGGGGAACACAAATGAAGGCCACCATAGCAAAAGAAGGCCACATAGAGTTCCTTTATTTTTTGCCATTCTAGCCTACGTAAATATTTACGTAGGCTAGAACGGCAAAAAATAAAGGAATGCGAATAGCATCCACTACGCTATTAGCGTTCCCCTTTTTTTTCGCCGTTTTATCTTACGTAAATATTTACGTAAAATAAATTGGTGAAAAATAGGGAACGCAAATTAAGGCTGCCGTAGCTGCCGCCATTTGCGCAAGCTGGGTTTTTTTTGTTTGTTTGTTTTTTGCCCAGCCATGATAGGCTACGTAAATTCTTACGTAGCGTATCATGGCTGCAAGGACAGCCATGGTGGCAGCAGCAGCCGGGCCACAGCCAGCCAGGAGGCCAGCCGCTGCCACCGCAGCCGGAGCTGCCACCACCGCCACCGAATCCGCCCCAGGTAAGTGCCATCCCAGGGGGATTCCGCGGGGGTGTGGGGGGAAGGAGGCTGTTCCACCACGGATTCTCTGGAATCCATGGTGGAATTCTCTGCCATCCCTTGGCCACTACGTTGTTTGTGCCACTGCTGTTTCCCTGATAGGCTACGTAACTATTTACATAGCCTATCACGGTTAAGGCAGCCACGCAAATGGCTTAAGCTTCGTAAGCTTCGTCCCAGGGTGATTCCGCAGGGTGGCAGGGGGTGGGAGGCCATTCTGCCACAGGTTTCGGGGGGCCAAATGCCAGTGCATTCGGCCTCACTGAAATCCATGGCGGAATTCTCCGCCATCCCTAGTTTCTGCACTGATATTTGCTTGTTGTGTTTTCAGAAGTAGGGGTGGACGAAAGTCACTTACCTGTCGTCGAAGCTTGTTCGCGGTGGGGGGGAGGCGCTTCGCTGCTCCCCCCGCGAAGTTCAGGCTGGGGGGGAGGCTTCCCGCCTCGCCCCGGCCGAAATTCAGGCCGGGGGGAGGCTTCCCGCCTCGCCCCGGCCGAAATTCAGGCCGGGGAGGAGGCTTCCCGCCTCACCCGGCCGCGAACTCGAAAGTTTAAAAAAAAAAAAACGCCCCCATGATAGGCTACGTGACGATTAACGTAGCCTATCACGGTTAGATCTGCAAAGTCAGCCATGATAGGCTACGTTAATCATCACGTAGCCTATCACAGATGATTAAAAAAAAAAAAAAAGGGCGTACGCTAATGGCGGCCCCCATAGGGAGCCGCCATTCACGTTCCTTATTTGGTCGCTGTAGTCTACGTAAATCTTTACGTAGACTATGGCGACTAAATAAGGAATGGGAATGGCGGCTCTCTATGGGGGCCGCCATTATCCGTACGCGCTTTTTTTTTTTTTAAGTCACCCGTGAAAGGCTACGTGACGATTTATGTATCGTCACTTTGAAAATCTAGCCGTGATAGGCTACATTAATCGTCACGTAGCCTATCACGGGGGCGTTTTTTTTTTCTTTGATTGGAATGGCGGCGGCAGCAGCCAGTCGAAGGACCGGCTGCCGCTCCCACCCCGCATGAACACCCGCCGAACCGCCGGCTGGACCCACCGCTGGGAGGGACATTCGGCAAAGGTAAGTCCCGTCCCGGGGGGGGTGTGGGGGCGGAGGGGGGGCGGAGAATTTCTCCCGAAACTTGTTCAGGGGGCCGAACACGTTGGCGTTCGGGCCCCCAAAGTTTTGGGGTGAAATTCTCCACCATCCCTATTCAGAAGTGAGAGGAGTATGGCAACATCGACAGGGAAGAAAAGCTTGGGAATACCGCTTGCCCCTCCAACTGTGCCCCCAGCAAAGGTTCATAAAAAGCAATAGAGGAAGAGGAGTTGCTCATTTTGATTTAAAAAAAAAAATGTCCCCACAGTTATCTTTACAGTCAAAGAAACTTGAACAGCTCAAACAGCTGAAAACAATTCAGGATTCCATCACTACTCTTCAAGGGTCTGTAGCCTCAATGGATATTTGTCTTCAAAAAATGGAGTCAAAAGTTAATGCACTTGAAGACAAGGTTACTGCTCAAGAAACTGCTATGAATGTATCTTACAGTGTACTGTCTTCTCGAATTTCTCAACTTGGGGCCTTTGCTCGGAGAGCTAACCTGCGTATTCTTGGCCTCAGAGAGCTGGCTACAGATCTGTCTTGCTGAGTTCATGGATAAATTTCTGCATGAGTTATTGGCTTTGCCTTCTGATTTTCCACTTGATATTGAGCGTGCCTGCCTATCATGTTCCCAGTTCTACACAAGGTTCCAAAGTGGGACCTGTTATTGTTCAATTTCTATGTACTTTCACAAAAGAAGATCTCTTGTCTTTAGCAAGAGAGAGAGGAGAGCTTTAGTGGGGGTAGGCAATGACAAGATTATGCTCTTTCCTGATTATACTAAAGATATTGCTGAAGACAATTTACCAAGGCGAGAAATTTGGCAAAGCAAATTAAGTTGCCATATCACAGCAAATATCCTGCCACAGTTGTCTTCCTCTTCTTCCTCTTCTTCCTCTTCTTCCTCTTCTTCCTCTTCTTCTTCTTCTTCTTCTTCTGAAGGCCAGATGAAGAAGTTTTTAAGTTCAGATGCTGCAAAATCATTTCTCACTGGCATTAAAATTAAAATGAAAGGTCCATCCCCATCAGTTTCTTGAGTTGGAATCCAGCTATTTTCTACCCCACCCCCGCCTCCCGGCTCCTCTCAGTATATTTGTTTCGAGTTTGTTCGTAGCTGATAAGAAGTCTGGGCAACATGCCAGATCAAATGCATTGTATACTACTTTTTCCCCCCTCTCTTTTTTTCTTCTTTTTTATATCCCCCCTCCTTTTCTTCTTCTTCTTTTGCATATGTATAATCATGTATATATAATTTCTGGGTTTGAGTGTGCTAATTTACACATTTTGAGTAAATACAGGTTATATGTAACTACTATATTAAATTTAGCTTAATAAGATTATGTAGGTACATACATGGCTCTGTGTGTGTGTGTGTGTGTGTGTGTGTATACACATGTGTATTTCTGTATGTGTGTGTAGGCATATATATGTATATGTATGTATGTATGTATATGTATAGGTATGTTATACATATACCTATACATACATACATATGAATATATTGCCAGATAAAATATTAGTTAAAATACCCAATTGGCTTTTTAAAAAAATCATCATCTTCATCATCATCATCATCTTCATCATCATCATCATCATCTTCATCATCATCATCTTCATCATCATCATCTTCATCATCATCTTCATCATCATCATCTTCATCATCATCATCATTATCATCATCATCATCTTCTTCATCATCATCATCATCTTCATCATCTTCATCATCATCCTCATAATCATCATCTTCATCATCTTCATCATCATCATCACTACTACTACTACTACTAATTTGCTGGAGGGGCCTAGCTGAGCTAGGCTCAGTCCAAACAGAAGGCAACCATTTTTTAATTTATGTTTTTGCTTTTGTTAAGGTTTTTGTTTCTTTGTTTGTTTTTGTCTTTTAGAGGGGGTTGGCACTTTTTATGGTATGTGGACACAAATTGGATTATTTGAGTTTTATTTTTATTTTTTCAACTATTGTTCATATTTCTGAATGATTTTAAATTTCTTCTGAGTTTCTACATAACAAGAACTACTTTGATGATGTCTGACATGGTTAGTCTTAAATGTAAACCAAGGATGTATTTGTTATGCCATTTATGGTATAGAAATTCAGTTATTGTTTGCAAATTTGGAAAGATGTGTTTGGGCGGAGGGGCAAATAATTTGCTTTTGTTTTTTCAGTGTTTAATGTGACCTCATGCAACATCAAGGGGCTGCGAAATGTAAACAAACAGAAAAGAATTCTTACTAAGTTAAAAGAGTTTAATGCTGACATGGCTTTCTTAAAAGAAACCCATCTGATGGCTGCACGACAGATGTTGCAAAAGGACTGGGTTGGTGAGGCCTATGTCACAGATACTTCAACACGGTGTAAAGGGGTTGTGATTTTAATTCATAAGTGACTTTCTATTTCAATTCAACAGGTGACTTTTGATACTGAGGGACATTTTTTGATCTTGGTAGGAAAGTGTATGGGTAAATGAATTGTTATGATCAATGTATATGGGCTAAATATTGATTCTCCGGCTATGTTTCATGATTGTTTTGCTAAATTGTTTGATATTACCTATGGTTATTTGATTGTGGGTGGGGATTTTAATGAGGTATTATATCCTTTGCTAGATAGGAGTACAGCTTCTCCTAAGACTCAATGTGCTGTGAGATTGGCACTCCAGGCTTATATGATGGAATATGGTTTAACTGATACTTGAAGAATTTTAAATCCTGCTGATAGAGAGTATACTTTTATTTCACCACTCCACCATAGCTGCTTTAGATTAGACTTTTTAAAAATATATTTCTACAACTTTAGTACATCAAATAAAATATTGCAAGACTGACACATTGATAGTGTCAGATCATACCCCAGTATGTTTGGAACTGCAATTTTCTGATACTTCTAGGGCACCCGGTCTTTGGCATTTAAATGTTTCTCTTCTTAATGATAAGTTTAAAACCCAGATGTTAGCTGAACTAACAAAGTATTTCAATATTAATGAGGGTACAGCAGGTTCATGAACCATTGAATGGGAGGCTAGTAAAGCTTTTATAAGGGGCCAAAATATCTCTTATGCTTCTTATCAAAAGAAGCTCAAAAAACCTCAACAGAAGTACTTAAATAAGAAGCTGAAATCTCTTATAACTCAGTTTGCCACTTCCCCTACAGCACAACTTTATCAAGAGCTACAGAATACTAAGCATGTGTTGAACAATATTCTTTCACAACAGGAAGAATTTGCTCTGACCTGTCTAGGATAGAAATATTGGGGAAATGGTGAATGTCCTAGTAAGATCCTTGCACATCGTCTTAAACTGCACCAACATCAAAATGTCATTTCAGCTATTAAAGATGAGAGTGGTAAAGTACTGTATATACTTCTACAGATATAAATTTACAATTTTTAAAGTTTTATTCCGATCTGTATAGTACCGGTAATAAGATATCAGAGCAAGAGATGGACACTTTTTTTACTCAGATTAATCTTCCATGTTTAGATTCTTCACAGCAACAGCTCCTTATAGCTCCTCTGCATTAAGAGGAAATTTTGAGTGCAGTAGTGAAACTGAACACCAGGAAATCACCTGGACCGGATGGATTTCCAATTGAATGGTATAAATCATTGTCTAGTTTTTTAGCCCCAAAGTTGTACTGCCTCTATAATCATATTTTTGAAGTGGTCTCCCTTTCTTCATTGTTAAATGATGCTTATATCACTGTGATTCCTCAGCCAGGCAAGGACCATACCTATTGTGCTAACTATCGACCTATATCATTAATTAACGTAGATATCAAAATATTAACAGCAATCTTGGCTGATAAATTACAACAAGTCATGACTGTATTGGCTAAACTAGACCAGCTGGCATTTATTAAAAATAGACAGGGGGCTGATAATCTTAGATTTGCTGTTGATTTAGTTGCCTTAAACTCTGAAAGAACTGACCAGGTGGCCATCATTACCTTGGATGAAGAAAAGTCCGTTGACAAAATTCATTGGAAATTTATGGTTATTGCATTGACTAATTTTGGTTTTCCTATATTATTTTTGAAATGGGTTAAAATTTTATACTCAACTCCTAGAGTGAGAGTAACGACTAATGGTTTCTTCTCAACTTTTTGTTTTACTTGGACGGGGTACCAGACAAGGTCGTCCACTTTCCCCATTGATATTCAATTTATGTTTTGAACCCCTGGCATGTGCTATTAGACAAAATAATAGTATTCATGGATTTGTCCATTTTGGTTTAGAATTCAAGTTAGCCTTTATGCTGATGATCTTTTGTTGTTTATCTTGAAACTCCAGTTGTCAGTTCCAGCTTTGATGAAATTGATTAATACCTTTGGTGAATTGTCCAGCTATTCAATTAATTGCTCAATAATGCCAATTGGACATACAATATACTCTAGTGCATTAGCCAATTGGCAATTTTGATGGTGCCCAGAGTTTATTACTTACTTGGGAATAATTATTCCTAGATATATTGTTAGGAATAATAATTATTCCTAATAATCTCAAATGATTAGGTTATATTGAAACAAGTTGATTAATTACATTTCATGTGATATAGATAGTTGGGCATCTTTAAAGTTGAGCTGATGGGGTAAGGTGAATACACTTAAGATGAATACCATACCACGAATTATTTATGTTATACACAGGATCCCTACACTTATACCTGGCAAATATTTCCACAAACTTAAATGCTTTGTTTCATAAATTCTTTTGGGGTTCCTCTCCACCAAGAGTATCTTTTTAAATAATGCATCTTCCAATTAATGAAGGTGGGTTCAGTTTTCCAGATCTAACTATGTACCATTGTTGCGGAACCCTGAGTCAGAGAGACCATGGAGTGAAGGAAAAAGAGATTCTTTATTTAACGCGCGGGCTTAAGGCTGGAATCATTTCCAAAGAGCCAGAAGCCCCGATTTACATTAGCACATTGGTTTTATAGACATTGTGACATATATGAAACGGCTCCTCCTCTTCCTCCCGCATGGGGTTGCAATCCTCAACATTTCTTCTCTTAGCACTATTGTTTATAATACAAGAACTGGGTTATAGGGTAGCCATGATAAGGAGAGAACAGAAGAGAACAGCAGAGAACAAGATATACAATTGTATGACCTTTGACAAGATAAGGAATTCCTGTGTCTCGTCAGCTTACAACAATATATTCAAGGGAGAAAGAGCTCAGCAAGAACATGAAGCATGAGACTGCATGAGGCTACTTAGTCTGATCCCCGATATGGCTGCTACATTCCCCCCTTAAATGCATAATTTCATTACAATTATAGCATTACTGATAACTATACAAAGCTTTTTGTGACATACATATTACTTAGCCTCTTGTTGGGCTATTAGAGCGTAGAGGGCAGCAGTTTTATTAGCTGAGACATAAAACAGATTGGTTAAACAGCGCATAAGACAAGGAACGCAGAGACATAACAGAACTTTTATGAACAATACTGGTAGAATTAGGATGAACAATGCTTTTAAGCTAGCTAAGATCTGGAAGCCAAGGGGTTAACTAATTGAGCTAATTGTTTTGTCTTATTGTTTTGTTAGCTACTATATTGTGCAGCTTGTTGATTTGTTTATTTACAGCATTGCCATTATCAGTTAAGTTAAAACAACAGAGCTTTTGGTGTGTCTCACAACTTAAATGATGAAGAAGGAAGAGGTAATCTATACCAGCTCTATTTTCTAGAACTGCACCTCTTAGATCACGCAACTCTTTATTTAACAATGACAATGCTCGTGAGGTGGCATTTATGCTTTTGGCTAAGCTGCAAGCTAACCGGTTGATTTCCAGACCATCAGCCAAGGCTAAACCTGGAACCCCAACTAGTGACATTGCTAAGGCCAATTTTTCTGAGTCAGAATATAACTGCACATGACTATTACAATTTTTAGTTAGTTGGAGTGCTCGAGGTTGCCGTTGACGGATTTTCTCGGGCTACAGGGGAAGAATTGGCACCAGTTCAATTGGCGGCTGAGGCAACATGGGTGGTTATCAGACAAGTTGGCAGGAATGAATGACCAAGTGCGGGAATTACATGTCTAAAACCATCCATGAGGCAAAAGTATGTGGGCATCATTAAAAGATATGTTTTGAATTTTATTACAGTGGAAGGGGGCCAGGGATAGCTTTGTATTTTCTGGAAAAAATTTTGACAATTAAGCATTTGTGCACACGTAGCATTTGTTTCAGCAACGATGGGGGTGCGTAGAGTGAACTCTGTAGGGGGTAGGATCTTTGCAACCACGCCCCAATTAGCATTTTGGGAATAAGTTAAACTTACACCATAAACTTTTAACATGGTATCTTTTTGAATTTTCCCAGGATGTCTACAGACAGGTATTAGGCAAGAGCTAATAAGCCTGTTTGCAGGTATACCTCTTGGCAAACAAAAATGTTTTATTTTCATGATGTTAGCCAGGTGAAGCCAGTAATTATCAGCAAATCACTGGGACAAACTTCTTTTTCCAGGGACAGACCCCCCTTTTTGCACCTTATTAAGGAAACACAATGCAACACTACTAACACTACAACACGCATGTTTGATCTTCTTTGGGATCTGACCGTACGCTGGGCAGCTATTCACCTGGCAAGCTGCAGTAGGGTCTAGTTCCCTTCTTCAATTCTCCAGTTGCAGGTCTGACCGTACGCAGGGGGACAGTTTCCCAGTGTGTCCACAGTAAGGTCTAGCCTGAGTCTTCTTACTGCTTTTTCAGAATGATATTTAAAGGATTTTCAGGATTTCTGTTTATGGTCTACTTTCCCCCTCTCGCTCTCTTGACTCATGTCCAATGTATCCAGGGTTTAATTCTAGCTGCTTTCATAGCTGCGGGGGTGGAAAGTATGACAGTTCTGAGTTCTTTCCATCTGGGAGTCAAAGGGTTATTTTTCCCTCTTTAACTCATACTTTAACTCTTGGTTGGAAAGGATGAACTTCTGTGATGGGAATTGGGGGCTTATTTTCTAAGACAAAGCGAGGCTGGGCTTGAAGACCTTTGCTCAGTGTTTGGACTTCTTGTTTAAGGCTAACGTTTGCTTGCTCTTGATGCTGCTCCAGTGTCAATTATGAAGTCAATGTCATGGCCCCTCACAGTCAATATCACGGCCCCTCTCAAGCTGTCTCCCTCTTCGCCCATTCTGGCCTCTTTGGTTTTTTCCTTTGTGTATTTGATTTATTTTATTTGGGCATTCATGCCACTAATGTCCATCTTGTCCACACTGGGCACACTGGTTCTTTTTTTTAAGAATCTTCTGCCTCTGCCGGGTCTTCTTTTTTTCTTTTTTCGTTTACGTCTTCTTGGGCCTCTGGGTCGAGGGGGGTGCACTGGCGATAGGCATTTGAAAGATGCTCCAAGTACGCTCTGGGGCCTCGGTGGCACCTTGCAGCACTTTAGACACTTTGGTCATATTAACTGACTTCTTCATACCTGCTTTCATGGCTTTTAACAGCAGGGTTTGATACTGGGTGAGGCGCTCTAGCCCCACTTGTGTTTTGGGATTCCAGCAGGGGGGGGTTACTTACAAGGAGACTTTATTGGGTAACTTACAGCACACAGGCGTACTTAATGGCTGGATCAGACAGCTTCTCTGAACCACGAGCTATTGCGCTAAATGGGTTTTTATACTATACATGTTACCCATGAGGCAGCACAACACTAGCAAGCATTTTCAGCATAGGCTAGAAGTGCTTGGTTCTCAGGCACAGCTTCCTGTAAACAACTTCGCTTCCCAAAGTGCTTGATAACACTTTTATTTATTAGTATGGGAAGACAAATTTTTTCTTTCTTTTGCTTTCTTTTTCTTTGCTGATCTGCCTGTATTGCAGATCATGTTTCAAACTTTTTATATAAAACTTTCTGATCTATGCACCAGCCTTGTCTCTTTATTTGTCTTTTTCAAGTTAAACTCACTTACTTAAACCTTTCTGCCTTACACTAGTCCCACTGACACACATTTGGGATAGGTTCTTCTTCTCCTTCTAGTTAGATTTTCTTTATCTTAAAGAACTATTACATTATTGTGGCTACTTTATCCCAGGTAATAAGCTCCAGGCACAATCAGCTGCTTTTAATTTACCCTGGGGGCAACTATGGCCACGCTTCTTTTTTATAAATGTTTTTTCTTTGCCTCTTGCCTTTTCTTTCTTTCTTTTTTTTCTTCTCTTCTCTATCTGTCTGCTACTTTCTCTATTCCTTCTTTTCTACTTGCTTTTGTCTTTCTTTTCTTGTCATCTATTGGGAACCACACTTAGTATTATTTGGAGTTGCAACTAACACTAATCTGCAAATATCACATATATTTTATGATATTTATGAAATCATAAAATATATACAACAAACTTTTTCTGCAATTTAACACAATGAATGGAAAACACTTCTTGCATGGTAAGGCATGATGGAGCAGATCCAGCAATTATACTGCTCTTCTGGCTGAAAGCTCAGGGCTCATTAAAATCAAGGGACGGGCATACCCACACACGCAGAGTTCTAGGTCACCATTTTTGCATCGGCAACTCTATGCTGCATGAGTTCTGGCAGAAGGAAATTTAAAAGTTACAGATCAAACTTAGCCTGCTGTACACTGAGCTGACTACAAACATAGACACACGGTCCACAGCGATGAGAGTTCAAGTTTATCAAAAGCTTCACAGCACTGTCCATGGCAAGTCTTTGACAATTTAAAATTTTAGTTCATGTGCAGAGTGTCTCTAAAAAGCCCAGATGATGATGGAGGCAAACAGAGAAGGCTCTGGGCAATGAAGATGTGATGTTTCCAGCAAAGGCTCTCTACTTTTGCATGAGTTTAAAAAGGGAAAGTGTGGCCCTACACCCCTTCTGACAGACAAGGGCCTTTAACTTTTTAGCAAGGCCTCTGTCTAAACAGAGCCGCACAGCTCAGCTCTCTAGCCGTGACGCTTTAACTTGGGCAACTCCTCTGTAAATTTTATTTTACTTCTGTCAGGTTTTCTCACAGACATTTTAAGAACTTACTCTTTTTTTTTTTCTTTTCTAACCTGGTACACGAAAGCACTGAAACACTGAGTGCCGAAACTCAGGACGCTGGGGGGTGATGGGCATCGCTTTATACTTGCATTTTTCAGGCAGCCATTAATCTTCGGGGAGGCGGTGGGGTGATTTGCAGGACTTCAAAGGCAAGCCTCTCAGTTTGTTTGTATTTGTAAATCCCAAGCTTAAAACAGGACACGATGAGGTACAGGGCAGCTAAATTCTTGCTTTGGCACGGGCAACAAATAACTCGTGTCAGCTTTCTTCGCTGGGGTCTCAAACAGGAAAACAGTCTTAATTTAAAGTTGTAACATCACTGACAGCGTCAGCCAGCCAGCTACACAGATCTCATTGTTTTTCAAGACAGTTGCTCCAATATCTTCTTTTCTTCTTAATCAGGTTGGGTCTCCCAGCTTACACAGTTTATTGCAGCTTTCAGGAGCATGGCAGTAGCGTGATTTTGGCTTGGCCAGGAACATGCTGTCTGGTTTCTCGGTCTCTTTAGCACACACACTTAGGCAGTGTAACACTGGACACTCAAATCAGTGAGATTTCTTCATTGCAGGGAATCCCACGGCAAAAGCTTAATGGTTACGCTCTTCAGAAATCATATAGCTGATGGTCAGTAGCTACAGGCTCTATGCAATTTTAACACAGTTCAAAGCTAAACACGGTTACCTTGACAGAGATCTTCAACGTGGTCTTTCCGCTTCATTCTGCTTTGGGACAGTCTTATGGCACACTTTTCACTCCAAGAGGGGTCTAGCCTGTGCTCTGGGGGCTGATTCTTCACCTTTATTTTCTATTTTGCCTTCATCTTCTGGGTCTTCATTTTCAGTTTCCATTTTTTAGGGATTTTATCTCAATTAGGCGAGGTGATGATGTTGTACAACTCAGAACGTTGTGGGCAATTTTCCTGCCCCCCCCTCTCGGCGCGCTAGGCTAACAGCTACGTCTTCGGCCTTACACTCTCACACTCCCACGCTTTGTTAAAAGCCAGACTGTCCTGCAACATTTTTCTAATTAACAGCCTCAGATCTTGTTTTTTTTTCCTCTCAGCTCGACCTTGAGCTTTTTGCTGTTTTCTCTTTCTATTCTGAATCTTTTTAAAAAAACCTTTTTCCTTCTTTGTTTGACATACATCTCAAGGGGGTGCAAGGTTTGCTTCCCCCACCACCCATAGCCTCCCTCCTAAATTGAAGACAGACACAATTAGGGAATGGGAATTGGTCAGTGAGTAAGGGGTCTCACTGGCCGACACAAGAGGATTTTTCACACCACGCACTTTGCTACTGGCCTGGGCACCCGGACGGTCAACGGTATGCGTCAGAAACCGCAGTAGCCACTCACACAATCATCAATCTCTCCACTACATCCATATGTCCCTGCCACCCACTTTTCCCACTTTTTACCAGAGCGGAAAACGGCTTCCCCAGCTTCCTCAGCTTCCTACTGAGTACTGGCGTGCTAGGTACTGGCGCCCACTCGGGGGTGTGATCAGGCCCCCCTTCTACCCGCAAGGAGTAGGTTCTTTTGTATACGTATACCACCAACACTGACCTTCTTCACAAGGCGGGGCCCTCTTTTTTTCTGCCCAGTGGCCTTTCTCCCTAAAGGCGGGGCCCTCTTTTTCCCATATACTTGCCTTTCTCCTGAAGGCTTCTAATGTGGGTTTCAACTCAATTGCAGCTGCGATACAGGCAGGGCTCAAGTTCCTTCCTCCGCTTCCCAAGGTTCTCTTGCTGCTCGCTGCCGTTTGGGCGATCCCGGTGCAGGCTTTCTCCCATTCACTCGACAAAAAGGTCGGTGGCGCCAAGAAAGGGAGGCATGCGCCAAGCTCGTCTTCCCGGTGCGGCGATCAAGAGCAGGCAACTGCCACCTGTCTGGCTCAGAGCCTGCCACATCCGAGTCACGGCACCATTTATGTTGCAGAACCCTGAGTCAGAGAGACCACGGAGTGAAGGAAAAAGAGATTCTTTATTTAACGCGCGGGCTTAAGGCTGGAATCATTTCCAAAGAGCCAGAAGCCCCGATTTACATTAGCACATTGGTTTTATAGACATTGTGACATACATGAAACGGCTCCTCCTCTTCCTCCCGCATGGGGTTGCAAACCTCAACATTTCTTCTCTTAGCACTATTGTTTATAATACAAGAACTGGGTTATAGGGTAGCCATGATAAGGAGAGAACAGAAGAGAACAGCAGAGAACAAGATATACAATTGTATGACCTTTGACAAGATAAGGAATTCCTGTGTCTCGTCAGCTTACAACAATATATTCAAGGGAGAAAGAGCTCAGCAAGAACATGAAGCATGAGACTGCATGAGGCTACTTAGTCTGATCCCCGATATGGCTGCTACACCATCCGGCCTATTTGCTGACCTCTACTAAATTTTGGTCTTTTCGCTCCTTTTAGATTTTCCACCTTGGTCAGTGTTGGAATCTTTTTGTCTGGAGGCTCTGTTTAAATGGATGGCATTAGGCTCTTGGCATATCAAGGCAGACAGAGCTCCTCCCACAATTTTCAGTTAGAGGCGTTTGGCATATAATGTCATGTCAATTACAGTTTGATCCATTTTCCCATGCTAAACTGACTTTATGGGGAAATCCAGATTTAAGAATTGGTAAGACAATGTTTTTATGGCAGACCTGGACAGATAAAATTATCCTTACCCTGGATTAGTTAGTGGGAGCTGATGATGAGTTTTTGTTATTTTCAACTTCGTGAGATCAATTTGATTTGCCTGCTACAGCGGAATGGCAGTACTTGCAATTGAAACATTTGTTGTTATCCAGATTTGGTCCTGCTTAGGGATGTCAAACGATTCCGCCACGGATCTCGGTGAGGCTGAATGCCAGCGCATTCACCCCCCCAAAATCCGTGGCAGAATGAAGCCCCCCACCCCCCCACCCCGCAAAAGGCACACAAAACAGGACACCTACCTGCTGCCGTTCACGCTGCTTTGCGAATGGTGGCCGCAGCCGCCATTCACGTCTTCCCTATAGCCGTGATAGGCTACGTAAATACTTAGGTAGCTAGGGATGTATGAAAGTGACTTACCTTTCGCGGATGTTGATGGTGGGGGGAGGCATTCCGTCCCTCCCCCCAGAATCCTGGCCAGGGGGAAGGCGCTCCGTTCCTCCCCCTGGAATCCTCAAATGGCCGGCTGTGCTCCGCGGCAGCTCCACGGAGCAGCCGGCCAGGCCCAGCCCGACCAGGCCAGAGCTGTCCGCAGCTGCATTTCTGGCTGCGGAGGGCTCTGGGTAAAAACAACAACAACAACCGCGTATGCAAATGGCAGCGGCTACGGCCACCACCATTTGTGTTCCTTCTTTTTACCGTCTTAATCTACGTAAATATTTACATAGACTATGACGGCAAAAATCAAGGGGAACACAAATAGTGTAGCGGGCGCTATTTGCGTCCCTTTTTCATTCACCGTTTTAGCCTACATAAATCTTTATGTAGGCTAAAACGGCGAATCAAAAGGGGACGCAAATAGCGCCCACTACGCTATTTGCATTCCCCTTGATTTTTGCCGTCATAGTCTACGTAAATATTTACGTAGATTAAGACGGTAAAAAGAAGAAACGCAAATGGCGGCGGCCATAGCCGCTGCCATTTGCGTACGTGTTTTGTTTTTTTTAAAACCCACCCCCAACCATGATAGGCTATGTAAAGATTTACGTAGCCTATCACGTCTTTTTTTTTTCCCCACAAGCCTGGAAATGGCAGCGGCGGCAGCTGGTCGGAAGACCGGTTGCCGCTGCCGCCGCCACCAAAGCCGCCACCAGAGCCACCGCCGGAGCTGCCGCTGCCCGGAAGATCCGACCCAGGTAAGTCTCGTCCTGGTGGGGATCCGTGGGGGGGTGGGGGGTGGCAGGCCATTCCGCCACAGATTTTGGGGGGTGGAATGCACTGGCATTCAGCCTCACCAAGATCCGTGCTGGAATTCTCTGACATCCCTATATGTAGCCTATCACGGCTAATGAAAGGACGCCATTTGCATCCCTGCAGAAGCCGTGATAGGCTGCATAAGTATTTACGTGCCTATCATGCAAAAAAAGGGAATGCAAATAGCGGCGGCTACGGACATCCAGCCACTGGGCAGCCTGTAGTGGCCACCATTTGCACCCATCTCTTTTGCTGTAATAGGCTATGTAAATATTTACGTAGCCTATCACGGCAAAATACAGGGATGCAAATGGTGGCGGCTATGGCCACCGCCATTTGCATCCCTTCAGGCTGCCCAGTGGCTGGATGTCTGGCTGCGGGCAGCCCCGGCTGGCGGCTCAGCGGAATCGCCGCAGAGTGGGGCCGGACAGAGAGAATTTTGGGGGGAGGGATGGAGCGCCTCCACCCCACCACGAATGTCACCCTTTGAAAAGGTAAGTGACTTTCGCACATCCCTAGCTCCTGCTGCTTTACTGCTTCAGAGTTGCCTCTGCTATTGGAAATACTTATTTAAGCTGATGAGATGTATCAACCTACAATTCATATTTACAAACATTTATTATCAATGAATGAATATGATACAAGTGGTTTACAGCATGAATGGAACAGGGAATTGGAACATCCTAATTTGTTTAATCAATGGACTGCCGCCTTGGCATCTGTATTGGACATTTCAATGGAATTTCGGTTATGCATTATTCAGCAAAAAAAAAAAATGTTTTGGGTCTATTGGACACCACAACATCTTTTTAATAAAGGTTTGTCAAATTTGGCTAATTGTTGGAGGTGTAATGCAGTCAATGCTTCTCTTACTCATATGTTTTGGAAATGCCCAATGGTTGCCTCCTTTTGGGAGGAAGTTATTATACGGATAAACTTTGTATTGGAAATAGGGGTGTACGAAACCCTGCTTACCTGGCTCCGCCAGGTTCTGCTGGGGGGGGGAGGCGCTCTGTCCCTCCCCCCAGAATCCTGGTCAGCTGGCTCCGCTCTGCTAGGATTCCGTGGAGCCAGCAGCCGGCTTCTCTAGCAGCCAGACATCCGGCTGGTGGCTAGCAGGGATGCAAATGGTGGCTGCCATAGCCACCACCATTTGCATCCCTGTATTCAGCCGTGATAGGCTATGTAAAGACTTAGGTAGCCTATAACATCTGGGTTAAAAAAAAAAAAACGCATACGCAAATGGCGGCGGCTACGGCCGCTGCCATTTGCGTTCCTTATTTTTGGCCATCTTAGTCTACGTAAATATTTACGTAGACTAAGATGGCAAAAATAAGGGGGAACACAAATAGCGTAGTGGGCACTATTTGTGTTCCCCTTTATTTTCACTGTCTTAGTCTATGTAAATATTTACGTAGACTAAGATGGCCAAAAATAAGGAATGCAAATGGCAGCAGCCATAGCCACCACCATTTGAGTACATGGTTTGTTTGTTTGTTTTTAAAAAAACCAGACATGGTAGACTACGTAAGTCTTTACATAGCCTATCACGAATGGGAGGGAAAAAACAGACTGCAAATGGTGGCGATGGCAGCCGTTTGGGAGACCCACCGCCGCCGAAGCCGCCGCTGGAGCTGCCGCCATCCGGAACATCCACCCCAGGTAAGTCTCATCCTGGGGGGGGGATCCGTGGGGAGCAGGGGGGGTGGCAGGCCATTCCACCACGGAGTTTGGGGGGCCGAATGCACTGGCATTCAGCCTCACCGAGATCCATGGCGGAATTCTCTGAGATCCCTAAGAAAGCACTTTAATATTTACTAATGTAAATTTTCTTTGAAATTACTTACCTGCCGCTTGGAATGTAACACATGGTCAGCATAAATGGATATGTTGCACTATTTTGGTTGCTAAAAGTCTGATATTACGATATTGGAAGGATAAAAGCTCACTGCCTATAATGCAATGGACTGAAGACTTAACGACACAAGCAACATTTGAAAGAGTGGTATATAGGCATAACTTGCAGATGGACTTATATGTGGATATTTGATCTGCTTTTACTGAAGTTTATGTGTAACCTGTTTGCGAGCGGAGATGGGTTAAAGAAGACGCAGACAACAAGCTTGGGTTGAAAATTGGGCCACATTTATTGAAATAGCTGCCAATAGCTGCAAAGGGGTAACTAGAACGGGCATCTAACTGTGTCAGCGGCTAGCTGGCACTTCATGGGCAAAAACACAGCCAGCCTGAGGGGTGGCGGTGATCTCGCCATCCCTCCGGACTGCCCCTTCTGGGGGAGGTAGACCTTCCGGTGTCACCCCCGACCCGGTGCCGCACAACACCTGGGTGAGTGAGTAGGGTTGGTCTCCCAGGCAACCCTTATCCCCCCGCCGAGCTGCACAACCCGTTCGGGGGGCCTCAGGCATCACCTGTCACCATAAGGTGCCTCTGCATGCACACCATCCCTACTTTCCTGTTTTTGCCCGTCCTAGCCGCCACAGGAGTCACAAGCCTAGAGCTTGTGAAACTCCCCCCACCTGCACAGAAGAACTTCCCACAGGCCCCTTTGCAGATCAGACAGACATATGTTTATTCACTAAATGAGACAGGCGGACACCGTCCTACCTGTAACACTCCCTCCATGTGCACAGAATTCCCTGGCATGAGGTGGTGAATCCATCACCTCATTCACATGGTCATAAGCCAATTCTCTGTGCACTTTCAGATGTGCCCTGCTACTGGCAATGTCATTCCATTCCTTCGCATTGATCCATGGGAGGACTGAGGGCTGCAATAGGCTACTTCCGGCCAGGTATGCCGGATCACCTGCATCTCAACCAAGGCCTGTTCGATCAGGTCCTCGCCTGGCTTACAGCCGAAGTCATTCCTTCCAATGTGCAGCACCTGGACCTGCGGAAGAAGACTGACAAACTTTGGTGGGACAGAGTGAGGAGGGGACTCCCACCGTATGCCACGTCTATGGAGCCACTGGATCTTAATGTGATGGGGTGACAGAAGCTGACGTCTGAAGACGACATACACACCCTTCATACAGCTCCAGACATCATAACGTGCCCATGTAAGAGCACCCATACCGGCGTACGACGAGTCTGCTGGTCTAAGGAATAAGCACATTAGGGCAAGCAAAGCGAAAATTGCGTCAGGAAGAAGCGGACAACTTGCGAATGTAGGCCAAAACTCTGAGAAGCCCCATTTAATTTTTTTTTTTTTCATTTCTATACTGCCCAATAGCCGAAGCTCTCTGGG
Organism: Heloderma suspectum; assembly: GCF_057233095.1. Taxonomy (NCBI): domain Eukaryota; kingdom Metazoa; phylum Chordata; class Lepidosauria; order Squamata; family Helodermatidae; genus Heloderma; species Heloderma suspectum. The sequence goes on from NC_139461.1 coordinate 180,099,883, forward strand.
CGGTTCACAAAAACTAAAACCAAACAACACAAAATAAAACAATTTAAAATATATAGAACATTAAAACCACAATATAACAATACAACCACAATAAAACCTAACAGCAGTACAGGAGTTTAAAATACAGATTTAAAACAGCAAAGATAAAAATTTAGAAAGCTAAAATGCCTGGGAAAATAAAAAGGTCTTCACCTGGCACCGAAAGGAGTACAATGTAGGCGCCAGGCGAACCTCACTAGGGAGCTCATTCCAGAGCCGGGGTGCCACAACAGAAAAAGCCCTCCTCCTAGTAGCCACCCGCCTCACTTCCTTTGGCAGGGGCTCACAGAGAAGGGCCTCTGATGATGATCTTAAGGTCCGGGCAGGCACATATGGGAGGAGGCGATCCTTCAAGTAACCTGGCCCCAAGCCGTTAAGGGCTTTGAATGTTAACACCAGCACTTTGAATCAGGCCTGGAAATGGACTGGCAGCCAGCGCAGCTGGAAAAGTACTGGTGTAATATGAGCTCGCAGGCCAGTCCCTGTTAACAGTCTTGCTGCCCTATTTTGGACCAGCTGAAGTTTCCGGACCATTTTCAAAGGCAGCCCCACATATAACGCATTGCAGTAATCCAGACGAGAAGTTATCAGAGCATGGATAAATGTAGCTAGGCTATCTCTGTCCAGATAAGGGCGTAGTTGGTATACCAGCCTAAGCTGATAAAAAGTGCTCCGTGCCACTGAGTTCACCTGTGCCTCAAGTGACAGTTCTGGATCCAAGAGCACCCCCAAACTACGAACCTGATCCTTTAGGGGGAGTGCAACCCCCTCCAGAACAGGTTGAATATCACCTAGCCGGGCAGACGAACCACCCACTAACAGTACCTCCGTCTTGTCTGGATTGAGTTTCAGTTTATTAGCCCTCATCCAGTCCATTACTGTGCCCAGGCACTGGTTCAGAACAGCCACTGCCTCACCTGGTTTTGATGAGAAATAGAGGTAGAGCTGGGTGTCATCCGCATATTGATGGCACCTCAGCCCACACCTCCGGATAACCTCCCCCAGCGGTTAAAATGTCGTAACATGCCTGAGAGAGAAATCTCCAGAGGCTGCCATGGAGACTGCTTCCATGTAACAACAGTGGGTTCTGAACTGCAAATTACCTAGGCCTAGCAGGGTAAAGCTAATGCAGAAACTGCACAATTGCCCTTAAGTCAACAGTAAACGGTTGAATTAATAAAAACGGAGGCCTCTCCTCAGACCCGTGGCATTCCATAAAACCCGTAAGTTGCCACCAGAGCATAATCCGTTGATTTGCGTTTGGCCGTGGGCCACTGCCGTGCCCTTGCCATACCGATCAGTTTGATCACCAAATATGTAAATGGATTATATTGGGCCAGACCTGTACCTTGAAGCAAATCAAGGCCCTCCAGGACGAGTCGGCCTTGTGAGCCCAGACCAACCCTGCATTTTGTTAAGGCTGCTACGTGGAACAGGGAAAGTCTTATTGGAAAGCTCAAATGGAGGGCCATTACCCCCGGAGCCCGAAAGGGGTATCCGGAGAGAGAGGGTGATTAATTTACTAATGCAGGCAACATCTGTGCCCAACACTATCTTGCACGCCAAAACCTAAAATCTGACATGGAGTCAGTGAAACCCACCTTTGTGGGCCGAAGGCTAAATGGCCAGCTTGCGTCTTATGGTCCCAAATATTCTGTTGTTCCTTAAGGAGATGTGAAATTGTGGCCAATGATCTATAGATAATGGCCATGAATCCTATCACTGAGGCTTTGCCTAATGCGCGGCACACCCCATCTGCTCTGTCGCAGGCGGCTCCTGTAAGGAGAGCCATGGAATGCAGGCTGGCATGCCTGGCTTCAGTATCCCGGTCTCCCATAGTACTGCAAGGATGGGATCTGGGAATGGAGCATCCACGGGGCTGAAGCCTGGAAGATGTTGACCTAATTGTATGACAAGGCATCGACAGTTGGGTTTGCCTAACCTGGCACATGGTGGACCCAGAACCAGATGTTGTAACACTGACTCTGGAGCGTGAACACACTGACACATGACATGACCCTCCAATTTCAGGAGGACGGAGAATGAATAATGTGGTCATGTTGTCATACCGAAGGGGGGGTGTTACTGACTTGGCTATAAGATCATCCCACAATGTGCTTGGCGGGGGCAGCAGTCTCCACTCTACAGGCCACTACCCACAGCACGATCGGACCTGCCCTAAGAGTCTGAAACCCCTTGGGGTAGCAGCGGAACCATGTGAGTCCGCATTCCGGCTTTGAGGAGAGGCTCACGCTTCTGGAAGGAGGTGCCATTAAAGCCCTACTAAGTTGAAGCCATGCCTGATGTATAACTGCTTGGAGCTGTGCCTAAAAGACCTGAAAGTTGTCCTGAGGGAAGTGAGAATAACACCTAAGGGTATCGGATAGGCTTCACCAAACGTTGCTGTGGGAAACAGGCCCTCAGCCTTTGCGAGGTAAGGGGCACCGAAGTACCAGGAAAGGGGAGCAATATTTGCATTAGGTCAGAACATTGACCACCGTCTTTGGACTCCATGTAGCACATGCCCCTCAGGGACCCGTGGACGGGATCCCAGACCAAGACAGCTGCCTCATGAAGAGGTGTGTCGCATAGAGCAGAGATGATCAGGGATCTTGTGATTAACTGACTGGCCCTCAGGGAAGAGAGGTTATGAATCAGGATAACTCCCTAGAGGATTTCCTGGGTAACATTTCGAGAAGGGAGATCCCTAGAGTAGCTAACGGGGTGTGGAGAAAAAAAGGGGGGGGGCTAAAACCCTTCTGCCAGTACTGCCTTAGAACCTAGCATAAACCGAGTTCCAAGTTAAGACACGTTCCCCCAGTTGGGGTAGTGTCTTAAAGCTGGAGTAATGGCGCCAACCTAACTAGGCATGGGCCATCCAGAGCTTCCTACTGCCTCAGCTTTTCCAAGGGGGACCTCCCCATCCCCGGGCATTGGACAAGAGGTGCGTGAGTGCTGACTGCTACAAGGGAGCACTCACGATGGAAACTGCACGTGTCCTGGGAGCATGTGCCCTTGGGGCTCTATTCCCTGCACAGATAGCAGTGCTGAAGCAGCGGACCCGCCGTAGGTGAATGTGGCCACTGCCAGATCTGTTGCCAACCCCGACCGGGAAGGAGTCAACAATTGGAGCGAAAGGTCCTGGTCCAACAGGTCCTTACGCAGAGCAGGGCAGTGGCGGCCCTCCTGCGAGAGGCCTAACAAGCCATTCACACACCTCCTCAGGTGAACAACATTATGAGGAGTAGCCCTGGTGACAATACAACTCACCAGATTAGTATAGGGTCTGATATGCCCCTTACGTGGATGCTTGAACGGGCGGGGGCAGGCGAGGGATCCTAAATTAATCCAGCAAAACCCAGTAAGATGCTGCATTAAGCGGCTGGGGTTACTGGGGTGTGACTGGCGGAGCTACAAGCGGCCCGGGCATCATATAGGGAGATGACATTGGGAGGGACATCCGCCCCAGGGAGGTAACCTAAGGTGTCAACCCCACGGCCCTGAAGGTCACCTGACTGGACAACTGGGGTGAGGTGCAGTCATCTCACCCATATCTAGGGCAGCCGTGTCTGGGTCCCCGGGAGCAAGGGAGGTGATGCCACTTGTACTGCTCCTGATGGAGATGCCCCATGAGGGCGGACCGCCTCCAGCTGTGGTGTGTCATGTGGCCTGGGCGAAACCCCAAGGAGGAGGATGTTGCTTGGATCGCTGCTGACGGAGATGCCGCAGGAAGGTGGACTGTCTGTCTACAGTGGTGGAATGCTGCCATGGTGAACCTGCGAAGGCGAGATGGAGACCTCAATGGCGTCCGGGTGCACTGAACCCAGAGACAAGCTGAAATAGAAATAAGTAGCAAGCGTTGGGTCTGCTGCCGCGTTCACTTAGGCTGGACCAACAGGATCCCTGAAGAATGCTGAGCAAGAAGTGCCACCAAAACCGGGTCCGTTTCATCATTCAACTCAGAATCGGGCCTTGGCAGTGGACTGTTGGGGATGGGAGGCGGGGCCCTACTCTTTCGGGGCCCTACCCTTCTCGATCTTTCAACCTAGGCCCTTCTTGGGGGGGCATGATGTAGAAAGTGAGGTAAGCTTGGCATGACATTGGCAAGAAGAAGCAAGGGCCCGTGTGCCCGGACCCAGTCGAAAACACCAACCACCACTCCAAGAAGTAAATGCGGCAAGGGTTAAAGCACATAGCAGGAGGTTCCAGTGGGCTAGTCACTGGGCACCCCGGGCAACAGGCGGCAGTGCCGCCACTACCGCCAGACAGGGGGGGCACCCTCAGTGTCTGGCAGTGGCTAGAGAGGTGAGCTCAAAAACATAGATCCTTTCTCTGTATGTCTCTATGTGTTCACATTTAAGACACCGTGTGTCTAGCCATTAACCTTATTAGCTTATAGGGCAGGGGTGGAGAATCTGTGGCTCCCCCAATGGCTCTGCAGGGGTTCAGATAGGGGTTTTCTAGCCCTATCTGGAAATGCCAGGGACTGGACCTGGGACCTTCTGCATGCCCAGCAGGGGCTCATCCCTAAACGATGCCCCTGGAAAGGAGTCTAGAACCTGGGACTCTCAAGTCCCAGTCCAACACTCTAGCCACTGTAATACAGTGGCTTTGAAGGGGGCGCAGTTGCTGTCTGCTTTAAGCCCGGCGCCCAAGAGGCGCAGCAAGGGCCTGCGGCCACGGGAGCCGCTCCTGAGCGCGGGCGCCCCCAGGTGGTTATGTTGTTTGGTTTGTTTTGTTTATTTTCGAGTTTGTTTGTGTATTTTTTGGGGGGTGCTCGTGCTGCCGCCGCGAGCTCCCCATGCTCGCTGGAGGCAGCAAGAGCCGGCGCCCAGGCCAGCGCAACCCTTTTTTCTTGTTGGCTGAACGTTGGAAACCGCCTTATACTGGGCCAGACCATTGCTCCATCCAGCCGAAGAGTGCCAACACTGCTCAGCAACAATGGCTCTCCAGGGTTGTCCAGCAGGATTCTTTCCTAGCCCTGCCTGGAGGTGCCGGGGATCAAACCTGGGACCCCTGGATTGTCAAGCAGGCGCTCCCCCCCCCCGGTGGGGTGGATGGGTGCCTGGCTGCTTTTATTAATTAATTAATTGATTTATTATTATTATTATTTTTGGAGCGCGGTCGCCCCAGCAGGGGAGCGCGCCAGGAGGCGCCGTGCCCGGGCACGCGCCCGCACACCCACCCGCACTACCAACGGGCAGCAAGCGCCGGCTAAGGGGGCGGCGCCCGCGCACACGCGCCCCCGCCGCGAGTGCCAGCAACCGCGGGGCTGCGCCGGTGTAGGTGCGTGGCAATCTGCCCGAGGAGGCAAGCGGGGGGGCGCTCGGACGCTGGGATCACAGGTGCCACAGCAGGGGAGCGCACTAGGAGGCGCCACGCCCGGGCCTGCGACGTCACAGTTGCGGGCCTCCCCATCAGGTGAAAAGCGCCGGCAGAGGGGGCGGCGCTCGCGCACACGCGCCCCCTACTGTGAGCCCCGGCAACCCCGGGGCCGTGGCAGTGTAGGCGTGTGGCAATCCACCGGAGGAGGCGAGTGGGGGGGTGGGCGCTCGGCTGCCGGGAGCACGGGCGCCACAGCAGGGGAGCGCACTGGAGGCAGCGTGCCTGGGCCTGCGCCATCACAGACAACAGCGCCCCCGTCGGGTGAAAAGCGCTGGCCAAGGGGGCAGCACCTACACAAACGCGCGAGCGCCGGCAACACCGGGACCGCGGTGGCACAGGCATGCGGCAACCGCCTGAGGGGGGACGATGAAGCGGGGGCGGGTGCTCGGAGGAGTCTCGGCCGGGCGGGGCCGCACACAAGAAGCGGGCAAATGGCGCCACCCCCGGGTGAGTGCTGCTGGCGCAGCCGCCTGCCCTCCTGCCAGTGCGACCAAGCGCCGGCCGTGAAGGCGGTGGCGCCCGAGCACGTGCACCTCCGCCGCGGCTGCCAGCAACGCCGGAGCTGCAGCAGGCACGCTGAGCCCTCGGGACCAAAAGGAGGAACCGAGGAGAAGGAGAAGTTCAAGTGGCTGGAATGGTGACGAGGACGGTTTCCAGCAGGCAGGTGTCCTTCGTTTTCTCGGCGGAGCTGTAGTTCTCTCTAGCTGCGTCGAGCCAGAGAGCTGAGATTGGGAAGGGGGCTGAGTTTAAGGCAATTCAGCCTGCCTCTCCTAGCATGGTGGTGCCACTAGGGTGCACCAATCAGAGGCCCCTACGTCTTGTCACCCCACCTGCCCGCAATGCCCCCCCCCTTTCAGCCAGACCAGCTGGCGCCGGGGTGATGGCATTTTTCTTCTTTTTTTCTTTCTTTCTCCAATATTGTAAAATTTGAAACTGAGGATTTTAGAATATGTTGTTTTATTATTTTATTTCTTGTTTTTTCCTTTTTTTCTTTTTGGTTTTGTTATGTTTTCAAATTGTTTTGTTTTGTTAAAATTTACAATTAAAAATGTGGGGTGGGGGGTTGAGGAAAGCAGGCCTAAGAGACACAGTGGTGTCTTCAGGCTGAGCTTGTATGCAGTCTTACAGAATTCATGGTCATTTACGATCCTGCATACTGCCAATCATGGTTAGTGGTACTAGGAGTCAGTGGACACTTGTCAGGATACAGTGAGAACTAATTAAAGGTGTCACGTGGCCCAAGAGTCCTGGATGATTAACGTCCCAGTGGCAACAATGCATAAGCTGAAATGGATGATGGGCTCCATGTCACACCACTCAGATGCTACGTTCAACTGTCATTGGCCAATAGTAGGGATGTCATGACAGCCTGGGAAGGGGGTGGAGTCCAATGGACTCCCCCTTCACTCATTCCCCCTGGACCCACTTGCCAATCACCCATGCTCACCAAGACCATGTCACTGAGTAGCCCAGCAAGTAGCTCCAGCAGTCACCAGTCCTCTTAGCGAGCTGCCATTTTGCGTAAAAAATATGGCTTGGGGATGTCCATAAATCTAATGTTATGTAAATGGCAGCTGTAAAAAGACCATGTACACAACATTACAGGCATAAATGGTCCATTCATGTACAAATGGTCCATTCACATACACAACATTACAAGCATAAATGGTCCATTCATGCCTGTGATGTTGTGAAGGGATGGCAGAGAATTTCTCCCAAAACTTTGGGGGGCCGAGCGCCAATGTGTTCGGCCCCCCGAACAAGTTTCGGGGAGAAATTCTCCGCACCCACCCACCCCCCCACCCCCCCGGGACGGGACTTACCTTTGGCGAATGTCCCTCCCGGCGGCGGGTCCGGCCGGCGGTTCGGCGGGTCTTCGTCCGGGGCGGGAGCGGCAGCCGGTCTTTCGACCGGCTGCAGCCACCGCCATTCCAATAAAAGAAAAAAAAAAACGCCCCCGTGATAGGCTATGTGACGATTAACAAAAAACTTTAAAACTTAAAAAAAAAAAAAAGCGCGTACGGATAATGGCGGCCCCCATAGGGAGCCGGCATTCGCGTTCCTTATTTGGTCCCTGCACTCTACGTAAATCTTTACATAGACTACAGCGAAAATAAGGGCAACGTAAATAGCGTTGCCCTTATTTTCGCCATAGTCTACGTAAAGATTTACGTAGACTACAGAGACCAAATAAGGAACACGAATGGCGGCTCCCTATGGGGGCCACCATTTGCGTACGTGCTTTTTTTTTTAAAGTCACCCGTGATAGGCTACGTGACGATTTATGTAGCCTATTACGGCTGACTTTGCAGATCTAGCCGTGATAGGCTACATTAATCGTCACGTAGCCTATCATGGGGGCGGTTTTTTTTTTAACTTTTTAGTTCGCGGCCGGGCGAAGCGAGGCGCCTCCTCCCCGGCCTGAATTTCGGTCGGGCGAGGTGGGAAGCCTCCCCCCCCGCCTGAACTTCGTGGGGGGAGCAGCGAAGCGCCTCCCCCCCACCGCAAAAAGCTTTGAGGACAGGTAAGTGACTTTCGTGCACCCCTTGTTGTGGCGAAGGGGCTTGCGTAACTCAGTGAAGCCATAAGCTATGCCGTGCAGGGCCACCCAAGACGGACAGGTCATGGCAGAGAGTTCTGACAAAATGTGGTCCACTGGAGAAGGAAATGGCAACCCACTCCAGTATTCTTGCCAAGAAAACCCCACGGAACGTATCACAAGGCTAAAAGAGATGACGCCGGAAGATGAGCCCCTCAGGTCGGAAGGTGTCCAATATGCTACTGGGGAAGAGCAGAGGGTATTTCCAAGTAGCGCCAGAAACAGTGAAGCGGCTGGGCCAAAGCCGAAAGGACACTCAGCTGTGGATGTGTCTGGTGGTGAAAAGAAAATCCGATGCTGTAAAGAACAATATTGTTTAGGAACCTGGAATGTCAGATCAATGAATCAAGGTAAGCTGGAGGTGGTCAAACATGAGATGGCAAGATTGAACATCGACATCTTGGGAATCAGCGTACTAAAATGGACAGGCATGGGCGAATTTAATTCAGGTGACCATCATATCTACTATTGTGGGCAAGAATCCCTTAGAAGAAATGGAGTAGCACTCATAGTCAACAAAAGGGTGGGAAAAGCAGTACTGGGGTACAATCTTAAAAATGATAGAATGATCTCAGTATGAATCCAAGGCAAACCATTCAACATCACAGTAATTCAAGTCTATGCCCCAACCACTGAGGCCGAAGAAGCTGAGGTTGATCGGTTCTATGAAGACCTACAACACCTTCTAGAACTAACACCAAAAAAAGATGTCCTCTTCATCATAGGGGATCGGAATGCTAAAGTAGGAAGTCAAGAAATCACCAGGATAACAGGCAGGCATGGCCTTGGTGTACAAAATGAAGCAGGACAAAAGCTAATAGAGTTTTGCCAAGAGAACATGCTGATCATAGCGAACACTCTTTTCCAACAGCACAAGAGGCGACTCTACACATGGACGTCACCAGATGGTCAATATCGAAATCAGATTGATTATGTCCTTTGCAGCCAAAGATGGAGAAGCTCCATACAGTCAGTCAAAACAAGACCTGGACCTGACTGTGGCTCAGATCATGAGCTGCTTCTTGCAAAATTTCGGCTGAAATTGAAGAACGTCGGGAAAACCACTAAACCGTTCAGGTATGACCTAAATCATATCCCTGATGAATATACAGTGGAGGTGAGGAATAGATTTCAGGGATTAGACCTGATGGACAGAGTGCCTGAGGAACTATGGACGGAGGTCCGTAACATTGTTCAGGAGGCAGCAACGAAATCCATCCCAAAGAAAAAGAAATGCAAGAAAGCCAAGTGGCTGTCTGATGAGGCTTTACAAGTAGCTCACGAAAGAAGGGAAGCGAAAAGCAAGGGAGAAAGGGGAAGATATACCCAACTGAATGCAGAGTTCCAGAGAATAGCAAGGAGAGACAAGAAGGCCTTCTGAAATGAACAATGCAAAGAAATCGAGGAAAACAACAGAATGGGAAAGACTAGAGATCTCTTCAAGAAAATTGGAGATCTCAAGGGAACGTTTTGTGCAAAGACGGGCATGATAAAGGACAAAGAAGGCAGGGACCTAACAGAAGCAGATGAGATTAAGAAGAGGTGGCAAGAATACACAGAAGAACTATACAGGAAAGATCTGAATGTCCCTGATAGCCATGATAGTGCGGTCACTGAACTTGAGCCGGACATCCTCGAGAGTGAAGTCAACTGGGCCTTAGGAAGCATTAGTAACAACAAAGCTAGCGGAGATGACAGTATTCCAGCCGAGCTATTTAAAATCCTAAAAGATGATGGTGTTAAAGTGCTGCATTCAATATGCCAACAAATCTGGAACACTCAACAGTGGCCACAAGACTGGAAAAGGTCAGTTTACATTCCAATTCCAAAGAAGGGCAACGCCAAAGAGTGTTCAAACTACCGCACAATTGCGCTCATTTCACATGCCAGCAAGGTGATGCTCAAAATCCTACAAGCTAGGCTTCAGCAGTATGCGAACCGAGAACTACCGGAAGTACAAGCTGGGTTTAGAAGAGGCAGAGGAACTAGAGATCAAATCGCCAACATTCGCTGCATCATGGAGAAAGCACGAGAATTCCAGAAAAACATCTATTTCTGCTTCATTGACTACGCTAAAGCCTTTGATTGTGTGGATCACAACAAACTGTGGCAAATTCTGAAAGTGATGGGAGTACCAGACCACCTTACCTGTCTCCTGAGAAACCTGTACGAGGGTCAAGAAGCAACAGTAAGAACCAGACATGGAACAACCGATTGGTTCAAAATTGGGAAAGGAGTACGACAAGGCTGCATATTGTCACCCTGCTTATTTAACTTATATGCAGAGTACATCATGAGAAATGCCGGGTTGGATGAATCACAGGTCGGAATTAAGATTGCTGGGAGAATTATCAACAACCTCCGATATGCAGATGATACCACCCTAATGGCAGAAAGCGAAGAGGATCTCAAGAGCCTCTTGTTGAGGGTGAAAGAGGAGAGTGCAAAAGCTGGTTTGAAACTCAACATTAAAAAAACGAAGATCATGGCATCTGGCCCCATCACTTCCTGGCATATAGAAGGGGAAGAAATGGAAGCAGTGACAGATTTTACTTTCTTGGGCTCCAAGATCACCGCAGACGGTGACTGTAGCCATGAAATTAAAAGACGCTTGCTCCTTGGGAGGAAAGCTATGGCCAACCTAGACAGCATAGTAAGAAGCAGAGACATCACCTTGCCGACAAAGGTCCGTCTAATCAAAGCTATGGTTTTCCCAGTAGTAATGTATGGCTGTGAGAGCTGGACTATAAGGAAGGCTGAGCGCCGAAGAATTGATGCTTTCAAACTGTGGTCCTGGAGAAGACTCTTACGAGTCCCCTGGACTGCAAAGGGGTCAAATCAGTCCATCCTAAAGGAAATCAACCCTGAGTGCTCATTAGATGGACAGATAATGAAGCTGAAGCTCCAATATTTTGGCCACCTAATGCGAAAACTCCCTGGAAAAGACCCTGATGCTGGGAAAGACTGAAGGCAAAAGGAGAAGGGGACGGCAGAGGATGAGATGGCTAGATAGCATCACGGATGCAATGAATATGAACTTGAGCACGCTCCGGGAGAGAGCGCAGGACAGGAAGGCCTGGCGTGCTATGGTCCATGGGGTCACGAAGAGTCGGACACGACTGAATGACTGAACAACAACAACAACAACAACAATGTTGTGTAAATGGGCCATTTACAGGCACACAACACTAGATTCCCAGAAATCCCTGAGCTGCCATTTTTACTCAAAATGGCAGCTCCTAAGAGTGCCTACAGGACCCACTCACTGGGTATGCAGCTGCTCAGTGAGTGGGTCCGGGTGGGTGCGGAGGCTCAGCAAGCGGGTCCAGGGGGAGCAGGCGGCAGCTCGGCGAGTGCCAATCAAAACCAGTTGGTGGTGAGTCTGTTCATCCCTAGCCGTAGCTAGCTTGGATAGCTCCTTTAGAGTTTGGATTGGTTCTGACTGAAACCCAGAATGGATTCATGGCCACACCAGCCTCCACTGGCAGCATCCAGCACTACCTGCATGATAACAGGAGCCCCCGTCAGCCCAGTGGGATCTAGTGCATGCTGAAGCAAATGGAAATGATCCAAAATTCTAGTTCCCAGAATGGGGCAGGTCACTGGAGCTTGCAGGAGGGAGCTCCACTGACCAGTCCAGTTTCAGAAATAAGCATGCCTGCTCATTTGGGTGTTGCTTTAGGAAATACTGGTTTCCTGTTGCACTAGCAGTGGGCCCTGCTGGGACAAGAGAAACAATGGAAGTGCAGCAGCAGCATTGGATACTTCCCATAAAGGGAAAGTGATCTTCCTCAGGTGGAATATCTGAGGAATTTTGAAGGATACCAAAAGAATTTCAATAAGACAAGGACATTGTCTTAGGTTCTGGAGGCTGAACATCCCTAACCAGCAGTAAACTGATGTTAGAGAGCAAGCCTATGGCCTTGAGATAAGTCTGGGGGGCATAGGATAATTTGGATTCCTGGATCCGAGGTCATAGACAGTGCCTCAGACCCAGGAGTCCAAGCTCCCCTCCCCCACACAGCTGGTGCAGACAGATTTGTGTCAGCTGTCTCTCTGAGATCACAAAGGTGACTTCAGAGAGGAGGGAAAGGAGTGTTCCTGTGGGCAGGGAAGAGAGGGGACAGCTTACATCATATCCCCAGGCCTCCCCAGACTCCTTCCCTCCCCCTCCTCGACACCTCAGCTAGATGGGCGAAAAAGTCCGCCTAGTGAAAATACAGATATGGAGAAGTGCGGAGGTAAAGTTTGCCTCTGCTCCACCTCCCGCTCTGCTTTGGAAGTAGGGATGGGAGGACCTACCTTGGGTTATTTGCCCCTCACTGGACCCCCACCGGCTGGCTGCCCCTGATCACTGGGCACCCAATCCCTCACGGAGCTGTCATTCTGCATAAAAATGGCAGCACAGCCTTTCTCGTAAAGGTTGATTTTACACAAATAGTGGCCGTAAGGTGGCCATTTATGCAACATTACAGGTGTTAATGGACATTTACACCTGTTACCTTGTGTAATGGTTGCTTTACAGCTGCCATTTTGGTCAGGCAAGTGCGGGGATCCATGGAGTGATGTCCAGGGGGCTGAGCTGGTGATTTCTCCCCAGGCCTTGAGCCCCAGCCAGCCGTCTGCAACATCCCTGTTTGGATGGCCATAAACCTCCAAGTTTGGATGGCTGTAAGCCTGTAGGATTACATACTTAAGGTATCTATGGAAGCATCTCTAGATTAACTTATCAGTTGCATACAAAAATGAGGAAGAACTCTGTTTATCACCAAGGTGTGGAACAGAACATGAATTTCTGAGACCAGCAATGTAAACTGCTTTGCAGGGACTGTACTTTTTGATTTGTGATTTCCAAGTAGACTGTTTGTAGAGTCTCTTAAGTGAACAGACCACAATTGTCTCAGCCACAAAGCCCCCATAAGGAGCATTTTCCTCACACTTATCTATTTCATGTAGAAGAGGTTGCTTTATGGCAAATTAAACATTTAAAGAGAGATGCATTTTGAGTACCGATGCAAACATTTTGTGAATATATTCTTCAAAATCTCCCCTGCATTCCTGAAATGAAATATCGCTAAATATAGCCAAATTGCACCAGATACATAGAAATACATCCCAGCTACTCATTTTACCACATGTTTACTGTAAAGTGATAGTGCTGAGCAGTTTATTGCTCTCCTATTGCTTTTAATTATAATTTTTATTGCTGAGCACTTAACCCCACCACAGAAAATAGAAATGCCTCTGTAATATCTGGAACATAATGCATAAGGAAGACTCTCCATAATGTATATTTTAATGGACGTGGCAACTAACCTTGTTTGTTTTTTTCTCAGATCTGATGCAATGCCACCCCCACCTCCTTCAGCTAATAGAAGTTAATAGTTTAGTATATCTGCTCAGTCTGCTCCATATGAACTCCTCAGCCCTGTTTTGGAAGGAAATCAGAAACCCTCTATGGTGCATGGGGCCACGTATCCTGACCCTGTTCCCAGTGTCCTTGTCTCTGTGTTCCTGATCTTGCCAGTCTGAAGGTGCTTCTTTGGGCATTCACTTGCATGTGAGAAGAAACTTCTGCCTGATTGGAAAACTAGGGATGTCGCAAGTGCCCGATAGGGGGGTAGAGTCTGACGGACTCAGTCTGCCGGACTCCTGTTCAGGGACTGTGCAGCACTTACCAGACCCATTTGCTGGGCATTGTGCAGTCCACAAACAGGCGTCAGCTGCCTGCTCCTTCCCCAAGTTGTCATTGTTATGTAAAATGGCGACTCGGGTCTTTCCAAAAAGACTAATGTTGCATAGATTGCTTCCGGAAAGGGGCCATCTACACAACATTACAGGTGTGTAATTACATTAATTGCACATTACTTGTGTACATTAATTACACATTACATTGTGTACATTAATTGCATTGTGTACATTAATTACACATTATTTGTGTACATTGATTACACACTACTTGCTGAGCTGTCTAGGAGCTTGTGTGACGTGATGAGCGGGCGTGGGCAGCGGTGGAGGCTCAGCGAGTGACCGGCATCCCCAGGCGGAGGTGAGTTCATCCTTCCCTATAGAAACCCAGTGATGCAGCCAGGGCTGGACTGTGGGGCACAGATCCGGTGCCCTGGGGTCTGAAGGGTCCATACATGAGCCCCTGAACTCCCTCTCTCCCTCTCCTTTTTGCCCATCCTATTCCTGGCACTAGCAAAAAGAAGTCCCATAGCACCCAGCCAAGAAAGCCTGAAGCCCCTGTGACGCTTCTACTTACATTTTGAGTAACAGTGATCTGAACCAATTAGACACTGCCTTTGTGGGACACAGCCCCTTTGTTACTCCTGCTGCCCTCATTGGCTGTGATGCCCCTAAGGCAGTGTCTGATCCGTTCAGATCACTGCTATTCAAAACAAAAGTTAACCCCAAAAAAGTCTTACTTTTTAAATAGCATGCTGGGTGAAGAGAAGGAGAAGGAGCTCCTTCTGCAAGGGTTGTGTTTGTTTTAAAGGAGGAAGGAAAGGAAGGAAGGAGGGAGGGAGGGATAAGTGGTGGTAGGAGGAGCTGGTGGTGGCAATGGGTGAGTAGGCAGTGGTGGCAGTGGCAACAGTGGCAGGGGGTAGTTGGCAGTGGCAGTGGTGGGGAGAAGATAGCAGGAGTAGCAGGGGAGGGATGGTGGCAGGATGGGCTAGCAGTGGCAGGGGTCCCCAGGAAAGGAATTTGCCTAGGGCTCCCTCAAAGCTAGCTGCACCCCTGGGAAAACCTGCTCTACCAGGCACTGCGAAGCACTTTATCAGGCTGCCATGCATGGGGCCAAGACCAGCACATGTGGCCCCATGGCCCCTATATGGATTCAGATATCCTCTTCAGGCATAATGCCTGGACAGGGCTTTCCAGTTGACCCCAGCTTGTATCCTTGCATCACCTAATGGAAACTCTCCATGGTTTCAGAGAGGAGGCTTTTCCAGCCCAACCTGGAGATGCCAGAATTTTAACTGGGGCCTCTTGCAGGCAACATGTGTGCTCGACCACTGATCTATGGCACTTCCCCATGCTAGCATCAGGAATAGGCATGGCCAAGCACCTGCTGAGGGCCCACACCTGAACAGGGGCTCACTGTCAAGAGACTCTTGGCCTTGCTCCTCCAGTTCACCACTGCAACCTGCTTGTTCACCTGCCCCTTACTCTGGTCCAGTCAATGGTGGTGGTGAGCAGCAGGAGCAGTAGATGGCGATGCCTACTTGCCTTCCCCCCCGTCAAGCAAGCAATGGTAACAACAACAACAACAACAACAACAACGGGATGAGGAGCAATAGCAGCTGGTGACAATGGCAATAATGGGCCTCCAGAGACAATAATGGATCTAGGAGTACCTCCAGACTATGGACCTGGTCTTTCAGAGGGAGTGCAACCCCATCCAGAGCAGGCAATGAGCCTATCCCCTGGACCCAGAAACCACTCACCCACAGGGCTTCCGTCTTGCCAGGATTCAGGTTCAGTTTATTGGCCCTCATCCAGCCCATTACTGAGCCTAGGCACTAATTCAGGACTTGCACAGCCTCTCCTGATTCTAGGGATGGCGGAGAATTTCTCCACGAATCTCGGGGAGACCAAATGACAACGCATTTGGCCCCCCGAAATTGGCAGTGAAATTCTCCGCCCCCCGCCCCCCCCCCCGGATGGGACTTACCTCCCTCGAATGTCCCTCTCGGCGGCGGGTCCCGGCGGCGTTTCGGCGGCGTTTCAGCGGGGGCGGGGGTGGCGGCCGGTCTTCTGACCGGCTGCCGCCGCCACCATTACAAAGTAAATGTAAAAACACACACACACGTGATAGGCTACGTAATGATTTATGTAGCCTATCACGGCTAGATTTCCAAAGTCAGCCATGATAGGCTATGTAAATCGTTACGTAGCCTATCACGGGTGACTTTGAAAAAAAAAAGCACATATGCAAATGGCGGCACCCATGGGCACCGCCATTTGTGTACACGCTTTTTTTTTTTTCCAAAGTCACCCGTGATAGGCTACGTAATGATTTACGTAGCCTATCATGGCTGACTTTGGAAATCTAGCTGTGATAGGCTACATTAATCGTTACGTTGCCTATCACGTGTGCGTGTTGTTGTTGTTTTACATTTACTTTTGTATTTCGCGGCCAGGGAGACGGGGCGCTTCTCCCCGGCCTGAATTTTGGCCGGGTGAGGCGGGGCGCCTCCCCCCCGGCCTGAACTTCGGGGGGAGAACCGAAGCGCCTCCCCCCCACCGCGAAGCAAGCTGTGGGACCAGGTAAGTGACTTTCGTACATCCCTACCTGATTCAGATGTCACAGGGAGATAGAGCTGTGTGTCATCAGCATACTAATGGCACTTAGCTTCAAATTCCCTAATGACCGCTCCCAGCGGCTTCATATAGATGTTAAACAACATTGGGGACAGGATGGTACCCTGTGGCACCCCATAGCTCAATTGCCAAGGGGCCGAGGAATAGTCACCCAATGTTACTCTCTGAAATCGGCCCCGTAGGTAGGGATGGATGAAAGTCACTTACCTGGTCCCGCAGCTTGCTTCGTGGTGGGGGGGAGGCACTCCGTTCCTCCCTGCCAAAATTCTGGCCGGGGGGAGGCTCCCCATCCCTCCGGCTGAAATTCTGGCTGGGGGGAAGGCGCCCTGTCCCTCCTGCCGCGAATCCTGCTGACCAGCCGGGACGCAAACGGCAGTGGCCATAGCCTCCGCTGTTTGCGTCCCTGCAGTCAGCCGCATGATAGGCTACGTAAATCCTTACGTAGCCTATCAGGGCTGACTTTGGGGGGGGGGGAAGCGCATACGCTATTTGCTTTGCCCTTATTTTTGCCGTAGTCTACATAAATCTTTACGTAGACTACCCGTGCCCAAATAAGGAACGCAAATGGTGGTGCCCATGGGCGTCGCCATTTGCGTACGCGCTTTCCCCCCCCCAAAGTCAGCTGTGATAGGCTACGTAAGGATTTACATAGCCTATCACGGTGTTTTGGGAAAATTTAGCCGTGATAGGCTAGGTAAATCTTTACGTAGCCTATCACGTTTGTAGTTGTTTTTTTACTGGGAAATGGCGGCGGTGGCAGCCGGTCGGAAGACCGGCCGCCGCAGCCAGCAAACCGCCGCCAAACCGCTGCCAAACTGCCGCCGGGAGCCGCCGGGAGCCGCCAGCTCCAGGGACATTCGACAGAGG
Organism: Heloderma suspectum; assembly: GCF_057233095.1. Lineage (NCBI taxonomy): Eukaryota > Metazoa > Chordata > Lepidosauria > Squamata > Helodermatidae > Heloderma > Heloderma suspectum. Next base: position 180,117,101 of record NC_139461.1, read on the forward strand.
TAAGTCCCATTCCGGGGGGGCGGAGAATTTCTCAAGCAATTTCGGGGGGCTGAATGCATTGGCATTCGTCCTCCCGGATATTCGTGGAGAAATTCTCCACCATCCCTACCCATAGGTAGGAGTGGAACCACTGTAGCACAGTGCCTCCAACACCAATCCCATGGAGTCGATCCAGGAGGATATCATGGTCGATGGTATCAAAAGCCGATGAGAGATTGAGCAGAATTAACAGGGTTGCACTCCCCCGTCCCTCTCTCAATGAAGGTCATCCATCAGGGTGACCATGGCTGATTCAGTCCCGTAACCAGAACAAAACCCAGACTGAAATGGGTCTTCATAATCAGTATCCTCCAAGAGTGACTGCAATTGGTTCGCCACAACCCTCTCAAGTACCTTCCCTAGAAAAGGGGTATTCGCGACTGGGCGGTAATTGTCTAATACCATTGGGTCCAGGGTAGGGATGTCAGAGAATTTTTCCATGAATCTCCAGGTGGCCGAATGCCAACGTATTCGGCCCCCCGAAATTGGTAGAGAAACGGTCTGCCAACCCCCTGCCACCCACCCGGGATGGGACTTACCATGTGCGAATGTCCCTGGTGGCGGTGGCTCCCGGCGGCGGTTCGGCGGCGGTTCAGCAGTGGTGGTGGCGGCAGCCGGTCTTCTGACCGGCTGCTGCCACCGCCATTTCCAAGTAAAAAAACAACAACGAACGTGATAGGCTACGTAAAGATTTACATAGCCTATCACAGCTAGATTTTCTAAAAACACCGTGATAGGTTACGTAAATGTTTACATAGCCTATCATGGCTGACTTTGGGGGGGGGAAGTGCGTACACAAATGGCGGTGCCCATGGGCGCCGCCATTTGCGTTCCTTATTTTGGGCACGTGTAGTCTACGTATTTGCATTGCCCTTATTTTTGCCGTAGTCTACGTAAATCTTTACGTAGACTACACGTGCCCAAATAAGGAACACAAATGGTGGCACCCATGGGCGCCGCCATTTGCGTACGCGCTTTTTTTTTTCCAAAGTCAGCCATGATAGGCTATGTAAACATTTATGTAGCCTATCACGGCTGACTGCAGGGATGCAAACGGCGGCGGCTATGGCCGCCGCCATTTGCGTCCCGGCAGGAGAAGCGGTTTCACGGCCGGAGGGACGGGGCGCCTCCCCCCCAGCCAGAATTTTGGCGGGGAGGGATGGGGTGCCTCCCCCCTGCCCAGAATTTTGGTGGGAGGGACGGAGCACCTCCCCCCCACCGCGAAGCAAGCTGCGGGATCAGGTAAGGGACTTTCGTCCATCCCTAGTCCACAGTGGGCTTCTTCAGGAGTGGCCGCACTACTGCCTCCTTAAGGACAGCAGGGACCACCCCTTCCTGTAGGGAAGCATTTATCACTCCCTGGACCCACCCAGTCTTTGGCTACCTTTTATTAGCCGGGAGGGACAGGGATCAAGAGGGCACATGGTCAGTCGCATTTTTGCAAGCATCTTGTCCACATCATCAGGCCGTAAAAACTGGAACTGATCCCACAAAATCGGGCAGATGGTGGCATCAGACACCTCGACTGGTACTGCACTAACAACAGCATCAAGATTGCTGCGGAGACAAGCAATTTTGTCCTCAAAGTGTGATACAAAAAGGTCACAGCGGGTCCTCAACGGGGCCAGGACCCCATTTACTGGGGAAGATGTTAACAACCGCTGGACCACATGGAAGAGCTCCACTGGACAGCTACTTGAGGACACAATGGAGGCAGCAAGATAAACCTTCTTTGCTGCCCACACTGCCATGCAGTGGGCACGATTATGCACTCTAGAGCATGCTTGGTCATCTTCACTTCGAGTCTTGCACCATTTGCGCTCCAGCCAACGTCCAGCCTGTTTCATTGACTGCAGCTCCCCAGTATACCATGAGCAGAACGGGCTCCACAGTGCCAGAGAGGGCACTCAGGTGTGATCATGTCAATGGCCCTCCGCATCTCACTGTCCCACAGTGAGGCTAGGGCCTCGGCTGGATCACCAGCTCTCTCCACTGGAAAATCCCCAAGAGCATTCAGAAATCCATTGGATTCCATCAGTCTCATAGGGCAGACCATCTGAATAGGTCCCCCACCCCCGCGGGAGAAAAGTAATGCTGTAAGTTCAAATCTCACCAGGAAATGGTCTGACCATGACAATGGGGTTACTTGGAGCCCCCCAATCTTCAGACTACCCATCTCACAAGTTGGAGCAAAAGCCAAATCAAGGATATGCCTTGCTTCATGTGTTGGGCCGATGACATACTGGGACAGCCCCATTCTTGTCATGGAGGCCATGAAGGCCTGAGCTGGAACTCCAGAGACAGCCTCAGCATGGAAGTTGAAGTCACCCAGAACCACTGTCCTGGGTTCCTCCAACACCACACTTGCGACTGCCTCCGCCAGCTTAGTCAGGCTGGGCAGCAGGGTGGGTGGTACACCAGCAGCATCCCCAATCTGTCTCTATGTCCCAACACCAGGTGCAACCCCTCAAGGCCTGCTCCAAGGTGGAGTAGTCTCCTGGTGGTAGAGATGGAAGTTCTGTGAACCACGGCAACTCCCCCCCCCCGGCCCTCCAACCTATGTTGGTGCTGCACTGAGTACCCAGGTGGGCAGAGCTGAGTCAGGTTGACTCCACCCAGCTCACCCACCCAAGTCTCAGTGATACACGCCAGGTCAGCCCTCTCATCCATGATTAAATTGTGAATGAGTGCGGTCTTATTGCAGACCGATCCGGCATTAAATAGCAGCACTGCAAGACAGGAGGGCACAGTGGAAGAGCTACCAGCTACATGAGAGCTAGAGGAGGGGAGTAGAAGGGGAACAGTGTAAAAACACCTGTGGCCCATTCTACTTTGATGTACCAACTCCCTCCTCCTGCCGTATCTCCTTCTGCCCCAAGTCAATGGAATAGTGGTGCCTCCTCCATGGGTCCCCACATTAGAGTCTCCTAGGCTTATCCTTACCACCGTAAAATACCCACACACTCTCCACAGCCACCCACCATTCAAATACACAATTAACCATTCAACTCATACACTCCACTCATCCAACAATCACTCCCAACCAAACTAATACAGTCACAGTTTGTAACTGTGGCTGTAACCAGCCGCTGGTCACAGTTAGGACATCAGGCTTGCTAATCAACCAAATAAAGCAGAGAACAAGTAAAGTGCTATTTCCTAGCCATGTAACCTTCTTCCATTGGCTTATGCTCATTCTATCTCACCTGGAAGGTGGCGAAGCAGTTCTCCCCCCACCCCCCAGCTTTCACCCAGGGTAAGCTCCACTTCAAGCTACCACAGGCTCCCACCCTGGGCAGAGAAGTAGTTGGGGGATATGAAGTCTCTATCCTAGGGATGTCAGAGAATTTCTCCACGAATCTCGGGCAGGCCGAATGCCAGCGCGTTCGGCCCGCCGAAATTGGTGGAGAAACGATCTGCCCCCCCGCCCCTCCGGGATGGGACTTACCTTGTGCGAATGTCACTGGCGGCGGCGGCGGCGGCGGCGGCGGTGGTGCAGCGGCGGTGTGGCGGCCAGTCTTCTGACTGGTTGCCGCTGCCGCCATTTCTAAGTTAAAAAAAAACAACAACAACGTGATAGGCTACGTAAAGATTTATGGCTAGATTTTTAAAAAACACTGTGATAGGCTACGTAAATGTTTATGTAGCCCATCACGGCAAAGTGGGGAAAAAAAACAACCGCATGTATGCAAATGGTGGTGCCCATGGGCACCGCCATTTGCATTCCTTATTTTGGCACGTGTAGTCTACGTAAACATTTACGTAGACTATGGAGAAAATAAGGGGAACGCTGTTTGAGTTCCCCTTATTTTCGCCGTAGTCTACGTAGGTGTTTACGTAGACTACACGTGCCAAAATAAGGAACGCAAATGGCGGCGCCCATGGGCGCCGCCATTTGCATACACACGGTTTGTTGTTTTTTTCACTCAGCCATGATAGGCTACATAAACATTTACGTAGCCTATCATGGCTGACTGCAGGGAAGCAAATGGTGGCAGCTACGGCCACCGCCATTTGCGTCCTGGCAGGACAGGATTCGCAGCGGGAGGGACGGGGCGCCTCCCCCCCGGCCAGAATTTCAAGGGGGAGGGATGGGGCACCTCCCCCCTAGCCAGAATTTCGGGGGGGAGGGACGAGGTGCCTCCCCCCCCGGCCCGAATTTCAGGGGGAGGGACAGAGCGCCTCCCTCCCACCATGAATCAACTTTCGGGTTCAGGTAAGGGACTTTTGTACATCCCTACTCTATCCCCTGTCTCTCACCTAGGGTGGGCAAGAATAACATAAGAAGAACTGGTGTTGGCAGAGGGTCCCTGCTCTCACTCAGGGACACCTCACTTCACACACAGCACTTCACACAATACAGGCAATCAATAGATGACCAGGATGTAAGTAATCCAAAAGGAGGAGAAGATGGAAGGCACCCTCACCCTTGTGGCTAACCGAAGGGGCAAACCAAAGGGGTGCGCCCCCTTCGGGGGTGGCCCGCCACCTCGTAGTAAGGCAGTTTTTAAGTCTACATGATGCCTGGAGATATCAAGGCTCAGAGATAGCACTCTGCTCCGGTTGGCTGGAGAAAACTTTGGCAGGTGTTCCCACTCACTCTGCAATCAGCACAGGGTGATGCAACGCAGGATACAGCAAGCAACCAGCCTGCTGTAAACGGTGGAACAATCCTCTCCCCTCAGTTCTTTTCTTTCACCAGTCCAGCTGTGCAGAGTGGCCAGTCCTGTGTCACTGGAGGCCCAAGTGGTTGTGGCAGCTCAGTGTGCCTTTTACCAGCTTCGGGTGGTTCTCCAGCTCCTGGACAGGGATAGCTTGACCATGGTGGTACAGGCATTAGTAACCTCAAGACTGGATTACTGCAATGCGCTCTATGTGGGGCTGCCCTTAAGGCTGGTCCAGAAGCTGGAGCTAGTGCAGAACTAGGGATGTCAGAGAATTTCGCCATGAATCTCGGGGAGGCCAAATGCCAGCGCATTCAGCCCCCTGAAATTGGTGGCAAAACGGTCTGCCCCCCCACCCCCACCCCCAGGACGGGACTTACCTTGGGCGAATCCTCCTGGCAGCGGCGGCGGCTCCGGTGGTGGTTCGGCGGCGGTTCGGTTTTAAAAGTTAATGTTTTAAATTTTTAAACTCTTTTAACCATTGTTTTATTCTTATCATGTTGTTCACCGCTCCAAAATCTTCCGATGAGGAGCGGTATATAAATATATATTGTAAATAAATAAAATAAATAAATAAGAAGGTCGACTCAACGAGGGAGGGGCTCATTGAGGGTTTCTTGCCCAAAAGCCCTCCGAATCCCAGAGCCAGCACTGTCCTTCCCCTTCTGGAAGGCTCCCCTTCCATCCACACTCAGGATGTATTGTGAATTTATGTGAAAGGTCAGTGGAACCACATCCAGCTTTTGGGGTGCTGGGGATTCCCAATCTGCTCCTGGTCTTAGTTCTGAAATCCTTTCCAATTATCCGATAAATTTAGCAGTTCATGCTCATTTTTCATGCTGTCCTGAGGAATTCCTTGCATATTATAGTTTAAAGTGTTAAATCTCAACTATGAAAGGCTGAGGAGAACTATTAATCTTTTTTGACTTTAAAATATTGGAGACAGCAGAATACAAAAGACTGCAAGAGCACCTACTGTGTAATTAGTACCCATAATTTTCAGTGTATAGCCAACTACACTATGGAGATGTGGGGCATTTCTCTATGCATGACCTCCTCACTGACGTTGCCTTCATAGATTTTATTATGTGCCTTGGGCAAGAAGATGGAATACTAATCATGTTCTTGAAATCAGTACCACATGGATAGCTGATTTTTTTTTAATGTTTTGTGGTACTCTTCAGCATTAATTTCTACTCATGCTAATTGTGATACTAAGGGTCAAACTACATATTACGTTAATTGTGTAACCTAAAGCTAAGGAGGATCTTTACTTTAGGTCACTGCATCTGGCCCTGATTTGGATCAGGTGCAGCAAGCACTGGGAGGGGAGGATTAAACTTCCTTCCAATCCCCCCACCCCTTCACATGGAGATTAAATAAAGAAAAAAAAGTATCCAGTGGAATGAATGGAGCCCCCTCTCCACTTTAATCCCTACATGGGGGGGGTGCAATTTCAGAAGGCAAATGAGTGGGAGGGAGAGACTTAACCCTGAGAACATAAGAAGAGTCCTGATGGATAGAACCAAGGGTCCATCTAGTCCAGCATTCTGTTCACACAGTAGCCAGCCAGCTATTGATCAGGAACCCACAAGCAGGGCATGAGCACAAAAGCACCACCCCACCCATGTTCCCCAGCAACTGGTGTACATAGGTCCACTGCCTCTGGTACTGGAGGTAGCACATAGCCCTCAAGACTAGTAGCTATTGATAGCCTTCAGGAATTTGTCCAACCCCCTTTTAAAGCCATCCAAGTTGGTGGCCATCACTATATCCTGAGGTAGAAGATTCCATAGTTCAAATATGTGTTGTGTGAAGAAGTATTACCTTTTATCTGTCCTGAATCTCCCACCAATCAGCTTCATAGGATGACCCTGGGTTCTAGTATGTTGAGGGGGGGGGGATGTCTCCCTATCCACATTCTCCACACCATGCATAATGTTGTACATCTCGATCATGCCTCCCCTTACCCTCCATTTTTCCAAGCTAAACAATCCCAGCTGTTGTAACCTTCTCCTATAGGGGAGATGCTCCAGCTCCTAGGGATGTACGAAAGTCACTTACCTTTTCAACGGGGTGATTCATGGTGGGGGGGAGGCGCTCTGCACCTCCCCCCGAAATCCTGATCCAGCCGCCTCCACTCCGTGGAGATTCTGCAGAGCTGCCGGCCGGGGCCGCCTGCAGCTGGACATCCGGCCGCTGGGCAGCCTGCAGGCAAAAAAAAAAAGCTATTACGGCAAAAAAAAAGGGGAACGCAAATAGCGTAGTGGGTACCATTTGTGTTCCTTTCCTCCCCCCATTATTACGTAAAAAATATTTACGTAAATATTTACATAAGCTATTACGGTGGGGGAAAAAGGAATGCAAATAGCGCCTACTATGCTATTAGTTTTCCCCTTTTTTTCGCCGTAATAGCTTACGTAAATATTTACGTAGGCTAAAACAGCGAAAAAAAGGGAACGCAAATGGCGGCCGCTGTAGCTGCCACCATTTGCGTATGTGGTTGTTGTTTTTTTTGCTTGCCGTGATAGGCTACGTAAGTATTTATGTAGCCTATCACGGCAAAGGTAGCTACGCAAATGGTGTGGTGGCTGCCATTTGAGTCCTCAGCTGCCGGCCAAGAGACCAGCTGCCAGTGCCGCCACCGGAGCCGCCACCGGAGCCGCCTCCGCCGCCAGAACATCCACCCCAGGTAAGCTTCATCCCAGGGGGGATTCTGCAGTGGGGTGGGGGGTAGAAGGTCATTCTGCCACGGGTTTCAGGGTGCCGAATGCCAGTGCATTCGGCCTCACTGAAATCCGTGGTGGAATTCTCTGCCATCCCTACCAGCTCCTTGATCATGTTAGTTGCCCTTTTCTGTGCTTTTTCCACCTCTACAATACTCTTTTTAGGTGTGGTGACCAGAACTGGACACAGTATTCCAAGCATGGCCTCACCATAGATTTGCATATGGGCAGTATGATGTTGGCAGTTTTATTCTCAATTCCTTTTCTAATTATGCCTAACATGGAGTTTGCCTTTTTTAAAGCAGTGACACACTGGGTTGACATCTTCATTGAGCTGTCCACCACAGCCACATATCTCTTTCCTGGTCAGTCACCGCTAGCCCAGATCCCATCAGGCTATATTTGAAATTGGGACTTTTTAGGGATGGCGGAGAATTCTGCCACGGATTTCAGTGAGGCTGAATGCACTGGCATCCGGCCCCCCGAAATCTGTGGTGGAACGGCCTCCCCCCCCCCGCAGATTCCCCCTGGGACAAAGCTTACCTGGAGCGGATGTTCCGGCAGCGGCAGCCCTGGTGGTGGCAGAGGCGGTGGCTCTGGCAGCAGCTCTAGCGGCAGCAGCGGCTGGTATTTCGACCAGCTGCCATGGCCACCATTTGTATCTGCTGTTTGCTGTGATAGGCTATGTAAGTATATACTTATGCCATTTGCGGCTGCCATTTGCATTCCCTCTTTTTTGCTGTTTTAGCCTACGTAAATATTTATGTAAGCTATTACGGCGAAAAAAGGGGAATGCAAATAGCGTAGTGGGTGCTACTTGCTTTCCTTTTTTTCGCCGTTTTAGCCTACATAAATATTTACATAAGCTATTACGGAGGGAAAAAAAGGAACACAAATAGCATCCACTACGTTATTTGCGTTCCCCTTTTTTTTCACCGTAATAGCCTACGTAAATATTTATGGAGGATAAAATGGCGAAAAATAGGAACGCAAATGGCAGCCACTGTAGCCGCTGCCATTTGCGTATGCTGTTTTTGTTTTGCTTTTTTTTCTGCCTGACATTATAGGCTACGTAAATACTTATGTAGCCTATTACGGCAGCCTGGCTGGATGCGGCCGGAACTCCAGCTGCGGACAGCCCTGGCCAGCTGCTCCACGGAGCCGCTGCAGAGCGGAGCCTGCCGGGCAGGATTCCAGGGGGAGTACTGGATCGCCTCCCCCCCATCAAGGATTCCAGGGGGAGGGACAGAGTGCCTCCCACCCACGAATCAATCCGCGAAAAGGTAAGTGACTTTCATGCATCCCTAGGACTTTTTTGGCCCAACGTGCATCATTTTACACTTGCCTACATTGAACCACATTTTCCATTTAGATGTCAATTCTCCCAGTTTGGAGAGGTGCTTTTGAAGTTCTTCACAATCCCTTTTTGTTTTAACCACCCTAAATAATTTGGTGTCATCAGCAAACTTAGCCACTTCGCTGCTCACTCCTAATTCCAGATCATTCATGAACAGGTTGAAAAGCATTGGTCCTAATACAGATCCCTGTGGGACCCCACTATTTACTTCCCTCCATTGGGAGAATTTACCATTTATTCCTACTCTCTGCTTTCTGTTCTTTAGCCTGTTACTGATCCATAAGAGGACCTGTCCTTGTATTCCATGACTGCTAAGTTTGCTCAGGAGTCTTTGGTGAGGGACTTTGTGAAAAGCCTTTTGGAAGTCCAAGTAAACAATGTCTACTGGATCACCCCTGCCTACATGTTTATCAACACTCTAAAATTTAGTGAGATAAGACTTACCTTTGTGGAAGCCCTGTTGATTCTTTTTCAGCAGGGCTTGTCTTTCTATATGCTTACTAATTTTTATCTTTAATAATGCCTTCAACCAATTTACCTGGTTGAATTTAATGAGCTTTAATGAGCTTCCGTCGTGCATTAAAAATGTGGTTGTTCAGGCAGGCATTTGGGGTGGGTTAGGGTATTTAAAAAAAAAAAATATGGTAAAATTTTATTGTTTTAAATTGTTTTATGGTGGGTTGTACATCGCCCAGAGTGGCTGGGTGACCAGTCAGATGGGCGATTAATAAATTTAATAAATAAATAATAAATAAAAAAATACCTGGAACAAACATTAAGCTACTGGGCCTGTAATTTCCCAGATCCCCCCTGGATCCCTTTTTGAAAATTGGTGTTACAATGACCATCTTCCAGTCCTCTGGTATAGAGGCTAATCTTAGTGACATTGCATATTTTGGTTAGAAGATTAGCTATTTCATATTTGAGTTCTTTGAGAACTCCAAGACAGATACCATCTGGGCCTGGTGATTTATTTGCTTTCCTTTTATCAGTAAGGTTGAGAACTTCATATTTTGTCACCACTATTTGCCTCAGTTCCTCAGACTCCCTTCCTGAAAGCATCTGTTCAGGCACATGTATCTGCCCTATATCTTCTGCAGTGAAAACGGGTGAAAAGAACTCATTCAGCTTCTCTGCAATCTCCTTATCCTCCTTCAGTACTCCTTTAACTCCATTGTCATCCAATGGTCCAACTGCCATTGGATGACAGTGGGTAGTACTTGGATTACCTGCCCTTCCTAGTGTGCACCGGTCCCAATCTGAATTGGGGCCACATACAGTTACTTTAAAATAAAGGGGAAAAAATGTAATGTAATGTGTTATTTCATTTGACCCAAAGAAGAAAGGTGCATTCACATAAGCAGTTTTTCATCTGATCACATCCTAATATTTGCATGATGGTGTGGGGGCAATCCAGACCACAGCTCATGATCTGTTCAGTTCCTGTTTGTGTTTTATGCAAAAATTTCTATCTCATTTAAAAGGTATAAAATTTTATGTGAATGAATGAATGAATGAACGATCTGCATGAGAGACCTGTGCAACCCCTTTTCATAGGGATGCTAGAGAAATCCAAGAAGGACTAAAATGAACTCGGATTTCAAAGAATCCAACCTACGGAATCTGCAGCAGAGAGACCCCCTCAGGCCACATAAAGTCCATGGATGTTAGGATGTTTGGGGGTTTTCTTTACTTTCCCGAAATTTAGAAATATATATTCCTAAGAAAATATGCTAAATGTTACATACCTAGGTAAATTATGTAAATACTTACATAAATAGTTATGTAAATATTTGCTGATTTTTCTGCATGATGAAAAAAAAAAATAACCTGCATCCATCTGTAGGCGGACATGGAACAAAAGGCACCTGGCAATCTGCAAACACAGACAGAGTGGATTTTACACAGTCTGTACATCGCTAGTATAATCCTGTACATGTCTACTCAGAAGGAAGCCACATTTTCATGGCCAATGTACCATCCATCCTCCACCATTATTGGAACACTTAAAACATTTGAAGTGATGGGTTTCCATTAGTACTTCTGATTGTTTTTCATTGCATTTCATTTATTGCATTTCTATGCCACCCAAGAGCCAAAGCTCTTCCTAGCTTCTCTAGCAATTTTTTTAGATGGAACTAAACCTTGCTACCAAGACTGGCTAAGAGGGCCCTCAGCAAAATACACTCTGATGGGTTATCTCCTATGTTGGTAGGGAGCACTGGCTTACCTGGCTGTGGCCATCAGCAACACTCTGATCAGTGCAGAGTGGCTGCCATTTTAATTGCCCACAATGCTCCCAATGTAGTGTTGCTCCTAGGAACCATGGGAAATTTAAATGAGAGCTGCCCAGTGTTGATCAGAGCACTGGGTCCCCCCCCCCCCGCCTTTCTTTCTATGAAAAGATTTCAGAGCTCAGATGGGGAGGACCTGCTCTGAATTTCTTCTCTGGGAGGAGGATAGTGACAGAGTAAAATGAGGCATTCACCAGGCTTATGGAATTTACTTTCCAGTATGGGCTCACTAGTACAGGTTCCTTGTGCCATTGACAAAGTATAAAGAATAATAAATATCTGTATGAACATGTCTTTCAAGGTCTGTTCTGTGGTTGCTGCTGCTGATGTTGATGTATAATTGTTATCTTACTTGTTAACATTTTGGGGATTTTATTCTGGCTTTTTTATGGACACATTTTATTTTGTGTTTTGTAAGCTAGTTTGTGCATTGTGAGGAGAGGGGCTATAAATAACAAAGAAGCAAACAATAGATAAATAGCAATGCTACATAATCCCTGATGTGGCTGGAGATCTGGAGGTGATCCAGAAAAAAGAGAGTGGAAAGAATGGATGGATGAAGAGGGCTCAGTCTGTACCAGAGTGATAAGTTGCTCAGAAGATTGAGGATCCAAGCCAGATCCAGCAGCTTTATAAAACAAGGTGGAACCCAACTGGCTGCTTGTGTCACCTGACAGCTGTAGTACAATGAGATATAGGGGAGAAATTTGTTGAGTTTGCATTTTAATGTGAACCTACGTCATTTTGCACTTTCAAGACAGTACACAACCTGAAACTCAGTTATCCTCTGAAATTCACACTTCTTTGAATTTTGCAATGGAGTTCTCCATTCCAAAATTATGTAGGAAAAAAATAAATAAATCTGTGTCTTAAGGGAAAGTGTGCACAGAAACATGTATGTGAGTATAAACAACATTAGAAATACATTAGAATAGGAAAACTGCTTGCAAACAATATATCTTTTAAGCAAAACTGTGTACAAAAAATATTAAGAGGAATGTGCGCAAAAATGCATTCAGATGTCATGTGAACTTTTTTCTGAAAGTTCGGGATGAAATAAACTTAAGATCAGACCAATCAGAAACACCCCTTAGTACCACCCACTAGCTCTCTCCATACAGCCGAAAGCAGACAAGCAGCTGCCTGCTCTGGCAACCTGCCATGGTGGTGGAGAAAGTAAAGAATCAGCAGGAGACCATTGGCACTTTACAGGCACATCTGCACCAAGGATGCTATTTGGGATTATCTCTCAGGGACAATGTTTATGAAAAACATAGTGATGGAAGCCAAGTTATCAACACCTAACATCAATCAATACCCAGGTTTACACAACCACCTTGAGTTAGGGATTGCGTGGGTGCCCAATTCAGTCTGGGAATCTGGAGGAACCGCCCCTGCCCACATCCCTTAGCCCCACTCACTGAGCCCCTGCCCCTGCTGGCCCCTTGCCCCTGCTCAGCAAATGGCCTGCACTCACCCAGGTGGCCTCATTGAGCACCATGATCACCATTTTTTGAGAAATGAAATGGTGATCGCAAAAATGTGCACATTTGCACATGCACGAAAATACGCATCTTTGTGAATGTGCGTATTCACGTATGCACAAAAATGTGCATTTTTCCAAAAATGTGCCTTTTTGCACACACACAAATATGTACCTTCACAAAAAAACACATTTTCACTCATACAAAGACATGCATATTTTTGTGATCGCCATTTAAAAAAAAAAAAATGGTGACAGCGGAGCTTGGCGAGGCCAGTCGGGTGAGTGCAGGCTGCTCACCAAGCATGGGAAGAGCTAGAGTGTGGTCCGAGGATGGACAGGCAGGATCAGGGGCTGGGCAGGCAACTGGAGAACCTGGACAAGGATGAGTTCACACATCCCTACCTTGAGTCAGACCAAGTTAAAAAAGGAATAGATACATTCTTTCTTTTTTCCCAAGACTTGCCCCAAACTTTTGCCTAAAGATACTTTTGAAATGGCTTTGGGGATTTCTAGGGATGTCAGAGAATTCCACCACGGATCTCAGGGAGGCCAAATGCCAGCGCATTTGGCCCCCCGAAATCAGTGGTGGAACGGTCTGCCCCCCCGCCCCCCCGGGACGAGACTTACCTGGGGCAGATCTTCCTGGCGGCGGCGGCACCGGCAACGGCTCCGGCGGTGGTTCAGCGGCATTGTTTTTTATTTTTAGTCAGTCATGATAGGCTACGTAAACATATACGTAGCTTATCATGGCTGACTGCAGGGATGCTATGGCCGCCGCCATTTGCGTCCCTGCTAGCCAGCGGCCAGATGTCCCTTTTTGATTCACCGTTTTAGCCTACGTAAATCTTTACGTAGGCTAAAACGGCAAATCAAAAAGGGACGCAAATAGAGCCCGCTACGCTATTTGCGTTCCCCTTCATTTTCGGCGTCATAGTCTACGTAAATATTTACGTAGATTCAGATGGCCAAAAATAAGGAACGCAAATGACGGCGGCCGTAGCCACCGCCATTTGCATACGCGGGTGGTGGTGGTTGTTGTTTTTAACCCAGCCATGATAAAGATTTATGTAGCCTATCATAGAATCATAGAATAGTAGGGTTGGAAGGGGCCTACAAGGCCATCGAGTCCAACCCCCTGCTCAATGCAGGAATCCAAGTCAGAGCATCCCCGACAAATGGCTGTCCAGCCTCGTCTTAAAGGCCTCCAGTGTGGGAGAGCCCACCACCTCCCCAGGTAATTGGTTCCATTGCCGTATTGCTCTGACACTCAGGAAGTTTTTCCTGATGTTCAGCCGGAATCTGGCTTCCTGTAACTTGAGCCCATTATTCCGTGTCCTGCACTCTGGGATGATCAAGAAGAGATCCTGGCCTTCTTCTCTGTGACAACCTTTCAAGTACTTGAAGAGTGCTATCATATCTCCCCTCAGTCTTCTCTTCTCAAGGCTAAACATGCCCAGTTCTTTCAGTCTCTCTTCATAGGGCTTTGTTTCCAGTCCCCTGATCATCTTTGTTGCCCTCCTTTGAACCCTCTCCAGCTTGTCTGCATCCTTCTTAAAGTGTGGTGCCCAGAACTGGACACAGTACTCCAGATGAGGCCTAACCAGTGCTGAGTAGAGGGGAACTAGTACTTCCCGGGATTTGGAAGCGATGCTTCTATGAATGCAGCCCAAAATAGCATTTGCCTTTTTTGCAGCCACATCACATTGTTGGCTCATATTCAGCTTGTGATCGACGACAATTCCAAGATCCTTCTCGCTCGTAGTGTGGTTGAGCCACGTATCCCCCATCTTGTAACTGTGCATTTGGTTTCTTTTTCCTAGGTGCAGAACTTGGCATTTGTCCCTATTAAATGCCATTCTGTTGTTTTCTGCCCAGCACTCCAGTCTATCCAGATCACTTTGAATTTTGTTTCTGTCTTCCAAAGTATTAGCTATCCCTCCCAATTTTGTGTCATCTGCAAATTTGATCAGCATTCCCTGAACCTCCTCCTCCAAGTCATTAATAAAAATGTTGAAGAGCACTGGGCCCAGGACTGAGCCCTGCGGTACCCCACTCGTTACCTCTCCCCAGCTTGAGAAGGTCCCATTGATAAGCACTCTTTGAGTCCGATTCTGTAGCCAACTGTGGATCCACATGATCGTTGTTTCATCTAGCCCACTTCGAGCAAGTTTGCTCATCAGGATATCATGGGGCACTTTGTCGAAAGCTTTGCTGAAGTCGAGGTATATGATGTCTACAGCATTCCCACGGTCTACAAGGGAGGTGACTTGATCAAAAAATGAGATCAGATTTGTCTGGCAGGACTTGTTTTTGACAAATCCATGTTGGCTTCGAGTAATCACGGCATTGTTGTCAAGGTGCTTCCAGATGGATTGCTTTATGATCTGCTCCAGAATTTTCCCAGGGATTGATGTCAGACTGACTGGTCTGTAGTTCCCAGGTTCCTCCTTTTTACCCTTTTTGAAGATAGGGACAACGTTAGCCCTCCTCCAGTCATCTGGCACTTCCCCGGTCCTCCATGATTTCTCAAAGAGAATAGACAGCGGTTCTGAGAGCTCTTCTGCCAGTTCCTTTATGACTCTAGGATGCAGTTCATCTGGCCCTGGAGATTTGAACTCATTCAAAGTAATGAGGTGTTCCTTGACCATATGCCTGTCGATCTCAAGCTGCAATCCTGCCCCTTCAGCCTGTACTTCGCCTTTGCCAGGGGGGTCATAGACCCTCTTTTGGGAGAAGACTGAGCCAAAGTAGGAATTGAGCACCTCTGCCTTTTCTTTGTCCTCTGTTATCATTTTGCCATCCTTATTTAATAGCTGAACAACCATTTCTTTCCTCTGCCTTTTACTATGCACGTAGCTGAAGAAAGCCTTTTTGTTGTTTTTAGCATCCCTCGCTAACCTCACCTCGTTCTCCGCTTTAGCCTTCCTGACGCCATCCCTGCAATTCTGTGCTACCTGCCTGTACTCTTCCTTTGTTACTTGGCCTTCTTTCCACTTCCTATATGTGTCCTTTTTTGTTTTCAGGTCATCCCTAAGCTTTTTGTGAAGCCACATTGGCTTCTTCTGTTGTCTTCCACCTTTTCTTCTTGTTGGAATTGTTTGTGATTGTGCCTTGAGAATTTCCTTTTTTAAAAGTTCCCACCCATCTTGGACTCCTTTTCTCGCTAGCATTGTTTGCCATGGGACCTTACTGATCATTGTTCTGAGTTTATTAAAATCAGCTTTCCTAAAATCCAGGGTACGCGTTTGAGTACACTCGGCTTTTGCTTCCCTTAGAACCAAGAACTCAAGTACAACATGGTCGCTTTCCCCCAGAGTTCCTGTAACTGCTACTTTATCCACTAAGTCATCTCTGTTGGTTAGGATCAAGTCAAGGATAGCCGATCCTCTAGTTCCTTCCTCTACTTTCTGTAGGAGGAAGTTATCCGCCACACAAGTCAGGAATTTCCTGGAGGGGCCATGTTTTGCAGAATTTGTCTCCCAACAAATATCGGGGAAATTGAAGTCCCCCATTACTACTACATCATGCTTCCTTAAAACATTGGCTATTTGCTTTTC
Organism: Heloderma suspectum; assembly: GCF_057233095.1. Taxonomy (NCBI): domain Eukaryota; kingdom Metazoa; phylum Chordata; class Lepidosauria; order Squamata; family Helodermatidae; genus Heloderma; species Heloderma suspectum. The sequence continues at coordinate 180,133,224 of NC_139461.1, forward strand.
AAAAGTTTCATCCTTGTCTTCTCCTTGATTGGGTGGCCGGTAGTAGACTCCGACCACCAGGTTCCTTTTATTCTTTGCTCCATTTATTTCAACCCAGATGCTCTCGATGGGGCTACCAAGCTCCTCCTCCTGTATTTCTGTGCAGAGATATGTATTTTTCACATACAGTGCAACCCCGCCTCCCTTTCTGTTCCTCCTGTTCTTTTTGAACAAGTTATATCCTTCAACTGCTGTATTCCAGTCATGAGAGTCATCCCACCAAGTCTCAGTTATACCTATCAAGTCATAATTTCCCTCCTGTATTAAGAGTTCAAGTTCGTTCTGTTTGTTTCCCATACTCTGGGCATTAGTATATAGACATCGAAGACCATGTGCTTCATAGTCTGGCTTTCTTCCTACATGTGTCTGAAGACTATTATTGGGCGCTATCAGCGCTGTTCTCTCCATTGCAGTGCATGCGCCTACGTCCATTGTTACCCCCAACATTACATCTCCCTTCCCCGTAGGATTCAGTTTAAAGCCCTCCTGATGAAGTTCTTCATGCTGTGGCCAAACACATTCTTCCCAGCCTTTGTGAGGTGCAACCCATCCCTAGCCAACAGCCCATCTTCCAGGAAGTATAGCCCGTGGTCCCAGAATCCAAATCTTTCTCGTCGGCACCACCTTCGTAGCCAGTCATTCACCCGGAGTATTTTTCGTTCCCTTTCTATCCCTCTTCTAACTACTGGAAGGATGGATGAGAAAACTATCTGGGCCGCAAAGTTCTTGAGTTTCCTTCCCAAAGCTTCAAAGTCTGACGTGATCTCTTCGTAGCTCCGCTTGGCGGTATCATTTGTTCCCACATGGATGAGAAGAAAGGGATACCTGTCAGTAGGCTTTATGAGTGCAGGCAACCTTTCAGTCACGTCTCTAATCTGTCCTCCCGGGAGACAACATACCTGGCGAGTCCACGGGTCTTCGCGACATACTTGGGTCTCGATCCCACGCAGCAAGGAGTCTCCCACTACTACCACTCTTCTCTTCTTCTTCTTGTAGGCCTGGGTTTCATCGCCTCTGTTTGACTGACCTTTAGCCTCTTGCTCACTCTCATGCAGGTTCCCCTGTGATTCTTCCTCTGCAGGCTGTCCTCCAGTCTCATCTGCAAGTACCTGGAATCGGTTCCACAGCTCCACCGCTTCCACTGGTGCAGAGTGGCATCTAGTTCTTCTTCTCCTAACTGTCACCGTTTTCCAAGGAGTATCCTCTACTCCATTTTTCTTCTCCTCAGCATTTCCCACTTCTGCCTCATCTTGCTGTTGCTCTTCAAGCTTCTGGTCTGCCCTTAGCTGCTGTAGTTCCCCCATTCTGTCCAAGAACTCTTCGTGTTCTCTTATTCCCCGGAGGGTTGACAGTCGCCGCTCCAGTCCACTTACTTTTTCCTCCAGCAGCGTGATCAACTTGCACTTGTTGCAGGTGTAGGCCATGTTGTTCTCAGGCAAGAAAACAAACATGGCACACACCTTGCAGGTCACCACCACTGGAGAGTCTTGTCCTTCCATAGCCCCGTTTCCCTTTTTGTGTCTAGCTTTGTGATTGTTCTAGACTAGCCTGTGCCTGCTCCTCTACTCAGTAGAGGTTAAAAGCAGAGTCCCACTGGTGTGGAAGTGTGTGTTACAAGACAAATAAATGGGAAAAAGTTAGTTAAAAAAAAATGTTAGGGGCCTCCCCCTTGACCTCCCCTGCCGAACTCCCCTGGCCAACTCCTGTTTGCTCCCCCTGTTCGCTCGCTCTGTTCGCTCGCTCTCTGGGAGCTTGCCTGCTTCTGTAGTCCCTGGACCAGCTGGAGCAGCTTGCTCTGCTCTGCTCTGCTCAGCTGGGAGGCGGGAAACAGACTGAAGCTTCCCGCCCAGTCAGCTGCTGGGAGTACTCAGGCCACACCCCTCCAATTCAGTTGGAGCTCTCAGAAGCTCCTGGTGAGCTCACAGCCAGTCAGAAGGATAAAGGGCAGCGCCCTGGGCTTCCTGCAACCCACTTACCTCTTAGCCTCTGTCTCCTTTGTCTCCTTTGTCTCTTCAACCACTGCAACTCCCCTGGCCAACTCCTGTTTGCTCCCCCTGTTCGCTCGCTCTGTTCGCTCGCTCTCTGGGAGCTTGCCTGCTTCTGTAGTCCCTGGACCAGCTGGAGCAGCTTGCTCTGCTCTGCTCTGCTCAGCTGGGAGGCGGGAAACAGACTGAAGCTTCCCGCCCAGTCAGCTGCTGGGAGTACTCAGGCCACACCCCTCCAATTCAGTTGGAGCTCTCAGAAGCTCCTGGTGAGCTCACAGCCAGTCAGAAGGATAAAGGGCAGCGCCCTGGGCTTCCTGCAACCCACTTACCTCTTAGCCTCTGTCTCCTTTGTCTCCTTTGTCTCTTCAACCACTGCAACTCCCCTGGCCAACTCCTGTTTGCTCCCCCTGTTCGCTCGCTCTGTTCGCTCGCTCTCTGGGAGCTTGCCTGCTTCTGTAGTCCCTGGACCAGCTGGAGCAGCTTGCTCTGCTCTGCTCTGCTCAGCTGGGAGGCGGGAAACAGACTGAAGCTTCCCGCCCAGTCAGCTGCTGGGAGTACTCAGGCCACACCCTTCCAATTCAGTTGGAGCTCTCAGAAGCTCCTGGTGAGCTCACAGCCAGTCAGAAGGATAAAGGGCAGCGCCCTGGGCTTCCTGCAACCCACTTACCTCTTAGCCTCTGTCTCCTTTGTCTCCTTTGTCTCTTCAACCACTGCAACTCCCCTGGCCAACTCCTGTTTGCTCCCCCTGTTCGCTCGCTCTGTTCGCTCGCTCTCTGGGAGCTTGCCTGCTTCTGTAGTCCCTGGACCAGCTGGAGCAGCTTGCTCTGCTCTGCTCTGCTCAGCTGGGAGGCGGGAAACAGACCATTGTCTGTTTCACATTGTCGTTTTTTTTTTTAACTCAGCTATGATAGGCTACGTAAATCTTTACATAGCCTATCACGTCGTTGTTGTTTTTTTACAAGACAAATGGCAGCGGAAGATCCACCCCAGGTAAGTCTCGTCCCGGGGGGGATCCACGGGGGGGCAGGGGGGCAGGCCGTTCCACCACAGATTTCGGGGGGCCGAATGCACTGGCATTCAGCCTCACCGAGATCCATGGTGGAATTCTCTGACATCCCTAAAGCACAGCACATTGGTGCACAACACCGTGTAGGGATGTGGGAACTCACCCCTTTCTGGGTTCTCTGGATGCCTGCCCAGCCCCTGCCCATGCTTACTGGTCCCTGGACCCTGCTTGAGCCCCTCCAATGCTCGGCAAGTAGCCCCCACTCACTCAGCCTTGTCGAGCTCCCCTGTGGGCACCATTTTTAAAAAATAAAATGGGGATCGCAAAAAATGTTCATGTTTTTGTATGCGCGAAAATGTGCATTTCTGCGAATGCACATATTTGCATGTGAGAAAATGCACATTTTTTGCAAATGTGCATTTCGCACATACGCAAATATGTGCATTCACAAAATGCACATTTTCACAAGTGTGCAAATATGCACATTTTTGCAAGCAGCATTTTATTTCTCAAAAAAACGGCAACCACAAAGCTTGATGAGGCCGCTGGGGTGAGTATATGCTATTTGCCGAATGTGGGCAGAGGGTAAGCAGGGGCAGGGGCTCAGCAAGTGGGCAGGGGCTGTTCCACCAGATTCCCAGACTGAATTGGGTGTCAGTGCCATTCCTAACACCATGCTACCTTCATGTGTGGTGTTGTACCAGCAGTAGCACATTGGTCCTTGTCCTGGCCATTCTCTCACTTTGGGCACAATCCAATGGGGATAGTCGGCCACCTCTGAACTTGGGGGTGACTGACTATCCAGTGCAGGGAAGGCAGAGTGCAGAGAGGGTCTTCTCCTCCAGACTCCAGCCCCCCTGAATTAGCAGCTAGGTGGCCGATTTCAGCTGCCTAGCTGGGGTGGGTCAGAATGGTGTGCGGGAGGACAGACAGCACATAGGAAGCATTGTAATGATGCCTCTGCCATCCCATCCCTTCCCCGCCCCCAAGAACATGCCCTTTACCCCCGCTCTGCACTGCTCTTACTAGCGCAGACCTGGGGACAATCCACACCTCTTATGGTGGGGGCAAGGGGGTGCTTTTTGGAAACTGACTCAGATTGCTGGCTCTGAGGTCAGTTCCCATCAACTGAAAAATTCTATGGCCACCTAGATGCTGTCTAGAGGCCATAGGATTGCACCCTTCCAGTGCAATCCTATATGTGTCTATTCAGAAGTAAGACCCATTGAGTTTAATGTGACTTACTCCTGGCTAGGTGGGTACAGTATTGCAACCTCAACTGGTTGAAAGGAAAGATGTCTTAAAGTGCTTTAACTGTGGCATCACATTGGACTGGATTACCTTCAATGTCCCTACTTACTGTATTGTTCTATGTGGGTGGTGCTGGTTTCAGGTGGGTACTTGTAACATGGACTGGTGGCTTCAGTTGCATGGTGGCTTCAGTTGCATCTAGTCTATGTGCCTGTTCCAAATAACAGACAAATCTGGGACATAGGTCCAGTGACAGCCTTCCAGTTCTAAGGTAGCGGTAAAGCTGGAACTAACCGCAGCATGGGATACCATACCACATGCATATTGCTTAAATACCATGTCTGTTAAATCAAGTGCTTTCCACATTCACTCATGCTACAAAATGCCAGGCAATTACAGCTGTTAAGGGCATGGCCCTTAACAGCTGTAATTGCCTGGCATTTTGTAGCCTGAGTTAATATGAAAGCCTTTAATACTGCATGTTAAACCAAAAGATGGTTGCATATTGAATAAATGTATAAGACTGTTCAAAAAGGTTGTCTGCTTCCCTAAACGAAGAACCAGGAAATACTGTCAGAATACTGCAGTAATGCATGGAGGAATGGTGGGTGTGGGTGTGGGGAGGATTAAATAGGGCAGAGCAACAACAACAGAATGCAAGCATAGGCCAGCACTGGTGTAATTAAGATGGCAATGGTACCAACCCCATGCTTGTGGGGCTGGTTCTCTGGTCAATGCTCCACTGCAGGCATGTGGTCAGCCTGCCTGTCAACTGGAAATCTCGGGGCGGAGAGCACACTGGGAGAAACAACAGACAAGGAGTGAGGGACCACCAAGGACAGCTTGCCCAAGGCCCCCCAAGCCCTGGAGCTGTCCCTGCCCTGTTTCAAAACCAGTCAACCTTGCCTGTATTGCTGCACTTTAGTACACCTTTAAGAAACGGTAAGTTTACCACTTGGGAAGTTGGACATCTGTATTCAGGCCACTTTCACTACACTTCAAATGAGTGGACACACTTACTCTGCCCTGAAAACAAATGCCTTAAAATGTAGCAAATTTATTTTTTAACCACCTTCACTGCACTTATGATGTATGTCTGTCTTCACCCTGGGATAACAACCAGAACAAAGATATAGCTTCAAGAACAGGGCACGGGGGGTGGGAGGGTTAGATTTTATCCGGATGAAAAAACCTCAGCAAATTCATGAGAAGTGCTTTATGGTATCTTTATTGAAGATCTGGGATAAAATTCAGATGCAATTTTGTTCCAGCTGTCTCTCATCTCTCTTTGCTTTTCCATCACATACGTCTTAGCTGTAACAATATGGGTGATTTTTCAAGATGGGAGAAGCAACAATCTGTTAGAAGTATTGATTCCTCACCCCAACCCCACCCCAGGAATGGTCCGTTTATTTCTCATGTCAACTTACCTGTAGATGTGTATCGATCTCTCAGTACTTCAAGGCAAAGCAGTTTAAAATGGATAAACTTCATAGTAACAACTCGCCCAGCTTTTCAAAGATTTTTATTGCAGAGAGGTATTTGAAACAATACCATGTCAATAATCAACAAGATTTCACAAGTCATAAAACGTCTGGACATGATGCAGTCCCTCTGATGGCTGCATGGAGGGGATCTCCATGTGATTTCATAGAGCCCAGAAGTTCCCTCTTCCCCATGAGTCCTCGGCTTGCCACCCATAGCGTTGAGTAGCTTAGTGTGCAGTTCAGTGCAAACTTCCCAAATTTGCATTTCCCAAACCTAAACACAAACCTGAATGCACTGAACATGTCAAAATCCACATTTTCCCAAAGTTTGTGATGAAGCTTGCAAAAAAGACAAGAAAAAAGGAAAGTAGACAACAATTGTGTATTTTAAAAACCAAAATATTACATTCCAAAAAAATCTCAGCAACCATAATACCACACAAAATCAATGAAGTACAATGAAAAGCAAGTACAATCCATCATATTTGATTGTGAGCACAGTCAGACACGATATGCAATGAAGTTATTTAACCTCATCCTTGTCCATTTGCTGTATTGTCTGCTCCCTCAAGAAGGACATGAATGCTGAGACTGGTCTAGGAGCCTATGAGGTGGTGTTCAGTTACTGGATAAAAGGATATCAGGTCTCCCCAAATTTGTTTTTTAAAGAGATACACACACCCCTCAAAACTCTAGATTGTGCTGTTAATTGCTCAAATAAGGCTACATCCCAAATATTCTGAAGTTCATGATGCAGTTCACAAACAAAATGTGTCCACACATGGGCACATCTGAAAAGGTACACTCACAAAATGCATACACAAAAAATGTCCGTATTTCGGAAAATGTGCACCAAGATGCTTCATTCAGTGGAAGAATCTGTCATAAAATTTTGTTCATTTATTTATTTAAAATATTTATTGGCCGCCTTTCAGGGCAGAAGCCATTCCAAGGTGGCTTACAACAATAAAATACATAAAAACAATTAAAATATTAAAAGTGATAAAAATATAAAAACAACAATAAAAGCCAACAATGATGTTAAAAGCAGCAACAGCAATGTTAGCAGCAGCAGCAACAGTAGCAGTCATATCAATAGAAGGTCAAGGTAAAATAATATGTTTTCAAGGCCTTCTTAAAAGCATGCAATGATGGAGCATGGCAGACCTCTGATAACAGCTTGTTCCAAAGGTGTGGGGCCACTGCAGAGAAGGACTCTCACGTGTGGTCACCCACCTGACTGCTCTCATGGGTGGGCAAATGAGAAGGGCCTCTCTTTCTGATCTTAAAGTGTGGGCAGACTGATATGGGTGAAGGAGGTCCTTCAAGTGACTTGGTCCCAAACTGTACAAGGCTTTAAAGGTCAAAACCAGCACTTTGAATTGGGCTCAGAAACACACTGGTAACCAGTGCAGCTGGCGCAGCATAGGCATTATGTGATCAAATTCCTCACCCCCACCAATACTCGGGTGACTGCGTTCTGCACAAGCTGGAGTCTCTGAACCATCTTCAAAGGCAGCCCCACATATAGCACATTACAGTAGTCCAGCCTGGACGTGATAGTGCGAAGATAACTGAGGCAAGGTCCGCCCTCTCCAGATAGGGCTGCTGTGGGCATACCGGTCTAAGCTGTTAAAAAGCACTCCTGGACATCGCAGCCACCTGGGCTTCACCAGTTAGCTCAGAGTTCTGGAAGACTCGTAGGGATGTACGAAAGTCACTTACCTTTGATGAAATTTGCATCATGGTGGGGAGGGAGGCACTCCGTCCCTCCCCCCCAAAATTCTGGCCGGGGGGGAGGCGCCCCATCCCTCCTGCCGCGAATTCCGGCCGGCCGGGAACGCAAATGGCGGCGGCCGTAGCCACCGCTAATTGCGTCCCTGCAGTCAGCCGTGATAGGCTACGTAACGACACTACGCTATTTGCGTTCCCCTTATTTTCGCCGTAGTCTACGTAAATGTTTACATAGACTACACATGCCAAAATAGGGAACGCAAATGGCGGCGCCCATGGGCGCCGCCATTTGCGTACGCACGGGTTGTGTTTTTTTTTCATTCAGCCGTGATAGGCTATGTAAACATTTACGTAGCCAATCATGGTATTTTTTGAAAATCTAGCCATGATAGGCTACGTAAATCTTTATTTAAATCTATCATGGTTTTTTGTTTTGGGGGTTTTTTTTACTGGAAATGGCGGTGGCGGCAGCCAAACCACCACTGGAGCCACCGCCGGAGCTGCCGCCGAGCCGCCGCCGGAGCTGCCACTGCCAGGGAGATTCACCCAAGGTAAGTCCCATCCCGGGGGGGCGGGGGGGCAGACCGTTTCACCACCAATTTCGGGGGGCCGAATGTGCTGGCATTCAGCCTCCCCAAGATTGGTGGCAGAATTTTCTGACATCCCTAACTCTGAGTGTATATTTGAAGTGTGTATATTTGAAGAAGTGGACCAAAAATGCATTTGTTTGAGTAAATGCTAGAGAAATGTACATGAAAATGCATAGGGATTTCTGTGCAGAGTAATCAATATTGCAATCCAATGCAAACGCAGACTAAAAAAATGTTGCAATCCAATGCAGAAAGAAGACAGAATGAATTTAGCAGTGGAAAAATTAGAATCTAAGCAAAATCTAGGTTGATACAATCCCTAGTGTTGGGAGCACTAGGGCATCACCTGGAATGAGTGTCCCATGTGCGATTCCCATAGAGCAAACCAGGTATCTAGATCATCCCCAGAACTGGGTGCTCATGTGACTCAGAGGACTCCACCCAGACATGTAATCCTTGTTCATATGAGCTCATACATATTACATCATATAACTTGGACAAATAGACATGCCCCCAAATGGAGGCAAACTGTACATATGCCAATTCCAAAATTAGATTTAGAAATTCTATATGGCAAACCAGAAGGCTGTCTTGCTCTGGCTGGGTCAGATTCTATTAGGGATAGCATGAAACCCAGCGAGAAATCACCAGCTCGTCCCCCCGAGCACCAGTCCGTGAACCCCAGTACTTGCCCAGCTTGCACCGAGCTGTGCAAGCAAGCACATGGGCTTCCACTCCCTCATCAAGCACCATTTCCCACTCAAATGGCTGGTCTTTTATTTTCTGTAAGATTCCCATCTATGAAAATGGGGGCCTTAAAAGGGCATAGATGCCTGTAATGTTGTGAACATTGCCCCTTTAAGGCCCCTATTTGCATAGATGGAATACTTCCAGAGCAGCCATTTCAGTGGGAAATAGTGCTCGATGAGGGAGCAGACACCTGCATGCCACTGCTAAGCCCCGTGCAAACCACCCAGAAACTTATCCTGCACCACTCGCCCGGGACAGGTAAATGCTGGGTTTTCAGCAAGCACCATGCAGAACAGGCACAGAGTGATCCATCCATCCCTAGACTCTATTCTAGGCAAATACAAAGATAGATCCAATAGGCAAGTCAAGTAAGCAGGCAATTGGTCATGAACAAAGGTTTCAGTCTAGTACAGGATCCATCTGAGGCAGCAGTGGTCAAGATACAGGCAATGGTCAAAGCACAGAATTACCAGGCAAGTAGGTGGTTTCTAAAAGAAAGATATGAGGCACAGCCATAGTCAAAACACAGGAGAGTAGTCAAGCAGAAACACAGTCCAAAAAGCAGGCAGGAGTCCAGAGACTGGTAGCATAGAGGTTCAAACACCAGGGAAGGTCAAAGAACCAGAACACTACAACGGAAAATAAAGACATTGTTTCCAGTAGCTAGTAGCTCTAACTGAAAGCTTGCTTATTAATTAATTAATTACATTTCTATAAGCCCTGTAGCCAGAGCCCCACCCAGAGGTCAGCTGCAATTTATTATAGGCCTTTTGGTAAAGTCCTACTTGTGAGGAGTGCCTTGCTCACAAGGAGGCCTTTACTTTCTTTCCTACAAGTGAGCATGCCTTCACCTGACTATGGTCTTAGCCTGTACCATTGTCATCAAGATGGATACATCTAGGGATGTACGAAAGGGACTTACCTTGTCCCGCAGCTTGCTTCGTGGTGGGGGGGAGGCGCTTCGCTTCTCCCCCCGAAGTTCAGGCGAGGGGGGAGGCGCCCCGTCTCTCCCAGCTGAAATTCAGTCCGGGGGGGGAGGCGCCCCACCTCGCCCGGCCAAAATTCAGGCCGGGCAGAAGTGCCCCATCTCCCCAGCCGCGAAAGAAAAAGTGGAAAAAAAAAACCCGTGATAGGCTACGTAACGATTAACATAGCCTATCACAGCTAGATTTCCAAAGTCAGCCGTGATAGGCTACGTTAATCATCACATAGCCTATCACGGGTGACTTTGGGGGGGGAAAAGCGCATACGCAAATGGCGGCGGCCCATGGGCGCCGCCATTTGCATTCCTTATTTTGGCACGTCTAGTCTACGTAAAGATTTACGTAGACTATGGCGAAAATAAGGGCAACGCTATTTGCGTTGCCCTTATTTTCGCCGTAGTCTACGTAAATCTTTACGTAGACTAGATGTGCCAAAATAAGGAATGCAAATGGCGGTGCCCATGGGCGCCGCCATTTGCGTATGCACTTTTTTTTTTCTTTCAAAGTCACCCGTGATAGGCTATGTGATGATTTACGTAGCCTATCATGGCTGACTTTGGAAATCTAGCCGTAATAGGCTACGTAAATCGTCACGTAGCCTATCACGGGTGTGTGTTTGTTTGTTTTTACTTTTTTATTTTGCAATGGCGGCGGCGGCAGCCGGTCGGGAGACCGGCCGCCGCCCCGGCCCCAGACGAAACGCCGCCAAACTGCCGCCGGGACCTGCTGCCGAGAGGGACATTCGGCCACGGTAAGTCCCATCCCGGGGGGGTTGGGGGGCCGGCGGAGAATTTCCCCAACACTTTTGGGGGGCCGAATGCCTCGGCGCTTGGCCTCCCGAAGATTCGTGGAGAAATTCTCCGCCATCCCTAGATACATCACATATATAAAATGCTACTGGGGAGGAACAGAGGGTAAGTTCAACTAGCCCCAGATGTGATGACGCAGCTAGCTCAAAGCCGAAAGGATGGCTAGCAGCCAATGGTGCTGGTGGTGAATGACCAATCCGATGTTCTAAAGATCAACACACCATAGGAACCTGGAATGTAAGATCTATGAGCCAGGGCAAATTGGATGTGGTTATTGGGGAGATGTCAAGATTCAATATAGACATTTTGGGTGTCAGTGAACTGAAATGGACTGGAATGGGCCACTTGACATCAAATGACCACCAGATCTACTACTGTGGACAAGAGGACCACAGAAGAAATGGAGTAGCCTTCATAATTAACAATAAAGTGGCTAAAGCAGTGCTTGGATACAATCCAAAAAATGACAGAATGATCTCAATTCGAATTCAGGGTAAGCCATTTCACATCACAGTGATCCAAATATACGCCCCAACCACAGATGCTGAAGAAGCAGACGTAGATCAGTTCTATGAGGATCTGCAGCACCTACTGGATAGTACGCCAAACAAAGATGTTATTTTCAATCTCAGATATGCAGATGATACTATTTTGATGGCTAAAAATGAGGAGGAGCTGAGGAACCTCATGACGAAGGTGAAAGAAGGAAGTGCAAAAGCTGGGTTGCAGTTCAACCTCAAAAAAACCAAGATTATGGTAGGGATGGACGAAAGTCCCTTACCTGTTCTCGAAGCTTGCTTCGCGGTGGGGGGGAGGCGCTTCAGTTCTCCCCCCGAAGTTCAGGCGAGGGGGGGGAGGCGCCCCATCCCTCGCCAGCGAAATTCAGGCCGGGTAGGAGTGCCCCGTCTACGCGGCCGCGAAAAAAAAAGTTAAAAACACACACACACACACACAGGTGATAGGCTATGTAATGATTTACGTAGCCTATCATGGCTAGATTTCCTAAGTCAGCCGTGATAGGCTATGTAAATCGTCACGTAGCCTATCACTGGTGACTTTGAAAAAAAAAAAGCACGTACGCAAATGGCAGCTCCCATGGGGACCACCATTTGCGTTCCTTACTTTGACACGTCTAGTCTAAGTAAAGATTTACGTAGACTACGGCAAAAATAAGGGCAACGCAAATAGTGTTCCCTTATTTTCGCCGTAGTCTACGTAAATCTTTACGTAGACTAGACGTGCCAAAATAAGGAACGCCAATGGCAGCGCCCATGGGCCGCCGCCATTTGCGTACGCACTTTTTTTTTCTCAAAGTCACACGTGATAGGCTACGTGACGATTTACGTAGCCTATCACGGCTGACTTTGGAAAACTAGCCGCGATAGGCTACGTAAATCGTTACGTAGCCTATCACGGGTGTTTGTGTTTTTTTTTTACTTTACTTTTTTTTTTTGGCAATGGCGGTGGTGGCAGCCGGTCAGGAGACCGACTGCCGCCCCCACCCCCGACGAACCGCCGCCAAACCGCCGCCGGGACCCGCCGCCGAGAGGTACATTCGGCCACGGTAAGTTCCATCCCAGGGGGGGCGGGGGGCCGGCGGAGAATTTCACCACCAATTTGGGGGGGCCGAATGTGTTGACATTCGGCCTCCCAAAGATTCGTGGAGAAATTCTCCGCCATCCCTAGATTATGGCAGCCAGCTTGATTAATAACTGGAAAATAGAGGGAGAAAATTAGGGATGTACAAAAGGGACTTACCTTGTCCCGCAGCTTTTTTCGCAGTGGAGGGGAGGCGCTTCGCTTCTCCCCCCGAAGTTCATGCGAGCGGGGGGTGTCTTCCCGCCTCGCCCGGCTGAAATTCAGGCATGGGGGGGAGGCTTCCCGCCTCGCCCCCGGACGAAATTCAGGCCGGGGAGAAGCACCCCGTCTCCCCGGCCGCAAACTTCCACAGAAAAGTAAAAAAAAAAAAACGCCCCGTAATAGGCTACGTAACTATTTACGTAGCCTATCACGGCTAGATCTGCAAAGTCAGCCATGATAGGCTACGTTAATCGTCACGTAGCCTATCATGGGTGACTTAAAAAAAAAAAAAGCACATACGCAAATGGCGGCCCCCATAGGGAGCTGCCATTCTCATTCCTTATTTGGTCGCTGTAGTCTACGTAAAGGTTTACGTAGACTACGGCGAAAATAAGGGCAATGCAAATAGCGTTGCCCTTATTTTCGCCATAGTCTACGTAATCTTTATGTAGACTACAGCGACCAAATAAGGAACGCAAATGGCGGCTCCCTATGGGGGCCGCCATTAGCCGTATGTGCTTTTTTTTTTTTTAAAGTCACCCGTGATAGGCTACGTGACTATTTACGTAGCCTATCATGGCTGACTTTGGAAATCTAGCCGTGATAGGCTACGTTAATCATCACATAGCCTATCACGGGGGCATTTTTTTTTTTTTACTTTTCTTGGAATGGCGGGGGCAGCAGCCGGTCGAAAAACCCTCTGCCGCCCCCGCCCCTGTCAAAGCCCTGCCGAACCGCCGCTGCGACCCGCCACTGGGAGCGACATTCGGGAAAGGTAAGTCCCATCCCGGGGGGGGCAGGGGGTGGGGGGGAAAATTTCTCCCCGAAACCACTTCGGGGTGCCGAATACGTTGGCACTCGGCCCCCGAAGTTTCGGCGAGAAATTCTCTGACACCCCTAGAGAAAATGTGGAGGCAGTGACAGACTTTGTCTTTCTAGGCGCAAAGATTACTGCAGACGCTGACTGCAGCCAGGAAATTAGAAGACGTTGACTTCTTGGGAGGACAGCAATGACAAATCTTGATAAAATAGTTAAGAGCAGAGACATCACACTGACAACAAAGGTCCGCATAGTTAAAGCAATTGTATTCCCCGTAGTAACCTATGGCTGCGAGAGCTGGACCATAAGGAAGGCTGAGCGAAGGAGGATAGATGCTTTTGAACTGTGGTGCTGCAGGAAAATTCTGAGAGTGCCTTGGATTGCAAGAAGATCAAACCAGTCCATACTCCAGGAAATCAAGCCAGACTGCTCAATGGAGGGAATGATATTAAAGGCAAAACTGAAGTACTTTGGCCACATAATGAGAAGACAGGTTACCCTGGAGAAGATGCTGATGCTAGGGAAAGTGGAAGGCAAAAGGAAGAGGGGTCGACCAAGGGCAAGATGGATGGATGATATTCTGGAGGTGACAGACTCGACCTTGGGGGAGCTGGAGGTGGTGACGGCCAACAGGAAGCTCTGGCGTGGGCTGGTCCATGAAGTCACGAAGAGTCGGAAGCGACTGACCAAATAAACAACAAAACAAAAAATGTATGTATTATTTATTTTCTCTTACCATTGGGGCATCAGGTAATGATGGGAGATGTGCATGTACACCAGCCTTCCCCAACCTCATGCCCTCTAGATGTTTGGGACTTCAACTCCCATTAGACCCAGCCAGCATGGACAATGATCAGTCATTCTGGGAGTTGTAGTCTACAACATCTAGAAGGCACTACGTTGGAGAAGGCTGGTCCTAACAAGAATGCTTGTCCTAACAAGAATTCCACTGTAATCTGTACAAGAGCAAAATAATTGGCATTCTCCATACATGCCTAGGTCTCTTCTGTGTTTCCTTCAAGACAGATTTAACAAGAAGTGATGCAGACTGAGAGTATATGCCCTAATGACCTTTTGTTACAACCCACACAGTGATTTTGAACTGCAAAAGCACTGCTTGTTGAAGTCTAGAGAGAAACTACCTCAGCCATTCAACAAGAGTATATGGCTTGTCTCTCTCCATCAAGACACTACCTAACTTTGGAATTGTTATCATGTCAGCAAACTGAAAATCAACTCCTCCCCCCCCCCCACACACACATGCATCTATACCCTGTAGACATTGAATAATTCAATCATACAAAGGCCTGTATCATATGGTCCTGCAGTGATGCTTTCTTGTAGCTGGATCTTGTAGCTATTGCATTTGAATATCTTTGAATCATACACTATAGGCAGATCATGTGGGAAGTTCCCACTCACATCAAGGCCATATTTCCCTGGGAACTGAAATGGTTGGGGAAATTCCATATGATCTATGTTAGTACATTTAGATTGGATCCAATCTTGGAGAAATGGCAATTGTGTCACTTCTGTAACAACGTATGACTCAGATTTTGCTCATGAGTATGTCCCATTGACAGGACCTTTTCTCCCAAATGTGCCTTCAGGACCAAGGAATTACCTCATGATGTCTTCCACGGGGGTTTAATTGAAATGCAGGAAACCGAGGATGCTGCTGGCCACAAGAGACTAGGGAATCCCTACTAGGGATGGCCAGATGCCCCCCAGGTCTAGATTTAGGCCTGTAATTTATGTATATCAGCCATTAAAGGCGCCATTTTGTGTAAGATCAGATGTGCGCATTTTTGTCATTACTATTTTCTTTCAAAAAATGGAGATCACAGAGCTTTCTGGATGGGACCGGGGTGAGCGTGGGCAGCTCAGTGAGCACTGGGGGAGCTCATGTGGGGCAGGAGACTCAGCCATCATGGCTTGGGGCAGTGGGTATGGGGGAGTCCACTGGATTCCCAGACACCATTCTTACAAAAGAGATGCTTGTACAGTGAAAGACACAATACTCACACATACTCCTCAGCCACCTCCCAAGTAAGGTAAGCAGCACAACAATCCTGAATCCAAGCCATGAGCATTTCTCTTAAATTTTCCTTCAGCATTGAATTTCTTTTTCTATCAAATTGAATGAGAATTGTGTTTTTAATTGTGTTTCAATGGATTTGTTTTATTATGTTTTTTATCAAGTTTTATCTGCCATTAAAGGCCTCCTTGAGGGCCATTTTTCTTGGTAGAAAGGCAGGGTATAAATCAAATCAAATCAATCAATAATATGGAATAAATGTTTGGCACAGCACAAATTCATACATTGTAATAACAGATCTGTGATGCATATAGATTTCTATGCTAAACCTGGGGTCTCCAAGGTTATGCCCATGGCAACAAAGTGCCAGTGGCACCCTCTTTTGGTGCCTCCCAGCCCACTGTCCATCCTGGTTTTTATTATATATATATATATATATATATATATATATATATATATATATATATTTGGGAGGCTGGCATGCTGCAGTGGAAAGTAAACTGCTGCCCTCCAGTATGTATGTCAATTGCTGGGAAATCTGGTTCTTCATTAGCTTGATGGAATTCTGTAGTGTGTATGATGCATTTTGCCTCTCTGAGTTGAACTACAAGTTGTCCCCCAAACACTGGGGATGTTTTTTTGTGCATTGGGGGGGGGGGAGTTCTGAGGTTCGTTCACATTTCTGAGCAATTTGAACAAATTGCAGCTGTGATGTGTATAATATGCAGAAATTGCTCCATATTTGCACAAATTACAGGCCACCCCCAAGTTCAGAATTCCTGGAAAAATCCCCAGACTGGCCAAACTCACTCCCAGTCAAGTCAGGCACTACAGCAGGAACCGCAACAAAGTTATGGGGAGCTGAGCCTAGGAAAACTCATTGAACTCTGCCCCTCAAATGGATTTCTCCAACATTCCTGTCTAGGGATGGCGGAGAATTTCTCCCTGAATCTTCGGGGGGCCGAGTGCCAACGCATTCGGCCCCCCGAAATTGGCAGTGAAATTCTCCGCCCCCCCCCCCGCCCCCCTGGGACGGGACTTACCTTTGGCGAATGTCCCTCCTGGTGGCGGGTCCCAGCGGCGGTTCGGCAAATAGCGTTGCCCTTATTTTCGCCGTAGTCTATGTAAATCTTTACGTAGACTACAGGGACCAAATAAGGAACGCAAATGGCGGCTCCTTATGGGGGCCGCCATTTTCATACGTGCTTTTTTTTTTTCAAGGTCACCCGTGATAGGCTATGTGACGATTAATGTAGCCTATCATGGCTGACTTTGCAAATCTAGCCATGATAGGCTACGTTAATCATTACGTAGCCTATCATGGGGGTGTTGTTGTTTTTTCGCGTCTGGGTAGACGGGGCGCTTCTACCCGGCCTGACTTTCACCGGCGAGGGATGGGGTGCCTCCCGCCCGGCCTGAACTTCAGGGGGAGAAGCAAAGCGCCTCCCCCCCACCGCAAAAAAAGCTGCAGGACAAGGTAAGTCCCTTTCGTACACCCCAAATCGTCACGTAGCCTATCACGGGTGACTTTGAACAACAACAAAAAAAGCGCATACGCAAATGGTGGCGGCCCATGGGCGCCGCCATTTGCGTTCTTTATTTTGGCACGTCTAGTCTACGTAAAGATTTACGTAGACTATGGCGAAAATAAGGGAACGCTATTTGCGTTGCCCTTATTTTCGCCGTAGTCTACGTAAATCTTTACGTAGACTAGACGTGCCAAAATAAGGAACTCAAATGGCGGCGCCCATGGGCCGCCGCCATTTGCGTAAGCACTTGCTTTCTTTTTTTTTCAAAGTCACCCGTGATAGGCTACGTGACGATTTACGTAGCCTATCACAGCTGACTTTGGAAATCTAGCCATGATAGGCTACGTAAATCGTCACATAGCCTATCACAGGGTCTTTTTTTTTTTTTTACTTTTTGTTTCGCGGCCAGGGAGACAGGGTGCTTCTCCCCGGCCTGAATTTCGGCCGGGCGAGGCGGGAACCCTACCCCCCTTCACCTGAACTTCGGGGAGAAAAGCAAAGCGCCTCCCCCCCACCACGAAGGCAAGCTGCGAAAAGGTAAGTGACTTTCGTACACCCCTATCCCTGCCTTCCAGTGTCAATTTTGATTTCAAAAGAGTAGTTTTGGTTTTGGTGCCCAGACTCCACCTCTGCCTTGTATTTAGATTCTTGACAAATTACTTTTGATTTAGTCTCACCGGTTTGCCTTCTGGGAAATGAATGTTTTATGACCGGCCCTGCCTACTGTGGCAGTCATTTTACAAATGGGAAAGCCTTCCCATTAGGGATGGACATGCCCATACCCATCCAGGCTGCAGGGAGCTCGATGAGCTGCCGCCCCCCCCCCCATACTCACATGGCCTGGACTGACGAGGCAAGCCTCCTTGCCTGCCCACCAAGCCATATGAGCTGCCCCTCCTCTCTGCACCAAGGACTCAGACAGTCAAGCCTTTGTGCTTTATGCACACACAAGGGCTTGACTGCCAGAGTCCTTGGCACAGTGCACCCCCCAGCCCTTTCACCCTGGTCTCCTCCCAAGAAGGCCAGGGCAAGAGTACCACTGAGTACCACTGAGGCCCTTCCTGCCCCTGCCCGCTGTCAAGGGCTTCCTTGACAGCTGGCAGAGGCAGGGCAGATCCCGGGGTAGCCACCCCCACCACTCTTGCCCCGGCGTCCTCCCAAGGAGGCTAGAGCAAGAGTGCTGGAGCACTACTAAGGCCCCTCCTGCCTGCCCCAGTTGTCAAGGGCTTCCTTAACAGCTGGCGGAGGAAGGGCAAGTCCTCCTTGGCAATGCCCCCAGCCACTCGCTGAGCTTTGGGGCACACAGTGGCTTGGTCCATCAGTGCCCCACAGCTTGGAGAATGGGGTCTGGAGGCTGGAGGCTGGACGGGGGGAGAGGTTCATCGGACTCCACCCCATCTTTGGACTCCCACCGTATCCCTACTTCCCATGGCAGCCATGCTGTGAAATCACTCACAGCATTCTTTCAGAATTCTAAATGTGCCCTGCTCACTGACCCAGAAAGTTTGGGGAATTCTGTGCTAAATCTTTGTGGATTGGGTTCCCTAAAACAATGTGAGATTTACTACTTAGTAACACTTTGGAAGTCAATCCTTAGATATCTCCTTTAAAAAAAAAAATGACCAAGATTAGAGAGAAGTATTTCAAGACCAAGAAGTAGTTAGAAAGTTTGCAACTTTCAGGCAAAAGTAAAGAGGGAGAACAAATAATGTTTATTTTCTCCAGCAAACCGAACCCACCAATACTTTCTTTATACTCTTTGGCAACCTGCCCACAAAAAGCTCATTCTTCATTCCTAACATATAAAAATCTGCTCAGGAAGCAAACAACACTTCTGGCAGCTGGGAGTTGCAATAACACTCTACTTCAAACTGCTTGTTTCAATCAAAGCACTAACTTTCCTAAAGTCAATTGTGTCTTCAATCATGCTTGGATGAAGAAGGCTGGAATTGTTCTGAATTCAACACTTTTCCATAAAATAATGGAAACTGTGATGTTAGCTTTCTCCCTTTATTAGATCTGAAGTCATATCAGTATTGAGGTCATCAAGGAAGAACTTGATTTTTCCTCCCTTCTTGACTTTATGATGATGTTTAGGACAGGTTTTGATGTTCACCTCCTGCAATTTCAACCTTGGCAGCAGTATTAGCAAGAAAGTTATGTGACGTGAGCACCTATCCAGGGAATGCACATTGAAGTTGACCAACTATTAGTTATTATCATTTATGTGTCCTTCCGATATCCATGCTAGGGGCATATGTATCTTTCTGAAAGTCTCAACTCATTTTTTCTACCATTCTAATAATCAGGCGGGGGAAAAAATCCCTGGGATTTATGCCCAGATCCTCTTCTCTGTGGACAGAAACAGTGATCCTATCTCACTCTAGCTATATACAGAAGAAACAACCATTCTGTCATTAAAATTCACCCCCAAATTCTCCTCTATCCATTTTATTCAAAGGCATTTCAAACCTGACAGGTTTTAATGAATGACATGAAATGCTCTACAGTGTTTTATAGCTGATTAAAAATATATATTTATACACAGTTTTAAAAATGTCAACAAAATGGTAAACAAAAGAAAACACCCACCCTCCACCAAATCTAACATAGTGCAACTATGGACAGTAACAAAAGTTAAATAATGTAATAATTAATAAATTAATATGTTAATTTTATAAAACAAGCAGGAAACAAAATGTACAATACCAAAAGTTATCCATGTGTAACTGATGGTTTAGTATTTGACACCTATGCTGTTGTTGTTGTTCAGTCATTCAGTTGTGTCCAACTCTTCGTGACCCCATGGACCATAGCACACCAGGCCTTCCTGTCCTGCGCTCTCTCCCGAAGTGTGCTCAAGTCCATATTCATTGCATCAGTGATGCTATCTAGCCATCTCATCCTCTGCCGTCCCCTTCTCCTTTTGCTTTCAGTCTTTCCCAGCATCAGGGTCTTTTCCAGTGACTTTTATCTTCGCATTAGGTGGCCAAATTATTGGAGCTTCAGCTTCAGTATCTGTCCTTCCAATGAGCAGTCAGGGTTGATTTCCTTTAGGAGACACCTATGTTATACTTGCCTAAATAATCGTGAAATTCCAAAAGATTTAAAACAATCAAATTTTGTATAGTGAGATACAGTTCAAGATTTATTTCAACTCTGTACCTAAGTATTGTTTCTTGCTCTCCCTTCCAGAAGTGGAGCAACATACTGGAGAAACAATGTGCAATACCTAGGAGTGCTCGAAAGTCACTTACCTCATCTCGCAGCTTGCTTCGCGGTGGGGGGGAGGCGCTTCGCTTCTCCCCACAAAATTCAGGCCGGGGGGGAGGCACCTCGCCTCGCCCGGCCAAAATTCAGGCCAGGGGGGAGGTGCCTCGCCCTGCCCGGCCGCGAAATAAAAAGTTAAAAAAAACACGCCCCCGTGATAGGCTACGTGACGATTTACATAGCCTATCACGGCTAGATCTGCAAAGTCAGCTGTGATAGGCTACGTTAATTGTCACGTAGCCTATCACGGGTGACTTAAAAAAAAAAAGCGCGTACGCAAATGGCAGCCCCCATAGGGAGCCGCCATTCGCGTTCCTTATTTGGTCGCTGTAGTCTATGTAAATCTTTACGTAGACTACGGCGAAAATAAGGGCAACGCAAGAAGCGTTGCCCTTATTTTCGCTGTAGTCTACGTAAATCTTTACGTAGACTACAGCGACCAAATAAGGAACACGAATGGTGGCTCCCTATGGGGGCCGCCATTAGCGTACGCGCTTTTTTTTCCCCCAAGGTCACCCGTGATAGGCTACGTGACGATTTACGTAGCCTATCACGGCTGACTTTGCAAATCTAGCTGTGATAGGCTACGTTAATCGTCACGTAGCCTATCACGGGGGCATTTTTTTTTTTTTACTTTTCTTGGAATGGCGGCGGCGGCAGCCAGTCGAAAGACTGGCCGCCACCCCCACCCCTGTCAAAGCCCTGCCGAACCGCCGCTGGGACCCGCTGCCGGGAGCGACATTCGGGAAAGGTAAGTCCCATCCCGGTGGGGGGAGGGGGGCGGAGAATTTCTCCCCGAAACTATTTCGGGGGGCTGAATGCGTTGGCACTCGGCCCCCTGAAGTTTCGGCGAGAAATTCTCTGACACCCCTAGCAATACCTTTATTAAGCCTACCAATGTGCAGGCTTTTGAGATCTTCAGAGCTCTTCGTCATGCAAGCTGTTATCAAAAGCAAGTTTGGTGGGGGTGGGGGATGGGAAGGGGGAAAAAACTGACTTGATGGTGAAGTGACAGTCTCTGCATGTGCCGAGTTCTGAGATGAGGTGATGGAGAAGGGGTCTAAAATTACGCTCTGCAGGTTCAAATTACGCTCTGCAGGTCATCTGATGGTTACAAGATCGGATCTGGAGCTTCCCCCAGGTTCATTAGAAACAAAAAAAGGGGAGAAATGTGGGATCCCCCATTTTGGAAATATACAATTCAGCGGTTAGGAAAAATGCTGGTCTGCAAGGCCATAGAATCTGTGTGACTCTGGAAAAGCTGGTCTGCTGTGGAATCTGTGGGTTGGATCCTTCTCAAACTTTCTCAAACTGGGGAGAGGTAACGAGTGGGGTACTGCAGGGCTCAGTCCTGGGCCCACTGCTCTTTAACATTTTTATTAATGACTTGGAGGAGGAGGTGCAGGGAATGCTGATCAGATTTGCAGATGACACAAAATTGGGCAGGATAGCTAATACTTTGGAAGACAGCAACAAAATTCAAAGTGATCTTGATAGACTGGAGCACTGGGCAGAAAACAACAGAATGACATTTAATAGGTATAAATGCCAAGTTCTGCACTTAGGAAAAAGAAACCAAATGCACAGTTACAAGATGGGGGATATGTGGCTCAACAACACTACAAGCAAGAAGGATTGGAATTGTTGTCGATCACAAGCTGAATATGAGCCAACAATGTGATGTGGCTGCAAAAAAGGCAAATGCCATTTTGGGCTGCATTAATAGAAGCATAGCTTCCAAATCCCAGGAAGTACTAGTTCCCCTCTACTCAGCACTGATTAGGCCTCATCTGGAGTACTATGTCCAGTTCTGGGTGCCACATTTTAAGAAGGATGCAGACAAACTGGAGAGGGTTCAGAGGAGGGCAACAAAGATCACCAGGGGACTGGAAACAAAGCCCTATGAAGAGAGACTGAAAGAACTGGGCATGTTTAGCCTTGAGAAGAGAAGACTGAGGGGAGATACGATAGCGCTCTTCAAGTACTTGAAAGGCTGTCACAGAGAGGAAGGCCAGGATCTCTTCTCCATCATCCCAGAATGCAGGACACGGAATAATGGGCTCAAGTGACAGGAAGACAGATTCTGGCTAAACATCAGGAAAAACTTCCTGACTGTTACAGCAATACAACAGTGGAACCAATTACCTAGGGAGGCGGTTGGCTCTCCCACACTGGAGGCATTCAAGACGAGGCTGAACAGCCATCTGTCAGGGATGCTCTGACTTGGATTCCTGCATTGAGCAGGGGGTTGGACTCGATGGCCTTGTAGGCCCCTTCCAACCCTACTATTCTGTGATTCTATGATCCATAGAAATCCAAACTCATTTGATTCCATTGCAGACGTGCCTACCCATATACACACGCACACCCCAGACAAATGTGGCAAAGATGAGGGAAACAATGACTTGGTACTCTTCATTTAAAATGAGTTGGTCTGTGTCAAACTCCATTACAAATCCTGTATGAATTACTTAGCCTGAAAACTAGAATGTTCAGTGTATACCTGGTTACCATATGGGTAGGTTGCTTATTAATTAATACCTTCCACTTGGAAGGGAAGGAAAAGAACAATGTTGAAAGGACTGATGGAGTGAGCTGTTGCTCTGTTCCTTGCATGGAGGTCACAGACTGTTCTAAAAAAAGCGCCTTGTTAAATGTCAGACACTATTGCTGCTAATTGCATGCCTTGTTCAACTGGGACTGTCTTGGACTATACACCAATAATACTGCAAATGCCTTGATGTGCATTTGTGCTACACAAGGTTGGAATTTTGAAAGCTGAAAAAATGCCTGCATCTTTACTTGCTCACTTCATACTGAGGTACATTAGGCATATTTCTGGCTCAGAGCTTACATACAGATGCACTACCCAAAACGTTGGGGTACCGTTAATGGTATACTGCTTACTTTCATTTAGGGGGTAAAATAAGTTTCTGGCTCCCATGATTGCTCAGAAAAAGATTGGAAATTATTCCAGTGTCTTCCATCCATTTCCTTTGATCATCTGCCTCTTTGCCTCTCACAGTCCAATTTATTTAAAAAGTTGAAACAAGGAGGATACTGAATAAATGTGTCAGCTAAGAAAATGTATGCCAATATACACAATTTGATGCATTCATTGATATTGCATGTTTTTTATGGCCTTGTTACAAAATGTGAATTATTTGATTGGTCAGTAAATTAATCATAGATCCTACTGATTTCAATGGATCTACTCTACCTATGACAAAATCTGGATTCAGGATGGGTGAGAAATTCATTTGGTTCACATTTCAAAGTGAACATACCCAATGTGCACTCCCTGGATCTAAGCATGAAGCAGAACAAAGTTAGGCTTTCAAATCCATGCTTTCCTGAAGTGTATGATGCAGTTAGTTTACAAAAAAGAAGAAGCACACATTGAAAAAGTGTGCACAATTTTTGTTCAGATGAAAAAAGAATAGCAACCTGATGAATAAAGAGGATGGAACAGCCTTAGCAATGGGAAAATGACAACCTGAATGAAATGGAGGTTGACAGATTCATGCATCCCCTAGTCCAGATCCAACCTATAGTATATTTGAAGGCTAAATACATGCCCCACTTAGGTGGCCACTGTGGCCGGAATGGTACAATGTATCCTGCCACTTCCAATAACAGCAGAGAGCTCCAAATGAGTCATCTAAGAGCTGCTGCTCTGCAGACCCCAAGTAAATGAAAGGGCTTTGCAAATTTATCTGGGGCAGTGGGGGTGGGGAGAAGGAGTGAGAGGATGTGTGATGGTGATCTGCAGCTTTCACTTGCCTAAGTGAACATTCATATGAGTTATCATCATGTCAAAGCATCACTTTTCCATGGGTTTTCCTTCTTAGATCCAGTTCATGTTATCATGGCATGGTTCCTCCTCACATGATGGAAGACCAACCCTAACCCCTGCCCTCCACCATGCAGATATCTTCACGTATGAAGTGGGTGTTCCATACCGATGTCTAATCACATTGGCACTTATTTAAATGTGCCCACTTTTCATTCCACATCTGGAGTGCCCCACAGACACATCTGGGGGTGAACCACCATGGACAGTAACATACATGTCGTATATCTGCTGCAGAGAAGAGATAAGCCCTTTCATCTTTCTCTGTGGGGAAAGAAGGGGGGTTTGGGGAGAAGCTCGGAGGGCCAGATGGGGTACCCACACAAGCCATATTCATCCTGCAGGCTGGAGGTTCCCCTTGTCTGCTCTAGGTCAAGGGTGCACAATTTAAATCATTCTGAGAGCTGTTTTTATTTTTATTTTTACTAACTCAAGAGTGCTCAAGAGTTGGCTGACCATGGAACAATGCTGCCAACTCCACTGTGCACCTCTGCATCCAAGGACATGAGACTCCCAGGATGGGGGTGATGGTGAGGAGAGCTTCAATCATCTGCAGGCTTTATGTTTTACAAGCCTGCTCTTGCATGCCTTCATGAATTGCTGTAGCAGTCTAGAAGCCTGTTTCCTGTGGCTTCTTCCTATGCTACCTCAGTTTGGGTGCAGGAGTTCCATGGCCAGGACCAGTCATAGGGTTCTCCACCAGCCAGATAAGGGGAAGGGCAGAGTACCATGGGAGGAAGCCACAGGAAGAGTTTCTACCATGACTCAGACCTCTGTGTTATCCCAGGTGATTGTGACTGTAAAGCGATCAAAATTTGGGGAACACACATTGAGTGGACCATTGAAATGAATTGAACAAAGATCATATTCAGGGCTTCTGTACCTGAATAGGGCAAACACATGATGAGATGGAGTGCTTCTGCCTCAGCCCCAGCCCTCTCCTTCATTCTATGTCTACTCATGGATGGTGACTTTCTGAAGAGGAGACATGAGTCATAATGAGTCATAACACTGGTAAAGCAGCATTTTCAATCATGTGGAGAGCCTCTATGGAGGCTCTCCTCTTCAGAACGTTGCCCTCTGTGACTAGACGGTGATGAACACGACAAAAGAGAGGGGTCGGGCTGGAACACTCCCTCTAATCATGTGTTTGCCATATTCAGGCACAGCACACTTGAACAGGGCTTAAGCTAGACTAACATTGGCTATGACTAGGGATGTCAGAGAATTTCTCCACGAATCTCCGGGGGGCCAAATGCCAACGCATTCAGCCCCCCGAAATTGGTGGAGAAACAGTCCGCCCCCTGCCCACCCCCAGGATGGGACTTACCTTTGGCAAATGTCCCTCCCATCGGCGGCTCCCGGCAGCAGTTCAGCGGTGTTTCGGCGGCGCTGGCGGCGGCCGGTCTTCCAACCGGCTGCCGCCGCCGCCATTTCCAAGTGAAAAAAAAACAACAACCAAAAAACGTGATAGCCTACGTAAAGATTTACGTAGCCTATCATGGCTAGATTTTAAAAAAACACCATGATAGGCTACGTAAAAGTTTACGTAGCCTATCAGGGCTGACTTTGAAAAAAAAAAAGTGTACGCAAATGGCGGCACCCATGGGCGCTGCCATTTGCATTCCTATTTGGGCATGTCTAGTCTATGTAAATATTTACATAGACTAGACGTGCCCAAATAAAGAACGCAAATGGCGGTGCCCATGGGCGCCGCCATTTACGTAGGCTACTTAAACTTTTATGTAGCCTATCACATTTTTTTTTTTTTACTTCTTCCCAGCAGAAGAACTTTCGCGGCCGGAGAGGCGGGGCTTTCTCCCCCGGCCAGAATTTCGGTGGGGAGGGATGGGGTGCCTCCCCCCCACCCAGAATTTCAGGGGGAGGAACGGAGTGCCTCCCCCCCACTGCGAAGCAAGCGTCGGGATCAGGTAAGTGACTTTCGTCCATCCCTAACTAGGGATGGATGGACTCGCTTGTGCCTGCCGAGTGCAGGCACTCGCAGAGTCCCTGCTGCCGCCTGCCCCTGTGAGCTGGGCTGCATGAGACTGTCTTGGACTGTCCCACATTTCCCATTCCTCAATGCAAGCTGCCATTTTGACACAAGATGGCAGCTTGCATCAAGGACTGGGCAGTCACAGGGGTGTCCCTGCTGCTGCCACCACCACCATTGTAGCAGGTGTGGGGGGAGAAGGGGAGTGGTTGTGGTGGCGGTGGCGAGGGGCAGGCTGTTTGTTTTATGGAAGTGTAAGAGACTTACGTAAAATTACCAGTCTGTCCTTGCTGCCACCACCACTGTAGTGGGGAGGGGTAGAGGAGAGCTGCTCCCTTCTCCCCCCGCCCACTACAGCTGTGGTGGCAGTGAGGGAGAGGCTGATTGTTTTGCATAAGTCCCTTACACTTACATAAAATGACCAGCCTGTCCCTCACTGCCACAGTCGCCACTGTAGCAGTGATGAGAGAGGAAGAAGGGAGCACCTATCCTCTCTGCCCCCCGCTCCAGCTACAGCAGTAGCAGTGAGGGCCAGGCTGGTCATTTTACATAAATGTCAGGGACTTACGTAAAATGACCATCCTGTACCTCACAGCCGCCACCGCCACTGTGGTGAGGTGCAGGAGGAGAGGAGAGTTGCTCCCTTCTTCCCCTCTCGTCCCTGCTATGGCAGAGGCAGTGACAGGCAGGTCACTGAGGGATGGGGCACCTGCACAGTTGCCTGAGTCAGCAAGTGGTGAGTAGGGCAAGAGCTGAGGCTTCACTGGGCTTCAGGCTGCGAGCCCCCACCGGATGCCCACACCATCCCTAGATATAACCGACAGTTTTAGTACATGTGTCTGTTATATTGTCCTAAAGAGAGTTGTGTCAGGTGCTGAGAGAGCAATCCCTTAGCTTGGCAACTCTTTCCACAGGACTGAGCAATATTCTTTGGCTAAGCAGCAAGGCCTATATAAATAAATAATCAACTGTATAGTGCAGACAAACAAAAACCCTAAATTGCAGATAGTAGATTATTGGGAGGAAAACTGCAGTTGTGGTTCAATTTATTAGAAAGAAGTCACTGTGTGATAAACGTCTTTATAAAAGGATTTTACTTTTGCTCAGAGAAGGAACGTGATGGTGATTTGCTTTAGCCTTAAAAGACATCCAATATTTCAGGGATCCTTTGGGGAAATGTCTCTTGTTTCCTTTTGTTTTTGTTGTTCATTTACTTCGTCCTCCCTCTCTCTCATACACTCCATATCAAGGAGGATAAAAGTATTATAAAAGCACAGCGGGTAGGCTCTTTGTTCTGAAATCCCTCAGTTTACATCATGGCCATAAGAAGAACATCTTCTGATATACTCAAAGGACAATACATATAAGTTTGCTGTTTTCATGTAACGTCATGGTTTGTTTTATATCAAAATATTGCCTAGGAGTAGGCATGAGTCCTGTCACCACCCTGTCCTACATAGGAAACAAGATTTCAGAGGTACCTGACATGATGAATTTTCAAATGTTTGCCATTTATTTTCAATTTGCCATTAAAAACATCAAATTAATTTTAGTAACAATATTTGACTTTGAAATGTAATTGTTTGGCTGATGGATGTCAGCTGTAAGACACATTCAAATGCTCCTCTGTGTCTCTGATCCTTTACATGGTTGGCTGCTATTGCATATCAGATGTCAGATATTTCTAGGGGTGGGGCAGAAATTCATTCAGTTAACATTTTAATGTGAACTAAACTAATTTTGCACGTTCAAACCACTATGCAAACTAGAACTGTTATCCTTTGAAATTTGCACTTCTTCAAATTTTGCAGTAGAGTTCTCCAGTTAAGAAAATAGATAGACAATGAGTATATTAAGGGAGCAATCCTATGGCCTCTAGTCAGTGGCTAGACGGCCATAGGATATGTGGTTTTCTGGGAACCGACCTCAGAGCCCAAACTCCGAGGTTGGATCCTGGAGAACCGACCTTCTCCCTTCCGTGCTGCCTTGCAGGCAGCGTGGAACAGGCCCGTATTCCATGCTCGGAAGAGGAGCACGGTGCAGCCAAAATGGGACATTACGGGGGGCATTCTGGGGGGCATTCCAGGCTGGGGAAGGTGGAAATGCCAGTACAACACATCCTATGTGTCATCTGGCAGCCTCCTGCCCCGCTCTGCCTTCCTGCATCTAGACAGGAAGATGAGCGGGGAGTGGGGCAGGAAGAGACAGCCTCCTGCCCCGCTCCTACAAATGAAGGGCAGGAGAAGTGCGGAGGGAATGGTCCCCTCCATGGTTCTCCTGCCCTGCATTGGATAGGCAGTCACCTCTAAGTTCAGAGGCAGCCGCCTATCCCCATAGGATTGTGCCCTAAGAAAAACAACCATTAAAATGCATAATATTAGGAAAATTGCTTGTAAAAAATGCATATATTAGACAAACATACATACAGAAGTGCATGTATTAGGAGAAATGTGCACAAAATAATGGTTATGAGTTTTTATGCAAACTTTTAACAACAACAACAACAACAACAAACACCATCAGTATTCATGACAAACCAAATTTAATTATTTAACACTGGAGGAAAATGCTCAGCATTTGAGATGAACCAAAGTTAAGACTGCAAAAATGAGAAACTCTGAGCAACCAACATGAACAGATCTACTCATCTCTGCCTTCCAAATATTGACTGCTACTCATGTCAGCTACTGCCAAACGTTGATTGTTATTGAGAAATCACTGTGAAATGCCAATCGTAATCTAATATTAGGGTAAATATCGATATTCATCTAATATCGACTGAATATTTGTATATACATGGAATGTCCACTATCAATTTGGGGAGACAAATTAATTTTGGTGTTAGTCCCACCTGGGTTCTATGAGACCACAGTGCCATAAGATGGAGCATCAGGAAGATGGCAAAGATGCTGCTCTTCTAAAATCCAGATGGGCTCTTTTGGACTAATCCACTTGTCAACCTCTTAATCAGGGAATTACCTCCATTAAGATCACGTTTGGTTTTCTTGGCAATAGAGCTGGCGAACCCTTTCATACCCTCTCCTTGTTCCTAAGGAGGTGTTGCTCCGTGAAGTTGGGCAGCAATGTGTTTGTATTAGGGGTGGACGAAAGTCCCTTACCTGTCGTTGAAGGACGTTCGCGGTGGGGGGGAGGCGCTTCGCTGGTCCCCCCGCGAAGTTCAGGCCGGGGGGGAGGCTTCCCGCCTCGCCCTGGCCGAAATTCAGGCCGGGGGGGAGGCTTCCCGCCTCGCCCGGCCGCGAACGCGAAAGTTTTTTTTTTAAAAAAAAAATGCCCCCTGATAGGCTACGTGACGATTCACGTAGCCTATCACGGCTAGATCTGCAAAGTCAGCCGTGATAGGCTACGTCAATCGTCACGTAGCCTATCACAGGTGACTTTAAAAAAAAAAAAGCATGTACGCTAATGGCGGCCCCCATAGGGAGCCGCCATTCGCGTTCCTTATATAGTCGCTGTAGTCTACGTAAATGTTTACGTAGATTACGGCGAAAATAAGGGCAACGCAAATAGCGTTGCCCTTATTTTCACCGTAGTCTACGTAAACATTTACGTAGACTACAGCGACCAAATAAGGAACAGGAATGGCGGCTCCCTATGGGGGCCGCCATTATCCGTACGCGCTTTTTTTTTTTTTTAAAGTCACCCATGATAGGCTACGTGACGATTGACGTAGCCTATCACGGCTGACTTTGCAAATCTAGCCGTTATAGGCTACGTGAATCGTCACGTAGCCTATCAGGGGGCGTTTTTTTTTTCTTTCATTGCAATGGCGGCGGCGGCAGCCGGTCGAAAGACCGGCTGCCGCTCCCGCCCCGCTCGAACACCCGCCGAACCGCCGGCTGGACCAGCCACCGGGAGGGACATTCGGTGAAGGTAAGTCCCGTCCCGGGGGGAGTGCGGGGGGTGGGGGGGTTCGGAGGATTTCTCCCCGAAACATGTTTGGGGGGCCGAACACGTTGGTGCTCGGCCCCCCGAAGTTTCGGCGAGAAATTCTCCGCCATCCCTAGTTTGTATTTATTATTTGAATTTCTTAGGGATGGGGGAGAATTTCTTCCCGAAACTTCAGGGGGCCAAGTGCCAACGTATTCAGCCCCCCAAAGTAGTTTCGGGAAGAAATTCTCCGCACCCCCCCACCCCCCCCGGGATGGGACTTACCTTTCCCGAATGTCACTCCCGGTGGCGGGTCGCAGTGGCGGTTCGGCAGGGCTTCGACAGGGGCAGGGGAGGCAGCCAGTCTTTTGACCGGCTGCCACCGCCGCTATTCCAAGAAAAGAAAAAAAAAACGCCCCCGTGATAGGCTACGTGACGATTAATGTAGCCTATCACGGCTAGATTTGCAAAGTCACCCGTGATAGGCTACATGACGATTAACGTAGCCTATCATGGCTGACTTTGCAGATCTAGCTGTGATAGGCTACATTAATCATCACGTAGCCTATCACGGGGGTGTTTTTTTTTTACTTTTTATTTCGCGGCCGGGCGAGGCGAGGCGCCTCCTCCCCGGCCTGAATTTGGCCGGGCGAGGAGGGAAGCCTCCCCCCCCGGCCTGAACTTCGGGGGGAGCAGCGAAGCGCCTACCCCCCACCACGAAGCAAGCTGCGAGACCAGGTAAGTAACTTTTGTGCACCCCTAGAATTTCTAGCCTGGATTTTGAAGCATCCAAGGCAGCTTACCATAGTAAAACAACAAATGACAATATCATTTTAAATATATCAAAATATACAGAAAAAGAACTGATAAAAACAGCAGCCAACTAAACTAAAGTTACTAATAGAGATGGTGGAGAAATCCGCTGCAGATTCAAATCAGGCTGGATTCTCAAGAATCCGAACTGTAAAGTCCACAGCAGACTGTCCCCACTCACCTCTGGGTCCATCGGATTTCCCACGGGGAGGGTCTCCAGTATTGTCGGTGCTGCTGAGGCCCTTCCTCCCTGTGCCGGCTGTCAAGGACTCAAGGACTTCCTTAACAGCTGGCACAGGGAAGCAGTATCCCCACATGGCTCCGAGGAGAGCTACCCTATGAAATCCAATGGATGCAGTAAGGCATGAGGGAAATCTGCTGGGCCCCAAGTGGCCTGGATTTCCCTGCCGTGGACCCACCCCCCCAGGACTGTAATTCGCAGGGTTCATACACCCCTAGTCACTAATCAGCAGCAGGAAAATGTAACCAGTTGGACAGGTCAAAAGCATTTCCCTGTCAGTAGAAGGCTATCAGAGAGGGGCCTAAACAGACCTTTCTAGACTGGAGTTTCCAATACTGAATTTAAAAGCCTGGGTGCAGCCACATATTAGAGAAGACAGTCCTTCAAGTAACCTGTTCTTAAGCTGTTTGGGGCATTAAAAGTTATATACAATACTTTGGGCCTAGACAATGATAATGGTTTGTCTCCTTGCCCAAAAAAATGGGACAAAGCAAGTGAGTGTTGCTTACGTTACATTGGGGAAATGGCCTTCTATGGTCACCATTGTGTGCAATGTTAGATCTACGAAAAATACAGAGCCTCATCTGGAGGCTTGCATGGAGGATGGGTGGCTGTGGGGCAAGAGAAGTTGAGATAGGCAAGTCCTGGCCACTTGCACAGCTCGGCGGGTGGGGGGGTGGCTCGCTGAGCTGGGCTTGGGGGCATGGGCGGGGGGAGTCCGATGGACTCCTAGACCCAATAAGGCACCCATGACATCTCTAATTATAGTTTACCAAACTGGCTGTACAAATCCTTGGGATTATGTTTACTGACATAATGGACCAAACAGAGCCAAACTAAATGTTTGTCTAATCATGTAGCTATGTGTGATAGTTTTACTTACTCTTGAGAAAGTGTGCTTGTCCCCAAATCAGATCAGGACCACAACATTCTGAGAGGAGGTTAAACCTTGCCCCCAACCATATTTGTCCCAAAATTTCACCACCACCATCATGGGTGGGAGGTGTAAAAAAAAAAAAAAGTCCTCCTTGACTCTAATGGGTGGAGGGAAGGTTTAACTGCCAAACCAGATCACCATGGTCCTGATAAGAATCAAGTCCATGTGAACTTACGCAGAGGTAGAGAAAACTATCATGCATAGCTCCACTATGTATGATCACCTGAACATTCATCTGGCCCCTAATGAACTTACCTACAGACCTATTCAGGCATTTTCTCGCCATGCAAGTAACATCTGGGAAGATAGCAGGGCTGCATGCACTAGCCTTGCCCTGGTGTTGCATTCCCTGCCCTCACCCCCACCCTGATGCTGTCTCTGCACTGGAGGAAAGTCTGAAAAGGGGAAGCCAGCTGTAAACATTTAGGCAGACCTCCCTCCTTCAGATCTTCCTATATAGTGTGGATGGCGTGGGTGTGGGGTCAGGAGCAGATGCAACAGAAGGTTAAGGCTAGTGCATATAGCCCCACTTTCTTTCCACATGATGTTAGTCACTGGAGAGTAAAACACCTGAATAGGGCTAATATCTTGCCTTATTGGCTGTGTAGTCCTTTTTGATTTCATTTCTTACTTTCCAAGGTTTTCCAGAATGAAATTTGAACACGGTAAATATTTGGCATGGCAGCAGCTTGATTACACATATTCAATCTTTTTTTGGTGGTGTTCTGTTATTTTTTTGTAAAATCAGACATATCAAATATGCCGTATACACTTAAGATTACTGGATGATTGCATAAATTAGTGACTGAATATCAAGAACAGTCCATCGTAAATCCAGTTGTCATGATGTCCATTAATGCTAAGTCATCTGGTCCGCATTGATCCCAGTGCTGACTAAATAGATGTCCAGTTTCTTTAAAAAGTTTTTGTAGTATTTCTTCCTTCCCTAAGATGTTTATAAGCTATGACCTTGTTCATCAGCATCATATTCCAGACTCTCCTTTTCCATTGAACCAAAGTTCAGTCATAATGCCTGCAGTCCTATACACACTTCCTGGATGCATAGGATTGGATGGTATGATGATAGTGTATTTTTCAGCCATTAGGGACAGGAACACCTGGCAGTGTTACTGTGAATGTCAATCTTGTGAATGGCGAGACTCATGTATAATTTTAACTATCCCTTAGGGTGTAATCCTAACTAGATAGGTGGCCACCTCTAACTCGGAGGTGATTGCCTATCCAAAGCAAGGCAGGAGAGGCACGAGGGGGGGGATTATTCCCTCCATGCCTCTCCTGCCTTGCTGTTTTTCACTAGACAGCTGTTTTCGGATGTCTAGTGGCAGGGGACCCAACCAGAAGAGGAAGCTGCCATATGACCCACTGGATGTGTCATACATGCAGCTCCACTCTCCCCACCCCGGAACGCCCCCCCAGTCCTGCCCCTTTTCAGTTGCTCCACACTCCTCTTTTGAGTGCAGAGAATGGGGCTTCTCTGCGCTGCCTCTGAAGTAGGGATGTACGAAAGTCACTTACCTTTCCGAAGGGTGACATTCGTGGGGGGGGGGGAGGCGCTCCATCCCTCCCCCTGAAATTCTCTCTGGCTGGCTCCTCTCCGCAGAGATTCTGTGGAGCTGCCAGCCGGGGCTGCCCACAGCCAGACATCTGGCCACTGGGCAGCCTGCAGGGACACAAATGGCGGCTGCCATAGTCACCACCATTTGCGTCCCTGTATTTTGCCGTGATAGGCTATGTAAATATTTACGTAGGCTAAAACGGCAAAAAAAGGGAACGCAAATGGCGGCCACCGTAGCCGCTGCCATTTGCATTCGCTGTTTGTTTGTTTTTGTTTTTTTTGCCATGATAGGCTATGTAAATACTTACATAGCCTATCAAGGCCCCCGCAAGGATGCAAATGGTATTTACGTAGCCTATCATGGCTATAATGAGGAAGCGAATGGCGGCTGCATCTGCAGCCACCATTCGCAAAGCAGCACGAATGGCAGCAGGTAAGTGCTCCGTTTCGCGTGCTTTTTGTGGGGTAGGGGGCGGGGGGCTTCATTCCACCACGGATTTCGGCGGGCCGAATGCACTGGCATTCAGCCTCACCAAAATCCGTGGCAGAATTCTCTGACATCCCTACTCTGAGGCAGTGTGGACAAGAGGGGTAGTCAGTTTTCCATGAACCAACCTCAGAGCACAGGCTCTGAGGTCAGTTCCCGGAAATGAGCATATCCTATGGCCCACTAGACAATGTCTAGCGGGCCATAGGATTGCTCTCTCCATCTCTCTCTCTCTCTCTCTGTCTTGCATGCACACATATACACATCTGTATTTGATTAACATCTGCCTTTTAACAATGTATCAATAAACAATGGGATCCTTACTACTCAGTTCTGCCAATTCAAATTACCTAGAGGTGGGAAAACCTGGAATACTCGAACTTGTCTAAATTCTCTGAACTTCACTTCAATGCTCAGTTTGGTTTGCTCCCATTTTTGTTTCTGACCTTCCCCCCCCCCTTTCAGGACAAAGTGTGCATTTTTAAAAAGTGTACGATTTTGCCTGATTGACTGAAGTGTGAAAATGCACATTTTCAGAAGTGTCCATTATTTAAAGTGTGCACTTTTTTTAAAGCACACTTTTAAAACAACATATTATTAAAAAAAGGAGATATTTTGGACACAAGTTGAGGAATTTGCAAACAGTTTCAGAGAACATGTGCTTCTTTTCATGTTCAGGGTTGCAAATGGGCCATTTTCAACTGATTTGCAAACTGAAACTAAATTCATGTACAGCCCTAACATTTGCCCAGACTGATTAACCAATGAAAGCATTGGTTTAATCTACTGATTAAACCCATGATGCCAATGAAACATGTGGCCCTGATATATACATGATCACTGAGGAGACGTCATGGATCCTGCAATTTCTAAGGCTAGCAGTCCATTCTTGTTCAGTCAGTTTTTTTGATAGGGATGTTCAAACTGCTTACCTGGATCCGTTCTGGGGCATCTGTGGTGGGGGGAGGCGCTCCATCCCTCCCCCCCGGAACCCTCTCCAGCCGACTGTGCTCCGCAGCGTCTCCCTGGAGCTGCCGGCCGGGGCTGGCCGTAGCCAGAATTCCAGTTGCTGCTGGGCTGCTGCGGCTGCAAATGGCAGCCGCTACGCTGGCCGCCATTTGCGTGGCTGACAAGCCGTGATAGGGTACGTAAGTATTTACGTACCCTATCACGACAAAAGGCAGCCACACAAATGGCAGCCACTACACCATTTGCGTGGCTGCCTTTTGCCGTGATAGGCTACGTAAATATTTATGTACCGTATCATGGCAAAGAGCAGGGGCGCAAATGGCATAGCGGCTGCCATTTGTGCCCCTGCTCTTTGTCGTGATAGGCTACGTAAGTATTTACATAGCCTATCACGAAGAAAGGCAGCCACGCAAATGGAGGCCACTACAATAGCTGCTATTTGTGGCCTCAGCAGCCTGGCAGCAGCAGGGAGACCAGCTGGAGCCACTGCTGCCACCGCTGCCACATCTGCCACCAGGTACGCTCTGTCCTGGGGGTATTCCACAGGGTGGCGGGGGGGAGGCCATTCTGCCATGGATTCCATGGGACCAGATTCTAAAGAATCTGGCCTCACTGGAGTCTGTGGCGGAAATCTCTGACATACCTAGTTTTTGATAGATTCTTTTTCCCCATCGTTTGCTTCACGTGTAGTAGCATAACCTGGCCTTGGGTATAATTAACTTAAAATCCATCTCCGCATAATCTCCCATGTCTATGAGTTAAGCAGGTATAGCCGTATTGAAATATTTCTGGATCCTGTGTGCTATGATGCTATTCCGAGTCATACTGTGCAATGAAATTAATTATGGCACCATTAAACATGCCATTCAGTAGTGTTGACTGCAGTGTTCCAGGAAAGCCTTTGATCCTACCTCAGGCATTGTGGCTGTTCATAATGTGAAGCGCCTAATACAGTTAGTTATGACATCCTGGTCAGAAGTTAATTGGTATTCCCAACCTTCCTTGCTTGCTTATCGGCTTCTATGAAATGATTCATCATTTTGCCCCTCCCCTTGAGTAAAGAACATAATGTAATAATATTCATCCCATTAATTATGATCCATCTTTCTAATCTTTGCTCACACTGAGGCAAAATGTAATCACTCTTTATCTCCAACCATCGTAGAGCCAGAATCTGTCAGGGCAATGCTGTGATGATTAACCCAACCCAACCTTCATATTCCAACTGTAAAGTTATTCTTTTAATATTTAATCTTACATTTCATTCCCTATGACCTTGTGGTTTAGTTTTCATTGGTACAGCCACACCAACAATGGTTGATGACTCTTCCTGCTGAACAGATGTATTTCAAAAATAAATCTAAATGGAAGCTAAATGACAGATACCTTTGTTAAAGAAATACAAAAAAGAAGGAACAGTTCTTGTTTAATTGTATGCCCAGCCTTCTCCCTGATATGCTAGTTTTCTGTGTGGAGATAACTTTTAATATGGAGGGGTATTCAGTGTGAAGTGGTATAGTCCAGACACAGGTTTATCACCTCAGTGAAAATTATATCTGAGCGAACTATTTCATCATACGATTCTATCACCAATAGTATAACAGCCCAATTGATAAGGGACTCTACAAAGCATATGGTATTCATCTACCTCAGCTTGGGGATGGAGGATAGTGATTGTTTTCGGTCTCCCTCCCATTTTAAAGAGGTTATTATATTGTGATAGAGGGATCATCACCCATGCTGGGTTCTGTCATATCGCTATCATAATATTTTTGGGTTTTTATTTTTTGTAGTGATTAAAAAACCAGTTTGATCATAGACAACAGTGAGGGGAAAGACATACATACGTATATTCCACGGGAAACAGTGCCTGTGTTTAAGACAGGGGAAGGGTAGACAATGTCCAGGGTCCAATGTTGCTGCCT
This sequence comes from Heloderma suspectum, assembly GCF_057233095.1. Classification (NCBI taxonomy): domain Eukaryota; kingdom Metazoa; phylum Chordata; class Lepidosauria; order Squamata; family Helodermatidae; genus Heloderma; species Heloderma suspectum. The sequence continues at coordinate 180,169,997 of NC_139461.1, forward strand.
GTGAAACCCCCAAGAATGCCAAATTCACCACTGAAATTTGGCAGCATAACAGCAAGAGCATGAAAGTAATTAGCAGGGGCAAGAAAGAACCTATTTAGCTTTAAAACAAAGCTAAATAGGCCATTTTTGCTGTCATTCTGCCAAATTTCAGCAGCAAGTTGCCAATGTTTTTTGCCACTGCCACCTCCACAGAAAATTCAGAAGCATCAGGAGACAGTGTGGAGCTGCACAGAAAGGCAGGGGAGGGGTACATGTGAACTATGGGCCACATGTTGCCTACCTCAGTTTAAGATAGGGATGGCATGAGTGCCCAATTCAGTCTGGGAATCTGGTGGACCTACTCCTGCTCACACCCCTGAGCTCCTTTTGACTAGCCCCTGCCTCTGCCCCCCCCCTTCCACACTTGGTGAATGGCCTGCACTCACCCCAGCAGCCTTGTTGGGCTTCACTGTCTCCATTTTCTGAGAAATAAAATAGAGATCGGGAAAATGTGCAAATTTGCGCACACGCGAACTGCACATTTTTTCAAATGCTAATATTCGTGTATGCAAAAATGCACATTTTGTGACTACATGAAACGTTTATTTTGCGAAAAATGCACATTTTCATACACACACTGTGTGCCTTCACAAAAGTGCACATTTCACACATGAGAATATGCACATTAGCAAAAAATTGGCATTTTTGCCCATACATGCACAAAAACATGCACTTTTTTGTGATTGCCATTTTATTTTTTTTAGAAATTGTGACTGCAGAGCTCAATGAGGCCACTGGGGTGAGTGCGGGCTGCTCACCAAGAGTGGGAGGGGCTTAGACAGTCCAGGGACCAGCAAGTGGGGGGCAGGGCCTGGGCAGGGGTCCAGAGAACCTGGGTGGGTGTGAGTTCGCACATCCCTAGTTTAAGATGACAATGAATGTTGCTGAAACAATTTTTTTGAGGTGAATATGAAGTTTCCTGCTTGTGGAAAATATCCAAGGAATGCTGAGGGAAGACAAAAGAGCTTTGAGAAGATGAGAGAGTTTCTGGAATTTATGGAAAACATTAATGCAGGGGGTTTTATCCAAGCTATGGAGTGTGTGTATGTGTGCGTGTGCATGTGTGGGTGTAGTCTGCCTCTCACCAGCACTGGGTGTCCTGTTGACAATTAATTGGCATTGAAGAAACTTTCCTCACAGTTGGCTAAGTCAATAAGATCTGGGTCTAGAGTTATCACCAAATTTCACCCAAAGGGGATATTCTGAGACAAATGGGGAAGTTCCCGCTTGGGCAAACCATCAAAGGAAGAGGTACAGAGGTAGCATGTACTAATCATGACATTGTAGCCAATGAATTTGTCTAATCCCCTTTTTAAGCCTTCTAAGCAAAAAGAGTTTTTACAAGAATAGCAATATGATTCATGGAGGTTCTGTACGTCCATGATTTCCATATTATATTCAGCTTTCTTACCAAAAACAAACAAAAAAAAAAACATTGTCTGTGTCCAGCTCTAGCTTCAGCTGAAATAATAAGGGATATGTCACACATGCTACAGTTCTGTTTTCAAAATGTGAATACTTGAAGGGAAGCTGTACATCTGCAATCAAGCAGTATGTATGTGCCAAGGACCTGTAACCAATCATGCCTTCCCAGCACATGTCAATTTCTTCAAGTGTTCACTGCAGAGAATATGGCATTTACTCAAACACACATAACAGCTTTTTCTGAGTCTCATGGATTCTGCGGACTTGGGGACCAGTGTGTGTGTGTGTGTGTGTTTAACTTTCTGGAATTTTATGCAAATTCACTCAAAGACAAACATGAAGAAAAAATAAACAACTGAAAATGTGCATTTCCCCCTATAGGCTAAAGCATGAAAATGTGAAGTGGGGGTGGATGTCCACATGAATGCAAGTTCAGGAAAATGAGAAAAAAAAATCTGCTTCTTCAATGACAACATTGAACAAAATTGGACAACAGAACAAAAGGTGTCTGAAAATCCAGAAAACTCAGACAGAATGGATTTAACAAAATCTATACATCCCTAAGTTCACATTAAAATGCCCCCACATTGTCATTAATTTCCGTGGAAAGGAAATGAGTTTGATGGCAATACTATCATTTCTCCATAACTCAGTCATTCTGTTTTTCTCATGCTGTCAGACGACACAGCCAGATAGCCCATTTCACTTTTGCCTCTTCGATTTTATATTTACTATTTCTTATTTCTAGCTTCAACCCTGATTCAGTGTGTAGTCTCCCCCCCCCCGCCTTACATGTCTCTTTCACAATCCTATTTCAGTTCTCATTACCTGACTAACTACAAGCTATTTTCCAGCTGCTACTAAAATGTCATTGGGAAATTGTTGGCCAGAGACCATTTCCCCCCGAAAGGTACACTGAGACAAATAGCAGTGTGTATAGGGCATTACTGTTTCCATCCTGAATGCAATGCAACATACAGTTGTTGTTGGGGGTTTATATATATATATATATACATACACACACACACACACATACACACACACTTCCTTTCAAAGGAAAAATAAAATCTGATATTCTTGCCTTCTCTTCAGGGTTCTCTTGTTCTTTGTGGTAACTTTCCAAATCCAAAATAAAATCAGAACACTTGTTCAGAACAGGCTACGCTTCAAGGAATCTGCTTATTTCATATGCTTATTTATTTTATATGCCTCTTATAAGAATGAAAGAAGAGCCCTGCTGATGATCAAAAAGGCTATCTAGTCCATCAATCTGTTTGCCACAGCAGCCAACCACATGAGTTTGGAAAGCCCACAAGCAAGACCTGAGTGCAATAGCATCCCCCCACTCACGTTTCCCAGCAACTGATACACAGAGGAATCTTCCCTCTGGGAAGAGGTACAGAGGTAGCATGTACTAATCATGACATTGTAGCCAATAAATTTGTCTAATCCCCTTTTTAAGCCTTCTAAGCATTCCCAGCTTTTGAGCGAAAAAAGAGTAAATCTATAGCCTTTGGAAACCAAGATATGAGGCACAAAAATGTTTGGGCACAATTCTGTCTGCCCATTTTGTGAGAAATGGGATCTTACCATTGTTCACTGTGTTTAGCCAAAGAGTGAAGTCACAGCTATGACTGACATTTGGCCAAAGGGGTAAGTATAGAGTGACCACTAGTCCGCAGAAGTTCATTTCGACATTTTGAAGTAGGCCGGGGGGGCTACTCTTGTGGAACAGTGAACTTTTGTGAAATTCTTCCCTCTCTGCCAAAGAGACATGGTTTTTTTCTGCCTCTTTCACAGGGAGGGGGGAGAATTTCGGAGAATTTCGGAGCGGGAGTGGGGAGGCAGGGGTTCCGTCTACCATATTTAGTGTACGAGCCGGCTCTGGAGGCGTCTCCGTAGCTTTTTTTACTTTTAAAATGTCTGCCCTGCGCTCACAGCACAATGTGGCTCTTCGCAGTCGGCGTTCAGCTTAGTGGTAATCCCTGGACTAGCAGGTGGCACGTGGCCGTTCCAGGCAGTGCTGCCTCAGAGTTTCGGCAAGCAGAAATGGGACTCATGTTAAAGTTCTGTACAAGCAGGAATGGGACAGTGCAGGAAAGGGAGTCGTTCGCAGTGGGACTCATTTGCAAGCTCGTAAAACTTTAGAAATCTCCCTTTCCTGCTTGCAACAGTGGAAACTCTTGTTTGCTTGCAGCATTACCCACGAGTTCCCATTTGCGCTGTCTTTGCCTGTGAGGCAAGGCTGCTAATAAAGGGTCTGACAGAGAGTATTTTAAAAATAAAATGAAATCGCGTTCTTCCTCATCTCAAGAACCTCATGCGAAGACTCTTACACACACACACTGCACTCTCCCTCCTCCTAGCTCAAGTCACAAGCTACCCAAAGCACAGTCCCTGCTCAGGAGGGAAGCGGTGGCAGCAGCGGCGGTGGCCTTCCCGCCAGAACAGGGAGAGCAAGGCGAGCGGCAGTAGCTACCCATGGCCAGCGCGATTTGAGCCTGCCACATGCTCTCCCCAACCAAGCAGCGAGGTGGCTGCGGCTGCTTTCCTCCCAAGCAGGGAGAGAAGAGACTTTGCAAGCATAGGGGTGCCAGCTGATGGCCATCATATACCCTCCTGCGCACGCAAAACCCTCTTCCGACTCTGGAGGAAAGGGGCAGCAACCATCTCCCTGCCTGAGAAGGGAGAGATGCCGCCCTATGCCTGCAAAGTGCTTTGCACAATTCCTGCTCTGAGGGAAGCAGCTGCAACCACTTCTCTGCCCAAGAGGGAAGGGAAGAGCCTTTGCAAGCACAAGGTGTACCATATGCAGCATGCAAAAGGAAGAAAACACATGCACACCTCCCAGCCAGCTCCTAGCATTAATGTGTCAAAGCCCCACACCCCTGAAAATGTCTCCAAAAATTCTCACACTTTCCCACAATTTTTGTATCTGGTTTCTTTTAAACCCTTCTCCCACTCCAATAGTCGAAAAAAAGAGATTGAAAATTTCAGCACAGCACTATCAGCATGTCAGCCAAAGTTTATTTTTCCATTGAGTTATTTCTGTGTATTACACTAAATTGAAGGAAGGAAAAGGGGGCAGGGTGGGAAGGAGATTTTAGTCTGCAGTTCTATGAACATTTACTTGAGAGTAAGTCTTTAATACATTGAGACTTTTTTCCTAAGCGAACATGCATAGGATTGTGCTGTTACTAAGGGTGCAAATCTATGACCTTTGACCTGGGGATAAACCACACAGAACACCAGCAGACAAATATAGAGTTGCACTGTTGATAAAGTTTCTTTGAGTGGATGATTGTGCAGAAGGTGGAGGCACATGGGGGAGAGCCAGGGATGCTTCTGCTCTGCCGAAATTCTCTGAACTTTAAACTTCAAACTTTGAAGTAAAGTTTGGTTCTGCTCTCTCCTTTTGTTATTTGCAACTTTTGTTTGTTTGTTTGTTCAAATTGGGAAAGTGTGCATATTTCAAAAATGTGCGCTTCCCCTCATTGACAAAGAGTAAAAATGCACAACTTTAAAAACACGTACTTCGTACGTTTTTAAAGTCACCCATTTTTAATGTCATGTATTTTTTAAGCTGCACTAAAAAAAAAAATGCCCACTTCTAAAAATACACATTTTGAATCATGCATTTTTAAATGTGTGCATTTTTAAAAGGGCACATTTTGTGAACATGAATGCAAGTATGGGAATTTGAGAACATGTTCAGAGAAATGTTCAGAGAAAGCATTCAGAGAATGCTCCCACTCACATTTGGGATTGCAAACAGGGCACTTTCGAGTGGCCTGCAAACTGAAAAGAGATCCTCGCTCATAGGGATGGATGGACCTACCTCTGTTCAGGGCAAGGGGAGCTCCAGCCTCTCTGCTTGCCCCGCCCACCTGCCGGGCTGCGCGAGCTGCCCCTGCTTTATGTGCACAAGAGCCTGAGTGCCGAGTCCTTGGCGCAGCCAGCTTCCAGCTCAGGGAGGCCAGGTCGAAGGTGCTGGTGTGCTGCTAAGGCCCTTCCTCCCCACTCCAGCTGTTAAGGAAGCTCTTGACAGCTGGCACAGACAGGATGGGTCATGCTGTAACCAGCCCACAGCACTCCCAAGATGGCCTCCTCCTGAGGAGGTCAGGGCAAATGCGGTGGGAGCTCACTGCACCCTTGACAGCTGGTGGAGGCAGGATGGGTCCCAGCATAGCCAGCTCCCACTGAGAGTGCTGGGGTGCCATGGTGCTCCCAACCACTCACTGAGCTCCAGGGTACAGATGTCAGAGAATTCCGCCATGGACTCCAGTGAGCCCGAATTCTTTAGAATCCAGCCCCCCAGAATCCGTGGTGGAATGGCCTCCCCCCCGCCGTGGAATCCCCCCGGGGCGGAGCTTACCTGGCGGTGGATGCGGTGGTGGCTGCAGTGGTGGCGATGGACATGGAGGCGCGGGTGGCGGGGGTGGCAGCTCCAGTTGGTCTCCCGGCTTCTGCTGGGCTGCTGCGGCCGCAAATGGCAGCTGTCATAGCGGCCGCCATTTGCGTGGCTGCCTTTTGCCGTGACAGGCTACGTAAATACTTATGTAGCCTATCACGGCAAAGAGCAGGGGCGCAAATGGCAGCTGCTACACCATTTGCGCCCCTGCTCTTTGCTGTAATAGGCTACGTAAGTATTTACATAGCCTATCACGGCAAAGGCAGCCATGCAAATGGCATAGTGGCTGCCATTTGCGGACGCAGCAGCCCGGCAGCGGCAGGAATTCCGGCTGTAGCTGGCCTCAGCCCGCGGCTCCGCAGAGTCACCACAGAGCGGAGCTGGCTGGGGAGGATTCCGGGGGGAGGGATGGAGTGCCTCCCCACCTCCACAGATGCCCAGGAATGGACGGGTGAGTGGGATTCATACATTCCTACTCCAGGGTGCTCAGCAGCCAGGTCCATTAGCACTCCAGGGCTTGGTGAGCAGGGTTCAGGAGGCCAAACAGGGGGGAGTGCATCAGACTCCACCCCCTTTTCGGACTCCCATGCCATCCCTACTTGTGCATCCCTGTGGGAGGGACATATGGGTGGGGCGTATCAGAAGCAAAAGAGTACAAAGCAGTGTAACCACCTGGGGACTGATCAACAGTGTGTGCACAGAGCAGCAGAGACAGGCATGCATAAACCAACCTCTACCAATCAGCATTTGGTCAGGAAAAGTGAATGGAGGGTAGGAATAGCACAGGTGACTGACTCAGTCTGGGAACCTGCCCAATCCTCCACCCCTGGCCCACCCCCCTGATTCCAGCTCAGCAAATCCTCACCTCATGCGCAAGGCTCACCACAGCCGCTCTGCATCCACATGGGTAGCCATTTTTGCACAAGATGGTGCTCTGAATTTTCATCGATCTACTGTTGCAATTCTCTGTTTTCTATGATCTAGATCTATTTTCATAGATCTACAATGGTGGCCATAATGGTTCATTTCAGCCATAGAAATTTATGGCCACTGTGTTGTGTAGATCCACTGTGCAAACAGCACATCTACAAAAATACAGAGCCCCATCTTGCACAAAAATGGAGCCTTGGTGGAAAAAATGAGAGCCCCAGGATGGCCCAGAGGCTCACCCTGCCCTGCTTGTTGGGTTGGGTGAGTAGCAGGGATTTGGCAATCAGCGTGCAGGATGGTCAGGGGAGGTGTTGTCCATCCCTAATGGTGGGACTGGATCCAGCCTCTTGCTTCTCCTCCCAAACAGCAGTTGAGTGAGATGTCAACTTTGTTGTTGTTGTTCTAAGTCCTACAGACAGAGAGAGCCCCAGCTGTTGAATTGGGCTGGTGAATATTGTGTGCAGCATCTGATTGTGTGTGCAATTCATCATCCAGGTGTGATGTGTGCACAGAAGCTGGATCCCTAGAGGACTCAAGTTGTATGAACCTGCATGGCTAATATGTATTAGGGAAGAAATAGACATCACAAGGGAAACATGGGGTTCCCACCCAACCCCATTTCTCTCTAGATGCCCATGCAGGAGCAGGGGCAGGACAGGCCCAAGATATTTTGCAGCCTGAGATGAAGGACATGGTCTTCCTTCCCATTCCATGAATAGAAGCCATCCAGACCATCAGTAGGATCAACACAGGGAAAGGGATGATGTCTTCTACCATACCTGGGGACAGCGGGCTAGCTTAGGGGATGCAGAGCACATTGCATGCACAGCTTTGTATGCCAACACCTCATTGCCTCTGTCCCACCCCCCTGGTCTCTACTGCCTGAGGTGGCCACCTCACTCTGCTTAAAGGTGGAGCCAGCCCTGACATGGGGACATGTGCAACTTGGAACTGGAGTACAGAAGGGGGTGACTAGCCTTTCCCTTACAGACTAAGTCTCCCTGGCATGTCCCCACCCCAGCTGTTTTCAATGTATTTTCCCCCAAACACTCTCTGAAACAGGAAGTAAGTCTGGCTGAAAGGAAACTACCATTGGAGGAGGGATGGAGAAATCTTTCCATTTCACTTTCTCCTACATTGACATTGTCTTTTTAAAAAAATCTTGAGTTCTTTCCATCCCCATTAGGAAATTTGCAATTTGTAGATCCTTATTAAAAGAAAAGAAAAGAACTGAAACCAAATTCACACCCATTTGCCCTTGGCCAAGTTCAATAGGTACATCCAGCTATTCCCAGCATGGAGATGTACTTACCTGCCATATGGCTGTTAAAGATGATGAGCCTGTCAGGAAAAAAAAAGGAGGTGGCAACCCCAAATCAGCAACTAACATGGATTTATACACAAGAAAGTATTCAAAGCCCTGGGTCTGGAAGGACAAAACTGCTAGTTTCTATTTCACCCACATTCAGATTGTTTTAATCTCAAGTGCTTTCTAGCAGGACTATGGAGAAATTTGTGACCGATGGTACATTCTTTTCAAAAACAAACTGAAATGAAATTCTTACCCATCTGCAACAGAATAAAATTAGTTCAGATTTCTATAAATCTGACCCAGGGATTCCACAATGGACTGGCTTTTCTTGAGTCATATGGATTCCATCGAGTTGCAGACTGTTGTTGTTGTTGTTGTTGTTGTACTAGTAACTTTCTGGAATTTTAAGCAAAATGAGTTGTAGAAAAAGATGTAAAATAACTAAATAAATAAAAACACTGGCCAAAAACGTGTATTTCCTCTGTAGGCTAAAGTATGAAAATGCGCATTTTCACAAGTGCAAATTTCCACAAATGCAAATTTGTGGAAATGTGAATTTGTGCAAATTCGGGAATTTGGAAAAAAATCTGATTCTGTCAATGAGCAGAAGATGGAATGAAAGGCACCTGACAATCCTCGAAATGAAGATGAAATGGGTTTTACACAATCTGTACATCCCTACCTGGGAGCAAATTTGCAAGAGAGAATTGACTGGTGGGGAGCAGTTAAAAGTCCTCCCACCTGCAAATCTCTCCCAGAATCTCATTGCCTTGTCGAATGTGCCTTCAGGAACATTCATTTGCTAAGGATAGGCCTAAGAATATGGTCTACTGTTTCTTTAAAAAGAAAAGAAAACTAAATTGTACATATTTTCTTAGGGAAATTGTCATTCTTTGTATTTGGGGGGCCCTGCTCATGCTAATTGGGCTAGAAGTGGGGATGGATGAACCCACCCCATCTGGGATTGGCAGGCACCCACTGAAGTGCTGCCCCCACTCAACCACACACACACACACACCTGTACAGATGACCATAGAAGTCTGTAGGTGGAGCAGGCAGCATGGGTACTGCTTGGGCCATTTTCTCTATTACTTGTGTTTTGGTGTATTGCTTCCTTGCTGTAGCAATCCTTTTCAGAGGAGGAATAGAGCTCTACAAGCTCTCCATGAAGGAGCAGCCCATGCCAGAAGATGAGGTTGGACCTTGGGGAAAATGGCCATGGGTCCATCCTCGCAAGAGGAGGGGAGCTCTGCCTCTGAAATGGACCTAGCCCCTGGGAGTGACAGTGTCTCAAGAGGCAGGCTGGAAAAATGACTGCAAGAAGGGGAAGGGGTTCCCCATGAGCGGCTCCTCCACCTGTTACAGGGGAAGGCTCCTCATAAGTAAAGGTCTCCTCATAAGAAAGGATCTCTTCATGAGGAGGAGGTGTGTGTGTCCCCCACAAGTTTCTGATGTGCTGCAGCTGAGTCCTGGGTGGGGCTCTGGAAACTCCAGCTCATAAGCCTCAGTCCTAGGCATAGAGGGCTACCAGAACAAGGTTTTTACACCAGCTTTGGCCCCTGATCACTTTGTCTCTAAATTCCTAGCCCTGCCTCTGATAGGTCTCCCATCACTAGGATAGCCTGTTTTGTTTTTGTTTTGTTTTTTTCTACTATGCAACATTATCTGTTAGCGACAATCTTTCTTTTGATTCTCTTTCTAAACTGAAACCTTGAAATGCTTTTTCTTCCAAGAATACTAATAAACTTTATTGTAAGTTTACACTGCATTTTATACAGCACTGCAGTGAAATGTGAAATTTTGATTCTCCTAAAAGTTAGTAGACTAGAAAATTAAGTAAACTGTTGCTTTCTGTGCTTCAATTAGCTAGCATTGTTAGATCTGTTATTTCTATGAAAAGACCCATTTAATACAAAGATCACCATAATAAATTGAATGTGGTCCATTATGTAGACTGTTCATTCTTCTTCTTAGCACATTTTATTTAGAAGTATTATGGACACTCTATTCAGGTTCTTTTTCATATGCCCACCTGCATTTTTATGTTCTTTTAACTCTTATTCTTCATTGAAGGGAGTAAAAGCCATAAGGCATGCACATTAGCATTCATTATGAGTGAACAAAGCTAGCATAAAAGAAACATCCTTAACAATATAATTGACCTTGAGAGCGTAAAAATATGATGGGATTTACCCTTAGTCGAACGCTGGGATTTTATAAAGTTGATTTTCAACCATATTACATTGCATAATCCACCAAGCAATATTCCCACTAGGATTCAATGTGCTTCAATGCGATTTGTATGGCCAACATTCACTTGTGGATTTTACCTCCAAAAAGCATTTTTCAAGCAGAAAATTCTTGCACAATTCTGCAGTGATGATTTCAAAGAAAAGGAACAATCTCAGCTGTGAATTAATTAAATAAATGACTACTGTATGTGAATGAAGCTACATTGCTTGTAAAATGAGAAATTATTGGAGTATAATAAACATGTGTATACTTTAGGCCTGGAGTGGGCAGACTTTAGTCTTAAAGACCCATTTTGTTTTAATATTGGCTCATGGGGTAGGGCAAATATACACTAAGAATTAGCAGGGCCATCTGAGCCCAAGAATATATTTTCAGTACCAGAACTTAACTCCACATCTGATCTGAATCCTTTCACACAAAAATCCACACCTGGTTTTCCTCCAAAGCTTTCTTTGTTTCAAATAGGGATGGACAGAACACCTACCTTCCGTTCCATTCTGTTACCGCAGTGGGGGGGAGGCGCTCTGTCCCTCCCCCTGGAAACCTGGCCAGGGGGGGAGGCGCTCCATTCCTCCCCCCCAGAATCCTGGCCAGCCAGCTCCGCTCCACAGGGATTCTGCGGAGCCGCCGGCCGGCTCCGCCAGCAGCCGGACATCCGGCCGCTGGCTAGCAGGGATGCAAATGGCGGCGGCCATAGCCGCCGCCGTTTGCATCCCTGCAGTCAGCCGTGATAGGCTACGTAAGCCTATCATGGCTGATATTTTAAAAAAAGAAAAACGCGTGTACGCAAATGGCGGCGGCCATGGCCGCCGCCATTTGTGTTCCTTATTTTGGCACGTCTTAGTCTACGTAAACATTTACGTAGACTAAGACAGCGAAAATAAGGGGAACGCAAATAGCATAGCATCTACGCTATTTGCGTTCCCCTTATTTTTGCCATCTTAGTCTACATAAATGTTTATATAGACTAAGACGTACCAAAATAAGGAACGCAAATGGCGGCGGCCATGGCCGCCGCCATTTGCATACATGCGTTTTTTTGTGTTTTTTTTAAGTCAGCCGTGATTGGCTACGTAAACATTTACGTAGCCTATCATGGTGTTTTTTTAAAAAATCTAGCCGTGATAGGCTACGTAAATCTTTACGTAGCCTATCAGGTTTTTGGGGTTTTTTTAACTGGAAATGGCAGTGGCGGCAGCCGGTCGGAAGACTGGCCACCGCAGCTGCTGCCGCCGAACCGCTGCTGCCACTGCCGCCACCGCCAGAGCCACTGCTGCCAGGAAGATCCACCCAAGGTAAGTCCAGTCCCGGGCGTGGCGGGGGGGGTGGTGGGCCGTTCCGCCACCAATTTCAGGGGGCCGAATGTGCTGGCATTTGGCCTCCCCTAGATCCGTGGTGGAACTTTCGTACATCCCTCGTTTCAAAGCCCTAATTTATGAGGAATGGGGTGGTGGCCACTCACACAACACCAGAAAAGAAGAATTGCATTACCAAAAGCTAGCTGAGTGTGGGCTGGGTGATACGACTACTGGGTAGATCCGTACTTGGCCGGAAAACTGTACTCAAAGAGTGCTCATCAATAGTTCCTCATCAAACTGGAGGGAAGTATTGAGTGGGGTCCATAGTCTCAGTTCTGGGTCTGTACTCTTCAACATTTTTATTAATTACTTGGACAAAGAGGTGGGGGGATACTTATAATATTTGCAAATAACACAAAATTAAGTAGAATGGCTAATACCTTAGAATGCAGAAACTAAATTCAAAATGAATTTACTAGCCTAGAAAACTGGGCAGAAAATAACAGCATGACATTTAAAAAAGACAAGTGCAAAGTTCTTCATTTAGGAAAGAGAAATCAATACACAGGTATAAGATGGGGGATACCTGGCTTGACAATAGTATGTGTGAAAAGGAAGTTGTAGTTAACCAGAAGCTGAATACGAGTCAGCAGTTTGATGAGGCTGAAAAGAAGGCAAATGCAATTTTATGTTACATCAATGGAAGTATAATTTTTAGACCTCACCTTGAATACTCTGTTCATTTCTGGACACCACACTTTAAGAAGGATTCAGATAAACTGGAAGAAGTTCAGAGAAGGGCAACAAATATGATCAGGAGACAAGAAACTAAGTCCTACAAGGAAAGATTGAAGGAACTGTTTATATGAAGCAGAGGTGTGTTCAAATGACCTCTCAAAATTCTCCAGCCTATATGGGCAGAGAAGGGGGTAGGGATGGTGGAGAATTTCTCCCCGAAACTTTGGGGGGCCAAGTGCCAACGTGTTCGGCCCCCCGAACAAGTTTTGGGGAGAAATTATCCGCCCCCCCGCCCCCCACACACACACCCCGGGACGGGACTTACCTTTGCTGAATGTCCCTCCCGGCGGCGGGTCCGGCTGGCGGTTCGGCGGGTGTTCGTGTGGGGCGGGAGTGGCAGCCAGTCTTTCGACCGGCTGCCGCCGCCGCCATTTCAATAAAAGAAGAAAAAAACGCCCCCATGATAGGCTACATGACGATTCACGTAGCCTATCACGGCTAGATCTGCAAAGTCAGCCATGGTAGGCTACGTAAATCGTCACGTAGCCTATCACGGGTGACTTTAAAAAAAAAAAAAAGCACATACGGATAATGGCGGCCCCCATAGGGAGCCGCCATTCCCATTCCTTATTTGGTCGCTGTAGTCTACATAAAGATTTACGTAGACTACAGCGACCAAATAAGGAACGCGAATGGCGGCTCCCTATGGGGGACGCCATTTGCGTACGCGCTTTTTTTTTTTTTAAGTCACCCATGATAGGCTACGTGATGATTAACGTAGCTTATCACGGCTGACTTTGCAGATCTAGCTGTGACAGGCTACGTTAATCATCACGTAGCCTATCACGGGGGCGTTTTTTTTTAAAAAAAAAAACTTTGGAGTTTGCGGCCGGGCGAGGCGAGGCGCCTCCTCCCCGGCCTGAATTTCGGCCGGGCGAGGCGGGAAGCCTCCCCCCTGGCCTGAACTTCACGGGGGGAGAAGCGAAGCGCCTCCCCCCCACCGCGAACAAGCTTCGAGGACAGGTAAGTGACTTTCGTCCACCCCTAGTCAAGGGGGGGGGGACAATTTCAACAAATTTCTCCTAGAGGAGAAGAAATTCTCCAGCAGTTTCTCTCAGATAGGACTCACTATTGGCAGGGTTTGTAGCACAGGTTCTTACTTTTTCTCTAAGGGTTTTTGGAGTTTTTGCACTGCCTCTGTAGGTGGCAACAGCCTCAACTGTGCTGAGGCCTCCACTTTTCTGAAGCAAAATTTTGAATTTCTTTTGGTGATATTTTTGAGCTTACCTAATCACTGTGAAGTGGCTGAGGGCACTGTCCATGTTTTTTCTCTCTGTTACACATCTTTCCATTGCTCTGCAGCTTCCCAGGCCACGTGGATTTCCTGAACTGAAAAAGCCCCATGGGAGGGATTGTCTCATGATGTCTCTTCCTCATTAAGGCTTTAACTGAAGTGCGGGAAGCTGAGGAGGCTACAGGCTGCCCCAGAGATTACTGTAGAATGACAGACAGGCCGCTCATACTCCTCCCTCAGCCACTTCATACGTCAGATAAGCGCAAGAATCGCAAATCCAACCCATGAGAGTTTCTTCAAAATGTCTCCTCCTTTGAATTTCTTTTTGAAAGCAATTTATTTTCTATCAAATTGAATGAGAATGGTCAAAAAATGTGGGAGAAATGTTTGATGCAGCACTAATATTTAGCCCTGAGAAGAGAAGACTGAGGGGGGATATGATAGCACTTTTCAAGTATCTAAAGACTTGTCACACAGAAGAGGGCCACAGCCTGTTCTCTGTCATCCAAGATTGTAGGACATGAAGTAATGGCCTTAAGTTACAGGATTGATTGAACATTAGAAAAACAACTGAATGATCAAGGTAGTCAGACAATGGGACCAACTGCCTAGTGAGGTGGTAGGCTCTCCATTACTGAAGGTATTCAAGCAAAGGCTGGAAACCATCTGTGAGGGATGCTTTAAACTGTTTTGCTTCAATAAGCAGGGGTTTGGACTTGATGGCCTAAATGGCCCCATCCAACTGTATGATTCTATGAAAAAGAGGACACCAATTTACATAACATTTGCATGTGATAATTTATATGTATAAATGTGAATGTATAAATAATTGCTATATTTTAAGTAAAATACAATACATCTTACCATATTGAGGAAGACTGACCAAGTGGCCTGTCTGCTATTTGAGGGCTAAGCCTTCATGGGCAACTTCAAGGTCCCTGCTCTCCCCTGTTATGGTTCTTCAACTTTAAACCACACTTGGACTGGGCAGTCCATCAAATAAGGACTGCCATTTGACAGCTCTTCAAATAGAGGACTGTCACTTGTAAAGTCAAGCACTTGGCTACCGTAGTGTAAGGGGGGGGGGGTATTGCTCCTGTTAAACAACTGGAAGTCACAAACCCTTACCAATGTATGGCAAGTCACCCAAAGATCTACCAGTTGAACATATGATGCTTGAAGTGGGGTGCAGTGGCATCCCACCTCTTTTCAGATGGATCTAAAACTTTCCCAATTCTTTTCAGTGGATGTAAATTGAAATGAAACCATCCCGTTTCCTTATTATTTTTCAGGTCTTTAAATCTGCGCAAATGGGATTTTTTTTCCAATTCTTTATATGTGTACAAATGGGGTTGTGATTTTTTTAAAATATATATTTTTATATCAATGCTCTTTCACAAGTCGGCCAGTCCACTATGTGTTCCTGTTGTAAAATATCATTATAAGTTTCATCCTCTACATACACAACTTTGTTTAGCCCAGCAGAGCCATATTCCTTACTTGTCAAAGAACACGTCAATTTCATCCTCCACTTCTGCACTTTCCAAGTGAAGTGTGGGGGAGCTCCAAAGTGGAGGATGAAATTGACATTCAGCATACAGTACCTACCCAGTCTTAGAAAGAAATATCTCTCACCTGCTACCCCATCCCTGTCCCCCAATATAAGTTGTTGTTTTCTTTTGAGGAAAGGGTAACAGATGACAGAAGGAATTGGTGACTGTGAGAAGAACTGAGGTGTGGAGTTGCTCACAGCAGGCTTGCCCACCTTGGTTCTGAACTGATGCATTCAAGCAGGGGTGCTCTCATAACCAATCACCCCTGCTTTAAGATCTCTAATTCCAATGTGCCTGTGGAAGTGTGGCTCTGCACATTATGTCAGTGTGTGTGGCCTTTGATGGCAATATGCTGCTGTGATCTGGTGGTGTGTTGCATATGGCAGGCCTGTCTAGTTCGGCCCTTAGCCAAAATGAATATGGTTTCTGAACAAAGTAGGGTTGCCACTTACGCATCACTGAACAAGAGGAAATCCATCACTACAGAAGAGAGATTTGCATAACGTCTGATGTCCTAATTTATATGTATAGATGGACATTTAGAAATAATTTCTATAACTTAAGTAGAACTCCATCTTACCATAGTGGGGAAGATTGTGACCAGGTGACCTGTGTGACTTCTGTCTGTTCAGTCTGCGATCCTGGTGCTGTTAATGGGCAATATCAAGGCCCTTGTTGCTCTCCCATTTTCTGGTTCTTTATATTTAAACTGGACAGAAGACTGGAAAGCCCTTCAAACAGAGGACACCTTCAAATACAGGACTGCCCTCTGTAAAGTGGGAAACCTGGCCACTCTAGAACAAAGAGAGAGAAGATACAGAACTACCCAGGGAGCTTTGGGTATGGGGCAGTATAGAAATAAAATAAATAAATGAAATGAAGCAGAGAAAAGGTATAGATGAAAATCCTACTAAGATATATAGAGCATTATCCGACCCCTGGTGAGCCACCGTCAACCAGAACAGATAATACTGGGATAGATGGGCCAATGGTCTTACTCAGCATAAGAAAATGTTTAGAGCTGTGCACACATAGCCCCTCAAAATTCTCCACCTTATTTGTGGGCAGATAAATTTGGGAGATAATTTCACCAAATTTCTCTGGGGGAAGGAGGAGTCTTCAATAGTTTCTCCCAGGTAGGGCTCCCCATTGGCAGGACTTGTAGCACAGCTTCTTTCTTTTTTGGTAAGTGTGTGTCTGTGTGTGTGTGCACGCGTGCACTGCAAAAGCATAAACTGTGTTGGCAGGCTGGCCCCCATTTTGCATCCACCACAATGCAGGTGTGAAGGTGGGGTGCAGTGTTACGGTTAGCTCCAGGGATGAGGTGGAATTAGTGCTTTGCCAAAATCTGTCCTCCAATTTCCAGAATGTTTTCTTTCACATGAAAGGGGCTTTTGTGGTTCTGCTTCATGCTCAGGACAGTCTATAATTTATGTAGAATTTTCTTTTGGTGGTGTTTTTGAGCTTACCTAAGCACAGCTAGTCACCCAGGCTGCCTGCACTTCCTGAGCTGAAGAAGCCCTAAGGGAGGAATTAGCCCATGATGCCTTCCACTGAGCTTCAATTGAAGTGTAGGGAGCTGAGGAGGCTTTTGTTGTTCTTGTTCAGTCGTTCAGTAGTGTCCGACTCTCCGTGACCCCATGGACCATAACACGCCAGGCCTTCCTGTCCTGCGATCTCTCCCGGAGCGTGCTCAAGTTCATATTCATTGCATCGGTGATGCTATCTAGCCATCTCATCCTCTGCTGTCCCCTTCTCCTTTTGCCTTCAGTCTTTCCCAGCATCAGGGTCTTTTCCAGAGAGTTTTCTCTTCGCATTAGGTGGCCAAAATATTTGAGTTTCAGCTTCACTATCTGTCCTTCCAAGGAGCACTCAGGGTTGATTTCCTTTAGGATTGACTGATTTGACCTCCTTGCAGTCCAGGGGACTCGTAAGAGTCTTCTCCAGCACCACAGTTCAAAAGCATCGATTCTTTGGCGCTGAGCCTTCCTTATAGTCCAGCTCTCACAGCCATACGTTACTACTGGGAAAACCATAGCTTTGATTAATTTGATTTGATTTGATTTGATTTGAGGAGGCTACAGGCAGCCAAAGAGATAGTTGTACAATGAAAGACAGGACACTGGTGCTCACTTCTCAGCCACTTCCTAAGTAAGGCAAGCATAAGAAACACAAACTCAACCTGTGAACATCTCTCTGAAACTTCTTCACCATTGAATTTCTTTTTGAAAGCAATTTCTCTTTTATCAGCTTGAATGAGAATGGTAAAAAAAATGTGGGAGAAATTTTTCGCACAGCACTATCAATGCTATATAGAGCTGGGTGAGGTTTCCCAAGCTCCCTTTGGATTAATTTAGAAATTAGCTGAGATCTTCCATGGAAAAAAGAAAAAAAAAACTCCAGTAATTTGCTGAATCCATCCAAGTGCTCAGAGGAATTACCCATTCATATCCACAGTGCCCATATTCAATGTAATGGAGTATTGTTGAATTACATCCCTCTCCTCCCAGGGCCCCAAACCTCAAGTTACTCGAGAGGAGGGTTATGGGAGGGAAAGGGCTCTACTGAACTCTATGCTGATCCCTTCCGATGTGTACCTCTGTGACTGCGGGGGGATAGTCCATGCTTCATTTTAAACTGCTTATTTGGGAATAAAGGTTTGTCACTGTTAAATTGGATGAAATCTGGGCTAATAAAGAATTACAACCTTAACTTTTTAAGAGCATTATAAACAGGGCACGCATATGAGCTTTGCTCGCATGGCTTCAACCAGTGATTTAATTTGATTCATGGCATACACGTGCACTTTTATTGTACTATACAAACACCAGATACCTCGCAATGGAAATTTACATAAAACTGGATGAAAAATTACCTACCAATCATCCTAAAGTAGGATTCATTAATTTAACTTCACACATCACTTTGAAAATTGTATCATTGGCAGAAATTGCTTTCTGATGAGAATGAGTGCCTCATTACTCAAATGCATGAACTAATCCAATATCGTTGGTAACATCAACCAAGTATAAAAAGCGAGCTACCACAAAACAACACTCTTAGAAAGATGCTTAATGGTTGTGGATGAGCCATGGGACAGTCATCTTCATGAGATCCATGGGATCCACAATTCAGGGGTAGTCTTACAGACCTGAATCTGGGTAGACAGCCTATTTGAAGTGACTTGGAAAGAAAATTGAGAGTGACCCTACCAGTTGTAGCCAGTGGACTTTTATGCTGATAGGACAGAATGAGAGACCATCAGAAAAAAAACAACAACCACTCAACATCCAATAATACAGTCATTTCCACGGTGTATGTGCACTAACCTCAGGTTCCCAGGCAAGTCTAGTAGGTCAACCAAGAAATTCCCTACTTAATTGCATGCCTACAACCCAAACTACATGTTATGCTTATCACATGATGTGTAGCTGAGGGTTAGCTTTTTATTTACTCTAGTGTAAGTGTATGCAGCCCTCACTGGGAGGGAAGATAAACCTCCCCTGCCCCGTGTTTCCTGGAAATTCATCCCTCCCCCTGAAAGAGGGTTAAGAAGAAGAAAAACACACACACACACCCCTCAATTGGCATCAATTGAGGCCTTTTCTTCTTTTTTTACCCCCCCTTCCCGGTGCTGCTGATCCTCCCCTCCCAGGGTGTGGTGGTTCTGATCTAAATGGGGGGGATACAATTACACTATAGTAAAAAGCTAACCTTTAGCTACACACCATGAGATCAATGTAATGTGTAGTTTGGCTCTATCAACTCCTGTTCCTGAGGTTCTCAAGATATTCAATATTGTCTAAGAAATGAAGTAGGAATGAGTAGTTGGTCTTCAGCTTTAAGCACATCTCCATTACATCAGTCTTTGGGGGCTCTTCCACTTCTGGCTTTTGTGCATTTGTGGCCATCACATCAGCTAAAGGTTGATATGGACAGTTGCAACATTTTGATTCCTTCTAGGGATGTACACATTTTGTTAAATCGGTTCTGTCTGTGTTGGTGGATTGTCAGGTGCCTTTCATTCCATCATCTGCTCATTGACAGAACTGGATTTTTTCCAGTTTCCCAAATCCTCCCTAAATTCTCAAATCCCCCCACCCCCATGCATATTTTCATATTTTAGCCTATAGGGGACATGCACATTTTCAGCCAGTGGACTTCTTTAAACTTATTTTTCTATGAGTAATTTTTCATAATATTCCATAACATGTAAACAAAACAAACAAAACCACTGGTCCAAAAAGCCATGGAATCCATGCAAATTGAGAAAAGCTGGTCCAATGTGAAATCTGTGGGTCAGATTCATAGAAATCCAAATTCATTTGATTCCATTCTGGATTTCTCTGACATCCCAAATTCCTTTAGATCCTTGTGTAGCTTATGATCTTGTTGATTGTGAAGTATTGATAACAGGTATCTTGGGCATGGCTGGTGTTTGTGGAACTTCTTTTATGTGGTTCTGCTTATTTATGGGGGGCAGATCCCAAAGATGGGAAAGGGTCTGCTCATCAACTCCTTGAGGCTTAAATTGTGGATTCCTGCAGGATTGTCTCCTATCTAGTTCAAAATATATATGTGGCTGCTGGATGAGACTATATGGATATGTGATACTAAGTATGATCACTATGACACGCTGTACCTTCCATCTCATCAGGAACTGGATATGGTAAAGCTGACTGAGCCTGGAGATTAAGATAGTGGTGTTTGGTAGGCCTTCTGATGTGGAGTGGAGGGGGAAGATGCACAATCTTTCAGTTCTACTGGATTCATCACCACACTAAGAACATAAGAGGAACCATGCTAGGTCAGACCAAGGTTCCATCTAGTCCAGCATTCTGCTCATGCAGTTGCCAACCATAATAGTAAGGATGTCAGAGAATTTCACCATGAATCTCGGGCAGGCTGAATGCCAGCGCATTCGGCCCCCCGAAATTGGTGGCAAAATGGTCTGCCACCCCCCCGCCACCCCCCCCGGGACGGGACTTACCTTTGGCGAATCTTCCTGGCGGTGGTGGCGGCTCCGGCGGTGGTGCGGCGGCGGTGCGGCGGCGGCAGCTGCGGTGGCCGGTCTTCCGACCGGCTGCCACCGCCGCCATTTCCATTAAAAAAAAAAAAAACATGATAGGCTACATAAAGATTTACGTAGCCTATCATGGCTAGATTTTTAAAAAACACCTTGATAGGCTACGTAAATGTTTACGTAGTCTATCACGGCTGATTTAAAAGAAAAAGAAAAAAACGTGCGTACGCAAATGGCGGCGCCCATGGGCACCGCCATTTGCGTTCCTTATTTTGGCACGTCTTAGTCTATGTAAACATTTACGTAGACTAAGACGGCGAAAATAAAGGGAACGCAAATAAGGGGAATGCATTCCTTATTTTGGCACGTCTTAGTCTATGTAAACATTTACGTAGACTAAGACGGCGAAAATAAAGGGAACGCAAATAAGGGGAATGCGTTCCTTATTTTGGCACGTCTTAGTCTACGTAAACATTTACGTAGACTAAGACGGTGAAAATAAGGGGAATGCCCATGGGTGCTGCCATTTGCGTACGTGCATTTTTTTTCTTTTAAATCAGCCATGATAGGCTACGTAAACATTTATGTAGCCTATCACGGCTGACTGCAGGGACGCAAACGGCGGCGGCTACGGCTGCCGCCATTTGCGGATCCGGCCGGCCAGGATTCGGGGGGGGAGGGACGGAGTGCTTCCCCCCCGACCAGAATTTGGGGGGGAGCGACAGAGCGCCCCCCCGGCCAGAATTTCAGGGGGGAGGGATGGAGCGCCTCCCCCCCTGGCCAGAATTTCGGGGGGAGGGACAGAGTGCCTCCCCCCCACCGCGAATGTCACCCTTCGAAAAGGTAAGTGACTTTCGTACATCCCTACATAATAGCCAATCAAAATGGTCAATGTCACATAGCAAAAGATGCACACACCAGAGGCATCTGGGGAGGGACACCGTGTATAGGTGCTTTTATGCAAATGCTAGAAGCCTTCAAGCCAAAATGGAAGAGCTAGAGTGCTTGATTTGAAAGGAAAACCTGGATATAGTGGGCATTACAGAAATCTGGTGGAGCAGAGAGAACCAGTGGGATACATTCATCTCTTGATATAAACTCTATAAGAAGGACAGGGAAGGGCGTACTGGGGGATGTCAAAGAAGGCACAGTATCAAACAAACTAGAACACCAAAAACGGGTAGGCTCTTCCATAGAAGCACTGTGGGCGACAATATCAGGCTCCAAAACTAATTTAGTGCTAGGAACATGCTATCATCCCCAAAATGCTCAGAGTTACCTTGACATGGAAAATGAAATTAGGGAGGCCTCCAAACAAGGAAGTGTTGTAATAATGGGAGACTTCAATTACCCCCACATTGACTGTTCCAGCCACGACAAAGAGATTAAATGTCTTGCTCCCTAAAAGAGTGTGCCCTAGAACAGTTGGTAATGGAACTGACCAGAGGGGGGGCAACCTTGGATATAATCCTAAGTGGTGTCACCCAGGACCTAGTACGAGATGTAAATGTTGTTGAACCACTTGGAAATAGCGATCACAGTGCTATAAGATTTAATATATATTTAAGTGGAAAAGTGCCCAAAAAGTCGAACACAGTCACATTTGACTTCAAAAGAGGAAACCACTCTAAAATGAGGGAATTGGTGAAACGGAAGTTAAAAGGGGGAGTCAAAAGGATTAAATTCCCCCAGAATGCTTGGAGATTACTCAAAACCACAATAATAGAAGTCCAGCTAAAATGTATACCACAGGTTAGGAAAGGTAACACCAAGTCCAAGAGGTTGCCAGCATGATTAATGAGCAGTGTTAAGGGAGCTATTAGGGAAAAGAGAGCTTCCTTCAGAAATTGGAAGTCTTGCCCAAGTGAGGAAAACAAAAAGCAGCACAAGCTTGCACAAAGGTGATGCAAGCAGACAATAAGAGATGCAAAAAAGAGCATTTTGAAGAGCGTATCGCTAACAACATCAAGGCCAACAATAAAGAATTATTTAAACATACCAGAGGCAGAAAACCAGCTAGGGAGGCAGTTGGACCACTGTAGGGGTGGACGAAAGTCACTTCCCTGTCGTCGAAGCTTGTTCGTGGTGGGGGGGAAGCGCTTCGCTGCTCCCCCCGCGAAGTTCAGGCCGGGGAGGAGGCTTCCCGCCTCGCCCGGCCTCGAACTCCAAGTTTTAAAACAAAAAACAAAAACGCCCCCGTGATAGGCTACGTGACGATTAACGTAGCCTATCATGGCTAGATCTGCAAAGTCAGCCATGATAGGCTACGTAAATCGTCACGTAGCCTATCACGGGTGACTTAAAAAAAAAAAAAAAGCACGTACGCTAATGGCGGCCCCCATAGGGAGCCGCCATTCGCGTTCCTTATTTGGTCGCTATAGTCTACGTAAATCTTTACGTAGACTACGGCAAAAATAAGGGCAACGCAGCGTTGCCCTTATTTTCGCCGTAGTCTACGTAAATCTGAATTTCGGCCGGGCGAGGCGGGAAGCCTCCCCCCCGGCCTGAACTTCGCGGGGGGAGCAGCGAAGTGCCTCCCCCCCCCGTGCACAAGCTTCGACGACAGGTAAGTGATTTTCGTCCACCCCTACCCCTATGAGAGAAGGTTTCAACAGCTGGGATCATTTAGCCTAGAAAAAGGGAGGGTAAGGGGAGACATGATAGAGGTGTACAAAATTATGTATGGTGTGGAGAATGTGGATAGGGAGACATCCCACCACTCTCAAAATACTAGAATCCGGGGTCATCGTATGAAGCTGATTGGTGGGAGATTCAGGACAGATAAAAGGAAGTACTTCTTCACACAGTACATAGTTAAACTCTGGAATTCACTACCACAGGATGTAGATGGCCACCAATTTGGATGGCTTTAAAAGGGGGTTGGACAAATCACTGGAGGAAAATGCTATCAATGGCTACTAGTCCTGATGGCTATGTGCTACCCCCAGTACCAGTGAGCCTAGCCAGTTGCTGTGGAACATGGGTGGGAGGGTTCTGTTGCACTCATGCCCTGCTTGTGGGTTCCTGGTCAACAGCCGGTTGGCCACTGTGTGAACAGAATGCTGGACTAGATGGACCCTTGGTCTGATCCAACATGGCTCTTCTTATGTTCTTTTGTTCTTAACCAGCTGCCTGTAGGAAGCCTCCAAGTAGGACATGAGTGCAACAGCACCCTCCCACTTGTGTTCTCCAAGACTAGGGAATTTAAGCAGTGACAGTAGCCACCAAGAATATCTTTTCAGTAACTTTCCACAATGATAAGGCAATTACCATTTTTGGAATGTCTAAATCCTAGAGACTATTATGATGAATTTTATTGTCAATGGAAATGGTTTTTAAATTACTACTTATGGATTTTACAAATTGATTTTTTGATACTATGAATTAACTTTTTTGACTTGTTTCATATTTTGGTATGTTATTATGTTTTGTCACATTGATTATCATTCTCATTTTTTTTGTATCTATACGGTTATTGTTTTTGATTCTTGTTGTTAGCCAATTAGGACTTCCCTTGGGAAGGACGCTTGCAACATAAGCAATGCAACGGAATGAAAACATTTATTCCTTCACAACCTTAAGGCTAAACTTCAGTGTGTTTTATAAAACTTTTATGTGGGCCTGCCTTAATAACTGTCCAGAAGCTTCAACTGAGTGCAACGGGGCCCAGAAAACACATGACACCACTTGTCCTAAGTCTGTACAGTGTCTGCCTTGTCTTCTGGTTGCAATTACCGGAGCTGGATTTTGCTTCTGATCTAAACTTCTGGAGACCTTACAAGTAGGGATGTACAGACTGTCTAAAATCTGCTCCGTGTTTTGCGGATTGTCAGGAGCCTTTTGTTCCATTCTCCACCCACAGAAGGATGCAATTTTTTTTCCATCATGTGGAAAAAATACGTAAATAATTACGTAAGTATTTTGGTAAGTATTTACATGATTTACCTTAGTATGTAACATTTAGCATATTGTCCCCCATTCCATTTAACATTTCCTCAGCAGAAACTTACATATTTCCCTACGAATTTATATGCATACATTTCGGGAAAGTAAAAAAAATATAATCCCAAAGCCCACAGACTCGGCGTAGCCTGAGAGAGCCACTCTGCAGCAGATTCTGCAGGTCAGATCCTTAGAAATCAAATCTCATTTTAGTCCGTCTCGAATTTCTTCAGCATCCCTACTTACAAGTACCTTCTGCATTCCATGATGAAATCTAGATGAGCTAAAAATGTGTGTTTTTTTAAATAAAAAATTTAACCATCAGTAATATGTAACCCAGCTAGGGATGGGGGAGAATTTCTCCCCGAAACTTCGGGGGGCCGAGTGCCAATGTATTCAGCCCCCCGAAGTAGTTTCGGGGAGAAATTTTCCACCCCCCTGCCCCCCCGGGATGGGACTTACCTTTCCTGAATGTCCCTCCCGGCGGCGGGTCCTGGCGGCGGTTCGGCAGGTCTTCGACAGGGGTAGGGGCAGCAGCCGGTCTTTCGACCGGCTGCCGCCGCCGCCATTCCAATAAAAGTTAAAAAAAAATACCCCCGTTTTAGGCTACGTGACGACTAACGTAGCCTATGACAGCTAGATTTGCAAAGTCAGCCGTGATAGGCTACGTAAATCATCACGTAGCCTATCACGGGTGACTTAAAAAAAATAAAATAAAGCATGTACGGCTAATGGCAGCCCCCATAGGGAGCCGCCATTCGCGTTCCTTATTTGGTTGCCGTAGTCTACGTAAAGATTTACGTAGACTACAGCGACCAAATAAGGAACGCGAATGGCGGCTCCCTATGGGGGCCGCCATTTGCGTACGTGCTTTTTTTTTTTTTAAAGTCACCCGTGATAGGCTACGTGACAATTAACATAGCCTATCATGGCTGACTTTGCAGATCTAGCCGTGATAGGCTACGTAAATCGTCACGTAGCCTATCACGGGGGCGTTTTTTTTTTTTTACTTTTTATTTCGCAGCCGGGCGAGGTGAGGCGCCTCCTCCCCGGCCTGAATTTCGGCAGGGCGAGGCGGGAAGCCTCCCCCCCGGCCTGAATTTCAGCCGGGCGAGGAGGGAAGCCTCCCCCCGCATCCTGAACTTCGGGGGGAGCAGCGAAGCACCTCCCCCCCACCGCGAAGCAAGCTGCGAGACCAGGTAAGTGACTTTCATGCACCCCTAAACCCAGCCCCATATTATGAGGATACCAAAAGAGAGACACATTCTTCCTGGCTGCCTTGTAACTTTGGAACTCTCTTTCCCCACTAGCTTGCCAAAACCCAAGCTAGAACATTTTCCCAAAGTGCTTTTTAAATTGGGCCAGCATTTTAAATTGGGATGGGATTTAATGGCTGGGAGAATTTTAATCCAGCTGTTATATGTACTGCTTAATCTATGTTTGTATTATATAATACATCAGATTCAGATTCTGGAAATCTCAGTTCCGATGGCCATCTTCATTAGGGATGGATGGACTAACCACTGTCCAGGTTGGCCAGGACCCTGACAAGCCGCCTCCCCTGCTCGCTCACATTGGACCCACTCTTCGAGCTGCCAGCATGGCCAGACCCATCCTCCGAGTGCCCACACACCCAATGAGCAGGTCTGGTGGCTGCCCACAGTGGTAACCAGGATGGGAGGAGGAAGAGGATGAGAGGGAAGCCTGTCCTCCTTTTCCCTGCACCACAGGGAGCTCCCTTGTCCTCTTCCCATCCTGGCTACCATCACAGCAGCAGCTTGGCAGAAGGAGGATGAGAGGGAAGCCCTGCTTGTCCTCCTCCTGCCCTTCTGCTGCTGCTGCCCCCGTGGTAGCCAAGATGGGAGGAGAAGGGTGGTCCCTTCACCTCCTGCCATCCTGGCTACCGCAGCACCAGCGGGGCAGGAGGAGGATGAGAGGAAAGCCCTTCTCTTTGCATTGCCATTTGCATTGCCCTTTTTTTCGCCGTAGTCTATGTAAATCTTTACGTAGACTACCCGGGCCCAAATAAGGAACGCAAATGGCGGCGCCCATGGGCCGCCACCATTTGCGTATGCGCTTTTTTTTTTTTCAAAGTCACCCGTGATAGGCTACGTAACGATTTACGTAGCCTATCAAGGCTGACTTTGGAAATCTAGCCGTGATAGGCTACATAAATCGTTACGTAGCCTATCACGTGTGTGTGTTTGTTTGTTTTTTACATTTACTTTGTAATGGCGGCGGTGGCAGCCGGTCGGAAGACTGGCTGCCGCCCCCGCCCCCGCCCCCGCCCAAAAGCTGCCCAAACGCCGCCGGGACCCACCGCCGAGAGGGACATTCGAAGGAGGTAAGTCCCATCCCGGGGGGGCGGAGAATTTCATCGCCAATTTCGGAGGGCCGAATGCGTTGGCATTCGGCCTCCCTGAGATTTGTGGAGAAATTCTCCGCCATCCCTACCGGCTGCTCACGCAGCTCGGCGGGTGGAGGTGGCAGCTTGCTGAGCCGGGTTCAGGGGGGGCAAGCAAGAGGGGGCAGGGTCCAATTGTCTCCTGGACCCAGTTGGGAGCTTGCAACATTCCTAATCACTGTAGAATCCTCCAGGTTGCAAGGCTGGCTCAGGAATGGAGAGGGCCCTCAGCTTTGTTCCCCTTCTACAGTGGTACCCCCTGAGAGTCGTTGGGAGCCCTGCTAAACTTACCTTGCTGGTGCCAGCAGGTCCAGGCAGTGACCATCTCTCCGTCCCTCCCTGCGCGCGCGCGCACACACACACACACACACACACACACTGCTCTGGTAGTTGAGTTATTTTCCAGGGTGTTGTCAGAAATAAAGAGGACAGTTGCCTGGAATTGGGAGGGTTTTTGTCTTTAAATGGCCCAGTGTAGCCATCACAGGTGAGCCCTGTTGGGGTCTCGGACCCTGGCAGCTGTCTGAGGATGCTGCCCACTAATGCTGGTCCTCTATGGAACATCACATAGGAAAGCAATACTAAACCCAGTTGTATTGTTAAGAAAGCATTTTTAGTCTCGATCCTCTTAAATGTATGACATTAGGATGATGAAATCCTTGCAAACACATGTAGATTGGCTCATTAATCTGCTCCCACAAGGACTGTGCTAATTAAGAGAGTAGAGCAGGATCAGCCAGTTCTAAAATAAAGATATCAATCTTTCCAAGATGATCATGTGTCACTTGTAATGTTTCAGTTGCTAGAAAAGAGTAGTTACATTCCTGCCCCCCCCCCATCTATGTAACTTTGGTGCCATGTCCCATTACAACCTAAGAGATCAATGGCTGATCATCCCATCCCATCCCAGCCAAGCACCAGCTCCTCTCCCATGGTTGGTGCTTCCCTCCTGGGGGAACATTTTGGAGAGTGGAGAGGAGGAGGAGGAGCAGTAGATGGGTCAAATGAAGGAGGGGGAGGTGACTGGTTGCGGTTGAGGATGAGAGGGGGAAATGGGTTCCTGCTTTAGTCTATGGGGGGACATTGTGAAAGCAGATGTTTGGAGAATCACTCATTCATCTATCCCTAAACAGCAGCCCCAGTCTGTCTCTTTGGTCCAAAATAAGGTACAGGCCCACATAACCCACTCCAGTAAAAAGCGGTTTCCTGGTGAATAAGGTAGTATTTCTATGGACCACGTGATCTCCCCCCCACACCCCAGAGCTGTGACCTGTGTTGTTGCTGCACTGAGTACCCCAACAGGCACAACTGGGTCAGGCCAATACCACCAAGCTCATCCGCCCAGGTCTCAGTAATACACTCTAGTGTGGCTCCCTGAGATCTGAGATTAAAACTCGAATGAGGTCAGCCTTACTACAGACTGAAGGAATGGAGCACTCCCGCCCCCGCCACCCCGGGAAATTTTCCCGGGACAGACCTTACCTGTCATCGGCCAGTCCGGTCCATCCGCTGCCCCGGTCTGCAGCTGCTATTTGCCTCCCTACTTTAGCCGTCATAGGCTACGTAAGTATTTATGTAGCCTATCAGGGCAAAGAGCAGGGACGCAAATGGCATTTATCCACGTCGCTACTCTTCTCTGAGATAGGCTACGTAAATATATACGTAGCCTATCACGGCTAACACAGGGATGCAAATGGCGGCCGCTATGCCATTTGTGTCCCTGTGTTAGCCGAGATAGGCTACATATATATTTATGGCTTAGCAGGCGCCATTTGCGTCCTTGCTGTTTGCCGTGATAGGCTACGTAAATATATACGTAGCCTATCATGTCTAATGCAGGGACACAAATGGCGCCCTCTACGCCAGACGCCATTTGCTGCCACAGCCTGGCAGTGGACGGAAGTCCAGCTGCAGGCAGCCCTGGCCGGTGGCTCCGCGGACTCACTGAGGAGCAGAGCCAGCCAGGGATGATTCCGGGGGGAGGGAGGGATCGCCTCCCCCCACTGCGGACACCCCGGACCGGAACAGGGTAAGTAATCTGCCCATCCCTATGTTATTCTGTGCCTGCACTCTAGGATAATCGAGAAGAGATCCTGGCCTTCCTGTCTGTGACAACCTTTCAACTACTTGAAGAGTGCTATCATATCTCCCCTCGGTCTTCTCAAAGCTAAACATGCCCAGTTCTTTCAGTCTCTCCTCACAGGGCTTTCTTTCCAGTCCCCTGATCATCTTCATTGCCCTCCTCTGCACCTTTTCCAGTTTGTCTGCAGCATCCTTTTTACAGTGTGGTGCCCAGAACCAGACACAGTACTCAAGATCAGGCCTAATCATTGCTGAGTAGAGGGGAACTAGTACTTCATGTGATTTTGAAGCTATACTTCTATTAATGCAGCCCAAAATAGCATTTGCCTTTTTTGCAGCCACATCACAGTGTTGGCTCATATTCAGCTTGTGATCTACAGCAATTCCAAGATCCTTCTCACTTGTAGTGTTGTTGAGCCAAGCATCCCCCATGTTGTAACTGTGTATTTAGTTTCTTTCCTAGGTGCAGAACTTGGCATATATCTTCCGCTCGGCTCCCTGAACCTGGCTTGGCAAGCTGCCACTCCCATCCACTGAGCTGTGCAAGTGGCCAGGACTTCCTGGACCTGTCTGCTCACACCCAGGAACCGCCTGTCCTCCATGCAAGCTGACATTTTAACACAAGATGGGGGCTCTAGTTTTTTGTATCTCTAATGTTGTGCACAGCAGTGGCTGTAAAGGGCCAATTCCACAACATTAGAGACCTCCAATTTTGTGGAAATAGCCCTTTATAGCCACTTTTTTGTGCAACATTACATATACGAAAAAGCAGAGCCCCCATCCTTCATGAAAATGTCTGCTTGCATGGAGGAACAGCTGCAGGGTGCTTCTGGACCACTTGCCAAGCCCTCCAACTGTGGACTTGGGTGAGTCCATCCATCCCACGGTATCCTCCTGGACCGCCTGGAGGGGATGGGCATTGGAGACACTGTATTGCGGTGGTTCCGGTCCTTCCTCTACGGCAGGTACCAGAGGGTAGCACTGGGAGAGGAGGTTTCGGACCCGTGGCCACTTACTTGTGGGGTGCCACAGGGTTCCATCCTCTCCCCGATGCTATTTAACATCTATGTGAAGCCGCTGGGGGCTATCATCAGGAGGTTTGGGGTGCAGTGTCATCAATATGCGGATGACACGCAGCTCTACCTCTCATTCAAATCTTCACCAAGGTTGGCCGTAGAATCCCTGTCCAAATGTCTGGAGACGGTGAGTGGCTGGATGGGGAGGAATAAGCTGAAGCTGAACCCTGACAAGACCGAGGTACTTTTGGTGGGAGACAAGAGGAGGCTGGGGGATGTTGACCTGGTGTTGAATGGGGTACGGCTACCCTTGAAAGACCAGGTCCGCAGCCTGGGGGTCATTTTGGACTCCCAACTGTCCATGGAGGCTCAGGTGTCAGCTGTGAGCCGGACAGCGCTGTATCAACTCCATCTGATACGGTGGCTGTGCCCCTTCCTTCCCGACCATCTGCTCCCATCGGTAGTACATGCCCTGGTCTCCTCTCATTTAGACTACTGTAATGCGCTCTACATGGGGTTACCCTTGAAGACAGTTCGGAAGCTGCAGCTGGTACAGAACACGGCGGCTCGCCTGATTAAAGGCAGCCGCCAGCGAGATCACATCACTCCAGTGCTGAAGGAGTTGCACTGGTTACCAGTTGTTTTCCAAGCCAAATTCAAGGTGTTGGTTTTGACCTTTAAAACCCTATATGGTTCCGGCCCAGCCTATCTTAAGGAGCACCTCCAGCAACACCAGACAGGCCACTTAACAAGATCAGCCTCAGATGGCCTTCTCTCTGTCCCATCAGCCAGGACAGCAAGACTGGTGGGGACGAGGGAGAGGGCCTTCTCTGTGGTGGCCCCCACTCTGTGGAACTCCCTCCCTAGGGAACTCCGTCATGCCCCCTCTTTAATGAGCTTCCATCGTGCATTAAAAACGTGGTTGTTCAGGCAGGCATTTGGGGTGGGTTAGGGTATTAAAAAAAAAAAATATGGTAAAATTTTATTGTTTTAAATTGTTTTATGGGGGTTGTACATCGCCCAGAGTGGCTGGGTGACCAGTCAGATGGGCGATTAATAAATTCAATGAATAAATAAATAAATAAATAAATAAATCCCTAGTCTCAATCTGGTGGGTTCTATGTAAAATTGCACCTTAATTTCACCTGACATGCAATTCGGTGTTGAAGCTGGGGGATACTGCTGAAGAGAAATATCTGAGAAAGGTTGAAGAAAGGAAAAAAGTGCATTTTTATAAGGCTAGTGAATTCAGGAGAAGTCAAAATAAGGAGGTCCAAGAAAGCCCCCAGCTATGTATCATTTTCAGACAACATGGAGGTGAAGGTCACTGGAGGTGGAATTCAATGATCAGGTAAAGGATGGCCAGGGGAAAGATGGCCAGGGAAATGAGAAGCTGCAAATTCAAGGGGGTTACTATCTACAACTCGGGATGGCTGAATCTGCCTGTTTCCTTTCTCCTGCATTATTATTTTTTTAAAAAAATCTCAAATTCTTTCCATCTCAGCATGAAGAACTCGGTGACTATGAAGAAGATGGTGTCATGCTGGAGGCTGGCATTTCACTTTACAGCATGTTAGCCTCCCAGTTACTAAAAAAAAAAAAAAATCCTTTAAATGTTTTGAAATATCACGAGGGGCAGGGATCCAGGTAGGCACCAAGGGAGATGTTTTGGGGCTCATTGGTGCGTGCTAGCTTACACTGATGACCCCAGAGACCCTCCTTCCTATAGTTAGGAAAAGCTAGAATTTAGTGTGTTATTTTCAGCTAATTTTGGTCTTACAGCTTGGGCATGGCAACAACAGGCTGAACTATAGCTCACGTAGGACATCTTCTGATATGATAACCGTGTCATCCCTTTTGTTGATGCTGTCTAAACATCCTACATCTTCTACAACACAGAAAGACTGCCTCTAATTATGGAGATGTTTTTGTCTGCTTTGTAGATAAGGAAGATTTGCACTAAAGCAGGATTAAAAATCCCTCTACTTTTCACTTGAATGGCTGAATTTAGGCCCCTTCATACTTAATAACTCCACAGGGGATAACTGAATTCTTTCTTAGAAATGTTTGGGCAACGATTTCCCAACTTTGGCAGAGCATAGAATTTTAAATGAGTCTTTTGTTTCTTTATAAGCCTATTTCCTTTTCATCTGTATCAAACCAATTGAAACTGGTTGATACTCGATAGTAATTCAGAGACAGGCTGGAATGGTCTGAAGGAACAATAAAGTAATTTGGACTATTCTGAATATATTCCAGCTTACTACTACTGGCTGAAACTGGTTCAGGCAGGTTCAAACTGCCTAGATAAAAAAGCTGAAATGGATGAAAAGCATTTTGAACATGCTGGACTGGTGGTAATAAACACTGCCTTCCATTTACCTCTCTTTTTATGTAGGGTCTGTAAGTTGCAGAAGAAGAAAACAACAGCAACACAAAAACACGATGTTGAATTGTATATATCAGGGATCAGGAGCCTATGGCTCTCCAGATGTGGTTGCACTACAACTCCCATCACTCCTCACCATTGGCCCTGGTGGCAGGGCTGATGGGAGGTGGAGTCCAACAACATCAGTTGGGGGCACCGGTTCCACCCTTCTGTTATTTATGTATGTTCCAACCATCCTTACCTATCAGTGAAGGTTTGAATTTTCAGTTGCTCATCCCTGGTAAGTATCAACCCCCTATTTTGCTTTTGGAGATAATTTGAGGACACTGTTCAAAATTGTTGCTGTGGGTTGCATACTTTAGGTTTTATCCCGCCACCTCACCTACACCCTACCCATGTAACTTTGCAGGAATGAGTCTTCTCCCCAGGCAAGAGACCTGCAGTGGGCCCACTTTTTCCTTGCATTGTGTCAGTTGCTGCAGAGCAGGTCTGTGGTTCATTTTTCTCTTTCTCCCTGGGTAGATATGGTGAGAAGGAAATTAGCAACATATATTGCTAAACACTCACCAGTTTTATCTGTGCACTCTAACAATGTTACTGTCCTTTGTCATTTTGCCTACAGAGCTGCACAAGCTGCCCATTTCCAGAAACTCAGGCTGCTGTACTGAGGGGCAACTCCTGTGAAATGGAAGCTCTTCATCTCAGAGGGCAGAGAACCCAAGATATCGGTAGCTCAAGGTCTGCAGGGGAAGGTGAGATATGGTTGCAACAACCCTAGCTGGCTCAGACCAAAGGCATATGTAGTCCAGCATTTGGGTCCCCACACTGGCCAACCAGATACCCAAGGGAAGCCCACACAAAAGACCTACGGGCAACAGCCTACCCTGCTGCGATTTCCCAGTGAATGGTATTCAGGTGCATACTCCCTCCTGCCCTCTGGAGAATTGGGCAAAGTGTGTTAGGCCAAAGGGCAGAGCCGGCCCTGGATGCATTCTTAGCCAGTCTTACAATGCCACCTCCTCCTCTGCTAAGAGAATGATTGGTGGCTGCTCAGGAAAGCCTACCCACCTCCTCAGGGCCCCATCATCTAGTCTGGGCAGGGTGTCTGGGCAGCAGGCAGGCAGGCAGCAAGGAGGGCAAGGAGGACCGTCCATTGTTACACATGCTACTGTCCAAGTGATGGGTGGCACACAGCTGCTGAAGTGGGATGGCAGTGGCTGTAGCTACTTTTCCCCTTCCTCCTCCTCTTTATCCCTGCCATCTGACAGACCCAGCATCAGCAGAGCCCCATACTGTTGATTAGTGTTACAATTATAGAATAGTAGGGTTGGAAGGGACCTATAAGACCGTCGAGTCCAACCCACTACTCAATGCAGAAATGATGGCAGCCCCCATACTGAACATATAACACCAATTCTGGCCCACTTTCACTGGCTGCCTGTATGTTTCTGAGCCCAGGTCAAGGTACTGGTTTTGACCTAGAAAGCCTTATTTGGCTCAGGGCCGCAATACCTGATGGAGCGCTTCTCCCGGTATGAACCCTACTCAAACACTAGTTCTGAATTTACTTATATACCTCCAAGTGCCTCCTCTGAGGGATCCAACAAGGGAGAGGGCTTCCTCAGTGGTAGCCCCCTGATTGTGGAATGCTCTTTCAACTGAGATTTGCCTGGTGCCAACATTGTCATCTTTTCAGTGCTGGTTAAGACTTTCCTCTGCTCCCAGACATTTGATGGCATACAAGTGGGTTTTAATGTCAGTTAATTATCAGGTCCCTTATCAGGTATCTTATTGTACCTGTTTTAAATAGTTTTTTATATTGTGCATGTTAAACATTTTATATTGTGCATGTCAAAAGTTTTATATTATGTGGTTTTTTGTTACGTGGTATTTGGTATTTTTGTGACCCACCCAGAGAACTTTGGCTGTCAGGTGGTGTAGAAATGAAATAAATGAAATGAAAATACTGGCACATGAGCCTCAGCGACGCCCAGCAATAACAATCATTGATGCAAAGCACCCACTCTCAGTGTGTGTGTGTGTGTGTGTGTGTGTTGGGGGGCGGGGGAGACATATCTTGTCTCTAGTGCACAAGATGCATGTGAGAAGATTAATTTTGAACTGGGCATAACATATTAAAGGACAATGATAAAGAATTTAGTCTATCATTTACCCAAAGAACAAAATCTATTGGGCTTCAAATCAATACAGGACAAGTTTCTGTGGATTTTTTTTTTTTCTGCCTCTTTCATAGGGAGCGTGAGAATTTCAGATAATTTTCACCTTGGGGAGGGGGACAGGGTTTCCACATACCTGCTTTTGTGTGTGTGTTTGTGTGTTTTGTTTGTTTGTTTGTTTAAGTGTAGGAGATTCTTGACGGGCCTTTTGTCTATTTTTTTTTACTATTTTAAAAACACTCCCTGCACTTCCAGGAGCTGAGGCCTCTTTACCTGCTGGGAGTTCTTCCTGAATACCTATTGGAAAGGGTGAGGTCACATGGTCCCTTGGGAGTTCAGAAAGAACTGTTGGGCTAGAGAAGAGGCCTGGGCACCTGCAAGTGCAGGGGGTGTTTGTTTTTTTAAATAAAAATAGAAATAGAAAGAAGATCCCTCAATAATTGTCTACACTTAAAAAGATATGTGGAACCCCTGTCCCCCTCCCCAAGGAGAAAATTCTCCAAAATTCTCACCTCTCCCAGCCTCTTTCTCCAGAGTTTTCCTTTTTCACCCACCCACGAAATGCTGAAAATGGAAGAGTCATTTTTTTTGGTACAGCACTAAAATGAACGTGCAACTCAGCAAGAGCAGAAGAATGTAGTGGTGTGTAACAGTGAAGAGGAGTTCAGGCAGTGATTCTTTGTACAAGGTGGTCCCTTTCATTTCCTCCACTTGTAGTGAGAGGAGGAGCAGGCAGCTCCTGTGCACTACCATTTGAATTTTTCCACAATGCCCATTGGCCCCACTCCTGAGTTAGCATTGGTCTGGAATGATACTATGTTGGGGCCAACTGTGTGTGTATGTGGGGGGGGGGGAGTTCAAATGGATGCTCCTTGTAAGTAGCAGCAGGTGCCCAGCACTCTTCTCAGTGCTGTAGGAACCATGCACCCTGTCACCGCCCTATACTCTCCAACAGCTCAGCTTGTAACCATCCCTGCTGTATGCCTTCTCTCTCTCTCTCTCTCTCTCTCTCTCTCTCTCTCTCTCTCTCTCTCTCTCATTATTTATCACATTTCCATACCACCCCATAGCAAAGCTCTCTGGGTGGTTTACCAAAGTTAAATCATTAAAATACAATATACAAAGTTTAAAAGCTATTTACATAAAAGCACACAGACAATATACACAAACAATATATAACTAAAAACAACTTTGAACTAAAAACAGTTTAGCAAAAAAAGCCAACAAGAAAAAAACAACACAGCTTAAAAACAACACAGCTTAAAAACAACACAGCTTAAAAACAGTATGCAAGAGTCAGCACAAGGAAATTGAGTTCTAAACAGGGACAGCCTGCTGGAATAGTAGAGTATTTAATGCCTGCATAAAAACCTTCAGAGAGCTCAGCAGGTGCATTTCAACTGGCAGGTAACTCCACAATCGAGGGGCGGCGAAGGAAGAGGCCCTCTTGCCTTGTCACCATTCCTTCTGTCTGCTGGGCCATCGGCTGTCTGTTAAGCCTAGCAATGGAGAGGAGAGAGAGAGAGAGATGGAGGAGGAGGAGGAGCAGTGATAAGCTGGAGGGAGAAAAAGAGCAGTCAGAGATAACAGAATAGGGAAGAAGGAGGGCCCAAAAACTGGGGGGGGGGTGCTGCACAGCGGGATGGAGCAAGCTAATAGGTGTAAAGTGGTTGCAACTAAGTGTCAGCAATAAGCATCAAACACAGTCTTACTTCATTTTACATTTACATATACACATAGCTTACATTTACATATAATAGTGCTTGTTTACAGTACACAAAAATACCATTTGATTGTCACCAAACATGTCCTATACCATCTGTCTTGTATAGCTATATCGTCTCACACATATGTTGTATATTCATACCTTCCACATTGTTACTTGTACGTAGAGATGGGTGAATGAGCTATGTTCAAGCTCACCTAGATTCCCTAGGGATGTCAGAGAATTCCGCCACGGATCTCAGTGAGGCCGAATGCCAGTGCATTCGGCCCCCCGAACTCCGTGGCGGAATGGCCTGCCACCCCCCGCCTCCCCGTGGATCCCCCCCGGGACGAGACTTACCTGGGGCGGATGTTCCGGGCGGTGGCGGCTCCGGTGGCAGCTCCGGCGGCGACAGCTGGTCTTTCGACCGGCTGCCACTGCCGCCATTTGCAGTCTGGAGGGGTTTTTTTGTTTTTGTTTTTACAAGACGTGATAGGCTACGTAAAGACTTACGTAGCCTATCATGGCTGGGTAAAAAAAAAAACCCGCATACACAAATGGCGGCGGCTACAGCTGCCACCATTTGCATTCCTTATTTTTGGCCATCTTAGTCTACATAAATATTTACATGGACTATGATGGTGAAAATAAAGGGGAACGCAAATGGCGTAGTGGGCGCTATTTGCATCCCTTTTTGATTCGCCGTTTTAGCCTACGTAAATATTTACATAGGCTAAAACAGAGAATCAAAAAGGGATGCAAATAGCGCCCACTATGCTATTTGCGTTCCCCTTTATTTCCGTCGTAATAGTCTACCTAAATATTGACGTAGACTAAGACAGCAAAAAATAAGGAATGAAAAAGGCAGCAGCCATAGCTGCCGCCATTTGCGTACGCGTTGTGGGTTTTTTTTTTTTTTTCTTACCCAGAGCCCTCTGCGGCCGGAAATCTGGCTGCGGACGGCTCTGGCCTGGGCCTGGCCGGCTGCTCTGCAGACCCGCCGTGGAGCACAGCCGGCCATCGAGGATTCCAGGGGGGAGGAATGGATCGCCTCCCCCCTGTCGAGGATTCCGGGGGGAGGGACGAAACGCCTCCCCCCCACCATGAACATAATCCGCGGAAAGTTAAGTGACTTTCGTACATCCCTACTATAGGTGGGGGAATCAGATCTTTGAATGGTGCCCAGCATTAAATATTTGTTATGCCTAGAAAATGTTCATGTCAGGGGAAAAGGCTAGCCTAGAACTTTCTTTCTGACACATTAATTTAATGTGTTTAAGAAGTATTTTAAGGTGGGGGGGGCATTCAAGCATTCTATCGCCCACTTTCATTCTGAAATGGTACTGCCCAGCAACGAATATATCATGTGAGGCCTCTGCTCCTCCGTTTTCTCTTTCCAGGTTGAGAACTCAACCCTAATCATCAGGCAAAATTCCCTTCAGAGCTGGAACAGATTTGCATATGCCTCCAGATAGGAACAAAAGGTCGGCAAGGCTAAAGGGAGAGCCTGTCATGGAGCTGAGATAATATGCAAACTCACTTGGGTGCTCTTTTCAACTTCACAGTCTACTTATTAAACTGCCTTTCCTCTCATAAATATATCTCCCCTCCTTCAACTGTCTGAATAATTCCCAATACCAATGACATTTGTGACTGAAAACATAATCTAACAAATCAATGACTTCCCCACCCTTTCTCTGGGAGCGAAAACTAAAAGAAGGTTATGAACTTACCACTTTATCCAAAAAGTAATCTGAATTTGAACTAGAGGATAATCTGAGTATGTTTGAATAGTTCCCCCCCTCTCTTTCCTATTTGACTTTGTACATTACTACTGATATATGTTTTCCTCAGAGGAATGCCTATCAACCTATCAAATAGTGATATTGGCGAACTTTGCAATTACCTGGCTCAGAATACAAATTTGCCTTGGCCATAATGCTCAGCTGTGTTACAAACTGAGTACCATTCCCCTGAGAAGTTCTTCCACAGCTTGGAATGTAAAATAAGATCCAGCACCT
Organism: Heloderma suspectum; assembly: GCF_057233095.1. NCBI lineage: Eukaryota > Metazoa > Chordata > Lepidosauria > Squamata > Helodermatidae > Heloderma > Heloderma suspectum. The sequence goes on from NC_139461.1 coordinate 180,208,009, forward strand.
GTGTAAAAATGTGGCTTATGATGAGGCCAGAAGTCACTGCATCATGCGCAGCGCAGAAAATCCAAGAAGTGGGAAGTATATGCAAGGATTTCATTTCCATTCACTTATGACCAGAACTTGTCCCAGCTACAACCCTGAATGTGAGTGCATTTTGCAGGCAAAGCTCACACATTTCTGACATGCCAATGCTCATTTACAAAATGTGTAATTTAGAAAAATGTGCAGTTTAAAAATGTGCATTTTCACACTTCAGTCAATGGAGGGGAAAACGTGTGCACTTAAAAAAAATGCATACCCAAATGGACCCCCCCCCCCATTTGAATGCCAGGGAGGGAAGGTTGCAGTTGGGAATGGGAATGAGGCAGGGAAGACCAAGCAGTGAGGTGGAATTCAGAGAACCTCAATGAGTCTCCCATCTCTAGTAAGAAGGCAATCTTCCCTCCTCCCTGGGGTAGCCTTTCCACCCACCCTCAGATTTTGCCCCAGACCCAGAGCATCTTTTACCCCCATCCTTACCAAAGAGTGGAGCAGCTTCCTCCCATTAGTTTGCATAGGGATGCATGAGATTTCCATTTAGTTCTCGTCTTTTTTAGAAGAACTTACTCAATTCGCAAATCCCTTCATAAAAAGGATGGGAATTCCCTGAGATTTTTTTTTTTCAAATGAATGTAGAAGAATGTAGAAGAAAGCAAAATTGACAGATTTGTTCATCCCTAGAGATAAGACACTTCCTTTTCCAAATCTTTGGATTCCATTGGGAAAAAAATTACCCAATTACCAAGTTCTTCTAATTTTTTTTTCTCTTCAGGAGAACCTGGGGAATTTCAAAGTTAATCTGAGGAGAGCATTGGAAAAGTCACTCATCTGTAACAAGCACTAGAACTTTGAAATGAGCAATGATATGGACTAGCAGCCAATATCTTTTTTTTTTCAAGGCAGTGGAAAGGAAATATGATATCTGAAGAAAGTCTCAGATAACAATCGGCTAAACCCACAAAATAAATGTGATCTGATAGCAGCTGCCTCACATGCAATATAATTTGATTAGCTATACTAGTTTATAACATGGTTACAATAGAGCTAAATGAAAAGTCAGAGTGCACAAAATGCCTGCATTAATACCATGGGGAAAGGGGTCTAGAGCAAAGACATACTTTTCTTAACACATTCATGGTAACCAATAATGTGACATTCCCACTGATTTAAATGGTGAAGTAGGACATGCATTTGAAGTGAGCTGTATATCTTTGACCCTCAAATTATTTTGAAATCTTTAGACTCCTCACATTTGAATAGAAGTGTTGTGTCATGGTATCAAAGGGAAAGAAATTACAAAGTCTTTTAACTTTCAAGCAGTTAATAGGGGGCTGCTAAAACACTCTGTAGGCTTAAGGAAGTGTTTGCTTTTGAGGCAAGATTATATTTTATAGTGACTTAGTTTCAGTAATCTTAAAACCCCCGACTCCTTCGCATCTGAAGCGAGGAAGTGATTCCTTTCACTGACCTTCTAAAACAGCAACATTTTAAATAATTGCTTCTGGCTGGTATAAATGGGAGTTTTAGTCTCTGTTATCGATAATGAATATATATATTCATATATATATATGAGAGAGAGAGAGAGAGAGAGAGGGAGGGAGGGAGGGAGGGAGAGAGACAGCGCATGCATTGGATTATTCTTGGTATTAAGAAAACATAAAAAAAAGATTAGTTGTGGCAACAGAAGATTCCTGAACCCTCATTTTTGTATGTGTGCTCAAGCTGTTTCTAGGACTCTATTGTGGATATGAAGGAGAATCTATCCCACTTGATGTAATATGGTCTTTCTGAAAACTTCCACTGTTTCCCCATAGTCCCTTTTAAGCAATTGTTTCAGCCTCTGTTGTTCAGGTTACAGAGTGCCTTCTTCAGAGCTGCTTCTGAACTTATAAAATGTCAAGCTAGCAGATGCCTCCTATAACCTTGAAAAGACATGCAGAGTTGTGTTAAGATGTGTAATGTAAACACTGGGTTCCTGTGAATGGCTAAAGTATTTCTGACATTTTGCAGTTTACTGGCTGAGCTTGGAAACCAGATCCACACATTGTACATGACATTTCCACTTCTGATTTATAAAGCAGTATCTCTGGTAGGGTATATCCCATACTAGGGGGAGGGGGGATATATGGACATGTATGTGTCCATTAATTGCTCATTGGTATAAGTGATGCTTTTGGTGTATGCTGGTGAGGTCCCAAAAGCACTGGAGTTTGAATAGGGGCAGTGGAGGGTCTGTATATCCATTCTGGGTTTCAGTCAGAACCAGCCAGAACTCTAAAGGAGCATCTGAAGTGCTCTGTATCCCCCAAATGGGTTCAGAACCTTGGATAGCTCCTATAAAGTTCTGGCTAAATCTGCCCAAAACCCAGCATGGAGTCACAGCCCCACCAAAATCGGAGCCACCAGCCTCCACTGAGCAGTGGGAAAAGATGTACTTGGCTATGCTGAGACTGTCTCCAAAACAATCTGTGTTGTACTTATACTACACCAAGGTTCACAGAATAAGCCTTCTTTCCTTACACTTCGCTGAAGATGTGTCACTAGCAGTGGCCCAATGAATTCATTTACTCTGAAATACCATGTGCTACACTGGTTTCTGATGCAAGGTGTGTTAATAAATCTTTCTAGACATAACCATAAGAGTTGCTGTGTTGTTGTTGTTGTTGCTGTTGTCGTTAGCATTTATGTTTATCAGTCAGGGTCCAGCATATCTGAGGGGCCACCTTCTCTCCTATGACCTCCCTAAGTGCTAAATCTGCCCAAGATATTGTAGTGGGACCCACCCTTGTGTGGTGAGGAGGTTAGGATTTGAGGCATACAATAAGTCTTCTCTATGCCTAAGTCATTGCTGTACCCAGGACCAGGTGCTTTGGGCTAGAAACAATGAGCTACTCAGTGTCAGGTGTGTGTTACCAGCAAGGCCAACACACCTGTATGAGGAATAGGAAATTCACCCTGCAGTCCATGGTGGAAGGAATATAAACCCCAAGGACTCCCTGCACCATGAACCTTTTTGTGGGTTCAGATTGTGATGTGTGCCATGGTATGCTGGCTTAGGAGCAACAACTATGCTGATTCAGGGTTCCGAAGGCATGTAAATTTGTGTATCTGTTTTCTTTCCTCTTTTGTTGTGTCTCTGAATAAGCCAAGTTATCAGAGGAACTTTCCAGTGTCTGTTCATTGCCGGATTTGAATCCTTATGACCCTCTGTCTCCCTGGCAGAACAGATGTCCAGCTCCACATTCCCTTGTTGGCCACAGCAACAGCAACAATAAATCACTTGAGAGAAAGGAAAAGTTTAGCAAAGAACCAAGTGTGAAAATCTGCACAAAACAATCCTGTGGACAAACTTAATTCTGTGGCCTAAAGTTTCACAGAAATCTTAGCTTTGGTGGCAGGAATCTTGGAGGGAGCATTGTTTTGGGGGTGGGAAGAGGGCAGGCGGCCTGTGTATTCAACAACTCAAGTCCTACTATCTTACAGAGAGAGAGAGAGAGAGAGAGAGCATAGCATAGTGCTTAAGAGCTTAAACTGTGGCCTTGGAAAGTTCTTGGGTCAAATGTTGCCTAACCCCTGAGTGTGGAGGATTATCTTAGGCCAAGAGTGGGTAACCATTTTGAGCCCAAGAGCTGAATACAAATCTTGGAAGGCTCTCAGGTGCCAAATTCCAGAGGTGTGTGGTGCTAAGAGCAAAGAGAGTTGGGCCACTCACTGTGGGTGGGGACCAGAAGGAATGGAGCCAGGGTGTTGTGTGTGTGTTTAATAAAATGCTTTTTATAACCTAATCTACAGCTCAATAACATGTGTTTTTACTCAGAAATGAGGTATCTTGCTCTGCAAATTCCACCCCCCACCCCCCACCCCCTGCCAGAAAACTCAATAACATGGCTTTTTGTTCTGAAATACAGCACCCTGCTACATGAGCTTTCCTTCCAAAGCTCAATAACACCCTCCACATACAAATGGCAATGGACATGGCAAGGGGAAGGGAAGGTTAATGCTCTCATCCTCCTCACACATTGAGCATATGCAGTTCTTGCATGCCTGAATCGTGCTGGCTTTGGCCAATATATTAGGGGTTCTATTGACAGCCTTGCAGTGGAGGTGGAAGAAGAGCCTTGACCCTGACTCTTCAATTAACCAGGGGGGAAAATGTTATGTCTGTATTAAAGCTGCTGCTCTGCTCATAAAGCCCCTCTCAGGGCTTTTTCACACTGAGCTTTTATCCTGCTATTGAGATTGCTCCCTCATGGAAGTTTGCGTGCCCTTTAGATAACATCATCAACCTCCAGGGTGCCTCCCTCACTAAATGACCTTTATTCCATTGTTAAAATGATGGGAGATAATGAGCTATCAAATTACCCCACTTGTGTTCCCTCGTGAAAACAGAAAAGCCACAGGAAGAGGAGTCAGATCAATGAAACATATGGAAGACTCAGACGGGGGACAAGGAGGGGGGAAGGGGAGTGCACGTAAAGGGAATCCACAGTGATCCTTCAGTCAGAATGGAAGCAGAAAGCCCACTTTTAAATGCAGGAGTTTAGGCTGGTGTAGAGATGTTCTTATTCGGAGGTTTGCCCATTACAATTTGGTAGACCATTCCATAAAAAGTGACAAAGATTTTGCTAGGACAGGAAAGTTACACTTAAGACAAGAGTGGGGAACTTCTTTCCGCCTAAGGACTGCCTTCAGGTTTGGAAAAGCTCTCCGATGCTGTGTTCCAGTGGCAAACAGGGTCAAAGGCAAAGGGGGCAGAGTGACCAATTATCTAGGGAGGTGGTGGGCTCTCCCACACTGGAGGCATTCAAGTTGAAGCTGTACAGCCACCTGTCAGGGACTTAGATTGCTGCATTGAGCATTGCGTTGGACTTGATGGTCTTATAGGCCCCTTCTAACCCTATTATTCTATGATTCTATGTGGGCTCCAAAAATACAAAATAGCATATTATAGCTGGAAGCACTTATTGCCATTAGCTAGGCCTTAGGAGAGGTATTTCAACTAGTGCTGTGCCAAAAATCTCTCCCACATTTTTTTGACCATTCTCATTCCATTTGATAGAAAAGAAACTGCTTTTGAAAAGAAATTCAAAGGAGGAGAAATTTCAGAGAAATTCGCATGGGTTGGGGTTGGGGTTCTTGTGCTTACCTTACTTAGGAGGTGATTGAGGAATGTGCATGAGTGTCCTGTCTATCATTGTACAATTATCTCTCTGGCGGTCTGTAGCCTCCTCGGCTTCCCGCACTTCAGTTAAAGCCATCATGAGGAAGACATCATGACGCAATTCCACCCATGGGGCTTCTTCAGTTCAGGAAGGGCAGGTGGCACATGAGGCTGCAGGGCAATGGGAAGATGTGCAATAGAGAGAGAGAACACATGCAGCACCCTCGGCCACTTCACAGCGATTGGGTAAGCTCAAAAATGCCACCAAAACAAATTCAAAATTAATTCTGCTTCAGAAGAAAAGAAGCCTCAACACAATTGATGCTGTTGCCACCTACAGAAGCAATGCAGTAAACCCCGAACCCTGAGGAAAAATGAAAGAAGCTGTGCTACAACCCCAGCCAATAGTGAGCCTATCTGTGAAAAACTGTTGGAGAATTTATCCTCCCCTAGGAGAAATTTGGTGAAATTATCCCCCCAGTTTCTTTGCCCACAAATAGGCTGGAGAAGACCATTTGGAGTGGCCATTTGCGCACAGCTCTATTTCCCACCTTATATAATGGGGGGTGGGGAAGCTGCAGAAAAGCTGAGAAACCACCAAACAATTGGTGGCTGGGGAAAAGGGGGCAGGGCCAGGGGGAGGGAACACGGCTATCTGGGGAACCCCAGAAAGCTGGACTGGGACCCCAGCAAGGCAAAATTTGGCCTTGATAGCCTTTTAAGACAATAGACCAATATTTTTCTTCTGAGCTTGTGGGATAGTCTGGCTGTGTTCACACATGATGCAAACCCTTGATGGTTAGGGTATTTCTGCTAACCACAGTGGCTTTGTGTATCATGCTGGGGGCAGGGGAGAGAAAAACCCACTAAACATACTTCCAGAACCATCCTGGGTAACAACTCCCCTGCAGCAGAGTTAAGGGCTGCCACTGGGGTCGTTTACCATGACATCTGTTGTGCTATCCAGTGGTTAAAATGGCCTCTGGAGGGGTTTACAGGCTGTGACCATAGAGATGGCAGCCTAGAGCTTCTGCTACTTCTGGCAATGCTGTAGCAGCCCGGCACGAACTTTCTCTATTGTTGTCAGAACATCAGAACAGCTGGAGCAGCCAGCCTGTGTGCTTTTGCTGTACATGGGCCACTGGGATTACCGGTGGTGGTGTGGGAAGATAGTTAAGATAACTATGGAGGGGTGTGGTTATGGGAACCACATGGCACTGCATGGTTTCCAGTCATGTGACAGGCATACACATTATGGTTTTGCTAACCCCCCTCCATAGTTACTCTAACCAACCTCTCCTCCCTGCCCCCTCCATGTGTCTGAATGGGCCCTCTGACTTCTTCTTTGGTGACAACCGTTTCCTGCCTTTTACTGTTCCTGTTTTTATTATTATTATTATTATTATTATTATTATTATTAGTGCTTCCGGATAAGGCTTTTATCTTGCAATGATGCTACCTCAAACATGGAATTTTACAGGCAGTCCAGATGTTTTTGTCTTCCATTTGTAACCCCCTGCATTTTCCCACAACTTCTTCCTTCTTACCAGAGAAAATTTGTTAAGGAGGAAAAGACAGAATAGGTGTGTGATGCCTTTTCATTGGTACACTGCTTTTACATGCTGTTCTAAATTTGTAAACTTTATTTTTAAAATTACATTCAAAAGGGACTTTATCAAAAGGCAACCTATATTTGATTATAATAATATAACAATATTCATAATAAGATATAGTTTGATGGTGTAGTAATAGCAGTAACTAGACCATTATAATGATTGCATGGATTTTTATTCCTATTTCTTCTTCCTCTTCTGAAGTTTATTTTGCAACTGTTAGTGAACAGTAGGTTGGAAATGGAATGGAGAAGTCCCTCCGGTATAAAATCTACCTAGCATACTGTTTCAAACCAACTCAAATATAAGATTTGGGGGTGGGGGTTCCTTTGTTTCCAAGTGACAGAAGTCTATTTCTGCAACTAAAGTGTACTTAAAAATACTGGTGAGATTAGTAGACATGAATGTGCTACAGTATGTTTGTACATGAAATAAGAAAACACTTCTGTTATTGATCTTCCCCCTGGAATGTAGCTTCCAATCTGTTTGTTTGCACAGGGCCTTTTGTTAACAGTATGAATTGAAGCACCAGGGGATTCATCCAAAAACTGGCTTTCTGAACTTCATAGTGAGGTTACCAGTACAATAGTAGAGGTCAAAAAGCTACAGGCTTTGACAGAAGTTCATAACAAGTGTAAAGTTTTTTTCTTTTCCTTGGAGCTTAAAGTGATGTACTCTCTTTTTTTGTGTAAAAAAACCATAACCATCTGATGCTATGAGTTGCTTTGCCCAAAGAGTGGCTCATGAGATTGGATGTGCACATTCCAGGATAGCCCCAAAGGTGCATGAAGACATGAAGTTACTTTAGACCTGTTTTTTTACCAATGTGGTAGATATTTCATTTATTTATTTATGCCCTATGTTTCCACCAAGAAAATGGTACTTAAGGCAGCTAACAATAATAGGAAGTAAAATGTCATTAATGAACAGCCTTTTTGAGAGCAAGCCCACAATACAATCTCAAAATTCCAAATGTGCCTACCAATCCAAAAAGGTTGGGGACCCCTCCCTTACACTGTGATACCAATGGCCCATCTAGCCCAGAACAGTAGCAGTGTCTCTCCAAGATCTGAGGTCAGATGTTTTCCCTGACCCTGAAATCACTGCAGTTGGAGCTGTTGGATTGAATCCAGGACCTTCTACCAAGTTATTGTCAGGGTGGAAACTGAGCCCAGAGAGCCCCAGAGCAGTTCTGATTCTGAGAAGGAACAGCCATCCGTGGGAGTGGAGCCAGCTCATCACTCACAGGCTCAGCACCTAGCAGAGATTCCTCCTGCCGGCATTCCAGAGATAGATAGTGACCCGGGTAGTGAGGGAGTGCGGGAGGGGGCCTTCTTAGACGCTCAACGCAGATGCAAAGAGTGATGAGTGATGGAGGGAGTGGAAAGGAGGTGTAGCACCCATTTGGCGCGCAAGCAACGGCCGCCTCCCATGGACCCAAGGGAAAGAGGGAGGATCTCTCCCTAGCCCATAAGTTCTGGGTCTTCAAGTGACTCTCTTTCAAATGGGGATCAACTGCCTGCCTGAAGCGTAGTCCACGCTGCTGTTTCTTTGCTTTAGCCGCTGCTGGTGATCAGCACCTGAAAGAGTCATTAAGCTGTAATGGAATTAAAGCTTTGAAAAGAATTCCCTTTTGTCTGTGTCTTGAGTTGGCTATTGGAATCTACTGAGAGAGGCCCCCTAGGTGTTCCTGTCAGCTATTACTCTTCCATTGGTAGTACCAATGGGAGGTTTGTAATGCAAATACCAGCTTCTGCAAGGTGATTTTTACCTGGACAGTGAAATAGAGAGTTCATCTCCCCTTCCCTGCTCCCCACAGTCTCAAAGATGCTTAGGGTACCCCACAGCTGTTATTTAAATAAGCAAAAAAAAGTTATTCATACAATTAACATCTTGTTCGGCACTGAGAGTTTTCCATTGGACACTGAGAGGTCTTAACCCTGGTACCCACCAATCTGATCCTTTTTGTTGGTGGGCCAGAGAGCAGAGCCTCTGTGGCTGATCTCAAAGCCTGGGCAGGTTAAGAACATAAGAGCCTGCTGGATCAGACCAAAGGCCAATTGAGTCCATCACCCATTTTCCCACAGTGGTCAAACAGATGCCTATGGGAAGCCATAGCAGGACACCAGGGCAATAGCTTTCTCCTGCTGTTGTTCCCCAGTGACTTGTATTCAGAGGCATACTGCCTCAGATCCTGGAAGGATTGCTGTGTGGAATCCTGCCCCCTATTTGGGGGGATTTTTTTTCTCTCTCCCTGTGAAAGAGGCTTTATTTTTCTGCCTCTTTTGCAGGCAGGGGGAGAATTTTGAATAATTTTTACCTTGGGAGAGTGACTGGGTTTCCGCCTACCTTTTTAAGTTTGGGAGGTGCCTGAAGGATCTTCTTTCTATTTTTTTTTTTTAGTTTTCGTTTTTAACTTGAAAAATGCCCCCAGCACGAGACTCTACAGAAAGGCTTCTCCAGCCCAGCAGCACTTCTTGAACTCCTATGAGACCACTTGACCAGGATCTCTCCAACAGGCAGGCATTCAGGAAAATCTCCCAGCTTGAAGAAGCTTCTTTGCAAAGAGTCCTGGGCAAACAGGAACAGATGTGAGTTTGGAGCTTTAGAAAAATGTGTATCTCGCTTGGTCTGTGTTGTTGCGAAGAAGAACAGGACTTTTCTAAAGCTTTAAAAGCCCCATTTAATTTATTCTTATGATGCAGTGAAGCTTCTCAAGTCAGGGAGCGCTTCCTGAATGCCTATAAGAGAGGGAGAGGTCATGTGTTCTCATCGGAGTTGCCAGGCTGGAGAAGCTTCTCTATAGAGTTCTGGGTTGCTCAAAGTGCAGGGGGTGTTTTTAAAGTAAGAATGAATGAATAGAAAAATAGAAAAATAAAAACAAGACACCTCAGCTACACTTAAAAGTGTAAGCAGAAATCCTGCACTCCTCCCCAAGGAGAACATTATCAGCATTCTCACCTTCCCAGCCTCTTTTGCCAGAGTTTTCATACACACACACTGCAAAAAATGGAAGAATCATTTTTTTCAGCACAGCAGTAGTATATAGAGTGGCTTGCATAAATATTCACACACACCCCTTTGACTTTTCCACATTTTGTTGTGTTACAACCTGGAATTAAAATGGATTTTTAATTAGGATTTCTTGTCACTGATCTACAAAAAATAGTCCATAATGTTGAAGTGGGGAAAATCTACATATTTTACAAATGATTTACAAATAAAAAACTGAAAAGTCTGGATTGCATAAACATATACCCCCTTTGTTGTGACACCCCTAAATGAGCTCTGGTGCAACCAACAGCCTTCAGAAGTCAAATAATTAGTTGCATGGTATCCACCTGTGTGCAGTTCAAGTGTCACTTGATCTCAGATTAAATACACCTGTTTCTGGAAGGCCCCAAAGTTTGTTGTAGAGCCTATCTAAACAAACAACATCATGAAGAAGACCAAGGAGCTTTCAAAACAAGTCTGGGAGAAAGTTCTGGAGAAACATCAGTCAGGGCTGGGTTATTAAAAACAAACAAATCTCAAACTACAAACACCCCCCACAGCACCATGAAATCCATTATTACAAAATGGTAGGGATGGCGGAGAATTTCTCCACGAATCTCTGGGAGGCTGAATGCCAACGCATTTGGCACACCAAAATTGGTGGTGAAATTCTCCACCGGCCCCCCGCCCCCCCCCCCCCCCCGGGATGGGACTTACCTCGTGCGAATGTCCCTCCCGGCGGCAGGTCCCGGCGGCGTTTCGGCTGCATTTCGGTGGGGGCGGCGGCGGCGGCCGGTCTTCTGACTGGCTGCCGCCGCCGCCATTGCAAAATAAAAAAGGAAAGTAAAAACACACACACACGTGATAGGCTACGTAATGATTTATGTAGCCTATCATGGCTAGATATCCAAAGTCAGCCATGATAGGCTACGTAAATCGTCACGTAGCCTATCACGGGTGACTTTGGGGGGAAAAAAAAGGGCGTACGTAAATGGCGGCGCCCATGGGATGCCGCCATTTGCGTTCCTTAGTTTGGCATGTCTAGTCTACATAAAGATTTATGTAGACTACGGTGAAAATAAGGGCAATGCAAATAGCATTCCCTTATTTTCGCTGTAGTCTACGTAAATCTTTACGTAGACTAGACGTGCCAAACTAAGGAACGCAAATGGCGGCGCCCCATGGGCGCCGCCATTTACGTATGCCCTTTTTTTTCCCCCCAAAGTCACCCGTGATAGGCTACGTGACGATTTACGTAGCCTATCACGGCTGACTTTGGAAATCTAGCCGTGATAGACTACGTAAATCATTACGTAGCCTATCACGGGTGTGTGTGTTGTTGTTTTTTTACTTTACTTTTTTTTTCGCGGCTGGGTAGACGGGGCGCTCCTCCCCGGCCTGAATTTCGGTGGCGTGGGATGGGGTGCCTCCCCCCCAGCCTGAACTTCAGGGGGAGAACCGAAGCGCCTCCCCCCCACCGCAAAGCAAGCTGCGGGACCGGGTTAGTCCCTTTCGTCCATCCCTACAAAATGGAAAGAATATGGCATAACCACCACTCTGCCTAAAGAAGGCTATCCACCAAAACTCAGTGACTGGGTTAGGAGGGCATTAGTCAGAAAAGCAACCAAGAGGTCACTGGTAACTCTGAAGGAGCTGGAGATATCCACAGCTGAGATGGGAGAAACTGTCCATGGTACAACTATCACCCGGATGGTCCACAAAGCTGGGCTTTGTGAAAGAGTGGCAAGAAGAAAGCCATTGCTGGAAAAAAAACTTCATATGAAATTGCATTTGGATTTTGCCAAAAGGCATGTAGGAGACATAGCAAACTTGTGGGAAAAGGTTCTCTGATCTGCTGAGACCAAAACTGAACTTTTTGGCCTTACCACAAAACACTATGTGTGGCGCAAAGCCAACAGTGCTCATCGCCCTGAGAACACCATCCTCACAGTGAAACATGGTGGCGGCAGCAGCAGCAGCATCTTGTGGGGATACTTTGCATTGGCTAGGACTGGGAAATTGGTCAGATTGAGCACAAGATGGATGGAGCCAAATACAGGGCAATTCTAGGGATGGCGGAGAATTTCTCCCCGAAACTTCGGGGGGCTGAGCGTCAACGTGTTTGGCCCCCTGAACAAGTTTCGGGGAGAAATCCTCCGAACCCCCCCCCCCGCCCCCCACACACACCCCCGGGATGGGACTTACCTTCACTGAATGTCCCTCCCGGTGGCGGGTCCGGCCAGCGGTTCGGTGGGTGTTCGAGTGGGGTGGGAGCGGCAGCCGGTCTTTCGACCGGCTGCCGCCACCGCCATTGCAATCAAAGAAAAAAAAAAAACGCCCCGTGATAGGCTACGTGACGATTCACGTAGCCTATCATGGCTAGATTTGCAAAGTCAGCCGTGATAGGCTACGTCAATCGTCACGTAGCCTATCACGGGTGACTTAAAAAAAAAAAAAAGCGCGTACGGATAATGGTGGCCCCCATAGGGAGCCACCATTCCCCTTCCTTTTTTGGTCGCTGTAGTCTACGTAAACATTTACGTAGACTACAGCGACTAAATAAGGAACGCGAATGGTGGCTCCCTATGGGGACCGCCATTAGCGTACACGCTTTTTTTTTTTTTAAAGTCACCCGTGATAGGCTACGTGATGATTGACGTAGCCTATCACAGCTGACTTTGCAGATCTAGCCGTGATAGGCTACGTGAATCGTCACGTAGCCTATCAGGGGGCGTTTTTAAAAAAAAACAAAAAAAACTTTCGCGTTCGCGGCCGGGCGAGGCGGGAAGCCTCCCCCCCAGTCTGAACTTCACGGGGGGAGCAGCGAAGCGCCTCCCCCCCACCGCGAACGTCCTTCGACGACAGGTAAGGGACTTTCGTCCACCCCTAGGCAATTCTAGAGGAAAAACCTGTTTCAGTCTGCAAAGGATCTGGGACTGGGGCAGAGGTTCACCTTCCAGCAGGGCAATGACTCTGAACACACAGCCAAAGTCACACTGGAGTGGTTTAAAAGCAACAACCTGCATGTCTTAGAATGGCCCAGGCAAAGCCCAGACCTCAATCTGATGGAGAATCTGTGGCAAGATTTGAAAACTGCTGTTCACCAACAGTCCCCATCCAATCTGACAGAGCTTGAGCAATTCTGCCAAGAAGAATGGGCAAAAACTGTAGGATCCAGATACGCAAAGCTGGTAGAGGCTTACCCCCAAAAGACTCACAGCTGTAATTGCTGCCAAAGGTGCTTCTACCAAGTATTTACTCAGGGGTGGGGGGGAATACTTATGAAACCAACCATTGCCAGCTTGCTTTTGTTTGATTAAGTTTTGTGCCACAATAAAAATATTCTGCACCTTCAAAGTGTTAAGTATGTTGCGTAAATCAAATGGTAAAAATGCCAATTAAATCCATTTTAATTCGAGGTTGTAACGAGGTTGTAAATGTGGAAAAGTCAAAGAGGTGAATGCGTATGCAAGGCATTTTAGCCACCATGAATAGTAGCCATCATGAATATGTTCACATGGATGTAGGTCAGGGTGTTGAACCTCAGACCCATGGGCCCACCTGGGGCCCCAATCCAGCCTCCCAGATGGCTATGCCTTTTCCCCCCAACTGCCAACTCATTTCCTGGCTTTTCTACAGTTTTTGCCCTATTCTAAAAGGTTGAAATGCCTCTCCTAAGGTTTCGTTACTAACAGTAACTACGCCTCTTCCTTTAAGCTTAAATATGCTGGTATGTTTTTGTTTTGGTTCCACCCAGCCCCTTTTGCCTTCAGCCCCCCCCCCCCACTAGGATGTGGCCCCCAAGAGCTCATGTGTTGTAGGGATTTTTTTTTTCTGCCCAAACATGCATAAGATTGCACCCTGCGAGTGATATCCTGCACCTTGTCTAAATCTTCCCTGCTTCTGGGCATGGGAAAGCTCTTTTCTAGTTTCTATAGCCCAACTTTTAAAACACAAGTACCTTTTCCCCTTTATTTCAATATAACATTTTGGTCTTTGTAGTTTTTTAAAAATTGTTTAAATGCTCTCCAGACAACTGGATTTCTAGCCGGGATTAAGTTAGGGTTCCCCATTAGGTCTGGACCAGAAAGCTTGGGGTTACTCTTGGTTAACAAGCCATGATAATAAACCATATCTTGACTATTTTTTCTGGCTTGCTAACTGACATAAAGCCAGTTCCCCAGTTTAGACATTACAGGGAAATCTGGTTTAAAACAAGCCATAAGCAAAGCACTAAAATGGCACATCAAGAGAGGAGGGGGAAGGGCAAGTGAGGAGTATTCAGTGGGGACACTTGTTCCCCATTTCAAAAGCTGGAGTTTATGAAGTCTGGAACAAGTGTGTGTGTGTGTGTGTGTGTGTGCGCGCGCGCACTTTAAATGTGACAAAAGGATAAAGAAATACATGTTGACTAGGTAGCCTTCTATTCTAACATGAGGAGTTTAATTGTTTTATAAGACAATAGTAATGGTGCCTTTGCATATGCTCTATTCTGGTTGGGTTTACCAAGCATCTTGCCATCATGTTCTTTGGCTCTTGAGACTGGGAGTGGATTTGGAAGTCAGAGGCTCAAAAAATTGTAGACTGGAGGGAAGATATGGCTGGTGACTGCAAACTGACTCCTCAAGTTCAGGAAAGACAGATCAGATTATTATAGTACTCCTCCCATCCTTTGATTGGAGACATAAACATGCAATGCAATAAACCTTTGTGTGTTCCTTTTATATGCCATGTAATTTCTCAAGAAAACACCAATCACCAATAATTTAATTGCTTATACATAGGAGGTAAGTAGCCATAATGGGGATGTGGCCAGCCAGATGAGATGGGGCTTCCTTCTCAGATGTCTGGGCTCAAGACTTGGAAGCTGGGAGCAGGGCTAGCCTGGCTTGTGATGTTGGGGGCAGGGCCAACAAGGCAAATCTACTCAGTGTTCTGCATGTGCCCCCTGCTTGGGTCTCCATTCCAATCAATGTAGAGACAGTGACACAATGCATGAAAAACAAACAAACAAAATGAATGAAAGAGCAACAAATGAAAAATGCAATGAATTATAGCAAGGCTCACCAAGTATTTTGAGTTGGTGGGCACATTTGGAATTTTGAGAGATTGTCACAGGCACTCTCACAAAATGGCTGAGATGGGGGACTTGCCCATTGATAAAATGGCCACAATGTTGGACATGGCCAGTCACAAAACACACACTTCCCAGAAGGCAAACATGTGATGCTAAAAGAAAAGCAACTTGCCCAAGAACCCAAGTACAAGGTCAAGGTAGAGCCTGAGCTCCAGAACACAAAACCACTCTTTCAAATAGCAGATATTTGCTCTAACACTCATTTGCACCCAGAGGCATTCTTGGAAATAAAAATGGTGCTGACAGCCAGCACTTGGCTTTGTAATATTTTTTTTCTTTTCTTTAATCTAAAAAATATTTTACAAGTAAGAATCAGGAGGGGCAGGACACTTGGCAGGCATGAAGAGAGATGATCATGGGGAGATTGGTGCCCACACTACATTAGAGGTCCCCAAATTATGAATGGAAAATGAAATAAATGGAGCAGGCAGGAAAACGAATGGAACAATGAGAATTTCTCCACCTACTAAGCACTGGGGGAGAAAGACCCATGACTAGGGATGGACAGGTCCCCCCCATCCTGCTTCTCCAGGTACCTGCCAAGCTCCTGCCCCTGTTCGCAAGCCCCCAGACCCGCTCCTCACTCTTGCTGAGCCACCTCCACCTACCTGGAGCCATTCCCAATTGCCCTACATTCCTGTGGTTGCCTTTTCACAAAAAAAAAAAATTAAAATTAAAAATGGAGCCTTGGGGACTTCCCTAAATTGAATATTGCACACAGAGCCACCATAAAGGCCCATCTATACAATATTGCAGGCATAAAAGGCCCATTTATGCTTGTAATATTGCATAGATGGGGCCTTTAGAGCCACTATGCATGCAATATTAGATTCACAGTTGTTTCTGAGGCACCGTGTGTGTGTGTGTGTGTGTGTGTGTGTGTGTGTGGCAAAATGGCAACCTCAAGAACATTGGCTGCTTGGGAATGGCTCCAGGTAGGTGCGGGCAGCTCGGCAAGCATTGAGGCAGGGGACACAAATGGGGGCAGCAGCTCGGTGGGCATAGCATGGAGGTATGAGTGGAGGGGAGTCTACCAGACTCACCCAAGCACCCCCACCCTCCCTACCCACAACTAATCTCACCAAGCAAACCATGGAGCTGATTTGAAGATCTATTATATGGCAGTGATAGTGGCAAAGAAATCTTACTTCTCTGACACCGACAATCTCGGTAGTTAAGAGCTTAACACGTAATGTCCCTTGAACATGGTTAATATTGGGATGAATACATCTGCTCAACCTGCAGCCCACCCCTAGGCCTTGTTCTCAAAGTAATACACTTCTGATTCGGAAGGTTCAGTGGAACATAAGGATGGCACAGGTGCCCGCTTAGGGCTCAAAGCCCAACGTGAAATCACCAACTTGCCCCCCGGAGCACCAGTCCAAGAGCCCCAGCACTTGCCCAGCTCGGTGTATGCTGAGCACAGGCACCTGGTCATAGAATCATAGAATAGTAGGGTTGGAAGGGTCCTACAAGGCCATCGAATCCAACCCCCCGCTCAATGCAGGGTCCCTCATCGAGCACCATTTCCCACTCAAATGGCTGCTCATTCTTTTCTGTAAGATTCTCATCTAGACAAATGGGGGCCTTAAAAGGGCAATGTCTGCAACATTACAGTTATAGATACTTGTAATGTTGTGGACATTGCCCCTTTCAGGCCCCCATTTGCGTAGATGGGATACTTACAGAAAAGAACAAGCAACCATTTGAGTGGGAAGTGGTGCTGGTGCAGACGCCCGCATGTCACTGCTGAGCACCCCAAACTGCCCAGCAGCTCTCCCCCACACCACTCATCTGGGCTGGGTGGGGGTTTGGCAAGGGCTGTGCAGGGCGGACGCAGGGTAGTCCATCCATCCCTACCAAAACAGCATTCTTTAGTGATATTTACATGAGAGGAAATTAATTCCTGGGGAGCCACACACTAGACTGCCGGGCTCCAAAGAGAACAGAGAAGAGGCTGCACCCAGGCCTCCAGAAAGGAAAGAGGAAGTAACAGCTGCAGGCATCTCAAAGATATACCCACATGCACACATCACATAGCCTGTTCCAGATTAGCTGCTAGTCTGCTAATTGGGGAGAGAGCATCTCACCTGTGTGCTTAAAGAGCTTAACTGTCTTCTGGTTCATGAGTACAATACAAATTCAATGTGCCTGGAGCTTACATTTAAAACCTTGCACAGCTTGACACCTGGATACTTGAGGGAATGTGTTCTCCCACATCTACCCACCTGCACACTATAAACTTCCTCAGAGGTTGTCTCTGAGTGCTCCCACAGTATGAGCTGAATTTAAAAGCAGCATAGAAATAGTTTGTTATTTGTTGCTTTATAATGCTTCTCTACCACTTATCATAATAAAATCTCTAAGTGGTTCACATTAAAATTCATATATAATCCAGCAGAAAACCAATATAAAATAATAAAACAATTAAAAACATTACAGCAAAGACAATAAAACAGAGCAGGGTCATGGTCCATTATAGGGCGGGGAAAGCCCTGTGCAAAGAAACATATTTCCAAATGGAATTTGAAGCTTGCCATCATTTTTGCCCAGGCATGGCCCATTGGCTGGGGCATGGAGGGTGCTGGGCTATCTCCCACTTCCCTCCTCTGCCTCTTCCAGTCTCCCCAGACCAAAACGAAACTGGGTTTCCCAAAGTGGCATGGAAGCACTCCACATATCCTTCTCTCGCTTCTTCCTATTGCAGGCTGGGGAAAATACTGGAGATACATGATGCCTGTGCATGTCCAGAACATTCCCCCAGCAGCACCAATCAGAAAGCAGCAGAGTGGGGAGGGGCAGGGAGGCAGCTGCAAGTTCCTTCAGCTTGCATGCGCACCAGTTGAAAAGGCTTTTCATGAAGGGCATTCTGTCAGAACCATCCTCCAAAATGGGCATTTTGTAAAATTATAATTCTAGGCTGAGCCAAACATCTAAAACCCCATCTTTCCCTACAGATGGGTTGGAATGGCCATTAGCAGGGGCCACACGGACCAATAGGAGAAAAGCAAGCTGATGCTGGGATGGCTGCTGATCACTTGACACTCAGTCTTGGGAGGATGGGAGGAAGCGGCCCAGCAGCAACGGTGGTTTGCCATGAGGGCTGAAGAGGGATTGGGGGAGTTTGCTGCATAGGCAATGTAGGAGGAAGGAGAGAGGGAGGAGGAAATAAAGGGAAACTTTTTTCTTTTGCAGCTGGGGGAAGAGGCTAATAAATTGGGGGCTGGGGGAGGGGGAGTGAGTTCAGCGACCATCAGCCAGACAGACACGGCCACTCCACAAGGATTCTAGATCTAAAAGATAGGCAATGGTTCACTGTTTGGTGGTTGGGGTGTCATTCCCGCCCTTACAGTGCAATCCTATATATGCAATCCAGAGAGCTTCAGCTATTGGACAGTATAGAAATGTAATGAATGAATGAATGAATGAATGAATATGCCTACTCAAAAGTAAGTCCTATAGAGTTCCCTGGGACTTGTGTCCCAGTGAAGTCAGTATAGGATTGCAGCCTTGATCTCTTTCCTGGCTTTTATTTCTCTCTCTCTCTCTCTCTCTCTCTCTCTCTCTCTCTCTCTCTCTTAGTTTGGATTGCATTTGACTGTTTCTTGACCTGATAAAGAGGGGAGACTGAATGAGTTAGTGTGCTTCTTGGACTGTGTGTATTCTCTTGTTCTATGTGAATGTAAAATGAATTGAGAGAGACAGAAGCAGCCAGGAGGTAGACTGGGGTTTGTTTTTCCTTTCCTTTCCTTTCCTTTCCTTTCCTTTCCTTTCCTTTCCTTTCCTTTCCTTTCCTTTCCTACTTTTAATTGTTTTCTGAATGTGTGGATGTGTGCAACCCTCCACTTTCAGCCCATGATCTTGAAGTTAATTGCCATGTTTTTGCTCAGTGGGTAGCTGCTGAAGCAGAAAATGCTGACTTCCAGATTACTCCCCTCTTATCCAGAAACAAACACAAAGTCTAGTGCATGACTGGCTACATGGGTGGGCCCAGTTGGAATAGGGTGCAGCTCCCAGGAAGCCATAGTCTCCATGAAGTCCCGAGGTACCCCTGTGAGGTCGGCCTCTGAATGTACATTGAAGTCCCCCAACACCAATAAGTTATGGGACTGCACATGCACATCAGAGACCACCTTGGCCAGGGAGTCAGTCATGCAGCGGGGTGGACGGTACACAACCAGAATCCCCAGACTGCCCTTCGGGCCCAACCACCAGTACATGCACTCAGCAACCTTGGTCTCCCAGAGAGGGGGTCTGGTGAAGACCAAGGACTCCCAGTAGATAACAGCCACTCCCCCTCCCCAATCCCTCGGCTGCTGTGCATATGAAAATCCAGCTGGACACATGGCCGCCAAAATTGGAGCAGCAGTCTCAGCCAGCCAGGTCTCCATAATACATGCCAGGTCTGCACCCTCGTCCAGGATCATGTCATGGATGAGGGAGGTTTTCTGGGTAACAGATCTGGCATTGCAGAGCAGCAAACGAAGGCCAGAAGATGGAGTCATGCCTCCCCCAGCCATCCTTTGGCTCTGGACAGGCCCGGAGCAGGGGACAGATATTACACATCTCTCCCTTGTTCCCCTTACCTGGCATGGCCTGCCCCTAGCGCTCCGCCAGCGCCTGCTGCCCAGCCTCTGTATAGTCTGGCCCCCAACACTCCCCCCACTGCCTCCATCAGGTGGACACATGCCCCCTCGGTCCCTCCTATCAGGCAGGCTACCCACTCCTAAAAACACAACAGAATCCCCCCAAAACCCACCCCCCACCAACAGTTAAACAAAATCAAAATTATACAAAACAGAAAACATGCTTTCTGAAAAGCATGCATGTGTAAATCATTGATATACTGTATTAATAAACTGTTCATTGTATTTTGGAGTTGATTGTACTTCTCGTCAGTAGTGTCATTAGGGCAGGATTTGGGGGCAGAGGTCCAGGGCCCACTCAGCAGAAAGATCAGGAGAGTTCATAGATACAGCAGGACTCGCTTACCACATTTTGATGTAAGTGAAGCAATACACATTTCCATCCAAAGAGGCCCCATCCTATAACACCATTAAGTCCAGAGTCTCAAATTACTTCAGTGCACTTCTGGTTGATTCAGCTTGTGTCATCTAGAGGATGCACTTTAATAGTGTCATCTCTGCATGCACTTTAAGAGTTTCTGCTTTTGGCTCACTTGAGGTCTAAATGGTGCATTGGGGTGGGGTGGGGATAAATATGTGTAAATGGCACTCTGCTTTATCAGCGAGCTTACAAAAGCATACAACCACTGCCCATCTTAGATGGACAGAACCCTTCACCATCTGGTTCCATCCCCTTATCTCAGTGTCTGAGTCTCTGGAGACCTGGCAACTGTGCCCTGGCATACATAAACTCTCAAGATCAAAGTTCGTAAATATTTACGTAGGCTAGAACAGCGAAAAATAGGGAACGCAAATGGTGGCCGCCATAGCCGCTGCCATTTGCATACGCTGGGGTTTTTTGGGGGGGTTAGCCGTGATAGGCTACTTAAATACTTACGTAGCCTATCACAGCAGCCTGGCTGGATGCAAATGGTGGCCGCTACAGCGGCCGTCATTTGCGTCTGCACCAGCCTGTCCGCGGCCGGAAATCTCGCTGTGGACGGCCCTGGCCGGCTGCTCCGCGGAGCCGCCACGGAGCGGAGCCGTCCGGGCAGGATTCTGGGGGGGAGGACCGGATTGCCTACCCCCCCATCGAGGATTCCAGGGGGAGGGACAGAGTGCCTCCCCCCCCACCGCGAATCAATCCGTGAAAAGGTAAGTGAGTTTCATACATCCCTAGGAACAGGCAGAGAGACAGACAACATTTTTACACCAGGCTAAAATCCCACAAATTTACCAGGGCTTCCTGTTTCCATGTTAAATGCAGAATCATGATGGGCTCCCTTTACACGTGTCCCCCCCACTTTCCCCCTTATCAGCATATTCTATATGTTTCATTTTACAGCCACTAGATGGTGCTGTGGTCTAGCGCCCCTTATTAAGTCACATCCTCTTTTCACGAGGAAACTCCATGCGCTGCAATTTGATAGCTCATTATCTCCGATCTTTTAAAAAATGGGATAAAGGTCATTTAGTGCAGGAGACGCCCTGGAGGTTGATGATGTCATGTAAAGGGCCTGCAAACTTCCATGAGTAACCAATCTCAATCATAGGATAAAGCCCCGTGTGGACAAGCCCAGAATGAAGGGGGGAGAGAGAGAGAGAGAGAGAGAGAGAGATGCTGGCAGTGAACTCTAGAAGTAATTTGGGGGGCAGGTATTTGACTCTGGGAATCTTATGTGGGCAGTGGATTTGTTGTTTGTGGAAGTGCTTAAGCTTTTGTCTCCACCTATGCTCTACTTGTATATGAGTAACTAAATCAAATATCACAAAAGCACCATAAGTCTCCAGTGATCTCTCCTTCCAAAAGAAGGCAAACCTGGGTAAGCACTGCCCAAAAAAGTAATCCCCACTCAGCGAAGTGAGAAGCTCACAAAGCAACCGGAGCCTGGACAACGTAGAGATAGAGAACACACTCCCCATTCTAAGGGCTACTGGTGACATTCATCTTCATTCCTTCCTGCCCAGATTTTCAAGCTGATTTCTTCTACCACCCTGGACTGAATCTGCAAAGCTTGCAGCAATAGTATAAGACTTATAAGTATTCAACAGCAAACTCATTGGAAAATGATATTCCCTGGCCTGGGTCAATCAACCAAATGATAGAAGGCTGGATTTCCATGTGCCAGACTCACCCAGATCCATGCTTGCCAGGTCTGTGCAAGAGAAAGAGGAGAGGATCTGATAGGTTTAAATTTTGATAAAAATTAAAAGGATGAAAACCTAGGACAGTTATTATTTTCCCTGAAAAAGAGCAGAGAAAATTGGGTCTGTCCCAGGCAAAAGGGGACAGTTGGAACGTACATGGTCACAAGAACCTAAGAAGAACCATGCTGGATCAGACCAAAGGTTCATCTGGTCCTGCTTGTTCTTTTCAACAGCAGCCTCTAGGATGCCCACAAACCACTGACGACTCCTCCTCTGGTTTGTTCCCACCACCTGATGTGCTTCCCCTGGGCATGGGAATTTCTACTTAAACAATCATAGGTGACTAATGAAGGCTGACTGATAGTCATCTTCTGTGTTACAAATTTCATAAGAGCCAAGTAGCAAATAATAATGAGGAGGGGGATACAACCAATGAAATGGAATTGCAATGGGACAGCCGAGGACTGAGGACCATTTAAGGTTTAGAGACTGTGAGCCAGAAAGCCAGGCAAGAGGGCATGAGCTTGTCAGGTCTGGGCTCTAAGAAAGCACCTGCTAGGGATGTACAGATTGTACATTCCCCCGAAATGCACATTTTCATGCTTTAGCCTGGGGGGGGGGGATGCCCATTTTTGGCCTGGGTATTTGGTGTATTTTTCTATGATGGAATTTGCACAAAATTCAAGAAAGTTAGAAAACAGGCCCACACATCCTCAGAATCCACCTGACAGGGGAAAGGCCAGTCCACTGTGGAATCCGGAGGATGGATTCATAAAAATCTGAACTCATTTGGTTCCATTTCAGATTTCTTTGACATCCCTAGCACCTGCCACCTGCACCTTTCATAGGTTCATAAGATTCATAGAAGTAAAGAAAAAAATGCTTCTCCTTCCACTACAGGCTGGCCACCTCAAGGGTTGGGGAAAACCGTTGCCAAACCAGGTGCTGGGGAGGCACAGAAGCCACATAGACTGAAGGGGAGCCAAACTGAGTTAAAAAAAAGAAGCCAAAATGTAAATAACACCTTGCCTGAGATGGTACAGACAATTGTTTAAAGAGACAGAGAGGCATGAAAGGAAAGTTTTTATCAAAGATGAATTGAAATGAAATTCTAACCCATCCCAAGAGAGGAAACAGCATTAGAGAGGGAAAGGGGATGGACTAGAGTACACATATTACATTTCCCACAGCAACACGGTTAGATGGAGACTTTTCCTCAAGGGTGAAAAGTCACTAGCTCCCTGGTGAACTAGTCATTCATATATTTCTCTTTGCCTCTTGGATTCCTCTGCCATCACAGCTAATTGGCTGATTGGTTCCTCCCCTACGGTGCTACCTCACAGGTGACAAGTCATAGATCTCCTGGCTAGGGATGGTGCGGGAGTGGAGTCTGACAGACCTCGCTCACTGAGCCCTAGGGCACTGACAAACCAGAGACACCCTGGAGCTTGGCAAGCAGCTGAGAGCACCATGGCATTCCAGCACTGACACCCTGGCCTCCTCAGGAGGAGGCTAGGGTGAGAGTGCTAGGGGCTGGCTGCACTGGAACCCATCTTGCCTCCTCTGACTGTCCAGGGCTTCCTTAACAGCTGGCATGGGGAGGAAGGGCCCTGGCAGCACCCTTCCACTGTCACCCTGACCTCCTTGAGAGGAGCACAAGGGCTCAACGGCCAGAGTCCTTGGCGCAGAGAGAAGGGGAGGCGTGCTTAGAGGGGGGGCAGTATGGAGGCTTGCCGAGTGGGTCCACGCCACACAAGCTTGGGGGCAGCTTGTTGAGCTTCCCCCACCCCAGACAGAGATGGGTCCATCCATCCTACTCCTGACTCCCCTTGTCTGGTAGCCCAGATCACAGCAGCTA
This sequence comes from Heloderma suspectum, assembly GCF_057233095.1. Classification (NCBI taxonomy): domain Eukaryota; kingdom Metazoa; phylum Chordata; class Lepidosauria; order Squamata; family Helodermatidae; genus Heloderma; species Heloderma suspectum. Next base: position 180,231,581 of record NC_139461.1, read on the forward strand.
ACCCACCACTAAAGCTAACAACAAGGCGAAGCTAAAGAGGCCCTCTTGAGAGTGAGCTGCTACTGGGAAAGCAAGAGAGGGAGATGATACTCTACACACACAGTGATTGGACGCCACCTGTGGCCCTCGGGCCTTGCAGGGAAGAACACGGCCCTAGTTCTTAGGTAACAAGATGTAGTTCATTGTATATAAACATCCAGAAAAAAAAGGCTGTGATGGGAGAAGACAGGCAGTTGCATGCCTCAGATTCTCCTTGAGCCTCCTGTGGCACAGCAGGATTGAAAACAACAACTGGGTTCTGTTCAAACTCTCCAAGGCAGTACAAAAATAGAGTGTAGTGGTAAAAATAGGAAGGGAAAAGCATTCCTGCTAAGCAACCCTGTCTTCACCAAAATAATTCCTTAAAAAAAAAAAAAAAAAGACTTGGTTTTGGGGGAGGGTTGTTGTTGATTTGGGGCTCATAAAAGAGAGGCAAAGCAGTGTCAACCACAAGGATGGAATTTGGTTTTCCTGCCATGGATGCTTGCTGTGTGCAGAAAGATGCAGGGCACACAAGAGGGATGTGTGCATCTTTTGGGTGTAGGTTCCTAATCTTGGTGGGTGCTGCTGACATTCAATGCATTGTTCCTATGGTGGGTTTGCCTGCCAATGCTTCCTGTATTCCTTTTACCTAAGAGGGCTCAGGACAGCCAGTCAATAGGTGTACCATGAGTCTTCATTAGACTGGAACCCAGCATGGCTTTTCCTATGCTTGCTGACTGGAGGTGGGAACTACTCCTTTGGTCTATGCCAATAGAAGATGACATTTCCAACCTCTTTTTCCAGTCATCTACTAACTCACCCACTCAGTCAAGATGGAGACTGTGTGTGTGAGTCAAGCTGCTCAAAATGGCCAGGAAATGTGCTGTCTTGTCAATGGAAAGAGATATTGCATATAGATCAGAGCTGTTCTGCGTAGCACTTGGCCAACACTTTCTTCATAGCTTTCCCAACCATTCTCATACAAGCTGATGCAAAAGAAATTGCTGGGGGGGGGGGAAATCAAAGGAGAAAGAAAATGTCAGTTAAATTCTCATGAGTGGGGTCTGGGGATTACCTTAGCCCCTTACCTTAGCATTGAGGGGACCAAGCAGTCTGTGTGGAGTGTCTTGTATTTCATTCTACAATCACCTTTCCAGGCTTGTAGTGGGGCTGTTGAACCTCTTTCAGTGTGAGGGCCAAATTCCACTTTGGAGAAGCTCTTAGGGGCCACATTCCAGTGGTGGGCAGGGCTGAATGCAAAGGGGGTAGGGCCAATGGCAAAAGGGGTGAACCCAAAATACCAGCATATTTGAGTTTATGTCACGTTCCCCAGCGTGGACCCATCATCTGGCTCCAAAGAGGACTCAGGGGCAGAGGAGACACCCTTCATTAATCCAGTCCTCACTAGGCCAGGGCCTCCCAGACCAGAGGACGTGCCTCTTCCTGACTCCTCTGGTTCAGAAGATGTTCCCCCATTACAGCCTTCACCACCCCCACCCAGTAGGAGTCAGCAGCTACAAATCAGGCAGTATCCCTTTAAGAAACAAACTACTTCTCTGAGGGGGTGGAGTTAACTGCAGGTCTTGAGCTGTGGGCCTTTACAAGGCTTCAGAAAGCCTTTGACTGTTGCTGAGTCAACAGTTCTCCTTGCCTGAATCTCAGCTAACTGGGAGCTAGCCAAGGTCCTGGAAGACCCTGCCTGGTCTTGCTTGCCTGGCTATTCAGCACCCTTACACTGGACTGGCTTTGCCTTGCCTGGACTGGCCTTGACCTAACCTGCCAGGTCCTTGCCTGTATGTACCTTGCTAGTTTTAGCCCCTCTGGGTGCCTTGCACCAAGCTGAAGAGGATAGTTTAGAACTCTTATACTGCAGGTAACTAAGCCTTTAGAGAGATATTTCAATGGTTTAGAATGGGGAGGAAATTAACATAAAAGTCAGTAAACCACCAAACAGCCAGGGAGGTGGGGAAGCAGGAACTACCTGGTAATATGGGGAAGGGGTGTGGCCATCTGGGGAAGCTTGAAGAGCTGGATTAGGCCCCCCAGGCCTGAAGTTAAATATCCCTGGTCTGCGGGCTCCCCTGCATGCTGTGCTTCAATTAAATCCCAGGGGAAGATGTCATGATATAACTCCTCTCATCATGGGCGTATTTCAGATCAGGAAGCACAGGCCATTGCAGAGAGTGCAGACAGAGTGCTGGAGATGTGCAATAGAAAGGAGGGGGGGGGAACAACTCGGCACCCTCAGTCACTTTGCAACAATAAGTGCAGCTCATGAACACCACCGAATGTAATTCAAAAGAAATTCTAAAGCACCCTGAGAATAAAGCAGAAAAATGGGAAGCTTATTTTGTGGCAGCAGGGGACTTTGGGAAGTTGGAAAACAGATTTTGGGCCAGCCCTAGAATGTCTTTATGTGCAGCTCTGCTGATACTAGAGCTGTGCACAAATGGCCTCTCAAAAGCCTCCAGCCTATTTGCGGGCAGAGAAGGGGGGGGGCAACTTCACCAAATTTCTCCTAGAAGAGGAGGAATTCCCAGTTTCTCACTGATAGGATTCACTATTGGCAGGGGTTATAGTACAGGTCCTTTCTTTTTTCCTAAGGTTTTTTGGTTTATTGCGCTGCTTCCGTAAGTGGCAACAGCATCAACCGTGTTGAGGCCTCCACTTTTCTGAAGCAGAATTTTGCGGGGGGGGGGAATGGTGGTATTTTTGAGCTTACCTAATAAGTGTGAGGTGGCCCAGGGTGCTGTGTGTGTTTCCTCTCTGTATTACACATCTGTCCATTGCTCTGCAGCATCCCAGGCCACCTGCACTGAAAAGGCCCCATGGGAGGAATTGCCTCATGACGTCTTCCTCATGACGGCTTTAACTGAAGCGCAGGAAGCCGAGGAGGCTACAGGCTGCCAGAGAGATTATTATACCATGACAGACAGGACACTCGGACACACTCCTCAGCCACCTCCTAAGTAAGGTAAGCCTCCAAATCCAACCCATGAGAATTTCTCTGAAAATTCTCCTCCTTTGAATTTCTTTTCAAAAGCAATTTCTTTTCTATCAAATTGAATGAGAATGGTAAAAAAAAAAAAAAAAAAACTGGGAGAAATGTTCAGCACAGCACTAGATGATACAGAGGCAGGCATAATGGTGATGCAGTCCTCCAAGTGTTATTTCACACGTATATGTACATGTACATCACCACATTTATCTGCCCTTGATTGCCATAGTCCTGTTGCCTGGCAGCTAGGTGCATGTTGACTCCATCAAAAACCACTGCATTTGAACTGAGGTGATATGAAAGCTCTATCTATGGTTCTGTCTAGGATGGACTGTTCACATATGAAAGTTATCACTTCATGCTGCAGTCAACAAGTGACTAACTTGCATGGGTGAACCAGACCCAAGCCTGACTGTACTGCTCTTAGTGTCAGTCTATAATAATGCAGCACAAAGTGCTTGGCTCTTTCCCTTTAAGGGCTTCTCCACACAGAGGCTTTTTATCCCACAATTTTACTGCGGCTTCTGCTTCTGGATCCTTTGAAGGATTAAGATGGTCTCCACACTTCCTGGAATTTTTTTTGAGGATTGTTTTTATCTGCGAGTTCTCTTATGTTTCATTATACAGCCACTAGATGGTGCTGTTATGGCACCATTTCCTCTTTACATGCTCAGATTCAACCCAATTCAAAGTACTTCTTTTTATTACCTCATGATCTCCATTTCAAATGAAGCTGCAGAAATGATAGGAAAGCATGGGAGAGGTGCTGGAGGTTGATGACATCATTGTAAAAGGACCCCCAAACTTCCATGACTAACCAATCTCAATCTCAGGATAAAAGCCCCATGTGGAGAAGCCCTTAGATTGTAGGATCTTGTTTTTGAGTGCTTTTCACACCTCAGAATCTCTTCTATGAAAAATGAATATGGTGGGGAAAGGGTTCTAATCAAGCATTTTTACTGATTTTTTTAGTTTGCGAGGTGGTTGGCAATCATAAAACTCTGGATCTATGTTCTGAAATGAAACTGTCCCAAGAACTCTATGCCATATCATTTCCTGAATATGCAGACAAACTGTGGATATGAATCTTGTCAATTCATTACATGTGTCCTTTCTCACCTACAGTACCATTTTGTGAAGGGAATCAGGAATATATCTGGCAGAAGCCCTTTATATAAGTAGCTTCAGTGGGCAGTATCCAACAGGCCCGCTCCACTGCTTCTGCTGCACTCATGGGAATGACTGCTAGTGGAAATGCCCACTATGCCCATACTGGGGCAGGTCAGCAGAGCTCCCTTCTGAGAGCCCCGCTGATGTGCCCTATTCCAGAAATTAGCATTTCTGCTCATTTCTGCTTATTTTTAGACATGCCAAAGCCCTGTTGTGCAAGTGGTTGCTGTCACGAGCACATAGGTGCCATAGGATACTACCCATCAAGGGCCATTATTTTAAATCTATGTCTAATAGCTATGCCTCCCCCTTTTTTAATTCTCTAGAGTACGTGCAGCCCCCCCTCCATGCTAGAGCACCAAGCTGAATCAGTCCCCCTGCACCTACTTAGAGTAAAAAAGAAAAAGAAGTAGTAGCTGCTAGATACATATTTAAATTAATGTCTGTTTGGGCCCTGAGATGATCTAACAGGCACTATATTTGCAAACAAGGGCTAATACATTGTAATTTCTGCTCTTCGGAAACAGCAGCACATCTGAGTTTATTCTGCATATGGTATTAATCTCTTATATCCCTTTTCAGATTGGATCTCTGTAGTTCATAGTAAATGATTCATCATTTGCACAATGGTCTGTTTTTGCAAATGTGATATATGATAATCTATTATTTTGTTGTGAAGCAGGTAATCTAACAGTTGTTTCACATCTGTCACTGCATTAGCAAACCTTGTATATAATTAGTAGATAAGTTTCCACTGGTTGATGAGATTCAGAATATTCTTTATGGCTGTGTCACATTTATGCAAAACCGAAGATAAAACATGTGTTACGTTACCTACGGAAAGGCAAAGAGAAGAATGCTGAGCCCTTCTGCAATGTTGTTTGCAATGGATTTCTTAATGTGTCACTTATGATAAAAGTGCAAGCAAGATTTGTTTGAATTACTGTAACCGATCTATTAATGTATACCTTCACTTACTTATTTTTCAGAGCTTGCCCCATCCCAAGGATTTGTGCAAGCAACAGCATAATTGTGTTCTAAATGTTTCCGCACAACTAAATATGTCTGCCTAGCTCCTGTTCCTGAACTGCTTAACCAGCAACATCAAAAACCTGAGAGGGTAATCTATGACCTTTCACCTAGGAGAAAGACATATACACCCCACTCCTCCAGCTTGGAACAGAACTATGTGGAAAGGTTCTATCAATGCAGGGTTGCATTTATTTATTTTAAATGTATGCATGTATTTAACAATATTTATGAATCATTTATTAGAGATGGGAGAACAAGGGCTGTTTGACTTTGCCAAAATTCTCTGAACTTCATTCCAAAGCTTGGTTTGGCTTCTTCCCATGTTTGCTTGTGACCTCTTTCTTGGTTTGTTCAAATGGGAAAGTGTGCATTTTGAATGGGGAAAGTGCATTTTTGTGCACATTTTCCCAAAGTGCATGCTTCCCCCGATGGACTGAAGTGTGAAAATGCATATTCCATATTTCAAAGTGCGCAATTAAAAACAAAAACAAAAACTGCTTTTCTAATGCAGTCACAAGTTCAGAAACATGCAGATATGTTTCAAAAAATTTGTTGCTGTTAGCGTTCAGGTTTGCAAACGGGCAAAATTTGGAACAAAATTCTTGTGCATCCCTATCCCTTATATATTAAAGAAATTCCTAAGCTGTGTACGGACTGCAAGATGATCTTCCCACAACACCTGTTGGAAAGGGTATGTGTTACTACTGCCTACTATTGATTCCTTTTTTTATTTTGGAATTCAATCCTATGGGGATAGGCAGCTGCCTCTGAACTCAAAAGGGACCACCTATCCAATGCAGGGCAGGTGGATCATGGAGGGGATCTTCTCCTCCTCACTCTGGCCACCCTGCATTTGTGGCTAGATGGCTGATTTCAGCGGTCTAGCCACAGCGCTTCAGAATGTGGGAGGTGTCCAGACCATGCATAGGAAGTGTACGGGACTTTCCAAGGTCCCCTCCCTGCCCCCCCAGAATGCCCCCTTTTCTCCCGCTTCGCGCTGCTGTTCCAAGAACAAAGCCTGTCCTCTCTAGATTGAGTCATGGCTGTTTGCAAGCAAGTATAGGGAACGATGCAATAGAGTAGTCAAGTTGGCAAGCAAATGGTCAAGCACATAGGTTTCATTCCAAAGGAGGTTTAAGGTAAGGCAGTAGTGGTCAAAATCCAGGCAGAAGTCAGAACACAGGCAGGCAGGCAACAAGGTTCAGGCAGCAGCAGGAGCAGTTAAGATAACAAGCAAGAGGTCCAACACAGTAAATCAGTCAGGTATATTACGCAGTCCAGAAACAGGGTCATTAAGCAATCCAAAAGGTCAGGAAACAGGGGACTGGGGAGTCGGACTTATTGCCCTACATTGAGTCTTGTCTGTTTCTAAGCAAGTACAGGGAGCGATGCAGTACAGTAGTCAAGCTGGCAAGCAAATAGGGATGGCAGAGAATTCTGTCATGGATCTCGGTGAGGCCGCATGCCAGTGCATTCGGCCCCCTGAAATCTGTGGCAGAACAGCCTGCTACCCCCTCGCCCCCCCCCCGCAGATCCCCGCCCGGGACAAGACTTACCTGGGGTGGATGTTCTGGGCGGCGGCAGCTCCGGCAGCGGCTGGTCTTCCAACCGGCTGCCACCGCCATTTGCAGTCTTGTTGCTTCGTTTTTTTTGGGTTTTTTTACAAGATGTGATAGGCTACGTAAAGACGTACGTAGCCTATCATGTCTGGCTTTAAAAAAAAATGCATACGCAAATGGCAGCAGCTATGGCCACCGCCATTTGCGTTCCTTATTTTTGGCCGGCTTAGTCTATGTAAATATTTATGTGGACTAAGACGGCGAAAATAAGGGGAACGCAAATAGCATAGCGGACACTATTTGCGTTCCCCCTTATTTTGGCCATCTTAGTCTACATAAATATTTACATAGACTAAGGCGGCCAAAAATAAGGAATGCGTACATGCAGGTTTTTTTAAGCCAGACATGATAGGCTACGTAAGTCTTTACGTAGCCTATCACAGCTGACTACAGGGACGCAAACGGCGGCCGCTATGGCAGCTGCCATTTGCATCCCTGCTAGCCAGCGGCCGGATGTCCAGCTGCTGGTGGAGCCGGCCGGCAGCTCCACGGAATCCCCGTGGAGTGTAGCCAGCTGGCCAGGATTCTGGGGGGAGGGACGGAGTGTCTCCCCCCCCAGCAGAACCCGGCAGAGCCAGGTAAGGGGACTTTTGTACATCCCTACAAGCAAATGGTCAGGCACAGAGGTTTCAGTCCAAGGTTTAAGCCAAAACAGGAGGGGTCAAAATCCAGGCAGAGTTCAGAACACAGGCAGGCAGCCACTCACATTACACAGTCTGGAAGCAGGGCCATTGAGCAGTCCAAAAGGTCAGGAAATAATCAGTCATGGCACAATTCAGGAGGCAAGGTACATGGCAGAGGCCGGATAGACCAAGTTGTTACAACATGGCCTGGGTTTCCAGTGAAGGCCTTTAAGCCCAAAGCCAGCCAGACCCCACACAGAGCTGCATTTATTAGATGCAGCAATTAGAGCTCCCTTTCCAGAGCCTACTCATGAGGAGTCCCTTTCTCATGAGGAGACCTTTTATGGAGGTGAACACTCCTTTGCACAGGAGTAGGGATGTGCGAAAGTCACTAACCTTTTCGAAGGAGTGATTCGCGGTGGGGGGGAGGTGCTCTGCACCTCCCCCTGAAATTCTAACCCAGCCAGCTCCGCTCCACGGCAACTCTGCCGCCAACCAGGTGAATTTGCAGGCGTGCAGAGCCTGCGGACGTAAATGGTGGCAGCTACGGCAGCCACCATTTGTGTTCCCTTTTTTTGCTGTGATAGGTTATGTAAATATTTACACAGCCTATCACGGCCTCCACAGGGATGCAAATGGCATCCCTGTGTTAGCTGTGATAGGCTACGTAAGTATTTACGTAGCCTATCACGGCAAAAATGGGGAAGCGAATGGCGGCCGCAGACGCCATTCGCAAAGCAGTGCGAACAGCACCAGGTAAGTGCTCCATTTCGTGCGCCTTTCGCGGGGTGGTGGGGTGGGGGGGCTTCGTTCCACTACAGAATTCGGGGGGTCAAATGCACTGGCATTTGGCCTCACTGAGATCCATGGTGGAATCCTCTGACATCCCTACACAGGAGCTCTGCTAGCCTGTCGCTTGAGGTGACAACGCTCCCAAGGAACAGGGGGTGGCTCAACCTCTGCCTCAGAGGCAGAGTCTCTTTCTCCTGACAGGGATGGCCCTGAGGAGGAGTCCTCCAGTTGGGGCATGACACTTCGGAAGAATTCTCCAACCTCCCCACCCTTCTTCCCTCCCCCTCTCCAATGCCTCAGCTAGATGGGAGAAAAATCCCATCTAGCTGAAATGCAGAGCAGGAGGAGCATGGAGCTAAGATAGCTTCCACCGCTCCTCCCATTCTACACTGGTTGTCCATAAGCCTCTGAGTTCAGAGGCTTACAGTCATCTCTATAGGATTGTGCCCTAAATGTTGCCAAAATCTTTTGAAATCAACTTTTCCTTAACAGAAATGTCCATATTTTCCTATGAATAAATATGCGTACATTTCAGGACAGTTAAAAAAAAAAATCTAAAAGTCCATGACTCTGTGCAGCCTGAGGGGGGCACTCATCAGTGGATTCCACCAGTCAGGTTCTTAGAGATCCGAGCTCATTTTAGTCTGTCTCAGATATCTCCAGCATCCCTACCTGTGGCTCATGTATTGTTGCACAAAGCTATTAACATAGCACGCTTCCCACCACACCACTCTCTACTCTTTGGCTATTGGGCGGTATAGAAATAAATAAATCTGTTAAGCACTAACGGAACAGATTTTGCACAGTCTGTACATCCCTAACCACAGGTGGCTATTTCCAATGTAGTGATGCCAGCCCTTACCCCCCCCCCCGTGTCAACCTAATCTCCCTAGTTGGTTCATGGTGCCAATTAGGGATGACAAAGAATTCTGCCACGGATTACAATGAGGCCCCCCGGAATCCATGGCGGAATGGCCTCCTGCCCCCCGCCCCCACAAAATCCCCCCAGGATGGCACTTACCTGGGGCTAGGGATGTACGAAAGTCCCTTACCTTGCCCAAAATTTTATTCACGGTGGGGGGGAGGTGCTCCGTCCTTCCCCCCGAAATTCTGGGCGGACGGGAGGCACCCCGTCCCTCCCGCCACAAATCCTGCCGGCCGGGAACGCAAATGGCGGCGGCCGTAGCCGCCACCATTTGAGTCCCTGCAGTCAGCCGTGATAGACTACGTAAATGTTTACGTAGCCTATCATGGCTGAGTTTAAAAAAAAAACCCACGTGTACACTAGGGATGGATGAAAGGGACTTACCTTGTCCCGCAGCTTGCTTCGCGGTGGGGGAGAGGCGCTTCGGTTCTCCCCCCGAAGTTCAGGCAAGGGTGGGAGGCTCCCCGCCTCGCCCGGCCGAAATTCAGGCCACGGGGGGAGGCGCCCCATCCCTCACTGTCGAAATTCAGGCCGGGGAGGAGCGCCCCGTCTCCCCGGCCGCGAAAAAAAAAGTAAAAACAAAACAAAACACACACACCCGTGATAGGCTACGTAACAATTTGCGTAGCCTATCATGGCTAAATTTCCAAAGTCAGCCATGATAGGCTACGTAAATTGTCATGTAGCCTATCATGGGTGACTTTGGGGGGAAAAAAAGTGCGTAAGCAAATGGCGGCGCCCCATCGGCGCTGCCATTTGTGTTCCTTATTTTGGCAAGTCTAGTCTACGTAAAAATCTTTACGTAGTAAAGTAAATCTTTACATAGACTACCCCTGTCCAAAAGTAAATCTTTACGTAGACTACCCCTGTCCAAATAAGGAACGCAAATGGCGGCACCCATGGGGCACTGCCATTTGCGTACATGCTTTTTTTTTTTTCCAATGTCACCCGTGATAGGCTACGTGACGATTTACGTAGCCTATCATGGCTGACTTTGGAAATCTAGCCGTGATAGGCTACGTAAATCGTCATGTAGCCTATCACAGGTGTGTGTGTGTTTTTTACTGTACTTTTTTATTTTGTAATGGCGGCAGCCAGTCGGGAGACTGGCCGCCGCCCCCGCCCCCACCGAAACGCCGCTGAAACACCGCCGGGACCCGCCGCCGAGAGGGACATTCGCCGAAGGTAAGTCCCATCCCGGGGGGGCAGGGGGCCAGCGGAGAATTTCCCCAACACTTTCAGGGGGCTGAATGCGTCAGCACTCGGCCTCCCGAAGATTCAGGGAGAAATTCTCTGCCATCCCTATGCAAATGGTGGCGCCCATGGGCGCCGCCATTTGCCTTCCTTATTTTGGCACGTGTAGTCTACATAAACATTTACGTAGACTACGGCGAAAATAAGGGGAACGCTATTTGCGTTCCCCTTATTTTTGCCGTAGTCTACGTAAATGTTTACGTAGACTACATGTGCCAAAATAAGGAAGGCAAATGGCGGCGCCCATGGGCACTGCCATTTGCGTACTCGCGGGGTTTTTTTTTTTTAACTCAGCCGTGATAGGCTACGTAAACATTTAAGTAGCTTATCACGGTATTTTTTGAAAATCTAGCCATGATAGGCTACGTAAATCTTTACGTAGCCCATCACGTTTTTGTTTTTGTTTTACCTTGGAAATGGCGGCGGTGGCAGCCGGTCAGAAGACCGGCTGCCACATCCACCGCTGCTGAACCCGCTGCCACCAGGGACATTCGCACAAGGTAAGTCCCGTCCTGGGGGGGGCGGGGAGGCAGACCGTTTTGCCACCAATTTCGGGGGGCCGAATGCGCTGGCCTTCGGCCTCCCCGAGATTCGTGATGAAATTCTCTGACATCCCTACCTGGGGCGGATGCTGTGGATGTGGCGGCTCCGGAGGCTGGTCTCCTGCCGCTGCCATTGCCGTCCTTGCAGCCGTGATAGGCTACGTAAGAATTTACGTTGCCTATCACGGCTACCCCCCCAAAAAAAAACCCCAGCATATGCAAATGGCAGCGGTACGGTGGCTGCCATTTGCATTCCCTATTTTTTGCTGATTTATTTTACATAAATATTTACGTAAGATAAAATGGCGAAAAAGGGGGAACGCAAATAGCGTAGTGGGCGCTATTTGAATTCCTTTATTTTTTGCCATTCTAGCCTACATAAATATTTACATAAGATAAATCTTAAAAATAGGGAACAGAAATGGCGGCCGTTGCATACACTGGGTTTTGCGTACGCTGGGGTTTGGTTGGGGGGGGGGGTTAGCTTTGATAGGCTACATAAATTCTTACATAGCCTATCATGGCTGCCTGGCTGGATGGAAATGGTGGCTACTCCTCAGCCTGGAAATCCGCATCTGCAGCTGGAAATCCGGGTGCGGACGGCTCTGGCTGGCTGCTCCTCAGCCTGGCTGTGGAGCAGAGCCAGCTGTTGAGGATTCCGGGGGGGAGGACCGGATCACCTCCCCTCCATCGAGGATTCCGGGTGGAGGGAAGGTGCACCTCCCCCCACACCACGAAAGATTCCACGAAAAGGTAAGTGGGTTTCGTACATCTGTAGTGCCAAAAGATTGCCAGGGAACTAGAAGAAAACAGCCTCATCTGCTCTTGTGTCTTGAATGGCAAGCTGATCAACATAAATAGGTAGTTGACATTTTTTCAGGGCATGGGGCTAAACATTTTATTCTTGCTAATTATAAATCAAACTCTTGTTAGGCACAGGGCAAGGTTATGAATAGTAGGGCTGTGTGCTGCCTCTGTCTGAAGCCAGAATAATGAGTCGAAGCAGGCTGCTTTGGAGGTGCCTCCACATGGTGCAAGGTGGAGCAGAGGTTCCCTGAAGCAAAACAGCTTGTGTAGGAAGCACCTCGTCTGACTCAGTGATTCGTTCTGAGCAACCCAGACAGCCTGGTGCCAGAAGTATCAACTTGAGAAAGTTCAGCTAGGGCTTGAGGAGGAGGGAGGGGGGAGGAGCTTTGGTGAATGGAAACACTAGTTGCCAAATCAGGGCTGCACAGAACCCATTTATCTCCAATCAGTAACAGTGGTGGAGGAGGGTGGAAGATTGAATAACTGGAGAAAAACGGCTGCATTTCAGAGACAGACATCACTCTGGTAGTGTTATTTAGGGATGTGAGAACCCACCGCCATCCAGGTTCTCCAGATGCCCCCCCACCCCCTGCTCCACTCACCAGTCCCTCCACCTCCGTCACAATCACCATGTTTTTAAAATACATGGTGACTGGAAGTCTATGTGCACATAGACTTGTTTGCAAAAAGTGCTGTGAATCACCCAGGCAGGAGGAGGAGGCATAGTGCACATCCCTGCTGCTCACTAGGGATGCACGAAAGTCACTTACCTGGTCTCGCAGGTTGCTTCGCAGTGGGGGGGAGGCGCTTCGCTGCTCCCCCCGAAGTTCAGGCCGGGGGGGGAGGCTTCCCTCCTCACCCAGCCGAAATTCAGGCCGGGGGGGAGGCTTCCCGCCTTGCCAGGCCGAAATTCAGGCTGGGGAGAAGCGCCCCATCTCCCTGGCCACGAACTTCACAAGAAAAAAAAATGCCCCTGTGATAGGCTACATAATGATTAACGTAGCCTATCACGGCTAGATCTGCAAAGTCAGCCATGATAGGCTACATTAATCATCACGTAGCCTATCACAGGTGACTTTGAAAAAGAAAAAAAAAAGCGCGTACGCAAATGGCGGCCCCCATAGGGAGCCGCCATTCACGTTCCTTATTTGGTCGCTGTAGTCTACGTAAAGATTTACGTAGACTACGGCGAAAATAAGGGCAACGCTATTTGCGTTGTTGTTTTTTGCGTTGTTGTGGTTTTTTTCTTTTACTTTTCTTGTAATGGCGGAAGACCGGCTGCCGCCCCCGCCCCTCACGAAGACCTGCCGAACCGCCGCTGGGACCCGCCACCGGGAGGGACATTCAGGAAAGGTAAGTCCCATCCCGGGGGGTGGGTGGAGAATTTCTCCCCGGACAACCTTTGGAGGACTGAATGCGTTGGCACTCGGCCCCCGAAGTTTCGGGGAGAAATTCTCCCCCATCCCAACTGCTCACTCACTGTCTTCTCTGCGTGAGCAGGAGACAGCATCAGGGGGCATGAGACACATCTCCTCCTGCTCCTACGTGGTCAGCTGTTAAGGTCAGCCAACCAGCAGCGTGGCACATGCCCCCACCACTCGCTAGCTGTCTCCTCTGCCTCATGAGCAGGAGATGGCTAGCAGTCCTTGGGGGTGTCTCCACAGCGATTTACCCCCTCAGTTGACAAGGCACAAGGCTCCAATTCTCCTTTGTTTGGTTTATTGCCTTAGGAAGAAACTTTGACCCTTCATTATAGGGATCCTGCAGGTTAAAATGGGGGCTGGTTTCTGTCTTTGCATTTACTGCTCTCTTTCCCAGGCAGCACAAGCATGTGTGTGTCTACTCAGAAGTAACTCCCATTGCAGTCAATGAGGCTTGGTCCTGAAATGCAGGTGCATCTGGACTTTCTGGGAAAAGGAGAAAATGGGGAGGGGGGAAGCCTCTATTATTGGTTGAGCAGCCCCTGCCAGTCAGATAACATTCACTCCACCCCCCACCCCCACCAGGAAGTATGTTCTATGAAGTGATTTTTACTGCTCTGGAGAACCTGCTTGTGGAGCCCTGCATGGGACCACACTGCAGCAAAGCTGATTTCTTAAAAAAAAATCCAGTACTCCTCCATTAGCTTCTCCTTCCATTTTCCTGGAAACATGGCCATAGGCAGCTGAGCAGGCAGGAGGCGGCAGCACAGGGCTGAGAGGTGTAGCTCTTTGCTTTGAGAGTTCTTGTGGGAAAACCTCAAAATTCACCTGCACCTAGCACAAAAAATACTGGGCCAAACTGTCTGCAATTTGGCTGGTGGGATCCCCTCCATGCCTGCAGAGAGGACGCCACGTTTTATGTATTTATCATGAAAACTGAAAAGGTTATGGCCATTTGTGTTTCCCCATGCAAGTCAATGGGAAAACACCCAAACCAAGTGGTCTGGATATCCGAATCTCACTTCGGATCTGGAAAGAAGGTGAAGCAGAAGGGGTCCGAATTGGTTCAAGTCAAAGCGGGGCTAATTTGGAGGGTCCAAAGCAGCATCCAAAATGTAGCAGGGGGTTGGGCCACGCATTTCAGAAGGAGGAGGACAGCAACAACAGCAATACAACAACTCCTGCAGGCAAAACTTCATGCAGCAGTTCTCTCATAATCTTAAAGGGAAAAAAAATCAATTCCACAATGGAGTGCAGACTTTTAAAGTAGACATCTTTAGACTCCACTTGAGGTCAGCAACAGGGCAAGGGGCAGAAGTGAAATGAAGAGCGAGAGCCTTTCTTGCTGAAGAAAACCTTTCATCCTCATTCCTCCTACAAAGCCCTGCAGCACCTCAAGCTCATATGTCCTCTGGAAGGATCCTTGAGAATTATTTTATGTACTCCCAAACAACATTTGCCCAGAAGGGAGCTTGTGACCTAGTCAACCAATGGAAACAGGTGTCAGGCTCAGGCTGGCATCATGTGTGCATTTGGAAGCAATTCAGTTTATTACCCTTTGGGAATCTTCCACTCCTTTAGTTAATGTGCATACTGGTATCCTTTCTCAAGTTATGAATCTTTCTCTCTAACCATCATATCCTCCCTCCCCCTCTCACCCTATACAGATGCTGGCTCATACAACTAAACTCTGGTGTAATCCCATAATAGCTTGCAGGTATCATAGAAAAGTTGAGATTTTAAATTATTTACAGATGAGAGGAGACTCTCTCCCTCATATACACATATACACTTCAGAATATATCATTGAATTTGAAAATGTATGCATCCTCCCTCCAGTTTTCTTCTGCATCCCAAATCCTCATAGGGCTTCTGTCATTTTAAAACCATCTGTTTTCCTGCTTCAATAGCTGCAGCATTCCCCAGCTCTGTCCTTCCAGTATTCTTCGATACCTCTGCCTGCCCTTTTTCTGTCTAATTTGGGGTTCTGCTATAATAGTCAAGGTTGGGCATTAGTATCAGAAGTAGGGATGTTTGAGACATTTGTTTAAGTCTGTTTTTGATCAGGATCTGCCGAATTTGCATCTTCTAGACCGAACACAGACTCAGCCACAAACTGAGGTGGAAGTCCATAATTTCTAGTGCTGTTCTGAAAATCTCTCCCCCCCACCACCACCTTTAGTTTCTTTTTCTTTTTTTTGGACCATTCTCATTCAATTTGATAGAAAATAAATTGCTTTCAAAAAGAAATTTGAAGGAGAAGAGATTTCAGAGAAATTCTCATGGGTTGGACTTGGGGTTCTTGTCCTTACTTTGCTTATGAGGTGGCTAAGGAGTGTACATGATTGTCCTGTCTTTCATTGTGCAGTCATCTCTCTGGCAGCTTGTACCCTCCTCAGCATCCCACACTTCAATTAAAGCTATAATGAGGAAGACATCATGAGGTAATTTCTCCCATGGAACATTTTCAGTTCAGTAAGTGCAGGTGGCCTGGGAGGCTGAAGAGCAATGGAAAGATGTGTAATAGAAGAAAAAACGCACACACAGCACCCTCGGCCACCTCGCAGTGCTTAAAGTAAACTCAAAACCCAAAAGAAATTCAAAATACTGCCTCAGAAAAGTGGCAGCCTCAACATTGTTGAGGCTCTTGCCACTTGCAGGAGCAGTGTAATAAACCAAAAACCCTGAGGAAAAATGAAAGAAGCTGTGCTACAACCCCAGCCACTAGTGAGCCCTATCTGTAAGAAACTGTTGGAGACTTTCCTCCTCCTCTAGGAGAAATTTGGTGAAACCCACCCCCCATTTCTCTGCCCACAAATAGGCTAGAGAATTTTGAGATGCCATTTCTGCACAGCTCTAATAATTTGCAAGATTGCAATATGATTCACAGACATATTGACAGCTTGCATACATTTGAAAAATGCACATGAAAAGTGTACTTTTGAAAAATGTGCACAAATATGCTTCAATCAATGGGAGAAGAAATGTGTACATTTCAAAGATGTGCACAACTGATGCATACATTTGGGGAAATACACATAAAAATATGCATAAATTTTCAAGTGAAAAAAACAAAACAACAACAGCACTTGCAATCTGATATAGACTCAGGTCAGAATGAGCTTTGAGGTGGAATTTGGAGATAGAATCATAAAGTAGAAGGGTTGGAAGGGGCCTATAAGACTATTGAGTCCAATGCCCTGCTCAGTGCTGGAATCTAAGTCAGAGCATCCCTGACAGATGGCTGTCCAGCCTCATCTTGAAGGCCTCCAGTGTGGGAGAGCCCACCACCTAGGGATGGCAGAGAATTCTGCCACGGATCTTGGTGAGGCCGAATGCCAGTGCATTCGGCCCCCGAAATCTGTGGCGGAACGGTCTGCCGCCCCCGCCCCCCCGTGGATCCCCCCGGGAGGAGACTTACCTGGGGCAGATCTTCCAGGCGGCAGCGGCGGCTTCGGTGGCGGCGGCGGCTGGTCTTCCGACTGGCTGCCACTGCCGCCATTTGCAGGGTTTTTTTGTTTTTGGTTTTTTTACAGAGACGTTTTTGGTTTTTTTACAGAGTTTTTACGTAGCCTAAAACGTCTGGGTAAAAAAAAAAAAAAGGCATACGCAAATGGCGGTGGCTACAGCCTCCACCATTTGCGTTCCTTATTTTGGGCCGTCTTAGTCTACGTAAATATTTACGTAAACTTAAGACAGTGAAAATAAGGGGAATGCAAATAGCGTCCGCTACGCTATTTGCGTTCCCCTTATTTTCGCCATCTTAGTCTACATAAATGTTTATGTAGATTAAGATGGCAAAAATAAGGAACGCAAATGGCGGCGGCCATAGCCGCTGCCATTTGCGTACGCAGTTGTTGTTTGTGTTTTCCCAGAGCCCTCCGTGGCTAGAAATCCGGCTGCGGATGGCTCTGGCCTGCCTGGGCCTGGCCGGCTGCTCCGTGGAGCTGCTGTGGAGCACAGCTGGCCATGGAGGATTCCTGGGGGGAGGAACGGAGCGCCTCCCCCCCCGTCGAGGATTCCGGGGGGAGGGATGGAACGCCTCCCCCCCACCATCAACATAATCCGTGAAAGTTAAGTGACTTTCGTACATCCCTACCACCGCCTCCCTAGGTCATTGGTTCCATTGTCATATTGCAAGATCCTTGGAAGGTTTGCTGATTTGCACATCCCTGATCAGAAGAGACTGCCTTGAGGGAAATAGACATGATTTATCTAAGATGTGGCTGCACTCTAGGCTGGAAAGGAAACTACTCTGAAGAAATAGCCGTTCTGGTGCAGGGTGTGTTGGTGGTATTTTTTCTTTGCTTTAATTTTGATTTCCGTTTGTATGCATCATTGATCCAATATGACCCCTTGACTACTCTATAAATTGATCTAATGTGTAAAAACCCAAACAACTAGAATGTGGAAGGGATCAGACAGGGCAGTAACCTGGTAGCACAATTATTAACCCTTTATATATAGCTGCTTCCTCTTCTAGCCTCTATAACAGAGGTGGGCAACTTGTGGCCTGCCAGATATCTTGGCATCCAACTCCTGTCTGCCCTGGCCAACACAGCTAGAGGTGAGGGATGATGGGAGTTGCAGGCCCAAACATCTGGAGGTCCACAAGTTGCCCAATCCTGGCTTAAAGGCTCTTGCTGGGCGAGACACGGTCAGCCACACAGGAGGGCATGTTGATAAATGCTGGCTTGTTTGTTCTTTTGGAAGCTTCTTGACATTAAATCAGCTCTCCATAAGTAATGCCCCCCCCTTGTAAAAATGGAGTACCCATACTACCTGTATGACACAGACACTGCTTTCCAAAGCTCCTCCAAATGCAGTTTCATCTCCTATTCCAAATTCCCCAGCTGTTCCTTACTAGGGGTGCACGAAAGTCACTTACCTGGTCAAGCAGCTTGCTTCGTGGTGGGGGGGAGGCGCTTCGCTGCTCCCCCCGAAGTTCAGGCTGGGGGGGGAGGCTTCCCTCCTCGCCCGGCCGAAATTCAGGCCGGGGGGGGAGGCTTCCCGCCTCTCCCAGCCGAAATTCAGGCTGGGGAGACGCGCCCCGTCCCCCCAGCCACGAACTTCAAAAGAAAAAGAAAAAAAACAACCCTGTGATAGGCTACATAACGATTAACGTAGCCTATCACGGCTAGATCTGCAAAGTCAGCCGTGATAGGCTACGTTAATCGTCACGTAGCCTATCACGGGTGACTTAAAAAAAAAAAAGCACGTACGCAAATGGCAGCCCCCATAGGGAGCCGCCATTCGCGTTCCTTATTTGGTCCCTGTAGTCTATGTAAAGATTTACGTAGACTACGGCGGAAATAAGGGCAACGCTATCCTTACGTAGACTACAGGGACCAAATAAGGAATGCCAATGGCGGCTCCCTATGGGGGCCACCATTTGCGTACATGCTTTTTTTTTTTAAGTCACCCGTGATAGGCTACGTGACGATTAACATAGCCTATCATGGCTGACTTTGCAGATCTAGCCGTGATAGGCTACGTTAATCATTATGTAGCCTATCACAGGGGCGTTGTGTTTTTTTTTTACTTTGCTTGTAATGGCGGCGGCGGCAGCCGGTCAAAAGACCGGCTGCCACCCCCGCCCCTGACGAAGACCTGCCGAACCACCACTGGGACCCGCCGCCGGGAGGGACATTCATGAAAGGTAAGTCCCATCCCGGTGGGGGGGCGGAGAATTTCTCCCGAACAACCTTCGGAGGACCGAATGCATTGGTGCTCGGCCCCCCGAAGTTTCGGGGAGAAATTCTCCCCCATCCCTATTCCGTACTTGCTTCAGGGATGGAGGATTCAAAGAGGGGATGGATGGCACTAGATCTAAATACTTAGACTTCCCTCAGAGTACTTCACAGACATTATCACAGTCATCTTCACAACAACCTCCACCTATCTGTTGCTCTCAACCACTGTGCGTTTTGGGGGGAGAAACACCCTGTCAGTTTCTTTCATCTCAACACCGAAGGGGCCTTCTGGCTACCTGGGCAGGATGGGGAAATCCTTGTCAATTTCATAGGGATGTCAGAGAATTTCCGCCACCCTCCAGCCGCCGCCATTTCCAAGTTTTTTTTAAAAAAAGTGATAGGCTATGTAAAGATTTACATAGCCTATCACGGCTAAATTTTAAAAAACACCGTGATAGGCTACGTAAATGTTTACATAGCCTATCACGGCTGAGTAAAAAAAAAAAAAAGCGTGTATGCAAATGGCGCCCATGGGCACCACCATTTGCGTTCCTTATTTTGGCATGTCTTAGTCTACGTAAACACTTACGTAGACTACGGCAAAAATACTCAGCCGTTAATAGGCTACGTAAACATTTACGTAGCCTATCATGGCTGACTGCAGGCATGCAAACGGTGGCGGCTATGGCCACCGCCATTTGCGGACCCGGCCGGCCAGGATTCGGGGGGGGGGAGGGATGGAGCGCCTCCCCCCCAGCCAGAATTTGGGGGGGAGGGACGGAGCGCCTCCCTCCCTGGGCAGAAGTTCGGGGGGAGGGACAGAGCACCTCCCCCCCACCGCGAATCAATTTCGTCAAAAGGTAAGTGACTTTCGTACATCCCTACAATTTCACTTCTGCTACCTGGGCCTTCTTTTAATTAAAGCTATTGATGTGCACAGGCTGGACCACTGTTCAAGAACTCATGCACACCCTTTGCATTACCAAAACAATTCTGTCTCTTCAGAACGACAGACCCGTGGTCAAAACTTTGGGTTCTGGCCAGCTGTTACATAGCGCTTTCTAGTACACGATGTAACATTTCCCATGGAGAATTGGAAAGGTGGGGGTGAGGTGGGGACAAAAAGATGACAGCATCAAAGTATGGCTGTTAGCAATTAGCAAATAAAGACAGATTGACCATGGACGGCTTTGCAGCTGCTGCCAATGCCCTGTACAACCTTGCTGTCTAATGATCCTCTCTGCTGACCGTCCTAGGAAATATATGGCTGCAGAGGGAGATGAAGAGTCTTTGTAGGGCAGGCCTTGCTATGGGTTTGTTCATGGTGGGTGATAAACGGGATTGCATTGCCTGTGCTTCCTGGAAAGGGGGGAAAGTGAAGAAGAAAGCTAAGGGCAGACAGACTCCTTTGGGTATGTAGAGATCTTCTAATTTGCCACATCCATACCAGGCGCACAAAACATGTCCGTGGGTTGTGGTTAATATTGTGGGATGACTGCAGCCACTTTGGAAAACTGCAGTCTTGAAGGGTGGCTAAGGAATGCATTACATTCATGCATACATACTGTATATACATAGTGCTGGTGTAAAACACCAAATCACAACAAAATTACAGTTGGTCACAAACAGACACAGAGAAAAACACAGAGAAACTTTTTGAAAGCAAAATAGAGTACACTAGGCCTGAATTTCGGCCGGGCGAGGCGGGAAGCCTCCCCCCCCCCGGCCTGAACTTCGGGAGGAAAAGCGAAGTGCCTCCCCCCCACCGCGAAGCAAGCTGCAAGACCAGGTAAGTGACTTTCGTACATCCCTAGGTTCAGGCTTCGGGCTGAATCCGTGCACAGCCCTATTGTCTTCCCACTAGGGATGGATGGACCCATCCCTATCTGTCTGGTTTCAGCAGGTGCCTGCTGCAGCACTGCCCCTGCTCGAGCCCCCACAAACGTGCTGAGGCACTTGCACTCACCCTGGATCCCGTCCGTGAATGCCCGCCATTTTCCCATACTTGTTTTTTATGAAAAAGGGAAGTCTTTGAAAACGCACGTATTTAAATATGTGCAAATTTGGGCTGAGAATGCTTGATATATGCAATATTACAGGTGTAAATAACCCATTCATGCCTCTAATATTGTGTAGATCAGACTTTCCCAGCCCTAATTCACATATATTTAAATATGTCCATTTTTAAAGACTTCCTTTTTTCATAAAAACAAGGTTGGGAAAGTGGCAGAAGTTAAAAGATGGGTTTGGGTGAGCGTGGGGAATGTCTGGGAGGGCATGAGCAGGGGCGAGTGAGGCCAGAGGCTTGGTGCGCACAGGGAGCCTGATGGACTCTCGGACCCAGTCAGGTGCCGGCACCATCCGTACTTCCCACAGTTCATTTTTATTACTGATTCTCTTATGACAGAACTGAAATGTTTAGGAGCTATTCCATGTTTTCCTGCTCTGTGCTTTATACTAGTTTCAGTGTAAAGTGCTCCCATAATCTGGGAACAGTGCTTCAAGAACTAGGGATGTCGTGGGTGCCTGTTTGGGCCACAAATTTGATGGACCGCTGGCGCCCACGCCCGCCAAGCTATGCCCGCCGAGCTCCCCCCCGCTTGCTGGTCCTCCGGGCTGCAGTCGAGCTCCCCTCCCTGCTCGATGAACAGCCCACAACTTACCCAGGCCTGTTCGTCTCTGTGCCGATTGCCATGTTTTAAAAAAAAATGGTGATTGGCAGCACTTGCCCATAGAGTTATATGCAAAATAGTTCTGTAAACTAGAGTCTATGGGTGATTCACAGCACTTTTTGCATATCTGTGCCCACATAGACTCCCTTTGTACCAGAGTTGTTTTCAATAAAAACTTTATTTGTTTGCCTTGACCACTTATTCTGCATCTTCCTCTATGCAATCTCCTCCTCCTCCTCCTCCTCCTCCTTCTCCTACTACCTGATTTAATAACATAAAATCAAGATGTTCAGCAAAAAAACATGGAGACCAATGGCAAAACATTATTGTGGAGGGGGAACAGTAGCCTGGTCTATACATATAAGAGACATGGTGCTAAAAATTGTTCTTTAATGCACATAGATTTGAACCTACATAAGAACTGGGTTCCTCCAAGCAACTTCTCTCTTCAAAGTCATTAGTCAAATTCAGCAAAATAATGTTGTCCATCTTGATAGGTCTTCTCCATCCTGGATGGTGAACTTTGCACCAGGAGTAATGGAGGACCAGTAGATGCCTACATTTTATAGACCTTTTTTGAGGTAGTAACTTGGGAGTGATGTCTATATGATATTATTTCAATAATACACTTCAAGGAAGTGTGATAGCACAGATGTCAATCGGCTGCTAGTATAGGTTATTTTTAGACCTGTCTGCTATGTAAACTGTCAATTAAGCATGCCTATCATTCTAGCAGAGATGGAAATACAGAGGAGTACATCAGTGCAATAGTAGCCTCAATCAATAGAAGATCAGACAACAGATCAATACCTTCTCTCCTTAAGGATGAATCAGCTAACAGTAAATGAAAGAAATCCTTTCACCTAGAAAACAGCAATGCAATGAGAATGACAATAGTTAGAACTGATACCATGAGCCAAGTGAGCTACTGAAAAGAAGAAGACGTGTCCTTCCTATAAAACATGGGGAGGTGGGGAAGACTGTGTCCTCATAAATGGTAGGGCTGTGCACTGCTTCAGTTCTGGATCCAAATTCCAAACTGAAGCGAGGTGACTCGGACCAAATCTGTTCAGATCAATACGAAGCGATTCAGATCAATCTGGACGATTCTGAAGCCCACAGATCCTGTCTGGGAAATGTAATTATTTGTTTAAGATTACGGAGGGGGAGAGGAGGAGTTGGGAGGGGGGGAACTGAGCCTTGGCAAGTGACAGCTCAAGCTGCCAATAGGGCTGAACTTTTAACCCAGCAGTCTCCAATCACAGCGGTGATGAGGAGGCGGAGTTACATATAACAGGAGATTCTGCTTTCATAATCATATCCCAGTGTGAGGGGGAGCTGATAGAAGAGTTCTGTATTGCTGAGTGTCTGTTGGATTGTGGCATTGTAACTTTACTTGTTTGTTCCTTCCAGTACCCAGCCCTTCTCAGTTTCATTTCTTAGTCTTCCCTTTCCCCCACCCTTCTTAATGACTAGTCCTTCCCTTCCCATTTTTCAACTCTTTATATATATTCTTATTTTTAAAAAAAACACCCCCAAAACCCCACCCCTTTTCTCTTCTGTTAGGCTTTAAATAGATAGTTAGGGTTAGGGTTATCCCCCTTCCCCACACCCTGTAGGTAGGTTTTCTTTCTTTCTTTCTTTCTTTCTTTCTTTCTTTCTTTCTTTCTCCCTCTCCCTCTCCCTCTCCCTGTCTTCCTTCCTTCCTTCCTTCCTTCCTTCCTTCCTTTCGCTGCTTTTCTTTTGGTCTTGTGTGTGTGTGCGCGTGTGTGTGTGCACGCATACATGTGCTCTGTGAGTGCAGCATACACATTATTGTATACAAGCAAACAGTGTGTGGCCAGAGCAGTACTCTAATACACAGTCCATATATGCTGTGGGTCAAAGCACTACACAATACATAATATGAAGCATCTTTGGGGTTCTGCCAACCGTGGTGTTGCTGTTGGCAAGGACAAAGGTGGGTGGGGGAAGGTGCTGGTGGGATCAGCAGCACCAGTCAGAAGCCTGGCTCGCCCCCAGTCCAGATAGTGCATCCTGTTCTTGGGCAGCAGCAGCAGGAGGACACCAGTAGGGATGTACGAAAGTCACTTACCTTTCCGCAGATTATGTTGATGGTGGGGGGGGAGGCGTTCCATCCCTCCCCCCAGAATCCTCAATGGGGGGGAGGCAATCCGTTCCTCCCCCCGGAATCCTCCACGGCCGGCTGTGCTCCACAGCAGCTCTGCGGAGCAGCCGGCCAGGCCCAGCCAGGCCAGAGCCGTCCGCAGCTGGATTTCCGGCCG
Organism: Heloderma suspectum; assembly: GCF_057233095.1. Classification (NCBI taxonomy): domain Eukaryota; kingdom Metazoa; phylum Chordata; class Lepidosauria; order Squamata; family Helodermatidae; genus Heloderma; species Heloderma suspectum. The sequence goes on from NC_139461.1 coordinate 180,255,435, forward strand.
CGGAGGGCTCTGGGGAAAACAAAAACAAAAAACTGCATACGCAAATGGCGGCGGCTCCGGCAGCCGCCATTTGCGTTCCTTATTTTTGGCCATCTTAATCTACGTAAATATTTACGTTGGCTAAAACGGCGAATCAAAAAGGGACGCAAATAGCACCCACTACGCTATTTGCATTGCCCTTTATTTTCGCCGTCATAGTCTATGTAAATATTTACGTAGACTAAGATGGCCAAAAAAAAGGAATGCAAATGGCGGTGGCCATAGCAGCCGCCATTTGCATATGCCGTGTTGTTGTTTTTTTAATCCAGCCATGATAGGCTGCATAAAGCTTTACGTAGCCTATCACGTCATTTTTTTTTTAAACCAGCCATGATAGGCTATGTATCTATACATAGCCTATCACGTCATTTTTGTGTGTTTTTTTTTACAAGACTAGAAATGGCGGTGGCGGCAGCTGGTTGGAAGACCAGCCGCAGCCGCCACTGCAGCCGCTGCCACCTGGAAGATCCACCCCAGGTAAGTCTCATCCCAGGGGGGATCCACAGGGGGGCAGGAGGGTGGCAGGCCGTTCCGCCATGGAGTTCTGGGGGCTGAATGCACTGGCATTCGGCCTCACCAAGATCCGTGGTGGAATTCTCTGCCATCCCTAGACACCAGTCAGAGCAGTGCCCAGAGGTCACTGTTTGAGGAGGCAGGTGATGGTAGCAGCAGCAGCTTGGCAGGAACAACATCTCCTCCTTCATCTGTAGTGGGAGAGGGGAGCCCACTGATGGACATCACATCAGAGGTGTCACATGTCCTCAGCATGGTGGAGGGTCAGGAGGAGGAGATCCTGAAGTGTGTGGGTGAGGAGAAGGAGCAGGCAAAGGCACGTTCTCCACAACATGTCACCTCCTCCATTGTTCTCCCTGCCCCTTCTGCGGTGACCGCTGATACTGAAGGCAGGCTGCCTCATTCTCCATGGAAGCAGCAGAGCAGCATCGTGTGGGGCCACTTGGAGGTGGAAGTGGATCCCAGCACTGCTGTCTGCCTTCCACTGCAGGCTGACTTTGAATAGAGGGAATTGGCCAGGGCAGTATAGCACCAGCAGCCTGCACCGGCAGCTAAGGAGGCAGCACCATTCAGTCCTTGAATGCGTCTCTCTCTCTCTCTCTCTCTCTGCCCTTCTGCCAGCCTGTCTGCCTAGCCTGTGCTCAGTGCCCATGTCTTGCCCTCTTTGCTGCTGCTGCCCTCCTCCTCTGCCAGCTTCTGCCACTCATGCCACACTGCATGGTTCCTCCAAGGGGGACTGTGCCATCCTTTAACGTGCCCACCTAAGTGGTGGCTGGCTGGTACTTCCGGTGCCTATGACTTAGCTCCCTGTAAGATGCCCTCTCCCTTTTAAAGAAACACTGGGAAAGTTTTACCTGTGTCAAAAGCCACTGGACCTACCTGTGAAACTTGGCAAAGTCGTCAACTACTTCTGAAGGGGTTAACACCATGTCCCCAAAGTTCATGTCTTTACATAAGAAAGGTTCAGCTACTGGGCAGTATAGAAATAAATAAATACATAAGTAAATAAGTAAGTAAATACATATTTTTTAAAAAAAATGAAGTTACATCTACTCCCTTTTGCTGATTTTCCAAGAGATGTTGCCTGTCATTTAGTTTTCCTTGTGTACATCAAAGGACCATAAGAAGAATATGATCAAGCTAGGCTATATGCATTTAAAAAAAAAGAAGAAGTTTGCTTCATCTTACCCTTCCTTTTACAAATGGGGGAAAGGTCTGCGAAAAAGAACAGGGAGCTGGAACAACTCCTCTACAAGAAAGGCTTCAATCTTGGGCTGTTTAATTTGGGGGGGGAGTCAAATAAAGGGGGAGGTTTCTAAAACTATGTGGATTAGAGAAAGTGGAGCATTGCAATAAATAAGCTCCACTGAGTTCAGTGTGACTTACTCCCAGGTAATGTGTCTTACAGCCAAAGAGAGGTTTAACTTGTTTCTTTAATGAGAAGAGCCTCAGGTCATCCAGTGAAGTGGAATAGTGGCAGATTCCAGACAGACAAAACGACAATACTGGGAGAAGAGGGGTGATCTTGCACTTCAAAAAAACCTACACCAGAGATTAGGGATAGTGACCTCTCAATTGTCACCTTAAACACCTTCTGACTAGGATCCCTAATCTCCTGTGTGGCTTTTGTTTTATTTTTGAGAAAAGGAAACTTTATGCATGGCTTGCACAAAAGCCACTGGACCTGACTGTCTGAAACTTGGCAGGTTCAGTCACCTCCATAGGGGCTTCCATTTCCCTGAACTCCATGCACTTATGTGAAAACTAGGGATGTACAAAAGTAACTTACCTTTTCAAAGGGTGACATGCACGGTGGGGGGGAGGCGCTCCATCCCTCCCCCCGAAATTCTCCCCGGCCAGCTCTGCTCTACAGCGACTCCGCAGAGCTGCCAGCCGGGGCTGCCCGCAGCCGGACATCCAGCTGCTGGGCAGCCTGCACATGGACGTAAATGGCGGCCGCCGTAGCTGCCGCCATTTGCGTCCCTGTCTTTTGCTGTATTAGGCTACGTAAATATTGACATAGCCTATCGCGGCAAAAAAAGGGGAACACAAATGGTGGCCGCCATAGCCGCCATTTGCATTCCTTTTTTTTTGTTTTGCCGTGATAGGCTACATAAATACTTACGTAGCCTATCACGGCCTCCACAGGGATGCAAATGGCGTCCCTGCATTAGCCGTGATAGACTACGTAAGTATTTACGTAGCCTATCATGGCTATAATGAAGAAGCGAATGCCGGCCACAGACGCGGCCGCCATTCTCAAAGCAGTAGGGATATACGAAAGTGACTTACCTTTCACGGATTATGTTGATGGTGGGGGCGAGGTGTTCCATCCCTCCCCCAGGAATCCTGGCCGGGGGGGGAGGCGCTCCATTCCTCCCCCCCAGAATCCTCGAACGGCCGGCTATGCTCCGTGGCAGCTCCGCGGAGCAGCTGGCCAGGCCAGGCCCGGCCAGACCAGAGCCATCTGCAGCTGGATTTCCGGCCGCAGAGGGCTCTGGGTAAAAAAAAAAAAAAGCGTACACAAATGGCGGCAGCTACGGCTGCCGCCATTTGCATGCCTTCTTTTTACCATCTTAATCTACGTAAATATTTACGTAGACTATGACGGCGAAAATCAAGGGGAACGCAAATAGCGTAGCGGGCGCCATTTGCGTCCCCTTTTGAGATCTGTGGTGGTATTCTCTGACATCCCTAGTGAACACACAAAAAAAAATATAGCTCTTTGCTTTGACAGATTTTCTTGAAAAAAAGGCAAATTTTACCTGTACCTAGCACAAAAAACTACCAGACCTATCTGTCTGAAACTTTGCAGTTTCAAACACTTCCATAGGGGCTGTCAGGTCTCCAAATTTTATGTATTTATTATGAAGACCTAAAAATGTTATGTCCATTTCTGTTTTCCAATGCAAGGCAATGGGAAAATGTAAAATCTGAATAATTTGGATTCCTGAATCTTGATTCGGATCCAGGATCCAACTCGGGTTGGATTAGGTCTGAATAGGTCTGAGGCAGTTTGGGACCCAATCTGAAGCCCCAAAGCAGCCTCTGAATTGGGTTGGGGAGTCTCTGCACAGCCCTAATAAATGGGTCCCTTATTTCTCCCCAGCATTAAAAATTCAAAGCCTAGTGAGCAAGTTTGGGATTACAGCTGCATGCAGTGATCTGGAAGTAAGTCCCATTGAATAAAGTGGGACTTGCTTCAGAATAAACATGCATAGATTATAGATCTATCTTTCTGTTAGGAACCTTCCTCGTCATAATAGATTTGTGCACTATAATAGTAACACTCTGACCTTTTCTCCGTAAGGTCTGTTTTGACTCTTTTGGAAAGAAGTGACTCAAAGTCATTCTGAACTAATAATTGCAAAAGGTCAGAAAAGAAAGTTACTTAACTGATTGCTAGCCAGTGAGCAGAAATTGAAACCAAGGGAAGACGGGTGGAAGGAAGGTACCTGGGTGGATATGGACAGCAGGATGGATTTTTTTAGCTATTGGGAACTGGAAACTCGCAAAGCAAGCAAGTTAGACAATATTAGTACACAGGTTGAACACATGTTTTATGTAACTAGAGCCATGTGTGTATGTTTAATCATGGCCCCAGAGAACTCCTTGCTTAGAAGCCTCACCTCGTTTCTAGCTAGGGATGGATGGATGCCACTGCATCTGCGCTCAGCTGGTGCTCCAGCCACCACCACTCGCCCAGGCGAGCCAGGCCCTGAAGGGCTCGGTGACCCTTCCACTCATGTCCGGGTCTGTTTCACATGCATCTTGCCTCCACCAGCCCTCCTTTGTGGCCACCATTTTAACAGTCCTTGAAGAAAATGAAGTCCTTGAAGTCCTAGATACCTCAACACTTCCACCCCTTTTTGAAGCAATCACTGAAAAATAGCCAAAGAAGGGCTGGTATTGTCTAAATTGTTACTGTTATTGACATGATCTCTATCCTGCCTTCCTGCATCAAAGTGTATTCAAGGTGGCTCTTCATAAAAACAACATAAAATGTTCATGAAAAATGCCCTCCCCCTTTAGAAATCAGCACTAAAATTGATAGGCGGGCTCACCTAAGCCATTCAAAGAAAGGACTGGATATGTGGCTGACAGTCATCATCACCACTTCCTTTAGAATAAGAAAGCTTAGTAGAAAATAAATAAGAACCATAGGATAACTGAATTTGGGAGTTGGAAGGGATCTGGAGAAGTCATCCAATCGAACCCCCTGCTCAGGGCATGATCTGAAATGCAGGATGCAGTTTCAGCATCCCTGACAGATGGCTGTCTGGCATCTTCCTAAATACCACCAACAAAGGACAGCTCACCATGTCTCAGGGCAGTCGGCTCCTCTGTTGAACAGCTCTTTCTATTAAGAGTTTCTCTATTTATGTGGCTAGTCCTCACATACAGGCTTTTCCAAATATAAACTGCAGGCATGTGCAGGAGGGGGATCCAGATTGGGATCCTAATATGGGGAGTATGGGGGACTTTAATTATCCCCCCCATACACACACTCTGCTGTCCCAATTCAGATTGCCACCCCCTATGCCTGCAATTTATATTTTAAAAATCCTGCATGCCAGAGCTAGCCTCTGGGGATGGTCATCACAGGGAACTCTGGCACTTTATAAACTTGCTGGATTTCCCCAGAGATTCCAGCTCAGCTTGCAATTACAAGCATAGCTATGAGCTTTTCCCCAGAATCCCAGATTTTTTCTTCTTCCTTAAAGCGACATTGACCCAACTTTCAGCTGCAATTTGTGGAATTTGCACAAATTGCAGGCGTAATATGCTGAATTTGTGCAAATTGAGCATATCATGGCTGCAATTTGCACAAATTATGTATATCATGGCCAAATTTTGTGCAGGTTGTGTAAATCGTGGCCGAAATTTGCATCAATGTCACTTGGTAGGGGGAGCCTGAAAATCCATAAGCTGGCCCTACTCGATCTGCATCAGGTCAAGACAGCTCACAGGTAAGTGAGTTTGTAGTCGGGCATGAGGGGAGTTGCTAGAAGCTCAGCAAATCTTACCCCCCCCCCGATGGATTCCTCTGTCATCCCTACTAGCCACCAAACCGATATCACCTCCAGTTAGGTCCTCAGAAGATTGAGAGTGAATATGATAGCAATGTTGTGAGCATCCATTTGGGGGCTCGAGTTCAGTGGGTTCCCATCAGTTCGCCCCCCCCAGATGCCAGTCCATGACTTCCTGCTCTTGCCTGACTCGGCTAGGGTTGGCGGAGAATTTCTCCCCGAAACTTCGGGGGGCCGAGCGCCAACGTGTTCGGCCCCCCGAACAAGTTTCGGGGAGAAATTCTCTGCACCCCCCTGCCCCCCGCACCCCCCCGGGATGGGACTTACCTTTGCTGAATGTCCCTCCCGGCGGCGGGTCCCGGCGGCGGTTCGTCGGGTCTTCATCAGGGGCGGCAGCCGATCTTTCGACCGGCTGCCGCTGCCGCCATTCCAATAAAACTAAAAAAAAAAACCCACCCCCGTGATAGGCTACGTGACGATTCACGTAGCCTATCACAGCTAGATTTGCAAAGTCAGCCGTGATAGGCTACGTAAATCGTCACGTAGCCTATCACGGGTGACTTTTTAAAAAAAAAAGCGCGTACGGATAATGGCGGCCCCCATAGGGAGCCGCCATTCCCGTTCCTTATTTGGTCGCTGTAGTCTACGTAAACATTTACGTAGACTACAGCGACCAAATAAGGAACGGGAATGGCGGCTCCCTATGGGGGCCGCCATTTGCATACGCGCTTTTTTTTTTTAAAGTCACCCGTGATAGGCTACGTGACGATTTACGTAGCCTATCACGGCTGACTTTGCAAATCTAGCCATGATAGGCTATGTTAATTGTCACGTAGCCTATCACGGGGGCGTTTTGTTTTTTTTTTAACTTTTAATTTCGCGGCCGGGCGAGGAAAGGCGCCTCCTCCCCGGCCTGAATTTCGGCCGGGCGAGGCGGGAAGCCTCCCCCCCGGCCTGAATTTCGGCCAGGCGAGGCGGGAAGCCTCCCCCCCTGGCCTGAACTTCGGGGGGAGAGCAGCGAAGCGCCTCCCCCCCACCGCGAAAAGCTGCGAGACCAGGTAAGTGGGTTTCGTGCACCCCTAGACTCGGCCCATGCTGCTGCCCTCATTCCTTGCCAAGCGGTGATGGCAGGATGGGAAGCCTTCCCATTCTGCCTCTGAGAGCAACTGTGCCCCTCTCTGCTGGTGCTCAGCAAAAAGGGGTTAAGTTGCTCTGGGCAGCGGTGGAGAAGGCAGGATGGGGAGCAAGAGGGAAGCGGCACTTCCTTCTTGCTTCCATCCTCCCACCAAGAGCAACTGCGCTCCTCTTTGCTAGTGCTCAGCATAGAGGCACACAGTTGGTCATGGCGGCAGCAGCAACAGCACTCACTGGGCCCTCGCAGACCACCAGCCAGCTCATGTCCCAGTGCGAGCAGGGTCCAGCAGTGGGCAGGGATCCAGCAAGCGGGTCCCGAGGCAGACTCAGATGAGTTCGCACAACCATAGAATATGATTGTTCTCTATAAATTCATGAGAGGGATCTTCCCTTTATTTCTCTTACCCTACTTGTCCTTCTGTTGCCTCTCCTCGCCAAACGTTATATTGTCAGCTACTTAAGGCAGGGAGCTGCCATTTTTGTTTGTTTCATGCTGTGGGGGGTGGGGCTGGGGGGTGGTATTGCATCCCACACAAGCCACAACTTTTAGGGGTAGTCCTTGGGAAAGGATGGTAAAGAAACCTAAACATAGCTGTAGTGAATTATAGATAGGGAAAATAAAAATAAAAAATGCTACAGAGATCAGCCAAAATCTGGTACTCTCAGAATGCTTCGTTGTCCGCAACTGTGGGTTGCTTCCATTTCTCCCACCACCACCACCACGACCACCACCACCTGGTTCTTAGGATTTCTGTCATGTTCTAAGCTGCTGATGGCTCAGACTGCTGTGGCAGCTTCAGTACCGCTGCTATCAAGGTGATTAAAATTGTATCAAGCCAGGCTTTGAAAATATGTGGAATGGTTTCATTTTGTATAAGTCATTACTCCTGCTGGCTGCCACCAGCTGTGCATCTGTTACCTCATCCATCTAGTCAACTCTCCAAAGCTCCTGGGTAAATAGCTCTCAGTAGTCACCTTCCTAATGAACAACAAAAAGTCTCAGTAAATGTGTGTCTTCAGATGTCTGTATGGACGGGCTCCTTAGGCTTCACCAGAGCAACAAGGGGCTCTATTTTAAAACTTGTCCAATGTCTTAGAAGAGGCTGAATGCACAACCACTGTTTCTAGCATGCTTGAGAATGCAATCCTATGCATGTTGACCCAGACGTAAATCTCACTATGTGTGTAATGTGGAATACTGTCAAGGGTTGCTCTCTAAGGGACCTTGATACTCACAGTACGTTTAGGCTGCAGTCCTATGTACCAAGAAGGAAGGAAGAATGTATGTCTGTATGTATTTAAAATCTCGAGGCATTGTATAATGTGAAACATAATAATTACACAAAGGTATATAAAGAAAATGCAAATAGAAACAATCAACAATATACAACTACTAAACATGCCAATACAGCATAAAACATAATACAAGTTAGTCCTGTACTGAAAATTTCTCCCACATGTTTATCCACCGTTCTCAATCAATTTGAGAGGAGAAAAATTGCTTTCAAAAAGAAATTCAGAGGAGGAGAAATTTAGGAGAAAGTCTTATGGCTTGGATCTGGAGTTCTTGAGCTTACCTTACTTGTGAAGTAGCTGAGGAGTGTGTATCAGTGTCCTGTCTGCAGTAATCTCTGTGGCAGCCTGTAGCCTCCTCGGCTTCCCTCACTTCAGTTAAAGCCATCATGAGGAAGATGTCATCAGGTGATTCCTCCCATGGGGCTTTTACAGTTCAGAAAGTTTAGTTGGCCTGCAGAGCAATGGAAAAATGTGCAATGGAGAGAGGAAACAGAAACACACAGCACCTTCAGCCACCCTGCAGTGATTAGGTAAACTCAAAAATGCCACCAAAAGAAATTCAAAATCCTGCCTCAGAAAAGTGAAGCCTCAACACAGTTGATGCTGTTGCCACCTACAGAAGGAGTGCAGTAAACCAGCAACCCTTAAGAAAAAAGAAAGATCAGTGCTACAGGCTACAGTCCCTGCCAATAGTGAGCCCTATCTGTAAGAAACTGTTGGAGAATTTCTCCTCCCCTGGGAGAAATTTGGTGAAATCATCCCCACAATTTCTTTGCTCACAAATTGGGGATGTTAGGGAATTCCGCCACGGACTCCAGTAAGGCCGGATTCTAAAGAACCCCCGGAGTCCGTGGCAGAATGGAGCAATCCCCCCCACCAACCCACGGAATCCCCCCGGGACAGAGCCTACCTTTGTTGGCCATCTGCTGCCCCATGAATGGCTGCCCCGGTCTGCGGCTGCCATTTCCATTCTACTTTAACCGTGATAGGCTATGTAAGTATTTACGTAGCCTATCACGGCTAATGCAGGGCCGCCATTTGTGTTCCTGCCTTTTGCTGTGATAGGCTATGTAAATATATATGTAGCCTATCACGGCTACCATAGGGACGCAAATGGCGGCCACTATGGCGGCCGCCATTTGCGGCTGCAGCCCAGCAGCAGATGGAAGTCCGGCTGCAGGAGGCCCCGGCCAGCAGCTCCGCGGGCTCCCCATGGAGTGGAGCTGGCTGGGGAGGATTCCGGGGGGGAGGGACGGATCACCTCCCCCCCCCAGTGGATGGCCCCAGCAGAATGGGGTAAGTCCTCCGTACACCCCTACCACAAATAGGCTGGAGAATTTTGAGAGGCCATTTCTGCACACAGCTCTAATACAAATACAAAAACTAAAATGGCCACCAGGTATAAAAGGTAAAACCACATCACAAGGACTTGAGCACTAAAACTACATTGAACTCAATGGGGCTTGCCTCTGAGGAGACATGTATAGGATTGCACTGCAGGATTAAACCAGAGGCACAATTTCAAATTTTGATGGGAAGGTTGAGGGAAAAGTGCACAACAAGCTTCTAAGATAACCAGGGACCAGGGTTGAATATTAGGGATGTGCACTTCCCAAGATGAATCAGGCTTCCCTCCAAAGTGACCAGAAATGAAGCTGGCCCCTGCATGAAGCTTCATTTGTAGTTCAGCTTTGGAAAGGCAGACCTTGTCTTCCACAATAGTGTATTTTGCTTTTCTTTCTCTGAATGCTAGTGAGGGAGAAAGGGAGGGGATAGTCAGTGACTGACAGGTTGCAGTGGTTGGACCCAGAACCTCTACAGACACACCCCAAGAAGACATGGGAAGTGATTCTGAGTCAGACAGAGAGGTGGAGGTGGAAGTTGCTGTTGAGGCACCCAGTTTATGGGAGTGGGAAGCTGGTGAGAATAACAGTGCCAGAGAGGAAGAAGCCCAGCTAATTATTTGTATTATGCAAAGCCTATTAGAAGAGCCTGCCTCGAATTGCTGCATGAGAATTCTGGCTGTAGCCTGAGGCAATGCCTGTTTGTTTGGAGTTTGCATAATAAAAGCAGTTGACTGGAAATGCAATTTGACAGCTTGACTATAAGAAAAGCCAGGGGCTGGGCATCTTACACAGGTCCACTTTCTAGTCATAAGGCATGCTTTACCCTGGACTCCCCAATCACTGTGCTTTGGAGGAGGACAAGGATGGGACCATGAAATGGCCATTCTTCCAAAACTCCCAGGCTTCAGTGTGAAAAAAGGCCATAAATTGGTTTTCAATCATCCCTTAATCCCTACACCTATCCATGGGAGGAGAGAAGGTGAAACAAATCACATTTCTTCTCCACCAGAACATTCAGGACTTCCCTTCTAAAAGAATGTAAGGACATAAGAAGAGCTATGGTGGTTCAGACCAAGGGTCCATCCAGTCCAGCATTCTGTTCACACAGACGTCAACCAGCTGCCCATGGGAAACCCGCAAGTAGGACATGAGTGCAACAGCTCCCTCCCACCCATGTTCCACAGCAACTGGTGTACATAGGTTCACTGCCTCTGATATTGGAGGTAGTGCATAGCCATCAGGACTAGTAGCCATTGATAGCCTTCTCCTCCAGGAATTTGTCCAACTCCAACCCCCTTTTAAAGCCATCCAAATTGCTGGCCATCACTCCATCCTGTGGTAGTGAAATCTATAGTTTAGCTATGTGCTGTATGAAGAAGTCCTTCCTTTTATCTGTCCAGAATATCCCACCAATCAGCTTCATACGATGACCCCAGGTTCTAATATTCTGAGAGATTGAGAAAAATGTCTCCCTATCCACATTTTCCACACCATGCATGATTTTGTAGACCATGGCTTTCAGGTGCCAGTGCATTCAGCCTCACTGAAATCCGTGGTGGAATTCTCCACCATCCCTAGTAAAACCAGCACTTTGCATTGGACTCAGAAACATACAGGCAGCCATACAAGCAGGCCAGAAATGGTGTTGTACAGTATGCTTGGACCTTCTGGTCCCTGTGTTTAATCTGGCTGCCACATTTTGCACAAGCTGCAGCTTCTGAACAGTTTCAGGGGCAGCCCCACATATAGCACATTGTAGTAATCTAACTTAGAAGTTACCAGAGCATAGACTACTGAAGTCAGCTTATCCCTATCTGGATAGGGGCATAGCTGGGTCACCAGGCAAAGCTGATAGAAGACATTCTTCAGATTTTCTAAAAAGAGACAAGGGGCTCTAAAAATATATACAGTTCTTTTATTTATTTATTTTTAAAAAGTATCACCCTGGTTTCTCTAATGGTAAACTTAGAGTACATTAGACTTAATGTTAAATTGAAGCTCAGTCTGCCTCTTCCCATTCCTGATTGCAATCTTCCCCTCGCCCCCCATTGGAACACTAAAAGTACACATTTGTGTGCATATTTTTTTTTTAAAAAAAATGTGCACCAGAATGTGCAGTTTTCCTCCATGGACTAAAACATGAAAAAACACTTTTTCTTTTTTCAAAATGTGAATTTTTAAACTGTGGGTATTTCTAAAGTACACATTCTGTGAATGAGCATCACGAGCTCAGGCACATGCAAGCAAAATGTGTTCCCGTTCATGTTCAGAAGTGTGAACAGGGCAGTTCTGGCCTTAAACAAAGAGAAACTAAACGATTGTGCATCCCAAGTTATACACGGGTCTGCCTTTGTAGATGGCTGCAAGAGTTCTAAGGCTGCAACAGTTCTAACTGGGTCCAGGTATTAAGCTCTTATTACGATGGTCCTTTCTCGCTTTCATTGGCTCCCAACTCCTTTAGGGGCCAAATTCAAAGTGTTGGCTTGGTACCTTGGCACCTGATATAATGTCTCCTACTTCTGCCCATCCCTGTGCCTTAATCTCATCTACAGAAGCCCACCTTCTAGAGCTCCCATAATCTGAGGCCCAGAGGTGGCAGAAAGAGGGGGGGGGGCTTTTTTGGTTATGGCTCCCCGATTTTGTAATGCTCTCCCCAGGCATACTTTCCTGAACCCCACATTATTATTTTGTCAGTGCCAGGCTACTATGACTTTTCTGTTCTCTCAGGCATTTCAAGTATTTTAGTATTGTAATACTTAAGACCTTTTATTTTTGTTCCTGTGTGGTGTCATTTCTTAGCTTTGGTGTCCATTGATGATTTTAGCCTTTGTGCTCCATCTGATATGTATTATCATGATATGTATTTTCATGTTGTGCTGGAATGTGGATTTTGGTTTTGGTTTTATTTATTTACTGCTATACTGTATCTTATTGTTTTACTGTGTTTTAGTGTATCATTATGGTTTTAGTTTTTGGAATTGTACAGCACCCAGAGAATTTGTTTAAGAGGTATTTGAGAAATGTAATAAATAAATAAATAAATCTTTAATGCCTCATAATAATGTATCAACAAAAACTGAAGAGTTACATTTAACTTTTTTTCAGTCGATTTTGCATGGGTCCACAGTAGTCAGTGTGTTGAACTAGACAGCTGGCCAGATAGATGGTATTCTATCAGTATTCTACAGTCTTCAAGCTGCTGTTCCTTGATGCTGGGAAAATACAACCCTCAGAAGTGTGAAGAAGACTGGACTTTTCTATGTTCATTCTAATCTCAGAGAATGTCATCATACTATTAATTTGTTGGGGAGATGGTAAAGATGGTAAAGGGCTCTTTAACCCCCTCCCCTTTAAGTATGAACAGTGACAGAGTTCTCCCATCATGCACCTCAGCAATGTGGAAGCTAAAATGGGAATGAGCAACTCAAATGCATAAGGGGAAAACCCTATCAAAACCACTGTTGCTGACAGAGGGAAATAAGCACCCCCTTTGCCTTATTTCTTGGTGCTATGGGGAGTCAGGGGGTGGGCCTGTAAGGATTTTTTGTTCCTTGGGTCCCATCCCCCCACCCATTTAGTATAGAGATATTATGCAGGGTATGCAGATATGGGGGAGGCACAGCTTTTGGGGTGTAGAAGAGTTTAAGGGCTTTGAGAGCCTATTAGCATGGCATGCTGAACTAGTCTTAAGGGTAAATGCTTTAATGTGTTGTTGTTGTTGTTGTTGTTGTTGTTGTTATTGTTGTCCTGCCTTTTTCCCAGTACTGGGATTCAACGTGGCTTTACAGCATTAAAAACTTGTACAGTTAAAATGTATAAATAGAGATATAGAAAAGTTAAAAATATAATTAAATCATCAATAATATTTAAATTATATAAAACATCAGAGTTTAAAAAACAGCAGCAATATAAATGATAGTATGAATCTATCATGTTCTCACAGGTCCAGACTATCCATCCCCAAGGGCCTGCTGGAACCAATTTGTTTTGCCTACCTGCAGAAACATACCAAGAAGGGTGCCACTCTCACCTCCCTGGGAAGGGAGTTCCTTCCAGAGCCTTGGGGCAGCCACTGAGAAGGCTCCAAGGGGGCAAGTAGGGGAGCAAGATCCATGGGAAGCTTGCTAGATGCCATATATGAATTGATAAGAGATGTCTTGATAACTTTTCAGCTGTCTGTATCCTTATACGGGAACTAGATAATGGGTAACGGGTCATAGAAAAGAACATGTTGTGTTTTGGGATGCCCCTGTCTGGAAATTAAGGGTGTATGAACCCCACTCACCTGAGTCCACTGGGGGGTCCGTGGGGGGGGAGGCGATCCATTCCTCCCCCCAGAATCCTTCCTGACTGGCTCCGCTCCACGGCAAGTCCGCGGAGCTGCCAGCTAGGTCCGTCTGCTGGACGTCCATCCGCTGCCAGTCTGCGGACGCAAATGGTGTCCAGCGTAGCGGACACCATTTGTGTCCCTGTCCCTTCACATGATAGGCTATGTAAAGATTTACATAGCCTATCATGGCAAAGAGCAGGGACACAAATGGCAGCAGAGTGAGCGGACGGACCTGTACCTGGTAGGGGTGTATGAAACCCCGTTTACCTGGCTCCACTGAGGTCCACAGGTGGGGGGAGGTGATCCGTTCCTCCCTCCAGAATCCTCGACTGGGGAGAGGTGATCCATTCCTCCCCCCGCAATCCTGCCTGGCCGGCTCCACTCCATGGCCAGTCCACAGAGCCACCGGCCAGGTCAACCCACAGCGGGGCCTCCAGCCGCTGCCGGGCTTCTGCAGACGCAAATGGTGTCCTGCATAGGGATGCCATTTGCATCCCTAAGGCAGTCTGTGATAGGCTAGGTATATATTTATGTAGCGTATCTCGGCTAAAGCAGGGATGCAAATGGTGTAGGGGATGTCCCCTATGCCATTTGTGTCCTCAGCAACCTGGCAGCAGCCAGAGGCCCTGCTGCGGGTTGGCCTGGCTGGCGGCTCCACAGACTGGCTGCAGACCGGAGATGGCCGGGCAGGATTCTGGGGGGGGGGGAGGAACGGATCTCCCCCCCCATCGAGGATTCTGGGGGAAGGAACGGATCGTCTCCCCCCACCTGCAGACCCCAGCAGAGCCAGATAAGCAGTAAGCGTAAGGAACACCATTTGGGTCCCTGCTTTAGCCGTGATAGGCTACGTAAATATATACATAGCCTGTCATGGGCCGGCGTAGGGACGCAAATGGTGAGTTGGCCTGGCCAGCGGCTCCATGGACTGGCTGCGGAGAAGAGCCAGCTGGGCAGGATTCCAGGGGGAAGGAACAGATCGCCTCCCCCCATTGAGGATTCCGGGTGGAGGAATGGATCGCCTCCCCCCACCTGCAGACCCCAGCAAAGCCAGGTAAGCAGTAAGTGTAGGGGACACCATTTGCATCCCTGCTTTAGCTGTGATAGGCTACGTAAATATATACATAGCCTATCATAGGCTGACGTAGGGACGCAAATGGCGGCCACTATGACAGCTGCCATTTGCAGCCACAGCAGCCCGGCAGCGGCCGGAGCTGCCACTGTCACTGCCACCGCTGCTTCATCTGCCGCCGGAGCTGCAGCCGGAGCCGCCACCGTCACTGAAGCCGCAGCCAGGTAGTCTCCGTTTTGCGGGGCACTCGCGGGGTGGTGGGGCAGGTTGCTCCATTCTGCCACAGATTCCAGGGGACTGAATTCACTGGAATTCGGCCTCCCTGGGATCCGTGGTGGAATTCTCTAACATCCCTAGTACCTGGCCAGCGGCAGGTAGGATCCGGCCAGCATGAACTTCACGGGGTGGCAGGGGTGAGTGGTCCATTCCGCCATGGGCCCCAGGTTTTTCTGGTTTCTAAAGAATCCTCCGGAATTCTAAAGAATCCGGCCCCATTGGAGTCCATGGAGGAATTCTCCGCCATCCCTACTGGAAATAAAGGGAATCAAAAGGAGCCTTTGGCCACATAAAAAATGAGAACTAAGGCTCAGTTTGGAGTAAACAATATATGTCAGGGTTAGGAAGGAACTTTTAGGGAAAAGTTTGGACGTTCTGGGAAGAGGATGACCTAAAAGTTTATGTAGACCAATTGATGTAAAGATTTTAGAATATGTAATAAGAAGGGGTCACCAAGTTTGGAAGATAATTCAAGTCCATGCGTAATGGAACTCGAGGTTCCTCTTGGTTATAGGGCCTCTATGGAGGTCCTATATAGTAAGAAAGTTCCAAATCTTTCCTGGAGAAAGGAGGATCCCCTTGCTGGTAAAGTGCAGGTGTGAGTGGTAGGCATACATCTGCAGGATTTGTGAGTATTGTTTTATCTTTGCTTTGCTACTGAGTGGAAGTTCGTGTGTTTGTTACACTTTCTTTTTCTTTAATAAATGCATTTAGATTATGTCATTGTTTTAGTCCTTATTTGTAGAATTTAAGGGAATTTGAGTAAATGTGAACACTCCGTCTCAAATTCTTGAAGGAACCTCACCTATAACATCAGGGCCAGCCTAAGGCTTTTAAAAGTAAGTGTACCTAGGTATCCAGTACCAGAGACCCTGAAATTTTAGTCTCCAGTTTTTCCCTTACAGAGCAGACATTGCTGCCTCTTCAGCACTTGCGTACCCAAGGGCTTTAGCTTAGTAGTAATACACATGGTTTGTATGGAAAAGGTCCAGGTACAATCTCTATCATCTCCAGGGTGGGAAAAGTCGATCAGGATGTAGAGCTGGTGGTATATAGAGCCAGAGCTGATCATGAGTGGAGCCTGAGTCAGGCATGGGCGGGATTTGCAGCATAGCACAATCGTACAGCGCTCTGTCCTATGTGAAACCCTGGAAAGTTAGTAATGTCAATACTGTACTAGATGGAACAATGGTTTGACTAGGTTTAAGTCAACTTCCTGTGTTCCTTGATACAAAATATGACCAACCTGGAGATGCAAAGTGAGGCAAAGTGAAACATGTCATTCTGTGATTTTAAATATATGTGTCACAGTACTATTCTGTAGTCATTATGGATATGTGGCAGCAAGGAGAGGAGAGGGGAAACTTCCATTAAGATGAAAGTAGTTTTTAATTCATTAATTCACTTTTCTAAAGTAAATGAGCCAATTTTCAAAGTGCATATACAAACATCACTATGATGCCCACTATGGGGAGACATACTTTCAAAGCTAGTACAAAACAACAAGAATACTCCTAAAGAATTTATACTGGAATAGACACGTCTGCTCCCACCCTCTGCCCCACTGTAATTTGAAAGCATTTGTGTCTTTTTCAGATGAAAGTTTTGTGACTTCAAGAATGCAAAAGCAAATAATCCTTTTCAACTTTTATACATTATTCCACAATCACTTGAAAAGATAATCTTTTTACAACATTTTAAATGCTACTGACTGAATTGCATTTGTATTTAACACACATGTAAAATTATTATTTACTTTTAATACAAATAGGTATATTTTTATTACTATTATTCTTTCAGGATTTCTCTCTGCCCTTAAGACAGATGATTTAAATTCAACAGACTTTCTCTGTTGAAAGAAAAGGGAAGAAAGAAAAAGTTAGATTTTTGCTTTTGAACAAAGTCAAAGGTAGTGGATGATTGCTAAGTAATGTAATGACTGTAGGGATAGGGGGAGAAATCTAACAGAGCTTAGAAGTTTCTCAACTTCCTTTTGTTCAAATCTTCAAAACATTGTATTTGAAAGAAAATGCAATTATAATGAAGGTACTTTGGGAGAGATCTCAACATTTCTCCTAGGAAAATATTTTATAGCCAAATTCAGCATTTTGGCTTTTATATGTCATGGGATATTTCATTATTAATTAGATTCACCAATTTAAAAATAAAAACTTCAAGCAATATCTGGATACCCTCTTATTCTGATAAAAAATTCAATATGAATAAACTTTTATAAAATCCTGCATGCCAGTGTTATCCTTGTAGATAGTTTTTTTTTTTTGGGGGGGGGGGATATTGAGAAATGGCATTCCCCATCTGCAACTTGAAATGATACCTACTCTATCACCTCAGTATTCTATGATCTTATTCTGTTGCATATAAAGACTAGGCCTGAGCTAACACCACAGACAGAACCTTCACGTCACCTCACATTGCCTCAAGTACAATATTTTTCATTGCAGTCACTTCACACAATCAGCAGTCACATCAGCTATGGGGTACTGGTGGGATATTGGGATACTGGTGATGTTTTCATAACATCAGATGACGACATAAAACCAATGCACAAGTAGGGAAAATGCATTATAAAAGTGTATTGCCCGGGGCCTTACAAAAAGTAATTCATTATCGAAGTTGAACACTTGAAATTATTATTATATCATATTATAATCAATTTATATCAAGGCCACTAACAATACAATCCAGATTGTAAAACAAACTCTCAGTGACCCCCACCTCAGGCTATTTTCTCACCACATTGTCATGAGCAGCTATAGGTCCTCCTCCTCTTTCTCATCATTACTACCACTTGCTTGCTTGGTAGGCAACCTGCCAGTGAGCAGATAGCCAGTAGCATCTGCTGCTGCTCCTTCTCACCACCACCATTGTCTGTCCAGAGTGAGAGCCAGCTAAACAAACAGGTTGCAAAGATAAAGAGGAGGACCAAGTCCAGGGTTTTCTGGTCAGTGGGCTCCTGCTGGGTGGGGTCCCTTGGCAGGTACCCAACCATGCCTACCCTTGATGTGGGCCCTGCCTGACCAAATAACATTATAGAAACTGCCATTTACGTTTGGACACTCAAGAAACTTTTATATTGGCTTCTGATGTAAGTCCGGTGCAGATATAACATTCATTCTCTGCAAACTATGCTTTGCAAACAAAGCCCAAACATGGGTAGGAAAGGGGACAATTTACCTAGGCATGGAGCAGGATGGAGTCGAGAATCATAGAACAGAATCACAGAATAGAAGGTTTGGAAGGGGCCTATAAGTCCATCGCATCTAACCCCCTGGTCAGTGCAGGAATCCAAGTGAAAGCATCCCTGAACCTGACAGATGGATGTTCAGCCTCATGTGGGCGAGCTCACCACCTCCCTAGGTAATTGGCCCCATTATCATATTGCTCTAACAATCAGGAGTTTACAATGACTGTTTGCATCCGTGACATTCCTTAAGTCACACGTGTCTCCTGGGTGGTGCTAAAGAACAGTCACTTTGAAGCAAACATCCATCTGAAGCTTTGAAGTTATGGCAGCCAGTCAATCCTAGTGATCTCCTGGCTATATTACATCGCATCAAATTATGCCTCAAGGCATGAACATAAACGGTCCTTCTTAGGACCCCATGACAAAGAATCTTGGTCCTGTTACCAAGATTTGCCAGATCAACATAGAAGGAATAAGTAGGTCTAAGTGCCAAGTCCTACAACGGATTTTAGCAGATAACGACATTGACGTAGTTGCAGTCCAGGAAACTCATGCTGAAAATGAGGACCAAATCAGACAGAGAGGCAGGATCTCTGGCTATGACTTGCTGGGAGCAACATACCACCATGCTTATGGACTGGAGTGGCAACATATGTGAGGTCGTCAACTGAAAATGCCCAGCTGTGCTCAGCCTCTAATCTCAACAATATACATGAGATAACTGTAAGAATAGGGGAATTAACAATAACTAACATATATAAACCCCCAGCTATTAATTGGACCCTACAAGTTATACCTCTGTCTCCACATCCAGCTGTTTACCTTGGAGATTTTAATAGTCATCATACTCAGTGGAAGTACAGTGAAACTGACGAAAATGACGAGGCACTTGTAAACTGGGCAGAAGATAACAGCTTGTATTTGATATTCGATGCAAAGGACAGAGGAACATATAAGTCGGCAGCTTGGAGAAAGGAATACAACCCTGATTTGTGTTTTGTGACCACCAACGAGGAAAAACTGCCAGTGAAAACCTCTCAACTGGTACTAGCAGACTTCCCCCATAGCCAGCACTGCCCAATTCTGATTGAAATTGGCACAAGTATACCTCTGATGTCATCCTTTCCCTGCCCAAGGTGGAATTTCAAGAAGGCTTTATGTCTTTACTGAAAGAAGGGATGTCTTTACTGAAAATCTAGACAAATGCTTAGGCTGGATCTCCTCTAAACCCAACAATTATGAGACACTGACAGGAGCATTTCTATGTACAGCAAGAAAGGCTATTCCTAGAGGATACTGCAAGCAATATATTCCAGGGTGGAATGTTACCTGCGAGAACCTGTATCAAGAATTTTTTAAAAATGGAGACCATGATATTGCAGATGACTTGTTACATAGCCTTGATATAGCGCATGGCGAGAGAAATAGATGGAGGCCGTAGAATCGCTCAATTTTAAAACGTCTAGTAGAGAAGCATGGTCATTGCTACAGAAATTAGGGGGAAGTAAGAAGAAAATAAATGATAAGACACACATTTCAGCCAATAAGATCACGGCACACATATTGTCTACATCTAGAGCTACATGGGACAAAGTCCATACAAGACAAATTAGACAAAAACTTAGTGCTCTTAAAACTACTTGTCCTGAACAATCTGAATATTCACGCCCTTCCCCCCCCTCTGAAATTAGAAACGCACTCAAGGATATAAAAGCTGGCAAGGCACCTGGTCATGATGGAATACATCCTGAATTCCTCCTGCACTGTGGAAAATATGCAAAAAGATGGTTGGCAGAATTCTTTTTGGATATTATGGAAAAAGGTATAATACCACACAAGATGAAGCAAGCAAAAAACATTGCAATACTCAAACCAGGAAAAACAAATGACCAACCAAAGAACTATCAACCAATTGCACTGCTAAGCACTGTCTATAAGCTTTTCAAAAGGCTTCTGCATAATATTATCAGCCAGAAGCATGCCCACCGTCGGTCTCTGTATGGGTAAAGCCCTTCACTGGGATTCCCCATGTAACTTCCGATCACCTGACCTCACCTGACCTCACCAGACCAGACCTCACTTCACCTGACTTCACTGGACCTGACCTGACCTCACCTCACTGGACCTGACCTGACCTCACCAAACCTATCCTCACCTCACCTCACCAAACCAATCCTCACCTCACTGGACCTCATCTGACCTCACCTCACCTGACCTTACCTCCACAGACAATAAACAGAAAAGATGGAGGATTTCCGTGGACTTTGCGACTCAGCCCCAGTGAAAGAAAGCCTCAGGTCACAGGGAAAATGCCTATATCGTAAAAAGGGTAAATACGTTCACGTTCTTCTTTCTCCATTTCCGATTTACGGATTTCTTTTCACAATTATTTTCGAAAAACCTGCTGTTCAGCAGACAAAAAAAAAGGGTCCACGTGAGCTCCAGTCCGGGTTGAGTGGGCCGCCCTGTTCCGAGGATGATTCCGCCGCCCGGATTTGTCAGAATTTGATCCCATTTAAAATTTTGGCGGAATTCTCTGAGTTCCCTACATTAGGCCTCCTGTGTGCCTTACATAGGAATAAGCACCATTAAACATCATGGGATTTACTTCCATGTAATTTATATAGGATTACATTGCATGTGAGGAATGCTTAGTGATGACTCCAGGTTTTGGGGAGCCACCTCAGCACTATTATGGCAGTAGTAGGCATTCATCTCCTTATACTTTTGTATGTTTGGGGAATATGATATTTGCACATTCGTATACAAAGTGTTCTGATCCATAGCCCTGGGACTACTGTGAGGATTGGGGCATAATTATCCATAGATTCTGCATGTCTCTAAAAATTTAACACAATCCTCGGCAGGTTAAACATCCCAAAATATAAATGTAAACACTATTTTAGGAGAAAATGCATATTTGTATACATATTTTGAGAGGGTTTCTTAAAAAAAAAAATAGCAGACTAATTTGGAAATGGAACATAATGTAATTATGAATAACAATATGTGAAAGTGACACAGACCAGAAATAAGCAGATTTGTTCATCCCTACACCCACTCCACTCGCCATGAAAACCAGTGCGCAGGCAAGAGAGCAGCACATTCAGAAAAAGTGGCAGCAGCTGTCACCACTGACTTTATCTACTGTTGGAGTGAGAAGGCAGGCAAGCAGCTGGTGCGGGCTGCTTCTCCTCACTGCAGGGGGCTCCTGAGGGTGCTGGTGCTTCCTTCCAGGGTGCTGGGGCTTGGCAAACACCTGAGGATGCCAACGTCTGTTGCCAGCCCTGGGCATGTTGACAATGGTGGAGACTTTGAGGTGCCAGCATGGAACAGTAGGAGAGCGAACCACAGAGGTGTCCTAATTTGCATTTAGGATGCATCCTCTGAACCAGTTTTGAATGCTACACTCAGCTTGGGATGTCGCACTCAACTCTGCCACTGATATGTATTATGCACTTCCCTCACAACCAAACTAAGTACAGGGGAGGTGTGAGGAGAGCAGGAGATGACAAGAATATCTCCCTTGGCCTGCAGCAGAGGATGGGTAGCTTGTGGCCCTCTAGACATTTTGCCCTACAATTCCTATCAGCCATAGATGCTGGCTTGTTTGTTCTTTTGGAAGCTTCTTGACATTAAATGTTATAATTTAAAGCTTCAGACTATGATTTCCTAAGTCAACATGGTTAACTAAAGTTCTTCTAACTACAGTCCGTATATTCCCATCACACCTCCATTCCCCATTCACTTCATTCCGAATGCAAGCATTCTGTGCAAAGTTGGTTTGTAGATGGGACTACTTTTCTCCTTCCACAGGAGTCAACCATTCCTGATTCAACACATTTGGAGCCATGCAATTTTGGCTGTATTGCCACAAAATCTCTAATAATTTAGAAGAATGTACCCACTTTGTTATTGTCTTCCTTTTGATTGATTGATTGATTGATTGCTCAAATTTAAATATGCTTGCATATGAGCAAAATCTTATAAGCATATTTGTGAGATATTGAAAGATGTATAGGAGAACTAATA
This sequence comes from Heloderma suspectum, assembly GCF_057233095.1. Classification (NCBI taxonomy): domain Eukaryota; kingdom Metazoa; phylum Chordata; class Lepidosauria; order Squamata; family Helodermatidae; genus Heloderma; species Heloderma suspectum. The sequence goes on from NC_139461.1 coordinate 180,277,705, forward strand.
CTTTAATAAATAAAAGCTACTGTTATTAGATATCTAAAGATATTAGATGTGAAAGAGAACTTAATATGTTCTTTTTAAATGCCCTCCTCACTAATGTACCAAAACCAAAACAATACTGGAAAACAAACAGGTGTCTCCTTAACTTTCCAACTTGCCAACTAAAATGTGTCCCCAATGGGCTCTGCCAAATAACCAAAGAAAGCTTGAGTTAATTAATCTCCTACTTAAAGCAGTTTAGGGTGCAATCCAATGCATATTTAGACAGACTATGTCCTACAACTCCCAGCATCCCTCCAGTCAGCCATGCTGTTTGGAGCATGCTGGAAATTTTAGGGCTTTTTTCTGTCTAAACATGCATCGATTTATGCTCTTAAGCTTTCAGTTCAGCAAAACCCTACTACAGTCAATCATAACTTACTAAATCCATTGAAATCAGTGAAGTAAGTTAGCCATGATTAACTTTGACTGAATCAGGGCCCTGGTTATTTGCATCACTACAAGAGCCTTAATTTGAGCACTTAATTTCGAACTGCTAGGTTGGCAGAAACTGGGACTGAAGATGGGAGCTCACTTGGTCACGCAGCACTCAGGTCTCGAACTGCTGACCTGCCGACCTTCCAGTCTGCAGTTCAGCGTCTTAACCACTAAGCCACTGCAGTCCCTTAATTTGAGCACCCAGTGACCCAACTAGAAGAAACTAGGGATGGTGTGGCTGCCCATTTTGGTCCAGGAGTCCGGTGGACCACTCATGCCCCCTGAGCCATTTCCATCAATCCCCTGCCCCCACTTGACCCCCCCACACACACACACACACACTTGCTGAGCAGTCTGCACTCACCTGGGCCCTGTTCTACTGTGCTGCAATCACCATGTTGCAAAAAACATGGCAATCACAAAAACGCTTACATAAACTAGGGGCACAATCATATTCAGAGAGGGGGCTGCCTTCGAACTTGGAGGCGACTGCCTATCCAATGCAAGGTGGGAGAAGCATGGAGGGGACCATTCCTTTCGCACTTCTCCTGCCTTGTATTTTTGGCTAGACAGCCGATTGCAGCTGCCTAGCCGCAGGAGGACATAGCTGGGGAAGGAGGCTGCTGTACGACACATTGGATGTGTTGTACAGGCATTTCTGCCCTCTCCACCCCAGAATGCCCCCTCCCCGGATGCCCCATTTGGGGCCCTCCACACTCCTCTTGTGAGCGTGGAGCACTGGAGCATGGGGCCGTTCCACGCGGCCTCAGAGGCAGTGTGGAGGTGGGGGGAGGTTGGTTCTCCAGGAACCGTCCTCGGCACGTGGGCTCCGAGGTTGGTTCTCAGAAAACACCATATCCTGTGGTCATCTAGCTACTGTCTAGTGGCCATAGGATTGCTCCCCCATACGCAAAATGGTGCTGTGAATCGCACATATACACAATATTACAGGCATAAATAGCCCATTTACTATTTGGGAGGACCCGCCCAGAAGAAATGATGGAACCCCACAGCCCTCCTGGGAACAGCTATTTGCTAAAATTTCAAGAATCTCTTTTGTATCCAAAGTTATTCCTACTTAGAGTAGACTCAATGAAATGAATGGGACTTCAGTTAAACTACGTTGGATGCAACATTGTGAGTGTATCCGAACTTTGTTAAACACTTCAACCAACATACATCCTTAACATGGATTTCCAATATTGTTGACTTTAAAATTTACCAGGATTTTTTTTTTAAGAAAAGAATGTCAATCATTTAAAAAAAAAAAAATGTGTGGGGAAATAAGTAGAAACAGATGGTAAACTATACTACAGTACAGATTGACTTTTCTGTAAAGTGATGGATTTAAAAGTCGCCAATATTAGGAACCCATGTCAAAAAACAAAAACAAAAACAAACAAAACAAAACAAACAAACAAACCAAAAACAAACAAACACAACAAACACAACAAACACAACAAACACAACAAAACAAACAAAAACAAACAAACAAACAAAACAAACCAACCAACAAAACAAAACAAAACCAAAAACAAACAAACAAAACAAACAAATAAAACAAAAACAAATGAAACAAATGAAACAAACAAACAAACAAAACAAAACAAACAAAAAACAAACAAACAAATGAAACAAACAAACAAAACAAAAACAAACAAAACAAACAAACAAAACAAACAAAAACAAACAAACACAAAACAAAAACAAAAACAAACAAACCAAAAACACCTTTTTAAATGGCCATACATTCATCTTCCCACCGCCCTGGATTATTTTGCTTGAGCAGGAAAACAGATTCAGCTCAAAATATATATAAATCCAATTATTTTTATTACAGCTCATAACCAGATTGAAAATGCAAAATATACAAAACAGAGAGAGAGAGAGAGACAGAGAGAGAGAGAGAGAGAGAGAGATGTAGAGCGGTACACGACCCATGTTAGACAAATCAAGAATATGGTAACTGGGCTCTCAATTTAACTGCAACAGAAATAGCTCGAAATATATTATATTGTCACTGTGGCAACCCGCAACAAAGCCCTGCCATAATAAACAGAACAGGTGCAGACTTTAAGATATTAGTAACCTCAAAACTGTAGCCATCTAGTGGAGGGAAATGGATACCGCATGAATGCCTAATCTGAGTAGCTGGATGAGGTTTGTTTGCATACATTTTTATTTCAGCTAGCTTTTGATGTTTGGTATGCCACTTTTATTAATCTTGCCTGGTGTGATGCTCTTAATTTTTTAACTAAAAATAAATCATCCTCCTGTTTTATTGTTATTTTATTATTGTTTTGCTTTAAATTTTGTGACTTCATATTTGATTTATTTTTATCTTGTAAGCTGCTTTAATTGTTCCTGAGCAATTGTTCCTGAACAATTAAAGGGGGATGAAAAAAAGATGCTGAAAGTAGGGTGAAGAAAGATTCTAAATGAACAGTTGCTTAATTGCAGACATTTTTGAAGTGTGTGTGGCCACCGAATTTGGAAGTGGAGATTGAGGATATGAATCGACTCAGTTTGTAATGTGTTGTCATATATCAAAGCAAGAGCCCTGATTATTATCCTCATCACTAACACCACCCAAATTTCTTATCCAGTTTGGATATTGTGCTGAGCTGGAGAAATGCCCAGCTTGGCCCTGTTGCTTCCTTCCTACTTACCCAGCGGCAGCTGCAACCAGGGCATTAGTGGAGAGGGAGTTCCAGAGGTCTCCCTCCTCATTCTTGGTGTTAGCAGAACTGAGAAAATCAATCAACCTCACACATGGTAGAGTTGCATTTTGTCAATCTTTTACTGCAGCAACAGACTGCACGCAACGTTACAAAGCCTGACTTAATCGAAAGAACAAGAAGTTAAAGAAGTTGCTTGGATCAGAAACATACGAACAGACACACAGACAACAGACCCTAAGCAACTAGGTTTACTGTTGAAGAACACCGTTTACATGTACCTGCTTGGACCCTTAGGTCATGTTCAGGGGCCTTTCTCTGGGTTAGGGGTGTCAGAGAATTTCTCGCCGAAACTTCGGGGGGCCGAGTGCCAACGTATTCGGCCCCCCGAAGTAGTTTCAGGGAGAAATTCTCTGCCCCTCCTGCCCCCCGCACCCCCCCCGGGATGGGACTTACCTTTCCCGAATGTCGCTCCCGGTGGCGGGTCGCAGCGGCGGTTCGGCAGGGCTTCGACAGGGGCGGGGGCGGCAGCAGGTCTTTCGACCGGCTGCTGCCGCTGCCATTCCAAGAAAAGTAAAAAAAAAAAAAAAAACACCCCCGTGATAGGCTACATGACGATTAACGTAGCCTATCACGGCTAGATTTGCAAAGTCAGCCGTGATAGGCTACGTAAATCGTCATGTAGCCTATCACGGGTGACTTAAAAAAAAAGAAAAAAAAGCGCGTACGGCTAATGGCGGCCCCCATAGGGAGCCGCCATTCGCGTTCCTTATTTGGTCGCTGTAGTCTACGTAAAGATTACGTGGACTATGGCGAAAATAAGGGAAACGCTATTTGCGTTGCCCTTATTTTCGCCATAGTCTACGTAAAGATTTACGTAGACTACAGCAACCAAATAAGGAACGCGAATGGCGGCTCCCTATGGGGGCCACCATTTGCATACGCGCTTTTTTTTTTAAAGTCACCCGTGATAGGCTGTGTGAAGATTAACGTAGCCTATCACGGCTGACTTTGCAGATCTAGCCGTGATAGGTTACGTAAATCGTCACGTAGCCTATCATGGGGGCGTTTGTGTTTTTTTTTTACTTTTTATTTCGCGGGCGGGCGAGGCGAGGCGCCTCCTCCACGGCCTGAATTTCAGCCAGGCGAGGCGGGAAGCCTCCCTCCCGGCCTGAATTTCGGCCGGGCGAGGCGGGAAGCCTCCCCCCCCAGCCTGAACTTCGGGGGGAGCAGCGAAGCACCTCCCCCCCACCGCAAAGCAAGCTGCGAGACCAGGTAAGTGACTTTCGTACACTCCTACTCTGGGTACCCCCACCCAAGGAAGCTAGGCAGGTGGCTCGAAGACAGTGGTAACACCTGTTTTATGGAATACACTCCCCAAATAGTGATTTTTAATATATATATATATATATATATATATATATATATATATATGTGTGTGTGTGTGTGTGTGTGTGTGTGTATTTTTTTATATTTTGACTTTGTTTTAAAACGGCATTTTAGTTTTTAACTAGTTGTAATCTGCCCAGAGAACATTAGTTATTGGGTGGATTAGAAATGCACAGAATGAATGAATGAATGAATGAATGAATATTTAGTAAAATAAACATTGATCTAGAAGAGATTGCTTCACTTCTCCAACACCTGGAGCATTCAGGGACCCTAGAATATGTGTGTTGTTGTTGTTGTTGTTCAGTCGTTCAGTCGTGTCTGACTCTTCGTGACCCCATGGACCATAGCACGCCAGGACTTCCTGTCCTGCGCTCTCTCCCGGAGAGTGCTCAAGTTCATATTCATTGCATCCGTGATGCTATCTAGCCATCTCATCCTCTGCCGTCCCCTTCTCCTTTTGCCTTCAGTCTTTCCCAGCATCAGGGTCTTTTCCAGGGAGTTTTCTCTTCGCATTAGGTGGCCAAAATATTGGAGCTTCAGCTTCATTATCTGTCCTTCCAATGAGCACTCAGGGTTGATTTCCTTTAGGATGGACTGAGTTGACCTCCTTGCAGTCCAGGGGACTCTCTTCTCCAGCACCACAGTTCGAAAGCATCAATTCTTCGGCGCTCAGCCTTCCTTATAGTCCAGCTCTCACAGCCATACATGACTACTGGGAAAACCATAGCTTTGATTAGACGGACCTTTGTCGGCAAGGTGATGTCTCTGCTTCTTACTATGCTGTCTAGGTTGGCCATAGCTTTCCTCCCAAGGAGCAAGCATCTTTTAATTTCATGGCTACAGTCACCGTCTGCGGTGATCTTGGAGCGCAAGAAAGTAAAATCTGTCACTGCTTCCATTTCTTCCCCTTCTATATGCCAGGAAGTGATGGGGCCAGATGCCATGATCTTAGTTTTTTTAATGTTGAGTTTCAAACCAGCTTTTGCACTCTCCTCTTTCACCCTCAACAAGAGGCTCTTGAGATCCTCTTCGCTTTCTGCCATTAGGGTGGTATCGTCTGCATATCGGAGGTTGTTGATAATTCTCCCAGAAATCTTAATTCCGACCTCTGATTCATCCAACCCGGCATTTCTCATGATGTACTCTGCATATAAGTTAAATAAGCAGGGTGACAATATACAGCCTTGTCGTACTCCTTTCCCAATTTTGAACCACTCGGTTGTTCCATGTCTGGTTCTTACTGTTGCTTCTTGACCCTCGTACAGGTTTCTCAGGAGACAGGTAAGGTGGTCTGGTACTCCCATCACTTTAAGAATTTGCCACAGTTTGTTGTGATCCACACAATCAAAGGCTTTAGCGTAGTCAATGAAGCAGAAATAGACGTTTTTCTGGAATTCTCTTGCTTTCTCCATGATGCAGCGAATGTTGGCGATTTGATCTCTAGTTCCTCTGCCTCTTCGAAACCCAGCTTGTACTTCCGGTAGTTCTCGGTTCGCATACTGCTGAAGCCTAGCTTGTAGGATTTTGAGCATCACCTTGCTGGCATGTGAAATGAGCGCAATTGTGCGGTAGTTTGAACACTCTTTGGCGTTGCCCTTCTTTGGAATTGGAATGTAAACTGACCTTTTCCAGTCTTGTGGCCACTGTTGAGTGTTCCAGATTTGTTGGCATATTGAATGCAGCACTTTAACACCATCATCTTTTAGGATTTTAAATAGCTCGGCTGGAATACTGTCATCTCCGCTAGCTTTGTTGTTACTAATGCTTCCTAAGGCCCACTTGACTTCACTCTCGAGGATGTCCGGCTCAAGTTCAGTGACCGCACTATCATGGCTATCAGGGACATTCAGATCTTTCCTGTATAGTTCTTCTGTGTATTCTTGCCACCTCTTCTTAATCTCATCTGCTTCTGTTAGGTCCCTGCCTTCTTGGTCCTTTATCATGCCCGTCTTTGCACAAAACGTTCCCTTGAGATCTCCAATTTTCTTGAAGAGATCTCTAGTCTTTCCCATTCTGTTGTTTTCCTCGATTTCTTTGCATTGTTCATTTCAGAAGGCCTTCTTGTCTCTCCTTGCTATTCTCTGGAACTCTGCATTCAGTTGGGTATATCTTCCCCTTTCTCCCTTGCTTTTCGCTTCCCTTCTTTCGTGAGCTACTTGTAAAGCCTCATCAGACAGCCACTTGGCTTTCTTGCATTTCTTTTTCTTTGGGATGGATTTCGTTGCTGCCTCCTGAACAATGTTACGGACCTCCGTCCATAGTTCCTCAGGCACTCTGTCTATCAGGTCTAATCCCTGAAATCTATTCCTCACCTCCACTGTATATTCATCAGGGATATGATTTACGTCATACCTGAACGGTTTAGTGGTTTTCCCGACGTTCTTCAATTTCAGCCGAAATTTTGCAAGAAGCAGCTCATGATCTGAGCCACAGTCAGCTCCAGGTCTTGTTTTGACTGACTGTATGGAGCTTCTCCATCTTTGGCTGCAAAGGACATAATCAATCTGATTTCGATATTGACCATCTGGTGATGTCCATGTGTAGAGTCGCCTCTTGTGCGGTTGGAAAAGAGTGTTTGCTATGATCAGCATGTTCTCTTGGCAAAACTCTATTAGCTTTTGTCCTGCTTCATTTTGTACACCAAGGCCATGCTTGCCTGTTATCCCGGTGATTTCTTGACTTCCTGCTTTAGCATTCCAATCCCCTATGATGAAGAGGACATCTTTTTTTGGTGTTAGTTCTAGAAGGTGTTGTAGGTCTTCATAGAACCGATCAACCTCAGCTTCTTCGGCCTCAGTGGTTGGGGCATAGACTTGAATTACTGTGATGTTGAATGGTTTGCCTTGGATTCGTACTGAGATCATTCTATCATTTTTAAGATTGTACCCCAGTACTGCTTTTCCCACCCTTTTGTTGACTATGAGTGCTACTCCATTTCTTCTAAGGGATTCTTGCCCACAATAGTAGATATGATGGTCACCTGAATTAAATTCGCCCATGCCTGTCCATTTGAGTTCGCTGATTCCCAAGATGTCGATGTTCAATCTTGCCATCTCATGTTTGACCACCTCCAGCTTACCTTGATTCATTGATCTGACATTCCAGGTTCCTAAACAATATTGTTCTTTACAGCATCGGATTTTCTTTTCACCACCAGACACATCCACAGCTGAGTGTCCTTTCGGCTTTGGCCCAGCCGCTTCACTCTTTCTGGCGCTACTTGGAAATACCCTCTGCTCTTCCCCAGTAGCATATTGGACACCTTCCGACCTGAGGGGCTCATCTTCCGGCGTCATCTCTTTTAGCCTTGTGATACGTTCCTTGGGGTTTTCTTGGCAAGAATACTGGAGTGGGTTGCCATTTCCTTCTCCAGTGGACCACACTTTGTCAGAACTCTCTGCCATGACCTGTCCGTCTTGGGTGGCCCTGCACAGCATAGCTTATGGCTTCACTGAGTTACGCAAGCCCCTTCTTCTCTTCTTGATTAAAGTGTGTTTGTGCAGATTTTTCAAAAGAATGCATTTTTAAGCACATTTTCTTAAATGTATGCATGCTGTTGAACACAATTGTTTGGGGTCTGCAAGCCACACTGCAAGCTTGGGAATGTACAGACCAACTGCAGATGGTGTTCGAGTCTGGTTTTGGTTCATTTAAAAAAAAAACCTGAAATGAATGTCTCCTATGTTCCTACCCTAGAACAGCCTTCCCCAAGCTGGTGCCCTCCAGATGTTTGGACAACTCCCAGCATTCCTGACCATTGGCCATGCTAGCTGGGGCTGATGGATTTTGAAGTCCAAAATATCTGGATAGCTTGGGGAAAGCTCCCTAGGATATAACTGTCTGCATCTCACAAACCACATTTTCCAGGGTTCCTGACATCTTCGATGTTAAAATACTAGAGATATGAGGTGGAAGGAGACCTCTCAGGGCTCTAGGTGTTTGTTGCTCATACCATCAGATGAGATCAGGTCAGAGAAGGGACACTGGGGGAACTATTTGGGGGAGTGGTGGTGGAGCACATTCAGAAACCAAATCCAAATCCAAATCAAGTGGTACATCATTTGCCCATCACTAGTAGGAGCCATGCAGTAAATTGGTAAAACCATAATAATGCAGCTAGAACCTTGTTTGCTCCTCATTTATCACAGGAAGAAACCATATGCTGTGCTGGCATCATTTACCCTTGTCATGAGGGGTACTGGGAGTTCAAGGTTTTGAAAAAGACAGATTATGTTTTCCACTCTGATTGCGTGGTGTTGGATTTTTGCTGTAGTGCCGAGTGATATGAGTTGTGTGAAAGAACTGAAAGGTGAGATTTTTTAAGGAGGTGAACAAGCTACCATTGCAAGCATTTTGCTGGTCAGCATCTGACTACGTTAAAGAAAGACAGAGCTACCACTATCATCTCACGTTCACACTGCTTGAGCTGAATTCCCGAGCTGAAACCACAGAACCCTTCTCCCCAAAAGCTCCTCTTCCCCCTTTTTTGCTGGGATCACTTACTGGAGAGGACAAGGTCATCAGATCATGGCTGAGGGGCAAGCTCAGTATGCCAGATCAGCTGCAACCTGCTAGGAACAAAGGCTTTCAACTTGGAGGTCACCCCAGGATAGGGATGGCTGAGGATTTCATTTCAGTTTGACCTTGAGAAGAATGTATCAAAACTCATACATTTCTTCATATTCAAGAGGGAAACAACTTGAGATTTTAAAAATCTGAACGTGGGGGAAACTGAAACTGGAAGATCTATCCATCCAGGCCCAGGGATCTGAGTGCATAGCTCTTAAAAGTAAGGCTGTGCACTGCTTTGGCCTGAAGCCCAAGCTCTGAATCTCAGCAGGGCACTTCTGGCCACCTCAGGCTGCCTTGGAGGTGAAGCAGAGGGGGCACAAAGTGGCCTGAAGCAAAACGGGTCACTCCAAAGCACTTTGGTGTGCTTCAGAGAGATCTGGAAGCCCAGCTGCCACACTGCTGCCACTGTCCAGCCCTCAGCTCCTCACCTGGGTCCTCTCGATGTGGGCTGGAAGTACAGGGAGTCACCATTTTAAAAATGGCTTCCCCCCCTCCAGAACAACAAGATGGCTACCAGCGCTCATCTAGAGGGCCCAGGAGCTGACAGCAGCAGTGGCTCCTCCAGCAGCACTGGCAGGGGTAGCGCCCTGAGTGCTGGTGCCAGCCCCACCCCCAGCAGCAGCTCTCCTGCCCATGGCTTCCTCAGTGGCAGCAGCCCCCCCCCCAGAACAAGGTAAGGAGCTGGGGGCTGGGCGGAGTGTGGGGGGGCAAAGAGGGATTTGGATGTCCTAATCCCGCTTTGGCTTTGTAGCCAAAATGAGTTGGGGGCACACGAATCAGCCCGAGCTGAGTCAGGTCCACCTCAGAAGCCCCAAAGCGGCCTCCGAGTCAGATCAGGGGGATCCATGCACAGCCCTTCTTAAAAGACTGGGTTTGAATCCCTCTATATTCAGCTATGCTCGTGGTGCTGAATTAGAGGTGCTGTCAGGAATGCCCCTGTTGCCTTCTGAATCCTCCAATAGCCAGAATCAACACTCAGACGAAAAGGCTGCTTTCCAAGGCTTTAATTCCATTCAACCTAATGAAGCATACAGATGCTAATTGCCTGAGACTCAGGGAAAATACAAAGGAACAGCCTGCCAGGGGTTTCTAAGAGTTAGGACATCAGTTTGTCTCCATTTGAAGAAAAGTGCGGCAACTCTCCAAACTTAAGGAGTAGGAGGAGAAAGTCTCTCCCTCTCCCGTGGGGCCTCGGGGTGCAGCTGTTAACATCAAGCCAATCAGGCTGAATGCCTCAGCTCAGCTCCCACAACCTCTCACTTGTGCCTGTGCCTGCGCCTCGCATCTAGAAGCTCAGGTTGTCCCTCCCTCTCCCTGCCTGGGTCAATTTTGCTCCCAGGCAAGGGGGGCACCCCCTCCAGCTGCGCCTCTGAAACCTGAGAGAGTTCCTCTCCCATGGATTGTAGGATTGTATCTCCTCCTCAGAATCAGAGCTGCTTTGGGACTCTATGGGCTCAGATCCAACCCTGACAGGTGCCACTTCTTTTTTTCTGACAGGTTCCTCCTCTTTAATAGATATATGGCACACAGAGGTACATCTTGGTCCTCTCCATCCTGGGAAAAGCTGTACCTATTGAATTTGGTCAGTGCAGACGGGGTGAAAATTTCATTCCAGTTAATTTTTTTGTGAGAATATATCAAAATGTGTAAGTTTCTTCATATTCAGGACAGAAAGAACTTGGGATTAAAAAAAATATAGAATGCAGGAAACCCCAGAACTGACAGATACCCCAGGAACATGGACAGGGGTCATTTAACAGAAATTGTAACCTAGGAGAGTGGTGCGTAGAACACGCTCACTGATTGTTAGCTGCCTGTGTAGACATCAAGGAAAGCTTACTTAGAGGATACCATCATCTGTATTTGGCAAAAATGTCAGCTCTTTGTATTATTGTTTCTTTCTTAGGGTGAAATCCTATGGCTGCTAGTCAACAGGTAGAAGGCCATAGGATTGGTTGGCTTCCTGGAACTTACCTCGAAGCCTGCAGTGCAGGATGGTTCCCAGAGAACAGCCTCTGCACCCCTCCCACACCGCCTCGTAGGGGATGGGGATTGTCCCTGGGCTCTGCGCTCATTAGAGCATCATGGAGCAGGGCAAAAGGGGGCAGTCCTGGGGGCAGGGAGGGACAGGGATGGGAGTGTGTAAGCGCTGGTATGATGCTTCCTATGCGTCATCTGACCTCCTCACCCCATGCTCTGACGACCCATGGCTAGACAGCTGAAATCAGCCATCTAGCTGTGAATGCAGGACAGCTGCCTTGCGGAGGAGATGATCCCCTCCATGATCTTCCCACTGTGCATTGGATAGGTGGTCACCTCCGAGTTCGAAGGTGGATACCTCTCCACATAGGATTGCTCCTTCAGTACTTGAATATGCATTGGTTTTGTTGGATTTTAGGCATGTGATTGAAACAGAAAGAAAAGTGGGATAACAGGGAGGGAGAGAGGGAGGGAGAGAGGGAGGGATGCCGGGAGAGAAATGGTGAAAGAGTGACTTCAAATTTGGGGTGACTGAGGGATGGTAGCTTGGACTGTGGGCATAAAACAGAGTTAGGGAAAAGTGGGGTTAGCAATTCGTGTGTGTGTGGCAGTGGGGGAGATAGCTGTCAGAGACAGCATGGGAGATAGGAGTTTCCCCACGTTCTCTTACCTGGAGTTGGGGTGGAGAGATTGTATGCAAAGTATCTATCAGCCTTAGGATAAAGGGGCTTTTGCACTTCTAAAAATAACCCAAAATGCACAGAATTGATAATTTCCAGAAAAGGTCAGGTCATCAGAGTATGCAGAAGCAAGTTCCACTGACCTGACCTGGCCCAGAAAGAAGTGCTTTCACTCATTTCTGAGGTTATTTTTAGAAGTGCAAAAGGCCTGTTGTGCACTTGATTGCTCCCATGGGTGGAACAGAACCAGTGGAGGTCAAGCAGCCCCACTGGGGACTGCCCAGAATCTTGGGTGAAGATCTCTAGTTGTTTTCCAAATACAAAAGAAGTATGTGTGTTAAATTAGATCTCCTGCGTTGGAAATGAATGCTGATGCAATGGCTTTTCCTTTACTGAGCACAAAAAATATCATTTTTAAAGCTCATTAACCTGTAATGTAAGGTTTGAATATTAGAACAGACATAGACAAATACATTCAATCAAGATAATGGAGCTTATGGACCAACACAAGCATTTTCTGTTGTTTATGAATGTTGTCTAATGCACATTCTGAAAAAGCACATCAGTAAAATAAATTCCGAAGAGTCATAAAAAAACCCCAAGCTGTCAAATCCAATTTTAACAACAATGACAAAACAAAAATCATCTCTTTTTAAGAAAACAGATAGAAAAATGTCACATGGCAAACTAGGCAATTATTATGTGAACAGTTTTAGAATGGCTGCTCTGTATCTGTATCTGTGATAGGATCTGCAAGTTGTAAAGCTTCAATTGACATGGGGGAGGGGCACCTCAGACCCCCTTGCCCTGCTCCATCATTTCCATGATACAAAATACAGAACTCAATTTTTTTGAGATAACTGAATTGTATTTTATTTATGTGTTGGACTGATAACTGGACTCCAGTTGATTAAGTATTTGTTATAAATATTGGGTAGTATCCAATACTGTTGCTGTACTCCCACTTGATCTGTTGTGCAAGCAGGACCAACATGATCTGTTGTGCAACAGAAAGTAGCTGTTCAAAAAGCAATCCTGAAAAACAAATGGAAATGCTTGTTTCGAGATTGCGACACGTCAGCGGAGATTCCTTCTACAAGCTCCACTGACCTGTCCCATTTCAGAAACAAGCATCCCTGGCCCACTTGTTTCTGGCTGCTCCTGGAATTGCTCACTTCTCATTGCACTAGCAGTGGGTACCACTAGCACATGGGAAGGACTGGATACTGCCCCTAATCAAGAAATGCCAGGTCACACTAAGGTAAAGGCAATTAGGGATATGCGAACGCACCCCTGTCCGGGTTCTCTAGAGTCCTGCCCAGCCCCTCCCCCCTCTTGCCAGTCCCCAGACTGCGCTCAAGCCCCTCCCACTCTCATCGAGCAGCCCACATTCACCCCAGCAGCCTCATAAAGCTCTGTGGTCACCATTTCTAAAGAAAATAAAATGACTATCGCAAAAATGCACACGTTTTTGTATGAGCAAAGATGCGCATTTTTGTGAATGCACATATTCTCATGTGTGAAATGTGCATTTTTGTGAAGGCACACATTAGTGTGTGTGTACAGAAATTTGCATTTTTAGTAAAATACTCATTTTTGCACATACATCAATATGCGCATTCTTTAAAATGTGTATTTTCACATGTGAGCAAATTTGCACATTTTTGCAGCTGCCATTTTAGTTCTCAGAAAATGGTGACTGTGAAGTTCGACAAGGCTGCCAGGGTGAGTGCAGGCCAATCACTGAGCATGGGCAGGGGGCAAGCAGAGGTAGGGTCTCGGAGCAGGGCTCGGGGGTGCAGGCTGGAGCAGGTCCACCAGATTCCCGGACTGAATTGGGCACCTGTGCCATGCCTAAAGGCAACTGTTGTCTTGCTAGAGGAATCTTTTGGCTTCCTTGTGGCTTAAACTGGCTTAGTGGATTTGGATTTAGGTAAGTATCATTTAGCATTCCCATAGATTCTGGTGGGAGTTGGTGTCTGGCTGAGATCTTCTAAGGAGATATTACTTAAGTGTTACAGTGTTGAGGTCTTCCCTCTGTGACCTCTGAGTAGGGATGGGTGAATCCCCCAATGTCCGGTGCAGCGGGGTCCAACATGGGGCAATTCAGGCCATGTGGGTCTCCACAGATTTCTCTGGAGCCCTGCCACATGTGCCAGAGTTGGCAGAGTGGCTCTCCAGCTTTCTAAAAGATGTGATAGGCTAATGGCAGCTGCCATTAACCTATCGCAGGAAAATTACAGCCGTAAATGCCATATTTTACGGCATTTGTGGCCATAAAGCACTTACTTTTACATAAATTGCAGCTGTTTATGGCTGTATTTATGTAAAAGTAAGTGCTTTATGGCCACAAATGGCATACAATACACTATTTATGGCTGTAATTTTCCTGTGATAAGCTAATGGCAGCCACCCTTAGGCTATCATGTGTTTTAGAAAGTTAGAGAGTCACCCTGCAGGAACTGTTCCAGATGTGGAGGTGAGTGCGGCTGGTCCACTGCAGACTCTGGGGATTGGATTCTTTGGAATCTGCCCTTATTTGAGTCCTCAGCAGATTTCTCCAGCATCCTTTCCTCTGAGCCCTGGATTTTATGTTCATGCCCCAACCTCTTTCTGTCTTGCCTCTGCCTCCAACTCCTTTCTCTTCTTTAGCTTCCTCCTCCTTATTTTCCCCTAAATCACTGACTGGAGACTTCCCTTGCCTTTCTATTTCTCAATGTTAACAGGGGTTTTCCTCCCCCAACTCCCAGGTGGCTGCCTTTAGCCAAGACCCCAGTCCTCTTCCCTTGCCATTTTCCAGTGGCCCCACTGTACCTTCAAGTCCAGCTCCAGTTCTTTCATGCCGTCTCTATCCCGGGTGTTATCTTTACTTTCTTCTCCACTCCTCCCCTCTCCCTCCTGGCTTCTGTCCACTCTTTTATATTGTTTGTCATTGTTTGGAAACCCCACCCATGCTACTGCGGTGTTCTCCAGTCCATCCTCCTCCATATTTCTAGGTTGGTCTATGGGTTCCCATAGTAGTATGCTCATTAAAAATAAATAAATCTCAAGTTCTTTCCATCCTGAATATGAAGAAATTTGTGAATTTTGGCAAATTCTGATCAAAATTGTCACCCGTCTCTACCAACCCAGTACAATAGATACAGATACTCCCTGCATGGAGAATACCATGTTGGACCTGGCTGCCATGTACCTGTTAAAGATGAGGAGCCTGCCAGAAAAAAAGAGGCGGCAACCCTAATTCTATACTGACAGGGTTGAATACCCAGAGATTCAAACTCGGATTTTTAAGGGCAAAGTATACAAAGCCCTGGGTTTGAATGGAAGAATCTGTCAGTTCTGATTTCTCCCTGTTGGTTTTTTAAAAAAAAACAATTAAAACAAATCTCAAGTTATTTGCATACAGAATATGAAGAAAATTGTGAATCGGGGTAAATTCTTATCCAAAAAGAAGTGAAAGGAATTATTATCAGTCCTCATTAGGGATGCACGAAAGTCACTTACCTGGTCTCGCAGCTTGCTTCGTGGTGGGGGGGAGGAACTTCGCTGCTCCCCCTGAAGTTCAGGCCGGGGGGGGAGGCTTCCTGCCTCGTCCGGCCTAAATTCAGGCCGGGGGGGAGGCTTCCTGCCTCGCCTGGCCGAAATTCAGGCCAGGGAGAAGCACCCCGTCTCCCCGGCCGCGAACTTCAAAAGAAAAAAAAACCGCCCCTGTGATAGGCTACGTAACGATTAACGTAGCCTATCACAGCTAGATCTGCAAAGTCAGCCATGATAGGCTACGTTAATCGTCACGAAGCCTATCACGGGTGACTTTGAAAAAAAAAAAAAGCGCGTACGCAAATGGTGGCCCCCATAGGGAGCCGCCATTCGTGTTCCTTATTTGGTCCTTGTAGTCTACGTAAAGATTTACGTAGACTACGGCGAAAATAAGGGCAACGCTATTTGCATTGTCCTTATTTTCACCGTAGTCTACATAAATCTTTACGTAGACTACAGGGACCAAATAAGGAAAGTGAATGGCGGCTCCCTATGGGGGCCACCATTAGCCGTACGCGCTTTTTTTTTTTTAAGTCACCCGTGATAGGCTACGTGACGATTAACGTAGCCTATCATGGCTGACTTTGCAAATCTAGCCATGATAGGCTACGTTAATCGTTACGTAGCCTATCACAGGGGCGTTTTGTTTGTTTTTTTACTTTTCTTGTAGTGGCGGCGGCGGTGGCAGCCGGTTGAAACACCGGCTGCCGCCCCCGTCCCTGATGAAGACCTGCCGAACCGCCGCCGGGACCCGCTGCCGGGAGGGACATTCGTGAAAGGTAAGTCCCATCCCGGGGGGGGCAGGGGGCGGGGGGGTGGAGAATTTCTCCCCGAACAACCTTCGGAGGACCGAATGCGTTGGCACTCGGCCCCCCGAAGTTTCGGGGAGAAATTCTCCCCCATCCCTAGCCACTGACACTAGTAGTGTTGCTGGCTAAACTGAAGGCTCTACAATCTGAATGGCTTTACTATGAATTACATGGGCTTAGTTATGCCTTTGGTCTGCCTGCTAGCCAAAGGTATAAATCCCTTTGCTCCAAAATTAGGATTGCCCTGTTTGTGCTGATAACATTGCTGGTTATTATGAGGTAATAGGTCAAAATCCAAGAAAAGTTAGTCACAAGTAAGTCCTGGTGAAACCTGCTATTTAGGCTAGGGATGTCAGAGAATTTCGCCATGAATCTCGGGGAGGCCGAATGCCAGCACATTCGCCCCCCCAAAAATCGGTGGCGAAATGGTCTGCCCCCCCCGCCCCACCCCGGGACGGGACTTACCTTTGGCGAACCTTCCTGGCAGCGGTGGTTCGGCGGCGGTTCGGCAGTGGCGGCTGCGGCGGCCGGTCTTCCACTATTTCCGCTTCTACGCTATTTGCGTTCCCCTTATTTTCGCCGTCTTAGTCTATGTGAATGTTTACGTAGACTAAGACGTGCCAAAATAAGGAACACAAATGGCGGCGCCCATGGGCGCCACCATTTGCGTACATGCTTTTTTTTTTCTTTTAAATCAGCCATGATAGGCTACGTAAACATTTACGTAGCCTATCACGGCTGACTGCAGGGACGCAAACGGCAGCGGTTACGGCCTCTGCCATTTGCGGAGCCGGCCTGCCAGGATTTGGGGGGGGGAGGGATGGAGCGCCTCCCCCCCAGCCAGAATTTCAGGGGGGAGGGACGGAGTGCCTTCCCCCCAGCCAGAATTTTGGGGGGAGGGACGGAGTGCCTCCCACGCACCGCGAATATCACCCTTCGAAAAGGTAAGTGACTTTCGTAC
The DNA here is from genome assembly GCF_057233095.1 of Heloderma suspectum. Lineage (NCBI taxonomy): Eukaryota > Metazoa > Chordata > Lepidosauria > Squamata > Helodermatidae > Heloderma > Heloderma suspectum. The sequence continues at coordinate 180,294,788 of NC_139461.1, forward strand.
ATCCCTAATTTAGGCCTAAATTAAGCCCCATTGGTTCAATGGGATTGGCAGTTCCTTGGAATACATCACACTTAGTTCAAAGGGTAAGGCACTGAGAGGGTCTTGGGCCAGGGCCCCCAACAGCCACTCTCTAAGGCCTTTCCTCCTGCACCACCAGCACTCTGGCTATGGTCGGCCACTTAGGACACAATTCTATGCCCGTTTAGACAGAAAAAAAACTACAACTCCCAGCATTCCCTAGCCAGCATGGCTGGCTGGGAAATGCTGGGAGTTGTAGGACCTTTTCCTGTCTAAACAGGCATAGAATCACACCCTTAGGCATCACCAAAAAAGAGGTCAAAAGAGGACACAGGTTTGCATAAGATTTCATATACTAATGTATATGTATACATGCAGATTTGGAAATAATTACTATAATTTATATAGAAATGCAATATATCTCATCATAATGGGAGAGACTGTGACCAGGTGACCTGTGTATGCATGCTCATTCAGTTACTGTATAGGTGTTGTTGATGGAAAACATAAAGGCCTCTCCCAACTAAAGAAAAAAGGCTATCTTCAAAGTGGCTTTGGACTGGTCAGCCCTTCAAATAGAGGATGGTCCACTGTAAAGTAGGAGACATGGGCCCTAAGGAGGCCAGGCAGACTTAGGGGTGGTGCGGGCACCTGATTCCATCTGGAAATCCTGCAGAACCAGCCCTGCCCGCACCCCCAAGCCCCACTCACAGAGCCCCTGCCTCACTCGCAGAGCCCCTGCCCTGCTCGTTCCCTGCCCATGCTTGGCAAATGGCCTGCACTCACCCTGGTGGCCTCGTCAAGCTTCATGGTCCCCATTTTTCGAGAAATAAAATGGCAATTACAAAAATGCAATTTTTTTGCATATGCGCAAAAATGCACATTTTGCAAATGTGCATATTCATGTGTACAAAAATGTGCATTTTGCAAAAATGGTTTTCACACATGCACAAGTATGCGCACTCGCAGCAGTGCACATTTTTGCACATGTGCAAATATGCACATTTTGCGACCACCATTTTATTTTCTAAAAAAAATGGCGACCATGGAGTTTGATGAGACTGCCAGGGTGAGTGCAGGCAGCTTGTCGAGCACGAAAGGGGCTTGAATGTGGTATGGGGACTGGTGGTGAGTGGGGACAGGGGCTGGGCGGGTCCCTGGAGAACCCAGACGGGGTTGGGTTCACACATCCCTAGGCAGACCAGGTCCTGGGAAAATGCTGCCCTCTAAACAATACTGTCATGAATATTTGAGTGCCCTTCACCTGTCTCTTCAAGCTAATTGGAAGGGCCCAAAGCCGTTACAGCTAAGTGATCATCTGAACTGTCTTTGCCCTCTTATTGGCTTCTGACCCCAAAAATGTACACAGAAATGCATACCCATTTTTGCACATTTTTTTGTGAACTACAAAAAGTTCACAACCTGATACAGACTCATGGTGGAACAAACTTAGTGCTGGAAAAATGAGGGATAGACCAAAATTGAGCTTGGCAGGTTTGCCCGTCCTTGCTCTATTTGCTGTCTTGGAATTCAACCTTCTGCATGGCTCTGACTGCAGACCTTTAGTCCCCATCTGCAATGCCTGACCTCCAGCCTATCTGTGACTGTGTCTCTGGTCCTTCTGATCCTGGTCCACCTGTACCAAACTGGGAGCACACTGCAGCCTGTCTCAGAGCTAGGACAAGAGCGGACAGAATGGGACTTAGTCCCACATAAAGGTGCATAGCATTGCAAGCTTTTTAGTACAATATCCTATGCACCATTACTCAGCAGTAACTTGGGACTTCTTCCTGCGTAACTGTCCATAGGTCTACAGCATGGGTGGGCAACTTGTAGTTGTTTGGCCTACAACTCCCATGAGCCCTAGCCAGCATAGCCAATGGTGAGAGATGATGGGAGTTGTAGGCAAAAACATCTGGGGGGCTACATATTGCCCACCCCTGACTTGCAGACCTAGTCATGACTAACTTAGGGTGCAGTCCTATCAGGTGTACCCTGGGTAATTGTAAGTCCCTGAACTTGGAGGTCTCCAAGTATCCTATGCAGAGAGGGAGGCACCTCATGCTTCCCTCTCCACATTTTAGCTTAATGGGCAATTTTGTCTGTCTAGCAGAGGCTTCAGGAAGGGGGAAGGAAGGAGGCTTGAGTGGCGATAGAAAAAGCCTGTAGGTTTCTAACCTACCAACTAGCCCTAAATGTTTAAAACGGTGGGTTGCTGGACCTTGATAAAATATGCACCATGACAAGTGGAATCCCCCTCTTCCAACTCTGCAGTGGTGCTCCTGGTCTAAACTGCAATGGAAATCCATAATCTACATTTAGCAGAGGAAATCACCTTCCATTTTGTTACAATGGTGTTGTATGTTTTGAGATCCTGGGTTCTTCTTTCTTTTTCTTCTCTCTTTTTTTTCTTTTTTTACTTATGAGAAATGTTTGACAGTTTAAAAAGGCAAATGTAATTCCAGGGAAATTAACAGACCTGTAATACCCTCAGCATCTGCTGGTGCATTTAAAATTAAAAGCAGACTGCTGGGTAGCCCCCCCCCTTAATGCTTCTATAATTAATATAGGTAAGTTTCCCCTTCCTTAATTATCACACCGTATATCAACTTTTAGAAATATATGGAGGTAGAAAGAACAGTAATACAATTTCTGCCTTTTATTTTATGGTGCACATTTGCAATGTAATGCGGTTAGCAGAAAGATGGCACTAATTTTAGTTTCCATAGGAAGTAGTAACAATTCATTCTAAGATGTGTACCATAATCAAAACCTTAATTACTGTGCATAGAAATTAGAGGATTAAGTAGCTCTATACAGAGTCAAACTAGCATTACAAAAAGTTCTATGAACTGTGCTAAGCATTTTTATTTCTGGCTAGACAAGGGTGCACTTCCGATCTTGAACTGCGCAGTGAGCTATGGTCAAAGTGTCTGTACTTACTCTCTTTCTCTTTCTCAGCTTGTACACACATACAAACACATTGTCATTTGATTATTCAGTCTTTGTTAACTGGCATCTGCTGAATATGTGAAGTGAATCCATTGAAAACTAGTTTGTTTCGTGTGGTATCGCGCAATGATATGTAAGTTATATCTGTGGTTAGGTCTGTGAAGGCTCATTGACACTTATAAGTGCCAAAACATGCTTTCTTTAAATGTGTATCAATCTAGAAGGTGTGGGTAGTATCCTGGGTTGTCAATTGAAAGCTGATGTGATCAGCGTGTAGGTAGGGGGCAGCACACCTGTTTGCCCCAACTCAGCCATGGCAATTCCTGGATTAAACAATGCAGGAATTGTTGTTATGTGCAAAACAGGTCTGTGTGTGTATGTGTATACAGTATATCATGGCTACCACTACCCCCAACCAAAAAAATAAAAATAAAAATGGTGGAGAATATTCTGAAACAATTCTGTGAAGTGTCCTTCTTTTTCTTGGGATGTGATGAAACAAGGAACAGCTTTGAAATTTTCTCAAAACGTCTTCTGAGAAATGTTGGGCCAGTTCTAGTTGGAGCAGTAAGAAGAGGACATTTCAAAATCTGTATGTATAGAAAGTCCATGGTTATGATTATCATTCAAGAGTTGAACTGGGACTTCAGAGACCCGGGTTCTAGTCCCCACTCACTCGGCCATGAAGCTCACTGGGTGTTTGGGGCCAGTCACAGGCTCTCAGCCCAACCTACCTCACAGAGTTGTTATTGTGAGAATAAAATGGAGAGGAGGAGGATTATGTACACTTCCTTGGGTTTCTTAAAGAGGAAAAATGGTGGGATATAAATGTAATAAATAAATAAATAAAGTATTCCTGTTATATCTCTGCATTTTATGGTAAGTCTATGGTGAGAGAGATGAGTGACTGGGGGAATGGTGGATTTGCATATGTGCGATGATTGGCTGAGAGACCGAAGGTGGGGTGAAGAGCGTGTACTGTATAAAACTGTGTTCTGCGTTGAGAGAGTCAGATAGAGATAGTGAGGGATAAGGTCAGAGTTAGGATAGCGATTTGATGTGAGATGGTTAGGATTTGTGAGAGACAGAATTGTAGGATTAAGAACAGAGAGAGGGGGGTCTGTGGTGATTTTGAAGCTTGTGTATGAGAGAGTGTATGTTGACAGACCCATTAAGAGTTTATGATTCAACAACATACTACTATAATTAATAAGGTTTTCGTTGTTAAACCAAGTCCTACGCCTTCTGCTCTTGGCTACGTAAGGAGAAGAGGTAAAGGGAACAGTACATGGTTATAGGTAAAGTCTGTGTGTCCTCACAGAGAGAGGACTGAATAAAGGGTTGGACTTAAGCCTTAAAGGACTTGGTGGCAGCAAAACCCTGTGTGTGCGAGAGAAGGTGGTCCCTGCTAGGGGTGAGAAAGGCCCTTGTGAAGGGAAATTCTCACTAGGAGATGGCAAGAATACCACAAGGACATTCCACATGATTGGCCTCAAGCTAGGGATGCTGGAGATTAGGGATGTCAGAAATCTGTGGCGGAACGGCCTGCTACCCCCCCCCCCACGGATCCCCCCAGGGACAAGACTTACCTGGGGCGGATGTTCCGGGCGGCGGCGGCTCCAGTGGCTGGTCTTCTGACCAGCTGCCGCCACCACCACAATTTGCAATCTGGCGTTTGTTTGTTTGTTTGGTTTTTACAGAGACATGATAGGCTACGTAAAGACTTACGTAGCCTATCACATCCTGGTAAAAAAAAAAAAAAAACGGCGTACGCAAATGGTGGCGGCTATGGCTGCCGCCAATAGCGTTCCTTATTTTTCGCCATCTTAGTCTACGTAAATATTTACGTAGACTATTACGGCAAAAATAAAGGGGAACGCAAATAGCGTAGTGGGTGCTATTTGCATCCCTTTTTGATTCACCGTTTTAGCCTACGTAAATATTTATGTAGGCTAAAACGGCAAATCAAAAAGGGACACAAATAGTGCCCACTACGCTATTTGCGTTCCCCTTTATTTTTGCCGTAATAGTCTACGTAAATATTTACGTAGACTAAGACAGCGAAAAATAAGGAACGCAAATGGCGGCGGCCGTAGCCACCGCCATTTGTGTATGCGGTTGTTTTGGGGGAGGTTACCCAGCAGCCACCACGGCCAGAAATCTGGCTGCGGATGGCCCTGGCCTGGCTGGCTGCTCCGCGGAGCTGCCGCAGAGCACAGCCACCTGTCAAGGATTCCGGGGGGGGAAGGACCGGATTGCCTCCCCGCCGTCGAGGATTCCAGGGGGAGGGACAGAACGCCTCCCCCCCATGAACAGAATCTGCAGAAAGGTAAGTGACTTCCGTACATCCCTACTGGAGATACTTGAGATGGACTAAAATGAGCTCAGATTTCTAATAATCTGACCTGGGGAATCTGCTACAGAGTGACCCCTTCAGGACCCTGCATGGAGTCATGGGCTTTTGGATAATTTTTTTTAACTTTCCCAAAATTTACGCATAAATATTTGTAGGAAAATATGCAAGTTTCTGCTGAGGAAACATTGAAAGGAATGGGGACAATACGCTAAATGTTACGTACTGAGGTAAATCATGTAAATACGTCGATACTTACGTAATTATTTGCGAATCTTTCTGCATGACAAAAAGAATATTCACATCCTTCTGTGGGAGGATGATAGAACAGAAGGCACCTGACAATCCACGAAATACAGAGTGGATTTTATACAGTCTGTACATCCCTACCCCAAGCACAGTCATTCATTCCTCACCCCTAAAGATAAGGCAACATTTCAGGTTGAAATTTTTAGTTTGTTTGTTTGTTTGTTCGTTTGTTTCTATACCATCCAATAGCTGAAGCTCTCTGGGCTGTTCACAAAAATTAAAAATCAATTTTAATTTGAGAATTGTGGGGGGGGGAAAGGGACCCCGATATAAGGGGATACAGAGGCAAATGGTCCAGAGAGAAATTACTTTGGTTGCAACAGTGTTTTTTTTTAATTTATATATACTTGGTTTTGCTGCTGCTGCTTCAAATGTGACTGGAGCTCCTCTTACCCATTACCTTCCAGTGGACACCATTCCCTACTAGGAATGGGGTGGCTCAGTCATAGAGCACATGTTTTACATGTAGAAGGCCCCTGGTTTAATCACTGGCGTCTCCAGATAAGGCTACGAAAGTATCCTGCTTGAAACCCTGGAGAACTGCTACTAGTCAGTGTCGACAATAATGGGCCAACATTTGACATAATGGTCCTAAAAACTGATGTGGGGTTCAACCCCCATTTCACCTCCCTGATCCAAAGGTTCTTGTCTGAGGGCAGTATCCAACTATGCTATTCCGCTAGCGCAAATGATGTTGTTGCACTAGCAGAAATTAGGTTCCAAATTATATGCAAGGGGAGGATCCAACTAAAATTACATTTGTGCAAGCAGTTGTGCAAGTGGTTGTGCATTTTGCTTGCAGAACTAGTTGTGCAACCAGTTGTGCATTGCGCTTGCACAACCAGTTCTGTACATGTAATGCATAACTGCTTGTGCAATGCAAAGATTTGGAGGAGTTCATAGAATTGTAGAATAGTAGGGTTGGAAGGGGCCTACAGGATCATTGAGTCCAACCACCTGCCCAATGAAGGAATCTAAGTCAGAGCATCCCTGACAGATGGCTGTCCAGTCTCGTCTTGAAGGCCTCCAGTGTGGGAGAGCCCACCACCTCCCTAGGGAATTGGTTCCATTGTCGTATTGCTCTAACAGTCAAGTCTTTTTTCCTGATGTTCAGCTGGAATATGGCTCCCTGTAACTTGAGCCCATTATTCTGTGTCCTGCATTCTGGGATGATCAAGAATTGATGCTGGCCTTCCTCTCTGTGACAACCTTTCAAGTACTTGAAGAGCACTATCATATCTCCCCTCAGTCTTCTCTTCTCAAGGCTAAACATGCCCAGTTCTTTCAGACTCTCTTCATAGGACTTGGTTTCCAATCCCCTGATCATCTTTGTTGCCCTCCTCTGAACCCTCTCCAGCTTGTCTGCATCCTTCTTAAAGTGCAGTGCCGAGAACTGGACACAGTACTCCAGATGAGGCCTAACCAGTGCTAAGTAGAAGGGAACTAGTACTTCCCAGGATTTGGAAGCTATGCTTCTATCAATGCAGCCCCAAAGAGCATTGGCCTTTTTTGCAGCCACATCACATTGTTGGCTCATCTTCAGCTTGTGATCGACAACAATTCCAAGATCCTTCTCACGTGTAGTGTTGTTGATTGCGTATCCCCCATCTAGTCACTGTGCATTTGGTTTTTTTTTCTGAGGTACAGAACTTGGCATTTATCCCTATTAAATGTCATTCTGTTGCTTTCTGCCCAGCGCTCCAGTCTATCAAGATCACTTTGAATTTTGTTTCTGTCTTCCAAAGTATTAGCTATCCCGCCCAATTTTGTATCATCTGCAAATTTGATCAGCATTCCCTGCACCTCCTCCTCCAAGTCATTAATAAAAATGTTGAAGAGCACTGGGCCCAGGACTGAGCCCAGCAGTAGCCCACTCGTTATCTCTCCCCAATTTGGGAAGATCCCATTGATAAGCACTCTTCGAGTCCGATTCTGTAGCCAACTGTGGATCCACCGGATCGTTGTTTCATCTAGGCCACTTTGAGCTAGTTTGCTCATCAGGATATCATGGAGCACCTTGTTGAAAGCTTTGCTGAAGTCGAGGTATATGATGTCTACAGCATTCCCACGGTCCACAAGGGAGGTTACTTGATCCAAAAATGAGATCAGACTCGTCTGGCAGGATTTGTTCTTGAAAAGTCCATGTTGGCTTCGAGCAATCACTAGGGATGTATGAAAGACTTACCTGGTTTCGTCCAGGGACATCCGCGGTGGCCACGGACAGGCTGCTATGGACGCAAATGGCAGCCGCCGTTCAGGCCACCATTTGCGTCCAGCGAAGCTGCCATGATAGGCTATGTAAGTATTTACGTAGCCTATCACAGTAAGCCAAAAACAACAACAACAACAACAAAAAACAGCATACACAAATGGCGGCGGCTACGGTGGCTGCCATTTGCGTTCCCTATTTTTAGCCATTTTAGCCTACATAAATATTTACGTAGGCTAAAACAGCGAATGAAAAAGGGACGCAAATAACGCCCGCTACGCTATTTGAGTTCCCCTTTATTTTCGCCATCATAGTCTATGTAAATATTTACGTAGATTAAGGGGGCAAAAATAAGGAATGCAAATGGCGGTGGCTGTAGCTGCCGCCATTTGCGTACGTGGTTGTTGTTTGTTACCCAGAGCCCTCCGCAGCCCGAAATCCAGCTGTGGACAGCTCTGGCCTGGCCGAGCCTGGCCGGCTACTCCACGGAACTGCCACAGAGCACAGCTGGCCGCGGAGTATTCCGGGAGGGAGGAACGGAGCGCCTCGCCCCCCGGCGAGGATTCCGGGGGGAGGGACAGAATGCCTCCCCCCCCACCATCAACATAATCCGCGAACAGGTAAGTGACTTTCGTACATCCCTAGTAGTGGGTACTATTTGCGTTCCTTTTTTTCCCCATCGTAATAGCTTACGTAAATGTTTACGTAGACTAAAACGGAGGGGGGGAAAGGAACGCAAATGGCGCCTACTACACTATTTGCGTTCTGCTTTTTTTCGCTGTAATAGCCTATGTAAATATTTACGTAGGCTAAAACGGCTAAAAATAGGGAACGCAAATGGTGGCCGCCATAGCCGCCACCATTTGCGTATGCTGTTTTTTTGTTTTGTTTTGTTTTGGCTTGCCGTTACACGCTGTGGAAATACTTACGTAGCCTATCACGGCTATGATGAAGAAGCAAATGGTGGCCACAGGGCGGCCGCCATTCGCAAGTCCGCACAGACGGCAGCAGGTAAGTGCTCCGTTTCGCACGCCTTTCGTGGGTTGAGGGGGCAGGGGCTTCGTTCTGCCACAGATTTCAGGGGGCCAAATGCACTGGCATTCGACCTCACTGAGATCAGTGGTGGAATTCTCTGACATCCCTAGTAATCACTGCATTGTTTTCAAGGTGCTTCCAGATGGATTGCTTTATCATCTGCTCCAGAATTTTCCCAGGGATTGATGTCAGACTGACTGGTCTGTAGTTCCCAGGTTCCTCCTTTTTACCCTTTTTGAAGATAGGGACAACATTAGTCCTCCTCCAGTCATCTGGCACTTCACGCATCCTCCATGATTGCTCAAAGATAATAGATAGTGGCTCTGAGAGTTCTTCTGCCAGTTCCTTTATTACTCTAGAGTGCAGTTCATCTGGCCCTGGAGATTTGAACTCATTCAAAGTAATTAGGTGTTCCTTGACCATATGCCTATCAATCTAAAGCTGCAATCCCGCTCCTTCAGCCTGTACTTGGCCTTTGCCAGGGGGAGTCATAGACCCTCTTTCAAGAGAAGACTGAGCCAAAGTAGGAATTGAGCATTTCTGCCTTTTCTTTGTCATTTGTTATCATTTTGCCATCCTTACTTAATAGTTGAACCACCATTTCTTTCCTCTGTCTTTTACTATGCACGTAGCTGAAGAAAGCTTTTTTGTTGCTTTTAGTATCCCTTGCTAACCTCAGCTCATTCTCAGCTTTAGCATTCCTGATGCTATCCCTGCAATTCTGTGCTACCTACCTGTAATCTTCCTTTGTTGCTTGGCCTTCCTTCCACTTCTTATATGTGTCCCTTTTTTTTGTTTGTTTGTTTTCAGGTCATCTCTAAGCTTTTTGTGAAGCCACATTGGTTTCTTCTGTTCTCATCTACCTTTTTTTCTTGTTGGAATTATTTGTAATTGTGCCTTGATAATTTCCTTTTTTAAAAGCTCCCACCCATCTTGGACTCCTTTTCTCATTAGAGTCGTTTGCCATGGGACCTTACATATCATTGTTCTGAGTTTATTAAAATCAGCTTTCCTAAAATCCAGGGTATGTGTTTGAATGCACTCGGCTTTTGCTTCCTTTAGAACCAAGAACTCAAGTATAACATGGTCACTTTCCCCCAGAGTTCCTGTAACTGCTACTTCATCCACTAAGTCATCTCTGTTGGTTAGGATCAAGTAAGGATGTCAGAGAATTTCACCACGAATCTTGGAGAGGCTGAATGCCAGCGCATTCGGCCCCCTGAAATTGGTGGCGAAACGGTCTGCCACCCCCCCGCCACCCCCGGGACGGGACTTACCTTCGGCGAACCTTCCTGGCGGCGGCTGTGGCTCCGGGGGCCGTGTGGCGGCGATGGCTGCGGCGGCCAGTCTTCCGACTGGCTGCCGCCGCCGCCATTCCCAAGTTAAAAAAAAAAAAAACACGTGATAGGCTACGTAAAGATTTATGTAGCCTGTCACGGCTAAATTTTAAAAAACACCATGATAGGCTATGTAAATGTTTATGTAGCCTATCACGGCTGAGTAAAAAAAAACCACACACACGCATACACAAATGGTGGCGCCCATGGGCGCCGCCATTTGCGTTCCTTATTTTGGCACATCTTAGTCTACGTAAACATTTACGTAGACTACGGCAAAAATAAGGGGAACACAAATAGCGTAGACGCTCCGCAATTTGCGTTGCCCTTATTTTCACCGTAGTCTACATAAATGTTTATGTAGACTAAGACGTGCCAAAATAAGGAATGCAAATGGCGGCACCCATGGGTGCCGCCATTTGCGTATGTGCGTTTTTTGTGTGTGTTTTTTTACTCAGCTGTGATAGGCTACGTAAACATTTACGTAGCCTATCACGGCTGAATGCAGGGACGCAAACGTCGGCGGCTACGGCCACCGCCATTTGCGGACCCGGCCGGCCAGGTTTCGGGGGGGAGGGATGGCGCACCTCCCCCCCCCAGCCAGAATTTCAGGGGGGGAGGGATGGAGTGCCTCCCTCCCGGCCAGAATTTCAGGGGGAGGGACGGAGCGCCTTCCCCCCACCTCGAATCAATTTCGTTAAAAAGTAAGTGACTTTCGTACATCCCTAGGATCAAGTCAAGGATAGCCAATCCTCTATTTCCTTCCTCTACTTTCTGTAGGAGGAAGTTATCCAGCACACAAGGCAGGAATTTCCTGGAGGGGCCATGTTTTGCAGAATTTGTCTCCCAACAAATATCAGGGAAATTGAAGTCCCCCATTACTACTACATCATGCTTCCTTGAAACATTGGCTATTTGTTTTTCAAAAGTTTCATCCTCATCTTCTCCTTGATTGGGTGGCCGGTAGTAGACTCCAACCACCAGGTTCCTTTCATTCTTTGCTCCATTTATTTTGATCCAGATGATCTCGATGGGGCTGCCACGCTCATCCTCCTGTATTTTTGTGCAGAGATATGTATTTTTCACATACAATGAAACCCCACCTCCCTTTCTGTTCCTCCTGTTCTTTTTGAACAAGTTATATCCTTCAATTGCTGTATTCCAGTCATGAGAGTCATCCCACCAAGTCTCAGTTGTACCTATCAAGTCATAATTTCCCTCCTGTATTAAGAGTTCAAGTTCGTTCTGTTTGGGGTAACGCCTTGAGAACATTCAGCTCAGCATCACCTGCTATCAGATGTTTTAGAAAGTCACCACAACAGTTGCTCTTAAAATACACCATTTATTTCCACATTATTTGTGAATATATCTTGGCATGTGCTTTTAAACCTTGCTGAGGATCTCCCACTGCTATGCCACACTGAATTCTGAACTAGCCCACTTAGTGATCCATGAGCTGTTTCTACATCTGGGACTTGCACATCTCCCTTCTGGGCAGATCCATGACTTTCTTCCTTTGGTATGTCCTGATAGTTCATTACAGCACTGTGGGCACGGGGGGGGGGGGGTGGCTTCCATGAGTACCTCAAACTCACTTTTAGGCTTCTAAATGAAAAATCACTCACTCCCAAGATATTACTCAAGAGTAAGCAGTTTTCATTTTACAAATAAATTCCCTAAGGAAATTGGCACTTTTAAGGATTTCAAGAACCTCTAGTAGCAGAGTTAAAATTGCTTCTCTTAAGGGAAACAACAGCTCTCACCTTCTCCTTTCCTTCTGAGAAGGTTTGTTTTAACAGAATTCCTTTCCATCGTCTTCCTTCATTTCTCTCTGCTGCTGTCGTTTCACTGCCTTTCAGATGTCTCTAAGGTTTACATGTACAATTTCCTGGCTCTTTAAAAGAAACTCAGGTGGTTTCATCCCTAGTGTTTCTGAGAGACAGAGGGAGAGAGAGAGAGAGAGATGTTTTCTATATTCAGTATTCCTGTCATTGCCCATGATATATGCAAAAAACTTGTCCCATATTGAGCTGAGCTGAATTTTTTAAAATTTTGTTTCTTCCTATCAAAATCTGCACATTCAACAGGGGAGGACTTTCTGTAAATCAGCTATGCAAGTAATGCAAACTGTGGAATGTTTTCTGGGTTTTTCATCCATTTCCTGAATGCAAAGTACTGCTCTCACACCGTAGGGATAGACAAATCTGTCAGTTTCTTCCACTTTAGATTTTTAAGTATCTCAAGTTCTTTCCACCTGTTTATGAAAAAATGTGCTGATGTTTGGTAAGTTCTTAGCAAACAACAAACGAAATTAAATTTTCTTCTGTTTGCACTGGGCAAATTCAATCAGTACAGCGATCCCCTGCATGGAGAAGGCTGTGCTGTGTGCCTCCCTGCTGCATTGCTGTTAAAGCTGAGAAACCTGTCAGAAAAAGAGAGGTGGCAACCCCAATTCAGCATCACACACATGGTTGCATATAGACAGGGATTCAACCCCAGATTTCTAAGACCCATTTCTAAGCCATTTGCCTGGATAGACAAATCTGTCTGTTTCACATGCATTCCCTGTTTGTTTGTTTTTAATCTTAAATTCTTTTCATCCTGTTTATGGAAGAATTTGCCATTTTTTTGTAAATTCTTGTAAAAAAAATAAAGCAAACAAAATTCTCGCTCATCACTACTGTCACAAAGTTGTGCAGGACTGTTTTAGGGTTAGGGCTGTATTTACAAAAAGGTTTTGCTCAGTTGGGGGGTAACAGAATGCTTAGTAGTAGGCCTGGACTAGCTCAGCAACCTCTTAAACACTTTTCGGATAAAATTGCTCCCATCTATCTAGGGATGTAAGAATTGTGTACCTACCGTGCCACTTGACTTCCGCAGTTTGCGGCCAGTGCTCCGTACCGTCATTCGCAAGCCCCCGGAATTCTCCTCTTTTTTTTTCTGCTCCAAGGATTACGAAGATAAATCCGTACCGACAGCCGTAATTCTGCATAACTTCCGTAAGAAAGGCTACTTTTTGTAGATATTTACGTATTTTTTCCCCTGCCCTGAGACGTGCAGTAATTACTTTCAGCCAAAACACTTCCTCCTCCTCGGGGCTTCCCAAAACAAGGCTGCCCTAGGTGTGCCTGAGCGATGCACTCTCATTTCTCTCGATGCAAATGAGGAATAAACATACCAGGGGATATGAAGAACTATATTCTTCTAGCGTGTGTGTGTGTGTATATATATGTGTGTGTGTGTGGAATCTCCCTCCATCCAGCTGTTCCCTGGAAACACCCCCCCCCCCGCATTCACCCAAGTTATCTGAGATAACTTACCTGTTATCTGTTAGTTATCTGAGATAACTAACAGGAAGTTTGCTAATGAGCTGGATGTGGAAATACAAAGCTGAGCTGGGGGCAAGTGGGGTGCTGACATGTGTAGGAGTAAGTTGCATTGAACTCAGTAAGACTTACTTCTGAGTAGACATGCACAGAGTTGGTTCTCCTCTCTGCTCAGCTTTGTATTTCTACATCCAGTTCATTATCAAACCTCCTGTTAGTTATCTCAGAAGACCCTTGGGTGAATGGGTATTTTTTTTTTCCCCAGGGAACAGCTGGATTGAGGGAGATTACACACACACACACACACATGAAGAATATAGCTCTTCATATTTCCTGGTATGTTTATTCCTCATTTTGTCCATTCCCTGAGCATGTGCAGAGTGTGCTTTTCATTCCAACAAAGGGAAGGTTGCTGATCTTTCCCTTCATGCTGCATTTGTACAAGTGAAGTGTGACTGCTTCAGAAAGAACTTTCCATTATACTGTCTCTTTTTCTTCATGAGTTTCATAACAGAAGTATGATGTAGTGGTTAGAGTCCAGCCCAAAGTCACCCAGTGAGATAACTAACAGGAGGTTTGCTAATGAGCTGGATGTGGAAATACAAATCTGAGCTGGGGGCAAGTGGGGTGCTGACATGTGTAGGAGTAAGTCGCATGGAACTCAGTAAGACTTACTTCTGAGTAGACATGCACAGAGTTGGGCATCAACACAAAACTGAAGCAAGTGATCGACCGGAATTGGCCAACACTGTGGAAGATGTGCCGCCATCTGGAAGGAAAAGAACTCCCCATCTGATCTGGCTTAAGTGTCTCTTGTGTTAGGGGCTAAGGATTGCAGGATAGCCTGTTCTGTCTCTTCCAGCCAACCTCCCAAAGGGCGGCTGGCATGGTGTCCGGTATGGCACGCGCCCAAGGGGCCAGTTCCCGGAAACGCTGCACCTGGTTACGTGACAATGCATCAGCTAAGGCATTGTCCATGCCGGGAATATGCCATGCGCAGAATAAAATATTGCACTGAAGGCACTGCAGTGTGAAAGCCCGGACCAAAGCCATGACCCTATCGTTGCAAGATGACAAGGAATTAATGACCTGGACAGTGGCTTGATTGTCACACCAGAAGTGCACAATGGAATTAGAAAGCTGGGCCGCCCACAAATGCACAGCAACGTATATTGGGAAGAGTTCTAAGAAGGTAAGGTCCTTTCCCACACCCAGATCCAGCCACTCTGCCAGCCACTGTGCATGACACCATCTGTCCCGAAACACAACCCCAAAGCCCCGGGCCCCAGATGCATTGGAGTATATCTGCAGTTCTGCTTCTAACAATAACTCGCACTTCCAGAAGGAAACGCCATTGAACGTGTTGAGGAAATGCAGTCAAACAAACAGATCATCCTTCATGGCGGACGATACCTGAATCCAATGGTGTGGTGAGCGCAGGCCCCGCATGGCGTTACAAGGGTGTCTAAGGAAGGCCCTGCCAGGGGCAATTACCCGGCAAGCAATGTTAAGGTGACTGACTACTTCCTGCAGGGACAGTAACATGACCTTCTTAGAATGCAGCATAGATCTCTGATTCCGGGACATTTGGGCCTGGTGTTGGCCTAGAAACAGAATCCTGAAACCCAGTGAAAATCCCTCATCCAAATAGCGGGCATTATCCTGGAGCGGGTATTGCTTCAAAAGGCGCCATAGGGGCCCCAACTTAATTGGACTGGGCCACTTTTGGCAGAGGTTGTGGGCCACCACCGGACTTCCTGCCACCCTGCCATTCCCGATTTGGGCCCTGCAAACCTTTGGCCTTTGGGCAGCCAATGAAGGCATGTTGTCCCCCACAAATGGAGCATGCATGGCAGAATCGACATGGATTCTTGAAGCAGACGCTCTTGGAGCCAAACTCCCAGCAGAGCGCAAGGTGTTGAACTGCCTGTTCTGCCCCAGCCTTAGGGGCTGAGGCGGGTGTCAGCTTAGCTAAGATGTGCCCACTATCTGACCGATCACCAAAACGTGGCCTGGCAGGAGTCATAAACTGCAGCCAAAGATCCTGATCCTTGGCGTCCAAGCACAGTGTGGGGTCAAATGCAGCCCGCATACGAAAAGATTCATCGTAGGGCAGCCAAGCTCCACCTTCGTATTTGGTATAGGTCCTATATATGATATCCAAATACTTAGTGAGGACCCAACCACACTCTGGGTGCTTTTGCTGATGGACACCTAGAGATGTCGGAGAATTTCTCCACGAATCTCCGGGAGGCCTAATGCCAACGCATTTGGCCCCCCGAAATTGGTGGGGAAATTCTCTGCCACCCCCCCCGCCACCCCCGGAATGGGACTTACCTCACGCGAATGTCCCTCTCGGCGGCGGGTCCTGGCGGTGGTTCGGCAGCGTTGCGGCGGCCGGTCTTCCGACCGGCGTCCGCCGCCGCCATTTCCAAGTAAAGTGTAAAAAAAAAAGAGAGAGATAGGCTACGTAAAGATTTACGTAGCCTATCACGGCTAGATTTTCAAAGTCAGCCGTGATAGGCTACGTAAATCTTTACGTAGCCTATCACGGCTGACTTTGAAAAAAAAAAAAGCGTGTACGCAAATGCGTTCCTTATTTGATTTATGTAGACTACAGCGAAAATAGCGTTACCCTTATTTCCGCCGTAGTCTACGTAAATCTTTACGTAGACTACCCGTGCCCAAATAAGGAATGCAAATGGTGGCGCCCATGGGCGCCGCCATTTGCGTACGCGCTTTTTCTTTCTTTTTTTCAAAGTCAGCCATGATAGGCTACATAAATCTTTACGTAGCCTATCACGGCTGAATTTGAAAATCTAGCCGTGATAGGCTATGTAAATCTTTACGTAGCCTATCACGTTTTTTGGGGGGGGTTACACTTTACTTTTTTCTTTCATGGGGCGCTCCTCCCCGGCCAGAATTTCGGCGGGGAGGGGTGTGGTGCCTCCCCACCCACCAAGAATTTTGGGGGGAGAACCGGAGCGCCTTCCCCCCCCCCAAGAAAAACGCTGCGGGACCAGGTAAGGGACTTTCATCCATCCCTATGGACACCCATATAGATTAAGAAACCGGGCAGCCAGTTGGCCCAAGTGTGGGCCACCTTCTTATGAAGGTGACCTTCTCCTGATGCCTGTCACCAGATTTCTCCCCCTCCTTTGTTTCTGACTCCCAGAATAACAGGGAAAAGACGTCGACAAAGTCTCCCCGTAGAATTTTCTCCCTAGTGGCGGGCAATAGGTGGTATCCCAGGGCGGTAGATGTCCCCCCAGTCAGGGTTGCCCCTTTATCTATGTGGGCATAAGGGTCCTTATCACTTGCCCCAGGCTCATCAGAGCCTTCGCCCATGGGGCCACGCCATATGGTAGATGAAGCACCCGTGGCAGATGGGGCATGTTCAGGAGCCTCCCTGTCACTAGCTACATGAGGCTCAGCAGCTGGGGGGCAGTGGATGTTTCCCCCCCACTCAACCCCACAAGCAGGGTTTGAAGCAGGGCCTAAGGCCCCGTGGGGTTGGGTAGACACAGGGATGCCAGCTATGTGAGTGGCCCTACGTGGTGTGGCATAGCTGTGGGCCGGGAGCATGTATCCCGGGCAGTGGGGCGGTAGACCCGGCAAAGGGAACCCTGAGATACCCACTGCTGGGGTGTGAAACGGCCAACCCATCCCTGCTGCAAAGGGGAACCACTCGTATGGCAGGAGCTGGTTCCAACCGGTCGGTGGTGCTATCCCCCCAGGTCCCAGAACCTCAGCAGAGCCAAGGTTGGTTGCAGTGTCGGGGATCTGGTAAGGATGTCAGAGAATTCCGCCACGGATCTCGGTGAGGCCGAATGCCAGTGCATTCGGCCCCCTGAACTCCGTGGAGGAATGGCCTGCCACCCCCCCGCCACCCCGCGGATGATCCCCTGGGACGAGACTTACCTGGGGCGGATCTTCCGGGCGGCGGTGGCTCTGGCAGCGGTTCGGCGGCGGCTCCTGCAGTGGTTCGGCGGCGGTTTGGCGGCAGTTCGGTGGTAGCGGCGGCCAGTCTTCCAACCAGCTGCTACCACCGCCATTTCCAAGTAAAAAAAAAAAAGTGATAGGCTACGTAAAGATTTACGTAGCCTATCACGGCTGAGTGAAAAAAACAAACAAACCACGCGTACGCAAATGGCGGTGCCCATGGGCGCCGCCTTTTGCATTCCTTATTTTGGCACGTGTAGTCTACGTAAACATTTACGTAGACTACGGCAAAAATAAGGGGAACACAAATTGCTTAGCGTTCCCCTTATTTTCACCGTACTCTACGTAAATCTTTACATAGACTACACGTGCCAAAATAAGGAACGCAAATGGCGGCACCCATGGGCGCCGCCATTTGCATACGCACGCTTTTGTTTTCTTTTTTCACTCAGCCGTGATAGGCTATGTAAACATTTACGTAGCCTATCACGGCTGACTGCAGGGATGCAAACGGTGGCAGCTACGGCCGCCACCATTTGCATCCCGGCCGACCAGGATTGTGGCGGGAGGGACGGGGCGCCTCCCCCCCACCCAGAATTTTGGGGGGAGGGACGGGGTGCCTCTCCCTGGCCAGAAATTTGGGGGGAGGGATGGAGCACTTCCCCCCCACCGCGAATCTAGTTTCGGGTTCAGGTAAGGGACTTTCGTACATTCCTAGCTCTGGGATGATTGAGATCAATCGAAAACAAGGCAAAAATAAGGGAAACGCTATGCTATTTGCGTTCCTTATTTTGGCACGTGTAGTAGGGATGGCGGAGAATTTCTCCCCGAAACTTCGGGGGGCCGAGCGCCAATGTGTTCGGCCCCCCGAACAAGTTTCGGGGAGAAATCCTCCATACCCCCCCGCCCCCCGCACCCCCCCCCCAGGACGGGACTTACCTTCGCCGAATGTCCCTCCCGGCAGCGGGTCCGGTCGGCAGTTCGGCGTGTGTTCGAGCGAGGCGGGAGCGGCAGCCGGTCTTTCAACCGGCTGCCGCCGCCGCCATTGCCATGAAAGGAAAAAAAAAACGCCCCCTGATAGGCTACGTGACGATTCACGTAGCCTATCACGGCTAGATTTGCAAAGTCAGCCGTGATAGGCTACGTGAATCGTCACGTAGCCTATCACGGGTGACTTTAAAAAAAAAAAAAAGACTGTACGGATAATGGCGGCCCCCATAGGGAGCCGCTATTCCCCTTCCTTATTTGGTCGCTGTAGTCTACGTAAATGTTTACGTAGACTACGGCGAAAATAAGGGCAACGCTATTTGCGTTTCCCTTATTTTCGCCGTAGTTTACGTAAACATTTATGTAGACTACAGCGACTAAATAAGGAACGCGAATGGCGGCTCCCTATGGGGGCCGTCATTCGCGTACGCGCTTTTCTTTTCTTTTTTTAAAGTCACCCGTGATAGGCTACGTGACGATTGACGTAGCCTATCACGGCTGACTTTGCAGATCTAGCCGTGATAGGCTACGTGAATCATCACGTAGCCTATCAGGGGGCGTTTTTTTGTGTTTTTTTTTACTTTCGCGCTCGCGGCCGGGCGAGGCGAGGCGCCTCCTCCCCGGCCTGAATTTCAGCCGGGCGAGGCGGGAAGCCTCCCCCCCGGCCTGAATTTCGGCTGGGCGAGGCGGGAAGCCTCCCGCCCTGGCCTGAACTTCGGGGGGGGGAACAGCGAAGCGCCTCCCCCCCACCGCGAACGGCCTTCGACGACAGGTAAGTGACTTTCGTACACCCCTAACGTGTAGTCTACGTAAACATTTGCGTAGACTACGGCGAAAATAAGGGGAACGCAAATAGCGTAGCATTCCCCTTATTTTCGACGTAGTCTACGTAAATGTTTACATCGACTACAGGTGCCAAAATAAGGAACGGAAATGGCGGCGCCCATGAGCGCCACCATTTGCATACACGCAGGTGTTTTGTTTTGTTTTCACTCAGACGTAATAGGCTATGTAAACATTTACATAGCCTATCACGGCTGACTGCAGGGACGCAAACGGCGGTGGCTACGGAGAGCCTTCCTCTCTGTGACAACCTTTCAAGTACTTGAAGAGCGCTATCTCCCCTCAGTCTTCTCTTCTCAAGACTAAACATGCCCAGTTCTTTCAGTCTCTCCTCATAGGGTTTTGTTTCCAGTCCCCTGATCATCTCCTTTGCCCTCCTCTGAACCGTCTCCAGAGTCACAAGGAAGGAAGTCCTGGTTAAGTCTCTAAGGTTTTCTTCAGAAAGCACAAGGAGCTGGGGAAGCTGCAAAAACACAGGACAATTATTATTATTATTATTATTATTATTATTATTATTAATTTTATTTCTATACTGCCCAATAGCCAAAGCTCTTTGGGTGGTTCGCAACAATTCACGAGAAATACAAAGAACATTATACAACTTTACATAATGCAACATTCTGATAAAACATAGTCTAAAATTCTTAATATACAAAATTTAAAACAATTTAAACAGCTAAAACCAAATGGGACTTAAGTTGAAAAAGAAACAGCACATGTAAACACAACTCAATTTCAGAGAAATCCTCATGGGTTGGGCTCTTGGGCTTACCTTACTTAAGAGCTGGTCAAGGAGTGTATACAAGTGTCCTGTTTTTCATTGTACAATCATCTCTCTGGCTGTCTTTAACCTTCTCAGCTTCCCACAGGTCAATTAAAGCCTGAGAGAAGACATCATGAGGTAATTCCTCCCTACGGTAGCACAGCCAGTCTGGGAGATTGCAGAGCAATAGAAAGAAAATACACACACACACACACCACCCTCAGCTGCCTCACAGTGAATAGGTAAGCTCAAAAACACCACACACAAAATTATAAAACACCCTGAAAATGAGGCAGAACAATGCGAGCCTCCTTCATGGGAGAAGAAAACTTTCAGGAAATTAGGGGACAGATTTTAGCACAGCACTACCTCCATCTCTTCCCTGGAGCTAGACACAATACTGCCCCTTTATACCTTCATTGTGGTGGATGCAACATGGGGACCAGGCTGCCAACACAGTTGATGCTGTTGCCACTTGAAGTGGCAGCACAAAAGTCCAAAACCACTTTGCCAAAAAAAAGAAAGAAAGGAGTTGCACTCCTGCCAACAGGGGACCATACCTGTGAGAAACTTTTGAGAATTTATCCTGCCGCTGATAGGGTTGGCGGAGAATTTCTCCCCGAAACTTCGGGGGGCCGAGCGCCAACATGTTCGGCCCCCCGAACAAGTTTCGGGGAGAAATTCTCCACACACACCCACCCCCTGCACCCCCCCGGGACGGGGCTTACCTTTCCCGAATGTCCCTCCTGGCGGTGGGTCCTGGCGGCGGTTCGTCGGATCTTCATCAGGGGTGGGGGCAGCAGCCGATCTTTCGACTGGCTGCCGCCGCCGCCATTCCAATAAAACTAAAAAAAAAAAAATGCCCCTGTGATAGGCTACGTGACGATTAACGTAGCCTATCACAGCTAGATTTGCAAAGTCAGCCGTGATAGGCTACGTTAATTGTCATGTAGCCTATCACGGGTGACTTTAAAAAAAAAAAAAGCGCGTACGGCTAATGGCGTCCCCCATAGGGAGCTGCCATTCACGTTCCTTATTTGGTCGCTGTAGTCTATGTAAAGCTATTTGCGTTGCCCTTATTTTCGCCGTAGTCTACGTAAAGACTACGTAAACTACGTAAAGACTACGTAAACCCCCCTGTGGGGGGGGTTCAGGTGCTGGTTGCAGAGAATGGAAGGGGTTTGTGTTAGGGGGCCCTGCCCCAGGGGAAAAAAGCCCAGAGGTTATGTACACATGTAAATGTCTATGCAGTATGCACCTAGGATTCCAATGGACCTGGAATCCTGCATTCCCGTTTCACCCACATCATGTATTTGGGTTCATAGTGTCCCCCTTTACATATAAATGAACTATTGGCTTCACTCCCATGGGAATTATTGGCTTCATTTTCCCATGAGGGGATATAAAATAAGTGTTGTACTTGTGTATAATATTGATAGGGACAAAATGTGTCAACCTTCTGTAACACAAGTGGCTTATCTTCTACCCACAGGGATGCCTTGGAAGGGTGGTGGGTGTAACATGTCTCTTTATGCAGAGACACATTATTCCCTCCTTTTAATTGCCTTCAGTGTACATACTTTCCCACACATCCCATCATAACAATGGGCATTTCAGTGGTAAATTAGAAGGAATGTCCCTTTCACTACTTGCCATTCTTGGAACAAAATGGTTAGCATTTACAGAATAGCATCATGAAAAAATTTTCTGCTTTGTCAGAAGCAAGAAGACATTCCTTCTTAATTCATCCCCATGTTGTCTTTATTCTTTTGCTGTTCTTGGAGCATATTTATCTCCATCTTGCCATCTTGTCTAATGTTAAAGATGTGTGTGTTTTTTTCCTTAACCAGCTTTTAGCAGATCACCAGGATTACTTGGCTGAAGATCACTGCATACCTTCTTAGAAGTCCTACCTTTTTTTATCCTGCATGCAAGATAAGCTACTGCAATTGGTAGTTATCTGCTTAGTAAAGGTGACATTTACTGTTTGTTTATGGAGAACATGCTGCTTTATGCAATCTATTTATTTTTATTTACAATATGTGTATACTGCTCCATTTCAGAGCGGTGAACATAAAAGATGAAATAGCAAAAGAATAAAAAGTTTAACACACCATATATTTCCTAGTCTGTGCCTTTATATCATCATCCAGCTAAAAAGAAAGTTAATGTTTTTGAAATACTCCATACACATGCCTGGCTTGGACATAACATTCTACCCTTCCATCTCCTCCAGGAAGAGGATAGGGGATGGAGAAACACATAAGCCCAAGGGTTGTTTATGTTTTTGTGCTACATCCAAAACAGTCACTCTGTTGGTATACAGCCTTCAGTCATCACTCACCTTGAATGATCTAGGATGAGTGGCCACAATCCGACACAACATTAAGCATGCTTCACCCAGTTGAAATCACTCAGTGAGCTTGAGCACATTCAGCTCTGGACTGAATTGTGTTGAGTAGAGGCAATGATTTATCATTCGAAAAAGGGAGAAATGCAATAAAAGACTGACAACAGTAATTTGATCTAGCTGTAAATCAGAATTAAAAATGAATTGAATAATTGGAAAATGCTCATAGTTCACCTTTTATATTCAAAGGATGATGATGATGATTAGATAATTTTCATTTTTTTAAAAAAGAGTATTGTTATTGTATACTTAAAAATACTTTGGGAATGAGGAAGGATTGCTTACATTGCAGCATGGCAGGTGATTGCCCTGGACAGGAATGAGTGCCCTGGACCTGCCATTCAGCCCTCTTTCTCACCAGGGCATAAGTTGAGTCCTATGCTGTACCCTCCACTCACACATACAGACAAAAGAAGAACCCTGCTGGATCAGACCAAAAGCTTATCTGGTTGAGCATTCTGCTTCCACAGTGGCCAACCAGATACATATGGGAAGCCCAGAAGCAGGACTTGAGTGCATTCCTACTCATGCCCCAATAACCGGTACACAGAGGCATACTGCCTCCAGTATTGGAGATAATACATAACCATCATGACTAGTAGCTGTCGATAGACTTATTCTCCATGAATGTGTCTGTCAGGGGGGCTCAGGGTGTAGGTGTGGGGTGATTGACATTCAAGACACCTGGGGTTTTAACCACAACAGTTTACTGGTAAATTAAAGCAAGCAAATCACACCTAAAGATGAGCTAAGTGATACAAAAGGCATCAAAAGAAAATAAAATTTGCAAAATGCAAGTTCTTTTACCCTAGTTGCACTTAAACTTTTCCAGGCTGCTTCTTCCTGCTCCCTCTTCAGGCTCTGGCTCTCTCAATCTCTTTATATACCCTCCTCCTTCAAAACCAAAAGTGGGGTTTCAAACCTGAAGAAATGAAATTTAACTGAGGAAATGAAACTGAAACTTAACTGAGGAAATGAAACTACTCCTCTCAGGGATACTCCCTCCTAACAAAAAACTCCAGGACTCTAGGCGTGACCTTGCTTCTGTAGGCCTCAAACCTTCACAGTGTCTAATCCCATTTTAAAGCCATCTAAATTGGTAGCCATCACTTCATCTTGTGATGGCAAATTCTATAGTTTAACTATGTGTTGTGTGAAGAAGAACTTTCTTTTATCTGTCCTGAATGACTCTGGGTACTACTATTTTGAGAGAGGGAGTCTATCCCCTGTCTTCATACCATATTGAATGGACCATGACCTACATCTCAAGTTCTGGATATAATTAGTGTATATTTAAAAAAAAAAAAAAAAGAGATGGGCAAGCCACAGGCTGCTTAAACTGAAAATGATCTGGGCCACTTTGAGCACCCCACCTTGAATATCAAAACCTCTTGGTGGTGTCGGGTTGACCTTTTGCTTGAAGGGGCAACTTCTGTTTATGCTGACTGGCCAGGATGATTCTCCTCCTCCTGGCCAGCCAGCATAAAAGGAAGGGGTGGTGGTGCAGAAGGCAACCCACATGAATGACCTACATTGATGGTAAGCAGCAAGATCTTTCATTTGTCATCTGTCGAGTAGAGGAAAAGGGGAGGGAGGAAAGGAGTTGCCCTCACTGCAGGTGGTGCTGTGGCAGTGGGGAGGAGAGGCCCAATGCCACCATTGCCCAGAGATCGGTGTGGGGGAGGGGAGTGGTAAGCCAGTGGTGGTAGCTGCTGAAAACAGGCTGGAATAAATGACCCTCACAGCCTCAGCAATTGCCAACAAATACCAGTCTCTGTTCTCTCCAGACTATCTTTATTTTGAAAGATTAAAAATACATTCCAGACAAATTTAAGTTCACATGTTTAAGTCAAGGGGAAATAAAGATGCAAAAGGTATGATGCCCAAATGCACAAAATTGTGTTAGACTGAGTAAGACCACTCTCTTTGCAGTGCAGTCCTATGCATTTTTTTCCCCTCAGAAGTAAGTCCCACCATGTCTAATGGGGCTCACTCTTGAGTACACATGTTTAGGATTGCTGCCTTACCTGTGCTGAATGGCAGCATCTCTCCTCAGGAAAGGAACTTAGCCTTGTTACCTGAGGAATATATAACTGCATACGCTGGGGATTGAATCTGGAACCATATATATATATATATATATATATATATATATGTAAAAGTGTCCCCAACCAGTCGTGTCCGACTCTAGGGTGCGGTGCTCATCCTCGTTTGAAGACACTTCCATGGTCATGTGGCCGGCATGACTGAACACCGAGGTGCACAGAATGCTGTTACCTTTCCCACCGAGGCAGTACCTATTTATCTACTTACAATTTCTTGCTTTCGAACTGCTAGGTTGGCAGAAGCTGGGACTGAAGACGTGAGCTCACTCCATCACGCAGCACTTGGGTCTCGAACTGCTGTCCTGCCGACCTTCCAGTCTGCAGTTCAGCATCTTAACCACTAAGCCACCGTGGCCCCATATATATATATATATATATATGCATTCATGCTCTTCCCATGAGCAAAGGCTCCTCTGCCTAACTTTGGTGACATTGTGCTCTATGTGATGTAATTGTGTTTTCATACAATTAAAAAAAAATGAAATATAGATTAAATGAAAAAGGTTTTAGATGCTGTAAGGATTCATGTGTTTATAAAGTATAATATTTTAATCCATTTTATACAAGCAGAGTAATAACTGCACAATTAAACTTCCAAGCCAATGTGGTTTTGTTTGCATGACTTCATTCTGGTATGCTTCATGGCTCAGGCAAAATGAACTTTGGGTTTGGTTGGGAGATAATTAAAGTTAATATTTATTTAATCTCTGCCTGATAAGCCTTATCCCATTTTGTTCATTAGCCCATTAGCAGCACATTAATAACACCATTGTTAATGCATTAATATTTTAAAACAAATTAATACATTGGAAAAGGCTTAAATTAGGAGAAAGGCTCATAAAGAACCACTTAATAGGCTACAATGGAATGGTCATATTTTGCAATCAAATAGGGCCTGTGAAAATGATTGATTAAATGACTGATTAAAAAAAATATCCAGTAATATGGGCATGATCCAGCTGAACACAATAGTTTTAAGTCCCATCAGTTTCCAAGGCAAAGATATGCATTTTATTTCAGTTGGATAATTAAACATCCTATACATGTCTGCTTCATGATTTCAGGCACTTCTCTCCCAAACTGGCTCCAGTACTAGAAGTGAAGCAGGCTAGGAATATTTCTACATCAGCCTAAAATCTAGGGATGGCGGAGAATTTCTCCCCGAAACTTTGGGGGGCCGAGCGCCAACGTGTTCGGCCCCCCGAACAAGTTTCGGGGAGAAATCCTCCGCACCCCCCCGCCCCCCACACCCCCCCCCGGGACGGGACTTACCTTCACCGAATGTCCCTCCCGGTGGCTGGTCCGGCCGGCGGTTCGGCGGGTGTTCGAGCGAGGCGGGAGCGGCAGCCGGTCTTTCGACCAGCTGCCGCCGCCGCCATTACAATGAAAGAAGAAAAAAAACGCCCCCTGATAGGCTATGTGACGATTCACGTAGCCTATCACGGCTAGATTTGCAAAGTCAGCCATGATAGGCTACATGAATCGTCACGTAGCCTATCACAGGTGACTTTGAAAAAAAAAAAAAAAGAGTGTACAGATAATGGCGGCCCCCATAGGGAGCCGCCATTCCCGTTCCTTATTTGGTCGCTGTAGTCTACATAAATCTTTACGTAGACTATGGCGAAAATAAGGGCAACGCTATTTGCGTTGCCCTTATTTTCGCCGTAGTCTACGTAAACATTTACGTAGACTACAGCGACTAAATAAGGAACGCGAATGGCGGCTCCCTATGGGGGCTGCCATTCGCGTACGCGCAATTTTTTTTTTTTAAGTCACCCGTGATAGGCTACGTGACGATTCACGTAGCCTATCACGGCTGACTTTGTAGATCTATCCGTGATAGGCTACGTGAATCGTCACGTAGCCTATCAGGGGGCTTTTTTTTTTTTTACTTTCACGTTCGCGGCTGGGCGAGGCGAGGCGCCTCCTCCCCGGCCTGAATTTCGGCTGGGCGAGGTGGGAAGCCTCCCCCCCCGGCCTGAACTTCGCGGGGGGACCAGCGAAGCGCCTCCCCCCCACCGCGAACGGCCTTCGACGACAGGTAAGTGACTTTCGTCCACCCCTACTAAAATCCTGCAATTTTACCAGGGCTTTCTGCTTCCATTTTAAATGCAGGATCACAACAGGCTCGCTTTACATGCACTTCCCTTCCCTCCCCTTTCCCCCCTTATCTGTATTGTTCTATATGTTTATTATACAGCCACTAGATGACGCTGTGGTCTAGCTCCTCTTATTGTGGGATTTCCTCTTTTGAGGAGGGAACTCAACTCACTGTAACTTGATAGCTTATTATCTCTGATCTTTAAAAAAAAATGGGATAAAGGTCATTTAGCATGGGAGACACCCTGGAGGTTGACGACATCATGTAAAGAATCCACAAACTTCCATGAGTAACTAATCTCAATAGCAGGATAAAAGCTGGGAGAGCACACAGAGGTGGGAAACTCACTGTCACCTTTTGTTGTCAAAATTGTATGTGAATGGAGCAGACATCTGGAGAAACAAACAGGGCTGGCCAGTCCCATCTAGCTTGGTTCTCAGCATTAGGCAGTGCAATCCTCTCCAACCACTGTTCAATGCCATTGTAAGTGAATTTAGATGAACAGCCATGCAAAGGAAGAACTGTAGACTTGCAAGGGTAATGAGGGGCAGCGTAACAAATGAGATTTAAAGCAAGGATGTCATTGACAGCTGGCAATGAGAGAGAGAGAGAGAGAGAGAGAATGTAGAGTACAATAGCAAAGCAGCAAAGAGGCTTGCAGTCAATCTTAGGGTAAAATGCATAAGAAAGAAAAGAACTAACAGCAGAGTATTAAAATAAATATTTTAAGCTAAACGTTTCAGCTCCCACCCTCATCAGTAGCTGTTCAGTAAACTGGGCATCAGGAATGGCAGTTTGGAATGCCTGGTGGTGAAAGTTCCTTAGGATAAAAAAAGGGGGGGGGTATGATTAGGTAGACTGATATATTAATTCATATCTTTGTTTTCCAAATCATTCTGATTTTCCATTTGGAATCGAAACTAGAAAAAAAGACACCATGGTGAAGATAGTGTGGTTGTTGTTATTTTTTTTAAGAACCATATTTCTCCAACCTTATTAAAAATGATTTCCTCAACCATTCTGATCATTATCTGTGGGTGCCTTCTGCAGAGAGCTGATAAGTAAGAGAGACGGCTTAATAGCCTGCTAATGAGCTCTTTCCCCCAGTGGAACTTTTAAGTCTGGATCAGGAGGGTCACTGCCAGCCAAGTACTGAATTATTAAAGCTAATTAATCCAGCCCAAATACACCTGTTTATAATGTGACAGCACCTGGGAATTGCCAGTCAGGGTTTTGTAGATCATATTTTCATGCACGGTTATTGCTGCAATATTGTTATTTATTTTTTAAAAAAATGAAATAAAAGTAAAACAGCTTTCCTTCAGGAATCAGAAGACATTTACTTGTGCTCAAAGAAATGTGGGTTGCTACACTGAGACTTATAAGTAGCTATGGTATGTGGCATTTTTTTTATGCAGACAGCAAAAATATTTGGATCGTTACTATCATGTTCTTTGTAGGGATGGCGGAGAATTTCTCCCCGAAACTTCGGGGGGCTGAGCGCCAACGTGTTCAGCCCCCCGAACAAGTTTCAGGGAGAAATCCTCCGCCCGCCCCCCGTAACCCCCCCGGGACGGGACTTACCTTCACCGAATGTCCCTCCCGGCGGCGGGTCTGGCCGGCAGTTTGGCGGGTGTTCGAGCAGGGCGGGAGCGGCAGCCACCGTCGCCATTCCAATAAAAGAAAACTTTGCAGATCTAGCCGTGATAGGCTATGTTAATCGTCACGTAGCCTATCACGGGGGCGTTTTTTTTTTTTTAAAAAAAAAAATGGAGTTCGCGGCCAGGCGAGGCGGGAAGCCTCCTCCCCGGCCTGAATTTCGGCCGGGCGAGGCGGGAAGCCTCCCTCCCGGCCTGAATTTCGGCCGGGGCAAGGCAGGAAGCCTCCCCCCCGGCCTGAACTTCACGGGGGGAGCCGCGAAGCGCCTCCCCCCCACCGCGAACAAGCTTCGATGAAAGGTAAGTGCCTTTTGTCCACCCCTAGTTCTTTGCCTACTGTGAAGAATTAGAGTTGCTTCCAAACTCCAGGCCA
Organism: Heloderma suspectum; assembly: GCF_057233095.1. NCBI lineage: Eukaryota > Metazoa > Chordata > Lepidosauria > Squamata > Helodermatidae > Heloderma > Heloderma suspectum. The sequence goes on from NC_139461.1 coordinate 180,323,509, forward strand.
GGGGGTGGCGTGGGGGGAGACAGAAAATCTGGGTCAAATATTGCAATACAGTCACTTTCAAAGTCTGATCTGAAAATTCTGGTGCCCGTTCCGAAATCTAGCCTGTTGCCACTGAACCCACTTACATGAATCAAACTTAAAAGAATGGGCATCTTGTATACTCAAACGATCTGCACTCTTGCGATATTAAACCTTTTCTGTGGGAAACCATCTATATATGACATTTTAATCCATTCACGCCAAACCATCAAAACCACATGCAGGGCACAGATATGCAAGATAGCTCTTGTGATGTTTCATTTCTTTCAGACTGAGCTATCTGCAAGGGATTCTGAGGCGTGAACCAGGAGGGAAATTCAATTTACAAACTGATACACTTCTGCATACCAAGGGCAAATATAGAGAGCATTCCTTTATTTTGGGGTGGCCCCATTTTGCTTCCAAACTGATAGGCACTTGATTGCCTGAGTCTGCTATTAGAGAGAATGATGTGATGCATTTATATCCTACTTTTCTTCCATGGAAGTCAAAGTGGGATACTATATTCCAATCTACATAGGAAGCCGCCTGACACTGAATCAGACCATTGGTCCATCCAGCCCAGTATTGTTGACCCTGACTGGCAGTGGCTCTCCAGGGTTTCCTTGAAGGACTGCCTACACCCATATCAGCCTCCCTGCACTTTAAGATGAGAAAGAGAGGCCCTTCTCATTCTCCCACCCATGAGAGCAGTCAGATGGATGACCACACGTGAGAGGGCCTTCTCTGCAGTGGCCCCACACCTTTGGAACAAGCTGCCATCGGAGGTCCACCATGCTATGTCATTGCAGACTTTTAAGAAGGCCTTGAAAATATATTATTGAACCTTGGCTTTCTATTGATATGACTGCTATTGTTGCTGTTGCTGCTATTAGCATTATTATTGGTTTTATTGTTGGCTTTTATTGTTGTTTTTATGTTTTTATCACTTTAAATATTTTAATTGTTTTTATGTACTTTATTGTTGTAAGCCACCTTGGGAGGGCTTCTGCACTGGAAGATGAAGAGGAATCCTGGATATTGTCCTCCTGCTCCCCAAAAAGCTGGTTGAGGTTATCAGAGATGATCCTCTGTTCTTGGGGATCGCTCTATTCTCAAAACAGTGGCGCAGGGTCAGAGGTGCATTTTGCCAAACAAACCTTCTCCCACAAAAGGTCTAGCTCCATAATAAGGATGCCACTGTTTAGCAGTTCATAGATACTGAGCACCCACATTTGGGCATAGCTGTAACATTAAATGAATAATTCAAGAGAGAGTTGTAGAATTAAAATATAGCATATGCCTTACGAATTCTTCTCAATTTGGAGATCTCATCCTTCAAAGGGATCAATATTCTCCACACTGATGATCCCTAATGGACCAGGGCATCTACGTATCTAACAACTCCTTTCTCTCACATACATGTGATTATCTTTCTAACTGTACAGTATATCTATCCATGTGCTGTGTGTGTTTATCTTACTCTTGTCTGTTCTCTGTTTCTCTTCTTCTATACTGTCAACCCTCTTCTACCCTCCCCATTTATTTCTACTCCTATCTCCAATATATCTAACCATCTATGTATCTCTTTGTTTTCCCATCTCATGCTGGCTGTGCAATCTATCTATCTACTTCTCCATTTTTCTGTTCTTTTTATCTTGCTTTCTCTTTCCACTGTTTCATGGCTTCTATTTATCACTGTCATGTCTTGCCCCTTCCCCCCATCTTTCTATCCCTTTTTATAATACATCTACTTTCCCTGCTCCCCACCTTGTGTAATAGATTCCGATCACACACCTGCAAAATGCCTTGCTAGGGCCAATGTTTGTGCCCTTTTGAGTAAATAAACCCAAAGCCTGTGCTGAGCCATTTTCAAGATCAAAGCTTGATAAGCGCTTGCAGTCACTGCATGCCATTTTGAAAAGAGTTTCATTCCAGCCATGAATAAATACCTCAAATGAATCAATTTCACTTATGCATGAAAATCAATCATACAAAGTTCCCTCTTTTCTTTTAAAGCAACCTGTCACCTTCAAAGCAGAACAGAGTGAGTCCATTTTGTTTTGTTTATTTAAAAAACACCAAATCATCAAACCAGTTTTAAAAACTTTATACATACAATGGATGGATGGATGGATGGATGGATGGATCATACTCATTTATTATATTTACAGTGCAGCTTAAGGCTACAAATCCTTCCAAAGCAGCTTATAAGTAAAAACAAAATACAATAATAAAAAGACAATGGGCTGGATCCAAACTTATGATTGAGGAGATCCACTAACTCTGGAGACAGAAAAGGGAGGCGATTTATGCTGATTCCCCCTTCCCAGTTAAAAAATCTGCTCTGGAGGGTTGGGGGGACCTCCAGAGCAGCATAAGAGGCAGAGTGAGGGATTGCAGGGGGCTGGTGGAATCTTCAAAAAATCCTCTACTTCTTCCAGCATGGAGCCTCCCTCCACTCACTCTTCCACTCACAGAACAGCCAGCCAGCCTGGATCATACCCAACATCAATCAAAACTTGTTTTGTTTTGTTTTTAAACCTCATCAGGGCCCTTCCCACAGGGCAGTTGGTAGTAGATGGCGCTGTGAGGACGGGAAACAGGGGCAGGCCCCTAGTATCATGTTTACCTGCCTCCTTTTATCTCCCCTGAATTTTGAAGAAGGTCTACTTTTAGATGTCTTGCAGGAAAGGAGAGACAGAAGTATGATGGCTAGCTGGGATCAGCACAGGTACAGAAATCCCTTTAAGCACAGAAAGAGGACAGCAGTCATGGGAACAGGAAGGAAGGAGCAGAAATAACAAAATAGGGGTAGGAATCACAACTACGGATGGACTTCTCTTTCAGTTTCTTTTTCTGCTTCATTATTTCTATTCATACTTCAAGTTCTTTCCAACCCAAATATGAGGAAAGTTGTGATTTGGAGTGAAATGTTATAAAAATGAACTAAAACAAAATTCTTACCTATCTGCACTGGCTAAATTGAATAGGCACAGCTATTCCCAGCAAAGAGACCTGCCATGTAGCAGTTAAGTTGAGCAGCCTGTCAGAAAAGAAAAAGAACCAGCAACCTTAATTCAGCACAACAAACTTGATTGAATACAAAGCCAGACTTTTAAGAGCTTCAGCACTCCAAGCCCTGGGCCTGGATGGATGAATCTGTCAGTTTTGGTTTCTCCCAAGTTCATTAAAAAAATTCTCAAGTTCTTTCCCTCTCAAATATGGAGAAAATTTGAAAATGTTGGTAAATTCTTATAAAAAAAATTATCTGAAATGGAATTCTCACCCATCCCTAAGCATAGCCAAAGAAGACTCTCTGATCTTTACTTTTTCCCTCCATGATGGGACCACAAGGGAGGGAAAGTCTCCACGAAAGTTTAGGAGAGATAATTCTGTACTGCTTCCAGCAGAAGTTGAAGCTAGTAGCATAACTGCAATAAGAGTTCAATAATATCACATTTCATTCTTTGGCACTCATTTGAAACGCATTATTAATCACCATATTTATTAAACACTTTATTCATCACTTTTGTTGATGACCTATAATAGTGCAATTGCTTTAGTTAATATATTTTCATTTACCCCAAGGTTCTCCTGACAGATCAATACATTGACATAACCAACAACCTTCTATGTTCATGCATTTTCCCCATTAAATATTCTTCTTACTCTAGTTTTGGAGGGAAGAATAAATCACTCTAACAAGAAACTGCATGTACCATAAGTGATCTGGTAACTAGGAGTGCCATCCATCTGCCACTGATTAATCTGCTCTGATGTCATACAGTCTTTATGCACATTCTCATTGCTTGGGGTAAACATGTCATTAGGAAGAATGTTGATGAACAGTGCAAGTTCTGTGAGAGAGTGAAAAGCCAGTTTAGGCTGATAAAATGTAAGGCCATATTACACATGACAACATGGGGGATCTATGACTGGGTCTCCAACTGTTTTATATTTAAAAGCACTGGTGGGGGGGGGAGCACACCAAACTGGTAGTATGAGAGATATGTGGGATTTAACACACACACACACAAATTCCACCCTGATCTAAATCGCATACATACCTCCAGAAGCTGCTCTTTATGGATATGTTTTTTCTCCACTGTGAGGCAAACAGCAGCTTTGGCTTGGGGAAAATTTAGATTGCAGGAAATTGGCACTGGGGAAAAGTTCAGACTGTTTGTTTGTTTAATATATTTCTATACCACCTTTCTGCCAAGGCGGTTTACAACCAGAGCGGTTTACAAACCACCCAAGGTGGTTTACAACTTTTAAACACTGACACAAACAAATATTCACAAACAAACAAACTTCAAACACCAGTTGTCTCACAGCTAGGAGTGCACGAAAGCCACTTACCTGGTCTCGCAGCTTGCTTCGCGGTGGGGGGGAGGTGCTTCGCTGCTCCCCCCGAAGTTCAGGCCGGGGGGGGGAGGCTTCCCGCCTCGCCCAGCCGAAATTCAGGCCGGGGGGGAGGCTTCCCGCCTCGCCTGGCCGAAATTCAGGCCGGGGAGGAGGCACCTCGCCTCGCCCGGCCACGAAATAAAAAGTTAAAAAAAAACACCCCCGTGATAGGCTACGTGACGATTAACGTAGCCTATCATGGCTAGATTTGCAAAGTCAGCCATGATAGGCTACGTAAATCGTCACGTAGCCTATCACGGGTGACTTTAAAAAAAAAAAAGCGCGTATGCAAATGGCGGCCCCCATAGGGAGCCGCCATTCACATTCCTTATTTGGTCGCTGTAGTCTATGTAAATCTTTACGTAGACTACAGCGACCAAATAAGGAACGTGAATGGCGGCTCCCTATGGGGGCCGCCATTAGCCGTACGCGCTTTTCTTTTCTTTTTAAGTCACTCGTGATAGGCTACGTGACGATTTACGTAGCCTATCACGGCTGACTTTGCAAATCTAGCCGTGATAGGCTACGTTAATCGTCACGTAGCCTATCACGGGGGCATTGTTGTTTTTTTTTACTTTTATTGGAATGGCGGCGGCGGCAGCCGGTCGAAAGACCAGCTGCCGCCTCTGCCCCTGTCGAAGACCTGACGAACCGCCGTCGGGACCCGCCGCCGGGAGGGACATTCGGGAAAGGTAAGTCCTGTCCCGGGGGGGTGCAGGGGGCGGGGGGGTGCGGAGAATTTCTCCCCGAAACTACTTCGGGGGGCCGAACACGTTGGCACTTGGCCCCCCGAAGTTTCGGGGAGAAATTCTCCTTCATCCCTACCAGGGCATTGATGGGCTTCCTGACTTCTGCCTTCCCTGATGGCACACAGCTATTCTATCACTTTCTACTTAACAGGAAAGCTTGTAGAAGCACAGGAGTCCTGGTCTGATCTTTCCCCATGTTATTTCTAGCCATGCATGCCGCCATCAAGAAATGAGCTACCATTTCAGTATCTTCTGATGCCACTGTGCCAACATGTCTTTGCTACCTGTAGTAGCTGGCATGGTGCCAACCCTCTGGGCACAACGCCCGCAACAACACTGTTCTAATCCAATTTGGAGCCTTCTACCATCGCTTCTTCATAAAAATAATTAAGTGTCAGGAGCTCTTATCACAGATTCTGGGTGAAGGATGGTCACACATGTACTGTAGTATGAACTTACAGTGGACCTCTGGACTACAATGACCATGTGTTGTTAGCAGGAAGTTGGGGGAGGGTTTCCAGAGTGGCAGGGATGTTGGGGGCTGGGAAGCTATGCGCAGGGCCTGGCAAGGTGGAGGAAAGGAGAAGGAAAGGAGTAGGCAGCAGGCTGAATACTATGGATCTAGAAGAAAGCCTGAAATGACAATGGATGTCAGAGGCATGCAGCTAAGGTAATGTGGGTCAATGAAGGGGGGGCCAAGAAAAAGAGGTATCAGGAGAGGGAACACACAGGATCATAGGACTGAGAGGCTGTGTACTGTGAACAGGAAGGAAGTGGGCAAGCAATGGAACCACCTGAAGCCAAGGGTGGAGGCAGAAACTGGAGTTAATGAGGCCAAGGAGGCATTGGGTGAGGTGCTGAATCGTATATACTAATTTGGACTAACCAACCATACCTTGCATTGCAAGTCTGTAGAAACTGACAGAGAAGCAATCAAAGACTGTAAACAAAAATAATTACAGGTTATGACCTTTCGGTCTTTAATTTGGGATTATAGTTCATTTTAGAAGCATGATCATGGAAGGTCAAGCAGAAAAGTACACCAAAACTCTTGGGGGTATGTCCACTCCTTTTTTATTTCCTCCAGATAAAGAAAGGGATATGAGTAGATGTCATATCTGAATAGGGATGGCTATCATGGGGAAATCCAGCCCCTTTTTGGCCTGACAGATCCCCACAACACCCCTAACTTGGCTCCGGGAATTTTGGGGGGAATTTGTATTCATGCAAATAGCAATTTGCACAAAATTCAGCTGTAAATACAGCAATTTGCACAAAATTATGGCTGTAAATTGTGTAATTTGTGCAAATTGCGACCACCACAATTTGCACAAATCACACCATTTCCAAACACAATTTTCTGCAGATTGTGCTATTTATGGCCACATTTCCATGCAAATGGCTATTTGTGCAATTACAAATGCACAAAATCAGCCAGCTGGCAAAATTCATTAGATGCCGAGTTGGGCCAGCTGGTGGAAGACAAAACGGAGTCTGGGGGGCCAAGCTGGTGAAAACATGCCAGCTCCACCCTCCCAAACGGATTCCTCCAACATCCCTGTCTCTGAAATAGGTGTTGCCAATCCATGGTTGAACATTTATGTATGTATGTATGTATGTATGTATTTCATGTCTATACTGCCCAACAGCCAAAGTATCTCCTCTTTCTCCAGCTTGCCCCTGTTGAGAAGAGGTTCTGCATTGCTTTCATGGCTTTTCTGATTCTTTTCCTCATCTTCTTGCTAGAACAGGAGCAGGCAACTTTTTGTACTGCACCTCTCATCAGCCCTAGCCAGCTGCCAACATAGCCAATGGTGGGGGATGCTGAGAGCTGCAGTCTAGCGAAGTCTGGAGGGCTCCATTTTCCAACCCCCAAGATACAACATTGGAACACAAACACCCATCAAGTAAAGGAATGGCTAAACATAGTCAGGAGCACTGGATTAAGGGACCTGAGATCCTGAGGTATGGTGGCCCTGTGTCCTAGTTTACAGAGGACAGGGCTTTCTTTGAAGGATTGTCACAGGAGACAATCTTTTTGAAGGGCTACCCAATCCACTACCCCTTTTTTTAAGATAAAGAACCCTAAGAAGGGAGGCAGCACAGGGGCCTTAAAGTTGCCTATCATCAGTTAGCACCTGAACAACAGCTGAATGACCAAGCCCACAGGTCACTAGGTCACAGTCTCCTGCACTATTGCATTTCTATTTAAATTATAGATTGCATCAGTACATATACATTAGCATATGACATATTATGAAAATTGGTGCCATTTCTTGTGCTCTTTTTTGGGCAAAGTCTAAATAGCCATCCTAGGCATACCTGAGGAAACACTTTCTTCTGCAGGAACTTCCAAGTAAATCTATGTTCCATCAGGCCAGGACCTGTGGCCTAATTCTTTCAAACAGCAGGTGAGGTGGTAACCCTATATCTAGACTGCACTATTTCAGACTGTTGTTGAGGGAAATCACATGAAGGAATGCTGCTCCATAAGAAACAATTCCCTGCACGTAGAAAACTAGAGATCAGCGAGAAAGATTTTAGCCTCCCCGACTAGTTTTCTTTGAGTTGGAGGGTATGTGGTTGTATTGTCCCATAAAGGAGAATTCCATCATGTAAGCCTGAAATGGTACAGATGGTAAACATTTATCCTAGAGCTGTGTCCAAATGGACTCTCAAAATTCTCCACTTTATTTGTAGGGATATAGGAGAATTACGCCACGGGACTCCAATGAGGCCGGATTCTAAGAATCTGCCCCCCCCCCCGGAGTTTGCGGCGGAATGAAAGACTCACCTCCGCCACCTGGGGGAATCCGCACCGGCCGCATGCTACCTGCCACTGTCCGTCCACTGCTGCCTGCTGCTGCCTGTCTTCAGACGCAAATATCACCCAGCGTAGCGGATGCCATTTGCATCCCTGCCTTTTGCTATGATAGGCTACGTAAATCTTTACGTAGCCTATCACGGCAAAGAGCAGGGACGCAAATAGCGTCTGCTATGCCATTTGCAGACCCACAGGAGGACGAGGGTGAGTACAATCCATACACCCCTACTTATTTGTGTGCAGAGAAATTTGGGAGACAATTTCACTGAATTTCTCCAGGGGAAGGGGAAATTCTCCACAGTTTGTCACAGGTAGGGCTCCCCATTTGCAGGGCTTGTAACACAGCTTCTTGCATTTTTCCTAAGGGGGTTGGGTTTTTCATACTGCAGCAGTATCAACTGTGTTGGAGACTGCTCCCCATTTTGCATTCACAGTGTTGTATCTTATGGAGGCAGTGTTGTATCTTACGGAGCGCCTCCAGCAACACCAGACAGGCCGCTTAACAAGATCAGGCTCAGATGGCCTTCTCTCTGTCCCACCAGCCAGGACAGCTAGACTGGTGGGGACAAGGGAGAGGGCCTTTTCTGAGGTGGCCCCCGCTCTGTGGAACTCCCTCCCTAGGGAATTCTGCCATGCCCCCTCTTTAATGAGCTTCTGCCGTGCATGAAGAACATGGTTGTTCAGGCAGGAATTTGAGGGTAGGGTATTTCAGAAAATGTTTTTATTGTAGAATTTTATTGTTTTAAACTTTTATTATATGCTTTGTACATCACCCAGAGTGGCTGGATGACCAGCCAGATGGGTGCTAATAAATTTAATAAATTAAAAAAAAATAGTAGGGCTATGCACTACTTTGGCCTGAAGCCTGAACTCCGAGTTGAAGCAGGGTGTGTCAGGCCACTTCGGGCCACGTCCAAATTGAGGCAGAGGGGGTATGAAGTGGCCTGAAGTGGATCAGGTCTCTCCGAAGTGCTTCGGAGTGATTCAGAGGCCCAGCCACCACACTGCCACCACTGCCGCCGCCTAGCCCCCAGCTCCTTACCTGTTCCTCTGGATGTGCGCTGGCAGCCATCTTGTTCCCGGGAATGGGGGAGCCATTTGTAAAATGGTGACTGCCTGTATTTCTGGAAATACAGGGAGTCGCTATTTTGAAAATGGTTCCCCCCATTCCCAGAACAAGATGGGTGCTGGCACACAGCCAGAGGGCATAGGAGATGGCGGCAGCGGCAGCTTCCCTGGTGGCAATGAAGGCAGCGGCAGCGGCCCGCCCTTACTGTAAGCTGCTGCTGCTGGTCTCACGCAAGCCTTCACGGACCCCTCACAAGCAAGGAACCCATAAATTATACACACACATACACACAAACACACTTTTTATTGTGAATTTTAACCAAACCAAACAAACAAACAAAAACATAAAAAACAAACAAACAAATTAAAAATATAACAACATATTCTAAAATCCTCAGTTTCAAATATTACAATATTGGAGAAGGAAAAGAAAAAGAGAAAAAAAATAGGATACACATAAACTTCAGTAAAAGCAGACCAGATATCCACATATAAGTCCATTTGCAAGTGATGCCTATATACCACTCTTTCAAACATTGCTAGCACTGTTAAGTCTTCAGTCCATTGCATTATAGGCAGTGAGCTTTTATCCTTCCAGTATCATAGTATCAGTCTTTTAGCAACCACAAGGGCGCAGAAGATCCATATGCTGATTGCCATGTGTCGCATTCCAAAAAACAGGTCAGTAATTTGAGAGAACATTTACATCAGTAAATATTCCAATACAAAATGTATCTGTATAATTTCCTCCAAAAAGGTGGCTACTATTGCGCATTTCCAAAACATATGAATAAGAGAAGCATTGACTACATTACGCCTCCAACAATTAGCCAAATTTGACAAGCCTTTATTAAAGAGATGTTGTGGCGTCCAATAGACCTTAAAAGTTTTTGCTGAATAAGGCGTAACTGAAGATCCATAGAGAGGACTGATACAGACATCAAACAGCAGTCCATTGATTAAACAAATTAGGACGTTCCAATTCCATATTCCATTTCTGACCACATGTATCATATTTGTTCATTGATAATAAATATTTATAAACATGAATCGTAGGTCGATATATCTCATCAGCTTTAATAAGTATTTCCAATAGCGAAGGGGACTCCGAAGCAATAAAAGCAGCAGGACCAAATCTGGATACCAACAAATGTTTAAATTGCAAGTACTGCCATTCTGCTTTAGCAGGCAAATCAAATTGATCTCACAAAGTTGAAAATAACAAAAACTCATCATCAACCCCACTAACTGATCCAGGGTGAAGATGGTTTTATCTGACCAGGTCCACCATAAAGACCTTTTTTACCAATTCTTAAATCTGGATTTCCCCATAAAGTCAATTTAGCATGGGAAAATGGATCAAACTCTAGTTGATGTGACATTATATGCCAAACTTCTCTAACTGCCAAAATTGTGGGAGAGGCTCTGTATACCTTGATATGCCGAGAGCCTAATGCCATCCATTTAAAGAGAGGCTCCAGACAAAAAGATTTCAACACTGACCAAGGTGGAAAATCTAATCTGAGTGGAAAAGACCAAATTCAGTAATGTCAACAAATAGGCCCAATGGTACATAGTTAGATCCAGAAAACCAAACCCGCCTTCATTAATTGGAAGTTGCATCCTTTTTAAATATATTCTTGGTGGAGAGAAACCCCAAAAGAATTTACAAAGCAAAGCATTATGTTTGTGGAAATATTTGCCAGGTTTAAGAATAAGCATCCCGCATATACAATAAATAATTCAAGGTATGGTACTCATCTTAAGTGTATTCACCTTACCCCATAAACTCAACTTTAAAGATGCCCATCTATCTATATCTTGTGAATTTTTAATCAACTTGATTAAATATAACCTAATCAATTGAGATATATCTCTAGGAATAACTATTCCTAAGTAAGTAATAAACTCTGGGCACTGTTGGAATTGCCAATTGACTCATACACTAAAGTATACCCTATCTCAAATTGGCATATTTCCAACTTTGACCAATTAATTGAATAGCCAGACAATTCACCAAAAGTATTAATCAATTTCATCAAAGCTGGAATTGACAACTGGAATCTCGAGATAAACAACAAAAGATCATCAGCATAAAGGCTAATGTTGAATTCTAAACCAAAATGGACAAATCCATGAATACAGTGATTTTGTTTAATAGCACACACCAGGGGTTCCAAACATAAACTGAATATCAATGGGGAAAGTGGACAACCTTGTTTGGTGCCCCATGAAGGCTTGAGCAGAGGCAGGAGTCAGCCTCCAACCGGGTGCCCTCCCCTCCTTGCAAGGAAGGGAGAAAGTGCAGTTGGAGGGCGACACCTGCCCTCATGCCTCTTGGTGGGCTGCAATGGGTAGGGGTTTCCCTGGCAGTTCCCCGGCAGCTTCCCCGGCAGCGGCTCCCCCAGTGGTACCAACAGCAGTGGCAGTGGCAGCGGTGGCTCCTGTGGCGGCAGCGCCCCCCCCCCAGAACAAGAGCCTAGGTAAAGAGCTGGGGGCTGGGCAGTGTGTTAGGGGGGCTGAAGTGAGATTCAGATGTCCGGATCCTGCTTCAGCTTCATAGGCCGAGGCAGGTCAGGCGGCCCCCAAATCATCCCAAGCTAAATCAGGCCCATCTTGGAAGTCCCAAATGGGCTTCTGAGTCAGATCAGGGGTGGGGAGTCCATGCACAGCTCTACTATCTAGCTGAAGGGAAGAGGTAAACTTAGTGCTGAGCCAAAATTTGGCCTCCAGTTCCTTGAAGGTTTTCTTATCCCATGAAAGACACTTCCATTGTTCTGCCACATCCTCAGGGCATTTTATTTTATTTTGTGTATGTGTGTTTTTGAGCTTACCTAATCACTGATACCCTCCCAGGCTGCCTGCACCTCCTGACCTGAAAAGGTGCTATGGAAGGAATTACCTCATGATGCCTTCCACTGGACTTCAGCTGAAGTGAAGGAAGCTGAGGAGGCTACAAGCTGCCAGAGAGAGATGATTGTACGATGAACGACAGGACACATGTACTCAATCCTTGGCCAACTCCTAAATAAGGTAAGCCCAAGAAACCCAAACCCAATCCATGAGAATTTATCTGAAATTTCTTCACCACTGAATTTCTTTTTGAAAGCAATTTATTTTGTATCAAATAGAATGAGAATGGTTAAAAAAAACACAGGAGAAATTTTTGGCACAGCACTAGTTTATCCCCATAACTGTTGTTTTGTGATAACTGGGTCTCAGAAAGCTTGGAGTCAGGCCTTTTTCCATTGTGGCCCACTGTTGTGAAACTTCCTTTCTGAGATACTTGCCTCAGCCAATAGCATTGCTGGGGAAGACATGGCTGATTTGTATACTAAATAAACAGTTATTGATTCATTCTAATCATTTTATGATGTTTTTATTGGTGTTATTTCATGCATGCATGTTATAGGCTTTCTATTGGGCATTGTATAGTGAGCTATCTAGCAGTTCAGGTTTAGCAAAACTCATCATAATTAATCTTGCCGGAACAAACCAACAAACCTTAATGTCCCAAAAGAATCTTCAGTTGATCCAGCCATTTCATTGTCAATTCTATGGCTTATTTAAAAAACAACATCAAAAATCCTGTACCTGTTTAACATTTTGCTTTGATAAGGCAAGCTCACTTTCAGGGAAGCTTATTTTAAATGCTAGTTATATCACATAGGGAAATTCAATTAAAATGAAGCCATTCTGATTTTGAAATGTGAGTGTAAGTTGGACTTAAAGTCGGGTGTCTCCCATTCAGATTGGTGGATCCAAAGTCCCATTCTCCCCAGAGTGAAGCTCTCATGTATTAACACTTTCCAGGGACCTCAATCAGAAGGCTGCTCTCCTGCTCATAATTAGCTAAATTAATAGTTAGGAATATAGGAAGCTGCCATAGCAAGTCGAAGCATTGGTCAATATTTTCTACTCTGACTGGCAGCAGCTTTCTGTGGCAAGGGTGCATAACGTCAGACCCATGGACCACATCTGACCCTCTTGGCCTCCCCATCTGACCAGTGGAGGCTGGTGGCTCAAACTTTGGTGGGGCTGTGAATCCATTCTGGGTTTCAGTTAGAACCAGCCAGAACTCTAAAATAGTGCTTTATCCTCCAGATAAATTCAGCACTTTGGATAGCTCCTTTAGAGTTCTGGATGGTTCTGACTGAAACCCAGAATGGATTCACACACCCACTGAAATTGGAGCCACCAGCCTCCACTGATTCTGACCCTCCAGGTTTCCCCAAATGACTGTGCCCCCTTCTCCTGGCCCCACCCCTTTCCCCTGACAGACAATCATTTGTTTTTTTTCCTGGTTTTTGTGGTTCCCCCCCCCATTCTGAAAGGTTAAAATGCCTCTCCTAAGAGTTGCTTGGTCAGAACATTAAGCTAAAATATGCTGGCATTTTTGGCAGTTTGGCTCCTCCCCTTTTCCTTTAACCCCGCCCACCAGTAGAATGGTGCTTCTCCAAAATTGAATCTGGCCCTTGGGCTGAAAGAGACTCAACACCCATGCTCTATGGTTTCCCAGCCCCCTGAGTATGATGTCTGTGGCTGGGAAATCCAGCCCTTGGGGGGGGGTCAGATTTCTGTGGTGCCCCCAACTTGGCTTGCATTTGTGAGCCGAGCCATGGGTCTCTTCCCAAAATCCAGGAAGTCTTCCGGGTTTTGTTTTGTTTTTAATGTACATAAATAGCAATTTGTGTAATTTGTGCAAATTTTGGCCATGATTTATGTAATTTGTGCACATTGCTATTTATGCAAATAATAATAATTTTAAAAATGGGAATCTGCAAAATGGTCTGATTTGATGCACATCAAGCTGGGAAAGCTCATGGTAAGACAAGCCAAAATCTGTGGGGCGCAGCTGATGAAAGCTCAGCAAACTCCACCCCCCTCTGACATGGACTCCTCTGACATGGCTACCCATGAGATGCTGGGGATTGACCCTGGGACCTTTTGCACATAAAGCATGTGCTCTTCTACTGATCTACAGCCCTTCTCCTAATGTATCTAGCCCTGAAGGTTCTGAACCCCATGGTTTATACTAGTGAAGTGTAGCCATTTCAAAATTCTTATGTCACGTTGTCTGGCTTTGGTTTCCTAAGCTTCCACTTAGTGTTGCTAGTTGACATGAGAAAAAGCTGTCTGCCCTTTAAATTTCAAAGGTTTGTGAATCATCTTGGTTCTTACTCATCACCTAATCAGCTAATTCACTGCATGGAACAGCAAGGAAAAATGCAGAGAACTGTAGCAATATCTATTAACAATATCTATTAGTGTTCATTGCTGACAAATAGACTTTGCGAGATAACATAATGATGCATAACCTTTGGGGGCACTTCTAAGGAGGAAATAACCACCCTAAAGCAGGAAATTACTCCCTTGAAATGAGTTAAATGCTTGACATCAAGTACATGGGCTTCTTCAACCAGTGTTGTTCCTCCAAGCCATTGGTCAATAAGTCCACACAATTGTATTCAAGATCTTTTGTCAGGATATTATGTATATTCTATTAGGATATAGGATTTGTTTCATAGAAATTGCTCTGCCAATTTGTTACTGAGATAATTTTGGAGGAGCAATTGTTAACATCTTTGGCTATCATTGGCAGAATTCTCCCTGATTGCAGTAGGGAAAAAATACAGAGAATTGACAAATGGATTACAAGAATACTGAGCAGACATGGGTCCTATAGACCAGGACTATGGGCAGAAAGCCCATCCAGATCTATTGGTAGATCTCTGAAAGATTTGCAGTAGCTAAGCGAGGGTATCTGACTCCCAACCATGTTCTCGGTGGTGGCCCCCCACTTATGGAACTATCTCCCTGATAAGCCCTGCCTGGTGCCAACATTGTCATCTTTTCAGCACCACGTTAAAACCGCCCTCTTCTCTTAGGCATTTGGCAGCATATAAGGAGTTTCTTTTATTGTCTCTGACTGATTGTTTTAAATTGTTGTAGATATATGTTGTTGTTGTTGTTGTTGTGTGTGCTATTTGTTCTATATCATTACGTGAATGCATTTATAATTTATATAATGTATTTTCATGGTTTTAATTTCTGTGAACCTCCAATTTCTGTGAATGTCCCAGAGCTTTGGCTGTGGGATGGTACAGAAATATAATAAATGAATGAAATGCACTGTTTAAAATCAGCCAGATCAACAACAAAATCCATCCCCCCCCCCAAGCTAAGCTACTGATATGATTGGATGGAAAGTAGGGGTGGATTTTTGTATGAAATAAGTAAGAAATATTATGTAGAAACAAGTTCCTGGACTTTACTGCTTCAGACTGCAGTAGGGAGCTGTTTTTTAAAAAGGCTGCAATATATATAAAAAGCTCCCTATATATATAGCATCAGGAAGGAAAGTTTAGAATAATCCTTCTCCTGATAAACTGTTTTGCTACACAGAGTTGTTTTGTTTTTTAAAAAATGATGTCCACAATTGCAGTCCAGAATTCTACATTCTGCATAATATTTCCAAATATTTCCTAGACCCCTTCTTAATTATTGTTGGTGATGTTTGGAGCAGATGCAGAGTGGTTCCTTCCTATACTGCTCAGTAACAAAAGGACCGCACCCCCTACAGCTTCTCACAGGTAATCTGGATTGACAGGACCAAGTATAAATGTATGCATTGTATTTGTAATTAGGGACATATGGGAATTGTATTTCAATCTGCAAATCACTTGAATATGCCCCGTTTGAGGTCTCAAATGTAAACGAGAGGGCATTTTCTTTGAAAATGTTCAAAAATTCAAGAACTTGAGTGCTTGTTAGCAAAATATGTTATATTGTGTTATACCTTTATTATGTTACACTTTATTTAACATAACAATATGTACTTGAGAAATGCACCACTTTCTCAAAATGCACAACTCTCAAAATTTTTGTGAACCATCCAGACAGCTTTGGCTATTACGTGGTATATAAATAAATAAATAAATAAATAAAGTGCACAACTTTTAAATCACCCATGTTTTAGGGCACAATCCCATTCAGATAGGCGGCAGCCTCCGGACCCGGAGGCGACCACCTATCCAATGCAGGGCAGGAGAAGCACAGAGGGGATCATTCCCTCCATGCTTCTCCTGCCCTGCATTTTTGGCTAGACAGCCAATTGCAGCTGTCTAGCTGCGGGAGGGCAGAGTGAGGGGAGGAGGCTGCCGTACAACACATCGGATGTGTCGTACAGGCATTTCCGCCCTCGCCGCCCCAGAACGTCCCCCAGGAAACCCCATTTTGGCCGCTTCACACTCCTCTTGCGAGCGCAGAGCACAAGGCTGTTCTACGCTGCCTCCGAGACTGTTCCACGCTGCCTCTAATCTCCACTCAGCAATCTGGGAAAAAACTTCCCTGAACGTTAGGGATAGCACAGGCTCTTGGCTGAGCTCAGGAGTCTGATGGACTCCCCCCTCCATTGGGCCTCCAGGCTGTGCCTGCCAAGCTGCTGCCCCTGCTCACCCCCCCTCCGAGCCACTGGCACCTACCTAGAGCCATTGCCGAGCACCCATTGTTCCCGTAGTCACTATTTTTTTTTTGCAACGTAGCAACTCAGGAACTTCCGACAATGTAATATTGCACCCATAGCAGCCATAAAGGCTCTATCCACACAATATTACAAGTGTAAATGGCCCATTTACACCTGTAATATTGCATAGATGTAGCCTTAATGGCTGCCATGTATGCAATATTGCCTTCATGGTAGTTCCCGAGTTGCCATTTTGAGAATAAATGGCAACCACGAGAACATTGGAGGCTCGGGAATGGCTCCAGGTAGGTACCGGTGGCTCAGCAAGCATGGGAGGGGGCAAGCAGGTCCAGGGGCACATAAGTGGGGGTAGTCGGTGGGCAAGCCCCTGGAGAACCCGGACAGAGGGAATCTGTCCATCCCCACTAACAGTAAACTGTCTGCCACTCTGTTTCAATGCCTGATACAAAGTGCTGCTGCTTACCATTACAATCCTAAATGGCTTGGTCCTGGGTACCAGAAGAGGCACATATACAAGGCTATCACCATAGGCCTTTTCCCAGGGCTTTCCATGCTCTGATGCTAGGTGGGTGGCAATCAGTGAGAAGACCTTCTTGGCAGTAGTGTACCATCTTGGGAATGCTCTCCCAAGGGAGGCTTGCATGGCGCATGCCAGCTCCCTTTTTTTTTCTCCCCAGACCTTTCAAAATTTTGAAATTGCTTTGATTCTGCCCTAATGCTGCTTATTGTTCTCTATTATTCCTCCTGCTTTACTCTATATTGTTGTTGCTATTGCTGTTGTTATATTTGGGTGGGTGGTTGTTTTTTGTTTGTTTTTTAAGTTAGCCATCCTGAGAAGACATCACCAAAGGGTGGGAGATGTATTTTAAAAATCAATCAATTTAAACAAAAAATGGTTTGGCCTGGATTTGACATGTCACACCAAGTGATTGGGGCGGGGGGATGTCTCAGCTTCCTCTTCCAGTGGCAGCCCCACAAGCCTCCTGAAAAGTCCCCTAAATGCCAGAGGGATATCTTTTCAATTTGGCTTTGTAAATTGCTGTTATGGTTTTTAAGGTTGTTTCTAATGTTCTGCTATATTCTTATTTGTTTGTGGCTTGTGTTTTTTAAATTATCTGTAAACCACCTTGATTGTTGTTGTTGTTTTCCCCAGAAAGACAGTATAGAAATGTGTTAAACTAGATTAGATAGATAGATAGATAGATAGATAGATAGATAGATAGATGATAGATAGATGATAGATGGATGGATGGATGGATGGATGGGCAGGCAGGCAGGCAGGCAGGCAGGCAGGCAGGCAAGAGTGGCACTGGCACCCCGTGATACTTCATATCATACCTCACATCCTACTGTTTGGGTAGGTCTGTAGGCAGAGCTCAAGAGGTTTGGGCAGGCCCAGGTCATAGTCGAGTTTTGGGGATGGCCTTGCTGACTAGGGCTCATGGGAGTTGTAGTCTAAAACATCTGGAGGGCACAGGTTGCCTACCCCAATGTAGACAATACCAAAGTAGATGGGCCAATGGACTTGGTATAATGCAGCTTCCTATGTTCCACTTTGGGAGCTAATCTTGGCTGAAAGAATGAATGCATGCCAACCTCCCTGTTCGGCATGGCCAGCCATACTGGGAGGCTGTGATGATTTGGGGATCCTGATTTACTTCGGTCTCAATTAAAGCGGATTCATATCTGCCAAGTCACAAATTGATTTATTTATTTTTTATTTATTTTGTGTCCAGATCAAACTTTGTTCTGCCAAAATGTAGCTACCACCACAGATTTGTCATTAGCTTGCTGTAGATCATCAACAGTACAAGACTCTGGCAGTAATCGACACACCATTAGATGCGCTGGGTCTTGGGTTTCTCCACATTCATATAATGTGTTGTCGTCAGCCAGCAACTCCCACTTAAATAAATTCATCTTACACCTTGGTACCCCCATCCTCATCCTGTTCATTGTCCTCCAAACTATATAAGGGAGAGTATTTCCAGTGGCCATTTCTTCCTTTGTTAAAATACTCAAGTCAGTAAGCTCATTCCTCCATTTACTTATCCGATTCTGTTCTTTTCAGAAGGAACCTCCCCGAAGTCTTCACCTGCTGTACAGCTTGCTTGCTTGCTTGCTTGCTTTACTGGGAATTGGGAAGCAAAACATGATGGTATCTCTGTCTTTTTTGGCAACTGGTTTGAAAGCAAAGACAAATCCAAACAAACAAAATAACCCGGTTGCTGTTGCTCTTTCTCTGGTCAGTTTGCAACCCTAATAGGTCTTGCCTGTTTCTTTTCCACTCCTGATGATGTCTGGGGAATATTTCCTCAGATTTTTAAAGTTGGAGAAAAGGGAGCAGGAGTTTATGCGTTTTCATCAGACGGGGCTTCAGTTCAGAAGTAAAAAGCTGTTTACATGTGATAGAAGAAAATTGCAAGCAACAAGGTTGGAAAAATGGATCTGTAGATTGTCTTTTCAGCAGTAAATTGCAGAGTTTAGTTTAGTGAAATGCTGGCTTTTAAAAGCACCATCTGTTCACTGTTTTGTTTTTTATTTGATAGTTTCTAAAAAAAGAAAGAAACTCTAGTGAAAGCACAGGCAGTTAATTTGCCATGACAGGAAATAAACAAATACCTTTTTGGTAGTAAATGATGTAGGTGTGTTTTGTGGCCTAAGAAAGATAGGAATTATGGATGTCGCTGAAGGCTCATAATCCCAGTACACCCAAAAGTGTGATGCATGCCACTTAATATTAACTCCAATTAAGCTGAACATGGGTTTTAATCTGTCTGTCCTTCACCAATTTTGATGTTTTCTTGTGTTACTTTCATAACATGGCTGCACTTGTGGGTTTCACTTTTTTCCAATCTTCAGTTTGGTTCATTCTGAACACTGAGATTTTTTTTTTAAGGTTTAACATGAAACTTTGTGCTCAGTTTTGTGCACATTTCTTCTAATGCATGCACTTTTGTGTGCACTTTTTACTAATATACAATTTTTGCAAGCAGTGTTCCTAATATAGTGAGCTTTGCATGATGTTCTGACAAACATATGCATTTTTGTGGTCACTTTTCTCTAATATACTCATTTTTGTATGCATTTTATAACTCCACTGCAAAATTCAGAAAAGCATGAATTTAGAAGGATAAGGGCATAATCTTATGGCCACTAAACAGCAGCTAGACTGCCATAAGATCTTTCAGTTTTTGGGAACCAACCTCAGAGCCAGTGTTCTGAGGTCAGTTCCCATAAGACCCCCTCCCCCACTGCTTCATAGGTGGCACAGATTGTCCCTGGCTCTGGGAAGAGCAGCACAGATTGGGGGAAAGGGGGGCATTCCTGGGGGAGGGGATGGTGGAAGCACCAGTACAATGCTTCCTATGTACTGTCTAGCCTCCCCTCCCCCGTTCTGAGCCACTCCAGCTAGACAGCCAAAATCGGCCGTCTAGCCGCAAATGCAGGGTGGCTGGAGCACAGAGGAGGAGATCCCTTCTGCACTCTTTCCACCCTGCATTGGATAGTTGGTCACCTCCGAGTTTGGAGGTGGGCAACTATCCCCATAGGATTGCGCTGTACATGAGTTTTGGTTTGTGTATTGATATGAAAGTGCAAAATTGGCTAGAACTAGGGATGGGGGAGACATTCAAGAGAGCTTCGGCTATTGGGCGGTATAGAAATGAAATAAATAAATACATAAATAAAATAAAATAAATGTGAACTTTGTGAACTGTAAAATTCAAATGTGAACCAAATGGACTTCTCTCCCATCACTAATTCCCTACCTTTTATTAGTAGGACTTTAGGAGCTGACTATTCCACCCCTACGCCTAGAGGAGTTTGCTGGGAGACAGTAAAGAGCTGCTCTATACTCTTGTGGTCTTGTCCCTTGCCACTGATGACCATGTAATGATCGCAGAGTTGTGGAACACACTATGTTCACACTATGTTACATTCTGTGCCACAGCACTGTTGCCCGGTCCAACTGCTTGTTGTACCCAGCAGTCCAATTTCATACCAGATCACTACAGCTGAATGCTTTGTGCACTACACTCTAGTCACTGGGGATTGGAGAAATCTCTCAGAGATGTTGGACAGTATCCTATTTGGCACTAGTGTGGCAAAAACTAATAAATTACATTGCACTCTCGTAAGCTACCTCTAGAGCAACACCAATAGCATTTGCTGGCACAAAAGGTTTTCTTGGGAATCCCATCATGCTAGCAAATTCTGTTAGTGTTGTGCTATAGAGGTAGCTTATGCTAGCACAACATAATTTATGTTAGTGCTAGTGCTGAATGGGATACTTGCAGGGATGGTAGCTATCAGGTGGATAGGAGACGGGCACATAAGGCTGCTTCACATATTATTGTGACTAGGTTGATCCATATGAACCTGACTTGGCCTAGTTTTAAGCCTACTTCTCTTTCCCACCATCCTTCTGACACTCATGATGCAACCCTATTTGACTGCAGCATGCATGTGACTATTACAAGCACATGGGTGGAGTCATAGAATCATAAGGTTGGAAGGGGCCTACAAGACCATTGAGTCCAACCCACTGCTCAATGCAGAAAGCCTGATTCCCAAGCAGTCTCCCATCCAAGTATAAACCAGGGCTGAGCCTGCTGAGCTTACGAGATCAGACAACATCAGGCGCATCCAGCCCTTTGCTAGATGTCAATTGCATGGGTCTTTCCCACCTAATCTGTACCCTGCTGGTGCTAATGCCAGCCATGGGTAACCATAGCATTCATACTGATCTTGACTGGGATGCCTGTACTGGTGTTCCATACCCATTCTCCAGTCAGTGAAGGGGTGAATTCATATACAAACCAGCTACAGATAGATCTAGATACATAGATGTTCAACTTCTACAGCTCTTGTAAACAGAAAAGAAAAGATCACAATGGCTGTCTGAACGTGTGAATTGGGATCCAGGACCTTCATTCTGTCTCAACAGTTGCTTTCTCTGAATTTGAAGAAATAATAGATAACATTTTCTAATTCCGGCACATTACAATATGAAAACACATGTTCTAGCCAAGAAGAGAGAAAGAGAAAACTAAATCTGTTTTAGTTTTAGAGAAAATTAAATTCTCGGTGGCAGGGGGAGAGGGAGAGCCCCACAGAGATAAAGTAACTAATCCCTGCAATTTGGTGGGAAATGGTGGCGAAAAGTGCGTATTTCATGCAGATTGATGGGGAAAAGAAGCTGAGTGCCATGGGACTAAGCAGTGATGAGATTTCACATGCCCATGAAATTAGTTAGAACCACAACAAAGGTGTAACCTGAGTTATAATGAACTTATTTGGAAAGAAAATAATGCATTTTCTTCTTTCTCCAGAGTGGTGATATGGTATGAGAATGAGCTACACAGAATGAATCCAGAGACGTGCTGTGCCTCCAGTGAGCAACTCCACGTACAAAAACAGATAATAAGGCCAGGGCTGGGGGGGGAGCCAACAGATTTGCACAGAGGGTTTTATTAGCATCCTGGATGCAGGAGTGATAAAGAATTAAGTAGATTTTCTCAGAAACAAGCTGACCTCTTCTGATTGGCGCATAGAGGAATGCTGCCTGAATATTCTTCTTGGTCTGCGTGTATGTGTGCGTATGCGCCTGTGTGACATTTAGATGGCAAATATATAGAAGCCAAATCGGCATAAGAAATTCTTCAATATACACAGGGGTGAAATAATCCATGCAGTCAGTTCACTGCTGGTGCTTATTCTATTGGCCCTGGTGCCTGGACTGCCGGGAAGGGCAGGAAACAGGCTTCCCACCCTCCCCTATGTGATACTCATGTGCAAGTCCTACCTTACTGCAACAAGCAGCCACTCACTGGAGGAAAGGCTCCTATGGTTTCCACAGATTGGCTGGAGCGCCTGGCATCTCTCACATTAATATCCTCCTGGAGGAAGGCATAGAGAGGGGGCGGGGGTAAACTAAACATCCCATTAGAGCGGTGTCTGCATTTAACTGCATTGTTTTTTTCAACAATGCAGCTAACATCAACTGGGGGTGATCATTAACAGGATCACAGTGGGCAAGAATGGGGAATTTAAACCTTTCCTCCCATACTGCAGTCCTGAGGAACATCCCTTCTCTGGAAGTGCTATTTCAGGGGTGGCCAAACTGGCTCGGGTCAAGGTGCAGCTTAGGAGCCACCTGTGGCTCACTGGTACCTCAGTTGTGGCTCTCAAGCCCACAAAGGTGTCCATGCAATTTGTGGCTCTCAGCGTCTGCCCTGAGATGCCAGTGGACCAGGCAATCCCGGCCCTCTGCAGCCCTGCGCCGCTGAGGTCAAAGAGGCGGACTTTGGCATGCAAGGGAGAGAAGATGTAATGGAAGAGGCATGGAGAGCATGCAGGAGAAAGCCGAGGGAGGAGACTCCTGAAGAAGCACGGAGGGGGCGGAGACAGAAGCAGCTGCCTGAGGGTCAAACTACACATTACGTTAATTGTGAGGCATGTGGCTAAGAGATGTACATTGGTACTCTGGAGTAAGTGTGCAGAGCCCTGATTCAGACTGGGACCACCACACACCAGAAGGGGAGGACTGAACTTCCCCCCATCCATTGTTTGCTTCCCAAAATCACCCCCACCACTTTGTGGGTTAAAAAAAGTCTCCATTGACATGGGGGAGATTTGGGGAAGCATGTAGTGGAGAGAGTGTTGGACTGGGAGGCGGGAGATCTGGGTTCGAGTCCCCACTCAGGCATGGAAGCTCATTGGGCTACTTTGGGCCAGTCACAGACTCTCAGCCCAACCCACCTCACAGGGTTGTTGTTGTGAGGATAAAGTAGAGAGGAGGAGTATAATGTACACCGTTTTGAATTATTTACAAGAGGAAAAAAGGTGGGATATAAATGCAATAAATACATAAATACATAGGAAATGTGTACTTTGAGAGGCAATGCTTCCATAAATGGCACTCTGTCCTGACAGCTAGTTGGGGAGGAGCGCATTTGCCCTACCTCCCCTTGGAGAGAAAGGAAGACTAGGGCTGAATCTACACTTGGCAGTTATACCGTTATCATACTGCAGGGATAACTCTTGGTGCCCACTGGTGTCCTGTGCACCAACAGTTATCACTGCAGTATGATAACTGTTAAACTGCTATGTGCAGATTCAGCCTAGGAGAGGCCTTTTTCCCAAGGTGGGGAAACCCTCCAGTGGGGGCTGGCTAGTGTTGGGCCTTAAAGCCCAGCCACACCCCCAACACAGCAGCATTTCCATGGAGTGGCAGCCTGCCCACCCACTCTGTGAGTGAGAGCAAGGGAGAGCCAGTCTCAGTTTATGGGGCTAAGTACAATTTTTGGGGGTGCCATCACAGTGTGCAACCAGAGTGCACCTTTGTTTTTTGAGGGAGGGTGAGCTACTTCTTGTTGCACAAAAGGTGGGTAATGTTAAGTCTTAGCTAGCTAACTGGTGTTAGTATTTGGCCTAGCAGGTGCATCCAGTGCAGGCTGGAAGGACTCAGGAGGAGGCTACCTTGGTGAGCACCCAGAGGCATCCAGATGAGAAATGGCAGCCCATCCAGCTGACCACTGTCACGAGTGGATTTGGAATGGCAGATGCTCTTGGGCTAAGACTGCTGCATCATTTCCAGGGGCTTCCCACTGCCTTGACCTCCTCAATACATCAGCTTTGTGTGCTGGCAAGGACAAGTGCTCAAGAGGCACTGGCCCAACTCAGGACTAGGGATGTCAGAGAATTCCGCCACAGATCTCGGTGAGTCTGAATGCCAGTGCATTCGGCCCCCCGAAATCTGTGGCGGAATGACCTGCCATCCCCGCCCCCCCATGGATCCCCCCCCCAGGATGAGACTTACCTGGGGCGGATCTTCCAGGCGGCAGCGGCGGCTTCGGTGGCGGCTGCGGCGGCTGGTCTTCCGACCGACTGCCACCACCGCCATTTGCAGTCTGATCGCCTGGTTTTTTTTTCTTTTTAACAGAGATGTGATAGGCTATGTAAAGACTTACATAGCCTATCACATCCCGGTTTTAAAAAAAAAATGGCGTACACAAATGGCGGTGGCTACAGCCGCCACCATTTGCGTTCCTTATTTTTCGGCGTCTTAGTCTATGTAAATATTTACGTAGACTATTGCAAAAATAAAGGGCACGCAAATAGCGTAGTGGGTGCTATTTGCGTCCCTTTTTGATTCGCCGTTTCAGCCTACGTAAATATTTACGTAGGCTAAAACGGCGAATCAAAAAGGGATGCAAATAGGGCCCACTACACTATTTGTGTTCCCCTTTATTTTCGCTGTAATAGTCTACATAAATATTTACGTAGACTAAGATGGCCAAAAATAAGGAATGCAAATGGCGGCGGCTGTAGCCACCACCATGTGCGTACATGTTGTTGTTGTTTTTTAATCCGGAGCCCTCCGTGGCCGGAAATCCAGCTGCGGATGGCCCTGGCCTGGTCCTGGCCGGCTGCTCCACGGAAACACCGCGGAGCACAGCCAGCTGTTGAGGATTCCGGGGGGGGAGGACCAGATCGCCTTCCCCCCTGTCGAGGATTCTGGGGGGAGGGACGGAATGCCTCCCCCCCACCATGAACAGAATCACGGAAAGGTAAGTGACTTTCGTACATCCCTACTCTGGACTAGGCATGGCGGAGAATTCCGCCATGGATCTCAGTGAGGCCAAATGCCAGCACATTTAGCCCCCCGAAATCATGGTGGAACAAAGCCCCCCCCACCCCATGAAATGGGCCCAGAACGGAGCCTACCTTGTTCAGCCATTCCGGTGCTCCTCGAATGGCGGCCGCGTCTGCAGCTGCCATTCACGTCTTTCAAATGGCCATGATAGTCTAGATAAATACTTACTTAGCCTATCATGTCTAGTTAATGCAGGGATGCCATTTGCGTCCCTGCGGAGGCTGTGATAGGCTACATAAATATTTACGTAGCCTATCATGGCAAAAAAAAAGGGAACGCAAATGGTGGCAGCTATGATGGCCGCCATTAGCATTCCCTTTTTCACCATGATAGGCTACATAAATATTTACGTAGCCTATCACAGCTAAAAAAGGGAAAGCAAATGGCAGCCGCCGTAGCTCCCACCATTTGCGTTCCCTTTTTTTTTGCCGTGATAGGCTACGTAAATATTTACATAGCCTATCATGGCTAAACGGGAATGCAAATGGCGTAGGGGATGCCATTTGCATCCCTGCTTTAACCGTGATAGGCTATGTAAATATTTATGTAGCCTATCACGGGCTGGCGTAGGGATGCAAATGGCGTTCTCTACACAGGACGCCATTTGCGTCCACACCAGCCCGGCAGTGGCTGGAGGCCCCTCTGAGGGCTGGCCCAGCTGGCGGCTCTGCAGCCTGGCCGTGGAGCACAGCCAGCCAGGCAGGATTCTGAGGGGGAGGAACGGATCACCTCCCCCCCCATTGAGGATTCTGGGGGAGGAGCAGATCGCCTCCCCCCACCTGTGGAACCCAGCATAGCCAGGTAAGCAGGGTTTCGTACACCCCTACTCAGGACTCAGAGCCAGGCTGCGCTGCAGTTGCCCTCTGCTGGTTGGCAGTGGCAGTTGCAACCTTCCTGCTCCCTTGATAAACAGGAGCCTGCACTGCATGGTTGTTAGTGTGAAGTTAGCTGGTTTCCCTCCTTGCAGATTCTCTTATAAAGTTGTGCCCATTAGAACGTGGCTCCTGTCTTTGTTGCTGATTGGGGAGGGATGTGAGAAAATGCTTCAAAAATATGAATTTAAAGATATTTATGGAGATTTTTGGTGTTTAAATGTGCGAATTGATGAAGAAATGGGATGGCACACACTGAGCTTTTATATGGAAGTCTGTTAATTGGCTTTTAATTGGCTACTTCTACTTTTGGTTTCATTACGGAATGGAGATCAGAGCACTAGATAAGGAGCATTTCCTTTCCTGTAGGGATGTACGAAAGTCACTTACCTTTTAGCGAAATTGATTCGAGGGGGAGGGGGAGGCGCTCCGTCCCTCCCCCCAAAATTCTGGCCGGGGGGGAGGCGCTCCGTCCCTCCCCCCCCCGAAATTCTGGCCGGACGGCTCCGCTCCGTAGGGATTCTGCGTAGCTGCCACTGTTTGCATCCCAGCAGTCAGCCGTGATAGGCTACGTAAATGTTTACGTAGCCTATCACGGCTGATTTAAAACAAAACAAAACACGTGCATACGCAAATAGCGAAGACGCTATGCTATTTGCGTTCCCCTTATTTTCGCCGTCTTAGTCTACGTAAACGTTTACGTAGACTAAGACATGCCAAAATAAGGAACGCAAATGGCGGTGCCCATGGGCGCCGCCATTAGCGTACGCACAGTTTTTCTTTTTCTTTTAAATCAGCCGTGATAGGCTATGTAAACATTTATGTAGCCTATCACGGTGTTTTTTAAAAATCTAGCCATGATAGGCTACATAAATCTTTACGTAGCCTATCACATTTTTTTGTTTTGTTTTGTTTTTAACTGGAAATGGTGGCGGTGGCAGTCGGTCGGAAGACCGGCCGCCGCAGCTGCCGCCGCCAAACCGCCGCTGAACCGCCGCCACGGCGCCGCCAAACTGCCACCAGAGCCGCCGCCGCCACCAGGAAGATCCGCCCAAGGTAAGTCCCGTCCCGGGGGGGTGGGGAGGCAGACCGTTCTGCCACCGATTTCGGGGGCTGAATGCGCTGGCATTCGGCCTCCCTGGGATTCGTGGCGAAATTCTCTGACATCCCTACTTTCCTGTTTTTCTACTACATAACCTTTAGGTGGCACTGTGGTATAGCAGAATAGCACAAATACACAAGAGGAAACCTTGCTTTCTTTTGCTTTCACAGTTAAAACCCCCACTGAAAGTTCTGGGTAGACACAAACGCAAAATTAATCTAAAGAACCCATAGACAACCATGAGCAGGGAATGATGAGTGCACAATAAATGCCTCGTGCAGAAAAGCCAGTTGACAAATGACACCAACCAGAAATAGACTGATCCATCCATCCCCAGTCCCATTACAACGTGGCAGAAGCAAATCCTGAATGTGGCTATCCCTGTATTTTCGTTACTCAGGAAAGTGGAGTAAGCACATAACCGAAAGGTAAAACAGGACAGTTCTAAATCCTTTGGAGTAGCCATCCTTCTGGCTGTAATTAGGGCATTCTTGTGTAATGGCCACTTTATCAGTCTTTCCCTTCAGGCTAGTGTCAGAGTCTTTATGTGGCCTGGATGCAGATGGAATGCAGGCTGGATGAAGGTGGGCAACTGGCCATCAATATCAGAGCCAGACAGAGATGGGTCGCTTTTCCTTTTATTTTACTTTTTTCTCAGTCCAGGTCTTACTGCCCCCCTCCCCAGCCCCACCCTTCCCCTTGTTTCCACTCACAGAGATGACCAACATTCTTTGTTATCTTCATTTAAAATCCTTCTGTTCCTTTTCTAAAAAGAATTATTCATCTCTGTGGATCCACCAAGAGACTATTTTGCAAGGTTACACACACACACACACACACACACACACACAATGAAGCACACAAATGTTTTCTAAAGTTTTCGAACTTGGTGTGGGAATAACGCCCATATTTAAAAAAAAAAAATCTGGCTTCACGGACTGTGTCTCTGAGCACCTGCAGAATGCCTTTTCCCTTAGAATGTAGTTGTGTGATTAAACATGTTCTAAGGGAAAAAGTGTTTCTAGGCTTGTTTAGAATGCCTTTCTCTTCTGGCATGTGAAACCTTTTAAAAAATCAATGTAATGGCAGATTATTTTTGAGCATGTGAAGAAAACACTCTCTGTAGTGTACCATCTTTTTCTTTGCCTATAACGTGTAATTATGGACATGGATTTCCTGTCCCAGTGGCAACCAATGTGGTTCAGAAGCAAGGAAACGTATGATGTGGCACTAATAAGTCATGCATCATATAGCTATGCATTACAGGGAGAAGAATACAGGGAATTCATCCTGGGGTTTGCCATTTTGGGCAACAAACACATACTCGACATGACTATTTCCAGCCCAGAGGTTATATCCAGTGGTGACCTTCTGCTAGTGTAATGGGCACTGCTGGTGCATTGAATTACCCTTCTGCCCTGCAGCCCCCTGAACCCATCCAAATCTTCTCAAGAGAGTTGGGGGACACTCTGGATCAGATTTGGGGGGTGTACGCATGGGGGAGCATGGGAAGGGAAACTCCTGTTGTGCAGGCAGAACTCTGTTTGTGAAATGTTGGATTCAGTACAAAGGAACTATGCATATAATTTATTTATTTATTTATTTATTTATTTCTATACCGCCCAATAGCCGAAGCTCTCTGGGCAGTTCACAAAAACTAAAACCAAACAACACACAATAAAACAATTTAAAATATATAGAACATTAAAACCACAATATAACAATACAACCACAATAAAACCTAGCAGCAGTACAGGAGTTTAAAATACAGATTTAAAACAGCAAAGATAAAAATTTAGAAAGCTAAAATGCCTGGGAAAATAAAAAGGTCTTCACCTGGCGCCGAAAAGAGTACAATGTAGGCGCCAGGCGAACCTCACTAGGGAGCTCATTCCAGAGCTGGGGTGCCACAACAGAAAAAGCCCTCCTCCTAGTAGCCACCCGCCTCACTTCCTTTGGCAGGGGCTCACGGAGAAGGGCCGCTGATGATGATCTTAAGGTCCGGGCAGGCACATATGGGAGGAGGCGATCCTTCAGGTAACCTGGCCCCAAGCCGTTAAGGGCTTTGAATGTTAACACCAGCACTTTGAATCGGGCCCGGAAATGGACTGGCAGCCAGTGCAGCTGGAAAAGTACTGGTGTAATATGAGCTCGCAGGCCACTCCCTGTTAACAATCTTGCTGCCCTATTTTGGACCAGCTGAAGTTTCCGGACCGTTTTCAAAGGCAGCCCCACGTATAACGCATTGCAGTAATCCAGACGAGAAGTTATCAGAGCATGGATAACTGTAGCTAGGCTATCTCTGTCCAGATAAGGGTGTAGTTGGTATACCAGCCTAAGCTGATAAAAAGTGCTCCGTGCCACTGAGTTCACCTGTGCCTCAAGTGACAGTTCTGGATCCAAGAGCACCCCCAAACTACGAACCTGATCCTTTAGGTCCCAGTCAATTAGGGGTATTTTATATTAGTAAAAATACTGACTATACTGTGCTTGTTTTGTTTTTGCTCTGGCTTTATTTCCTTCTGTTCTTGTAATGGGCCAGAAGAATGGATTTTTAACCAGGCCAGAGAATTTCTGATTACTTGGCAATTTTGATGGACGGATACCCAAACTGAAGAAATGTTTTAAATAAATTAATTAAATAACGTATTTAAATACTGTTCTAAATTAATAAATTTTTAAAAAATACCCAAACCCTGCATCTGCTCCTCAATAATTGCTCAGTGCTGCTACGTAGTAGAATCTCGCGGGGGTGGGGCAGGTCATCTGGTGTTCACCCAGCCCCTTTGGTGTGGCACATCTAATTTCAAGCAAGGAACTTGCATTGTTTGGCATGGGGAGAGCTAAGCATATGTATTATACTATAAAATAATGGGGAGAGCAGATGGATTCCTTCCAGAGTTCAAGTTGTAAACTATCACCCTCCATCACACTTGCAAATGAGTTAGCACTTCCAGACAATTGAGACTTCTTTTTCTTTTCTTTTTTAAATCTAGAGATTTCAAGTATACATTGAGTTTTTCTGTGTATTGCCTCCCCCACTCCTCCCCTATCCCCTCCCCCCGCCCAAGAACAAGCCAGAATGGCTCTCCAGAGTGAAGGCCAGGAAAGGGTATCATACAGTATGTTATATTGCTTTGATTCAGTTTAAACCATTATGTTTATTACAAAATGTACTATCTGTTTGTGTATCATTTATTTTCTGAGTTATCGGTAATTGCTCTTACAGGAACTGTGTTTCATAAAGGGTGATTTATGAAGAACAAAATTTTGCAAAGGGGCAAATATATGAGTTCTGCATTTTCTGAGCGCTCAGCCTTGGATGTGATTTCATATTGTTCAAAAGAAAATTATGCCCTTGATCCTTGTGTTGTATGCATTTCCTTTGGAAGAAGTATCTGGAGGAACATAATGAAATGGTTACCAATTATAATAATGCAATATTCTATCTGAGTGAAGCTGTCCTTGAACTGTAATCAATGGAGGAGCTATTCTCTACACACACACACACACACACACACACACACACCACTAGAACTGATAAAATGGATAGAAATGTTTTTGTTACCTATGTTTTGCTGTGAGTAAAAAATAAAATGTATGGAAGTGAACAGTGGATGCAGTGAGCTTGTTACTGGTAACCAGTGTACCTGAGAAATTATTGATGACACTAAAAATACGGGTTTATAACCATTTTGTTTCATGTCTTAATGCTTCCAGGCTAATGTGGAAAATAATCCATATGATAAGAGGCAAAGGTTACCTTCCTGTTATATCAAATGACAGCCAGACAAGCAAATTGCTGCATCCTTGATTAGGCTCTTGTACTATAGCCTTGAAAATACATGCTCAAAAATTAGTTACCCATAGGAATTTTTACTAGCCCATCTCTCCTCTGATGCTAGTCTATGTGGTACATTGACAGTTCAAATGTAAAAAAGAAATCTCTCTTTCACTTTGCAAAAGCTTCTCCACTTAGTCACCTGGAGATGGGATTCTTATTCACCAGAGACATCTAGGCTCTTTTGAACTAATTCAGATGCCAAGTAATTGCTACTTTTATTTTTGAGATGAATTATAGAGTTCTTTTGGAAATCCTTCTAATATTTAATTTCACTGCAGGTTTGTGTAAACAAGTTAGAATGTATTTTGCATATGGTTGACTTGATTGTTGATGCTCTCAGCACTTTCTATTTTTATTTTACAAAAGCATGGTATAAATAAATAAGTAATGTTCAACTACCTTTCCTCGATATTTTTGTTGTTGTTGTTGTTGTTATTCTCACTGGGGAAACTAGGGATGGGCAAATCACTTTTTTATTATTTCTGGTACACATCACTTTCACATGTTTTTACCTATCATTCCATTTCATTTCTGCATTAATCTGCATTTAAAAAAATATGTCAAATATTCACATTATATTTTAATGCATTTTTTCCTCTCAAAATTCTTATTTCAATTTGTATTTTGATGTCTTTAAACTGCTGAAAATGGTGTTGCAACCCACAAAAGAGAACTGAGGAATCTGGTGGATAGCGATGTTCCAATCCACACTTTAGTTTGAGCAGTAAGGATCAGGTCATTTCATAAAGGATTGTACAAAGACAGAAACTGCCCTTGAAATTCCAATCCATGCGCCATTCAATTTTATGAATGGACAAAGGGTTTGTGTTGTTTATGCCCATTTGCTGGCAAAGAGAGTGACACTGAAACCATGGAAAATTACCTGCTCTCCATAAACTTGTGCCTAGGTAACTCAGGTTGGCAAACCACCAGTCAATTAGGGGTATCAGAGAATTTCGCCACGAATCTCAGGGAGGCCGAATGTCAGTGCATTCGGCCCCCCGAAATTGGTGGCGAAACAGTCTGCCACCCCCTGCCCGCCCCGGGATGGGACTTACCTTGGGCGAATCTTCCTGGCGGTGGCGGCTCCGGCGGCGGTGCGGCGGTGGCGGCTGCGGTGGCCGGTCTTCCGACTGGCTGCTGCCGCCGCCATTTCCAGTAAAAAAAAAACACCAAAAAACGTGATAGGCTATGTAAAGATTTATGTAGCCTATCATGGCTAGATTTTTAAAAAATACCGTGATAGGCTGCATAAATGTTTACGTAGCCTATCATGGCTGAGTAAAAAAAAAACCATGCGTATGCAAATGGCGGCGCCCATGGGCACTGCCATTTGCGTACACACGGTTTTTTATTTTTGTTTTTTTACTCAGCCGTGATAGGCTACGTAAACATTAACATAGCCTATCACGGCTGACTGCAGGGACGAAAACGGCGGTGGCTACAACCGCCGCCATTTGCAGCTAGGGATGGCGGAGAATTTCTCCCCGAAACTTTTGGGGGCCGAGCGCCAACGTGTTCGGCCCCCCGAACAAGTTTCAGGGAGAAATCCTCCGCACCCCCCACCCCCCGCACCCCCCCCGGGACGGGACTTACCTTCACCAAATGTCCCTCCCGGTGGTGGGTCCGGCCGGCAGTTCGGCGGGTGTTCGAGCGAGGCGGGAGCGGCAGCCGGTCTTTCGACCAGCTGCCGCCGCCGCCATTACAATGAAAGAAAAAAAAAACGCCCCCTGATAGGCTACGTGACGATTCACGTAGCCTATCACGGCTAGATTTGCAAAGTCAGCCGTGATAGACTACGTGAATCGTCACGTAGCCTATCACGGGTGACTTTGAAAAAAAAAAGAAAAAAAGAGTGTACGGATAATGGCGGCCCCCATAGGGAGCCACCATTCCCGTTCCTTATTTGGTCGCTGTAGTCTACGTAAATGTTTACGTAGACTACGGCGAAAATAAGGGCAAAAATAAGGGCAACGCTATTTGCGTTGCCCTTATTTTCGCTGTAGTCTACGTAAACATTTACGTAGACTACAGCGACTAAATAAGGAACGCGAATGGCGGCTCCCTATGGGGGCCGCCATTCGCGTACGCGCTTTTTTTTTTTTAAGTCACCCGTGATAGGCTACGTGATGATTCACGTAGCCTATTATGGCTGACTTTGCAGATCTAGCCATGATAGGCTACGTGAATCGTCACGTAGCCTATCAGGGGGCGTTTTCTTTTCTTTTTCTTTACTTTCGCGTTCGCAGCCGGCCGAGGCGAGGCGCCTCCTCCCCGGCCTGAATTTCGGCCAGGTGAGGCGGGAAGCCTCCCCCCCGGCCTGAATTTCGGCTGGGCAAGGCGGGAAGCCTCCCCCCCTGGCCTGAACTTCGTGGGGGGAGCAGCGAAGCGCCTCCCCCCCACCGCGAACGGCCTTCGACGACAGGTAAGTGACTTTCGTCCACCCCTATTTGCGGCCTGGCCCGCCAGGATTCGGGGGTGGAGGGACAGAGCACCTCCCCCCCAGGCCAGAATTTGGGGGGCAGGGACGGAGTGCCTCCCCCCTGGCCAGAATTTTGGGGGGGAGGGACGGAGCGCCTCCCTCCAGGCCAGAATTTCAGGGGGGAGGGACAGAGCACCTCCCCCCCGGCCAGAATTTCGGGGGGGAGGGACGGAGCGCCTCCCCCCAGGCCAGAATTTCAGGGGGGAGGGACAGAGCACCTCCCCCCCGGCCAGAATTTCAGGGGGGAGGGACGGAGCGCCTCCCTCCCACTGCAAATCAAATTTCGTTCAAGGTAAGTGACTTTCGTACATCCCTACGATAGGGATGGCGGAGAATTTCTCCCCGAAACTTCGGCGGGCCGAGCGCCAACGTGTTCGGCCCGCCGAACAAGTTTTGGGGAGAAATCCTCCGCACCTCCCCGCACCCCGCACCCCCCCGGGACGGGACTTACCTTTGCCGAATGTCCCTCCCGGCGGCGGGTCTGGCCGGCGGTTCAGCAGGTGTTCATGCGGGGTGGGAGCAGCAGTCGGTCTTTTGACCGGCTGCCGCCGCCGCCATTCCAATAAAAGAAAAAAAAACGCCCCCGTGATAGGCTACGTGACGATTCACGTAGCCTATCATGGCTAGATTTGCAAAGTCAGCCGTGATAGGCTACGTAAATCGTCACATAGCCTATCACGGGTGACTTTAAAAAAAAAAGCGCGTACGGATAATGGCGGCCCCCATAGGGAGCCGCCATTCCCATTCCTTATTTGGTCTCTGTAGTCTACGTAAATCTTTATGTAGACTACAGTGACCAAATAAGGAAAGTGAATGGCGGCTCCCTATGGGGGCCGCCATTAGCGTACGCGCTTTTTTTTTTTTAAGTCACCCGTGATAGGCTACGTGACGATTAACGTAGCCTATCACGGCTGAATTTGCAGATCTAGCCATGATAGGCTACGTGAATCGTCACGTAGCCTATCACGGGGGCTTTTTTTTTTTTTAACTTTGGATTTCGCGGCCGGGCGAGGCGAGGCGCCTCCTCCCTGGCCTGAATTTCGGCCGGGCGAGGCGGGAAGCCTCCCCCCCCGGCCTGAACTTCGCTGGGGGAGCAGCGAAGCGCCTCCCCCCCACCATGAACAAGCTTCGACGACAGGTAAGTGACTTTCGTCCACCCCTAGTTATATACAATGTTAGTGTAACTGAAGTCCCATTCATTTCACTACTCTAAGCAAGACTAACATTGCATATAACCTAAGTAGGAGGCAGCACATATATTTGGCTGTGAGTATGCACAGAGATGTGTGTGAACCAACCCCTAAGATGGTCCTTCAGGTTTTTTTTTGTCTTTTCTTTTTGGAAATTAGCACAAATGCGATCCAACCCTATGAAGCCACTATATCCTGGATTCTAGATGTAGTCAATGTTTTAGTAGCACATAAAGCCTTACCTACTAGCTCCACTTGGGAAAGAACATGGCACAAAATACATTGGCTAAGTATTAATGACCATGAGTCCTTCAATACATCCTTCTCAACCATCTGTTCTTGAAAGCAAAGGCAAGGCAATCTGTCATCCTCCATGTATTGAATGTTAAGGCAATACAGCAGGGCTTACTGAAGTGCCTTTGATGCCAGAGATAATTCCCTGACTTCTGGTCTTAAAAACACTGCTGGACAGGGGGGTGCAGGTGTAAAATTGATCTCAGGAGCTTATTGACAATCCCTCTAGGCTCTTGTGAATTTCCCAGTCCTCCCTCTCCTGTAACTCCACTCATAAAGCAGTGGGGCAAAGGTATGAGCTCTAAGCAAGGATAATTCAGTGGACATTAGATGACCACCTTGTCAAATACAGCTTGGAAGAGCGGTGATGCACCAATGTTAATGGCATGATACTGATGGACCCAGGAAATATTAGAATGTAAGCTTTTCCCAATGTTCAGTCCCCAGTACAACTCCCATCTCCCCCAGCCAGGATGGCCAATAGTGACAGATGATGGAAGTTGTAGGCCAACAGTATCCGGACACCCAAAGTTGAAAAAGGCTGCATTATTTGAAAGTAGAATACCTAGTTGACTGTAAATGCATCACCTGTGGTGTTGCTTTGTGTCCAGTTACATATGTGTTCCCCACTGGGAATGCCAAGGTCTGGGTGGGAATGTCTTTGCCAGCCAGCCAGCCACAGAGAGGTGGGGCTACATCACGTGCATTGTGTGGACCCACATTATCATAGAATCATAGGGTTGGAAGGGGCCTAAGACCATCGAGTCCAACCCCCTGCTCAATGCAGGAAGCCTGATTCCTAGGCAGTCTCCCATCCAAGTACTAACCAGGGCTGACCCTGCTTAGCTTCTGAGATCAGACAAGATCAGGTACATCCAGCCTTTTGCTCATATGCTGACATCGTGGAGGGGGTAGGGCATGCTTTATTTAAGGCAGCTCTGCTTCTAGGCTAGCAGAGGGACTAAGGATCCTTGTCCCCCTTCTGTGACAGAGATGTGGGGTTGGGTCAAGATAGGTGCATGATTAGGTGAGCAGCCTGAGTCATCTTTAAGGTGATTGGCCATTCCTGAAACCTGCTGCTCTAGGGCTAATCTGTATCATTCACTCAGAATTGTGTGGTACTTTGAGGGAATTATTCAGAAAGGCCCACCTTCCACACCAGCTGACGTGTGGCCTTAGAGTTAGGGTGGGGATTTCTCTCCACCCAACAGTTGGGTCAAGGTAAGGCATGCCTAGGGATGCTGGAGAAAGTCGAGATGGACTAAAATGAGCTCAAATTTCTAAGAATCCGACCTGCGGAATCCACTGCAGAGTGACCCCTTCAGTCCATGCGAAGTCCGGGGACTATTCTTTTACTTTCCTGAAATTTATGCATATAAATCCTCAGGAAAATGCATACGTTTCTGCTGAGAAAACATTGAAAGGAATGGGGGACAACATGCTAAAAGTTACATACTGAGGTAAATTATGTAAATACGTACGTAAATACTTACGTAATTATTTGCGTATTTTTCCGCATGACAAAAAAAACATTCGCATCCATCTGTGGGTGGACAATGGAACAAAAGGCACCTGACAATCTGTGAAACACAGATGGAGCAGATTTTACACAGTCCGTACATCCCTAGGCTTGCCTAAATAAATATTAAGCCAGGCACCTATAGGATTCTGGGTTTGGTTAATCCCACATATTCATCCCCTCTGCAGATCTTTTGGATAAGATTTAATAAATGTGGCCCTTTATTCAATCCAGCTCTTGTGTCTCATCTCTGCCTGCTGGCTCAGTCTGCAAAAACGTAGCCCCATAAGGCATCCATAATCTTGCATATATGGGGCATTCATGGCTCCATTTTGCAGAAGTCTAGATGTGCACATATTTTGTGATTGCCATTTTTTTCTTGAAATGGCACTTCTGGCACTTGCAGATGAGTCCCTGGTGAGTGCGGGTGGCTTGGCAAGTGTGTGGGGGGGGGGGTTTGAGCAGGGGCAGGGGCTTCACAGACACAGCTCAGGAGCATGGACAGGGGGGAGTCCATCAGACTCCCAGACCCAATCAGCCGCCCTCACCATCCCTAGCAATGGTGATTGCTCTGGTGATCTCGTCTTCTGTTGGTGAGCCCTAGCAGGCTTACATGACAGCAGTGGTGGGCAGCAACAGCATTCCAAACAGCAGTGGATGGCTGGGGCTTCCATTTTAATTTCCCACAATTCTTCCATCTCTCTGGGGCATTGTGAGAAATTAAATTGGCAACCAGACACAGCCTGAAGCACTGCAACAGAAAAATACATAAATGAAGGGGAACCTGGGCAGGGATCAGCACTGGGCCTTCCCTGGGCACTGGGCCTCCAGCAGCTGCCCAAGGATACCAGGTCTGGTGCTAGTCCTGGCCCTAATTGAAATGGGAATCAAATCTCTATACTAGTTCTTTCTTGACCCTCTAGGTTTAGTCAGTTTTTATCGTTTTTTTCTAGGCTCTTTTCCTTTCCACATCCACTAGGTGTATCGCTAGCTAGGCATATGAATGAATACGTCTGAAATGAGGGCGAAAATCGGTGTAACTGGTGTGGCTGCCAATACCACACTGGCAGCTACAACCAGTAATTGGTAAGAGACTCCTATAAAACCAGTATGGGTGGCATGGATGAAAGACTTTGTTTTCACAATGGGATTTGCTACTAAACAGTGCAGGTGACTTTGTCCTATCACAAAATCATCCTTGTGCTTGAAATTGCAGAGCTTGAGTTTTACATTTTGACATGAGATGATATGTTTCCATACAACCCAGCATATTTCAGTAGTTTTCATATGAGTAATGTGACCTCTTCCTATTGGGGAAAGGAAAGATAGCTTCACAGGGCTTGTATAAATTTGTCTGGCCATCATAATTTGGCATTATAAAGGTATGACATGGTCTCTGCAGAGACTATGTGACACAGCTCCTTTTATTCTTGACATGGTAAAAAAGTGGCCTATTTCAAACCAGAATTGACACCTTTATGCTTCACAATATTGCAGAGCTAGGAGTAAATGGGGAATAAGTATCATGGAAAAAAGGGAAAAGATCACTATTAATCATAGTATATACTTAGTAGCTACTTCGGAAGAGGAAAGGATTTTTCTCTTTGCTTTATCACTAGAAGAAGTCAATGGAAAATGCCCGTTCATATGGATGTATGGTTTTCAAATGTATTCCAGCCAGGGAGCCAGGGAGTTTTCCAATGAGAAGATCAGTAATGGTGGGTTGTCTACTGCTACTGTCCTGCAATATAAAGCTGCAAGTGAGGTGCATTGTAGGATTCTGTCTTAGTTTATATACAATGTAATGAGGCCCAACAGCCACAGACCCACATGAACCATATGCACCCTAGAACACTTCCCAGAATTTCTGTGATGGTCAAGGATTCCTCAGCCAATCAATAAGTCATGGGGTTTAGCTTTTTTAGGATATTATCATAAGACTAGTGGTTTTCCATATTTTAATGTTGAGGGAACATTCCAAAAATTGTGATATGATAGGAGGTCAACCCTATGACTTATTTACCGAGCTCATTTTGGGAGAGACTTTTCTCCTTGAACCAGCTCTTTTAAGCTTAGATTTGAGGCTCATAGCAATGGGCCTTCTTTGTGAATCCTTTGAATACCCTCCCTAGTGAGGTCCACCTAGGGATGTCAGAGAATTCCACCACGGACTGAAATGGGATCGAATTCCCTTCAGTCTGTGCCATGGAATCCTCTATGGAATGGCACCACGAAGTCCTGCGGAGCCAGCAGTCATGTGGCTTTTCTGTTGTCGTTCGCAAGGAGTCACGGAATTTTCATAAATAAAAATGCAGTATAGTAATATTATGATAATAAATACGTAAGGTTTTTTTAAAAAAAATGAATTGTGCTTACCACCTTGTTTGTGAGTGTTCTTTTAAAATTGAAATCCTCCTTCTCTGCTGGGGAGTTTACTTTCAGCCAAAACACTTCCTCTTCCTAGGGGCTTTCCAACAGAAGGCTGTCTTAGTTGTGCCTGAGAGAAAGAGAAACTATTTGTTTAAAGTAACACTGTTTTAAAGAAAGAAAAAGGTCCTGGAGCCCTGCACGATGTATTATTCTCCCTGCTAAGCCCCAGGACTGGCATGGTCATTTTAAATGGTTTTGTCTTTCTTTAAAACACTGTTGCTTTAAACAAATAGTTTATCTCTCAGACACACCTAAGACAGCCTTCCTTTGGGAAGCCCCAACAAGGAAGAGGAAGTGTTTTGGCTGAAAGTGATTACTGCATGTCAGGGCAGGGGGAAAAAATATGTAAATATTTATGAAAAATAGCGGTTCTTACAGACGTTATGCAGACTCATGGAGGCAGCTGGGCACAGGAATTACGTTTGTCGGTACGGATTTATCTACATAATTTTCGGAGCAGAAAAAAAAGAGGAGAATTCCAGGGGCTTGTGAACAGTGGAACGGAGCACTGGATGCAAACTGCAGAAGTCAAGCAGCATGGAAGGTACACAATTCATACATCCCTAGGTCCACCAGACCCAATATGTAGGACATTTCCAGGTACCAGTAAAACACACACACAATGTGTGTCCCATCAAATTGTTCGGCTGTGTTGTGTACTGCATTAAAGATTTGAATCCTTTTTAAAATATTGATTATTGAGGACTAAGCTGAAGAGTTCCCTAGCTATGCCAGCTTTAACAGGCTACAAAAAAAGATGCCCATTTGGGGGTGATTTTTCAAGGGCCCCTGCAAGAAGGGAGTGAAGTAGGGATGTCAGAGAATTCTTCCACGGATCTCGGTGAGGCCAAATGCCAGTGCATTCGACCCCCCGAAATCTGTGGCGGAATGGCCTGCCACCCCCCCGCCCTGCTGCGGATCCCCCCTGGGACGAGACAGATCTTCCGGGCGGCGGAGGCTCCGGCAGTGGCTCTGGCGGCAGCTGCGGTGGCAGGCGGTCTTCCAACCGGCTTCTGCCACCACCATTTCCAGGCTTCTGGGGAAAAAAAAAAGTGATAGGCTACATAAAGATTTGCATAGCCTATCATGGCTAGGTTTTTAAAAAAAGACGTGATAGGCTACGTAAATCTTTACGTAGCCTATCATGGTTGGGGGTGGGTTTAAAAAAAAACACGTACGCAAATGGCGGCGGCTATGGCCACCGCCATTTGCATTCCTTCCTTTTACCATCTTAATCTACGTAAATATTTATGTAGACTATGATGGCAAAAATCAAGGGGAACGCAAATAGCGTAGCGGGCGCTATTTGCGTCCGCTTTTGATTTGCCGTTTTAGCCTACGTAAAGATTTACGTAGGCTAAAATGGTGAATGAAAAAGGGACGCAAATAGCGCCCGCTACGCTATTTGCGTTCCCCTTGATTTTCGCCGTCATAGTCTATGTAAATATTTACGTAGATTAAGACGGCCAAAAAGAAGGAACGCAAATGACGGCGGCCGTAGCCGCTGCTATTTGCATACGTGGTTTGTTTGTTTGTTTTTTACCCAGAGCCCTCCACGGCCCGAAATCCGGCTGCGGACGGCTCTGGCCTGGTCGGGCCTGGCCGGCTGCTCCGCAGAGCTGCCACGGAGCACAGCCGGCCGTTCGAGGATTCCGGGGGGAGGAATGGAGCACCTCCCCCCCCAGCCAGGATTCCGGGGGGAAGGATGGAACGCCTCCCCCCCACCATCAACATAATCCGCGAAAGGTAAGTCACTTGCATACATCCCTAGAGTGAAGTATCACTTACGAGCATCAGCCCATGCAATTTGGCTGTGTGATGAAACTTAAAGCCAACACGATGTGAGGGCAATGCTTCCTGCCCTCACCCTGTCATCTTGCCCTAACTCTGGCACCTTGTGGGTAAAAAAAAATAGAGGAAAAAATGGCACTGAGCAGCAGATGAGACCATACCTGGTGCCACTGCTAGGGCTAGGAATTCTTTTAGCACAATTCTGTTTTATCTTCTGAGCTATCATTTCAAATGAATTTGCTTTTGATTTTAATTACATGTTTGTTTGTTTTGTTTTGGTGTGTGTGTGTTTTTTAAACAATAATGAGTAAGGCAACAAGTCAGTTTTGGAGGCTGAAAAACCAGTGAATACAAGGAAGGGAGAGAAGAACCATTGATTTTCAAGCTCGCCAAAATTCTCTGAGAATCACTTTGAAGCTCATTTCAGCTTGCTCCCATTTTAGAC
This sequence comes from Heloderma suspectum, assembly GCF_057233095.1. NCBI lineage: Eukaryota > Metazoa > Chordata > Lepidosauria > Squamata > Helodermatidae > Heloderma > Heloderma suspectum. The sequence continues at coordinate 180,364,692 of NC_139461.1, forward strand.
TTCAACCTGCTGTTCAGCTTTTTCAAACAGGAAAAGTGTACATTTGGAATGGGAAAAGTGCACATTTCTGTGCATATGAGGAACCCAAGAGAGACTGATTGGGGCCCCAGCCAGGTCATATTGGGCCCCCATGCCTGAGGTTCTGGAACCCTGATTTAGATCCTTGGAAAGTCAGTGTTCTAAACCTCATGGGGAGCGTACAAAGATAGGAAAGGCTCTCTGTTGCCAAAGTTATCCCTCAACAAGTGGAAGGAAATAAAAACAAGGATGTGTTAATTATACACAGAAATAGAATGTCTGAATAGGGCTCTGGACTAAACCTAATGCAACAAGGTGCACATATCATATGTGAAAGTATAGACTGATATGCTTTCCCACAAACCAAGCAAAAATCTTACTAAAGTAATGGAGCATCCTGGATCCCTTTTATAAAACAACAACAACTATGTGGCAAAAATTGTATCAGTAAAACTTCCATCCACAAAACAGTTGAGGTGAATTCAGAGGGAAAGAACTGTATATTGCTGGAACCCATTTCCCAGGAGGAGTTGTTGGGATGATGAGGCATGGTTATCTACTTTGTAATCAAAACCAGCTGTTTGTGAACAGCTGGCTCATGGGATATGCAGTAGGTACAGCATTAAACATGACTGTAACTTAAGGCTGCTTATGAAGGCTGCAAGATTACACTCTTCTTTCAAATTATCTGCTTTACACTTTGGCAGCATACCAATCATCTGAGCTCCCCATGTTTTGTTCTACCACAAGAGAATTTCAGTCCCACTTAGCCATTATTCAGCTGCTCATTGTCAGTTCCATCTTCACACAAAAATAGGAAACCCTTATTCTCCTATACTACATTGTCTCTAAATGCCCATTATCGACATACACAAGAGGCCCCAGTCGGTTTATCAAGAACCACTATTTGGTAGCCACTATCTTTGAGAGATAAAATAACAGTATGGATTAGGCTGACACGTCTGTGAAAATTCCATCCCAATTCTGTGTATGCTCCCCCCCCCCGCCACACACACACACACACACACACACACAGAAATTTGTATACATTTGGGGTCATATTTTTCTAATGTAATTTTTTTTAAGGTACACAGTTTTGTACAATTGCACTGAAGTGTATTTGTGTGCTTTTTAGAAATCTATGCAGTTCTTTTTTCAAATTGTGCATGTTAACAAATTAGGTTTTTTGGTTTCACGAAGTGTGTCGCAAGCTCAGAAAAGTATGGATTTCTATCTGCAAATTGTGTTCGGGGCCACAATCAGCTACCCGAAGTATGAACTGGAATGCATTAGAAACAAAAACCTGATAGAGTTAATTTCTTACCCATCCCTAGTGACATCCCTGGTCAGTACAGCACTTGCTTTGTATGCAGAAGGTCTGTGTACAAAGCAAGATGTGTACCTATTTTAAAAGGTTCTTGGGAAGGAAGGCTGGGAAAGACCTCTTCCTGAAAACTTGGACTGTTCTCAGCTAGAGAGGCAAACAGAAAGCCCTAGGCTCAGTCTCCAGCAGGTCCAGCTGGAGGGGGCTCAGGTACCAACATTGGAAAAGATCTTATCCTGAGACCTCAGGCTCAGATGACCTCTGCTAGTGAGAGTAGACAGTACCAGGGTACATAGATCAATGGTAGGGTGGCCATTTATACATCGCAAAAAAGAGGAAATGCATCACCAAAAAAGAGGACCAAAGAGGCAAATTTATGTGTATAGGTATAGATTTAGGTATAACTAGAATTTAAATAGAATACAATACATCTCACCCTAATGGAGAAGACTGACTAGGTGACCTGTGTACCTGTTCAACCTGCTGTCCAGGTGCTGCTGATGGGTAACTTCAAGGCGCTTGTTGCCCTTCCTCCTTAAGTTTCTTTTCCTTTAAAAAAAAAAATGTTTCTGACAAGACCAGAAGGGAGGATAATTTTCATCCTGATGGGCTGCTTCTCTACATGGGTTCCCCAGGGAAAGTATTTCTGATAGACTGCCAGCAGTCAGGATGAACCCCCCGACACACGAAATATCCACAGATTTTCATTTGAGGAAAAACAAAACAAAAAACAAAGCTTGCAATCTGAAATGGACTTGAGTCAGAACAAGCTTTGAGATGGAATCTGGAGAACTTTGGCGAGCTTGAATTTTGCTGTTAAGACGCTGAACTGCAGACTGGAAGGTCAGCAGGACAGCAGTTCGAGACCCGAGTGCCGTGTGATGGAGTGAGCGCCTGTCTTCAGTCCCAGCTTCTGCCGACCTAGCAGTTCGAAAGCAAGAAATTGCAAGTAGATAAATAGGTACCACCTCGGCAGGAAAGGTAACAGCGTTCCATGCACCTCGGTGTTCAGTCATGCCGGCCACATGACCACGGAAGCGTCTTCGGACAGCGCTGGCTCTTCAGCTTAGAAATGGGGATGAGCACCGCACCCTAGAGTCAGACATGACTGGTTGGGGACACCTTTACCTTTTTAAGAAGGATGGAGGGGATCTTTTTTATGTGAGTCTCAGTTCAGTAAAAGCCAACTTCTTTGTAGAGACTGATGACTGTTCAGTCCAATATGGATAGCCTCCATTTCTGAAGTCAGTCATCTAGCCAGCAAATCAGAAAAATACCTAGTGGCCGGACCCACCTTCTTAATGACTATAATTTATATCCCAAAAGCCCAAGGTGGTTGGAACTAGTTAGTCTATTCAAGAAGGGGGATTAATGGGGGGGGTTGCATTTGGGATGACAAAGGAGTGAGATAAGGCTAGATAAAACTATTCAGTTGCCCAGCAGGGTGTCAGCTAGGGATGCTGGAGAAATTTGAGATGGACTAAAATGAGCTCGGATTTCTAAGAATTTTTGTTGTTTTTGTTTTAACTTTCCTGAAATTGACACATATTTATTCATAAGAAAATACACAAGTTTCTGCTGAGGAAAAGTTGAATGGAGTGCAGGACAATACGCAAAATGTTACATATTAAGGCAAATCATGTAAATTGTTATGAAACTTGTTACGCAATTATTTGCATATTTTTCCATATGTTGAAAAAAAAAAATATTTGCATCCGTCTGTGAGCGGACAATGGAACAAAAGGTGCCTAACAATCTGCGAAACACAGACGGAGTGGATTTTACACACTCTGTACATCCCTGGTGCCAACTGACCATATGCTCTAGAGGGCACTGTGGATTTATATTAGAAGTAGGGTCATAATGTTAAACCAGACCTGCCCTGGGCACCTTCAAATAGAGGGCTTTCCTCTGTAGATAGGACACCTGGTCAACCTAACAGCTTTCCCCAACCTGGTGCCCTCCTGATGTTTGGGGCACCACCTCCCAGGCTATGCTGGTTAGGGAGGATGGGAGTTGAAGTCCAAAACATCTGAAGTAATGGCCTGCCTCTATATGAGGCAGCTCCAGATATTCACATGAATTTTAGCAAGGGAACATTCGAGTGCAAAGTGCTTTAACTGCTTTTAACATTGACTGTTAAAGTGATTTACATTAAGAAAGCTGTCATATGTTGAAGAAAGCATTTATATTACCCTGTCTTGTTTACTGTGCACCAAGGCAGGAAGAAAGAAAAAAGAAAAGAAAAAGTAATTTGGCTAAAGAAAACAAAGATATCGCCATTATAATGGTTGTAAGTGACATGGCTGTTAAGTTGTCTATAGAAATTAGAATAAGTAAAAGGCATGACAGGGAAATTAATATGCAATGGGAACAATTCTTGATGCATGTCTCTCTCTCCCCCCCACCCCTGTCTTTCAAATGGAAAAGACTCACAGGGCACAAAGCAGAACTGGAGTGAGAGTGGGGGATTTGAAAGCAAAGCAACATCATGTCATCTGCTTGCACATCTCAGAACAACATCTGCCTCATAAATATATACTTCGGGTGTTGGTAAAGAATTCAGAGAGGGGACAATAAAGAAAACAGTAGAAAAATAAATAATAATAAATGCAATTTATGGTGAACTCATGCTGCATTTACTAATGCAGGCAGTACTGGAAGGAACCCAGGAAATGCTGATTTCTCAAGGCTGGCCTCCCCTTTAGGCATGGCAAATTGATGGCTAGGGATGGCACAGGCACCCATCTCAGTCCAGGATTCCAGCAGACTGCCTGTACCCCTGGTCCCACCAAGCCCCAACCCCCTCTCAACCCCCTCCCACGCTCACCGAACCACCTGCAACTTATCCGGGCCCCATCCACCTCTGTCGCAATCATCATGTTTTGAAAAAACACAGTGATAGCAATGCTGTACACATAGATTAAATATATATGCCAAATGGTGCCATGAATCACCCATATACACAAGATTCATGTTGCCATTTGGCGTAAATCAATGTGTGCAGTATTGTGGTCTCCATGTTATTTCAAAACATGGCAATCACGGCAGAGGCGGATGGGGCCCAGGTAAGTGCAGGCTGCTTGGCAAGTGGGCATGGGGCTCGAGCGCTGGTCTGGGGAATCTGCATGAGCAGAGGCAGGGGCTGGGCAGATGCCCAGAGAACCGGGGGTGGGTGCCTGTCCATCCCTATTGTTGATTGAAGTGATGGTTGTTGGGTGTCATTTAAAGTTAGCAATCAGGATGGACTGATCCTTAAATGAAGCAATTTAATTCATTTAGAGCGGAAAACCAGTCTGATTTCATCACTGATTTAAACAGAGTTTCCTATTTTGAAATTAATAGGCTAGATCCAGGCTAAGTTCATTGCTCTTGGGTCCCATTAAGTCACAACCATCTTGCCCCACAGATTTCAGCGGGACTTAAGTGCAACCTAATGTTGGAATGGTTTCACTGAACTTTCTGAAATTTACTGGTGCTAGAAAGAAGTGCTGGTTTTACATACCTTGAACATTCCAGGATGTTTTACACAATATTGAGGGAGAAAGGGCAATTTAAAGAGAAAAAGAAAAAAGTGACTTTGAGAATTTATATTGCTGAACTTTTTGCCCAGCATTTGTGAAAAACCCAAAGGATTTTTTTTTTTTTTTTTTTCAAAACATTGATGATTTCTTGTTCCTCAAGTTTTGGGGTTGGTGGAATATTTCTTTTAATTCTATTTTTATTTTTACTTTAAAATAAGCTTGTTAAGAAGTAATGAGAGTCAATGGGACTGACCATAAGCCCACACAGAAGCCTTCCTGTTGCCTATAAGCTGTTGATTTAGAACACTGAGGGAAAGAGGGGGTAATCTGCAACCTTTGTAGGCTTTATTTTCATTTCAGTAGCCATTTTGTTTTCCCCATCATGCCATTTTTTCTGGTGTTTTGGAGGGAAACAAAATGGCCATCACTATAAAACAAAATGGCTACATCATTTGCCAGGGATATCTGCTGGGATTTGGGAAAATTGCCTGCTTGGAAATTTAGTGGGCATATACTGAGCAAGCAAAGGACAGAAGACTGGGATATTTTAAACTAAGTAAATGCTTTAAAGAAATGCTGGTATAGATCTTTTATCTATGTGCATGCTTCTTCCTGCCTGCATAGTTCAATGTACCACAAACAATTTTACACCTCATTTGAGTTTTGTTTCACTCTCTCCTTTCCCCCAAATTATCTTTCAAAGAATTTTTCTTTAGCTTTGTAAAGACGTGTTGCTGAATGTCGGCCACAGAAGTTTAAAAGTCTCATGCTGTAATTTAGGGAGTGGGGAATCATAGATTTACAGTGCAGTCCTAGCTGTACCACTAAACTTTTCATTGACTTGAAGCCAAAGGCTGCAATTAGTGCTGCTGTGCTGAAACCCCAGATGCCCTTTTGCAGCTTCTTTGTTCCCCTACAAAAGAGGCAGTCATTTTCTGCCTCTTTCATTGGGTTGCTGAGAATTTCAGAGATATTTCTCAGGGTGCAGGGCCTGGGCGCCTACCTTAGTGTAAGACGCTGGCCAAGGGGAGGTGAATGCTTTCTTCTACCACCCCCTTGTGTCCTTGCAGCCTCTTCAGCTGCTTGAGCATCTTTGAAAGCCCCCTAGAGGACTTTGGCAGGACTTCCTCCCATGGGTCCTTCCAGTGTGGCTACCTGCTGAGCGCCTGAAAGCTGAGCAAAGATATGTTATTTTTCTTATTATTATTATTGTGTTTCTTATAGTTGTTGTTAAAAGTGCTTTTAACAACAACAAAACCAAACCAAAAATGCCTCTCTCAGCTTTCAGGCACTCAGCAGGCAGCAGCACTGGAAGCCCCAAGGGAGGAAGTCCTGGGTAAGGCCTCCAGATGGCTTTCCTAGAAGCTAAAGTGGCTAGAGAGACTGCAAGGACAGAATGGGGGAGGGGGGAGAGAAAGAGCACCCCCACCCCCCTCAGCCACCTCCTTACAGTAAGGTAAGCACTGAAGCCCTGCACTCTGATAAATGTCTCCAAAATTCTCACCCCTTCCCACAAATTTTCAGGTGGAATTTCTCCCCCCCCCATGAATGATAAAAAATAAACAGATTGAAAAATTTAGCACAGTAGTTGCTGCCTTGCTATGCAGACCTATTTTGAAGTAAGTCCCATTGAATGGAGTGGGACTTGCTTTCAAGAGAACGTGACTAGGATTCAGCTGTCACAACTGTCCAGAATATTCCAGAAGCATGGAGTGATAGCGACTGGGCAAAATAGTGTTTCACCATGAGATGGAAAATAAATGTCCATGCTGTTTGGCTTGTAGAGATACTAAGATAATCTTCTGATGTTTTCTTTGGGTTCCCCTGGCCTTCACAGGAATGGTGAGTGATAAACCAAGATTGGGCCTTTGTTTAGTGAACCAAACATGGCAGACCTGCGTTAAAATCAGTGTAACAGAGAAAACTACTGAAGTTAGAGGCTGGAGACCAGAGTGAGTATGGGAATAAGTTCTGGATACATTTGGAAGAACATTTTTTACATCAACATGGATAGAATGTAGCATACTTTGTTCCTGTTTTGGTGTTGTCTGTTTTTTGAGAGGGAAAACTTCATCATTACTTCACCATGTGTGGAAACTTTTTCACCTTCTCTCGATGTTTCCCCCTTAGGTTTATCACTTAAGGAAGTGCTTCTTCATGTCCTGGCATCAACAATGTCAAAGGGATTTAACAATGGCTGTTTAACCTTGGTCACTCAATTTAATTGCTGTGCAGTACCTTGAGACCTATTAGCAATCTCTTACCTTTCATGCCATCTGCTAGTTGACAGTTTGTGTGCAGTGTACAGCACTGAAAGGATACCTTCTACACTGCTAGGTCATTTTGACATGATGTTTTATTACTGTCTCATACTCTTGCATACACAGCAAGTATCCTCTGCTTCCAAAAGAGTAGAGGTAATCTTAAGACAGGTTTAAATTTATGAGATAGGTTCTGACATGGAAATGCTGAACCAAGCATCCAGAGTTCCTCCTACTTGTGCCTTCAAAACAAAACTCTCAAAGTTAGAATGTTTAAGTTCACATTTCACTGAAATGTTAGTTTCCAAAACTATACGTACATTTTTGTAGCAGAATATCAGTGTCAAAGCAGGGTTTATTTTTTATTTATTAATTTATATCCCTCCTATCCACCCAAAAGTGGCTGCCAAGGTAGCTAACAGTAATAAAACTAGGGATGGCAGAGAATTCCGCCATGGATTCCAGTGAGGCCGGATTCTTTAGAATCCGGCCCCCCGGAATCCATGGCAGAATGGCCTCCTGACCCACCGCCCCCCTGCAGAATCCCCCCAGGACAGCACTTACCCGGGGTGGATGCAGCAGTTCTGGCGGCAGCGGTGGCAGTTCTGGTGGTCACGGCGGTGGCGGCGGTGGCGGCAGTGGCTCCAGCGGCTGGTCTCCTGGCCAGCCGCAGCGAGGCTGCTGCAGCCGCCATTGCTGTCCTTGCAGCTGTGATAGGCTATGCAAGTATTTACATAGCCTATCACGGCTAACCCCCCCCCCAAAAAACAAAAAAAAACAGCGTACGCAAATGGCGGTGGCTACAGCAGCCGCCATTTGCATTGCCTATTTTTCACCGTTCTAGCCTACGTAAATATTTACTTAGGCTAGAACGGCAAAAAATAAAGGAATGCAAATAGCGCCCAGTACACTATTTGCGTTCCCCTTTTTTTCGCCGTAATAGCCTACGTAAATATTTACATAGGCTAGAACAGCGAAAAATAGGGAACACAAATGGCAGCCGCCGTAGCCGCTGCCATTTGCGTACACAGGTTTTTTTGGGGGGTTAGCCATGATAGGCTATGTAAATACTTAGGTAGCCTATCACGGCAGCCTGGCTGGATACAAATGGCGGCTGCTACAGCGGCCACCATTTGCGTCCGCACCAGCCTGTCTGCGGCCGTAGATCTGGCTGTGGATGGCCCTGGCCGGCTGCTCCGCGGAGCCGCAGCGGAGTGGAGCTGAGCTGGCTGGGCAGGATTCCTGGGGGGAGGACCAGATCGCCTCCCCCCCGTCAAGGATTCTGGGGGGAGAGACAGAGTCCCTCCCCCCCACCACAAATCAATCCACGAAAAGGTAAGTGAGTTTTGTACATCCCTAAATAAAACCAAGATTAAAACAAAAATTTAATACAACCTACACAAACATTTCCTGAAAGCTCTTATATCTATTCTTTGATACACTGAATAAAGGAAATTTCTATGATTCTAAGTATAAACAAATATTCTGTCCTTGCTATAAAGGTAAAATGATTGTAAGCCAGCCCTTCAAGCAATCTAAATGGGTCATTCTAGAATTCTTCAGAATCCAAAAGACAGCAAACAGCGAAATTCAAGTATATGGCTTAAATGCATTCCTCTTTAATGATTTCCTGACTCACAGAATGCATGAATTCCCCACGTTCCCCCATGGCTATCTTGATATTTGTAAGTTTCATTTGATATTTGGAAGTTTCAAGGATAGAGATGTATAGGGATTTCAGAGAATTCCAAGATGGATCTCAGTGAGGCCAAATGCCAGTGCATTCAGCCCCCCGAAATCCGTCGTGGAATGGCCTGCCACCCCCCCGCCCCCCGCTGATCACCCCGGGACAAGACTTACCTGGGGCAGATGTTTCGGACGGCGGTGGCTCCAGAGGCGGCTGCGGCGGTGGTGGCTGCGGTGGCTGGTCTTCCGACCGGCTGCCACCGCCGCCATTTGCAGTCTGTGTTTTTTTCTTTTTTTCCCCCATAGATGTGATAGGCTACATATCCTATACATATTACATAGCCTATTACGTCTGGGTAAAAAAAAAAAAGCGTACGCAAATGGCGGCGGCTATGGCTGCCGCCATTTGCGTTCCTTATTTTTCACCATCTTAGTAGGGATGTCAGAGAATTCTGCCACGGATCTCGGGGAGGCCGAATGCCAGTGCATTCGGCCCCCCGAAATCGGTAGCAGAACGGCCTGCCACCCCCGCCACCCCTGGACGAGACTTACCTGGGGCGGATCTTCCAGGTGGCGGAGGCTCCGGTGGTGGTGCGGTGGCGGTGCGGCGGCAGTGAGGCGGGGGCTGGTCTTCCAACCGGCTGCTGCCGCCGCCATTTCCAGTTTAAAAAAAAAAGAGAGAGACGTGATAGGCTACGTAAAGATTTACGTAGCCTATCACGGCTAGGTTTTTAAAACAAAAAACGTGATAGGCTACATAAATGTTTACGTAGCCTATCACATCTGACTTAAAAAAAAAAACCCGTGCGTATGCAAATGACGGCGGCTACGGCCGCCACCATTTGCGTTCCTTATTTTGGCACGTCTTAGTCTACGTCAAGATTTACGTAGACGAAGACGGCGAGAATAAGGGGAACGCAAATAGCATAGCCGCCATTTGCGTACGTGGCCGCCGCCATGTGTGTACGCGCGTGTTGTTGTTTTTTTAAGTCAGACGTGATACGCTACATAAACGTTTACGTAGCCTATCACGGCTGATTGCAGGGGCGCAAACAGCAGCTGCTACAGCCAACGACATTTGCGTCCCTGCTAGCCAGCGGCCGGATGTCCGGCTGCTGGCGGAGCGGGCCAGCGGCTCCGCAGAATCCCTGTGGAGCGGAGCCGGCTGGCCAAGATTCTGGGGGGAGGCGCAGGGCGCCTCCCCCCACGGCGAGGATTCCAGGGGGAGGAACGGAACGCCTTCCCCCCACCATCAACATAATCCGAGAACAGGTAAGTGACTTTCATACATCCCTACGTCTTAGTCTACGTCAATATTTACGTAGACTGACGAAGACAAGAAAGGGGAACGCAAATAGCGCCCACTACACTATTTGTGTTCCCCTTTCTTGTCTTCGTCTTAGTCTACGTAAATATTTATGTAGACTAAGACGGCAAAAAATAAGGAACGTAGGCATTTGCGTAGGCATTTTTTGGTGTTTTTTTACCCAGAGCCCTCTGCGGCTGGAAATCCGGCTGCGGACGGCCCTGGCCTGGGTCTGGCTGGCTTCTCCGTGGAGCCACCGCAGAGCACAGCCGGCCATCGAGGATTCCAGGGGGAAGGACCGGATCACCTCCCCCCCATCAAGGATTCCGGGGGGAGAGACGGAACGCCTCCCCCCCCACCATGAACAGAATCCGCGGAAAGGTAAGTGACTTTCGTACATCCCTAGAGATGTATGATCCTCTCCAAAGAAATGTTTCTAGTTTTATCAAAACTATTTAAGCTTTGCTTGAAAGTCCTTTGATGTTTTGGCTGATAAGTAAATAACAACAAGGAAGAACAAAAACAGCTGGGAACACCAAAAAGAAAACAAAAAAGACAGCTGCATCAGTATATTGTTCTCAAGCATTTCAGAATGTGTCTCTTTATAAAGGAAAATTAGAATCTATGTATCTATCTATCTATCTAATACAAAATATAAACATCTAAATGGAGACATGTGTACACTTCCTCAAAAGAATAGACGTTTATGCCACAAATATATAACAAAAAATTCTAAATACCATAATATATTATATCAAGCTATTTCTGTATAAAAACTTAAGCATACACTATAACACTCCACGCACTAATACTTAATGTGTAAAACCTAAATATTCAATATTGGAAATCAAAAACTTGTGTTGCCTTAATTTTATAGTGTTTATGTGCATGTATAGACCGATATGTGTCTGTCTGTTTGGCTGTCAGCACCATAGCTCCAAAAACGTGAAACCTGAAACCTGGCATGCAAACTTAGGGGACAGTAGGGGTGTGTACCTCAGGCTTATTTTGTTTTTAAAATGCACTAATTAATTTTAATTAATTAGCTGTGCCCATGTGTTTGATGCTTCAGTGATGTCAGTGCTTCAGTGATGTGCGTGTGTGTGTGTTCACACACCCATTCTAGTTTCTCTTGATCAAGATACATCTCATAACGTAAGATGTTCAGATATGTCAAGACTTGCTTTGAAGTTTGCCTTATGCAGAATTCATTGGCAATGGTAAGCTTAGGATGCCAGTGCAATTGACACACTGTTGAAGGTTCCCTCAAAATGTCTCAGATGTCTTGTCTGACCAGGACTCTCCACAACAGTTTCAGTGGCGACTCTAACCAAGACTGCTAACAAAACAAAAAACAAAAAGGGAAATTTACACAGTCACTCTGCCTGTGTTCAGATGCTCATTGTCCCAGGCTGGGTAGCACCTAGGGATGTACGAAAGTCACTTACCTTTTCGCAGCTTGGCTTTGCGGTGGGGGGGAGGTGCTTCGCTTTTCCCCCCGAAGTTCAGGCGAAGGGGGGGAGGCTTCCCGCCTCGCCCGGCCAAAATTCAGGCTGGGGGGGAGGCTTCCCGCCTCACCCGGCCGAAATTCAGGCCGGGGGGGAGGCTTCCCATCTCCCCGGCCGTGAAACAAAAAGTAAAAAAAAAAAAAAAGACCCCGTGATAGGCTACGTGACGATTTATGTAGCCTATCACGGCTAGATTTCCAAAGTCAGCCGTGATAGGCTACGTAAATCGTCATGTAGCCTATCACGGGTGACTTTGGGGGGGGGGGAAAGCGCGTACGCAAATGGTGGCAGCCCATGGGCGCCGCCATTTGCGTTCCTTATTTTGGCACGTCTAGTCTACGTAAAGATTTACGTAGACTACGACGAAAATAAGGGCAACGCAAATAGCATGGGGGGGGCCCGAGAATTTCACCGCCGATTTCAGGGGGCCAAATGCATTGGCGCTCGGCCCCCCGAAGATTCGGGGAGAAATTCTCCGCCATCCCTAGTAGCACAATACTCAAATGGGATAAATATAATGTTATTAATACACTGAAATTCCTGTGATCCCTGTTGACTATAACTGGATTTCCTATGTAATGTTTGCATTAGAATATGTTTATGTGCTCATTGATTTCACTGAAAACATGTGATTAAAACTCAATAAAAACTCAAAAAGCAATCTTATGAGTGCAAAACCTTGAATTTATATGCCCGTCTGCCAGAGATATGGGGAAGTCTTGAGATGTTGTGCAGATTCATATTTGTGATGTCAATTCAGACAAAGTATTTTTTTTCTGGAATTGTGCGATACTCATCACAGATACTCATCTGTGATGAGTATCGCGCAATTCCAGAAAAAAAATACTTTGCCAGAACAGAATGGTTGGTTGATAGAAAGAGCCATGATTCTGAAGCATGACCCTCACTCAAGTTCAAGAAAAGAGCTTGGAAAGATTTAGAGATAAGTAGGGGAAATATTGAAGAGTTCCCTCAGCCAGGTGTATTTGAAATGTCTATCAGCTATGTAAGAATGGAATCCAACATTTGCCACAAACGTTGGTCTCCTAAAAATTAAAATGTCCCCCTAAAAGTGAAGTATTTTATTTTTGTGGCTTAGAAGCAGGCGTTCCATTCAGGGGCAGGGAGACTTTTCCCCAACATGTTTCAGACCACATGTCATTATTCCTTAAACTCACCTATATCTCTGATGATTATGAGTTATAAAGAGCAGCAACAACAAATGTACTTAAAATATACAGCATTTTAAATCTAATCTTGAATATAGCCAAGTTGAATGCAGCAGGGATGTGGATTTTTGTGCCTTTCGGCTATAGAAACTCAAAATGGTGTCATCACTTAGGGATCCATGAAACAAAGGCTGAGTGCCAACAGAGGACTGAGCAAGGCTCCCTCTGATGAAACCTCCAGTGCCCTCTTTGAATTCCCTTCAGCATGACTGCCATTCCATTTATACCTGACCCAACTCTGCATTTTCCTCTAAATGCTAGTGGCTTGCATTCCTTCTTTTCCTTGTTGTATTTTGGAAAGGCTTTGATGGCTTACTGCCTCTACACACCAAAATTCAGGGAAGGACCTAGGTTGGCTTCTGGTTCATGATCAATGAGAAAGATGAATGTCAGGATCAATTTGGGTGCGAGAAAAAAAAATCCTGTTTCAAGAGGCTGGATAGGATTTAGATTTCAGCCCGGTTGACAATAGGGTGCTTAAGTTGTCAGGAGACAGACAGTATCTTCATCTCAAGGTCAGAATGACAGGAATGTCTTGGTACAGTGCTGTACTGGAAGTAAGTGTGATCTCAGAACAAGTAGGAAGGACTGGTTTCTACCCTGTCTGAGGAAGAAATGTTATGAGCATTGTGCATGTTTTGGATATATGGATTCATTTCCCATATAATGTATTCACTGTCTCATTCTCCATGTCATGTGGATAAATTATATGTGGTGCTTCAAGAGCCAGATCATACATTACTTATTATGGCACGGAGATGCTGCCACAAATGGATGGCCTCTGGCAAGTTGCAGCAATTTCTTTTCTTTTTTCACATGGATCATGATGATCATCATACTGTAAGTTTCTATGTCTCTGTCCCACATTCTCAGTGACCTACCAGGAAGGGTGCAAAGGCTCATAATATGATGGCCTGAATCCACACTATATTTCATAGGGGTGTACGAACCCCACTCACCTTCATCCACTGGGAGGTCAGCGGGAGGGGGGAGGCGATCCGGTCCTCCCCCAGGAATCCTCCCAAATTGGCTCCACTCCGCAGTGAGTCCATGGAGCAACTGGCTGGGGCTGGCCGCTGCTGGACTTCCAGCTGCGGCTGGTCTATGGATGCAAATGGCGTCTGGCATAGCAGACGCCATTTGCATGCCTCCCTTTTGCCGTGATAGGCTATGTAAAGTTTTACATAGCCTATCACAGCAAAAGGGAAGGGCGCAAATGGCATCGGCTACTCTGGATACCATTTTGTATCCTCACAGGGACAGCGGACAGGCCTGGCTGGACCCGGACCCGGCGGTGCCAGGTAGGATCCAGCCGGACTTCATCGCGGGGTGGCGGGGTGGGGTGGTCCGTTCCGCCACAGACTCCGGGGGGGGCAGATTCTAAGAATCCAGCCTCACTGGAGTCCATGGTGGAATTCTCTGCCATCCCTAGTATTTCAAAAATCAATTAAGCAGCAATCCGGTAGCTACAGTAGTTCGTGTTCTGGACCAAAGTAGGGATGTATGAAAGTGACTTACCTTTCGCGGATTATGTTGATGGTGGGGGGGAGGTGTTCCATCCCTCCCCGTGGAATCCTGGCCGGGGGGGAGGCGCTCCGTTCCTCCCCCCCGGATTCGTCGAACGGCTGGCTGTGCTCCGTGGCAGCTCCACAGAGCAGCCAGCCAGGCCTGGCCCAGCCAGGCCAGAGCCATCCGCAGCCGGATTTCCAGCCGCGGAGGGCTCTGGGTAAAAAAACCCAACAACAACGCATATGCAAATGGTGGCGGCTATGGCTGCCACCATTTGCGTTCCTTCTTTTAACCACCTTAATCTACGTAATTATTTAAGTAGACTATGATGGCGAAAATCAAGGGGAATGCAAATAGCGTAGCGGGCGCCATTTGCGTCCCCTTTTGATTCCCCATTTTAGCCTACGTAAAGATTTACGTAGGCTAAAACGGGGAATGAAAAAGGGATGCAAATAGCGACCGCTACACTATTTACGTTCCCCTTGATTTTTGCCGTCATAGTTTACGTAATTATTTACGTAGATTAAGACGGCCAAAAAGAAGGAACGTAAATGGCGGCGGCTGTAGCCGCTGCCATTTGCATAGGCGTGTTTTTTTTTTAAACCCACCCCCAACCATGATAGGCTACGTAAAGATTTACGTAGCCTATCATGTCTTTTTTTTCTTTTTTTTTAAACCTAGCCATGATAGGCTACATAAATCTTTACGTAGCCTATCATGTCTTCCCCCCCCCCACAAGCCTGGAAATGGCGGCAGTGGCAGCTGGTCAGAAGACCGGCCGCCGCCAGAGCCGCCGCCGCCGCCACCGCCGCCGCCGCCCAGAAGATCCACCCCAGGTAAGGCTCGTCCCGGGGGGGATCCGCGGGGGGGTGGGGGAGCAGGCCGTTCTGCCACAGATTTCAGGGGGCCAAATGCACTGGCATTTGGCCTCACCAAGATCCGTGGCGGAATTCTCTGACATCCCTAGACCAAAGATGAGTAAGAAGTAGGGGTAGATATCTCTCTCAATTCCATTTTCTCCT
Organism: Heloderma suspectum; assembly: GCF_057233095.1. Taxonomy (NCBI): domain Eukaryota; kingdom Metazoa; phylum Chordata; class Lepidosauria; order Squamata; family Helodermatidae; genus Heloderma; species Heloderma suspectum. The sequence continues at coordinate 180,380,079 of NC_139461.1, forward strand.
GCATTCACATTTTAAAAATCTCAGGTTCTTTCCCTTCTGAATATGAAGAATGTCACAAATGTTGGTAAATTCTTATCAAAAACGAAATGAAATAGAATTCTCACCTATCTTCACCAGCCAAAATTGATTGGTGCAACTATTCCCATCATGGAGAGGACCTTGATCTACTTGCGTGTCGTGGAGCTGTTAAAAATGAGGATCCTGTCAGAAAAAAGCAGTGGCAACCCTAATTCAGCACTAACATGGTTGAAGACACAGGAATTCGAAGCCAGACTTTTAAGAGCTAAGCGCTCAAAGCCCTGGACGTGGATGGACAAATCTGTCAGTTGTGGTTTCTCCCACATTCATTTTTTTTTCATTCTTTTCCTCCCAAATATGAAGAACTTTGCAAATGTTGGTAAATTCTTATCAAAACCAAACTGGAATGAAATTCTCACCCATACCTAGTAAGAAAGGATTCATGTGCACACAGGTCATAAAGTTCCATGGGCAGTATTGCATGTTATTTTGGCAAATGTGTAGTTCCCAAGCATTTCTCTGCTCATTAAGGTGAATACAGGGGGGCGGGGGGCGGCAGGGTGAATCAGCTGATGAGAAGGATTGTACTTAACTCTCCCATTGTTTTTTCCCTGCAGATGCCTTTTTGTGGTTGCCTTTCTTCACAACCCGGTCAATTTTGAAGCCCAGCAGGGTGAAAAACAGCCCCCCAAAAACAACAACCCAGGGTTGATTTGGAGGGGAAAATCAACAGGATCAGGAAGGGTTAAGCACTGGTCTGTCACCGCCTAATGTTCCACTCCAAATGTATTCCCTGATGCCTGCATTAGTGCTATAAGACAAACACAGCTTTGGGAACCTCATGTGTGCTTTGTAGCATGGAGTTCTGCCTCTGGAAGTAGGGGAAAAAGGACTCAAATGAATATGTAATGTAAGCAAGTTAATTGCCCTGAGAAAAGAAAAGGTGACAGAAATTCCACCATAGAGCCCTGAGGATTCAACCTTTGCAAATTCCCTTATGAACAAGGACGTGACAGATTGTCCTTGTTCATAAGGACAGTCTGGAGGTTGGGCTCAATGGTCTTATAGGCCCCTTCCAACCCTACTATAGTATGATTCTATGACTTCTGAGTGAGCACATGTGAAAGTGACATGGGCTGAAAATAGACTGGTCTGCCCATCCCTAAACTCTTCACTTCATGTTTTCTGAATGGTTAGTGTAAACCGGTGTGTAGCACCTCTTTCAGACTGAGGGCTGAATTCCATGTTGGAGAAGCACATGGGGCTCCACCTCCATTTCAGTGGTGGACAGGGCTGAAGGCAAAAGAGGGAGGGACAAAGTACTGAAAATACCCACATATTTTAGCTTAAAATTCTTACTGCCAGTAACTAAGTCTGAGGGGCAGCATTTCAACCGTTTTTCGAATGGGAGGGAAACTGCATTAAAGCCAGGAAACCACCAAATGATTGGTGGTTGGCAGAAAGAGGGCATGGCCAAGGGCAGGGGTGTGGCTCTCTGAGGAATCCCAGAGGTCTGAATGGGGACTGGAGGCAGGTCAGATTTGCCCCATGGGCCTGAAGTTATGGACTCTTACTCTAGAAACCCAGCTAAATTTATTTATGTATTGGGATATTTATATACTACTGAATAAAATAAAATCCCTAGATAAGCAAACTGTGCCTCATTCTCTTATTTGTGTGTGTGTGTGTGTGTGTGGTCCTTCATTGTCTTTTTAAAACACTTTGGATCAGTTCACTCTGGGCTTCTTCACAAGGAGCTTTTATCCTGCTGTTGAGATTGCTCCTTCACGGAAGTTTGCAGGCTCTTTAGATGATGTCATCAACCTCCAGGGCATCTCCTGCACTAAATGACCTTTATTCCTTTTTAAAATAGATCAGAGATAATGAGGTATCAAATTACTGCACTTTCACTTGAGTTCCCTCTGTGAAAAAGGAAAAGCTACAAGAAGAGGGGCTGGACCAATGAAACATATGAAAGATGCAGATAAGGGGGAGAAGGAGGGGGCAGGGGCAGGGGAGGAGGGAAGCACATGTACAGGGGAGATATGATAGCGCTCTTCAAGTACTTGAAAGGTTGTCACAGAGAGGAAGGCTGGAATCTCTTCTCAATCATCCCAGAGTGCAGGACACGGAATCATGGGCTCAAGTTACAGGAAGCCAGATTCCGGCTGAACATCAGGAAAAACATCCTGATACGACAATGGAACCAATACGAGAATGAAACCAATTACCTAGGGAGGTGGTGGACTCTCCCACACTGGAGGCATTCAAGACGAGGCTGGATAGCCAGCTGTCAGGGATGCTCTGACTTGGATTCCTGCATTGAGCACGGGGTTGGACTCGATGGCCTTGTAGGCCCCCTCCAACCCTACTATTCTATGATTCTATGATTCTATAAAGGGAGTCCGTCAAGATCCTGCATTTGAAATGGAAGCAGAAAGCACCATTTTAAATGTGGGGCTTTAGGCTGGTGTAGAGATGCTCCCTGTCATGATGTCTTTTCACACAACCTCACAGAATGTCTGTTTTGGATGGAATGCTGGGGCTGCTCTTTCAATATATGCTTTAGTTCCAAACTAGGCACAATGGAGGCAATTTCCTGCATCTAAACAAATAACTGATACAACTGCGTAGGAAGAGAGGAATGTGTGTGTATGGGGGTGGGGTTATGATTTTAAAAGCAAAGGGGCCATATGGGTGAGGAGTGCATAAGTCTCCCATGGCTTACATCCTCACAACCCCCTCCGCAGGCGCTTTTCTCCCAGCTGGGGTTGTAATGCTGGAAGTGACCCTGGCTGAGAGAAAAGTCCATGGGGTGGGAAGGTAAGCCCTGGAAGGAGGGAGGGTTCAGCTTCCCTAACCTGCACATGCCCTTTTTGCTTTTAAATTTGGACCTCTTACCCTGCTCTTTCTGTCTGTCACATCTAGTTTGGCTCTGACATATATTCACATTGAGATGTTCAACTGGCTACTACAGCATTACTTCTAACTGCCACTGGATATGCAGGAATTAGCTGGTGATAGTTTTCCCTTCTTGGTGGTAGATATGATCACCAGCTAATTGCTAAAGTGGAAGGCTGCTCTTCAAAGGCATTGCTTCAGAGGCTGGTTGATTAGAAGTGGGCGACCTATTATTCACGTATGAAGTAGGTATTAAAAAAACAAAAGCAGCTCCATTTCATCATCTAAGGGCCATGTGAGAGACCCAGAGCTCTCTTGGTGTTATGAACTTCTTAAGAGTGCTAAAAAGACTTTTAAGAAAGGAAAGTGTGAGGCCTGCCCTATGTATTGTTACCAGATTCTCCATTTGGAAATCCTGGTATCGAAGTCCCAAAATTCTTCCATTTTGCTGAAAATTCACATGTGCAGTAGTGGGTGGGCAAATGCCAGGAGGAGGGTTGGGATTTCACAGCAAACATCACACTCACAGAAGATGCAGGGTAGCCAGGATTCCTGTTGCAGGGATGCCTTGCTTAGGATCCCAAACAATCCATTCAGCCCCATCTGAGGCTCTGCTGGGGTTCCTGACTCTCTTTCCTTGCCCTGCAGCTCTCTAGAGCACAAGTGGTAGTCCAGGTGGAGACTCTGAGTCATTTTTTGAGTGCCCAGCTGGCCACCAAAAGACCCTCTGGCCCCAAATTTACTCAGGAGGAAAGGTCTCCTTGGGAGAAAGTAAAATTCCCAGCTTCAGACAATGAAGAAGCAGACCCAGTTGCAAATGCTGAACCAGGAAGAGGAGTGGACCCTCCCCTTTTAATTCAAAAGGGGGTGGGTGTCCAAAGTACCAAAATACCAGCATATTTTAGCTTAAAGCTCTTTACTGTCAGTAGCTAAGGATAGGCATTTCAACTAGTGCTGTGCCAAAAATTTCTTCCACATTATTTTTGACTATTCTCATTCAACTTGATAGAAAATAAATTGCTTTCAAAATGAAAATCAAAGAGGGAGAAATTAGGCAGAAATTCTCATGGGTTGGGTTCAGGGTTCTTGTGCTTCTCTTACTTAAGAGGTGGCTGATGAGTGTGTAGGAGTGCCCTGTTTTTCATTGTACAATAGTCTCTCTGGAGGCAAGATGTATCCACAATCACCCCTAAGAAATTTAACATTTGGAAGATCCTGGGGAAAGAGCCAAGTCCTAAAGAATGACAGGTAGAGGTTATCCAAAATTTCTCAGAAGATACTTTTCTCAGACAAGTCGTGAGATTTTTCTTTTCTAACCATCCTACAAATAAAAGTCAGCTTTGCAGAAGTTCCTGTAATGTTCTTCCCCATTTGGGGATGGGTTTGGGGGGCCTTCCTTTCCCTCGCCCCTGCCACCCCATGCCACAGAATGCTAGGTATGGGGTATTGTGGAGAATGCCAGATGGAGGCCAGGAAACCAATACAGCACCTGCTGTTGACACCTGCAGTGGCAGTGAAAAAAACAAAACCCCTTAGGAAAAAAGAAAGAAGTTGTGCCATAACCCTTGCCCGTGGTAAGCCCAACCTGTGAGAAATTGTTGGGGAATTTCTCCTCCAACTGCGAAATACAGCAAAATGATCCCCACCCACCCCAATTTCTCTCCCTGTGAATAGGGTGGAGAATTTTGAGAAGTCATTTGTGCACAGCTCTAATTTCAACTTTTAAGAAGGGGAAAAACTTCACCAAAGCCAGGAATTGGAAACAGGAGTGCTGGATTCCCCCCTCCCCCCGGCCGCCCTGGAACTGAAGTTAAATGAACATTTGCTTTTGTAGTTACTTATTTTTATTTACTGACTGCTAGTTTTGGTTCTTTGTGTTTTGTCTTTTTCTGATGCTTTAATCTTGTTGTCAATTATAGGGTGAGGCGACTGAATCGCATTCCACCATTATAACCAGAAATTCGGGGTGGGTGGGCAGTAGGTTGTATGGCTTATACTGAGAAAATGACTGTGATCTGAAACTTGGCAGTAGAAATGTGCTTTAATGACTGATTATTGTTTGTATGCTTTTAAAATATATTTTCTAAGCTGCTTTGAGTTTCTTCTTCTTTGGAGGGGAAAAGTATACATTTCCTAAAGAACAGTCTGATATGTCTATTCTAGCTGTTTCTTTCAAGTACGTAGAATAGAATCTGTAAGAAGATGACTGTATAAAAAAGTGCTATGCAATACAGTTTGGTAATGCTTTGTTCTCTCTGGGAACCATTTATGACCGATATGATTCCTTGGGTCTGGAAGGAGAAAGACAACAGATGGAAGGAGCTTCGTAACAACCTTTAATGAAAGAACTTAAAAATTGCTTCACAAAACATGGAGCTTGTTTGATATGCTCATAATTGGCCTCTTTCTCTGCTTTTCATCTCCAGTTATTCTGTTAGTGACACTTCTGAATTGTGTAGAACTTTCTGATACTTTTTTTCTGGGCAAACATGGATTTGAGTGTGTGCCAAGGAACACTTGCAAATGTCATTAATTTCTTGACATTATTGGTGGCAAATGAACTCAGATCTTCTAATGGAGGAGCTTGATAGTCCACACATAATGCAGAAGGGGGTGGAAAAATGCTAAAATGGTGTGGTGGAATGCATTATTTTAGACTGGGATGTCATTTTTGAATGCCTTCCACCAAAGTTTTTTTTTGGGGGGGGGGTTAATTCCTGTAGGTAAAAAATAATAATAATAAAAATACACTGGAATGTGAGAATGGAAGCTGGTGCAGAACCTCCCTGATGAGCTGGTATTGCACATCTGAGATTGTGTTTTAAAATGTAATTACATAGAGGAGCAGAAAAAGAAGGTAATATCCTACCTGCAGCTTGAAATGGTACATTCTGCAAACTTTGGATTCACCTACTTCCACTGCCCTCCTCTCCCCTTTCTTCTGTATGTGTAGATCTGGCTGCCAGAGACTAGTCTTTTATGTTGCTAGATATGGATGACATTTAATAGTCGCAATAATAGCAGCAAAGTAACTGGTGCTGTGCTACAGGTGTTCACAGGATGATTTAATGAAAGTGACCTGCACTTGTGTTTCTCCTGACTTTAGATTGATGTGACCTCCTAAGTGAGATTAAAATGTAGACAGTATTTATTCTAAATAAGGACTCCTTTCAATCACTTTCAAGCTCTTGCAAAGGTGAGATATCCCATTACTGGAAACCACTTACACCACTTTTAAAGTAATTTCATTCTGCAATTTCCTAACCAGATTTTTTTTTTCCCCTTGTTCTCCTTCTGGCCCTGGATGGAATGTGCATGCATTACTGCAGAAAGCTTCTGCTGATGAGAAGAGATGAGGCTCTTAGCAGATTTTGCTTTCTACTGGAAGACCTTGATCATGTTTATTGATTCCCAAATGCATTAGGAAGAAAGAGGGTCAACAGGTGTACACACCACCATGAATTCCCTATGTTGAATTGTGAGCTCTTGGATCGACCTCTTAATAATATCATGGGTGCAGTAAGTTAAATGTGGAACACTGATAGGGTCAAAACATGCAAGAGAGACATAAGGTATGCAAGTGTCTCCACACAATACATAAGTAGCTTATGGAATTCAATTACACAAGATGTCATGAGGGCCACCAACTTAGATGGCTTTCAGAGGGGAATAGATGAATTCATGGACAATGAATTATCAGTGGCTCTTACCCATAATAGCTACATGGAACGTCAATCAATATACACCAGCAGTTTATTTCTGCATCCAGTGTTCTATCCACAAGACTACAGGGTATTTTGCTTTCAACTCTTGTTGAGTGAAGGTGCTGCCACCTCAAAGCTCTGGATGATAGTAATGATGTTTGAATTTTTAAATTATTTTGTGCCTTGCTTTGCATGTATTTATATAGAAATGAAGGAAGAGGAAGAGGATATTGATACCCCTTCATTTTTTTATACAGAAATGAGTGGGACAAACTGTAGCTGCATGGGAATGGGACTTCTTCATGGCATTAAAGTGCATCTGTCACATTCCCTTGGCCCCCACCTTCCTCATGCACACACACAAGAAGAGAGGCTTCAGTCTCATGCCTTTAATTCACTATCAACAGGTTCATTACAGATGCAAATCCCCGAAGACTCTCAGGCTACAAAGGAATAATAGCAGGGAATCCAAATGGGAGCTATGTTGTTGCAAGCAGTTTGAGCAGGGACTTGCTGGCTAGAATAACTTAGGGAGGGAAACCCCTCCCTTCCAGTGATGCTCCCCTATGTCAACCCTCATGCATTGCCAACCAGGTCGACCATCCGAGCTCTGCCTCTAACTTTTCCCGCTTCACTCTGTGCCGCAGTCTAGCATTCCTCAGGTCATGCCCCATACTGTCATCCTCCTCCTCCTGGATTCTCATGGCGGGGGGCTTCAGGCCCAGCCATCTGGGTGCTAGCATCCAGAGAAGTACACCTATACATATCTGAACTCGCTCGGGAAGATGCCTCCCCTGGTTCTGGCTGTACCCCTTCTGAATCTCAACTCCTAACTATATCCATATGCTCAGAATCAATCCTGACAGCATCACATGAAGACTGAGAAGGTCATACAGGGCACTCCTATGATAGTACAGGTCTTGATCCATTTTTTGGCTGGTTTGATTGCATGATGACTGCAACATCAATGACTTGCTTTGCGTATCATCTGCAATAATGTAATATGAATCCTGAGTTGGCTTCCCCTCCCTGATTGTCCTCCTCAGCCTTCTAAGGGGATAGGGCTTAGGGGAGGCACTATGAGGCTGGCCCAGTAGGCCTCAGGCTTTGTGGACTGGCCTGCTGGGCCAACTTTGGTCTGTGGACTAGAGGTTCCCCATCCCCCTGGCATATACAAATGAGCCATCATGAAGACACCACTACAGAGAATTTTACTATCACCTCAAACTTTCAGGTGGCATTCACTAGTCTACCAGGCATTTGGACCTGGTTCATATCTGCATGTTCACTGCTTGATAATGGCCTCTTCAAGTGGTGACTTACTTGCATGCACGGATGGGCCATCAGTATGCAGATGTTACACCATTTTAATGTCGCTTCATATCTCCTCAAACACAATACTTTCCCAATGGAAATATTCGATACGTTCCACTGCCCAGTAATCTAGGGTCTAAAAGTCATCATATGATGCTGAAGCTAAGGAGGTCTGTGTCTGTGTCTGGATGAGAGACCCATTAGGATCCTTGCATGTACAAACACTGCCTTGAACATCCCTGAGAAAGCAGAGAAAACCAAACAACATAGAAAAAGGAAGGGATGTACAAAGCAGGCCAGAGTTTACAGGAGAGAAAATGTAGAACTATCTGTTCTTTCGCTGTGAGACACTTTGGGCACTGTGAGACACTGTGTGGAAAAGCAATGTCCAAATTAAATAAATATTACTTTTAATTTATTATTACATTTATATCCCACCTTTCCTCTTCTTGCACGGAACCAAAGATGGCCTAAATAGTCCTCCGCTTCTCCATGTTATCCTCACGACGAGGGAATCCCTTACCTCATTCTGGGTGGGGGCATCCACAGTGGGGGGGGGAGGTGATCTGTCCCTTCCCCCGGAATCCTCCCTGGCCGGCTCCGCTCCGTAGTGAGTCCGCGGAGCTGCTGGCCGGGGCCAGCCGCAGCCTGACTTCTGTCCATAGCCAGTCTTCAGATGCAAATGGCGTCTGGCATAGCAGATGCCATTTGCGTCCCCTGCCTTTTACCATGATAGGCTACAGAAATATTTACGTAGCCTATCACGGCAAAAGGCAGGGATGCGAATGGTGTCCGCTATGCCATTTGCACCCCTGCTCTTTGCTGTAATAGGCTACATAAAGATTTACATAGCCTATCATGGCAAAAGGGAGGGACGCATGTGGCGTCCGCTACGCTGGATGCCATTTGTGCCTGAAGAAAAGCAGCGGCGGATGGCAGAGGGCAGCTGGACTGACCGGACCTGCTGACGACCAGGTAGGGTCCATCCAGGGGGGATTCCTCAGGGTGGTGGGGGGGGTAGTCTGTTCCGCCATGGACCATGGGGGGGCAGATTCTAACGAATCCGGCCTCATTGGAGTCCATGGTGGATTTCTCCGCCATCCCTACTCACGAAAACCCTGTGAGATAGTTTAGGATGACAGTCAGTGACTGGCCCAAAGTCAGTGAGCTTCATGAGTTCCATGGCTTAGTGGGTACTAAAACCCAGATCTCCCAAGTCCTAGACCAACACTCTAACCACTACACTGTCTCTCAAATATAATAATAATAATAATAGTAATAATATAAATCAAGTGATGTAAATAAACATGTGAACAGCCAATTGTCTGTTTCTCTCTCTCTCTACTTTTTTTTTTTTTTTGCTCTCAGTGTACATACCAGTGATCCCTCTGAAACTAGACAGTAAACCTCTCATATGTGTGAGAACCTGAAAGCCAAATCCCTCCTCCTTGTACTGGACAAACCTCCACTACTTGACCCAAGAAAATATGCATCTTGTCAGTGATCTGTTTGCAGCCCTCTTATGTATGCTATTGAAATGTTATTTCCTCTAATGTGCTATGCAGAACAGTGCTTCTACTATTTGCTTGTGCTTCTTCACGGATATTACTGTATTAAAGTCTGAGCTGCAAAGGTAGTCATTTTCCCCAGGCCACTTTGTGTAGGATTCATAAGGGCTGCCATGCTCTTGAATACAGATTGGCAAATTACCAATCTAAGAGGCAGAAGTAAAGTGATTCTGGTGAATGGGGGAAAGAAATGATGTCTGTTTCCAACCACTGTCTTACTTTAGGTAAAAGATATGTACAGAATAATAAAAACACTAAATCGGTGGTGGCAGGTTGGAGTAAAATGTGCCTGTGCACTATAAACAGTGGAACAATTACATTAGGTGTCTTTTTGTGGGTAGGTGTAACAAAACAAGAAGCCCTATTCAGGCCAGAGATTTTGTAAAATTTGTTCCATCTGCATTTCATGGATTGTCACGTGCCTTTCCTTCCATCATTTGCTCATTGACGGAACTGGATTTTTCCCAATTTCCCAAATTTGTGCAAATTTGCACTTGGCAAAAATGTGCAAATCCCCCCCAAATTATGCAAATCCCCCATTCACATTTTCATGCTTGTCCTATGGGTGAAATGCACATTTTCAGATGGCATTCTTTTATTTTATTTTAGGTATTTTGCTATGACTAAATTTGCATAAAATTCTGGAAAGTAAAAAATAAACAGTCCATGAGTCCGCAGAACCTGTGTAACTCAGGAAAAGCCAGTCCACTGTGGAATCCATGAGCTGGATTGATAGAAATCTGAACTCCTTTGATTTCACTGCAGATTTCTCCGACATTCCTAATTCAGGCACTCAGTTACAGGTTAGATCAAAGGTGCAAGGAGGGAGAGTGTTGGATCTCCACCTCTCTTGTGGCAACTTTCACCCACGACTTGTGGAGCGTGAAGACTAAAGAGGAGAGCCTCCTGTATCTGTAGAGGATCTCCACAGAAGCCAGAATCCAAATTTTCCAGTGCCACACAAATGGTACCACCCATGCAAAAGAAGGAGGTATCAGCTAGGTTGGGGGAGCACAAAGCTTTGCAAAAAACCAAAACTTTAGGGGGAAAACACACACACACACCTTCAGGGGGAAACCATCCCCAGGCAACCCAATGAGAACTGAACATACTCAGTGGGTATGAAATGCTGACTGACTCTAGGTGGGGTGATATAAAACCACAGGGGAAGGGGAAAAGGAATGGAATATCCTGGAGCAGGGCATTACTGAATGGGAGCATTCCACACTGCAACATTTTGTTGCAAATCCCACTTGTCTCCTACACATGTTGTCCTAGTTTATTGAAGCTCTGCACAGAATTGTACATCATCATGTAAGTGTTGTGCAATACATCAATGAACCAAATGATTGTTATACAGATAGTGTGTACTTGGGAGTAAATGAAATTACTCAGCGACTATAGAAATTGACCCATGGCATGCCCTGTTATTTAGCAAATTCCCTATTTTGGTTCTATTAACCCTGTGGCAGAAGGGCCACTGAATAAATATCTAATTATTTTCATCATCATGGATGGTGATTTATTGTATACAATACCAGCCTTCAACTTATTGTGGTAATGGATGTCATTATATTGCTTACACCTTTTGAACCATTTCTGTTAGGGTCATGTAGTTACTCTTGTTACTGGCCACTTTCACAGAGAAACTGACCTTAGTCTTTACATTCAGTTATATATCACTATAATTATTAAACCACGGATAAAATACAGACTTAAGCGGTGTTGACAGCCAGGTTGGAGTCTGTGACTGTATTGAGTTTGCCCAACATCAAAGCCTTGGGATGGGTGTTCTATATTAATTAAAAATAAACTATCAAACTAATAAGCAGCAAAGCAAAACCTTGCTACAATGTTCTTGACTAAATTGATCCCAGTCTTTGAAAGTTAGCCCAAATAATCAGAAAGTTACAGAGCTTCCTAATGATGGTATTATTTGGGCATGTGTTCAGTAGAAGTTAGAGAAGAGTCTTGGACTTCATGCATGGAGGGTATTTGAAGAAGGTTCTCTTAGGTGATTAGGGATGTGGGGGGAAATCATTCTATCCACATTCTGGAATTCATTCCAGTCATCCCAAAACAGTGACAAACATCCTTTTAACATACCCACCATACATGAAGTCAGAACCAGGGTTGTCCTACAACTAGGCCATACTACTTCTAGGCCAGGGGTGCAGAACCCCTTTCTAAAGTGCATCTCTACTTTCAAGGAGAAATAGCCTATAGGTCAGAAGTGCTGAAGCTCTTTCAGGCTGATGGTCAAATTCCATTTTGAAGAAACTCTTGGGGACCAGCTTCCAGTGAGTGGGGTTGAAGGCCAAAGGGGGCAAGGCCAAGGATACTCAATTTACCCAAAATACCAAAACAAATACCAGCATATATCAATTTAAAGCTTGTACTGCCAGTAACTAAACCTTAGGGAAGGCATCTCAGCCATTTAGAATGGGGGGTAGGGTGGGGAGATGGCACAAAAGCCAGGAAACCACCAATGATTGGTGGTTGGGGAAAAGTTGATGGCACCAGAGGAAGGGGGTGTGGCTATGTGGGGAACCCTGGACAGGTTGGATTTACCCTCAGGTGGGCTGGTTTTGTCCTCTGTGGTTGAAGTTAAGGATGTTGTGTGATCCAAGAGGAGTGTGGAGTCCAGCAGACTCCCCCCACCGTGCTTGGCCTCCTGTATCCCAGTCCGCAGACTGCCAAGCTTACCAGACCCCATTCACCGAGCCGCCATGTGGTCCATGAGCTCCAGGAGGCTGTCTGTTCCCTCACTGAGCCATTTTGAGGAAAAAAATGATGGCTTAGTTTTTTTCTGTAAATATAATGTTACATAAATGGAAGCCATAAAGGGGCCATTTATGCAACATTACAGGTGTGGCGGCTTATCCAGGGAGCCAGGGCTAGCCGGCTGGTCGGCTGGTGTTCAGCAAGCACCTGGCAGCACAGATGAAGGTGAGAAGTTCTGTACCCCTCATCAAGGCCATGTTCCAAGGTTCTTGAACTCAAAATTTCTGCCCACTTGGCGATGTAAGAATCAGTCCATTTTGGACCAAAATCGATTTGTGGACCTTTTTCAAAGGCAGCCCCACATATAATATATTGCAGTAATCTAAATGTGAAGGGAAGATCAGTAGTGGTAAGCAAGCTGCCTTTCATGGATATTCTCATGGACTTCTAATAAGCTTCCAAAGAACCCCAGAATTTTTCAGAGCAGAGTTCATAAAGCACTGCTCTATAGTGTTGCAATGTCAACTGTTCATGTTTGTCCTTGGGTTTTATAACTAGTTTGGGGAAATTAGGTTGCAATCCTATTGACTGCATCTTCAGTAATTGGAAGGCTCTTAACTTGGGGGTGTCCAATCATACACTGCATGGTGGGAGGAAGCGTGGAGACAATTTTCGCCTCTCTGCCCTCCCACCCTGCACATTTCTCTACTTGGGCTTTTCAGCCCATTGAGTGAGGGCACTTCTAGTGAGGGGGAGGGAAGGAAGTCTAGTGAGGGGGAAGGGAGCTGTAGGATGCTCAGGGTAACTCATATCCTGACCTCTCTGGCCTCGTCCCCTCCCTGCCCACTGGAACACCTCCTTTTCTCTCCTCCTCTGAGGTCACTTTTTTGACCTCAGAAGGCAGCTGGCACAGTTCTTCCCATGCCAGCTGTGAGGGGGCAGGGGAGGAGGGGTGGATCTCTGACTCCCCATTCCAAGCTCAAAGTGCTGTCTCTGACACTGGAAGGGAGAATCTGAGCAACCCTATGGTCTCTGGGATGCTCACCCAGGGACCACAGGATTGCTCTCTTATTTAGCCTTATAGCATGCCCTCTCCCCAGGACTAGGGGACTGTATAGCAATATTAGGTTCTGCTCTGAAAGGTTTTGATGGAAAGTGCAATGGATTCATTCCATGATCCACTGAAATTTTCGGAGTGAAACTTAATGGTTTTGTTCCTCAGTATGGGCAGGGGGGAGAGAGAGAGAATGACATTATAAAAATTATTCATAAACTTCAAAAAAAGCAGACCAAATATCCAAATAAGTTAGTATCCATTTGCCCCTGATGCTGGGGAAGGTTGAAAGCAAAAGGAGAAGGGGACGGTAGAGGATGAGATGGCTAGATAGCATCACCAATGCAATGAATATGAACTTGAGCACACTCCAGGAGAGAGCAGAGGACAGGAAGGCCTGGCATGCTATGGTCCATGGCATGGGGTCACGAAGAGTCAGACACAACTGAACGACTGAACAACAATCCATTTGCAGGTGGCTACTATCCACCACCTGTTCAAATGTTAAAAGTGTTGTAAGGTCTTCAATCCATTGTATTAAAGGAGGTGAGTTTTTATCCTTCTAACATGGTGATATCAATCTTTTAGCTGTCAAAAGGGCATGGGGAATCCACTTGCACTGACCATGTGTTAACTTTCAGGAAACAAGTAAATAATTTTAAAAGGTGTGTACATCAGTAAATATTAAAAAGTGTCCCAATACAAAGTGTATCTGTATAATAACCTGCTTCCAAAAAGAGGCAACTATTGGACATTGTTAAATCATATGGTTAAAAGAAGGATTAGTTGTATTAGACCTCCAACAATTAGCTAATTTAGAAAAAAAACATATTAAAGAGATGTTGTGGTGTCCAATAGACGACAGAACAAAAGTTTTTGCTGAATCAGGTATAACTTGAGATCCACAGACACTTCAGATACAGATACTAAAGCAGCGATCCATTGATTAGGCAAAATGGGACAACCCAATTCCCAATTCCATTCCTGCTTAAGACTAGGGATGGGGGAGAATTTCTCCCCGAAACTTCGGGGGGCCGAGTGCCAACGTATTCGGCCCCCCGAAGTAGTTTCGGGGAGAAATTCTCCGCCCCCCCGCCCGCCCCCGGGATGGGACTTACGTTTCCCGAATGTCCCTCCCAGTGGCGGGTCCCGGCGGCGGTTCGGCAGGTCTTCGACAGGGGCAGAGGCGGCAGCCGGTCTTTCAACCAGCTGCCGCCGCCGCCATTCCAATAAAAGTAAAAAAAAAAAAAAACGCCCCCGTGATAGGCTACGTGACGATTAACGTAGCCTATCACGGCTAGATTTGCAAAGTCACCCATGATAGGCTACATGACGATTAACGTAGCCTATCACGGCTGACTTTGCAGATCTAGCCATGATAGGCTACGTTAATCGTCACGTAGCCTATCACGGGGGCGTGTTGTTGTTTTTTACTTTTTATTTCGCGGCCAGGTGAGGCGAGGCGCCTCCTCCCCGGCCTGAATTTCGGCCGGGCGAGGCAGGAAGCCTCCCCCCCGGCCTGAATTTTGGCCGGGCGAGGAGGGAAGCCTCCCCCCCCAGCCTGAACTTCGGGGGGAGTAGCGAAGTGCCTCCCCCCCACCACGAAGCAAGCTGCGAGACCAGGTAAGTGGCTTTCGTGCACCCCTACTTAAGACCCTGTATATCATATTTATTTTCCAACAATAAGTATTTATAAACATGGATTGTGGGTTAATATAACTGATCAGCCTCAGTAAGTGTTTCCAATAGTGAAGAAATCCTTGAAGCTGTAAAAGTGGCAGGGCCAAACCTAGATTCTAACAAATGTTGCAATTGCAAGTATTTCCATTCAACCTTAGCAGGCAAGTTAAATTTGGCACCGAAAGACGAGAATGACAAAAACTCATCATCAACAACCCCTAGTAGATCCAAGGTAAAAAAAAAAAAAAATGACCTATCCCTCCAAGTCTGCCACAAAAAGATTTTCTTACCAGTTTTTAAATCTGGGTTTCCCTATGTAGTCAATTTAGCATGAGAAAATGGATCAAATGTAACTGCCATGACATTAGTCACCACACATCTCTAACAGCCATAACTGTGGGAGGAACCCTATCCAAATGTGCCGAGAACCAAATGTAATCCATTTAGAGAAGGATCCTGACAAGAAAATTCCCAAACTGACCAAGGTAGAAAATCTGATCTAAGGGGAAAGACCAAAATTTTGTACAGTTGAACAAGTAAGCCCAATGATATAAAGCAATGGCCCAATGATTAGGGATGGCACGGATGTCAGACTGGGTCCAGGAGTCAGTCAGGCTCCCCCTTGGACCACATCCACTGAGCATCTGGCCTCATTCAGCCCTGCTTTTATCCTGCTGGACATTCCCTGCACTCACCCGAACCCATCTGCAAGCACCGGCCATTTTGTCAAGCTTATTTTTATGGGGGGAATGGAGGTTATTAAAAATGTTCATATTTAAATACATGCAAATTTGTGCTGAGAAAGGCTGATCTACACAATATTAAAGGCATAAATGGCCCATTTGCACCTCTAATACTACATATATCAAGCTTTCCCAGCCCAAATCTGAGCATATTTAAATATGCACATTTTTAATGACCTCTTTTCTGTAAAAATAAGCTCCACAAACTGGTGGGCACTCACGGATGGGATCCAGGGTGAGAGCGGGTGGCTTGGCAAGCTCGTGGAGTCTTGAGCATGGGTCCAGGGGGGCATGAGCAGGGATAGCACTTCAGCGGGCTTCCGCCAATACTGGACAGGGGTGAGTTTGTCCATCCCCACTAATGATATAAAGCCAAAGCCACCTTCTTTAATTGGACATTGTATCTTTTTCAAAGATATTCTTGGTGGGGAGGAACCTCCAAAAAAATTATGAAAGAAAGCATTGAGTTTTTGAAAATATTTGCCAGGTATAGATAAAGGAATCCCACATATAATATTAACGATTCGAGGTATAGTGTTCTTCTTGAGTGTATTTCCTTAACCCACAAATTCAATTTTAAAGATGCCTATCTGTCTAAATCCAATGAGATCTCATTAATCAACTTATTCAAATTAAGCTTAATCATTTGAGATATGTCTCTGGGAATAAGTATTCCCAAGTAAGTAATAACATCTCGGTACCACTGAAATTGCCGATTAGGTAATACATGGCTTACAAAAACAATCAAAAATAGATTAAAGCAAAGAACACTTTAAAATACAATAAGAACATCACCATTACAGAATAAAAACAGCATCCAAACCAACGTGTGTGTGTGTGTGTCTGTGTGTGCGCATGCATGTAGGGGTGTATGAACCCCACTCACCTTTCCTCCTGGGGGTCCACGGGGGGGGAGGCAATCCATCCTTCCCCCCAGAATCCTCCCCAGCTGGCTCCGCAGTTCAACAAGTCCGCTCAGCTGCCAGCCAGGCCTGTCCACAGCCGGACTTCTGTCCGCTGCTGGTCTGCGGACGCAAATGGTGTCCAGCATAGCGGACACCATTTGTGTCCCTGCTCTGTTCATGATAGGCTACATAAATATTTACGTAGCCTATCACGGCAAAGAGCAGGGATGCAAATGACGTAGCGGACGCCGGTGAAATGGTGCTACAGATATGAAATAGTGCTCCTTTGGGGGGTGATCGCATTGCAAGGGGGCATATATGTTCACCCACTGGGTGAAGGCAAGGCTTCCTGAATTTTTTCCCCTTGACTCAGTGATATCAGCATGAGGCTGAATCTGACTGGATACATAGTGCTGTTGGCATTATCCTGTTCAGTACACAATTCCCAGCATTCTAGAATCACCAAAGCAACTGCTCTAGTAACTATTGCCCTCCCTCCCAGTTGACTTTGTTTGCCCAGACTGCTGCCAATTCACCAGATCTAATTGGCTACATGGCATCTTTATGACATCTTCCCATTCATTATGTGAAAAGAAAAGACTTCAATGAGAAAAAGAAAAGTGGTGCTGCCACAGCAACAAAGAAAGGAAAGAGTAGTAGCAAAAAGAGTCAGGAAAATATTTAAATTCTCACAGTTCAGGTTTTTGGGAGAAAATGTTTCTATCCTCCCTTAGTACTACTCCTTTTTGATCCCAAAATCAAACCAGGAAAAAATACAGTTCAGGCCTTAGAAAAACTGAAGCATGGACCCAACAAACCAAAGAGGGGAAAGAACTAAAAATGAGTTTAAAATGCTACACTAAAAATGCCACTTAGTTCTTCTTAATATAGTTGGGGGAAGCAAAAGCTATTCAGTAGCAGCTGAGAGGACAGTGCATTTGCTTGTCTTTATCCCCCTTGCTCCCAGCTTTTAAATGATAAACATCAAAGTTTAATGACAATCAGGCGAAAACACCAAAAACAAAAATCCTAACACTTAACCCCCCTCACCCCCCAACATGAGGGGTTGGGGGTGAGGGGGGTTACTCACCACCATCAAAATTACATTTTCAAACTGTTCTGAAGTAGGCTACTATTTAAAATGCCAGTGACTTCTCAGTAAAATAAGGTAATGAACCAATGGCATAAGCAGTTGGAAATGTTTCAGACTGAGTTATTCTTTCAATTTTCTCAGTGCTTAAGGGCAAGCTAGTTGATGCATATTCATGATCATTCCCTCCCAGTGCTTCAGTATGCAGAACTATCCTCTCAATTTCAGTATTTCAAAATAATTTTGCTTCATAGAATTGTTGTGGTTGCTTCATTGTCTCTCTGTCCCAACTGATGTTTGTTTCCAGAAATGACGAAGCAAGACGCAGGGGTTTGGGTAAGACTAGGGCCACAACATTACTGAATTAACAAAAAGAGATCTGAAAACAGTGGTATCTGTGAAGGTCTTCATACCTTAGCAAACAAGGGTGAGCCTGACGCAGTCCTGAGGCCTGGGACAGCCCAATCTCTGTCCCTGCACCCAAGAACACACTTCAGTGTTGAGGATACTCTTCTGAGTTCCAACTCCTCAAAACAGACAATTCTAAGTGTGCGAGTCATGTGTAGGGATGTATGGATTGTGTAAAATCTGTTCCATCTGTGTTCTGTGGATTGTCAAACACCTTTTGTTCCCTCATCTGCTCATCAATGGAACTGGATTTTTTTTAAGTTTCCAATTTGTGCAAATTCACACTTGTGCAATTTTGCGCTTGCGAAAATGCTCAAATCCTTCCCCAAATGCACAAATTTCCCCAAAATGTGCATTTTCATGCATTTTCAGCTGGAGAGGGTCGTTTGTTTGTTTTTTAAGCATATTTTTCCATTATTAAATTTGTACAAAATTTTGGAAAGTTAGAACAATGGTCCACAGGTCTGCGGAACCCATGCAACTCAGG
Source organism: Heloderma suspectum (assembly GCF_057233095.1). Lineage (NCBI taxonomy): Eukaryota > Metazoa > Chordata > Lepidosauria > Squamata > Helodermatidae > Heloderma > Heloderma suspectum. The sequence goes on from NC_139461.1 coordinate 180,398,675, forward strand.
AAAAGCCAGTCTGTTGTGGAATCCATGTCTCAGATTCATAAAAAATCCAAACTCATTTGATTCTGTGGTGGATTTCTCCAACATTCCCAGGGGGGTTCCCTTCACTCCACAAGACTTACAACCCTATGTTGTGGGTCCCAGGAATCTCCCTTTCATCTTAAAGGCCCCTCTGAGTGTTGACCAATGACTGACTTTCTTGGTGCCTGAGTGGGTCTTGTGGTAAAGGCACATGAAAACCTCCTTGGTCTGTTGACTAGGGATGTCAGAATTCTGCCACAGACTCCAGTGAGGCCAGATTCTTTAGAAAAGAGCAGGGGCGCAAATGGTGTAGCAGCCGCCATTTGCGTGGCCTCCTTTTTCATTATAGGCTACATAAATACTTATGTAGCCTATCACGGCAAAGAGGAGGGGCGCAAATGGTGGCCGCTACACCATTTGCCCCCCTGCTTTTTGCCGTGATAGGCTACGTGACAGGCTACGTAAGTATTTACATAGCCTATCACAAAAAAGGAAGCCACGCAAATGGCATAGAGGCAGCCATTTGCATGGCTGCCTTTTTCATGATAGGCTACGTAATTACTTACATAGCCTATCATGGCTGGCAGCCATGCAAATGGTGGCTAGCGTAGCCATGTTTACGTAAATGTTTACATAGCCTATCATGGCTGATTTAAAAGAAAAAAACGGGCGTGCGCAAATGGTGGTGCCCATGGGCGCCACCATTTGCATTCCTTATTTTGGCACGTCTTAGTCTACGTAAACATTTACGTAGACTAAGACGGCGAAAATAAGGGGAACACAAATAGCATAGACGCTACGCTATTTGCGTTCCCCTTATTTTCACCGTCTTAGTCTACGTAAATGTTTACGTAGACTAAGAAGTGCCAAAATAAGGAACGCAAATGGCGGCGCCCATGGGTGCCGCCATTTGCGTACGCGTGGGGTTTTTTTCTTTTAAATCAGCCGTGATAGGCTACGTAAACATTTACGTAGCCTATCATGGTGTTTTTTAAAAATCTAGCCATGATAGGCTACGTAAATCTGTACGTAGCCTATCACATTTTTTTGTTTTGTTTTGTTTTTTTAAATGGAAATGGCGGCGGCAGCCGGTTCCACCACCGATTTTGGGGGGCCAAATGCGCTGGCATTCGGCCTCCCCTAGATTCGTGGCGGAATTCTCTGACATCCCTAGCAAATAGCGCCCACTATGCTATTTGTGTTCCCCCTTTTTTTGCCATAATATATAAAATGGCGAAAAATAAGAAACACAAATGGTGGCCTCCATAGCCGCTGCCATTTGCGTATGCCGTTGTTGTTTTTTTGCCTAGCCCAGCTGTGATAGGCTATGCAAAGACTTACATAGCCTATCACGGATGCGTGGCTGGATGCAAATGGCAGCCGCTACGGCAGCCACCATTTGCATCCGGACCAGCCAGTCTGCGCCCGGAAATCCGGCTGCAGACAGCCCTGGCTGGCTGCTCCACGGAGCAGAGCTGGCTGGGCAGGATTCTGGAGGGAAGGACCAGATCGCCTCCCCCCCTTCAAGGATTCTGGGGGGAGGGACAGAGCACCTCCCCCCCCACCATGAACAGAATCCGCGAAAAGGTAAGTGACTTTCGTACATCCCTGTGGATGAGATAACTAATGGCAGCAGCCTCATCAACAAGTCTTCAGCCTTTTATCTGGGACCCACCTTTAGCCCAAATATATATTTTGGGACCTGCCACTGCTTAATATTTACCATCTATCTTTATAGTGGTAGTGCTTCTATCACAGCTCAGCTGAGATCAAGCAGCAACCCAGCAACCCAGTAGTGGGTCCCAACTAGGGTTGGCGGAGAATTTCTCCACGAATCTTCGGGAGGCTGAGCGCCAACACATTTGGCCCCCCGAAAGTGTTGGGGAAATTCTCTGCTGGCCCCCTGCCCCCCCCGGGATGGGACTTACCTTCGGCGAATGTCCCTCTCGGTAGTGGGTCCCGGCGGCGTTTCAACGGCATTTCGTTGGGGGTGACGGCCGGTCTCCCGACTGGCTGCCGCTGCCACCATTGCAAAAAAAAAAAGTAAAGTAAAAAAACAACAACACACACCCGTGATATGCTACGTGACGATTTACGTAGCCTATCACGGCTAGATTTCCAAAGTCAGCCATGATAGGCTACATAAATCGTCACGTAGCCTATCACGGGTGACTTTGAAAAAAAAAAAGCGCGTACGCAAATGGCGGCTCACATGGGGCGCCGCCATTTGCGTTCCTTATTTTGGCATGTCTAGTCTACGTAAAGATTTACGTAGAATACGGTGAAAATAAGGGAACGCTATTTGCGTTGCCCTTATTTTCGCCGTAGTCTACATAAATCTTTACGTAGACTAGACGTGCCAAAATAAGGAATGCAAATGGCGGTCCCCATGGGAGCCGCCATTTGCGTACGCGCTTTTTTTTTTCAAAGTCACCCGTGATAGGCTACATGATGATTTACATAGCCTATCATGGCTGACTTTGGAAATCTAGCCGTGATAGGCTACGTAAATTGTTACGTAGCCTATCACGGGTGTGTGTGTTTTGTTTTGTTTTTTACTTTTTTTCGCGGCTGGGTAGACAGGGCGCTCCTCCCCGGCCTGAATTTCGCCGGCGAGGGATGGGGCGCCTCCCCCCCTCACCTGAACTTCGGGGGGAGAACCGAAGCGCCTCCCCCCCACCGCAAAGCAAGCTGCGGGATGAAGTAAGTCCCTTTCATCCATCCCTAGTCCCAACCCAACTGAGGCCAGTATTGTCAACACAGACTGGCAGCAGCTCTCCGGGGTTTCAGATAGGGATGTCAGAGAATTCCGCCATGGACTCCAGTGAGGCTGGATTTTTTAGAATCCGGCACCCCGGAATCCATGGCAGAACAGCCTCCCCCCTGCCACCCCATGGAATCCCCCCAGGACAGAGCTTACCTGGTGGCGAATGTGGTGGCAGATGCGGTGGCAGATGTGGCTCCAGTGGCGGATGTAGCAGCGGTGCTGACTGGTCTCCCAGACAGCTGCTGCAGGGCTCCTGTGGCCGGAAATGGCGGCCGTCGTAGCAGCCGCCATTTGTGTCCTTGCAGTCAGCCATGATAGGCTACGTATTTACGTAGCCTATCACGGTAAAGGCAGCCATGCAAATGGCATAGCAGCCGCCATTTGCATCACTGTTCTTTGCCGTGATAGGCTACGTAAATACTTACGTAGCCTATAATGGCTGACTGCAAGGCCTCAAATGGTGGCTGCTACGACGGCTGCCATTTGCGGTCACAGCAGCCTGGCCGTGGCTGGAACTCCAGCTGCAGCTGGCCCTGGCCGGCAGCTCCACGGAGCCGCTGTGGAGCAGAGGCGGCCGAGGAGGATTCCGGTGGGAGGGACGGAGTGCCTCCCTGCCATCACGGATTGCCCAGCACAGAGCCAGCTAAGACTTTCCTACATCCCTAGTTTCAGGAAGGATTCTTTCCTAGCCCTCTCTGGAGAAGCCAAGGATTGAACCTGGGACCTTCTACATACAAAGTAGATGTTCTGTCCCTGAGCTAGACATAAAGGATCTGTTTTCCACCCTTTTCTCAAGATGCTACAACAAGAGGCTACTTGTTGGAGTGAATGTGATTTTAAAAAAACAACTCTTTTTTATTACACAACATACTACTGACTCGTATATTTTTTAGTATCAGATACAGAAATAGTATATAAGTTAATGGAAGATGGTACTACCAACACTGTCTCGGAGTGTGGCAGATTGCATGTACATCAAATGTGCCCTTGCAGAACAATCCACATCATTATATTTTAGCTGACAACTGGCTCATCCAGCCCTCACTGTTCTGCCTCTAGGCCTTAGTACAGCAGCCATCATACTCAATAATTGGACAGTCCTTGGCATCATTTCTTTATTTCTGCAGTAACAGAATCTACCACCACTGCTTTCTAATCTTATCCCTCCCTTGTATTGATACTGCATGTTGGTTTGAGGTAATGTTATGTCGGTCCCAAAACATGGAAAATACAAAGTTGACAAGAAAATTCATACTCAATTACGGATGTACGAAAGTCACTTACCTTTAACGAAATTTGATTCACGGTGTGGGGGAGGTGCTCCGTCCCTTCCCCTCCGAAATTCTGGCCAGGGGGGGAGGTGCTCCATCCCTCCCCCCCGAAATTCTGGCTGGGGGGGAGGCGCTCCGTCCCTCCACCCCTGAATCCTGGCCGGCCAGGCCCGCAAATGGCGGCAGCCGTAGCCACCGCCGTTTGCGTCCCTGCAGTCAGCCATGATAGGCTACTATGGATGGGCGAAAGGGACTTACCTGGTCCCGCAGCTTGCTTCGCAGTGGGAGGGAGGCGCTTCGGTTCTCCCCCCAAAGTTCAGGCAAGGGGGGAGAGGCGCCCCGCCTCGCCCGGCTGAAATTCAGGCCAGGGGAGGCGCCCCATCCCTCGCTGCCGAAATTCAGGCCAGGGAGGAGCGCACCATCTACCCGGCCGAGAAAAAAAAGTAAAGTAAAAAAAAACACACACACCCGTGATAGGCTACGTAACGATTTACGTAGCCTATCATGGCTAGATTTCCAAAGTCAGCCGTGATAGGCTACGTAAATCGTCACGTAGCCTATCACGGGTGATTTTGAAAAAAAAAAAGCGCGTACGCAAATGGCGGCGCCCATGGGGTGCCACCGTTTGCGTTCCTTAGTTTGGTACATCTAGTCTACGTAAAGATTTACGTAGACTACGGCGAAAATATGGGAACGCTATTTGCGCCCGTGGGTGCCGCCATTTGTGTACGCGCTTTTTTTTTTCAAAGTCACCCGTGATTGGCTACGTGACGATTTACGTAGCCTATCACAGCTGACTTTGGAAATCTAGCCGTGATAGGCTACGTAAATTGTTACGTAGGCTATCACAGGTGTGTGTTTGTTTGTTTTTACTTTCCTTTAGGGATGGGGGAGAATTTCTCCCCGAAACTTCGGGGGGCCGAGTGCCAACGTATTCAGCCCCCCGAAGTAGTTTCGGGGAGAAATTCTCCGCCCCCCCCACCCACCGCCCCCCCCGGGATGGGACTTACCTTTCCCGAATGTCGCTCCCGGGGGCGGGTCGCAGTGGCGGTTTGGCAGGGCTTTGACAGGGGCAGGGGCGGCAGCCGGTCTTTTGACTGGCTGCCGCCGCCGCCATTCCAAGAAAAGTAAAAAAAAAAAAGCACACCCCCGTGTATGCTCCCCCGTAAAGATTACGTAGACTACGGCGAAAATAAGGGCAACGCTATTTGCGTTGCCCTTATTTTCGCCGTAGTCTACATAAAGTTTTACATAGACTACAGCAACCAAATAAGGAACGCGAATGGCGGCTCCCTATGGGGGTCGCCATTTGCGTACGCGCTTTTTTTTTTTTTAAGTCACCCGTGATAGGCTACGTGACGATTAACGTAGCCTATCACGGCTGACTTTGCAGATCTAGCCGTGATAGGCTACGTAAATCGTCACGTAGCCTATCACGGGGGCGTGTTTTTTTAACTTTTTATTTCGCAGCTGGCCAAGGCGAGGCGCCTCCTCCCCTGCCTGAATTTCGGCCGGGCGAGGCGGGAAGCCTCCCCCCCGGCCTGAATTTCGGCCGGGCAAGGAGGGAAGCCTCCCCCCCGGCCTGAACTTCGGGGGGAGCAGCGAAGCGCCTCCCCCCCACTGCGAAGCAAGCTGCGAGACCAGGTAAGTGACTTTCGTGCACCCTTTTATATTTTGCAATGGCGGCGGCGGCAGCCGGTGAGAAGACCAGCCGCCACCGCCCCCGCTGAAACGCCGCCGAAACGCCGTCGGGACCCGCCGCCAAGAGGGACAGTCGCACGAGGTAAGTCCCATCCCGGGGGGGCGGGGGGACGGCGGAGAATTTCACCAACAATTTCGGGGGGCCGAATGCGTTGGCATTCGGCCTCCCGGAGATTTGTGGAGAAATTCTCCACCATCCCTATAGGCTACGTAAATGTTTACATAGCCTATCAGTGCTGAGTAAAAAAAACAAAAGTGCTATTTGCGTTCCCCTTATTTTCGCCGTAGTCTACATAAATGTTTACGTAGACTAAGATGTGCCAAAATAAGGAACGCAAATGGTGAAGCGCATGGGCGCTGCCATTTGCGTATGCGGTTTTTTTTTTTTTTTACTCAGCCGTGATAAGCTACGTAAACATTTACATAGCCTATCACGGTGTTTTTTAAAATTTAGCCCTAATAGGCTACATAAATCTTTACGTAGCCTATCACATTTTGTTGTTGTTGTTGTTTTAAAAAAACTTGGAAATAGCGGCGGCGGCAGCTGGTCGGAAGACCGGCCGCCGCCGCACCGCTGCCACACCGCCGCCATACCGCTGCCGGAGCCGCCGCCGGAGCCACCGCCGGCAGGAAGATTCGCCAAATGTAAGTCCCATCCTGGGGGGGCGGGGGGGCAGACCGTTTCGCCACCGATTTCGGGGGGCCGAATGCGCTGGCATTTGGCCTCTCCGAGATTCGTGGTGAAATTCTCTGACATCCCTATACTCAATTAAAGCAGCATCTGGTGTGTGTTTGATATTCTCTACCCACCTTTTTTTGTTGCTGTCATTTGGAATGGAGGGATATCACACATGCAGTCCTTCTCTCTGCTGAGGACCAGAATTTTGTACTTTTGTTAAGAAACAGAAACTGCTCCAATAAACTCCCCCAAAGAGATTATGGGCAATTTTTATGAAAATGGTTTACATCACAGAAGTACCCCTAGGCAGAAAGCCTATAAAATTTCAGAAGAATAGGTGCAGTGGCTAGAGAATTATGATAAATGAAAAATATTTATCGAAAAGACACAATATCTAAATAAGTCCTACAACATCCAGAATGCTACGAGTTGTAGGACATCTGCCTAACCATGGATAGCATAGCGCACTATGGGAGCAATCCTGTGGCCACTAGACACTAGGGATGGTGGAGAATTTCTCCCCGAAACTTCGGGGGGCTGAGCGCCAACGTGTTCGGCCCCCTGAACAAGTTTCGGGGAGAAATCCTCCGCACCCCCCCGCCCCCCGCACACACCCCCGGGATGGGACTTACCTTTTGCGAATGTCCCTCCCGGTGGCTTGTCCGGCCGGCGGTTTGGCGGGTTTTCGAGCGAGGCGGGAGCGGCAGCTGGTCTTTCGACCAGCTGCCACCGCCGCCATTGTAATGAAAGAAAAAAAAAAAACTTCCCCTGATAGGCTACGTGACGATTCACATAGCCTATCACGGCTAGATCTGCAAAGTCAGCCGTGATAGGCTACGTGAATCGTCACGTAGCCTATCACGGGTGACTTTAAAAAAAAAAAAAGTGTGTACGGATAATGGCGGCCCCCATAGGGAGCCGCCATTCCCGTTCCTTATTTGGTGGCTGTAGTCTACGTAAATGTTTACGTAGACTACGGCGAAAATAAGGGCAACGCAAATAGCGTTGCCCTTATTTAATGACTTTGCAGATCTAGCCGTGATAGGCTACGTGAATCGTCACGTAGCCTATCAGGGGAAGGTTTTTTTTTTTTACTTTCGCGTTCGCGGCCGGGCGAGGCAGGAAGCCTCCCCCCCGGCCTGAATTTCGGCCGGGCAAGGCAGGAAGCCTCCCCCCTGGCCTGAACTTCACGGGGGGAGCAGCGAAGCGCTCCCCCCCACCGCGAACGGCCTTCAACGACAGGTAAGTGACTTTCGTCCACCCCTACTAGACACTGTCTAGAGGGCCATAGGATATCCTTATTTCCGTGAACCGACCTCAGAGCCCATGCTCCAAGGTCGGTTCCCAGAAAACCAACCTCCCCCCTCATCCGTGCTGCCTCAGAGGCAGCATGGAGAAGCCCCATCCTCTGCACTTGCAAGAGGAGCACAGAGCGACTGAAAAGGGGCAGGGCCAGGTGGCATTTTGGGGTGGGGACAGTGGAGCTGTGCGTATGACACATCCAATGTGTCGTATGGCAACTTCCTCTCCCAGTCGCCCCCCCCCCCGCTGCTAGAAAGCCGCAGTCGGCTGTCTAGCAGAAAAAGCAGGGCAGGAGAGGCGTGATCCCCCTGTGCTTCTCCTTCCTTGCTTTGGATAGGCGGTCGCCTCGGAGTTCGGAGGATTGCGCATTATGTAGATTAAAGGTAAGGCTTGACTTATGAACTTTCCTTATGTTATTTCCCTGTCTTTTTTGCTCACTTTATTCAACTGCCTTTTAAGATGTAATAACCATGATTTGGGAGGGGAAATGAATGCTAGAAATACAGAGAATTGCTCAAGTGTGTTATGGACTGAATATATATATATATATATATATATATAATGATTATTCATTTTAAAAGGAGACAAGTGTGCCTTTCAAGGACAAATAAATGCTAAAATCAATAGGGCAGTAACTCATAAACAAGAGGCCATAAGTTTTGTCAGGGATGAGTTTATAAGCACTTGTTTACAGAAAAGCTAGTCACCTTCCGAAGCAAAATTTCAAAGGTTGAAAAGAAAAAAAAAGATCTGTTGCTCTCACCTGAGCTTGTAGGCACAGTGCAGTGTTAAAATGTGTCCCTCTTTCTAGGTGGAGCATATCTTGGACAGAATCAAGCCAAAGTTAAGCACTTTACTGCACCATCCTATATATATATATATATATATATATATATATATATATCTACTCTAACAGAGTTCAAGGGGGCTTACTCCCAAGTAAATAGGGAAAGGATTGCAGCCTTAAAATCCCTTTGATTTTAATGGGATATTCAAATATGTGCACCAGGGGTTTGTTGGCCTCAATAAAGATTTTTCTCTGCTCATATATGTTAAATTAGCACAATAAAGCTAGACACATTATGTGTTTTAATACCAATGGGTTACTCGAGTTTAAGTAATGCTGAACTGGGGGGGGGGGAGGATTCAAGGCTATAGGTTGTATTTACATGAAATTGGTTTCAGAATAGGAGGTGTTACTTCCAGGAATCCTTGAACAACTGCACCATCCATTTAGGAATTAAGTATAACTCTGTCTCCCACCCGCAACACACCATATTTTTCTTCCAAGATCCCCTTGAACAGAGACAATGGTTTCCTGTCCCTCTCCTACTATAGATGCGAATGGTCACTGTGCTTGTTTTGCATGCTTTTGAGCTTTGATTGAATGGTCACAGACTGCACTATTTGGATCTCTTTGCCATTTTGACCAAACTGTTTACAATATCCCCCTCTACATATATACACACTTATCAATTTATACACACTTATCAACACTTACCTACACTCACGGTATCTTCATGAGTCTGATGAAGTGGGGTCTAGTCCAGGAATGTAGGACCTCAGGCCTGGGGGCCAAATCCAGTCCTCTGAGGGTCTCAGTTCAGCCCTTGGGATTCCCCAGGCCATGCCACTTTACCTTGCCCCACCCCTTTCCTCCTAACTACCAATCATTTGGTGGTTTCACAGCTTTTGTGCAGTTCCCCCCTCCCCATTCTAAATGGTTGAAATGCCTCTCCTAAGGCTTAGTTACTGTCAGTAGGAATTTTAAGTTACTGTATGCTGGTGTAACACTTTTTCTTCAGGTTCTCTAAAGGGACTCACAGCAAAGGCATTGTACAGGGACAATTAACATATATCATTTTGATTTCTTAATTAAAAACAATAATAATGCACATGTAATAATTTTACATGCAACACAATTCACTTATCACCAAAACAATCAAACAGAGCAAGCCCTCCCAAAGTTCTGTCTTTCAGCTTGAGTCCACCTCTGGAGTGCAGCCCCCAAGAGCTTCTTCAAAATGGAATTTGGCCCTGAAAGGAAACCTGATCTAGTCTGTGAAAACATGTTCCATAATAAAATGCAAAGAGGGGTAGAACTATCTATGCTGAATTGAGTACCTTGGAACACATCCATGGTGCTAAATGGAGGAAAGTCCACATACTTATTTTTGTATTTATTTAAAAGGCTAAAGAGCTGCCTTTTAGGATTAAGCCTCCCAGCATGACATGTAACAAGAAAACTTAAAACAGAATAAAGTCAAGGAGAAGAAGAATAAGATTTTTTTTAAAAAAAATTTAACCATTAAAGTCAGATAGCACAATATGCACAATGGCCCCAGTAAAGTGCTAACTCGAATACAGGCCAAGATAAGGAGGTGAGGCTTTGGGGCTCTTGAAGGCCAGTGGTATGTCCAACAGCCAAATTGCTCTCACAGGCAAGTACACAAATAATGTCTCCAATGCTGATCTTAGGGAAGTTGTGGGCAAAGACAGTCCAAGGGGCAACCTACATTACAACTTTAAACTGGTTTCAAACCGGTTTATCTAAAGGGATCCTGCAGTTTCATGAGGGTACTGAGAATTCTTTGCTGGAGACCCCTGACCCCTGCCCAAGCAAACCTCTTCCTAGAGCTACAATTCCCAGAATTCCTGTATTTGGTAGTCGTAATCACTAAAAACAGGTTTGAAACCAGTTTAAAGTTATAATGTAGATTGCTCCCAAGTTACCTGGACCAAAACTATTTAGAGCTTTGAAAGCTATTACCAGCACTGTAAATGTGTATAGGTGTCCCATGATCTGACCACCTAGCATCTACCAGGACTCAAAATGGCCACATTTTGAAGTTTCCAAACCATCTTTAAAGGCAGCCCCACACAGTGGGCATTACAGTAATGCAGCCTAGCTGTCATTATAGCATGGATAACTGAAGCAAGGCCCATCTCGCAGTTGGTGTACCAGAGCTGAGCTTGTAAAAAGCTCTCCTGGCCACTGCCACCACCTTAGCATCCACAGTTAGTTCCAGGTCCAGGAGAACTCCCAAATTGCGTATCTGGTCTCTCAGGGGAAGTGCAACCCTCTCTCGGACCAGTTGCAACTAGGGATGGAAGAAAGGGACTTACCTTGTCCCACAGCTTGCTTCGCAGTGGGGGGGAGGTGCTTCGGTTCTCCCCCCGAAGTTCAGGTGAGGGGGGGAGGCGCCCTGCCTCACCCGGCCGAAATTCAGGCCAGGGGGGGAGGTGCCCCATCCCTTGCTGGCGAAATTCAGGCCGGGGAGGAGCGCCCCATCTCCCCAGCCGCGAAAAAAAGTAAAAAAAAACAAAAAACACACACCCGTGATAGGCTACGTAACAATTTGCATAGCCTCTCAAGGATAGATTTCCAAAGTCAGCCATAATAGGCTACGTAAATCATCACAAAGCCTATCACGGGTGACTTTGGGGGGGGAAGCGCGTACACAAATGGCGGCGCCCCATGGGCGCCGCCATTTGCGTTCCTTATTTTGGCACGTCTAGTCTACGTAAAGATTTATGTAGACTACAGCGAAAATAAGGGCAACGCAAATAGCGTTTCCTTATTTTCGCCGTAGTCTATGTAAATCTTTACGTAGACTACCCCTGTCCAAATAAGGAATACAAATGGCGGCGCCCATGGGGCGCCGCCATTTGCGTACGTGCCTTTTTTTTTCCCAAAGTCACCCATGATAGGCTACATGACGATTTACATAGCCTATCACGGCTGACTTTGGAAATCTAGCCATGATAGGCTACGTAAATCGTCACGTAGCCTATCACGGGTGTTTGTTTGTTTGTTTTACTGTACTTTTTTATTTTGTAATGGCGGTGGCGGCGGACGGTTGGGAGACTGGCCACCGTCCCCACCCCTGTCGAAACACCGCCGAAACACCGCCGGGACCCGCCGCAGAGAGGGACATTCGCCGAAGGTAAGTCCCATCCCGGGGGGGTGGGGGGCCGGCGGAGAATTTCCCCAACACTTTTGGGGGGCCGAATGCGTCGGCACTTGGCCTCCCGAAGATTCATGGAGAAATTCTCCGCCATCCCTAGTTGCAACCCTCTATTCAGAGTAGCTATAGGACCACCATCTTGTCTGACTCTGAATTAAGGTTCAGCTTGTTCACCCTCATCCATCCAAATCTGACTCCAGACACGAATTGATAAATGAAAATAAAATGAAATATTCCCCTACTGTTGCTATTGGATAACAAGGGATGGTGCAGGAGCCCAATTCTGTCCAGGAATCCAGCGGAACCCACCCCGCCCCCGCCCACAACCCCAAGCCCTGCTCACCAAGCCCCTGCTCCCGCTCACCCCCTGCCAGTGCTCAACAAATGGCCCACACTCACTCTGGGGGCCTCATCAAGCTCTGAGGATGCCATTTAAAAAAATAAAATGGTGATCGCAAAAATGCACATTTTTGCACATACACAAATATGTGCATTCGCAAAAATGTGCATTTTTGTGCATTCTCACATATGCAGGTTTTTGCGATCACCATTTTATTTTTCAAAACCTGACAACTGCGGAGCTTGATGAGGCCATCGGGGTGAGTGTGGGCTGCTCACTGAGCATGGGTGGGGCTCAAGCCCAGTCCAGGGACCAGAAAGCAGGGGCAAGGGCTGGGCAGGCACCTGGAGAATATAGACAGGGGTGGGTTCACACATCCCTATGGATAACACATCCTCCAGGGATATGCAACCTGGTGCTTTCCAGATGTTTTGGACTACAACTCCCATAATCTCTGACCATTGGCTATGCTGACTGGGGCTTAGGGGAGGTAGTCCAAAACATCTGGATGATGCCAGATTGCCCACCCTGGATATACACTGATGGGGACTTGATAGTAGCCTGTATGTAAAAGCAGAGAATATCTTCCAATGCAGGAAGCTTGAGGCCTACTAAAGTAGATTTCGGGGAACTTCAGAGTAACTGCATTCTGCTATAATCGAGCATTAAACAGTTCTTGGAGCCATGCTGTATTATTTCAAATGAAGCAGCAATAATGGAAGAAAGTTCCATAATTAAAGTGCAGTGGCTGCAGAGCTTTTGCAGGAAGCTTCAGAGAGAACCATTCATTGCAGTTTTAAGCCTGCCTTTTGGCCAAAAAAGGATGTCGATTTGTACCGACAAGTGCAATTGAATTGGATCCAGGATGGTGGCAATCACAATTAAAGTAAAATAGAGGCTGATACAAGGAGTGATGTCCAGGCACACAGGGAAGAAAAATTGCCTACGGCACCAGTTCTCTTTCCTCAGACTCCCTCTTGACTTTGCTCCTAAGTATTAGGCCATAATTCCATTCAGATTATCTCATACAAATTCACTGGGTTGAAGCAAGAGCTGTTAATGCTCTATTGCTTTATGCTCGGTGAAGGCTTTCACATACGATGATGTTGCTCAGCTTCTAAACTATTTGAATATTGGGTGGGAGTAAACAATCAGCTACCTAAAGGCCAGAAAAGGATATCTGTTTCCCAAACAGTTCTCTTATTCCTTCTTCCTGCTCCACCCAACTTTCTTATCCTTTTCTGCACCTTTGCCCTTCAAATCCTGACCTGAACTCATTGAATCAATTCCTCCCAAGTTACGAGGCCACATTCTCTTGTTTTGCATCCACCAGTGTGAGATAATTTTGCAACAGTGACAGAGCTTCCTTCCTCTCATTTAAAATCACCTCCCACTTTTTCCACCTATACTTGGCAGATAAAAGCACATAATGGATAGAAGAGGAAAAGGCCACTCCACCCACTGGCCAAACAGGATATCGTCCTTGTAGCTGGAGCATAGCAGTCAGCCACCAGCTTCCACGGTCAGTTCTTCCAAATGACATTTCCTCCCTCACTCCTGTAAATACGATATATGTCTGGTACACTTGCATAGGCTACTTCAGCCTTTAGCAAGAGAGTTACCTGTTATTTTAGTTAATCCTGAAGACAGAAGATGTTCATAAGAATACATGGTACCAGCAATGCACTGGCTAGGGATGGATGGACCCACCCCTGTCCAGTTTCAGCAGGTACCCGCTGAAGTGCTGCCCCCACTAAAGCCCCCACGAGCTTGCCAAGCCATGTGCACTCACCCTCGCCCTGTCCATGAGCACCAGCCATTTTCCCGAGCTTGTTTTTACAGGAAAAAGGAGGTCTTTAAGAATGTGCATATTTAAATATGTGCAAATTCAGGCTCGGAAAGGTTGATTTGTGTAATGTTAGAGGTGTAAATGGGCCATTTATGCCTCTAATATTGCACAAATCAGCCTTTCCCAGCCCTTATTTGATCATATTTAAATATACACATTTTTAAAGACTTCCTATCTTCAGAAAAACAAGCCAGGAAAATGGTGGGTGCTCACAGACAGGTTCAGGTGAGTTCAGGAAATGTCCAGAAGCGCGAGCAGGGGCTGAGTGAGTCCAGAGGCTTGGTGGGTGCAGTCCGAGGACACGGGTGTGGGGGGGAGCCTGACGGACTCCTGGACCCAGTTGGGCATCCGTGCCAACCCTAACACTAGCTGTTCTCAATCATTCCAAAGTGTTCTGTGTTAATGTTGTGAAGCTGAGATGAGTTGTAGTCAAATGTCCCATCCAGTCCCCAACATAAGAAAAGCAAATCTCAGCAATTTGTTTTGAGGGTAGGCCAGTTTGGGTCTATGTGTGGTGGCCAGGGTAGCTTTCCTATCACACTCAAAGAATCCTTCTAGAAGGTATGGCCTCCATCCCCACAACATCTCGGCAAGGTACATAAGATAGAAAAAACAATGGTTCTTTCTGCCAATATCTCCTTCTTTCTACAATGTTTCTTTAGTAGAGATGGGAGAATTTACCCATTGTTAGTTACTGCAAACTTACCGAATTTTGAACCACTATGTGAAACAAAACTCAGTTATCCTTCAGTATTCATACTTCTCAGACTTTTTAGATGAACTTCTCCAGTCAAAACCTGCATACAATATATTAGGGAAAATAACATTCAAAATTAGGGATGTACGAAAGGTACTTACCTTTCGCAGATTATGTTTATGGTTGGGGGGGAGGCATTCCGTTCCTCCCCCCAGAATCATCTCGGGGGGGAGGCGCTCCGTTCCTCCCCCCCCACAGAATCCTGGCCAGCCGGCTGTGCTCCACAGTGATTCTGCAGAGCCGCTGGCCGGCTCCGCCAGCAGCCGGACATCCAGCTGATGGCTAGCAGGTAGGGATGTCAGAGAATTTCTCCACAAATCTCCGGGAGGCCGAATGCCAACGCATTCGGCCCCCCCAAAATTGGTGGGGAAATTCTCCAACACCCCCCGCCCCCCCCCGGGATGGGACTTACCTCATGCGAATGTCCCTCTCAGCGGCGGGTCCCAGCGGCGGTTTGGCGGTGGTTCGGCAGCGGTTCGTGGTGGTTCAGCGGTGGTGCGGCGGCGGCGGCGGCCGGTCTTCTGACCGGCTGCCGCCACCGCCATTTCCCAGTAAAGTAAAAAAAAAAGTGATAGGCTACGTAAAGATTTACGTAGCCTATCATGGCTAGATTTTCACAGTCAGCCGTGATAGGCTACATAAATCTTTACGTAGCCTATCACTGCTGACTTTGAAAAAAAAAAGTGCGTACGCAAATGGGTGCCGCCATTTGCGTACACACTTTTTTTTTTCAAAGTTAGCTGTGATAGGCTACGTAAAGATTTACGTAGCCTAACACGGCTGACTTTGAAAATCTAGCCGTGATAGGCTACATAAATCTTTACGTAGCCTATCACGTTTTTTGGGGGGGTTGTACATAATTTTCTTCTTTCATGGCCAGAGAGGCGGGGCACTCCCCCCCGGCCAGAATTTCAGCGGGGAGGGATGGGGCGCCTCCCCCCTGGCCAGAATTTTGAGGGGAGGGATGGGGTGCCTCCCCACCCACCAAGAATTTCAGGGGGAGAAACGGAGCACCTCCCCCCCCACCGAAAACAGCTGCAGGACCAGGTAAGGGACTTTCATCCATCCCTACTAGCAGGGACGCAAATGGCGGCGGCCGTAGCCGCCACCGTTTGCGTCCCTGCAGTCAGCCGTGATAGACTATGTAAATGTTTACATAGCCTATCACGGCTGACTTTAAAAAAAAAAATGCACGTACACAAATGGCGGCGGCCATGGCCGCCACCATTTGCATTCCTTATTTTGGCACGTCTTAGTCTACGTAAACATTTACGTAGACTAAGACGGCGAAAATAAGGGGAACGCAAATACCATAGCATCTACGCTATTTGCGTTCCCCTTATTTTCGCCGTCTTAGTCTACATAAATGTTTATGTAGACTAAGACGTGCCAAAATAAGGAATGCAAATGGTGGCGGCTGTGGCCGCCGCCATTTGCGTACATGCATTTTTTGTGTGTGTTTTTTTAAAAAGTCAGCCGTGATAGGCTACATAAAGATTTACATAGCCTATCAAGTTTTTTTAAAAAAACCTAGCGGTGATAGGCTACGTAAATCTTCACGTAGCCTATCACGTTTTTTTTTAAAAAAAAAAAACTGGAAATGGCGGCGGCGGAAGACCGACCGCCGCAGAAGACCAGCCGCCGCAGCCGCCGCCACCGAACCGCTGCCGGAGCCGCCGCCGGAGCCGCTGCCGCCAGGAAGATCTGCCCAAGGTAAGTCTCGTCCTGGGGGGGCAGGGGGGCGGGCCATTCCGCGTCCGATTTCAGGGGGCCGAATGCACTGGCATTCAGCCTCCCTGATATCCGTGGTGGAATTTTCGTATATCCCTATTCAAAATACATTACATCAGGTAAATTGCTTGCAAAAAATGTGCATATTGGGCAAAAATTCCTACAGAAATGCATCTGTTAGGAGAAATGTGAATAAAATAGGGATGTCAGAGAATTTCTCCACGAATCTCAGGGAGGCCGAATGCCAGTGCATTCGGCCCCCTGAAATTGGTTGAGAAACGGTCTGCCCCCCCGCCCCCCCCAGGATGGGACATACCTTGCTCGAATGTCCCTGGCGGCAGCGGCTCCATTTCAAAGTAAAAAACACACACACACAAAAAAAGTGATTGGCTACGTAAAGATTTAAGTAGCCTATCACGGCTAGATTTTAAAAAAACACCGTGATAGGCTATGTAAATGTTTACATAGCCTATCACAGCTGACTTTGAAAAAAAATAAGTGCGTACGCAAATGGCGGCACCCATGGGCACCGTCATTTGTGTTCCTTATTTTGGCACGTGTCATCTACGTAAACATTTACGTAGACTACGGCGAAAATAAGGGGAACGCAAATAGCGTTGCCCTTATTTTTTCCGTAGTCGACGTAAATGTTTA
Source organism: Heloderma suspectum (assembly GCF_057233095.1). Taxonomy (NCBI): domain Eukaryota; kingdom Metazoa; phylum Chordata; class Lepidosauria; order Squamata; family Helodermatidae; genus Heloderma; species Heloderma suspectum. The sequence continues at coordinate 180,415,712 of NC_139461.1, forward strand.
CATAGACTACACGTGCCAAAATAAGGAATGCAAATGGCGGCACCCATGGGCACCGCCATTTGCTTACGTTTTTTTTTTTTAAAGTCAGCCGTGAGAGGCTACATAAACATTTACGTAGCCTATCATGGCTGACTGCAGGGACGCAAACAGCGGTGACTACAGCCACCGCCATTTGCGTCCCAGCAGAAGATGAGGTTTCACGGCCGGAGGGACAGGGCGCCTCCCCCCCGGCCAGAATTTTGGCAGGGAGGGACGGGGCGCCTCCCCCTGGCCAGAATTTCGGGAGGAGGGATGGAACGCCTCCCCCCCACTGCGAAGTAAGCATCGGGATCAGGTAAGGGACTTTCGTCCATCCCTAGAACAAAAATGCTTATGGACATTCAGGAAGACAAACTGAACTTAAGACTGGAGTAATTCTCAAAGTTGGAGATGAACCAACTTTAAGACTGTAAAAATGAGGAACTGAGAAAAACCAAAGTTATCTTTTGTCCATGCCCATCCCATACATGCTTCATAAAGAGAAGAGCCAAGGTATTATAGTCTGCAACATTTCAAAAGTGAAAATAATGATATGAAGACAACAACTATATGCAGAATGAAGTGCACTCAAGCCCATTAATGTCAGCGGGCTTCAATGTGCCTAAGTCTCTATTGATTGGGCTTCATACCTGGAATTGTATGCACAATTGCATTTGGAAGTAGGTCCCACTTAACTCAGCGGGACTTATTTACTATTATAAAATGGTGTTATATCTAGGGATGTACGGATTCCCCACTGTCGGTTTTAGGGGGAAATCTGCGGGGAGGGGGAGGTGATCCATTCCTCCCCCCAGAATCCTTGCGGAGCGGCTCCACTCTGCAAGGATTCCGCAGAGCCGAGGGCCATCCCGTTCTGCTGTCCGCATGTCCCGGATTCCCCTGAGGTTTTGGGGGGCTCCCCAAACTTATGTAAATAATTCCATAAGTACAGCTGAAAAATCATTTTCGTGCGCCCACCATTGGTCTCCGTAAGCCTATTTATTTTCGTAAAAAGGGTAAAGCCATTCACATTCTTCTTCCTCCATTATGGATTTCTTTTCACAATTATTTTCGTAAAGTCCACTGTTCAGTGGACAAAAAAAAAAAAAAAAGGGTCCACATGAGTTCCGGTCCTGGTCGACCGGGCCGCCCTGTTCTGAGGAGGATTCTGCTGACTGGATTTGTCAGAATTCAATACCATTTAAAATTCGGGCAGAATTCTCTGACATCCCAAGTTTTACCTATTTTATATTGTATTCATTTATGCCACAACATCCTGTCCCACACTGATATAAAAGCAAAGAGGGAGTTAAGGATATACTAAAAAAACATAATTGTAGTATACATTATCAACAGTACCAGCCTGACCTCACCATGTGCAGCACCTGTGATAGTGGCAGGCTGTGTACTACTCATTGTCCAATAATGTCCATGTGCATGAATTTGTATGGATGTGCACTAGATCCATGATGCATCCCCTTCCACAGCAGAGAGATTTAACTTCCTGGAGGGGAGACCTGAAAGAAGGAACATATCAAGAATTGAAAATGTAGGCAACTCACAACAATGAAATGTAGAACTTTGTAGCCAACTTTGACCCTTATTCAGTGCTTGAAAAACGGCCCAATTCTGTTTGGGCTGATTCAGAGGCAGTCCACTTCCTGACGAATGCCAGTCGAAATTAGGGATGGCACATGTGCCCAATTCCATCTGAGAATCTGGCAGAGCCCCCACCCTGCCCATATCCCCAAGCCCCGCTGGCCAAGCCCCTGCCCCCATTCACCCCCTGCCTGCTTTTAGCGAGCAGCCGGCACTCACCCCAGTGGCCTCGTCAAGCTCCGCACTCACCTTTTTTTTTGCAAAATAAAATGGCGATTGCAAAAATGTGCATATTTGCATCTGCACGAAAATGCACTTTTTGCAATTGCGCAAATATGGGCATTCACAAAAATGCACATTTTTGCACATATGCAAATATGCATTTTTGCAAATATGTGCATTTTTGTGGTCGCCATTTTATTTTGCAGAAAACAGCAACCACGGAGCTTGGTGAGACTGCTGGGGTAATTGCGGGCTGCTCACCAAGCATGGGAGGGGCGCGAGCGTGGTCTGGGGACCAGGGACCAGGGATAGATGGGAGTGGGTTCGCATATCCCTAGTTGAGATTCAGAATCCCCATTGACTATCATAGAAAAAAGTAACAAAAACCAACCAACTCTAAACTTTTGTCTGTTTGCCATACGTGAAATTTATGACATTTGCAAGCATAGTAGACCAGTAGAAGGGGACTATGCCTGCCAAATGTCAGAAAAATACATGCAGTTGGTTTTGTGCAGTGCACCTTTATATTCTGATATTATTATTTTTTAAGGGAACTGCTGATAACTTCTGTTATTATTTCTGGGCAGAATTGAATGAAATTTGTGGGGATAGTTGCCCCTTCTGATGGAATCAATCTTGCCAAATTTCAGATGAATGGGTGCAGGGATTTATATACAAGAGCAGCGTATACATCAGTCTGACATCAGTCCCTGGGAAAATTGTGGAGCAGATTATAAAGCAATCAGTCTGTAAGCACCTTGAAAACAATGCAGTGATTACTTGAAGCCAACACAGATTTGTCAAGAACAAATTCTGCCAGACGAATCTGATCCCATTTTTGGATCAGGTAACCTCCCTTTGTGGACTGTGGGAATGCTGTGGACATAATAAAGCTCAACTTCAGCAAAGCTTTCGACAAAGTGCCCCATGATATCCTGATGAGAAAACTAGCTCAAAGTGAGCTAGATGAAACAACGATCCAGTGGATCCACAGTTGGCTACAGAATCGGACTCAAAGAGTGCTTCTCAGTGGGATCTTCTCAAACTGGGGAAAGGTAATGAGCAGGGTACCGCAGGGCTCAGTCCTGGGCCCAGTGTTCTGCAACATTTTTATTAATGACTTGGATGAGGAGGTGCAAGGAATGCTGATCAAATTTGTAGATGACATAAAATAGGGCGGGTTAGCTATTACTTTGGAAGACAGACACAAAATTCAAAGTGATCTTGATAGATTGGAGCGCTGGGCAGAAAACAACAGAATAACATTTAATAGGGACAAATGCCAAGTTCTGCACCTCAGAAAAAGAAACCAAATGCACAGTTACAAGATGGGCGAAACTTGGCTCAACAATACTACAAGCGAGAAGGATCTTGGAATTGTTCTAGATTGCAAGCTGAAGATGAGCCAACAAGGTGATGTGGCTGCAAAAAAGGCAAATGCTCTTTGGGGCTGCATTAATAGAAGCATAGGTTTCAAATCCCAGGAAGTTCTAGTTCCCCTCTACTCAGCACTGGTTAGGCCTCATCTGGAGTACTTTGTCCAGTTCTGGGCACCACATTTTAAGAAGGATGCAGACAAACTAGAGAGAGTTCAGAGGAGGGCAACGAAGATGATCAGGGGACTGGAAACAAAGAGCTGGGCATGTTTAGCCTTGAGAAGAGAAGACTGAGGGGAGAGATGATAGTTCTGTTCAAGTACTGAAAGGTTGTCACAGAAAGGAAGGCCAGGATCTCTTCTCAATCATCCCAGAGTGCAGGACATGGAATCATGGGCTCAAGTTTCCAGAAGCCAGTTTCCAGCTGAACATCAGGAAAAACTTCCTGACTCTTAGAGCAATGCAACAATGGAACCAATTGCCTAGGGAGGTGGTGGAATCTCCCAGACTGGAGGCATTTAAGACAAGGCTGGACAGCCATCTGTCAGGGATGCTCTGACTTGGATCTCAGCATTGAGCAGGGGGTTGGACTCAATGGTCTTGAAGGCAGCTTCCAACCCTACTATTCTATGATTCTATACATTTTGAGGATATAAAAAGAAAGTGTGCTTAATATTCCTTATGGACAATTCTTCTGAAAATTACAGACATCCTAGAGATGGCTTGCAATGTAAAACACCTGTAAGACAGCTGCAGTGTTTCAGAAGGATAGATGAAGTGCTTTATGTTGAAGGGGAGTCCTCAAATTGAGCATATGTGATTTGCTTCCTCTTCCTTCTCCCTGTAGTTATTGATAAGCAGTTCGTATGAAAATGGAACACATCACAGAGGTTGGGGCTGTGCACAAATGTCCTCCTGAAATTCTCCACCCTACTTGTGGGCAGAGAAATATGGGGGGCCAATTTCACCGAATTTCTCCCAGGGGAGGAGACATTCACAATAGTTTCTCCCAGGCAGGGCTCCCAACTGGCAGAGCTTGCAGCACAACTTCTTTCTTTTTTATTAAGGGGTTTGAGGGTTTTCGTACTGAAACAGCATTAACTGTCTTGGCAGGCTGGCCCCAGTTTGCATCCATCACAATGCAGGTGGGAGCAGTGTTCTGTCCAGCTCCAGGGATGAGGTGGTGTTAGTGCTCTGCCAAAATCTGTCCTCCAATCTCCTGAAAGTTTTTTCGCCTCATGAAAGAGGCTTCCATTGTTCTGCCTCATTCAGGGTGCTTTATAATTAGAGATGGCGGAGAATTCCGCCATGGATCTCGTTGAGGCCGAATGCCAGTGCATTCGCCCCCCTGAAATCCTTGGCAGAATGAAGCCCCCCCACCCCACAAAATGGGCCTGGAACGGAGCACCTACCTGCTGCCATCTGCGCTGCATAGCGAATGGCGGCTGCGTCCGCGACCGCCATTCGCTTCGTCCATATCGCCGTGATAGGCTAAGTAAATACTTACGTAGCCCATCACGGCTAATGCAGGAATGCCATTTGCGCCCCTCTTTTTTGCCATAAGAGGCTATGTAAATATTTACATAGCCTATCATAGCGAAAAAAAAGGGGAACGCAAATGGCGGCCAGCGTAGCCGCTGCCATTTGCATTCGTTGTTTAATGTTTTTTTTCATGATAGGCTACGTAAATATTTACGTAGCCTATCACTGCAAAAAAGGGAACACAAATTCCCTTTTTACGTAGGTTTACATAATGATAGATTTACGTAGCCTATCAAGGCAAAAAAAAGGGACACAAATGGCAGTGGCTACAGCGGCTGCCATTTGCGTCCCTGTGCAGTCTAGCAGCAGCTGGATGTCACTGCGGGTGGCCCCAGCCAGCGGCTCCATGGAGTCGCCACAGAGCAGAGCTGGCTGGCGAGGAATTCGGGGGGAGGGACGAAGCACCTTGCCCCCACCGTGGATGTCACGAAACGAAACAGGTAAGTTGTTTCATACATCCCAGCTGCAACCATCCTTAACACTGCAAGATACTACTGATACAGGAGTTGCCTCTCAGTAGGAATGTCAGAGAATTCTGCCACGGATCTTGGTGAGTCCGAATGCCGGTGCATTTGGCCCCCAAACTCTGTGGCGGAACAGCTTGCCACCCTCCGCCCCCCTGCAGATCTCCCCCGGGACGAGACTTACCTGTGGCGGATCTTCCGGGCAGCGGCAGCTGCGGCGGTAGCCACAGCGGCTGGTCTTCTGACCAGCTGCCGCCGCCACCACCATTTCCAGTGTTGAGAAAAAAAAAAAGACGTGATAGGCTACGTAAAGATTTATGTAGCCTATCATGGCTAGGTTTTTTTTAAAAAAATGACGTGATAGGTTACGTAAATCTTTATGTAGCCTATCATGTCTGACTTAAAAAAAAGACAACGCACGTACGCAAGTGGTGGCGGCTACGGCTGCCGCCATTTGTGTTCCTTATTTTGGGCTGTCTTAATCTACGTAAATATTTACGTAGACTAAGATGGAGAAAATAAGGAGGAACGCAAATAGCGTCCGCTACACTATTTGCGTTCCCCTTATTTTCCCCGTTTTAGTCTACGTAAATATTTATGTAGACTAAGACGGCCCAAAATAAGGAACGCAAATGGCGGTGGCCGTAGCCGCTGCCCTTTGCGTACGCGTGTTTGTTTGTTTTTTTAAAGTCAGACGTGATAGGCTACGTAAAGATTTACGTAGCCTATCACGGCTGACTACAGGGACGCAAACGGCAGCGGCTACGGCCTCTGCCATTTGCGTCCCTGCCAGCCAGTGGCCGGATGTCCGGCTGCTGGCGGAGCCGGCCGGTGGCTCTGTGGAATCCCCGCGGAGCGAACCGGCCGGCCAGGATTCTGGGGGGAGGGACGGAGCACTTCCCCCCCCCCAGAAGAACCTGGCAGAGCCAGGTAAGGGCAATTTCATACATCCCTACCTCTCAGCTCTTGCTGCCTTGAACTAGGGCAAGCCATACTTGGCCATGAGTTGGAGGTAGTTTAAGAGCGTCCCCCTTCCTACTAGCCACACCCCTTCATGTATTGAGGGAGTCCTTCCTGAGTCATTGCCACTTGAGCCCCATAACTCCAGGTGTATTTATTTATTTATTTGTGATATTTATATACCGCTAAATATAATAACACCCCTAAGCATTTGACATATAAATATTAAAATTACCTTTAAAATACAATGTTAAAAACAATTCCAAATTACAATAAGAGTAAGCATGGACAAACTCACCTGAGTCTGCCCTGTGACCTGCTCACTGGATCTCTGCCACTGCCCGCCCCTTCTTGCACTGGGAAGCGAGCCAGCTGGTGGTTGATTTATTAATTTGTTGATTGATTCATTTCATTTCTATATCGCCCAGTAGCCAAAGCTCTCTGGGCGGTTCACAAAAATTAAAACCACAGAGTACAACATAAAACAATATAAAACATAAAAGCTTCAAACCACAATATAACCAGAATAAAACCTAGCAGCAATGCAGAGATTTAAAATACAGATTTAAAACACCAGAGCTAAGATTAAGAAGCTAAAATGCTAAAATACTGGGAGAATAAAAAGGTCTTCACCTAGCGCCAGAAAGAGAACAATGTAGGCACCAGGTGAATGTCTCTAGGGAGCTCAGGAGCTCATTCAACAGCTGGGGAACCACAACAGAAAAGGCCTTCTTACTGGTAGCCACCTAATGCAGTTTTCTGAGCAGTTCAGCTGTAAGAAGCTCTATATTTAAATTAATCACTTAGGGCAGCTGACAAATTGCATTCTAGAGCAAAATTGGGATCAAAGATGTTCAGGATTCCCCTACCCACTTCATTTATTTATTTATATCCCACTTTTTTCCTCTTTAAGGAATCCAAGGCAGTGTACATAATCTTCCTCCTCCTCCATTTTATCCTCACAACAACAACCCTGAGAGGTGGGTTGGGCTGAGAGTCTGTGCCTGGCCCAAAGCCACCCAGTGTGCTTCCATGGCCAAGTAGGGACTAGAACCTGGATCTCCCAACTCTCAGTCCAACACTCTAGCCACTACACCACACTGTCTCTCTCTGGCATATACCAATATTTTCACATTTCTTCTGGGGAAAAAACATTCCTGCAATCCCAAACAATTGAGATATTTATTCATGGAGCATTCATCCGAGGTAGATCTGATGTTTTATTTATTTATTTGCTAGGAATTGAGGGATGTATTTATTTATGCAGAACTGAGAGGTAAACAGGCATCTGTATTTTGTTTTCTTGTCTTTCGCTTTTTGGTAGTTCTGATGCATTAGTTAGTTTGGGCAACTCCAGCATTTGAGATCCAAAGTGTGTGTGAAGACACTTACAATGTGTCTGTTTTCTTTGTTGTGGGTAAAATAAATGAAAAGAAAAGAACCCTGGTGGTTCATTCACTCAGATCATGAACAGAAAGATCACAGCTGATGATAAGACGTCCACGGTACATTTCAAAATGCAGGTTTTGCATAATAAACCATTGGTAAACTAAAGTAATCAAGAATATGTTTCAGGACATCATTTAAAGGTCACTTAACAATATGATGTCTAACATCCCTCCACCCCCCACCCCCACCCCCGTGTGTGCTAAAGCAAATGTAGTGGACTCAATGAGGGATGTGTGAAATTTGGTCACTTTATTCCCCCCTTTCTGCACACTGGCATCACAGGTTCAGGATACTTTATTGCAAAAGCTGATATGAGTTTTTGGCACTGAATGTTCAAATCACTGTTACAGTTTGTATGTATATTATTATTCACAATTGGCGTAATAATTGTCCATTATTTTGGGCAATTGGAAGACAGCTAATACTTTGGAAGACAGCAACAAAATTCAAATTGAACTTGATAGACTGGAGTGCTGGGCAAAAAACGGCAGAATGAAATTTAACAGGGATAAATGCCAAGTTCTGCACCTAGGAAAAAGAAACCAAATGCACAGTTACAAGATGGGGGATACATGGCTCAATCACACTACAAGCGAGAAGGATCTTGGAATTGTTGTCGATCACAAGCTGAATATGAGCCAACAAGGTGGTGTGGCTGCAAAAAAGGCAAATGCTCTTTTGGGCTGCATTAATAGAAGCATAGCTTCCAAATCCCAGGAAGTACTAGTTCCCCTCTACTCAGCACTGGTTAGGTTAAGCCTCATCTGGAGTACTGTGTCCAGTTCTGGGCACCACATTTTAAGAAGGATGCAGACAAACTGGAGAGGGTTCAGAGGAGGGCAACAAAGATGATCAGGGGACTGGAAACAAACCCCATGAAGAGAGACTGAAAGAACTGGGCATGTTTAGCCTTGAGAAGTGAAGACTGAGGGGAGATATGATAGCGCTCTTCAAGTACTTGAAAGGTTGTCACAGACAGGAAGGCCAGGATCTCTGCTCGATCATGCCAGAGTGCAGGACATGGAATAATGGTCTCAAGTTACAGGAAGCCAGATTCTGGCTGAACATCAGGAAAAACGTCCTGACTGTAAGAGCAATACGACAATGGAACCAATTCCATAGGGAGGCGGTGGGCTCTCCCACACTGGAGGCCTTCAAGACGAGGCTGGACAGCCATCTGTCAGGGATGCTCTGACTTGGATTCCTGCATTGAGCAGGGGGTTGGATTCGATGGCCTTGTAGGCCCCTTCCAACCCTACTATTCTATGATTCTATGATTACTTCACCTATTCAAAAATAGGGATGTATGCTAAATTCATTTGAGTTTGTTTGTGACCATAACTAGGGATGGACGAAAGTCCCTTACCTGGTCCCACAGCTTGCTTCGCGGTGGGGAGGAGGCGCTCCGTTCCTCCCCCCGAAATTCTTGGTGGGGGGGAGGCGCCCCATCCCTCCCTGATGAAATTCTGGCCGGGGGGGAGGCGCCCCATCCCTCTGGCTGAAATTCTGGCCGGGGGGGAGGCACCCCATCCCTCCAGCCGTGAAACCTCTTCTCCTGCTGGACGCAAATGGCGATGGCCGTAGCTGCCGCCGTTTGCGTCCCTGCAGTCAGCCATGATAGGCTACGTAAATGTTTATGTAGCCTATCACGGCTGACTTTGGGGGGGGGGAAAGCGCGTACGCAAGTAGCGGCGCCCATGGGCACCTCCATTTGCATACATGCTTCCCCCCCAAAGTCAGCTGTGATAGGCTACGTAAACATTTACATAGCCTATCACAGTGTTTTTTGAAAATCTAGCCATGATAGGCTACGTAAATCTTTACGCAGCCTATCACGTTTGTTGTTGTTGTTGTTGTTGTTTTACTTGGAAATGGTGGCGGCGGCGGCCGGTCGGAAGACCAGCCGCCGCCGCCGAACCGCCTCCGGGAGCCGCCACCACCAGGGACATTCGACCAAGGTAAGTCCCATCCCAGGGGGGCTGGGGGGCCAGACCGTTTCTCCACCAATTTTGGGGGGCCGAATGCGCTGGCATTTGGCCTCCCGGAGATTCATGGAGAAATTCTCCGACATCCCTAAAAACCCTGTTTGCACCTCCTGAACACGAACACAAATGTGAGTGCGATCTGCGGTCAAAGCTCATACATTCTTGCTGTTTGCAGGAGAAAAATGTGTTCGAAAAGCGCATGCATTAGAAAAATACACATAAAAATGCGTACTTTTTTTAAGAAGTGTGCACAAACTCACACTAATCAATGGGAGAAAAATTCGTACTTTTGAATGTGCACCCAAGTACTTTGTGACTTTCACACAAAAAGAAGGGGGGAAAGTTCACAATCTGATCTGGACACAACTTGGACTGAGCTTCGAGGTGGAACTTGGAGAACCTCGACAAGCTCGTGTTTTGCTAATTTCCACATCGGTATTCAAAAGCAGAGATATATCCCTCAACAGTCCCATAGTACAGACCCAAATGACTGTGTTTGTCACAATAGTTTGTAGTTACATGAAGAGCTGGGTGCAAATGGCCTCTCGAAATTCTCCACGCTATTCATGGGCAGAGAATTTGGGAGGACAATTTTGCCAGATTTCTCTAGTGGGAGGAGAAATTCTCCCAACAGTTTCTCACGGTAGGTCTCACCACTGGCAGAGGCCATAGCACAGCTTCTTTCTTTTTTCCTAAGTGTGTGTGTGTGAATGTGCAGGCTCATTCCTTTAATGCTAAACCATGGTTTGCCATTATGCATGGAACAAGCCGTCATTTTGCATCACATAACAGAATTTGCTTAATTCCACATTAGCTTAGGAATTTGGTTACCACCATCGCCCTTCCCCACTGTTTAAAGTTATCTTGTTACATAACTGAGCAAGATGCTTCCATTCTCAGGTCCCAGTTGCAGGATAAAGGATAATAAACAGCAGTTATTGATGCAGCAAGAAAGAGGGCTTCTTTAAAGAACATATGAGAACTTTTGGTTCTGCATGATCATCCACAGGATGATAGGCTAGTCTGCAGTCTGATCTTTGACCATGTCAACAAAGGTTCACATGGGAGTATCAATAAATATTGGCCTTTAATAGAAGACATTCCAGTATGTTCACATAAACCTCTCATCACTTTCAAATATACCTAAACGTAAAGGATTGGCATGCCCCTATTAACACCAGTCCCAGAGCATCACCTCAACAGTCAGTTCTAACAGGTGCTATGTTTTCTGTACACATACTCACAAGTGTGAGTCCTTCATCAACCCTGTTGACCACGGGGTATATTTTCTCCACCATTTCTCTACTTGCAGCAGCATTAACGTTGTGTATGCTATAGAATGCCCTTGCAGAAAACATGATGTTCGCAAACTAAAAGCCACCTTAAAAATGTAGAAGTGAACACTTGAATAATTAAAAACAACAGAACAGGCACTCCTTTAGTGGGTCATTTTCAGGAATATGCACACACATCAAAAGACCTTGTCTTTTGGGTCACTGAAAAGCTGCACATACCTAATGACAGACTTTTGCTCTAGAGGTGATGTTCTGGATATTCCAGCTCAAGACTTTGTTACCTCTTGGGCTAAATGAAGAAGAGAGCCAGTGTGATGTAGTGGCAAGAGTGTTGGACTAGGAGCTGGGAGATCTGGGTTCTAGTCCCCACTCAGTCATGGAAGCTCACTGGGTGACTTTGGGCCAGTCATACACTCTCAGCCCAAACTACTTCACAGGGTTGTTGTTGTGAGGATAAAATGGAGAGGAGGAGGATAATGTAAGCCACCTTGGGTTCCTTGCAAGAGGAAAAAAGTTGGGGTATAAATGCAATAAATAAATAAATAAATAAATAAATAAATAAGTAAGTAAGTAAGTAAGTAGATTCCTTACCTCTGTTGTAAAAAAAAAAAAAAGTGCTTGGAGAATATAGATGCACTATGGAATTGGTCCATGCAATTCAAATGTATGCAATGTGTTTTCTGTGACTTGTATGAGCAAACTATTATTTATGAAAAAACATCTGATCCTCTACTCTTAAGGAGATTGTCACTCAAGAAGTCACTCCCTAACAATATACAGCTCTTTCTCTTTAATTAGCATGCATTGTTTAAGTGTCCCATGAAGCTCACCAATGGCAATAAAAGGAACATTTTTTTATGCAGATGACCTGATAGTGTATGAAGGATAGCTACCACCTTAGTAAGCTGGATTAGTTTGTTTGTAACATTGGCATTTTATAAGGTATTCATTTTAAACAATTAGGTTTTTACTAACAGCTTACAGTGATATGTTGGGTGTTCTGACTTCTTATAATAATGTGTTTTTTTTTAATTATTATATTTATAATAGTATTTTTTATGTTATCTATGTTGTACCTTGCTCTTGTCCCTGTGTCTGTACCTGCACTTCTTTTTAAGAACATAAATAGAGCCATGCTGGACCAGACCAAGGGCCCATCTGCATTCTGTTCACACAGCATTCTGTTCACAGAGTGGCCAACCAGCTGCCCAAAGGAACTCACAAGCAGGACATGAGTGCAACAGCACTAGGGATGTCAGAGAAATCCGCCATGGACCCCAATGAGGCTGGATTCTATTCTCTGGAGTCTGTGGCGGAATGGCACAACTCACCTCCACCTCCCTCCGGAACCATCTGGGGCTGAATTCTGCAGAGCCACCAGCTGGCTCCATAGTGCCAGCGATACAGCTGCCATTGCCGTGCAATATCCTTGGGTGAGGGCTCACTCTGGACACAAATGGTGTCTGCTATGCCATTTGTGGCCGTAAAGCTCTTAGATTAAGTAAATGCAGCCATAAATGGCTGCATTTAGCTTAAACTAAGGGCTTTACAGCTGCAAATGGCATGCGCTATGCCATTTGCGTCTGTGGTTTTCCCTGTGATAAATGCAGCCATTTGTGGCTGCATTTGGCTTACTCTAAGAGCTTTACAGCCACAAATGGCATAGCGCATGCCATTTGCATCCGGAGTGAGCCCTCAGCCAGCAATACGGCACAGCAATGGCAGCAGTATTGCTGGCGCTATGGAGCCAGCCAGCGGCTCCATGGAATTGCCGCAGAGCAGAGCTGGCTGAAGAGGATTCCAGGGGGAGGACCGAATCGCCTCCCCCCACAGGCAGATTCCCTCCCGGAGCAGCAGGTAGGGAATCCACCCATCCCTAAACAGCACCCTCCCACTGATGTTCTCCAGCAACAGGTGTACATAGGCATATTGCCTATGATACTGGAGGTAGCATATGGCCATCAGTAGTAGTAGCCAATGATAGCCTTCTCCTTCAGGACTTTGTCTAACCCCCTTTTAAAGCTTTCCAAATTAGTGGCCATCTTGAATTCCATAGCTTAGGATGCAATCCTATGCATGTTTAGTCATAAAAAGCCCTACAACTCCCAGCATGCTCCAGCCAGCATGGTTGGCTGTGGAATGCTAAGAGTTGTAGGCTTTTTTCTGTCTAAATATGCGTAGGATTGCTCTCTTAACTATGTGCTGTGTGAAGAAGTACTTCCTTTTATCTGTCCTGAATTGCCCATCAATCAGCTTCATGGGTTCTAGTATTATGAGAGAGGGAGAAAAATGTATTCCTATCCACTTTTTCTACACAATGCATAATTGTGTACACCTCTATCATATCTCCCTTTACTCTTCTTTTTTCTAAGCTAAACATTCCCAGCTGCTATAACCTTTCCTCAGAGGGGAGTTGCTCCAACCCCTTGATCATTTTAGTTGCCCTTTTCTGCATTTTTCCCAACTCTACAGTATCCTTTTTTAGGGATGTATGAAAGTGACTTACCTTTTCGCGGATTCTGTTCATGGGGGGGAGGTGTTTCGTCCCTCCCCCTGGAATCCTTGACAGGGGGGGAGACAATCCGGTCCTCCCCCCCAGAATCCTTGACAGCTGGCTGTGCTCCGTGGTGGCTTTGCGGAGCAGCCAGCCAGGCCCAGGCCAGGGCTGTCCGCAGCCGGATTTCCAGCCGCAGAGGGCTCTGGGTAAAAAAAAAAAAAAAAACGCGTACGCAAATGGCGGCGGCTATGGCCGCCACCATTTGCATTCCTTATTTTTCGCCATCTTAGTCTACATCAATATTTACGTAGACTAAGACAAAGAAAAGAAAGGGGAACACAAATAGCGCCCACTATGCTATTTGCATTCCCCTTTCTTTTCTTCGTCTTAGTCTACGTAAATATTGACGTAGACTAAGACGGTGAAAAATAAGGAACGCAAATGGTGGTGGCCGTAGTCGCTGACATTTGCATACGCATTTGTTTTTTTTTTTAAACCGAGACGTGATAGGCTACATAAGTCTTTATGTAGCCTATCACGTCTAGGGGGGGGGGGGAAGACACAGACTGCAAATGGTGGCAGTGGCAGCTGTTTGGAAGATCAGCTGCCGCTGCTGCTGCCGCTGCCGCTCCACTGAAGCCGCCGCCAGAGCCGCTGCCATCCAGAACATCCGCTCCAGGTAAGTCTTGTCCCGGGGGGATCCACGGGGGGTGGGGGGGTGGCAGGCCATTCCGCGATGGATTTCGGAGGGCCAAATGCACTGGCATTCGGCCTCATCAAGATCCATCACAGAATTCTCTGACATCCCCTTTTTTAGGTGCGGTGACCAGAACTGTACACACCATTCTAAGTGTGGTCACACCATAGATATATATAAAGGGAGCATGCTCCTGTATAAAGGAAATTTATTTTAAAATTAGACCTAACTTGGAGTTTGACGTTTTTACAGCAGCCACACGCTGGGTTGACATTTTTACTGAGCTATCCAACACAACCTCAAGATCTCTTTCTAGGTCGGTCACCACTAGCTCAGATTAGGGATGGGGGAGAATTTCTCCCTGAAACTTCGGGGGGCCGAGTGCCAATGCATTCGGCCCCCCAAAATCGGTGGTGAAATTCTCCACCACCCCCCGCCCCCCCGGGATGGGACTTACCTTTCACAAATGTCCCTCCCGGCGGTGGGTCCTGGCGGAGGTTCATCGGGTCTTCATCAGGGGTGGGGGTGGCAGCCGGTCTTTCGACCGGCTGCCGCCGCCGCCATTACAAGTGCAGTAAAAAAAAACAAAAAACCTGTGATAGGCTATGTAACGATTAACGTAGCCTATCATGGCTAGATCTCCAAAGTTAGCCGTGATAGGCTACGTTAATTGTCATGTAGCCTATCACGGGTGACTTTGAAAAAAAAAACAAAAAAAGTGTGTACGCAAATGGCAGCCCCCATAGGGAGCCGCCATTTGCGTTCCTTATTTGGTCCCTGTAGTCTACATAAAGATTTACGTAGACTACGGCGAAAATAAGGGAATGCTATTTGCGTACGTGCTTTTTTTCTTTTTTTTCCAAAGTCACCCGTGATAGGCTACGTAACGATTTACGTAGCCTATCATGGCTGACTTTGGAAATCTAGCCGTGATAGGCTACGTTAATCGTTACATAGCCTATCACGGGGGTGTGTTTTTTTTTCGCGGCCGGGTAGACGGGGCACTTCTACCCGGCCTGAATTTTGCCGGCGAGGGATGGGGCGCCTCCCGCCCGGCATGAATTTCGGCCGGGTGAGGCGGGGCACCTCCCCCCCCTCGCATGAACTTCGGGGGGAGAAGCGAAGCGCCTCCCCCCCACCGTGAAGCAAGCTTCGAAGACAGGTAAGGGACTTTCGTCCATCCCTAGCTCAGATCCTATCAGCTTATACCTGAAGTTTGGATTTTTTGCCCCAATGTGCAATTAAAAAAAAAAAAATACTGATCTTTAAAAAAACAGTGGTTTTATTCTCTTATTTCAATAACAGTGTTGTATTCATTGAAATGTAAGTGTGAAGCTATTTACTTCATATAATTGCTGTCTTCTCTAGATTTCCCGTGATGAAAGAACCTCAGTCTCTCCCTTAAGCATTGGGCTTAAATAAGCAAATTTCACTATGGCATCTCTGAGAACACGTTCTCTTTTTTTCCCTTTCTGTTCATCCTGGTTGCCTCCTTCCTGTTTTTTTCAGTAATACTTTCAAACCATCCACCTTTCAGAAAACTCATCTACAATAGTGAATATGCTTTATATCTCACCTCCAAAATAAAAACTGGAAAATCACCATTATTTTCAGCAACTTGATATATCAAACAAGAACAATGACAACCCACTTTTAAATAATATATTCATGGTGGTGAATGACTAGCATTCACATCATGTCGGCTTTTTTTCTGATCTTTCAAATTTCTATCTGCAGAGAGTATTAGAAAAAGCATGTCCATAGATGTAAGAACACACATAAGAGAGAAGTAACAATGATGTGTCAGTATGCGATAATCTTGATAGTTACACCTCTCTTCTGATAGCAACTGTATCCATTCATATCCAACATTCATATCTTTGTTCATTGTATTCTTGAAATAAAGGATTTCATTTTAGCACTCCTTGACTCTGTCATAAATCCATTATACAAAGTCGCAACAGAAAACATTAAAAAGTTAATGGCCTGTCACATGTCAACAAATGTGAGTTCCATATTTAAGTCAGAATTGTCCTGCCAGGTTCTTTTAACAGCTGAAGATGAAACACATATTAAAACTCTATTCCTCAAGCACTTACTCTGAAGTAATCCATGTGAAATCAATTGGTGCACTCCAGACAGAGTCACCTCGGGGCAAGGTCCCATGGTTTGTGGAAAACATGACTTTTCCCCCAATGATTTTAAATTTTTCACCTCAGTCCATAAACAGTGTTGTTGCAGTTCATTTGTTTTGTAAGACTTTTTCCATAGGGTAGGAAAAACCCACCATTTTTTATTTATCATCATAATTCAAAGTGCAGCTCAGGGCAATCTGAACCTAGAATAAATTAAGTGGCCACCCCAGCACATTAAAACTATAAGGTACATAATGAAGTTGTGAACCTCTCCCCTCTCCCCTACTTTCTGCCCAATTTGACTTAAAACTTAGGTTTTGCATAGAGTTGCATATAACTTTCCTATGATTTTTTTGTTAATGAAACAATTAATCAAATGCTACAATTATGCGTGGAAGGTGGGAAGAGAGGGTATTTTACATGTTTTCTATTTTACCCTCTCAGCTACTTCCTTGTTAGAACCTGTCCAGACCCAGAACTGGAGGAGATGTCCCCAGCGGAGGATCCCATCACAACCACCAGCACATACAAAGACCAAAGGGAGCTGGCAGACCCTGACATATATCCCCAAGACTACTACCCTGGAAGATGCCCTATCCAGGAAATCTGCAGAGCTGGGGAACCCAGCACACCCCTACTGATCACAGATCCAAGATCCAGATCCTGCACAATCACTACTGGGATTATAGGAGCAGAAACAAGAGTAAATTCAAGCCAAAGGCCAGACCAAAGCATGGACTGCACATCTGGGAACATGAGGCCTTCCAACTCTGAACCCTAATGTGGAGGAGAAACTGTGAATGAAAGTACACTTCAGATCAGGACTCCGTTGATGCTGTACGAATGGGTGAGCAACAGAGGCAGCACCCTGTCCTAGTAGCTCAGCATGGGGCTATCAGGGATCGGGATGTCTGTCATTGGGAATCCATTCCATTCAAACCCGATGGATTTCTGCAGCATGTCCAGTCTGGTAAATGGGGGTGGACCAAACTGGATTTTTTTTTTTTTTTGCAGGAAAAATCCCCCCCAATTTGTGCAATTTTAATATTTTTTGTGAGTCTTGAAATGTGCGCAAATATTGTCATGATTTTTTAAAAAGCAATTATTGCTACTCTTGCACAACCGCGCAGCATTGCAAGTCCGCCTCTGTGTTCACTATGTAGCCCCACAGGCATGTCCCCTCTTGTCAATGTCCTTGTCAGTTTCATCACATTACTTCATTTAGCCCAGCAGAGCCATATTTTGTTCTTGTCAAACAACTTGTCAATTTCCCCCTGTCCCACTTCTATTGCAGTTGGGCATGTTTGCAATGGAAGTGGGGCACCCACAAGAGTCAGTTCAAGACTTCAAACCCTGAGAATCAGGTTGCTAATTGGGTGATGTGCTCCCCTTTTCTTGAGCTGTCAGTGGGTGATTTGACGACTGTCAGTATCAAGTGTGCGCAAATTACCCACTGACAGCTTGGGAAAAGGGGAGCAGATCATCCCCATAGCAAGGTGATCCCCAGGGCTTGAAGTGTTGAACTGACCCTTGGGTGTCCCCCCTTCCATTATACACTTCTCCAAGTCTCCAGCAAGTTGTTTTAAGACAGAACTAGGGTTCACCCTCTTTTCAAGGCTCCCATTCACAGTAACAGGGGAGCCAAGGATGAAAGTGACATGGATATTGACAAGAGGGGAACATGCTTGTTATGCTACATAGTGGACACACAGGCAGACTTGCAATGCTGCACAGTTGCACGACAGCAGCAATAACTTCAAAAAAATTACAAAAATAATTGCACACATTTCCAAACCCACAAAAAACTGCAAATTGCAAATGCTGTAACTTACTAGAAAATGTGCAAATTGTCACCATTTTAAAAACTCACGAAAAGCCGTGTACTGGTTCAACTCAATAAAGAGAAGTTCAGCAGCAGCAGGAAGCAGAGCAAAATCCAGGGGGGCAAACCAGAAAAAAAATCCATTGATCTTCACACACACCCCAATGGAATCCTCTGACATCCCTACCCATGGGAGGCTGAGTTGCAGTGGTGGTACAGCCTGGAAAGGCTGGGTCACATCCAATGTGGCACAGTCTCACCTGGGAAGGCACGGTTAGGTTAGGTAATACAGGTTCCCAACAGGCTAGACCTTTCAGGACGTTACACAGATATATGATAGACAGAACTCAGAAAATAGGGATGTGCGAATTCACTGCCGTCCAGTTCTCCGGATGCCCACCCAGCCACTGCCCCCACTCACCAGTCCCTAGACTGCACTTGAGCCCCTCCTACACTTAGTGAGCAGCCCACACTCACCCCAGTGGTCTCATCAAGCTCTGCAGTCTCCATGGTTTTTGAAAAATAAAATGGGGATCATAAAAATTTGCATGTTTCCATATGTGTGAAAATTTGCATTTTGCAAATGTGCATATTTGTGTTTGTGCAAAATGTGCATTTTTGCAAAAATCCACATTTTCATGCATATGCAAATATGTGCATTCACAAAATGCGAATTTTCACAGATATGAAAACATGCACATTTTTGTGATAGTTATTTTTTGAGAAATAAAATGGTGAAGCTCAATGAGGCTGCCAGGGTGAGTGCAGGCCATTCGCCAAGCACAGGCAGGGTGCAAGCATGTGCAGCAGCCTGGTGAGTGAGGCTTGGTGGTACAGGCAGGGGCAGTTCCACCAGATTCCCAGACTGAATCGGGTGACTGCACCATCCCTATCAGAAAGAATTGTTGTTTCAGCAACATGCAAAGGTAGGGATGTACGAAAGTCACTTACCTTTTCACAGGTGTGATTCACAGTGGGGGGGAGGCACTCCGTCCCTCCCCCCAGAATCCTCCCTGGCCAGCTCTGCTCCACAGCGGCTCCACAGAGCCACCAGCCAGGGCCATCCGCAGCCAGAGGTCCAGCCGTGGCCGGGCTGCTGCGGACACAAATGGAGGCCACCGTAGTGGCCACCATTTGCGTCCTGCCAGGCTGCCATGATAGGATATGTAAGTATTTACGTAGCCTATCCCGGCAAAGAGCAGGAACACAAACGTCAGCCACTACGCCGTTTGCACCGCTGCTTTTTTCGTGAAAAGATATGTAAGTATTTACTTAGCCCATCACGGTAAAGACAGCCATGCAAATGGCATAGTGGCCGCCATTTGCTGCTGCAGCAGCTGGCCAAAAGAGCAGCCGCCACCGCCGCTGCCACCCCAAGTAAGTTTCATTCCGGGGGGATTCCGCGGGGTGGCGGGGGGTGGGAGGCCATTCTGGAATTCTCTGCCATCCCTGTGCAAAGGCCTTCTCAAGCTTTGTTAAGGTTTTCAGGTCTGGACCTGCTGTTAACTCCACCACAGGCAATTAGGGATGTACGAAAGGGACTTACCTTGTCCCGCAGCTTTTTTCTCGGTGTGGGGGAGGTGCTTCGCTTCTCCCCCCAAAATTCAGGCCGGGGGGGAGGCGCCCTGTCTCCCCAGCTGGGAAACAAAAAGTGGAAAAAAAAACCGTGATAGGCTACGTAACGATTAACATAGCCTATCACGGCTAGATTTCCAAAGTCAACTGTGATAGGCTACGTTAATCGTCACGTAGCCTATCACGGGTGACTTTGGGGGGGAAAAAAGCACGTACGCAAATGGCGGCGGCCCATGGGCACTGCCATTTGGGTTCCTTATTTGGGCCTGGGTAGTCTACATAAAGATTTACGTAGACTACGGCGAAAATAAGGGCAACGCAAATAGCGTTACCCTTATTTTCGCCATAGTCTACGTAAATCTTTACGTAGACTAGACGTGCCAAAATAAGGAATGCAAATGGCGGCGCCCATAGGCCACCGCCATTTGCGTACGCGCTTTTTTTTTTCCAAAGTCAGCCATGCTAGGCTATGTGACGATTAACGTAGCCTATCATGGCTGACTTTGGAAATCATAGCCATCCCTACAGGCAATTGTCCAGTTCTGCAGCCACAAGCTCCTACTTTGTGGAGATGGTGAGGAGTAGGGATGTACGAAATTCACTTACCTTTTTGCGGATTCTGTTCATGGGGGGGAGGCACTCCGTCCCTCCCCCCAGAATCCTTGATGGGGGGGAGGCGATCTGGTCCTCCCTGCCGGAATCCTCGATGGCCGGCTCTGCTCTGTGGCAGCTCTGCGGAGCAGCCAGCCAGCCAGGGCCATTCGCAGCCGGATTTCTGGCCACAGACTGGCTGGTGTGGATGCAAATAGTGGCTGCCATAGCGGCCACCATTTGCATCCAGCCAGGGAGCCATGATAGGCATAAGTCTTTACATAGCCTATCACGTCTGGGTAAAAAAAAAACAACGGCGTACGCAAATGGCGGCGGCTATGGCCGCTGCCATTTGCGTTCCTTATTTTTCGCCGTTTTAGTCTACGTAAATATTTACGTAGACTATTACGGTGAAAAAAAGGGGGAACACAAATAGCGTAGTGGGTGCTATTTGCGTTCCTTTTTTATTCACCGTCTTAGCCTACATAAATATTTACATAGGCTAAAATGGCGAAAAATAAGGAACGCAAATGGCGGCCACCATAGCCACCGCCATTTGCGTACACCTTTTTTTTTTTTTACCCAGACGTGATAGGCTATGTAAAGACTTACGTAGCCTATCACAGCAAAGACCAGACTGCAAATGGCGGCCGCAGCAGCTGGTCAAAAAACCAGCCGCCTCAGCCAAAGCTGATGCTGGAGCCACCGCTATCTGGAACATCCGCCCCAGGTAAGTCTCATCCTGGGGGGATCCGCGGGGTGGCAGGGGGGGTGGCAGGCCATTCCGCCATGGATTTCGGGGAGCCGAATGCCAGTACATTCGGCCTCACTGAAATCCGTGGCGGAATTCTCTGCCATCCCTAGTGAGGATCCCCTCTGAGTCTGAGAACTCTGGTAAAGCCGTGTCTTCTGGCCTGGAGGATCCCAGAGTAGCAGATAATAGATTACTAGATGAAGCTTTCTACCTCTCCGAGTCCTTCTCTGAGACAGAGCAGGCACTGAGACCAGAGAACGTAACAGGCAGCAATCAAACCTTTCATTTTCTACTTGGATATTGCTGGTGAAACTGACCCTTCTGCACAGCTCCTAGTCTTCTTCTCTATTTTGAATGCCTTGGTGGGAGAGCATCCATGCTGCTTCAACAACTTTGCCCATGAACCTGCTCCTTACTCTACTGGACAGCTCCCCAGGCTTGCTGGTAAGATGGGAAGACCAAGCCAACCAGCTGTAGGAGTGGAAACAGGACAGACCCACCTTGCAGGGTTGATGTGAGGCTAAAATGTGGAAGCCTATGTACACTGCCCTGAAGTCTTTTGATGAAGAGTGGTATATAAATGAAATAAGTACATTTTTACAAATGCAGCAGTATTTTATATAGCTACTGCATGCCCTGTAATTGGCTGAATTATTATTATTATTATCATCATCATCATCATTATCATTATCATTATTTCATTTCTATACTGCCCCACAGCTGAAGCTCTCTGGCTGGTTTACAACATGTTGTTTCCATGTACAGCCCAGTTCACACTTGAAGTGTTTCTACATGATCCTGTACTCAAGAGGGATCACATGGAATAAAACACACCAACCTCTTGCATGTATCAACCACCCTCTAAGTTCTGAAATCAGCACAACAAAGTGCCAGACAATGTGGGCTATCACCCGTCTAAAGACATCATCTAAGCCCATTCTAGGTTTCAGGACCTTGGTCACATTGTGAGGGTATTTTGTTACTGTTTCATGTGACCTCCATGTGGATTGCAAAATAATTCAGTTTGAATGAGTACGAGTTTTGTTATTAGTTATAATAGGAAGGGAATTGCATGAGCTATGCTCACTTGATCTCTCTCTCTCTCTCTGTGCATGTTTAAAAACAACAAACACAGATCTCCTTTTCAATAGTGCTGACTGGCAAGTTGACCTATATTGATTACTATTAGCTGTGTGGCTGGGGCTGGGAGAAACAGTCACAAACAGAATGGAGTAGCTTTATGGTGAGCCAGTTGCTCTTTTGGTTACCTTAGTTAGCAAAAGGGGGCAATTTAGATGTGGTTCTCAGCCCAATTTACATGTGATCTATGCATAGCAATGAGTGAGAATTTCATTTCAGTTTGGTTTAGTTAAGAATTTACCAAAATTTGCAAAGTTCTCCATATTTGCCATGAAATGAACTTGGGATTATTATTATTATTTTTTAAATGAATGTGGGAGGAAGCAAAGCTGACATATCCATCCATGCAGGCCCAGCCAGGGCTTTAAATGGTTTGCTCTTAGAAGCCTGCTTTTCAGTCCCTGTATATCCCTTTTCAATCCTATGTTTGTGCTGAATTATGTCACCACCACTTTTGTTCTGACTTGCTCCTCATCTTTAACAGCTCCATGGCAGGCAGGCACATCACGGTCCTCTCCTTGCTGGGAATAGCATCATCTATTGTATTTGGCTGGTGGTATGGGTGAGAATTTCATTTCAGTTGATTGTTAATATGAATTAACCAAAATTCACTAAGTGTTTCATTCTGGGGAGAGAAAGAACTAGAGGGTGTTTTTTTTTAAAGGACTACAGGAGAAAGCAAAACAGACAGATACACCCATCCCTATCTGCATTAGAAATAATGTTTAAAGGTCACTATTGAATGTGCTGGTCAAAATGCCTGGAGGATTTGAATGGCCAACATAGATTGTCCCAGGTGAGACATGCACATACTCCTCTCATTTAGACCAACACACACAGTAGTGAGGAGGTCCCATAGTTAGGGGTGTCAGAGAATTTCTCGCCAAAACTTCGGGGGGCCGAGTGCCAATGCATTCGGCCCCCTGAAATAGTTTCGGGGAGAAATTCTCCGCCCTCCCGCCCCCCGCCCCCCCCCGGGATGGGACTTACCTTTCCCGAATGTCGCTCCTGGCGGCGGGTCCCAACGGCGGTTCGGCAGGGCTTCGACAGCGGCAGGGGCGGCGGCCGGTCTTTCGACCAGCTGCCGCCACCGCCATTCCAAGAAAAGTAAAAAAAAAAAACGCCCCCGTGATAGGCTACGTGACAATTAACGTGGCCTATCACGGCTAGATTTGCAAAGTCAGCTGTGATAGGCTACGTAAATCGTCACGTAGCCTATCACGGGTGACTTTGGGGGAAAAAAAGAGCGCGTAAGCTAATGGCGGGCCCCATAAGGAGCCGCCATTCGCGTTCCTTATTTGGTCGCTGTAGCCTACGTAAATCTTTACGTAGACTACAGGGACCAAATAAGGAACGCGAATGGCTGCTCCCTATGGGGGCCGCCATTTGCGTACGTGCTTTTTTTTTTTTTAAGTCACCCGTGATAGGCTACGTGACGATTAACGTGGCCTGTCACGGCTGACTTTGCAGATCTAGCCGTGATAGGCTACGTAAATCGTCACGTAGCCTATCACGGGGCGGGTTTTTTTTTTAACTTTTTATTTCGCGGCCAGGTGAGGCGCCTCCTCCCCGGCCTGAATTTCGGCTGGGTGAGGCGAGGCGCCTCCCCCCCGGCCTGAATTTCGGCTGGGTGAGGCGAGGCGCCTCCCCCCCCAGCCTGAATTTCGGGGGGAGAAGCGAAGCGCCTCCCCCTCACCGCGAAGCAAGCTGCGAGACGAGGTAAATGACTTTCGAGCACTCCTACCCATAGTTCAGTGGTAGAGGACCTGCTTTGAATGTGCAAGGTCCCAGGATCAGTCCCTGTCCTTTACAGTAAAAGAGCCCAAGGTAACCGCGCTAGGAAAGACCTCTGCCACAGGCCTTGGGGAGTAGAAATTATTAGGTTAACTGGACCAATGGTCTGACTTGATATAAAACAGGACTGAGCAACTCATAACCCTCCACTTGTTTTACCCTACAACTCCCATCATCCCATCCCATTGGCTATACTGAATAGAGGTGGCTGAAGTTGTAGGCCAAAACAGTTGGAGGACCACAAGTTGCCCAACACTGCTATAGATCAAAGCCATACATGCTCTTTCCCCTTCCCCCCCATTTTTCAATACCATTTATTAAGACTGAAATCGTATACAATGTACTTACCTGGGAGTAAGCTCCTTTGAACTGAATGGGATTTACTTATGAGTAGACATGCATGGTTAATCATTTTAAATTACACAAAGAAGGAAATGCACACACATGAAGGGTATTCAGTAAGAGAACACAAGATTAAAAAAAATAAACATGATAATTATGCAAATGTCTATGAAAGCTGAACTGTTAACTTCTCTGAAGTTTGAGCAGATAGTTCACTTTCTTTGTAGACTTCCAGAGACTGTAGCAAAATTAGGGATGTACAAAAGTTCCGCCACGGATCTCGGGGAGGCTGAATGCCAGCGCATTTGGCCCCCCGAAATCGGTGGCGGAACGGCCCGCCACCCCCCCGCCACCCCCCGGGACGGGACGTACCTTGGGCGGACCTTCCTGGCAGTGGAGGTGGTGGTGGCGGCGGCGGGGCAGCAGCGACGGCAGCGGCTGGTCTTCCAACCGGCTGCCGCCGCCGCCATTTCCAGGTTAAAAAAAAACCTAGATTTTTAAAAAAACACCGTGATTTTAAAAAAAACACCGGCTAGATTTAAAAAAAAAACACCGTGATAGGCTACATAAATCTTTATGTAGCCTATCACAGCTGACTTAAAAAAAAAAAATGTGCGTACGCAAATGGCGGCGGCCATGGCTGCCGCCATTTGCGTTCCTTATTTTGGCATGTCTTAGTCTATGTAAACATTTACGTAGACTAAAACAGTGAAAATAAGAGGAATGCAAATAGCATAGCATCTACGCTATTTGCGTTCCCCTTATTTTCGCCGTCTTAGTCTATGTCCATGGCCGCCGCCATTTGCGTACGCATGTTTTGTTTTTGTTTTTTTTAAGTCAGCCGTGATAGGCTACGTAAACATTTACATAGCCTATCACGGCTGACTGCAGGGACGCAAACAGCGGCAGCTACAGCCGCCACCATTTGCATCCCTGCTAGCCAGGCAGCGGCTGGATGTCTGGATGTCCAGCTGCTGGCGGAGCCGGCTGGCGGCTCCGCAGAATCACTGCGGAGCACAGCAGGCCTGCCAGGATTCCGGGGGAGGAGGAACAGAGCACCTCCCCCCGGCGAGGATTTTGGGGGGAGGGACGGAGCACCTCCCCCCCCACCATCAGCATAATCTCCGAAAGGTAAATGATTTTCGTACATCCCTAAGCAAAACAAAATATGCAGACTGTACCAAAAAAAGGGAGAGTTTGTTTCCTTCATTATTTTGTTGTTGGATTTATTTATTTTTAGATTGCAGTCTGGAAAAGTTGTTAATAAAATCGTACTAAAAGTTTGTTCAACCCCTCCATCATTCAGCATGACCTTATGTGGTTATCTATATGAAATAGAAGTGCCCTCTTCCAGGTCATTGCTTCAGAAAGCTTCATGGATGAATGTCAAGTCTTGGAGGTCAACGTTAGTTGGCAAAAGCTGCAGGCATTTTTCCAAGCATGTAGGCATAATGCTGAAGATGGTGTGAAGCTTCTAGACCAAGCCAGATTCTTCTCTCTGCTCCTCTTTGCCAATATTTAGTATTAATAGTAAGTACAAATGTCAAAGTTCCTTTTTAAATGACTTTCTACTGCTCTCAACCGTAAACTAGAGAGAAATGCCATAAACTCTTTATATATACTCTTAGGCTGAAATCCTCTGTTCCTTGGGAGAGTGTCCCAGTGGTACGGGATTCATTGGACTGTCCCCTTGGAGAGCAGTCCATTCTCAGAGATGAATGTTGAACCTCAGATACCCCCACCCCTGCCAGCTACTGCAGAAACATCCACAGTGGTTCCTTTCTGATGTTGAAACTCTGCTATCACAAGGGGTTAAAGGATCCATGCCAGAGGTGTGCCAAGGAATGTGCCAGGAGAGGCAATGGCTCCATAGGATCCACAGCTCTCCTGACCCCCACACATGCCCCCAAACTGACTGATTATCTATGCTAGCCCTGGAGTTAGCATCGATCAATTCCTTTCCTTTGGATTGAATGGGAGGGAATTAATTAATAACCCAAGGAGTGAGGGAAAAAGTGGAAATGCCACTTCTCCCCCACCCCCTTCACTTCTAGCTAGCCAGGCTCACATCTGCAGAGCTTTGTATTTGTCAGAGATGTTCACATTCAGGTTCTCTGTAATGACAGGTAGGATTAATCTTGTACAAAGCTGTCATAAATTGAGCAGCAAGTCCACAGTGGTGGGGGGGGGGGGGACTGAAAGCTTGTGAGAAGGGAATCTGGCCTGGGTTCTTTTGCAAAGGCTACTCAATACTGAAAATACTGAAATTTTACATGTGAGCTGATTCATTTATGTGAAGATGTATAGATCTACATACATCAAGGATGGTGCTGAGGCAGATCACTGCACTATATGGGGCTGAGTTGGGAAGATATGATAAAGCAAGTTTGAAGGTGCTACTGACATTTCACTTAAAGCAAAATCTGAACCAGTCTGAAGAATTGTCTTCTATCTGCAATTATTTCTTTAAATGCGGAACCTTCTCAAGTCTGCATACATAAAAACCACACAAAGTGGATACAATAAAAATCCATAAAAACGTATTCAATAAAATCCATAAAAACATATTCAATAACAATCCATAAAAATATATTCAATAAAAATCTGTAAGCAGAATCACCATTTAAAATCAATTAAAACAAAATTTGCCAGTAAGTTAGCAAGACTAGTGATATTTTGGAGGAGGTGAGTTCACACATTCTTAAGTCATTGTGCCCATAAAAGGGGTGATAATGAGGCACCCTCTTTATTGGCATTCCTGGGTCTAACACCCTTGCAAGTTCCTTATAATGGAAAAGCTGCAAAGCTGTCTGCTGAACACTGCTACCTATGGGGGCCAGGTATATAAAACTGGTGAACTCATCAAAAATGGCCTCCAGTCTATTTTTAAACATTATTACAAGAAAAAGAAGGTATTGTTTGGTTATAGTGGTGATAACTATAGTATGAATATGACCTTTAGAGATGATTCTGGGAAGGAGCTTTGAAGTATTCAAAGATTGCTTATAATTTTGTGGGGTGTATATATATGTGTGTGTTTGCGAGCGGAGATGAGTTAAAGAAGACGCAGACAACAAGCTTGGGTTGAAAATTGGGCCACATTTATTGAAATAGCTGCAAATAGCTGCAAAGGGGTAACTAGGACGGGCATCTAACTGTGTCAGCGGCTAGCTGGCACTGCATGGGCGAAAACACACCCAGCCTGAGGGGTGGCGTCGATCTCGCCGCCCCTCCGGACTGCCCCTTCTGGGGGAGGTAGACCTTCCAGTGTCACCCCCAACCCAGTGCCACACAACACCTGGGTGAGTGAGTAGGGTTGGTCTCCCAGGCAATCCTTATCCCCCCGCCAAGCCGCACAACCCGTTCGGGGGGCCTCAGGCGTCACCTGTCACCATAAGGTGCCTCTACATGCACACCATCCCTACTTTCCTGTTTTTGCCCGTCCTAGCCGCCAACTGCAATGTGACCGATAAAGCCCATATTCCCTTACAGGACACACTCGACCCGCAAAACAGTGTGACATAGGCAAAAAAGACGCACAGTAATAGGCCTATCGAACTGTGAGCCAAAAAATTCCTACATGGCTCCCAAAAGGGCAACCGGTAAGAAAACCCACACTGCTTAGGGGAGGGTGGGAGGGAGCTGCGTTGAGCCAGAGAGCTGAGATTGGGAGGGGGAGCTGAGTTTAAGGCAGCTCAGTCTGCCCCTCCCTGCATGGTGGTGCCACTGGGGTGCACCAATCAAAGGCCCCTACGTCTTGTCACCCCACCCACCTGCAATGGCCCCCCCTTTTAGCCAAACAAGCTGGCACCGGGGTGAGGGCATTTGCGAGCGGAGATGGGTTAAAGAAGACGCAGACAACAAGCTTGGGTTGAAAATTGGGCCACATTTATTGAAATAGCTGCAAATAGCTGCAAAGGGGTAACTAGGACGGGCATCTAACTGTGTCAGCGGCTAGCTGGCACTTCATGGGCGAAAACACAGCCAGCCTGAGGGGTGGCAGTGATCTCGCCATCCCTCCGGACTGCCCCTTCGGGGGGAGGTAGACCTTCCGGTATTACCCCCAAACCCGGTGCCGCACAACACCTGGGTGAGTGAATAGGGTTGGTCTCCCAGGCAACCCTTATCCCCCCGCCGAGCTGCACAACCCGTTCGGGGGGCCTCAGGCATCAGCTGTCACCATAAGGTGCCTCTGCATGCACACCATCCCTACTTTCCTGTTTTTGCCTGTCCTAGCCGCCACAGGAGTCACAAGCCTAGAGCTTGTGAAACTCCCCCCACCTGCGCAGAAGAACTTCCCGCAGGCCCCTTTGCAGATCAGACAGAAATATGTTATTCACTAAATGAGACAGGCGGACACTGTCTGTCCTGTAACACTCCCTCCATGTCCACAGAATTCCTTGGCGGGTGGTGCATCCATCACCTCATTCGCATGGGCCATAAGCCATTTCTCTGTGCATTTTCCGACGTGCCCTGCCATTGGCAACGTCATTCCATTCCTTCCCAATGATCCATGGGAGCTGTGAGGGCTGCAATAGGCTACTTCCAGCCAGGTATGCCAGACCACCTGCCTCTCAACCAAGGCCTGTTTGATCAGGTCCTCGTCTGGCTTACAGCCGAAGTCCTTCCTCTCAATGTGCAGCACCAGGACCTGCAGAGGAAGACTGACGATTTTTGGTGGAACAGAGTGAGGAGGGGACTCCCACCGCATGCCTCGTCTGGGAAGCCACTGGATCTTAATGTGACGGTGTGACAGAAGCTGAAGTCTGAAATGGATGTAAGCCCTTCGAGCCGCTCCAGACGTCATAACATGCCCATGTAAGGGCTCCTGTTCCGGCGTACAACAAGTCTGCTGGTCTAGGAAATAAACACATTGGGGCAAACAAAGCGAGAGTTGTGTCAGGCAGAAGCAGACGACTCGCGAACGCAGGCCAGAGCGCTGTGAAGCCCCCTTTAAACTGCCACAACGTGCCTGAGAGAGAAACCTCCAGCGGCTATCATGGAGACTGCTTCAATGTAACGACCGTGGGTTCTAAACTGCAAAATTACCTAGGCCTAGCGGGGTAGAGCTAATGTAGAAAATGCCCAATTGCCCTTATGTCAACAGTAAGCCGTTGAATCAGTACAATGGAGGCCCTTCCTCCGACCCACGGCATTCCATAGAACCCTAAGGTCCGAACGGGGCACTAACCACTGACTTGTGTTTGGCCATGGGCCGCTGCAGTGCCCTTGCCATACCGATCAATTTGATCACCAAATGCATAAGTGGGTTACATTGGGCCAGACATGCACCTTGAACTGTATCAAGGCCCTGCCGGGACAAGTCGTACTTGGGAGCCCAGACCAACCCTGAATTCCTAAGTGGGGGGGGGTTGATGAAGGCCATTAAGGCTGCTGCGAGGAACAGGGAAACATCTTTCTGGAAAGCGCAAATGGAGTAGGGATGGGGGAGAATTTCTCCCCGAAACTTCTGGGGGCCGAGCGCCAATGCATTCGGTCCTCCGAAGGTTGTTCCGGGAGAAATTCTCCGCCCCCCTGCCCCCCGCCCCCCCGGGATGGGACTTACCTTTCACGAATGTCCCTCCCGGTGGCGGGTCCCGGCGGCAGTTCGGCAGGTCTTCATCAGGGGCGGGGGCGGCAGCCGGTCTTTCGACCGGCTGCCACCGCTGCCATTACAAGAAAAGTTAAAAAAAAAAAAAAACGCCCCTGTGATAGGCTACGTAACGATTAACATAGCCTATCGTGGCTAGATTTGCAAAGTCAGCCATGATAGGCTACGTTAATCGTCACGTAGCCTATCACGGGTGACTTTAAAAAAAAAAAAAAAGCTCGTACGGCTAATGGCGGCCCCCATAAGGAGCCGCCATTCACATTCCTTATTTGGTCCCTGTAGTCTACGTAAATATTTATGTAGACTACGGCGAAAATAAGGGCAACGCAAATAGCGTTGGCTTATTTTCGCCGTAGTCTACGTTAATCTTTACGTAGACTACAGGGACCAAATAAGGAACGTGAATGGCAGCTCCCTTAGGGGGCCGCCATTTGCGTATGCGCTTTTTTTTTTTCCAAAGTCACCCGTGATAGGCTACGTGACGATTAACATAGCCTATCATGACTGACTTTGCAGATCTAGCCGTGATAGGCTACGTAAATCGTTACGTAGCCTATCACAGGGCGTTTTTTTTTTCTTTTCTTTTGAAGTTCGCAGCCGGGGAGACGGGGCTCTTCTCCCCGGCCTGAATTTCAGCCGGGCGAGGCGGGAAGCCTCCTCCCCTGGCCTGAACTTCGGGGGGAGCAGCGAAGCGCCTCCCCCCCACCGCGAAACAAGCTGCGAGACCAGGTAAGTGACTCTCGTACATCCCTAAAATGGAGTGCCATTACCCCCGGAATCCAAAAGAGGTAACTGGGGAAAGAGGGTGGCTAAATTTACTAAAAGCGGGCCACATCTATGCCCAATCCTATATTGCCCGCCGAATCCAAAATCTGACCTGAAGTCTGAGAATCCCATCATTATGGGTCGGAAGGCTAAATGGCCAGCTTGCGACTTATAGTCCCATATAGTCTGTTGTACTTAAGGAGGCACAAAATTGCAGCCGATGATCTGTGGTAAGGTCATCAATCCTAACACTGAAGCTTTGCCTAATGCACGGCACACCCTACCTGCTCTGTCGCAGGTAGCTCCTGTATGGAGAGCCCTGGAATGCAGGGTGGCATGCATGGCTTCAGTCTCCCAGTACCTGCAAGGATGGGATCTGGGAATGGAGCACCCGCGGGGCTAAAGCCCGGAAGTCATTGACCTAATTTCATGACAAAGCATCGACCATTGGGTTTGTCATACATGGTAGACCCAGAACCAGATGTTGTAACACCGACGCTGGAGTGCAGGCACACTGACACATGACATGACCATCCGATTTCAGGACTGAGAATGAATCACATGGTCACGCTGTCATACCGAGGGGGGGAGGTTACTGACTTATCTATAAGGTCATTGAAAATATTGCTCAAAGACTGTGGCCACCACTCTACAAGCCATTACCCACAGCGCAATCGGACCTGCCCTAAGAGTCCGAAACCACCTTGGGCGGCAGCGGAACCAAGTGAATCCGCAGTCCGGCTTTGAGGAGCGGCTCACGCCTCCACAAGGAGGTGCCATTAAAGCCTTACCAAGTAGAAGCCATGCCTATATATACTTGCGCACAGCAGAAGTGACCCTGGTTGATGGTGCGAAAGCCGCAGACCCTACATTGCCCAAACTGGGCCGGCGCGAGAAAGCGCGGTCAGGGGCCGCTACCCTAACTGTGAAAAGAAGATGCCCTACAATATCTCGCATGGCTCCCACAAAGGAAAACTCTAGGAAGATGTATAACTGCTTGAAGCTGTGCTCAAAGGACCAGAACATTGTTATGAGGGAGGCTATTATAACGCCTAAGGGTATCAGATTGGCTTTACTGAATGTTGATGTGGGCAACCGGCCCTGAGCCTTTGTGAGCTAGGGGACACCGAGGTAACAGGAAAGGGAAGCAATACTCGCGTTAAGTCAGAACATTGACCACCATCTTTGGACTCATGTAGCATATGCCCCCCAGGGACTCGTGGATGGGATCCTGAACCAAGACAACTGCCACGTCGACTAGGTGTGTCGCACAGAACACAGATGATCAGGAATCTCATGATTAACAGGCTGGCCCTCAGGGAAGAGCAGTTACGAATCAGGATAAACTCCCTAGATGATTTCCTGGGCACCAATTCCAGAAGGGAGATCCCTAGAGTAGATAATGGGGTGTGGAAAAAGGGGGGGCTATAATCCTTCTGCCAGTACTGCCTTGTTAACCTGTCAGGAACATGTCGATGCCTGGCGAGGAGCAATGCTGCTCACGAAGTAAGGATGGCGAGTGTTGACCTAGAAAAGGGGATGATGTCTTATAACCTAGCATAAAACTGTGTTCCAAGTTAAAACTTGTTCCCCCTGTTGGGGTAGCGTCTTAAAGTTGGAGTAGCGGCAGCAACCTAACCGGGCATGGGCCCAAGAGAGCTTCCTGCTGCCTCGGCCTTTCCAAGGGGGGGGACCCTACCATCCCCAGGCATTGGACAAGGGGAGGACGAGTACTGACTGCTACAAGGGAGCACTCATGACGGAAAAGGCACGGGTTCTGGGAGTATGCACCTTTGGGGCTGCATTCCCAGCACAAGCAGCGGTGCTGAAGCAGCGAACCTGCCATAGGCGAAGGGCCATTGCGGGAGACAGCCTGGTAAATGTGGCCACTGCCAGATCTGTCGCCGGACAGGCCGGGGAGGAGTCAAAAGTGGCGCGAAAGGTCCTTGTCCAACAGGTTCCTGTGCAGAAAAGCGTCAGTGACGGCCCTCCTGTGAAAGGTCTTATTGTAAGCCGGGCACAAACCTCCTTAGGTGAAAGCCGTTAGGAGAAGGAGTGGCCCTGGTGGCATCCCAACTTGCCAGATTAGCGTCGGGATCTGATATGCCACCTATGTGGATGCCCAAGCGGGTGGGGGCAGGGCAAGGGATGGTAAGATAATCCAGCAGAACCCAGCAAGCTGCTGAGTTGAGTGGCTGGGGCTACCATGGGGTGTGACTGACAAAGTTGCAGGTGACATGGGAGGGGCAGCCACCCCAGGGAGGTAAGCTAAGGCGGCAACCACATGGCCTTGCAGGTCGCCCATCTGGACAAGTGGGGCAAGGTGCAGTCATCTCACCCATATCCAAGGCAGCCGCGTCCGGGACCCCGGGAGCAAGGAAGACGATGCCGCCTGCAATGCTCCTGGACAGAGGTGTCCCAGGAGGGCGGACCGCCCCCAGCTGTGGGGTGTTGCCTGGGCGAAACCACAAGGAATGAGATGGAGGCTTCAACAGCATCCAGACGAGCTGCACCCATTGTGGCCGTGCTCTGATCCTTGACTGGAAGCTTAGATGTTGATGCTTGGGCACTTGGGGAAGAGGAGGTTGCAGAAGGGAGGAGCTCAACTGTGGGCGGTGAGTCATCTGGAAGAGCTAATGAAAAAGAAGTGGAGGCTTCAAGAGCGTCCAGACGAACTGAAAGAAAAAGTAGTAGCGAGCGTTGGGTCTGCTGTCATGTTTGCTTGGGCTGGACAGCTGAGAGCTTCTAAGGCCTGACCAGGGGAGAGGGAGAGATCCCTGAGGAACACTCATCGGCTTCCAAACGAGCAAGAGTTGATACCAGTTCCGGGTCTGCCTCCTGATCAGACTCAGAATCAGGCCTTGGCAGCAGTCTCTTGGGGAGGGGAGGCAGGGTCCTACCCTTCCCTTTTTCTCTACTTTGGCTTTTCTTGGGGGGCAAGATGTGTAAGGTGGGTTAAGCTCAGCACAATGTTGGCGAGAAAGAAGCAATAGCCCAGGTGCCAGACCCAATCCAAAACTCCAACCAGCATCCCTAGAAGTAAATGCAGCAGGAGCCTACACACTGGGCTTCAAGAGCAACAGACAACACCCCACAGGTCTCGGGATCTGCAGACGCGAGATCAAGCTAAGGCGGAGAGTCCTGGGATGGGAAGTGGGGCGCGCTTCTAGATAAGAGGGCCACACTCCGCGGCCGATAACGACTAACAAAGTGAGTGGTGCGGAGGGAGGGAGCAATTGTTGCCCTTTGCAAAAACTGGAGCCCAAAAGGCACGGGAAGGGCCCGAACGCGGGGCGCTGCCTTGCCCCCCCTTCTTTTTTCTTTCTCTCTCTTTCTCTCCTTTTTTCTTTTTTTCCCCCCTCTCCCTCCATTGTTTTTTAATTTATTATTATTATTATTACTACTACTGTTATTATTATTACCATTGGTTTTGTTTTGGTTGGGGGGGTTGCTTTGTCGTGGGGGGGTGCACGCGCCGCCACCGCGAGCGAGCTGGGCTCCCCGAGCGGTGGCGAGAGCCAGCTAATCGGGTGGGGGGGCACGCTGCGGACGCAAGCGCCAGCCTTCTTGCATGCCAGGAAGCGCCGGCAGCAACCAGAGGTGCACCCAAACACGTGCCGCCACTGAAAAGGCGGCGCACCCGCTGGCGCAGCAAACCTCGGCCCAGAGGGGCGGCACAGAAGCATGTGCGCCCTGAGGGCGGCAATCCCGGGGCCCGTGCCAGCACAGGAGGAATTGGGGGGCATCGGAGGGGGGTGCGCCGATGACGAAAACAGCACCGGCGGCCCCGCAGGGAAGCGAGGTACCGGCGCCGCAGCCGACAGCACCGGCAACCCCGCAGGGAAGCGAGGTATCGGCGCCGCCCCCTGATGCCCGCCACCGGCACCAACACAGGCGCCAACACAGGCGCCACCACCGGCGTGGCAAGGCACGCGAGGAGGGAGTGGCGCCCAAGCTCGCGTGCCCCGCCGTGAGCGGCGGCGCCCCAGGGGCGCAGCAGCATTCGCACGCCGTGACTAGGAGTGTACAAAAGTCACTTACCTGGTCTCGCAGCTTGCTTCGTAGCGGGGGGGAGGCGCTTCGCTGCTCCCCCCGAAGTTCAGGCCGGGGGGGAGGCTTCCCTCCTCGCCCGGCCGAAATTCAGGCTGGGGGGGAGGCTTCCCGCCTCTCCCAGCCGAAATTCAGGCCGGGGAGAAGCGCCCCGTCTCCCCGGCCGCGAAATTCAAAAGAAAAAGAAACGCCCCTGTGATAGGCTACGTAACAATTAACGTAGCCTATCACGGCTAGATCTGCAAAGTCAGCCATGATAGGCTACGTTAATCATCACGTAGCCTATCATGGGTGACTTTGAAAAAAAAAAAGCGCGTACGCAAATGGCGGCCCCCAAAGGGAGCTGCCATTCGCGTTCCTTATTTGGTCCCTGTAGTCTACGTAAAGATTTACGTAGACTACGGTGAAAATAAGGGCAACGCTATTTGCGTGATAGGCTACATGACGATTAACGTAGCCTATCACAGCTGACTTTGCAAATCTAGCCGTAATAGGCTACGTTAATCGTTACGTAGCCTATCACAGGGGCATTTTTTTTTTTTACTTTTCTTGTAATGGCGGCGGCGGCAGCCGGTCGAAAGACTGGCTGCCGCCCCCGCCCCTGACGAAGACCTGCCGAACTGCTGCCGGGACCCGCCGCCGGGAGGGACATTCATGAAAGGTAAGTCCCATCCCAGGGGGGCGGGGGGGGCGAAGAATTTCTCCCCGAACAACCTTCGGAGGACCAAATGCGTTGGCACTCGGCCCCCTGAAATTTCGGGGAGAAATTGTCCCCATCCCTAGCCATGACCCTGGGGAGGAGGCAGACAAGGAGCAGGTCTGCCGCCGCTGTCAATGCTGCCAGCCCCACGGGGAGCGGGACACAGGCGCGACCGCCTGAGGAGAAGCCAAGGGAGGGGGCGGGCGTGCCGCAGCCACAAGAGCTGGCACCCCCCATACAGGAGGGCCGAGGAGGGGGCAGCGCCCGGGCCCGGGCGCCCCAGCCGTGTGCGCCACCAAACCCGGGGCCGGGTAGGCGCGCTGACCAAAGGCGGGAAGAAGGAAGGGGGGCGGGCGGGCCACCGCCGCAAGCGCCGTGGCCCGCGGGGACCAAAACCGCCCACCGCGACAGGCACCGCTCCCCAGTGCCTACCGCCACCAACGCCAGCCCCACCACCAACAGAGCAGGTGGCGGGCCCGAGGCAGCCGCGCCAGAGCACAAGCGGCCCTCTGCAAGGACAGGCAACGCTGGAGTCGAGGCAAGCATCGACGTAGAGCGGTTTAGGCGCACAGGTTGCACGCGGAGTCCGGGAGGCTGGAACGACGACGAAGCTGATCTCCAGCAGGCAGGTGTTCTTCATTTGTTTTCAGGCGGAGTTGTAACTCTCTCTAGCTGCGTCGAGCCAGAGAGCTGAGATCGGGAGGGGGAGCTGAGTTTAAGGCAGCTCAGCCTGCCCCTCCCTGCATGGTGGTGCCACTGGGGTGCACCAATCAAAGGCCCCTACGTCTTGTCACCCCACCTGCCTGCAATGCCCCCCCTTTTAGCCAGACAAGCTGGTGCCGGGGTGAGGGCATGTGTGTGCGCATGCACGCACGTGCACACGTGTGTGAGTGTTTAATAAAATACATAATGGTTTCAGGTTTGTGCATATATTAAGACTCATCTTGAGGATATTTTGAAGTTTAAGAGATATCTGCAGTTATTAAATAATAAATGGGGTCTTGTTGCAAACATTAGTTTTAGCATGGTATAAAAACAAATACCAGTTAATTTACTAGTGTAGTGCTAAGACATAGGAGTATGATTAGGGATATATGAGAAATTCATCTCAGTTCATTTTTGATCAGGAGTTACCCAGATCACACCTTCCAGACTGAACATGGATTTGGATGCAATCTGCAGTGAAAGTCCTACATTTCTGAGCTTGTGATGTGATTTGCGGACCAAAAAAAGAAGCCTTCGACAGCACGTGTACATCTGAAAAATGTGCATGAAAAAAATGCATACTTTTGAAAAATGCACACAAATACAATTTAATCAATGGGAGAACAGTGTGTTCATTAGAAGATACACGCAATTGACATGTACATTTGGAAAAAATATGCACAAAAATATGCACAGATTTCCATGTGAAAAGAAATACAGGCAAAGCTCACAATCTAATACAGACTCAAATTGGAAAAAACTTCCAGGTGGAATTCAGAGAACTTTGGTGATCTCAAGTTTTGCTGATTCACACATCCCTGATTATGATATAAAATGGCTCCAGAGCTTTAAGCCAGCTTTTCCACCAGTAAGTAGGGCTGTGCACTGCTTCAGCCCGAGGCCTGAACACCGAGTCGAAGTGGGCCACTTTGGGGCCCTTCCGAGGCAAAGCGGAGGGGGCATGAAGTGACCCGAAGTGGCTCAGGGGTTCTCCGAAGCGCTTCAGGACACTTCAGAGCTTCGACACTCTGGCCCAGCCACTCTAGGGCCTCCAGCTCCTCACTAGCATCACCGCCATCATCGCTTCTGCCACCACCACCCAGTGGTGACTCCCTGTAATAAGAACCAGTGTGTGCCCATGGCGGCAGCAGTAATGGTGGCAACAACAGTGGCTGAGGTGGCGGCAGCAGTGGTGGCGGCAGTGGAGGTGGTGAAGGAAGAAGAGGTGGCAGAGGCAGAGGAGGAGGAAGTGCTGGAGGAGGCGGTGGCCCAGGCAAAGAGCTGGGAGGTTGTGTGGGGGCGTCAGCTAGGGGCCGAAGAGGGATTCGGCCATCCGAACCCTGCTTTTGGTTCGGGGGGGGGCTGAATCATCCCGAGCCAAATCAGGCCCAGATCTGCAGATGGGGGGGGGTCCATGCACAGCCCTACCAATAAGAACACAACTTACATGTCATAAAGTTTTGCCACAGAATGGGTCAGAGTTCAAGCCACATTTGGGGGCTAAATGTCGTATTAACAGCCATTGCATAGGGTAGCAGACTAGGACTGCAATTACTGCCCCTGCCCCCACATCCCCACCAGCCCCATCCTGGCCATCCACATATGGGTGAGAGACTTGTAACAGGGAGCATGTTTTATGCTCATCAGGTCTGCCAGTGGAATCCTGCACAATCTGCTCTTCTGCCCCATGCCATTGTTGTTGCCTTGATTTGTAAGAATGAACAGGACTTCAGTGATAAATAAATGTTTTGTATGGGACTCACAATGCCTGCACTAAGCTGCACTAACCCATGTGCAATATAGAATGGCTTGCCAATTTCTTGGTCTGTTTTGTTTTTGTTCATTTGTTTTTAATTTTCAGGCAGGTAACAAAAAACAGGAGGAATATTAAATGGCTGGTGGGCTACCAATAGATGGGTGGTGGACTGTCTGATTGGGCTGGTTGTGCAGCCAGCCAAGTTGTGCACGCTTGCCCTAGATACAACCTTCCAGCTATTTCCATTTGACAGGTGCATCAATTC
The DNA here is from genome assembly GCF_057233095.1 of Heloderma suspectum. Taxonomy (NCBI): domain Eukaryota; kingdom Metazoa; phylum Chordata; class Lepidosauria; order Squamata; family Helodermatidae; genus Heloderma; species Heloderma suspectum. Next base: position 180,453,821 of record NC_139461.1, read on the forward strand.
CAAGGACCTCAACTACATTGCTAGGAACAACCTGTGTCTTACAACTGGTTCACTCGGCTTCAGTGTATATGTTTGACATATAGCAGAGTGCAGATAAACAAGGCATTATGGTAGGGATGTCGGAGAAATTCTCCACGACATTGACAATGCCAACACATTCGGCCCCCCGAAATTGGTGGGGAAATTCCCCGACACCCCCCCGCCCACCCCCGGGATGGGACTTAACTCGTGCGAAAGTCCCTCTCAGCGGCGGGTCCCAGTGGCGATTCGGCGGCGGATCGGCGGCGGTTCGGCAGCAGCAGCAGCAGCAGCCGGTCTTCTGACCGGCTGCCGCCGCCGCCATTTCCAAGTAAATTTTTTTTAAAAAAAGTGATAGCCTACGTAAAGATTTACATAGCCTATCACGGTTCACGGCTAGATTTTCAAAGTCAGCCGTGATAGGCTACGTAAATCTTTACATAGCCTATCACAGCTGACTTTGGGGGGGGGGAAAGCACGTGCGCAAATGGCGGTGCCCATGGGTGCCGCCATTTGCATTCCTTATTTGGGCACAGGTAGTCTACGTAAAGATAGCGTTGCCCTTATTTTCACCGTAGTCTACGTAAATCTTTACGTAGACTACCCGTGCCCAAATGAGGAACGCAAATGGTGGTGCCCATGGGCACCACCATTTGCGTACGCGCTTTTTTTCCCCCCCGAAGTCAGCCGTGATAGGCTACGTAAAGATTTACGTAGCCTATCACGGCTGACTTTGAAAATCTAGCCGTGATAGGCTATGTAAATCTTTACGTTGCCTATCACATTTTTCTTTTTTTTACATAACTTTTTTCTTTTGCTGCCGGTGAGACGGGGCGCCTCCCCCCCAGCCAGAATTTTGGTGGGGAGGGACGGGGCGCCTCCCCACCCGCCAAGAATTTTGGGGGGAGAAACGGAACGCGTCCCCCCCCACCAAAAACAGCTGCGGGACCAGGTAAGGGACTTTCGTCCATCCCTACATTAGGGACACATGAGGAATTCATTCCCATTTATTTTTGATGAGGATTTACCTAGTTTGCACCTCCTGGACTGAACACAGACTCAAACACAGTCTGAGGTCAATATCCATACATTTCCAAGATTGCAATGTGATTTGCAGACAAATAATATTGTCTTTGATAGCATACGTACATTTGACATACATACATTTGACAAATCTACATGAAAATGTGTATTTTTGAAAAATGTGTATGAGCAGGCTTTAATCAATGGTCAAAGAATGCATACATTTCAAAAGTGTACGTAGTTTTTCACTTACATTTTGGAAATATTTAGTAAAATATTTTTAGTAAAATATTTCTTTTTCTCATATATATATATATATATATACACACACACACACACAGACACACACATATACATACATACATATTAAGGATTGACGAGAGTCCCTTACCTGGTCCCGCAGCTGTGTTCGGGGGGGGGGAGGCGCTCCGTTTCTCCCTCCGAAATTCAGGCCAGGGGGGGAGGCGCCCCGCCCCTCCTGGACGAAAGTCAGGCTGGGGGGGAGGCACCCCATTCCTTGCCGCCGAAATTCAGGTTGGGGGGAGCGCCCCGTCTCCCCAGCCGCGAAAAAAAAAAGTAAATTAAAAAAAAAACATGATAGGCTGCGTAACGATTTACGTAGCCTATCACGGCTAGATTTTCAAAGTCAGCCGTGATAGGCTACGTAAATCTTTGCGTAGCCTATCACGGCTGACTTTGGGGGGAAAAAAGCGCATACGCAAATGGCGGCGCCCATGGGCGCCGCCATTTACATTCCTTGTTTGGGCAGGGGTAGTCTACGAAAAGATCTATGTAGACTACGGTGAAAATAAGAGCAACGCTATTTGCGTTGCCCTTATTTTCACCATAGTCTACGTAAATCTTTACGTAGACTACCCCTGCCCAAAGAAGAAACGCCAATGGCAGCGCCAATTGGCGCCGCCATTGGCGTATGCACTTTTTTTTTTCCAAAGTCAGCCGTGATAAGCTACGTAAAGATTTACGTAGCCTATCACGGCTGACTTTGAAAAGCTAGCCATGATAGGCTACGTAAATCGTTATGTAGCCTATCACATTTTTTTGTTGTTGTTTTACTTTACTTGGAAATGGCGGCGGCGGCAGCCGGTCGGAAGACTGGCTGCCACCCCTGCTGCCGCCAAAACACCGCTGAAACGCCACCGGGATCTGCCGCCAAGAGGGACATTCGAAGGAGGTAAGTCCCATCCCGGGGGGGGGGGGTGTCGGAGAATTTCACCACCAATTTCGGGGGGCTGAATGCATTGGCTTTCGGCCTCCTGGAGATTCGTGGAGAAATTCTCCGCCATCCCTAATATTACATATACACACCAATTGGTTCAAAATTGGGAAAGGAGTATGACAAGGCTGTATATTGTCACCCTGCTTATTTAATTTATATGCAGAGTACATCATGAGAAACGCCACGTTGGATGAATCACAGGTCGGAATTAAGATTGCTGGGAGAATTATCAACAACCTCAGATACGCAGACGATACCACCCTAATGGCAGAAAGGGAAGAGGATCTAAAGAGCCTCTTGTTGAGGGTGAAAGTGGAGAGTGCAAAAGCTGGTTTGAAACTCAACATTAAAAAAACTAAGATCATGGCATCTGGCCCCATCACTTCTTGGCATATAGAAGGGGAAGAAATGGAAGCAGTGACAGATTTTACTTTCTTGGGCTCCAAGATCACCACAGCAGACGGTGACTGTAGCCATGAAATTAAAAGACGCTTGCTCCTTGGGAGAAAAGCTATGGCAAATCTAGACAGCAGAGTAAGAAGCAGAGACATCACCTTGCTGACAAAAATTCATATAATCAGAGCTATGGTTTTCCCAGTAGTAATGTATGGCTGTGAGAGCTGGACTGTAAGGAAGGCTGACCACCGAAGAATTGATGCTTTCAAACTGTGGTGCTGGAGAAGACACTTAAAAGTTCCCTGGACTGCAAGGAGGTCAAATCAGTCCATCCTAAAGGAAATCAACCCTGAGTGCTCATTGGAAGGACAGATACTGAAGCTGAAGCTCAAATATTTTGGCCACCTAATGCAAAGAGAAAACTCTCTGGAAAAGACCCCAATGCTGGGAAAGATTGAAGGCAAAAGGAGAAGGGGACAGCAGAGGATGAGATGGCTAGATAGCATCACCGATGCAATGAATACTAACTTGAGCACACTCCGGGAGAGAGCAGAGGACAGGAAGGCCTGGAGTGCTATGGTCCATGAGATCACAAAGAGTCGGACACGACTTAATGACTGAACAACAACAAAGTGTGTGTGTGTGTGTGTGTGTGTGTGTGTGTATATATGTATATGTATATATATATATATATATATATATATATATATATATATATGATACAAACACGGGTCAGAATAAGGTTTGAGGGCAAATTTTGTAGGGATGGGGGAGAATTTCTCCCCGAAACTTTGGGGGGCCGAGTGCCAACGCATTCGGCCCCCCGAAATCGGCGGTGAAATTCTCCGCCACCCCCTCGCCACCCCCCTGCCACCCCCCCAGGATGGGACTTACCTTTCATGAATGTCCCTCCCAACGGCGGGTCCCGGCGGCGGTTCGTCGGGTCTTCGTCAGGGGCGGGGGCAGCAGCCGGTCTTTTGACCAGCTGCCGCCGCCGCCATTACAAGGAAAGTAAAAAAAAAAAACGTGATAGGCTACGTAACGATTAACGTAGCCTATCACGGCTAGATCTCCAAAGTCAGCCGTGATAGGCTACGTTAATCGTCAAATAGCCTATCACGGGTGACTTTGGGGGGAAAAAAAAAAAGCGCGTACGCAAATGGCGGCCCCCATACAGAGCCACCATTTGCGTTCCTTAGTTGGTCCCTGTAGTCTACGTAAAGATTTATGTAGACTACAGCAAAAATAAGGGCAACGCAAATAGCCCTTACGTAGGGCTAAGTTGGTCCATTTGCGTTTCTTACGTTGGTCCCTGTAGTCTACGCAAATCTTTACGTAGACTACAGGGACCAAATACGGAATGCAAATGGTGGCTCCCTATGGGGGCCGCCATTTGCGTACGCTAGGGGTGGACGAAAGTCCCTTACCTGTCCTCGAATGATGTTCGCAGTGGGGGGGAGGCGCTTCGCGGCTCCCCCCGCGAAGTTCAGGCCGGGGGGGGGAGGCTTCCCACCTCGCCCCGGACGAAATTCAGGCCGGGGAGGAGGCTTCCCGCCTCGCCCGGCCACGAACGCGAAAGTTTAAAAAAAAAAAACGCCCCCTGATAGGCTACGTGACGATTCACGTAGCCTATCATGGCTAGATCTGCAAAGTCAGCCGTGATAGGCTACGTCAATCGTCACGTAGCCTATCACGGGTGACTTTTAAAAAAAAAGCGCGTATGCTAATGGCAGCCCCCATAGGGAGCCGCCATTCGTGTTCCTTATTTAGTCGCTGTAGTCAACGTAAATGTTTATGTAGACTACGGCGAAAATAAGGGCAACGCAAATAGTTGCCCTTATTTTCGCCGTAGTCTACGTAAATCTTTACATAGACTACAGTGACCAAATAAGGAATGGGAATGGTGGCTCCCTATGGAGGCCGCCATTATCCGTACGCGCTTTTTTTTTTTTTAAGTCACCCGTGATAGGCTACGTGACGATTGACGTAGCCTATCACGGCTGACTTTGCAAATCTAGCCATGATAGGCTACGTTAATCGTCACGTAGCCTATCAGGGGGCATTTTTTTTTCTTTTATTGCAATGGCGGTGGCGGCAGCCGGTCGAAAGACCGGCTGCCGCTCCCGCCCCGCTCGAACACCTGCCGAACCGCCAGCCGGACCCGCCGCCGGGAGGGACATTCGGCGAAGGTAAGTCCCGTCCCGGGGGGGGGGTGCGGGGGGCGGGGGGGCGGAGGATTTCTCCCCGAAACTTGTTCAGGGGGCCGAACACGTTGGCACTCGGCCCCCCGAAGTTTCGGGGAGAAATTCTCCGCCAACCCTAGCGTACGTGCTTTTTTTTTTTTTCCAAAGTCACCCGTGATAGGCTACGTGATGATTAACGTAGCCTATCACGGCTGACTTTGCAAATCTAGCCGTGATAGGCTACGTTAATCGTTACATAGCCTATCACGGGGGTGGTTGTTTTTTGTTTCTTTTCGCGGCCGGGTAGACGGGGCGCTTCTCCCCGACCTGAATTTCGCCGGCGAGGGATGGGGCGCCTCCCGCCCTGCCTGAAATTCGGCCGGGCGAGGTGGGAAGCCTCCACCCCCTCGCATGAACTTCGGGGGGAGAAGCGAAGCGCCTCACCCAACCGCGAAAAAAGCTGCGGGACAAGGTAAGTCCCTTTTGTATATCCCTAAAATTTTGAGAACTTCTACAAAATCGAGTTTTGCTTGCATACACATCCATAGAAGGCATGGACTTGAGCCATTCACCATCATGCATTGGACACTGAGGGTAAACAAGATTTGTGTTACAATATGCCATGAGGGCTTCAGAGCCAGTGGCTGCCAGAGTCCCTGTTGCTGCACACCAACCACTTGCCACCCTCCTCCTTGCAAGGAGGAGAGAAGTGAGCAGTCAGCATGCAGTGATGGGGACTTGTTACAAAGAAGGAGACCCAGAGGGCTTCAAAGCTCGTGGCTGCCAGAGTCCCTGTCACCACGCACTAACCACTTGCCTCTCTCCTCCTTGCCAGGAGGGGATGGGGGGGCGGATGTGGGGAGGTCCGGGGGTGGACATGGGGGAATCCACTGGAATCCCAGGAGGGCACTTGCAACATCCCTAGATTACCCTGCCCATGTCCCAGACATGGCTGTTTAAACAAACCACCCAGTGAGATAGACATTTGAGATGAAGAGAAAGTTCATGCACCTTGTGACATTGGTGTAAGTCCTATGTTGATAATGTTCTTTCCTTCCCTTTGAATACAGAGGAAATGTGACACTCCCTGCATCTTACAAATATGTGGTGAAGTTGATGGGATTTAAGCGTAGCCAGACATGCTGAGCTGTGGGCCATAGGTGCACCATGAAAGCTGACACTGCAAGATTACCTCAGTGGAAAACTCAAAAGTCTGAACTTAGACTGAACTTTTAGCTGAGCTAAATGTGAAGTCTAATTGGAAATGAAATTATCATTTTAACAACTGGAGTGCCTGAAGGCTTTTCTCTTTGTGCATGTATTCTGGTTAATGAGGTGTATAAAATATTAGAATTCAGGTACATACCAAGAAATGTTGCTTTGCATCTCTATTGGCCTGCTAAGTAAGTATATAAATATGCATTAGTAAAATAAAATAAAATAAAATAAAATAAAATAAAATAAAAATTTATATATATATATATATATATATATATGGGCACGTATGCCTGGTTCAGAGGGAAAGAATAAAGTGGGGACAAATTACATGCCCCCCCCCGAAATTGAACAATTATGCCCCAAGTGACAACACCATAAGAACACAAGAAGAGCTCTGCTGGATCTGACCAAGGCTCTATCTAGTCCAGAATTCTGTTCACACAGTGGCCAACCAGCTGCCCACAAGAAACCCACAAGCAGGGCATGAGTGCAACAGTACCCTCCCACCCACGTTCACCAGCAACTGGTGTACATAGGCTCACTGCCTCTGGTACTGGAGGTAGCACATAGCCATCAAGACTAGTAGCCATTGATAGCCTTTTCCTCCAGGAATTCATCCAACCCCCTTTTAAAGCCATCCAGATTGGTGGCCATCACTACAGCCTGTGGTAGCAAATTCAACAGGTAAACCAGCATGGTAAACTTGACTCTACAACAAAGTTGTAAAAAGTACAGAAGCCTCTACAGCCAGCCCTGTAAACAAGTCATGAGTCAGAACTAAGGCTGAGCCAAAAGGAGAGATGATTGCTTTTAAACACTTTTGTCAGAACTGAAAAGTGTCACCTTTTCAATAATCTTTCTGCTATTGGGGCGAAAGAAACAAATGGGTTGGATCCCCCATACAGCACAATCCTCTGCATTTCTACTTGGACATTATTTCCATTAAGTTCAATAGCATTTACTCCCAGGTAAATGTACACAGGATTGCAGCCTTTGTCATGCTTAGAGTAGACCAATTGAAATCAATGGGACAAGTTAGTCATGACTTAGGTGGCCCCTGTTGTTTTCGATAGTTCTCCTTTAAACAGGACTAGGGATGTACGAAATTGCCCTTACCTGTCTCCGCTGGGTTCCGCTGGGGGGGAGGCGCTCCATCCCTCCCCGCAGAATCCTTGCCGGGGGGAAGTGCGGAGCGCCTCCCCCCCGGAACCCTGGCCAGCCGGCTCCGCTCCGCGGGGATTCCGCAGAGCCGCCAGCTGGCTCCGCCAGCAGCCGGACATCCAGCCGCTGGCTAGCAGGGACACAAATGGCGGCAGCTATAGCCGCCATTTGCGTCCCTGTAGTCAGCTGTGATAGGCTACGTAAACCTTTACGTAGCCTATCATGTCTGACTTTAAAAAACAAACGCACGTACGCAAATGGCGGCGGCTTTGGCCGCCGCCATTTACGTTCCTTATTTTGGCCCGTCTTAGTCTACGTAAATATTTACGTAGACTAAGACAGCAAAAATAAGGGGAATGCAAATAGCGTCCGCTACGCTATTTGCGTTCCCCTTATTTTCGCTGTCTTAGTCTATGTAAATATTTACGTAGACTAAGACAGGCCAAAATAAAGAATGCAAATGGCGGCGGCCGTAGCCACCGCCATTTGCATAAGCGCATTTTGTTTTGTTTTTAAAGTCAGACGTGATAGGCTACGTAAAGATTTATGGAGTCTATCACTTTTTTTTTTAACCTAGCCATGATAGTCTATGTAAATCTTTACGTAGCCTATCACGTCTTTTTTTTTTTTTAACACTGGAAATGGCGGCGGCGGCAGCCAGTCGGAAGACCGGCTACTGCTGCCGCCACCGCCGAAGCCACCACCAGAGCTGCCACCGGAGCCGCCGCCGCCGCCCGGAAGATCCGCCCCAGGTAAGTCTCATCCCAGGAGGGATCCGCGGGGGGGCGGGGGGGCAGGCCGTTCTGACACGGAGTTCGGGGGCTGAATGCACTGGCATTTGGCCTCACCGAGATCCATGGCGGAATTCTATGCCATCCCTAAGCATGACTAAGATTGGATTCAACCCAATGCAACCCAGTGCCCTGACATGTTTCATTTGCCCTCATTTGCCTCACCAATTTCGGATCCCCATTGTAGGAAGAATTGTATTCACACAGCATGATCCTATGTATCTTTACTTGGAAAGAAGTACCATTGTGTACAATGGGGATTACTCCCCAATAGCTTACTCCCTAAACCTAAATTAGCTTTGTCCTCTAGGGACATGAGCATGTTGCTGAAAAGGAAAGGAAATCGGCCAGGAATACATGGTAGAACATAATAGCCAATCAGAGGGGCCAAAGATGCAGATGTCAGAGGCATCTAGGGAGGGACACCATGTATAGGTGCTTTTATGCAAATGCTAGAAGCCTTCAAGCCAATATGGGAGAGCTGCAGTGCTTGATTTGAAAGGAACACCTGGATATAGCGGGCATTATGGAAACCTGGTGGAGCAGAGAGAGCCAGTAGGATACGTAGTGATGTACAAAAGTCACTTACCTTTTTGTGGATGTGATTCATGGGGGGAGGGAGTGCTCTGTCCCTCCCCCCGGAATCCTCGACAGGGGGGGAGGTGATCCAGTCCTCCCCCCTGGAATCCTGCCCGGGTGACTCCACTCCATGGTGGCTTTGCAGAGCAGCCGGCCAGGGCCATCCGCAGCCAGAGTTCCGGCTGCGGACTGGCTGGTGCGGACGCAAATGGCGGCCGCTGTAGCAGCTGCCATTTGCATCCAGCCAGGCTGCCGTGATAGGCTATGTAAGTATTTATGTAGCCTATCATGGCAGGCAAAAAAACAACAACAGCATACACAAACGGCGGCGGCTATGGCTGCCGCCATTTGCTAGGGATGGACGAAAGTCCCTTACCTGATCCCGCAGCTTGCTTCGTGGTGGGGGGGAGACGCTCTGTCCCTCCCCTCGAAATTCTGGGCGGGGGGAGGCGCCCCATCCCTCCCCGCCAAAACTCTGGCCGGGGGGGAGGCGCCCCATCCCTCCAGCCGAAATTCTGGCCGGCGGGGAGGCGCTCCGTCCCTCCGGCCGTGAATCCTCCTGGCCACCCAGGACGCAAATGGCGGCAGCCGTAGCCGCCGCCGTTTGCGTCCCTGCAGTCAGCTGTGATAGGCTACGTAAATCCTTACGTAGCCTATCACGGCTGACTTTGGGGGGGGGAAGCACGTACGCAAATGGTGGCGCCCATGGACGCCACCATTTGCGTTCCTTATTTGGGTACGTGTAGTCTACGTAAACATTTACGTAGACTACGGCGAAAATAAAGGCAATGCAAATAGCATTGCCATTATTTTCGCTCTGCTCTACGTAAATGTTTACGTAGACTACACGTGCCCAAATAAGGAATGCAAATAGCGGTGCCCATGGGCGCCGCCATTTGCGTACGTGCTTTCCCCCCCCCCCCCAAAGTCAGCCATGATAGGCTACGCAAGGATTTACATAACCTATCATGGTGTTTTTTGAAAATCTAGCCGTGATAGGCTATGTAAATCTTTACGTAGCCTATCACGTTTGCTTGTGTTTTTTGTTTTTTTTTCACTTGGAAGTGGCAGCGGCGGCAGCCGGTCAGAAGACCAGCCGCTGCCGCCGAACCGCTGCCGAACCGCTGCTGAACCGCCGCCGAACTGCTGGTGGGAGCCGCCAGCGCCAGGGACATTCAGGAAAGGTAAGTCCCATTCCAGGGGGGGTGGGGGGGTGGACTGTTTCTCCACCAATTTCGGGGGGCTGAATGCATTGGCATTCAGCCTCCCAGAGATTCATGGAGAAATTCTCCGACATCCCTATTTGCATCCCCTATTTTTTCGCCGTAATAGCCTACGTAAATATTTATGTAGGCTAAGACGGCGAAAAATAGAGGACGCAAATGGCGGCGGCTGTAGCCGCCGCCATTTGCGTATGCGGGTTTTGTTTGTTTGTTTGTTTTTTGCTTGCCGTGATAGGCTACATAAATACTTACGTAGCCTATCACAGCAAACAGCAGATGCAAATGGCAGCTCCGGCAGCCGGTCGAAAGACCAGCCGCCGCCGCCGCCACTGCCGGAGCCGCCACCGGCGGAACATCCACCCCAGGTAAGCTTTGTCCTGGGGGGGAATCCACGGGGGGGCGGGAGTGGGAGGCCGTTCTGCCACAGATTTCGGGGGGCGAAATGCCAGTGCATTCAGCCTCACTGAAATCCCTGGCGGAATTCTCTGCCATCCCTAGGATACGGTCATCTTTGGATATACACTCTATGGGAAGGACAGGGAAGGGCATACTGGGGGAGGTCTTGCCCTGTATGTCCAAGTGGTCATAGTGTCACGCACACTAGAACACCTTAAAGGGTCAGGCTCTTCCACAGAAGCACTGTGGGTGACAATACCAGGCTCCAAAACTAATTTAGTGCTAGGAACATCCTATCATCCCCCAGACCAGAATGCTCAGAGTGACCTTGAGATGGAGAACAAAATCAGGGAGGCCTCCAAATAAGGAAGTGTTGTAATAATGGGAGACTTCAATTACCCCCTCATTGATTGGATCAATGCATGTTCCACCTATGACAACGAGATTAAATTTCTCAGTGCCCTAAATGATTGTGCTGTAGAACAGTTGGTCATGGAACCGACCAGAAGGGAGACGACCTTGGATTTAATATTCAGTGGTGTCACACAGTACCTAGTACAAGATGTAGGGATGTCAGAGAAATCTGCTGCGGATTCAAATGAGGCCGATTCCTTGGATTCCTCAGGAATCTGCAGCGGATCAGGACCACATACCTCCTCTCCAGGAGGACTGGAGGCGGAACGGCCCTCGGCTGCTTCTTGCCAGCCAAAGCCATTCGTCTCCTCCCTGTCCCTGCAGCTTGCCATGTCTTTAAAAAAAAAGAAAAAGGTGATCGGGAGGATGTGCCCATAGACCTATACACAAATAGAGTCATGAATCTTTCATATAAGTCTATGTGTCCATAAGTCTATGTGTCTATGTGTGGACACATAGACTTATACGCAAGATTCATGACTCTATTTGTGTATACATCTATGGGCACATCCTCCCGATCACCATTTTTTTTTTAAGACATGACAATTGGCAGGGACAAGGAGGAGGCGAATGGCTCTGGCTGGCAGGAGGGAAGGTAAGCAGCCTCCAAGCCAATCCCCCCCCCCGAATCCGAGCAGAGCGGAACTGCTCTGGAGGATTTTGGGGGGGAGGAATGGATCACCTCCCCTGCCCTATGGATTGCCCACCGGAACAGACGGTGGGGAATCCGTATACCCCTAACAAGATGTAAATGTTGTTAAACAAATTGGAAATAGTTATCACAGTGCTATCAAATTTAATATATACTTAAGTGGAAAAGTGCTCAGGAAATCAAACACTGTCACATTTGACTTCCAAAGAAGAAACTTCTTTAAAATGAAGGAACTGGTGAGTCAAGAGGATTAAATCCCTTTTAAATGCTTGGAGATTACTCAAAACCACAACTCGCAGAGTTGCCGCAGAGCAGAGCCGGCCAGGGAGGATTCCGGGGGGAGGGACGGAGCGCCTCCCCCCCACCACGGACGCCCTGGAACGGATGGGTGAGTGGGATTCGTACATTCCTACTAAGTTTGCAGATGACCCCAAATTATTTAGGGTGGTTAAAACAAAAAAGGATTGTGAAGAACTCCAAAGGGATCTCTCCAAACTGGTAGAATGGGCATCTAAATGGCAAATGCAGTTCAATGTAAGCAAGTGTACAGTGATGCATGTCAGGGCAAAAAATCCCAACATCAAGAATATCCTGATGGGATCTGAGCTAGTGGTGACCAACCAAGAAAGAGATCTTGGAGTTGTGGTGGACAGCTCAGCGAAGATGTCAAGCCAGTGTGCGGCCACTGTAAAAAAGGCAAACTCCATGTTAGGCATAATTAGAAAAGGAACTGAGAATAAAACTGCCAATATCATACTGCCCCTATACAAATCTATGGTGCAACCACACTTGGAATACTGTGTCCAATTCTGGTCACCACACCAAAAAAAAAAGATTTTTTTTTTTTTAAAAAAGAGATTTACGTAGCCTATCACGGCTAGGTTAAAAAAAAAAGTGATAGGCTACGTAAATGTTTATGTAGCCTATCACGTCTGACTAAAAAACAACAACACCAACAACGCACGTACGCAAATGGCAGCGGCCACAGCCGCCACCATTTGCATTCCTTATTTTGGCACGTCTTAGTCTACGTCAAGATTTACTTAGATTAAGACAGCGAAAATAAGGGGAACGCAAATAGCGTAGCATCTGCTACGCTATTTGCGTTCCCCTTATTTTCGCCGTCTTAGTCTACGTAAATCTTGATGTAGACTAAGACGTGCCAAAATAAGGAATGCAAATGGCGGCGGCCGTGGCCGCTGCCATTTGCGTACGTGCGTTGTTGTTGTTGTTTTTTAGTCAGACATGATAGGCTACGTAAAAATGTATGTAGCCTATCACAGCTGACTGCAGGGAATCCCTGCGGAGCATAGCCGGCCAGCCAGGATTTCGGGGGGGGGGGGAAGGAGTGCCTCCCCCCCCGTCCAGGATTCCAGGGGGAGGGACGGAGTGCCTCCCCCCCACCATCAACATAATCCGCAAAAGGTAAGTGACTTTCGTACATCCCTATGTTTATGCCTGACTGACATCCATAGGCAGGGAGTTGCACAGTAAGGGAGCCACCACAGTGAAGGCTTTCTACTCTGGGTGGATTCCACCTTGGCCATAGGGCCAAGCAGAACCACTGGAAGCACCTCATCAGATAACCTCAGTGACTGGGCATGTTGATAAAGGAGAAGGCACCCTCTCAAGTATCCTGGTCCGAAGTTGCTTAGGGCTTTATATACTAGGAACAAAAACTTAAACCTGGCTCAGTAGTGAACAGGCAACCAGTGCAGTTCCTTCAGCAAGGGAGTTACATGCTGAAAAGGGGTAGCTCCTGCATTTGGCACTAGCTGCAGCTTCCAGGCCAGCCTTCAGGGCAGCTCCACATACAGTGTGTTGCAGTAATTCAGTCTTGAAGTTACTCATGCCTGTACCACTGTGGCCAAGCTATTCTTGTCCAGGACAGCCCATAGCTGGCATACCAGTTGAAGCTGGTGAAAGGCACTCTGAACTACTTTGACCACTTGGAACTCCAGTGGCAGTGATGGATCTAGGAATACCCCCAGACTACAAACCTAACCTTTAAAGGGGAGTGCAATCTCATCCACAACAGGCGATGTGCTTATCCCAGACTCAGGAACCACTCACTAGGGATGTGCGAACCCACCCCATCTGGGTTCTCCAGGTGCCTGCCCAGCCCCTGCCCTTGCTCACCAGTCTCCAGACCATGCTCAGGCCCCTCCCACACTTGGCAAGCAGTCCGCACTCACCTCATCGAGTTCTGCAGTTGCCATTTTTTTGAAAAAAATAAAATGGTGATCGCAAAAAGTGCATATTTGTACATGTGCAAAATGCACATTTTGTAAGCGTGAATATTTGTGCATGTGTGACAATGTGCATTTTGCAAAATGTGCATTTTCACATGAAAATATGTGCATGTGAAAAAATGTACATTTTTTGTGCATATGCCAAAAATTTGTATTTTCGTGATCACCATTTTATTTCTTGAAAAATGTTGACCACAAAACTCAATGAGGCCACCACGGTGAGTCTAGGCCATTCATCGAGCACAAGAAGGTGGGGGGGCAGGAGCTCAGCGAGTGGGGCTCGGGGTGCAGGCACGGGTGGTTCCACTGGATTCCCAGATGGAATCAGGCGCCTGCACAATCCCTACCACTCACTCACAGGGCTTCCACCTTGCCAGGATTCAGCTTCAGTTCATTGGTCCTCATCCAGCCCATTCATTGAGTCTAGGCACTGATCCAGGACTTGCACAGCCTCATCTGATTCAGATGTCGCAAGGAGATACAGCTGTGTGTCATCAGCGTACTGATGGCACTTGGCTCTAAATCCCCTAAACCTGCCTGTGGTCAGTCCACAAGATTGCAATTCTGCACATGGGCAGATTCAATCCTATTGAAGACAATGATGTTGAAGCAGGGCCAGCCCAAGACATTTTGCTGCAGGAGGCAAAGGACAAGATGGCATCCCACTCTCATTCTATCTACAAAAATAGATTGGACTGGCAGCTGAATCTCACTTCAACACTGGCAACGAGGCAGCATTCTCCACTGCACCCAGGGCAGCAGACTAGTTACAGGGCAGCAGGGTAGGATGCATGCCATACACAGCTCTGTCCTCCAACTTCTTGCCACTGCTGCTCCCCTCTTCCTAGCATCTGCTGCCTGAGGCAGGTGGTCACCTCTCTCTGCCTAATGGTAGCACCAGCCCTGTGCTTAAATAGCCAACTGCGTGTGGAGTCTCAGTATAAGAATATAATAGTCAGGTGGATTATCATCTTTGCTGTTTATTGACATGAGCCCCAGATGGTGATTTGTCACTGCACTAACTTCTGCTCTTTGCATATGAATTCCTTCGTTTTACGGTCTGGGGATATGAGTTTTGTTTATGGCAGTTCAGGGATCTGATTCTAATGACCTTTGGATAATCAGCGGCTGTACAAAATAGACTACAGAGCATCTGCCAGAAGGTGGGAACTATATTACTACTCCACAGAATTAAGCTGCCTGTCAATGAATGTGGGCCAGTGGTTAAGCAAGTGCCCATTCCACAGTACAAGAACATATTATTACATCACAGCTTCAGGGGCTGCTGTGCCGTTTTTCTGTAGCTTTTGGGGAATGATTTAAGATGTTGTTCTTGACCTTTAAAGCCCTGAATACTTTGGCCCTTGCATACAAATGAGACAGTTGGAAGTTCTGTCATTTGATCTGAACAATTTCCAGAGGGGTAGCCAGGTTAGTCTGTTGCAACAAGAACAACAAAGAGTCTTGTGGCACCTTAAAGACTAACATATTTATTCTGGCATAAACATTTGTGGATGCCGTCTACATGCCTCTGATGAAGTGGAGACTGTTTATGAAAGCTTATTCCAGAATAAATGTTTTATTTTATAAAGTACCACAAGATTCTCTGTCCATTGAGTACACATTCGAAGCACCACTTCTGTAGGA
This sequence comes from Heloderma suspectum, assembly GCF_057233095.1. NCBI lineage: Eukaryota > Metazoa > Chordata > Lepidosauria > Squamata > Helodermatidae > Heloderma > Heloderma suspectum. Next base: position 180,469,011 of record NC_139461.1, read on the forward strand.
CCAGAATATAGGGATGTACGGACTGTGTAAAACCTGCTTGGTCTGTGTTTCATGGATTGCAAGGTGCCTTTCGTTCCATCATCCGCCCACAGATGGATGCAATTTTTTTTCATCTTACGGAAAAATCCGCAAATAATTACATAAGTATTTACATGTTTACATGATTTACCTGGGTACGTAACATTTATTGTATTGTCCCCCATTCCATTCAATATTTCCTCAGCAGAAACGTATGCATTTTCCTAAAAATTTATATGCGTAAATTTCGGGAAAGTTTAAAAAAAAATCATCCAAAACTCCATGGACTCTGCGCAGCCTGAGGGGGTCACTCTGCAGCAGATTCCACAGGTCAGATTCTTGGAAATCCAGGCTCATTTTAGTCCATCTCGAATTTCTCCAGCATCCCTACCAGAATATACTGTACACATTCAACCCACTCCAAAGAAAATGCAGGCAGGTATAAGAAGGACCTATACCCCCTTTCCCCTTCATGGATCACTGCCTTGTTGTGGCGAAAGGGCTTACATAACTCAGTGAAGCCATAAGCTATGCCGTGCAGGGCCACCCAAGACGGACAGGTCATGGAGAAGAGTTCTGACAAAATGTGGTCCACTGGAGAAGGAAATGGCAACCCACTCCAGTATTCTTGCCAAGAAAACCCCATGGAACGTAACACAAGGCTAAAATATATGATGCTGGAAGATGAGCCCCTCAGGTAGGAAGGTGTCCAATATACTACTGGGGAATAGCAGAGGGAATTTCCAAGTAGCACCAGAAAGAGTGAAGCGGCTGGGCCAAAGCCAAAAGGACACCCAGCTGTGGATGTGTCTGGTGGTGAAAAGAGAATCCGATGCTGTAAAGAACAATATTGTTTAGGAACCTGGAATGTGAGATCAATGAATCAAGGTAAGCTGGAGGTGGTCAAACATGAGATGGCAAGATTGAACATCGACATCTTGGGAATCAGTGAACTCAAATGGACAGGCATGGGTGAATTTAATTCAGGTGACCATCATATCTACTACTGTGGGCAAGAATCCCTTAGAAGAAATGCAGTAGCACTCATAGTCAACAAAAGGGTGGGAAAAGCAGTACCGGGGTACAATCTCAAAAATGACAGAATGATCTCAGTACGAATCCAAGGCAAATCATTCAACATCACAGTAATTCAAGTCTATGCCCCAACCACTGAGGCCAAAGAAGCTGAGGTTGATAGGTTCTATGAAGACCTACAACACCTTCTAGAACTAACACCAAAAAAAATGTCCTTTTCATCATAGGGGATTGGAATGCTAAAGTAGGAAGTCAAGAAATAACCAGGATAACAGGCAAGCATGGCCTTGGTGTACAAAATGAAGCAGGACAAAGGCTAATAGAGTTTTGCCAAGAGAACATGCTGATCATAGCACACGCTTTTCCAACAGCACAAGAGGCAACTCTACACATGGACATCACCAGATGGTCAATATCGAAATCAGATTGATTATGTCCTTTGCAGCCAAAGATAGAGAAGCTCTATACAGTCAGTAAAAACAAGACCTGGAGCTGACTGTGGCTCAGATCATGAGATTCTTGTTGCAAAATTTCGGCTTAAATTGAAGAACATAGGGAAAACCACTAAACCATTCCGGTATGACCTAAATCATATCCCTTATGAATAGACAGTGGAGGTGAGGAATAGATTTCAGGGATTAGACCTGATAGACAGAGTGCCTGAGGAACTATGGACGGAGGTCCTTAACATTGTTCAGGAGGCAGCAACTCAATCCATCCCACAGAAAAAGAAATGCAAGAAAGCAAAGTGGCTGTCTGATAAGGCTTTACAAGTAGCTGAGGAAAGAAGGGAAGTGAAAAGCAAGGGAGAAAGGGGAAGATCTATCCAACTGAATGCAGAGTTCCAGAGAATAGCAAGGAGAGACAAGAAGTCCTTCTTAAAAGAACAATGCAAATCAGAGAATTCCACCACAGATCTCGGTAAGGCCGAATGCCAGTGCATTCGGCCCCCTGAACTCCATGGTGGAATGCCCCCCCCGCCCCCCCGTGGATCCCCCCTGGGATAAGACTTACCTGGGGCGGATGTTCCGGGTGGCAGTGGCTCCGGTGGTGGCTGCAGCGGCGGTTACAGCGGCTGCGGCAGCTGGTCTTCCGACCAGCTGCCGCCACAGCCATTTGCAGTCTTGTCTTTTTTTTTCTTTTTTACACAGATGTGATAGGCTATGTAAGTTTTTACGTAGCCTAAAGCATCTGGGTAAAAAAAGAAAAGGCGTACACAAATGGTGGTGGCCGGCTACAGCCGCCTCCATTTGCGTTCCTTATTTTTCTTCGTCTTAGTCTATGTAAATATTTACGTAGATGAAGACGAAGAAAAATAAGGAACGCAAATGGCAGCGGCTGTAGCCAGCCACCGCCATTTGTGTACGCATTTTTTCCCCCTTACCCAGAGCCCTCCACGGCCAGAAATCCAGCTGCGGACAGCTCTGGCCTGGGCCTGGCCGGCTGCTCCTTGGAGCTGCCGTGGAGCACAGCCGGCTTTCGAGGATTCTGGGGGGAGAGGACTGGATCGCCTCCCCCCCGGCGAGGATTCCGGGGGGAGGGATGGAGCACCTCACCCCCCCAGCGGAACCCGGTGGAGCCAGGTAAGCGGGGTTTCATACACCCCTAGTGTGAACTGGTCCTGCGCTTCACCTGAGCATCCTATAGAAGGTCTTAGGACCCTTGTATTTTAATTTTAGTCACCTGTTCATATATACAGTGGTTCATCCACTAGTTAGAAGATGGAACAGTCCCAAAACTGGCTATTTCCAATGTCATAAGTTGTTCCACAGATCCCACCCCCAAAAAACATATATGCATAATTGCATATTAACCTATATTATACTGGCTGTGTTACATGCAAATTTATTTTAAGATTATATTTTAATTTGTGTGTTGTTGGCCACCTTGAACATCTCAATAATAAATGGAAGGAGGGAGTATTCATTTTTCAACAAGTACATTTCAAATACATTCTCTTCACATGTGCTCTCAATTTAATGAGGGCACATCCATAAGGTTCAATTCTGCACCACAGGAGCGCCTGTGAATGCCATTACCATGTGGCATGGCCTATCATATGGGTCTTTCTCATCTGATCCTTCCTCATCCTAGCAGGTTCTGAATGCACATGAAAGACCCAGATGATCACTCCCACTCACATGACCACATAGTTGCCAAAGACCTTGCAGCATAAGACTGCACTACATGGAAGGGGCTCCCACATTCTTGGAGCATGTGTGAAGGGGGCTGAAGAGTGTGAAGGCTTCTGCACGTGAAACAATGGTGGAGTTCACATGATTCCCCTTGCATGTTGAAAGTATGCTTGACATCCCAGGGACTGCTGGCTAGCCATATCCTCCAGCTGTGCTCACCAGCACAGCCCCCCTCCAGCCACAAATTCAGCAGCCTTCTGGAGGTGCTCTATTAAGGGCATGAGAAGGGTTTGTGGGAACTCTCTTAACTACCTGAGACAATAAAAATATAGTTATTTCTCTTTATGTGGTGCCATACTCAAACATTAGGTGCTATCCACCTCCCATTGCAGTCAAGGGAAAAGGATCTATGCCCCCCTTTCTTGGATTCTCTCTTTCCTTGCCCCCTTCCTCCTCCTCCTCCTCCTCCTCTGGAATTCCTTTCACACTTACCTGCACCTCCTCTTCCCTCCATGACCAAAATGTCCTTCCCACTGCTGCTAGAACCCTTCCCTGCTCTGCGCCACCACTGCCACACTGACTGCCACGGTGCCACCTCCTCCTGCCTCTCTGTCTGAAAAGACCCTCCCTTGCCAGCACTACCCTTTCTCCCTGCCACTGCTGCCACCACACTCACCCCCACCTCCTGCTGCCTCCTCAGAGATGTCCTTCCCACCACTGCCATGACCCTTCCCCACCACCACCATCTCTGTGCTCACTACCACCTCTTCCTTCCCCATCCAAAGTGTCCTTCCCACTGTGACCCTTTCCTCCCACCACTGCCACCATGCTCACCTCCATCTCCTCCTTCCTCCTTCACCTAAAATGCCCTTCCTCACACTGCCACATGCATCTCCTCCTCCTCCTTCCCTAAATGTCTCCCCCGCTCCACACCATGACCCCTTCCCACCGCCGTCACTGCCACTGCTGAGGAGAAAAGAGGAAGTGAGAGGAGGAGGTTGTGAGGGGTCTGGAGGGCACCCAGAGGGGTACCCTCTAGTGCTGACCCCTGCGCTAGAGTTTGCTTACACTAGCACAACATAATTCATCTAAGTGGTAGTGTCACATTGGATAGTACCCACTGACTTTAACATGGATGGACTGAAACTACCCAGAATGGGATCAGCTGCTGTATTTTGAATTGTGGCCAGTGTTTAAGTATCCAACACAGCCAACATAATACTCCCACACCCACACATGCACACACCCCTTATAAGCCACACCTTATACCACCTCAAGAAAGGTCCCTGTTTTGCTGGAAACACACCCCACATTGTATTTAGCATCATGGTAAATCCAGCCCAGATCCTGAACTACACAGGTCCCCAGAATAACAATGATAATAAGACACTTGGCCAAAAGCAAATTTGCATCCTTTGATATTGCTTCTTCCATCCATCATGAACATGTATGCAAGGTCAATATTTATTGACATTGTTGAAATGGCTGTATGTACAAATGATTAAAGAACCTATCTTGTCAATAACATAATTCTTCTTTGCTTTTATTATACCTTTACAATCAAGATCAGAATATGAACTACCTTGGCCAATAGTTCAGATCTAAAATTTATAAAATGTATGGATTGATCAGAGGGGGTGGGAGCAGGAGACTACATTATGCATTTTTCCCCATCTGAGCTGCCTCATCGCTTCATTTTAATAATGCTGTAGCAGGCAATCAATGTGTTGTCTCCATGTAAATGGATATAAAACATATCCCACCTCCAAAACGCGTGCATAAGGCTTTATGGGCTTGGATTTATTGTGAAAATTGCAGTCCAAGTATTGATGTTCCTATCAGTTCTGGGGCTTGGCCTATTATTAATAGCTTGTTTCCTTCCTTTCAAATGGAAGCAATCAAGTTCTAAGCTAATTAGGTATGGGAAAGTCATGCATTACATTTTCAAGCAAAGAGAAATTTGCTTAGAAGTAAATTATGTTTTCTTAAAAAAAACCTTCATGAATGCAATTTCTTGTGTCATTTATGGAGACTATGTTTTTTCTGCAAATAAAATATAGTGGTGGTTTGTTTTTAATCAACATAATGCCATAGTGACCAATATTTCCTACCACTAAGGACTTCTTGATAAAACTGTTTTTGTTTAGTCTTTCCTGGAAAATTACTCTGAGTAACTGCACATCAGGAGTGGTTATGTTCCCGAACGTTAGTTTCCAGTTCAGAATACTTCCAATTTAGCACCCAGTTTGAAATTCACTGAAAATATGTGTGCCTGTATCTGAAATGTATGCAAGCTTTATATCAAGCATTGGAAATACCACTACCAACCCTGAGATTTTGTGGAATAAAAATAAAATACATAAATATTTCCTAAAGTTATTATCAGAGTTGAAGAAGGAGGAGGAGGAGGGAGAGGGAGAGGGAGAGGGAGATTGTTTTGAGAAAACAATTTCTCAATTACCCACTATATCAACCTCATTCTCAAGTTACTGAATAATTGACATTATGGGAAAATGTTTTTGTGGCTTCATTTCTGAAATCACCCTAAATCAAATATGGGTTGCAGAAACTGTATAGGAACATAAAGGAACTGCCTTATACCGAGTGAGCTCTTCTGTTTTTCTTTACAGCATTTATATACTGATCATAGTTTTTATTCCCCTGGCAGTTTACAATGCAAATTAAAGCAAAAGAAAGAGATACAATAAAGAAATGAAATGAATAAACAACACAAGTATATATCAGTCAAAACGGCAGAGTAAAAACAGCAGGGTGAAGAAAAAAGATCCCAAGGTTTAAAATATAGTGTTGTTCCAATACTGGCTGCCCCATGTACAATGCATTACAGAAAACTAAACAGGATGTTACCAGAGCATAGGTCACTATTGCCAACCTATACCTGTCCAGGAGAGGTCACACCTGGTCTACCAACCTAAGCTGGGAGAAAGCATCCCATGCCATTGAGGCACCTGAGCTTCAAGGGACTGTGCATTCACTGGTCCATTGTAGGAAAAAATGGGGAGGGGCCGTAGCTCGGTGGCAGAACATATGCTTTGCATACCTATGGTTCAAACCCTGCACATCTTCAGTTAAAAGGATTTGCTAGGAAAAACTACTGCCTGAGACCTTGAAGAGCTACTGCCTTTTAGAATGGTCCACACTGGGCAATCTGGGCTACATAGATTAGTGATCTCACCTAACAGAATGTAGCAGCAGCATCTGACTTAAGGCCATATCCTATGACAGTGTATTGACTCAAAAACTCACGAGATTAAGGGAAAGCACAAAGGAGTAACATGTCCTATGCACTTTTCCCATTCCTCCATAGAGGGTCTTGATTGTAAGAGAATAAGAAGAGTCCAGCATCAGAGGAAAATGGTCATAAAAATCATATCCATCAAGATAACTGAACATTACTATAATACCATTCAATAAAACCACACACACACACACACACACACACACACACACACATGGGATGTATGGATTTTGTGAAATCTGTTCTGTCAAGCCAGCCAGGTCTAGATTATGAGCTTCTGGACTGCAGAAACTGGGAATCGGGACAGGTATGCACTCTTCTGTGGAAGTATGCAAAGCCATTGCTGATCTTATTGCTGGATGTGAATCACCAGCAGAAACTATTTGTATGAACTTGCATGCTCTCACATGCAGTTGACCACTGGATGATGCAGTACTCAAACATTAAACATGCATGTATGAACCAACCCTGGGTTCCATTTGCTATTGGATATTATATTGATATAAAAAGTACAACTATTTGTATGTATTTCAAAAACTGGAAGCCTGTTTTAGAAAATTAATTCCTATTTCTTCACACACACACACACACACACACACACCCCATTCCTGCATTCAGATAAAGAAGAATTTGGATGATCACACAGCTTTAATGATAGTCATATCCGGAATGTACACAGCTCACATTTGAATTCTCTGTCATTAATCTGAGATGCAATCTTGGTGCTTTAAAACCATATATAAACCAGGAGATCCTGAAATTAGGTTATTGATGTTGAAGTGTGCTATCGTGAGCCATTTGATTAGGTTTTTATGGGAGAAGTTTGAACTAAAGTCAAAGTTTCTGAAATGATGACTTAAATCTGAAATGATTTTTTAGGCTACTAAATAAAGATGAATTACATATACCATTTCCTACTTTATTCACAACAGATCAGAAATGCATAATTTTCATCATTATGCCTTTGCAATGAAACAAAGGAATTCACATTTCTTCTGCCCTGCCCTTCAATGAGACATGTAATTTTGATTTGTTAAGATAAAGTATACTGCCCCTTTAAGAACCAGAACATATTGTAAAGCCACCTGGTGATGTTTGTTGTTATGGGTGGATAATAAAATTCATCCAACAAAATGCTGAAATACTTAAGTGAGCAAATATATGTGCAACTATAGAGTAGGACATTTTCATTTTGCCCCACAGGCAGTCACAGTTCTTTTGTAGATGAGGTTGTTAATCCACTGTATCTATTTCAGTTTTGTTGCAGAATTGAGATCCAAGCAGTACATGAAGAACATTTATTTTCCTGCTTTTCTGCTACATAACCTTTAGGTGGCACTGTGGTATAGAAGAATAGCACAAATACACAAGTGGAAAATGAGTTTCTTTTGCTTTCAGAAACAGGGCATTTCCCCTGCTTTAAATAGGGATGATGGAGTCACCTCCATACAGCTTCGCTGGGCACTTGCCAAACCGCCACCACCGCCTACACCTGCTCACTGTGCAAGCTGTTGAACAGTTCGGCAAGCACCCAGCTAGTGCCCAGTCGCTACCCATCCCCTTTACACCTGTAGTGTTGTGTAAATTGCCCTTTTATGGCCACCATTTATGCAACATTACTTTTATGGAAAACCCCAAGCCAAAATGTTTTTCACAAAATGGCGGCTCGGTGAGGGAATGGGTGGCCTCTGGGCACTCATGGACCATGTGGCACTCAGTGAACAGCCTCGTAAGCATGCGGCGGCTCAGCAAGCAGGGTCCAGAAGGCCTCACAGACTCCTGCAAAATCCCTACCTCTAAAAGTCTAAAATGCTGTTTAAAAACAGAAGCAAAATTGGAGGGTCATGTCATTCCCTAAAGAGCCCATAAACAATTGTGAGTGGGAAATGATGCGTACACAATAAATGCCTCATGTAGAAAAGCTCACAGACAAACATGCCCAGAGAGGGAGTGGGTAACAGCTGAGTATATTAATTGGACCAACTAATAATGTGTGAGAGAAAGGTAGAGCTGAAATGAAATTCTGGAAGGGGAAAAAAATTAATTTGACAAATTTTGGTGTCAAAATTAGGAATGGATGAGACATTTATTTGGTTTGTATTTCCATGCAGACTTACCAAATTCACAGACTTCCTGAACCAACCTGGAACACAGTTTGCTGCTAAAATCTGTACATTTCCAAAGTTTACAATGCATTCAGTGTTTCTTTCAGCACCCACCCTCTGGAACACTTTACCAATTGACTTCAGACAGCCCCCCACAGTTCTGATGTTTAGACATCTTCTTAAAACCCATCTCTTCGCACAGGCTTTCCTTGACATGTGATCCAGCCAGCTATGGTCTGTAGCACACAGTAGAGCATGCGGTTTTATTGCAGATTAAATTTTTATTGTGTTGTTTTATCTTAGATATTATTTTATTGTTGCTCTGGTATCATTACATTTTATGTTTACCACTTCAATACATCTGTGGAAAGCTGTATATAAAATAATACTAATACTACTAATAATAATATTCCAGGTACTGCCTGTCAGCTGTCAGATTCTGTTAAATATTCAATGCTACTGAATCTTGAATGTTCACCAGATATTTGTTCAAATATGCCCCACGGAGTATTTAAATAATATTTATGCTGATTAACACCTGATGGAAGTTGATTTTAGAAATATGGGGCCATTACTGGAGAGGCTTTCTCCCTTGTACTCACCTGTCCAACTGCTTGGCAGTGGGCATGTGAGAAGGGCCTCTGTTGATGACCCCAGAATGTAGGCAGGGTGGTAACGCAGAATGCAGTCCTTCAAGTAAATGGGGCCCAAAAAATTTAAGAATTTATGCTTGGAGGGAAGCACGGTAGACAGAATCCAGCCTCCTGCTCTCCCTCCTGAACTGTGGTCCAGACCGTCCACTGCTACCACTGGGGATGTACTGACTATGTAAAATCTGCTCCCATCCATGTTTTGTAGATTGTCAGGAGCCTTTTGTTCTGTTGTCTGCTCACAGACAGACACATTTTTTTTCATCATCTGGAAAAATTTGCAAATAATTATGTAAGAGGTAATTATCATTTACCTTAATACATAACTTTTAGCATATTGTCCCCCATTCCATTCAACTTTTCCTCAGCAGAAATCTGTGTATTTTCCCACAAATAAATATGTGCGAATTTTGGGAAAGTAAAAAAATAATTTTAAAAAAAGATTCAAAAGTCCACAGAGTCTGCATGGCCTGAGGGGGTCACGCTGCAGTCTATTCCGCAGGTTGGATTCTTAGAAATCCGAGGTCATTTTAGTCAATCTCGAATTTCTCCAGCAACCCTACCTACCACTGACATTAATGAGTAGGAATGTATTAATCCCTTACCTGGTTCCAGTCGGGGCATCTGCTGGGGGGGGGAGGCGATCCGCCCCTCTCCCCCAGAATCCTCCCCGGCCACAGCTGGACGTCCTGCCGCTGCTGCCATGCTGAGGACTCAAATGGCGGCCGCTACGCCAGCCACCATTTGCGTCCCTGCCTTAGGCCGTGATAGGCCACGTAAGTATTTACGTAGCCTATCACGACAAAGAGCAGGGACACAAATGGCGCCTGTTACGCCATTTGCGTCCCTGCTTTTTTCATGATAGGCTACGTAAATACTTATGTAGCCAATCACGACTACGGGCAGGGACGCAAATGGCAGCCGCTATGACGGCCGCCATTTCATTCTGCAGGCCGGCTGTGGAAGGAGGATGACCCGACCCAGAGCATCCACCACCAGGTAGGGTCCGTCCCGTTGGGATTTCGGGGGGTGGCAGTTGGGGGGTAGTCCGTTCTGCCATGGCCTCACTGGAGTCTGTGGTTGATTTCTCCAACATCCCTATTAATGAGAATGTGTGCATGGAACCCTTGCAGCTGGATTAGAGGAGGAACCACACATGTAGAACCCATTTGCAGTGTGTGTGTGTGTGTGTGTGTTTCCCCATCTAGTTAAGGATACATGCATTGCCTGTAGGTGGGTTGGGGTGATTGAATATATGGCTTTCTACTTTCTGTTTGGAAATGTAATTTAAGCTCATTTTTCACACATTTCCCCCGAAAGGAAACAAATCTCTGAATACTGTTTTAGCCTGTCAGTATCATTTATATGACCATGCCAGGATACTTTTAATTGTAAGCTGCCTTGAGAGATAATCGGAAAGGTGGGATAGAACATTTTTCATATCAATCAATATTTTTTTTTCTAATGTATTTCCAAAGACAGTGTGTTTTCTTTAATTAATCTTTCAAGTTCTGGCTTCTAGTAATGGTGCAGAGAAATATATATATATATATATATATACACGTACACGCACACACATACATATACACACAGAGACATACATACACACACACACACACACACACGTGGAAAAATGAAGCATCTCTAGAGTCTGCGTGAATGCAGAATAATGAAACTAAATCAACAGGTCTGTAATAGGTTTCCATTCTTCAACAGACCTCCATGACTTTACAAAAGGCAGTTCTTTGGAGGATTTGGATTTCTACAGTACTGTTCTGAAGCAGCGGGTGTATACCGATATTAGGAATGGACATTGTTTATATTTCTTGTTCTACTGGAAAGGCTGCCTCATAGATGATGGACAAATTTGTTTTCTCTTTTTCTAGAAGAGAGGGGTAGGGATGTAATAGAATTTTGTTTGCATTCACAAAACACTCATGCATGCCCCATTTGGAACCTCAAGCATGAGCAAAAGCAAATTCTCGAAGATGCACTTGCATTTAAAAATTGTGCAAATTTCAGATAAAAAGCAATACAAAATTGCACCATTTTTTTTAGAGTACAATTTCATGCTTTAGGGCAGAATCTTATCTAGATAAGCGGCTGCCTCTGAACTCTGAGGTGACCACCTATCCGAAGCAGGGCAGGAGAAGCATGGAGGGGATTGTTCCCTCCATGCTTCGCCTGCCCTGCTTTTTCTGCTAGACAGCCGATTGCGGCTGTCTAGCCGTGGGAGGACGGAGCAGGAAAGGAGGCTGCTGTACGACACATTGGATGTGTCGTGCAAGCAGCTACGATCTCCCTGCCCTGGAACACCCCCAGCCACACCTCTTTCTGGCCCCTCCTCACTCCTCTTGCAAACATGGAGGATGGGGCTGTTCTGTGCTGCCTCTGAGGCAGCGCAGAAGTGGGGGGAGGTTGGTTCTCCGGGAACCGACCGCGGAGCATAGGGTCCAAGGTCAAGTCCTGGAAAACAGCATATCCTATGGCCATCTAGCCGCTGTCTAGCAGCCATAGGACTGCTCCCTCCATCGATGAGGGAAAATGCTCACAAATTCTTGAGCATGCACTCACATTTGAAACTCGTGTGAATTTCAGAGAAAAAGCAATTCACAATTCCACATTTATTTATTTTTTTTAAGTGCAATGTCATGCTTTAGTCTATGGGGGAAAGATGTACTACTCTGAAAAATGCTCAATTTTTTGTGCATTTTCCCCATTCAATCATTTTCCATTTGCAGTTTTCCCATTCAAGCAAATTGAACAGCAACCACAAGCACTAGCAGAAATTGAAGGGGAGATTAGCATCAAGTTGATGCTCATTGAATCTGGGTGAACGCGAACATCATGTGTTCGTCCATCCCTAGGTAGGACAAATACTAATTATTGGTTTGTAAGCAGAGGGTGGCTGATGACCTGTCAAGAATGCTGTAGTAATGGAGTTCCTGAAGAAGCAGAGGGGTGGACTAGATGACCTCTGAGGTACCTTCCAACTCTATGATTCTCCTCTCACCCATACATGATATTCCTAGTCCCCACCCCTCTTCTTTTCCACCCCATTTAACTAGCTGCTAATTCTGGTGATGGTGGTAACATGAGGAAGCCCCCTCCCCCCCCCCGCCCCCTAGCACACTGATATGCAGGGTGGATGAGAAGATCTCTTCTTTCTATAGCTGCCACTGGAGCCAATAGCCAAGTGAGACTCTGATAGCTGGGACCCTATTTGGTTTTGATGGTAACGCGATTAGATGGATGAACTAAAATTAGTATTTCGTATTTGGGTATGCAAACCCCTTAGATATTTTATTATATTAAGTGGTATACAGGGCAACCCTGTTGCCAATGGTGCTGGGATTGTCTGTGTGTCAATCTAGCTATGTATGTATGTATGTATATATGTATGCATACACACACACACACCCCTACCTGCTGACAGTTGTTCTGGGCTCAGTCCAGCACAGAGTTAGGTCTGCTTAATCTAACAGATTTCAATGACTTTTGCTCCTCTTACTAACAGAAGGATTGGTTGCTGTCCTGGATGATGGCCTACATTTTCCCCCCCTAAATAACCAGAGTCACATTTAAGATGTGGAATTTGGTTCTGTGGCTTTGTAGTTCGATAAAAGACTGCCTAAGCACTAAGGGCCTCTGAGAGAGTTAGCCTTAGTGCTTGACTAATGTTTCCGTTTGTGGGTTGGTGTACACCCTAGGCTTTTAGAAAGCTACTAAACCACTGTGTATTCACAGGCTCCCAAAAGAACTGGCTATAAAGCAAAGTTCTGCTGATAAAGAACAGTTCTGACCTCCAGCTAGAACACTGTGAGACTTTTGCTTCTACCACTCAAGGGGGAAAAACTAGGACACTTACTTTCTGAACGAAGATTATTTTAAAAGAGGTTTTTTTTTTTAAGCCTTCAAACAAATTATCTATCTTGTTATGCAGAAGAGCTGGATGATATCCTGTTTTAATTTTATAATGACCCACTGATCGGTATGACACTACTCCTGAGACTGAGGTTCATAGCAGAAATATTTTGAACTCCTTTCTTCTATGACCTTGTGACATACTTTAAACAGAGTTTTTTTTTTCTTTCTTCCCCCACAACTGAAATGTAAGCGAGAGTCCTTCAGATGGGCACTAAATGAAAAATGGCATCTATATGCAAACTGGGCAGCCCACTCCTTCAAGGAAGGCCTGGGTGAAGAGGTAGGTCTTTAATTGGCCCCTAAACCAGGCAATCTGCAGGTCATGGTACAACTAGCAAGGACTCCTCCAATGAGCTTAACAATCAGTGGTCTATATTGGGATCTGTATTGGGGAAGGCAATCAATCAATTAGGTAACCTGATCCCAAGCTGTTCAGGGATTTATATGCCAGCTGCAAGACCTTGTACTTGGCTCATTATTAGCTAATGCATAGTCAGTGCCATTGCATCAACACCAGTATAATACGTGCATGGCCTGGCACCCCACCCAGCACCCTGGGTGCTCCATTCTGCACCAGCTGCCATTTTCCAGACCAAGCACAAGGGTAGCCCCACATAAAGTGCATCACAATAACCAAAACATGCCATTAGCAATACATGGGATACAGTGGCCAGGATATCTGTTTGTGGCCAACTTGATTTCTACATTTCATGTGCCACTCTGCTATTGTTGGAATAGAAGACTAAATTTAGAATTCCTTCATTGTAATGCAGTTGATGAAAGGGCAAATTTTCACTCTGCTGGTATTTGTAACAACAAATAAATTGGTTTGTGCTATCTATTTGGATGGTTGCCCCACCCCCATCTGCCATATGGCCCGATACAGTCCATTTATGATTTGATTATACACAACTGGTCTATGTGTGTGTCTCATCTGCCTGGAGAACAAATATTGCTGTACAATTTCACTTTCATATGTGATATATTCATTCAGATTAAAGCAGTGGGAAGAAGGCAGCAAGCTTCCTAAAGACTAAAAGGGTTATCAGCCATCTGGGAAAACATGCTTTGTGGTGAAGTCAAAGATCACTTAAGACAGATGGTCACAGTATATATGCTGCGTAAGGGTCATTTCAGCTGTTCAGCCTTGCTTTTCATATTCATGTCTTGTCTTCGGCGGCATCCAGCTTGGCACAAAACATTTCATACGCCTTTGAAAGGCTACGGGTCATCTGGTCACACCACACTGGCTTAAAAATCAGGGCATGCAGTAGCTCCAAACCTAATGATGAACTCCTGGCTAGTAGCAGAACATGGACTGTCTGTGTAGAAGGTCTAACTTTTAATCCCTACATTTCTGGTTAAATGATCTCATGTATGTATCAGAGCTTGGGAAAGACCCCTGGCAAAACCTTGGAGTACCTAATGTTGAGAATGGTTTGCCATTACAAGTGTATGGATTCTCCAATGCTCCCCCAAACAAATATTTACTCTTTAAAAAAAAACTCTTTTGTTTGGAATGTAATGTATTGGTTTTTCCATCTGAGCAGAAGCTGCCAAATTCAGCCTGGAGTTTTGCTTCAAGTAAACCATAATCATGTGTGGGGTGGGGTTGTCATGGTTTCCCTACCTCTCCCCTACTATGGCTCTGCTCCCCCACACACACACGATCATGTGAACAGGCCCACTCTCTGCAAAGATCTCCTACAGCCACCATGCTGTGGATGGTTGTGTGAATCATTCCTGGCACTGCTTCAAAATGTCTCCGTTCTCCAGTTTAAGTGATTCTGCACAAAGGTCTATTGATGTGCATGATAACTGTAGTTCAGAAGCATTCTTTCTGAAGCTGTCTGTTGTTGGCTTCAATATTTATTTTTTCACATATTTATGAACAATATTTATTTGTTTGAGTAAGAAAGTAGATCCTTTCTTACTTGAAAAATATTGCAAGCACATGGCTTTACACCCTTAGTTTCCTAGTTGATCAAGGCTTTGGACTTGGATTTCTCACATCCTGATCCACCAGTGCACCCTACTAGCTCTGAGCTTTAATAGGTACACACAAATAAGGATGGACAGATCTGTCAGTTTCACTTTCTGCTGCATTTTAGATTTCAAGTTCTTTCCATTTTGAATATGAAGAAATTTGTGAATTTTGGTAAATTCTTATAAGAAACAAACAGAAACAAAATGCTCATCCATCTGCACCAAACAAATTTAATAGTACATGGAGAGATCCATGTTGTACAGCCTAACTTGGTAACACAAATATCATTGAATGAACATAGATTCTTTCCTGCTATGGCTGAATCAGACTTATCCTTAGAGTTATGGGGCAATCCAAAAAGCAAAGCAACAAAACAGGCAAATGGTCATGCACAAAAGTTCCAGTCCAATATGGGATCAGGCAAAGGCAGGAGTGGTCCAGATACAAGCAAACATCAAAGCACAGGTAAGCAGTAAGTTGCCATACACAGTCCAAAGCAGAGTCAAACAGGAGTCTACGGATCAATAGCACAGAAGTCAATCACAAGGCAGGGTCCAAAAAGCAAGGTATTAGACACCAGAGCTGATGAAGGATGTTATTTCAGCACTGGCTAGGCTAAAACTGAAGCTTATATAGCCAGAGCTTTCTGAGCCCCACCTAGGGCTCAGCTGTAGTGTGTTACAGACCCTCTGGCAAAAGTCCCACTTGGAAGAGAGTCTTGCTCCTGAGAAGTCCTCCTTTGTAACTGAGCACTTCTTCTCAAAAGAGCTGTATTGGCCTGCCTCCTGAGGCAGCAATGCTCTTAGGGCATAGGTGTTGCTCAGGCTCCACCTCAAAGGTGGAATGCCTGTCCTCCTGCAGGGATGGACTAGAGGCTCCCCTAGATCTCCTGACATAGGTTTTTTCTTGGCATTGTCTGTCTCTGGGAGATCTAGCTCCTCCTCAGAGGAGGATTCCTCCAGCAGGGGCATGACAGGTTCACTCAAAGCGCTGGGCCTGGATGGACATATCTGTCAGTTTCACTTTCCCTCACATTTTAAGCTCAAGTTCTTCCCATTCCAAATATGGAGAACTTCACAATTTTTGGTACATTCTTATCAAAAAATGAACTAAAACAAAATTCTCACCCATCCCTATGCACAAGCAAGGCCCTGGAACAAAATATTGCTTTTGTGGGGAGGAGGAAAACTTTCAAAGCTTTCAAACATTTCTCCTCATGCATGTATTTTGTGATGCATTATGGCAAATATGACAACCAATTTGCTAGCACAATATATTTTCTAAAATGTTATTTCCCCTAATATACTAGGGATGTACGAAAGTCACTTACCTTGCCTGAAATTCGTGGGGGGGGGAGGCGCTCCGTCCCTCCCCCCAAAATTCTGGCCAGGGGGAGGAGCCCTGTCCCTCCCCCCTGAAATTCTGGCTGGGGGGGAGGTGCCCCGTCCCTCCCCCCTGAAATTCTGGCTGGGGAGAAGGCGCCCCATCCCTCCCGCCACGAATCCTGGCTGGCCGGGAACGCAAATGGCGGCAGCCATAGCCGCTGCCATTTGCGTCCCTGCAATCAGCCATGATAGGCTACATAAATGTTTACGTAGCCTATCACGGCTGAGTAAAAAAACAAAAACAAAAAACGTGCATACGCAAATGGCGGCGCCCATGGGTGCCGCCATTTGCATATGCGCGGTTTTTGTTTTGTTTTTTTACTCAGCCGTGATAGGCTACGTAAACATTTATGTAGCCTATCACAGTATTTTTTTAAAATCTAGCCATGATAGGCTACGCAAATGTTTATGCAGCCTATCACTTTTTTTGGTTTTTTGGGTTTTTTTACTGGAAATGGCGTCGGCGGCAGCCAGTTGGAAGACCGGCTGCCGCAGCCACCGCCGCCGCTGAACCACCGCCGAACCGCTGCCAGAGCCGCTGCCACCAGGGAAATTCACACAAGATAAGTCCCGTCCCAGGGGGGCGGGGGGGCAGACCGTTTTGCCACCAATTTCGGGGGGCCAAATGCGCTGGCATTCGGCCTCCCCAAGATTCGTGGTGAAATTCTCTGACATTCCTATAATATACACATTTTAACTTATGTATTTTTTTTAATTGGAAAACTCCATTGCAAAATTCAGAGAAGTGTGAATTTTGAAGGATAACTGAGTTTTGTATAACATAGCAGTTTGAAAGTACGAAATTGGATTTCTTACCCATCTTTCGCTGATACCTCCCTCTTGTGTGTGTGGTGCTGTTGGTCTATATACAGGATGGCTTAGAGCCTGAACAGCTTAAGTGGACTCCACCATAGTTAGATCATTAGGCCTCTCCTCAGGGCGAAACAAAATGAACATGAAGTTCAATTAGCATTTTCCTCTCTGAGTACTAGGGATGGACGAAAGGGACTTACCTTGTCCCACAGCTTGCTTCGCGGTGGGGGGGAGGTGCTTCGCTTCTCCCCCGAAGTTCAGGCCGAGGGGGGGAGGCGCCCCACCTCGCCTGGCCGAAATTCAGGCCGGGGAGAAACGCCCCGTCTTCCCGGTCGCGAAATACAAAGTGAAAAAAAAAAACCCGTGATAGGCTACGTAACGATTAACGTAGCCTATCACGGCTAGATTTCCAAAGTCAGCCGTGATAGGCTACCTAAATCATCACGTAGCCTATCAAGGGTGACTTTGGGGGGGGTAAAGCACGTACGCAAATGGCGGCGGCCCATGGGCACCGCCATTTGCGTTCCTTATTTTGGCACGTCTAGTCTACATAAAGATTTACGTAGACTACAGCAAAAATAAGGGAACGCTATTTGCGTTGCCCTTATTTTCACCGTAGCCTATGTAAATCTTTACATAGACTAGACATGCCAAAATAAGGAATGCAAATGGCGGCGCCCATAGGCCGCCGCCATTTGCGTATGCGCTTTTTTTTTCCAAAGTCACCCATGATAGGCTACGTGATGATTTACATAGCCTATCATGGTTGACTTTGGGGGAAAAAAAAACAGTGCATACGCAAATGGCGGTGGCCCATGGGCGCTGCCATTTGCGTTCCTTATTTTGGCACGTCTAGTCTACGTAAAGATAGACTACGGCAAAAATAAGGGAACGCTATTTGCGTTGCCCTTATTTTTGCCGTAGTCTACGTAAATCTTTACGTAGACTAGACGTGCCAAAATAAGGAACGTAAATGGCGGCACCCATGGGCCACAGCCATTTGCGTACGCGCTTTTTTTTTCCCAAAGTCACCCGTGATAGGCTACGTGACGATTTACGTAGCCTATCATGGCTGACTTTGGAAATCTAGCCATGATAGGCTACGTAAATCATCACGTAGCCTATCACAGGTGTGTGTTTCTGTTTTTTACTTTTTTATTTTGTAATGGCAGCGGCAGCAGCCAGTCGAGAGACTGGCCGCTGCCCCAGCCCCCGACGAAATGCCGCCAAAATGCCGCCGGGACCCGCCGCCGAGAGGGACATTCGGCCACAGTAAGTCCCATCCTGGGGGGGGCGGGGGGCCGGCGGAGAATTTCCCCAACACTTTCAGGGGGCCGAATGTGTCGGCGCTCCGCCTCCCGAAGATTCGTGGAGAAATTCTCCGCCATCCCTACTGAGTACCAAAGGTCAGCAACAGCATAATTGGAAGATACCTCCAGAGTTCAGAAACTTGAAATTTTTTTAAACAACCACGAGTCCACTCTTATTTCTCTCAGTCTATATGTCTCTCAATATTGCTCCTACATTTAGCCACTGAAATTACAATTGATTCCCTCCCTCTTTGTTTCATTTGTCTTCCTGCTTTTGTTAATTAATTCTATTATTAAGGTCCTTGACATTTGGGAAATATAAATAAATCATTCTACTGGACCATATACACGAAGGTTTGGCAACTGGCAGCTTCGTTGCCTAAAGGACAGAACCTGGTGCCAAAGTTCCCTGGGTTTCTTCTTATCAACCATGTCTCACCTGAAGTAGGGGTGTGTGTGTGTGTGTGTGTGTGCACGTGTGTAAAGAAGATACCACAACTGAGTAGGGATGTACAGACTGTGTAAAATCTGCTCCATCTAAGATTCACGGATTCTCAGGAGTTGTTTGCTCCATCGCCCGCTCCTAGATGGATGCGAATTATTATTTTTTCATCATGCAGAACAATGCGAAAATAATTACGTAAGAAGTTTCATAACTATTTCCATAATTCGTCTTGGTACGTAGCGTTTAGCATATTGTTCCCCATTCTGTTCCAGTTTTCCTCAGGAGAAACTTATGCATTTCCCTACAAATAAATATGCATAAATTTTGGAAAAGTTAAAAAAAAAAATCCAAAAGTCCATGGACTCCACGCAGCCTGAAGAGGTCACTCCGCAGCAGATTGTTCAGGTCAGTTTCTTAGAAATCTGAGTTCATTTTAGTCCCTCTCAAATTTTTCCAGCATCCCTACAACTGAGCTACAAGTATCAGAGCATGTTGCTACATGTGTTTATTTATTGAAATAGAGCAGGGGTGCAGGAAATCAGGTCTGGGGCCAAACTCATCCTTCTTGGGGGCCAAATCTGGCCCTACAGGGCTTTCCAGATGGCCATAGCCTCTTCTTTGGGCCTTGCCTCATTTCCCCTGACCACCAATCATTTGGTAGTTGTGCAAGTTTTTCCCCATGCTAAAGGGTGGAAAGCCTCTCCTAAGGCTTAGTTCCCAGCAGAAAGGACTTCAAGCTAAAATATGCTAGTATTTTTTGGGACCACCCTCTTTGCCTTTGCCCCTCCTTTGTTTGCTTTCAGCCCTGCCCACCTCTAGAATGTAGCCCTCGAGAGCTTCTCTGAAATGGAATTTGGTCCTCAGGCTGAAAGAGGTTCAACACCTCTAATATAGAGATTATTATCCTGTCCTACTCAGGACAGCGTATGACCATGTAAACTCACGATGTCATAAATTACAATAAAAATACATTCAAAATGTAATAAAAATACAACAATAAAGGTACAGTGAAATACCACAAAGGCAGAGACCACCTTTACATAAAAACAGCAGGCAAAAGCCTGTCAGAGTAAAGATTCAGCAACTGAAAAAAGACAGCTTGAGAGGGAGCCATCCATACTTCCTGGGGAAGAACATAAGAAGAGCCATGGTGGATCAGACCAAAGTTTCATCTAGTCCCTCTGTTCTGTTCTCACAGTGGCCAACCTGATGCCTATGACAGGACAAGAGTCTAGGATATGGGTGCAATAACATTCTCCCACTCATGTTATCCAGCAGCTGCTTACTGCCTCTGGTATTGTTGATCATATACAGCTATCATGACTAGTAGCCACTGATAGCCTCATCTTCCATGAATTTGTCAAACCCCCTTTTTAAAAACCATCTAAGTTGGCCATCCAAGGATGGCTGTCCACAATATTGGAGAAGTCACTGAGGAAGCCCTCTCTCTTGCCCTCTCTCTTGTCACCATCAGTCATACCTTCACCCTAGGTGGGACACAGAGAAGAGCTTTTCCTTCTGATCTTAGGGAGTGGGAAGGTTGGTATGGGAGGAGGAGATCCCTTAGGTATCCTAGACCCAAGCCTTTTAGGGCTTTTCTTAGCTAGCTCAACTCCCTCCAGTACCCTTGAGCTATGTCAAGAAACTAAGGATGTGTGAATCAGCAAAACTCAAGTTCGCTGAAGTTCTCCAAATTCCACCTCAAAGCTCATTCTGACTCAAGTCCATATCAAATTGCAAGCAGAAGAGCACTTAGCGAGTGCTAAGTCATCACAGAATGTATGCATATACTTGGCACTGGCAAGCCAATTGTCTGTGATGTACTGATCATGCCCAAGATTTTTTTTTCTACCACAGATCTGCACAGAAATCTATGAAACGAGGGGAGTAGTAAAGATTTCCTCAACAGTTGGCAAGATGCTACAGATGAGCAACTAAGTACTGTGCTTTTACAGTATGTCTGGGGACCCCAGCATTATGCCCATGGAGTACCCATGTGTTCATGGACACCTCCCACAGTAATCTTCATGCTCCCTGCTTGTCATGATGTTGTTGTTGTTTTAAAGTGTGTGTGTGTGTGTGTGTATATATATATATTGGGAGCCTGGTGTGCCTTAACTCAACTGCTGGCCTTGAGCATCATCTTTATTTACACAAATGTCTCTAGCAGGTGGCTGGAGCCCAAGCCCAGCACTTTATTATGAATCATATCTAACCACCCCCTAGAAAGGTAGGTCGAAGGTGTTGGGTAGCATCCTGGAGGACAAGGGGGTATAGGCAGCATTTTGGGTGGCAGGGAGTGAGGGGGGTATTTTTCTTGTGCTGTGCGTGTGTGTTTTGCCTGGGTCATGCTTTTGTTTGTTTGTTTGTTTTGCTGTGGTGTGGTGTGTGTGTTAGCTGGCTTGCTTGCTTGCTTGCTTTGGTGTGGTGCATGTTTTGCCTGATTTTGTGTGGGTGAGTGAGTGTAGGAGCAGAAAACTATGGGTTCAGAAGAATGCTTTTGTATTTTGGAGCTCACACCTCTGCCTTGTACTTTAATTCTTGGGCACTTGCTTTTCTTTTAGCCTCATCAGTTTCCCCTTGGGAAAAAGGTCTTTTGTGACTGGCCACATCCACCACGGCAGCCATTTTATGAGTGAACACAGCACTCTCTCAAAATTCTAAATGGGCCCACTAGCTCCAGAATGTTGGGGACTCCTGCAGTATGGTATAGCACGCTTCTCTAGACAACAAAAATAACACTTGGCAAATGGTCAAATGTTTGCCCAGAGATGGAAATGCACAAATTCTCTCCCCACTTCTCAATCTCTTTCTATCTCTCCCAACTTGGCTTTCACTCACTCCATCTATTCAGTACAAGAAGTGCAGAGATATCTATCCACTTCCTGAAATGAATGAATCACATGAGCAAGGGAAGGAGATGGGCAGGAAGTGAGGGCAAGGAGAGATTTGGACTTTCCAGCCAGGCCACATACGTGGCCCATCTCTCTCTAATTCAAGGTAGTTTGCCAGCAAACCCATTGGCTACCCATTAGCATACAATTCTTTCATTCCCATTTCTCAGCAATATGTTTGCCCACTGTCTCTTAATCTGGATTCGACGTCTTTGATTTGAGTTACTCATGAAAAGTAAAGCACACAGAAAACGTGTTTCACAACAGTATCTTATGAACTCTTCCTGTCTGGAGACCCTCAGGAATACCCCTCTATGCACACGCGTGCAGACGCACACACTTTTCTTTGAGGTAAATGAAAAACAGAAGCTTATTAACTTGATCCACTACTATTTTCCAGAGGTCCCCAAGTCCCAACCAGAGTGTGTGTGTTCTTCATTCCTGGGAACCCCTTAATGTTGAGATATGCTGGAGGCATTTCTAGTATTCAGTCAATGTCTTTGGAATCTTAGAAATAGTTTTCAAGTTTGTATTCTTTCTGCCCATGGTTATTCCCACACAATTTCTTTTCTTTTTCTTTTTAAATTTTTTCCTCCTCATATTTAATGTATGTGTTAGCAAAGCCTGATTAGATGTTTCGCTGCAGGAAATGTTGCCTAATTCAAAGTCGGCTTCTGAAAATGCCTCACGCATATATTGTAAGACATATACAACATGAAAGGTGGAGTGAGCTGAGGGACTTCCATGAGATGGTGTTTAGCAGCTTTTGCTAAGAGTCATAATCAATGTCAGGGAGTCATAAGCCAGCCAAAATATACTCAGGGGTTTCTCCATGCCCTTTCCTTCCTGCCTCCTTTTGAACATTCATAAACAGGAAACTTGGGAATGTCTCCTTGACTGTGAATTCCATATTTGTTTACACTGAACCCTGAAACCAAGACTATCAGGGTAGATATTTTAAAACTGCATTCATTCAGATCTTATTCCTAGCTGTATACAGAAAGCAAACATATAAAGATGCTAATTTACATCAGTTTGGAGTGGGAAGGATATTGAATCTATTTTTTTATTCTGTTGCTTGGTTTGTAATATTATTTATTCTATTCAGGTATTTCCTAATTGCTTTTCTACACAATTATGCATGAAGGGGAGTACAAAGCAAAATCAATAAAAAGCACCCCCATAACACATCAAAGGGGGTGATAGGTCCACACCAACTTATGCCACAGTAGTTTAAGAACTCTCTAATCCAGTGGTGTTTTTCCTTGATGGCATAGGATATTTACAGAGCTGTGTGTGTGTGTGTGTGTTTAATTAACAAAAGGGCTGAGATGAAACCTTACAAAGTACATGCTGTGTTTGAGAGTGCACCTCTTTCAAAGCTTATTTTAGGACCCAATTCTATAGTTGCTGGATAGTGGCCATAGGATTTTTTGGTTTCTGGGACCCAAGCTTAGAGCCAGTGCTCCAAGGTCGATTCCCAGAAACCTGCCTCCCCACCCCCTCCATTGCTGCCTCTTAGGTGGCATGGTTCATCCCCAACTCCGTGCTCATAAGAGCAGCACAGAGCAAGAGGAAAGGGGGAGTTCCTGGGGGTGGGGAGGGGATGGTGGAAGTGCTGGTATGACACTTCCTATGCGCCGTCCAGCCTCCACCCATCCTCGCTCTGAGGAGCCCCGGCTAGACAGCTGACATTGGCCATCTAGCCACAAATGCAGGAGTGGCTGGAGCATGGAAGAGAAGATCCCCTCCATGCACCTCTCACCCTGCATTAGATAGTCGGTCACCTCTGGATGCAGCTGACTATCCCCATAGGACTGCACTCTTAGTTTTCAATAACATTGTACAGGTAGCCTCATACTTGTTTAGCATTTTAGGTGAAACTGACCAGGAAAGAGTCAGTAGAGCTCATCTAGGTTCCCGGATTTCACCCCTGAAGCTCAGTCTGACTCCTGTCTGTACCAGATCGCAAGATTTTTCTTTCTTTTTTCATGAAAATGTGTGCACATTTTTTAGTGCATTTTCCAAATGCACATACCACTTGGATATGTTTCTGAAATGTATGTATTCCCCTGCCCCATTGATTAAAGTATATCTGTCCACATTTTTCGGAAGTACCCTTTTTTCATGTGCATTTTTTCAAATGTACGCATTTTAATATATTTGAGGGTGGGTTCCAGAAATTGCATCGCAAGCTCATAAGCATACAGACGATGACCACAGGTTGTGTTTTGGTCTGTGTTTGATTCCTGGAGGTGCAAACTGGGTACATTCTGCTCAAAAGTGAACTGAACTAAATGCCTCATATCTCCTTAGTTTTGACCAAAGCAGACCGATTGCTACCATTACTTTTTATGATCTGAACACTATATGTCTCTTGATGCAGCTTAGAATTGCACTTGCCTTTGTAGCTGTCACATCACACTGCTGACTCATGCTTAGCTTGCAGTTTCTTAAGAGACCTAGACCTTTTTTCATATCTACTGCTGCCAAACCCCATCCTATATTTGTGTAACTTATTTTTATTGCATAAACACAGAATGACTGCTTATTATTTTCTTTGCCACACCTTCACTGAAAACAGATATTTTATCAGTGGCACAGTGTAAGATTCTCACAAAAAGAGCCAATTCACACAATTCTACAGCCTGACATATACAAAGGGGCATAGGGCTCACATGTGATAGACATTTCTTCCTCATTCACATGATCCACATGCACCTGTTTTTGTGACAGATTGTGTGAATGGGTTGTATATATGCAGAATAGGGATGTTGTGAGCACCCAACTTAATCCAGGAGTCCTGGTGAAATCCCTCATACTCGGCCCCCCAGCCTCTGCTTGCTGAACTCCAGGGCACTGATGGGCCCAGCCAACGAGTGCCCTGGAGCTCAGTGAGAGGCTGGGAACAGCTCAGACTTGGCTGCCAGGTTGCCTGTCCTTGACAGGAGCAAGAGGAGGTGTGGGGCACCACTTCCACTGGCCGTCTCCTGCTCACGAGCAAGAGACGGCTAGTGGCTTGTGTGCCCCATGCCTCCCCTTGCTGCCGCCCGGGTAGCTGTCTTTGACAGCCACCTGAGGAAGCAAGAGGAGGAGGCAGTGCCCGGTCACAGACACCCCCCAGACGCTCCTCACACTCACCCTGGCCCCTTCTGGCTAGCGCCAGCCATTTTGTTGCATATATATATATATATATATATGCTAAAAGAAACTGCACATATTTAAATGTGCACACTTTTTAAGCTCCCTTTTTTGTAAGAAAAAAAAGGCGGCAAAATGGCAGGCAATTGACAGATGGGCCCCGGATTGGTGTGGGAGACCCACTGAGCTCCTGGGGGCTCAAGCGCAGGATCCTGGGGCCTCAAGGTCCAGGGGGGGAGAGTGGGGGCAGTGCTTCAGCGGGAACCCAGAGAACCCGGGCAGGAGTGGTTTTGCACATCCCTATGCAGAGATGGTTGCACATATATAAATACCAGACATTCTGTTCCCCATGTGGCAGAGTTCACCATTCAAGACAGAACCCTCAGGAACTAGATAGTGCCCCACCCTGGCAAACAGGAGGCAGGAGGGGCTAGTTTCTTAAAGCCAAATACATCTGAGCTAAAACTGGTACAGGTCCAACAACCAAAGCAAAATTAAAAGCAGTGAGTCAGCTATGCATAAGATCTGCATGAAAGCTAGCTCCCTCCTAGGAAGGAAGCTTGTTTCAGCAACCACCAGAAAAGAACATGAGGCACACTGTGGTTCAAGCATGGAAGTTGGCTCAAGTCCCTAGCCATTGGTGAGGAGTGGGTTTTGTAAAGGGGTCTGGTCTGATGAAATCCTTTAGCATGTTGTACTTTGTGATGGCTGAACTTATCCTGGGTTAATTTGTTATCTCCTTGGGGGGGGGGAATCATGCATGTTAGCTCAGATGAGAGTTGCCCTTTAATAGATGAGTTTTTGCACTTGCACAATATCAAAGTGCATTTTGGGAGCTGTAGTTAGGAAATGTCTAGTGTGTCATGACATCATGTATGTCCAGTATGTCATGACGTCATGTACCTCCCTCCTGATTGGTTGTTTTACTATGTAACGTTCATCATCACATTTGACATTTCACCTTAAGTAAGAAAAGGGTTAATCCAACCAACTCAGTGCATGCACAGAAATGCTGTCGCTTATGTGTAGATTGTACAAGCTCTGAAGTTTGCAATCAATTCCAAACAATAGCAAATTCATAAAACACTGATCCGGACTCATTACAAAGGTGAGTTTTGACAAGTGAGCCAACTAATTATGAAATTTGCCAGCATCACTACTTGTACTCTCCTTTGGGGCTGTTGGCATCTCAGGTGAGGGAGCCTAGGGAGCATGGAGCCTTGGGAATTTGGTGGGTTGCATCCACAGTTGTCTTGGGCTGACTGGGTGGTCTGGCCTGTTGGCTTCTGGGTTCCCATTGGAGAAGTTTTCTTTTTTATTTCTCCAAGAATGCCACCAGACAAGTGAGGCAAACCAAGCCACTACTTGAAGTGGTGTAATGTATTTTTTTAAAAAAGAAGGAGAGAGAGAAGCACCTTCAGCCACCACCTGTTGTCATTCCCCTGCTCAGGGAATTCTCCTCTGAGGAGGAACTAGAGCTTCCAGAGATGGCCAGCACCAAGAAGCCACCCATGGCAGGACACATGGAGGAGCCTGGGCCCTCAAGGGAGATGACCAGGGTTCCGTCACCACAGCAGGAAGGGAGTTCTGCCTCTGAGGCAGAGGCTGGGCAACCCCCTAGCCCCCAAGAGCATCATCATTTCAAGAGGCAGACCAGTAGAGCTCCTTTTAGGGGAAGTCTCAATTAGAAAGAAGGACTCCTCAAGAGGAAGGTTCCACAGAAGCAAGGTCTGTAACAAACTGCAGCTGAGCCCTGGGTGGGGCTCGGGAAGCTCTGGCAATATAACCCTGCAGTGCCAATCTCATCATTGCTGGAAACAATGTTGTTGTTTTTTACTAGTTCCTGTAGTCTTGTAATCTGTTTGCCTGACTTTGCTTTGTGATGGAACCTCTGTGCTACTGGCCTTGGATTGCTGCTTGACTATGCTTCTTAGACTGCATATTGTATCTGACTATTTATCTGTGTTTGCACCTTGGCTGCTCTTCAGACCTCTCTTTTGGTTTGGAACTCTTCCTCTTGTCTGGCAAAAACTGTGCTTTTGACCATTGCCTGCTTATTGACTTGGTTTTGGGTCACCCTTAGTTTAACCTGAGCCTTATCCAGCCATCTCAGGACACCTGCCGAAAAGTAAGTAATTCTAGATCAGGGCTGGTAAACCTCAAGCTCAGGGGCTAAATCCAACCATCCTGGGCAATCCACCCATCCCACTGATAAGGCAGGGTTCACAATCATGGCAACATTTAAGCACTTACAGAGCCCTCTTCAGATCTTTGTGCTCAATGTGTGAAAGTCTCCACAGAAGCCAGGGATGTGGGGGGTGGAGCTTATATGTATGCCCATGTCCCCCTACCCAGTTTAGCCCTACATATCAGCAGGCATATGCCTGAATAGGGCTATTATGTTATGTGTGGTGGTGAAGCATGTTCAACAATGAGTATTTCCACCACAGTACATATCTCCACTGGTTTGTTATGTCACACTTTAGAGGTCCAGATTTGTTGGTTTCATTTTAATCGGACCTGATAATTGGTTCCATTTGTGATGTTTAAATAATCTCTATCACCATACATTTCAAAGCATATGGAATAATTAACCATATTAGTTCATGAATATCTAAAAGTTTACTTCCACTTGGAGCACAGACCTAAAGCACAAAACTACTTATACTAGTCCTACTTCACATCTCACACAGCTCTAAAAGGTGTAAGATCTTGCTAGGTCAAGGTGATGGTGACCTTCTTTTCTTCTTTTCTAAAAACCTTTTTAAATTTTGAGATGGTGCTGGCAGCCCCTTCTGTGTCCTCAAGGCCATTAAAACCTTGCTTCAAAATGTTCTTCTTTTTTTGACTTGCATGCCTCTGGTGACATTCATTGTTATGCTGTCTGTTTTCCCCTTTTGCTCTGCTGCAGCTTTCCCTTTTTAAACTAAAACCAAAAAGGTCTGTTGTTCAGTATATAAATACACCCTATTATACTATGCTCCCTTCACCACTGCCTGGTTGTTATTGCTTTAGACTAATTTAAAACAAATGTCAGTGTGGTAAGCATGTGGACACCAAAGAAATAACCTGTTAAGGTATCCTTGGAAAACAGGGAAGAGCAAAGTTATTGGTCTTCTCAAAAGGGTTTATTCAACCAAAAGGTATTCTCAAAGAGATTATTTAACCAGGCCAACCATATGTGCTTCAAGCCCTTTATCAGGGACAAATCTATAAAATTATTCACACGGTGGTTAGTTAGGAACACAGGAAGCTGCCTTATACGGATTCAGATCATTGGTCCATCTAGTCCAGTATTGTCAACTAGGGATGGCATGAGGATCTGAGGAGGGGTCTGACTGACTTCCCCCTTCCTGACCACCTGGACCCAGCTCGCCAGGCTGCGGGGGGCTCACTTGCCCACTTGGCAACTGGTGGGAAGTACTGCAAGGCCGTCCATCACCTTACCGAGTTGCCATTGTATGCAATAATCGTGGCTTGGTTACTTACGCAACTCTAATGTTGCATCTATGGCTGCCTTAAAGGTGCAACAATGACTCAACATTACAGGGGTAATAGGCCCTTTTTGTCTGTAATGTTGAGTCACTGCCCCTTTAAGGCGGCCTTAGATGCAACATTAGAGTTGTAGAAATAACTGAGCCACGATTTCTACACCCAATGGTGACTCCGTAATACAACTGATGGCCTCACGGTGCTCACTGAGCAGTTCCATAGCTGCTGCCGCATGCTCAGGTGGGTGGAAACAGTGGCTCATCAACTGCCTGACAGAAGAACCAGATGGAGATGACTCTGCCCATCCCTATTGTCAACCCTGACTGGCAAAAACCTCTACAGGGTTTCAGACAGGATTTTTGCCAACCATGCCTGGAGATGCCAGGGATTGAACCTAAGAACTTGTGTGTGCAAAGCATAGGCTCTACCACTGAGCTATAGCCCCACCTGTAACGGATTGTAGCGCAAGGCACCTTTCTCTCACCTGGGAGGAGGCTCTCTACTACTGTTAAAAAAAAATACATAATAATAGCCCATTTCTGCTCAGGTAGGGTAACTGCCACCACTCCTGTTTTTACTACACTCCCCTTCATTAAGTCCAGTTCTGTTGCTTCTGGAGTCGAAGTGTGCTTTTCTCCAAAGAGAACAGAACTGAACCCACTCCAGAACAAGACTTCATTAGGTGACTCCTGTTTCAGAGTGGTGGAAGATGTGTTGACATCTTTTCCAGTCTCCTGCAAAAAAAATAAAACAAATAACATGTTGCACATTTGTTTCTCTAAAAACTACTGAGTGGGGAGGGAAAAGGGAGGAATGTGGTTCAATGACTGACAGGAACCTATCCTAATCCTAGGCCATGATTTACCAGGGCCTCCAATCACTGTGCTCTGGGGGAGAGCAGGGATGGAACCATGAGATAGCCATTCTTCCAAAACTACCTGGCTTCAGTATGAAAAAAAAAAAGGCTTAAACTGGTTTTTCAAACATCAAAACCTTTTAGCCCTTGCACCTATCTTCCTGAAACTTTGCAAGTTTCTTCCTTAGGGACACCTCTAAGTTGCCTGTCATTTTCAGAACAATGGTCCACAACGAACATAGGGGGATATGTGTCCTCTTTTGGAGACCTTCAAAATATCAGATCAAGCTTCAGATAGCCTTCTCTCTGTCCCATCAGCCAGGACAGCTAGGCTGGTGAGGACGAGGGAGAAGGCCTTCTCTGTGGTGGCCCCCACTCTGTGGAAATCCTTCCTTAGGGAACTCTGCCATGCCCCCTCTTTAATGAGCTTCCGCCATGCATTGAAAACCTGGTTGTTCAGGCAGGCATTTGGGGTGGGTTAGGGAAATTTTAGAAAATGCTGTTTTAATGTGTAATTTCATTGTTTTTAAACTGTTTGTATTATTGTACATCACCCAGGGTGGCCAGGTGACCAACCAGATGGGCAATTAAGAAATTTAATTAATAAATAAAACTAAAAAATCAAGGCTGCTCTTGCAGAAATAACTAGGGATGGACAGGCTCACCAGAGTCCGTGCTCGGTGGGTGCTCGAGCAGCCACCACTGCTGCTCACCCGCATGAGCCAGGCTGCATGAGTCCCTGGAGGGCTCAGAGAGCTGTCTGGGAGTGCACCGCAGCTGCCCGCTGCTCCATGAGAGCTTCCATCTCTTATGCAAGATGGGGCTCTCTATTTCTGAATATTTACTGTTGCGCATAATGGTGCCCATTAAGGGCCATTTCCACAACATTAGAGGCCTCTAAGGATGTCGAAATGGCCCTTTGTGGCTGCCGTTGTGTGCAACAGTAAATGTATGAAAATATAGAGCAAAGTCTTGTGTAAAAGATGGCAGCTTGAAAGGAGTACAGGCAGCCGCTGGGTGTAAGCGGACGGGTCCAGTAAGTCCTGGCCTCTTGCACAGCTCAGCAGGCAGGGGCAGCAGCTCAGAGAGCTGGATTTGAGGGTCAAAGGGGGGGGGAGTCTGAGAGTCTCCCGGACCCAGTAGGGAGCCTGTGCCATCCCTAGAAATAGCCCTATGGCTATTGTTCTGAAATTTGGCAGTCTTGATTCCTTCAGAAGGGGCAATGAGTTCAGCAGTTTTCACACAATTAAAAAAAAGTTATTGGTAGTTCCCTTTTCTAAAAACAAAAATATATAGTTGTGTAGCACTAAAAACCTTGCACCTATTTTATTGAAACAGGGCAGGTGTAATCCACTCTTAAGTAGCTAGTATTGCTGAAAATGTCATCCACATCTGAAAAAGAGGGAAAAGTTACAACAATTTTTTAGGGATGGACGAAAGGGACTTACCTTGTCCCGCAGCTTGCTTCGCGGTGGGGGAGAGGCGCTTCGGTTCTCCCCCCGAAGTTCAGGCGAGGGAGGGAGGTGCCCCGCCTCGCCCGGCCGAAATTCAGGCCGGGGGGGGAGGCACCCCATCCCTTGCCGGCAAAATTCAGGCCGGGGAGGAGCTCCCTGTCTCCCCGGCCGCGAAAAAAAAAAGTACAGTAAAAAAAAAGCACACACACCTGTGATAGGCTACGTGACGATTTATGTAGCCTATCATGGCTAGATTTCCAAAGTCAGCTGTGATAGGCTACGTAAATCGTCATGTAGCCTATCACAGGTGACTTTGAAAAAAAAAAAGCGTGTACGCAAATGGTGGCGCCCCATGGGCGCCGCCATTTGCGTTCCTTATTTGGACAGGGGTAGTCTACGTAAAGATTTACGTAGACTACGGCAAAAATAAGGGCAACGCAAATAGCGTTCCCCTTATTTTTGCCATAGTCTACGTAAATCTTTACATAGACTAGACGTGCCAAAATAAGGAACGCAAATGGCGGTGCCCATGGGGCGCCGCCATTTGCATACGCGCTTTTTTTTTTTTCAAAGTCACCCGTGATAGGCTACGTGATGATTTACGTAGCCTATCACGGCTGACTTTGGAAATCTAGCCATGATAGGCTACATAAATCGCCACGTAGCCTATCACGGGTGTGTGTTGTTTTTTTTACTGTACTTTTTTTTGTTGTAATGGTGGCGGCGGCAGCCGGTCGGGAGACCGGCCACCGCCCCCGCCAAACCGCCGCTGAACCGCTACCGGGACCCTCCGCCGAGAGGGACATTCGCTGAAGGTAAGTCCCATCGGGGAGGGGCAGGGGGCAGGCGGAGAATTTCCCCACCAATTTTGGGGAGCCGAATGCATCGGCACTCGGCCTCCCAAAGATTCATGGAGAAATTCTCTGCCATCCCTGTGATTTTCCCATGATGATCAATGAGAAGCTTGAAACCTTGGATTTCCAGAACCCAACTCAGGTTCAGGATGGAGTTGACGAAAATGGACTCTAAATCACTCCAATTTTAATTGGACTGTTTTCTGAAGCACCAAATCAGGGTCCAAGTCAAATCCTGGTCTCAGTCAAAGCTGGAGTTTAATGCACATTCCTACTATGGACATACCTTTGAAATTTCAATTTTACAGAATCCATAATATGAAAAAGAAATCATCTAGGTCAATGAACATCACTAAGTTCAGCTCTACTTTCATGTAACCCATCTCAGGGTAGGGATGTGTGAACTCACCCTGCTGGGTTCTCCAGATGCCCACCCAGCCCCTGTCCCCAGACTGTGTTTGAGCCCCTCCCATGCTCAGCGAGCAGCCTGCACTCACCCCAGTGGCCTCATTGAGCTCCACAGATGGCAAAAATGTGCACTTTTTGTTTGCACAAAAATGCGCATTTTCCAAATGTGCATATTCTCATATGTGAAATGAGCATTTTGCAAAGGCACACATTAGTGCGCAAGTGAAAATGTGCATTTTTGGAAAATGCACATTTTTGCACACATGCAAAAATGTGCATTTTTGCATGTGCGCAAATATGCATATTTTTGCAATTGCCATTTATTTCTCAAAAAATGGTGACTGCAAAGCTCGATGAGGCCACCAGGATGAGTGCAGACCTTTTGCCGAGCATGGGCAGGGGGTGAGCAGGGGTAGGGGCTCAGCAAGCAGGGCTCAGGGCTGCAGGCAGGAGCGGGTCCACCAGATTCCCGGACTGGATCGGGTGCCCATGCCTTCCCTATCTCAGGGATCATCGCAAGTGGGTTTTGACATGCAATGCAATAAAAGCAGGAGAACTAGTCCATCAAGGAGACATCTGTTCATAACCAAAGAGACTGGTACATAAACATATGGATGCAGAAATCACCTCCCTTTATGGATATTTTCTTATATAGCTTTTTTTTTTTTTTTACCTCAACTAGATAATTATTGAACTAGACTACTGAACTAAAAGTATTAACACTGGATTTAGGGATCTTAGCCTGGCATATTGTACAATAAAGGAAGCAGGGCCACCAATTTAGATGGCTTTAAAAGGGGGTTGGACAAATTCCTGGAGGCAAAGGCTATCAATGGCTACTGGTCCTGATGGCTATGTGCTGCTTCCAACACCAGAGGTAGTGAGCCTATGTACACCAGTTGCTGGGGAACATGGGTGGGAGGGCGCTGTTGCACTCATGCCCTATGGGTTCCTGGCCGATAGCTGGTTGGCCACTGTGTGAACAGAATGCTGTACTAGATTGACCTTTGGCCTTATCTAGTGGGGCTCTTCTTATGTTCTTATGTTCTTATTCCTGAAGTATTGGGTATTATCTCACATAATGACTCATTGTTCTCCACAAGTTCTTCTCTCTAGCTAATGATTTCTTTGGGGGCAATGAGAAGATTCTCTCTCCCCTCCCCACCCCCATTAATGGGTATATCAGCTGTGAATTTATTTATGGAAAGTGAGCCTAGCCTCAGTTATGCATGGACTTGTTATGTCTGAACTGGATTAATGTAATACACACTACTTTGGGCTGCCTTTGAAGATGACTAAGAGATATCAGCTGGTGCAGAACATGGCCACTCAAATTCTTGTTGGGGCTACATAGACCATATCACTTCAATTCTCTACCAGCTATGCTGATTGGCAGTGCATTTCTCAGCTCAATTCAAAATGCTGGTTTTGACCTTTAAAACTATAAATGGTTTGGGTCCAGCTTATTTGAAGGACTGCCTACACCC
Source organism: Heloderma suspectum (assembly GCF_057233095.1). Taxonomy (NCBI): domain Eukaryota; kingdom Metazoa; phylum Chordata; class Lepidosauria; order Squamata; family Helodermatidae; genus Heloderma; species Heloderma suspectum. The sequence continues at coordinate 180,502,666 of NC_139461.1, forward strand.
TCATGGATTGGTTGAATGTAGGCCTGTACCTCTGCCTGCCAAAACCCTTCCACCCTCTCTGGAGCCTCATTTGGCAACAGCAACTTCCTCACCTCCATCTTTCTCAGCTCACTTCTGGTCCAAGCTGAATAGCATTGAAGCCATAATTCTTGTTATTTTGTATAAACAGAGAGCTTACATACTTCAATTCAAGTCTTGGCCTGTAGTTTAATACCCATGCAATTTGAGTGTAAATTGCAACCTCTTCCTGGCACATCTTATCTCTAGACTTAACAACAATGCTTGGTCAATTACATGCATATGCAGGCATGTTGGGGTACATGTATGGCTGGAGACATGTCATGTGATAGTAGTATTTCTAGTTGAAATCTAGAAAGACTGTTCACACAAAGATGTGCTTAACTTCAGCAAGTTTGTAGTATCGTGTGTCTTCAGAACATGACCTGGGCCTGCTCATTTTGGTATGAGTGGTACTTGCTCCCATTTCCTCACTTTGTTGCCTGGCAACAGAACCCACCTGACTACTTTCCTTTCTGTACCTACTGCTTCTAGAATTATTGGTTCGAGTCTTGGAGCCAGGTGCCTTCTTATCATGTTCAATCTAGTCGTAGAGCAAGCACATTAAGTAGGGGTAGGATCACATCTGCTGGTCCCATTCTTGATATCCTCCACCCACTCACCACATATTTAGCATAATTTGAGAACAGACTCTACACACATACAACTGTATGTACCAGGGTTCAAATAGCATTTAGAGACACTGTAACCAGTATGTTGAATCTCTTTCAGCCCAAGAGCTGAATTCAATTCCAGATAAGCTGTCGGAGCTGAGAGAGGCAAATATACCGCAATTCGTTATTTCCTCAGAAAGTAACAGTGTTGCCCATGTGAGCTCAGATGAAGGTTCTCCTTTAATATGAGATCTTATTCCAGGTATACGAATTTTTGTGCATGTGCAATACCAAAGTTCATCTTGGGAGCTGCAGTTTGGAATTGCACAATCTGGCATGACATCATGCATCACCACATTATGTACCCCCTTCCTGACTCGTTGTTTTTGCATGGCCTGCCTGTGTGCTATAAGGTTTACTTGCTGATCACCGGTATATGGAGTAAAGAAGGTGGACCAAAACAGTTCCTCTCCTCATGGTGTCTGAGCTGCAATGATGACACAGATGAGGCAAGCAGCAATGGATGCACCAGATCATTCAAGGATTAACCCAACTAACTCAGTGCATGCACAAAAATAGCATAATTTAGATGCAGACTGCACATGCTCTGGAGCTCACAAGGAATTCTGAACTTAATAGCAAATTCATAATACAGTGATCCAGGCTTGCTACAAAGGTGAAAATTATGAATGGATGAGTTTTGACCAGTGAGCCAATGAATTACAAAGTTCAGCAGAATTACTAGGGATGTCAGAGAAATTCAGGATTTTCCTGAATCTGACTTGCGGATTCCACAGTGTACCACCCACACACCCCATCAGGTGGATTCCACAGACTTGCGGACCATTTCTCTAACCTTCCCAAATTTTGTGCAAATTTTGTTGTAGCAAAATAAGCAAAATAAAAATACCTGGCCAAAAATGCACATCTCCCCCATAACTAAAGTTTGAAAATGCACATTTGGGGGAATTTGCATGTTTTCACATGTGCAAATTTGTGCAAAAATGTATTTGCGCAAATTTGCAAACAAAAAAAAAGGATTTCATCAATGTGCAGATGATGGAATGAAAGGAGCCTGACAATCTGCGAAACACAGATGGAATTGATTTTGCACAAACCATACATCCCTAGGCATCACTAGTCAAGAGGCACACTCCAGTGGTGGGCAGGACCAAAAGCAAAATGGGTGGACCAAAAGTACCAGCATATTTTAGCTTAAAGCTCTTCCTGCCAGTAGCTAAGCCTTAGGAGAGGAATTTCAAACTTTTAGAATGGGGGCAAAACACATGCAATAGCCAGGAAAACACCAAACACCAAATAGGTGGTTGGGGAAAAGGTGGTGGGGCCAGAGGAAGAGGAAACCCCAGAGGGCCAGATTGGAAGCCCAGGTGGGACAGATTTGGCCTGTGGGCCTGAGGCTCAAGACCCCTGTCCTAGAAGCTGGCAGCTATGTGCATAGAGTCCATCTCAACTCATGGTGAACATAGGTAGATTGAGGACCCAGCCAGCAGATGCACAGAGATTGGACAGGAGTGCAACAGCACCCTCCCACCCATGTTCCCCAGCAACTGGTGTTACTGCCTCTGATACTAGAGGTAGCATATAGCCATCAGGACTATCAGCCATCAATTCTCTTTACTCAGAAGATGTCATTATTTCCTCTGCCATGACATAGGGTTACATTCAACATCATGTGAACAGATGTCTGCTTGCACAATTAAACTTTTCCCCACGGCATACCCCCATGTGTCCCCAGTTCTGCTCCAGAGATGCCCAACACACACATGTACATTTTACATGAGTCCCCAATGGGTAATGACAAAGAAAAGATGCAGCTGAATGCTACTTATTACAAATAGAGCTGTGTGCAAATGGCCTCTTGAAATTCTCTTCCCTATTTGTGGGGGGGACATTTTCATAGGGGTGTACGGATTCCCCACCGTCCGTTCTGGTGGGGAATCCATGGGGGGGAGGCGATCCATTCCTCCCCCACAGAATCCTTGTGGAGCGGAGCCGCTCCGCGAGGATTCTGCAGAGCTGAGGGCCACCCCATTCCACCGTCTGCCTGCCCTGGATTCCTCCCCCCCGTTTTTTCCGGCTCCGGAACTTACTTAAATAATTTCGTAATTCCTGCCCAAAAATCCTTTCCACGCATCCTCAGTCTCTGTAAGACTAAAGCCCTTCGCGGGGATTTCCCACGTAACTTCTGGTCACCTCACCTCACCGGAGCTGTCCTGACCTCACCTCACCTGACCTCCACAGACAATAGACAGAAGAGATAGGGGATTTCTGTGGATGACTCAGCCCCAGAGAAAGAAAGCCTCCAGAAAATGCCTCATAAAAAGGGTAAAGCTGTTCATGGTCTTTCCTCCTCCATTTCCGATTTACATTTTTATTTTTGTAATTATTTTCAAAAACTCCGCTCTTTGGCGGACCAAAAAAAAAGTCCATGTGAGCTCCGGTCCAGGTCGACCTGGCCGCCCCGTTCCGAGGAGGATTCCGCAGACCAGATTTGTCGGAATTCGATCCCATTTAAAATTAGGGATGGGGGAGAATTTCTCCCCGAAACTTCGGGGGGCCAAGTGCCAACGCAAAATAAATGTTGCCCTTATTTTCGCCAAAGTCTACGTAAATCTTTACGTAGACTACAGGGACCAAATAAGGAACGCAAATGGCGGCGCCCTATGGGGGCCGCCATTTGCGTACGTGCTTTTTTTTTTTTTTTCAAAGTCACCCGTGATAGGCTACGTGACGATTTACATAGCCTATCATGGCTGACTTTGGAAATGTAGCCATGATAGGCTATGTAAATCGTTACGTAGCCTATCACGGGGGTGGGGTTTTTTTGTTTGTTTTTTCGCGGCCGGGTAGACAGGGCGCTTCTACCTGGCCTGAATTTCACCGGTGAGGGATGGGGCGCCTCCCGCCTGGCCTGAATTTCGGCCGGGTGAGGCAGGGCGCCTCCCCCCCCTTGCATGAACTTCAGGGGGAGAAGCGAAGCGCCTCCCCCCCACCGCGAAGCAAGCTTCGAGGACAGGTAAGGGACTTTCGTCCATCCCTATTTAAAATCCGTGTGGAATTCTCTGCCATCCCTACATTTTCACCGAATTTATTCAAGTGGCGGAGAAATTCTCCAACACTCATAGGTAGTGTTCACCATTGGCAGTGGTTATTGCACTTCAGGTAGCAATAGTATCAGTTGTGTTGGCAGCCTAGCCCCCATTTTGCATCCTCCACAATGCAAGTGTAAGGGGGGGGCAGTGTTTTGACTATAGGAATGGACAGACTCATTACTGTCCGCTGCCACCGCTCTCTCCCCCCAGACCCTCTCGCTGAGTCTCCTTGCTCACCTGGACCATTCACACCTGTAATGTTGCATAATGGTCCCTTTACAACTGTGATTTTACATAACATTCGATTTATGGAAATTCCCAAGCCACCGTTTTTACGCAAAATCGCAGCTCGCTAAGAGGATGGGTGGCTGCCAGACCCACTCACTGGGTGCACGACTGCTCAGCGAGTGGGTCTGGGTGAGCATGGGGCCTCAGCAAGCAGGTATGGGGAGAGTGAGCAGGGAGAAGTCTGCCAGATTCCACACCCTTCCCAGACTCTTGCAACATTCCTATGTGTCTAGCTCCAGGGAAATGATGGAGCTAGTGCTGTGCCAAAATGTCCTCCAATTTCCTGAAAGTTTCCCTTGCCCATGGAAAGGGCTTCCAGTTTCCTTCCTCATTCTCATGGCAATTTATAATTTATTTTGAATTTATTTTGTGGTCTTTTTGAGTTTACCTAATCTCTGTGAGATGACCAAGGGTGCTGTGTGAGTTTTTTCCATTACACACCTTTCCATTGCTCTGCAGCCTCCCAGGCTGCCTGCACTTCCTGATCTGGGGGGAAAAAAAAACATGGGAGAAATTCCCTCATGTTGTCTTCCATTGGGCTTTTATCGAAGTGTGGGAAGCCAAAAAGGCTACTGGTCTCAGGCTGCAAAAGAGATTAGTGTGTAATGAAAGACTTGACACACACACACACTTAGGGATATCCACTGTGGCTAAATCTGACCCTTTTAGGGCCTGATGGACTCCCATGCTGCCCCTGGCTCAGCTTGCCTTTGCAAGCCAAGCCAGGAGTTTGAAATCAGGGAACTTTGCCCCTTTTTGCGGAAGTGCACTTTCCCACAAATAACAGTTGTAATTTGTAGGGATGGGGGAGAATTTCTCCCTGAAACTTCGGGGGGCCGAGCGCCAACGCATTCGGTCCTCCGAAGGTTGTTTGGGGATAAATTCTATAATAGCGTTGCCCTTATTTTCGCCGTAGTCTACGTAAATCTTTACCTAGACTACAGCGACCAAATAAGGAACGCAATTGGCGGCTCCCTATGGGGGCTGCCATTTGCGTACACGCTTTTTTTTTTTCAAAGTCACCTGTGATAGGCTACGTGACGATTAACATAGCCTAGCACGGCTGACTTTGCAGATCTAGCCGTGATAGGCTACGTTAATCGTTACGTAGCCTATCACAGGGGCGTTTTTTTTTTTCTTTTGAAGTTCGCAGCCGGGGAGACAGGGCGCTTCTCCCCGGCCTGAATTTCGGCTGGGCGAGGCGGGAAGCCTCCCCCTCAGCCTGAATTTCGGCCGGGCAAGGAGGGAAGCCTCCCCCCCAGCCTGAACTTCGGGGGGAGCAGCGAAGCGCCTCCCCCCCCCACCGCGAAGCAAGCTGCGAGACCAGGTAAGTGACTTTCGTGCACCCCTAGTAATTTGCACAAATCGCAGCCATCATTTGTTGAGAAATGCACTCCCGCCAAAGGGGGAAATTTCCTCCCACTGCCACCGCAGTGCTCAAACCCCTCACTCTCTCCTTGCCAATGCCATCACCAGCAAGGAGAGAATGAGGGGTTTGTGCATGGTGGTGGACAGTAAGTGGCAGTGATGGGGAGGAAGGACACTCTCCCAACCACCACCTGCTACTGCCACCATGCACAAATGCCTCATGCTCTCCTTGCCGATGCTGACACAGGTCAAGTTAGGCCAGCTCACGGACAAGCAAGCCAGAGTCCAGGGGGCCAAGCCACGAAAAGCTCAGTAGACCTGACCCCCCAGATGAATTCTCTGATGTCCTCAGCCACCTCATAAGTAAGGTTGCTGGTACTTGCTCACTGATTGCAGCTGGGGGAGCCCTGGCAGAACCTGGGCTTTGTTTTTGTGTTTGGTATTTTTCAAGGAGGAGGCTGATAAACTGTGGCAGTGTGAAAGCACCCAGTCTGGAACTGTATAAGGGAATAGTGGATATGCCTAAGTAGCGGGACCAACATCACAGTTTTAGTCTGAGTCTCCCAGAGGGAGCTCAGATAGTAATTGCTAGAAGGGATGTACGAACTGTGTGAAATCTGCCCCGTCTGTGTTTCGTGGATTGTCAGGTGCCTTTTGTTCTGTCATCTGCCCACAGATGGATGTGAATATTTTTTTTTCATCATGCAGAAAAATACACAAATAATTGCATACGTATTTACATAAGTATTTACATAATTTATCTAAGCATGTAACACTTAAGTGTATTGTCCCCATTCCATTCAATGATTCCTTAGCAGAAACTTATGTATTTTTCTACGAATTTATACGTGTAAATTTCAGGAAAGTAAAAAAATCATCCGCAAGTCCACCGACTCCATGCAGCCGGAGGAGGTCGCTCCACAGCATATTCCACATGTTGAATTCTTAGAAATCTGAGCTCAGTTTAAAAAGGTAAAAGGTGTCCCCAACCAGTCGTGTCCGACTCTAGGGTGCGGTGCTCATCCCCGTTTCTAAGCCGAAGAGCCAGGGCTGTCCGAAGACGCTTCCGTGGTCATGTGGCCGGCATGACTGAACACCGAGGTGCACGGAACGCTGTTACCTTTCCCGCCGAGCCGGTACCTATTTATCTACTTGCAATGTCTTGCTTTCGAACTGCTAGGTTGGCTAAAATGAGCTCATTTTAGTCCATCTCAAATTTCTCCAGCATCCCTAATTACTAGTGCTGTGCTGAAAAATTATCCCATATATTTTTCGACCATTCTCATTCAATTTCATAGAAAAGAAATTTCTATTTAATGGTGAAGAAAATGTTGGAGAAATTCTCATGGGTTTCATTTGGGTTTCTTTTACTTACTGAGGAGTGTGCACCGGTGTCTTTTTTATTATTGTACAATCATCTCTCTGGCAGCCTGTAGCCTCCTTGGCTTCATGGAATCATATCATAGAATCATAGAATAGTTGGGTTGGAAGGGGCTTACAAGACCATCAAGTCCAACCCCCTGCTCAATGCTGAGATCCAATCCAAAGAATCCCTGACAGATGGCTGTCCAGCTTCATCTTGAATAGGGATGGGGGAGAATTTCTCCCCGAAACTTCGGGGGGCCGAGTGCCAACGTATTCGGCCCCCCAAAGTAGTTTCGGGGAGAAATTCTCCGCACCCCCCCCCACACCCCGCACCCCCCCCCCGGGATGGGACTTACCTTTCCCGAATGTCGCTCCCGGTGGCGGATCGCAGCGGCGGTTCGGCACGGCTTCGACAGGGGCAGGGGCGGCAGCCGGTCTTTCAACCAGCTGCCGCTGCTGCCATTCCAAGAAAAGTAAAAAACAAAAAAATGCCCCTGTGATAGGCTACGTGACGATTGACGTAGCCTATCACGGCTAGATTTGCAAAGTCAGCCATGATAGGCTACGTTGATCGTCATGTAGCCTATCAGGGGTGACTTAAAAGAAAAAAAAAAAAGCGCGTACGGCTAATGGTGGCCCCCATAGGGAGCCGCCATTCGCGTTCTTATTTGGTCGCTGTAGTCTACGTAAAGGTTACGTAGACTACGGCGAAAATAAGGGCAAAGCTATTTGCGTTGCCCTTATTTCGCCGTAGTCTATGTAAAGATTTACGTAGACTACAGCGACCAAATAAGGAACGCGAATGGCGGCTCCCTATGGGGGCCGCCATTTGCATACGCGTTTTTTTTTTTTTAAGTCACCCGTGATAGGCTACGTGACGATTAACGTAGCCTATCACTGCTGACTTTGCAGATCTAGCCGTGATAGGCTACGTAAATCGTCACGTAGCCTATCATGGGGGCGTTGGTGTTTTTTTTTACTTTTTATTTCGCAGCCAGGCGAGGCGAGGCGCCTCCTCCCTGGCCTGAATTTCGGCCGGGCGAGGCGGGAAGCCTCCCCCCCAGCCTGAATTTCGGCCGGGCGAGGAGGGAAGCCTCCCCCCCCGGCCTGAACTTCGGGGGGAGCAGCGAAGCACCTCCCCCCCACCGCAAAGCAAGCTGCGAGACCAGGTAAGTGACTTTCGTGCACCCCTAATCTTGAATGCCTCCAGTGTGGGAGAGCCCACCACCTCCCTAGGTCCTTGGTTCCATTGTCATATTGCTCTAACAGCCAGGATGTTTTTCCTGATGTTCAGCCAGAATCTAGCTTCCTGTAACTTGAGCCCATTATTCCATGTCCTGCATTCTGGCTTCCCACACTTCAATCAAAGCCCAAGTGAAGACATCCTGAGGTAATTCCTCCCATAGGACTTTTCAGACCAGGAAGCACAGGCCTGAGAGGCTGCAGAGGAAGGGAGAGATGTGTAACAGGAAGAAAACACACACACACAGCACCTTTGGCTACCTCACAGTGATGAGGTAAGCTCAAAAATACCATAAAAATGAATTATAAAGCACCCTGAAAATAAGGCAGAACAATGGAAGCCTCCTTCATGGGGGAAGAACACTTTCAGGAATTTGGAGGACAGATATTGGCTCAGTAGTAGCTTCACCTCCTCCCTAGAGCTAGACACAATAATGCCTCCCTCACACCTGCATTGTGGTGGATACAAAAGGGAGCCAGCCTGCCAACGCAGCTGATGCTGTTGCCACTCACAGTGACAGCAGAAAAAAACAAAAATCCTTATGAAAACAAAAGACAATGCTATGCTACAATCCCTTTCAGTGGTGAGCCCTCCCTCTGAGATACTGTTGGAGAATTTCTTCTCTCTCCGGAGATATTCGGTGAAATTGTCCACCCAATTTCTCTGCCCACAAATAGAGTGGATAATTTCAAAAGGCCATTTGGGCACAGCTCTAGTAATTACCCATGGGTGGGGGTTTCTTTTGGTGACTCTGGATCTGCATAGCTTTAGGTCACCATTTAATTAACAAGTAACTCCTTTTATTGGTGAATGTGGTAAAATGGTCCTCACCTGAGTAGGGTACAAACAGCTTGGGCTGGCCCCAATGACAGAGATGTTGTGTTCTATGTCAAATCCCACAGCCAACTCAGGATTACAGATTTTTTTTTCCTATAGTAATAATGAGGCCAACCCAAGTAACAGCTCTTGAAGCCTTTGCCTGGTCCATGGCCCTGAACTGCATTATGAAGGCTTTGGAAATGGACTCAAGTGAGGGAGGTCATCATTAGGGATTGATAGACTCACCTGAGTCCATGCTCAGTGGGGGCTCAAGGAGCTGCTGCTGCCTCTTGTCCACACAAACCAGGCCACACGAGCCCCTGGAAGGCTGGGTGAGTGGCCTGGGAGTGCCCCACAGCTGCCCACTGCTGCATGTGAGCCACTATTTTTATGGAAAATGGGGGCTCTATATTTTCATATATCTAATGTTGCTCACAACAGTGACCATAAGGGGTCATTTCCACAACATTAGATTGTGGGTCTGCCGGGTTCCGCTGGGGGGGGAGGTGCTCCATCCCTCCCCCCAGAATCCTCTTATTGAAATCAAATCCCCCCATGGCAGTGAAGGAGAGGTTGTATCCAATGAATGTGCAAGTAAGGTAAGCACAAGAACCCAGAACCCAGCCCCCTTGAGAATTTCTCTGATTTTTTCCTCTCACCGACACAAAATTCTCCACATAGAAAATCAGATGTCAGGGAGGAGGATACATACAACTAGTTTCTATGGGCAAAAATGTTGTCAGGAGCAGCTAGGAACTGTGGACAGCTGCCTCATGTGCTGACTGAGCCACTGAACAGCAGGTGGCAACATGGCAATGAAGTACCCTGGAGCCCTGGGTAGACTCTGCCCATCCAGGCTGTCCGTTGGATCCTCCTGGACAGGAAGGCATAGAACAGGCCTTCCTGTTGGAGCTGAGCCAAGCTTGAGCAACAAAGTGTTCCTGAGCTCTGGTGTGTTCTTGTATTTTAGGCCTGCTTTGAGGTTTGCCCTTCAGTACTACTTCCTGGCTTTTTCTTCTCAGTTGCAGCTCCTGTTTTGTCCTGCAGTCATGACTTAGACTTACACTTTATGGCTCATGGTTCTTGGATCATTTCAGACTGCTGCTACAGTCCAGCACTGGCACTTCTTTTGCAAAGCATTCAGTCATATAAGTTCTCACCTGCTATCTGAAGTGGTACAGTCAAGATACGTGTTTAGAATAGAGTTGTGCATAGATGACCTCTTGAAGTTCTCCACCTTATTTGCAGGCAGAGAAATCCAGGAGACAATTTCACCACATTTCCACAGGGGCAGGAGACATTCTCAACAGTTTCTCACAGGTAGAGCTCCCCATTGGCAGGACTTGTAGCCCAGTTTCTCACAGGTAGGGGTCCCCATTGGCAGGGTTTGTAGCACAGTTTCCTTCTTTGTCCATAAGGGAGTTTGGGTTTTTCAAACTGCAACTGCATCGACTATGTTGGCAGACTGGCCTCCATTTCGCATCCACCACAATGCAGGTGTGAGGTGGGGGGCAGTGTTGTGTCTAGCTCCAGGGATGAGATAGAGTTAGTGCTTTGCCAAAATCTGTCCTCCAACTTCCAGAAAGTTTTCTTTCCCCATGAAAGGGGCTTTCATTGTTCTGCCTCATTCTCAGGACAGTCTATACATTACGTCTAATTTCTTTTGGTGGTGTTGTTGAGCTTACCTAATCTCAGCTAGCCTCCCAGGCTGATCTGAAAAAGCCCCAAGGGAGGAATTACCTCATGGGGCCTTCCACTGGGCTTCAATTGAAGTGTAGGGAGCCGAGGAGGCTACAGGCTGCCAGAGCGTGCACTGAGTCAGGCCAGCTCAGGGATCTGCAGACTGGAGTCTGGGAAGCTGACGCCGGAAGATGAGCCCCTTAGGTTGGAAGGTGTCCAATATACTACTGGGGAAGAGCAGAGGGAATTTCCAAGTAGTGCCAGAAAGAGTGAAGCGGCTTGGCCAAAGCCAAAAGGACACTCAGCTGTGGATGTGTCTGGTGGTGAAAAGAAAATCCGATGCTGTAAAGAACAATATTGTTTAGGAACCTGGAATGTCAGATCAATGAATCAAGGTAAGCTGGAGGTGGTCAAACATCAGATGGCAAGATTGAACATCGACAACTTGGGAATCAGTGAACTAAAATGGACAAGCATGGGCAAATTTAATTCAGGTGACCATCATATCTTCTACTGTGGACAAGAATCCTTTAGAAGAAATGCAGTAGCACTCATAGTCAACAAAAGGGTGGGAAAAGCAGTACTGGGGTACAATCTCAAAAATGATAGAATGATCTCAGTACGAATCCAAGGCAAACCATTCAACATCACAGTAATTCAAGTCTATGCCCCAACCACTGAGGCCAAAGAAGCTGAGGTTGATCGGTTCTATGAAGACCTACAACACCTTCTAGAACTAATGCCAAAAAATATGTCGTTTTCATCATAGGGGATTGGAATGCTAAAGTAGGAAGTCAAGAAATCACCAGGATAACAGGCAAGCATGGCCTTGGTGTACAAAATGAAGCAGGACAAAGGCTAATAGAGTTTTACCAAGAGAACACGCTGATCATAGCAAACACTCTTTTCCAACAGCACAAGATGTGACTCTACACATGGACATCACCAGATGGTCAATATCGAAATAAGATTGATTATGTCCTTTGCAGCCAAAGATAGAGAAGCTCTATACAGTCAGTAAAAACAAGACCTGGAGCTGACTGTGGCTCAGATCATGAGCTGCTTCTTGCAAAATTTCGGCTTAAATTGAAGAACATAGGGAAAACCACTAAACCATTCCGGTATGACCTAAATCATATACCTTATGAATATACAGTGGAGGTGAGGAATAGATTTCAGGGATTAGACCTGATAGACAGAGTGCCTGAGGAACTATGGATGGAGGTCCGTAACACTGTTCAGGAGGCAGCAAACTCAATCCATCCCACAGAAAAAGAAATGCAAGAAAGCCAAGTGGCTGTCTGATGAGGCTTTACAAGTCGCTGAGGAAAGAAGGGAAGTGAAAAGCAAGGGAGAAAGGGGAAGATCTATCCAACTGAATGCAGAGTTCCAGAGAATAGCAAGGAGAGACCAGAAGGCCTTCTTAAATGAACAATGCAAAGAAATCGAGGAAAACAACAGAATGGGAAAGATGAGAGATCTCTTCAAGAAAATCGGAGATCTGAAGGCAACGTTTTGTGCAAAGATGGGCATGACAAAGGATGAAGAAGGCAGAGACCTTACAGAAGCAGATGAGATTAAGAAGAGGTGGAAAGAATACACAGAAGAACTATACAGGAAAGATCTTAATGTCCCTGATAGCCATGATAGTGCAGTCACTGAACTTGAGCTGGACATCCTAGAGAGTGAAGTCAAGTGGGCCTTAGGAAGCATTACTAACAACAAAGCTAGCGGAGAGGACAGTATTCCAGCTGACCTATTTACAATCCTAAAAGATGATGCTGTTAAAGTGCTGCACTCAATATGCCAACAAATTTGGAACTCTCAACAGTGGCCACAAGACTGGAAAAGGTCAGTTTACATTCCAATTCCAAAGAAGAGCAATGCCAAAGAGTGTTCAAACTACCGTACAATTGTGCTCATTTCACATGCCAGCAAGGTTATGCCCAAAATCCTTCAAGCAAGGCTTCAGCAGTATGTGAACAGAGAACTACCGGAAGTACAAGCGCGGTTTCGAAGAGGCAGAGAAACTAGAGATCAAATCTCCAACATTTGCTGGATCATGGAGAAAGCAAGAGAATTCCAGAAAAACGTCTATTTCTGCTTCATTGACTATGCTAAAGCCTTTGATTGTGTGAATCACAACAAACTGTGGCAAATTCTTAAAGTGATGGGAGGACCAGACCACCTTACCTGTCTCCTGAGAAACCTGTACGAGGGTCAAGAAGCTAGGGATGGCAGAGAATTCCGCCACATATCTCGGGGAGGCCAAATGCCAGTGTATTCGGCCCCCCGAAATCTGTGGCAGAACGGCCTGCCACCCCCCTCCCCCCCCCACTGATCCCCCAGGGATGAGACTTACCTGGGGCAGATCTTCTGGGCAGCGGCGGCTCTGGCGGTGGCTTTGGCGGTGGCGGCTGCGACAGCTGGTCTTCCGACTGGCTGCCGCTGCCGCCATTTGCAGGGTTTTTGTGGGTTTTTTACACCGACATGATAGGCTACGGCAGCTGTGGCCGCCACATTTGCGTTCCTTATTTTGGGCCATCTTAGTCTACGTAAATAATTACATAGACTAAGACGGCGAAAATAAGGGGAATGCAAATAGCGTCCACTACGCTATTTGCGTTCCCCTTATTTTTGCCGTCTTAGTCTATGTAAATATTTACGTAGATTAAGACGTCAAAAATAAGGAATGCAAATGGTGGCAGCCGTAGCTGCCGCCATTTGCGTATGCAGTTTGTCTGTTTTTTCCCCAGAGCCCTCTGCGGCAGGAAATCCGGCTGCGGACGGCTTTGGCCTGGCTAGGCCTGGCCGGCTGCTCCACAGAGCCGATGCGGAGCACAGCTTGCCAAGGAGGATTCCGGGGGGGGAGGAGCAGAGCGCCTCCCCCCTCCGTCCAGGATTCCGGCGGCAGGGACAGAACGCCTCCCCCCCACCATCAGCATAATCGGCGAACAGGTAAGGTACATCCCTACAAGAAGCAACGGTAAGAACCGGACATGGAACAACCGATTGGTTCAAAACTGGGAAAGGAGTACGACAAGGCTGTATATTGTCGTTGTGCTTATTTAATTTATATGCAGAGTACGTCATGAGAAACGCCAGGTTGGATGAATCACAGGTCAGAATTAAGATTGCCAGGAGAATTACCAACAACCTCAGATACGCAGACAATACCACCCTAATGGCAGAAAGCGAAGAGGATCTAAAGAGCCTCTTGTTGAGGGTGAAAGTGGAGAGTGCAAAAGCTGGTTTGAAACTCAACATTAAAAAAACTCAGATCATCGCATCTGGCCCCATCACTTCCTGGTATATGGAAGGGGAAGAAATGGAAGCAGTGACAGATTTTATTTTCTTGGGCTCCAAGATCACCGCAGATGGTGACTGTAGCCATGAAATTAAAAGACGCTTGCTCCTTGGGAGGAAAGCTATGGCAAACCTAGATAGCATAGTAAGAAGCAGAGACATCACCTTGCCGACAAAGGTCCACATAATCAAAGCTATGGTTTTCCCAGTAGTAACGTATGGCTGTGAGAGCTGGACTATAAGGAAGGCTGAGCGCCGAAGAATTGATGCTTTCAAACTGTGGTGCTGGAGAAGACTCTTACGAGTCCCCTGGACTGCAAGGAGGTCAAATCAGTCAATCCTAAAGGAAATCAACCCTGAGTGCTCATTAGAAGGACAGATACTGAAGCTGAAGCTCAAATACTTTGGCCAACTAATGTGAAGAGAAAACTCTCTGGAAAAGACCCTGATGCTGGGAAAGACTGAAGGCAAAAGGAGAAGGGGATGGCAGAGGATGAGATGGCTAGATAGCATCACTGATGAAATGAATATGGACTTGAGCATGCTCCGGGAGAGAGTGCAGGACAGGAAGGCCTGGCGTGCTATGGTCCATGGGGTCACAAAGAGTCAGACATGACTTAATGACTGAACAACAACAACAAACCAAATTGAAACATAGGGCAGTATCCAACAGGTCACTTGCACTCCCACCAATTATTTTCTACCATGCCAATTCCATTGTGCCAGCAGTCGGTTCTGCTGATTACATCACACAGGTGTGACCCACCACTTACACAAGGGAGACTTATCATTTCCTAAGGAAAGCCCCAAAATGAGTGTAAATGCAGGTTTCTGGAAGGAGGCAGGTCAGCACAGCGCCCTTATGCGAGCTCCACCAACCTGCCTCCTTCCAGAAATGACCATTTCCACTCATTTTGGATAGCCCTGGAAGCACTAAATCACCACTGTGCAGGTGGTGGGTGCAGCTTGCACAACGCAATCTGACAGTGGAAGAGAATAGGTGGGGACAGAGGCGCCCCATTGGATTCTGCCCATGGAATTCTAGGACCTTGGAACCAACGTTAATCCAGAATGCCAGGCAGACAAACAGTTTAAAATATAAAAATCCCAGATACTCTAACAAATAGGGTTTTACTGTGAGTCGTTTCCCCCCTAAAACGTATTGCGGTACAGCATAAGATAACCACACTCAGCCGCCTTGAGTGCTATTCTTTGGCAGAAAGGTGGGATTTAAATTCAATGAATGAATAAATGACGTTCTTAAATTAAGTGTTACTGACAGCTATACTGGTGCGATACCACAAAGTGACGTTACCTTTGGCACTGCCAGCCCACATGCTGGCCCATCTTTGTAATTTCCATGCAGTACTACAGTTTCTCAATAAGCAGTGGTCTTGCTCACTGGGCAATGAAGGTTCTTCTCTTATGTCTGCATTAAAAAGGACTCTTCCTCAAGCACCACCAGGACATTCCTTTTCAAAAAGGAGGTTGTCTTAGGATGTCTGGAAAAACATATGATCAGCAGCGGGCAGTGAGGTGTAGCAGAAGGTAGGAACATGGCTTCCCATTGAACAATATTCAAGGGTGGCTAAGACCTCACTGGTGGGCATCATGTGGTGATGATTGAAACAGGACATATAGGGTAGAAGTATAAGGAAGTGGCTTCAGATTGACCAACATAACTCAGCATGTACTTCAGGTATCATTGGCTTGTGCCTGCTTGGAGCACTGCTGGCCTTTTAGCAGCTGTGGACTTCACCAGGTCACCCTGGCTGCCTCCGAGCCAAACTAGATGTGTTAAATTAAATGTGTGAAAGTATTCAGCAGAGAAATGATGGAAGAATCCATCAAGGAGGGGGGAATGGAGCCTCAGCAAGCTTTCTTCAGCTTCTCCCACCCCCCAGACTTCCTCTCATTTTCCCATGAACTGGCACAACTTGATCTGTATCAAGTCAGGCCAATTTGCAGATTTGGGTTTTTTAATATATAAATATATATATGTATAATTGTAAAGAGCAATTTGCATAATGTGCTCAAATTGCACTGTAATGTGCATAATTTGCACAGATTGCTATTTATGCATATAAAATAAAAACCCTGAAAAACTTCCCGGATTTCAGGGGGGAAAAAACACGGCTCAGCTTGCAAATGTAAGCTGAGTCAGAGGCACCACAGAAATCCAGCGAGCCCAAAAAGGGCCGGATCCTGGTGATGGACATCCCAAATTCAGCATGTCTTTTTGAAAACAATTCAAACCATGGGAGAAGGAGAAGAAAGGGAAGTCCCATTGTGTAAGTGGAAGTTCACTTTCATGACATTGGATGTAGCCCAGTAAGTCTGTGGGCTACAGCTTGTTACTTTTATTCTTAGCCATGCCTAGCAATTTAATTAGGCTCGTGTATAATGTTGCTGATGAGTATGTAATCTACCAAAGAGGTATATGCTATATGTGTTAGTCTTCAGCTGCAGTCCTAAACACATTGACAAGTAAGACCAATCAAAAATAGGTAAGGTAGTAGGGATGGGAGAGAAATTCTAGGGATGGCGGAGAATTTCTCCCCGAATCTTCGGGGGGCCGAGCGCCAACGCATTCGGCCCCCCAAAATCGGAGGTGAAATTCTCCGCCACCCCCCCCGCCCTCCCCCGGGATGGGACTTACCTTTGGCGAATGTCCCTCCCGGCGGCGGGTCCCGGCAGCGGTTCGTCGGCCTTTCGTTGGGGGTGGGGGCGGCAGCCGGTCTTCCGACCGGCTGCTGCCGCCGCCATTACAAAGTAAAGTGTTAAAAAAAAAAAAACGTGATAGGCTACGTAATGATTAACGTATCCTATCACGGCTAGATTTCCAAAGTCAGCCGTGATAGGCTACGTAAATCGTTACGTAGCCTATCACGGGTGACTTTGGAAAAAAAAAACGCGTACGCAAATGGCGGCGGCCTATGGGCGCCGACATTTGCGTTCCTTATTTGGTCCCGGTAGTCTACATAAAGATAGTCTACGTAAACCTTTACGTAGACTACTGGGACCAAATAAGGAACGCAAATGGCGGCGCCCATAGGCCACCGCCATTTGCGTACGTGCTTTTTCTTTTTCTTTTTCAAAGTCACCCATGATAGGCTACGTAACAATTTACGTAGCCTATCACGGCTGACTTTGGAAATCTAGCCGTGATAGGCTACGTTAATCGTTACGTAGCCTATCACGGGTTTTTTTTTTTGGTTTTTTTAACACTTTGTTTCGCGGCCAGGGAGACGGGGCGCTTCTCCCCGGTCTGAATTTCGGCCGGGCGAGGCAGGAAGCCTCCCCCCACCAGCCTGAATTTCGGCCGGGTGAGGCGGGACGGCTCCCCCCCCCTCGCCTGAACTTTGGGGGAAGAAGCAAAGCGCCTCCCCCCCCACCACGAAGCACCCCTGCGAAAAGGTAAGTGACTTTCATACATCCCTAAGAAATTCATCCAGTTTTCATTTGAATGCAATTTTACCTGATTTCATTTTTATTTTTTTTACCCACTATGCTAACTACAACCCAGTTATCTTTTGAAATTTGCACTTCCCTGAATTTTGCAGTTAGGGATGTCTCGGGAGAGTGGGAAGGGGGTGGAGCCCAGTGGACTTCCCCCCACTCAGCCTCCTGGACTCCAGCCCATGGACCACCATGCTTGCCCAACTCAGCGAGCACTGAGCCAGGCAAGCATGGCAGTCCCCGCTGGTCTGCCAAGCCACCATTTTACATAAAAATGGTGGCTCAGCCTTTTTTGTAAATGCCCACTTAAGCAAAAGGCAGCTGTAAAAGGGTCATTTACACAAGATTACAGGCATAAATGGACCATTTATACCCATAATCTGCATAAATGGCCACTTTATGGCTGCCATTTCTATAAATAGCTATTTATAGAAATGGCCAAGCTGCTGTTTTTATACAAAATGGCTCAGTGAGGGATCAGCCAGCCACGCACCACTCTCCAGGTTCCCATGGGTTGCCGTGCACAGCAAACAATGTCGGGCGGGCAGCGAGGGACTGGCCAGTGGCGTACAGGGTGGCCGGGGGTGAGTTCAGCCATCCCTACTTGCAGTGGACTTCTTTGATCAAAAAATGCATATATTATAGGGTTGGCGGAGAATTTCTCCCCGAAACTTCAGGGGGCCGAGCGCCAATGTGTTCGGCCCCCCGAACAAGTTTCGGGGAGAAATTCTCTGCACCCCCCCGCACCCCGCACCATCCCCGGGATGGGACTTACCTTTCCCAAATGTCCCTCCCGGCGGCGGGTCCCAGCAGCGGTTCATCAGGTCTTCGTCGGGGCGGGGGCGGCAGCCGATCTTTCGACCGGCTGCCGCCGCCGCCATTCCAACAAAACTAAAAAAAAACAACGCCCCCATGATAGGCTACGTGACGATTAACGTAGCCTATCACGGCTAGATTTGCAAAGTCAGCCGTGATAGGCTACGTAAATTGTCATGTAGCCTATCACGGGTGACTTAAAAAAAAAAAGCACGTACGGCTAATGGCGGCCCCCATAGGGAGCCGCCATTCACGTTCCTTATTTGGTTGCTGTAGTCTAGTAAAGATTACGTAGACTACGGCAAAAATAAGGACAACGCTATTTGCATTGCCCTTATTTTCGCTGTAGTCTACGTAAATCTTTACGTAGACTACAGCGACCAAATAAGGAACGTGAATGGCAGCTCCCTATGGGGGCCGCCATTTGTGTACACGCTTTTTTTTTTCTTAAAGTCACCCGTGATAGGCTACGTGATGATTAACGTAGTCTATCATGGCTGACTTTGCAGATCTAGCCGTGATAGCCTACGTTAATCGTCACGTAGCCTATCACGGGGCCGTTTTTTTTAAAAAAACAAACTTTTGAGTTCGCGGCCGGGCGAGGCGAGGCGCCTCCTCCCCGGCCTGAACTTCACAGGGGGAGCAGCGAAGTGCCTCCCCCCCACCACGAAAAGCTTCGAGGACGGGTAAGTGAGTTTCGTCCACCCCTAGCCGCCATTTGCGTACGTGCTTTTTTTTTTTTTTAAGTCACCCGTGATATTTATTTATTTATTTATTTATTACCTTTATATCCCGCCTTTTTTCCTCCAAGGAACTCAAGGTGGCATACATAATCCTCCTCCATTTTATCCTCACAACAACAACCCTGTGAGGTAGGTTGGGCTGAGAGTATGTGACTGGCCCAAAGTCACCCAGTGAGCTTCCATGGCCGAGTGGGGACTAGAACCCGGATCTCCCGACTCCCAGTCCAGTACTCTAGCCACTACACCATGCTGACTTTGCAGATCTAGCCGTGATAGGCTACGTTAATCGTCACGTAGCCTATCACGGGGGCGTTTTTTTTAAAAAAACTTTTAATTTCGCGGCCGGGCAAGGCGAGGCGCCTCCTCCCCGGCCTGAATTTCGGCCGGGCAAGGCGGGAAGCCTCCCCCCCGGCCTGAATTTCGGCCGGGCGAGGCGGGAAGCCTCCCCCCCCCCGGCCTGAACTTCGGGGGGAGAGCAGCAAAGCTCCTCCCCCCCACCGCGAAAGGCTGCGAGACCAGGTAAGTGACTTTCATGCACCCCTAATATATTAGGGGAATGAATGTTCAAAAATGCATTATATTAGGAAAATTGCTTGCAAAAATGTTTATGCTGGGCACAAATGCATACAAAATGCATGCATTAGGAGAAATGTGCACAAAAATGCATATGAATTTTCAAGCAAATGCAAAAAAAAATAAATCAAAGTTCAGTATGAACCAAACTTAAAAATGGGGGGGGGGGATCAAACTTTGAGATGAATCAAGTTTAAGACTGGAAAAATGAGGAACAGAGAAAAACTAAAATTGACTGATTCATCCATTCCTCCTATAAGGTTGTAATGAAAGAAAATTTATCACAGAGAAGCACCCTTTGGCTGCATGGTATGGTCTTCCATGTCATGTACAGTTATGGATATCTACTGTGCATCCTAGAATAGGCTCTCTATGGCTGAATCCAAATAAAGAAATCTCATCTGATCTCAGAAGCTAAGCAGGGCCAGCCCTGGTTAGTCCTTGGCTGGGGAAGTGCCTGGGAATCAGGCTTCCTGCACTGAGCAAGAGCTGGACTCGATGGTCTTGTAGGCCCCTTCCAACCCTATGATTCTATGTAATTGTATTTGGAATATGACAAGGGATTTGCATTTCCTATTACCACCTTTGTTCTGCTTTCCCTTTTTAACAACCAAGCTAGAGGACACAATCTAATAATTCCTTCATTATCAAAGTATTTGTCATCTGACTTAAAGCAGGTTTTGATATTTATAAGATACATACAGAGTACAAAAAACAGTGTAAAAGATTTATTGTGATCCCCTTCAAGAAGATGTGTCCTAAGGCATTCAGAGTTTTCATGCAATGATAATGTACATGATTACAGTTTCTTACACCAGGTTCTGAAATTAATTTTCATGTTCATTAAGGCCTGTGGCAATGATGATGCCAGCAAACTGTTTTGCTAATTATATTTTGCTATGTTAATTTAGCTCATTTTTGCATATTTAATAGCAAGATTTGGGAACTGTCAAAACCAAATAATAGGCAGTGGTATTTTTTTGAAAATTAATGTTTACATGTTGCAGGCCATGATACTGCTGTTAATAATGATCAAATATGGCTAATTCTGCTTAATGGCAGACAGTGAAGAAACAGAAATGTGGCATAATTATTCTTATAATATGAAGTTACTAGTTACTCTTGGGGCACGGTGGTGTATTTGTGTTTTCCTCTTGATAATCAAGTGTAAGAGCTAATTCACATCTGCATTTTATACCTATAAATGATTGAGGGGGGGGGGAACCCTGCCAGCTTAGTAACAGAGTTAAAGCTATCTCTCATTGGCTTGGGTTCCACAAAGCCAGGAAATGGGAAGCTGACACTGATGCCTTAACACACGTGCCATGTGATCAGTGAGGATGCTGTGCAATGTCACAAATTGTTCTTGCTTATGACTTACCCTCCATGCACCCACACTTTTCCTTGGTCTTTCAGGCTCCAAACCAGATGGGGAGAATGGAGTGTCTGGGGTCAGCAAAGATGCCCCACATTATCAGGGCCCTGTATTGCATTGTGAAGCACCTGAGCCTTACTGTATGGCTAGAGGAATCTTGTGAGTTGACTCATGCCAGTTTATTGCTTTCATTATTAACTGGCAAGATCAGGTAAACAGTGGGAGATAGGGGGTCTCCTCTGAGGCAGTAGGAGTGAGAGTGCAAAGAAAAAGAAAAAGAAAAAGAAATTCTCTCAGTTTTCAACATTCCACCGGTTTCAAGGAAAATATATTGTTGACTAGCCTTTGACCGGCCTTTAAGCTAGTCACTTCATTGTGACTAAGGGTGCAATCTTATGCATGTTTAGACATAAAAATGTCCTACAATTCACAGCATGCCTCAGCCAGCAAGGCTGGCTGGGGCATGCTGGGAGTTGTAGGACTTTTTCTTTCTAAACATGCATAGGATTGTGCCCTAAATTTCCTTTACAAGTTCCCCTTTATGCAGTCATGAGTGTGTGGAGTGGGGCAGGGCCATGCCTGTTGTCTCCAGCTCCATCATTGCTGACTCTGCTTTTTTCAACCTCTGTGCATTTGGCAGAAGGCCTGAAAAGGAGGAGGAGGAGGAGGTGGGGGGGGGGTCTGTGTGCTTCCAGCTGCAATGGACTTCAGTCACATTGGGTTGTATCCAATGCTAGTCAGAGCAGACCCATTAAATTTAATGGGATTTAAGTTAGATGAACAATGTATTGGATACAATCCATTGAAAACAATGGGATGGGATGTAGGCATCAGAAACATCTTCTGCTGGATTGTGGAGTACATTTGTGCATGTACCAATATTTAATATCTGGTTGGACAGGACATTGAGTGTTCTGAATATCTGCTAATTTGGATGATTCTGTGTGGTAGAATAAGTACTGAGTAAGTCTGTCTGGTATCAGAGAGGAGTTCAAAATACAGAGGTCATAGGGGTCTGTTATGTTGCTTAGACAGAACATCAGAATAAGCAAGTCACACTTCTTGCTCGCACTCTGGTTCTCCACTTGATCTCTCATCTAGTCTTGGCAGAGTTGCATTCCCACAGCAGGGAATGCAATTTGCGTCAAAGATAGGGATGGAGCATGGTGGCTTCCCAACAGAGCAACGAGGGGATAAGACATGCCTCTTGCCTCTGAGGCATGACACAGTTTACCAGGGATAATTGTGTGGCAACTTAAGCATATGCTTGGCTGTAATTGGGACTTCTTTTGGCAGAGCTACAACTTAAACCTTTTGTAAGTCAATAGAAAATCAATCAGCCTATAACACTTAAAAAAAAAAAAAGAAAACCCTGACTTTCTCCAAATAAGCATGCAATGTCTATAATTTCTGTCACTTCAGCTGTGTATAGATATACAGAGGGAGAGAGGTTGGTGTAAAGCAGCACAACAGCAAAGCAACAAGGAGGCTCTGGATCCACCGTGGGTGCAGTCAGTCTTAAGGCAAAATGTATAAGAAAGATAGAAAGACCAATGGCAGAGTATTAAAAATATATATTTGAAGCTGAATGTTTCAGCTTCTGCCCTTTTCAGGAGCTGTGCTGTAAACTGGGTATCAAGAGTGGCATTTTGGAATGCCTGGAGATGGAAGTTCCTTGGGAGAAAGAACACAGGTATAGGGATCTCTACACCTCAAGTTTATTGCACATTCATGGTTGCTCACTCACTGAATTGTGTGGGTCCATTACATGATGTCGCCATTGTCCAGTCATTATTCCACTGTTTCCTCCCACCTATCCCGTGTTTTCCTCAAACAGAAAAAAATGGTATTTGTCCAGATATGCGCAAATGGAGTGCCATGTCCTTCCCATGTATTTCTTCGCTAGCGTGAATGAAGCGCTGAGTATGGTTGTTGGGGGCGTGGTCATGATGTCGAAGGTGGTGACGAAGGCCTGATGGGCATTCAGCCTTTCCACACCTGAGCCATTTTGGCTCCTCGCCATTTTCTGCCGCCTGTTCAAAACAGAGAGGCAGAGCTGCAGAACGGCAGAACGGAGGAGCAGCAGAGGGGCTGAGCGGCAGGGACTGGGCAAAAGCATAGAAGAGGGAGGTGGGACCCGGGGAGATCGGTGAGGGGGGCTGTCCACGTGTCAGTCCCCATCCACCAGTAATGTGCAAGGGGAGGGAAAGGGGCAGGAACCCAGGAGCAAGTATCACTGGACCTGGAGCGTGTATAATGCCTCTTCACAGAAACATAACGCTATGGGAATGGCCATCTACAGAGAAGGAAGTGCACATATAAAGGGAATCAGTGGTGATCCTGCATTTAAAATGGAAGCAGAAAGCCCTGTTTTAAATGCAGGATTTTAGGCTGGTGTAGAAATCCCCTATGAGGGATATAATGCTTATGAATTGTCCTCCAGATTAAGGCCATTTAGTCTCTGCACATAGTCTCTTGGACAGTTAGTCTCTGTTAGCTAGATTTACAGTTAGTTGGATTTACAGTTAGTCTCAGTTAGTCTCTGTTAGTCTCAGTTGGTCTCAGTTGGTCTGTCTTCCAGATTAAGTCCACTTAGGGTGCAATCACATGCATGTTTAGACCGAAAAAAGTCCTACAACTCCCAGCATTCCCCAACCAGCCATACTGGTCGGGGAATGCTGGGAGTTGTAGGACTTTTTTCTGTCTAAACACACATAGGATTGCATAGTCTCTGCACACAGTCTCTTGGATTTACAGTTGGTTCCAATAGAGCAAACAAAAGAGCCTGATATGCTTGACAAAAAGGAAAAATTTCTGGATCTATAGACTGAGAACTCTTAGTAGAAATGGCTTTAATCTGAAGGACAATTCATAGGCATTATACCAGTCATAACTCTGTTTTTTCTCCCAAGGAACTTTCATCTCCAGGCATTCCAAACTGCCACTCCAGCTACCCACAGCACAGCTACTGATGAGGGCAGAAGCCAAAACGTTTAGCTTAAAATATTTTTTTTAATACTCTGTCATTGATCTTTCTATCTTTCTCTCTATATGTATGATCATACCTATATTCACTGTAGTGTAGATGTCATTTGTATAATAGCTGTTGTATGAGTGAGAAATTCACTCCATCAAATTCTTTTATGGATTTAACCAATCTGCACCACCTAAGTCTTTCAGTTAACTGACACAGAGTTGTGTTCTGAAATCTGCATTTGTGTTAGCTTCCTAATGCTGCTTGTCTTGGGAAAAAATGTGCGCGCAAATGTGCATGTTAGGGAAAAATGCACACAAAATGAGTATATTTGAGAAAGCTGCATTTTAGCAATGGAGAGTACTGGCGGGGGGAGAGAATGCTTATATTTAAACATGTGCACATGGTTGAGGTTGACTTCAACAGACCATCAGTCTCATCAAGACTGAGATTGACAGATCTGTCCATTCCTAGTTGCAAAGGGTGCCTGCTTCCAATGTTATCTTAATGCTGTGGGAACCGTTGCCATGTCTTCCCTTTCTATTGTCTTCAGAATCTTAAGATCATATAGGAGAAGCCCATAATGTGGCTATCATGGCTGAGCCCAGGGCTATTGCAAGTTCTGAGGGCTCTGATTCTGAATCAGAGCTAGAACAGCTAGATCAGAGAATGTGGGATGAACCTCCCACAGTGCCTCCAGACATCGGGAGAGAATCTTCCCAAGGCCTTGGCAAATAGATGGCCCAGGCTGAGTCACCACCTCTCCCACCCACTGTGGGAACCCAAGTTTCCAAGGAGGAGGAAAAGGGGCATGACTTGAGTGGTGCCAGAGCATGTCACAAGTCAAAGTGGGTGGAGTTAGGTACAGGGCTAAGGCACTATGTCAGGATGGCCACTCTTAGAAGCCAACATAGAAGACAGCCACCCTAAGACAGGGGCATCACCATTAGGCAGGTTTGTACATCAGTGTCCACAGGCAAACTGTTGGCAACTTTACTACCCTACAGATTGTCTTCCCTAATGGAGATCTTAGAATAGTCATTTAGAACCTGAGGCAGTTTGAGAACTTTCTTGAATCTGCATTGTGGAAAGGCTTGCCTTGCCTGTAGCATAATAAAGCTGCAATCACTTGAACTGCTAGTCTCTGTTTTGTTGATTGTGAAGGGGAGGATGGTCAAACACTACAGTGGCTCCTTTCCATTGCCACTCTCAGGACCTGGACCAGTCCTGGGTAGGGTTTTGTCCCTGGCTCCTCCCCTGTGCATTCAGTCTTCTGACATTAGCAGAGCATTACAAGAAGGACATACACTGTTTTGTCTGAAGAGCACAACACCTATAAACATGGCAACACGCCTAAGAGAAAATCCAAGATGTGAACAAAAACCTCTCTCCATAAGAGAGGATGGAATCTTAGGTCCAAACTACACATCATGCTAAATGTGTCACTTCAGTTGCTTTTAAAAGGGTCAGTAGCACATGTACTTTGGGGGGGCGGGGGGAGTGACAAGGATCAGAACCATGATCCACTGGGAGGGAGTTAATTCTCTGCTCCACTGCCATGGTCCCAGTGAAAATCCTCTCCCTCCAAAGCTGCTATTAGTCCCAGGAGGGAAATTCCCAAGGCCACTAATGGGAGTTTCCTTCCCATCCAAAATAATAGGTAGAGGGAGGATTTTCATCAGAACCCAGTGCAAAAGGAAAGACTTAACCTCTCTCCCCATTTGACATGGTCCAAATCTTGATCACACCCCTTACACTTGCTGTTTCCAGTTACAAAAACAGTATTTTCACTTCAAGTGATGCATTTAGGGTCAGGCATATTTTGCCCACTTGGCACCTGTCTGTAGAAAAATTGACGGGAGAAAAAAGTCTGGATATCAGACTCCCAATAGGAATATTTGTGTAGAGTAGGGATGGTGTGGGCACCCCATTCTATCCAGGACTCCAACAGAATGCACCCCTTGCCCGTACCCCTGAGACCTGCTGGCCAAGCCCCTGCCCCTGCTTGTCCTCTGCCCATGCTCAGCAAGCAGCCTGCATTCACTCTGGCAGCCTCATCAAGCTCCATGGTCGCCATTTTTTGAAAAATAAAATGGCGATTGCAAAATTGCGCACAGTTGCATATGCGCAAAAATGTGCATTTTTGCAAATGCACATATTTGGATATGTGCAAATGCACATTTTGTGATCACTATTTTATTTTTCAAAAAATGGAGACAGTGGAGCTTGACAAGGCTGCTGGGGTGAATGCGGGCTGCTCACCGAGTGCAGGAGGGGCTCAAACGTGGTCTGGGGACTGGCGAGTAGGGGCAAGGGCTGTGTGGGTGGCTGGAGAACCCAGACAAGGGTGGATTCACACATCCCTACTGTAGGGTTTGTAGTAACTACATGAATACCAAACAGGGTATCCAGCAATTATTTATATATGATCAGAGTTGTTTGGATCCCCTCTGTCATCAAGGCTCTACAAGTGTAATGGGTCACTTTGTCACCCAAACATAGTTGTGATTTTTAGGTCATATCTTGTGTTTCGGAACACATCCTAGGAGTTTTGAGAAACCCTTATTTAAACAAACAAAAGATATTTGATAAAAAAATTCACACATGCCAGAAAATGAAATTCTCTCCCAGACCAAATGATCCTACCGGACTAATTAGTAGTGTATAAAATCTTGGCCCCTTGAACTTTAAAAACACAACATTGTGGAATGACCTGCTGGTTGAAATGCGCCTGCTGCTGACCTCATTGAAGGTTTTTAAGCAGGCATTAAAGAGTCTACTATTCTGGCAGGCTGTCTCTTTTTAGAACTCTTGTTCCTTTTGCTGACTTTTGCATACTGTTTTTAAGCTGTGTTGTTTTATTGTTGGATTTTAAAAAAAAAATTGTTCTGAGTTCAAAGTTGTTTTTGGTTAGATGTTGTTTGTATATACTCTCTGTGTGCTTTTATGTAAATAGGTTTTAAACTTTGTATATTGTATTTTAATGTTTTAACTTTGGTAAACCGCCCAGAGAGCTTCAGCTATGGGGTGGTATAGAAATGTTCATCATCATTATCATCATCATCATCCAGATTTTGAGGCACTGGGCTTCAGGCATGAATGTGACACTTGAGATGTCTTTCTGTCCCAGAAAAAATATGTTTAAGTCATGACTGGGACAGTGACAGTCTGTTACCAAAAACCCTGTGCAAATGTTCTTCTTGGTACAGCGTATATGGGTGGTATACCTGCTCTACTTTATCCACACGTGTGATGTCCATGCATTCCAATGGGTTGTCTGCCCATGTGCCTGTCAATTTCGCTCCATATGCTCAATCTGTACCCTACCTTTTTCAAGGGTACATATTGCCTAGTTAGACCCCAATGCATGCAGGCTGTATGTCTGTTCCTCTACAGATGGAATCTTGGAACACACAGAGATTAGGGGTGGGGTTGGAAAACTGGCAGGGTCAGCCAGCAGATGCAATACTCCCCCGCCCCCGGTACCAAGATTATTTACTGTATTTTTATCCTGCTTTTAGACAATTATTGTCTCTCAAAGTGGCTCACATTAGTCAAAAAGAGACAAGACCCTGCCATCAGGCTTACAAACTACATAGACAAGATGCACAAGGGAAGAGGAGGAATGGAGGGGAAAGGAAGAAAATGGAATTCAGTTTTCCAGGGCCTGAACAAGTTGATGAGCTATAACCAGGTATTTAAGTGCATTTCAGGCTGGGCTGATCTCCCTTTGCTGATGCTCTTTCTTGAAGAGCAATTTGTGCCTGTTTGGCCAATGGATGGGGCTGAAGTGCTCAATCTGCAGAAAGCTCAAGTTTGTTTTTATTTATTTTTTCCAAAAAAAAGCACAGCCTTCCTGAAGGTGACCTCTTCTAGCTAGCAAGCAAGCTTTTTTTATTATTATTGTATTTGAGCATCCTCTGCACTTGTAGGCAACTGTTTCCAGAGTTGTTTCTTATTAAAAACAATAAAATACCAAGCAAACCCTCAAATGGAAGTATATTGGATCTCCTCTCTCCAACTGACTGACTGATACTGTGATGCCATCTGGTTAAAAACAAAACAAAACAGTCTGACTTGCAAGTTAACGAATGTCCTCTTTGTAACTTTTGCAATTAGGGATGGGGAAGAATTCTGGAAATGGAAGTCCAGAAATTTAAATCCTTCTGATCAAAAATCCCCAAGCCATTTTGAGCCATCCCCAAACCCACTTGGAAATTTCCCTCAAAGCCAACTCTCTGTAGTGCTGTGCTATCCCCCTCACCACCACACGTTCACAAACACACAAAGTGTTTTGTGAGAGGGAAGGATGGAAAACAGCAGCTGAGATTAAATCCAATGGCTACATCTAAGCAGTTCCCACAGGTGACCTAGACTCAGGGAAGTTAAGTTTGTGGTCCAGGAGGATTAAAAACATACACACTCCAGACTGCCTAGAGTTGCTGTTGGCAGTGGAGGGTTTAAGTATACTCAGAAACAAACTTCTGTTACAGAGAACTGGATATTTAGGGATGCACTTGGTTTTCACAAGGTTGCTCAGATGGACAGATCTATCAGTCTTGGTCTCACTGAGATTTACATTTATTTTATTTTTTTGAGGTCAAGCTTGCTCCGTCCTGTTTCCTCATCAACTTGCATGTTGTTGCTGTTGTAAAAAATAATAATAATCTGTACAGGAATTCATACACATTTTTCATAATGTATGCCTTTTTGTGCACATTTTTAAACGTACTGATTTTGGGATACATCCACCCACTGACTAACACATTTTTCTTTACATGTTTTTTTTTCCAGATGTGTGAATGTTTTCAAATGCCTATCTTTGTTTTGCAGAATGCAGCACAAGCTTGGAAATGGACAGATTTCTGACCACAAATTGTGTTTGGGTCTCGGAGGTGTGATTTGGGTAAATGTATAATTTTAAAATTTAAAAAATTCAATGAAGCAAATTTTTCATCCATCCCTATTCCTCCCCCCTCCCCCTTGAAAGCTTGGGAAACAGATTGAGGAAAGGAGAATAACTGCTGGTTGTGGTGGTGGTGGTGGTGGTGCTGGAGGAGGAGGAGGAAATCTCCTTGCTGGATCTTTCCAGCTTTACATATTTTTTTAGGGAAACCCTGGACTTCTTTGCAAGCTGGAGCTGCTGAGTAATCGCACGATGCACTCCTAAGTACAGAGCCTTGTGTGTGGCGCAGAGTGGTAGGCAGCAGTATTGCAACCGAAACTCTCCCTACAACCTGAGTTCGATCCCAGCGGAAGCCAGGTCTCGGGTAGCCGGCTCAGGTCGACTCAGCCCTCCATCCTTCCAAGGTCGGTAAAATGAGTACCCAGCTTGCTGGGGGAAAGGTAGTCATGACTGGGGAAGGCAATGGCAAACCACTCTGGTATAGTCTGTTGTGAAAACGCCAGCGCAAGCAGGCTTCCCTCTAGGGGTCAGCAATGACCGGGTGCTTGCACAGGAGGAACCTTTCCTCCCCCCCCCCTACTTTTAAGTGCATTTAGATTTTATCAGGAAGGTGTTTCGAAATTGCATCCTGTGACGGTTAGGCAACCACAGCATTCTAACTTCACTACTTTGACTAACAATCTATGGGATGGGTGCTGAAGGGTGGTTTTGACAGCAAACTGATTCTTTCCAGAGGCAAAGAAAAAGATCAGTGGGGAGTGAAGCAGAACAGGATTTCAGGTCTGGAGGGTACAGTTGAAGTGCAACCTCCGTTTGCATTAAGCTTATGATGGTGAGTGATCTTCCTGTCTAGTTATGGCTGGTATCAAACCTTTGCTTTCACTTGTGTTACACCTTGTAGAACTACTTTGCCTGCTTTATGTAATCGGGATTGCAAAGGCTCTAGCAGTGACATCTTGATAACTAAATGCTGCAGCACAGTTGCTTAGTGCAGCTACTTGTACTGCAGAATTTGATGATTGGCTGCTTTTATGTGCATCCTCAATGGACCCAGATACAAAAACATGTTTTTTTGTTTCCCCACACCCTGTGTTGGTTGTTTCAGCCTGGAAATCAACCACTAACTAATTTCCTGTGGCAATTTAAAAAGAGAAAAAAGGAATGGTGCCTACTAGCCATTCTTCTGTTCTGAGTTTGATAGAAGCTCTAAACATTGTTAAAGCTCTTTAGGGAATAGCTAATATTAGTTGTTTGAGTGGCTCTAGATCTATTACCCTGACATCATGCTGCTTTCCATTAACCTCTGAGCTGAAGCCCAATAAGCAATTACAAAGAATAGGAGAGCTGAAAACCTACTAAGTCAATAGAGCTTCTAAAACTCCTTTCACCAGAGGTCTTTGAAAAAGCATACAGCAAGGATGAAAAGTGGAGTATGTGTGTGTGTGTTTTCAAATTTTATTTGGCACTAAGTTTCATTTGGCAACAAAATCTAAACACTGACGCATGAACATGCCAATAAAAGACCCAGGCAGCCAGCCTAGGAGATGATTCAGATGTGGCAAAAGGGATTTCAGAAGATCCACTTCATCTTCACTTCTGAATCCTAGCTTATAATGCTATATCTATGCTGGGATACATACATCTTGATCTAAGGATGTATGAGAAACTTGTTTCAGTTTATTTTTGATAAGGATTTACCCAGTTCACACTTCCTGGACCAAACACAAACTAAGACACAACCTGCGGTCAAAGTCCATGCATTTCCGAGCTTGCAGTGTGATTTGTGGACCCGCAAAAATACTTTCGACACCATCCGTACATTTGAAAAATGTGCACAAATATGTTTTAATCAATGGAGAAAAATGCGTACATTTCAAAGATGCACACAATTGAGGTGTACATTTGGAAAAATGCACATAAAAATACACACACATTTTCATGAGAAAAGAAAAGAAAAAACAAGGCTCCCCCAATCTGATACAGATACAGAGTCAGAACGAGCTTCAAGGTGGAATTCAGAGAACTTTGGCAAGCATGAGTTTTGCTGATTCAGACATCCATGTCTTCTTAAACATAGAGTATGGCTACATGGATGATAGGTCCATATGTGATTTCAGCTGAAAACCTCACAGTTAGGGATGTGAACCCACCCTTACGGGTTCTCCAGACACCCACCCAGCCCCTGGCCCTGCTCACCAGTCCCTGGACTGCACTCAAGCCCCTCCACTGCTCAGGCAGCAGCCCACACTCACATCAATGGCATCGTCGAGCGGGCCCCACAGTCGCTATTTTTTGAAAATAAAATGGCAATAGCAAAAATGTGCATATTCACACATATGCAAATATGTGCATTTTTGCAAATGCACGCATTTGCATATACATGAATATGCACATTTGCGATAATGCACATATTTGCATATGTGTGAATATGTGCATTTTTGTGATCACCATTTTATTTTTCAAAAAATGGAGACTATATGGAGCTCAACGAGGCTGCTGAGGTGAGTGTGGGCCACTCGCTGAGTGTGGGCAGGGGGCAAGCGGAGGCAAGGGCTCACTGAGCAGGGCTCAGGGGTGCGGGCAGCGGGAGTCTACTAGGGATGTACAAAAGTGACTTACCTTTCTTGGATTATGTTGATTGTGGGGGGGGAGGCATTCCATCCCTCCCCCCGGAATCCTGGCTGGGGGGGAAGGCGCTCCGTTCCTCCCCCCCAGAATCCTCGAACGGCTGGCTGTGCTCCATGGCAGCTCTGCAGAGCAGCCGGCCAGGCCCGGCCCGGCTAGGCCAGAGCTGTCCACAGCCAGATTTCCAGCCACGGAGGGCTCTGGGTAAAAAAACAAAAACAAAAACAAAAACGAGTACGCAAATGGCAGCAGCTATGGCCGCCGCCATTTGCATTCCTTCTCTTTACCGTCTTAATCTACGTAAATATTTACGTAGACTATGATGTCGAAAATCAAGGGGAACCAAATAGCGTAGCGGGCGCCATTTGCGTCCCCTTT
Source organism: Heloderma suspectum (assembly GCF_057233095.1). Taxonomy (NCBI): domain Eukaryota; kingdom Metazoa; phylum Chordata; class Lepidosauria; order Squamata; family Helodermatidae; genus Heloderma; species Heloderma suspectum. The sequence goes on from NC_139461.1 coordinate 180,534,368, forward strand.
TGATTCCCCGTTTTAGCCTACTTTAGCCGTTTTAGCCTACATTGTACTACAAATATTTGAAATTTTGAAGATGAGGGCAAAGAAAGAATGAATAATAACATGTGGAAAAGGCCAGCCCTCTTTTCATCACAAAACCAGCAGCTCTCCTCTTCTGCTATATAAATTATTGCTGTCTTCAAGGGCGTTAAATGCCACCATGTAATCATTTTCTAAAAGTTTTCTCTTAAGTTTGGAGACTAAATGACCTGATCCCATAACCATTCAGAAAGTGGGAGTGGTGGAGTGTAACTGTACTATAGGAACTGCAAAATCAGGTTAATTACCTGTCAGGCCTCCATACATTGTTGATGATGCGCTATCTTTGGCTCAGAGGGAGAACGGTTTTGCAGGCCTGCCTTACAGCACACTCCTATGCATATTTACTCAGATGTAAGTCCCACTGTGTCTGGTGTAACTTATTCTCCAGCAATTGTATTTAAGGTGGAGATATTTAATTCTGTAGATCACTTTGTCATGAATTCAATTTTTAAAAAACTTCAAATTCTTTGTTTGTGTGATCAGAATGTCGTACTCGATGGACCCTTGGTCTGATCCAGCATGGCTCTTATTATGTTCTTATTTCTAATGGTGGGTGAGAAATTTGTTTCACTTCATCTTTGACCAATATCCACTTAATTCATACCTAACAGCACTGAACACAGTCCTGAACACAATCCTCAGGAAGTCCATACATTTCCAAGCTTATGGTATGATTTGCACAACAAAAAATGTGTTTGAAAACTGCATACATTTGGAAAATGTACATGAAAAATTTGTACAGTGGAAAAAGGTGCACAAATATGCATTGGCCGATGGGAGACAAACACCTACAGCTCAAAAATGTGCACACTTGATGCATGCATTTGGGGAAATGTGCATGAAACTATATGATGTGGACACAAGCTGGACTGAGCTTTGAGGTGGAAATCAGAGAACCTTGCTGAGCTTGGGATTTGCTGATTCACACGTCCTTCTAAAAAGAAAGGGAGATAACTGAAAACCAGCAAGTCCTATCTCCCTCCCCCCTTTGCAAAATCAGACATAATCTGTGAATAGCTAGGCTTACTTTTGCAAATTATTGAGCAATTGCATGCTTAGCTTTGCCTACAGTGGGGTCTCTTGCAATTCTTATATGGCGGCAGAGGCTATTTGCTTTTCTTTTCCATGCCTAAACATAACAGAAGGGAAATAAGCCTTAATTTAGCAACGTCAGTCAAATTCCCTCTCCCTGATCGAACAGCATAACCGAGGCTGCTTCTCTTTCCTCAACTTCCTGGCTTAGTGTAAATGTCACTGCTTTCCCAAGGCTGTAGAAGGCGTAGATTTGTACTCTCCATTCTACTGATAGGCCTTGTTGGATATTAAATTGCTGTGTGAGAAATTAGATTTCTTGTTCAGACTCAAACATGGATTCTGTACTCATGTCATGATCAGGGTACGTGGGTGCCTGTTCTGGATGTAGTGAACTGGGGGGAAAGATAGGGTTAGAACAGAGCTCTGTCCCTTTGATCATAATCCTGAAGCCATTTTTGTGAATGTAATTCAGAACTCCTTTGTTGATAATGATTTTTTTTTAAGACACAAATATATGAGCTTGTGTAGCATAGGAGCTTCACTAAGGACATCCCTGGTTCAAATCTTGTATCTGTCATGGACTCCTTGGGTTAAATCCAACATTATATGAGTGGATATCTGCTCACACAATGGAAGTTTCACTTCTCTTCTCCCACTGCACACCGCATGCCCCCCCCCCCAATCTGCTCTGGGTGGTCCTCCAAACCTCCAGAGCAAATCTGGGGACATGTCAGGGGTTGTGATGGGAGGGGAAATTCAATCTGCTGGCGGTGTCTGTTCTCCTAGTGGAAGAACACCATTGGATAAAATCCATAGGAAGGTAATTGATTTTTTTTAATGAAAACAACAGCATTTACAGTCTACATGTGGCTACTGATTCTGACTATATGGTGTATTCCTGTGACTGACAGCAGGCACAGACTGAGTTTCCATGTTATGGTTGCCACTTTCCCCAGTAACATCCCAGAAGTGTTTATCGGCAACTGTGGGCTGTATTCCTGTAGATCAGGAATACAGCCCACAGTTGCCAATAAACACTTCTGGGATGTTTACTGGGGAAAGTGGCAACCATAACATGGAAACTTCGTCTGTGGCTGCTGTCAGTAGATCTCAGTTTGACCCTGACATGACCCCATGGGATGTTCTACATGGGAAGGATTGTGCGGATAAAATAATTTCTAGCTTGAATGTACCTCTGCTCCCTAACCACCTGCCTCTTAATAAACCGCAAAAGTCATCAATATCAATGGTGCAGAATCTCAGACCTGGGGACCAAACCTGGATTTGGACCTCCTGGGTTCCAAATTCAGCCTTCTGCGGTTCCCCAGATGCCCATGCTCCCCCTGCCCCACCCAACAACTGATCATGTGGTGGTTTCCCAGTTTTTGTGAAGTCCCCCTCTCCCCCATTCTAAAGGGCTGAAATGCCTCTTCTGGGGCTTAGTTGCCTGCAGGAAGAGTTTTGAGCTAAAATATGATGGTGTTGTTGTTTTGTTGTTGTTGTTGCTTTGCTATTTTGGGCTCCACTCCTTTTGCCTTTAATCCCACCCACCAATGGAATGCAGCCCCCAAAGCTTCTCTGAAATGAAATTCAGCCCTCAGGCTGAAAGAGGTTCTGCATAGTGCTGTGCCAAAAATTTCTCCCACTTTTTTTTTCTTTTCTTTTTTTTACCATTCTCATTCAATTTGACAGAGATCTGGACAGAGATAGGCTAGCTACGGTGATCCATGCTCTGATAACCTCTCGTCTGGATTACTGCAATGCGTTATATGTGGGGCTGCCTTTGAAAACGGTCCGGAAACTTCAGCTGGTCCAAAATAGGGCAGCAAGATTGTTAACAGGGACTGGCCTGCAAGCTCATATTACGCCAGTACTTTTCCAGCTGCACTGGCTGCCAGTCCATTTCCGGGCCCGATTCAAAGTGCTGGTGTTAACATTCAAAGCCCTTAACGGCTTGGGGCCAGGTTACCTGAAGGATCGCCTCCTCCCATATGTGCCTGCCCGGACCTTAAGATCATCCTCAGCGGCCCTCCTCCATGAGCCCCTGCCAAAGGAAGTGAGGCGGGTGGCTACTAGGAGGAGGGCTTTTTCTGCTGTGGCACCCCAGCTCTGGAATGAGCTTCCTAGCGAGGTTCACCTGGCATCTACATTGTATTCCTTTCGGCGCCAGGTGAAGACCTTTTTATTCTCCCAGGCATTTTAGCATTTTAGCTTTCTGAACTTTTAGTTTTGCTGTTTTAAATCTGTATTTTAAACTCCTGCACTGCTGCTAGGTTTTATTGTGGTTGCATTGTTATATTGTGGTTTTAATGTTCTATATATTTTATATTATTTTATTGTGTGCTGTTTGGTTTTAATTTTTGTGAACCACCCAGAGAGCTTCAGCTATTGGGCGATATAGAATAGAAATGAAATGACATGAAATGAAATGAATGAATAAATAAATAAATAAATAAATAGAAGAGAAATTCCCTCTGAAAAGAAATTCAATGGTGAAGAAATTTCAAAGAAAGTCTCATGGTTGGGTTTGGGTTTCTTGAGCTTACCTTCCTTAGTAGGGATGTACAGAACAGTTACCTGCCATTCCGGGGGGGGGGGTCTGCAGGGGGGAGGCAATCAGTACCTCCCCCTGGAATCCTAGCCAGCCAGCTCTGCTCCACAGTGATTCCTCAGAGCCACCGGCCGGCTCTGGAGTGCCAGCAATATGGCCCCCATTGCCGTATCGCTGGCTGATGCTGACTCCACTCCAGATGCAAATGGTGTCCAGTATGCCATTTGCAGTTGTAAAGGTCTTAGATTAAGATAAATGCAGCTGTAAATGGCTGCATTTAGCTTAAACTAAGGGTTTTAGGGCTGCAAATGGCATCTGCTATGCCATTTGCGTCTGTGGGTTTTCACGCGATAGACTAGCTGTATCACTGGTGCTCCGGAGCCAGCAGCGGGCAGGATCTGGCCAGCGAGGACCTTGATGGGAGGCGGAGGTAAGTACTCTGTTCATCCATGGACCCCGGAGGCCATGTTTGTGCACGCATTTAGTTTGTGCACGCATTTGTGCACGCATTTTTTTTTTTACCCACACTATAATGTCTATGGGGGGAAAAAACAAACAAACACAGACTGCAATTGGCAGCGGCGGCAGCCGGTCGGAAGACCAGCCTCCGCCGCCGCCACCACCAAAGCCGCCGCTGGAGCCACTGCCATCCAAAACATCCGACCCAGGTAAGTCTCGTCCCAGGGGGGATCCGTGGGGGGCGGGGGGGTGGCAGGCCATTCCACAATGGATTTTGGGGGGCTGAATGCACTGGCATTCGGCCTCACTGAGATCCGTCGCAGAATTCTCTGACATCCCTAGCAGTGAGCTGAACCAATCAGATGCTGCTTTAGGGGCAGACAGCCAATAAGGGCCTTGGAGCAGTGAAAGGGTGGGCTTCTAACTGCTCCAATGCCTTCATTGGCTGCACATCCCCCAAAGTTAGTAAGCTGATCAGTTCAGCTCTCTGCCTCTCATAGTATGGGAATATCGTGATTCAAAATGGCCTGCAGCTGCGGCCTGGACTGGCTAATGCAGCACTTCCCTTAACTGTATGCCAGAGCTTGCCGGGCCATGATTGCCTGCTTGGGGTTTGGTGCCCTGGATCCCTTGGCAGTCGAGGCAAACACCCACTTTTCCTCTCCCTAGAAACAGCCCTGCTTCATTCATCCTTCATCTTCCCCATGAGGGATGACCTGGATGTGTGAAGCTGGCTCCTTGGCCAAAGCTCTAGTTGGTGCTTTGCCTGGGGATCCAATGACATCAAGGGTCAGGGAGGGATGCTGGGGAAATTCGAGATGAACTAAAATAAGCTTGGATTTCTAAGAATCCAACCTGCAGAATCTGCTGCAGGGAGACCCCCTCAGGCCACATGGAGTCTGTGGACTTTCGGATCTTTTTTTTTTTTTTTTCACTTTCCCAAAATTTACGCATATTTATTGGTAGGAAAGTATGCAAGTTTCTGCTGAGGAAGTTGAATGGAATGAGTGACAACACGCTAAGTGTTATGTACGAAGGTAAATTATGGAAATTGTCATGAAACCTCTTACATAATTATTTGTATATTTTTCCACATAACAGAACAAAATGTGCATCCGTCTGTGAGCAGATGACAGAACAAAAGGCACCTGACAATCCGCGAAACACAGGCAGAGCAGATTTTACACAGTCCATACATCCCTAGGGCCAGGCCCCCACCCCTGACGTCACCCAGTCGGAGGCACAAGGGAGACGTAGCCCAGCCCTCAGAACTAATATGATTCTCCACCCCCAGATTACAGGGAAATTAAGCATGGATGGGATCTGAAAAATGAAAAACAAAAACTGTTCTGGATTCAATACTTGCTGTTGCATAAGGGTGTACAAAACCCATATACCATTCCGTCCGGGCGTCCGCTGTGGGGGAGGTGATCCATCCCTCCCCCCGGAATCCTGCCTGGCCGGCTTTGCTCTGCCACAAGTCCACGGAGCTGCCAGCCGGGGCCGCCCACAGCCAGACTTCCGTCCGCTGCCGGGCTGCAGCCGCAAATGGCATCCAGCATAGGGGATGCCATTTGCGTCCCTGCCCTTGGCCGTGATTGGCTATGTAAATATTTACGTAGCCTATCACAGCAAAGAGCAGGGACGCAAATGGCATAGCAGACACCATTTGCATCCCTGCTCTTTTTGATGGCTGTGGATGGCTGCAGAACGAAGACGATGACCCGGACCAGCTGCCGCCAGGTAGGTTCCGTCCCGGGGGGATATTGGCAGGTAGCAGGGGGGTAGTCCATTCTGCCACGGACTCCAGGGGGCTGGATTCTAAAGAATCCGGCCTCATTGGAGTCCATGGCAGATTTCTCCGCCATCCCTACTGTTGCAATATTTTATGTGAGCCAAACACTTGAACGGAGTAGAAGCCAGACTGGTTTCAAACAGCTTTTATTTCAGCCTATTACGCAATAGAAAAGAATAATTGTCTTGTAAGATCATGGTATCTCAGGTATGTTTCAGTTTGCCAGTTTACATTAAAGTCTGGAATAATGGTTTGGGCAAAGCCACAGTTGATGCCGTTTTCAGGTATTTATGATCCTCATGAATAGCATCAGCTTCTCTGAGACATTTTTAGTATGTGATTGTTCTTTTTCATCTCCCCACAAAAGAAGAAAAGGGGAGGAAAGTGTGACTACCACAGCATTTGTATAAGTGGTGAGACTTTCTGATTGAATGACATGTGTGTGTGTGTGTTTAAGAAGCAAGAAGGCCTTGAAAACATATTATGGCCTTCTTCTGATATGACTGCTATTGTTGCTGTTCCCACTGTTAACATTGATGCTGGTTTTATTGTTGGCTTTTATTGTTGTTTTTATTGTTTTTATGTTTTTATCACTTTTAATACATATTTTAACTGTTTATGTATTTTATTACTGTGAGCAACCTTGGGAGGGCTTCCGCCCTGAAAGGCGGCCAAGAAATATTTTAAATAAATAAAACAAAATAAATAGAGCAATGTGTGTGACACCCAATGTTAGGAGTAGAAAGTCACATTCAAACCAAATACACTCTCTATATACTTTTTGTGGGTTTCTGCTTGTCTATGTTTATATCTGTGTCACCACACCAGCCCTGAAACACTCCTGAGTCACAACTGCCTATCCTCATTCGATGAAGAAAAATTCCCAAATGCTGCAGTAAGAACCTTCCTGAAAAATATTCTGACGAAGTGCATATGTAAATTTTGGATGTGACTATTTATCCAGTTTGCATAGTTTACTGGGGGCACCAGTTGCAGATCTCTTTCATGCCGAATGATTCTACTCTCTGCTTCTATTTTGCTTTTGTTTTGACCTGGTATTGCTACACGGCATTTGATATATGCGAAGTGAATGAGAGCTGTGGTTTTTGAACTAGTGTTTTCAGACTTCCAAAGAACCGCAGGGGTTCCTATCAAGTGTCCTCAATTACAAAATCAGCAATGGGGGACCATTTTCCCTCCAAGAGAGCCCCCCTCCAACATTGCTTATCTGCCCCCTGTAATGCACAGCAGCAACAGGTGGTACTGGGCACCCTCTAAGTCTGTTCAAGGCAAAAGCTCAGCCCAATAGGTAAAAGCCAGATGTAGAAAATGCCCAGATTATGTTTGCCATGGAATCCCCTGTGCTTTGCTGTATCAAGACATTCCTCATTCATGTATCACCAAAAAAAAGGAAATGCATCACCCCAAAAGAAAACAGTGGCAATTATGACACCTGTTTGCCTAATATTTGCATATACAAATTCATTCATCTAGGTGCAAATTTAGAAATAATAACTCTAATCTAAATAGAAATACAATACATAGTGGGGAAGATTGTGTTCCGGCTCATTCTCCACCATAAAGGAGAAGACCAGGTGACCTGTGTGCTTCTGCTCAGTCTACTCTCCAGGTGCTGGCTGCTGATGAGCAACTTCAAGGCCCTTTCTGCTCTCCCTTTTTATAGTTCTTTCATATTAAACAGACTTGGACTGGACACCTCTTCAAATACAAGACTGTCCTGTCCCTGCTCTCCAAAATGGAGGACTGTCCTCTTTAAAGTAGGGCACCTGGCCACCCTATGTAATTTGCACAGGCCCAATGCAGATGTAATGCTTAACCACAGTTAGCACTGCCATGGCTTCTTGACTAGGAATGCACGAAAGCCACTTACCTGGTCTCGCAGATTTTCGCAGTGGGGGGGAGGCGCTTCGCTGCTCTCCCCGCGAAGTTCAGGCCGGGGGGGGAGGCTTCCCTCCTTGCCCGGCCAAAATTCAAGCCGGGGAGGAGGCGCCTCGCCTCGCCTCGCCCGGCCGCAAAATAAAAAGTTAAAAAAAAAACGCCCCCGTGATAGGCTACGTGACGATTAACGTAGCCTATCACGGCTAGATCTGCAAAGTCAGCCGTGATAGGCTACGTAAATCGTCACGTAGCCTATCACGGGTGACTTTAAAAAAAAAAAGCGCGTACGCAAATGGCGGCCCCCATAGGGAGCCGCCATTCGCGTTCCTTATTTGGTCGCTGTAGTCTACGTAAATCTTTACGTAGACTACGGCGAAAATAAGGGCAACGCAAATAGCGTTGCCCTTATTTTCGCCGTAGTCTACGTAATCTTTACGTAGACTACAACGACCAAATAAGGAACGTGAATGGTGGCTCCCTATGGGGGCCGCCATTAGCCGTACGCGCTTTTTTTTTTTAAAGTCACCCGTGATAGGCTACGTGACGATTTACGTAGCCTATCACGGCTGACTTTGCAAATCTAGCTGTGATAGGCTACGTTAATCGTCACGTAGCCTATCACGGGGGCGTTTTTTTTTTTTTACTTTTATTGGAATGGCAGCGGCGGCAGCTGGTCGAAAGACCGGCTGCCGCTCCCGTCCCTGACGAAGACCCGACGAACCACCGCCGAGACCCGCCGCCGGGAGGGACATTCAGGAAAGGTAAGTCCCGTCCCGGGGGGGGGTGCGGCGGGTAGGGGGGGAGAATTTCTCCCCGAAATTTCTTTGGGGGGCCGAACACGTTGGCGCTTGGCCCCCCGAAGTTTCGGGGAGAAATTCTCCGCCATCCCTATTCTTGACTTAACTCAACTTGAGATCCCTATCACACAGGCCTGTTTTGCATGATGCAAGGGTTGTTAATAATCCCATTTTGAAGCTTGTTCCCACTTGAGTCCATATCAGATTGCAATCTTGTTTTTTCATTGAAAATTCATGCACATTGTGGTGCATATTTTTCCAAATTTATGCATTGGTTGTGTGCATCTTTGAAATGTATTCATTCTTCTACCATTGATCAAAGCGTATTTGTCCGCATTTTTCAAAAGTACGCATTTTTCATGTGCATTTTTCAAATGCGCACGTGCTGTTGAACACATTTTTTGTCCACAAATCACACTGAAACTTCAGAAATTCACTTCAGTCCATGTTCGATCCGGAAGATGTGAACTAGGTAAATCCTGATAAAAAAAAAATGGACTAAAATGGATTTCTCATGTATCCCTAATTTCACCATAGTGGAAAAGACTGACCAGGTGCCTCCTCAGTCTGCTACCCAGGTGTGAAACCATTGATGGGCAACTTCAAGGCCCCTTTCACTATCCCTTTTTTTGGATCTTTCATGTTAAAGCCAGTGTGGTGTAGTGGCTAGAGTGTTGGACCAGGAGTTGGGAGATCCAGGTTCTAGTCCCCACTTGGCCATGGAAGCTCACTGGGTGACTTTGCGCCAGTCACAGACTCTCAGCCCAACCCACCTAACCTGTTGTGAGGATAAAATGGAGGAGAAGCAGGATTATGTAGGCGTCCTTGGGTTCCTTGAGGAGGAAAAAAGGCAGGATATAAAGGTCAATCAATCAATCACACTTGGACTGGTTGTTGTTCAGTTGTTAAGTCGTGTCTGACTCTTCGTGACCCCATGGACCATACCACGCCAGGCCTTCCTGTCCTCTGCTCTCTCCTGGAGCGTGCTCAAGTTCATATTCATTGCATCGGTGATGCTGTCTAGCCATCTCATCCTCTGACATCCCCTTCTCCTTTTGCCTTCAATCGTTCCCAGCATCAGGGTCTTTTCCAGGGAGTTTTCTCTTCGCATTAGGTGGCCAAAATATTTGAGCTTCAGCTTCAGTATCTGTCCTTCCAATGAGCAGTCAGGGTTGATTTCCTTTAGGATTGACTGATTTGACCTCCCCGCAGTCCAGGGGACTCGTAAGAGTCTTCTCCAGCACCACAGTTCGAAAGCATCAATTCTTCGGCGCTCAGCCTTCCTTATAGTCCAGCTCTCACAGCCATACTTGGACTGGACGCCTCTTCAAACAGAGGCCTGTACTCTGTCAGGTCTCCAAAACAGAGGACTGTCCTGTGTAAAGTAGGGGACCTGGCCACCTTAATCCCTCACACAGTAAACTGGAGTGTAAACAAGGGTTCTGGAGAGCAGAATGTTGGAAAACTGCTTAACTAGATGAAAGGTGTCATATAGAGGGAGCTAGAAGGGCCCATGTTCCTTTTTTAAATGTCCAACTCAAGGTTTGTTGAAATCTTGAGGAGGAAAACAATAGCTTCAGGAGTCTTTCATGGCTGGAAACTGGATTTTTTTTGAAAAAGAGAAAAACTTGCTCAAAAGAGATCCATTACAAATTTAGGATGACAAATGTTTGTAAATGACATCTTAAAATGACTCAAGCCAACTGTCTTACAAACCATCTGGTATATCTAATGCCTAACTGTGATTTGTATGAATTACTGGCAATTAATGGACTACTTAATAGGCCCTTTGAAACTAATTGTCAAAACAACAAGTTCTGTCTGAAAAGCATCTATCTTTGCACATTCCTAAATTGGGAAAGATTTTTGCACCCAAGTCTGGGTAGCATTATTTCAACACCCTGCTGCCAAAAAATATAAAATTCATATATATATATATATATATATATATATATATATATATATATATATATATATACATATATATCATAAACAAAATGAATGCCCCTAAGTCAGCTATAACATTTAGACAGGCAAAACAGCAGCTCTCAAATTCCAAAGCTATCAATCAGTTCAGGGTTGTTTATTTCTTTTTGTTTGTTTGTGTGTTTTTAGGTAAAGGTCTCATGCAGAGGGGGGCAAAATATTTCCCTGATTTGGCAGATGGAAGAAAGAAGAAAAGCTGTGAGAACCTGAACCTCAGCAGAAAGTCATACTGAGAGTTGCTCTACATGGGAATGGGATTATTTGGCGAGCTCCGAGCTGAGAATTGATAAAGGTGGGTGGATCATTGCAACTTAACTAGACAATCCATTTTTAATTGCACACAGTGTTTGCCATCACTGTTCTGTTTTACTACCATTAATCTGATAGATAGTGCTGATAACATGCTAAAGACTTTGAGGCTGCAATCTCATACCCACTTAACAAGAAGCATGCCCAATTGAAGTCAGTGGAACTTACTTCTGAGTAGACATGTATAGGATTGCACTATAAAAGCCATAGGATATGTGGGTTTCCGGGAACCAACCTTCTGCCCCCTTCCATGCTGCGGCCAAAACAGGGCATTCCAGGGGACATTCTGGGGTGGGGGAGGTGGAAATGCTGGTACGACACTTCCTATGTGTCATCCGGCAGCCTGCTCCCCCACTCCGCCTTCCCACAGCTAGACAGCCAAAAGTGGCTGTCTAACCACAACTGCAGGGCAGGAGAAGCGTGAAAGAAACAATCCCCTCCGTGCTTCTCCTGCCCTGCATTGGATCGGAGGTTGCCTCCAAGTTCAGAGGTGAACCTATCACCATAGGATTGCGCTCTTAAAGTATTAAAGTATATGCATTTAGAACAGAAAGTGCCTATAACTGTTCTGTTATTTCACACAATTAGGTGGCAGTTGTGAGAACAGTTGCCCCATCTTTGGGGATAATGTCTTCCAAATATCAGGCAGATAGGTTTTGTGCAAGGGCAACCTTTCCAAATTTGGGATTGTAAAAAAACAACAGCACAAATCCATAATCCTTCCTGTCATTTGGTAGGTAATTGCTCTGAAAAGTGAAAACCACAGATATTATAGAGCTGTCATACGAATTGCTAGGGATGGCGGAGAATTCTGCCACGGATTTCAGTGAGGCCGAATGCACTGGCATTCAGCCCCCCGAAACCCATGGCGGAACGGCCTCCCACCCCCCGCCACCCCACGGAATCCCCCCCGGGACAAAGCTGACCTGGGGCGGATGTTCCAGCAGTGGCTCCAGTGGTGGCTCCGGCGGCGGCAGCAGCAGCAGCTGGTCTCTTGGCCGGCTGCTGCAGACTCAAATGGCGGCCAACTAGGGATGTACGAAAGTTCCGCCATGGATCTCGAGGAGGCCGAATGCCAGCACATTCGACCCCCGAAATCGGTAGCGGAACGGCCCGCCACCCCCCGTCACCCCCGGGATGAGACTTACCTTGGGCGGATCTTCCTGGCGGCAGCGGCTCCGGCAGCGTTTCGGCGGCGGTTTGGCGGTGGCAGCTGCAGCAGCTGGTCTTCCGACCGGCTGCTGCCACCACCATTTCCAGTAAAAAAACAAAAACAAAAACAAAAACAAAAAAAGTGATAGGCTACGTAAAGATTTACGTAGCCTATCACAGCTAGGTTTTTTTAAAAAAACGTGATAGGCTACATAAATGTTTACGTAGCCTATCACGGCTGACTTAAAAAAAAAAACGCACGCACGCAAATGGTGGCGGCCATGGCTGCCGCCATTTGCGTTCCTTATTTTGGCACGTCTTAGTCTACGTAAACATTTACGTAGACTAAGACAGCGAAAATAAGGGGAACGCAAATAGCGTAGACGCTATGCTATTTGCGTTCCCCTTATTTTTGCTGTCTTAGTCTACGTAAATGTCTACATAGACTAAGACGTGCCAAAATAAGGAACGCAAAGGGCGGCGGCCATGGCCACCGCCCTTTGCGTACGCACGTTTTTGTTTTTGTTTTAAGTCAGCCGTGATAGGCTACGTAAACATTTACGTAGCCTATCACAGCTGACTGCAGGGACGCAAACGGCGGTAGCTACGGCCGCCGCCCTTTGCATCCCTGCTAGCCAGCGGCTTGATGTCTGGCTGCTGGTGAAGCCGGCCGGCGGCTCCGCAGAATCGCTGCAGAGCACAGCCAGCCAGCCAGGATTCCGGGGGGGGGAGGAATGGAGCGCCTCCCCCCCCAAGCATAAACATAATTCATGAAAGGTAAGTACCTTTCGTACATCCCGACGGCCAACATGCCATTTGCGTAGCTGCCTTTGCTGTGATAGGCTACGTAAATACTTACGTAGCCTATCACGGAGGCAAGCAAAAAAAAAAAAAACAGGTACGCAAATGGCGGCAGCTACGGCAGCTGCCATTTGCGTTCCCTTTTTTTCACTATTTTAGCCTACGTAAATATTTACGTAAGGTATTACGGTGAACAAAAGGGGAACACAAATAGTGTAGTGGGCGCTATTTGCGTTCCTTTTTTTGCTGTAATAGCTTACATAAATATTTACATAGACTAAAACGGTGGGGGGAAAAGGAGCGCAAATGGCGCCCACGATGCTATTTGCGTTCCCTTTTTTTCACCATAATAGCTTACGTAAATATTTATGTAGGCTAAAACAGGGGGGGAAAGGGAACGCAAATGGTACGTGCGGGTTTTTTTTTCCAGAAGGCTGCCCAGCGGCCGGATGTCCAGCTGTTGGCAGCCCCGGCCGGCGGCTCTGTGGAATCTCCGCAGAGCGTAGCTGGACGGATTAGGATTTTGGGGGGAGGTGCAGAGCGCCTCCCCCCACCGTGAATCACCCCATCAAAAAGGTAAGTGACTTTTGTATATCCCTACAAATTGCAGAAGGATAGGAGCAGGGGCTTTTCTGCTAGGCACCATCAAAGTTAATTTCTGGTGAGAAGAGAGAGAAACATTGATTCAAAATAAACCCAGTAAGACTAAAGTTGTTCCAAGCTGGGGTGTGGGGAGGAAAGTGATGTGATACTGCCTATAAAACACATTCTAAGAGAGATTAACAAACAACAGCAAGAACAATTCAGACTTCTAGAAGAAGATGGATGAAAGTGAAAAGAAAAGGGATGATTTAGGAAAAGGACTGAGAAGTTGGAGTAAGGAGGGTTTATGGGAACTGGAAGAAGAAGGAATGGAATCAGGAAGGAGTAAGGGACAAACCACACATTACTTTAATCAGTATCTAGCATATATGGGAGATTGGTGAAACCCTTTCAATTTTATTGAGGTTAGAACCCCTCCCCCCAATTTTCATTTAAGATGTAGGGATGTACGGAAGTGACTTACCTTTTCGTGGATTCTGTTCATTGAGGAGGGGGAGGCGTTCCGTCCCTCCCCCCGGCATCCTCGATGGGGGGGAGGCGATCTGGTCCTCCCCCCCGGAATCCTCTACGACTGGCTGTGCTCTGCGGCGGCCCCGCAGAGCAGCTGGCCAGGCCCAGGCCAGGGCCGTCCGCAGCCGGATTTCCAGCCGCGGAGGGCTCTGGGTAACAAAAAACAAAAAAAGCATACACAAATGGCGGCGGCTACGGCCGCCGCCATTTGCGTTCCTTATTTTTTGCCATCTTAGTCTACGTCAATATTTACGTAGACTAAGAAGAAGACAAGAAAGGGGAATGCAAATAGCGTAGTGGGCCATTTGTGTGCGCATTGTGTGTTTTTTTAAACCCAGACGTCATAGGCTACGCACATCTTTACATAGCCTATCACGTCTATGGGGGGGGAGACACAGACTGCAAATGGCGGTGGTGGCAGCCGTTCGGAAGACCAGCCGCCGCCACCACCACCGCCGAAGCCGTCGCTGGAGCCCCCGCCGTCTGGAACATCCACCCCAGGGAAGTCTCGTCCTGGGGAGGGATCCGCAGGGGGCGGGGGGCTGGCAGGCCATTCCACGATGGATTTCGAGGAGCCAAATGCACTAGCATTCAGCCTCACCGAGATCCGTGATGGAATTCTCTGACATCCCTATTAAGATGTCAGAATATTTTGTTGTTGTTGTTGTTGTTGTTCAGTCGTTAAGTCGTGTCCATGCCAGGCCTTTCTGTCCTCCGCTCTCTCCCAGAGCGTGCTCAAGTTCATATTCATTGCATCGGTGATGCTATCTAGCCATCTCATCCTCTGCCGTCCCCTTCTCCTTTTGCCTTCAATCTTTCCCAGCATCAGGGTCTTTTCCAGGGAGTTTTCTCTTCGCATTAGGTGGCCAAAATATTTGAGCTTCAGCTTCAGGATCTGTCCTTCCAATGAGCAGTCAGGGTTGATTTCCTTTAGGATTGACCGATTTGACCTCCTTTCAGTCCAGGAGACTCATAAGAGTCTTCTCCAGCACCACAGTTCGAAATCATCAATTCTTCGGCGCTCAGCCTTCCTTATAGTCCAGCTCTCACAGCCATACATTACTACTGGGAAAACCATAGCTTTGATTAGACAGACCTTTGTCAGCAAGGTGATGTCTCTGCTTCTTACTATGCTGTCTAGGTTTGCCATAGCTTTCCTCCCAAGGAGCAAGCATATTTTAATTTCATGGCTACAGTCACCATCTGCGGTGATCTTGGAGCCCAAGAAAGTAAAATCTGTCACTGCTTCCATTTCTTCCCCTTCTATATGCCAGGAAGTGATGGGGCCAGATGCCATGATCTTAGTTTTTTCAATGTTGAGTTTCAAACCAGCTTTTGCACTCTCCACTTTCACCCTCAACAAGAGGCTCTTTAGATCCTCTTCGCTTTCTGCCATTAGGGTGGTATCATCTGCGTATCTGAGGTTGTTGATAATTCTACCGGCAATCTTAATTCCGACCTGTGATTCATCCAACCCGGCGTTTCTCATGATGTACTCTGCATATAAGTTAAATAAGCAGGGTGACAATATGCAGCCTTGTCGTACTCCTTTCCCAATTTTGAACCAATCAGTTGTTCCATGTCCAGTTCTTACTGTTGCTTCTTGACCCTCGTACAGGTTTCTCAGGAGACAGGTAAGATGGTCTGGTACTCCCATCTCTTTAAGAATTTGCCACAGTTTGTTGTGATCCACACAATCAAAGCCTTTAGCATAGTCAATGAAGCAGAAATAGACGTTTTTTCTGGAATTCTCTTGCTTTCTCCATGATCCAGTGAATTTTGGCGATTTGATCTCTAGTTCCTCTGCCTCTTCAAAATCCCGCTTGTACTTCCGGTAATTCTCTGTTCACATGCTGGTAGTTTGAACACTCTTTAGCATTGCCCTTCTTTGGAACTGGAATGTAAACTGACCTTTTCCAGTATTGTGGCCACTGTTGAGTGTTCCAAATTTGTTGGCATATTGAGTGCAGCACTTTAACAGCATCATCTTTTAGGATTTTAAATAGTTCAACTGGAATTAGGGATGTATGAAAATCACTTACCTTTCGGGGATTATGCTAATGGTTGGGGGTGAGGCGTTCCGTCCCTCCCCCCAGAATCCTTGCCAGGGGGGAGGCGCTCCGTTCCTCCCCCCCCACGAATCCTGGCCGGCCGGCTCCGTTCCGCAGGGATTCTGCGAAGCTGCCGGCTGGCTAGCAGGGACGCAAATGGCGGCGGCCGTAGCCACTACCGTTTGTGTCCCTGCAGTCAGCCGTGATAGGCTATGTAAATGTTTACATAGCCTATCACGACTGATTTAAAAGAAAAACAACAATAACAACGTACGCAAATGGCAGTGCCCATGGGCTTGTTTTGTTATTTTGGCTTGTGTTATTCCTTATTTTGGCTTGTTTTGTTATTCCTTATTTTGGCTTATTCCTTATTTTGGCTTGTGTTAGTCTACGTAAACATTTACATAGACTAAGTAGGGATGGCGGAGAATTTCTCCCCGAAACTTCGGGGGGCCGAGCGCCAACGTGTTCGGCCCCCCGAACAAGTTTCGGGGAGAAATCCTCCAAACCCCCCCCACCCCCCGCACCCCCCCAGCACGAGACTTACCTTCGCCGAATGTCCCTCCCGGCGGCGGGTCCGGCCGGCGGTTCGGCGGGTGTTCGAGCGGGGCGGGAGCGGCAGCCGGTCTTTCGACCGGCTGCCGCCGCCGCTATTGCAATAAAAGAAAAAGAAAAAACGCCCCCTGATACGCTACGTCACGATTCACGTAGCCTATCACGGCTAGATTTGCAAAGTCAGCCATGATAGGCTACGTCAATTGTCACGTAGCCTATCACGGGTGACTTTAAAAAAAAAAAAAAGCGTGTACAGATAATGGCAGCCCCCATAGGGAGCCGCCATTCCCGTTCCTTATTTGGTCTCTGTAGTCTATGTAAAGATTTACGTAGACTACAGCGACTAAATAAGGAACGCGAATGGCGGCTCCCTATGGGGGCCGCCATTAGCATACACGCTTTTTTTAAAAAAAAAAAGTCACCCGTGATAGGCTACGTGATGATTGACGTAGCCTATCACGGCTGACTTTGCAGATCTAGCCGTGATAGGCTACGTGAATCGTCCCGTAGCCTATCAGGGGGCGTGTTGTTTTTTTTTTTAAACTTTCGCATTCGCGGCCGGGCGAGGCGGGAAGTCTCCTCCCCGGCCTGAACTTCGCGGGGGGAGCAGCGAAGCGCCTCCCCTCCACCGCGAACGTCCTTCGACGACAGGTTAGGGACTTTCGTCCACCCCTAAGACTAAGTCGGCGAAAATAAGGGGAACGCAAATAGCGTTGCGTCTACGCTGTTTGTGTTCCCCTTATTTTCGCTGTCTTAGTCTACATAAATGTTTACATAGACTAAGTCGTGCCAAAATAAGGAACGC
Organism: Heloderma suspectum; assembly: GCF_057233095.1. Classification (NCBI taxonomy): domain Eukaryota; kingdom Metazoa; phylum Chordata; class Lepidosauria; order Squamata; family Helodermatidae; genus Heloderma; species Heloderma suspectum. Next base: position 180,551,754 of record NC_139461.1, read on the forward strand.
GCGTTGCATACGCACGTTGTTGTTGTTTTTCTTTTAAATCAGCCGTGATAGGCTACATAAACATTTACGTAGCCTATCATGGTGTTTTTTAAAAATCTAGCCATTTTTCTTGATTTTTCTGCTGGCCGAAGAAAGGAAACAGCCTCTACTCAGTTCACTCCAGCTCCACAGCAATCTCCTCAAAAATGGATCAGGATCCAGCAACACAGGAACAACTTTGTAAACAGCCCTGTCTCAAGAGTCCAGGGTCTTACAGAGAGGAGAAAGCAAGGTTCTTCCACACTGCAATTTTGGTAACTGCCTAAAATGATGGCCACTCCCTATCTCACTCCTTTAATGAGCATGCGCAGGATTCCCACTCAGGATTCTTAAAGAAAAATATACCAGTAGGTTACACTGTATTTTATTAATATTTAATTAATTTTTGCATTGTTTATTTTCACTGTTTTATTGTACATATTGTATTTAATTGACATTGTGAACTGCCCTAACTGTTCTATGATAAATATTAAGAAGGGCAGTATATAAATGCCTTCAATGAATAAATAGTTTGAATTTTTAGTAGGATGAATACTTATGCATGTAATAAATGTATTTGTGGCTCTAAAAGTGAGTGGGGGAGAATAATATGAAGCACCATACACACCAGAAATGTCTTGCTATTTCAAGATAATTTTCTTGGAGGAAAGTCAAACTTTTAGGCTCAGTGCCAGAAAAAAAAATGCTTTGTACAAAACAAAATTAAGCATGTGTGTTGGGGAGGTGGAAGTAAACGCTTTACATACTATGTTTTATTCACATCATTTAAAAGACCAAAAGTAAATAATTCCCAACCTCCTAATTTCATAGGGGTCACCTTTAAAGCCAAATATCTGGTTGGAATTCACAGTTTATTGCCTGATTTATTAGTACCTGATGTTGTGTAACGTCTAAAATGGTTTCTTAAATGTCTTAGAGTTAGTGTTACCTCATTAGCAAGCATTAGGAAATGCATTAAGACAGTTTCCCCAATGTACTTTCTAATGGGAGGTTACCCATGTTGGTGTGTTAGAGAAACATAGTAGCATATACCAATGTTCACTTAGGGAGAAGATATTATAAAAATATTAATTAACGTATCTTTAGTTGTGGTGGTGTAGCATGTTTCCAATAAAGATCCTCGTGTGGCGCAGACAGAACTAGTATTAGGTTAGTTGCTTATGTACTTGGGGAAGGGATCAGTATCAACATTTCCTACCTCCAGGGACACCCTCACTATTGACCTGTGTGCTGAGCAATTGCATGTCCACCACAGAAACCCAGCAATTATTTGATATTATGTGAGCTACCTTGTGTGTAGGAAAGGAAGCATATAGATATTGTAAGGGTACAATCCTGTGCATGTGTAGACAGAAAAAAGTCCTACAACCTCCAGCATTCCCCAGCCAGCCATGCTGGCAGGGGGAATGCTGGGAGTTGTAGGACTTTTTTTTCTGTCTAAACATGCATAGGATTGCATCCTAAAGAAATATTCTTAGAGCTGAAATATCCTGGACATTCTTAGCTATGCAAAAATCCTCTGGTAAACTCTGGGTGGGGGAGGGGGATAATTTCCATCACAACATAAACTGAAGAAGTAAGCAAAGATACTCAGCAGGTGCCTAATTTCAGAACTGTTGACCAAGTCAATACTTGGTCAATAATTCTACAAAGACTGAATGTGTTGTCAGAGGGAGGGGAGAAAGGAAGGCTTTTCCAGAATATATATTTAAGAGTAGGGATGGGCAACACATGGCTCACAGACTGCATGACGCCTCATGGTCCCCTAGTGTGGGGCCCCAGTCCCACTGCCCTGTTGCACCACTGAATTTGACAGTGGCAAAACAAAATGGTTGTCATTTTTTTTTTTAAAGGCAGGTTTAATGCTATGAAGCACTAAATGGGTCAAATTTAGCTTGTTTTGAAGCTAAATTTGACCCTTTTATCTCTCCATAGTTGCTAATAAGTACTTGGGGGGGTGCCATATGGAGTGCATGGTGCCCCACAAAAATGGCCTCTGAAGCCCCCAAGGTTGCCCATCCCTGTTTTAGAGCTGTTTCCATGGGACATCATGTGAGGTGCGGGGGGGGGGGGTTACTCCTTGGCTCTGGTACTGATGTTGCGAAGGCCTGTTCTCACAAATTGAATTCGTCATGTGAGGCAGCAACATGTTTTCCATTAGTCTGCTAACTTTCAGAAGCTCTGCCACAGGCTAAGGTGGTTGTGAGTGAATGCCAATTGCTGTCTGTGATGATGATCAGTTACTAGTACAGAGCTCCAAGTTCAAGCAAATCAGCATGCACCTTCAACGCACATTCATACATACTGTATGAACTACAGTGGCTGTTTTTGCCAGAAGTCAGTATAGGATGATTGAAACAAACACGGATATTGCCTGAGTGGATTGTAAGAACAGACCAAGTGGCAGTTTCTAGGGCATGATTCACATGCGCCTGTATGTCACTTGATCTTTCATCACTTGATTACATGCTTGAAAGTTGTTCAGACTTCATGACTGCGTTTGGACATAAATCTTCACCACGCTAAACTACTACAAGTCTAGCCTCCTTACCCACCCCCCACCAGGCTCAAGTGCTCCCTCTTCCTCCCTGAGTGCAGGCACTTCCATTTTCAATTAACCACTGTTCAGCATGTCATTCAAACCCTAATATGTTGTTAATCTTACCTACAGTTAGTGGAAACAAGCCACGTTCATGAACTCTGGTTTGAAGTTGGTTTGTTTCCACTAACTATGGTTAGGAGTTACCACAGTTTGCCTGGGTTTGGATGACATGGCAAGCTGTGGATAAACTAAAATGGAAGCAAATGCTTCCAAATTCCTCCTCAAATGTTTGCTGGAGAAGGAGAAAAAAGGTAGAATGTGTGAGTCCAGTGGGAGACTAGGCTCCTTCTCTTTTAGCATTAGATCCTATATAAATGCATGGAAGTGAGATTGGACATGAATGACCGCCATACATTCATTGTAACTGTACACATTGCAGGATTCTCTCCATGCTTACCATGCTCTTTCAGAAGTTATAATAAAGATGCAGAGGTTAGGCACATGCAATCCTGCTCCTTCCCTCTATGCATTTGTACAACATCTGAATGGTGCTTTGGTATGTTGAAGATGAATGTGTGAACGGCCTCCACTGAAAAGTATTGCTTTTGGTGATTTATGGACTTCATGTGTGATTGGTGATCTGTGGTGGTTCTTTAATCCAAGCACATTGTGATGTGATTAGGGATGGCATGGGCACCCAATTCCATCCAGAAATCCAGCAGAACCCCCTGCCCGCACCCTGAGCCCTGCTTGCAGAGCCCCAGACCCCACTTGCCCCCTGCCCATGTTCAGCAAGCAGCCTGCACTCACCCTGGTGGCCTCATCGAGCTCTGCAGTTGCCATTTTTTGAAAAATAAAATGGCAATTGAAAAAATGCACATATTTGTGTATGCACGAAAATGCACATTTTTGCAAATGCACATATTTGTGTATGTGTGAAAATTAGGGATGTCAGAGAATTCTGCCACGGATCTCAGTGAGGCCAAATGCCAGTGAATTCCGCCCCCTGAAATCCGTGGTGGAACAAACCTCCCCCGCCCCACCGCCCCGCACAAAACAGGAAAGGCGCACAAAACAGAGCACTTACCTGGTGCCATTTGCACTGCTTTGTGAATGGCAGCCATGTCTGCAGCCACCATTCATGTCACCATTTTTGCTGTGATAGGCTATGTAAATACTTACGTAGCCTATCACGGCTAACACAGGGACACCATTTCTGTCCCTGCGGAGGCCGTGATAGGCTACGTAAATATTTACGTAGCCTATCACAGCAAAAAAAAGGGAACACAAATGGCAGCTGCCATAGCTGCCACCATTTGTGTTCCTGTTTTTTTGCCATGATAGGCTACGTAAGTATTTACATAGCCTATCACGGCGAAAGACGGGAGCAAATGGAAGCCACTATGCCATTTGCACCCGTTTTTTTGCCATGATAGGCTATGTAAATATTTACATAGCCTATCACAGCAAAAAAACAGGAACATAAATGGCAGCTGCCATAGCTGCCACCATTTGCGTCCGCAGGCTCCGCACGCCTGTGATTGCACCTGGGCAGCAGCTCTGCAGAGTTGCTGCGGAGCGGAGCTGGCTGGGTTAGGATTTCAGGGGGAGGTGCTCCGCACCTCCCCCCCACCGCAAATCACCCCCTTCAAAAAGGTAAGTGACTTTCGCACATCCATAGTAAAAATGCACATTTTTGCAATGGCCATTTTATTTTTCAAAAAATGGCAACTGCAGAGCTTGACGAGGCCACGGGGCTGAGTGCAGGCTTCTTGCCAAGTGTGGGAGGGGCTCTAGCAAAGTCCAGGTACAGGTGATCGGGGGCAGGGGCTGGGCGGGTGCCTGGAGAACCCGGACTGGGGTGGGTTCATACATCCATACATGTGATGTTCCACTGATCAACACCAGTATGGAAGAATGACCACATTCTCCCATATGAACCTGCCTGGTTTTTCAGATCTTTGGGGGAGGCCCTTCTCTGTGTCCTTCCACTATCAGAGGCATGGTCGGCGGGGATGTGAGAGAGGGCCTTCTCATTGGCTTCTCCCAGGCTCTGGAACTCCCTGCCGAGGGAGGCTAGGATGTTTCCCACTGTTGTCTCTAGGCCAGCAGGCAAAGATGGTTTTATTCAGGCAGGCCTTTGGCATGTAGGCTGGTCTGTTACTGAAGGGTTTTTTAATTGATTAGGTGCTGTTTCTTCCATTTTATTGTTGTGCATTAGATTGCATTTTAAATTTGTTTTTATGTTATGTTTGTCATCTGCGAGCATCATTTTGGGCAGAAAGGTGGCATATAAATTGAATAAAATCATGTGTTAACAGAGCATCTATATTCTTAATTTAGAGGTCATATCTACATCTAGTAGAAAATCAGATGACGATTAACTGGAATAGCTACAAGTGTTTTCCAGGGCAATATATTTTGTCTGTATATTTTGCTACAAAAATACAAAATATATTTTGTATTTTTGTACCAATGAGCTCGCCTCTTCTTCAAAGCACTCGCTCACTTCTCCCTATTGATCATGGTCTATTAAGTTGTGAATTGGCTGGAGAACTTTGAAAAAGAGTTAATAGATTGGAGGTTAAAACAGATTAAGCAAATCTCAGCTAGGAGGAAACATCAACTCCACTGACATCTGGACATTTTACGCTTCTTTATGTGTGTGTGGGGGAAACAGCAAACTGAGAAGCAGTGGTAGTTTTCTTGTTGAAGTAGTTTCCTTTCAGTGCAAAGACAATTAGGAACACTCAGGTTGTTGTGGTTGTGGTTGTTTTAATTAGAAAAGAGAGTTGTTGATATTCTGGTTGTGTAGGAGAATTTCTTTTCTCTCTTAGAAATCTAGAATATGAGTCTGTGGCTATGTCATAAATGGAAGAAACTACTGAAACTTTTGTTTGTATGAGCAGTTCAAGATCATATTTAATTGCTTCAGGCATTTACCATAGCCTCAGGTGAAGAACCCAAATCCATTACATCCGTTGCTGAACAAGGGTATTTGCTGTCCTTAAACTCTATTTCAAGGGAAGCCTTTCATAACTAAAGGAACAATATCACACAGGCTCTGAAACATTTATATTTGTAGGAAGCAAGCCACCAAATTCTGCTGGTGTTCCAGTTCTGAGGACTATGATGTTCCTGCTTGGGTTCCACCTTTTCCCCAGCCTCAACCTCTGGAAGGGAGAAACAAACCCCTCAGGAAACGTCTGCTTTCACACGGATCAGTTGTTCCCACTGGCACTGAGCTTCAGCCCTTTTACTCTCTCTGGGTTCCAGAGAAACTCAATATGCTCAATTGGTTCTCTCAACCCACCACAAGAGAAGTAACAAGGAAATAGATTTTATGATAGTAGCATAGCAATTCAATCAACACATGGGAGTCTGTATTTAAAAAAAACAAAACAAATACAAGGTTTATTTGTAACACAAGAAGAGTTATATGTTATTATTATTCATTAATGCTTGGTCCTAACTTGCCTACCTACTAACTAGGTGTGGCTTCTTCAATCCCTAAGGCCCTGTCTGACTCCCAACTGTCGGTTCCTTCCTTATATAACCCCAGTCTCCTCACACACACACACACATGCCCCTCCCACCTTTCACTCACTCACTACCAAACAGTTAACCCTATCTTACCTGGGTCACATTTAACGATGAAAACACATACATTAATATGACAGGCATATGTTACAAGGGCACTGAGGATCCTACCACACTCACAAAGCACAGCTCAGCATACCTCTGATCTGTACACTGGAGGGAGCAATCCTGTGGCCTCTAGACAGTGGCTAGATGGCCATAGGGTATGTTGTTTTCCAGGAACCGACTTCAGAGTACCAACCTCCCCCCGCTTCCAGGAGAACCGACCTCCCCCCACTTCCACGCTGCCTCGGAGGCAGTGTGGAACAGCCCTGTCCTCTGTACTCGCAAGAGGAGAACCAAGCGGCCAAAAAGGGGCATTCCTGGGGGCATTCCAGGTGCCTGTGCAACAGCCTCCTCCCTTGCTCCGCCCTCCCGTGGCTAGACAGCTGCAATTGGCTGTCTAGCTGAAAATGCAGGGCAGGAGAAGCGTGGAGGGAATGATCACCTCTGTGCTTCTCCTGCCCTGCTTTGGATTGACGGTCGCCTCCAAGTTTGGAGGCAGCCACCTATCTGGATAGGATTGAGCCCTTACTTATAAGTACATTGATTTCAACTGATTCCACTGAATTGCAACACAGCTAAGGGCCAAATGTAAAGTAGCCATGTGCCCTCTTTTATAGAGGACAGTCCTCCAGTTGAAGAGCTGCCAGAGGGCCACCTTCTATTTGAAGCTTTCCTTTATTTGAAAGGCTGCCCCGTCCATTCCTGGTTAAAGATACGGAACCATCAACAGTAAACACCTGAACAGCAAACTGAACAGGCAGTCACATGGGTCACCTAGTCACAGTCTTCCACACTATCATGAGATGTACTGTATTCTTATTTAAATTATAATAGTTATTTGTAAATGTGCATCTATACATATGAATTACCATATGCAAATTCATATGTATAGAATAAATATTAAATATAAAACCGAAGTACTTTTTGTGGGAGACAAGGGGATGTTGGGGGAGATCGACCTGGTGTTTAATGGGGTGCGGCTACCCCTGAAGGACCAGGTCCACAGTCTGGGGGTCATTTTAGACTCCCAGCTGTCCATGGAGGCTCCGGTGTCAGCTGTGAGCCAAGCAGCGCTGTACCAACTCCATCTGCTATAGAGGCTGCTCCCCTATCTCCCTAACCATCTGCTCTCCTCAGTAGTTCATGCCCTGATCTCCTCTTACCTAGTGTCAGGAGTGCCCTAGCTGCCTCTTGCAGTCTCCTCCAATAGCCAACTCAGGACACAGACGACGAGGATTCTTTCCAAGGCTTTATTCCTTTATTACTTTATGACTCTTACAGATACTAATCACTAGCGACTAAACAAGGAACTGCACTGGGGATAGATAGCAGAGTAGCCTAAGCTCCAGGTAAGGCAGTTGGTCCCCATTTGAAGGAGAACCACGGGAAGACCCTGAACTTATGGGCTACGGAGAGATCCTCCCTCTTTCCCTTGGGTCCTCGGGACGCGACCGTTGTTTTAACGAGCAGAGCACCTCCTTTCGGCGCCCTCCATCTGTCGTCGCTCCCTTCATCTCCGCCGAGCATCCAGCAAGCCCCCCTCCAGCGATCTCTCACTGCCAGGGTCTTAGTTTCCACCCTGACACCTAGACTACTGTAATGCGCTCTATGTGGTGTTACCCTTGAAGATGGTTCAGAAGCTGCAGCTGATGCAAAACACGGAGGCCCAACTGATTAAAGGCAGGCATCGGCGAGACCACATCACTCCAGTGTTGAAGGAGTTGCACTGGAAACCAGTTGTTTTCCGGGCCCAGTTCAAGGTGTTGGCACTAACCTTTAAAACCCTATATGTTCTGGCCCAGTGTATCTTAAGGAGCGCCTCCAGCAACACCACGGAAGCCGCTCAACGAGATCGGCCTCAGTAGGCCTTCTGTCCGTCTCATCAGCCAGGACAGCTAGGCTGGTGAGGACTACGGAGAGGGCCTTTTCTGTGGTAGCCCCCCCTTGTGGAATTCCCTCCCTAGTGACCTCCACCATGTTCCCTCTTTGTTGAGCTTTGCAGGCTTTAAAAACCTGGCTGTTCAGGTGGGCATTTGGGGTGGGTTAGGGTTTTTCACAGCAGTGTTGTTTTGTTACGTTGCTTTGTTCAGTTGATTATGTAAATTCATGTCATTAGTATTGTATGCCGCCTAGAGTGACCAGGTAGCCAGCCAGATAGGTGGCTAATAAATGTAATAAATAAAATAAAATAAAAATAAATGGTGTGTTATGCAAATCTGTGGCCTAGTTTGTCCTCTCTTTTTTGGTGATGCGTTTCCTCTTTTGAGCAGTTCATAAGCGGCCACCCTGGCCAAACTACTTGTGATGCCATGGGATTCATGGTCAGTCTCCTAGACTGCCCCCATTTGTATTTTAGGGAATTGCAGGCTTGGGGAAAGGGCATTGTGGATTTAATTGCAGTAGTGTCAGAGGAATAGTGGTGTTTGAACGTTTCCTTGCAGGTCATGTCATGACCAAAATAGCCCATCACCCAAATACTGGAACCTGGGGACTTCTGTACTTTTACCCCATAGGTGAGGAAGCATCTCTCTGTGTGTAATATTCAGGTTATTAAAAAAAGCAATCTGCAGGGAAACTGTTCACAGGGCAGGGGTCAAGGGTAGGCATGGTTGGACACCTGCCAAGGGTCCACACCCAACGCAACAGGGGCCCATTGACAAGAGCCCCCTAGCGTTGCTCCTCCTCTTCACTATTGCATCCTGATGTTCACGTACCTCTCTCTCTCTGGCCCAGACAATGGTGGTGGTGAGAAGGAGGCACAGTGGGTCTCCTCTCAAGCATGCAAGTGGCCCCAATGATGAGAAGGAGGATGAGGAGCAAGAGCAGTTGGTGACAATGGTGGTGAGAAGGTGGACTCAGTGACGGAAAGGGCCCATTGAGGGTGTCTTGCCCAAGGGCCCGCAAAAAAAATGGAGCCGGCACTGACTGTTGAGCACCACATCCCCCAGTACTGCTGCTACTATCAAACTCACAGCGCCTCCCAAGCCTGAATGTCCTTGGAAATGCTAAGAACATCTGAAGATTGATCACTCGTCCCCTAACCTCACATCTTGTTTTGCCTTTAGGATGAGTTTATTGTACAAGCATAGGGTGAGTTATCCTTCAAAATCTGCATTTTGCAATGGGGTTCTATCAAAAAGAGGGGTGCAAAAATATGTATCTTACAGAAAATAATGTTGAAATATGGATTAGATCGAGGAATGCTACCTGCAAAAACCTGTATATATTAGGCAAAAATGAATACAAAAATGCATGCAATTGGAGAATTGTGCATAAACATGCTTATGAATTTTCATGTCAACTTTTTTTTACCTTGAGACGGGAGAAATTCTCAAAGTTTGAGATGGACCGAACTTAAGACTAGAAAAATGAGGAACGGAGACAAACTGAAAATAACAGATTCAACGTTCCCTAGAAGAGATACAGGGGAAAATATTCTTGTCATGGCATTTCCCTGTTTTGTTGTTGTTGCTGTTTAAAGATCCTACTACCTTGCCCTTGGAATTGGGGAATTTCAGATTGCACAGAATCAGATAGGTTTCAGTGGAGACTGCTTACAAATGGCTATCTTTAGGGCTGTGGCAGTGGTGTCCTTGCAATGGGATGGAAATATTTGCATCATGGAGCTAAGGCTTCAATCCTATATTTTTTCATAAGTGTGCATCACATGAAGATTCTGATTCTTTTGTTTTAGTTTGACAAATTAGTTTGGATACTTGAATAAGACTACGGAGCATAGCATCACACAACTTTTATTAATAAGTCTTTAACAGTTTCATTTTGCATACTAGCACCATAAACCATGACATATCACCAGATTTACAGAGGCTATTGAGGGCTATTGAGATGAAATATTGATGGGGCAGTGGTGGGGAGAAAACCCAATGCATAATACTACGATACCACTGATGTGATCTAGGAAAGGACAAATCTCTCGGTATAGTATCTTCTATGCATCCTTACTGTTAAAAGATCCCAAGATGCCCACCTGTTTATACACTTGCATAACTAAAACCCAGAGTGACCCTCTCTGTGTAATGTACTCTCAGACAGTTCGAGCAAGTGCATTAATAGCTTTATTCACTTGAGTGCAGCTTAAAGTTAAAAACACATGCTTAAATTACTTTGGTGTGTCAGGGGATGCTTTCTGTTCATTTGGTTTCAAGTAGAGCTGAACCAGATAGGCCCACTGAAACTCATATGTGTCAAATTTAGCTGTTTCTAATGACTTGAATCCTGAATCCTCACTGCATTGGAGAGTCATCTCATTAAACAAATTCCTTTGAGAACATAAGGCCTCCTTCTCATGTTATTATTTTTATTTTTTTTTTAAATTTGTGGAGGATAGAATATAGTTCTTTCTTCTTTCTAATTGTACTGTACATCAGATCTATTTTTTTAACAGTTAACAGTTGCAGTCATTAATAATAATAAAAATCCACATAGCTCTCTCTTCCCAATTTAGTTAAAGCATGTCTGTCCGTTTCTAGCACTGAGAATTCACTCTTGACGATGGTACTCACCCCCCTCCCCATAACGTAGCATTGACACAACTATCACCCATCCTCTTGATACTTTAGTGAGGTTCACAGGATCCCCAACACCTTGAAAAAGCACGGGAGGAAGATTGTGGGGCTGCACACACTAGCCATGATGAAAACCCTTGGCAGAAACCCTTCCCCACCATCTGTAAGTTTGGCCAGTGAGAGGAAGGACTCTCTTTACTTTCTGATGTATACATGAAGAGCTCTTCTACATGAGGGGGGACCTGGCCCAATAACAGCCCTCCCTTCCATGGAGCTCTCTGTGTGTACATCCCATGCTGGCCAAATGTGTGGATGGTCAGGACATTTTTCCACCATTGGCATCAGCAGCAGGGTGTGTGGCCACAGTGAAGGTGGGTTTAGATTGCATCACCCCGTGAGCTCTTCTCCCATCCTTTCAGTGTGTCTGTGTGCATGCACGTGTGTGGTTATTTGAATCTCCCTCATGTCTTAATCCTGTTCCTTTGATGTGCCCTCTAAGCTAATAGTTTTCAACCATTTTGGACCACCTTTAACTGCAATAAAGCTATGTCTGCCATTGTTCCCCTTATGACCTGGGCCCCCTGAGCAACTCCTTAAGGATATCTTGCCTCCTTAAGAGTTCCACCTTCTTTCTTTCACCTTCCCCTTTTCCAGTAATGTGGGGTTTAGGCTGTAGACGTGGGATGATTGACACTCTAGACACAGGGTTTGACCACAATGGTTTACTGATAAAGCAAGCAAATCAAAACTAAAGGTATTCACAAAATAGACCTAAGTGATACAAAATACATTAAGAGAAAATAAAAGTTGCAAAAATGCAAGTACCTCTACCCTAGCTGCACTTAGACTTCTTCCTGCTCCTGCTTCTTCCTGCTCCTTCCTCATGCTCTGCTCTTCTGACTCTGCTCTTCCTGCTCTGGACTTTCTGACTCTCTCTTTTTATACCCCCTCCCTCAAAACTGCAAATACTGTTTCAGACCTGAAGAAATGTAACTTATCCAGGGAAATGAAACTACTCTTCTCAGGTATACGCCCTCCTAACAAAAAACCCAGGACTCTAAGCCTGACCCTTTTTCTCTTTGCCTCTGTAGGCCTCAAACTTTCACAATTGCATATATGTATGTTCATCTTCTACCTGTCTCTCACTCCATCTCCTATGCATGTTTACTTGGAAGTAAATCCCACTTCATTCACTGGGGCTTATTCCCAGGTAAGTGTGCATTGGATTTTTTTTAAAAAAAAAAAAATCTAAAAGAAAATGGTGTTCGTACTGTGTCCCACCTTAGAGTTGGTCACAATTGTCTTATGGGTCCTGACCCATCAACTGAGGAGCCAAAAAGGGGATTTTCAATAACCAAGTGGATTTTTTTAACAGCTTACCCCTATTGATATATCATAAACCATGTCTGAAAATCCATTTAGTTACAAAAGCAGTTTATCTTGCAATAAAGGGAGGAGGGGGTCTTCCATTCAAGAAAACCAAGCTTTGGTTGGCATGTGGTGCTGGTTCTTGGGCTCCTGGACCAGTGCTTGCACAGTGAAAGCAAAGGTGTCCAGGATACTGGGTAACAAGCAAGTCAATAATTAGTCTTGTAGTTCTGTCGGTGGTTAATCTGGAAGCCCTTTGTCACCAACTGGTGTTCATGTATGAACTCATGCTTTGTGGGGGGAAGTTCAAGTCACTAGGAATGCCCTTTCTACATCTTCTCAACTTTTGGAGGGTGAGATCAGATGGTATGGTATACAAGTGTCATTACTGTTGTTATTAGACTAGAGATTTCAAAAGAGCAGAGCAGAGGAGGTGGTCTCCTAGGCATATACAGTTATAACTACTGGACTTCATAGGGCATGGATAGGATACCTCCATTGTGGTCCAAGGGTTTGCCAAGCTTCTTTTGCTGTTATCTCCAATCCATGATAAGAGATAAGAGGATATTTAAAGACAATTAACCATTAAACACCCTGCAAAGAATTGAGTTGTACTTTGCAGGCATGAGAGCTGTTGCAACGAATTTAGGGGTGCATTTTGCAGGCATGAGAGCTTTTGCAATGGGGCTTACCCCTGAGTAGACTTGCATAAAATTGAGCTGTAGTTTGTATGCTTCTTGGGAAAATGTCCAAATTGGTAAGAATTATATCTGGCCCTGCCCAATTCGCTTTCTCTGTCCTTGGGCCCATCTGCTGCTGCTGGAACGTGGCCACAAGACCCTTCCCAAATTGAAATTTGGTCCTGGGCCAAAAAAAACAACGCACAACACATTTGTTATAGGGCAATGGGTTAAATGGTATATAAGTTACAGTGAATGTCCTAAATTTGGTGAAAGCAGATGACCTCAGATCATGAATTTTGTGAATACCAAATATAATTCCTTTGCTTCTTAAACATGCATAAGTGAACACCAAGAATTACCTTTAGGTGACTATCTGCCCCTTTGCTGATCTATCTCAGAGTTTTTGGATAGTCACAAAATGAATCTGTGATTGCTGGCATGCACCTGTGAATCCCAGCAATTAACACATTGTGGACATTCACTGTGATGTATAAGTGCAGGTCCTTTTTCTAAGTAGTCAGTCTTTTCCCACATGTTTCCAGTGAAAACTTTCTGAAATGCTCTTCAAGACAGTCAATATTGGGAAATGAAAAGTGAAAATGTTCTCATTGTAACAATTTAAACAGAGTACGGCTATTACAACCCGGTAAGCGGAAGAGAGAAATTGGACTGATAAGCACTCTGACAGCTGCTTCTTTTAACACCAGATTAATATTTATACAGTTTCACATAAGAGATTGGATTTCAAGAAAATGCCACAAAGCTGAAGAAAAACACTCAATTAGTAACCATTTGAGTGCCTGTTTAAAAGAAGCAGCACTTCAGCGAGTGAATTTAAACATCCATACTGCATTGCAGTTAATAGCTGGAAAATGTTCCTTTCCCTCTAGCCTGCCTTTCACCGCTTGGTACAAAAACTCGAGCCAAACGGGCAATTGCAAATGGCTTGAAGATATTCCTAGGTTTGCCTCCATCACCCCTCCCCCCATTGGCCCAGTGACTTACCTGTGGCAGCTGCAGAGGGGGTGGCTGGTATTTCAGGATTCCCAGCGGAATGCCTTCTCCTGCCAGGGCATGAGGAGTTCCAGAAACTCAGCAGGAAAATATTATTGACATCCTTCCCTAGGTCAGATCATGATTTCCAAATGAGAGTTTGCCTCCCTGCCTGCCTGCCTCCATTCCCACCATCTTTGTATGCCTCAAAGACAGTTTATGAGGTGCTAGAAACCCTGGGAAGTATGGTTTCCCCCGGACACCTGGGTCCTTAGTATGGGCATCAGCAGGAAGCCTAAAAACTAACATTGTACTGAGTCAGACTATAGGTCCATCAGTATCATCCACACTGACAGGTACTGAGTCTCCAGGATTTCAGACTAGGACTTTTCAACCCATCCTGGAGATGCCAGGGGTAGAACCTGGTAGACGACTTGCATGTAAAGCACACAGTTTTCTACTGAGCTATGGCTCCTTCCCCATGTCCCTTCTCCATAGTCTCTTCTGAAATCCCAGTGAAAACATATCTATGAATTCCTTTAAAATGTCATCATACTGAAACATTTTCAAATTTTGTTTATTGATGAATCAAACATCTTCCATCTTCATTGTCGACCAACAGGGGCAGGCCAGTAAAAGCAGTTTCTTGATTGCATCTCATCAGGAAAATAGAATGACAGCCTATAACTTGGAATATAATAATAATTAAAAAAAAAACATGCAGCAGCACATTAGAGGCTAAGGACCAATTCTCACATGTGAATAAATCATTTGATGACTTACAGCAGAACGTGCAATCTGACTCCTTTAAGAAGCATTGCATTTGAAATGACATCATAATAATATCTGTGGTGGTTGATTCACACACAACAAACTGGCCCTCAGACTGCAATTATGTAGCAAAATCCTATAAATGAAGGTCCCATGGAGTTCAATGGGACTTATTCTCAGGTATGTGCACATACAATTGTAGCTAAATACCATAGAAAGCATTGGGACTCAAACAGCCTGACTGTGTTCAAGACTGCAGCCTACCTGTTGAATTGTTGTGGTATCAGTATTTATGATGCGAGTCACTGTGTGAATAGCTGCTTGAATCATCAGTTCAATGTGCTGCATCTATCTGAAAGGCACAAGAGCTGAATTCAAGTATTGCAAATGAAGTGGAAAAAATAATGCAGAAAATATCATAATGCCACTGGTATAAATCAAAGATGAATGCACACCTTGAATACTAATCTGTAGATCTGTTTTTCCCTTCTTAAGAAGGATATCACAGACATTTAAAATGTGCATAGAAGGGTAATCAAAATGATTACAGATATATAGATATATTAGTATTCTTAGCACAGAAAAGAGACAGCTAAGAAGGCTATAGAGGTATGAAGATGATAGAATAAAGCAATGGAATAATTACTGTTTGTGTAGTATCTAGTACACACACTTTCTTTGGCAGAAGCACCATTTCACATGGTGGGCCAGCCAGGTACACACTACCCTGCTGCATCCCATATCAAAAGTAGCCTGCCATGCACATGCCCCAGAGGGGCAGCCATGTTAGTCTGTTGCAGCAAAAATCACAAAGAGTCTTGTGGCACCTTAAAGCCAACACATTAGTTCCGGCTGTCATTGATATTGTCCACTTCATCAGATGTGTGAGGCGTCAATGTGCAATTGGCAGATGTATATACATATGCTGGGGTGGAGGAGGTGGGGAGAGAAGGTATGCTGTGTTGTTGGATGGAACTGAAATGCAAAAAGTACAGACAGTGACGATTACCTTAATGGATGCCATTTCCAAAACGTTTTCTCTGTTTCTCTGTCATTTTGTGAATCACAACCATTAAGGTAATCATCACTGTCTGTACTTGCTGCATTTCAATTCCATCCAACAACACAGTGCACATCCCCCAACCCACCTCCCAGCATGTGTATGTAAATCTGTCAAACTGAGGTTAACTCTTCATGCATCTAATGAAGTGGATCATGAAGAGGATCACGAAACCTTATGCCAATATAGACTGTCAGCAAATAAATGTGTTAGTCTTTAAGGTGCCACAAGATTTCTTTGTGGGTTTTGCTGTTATGCACCGGCATCCCACACAGATGGGATGTAGCTGATTCTCGCAGTTCATCTCCTTTAAAAAAAAGGTAGGCAGAACAATGTTCCGATAAGATCTTCTTCCATATTGCCCTCTGTGTAGATCAGGAGTGTACCTTCAAGTGAGTGATGAAGGTGAGAGAGCGTGCTCCTGTTCTAGCATCACATAAATTGGAGCATCGACCCAGAAAGTGTCTCAGCCAAGTCCCTGTCTTCATATGTCATCAGCCTAGAGCCCACTAAAGGTCAAAAACCAAACCACTATTCTGTGTATTTCATCCATTTCCTCTGGAGGATTTAGTATTGTCTATTGTCCAAGGCAAGATGTCAATCTAGACTGACTATTGGTGTAGTCTCAATGCTTCAGTTTTTATCCATCTCTGTTTATACCAGTGATTCATATGGATGCCATAGACAGCTAAGATCCAGAGCTATCTGGCTCAAAATGGGTCCCTGGAGGCTACGTGCATATAAAAATCTTGTAAACCACTGAAGGTACCCTGGGACATCTAATGATGAAGAACTGCTTTGGTAGTGATAGCAATGCACTGGTCTGACTTCCCGTTGAATACTTATGAGACGTATGAGGAATCAGTTACAATCACAGCATCCTCACCAGCTTCACAGTGATAAAGTTGGTGCATTTGTCATCAGTGTTTGCTTTGTCCCACAGGCACCTCTGGCATAGTACTACTCGATCATTTCTGATCCCTACTGGTAGTATACAATGACTGAAATTATGTGGATAATCAATTTAGAAGTACAACATATAACTATTCACACATTCTGACGTTATGTCTTAGCATGAGTGAACATCCCACCTCCTTCTAACTTCAAAAACCAAAAATCAGCAGTTCTGTGGTCTTTCCTCATACTAAAAACAATAATACTCTGTATTTTTGATACTAAATAATACTAAAAACAATAATGCTCTGTGAGTTTCATGTGTACTCACAAGGAATAGTCACAAAAAATAGATGGTAAACTGCCTCCCTTCTGCTGCTCATTTCCCCTCCCAAAATAATGCATTACTTTTTCAAGGGGGAAACTACTTAGGAACATAGGAAGCTGCCTTATTCCGAGTCAGACCCTTGATCCATCTAGCCCAGTATTGTTGACATTGACTAGAAGCTGATCTCCAGGCAAGACCTTTTCCTGCTCTGCCCAGAGATGCCGGGGCTTGAACCTGGGACCTTCTACATGCAAAACAAGTGCTCTACCTAGGGATATCAGAGAATTCCGCCATGGATCTTGATGAGGCCGAATGCCAGTGCATTCGGACCCCCGAACTCCATGGCGGAACAGCCTGCCACCCCCCGCCACCCCACGGATCCCCCCCGGGATGAGACTTACCTGTGGCGGATCTTCCGGGGGGCGGCAGCTCCGGCGGCGGCTTCAGCGGCGGCGGTGGCTGGTCTTCTGACCGGCTGCCGCCACCGCCATTTCCAGGCTTGTAAAAAAAAAAAAAAAAAAGACGTGATAGGCTACATAAAGATTTACGTAGCCTATCATGGCTAGGTTTAAAAAAAAAAAACACGACGTGATAGGCTATGTAAATCTTTACATAGCCTATCATGGTTGGGTGGGTTTAAAAAACAAAACAAAACCTCATACACAAATGGTGGCGGCTATGGCCGCCGCCATTTGCGTTCCCTATTTTTGCCATCTTAATCTATGTAAATATTTATGTAGACTATGAAGGCGAAAATAAAGGGGAACGCAAATAGCGTAGCGGGTGCTATTTGCATCCCTTTTTGATTTGATGTTTTAGCCTACGTAAAGATTTACGTAGGCTAAAACGGGGAATCAAAAAGGTACGCAAATAGCGCCCACTACGCTATTTGCATTCCCCTTTATTTTCGCCGTCATAGTCTACGTAAATATTTATGTAGATTAAGACGGCAAAAATAAGGAACGCAAATGGCGGTGGCCGTAGCCGCCATTTGCATATGCAGTTGTTTGGGGGGGGTTACCTGCAGCCCTCCGTGGCCGGAAATCTGGCTGTGGACGGCTCTGGCCTGGCTGGGCCTGGCCAGCTGCTCCGCAGAGCTGCCGTGGAGCACAGCCAGCCGCGGAGGATTCCAGGGGGGAGGAACAGAGCGCCTCCCCCCCCGGCGAGGATTCTGGGGGGAGGGACGGAACACCTCCCCCTCCACCATTAACATAATCCGCGAAAGGGAAGTGACTTTCGTACATCCCTAGCTCTACCACGGAGCCATGGCCCTTCCACCTCTAATTGTATATAACTAGTGTATCGTAGGGATGTCAGAGAATTCTGCAACGGATCTCGGTGAGGCCGAATGCCAGTGCATTCAGCCCCCCAAAATCCATCGCAGAACGGCCTGCCACCCCCCCGCCCCCCACGGATGCCCCCTGGGACGAGACTTACCTGGGGCGGATGTTTCGGACGGCGGCAGCTCCAGCAACGGCTTCGGCAGTGGCGGCGGCAGCAGCGGCTGGTCTTCTGAACGGCTGCCACCACCGCCATTTGCAATCTGTGGTTTGTTTGGTTTTTTTCCCCATAGACGTGATAGGCTACATAAAGACTTACATAGCCTATCACGTCTGGGTAAAAAAAACACAAAAAAACCTCACGCGTACACAAATGGCAGCGGCTACGGCCGCCGCCATTTACGTTCCTTATTTTTCGCCGTCTTAGTCTACATAAATATTTACGTAGACTAAGACAAAGACAAGAGAGGGGAACGCAAATATATATATATATATATATATATATATATATATATATTATTTTTTTTACCCAGAGCCCTTGGCGGCCGGAAATCCAGCTGCGGATGGCCCTGGCCTGGGTTTGGCCGGCTGCTCCACGGAGCCACCACGGAGCACAGCCAGCCGTCGAAGATTCTGGGGGGGAGGACCAGATCGCCTCCCCCCGCATCGAGGATTCCGGGGGGAGGGACGGAACTCCCCCCCACACCATGAACAGAATCCGCAGAAAGGTAAGTGACTTTCATACATCCCTGGTATATCGTAATAGTAGGATGCCCAACTTGCTATCACAGGCAGGCTAGAAATCCTACTGCATAACTCCATAAGTTGAAATCATGTTTCACAACTATTATTTTCTTTAATTAATTAATTAATTAATTTCTTAGTTATCCATCTGGCTGGTCACCCAGCCACTCTGGGTGATGTACAGCAATACAAACAGTTTTAAAACAATAAAATTCTACATTAAAACATCATATTTCTAAAAATACCCTAACCCACCCTAAATGCCTGCCAAAACAACCACGTTTTCAAAGCAAGAGGGCATGGTAGATTTCCCTACGGAGGGAGTTCCACAGAGTGGGGGCCACCACAGAGAAGGCCCTCTCCCTCGTCCTCACCAGCCTAGCTGTCCTGGCTGATGGGACAGAGAGAAGGCCATCCGAGGCTGATCTTGTTAAGCAGCCTGTCTGGTGTTGCTGGAGGTGCTCCTTAAGAGAGGCTGGGCCAGAACCATATAAGGTTTTAAAGGTCAAAACCAACACCTTAAATTTGGTCCGGAAAACAACTGGTAGCCAATGCAACTCCTTCAGCACTGGAGCTGCCTTTAATTGGGCGAACCGCCGCGTTCTGTACCAGCTGCATCTTCTGAACCATCTTCAAGGGTAACCCAACGTAAAGCACATTACAGTATTCTAGATGAGAGGAAACCAGGGCATATACTACCAGTGACAGCAGATGTTTAGGAGGGTAGGGGCACAGCTGCCGTGTCAGATGGTACGGCGCTGTCCAGCTCACGGCTGACACCTGAGCCTCCATGGACAGCTGGGAGTCTAAAATGACCCCCAGGCTGCAGACTTGGTCCTTCAAGGGTAGCTGTAGCCCATTCAACACCAGGTCAACATCCCCCAACCTCCTCTTGTCTCCCACCAAAAGTACCTCAGTCTTGTCAGGGTTGATTTTCAGCTTATTCCTCCCCATCCAGCCACTCACCATCTCCAGACATTTGGACAGGGATTCTACGGCCAACCTTGGTGAAGATGTAAACGAGAGGTAGAGCTGCGTGCCATCCACATATTGATGACACCACACCCCAAACCTCCTGATGATTGCCCCCAGCAGCTTCACCTAGATGTTAAATAGCATCAGGGAGAGGATGGAACCCCACAAGTGAGCGGCCATGGGTCCGAAACCTCTTCTCCTAGTGCTACCATCTGGTACCTTCCAGAGAGGAAGGACCAGAACCACTGTAATACAGTGTCTCCAGTGCCCAACCCTTCCAGGTGGTCCAGGAGGATACGGCGATCAACAGTATCAAAAGCTACTGAGAGGTCAAGAAGAACAAGGAAGGAGCATTTACCCCTGTCCAAAGCCCTCCTCATATCATCCACCAAGGTGACTAAGGCCGTTTCTTGCACAGTAATAGCACATGGCCGTCTAAAGGGTGTGTGTGAGGGGGATAAGGCCATTAAGTTGAGGGTCTAAAATTACTTAGCTGCACCACTGTCTGCTGCTAGTCAGTAACTTTCCTACCACTTAAAAAAAAAAATCTTTCTTTGCTAGCTAAGCTGGCACATATAAACTACCAGCCCACCTTGGTCTTTTATGTTTATCATCCATCAAATAAACGAACATCTTTCATCTCATATTAAGGAGATTTTACAAGGATAAGCTGTCCCTGCTCTCCATCCAAAGTCAAATGGTTCCTAACTGGAGCCCAGTCTGGCCACCTGGGCCTTAGTGTTCTGAAGGAACATAAGACCATAAGAGCCATGCTGAATCAGGCCTTTGTACAAAAACCAAAGGCCTTTGTATTCCAGCATTCTAGTCATACAGTTGTCCATCAACTGCTTGTGGTAAGTTCACAAGTAGATCATGAGTGCAATAGTACTTTTGTGCTTGTGTTCCCCAGGAACTGGTATACAGATGCATACTGTCCTTGATACTGGAAGTAATATATATGGCTTCTCTACATGAGCAATTTATTGCACGCTTGTGATTGGCCACTCACAGAACTTTGTGAGTCCTTTACATGATGTTGTCAACCTCCAGAACATCTCCCCGCTTTTCCCCATTTATCCCACTTTCAAAAAGATTAGAGATAAGCTGGGTTTTTTTTTTTAAGAAGGATTTTGCCAGTGTGTAATGCCAGTGTAGGACTATAATTCAGCCACTAGATGTCAGTGTTTCATTGCACATATAGAGCATTGCCAAGAAAGGAAGTTTTCAATTCCACATTACGTGCTTGCTGTCTAAAGGACCACGTGGTAATCCTGCAAAGAAAATGGAAGCAGAACGCCCCATAAAAGTTGCAAGATTTTAGCCTGGTGTAGAAATCGTCATAGACATCAAGACTAGTAGCCACTGATAGCCTTATCCTCTGTCCATTTGTCTAATCCCCTTTTGAAGCCAAACAAGTTAAATCATAGGCACAAAAATGGTGGTGCTCACTGAACAGGATTGTGGTGAGTACTGGGGAGTGTGACCAGGCACGAGCGGGGGATGAACAAGGACAGTGTCTCAGCGGGCACAGTTTGAGGGTCACAGGCAGGGGTTGCCCAACGAATTCCCAAACCCAGTCAGGCACCCGCAACATCCCTACATTGAGGAATTCTTTCTTCTGTTGTGGACAGATACATGCCATTAGTCATGTTTGTGCTCCAGCAGCATTTCTATTGTATATGGATTCCCATGTCATAATGAAATGTTTGCCCAAATACCCACCCAGAATATTAGGGGTCTACCCAATATGGTAAGACTTAAGCAGAATCACGTCCCATTGCTTCACACAATTGGTTACACATTTGTTTCCTCAATGGCAGTATAAATAGGGATGTACAATAATTTTGTTTCTGTCTGCAAATCGTCCAAGCATATCCCATTCACACTCCCAAACACAAATGACAGAGCACAAGTGCTTTGTTTTGAGAAATGTTCCCAAATTCCCCAATTTGTGATTTTGTTCAAAAAACGTGTGTGTGTGTTTTCTAAATGCACATCATGATGATGATGACAGATAGATAGATAGATAGATAGATAGATAGATAGATAGATAGATAGATTAATGATAGATAGATGATAGATAGATAGATAGATAGATAGATAGATAGATAGATAGATAGATAGATACACACACACACATGCATTTTCACACTCTAGTCAATGGGGGGGAGTGCAAACGTTTGACAAATATGCACAGAAATTCACACATTTCCCATACAAATGAGCTGAAAATCAGGTTGAAAATGGGAGCGAGCCACAATGAGCTTCAAAGTGATTTTCTGAGAATTCAGGTGAGCTCAAAAATAATTGGTTCTCCCATCCCTAAGTATACATTTTGTATAATTCCAGGAGCAAGAATCAGAGGCATATGTCACTCAGCTTTTTTCTATCATCCCTATGTCTGATAAACTATGTATCTTTCCTGTCAAGCCTTCCCCTCCTTGACCCCTCTCTATTCCATCAACAGCATCGCCATTCTCCCTGTTGGGCAAACACACATTCTTGGTGTTATATTTTATTCTTCTTCCTCCTTTTCCTCCCTAATTCATTCAGTTCCAAAGTCTTACCATTTCTCTCTGTATGACAATATGAAAGTCTGCTTATTTCTCAGGGCTCCCACTACCGCTAGGTGGAATGAGGTGGCCCCCTCAGGCAGCCGATGATTGGAAGCCACAAGGAGGTATTGGAAGACAGAGCTGTGTGCACATGGACTGTCCGGCATCCTCAAAATTAGCCTGCTGACCTGTGGTAGAAGACATTGTCTTGATGACAAATTGGACCCACTGCTAGTGTCACCTCACCCTGACACCTCACCCTGTGGAAGTGAGAACTTTATTACCAGCCCATTCCCACCATGTGAGGTATTTCTTTTCCATTACCCTTGACCCTCAGTAATACCAGGGCAACTACACTGCTGCTATATAAACCACCAGCTCCAGTTCATGTGGGTACTGACCTTCACTAAGCTCCACTGAATAAATAACAATGGTGTGGTGTGTGTTTTTAATTTTCTTTTGAAGTAGCAGTAGCATGTTCTTCCAAAGCCAAGTAAATAATAAAACCAGCATACAGAAAGGTACCTAACTCTTTTCTCCCTCAGCTTCTAAGTCTGCTCCTAACTCTAGCTTCCATCTGTCATGACTGCCTCCCTTGGAACCCCCCTGACCAATCCCAATCCAGGAAAAAGGCCCCAATCACAATGAGGTTCTACCATCAGTACAGCTAAACCGAGCAACAAATATCATCTGCTAACTTTAATAAAAACAACAGTTTCTCATTTCACCAAGGTGAGATTCAACTGCCAGTCAGGAAGGTTCCTGCATGTGGAATGGGGGGCACCATTTTGTTTTCCACCTCAAGCAGCAAAATGTCTTGGACTGGCCTAGCTATTCCTCTCCATTCCCCTGGCTGAAACTGTGATTCATTTTCTTGTTATCTTCCACTTTGACTTCTGCAGCCTTCTCCTTTCTGGCCTTCCTCCTGCATGCCTCAGTCCTCTCATCCAAACTTCCATTGCTGAAACCATTCACTGCTCTCCATCCTCATATCCGATTCTGGGCTTCCCATTCTTTTCCATATCTGGAACAAACTCCTTATCCTTTAAATCACCCAACCGCCTTGACTCATTCCACCTTTGGGGAATTTTTTTTTTCAGTCCCTGACCAGGATTTCCACTTCTCCAACTCCACAAGCATCTGGTTTGCCAGTAGCAGGGATATACGAAAGTCACTTACCTTTTCGAAGGGTGACATTCGCGGTGGGGGGGAGGCACTCCGTCCCTCCCCCCAAAATTCTCTCCGGCCAGCTCCTCTCTGCGGAGATTCCACAGAGCCGCTGGCCGGGGCCACCCGCAGCTGGACATCCAGCCACTGGGCAGCCTGCAGGGGCGCAAATGGCGGCTGCCTATCACGGCAAAAAAAAAAAAAGCAGCGGGCGCAAATGGCGGTGGCTACGGCGGCCGCCATTTGCGTTCCCTTTTTTTTGCCGTTTTAGCCTACGTAAATAATTACGTAGGCTATTACGGCGGGGAAAAAAGGGAACGCAAAAGGCGGCCACTACGCCATTTGCGTTCCCTTTTTTTTTTCACCGTAATAGCCTACGTAAATATTTACTTAGGCTAAAACAGCAAAACAAAAAAAAAAGGAATGCAAATGGTGGCCACCGTAGCCACCGCCATTTGCGTCCGCTGTTTTGTTTTGTTTTTTGCCATGATAGGCTACGTAAATACTTACGTAGCCTATCATGGCCTCCGCAGGGATGCAAATGGCATCCCTGAGTTAGCCGTGATAGGCTATGTAATTATTTACATAGCCTATCACAGCTATAATGAAGAAGCGAATGGCGGCCGCAGACACGGCTTCCATTCACAAGTCGGGGTGGACAGCAGCAGGTAAGTGCTCCATTTCGCATGCCTTTCGTGGGGGGGGGCGGGGGGCTTCTTTCTATCATGGATTTGGGGGGGCTGAATGCACTGGCATTTGGCCTTACCGAGAATTGGCGGAATTCTCAGACATCCCTAGCCAGTAGGAATGGACGGATCTGTGAATCTTGTTCTCGCCAAGATTGTTGGTCTTTTGAAGTCAAGCTCGTTCCATCCTGTTCCTGCACAAACTTGCTTTAAATAAAAAATGTGTATGGAAATTCATATGCATTTGTAATTATGTCTTTTTCATGTGCATCTTTAAATCTCTGGGCAGTATCCAACTGTGTCATTCCATTAGCACAAATGTTGTGTTCATGGAAACTAAGTTCTGAACAATGCACAAAAGAAGAATTCAACTAAAGTCCCATTTGCACAAGCACAGTTGCGCAAACAGTAGCGCATTATGTTTGTGCAATACGTTGTTAAATACATTGCACAACCAGTTGTGCGTAATTCTTGTGCAACCCATTGTGCAATGCATTTTTCAACCTTTTGTGAAATGCTTTGTTCAATGGGTTGCACAACTGCTTGCACAACCAGTTCCACAAGTTTGTGCAACAAAAAATTCAGCAGAACTCCACCAGCATTATTTGAGTTTATGGAATGACACCATCAGATACTGCCCTCTGTATTTTTGGACACATATTCACTAAAGCATGTTTGCAATACATTTTGCAAATATATGTATTTTTCTTTTTACATTTTTTCAGATGTGCACAGCTTACTATCAAATACATTTTTGGTTTTGCAGAATGCACCACCACCTGAAAAATGTATGGATTGTCAAAGACAAATTGAATTTGGTTCTGTGTTTTAGTCCGGGAGGCGCAAATTTGATAAATCTGCAAAACAACCAAAATAACAAAACAACAACTTGATGGAGCAAATTTCTCACACATCTATTAGCCTTGGCCACTGTGGGAAACCAGATGTTGGAGTAGATAGGCTGATCTGTTTGAGCAAAGCTCTTCTTGTGTTCGTGTACACTATTCATTGTAGGAGAATGCAATTTAGTTACACCCTAGTCTGCTTTTTTTCTGAAGGAAACTTTAAAAAATATATTTATCATTCTTACTGGATATATAAAACATTCCTACTAAAACATAAATTCTGCTTTCCTCTATCCATTCAAAAATCTCAATTACCATTTAACAGCAGTAAATTTTCAGAGCTGATAATGAGCCTCGGAAAGAGAAACTCATTAGTATCATGCATTCTGATAAATCAAAGCTGGGTGGGCAAAATGACATTGAGAAAGAAAGGCAGTTGGCAAAGACTTGAAAGAGAGAACATAAGAACAGCCATGCTGAATCAGACCAAGGGGCCATCTAGTCCAGCATTCTGGTCACATAATTGCCAACCAGCTGCCCATGGGAAACCCACAAGCAGGACATGAGTGCAACAGCACCCTCTTGCCCATTTTCCCCAGCAACTGGTGTACATAGGTTTACTGTCCCTGATACTGGAGGTAGCATATAGCCATCAGGACTAGTAGCCATTGATAGCCTTCTCCTCCAGGAATTTGTCCAGCCCACTTTAAAAGCCATCCAAATTGGTGGCCATCACTACATCTTGTGGAAGTGAATTCCATAGTTTAACTATGAGCTATGTGAAGAAGTCCTTCCTTTTATCGGTCCTGAATCTCCCACCAATCAGCTTCATGGGAGGACTCATGGGTTCTAATATTATGAGGGAGGAACGAAAGAGTCTCCCTATCCACTTTCTCCACACACTTGTGTACACCTCTGTGATGTCTCCCCTTACTCACTTTTTCTCCAAGCTAAACAATCCCAGCTGTTGTAACCTTCCCTCACAGGGGAGGTGCTCCAGCCCCTTGATCATTTTAGTTGCCCTTTTCTGCCCTTTTTCCAACTCTACACAATATCTTTGTTTAGGTGTGCTGCTGACCAAAACTGTACATAGTATTCCAAGTGTGATCGCACCATAGATTTGTATATGGGCAGTGTGATTTTGGCAGTTTCATTCTCAGTTCCTTTCCTAGTTATGCCTGTCATAGAGAAATGGACATAGTTAACGGTGTGGTTGATATATCCAGTGTGAGAACTCTAGGTCAGGGGGGTCAAGAACCTCTTTCGGTCTGACAGCCAAATTCCATTTCAGAGAAGTTTTCAGGGGCCACATTCCAGTGGTGGTGGGACCAAAGGCAAAAGGGGTGGAACCAAAAATACCAAAAAAGAAAAAGGGAAAAAGACCAGCATCTTTTGTTTAAAGCTCTTCCTGCCAGTAGAAGAGGAGAGGCATTCCAACATTTTACAATGGGGAAAAAAACACCAAAAAGGCAGGAAACCAACAAATGATCAGCAGTCGGGGGAAAGGAGAAGGAGGTGTGGCCATCTGGCCAATCCTGGAGAGCTGGATTGGGGGGGGCATATTTGACCTGAGGACCTGAGGTTCAATATCATGGTATAGCTGAGTCCAGTTTTCTAGCTTGCAACATAGCAAGAAGGGCATAGCTCAGTGCGGCAGCAGAGCACATGCTTTGCATGCAGAAGGTCCCAGGTTCAATCCTCAGCTTCTCCAGGAAGGGTGAGGAAAGAATCTTGCCTGAAACCCTGGAGAGCTTCTGCCAGTCAGTGTCGACAATACTGGGCTAGATGGTCCAATGGTCTGATGCAGTATAAGGCAGCTTCCTATGTTCCTATGTAACAGTTTGCAAATTTAAATTTAAATGCTCTTGTGGGATACCTCTGTATCCAGAACCCTTCAAAGTTCACTCAGCCCCCACTTACTTAGAGGAATTGGACACTGAGCTCTCCCAGTCTTCTGTTCAGACCTGGGAGTCTCTGCTCATCACGAGAGCAAGTAAACCCTGGGAACCCCTTCTCTGTATCCCCCCTTTCTTGGCTGCAAGTTCCCACCTGGATTCTGAGTCTGTGTATTTTGTTGTCTCTATGGACTATGTGCCTTCCTTCTCCTCTCTTTGCTGCCTTCTCAACGACTTATCAAGCAGCCTCAGAGACAGGGTCATGCCAGGCACCTCTGCCTCCCTGATCCTGCTCTGCTCCAGCCTGCTTGGCTTGATGTCTGGTTGGTCATCCACAGGGACCAGCCAACATGCATTGTAGCCTCCTCTGGAGTCCTCCCAGCTTTCTTTTAATAAATCGCTCTTTTCAAATGCCACAGATGGTTGGCCAGGCCAGCGGTCCAGTGTCTTCTTGCTGTGTTCTGCTGACGCTGAATAAGGAATTGCTATTATTCTCCTCAGCTATGCTTCTTTTATCATTGCTACAATCACTGCACACAGTTAGCCTTGAATTGCTGCAGTAATCCAGCAGTCCTGCTCTTCCGTTGCAGTTTCATCATTTGAAAAATGTACCGGCTTGAAGATGTTTGTGAGCTACACTGAGCCCTTTCCCCACATAAATCATGTGTCGGACATGTGTAGCTACAATGGAGTGGTCACTCAACCTGGAGTTGATGGGCTTAAAGCAAGCAAGCACCAAAACATGGTGCAGTGGTCTACTTCTACCACCAGGTGACTAACTGATGGTTCTTGGCTGTCCCTTCTCTGCCTTCTCCTTCTTCCTGTTCTGCAACAC
The DNA here is from genome assembly GCF_057233095.1 of Heloderma suspectum. Lineage (NCBI taxonomy): Eukaryota > Metazoa > Chordata > Lepidosauria > Squamata > Helodermatidae > Heloderma > Heloderma suspectum. The sequence continues at coordinate 180,579,585 of NC_139461.1, forward strand.
AGTCTCCCTGCCTCCACCCCCCAAAAAGAGTGTTGTATGCTGTAACTCACCAGAGCCTAGCGAAAGGCAAGCAACCCAAGGCATTTTGGGGTGGGTGGGGTGGAAAAATTGGGGTGGGGACACAAAAAGAGAGATACAGAGAGACCTGCAGATGGTGAGGTGGAGATTGAAGCTACCTGCACCATTGAGGAAGAACAGCACAGAGAGAGAGAGAGAGAGAGGGAGAGGGAGAGGGAGAGGGAGAGAGAACACAGAGAGGGGAATAGGAGATAAATCAAAGTTGGTGTCTTATATCAATACTAGTAATAACTTTCAATTTCCCAATAACACTGACAAAAGTGATGCAGAGGCCTGAGTCTTCCTGGAAAAGTGAGGGGTAGGCTGAGCCTAACTGGGGTTATCCTAAAATTAACCCCTGCCTTGTATCTTGTTCTTACCCCTTCCATGGTAACATCTAACGGTACCAAAAAAATGATGCAATGTTATTTCACATAGCATTTCCCCAACCTGACAAGTGGCAAACCAGTGAGTTGGAGGTGGTGTGGAGAAACCTAGAGATGGATGCCATCATATTTTGTATTACTAGACATGTGGGCTGTTTCAGACAACAGCTATTTGTCTATGCAAACGTTGCCTCCACATTGTTACTGCAGGTCCTTGCGGACATGTGTTCATGAACTCACATGTATTTCTGATGAACCCCAAAAGGCGGGGACCTTTGGCAAAGGCATGATAAGAAGAAGGTCTTCACCATCTTTTGGAAGATGTATACCATGTTATGCATCTTACATGATGTTTCCCATAGGTGGGTGACTATCAACCCTTCCCTCCATACCATTAAGGCCTAGCATTTTTATGCATCATGCACAGGTTGTGGGCCTACCTAAGAAATCAAAGTGAATTTAACCCCTGATGTTAGGCAGTTGTTTTCTGTGACAGCCATGCACCCTGAGAACATAAGAAGAGCCATGCTGGATCAAACCAAGGGTCCATCTAGTTCAGCATTCTGTTCACACAGTGGCCTACCGGCTGTTGACCAGGAACCCACACGCAGGGCAACAGCACCCAAGACATTACCTTTTGTAATGTCTTGCTTCACCCTTAGGTCTGGCTAATGTTTTCTGGATGAAGAACCTTGACTTTGTGACATTTTTCCAGAGTAAGCAGATTTGTGGTGATTTTAGGATCTCAGCCTAAAGCCACATCACCATCCCCCCATCTCTGTAATATTATTTACACTGCTTAATATTCTGAATGCATAAAAGATTGTCAGACATAGTTAGTCATGTTGTTCCAGGGCTCTTCTTTTTCTCAACCAATTTCTACATTGCAAATGTTCTAATGATCAAAGTCAGACTAGTTGGTTTTAATTTTCTGGATCCAATTTGAGACACAGGTAATAGCCTTTCTTTAATAAATTTTATTTTTTTTCATTGCTCTTCAATAATTTGTGGCCGCATTATTGACAAATGAGGCACCTGAGTGAATAGGTATGATTATATTCTACTACTTCAACTCTGTCAAAAGGAAGAAAAAAGCCTAACATGGTCATACTGTAGATACAAAGAGTAGAGAGGGGTGAAGTTCAAGATATAAGCCAGCCAGCCTTCTCCAAAACTGGTGCCTTCCAGAAGGTTTGGACTACAAGTCCTAGGATGCCTGACCATTGGCCATGCTGACTGGGGCTGATGGGAGTTGAAGTCCAAAACATCAGGTTGTGGAAGGGTTATGCCGACCCAAAACTAATATCAGACCCAAAGTGATATTTAGAAAACTAGACAAGCCGCTTGTTATGTTGCATCAATGGGCCTTTTACAGCCACCGATTATGCAACATTTCCAACCAAGAAGCATAGCTTGCTAGGAGGATGGGTGGCCCTGCGGCTTCGTTGGACACTCACCAGGCCATGACGAAGCTAGTGCAGTGCCATGAGCAGGGGTGGGCAGCAGCAGTGGCTCAGCGAGTGCCCGATGAAGCTGGGCGTGGGTGAATCTGTCCATCCCTATTGATAACAGATCAATTATTTTCCTCATGGCCAATTCTCACACTATGTAAAGGCATATCTGCCACTTCTATGCCCATACGTTATGAAACCATGAAGTATGATGGGAAGACGCATGCCTGCAAATACATGATAGACACATGCCACTGTGTGTTCCTGTTTCTTTAAATTGGGGATGCACAACCTTTTCAACCCCTCAGAGCCACACTGGGGACCAGACAGCTGCATAAACTTGTGCACACAAATGCTCAAGCCTGGGAAATCTCTGCTAGTGCTTGCAAAGGAATCCCTTCCTTATCTCCAATCTCTCATCAGAGATCAGATCTTCCTTTGCTAGAACTAGCATGAGAAACTCCAGCCAGTGTCACCATGGCAGATACAGGGGAGTCTGGCAGGCCACCAGAAATTACTTGATGGCCCACAGGCTGCATTTTTTGCACCCCTGCTTTAAACGCATCTCCCCTTCATACACTTTATGGGGTTCAGTGTGCAAGATCCTCCCATATGGAGCACAGCAGCTGGTACAATGAAGGCCAGGTATGGAGCTAGCTGCTGGATACTTATATATATATATATGTGGCATAGTCTGTTGTTCATGTCAATCATGGGGTACACTGTACTGCACAATGCCTGGCACAGTGGCTATACACCCAGCTGAAGGCCAGCAAGGAGACTGAGAGAAGACTCTGTAGAACACTCCCTAAGAAGATCCCTCCTCCAGCACATGACTGTGGGAGGGGAGACATTGTGACATATATTAATACGTTACAGTTAAAAGCCTCTTAAACAGAAAATAGGTGGTAGTTATAACTTCCCAAAGTTATAACTTCCCAAAGGATGTGAGAGTCTTTTTATGTCTCCAGTGCAAATCAGAACATTGCTGTTTAGTGCATGCATGTAGGCCATGCTTACAAATCAACGCAAAATTAGCAAATCGTCAAATATGTAAAGTGAATAATCTTTCTACTCATCTCAAGTAACTTGCTTTATGGATTTATCTAGGACACCATTGTGTATTGATAAGGACTAGAAGTCTCCATTGTACAAAATTTGGTCCAAATTGTTGTGTGTGCAGGGACTGGAGACCTGAAAAAATAAAGACTGTGCTACAGGAAACCTGTCCTGCTCTACCAATAGCAAGCCAGTGTTTTCCTCAATGCAGTATTACCAAAACAGAATAGGAGAAAGGGGGCTGAAACTTTAAATGAGCATAATTTATTCTGATTGCAAGACCTATAAAAGGTTGGTTTTCAGTTCTGTTTCGTCTTTCAAAATATTCTGCCTATACTCAACATCAGTCCCTCTAATAGCAAGCTTCAGGGGTGAGCGCAAACAGGACTGGAGCCAAAATGAGAATCAAGATGGATGAATAAAGAGGGATGGGGCCAAAATCGGCCACTGAGAATAAAGATGGGTGAATCAGCATGTTTGTGCAAACTCCAAGCTTTGCGGAAGTACAAAAAGTCTATTTAAAAAACAAACAAACCCAAAGATGAGAGTTGAGTGTGCTCAGTTAGCCATGGAATATTGACTGTCAGTTTAAAAAGAACAAAAAGTAGGCAGGAGAGAATAGAATGGAGTATTCTGGAGGATGACACGGCAGGCAGGCTGGAACCTCGAGCACTAGGGATGTACGAAAGTCACCTGTTCACAGATTACGCTGATGCTGGGGGGGAGGTGCTCCGTCCCACCCCCTGAAATTCTGGCCGGGAGGGAGGCGCTCCGTCCCTCCCCCCCACGAATCCTGGCCCGCCGGCTCCACTCCGCAGTAATTCTGCTGAGCCGCCGGCCGGCTCCGCCAGCGGCCGGACATCCAGCTGCTGGCTAGCAGGGACGCAAATGGCGGCGGCCATAGCTGCCGCCGTTTGCATCCCTGCAGTCAGCCGTGATAGGCTACGTAAATGTTTATATAGCCTGTCACGGCTGATTAAAAACAAAACAAAAACGCGCGTATGCAAATGGCAGCGCCCATGGGCGCTGCCATTTGCGTTCCTTATTTTGGCACGTCTAGTCTACGTAAACATTTACGTAGACTACGGCAAAAAAAATTTTGGCACGTCTAGTCTACGTAAAGATTTACGTAGACTACGGCGAAAATAATGGCACGCTATTTGCGTTGCCCTTATTTTCGCCGTAGTCTACGTAACTCTTTACGTAGACTAGATGTGCCAAAATAAGGAACGCAAATGGCAGTCCCCATGGGAGCCGCCATTTGCGTACGCACTTTTTTTTTTTCAAAGTCAGCCATGATAGGCTACGTGACAATTTACATAGCCTATCACGGCTGACTTTGGAAATCTAGCCGTGATAGCTTACGTAAATCATTACATAGCCTATCACAGGTGTGTGTGTTGTTGTTGTTTTTCCTTTTTTTTCGCGGCCGGGTAGACGGGGCGCTCCTACCCGGCCTGAATTTCGTCAGCGAGGGATGAGGCGCCTTCCCCCTGGCCTGAATTTCGGCCGGGCGAGGCGGGGCGCCTCCCCCCCCTCACCTGAACTTCGGGGGGAGAAGCGAAGCACCTCCCCCCCACCGTGAAGCAAGCTGCGGGACGAGGTAAGTCCCTTTCGTCCATCCCTAATGTAGACTAAGACATGCCAAAATAAGGAACGCAAATGGCAGCACCCATTGGCGCCGCCATTTGCGTACACGCTTTTTTGTTTTTAATCAGCTGTGATAGGCTACGCAAACATTTACATAGCCTATCACGGTGTTTTTTAAAATTTAGCCATGATAGGCTACGTAAATGTTTATGTAGCCTATCACGTTTTTTTGTTTTTTGGTTTTTTTTTAACTTGGAAATGGCGGCGGCGGCGGACGGTCAGAAGACCGGCCGCCGCCGCAGCTGCCGCCAGGAAGATCCGCCCCAGGTAAGTCCTGTCCCCGGGCGGGGTGTGGGGGGGCGTTCCACCACCGATTTCGGGGGGCCAAATGCGCTGCCATTCGGCCTCCCTGAGATCCGTGGCAGAACTTTCGTACATCCCTACCGAGCAGGAACACTCCTGTTAGGAGGTGAGGATATCTGCAGCATTTTGTTGCACTTCTTATTTACCTGGAAAAAATCCAAAAAGTCAAACACACTCTTCTCAAGGGAGGATTATCCATATATTAAATGTCTAGTGAATAATGCATATTCCTAAAGATGCATTGCCAAATGATTTGTTGTTGTTGTTGTTGTTGTTGTTGAAGTGGTCACCTTGATCTTGCAGAAAAAGCAGCCATGGGGTCTCAATCCAGAATGTGCTCCTGATCTGGTTCAGGGTCCTGTGCTGATTTCCTGCAAAAACCTACCTGCTCTTACCTGTACCAGTGTTGTCTTCTATTTGTGTCCCCCTGCTATTTGGGAACAAGTGGCGGGGATGGGGGGGAGCTGTCAGCATTACAACCCTGTGTAGGGGCTGAATTCGAAGTATGTTCTGGATCAGGTCCTAGTGGCTGCTTTTTTTCCAAAATAAATTTGACTGGTTTAAGCACCCTTTTTCAAGAAATATATGTTATCATCACGTGTGTAACTTGGCTGCCAGGCTATGATTCTAAACACATTTGCTTGGAAATACATTTCATTCAGCGGAGACTGGTGGCTCCGATTTCGGTGGGGCTGTGAATCTATTCTGGGTTTTAGTCAGAACCAGACAGAGCTCTAAAGGAGCTATCCAAAGTGTTGAGCCCTATCCCAGAAATGGGTTCAGCACCTTGGAAAGCTCCTTTAGAGTTCTGGCTGGTTCTGACTAAAACCCAGACTGGATGCACAGCCCCACCAAAGCCAGAGCCACCAGCCTCTACTGACATCTTTGAAATAAATGTTCTGGGTTCCCAGGTAAATGAATCTTGGGTTGAAAAGATAGCCACACAAAACAAGAACTCCCCAAAGTTCCAGCATTCTGTTTCACACAGTAGCCAATCAAATATCTTTGGAAGCTCATGAGCAAGGTGTGTGAAGTCAAATTCCCTCCCTTGTTGTCTCGAGCATTTGCTACTCAGCCTGTGAACATGAAGTTTCCATTTAACAACCATGTTAACAGTCTCTGATAGTCCTGTTCACTAGGCCTTTGATTACTTCTTAAAAAGGAGGGGGGAGTAATATAAACCAATGGCCAATGTCATACATTGCGGTACTGAATTTCATAAGTTAATTGTATGTTTGAATTAGGGATGGGGGAGAATTTCTCCCCGAAACTTAGGGGGGCCGAGTGCCAACGTGTTCGGCCCCCCGAAGTAGTTTCGGGGAGAAATTCTCCGCACTCCCACCGCACCCCGCCCCCGGGATGGGACTTACCTTTCCCAAATGTCCCTCCTGGCGGCGGGTCCCGGCAGCGGTTCGTCAGGTCTTCGACAGGGGCAGAGGCGGCAGCCGGTCTTTCTACCGGCTGCCGCCGCCATTCCAATAAAAGTTAAAAAAAAAACGCCCCCGTGATAGGCTACGTGACGATTAACGTAGCCTATCACGGCTAGATTCGCAAAGTCAGCCGTGATAGGCTACGTAAATCGTTACGTAGCCTATCACGGGTGACTTTAAAAAAAAAAAAAAGCACGTACGGCTAATGGCCCCCATAGGGAGCCGCCATTCCCGTTCCTTATTTGGTCGCTGTAGTCTACATAAAGATTACGTAGACTACAGCAAAAATAAGGGCAATGCTATTTGCGTTGCCCTTATTTTTGCCGTAGTCTACGTAAAGATTTACGTAGACTACAGCGACCAAATAAGGAACGCGAATGGCGGCTCCCTATGGGGGCCGCCATTTGCGTACGTGCTTTTTTTTTATTTATTTATTTCGCGGCCAGGCGAGGCGAGGCACCTCCTCCCCAGCCTGAATTTCGGCCAGGCAAGGCGGGAAGCCTCCCTCCCGGCCTGAATTTCGGCTGGGCGAGGAGGGAAGCCTCCCCCCCCCGGCCTGAACTTCGGGGGGAGCAGCGAAGCGCCTCCCCCCCACCGCGAAGCAAGCTGCGAGACCAGGTAAGTGGCTTTCGTGCATCCCTAGTTTGAATGACCTTCCTTTTTTCTGTCTTGAGTCACTGCTAGGGATGGACAAATCTATCAGTTTCCCTTTCTCCCACATTCTAGTTCTTTTACTCTCAAATTCTTTGTCTCCCAAATATGAAGAACACTGCAACTTTTGGTAAATTCTAATAAAAAAATGAACTGAAATGAAATTCTGACCCATCTGCACCAGCCAAATTCAATAGGTGTGGCTATTTTCAGCATGGAGAGGCCCATGATTTTTTTAAAAAAATATTTATTTCATTTATATCCCACCAACCTTTCTTCCACCGTGGAGCTCAAGGTAGCTACATGTGGTTCCCAGGTGGTCTCCCCTCCAGGCATTGACCAGACCCAGACCTGCTTAGCTTCAGCAAGGCGGCTGCCTCATGTGCCTTCAGACTGCCCTGCAACCTGCCTAGCACAGAACTATTAAAGATGAGGAGCTTGTCAGAAAAAAAGAGGTGGTAATGCTAATTAGACACTAACGTGGTTGAATACACAGGGATTCAAACCCAGACTTTTAAGACCAAAACACTTCCAAGCCCTGGGCCTGGGTGGATGAATCTGTCCATTTCACTCTCTTCCACATCAAATGCTTTTAATCTCCGGTTTATTCATGCAGATCTGGACCAAAAGTGCCTCCCATTTTCTAGACACAAAGGGGAGATGATTTCTACAGTTTGGTGGGGAGGGAGGCTGGAGAAGTGTTCACAAATTTGGGGGGTAAGGGACTTTGCTTTCGAATCCCCACAACAAGAATCTTCTCTTCCACTTCCTTCGGTGAAATACTTTTTGCTGCTGTAGCAAGCAGCGGCGGCAGTCTTGATGTGCTCTGTTGGCCATTGCCTCCCGACAATGCCTCTGGGGGCAGTTTCCCCCCTGACAACAAGGGTGGTCATTTATGCACCACCAAAACAGAAGGAAATCCATCACCAAAAAGAGACAGGATAAAATAGGGCACTAATCTGCATAACACTTGCATCTGCAAATGTGTACGTATAGGTGCAAATTTAGAAGTAACAGCTATACGTTCAACAGGAATACAATGCATCTTACAATTGTGGAGAAGACTAGGTGACCTGTGTGTCTGCTCAGTCTGCTGCCCAGGTGCTGTGTTGATGGGCAGCTTCAAGGCCCCTGTTCCTCTCCCTCTTTATGGGTTTTTGACATTAAACCAGACTTGGATTGGGCACTTTCCAATAGGGATGTGCGAACTCACCCCCATCCGAGTTCTCCAGACTCCTGCCCAGCCCCTGCCCCCGCTCCCCGCTTCCCGGACTGCGGTCGAGCCCCTCCCACTTTGGCCAAGCAGCCCGCACTCATCCCAGTGGCCTCGGCAAGGTCTGCGGTCACCATTTCTAAAAAAAAAAAAAATGGCAATCGCAAAAATGCACATTTTTGTATGCGCAAAAATGCACATTTTGCAATGATGCACCTTCTCATGTGTGAAATGTGCATTTTTGCGAAGGCACACATTGGTGTGCATGAAAATGTGCATTTTTCATAAGATATGCATTTTGCATATGCAAATATGCACAGTCACAAAAATGTGCATTTTCGCGTGTGCGCAAATTTGCGCATTTTTGCGATCGCCTTTTTGTTTCTCAGAAAATGGGGACTGCAAAGCTCAACAAGGCTGCTGGGGTTAGTGCAGGCCATTTGCTGAGCGTGGACAGGGGGCGAGCAGGGACAGGGGCTTAGGGATGTCAGAGAAATCCGCTGCGGATTCAAATGAGGCCGGATTCTTTGGAATCCGGCCTCAGGGATCCACAGCAGATAGGGACCACTTACCTCCACTCCAGGAGGACTAGAGGCAGAACGGCACTCGGCTGCTTCTTGCCAGCCAGAGCCCTTCGCCTCCTCCCTGTCCCTGCCGATTGCCATGTCTTTAAAAAAAAAAAAAAGTGATCGGGAGGATGTGCCCATAGACTTGTACGCCAATAGAGTCATGAATCTTGCGTATAAGTCTATGTGTCCATAGGCTTATACGCAAGATTCACTGCTCTATTTTGCATATAAGTCTATGGGCACATTCTCCCAATCGCCTTTTTTTTTTTTTAAAGACATGGCAATCAGCAGGGACAGGGAGGAGGCGAAGGGCTCTGGCTGGCAGGGGGGAAGGTAAGTGCCCCCAAGCCAGTTTCTCCCCCCCACCCCAGAATCCGAGAGGAGCAGAACCGCTCTGGAGGATTCCGGGGGGAGGAACGGATCACCTCCCCCCCCGGATTCCCCACCGGAACAGACGGTGGGGAATCCATCCACCCCTAGGGGCTCGGCGAGTGGAGGTCAGGGGTGTGGGTAGAAGCAGGTCCACAAGATTCCCGGACTGAAACGGGCGCCTGTGCCATCCCTACCTTCAGAGAGTCTGCCAGCTCTCCAAAACAGAAGAATGTCCTCAGGGCCCCTGGAAGGATGCTGTACTGTGGCATAGCATCCTTCTACTGAGGCACTGTGGGGGAACATGGCCACTGGAATAGGAGCAGTGCTGCTGTTTTCCACAGTGGCAAAAGTATTTTTTTAGGTAGTTTTTTTTACTTTGCTTCCAGCAAGCCTCACACAAATTTGTAAGAATTTTCTCCTGCCCCCTAAGAGTGTTTGATTCCCCCCACCACCCTGTTCACACCCCACCCCCAGCCAACACAAATTTTGCAGGAAAAGTTTCAGTTTGAACATTGAGTTTATTGGTTTATTGGCACTGGTTTATTTATTGGGTCACCTCAGATCCAAGCATTATGAGACTTGGGGGAGGGGGAATTCTTTCAGTCTCCATGCACTCAAGCAGAGAGTGAGGTGAGTTGCCCCAGAGATGCTTGCCGGCAAAATCTGGTGTTTGGTTTTGCAGTATATCTTTCTGCAGGGCCACTGCTCTTTGGTATCTGGGACACATTTCTCTTAACGTGCACAATGCTTTCTCTCCTCACAGTGCCTATAAAATCCAAGGCCCATAAAATCCAGGGCCTCCTAATAAATGAGCACATTATGGTGTGAGGCGAGTGCTGGGAAAGCAATGAAAAGCGACTCTTCTAGCAACCAGCTGCCACAAACCTTGCCAGCATATTCCACACCTACTGATTCCAGGTACCTGCCTGAAGTTATTCTTAACAATTCATGCTTGTCTCCTGGAGTTATATTAGGGATGCAACATCAGTTGCCTAATGTACAAGTGAAATGTTACTCTGTCCCTATTGTTTGCAGGTGCTAGCCTGGAAATGCCATATCCTCTTTTTGCTTTTATTCTTTCCCAACCTTTGTTCTGCCCCTAATCATAAAACTCTCCTGGCTTTTAGAAAATGCCACTCTGCCTTTCAAGCCTGGCATACAATCGTTCACATCAGGTAAAGCTGAACCTGCAAAGGGACCATTATAGCAAGATTGTAATGTGGCTGAAAGCTCCGAAAGGGTGTATTTGTGTGTGTGCGGGGGGGGGGGGTTAAAAGACAACCTGATGAGCTCAACCTTGCTCCGCGCATAACCCCCTTGAAATCATTTCTAAACAATATCTTGCAAACGGTATTGCGGGAGCACAAAAGGAAAATGAATAATTGTGAGGAGACCGAAAGGCCAACAAGCCAAACAGGTTGATATTCCAACTGTGTCTTTTGCATACCTTAGTTCCCACTGCCTTCATTCAGCTAGGGCAGTAATGCAGGATAGATCCAGGTTTGAGCTATCCTACTTCACAGGCCTCTGTCAGCTTTAACTGAGCAACAGACAGCAGCAGTCATAGAATCATAGAACAGTAGGGAAGGGGCCTACAAGGCCATCGAGTCCAACCCCCTGCTCAATGCAGGAATCCAAGTCAGAGCATCCCTGACAGATGGCTGTCCAGCCTCGTCTTGAATGCTCCAGTATGGGAGAGCCCACCACCTCCCTAGGTCACTGGTTCCATTGTCGTATTGCTCTAACAGTCAGGATGTTTTTCCTCATGTTCAGCCGGAATCTGGCTTCCTGTAACTTCAGCCCATTATTCCGTGTCCTGCACTCTGGCATGATGGAGCAGAGATCCTGGCCTTCCTCTCTGTGACAACCTTTCAAGTACTTGAAGAGCACTATCATATCTCCTCTCAATCTTCTCTTCTCAAGGCTAAATATGCCCAGTTCTTTCATTCTCTCTTCATAGGGCTTTGTTTCCAGTCCCCTGATCATCTTTGTTGCCCTCCTCTGCACCCTCTCCAGTTTGTCTGCATCCTTCTTAAAATGTGGTGCCCAGAACTGGACACAGTACTCCAGATAAGACCTAACCAGTGCTGAGTAGAGGGGAACAAGTACTTCCCGGGATTTGGAAGCTATGTTTCTATTAATGCAGCCCAAAAGAGCATTTGCCTTTTTTGCAGCCACATCACATTGTTGGCTCATATTCAGCTTGTGATCTGCAACAGTTCTAAGATCCTTCTCGCTTGTAGTGTTGTTGAGGGCATATCCCCCATCTTGTAACTGTGAATTTGGTTTCTTTTTCCTAGGTGCAGAACTTGGCATTTATCCCTATTAAATTTCATTCTCTTGCTTTCTGCCCAGCACTCTATTCTATCAAGATCACTTTGAATTTTGTTTCTGTCTTCCAAAGTATTAGCTATCCCACCCAATTTTGTGTCATGTGCAATCTGATCAGCATTCCCTGCACCTCTTCCTCCAAGTCATTAATACAAATGTTGAAGAGCACTGGGCCCAGGACTGAGCCCTGCGGTATCCCGCTCATTACCTCTCCCCAGTTTGAGAAGGTCCCATTGATAAGCACTCTTTGAGTCCGATTCTGTAGCCAACTGTGGATCCACCGGATCGTTGTTTCATCTAGCCCACTTTGAGCTAGTTTGCTCATCAGGATATCATGGAGCACTTGGTCAAAAGCTTTGCTGAAGTCGAGGTATATGATGTCTACAGCATTTCCACAGTCCACAAGGGAGGTTAACTGATCCAAAAATGAGATCAGATTCATCTAGCAGGATTTGTTCTTGACAAATCATGTTGGGATTTGAGTAATCACTGCATTGTTTTCAAGGTGCTTACAGATGGATTGTTTTATCATCTGCTCCAGAATTTTCCCAGGATTGATGTCAGACTGACTGGTCTGTAGTTCCCAGGTTCCTCCTTTTTACACTTTTTAAAGATAGGGACAAAATTAGCCCTCCTCCAGTCATCTGGCACTTCACCCGTCCTCCGTGATTTCTCATAGACAGTGGTTCTGAGAGTTCTTCTGCCAGTTCCTTTATTACTCTAGGATGCAGTTCATCTGGCCCTGGATATTTGAACTCATTCAAAGTAATTAGGTGTTCCTTGACCATATATGCCTATCGATCTCAAGCTGCAATCCTGCCCCTTCAGCCTGTACTTCGCCTTTGCAGGGGGGGCATAGGCCCTCTTTTGGGAGAAGACTGAGACAAAGTAGGAATTGAGCACCTCTGCCTTTTCTTTGTCATCTGTTATCATTTTGCCATCCTTATTTAATAGCTGAACCACCATTTCTTTCCTCTGTCTTTCACGATGCACGTAGCTGAAGAAAGCCTTTTTGTTGCTTTTAGCATCCCTCGCTAATCTCAGCTCATTCTCAGCTTTAGCCTTCCTGATGGCATCCCTGCAATTCTGTGCTATCTGCCTGTACTCTTCCTTTGTTGCTTGGCCTTCTTTCCACTTCCTATATGTGTCCTTTTTTGTTTTCGGGTCATCTCTTAGCTTTTTGTGAAGCCACATTGGCTTCTTCTGTTGTCTTCCACCTTTTTTTCTTGTTGGAATTGTTTGTAATTGTGCCTTGAGAATTTCCTTTTTAAAAAGCTCCCACCCATCTTGGACTCCTTTTCTCATTAGGGTTGCTTGCCTTACTTATCATTGTTCTGAGTTTATTCAAATCAGCTTTCCTAAAATCCAGGGTATGCATTTGACTACACTCGACTTTTGCTTCCCTTAGAACCAAGAACTCAAGTATAACATGGTCGCTTTCCCCCAGAGTTCCTGTAACTGCTACTTTATCCACTAAGTCATCTCTGTTGGTTAGGATCAAGTCAAGGATAGCCAATCCTCTAGTTCCTTCCTCTACTTCCTGTAGGAGTAAGTTATCAGCAACACAAGTCAGGAATTTCCTGGAGGGGCCATGTTTTGCAGAATTTGTCTCCCAACAAATATCGGGTTAATTGCAGTCCCCCATTACTACTACATCATGCTTCCTTGAAACTTTGGCTATTTGCTTTTCAAAAGTTTCATCCTCATCTTCTCCTTGATTGGGTGGCTGGTAGTAGACTCCGACCACCAGGTTCCTTTTATTCTTTGCTCCATTTATTTTGATCCAGATGCTCTCGATGGGGCCACCAAGCTCATCCTCCTGTATTTCTCTGCAGAGATACGTATTTTTCACATACAGTGCAAACCCACCTCCCTTTCTGATCCTCCTGTTCTTTTTGAACTCTGGTCAGTGCTGGGCAGCCAAGTCTAGAAGCTGTCATTTTGGTTTCCCACAAGCCCTCAATGTAATGGCAGCTCTCAGACCCAACATCCCAGTATTAATCAGGGCTCTGAAACAGAAAATTTAAGGATTATCAGGGCAGGCGTCAACAGGATAGCCCCACTTTCAGAGCCCCATCCTAGGGGGAAAGTCCGTCTTCTGATGATCCTGTTTTTAAGGAAGGTGCTACTGTTCTATCTGTGTGGCAGCTATCTATGACAGGTAAAGTCAAAGCCCAGAGAAGGCCTCAAAAATAAGCTGCCGACCAAAGTCTGTATATAAACCCTTATTCTTTTTAATTTACCGTGATGCCAAAAATGAAAAGTATGGATTGCAGAACTATATAAAGTTGACACTGACAAACTAACACTGACATCATCAGAGGGCTTTCCCTTTTATATTCTAAAATGCACCTCATTTTGTAGAGACGGCATCTGGGCCAGCAGGAAATTCTGATAAAGCTACTATATTTAACCATTGTAGCAAGATCATGTTGCTTAACATTCAAGTGGCTTTTATTTTTCTGGCTCTCATGCATACAACACACACCTAGTGAGATAATGATAAGATCAAGATGAAGTCAGTCCCATACTTCAGAATGTAAGATGATTGACAGCTGGAATCAGAACAAAAATCCCAATTTCGTTGTAAAAGCATTACACATTTGATCAGATATATTAACGGAGAGAAGAGTGGATCATCGTCACCTCTATAAATTTATCAACCACAGGCATAAGCAACCAGTGAGTTAATCAATATGGTCTATTGTGGCCTTCTGGCCAAAATTCAAGGTGACCGTTTTGACCTATAGAACTCTCTAACAGCCTGACATTCTTGACAGTCTGACTGTAAGGATCAGCTTCAGCCACTGCAAACAATATTGGCAGGGAAGTACCATCCTGTGTTGCCCAAACTGCAGATATTCCCAGAAAGGTTAGGATGCTTCACATAGCTGTGCTGAAACCCTCGTGCTTCTTTTCTTAAAATGGAGGGTAGATTTAGCACTGCACATAGGTATAAAACAAAAGCAACAAAAACAAAGCAAAATTAGTCTTCACCTCTGCCTGGAAAGAGAATGTTTAGAAATGACCTAATGTATTCGGAGCTGTTGGTTTTGAAGTTCAGGATTTAGCTAAATGTGTGTAGCATTATGTGTTTCATAGAAAGAACACCATATACAAGAAAACGCTGGATGATGAGGACCAGTAACAAAATGGAAACTTAATCCAGGCAAGACAGAGAGACCCATATGGGAAGACAAATCAAAAGCCCGGGGGGGGGGGGAGATGCTTTCACTTATTCTGTTAGGGGTCACACACCCTTAAAAAAAATCAGCTTCACAGCCCTGGCTAATCCCGAACCTAAATTTTCTGCTTTATACTCAACATGTGACTTTTCAGCATTGGCTGATGAATTCATTGGCACAAGGTGTAAAGAGTATATTATACTTTTTTTGGCTTGGCTGCTAGTCAGTTTCAGATCCCTATTCAAAGTGCTGGTGCTTACCTTTTAGAGCTCTACGTGGCCTGAGTCCTTTAAAACTAAGGGGAAACACCTTCCATATAATACCTAATTATATCCAACAATGATAAATAAATAATAATGATTAGCATGAATACATGTGAAAAGTACTTCACATATTAATTCTTACTACAAACCTGTAAGATAGGTCAGTAACTATTATTCCCATACTGTAGTTGTGGGGCAGTGATGAAGAGACAGAGATCTGAACCAGGAACTTCCTATTTCATAGCTCACTATGCTATTGCTACCACATACACAGCACAGGAAATGCTGACTAGGGCAGTACAGCTAGGGAGGCCTGGGAAGCATACAATTCCCAGGCCTCCCACACACTCTGGTCTAGAGCATTTCATGTACCAGGTAGGAGGGACACAGACTGACTTTGAGAGAAAGGGTTACAGAGACCTCCTCCTCTTCTCCATCACAGCAGAACCAATTACTGGAACAATGGAGGGGGGTGGAGAAGAGAAAGAGCACCTCTGGAGCTCCCAGAGGAACTCAGGAGCCACAGCAGACAGAAGCACCAATTATGGGAAAACTTTGAAATCTCAGAAAAGAAAGATCTTGGCCCAGGTGTTTGCTACTCTTCCTCATAATTGCTGGGGCCATTCCAGACCAAGCTGCAGGATGTTGCTCATCTCCCCTCAATATTAAGCCTCCCCTTCAGAGCTTCACCCCTTTTCTCCAAGTGCCTCCTCTCCCATTCCCAATCCTTTCCTTTCCAAATGAGTAAACGGATGCACAGATGCAGATGCATCCTCTGTCAGAGTGGACAGGGAAGTCTTTATGTGTAGAGGTGCACTAAACAGGCACTGGAGAGTCTGTGTTGCCAGTCAATCATGCATTTTCATTCCATACGTTTTCCTTAAATTTATTCGAGATAGGATTGAATATTCTCTGCATGAAATAAAATACATTAATGCTCATGATTAAGAACTTGGATAGACCTTTAAAATTGTCATTAATGAACCATTGTGTTGCTACAAATACACACGATCAGCTACTTACAGACTATGTAACTTTTGTCACCTTTCATGTGAGAATTAACTTACAAGAATGGGCAAATCTGTCAATTTCAGTTTATCTCAGTTTTTCATCATTGCACTCTTAAATTTGGTTCAGCTCGAACTTTGAGAATTTCTTCAGTCTTACTTTTAAACAGTTTGCATGAAAATTCACAAGTACCTTTCTGCACATTTCTCCTACTACATGCATTTTTACCAAAAATGTGCGTGTTTTTTGCAAGCAATGTCCCAAATATAATGCATTTTAATGCTAAGTTAATATAGGGATTTTTGTACACTTTTTAAAAATTATTGGAGAACTCCATCACAAAATTTGGAGGTGTGAATTCTGAAGAATTGCTAAATTAGGTTTGCATGGTGGTTCAAAAAGGCAAAATCAGGTAATTTTGCATCACTGCAAGCTGAACAAATTTCTCCCTCATCCCTGTGTGCTTTACTTATTCCCAGTGAAATCACTGGAACTGAGAAGTACCTAACTTTGGCTAGATTGTCCTCTAGAGTTTTAGTCACATAATTCTTTAACTTAGAGAGAAGAGATATATAAACAGCTTCTAATCTTACAGTCCTAGTACAGCTGTTCCAATCTGTTGAAACAGCCGGTGAAAAGATGACAAGTGTTTGTCAATGTTCATATGAAGATCTTCTTTTTTTGGCCTTCGTCAACCACAACATAGAGTTGGGAGGATCAGAGGGGCTTTTTTCCCCAGTCGACACTTTTCTTGGCTAAGAAGAGCCAGGATGGCAGGCACAGATGGAAAAAAGTTCAGCACTGAAATGTTATCAAAAGGACAGCAGGAGTCAGTTGATTTGCCGTGCCCAGAGAATATCAAACGCTATCGTGGAGGCTATGTGAGATTGGTATCCTTGTTTGTTTTAATGTGATGATTCTATAATATCATATGTGGTCCAAAGAAGAGGAACAAAAAACGAAGAGGAGGAGGAGGAAAACGGTTATTGCAGTGAGAAAAAAGCCATTTGAGAGGCAGTAATCCCCCACATTATAGAAATTGAGGGTATTGGGTTTGGTAACATCATCCAAGGGAATCAAACAGTTTAAAAAATCTTGACTTTAGCTAATTCCATGTCATTATGATGAATAGGGTGTGCAAGGTTTGCACCCCATTATAGGATTCCCGTCACTGGGAACTGTGTGGGTAGGGACAGGGCTGGCCATAGGGGTGGGCGAGCGGGCAGTCGCCCAAGGCACCAAGCTGAGGGGGGCACCAAGCTGAGCTCAGTGGCTGTTGTTGTTTTTTTAATGTATTAGGGATGGGCGAACTCACCTTTGCCCACCCCATGTGCCACTCGCCGGAGCCCCGTTGGCCACCTAATCCTGTTCGCTGCCGTTTAGCAGCTGCCATTTTGTGCAAAATAGCAGCTAGACCTTTTCCGTACATCACCATTTTGTGCAAAACGGCAGCCGTAAATAGGGCCATTTATGGGAAATTGTAGGTGTGAATTGTCTAATTATTGTCTCTTGCAAGGAAGGAGAGCACAAAGGGTTGGCACAGGTGGCAGCAGGAGTCCCCATCGCTACCTGCCAACCCCTCACACTCTCCTTGCAAGGAGAACATCAGGGGTTGACAGGAGGCAAGGGCAGGAGGAGTCCCACGTCACCTGCCAACCCCTCGTTCTGCCCCCCGCCGCCTGTCAACCCCTTGCACTCAACCCTTGCAAGGAGAGTGTGAGGGGTTGGTAGGCAGTGGAAAACTGCAAGCTTGCTCAACCCATTGCGCGGCAAGTTGCGAAACATCAGGGATGTACAAACCAGAGTCCAGGGGGGCCAAGCTGGCAATAGCTTGCTGGCAATAGCTCCCAAACTGGATACCTACAATGTACTGTCTGCAGTGACCTAGGGTGGCCAAAAGCAAGCATCTGTAACCAATTCCCCCTCCAACAGTCAATCAGCATTCATTGCCCACTGAGCATACTCAGTTCTCATTGAACCCTTTCGGGTCCTCTCCTCTTAGGGCTCCCCTGCCCAATGATGTTCTTGTACTTCTACAAACGGGGGGGGGGGTGTTTTTTATTAATTAAAATTATAAAATTAATCCTGCTGATACCTCCTTATTGTGAGTGGATGGTGCCGTTTTGGCTTCCTAACGATCGGCACTCAGAGAATTGAGTTTGGTATTAGTATATGTGATGTTGTAGCTTCACCCTGGGTTCTGTTTCTTGGTCACCCTAGAGGACGGCCATATACAGGATCTAGATTAGCAGCACACAGCATTCATACGTAGCATTTTTGGAGCATTTCATGTGGTTCACACACATTATCTCAGGACTGCTTTCAACAACCCTGTTAGTTACTGGAGTTTGAGTATTATGCAAAGTGTGAAAACAGGAGGAAATATGAGCTTTCTTACTCTTCCAGTTTCCCTTACTTGTTGAACATCTCAAGCCACTCTAAGAACCTCTGCAAACCACTGGGCAAGTTAAGACTTGACTACAATATCGGTGCCCACTCTCCTTTGATTAGTTTTCAGAAGTCCCATTATAGGTAATGGGAAATAACACAGGTGATAAATGGGATTGTAACAAGACAGCAATTGGAAACCAAAGAGTGTTCGTTAGATAAGTGTCTTTTTTATTACCCTCTACAAAATTGGCATTCTCTGGAATTGTACAATTTATTCAGTCATTCATTTTTAGTTATTGATCCACTTATTGGGGTTATGGTAGATTTGTGTGTGACAGGGTTAGGCCAAAAAGAATGAAAAGCTACTAAATTCCTGTGACAATTAATGGTGGCATGAACAATGTTAAGCATTTAAAAAATGATCATTCTCTGCCAATTGATAAATTAGATTGTCTTTACTAGGAAATCACAATGGCCTGCTAGATAAAGAATGGGAAAATGAATTAAAAAAGAAAAAGCTGTGTATCACTGATTTTGTGTTAATCTCATATCTTCACCGAACAGAAGTGTTAGTGTGATAAGAAATAAAGGGCTATTACAAAAATTAAATGCTTTACACAAATGATAAAATGTCTCAAATGATTGACTGAGCTTTTCTGTTTGAATTAAATGTCTTATTGTCCCAGACAGGTAAAACTAGTTGGGGTGATCATTCTACTTGCGTTGTTAATGAGATGAAGAAAACCCCAAATATGTGTGTGCACATATCTGATCCAGAGATTTCTCATGGGTGCAGGAGCACAATTGACTAGAAGCAATGTGACAAATGCTGACATCACATTGACTACATGGTTTGATCCTCCAAACCATGGTTTGAGTAATGGGAATGAACAATGAGCTCTAGCATTCCCTTCTCTTCTCCTCTCCCCTGTTCCCCAGTCTTGCACACATACATAGAAGTTGTTCTGATTTCCTCAAACCATAGTTTGCAGGACATCTGAACCAGCAAACTGTGGTTTGAGCAGTCCCTCAAACCCAAACTGCAAACTGGGACTACAATTTGATCATGGTTTGCAATCCTGGTTTGAAGGGATTGCTCAAATGAAGTGGCCATGCCCCCTGACATCATTTGGCCTACAAAGGGCTGGGTGGGTGGAAGTCATCTGTCCCTTCACCTGAAACAATTCCCTCATCAAACTTAGCAGTCCCTCAGCAAACTTAGCAGTCATGAAATTAAAGAGATCCTCTTATGGATCAGTAACCAGTTAAGTGGTTAAAGAATAGAAAGGTGAGAGTAGGAATAAATGGCCAGTTTCTTTCAATGGAGAGGTATAAACAGTGGTGTCCCACAAGGATTTGTATTGGGACCAGTGCTCTTTAACTTGTTCATAATCAATCTGTAATTAGGAGTGAGCAGTGAGGTAGCCAAGTTTGCTGATGGCATCGAGTTATTTAGGGTGGTTAAAACAAAAAGGGATTGCAAAGAACTCTGAAAGAATCTCTCCAAACTGGGAGAATGGGCATTAAAATGGCAAATGCAGTTCAATATAAGCAAGTGCAAAGTGATGCATGTTGGGGCAAAATATTCCCAATTTCACAAATATCCTGATGGGATCTGACCTGGCAGTGACTGACAAAAAAGAGATCCACAACACATCTTCCAAGGAGGTCTAGTCATGCATGGTGTGGAGAAAGTGGATAGGGAGATGTTTTCCCCCTCTGTCATAATACTAGAGCCCAGAGTCATCCGATGAAGCTGAATGGTAGGAGATTCAGGTCAGATAAAAAGAAGTACTTCTTCATACAGTGTATAGTTAAATTATGGAATTTACTACCCACAACATGTAGTGATGGCCACCAACGTGGATGGCTTTAGGGGATTAGCCAAATTCATAGCGGGTAAGGCTGTCAATGGCTACTAGTCCTGATGGCTATATATTACCTCCAGAATTGGAGGCAGTATGCGTACATATACTAGTTGCTGGGGAACATGAATGGGATGGTGCTGCTGCACTCTGGTTATACTTTTGGTCTTCCCACAGGCAGCTGGTTGGCCACTCTGTGAACAGAATGCTGGACTAAATAATAGACCTTTGGTCTGATATAGGAAGACTCTCCTTATGCTCCATGCAGAAGGTGTTAGCACTGATAAAAACTAGCTCATCTTAAGGACAGATCAAAGAGAAGTCCTTCCAAAAGCCAATGTCGTGAAACTGGGGCTGAATAGATATAGACGTGTCCTCTAATTATAAATAATAAAAAGAGCATTTATCATCTATTAACATTTTCAGTAGTCGCTCAAGCATCCACGTGCACATCCTGTTCTTAAGACCTCCCGCCCAACATCCTGTCCTTCTCTCTCCCTCCTCTACCCCATCATTCTGGTACATTCCTCCACTCCTTGGGTGGGGGGAATAAAAAGGGGGGGGGAGAAGAAAGATTGTTACATTTTTCCCTTTGCAGTTAATAATTCTAAGCAATTACCCTAGATTTTGTCCACATTATCCCATTTCCTTCAAAGTACCTGCTTGTGAGCTACCTCTTCCATGACCCTTAAACCTATCGGTCCACGTTTGGGGGCTGGTTTGATTTCCAGCTAAAGTGCTAGGAGTTGGATCCATATTTATTCATACTTAGACTCCTTGAAATCAAGGGGACTTACTTTAGTTATAAATAACAAGTCGCAGTGGTTTCAAGTGGTCTACTCCAAGTATGCCTAAGTTTGGATCCAACCCTAGGGGTTTAGCTATCAAGACATCTCTATGAAACCACACTAGCTGCAGTTTGGTCAGTTCCCATCCATCTGGTGTCCAACCCAATAGTACTTGAATATATCTGATTTCAGGTGACATACTGAGAATCACATTAATTCTTTGAATAGACTGCCCCACAATTTCAAAATCTGGGAGTTCTCTCTCTCTCTCTCTCTCTCTCTCATAATACTAGACCCCAGGGCCATCCAGTGAAGATGAGTGGTAAGAGATTCAGGACAGCAAATAGGTAGCTTTCCTTGGTTCATTTCCAGGGCGAGGGCCTTCTCGGGGTGGCACCCTGGTTGTGGACAGCCCTCCCCAGAGAGGCTTACCTGACAGCTTATTTATAGTCATTTTTGTGCTAGATAAAGGTTTGTTTGTTTTTTAAATGCTCCCAGGCCTTTAAAAATCTGAAATTTTAATTTTTTTAATTATACTGCACTGTTTGCTTGCTATGAATTTTAGCCATGCCATGAAGCTGGCTTTATTGCCGTCTCTGCCGACTTTTTTTTCTGCAATTTGCTCTTTTATGATATTGTATCTTACTGCTTTATGTTTGTGAGAACAATGGTTTTGCGCAGCTTATAAAAATCCCATGAATGAATGAATGAATGATCAGATGGGCAAGAAACAAGAGAACATTTAGCAGGCCATAACTGTTCAAGCCCTCCAATAACAATAACTGAAATTGAAATATATGAAAGCTCTCTCTGTGATGGCTCATTTGCACGTGCAAACACCACTTGATGCTAAAGTGTTGCAGACATAAAGCCCTGATGAACCCTTCATGGTAGCAGTTAAAAGTACCTAGAGTAGAACTAGACAAGAGAGACACAGAACAGTTACCACTCTGTGTGCCAGTTTGCACATAACGACAAGCTGCCGTGGATTAATTTCCCCATGTGGCTTGTAGTTGCATACCAGCCACCATTTTAAAAATGCAAGCCATGGGGGTGGGGACCTTGTCATTACATGTGGATCTGGCCAGGCCAGGGTGGGTTGTCAGGGTGGTTAAGAAACTGCCATAATCCTAAACAGGAAAACAAGCCTCCACAGGGAAATTAACCCATAGTGGCTTGTTGTTACGTGTGGACCAGGTTTGTGTCTTCTCTTCCTTCCTTGTAAAATTGAATTTTTATTGCACTGTTATTGCCTGATCCCTGCCTCACTTAATGGACTGGGATGGGGCAACATATAAGGTGGTGATGTTAAGTGTTAATCAGACATTGCAAGGGAAAGGGGCAGCAGCAGCTCCGTGTCTCTTATAACGTTCAGTTTCACCTGTAGTTGATAGACTTACAGCGCAATCCTATGGGGATAGTTGGCTGCCTCCAAACGCGGAGGCAGCCAACTATCCAATGCAGGGTGGGTGGAACATGGAGGAGATAATCTCCTATGGCCGTCTAGCCGCTGTCTAGCAACCATAGGATTGCTCTCCCCACAAGAGCTGGGAAATGTGTATGTTTTAAGGTCAATCATCTATCCACCACAAACATACATGTATTCAATTTAAAACAAAATATGACATCTTGGCATATTAAGTTTTGTACAGATAAAAATGTTTCAAAACACCCCAAAGAATGGACTTCTAAATTCCAACTCTGACTTCTAAGTTCCAATGCTCTCACTAACCCCAGTAGAATTTAACTTGTGCCGCAGTGTGTTGTACGTACACTTATCTGGGACTAACCTCAACTGAGCCCAGTGGGGCTTACTTCAGAGTAATATCAGGTAACAGCATAGAAATAGGCCTCCTCAGTAGTAGCACCCACCCTGTGCTGTCTCCATGCCCATGTGCCCTGCGGATAGACACTTTCCATCCAGTTGAACTCAAGCCTCTCTTTAAATCCAACAAACAATTCTTTATTGGACCGTATCTTCCAATGTAACAACAGAGAAATAATAACTCACAGTCCACAGGAAATAAGGGGGTTGTCACAAATGAGGGTTGGGTCCAGCAGGAAATTATTGGTGGATGCTAGATAAAAAGGGATGAGGCCTGGTAAAAACAGAGTCTTCTCTCCCAGGTCTTCTGAGCCTTGTGCTTCTTTGCAAGGTAGGCTGAAAGTAAAAGAAGACTCCTGCCCAAAAGGAAAGTCTCTACTAGTTCATCTCAGGCTGCTAGGATCCAGCTACAGCAGGCCTGGCTAACAGATCCTTGATCTCTATACCCACAGTAGAAATATATACATTTCTTATACTTTAATACAATACAGAGCTGAATACCACTAAAACACACTCTCCCGCATGTGGTCCCAAGGGGTAGAAGCTGTGGAGGAGTCTTGAAGACATATCTTTATTGAAGCATTCCCTGACTTGTAATCACGTTGCTCTGTTTTACTGTTCCTGAAACCTTTTAAAGGTATGTCTTATTTTTTCCTATTTTTACATTGGGGTTCATATTGTATTTTATGTATTATTATTTTTAATTTAACCCACTTAGAGAGCAAATCTATGGCCCTTTGACAGCATCAGAGGGGGCATAGGATAGTTTGGATTCCTGGATTCGGGGTCAGAGACAGAGCTCAAACCTTGGACCCTGGAGTCCAAGCTTCCCTCCCCCTCATAGCTGATGTGGAGAGAACTGCACCAGCTGCTCTCCGAGCTTGCAAAAGTGACCTCGGGCAGGATGGAAAGGGGCGCTTCTGCGGACAGGGAGGGGAGGGGACTGGGGAAGCAAGGATATGAGCTATCCCCAGCATTCCCGAGCCTCCTTCCCTCCTGCTCCGCAGAGCCCTAGCTAAATGGGCAAAAACGCATGTCTAGCAAAAATGCAGATGCAGAGAAGGAGTGTGGGGGCAACAATCCCCTCCACGCTCCTTCTGCTCTGCATAGGATGCCTGTCAGCCTCTGAGTTTGAGAGATATACGCCCCTACATATCTTAGGATATCAAGGCATAGACAGCATTTAAATAAAACTAATAAATGCATGTGCATAGAATTACGGAGCATGGCTGGGATCATGCCTCATGAAAAGAAAAAGGAAGGAGTTGACTTAAATATGAAACAAGCCTTGCATTATATATTTTGAAATTAACTGAGATAACTTTAAAAAAATACTAGTCCGCATTAATACATTCTGGCGTTATTTACCAAGAGATGCTCTAATGCATTACTCATTGATTTTGCTCAGAGGATTACACTCTTGGTGTCAAATCTCTCTGGTTTTCTTGTCCTCAGGGTATGGTCCAGTACAAACATGCACAGACCTATTCACAATCATCTCTCCCTCCTCTGTCCCACCACAAAGCAAAAATCAATAAGCATTTATTTTAGTACACACTGGAGCACATGACATTAAAAAAACATATTTCTTTTAATCTCCGATGCTCTGCTATTTTCAAAGCAGGGGCATGTTTGTTTGTTTTTATATTGCATTCCTTTGTCACCACAGATAAGGTTCATAAACTTGTTTCATCAATTCTGAGAGGCTCTCTTGGTTTCAGCTACATTTTCAATCACATTTTCAATCAATACAGCAGTTAATGATGGTTTTATGTATGATTTACTATTTTCTTCTTTTTTTGTCATTGCTTAGCTAGTGTTTATTATAACCATCTGGTTGATGCGATGACCATAACCACTTAAACAAAATGGTATGTACAGTTCAAAAAGTCCAATATTTAATATTGGTGTCAATACCATTGGGTCAAGCAGCCAGGGAGTTTTCATGGCAGTAGGGATGGGCAAATTTACTATGGTCCAGGTCACATGCCACACACTAGACCTCCACCAGCCAGCCACCCTTGCTCGCCACACTCAGCAAGTCACCAGGTGGTCTGTGAGTGCCTGGTGAGCAGCACACAGCTGCCCAATCCCTTGCCGAGTTGCCAATTTGTATAAAAATGACGGCTCTGCCTTTTTTGTAAAGGCCAATTTTACCAAACATTTATGCAAGATTACGGGCGTAAATGGTCATCTTGCGTAAATGTTTGCTTTATTACTGCCATTTGCATAAAATCGGCCATTACCAAAACAGCCAAGCTGCCATTTTGTGGCTTGGCAAGGGATCAAGGATCCCTGCACTTGCCCAAATTGGTGAACACTCCGCTGGGCAAGCTTGGGGTTCAGTGAACTGGCATTCAGGAGGCCAAGCCAGTGATTTCTCACCAGGCCTCAAGCCCCAGCCAGACACCTATAACATCCCTACACGGCAGGCAATGCTTTATTAGAAATAGTAATAATGATGATGATGATGATGATGTACAGTACCTGCATTTTACTTGTGCCCACTTCAGTGTCTTCACTTACTTCAAGTTTAGGAGTCTAACCCCAATTGGAAAATCTGACATGTTTGCTTATGGTTGTCTTCTGAAGCACAACACCCTTAAATATTTTGGAACCACACAGTAATTAATATAACCATGTCTACCATGGCACACACTGGATCTTGGAGCTTTTCGAACTGATAATAGAGATACCAGTGAACTCTGCCATCCTGGACTCTTTGGGACCAGATTCCAGACTGCCCAGAATCCTGGTGTCATTCAAAATGTGTCAAGATCAAGCCCTCAGAAGCCTTTAGGAAAAGACAGGTAATACTGATACCATTGCCCAGAGGGTAATGGGATAGAAGGTGGTAAGGAGATCCCATGGCTTGAAGTTTACAACAATGATGTACAATGATGTACTGCACAACAAACCTAGAGTAGAGAGCAGATTAATATTACAGGCAACCAAGAAGTGAGTGACTCTGTTGACTCCATATGGAATTGGAGTAGACGGCTTGAACAAGGGTAGAGAGTAGCCCCCATTTTTGGTGAACATTTTTGGTAGTGTTGAAAAAAAGCCCCCAACACTTTGACATTTTTATGGCACTCCTTGCCAAACATTCACTAACAGCACAAACCTATAGATGTATACTCAGTTGTAAGTTCCACTGAGTTCAATAGGACTTACTCCCAGATAAGCGTGCATAGCCGCCTTCCCCAGCCAGGTGGTCTCCAAATGATTTGGACTACCAGTTCCTGACCTTTGGCTATGATGGCTGAAGCTTGTGGGAGAGGTGGGAGTTGAAGTCCAAAACACCTGGTGTCCACATGGCATATAAGATTGCAGCCTTATTGGTTTTAATCATCTCACTTTCAACTGCCGTCTCTTGGCCCCAGTCATATCATCCACGCAGCCAAATCAGATTGGTTGTGACAACTGACTTGACTTTAATTTCTGATGTTAATTTCTGATCATAATTTATTTATTTATTTATTATTAAATTTATTAATCGCCCATCTGGCTGGTCACCCAGCCACTCTGGGCGATGTACAACATACAATAAAAACAGTTTAAAACAATAAAATTCTACAATAAAAACATTTTCTAAAATACCCTAACCCACCCCAAATGCCTGCCTGAACAGCCACGTTTTTAATGCATGACGGAAGCTCATTAAAGAGGGGGCATGACGGAGTTCCCTACGGAGGGAGTTCCACAGAGTGGGGGCCACCACAGAAAAGGCCCTCTCCCTCGTCCCCACCAGTCTAGCTGTCCTGGCTGATGGGACAGAGGGAAGGCCATCTGAGGCTGATCTTGTTAAGCGGCCTGTGTGGTGCTGCTGGAGGCGCTCCTTAAGATAGGCTGGGCCGGAACCATATAGGGTTTTAAAGGTCAAAACCAACACCTTGAATTTGGCCCGGAAAACAACTGGTAACCAGTGCAACTCCTTCAGCACTGGAGTGATGTGATCTCGCCAGCGGCTGCCTTTAATCAGGCAAGCCGCCACTTTCTGTACCAGCTGCAGTTTCTGAACCACCTTCAAGGGTAACCCCACGTAGAGCGCATTACAGTAGTCTAAACGAGAGGAGACCAGGGCATGTACTACCGATGGGAGCAGATGGTCGGGAAGGAAGGGGCGCAGCCGCCGTATCAGATGGAGTTGATACAGCGCTGTCCGGCTCACAGCTGACACCTGAGCCTCCATGGACAGCTGGGAGTCCAAAATGACCCCCAGGCTGCAGACCTGGTCTTTCAAGGGTAGCTGTAGCCCATTCAACACCAGGTCAACATCCCCCAGCCTCCTCTTGTCTCCCACCAAAAGTACCTCGGTCTTGTCAGGGTTCAGCTTCAGCCTATTCCTCCCCATCCAGCCACTCACCATCTCCAGACATTTGGACAGGGATTCTACGGCCAACCGTGGTGAAGATTTAAACGAGAGGTAGAGCTGCGTGTCATCCGCGTATTGATGACACTGCACCCCAAACCTCCTGATGATAGCCCCCAGTGGCTTCACATAGATGTTAAATAGCATCGGGGAGAGGATAGAACCCTGTGGCACCCCACAAGTAAGTGGCCACGGGTCCAAAACCTCCTCTCCCAGTGCTACCCTCTGGTACCTGCCGGAGAGGAAGGACCGGAACCACCGCAATACGGTGTCCCCAATGCCCAACCCCTCCAGGCGGTTCAGGAGGATACCGTGGTCAACGGTATCAAAAGCCTCTGAGAGGTCGAGGAGAACAAGGAAGGAGCATTCACCCCTATCCAGAGCCCTCCTCATATCATCTACCAAGGCGACCAAGACCGTTTCTGTCCCATGCCCAGGCCTGAAGCCTGACTGAAATGGGTCTAGATAATCAGTTTCTTCCAAGTGTGCCTTCAACTGCACCGCCACCACCCGCTCAATCACCTTGCCCCAAAATGGCAGATTTGAGACTGGGCGAAAGTTGTTCAAAACTTGAGGATCCAAGGAGGGCTTCTTTAAGAGCGGTCTTATCACTGCCTCCTTGAGGGCTGATGGCATCACTCCCTCCTCAAGGGAGGCGTTCACCACCGCCTTGATCCCCTCACCCAGTCTCTCTCTGCAGCTCATAATGAGCCAAGATGGGCAAGGATCAAGTAAGCAGGTGGTCGGCCGTACCGATGAAAGCACCTTGTCCACTTCATCAGGAGGAAGAAGCTGGAACCGATCCCACAAAACCGGTTTGCCACAGGCCGCCTCTTGCTCACTAACTGTATCCACAGCATGCAGAGTAACACACCTAATCTGATCAATTTTATCTGCAAAGTGCCTTGCCAAGGCCTCACAGGAGGCCTTAGAATGCTCCAGTGGTTCCGGAGCCACAGAACCGACCAGGCTCCGGACCACTTGGAACAGCCTCCTGGGACAGCACTCTGCAGCCGCGATGGAGGCAGCATAATATTCCTTTTTTGCTGCCTTCACCGCCACGTGATAGGCTGAAGATACAGCTCTAGCCCATGTCTGATCATCTTTGGAGCGAGACTTCCGCCACCGGCGCTCTAGCCATCTCACCTCCTGTTTCAGAGCTCGTAACCGCGGATTGAACCATGGTGCAGTCTGAGCCCTGTTCAGGGGGAGAGGGCGTTTCGGAGCCACCTGATCTAATGCCCCAGTGATTGCGGCATTCCAGCCACCCACCAGGGTCTCGACCGAGTGGCCGTTGGCATGCCCCAGAGAATCCCCAAGCGCGTTCAGGAATCCATTTGGATCCATAAGACGCCTGGGGCGGACCATTTTAATGGGTCCTCCACCCCTGCGGAGGGGTTGTGGAACCGAGAAGTCCAACGTCACCAGATAGTGATCTGACCATGACAAGGGGGTGGTGGATATACCCCCGACTTCCAGATCACTCCCCACTTCTCCAGAAACAAACACAAGGTCTAGTGCATGACCGGCTACATGGGTGGGCCCAGTTAGAATATGGTGCAGCTCCCAGGAGGCCATGGTCTCCATGAAGTCCCGAGGTGCTCCTGTAAGGATGGCCTCCGAATGTACGTTGAAGTCCCCCAACACCAGTAAGTTAGGGGACTGTACACACACATCAGAGACCACCTCAAGCACCTCGGCCAGGGAGCCAGTCGTGCAGCGGGGTGGACAGTACACGAGCAGAATCCCCAGACTGCCCTTCGGGCCCAACCTCCAGTACATGCACTCAGCAACCTTGGTCTCCCGGAGAGGGGGTCTGGTGAAGACCAAGGACTCTCGGTAGATAACAGCCACTCCCCCTCCCCGATCCCCAGCCCTCGGCTGCTGTGCATACGAAAATCCAGCTGGACACATGGCTGCAAGGGTTGGAGCAGCAGCCTCGGCCAGCCAGGTCTCCGTAATACATGCCAGGTCTGCACCCTCATCCAGGATCATGTCATGGATGAGGGAGGTTTTCTGAGTAACAGACCTGGCATTGCAGAGCAGCAAACAAAGGTTAGAAGATGGGGTCACACCTCCCCTAGCCATCCTTTGGCTCTGGACAGGCCCGGAGCAGGGGACAGATACTACACATCTCTCCCTTGTTCCCCTTACCTGGCATGGCCTGCCCCTAGCGCTCCGCCAGCGCCTGCCGCCCAGCCTCGGTATCTTCTGGTCCCCAACACTCCCCCCACTGCCTCCATCAGGTGGACACATGCCCCCTCGCTCCCGCCTATCAGGCAGGCTACCCACCCCTAAAACCACAACAAAATCCCCCAGGAAAAAGAAAACACACACACACACACACACACACAAAACAATTAAAAATCCCCTTAAAAATAATGCCAGGCCGGAGTCCACAGGGGAGGCCAGGTGGTGGTGGTGGTGGTGGTGGCGGCAGCAACGGCGGCGGCAGCAGCTACCACCACCGCCGCAGGCCCAGCAGCAGCAGGCGCGCCTCTTCCCCGGTGATGGTGGTGGCCTCTCCTGCAGGCCCTGGCTCTCCCAGGCCACCTCAGCCAGCCAGCTTATGTAGCCCCTCCAGGGAGGGCAGGTGGAGCAGCACAGCTGGCTCGGTATCTGGGGGCCTGGTCCTGCAGGGACTGGCGGTCTGCCAGGCAGAAGTCTCCAGGGAAGGCCTGGTGGTGGTGGCAGCGGCGGCGGCGGCAGCGGCAGCAGCAGCAGGCCCAGCAGCAGCAGGCCCGCCTCTTCCCCGGTGGTGGTGGTGGCCTCTCCTGCAGGCCTTGGCATAATGTTACTATGATGGTGTTCCCATTCACTATATGATCCCTGGCTGGGTGCAATCATCTCTGTGACTAATTCAGGAAACCAGGTGAAACAATGGTACTGGACAGTACTGAAAAAAGATAAATATGTTCAGTCTAAGTGTGTATGTGTGTGTGTATGTGTGTGTGTAGGGGGGTGTGATTTTACCCTGTTTCAAAGAAACAGGAAATCAAAACTGGCAAATATTCAGTGCAGCCCTAATTAAGCTGTCACTACAACCTGAGTGAAATATTGTTAGTCTTTGAGTGGTGGGGAGGCAGTGTGAGGCAGCCAGTGCCAAATCTTCTTTGTTAGTCAGTTTAACTGTTGAGAGAAGGGGGCATGATGGTAAAGAACTCTGTCAAGTAAGTACAAATAAATATTGTCATTCACTCAAAAGCATTCCACACATGTGGATTGCAATATTAATGAAGGTTAATGGGGAGCAAAGAGAAGAAGTCCTTGATTGTCATTCACTAGATGTTTGCACTTATGGTTCATTTGAAATCACTGGAAAAGACAGAACATCTGAACATTTTCACTGGAGGTCACACTGATGGTGGCGTAGGTTGCAAACAGTAAATACTTTCGAGTTGCTGAATTATTGAATGTGCTTCTTGCATTGTTGTGGGGGGGGGTTATTGAACTAATGGGGGGGTCAAATAGTGGGTTACTGGGATCTCGTTAATTCCATGGTCTGAATTATATCTTTCTTTGCACTCCAACTGATAGCCAATCCCAATTGTTTTAACATAGTCTGCCAAGGAAACTTAGGATCATTCAGTTATGGCTTATGAAGGCCTTTGTTAGGGGCATGCTCAGAAAAAACATTGGTGTTAAAGAGAAGTCCAATTCAAACATCTTGCAACATTTGGTAATGTTTGTATGACTCTATCACATGGCGTGGTGTAGGTGAATCAACATTCGGGCAGGGTGATTGGGGACATTTCCATCCTCTTGCCTCAGTTTTGTGGTGATGGGATTCTTAAAATAGCAGAGTAGTTGAGTGGATGGATCTCTTAAAAACAAAACAAAAAAACACAAGAACAGTATAGGTAATGGAATAATTTGGCCATTCTTGTAGTGTCCAAGTTATCAAATATAGTTATGAAGTTCTCTGATAATTTCAACTAGGGATGGATGAATCTTTCATTTTTAGTTTCTCCCACATTCAACATCTTTTATCTCAAGATCTTTTCATCCTGATTATGATGAAGTGTGCGAATTTTCAATTTTGGTACATTTTTTAAATCAAGAAATGAAATTGTTACCCATCCCTACCTTTAACTTATAACCACAGCAGCATAGGAGATGTTTCCCACTGATGTGAACCCACACTGATGTGGGCTTCATGTGAATGATACAACCACATGGGGAGTGCCAATCATTTGGATCTTTTCCACCCAAGCATCTGGTCTGAGGTGTGAGTGACAGTCACGTGGGGAAGACTCATGCAATTGGCTTTGTCCATATGGTTGCATCATTCACACACACACACACACACACTGCAACCATAGATGATTGCACCAAGAGAAGCAGATCCCACGTTACTTAGCTTCACAGGAAGGAGGCCAAACTTTTCCTTCATGCCAAATAGATCAACAATCTGGTAGAATTCAATATATATGAGTGAGGATGCAACTGAACATGACGATGACGGCCTTAGCAGAAAGCTGGCAATGCTGTTGATGTTTCGGAATTATGCTGGTTTTCCAAAACAACCATTTTGTCTAATTGCACAGAAACATGAAGTTGTGGAAATGCTAAATCACTCAGAGGTGCTAAGAGACAAATATTTGCTGTAAAAGTATGCATAAAAAATCTGCTTCTGTCATTTAACTGTACTTTACCATATGGCCATAGGAAGGCACAAATCATTCCGTGAACTCAGGGCCCATTCCAATGTCTCTCAAAGTGAATGGGCCTCTTTCCATCCATTTTGGCATGATCTGAGTCATGCCCTTTTGTTACTTTCCTTTTTATATTTAAATTGGAAATGCTATCAGCACTTATTGAACTGAAGCTGATGCCAGATATCGGCCAAGCTTTCATTTTCATAATGGAAAGCCATTGTCTTAGGCCTATTTCAAAGACCTGTTAACACACCAGTGTCGAAAATGTCTGTCTGTAGCACCTGCTGATAATTACTGTACATCAGTAAATTAAAATGATATTGATTAGATAGTGATTACGCTTTAATCTACAGCTACTCGGTGCCATAAAAACTGTTCAAAGGATTAGTCTTTGCTAAGGCTTTGACAATAACATAAAAGGAAACATTTAAAAAATCTATCTCTTGAACATTTTTTCTTCTCTGTCCTCAACCCCAAAGAATACTGTTGCATGTTACATTTTTTGATTATTGATGTGATGTGCTATACTGGAGGAAGATAATAAACTTTATTAACTGTATAGCAAAGTCGTGAAGTTCAAGATCAATACGGTGGAAATTCTTATCAGGGAAGAATATGAAAATCTTATTTTCCTTTGCACTTAAAGGAATGGCATCAATAAATTATATGTAGCACACAATTGTTTGTGTTGAGAATAGTTCAACAGTAAAAATGACCTGTTCTCCTTAGTGAGATTAGATTTCAGCTTTCGCTTTTCCGTTGCTAATGTGGCTTTCTCCCATTTCAATGACTTTTAAGCTGTTGCAAAGGTGAGCTATTCCATTATCGAAAGTACTTATACTGGATCGTAAAGCAATTGCATTCTTTCAATCTAACATCTTGTATCTTCAATCTAAAGCACTGGTAACCTTCTTGCTGATCTCAAATGTTTTGTGCATGGTGCCATTTTTGCTCAGATTATAAGGTCTATTAGATTGAGTGACATATACAAGCACAAACCGCATGGGCAAAAACTGACGCTGGGTAGTGAGTCACTTCTGTTTCCAGCATTCCAGGTGCTATTTTTATACTTGTCAGAACATCAGCTATTTTATCAATAGCGTGGAAAGTGGACCTCATTTTTACTTATAGTGTTATCCTGCTTTTTGATCAAAGCAGGAACAGTTAGAAAAGTGGAAACACTCAGCATTCTGGGGCCTAGTAACCATGTGCTACAGGGGAAACATATCTGATCCTGATCCATGATACCCCCATGCATCTCCCTGGTAACATCTGGTAAAACAACACCTCTCCTCCCCTGCCCCCGCCTCACATAATAGAACATCTTTGCATTCAGAATTTCCATCTCTGTTAGAATTTATCTGCTACTTTTTTGAGAGAGGTAGAGAAGCTCTGAACATGATGACATCATGTCACGTGTTTATTTCACCAAATGTTACAGGTGCCACAAATTCTTACGCATTTAAACTTCTAGATTGGCTAGGGTTGAGTATAGAACATAGCAAGTAGCAAGTGAAAAAGAAGAAATGAATGCACCTATACAAATGAAACCTTCATGTATAAAACCAATGTGTGAACGGGGAGCAGAGCCCTTGTAGGGAGGCCTATTTTACAGAGGACAGTTCTCTGTTTTGAAGACCTTGCAGAGGACAGTCCTCTATTTGGAGGTTTCCTCTGTTTGAAGAGGTTTAAAGAAAAAGAACCATAAGAAAGGAGAGCAGAGGCCTTGATGTTGCCCATCAAGCGTTAGTGCCCAGAGCGGAGACTGAGCAGGCACACGGGTCACTTAGTCCTCTTCTCCGCTATGGTGAGATGTATGTATTGCTATTTAAATTATAATTATGATTGCTAAATTGTCACATATACATATAAATGTGCACCTGCCCATGTTATACAAAATGGTGTCCTCTTTTTCCCCTCTTTTTTTGGTGATGCAAAGTGGCCACCCTGCCAGCCATGTCTCAAACGTTGCATATCCAACTGGCCTTGCCCCTTATTTCTGTGCATTCAGCGAAATGTTTGAAAGTGGAGCCTATGAGTGTACAGTTCTAAATATGTAGGCTCTCCATACAATTGCTGAATGTACAGGTGGTGGTAAGGGCAGCAATGTGCCCAATACTGTGGGCACAGCTAGTGGCCTCGGTTAATCTCCCCTCCACACGTTAGATATAGCCCCCTGAACATGTTGGTGGTGTTCTGAGCAGCCGTAAAGAATTTTCATCATTTTGTTAGACTTCCTGTCTACAAATTCCACTTTTGCTGAATCAGGCCCAAAGTTTAAGGAGGTCCTAAATTTCTGGTCATGTCCTCCATATCAGTCTGGGTTTTAGCCTCGTTGTAGGTTCCCTTGTTTTACAGGCCCCTGTTTTGCCAAAGGGAGAGAAGTTCTTTCTTGGATTCAGAGCAATGACTACACAAGGGAGTAAGAGTCAAAAAATTCTTTATTGACTGTAGAAGGCAGAGTATTACAGCTAAGCATATGAAGTTATAAAGCAAAACTAAGCAAAATACCTTACTCCTCCATTCTGCTGTCAGGAGCCCCAGATAACAACAGCGTAGAGACTCCAGTCGGCTGATGCGCAGCACCTTAGGCTTATACGCAAGATTCACAGCTCTATTTTTTGTATAAGTCTATGGGGACATCCTGCCAATCGCCATTTGAAAAAATAATGGTGATTGGCATGGAGGCGAAGGGCTCCGGTTGATTCAGGTAAGCGGCCCTTGACTCTGTGGAATCCTCGTGGAGCGAAGCCGCTCCGCGAAGATTCCAGTGGGGGGAGGAACGGATCGCCTCCCCCCCCCCGTGGATTCCCCACTGGAACGGAACGGGAATCCGTACATCCCGAGTTGTAGCATGTCGCACTAGCTCCTCAATATACAAAGATCTTCTGGGGAATTTTCTGTACAGCCCTGTGCCACCACATAGCATCCTTGAACAAATGCTGGGGTTCCAAGGCCTGGCAGGGCCCACTTTCCCTAACACCTGCCTCTTTACTAGGCCAGGTGGACTCCTTTAAATATTCCTTTCCAGTTACAGTAAATGAGCAAGCAAGCCATCCATTTAATCCCCACCTGTACACCTCAATGCCAGGTCACTCATTGGTGGGATTAAAAGGATGGTATGGACAGTCAGTCGCTCATTCATCTCAGCCATGCAGTACCCTTCTCAGCTCTGGGCAGCATGAGAAAATACTTAATGTGGCTGGTACTGGGCTAGATGGAGCTGGCCCATCTATTGTACATTTCATGTGGTAGAAGGATGATTATAAACACAAATGCCTACAGCTACTCATCTTAACCACTGTCCCTGTTCTCTACCACTACTATAAGAGTAGTGCTGTCAACTGGATAAAAACTTTTAATCTGTAACCAGTCACTGATTTATGAATTAAGTTGTTGATTATATTTAAATGGATTTACATTTGCATATCTCAGTGAGGTGCCTTTTTTGGAGATCGTGAAGGAAGGGACCATTTCTCTTAAGCATAAGAAGAAAATGTTGTATAAATAAAAGCAGCGTTGGGAAGGGAACTATGCATGTACAGAGAGCCAGCATGTCTGAACCCCTCTAACAAGGTAGGGCATCTTTTTAATATTTGCTTTCTTATTGACAGTGAAATGGACAAAACGGAATATGGTATATTCCCCTTATGGTAACACACCAGAGCCAAAGTAACTTAAAGAAATATAGGCAGGCAAAATCTGGAGAAAGGTGGAGTACTTTTCAGCCCTGCTGAAAATGTTCACACACACACACAACACAGAATGGATAAATCTGTCAATCGCAGTCTTGCATAGATTGTCAAATTTTTAAGGTCAAGTTTGTTACTTCACCTTTCCACATACACTTTTTTAGAAAATAAATCCATACAGAAATCTGTATTTTGTGTATGTGTCCATTTCTTCTAATGTATACATTTTTGTGTGCATTTTCCCAAATATTTTACATTGCTATAATGCAGTTTTCTGTGCACTCTCCCTAAATATATGCATTTTCTGCACTCTGTCCCCTAATATGGGCATTTCTGTGTGCATTTTTCTCAAGAAAATTCCTTGAGAATTTTTGGATTCAGATGGTTCGCCCTAGGAGACTGATGGAATCCAATGGATTTCTGAATGCTCTTGGAGATTTTCCAGTGCAGAGAGCTAGTGATCCAGCTGAGGCCCTAGCCTCGCTGTGGAACAGTGAGATGTGGAGGGCCATCGACTTGATTGCACCTGAGTGCCTTCTCCGGCACTGTGGATCTGATTCTGCTCCCTGGTATACTGGGGAGCTGCAGTCAATGAAACAGGCTGGACATCGGCTAGAGCGCAAATGGCACAAGACTCGAAGTGAAGACGACCAAGCACTCTCTACAGTGCATAATCGTGCCCACTGCGTGGCAGTGCGGGCAGCAAAGAAGGTTTATTTTGCTGCCTCCATTGCATCCTCAAGTAGCCGTCCAGCGGAGCTCTTCCAGGTGGTCCAGTGGTTGTTAACATCTTCCCCAGTAAATGGGGCCCTGGCCCTGTCAAGGACCCTCTGTGACCTTTTTGCATTGCACTTTGAGGACAAAATCGCTTGTCTCCGCAGTGACCTTGATGCTGTTGTTAGTACAGTACCAGTCGAGGTGTCTGATGCCACCATCTGCCCAATTTTGTGTGATCAGTTCCAGTTAGGGATGGCGGAGAATTCCACCATGGACTCCAGCGAGGCCGGATTCTTTAGAATGGAGGCCCAAGTGGTCGTGGCGGCTCGGAGTGCCTTTTACCAGCTTTGGCTGGTTCTCCACCTATTGCCTCTCCTGGTCAGTGATAGCTTGACCACAGTGGTACAGGCATTAGTAACCTCAAAACTGGATTACTGCAATGCGCTGTATGTGGGGCTGCCCTTAAGGCTGGTCCAGAAGCTGGAGCCAGTGCAGAATGCAGCAGCTCGGCTGTTGTCGGGAGCTGCCCCTTTTCAGCGTGTAACTCCTTTGCTGAGGGAACTGTACTGGCTGCCTATTCGCTACCAGACCAGGTTTAAGGTTTTAGTACTAGTGTACAAAGCCCTAAACAACTTGGGACCAGGATACCTGAGAGAGTGCCTCCTTCCTTACCAACCTGCCCAGTCACTGAGATCATCAGAGGGCATTTTCCTGGTGGTTCCACATGGACCCATGGCCTGGTTGGAGTCCACCAGGAAAAGAGCCTTCAGTGTGGTGGCCCCCTTCCTGTGGAATTCCCTGCCTTTAGAGGTCAGGCAGGTGCCAACATTGTGTTCTTTCCGGTGCCTTCTGAAGATGTTGTTCTTCCAAGAGGCCTTCCCTGCATGACCAGCCGTGGTTTGTTAAATTCCGCTTTGTTGGGGTTTGTCTTTTTTTAAAATGTTTTAACTCTTTTAACCTGTTGTTTTATTATTTTATCATGTTGTTCACCGCTCCAGAATCGTCTGATGTGGAGCGGTATATAAGCATCATAAATAAATAAACAAACAAACAAACAAGACGAACTGCATTGCAATGCTGTATGCAACTCTGTCTCACTTCTCTTAAAGGCTCAAGAGGTGCAAACTGGGTAAATCTATAAAAATGGAGTGAATTTTACCCATCCCTAACACACACATACACACAGAGAGACTGAATACTTTGAGCTCAATCCTAACCCTAAGAATATAAAAGGTTTGTGTGCGGTGCCTAAGACTGCCTATTCTTTTTTGTCTACAGTATGTTGCTGTGCTGTGAATTATTTAAAACACACACACCGCATACACAAATGACATTTTTTATCTTAGCTCCTAAAGCATATTGGTGTGCTCTTTTGTGAGGGGAAATGTCTTCCAGCAGTGCATGCCAAGGCTGAGCCCTGGCACAGCTTAAGTGTTGCTCGATAGGGAAAAATGTTTTGTGTGACTAGGCCAAGGCCATCTGGGCTGCTTGCTCTTTCTAAGATTCTAGGAGAGGTTTTCCCTGTACTTGTTAATAAAACAGACATTTTGTCAGTAAGTGTACTCTATGGTAGGCAAAGTGCCCCTCTGTGATTGGCAAGTAAAATCATGTAACAAACTCCCTTGGCAGGGGTAAACATTCTTGATAGAGTTACTGCCGCAAATTCCAGGTTCAATGTTGTGTCTTGCGCTGCGAGGTGACTTAACTAGCATTTCAATGCTGACCTTCCCAAGGTATGAAAATCCCAGCTGTGTTTTATGACCTTAACACCCACCTTCATATAAAATACAATTAAATTCTGTCACCTTTGGAAGAATTTCAATTACTTTCAGGGGAGAAAAGGTGAAAGGTTGGTGTTCTTGGCTCCGTGTCCCCTGAAGAACAGAATGAAATGCTCTGCAGGCATCTGGAGTATTATATTGTTTAAAGAAAATTTACTGGCATTTTCATTTCACGTACTAGCATGCAACTGTATATTGCTGATATTTAGGTAGGAGGCCGGCACATTTTAAAAAGAATGTGCAAACATGTAATAAACTCCCTGGAATTATTATTTTGAACAAACTTGAGGCTGTTTTTTGTTGCAATGTTTACTGAACCAGAGGGGGGAACATGGTGAGTTACTGTACCTTTTCCCCCACAGAGGATGAAAATGCAAAATCGGGAGTTACTGCACCTTTTTTCACCTAGGGGATGAAGATGCAAAATTGGGAGTTAACTGCATGTCCCCCATCCCACAAGGATGAAAATGTAACAGTAGAATTGGGAATGCACATTCTGGGGTAAACTGCTAGAAGACCAGAGGACTTCATCTAAGTTGATTTTGGTGATGATGGCTCTGGATAGGGGATCTATGGTGAAAAGTGATGATGTGATCAGCCCATGTCAGTAGGGTGAGTCTTGATGCATCCGCTCTCCAAAAGAGGAAATGATTTCCCCAAAAGAGGGCACAGATTGGCATAAAATTTAGTCATGCTGTGTCAAATCCTGCCCCCTATTTTCAGGCACTTTTTCTCTCCCTGCAAAACAGGCATTGTTTTTTCTGCCTCTTTCTCAAGGAGGGAGAGAATTTCGGAGAATGTTCTCCTTAGGGCAGGATTTCCACATACCTTTTTTTAAGTGTAGGTGATTTTTGAGGGCTCTTATTTCTATTTTTTTTAAATACCCTCTGCACTTGCAGGAGCCCAGGACCCTTCTCCAGCCAGGAGTTCTTTGGAGAGGGAGAGGTCACACCGTCTCCCGTGAGTTCAGAAAGAACTGCCAGGCTGGAGAAGAGGCTTGGGTTCCTGCAAGTGCAGGGGGTGTTTTTTAAAAATTAAAAAATAGAAAGAAGACTGCCCCCCACCCCAGAATTATCTCTGCTTAAAATGGTATGTGGAAACTGCCCCCTCCCCCAAAAGAAAATTCTCCAAAATTCTCAACTCTCCCAGCCACTTTTGCCAGAGTTTTCATCCCCCCCATGCCAAAAATGGAAGAATATATATATTGGCACAGCACTAAAATGTATATACATATTGCGTTTTATATTATACATAAAAATTTAGAAACAATTACTATAATTTAAATGGAAATTCAATACATCTCACCATAGTCGGAAAATCTGTGGTCAGGTGGCCTGTGTGCCTTCAAATAGAAGGCTGCTCTTCGTAAAGCAGACACATGGCCACCCCACATATTAGTGTCTATATATCTCGGTGCACAGCAGTTATCTAGCAGGAACGAGGCTGGTGGAGAAGGACCAATCCATGCTACATAGCGTATGGGCTGTGCAGAAGCCCTGGGTTCAAGCCTTCATTTACCAAGAAACAGTTCCTATTTTCTTGTAAAAAGGTAAAGGTAAAAGTGTCCCCAACCAGTTGTGTCTGACTCTAGGGTGTGGTGCTGATCTCCATTTCTAAGCCGAAGAGCCAGTGCTGTCTGAAGACGCTTCTGTGGTCATATGGCTGGCATGACTGAACACCGAGGTGCATGGAACGCTGTTACCTTTCCCGCCGAAGCGGTACCTATTGATCTACTTGCAATTTCTTGCTTTCAAACTGCTAGGTTGGCAGGAGCCGGGACTGAAGACGGGAGCTCACTCCGTCACGCAGCACTCGGGTCTCGAACTGCTGTCCTGCCAACCTTCCGGTCTGCAGTTCAGCGTCTTAACCACTAAACCACCGCGGCCCCTATTTCTTGTACCTGTTGCTAATTAATCACTGCTGCTATTCTCTCCCCCGCCCCCATTCGGGGGATTCCGTGTTTAAATTGTATTAATGTGAGTACCTTGTCAGGTTGTCATTCTTCAGGGTTTAGCTCCCTTCCTAGGATTTCTAAAAGTTAAACATCTCAGTGGCAAATGGATGCATCTTATATCTAGTACACATCCACAGAAATGCATGTGCCTGTACACTAAAGGACTGTTGTTTCATCTCTGTGATCCCTGTGGGTGCAGATGAATCCTTGTTTTATGTATTTTAATTGTATTTTCATCCCGCCCTCCCTTCACGGTGCTCAAGACAATGTACATAGTCCTCCCCACTCACCACTTTAACCTCATAATAAACCTGTATGTTAAGCTAGGCTGAGAGATAGCAGTGGAACTCAGTGTTACTCACTGAGCACCAGGACTGAATGAGGAAGCAAACTTTCTTCTCTTTGGTCCTAGTCTGACATTCTAACATTATGCCACAGTATCTCTAGTTTGTTCTTAAAAGAAAAGTGTCTGATTTAAAACAAGGAGAACCTGTAAAACCTGTAAAAGTGTTGAGCTTCACAGAGATTAGGGACATTAAATCAACTCAGAGGCTCTCCCCCCACACCCCCTTCACTTAATTAGATGGGCACTTATATAATGCTAATGACTAGTTTTATCCCTGGAGATAACAGTATAGACTTCTTTATTTCTGGAGAATAAGGGTCACACTATATATTATGTAAAGCACACTTTTTAAAAAAGAAGCTCTGAATTGAACTATGATGTCTAGGGAGAAGGATTTAACCCTTTCCTCTCTGCCCTGTTTTCCCACCAAAAATCACAGCCAGCTGCTATTTCCTCATCCATGTGATATTTTTGTAATAAACTTTGCCTATAAACAGAAGGACACTTTTCTAGAGGCCTCAGAAACCTGGAGATAGTCCTGCCTCACCGGGCTCTCATTTTTCAGCAGGCCCTGTTCTTCTCCTAATGTATAATTTTGCCTCGTGCGCCTCGAAATGAAATGCAAAACCGCTAGGGATGTCAGAGAATTCTGCCACGGATCTCGGTGAGGCCGAATGCCAGTGCATTCAGCCACCCGAAATCTGTGGCGGAACGGCCTGCCACCCCCCCACCACCCCGCAGATCCCCCCGGGACGAGATTTACCTGGGGCGGATGTTCCGGGCGACGGCGGCAGCTGCGGTGGCGGCGGCTGGTCTTACGACCAGCTGCTGCCGCCACCATTTGCAGTCTTGTCGTTTTGGTGTTTGTTTGTTTTTACAGAGACGTGATAGGCTACGTAAAGACTTACGTAGCCTATCACATCCCAGTTAAAAAAAATGCATGTGCAAATGGCGGCGGCTACAGCCGCCGCCATTTGCGTTCCTTATTTTTCGCCGTCTTAGTCTACGTAAATATTTACATAGACTATTACGGCGAAAATAAAGGGGAACGCAAATAGCGTAGTGGGCGCTATTTGCGTCCCTTTTTGATTCGCCATTTTAGCCTACATAAATATTTTTATGTACGCCGTTTTTGTTTTTGTTTTTACTCAGAGCCCTCCGCGGCTGGAAATCTGGCTGCAGACGGCCCTGGCCTGGGCCTGGCCGGCTGCTCCACGGAGCCGCCACGGAGCAGAGCCAGCCGTCGAGGATTCCGGGGGGGAGGACCGGATCGCCTCCCCCCCATTGAGGATTCCGGGGGGAGGGATGGAATGGAATGCCTCCCCCGCACCATGAACAGAATCTGCGAAAAGGTAAGTCACTTTCGTACATCCCTAAAAACCGCAAACGGTTTGCTTGTTTCTTATCACCCCTCAGCAAGGCTGTGGTACTTGCCTGAATCCATCCTCTGTTCAAGTTAAGCATGAATGCAATTATCTTCAGATTTACACACACACACACTGCCCAGTTGTTTTGTTTTACAATGACAGGGTGTGTGTGTTTTCCTTGACATCTATCTTTAGACACCTGAGGTGAACTCCTTGCCTGCTGTTTTTATCCTGTTAGGCTAGACAAATGAGATCATATACCATGCAGTACACTGCAGGTAAAATTGCCACTATCTCTTGGTCAGCCTATCAAACAGGCTATGGTTCACATACCTTCCTATTTCCATAGAGATGAGACATGTTGTGATCATAAAGAAATGCAGAAAGTTCTGCTTTAGAAACAAAGTAATGGAAGTCGTAGCTCTGGTGACCACACTTATTAATTTGCATTGGGTTTTGTTTTGAGAATGTAATAGATATTTATACAGAAGAAACATGATTAATAACATGGTACCTATCTCCCTAAAACTTCTTCATTTTTTGTGAACTGAACTTGACACCCAATATTACTTCCACTCTTTGGGAGAGTTACTGAGCTACCTCCCAATTAATTTGCTTCACAAAATTATTTGTTTGTTGTTTGTTTAAATTCCTTACATACCGCCTTTCAGATCAATACACTAATCTCAAGGCAGTTTGTACATTAAAATCCTCATAAAACAGATAAAGCAAAAACACAAAATAAAGAACAACATCTGTAATTGAACACTGCCATCTGAAATCAGCAGTACAATATTTAAAAACCAGCAATGTCCATTTACTTTTCCATTTAAAAGCCTGGACAAACTCAAATGAATGAGGTAAAAGCAGATGTGAATAATCATGTTATTAAAGCCTGCTTAGCTACACACAAGGAGGGGGATAGTAGGGATGGGACAGAAATGTATTTGGTTCACATTTTAATGCAAAGGTACCCAATTTTACATTTTCAAACCAATACACGAACTGAAACCTAGTTATCATTCAACATTCACACTTTTCTGAATTTTGTAATGGAGTTCTCCAATCAAAAAGTGCATAAAAAACATGTGTTTGGGGAAAGTGCTTACAAAAATGTGTATATTTGTGAAAATAACATTAACGTTCATTACATGAGGACAATTGCTACCTAAAATTGCATTTATTAAGAGAAATGCATACAAAATGCATATGAAAGTTCATATGCATTTTGTATGCATAAAGTTCATGTGAACTTTAAAAAAAACAACTCCAAATTTCAGATGAACTAAACTTAAGGTTGGAAAAACAAGTGATGAGGCCACCACTAAGAAGGCTCTGGCTCTTGTCCCTGCCAGCCTGATGGACCTTACTGGCAGGTCTCCCTTTTCACTGTTAAGAGTTACAGGGCCATCAGCTTGAGGCCTGTCTCCTCACTAGCAACTGCTTTGTATATTATAATGTCATAGACCTGCCCTACCCATCCCACACATGCAAGAGACCAGGACTCCCCTGGGTCCAGCTTTCCCCCAATGTCTAGCTTCAGCAGAGTTAAATCTGCCTTTCAGATGTTGAACTGGGAGCCAGAAGATCTGAGTTCTAGTCCCCACTCAGCCATGGAAGCTCACTGGGTGACTTTGTGCCGGTCAGACTCTCAGCCCAACCTACCTCACAGGGTTGTTTCTGTGAGGATAAAATGGAGAGGAGGAGGATAATGTAAGCCACCTTGGGTTCCTCGCAAGAGGAAAAAAGTGGGATATAAATGCAGTACATAAATAAATAAAATAAGAATTTAGCACCAGTGGTCTGCTTTAAACCAAACTTTAATTACCCCCCATAAACAAATGCCATCGTACAAAACGAGAATACACAACTAGGCTTATTTGGCTAAATTCTTCACTTATACACTGAAGAGATCTGAAATGACTGTACCTATCAAAGAGATCTTGAAGTTAAGGTGGGACATCAACTCAGCATGCAGCATTAGTGACAAAGGCAAATTCTATGTTAGGGTTATTTGTCTGTGTATGTGTGTTTAAAGGGCTTTAAAATACAATGTCAAATACCCTAATGCTGGTATATAAATGTTGGCATGGTAGTGCCACATTTGGAATACTATCATCCAATACCTATCATCCACTGCAGAGCAGAAGAAGCTGTGCAGACGATGTTCACCTCCCCATCCTCCTGCCCTGCATATTTTGGGGTGCCTTATCACTAAAAGGTTAGATACCGCAGAGCTAGATAAGATATAAAAAAGCTGATCAATAGGATCAAGAAATTGGAGCATCTTCCTGATGAGGAAAACTGGGGGCTTTTAGTGAGTGGGGGATATTCTATTTATTTATTACATTTCTATACCACCCAATAGCCAAAGCTCTCTGGGTGGTTCACAATAATTAAAGCCATAAAATATTTCAAAAATTAAAGTTTAAAACTAATATATATATATATATATATATATATATATGTATGTATGTATGTATGTATATATAGTAACCAAATAGAACCTAGCTGCAGTGCAAAAATTTAAAATACAGTATCAGATTTAAAACAGAAACTGAAAAACTAAAATGCCTGGGGTGGGGGGGATTTTTTTTTTTTTTTAATCTTCACCTGGTGCCAAAAAGAGCACAGTGTAGGCACCAGGCGAGCCTTTCCTGGGAGTTCATTCCACAATCAGATACATCCCTGAAGGGCACCAGGGTGAGGAAAACTGACTTAGAGTGCAGTCCTAACAATTGTGCCCTTGATGATGGAAAGCCCTTGAACTCGGAGGTGTCTGATCATCTAATGAAGTTCAGGAGGAAGCGATCTTCGCCTCCCCATCCTCCTGCCCTGCATATTTCACTAGATGGGTTTTTTTTAGCAACTGTGCTTCAGAGGAAGAGGTGAAAAGGCTAAGGAGAGAGTACAATAGATGTTTATTCGATTTTGCAAGTGTGGGGAGAATTTTTTTCCCCCACCCTCTCTCAAAATGGAAGAACTCAGGGCCACTTAATGAAACTGATTGGCATTAGATCCAGGATAGTCCCCCCCCAAGTGCTTCTTCATACAATTCATAATAAACTTAAGGAACTGGCTGCCACAAAATGTGGTAATGGCCGTTGGCTAAAGGGGGATTCAACAAATTAGCAAAAGATAGACCTATCAACCGCTGTTAGCCATGATAACTCAATGGAACCTCAGAGGAAGCAATCCTA
Source organism: Heloderma suspectum (assembly GCF_057233095.1). NCBI lineage: Eukaryota > Metazoa > Chordata > Lepidosauria > Squamata > Helodermatidae > Heloderma > Heloderma suspectum. The sequence continues at coordinate 180,624,469 of NC_139461.1, forward strand.
TGCCCCCTAGACATTGTCTGAGGGGCCATAGGATACTGGAGATTCCCCCCTCCAAGGTCAAAGACAGCACTCCGACCTCAGAAGGGGGGTTAGAGATCAGACCCCCTTCCCCCACCCTTTGCAGCCAGTGTGGAAGGAACTCCTTGGCTATCCTCTGAGGTCAGAAAATCAACCTCACAGAGGGAGAAAGGGGGGCATTCTGGTGGGCAGGGGGGGGAGAACAGAAAGGCCGGGAGATGATTCATCCTGAGCCTCTTTCAGCCTCCTTCCCTCCCACTCTGAAGCGCCTTTGCTAGATGGGCTAAAAGGCCCATCTAGTGAAATATTCAGTACTAGAGGACAGGGAAGATTGCCACTGCTGCTTCTCTCACCCTGCATTGGATGAAGCCTCCAATTTGGGGGGCTTCCGATCATCAAGGCTGCGATTGATAGGATTGCGCAGCACACTAAGTCAGCTGCATGTCCAATGCTGCATGGGGATAGTGGGAATTTTAGTCCAAGGCATCTGGAGGGGACCAGGCTAGGGGAGGCTGCTTTAGCTTCAGAGGCAAAATGACCCTGTATTAGTTTCTGGTGAGCAAACGTAGGGCACTTACCTCGCATCTGAGATGCATCCAGCTGGTTAGAATGCTGGACCAGATGGGGCCTTTATTTTAATATAGCAACATTCTTGTGTTATTTTCAAATTGCCAGATGAAAACCACAGGGACATAGGAAGCTGCCTTATACTGAGTCAGATCCTAGGTCCATCTAGCCCACTGTTGTCAACACTGACTGGCAGCAGCTCTCCAGGTTTTCAGGCAGGATTTTTTCCTAGCCCTGCCTGGGGAAGCCAGGCATTGAGCCTGGGAGTTTCTGCATACAAAGCAAGTGCTCCACCACTGAGCTATGATCCACCAAATCAAGAATTTGCTTTTGACCAAGACAGAAATGTAATTGTTGCTGGAATTAAAATTAACATGTTTGAAACTTATTATATTAGCATATTCACATTAATAGAAATTCTGATGCTGACTTCCTTCTAAGCTTCTCGTCCAAATATATTTAGCAGAGAGTCAGATAGTATCTAAGCCACACTGTGCCAAATTGATGGGAGGGAAAAGATAACCAACATAGTAATGTTACGATCTTCCTTTTCCATTCTCCAGTTCAGCACACACCTGGGTGGGAGGTGGAAGAGTCTAAGGGAATGGGGAAGTAGTGCTTAATGGTGCAATGCTGAATGGAGTAGTGATGCAAGACTGATGAACATGTTTGGAAAGGCTAAAAACCAGAAGGGATCAGGCAATTATAATCACAGTGACCTTACAAATGTGACATGGGAGTTGAAGATTAAAAATGGAAGTGATGAGGCATGGCCGTTAGCAAAGGTAAGCTAAATATGCATGTTTTCTCTTTTTAAATTTAATGCATAGGATGAAAGAGGCCATTTTAAACCAAGCATCTTTGTAGCCCTTATAAACCAGCTGCTTGGGAATTTGGAATTGGAAGAGGCCAGGAGTGGTGAGAAATCAGTGGTGCCAGGGGGGTGGAGGGGTGCAAGAGAAGGAAAGCACTCCTCCAGCCAGGTAGCTCACCCCTGCCCCATTGCTGAGTAATTGTGGTTACTTGAAGGAATCACCCTACCACATACTTAGAGTCCATTTCGTTATTATCATACATCCATATAAATAAAGAACTGTTCTGGGTCACTTCTGTTTGCTGGTTAGAAAGCTGAGGTAAGGAATAGAATGTTTAACTCCATCAAAATCAGTAGAGCTGCAGAGAAAGTATGTTGAAGATGGGAGCATTAATGTGAAACATCCTGTTTGGCTTTCAGAAATCTAACATGTAGGACAAAACTGCCCCACAAAATGAACGTCTCCCTTTTTCTGTCCGTCCCCCCCCCCCCCCGCACCATCTCCTTTTTTGGATTTGCACATCCAATTTGGATTTTGCACATGACTTACTGGATATTTGGGAGAGTGAAGATGGCCTTTTCTAGGAAGATAAGTAAGTAAGGGCACAATCCTATGCATGTTTAGACAAAAAAAAGTTCTACAACTCCCAGCATGCCCTAGCCAGCCATGTTGGCAATTAAGAACATAAGAAGAGCTGTGTTGAACCTGACCAAAGACCTATCTAGTCTAAAGGTGTATGAGAAATCCAGTTCAGTTCATTGTTTTTTATCAGAATTTATCCAGTTTGTACTTCCCAAACCTGAATGTAATCTGCATTTGAAGTCCATACATTTCTGAGCTCATGATGCAATTGCAGAACAAGAAAAAAATTGCTTGAAAAATGTGTACATTTGAAAAATGCACATAAAAATGCATTTGAAAAGTGTGCAAAAACTAGTGCTGTGCCAATCCTGCCCCTATTTCCGGGAATGTTTTCTTTCCCTGAAGAAGTGCTATTGTTTTATCTGCCTCCTTCGCAGGGAGGGGGAGAATTTCAGAGAATTTTCTCCTTAAGGAGGGGGACAGGTTTTCCACATAATTTTTTAAGTTTGAGAGGCGGCTGAAAATTCTTCCATTTTATTTTATTTTATTTTATTTCTTTTTACTTGAAAAACACCCCCAGCACAAGACCCTTTACAGAGAGGCTTCTCCACCTGAATAGCACAACTTGAAATCCCATGAGACCATGTGACCTTGCCCTCCCCAATAAGCATTCAGGAAGAATTCCTAGGGGTGCACGAAAGTCACTTACCTGATCTCGCAGCTTGCTTCGCGGTGGGGGGGAGGCGCTTCGCTGCTCCCCCCGAAGTTCAGGCCGGGGGGGGAGGCTTCCCTCCTCGCCCGGCCGAAATTCAGGCTGGGGGGGAGGCTTCCTGCCTCGCCCGGCCGAAATTCAGGCCGGGGAGGAGGCGCCTCGCTTCGCCCGGCCGCGAAATAAAAAGTAAAAAAAAAAAAACGCCCCCGTGATAGGCTACGTGACGATTAACGTAGCCTATCACGGCTAACTTTGCAAATCTAGCCGTGATAGGCTACGTTAATCGTCACGTAGCCTATCACGGGGGCGTGTTTTTTTTTTTTACTTTTCTTGGAATGGCGGCAGCGGCAGCCGGTCAGAAGACCAGCTGCCGCCCCTGCCCCTGTCGAAGCCCTGCCGAACCGCCGCTGCGACCCGCCACCGGGAGCGACATTCGGGAAAGGTAAGTCCCATCCCAGGGGGGGTGCGGGGTACGGGGGGGTGCGGAGAATTTCTCCCCGAAACTACTTCGGGGGGCCGAATACATTGGCACTCGGCCCCCCGAAGTTTCAGGGAGAAATTCTCCCCCATCCCTAAGAATTCCAGGCTGCAGAAGCTTTGCAAAGAGTCTTGGTCTGTTTCAACCAAGAACAAATGGGACTTTTGGAGCTTTGGAAAAATTCTTATCTTGCTTGCTCTATGTTGCTACAAGGGAGAAGACATTTTTTCTAAAGCTCTAAAAGCCCTGTTTGTTCTTGCTTTGTGGGGCTTTTGCAGCCCTGGAGCCCTTCCTGAATGCCTATAGGAGAGGGTGAGGTCATGTGGTCTCCTAAGAGTTCAGAAAGAGCAGCTGGGCTGGAGAAGCTTCTCTCTAAACAGTCCTGGGCATCTACAAGTTTTTAAAGTAAAAAAAGAAAGAAGATTCTCCTCCACCACCTACTACACTTAAAAAAGGTAAGTGGAAATCCTTTCCTCTTCCCCAAAGAGAAAATGACTCAAAATTCTCGCCGCACCAGCCTCTTTCACCAGCATTTTTGTTTCAACCCCCACCCCATGCTGAAAATGGAAGAAGCACAATTTGCAGCACAGTACTAGCACCATTTAATCGATGGGAGAACATGTGTACATTTCAAATATGTTCACAACTGTTGCATACATCTGTATGCACACATACACATACAAAAAACGTGCAATCTGATATGGACATGCTTTGAGGTGGAATTCAGAGAACCTTGATAAGCTCAAGTTTTACTGAATTGAACATCCCTAATCTAGTCCAGTGTTCTGTTCCCACAAGTGATTAACCAGATGCCTATGGGAAACCCACAAGGAGCATGTGAGCACAAGGTTGCCCATTCTGCTCATATTCCCCAGCAACTGGTACTCAGAGGCATAGTGTCTGTGATACTGGAGGTAATATACAGCTATCATGACTAGTAGCCAGCCATTGATAATCTTATCCTCAATTAATTTGTCTAATTCCCTTTTAAAGCAGTTCATGTTGGCAGCCCAGTTGTGTTTCCATTTTCATGGCCTGGCCCTCAGATTTGCAATTGTAGATGGGGTAGCAAAGAGCCATCATAGCAGACAGAGCACAGGAGCTCTGATGGGTGATGTATGCTTCACAGAGGATGTCAAACAGTGACCTGCATGCTGTTCCCAGAAGCCAAAAGAGATTGGCCTTTTTGTACTAAGCAGCAGCTTAGATGACAACGTAGCATGTACATAAGTCTGTCATGATTTATCCACTCATGCTTTCTTGCTTACTGACAGCTTTTATTTCTGGAGCTCATACATCATCTTCAACTGAGAGAAGGCAGGGCCTCTTCTAGGCCTGTCTCTGAGCATTGCTGTGCGAAGAACGTAGCCAACCATTCCATATTAATTGCAGGCTCATTAACTGATATTTGTTGACAAGCGTGATGTAACTTTGTGAAATTAAAAATACATGGGGGCTCACAGAAAACTTTACACCAAAAGACGGGTCTGAAAGTTTTAAGACAGCGGAATTAGTTTGCCTCATCTGTGGGCAGAATATATGGGACGGTCCCATGGTTGGCATGGAGACCATGAAATCCTGGGCTGCTCCAAACAAGGTGCCCTCAGCAGGAAGTTGACATCCCCCAGAACCAACATCCTGGGAGACCTCAACAGCACACCCAAGACCACCTCTGTCAGCTCAGGGAGGAAGACTGTTGAGTAACAGGGTGGGCGCTACACCAACAGAATCCCCAATCTGTCCCACTGGCCCAGCATAAAGTGCAGACACTCCTGACCAGTAGTCAGATGGACAGGAAGCCTGCACAGGGAGATGGAATTCTTATAGATTACAGCAACACCACCACCCCTCAAGTCTACCCTGCTGCTAAAATAAGTACCCTGGTGGGCACAGCTAGAAGTAGGGATGGCAGAGAATTCCGTCACGGATTCCAGTGAGGCCGGATTCTTTAGATTTCCCCGGAATCTGTGGTGGAACGACCTCCTGCCCCCTGCCCCCCCCCCCACGGAATCCCCCGGGATGGAACTTACCTGGAGCGGATGCGGCATCTCTGCCAGCGGCAGCAGCAGCAGCTGGTCTCCTGGCCAGCCGGGCTGCTGTGGCCGCCATTGCCGCCCTTGCAGCTGTGATAGGCTACGTAAGAATTTACGTAGCCTATCATGGCTAACCCCCCCCCAAAAGAAACACCCGCGTACGCAAATGACGGCAGCTACAGCGGCCGCCATTTGCGTTCCCTATCTTTCACCATTCTAGCCTACGTAAATATTTACGTAGGCAATTATGGCGAAAAAAAAGGGAACCACAAATAGCGTAGTGGGCGCTATTTCCGTTCTTTTTTTCCCCACCATTTTATCCTACGTAAATATTTACGTAGGCTTTTACGGCAAAAGAAAGAAAGAAATGCAAATAGCGCCCACTACGCTATTTGCGGTTCCCTTTTTTTTCCACCATAATTGCCTACGTAAATGTTTACGTAGGCTAGAACGGCGAAAAATAGGGAACGCAAATGGCGGCCACTGTAGCCACCGCCATTTGCGTTTGCCGTTGTTTTTGGGGGGGGGGGGCATGCCATGATAGGCTACGTAAATACTTACGTAGCTTATCACAGAAGCCTGGAAGGACACAAATGGCAGCCACTACAGTGGCCGCCATTTGCATCCGCACCAGCCCGTCCACGGCCGGAAGTCTGGCTGCAGACGGCCCTGGCCAGCTGCTCCGCAGAGCAGAGCCGCCACGGAGCACAGCCGGTCGGGCAGGATTCTGGGGGGGAGGACCGGATCACCTCCCCCCTCCTGTCGAGGATTCCAGGGGGAGGGACAGAGCGCCTCCCCCCCCCCAGCGGATGCCCAAACCGGAACCAGGTAAGTGTTTCGTACATCCCTAGCTAGAAGAGATGAACTCCTCACTGCTCACCCACCCAGGTCTCAATTATGCATGCCAGATCGGCCTTCTCATCCACTATTCATGAATGAGGGAGGTTATATTTTGAATCAATCTGGCATTTAAGAGCAGCATCCAGAGACCCAGGTGCTGGCAGATAGGGCAACCACCAAGCCTGCTGGTGAAGGAAGGGTCAGGACACAGCACAGCTGTTAATTCTCTGGCCATGTTCCCTTAACCTGGCTAGCCCTCCACCCAATGCTGTATGTCCCTCTACCCATAACCACACTAATTGGGGCCTCCTCGGGTTCCCCCACTTGGCCCCATCTCCTCTCTCCCAGGCACATGACTAGATTTTAAGGGAGACCCCCCACACACACACATACACACACACACACACAAACCACAAACCACAAAAGCCAATCAACCTGATATTAGAGAGGGGTGGCCCTTGCTCTTGTGTCCCCCCTAAAGCAGCTCCCCACAAAGGGGTCACCCCCTTTGGCATCTCCCTTTTCAACATTGCCACTGGGGCACTGCCACCTTGTGTCAGGGTTTGGCAGAAGAGTCTTCCCAGGAGACAAGCATGGCTGGCTCAAATTTGAAAGCAATCAGCCTGGGAGATTTCTTTCTTTCTTTCTTTCTTTCTTTCTTTCTTTCTTTCTTTCTTTCTTTCACTCCAGCCAGGGGGGTAACTTCTAGTGGAGGAAAATGGCTACACAAGCAAGTTAGGAGGGATGGTAAATAAATATTAGTTTCTACCCACATCAACATAGTAAGAGCTGCCCTGCATGCAGGTGAGAAAGAGAAGAGGAACTTGCATACAGCCTGCTTGTGTTCCATCTGTTGTTTACACAGCCTCTGTAAAAGCAACTTCAATACAACAATGGGGAGCAATAAGCCAGAAGTATCAAAAGCAGTCATATTAGCTAGGGTGTGTGACTGATAGTGCCTGTGAAGAAGGATTTGCCTTCTTAGAGGCAGTGAAGGAGACAGATGGCATGGTGGTCATGACCTCATGTAAGTACTAGCCAATGTCAGAAAATACAATGGGCCACCTCATAATTGCTGTATACGAATATGTGGTGCAGCCACGCTTCAGATGCTATGGACAGTTCTGGTCAAAACATCTCAAAAAGGATATTGTAGAACTCAAGAAGGCACATGAAAAGGAAACCAAAATTATCAATAGGCTGGAGCACTTCCCCTCTGAGTTAATGCTACAATGATTGGGGCTTTACGGGGGGGGGGGACGATGAAGAGGGGATGTTGGTGATGTTTATAAAATGAGTCATCATGTCATTGCCCCTGTCAGAGGAATCCTCCTCCTCTGAGGACCTCTCGCTCCCAGAGATGGATGACACCAAGAAGCCACCCAAGGCAGGAGACCTGGGGGAGCCTGGGCCCTCAAGGGAGATGATTGTGGGCCTGTCCCTACAGGAGGAGAAGAGTTCCACCTCTGAGGCAGAGGCTGAAAAACCACCTAGCACTCAAAAACATTGTTGCCTCAAGAGGCAGGCCAGTAGGGCTCCACTGAGGAGAAGTGTTCTATTAGAAAGAAGGACTCCTTGGGAGCAAGGCCTGTGATGAATTGCAGTTGAGCCCTGTGTGGGGCACAGGAAGCTCTGGCAATATAAGCCCACAGTATCAGTCTAGCCATTGCTGGAAGCAACATCTTATTTGCAGCGCCTGTATCTTGTACCATGGTGTCGATTTGTGGTTGGATCTCTATCTTATTGGTCTTTGGACTTGTCTCATGCTGTCTTTTGGACTCTGAATTTACTTGGGTGATACCCTGTGCATTTGACCTTGGCTTCTCTCTGGAAAAATCTATGTTTGCCTGGTAAAACTGTGCTTCACTTTTGCTTACTTGACTTCTCTATTGTAATCAACTCTGTGTTTGCATAGCAAAAACCTGAACCTAGTTGGAACAGGACACATGGTGTAGAGCAGGGCTGGGAGCCCCTGGGCCCACTGCCTGAATTTGGCCTGCCATTTTCCATGTCTGGCCCCTGCAGTAACACTCAGAGAAGGGAGAGGGGTTGGGAGAGTGGCTCCCAACTTTGTCACCACCTCATAGCCTGCTGTTTGAGGTGGCAATTCAGTGAGCTTCATTGGTGAGGGGGAAGTGAAGCTGGCTGCTGACTGAGCCCCCTCTAAGGAACACACATTGAGGTGGTGGTTCCACCAGCTTTGCTATATAAAAGGAAAACCCACTGTGGGTCCCTTAATTGCACAGTAAGTCTAGCTGCACTATATAAATGGCAGAAGTACATGCTACTGAGCCAGACACTGTTTCAGCCGTGTCTTGCTCTTGCATTCATGTTTCACATGGATACCCAACACTTATTTTTTTTAACTGATCTCCACTTTTTGCTGTTTATGCATTCATCTTTCCTCTTAAGTTTAAAAATGGAAATGGTTTTTTACAAGTACAAAACTGACATAGGGATTTGTGTACACCTTGGGGGAGAAATGATGGGCATCAGCTAATCTGCATTGTTCAGTCCTATAGCCACAAATTTGGAGATTTTATTTTTTATTTTTAAGATGATGACCCTGGAGAAAAATGATATATTTGGAGATGATGACCCTGGAGAAAAATGATATATTCAAATATATATTTGAATGCAGTAATACATTCCTTCCAAGTTGGCCCCACTGATCTAAAAATGTCTTTAAATTAAATCTCACTTGTTGCAATGCATAGAACTCACAAGTGTTTTAACTCTGTTTGGACTATGCCTGGAGTTTACCCCCAATTTGCTATCATTGTTGTTTCTATAGCGAATAAGCTTGCAAATTATTTAGTCCAGTCTCATGGACCTGACCACATGCTCCATTGCTGAAATTTTTTGCAAACAGCCATTCAAAGGGTAGATGTTGCCAAAGGCTCGGGTTTCTTGAGTTTTGCTTAGCAGTTTGGTTGCAGAACTAATGGCTTTCTTACTCCAGTGCCTGGCTGTCAGGTTTCAGATTTATTTAGTAAAAAATCTGATAGCAGTTCCCAGGGGATAGAGGTTGTCATGCCATATCATATTCTCAATCCACTTGTTCTCTGCCCTGTGAATCCTAATCAAGAAAGAAAAGTCAACTGCAGTAGCCTACTGGTTATGAGACTTTCCAGTCACATAAGCTTGACTGGCACTAGATTTATCATTTATGAAGGAGTAGAAAGGTGTGAGAAACAGCTGTTTAAGGGAACCATATAATCAAACAAAAATTAAACTATGTTGCCATGGAGCTTAGTGAAAAAGAAATTAGAGCCTCATTTGGAGCTTACTTGTTTGACTTCTGTGGATAAATGCTTCTTGAAAGAAGAAACATCTTGGATTATTTAGACTTGCTATGGAATTGAAGACTTACGAACTTCAGTTGATAACACAGCTATAACTCACAGGGCTGTATGTTGAAACACATTGAATTTGAGGTGATGTAGAAGTTCTGTATATGGCACATGATGCTACAATCACCAAGTAATAAACTCGTTTGTGTGAAGCAGCCTATAGTGATAACTGTTACTGGGCCAATTTTCTCACTGTCACATACTAACACCCTCCTAACTTTGAGCCAACAAGCTGGAGACTAGATGATGAGTATTTGTATAGAACCACTGGAACGTGTGTGAAAATCTTTCTCAAAGAGATGGGATCTCTATTCAGAGGTCGGAATTAAGATTGCTGGGAGAACTATCAACAACCTCCGATATGCAGACGATACCACCCTAATGGCAGAAAGCGAAGAGGATCTAAAGAGCCTCTTGTTGAGGGTGAAAGAGGAGAGTGCAAAAGCTGGTTTGAAACTCAACATTAAAAAAACGAAGATCATGGCATCTGGCCCCATCACTTCCTGGCATATAGAAGGGGAAGAAATGGAAGCAGTGACAGATTTTACTTTCTTGGGCTCCAAGATCACCGCAGACGGTGACTGTAGCCATGAAATTAAAAGACGCTTGCTCCTTGGGAGGAAAGCTATGGCCAACCTAGACAGCATAGTAAGAAGCAGAGACATCACCTTGCCGACAAAGGTCCGTCTAATCAAAGCTATGGTTTTCCCAGTAGTAATGTATGGCTGTGAGAGCTGGACTATAAGGAAGGCTGAGCGCCGAAGAATTGATGCTTTCGAACTGTGGTGCTGGAGAAGACTCTTACGAGTCCCCTGGACTGCAAGGAGGTCAAATCAGTCCATCCTAAAGGAAATCAACCCTGACTGCTCATTGGAAGGACAGATACTGAAGCTGAGGCTCCAATATTTTGGCCACTTAATGCGAAGAGAAAACTCTCTGGAAAAGACCCTGATGCTGGGAAAGACTGAAGGCAAAAGGAGAAGGGGACGGCAGAGGATGAGATGGCTAGATAGCATCACCGATGCAATGAATATGAACTTGAGCACGCTCCGGGAGAGAGTGCAGGACAGGAAGGCCTGGCGTGCTATGGTCCATGGGGTCACGAAGAGTCGGACATGACTGAACGACTGAACAACAACAACAACCTTTTCTCTCTCCCAGTTTGGCCTGACTTTTTTGGGATCAATTTGTGAAGGATGTGTGTGAATCAGCAAAATTCAAGCTCACTGAAGTTCTTCAAATTCTGTCTCAAAGCTCATGACGACTCGAGTCTGCATCACAATGCAAGCTTTGTTTTCTTCTTTCTTTCTGCACGAAAATCCATGCACATTTTCATTCATATTTTTTCCAAATGTCTGCATCAATTGTGCACATTTTTAGAATGTATGCATTTTTCTCCCATTGATTAAAGTGTACTTGTGCTCATTTTTCAAAAGTACACATTACTTCATGCACATTTTGCAAATGTATGCATGCTGTCAAATGCATTTTCGGGGGTCTGTGACTCTCATTGCAAGCTCAGAAATGTACAAACTTTACCTGCAGATTGTGTCAGAGTTAGGGATGTCAGAGAATTTCTCCATGAATCTCGGGGAGGCCGAATGCCAGCGCATTCGCCCCCCCAAAATTGGTGGAGAAACGGTCCGTCCCCCCGCCCCCCCTGGGACGGGACTTACCTTGTTCGAATGTCCCTGACGGCGGCGGCAGCTCCGGCGGCGGTTCGGTGGTGGTGCGGTGGCGGTAGCTGCGGCGGCCGGTCTTCTGACCGGCTGCCGCCGCCATTTCCAAGTAAAAACAAACAAACAAACGTGATAGGCTACGCAAAGATTTACATAGCCTATCACGGCTAGATTTTTAAAAAACACCGTGATAGGCTACGTAAATGTTTACATAGCCTATCACGGCTGACTTTGAAAAAAAAAAAAGAGCGTACGCAAATGGCGGCGCCCATGGGCGCTGCCATTTGCGTTCCTTATTTTGGCACGTGTAGTCTACGTAAACATTTACGGAGACTACAGTGAAAATAAGGGGAACGCTATTTGCGTTCCCCTTATTTTTGCCATAGTCTACATAGGGTTGGCGGAGAATTTCTCCCCGAAACTTCGGGGGGCTGAGCGCCAACGTGTTCGGCCCCCCGAACAAGTTTCGGGGAGAAATCCTCCGAACCCCCCCCGCCCCCCGCACCCCTCCCGGGACGGGACTTACCTTCGCCGAATGTCCCTCCCGGCGGCAGGTCTGGCCAGCGGTTCGGCGGGTGTTCGAGCGGGGCGGGAGCGGCAGCCGGACTTTCGACCGGCTGCCGCCGCCTCCATTGCAATCAAAGAAAAAAAAAAAACGCCCCCTGATAGGCTATGTGACGATTCACGTAGCCTATCACGGCTAGATTTGCAAAGTCAGCCGTGATAGGCTACGTCAATCGTCACGTAGCCTATCACGGGTGACTTTAAAAAAAAAAAAGTGTGTACGGATAATGGCGGCCCCCATAGGGAGCCGCCATTCCCGTTCCTTATTTGGTCGCTGTAGTCTACGTAAAGATTTACGTAGACTACGGCGAAAATAACGGCAACACTATTTGCGTTGCCCTTATTTTCGCCGTAGTCTACGTAAACATTTACGTAGACTACAGCGACTAAATAAGGAACGCGAATGGCGGCTCCCTATGGGGGCCGCCATTAGCGTACGCGCTTTTTTTTTTTAAGTCACCCGTGATAGGCTACGTGATGATTGACATAGCCTATCACGGCTGACTTTGCAGATCTAGCCATGATAGGCTACGTGAATCGTCACGTAGCCTATCAGGGGGCGTTTTTTGTTTTTTTTTTAACTTTTGCGTTCGCGGCCGGGCGAGGCGGGAAGCCTCCTCCCCGGCCTGAATTTCGGCCGGGGCGAGGCGGTAAGCCTCCCCCCCCGGCCTGAATTTCGGCCGGGCCAAGGCGGGAAGCCTCCCCCCCCGGCCTGAACTTCGTGGGGGGACCAGCGAAGTGCCTCCCCCCCACCGCAAACGTCCTTCGAGGACAGGTAAGGGACTTTCGTCCACCCCTAAGTCTACATAAATGTTTACATAGACTACACGTGCCAAAATAAGGAACGCAAATGGCAGCGCCCATGGGCGCCGCCATTTGCGTACGCACTTTTTTTTTTTTTTAAGTCAGCCGTGATAGGCTACGTAAACATTTACGTAGCCTATCACGGCTGACTGCAGGGACGCAAACGGCGGTGGCTACAGCCGCCGCCATTTGCGTCCCGGCAGGAGAAGAGGTTTCGTGGCCGGAGGGACGGGGCGCCTCCCCCCCAGCCAGAATTTCAGGGGGGAGGGATGGGGCACCTCCCCCCCGGCCAGAATTTCGGGGGGAGGGATGGACGCCTCCCCCCCACCGCAAAGCAAGCTTTGGGATCAGGTAAGGGACTTTCGTCCATCCCTAGTCCGAGTCCCTGTTTGGCCCAGAGGGTGTGAACTGGATAAAATCCTGATCAAAAGCTAACTGAAACACATTTCTCATACATCCCTACAACTAGACATCAGGCTCACTGACCACGAAATGTTGCTTAACAGCTGTTATCAAAGTCATCAAAGCCTTCAGCCAGTAATGTGAAGACCATAGAGACGGTGCTGCTGCCAGCCTGCCACCACATGCCTACACGTGCTGTTTGTTAAAACCCTGAATGGAGTCCAGGTTTTTTCTAATCCAGCAGGGAACCATTGCATACAAGAGGCAAACTGGGGTGCAAACATAAAAAAGAAAAAGAAGCAAAAATGGCAGGAAATGGGAAGTGTGAAAACAAAGTGGGGCAGACACATCCTCCTCAATTTCTCCCACTCACACAGGTTGCCAATTTAAAAATAAAACATGCATTTTGAAAAATAAAAGAATAAAAGTAGCATAGGGCCCCCTGCAAAGCAAAGCAACATATCTGTGCTTGCTGCTTCTTCCTTCTGGACAAGATCTGGATTCACAGTAGGACACATAAGCATGCACATTCTCATCTACTCTTTCTCTTCTGTCTGCTGCCCACTCAAAAAGTAAGAAGGACAAGGCTCAGTGTCCAGACCACATTGCTCTCTCCTATGTTCTGGCCTGAGTTGGCCAATAAAGTGAACCAAAGAAGGGCCAGTGTTTTTGAATGCCCTCCACAGATGCATGGGAATAGCTTTAAAAGATTATCATTGGCTACAAGCATTCTGCATGGACGCCCTATTCACAAAGTAAAAGCTAGGATTGGCTCAAGGAAATCAGATGGAAGATGACATGCCTGACCGTATGTCTCTGCCGAGTGCAGCATGACTCATAGGAGAATGTTCTAACCATGCACACCTACCATGTATGTGCACCAGCCTAGCCAGATCGTTGTGAGAAGAGAATGGGGGAGGGAGACCTAAGATGAAGCCAGTGGCAGCACACAACTAGAGCTGAGCAAGTAACTTGCTTAGGGGTGGGAGGGGTGTTTCTTTCTGACAGTGGATGGAGCCAGACAGGTAGGAAGGTGGTGCCATGCCCTTATGAAGTAATGGGCCACCTCTGGCTTAAAATCATGCTGATCCATCGTTCTGCTAGAATCAGCTACCCACATGGATTTTTTAAAATACTGCATTTATAATCATGACTATAATTGTTATCCAGTTCCCAAGCAGTTATATTTGGTTAGGGATATATACACACACACACACACACACACACTCGGGGCCAATGGGTATCTGCAGCAAAAGTTTGTAGTTTTGTATTAATTAGCATACAAGTCAGCTCCCAGTAGGCAGTTCGGCAGTGAATCAAGTTGCAGTAGGCAGTGAGCTATAAAAAGAGATGCTATTGCTTTCTTCTTTGTGTTTCACTCTGCAATATAAAGAAAAAAGGAATATCGTTAATAATTTCTAAGCAAATTTATTTATAGAGCAATCCTATGTCCCCTAGACAGCATCGGGGGGAGATAGGATGTTTTGGTTTCCCAACTCTGAGCTCGTAGACAGCGCTTTGAGCTCGCGGCTGGGAAACCGTGGTCCCCACCCCCTCCCCCTCATAGTCAGGGCAGAGAGAACCACAGCGGCTGCCCCTCCGTGCCTATCCATGCTTGTAACATGGAGCACAGACAGGGTGGAAAGGGAGCGTTCCTAGGGGAGGGGAGGAGACCACGGAAGCTGTTCTAGACAGCTTCCTATGTGGTCTCCAGCCCTGTTCCTCCCCCCCCCCCCAGCTGTGTTTAGATGCCTGAAATCAGGCATCTAAGGAAAACTGCACAGCAGCTGGAACATGGAGGGGATCTTCTCTGTTCTTCAGCTGCCCTGCATTGGATAAGTAGTCACCTCTGATTTCAGCAAGGTCAGAGGTGACTGTGTCCATCTCAATAGGATTGTGCCCTTATTTATTTACTTACTTACTTACTTACTTACTTACTTACTTACTTACACTGCTCCCCATCTAAAACAGATTCTCGAGCAGTGAACAGAAGGAGTATAATAGTAAAAAAAGATAGAAGATTAAAACACCATATAAAAATTATTCAAAATTTATTTAAGGTGAGATATTCTGTGCATGATGAATATGAACTTGAGCACGCTCCGGGAGAGAGCGGAGGACAGGAAGGCCTGGCGTGCTATGGTCCATGGGGTCACGAAGAGTCGGACACGACTTAACGACCGAACAACAACAACAATTCTGTGCATGAGCAAATCCTACACAGCTTGTTAAATGGGCTTAATCTATAGCTCTGAACGCCTTACAGCCACCCATATAATGAACTTCTGTAAGGCAATTGGCATTGCTCTCTCTCGCCTGCAAGACCCAGGTGAGTCATGGGCCTCTTTCTCATTTATTTATTTAACTAACTAACTAACTAACTAACCAACTAACCAACCAACTTCTATACTGCCTAATAGCCAAAGCTCTCTGGGCAGTTCACAAAAATTAAAACCACAAAGTGCAGCATAAAACAATATAAAATATGAAAGCTTAAAACCACAATATAACAGTACAACCAGAATAAAACCTAGCAGCAATTCAGAGATTTGAAAAATAGATTTAAAACACTAGAGCTAGAAGACTAGGAAGCTAAAATGTTGGAAAAATAAAAAGGTCTTCTCCTGGTGCTGAAAGGAATACCAGGTGAAATTTAGGCACCAGGCGAAACTTTGTCGGGCGCTTATGCCACAGCTGGGGTGCCACAGCAGAAAAGGCCCTCTTCCTGGTAGCCACCTGCCTCACTTCCTTTGGTGGGGGCTCATGGAGAAAGGCACCTGAAGATGATCTTAGGGCCCAGGAAGGCACATATGGGAGGAGGAGATTCTTTGAATATTAATACCAGCACTTTGAGTCGGTCCCGGAAATAGACTGGCAGCCAGTGCAGCTGGAAAAGTACTGGCACAATGTGATCTCATTGGCCAGTCCCTTTTAATAATCTCACTGCCCTGTTTTGGACCAGCTGAAGTTTCCAGACCATTTTCAAAGGCAGCCCCACATATAACTCACTGCAGTAATCCAAACAGGAGGTTATTGTAGTATGGATAACTGTAGCTAGGCTATCTCTGTCCATCTCTCTCATGCCGTTCATGTCCCAGTTGGGGTGCAAGCAATGGGGGAAAGGACTCAGCCATGGCTTGCAGGACCTGTTCCTGCAAGCCCCAGCTGGGTTGTGCAGGGGAATCCCCATGTTATCTCTGATGGGAGATAACAAAGGGATTCCCCTTCATGCTATTCACCCTCCAATCGGAGATATTCCTCTTCCGAGCCTCCTACCCATCTCCAGGCCAGAGGTTGGGGAGGAGAGGGAGTGGGGCCTGTAGCGAATGTGCAACCTTCCACACCCCCCCCCCAGATCTATGAATATCAATTGCAAAGGAATATGAGGGTCCTATTTCACTCACGCATCTGGGAAGCCCACAAGCAGGACATCTGGCTGGCCACTAAAATGATCAGGGGGCTGGAGCATCTCCCCTATGAGAGAAGGTTACAACAGCTGGGATTGCTTAGCTTGGAAAAAAAGAGGCTAAAGGGAGACATGAATGAGGCATACAAAATTATGCATGGTGTGGAGAATGTGGACCAGAACACATTTTTCTCCCTCTCTCACAATACTAGAGCCTGGGGTCATCCCATGAAGCTGATTAGTGGGAGATTCAGGACAGATAAAAGGAAGGACTTCTTCACACAGTACATAGTTAAACTATGGAATTCACTTTCACAAGATGTAGTGATGGCCACCCATTTGGATGGCTTTAAAAGAGGACTGGACAAATTTCTGGAGGAAAGGATATCAATGGCTACTAATCCTGATGGCTATATTCTACCTCCATTATCAGGAGCAGTAAGCCTATGTACACTAGTTGCTGGTGAAGATGGGCAGGAGGGGTCTGTTGCACTCATCTGCTTGTGGGTTGTGGGCAGCTGGTTGGCCACTGTGTGAACAGAATGCTGGACTAGGTGGACCATTGGCTTGCACCAGTTGCTGGGGAACATGGGTGGGAGGGTGCTGCTGCACTCATGCCCGGCTTGTGGGTTCCTGGTCAACAGCTTGTTGGCCACTGTAAGAACAGAATGCTGGACTAGGTGGACTCTTGGTCTGATCCAGCAGGGCTCTTCTTATATTCTTATCCAGCATGGTTCTTCTTTTGTTTGTATGTTCACTGTGGGAATTGAATTCTGAACTAGATAGGTCTTTGGTCTAATTCAGCATGACTATTCATATGTATTTACATTTTGTCTGCACATTTGCCTACCTCTCCTGAGCTGGTAGACCTGAGGCAATAACATCCCCAAGTATGGTATGTGGGCTGCATATTTATTTTATTGTACACTAATTCTTTCTCTCCGGGAGAGAGCGCAGGACAGGAAGGCCTGGCGTGCTATGGTCCATGGGGTCACGAAGAGTCGGACACGACTGAACGACTGAACAACAACAACAACAACAAATTCTTTCTCATATTCTGGAGTTTATTTGTCCAAAAGAAAGAAAAAGTTTGCCCATCCCTGGGACAAAATGTATGATGTTTTATGATTACTTCCTAGATGATACATGATCAGTCTTTGTTATCTAGCCATGGGGAATGATTAGCTTTCTAATTAATTATTTTCAATATAACTTCTGTGTTGAGACACAGCATGATTAATTTTAACTCATTGATTAATCAGCTGCAAGCAATGCATTTAATTGACTTAGAAACTTTATCTGATGGCCTTTTCATTTTTAGAGCTGAACCAACTATTTACAACAAAGTTCCAATCTCTCCAATTGTACTAAATCAATTAGCCTGACATCAAAGGATATGGTAGTCTTTGCTTTTGTTTCCAGAGTTACTAGACAAAACAAAACTCATTTCCTATTTCAATGGCTTAATGTAGATACATCAGCCAAACACAATGGATTGTGTCCATCCGCCTCAGGGTGATTTGGGTGGTCTCTGGAGCAGATGTGCAAGTGCAGGGGGTTCAAAGGGATAAGAGAAGAAGAGGAAATCCCACCCTGCAAGCAGCATGCTGTTCGATGGAGCCCAATGTGAAAGGGTCCCAATACCAAAACAAAGACTGCACTTGATGTTATAACATTAATGATGCAGTTGGTCAGGGGCCATCAATCAAAGCAGTTTGAGCAAATTCTCACTCAGATCATAATAAACACTTTCGAAAGCTTTGGCATTGTGAATAGGGATGGCCAGATGCCTCCTCACCCAGTTCTGGTCCCCCTAGCTGCTGATGCATATGGAATAGAGAGAGAAAACACACAGGGCACCCTTGCCCACTTCTCAGTGATTCGGTAAGTCTCAAAAATACCACCAAAAGAACTTCACAATTCTGCCTCCGAAAAGTGGAGGCCTCAACACAGTTCATGCTGTTGTCACTTACAGAAGCAGTGCAATAATAAATCAAAAATCTTTAGTAAAAAAGACAGAAGCTGTGCTACAACCCCTGCCAACAGTGAGCCCTATCTGTGAGAAACTGTTGAAGAATTTCTCCTCCCTTAGGAGAAATTCAGTGAAACTGTCCCCCCAATTTCTCTGCCCACAAAAAAGCTGGAGAATTTTGAGAGGCCATTTGTGCACAGATCTACTACATTTACATGATTTCTGAGTTTTTTGTGAACCCCTTATTGAAACTTTTACCATTTCCTTGAACGTCCTTGGATGTTTCACCTGAGCAAAATGTGAATCTAGAGCCTGACTCCGAACCTGAATCTGTGGAAATGTGCCGTGGATTGTTCCAACCAGTCCATGAACTGACAATGCAGACTTCAGACTGTAAATTGTCAGCCTGGTGTTCTGAAAATGGCTAAAACCTTCTGTTGGGGCATAGCAGCAGCATCTCTTTGCATCTTGCCCCAGAATGTCCATGTAGCGCAAGGGGTGGGCAACATGCGGTCCTCCAGATCTTTTGGCTTATAACTCCCAACAACCCTAGCCAGCAGAGCCAGTGGTGAGGGATCATGGGGCTTGCAGGCCAAAACATCTGGAGGGCCACAAGTTGCCCACCCCCATAGAGCTATGCACTTGCTGAATGCTTTGCGTTTGGTGTTACAAAAGAGACTAAAGAAGCAAACAGGAAGATGTGCAGCATTGCTCCAAGGGACAGCCAGTGTTGGGTGCTTTGAGCACTGTGCCAGGATACTATATTGACAATATTTTATCAATAATCAATTTCATCAATAATAAACCAATAATATGTAATCAAGCTGGTCTGGCAACCTCACATTTCCACTGAACTTACAAGACGTTCTGCCAAGCATAATGACTTCCTGTAACCTCCTGCTAAAATAAGATGTCCGTAATCAACCTCGGATGTCAGACTATATTTTAAGTTTGAACCCTAAGACCCACACTTGTCATACAAGTAAAGATTTTGTGTCTGTGAAGTCAGCATCAATTTATTTAAGAGAACAAAGGGGCAATAATAGGCTTTTCAAATACATTTTTTTAAAAGCACCTCTTCAGCCCCTGCCCCAGTGAAGTATTTATAGAACTGAAGGAACTTCTTTAGGGTAGCGTTTAGAGATTGTAAAGTTGACTATAGTTTCTTCCTGTTATTACTGTGCCACAGGCAAATGAGTACCAAGTAAGAATTAATCCCTGCCGAATTAAGCTATCTTTGCAGCAGTGAATGGTAGTAAATAAATATGGTCTGTATGCAGCTGACAGCAGTAGCACAGCGTAGCAGAAGATTAAGCTAGAAAACCAGCAACCTTGTTCTGGTGCTGAGATCTGCCCACCTTCTCCCCAGTGGTGACACTGCTCTGGTCAGATGTCAACTGCTTGCTCAGACTGCCTCTCAGGACTGCACCACCTTAGAATGCAGATAGGGATGTTCAGAGTGTGTAAAATCCTCTTTTGTCTGTGTTTCACAAATCGTTAGGTGCCTTTTGTTCCATCATCTACCCACAGACAGATGCAGATATTATTTTTTTCATCATGTGGAAAAATACGCAAATAATTACACGACAGGTTTCATAAGAATTTACACAATTTACCTTAATACATAGCGTTTAGCCTATTGTCTGCCATTCCATTCCACTTTTCCTCAGCAGAAACGTCCATATTTTCCTAGAAATAAATATGCATAAATTTCAGGAAGGTAAAAAAATCATCCAAAAGTCCATGGACTCCGTGCGGCCTGAGGGGGCCGCTCTGCTGCAGATTCCGCAGGTCAGATTGTTAGAAATCCAAGCTCATTTTAGTCCATCTCAATTTTCTCCAGCATCTCTAACAGGTTGGAGACCACATGGTGGAACATGACTGAATGTTCCACCATGTCAAAGATTCCCTTGATATCAAAGCCTACCATATCGGGGAGCAGAGTTCTCTCAGAGAGAAGAGTTCTAACTTTGCCCACTTCCTGTTGTGCTAGATTTGTGAAGCAGGTCCATGGGTCACATTCAACCCACCTGGGGTTCCCAATCTGGGCCACCCCAGATGTCCATGCCCCCACTCGCTTTCCTCAACTGCCAATAGTTTGGTGGTTTCCTGGCTTTGATGCAGTTTTTTCCCCTTTCTCAAAGATTGAAATGCCTCTTCTAAAGTTTAGTTACTGGGAGTAAGACCTTTAGACTAAAATATGCTCCTAGTTTTGGTAGTTTTGATATTTCGCCCCCACCCCTGTTACCTTTGATCCCATCTCAATTTGAATTCAGCCCTGCCCACCACTGGAATACACCATCCCAAGAAGTTTGCTGAAATTTGGCCCTTGGGTTGAAAGAGGTTCAACACTTCTGGTGTAAAGAATTATGTATGGGGAGTAGGGATGGGGGAGAATTTCTCCCCGAAACTTCAGGGGGCCGAGCGCCAACACATTCGTCCCCCCAAAATTGGCAGTGAAATTCTCCGCCCCCTGCCCCCCCCCCCGAGATGGGACTTACCTTTCACGAATGTCCCTCCGGGCGGCGGGTCCCAGCGGCGGTTTGTCGGGTCTTCGTCAGGGGCGGGGGCGGTAGCCAGTCTTCCGACCGGCTGCTGCCGCCACCATTACAAGAAAAGTTTTAAAAAAAAAACACCCCCGTGATAGGCTACGTAACGATTAACGTGGCCTATCACGGCTAGATTTGCAAAGTCAGCTGTGATAGGCTACGTTAATCGTTATGTAGCCTATCACGGGGGTGGGGGTTTTGGGGGTTTTTTTCGCGTCCGGGTAGACGGGGCACTTCTACCCAGCCTGACTTTCGCCGGCGAGGGATGGGGCGCCTTCCGCCTGGCCTGAATTTCGGCCGGGCGAGGCGGGAAGCCTCCCCCCCCTCGCATGAACTTCGGGGGGAGAAGCGAAGCGCCTCCCCCCCACCGCGAAAAAAGCTGCGGGACAAGGTAAGTCCCTTTCGTACATCCCTAATGGGAAGTAGAGCTGTGCACAGATGGCCTGTTGAAATTCTCCACCTTATTTGTGGCCAGAGAAATTTGGGAGACAATTTCACCAAATTTCTCCAGGGGCAGGACAAATTCTCATCAGTTTCTCACACGTAGGGCTCCCCATTGACAGGGCTTGCAGCCCATCTTATTTCATTTTTCCTAAGGGGTTTGGGAGTTGTCATGTTGCAACAGCATCAACTATGTTGGCAGGCTGGCCCCCATTTTGCATCCATCACAATGCAGGGGGGGCAGTGTTGTGTCAAGCTCCAGGGATGAGGTGGAGTTAATGCTTTGCCAAAGTCTGTCCTCCAATTTCCAGAAAGTTTTCTTTCCCTCATTCTCAGACAGTCTCAAGGCTAGGGATGTATGAAAGTCACTTACCTGTTCGCGGATTATGTTGATGGTGGGGGGGAGTAGGGATGTACGAAAGGCACTTACCTGGTCCTGCAGCTTGCTTCGCGGTGGGGGGGAGGTGCTTCCTTTCTCCCCCCGAAGTTCAGGCTGGGGGGGATGGCGCCCCGCCTCGCCTGGCCAAAATTCAGGCTGGGGAGAAGCGCCCCGTCTCCCCGGCCGCGAAATACAAAAGTGAAAAAAACACCCACCCACACACCCGTGATATGCTACGTAACGATTTACGTAGCCTATCACATGTTTTTTGGGGTTTTTTTACTTTATTTTGTAATGGCGGCGGTTGTAGCCGCCCCCCACGAACCGCCGACGGGACCCGCTGCCGAGAGGGACATTCGAGGGAGGTACGTCCCATCCCAGGGGGGCGGGGGGGCAGAGAATTTCACTGCCAATTTCGGGGGGATGAATGCGTTGGCATTTGGCCTCCCCGAGATTCGTGGAGAAATTCTCCGCCATCCCTAGGGGGAGGCATTCCATCCCTCCCCCCAGAATCTTTGCTGGGGGGGGGAGGTGCTCTGTGCCTCCCCCCCCGGAATCCTGGCCGGCTGACTCCGCTCCACAGGGATTCTGCAGAGCCGCCAGCCAGTTCTGCCAGCAGCTGGACATCCGGCCGCTGGCTAGCAGGGATGCAAATGGCGACGGCCATAGCCGCCACCCTTTGCGTCCCTACAGTCAGCCATGATATGACACATAAATGTATACGTAGCCTATCACTTCTGACTTAAAAAAAAATAAAAATGCGCGTACGCAAATGGCGGCGGCCACGGCCGCTACGCCATTTGCGTTCCCCTTATTTTTGCCGTCTTAGTCTACGTAAATCTTGACGTAGACTAAGACATGCCAAAATAAGGAACACAAATGGCGGCGGCCGTAGCCGCCGCCATTTGCATATGCGCGGGATTTTTTTAAAAAAATAGTCAGACGTGATAGGCTATGTAAAGATTTATGTAGCCTATCACTTTTTTTTTTTAAACCTAGCCATGATAGGCTACATAAATCTTTACGTAGCCTATCACATCTTTTTTTTTTTTTTAACTGGAAATGGCGGCGGCAGCAGCTGGTCAGAAGACTGGCCACCGCAGCCGCCGCCGAACCGCCGCCGGAACCACCTCTGGAGTCGCCACCGCCCAGAAGATCCGCCCCAGGTAAGCCTCGTCCCAGGGGGGCGGGGGGGACGGGCCGTTCCACCACCGATTTCGGGGGGCCGAATGCACTGGCATTCGGCCTCCCCGAGATCCGTGGCGGAATTCTCTGACATCCCTACTCAAGACAGTCTATAATTTATGTTGAATTTCTTTTGGTGGTGTTTTTCAGGTTACCTAATCACAGCTAGCTTCCCAGGCTGCCTACATGTCCTGATCTGAAAAAGCCCCAAGGGAGGAATTAGCTCATAGTGCCTTAATCTGGGCTTTCACTGAAGTGTGGGACGCTGAGGAGGCTACTAGGGATGTCAGAGAAATCCACTGTGGATTCAGATGAGGCCAGATTCTTTGGAATCCAGCCTCGGGAATCCTCAGCAGATCGGGACCACTTACCTCCACTCCAGGAGGACTGGAGGTAGAACGGCACACAGCGGCTTCTTGCCAGCCAGAGCCGTTTGTTTCCTCCCCGTCCCTGCCAATGGCCATGTCTTAAAAAAAAAAAAAAGGCAATCAGGAGGATGTACCCATAGACTTATACGCAAATAGAGTCATGAATCTTACGTATAAGTCTATGTGTCCATAGGCTTATACGCAAGATTCATGGCTCTATTTTGCGTATAAGTCTATGGGCACATGCAATCAGCAGGATGTGCCCATAGACTTATATGCAAAATAGAGCTGTGAATCTTGCATATAAGCCTATGGACACGTAGACGTATACGTAAGATTCATGACTCTATTTACGTATAAGTCTATGGGCACATCCTCCCGATCACCATTTTTTTTTTTTTTTAAGACATGGCAATCAGCGGGGACAGGGAGGCGGCGAACGGCTCTGGCTGGCAGGAGGGAAGGTAAGCACCCCCAAGCCAGATCACAACACACACACACACACACACACACGGAATCCGAGCAGAGCGGAACTGCTCTGGAGGATTCCGGAAGGGAGGAATGGATCGCCTCACCCTCCCCCCATGGATTCCCCACCGGAACAGTCAGTGGGGAATCCATACACCCCTAGAGGCTACAGGCTGCCAGATAGACGATTGTACGATGAAAGACAGGACAGTTGTGCTCACTCCTTAGCCACCTGCTAAGTAAGGTAAGCCCAAGAAACCCAAACCCAACCCTTGAGAATTTCTCCGAAATTTCTTCAGTATTGACTTTCTTTTTGAAAGCTATTTTTCTTCTATCAAATTGAATGAGAATGGTTGAAAAAAAATCCAGGACAAATTTTTGGCACAGCACTAAAGGGGAGCATTCAAAAATGGGCTCCCCATCTACAATGAGAAAGGGCTGGGTGGGTGGCAGGTGTACTCGAAAGGTTTCCACTGATGTTTCCAACACAGTGTAGGAATAAACAAGTCATAGCTGGAACAGAACCTGTAAATGAATTTCACAATGGGATTCCACATTAGCAGATCTTTTATATTATTTTCAGCAGAGATTCCTGAAGCACTAACTGATCCAAATCACTGAAGGGTTATTTACATTTCAGTTGGCTTTAGTCCAGGGAAACCCGCACAAATGATCTTATAGAGTGGGATAGTTACAACCTAACGTTCTGTTTGAGATCATCATGAATAGTCCCTGAGGGCACATTCAAATATCACTAGGCCACCTGCAACCTAGAAAGGCTTGCTTTTTTGACAGGCTTTGGACAGCACATTGAATAGCTACATGATTATTGGGAGAGGCTATGTATGTATGCTGCCTCACTGTGCCTCTGTTTAACATCTGCAGAGGAAGTTGTGAATTTTGTGTCCGGAGCTCACCCATAGTTTATGCAAATGTGTGCAGCGCATTTCATTTGGGTGTGCACCCAGGTGATTTTTTTTTTAAGCAAACATTTATTGAATACTCAGTCATAAAGGACATTGTTTTTATTCATCAAACAAGCTAAAGAAACTAAAACTTAACTATTTTTTTTTAAATTTACAACTAAACTCGACTTTAAAAATACAAACTTAAAACATGAGACATGTGAAGGATGGCTGGCCCTAAACCCAACAACCCTGCAAGGTAGGACAGGTCAAACTTGGCCACAAAAACCCAGTAGCCTTCCACCCTGACCAGTAGGCACTGAAATTATGCAGAACACACCAACTAAAAGTTGGAGAAAGTTTTTTGAGAGACAAGGAACAATGGGGAAGGGAAGGGGAGAGGTGGTAGGTTGTACAGAAAATTGCAAGCAAGATTACAAGTGCAGAAAAACTCAGAAATGCTGAGAGCATTTATACGCACCCCCAATAACAAAACAATAAAGCTAGCTAGTCTATCCTATACATACCAAAGTATGGGCCTTCCAGGATAGCCTTCAGACTGCAACATGCCCCAGAATCATCAGGGCAAAAGAAGATGGGCTGCCTCTTCCTCAGCCCCCCTATTTAAGGCCCAGCCCTAGCAACTCAAGCCAGAATTCGAATAGCCAATCAAAGCTCAGTCCCAGGACACACCACCCTCACCTCAGAAGGGGCAGGATCTTCCCACCAAACCCAGCTGTTCTCTCTTTCAATTGACATTAACATGGGCTGAGCCTGGCCTTGAGCTGCAGAGCCGAGAAACGGATAGATGACACCCAGCTCCAGGTGGTTGATTTGGACGCGACAGCCTGGCCTATTCCCGTGGCAGAAAGCAGGCCTTCATTCTTGACAAGACGCAGAAGACTGTTTTTGTTTGGGGTTGTTGGGGGGGGGGGGTTTGCAGCCACTTATATAGGTCAAAGAATTTTCTAGAATAGTCATCAGAGGGTGAGGGGAGGACCACTGGTAATGCAGCACAGTAGTGGAGACGCGTGCTGCGAGCGAAGGATACATCCTATACATTTCTGCAGTATCTATATTACGCAATTAGGTGCTTATTCCATAATACAGCAATCCATACTTTAAAACCAAGAGCGTATCATGCGATTGAATTAAAATGCAAAGCCACTTTTGGGGGGCCTGGGGAGACATTAGGGTCTGCCTGGGCATACCCTGTACGCGCACCCATGGTAGGTGCACCGCAACTTTTCTTTTAGAACAAGAGGGTTTGTTGCACCCCTATCATAATCCACCTCTTGCCACAGTGTCAAGCCACTTTTGAAGCCAGACCACATGTTCAAGTACATCAGTAGCCCTGTGTTCAGGTGTCCTGTTTCAGGATTTAATTAGGGGTGTACAAAACCCCGCTTACCTGGCTCCGCTGGAGTCCGCAGGTGGGGGGAGGTGATCCATTCCTCCCCCCGGAATCCTGCCCAGCTGCCTCCGCTCCGCAGCCAGTCCGTGGAGCCGCTGGCTGGGCCTACCCATAGCAGGGCCTCCAGCCGCTGCCACCGCCGCTTCATCCACTGCCGGAGCCGCTGCCAGAGCCGCAGCCAGGTAGGCTCTGTTTCGCGGGGCTTTCGCAGGGTGGTGGGGCAGGTTGCTCCGTTCTGCCACGGATTCCGGGGGGCTGAATTCACTGGAATTCGGCCTCCCTGGGATCCGTGGTGGAATTCTCTAACACCCCTAGATTTAATGAATAAGCAAGGTGGGAGATCAAGGACGAGCACACTAATCCTCCCCCCCTCCAGTGTCATTCTTGGTGCCCTCCTCATGTTGAGAGACAATTTCTGCAGTGGGGAGCTTTTTCTACCACTGCATGACTTAGAACCCTGATTTTTCCAGGATTCTTAATCTCCCCTCTTGTGTGTTCATTAAGCTCTGAAACAGAATGACTAATCTGTTTAGGGCTAATGAATGACTCATCACTTGATTACTCAAGTCATAGGGCATCTCTACACCAGCCTAAAATCCTGCAGTTAAAATGGGGTTTTCTGCTTCCATCTTAAATGCAGGATCACAAGGACTCCCTTGTTCCCCCCGCTTCCTTCCTTTCCCCCTCCTTCTCCCTGTATCTGAGTCTTCCATTAGACTGTCATTGATCTCACTCCTCTTGCTGTTTTTCCTCTCTTCACAGAGGCAGCTCCAGTGGAACACAGAGGGGTAATTTGGGCACACTGTGTCCCCAATGTAATTTTATTATTAGAAGCAGGGCAAATTTCTGTAGAAGCTCATGCATGGGTTTATAAGATAAATCTTTGGTTGAAGATTATTTTCTTTCCTGTGAGATTGGCCCCATTAACTTTAATTGATGCCTTTCAGACAAAATGCATAAGGACATTTAATGAGAAGTTACGAAATCTGGGATTCTCCTCTAATGCCCTTGTAGCTCTCGGATACGAAAAAGCCAAAGTTACTATCCATCAGCAAATTTGGGATATTGAATTGCAAAAGCTTTTAGATTTGGCCATACTATACCCTGATTTCAGGGACAATGGGAGGGCACTCTTGCCCACAAAGTATTTGTCAAATCTGATTATTCCCAAATTCAGAAAGGCTTTTACGTTGGCCAGATTCAATGTTTTGCCATCTGCACTCTTGGAAGGAAGATTTATGAGGGTCCCATATCAAGAACACTTATTCCCTTGTGAAGCGGGGGAAGTGGAGACAGTTGGACACATTTTGTTTTATTGTTCTTTTTATCGAGATCTTCGATGCACTTTTATTACCCCAATTTTACAACAAATCCCTGGCAGATCTGTATTATCTTATTTATCATATTTTTTATCTGATCAGAATCCCCATGTAACAGCAAAAGTGGCTAGCTTTTGTGCAGCTGCTATCACTTGCCAGAGGGTGTTGACAAAAGAATTTTATTTTAACATTGTAATAATTTTTTATATTGGGATTGTATGTTTATGATCATGTTGTTTTATGGTTATGTGGTCTAACAGCATGAGTTTTGTATGTTTGTTATTATTTATGCACTGGTCTTGGTCCGAAATAAAATATTCAAATAGGGAAATTTGATTGCTCATTATCTGTGATCTTTTTCAAAATGGAACAAAGGGCATTTAGTGCAGGAGACGCCCTGGAGATTCACGGCATCATGCAAAGAGCCCATGAAGTAGCAATCTTAATCACAGAATAAAAGCTCCATGTGAAGAAAGCCATAGTGATGCACAGAGCTAGATGAATGCACTGACTCCACTAGGGATGTCAGAGAAATCCACTGCGGATTCAAATGAGGCCAGATTCTTTGGAATCCGGGCTCAGGAATCTGCAGTGGATCAGGACTACTTACCTCTGCTCCAGGAGGACTGGAGGCAGAACGGCACTGTGCTGTTTCTTCCAGCAAGAGCCGTTTGCCTCCTCCCTGTCCCTGCCAATTGCCTTTAAAAAAAGTCTTTAAAAAGAAAAAAGGCGATCGGCAGGATGTACCCATAGACTTATACGCAAATAGTCACGAATCTTGCATATAAGTCTATGAGTCCATAGGCTTATATGCAAGATTCACCGCTCTATTTTGCGTATAAGTCTATAGGCACATGCAATCAGCAGGATGTGCCCATAGACTTATACGCAAAATAGACTGGTGAATCTAGGGGTGTACGAAACCCCGCTTGCCTGGCTCTGCCAGGTTCCGCTGGGGGGGAAGGCGCTCCGTCCCTCCCCCCAGAATCCTCGACGGGGGGGAGGCGATCCGGTCCTCCCCCATGGAATCCTCGAAAGCTGGCTGTGCTCCGCGGCGGCTCCGCAGAGCAGCTGGCCAGGCCCAGGCCAGGGCCGTCCGCAGCCAGATTTCTGGCCACGGAGGGCTCTGGGTAAGGGGGGGGGGAAATGCGTACGCAAATGGCGGCGGCTACAGCCGCCACCATTTGCGTACGCTTTTTTTTTTTACCCAGACGTTTTAGGCTACGTAAAAACTTACATAGCCTATCACGTCTGGGTATTAAAAAAAAAAAATGCATACGCAAATGGCGGCGGCTACGGCCGCCGCCATTTGCGTTCCTTATTTTTCTTTGTCTTCTTTTTTTTTAACAGAGACGTGATAGGCTACGTAAAAACTTACGTAGCCTATCACGTCTCTGTAAAAAGAAAAAAAAAAGACAAGACAAGACTGCAACTGGTGGCAGCAGCAGCCGGTCGGAAGACCAGCCGCCGCAGCCGCCGCCGCCCAGAACAGCTGCTCCAGGTAAGTCTCATCCCGGGGGGGATCCGCAGGGTGGCGGGGTAGTGGCAGGCCATTCTGCCACAGAGTTCGAGGGGCCAAATGCACTGGCATTCGGCCTCACCGAGATCCGTAGTGGAATTCTCTGACATCCCTAGGTGATTCTTGTGTATAAGCCTATGGACACATAGATGTATTCGCAAGATTCATGACTCTATTTGCATATAAGTCTATGAGCACATCCTCCCGATCACCTTAAAAAAAAAGAAAGACTTTTTTTAAGGCAATCAGCAGGGACAGGGAGGAGGCGAATGGCTCTGGCTGGCAGGAGGGAAGCTAAGCGCCCTCAAGCCAGTCCCCCCCCCCCGAATCCGAGTGGAGCGGAACCACTCTGGAGGATTCCGGGGCGGGAAGAACGGATTGCCTCCCCCCCATGGATTCCCCACCAGAACAGACGGTGGGGGATCTGTACACCCCTAGACTCCACTGGAGATAATGTTTTATTCATGGTGTTGGATTAGCAGTGATTGATTCACACATGCAAGTCACTACTTGGGGCTGTACACGTCAGCTGACAAACTTGCCCTCAGAGCCTTTTACAAAAACATTATGTATTTAGGGCGCAATCCTATGGGGATAGGCAGCCGCCTCCAAACTCGGAGGTGACCGCCTATCCAATGCAGGGCAGGAGAAGCACGGAGGGCATCGTCTTCTCTGTGCTTTAGCCACCCTGCATTTGCAGCTAGATAGCCAATTTCGGCTGTCTAGCCACTGGAAGGTGGAGTGGGGAAAGCGGGTGCCAGACAACACATAGGATGTGTCGTACCCGCATTTCCGCCTTCCCCACCCCGGAACACCCCCCAGAACGCCCCATTTTGGCCACTCTGCACCCCTCTTCCAAGTGTGGAGTGTGGGGCCATTCCTTGCTGCCTGCAAGGCAGCATGGCGGGGGGGAGGTCGGTTCTCCAGGAACTGACCTCGGAGTGCGGACTCCAAGGTCGGTTCTTGGAAACTGACATATCCTATGTAGGAGTGCTCGAAAGTCACTTACCTCGTCTCGCAGCTTGCTTCGCGATGGGGGGGAGGTGCTTCGCTTCTCCCCCCGAAATTCAGGCTGGGGGGGGAGGCGCCTCGCCTTGCCCGGCCACGAAATAAAAAGTAAAAAAAAAAACGCCCCCGTGATAGGCTACGTGACGATTTACGTAGCCTATCACAGCTAGATCTGCAAAGTCAGCTGTGATAGGCTACGTTAATCGTCACATAGCCTATCACGGGTGACTTAAAAAAAAAAAAGCGCGTACGCAAATGGCGGCCCCTATAGGGAGCCGCCATTCGTGTTCCTTATTTGGTCGCTATAGTCTATATAAATCTTTACGTAGACTACGGCGAAAATAATGGCAACGCAAATAGCGTTGCCCTTATTTTCGCCGTAGTCTACGTAATCTTTACGTAGACTAAAGCGACCAAATAAAGAACGCAAATGGCGGCTCCCTATGGGGGCCGCCATTAGCCGTACGCGCTTTTTTTTTTTCAAGTCACCCGTAATAGGCTACGTGACAATTTACGTAGCCTATCACGGCTGACTTTGCAAATCTAGCCGTGATAGGCTACGTTAATCGTCATGTAGCCTATCACGGGGGCGTGGGGTTTTTTTTACTTTTCTTGGAATGGTGGCGGCGGCAGCCAGTCAAAAGACCGGCTGCCGCCCCCGCCCCTGTCAAAGCCCTGCCGAACCGCCGCTGCGACCCGCCACCGGGAGCGACATTCGGGAAAGGTAAGTCCCATCCGGGGGGGGGTGCGGGGGCAGGGGGGAGAATTTCTTCCCGAAACTACTTCGGGGGGCCGAATACGTTGGCGAGAAATTCTCTGACACCCCTAATCCTATGGCCAAATAGCCACTGGCTAGCGGTCATAGGATTGCTTCCTTAATGTATTATTTATTTTATTATTAAAGCTATTTTAGGCTGCCTTCAGGGGTTAAAAAAACAAAACAAAACCCTCTCAAGGTGGTTTCATAGATAAAAATATAAATAAGGCCACTTCAAGTAATTAATAAAAGCAAATGCATATAATGAAATCCTGAAGGCCTCCCCTAGGGATGGCAGAGAATTCCACTACGGACCCCAATGAGGCCAGATTCAAGAGAATCTGGCCCCCCAGAGTCCATGGCAGAATGGAGCACTTGCCTCCGCCTCCCTGCGGAATCCTCTTCAGCCAGATCCTCTGACTCCGGAGCGCCAGCAATACAGCCACCATGCCGTATCGCTGGCTGAGGGGGATTGACTGTGGACGCAAATGGCATCCAGTAGGCCATTTGCAGCCATAAAGGTCTTAGTTTAAGTTAAATGCAGCCGTAAATGGCTGCCTTTATCTTAAAGTAAGACCTTTATGGCTGCAACTCGTGTAGTGGACTCCATTGGTATCTGCATTCAATCCCCCTCAGCCAGCAATATGGCATGGCGGCCGTATCGCTGGTGCTTCAGAGCCGGCCAGCGGCTCCGCAGAATCACAGTGGAGCGGAGCCGGCCGAAGAGGATTCCAGGAGGAGGAAAGGATCACCTCCCCTGAAGGGCGGATTCCCGGCTGGAACGACAGGTAGGGAATCTTCCCATCTCTAGCCTCCCCCACAAATGAAAGCAGCTTTGAGAGGTACTGATTTAGAATGGAAATGCAGCAGAGGGAGTGGATACCCTTTCCTTGTTTGCCGCTTCTCCATTCTAAATCTCCCACACACACACATCTCCACCGCCAAGCTGTTCTTTTCCCAACAGGTTTCCAAAGAATTGATTTGCATGGTTCCGCTTTCTTTTGGAACCTTATGGGAAGAAAGGGGCTTGGGAGAGTAGACCTGGAGTGAAGGCTTCATGGAGGATCTAAGTCTTTTCCTTGCCCCCTACCCCAAAAGCAGAAAAGGCCATGAAACTGTAGGTGGGCAGCTAACAGCCTTTACAGAAGTATGAGTCTGGCTGACTTTCTCGGGGATTATACAGCTCCATCCCCACCCCCTTGAGGCTGGACTTGCATATGGCGGTGGTATTTTATAAGCTTTGTTTGAGCAGCAGTTGGCGCCCAGGACATCTGAGGGAAATAACATTAAGATTTGTATTGCATCCAAGGATTATGAGCTAGGCATATTTATATTAAGAACCAGATGGTTACAATGCTTGGTGACACCTCTAGGTGGGACATCTGACTTTGCTTTGAATTTCATGTTAGGCAAAATTTAGTGGCATTCTAGAAAGACACAGGACTTGCAGTGAAATCTTGCTAATGTTACTAAAAATGTAAAATGTTCTATACTTCCCTTTAAGTTCCTCGGATGTTTTGACTGATCTGGAACTTCCATATTAATGTGAAATTTGCTGGCAGCATTGCACTGTGTAATGCTTACCAGTAGGGATGCTGGAGAAATTTGAGATGGACTAAAATGAGCTCGGATTTCTAAGAATCCAGCCTGCAGAATCCTC
This sequence comes from Heloderma suspectum, assembly GCF_057233095.1. Lineage (NCBI taxonomy): Eukaryota > Metazoa > Chordata > Lepidosauria > Squamata > Helodermatidae > Heloderma > Heloderma suspectum. The sequence goes on from NC_139461.1 coordinate 180,656,666, forward strand.
TGTGGAGTGACCCCCTCTGGCCGTGCGGCATCTAGGGATGTACGAAAGGGATTTACCTTGTCCCACAGCTTTTTTCGCGGTGGGAGGGAGGCGCTTCGCTTCTCTCCCCGAAGTTCATGCGAGGGGGGGGTGTCTTCCCGCCTTGCCCGGCTGAAATTCAGGCCGGGGAGAAGCGCCCCGTCTCCCCAGCTGCAAACTTCAAAAGAAAAGTAAAAAAAAAAAGAAAAGCCCCGTGATAGACTACGTAACGATTTACGTAGCCTATCACGGCTAGATCTGCAAAGTCAGCCGTGATAGGCTACATTAATCGTCACGTAGCCTATCACGGGTTACTTTGGAAAAAAAAAAGCACGTACCCAAATGGCGGACCCCATAGGGAGCCGCCATTCGCGTTCCTTATTTGGTCCCTGTAGTCTACGTAAAGATTTACGTAGACTACGGTGAAAATAAGGGCAACGCTATTTGCGTTGCACTTATTTTCGCCGTAGTCTACATAAATCTTTACGTAGACTACAGGGACCAAATAAGGAACGCGAATGGTGGCTCCCTATGGGGGCCGCCATTTGCGTACGCGCTTTTTTTTTTTTTTCAAAGTCACCCGTGATAGGCTACGTGACGATTAACGTAGCCTATCACGGCTGACTTTGCAAATCTAGCCATGATAGGCTACGTTAATCGTTACATAGCCTATCACAGGGGCGTTTGTTTGTTTTTTACTTTTCTTGTAATGGCGGTGGCAGCCGGTCGAAAGACCGGCTGCCGCCCCCGCCCCTGACGAAGACCTGCTGAACCGCCGCCGGGACCCGCCACCGGGAGCGACATTTGTAAAAGGTAAGTCCCATCCCGGGGGGGCGGGGGGGCAGGGGGGGGAGAATTTCTCCCCAAACCTTCAGAGGACCGAATGCATTAGCACTTGGCCCCCCGAAGTTTCGGGGAGAAATTCTCCCCCATCCCTAGTGGCGTCCGCGGACTTTCGGATTTTTTTACTTCCCTGAAATTTACACATATAAATTCATTGGAAAATACGTATGTTTCTCCTGAGGAAATATTGAATGGGATGGCGGACAATACACTAAATGTTACATACTAGGGTAAATTATGTAAATATTAATGTAAATACTTACGTAATCATTTGCGCATTTTTCTGCATGACAAAAAATACTAATCAATTCACATCCGTCTGTGAGCAGATGACAGAACAAAAGGCACCTGACAATCCAAGAAACACAGACAGAGTGGATTTTAAACAGTCCGTACATCCGTACTTACCAGTACTTCTCGCGATACTGCTGTTTCCTCTACATCACCTAGTGACTCTGTTTCTTCTGTAGGCAAGGATTAAAGGTGAGGTCCCCACTAGGATACCTCTCTTAGTGCCACCATGCTCCCTGCCACTCCTGATGGTTCATCATGATGATGATAAATATATTTTTCTTAATTAAAACTTAAAAAAAAAAACCTGGGAGGCTAGCATGCCGCAAAGTGAAGTCCTGGCCTCCAGTACCAACAATATTTCCAATAGTAACTCTGGGCCCTAGAGGCATTCTTAGAAAATAAAAATTAGGGGTGTATGGATTCCCCACCATCTGTTCCAGTGGGGAATCCATGGGGGGGAGGTGATCTGTTCCTCCCCCCCGGAATCCTGCCCAGCCAGCTCCACTCCACGGCCAAGCTGCGGAGTCGCTGGCCGACTCCGGCCGCTTGCAGCCGGACATCCGGCCGCTGGGCAGCCCTGCAGGGACGCAAATGGCGGCTGTCGTAGCCACCGCCATTTGCGTCCCTGTATTGAGCCATGATAGGCTACGTAAATACTTACATAGCTGATCATGGCAGGGGCAAAAAAAACCCAGCATATGCAAATGGCGGTAGCCACTGCCATTTGCGTATGCTGGGTTCCCCCCCCCCCCGCTGTGATAGGCTATGTAAATACGTAGCCTATCACGGCCTCCGCAGGGACTCAAATGGTGTCCCTGCATTAGCCATGATAGGCTACGTAAGTATTTACGTAGCCTATCACAGCTTGAAGTGGAGGAAGCGAATGGCGGCCACAGGATGGCCGCCATTCGCAAAGCAGCACAGACGGGAGCAGGTAAGTGCTCCATTTCACACGCCTGTTGTGGGGTGGGGACAGTGGGGACATCGTCCCGCATGCCTTTCATGGGGGGGGGGCGGGGGCTTCATTCCACAACAGATTTCGGGGGGCCGAATGCACTGGCATTCGGCCTTACTGAGATCTGTCATGGAATTCTCTGACATCCCTAGTAGTATTTCTGTGTATGGCTTTCTCTGAGTTTCATCAGTTTGCCTCATTAAAGAGTTGGATAAATGCATTCATGCCTCAAAGGAAAGAGGGCATATCACATCCAAAAATCAAAAATAGCTGAGTTGTTGCTGAGTGGACACCTTATCCATCCCATTTCACTTTCAGGGCCCATGAATACTAGGCCATGAAAGTGAGGGCGGGGGGATCAATGGCAAAAATCAGAAAACTGGGCAGGGGAGAGCTTAGCAAGACATGCAATGCTGGATGCAGTCTCTCTCTCTTTCATGCCCAACCTCCAGTCCCTTTTGTGATCCATCAGAGAAGTCGAAGTGCAAAAAAACTGCTTTTATTACGCAAATTACAGTCAGATCAGCAGTGCCTCAGGTTACAACTGCAATTCACAAATGGCAGCAAAGTTCTAAGTCTCCAGGCAGCTTTGCATAATACAGGACCACTTAGGCTACAAGCAACTCCCTGTGGTTAATGCCCTGTGTTAGATAGTTGCATTGAAAACTGGTGCCGGCTGTCTCTTCAACAACCTGAGTGGCTGGTTAAGCCCCTCCCCTAGGGTGGGTCTTTCCAGGGGGCCTTTCTTGTGCAGCCAGCCTTTTGGAATGTCTCATGAGTTGACATTGCTCCTCTCTCCTAGCCCGACAGCTCACCCTGGGATCTTGTATTTCTAACTCCTCCTCCTCCAGCTCTGGCATTCCCATGGTAGAGGGCCTTGGCTGGCATGGCACCTTTCCAAATGATTAGTTTGCAGCTGGACAACCTCCACACTGAGACTGTTAGTCTCATGAAATCTTGGTGCTTCAGCAAACTCTTCCATTGCCTCCCCCTCTGACTCCAAATCAGTTCCTAGGTCTTGGGGGGGGGGTCCTGGGGAGGTGCTGGGCCAAAACTCTACACACTCTCTCCCTTTTAAAGCTTAGCAACAAGTTCTGATGGCCTTCCTATTGGTAGCTACCTTTTTCTTTTTTTTTTACCAATAATGCTTCACTTGGAAATACACAACGTCGGGACTGAGCATTGTTCAAGAGGCATTATAAGGCATAGGGATGGTGTGGGCGCTCAGCTGAGTCTGGGAGTCCAACGGACTCTCCCCCTCTCATGCCTCTGGGTTGCATCCACTGAACTGCTGCCCCCGCTTGGTACTGCCTTGCTCGCTGAGCTGCTCACACCTACCCTGAGCCGTTTGCGAGCACCAGTCGTTCCCACGGTCACCATTTTAAGAAAAAAAAATATGGCGATTCAGGAACTTCCATAAATCTAAAATTGTGCACATAGCCATAAAGGACACATCTTTGCAATATTACAGGTGTAAATGGCCCGTTTACTGTTGGGCTGTCATAAGCAGGGGTGCTGCTGCTTGTGATATAATGGCCAACCGTTCTTGTTTTTAAAGCAAGGAGAAAAAAAAACACAGCCAGAACCACCCTGCCCCTTGATATTTTTTTTTTCCTCTTCCTCCCCTTCTCACTGCCCCATGCCCATTTTTTCCTATCTCAACTTTAATTTCTGCTATAAGATTTTGACCAGCACAATACTTACCTATCATCTGGAACTTAAAAGAAAACAAGGGGGTCCCTTGAGGGAAATTTATTTTATTTTCATCCTCACATGGATAACTCAGTTATAAATATTATTTTTTATAAACTTCCACAATGACTGACCAACACCTGTCTTCAATGTTATCTTGTATTCAGAAATTTTAGAGAAAGCCTTTTTTATGGGCCATCAACCAGAGTATATGGTACAGACTTGTTGATAAAACAGTATCACTGTCACGGTGAACCGTTCCCCATAAATTGTGAAAATATGTAATAAAGAAGACCTGCATGCTTTTCTTTCCTTTTTCTTTCCTTTCCACCCCCACCTTGACTAGAAATACAAAAAAGTATATAGACCTTTGGGGAACTAAATTAAATTTCTAGCACTGAACTGTCAAACTCAGAACAGGTATGAATCAAAATGTATATATTATAATGTTCACTCTTGTTTTATGGAGGTGTTTTATTTATGATTTATGGTTGAATGTGCAAATGGAATATTTTGGAAGCTGCTTTTTCCCTATTTGTCAGGTTTCAAAAATAAATATTGATTTTTCTTTTGTCTCACCATTTATGTTCAAATTAACAATTTTGGGGGTTTATTTTCTTTGTTGCTATAAACTTTTGGTTGGTTTCTCTTCCCTATCACAATGAAATCTTTTAAGTGCGGTTTGGGTTTTTGTTTTGTTTTTCTAAGAAAAAAAGTAAATCCCCTCAGGAAGTGTTAGACTGTGGTGAGCTCACTCAGCAGGCAAACAAACAAAATTATTCTACCCCATGAACACGAATGTTGCCGTACAAAATAATAGAAATTATGGGACTGACAATTGGAGAAAATTATTAGTGATGCACGGTCTCATCCAAAAGTTCGATGCAACATCATCATAGAATATTCTTCTTTCAACAAATCATTATTCTACATTTTCAGAGGTAGTCGATATTGGGCAGTATCCAATGTAGGGATGTACGAAAGTCACTTACCTTTTTTGCAGCTTTGATTCGCGGTGGGGGGGAGGTGCTCCGTCCCTCCCCCCGGAATCCTCCCTGGGCCAGCTCTGCTCCGCAGCGGCTCCGCAGAGCCGCTGGCCAGGGCCATCCGCAGCCGAAGTTTCCGCCACAGCCGGCTGCTGTGGCCGCCATTTGCGGCCGCAGCAGCCAGCCGAGAGACCAGCTGCCAGCGCCGGAGCTGCCGGAGCTGCCGCCGTCGCCGGAACATCCGCCCCAGTTAAGCTTCATCCCGGGGGGGATTCCATGGGGTGGCGGGGGGTGGGAGGCTGTTCTGCCACGGGTTTCGGGGGGCCAAATGCCAGTGCATTCAGCCTCACTGAAATCTCCACCATCCCTAATCCAATGCTGCCCGCACACCAGGAGGAACCACCACTAGCACAACAGGGAACTGGCATTTTCTAAAGGAACCAGAAATGAGCAAAAATACTAGTTTCTAGAACAGTGCAAGTCAGCAGAGCTCCCAGGAGCTCTACTGATTGGTCCCGATCTGGAAACAAGTGCTTCTGCACATTTCTGGGGTCCTTTATGAAGTGGTAACTTCCCATTGCACAGTGGGCCCTGCTGGCACAACAGAATGAGCAAGATTGCAGCAGCGGTATAGGATACAGCCCAGTACATGCTCTCGTAAGTGTTTATTCGCTGGGATAGGAAGATTAGGCTGAAATCCTATACCCATTTACCAGGGAGTAAGGCCCACTGAACTCCATGGGACTTACTTCTGAGTATACATATATAGAATTGTATGGTTAGGCTCTATCACATTGTTCACATGGTTAACTTACATAGTGGATCAATAATAAAATTATTGTTGGTAATATTCATTACTGCTGATATAGGTGTAGGGATGGGAAAATCAGTGAAGCTCAAGCTTATTGAGGTTTCCCAAGTTCTTCCCTGATGCTATCCATTTCCGTTCCCAACTGTAAGCATTTCCTGTCCTTGTTCAAAGGGGAAAACTACACATTTGGGTGCCCTTTTTTTAAAAAAAGTGCACACTCAGATATGTAATTTTCCCCATTGGCTAAAGCGTAAAAATGTGTGTGTATCAAGGTTCCCCTTCTAACCTGGACCCCTTGAGCAACTCCTTAAGGGTCTCTTGCCTCCTTAAGAGTCCCACCTTCCTTCTTTAAACTCCCCCTTCCCAGTAATGTGGGATTTAGGTAGGGATGTCAGAGAATTCCGCCATGGATCTCGGTGAGGCCGAATGCCAGTGCATTTGGCCCCCCGAACTCCGTGGCGGAATGGCCTGCCACCCCCCCACCCCCTGCGGATCCCCCCAGGACGAGACTTACCTGGGGCGGATGTTCCGGACAGCGGCGGCTCCAGCGGCAGCTTCAGCGGAGGCGGCAGCGGCGGCTGGTCTTCCAACCAGCTGCTGCCGCCGCCACCGCCATTTGCAGTCTGTTTCCCCCCCCCCCATTCATGATAGGCTACGTAAAGACATACATAGCCTATCACATCTGGGTTAAAAAAAAAACGCGTACTCAAATGGCGGCAGCTACGGCTGCCACCTTTTGCGTTCCTTATTTTTGGCCGTCTTAGTCTACGTAAATATTTACGTAGACTAAGACGGCGAACATAAGGGGAACGCAAATAGCGTCCGCTACACTATTTGCATTCCCCCTTAGTTTGGCCGTCTTAGTCTACGTAAATATTTACGTAGACTGAGATGGCCAAAAATAAGGAACGCAAATGGCGGCAGCTGTAGCCGCTGCCATTTGTGTACGCGTTTTTGTTTTTTTGTTTTAACCCAGACGTGATAGGCTATGTAAGTCTTTACTTAGCCTATCATGGCTGACTACAGGGACGCAAACGGCGGCGGCTACAGCTGCCGCCATTTGCGTCCCTGCTAGCCAGCAGCCAGATGTCCGGCTGCTGGCGGAGCCGGACGGCGGCTCCACGGAATCCCTGCGGAGCGGAGCTGGCCAGCCAGGATTCCAGGGGGAGGGACGGAGCGCTTCCCCCCCAGCAGAACCCAGCGGAGCCAGGTAAGCGGGGTTTCATACACCCCTAGATTTAGGCTATAGATATGGGGTGACTGACATGCTAGACACAGGGTTTAACCACAACAGTTTACTAGTAAATTAAAAGCAAACAAATTACAGCTAAAAGTATTTACACAATATTGCTGAGTGATACAAAAGGCATAAAAAGAAAATAAAAGTTGCAAAATGCAAGTTCCTTTACGCTATATGTCCTTTGAATTTTCTAGGCTGTTTCTTCCTGCTCATTCTTCAGACTCTTCTCTCACTTCAGGCTCTGGCTGCCTCTCTCTTGCTCTTGCTCTGGCTCCATCCTGCTCTTTCTGACTTTTGGCTCTCTCCCTCTCTCTCTCTATATATATATATACCTTCCTCCTGCAAAACCGAAAGTACTGCTTCAAATCTGAAGAAATGAAACTTAAGTGGAGAATTGAAACTGACACTTAACTGGAGAAATGAAACTATTCCTCTCAGGGTTACCCACTCCCAGCAGAAAGCTCCAGGCGCCATTTTCCCTTTGCCTCTGTAGGTCTCAAGCCTTTACAGCATGTTTCCAAAATGAAATTTTAAAGTTCACATTTTTCTAAAGTATGCATTTGCAAACCAACATCTCAAGCTAAAGAATGTGTCAGCTTTATCTGCAAAATAAACTCACATTCACAAGAGGAGGAAAGATATGGTCTTAAACAAATGGAAACAAAATGCTCATACATCACTATGTAGGAGCCAGAGAATTTTACTAGGAGCCAAAGAGAAATAGTCTTCCTCCTGAGGTGTGCAGCAACCCTGGTGTCACTAGGTGCTGGTGGCTACAGGGCACCTGGTGTTTTGCACCCCTGAATGTGATTTTTCAGCTTATCCTAGACCTTGCTTACCCTTATAGCTTACAAAAGTTACTTGGTGATCCACTGTGACTCACCACAGTGTCTGTAAAATCAAATATTATTGTAAAATAAAGGTTTATTTTCTGGCCTAATCATTTTTTAAATAAATAATATTTCAGAAACATGAAAAGTAGTTGGGGATAAGGTCAAAAAGCTCTTGAACTTTCTTTAGGGATCTTTGTATTAAAAAAAACCCCAAGCCATAAACATTTTTTTTAAAAAAAAACCTAGACTTTGTATCTGAAGTCTCTGGCTCAGAGTTGTCAAGAAACGTCCAATAAGGTTATAATGGGAAGAGACAAAGTGCATGGCCTGCGGCATTCTTCTACTGACCAAACTACTGAAGGAAGACTAAAAGAAGACTTAAGCTAGTCTCCAGAATAATCAGCTTCCGAGATCTCAGCAATTCTGGGAAAAAAAACATATATCCTCCCTATATTGTGAAGTGTTTGATGTGTGCATGTAATTCCACTGGGGAACCAGCACCAGATGGAAGGGGAAGGTTTCTGCTCTTCCTCGTGCATGCATGAGATTTGAATAGAATAAAGGCCTTGGCAGTTCCCAATGTCTATTTCTTGCTTTGCTGTCTGCACTGTTCAGCAGTCCAAACATGATGAGGAATGGTGCTGCTGACAAGGACTGGGTTCCCAGGGCAGTCCTGTCAGGGGCAGGAGGAAGGCCTCACCTCAGTCAGTAAACTTGGGCTGCCATGTAAGGATGAAGATTTCTGGGACAAATTTTCTTTGAAATATGCAAACCTTGGTGCCCTAATCACATCTGCAGCCGTGTTTGGGGGGGTGTGTGTCAGGGGAGAAGTCTCAGGTGTCTGTGGTGAAAAGGCAATGTCAGCCTTAATGAGGTTCTTCTCCCCTCCCGTCCCCAACTAAAGTTGGCCTCTTTCAATTGCTTCCCACTCACTGCCATATCAGCTTTGTGTCTTCCAACTCTGTTGAAGGAGACAGACCTTCACAATGGTGAGTGGAATGCATATTGCATGCCAGTTTCCTAGAACTGTTGTTCTAGGGTGCCACCATCTTGTCCAACATGGCACACCCTCCAGTAACCTTTCTCAAAAGTCTTTCTGGAGTGCAAATGCCATCTTGGAGACGCTTCTCCCCTGCTTATGTTTCCAGCAGGGCTGGGGCAAGAAATCTGGCCCAGCTATTTTGTGAGTGTGTAAATTTTAGGGATGGTGGGGATGATGCAAAAAATGCCCTGACATTCAAAGGAGCAGAAATGTTGGGGGGGGGGTGAAGTTTGGACATGAACTTCACCATCCCACTCAGAACTCAAATGACCTAAAAAAAACAAAAAAAAACCCTAAAAATCCTCACCACCACCACCACCACGCCCCCTTTGCAAGGGACAAGTCTTCAATGCAATGGGAACTTTGACTGGCCTTAATTGCTAGCATGGCCAAAGGTGGTGTAGGGGGTCATCTATTTGATGCGCTGCCAGAGGATTGTCTTCCATTTTGAATGCATCCTCTATTTGAAGGGTTGTCCAGTCCCCCTCCAATAAAAAGATACCACCAGACAAAGAACCATCAGAAGGAAGAGCTGGGCTTTAAAATTGCTCAACAACAGCACCTGAACAGCAGACTGAGCAAGGCACACAGGTCACCTGGTCACATTCTTCCACACTGTGGTGAGACGTGAGATGTAGTGTATTTCTGTTGAAATTATTATAATAATTTCTAAATTTGCATCTACCTATCATATATCTATAAATTAGCAATGCAAATTTTATGCAAATTGGTGTCCTCTTCTGTCCTCTTTTTGGTGATTCACAAATTGCCACCCTAGATATAGGACAAGGAAGACAGGCAGGCAGGAGGAGGGGAGTGAGGAGACAAGGCTTGTCCAAGTATCCTACTATTGTCTACTTTGACTGAAGGCTCTCCAAGGCTTCAGGCAGAGGCCTTTCTTGTGACATGATCCTGTTAACCAGAGCTTCCAGAGACTGAACCTGGGACATTCTGAATGCAAAGTAGGTGCTCTACCACTGAGCTACAGCCCTTAGTTTCTTCGCTCTTTAGCAAAAAGGCTATGCTTGGACTATGGTTAGATCTACACTACTGCTTTATAGTGGTATTGAACAGCACTGATAACTGTTGGGGCACATTACGTGTTCTATATACCACTGCCATAGAGTTACTTCCTGCTTTTTATTCCATTATCCAAAATACCACAACAGATGTCATTGTGTGACTTACGAGGTAAAAATGCACAAGAGGGATATAACGTTACCATGATGGGCTCTTAATGATACAACACAAGGCGCAGATCTGGCCTTGGTGAACCCCCATACTCTTTGGCACACTGAAGAGACTCTGTCAGCAAGGCCAGCTCTAACTACAGGGCAGTGTTCTGAGCACTACTGGGAAGGTGGGTCTGGCCACCCTTTTTTATTGCATATGCTGCCCCAGGGCAAAATCCAATGGGAGGCCTACACCCCCACCATTTCCATCCATGAGTGCAGTGCCCACTGCTTGTGGAATGGAGATTTAATGCTTCTGGGGGCAACCAGAAATGAGCAGAAATGCTCATTTCTGGAATGCAGCAGCTTGGCAGAGTTCACATAAGGGAGTTCCACCAACCTCCCCTGACCCCAAAACTAGAGTTTCTATTCATTTCAGGGCTTTCTCTAGGAAGCATTAAATCGCCGTTGCACAAGTGGTGGGTCCTACTTGTGCAACGGAATTGGTTTGCACAACAGAATCTGCAGGGCGCAAGAGAACTGGTGGGGACATTGGTGCCCCATTGAATCTGCCCCCAGTGTCCAGCCACCTGGTGATGCTTAGTATGTCAAGCCAGAAAGGGGGGGAAGGATGGCCCTGGCAAGCATCTGCAATGGGGCCTTCCAGAGCCATGGCAGTTGCCCAAGTATGCCAGGTGCTAACGCTGGCCCCAACTGTCAGGCTTATGTGAGCTGACAGAGAAATTCCTGGATGCCACATGCAGCAGTTCTAGAGCATTTGCCCAAGAATGTTAGGACCAAAGGTCAGCTGTATCTGATTGTTATATTGGGATTTTGTGCATTTTTCCCATAGTGGCAAAAAGTCGCTTTTTAGCTAGGCTCTCCCTTGTCTGATCTGCCTCAAATTTTGCACATAGATAGATACGTAAATTTCCAGTGGACAAGCCAGGTTTGGTGCATAACAAAGCTTATTATAGGATGTTATCGGGGGGAAAGTTTTCACCCATCATGTAAGGCTTCATGGACAGAAATTAGTGTTCCCCTTTCAGATATAAGTCCATGGGGAGTTCTTCTAGTGCATAGGCTATGACAGATTTATTTATTTGTTTGTTTGTTTGTTTATTTATTTATTTATTTTTGAGGTGTTCATTTCAACCATAACTCACAAACCACTATAGGTTTTGCCACTCATGCACAGCATTTAGACCTTGAAAACATCCACTTTCATATAACAAAACTAGAAAAATATATTTATTTGTTACATTTCTAGATCTCCCAATAGCCAAAGCTCTCTGGGCAATTCACAAATCTTGCTTTCATAGTGTAGCACATGTGATGGGTGGTGTTTCAGAAAAGGCCCTGAATCCAGCTGCCAGTGTCCAAGGATGGACTTCCTATTGGTATAAATTACTCTACCACTTGAGGGCCTGACACTCACTTTGAGATTAAAAGCAGTGATGGCCAATCCCTGAAAACAAGGTTAAAGTATGATATGTTAGCTGTGTCCATTGCTCATGGGGATGGAAGCTCCTGTCTGTGGAAGGGACTCATATGAGCTCTCACTTCGAACTGTCAGTCTGAATACATGCAGGTTAGGACAAGACTTGATACTGGTACAAAATTTGACAGTGTTTCTTCAACTCTTTGTCATGAATCCAAAGCTCCACTGGCATTTAATTAACCTTTGGTGATCTATCATTGGCTATTATAGTGGCAATTTTTTTTAATGTGCATATAGAACTAAGGAAGAGCAGTTGTTAGGACTGTGAATTGTGAGCCATGAACTAGAATTCCCCTGTCACTTCTGCCATGAACTCACTTGCTGGTCTTTTTCTCTCAGCCCTGCCTTAGAGTAGCGTGAAGTGACCTGCTTCAGATGGCAACATAAGGGTAGGATGTTAAATGAGAGTGGGAATTGGTGTCTGAATGGTGCAGTAAGACTTTTTAAAGCAGAAATGAAAAAAAAGGATGGATTAATCTGTCCGTTTTGCTTTCTATAACATTTGCATTTTATTTCAAGCACACATTTGTTCCATCCTGCTTCTGCATACGTTTGCAATTTCTTTAAACAAGAAATCCACATGAAAATACATATGCATTTTTCTGAGTGAACAATCATACACATTTCTGTATGCAATTTCCCCTGATACACAATTTTTTTTCAAGCACTTTCCTGTAACATACACATCTTCTTTCTATCTTTCTATCTTTCATTCGTTCTTTCTTTCTACATTTTTTTCTACATTTCCACCATGCCTTTCTTCTAAAAAGAACAAAGTAGCATATATGAGGAGAGAGACTGAAAGAACTGGGCATGTTTAGCCTTGAGAAGAGAAGACTGAGGGGAGATCTTCAAAGCTTGCCACAGACAGGAAGGCCAGGGCTGTGTTTCCACCACTGATTTACTCCAACCTGGCTGTGCAGTGAGGTCTCTGTGTTTCCACGGCATTGTGGCCATTCAGCCCCAGCCCCGCATTTTATTGCTGAAAAAACACTTCTTCTGAGACTGGTTATAGTCCAACTTTTCCTGCTTACTTCGGCTAGGGATGTAGGAAAGTCACTTACCTTTCCGCAGATTCTGTTCATGGTGGGGGGGAGGCATTCCGTCCCTCCCCCCAGAATCCTCGACGGGGGGGAGGCGATCCGGTCCTCCCCCCCGGAATCCTGGACGGCCAGCTGTGCTCCGCAGTGGCTCCATGGAGCAGCCGGCCAGGCCAGAGCCGTCCACAGCTGGATTTCCGGCCGCGGTGGCTGCTGGGTTAAAACAACAACAACAACGGCGTATGCAAATGGCGGCGGCTACGGCCACCGCCATTTGCGTTCCTTATTTTTGGCCATCTTAGTCTACGTAAAGATTTATGTACACTATTACAGCGAAAATAAAGGGGAACGCAAATAACGTAGTGGGCGCTATTTGCATCGCTTCTTGATTTGCCGTTTTAGCCTACGTAAATATTTACGTAGGCTAAAATGGTGAATCAAAAAGGGACGCAAATAGCACCCACTACGCTATTTGCGTTCCCCTTTATTTTCACCGTAATACTCTACATAAATATTTACGTAGACTAAGACGGTGAAAAATAAGGAACGCAAATGGCGGCGGCTCTAGCCGCCACCATTTGCATACGCGTTTTGTTTTGTTTTTACCAGGATGTGATAGGCTACGTAAGTCTTTACGTAGCCTATCACATCTCTGTAAAAAAACAAAAAAAACAAATGCCAGACTGCAAATGGCGGTGGCGGCGGCAGCTGGTCGGAAGACCAGCTGCTGAAGCCGCCACCGCCAGATCCGTCGCCAGGGCCTCCGCCGCCAAGAACATCCACCCCAGGTAAGTCTCATCCTGGGGGGGATCCGCGGGGGGGCAGGGGGGGCAAGCTATTCCACCACAGATTTCGGGGGGCCGAATGCACTGGCATTTGGCCTCACCGAGATCCGTGGAGGAATTCTCTGACATCCCTAACTTCAGCTCCATTACTGAGCTGTTTCCACGACCGCACTGTAGGGGTGTACGAAACCCCGCTTACCTGGCTCCACCGGGTTCCGCAGGTGGGGGGAGGTGATCTCTTCCTCCCCCCCGCCAGAATCCTGCCCGGCTGGCTCCGCTCCGCGGCCAGGCCGCGGAGCTGCCAGCCAGGCCAACCTGCAGCGGGGCCTCCAGCTGCTGCCGGGCTACTGCAGACGCAAATGGCGTCCTGTGTAGGGGACGCCATTTCCGTCCCTATGCCGGCCCATGATAGACGACGTAAATATTTACATAGCCTATCATGGCTAAAGCAGGGACGCAAATGGCATTCCCTACGCATTTGTGTTTCCGCTTTAGCCATGATAGGCTACGTAAATATTTACGTAGCCCATCACGGCAAAAAAAAAGGGAATGCACATGGCGGCCGCCGTAGCCACCGCCATTTGCGTTCCCTTTTTTTTTGCCATGATAGGCTACATAAATATTTACGTAGCCTATCACAGCCTCTGCAGGGATGCAAATGGCGTCCCTGTGTTACCCATGATAGGCTACATAAGTATTTACATAGCCTATCACGGCCATTCCAAAGACGTGAATGGCGGCTGCAAACGCAGATGCCAATCGAGGAGCACCAGAACAGCTGACAAAGGTAGGATCCGTTCTGGGCCCATTTCGCGGGGTGGAGGGGCGGGTGACTTCATTCTGCCACAGATTTCGAGGGGCCGAATGTGCTGGCATTCAGCCTCACCAAAATCTGTGGCAGAATTCTCCACCATGCCTACTGTACTGGGTTCGGTATCATAGTCCTGCCCCTGGGGCGCTTAGCCCAGCCTTTGTGGGTGTGTCACTCATCTGCCCCTGTCCTCACCAGAAGCAGCTGCATGTGAAGAATTGGGGGAGATGATACTGGAGGGACCAATCAGGCAGAGATGAAGAGATGCACACATAAGCACCCTTGGCATACAAGTGCAGTGTCTGCCCACCCTGGGAATCCCTATGAAGTTCCCAGTCAAGGTGGTGGCAGGGAAATCAGGAGATCTGCAAAGATGGCTTCATGGATAGATGGAGAGTCATTAAGTCATTAAGGTGCATCCCCAGTTTAGGGGAAGATGATACTGGAAGGGGCAGTCAGGCAGAGATGAAGAGATGCACTCATAAGCACCCCTGGCATACAAGTGCAGTGTCCGCCTGCCCTGGGTATCCCTATGAAGTTCTCAGTCAAGGTGATGGCAGGGAAATCAGGAGAGCTGCAAAAACGGCTTCACAGAGAGTCGTAAAGTTCTTAAGGTGGCTTCACGGAGAGTGGGAGAGTCATCGAGAGTCATTAAGTCCTTACGTTGCATCCCCGCTTTAGGGGAAGAAAGGGTTGAAAAAGGGAGGCGATGCTGCACACAGCTTTTTCACTCCTTCATTAAAGTGAATGTGCAATTTAAAACTCACTTTAAAGTGGGGGAAAACAAAAGGGCTGGAGTGGAGCAGAAGGGGGGGCAAGGGAGGCAGAGCCATCCACTGGCTCTGTTTGCCATTTCCCCCCTGTGTTCCCTTTTAGTGCTTTGTCCCACTTTGTGTGGGCATGTGCTAGGGGTTGTTTGTTGTTGTTGTTCAGTCGTTCAGTCATGTCCGACTCTTCGTGACCCCATGGACCATAGCACGCCAGGCCTTCCTGTCCTGCGCTCTCTCCCGGAGTGTGCTCAAGTTCATATTCATTGCATCGGTGATGCTATCTAGCCATCTCATCCTCTGCCATCCCCTTCTCCTTTTGCCTTCAGGCTTTCCCAGCATCAGGGTCTTTTCCAGAAAGTTTTCTCTTCGCATTAGGTGGCCAAAATATTGGAGCTTCAGCTTCAGTATCTGTCCTTCCAATGAGCACTCAGGGTTGATTTCCTTTAGGATGGACTGACTTGACCTCCTTGCAGTCCAGGGGACTCGTAAGAGTCTTCTCCAGCACCACAGTTCAAAACCATCAATTCTCCAGCGCTCAGCCTTCCTTATAGTCCAGCTCTCACAGCCATACATTACTACTGGGAAAACCATAGCTTTGATTAGACAGACCTTTGTTGGCAAGGTGATGTCTCTGCTTCTTACTATGCTGTCTAAGTTTGCCATAGCTTTCCTCCCAAGGAGCAAGCGTCTTTTAATTTCATGGCTACAGTCACCGTCTGCGGTGATCTTGGAGCCCAAGAAAGTAAAATCTGCTTCCATTTCTTCCCCTTCTATATGCCAGGAAGTGATGGAGCCAGATGCCATGATCTTTGTTTTTTTAATGTTGAGTTTCAAACCAGCTTTTGCACTCTCCTCTTTCACCCTCAACTAGAGGCTCTTTAGATCCTCTTCGCTTACTGCCATTAGGGTGGTATCTTCTGCATATCGGAGGTCGTTGATAATTCTCCCAGCAATCTTAATTCCAAGCTGTGATTCATCCAAGCCGGCGTTTCTCATGATGTACTCTGCATATAAGTTAAATAAGCAGGGTGACAATATGCAGCCTTGTCGTACTCCTTTCCCAATTTTGAACCACTCGGTTGTTCCATGTCTGGTTCTTACTGTTGCTTCTTGACCCTCGTACAGGTTTCTCAGGAGACATGTAAGGTGGTCTGGTACTCCCATCACTTTAAGAATTTGCCACAGTTTGTTGTGATTCACACAATCAAAGGCTTTAGCATAGTCAATGAAGCAGAAATAGATGTTTTCCTGGAATTCTCTTGCTTTCTCCATGATCCAGCGAATCTTGGCGATTTGATCTCTAGTTCCTCTGCCTCTTCGAAACCCAGCTTGTACTTCCAGTAGTTCTCGGTTCGCATACTGCTGAAGCCTAGCTTGTAGGATTTTGAGCATCACCTTGCTGGCATGTGAAATGAGCGCAATTGTGCAGTAGTTTGAACACTCTTTGGTGTTGTCCTTCTTTGGAATTGGAATGTAAACTGACCTTTTCCAGTCTTGCGGCCATTGTTGAGTGTTCCAAATTTGTTGGCATATTGAATGCAGCACTTTAACAGCATAATCTTTTAGGATTTTAAATAGCTCAGCTGGAATACTGTCATCTCCGCTAGCTTTGTTGTTACTAATGCTTCCTAAGGCCCACTTGACTTCACTCTCTAGGATGTCCGGCTCAAGTTCAGTGACCGCACTATCATGGCTATCAGGGACATTCAGATCTTTCCTGTATAGTTCTTCTGTGTATTCTTGCCACCTCTTCTTAATCTCATCTGCTTCGGTTAGGTCCCTGCCTTCTTTGTCCTTTATCATGCCCGTCTTTGCACAAAATGTTCCCTTGAGATCTCCAATTTTGTTGAAGAGATCTCTAGTCTTTCCCATTCTGTTGTTTTCCTCGATTTCTTTGCATTGTTCATTTAAGAAGGCCTTCTTGTCTCTCCTTGCTGTTCTCTGGAACTCTGCATTCAGTTGGATAGATCTTCCCCTTTCTCCCTTGCTTTTCGCTTCCCTTCTTTCCTCAGCTACTTGTAAAGCCTCATCAGACAGCCACTTTGCTTTCTTGCATTTCTTTTTCTTTGGGATGGATTTTGTTGCTGCCTCCTGAACAATGTTACGGACCTCCGTCTATAGTTCCTCAGGCACTCTGTCTATCAGGTCTAATCCCTTAAATCTATTCCTCACCTCCACTGTATATTCATAAGGGATATGATTTAGGTCATACCTGAATGGTTTAGTGGTTTTCCCTATGTTCTTCAATTTAAGCTGAAATTTTGCAACAAGAAGCTCATGATCTGAGCCACAGTCAGCTCCAGGTCTTGTTTTTACTGACTGTATAGAACTTCTCCATCTTTGGCTGCAAAGGACATAATCAATCTGATTTCGATATTGACCATCTGGTGATGTCCATGTGTAGAGTCGCCTCTTGTGCTGTTGGAAAAGAGTGTTTGCTATGATCAGCATGTTCTCTTGGCAAAACTCTATTAGCCTTTGTCCTGCTTCATTTTGTACACCAAGGCCATGCCTGCCTGTTATCCTGGTGATTTCTTGACTTCCTACTTTAGCATTCCAATCCCCTATGATGAAGAGGACATCTTTTTTTGTGTTAGTTCTAGAAGGTGTTGGAGGTCTTCATAGAACTGATCAACCTCAGCTTCTTCAGCCTCAGTGGTTGGGGCATAGACTGTGATGTTGAATGGTTTACCTTGGATTCGTACTGAGATCATTCTATCGTTTTGGAGATTGTACCCCAGTACTGCTTTTCCCACCCTTTTGTTGACTATGAGTGCTACTGCATTTCTTCTAAGGGATTCTTGCCCACAGTAGTAGATATGATGGTCACCTGAATTAAATTCGCCCATGCCTGTCCATTTTAGTTCGCTGATTCCCAAGATGTCGATGTTCAATCTTGCCATCTCATGTTTGACCACCTCCAGCTTACCTTGATTCATTGATCTGACATTCCAGGTTCCTAAACAATATTGTTCTTTACAGCATCGGATTTTCTTTTCACCACCAGACACATCCACAGCTGAGTGTCCTTTTGGCTTTGGCCCAGCCGCTTCACTCTTTCTGGTGCTACTTGGAAATACCCTCTGCTCTTCCCCAGTGGTATATTGGACACCTTCCGACCTGAGGGGCTCATCTTCCGGCGTCATCACTTTTAGCCTTGTGATACGTTCTATGGGGTTTTCTTGGCAAGAATACTGGAGTGGGTTGCCATTTCCTTCTCCAGTGGACCACATTTTGTCAGAACTCTCTGCCATGACCTGTCCGTCTTGGGTGGCCCTGCACGGCATAGCTTATGGCTTCACTGAGTTACGCAAGCCCCTTCTCCACAACAAAGCAGTGATCCATGAAGGGGAGGGGTTGTTACTTCTGAGTAAACTCATTGGCTGTACAGCTTTCCTTTCCTGGGAGTAAAGGCCATTGAAATCTGTGTGGCTTGCTTCTGAGTAGGCATGCCTAGGAGTGCTTCCCCTTCAATGCATTTACTTGGGGTCTCCCTTGTCAGCCATGCAGGAGAAAGGCTTGACAGTTAGGATTTCAATGGGTATTAAAAGTGCCTTCGATTGGAAAGCCAGCCAGCCACTACTTCTTCTAGCCCACCTTGCAGTGTTGTTGGGAAGCCAGAATAAGCGGCGAGAGCAACAACAGCAAGGGCGGGGGGAGGTAGGCACTAACTGGAGTGTAGCACAAGGGGTGAGGGAGGGGGATTTGGCAAGAGGAGGAGGCGGGAACACTGATGAGATAATCAGACCCAACCTAGACGCCACCCAGCCATCAAGACAATAAGTCAATTAGAGCTCAGTGGAAACAGCACAGAGCCCCTTGCTACCGCGATGATAAACCGGGTCTTTAAGGACTGTGGAAACAGGAAAAGGAGAAGATGTGATTGGTGAAACATCACAATGAAGTTGCAAACAAAGTGAAGCCGATAGCGTGGAAACACACCCCAGGACCTCTTCTTGATCATCCCAGAGTGCAGGACTCAGAATCATGGGCTCAAGCTACAGGAAGCCAGATTCCAGCTGAACATCAGGAAAAACTTCCTGAGTGTTAGATAGGAGTGCTCGAAAGTCACTTACCTCGTCTCGCACCTTGCTTCGCGGTGGGGGGGAGGCGCTTTGCTTCTCCCCCCGAAATTCAGGCTGGGGGGGGAGGCGCCTCGCCTCGCCCAGCCTAAATTCAGGCCGGGGGGGAGGCGCCTCGCCTTGCCCGGCCGAAATTCAGGCCGGGGAGGAGGCGCCTCGCCTCGCCCAGCCGCGAAATAAAAAGTAAAAAAAAAAACACGCCCCCGTGATAGGCTACGTGACGATTTACGTAGCCTATCACGGCTAGATCTCCAAAGTCAGCCATGATAGGCTACGTTTATCGTCACGTAGCCTATCACGGGTGACTTAAAAAAAAAAAGTGCGTACGCAAATGGCGGCCCCCATAGGGAGCCGCCATTCGTGTTCCTTATTTGGTCGCTGTAGTCTACGTAAAGATTTACGTAGACCATGGAGAAAATAAGGGCAACGCAAATAGCGTTGCCCTTATTTTCGCCGTAGTCTACGTAATCTTTATGTAGACTACAGCGACAAATAAGGAACACGAATGGCGGCTCCCTATGGGGGCCGCCATTAGCCGTACGCGCTTTTTTTTTTAAGTCACCCATAATAGGCTACGTGACGATTTACGTAGCCTATCACGGCTGACTTTGCAAATCTAGCCGTGATAGGCTACGTTAATCGTCACGTAGCCTATCACGGGGGTGTGGTTTTTTTTTTACTTTTCTTGGGCTGCCGCCCCCGCCCCTGTCAAAGCCCTGCCGAAGCACCGCTGCGACCCGCCACCGGGAGCGACATTCGGGAAAGGTAAGTCCCATCCCGGGGGGGGGGGGTGCGGGGGCGGGGGGTGCGGAGAATTTCTCCCCGAAACTACTTCGGGGGGCCGAATATGTTGGCATTCGGCCCCCCGATGTTTCGGCGAGAAATTCTCGGACACCCCTAGTGTTAGAGCAATACAACAATGGAACCAATTACCTACGGAGGTGTTGGGCTCTCCCACAGTGGAGGCGTTCAAGACAAGGCTGGACAGCCACCTGTCAGGGATGCTTTGTCCTGGATTCCTACATTGAGCCTGGGGTTGGATTCAATGGTCTTATAGGCCCTCCCAACTAGGGATGTCAGAGAATTCCGTGACGGATCTCAGTGAGGCCGAATGCCAGTGCATTCGGCCCCCCAAAATCTATTGCGGAACGGCCTGCCACCCCCCCGCCCCCTGCGGATCCCCTCCGGGACTAGACTTACCTGGGGCGGATGTTCTGGATGGCGGCGGCTCCGGTGGCGGCTTCGGTGGTGGCGGCGGCAGCTGGTCTTCCGAACGGCTGCCGCCGCCACCATTTGCAGTCTGGTCTTTTTCTTTTTTTTCCCACATAGACGTGATAGGCTACGTAAAGACTTACGTAGCCTATCACGTCTGGGTTTTTTTTAAAAAAAGTGTACGCAAATGGCGGTGGCTACGGCCGCCGCCATTTGTGTTCCTTATTTTTTGCCATCTTAGTCTATGTCAATATTTATGTAGACTAAGATGAAGAAAAGAAAGGGGAACACAAATAGCGCCCACTACGCTATTTGCGTTCCCCTTTGTTTTCTTTGTCTTAGTCTACGTAAATATTGACGTAGACTAAGATGGCGAAAAATAAGGAACGCAAATGGCGGCAGCCGTAGCCACCGCCATTTGGGTATGCATTTTTGTTGTTGTTGTTGTTACCCAGAGCCCTCGGTGGCCGGAAATCTGGAATTTTGAACCAAATGAATTTTGCTCCCATTCCTACTGGGAAACCTGTGGCCTGCCAGATGTTGTTGGATATCAACTCCCATCAGTCCCAGCAAGCATGGCCAATGGTCATGAATGATAGGTAGGGATGTACGAATCCCTTACCTTGTTCCAGGTGGGGGTATCCACGGTGGGGGGGGGAGGCAATTCATCCCTCCCCCCAAAATCCTCCCCAGCCAGCTCCACTCTGCAGCAAGGCCGGGGCTGGCCACTGCCTGACTTCTGGCCACTGCCGGTCTTCGGATGTAAATGGTGTCCAGCATAGCAGACATCATTTGTGTCACCTGCCTTTTGTCATGGTAGGCTACATAATGTAGCCTATCACGGCAAAAGACAGGGATGCAAATGGCATAGCGGCCGCCATTTGCGTCCCTGCTCTTTGCCATAATAGGCTACGTAAGTATCTGTGTATCCTATCATGGCAAAAGACAGGGATGCAAATGGCATAGCAGCCGCCATTTGCATCCCTGCCTTTTGCCATGATAGGCTACGTAGATACTTACGTAGCCTATCATGGCTTTGCAGGGACACAAATGGCAGCTGGCCAATTGTGGCCACAGTCCGGCAGTGACCAGAAGAAGACCCAGAGCCGCCACCAGAGCCGCCACCAGGTAGGTCCGTTCTGGGGGGGATTTTGGGGGTGGCGGGGTGTCGTCCATTCCACTACGGTCTCCAGGGGCCCGGATTCTAAAGAATCTGGCCTCACTGGAGTCCGTGGCGGAATTCTCCAACATCCCTATTCCCTGCCCATTTTGAAACAATGGTGGGGTCATTTGGGCTCTGCTTTTAGGGAGCAAATTGTCTTGGCCTGGCACTGCTCAGCTGCAGCCTTCACCTGCAATAGAGGGAATCAAAATACTGGCCTACCTTACAAGGCTGTTTTAAGGGTTACTGCTATAAGGTGCAAAAAAACAGTCTAAGGGCACAACCCTATGTAGATGGTCAGCAGTCTCCAAACTCTGAGGCTGCCAAGTCTCCAGTGCAGGGTGGGAGGACTGTAGAGGCGATCTTTGCCTCCATGCTCCAGATGCCCTGCATTTCTGCTAGATGCCCTGCATTTCTGCTAGATGGATGATTTCACCCATCCAGCAGTGGCACTTCGGAGGGAGAGGGAAGGAGGCTGGGGTGACCATAGGATGCATTGTACTGCTTCCGCCCCGTCTCCTCCCCTCCCTGCCCCCAGGAATGGCCCCTTTCCCCTCATTAACACGTCTGCTGATGCACAATGCTTTGGGGGGAGTCTCTGCATGATCTCAAAAGCAGCAAGTGCTCACAAACAACTGCAAGTCAAAATGTTCCCAAGCTAAGCAATGCTATTCCTGTGCAGGATTGCTGAGAACAAGAGGTGCTGTAACATTAACAGCCATGCCCGTCAAAGGGAAGCAAGCAAGAAGCAAAGATAATAAGAGTTTTATCGCAGAGAGAGGCAAGAAATCAGGGATGGAAATAGCCTTGTTATGAAAGAGGGTTTATTCCACTGCTGAGGTCAGCAACAGCATTTGTGTGCTCACCTGTTTACTGCTTTTAATAGAAGCCAGAAGACTTAACTGCTGATTTGCAAAGAACTAATTTGCTAAGAGTTATTTCTGAATAACAAAGAATGGTTTGAAGACCTCAGATCGCTTTAAGGACATGTTTCTAATCTTCCAGACTCAGAACTAAATAGACGATTTCTAGGGGTGTAAGTATTCGAGGCTGATCTAAAATGAGGGCACATTTACCACTGTAGGGGTGGAAGGACAAGCGACGTTCAGGCTTGCTGAGGTTCAGTTTTTTTCTACTTGATGCTTGCTTTGGCTCCGTCTCACTCCCAGATGTGAGCTGATGCTGCTTCTCCTTCTCCTCCTTCCCCTCCTTCTCCTCCTCCTTCTTCTTCTCAGAAAAAGTGCACATTTTCAAAGAGGAACATGTGCATTTTCCCCAAGTATGCACTGATATGCACACTTTCTCCCCATTGATTAAAGTGTGAAAATGAGTCCATTCTTTTTAATGTGCGCTTTAAAATGAGTCCATTCTTTTTAATGTGCGCTTTAAAATGCCCAATTTTCAAATAGGACACATTCTGTGAATGTGATTGGAAGCTTGAGGAATGCACACATTTTAGAAAAAGTGGCCGCACTCATTTTGGGGGTTGTGAGCAGGGCATGTTCAGCTGTTTTTCAGACAGCAGTGAAATTCTTGTACATCCCTACTTTTAGCACTCCCGTTTCAGTGATCTTTCGCTATAGGCTAAGAATGGGGGTGAGAGGGTTCACCCACTGTGCAGGGGCATCCTTTGTTCTGAATGGGGAGAGGGAACACATCTCCATTATTGAGGCAGCCAGGCCAATGCTCAAGTTGTGCAGTGTTGCAGTGACAGTGAGGGCGGGCAATTAAGGGTGTCTCTACAGGAGCGAGTTATTGCACACTCATGACTGGTCACTCAAGGAAGTTTGCGGGTCCTTTACACAATGTTATCAACCTCCAGGGTGTCTCCCACACATTTTCCCCTTTATCCCACTTTCAAAAAGATTGGAGATAAGATAGTAATAAAATTTAATGGTGCCATAGTGGTGCCATAGCACCAGCGTATTGCTATGAACTTGCTGAGGAAGGACTTTCCTCAATTCAAACCATGTGTCTACCATGTAAATGCTTGAGCACATTTCTCAATCACAGGCTGATCAGAGGGAGAAGAGGGGAAGAGGGCGAAATGTCTCCCTGCAATGAAGGGAGACAGATCTGATCCCCCACCTCACCAAGCTCAGAATCAATGTCCTCTGTTGATTCAGAGCACCCCATTTATTTCAATGGGGCTTACTCCCAAGTAAGTGTGCCTAGGCTTGCAGGCTTGCAGCACAATCTTACATCTACTCAGAAATAAGTTGTAGCTTTCCTGGGGGCTGCGAGGAAACAGTACAGCACAAGTTAAGTGATGAAAACAGGACTCCCCTCACCTCTCCTTTGCATGCATGCCAAGAAGGGAGGGACGGAGGCACTCCCTCGATTCAAACCACGTGTCTGCCATGTAAAGGAGCTCATCCTAATCCCATAAGAAAACAAAATCAGAAATCCCAGGAAGGATGCATGTTTCTTCCTTAATGTAGAAACACCCTAAAACAGTCGGTGCTGGACAGGGGCCACCAGCTCAGTAGCCTTCACTGTTAGGACATATTCAAGTCCCTCACCCCCATTCTCAGAGTGAAGTCAGAACGGCAATGGCTTTGCTTGCCCTCAGTGATGTCATCATATAGCCAGACCTAATGGATTACATCATGCCGTGGCATCATCATTCTCCTCCTCTGCCACTTCATCTTTGGACTCTGAACATGTAGACACAGTGATTTCACTATCAAGTCAGCTTGCTTTTATTTTTCTTGCCATTTGCCCCTCCCACCCCACCCTGCCAAACCTACTTTTGTAACATCTTGCCTGAAAAAGTGCTCTGGAGATCTTGAAAGCTTGGACATTTTTTGTGATCTTTTGGTTGGCCTAATAAACTACGCTAATACGTTGTTTATTGATTACTGAATAAACCTCCTTGGGAGGATAATCTATCCTAAGGGGTGGTTTAAAACACCATGAAATACATAACTACATAAATACATAAAGCAAAGGGAGGGGGGAAAAAACCCTCTGGCCCGGGGCATTAGAAGAGAGGGGAAAGAAACAAAACAAAACAGGACATCTCTGACTCCTTTCTAAATTCATGTCCTGGGAAGCATCAGTGGAACAAAGCAGAAGATTTTCTTAAATCAGGTTGGGATGATGAGGCAATTGGAGGAATAATACATCCAAAATGGATCAGTGGGGATCTTCTGCTGGGGAACATTCAATCTAGCTGTGTCTTGGCTAGAGGGCCGAGGGAGGCTCCACCTTCCTCTAAGTCCTTTCTCTTAAATATTGTGCCCACTATAGTAATTGCAAGCCCTTCCGGGGGGAGAAAAACATGTACCGAGTTGGGGAAGAATATATTGCTGAGTGTGTGTCTGAGCTGCAGCTATGGTATAGTAAGTAGAATCATATCCACTGTGAGATTAAACATGTTTACATCTTGAAAGAAGGAAAGCGTTATGGTCAGCCTATTAACACTTCTGCCCGGCCTGATGTCAGCATCTGGCATCCTAGGTTGTTGAATCCCAGTGCACAGGCAGGGTATACCTGCCCTGACCCCGCATGCTAGCCTGCTGTGTTTGTGAGCGGCCATTTTAATTTTCCACAATGCCCCAGAGTGAAGCTGCATTAGGCACTCTGGGGCATTGTGGGAAATTCCAGCGGTGGTTCCTTGCTATCCTCAGAGTGCTACTGCTGACCAGCAGAGTCCAAGGGAGCCCCTGTTGTGGGAAGAGTCCCACCAGAGAGCACACACTGTGCCCATGATTTCCTCACCTCCAGAGCCAGCTGCTTCAGATCCAGTGGGGGACAGACTATGACAAAGCGAATGAATACAGACCACAACAGAACAGAGCAGAACATCCACCAGCACATAACACTGGGGTAAAATGAGGGTGCTTTTAGGGACAGAGGAGAAAAACGTTCAGTTCACATTTTAATGCAAATGTAACTAATTTCTCATTTTTGAACTGCGATGTAAGCCAAAACTCAGTTATCCTTTCAGTTTCACCTCTTTCTGAATTTTGCAATGGAGTTCTCTCCGA
This sequence comes from Heloderma suspectum, assembly GCF_057233095.1. Classification (NCBI taxonomy): domain Eukaryota; kingdom Metazoa; phylum Chordata; class Lepidosauria; order Squamata; family Helodermatidae; genus Heloderma; species Heloderma suspectum. Next base: position 180,681,907 of record NC_139461.1, read on the forward strand.
TGAAAAAAACAATGCATACAAAAATGTGTATCTCAGAGAAAATAATGTTCAAAATATGCATTACATTAGGGAAATAGGTTGCCCAGAATGTGTATATAGGCAAAAATGCATGTATTAGGAGAAAGGTGCATAAAAATGCTTATGAACCTTCATGCAAACTTTTTAAAAAAAATTGGGATTTTTCAGTTCAGGAAGATCTGAACTCAAGATTGGAAAAATGAGAAACAGAAACTGATGGATTCATCTATCCTTTATGCTACATATACACTGTGCAATTGCTGGAGGATGTGATTTCATATATGCATCCATTGCACACAAGTATACCCAAGGTGCCTTTAAATCTACCTTCTTTGGTTCTGAAGATCTAAAGCAAAGGCATGATATGGTGACTACTCACTTCCTCTCCTTTCTTCCAGCTGTCCTGATTGGATTTCCAAGCTGGCTGTTCAGGCTGACTTCTAGTACAAGGGGTAGGCCCTTACAAGTGAGAAGCAAACAAATCCCAGGCTTTGTAAAAGACTTCATAAGGTCTGCGCACCGTATTAGAATACACAATGTTTTCAGGATGTCAGATTAGCTGCCGTCGGCTTCAGCGAAGCACATTTCTGCTACGGGCTTCTGGCACCCTGCCACAACTGACTTGCTTTTCATTCATCAAGTTCTACGGCATAGACTCTCGCTGGGCAACTGCTCTGCGTTGCTGCTGAAATCTCTTTATCACAGATTTGGGTGCCTTTCTAAGAGTCTATAATGCAGGAAAGGGTTTGCAATGCAAGGGGGGCGGGGAGAGAGGAGAGAAACAATGCTATTTATCAGCACGGGCAAGTCGCCTGCCAGAAAATGATACATTTCCTTATATGTAGCTGGAGTTTATCACCAGTTGATTTTAACTTCACCTTGCACTTATGCTGTGGTTTAGGATGACAGGCACACTTTTAATGTGTCTGCTCCATTTTATTCCATAAATACTTTGAGGATTTTTTTAACTGAAGTTGCAAAGTACATTGCCCCATGATTTAACAGTCAAAGCTTTGTTGTTGTTACAGTTCGATCCTCTCCGCCACACACACATTTTAATCAGTTTGGAAACATCATTAGCAGAAGGAATGCATATTTCAGGGACAAATTGTTTATATTAAGAGCGGTTTTTTTAAGGGATATTAGGTAATTCACAATGCAATCCTACATACATGTCTACTTCGAAGTAGGGATGGCATGGGTGCCCGATTCCATCTGGGAATCCAATGGAAACCCCCCTGCCTGCACTCCCAAGCCCCAGTCACTGAGGCCCGCTCCAGCTCACCCCCTGCCCACACTCGGTGAGTGGCTGCACTCAACCTGGCAGCCTTGTTGAGCTCTGTGGTCACCATTTTGGGGAAAATACAGTGTCAATCACAAAGAATACTCATATTCATGTATGTACGAAAATGCATATTTTTACAAAAATGCATTTTCATGCATATGCAAATGTGTACATTCACAAAAATGTGCACTTTCGTGTATACGCAAGTATGTGCATTCTGCGATTGTCATTTTATTTTTCCAAAAATGGCAACAGCAGAGCTCTACGAGGCTGCTGGGGTGAGTGTGGGCTGCTCGCCAAGCACAGGAGGGGCTTGAGCATGCTCCGGGGAATGGCGAGTGGGGGCAGGGCCTGGGCAGGCACCCAGATAACCTGGACAGGGGTGGGTTCGCACATCCCTACTTAGAAGTAGGTGTTTACCCCCTGGTAAGTGGCTGTAGAATTGCAGCTTTAATAACCACATTATTGTTATACACACCCAATCCAACACCATATATATGTATGTGTGGATGCATGTGTAGATAGAGAGATTAATTTTTAAAATAGTTTGAATTTTAATTTCAGAGAAGAAGTATGGGTTTCTCAAATTCTTATTGACATCTGAATATGCCCCTCTATCATTCTTCACAGGGGATGCCTCCATGAGTCATACTTTGACTTCCCTTGGAGCTCAGTTTGGTAGCTTAATGCACTTCAAAGCAATCTTAAGAGAGAGGTTCCCATAACCCATGGACAAGCAGAACAGCAATCCATTGCAGAATCCAGAATGAATGCAGCAACCCACTCTAAACATGCCCAGATGGTCTTCTCTACATCCTCCCCAAGGCCTCCACTGTGGTGTGGTGTCACTACCATCACTGCCCCCTCAACTCCACCTAACCACTAAATGGCTAAACAAACAGGTGAGCCTTGGATTTCTTTCAAAAACTTTAAGGCACCCGGAGGGGTTTCAAATTAGGGTACTCAGACTCAGGCTCCACTGCCTTACCTCCTGTGCTCTATTCAGCCACAAGACTTGCAAACAGTTCTGTGGTGCAGAGGTGCTTCCTAGGCTGCAGTACCAGGCTGGCTACCTGACTCAATTAGGGAACAATCTTATGCATGTTTAGACAGAAAAAAGTCCTACAACTCCCAGTATTTCCCAGCTAGCCATGCTGGCTGGGGAATGCTTGGAGTCATAGGACTTTTTCTGTCTAAACATGCATAGGATTGCACCCTTAGCTAATCCCAAGGATCAATCTCTACCAAACAGGCCCTAAAAGTCCCAGACTTGGGGCAATGTGTCTTACTAAAGGAGACTCTGCTTGGCTAAAACAAAGCCTAGGAACTTTCTCCTGCACAGCTGGCTTCTTGAATTTGCATCCTACCTGTCCATGCTCCAAGGCCTCCTGTCTGCCCTTGAATGTGGCTTTCTGCCTTGACTGTGTTACCTGCATCTGGCCTTCCTGCCCATTACTTGCTGCATTCTTGGAATATGACCTCAAGCCAATCTTGACTATTGACTTCTGGCTAGGGATGGCGCGGGTGCCCTATTCAGTCCAGGAATCCGGTGGAACCACCCCCGCCCACACCCCCAAGCCCTGCTTGCCGAGCCCCTGCCCTTGCCCAGCCCTTGCCCACGCTCGGCAAATGGCCTGCACTCACCCCAGTGGCCTTGTTGAGCTTTGTGGTTGCCATTTTTTGAGAAATAAAATGGCGATCGCAAAAATGCTCGTATTTGCGCACACACGAAAATGCACATTTTTCAACAAAAAGGCATTTTTGCACACACACAAATATGCACCTTCACAAAAATACTCATTTCACACATGCGAATATGCTCATTCACAAAATGTGCATTTTCATGCATACAAAGCCATGTGCATTTTTGTGATTGCCATTTTATTTTATTTTTTTTAAAAAATGGCAACCATGGAGCTTGACGCGGCCACTGGGGCGAGTGTGGTCTGCTCACTGAGCACTGGAGGAGCTTGAATGTGGTCTGGGGACTGGCAAGAAGGGATAGGGGCTGGGCGGGCATCCGGAGAACCCGGACAGGGGTGAGTTCACACAACCCTACCTCTGGCCCTTCTGACCTTTGGTTGACTCTTTCCTGCCCTGGGTCATGTCACTTGTATCTGGTCCCAACAGACTGACAAAGAGCTATCTGATGGACCTTGGAACCTGACTACTTGGGGAATGTGTTGGCAACATAAGAGGAAATGCATCACAAACAAAAGAGGAAGCAGATTGGCATAAAATCTGCATATACTGATTTATATGTATAGAGGCAAATTTAGAAATAATTACTATAATTTAAATCAAAATACAATACAGCTCTCCATAGTGGGGAAGACCATGACCAGGTGACCTTGTGCCTGCAGTCTGCTGCCTGAAGCTGATGGGCAACTTCAAGGCCCCTGTTCTTTTTACTTACGGGATTTTATCTGTAAACTGGACTTGGACTGGTGAGTCCTGACAGACCTTCAACTAGAGGACTGTCCTCTGTAAAGTAGGATGTTTGGCTACCCTGTTTGACTGTAACAAAGACCAGCACAGAACAGTTATGAATCCCCTCTTGGATGCTATTCAAGAGCCTCAGGGCTACTACTGAAGGCACTGCTTGTTGCCACTGCAATGGCAGATGTTACAGCTGATAAGCCCCTGTCTCACAATCTTCATCGGCGTAAAGATTCATATGGGGGAGGTGCTTTCTGAAGCATTCTTTCTTTTGAATTGAAACATGTGGTCTCTGATAGTCAGCATTAGACTAACTCTAATCAAGATGGCAGCCTTTAACTTATCAGCAACATTGTAGACTAGCAAGTGATATTTATTTGTTATTATTTATATGCTGTCCTTTATTGAAAAAGGTCCCCAAGGGAGTTTACATTAAAAAAGTCAATAAAAACATGAAATACGATCAGCATAAATACAAAGAGAACAAAACATTAATTAACAGTGCAATCGTATCCATGTTTATTCAGAGGTAGACTACACTGAGGTGAATGGACTTACTCCCAGGTAAATATGCATAGAAATGCAGCCTCAAACATCAGACTGAAGAACTGAATGAACAAGCTAACTCTTAAGTAAAATTATGGAAATTCAGATGTCAGTACTGTTACATGATAATGCAACCTTTATTATTCTCAATAAGCACAATATTACTAAGGTAATAACATGCAAAAGTATGTCTAATAGAGAGACATCAAATATATGAAAACTAGAACCTAGTTTAAAATAACACAGTGGAGTTGTATTCAGGCATACTAGTACATATTGAACCAAAGGGTTATGGGCGACTGTCTTCTTTGTCCATTGATTGTAAGCCGCTCCAGGAGCCTTTTTTGGCTGAGGAGTGGGATAAAAATACAATAAATAAATAAATAAATAAAGTAAGCGGGAACAGAATGCTTCACTTCTAGTCTTGATTTAAATAACTATTTGGATTAGAATACTTTCCTGACAGATTGCTATGGTAACTGGCTGGTAGTTATTAGCAACTTCCCTTATTTGACTATCTTGTGATACAGAAAGCGAGATGTGCAACACAAAATTAATTCCTATGTTAAGCCAAGTAGTTTCTGCACTGGTGCAAAACTAAACAGCAGAATGTCCCATGATCTGTATTTAATGGGCTTGCTAATGATCTAGCAAAAGAGTAAACAGCAAGGCAGTGGCAAAATTTGAGGATGGAAAAAAAATCAGGATAGTTAAGCACAAAATCATATGTGAAAAAGTATAGAAGGATTTTGCAAAATGAAGTGCCTGGGAAATTAAATAGCAGACAATATTCAACCTTGATAAGAGCTACACTTCAGGAAACTGAATTGATATTGGCAAAGAATACATTAGGACTAGGATGAATTTTCATGTGTTTCAATTTCCGTATTAACATTTGTCCTTTTGATGAGGGAAACTTTTCTTTAGAAATATAAGGGAACCTATGTGAAAAGAAGGGGGGGTTGAGGGTGTTTCATGGAGCTGTGGAGGAGCCAATAGATAGAGCCTAGAGAGGGATGAAACTGTCAATTTTGGGTTCTTACAGTTTTTCATTTCTATAATGTCAAGTTCTGTTCATCCTGAACTTTGATTAAAAAAAAAATCACATGTAAATTAGTACAAGTTTTTGGTGTTCAGTTCTCCAAATGCATGCATTTTTGTACTAAATTTTACCCAATATGCACATAGTTTACAAGCACTTTTCCTAACGTAAACCATGTTAGGCTCATGGTACCAGATGAGAGCAGAAGATAGTACCTGGCCAGCCAGAAGAAGTCTCTGGAGGTGCTTCAGAATGTGCAAGAAGGGTATGCAAGAATGTGCAAGAACGTGCAAGATGGGTATGACCTCAGCATGACTTGGTGAGACTTTATAAACTTTATGACACAGCACAAAGAGGTAAATCAACCACCATAGTCACATGGTCTTTTATGGAAAGATTTATTGGGTTAACAGAGTATAAACTGATAAAGAGACGAGATCAGACAAGCAACATAGTTATATGTAACAAGGTTCAAGAGAAAGATGTATGGATGCTGTAATTGGTATCTCATGTCATTAAGTCCTTTAGGGTAGGGGTGTTCATTGGAAGGACAGATACTGAAGCTGCAGCTCAAATATTTTGGCCACCTAATGAGAAGAGAAAACTCCCTGGAAAAGACCCTGATGCTGGGAACGATTGAAGGCAAAAGGAGAAGGGGATGGCCGAGGATGAGATGGCTAGACAGCATCACTGATGCAATGAATATGAACTTGAGTACACCCTGGGAGAGAGCGGAGGACAGGAAGGCCTGGCGTGCTATGGTCCATGGGGTCATGAAGAGTCGGACATGACTTAATGACTGAACAACAACAAAGTACGAAATACCCCGTTCCAGTTCAGGTGTCTGCAGGGTGGGGGGAGGCGATCCATCCCTTCCCCTGGAATCCTCCCCAACTGGCTCTGCTCCATGGCGAGTCCATGGAGCCACCGGCCGGGCCCATCCGCAGTCAGACTTCTGTCCGCTGCTGGGCTGCAGACGCAAATGGTGTCCAGCATAGCTGATGCCATTTGCATCCCTGCTGTTTGCCGTGATAGGCAAAGAGCAGGGATATTTGCCATAATAAATATTTACATAGCCTATCACGGCAAAGAGCAGGGACGCAGATGGCATAGCCATTTACGGCTGCATTTACCTTAAACTAAGGCCTTTACGGACGCAAATGGTGTCCCGGATGCCATTTGCAGCCGCAGTCAATCCGCCCATCCAGTGATACAGCAATGGCGGCCGTATCGCTGGCACTCCAGAGCTGGCCGGCAGGGAGGATCCAGCCGGCGAGGATTTCTCCAGGAGGTGGAGGTAAGTCTTCCAATCCTCCACAGACTCCAGTGGGGGGATTCTTTTGAATCCGGCCTCACTGAGGTCCATGGAGGACTCCTCCCCCATCCCTAGAAGGGGCCTGGAGAACTGATAGAAAGCTACATAACACCGGTTCATTGGTCTCCTCCTCTCCCTGCCCCTGGGATTGCCTCCTTTTCCCCATCTCCATGCACCATTGCCGAGCGTGAAGACAAAGCTGCCACAGACAGAACCACACTGGCTACGAGAGGGGGTGGGGGAGCGGGTGAGAACATGGTTTTGGGGAACTGAGGGCAGAGCACTGGCTCTGACCTCAGTTCCCAGAAACTGAATGATCCTATGGCCCTCCAAACAGTGTCTAGCGACCATAGATTTGTTCCCTCCAGGTGCAACCCTATGCATGTTAAGACAGAAAAAAGTCCTACAACTCCCAGCATTCCCCAGCCAGTATGTCTGGCTGGGGATTGCTGGGATTTGGAGGACTTCTTTCTGTCTAAACATGTATTTGATTGTACCCTTAATATATTGTTAAATTTGAAAAACCAATATAAATAGATGATGATGATGATGATAGACAGACAGACAGACAGACAGACAGAAACATGATGGGCATGGCAAAACCTCTCAAGCGAAGCAGAAAATAACGTCCCGCTGATTCTGGTTGTCACACTGATTTTTTACACCTTCCTCTGGGGACCCTGAGAAAAGGCTTATCTAATTAAGGGCATGTTTGTTTTGTTGTTCAGGCTCTTCCTTGTTGTTATGTCATCATTAAACAACGAGAGAGAAAATATAAAAGACGGTCTTTGTTTCAAACAGCAAATGGTAGCTTTGTTGATTGCATTGTAAGTGATCATACACAACCTTCTGGCAGGCACATTTATACTGAGGTTTTGCCAAATACAAATCTCTTTAAATCTGTAGTTGATAAATCAGTTAAAGATAGTAGATTAATTGGTCAAAAAGTAGTCCATTGAAAAGCTAAAGATGCAACACCCTATGCATGTTTAAACAGAAAGAAGTCTTACAACTCTCAGCATTCCCCAGACAGCATATATTGTTAATATATATATATTATTGCTTTTTTAAAATTTAACAATACATTAAGGGCGCAATCCTATCCAGGTTTAGACAGAAAAAAAGTCCTACAACTCCCAGCATTCCCCATCCAGTCATGCTAAACCTGTCTAAACCTGAATAGGATTGTGCCCTAAATGACATAACAACGTGAGATATCCATAAGAACATCCATACCTCTTTGTCTTGATCCATACAATTGTGTTGCTTTGCTTGTCTTTGCTCAGCTTTCCCCAATCCATTGCCCTCCAGATGTTTAGGACTGCAGCTGCCACCATTCCTAACCATTGGCCATGATGGCTGGGGATGATGGGAGTTGTAGTCCAAAACATTTGGAGAGCGACTGGTTGGGGAATGGTGTTTTAAATGGTGATAGCACATATCAGCTGAAGGAAAACCAGCTAGAAAGTCATCAAGCTGTTTTCTAGAGCCTTGCATAATAAAACCAACAATGACACTGAGGTGTGAGCTGTGCAGAAGTTCTTTAGAACAGTAACTCTTTACTTCTTTTGATTCAGTGTGTCCAAGCTTGAAGCAGGAGGTAGTTGCTGTAGCCTTGATGCTTATGTGAACTGCAGCACAGCAGTGCCCCTGGGAAGAGCGGCAGCTCAGATGCAGCCTGAAGTCACTGACAGTGTGGAGGCTGCACAATAGCCACTCGCCTTAGCATTGCTGCATTTTTATAAACCGGGACCTTGAGAGTAACTAATACATGACGGACAGCCATCTGCTTATTCTGTAGGTCAGGCTCTATCTCACTACCGCCTGCCACAACCTTGGCACTCATTGTCCTTTTCTGTCTTTCATTCTTTCCTCTGCTGTGTGACATCTTGCAAAATGGAGAGATGCTGCAAGAAATAAATGAAGCAGGAAAGAAGTGTGACGTATATGCTGCAGGGCATGAAAATCTCTTTGTGCCATGCCAAATATATGGCTTTCGGGGCCAATAAAGCTGTGACATCTCCCCCACCCCCTGCCAAGAAAAGCTGGGCATGATTGCTATGTCTGGACACCAGTGAAAATGTAATGCGTGAACCACTTCCAGGGGTGGAGGGAATATTTGCAGGGCCCAGTGGAAGCTGGTGGTCCGATTTTAGTGGGGCTGTGAATCCATTCTGGGTTCATGTCAGAACCAGCCAGAACCCTAAAGGACCTATCCATGGTGCTGAAACTTATACCCCAAATAGGTTCCATACCACAGATAGCTCAGTGGTGGAGCACATGCTTTGTATACTGCCAGAGGCCTCAGGTTCAATCCCTCTCATCACCAATTGAAAAATAAATCTGGTAGTAGATGATAAGAATCATATCTGCTGGTGACCCTGGACAGTTGCTGCCTGTCAAAGTAAATTATATTGCCCTTGATGGACAAATAGACTGGATTAGTATATGGTGCCTTCCTATTTTTCTAAGCATATGAGGCCCACTTTCCCAATCCTCTCCCTAGATCAGTCTTCCCCAACCTGCTGCTCTTCATATATTTGGACTTCACCTCCCATCAGCCCATTCCAGCATGGCCAGTGTTCAGAAATTATGGCAGTTGCAGTCCAAAACAGCTGGAGGACACCAGGTAGGAGAAAGCTGCCCTAGATCCTTAGGTCAGAAAGAAGGAAGTGAACTGTTCAGTCTTCTCCTTCTCCCTCCCAACAACAGCCTACCTGGTTTCTGAGGGACCATGGAGGACTCCTCAGCTTGTCCTGAATGATGGATGAGAATTCCAATTTCGCTCACAAAACATGTGAGCATGCTCTGTTTAAAGCCCTTAATGTAATCACAAGCAGATGTCCACCAAAAATGTTTGTAAATTGCTGGACATATGCTCGCATAGGATTTGCACAACTTACACAGTTTGATTTGGCACAAATGTCCTGATTTGTGAAAATCTTCCCCTGCAGACTGAATCAGCCCCACTTTAGTCTATGGAGGAAAGTTGCGCAGATTAGGAAATGTGTGCAAATTTGAGGAAATTCATGCAAATTTCATGTTCAATCGCTGCTCAATTTGTGCAACTTTCCCTTCAAACAGAGCTAGCAGCAATCGCAAACATGAACAGGAATTGGGCAGGGGACAAGCGGTGAGGGGATGTTTGGAGAATAACAGCAATCTCAAACATCACTCATTCACCCATCCCTACCTGTTCTCATAACTCTTGTCCATTACAGCCCCTTTCTTCCTAGTTCTCAAAGCAGGAGCCCAGAACCTCTTTCAGCCCAAGGGCTGAATTGAATTTTGAATAGGAATATCAGAGAATTCCGCCACAGATCTCGGTGAGGCTGAATGCCAGTGCATTCGGCCCCCCGAAATATGTGGCAGAACAAAGCCCCCCACCCCCTCCACCCCACAAAATGGGCCCGGAACAGAGCACCTACCTGCTGCCGTCCGCACTGCATTCTGAATGGTGGCCGCGTCTGCGGCCGCCATTCGCTTCTTCCATATAGCCGTGATAGGCTACGTAAATATTTACGTAACCTATCACAGCTAATGCAAGGATGCCATTTGCGTCCCTGCGGAAGCCGTGATAGGCTACATAAGTATTTACGTAGCCTATCACGGCAAAACTAAGGGAACGCAAATGGCGGCGGCTATGGCCTCCACCATTTGCATTCCCTTTTTTTTGCTGTGTGATAGGCTACATAAATATTTACGTAGCCTATTACGACAAAAGAGAGGGGCGCAGATGGCGTAGTGGCTGTCATTTGTGTTCCCTTTTTTTTGCCGTAATAGGCTACGTAAATATTTACGTAGCCTATCAAAGCAAAATACAGGGACACAAATGGCGGCAGCTACGGCAGCCGCCATTTGCATCCCTGTGCAGGCTGCCCAGCAGCCAGATGTCTGGCTGTGGGTGGCCCCGGCCAGTGGCTCTGCAGAATCTCCGTGGAGCGGAGCCAGACGGAGAGAATTTTGGGGGGAGGAAAGGAGCGCCTCTCCCCCACCGCGAATGTCACCCTTCGGAAGGTAAGTGACTTTGGTACATCCCTAATTTTGAAGAAACTCTTGGGGCCTGCATTAAGAACATGAGAAGAGCCATGCTGGATCAGACCAAGGGTCCATCTAGTCCAGAATTCTGTTCACACAGTGGCCAACCAGCTGTCGACCAGGAAACCACAAGCAGGACACAAGCACAACAGCACACTCCCACCCATGTTCCCCAGCAACTGGTATACATAGGCTCACTGCCTCTGTGACTGGAGGGAGCACGTAGCCATCAAGACTAGTAGCTATTGATAGCCTTTTCCTCCAAGAATTTGTCCAACCCCCTTTTAAAGCCATCCAAATTGGTGGCCATCACTACATCCTGTGGTAGCGAATTCCATAGTTTAACTATGCACTGTGTGAAGAAGTCCCTGCTTTTGTCTGTCCTGAGTCTCTCACCAATCAGCTTCATGGAACAATAGGGATGGCGGAGAATTTCTCCCCGAATCTTCGGGGGGCCGAGTGCCAACGCACTCGGCCCCCCCGAAATTGGCGGTGAAATTCTCCGCCCCCCCGCCCCTCCCGGGATGGGACTTACCTTTGGCGAATGTCCCTCCCGGCGGCGGGGCCCGGCGGCGGTTCGTCAGCCTTTCGTCGGGGGCGGCAGCCGGTCTTCCAACTGGCTGCTGCCTCCGCCATTACAAAGTAAAGTGTAAAAAAACAAACAAACCCATGATAGGCTACGTAATGATTAACGTAGCCTATCACAGGTTTTTGTTTTTTTTTTACTTTTTGTTTCGTGGCCGGGGAGACGGGGCGCTTCTCCCCGGCCTGAATTTTGGCCGGGTGAGGCGGGACGCCTCCCTCCCCTCGCCTGAACTTCGGGGGGAAAAGTGAAGCGCCTCCCCCCCACCGCGAAGCACCCCTGCAAAAAGGTAAGTGACTTTCGTACATCCCTATGGAACAACCTCAGGTTCCAGTATTTTGAGAGAGGGAGAAAAGTGTCTCCCTCTCCACATTCTCCACACCATGCATTATTTTGTACACCTCTATCATGTCACCCATTAGCCTCCTTTTTTCCAAGCTGAGCAATCCCAGCTGTTGTAACCTTCTCTCACAGGGGAGATGCTCCAGCCCCTTAATCATTTTAGTTGCTCCTTTCTGCACTTTTTCCAGCTCCACAATACCCCCTTTTTTGTTTTTAGGTGCAGTAACCAGAACTGTACACAGTATTCCAAGTGTGGTCTCACCATAGATTTGCAAAGGGGCAGTATGATATTGAGTGTTTTTCTCTTCCTTTTCTAATGCTGACGGACTAAGGGGTGGAACAAAACTTCCGCAATACTAGCATATTGTAGCTTGAAGCCCTTATTGCCAGTAACTAAGTCTTGGGAGTGGTATTTCAGCCTTTTAGACTCAAATTGCCAATTATCAGTGGCTTGGGCGAAAGGGATGGGGCCAGGGAAAGGGGACATGGCCTTCTGAGGAACCCCAGAGGGCTGGGACCCCAGAAGAGCTGGATCTGACCGTTCTGCTTCAGGTTCCACACCCTTTTCTTAAATGATCTGTGTTAACCAGGCATGCTTGCCCACTATTATTTCCCCTCCCTCCTTCTTGCAGCATCTTTGAGCTAAAATCTCAACTCAGATTCCCATGAAATTAAAATTATTTCCCAGAAGGCCTGAAGGGTGCCTTGGCTCCCTCCGAGTTGCAGTGGTTTTCCTCCAGCTTCCAGAAAACCTCTTTAAAGCATGCCTGACAACTGCCAGTCCACATTTGTTTGTTTCTGATAAGACTTTACCAAGATTCACCAAGTTCTTCATATTCAGGACAGAAAGAATTCAAGATTTAAAACAATGTGAATGTGGGAGAAAGTGAAACAGACAGATTCACCCATCCCTAATAGCTTAGTGGGTTGCCTAAGACAGCTCAGTAAATTTGCAGCCAAGGCCACGTTAACTCATTTCACATTTTCAGTCTTATTATTCTATGTACAGTTCAATCTAGAGCTGTGTGCAAATGGCCTCTTGAAATTCTCCATCTTACTTGTGGCTTGTGGGCAGAGAAATTTGGGAGACAATTTCACCAAATTTATCCAGGGGGAGGAGATATTCTCAACAGTTTCTCCCAAGTAGGGCTCCCCATTGGCAGGGCTTATAGCATAGCTTCTTTCTTTTTTGGTAATTTTTTTTTGGGGGGCGGGGTTCATGCTGCAACAGCATCAGCTGTGCTGGCAGGCTGGCCCTAGTTTGCATCCACAGCAATGCAGGTGGGAGCAGTGTTGTGTCTAGCTCCAGGGATGAGGTGGAGTTACTGCTCTGTCAAAATCTGTCCTCCCATTTCCTGAATTTTTCTCCCCCCATGAAAGAGGCTTCCATCGTTCTGCCTCATTCAGGATTTTTTATAATTTATTTTTGTGGTGTTCTTGAGCTTACCTAATCATGGCTAGCCTCCCAGGCTGCCTCCATGTTCTGATCTGAAAAAGCCCTGTGGGAGGAATTACCTCATGGTGCCTTAAACTTGGCTTTAATTGAAGTGTAGGAAGCTGAGGAGGCTACAGGCTGCTGGAGAGATGATTGTACAATGAAAAACAGGACATTTGCATTCACTCTTTGGTGACTTCCTGAGTAAGGTAAGCCCAAGAAACCCAACCCCAACCCAAAAGAATTTTTCTGAAATTTCTTCACCACTGAATTTATTTTCAAAAGCAATTTCTCTTTTATTAATTTGAATGAGAATGGTCAGGAAAAGTGTGAGAGAAATTTTTGCACTAGTTTAATCCTATAGATGCAGACTTGGACTTAAGTTCTACACTGTTCCAGCTTCCTCCCAGGTGAGTATACACAGGATTGTGGCTTATCTCACTAAAACGATGTTGTTCTGGCAATCTTGTTGTGCAACTCCACTGAAGTATCGGGCCTGCACCTTAGTGGGTTGGTGCCTTACCTGAGCTTTCCCTTTCCCTTTATTGTATAGGGTTGTTTTTTTAATGTGCTTGGTCAGCAGAGAGATGGTGGATGTTCTAGCAGAAAGAGTACCAAGCAAAACATGGGCAAAAAAAAAGAAAGAAATGAAAACAAAAACTGTCAGTCACATAGGAAATGTATAATGTAGAGTAAATAATTCATAGCAAGACAAGGGAGATCTAAACATAAAAATTTACACCGGAGCTTAGAAGCCCTAGCTCAGTAGTAGAACTTTGCTTTGAACATATGAAGGATGCCAGACTAAATCCCTTGCATCTTCTGTTAAGGAATCTCTCTGGTTAGGAAGATATCTGTCATACAGATAGATCCTAGGCCAATTGACAGCAATGGGCTAACTTAGAGTAAGGCAGTTTGTTAATTTTTGTTAAAGGAATTTAGATTACAGTTGAGAAACTTTGATAAGGACCGGGTCCAGCTCTTTTGGGAGTGGGGGGAAGAACTCCATCTCTTTTGGAGGGGCAACTTAACACGGGGGCACTCATAACTACCTGGGGGATGGAGGATAAAGGGTGGAAGAATGTGAAGGGAAGAAAAAAGAGGTGGCTTGTGCTAAACCACCTGCTAGATGGGTTGATCTGTTTTGTTGTATTAATATTAATGTATTTAGCTTTACAGGGAAACTGTATACAGATAAGATGGGGTTAACTGTGAGCAGGATGGGGCTTTTGGCTATTTTAGTTCTACCTGGGGGAGGATGAGTGTGGGATGTCTGAGGAGGGTTTGATTTTCAGTTTAGTCAGAGGAGTTAGTTTTAGGGGTAGATAGGGTTTGGAGTTCAACAGAGTACCATCTTGGATGGGGAGGGGGGATTTAGAAGGGTAGTGAGGCAGATTTAAGCTAATTAACAAGACCTATGTAAAATAAATTATAACCTCAGTAACACCAAAAGAACATCTCGAAAATAATAAACTTTTAGTTTCCTGAGTTAAATCCCTGTGCCAGTTTGGTCTTTGTTTACACTACCTCATTCATGAACTCATAATAGCCAGCACTAGGGATGTCAGAGAATTCCACCATGGGTCTCAGTGAGGGCGAATGCCAGGCTATTCGGCCCCCCGAACTCCGTGGCGGAATGGCCTGCCACCCCCCCGCCACCCCGCAGATCCCCCCCAGGATGAGACTTACCTGGGGCAGATGTTCCAGACGGTGGTGGCTCCAGCGTAAATATTTACGCTACATAAATATTTACGTAGGCTAAAACAGTGAATCAAAAAGGGACGCAAATAGTGCCCGCTACACTATTTGCGTTCCCCTTTATTTTCGCCGTCATAGTCTACGTAAATATTTATGTAGACTAAGACGGCCAAAAATAAGGAACGCAAATGGCGGCAGCCATAGCCGCCGCTATTTGCATACGCAGTTTTTTGTGTGGTTTTTTTTACCCAGATCCCTGTGCAGCCGGAAATCCGGCTGCAGATGGCTCTGGCCTGGGCCTGGCTGGCTGCTCCGTGGAGCTGCCGCAGAACACAGCCAGCCATGGAGGATTCTGGGGCGGGAGGAACAGATCACCTCCCCCACCATCAAGGATTCCGGTGGGAGGGATGGAACGCCTCCCCCCCACCATCAACATAATCCCGTGGAAAGGTAAGTGACTTTCGTACATCCCTAGCCAGCACTCACTTCCCAAATTAGAAGTAACAGTATCAGTGATAGAATCAACACGTACGATGGAGGGACTCACCCATGGCCAACTTCGTTGGGCATTCACTGAGCTGTCACTGCCTGCCCCTGCTGGCGACACTGCTCAAGCTTCTTGTTGCCTCAGTGAGTGCCCAATGAGGCCATGGGGCCATCTGCCCTCATTGAGAGTGGCCATTTTGTGCAACCATGGAGCTCAGACTCTTCCAGGAAGGGAATGTTGTGGAAATGGCAGCCGTAAAGGGGCCATTGATGCAACATTTCAGGCATGAATTCACGCCTGTGATGTTGCAGTGGGGGCAGGCAGCTGCCAAGCACTTGCTGAGGCCCAGGGCACTCGCCAAGCAGGTCTGTGAGCAACCCGTTGCTCAGCAAGCAGGGTCTGGGGGGCAGGGGAGTCTGTCGGACTCCACCCCCCATCTCCCAAGAATGCTCACAACATCCCTATCAACATACTTGGCATTAATTTGGCTGGGTAAGAGGTTAGAGAAGTCCATGGGTACAGCTGACATGGCAGTTCTGTCCCACTCCTTTCGGCTTCTTATCCTAGGTATGAAGGGATAATAGGGGAAAGCCTGAGTGAGAGGAGGGGCGGATGTCACATGAGTCTTCAGGCGTTGTCTAAATGGGGGGGGGGGGTACTTGCAGAATTCAGTGTTTTGCAAATTCTGATATGAATTGAATGTGATCTACACTTCCTGAGGTGATGTAATTATTTCTGATTTATTAAGTTCTGAACTGGAACTTAGTTATACAGCAGGTGCATTTATTTTATTTATTTATTACATTTCTAATCCTCTGAATAAGTAATATTGTCTAGGCAGATTACAGACAGATTTCACACTTCCTGAATGTTCCATCACAATTTCGGCCATATCTATCTATCGATCATCTATCTATCTATCTATCTATCTATCTATCTATCTATTTATTTTGAGAGGAAATACATCTAGAAATGCATATCTCAATCTGTATCTCAACACAAAAGTTTGTTCATATCTGTTTAAAGAAAAGTTTACAGATGACTGTAGAAACAAGAAGGAAAGGATTTATGGGTGAACGCTTGTGAAAATGACATGGACCATAATTACACTGAATAAACAAGCCCTAGTTTAAATATGAGGTCAGGTAAAGGCCCAATCATTTTCTTCAATTTTGCAAGTGGGTGAAGGACAAAAAATGGCCCCAGGATCAGAATAATCTTCAGGGACATGCTGAAATAATGTAAATTGTGGCGGTGGGGGTTCCATTCCACTGAGGCAGCCAAGCTTTTTCCTCACAATAAAGGCACTGCTGCTGCTTGAAGCAGTTGCCGTGCAGGATGTCAGCAATTCTTCATTATTAAGAGAATGCTGCATGGAAATGCCACTATGTCATGACATATCATTGATCCTAGGTGCATTCTTGGGGAGTTGGGGAAGCTGGCTGCCCATTGGCCAATTTTGGCAAGACCCTCAAAGTTTTATTTTTTTACTTATTTTTATTTTATTATTATATTTATATCCCGCCTTGCAAGGAGCCCAAGTTGGTTCACATTGTCCTCCCCCTTTCCATTTTATCCTCACAACAACCCTGTGAGATTGATCTGTGGTGGTGCCCCCTTCTCTGGAATTCACACCCTAGAGAGGTATACCCAGTATCTAATTGACAATCTTTTCGGCATCAGTTTAAAATAAATAACTTTTTTTGTGTGTGGTGTGTTGTTAATGTATTAGAGTTCATGTGCCCATTGATACAACACTGTATAAAAAAGAAGCTCGATGCAAGTTTCTATTTTCTCCTGCTCACCCCTGCCCCATCTTCATTCATTCATTCATTCATTCATCATATTACATTACATTTATATCCGTGTTTTTCTTCTTGCAAGGAACCCAAGGTAGCTTACATGGTCTTCTTCCTCTCCATTTTATCCTCACAACAACCCTGTGAGGTAGGTCAGGCTGAGAGTCAGTGACTAGCCCAAAGTCACCCAGTGAGCTTCATGGCTGAGTGGGGACTAGAACCCAGGTCTTCTGAGTCCCAGTCCAATGCTTTAACCACTAAACCACACTGGCTCTCAAGTTGCTGAAAATCCCTCCCCCACTTTTGCAAGGGGAGAAATGTGAGAGGAATATTCAGCCTAGCCACTCTAGGTCACATAAAGATGTCTCTGTGTTAAGAAGTTGGGTGTTCCACAAGAATGGAACTTGGGGCCAAATTAAACATTCTGCTTACTTACTTGAGTGTAAGCATGAGAGGGCCTGATTTGGATTGGTGATTTGGATTCCCCTCCCATTTTTATCCCACATTTCTGTATTACCCTGGCTGTGGGCTTTGAAGTCTTAGGTTAGAATTGCCAAGATAGTGATAAATCAGATCCAGGTTTACTTACAAGGAGTACTTTATTGAGTAACTTACAGCACACAGGCGTACCCAATAGTTGGATCAGACAGCTTCTCTGAACCCAGAGCCATGGGGTACAATGGGTTTTATACCATATATGTTAGCAATGAGGCAGCATGACAGCAGCAAGCGCTACCTAGCATTCAATCCCAGCATAGACTAACAGTGCTTGGTTCTCAGCACAGGCACCTGCAGCTCAGCATAAACACATAGCTTCATTTCTCAGGCACAGCCTGATAAGGCCTTCTACTCATTAGTAAGGAATGTGCTGAGGCAGCTATTATCGACCTTTGAGTCATCTTCACATGATCAGAGGCTTACTAGCAAAGGAATTGCACTAATAATGAACTTAAGCAAGGCATTATGGATCTCTAGTCCCCTCTAACACTACAGGTGACTTGGTTACACTCCTGGGGCCAATACAATTCCACACACACCCTAATGGGGTGGGAGAGAGAAAAACCTTCCTGATTGGAATCAATAGGGACATTTTTTAACTCAGGGGTAGGGATGGATGGATTCACCTGAGTCTGCACTTGGTGAGCACTCGAGGAGCCCCCACTGCCACTTGCCCACGTGAGCTGGGCTGCATGAGCCCCTGGAGGCCTTGGCGTGTGGCCCAGGAGCATCCCACAGCTGCCCACTGCTCCATGACAGCCACCATTTTTATGGAAGGTGAGGGCTCTAGATTTTCATATATCTAATATTGCACACAATGGTGGCTGTAAAGGGCCATTTCCAGAACATTAGATATATGAAAAGGGCAGAAATTGCCCTTTATGGCCACCATTGTGCATAACATTAGATATATGAAAATCTGGAGCCCCCATCTTCCATAAAAATGGTGGCTTCCATGGAGGACGGGTGGCTGCCTGTTGCAAGCAGATGGGTCCGGTAAGTCCTGGCCACTGATGTGGCTCGCGGGGAGGCTGCTCACTGAGACAGGTGAGGGGGGTGGTGAGGGGGGGAGTCCAATGGACTCCCAAATCCAGTGGGGCACCTGCAAAAACCCTACTTGGGTGGGGATTAAAAAAATATTAGCAGATTGTTTAGTTTGGCCCAAAGAGAGCAAATGAAGGGAGTTGGAAGAAGAGCTCTTAAGTAGAGGTGTGTGACTCAGCAAAACTCGAGCTCATTGAAATCCTCCAAATTCTACATCAAAGCTTGTTCCAGCTTGTGTCTGTATCAGATTGTGAGATTATTTTTTCTATTCGCAGGAAAATGTGTGTGTCTTTTCACGCAGGATTTCCCAAAGGTATGCATGAATTGTGTGTGTATGTGTGTGTGTGTGTGTTTTAAATGGATTCATTTTCTCCCATTGATTAAGGTGCACAATTCTCAAAAGTATGCATTTTTACACATGCACTCTTCAAATGCATGTATCTTTTGAGCTGAGTTTTTTGTTTCATGAATTGCAACGGAAGCATGGAAACTTTGACCACATATTGCATGGGTCCATGTTCAGTTCTAAACTGAACTGAAATTCTTATACCTCCCTAATTTTAGGCTTGAAGAGTGCCTGCAGAGCAGGGAGAATGTGAAGAGACAAAAAGCAAGGCATGAGAAAGAGTGATATTGAGAGGTGAGATCATGTACAGTACACTAGGGATGGGCAAAGTCCCCAACATCTGATCTGGGAGTGGCGGTGTCCGCCACAGGGTAATTTGGGCCGCTTGGGGCCCTGTGGACATCTCTGGAGCCCTGCTGCATCTGCCATGGTTGGCAGAGTGGATCTTCAGCTTTCTAAAAGACGTGGTAGAGATCACGGGAAAATTCCAGCCATAAAGGGCATATCTTATGCCATTTGCAGCTATGAAGTACTTACTTTTACATAAATTCCAGCTCTTTACAGTTGTATTTATGTAAAAGTCAATGCTTTCCAACCACAAATGGTGTACAATAGGCCATTTTCGGCTAGAATTTTCCTGCGATACGCTAATGGCACTTGCCATTAGCGCATCACTTTTTTAGGGAGCTGGAGACCCGCCCCATGGGAACTCCTCTGGAGCCAGAGGAAGCGCAGCAGGTCTGCTGTGGACTCCAGAGGTCAGATCCTTTGAAATCCAGCCTCATTTGAGTCTGTGGCAGATTTCTCCAGCATCCCTAATGTACACTCCTGAAAAGGAAGAGGATGTGTTTGGCTATTTTAAAAATAGACCCTTTTCACTGCCACTGCCACTGCCACCACCATCCTGCAATTCTATTTTGTATGACTACTTGCTTTCTTTTTCTGAAGCCAGAATATTTTCATCTTCCCCTGGACACCTTGCTCTCTCACAAATCTCTGAGAAATGTCAGGCCCTGCTCTTACATTATCAAGAAATAGCATGGCCACGGCCTTTCCCAAGCTATTTCTGAAGCGATGATTGTGTTATTTCCAACTTTGGAAGGCAAATAGTTTGAGAGAGGCCATACTGACACACTCTCTTTTTTTTCCTTTTGAAGACAGCACAGCCTTAAGACTCTAAAAGACTCTGGGCAGATTGGATTTACTACCATCTTCAGATCAGAGTTAAAGTGAGAGATAAAAGTTTTGAAAATATTTCAAGATCTGTGCGATAAGATTATTTTTTAGGCCTTCTTCAGGCAGTTTTAACATTAATGGTAATAAAAAATAACAAATAGGACAACACATAACATTAAAACATTACTAAAATACAAATTGCCACAGGGGCTTACATATTATAACATTCCTATAAATCTTCTTCTTAAAGAATCTTCTTTGTGATTTACTTTGGATGCTCACCTCCTTCTGTTTTCTTTGTTTTTCATAGAAAAGATGGAAGAGGCGCCATAATCAGTGAACAATATATAGCTGGGTCCAGAAACAAATGGGACAAGTAAGTCATGACTAGAACGTAGTTTAGGAGAAAGATCTATAGCTGTATTGGAAGCTTTGGGGAGGAGTGTTAGCCAAGCATGGGCATATTTCAAAAAAATTGCAATGACTACCTGTTTGGTCTTGGCTAAGTGGTCAATATTGTACATGTTCCAGCTTTCCAAAGTTACCACAGACAGTGCCGATTTTCTTGCATCAGGCCATGGTATAACATGACCTATATTTTGCCTATGTCAAAGATATCAGGAATGGGTATACACACACGCATGCACGCACGCACACGCACGCACGCACACACATGTGTACATTTTTCAGGTTTCAGCACCACCATGACCAATTCTCTGAAATTCAGGGGTAGTATCCAATGCTGTCATTCCATAAATTCAGATAGCAGTAGCTAGGGATGGTGCAGGCACCCGATTCCATCCAGGAATCTATCAGAACCTAGGGATGTCAGAGAAATCTGCTGCGGATTCAAATGAGGCCAGATTCCAAGGAATCTGGCCTCAGGAATCCACCGCGGATTGAGATGACTTACCTCCGCTCCAGGAGGACTGGAGGCAGAACAGCACTCGGCTGCTTCTTGCCAGCAAAAGCCGTTCGCCTCCTCCCTGTCCCTGCTGATTGCCATGTCTTTAAAAAAAAAATTAAAAACATGGTGATCGGCAGGATGTGCCCATAGACTTATATGCAAATAGAGTCATGAATCTTGCATATAAGTCTATGTGTCCATAGGCTTATACGCAAGATTCACCGCTCTATTTTGTATATAAGTCTATGGGCACATGCGTTCAGCAGGATGTGCCCATAGACTTATACGCAAAATAGAGCCATGAATCTCGCGTATAAGCCTATGGACACATAGACTTATACGCAAGATTCATGACTCTATTTGCATATAAGTCTATGGGCACATCCTCCTGATCACCATGTTTTTAATTTATTTTTTAAAGACATAGCAATCGGCAGGGACAGGGAGGAGGCGAACGGCTTTGGCTGGCAGGAGGGAAGGTAAGCACCCCCCAAGCCAGTCCCCCCCCCCGGAATCCGAGCGGAGTGGAACCACTCTGGAGGATTCCAGGGGCGAGGAACGGATCGCCTCCCCCCTACACAGATTCCCCACTGGAACAGACAGTGGGGAATCCGTACACCCCTATCGGAACCTCCCCTTCCTGCACCCCTGAGCCCTGCTCGCCAAGCCCCTGCCCCCACTCGCCCCCTGCCAATGCTCGGCGAATGGTCTGCACTCACCCCGGTGGCCTTGTTGAGCTTTGCGGTCACCATTTTTTGAGAAATAAAATGGCAATCACAAGAATGTGTGTATTTCAGGCATACACACCTTATTCTCTCCCACCTATCACTTCTCTGCTCTCTTCCCTGTCTTCATCTCTCTTTCTCTCTCCTCCTAGGGATGTCACGAGCGCCCAAGGAAGCCAGCAAAATCCCCCATGCCTGGCTCCCCAGCCCCCACTCATTGAACTCCAGGGCACTGTCGGGCCTGGCTAATGAGAGACCTGGAGCTCAGCAAGCAGCCAGGAACAAGACTTGGCCTCTACCGGCACCCTGGCCTCTAGCTGTCTCCTGCTCATGAGCAAGAGAGGCTAGGGGCTGTGGCATGCGCCACGCCTCCTCCTGCTACTGGCCAATGCTGGGATGTTGCAGGCACCCTCCCAGATGCTCCCCACACTCTCCCAAGCCCCATCCAGTGAGCACCAGCCAGCCATTTTGCTGACTAGTTTTTTTATGAAAAAAGGAGCTAAAAGGAACTGCACATATTTAAATGTGCAGATTTTAAAGCTTTTTTCATTTTAAAAAAAGGCAAAATGGCAGGTGGTCGCCGGACGGGCTCGGGTGTGGGTGACTTGCTGAGCTCCTGGGGGCTTGAGCACAGGTCTGGGGTGGAGACAGGTGTGGGCGGCACTTCAGGAGGCACCTGGAGAACCAGGATGGGTTCTCATATCCCTATCTCCTCCTTTTTCAGCATTCCCATTAGAGCTTTGCAATACAAGTGCAATACAACTAGGGATGGCAGAGAATTCCACCACGGATCTCAGTGAGGCCAAATGCCAGTGCATTCGGCCCCCCAAAATCTGTGGCGGAACGGCCTGCCACCCCCCGCCCCCCCGCGGATCCCCCCCAAGACTTACCTGGGGCGGATCTTCCGGGTGGCGGCGGCTGCGGCAGCGGTGGCTGCGGCAGCGGCGGCTGGTCTTCCAACCAGCCGCCGCCATTTGCAGTCTTGTAGGTTGGGTTTTTTTACAAGACGTGATAGGCTACGTAAAGACTTACGTAGCCTATCACGTCTGGCTTTAAAAAAAAAAACGCATACGCAAATGGCGGCGGCTACGGCTGCCGCCATTTGTGTTCCTTATTTTTGGCTGTCTTAGTCTACGTAAATATTTACATAGACTAAGACAGCGAAAATAAGGGAAACGCAAATAGCGTAGCGGATGCCATTTGCGTACACGCGTTTTGTTTTGGGGTTTTTTAAGCCAGACGTGATAGGCTACGTAAGTCTTTACGTAGCCTATCACAGCTGACTACAGGGACTCAAACGGCGGCAGCTACAGCCGCCGCCATTTGCGTCCCTGCTAGCCAGCGGCCGGATGTCTGGCTGCTGGTGGAGCCGGCCGGTGGCTCTGCGGAATCCCCGCGGAGCGGAGCTGGCCAGCCAGGATTCCGAGGCGAGGGACGGAGCGCCTCCCCCCCCCAGCGGAACCCGGCGGAGCCAGGTAAGGGGACTTTCGTACATCACTAAATACAACATCAAATGGGCATTGCTTTCCATTTGTATACTTTTAGTGCTGATGATATTGTATCTCATTTTATACACAATAGGAATGAGGCTGACCTAACAAGAGCTGTATCTATTTTGTGAAAAATTCATGAGGCCTTATTGACAAACATGTGTTTGATCTGAGTTTCCAAAACTATCGAAGTCTGTCCGCAGAATTCCCAATGAATCCATTGATTTTTTTAACATCTCACAGTGTGAAGTAGTCATGAATATTAAGATGTAATGTGTAAAAAAGAGAGAGAGAGAGAAACCTTTAATTTTTAAAAAAGTCTGTAATGCAGCAAGATCAATGAAACAAGGGTGATGTTTACTCATTGTATTGAATGGAGGACAGCGATCCAACCCACCTTTCTAATTCTAATGAACCAGATAACTCTGGGAAGCAGGACATGTTTGACCTGCCTCTGAGCACAGAGAATTCATTTAGCTACCATGGGCCATGGCTAGAGATGCTGGAGAGTTTTGTTTGGTCTGCATTTTTAAGCAAACAGACCTCATTTGTATTTCCTGGGCCAGACCTACATGGTAATGCATATCCCTCTTGTGCATTTATACCTCATAGGACACACAGTGACATTTGTTGTAGTATATTGGATAATGTGGAATGAAAAGCAGGAAATAACACTACAGAAGCGGTATATCAAACGTGCAATGTGCCCCGACAGTTATTAGCGCACTTCTATACCGCTATAAAGCAATTGTGGGATCTAGCCTTAGACTAATACACAGATCGGAATGCAGTTATCCTTCAGATTGAACAGTTCTCTGGATTTTGCGCTGCAATACTCGGCTCAAAAAGATGAACATAAAATGTGGGAAACAGCATGCAAAAAAAGAGAAGTGTCCTTTATAGACGAATGTGTGCAATTTAAATGCAATGTTTATAAATTTGTTTCATAAATATTTGTTATAAATATGCAATGTTCATAAAAAAAAAAAAAAACCAGCAACGACCAGGGATGGGTTTAGGGATGGATGGACTCACCCACACCTAGCTTCATTGGGTGACCACTGAGCGGCTGCCACCTCCCACCCCTACTCACAGCGCTGAGCAAGCTTCGTCATGTCCCAGTGTGCACCTAGCGAAGCCCTGGAGCTGCCCGTCCTCCTGGCGAGCCACCATTGTGCTCAACAACGGTGGCTCAGGCACCCCCAGGTAGGTAATGTTGCATCATTGGTGGCAATACGGGGCCCATTTCCGCAATTTTACCTACCCGGAAGCGCCCGAGCTGCCATTGCTTCACACAATGGTGGCTCGCTAGGAGGATGGGGCAGCTGCTGGGTGCTCACCGAGCTGTGGGGCATTGGCCAAGGGGGTCCACGAGCACCCCAAGAGGGGTTCAGGAGGGTAGGTGAGGGGAAGTCTGTGGGATTCCACACACACGCGTGAGGACTCTTGCGACACCCCTAGATGGGATAGACTTATAATTAGTGATGGGCAGACTTACCCCAACAGAAATCAGAACTTGATCATCAAGGTACGCATTCCTATTTCCAATCTCAAATGAGAGTCCTCCGTTATTCTGAGAACTCACTGCGCATATACAAATTGTTGCACATAGGCATCAACACAATGCATCATGGGAACTGTAGTATGGCATCATGATGTCATACATCACTAGGCTATGTTCCCCTCTCTGACTGTTTTCATGTGCCCCAATGTCTGCCCTACAATCAGCATGACAAGCTAGAGCCGGAGGGAGTGACTGTGGCACAAGTAGTGCAAATAGGAGCTACTGAAGAGGTACGTCTATTTGCTGAAGCCCAGATCTTCTCCTCACTCACCAGTGCCCTGAGTTGCACTGCTCCCCTCCTGACCTCCTCCTCCTTGGATTCCTTTTCCAGTATTACCTCACAGTGCCACCTAACAGCACTCAGGTCTAAAATGACCTTTCCATTACCAAGTGGTGGATATTAAGCTATATGGCTGTTCCTTCAGATATGATTAGTTTGTTGCAGGATGTCAAATCCACACTTCTGCACTGATTGATTTGGGAAACAGTAACTAAAGGGTTAAAGTGACATCATTCCATCTTCAGAAAGTAAAGGATTAAACCAACCAATAACAGGATATGGACAGATACAGCAGAATTTAGATGCGTAGTCATGTAGGCCATGCAGGCACAAAACACAGATACAAACTCGTAATCAACCTTGTTTCCTTGGATAGCCGCTCAGACTCATTACACATATGGGCATTATGAATGGAATAGATTCTACCAATGAATCACCTAATTTCAAGTTTTGGCAGCATCTCTACTTACAAAAGAATAAATGAGAAACTGACACAGACTGGAAATAGACTGATCCATCCATCCCTAATCATGGTTAATCCCTAATCACTGATTGTTTTATCATCCATGAATTTGTCTAATCCCCTTTTAAAACCACCTAAACCATCAGCCATTGCTGTAAATTGTGGCAGCCAAGTCCACGTTAATTCTGCATTTTCTAAAAGTAGAGAAAACTCCCTGGAAAAGACCCTGATGCTGGGAAAGACTGAAGGCAAAAGGAGAAGGGGACGGCAGAGGACGAGATGGCTAGATAGCATCACCGATGCATAGGGATGTACGAAAGTGACTTACTTTTCGCAGATTATGTTGATGGGGGGGAGGCATTCTGTCCCTCCCCCCAGAATCCTGGCCGGGGGGGAGGCGCTCCGTTCCTCCCCCCGGAATCCTCGAACGGCCAGCTGTGCTCCGCGGCAGCTCCGCAGAGCAGCCGGCCAGGCCCGGCCCGGCCAGGCCAGAGCTGTCCGCAGCTGGATTTCCGGCCGCGGAGGGCTCTGGGTAAAAACACACACACACACACACATAAACCGCATATGCAAATGGCGGCGGCTATGGCTGCCGCCATTTATGTTCCTTCTTTTTGGCCATCTTAATCTACGTAAATATTTACGTAGACTATGACGGCAAAAATAAAGGGGAACGCAAATAGCGTAGTGGGCACTATTTGCGTCCCTTTTTGATTCCCCGTTTTAGCCTACATAAATCTTTACGTAGGCTAAAACAGGGAATCAAAAGGGGATGCAAATAGCGCCCGCTACGCTATTTGCGTTCCCCTTTATTTTTGCTGTCATAGTCTACGTAAATATTTACGTAGATTAAGATGGTAAAAAGAAGAAACGAAAATGGCGGCGGCCGTAGCTGCCGCCATTTGCGTACGCAGTGGTTTTTTTTTTTTACCAACCCAGCCGTGATAGGCTACATAAACATTTACGTAGCCTATCACATCTTTTTTTAAAAAAAAACCTAGCCATGATAGGCTACGTAAATCTTTACGTAGCCTATCACGTCTTTTTTTTTCTTTTCTTTTTTACACAAGGCAAGCCTGGAAATGGCGGTGGCAGCAGCCGGTCGGAAGACCGGCCGACGGAGCCGCCACCACCGGAGCCACCACTGGAGCCACCGCCGCTCGGAAGATCCGCCCCAGGTGAGTCTCGTCCTGGGGGGGATCCACGGGGGGGCGGGGGAGCAGGCCGTTCCGCCACAGAGTTCGGGGGGCCGAATGCACTGGCATTCGGCCTCATCAAGATCCGTGGCAGAATTCTCTAACATCCCTATGATGCAATGAATATGAACTTGAGCACACTCGGGGAGAGAGCGGAGGACAGGAAGGCCTGGCATGCTATGGTCCATGGGGTCATGAACAGTTGGACATGACTTAATGACTGAACAACAAATCTGCACATGCATTTCTTTCTTTCTTTTGCAGAATGCATCACCAGCCCAGTACTCCCATCTCTTAAAAATTTGCCACAGTTTGTTGTGATCCACACAATCAAAGGCTGAAGAGACCATAGCCTTTCTTATACAACTAGAGTCTCCAGGATTCGCTACAGACAAGGAATGACTATAAACCAGTTTAAGCCTTGAGTACAGATGTCAGCTCTGGCAAACCTAGACAGCATAGTAAGAAGCAGTGACATCACCTTGCTGACAAAGATTCATATAATCAAAGCTATGGTTTTCCCAGTAGTAACGTATGGCTGTGAGAGCTGGACTATAAGGAAGGCTGAGCACCGAAGAATTGATGCTTTCAAACTGTGGTGCTGGAGAAGACTCTTACGAGTCCCCTGGACTGCAAGGAGGTCAAGTCAGTCCATCCTAAAGGAAATCAACCCTGAGTGCTCATTGGAAGGACAGATCCTGAAGCTGAAGCTCCAATATTTTGGCCACCTAATGCGAAGAGAAAACTCTCTGGAAAAGACCCTGATGCTGGGAAAGATTGAAGGCAAAAGGAGAAGGGGACAGCAGAGGATGAGATGGCTAGATAGCATCACCGATGCAATGAATACGAACTTGAGCACACTGCGGGAGAGAGCAGAGGACAGGAAGGACTGGCGTGCTATGGTCCATGGGGTCACGAAGAGTGGGACACGACTTAACAACTGAACAACAACAAAAGTCTTGCTAAATTTCCTTCTGATCAATTTCATGGGGTGACAGTGAATTCTATTGTAATAAAAGAGGGAGAATAATGTATATCAATTCTCTTCATATTTTTTTCCAGCTCTATAGTATCCTTTTTAAGATGAGAACTGTGCACTGAGGTGTGAGGGTGGGGGTCAAATATGGCAGCACCATACATGAGGGCCATATGATACTGACCATTTTATTTTCAATTAGAGCTGTGCAAAAATGGCCTCCTGAAGTTCTCCACCTTATTTGTGGTCAAAAAAATTGGTGGGGACAATTTCACCAATTTCTCCAGAGGAAACAGAAATTCTCAAACAGTTTCTCACATATAGTTCTCCAACAGTTTCTTGCCATTGGAAGGGGTTGTAGCACAGCTTCTTTCTTTTTCCACAAGGGTTTTTTTGGGGGGGAGTTATGCTGCCACTGCAAGTTGCAGCAGCAGCAACTGTGTTGATAGAGAGGCCCTCATTTTGCAACCACCACAATTCAGGTGTGAGGGGGGCAGTGTTGTGTCTAGCTTCAGGGAAGAGGTGGAGCTAGTGCTGGGCCAAAATCTGTCCTCCAATGTTTTGAAAGTATTCTTCTTCCATAAGGGAGGCTTCCATTGTTCTGCCTAATTCTCATTTTCTAATTATTTTTTTTGGGGGGGGGTTGAGCTTGCCATCACTGTGAGATGGCTGAGGGTGTTGTGTGTGTGTTCCTTTTTATTACACATGTCTCCATTGCCCTGCAGCCTCCCAGGCTGCCTGCACTTCCTGATTTGAAAAAGCCCTATGGGAGGAACTGCTTCATAATGTCTTCACCTGGGCTTTAATTGAAGTGCAGGAAGCCGAGGAGACTACAGGCTGCCAGAGAGATGATTGTACATTGACAGACAGGACACTTCCATCCATTCCTTCGCCACCTCCTAAGTAAGGTAAACACAAGAAACCCAAACCTATCCCATTAGAATTTTTCATGAATTTTCTTCACCACTGAATTTGTTTTCAAAAGAAAAAGAATTTTGAGAGGCCTTTGCACACAGCTCTAATTTAAATGCAGATTTCCATGCAGATTTAAAAAAAATAATAATAAATCACAGCTCAATGCAGAAAATGTGATAGCATGGGCTAATGAGTGAACATACATATGCAAAAGTGGAATGGACTGGAAATAGCTTCAAGTCAGAACATGGGCTAAAGTTATCTCAACATTGTTGGGAGGGGGCTGAACTTTTTGGCAGCTGCCCCATAGTGCTTGAAATATGTAGTTCCTCCCTGTAATGTCCGGTATTGTGCAGTGAAAAATTATTTGGTTCATACCAGGTTGCACATCATTGTATTATTGTTTATAGTCATAAACTATGATTTAAGGGAGACTGAAAGTTACACTGTAGAACAGATTGAACAATGTTATAGTTTGTAGATGTTGCCAAATGTTCATACAGTAACATTCATTGTACAGAAGTATGTGCTCTGAGGAAGTCACACTCAAAGAAACAAAGCTACATGAGAAGACATCTGGCATTTGTATTAGAACTTTCTAAATTTAGAGCAACAGTCTGTAGACGTCTGTATAAAAGCAAATGTTTTTTTTTGTGTGTGTTTTTTACAGCATTTCATACATTGTCTACAGTGGTAGACACTACATTCTCAGACAGGAGTCTTCTGGGATGAGAAGTCATGGTGATGACCCCCATGCCCCAATATGAAGAGCTGGAAAGTAAGTTATACAGCTATGAGGAAAAGAGGTCCTCGGGGACCCAGAAGAGGAAGTAATCTCTGTGCCTGGGTGGAAGGTGAAGCTTTAGGCTATTGGTGGAGAGGGAAAGAGAAGAGAGGAAACTGGAAACAAACCACCTGAGAAAAAGGAGGAAGAGGAAGATCCGGTGTTGACACTGAAGACTTATAGTGTTATAATAAACATTCCCTTTTGACTGGGAAGCTTGTGAGGTGGCCTACAAATAGGATTGTTGGAGAAATACCTAACAGAATAACATGGGTTTGGATTTCTCTTAATCTGACCCATGGATTCTCCAGTGGACTGGCCTTTCCAGAGTTGCATACCTTCCACAGACCTGCAGACCAGTTTTACTTTCTGGAATTTTACACAAATTTAGTCGTAGACAAAAATACATAAAATAAAAACCTCAGCCAAAAATGTGAATTTCCCCTATAGGCTAAAGCATGAAAATGCATAGTTTGGGGGGAGTTGCACATCGGGGGGGGGGAGTTGCACATTTTTGGAAGTATGAATTTGCACAAATGCAAATTCATGCAAATTTGGGAAACAAAAATCCAATTCCATTAATGAGCGAACCATGAAACGAAAGGCATCTGACAATCCATGAAATGCAGATGGAACATATTTTACAAACTCCATACACCCCTAGCTACAAATCTTGACAATGAATTCTCAGCCTCTACACCAAACTATAATTCCCAGGATTCTTTGGGAGAAGCTAAAATGGTTAAGCTGATTTAAATCTGATATATTTGCAGTACAGAGATGCCTAAGATGCCATCTCCTGGTTTTCCTTTAGCACTTTAATATATTCCTGGGTTCTTGCCCTATTTAACAGCACAGAACATATTCACATGTCTTTTTGTAATAACCTATATTTTCAAGAAATTGCTGTATTGTTTGGCTCCGAAATAGCAACCTGTTTTCTCTTTTGACCTCTGCTGTTTCCAGGAGCTTTTTAAACAGTGTGCATCCATTAATGTCTCTTCAGCTTTCTGTGTGCCAGAGTTGCAGAAAAGGTTGTTGCCAGAGTGGATAAAGAGTTCTTCCCTTAGTTCTCTTTGTCACCTGTTAAAGAACCCAATACCTGGTTAATCAATCTCTGTCTTAACACAACTCCGTTGCTGAATGTTTAAAAAAAACTCACACATCCCCAACAACTTCAGTGGGCATGGGGCAAGGTTAATCTTTCAGTACTACCTTACTGCAGAAGTCTTTAATCCCAACCTGCTACACACACACACACACACACACACACACTTTTACCATGTTATAATTCTTGTTTTGAGTCACATCATTAAGATTGTCTAAAAGCTAGTAAAAGTTGGTATCACACAACCAGTAATATCTCTATTTCTCCTTCACTCTTTCTCTTTCTCCTGCTCTTAAAAATAAATGTAAACAGTGGCAATATAAAACAGTGGTACTCGTAGGGATGTCGGAGAATTTCTCCACGAATCTCCGGGAGGCCAAATGCCAACGCATTCGGCCCACCGAAATTGGTGGAGAAACGGTCTGCAACCCCCCCGCCACCCCCCGGGATGGGACTTACCTTTGTCGAATGTCCCTGGCGGTGGTGGCTCCCGGCGGTGGTTCGGCGGCAGGTCGGCGGCAGCGGCAGCGGCCGGTCTTCTGACCGGCTGCTGCCGCTGCCATTTCCAAGGTGAAAAACAAACAAACAAACAAACGTGATAGGCTACGTAAAGATTTACGTAGCCTATCACAGCTACATTTTCAAAAAACACCGTGATAGGCTACGTAAATCCTTACGTAGCCTATGACGGCTGACTTTGGGGGGGGGGAAGCGCGTACGCAAATGGCGGCACCCATAAGCGCTGCTATTTGCGTACATGCTTTTCTTTTTTTTTCCCAAAGTCAGCCATGATAGGCTACATAAGGATTTACGTAGCCTATCATGGCTGACTGCAGGGACGCAAATGGCGGCGGCTACAGCCGCCGCCATTTGCGTCCCGGCAGGAGACGAGATTCGCGGCCAGAGGGACAGGGCGCCTCCCCCCCGGCCAGAATTTCGGCCAGAGGGATGGGGCGCCTCCCCCCTGGCCAGAATTTCAGGGAGAGGGACGGAGCGCCTCCCCCCCACCGCGAAGCAAGCTGCGGGACCAGGTAAGGGACTTTCATCCATCCCTAAGTGGCAGTACTTCTGGAATGATTGCTTCAAGTAGAGCCCTCCCATGCTCGGTGACCAGCTTGAGGCTTTACTGAACCCGTTCACCTCTGCGCCATGTTTTTTAAACACATGGCAATCAGCAGTATGCGCCCATAGACGTATATGCAAAATAGAGCCGTGAATCTCGCATATTAGTCTATGTGTCCATAGATCGTTCCACTCGCCCCCTCCCAGACCAGCTATGTGAATGCACCAGCTTGACATGAGGAGGCTATTGCTCCTGTCAAGCATCTGCATTCACATAGCCGGGATGAGAGGAGGAGAGTGGATCTTTCCAGTCACCACCACCACAACATCCTGGGCCAGCTACATGTGGGCAGGAGCTTGACAAGAGGCGGAAGGCAAGAGGGAAACGCCTCTTGCCTTTCTCCTCTTGTCAAACTGCTGCCCCCATGTAGCTGGCCTGGAATGGGAAGGGGAGACTGGAACGATCTACAGACACATAGACTGAAATGCAAGATTCACGGCTCTATTTTGCATATAAGTCTATGGGCACATACTGCCGATCACCATGTTTTTAAAAAACATGGTCATCGGCACAGAGCTGAACAGGTCCAGGTAAGCCTCGAGCCAGTTGCCGAACACAGGGGGTGGGTGGACTGGGCCCCAGCCAGCTGGGGGGGGGGGTCGGAGGGTGCAGCTTGGGGAGCACGGGTGCCAGCAGTTCAGCAAATTTGCAAACCAAATTGGGAGCCCACGACATCCCTATCCTCAGGTACAATGAAGCAACTAAAAAGTGCTTATTCTATAGGTTAAGAGTATAAACAAATCTGAGAGTACATTTATGCAACCCATAATTAAACCCAAACTAGACATATGCAGCATCATACTAAGCAGAAAGATTCTTAGGGCAGCAGTCCTCTGAGGTACTAAAAATATCTTCACGGCTACTCCTAATCAACATGCATGCAAGCATGTCCCTCAATGCTCTGTAGTGTTGTCTCACTGGAAATCAGTTCGATAAATGATTAGACGGACCTCGTTAGTGCAATGAGGGGCAGACTTAGCCCACCAAGAAACCACTTACGCTGCCTTTTTGTGCAAATAAACTTTAAACATTTATCCATTGGCGACATGGAGTACACAGCGCAGTGTTCACCTTGCCTGTCCTTTTTCATTGTGAAAGATGCCTAGGAGAACATTTTTCTTCATGTTCCAGTTATAGGCATAAAGCCTGCAGATCCATAGCTACCAGTGAGAGGGACAGAAACATTTTAATCTACTTTGCTTCAAGGGGATGAAATACTAGATCTTTCAGAATCACAGTGGCCCTCCTCCTTATTCTTTCACTTACACCAGAGACCTACAGCCATTCTTTTTATATGGGGGGGCGGGGAGAGAGATTATTTCAGATCTGTGCATGAACTTCAGGCTTCCTCATTCCTTAAGCTCCGAATCATATACTACATAGGAACATAGGAAGCTGCTTTATACTGAGTTAACCCCTTGGCGATCTAGCCCAGTAGTATTGTCAACACTGACTGGCAGCAGCTCTCACTGGTTTCAGGCAGGAGTCTTCTGGAGATGCCAGGGATCGAACCTGGGTCATTCTGCATGCAAAGCATACTCTCTACCACTGAGCTATGGTCCTTCCCCATAGTCAAAGTAGGGATGGGTGAATCTGTCTATTTCATTTTATCCCACATTTGAATTTTTAAAATCTCAAGTTCTTTCTCTCCCAGATATGAAGCACGTTGCAAGGATTGGTATATTCATATTAAAAATGAACTGATAACAAATTCTCGCCCATCTGCATTGGCCAAATTCAACAGGTACAGATATGTCCAGCATGGAGGGGACCGTGATGTATCTGCCTGCCATGTAGCTGTTGAAGAGAAGAAGCCTTTCAGAAAAAATGAGGTGGCAACCGTAATTAAGAACTACAATTGTGGAATGCACAGGGATTCAAACTCAGACTGTTATGAGCAATCTATTCAATGGGCCTGGATGGACAGATCTGACAGTTCTGGTTTCTCCCGCATTCAGTTTTTGTTTTAATCTCAAGTTCTTTTTGCCCCAAATATGGAGAACTTTGCATATTTTAGTAAATCCTTATCAAAACTGAACTGAAACAAAATTCTCACCAATCCCTGATATGAAGTAAGATTCCAGTCCTCATCATTCTGAATAAAGGGCTTATTTAAACAGGAACATGGAGAGCTGCCTTAGACCAAGCCAGAACATTGGTCCATCTCTGCCTGACCAGTGGTGACTGGTACCAGACAGGGATCTTCCCAGTCCTACCTGAAGATGTCAAGGATTAAACCTGGGACTTTTTGCATGTAAAGCAGATGCTGTGCCAGTCCTCCCCCTATTGCCCTTCTCTCTATCCATTCTCAATCCCAGTTTTCCTTCCCATCTCTCACCCTTTTCTTTGGCCTTCTTTTCCCCTTATTTTTCTGGACCAGTCCCTATTGCAACCTTTCTTTCCTCAACAAACCAGCTTCTCTTTGAAAGAGGGCTCATCAGCCTGAAGGAAATATGACCATTGCCTTAAATACGCTTTTTCTTTTCTTTTTTGCATTTGCAGCCCCCTTCATCTACACACACGCACGTGCGCGTGTGCACACACACACTGTTACAAAGTCAGAATGACTCAGAATTCTGAGTTTCAAAAACTGTTATTTTTATGCTGTTTTAAAGTGAAGCCTGGCCTAATATTTAACTCTGCATCAAATGGTCTTTCTTGAGAGTCAGTGTTAGTATTTTGCAATTTGGAAGCAGTTTATGAATCCTTCTGTTCTTTGAACTATGCTTTAATTATGCTCTTCCTTTCCTGTTTTTATGGTTAACCTTTTTTTTTATGGTGTTTGCAGGCAAAAGCCATTTTTAATCATTCTAACTAATTAACTAATTTTCTACTGTATACATTGAAAAATTGTAAACTTTCCCCCCATTCCCTCAGTCACTTTATTCACCTTGTTTCCAATATAAGCTCACATATTTGCTATGGTCTCTATATCTACACTGTTCATTATTGCCCTCCCCCCCCACACACACACACACACAATCCACCTACAACATTTCCAACACCCTGTCTGTGTTTCATCTGCTGCTGCTGTGACCCATAGACTTTTTGCATGTGGATACTTCCTTGATTCTATTGTTGCCATGTGCTGGTTGTTATCTTGAGATAAGTTCCTCACTGGGGGGAAATCTGGATACGCTGATAGCAGCTAGTTTGAGAAGCAATTGAATTGACACAGTCTGATGTTCCACTGCTACAAATACAGCAGAGTCCTTTTGCAGCACTGTACTTCCCACATTAAAAAAAAATCACATCTTGCTCAGGCAATGTTTTGGTGCCTTAGACCAAGTACTGTTAACTGTGACAGGGTCACGGACCAAACATTGGTTGTTGATATGGTAACTGTTGTGGTCTTGGGGCAATTGGTACTCAGTTCCAATTGGGGAACTGGTCTTACATAACGGTTCTGGAACATTTTGGTAGGTCAGCTTGCACCTATTCAACAATTGGAAGGTATTCCCATACTGGTTAACATACAATTTCAAAAGTTCTCACTTGCATCAACTTTAAAATCCCTGCTTCCCAGACAAAGACAGATTCCCAATGGAGACATTTTCCCCACCCTTTTTTAACCACCCCACATGAAGGGGAGGGGATTTCCTCTTGAAAAATCAGAAAGGAAAGTTAAACTCCCCTCCCCCAAATCACCATGATCCTGATCCATATCGGGCTCAGGCACTCTTACACTAAAGTAAGTAAGGCAATCACACATACCTGTGCTAGGCGTGATTAGCAGAATGTTTAGGTTGGTCCTGAAGGCTTCCATCTTGGGTTGTGATTATGAGGTGGAGATCTAACAAAGTGCTTTGGCTGTGCTGAATCCTTGCCTCACATGCATGAACCCTTGCCTCGCTGAGGCATGAACGGTGAGGCAAAATGGTTGTTTCTATGTGTCCAACTTACAGAGGAAGGAAAGTTACCTGTTTGAAGCATTGTCAGAGGACACTCCTCTATTTCAAGGTGTCCTCTATTTGAAGAGGTGTCCAGGCCAAAGCCTTTTTAAAGATAAAGAACAATAAGAAGGAAGCATAAGAGTTAGTACCTGGACAGCAGACTGAGCAGCGGACACCCAGGTCATCTGATCACAGCCTCTCCCCTTATGGTGAGAGGCATTTGTATTTCTATTTACATTGTAGTAATTATTTCCATAGTTGTATCTATACATAAGCATATGGAATGTCATGCAAATCTGCATCCTCTTTTGTCCTCTTTTTTTTGGTGATGCCTAAGCAAAATACCGCCCCCGCCCCTTCAGCATTGGGCTTTCCATCAATTCTGGAGTGGATCTGGAACCCACAGGAAAACAGTGGGTTCTAGGTCCTGTTAAGAAATACCTCGGCGCCTATCAGAAGCCATGTTTCCCTTGTGGATTCCAGTGGGGAGCGCCAGTTCACCAGATCCCTATTTAAAGGTGATTTTCTTGCCACAGGTGACCACCCTAGTGGCTATTTACAAGCATGTCACAGTATTGATTTGGATTTTTAAAACATAGCTAATTGTATTGATAAACAATAATTTGGTCAATCAACATTTTTTCACTGTAGGGTAGGCCTGTTTCATACAGGAAATAAAGTGCCAGTATGAGCAGCTTTCTTACCTTTGTGCCAATACATAAATTGGACAAATGCTAAATAAGTAACAAACACCCCTTTGAGCTGACACATTGGATTTATTTTTGTTTGGCAAGCTGAGCAAGCAGTTATTAACACTGTTGTGTTCAGCCTTATTTGAATATTATTATGGCGGAGAAAATGGTCTTTCATTTTCTCCCCAAGAGAAGGATTATAAGAAGGAGTAATGATGGTCATTGTTGTTGTTTTTTTTAAAAAAAAATCCTTTTGAAGATTGCAAACACTTAATTTTGTGCTTGCAATTTATCAAAAATACAGCAGACAACTTTGATATCCATTTTCTTCTCAGGAAATCAGTGTCACATAGAGTTCCATTACTTGTTTAACAGGCAATAATTATCTTCAGTCCTAGAACTGTTAAATTTGTCACATGGCATACATAAGCAGGAGATGAAGAAGGATGAAGTTCATGCTAGATCTGAAATAATCTACCAAATATTTGGCTGCAGATCTCCTTTTTCTTTCTCTTTCTTTACACTTTGTTTACTTGCTGCCAACAAAATAAAGTCAGCAGCAAATCAAATTACTACAGTTAGCTGAACCAAATAATTGGGATGGGTAGTCAGAAGAATCTGAGTATGTCTCCATTCATACCTGCCATTCATGGCCACCACCACCGTGTGATCACTAGCCAAAGGACTGGCAGCAGATCTCCGATATAAATGGGAGGAGGAAGAGGAGCCATTGTGATTCTGAAAGGATCTAGTATTTCATCTTCTCCTATGCAAAAGTAAATAAAAATGGCATCTCAAAAAACAGGGCTGCCATGATCATGCAAACTGCGTGGCCAACTCCTCACATGGAGATGCAGTTCATACAGTCAGCACCTCCATACGATCTCAGTTAGTAGCATGCCTGGTGACTGCTCCACACATCCAAAAAGGCCATAGCATAATGGTTGCCGGCTGTATGAACTGGCTCACAGAAAGGCCTCAACTAAAGTTCATCTCATGCAGCCAGGGTATCAGGAGCACCCTAGCGGCCTCTTTCAGTACACTCCAATAGCCAACTCAAGACACAGACGAAAGGATTCTTTTCAAGGCTTTAATCCAATTACAACTTAATGACTCTTTCAGATGCTAATCACCAGCGACTAAGCAATGAACAGCACAGTAGCCTATGCTCCGGGTAGGCAGTTGGTCCCCGTTTGAAGGAGAATCACTTGAAGACCCTGAACTTATGGGCTAGGGAGAGATTCTCCCTCTTTCCCTTGGGTCCTCGGGACGCGGCTGTTGCTTGCGCACCAAACGGGCGCTACGCCTCCTTTCCGCGCCCTCCATTGCTCGTTGCTCTTTGCATCTGTGTCGAGCGTCTAGCAAGCCCCGTTCCCGCACTTTCTCACTGATAGGATCACTATCTATCTCAGGAATGCCGGCAGGAGGAATCTCTGCCAGCTGCTGTGCCTGTGAGGGATGAGCTGGCTCCTCTCCTACGGATTGCTGATCCTCCTCAGAATCAGAACTGCTCTGGGGTTCTATCAGCTCAGTTTCCACCCTGACACAGGGAGTCTTTCCACTGATTCACCAGTGGAAGAGAGGAATGGTGGGAGTGCTGTACAAGAGATGTCCTGCATGCATGCCTTTGGATGCTGGAAGCAGAAGAGGGTGTTCAGGGAGCCGCCTCCTATGCACAGAAGCAACATGTGGTTGGAGAGGTGCAACGTTGCAAGCTCTTCTTTCTAGTGGCTTGACTGAATTTTAATTTAATAGCTATGGAAGCTATGGAGGGGCTGCAGCTCAGTTACAGGGGCCATAGCTTGGTGGCAGAGCACATGCTTTGCATCCAGAAGATCCCAGGTTCAGTCATCAGCATCTCCAGGTTGGGCTGGGAAAACTACTACCTGAAACCCTGGAAAGCTGCTGCCAGTCAGTGTCAACAACACTGGGCTAGGTGGACCAATGGTCTGAGTCAGTATAAGGCAGCGTCCTACGTTTCCAATTCAACTGTGGTATAGTCAGGAATGGAAAGGAAGCAAAGACATTCTGTAATGATCTTATCAAACTGTTCTTGAATTACTGTCCTGTGCACATCCTGGAAAGGCAAAAGAGTACATTCATTCTCAGTTGTCCAGTAAACAGCTATCTACCATGTGAGTGCACGCTGCATGGGTGAATCAATCTGTTTCCAGTGTATGTTGCTTTCGCATAAGTTTACCCATAAGTTTGTTCCATGACTTCCATCCCATTTCTGCATCCATGTGGCTTTTTGTTTAATCCACACAGAAAGTCATATTTAAATATGTATTTTAATCAATTTTCTCTCAAAATACATGTTTCTAAGTGCATTTTCTCTCAAAATATGACTTTCTAAATGTCTTTTTTTGACACATTTTTGAGACCAGAACATTGAGGAAGTGTGAAAGTCAGCAGATAACTGGGTTCCAATCTGCATGTTAGCCCATTCAAATTGGAATTCAGAAATACAGAATTCCTCAAGCATCCCTAAGTGCACATGGTCCATTCTTGTGAAACTCTTAGTACTAGTTTGTGCCAATTTTAATATAAATCCTGACCACCCATGGCAGATAGTTCTGGCTCCTGGACTAATGTCTGGAAGCTACAGTGGACCCTGAAAAAACATAACAGTTGACTATCCCTTCTCTATACTATACTTTGCCTTGCCATTAATGCCGTCCACCATGTTGTGGGGTATCCATCTTGAGCCCACCCTGCTCGAAATGAGAAGATAATTGGCTTGGTTGTTGATAACAAATAGAAATGGTTGCAACTGGATTCTTTCCCCACTAGGACACAGAAAAGGATGCACCTGAGATATGCCATATGGCCTGGAACTGATTTTCCTTCCCACAGGGTTTAGAAATTATCCGATAACATGCCCCTTCCTTGATGTTTAGTGTACCTGGACAAGCATTTCACAGTGTCTTAAAAAAAAAAAAAAATCCAGGCAACCAACTCTTTTCTGCTCTGTGATTGTGAGTGCCTTGCCTTTGATCCAGTTGCAGAGCATACACACTTCTGAACCACCAGAAAAGCTACTTCTAATCTATCAGCCCCCACAGCTGATAAATCATGGATCAAATGCACACTCAGATTATAAAGTATCTGTGGTTCTAAAACAGCCTATCAATAAGTTAACTCGGTTCTGACAGATGTTTTTATCAGCCTCGCTATTCCTCATTGTTTAAGATGTGAAGCTATTTACACAGAGTGCTATGTGTTAAACCATGCCTTTCTTCTCCATCCTCTGTGCTGCCATCTCTCCCTGAGACCCTCAAAGAGGTCAGAAGCAAAGGCATTTGGGTTTTACTGTTGTGT
The DNA here is from genome assembly GCF_057233095.1 of Heloderma suspectum. NCBI lineage: Eukaryota > Metazoa > Chordata > Lepidosauria > Squamata > Helodermatidae > Heloderma > Heloderma suspectum. The sequence continues at coordinate 180,721,435 of NC_139461.1, forward strand.
AGATAGTAAAATAATAATAATAATAATAATAATATAATTTTTAGAATGATCATAGAGGCTACAGTCCTGTATCAAGCTGAAATGAAAGCATACACAAAAAGATGCAGGATTGCAAGAAAAATAAATGAAATTAATATTCTAATGTGAGGCATTGTTATTTTCCATTGCTCTTTTGTAACGTTTCGTGATGAGCTTGTGAAGAAAAAGATATGGAGTTATTTCAAAGGAAAATAATAAGCTTAGCATGCATATAGTGCTTTTTGAGTGTTCACAGCTTTTCACATGAAATGTATTGCAGTAATTTTTTGAAGCCTAACAACAATCCTGTATAGCTAGTATTATTGAGGGAGAACCTGGGGGCCCACAGAGCAGGAGAGATATAAGCCATTAGCAGAATCATGCAAGACTGCTGATTCCTGGGGACAGATGTGTTGCTTCCTGCTCATCTAATCCTGAACCTTTTTGTTACAGGCTGCTGTTAAAGGAGCAGAGCGACACACATCCAGTGGGGGCAAGAGAAGATCAGTTGGCGTTAAGAACCAGCAAGACTCAGGTTACTTGAGATTCTCCACTTTTCTCCTCAAAGCTCATTTTGCCTCATTCCCATTCTCAAACACAAGCATTTTTTTTCTTACTTTTTTCCAACAGGAAACATTTTTGGAAGAGAACAGTGTGTATTTTTTAAAAGCATGCACCCAAGGGCACACTTTCCCCCCATTGACTAAAGTGTGAAATTCATTTAAAAAAAAAAAAATCACATTTTAAAGAGCACATTTTCCCCACATGACACATTTTTTGATCCCAAGCTTGAGCATGTGTATTTTTTTCAAGAAATGTGCTCCTGTTCATGTTCGCACTTGGGTTGCATGTTCATGGTCTGATTTGTGAACCGATATTTATTTATCTGTTTATTTATTGCATTTGTATTATGCCCTTTTCCTTCAAGGAATTCAAGGCAGCGTACATAATCCTCCTCCTCTCCATTTTATCCTCACAACAGCAACCCTGTGAGATGGGTTGGGCTGAGAGTCTGTGACTGGCCCAAAGTCTTATGGTGAGCTTCCATGGCCAAGTGGGGACTAGAACCCGTATCTCCCAACTTCCAGTCCAACACTCTAGCCACTACACCACACTGGCTCTTGAGAAAGGGCATTCTTGAGTTGGCTTGTTCTAGTTAGGAACAGGTGTCTGGGGAGCATTACACTGTTTTGTCCAGCCCAACTTTAGCCAGTACGTCCAAGGGCTCTCACATGGGGTTACTTCCAAGGAGTATGCTTTACACTGTAATGTGAGATCGGATTTCCTGGCTAATTCTTCAGCCCATTCAAATACATCTGGGAGGTGTTGGTGACTTCTCAGATAACTTCAGTCACTTTGATGCTCAACATTCCACATATACCATTTTTTTCTTTCCTTTTTTTTTTCTTCTAACAGGAGCCACCATACTCTCTTGACAAACCCCCCCCCCCCAAGTGCTAACTGGGGAGTTAATGTTTTCTTGAGATTTCTTTCAACACTGATCAACATGTATTTCCCTCCAATACTAATCCATCCCACATGCAATCCTTTAATGCCCTTGGAAGATGAGAATGAGATTTCCCAGCAGAAATCCTTCTCATTCCCATTTTCAGGGTTGTAGCATCTGCTGCCTGGCTATAACCACTGTGAATTGCTGAATTATCAGATGCAGTTCTAATGCTCTGTAAAAAGCACCCAGCACTTATATAACAGCAAAGAACAAAGGGAATAAGTGTTTTGCACTCTATCTTGTTGGTGCAAATCCAAAAACCGTGTACATCACCCATTTCATACAAAGAACTCCTGATTTATGCTTTGTGGAGATTTAGACTTGCCAACCACTAAGTTCAAATCACTAAGTTGAACTAGTGTTACTGGGTTCTTTCAGGTTTTGTCTCTCATAGGTAATATGATTAATTCAGGCCAAAGGGATCATTCAGTCAGGTAGCTTTTACAAGCCTTTGAGCAGCAGTACAAAGCCTAAAATCCCACATTTACAATGGGGCTTTCTGCTTCTGTTTTAAATGCAGGATCTCAACGGACTCCCTTTACATGTGCTTCCTTCTCCCCCTTCTCTGAGTCGGCCATATGTTTCATTGGTCTACCTCCTCTTCTTGTGGCTTTTCCTTTTTCATGGCGGGAACTCAAGCAGAACACAAGCAGGGTAATTTGATAGCTCATTATCTCCTATCTATTTAAAAACAGAACAAAGGGCATTTAGTGCAGGAGACGCCCTGGAGGTTGATGTCATCTAAAGTTTGCCAGCAAACTTCTGTGAGGGAGCAATCTCAATAGCAGGATTAAAGCTCCGTGTGAAGAAGCCCAGAATCATCTTAATAGAAATGGAATGACGATGATTATTATGATGATGGTGATGACGACAACAACAACAGCAGCAGCAGCAGCACATGTAAAATTAATAGGGATCCTGACAAAGTTCACCAGGTTAAACCCAGAAATGAGCATGGAGGCTTATAATCACCGCTAGGGAGGGGAAAGCTTTAGAAGCTCCCAAATTCTTCCAGGTCTTGGATTAAAATCTGAGCCAGAGAAAACCTCCCAGCATATCCTCCATTCCCAAAACAATTGGTGGGGGCAAACAGCAACCTACCACTGAAGAACCTTGGACCAAGAGGATCTCCTGCAGTAGGTTGCTATTTGTACCTGTCAGCCATTTTGTAGACTGTAGCCTCTATAAACACCACACTGAAACCCATGGAGACATCAATGTCTCCATGGATTTCAATAGGAATTTCAGATGAGCTCAGAAATAGGTCAGGCTATTTCCTGATTTATTTTTTTTTGGGACGTAACTCAGCTTATCTATGAACCCATCCAACGCAAGCCATGGGGAGCTTGTCCGTCGCCATACATTAATTGACTCAGTTTGAAACTATTTGATGTACAGATAACATTCTCTCTAGGTCATGATTGTGCCGTGAATAGTGGGGAAGATAAGCACTGTGTTCTCTGCCACATCGTAGCTCACTCCCCTGCTGAGAACTGTAGAAATTGACTGCAAAACTAAACTCCATACTGTGGACACCTGAACAATAAGAGTAAAGTAGGCAAGGCAAACAGGCGCACTGTTTCCACTGCAGCAATATATATGAGTGCTATATATCAGTTTCTATTTCCATTTAGGCACATCCCCTACAGCTTCCGGAAGGCGTTTTCTTTTCAATGTAAACCAAATAGACTTCATTTTGAATGACAGATTCTGTGGAGAGGAAACCAAGTTTGCCAAGGGGTATTCTTCCAGGTGCTGTTGATGCAATAAAGCCACAAGCTGTTCAATGCAGCATTGTTAGCATCGCATGATCCAAGATTGGGGCACTATTGGGTAAACAACAATGAATTCTTGAACTGTAGTCCAGCACTGAGATTGGAGTGTGACATTTGAACCATCTTGTATAGTTGAAAACTATCCTGATGGTCACATAGTTCTTCAGACATTTCATACTGTCAGGGTCCCCCACACCCTCTCTTTTTCTGGAGGAAAAGGATAGAGGAAGAATTTTTTCCCAATGCTTCACCTGGCAAAGCTTCATCAGTTGGATTTCTGTTTTGTCACACAGCTGTTCTGGTGAAGGAAGATGTAACCTTGGGACCAGGATACCTGAGCAAGCGCCTTCTTCTTCACCAATCTGCCCAGTCACTGAAGTCATTGGAGGACTTGCTTCTGGTGGTTCCAGATGGACGTATGGCCTGGTAGGAGTCCACCAGGAAGAGAGCCTTCAGCATAGTGGCACCCTTCCTGTGGAACTCCCTGCCTTTAGAGGTCAGGCAGGCGCCAACCTTGTGTTGCTTTCAGGACCTCCTGAAGACGTTATTATTTTGAAAGGCTTTCCCTGAGTGACCAGCCACGATTTATTATGTTCAGAATCTGTTCTTTTAAAATGTTTGTTTGTTTATTTATTTATTACATTTCTATACCGCCCCATAGCCGAAGCTCTCTGGGCAGTTTACAATTACAACCATAAAAAAATGATAAAATACAATATAAAAGTGTAAAACTACAGTATGAAATAACAATAATAACCAAATAAAAACTAGCAACAGTGCAAAGATTTAAAATACAGCAACAGATTTAAAATAACAGAAACCGAAAGACCAAGGCTACAATCCTATGCACGTTCAGACAGAGAAACGTCCCACAACTCCCAGCATTCACCAGCCAGCCATACTGGCTGGGGAATGGGGAGAGCTGCAGTGTCCCTGTCCATCCAAAGATGCATAGGATTGTGCCCTAAAATGCCTGGGAAAATAAAAAAGGTCTTTGCCTGGTGACGAAAGGAGCACAACACAAGCCTCTCTGGAAAGCTCATTCTACAACAGCTATGTTCAAAATATTGTGAGGGAGTTTATCTTTTGTAATCTTTCTCTCTTTTACCAAGTTCTTAGACTTGCAAAAATACATGTTGATTTTGGGACAGTGGTATATACAAATTGAAAATAGAATTTTTAAAGATTGCAATGTGTGTTAAAAAAAACCTCTCTGTTTTTAGAGAGAGAAATAATGGCTCTCAAGTTATATGTGGTGTAGTGGCAAGAGTGTTGGACTGGGAGCTGGGAGATCCGGGTTCTAGTCCCCACTCAGTCATGGAAGCTCACTGGGTGACTTTGGGCCAGTCATACACTCTCAGCCCAAACTACTTCACAGGGTTGTTGTTGTGAGGATAAAATGGAGAGGAGGAGGATAATGTAAGCCGCCTTGGGTTCCTTGCAAGTGGAAAAAAGGCGGGATATAAATGCAATAAATAAATAAATAAATAAATATATCATCAGATACATCTGTTTTGCATTAGTGTATTAATTGTCTTGAAAAAGGTATGATGTATGTAGCCTCTTAGGGCCTTTTCAAATAGACCACTATGAACCTATGTTTGGATTAGCTTTAAAGTGGTTTAAAAATGCTTAAATCTGCCTTAGTTCAGTGAACTACAGTGGGGTTGCCCACATGTGACTATTAAAAGTAGCTATTAAAAGTAGCTGTGACATAAACTTACATTAAAATTTCTATACACCTGAAAAATAATCAATTTCTCAAATACAAAGTGGCAAGACTCACTTGTCTAGAAGTGCGCCCATGTACTCTCAAAAGGAGGAGACAAAAAAATAACAGTAATGAGTGACTCATAAACTTTATTTATTGTTGGCAATACATTTACCCAAGACTTACACAATAAACTACACATCCTTGCATGCCTTTTGGAGTGCCAGGTCTCCCAGCCTCCCATGTATTTAATGGAGGGAGCAATCCTATGGCCTCTAGATAGCAGCTAGACAGCCATGAGATATCTGGGTTTCTGGGAACCGACCTCCCCCCATTTCTGCACTGCCTCGGAGGCAGAGTGGAACAGCCCCATGTTCCGTGCTCTGAAGAGGAGTGCAGAGTGGCCGAAAAGGGGCATTCCCAGAGGGCCTTCTGGGTGAGGAGGGTGGAAATGCCTGTACGACACATCCAATGTTTCGTACAGCAGCTTCCTCCCCCACTCCGTCCTCCTGCAGCTACACAGCCGCAATCGGCTGTCTAGCTGAAAACGCAGGGCAGGAGAAGCGTGGAGAGAACGATCCCCTCTGTGCTTTGCCTGCCCTGCTTAGGATAGGCGGCTGCCTCTGAGTTCAGCAGCAGCAGCCTAGGGATGTCAGAGAATTCCGCCACGGATCTCGGTGAGGCCGAATGCCAGTGCATTCGACCCCCCGAACTCCGTGGCGGAACGGCCTGCCACCCCCCACCCCCAGCGGATCCCCCCCGGGATGAGACTTACCTGGGGCGGATGTTTCGGACGGCGGCGGCTCCAGCGGCTCCAGCGGCAGCTTCGGCAGAGATGGCGGCGGCGGCTGGTCTTCTGAACGGCCACCGCCATTTTCAGTCTGTTCCCCCCCCCATTCATGATAGGCTACGTAAAGACTTACGTAGCCTATCACGTCTGGCTTAAAAAAACAAAACAAAATGCATGTACACAAATGGCGGCGGCTACGGCCGCCGCCATTTGCATTCCTTATTTTTGGCCGTCTTAGTCTACGTAAATATTTACGTAGACTAAGACGGCGAATATAAGGGGAACGCAAGTAGTGTAGCGGACGCTATTTGTGTTCCCCCTTATTTTTGCCGTAGAGTTTACGTAGACTAAGAAAATTTACGTAGACTAAGACGGCCAAAAATAAGGAACGCAAATGGTGGTGGCCATAGCCGCCACCATTTGCATACGTGCGTTGTTGTTTTTTTTAAGCCAGACGTGATAGGCTACGTAAGTGTTTATGTAGTAGGGATGGCTACTATTTATGTAGTAGGGATGTAAAAAAGATTTACGTAGACTACAGCGAAAATAAGGGCAACGCTATTTGCATTGCCCTTATTTTCGCCGTAGTCTACGTAAACATTTACGTAGACTACAGCGACTAAATAAGGAACACGAATGGCGGCTCCCTATGGGGGCCGCCATTAGCGTACGTGCTTTTTTTTTTTTTTAAAGTCACCCGTGATAGGCTACGTGACGATTGACGTAGCCTATCACGGCTGACTTTGCAGATCTAGCCATGATAGGCTATGTTAATCGTCACGTAGCCTATCAGGGGGCGTTTGTTTTTTAAAAAAACTGTCACGTTCGCGGCTGGGCGAGGCGGGAAGCCTCCTCCCCGGCCTGAATTTCGGCCGGGGCGAGGCGGGAAGCCTCCCCCCCCCGGCCTGAACTTCACAGGGGGAGCAGCGAAGCGCTTCCCCCCCACCACGAACATCCTTCGACGACAGGTAAGGGACTTTCATCCACCCCTATTATGTAGCCTATCATGGCTGACTACAGGGACGCAAACAGCGGTGGCTATGGCAGCCGCCATTTGTGTCCCTGCTAGCCAGTGGCCGGATGTCCAGCTGCTGACAGAGCCAGCCGGCAGCTCCATGGAATCCCCGCGGAGCGGAGCCGGCCAGCCAGGATTCCGGGGGGGGGGAGGCGCAGAGCTCCCCCCCCATTGAGGATTCCCGGGGGAGGGAGGGAGCGCCTCCTCCCCCAGCGGAACCCAGCAGAGCCAGGTAAGGGGAGTTTCGTACATCCTTACAACAGCCTATCTGAATAGGATTGTGCTCTAAATTAATTAAAATAGTGGCTTGGTAAGGAAACCCCTTTAAATACTGCTGACTTGCTAAGTTGATATGGCTGCCTTCTTTTAATTGTTTTAGTTACGGGTTTTTATTCATTTATCTCGCTGTTCACCGCCCCAAGATCTTTGATGTAGAGCGGTATCTAAATATTGTAAACAAATAAACCTTTGTAGAGAAGGGGGGCCAATCTGGAACTGCCCTCCCCACGCTCAGTACAAACTAGGGGCACTCCGAAAATTTCTTCTTGTCAGAAGAAATGGCATTCTTCTTGGCATTCAAAATTGCACAGTCCTCTTTCCAATGTAGAACTAATGGACTGGGAACCTAAGGTTGCTCCTGGAATTTCTTCTCATCTGAATTTCTTCCAACCAGATGTTGGCATTCAAAATTACAAGGTCTTCTTTCTAAAGCAGAAAGTTAAAAAGTTTTTTACAAGAGTTTAAAAAGTAGAACTGATGCACTATGAATATTCCATTTTTCCATTTTTTTTATCTTTGAAAGTTGCACAGAACACTGTGTATGTCAGTTTGCTGAAGTGTTCAGTTCCTTCAAAACACCCCCCCGCCCCAATGCATACACACAAAACAGCCATTTGTTAGTATGATTGCATCTGTGGCGGTGCCCCCTTCTCTGGAATTCACTTCCTAGAGAGGTACACCAAGCCCTAAATTTACAATCTTTTCGGCATCTGGTTAAGACATATCTATCTAAGCGAGCATTTTAATTTATATAGTTTCTCAGTCTGCCTTTGTAACTGAAATGTTTTTCTATGTTTTTCTGGGCCAGAGTGAGAGGCAGGTTGCCATGGTGAAGAGGAGCATGGGACTCTTGTTAGTGGACCACTGCTGGGGTGTGGGCCACTGCTGGGGTGTGGGCCTTCAGCAGGTGCCTGGCCTTGCCTACCCTTGATACCAGCCATGCTGTGGAGACATATCATTGTTTCTCCAATGTTATAGGTGAGTTTCTGAGACAGAAAGATCAAGTCCACCACCTCTGCTAGAGTCAAGCATTGAACCTGTTTCCAAATGCAGCACTCTAGCAGCCCACCAACCTCCCTTCGCCCAGCCCACCAACATTTGCCTTTAGAATTTACTGTTCACCTGTTACAGAACAGTGAACCATCACTGACTGGGCAGGAAAAACATTCTGGAAGATGCCACCATTGTGCTTGTTCCTATTTAGTGTGTGTGTGTGTGCGTGTATGTGTGTGTGTGTGTGTGTGTGAGAGGGAGGGAGGGAGGGAGGGAGAGAGAGAGAGAGAGAGAGAAGTAGGAATTCATAAAAATCTGTACCAAGAAAGTTGCTTAGCAAGGAAACTGAACGGAAAATTATCTCCATACTTGTCGGCCTTAGGAGAGCTCAATTAAAGCTAATTGATGCTCCTTTGAAATAGACCCCATTCCCTTGCTGAAGCTTCTTTGAGGTTCCTGCTGTGTCAATACAGCAGGTATGAAAAAGTATTGCTTCTTTGCCCCCCCCCCCACTTGCCTCCCGGAATACAAATCCCCAATGTGCTAAACACATTGATTTATTTTAAATGAAAACAGGGATGTAGCTTCGTCCTCCTTAGATGTCCAGCATCATCTCATCCCTGATTAGCATAGGTATTGATTTAAACAATCCCAACAGGGAATGAAAACTCCTAACCTTTTTGTCTCCTAGAGTCTTCACTGTACCAATACACCTTTAATCATAGAAGAGTTATCTTTTAAGGGCAGTGGGAGGGGGGCTTAAGGGGTGTGGGGATTATGTTTCTTTTATTTCAGTTTCCAGATCTCATCATTCCACTGCAGTCGATAATGCAACAGTTCTGTGCGCTGCAACCTCTCTTGTGGGGCACCTTTAACTATATAATAGGGGTGGACGAAAGTCCCTTACCTGTCCTCGAAGGTTGTTCGCGGTGGGGGGGAGGCGCTTCGCTGCTCCCCCTGCGAAGTTCAGGCTGGGGGGGGGAGGCTTCCCGCCTCGCCCGGCCGAAATTCAGGCCAGGGGGGAGGCTTCCCGCCTCGCCCCGGCCGAAATTCAGGCCGGGGGGGAGGCTTCCCGCCACGCCCGGCCGCGAACTCGAAAGTTTTTTTTTAAAAAAAAAAACGCCCCCTGATAGGCTATGTGACGATTAACGTAGCCTATCACGGCTGACTTTGCAAATCTAGCCGTGATAGGCTACGTTAATCGTCACGTAGCCTATCAGGGGGCGTGGTTTTTTTTTCTTTCATTGGAATGGCAGCGGCGGCAGCCGGTCAAAAGACCGGCTGCCGCTCCCGCCCCGCACGAACACCCGACGAACCGCCGGCCGGACCTGCCGCCAGGAGGGACATTCGGCGAAGGTAAGTCCCGTCCCGGGGCGGGGGTGCGGGGGGTGGGGGGGTGCGGAGGATTTCTCCCCGAAACTTGTTCGGGGGGCCGAACACGTTGGCGCTCGGCCCCCCGAAGTTTCGGGGAGAAATTCTCTGCCATTTCTACTATATAAGCATCTTAAACCAAGGACCCAACCTGTGTTTAAATGCCAGTCAGTTCTATCTCCAGGGGTTGTGGGGGGGAGTCGGGGGGGGGAGGCTTCAGCAAGACACCTTTAATGGGTTCCCTCCCGTAGTGCATTTACCTTTTCAGAACCATCGTCATCAGCTGCTGCTGCCACCCCTACTCCTTTTCCTCATAGTTGCTATCATCTGCTTGCTTGTCAGGCAGAGAGCCAGTAGGCCGTGGCACCTCCTGCTCCTCCTTCTCACCACCACCATTGTTTGGGCCAGAGCAAGAGGCAGGTGAAGAAGAAGGTTGCAATGGTGAGGAGGATGGGCTCTTGTCAGTCTGCCCCCTGCTGGAGTGTGGGTCCTGGGCAAGTGCTCCACCATACCAACCACTGACGACCTGATGCCAGTGAAGAATAGTTAGGCTGGAAGCAGACATTACAGCAGATGTGGGGTGCTGCTGCAACAGTAGGGATGTAAGAAAGTCACTTACCTTTTCGCAGCTTGGATTCGCGGTGGGGGGGAGTCCCTCCCCCCGGAATCCTTCCTGGGCCGACTCTGCTCCACTGCGGCTCCACGGAGCCGCCAGCCAGGGCCGTCCGCAGCCGGAGTTCCAGCCACGACCAGCTGCTGTGGATGCAAATGGCGGCCGCCATAGCGGCCGCCATTTGCATCCTGCCAGGCTGCCATGATAGGCTACGTAAGTATTTACGTAGCCTATCACAGCAAAGAGCACGGGCGCAAACGGCGGCCGCTACACTGTTTGCGCTGCTGATCTTTCCATGATAGGCTACGTAAGTATTTATGTAGCCTATCACAGCAAAGGCAGCTACGCAAATGGCGTAGCGGCCACCGTTTGCACCCCTGCTCTTTGCCGTGATAGGCTACGTAAATACTTACATAGCCTATCACGGCAACCTGGCAGGACGCAAATGGTGGCCGCTACGGCGGCCGCCATTTGCGGCCGCAGCAGCCAGCCGAGAGACCAGCTGCCGCCTCCAGAGCTATTTGCGTTGCCCTTATTTTCGCCGTAGTCTACGTAAATCTTTACGCAGACTACAGGGACCAAATAAGGAACGCGAATGGCGGCTCCCTATGGGGGCCGCCATTTGCGTATGCGCTTTTTTTTTTTTTAAAGTCACCCGTGATAGGCTACGTGACGATTTACGTAGCCTATCACGGCTGACTTTGCAGATCTAGCCGTGATAGGCTACGTTAATCGTCACGTAGCCTATCACGGGGGCGTTTGTTTGTTTTTTTACTTCTAATTTCGCAGCCGGGCGAGGCGAGGCGCCTCCTCCCCGGCCTGAATTTCGGCCGGGCGAGGTGGGAAGCCTCCCCCCCCGGCCTGAACTTCGGGGGGAGAGCAGCGAAGCGCCTCCCCCCCCACCGCGAAAAGCTGCGAGACCAGGTAAGTGACTTTCGTGCACCCCTAGTTTTAGCCTACGTAAATATTTACATAGGCTATTACGGTGAAAAAAAAGGGGAACGCAAATGGCAGCCACTATGCCATTTGCGTTCCCCTTTTTTTCACCATAATAGCCTATGTAAATATTTACATAGGCTAAAACGGTGAAAAAAAGGGAATGAAAATGGCAGCCGCCATAGCCACCGCCATTTGCGTCCGCTGTTTTGTTTTTCCGTGATAGGCTACGTAACTATTTACGTAGCCTATCATAGCTATAATGAGTAAGCAAATGGCGGCCACAGACGCGGCCGCCATTAGCAAGTCAGCGCGGACAGCAGCAGGTAAGTGCTCCATTTTGCGCACCTTTCGTAGGGGGGGCTTCGTTCTGCCAAGGATTTGAGGGGGCCGAATACACTGGCATTCGGTTTCAGCGAGATCCATGGGGGAATTCTCTTACATCCCTATTAGAGTCACTTGCCATGGGACCTTACTTATCATTGTTCAGAGTTTATTAAAACTGGCTTTCCTAAAATTAGGGATGTACGAAAGTCACTTACCTTTTCGCAGCTTGGCTTCACGGTGGGGGGGAGGCGCTTCGCTTCTCCCCCTGAAATTTAGGCGAGGGGGGGAGGCGTCCCGCCTCGCCCGGCCGAAATTCAGGCTGGGGAGAAGCGCCCCGTCTCCCCAGCCGTGAAACAAAGTGTAAAAAAAAAAAAAAGTGGTAGGCTACGTAACAATTAACGTAGCCTATCACAGCTAGATTTCCAAAGTCAGCCATGATAGGCTATGTAAATCATTACGTAGCCTATCACGGGTGACTTTGAAAAAAAAAAAGGGGCGTATGCAAACGGCGTAGTCTACATAAATCTTTACGTAGACTACCGGGACCAAATAAGGAACACAAATGGCGGCGCCTATAGGGTGCCGCCATTTGCGTACACTTTTTTTTTTTTTTCAGAGTCACCCGTGATAGGCTACGTAACGATTTACGTAGCCTATCACGGCTGACTTTGGAAATCTAGCCGTGATAGGCTACATTAATCGTTATGTATCCTCTCATGGGGTTTGGGGGTTTTTTTACACTTTGTAATGGCTGCTGCCCCTGCCCCTGACGAAAGGCCGACGAACCGCCGCCGGGACCCGCCGCCGGGAGGGACATTCGCCAAAGGTAAGTCCCATCCCGGGGGGGCAGGGGGACGGAGAATTTCACCTCCAATTTCGGGGGGCCGAATGCGTTGGCGCTCGGCCTCCTGAAGATTCAGGGAGAAATTCTCCGCCATCCCTACCATCCAGGGTATGCATTTGGCTACACTCAGCTTTTGCTTCCTTTAGAACCAAGAACTCAAGTATAACATGGTCACTTTCCCCCAGAGTTCCTGTAACTGCTACTTTGTCCCCTAAGTCATCTCTGATGGTTAGGATCAAGTCAAGGATAGCCAATCCTCCAGTTCCTTCCTCCACTTTCTGTAGGACGAAGTTATCAGCAACACAAGTCAGGAATTTCCTGGAGGGGCCATGTTTTGCTGAATTTGTCTCCCAACAAATACCGGGGAAATTGAAGTCCCCCATTACTACTACATCATCCTTCCTTTAAACATTGGCAATTTGATTTTCAAAAGTTTCATCCTCATCTTCTCCTTGATTGGGTGGCCAGTAGTAGACTCCGACCACCAGGTTCCTTTTATTCTTTGCTCCATTTATTTTGATCCAGATGCTCTCGATGGGGCAACCAAGCTCATCCTCCTGTATTTCTGTGCAGAGATATGTATTTTAAACATACAGTGCAACTCCACCTCCATTTCTGTTCATCCTATCAAGTGAAATGAAGCCCATCAACAATGTATTGTGACCTGTCAGCTGCTTGACAACCCTTCTGTTGTTGCAGTCCTAGGCAACAGTAAAAAAAGGGAAGATTACGAACTCCTGGTGGACCACCACCATACATAGAGGGTTTGGCTGTAATGGTCACAAGTTGAAGAGGAGCTGCTCTGCAGGACTGGCCATCTAATATTCAGGATGCAATTATCATCTGGGTCCAAAAAATCTACAGTTCCTTTTTCTGGCCAGCTGTCATGGTGTGTTCGGAGTTTTGTAACTGGAGACTCGTTGTAGCTGAAAAGGGGTCTTCACATCAGTTGCATTGAGAATGTATATGAATTTGCCCTTCTGTTGCTGTTCCAAATAGCTGTCCATAGCTTTACATTTCCCAACCCCTTTTCATGACTCTCGGAAAGAAAAATGCTAGAATGGGCTTCACAGCTCAGTGAGTTTATTGCTGAACACATTGCACCCATGGGTTCTTCATTCCATCCATTGTTCTGTACTTCAAAACGCACAAAAATAGTACTTTTGTTGTTACTGTGAAATAAAAACCTGAATCAATATCTGAAATTGGCAGATGGTGCCCAACACTGGACATTTTGGAGGGCTTGCCCTTCTTGTTCAATGGAATATATAGGTTGAATATTCTAGAACTAAATCTCACTCACACAGAGACACTTACTAGATTAACTGATACTCCATTTCAAGAAGATCCCACAAACCCTGTGATCCCTCTATACTCCCATAGGTTCAAACTAGGGGTGCGCACTGACCCCCAGATTTGATTTGGACCCTGATTTGGTGCTTTGGACAATGGCTGAATTCTGCTCAGACAGATTTGGAGGCTGCCTGCATTGACTTGAGCACCAAACCCAAATCGAGATTTGGAAACCCGAGGCTTTGTGCCTCCCATTGACTATCATGGGGCATTTTAAAAAATGGGTATAACTTTTTTCTGTTGCTTATGACTGGACAATATTTGCATATATAGTAGCCCCTTGGTATGGGATCACACCTGCCAAATGTTAAAAAGAAAACGTGGAGGAGTTTTTGTGCTTTACATTTACATTTACATTTTTTTATTATTTAAAGGGAACTGCTGATAGCTTTTTTAAAAAGTGTCCTTGTTTCCCTTTCTAAAAGAATGTAACCTGTCAGATTTGAAAATGATAGCTGCATCAATGTTTGTGCAAGAGCATCTGTGACATTTTGAGGGTATCCAAAAGAGGATGCACTTGTCCCCTTATGTTCCTTGTGGACTATTGTTCTGAAAATGACAGACTGTCTAGAGATATCCCTAAGTTTAAAAAAAAAAAAAAACTGCAAAGTTTCAGAAGGATGGGTCCCTGCTGATTTTGCAGGGGAAATTTGTATGAAATTGGCACACATCATAGAAGTGTCCTGAGGCACAAAACCTGCAAAGTTTTAGAAGAATAGGTGCAGGGGCTAGGAAGTTCTGAAGACTAAAAATCAGTTTAAGCCTTTTTTCATAGTGAAGCCTGGTGACATTGGAACAATGACCACCTTTTGGTCCCATCATTGCCTTCTCCCAAAGCCCAGTGATTGGAGAGCCTCTGGTAAAATGTATCATAAGATTAGAAGGTAGACCTGTCAGTCACCAGCTGCACTCCCTCCCCCCACCCTTATAATCAGTGTTTTAGAGAGATGAAACCAAAAGACACTAGTTGGAGAGGAAACATTGGGGGATAATATAAGCCGCCTTGAGTTCCTTGCGAGAGGGAGAAAGGCGGGGTATAAATGCAATAAATAAATAAATAAATAAATAAACAAACAAACATTGGGCACTATCCAATGGTGTCATTCTGCAAACTCAAATAGCATTAACAAAGCTGTGCTGAATATTTCCCTTACACAAGCACTACCATTCTGGTGACTTTGCAGGGAAGCCAGCTTCAGTGCCGGAAGCAACAGAAATGGTCCAGAAGGGCCCAATTCAGCTTATGCTTTGGACTTTGGCCAAATCAGACACATTTCCCTAGTAGCTCTGTTTACTTACTGCATCTGAGCTCTTTTAATAATAATTAAAAGGGCACTTATCTCTCTCTGACTGCAAACTACAGGATCTTCCATTAAGTTAGGATGGTTTAGTAATACATCTTATGAAGCAAGGCTTTGCCCATGTGGTTCGAGAACTATTGAGGAGCTTGTTTATTATCATGTATTGTTTTGTTTGCTTCACAGAGCTCCTAGAGAGGGGTGGGGATTTCTTGTAATCCTCATCGATACCAGTCCCATAATTGCACTTAATTTCATACTCAATTGGTAGAAGAACGGGAATTGCTGTTATTGTTTCCAAGAGAACTATTATAATTTCCAAGAAAATGTTCTTTAAAGTTTGCCCAGTGACACCCCCCAAATCCTGTCCTGTCAGGATCTTAAGTTGAAGTTCTTGGGATGGGGAAGCTGTTTATCCAGCCACTGCTACTGTGCTGGATTTTCAGTGTGCCTCTCCCCTGTCTCTCATCAAGCGCAGAAAACATTTGTATATAGATTTAGGTTTATTTTGTATCTATTAAGACTCCACCAAAAACTTTTGATGAAGCGGGTATGTATGTATGTCTGTATGTATACATGAAAAAATACATGAAAAATGCATGTACCGTACTATCCCTTTATGGTATGCCAGTAAATTAGGGACAATGAATTATGGAAGTGATTTTATACCAAAGCAGACCATTGATCCAGCTGGCTAATTTGGTGTAGAGCTTTTCTACATGAGGCTGTTAAATGCTGTACCTACTCTCAGTTTTGTTGCAGAACTGAGATCTACTCGAAGAGCTTTTCCTTTCTTGCTTGTCGACTACATAGCCTCTACGTGGCACTGTGCTATAGCAGAATAGCACAATACACAAGTAGTTCTTTCACTTTCAAAAATAATACCCCATTTTCCCCACTCTGAAAAAAAACACACCCAGGAGCGTGCTCTTAAAAAACTGAAGCAAAACTGGAGGATCACAAGTCATGACATTGTCTAAATAGCCCATAAACAACTGTAAGTAAGCACACAATAAATGCCTCATATAGAAAAGCTTGTAGTTGTTAGTGTGTCGCATTAGGACTGGGGAGATTGAGGTTCAAATCCCCACTCAGCCATGAAGCCACCTGGGTAACTATCCCTCAGCCTAACTTACCTCACAGGGTTGTCTGGAGGATAAAATGAGAGGAACCATGTAAACTGACACTGCCTTGAGCTCCTTGAGTAAAAGGCGGGAAATAAGCAAATTAAATAGCTCAGTATTGTCAATGCTGCCTGGGAGCAACTCCCCTGGCTTTCACATGAGAGAGTCTTTTCCAGCCATACCTGAGGATGTCAGAGAACAAACCTGAGTCCTTCTTTAGGCAAAGCATGTGCTCTACCACTGAGCTACAGCCCTTGCCTTTGTGGGTAGCTCTTGTTAGATACAGGATCCAGCAGAGTTTTTCTCATGTTCTTAGATATGGCCTACTGTGACTGGGCAGGGACCTGATAAAAAACCAATTAAGAGGAGCCCTTGGAGAGTTGCAAGAAGCCAGCTGGAAAAGGTGAAGGTATGTTCTGACTCTTGGCCAAGGGCTGGAAACACCTCCCCTGTGTCCCAAAACAAATGTTATGTTGCATTTCTTTTTTAAATATTTTGACTTATTTATGAAACGAGCAATCATTGCAGAGTACTGCCAGCCATGGCAATACGATAAACAGATGGTTAACACAAGAGAGCTTCCCTAGATGTAACTTCCATAAAACTAGTGTTTGCGTTCAGCCTGAACATTAGCCCATTTGCCCCCTCATTATCCCTCTGACCCCTACAGATCAACATTAATGGAACCATTACCCCCAGTGCTGTAGCCACCATTCCTGTTTCCGCAGTGTCTCAGTAATGATGTAACTGTTAAGTGCAATTATATTACTAAACTATGCATTACATACCCACAGCATCAGTCCTACACAGTTGCCGGCTTTTGACTTGTGTTGGTAAAGTTCTGGAATGAACTGTGCTTATTAAAGCCCACCAGGAAAGCAAACTTCGTAGTCTAATTAGATCCCCTGAGCATGTTGGATGGCTTCACAGCTGGAGAATTAAAAGAAAATCATTCCAGAGTGTGGTTAGGACTGCAAATGTACCTGTAATTACATCTATTTCCCCCCTGCTAGAAGATCAGTGGAATGGAAAAGAACATTGATTATGCTGAAAGAGATCCTGAACACACACATCACCAGCACTGCATCCTCTTCTGCATTCAGGACTCAGGTATTTGACATGGAAACCGGGGGCTCGAAGTTAGCCTAGTACTGGGGTGGGCAACCTATGGCCCCCTAGAAGTTGTCGGAATGCAACTTCCATCAGCCCTAGCCAGTATAGCCAATGGGGAGGGATGGGCCTGTAGCCAGGGGTGACCTAGGCGGGCTGTCCCCCCCTTTACAAACAAATAATTAAAAAACAGTTTACAATATCTATTTTTATTGCATTCATATCCCACCTTCTTCCCTCTTGCAAGGAACCCAAGTCAGCTTACATTATCCCACTCCCCACCATTTTATCCTCACAACAACAACAACCCTGTGAGGTAGGTTGGGCTGATAGTCTGTGACTGGCCCAAAGTCACCCAGTGAGCTTCCATGGCAGAGTGTGGACTAGAACTCCCCAGTCCCAATCCAACACTCTCGCCACTATACCACACTGGCAAGACTTTTACATATTGTCTTTAAAAGTCATGCAAACGAGTTGAACTGCACCCTACTCTCCCCCCTTCATTTTTAGGCTGGCTATGGACCTGGTGAAGGATCATGGGAGTTGTAGGCCAAAACATCTGGAGAGCAACAAGTTGCCCACACCCTGGCCTAGTGAAATACTTGGGACTCTGTATGCAGCAGTCTCACTGCTCTCTTCAGGTTGAGAAGGGAATAGGTGTGTGTATAGCATCCACCCCTGTGATTGGCAGAGAGTATGGAGCCTCTCCACTGGGCAGGCCTTTTATAAGTACTAGAAGTCTAAACTTCTGTCTCTATCTGTGCAACAGAGTAGCACCTGCATGCTTCAGGCTCTTAGAGCATCTCTACACCAGCCTAAAATCCGGCATTTAAAAGGGGGCGTTCTGCTTCTGTTTTAAATGCAGGATCACAACAGACCCCCTTGGCACACGCTTCCTTCTCCCGCTCCCCTTTCCCCCTCCTTCTCCCCCTTCTCTGAGTCTTCCATATGTTTCATTGGTCCAGCTCCTCTTCTTGTGGCTTTTCCTTTTGCATGGAGGGAACTCAAGCGGAACACAAGTGGGGTAATTTGATGGCTCATTATCTCTGATTTATTTAAACAACAGAATAAGCATTTAGCACAGGAGACACCCTGGAGGTTAACGACATCATCTAAAGGGCCCACAAACTTCCATGAGTGACCAATCTCAATAGCAGGATAAAAGTTCCATGTGAAGAAGCCCTTGGTTACAGCTCAAAACCCAGTTACAGTAGAACTCATACTCAGAGAACACATACTCAAGAAAGGTTGGACAAAGCAGTCTATTTCCAGTCCATGTCAGTTCCTCATGTGTTTATTCCTAAATTCATTCTGTCCCAGTGCTGCCTTCCACATCCTTGGCCTGGTATTATAGCTACCCTTGTTACAGCACAACATTTTCTTCTGTGCAAGAACGTCATGCCTGAAATGCAAGACAAAAATAACAGCCAGCTCCTAGACATTGCTCACATAGGCTGCCTCTGCTGAGACTCCTCAATCTCTTTGACACCACCACCCCCCTCCTGTTGCAGGACCCAGTTCTACATCCCAGGCTTTTCAGGGTCCCCCAGTCTGTCAGGACTCAGGATGGGCTTTTATGGAGGCTGCAGTGAAGAGGAGGGGGACCAGGATTCTGCTTGCAAAAGAATCTACCTAAAATCCAGAGGTTTCCTTGTGGATTATTATAAGCCCCCTTTTTCCAGATGGGGAGTAGAGATATGTGTCAATAGCATTATTCCAAACTAGGGGAATGACTCTTGTTTTTCAAATAGGACTTAGAATGAATTTAGGCTTGGAAAAAGGCTTATTTTCTCAAACTTCGAATTATATGTGTAGAGATTTGTATGTCCAAGTCTAGATTTCAAATGTTGAAAACTGACCTGAAAGTGACATTATATAGAACAAGTAAACCTATGAAAACAAAACAAAAAAATCATAGTGTGTATATTTATCTTTTTTAAAAAATATCCCAGAGGTTCCTTTTTCACTATAAATTAAACACAATCTTGTTTTGATTTATAAGGCAGCAATCCTACGGCTGCTAGACAGCGGCTAGACGGCCATAGGATATGCTGTTTTCTGGGAACTGACCTCGGAGCCCACGCTCCGAAGTCGGTTCCTGGAAAAACAACCTCCCCCCACATCCGCACTGCCTCGGAGGCAGTGTGGAGAAGCCCTATCCTCCACACTCAGAAGAGGAGTGCGGGGCAGCTGAAAAGGGGCAAGGCTGGGGGCGTTCTTGGGCAAGGAGAGTGGATCTACAAGAATGACACATCCTGTGTCGTACAGCAGCCTCCTCTCCCACCCCCACCTCCACCCCCACGGCTACACAGCTGAAATCGGCTGTCTAGCAGAAAAAGCAAGGCAGGATAGGCACGGAGGGAACAATCCCCCCATGCCTCTCCTGCCTTGCTTTGGATAGGCGGTTGCCTCCGAGGTCAGAGGTGGCCACCTATCTAGATAGGATTGCGCCCTAAGTGTGTCTGTGTGCTTTTGGTTGTTCTGTGAACAACTTTTTTATGCTTTAGGGTACAATCCTATGCATGTTTAGACAAGAAAAAACCTACAACTCCCAGCATTCCTCAGCCAGCCATACTTGAACTGAACACCTCACTTTGAAAACAACAACAGAAACAGAAACACCATATTGTTGGCTTTGATTTGTTCCTGATTTTCTTTTTCCTCTTTTTCGATTTCTTTGTTATATAAACATATTTCTATTCTGTTCTCTTTCATTCTTTCACTTTATTCTATATTCCAAAATGGTTAGCTGTCTCTTTGTTGTGAACATTTTTTCCTCAGAGGTTCTTTTTGTGCAGTCACACTGAGGTCTTTCATCTCCTGATTTAATTTCTTCAGTTTGTTTTCTGACTGTTATTAATTGCTGTTGTCAAAACTTAGACACCTTATCTACAGTTTTCTAACTGCCACTGCCTTATTTTCTTCTCTCTCTTTTTCTTAATATACAGTGTTTCCATCTGTATTCCTCTTATAATTTTGCTCCCTATCATTCTATTTTTATGAATTTTTCCTCTTCCCTATGGACTGTTGTCTACTTTATGCAACTCTTTCTTTATGCAGGAAAGAAATATGGGAGGTGGAAAAGCATGGAACCTGGGCAAAAATGTAATAGAAGCATTTTTCTACTCAGAAATGATAGCTGGTTAGCATATCCAAAATCTGCCAAAATTGAAGCATGCAAACACCTTCAACTTTGCATTTCAAAATGGTGGCTACATGCTAATTTGCAGCTAAGTGTAATTTCTCATTAAACTTATATTTTACAATTTTGCAGTGTCCCAGTGACTGATAATTAATTGTGAAGGCCTACAAAATAACCACTGCAGCAGGCCCAGGAAAATGGAATTGCATTTTTATACATAAAATAAACTACAATCATGTAATAGCTGCAGTTTATCCTCATACCACTGGATGCAGTTCATCCTCATACCATTGCCCTAGA
The DNA here is from genome assembly GCF_057233095.1 of Heloderma suspectum. Taxonomy (NCBI): domain Eukaryota; kingdom Metazoa; phylum Chordata; class Lepidosauria; order Squamata; family Helodermatidae; genus Heloderma; species Heloderma suspectum. Next base: position 180,741,944 of record NC_139461.1, read on the forward strand.
ATAAGTGTGTGTGTGTGTGTGTGTGTGTTCATTCCTAAGTCTCTGAAACTGATCTCTGGTTCAGCCCATACTTGTCCTTTCTCTCAGCTTTCCAAATATATGTAACAGCGAAGCCAACGGTCACGTTCCCACCCTTCTAATCTTTGCCAAAACTTCCTTGCCATCATTTTTTTTTCTTTCTGAGCTCCTCAGATGCTATAAACTTACTTTACAAAGTAAAGTAAACGGATTGGGACCAAGGCACTTGAAGGACCGCCTTCACCCATATCAGCCTGCCTGAGCTTTAAGATCAGAAAGAGAGGCCCTTCTCATTTGACCACCCGTGAGAGCAGTCAGGTGGGTGATCACACATGAGATGGCCTTCTCTGCAGTGGCCCCACACCTTTGGAACAAGTTGCCATTGGAAGTCTGCCATGCTCCATCATTGCAGGCTTTTAAGAAGGCCTTGAAAACGTATTACTTTACCATGAGCTTCTCTTGCTGTGACTGCTATTATTGCTGTTACTGCCGTTGAAATTGTTGCTGGTTTTATTGTTGGCTTTTATTGCTGTTTTTATTGTTTTTATAGCTTTTAATATTTTAACTGTTTTTATGAATTTTTTTGCTGTAAGCCGCCTTGGGAGGGCTTCTGCCCTGAAAAAGTGGCCAAGAAATGTTTAAAATAATAATAATAAAAAAGAATTATTCCTCCATGCATGTTCAGAAACGTGGACATGCTTTTTGTTATATCCCTTTGCTCTAGGTTTTGTTGCTGTTGTTAAAATACAATTTAAAATAATAAAAAATGAAACTTGTGCATAAACACTCCAGATGTTCTGGTAATGTTGTGTTTCCCCTTTTAAAAAATGTGCAAACACTACAGATAGCATTGAAAATGACACCTTGACTTGCATGGGCTGTGGTTTCAAAATGGAATAGCTAGCTGGAATGATCTCTTTGCTTGCAATCCACTCAACCTCCTTTCCCTTCAACCTATTGTGAGGGTGAGCAGAATATGAATGAGGCAATGTATTTTGATCATTTTCTTACCTTTCCTTCCCACCCATGTTTCTTCACCTGTGCCAGTGCACTTCACTCAAATGCTGTTGTTCATCCCTCAGAAGCCACCAACTGCTCATTTGCAAACAAATGTTTCCCCTATTTTTCTAGGGATGTCAGAGAATTCCACCACGGATCTCGGTGAGGCCGAATGCCAGTGCATTCGGCCCCCCGAAATCCGTGGCGGAATGGCCTGCCACCCCGCGGATCCCCCCCGGGACGAGACTTACCTGGGGCGGATCGGATGTTCTGGATGGCGGTGGCTCCGGTGGCGGCAGCTGGTCTTCCGACCGGCTACCACCACTGCCACCATTTGCAGTCTGGTTGTTTGTGTTGTGTTTTTTTTTACATAGACGTGATAGGCTATGTAAAGACTTACGTAGCCTATCACGTCTGGGTTAAAAAAAAAACGCGTACGCAAATGGCAGCGGCGTAGTGGGCGCTATTTGCGTTCCTTTTTGATTCGCCGTTTTAACCTACGTAAATATTTTCGCGGATCTGCTTTGCAGTGGGGGGGAGGTGCTCCGTCCCTCCCCCCGGAATCCTTGATGGGGCGGGGAGGCGCTCCGTCCCTCCCCCCCGGAGTCCTGCCCGGCCGACTCGGCTCTGTGGGGATTCCACGGAGCCGCCGGCCGGCTCCGCCAGCGTATTTAAATATTTACATATTTACATAGGCTAAAACGGCGAATCAAAAAGGAACGCAAATAGTGCCCACTACGCTATTTGCGTTACCCTTTATTTCCGCTGTAATAGTCTACGTAAATATTTACGTAGACTAAGACGGTGAAAAATAAGGAACACAAATGGCGGCAGCCGTAGCCGCTGCCATTTGCGTACATGTTTTTTTTTACATAGACGTGATAGGCTATGTAAAGACTTACGTAGCCTATCACGTCTGGGTTAAAAAAAACAACGCGTATGCAAATGGCAGCGGCTACGGCTGCCGCCATTTGCGTTCCTTATTTTTCACCGTCTTAGTCTACGTAAATATTTACGTAGACTATTACAGCGGAAATAAAGGGGAACGCAAATAGCGTAGTGGGCGCTATTTGCGTTCCTTTTTGATTCGCCATTTTAACCTACGTAAATATTTACATAGACTAAGACGACGAAAAATAAGGAACACAAATGGCGGTGGCCGTAGCCGCCGCCATTTGCATACGTGTTTGTGTGTTTTTTTAACCCAGACGTGATAGGCTACGTAAGTCTTTACGTAGCCTATCATGGTTGAATACAGGGACGCAAACGGCGGTTTGGTATTCAACATTTACCATTTGGTAAATGGTGGTATGGCAGCCACCATTTGCGTCCTTGCTACCCAGCGGCCGGATGTCCGGCTGCTGGTGGAGCCGGCCGGCAGCTCCGTGGAATCCCCACGGAGCCGAGCCAGCCAGGCAGGACTCCGGGGGGAGGGACGGAGCACCTCCCCCCCCATCGAGGATTCTGAGGGGAGGGACGGAGCACCTCCCCCCCCACTGCGAAGCAGATCCGCGAAAAGGTAAGTGACTTTCGTACATCCCTATATTTTTCTTTCTTTTTGTGGAGTGGGGGGACACAAAGGGTTTTTTAAAAAAATCCTTAATTTTGCAGCTGCATACTTTAGACTCCTCCTCCCCTCCATCAACAAGAATCCACTCCTGTCTTGGATACCTTAAGACAGGACACATCCCTGTTTTAGTGCCCAATCAGTGTGTATATACTTGGAATGTGCCAGAATTTTATTTTGTTTCCAAGTCATGCACGTGTTCCATTTGCAATCCCGAACAGGAACGCAAAAAATAACTGTATTTTTTTCTTCAAGAAATGTTCGCAAGTTCCCAAATTTGAAACTGCATTCCGAACATATGGTGTGTTTTTTAAAACAACAGCAGCAGCACTTTGAAATGCATATTTTCCCCAAAGCGCACATTTTAATACTTTAGTCAATGGAAGGAAAGAAGTGCGCACTTATGAAAAATATACCCAAAAATGCACACTTCCACCATTCTAAATGCCCACTTTCCCCATGTGGACAAGTCAAAAAACAGGTCAAAAATGAAAATGGGAGTGACCTGAAATGTACTCCAAAGTAATTTTTTGGAGAATTTAGGCAAGCTTGAAAATCACTGCTTCTCATCCCTAATCCATATGCAACCTACTTTACTATTTCAGAGAGTGATTTTTCATCAACTGCCGTATTTTTCCCCATCCCCAGTGTCTTCTATTGCAGTGAGCAGTCATAAAATTAGAGGGAAATGCTCTCTTGGAACCTGGGGGATAATACAACCTTGAGCATCTGACCATCTTTGACATGCAAACCTGGAAACACAGGGGATGGGGGGAGGGAAGAAACCAGGACACTACTAGTTTTAGGCACATGGGGTAGCTTTGGACTTTTGTTTCTCAACCAGCAGCTCCTCATACTACATGGCACCCCGCTTTTGAGAGGATGAGATTGGGGTTTGAAAGCATTGGGGTCTCAGTTGATTTGAAAAAGTCAAATATCCATTGGGTGCACCTCATGCAATTCTTTCCTCCTGGTCCAGGATTCCACTCCACTTACCCCAGAGTTTCTATCAGCACTTGATTTAATTAAAATGAGCAAATCATAAGGAAAAGAATGAGTTCCTGACTCCATTACAGTAGCTATGAGATTGTCCCATGTTCCTGAAAACAAGGGCATAGTACAAATCTATCTTTTAATATTTCTCTGTTTGCTGTTCCCTGTCGCTGGCTGCTTCTGGGGCATTTTGACTCAGACTCTGATATAATTCTCTCTCCAGACTTTTCTTCTTTATTTACATCTTCATTGTAGCTTGCATGTTGATTTTGGACAACGTGTTAGCTCTTGCCATGAACAAATTATTCTGTGGTTGTAAGAGTGGCTATCTTCTCTCCAGTGACCTTGTGTGTCATTAAAGCAATCTAAGCCAGAGACACATTCATTCCAGTATACCGAGGGTTCTTGATGATCTGATGGGCTGCTGTACTTGGCATTCCTGAGTTGCTCTTTAAATAACAGCATGTGCTATAGCCTCCCTTTGTGTGATATCTATCAGGAGATGGTTCTGTCTGGTGCTGAATAAACGGGTTTCATGAGCTTGTTTAGCCTTGGTGTGATTAGTGGAGCGCTTTGAGTGTTGTGGTTTTGAAAAGATGCACTTCATCCATCAAGGCCTGTGTAGGACTGGAGGAGGAATTACGGGGGGGGGGGGGCGTTAAATGTTAGCAAACACAAGAAATCTAACCTGTATGGGACTGGGCTGCATGCAGCCCCCATCACCCCCCAGACCCTAAAAAATATTAGCAGGACGTCCCTACTTTTACATGATAGGCTACACAGATATTTGCGTAGCCTATTGCGTTAATTAAAAGCATGGAAGCAAATGGCATCCCAGACGCCATTTGCGTCCGTAAAGACCTTAGTTTAAGGTAAATGCAGCCATTTACGGTTGCATTTACCTTAAACTAAGGCCTTTACGGCCACAAATGGCGTCCGGGATGCCATTTGCGGCCGCAGTTAATTTGCCCAGCCAGCAATATGGCAATGGCGGCCACATCGCTGGCACTCCGGAGCCAGCTGGCAGGGAGGATCCGGCCAGCGAGGATTTCTCCAGGAGGCGGAGGTAAGTCTTCCGATCCTCCACGGACTCTGGGGGGCCGGATTCTTTTGAATCTGGCCTCACTGGGGTCCGTGAAGGATTTCTCCCCCATCCCTAAATTTGACCTTTTTCTTGCTCTGTAGTGCTACCGACACTATCTATCTATCTACCTATCTATCTACACACATACTTTTAAAAATCAGTTTTGTGTCACCTGGCAGTCTGAGGCCTGGGTGGGGTGGGGGACACTCAACCTCCTGAAGTTGCTCATCCCCGGATTGATGGGATTTAATTGGTATTGCTGCTTCCTGGTAAAAAGGCAGTTAGCAGAGTAAGAATAAAAGGCAGAACAGAATGAGCATTTATCAGTCCCACAAAGGCTAAAAAAAAAGGACACCACACCTTTCTTTGATGAAGCAAAGACAAAAATGGTTTACCCACAATATTCTTGCATATAATATGCAGGTACAGCTTACAGTTTCAAGGAAGAGTTTGTTCAGTCCATTTCTTTGTTCTACTACACTGGAAGGAGGGACGGAGGGAGAGCACATTATGTGCTCCCAGCAATGGTGGAAGGCGCGGGGGGGGGGGAGGGGAGGAGTAGGAAGCAGCACTGTAGGCTATAGAGATTCTAAGGCTAGCTATGCCCCAAATTGCCATGCAATAACTAGATAACTGCAACACTGCCCCCTTCCTGCAACTTGCAGATCAGGTTGTAATATTCCCAACATAGATGAGGTGGGTGACCACATACAGGCCCTTAAACTTGTAGGAATGTGCATATCAGTCTATTTCCAGTCCGTGCAAACTTTCCATAAATTGGTTCTGTCCCATTTCCACATTCATCTGTGAATTTTTAATAATCCACAGGAACATTGCATTTAAATGCGCATTTAAATGTGTATTTCTCAACATATTTTCTCTCAAAATAAGTATTAACAAGGTTAAATGCTACTACAAGATTTAAAAGGCCAGGGAAAATAAATGGTCTTTGCCTGGCATCCAAACCCGGACCTCCCGCAGTTGTCCGCCACTGTGATGGGAAAGAAAAATGGCCAATCCTGTTTAAAAATGATATACTCTGAGCATGTGCAGTTTGTACTTTAAAGTCGCTTAAATCAAAGCACCATCATGACTACATGAATAGAATGCAGTTTGCTTCTAGGTATGGATGAGCCCATCTCCGTCCAGGACCAGGGAGGTTGACAAACTGCCCCCCGCAGCTCCCGCAGCCCTATCTGCCTGTGAGCTGCGCAGGCTGCCCCTCTTCCTCGTGCCGGCTGTCAAAGGCCAGTGCGGGGAAAGAGGGCCTCGGCACAGCCACCCCCAGCCTCTCGCTCTTCCCTTCTCTAGAGGAGGCCAGGGAGAGAGCTCTGGGGTGCCACCGTCGCCCCTCTTCTGTGCGCCGGCTGTCAAGGGCTGGCGCAAGGAAAAGGGCTTGGGCAGCCAGCCCCCAGCCTTTCGCCCTGGCCTCCAGCAGGTGGGGGGGGGAGAGGATAGGTGTCTCCTTCTTCCCTCCATCCCCACCTGCTACAGCAGCGGCTGCAAGGGACAAGCTGGTCATTTTCTGTAAGGCCAGGAAAACGTACAGAAAACGACCAGCCTGTCCCGCGCCACTGCCGCTGTAGCAAGAATGGGGGAAGGAGAGGCGCTGCCTTCTTCCCCTCTCCTGGCTGAGGGAGCAGGCGCCCTAACTCTTGCCCAACTCAGCACACTGCAAGTCGGGCATGAGCTCAGGTCAGCGAGCTGGTGTCCAGGGGGCTGAACCAGCAACTTCTCACCAGGCTTCGAGCCCCAACTGGACACTCGCGACATCCCTATTTGCTTCTGCTTCCCTAATGCTAAACATGTTTTCTTGGGAATAAACACCATTTTGTTTTAGAAAAGGATAATATATATTTAAAGTAAACAAAATAAATCTGTGGTCAATCATATACGTGCTCAGCCAGCTGGCCCCTGACTATAAAATGTTTTTTAAACATAAGAAAGGATGCTTCAGTGAGCAACATCAGCCCCGACGGGTCCTCGATATGCTGATGCCAGCCCAGGTGTTGCTGCCTGACCCAATTGCCACTGCTTCCATCACTTGCCTCTTTCTGGGAGCTCCCCTGGAGTATGGACACCTGGTCCTCTGCCCAGAAGTCCTGCCCTAGCTGCACCACTGGAGCTACAGGCCCTATTCATTGGAACTATCTCTTGGATTTTTACAAAAGCTGTTATGTAGAGAAGCTCTGTGCACAAAGCCTGATTGAAACATGGAAGATGGAGGCCAGACCTGTTGTGGTGATTCCAGGGCTCCCTCCACACATGAATTGCATTCATTTTAAAGATGTCTGCATGGCACTTGTGTATATACAGAATTGGAAGGATCTACGCTGGCTGCCCATGTACTACCGAGCTTGGTTTAAGATCTCGGCATTAGTATACAAATCCCTTTACAACTCAGGCCCAGGTTACCTCAAGGAACGTCTCCTCCTAGACCAATCCCTCAGGCCTCTATGGTGTTCAGGGGAGGCCCTGCTGTCTGTGCTGAGGCCTAGAGATTCCCATTTGGCCACGACATGGTGATGGCCTTGTCTGCAGTGGCGGCCATCCTACGAAATGATTTCTCCTCTGAGGTATGTCAGGCCCCAAACAGTGGCATGTTTTAGGTGTTTATTGAAAATTTATATGTTTGATCTAGCTTTCCTCCAGCCGTGAGCTGACAGCTGGACTATAAGGAAGGCTGAGCACCGAAGAATTGATGCTTTCGAACTGTGGTACTGGAGAAGACTCTTATGAGTCCCCTGGACTGCAAGGAGGTCAAATCAGTCAATCCTAAAGGAAATCAACCCTGAGTGCTCATTGGAAGGACAGATACTGAAGCTGAAGCTCCAATATTTTGGCCACCTAATGCGAAGAGAAAACTCTCTGGAAAAGACCCTGATGCTGGGAAAGACTGAAGGCAAAAGGAGAAGGGGACAGCAGAGGATGAGATGGATAGATAGCGTCACCGATGCAATGAATATGAACTTGAGCATGCTCCGGGAGAGAAGGCAGGACAGGAAGGCCTGGCGTGCTGTGGTCCATGGGGTCACGAAGAGTCGGACACGACTGAGCGACTGAACAACAACAACATGATACCAGTTTGCGCGTGTGTGTGCAGCGTGCACGTAACCCCCTGGTATATTTTCCCTTTAAGAATTTCAGAGGGGGAATATTCCTGCACATGCTCAGTAAGGGAGTGAGATGGGGAGTGGCCACCATTTTAGGCAGTTACCAAAATTGCAGCGTGGAAGAAGCTTGCTTTCTTCTCCCTGCAGGACCCTGAACCCTTGAGACAGGTTAGTAGGGTGGTTTCCTTTTGAATTTTTTTTAATGAGTCATGATTTTTTTTTTCAAGCATGATGAGTTCCTTGTTGTTATGTTCTTTTATGTTGTATAAAGGGCTATTTACAAAGTTTGCTCCTGTGTTATTGGACTCATCCACCCTGAGAAGATTGCTGTGGAGCTGGAGTGAACTGAGTAGAGACTGTTTTCTTTCTTCGGCCAGCAGAAAAATCAAGCTTCACAGAGAAGTTTTATTTATACTTCTGCTGTGGACTCAAGCTAAAGACAGAACTTTGAGACAGCTGTGCTCTGTTTTATTGTTTTAGTGATAAGTGAACTGTTATGCATGTAAAATTATTGCATGTGCATTATTATTGATTTAATTAAGAAATTAAAATTATATATGTTAATTGTCCCTGTTCAAGGCCTTTGCTGTGAGTCCTTTAGATGTGCAGCCTTTTTTGCTGATCGCTTTTGCTTTGTTTGTTTTTAGACTTTTGTAAACCACTTTGGGATTTGTTTCAAATGAGAATGGTATATAAATATTGTGAGTATATAATAAATTAATAATAATGATGATAATAATGATCCAGCTTGCACTGTAAAAGAACAACAGCAACTCATCTCTTGTAATGCAGCACTCTGTTCTCTTTCCAATCCCAGTGTGTCTGGTATGTTATCTATACAAGCTAGATCAAGTTTATACAGCACAGCTCCATCTGGATATGGGTAAATCGAAAGCTTTACATTCTTTAGAAGAACCTCCCTCCCCGCCCCCCCACAACCTCCTCCTCCTTCCAGCCCCGAAGGAAACCAGCCTCCTGCATTCCTCTCTAGAAATGAATGGGATAATATTATATACTGCTTGCTTTCCCTCTATGTAGGACAGAGATATTCCAAGGGGTGACTCTGCCTCCCAGACATAAAACTCCATTATACACAGAGCTGCCGTCTAATGCGAAGCCAAAGATATTCAAAGGAGAAAACTTGGCTGCCACTAGGGATGTCAGAGAATTCTGCCACCAATCTCAGCCCCCCGAAATCCGTGGTGGAACAAAGCCCCCCGCCCCCCCACCCCACGAAAGGTGCGCGAAACGGAGCACTTACCTGCTGCCGTCCGCACTGACTTGTGAATGGCGGCCGCGTCTGCGGCTGCCATTCACTTCCTCATCATAGTCGTGATAGGCTACGTAAATAATTACGTAGCCTATCACAGCTAACGCAGAGACGCCATTTGCGTCCCTGCAGAGGCCGTGATAGGCTACGTAAGTATTTACGTAGCCTACCACGGCAAAAAAAACCACAAAAAAACAGTGAATGCAAATGGCGGCAGCTACGGCGGCCGCCATTTGCGTTCCTTTTTTTTTTGCCGTTTTAGCCTATGTAAATATTTACGTAGGCTATTACAGCAAAAAAAAAAGGGAACGCAAATGGTGGCCGCTGTAGCCGCCATTTCCGTTTGCTGTTTTGTTTTGTTTTTTTGCCGTGATAGGCTACGTAAATACTTACGTAGCCTATCACAGCAAAATACAGGGACGCAAATGGCGGCAGCTATGGCAGCTGCCATTTGTGTCCCTACAGGTTGCCCAGCGGCTGGGTGTCCGGCTGTGGGCGGCCCCGGCCGGCGGCTCTGCGGAATCTCCGCAGAGCGGAGCTGGCCAGAGAGAATTTCGGGGGGAGGGACGGAGCGCCTCCCCCCCACCGCGAATGTCACCCTTCAAAAAGGTAAGTAACTTTTTTTTGTACATCCCTAGCTGCCACCTCAGGAACTTTGAGACAAAAGCTCCGCGCAGTTCACTTTCAGGAAAGAAAAATGCATGAGCGCACTTTTTTTGGTCCCATTTCCCTGGCAAGCCTCTCTTTGGAGTGCCACGCTGGCATCAGTGTGGCTGCAGGGTGCTGTTCTGATGGCTGTGAAGAACATTTACATTTTGATTAAGGAACAAGACTGAGTCAAGCATCTTCGTCAGTATTGTCGTCAGGTATATACAGAACATGACTCAACTGTGTGTAGGGACGGGAAGCATCAAGAAACCCTGAAGGAAGATGGATAATTTGTATATGTCAGTGCAGATAATGTTAAGCTAAATTGTGGCTGAGTATTTTCAATATAGTTTTGTTTTGTTTTTCTGCACCAATGTAAAAATGGGCTGAAGCCCTCTTGTCATGCTCTCTTATCAGTTGTTGTTCAGTTGTTCAGTCATGTCCGACTCTTTGTGACCCCATGGACCATAGCACGCCAGGCCTTCCTGTCCTGCGCTCTCTCCCAGAGCGTGCTCAAGTCCATATTCATTGCATCAGTGATGCTATCTATCCACCTCATCCTCTGCCGTCCCCTTCTCCTTTTGCCTTCAGTCTTTCCCAGCATCAGGGTCTTTTCCAGAGAGTTTTCTCTTCGCATTAGGTGGCCAAAATATTGGAGCTTCAGCTTCAGTATCTGCCCTTCCAATGAGCACTCAGGGTTGATTTCCTTTAGGATTGACTGATTTGACCTCCTTGCAGTCCAGGGGACTCGTAAGAGTCTTCTCCAGCACCACAGTTCGAAAGCATCAATTCTTCGGCGCTCAGCCTTCCTTATAGTCCAGCTCTCACAGCCATACGTTACTACTGGGAAAACCATGGTTTGATTAGATGGACCTTTGTCGGCAAGGTGATGTCTCTGCTTCTTACTATGCTGTCTAGGTGTGCCATAGCTTTCCTCCCAAGGAGCATGTGTCTTTTAATTTCATGGCTACAGTCACCCTCTGCTGTGATCTTGGAGCCCAAGAAAATAAAAATCTGTCACTGCTTCCATTTCTTCCCCTTCCATATGCCAGGAAGTGATGGGGCCAGATGCCATGATCTTCGTTTTTTTAATGCTGAGTTTCAAACCAGCTTTTGCACTCTCCTCTTTCACCCTCAACAAGAGGCTCTTTAGATCCTCTTCGCTTTCTGCCATTAGGGTGGTATCATCTGCGTATATGAGGTTGTTGATAATTCTCCCAGCAATCTTAATTCCGACCTGTGATTCATCCAACCCGGCATTTCTCATGATGATCTCTGCATATAAGTTAAATAAGCAGGGCGACAATATGCAGCCTTGTCATACTCCTTTCCCAATTTTGAACCACTCGGTTGTTCCATGTCTGGTTCTTACTGTTGCTTCTTGACTCTTGTACAGGTTTCTCAGGAGACAGGTAAGGTAGTCTGGTACCCCCATCTCTTTCAGAATTTGCCAGTTTGTTGTGATCCACACAATCAAAGGCTTTAGCGTAGTCAATGAAGAAGAAATAGACATTTTTCTGGAATTCTCTTGCTTTCTCCATGATCCAGCGAACGTTGGCGATTTGATCTCTAGTTCCTCTGCCTCTTCGAAACCCAGCTTGTACTTCCGGTAGTTCTCGGTTCGCATACTGCTGAAGCCTAGCTTGTAGGATTTTGAGCATAACCTTGCTGGCATGTGAAATGAGCGCAATTGTACGGTAGTTTGAACACTCTTTGGCGTTGCCCTTCTTTGGAATTGTAACGTAAACTGACCTTTTCCAGTCTTGTGGCCACTGTTGAGTGTTCCAAATTTGTTGGCATATTGAGTGCAGCACTTTAACAGCATCATCTTTTAGGATTTTAAATAGCTCCGCTGGAATACTGTCCTCTCCGCTAGCTTTGTTGTTATTAATGCTTCCTAAGGCCCACTTGACTTCACTCTCTAGGATGTCCAGCTCAAGTTCAGTGACCGCACTATCATGGCTATCAGGGACATTCAGATCTTTCCTGTATAGTTCTTCTGTGTATTCTTGCCACCTCTTCTTAATCTCATCTGCTTCTGTTAGGTCCCTGCCTTCTTTGTCCTTTATCATGCCCGTCTTTGCACAAAACGTTCCCTTGATATCCCTGGTTTTCTTGAAGAGATCTCTAGTCTTTCCCATTCTGTTGTTTTCCTCGATTTCTTTGCATTGTTCATTTAAGAAGGCCTTCTTGTCTCTCCTTTCTATTCTCTGGAACTCTGCATTCAGTTGGATATATCTTCCCCTTTCTCCCTTGCTTTTCACTTCCCTTCTTTCCTCAGCTTCTTGTAAAGCCTCATCAGACAGCCACTTGGCTTTCTTGCATTTCTTTTTCTTTGGGATGGATTGAGTTGCTGCCTCCTGAACAATGTTACAGACCTCCGTCCATGGTTCCTCAGGCACTCTGTCTATCAGGTCTAATCCCTGAAATATATTCCTCACCTCCACTGTATATTCAGAAGGGATATGATTTAGGTCATACCTGAATGGTTTAGTGGTTTTCCCTACATTCTTCAATTTAAGCTGAAATTTTGCAACAAGCAGCTCATGATCTGAGCCACAGTCAGCTCCAGGTCTTGTTTTTACTGACTGTATAGAGCTTCTCCATTTTTAGCTGCAAAGGACATAATCAATCTGATTTCGATATTGACCATCTGGTGATGTCCATGTGTAGAGTCGCCTCTTGTGCTGTTGGAAAAGAGTGTTTGCTATGATCAGTGTGTTCTCTTGGCAAAACTCTATTAGCCTTTGTCCTGCTTCATTTTGTACACCAAGGCCATGCTTGCCTGTTATCCCGGTGATTTCTTGACTTCCTACTTTAGCATTCCAATCCCCTATGATGAAGAGGACATCTTTTTTGGTGTTAGTTCTAGAAGGTGTTGTAGGTCTTCACAGAACTGATCAACCTCAGCTTCTTCGGCCTCAGTGTTTGGGGCATAGACTTGAATTACTGCGATGTTGAATGGTTTGCCTTGGATTCATACTGAGATCATTCTATCATTTTTGAGATTGTACCCCAGTACTGCTTTTCCCACCCTTTTGTTGACTATGAGTGCTACTCCATTTCTTTTAAGGGATTCTTGCCCACAATAGTAGATACGATGGTCACCTGAATTAAATTCGCCCATGCCTGTCCATTTTAGTTGGCTGATTCCCAAGATGTCGATGTTCAATCTTGCCATCTCATGTTTGACCACCTCCAGTTTACCTTGATTTATTGATCTTACATTCCAGGTTCCTAAACAATATTGTTCTTTACAGCATCGGACTTTCTTTTTACCACCAGACACATCCACAGCTGAGTGTCCTTTCGGCTTTGGCCCAGCCGCTTCACTCTTTCTGGAGCTACTTGGAAATACCCTCTGCTCTTCCCCAGTAGTATATTGGACACCTTCCGACCTGAGGGGCTCATCTTCCGGCATCATATCTTTTAGCCTTGTGATACATTCTATGGGGTTTTCTTGGCAAGAATACTGGAGTGGGTTGCCATTTCCTTCTCCAGTGGACCACATTTTGTCAGAACTCTCTGCCATGACCTGTCTGTCTTGGGTGGCCCTGCATGGCATAGCTTATGGCTTCACTGAGTTACGCAAGCCCCTTTGCCACAATAAGGCAGTGATCCATGAAGGGGCTCTTATCAGTTAGCTTTATTTTATTTATTTATTTCAATAATGCATTTTCTACAGTAGTTTCCAATTATGATTTTGAAACCTCAGGGTAATATTTAGAGCTGTGTGCAAATGGCTACTCAAAATTCTCCAGCTTATTTGTGGACAGAGAAATTGGGCGGACAGTTTCACCGAATTTCTCCTAGGGGAGGAGAAATTCTCCAACAGTTTCTCACAGATAGGGCTCACTAATGGTGGGGCTTGTAGGACAGGTTCGTTGTTATTTTCTGAGTGTTTTCAGTTTATTGCACTGCTCCTGCAAGTGGCAACAGCATCAACTATGTTGAGGCTTCCACTTTTCTGAGGCAGAATTTGAAATTTCTTTTAGGTTTTTTAGCTCACCTAATCACTGCGAGGTGGCCAAGGGTGCTGTGTGTGTTTTCTCTCTCTAGTACACAGCTTTCCATTGCTCTGCAGCCTCCCAGGCCACCTGCCATTCCTGAATTGAAAAGCCCCATGGAAGGAATTACCTTATGATGTCTTCCTCACGATGGCTTTGACTGAAGTGTGGGAAGCCGAGGAGGCTACAGGCTGCCACAGAGATTCCTATACAATGACAGACAGGACAGTCATGCACACTCCTCAGCCACCTCATAAGGTAAGCACAAGAACCCCAGCCTATGAGAATTTCTCTGAAATTTCTTCTCCTTTGAATTTCTTTTCAAAAGCAATTTCTTTTCTATCAAATTGAATGATAATGGTAAACAATAATATGGGGAATGTTTTTTGGCACAGCACTAGTAATATTATTATTTATTACTACCATGGCTTACCCACCTTTTAGAACTTTCCATTTTCCAAAGCCAGGTTAAAGTTAACTTACAGAGCAATCCTATGGTACCTAGGAGAGCATCCCAGGGGCCATAAGATGTGTCAGATTTCCTCCTCCTGAAGCTGTAGACACTTCTATGTCTTCAGGAGGGGTAATCCAATATTAGGGTGTTCCCCTGCCCCTGCCTGTAGCCAGCATGGAAAGAACGGCAGCAGCTGCTCTTCTGAGGTTGCAACAGTGACCTTGGAAGACAACAGGGAGAGAGGAAAGGGGGCATTCTGATAGGCAGAGGAGGAAGAGACAGGAGAAGACAGGATCCTTACCTCTCTCCATTGCCGCCCCCCCCCCCCACTGCCAGTAAGTCAGTGAGACAGGTTCATTAAAACAAAATTGAGGAGGAGGAATGGGAGGCAAAATTGTTCCTCCTGCCCTGCCTGGCTTTTGCTGGTAGGGCGTAGGATAGATGTGGGGCGCCAATCTTGGAGCTCTCCATCTATCAGGAGCACAATCGGCCCAGAGAGCTTCAGCTGTGGGGCGGTATAGAAATATAATAAATGAAAAGAATGAAACAAAACGAAATCCGTAGGACTACAGTCTTAAAAATATCTTGTAGAGTAATGGTATTTGCCAGCATTTTCCTCTCATTTCTGAACCCCCAAAAGAGCTTCAGCTATGGGGTGGTATAAAAATGTGATTAATTAATTAATTAATTTCCTTTGGGTTCCCCCCCCCGCTTATTCTAGATTGTACACTGCTTGGGAGCATGGACATGTCTGTGTTGCTTATGTAAGTCCATTTATTAGCTTAGTGGTAGAGCTTTACATGCAGAAGGTTCCAGGCTCAATTCCTAGCAACTCCAGGTAGAATCCTGTCTGAAACCCTGGCAAGCTGCTATCAGTCAATCCCGACAATGAATGAACAATGGTATAGTGGAGCCAGGGCTCCAGGGATGCAGCACCGGGACTGTTTTTATTAGCAGGGATGCTGATGTTATCTCCCACCCCAGTCAGAATCCCCTGTTTCCTCTAAGCTTAGCTGCAGTTCTCACAGGAGCTGGGGAGAAATGGAGTTCCTCAGCAACAATATCTCATTCCTTGTAATGCAAAGGGATTTCGGGATAGTGTAGCTTTGAATGGGCAGGTAAGACCCATTAGCTTTACAAAAGACTTGCTCCTGGTGAAGATGAAAATTACTAGAACTGGTTTATTGATGTGGATCAGCATAGCAGCAAGAATTTTTGGACTCCCCTTGGAGAGTAACTTCAACATATACACTTCAACATATACACTTCAACATATACCACTTCAGCAGTGTAAATGCACCAATGTTCTGACACAGTAGGAGGCAGCTTCCTGTGTTCCTACTGCGCTTGCCCTTACAACAATCCTGAGAGAGAGGACGCTGGTGGACATTCACCACAAGGGATGTTACCGTGCTGTGCAGGAACCCACTTGGGAAGCTGCTTATCCGTAAGGCAGGGTGGAGAGAACACAATCCCTTGCTTCCCCAGATTACTGATAAGCCGCAGAAGTGCAGTCAGCTCTCCTCACACTTTGGCAGAATAGGGCCTATGACTTGCATACCCTCAAGGATACACCATTGTGGTAACGCTACTACCACTTAGCATTTAGCACACGTTCAGTGTGCTTCACATACATAGGTTGTTTCAATTCATGTTTTTAAAAAAGCCCAACCTCATAAGATTTTTTTTCCTTATTAAAGATTTGGGTCAGTGAGTGGGGGATTGTGGTTTGCTGGTCTACCAACTGAATTTGATCAAAGAGGAGAGATTAGACATGGAAACTTCCTGATCCAGTCACTTAGCCACTATGCAACACCAGCTCACAAGTTCCCACTCTGAACCCATGTAGGTGGCCAGGCTTTCCCCTTGTGGTGAGCTACCTTATTCTGAGGTAGCGTGGCTGTCTGTATTATCTGTCAGGAGAATTTTGCTATTCATCACATGCAGATGCATGGTAAAATGGTGGTCTGCAACCGCTTTGGCAAATGTTTGCCAGATTTACCAACTATTATTCTCATTTCAGAGAAGAGGATGTGAAGCTGAAAGATAGTGACATGTTCAAGGCCATAAAATGTCAGTGTCAAGTTCAGTGTGAGCCATAAATCAGTTACTCATTAATTTAGATGGGACTACTTAAAGTATTGTATTCACTCAGACACCTTGCACACACCGCCATGGGGCTCTTTCTATTTCCTGGATCAATCTGGACTGTGGCTGTAACCTTCTCAGCCTTTCCTTAGCACACCCTCTCATGACTTGGGTGTTGTTCTGATATCATACTCAAGCACTGAAGGACACTCCTTACTTGATTACTATCCATAAACTTGTCCCAGTGATTCCATTCATCTGAAGAACCGACTGCTCAGGCCTATACAGCATCTTCAAAAAATTCAGCGAAGTACTAAACTATTACAGACACCATCATATAGAAAAGAATATCATTGCCTTCTATTATTATTCTTAAACTCACCAGAATGTACTTATGCTAGCTTCTTTGTTGCCTTTTCATAGCTGGCTGTGCCTGGTCTCTTCTGATCTCGGAAGCTAAGCAGGGTCACCCCTGGTTAGTACTTGGATGGGAGACCTCCTGGGAATCAGGCTTCCTACACTGAGCAGGGGGTTGGACTCGATGGTCTTGTGGGCCCCTTTCAACCCTATGAGTCTGTGAGGCTTCTGTGGGTCTTTATCTGCAGTTTACACAAAGGATTATTATGGAACCAAAATGCAATAGGCATAGTCATCATTCATCCTACTGTTAAAATCAAGTGACTGCCAACAACTATATGGCACATCTACTCCTGGCTTTTTTTCTGTGGGTGTCAGTTTTGTCAAGGAAAATGTCACTTTATAATATAAACAAATTAGCAACAAAGCTACGGCAGCATGGATCTGCAGGTTGCTTTTCTTCTTTCCCTGGAAAAGAACATTCAGCAACAACTGTTTTACCAGGGCCAAAGCCACATGCTATGCGTATGTGGCACAACTATATTTAATTGCTGCCATTTGCAGCCTGTTAAAAGGATCTCTGCTTGAGGAGTTGGGAAAGATGTCTACTTGACAGCTGCTGCTAGTCAGAGAATATAGTAGTGAGGAAGATAGGCTAATGGCGTGACTCAGTATGAGGCAACTTTTTAGGAGAGGGGTGTTGCACCTCATGTCCAGAAGCCAAATCCAGCCAATCTGGCGGCCCAGTTCAGCCCTCTAGAGTTCGCTAGATGGCCATGCCCACTGCCCCACATCACCAGGTTTCCGCTTCCTCTGCAGTTGCCGATCATTGGCTGTTTTCCTGGCTTTCACAGGATTTCTTCCCCATTCACCAAGGTTGAAATGCCTCTCCTAAGGCTTAGTTGCTGGCAGTAAGAGCTTCAAGCTAAAATATGCTGGGCTTTAGTGTCTTGATCCCACCCCTTTATCTTCAGCCACACCCACCACTGGCATGCACCTCCACTGCTACCCAACCCCGAGAGCTCCTCCAACATTGAATTTGGCCCTTGGTCTGGAAGAGGTTAAACACCCCTGCTTTAGGGGGCACATGCATGAATGAACATGCAGTGGAGGCCATGGGCCTACGTGGGTTAGCCCCACTCAGTGTCATTGCTGCACACTACTGACATGTTCCCCTGATGAATGTCCATAGAAGGAGTTCTCCATGCATACAGGTGTACATGCAGACAACTCCTACATGCAAAGAGGGGCCCTGGCAAATTAGAATCCTTCCTCATGTCACTCTGAACATGCAGAACACTTCCCCTGATGAACATCAAATAGATGCTCATTGGGGGAGCATGGCAGTGGTTTGTGGTGACATTGGTGGATGGGACTAGCCTGTGCAGCCCCATAATCCCCTTCACCTATTTATTCAATGCATGGAGGGGGACATGTGTACCTCTCTTTTATATCCGTATCTCAGATATTATCAGCTGGTGTCCCACAGCCTAGATCCAGACACTGAAGCAGTTTCATTTAGCCCATTGTGGTCCTACTAAATTTTGATTAAGATGTGTCCCTTGCAAGGGAAGGAAAAACGCTTTCAAATGGTAAGAGATTGGAATAACCTCTTTTTTTAGACTTTGCATATAACATTCTGGCTATGCCTGGATTTACATTCCCCATTACTGCTAGGTGACACTAAGTTTATTATAGAGCTTGACCATCTGGGAGGAGATCATGTTGTGTGGCTGTATACACTTCTGGTCCCTGTCTGACATATAGAATGGCCTCCAAAAGTGCAGAAGTTGGCCTTAGCCAGTGGTTTGGATGATGTTCATCATGGACTTGGAGTTTAGTCCAGTCCATTTCTATTGCTCTGTTCAAGACTCTTTGTCACAATTTCTGTGAGGTAAGTCTCTTATTTTCGCTCTCCATGTTTTGGATGGGGAACAGAGACTGAGAGATGATCACTAGGGCATGGAAGTCATGATGTTACATGTTAGGTGAAACAAAAAATGAGATATAAAATGGTCAAAAATACAGCTGTGTTTTTTTATTATTATTATTCACAGAACAAGAGGCTACCCTGAAAAGTCCCCAGGGGCCCAGTTCTGTGGTATCATAGTTTCATACTGTTGGTAGGTTTAGATTTATAGAAAATTTGATTTCTTGCATTTGGCTTTTAAGGAAAAAACCTTTTGGATGACTGAAAAGATATAGCAATAAACATGTACACACCTCCACAAACAGCTGTTAGGTCAATAAAAAAGTAGAATTCAACTGTGCAGTAACTGGAGAATATGTATTTGCACTGTTATCTCAGGTCATTCTGACCTTCTTTCGTTCTCTGCTGCTGTTCCATCTATTTAAAGTTACTGATGCTCTCCAGCATGGGTCCATTATTTAAAGTTACCCTGACTTAACTCTTTTACTATGTACATAATCTTTTCTTTAGAGAAAGAAAAGAAATAATGATATTTAATCTCCATCTCTCCATACCAGGTGCTCTCTCTCATTTAATTATTACTAGCAAAATGGCCCAGTGGTCCTATCATGAACCAATGATGCCGTGTTCCATGTGTGGAAGGGAACCCCAGCAACATAGTGTGCCCCACTCTTTTTTGCCCTTCCCTTCTGGTGGCCTTTTCCACTGCCACCAGATGGAAATATTTTCTTTTGGCCACCTTCACCCAACCTCCTTGGGTATCAAATGTCCACTTTTAGGTAGTGATGAGGATTGGCTATTAGATGTGAGGTGGGTAACCCAACAAAAAGAGACCGAAAAGTTTAAACAACAAAGTTTAAAAGCTTCCTGAAAAAATGCTAATAAGAAAAAGGTTTTTTTTTTAAATCTCTGAATAGACCAATACAACACAGAGATAGTTGTTGTTCAGTCGTGTCCGACTCTTCGTGACCCCATGGACCATAGCACGCCAGGCCTTCCTGTCCTGCGCTCTCTCCCGGAGCGTGCTCAAGTTCATATTCATTGCATCCGTGATGCAAATAGGGTAATATAATAAGCAGGGATAATAAACACATCCACCAAACCTAACTAGACTGTGTCCCTATTTTATCCAAGTCCCTTCCCACCAATATCTTACTGTCCTGGCTCCAACATTCTCTTAACCAGTTCTCCAGTTTCATCAGCTCTTTCCTCCCTATAGGACTCTGGGCTTCTCTCTGTCTCTCTCTCTGTCTCTCTCTCTCTCCCTTCTGCCTTTTGCCTAGGGATGTTCGAAAGTGACTTACCTTTCTGCGGATTATGTTGATGGTGGGGGGGAGGCGTTCCGTCCCTCCCCCCGGAATTCTGGCGAGCCGGCTGTGCTCCGCAGCAATTCTGCGGAGCCGCCAGCTGGCTCCACCAGCAGCCGGACATCTGGCCGCTGGCTAGCAGGGACGCAAATGGCAGTGGGCATAGCCGCTGCCGTTTGCATCCCTGCAGTCAGCCGTGATAGGCTACGTAAATGTTTACATAGCCTATCACGGCTGATTAAAAAAAAAAAGCGCGTACGCAAATGGCGGCAGCCATGGCCACCGCCATTTGCGTTCTTTATTTTGGCATGTCTTAGTCTACGTAAACATTTACGTAGACTAAGACGACAGAAAAAAGGGGAACGCAAATAGCGTAGCGTCTACGCTATTTGCGTTCCCCTTATTTTCGCCGTCTTAGTCTACATAAATGTTTACGTAGACTAAGACGTGCCAAAATAAGGAACGCAAATGGTGGCAGCCATGGCTGCCGCCATTTCCATACGTGCATTTTTTTTTTTTTTTAAGTCAGCCGTGATAGGCTACGTAAACATTTACGTAGCCTATCACGGTGTTTTTTTTAAAATCTAGCCGTGATAGGCTACGTAAATCTTTACGTAGCCTATCACTTTTTTTGTTTGTTCATTTTTTTTAACTGGAAATGGTGGCGGCGGCAGCCGGTCGGAAGACCGGCCGCCGCTGCCGCCGAACCGCCGCCAGAGCCGCTGCTGCCAGGAAGATCTGCCCAAGTTAAGTCCCGTCCCGGGGGGGCGGGCCGTTCCGCCACCGCTTTTGGGGGGCCGAATGCGCTGGCATTCGGCCTCCCCGAGATCCGTGGCGGAACTTTCGTACATCCCTACTTTTTCCTCACATTTTATATCTAAAAAAAGCCTGCTCCTTCCCCTCTCCAACCAATTAGAAGATTAGTTTCTTGTTCACCTTTGCCTTAAATTCCTATCTCCTTCTCCTGACCTTTAGTTGCTTGCTGTAAACCTGTTTTTCCTTCTTCCTCTACAGACATTCTGGCACCAACATCCATGTAAAACTTTTTGCAAACCTCATTGTCTCTCTGACCTTCTGTTGAACCTCCTGCTCACTTCCTTTTTTCCCTCTTCTTCTCAGACTCCCTGGATCCATTCACCTCCTGCAAGCCCTCAGCCTCCTGAGCCAACTTCCTAATTTCAATAATCTTTAAATAAGAAGAGCTATCCTGGATCAGACCAAGGATCCAACTAATCCAGCATTCTGTTCACACAGTGGCCAACCAGCTGTCAACCAGGAACCCACAAGCAGGACATGAGTGCAAGAGCATCCTCCTGCCCTTGTTCCCCAGCAACTGGTGTACATAAGCTTACTGCCTCTGGTACTGGAAGTAGCACATAGCCTTCAGGACTAGTAGCCATTGATAGTCCTCCTCCAGGTATTTAACCCCCTTTTAAAGCCATTTCAATTGGTGGCCATTCCTACATCCTGAGGTAGCAAATTCCATAATTTAACTATGTGCTGTGTGAAGAAGTACTTTCTTTTATCATCCTGAGTCTCCCACCAATCAGCTTCATGGGATGACCCTGGGTTCTAGTATTTTGAGAGACGGAGGGGGTTGACTTTTTGGCAAAAACTGACCAGCACACGCGCACGCACATGCACACACACATGATTTAAACCCATAACATGCAAAAAGGTAAAGCAGTTCTGTTCCTTCACAGCAATCCCATTATGAAAAGCAAGGTGTAGAGAGATCCAACCAGTGCCAGTATCCTATTGATCTCAGTGGAAGACTTAAGTGTGTGCTTTTATGCTTAACTTTCATTGGAAAGGAAAAGGAAAGGTTCCTCCTTTGCAAGCACCAAGTCATCGCTGACTCCTAGAGGGATGCCACTTTCGCTGGCGTTTTCTTGGCAGACTGTAGCGGGGTGGTTTGCCATTGCCTTCCCCAGTCGTGACTACCTTTCCCCCAGCAAGCTGGGTACTCATTTTACCGACCTCGGAAGGATGGAAGGCTGAGTCGACCTGAGCCAGCTACCCGAGACCCGGCTTCTGCTGGGATCGAACTCAGGTCGTGGGGAGAGTTTCAGCTGCAATACTGCCGCCTACCACTCTGCGCCACACGAGGCTCTTTAACTTTCATTGGACTATGGCCATATTGTACCTCTGCCAAAAGATGCTCAGGTCTGAGCCATGATTTCAAAGCTGAAATGCAGCCAATCAGATGTGGGCCTGTTAGGTTTGTACTTGCTTCAAGAGGGTGCCACCAAACATCCTCCAACCTCCATTGGCTGACTATTGACTTCACACAAGAGGGCATTGGAAAAGATGCATGTAGTCTCTGAAGATATTAAGCATGCAGTATATCATCTACTTGACCCCAAGGGAAAGCTGAGGCTATAAGATGAAATGCACAAGTAAATAAATTCAGCCTAACAATTCATTGAGGGTTAAAATTATAGGAAGTTAACAACATGGTCTCATATTTATAGAAGCCCACAACTCTTAGTAACACTCAGTGAAATAATACCATGGATAATTATGGGGAGAAAGTGTTGTAGAAATTATCTATGAAAATGTGTCAAGATTTATGGAATGCCTTCTTATTCTTTTTTAGCTTTTCTTGTCATTGTAATCCCATTTATGTCTCCTGGTAGTACAATGGAGAAGAGAAAAAGATGGGAATTTACATTGGTTAAAACCTGTAAAAAGGCATAGATTAGCTTCCTGATTAGGCAGGAATCTGATAGCATTACTTATTCATAAGAATTCTGTCAAAATATTATGCTGGAGAATTCACAGTGAAGGCAGACTGAATGCTATCTTTAAATTGCTGCATTTTCTGCAATAAGCAGAATATGAAATAACTGGAAAAGGTTGCAAGCTATTCTATTGAAAGAAGCAAAATTGAAGCCATACTTCCAAACTCCTTCTGAGCACTTGTGTAGCATCAAGGGAAAGGCTTGTACATCCTACATAGGGCTAATTTTAGTAGGTGCATGGCAACGGGGAGTAGAGACCCTAGTAATTATAGAAGCTAGTAACACTTAGCAGTTATATAGCACTATATCATGCATGAAGAGCTTAATATACCCTTACAACAGCAGTGGGCAACCTGTTCCCCTCCAAATATTTTGGCCTACAACTCAAATCAGCCCTAGCCCCCACAGCCAATGGTGAGGAATAATGGGCCAAAACATCTGGATAGCCACAAGTTGTCCCCTGCCGTACAACACCCCTATACAGTAGTATTTGTTATCTATATTTGTTATCTTGTCAGGCTGCTGACAAGACAGTGACTTATTTGGGGCCATTTAGAGCACAGTCCTATGGGGATAGGTGTCCGCCTCCGAACTCGGAGGCAACCACCTATCCAATGTAGGGCAGGAGAAGCCCAGAGGGGATCATTCCCTCTGTGCTTCTCCTGCCCTATATTTGCAGCTAGATAGACGATTTCGGCTGTCTAGCCGCAGGGAGGCAGAGCGCAGGAGGAGGCTGCCGGACGACACATAGGATGCTCCGAAATTTCCAAAAATGCACAAAATGCCCAGAAAAACCGCAAATTGGCCTGACTAGCTGCAGACCAGTTTGGACGCTGCAGCAGGAACCAGAGGCCGAACCTAGGAAAACTCATCTAACGCCACCCCCCAAAACATTTCTCTAACATCCCTACTGTTAGGGAGAAGTGATATAAACACAACTTCCATGATGAGAAAAATGTTCTTGAGGCATCAGGAGTCTGTAATAGGAAAGGCAGCAGACCCTTTCTTTTGCTAACAGATGGTGCTATAATACATTGTACCTGTGATGGTGAGCCACATGTATAAGTTAAAAAACAACATCTGTTTTAATATATTCAGTTCATGCAAAACTTAAACTGATATTGTCTGTGCCAGAGCTATTGAAATTAACCATTATTCATGTATACATTTAACTCACACCTGCCATTCATTGTTGTCTTCTGTTAGAAAAGACATTATTCATTCCACCTTATCCACAGTGGAGAAGTTGATTGGTTTCTCGAAGTGATATTGAAGAAGGTTAGCAAGCTAGAGGAAACAGACTACTCTGTGATTATTATCTTACCAGTAAAATGTAAAGCTGTGTGCAAATGGCTTCTTGAAATTCTTCACCTTACTTGTGGCAGATGACAATTTCACTGAATTTCTCCAGCAGGAGGTGATATTCTCAACAGTTTCTCCCAGGTAGGACTCCTCATTGGCAGGGCTTATAGCATAGCTTCTTTCTTTTTTGGTAAGGGCTTTGGGGGGTTTTGTGCTGCAACAGCATCACCTGACTTGGCAGGCCGGCCCCCAGTTTGCTTCCACTGCAATTCAGGTGGGGACCATGTTATATCCTGCTCCAAGGATGAGGTGGAGTTAGTGATCTGCTGAAATACGTCCTCTGATTTCCTGAAAGTTTTCTCCCCCCATGAAAGAGGCTTTCATTGTTCTGCCTCATTCAGGATGTTTTATAATTTATTTTTGTGGTGTTTTGACCTCACCTAATCAGAGCTAGCCTCCCAAGCCGCCTGTATGTCCTGATCTGAAAATGCCCTGTGGGAGAAATTACCTCATGGTGCCTTAAACTGGACATTAATTGAAGTGTAGGAAGCTGAGGTGGTTACAGGCTGCCAGAGAGATGATCGATGGTACAATGAAAAACGGGACATTTGCACTCACTTCTCGGCCACCTCCTAAGTAAGGTAATCCCAAGAAACCTAACCCCAACCCATGAGAATTTCTCCTAAATTTCTTCAACATTGAATTTATTTTTGAAAGCAATTTCTCTTCTATCAAATTGAATGAGAATCGTCAGAAAAATGTGTAGGAGAAATTTTCAGTACAGCACTAGTAAAAAGTCATGGGGATGATGATGGTGGTGGTGGTGGGAGAGAGTGTGTGGAGGAAAGACTGTATCCCTGTGGCATCACCGTCAGCAGGGATGGGAGAAGCAGGAATGTTCAGCTTGCTTTCATTTTCAGCCTGTTTTCCACTTCCTTCAAACAGGAAAAGTGCACATGATTTCAGACTGGATTAGTGCATTTTTCTGTGTGAATTTTTCAAAAGTGTGCACCTCCCCCCATTGGAAAAAAATGCACATTTCTTTTAAAATGAGCATTTCAACATGAAGATTTCCCCCTTGAAATTCACATTTTTCAAATGTGAACGCAACTTCAGGAACGCGTGAACGTTTTAAAAAAAATGCATTCCTGTTCACACATTCACGTTTGGGGTTGTAAATGGGGCAAGTTTAGGTGATTTGTGAACTGAAAGGTAGCAAGGCAGGTTTTGTCCCCACCACAATATTGTTCCTAGAGATGGGTGAACAAGTGATGTTTGTTTGCATTATTTTTGTTCATTTTGCTTGAATGGGAAAACTGCATTTCAAACTGGGAAAATGCTTTTGCTTTTGCTTTTTAACACTACAGCAAAAAAATGTACAATTTTTAGTGCACATTGAGAGAGCGCAAGACAGGAAGGCCTGGCGTGCTGTGGTCCATGGGGTCACGAAGAGTTGGACACGACTGAATGACTGAACAACAACAACAACAACAATGCACATTTGGGAATTTGTGAGCAATTTCAGAGAACATGTTCTCCTACTCATGTTCAAGTCCACGGTTGTGAATGGGACGTGTTTGCATGATTTGTGAACATAAACAAAATTCCCATACATCCCTAAACCTTTACTTCCCCCCGCCCCAGAAGGATGGGTGTCTTAAGAGGCCATCCCTGATTCTGCCAGCTAGCTCTTGCTCCAGTCACCCACCCCCTGCCTGACCAAGAAAGCTGGGTGCTTGCAAGCCATTTCACCCTAGCCCCATTGTTAGAGGAAGAGTAGGTGGAGGAGGACAAGGAGAAGGAACCAGCAGCAGCTAGCTATGTTGTGGGAGGGGAAGAAGGAGGCGGATCCAGCGACGCATGGAGTGTACAGTAGAAGGGGGAGGAAGCATGAAGTGGGTGTCCTCCTGTGCATGCCCCCATCCACTTCAGAAGTTCAAAACCAAGGCCCTGCTTCAGATCTGGGTGGATAATGAATTTGGGGGCAATTGATTTGGGGTAGGATATCTTGGTAGGATATTATTCTGGAAACAAATTAATTGAAGAGGAGTTTATTTAGAGATGATTCATCATATGGGTGTAATGATGATTGGGGATAATTAAATGAAGGGGAATGTATTTGTAATTAGATCAGGCTCAGTGTGTGGTAAATTAATTGGGGATCAAGTCATTGAAGGACTGCAATGAATTAAGCTTGGGAGGGGATGAAGGGAGCTAGGGAAAGAACAGGTAGTTTCAACTGTGGGTGGATACATGGACAGAAGGTCTACACACTTAGAAACGATGGAGGGATAGAACTGGAATTCAGGTTTCCCAGAGGCATGGACTACTCAACTTCATAAATCTGGTGCCCAGGACTCACTTGGCATTCAGTCACCAGATCTACCAGAATAGTAGACCTGTTTTCTGATGCTGTTCATTTGTTTTGTTTGTTTGTTTGTTTGTTTGTTACATTTATATCACACCTCTTTTCTCACGGAACCCAAGGTGGCATATGTCAGGAATTATTCTGAGCATGTGGAGATAGCAGCACAGATTCAGATTGGGAATAGTCAGAACTGGGGGAGGTTTCTTGTTCAAACTGATTCAAACTTCTCTGATTCCCACTTGGCTCCTCTATTGATATTCGTAATTATATGGAGTAGCTGTTTTCCTTTGTAGTCTGACAGTCTCCGAGGATTTGCATTTGTAAGGAACCTGGTAGCTAACTAATAAAGTAGTGAGTCTGAAGCCTGATGCCTTGGAGTATGTGATTGCCAACGGAGAGAACCAAGGGACCTAGGGATGTCAGAGAATTCCGCGATGGATCTCGGTGAGGCCAGTGCATTTGGCCCCCCGAAATCCATCACAGAATGAAGCCCCCACTCCAACCCACGAAAGGCGCACGTGATGAAGTCCCTGCCACCCCCAACCCACAAAAGGCACACAAAACAGAGCACTTAACTGCTTCCGTCCGCACTGCTTTGCAAATGGCGGCCGTCCTGCGGCCGCCATTCGCTTCATCTTCATAGCCATGATAGGCTACGTAAATACTTACGTAGCCTATCATTGCTAATGCAGGGACGCCATTTGCGTCCCTGCAGAGGCCATGATAGGCTACGTAAGTATTTACGTAGCCTATCATGGCGGGGGGGGGGAAAACCCAGCGTACACAAATGGTGGCGGCTACCGCCATTTGCATATGCTGGGTTTTTCCCCTCTGCCATGATAGGCTACGTAAATATTTACGTAGCCTATCATGGCTCAATACAGGGATGCAAATGGCGGTGGCTATGACAGCCGCCATTTGTGTCCCTGTAGGGCTGCCCAGCGGCCGGATGTCCAGCTGCGGGCGATTAGAGCCGGCCGGCAGCTCCACAGCTTGGCCGCGGAGCACAGCTGGCTGGGCAGGATTCCGGGGGGGGAGGACCGGATCACCTCCCCCCCTTGAGGATTCTGGAGGGAGGGACGGAGCGCCTCCCCCCCACTGTGGATTGCCTGGCACGGAGCCAGGTAGGTGTTTCGTACATCCCTAAAGGGACCTGACAGCGTACATAATCCTTCTCCTCTCCATTTTATCCTCATAACAACAACCCTGTGAGGTTGGTTGGGCTGAGAGTCTCTGACTGGCCCAAAGTCACCCAGTGAGCTTCCATGGCTGCGTGGGGACTAGAACACAGATGTCCTGACTCCCAGTATACGACACTGGTAGTCATGTATGTATATATTTTGACTCCAACCCCACCAGGAAAAATTCCTATGGAGGTCCATTGTGACATAGCCCTCCCTCAGGTCCATCTGCCTCCACTTTGGGACAGCTGTCCTCACTGTCCCACAAGCTTCAGACCCTAAATTCACCAGGTAAAAGGTCTCTCACCCAATATGCCCAATTGGTTCCCTTTACCCAACCAGGAGAAGTACTCAGGAAATATGATCACTATTGGTAGTGCAGAAAGATGAATGAGACATGGGATTTTATAATTCAGAAACAATCCATGAAAATTATTTAATACAGGAGATGTTATACCTTATAATTAATCATTCACACACACACACAATCCCCTCCCACCTTTCACTCAATTACTGCCAATCAGTTAAGGCAGTAAAGCAGCCTTCCCCAACCCAGTGCCCTCCAGATATTTTGGGCTACAACTCCCAGTATTCCTGAACATTGCCCATGCTGGCTGGGGCTGACGGGAGTTGAAGTCCGAAACATCTGGAGAGCACCATGTTGGGGGAGAGGCTGCTTGAAAGGGGTGCACATTTACTTGAGGACAAAATTGGGCTGAGAGTTAAACCTGTCCTATTTCCCAATGGCCCACAATGTCTGAGCTGAGGGAAAAGTTTTGTTCCTTCTCAATGGTGCCTTAGATTGCAGCCCAGCTACATTGTCCCACATAATTCATTGGGAGCCACTGAGCTTGCTTCTATGTACCTACGTGGTCTCAACTCCTCATCTGCACAGTTGCACCCTGGTGTTGTTGTTTTTAATCACATTAGCAAGTGGCAGAAGAACCCAGGAAGCTGACTTTATGTTATAAATCCTAATACTCTGATGACATTAAGAGAGTCCCCCACTTACAAGATTTCCAAGCTAGTTTTAGCATTTGCTTTTGATGATACTTTGTAAATAAGTCTTGATTTGACTAGATGCTTTATGGAAAGAGGAGAGATATTTATACACTGATGTCTGTCTCAAGAGCCTTGAGCGAGCGAGCAAGTTGATGGAAAGAAAATCATCTTCTTTTCCCCTCAAGTGTGGATAGTGATGGAAATCTTTTTTTCATTCCATGTTCATCTCAAAATGGTCACATGTTTTTTATCGTGTGTGTGTTGTTTTGTGGATTTATAAGCAGATATCTGGAATCACCATGGGCCATTTTAAACAAAACAACTTATAAGCAAATGCCTTGTCGCTTTCGGTTAGAATCCCAACGATGATTAAAGAGGCAGCTGTAATTGTTTGCCACTTGTTGTCTGAGAGAACAATTATTTAGAAGCTATTAATGAGAATATAAAACGAGTCCACGAAGCATCATATCATCAAATTAAGTTCTCTTGCCAAAACCTGGACTCACTTAACAATTATTGCCCAGGGCGTTCTTGAACTTACGCTAATTTAAAATTAGTTTGATATAACAGAGTGTGATATTTAAAAAAAGAAAAAGAAAGTAATGAAGGTGCATCACTTGCTCTATATTTTGTTCATTGGCTTCTTACCCAGATTATCCATCATTATCAGGACTTAACCTTATGACCTGAATGAGGAAAGCATATTTCCAGACACTTGAAATATCATCTGTTGCAACTAATATTTAAGTTACCTAGGGAGGTTGTGGGCTCTCCCACACTGGAGGCATTCAGGACGAGGCTGGACAGCCATCTGTCAGGGATGCTCTGACTTGGATTCCTGCACTGAGCAGGGGTTAGACTCGATGGCCTTGTAGGCCCCTTCCAACCCTACTGTTCTATGATTCTATGATTCTAAGTTGCATCCATCAAAATGTCAGTGAGCTGGGTAAAAAGTAGAAACTAACATCCTCTCATTCTTAGGGAAGTTTCGTGGGAAAATGCCAACTTCCTAAAGGAGACAAGAAGCAGTGAAACTCAGAATCCAAAGGCATCTCTATTGTTGTTCAGTCGTTAAGTTGTGTTTGATTCTTCGTGACCCAATGGACCATAGCACGCCAGGCCTTCCTGTCCTCTGCTGTCTCCCAGAGTGTGCTCAAGTTCATATTCATTGCATCAGTGATGCTATCTAGCCATCTCATCCTCTGCCGTGCCCGTCTCCTTTTGTCTTCAATCTTTCCCAGCATCAGGGTCTTTTCCAGTGACTTTTCTCTTTGCATTAGGTAGGGATGTGCGAAAGTCACTTACCTTTTCGACGAGGTGATTCGCGGTAGGGGGAGGCGCTCGGCACCTCCCCCCGAAATCCTTCTCGGGCCAGCTCCGCTCCACAGAGATTCTGCGGAGCCACCAGCCGGGGCCACCCACAGCCAGAAATCCGGCCGCTGGGCAGCCTTCCTTCCGGAAGAAGGGGAAAAAAACCACATACGCAAATGGCGGCGGCGATGGCTGCCGCCATTTGTGTTCCCTTTTTTTCGCAGTTTTAACCTACGTAAATATTTACGTAAGCTATTACGGCAAAAAAAAGGAACACAAATGGTGCCCACTACGCTATTTGCATTGCCTTTTTTCGCCGTAATAGCTTACGTCAATATTTACGTAGACTAAAACTGCGAAAAAAAGGGAATTCAAATGGTGGCCGCCGTAGCCGCCACCATTTGCGTATGCGGGTTTGGGGGGTTTTTTTCTTGGCTTGCCGTAATAGGCTACGTAAATACTTACGTAGCCTATCACGGCAAAGGGCAGATGGCAATGGTGGCCACGGCAGCCAGTCGAAAGACCAGCCGCCCCCAGAGCCGGAGCCACCGCCATCCGGAACATCCGCCCCAGGTAAGCCTCGTCCCAGGGGGAATCCGGCCGTTCCACCACGGATTTCGAGGGGCCGAATGCCAGTGCATTATCCGCCATCCCTAGCATTAGGTGGCCAAAATATTTGAGTTTCAGCTTCAGTATCTGTCCTTCCAATGAGCAGTCAGGGTTGATTTCGTTTAGGATGGACTGATTTGACCTCCTTGCAGTCCAGGGGACTTGTAAGAGTCTTCTCCAGCACCACAGTTCGAAAGCATCAATTCTTTGGCACTCAGCCTTCCTTATAGTCCAGCTCTCACAGCCATATGTTGCTACTGGGAAAACCATAGCTTTGATTATACGAATCTTTGTTGGCAAGGTGGTGTCACTGTTTCTTACTATGCTGTCTAGGTTTGCCATAGCTGGCATCTCTGTACTCAAGGCTTAGACTGGTTTATAGTCATTCCTTGTCTGTAGCGAATCCTGGAGACTCTAGTTCTATAAGAAAGGCTGTGGGTCTCTTAAGCCTTTGATTGTGTGGATCACAACAAACTGTGGCAAATTCTTAAAGAGATGGGAGTACCAGACCACCTTACCTGTCTCCTGAGAAACCTGTACGAGGGTCAAGAAGCAACAGTAAGAACCAGACATGGAACAACCGAGTGGTTCAAATTTGGGAAAGGAGTACGACAAGGCTATATATTGTGGCCTTGCTTATTTAACTTATATGCAGAGTACATCATAAGAAACACCGGGTTGGATGAATCACAGGTCAGAATTAAGATTGCCGGGAGAATTATCAACAACCTCAGATACGCAGACGATACCACCCTAATGGCAGAAAGCAAAGAGGATCTAAAGAGCCTCTTGTTGAGGGTGGAAGTGGAGAGTGCAAAAGCTGGTTTGAAACTCAACATTAAAAAAACGAAGATCATGGCATCTGGCCCCATCACTTCCTGGCATATAGAAGGGGAAGAAATGGAAGCAGTGACAGATTTTATTTTCGTGGGCTCCAAGATCACCGCAGACGGTGACTGTAGCCATGAAATTAAAAGACACATGCTCCTTGGGAGGAAAGCTATGGCAAACCTAGAAAGCATAGTAAGAAGTAGGGATGTCAGAGAATTTCACCACGGATCTCGGGGAGGCCGAATGCCAGCGCATTCGGCCCCCCGAAATCGGTGGCGGACGGGACTTACCTTGGGCGGATCTTCCTGGCGGCGGTGGCTCCAGCGGCAGTGCAGCGGCGGCCGGTCTTCCGATCGGCTTCCACTGCCGCCATTTCCAGTTAAAAAAACAAAAAAACAAAAAACGTGATAGGCTACGTAAAGATTTACGTAGCCTATCATGGCTAGATTTTTAAAAAACACCATGATAGGCTATGTAAATGTTTACGTAGCCTATCACGGCTGATTTAAAAGAGAGAGAAAAAAAGTGCATACACAAATGGCGGCGCCCATGGGCGCCTCCATTTGCGTTCCTTATTTCGGCACATCTTAGTCTACATAAACATTTACATAGACTAAGATGGCGAAAATAAGGAGAATGCAAATAGCGTAGACGCTACGCTATTTGCGTTTCCCTTATTTTCGCCGTCTTAGTCTACGTAAATGTTTATGTAGACTAAGACGTGCCAAAATAAGGAACGCAAATGGCGGCCCCCATGGGCGCCGCCATTTCCGTACACGCGTGGTTTTTTTTTTCTTTTAAATCAGCCGTTATAGGCTACATTAACATTTACGTAGCCTATCACAGCTGACTGCAGGGACGCAAACGGCGGTGGCTACGGCCGCCGCCGTTTGCATCCCTCCTAGCCAGCAGCCGGATGTCCGGCCACCAGCGGAGCCGGCCGGCGGCTCCACAGAATCCCTGCAGAGCAGAGCCAGCCAGCCAGAATTTCAGGGGGAGGGACGGAGCGCCCCCCCCCTGCACCGCGAATGTCACCTTTCGAAAAGTTAAGTGGCTTTCGTACATCCCTAGTAAGAAGCAGAGACATCACCTTGCCAACAAAGGTCCATATAATCAAAGCTATGGTTTTCCCAGTAGTAATGTATGGCTGTGAGAGCTGGACTATAAGGAAGGCTGAGCGCCGAAGAATTGATGCTTTCAAACTGTGGTGCTGGAGAATACACTTACGAGTCCCCTGGACTGCAAGGAGGTCAAATCAGTCAATCCTAAAGGAAATCAACCCTGACTGCTCACTGGAAGGGCAGATACTGAAGCTGAAGCTCAAATATTTTGGCCACCTAATGCGAAGAGAAAACTCCCTGGAAAAGACCCTGATGCTGGGAAAGATTGAAGGCAAAAGGAGAAGGGGACGGCAGAGGATGAGATGGCTAGATAGCATCACCGATGCAATGAATATGAACTTGAGCACACTCCAGGAGAGAGCGGGGGACAGGAAGGCCTGGCATGCTATGGTCCATGGCGTCACGAAGAGTCGGACACGACTTAACGACTGAACAACAACTCTTACAGAACATTCTCACCAAATGACAATTCCCAAAACTCAGTGTTGGATGAAACCATAACACTGTAAACTGACATAAAACCTATATAAGTTTGTAATGTAGATGTCCTCCACTGTTGGGTTACGTCCAATGTTAGTCTAGAGTAGACCCATTGAAATGAATGGGACTTCAGTTACATTAGCATTATATATAACCCTTTGTTTTGCCTAATAATTTCTGAGAAGGACTAAGTTGTGATGAAATGAACTCTGGGCTAGATTGTTACCTACCAGCATTTCGCTAGTTCTCAGTAATCAATAGTGATAACTGCCACTCATTGGAGTCCAGAAGCATTAATGATCAAGAAGCAACAAAATACTCACAATCATGATGAGTGGGGTGTGACAACTGAGGGCTTCACAAATCCCTGTTAGTGCAGGCTAGGCCATTCAGAGTCATAAATAGAAATGCCCCATTTGCCTCCCTAGATATGTGCTTGGACAAATGAGTACCTGATCTGTGATCACAAGTCAATATATGATAATGATATGTTTCTAAATAGGTTTCATATTAACACACACACACATTGAGTATTTACATGGTTCCTGACACATTTTTTTCAGATATGGTGACAGTCTAGGGACAACTTCCTTACAGAGATTCCAAGAAACTTAGAAAGGGTGTAAGGAAATTGAGAAGTGACTATTTCATGGGAAGTCTCTCATCATTCCACAGGCTTTGCTTTACACTATATAGGTATGGAAATGGCACTGATTACAGTTATAAAGGATACCACCGCTATTTACATGCAATAGAAGTTAGGGATGTCAGAGAATTCCGCCACGGATCTCAGTGAGGCCAAATGCCAGTGCATTCGGCCCCCCGAAATCTGTGGCGGAACGGCCTGCCGCCCCCCTGCAGATCCCCCCCAGGACGAGACTTACCTGGGGCGGACGTTCTGGTGGCGGCGGCGGCTGGTCTTCCAACCAGCTGCTGCCGCCGCTGCCATTTGCAGTCTTGTCATGTTCTTTTTTTTTTTTTTTTTACAAGACATGATAGGCTACGTAAAGATTTCCATAGCCTATCATGGCTGGGTAAAAAAAAAAAAAAACCGCCTACGCAAATGGCGGTGGCTACGGCCGCCGCCATTTGCGTTCCTTATTTTTGGCCATCGTAGTCTACGTAAATATTTACGTAGGCTAAAACGGGGAATCAAAAAGGGACGCAAATAGCACCCGCTACGCTATTTGCGTTCCCCTTTATTTTTGCCGTCATAGTCTACGTAAATATTTACGTAGACTAAGATGGCCAAAAATAAGGAATGCAAATGGCGGCGGCCATAGCCGCCATTTATGTACGCAGTTGTTGTTTTTACACAGAGCCCTCTGCGGCCGGAAATCCGGCTGTGGACAGCTCTGGCCTGGGCCTGGCCGGCTGCTCCGCAGAGCTGCCGCGGAGCACAGCCGGCCGTGGAGGATTCAGGGGGGGAGGAACGGATCGCCTCCCCCCCGTCGAGGATTCCAGTGGGAGGGATGGAACGCCTCCCCCCCACCATCAACAAAATCCGCGGAAAGGTAAGTGACTTTTGTACATCCCTAACAGAAGTATGCCTTTCATTCTGAAATGCTAGGCACTCTTTTTAGCAAAGGTAATATTAAACTTGTCCTGTGTTTCCTGTAGGATGTTAAAGCAATTTATACATTCTAAACCTTGCAAGAAAATAAAGATTGACACTAGGTTCACTTTACATATCTGACCCCTGCTGAGACTGGAATACATATTTCTCAGATTATTTAATAAATTTATTATATTTTTTATCCACTGTTAAGTAGAGATATATGGACTGTGTAAAATCCGTTCCATCTGCATTTCTCAGATTGTCAGGTGCCTTTTGTTCCGTCACCCACCCATTGATGGAATTAGATATTTTTTCCAAATTTGTGCAAATGTGCACATGCAAAATGCAGAAATTTCCCCGAAATGTGCATTTTCATGCTTTAGCCTATGGGAAAAATGCACATTTTGGCCCAGGGTTTTGTATTTTGCATATTTCTCAGTGATGACATTTGTGCAAAATTTGGGAAAGTTAGAAAACCAGTTAGCAAGCCCACGGAATCTGCCTGACAGGGGAAAAACCGGTCCACTGCAGAATCCACTGTTTAGATTCATGAAAATCCAAACTAATTTGATTCCGTTGCGGGTTTCTCTGAAATCCCTACTACATCCCTACTTTTAAGAATGTATGAAGAGCATTACTAGACCAGACTAAATGTCTTTAGTTTAATATTCCCCACACACCGCAAAGTGGCCAACCAGTTACTTCAGGAAGTCCACAAGCAACTATGAAGGCAATAGCCATCCTTTGCTGTTTTCCTCCAGCAACTAGCATTCAGCAGCATATTGATGGCCTCGACAATTGCTGGCTCCAGATTTCAGAGGGCCTGGGCTTTCTGTTAAGCCCCTTCTGCATCACTAAGCCTATCAGATTTACTTGGCAGCAGCAACAGTTCAAGAGCAACATACATTTATTTATTTATTTATTTATTTAGTGCCCCACCTTTCTACCAAAAAATGGCACTCAAGGCAGCTTACAGAATCAATTACATTGATTAAAGCAATATATTGAAATACAATAAACACATAAGAATTATAGAAAAAAAATCTTAAAACAGTGCCCAACCCACTTACAGGCTAAAGGCTTTCTTGAATAAAGTGGTCTTTCCTTGCTGGCAGAAGGACATCAAAAAGGGAGCAAACCAAACCTCCCTTGGTTCCACAGCCTGGGAGCAGCCACCAAAAAGGCCCTCTCTCGAGTCACCACCAAACCTGCCTTGGAAGGCAGCAGTCTCAAAAGTACCACCTCTCCAGAAGATCTTAGGAACTGGGTGGTAAGGATGGGCGGATTCCCTACCTGCTGGTTTGGCCGAGAATCCATCCTTGGAGGGAGGCAATCCATTCCTCCCCCCGGAATCCTCTTCGGATGGCTCTGCTCCACGGCAATTCCACGGAGCCACCGGCCAGCTCCAAAGTGCCAGCGATACGGCCGCCATTACCGTATTGCTGGCTGAGGGGGATTGACTGTGGATGCAAATGACGTCCAGGCAGTAAATGACATTTGCGGCAGTAAAATTCTTAGCTTAAGGTAAATGCAGCCGTAAATGGTTGCATTTAGCTTAAACGAAGACCTTTACGGCCACAAATGGTGTACAGGGTGCCATTTGTGTCCCTGCTTTTTTTTTCATGCGATAGGCTACGCAAACATTTGTGTAGCCTATCGCATGAAAAAAAAGCAGGGATGCAAATGGCACCTCATACACCATTTGTGGCCGTAAAGGTCTTCGTTTAAGCTAAATGCAAATATTTGCATAGCCTATCGCGTGAAAAAAAAGCAGGGTCGCAAATGGTGTCCAGGACACCATTTGTGGATGTAAAGGTCTTCTTTTAAGCTAACTGCAGCCATTTACAGCTGCATTTACCTTAAACTAAGACCTTTACGGCCGCATATGGTGTCCTGGATGCCATTTGCGTCCGCAGTCAATCCCTCTCAGCCAGCAATACGGCATGGCAGCCGTATCCCTGGCGCTCCGGAGCTGGAGGATCCGGCCAAAGAGGATTCCGCAGGGAGGCGGAGGTAGGTGTTCCATTCCGCTACGGACTCCAGGGTGGGCAGATTCTAAATCCGGCCTCATTGGGGTCCATGGAATTCTCCACCATCCTACTGGGCAGGTTCATATGGGAGAAAGCGGTCTCTCAGACACCTGGTCCTAAGCCATATAGTACTTTATAGATCACGACCAGCACTGTGAATTCTGCCTGGAAATACACCAGTAGCCAGTAAAGCAGTTGTAACAAGAAAGTCACTTTAAGTGGCCCCAGTCAACAGTCTGGCTGCAGCATTCTGGAGCGGCTGAAGTTTCTGAACAGTTTTCAAAGGCAGCCCTACATAGAGTGTGCACTGGTTACCAGTTGTTTTCCGGGCCAAATTCAAGGTGTTGGTTTTGACCTTTAAAACCCTATATGGTTCCGGCCCAGCCTATCTTAAGGAGCGCCTCCAGCAGCACCAGACAGGCCGCTTAACAAGATCAGCCTCGGATGGCCTTCTCTCTGTCCCATCAGCCAGGACAGCTAGACGAGGGAGAGGGCCTTTTCTGTGGTGGCCCCCACTCTGTGGAACTCCCTCCCTAGGGAACTCCATCATGCCCCTTCTTTAATGAGCTTCCGTCGTGCATTAAAAACGTGGTTGTTCAGGCAGGCATTTGGGGTGGGTTAGGGTATTTTAGGAAATGTTTTTATTGTAGAATTTTATTGTTTAAAACTGTTTTATTGTATGTTGTACATCACCCAGAGTGGCTGGGTGACCAGCCAGATGTGTGATTAATAAATTTAATAATAAATAAATAAAATAAAGAGTGTGTTACTACTGTCCAAAGAGGATGTAACTAAGGCGTGTGTGACCACGGCTAGATCAGATGTTTGTAGAAATGGTCGCAGTGGGTGCACTAGCTCAGCTCTGCAAACACTCCTGGCCCCTGCCGAGACCTGCAGAGCTCCCATTTAAAATTCCCACAATCCACTGGATTGTCTGATGAGAATACCCCAGAGAATTCTGGGAAATATGTCTTATTTTTATTGATCTCATGGAAGCTGCTCTGGGAACCTTTTTGGCTGAAAAGTGAGGTAAAAATGTTTTAAAGAAAGAAAACAGTGGGGTCCTACAGTTTGGCAGCAGCATTAATAGTTATTGTGCATTTCTGAGCAAACAGCTTGTCTTGAAGCAATCTGTAAACATCTTGTTATCTGCAGTATGAAGAAATAGCCAGCAGGCGGCATTCCTGCTTAAAGTCTCTGAGATGCTTTTGTTGTTGTTTTGCTATCACCTAAAATTCTCCCTCTTCAATGGACACTAACCTTTCCAAACTCCCCATTTTCCTTGGGGTTGTCTTAACAATCTCCCCAGCTAATGCTTTTCTTTACCTCTTGATTTTTCTTGGACTTGATCTGTTAAAAAAAAGAAGACAGCAAAGACGCAAGGGAAAAAAAATGTCCATAAACAAAGAGACTGGACTTGACTAAATTGCAATTGCTGCAGGTTTCAGTATTGTTCCCTTATAGCTTATAGCAGAAAGTTGTAGGCTGGTTGAGATGTTAAACATAAAGAGAATTTTAAAGGGAGAGTCGGGGAGAAAGAGCCACTTTCACACCGCATTTTGAATTTATATTCTCTTTAAAAACCTCCTCCCGCTGCATCTGCTATGTTCTGAGGCTGTGGACTTAGCAGTGTTAAGCCCAAGGAGGGAAGCTTTGCTTTCCGTCTGACATCCAAGAATGACACAAGGCAGATCTCCACCATGACTTGTACCAGCTTTCACCTTTAGCCAGTCCACACTAAATAGCTTCAGGGAATGAGCTGTTCAAAGCAGTTAGTACTCCCCAGAGTCTTGCCTGTTTATCACACTTCATTAGGAATGGGGAGGGGGGAGCTTTATCATTACATTTCTGGGGAGGCTACGAGGTGTCTACCTGGTCCCTTTCCCCGAGTTTTGTTTTTGTTTTGTTTTTTGTCTAGGGTTTGCTAGGCCTTCCCTACATTGCATGACGAGATTATCATGGTGTTGACATCCCAGAAGAAAGAACCTCCCAAGAATCCAGAAATCAAGTCCACTGCCCCCTGTCATTGTCAAATGGAATTCTGTGTTTTCATTTGATGCACATTTGCTTGCTTCACTGTATGCAAGCATCATTAGATTAGTCCTTGCTGGGTACAAAACAGATTTGAAGTTACGTCAAGGGCTACTGGGACAAAGAAACAATCATGGCTGTTTGTCCCAGCAAACTCAACAGGTTCTTTGTGTCAGCAGCCATCAGTGCAACCTGAAATCCATTTTTGTACCTAGCAGACACTAATATAATTAAGGCTGTAATCTTATGCATGTTTAGACAGAAAAAAAAGCATGGCTGGCTGGAGGAATGCTGGGAGCTGTAGGACTTCTTTTTGTCTAAAATTGTGCTAAGTCTGCTTAACACTTCCTGTTAATACTTCCACCATAAGACTGTTACAAATATTTAGGTTGGATCCAGACTTAGTCATACTTAGAGTAGACTCTTTTAAGTCAATGGGACTTAAGTTAGCCACGACTAACTTAAGCCCCACTGATTTCAGTGGATTTACTCTGACCATGACTAGGTCTGGATCCAACCCATAGACCTTTGGGTTCCATGCCCAGATTTCTCTCTCTCTCATGAGCACGTGTGTGCGCACACACACACACACACACACACTTCTGCTTATCCAGGCTGAAGAACTCAGCAAAATTCAAAAGCTTGTTCACCATTTTGTGACATCCTGTAGTTGCTCAGATGATGGAATTGCACCTGAAAGGCCAAAATGGAGAGACTCTTCTGGAAGACATCTGTGCTGTGCTACCTACCTTACAGCTCCATTGGGCATGTGGCAGGACCCAAACACCCCTGTGTCTGCTGCACCCAATGATCATTCCAAGCAATGAAGATCTGGAATTTCAACAGAAGTAATCCTAAAGGACAACAACCATCTGTAGGTCATCCTGATGCCAATTTGGTAGGGGAGATTAGTTACTACAGAAATGAACAGTATTATACCTGAAATGTGCATAATATAAGCTGCCATGCAAAAGCTGTTCAGCAATAGCCTTCATGCAGTAAGATGTAGTAAGACTTAAGGGAGGAGGGAGTTGTAGGAGCAGGTGAACAGCAGACGGGGGAAGCAGAACATAGTCATGTTCAGCAAGTTACCAAAGAATGAAAGCTACTCATGCTACATTCACAATGGGGATCGTCATCCCAATGGTGAGTTTCATGCTCCCCAGCTTACCACTGTGAGAACCTGCACATGGTGTTGTGAGTTTCCTTACCCACTGTTCACACCAGTGATACTCACAGGGAAACTCACTCCGTGATGGCCCCCAAGCACAGTAGGTTGAATCCAGACTTAGATCTGAGGTTCAGAATCCTAAACTTCAACAGGCGTGTAACCATGTCAGCTAAAGACTTATCCAATGGTGGGAACGGAACTGGAAACAAGAGAAAACACTGTGGGCAGTTGCCCCATTGTACTAAAAATATTAATTCGGCTCTGCTAATGGTTGGTGTGACAAAAACTGTACAGGTTGGGGAGGGAAGCTAAAAAATGAGAGCAAAATATCCTAGAATGTTAAGTACTACCCAGTGAAATGGAGACCTTTGGAAATGCATAAATGTGTATTCCTCCCTCCCACAATATCTTGTTTGTACTCCCTGCTCAGCTTGTCTCAGCTTATAGCCACACACCATTCACCCACCTTTTTATGTATTTATATATTTATTTAAAATATTTCTGTCCTACATAATTTACACATTTGCGTAAATACATAACGGCACACATAACAGCACACATGCCTGATTCACATACGTACTTCTATACATATCTAGTTCATATACTCAACCCCTCCCTCCCAATTAAAACACACTTCCCATTCACATAATCAGCCTAATAGTGGATAATTGCTGTGATCAAATTGCCTCCTTGGTTCTCTATACTTCTTCCCCCAACAGTTCACAGATTCTTTTGTCCCCTTGGCCACTTATGCTGACACGTTTAGCAGTTACCTTGCTCAAGAGCATTTCACGACACTACAGCATTTTGGCCAATGGCTATGTGGGTTTGTTTCTCTGATCCCCAGACTTCTGTGACATTACAGCATCTCAGCCAATGGCTTGGAAATGGAAGTCTTAAAGATACAACCTACATTTACCTCAGGCTTTGACCTTTTTTAAAAAAATAATTCTTTTCCCCACCCACCCCAATTAGAAATGGGTTCCTAGGGTAATTAGGAACAAATTGTCAAAACAGCAACTCTGCTTTGGCAAATCTGTGTGCTGCTCTGTGCTTTAATTTGATCCCTCAATACTCAAAACAGCAGCCATGGAGTGGGATCCTACCTCTGTATAAGAGGGAGTCCGCTTGAGCAACAGGACTTCCACTCATGCAATGGGTCCCCCCAACTCTGGGGCAGATTTGCAGGGGGGAGCCTGCAGGTGGGGAGAGGAAATCTATTCTGCAAGTGGCTCCCTTCAGCTGGTGGAATGGCACCATGGGATAGAACCCGTAATATGTAAGAGGAGACCAGAAATATAGATGTGTTAAGTCTCCCTGAATGTTTTTAATTGACAATAGACACTAGCCTACACATGTGTAGATCTAATGCAGGGGTGCAGAACCTCAGACTCAGGGGCCAAATCTGGCCCTCCTGGGGACCCAATCTGTGAAGAGCTTCTCTGAAATGGAATTTGGCCCTCCAGCTGAAAGTGGTTCAACCCCGCTGCTCTAATGCCTAAATAGAAAATGAGAATGCCTAAATATGAGAATTCAGCCCACAGGTTGAGAGAGGTTCAACACCACTGGTCTAATGCCTAAATATGAGTCCAATTCTCCAAATGTAATGATAGGGACACAACAACAGGAATCTAAATGGTCCACATGTGGTTGTGCATACAGCATCACTTTTTGAGAGCACCAAGCAAGGACTAGAAACCTCAAGGCAAGCAGCAGCCATTTTAGTTTTTCAGTCTTAGGCTTATTTGCTCTACACTCCAGTCTCATGTTTTCATAATTCATCTAGTTTATGGCAGCAAATACTACAATACTGTGATTTCCAGTATTATATAACTACATAAAAGCAGCCAGCTGCCTTTTGGGTTCTACCTGCAAATATTAATGATTCCTAACAATGCTGTTAATTATTGTTGATTTTTTTCTCTTCCTGATTCTTCCTTTGAGCAAATAATAGCACTTACATTTTCTATATAGAGAAGTGTCTTACATGGCTAATTTCTGAGTTCCATTCCAAAAAAAAAAAAAAAGCAACAACTTTTCTTTCTGTTTTGACTTTGGGGATGCTGTGAAATAAAATAGCAAACTTCTTTTCAAAGCACACACGCGCACACATGAATCAACGAATCCACATTTTTGTTTGTTACTAGTTTCATTTGACAAGAATTCTGGATGAGGGGGAGATCCCAGTGCCTTAAGCAAACTCTTCTGGAGTTGCATGCTTCAGAGCCTTGCTTAACAGATTTCAAAACCCCTGTGTTCCTCACTCCAGCTTTACTACACATTGTGTCTTACTGCCAAAAGTGCTAATGCAAGCACGGGGGTGGGGGGGGGGCAGGGAGGTGCATCTGTCAGCATTTCAGTGGATCATTGAACAAAGGCTGAAAGATGAGCAGAGGGGGAAAGCTTTGATTTCCATTCTTATGGAGCTTCACTTTCATTTCCCTTCTGCTTTCAGAGTTCTCAGAGAATATAGAGAATATCCAGGGGCTCCTTAATGAGGCTATGTCTACGGATGGCACAAAACATCTCGATAGCAACCACCCCAATGCCATTTTTGTATGGTGTGGTATGGTATTGTATCAAGCTGCCTGATGATTTTGAAGTTCTTAGCGGAATAATCACTTGCCTTTTCACTGATTAATTCAGTGTTTCCCAAACATCTGATAGCAAAGTCATATGTCTGCTGTGATTCAAAACTGGAGGCACATTGTACTAGGGATGTACGAAATGTACTTACTTTTCAGCGGATTATGTTTATTGGGGGGGAGGCGCTCCGTCCCTCCCCCCCAGAATCCTCGATGGCCAGCTGTGCTCCGCGGCAGCTCCGCAGAGCAGCTGGCCAGGCCCAGGCCAGAGCCGTCTGCAGCCGGATTTCTGGCCGCGGAGGGCTCTGGGTAAAAAAACAAAACAAAACCGCATACGCAAATGGCGGCGGCTAAGGCCGCCGCCATTTGCATTCCTTATTTTTGGCCGTCTTAGTCTACGTAAATATTTACGTAGACTATGACGGCGAAAATAAAGGGGAACGCAAATAGCGTAGTGGGCACTATTTGCGTCCCTTTTTGATTTGCCTTTTTAGCCTATGTAAATATTTACGTAGGCTAAAATGGCAAATCAAACAAGGACGCAAATAGCGCCCGCTGCGCTATTTGCGTTCCCCTTATTTTCGCTGTCTTAGTCTACGTAAATATTTACGTAGACTAAGACACCAAAAATAAGGAACGCAAATGGCGGCAGCCGTAGCTGCCACCATTTGCGTACGCGGTTGTTGTTGTTTTTTACCCAGCCATGATAGGCTACGTAAATCTTTACGTAGCCTATCATGTCTTGAAAAAAAAAAAAAAACACAAGTCTGCAAATGGTGGTGGCAGCAGCCGGTCGGAAGACCAGCTGCCGCAGCAGCCGCCGCCGCAGCCGCCGCCGCCCGGAAGATCCGCTCCAGGTAAGTCTCGTCCCGGGGGGGATCCACAGAGGGGGCGGGGGGTTGGCAGGCCATTCCACCATATTCGGCCTCACCGAGATCCATGGCGGAATTCTCTGCCATCCCTACACTGTACACTTACAGCCCAAAGGCTTGTTTTTAGTGTGTGTCTGTCCTCATAGGAACCCATCTCTGATGGGTCTGCATGTGTCACTGATC
Organism: Heloderma suspectum; assembly: GCF_057233095.1. Taxonomy (NCBI): domain Eukaryota; kingdom Metazoa; phylum Chordata; class Lepidosauria; order Squamata; family Helodermatidae; genus Heloderma; species Heloderma suspectum. The sequence goes on from NC_139461.1 coordinate 180,785,158, forward strand.
TGGGTAAGCTGCCTGATTGTAATAGAAATGCCTCTTCCTAGTACTCATGCAGAGATAAAATGGGCAGCCTCCACTGAGAGCAGGAAATTCTAATATATTCCTGTACCTAAGAGAGAGGAGTTCTCTCTCTCTCTCTCTCTCCGTATCCATTTATTTTGTTATTTGTCTTGTCATTAATTTCTTAAAATTGTCATGCATTTGTTCTATTACTTACATTAATGATGCTGATGCTGATGATGATTTATAAAGCGCTTTGTTACGAAGTGCTGTACATAAAAGAAATAACCCAACAATTTAAAATACATAATTACATAGATTCAGACGATACCACCCTAATGGCAGAAAGCGAAGAGGATCTCAAGAGCCTCTTGTTGAGGGTGAAAGAGGAGAGTGCAAAAGCTGGTTTGAAACTCAACATTAAAAAAACTAAGATCATGTCATCTGGCCCTATCACTTCCTGGCATATAGAAGGGGAAGAAATGGAAGCAGTGACAGATTTTACTTTCTTGGGCTCCAAGATCACCGCAGACGGTGACTGTAGCCATGAAATTAAAAGACGCTTGCTCCTTGGGAGGAAAGCTATGGCAAACCTAGACAGCATAGTAAGAAGCAGAGACATCACCTTGCCGACAAAGGTCTGTTTAATCAAAGCTATGGTTTTCCCAGTAGTAATGTATGGCTGTGAGAGCTGGACTATAAGGAAGGCTGAGCGCCGAAGAATTGATGCTTTCGAACTGTGGTGCTGGAGAAGACTCTTACGAGTCCCCTGGACTGCAAGGAGGTCAAATCAGTCCATCCTAAAGGAAATCAACCCTGAGTGCTCATTGGAAGGACAGATAATGAAGCTGAAGCTCCAATATTTTGGCCACCTAATGCGAAGAGAAAACTCCCTGGAAAAGACCCTGATGCTGGGAAAGACTGAAGGCAAAAGGAGAAGGGGACGGCAGAGGATGAGATGGCTAGATAGCATCACGGATGCAATGAATATGAACTTGAGCACGCTCCGGGAGAGAGCGCAGGACAGGAAGGCCTGGCGTGCTATGGTCCATGGGGTCACGAAGAGTCGGACACGACTGAACGACTGAACAACAACAAATGTGTCAAGGGAGAGTGTATGCTTGAAAATGATGAATTAGAAGTGTGTGTGTGTGTGTGTGTGTGTGTGTGAATAAATTGCATTAAATGTGTATTCAATTTCATTAAAGCAAATCAGAGTTGAGCTACATATTGCTCAGAGACATTTATCAGGCATCTGTGGATTCTTTCTTCTGCTTCTGCTTCTTCCTCCTCTTCCTCTTCCCTCTCCTTCTCCTGCTCCATGGCCATAATCTAGCACCCCACACCCAAAGGACAGGGTGCAGATTTAACACATACCTCTCTTCTTCCCACTATGTGGGCCACAACACAGTACACCAGGCTATGGCACAGCAACATCATGTGGTTTGGCATCTTCATATTGTGTCCATGAATGTGGCAAACAATATACAAATAAATTATAAATTTAGTTCCTCTGGTTTGGGCCATTGGGATGAAACAAGATTTCTATCTCCTGAATGTGTGGTCCTGATTTTCAACTCTGCACTCAGTTCCCAACCTCTTTTATTATCAGATCAATGATACTTTCAACATCTAAGCCATGGTTATCTACAGCCTTGTTCACCTATGCCTTCATTGCATGCCTGGACTCCATGGTCCAGAGGCTACCATGTTTGGTCCTTTACCTGGGTTCAAGTCCAATTCATCTGCAGGAGATGCTGGGTAAATTTCTCCAGTCTTCATATCTCCTGTAAAATATGGATAAATGTTATCCTACTTCATAAGCCTTAATGTGCAGATAAATGAAGTAGGGACTGTAAAGTAATCTATAAAGTATTATTATTAGTAAAGGACTGTAAAGTAATCTATATAGTATTATTATTAACAACAAATAATGATAATAATAAATGTTTTAATGATAATAAATGTAATAAAAATGACACTGCTCCAGATACAGCACTGTCCCAGACACAACAAAGCAGTTATTTTAGCACGAAATGTAACAAGCTAAATGTTATTTGTGTTTCTCCCCGTTCCTGGAAGTGTCAAGAGCAGAGATCTATCTATCCAAGGTGGAAATCAAAGTTTCTTCTTTCCTAGCTTTCCCCATGCTAGAGATGACAGCTGCTTCAGCAATAGGCAGCAAGATAAACTCCCTGCTTTCAACCCAAGTCATCTTTGCCTAGAAGACAGTAAGGAAAGTTCACATCTATCGAGGGACTACCGTATCACAGAAAATGAGAGGCTTGTTTAAATCAGGTGGTTCTCCTACTCCGATATGGAGAAAAAAAAGCTCCATCCCTCCTAGACTTGCCATTGTGTTCTACCTGCTAGTAATGACATCACCTTCAGAAAGAAGCAGATTTGAAAATTCATTGATTTCAGCCTGAGGCTTTGAGGGGGCTCTGAGCAAATTTCTTCCCTGGCTTTCCACAACTGCTTCTAGTCAGAAGCCAGTCCACAGCCCGCCATTTTTAATTAACACATATGTGTGTTTTTTTCATGTTTGAGTAACCATGATCTGAACCAATTAGATGCTGTCTCTGGGATAACATGGCCAATGAAGGCACAGGAGCAGTGAAGGGCCGCTTCCTACATTGTTCCTGTGCCCTCGTCGGCCATGTACCCCCAAAGGTGGTGTCTGATTGGTTCAGCTTGCTGCTAGTCAAATGTTAAGGGGAAAACCCTGCTCATTTAAAATGGCATGTTGTGGTGTAGCCAAGTAAGGAGGAGCAGTTGTGGCTGTCACTTTTGCCACTTTCAGGGGGACAAGTTGGAGACCCTCCTGGTCCATTGGGCCAGGCCCTGGAACTTCACCCCATGGTTCAGGCCTAGTGGTGCAACTGCTGGCTTGTTAATAAGTACTACTGAATTCAGTGGAATGTAATTCTGAGTAGACATGTATAGATTTGGCCCACTCCAGTGGCCTCCTCCTTTTTGTAACATGAGTACAAACTGAAGAATAATCATCTCTTTTCCAGTATGCAGTGTAAGGTGATACATTGATGCATTTCTCTCCCCTTCCAAGAAAAGCATAGTTGCACCCCTACTTGAAGGTGGAATAGGAGTTGATTTTGTGAAACAACAAGGGTCACTGGGAACATACAAGGTGGCATCCAAAGTTGTCCTTTGGGTCCTGGATCTTAACTGGGTAAGGGAATACAATCTAATCATTTGGCTGTGGCAGAGCTAATCATTTTCACAAATATAGTCCAACTAGTGGCCATTTACACAGTGCCAAAGAAGAGGAAAAAGTGGACACTGATCAGTATAAAATTTGCATATGCTAATTTATTTGTATAGATGCACATTTTGAAACATGTACTACAATTGAAATTAGAGCTGTGCACAAATGGCATCTTGAAATTTTCCATCCTATTTGCGGGCAGAGACATTGGGGAAACTATTTCACCAAATTTCTCCAGGAGGAGAAGAAATTCTCCAATAATTTTTCACAGATAGGGCTCACTATTGACAAAGTATCACAGCTTCTTTCTTTGTTCCTAAGGGCTTTGGGGTTGTTTGTTGTTGTTGTTGCTGCTGCTGTTGTTTTGCACTGCCACTGCAAGTGGCAACATCATCAACTGTGATGGCAGCCTTGTTCCCATTTTGAATTTTCCACAGTACTTCACACATTTCTGAAAAATTTTGGCTCAGTTCTAGTTGTCACCCCTCAGGGTTTAGCACCTTCCCCAGGATCTTCCAAATGTTAAATTTCTGAGAGGCGATTGTGGATACATCTTGTCTCTAATAATGCTATGCTAGACCTTCCCTGAAAGCCCTGTAGTAGTAGATGCGAGCGGGTCAGTGTTGTGTCCAGCTCCAGAGAAGAGGGGGAGCCAGTGCTGTACCAAAATCTGACCTCCAATTTCTTGAAAATTTGCTTCCCCCATGAAATCGGGTCCTGGGATTTTTTATCGTTGATTGTTAAAATTGTTAGGTGTGTGTGTTGTCTGTTTATATGTTTGGATGTAAATAGTTTTTAATAATACAGGCAATGTTGTCTTTTATGGTTTTACTTCTTGTGAACCGCCCACAGAGCTTTAGCTGTCGGGCGGTATAGAAACGTAATAAATAAAATGAAATGAGATCTCTTTTTTTGCCTCCTTCTCAGCACATTTTATAATTTCTTTTGAATTTCTTTTGGTAGTGTTTTTGACATTACCTAATTACTGTGAGGCAGCTGTGTGTGTGTGTTTCTTCTTCTTCTTTGTATTACAGACCTCTCCATTGCTCTGCAATCTCCCAGGCTCCCTGCACTTCCAGATCTGGGGGCGGGGAGAAGCCCTATGGGCGGAATTGCCTCATGATGTCTTCCCCTGAGTTTTAATTGAAGTGCAGGAAGCCAAGGAGGCTACACGCTGCCAGACTTTCGTACATTGAAAGACAGGACCCTTGTGCACACTCCTTGGTCACCTCATAAGTAAAGTAAGCACAAGAACCCTGAACCCAACCCATGAGAATTTCTCTGAAGTTTCTTCTCCCTTGAATTTCTTTTTGGAAGTAATTTATTTTCTTGAATGAGAATGGTTGAAAAAATGTGGAAGAAATTTTCAGCACAGCGGTAATTGAAATAGAAACATGTCTGTTCATAGTGGGGAAGACTGTAGCCAGGCAACTTGTTATGCCTGCTCAGTCTGGTGTCCAAGTGTTAACAGTTGATGGGCAACTTCAAGGCCCCTGCTGTCCTTTCTTAGGGTTTCTTATCTTTAAGCCAAACATGGAGTAGGCAGCCCTTCATATATAGTACACCTTCAAATAGAGAACTGGCCTCCAACAGTCCTTCAAATAGGGGACTGGCCTCTGTGAAGTAGGATATATGACCACCCTAAATCTAACTATGCTGTAGGCCTCACTCAACTTGCTCCCCTCGCCCCTTCATACTGGTAGTGGAAGCAGAAGGTTTAACTTGAAATGCAACCTACTGGTAATTAAAAGAACAAAGAAGACTTGGTAAAAATGCTCTGCTTATATTAGCTGTGGTGCTAATTAAGAAATTATGAACTAGGAGCCCATCTATAATTATTTATAAAATAGATTGCATTAAAGTTTTGTTTTTTCTAGCTGGATGAATTATCATGAACTATAATTATTAGTCCTAGCTTTGGACCTCAAACTGGAAAATTAATTTTAACCTACTTTTATTATGCACCATAATATAAATTAATTACTCTTGTGGCTGGTACATTGTGGAATGAAAAGGCACACTTTTCATTAACTGGCACTAATTTATTATAGGTTTTTGATACTGGGTTGCAGTAAGTGGACATACATTCTAATTAAAAAGGCGACAAAGGGTTCACTTTAATTCAGACATTTACATGACCAGCCCTCCCTCAGCCTCTGTGGGAATTAAAAAGAACAGTTGATACATAAAATGAATTCTTCAAGCCTTCTGCATTTTAAAAACATGGTTGTTCAGGCAGGCGTTTGGGGTGGGTTAGGGTATTTTGAGAAATATGATGTTTTTACTGTAGAATTTTATTGTTTTTAACTGTTTTATTACACACCCTGTACATCGCCCAGAGTGGCTGGGTGACCAGCCAGATGGGCAATTAATAAATTTAATAAATAAATAAATTTTCTTCGGTGTGTGATTAAAGAAAACAAAAAGCTTACAATACGTTCTTGTTCTCAATTCCCCTATTAAGCATTGAAATTTGTAGCTAGCTTTCAAACATTTTAAAAATTAGTTTGTAGGTAGCTTGCTTTGTTTGTTTGTTTGTTTGTTTAATAATCAGTAAAACCTGCTACTGAGCAGCAGCCCCAGCAGCTCAAGCTCTTCCGCCACCTGAGGCAGGAGGGTACACATGTGTATACACCACTGCATGCCCCCCAGCGCCCTTGCCATTCCCACCCCACCCCATTTCCGCCACCACCTGACCTCTGGAGTGCCATGATGGCTGGAGAAAGCAGCTTCCTCAGCTCCAGTCCTTGTGGAAGGGGAGTCCCAGGAGACTGCCCATGGTACAGTCTCCTGGGACACCCTTCCCATAATGCTTGGCTCTGAGGAAGGACCCCCTCAGAGCCAGGCATTTGGGCATGGCTGGCTCTCTGAAGAGCCACACAAGCTGCTTCCTCTAGCCAGTGCTGGTCTCCAGAGCCTTCTGGCTTATGCTGAGACGACTCTTGTCAAATCATGATTGTGGATCATGTTCATAGCTTGGATTGTATGACAAAATACCATGGTCACGAAGAGTCGGAAGCGACTGACCGAATAAACAACAAATATTCATTATATACTCATCATCAGTAAGTTCTGATTCATGCACGGAATTTGCAACATGGAAGCCCCTTGAAATGGAATCATGTTGGCACAACAACAACAGCAGCAACGTGAGTCGATATGACATTATTCCGATACGGCAGGTGTGGGGCCTATGGCTAGGAGACAATAGCTTGCTGTAAGGGCCTCACTGTTAGTTTGTGGCTGAGGGGGGATTTGAATCAAGAACTTCCTGTTTCAGATCTCAGAATCTTAAGATGGGGAGGGGGGTCACTCATGTTAAACTCCCAGCCACCTGAGTGGTGGCCTCATGTCTCTCATGGTGCCCTGTTCTACTCTTAACCACTATACAACATTAGCTCTGTCATGAGCTACACCAGACATAGGATGATGAGGTTCAAACTGTAAATGTTTTGGTGAGAAGAAAGGCTTGAAGAGTTTGTATTTGAGACAGAGAGCGTAGGAAATAAATAGATAAAGAACTAATCATGCGTATACACTCATTTGATGAACAGCTTAAGGAATTTCCAGGTATGTATTAAGAAAATCCTTTCTGCCATTACTCATGGATACTGTTTTTCCAACATTTCACCAAGTGAGCAGAGCAGAGGCAGTTAAATGCAGATAAACGCTGCAGATGTGGACACTGCCATCAATATGAAGCTGTGCTCAGTATAAAGCAGTGGAGTTTTGTTTTCCTCTCCGTTTTGGTTTTGATAAGGATCATTAAAAAAATTTAGTCAGCATTTTTCTTCACAAACTCCATCGCACTCCATCTTTCCAAGTGAGGAATGCTCAGTCATTAGCTGTGCAAGACAATCAGATTAAAGTAGAGGACACCAGCATTATCAAGGTCACAGGCCTAATTCCTGCCTTGTTTGTGCTGTGCCTCTGAAACAAAAGAGTAACTTCACTGGTTTTCCAAGAAGTTGGCTGAATATGAAAACTAGGTTTCTAAGGATATTCGTGGCAGGATCCTCTCACAAAATGTCCTCTTCTGAAGAGAGTGGAATTCTTTACTACCTGAAGATGCTTGCTCAGTGACCTTTGTTGGCTGCTAACTGGAGAGCATACTGCACCTGCTTGGGTGGGGGGCTGGAGAGAGAGAAGAAAGTGATTTGGAATGTAACCAGTGAAGGAGACAGAGGGTTGTATTCAATGGTGTCAGCCTGCTGATCGAAGCAGCTCCATTAGTGGAACTGGGAGGGAGGTAATTTCCACTCTCCCCTTTCAGCCCCCACCCCTCCCTTCAAAATCTGCTGGGGGGGGGGCTGGGAAACCATCCAGAGCAGATTTGGGGACAGTGCAGAGGGCTCCAAGTAAGAGGAGAAAGGGAGAGCGTCACATCATACTAGCGGACACCCACTAGCATGATGTTGGATGTAATGCAGAATTTAGAGTTTTGTGGCTGCCTACAAAAAAAAAGAGCCTTGGGAACTCCCAGTGGGAGGATCTGGTGGTGCATTAGATACTAGCACTGGTGATCTGGGTGTTTTCTGCTAAAAGCATACTCAATTTGGAGGAGGAGGAGTTGTTGTTTTGTAATAAGTCTCCAGTATATTATTATCACAAGGGAGTGACCCTGTAGAAGACTACCCTTGAAACCGAGGAAAATAGGGGACATTTTATTTATTTAAAATATTTCGAGGCCACCTTTCAGGGCAAGAGCCCTCCCAAGGTCACGCGCAACAATAACATTCACATAATATAAACTGATACAATAAAAAACCAGCAAACATTCCTAAAAGCAATGAATACCAGCATAGGACAAAGCCTACAACACACAATTGAAGCTACAACCCAATAAAGCATAATCAGTGGAAGGCCAGGGTAAACAAGTACATTTTCAGGGCCTTCCTAAAAGCCTGCAATGGGGCCTGGCGGACTCCTGATGACAACCTATTCCAGAGGTGTGGGTCCACTGAAGAAAAGGCCGTCTCTCATGTACTCACCCACTGCAAAGGTGTGCATGGGAGAAGGGCCTCTGTTGCTGTTCTTAAAGCATGGCAGGCTGATATGGATGAAGGTGGTCCTTCAAGTCATTTGGTTCCAAACCACTTAAGGCTTTAAAGGTCAACCCACAGTTTAAATTGGGCTCCAAAATACACCAGTAACCTGTGCAGCTGGTGCACTATAGGTATTGTATGATCTAGTCTCCTCTCTCCCACCAACATTCAGGCAGCTGCATGATGCACCAGGGGAAGTTTCCAGACCACCTTCAAAGGCAGCTCTATGTACAGTGCATCACTGTAGTCCAGCCTGGACCTCACTAGTGCCTGGATAACTGAGGGAAAAGCCGTCCTTTGTAGATAAGGACACAGATAGCATACCAGCCTAAGCTGGTAAAATGCGCTCCTGGGCTTCCCCAGTCAGATCAGAGATAGATAGCAGTGGGGATGAGAGAGGCAGCAGGACTCACCCATGCAGGGGGAAGAGTGAATGCTCTTCCCTGCACGTGGGCGAGTGCCAACCCCCACCCTCTCATCCCCACTGTCATCTCTGATATCAGGGATCAACTTGCACATTGCCCCACATCCCTGCTGCAGCAGTGGGGGTGTGGGGTGACCTGGGCTTTCCCCATCCTGGGAGGGGACACCATTATGTGCCTCCTTCCAGTGCAAAGAAAGGGGGGAGTAGGATGACTTCATCCAGTTCATGGTGGGATGCAGTCTACCTCCAGCCCAAAACTGTTCTCCACCCTTGTGGTAGACATTGTGCAGAGGAGGGTGTTTTGGTGGGCATAGTTGGTCATGTAGGTGGGGCAAAAATGGCACCTGGTCAAATTGTTATCTTCTGGACAACTTTTAAAGGTCTCCCTTCCCAGTGGGTCACTGTAATTTTAGGGATGCTAGCACTCTCCTGCTTACATGCGTTGCCTTAAAGACAAGACCCCTATCCTTTATGTGAAATCAAGACTGCAGGGAAGGTTTCCATGCCACTGCTTCTATCAAACCTGTATTTTGCCTTCTCGCTCAGCTGTAATCTTTACAGCTTCTCTCTCTTCATGGCTCTACGGCAGGCTTCCCCCAACCTGGCACCCTCCAGAGGTGTTGGATTGCAACTTCCATCATCCTCATCCAGCATGGCTGGCTGCTTGTGGTGGGAGTTGTATTCCAAAATATCTGGAGTTAGGGAAGGCTGCCACCATGAACCAAATTTTGCTAGGGGCCGGGCAGCTGTATTTCAGAGATGGGGGAACCAATGTGATCCATTTAGTACTAGGGTTGCCGTGTGTCCTACTTTACAGAGGACAAAGGGCTGTCCTGCGTAAAGAGCCTGCAGAGGAACATACTCTATTTGATGGTGTTTTCTGTTTGGAGAGCTGGCCTATCCAAGTCTGGTTTAAAGATAAAGAACTAAGGAGGGAGTGCAGGGGCGTTGAAGTTGCCCATCAGCAGACAGAGCAGGTCACATGGTCCCAGTCTTCCCCACTACAGGGAGATGTATTTCTATTTCAATTGTAGGAATTAATTTCTACAATTGCATCTATAAATACGAATGAGCATGGGCAAATTCTATGCAACTCTGTGTCCTTTCTTGGTGCTCTTTTTGGAGGGTGCATTTCTTCCTTTTCAGCAATGCATAATGGCCATCCGTTTGAGTAGAATGGGTTCTTATTGGCATCCTCTTTGGATATTCAAAATGATCATCTCTCATATAGTTTGCTAGCAGAAGGAGCTTTGATAGTTGGTGACTATGACCACCTGGAACTTCCTGTTTGGACAGGGGCCAAAGGAAACCAGTTTCCTGTTTGAATGTGGCTACTACGGAGAGAAAGATAAACCAGCCTGATTTTTTGCAGCCTCTGGGCAGAGGTGCAAGGGGCATGCTGTTGTTTTGTGGAACTGATGCTGCTTAATAGACTGTCTGTGAACCTGTCTGCTCAACTTGCAGGTAAAACAATATTACAAAAACTCTCCCTGTGTCCACAGCACCATCTCCTCACAGGAACATTCCCTTTGTCAACGGCTGTCCTTGGAATTTTGGGGTAGTGGGAAGCCTAAAACAAACAATATATTTTGCTGTTCTGCAGACCACTCTGAAGTCCCATAGAAATCTCTATGTAAATTAATAGCAAAGTATCCCTATCCATCTCTAATGCCAATAAAAGGAGAGCATTCTTTGGGAAATCAATGCCTTATTTGATAGGTTTAGGCTTTAAGGAAGCTATAAATTGATGTGATATATTCCTGATCTAACAAAAGGGCGGGGGGAGAAAGAGAGAGCATAGATGGACCTTTTTCTCTTTTCTGATACTTGTATGAAATAGTTGTAAAGTAGTCCCCCCTTTCTACCCTCTTCTATATTGCTCACAAGGAGTTTTTTGACCATTTAAAAGCATTGCTATTCATTACTATTTGCACCAGGCCTATGGGCACACTGATCCTCTTAGAAGAGAAAGCCAGTTAAATCCGAACTGCCAAGGATTTTGCACTCCAGAATTCAGGCTTGAAGTAATTGAAAATGAGTGTCCAAGTCTGATGCATTTGGACAGGAATAAGATATATTGGTTTGTTTAATCATCTGTCTCACCGGAACTGTGGCCGGAACGGTGACTCGAGGCATGATCGTTCATTTTCTAGCTCTCTTTTTTATTTGGACAAAATAAAAGACCCTACATGAGGGTAAATAAATTGAAATTGAATTCAGATAAGGAAGAGATGTTGATGGGATAGTGGTGGGGAGGGGTATCCTTGTTATTTTGGAATGATGAGACTGTCTGTTGTGGATTGGATCACACACTTCCTAACGAACAGGTTTGCAACGGATTTACTAGATACTTGTGCTTAACCCATAGATGGAAGGAGAGCTTGTGCAGTGTAGTGGCTTGCTTTGTGAATTCCAATACAAACGGACCTGATCTGCACTTCTTGGGCTAATGTGCAGATCAGGACTTAGTTATCCATCGGATTTCACATTTTTCCAAATGCTGCAACTCTGTTGGCATCTCAAAATCCATGTAGAAATACATCTTTTTGAGAAAACAAATACATATTAAATGCAAAGGTTTGCACAGATTATGTAAATGGCAGATTAATATAAAATGGAGCAGAACAAACATATGGGTGAAGACATCTGAAAAATGACACAGACTGCAAATACTGATTTGCCCATCCTTACTAGCTGCTCCCTGACACACACACACACACACACTCCTCTCTCTCTCTCTCTCTCACACACACACACACACACACACCCTTCTCCTGCCCAAATAGGCTGGAGAAAGCAGACACATGTTAGGACATGGGGCAAGCTGAATGAGATGTTTTAAGAATGTAAGAACCTTGCTGGATCAGACCAAGAGTTCATCTAATCCAGCATTCTGTTCACACTGTGGCTGACGACCACCTGTCAACGAGAAACTCACAAGCAGAACATAAGTGCAACAGCACCCTCCCGCCCATGTTCCCCAGCAACTGGTGTATGTAGGCTTACTGCCTCTGATCCTGGAGGTAGAAATGGGAGGACAGGGCAGTTGACAAAGGGTTGCCATTTTTGGTGCCAGCCTCATGTTGTTTGTAACATGCAGTTCCGCTATCACAGCGCTGCAATGAATATTATATGGAGAAACCCCATGTGTCCTTCCCTGAGCAGCATGGAAGAAGGATGGGGGCCCAAAACAGTGAATAAATGCCCATGAAAGACCAAATGCACTTACTAGGGCACAAATCCCATCGACCTCCACAGAGTGAGTAAACATGTTTAATATTGTGCTGCAGGTAAGCATATTGACTACTTAAACATCACCCAAAAAAGGGCACAGCTTTTCATAACATTTGCTTATGATAATTCATTTCTATAGATGCACATTTTGAAATAATTACTTTTCCTTAAATAGAAATATATATCCCCATAGTGGGGAAGGCTGTGGCCCGGTGGCCTACGTGCCTGCTCAGTTTGCTGTCTAAGTGCTGTGGATGACAACTTCAAGGCCCAGGTCCTCCTTCTAATGCCTCCTTATATTTAAACTGGATTTGGACTAGATAGCCTTTCAAGTAGAGGATGCTTTCAAATAAAGGACTGTCCATTGTAAAGTAGGGCACTATTACAGGGTTGAATTAGATGCTGCACTGGATAGTACTCTTCCTAATGCTTCAGTGCATTAAAATGAATTGTGCATGTGCTTTGGGCACTATGTACCTTATATTTAGCTCTTAGTAGATACAAGCACTGAATTAATTACTGTGAACTGCTGTGAACTGCTGGGAGGAACAGTCAGGGGTTGCCATGCAAAACCACAAGTGTTCTCTGGTTTACAGTGAGAAGAGTCTACAACAATTAAGGCTAAGTGAACAGAACATATAGGACAAGGGCTCTTTAAAAAGGCTCAGTGACTCTGAGAGATGGAGAAGGTGGGGCAGAGGCAAAGGATAAAAGGCTGGATGCAGGTGAAGTGAGGGGAGGAAATGAAGAAGCTGAGCAGGGGGAACTCAGCTTGAGTGAAGAGGCCCAAAGGCAGTGGGTCTATAAAAACACCTTTTTTCCCCAGGGAAAAGCAAAGGGCTGAAACAGATACCTGGAGACTGGGGAAGACCTATCCGTGTAGACAGTAGTGAGGGATCCAATAAAAAGAGGCTTGGATATGGAGGGAACTTACTGCAATCAACTTGGTGAACATTAGGCCTGATCTGGCAATTACTAACCAATGGCTTACTCTAGGATGCAGGCAATCAGTCTGATTCTGCATGTACTTGACCATATTGCCTTTTGGGTATTCAACTAGATCCTGTGTACAGTTCCATCATCCAGTGAGTATGCATCCTGGTCCTGCTAGTACTAACCTGTATGAGCTCCAGGGGTGGAGCCTGATCCTGCATTAACTTACCTTGCCTTGGTGAACATCCAGCCTGGTCCTGCAGGTACTTACCAGTAGCAGCACACCGATAATCAGCCTGGTCCTGTGAGTACTTACATAGTAAGGGCAAGGAGTGGTTCTGATTCTGCAACAACTGACTTTAATGGCCCTGTGAGGTAACAAGGACCAATAACGTTTATAGTGGCTATATTCAAGTGGTCAAGTTGTTTTTTTTCTCTTTTAGATGGAAGTCATGGGAAATGACCCGTTCCCCCCAGAGGGAGGGAACGCATTTTGCAACAACTGCCCAGAGAGCTTCAACTACTGGGCAGTATGGAAATGTGATTTTAAAAATTAATGAACACGTATTCTAGAAAATTTGCAAGAATATCATGGTAAATGGTCCCTTTTGGTCATGTTGAATGATTTATGGCCTATTCTCTGTGGCCAGGGAAGGAAAAGTAACCAGAAAAAAACATAAAACAGTCTTGCACATGAGCTGTTGTTGTAGGCTTTCAGTGTCAGGAATTCTGGGATGCATTTCCTGGGCTAAGCATGCCTGGCAGATCAATTTGGGTGGAGCCTGATGGGGTGGGGACAACTGGTTCCTGGGAAAGACAGGAGGTAATGCTAATGTAACACTCTTCTTCAGGGTCTCTAAAGGGATTCACAGCAAAGGCCTTGTACAGGGACAATTCACATATCCCTTTTTAATTAATTAATTCAAAATAATAATGCACATGTAATAATTTTCCATGCATAACAATTCACTTATTGTCACAACAATAAAACAGAGCACAACCCTCCAAGGTTCTGTCCTTTTTTCAGCTTGAGTGCACTCCACAACAAAAATATAAATAACACTTCTCTCTGAAGCTTGATTTTTTTTTTTTCTTCTGCTGGCTGAAGAAGGAAAACTCTCTCTACTCAGTTTACTCTAGCTCTGCAGCAATCTTCTCAAAAATTAAAGGCAGCCTGTGGCAAACCGGTTTTGTGGGATAGGTTCCAGCTTCTTCCTCCTGATGAAGTAGACAAGGTGCTTTCATCTGTAAGGCCGACCACCTGCTTACTTCATCCTTGCCCATCTTGGCTCATTATGAGCTGCAGAGAGAGGCTGGGTGAGGGGATCAAGGTGGTGGTAAACACTTCCCTTGAGGGGGGGGTGATGCCATCAGCCCTCAAGGAGGCAGTGATAAGACCGCTCTTAAAGAAGCCCTCCTTGGATCCTCAAGTTCTGAACAACTTTCGCCCAGTCTCAAATCTGCCATTTTTGGGCAAGGTGATTGAGCGGGTGGTGGCGATGCAGTTGAAGGCACACTTGGAAGAAACTGATTATCTAGACTCATTTCAGTCAGGCTTCAGGCTTGGGCATGGGACAGAAATGGCCTTGGTCACCTTGTTGGATGATATGAGGAGGGCTTTGGACAGGGGTGAATGCTCCTTCCTTGTTCTCCTCGACCTCTCAGCAGCTTTTGATACCGTCGGTATCCTCCTGGACCGCCTGGAGGGGTTGGGCATTGGAGACACCGTATTGGTTCTGGTCCTTCCTCTCTGGCAGGTACAGAGGGTATCACTGGGAGAGGAGGTTTTGGACCTGTGGCCACTCACTTGTGGGGTGCCACAGGGTTCCATCCTCTCCCCGATGCTATTTAACATCTATGTGAAGCTGCTGGGCTATCATCAGGAGGTTTGGGGTGCGGTGTCATCAGTATGCAGATGACACGCAGCTCCACCTCTCATTCAAATCTTCACCAAGGTTGGCCATAGAATCCCTGTCCAAATGTCTGGAGACGGTGAGTGGCTGGATGGGGAGGAATAAGCTGAACCCTGACAAGACTGAGGTACTTTTGGTGGGAGACAAGAGGAGGCTGGGGGATGTTGACCTAGTGTTGAATGGTGTACGGTTACCCTTGAAAGACCAGGTCCACAGCCAGGTCCATGGAGGCTCAGGTGTCAGCTGTGAGCCGGACAGCGCTGTATCAACTCTATCTGATACGGCGGTTGAGCCCCTTCCTTCCCAACCATCTGCTCCCATCGGTAGTACATGCCCTGGTCTCCCCTCGTTTAGACTACTGTAATGCGCTCTACGTGGGGTTACCCTTGAAGACGGTTCGGAAGCTGCAGCTGGTACAGAACGCGGCGGCTCGCCTGATTAAAGGCAGCCGCCGGCGAGATCACATCACTCCAGTGCTGAAGGAGTTGCACTGGTTACCAGTTGTTTTCCGGGCCAAATTCAAGGTGTTGGTTTTGACCTTTAAAACCCTATATGGTTCCGGCCCAGCCTATCTTAAGGAGCGCCTCCAGCAGCACCAGACAGGCCGCTTAACAAGATCAGCCTCGGATGGCCTTCTCTCTGTCCCATCAGCCAGGACAGCTAGACTGGTGGGGACGAGGGAGAGGGTCTTTTCTGTGGTGGCCGTGGCCCCCACTCTGTGGAACTCCCTCCCTAGGGAACTCCGTCATGCCCCCTCTTTAATGAGCTTCCGCTGTGCATTAAAAACGTGGTTGTTCAGGCAGGCATTTGGGGCGAGGGTTAGGGTATTTTAGTAAATGTTTTTATTGTAGAATTTTATTGTTTTAAACAGTTTTATTATATGTTGTACATTGCCCAGAGTGGCTGGGTGACCAGCCAGATGGGCAATTAATAAATTTAATAAATAAATAAATAAATAAATAAATAATGGGTCAGGATCCAGCAACACACAATGTAAACAGCCCTTTATACAATATAAAAGAACATAAACAAACAAGGAACTCATAGTGTTTTTGGGGGGGAAACATGACTCTTAAAAAAAAAAAAATTCAAAAGGAAACCTCCCTACTACCCTGTCTCAAGGGTTCAGGGTCTTACACGGCTCAGAAAGCAAGCTTCTTCCATGCTGCAATTTTGGTAACTGCCTAAAATGGTGGCCACTCTCACTCCTTTCCTGAGCATGTGCAGGAATATTCTCACTCAGAATTCTTAAAGAAAAATATACCAGCCGGTTATACTAACAGCAAAAGCTCCCGCAAAGTGGGAAGTAGCCTAGCCTTTGATTCTGACTCCTGAAGGGGCTCAAACCCTCAAATATAGGGATGTACGAAAGTCACTTACCTTTCACGGATTATGTTGATGGTGGGGGAGGGAGGCGCTCCGTTCCTCCCCCCTGGAATCCTCTGTGGCCGGCGATGTTCCACAGCAGCTCCGCAGAGCAGCCGGTCAGGCCCAGCCAGGCCAGAGCCGTCCGCAGCTGGATTTCTGGCCACGGAGGGCTCTGGGGGGAAAAAAGAAATCTTAATCTACATAAATATTTACATAGACTAAGACGGCGAAAATAAGGGGAATGCAAATAGCGTAGCGGACGCTATTTGCTTTCCCTTTATTTTCGCCATCTTAGTCTACGTAATTATTTACGTAGACTAAGACAGCCCAAAATAAGGAACGCAAATGGCGACGGCCATAGCCGCCGCCATTTGCGTATCCCTTTTTTTTTTTTTACCCAGTTGTTTTAGGCTACGTAAAAACATATGTAGCCTATCACGTCTCCGTAAAAAAAAAAAAAACTGCAAATGGCGGCAGTGGCAGCCGATTGGAAGACCAACCACAGACGCCCGGAAGATCCGCCCCAGGTAAGTCTCGTCCCCGGGGGGGACCCACAGGAGGTGGCAGGCCGTTCCGCCATGGAGTTCGGGGGGCTGAATGCGCTGGCATTTGGCCTCACCAAGATCCGTGGCGGAATTGTCTGCCATCCCTACTCAAATATCAAATTAAACCCTTAGACCCTAGTTGCTCCTTGACAGGGGATGCTCTTTTTGAAGCAGGGTATTGCTAAGCTAGGGATGTCAGAGAATTCCCCCTGAAATCCCCCTGAAATCCATGGCGGAATGAAGCCTCCCTGCCCCACCACCCCGCGAAAGGCGCGCGAAATGGGACAATTACCTGGTGCCATTCGCAATGCTTTGTGAATGGTGGCCGCATCTGCGGCCGCCATTCGCTTCCCTATTTTTGCCGTGATAGGCTACTTAAATACTTATGTAGCCTATCACAGCTAACACAGCGACACCATTTGCATCCCTGCGGAGGCTGTGATAGGCTACGTAAATATTTACGTAGCCTATCACGGCGAAAGATAGGGGCGCAAATGGTGTAGCAGCCGCCATTTGCGCCCCTGGTTTTTTTTTGCCGTGATAGGCTACATAAATATTTATGTAGCCTATTACAGCCAAAAAACAGGAACACAAATGGCGGTCGCCGTAGCTGCCACCATTTGTGTCCGCAGGCTCTACACAGTGCCTGCGAATGCACTTGGCCGGCAGCTCCACAGTGCTGCCGGGTTAGGATTTCGGGGTGAGGTGCGGAGCACCTGCCCCCCTCCCGCGAATCACCCCATCGAAAAGGTAAGTGACTTTCATACATCCCTATGCCAAGACTGGGCCCATGAGTATCCAGTCCCAAATCTATTTCCCTGTGCCCCAGACCTACTCCACAGAGCCCTGAGTGTCCATTGGTGCCAATGGAAGGGGGGGTTCAGTGTAATTGCCAAGTAGGGGGTCACTTTCAAGGCAGATTGCTGGTGGGGGGGAAAGGGTTAACTCTCGCCTGCCCACATGCCGCAACAATCTGCCCCCCCTCCCAATTTTCCTAGCAATTAAGCTTAAAAATATTTTCCATTGGTTTAGTATATTCTGGGTCAGGGTGCAAATGAGTGGAAAAATTTGTTTTATTTGAGATAATTTAGATGAGAATTAATTGACTGGCTTTGCCTCTTGTTAAATTTAAATACAACCTAATTTATAAATTTACATATATAGATATAAATTAGCATATGCAGATTTTTCGCAGATGTGTGTCCCGCTATCTGGGTCCCGCATCTTTTAAGTGCCTAACAATGCTTCTGTTTGGAAGGTAAATTGATTAAAGCATTTGGACTCTGGATCACCCTGATGCTTCATGAAACAGAGTCATGTATCTCCATCAGCTGACCTGCTGTGAGAGCATCATGTTTACATGGTAACTGACTCAGCTAACCACCCCTAGCAATTTTGCAGAGCCAGCAGGGGACTGAGATGCCTTTAGAAACATATTGGGTGTATGCGGGGTGGGTGGGCGGGTGGAATCAAAGTGCTTCAGAGATTAAATGAAACCTGGCATCCACTTTGAGCACTGGAATATGTTTGAGAAATGCAGCCATTTAATTTGGTGCATTCGGCCTCCCCGAGATTTGTGGCGAAATTCTCTGACAACCCTAGTATGGGTAGATGATAGTGTGTGTGTGCTCATGCATTCCTTAGCGTTGTTCCTTCTACTTCTTTGATTTTGATGGCCATTAGGCTTTCCTCAATATTTAAATTAAAAGGAAACATCTTGGTTGTAGTGAGATCATTCCGTCACTCCTTGCTTGACCTTCCCCTTTGGGATGGTGTCTTTTGCAGCACCCCTTCCAGCTGCCTTCTCCTATTTCTACCTCTGACTCATTTCTAATTTGTATTAGATATACAGTCAGGGCCAGAAATATTGGAGCAAGGATAACTATTTTGGCAGTTGGCCTCTGTGCACCACTACATTGAAGTTGAAAGGAAACACACCCAGATGGGAGCGAAGTCAGGACTTTCAGCTGTAATTCAAGGGGTTTGACAAAAGTGGGGCACTAACCATTCAGGAAGGACAGCCAGTGGCATACACACGACCCCATCGTTGGTGGCTCATAAGTAATGGAATGAATGGCTGACAAGCAGCTGCATGGCCAGGTATGGCCTGTTTCCTGGGTACCCCATGACCAATTCAGCAGATAAAAGGCCTGGAGGTGGTTCTGAGTGTTACATTTGCATGTGGTAGCTTTTCACTGGAACTCCCAACATGAGGTCCAAAGAGGTTCCATGCGAGTGAAGGAGGCCATCATTAGGCTGAGGAAACAAAAGAAACCCATCAGAGAGATAGCAAAAACAGTGGGAGTGGCCAATACAGCAGTTTGGAACATCCTGCAAAAGACGGAATTAATGGCAAGCTCAGCAACAGCAATAGGCCTGGAAGACCACGGAAGACAACTAAAGTGGATGACCGCAGAATTCTGCTCATGGTGAAGAGGAACCCTTTCACAACATCTAGCCAGGTCAAGAATGCTCTTGTGGAGGTAGGCATGTCATTGTCAACATCTGCAGTCAAGAGACGGCTTTATGAATGTAAATACAGAGGCTTCGCAACAAGGTGCAAACCACTGGTAAGGCTCAAGAACAGAAAGGCCAGATTAGCCTTTGCCAGCAAACACCTAAAAAAGTCTGCCCAGCTCTGGAATAAGATTCTTTGGACTGATGAAACCAAGATTAACTTGTACCAGAATGATGGGAAGAGAAAAGTATGGAGAAGGAAAGGAACAGCTCATGATCCAAAGCACACCACATCATCTGTCAAACATGGTGGAGGCAGTGCTATGGCATGGGCATGTATGGCTGCCCATGGAACCGGGTCACTGGTGTTTATTGATGACCTGACTGCTGAGAAAAGCAGCAGGATGAATTCTGAAGTGTATAGGACTATACTTTCTGCTCAGATTCAGCTGAATGCTGCCAAACTGATAGGACACCGCTTCATATTGCAGATGGATAATGACCCAAAACATACAGCAAAAGCTACCCAAGAGTTTCTGAAGGCAAAGAAGTGGGATGTTTTTCAATGACCAAGTCAGTCACCTGATCTCAACCCAATAGAGCATGCTTTTCACTTACTGAAGGCAGAAAAACCTACAAAAAAGCAGCAGCTGAAGGCAGCTGCAGTAAAGGCCTGGCAAAGCATCTCAAGGGAGGAAACTCAGCATTTGGTCATGTCCATGGGTTCCAGACTTCAGGCAGTCATTGACTGGAAAGGATTTTCATCCAGGTATTAAAGGCGATTCTCCAGCAAAGGAGATCGTAACCTTGTCGTGGTGCTGGAGCTTGAGCACCTCAATGACGTCATGAGCTAAACCATGAAGGGACACCCAAGACGGGAAGGTCATGGCAGAGAGGTCAGACTAAATACAATCCCTGGGGAAGGAAACGGCAACCCACGCCAGTATTCTTGCCATGAAAACTAAATGGATCAGTACAACCAGAGATATGTCGGTATACCATCGGAAGATGGGACTCCCAGGTCGGAAGATGGTCAAAATGCTACTGGGGAAGAACAGAGGATAAGTTCAACTAGCCCCAGATGTGATGGAGCTAGCCCAACTAGCCCCAGATGTGATTTTGAGCTAGCTCAAAGCTGAAAGGACGGCTAGCAGCTGATGGTGCTGGTGGTGAACGACGAATCAAATGTTCTAAAGATCAACACACCATAGGAACCTGGAATGTAAGATCTATGAGCCAGGGCAAATTGGATGTGGTTATTGGGGAGATGTCAAGATTAAATATAGACATTCTGGGTGTCAGTGAACTGAAATGGACTGGAATGGGCCACTCTGTGGAACTCCCTCCCTAGGGAACTCTGCCATGCCCCCTCTTTAATGAGCTTCCGTCGTGCATTAAAAATGTGGTTGTTCAGGCAGGCATTTGGGGTGGGTTAGGGTATTTTAGAAAATGTTTTTATTGTAGAATTTTATTGTTTTAAACTGTTTTATTATATGTTGTATATCGCCCAGAGTGGCTGGGTGACCAGCCAGATGGGCGATTAATAAACTTAATAATAATAATAATAATAATAATAATACTTCACATCAAATGAAAACCAGATCTACTACTGTGGACAAGAGGACCACAGAAGAAATGGAGTAGCCTTCATAATTAATAATAAAGTGGCTAAAGCAGTGCTTGGATACAATCCAAAAAATGACAGAATGATCTCAATTCGAATTCAGGGTAAGCCATTTAACATCACAGTGATCCAAATATACACCCCAACCACAGATGCTGAAGAAGCAGAAGTAGATCAGTTCTATGAGGATCTGCAGCACCTACTGGATAGAACGCCAAAGATGTTATTTTCATTACAGGAGACTGGAATGCTAAGGTGAGTAGTCAAACGACATCTGGAATTACAGGCAAGCATGGTCTGGGAGAACAAAATGAAGCAGGACATAGGCTGATAGAATTTTGCCAAGACAACTCACTGTGCATAACAAACACTCTCTTCCAACAACCTAAGAGATGACTTTATACATGGACTTCACCAAATGGTCGACACCGAAATCAGATTGACTATATCCTTTGTAGCCAAAGGTGGCGGACATCTATGCAGTCGGTAAAAACAAGACCTGGAGCTGATTGTAGTTCAGATCACGAACTTCTTATTGCACAATTTAGAATCAGACTAAAGAGAATAGGGAAGACCCACAGATCAGCTAGATATGAGCTCACTAATATTCCTCATGAATATGCAGTGGAGGTGAAGAATAGATTTAAGGGACTAGATTTAGTAGATAGGGTCCCGGAAGAACTATGGACAGAAGTTCGCAACATTGTTCAGGAGGCGGCAACAGAAAACGTCCCAAAGAAAAAGAAAATGAAGAAGGCAAGATGGCTGTCTGCTGAGATACTGGAAGCAGCCCAAGAAAGAAGGAAAGCAAAAGGCAACAGTGATCGGAGATATGCCCAATTAAATGCAAAATTCCAGAGGTTAGCCAGAAGAGATAAGGAATTATTTTTAAACAAGCAATGCGCAGAAGCAGAAAAAGGTAATAGAATAGGAAGGATAAGAGACCTCTTCCAGAAAATTAGAAACATCGGAGGTAAATTCCAGGCAAAAATGGGTATGATCAAAAGCAACGATGGCAAGGACCTAACAGAAGCAGAAGAGATCAAGAAAAGGTGGCAAAAATATATGGAAGATCTGTATAGGAAGGATAATAATATCGGGGACAGATTTGACAGTGTGGTCAGTGAGCTAGAGCCAGACATCCTGAAGAGTGAGGTTGAATGGGCCTTAAGAAGCATTGCTAATAACAAGGCAGCAGGAGATGACGGTATCCCAGCTGAACTGCTTAAAATCTTGCAAGAGAATGCTGTCAAGGTGATGCATGCCATATGCCAGCAAATTTGGAAAACACAAGAATGGCCAACAGATTGGAAAAGATCAACTTATATCCCCATACCAAAAAAGGGAAGCACCAAAGAATGTTCAAACTATCCAACAGTGGCACTTATTTCACATGCCAGTAAGGTAAGGTGAGAGCCAGTGTGGTGTAGTGGCAAGAGTGTTGGACTAGGAGCTGGGAGATCCGGGTTCTAGTCCCCACTCAGCCATGGAAGCTCACTGGGTGACTTTGGGCCAGTCACAGACTCTCAGCCCAACCCACCTCACAGGGTTGTTGTTGTGAGGATAAAATGGAGAGGAGGAGGATAATGTAAGCCGCCTTGGGCTCCTTGCAAGAGGAAAAAAGGCAGGGTATAAATTCAATAAATAAATAAGTAAGTAATGCTCAAGATCTTGCAAGGTCGACTCCAGCAATTCATGGAACGAGAATTGCCAGATGTACAAGCTGGGTTTCGAAAAGGCAGAGGAACTAGAGACCAAATTGCCAATATCCGCTGCATAATGGAGAAAGCCAGGGAGTTTCAGAAAAACATCTATTTCTGTTTCATTGACTATTCTAAAACCTTTGACTGTGTGGATCATCACAAATTGTGGCAAGTTCTTGGTGGTATGGGTAGGGGTGCACGAAACCCACTTACCTGGTCTCGCAGCTTTTCGCGGTGGGGGGGAGGTGCTTCGCTGCTCTCCCCCCGAAGCTCAGGATGGGGGGGGAGGCTTCCCGCCTCGCCCGGCCGAAATTCAGGCCGGGGGGGAGGCTTCCCGCCTCGCCCGGCCGCGAAATTAAAAGTTAAAAAAAAAACACCCCCGTGATAGGCTACGTGACGATTAACGTAGCCTATCATGGCTAGATCTGCAAAGTCAGCCATGATAGGCTACGTAAATCGTCACGTAGCCTATCACGGGTGACTTTAAAAAAAAAGAAGAAGCTCGTACTCAAATGGCGGCCCCCATAGGGAGCCGCCATTCGCATTCCTTATTTGGTCGCTGTAGTCTACGTAAATCTTTACGTAGACTACAGCAACCAAATAAGGAATGGGAATGGCGGCTCCCTATGGGGGCCGCCATTATCCGTATGCGCTTTTTTTTTTTTTTAAGTCACCCGTGATAGGCTACGTGATGATTTACGTAGCCTATCACGGCTGACTTTGCAAATCTAGCCATGATACGCTACGTTAATCGTCACGTAGCCTATCACGGGGGCGGGGTTTTTTTTTTTAGTTTTATTGGAATGGCGGCGGCGGCAGCCGGTCAAAAGATCGGCTGCCGCCCCCGCCCCTGACGAAGACCCGACGAACCACCACCGGGATCCACCGCCGGGAGGGACATTCGGCAAAGGTAAGTCCCATCCCAGGTGGGGTGCGGGGGGTGGGGGGGTGAGGAGAATTTCTCCCCGAAACTTGTTCGGGGGGCCGAACACGTTGGAGCTTGGCCCCCCGAAGTTTCGGGGAGAAATTCTCTGCCAACCCTAGGTATGGGGATACCAAGTCATCTTGTCTGCCTCCTGAGGGATCTGTGTAACGACCAAGGAGCAATGTTAAGAACAGACCACAGAACAACGGACTGGTTTAAGATTGGGAAAGGAGTACGGCAGGGTTGTATACTCTCACCCTACCTATTCAACCTGTACACAGAACACATCATGCGACATGCTGGGCTTGATGAAGCCAAGGCTGGAGTTAAAATCATTGGAAGAAACATTAACAGTCTCAGATATGCAGATGATACCACTTTGACGGCTGAAAGCAAGGAGGGGCTGAGGAACCTCATGACGAAGGTGAAAGAAGAAAGTGCAAAAGCTGGGTTGCAGTTAAACTTCAAAAAAACCAAGATTATGGCAACCAGCTTGATTGATAACTGGCAAGTAGAGGGAGAAAATGTGGAGGCAGTGACAGACTTTGTCTTTCTAGGCGCAAAGATTACTGCAGACGCTGACTGCAGCCCGGAAATCAGAATATGTTTACTTCTTGGGAGGACAGCAATGACAAATGTTGATAAAATAATTAAGAGCAGAGACATCACACTGACAACAAAGGTCCGCATAGTTCAAGCAATGGTATTCCCCGTAGTAACCTATGGCTGCAAGAGCTGGGCCATAAGGAAGGCTGAGCAAAGGAAGACAGATGCTTTTGAACTGTGGTGCTGGAGGAAAATTCAGAGAGTGCCTTGGACTGCAAGAAGATCAAACCAGTCCATCCTCCAGGAAATAAAGCCAGACTGCTCACTTGAGGGAATGATATTAAAGGCAAAACTGAAGTAGTTTGGCCACATAATGAGAAGACAGGATACCCTGGAGAAGATGCTGATTCTAGGGAAAGTGGAAGGCAAAAGGAAGAGGGGCCGACCAAGGGGAAGATGGATGGATGATATTCTGGATGTGACAGACTTGACCTTGGGGGAGCTCGGGGTGGTGACGGCCAACAGGAAGCTCTGGCGTGGGCTGGTCCATGAAGTCACGAAGAGTCGGAAGCAACTGATCAAATAAACAACAAAATTAAAGGCGATCCTTAAGTTTGAAATAATGTTGGTTTGTTCTATTACTTATGAGCCACCAATGATGGGGGTGGGTGTATGCCACTGGCTGTACTTCCCAAATGGTTAGTGCCCCAATTTTGTCAAACCCCTTGAATTACAGCTGAAAGTCCTGACTTCGCTCCCATCTGGGTGTGTTTCCTTTAGGGATGGACGAAAGGGACTTACCTTGTCCCGCAGCTTGCTTCGCGGTGGGGAGGAGGCGCTTTGGTTCTCCCCCAGAAGTTCAGGTGAGGGGGGGGAGGCGCCCCGCCTCACCCGGCCAAAATTCAGGCCGGGGGGGGAGGTGCCCCATCCCTCACCAGCGAAATTCAGGCCAGGGAGGAGTGCCCCGTCTCCCCGGCCGTGAAAAAAAAAAGTAAAAAAAACCCACACACCCGTGATAGGCTACGTAACGATTTGCTTAGCCTATCACGGCTAGATTTCCAAAGTCAGCCGTGATAGGCTACATAAATCATCACGTAGCCTATCACGGGTGACTTTGGGGGGAAAAAAGCGCGTACGCAAATGGCGGCGCCCCATGGGCGCCGCCATTTGCATTCCTTATTTTGGCATGTCTAGTCTACGTAAAGATTTACGTAGACTACAGTGAAAATAAGGGCAACGCAAATAGCCTTCCTTTATTTTTGCCGTAGTCTACGTAAATCTTTACGTAGACTACCCCGTCCAAATAAGGAACGCAAATGGCGGCGCCCATGGGGCGCCGCCATTTGTGTACACGCTTTTTTTTTCCAAAGTCACCCGTGATAGGCTACGTGATGATTTATGTAGCCTATCATGGCTGACTTTGGAAATCTAGCCATGATAGGCTACGTAAATCGTCATGTAGCCTATCACGGGTGTGTTTGTTTTTTTTACTGTACTTTTTTATTTTGTAATGGCGGCGGCAGCAGCCGGTCAGGAGACCGGCCGCCGCCCTCGCCGAAACGCCGCCGGGACCTGCCGCCGGGAGGGACATTCACCGAAGGTAAGTCCCATCCCGGGGGGGGGGGGCGGGGGGCCGGTGGAGAATTTCCCCAACACTTTCGGGGGTCCGAATGCATCGGCACTCGGCCTCCCGAAGATTCGTGGAGAAATTCTCCGCCATCCCTGGTTTCCTTTCAACTTCAATGTGGTGGTGTACAGAGGCCAACTGCCAAAACAGTTATCCTTATTCCAGTATTTCTGGCCCTGACTGTAATCATCTCTCCTTTCCATATTTTTTAAATGAACATAGCTTATCCTTGCTTGTTGCTGCTACGTTCCCTCCTCCCCCACCATTCCTGTGTTTGTTTATGTCACTTTTGGACTCTGGAAAAGGCTGTGTTTGTTGTTTAAGGTCACCCCTCACTTCTGCTTTCTCCATTCTATTTCCTTGTTGTTTTTGTCAGTCAACTCTGTCTGTTTTAGTTTTTTAAAAACCCAGTCTTATTTTGATTTTTAAAAGCAAACATTGACTTCTGGGCATATCCATCCCCCCACCTTTTAAGTCATATTCAAGCATTTAGTCTTTTCTTACTTTCTAAATTCTTAAAGAAAGGCATATTATAGCAGCCTATGTGTGTAGTGTAGGGATGTCGGAGAAATCTTCCACAGACCCCAATGAGGCTGGGTTCTATTGAATCCAGCCCCCCAAAGTCTGTGGTGGATCGGATCTCTTACCTCCACCTCCCCACAAAGTCCTCGGAATCGCCGCGGAGCCGGCCGGCAAGGTTTCCGGGGGGAGGGACAGATCGCCTCCCCCCCCCACGGATGCCAGAATGGCAGGTAAGTAATTTGTACATCCCTAGTGTAGTGTTTGGTTCCACCCTGCACCACCACCACCACCACCGTGCTGAAGTGAACCATCTGTGTCTTCTCTGTGTTGATCGTCCCAAAACAGAAATTAAAGAAGGTGGTTTTTTTATTATTGTTGTCGTTGTTTGCTTGCTCTTGGCTCTTATCTTATTGCCTCTGCTGTCATCCTGTATTTCTTGAAGTTAACCTGCCTTCCATAAAAGAACATGAAATATAAAACAATAAATTAAAGACACTCATTTGCTTTGGTAGTTCTGCTTTCCTTTAGCTCTTGTGTGTCTTTGTCCATGTGTGTGTACATGCTAGGTTGTTGTTCCACCAACACTATACGTCCAAATTTCAAGACAGTGTTGAAAAAGCACAAGACACATAGTATTTATATTAATTACCTTCTTAGTCCAATAACACTCCACTGTGTGGCAAAGCAATCCAGCACAATATGAGGCATCTTCGGGGTGTTGACAGGGCAGAGGTGGGCGAGGTGCTGCTGTCAGTAGCAGCACCGTTAGGCAAGTTGTCTGTCCCCTAGTCCAGATAGTGAATCCCGGTGCAGTAGGGCAGCAGAGTGCAGAGTCCAGCTGCAGTGCTCAGAGATCACTGTTCGAGGAGGCTGGCATGGGCAGGTGCAGTAGTCACCCTCTTGCCCAAGGCAGAGCAGCATCTTCTTCTGTAGTGGAAGAGGGGAGCCCACTGATGGACATTAGGTCAGAGGTGTCTGATGTCCTCAGCATGGTAGAGAGCAAAGAGGAGGAGATTCTCCAGGGTGTTTTGGAGGAGGAGCAGCAGGTAGAGGCTCCAGCACCCAACCCCTCTTCCATTGTTCCCCCCACTCGTGTGGTGCCCAGCCAGACTCAAGGCAGGCAATCTGCATCTCCTTTTCCCCAAAAACTTCAGGGCAGCATTGTGTGGGAGCACTTTGAGTTGGGAGTGGATCCCAGCACTGCCATGTACTGCCACTGCAAGGCATTTCTGAGCATGGGGAAAGCAGCCAGGGAACTACAGCACCATCAGCCTGCTCCTGTACTTAAGGAGGCAGCACCAAGCAGTCTTGCTCAGGGAAGAGGCCCCGACATCCCAGCAGGCCACCAGCAGGGGCGAACATAAGGCTGGTAGTGCTGCCTGAACTCCTGCAAGCTCTCTGTCTCTCACCCCCAAGAGGCTTAGGCAGGCCACCATGGAGGAGATGGGTTGGGGGAAGTATGGGTCCACCAGGTGGAGGTTTCCAGCATTCAAAAATCAGTGGCCCCTCTGGGCTAGGCACTGACCATGTTCATTCAAGATACATTCAAAATACCCATTTAGTGTGTGCTAGAAATAAACAAAAGCAGATTAAAAAATTACCTCTTCCGGCCTGCCTGCCAGGTAATGTGTGTATTCAGCCATAGAGAGGCTGAGCTGGTGATTCTTCTGAATGACTGTCAGTTTGCACTTCAGAGAAACCTGCAGCAGAGATTAGGGATAATGACCTCTGCCTCAACACACTTTCCCTTCTGAGTTTGGTCTGAGTTTCTGGGACTATCCAATTCAACCTGCACCTAGCACACAAGCCAGTGGGCCAAAGTGCCTGGAATTTGGTGGGTGGGATGCCCTTGAGGGATGCTGGGAGGGACACAGGTTTCGCACACATCCATGGAAACAGGGAGAAGTTACAGCTCTTTGCTTTGGGAGTTTTTGTGGAAAAGATTGAATTTCACCAGCACTGTGCACACAAGCCAGTGGGCCAAACTGCCTGTACTTTGGTGGGTGGGATGCCCTCGAGGGATGCTGGGAGGGGGCCAGGTTTCACACACATCCATGGAAAGAGGGAAAAGTTACAGCTCTTTGCTTTTGGAGTTTTCCTGGAAAAGCTCAAATTTCAGCTGTGCCTAGCACACAAGCCAGTGGGCCAAACTGCCTGGGCTGTGGGGGTTGCAATGCCCTCAAGGGGGGCTGGGAGAGGCCAAAGTGTCACGTGCTTGTGTGGAAACAAGGAGAAGTTACAGCTCTTTGCAAGTTTCTGTGGAAAACATCAGAATGTAACTCTGCCTAGCACAAAAACCACTGGGCCCAACTGTCTGAAATTGTGCAGGTAGCCTCCAGGGAGGTGGAGAGGCCCCCAAATTCTATGCCTGCATCATGAAAACTAAAAAAAAGTAATGACTGTGTTTTCCCATACAAGTCAATGGGAAAATGCCAGAAACAGGTGATCTGGATATCTGAATCTTGCTTCAGATTCGGATCTGAGTCAAAGTGGAGGGGGTCTGAGTTAATCCACAGCAGATAGGGGTCACTTCAGAGGATCCAAAGCAGCATACGAAGTGGATTGGGGGGGTCTGTGTACAGCTGTATTAGATATTACTTCAGGGTGGGGGTGGAAGGAGGAACATGGCCAGAAGTCAATGTTCATTTTTAAAAATCCAAATAATACTGGATTTTAAAAAGCTAGAAAATACAGAGTTGGACGATGAAAAGGACATGAATGGAATGGAATGGAATGAATGGAACCAGAAGCTGTGAGGGTCTAATTAACAGGTAACTTTATGGAGTCCCGAGGTGGGTGCCTCGTAAAATGGTGGAAAGGCGGTGGAGGGAAGCGTAGCAATGAATGAAGAAAAGCTATGTTTGTAAAAATATTGAAAAGAGATGAATACACGCAACAAAACAGTCAGAGGACGACAGAAATAGAAGGAAGCTTCAAAGGGGGCCCAAGCAGAAAACAAACACTCCCAAAGGGGCAGCTTATGCCCAGAGCAAAGGACCGATCCCAGGACAAACGTAGCTGTTTTGCTTTTAGAAATCTAGGAAAGCCTGGCTGATAGCAGTCGAGGACAAAGGAATAGAAGGAGGAGGAATTACAAGGACTGCACACACGTGCACGCACCAGATCAGCAAACCATACGCCAGCTGTCTCCCAAGACACAGCTTGTGCAATAAACAAATGCAGGTGTTCACTGAACTATATATACCCCCCTCCTCCACCATTCTCTCTGATTGGAGACTGCTGGTGTCAGTTCTGCCCAAGAATTCCCATTTGCCAAAGCACACCCCCTTCTCCTCCTCTGCTTGCCTATCCTCCCGCCTCCTCCTGCCTCCAGCCTCCACTCGCCTTTTATTTATTTATTTATTTTATTTATTTATTTATTACATTTATATCCCGCCTTTTTTCCTCCAAGGAACTCAAGGTGGCGTACATAATCCTCCTCCTCCTCCATTTTATCCTCACAACAACAACCCTGTGAGGTAGGTTGGGCTGAGAGTATGTGACTGGCCCAAAGTCACCCAGTGAGCTTCCATGGCTGAGTGGGGACTAGAACCCGGATCTCCCGACTCCCAGTCCAGCACTCTAGCCACTACACCATGCTGGCTCCCTCCCTCCTCCTCCTCCTCCTGTCCCTCCACATGAGCATTGAGAAGGTGATACATTTTGGAGACAGCCTGCTCAGGCATTCAAAAGAGTTCCGAATATATGAGGCAGAGGAGGCATTTCATGGGGGGAGGTGCCTCGCAGAGCCTTGGTTCTGCTCTGATCCACTTCGTATCATGAGGAGGGTCCTCTGAATCAGCCTGCTTCACTTCATTATTTGGGCTTCATAATGAGGTGGTGCACAGCCCTACTTTTATCACATAAAATGGCAGTCAGTGCGAAATAAGGCAGGAAACAATAGGCTTATTCAGCCAGAGCCAGTGTGATGTGGTGGTTACAGTGTTGGACTGGGGAGCTATGTAGCTCACTGAGTAACTTTGGGCCTGTCACTGATTCTCGGCCTACACTACCTCACAGGGTTGTTGTAAGAATATAATAGCGATTGTCTTGGGTTCCATGGGGGATCAACCATCATTTGTTTCTTTTTCCCAGCAACCCTTAGGAGGGTCACACAGATGCAACTGAAAACCATTTCAATAACTGGTAGAACTTAAAATGAATGTCTTCAACCTGCTTTCACTTTCCATATTAAAACCATAACCAAATGGTAGGGATGTGCAAAACACTTACCCCGTTCTGGCCGGCAGTCCGCAGTGGGGGGGGGAGGTGATCTGTCCCTCCCCCCCCGGAATCCTCCCCGGCCGCATCCTGACTTCTGGCTGCTGCCAAGCTGCGGCCGCAAATGGCAGCCGCTACGCCGCCACCATTTGCGTCCCTGCCAAGCCATGATAGGCTATGTAAGTATCTATGTAGCCTATCACGGCAAAAGGCAGGGACGCAAATGGCGGCCACTACGCCATTTGCATCCCTGTCTTTTGCCGTGATAGGCTACATAGATACTTAGGTAACCTATTACGGCAAAGAGCAGGGGCGCAAATGGTGCAGTGGCCGCCATTTGCGTCCCTGCTCTTTGCCGTAATAGGCTATGTAAGTAGCCTATTACAGCTACTTACTGCCAGGTAGGTAGGTCCGTTCTGGCACCGCCAGGTAGGTCCGTTCCGGGGGGGGATTTGGGGGAGGTAGCCCATTCCGCCACAGACTCCGGGGGGCCAGATTTTAGAATCCGGCCTCACTGGAGTTCGTGGTGGAATTCTCCAACATCCCTACCAAAGGGAGACTGCATTGCTTGAACATCAGCCACCCTTTTTCCTCCTTGCCTCCCACATTTACTTTATTTACAATCTTGCCTGATGAAGAGTTCTGAAGAACTTGTAAGCTACTTTGTAACCTCTGAGTTGGCCAAGTAAAAGGTTTATGCTAATATGGATTTTAGCATTTTTCTTCTGGACTTTTTCTTTGATTCAACCTTCACTTTCAATTTGGATCACATTAACTAAGGTTGGGTGAGAATTTCATTTCATTTTAGTTTTGTTAGGTTTTCCATATTCAGGTAAACAAGACTTTCAGAAAGTCGTTTACAGTGCCCTGTAGTTGAGACATACAAGTAATGGTACTTCAAAGTCATCATTCAAATCAGATTGCTACTCTTCTTTTAAATCTTAAGAGAATGTTGTCTAGCAGTTCACCAAAGTGGCTATAAGTCTTTGCTGTCATTCTAAATTTGGTGGGGAGGGGCTGAAAATGTTAAGAATAGATGTGCTCAGTCATCAAACATAGAACCTGTCATGTAAAATAGATATTCAATAGTCTTGTGGAGGTCTTTGCAAAAAAAATGTGGTCCAAAAAGTTCATAAATAATTTGATTTCATTTCATTTTTGTTTTAATAGGTTTTCCATAGTCAGGACAAAAAGAATTTGAGATGTTTTAAAAAATGGGGAAAACAAACATGGGAAAAACTGAAACTTTACAGATTCCCTCATCCAGGCTCACAGCTTTGAGTGTTTAGTCCTTAAGGGAGCAATCCTATGGCCGCTAGTCAGTGGCTAGATGGCCATAGGATATCTGGTATTCTGGGAACTGACGTCGGAGCCCATGCTCTGAGGCTGGTTCCCGGAGAACCAACCTTCCCCCCTCCCATGCTGCCTCGTAGGCAGCACGGAACAGGTCCGTGCTCCAAAGAGGAGCATGGAGCAGCCAAAATGGGGC
Source organism: Heloderma suspectum (assembly GCF_057233095.1). Taxonomy (NCBI): domain Eukaryota; kingdom Metazoa; phylum Chordata; class Lepidosauria; order Squamata; family Helodermatidae; genus Heloderma; species Heloderma suspectum. The sequence continues at coordinate 180,816,957 of NC_139461.1, forward strand.
TTTCTGGGGCAGGGGAGGCGGAAATGCTGGTACGATACATCCTATGTGTCATCCGGGAGCCTCCTCCCCCACTCCACCTTCCCGCATCTATACGGCCAAAATCAGCTGTCTAGTCGCAAATTCAGGGCAGGAGAAGCACTGAAGAAATAATCCCCTCAGTGCTTCTCCTGCCCTGTATTGTATAGGCAGTCACCTCTGAGTTCAGAGGTGGCCACCTATCTCCGTAGGATTGTGCCCTACAAGTCTGTGTTTTAATTTCAACCATGTTTATGGGGCTGGATTAGGATTGCCACCTCCTTTCTGTCCAGGCTCCCCATCTTTAACAGCTATGTAGCAAGCAAGTACATCTGGGTCCTCTCCATGCTAGGAAGAGCTGTATCTATTGAATTTGACTTATGGAGAATTTCACTTCAGTTAATTTTTGATATGAATTTACCAAAATCCACAAAGGTCTTTATATTTGGGAGAGAAAGAAGTTGAGATTTTGAGAAGTTGAATGTGGGAAAACACAATACTGACAGATTCGCACATCTCTAATGTTAACTATTTTTGTTAAATTTCCCCATGCTTTATAATATTTATTTATTTATTTATTTATGTACAATATTTATATAAGGTTCCACATCAAGATATTTTGGAGTGGTGAACAGCAAAGATTAAAAAAAAATTAAACACCATGTTAAAACAATTAGAATATTTTTAAAAGAAACAAGTTCTGATAAGACTGAATTTAATAAACCAGAATATTTTAGTCAACCATTGGCTGATCACTCCAAGAAGGCTTCCCAAAATGACGATGTCTTCAGGAGAAACCAGAAGCAATACAACGTTGGTGCCTGCCTCACCTCCAAAGGCAGGGAGTTCCACAGGAAGGGGGCTACCACACTGAAGGCTGTTTTCATGGTGGACTCCAATGGGTCCATGTGGAACCACCAGGAATATATTTCTCATATTGCCTTATCTTGCTAGATACTGGCCTTTAAAGAAGAAATTCAAGGGGAAGGGATAATCTCCAGTGGATAGCTTAATGTTATTGTACTGTTCTGATGATTGACAGACCCTAAAAAATTGCTTTGCTAATATTTCACATTAGCACTTTCCATTAATGCACTGTAAACGATTAGCTGCATTTCATAAGTGTTATCTTTTTCTATGGATAAAAGCTTTTTAATAAACGATCAATATGTGAGTGAGCATCACACAAAGAGCTACCAAAGTCATCATTTCCAGCTGTAGCCATTTTTAAAATTGGGTTTTCATGCATGCCAATGTCAGCAGTTACAACTTACAAGAAAGTGCGCACGAGTAAACAGGATATTCAGAAAGCAGTTTACAATGCCCCTTAGTTGAGGCATACAAGTAATGGTACTTTGAAGTCATCACTCAAGTCAGGTTGCTATTGTTGTTTTAAATCTTAAGAGAATGTTGTCTAGCAGTTCACCAAAGCAACTGTTAGTCTTTGCTGTCATTCGAAATTTGGTGGGGAGGGCTGAACATGTTAAAAATAGATGTGCTCAGGCATCAAACATAGAAACTGTCTTGTAAAATAGATATTCAATAATCTTGAATTAGGTGTTTGCAACAAGATATGTGATCCAAAAAAGTTCATAAAGATGATGAGTACAGTCATGGATTCAAAGACTCTAATCTAAGAGATAATACCCCCACACAAACTAAGTGCAGCAGGGGGAGATTGTTGTGGGGGAAGAGGCCGCACCAGCTGAACCACACTGAGCTTAGCAGCTGCCACAGCTTGGCGCTTGGTAGGGATGTTGGAGAATTCCGTCACGGACTCCAGTGAGGCCAGATTCTTTAGAATCTGGCCCCCCGGAGTCTGTGGCAGAATGGGGCAATCCCCACCACCACCCCGCAGAATTCCCCCAGGACGGAGCCTACCTGGCTGCAGCAGTGTCTCCAGGTGATCTGGCTGCTGCCGGACTGTGGCCGCAAATGGCGGCCGCTATGCCGGCCGCCATTTGCGTCCCTGCCAAGCCATGATAGGCTACGTAAGTATCTATGTAGCCCATCACAGCTAACGCGGGGACACCATTTCCATCCCTGTCTTTTGCCTTGAATGGCTACGTAAATATATACGTAGCCTATCATGGCTACGGCAGGGACGCAAATGGTGGCCGGCATAGCGGAGGTCCGGCTGCGGGTAGGAATGTCGGAGAATTTCTCCACGAATCTCCGGGAGGCCAAATGCCAACGCATTCGGCCCCCCGAAATTGGTGGAGAAACGGTCCACCACTCCCCCGCCACCCCCGGGATGGGACTTACCTTGTGTGAATGTCCCTGGCGGTGGCGGCTCCCGGCGGCGGTGCGGCGGCGGTGCAGTGGTGGCGGCTGCGGCAGCCAGTCTTCCGACCGGCTGCCGCCGCCGCCATTTCCAAGTAAAACAACAACAACAACAAACGTGATAGGCTACGTAAAGATTTACGTAGCCTATCACGGCTAGATTTTCAAAAAACACAGTTATAGGCTACGTAAATGTTTACGTAGCATATCACGGCTGACTTGGGGGGGGGGAAGCGCGTATGCAAATGGCGGCGCCCATGGGTGCCACCATTTGCATTCCTTATTTGGGCGCGTGTAGTTTACATAAACATTTACGTAGACTATGGCGAAAATAAGGGCACCGCCATTTGCGTATGCGTTTTTTTTTTCAAAGTCAGCTGTGATAGGCTACGTAAACATTTACGTAGCCTATCACGGCTGACTGCAGGGACGCAAACAGCGGAGGCTATGGCCGCCGCTATTTGCGTCCCGGCAGGAGAAGAGGTTTCACGGCTGGAGGGACGGAGCACCTCCCCCCCACTGCGAAGCAAGCTGTGGGATCAGGTAAGGGACTTTCGTCCATCCCTAGCTGCGGGCGGCCCCAGCTGGCAGCTCTGTGGAGTTGCCGTGGAGCAGAGCCGGCCAGGGAGGATTCCAGGGGGGGGAGATGGAGTGCCTCCCCCCCCCAAGGATGGCCCCAGTGGAACAAGGTAAGTGTTTCGTACACCCCTAGTGCTAGGGAAGGCAGCCAAATTTCATGATGGCTAGAACCATGGCAATCACGAGATTTGGTAAAGAAAATCATGTGAGATGCAGAGATTGCATCTTGCAAGTAAAGACTGGGCCATAGCAACGGTGCAAGATATATATCCCACCTCCTAAGGCAGGAGGATGTGCACCGCTGTTCCCCGCATTGCCACGCCACCACTACCCCGTCCCTCCGTCCCCCGCCTTGCCACCAGTCTCCCAGAGTGACAAAGCAGGTAGGCAGGCTCTCTGGAGGGCAATCCAGACTGAATGCCTCACTCTGAGAGTTCCTTCCTCAAAGCACGGCATAGAAATTCCCACAGTGCATCACTGCAGGGGAAGTACTCAGAATGAGAAATCAAGTGGCAACTGCTTTGGAGAAACCACCCGCCTGATCTCTCCCTCTAAGGACCCCCTTAGAGGGAGAGATTGGTAGGGCAGCTGCTTTGGGGAGCCTGCTGGCTGCTCTCCCACTTTGGTATTTGCCACAGTGGAAGATGGGGGTCGATTTAGCAGCAGTGCCCATGGGGGACCCTCCCAGCTGGGGTGTATGATCCCCTGCCCGTCCTGAACTGCCAACTGAAGAGGGGATTCACCCTGCCTCATGGGAGAGCCAGACCTGTTTGGGCAAGGCCAGTGGTGTCTGCCTCTTCATTCTCAGATGCAAAATGTGTACACAAAGAAAGAGGGGTGTTTGTAATTTATTGAGCTGAAATCCCAATTTAGGTAAATACAGTGGTGGCTGGTGATTCCAGTTCTGGAAGGGCAATGATTCTATGCAGGATCTTAGTAACCACCAGCCAAAATGCTAACAGTGTATCCAAGGTGCTGAACACATTTTGGGGATAGGGTTCAGCACCTTGGATAGCACCATTAGGATTTTGGCTGATGGTAACAACAACCCTGAGAATGGAATCACAGCCCCTCCGGAATTGGAGTCACCAGCCACCACAGGGTACATGTGAAAACAGATGACATTCTCTTCTTTCCCTGTCTCCACCATTCCATGCTTGACAACTACTTCGACATTCCTGGAGAGCAAAGAAAGACACATCAAAAAACCCTAGTTTGACAACCCTGATTAAAAATAAGAACAAGGGCATGTGCAGTTTTGCATTTTAAACTCACTTAAGATCATAGTAGTATCATGCTTGCAGAAATAAAATATTTGCTTCTGCTGTCCTGATGTTAAACACATTAGTGATAGAAAAGGATAATGTATTTTTCAAGGAAAATAAAGTGAGCATCTGTATCCATATACATTGTCAGCCATCCACAGCTATCAAATCATTTTGTCAGCTATCAAATCGTTTTGAAAATGACAAGAAAGACAGGTCACTGCAGCAAGTGGTGCCAGCCTCAGGGGGTCCCTCCCAGCATGCCCAGCTCAGGTGTTGATGGCGGTCCTGTTTGCTGCTGCCTCCCTTACCTGCTGTTCTCTGGGTGGTCATTTGAGAGCCAAACTACACATTCCAGTAATCGTGGAGTATGTAACTCAATGTTATATTTTTATCGACTCTAGTGTAAGCATGTGTGGTCCCAATTCACACTGGGACCACCACTCTGGGAGAGAGGGATTAAACCTCCCCTACCCACCATTTCCCTCTAACCCCCGTCCCTGCAGGGGGATTAGCAAAAGAAAAAAGCTTCCATTGGCATCTGCAAGGGTTCCCCTTATGACCTGGACCCTCCCTGAGCAACTCCCTAAGGATCTCTTGCCTCCTTAAGAGTTCCACCTTCCTTCTTTTCAACTTCTTCTTTCCAGTAATGCGGGATTCAGACTGTATACGTGGGGTGATTTGCACTCTAAACACAGGGTTTAACCACAACAGTTTACTGGTAAATTTAAAGCTAGCAAATCAAAACTAAAGGTATTTTTACAATAGAGATGAGTGATACAAAAGGCATTAAGAGAAAATAAAAGGTGCAAAGCACAAGTTCCTTTACCCTAGCTGTACTTAGACTTCTCCAGGCTGCTTCTTCCTGCTCCCTCTTCAGGCTCTGGTCTCCCCAGCTCTGCTCTTACAGGCTCTCTCACTCTCTTTATATACCCTCCTCCCTCAAAACCAAAAGTACTGTTTCAGATCTGAAGCAATGAAATTTAACTGGGGAAATGAAAATGAAAACTGGGAAATGAAACTACTCCTCTCAAGGATACATCCTCCCAACAATAACACCAACAACCCAGGCCTTTAAGCCTGCCCATTTTTCCCTTTGCTTCTGTAGGTCTTGAACCTTCACAGCATCAATGGGAGCTTCTTCTTTTTCCTTTTGTTAATTTCAGGAAGCAAATATTGGCTGTAGGTATAATCCTCCTCTACTGGGGCACAGTAGCCCTGATCCAAATTGGGTCCATGCATGCTTACAATAAAGTCAATGAAAGGAGAACCCTGAGCGACACACTATATGATTAGCGTAACGTGTGGGTTGCCTCTGAAAGTAGGGTGGCCAGGTGTCCTCGTTTACAGAGTACAGTGTAACACTATTTTGAAGAGCTGGCAGAGGACACTCCTGTGTTTGAAGGTCTGCCCTTTTTGATGGGCTGTCCAGTCCAAATATGGTTTAACATCAAGGAACCACAAGAAGGTAAAGCAAAAGGGGCCTTGAAGTTGCCCATCAATAGTTAGCACCCGAAGGGCCAACTGAGGGCCACATGGGTCACCTGGTTCCAGTCTTCCCCCATGCGGTGAGATGTATTCCAATTTATATTATAGTTATTATTTCTAAATGTGTGTCTATACACATAAATGTCCATATGTAACTGGTATGCAAATTGGTACCCACCGCCCTTCAACCTGACCCGCCTCACAGGTTTGTTATTGGGACAGAAGGGAGGAATCTATGTACAGTATGCCATCCTGAGCTCCTTGGTGGATGGACAGGATAATGTTTTTATTATAATTATAATTTATCCTGCCCATCCCCCAAGAAACTCAGGATGGTGTTCATCAGCATCATTATAAATAAATATGTATGAATCACCTTACAGATAAGGCTCAGCATTGTGTGCTTCCACCTCCTGGGAAAATGTCCAAAATGTGTATTGGAGAATGGGAAAGGAAGGGTGAGTCAAGCTTCCTCCTCTCTATACATAAATTTAGACTGTTTATGCTGAATTATTTCTCTGCTACTTTCCTCTGCAGTCTGCCAACAGTGGGGGGGAGGCCTTGTTTTTCTACTGCTCTACAGGCATAATACAAATCAAAAAGAGGAAAGACAAGAAGCATACAGGGAAAAATAATAGCATTACTTGAAGTCCAGAGGGAATATTTCCATAAGAGCGTCCTTTATACCTTTAATTTTCACATACTGATCTAATTATCCAGCCACTAGATTCCAAGTGTCATCTAAAGAAACCAATTACTGCTTATCATTCCGAATACCAGAAAGTGACTTAAACAATATTTAAATTAAAAAATACCACCATTGCTGGATTGCTTGATAATAATAATTTTAAAAGGTGCAGTAATGTAATTACGGCTAAGTAAGGTTTGATTCTCCAGACGGCTCATGAGAATTTCACTTCACAATAATTCAGGAAATGTACACAGAAAGCCCCAGTCTGTAGCACATTAAAGGATGCTAAGGGAAAAATACTTGATACTTGCTGTTTATGACTGATAAAAATAACAGCTGTCTTAAATGCTCTTAACACATCCACAAGTCCTCCAGGAAATGTTGCAAACTTTCAACACTTCCATCATTTTAATGGTCAATTACCAAAGAGGATGCAAGTTTTTAATGTGTGGTACTTTTACAGAATGCAGTCAGAGCAACTTTGACACAAAGTTTTCTCCCATTTATTTCTCGAACAGGTTTGGATTTTGCAAGGCATTCTGCATTATTCTAAGGCTGAATCTACATATAGTATTTCTACCATTATCATACTGCAGTGATAACTATTGGTGCCCACTGGTGTCATGTGCACCAATAGTTACCATTGCAGTATGATAACAGTAAAACTGCTGTGTGTAGATTCAGCCTAAGACAGCCTTCTTCGACATGGCGCCCTCCAGAGGTTTTAGACTTCAACTCCCATCAGCTCCAGCCAGCATGGCTAATGATCAGGAATTCTGAGAGTGGTCCAAAACATCTGGAGGACACCAGGTTGGAAAGGCTGTTCGAAGACATTGCCATTGGGCAAGAAGAACAGGATGTCTTACAGCCAGGAGAAGTGCTAATTAACATAACAAGGGTTTATATGCTGAGATGCTCAGAGTTCTTACACGTGTTTTCCAGGTGGCCACACATTTAGGCAGCTTATAGTACCAAATCTGCTCAGCTTCTGCAGAAGAACTGCATCATACACCTTTAGATCATTGCATGGACCAAGAGAATGTGCTCCATACTCTCCTGTGTGATAGGAAGTTCTGTGAGCACCCTTTTAGGGAGCCAGTTTCCTTGCAAGGAGAAACTAAGCCTTATACTGTTGCTTTTTATATTTCTTTAACTGAAAATATGCATGTTATATATGGAGTAACAGGCAACCACCCAAACAGATAGTGCTAGTCCTCTTACAGCAACGTTCCCCAACCAGTTGCTTTTCTGATGTTTTTGGAGTTCAAACCCCACCCACTCCACTCAGTATCAGGAATTCTCCAGCTGGTCAGGAATTGTCCTGTCCAGCTTCGTTTCCAAAGTGCATACAGGCAAGGACCTGGCAAGTCAGGTCAGGGCAAGGCTAGGGGTGGATGAAAGTCCCTTACCTGTCATCGAAGGACGTTCACGGTGGGGGGGAGGCGCTTCGCTGCTCCCCCCGCGAAGTTCAGGCCAGGGGGGGAGGCTTCCCACCTCGCCCTGGCCGAAATTCAGGCCGAGGAGGAGGCTTCCCGCCTCGCCCGGCCAAAATTCAGGCTGGGGAGGAGGCGTCCCACCTCGCCCGGCCAAAATTCAGGCCGGGGAGGAGGCTTCCCACCTTGCCCGGCCGCGAACGCGAAAGTTTAAAAAAAAAAAAGCCCCCTGATAGGCTACGTGACGATTCACATAGCCTATCATGGCTAGATCTGCAAAGTCAGCTGTGATAGGCTACATCAATCATCATGTAGCCTATCACGGGTGACTTTAAAAAAAAAAAGCGCGTATGCTAATGGCGGCCCCCATAGGGAGCCACCATTCGCGTTCCTTATTTAGTCACTGTAATCTACGTAAATCTTTACGTAGACTACAGCAACCAAATAAGGAATGGGAATGGCGGCTCCCTATGGGGGCCGCCATTATCCGTACGCTTTTTTTTTTTTAAGTCACCCGTGATAGGCTACGTGACGATTGACGTAGCCTATCACGGCTGACTTTGCAAATCTAGCCGTGATAGGCTACGTGAATCGTCACGTAGCCTATCAGGGGGCTTTTTTTTTTCTTTCTTTTATTGCAATGGCGGTGGCGGCAGCCGGTCAAAAGACCGGCTGCCGCTCCCGCCCCGCTCGAACACCCGCCGAACCGCCGGCCGGACCCGCCGCCGGGAGGGACATTCGGCGAAGGTAAGTCCCATCCCGGGGGGGGGGGTGCAGGGGGCGGGGGGGTTCGGAGGATTTCTCCCCGAAACTTGTTCGGGGGGCCGAACACGTTGGCGCTCGGCCCCCCGAAGTTTCGGGGAGAAATTCTCCGCCATAAGGCCAGTCTGGCATAACGGTGCTGAAGGTCAGGCAAGTTAGACCAGGTTGGGTCTTCCAGACCTTGGCTAGCTCCCCGTAGGGATGTACGGACTATGTAAAATCCTCTCCGTCTGTGTTTCGAAGATTGTCAGGTGCCTTTTGTTCCATCTAGGGATGGCAGATAATTCCACCACGGATTTCAGTGAGGCCAAATGCACTGGCATTCGGCCCCCCGAAATCCATGGTGGAACGGCCTGCCACCCCCCGCCACCCTGGGGATTCCCCCCAGGATGAGGCTTACATGGGGCTGATGTTCCGGACTGCAGCAGCTCCAGCGGCGGCTCCGGGAGCGGCTGGTCTTTTAACCGGCTGCCACAGCTGCCATTTGCATCCTGGTCTTTGCCGTGATAGACTATGTAAGTATTTACGTAGCCTATCACGGCAAGCCATTCCAAAAAAAAAAAAAGGCGTACACAAATGGCGGCAGCTACGGCAGCTGCCATTTGCATTCCCTATTTTTTGCCGTTCTAGCCTACGTAAATAAAAAAAAAAAGTGATAGGCTACATAACGATTAACGTAGCCTATCACGGCTAGATTTCCAAAGTCAGCCGTGATAGGCTACGTTAATCGTTATGTAGCCTATCACGGGTGACTTTGGGGGGGGGAAGCACGTATGCTTTTTTTTTTTCAAAGTCACCCGTGATAGGCTACGTAACGATTAACGTAGCCTATCACGACTGACTTTGGAAATCTAGCCATGATAGGCTACGTTAATCGTTATGTAGCCTATCACAGGGTTTTGTTTGTTTGTTTGTTTTTTACACTTTGTTTTGCGGCCAGGGAGACGGGGCGCTTCTCCCCGGCCTGAATTTCGGCCGGGCGAGGCAGGAAGCCTCCCCCCCCGGCCTGAATTTTGGCCGGGCGAGGCGGGACGGCTCCCCCCCCTCGCCTGAACTTTGAGGGGTGAAGCGAAGCACCTCCCCCCCACCGCGAAGCACCCCTGCGAAAAGGTAAGTGACTTTCATACATCCCTACATAACATTTAGTGTATTTCCCCCCATTCCATTTAATATTTCCTCAGCCACAACTTATGTATTTTCCTATGAATTTATATGCGTACATTTTGGGAAAGTAAAAAAATCATCCAAAAGTCCACAGACTCCACACAGGCTGTGGGTGTCGCTCCGCAGCAAATTCCGCAGGTCATATTCTTAGAAATCTGACCTCATTTTAGTCCATCTTGAATTTCTCCAGCATCCCTAGCTCCCAGTTAGCTGAGATTCAAGCAAGGAGAACTGTTCACTCAGCAACAGTCAAAGGCTTTCTGAAGCCTAATAAAGGCCAGCAGCTCAAGACCTGCAGTTACGGTTGTTGGAGAATCCCACCATGGACTCCAGTGAGGAGAGATTCTTTAAAATCTGCCCCCCCACCAGAGTTCGTGGCGGAATGGACTACCCCCCCCCCAAATCCCTGGAACAGACCTACCTGGCAGTGGCTCCAGCGGCAGAGGCTCCAGCAGAGGCTCCAGGTCATCTTCCGGGCTGCTGCAGCTGCAAATGGCGGCCATCGTAGCGGCTGCCATTTGTGTCCCCGCTTTAGCCGTGATAGGCTACGCAAATATTTACGTAGCCTATCACGGATAAAGCAGGGACCCAAATGGCATAGGGGACGCCATTTGCATCCCTGCTTTAGCCTTGATATGCTACATAAATATATACGTAGCCTATCACGGCCTAGCGTAGGGACGCAAATGGCGTCCCCTAAGCAGGACACCATTTGCATCCGCAGCCGCCCAGCAGAGGATGGAGGCCCCGCTGCAGATCGGCCCAGCTGTAATGGGGCTGTAATGGGGGAGTGTCTTCTGCACCAGAGGAGTCGGGCAGAGGCACATCCTCTGGTCTGGGAGGCCCTGGCCTAGTGGGGACTGGATTAATGGATGAAGTCTGCTCTGCCTCTGAGTCATCTTCAGAGCCAGAGGACAGGTCAAGGCTGGGGAACATGACAGTAATCCTGGAAGTTGTCTTTCAAAATCAAAACATCTGGAGGATACCAGGTTGATAAAGGTTGCTTTAAAGCATTAGTTCTCCCAGGGCAGCAACATACCAGTGGAGAACCCAAGGCACTTTCTTGACAAAGCTGCAAAATGGTGTGACTCCAAGGTGATCTTGCATCCAAATAACCCCGCCAACTTTCAGACTATCCCCTCCTATTCCAGCTTCCACAGAAGTCTCAGATTCACATGATACATCCAAATAGATTTGTGATCATGCAACCAAAGTATCCCTTCATGGTTTCGATTATCATGTGAGAACCAGAGTCATGCAGTTCAGACCAAGGAATTATTGCATTTGTCTTCCCCTCATATTGTGATTATTCTTACACTGAGACAATGTCCCAGGCTGCAGAAGCTTTGCAAACGGTCCCAGGCTGTTGCAAACAAGAAAAAAAATGGACTTTCGGAGCTTTAAAAAAAATTATCTTGCTTGCTCTATGTTGCTGCAAGGAAGAAGATAATTTTTCTAAAACTCTAAAAGCCCCATTTGTTCTTGCTCTGCAGAGCTTCTGCAGCCTGGGAGCCCTTCCTGAATGTCTGTACGAGAGGGCATGGTCATGTGGTCTCCTGGGACTTCAGAAAGAGCTGCTCGGCTGGAGCATCTTCTCTCTAAAAAGAACTGGGCAGCTGCAAGTGCGGAGGTGGGGGGTTAAAGTAAACAAAAATGGAAAGGAGATCCTTAGCCACCACCTACACTTAAAATGGTCAGAGGAAATCCTGCCCTCTTCCCCAAGAAAAAAGTTACTTGAAATTCTCACCTCCCCAGCCTCTTTTGCCAGAATTTTTATTTGGCCCTCACCCCTCCACGAAATGCCAAAAATGGAAGAACTGAATTTTTCAGCACAGCACTAATTAGACGGTTGAAGAAGGAAGGATTAAGGGCCTGCAGAAAGAGCTGGAAGGAGAGTTGGGGCGCTGGCCTGTGATATATTTTTTTCTAAGCTACCGCTGAAAGAGAGAGAATTACCTGTGCAGCCATGGCTAGGTTCTGCTGTACAGCTGAGCAAGGAGACGGCACTGAAGGAATGAGAAGAATGGTAGCTGCTGGAGGCAGGTTTTGGAGTTCCTTGCTGAGTAGGACAAGCATAAGTCAAGGTCTGTGTCTGACTCTGTACAGGGTGGCTTTTAGAGAGGAAAAATGGTTTTCCTGTTTTCCTTTAAACTATAAGTATGCTTGTCACCCCTGAGCCCACAAACACCCAAACAAGAATACCATATGGTGTCAAGTGATACCCTGTTTCCTCTAGGGATGTGAGAACTCACCCCCGTCTGGGTTCTTTGGACTCCTGCCTAGCCCCTGCTCCTGCTTGCCGGTCACTGGATCGTGCTTGAGCCCCTCTCACACTCGTCGAGCAGCCTGCACTCACCCCAGCAGCCTTGTGGAGCTCCGCAGTTGCCATTTCTAAAAAAAAAAAATGGCAATCAGAAAAATGTGCATGTTTTTGCATGCGTGAAAATGTACATTTTTGGAAATGCGCATATTCTCATGTGTGAAATACATATTTTTGTGAAGGCACCCATTAGTCTGTGTACAAAAATGTGAATTTTTCATAAAATACGCATTTTCACACATATGCAAATAGGCACATTCGAAAAGTGTGCTTTTTCGTACACGCAAATATGTGCAGACGCAAAATGTACATTTTCGCGTGTGTGGAAATTTGCACATTTTTGCGATTGCCACTTTATTTCTCAGAAAATGGCGACCGTGAAACTCGATAAGGCTGTCGGGGGTGAGTGCAGGCCATTCACCGAGTGCAGGTAGAGGGTGAGCAGGGACAGGGCCTCGGCGAGCAGAGCTCGGGGGTGCAGGCAGGAGCAGGTCCACCAGATTCCCAAACTGAATCAGGTGCCTGTGCTACTCCTAGTTTCCTCTGCGAGTTAACAGCAGCCAGAACTGAAACTCTGCAGCCACTATTGATGGCAGTGCAAAATGGGCCAGTTTACACAACCCAGTGCCAGCTCCAGGCTTTTGAGTGCTCTTGGGCAAGACACCCTCAATGGGCCCCCTCCCTGAGTCTACATTCTCACTGCTACTGTCACCAGTTGCTATTGCTTCTCATTCTCTTCCTCATCATTGCACCCACTTGCTTGCTTGACAGGCAGAGAGCCAGTGTGCAAGCGGAAGTAGCATCTACTGCCCCTCCTTCTCACCACCACCATTGCCTGAGCAGGTGAACAAGTAGGTTGCAATTATGAAGAGGAGCAACTCACAGGGGCTCTTGTCAATGGGCCCCTGTTGGGGTGTGGGCCCTTGACAGGTGCCCAACTATGCCTACCCTTAATGCTGGCCCTGCTGTCACCAGCTGAGTTATGCTTAACAGGCAATCTTGGCAAAACCGGAGAAGGTGGGAGCAGAAGGTTCAGCTGTACTTAACAGTCACCAAAACAAATCACTCAGCCTGAAGGTATTATAATTGCCCATATGCTTCATTTCATTGGGGATAGGGCATTGGGACAGAAATTTATAACATTATGAGCTTGCAAAAAACCCTGCAGAATCTTAAAAGCATTCAAGGATAAGGTGGCCACTCGCACATCATCAAAAAAAGAGGACAGGCATCACAAAAAAGAGGGCAGAGAGGATACAGGTTTGCATAATATTTGCAGATGCTTATTTATATGTATAAATGCACATTTTGAAAGAATTACTATAATTTAAATAAACATACAGACTGCTGTCCAGGTGGCAGTTAGTGATGGGCTATGTCAAGTCCTCTTACTTCTCCCTTGTTTTATATTGATTGATTGATTGATTGATTGCCAGACTTGAACTTGACAGGTCATCAAACAGAAGATGTCTTCAAATAGTCGACTGTCCTCTTTAAAGTAAGACACATGGCCATCCTATCAAGAATTATTTTGAACCTAGAGGGGAAAAAATATATTGAGAGATACCAGTTTTGGCAGCACCAATTTGATGAGGCAGCAGGAATCAATAGATAACTTGGTTACTGAACTAAGGCAGATTCATAAATGAATTTTTTGCTGTACCGTAGCTAAGAACTACTGACTGCTGTGAGAAACTGACACTGATACAGGGTGCAAGCAAGGAGCAAAGTATGCTTTGTGTTTGTTTGATGCTTTTTTGTTTGTTTGTTTTTTAGTGTGGGGTGTCTGATGGGGCATTTGTGCAGCTGGAAAATCTGCTTTAAAAAAAACTCTGGTTCATAGCTCTATCCCCCACAAGCAAGGTTGAAGGAGCTTGAATAGGACCATTTTCAGTGCTGGGGCTGGTGTGACTGCATCACCTATAGGCTGCTTCTAGAAAAAGAATGCAACCCTTAGGACTCCAGGTAAACTTCTTGCTACCCTATAACTACTTGTGTTCCAAAATCAAAGTTATTTTGTTTTTCCTCAAATTTTGTTGTTCAGTCAGTCGTTCAGTCATGTCCGACTCTTCGTGACCCCATGTACCATAGCACGCCAGGCCTTCCTCTCCTGCGCTCTCTCCCAGAGCATGCTCAAGTCCATATTCATTGCATCAGTGATGCTATCTACCCATCTCATCCTCTGCCGTCCCCTTCTCCTTTTACCTTCAGTCTTTCCCAGCATCAGGGTCTTTTCCAGAAAGTTTTCTCTTCGCATTAGGTGGCCAAAATATTTCAGCTTCAGCTTCAGTATCTGTCTTTCCAAGGCGCACTCAGGGTTGATTTCCTTTAGTATTGACTGGTTTGACCTCCTTGCAGTCCAGGGGACTCATAAGAGTCTTCTCCAGCACCACAGTTCGAAAGCATCAATTCTTCGGCGCTCAGCCTTCCTTATAGTCCAGCTCTCCCAGCCATACGTTACTACTGGGAAAACCATAGCTTTGATTAGACGGACCTTTGTCGGCAAGGTGGTGTCTCTGCTTCTTACTATGCTGTCTAGGTTTGCCATAGCTTTCCTCCCAAGGAGCAAGCGTCTTTTAATTTCATGGCTACAGTCACCATCTGCGGTGATCTTGGAGCCCAAGAAAATAAAATCTGTCACTGTTTCCTCAAATAGCCAACGTGTATTATAATCCCCCCCCCCATAGCCTACACATATAACAGAGGTTGTGAAAAGAACATAAGAAAAGCCGTGCTGGATCAGTCCCAAACCATATCTAGTTCAGCATCTTGTTTCCCACAGTGGCCAACTAGATGCCTATGAGAATTCCACGAAGAGGGCATGAATGCAATAGTAGCCACCTCCGACTCATGTTCCCCAGGAACTCACATTCATAGGCATACTGCTTCTGATGCTGGAGGTAAAATACTGCTATCATGACTAATAACCATTGATAGCCTTATCCTCCATGAATGTTTTTTTTTAATTATTATTATTATTATTATTATTAACAATAACAACAACATCTGTATACCACTCCATATCTAAAGCAGATTCTGGAGCAGTACATATAAAAGTAAAATAGTAAAAAAATTAAAACACCATTATTACAATTATTCTTTTGTACAACAGGGATTTGGAGAACCAGGGATGGTCAAGCATGCTGAAATTCTTTGAACTTCACTCCAAGGTCCAGTTTCACTTGCTCCCATTCTCATTTGCAACCTGCTTTTTCAGTTCATTCAAACAGGAGAAGTGCACATTTTGAATGGGGAAAGTGCATTTTTCAAAAGTGCAAAAATGCCATTGACTAAGGAATGAAAACACAATTTTTTTTTAGAGTGTGCATTTGTTAAAGTACGAATTTTTTAAGTGCAGGTTTCCCAAATGCAAGTTCAGGAATTTGTGAAGATTTTCAGAGAATGTGTTTCTGTTTTTGTTCACGGTTGCCAACAGGGCATTTTTGAGTGTTTTGCGAACTGAACTGAAATTCTCATACATCTCTACTCTAATCCCCTTTCGAAGCTATCCATGTTTTTAACCATCACTTACATTTTCTGATAACAAATTTCATAGCTTAACTGTGTGAAGAAGTACTTCCTTTTGTCTGTCCGCTATTCAGCTTCACTGGATGACCCGGGGTTCTAGTGTGAAGACAGAGAGAGAAAAGCTTCTCCCTGTCCACTTTCTCCACACCAATTGTATATATCTGTCATATCCATCCCCATTACTTGTCTTTTTTCTAAGCTAAAAAGCCCCAGACATTTGAAGCTTTCCTCATAGAGGAGTTGCTCCAGCCCCTCGATCATTTTGGTTGCCTTTTTCTGCACCTTTTCCAGCTGAAATCCTATACCAATTTACCTGAGAGTAAGCTGCATTGAATTCAGTGGGGCTTACTGCCAAATGGTCATGTATAGGACTGAGCTGTTAATCTGCTTTCTCTCCCTTTTTATATGTTTATTTTTCAAACTCCCAATACACACATCTCACCCTTGATAGAAAATATTGAGCTAATGCAAATCTCCCCTGCCATTCAGGCCCCTTTTATCCTTTCTCAAAAAGGATATATAGCACAAAATAATGTCAAACTTACTTCCTGCGGAGCCTTTGCAAGTTTCCCTGGGGGTGAAAAGGAATGTTTCCAAAAATCAGATTGATATTTACTCTGTTTGGTCCAAATTGCATTTTGTAACATTTAGGAGGCACAGAGTCTGATGTCAGATTCCACTCAGGCAGCTTGTTTTGATGAAAAGAAATGGACAAAGCTAGATCAGAGGAGGCTGTAACTATGGGTTAGATGAGTCTGTTATAATGCCCCCTAGAGTTAGGGATGGCAGAGAATTCCACCATGGATTTCAGTGAGGCCGAATGCACTGGCATTCGGCCCCCCGAAACCTGTGGCGGAATGGCCTCCCACCCCCTGCCCCCCCCACGGAATCCCCCCGGGACAAAGCTTACCTGGAGCAGATGTTCTGGCAGCAGCGGCAGCTGGTCTTTTGGATGGCTGCTGTGGACTCAAATGGCGGCCACCACACCATTTGCGTAGCTGCCTTTGCCGTGATAGGCTACGTAAATACTTACGTAGCCTATCACAGCAAGCTAAAAAAAAAAAAAAAAACAGTGTACCCAAATGGCGGTGGCTACGGCAGCCGCCAATTGTGTTCCATTTTTTTTTTTTTGCTGTTTTAGCCTACGTAAATATTTATGTAAGCTATTACGGTGGGGAAAAAAAGGGAATGCAAATAGCGTAGTGGGCGCTATTTGCATTCCCTTTTTTCCCACCAAATAGCTTACATATTACATAAGCTAAAACGGCAGGGGGGGGGGAAGGAACGCAAATAGCGCCCACTACGCTATTTGCGTTCCCCTTTTTTTCACCAAAATAGCTTACGTAAAAATTTATGTAGGCTAAAACAGCAAAAAAAAGGGAAGGCAAATGGCAGTCGCTGTAGCCACTACCATTTGCGTATGCTGTTGTTGTTTTTTTCCGGAAGACTGCCCAGTGGCCGGATGTCCGGCTGCGGGCGGCCCCGGCCAGCGGCTCTACGGAATTTCCGCGGAGTGGAGCCGGCCGGATTAGGATTTGGGGGGGAGGTCCTGAGTGCCTCCCCCCCACCACGAATCACCCCGTCGAAAAGGTAAGTGACTTTCGTACATCCCTACCTAGAGTAGATTGGATGGAGACAGATGGAATCCAAGTAGGCTTTTAAAAAAGAATGTTATTGTAAATGCTGCAAAAGAAAGAGCAATTGGCAGAAAATAAATTACTTGTTAAACCAATTTTCACCAAACGTTATATCCAGCCTAAATTCTCTTAGCATGTGGGGAATTTGAAAAGATTTTAGAAGAGATGGGGTGGGGGGTGAACATTTATCTGTTTACCTGTTTTAGAAATGACTGCTAACCTATATAATGTTTTTGGTGGGGGTGTTTTGTTTTGTTTTAAGCTATACTTGTGTGGCTGAGCTAAAAGTGCTGTGTTTACTGACATGCTATCTAGGGCAGCAAACATCCCATGTTGAGTAATTTCTCTTGATTTGAATAGAACTTTACCACACTTACGAGCCTCTTGTGGCGCAGAGTGGTAGGCGGCAGTATTGCAATCAAAACTCTCCCCACGACCTGAGTTCGATCCCAGTGGAAGCTGGGTCTCGGGTAGCCGGCTCAGGTCAACTCAGCCCTCCATCCTCCCAAGGTCGGTAAAATGAGTACCCAGCTTGCTGGGGGAAAGGTAGTCACAACTGGGGAAGGCAACGGCAAGCCACCCCGCTATAGTCTGCCATGAAAATGCCAGCGCAAGCGGCGTCCCTCTAGGGGTCAGTAATGACCCGGTGCTTGCACAGGAGGAACTTCTCCTTTCCTTTACCACGCTTACCTCTGGAGCCCAATCGCAATCTAATGCAATAGAAGAAGATTCAGTAGCGAATAGGGAAATACATGGCTCTCCCTATAACAGGACACTGAGTAGGGGAATGTTTTTCCTAGTAGAACACTTCAAGAATTTTCCATTTGAAATTCTTTCATTTAAAAGTGTTGCTTGTTCTTAATCTCAATCTGGATAGATTTCTCCAGATTGAAAAAAAAAATACTTCTTTGGCTTTCCTTGGAATGCCTCACTTTTTTAAAAAAAATTGAGTGAGGAAGGACATCAAATTTGCCTCTGATTTTTTTTTTTTTAAATGTGATCTGTTGATAAGGTAGGACTATAGGTTTGGACTATAACTCCCACCATCCCTGACCATTGACCACGTTGGCTGAGGCTGATGGGAGTTGTAGTCCCAAATATCTGGAGGGCACCAGGTTGCCTACCCATGGCAGAGTAGGTGGACCCCTCCCCCCAGACTTCCTCTGCTTTTATAGAAACTGTTTCAGATTCTCTCAGCACACATCTGATGTTTCACACAAAGAGGAAACTCCACTTTTGCCTCTAATTTTGTTTTAGGTGAAATGTTAGTGGCAACTCAAACATCATGACCAGAATTCCTGATGACATGGAGAGAACTTTTCCATGTACAACTGCAGGCACAGGGGGTCATTTGTACTTTATAAAGGACATGTGGAGGTCAGGCATGCATGATCCTGTTCTGCCCAACTCTCCCACTCACATTCATATCATGTTGATTTTAATTTTAAAATAGGAACAAAAATATCACTAAACTATCAAAACAATATAACAGCATAGCAGGAAACACCGTCAAAAGCAATGCAAATTAAGAATAGTGTCTGAATAGAGGTAACGCTGGGGTCTCGAACATGGTGCCTGTGGGTCCTGCCCCTCCAGATAGATCTTTATTTTATTTCTTAACATCTTTTTAATTAAAAGAAAGTAATGAGGAGGCTGGCAAAGTGAGGGGCTGCACTTCAATGCCATCTTTATTTGGATGCAAAAGAGTGGTTTTGTGTTTTGGAGCTCTGCCTTGTACTTAAATTCTTGGGCAAGTTTGTTTTCTTTTAATCTCACCAGTTCTCCTTCTGGGAAAGGACTGTTTTCTGAACAGCTATTCCCACAACAGCAGCCATTTTATGAATGGGCAAGTGGGCAAGTGGCCATGTCAGCCATTTTGTGAGAGCACCCACAACATTCTCAAAATACCAAATGTGCCCACTGACTGAAAAATGTTCTGGACCCCTAGGAATAAGGTCTTGGGGGGGGGAAAGTGTGGAGAACCAGTGCAGGTGCCAGCATCCAAGATGGTGGCAATTGCTTAACCATGAGCTATGTCAGTTAGCGTTTTTCTGAGCATGTGCACTTCACCCTTCCTGCACGTTGCCGCTAGGTTCTTCTGACCATGCTTTCAATGTTGGCTGTCATCCTACCCGAAATGAGGAAGAGGCCCTAAAGGTGCAGGGCTTGGTTGGCCAATCTGCCACTGCTGAGGCCATCAGAGGGAGAGGAAGCAGCAGCCCAATGTGCATAGATCCCACTCTATGACCTGCTGAACTTTGCAATGAATAATCTAATGCCTGCATTCACCTTTTTTCTTCCCCCCTCCCAATACCCTTTTGTGTCATGTCTTTTAGACTACAAGCCCGCAAGCAAAGGCTGTCTTATTTCTGATCTTTGTAAGTTGCTTGCTCTGGGAGCCGTTAGGCCAAAAGAGAAGGGTAATGCTTTGAACTGGTTACTGGTCTGCAGAACTTGCCCATCAAATCTGATGCAAGCCATGAGCCATACTGTGGCCTGTCAAATGCCTGACAGCCCCCTTGTTTTCTGCAATTCCTGGGAGACAGGGAAAAAAAACCTGGTTTACTGAGTGCCTGTTGGGTAGTCGTATGTGACAAGTGGGCTGGATTTGACGGCCTGCCTGTCTAGCTCTAATCCTAATCCTAGCTCCTAGTTTGCTGCCCTAATCTGATTGTTCCAGCTCTAATCTGAACCCTCTTTAGCATCCATTTGGAATGATATAACGACTGTGATAGGAATATCACTTGTTTTAAGAGCCAGTTTTCACTGATTTTGTGATGGAATAATTCAGCTATTTTTTATGACTTGGACTCCCCAGGCAACAAACCTGGGGACCTTGTCATAATTTGAACAGTTGCAGTAACTGTATCATTCCCTCTATTTCTGAAGTTTGGGGATGAGTGCTGGTCTGTCTGTAAACAAAATGGCACCAGCCACACACAAGAGAGGGGCATTGGCAGGCTTGGGAGAATCCCTCAGTTTGCAGAAGGAGAAAGAATCTTTGTGGGGGGGGACTATAAAGGGGCACACACCTTCAAACCAGCTCAGTGAGAAGAGTGGGAGAATGGAAAACTGGGAGGAGGGCTAATGGAATGGAGCATCCAGAAAAAGGCCATAGCTCGCTAACTGGTTGGAACACTGAACAGGAGCACACCATATTGTTGCAGATCCCACCTGTCATTGCTTATTGACCAAATCTCAGTAAACACAGATGCAACTGCAAGCTTAGCAACCAGTCCTCTGACACTGCAAGACCTCCATGTGAGTAACCCATATTTGCTTACAAGTTCAGCTCTTAGTCTATCCAGGGAGACTCACTTGCTCACTTGCTTTCACTCAAATGAGTACCTGTGAGAGGAGGTCCTTCATCATTGTCATCACAGCTGCAAACTGGGAGAAGTTCCCTGTTTGGTCTACCCAGGAGACTCTCCTGTAGAAGAAGCTATCAATCTTTGTGCCACTGAAATACATGCTATTTTCAGCAGGGGTGCAACAAAGGGAGTAATAAAGAAAATCTTTTACTAACTTTCATCACTACAAAGTTTCTTCTTACCCTGGTTACTGTGACTTGTATCCAGTGATGTTCTTCCAGCAAAGCTTCTCCTGCTTACACAAGTGTCAAATCCAGTATGTTGATTCCACTCGTGCAACCATAGCACAAGCTATTCCACAACCCATTACAATTTCAATAGGCTAGGTGTTGCTTGTGCCAGTTGTTCTGCTAACACTTGCGTGACTGCTAGCAGAACAATGCCACCTCTTGTACTTTTCCCACTAGTGTAACACTGAACACAACTCAGCAGATTAAAGAGGAAATACAAGTACACCATTTATTGAGCTTCAATCACTTCACAGATGACCAGCCAATTAGGCAAATCCAAAATGTATGTAGCCCAAGAAGGATAACTAAAAGTATGATCCATCCTCATGAAGAGATTAGCAGAGGGCTCAGTGCGGCCTCCTTGCCTCTTTCAGAGAGTGACAGCTGGAAAAGCATAAGGAAATGTGAGTGGGCCTCATGGTCTATGCAATCTCTAGAGCATTTGCCGAGGGCCAGCTGGTGAGATGGCAGCAGAGAAGAGGGTTCCACTAAGGTCTTTGCAAATCCCTCTCCATGTGCACAGCTGTGCTTGTACAAGGATGGATCATGCCCTTACTGATATGGTACAAATCCACAGAAGATTCTGGAAGATATCTGTTAAAGTAAACTGCAGAGCTTGGTTCTGTAAACCCTTGATCATCTTAATCAAGGATGATTTTACCCATACCACTGATCTGAAACATTTACAGCTTGGTCCTACATAAAATTGCACCAGAAGTGGCATCTGAGATGATCCACTACCAGCAAGTTGCCACTGTGTTCCTGAATAGGCAACTTGCCTTCTCTTACTGTGTCCTACCAGTATGGTGTTGTATAAGTTTTTCTTGTCCTCAGAAGCCACAGAAGAGAGCTAGAACTTAGTCTGGTATGTTAAACAAGTTAAGAAATGGGAGAGGTGGGGGCATCCTGTGAAGCAAAACAATGTTGTAGATCTCTTTTCTCTTCCTTGTCTAGCTGCAGTTTCTTTCACTTCTCTTCTGGCCTGTCTCTTTTCTCCCTTCTTCAGTTCTAAGGTCTTGCTGTTTCATCAGTTTCTGTTTATTTGTTCGTTTGGATACAGTTATGGTGGCCATTTATACATTTCCAAAAAAGGAGTAAATGTATCACCCAAAAACAGCAAAAGAGGATATAGATTTACCATCGTGGGAAGGGCATGAGCAGGTTAGCAGATGCTAACTGTTGACGGGCAACTTCAAGCCCCCTGCTGTCCCTTGTTATGGTTCATCTTCCTTAAACCAAACGTAAACTTAAGTCACTTAGCCCTTCAGTTAATGCTCACCTTCAAATGAAGGACAGCCCTTTGTAAAAGTGGACTCATGGAACAGTTCTTCCTTTCTTCTTTTCTTACCCTCCTGCCTTTTCTTAGGAGCAGAGTATAGCATATGTGGAATTCCCATGCAACAACATTGTCAGGTATATTATGGGATGGGAGAAAATGACTGAGTCAAGTCAGCTTCCTGTATGAGCAAGAATTTGAACTCATGTCTTTCTGGCCAAAGGCCAAGATTGCATCCATACTAAACCTTCTAGGCCAATTCCTCCAGAATTTGGCCACGTGTTTAACATGCTAACGGTGTCCCTCCTGTTTAACATTTATATAGAATTCGGGCAAGTGGAAACCCTCTTGCCTCAGCTGACACTTTGATAAATTCCACTGTTGCAGCTCAGTCAGAAATTGTTACGGCGTTGACAGAACACCTAAAGTGGCTACACATTTTACATGCAGTTCAACAACCACCTTTTTTGAGCTCCAAGATTTTAGTGTTGTTCTTATTTCAACATGCTTGGTATTAACAGTGAAGATACATAGAATCATAAATGGAATTTGCAGAAGTGATAATGGCTCCTGGATTAGTACATTTATGGAACAGAATTGGCATAAGGAGAAATTATATTTGTCAAGGGTTCAAAGTTTAGAGTTTTCCATCTCAAGCACAGTCGATGAGACTTCTTACAGGCTTATTAAAAGAGTGTTCTTGAATTACCCATTAAACTGGTCTACTTGAATTTAATCCAATTTAATCATACTAAAATGAATATAAACTGGGTTCAGTTCATATTAGTGTGTCTTAAGTGGGACCATCTTTGAAGATGGTTCAGAAACTGGGGACACTTCAAAATACAATGGTCAGATTACTGTTTGAGACCAGCCAAGTGGAATGCATCATATCAGTCTACTTAACTACTCTGGTTCCATTTCTAAGCACAAATGGTAGGTCTTATTTTTAAACTTCAGCACTTGAAGCTTGGGCCTAGGTAGCTTGAGGATCTTTTCTCCCACACAAATCTGTCTGAATTTTGAGACCTGCCTCAGACCCTTTCATTGGATCCATGTACTAGAAGTGACTCTGGTGAGCAGTGATCCTTCTCTGTGGTGGCCCCCTAGTTTTGGAACTCCCTCCTCAGTAAGGTCAGTTAGGCACCAAACCTGTTGCCTTTTCAGTGTCAGATAAAAACCCATGCCTTTAATTTTCTCAGGCCTTTTAGCTCTGTCATTTTTAACTCTGCTTTTGAATAGTTCTAAGCTGTTTGGGGGGCCTTCAATCAGAAAAATGGCCTGTACATTCAAATATAAATATGTAATTAAATGCTTAGCCCATGGAAGCCAAAATGAAAAGGTGTTATAGTTTACAACGTAATGGCATGAGGTGGTGTGTATTTTTGCCCGCAAAATGAATAAACACAATCCATCAAAAGTTTGTTGCAACTAAATTCCATTGAAAGCAACAGAGAGCCACAGCTAACATAGGTTCCATTGGTTTCTTTCTATGGGAGTGATTATTAATTTTTGCTGGATTGTACCCTGCCAAAAGTGTTTTCTCAAAGGGAATTTTTCTGCTATAATAGCAAAACATTCTTCCTGGAACACCTTGAACTAAATTTGCTGATCATTTATGGAAGGGAGGACTTCCAAGTGTGGTCTTGATCAAGAAACCGTGTGACCGCCCATATCTTTTTCCTCTTTTTTGGCAATGCATAAGTGAGCCACCCTACATCAAAGTCCATTGTGTGGCACAGCATCTACTTGTGTCCATGTGGCGGATGAAAGGAACAAACCAGAGACACCAGCTTAAATGGGTTATTAAATTGGCCACAATTTTATTAATTTTTGAATAGGATTGGCAGAGGCATAGTGTGTGGATCCTGCCATCAGGCCGCCTGACTGCTCTCTGATTTTCCTTCCTGGCCCACCTGCCAGGAGCATTAGTTGCGGGTGAAAGGGTCAGAGGCCCACCACCGTGCAGACTGCTAACGTGAACCCTTTCCCTCCGCCCTGGATGTGGTGCACTTGCAGCCACTGTGTTGGCCTGGTCTTGGTGCCACACCCACCCAGATCCCTTAAGAGGATCCCACCGCAGGGAAGTGGGGAGCCCAATCCCGCTCTCCCTCCCAAATCGATCCAGCCCAATGCCTATCTCGCCCCACAAACACCACAATTCCACCAGGACAGCACACAAAGAAATAGTTCAACTTATTTACACACGAGCTAACCTTGCAGTGAGGAAGGCGAAAACCCTCCCCTCCCCCTTCCTTGACAATTAGAAGGCAGGTAAAATCCCTTCCCAGCCCTGTTAACTGGTGACTGACTTCTGTCCACTGCAAGATCTACTGTTACCAGGTGTAGGTGGGCAGGGAAGCCAGCAATGGCAATGATGCCAGCCGACGCACAAGCCCCGCTCTTTTGTGCGCCAGGCAGACCAGAGAGGAAACTGCCTGCCACTGCTCCCATTTAGCTCGTCTCCTCATGGCCGCACCCTGGCTGAGCCAATCAGCCTTTCGATTTGGTCGGTGCTATCAGACTGCAGGGAGGCGCCGCTGCTGCCACACAGACTCCTGCCAGCTGCCTTCCTTTCCTGCTACAGGACCCCTGCGCGCCCACAATGGTGGCTCCTCGGGAAGCAGGGAACTCGATTTCAAGAAGCATGTTAAGGTAACAACCTCTATAAAAGCATTGTGAGGTATCAGGAGTTGTAGTGAAGATATATTCAGTGCCAGTAAAGTCATCCAACTTTACCACTGAATTTTGGTTAGGGATGTTAGAGAATTCTGCCACGGATCCCAAGGGGGGCGAATTCCAGTGAATTCGGCCCCCCAGAATCCATGGCGGAATGGATCCCCCTGCCCCTCCACCCCACAGAAGCCCCGCGAAACGGAGTCTACCTTGCTGCGGCTCCAGCTGTGGCTTCGGCTCCAGTGGCGGCGGCAGCTCCGGCTGCTGCCAGGCTGGTGTGGATGCAAATGGCATCCTGAGTAGGGGATGCCATTTGCGTCCCTATGGTAGCCCGTAATAGGCTACATAAATATTTACGTAGCCTATCACGGCTAAAGCAGGGACACAAATGGTGTCCCCTACGCCATTTGCGTTCCCATTTTATCCGTGATAGGCTACGTAAATATTTACATAGCATATGACGGCTAAAGCGGGAACACAAATGGCGTAGGGCCCATTTGCGTCCCTATGGTAGCCCGTGATAGGCTACGTAAATATTTACGTAGCCTATCACGGCTAAAAGAGGAATGCAAATGGCATCCCCTACTCAGGACGCCATTTGCGTCCGCACCAGCCCAGCAGCGGCTGGAGGCCCCACTGCGGGTTGGCCTGGCCGGTGGCTCCGTAGCCTGGCCACAGAGCGGAGCCGGCCAGGCAGGATTCCAGGGGGGAGGAACAGATTGCCTCCCCCACCTGCAGAACCTGGCAGAGCCAGGTAAGCGGGGTTTCGTACACCCCTAATTCTGGTCTTAGGCCCAAAGGAACTACAGTCAGATCCTTTGCATGCTTGCCCAGAAGTAACTCCCACCACGTTCAATGTGACTGTCTCCCAAATAAGTGTTCACAGCCTTGCAGCCTTTAGTCTTTCACATCTTGAAATCACATCCTAATAACAGTAAATATTTTCACAATGCTCAATTCCACCTCCAGCAATGGAGTCAGCAAGTTAAAGCATTAAGAAGCCTGACATGAACAGATATTGTAGCAGCAACAGCAATCCAGTGCTTGTTTCTTGGAGTCGTGATGTATCACTGCCAGTCTTTCAGTGCTTTATAGTTTATCTTTTATCACAGATGGTGACATTCAAATTATATCTGTCACATTGCAGCAATGCCAAGGAATACAAACTTCAAAGTGAATTAATCCCATTAATGGGGAGGCTGCAATGACAAAAGACAAACAGGAGTGCCAAAGAAAATCCTTGACTCACCACACCCCATCTGCCTTTCCAGTTCCACAGCAGGTGGCAGGACCAGTCAAACAGATTGCATCTCCGCACTAACTCAATCTTACTTCTTGCCCTTATTCAATTTGGTGGAGAATCCTTGTCAGTCTGGATAATTATATAAAAGAAAATCTAACTTTGCATTTGGGTGGGATGGGAGTTGGAGGAGATAAACTTTCAGAAAGTATGCGTCACTTCAGGAGACATCTTCCTTGGGACAACCTCACTCGATGTTTTTCATTAGAGTCCTTATTTTATCCTTCATTGTTGTTGTTGTTGTTGTTCAGTCGTTCAGTCGTGTCCGACTCTTCGTGACCCCATGGACCATAGCACGCCAGGCCTTCCTGTCCTGCGCTGTCTCCCGGAGCGTGCTCAAGTTCATATTCATTGCATCCGTGATGCTATCTAGCCATCTCATCCTCTGCCGTCCCCTTCTCCTTTTGCCTTCAGTCTTTCCCAGCATCAGGGTCTTTTCCAGGGAGTTTTCTCTTCGCATTAGGTGGCCAAAATATTGGAGCTTCAGCTTCATTATCTGTCCTTCCAATGAGCACTCAGGGTTGATTTCCTTTAGGATGGACTGATTTGACCTCCTTGCAGTCCAGGGGACTCGTAAGAGTCTTCTCCAGCACCACAGTTCGAAAGCATTTATCCTTCATACTGAGAAGCAAAGAGAGTTTTTCCAACCTCTGGAACCTCCAGGTAGGACTGGGAAAGACATCTGTCTGAAAGCCTGGAGAGCCACAACCAGTCAGTTTAGACGATAATCAGCTACACAGACCAATGGTCTCACTCAGTGTAAGGCAAGTTGTGAGGTTCATTTAATGAAAGTCCACCAACCAACTTCCTTTCAGCTTAATTATGCAGCACTGAAATAGGCCTTCTACTAAATAAATAAATATTTATGATTGAATCATGAACATTATATGACATTGAACAGATATGAATGGCAATAATGAAGGTTGTGCTACACAAACAGGGCCCTAACAAGAACCGATCATCAACTATTAATCTGCTTACTGTTGTAGCGAAGGAGCTCAGTTTTCACACCATCTTCAAATGTTTCCCTACCACCTTGACTCCAAAAAGCTTCCATTTGCCTGAAACGGTGAGCCAGTAGAGAACTGGCCATGTAGGGCACATTAGGTTGTTTGTTTGTTTGTTTGTTTATATGCCACCCCATAGCCGAAGCTCTCTGGGTGGTTTACTGAAGTTAAAACATTAAAATACAATATGCAAAGTTTAAAAGCCATTTACATAAAAACACACAGACAATATACACAAACAATATATAACATTGTAGATGTACTAAAACTTTCCTCTACTGGCATATACAAACTTTACTGGCATATACCAGCCTCTGCTGGCATATACAAACTTTCCTCTACTGGCATATACAAACAGAGTGGCTCCTGCCCTCTATCCAGCTGGAATGGGACCTCCTGAAAGTATAAATTCCCTATTCTCCACCTGCTTCGAATCTAAACAGCTTACACAGTACACCTACTGAATGGGCATTAAGAGCCCTAAAGAAGTAAACTGCACCATACAGGAAGCACTGCGACTCCAGGTTAAAGGTTCCAACAAATGTCGTTTGGGTATATGTGTGTTGTCCTATCCACCTGTAGATGAGGACAGGTGGTAACACCATCCTTTATTTTTCCCTCCCCAGGTGGGTTTGCAACTTCACATCCCATTACTCCTTGAGAAGATAAGGTTTAAAGGTGTTTTGTATCTGTTTAAAGTAATCTCCCCCTCCCCAATTTCTGGTTATTGGCCTGGAAGATATATGTGTAACATGCCAAAGAAATTGCATGTGGAAGACTCAAAACACTGTGATATTTTTTTAAAAAAAGATATCGAGAAACAAGTTTTCTGTTTTAAAACCATCTATCTGAAGTCGATTGGATTCTTTTCAAATGGCAATACCTTTGCTCTTCAAAGGGATTTTTTTTAATGAGGCATGAGTAATGTTTGGCAGAGGAAGCGTAATGTGATTTCAGTAGGAGATACTTTAGAGAAGCTCCAGAAAGCTCCTTTCAGCACTTTTCACTGGGGCAGTTGCCAGATGGGGTGATAGGTTCTGCTCAGGCTGGAGCTGGGGGCATGTTTGTTCAAAGAGAACCTATCAGGCCATTGGGTGGGCATGACATTTGAGATTCTGTACAGTGACTAGACCTAACATACAATCTCCATGATGCCAGTAGAGTGAAAACATTTCAAATAGCTGAGAATCAGATTTACAGTTCCTAGGATGGCCAGAGGTCCTACTTTACAGAGGACAATCCTCTATTTGAAGGTGTCCTTACTTGATGAGCTGTCCAGTCCAATCCACGTTTGGTTTAAAGACCAAGAACCATGAGGAGAGAGAGCAAACAGAGGCCTTAACCAATCAAGATGGTTTTTAATGCTCTTCCAGTAAATGCGTTATGAAAAAAAATTGACGAAGTCACGTGTCTAACTTGAGCCCTGGTCCAGATTGAGGTCCCATTCAGTTCCTGTTTGTGGCTGGAACTAGACACTATGATGAGGGAGGCAAAAGCAGAAGCCCTGCATTCAAACCTCCTGTATTCCTGGCATATGAGCAGAGAAACAAAACGTGCGATGATAACGTTGCTTTCCAAATCTCCCCCATCACCACCTACAAAAGTAGCCAATGAAGTAAAGTGAGACTAGGGAAACATGAAGTGCAATGACAACAATTCACATGTTTTGTTTTTCTACAAATTACTGAAAGAACAAGGTGGAAGGCAAGCACTTTCGGTGGCAACTACTCAACTCTTGTATTGTAGTTCGGCCCTGTTTCTCTCCGTCAATTTCTCTTCCCCTTCAGGAAATCACTGTTTGGACTCCACGCCCCCTTTTGAAACCTGTTCTGCTTTCAATATTCATGTACAACCAGGACTTCTGTCATTTGTAATTCTAAAAATGGATTTCATTTGGAGGGAGGGCTGGAGACACCAAATGCTTTTGGCTAATTATTTTTCTAACTGACTCCCACCAGGTCAACAAATCAGTGGAAAAGCCAAGGATCTCTCTACAACTCCAACTGACCCTTTCAAAATCATAACAGCAAATGCAAAAGAACTCTGTTCAAAGGTTTAATTACTCTAACAGCTGTAACTAGGCGAAAGCATACAAGTTACCTTAAATCCCAGCATACCAAACAATGGAACCACCTGAATCAGGCATGACATAATCTCTCCTGCTTTGGGCATTATTAATCTCAAAGAAGCAAATGAATAAATGCAGCTCCAGACAGGATATATCCCAAGGTGGTAATAACTATCCAGATTAAAAGAAATATTCTACCTTCAGTATTAAGGTTTGCTAGCACTGCAAAGCTGTAAGGTTTAATTAAGAATAAACCATCTTTAGCTAGTTCCAAGCAGACAGGTATGTTTATACTCAACTATATAGTGCAGAATTGGGGAACTTCTTTCAGCCTGGGGCTGAATTCAATTTTTGAGAAGCACTCAGGGGTCACATTCCAGTGGTGGGTGAGGCAAAAGGGACAGGGCCAAACATACCAGTGTGCAGTAACTTAAAGCTCTTACTGTCAATACCTCAGCCTTAGGAGAGGCACTTCAACCTTTTAGAATTGAGAAAAACTGCACAAGAGCCAGGAAACCACCAAATTATATGTGGTTGGGAGAAAGGTGGTGGGGCCCTCTGGGACACCCAGAGAGCCAGACTGGGAGCCCAGGAGGGCCAGATTTGGCCCCAGAGCCTGAGGTTCCCCACCCCTGATACAGTAGTTCTCAAACAATTGAAATGCCACAAGTTGAGTTAACCCAATTGGGGGGTGGAGGGGTGGGGGGACATATTGAAGCTCCCCAATAATTGCTTAAATATAGAACCAGGACAAACATCTCTCTGCTCTCTCTCTCTGTCTTCTTCTCAGTTTTGAGGTAAGCAAATCAAGGAATACTGAAGACTGGAGAACCGTTTGGCATAAAATCCTATCTACTGCCCACACAAATTCAAGTGGCTCTGTGCCCACCCCGCACTGAAACACAGATTCATAAAGCAGCTACCTCTGTGGGATCCTGACTGGCCTGCAAGCCCACCAAGAGCACTGCACACTCTTGCAAATAGTCATGGGAGAGAGCCGCTGAACGTCTGAACTGGCATAGAGTTATTAGGGCTACCAATAATAATAAAAAGCTCAAAGTAAAAAAAAAAATCATAATCATCAAGGTTTAAAAACTAGATGGAATAATAATTGTGGGGTTACAATATAATTATTGTGATTAGTGGCAGTATATGAGCAGCTATATGTCTGCAAGTGTGCTTAGGCTGCAGTGCTACAGCTGGCCAGAAAAAAGGTGCATAAATGACACTAGGAATTCCGCCAGTGCCATGGCAATGTCACCCTGGAGAAGTCCCCATAGGCCTGCTTGTGTGGGTGTAGATCAAGGGCTGCAGATCCTCAGGCCAAATCCCTAGGTGGGATTACCTTGATGGCCATGCCCCTTCCCTTGACCCCTTTCCTTTCCCCTAAGCAATGATCTTCTAGCAATTTCCCAGCTATTGTGCAATTTATTTCCCAGTCTAAAGGGTTGAAATGAGTGTTGTGCTGAAAATTTCTCCCACATTATTTTGAGCATTCTCATTCAATTTGATAGAAGAGAAATTGCTTTTGAAACGAAATGCGATGGTGAAGAAATTTCTGAGAGATTCTTATGGGTTGGGGTTGGGTTTCTTGGGCTTACCTTACTGAGGAGGTGGCCAAGGAGTGAGCAGAAGGGTCCTGTTTTTCATTCCACAATCATCTCTCTGGCAGCCTGTAGCCTTCTCAGCTTCCTAAACTTCAATTAAAGCCCAGGTTAAGGCACTATGAGGTAATTCTTCCCACAGGGCTTTTTCAGAACAGAATGTGCAGGCAGCCTGGGAGGCTAGCTAAGTAAGCTCAAAAACACGACAAAAAATTATAAAACATCCTGAATGAGGCAGAACAATGGAAGCCTCTTTCATGGGTGGAGAAAACTGCCAGGAAATTGGAAGACAGATTTTGGTGCAGCACTAACTCCACCTCATCCCTGGAGCTCAACACAACACTACCCCCACCTTCATTGCAGTGGATGCAAAATGGGGGCCAGCCTGCCTAGACAGGTGATGCTGTTGCAGCACCCCCTCCCCGAATACTTAATAAAACAAGAAAGAAGCTGTACTACAAGCCCTGCCAAAGTGGAGCCCTACCTGGGAGAAACTGATGAGAATCCCCCCCCCCTGAGAAATTCAGTGAAATTGTCTCCCAAAGTTCTCTGCCTACAAGTAAGGTGGAGAATTTCAAGAGGACGTTTGCGCAGAGCTCTAGTTGAAATGTCTCTCCTAAGGCTTCATGACTGGTAGTAAAAACTTCAAGTTAAAATATGCTGGGATTTGGGGCATTTTGGTCCCGCCCCATTTTGTCTTTGACCCCCCTGCCACTGGAATGCAGCCCCTGAGAGTTTCTCTGAAATTGAATTCAGTGCTTGGGCTGAAAGAGGTTCAACACCTCTGGCATAGATGTACCTTTGGTGATGTTATGTCAGCGGTGGGGGAACGTAGGGATGTACGAAAGTCACTTACCTTCTTACAAAATTGATTCGCGGTGGGGGGGAGGCGCTCCGTCCCTCCCCCCGAAATTCTGGCCGGGGGGGTAGGCGCCCCATCCCTCCTAGGGATGGGGGAGAATTTCTCCCCGAAACTTCGGGGGGCCGAGTGCCAACGCATTCGGCCCCCCAAAATCGGCGGTGAAATTCTCCGCCGCCCCCCCCGGGATGGGACTTACCTTTCACGAATGCCCCTCCCGGTGGTGGGTCCCGGCGGCGGTTCGTCGGGTCTTTGTCAGGGGCGGGGGCGGCAGCCAGTCTTTTGACCGGCTGCCGCCGCCGCCATTACCAGGAAAGTAAAAAAAAAAACCGTGATAGGCTACGTAATGATTAACGTAGCCTATCATGGCTAGATTTCCAAAGTCAGCCGTGATAGGCTATGTTAATCGTCACGTAGCCTATCACGGGTGACTTTGGGGGGAAAAAAAAAGCGCGTACGCAAATGGCAGCCCCCATAGGGAGCCACCATTTGCGTTCCTTATTTGGTCCCTGTAGTCTACGTAAAGATTTACATAGACTACGGCGAAAATAAGGGCAACGCTATTTGCGTTGCCCTTATTTTCGCCATAGTCTACATAAATCTTTACGTAGACTACAGGGACCAAATAAGGAACGCAAATGGCGGCACCCTATGGGGGCCGCCATTTGTGTACGCGCTTTTTTTTTTTCTAAGTCACCCGTGATAGGCTTCGTGACCATTTACGTAGCCTATCACAGCTGACTTTGGAAATCTAGCCGTGATAGGCTACATAAATCGTTACGTAGCCTATCACGGGGGTGTTTTTTTGTTTGTTTGTTTTTTTCGCGGCCGGGTAGATGGGGCGCTTCTACCCGGCCTGAATTTCGACGGCGAGGGATGGGGCGCCTCCCCCACGGCCTGAATTTCAGCCGGGCGAGGCGGGGCGCCTCCCCCCCCTCGCATGAACTTCAGGGGGAGAACCAAAGTGCCTCCCCCCACCGCGAAGCAAGCTTCGAGGACAGGTAAGGGACTTTTGTCCATCCCTAGTCCCCCCCCCCGAAATTCTGGCTGGGTGGGAGACGCCCCGTCCCTTCCCCCCGAAATTCTGGCCGGGGGGGGAGGCGCCCCGTCCTTCCCCCTCCGAATCCTGGCCGGCCGGGTCTGCAAATGGCGGCGGCTGTAGCCGCCGCCGTTTGCGTCCCTGCAGTCAGCCATGATAGGCTACGTAAATGTTTATGTAGCCTATCACGGCTGAGTAAAAAAAAAAAAGATGCGCATACACAAATTGCGTGTACACAAATTGCGTGTATATTTTGGCACGTGTAGTCTACGTAAACATTTACTTAGACTACGGCGAAAATAAGGGGAACGCAAATAGCATAGACGCTAGGCTATTTACGTTCCCCTTATTTTCACCGTAGTCTAAGTAAATGTTTATGTAGACTACATGTGCCAAAATAAGGAACACAAATGGCGCCACCATGGGCGCCGCCATTTGCGTACGTACGGTTTTTGTTTTTGTTTTTTTACTCAGCCGTGATAGGCTACGTAAACATTTACGTAGCCTATCACGGTATTTTTTAAAAATC
Organism: Heloderma suspectum; assembly: GCF_057233095.1. Classification (NCBI taxonomy): domain Eukaryota; kingdom Metazoa; phylum Chordata; class Lepidosauria; order Squamata; family Helodermatidae; genus Heloderma; species Heloderma suspectum. The sequence goes on from NC_139461.1 coordinate 180,850,081, forward strand.
TAGCCGTGATAGGCTACGTAAATTTTACGTAGCCTATCACTTTTTTTGTTTGTTTGTTTGTTTGTTTGTTTTACTGGAAATGGCGGCGGTGGCAGCCGGTCGGAAGACCAGCCGCCGCAGCCGCCGCCGCTGAACCGCTGCCAATCTGCCGCCAAACCGCAGTTGGAGCCACCGCCGCCAGGAAGATTCACCCAAGGTAAGTCCCGTCCCGGGGGGGCGGGGGGGGCAGACCGTTTCGCCACCGATTTCGGGGTGAAATTCTCTGACATCCCTAGGGGGAAGGAACTTGTTGGGGGGGGGGAATCAGCCTAGAATCCATAGGATCCAAGGCTTCCTTGTTCCACTGAAATGTAACCCTCCACCCCTGCCAAGAACAGCTCCAGCTCTGGAGCTGGAGAAGTTAATTCCTCTCCCATGAGTGTTACTGGGAGGAGAAAGGGGACAAAATACACATTTGTGCAAGGAACAAAAAATAGAAAAAACCCTCGCCATCATCTCCTACCCTGGCTGCATCAAATTACCAGGACATAGGAGGAGGCTTTAGCTTAGCTCCTGCATGGATTCTCCATAGGATTACTCTTTTAAAGTCTCCATTTGTGGGGAAATCAGTTTAAAGTTTTATATAACTGGTGTTTTAACACCTTAAAAACAAAAGCAAAATGAATAGGTTAATTGACAGTTATGTGCTGGAAATGTGCTTTACCTGGAGCAAATGACTTTCATATGTGGTGTGGATGTATAAAAACCCAAACACAATGGAAGGAAATTGTAGACATTATTAGAAGAATTACTAGGCACGTGTGACCCTTATTACCATTAAGATTTGTTCTGGGATACATTGAGGATGTAATACCAGCAGAAAAAGAATATTTGGTAGGCAACTTAATCATTCACAGCTCAAATTGCAGTGACAAATAAATGGAAAAATGCACATGTTTTACAGATAAAGGATGGGCTGAAAAGAGTAAGGAATATAGTGTATATGATAAAGCTTACATATTCAGTTCCGTTTAGTGAAAGCGTTATCAGTATTTATTTGAAAGTGAAATTTATTTGTCAGTTTGGGGAATGAATGTTATCAATGTTCAGTGATATAGCTACTAATATTTTAGCAGCTACTGATATTTTACATTTTTGAGGTAAAAATCAGTAAAATGAGGAGGATTGTATTTTTATTTATTATTGCGTTATTACCATTATTAGCTTGCATCTCCCTTCTCTTCTCTCTCTCTGTAATTGTAATTGCAACTGAGGACTTTGCAATAAAAGCTTGGCAGCCATAAAGGGGCTATTTATGCAATGTTACAGGCGTGAAAGGCCTACAATGTTGCGTAAATGGGCCCTTTACAGCCGCCAATTATGCAATGTTACCTATACGGAAGTGCCTGAGCCACCACTGTTGCACACAGTGGTGGTTCGCTAGGGAGGATGGGTGGCCCCATGGCTGTGTCAGGCGTTTGCTGTACTGTGACGAAGCTCGTATGGTACCATGAGCAGGGGTGAGTGGCAGCGGCAGCTCGGCAAGTGCCTGACGAAACCGGGCACAGGTGAGTCCATCTTTCCTTCCACTTCAGTCAATGGGAGAAAGTATGCACTTGGGTGGGCACTTAAAAAAAAGCTGTGCACCTAAATGCACACTTTCCCCATTTGAACAGCAAGTTCTCATTCATGAATGGGAATGAGGTGGACTGAGCTTTGAGGTGGAACTCATAGAACCTCAACAAGCTTGAGCCTCACTGATTCTCCCATCCCTAGTATCTTCATCACCTACCAGCTGCCTTTCCCCTGTGAAGGCTATTCTCAGCAGACTCAGAGGGACCATTCATGGGGGCCTAGAGAGGAACTGGCAACAGAACAGCTGCGACTGAATGGCTAAGAGTAGTAGTGCACAGAGGCAACTGGTAGCAGCCACTCTGCACCCTGCACTCCGAAAGCAAAGGATGCAGAATTGCATCCAACGCAGATGAGAAAGCTGGCCTCTTCTTCTAGAATGAGTGGCAGCATTTGGATTTAGGATTATAAGATAACTTATCTTTCAGTGGATCATAGCCAATGTTAGTCTAACGTAAGTCCCATTTATTTCAATAGGGCTAATCTAAATAAGACTAACATTGGATACAACCCAATATTTCAAAAAAGGCGCCCATGAAGAGGTTTTGTGGTTATGGCAAATATGGAGAGGAGCTGCAGGATGGGATGAGTGATGGAGCATTGCCCAGGAGACAGGTAGTTCTTCACTCTCTGGTCCTGGAATGCTCCTCCTCTCCAGCAGCAGTGCCAGCTGTCAGTGTTGACTGTTGGAAAGGGCACTGCAGAGTAAGTTTGACTGAACATTTAAACTCACAAAAGAGTGAAACAGAAAGCAGAAGGCCATAGCTCAGTTGTAGAGCACAAGATTTGCATGCAGAAGGTCTCAGGTTCAATCCCCAGTATTTCCAGGTAGAAAAAGTCCTGCCTGAAACTTTGGAGAGCTGCAGCTAAGTAGTGTTGACAATACTGGGCTAGATGGACCATTGATCCAACTCAATATAAGGCAGCTTCCTATGTTCCTATGATCTGGTTGCACTTATTACAGAGCAGATATAATTCAAATATAGTCAGCAACCTTTGCTATCTCAATAGGCAGTTAGAGGTGTGCTCTGGAAGAGAGACAATGCACAGTAGGAATCGGTATGCAATCTTTTATAAAGGCACCTCCAGCATCTCCCAAGGAACAGGGAACTGAAAATACTAAGTAAAATACCAGGATATTAGGACAGTTGGAGCATATGGGATGTCAAACCATTTGTGTTCCTTCATTTGCTCAACAGAACGTTGAGAGAGCCCAGCCACATAATATGCAAGACATTAATCAGACAGTTGAAATGCAGTTTATTACAAACTTTTATTTCCAGCCCCTTATAGGCGAAATCTGCCACCTTCCCCAGCTACATGGCTAAAAATAGTTGGCATTTTAGAGAGTTTCTATAGAAACAAAGATAATAGTATCACATAATAGCCCTACTCCAGCAGAGTTTAATGTTGCCTTTAGATTGCCTACACAACTCAGTCTCAGTCTTAATGATATGGCTCCTGTTGTTTCAAAAGAAGACTAGGCCCTCTCCTGTTTCTGAAGAGTTAACATTTCCCAGAGTAGCTTAGGCTAATCCTTCAAGTACTCCTACTGCTGCAGTCCTGGAAGGAATTAATAGCAAGGCCCATTTTCCAGAACTGCTAGCCACTAACAGGTAGCATGTCAAAGCCTTAAGCCAGTAAAAAACCAATGAAATTTGGATGATATTTTAGAAAATGGGATTTAGGTCTGCAGTGGTATCAACCCACTAAACTCAATGAGATTACTTTGGAGTAATACTTTTGAGGATTGCAAGCATAGGTAGGGTGCGATCCTATGCATGTTTAGACATAAAAAAGTCCTACAACTCGCATCATGCCCCAGCCAGTTTGGGGCATGCTGGGAGTTGTAGGACTTTTTTCTGTCTAAACATGCATAGGATTGCGCCATTAGTTTCAAAGGGCTGGATTCAGTTTTGTGCTGGATCAACTGCAGTGGCAGAAGTGGACTTCCCCACTCCTTCCTTCCTTCTTGCCACCTGAAAATACTACACAGAGGGTCAGGAGTCCCTGCTGAATGTGGTCAGCTGTGGTGTGTGTGGGGAGGTATCCCCCCAAACCAGGCAGGGGCAGTGGAGGCTGGTGGCTCTGATGTCATGAGGCGGTGAATCCGCTCTGGGTTTCAGTCTGAACCAGTCAGAACTCTAAGGGAGCTATCCAAGGTGCTGAACCATTCACTGGCCCACTGACATCAGAGCCACCAGCCCCCATTGGCAGAGGGAGCCCTTCCTCTCATGGAAGTTCCCTTCCTCATACAGAAGGCAGATCTTGGATCCAAGCCAATATGTTTGCTTGAAGTCCATATAAGATTTTTTTTTATAGGAAAAGTAACTGTAACAAAGCCTCTGACATTGGTCTGGTGAAAATATGTTTACCTGAGAGAGTAACAGTGGAACAGAAAGCAAGCAGTGAGAACAAGATGTGGTTGTGATTAGGGGTGATTCACACATTGCATATACATTCCTTGATTAGTTTACACTCAATGATCACTGGCTTTGAAGTGTACTGCATTTGATGTGATATCAGGTATTATAAACATTCTGTCCATAGGTTTAAAGCAGGGGTGGGCAACGTGTGGCCCTCCAGATGTTTTGGCCTACAACTCCCCTTGCCATTAGCTATGCTGGCATGGAATAACGAAGTCTGGATCCAACCTGGTCACTTGCACTGGAGTCCCACCATTACATTTTCTGTATACATAATTAATGTGACCTCATAACATTTTCATAAATATATGGCAGGAGTGTAGACCCTATTTTAAAATATCCTTATTCTAAAATTGGTGCACAGAAATGAAAACCCTTGATGTGTCATCTTATGAATCATGAGTTGGGAGGTATAATGAAGTTTTCCTACTTTTTAATTTGCCACTTTGGTTTTGTTTCTTTTAATATTTTAGCCATCATAATGTCAAGCTTATTTCCATAATAATAATGAGTAGGATCTTGCAGCTGGCATTCTCAGAATTCTGACTCTGCTGCCAAGAAAAAGGCTCACTGACATAATATTATCATACATATAAGAATGATTCGATATTATTTATGCTTTCATAATTATATAAGTAAAGCAAAATGTATACCACATGCTTCATCATAATGTATTTGGCATTGTCTAAGTCACCCAAAAAGCAAAGGTAGCCATGCTGGCCACCTCCAGGTGACAGCTGGATTTTATATTTTCAAAAATGGGGGATAAACCATCATTTAATTATTGCTTCATCCCAGCAGCCCTCAGGGACAGTCCTAGGTGCAAACTCAAAATGCAGAACCTGATCTGAAGGTCTGCTACTACCTCCTCCCACATTCCATCTTAAGACGGTAACAAAATGCAAACTCCATGGCTTCAACACTAACTTTACTTCTCCGCCCCCTGCCCATTGTCAACTTTTTACCATCTAGCCTGATGGAGAGTTCTGGAGAACTCAAAAGCTTGCACACTATGTTGTGACATTTTGGTTGACCTAATAAAATATTGTCCTAATATGGATTTTGGAATAATTGTGACTTCTTAATGTGTAAATTCTGTACATGGAGGGAGCAATCCTATGGGGATAGTCGGCCACCTCCAAACTTGGAGGTGACCGCCTAGCCAATGCACGGTGGGAGAAGAATTGTCTCCTCCAGGCTCCAGCAACCTTGCATTTGTGGCTAGATGGCCGATTCCTGCTGTCCAGCCGTGGAACAGAATAGCGCAGGGTGGGGAGGCCGGACGACACATAGGAAGTGTTGTACCAGCGATTACCAACTCCACACCCCACCCCTGGGAATGTCCCCCTTTCCCCCGCTCCGTGCTCCTCTTACAAGCATGGAGTACAGGGATGATCCATGCTGCCTATGAGGCAACGGGGGAGGAGGTGGGGAGGCAGTGCTCCGAGAACCAACCAATCCTATGGCAGTCTAGCCGCTGTCTAGTGGCCATAGGATCGCACCCTTATTTCCTTCCTTCCTTCCTTCCTTCCTTACTGCAAGGTTGATTTTAAATGCTAGAATTCATGGGGACTTGTATGCAACCAGTATTCTACTTGAAAGGATATTGAAAGTATCTCAGAATACGCTTCATGTGTGTGTGTAAGTTTGTGTGTATACTAAGAACACAAAGCAAACAAACAAACAAAACACTTCTGGATATACAGACTGAATACTCTAATACCCCATTGGCTTTATCTTAGAGGTTAATGCAGCTTTTGTCTTTGCTTTTAATTTAATTGGGGGGGGGGGTTGTTTGTTTGTTTGTTTTAAAAAACCTTTCTTGCAGTCTGTCAGAAACAACAGCCTGTTTCCCACCATGAAACCAGGCCTGGGCATCACATCCCAGGCACCCTCCTGGGATGGTGTGTGTTATCTGCCAGCTCCTTGGCCCTGCTGCTCAAGGCCAGGCTCAGTCCCCACAAATTGGGAAATAGATAACAGCTGGTGGGAAGATCCAGTTGTTCTGGATGAAGGTGGTCTCTTTGGAGGCTGAGCTGGTGATTGGCTAAGAGAGCTCTGCCCTGGGGTTGTGGGGCTGGGCCTTAAAAGTAGTTCGAGGGCTAGGTGTGGTGTCTCCTTTCACTATGGTGGTTTGGGACCTTCTGTCAGCTGGATGCTATCCTGGGAGGCCCATACCTAGGTATGTGAAAGGATAGGCTTGATAGTTTGGTTATTTTGCTTGGGGGTGTGGTATAAAGGCTCTCTGTGTATGTTTGGGTTTCCTTGCAAGTTTTCAGCTTTGTAACCCTTTGTACAACCTATCATCTCTAACCCTCCCATTCCCTCTATCTCTCTCCCTACATTAAATGGATATCCCAGTTGGTGTGATCCTTTCTGCTCAACCACAGTGCTAAATTCGGTGCCTCTTGGCAGGAGAGGGTGGTTACTGGGTGCTTTGGGGGCTTGAGGCCAGGTCTGGCCTGTCCTACCTTGCAGGCACATTGGGGTTAGCTCCAGCGCTCCTTCACACAGTCTTATACTGTTACATGGCAACTTCTAGAAAAGTATCTCCATCCTCAAAATTCATAGCACTGTTCACCTTGGATTGGATCCTGATTTAGTCATACTTAGAGTAGTCACATTGAAATCAATAGGACTTAAGTTAGACATGATTAATAAGCTCCATTTATTTCAGTGGGTCTACTTCAATTAGATCTGGATCTAGCCTCTTGACCCTCAGTGCCTGTTTTGAAATTCAGCACCTCAGCATTACTAATAGATTCAGAAGCTGAAAAACATGTAATAAATAATGTTAAACTTACCTCTGTTTTCCAAGTCATCTCTCTCTCTCTCTCTCTCTCTCGCACGCACACACACACACACACACACACACACACAAATTGAGCTTTCCATTGTTATTTGTAGCCCTCCCTTGCTAAAAACTTAATAACTTGTATGCAAGAATGCTTCCTGGGGCTATAGAAAAGGTTAATAGCAGTAATTTTCAATTGAATTCTGTAAGCAGTAATTTGTGAATACAGCAAATTTGTGTAAGCTTCAAGTATCTTTGCCTCAAGAACAAAATGTCTGGATGATTTATTTTATTTATTGCATTTATACCCCGCCTTTTTTCCTCTTGCAAGGAACCCAAGGCGGCTTACATGATCCTCCTCCTCTCCCTTTTATCCTCACAACAACAACCCTGTGAGGTAGGTTGGGCTGAGAGTCTGTGACTGGCCCAAAGTCACCCAGTGAGCTTCCATGGCCGAGTGGGGACTAGAACCCGGATCTCTGGGCTCCCAGTCCAACACTCTAGCCACTACGCCACACTGGCTCTCTCGAAAAAAAGGCCCCAGGCCTTACAGTGGTATATCAACAGAACTCTGCTTCCACTAGAAAAGAGAACTGTTGCACAGGAAAAGAAGTACCATTTGCTTGTACCAGACTATGGCATATCTACTCTGAAGCCAATTATTTGATTATTGCAGGTCAGATTTCCACAACAATCAACACAGCTATATAGTCTATGTCCATGATTATCCCAGCAGCATCTTTGTTTAATGCATCCTAGAATGCAATTTGGAGCTCACTAAAAAAAGAGTTTGCTCTAACAAATCATCAAAGTTCTCCTCTGTGGATTTTGCTGCCAAATACATGGCCTTTGTCTGAATATTTCATATCTTTATTTTTCATCCTAGGGGCAGTATCCAAGTCAACATGAGCAATATCTGACATCTTATAGGTTTTAAATATATTAAGTATTGCCAAAGTATAAATAATTGAGAGATGTCAATGTCTAAGGCATGCAAATGTCAGTGTACAATTAAAAAAAATGTGAATTTCAACTTCATTTGTTAATTATAGTAATACATGAGAATCAAAATTGTTGTTGTTTTCAGGGCTCAGTTCAAGGTGTTGGCATTGACCTTTAAAACTCTATATAGTTCTGGCCCAGTCTGTCTTAAGGAGCGCCTCCAGCAACACCAGGGATGCCACTCAATGAGATCGGCCTCAATAGGCCTTCTGCCTGTCCCATCAGCCAGGACAGCTAGGCTGGTGAACACTAGGGACAGGGCCTTTTCTGTGGTGGCCCCCACTCTGCAGAATTCTCTCCCTAGTGACCTCCACCATGCCCACTCTTTGATGAGCTTTCTCCAGGCTTTAAAAACCTGGCTGTTCAGGTGGGCATTAGGGATTTTTAGAGCAATGTTGGTTTGTTGATTGTTGTATTTTGTGTTATTAGTATTGTACGCCACCTAGAGTGTCAAGGTAGCTGGCCAGATGGGCGGCTAATAAATCAATCAAATAAATAAATAAATAAAATTGTCTCAAGAATAAATGAGTGTGCTCACAGTTTAAATTTTCTTTCACCAATTCATATTGGCTTCCATTGATTAATCACCTAACATTTTCGGAGATCATTTTCGGATTGTCTATTCTATGCCCTTCCAGCAAGAGTCAGGCAGTGTGGGAGGAAGACAGAGGCAATTTTGCCTCCCATTCTTCCTTTAAAAAAACAATTTCAGCTAGATGGGCCTCTTACCAGTGGTAGGCAGGGACAGCAGCAGAGAGGCTGTGGGGTCCTGTGGATCCATGCTTCCTTTCTCCCCTCCACTGCCTGCCCCACCCACCCACCATTTTCTGCCTTCCTCAAGCTCTTTTGAGGTTGCTGTTGCAGCCTCAGAAGGGTAACTGCTGTGGTGTCTTCCACAGCGCCTCTGAGGGAGACGAGAACTGGTCCAGTCTTGGATTCCCCCTCCTGAGGTTGTAGCAGTGTCTACAGCCTTAGGGGCGGGGGGGGGGGATCTGCTATATCTTATGATCCCTGTGACACTCTCCCAGGGACCATAGGATTGTTCTCAGATTATTATACTTCCAATTAAACTGATTTACAATTGTGTTCCTTGTTCATCCCAGTTTTCTGGTCCAAATAAAAGGCTGTTATCTGGTGATAAATTAGATACATATTATTTTCTGACTTTTCTTTTGTTAATTTTTTGTTAAATCTTCACATTTTGCCTTGCTAAGACATTTTGTATTCTTTATAAATCAATTCTCTTCTGCATTTCCTGCCAAAGTATCATATTGCATCACATGTTTAGGGCACTCAACCAATCAGAATTTGATCCCTGGCAGGTGTAAGTTAGTTACTTCATTTCGTCATTTGATCATGTTATCTAGTGTGCTTGGCTGACATTCAAGAGAGGCCCTGGAGAATTGTGCTTGTGTGAAGCATGCAAAATAGGAAAGGATCTTCCCAGACAGATTCAAGACACTGAAATTTGGTACATTGGAGGGATATGAGCTTCCTTGCAAATATTTGGCTCGGCTCTACTAAAAATTTGCTTGTTGTTGTTCAGTCGTTAAGTCTTGTCCGACTCTTTGTGACCCCATGGACCATAGCACGCCAGGCCTTCCTGTCCTCTGCTGTCTCCCGGAGTGTGCTTAAGTTCATCTTCATTGCATTTGTGATGCTATCTAGCCATCTCATCCTCTGCCATCCCCTTCTCCTTTTGCCTTCAATCTTTCCCAGCATCAGGGTCTTTTCCAGAGAGTTTTCTCTTCGCATTAGGTGGCCAAAATATTTGAGCTTCAGCTTCAGTATCTGTCCTTCCAATGAGCACGCAGGGTTGATTTCCTTTAGGATGGACTGATTTGACCTCCTTGCAGTCCAGGGGATTTGTAAGAGTCTTGTCCAGCACCACAGTTCGAAAGCATCAATTCTTTGGCGCTCAGCCTTCCTTATAGTCCAGCTCTCACAGTCATACGTTACTACTGGGAAAACCATACCTTTGATTATGCGGACCTTTGTTGGCAAGGTGATGTCTCTGCTTCTTACTATGCTGTCTAGGTTTGCCATAGCTTTCCTCCCAAGGAGCAAGAGTCTTTTAATTTCATGGCTACAGTCTCCGTATGCGGTGATCTTGGAGCCCAAGAAAATATAATCTGTCACAGCTTCCATTTCTTCCCCTTCTATATGCCAGGAAGTGATGGGACCAGATGCCATGATCTTCGTTTTTTTAATGTTGAGTTTCAAACCAGCTTTTGCACTCTCCTCTTTCACCCTCAACAAGAGGCTCTTTAGATCCTCTTCGTTTTCTGCCATTAGGGTGGTATCGTCTGCGTATCTGAGGTTGTTGATAATTCTCCCAGCAATCTTAATTCTGACCTGTGATTCATCCAACCCGGCGTTTCTCATGATGTACTCTGCATATAAATTAAATAAGCAGGGTGACAATATACAGCCTTGTCATACTCCTTTCCCAATTTTGAACCAATCGGTTGTTCCATGTCTGGTTCTTACTGTTGCTTCTTGACCCTCGTACAGGTTTCTCAGGAGACAGGTAAGGTGGTCTCGTACCCCCATCTCTTTCAGAATTTGCCACAGTTTGTTGTGATACACACAATCAAAGGCTTTAGTGTAGTCAATGATGCAGAAATAGACGTTTTTCTGGAATTCTCTTGCTTTCTCCATGATCCAGTGAATGTTGGAGATTTGATCTCTAGTTCCTCTGCCTCTTCGAAACCCAGCTTGTACTTCCGGTAGTTCTCGGTTCACATACTGCTGAAGCCTAGCTTGTAGGATTTTGAGCATCACCTTGCTGGCATGTGAAATGAGCGCAATTGTACGGTAGTTTGAACACTCTTTGGCATTGACCTTCTTTGGAATTGGAATGTAAACTGACCTTTTCCAGTCTTGTGGCCACTGCTGAGTGTTCCAAATTTGTTGGCATATTGAGTGCAGCACTTTAACAGCATCATCCTTTAGGATTTTAAATAGCTCAGCTGGAATACTGTCCTCTCCGCTAGCTTTGTTGTTAGTAATGCTTCCTAAGGCCCACTTGACTTCACTCTCTAGGATGTCTGGCTCAAGTTCAGTGACCACACTATCATGGCTATCAGGGATATTAAGATCTTTCCTGTATAGTTCTTTTGTGTATTCTTTCCACCTCTTCTTAATCTCATCTGCTTCTGTTAGGTCCCTGCCTTCTTTGTCCTTTATCATGCCCATCTTTGCACAAAACGTTCCCTTGAGATCTCCGATTTTCTTGAAAAGATCTCTAGTCTTTCCCATTCTATTGTTTTCCTCGATTTCTTTGCTTTGTTCATTTAAGAAGGCTTCTTGTCTCTCCTTGCTATGCATTCAGTTGGATATATCTTCCCCTTTCTCCCTTGATTTTCGCTCCGTTCTTTCCTCAGCGACTTGTAAAGCCTCATCAGACAGCCACTTGGCTTTCTTGCATTTCTTTTTCTTTGGGATGGATTGAGTTGCTGCCTCCTGAACAATGTTACAGACCTCCGTCCAGAGTTCCTCAGGCACTCTGTCTATCAGGTCTAATCCCTTAAATCTATTCCTCACCTCCACTGTATATTCATAAGGGATATGATTTAGGTCATACCTAAATGGTTTAGTGGTTTTCCCTACATTCTTCAATTTAAGCCGAAATTTTGCAACAAGCAGCTCATGATCTGAGCCACAGTCAGCTCCAGGTCTTGTTTTACTGACTGTATGGAGCTTCTCCATCTTTGGCTGCAAAGGACATAATCAATCTGATTTCAATATTGACCATGTGGTGATGTCCATGTGTGGAGTCGCCTCTTGTGCTGTTGGAAAAGTGTGTTTGCTATGATCAGCGTGTTCTCTTGGCAAAACTCTATTAGCCTTTGTCCTGCTTCATTTTGTACACCAAGGCCATGCTTGCCTGTTATCCCGGTGATTTCTTGACTTCCTACTTTAGCATTTCAATCCCCTATTATGAAGAGGACATCTTTTTTTGGTGTTAGTTCTAGAAGGTATTGTTGGTCTTCATAGAACCGATCAACCTCAGCTTCTTCGGCCTCAGTGGTTGGGGCGTAGACTTGAATTACTGTGATATTGAGTGGTTTGCCTTGGATTCGTACTGAGATCATTCTATCGTTTTGGAGATTGTACCCCAGTACTACTTTTCCCACCCTTTTGTTGACTATGAGTGCTACTGCATTTCTTCTAAGGGATTCTTGCCCACAGTAGTAGATATGATGGTCACCTGAATTAAATTCACCCATGCTTGTCCATTTTAGTTGGCTGATTCCTAAGATGTCGATGTTCAGTCTTGCCATTTCATGTTTGACCACCTCCAGTTTACCTTGATTCAATTAGGGATGGGGGAGAATTTCTCCCCGAAACTTCAGGGGGCCGAGTGCCAACACATTCGGTCCTCCGAAGGTTGTTCGGGGAGAAATTCTCCGCCCCCCCCGCCCCCCGCCCCCCCCCCCGGGATGGGACTTATCTTTCACGAATGTCCCTCCTGGCGGCAGTTCCCGGCAGCGGTTCGGCAGGTCTTCGTCAGGGGCGGGGGCGGCAGCCGGTCTTTTGACCGGCTGCCACCGCCGCCATTACAAGAAAAGTTTAAAAAAAAAAACGCCCCCCTTGATAGGCTACGTGACGATTAACATAGCCTATCACGGCTGACTTTGCAGATCTAGCCGTGATAGGCTACGTTAATCGTTACGTAGCCTATCACAGGGGTGTGTTTTTTTTTCTTTTGAAGTTCGCAGCCGGGGAGACGGGGCGCTTCTCCCCAGCCTGAATTTTGGCCGGGCGAGGCAGGAAGCCTCCCCCCCGGCCTGAACTTCAGGGGGAGCAGCGAAGCGCATCCCCCCCACCGCGAAGCAAGCTGCGAGACCAGGTAAGTGACTTTCGTGCATCCCTAATTGATCTTACATTCCAAGTTCTTAAACAATATTGTTCTTTACAGCATCGGACTTTCTTTTCACCACCGGACACATCCACAGCTGAGTGTTCTTTCGGCTTTGGCCCAGCCACTTCACTCTTTCTGGCGCTACTTGGAAATTCCCTCTGCTCTTCCCCAGTAGTATATTGGACACCTTCCGACCTGAGGGGCTCATCTTCCTGCATCATATATTTTAGCCTTGTGATACTTTCCATGGGGTTTTCTTGGCAAGAATACTGGAGTGGGTTGCCATTTCCTTCTCCAGTGGACTACATTTTGTCAGAACTCTCCACCATGACCTGTCCCTCTTGGGTGGCCCCGCATGGCATAGCTTATATGGCTTCACTGAGTTACGCAAGCCCCTTCGCCACAACAAGGCAGTGATCCATGAAGGGGAAAAATCTGCTTATATTATTTCAAATTGTGGTAAGCTGGCTTGATATAAAAGTTCATATGCATTCCTGCAAACATAATTTGCAGTTCAAGCCTGTGATTAAACAAAGTGAACTGAAAAACAAAGATCTGGAGGGAGTTTTGCACATCTGGTTTGGAACTCAGAGCTGCCTCATAGACTGCAGCATCAAGTGGTACCTTGCATGTGTAAAGAAGGATGGATGGATCTCCATTTTCCTTTCTATCTATGTTTCACAGTTTTCATGTTAAATTCCATCGAAATAGTTTTTCTAAATTGCATATAATAATTTGGAGTTATACATGCAGTATTTATACAGTCCATTATACTCTTTCCTCAGTGTTTGCAGCATGCCATTCTGGCTTGTGACAAACTATTTCTGAGAGATTACCCACACCAGCTGAGAGAAGAGATAGTATTTGCATCCTGATCTCTTCCCTCAACCCAATTTGGCTTCCTCCTTGCCTTTGTAACTTCCTTCTCTCCTCTTATCTCCTTCTTTGGGGCACCATCTTTAACTCGCATGAATAATTGTCTCTATCTTTCTCTATGTTTTTAACCCAATCATTGCTGGTCTAACTTAAGCACTGTAAATACACTTTCTTTCATATCTCCCTGCCTGGCCAGCTGAGGCATCTGCTTTCTCTATGGCTGTACTAGTTGCTGGTCTAACCTAAGCAACTGCATCTAAGGATTTGATGTGGCAAGTAAATTTATGGGAAGAGATAGTCTGATCTATTCATCATTCTGTGTAGCGTGAAAATGATTTCATCCTGCACAGCTTCCTCCAGCGTCCCTGTGTGTGAACATATCATAACAGAGCATACATCACAGACAGAAATGTCTGTCATCTCACATGGCCTCAGATGCAATCTTTTTCAATTGGGCCAGCATGAATCATCATGTGCTGCATAATCCTGTGACGCCTATACATGTGTGAACCAGCCCTGCAGTAGAGCAGTTTGGAAAATGTCTCCCCATCTTCACAGTCCCATTTTATACTCCTCTATCATGTCTCCATTCACTCACCTTTTTTACAAGCTAAACAGTCCCAGATATTGTAACCTTTCCTCATAGGACAGGGACAGGAGTTGCTCCAGTCCCTTGATCATTTTAGTTGCCCTTTTCTGTGCCTTTTCCAACTCTACAATATTGTTTTTTAGGTGTGGTGACCACAACTGTGCACAGTATTCAAAGTGTGATTTCCCAATAGATTTGTATAAGGACAGTGTGATACTGGCAGTGTTATTTTCCTTTCCTTTCCTAATTATGCCTAACATGGAATTTGGCTTTTTCACAGAAGCTACACACTGGGTTGACATTTTTAGGGCTTGTTGGACCAATGGTCTAATTCAGTATAAGACAGCTTCCTATGTTCTTCAATCACCTAGAAATCCACCAGTACATCCAGATCTACCTTCTACTCATCCCTGTTCTAGACCAGGCCATTAGCAGTCAAGGGTGCTCAGCACCATGGCTGAGAGAGGCTGAAGAATTTGCTGGTAACTGTCTAATTTGTCTGTTTCATTAACACCTCACAAGAGATGGATGGCTTCACATGTTGAAATGCTAATGGGCCACGTAGTTGTAGTGCAACCGACTGTGAAATCCCCCAATAAAAGGCTGCTTGTTGCCAATGCAAGCTATATTTAACTGTACACTGAACCATAACCATGGCTTTCACAATCACTCAGCCATAACAACTTTGTTCAAAATGATAGCTATCAAAACAACTGGCTTTTTGTTTACATCAGAGTCAGGTTCTTATAACATGAATGACGCTGGTTCATCTTGATGGATTTCTGCCTTCAGAAGCTGCCAAAATAATTCTGTCTTATCAACTGAAGCCCCATGAATCTCTCAAAGGCACTGCTGAAAAAAAGTCACCAACTGTGCCGAATTAGGGCTACCAACTCTTGAAAGGAAACAAGATCTGACTCCTAGATGGAATCTCTAGGTAGAGCCCTCTGGTTAGGGGCTGGAGACAACAGCAAGAGGTGGAGCTAGGGAGTAGGGACAAATGCCAGCATGAAAGCTACGTATGATGTACAGCTAAAAGAAGGCTAAGAGAAGTAGAAAAATCCCAGTCTTGGCAGTAGGGATGGAGTATCTGTCTAATACATTTCCACAGATGTCCTCCTTTTCCCGCCTCCAAGTTCATTCTGTGCCATTTCCATGCAGATCATTTCTTAACAGGAAAATACAGTTTTCTTAACGGAAAAACCCTATACAGATTTTTGTGCACATTTTTCACATAGACACATGTGCTCATTGACTAAAGCATGCTTGTGCACATTTTAGAAATGAATGCGGGGGGGTTGCACATTTTTCAAATTTACACATGTTGTCAAACACTTCTTTCTCTTTTTCACAAAATGCATTGCAAGCCTGGAAATGTATGAATTTCCACCTGCAAACTGTTTCTATTTCCACATTCAGTTCAAGGAGGCATGGACTGGGGAAATTAGTAAAACAAACAAACAAACAAACAAAAAAACACTTGGTGCAGCAAATTTCTCACCAAACCCTAATTAGCAACTGACCCAAAAGTATAAAGCAAAAATATTAGCTAGGTCATTTTATTTTCCTGGTTGGTTGGCAAACTTGCATCAAGTGTTCTCATTTGGATATACAATAACACTATTTATTTTTCACACAGGCATCGCTCTGTGAAGTAGAAATGGCTTTCCTCCGAAGATTAAATAAAGCAGCCATATGCTGGCAGAACATTGCTTATCGTATCATTACAAAATAGTTGGTCCAATTACAGTTCCTTCCAAGAGTGAGCAAACCCATCATAAATATTCATCCAATTTTGATAAATTGTGGAAACGTTTCTCGCGAGCCGCCAAATTAATTTTTACATGCAAATGCATTCAAAATATGCCGTTTTAATTTTCAACTCTTCACCTCCCACTGCAGCAAGAAGGGGGAAAGAAAAAGAACTCTTGATGCTCATCCTTCATAACATCTCTAAATGAAACTGCTTGATGAGATGATGAGAGGTCTGTGTCCTCACCTAGGCAACACGGCATTTAATGAAATGTAGTTAGAGAGCATGCTTCAGTGGGGGGTATCTCAAATATTACACCACATTTTGTTAACTGTGCATTACAGACCTCTTTTAAAATACAGCCATTGTGGGAAAAACTGCCCTGCATACATGCCTTCAGATTCTCTCTAACAACTTACAAGAGATACATTTATTTATTTATTTAGCTAGCTAGCTAGCTATCTCCTGCCTTTCAGCCAAAGAATGGCAAGGAGGCTTACAATACAAATTGAATTAAAACAAAATTGTAATTAAAACATAGCATACAAACAAATAAATCAAAGGCACAATTAAAACACAATGATCGAAGAAATTAGTAACACCAGCGAATTAAAAACAACAACACAGCAACAGACCAGTTTCTATGCCAAAGGCCTGCCTAAATGAAAAGGCCTTTTGCCTGTTGATGTAAAGACAACAGAGAGGGAACCAAGCTGGAGCTTTGCTCTGCAAGGCATTTATTGTGCACTCATCATTCCTTACTCACAGTTGTTTACAGATTCTCTAGACAATGGCATGACCCTCCAGTTTCGTTTTTGTTTTTAAGAGCACTTTTGCAGGGGGGGTTAGGTTGGAATGGAGTATTATTTGCAAAAGTGAAAGAAAATGTATTTTCCTACTTGTCTGATTTCATTATTCCACTACAGCACAGAGCTACCTAGAGGTTATGTAGCATGAAAGGAAAATATCTTTGTGTAGAGCTACTATCTCAGTTCTGTGACAGAACCTAAAGTGGGTACAGTGGATTAACAGCCTCATGTAGAAAAGCTCCTAGCCTTCCCTCGGCAGGGAATTCCAGTGCCTGGGTGCAGCCACTGAGAAGGCCTTCTCTCACATCCCCACCAAATGTGCCTCCAGTTGTGGAGGTACCAAGAGAAGGGTCTACCCCAAAGATCTTAAAACCTGGGCAGGCTCGTATGGGAGAAGGCAGTCTTTCAGGTAGCCTGGTCCCAAGCCATATTGGGCTTTATCCTGGACTAGCTGCACTGACCTGTCCTCTACAATGTCAGGACTCAAGGCTACAGTGGGTATTGACCTGAGGGATGTCCAATGCAGATTCAACATAGGAATCACCAATTGGCTCTCAGCAAAGGAGAGAACTGCAAGGAAACACATCAGCTATAGAAGCCACCTTCCACCAAGACACAAGTGTGGATCAGCTGATATTCCCTGATTCCCGTCCTCCACCCTCATCTGTAGGATTCCTGAACAAAGTGGGGTTCTTCCAACAACTGCACACATTCCAGCCCACAATGCTTGGGGTAGGTGCCCCTCAGTCCTATGGAGATGCTAGGCTGGCCATTTATGGATCAACCAAAAAGAGGAAACGCGTCACCAAAAACAGAGAACAAAAGGGATAAATTCACATATGCAAATGTATATGTATAGATGCAAATTTAGCAATAATGGTTATAATTCAAATAGAAATATAATACATCTCATCACAGGGTGGAAGTCTGTGACCTGTGCACCTTGCTCAATCTGCTGACCAGGTGCTAGCTTTTGACAGACAACTTCAAGGCCCCTGTTGCTCCCCCCTTCTTGTAGTTGTTTGACTTTAAACCAGACTAGACACCTGTTCAAACAGAGGACACCTTCAAATACAGCTCTCCAATTTATTTATTTTTATTTATTAAATTTATTAATCGCCCATCTGGCTGGTCACTCCAAAACAGAGGTCCTCTGTGAAGTAGTTCACTTGACTTGACCACTCTCAGAGATGCTAATAGCAGCAGGAAAACACAACAGTGATCTTCATCAGGATCATTGGGGGATTTATCCTCCCCCCACCCCCGCCAACTGATCCTGGTGCAGCCACAGTGCACAATCACTGTGTGTATATGCGTGCATGGATGAGTCTCTCTCTCTCCCCATCTGCATGCACGTGGATGAGTGTGTGTTTGAGGGGGGTGGAAGGAAGAGTGTGTGTGTTCACCTGCATGCATATCTGCATGAGTATGTGTAGTCCCTGACCCATGGCCTATTTGGCCCTTTGGGGGGAGGAAGGTTGCCCCCTGATTTAGAGTTTCCTCATCTGGTGGAATACCTTGAGAATTTTGAAGGTAACCAAACAAGTTTCAGAAAGGTGAGAAATATTCCTCAGGACAGGAGAGATTGCACATCCCTAGAATGAATGATCATCTGGAGCTGCAAACAGCAGAGGGATAACCATCACCAGAAACAGAGAACAAAAGTAATGAAGAACTATGTTTACCTGCACTCATATACAAGTACAACCTGGGGAATATCCTGTGTATTTTAGCAATTCAAAGGTTGAATATATTGACATTCTGTTTATGTGGGATAACATTCAGGCAAAATGACTGGCAGTGGGTGTACCCAAAGATTTCATGAGGTAAAAAAATTCCTACAATTAAGATTGAAGTGGGATTTATTGAAATTATGTGCTATCTGGCAAAAATGATCAGCTGCCCTTTAAAATGATGAGAATGACAGTGCAATCCTTTGAAATACATACCTGTGCAATACAGTGCAATACATATCTACTCAAAAGTAAGCCCTACTGAGTTCAATGGGACTTACTCTCAGATAGGTTTGCAGTCTTAAACTTGGTTCATGAAGAGAGCTTCTTTTCTGCACTTAATTACTGTATCGTTGACTTGGAGATTGAATGTGCAAACTGACTCTGTTCAAGAGCATTGCATTCAAGCCTGACATCTCTCTCTGTGGTAGCTGATGTGTGATCACGCATTCACACATGCATGCCACCACTTCATGCTGCAGTCATTAAGCGATAAACATGCGTATGTGAACCAGTGTTGTTACATGAAGAACCCTGCCCTCATATAATATATTATTTCACTCTGCTTTTTATCAAAGATTTTACTGGCTTGATTTTTGGTCCTGCTGTATTTGAATTTTAAATCACTTTTATTTTCATTGTTTGTTTTTAATGGTTGTCTTTTAGTGTTTTTAGACACCTTGTGAGGTTCCTCCCTAAGTGGGATATAGATTTATGCAATGAAATAAAATAAAAATGCACTGCCACATACTTACTTGGGAAGAAATATCACTGAATTGAGCCAGACTTCCAAGTAAACACATTCAGCAGCCTTCCCCAACCTTGTGCCCACTAGATGTTTTGGACTACAACACCCAGGATTCCTGCCCATTGGACATGCTGGCTGGGGCTGATGGAAGTTGAAGTCCAAAACATCTGGGGGGCACCAGGTTGTGAAAGGATGACCTACAGGATCAAAATGCTCATCTCATTCCAATGCTTTTATTGGAACTTCAGATGCAATCCTAAGCACATTTTACTTGGAAGTTAATCCCATTGAAATCAGTGGGACTTACTTCTAAATAAACATGGAGATAATCAGGCTGCACATCAAGATTATGTTCTCCTTGAATAGACTCCCTGTATTGTTACATCTTGGAAATAAGAGATTGAACTAAACCACCTTGGAATTAAATGCTGGTACAACTGCACCCCAGTCCTGCAATTAAATTCATCAAGACAACCTCCTGTGCTTATGGGAAACCCTGCTATGCATCTCACTGCAGGACTGAAGCATTATTATATGTTCAGAAATGATAACCATGAAATGCTGGCAGTACATAAGCATGTCTCTCTGGAATAATTGAAATACTCAGAGGATAAGAAACTTCAATGGTTGTAACTCAATAGCTAGTGCCCAGAGACCATGCAATTGACAAGTTAGCATCACTGATAACCAATGGTATTACTGCATGACCATTGGGGATGTGTGGATTTTGTTAAATCCATTCTGTCCGTGTTTCACGGATTGCCAGGCATCTTTCATTATGTTGTCTGCTCATTGACGGCATCGGATTTCCCCCTCCCCCAGAATTTAATTCTACTTGCGCAGATTTGCATTAGGGCTAAATTTGTATTAGTGTTAATGCACACTTACGCAAATGTATTAATGTACATAAGTCAATGCGAATCCATGCTAATGTGCACTTCCGCTAATGTACATTAGCGCAAATCCCCCCACAGATGAAAAACTGGTCCACAAGTCCATGGAATCCATGTGACTCAGAAAAAACTGATCTGTGGGATCTGCAAGTCGGATTCATAGAAATACAAACTCATTTGAATATGTTGCAGATTTCTTTGACATTTCTAAGGACCATAGATGAGGCTGAAGATAAATTATAGATTTGTAGACTGGTAAACAGACTGATGTGGTGATCAGACGCCTGATAATTGAACAAAACACTCAATTACTGACAGAGTGAGAATAGTCCTAGTCTTCTCAGTAATCAGGAAAAAAAAAACCCTTACCTTAGTAATACATGAAGAAGAATATAAGAGGAATTGCTCTTCTCATTTTGTTTTCTGAGCCCCAAGCAATCAATTTCTAATGGAAATTAGTGGTCCAATTCTCATTTCAGCCAGTTCCATACTTCAGTACTTTCTTAACTGGAGTCTTCATTCAGTCAGATGAGTGTTTTTGATTGCAAGCATAGAGCATCATTGGACTATAAGACATCCCATCTGCATTGGATCTTCTGCCTTGGTCTGTTTTGTAATCTTCTTGATGGGTTCCTCTCTCTAAATGGATGGTATTAGGTTCTAGATATGCAAGAAAGCATAGGGTTCCTCCCACATCTGGCGTATAATGTCATGTTAGTTACACTACACATAGCAGTTATACCGTTATCATACCATTATCATAACTATTGGTACACATGACACCAATGGGCACCAATAGTTATGATAACAGTACGATAATAGTATAACTGCTATGTGTAGATTCAGCCCAAGTGTAACTAACATGACATTATACACCACATGTGGGAGAAACCCTATACTGTTCCATTCTTTCTTTTCCCCCACACCTTTTTTTTGGGGGGGGAGGGATAATCTGAATTGTTTTAAATGGCTTTGACTACACAATGACCGAGTGCATAATTTGTACTCATTTCAATCACCTTTATGCAGTGAGTGACAGTGAACTTCAACAAGAGTGTCTTGTTAATCTTCACACAATAACTGCAAGAGGATTGAAAGATAATGCAAGCACTCCAAAGTAACCTATGGAAAGCATCAGAAAGGCAGCCTTAATGTGTGAAGTCAGTTTTAAAGGCTTGGTTTCTAACACCAAGATCTGGATGATAATTGCATCCCAATCTAAAACGTGGAGTGGGACATAAGAGGTGAATGAATCAGGAACACGCAGTGGAGCTGCTCTCCTCAAGGAGACTCTGTATATTGCCATGAAATACATTTTGCTTTCTCTCGGAAAAAGGAAAAGGAAAAAAAGAAGAGAAAACCTGTGGGTACACTCAGATCTGAATAAAAACATCTGCAGGTCTCCGCTGTTCATAAATAAGTTGCTGATAAGCAGTGCAGGCATGGGGATAAAGGAAATGAAGCTGTTGCGCTGGCTTGCGGGGTAGATGCCTGCTCAGCAGGAAACAAAAAGCTGGGGACTCAATGCTAGCAAACTAACTGTAGAAACAGATGATGGCTCACTGCTAATCTAACACAAGATCCAACTTCTTGTGCAGAAGTCTAGCTAGAAAAGTTGCATTGAGGATAGATAAGCATCTCCATACTTAACAAATTTGAAGCCCCAGGAGAGTGGGAGCCTGCCCATTTCCTAAGATCATCTTCAGAGGTTCTTCTCTGAGTGCTGCTGCCTACAATGGTGCAAAGGATGACTACCAGGCAAAGAGCCTTCTCTGTAATGGCCCCCCTGTCTGTGGAATGCTCTTTCTAGGGAGATCCAGCTGGGGGTTTCACTATTGATGTTTAGACTAGAGCTGTGCAAAGATGGTTGCTCAAAATTCTCCACCGTATTTGCAGGCAGAGAAATTTCACCAAATTTCTCCAAGGGGAGGAGAAATTCTCAACAGTTTCTCAGAGGTAGGGTTCATCAATGGGAGGGGGTATAGCTTCTTTCTTTTTTCATAGGGTTTTTTTTTGGGGGGTGAGGTGCAACTGCAAGTGGCAACAGCATCCATTGTTTGCATCCACTACAATGCTGGTATGAGGAGGGCAGTGTTGTGTTCAGTTCCTGGGAAGAGGTGGAGCTACTGCTGAGCCAAAATCTGACCTCCAACATCCTGAAAGTTTTCTTCCCCATGA
The DNA here is from genome assembly GCF_057233095.1 of Heloderma suspectum. Classification (NCBI taxonomy): domain Eukaryota; kingdom Metazoa; phylum Chordata; class Lepidosauria; order Squamata; family Helodermatidae; genus Heloderma; species Heloderma suspectum. Next base: position 180,872,360 of record NC_139461.1, read on the forward strand.
AAGAAGCTACCATTGTTCTGCCTCATTTGTGGTGTTTTTGAGCTCACCTAATCACTGTGAGGCAGCCAAGGGTGCTGTGTGTGTGTGGTTTCTTTTTTCTATTTCATATCTCTCCATTGCTGCACTTCCTGATCTGAAAAAGCCGCATGGGAGGAATTACTTCATGATGTCTTCTCCTGGGCTTTAACTGAAGTTTTGCGATCTGAGGAGTCTACAGGCTGCCGGAGAGATGATTGTACAACGAAAAAATGACACTCGTGCACACTCCCTAGCCACCTCCTAAGTAAGGTAGCACAAGAAACCCAAATCAAACCCGTGAGAATTTCTTCAAAGTTTTCTTCACCATTCAATTTCTTTTCAAAAGCAATTTCTTTTCTATCAATTTGAAAGACAATGGTAACAAAAAGTGAGGGAGAAACTTTTGGCACAGCACTAGTTTAGACACCAGGTTAATATCTTCCTCTTCCAGCTGGCATTTAATTTTGAATCTGTTGCTCTGATTATAAACTTTACTGCTGGCTCTTTAATATTTGGAGGGAGCAATCCTATGGCTGCTAGACAGAGGCTAGACAGCCATAGGATATGGTGTTTTCTGGGAGCAGACCTTGGAGCCCGCACTCCGAGGTCGGTTCCCGGAGAACCAACCTCCCCTGACTTCAGTGTTGCCTCGGAGGCAGAACAGAACAGCCCCATCCTCCGCGCTTGCAAGAGGAGCGTGGATTGGCCGGAAATAGGTGTGCCTGGGGGCGTTCTGGGGCGGGGAGAGTGTAACTGCCTTACGACTCATCCTACAGCAGCCTACTTCCCCGCTCTGTGCTCCCGTGGCTAGACAGCCACAATCAGCCGTCTAGCTGAAAAAGCAAGGCAGGAGAAGCACAGAAGGAACGATCCCCTCTGTGCTTCTCCTGCCCTGCTTTGGATAGGGGGTCCCCTCCGAGTTCGGAGGCGGCCACCTATCTAGATAGGATTGCTCCCTAAATTTTTTAATATTTTTACATTATATTTGTATTGTTGTATTTATTGTTTTGGCTGTTACTGTATTGTTGCTTTGATTTTTTATGATTGCAAACCACCCTGAGGTCATCTGACAGTTGGGAGATATATGCATTTGATAAATAAATGAATAAAATAAACCAGGACTACTATTTAGAGTGGGCAAAGGGATCCCCCAACTCTGTATAGGGATGGCCAAACTCACCTCCATCTGCACCACATGCTGCTTGCTGGACCCTCGCCAGCCAGGTGACCTTGTTCGCCACACACAGTGAGTCACTAGGCAGTCTGTAGGCAAGCAGTGTGCAGCTGCCTTGCCAAGCTGCCATTTTGCATAAAAATGGTGGCTCAGCCTTTTTCATAAATGCCCATTTATGCAAAGGGCGGCCATAAAATGGCCATTTATGCAAGATTACAGGCGTAAGTGGTCCATTTACGCCTGTAATCTTGTGCAAATGGCCCCTTTATGCAAATCTTGGCCAGATGGCTGCTTTATGGCTTCCATTTGCATAAATAGCCAGTTATGAAAAAGGCCAAGCTGCCATTTTTATGCAAAATGGCAACTTGGCAGACCAGCAGGGACCATTGTGCAAGCATGGCAGTCTGAGGACTGGAGTCCGGAAGGCCAAGCGGGGGGATGTCCACCAGACGCCACTCCATTCCTGGACTCCCACAACATCTCTATCTCTGTGTTTCAGAGCCCATATGATTCCTAGGAACTTCCATTGCCAACTTGTTCTACATACAGATTTCTACATACAGTTCTAAATAATGAAAAGGGCCTGTTCTCTGGGTATTCATTCCAAAAGCACCAAATATTTCTCTTTAAAAAGAAGGTATTGACTTTTTTGACTAATGTGTGAGAACTACAGTGATGAGATACAAACAGGACTCGATCCGCTCAAAAGACACTGTTCCTTAGCAATTTACTATGCAATCCTATGTATGTCTACTCAGACATAACTCCCGTTGAGTTCAATGGGACTGATCATGTCAGTGCATATTAGATTGCAACCTCAGTTTCAGATATAGAGAGAGCCAGTGTGGTGTAGTGGAGAGAGTGTTGGACTGGGAGTCGGGAGATCGGAGTTCTAGTCCCCACAGTCAGCCATGGAAGCTCACTGGCTGACTTTGGGCCAGACTCTCAGCCCAACCCACCTGATAGGGTTGTTGTTGTGAGGATAAAATGGAGGAGGAGGAGGATTATGTACACTGCCTTGGATTCCTAAGGAGGAAAAAAGTGGGATATGAATGAAATGAATGAATATATCCAGGAGCAGGTCTTTAAACCTTGCAGAGCAGCTTGATCTTCCTTAAGTCTCTTCAACCGCCACCACCCCTTTTTGCCACTGTAATACGATATGGCACCCCTGTTGTCAACCAATTAAAGTTAGTTAATCATCTGAGATTTATCTGATCAATATATTCTATTTCAATGAATATGGATATTTCCAAAAACTCAATATAGGTACCTTGCTGAGATACTGAGGAAAGGGTGAGTTACCTATAATTTTAAAAGCAAAGGATAGGATCCTGGTTTAGTCATAACAGACCAGCAGCAGGAAGGCAAGCAGTCAGCAGGGGAATCCCCTCACAGTGGGAAGGCAGGATGTGAGTAGGGTAATCCCCTTGTTGTCCCCAATTATAGATCAGGGTATGCCCAGAGTAGGTCCAGAGAAATCAGTGGCACAAGTTAACTTAATTCATGTCATAATTAACTTAAGTCCCATTGATTTCAACCTGGGTGAGAATTGTGAAGGGTGAATGGCCTTACAACATGCCTACAGGGGAAATATCTGAGAAAAGAGGCAGCAGCACTATCCCCAGGTATTTTTCTAAGTTAAAGTGGATTAAGGAGCTCCTGTAAGAAAGTCAGGATAGATGTGGGAGAAAACTAAAATTGGAGTTTCTCACCCAGCATTATGATAATTCTGAATAAAAATAAAACCAAGGATTTTGCAGCTCTAGGATGAAGATTCAGAACTGCTGAATCTTCAGTAGGCATGATGAATTACCTCAGACTAGAGTGGCCACTGAATTGCCAAAGAAGAGGAAATGCATCACCAAAAAAGAGGACAAAAGAGGACACCAATTTTCATAATATTTGCATATGCTAATTTATACGGATAGATGCAAATTTAGAAATAATGGTTATAATTCAAATAGAAATACAGTACACCTCACCATAGTGTGGAAGTCTGTGACCAGGTGACCTTGCTCAGTCTGCCGTCCAAGTGCTATTGATGGGTAGTTTCTGTATCTTTAAACTGGACTTGGACTGGCTGGCCCTTCAAATACAGGATGCCTTCAAACTAAACGACAGTCCTCTGGCAGCCCTTCAAAGAGAGGACTGTCCTCTGTAAAAGAGGACACATGACCACCCTACCTCAGATACCATGACCACCCTACCTCAGGGATTGAATCTTTGCATGTTCCCACATGTAAAGCAAAACTTTGCTTGTTGTATCCTAGAGCTTTCTCCCTGACTTTTTTTTGTTTTGTTGTGTTGTGGCTTTTTGTGTAGGGTGACGGTCTGCATGTGTGTTCAGGGCCAGCATCAGGGGTTGGCTTCATTTGGCATGCGATGAGGCCTACACCCAGCTTGGGCTCCACTGCCACCCCATGAGCCCCTGGACCTCCTCCCCTTTGCTGTTACTTCCTGTTATTTACCTGCCCTCTCCGAGAGTACGAAGCAGTAACAAGCAAGGAGAAGGAGCAGCAACCTCCACTTGTCGTGCTCTTTCCCTGTGGTTGGCCGTGCAGATTAGGCCCAGAGGAAAAGGGCAAGTGAGTGGGCAACCAAGAGATGGGCCCCCTCAGGCAGAAGAGCCCACTTTCCTAATTTTTCAAACCACTATGTGAACTGAAACTGAGTTATCCTTCAAAATTTGCACTTTCCTTAATTTTGTAATAGAGTTCTTCAGTCAAAAACGGCATCCAAAAATGTGTATATTAGTGGAAATAATATTCAAATATGCATAATATTAGGAAAATGGCTTGCAAAAACTGTGTATATCAGGCAAAAATGCATGTATTAGGGGAAATGTGCACAAAAATGCTTATGAATGTTCATACCAAAAAAAAAAAAAAAAAACTTTTAAAGAAATTCTCAATGTTCGGGACAAACCGGACTTAAGTTGGAGAAATTCTCAAAGTTCGAGACTGGAAAATGTGGAAGTGAGAAAACTGAAATTGTCAGATTCATCCATCCCTAGTTAAGACATGTTTCAGAATATACTCTCCTTGTTCACCAGACTTAAATGGCATCGTTTTACTTCTCACTCAGCTCCAAAACACTGACATGAAATCAATGTTAAATCTTATAATTCATGTTCCATGTGTGAAAACGGGGAATATATATATTATGGACTATTTCTCAGTAGCATTGCTCCTCAATTGAGACAAATGAACATGGGAAAGACTATTATCACCTGGACAAGTGTGTGTGTGTGTGTGTGTGTGTGTGTGTGTTTAAACCCTCTCTAATCCACATTTTCCCTCATTCAAATTCACACATGGATAGAAAGCAAGAAATAACAGGCAAGGGGCCTGTATCTATCAAGTATTATTAGAGCTGCATGTTTGGGAATGAATTGATTAACAAATTCTTCATTTTTAGCCAGTCATCTCTAACATCGCTTTTACAAAGTGAGATGATGTGAAGGCAACATAGTCTACAAATTATCTAAGAGGATATAAGCAGAGGGCAGTTGATATCATGATTCAAGCACTGTTGTTATTTGGAAAAAGTGATTTAAATTAGATTTGCTTCATTCAAGGAAATTAGAGGCTGAGAGCAGATAACACTCTGCCATATACAAAAATATGAAGCTAGTATGGGAAGAAGAGACAATTCAAGGCCATCTCTTTGGAGTGCAAAGGTGTAACAGAAAGCAGGAGGCTGTAGCACTGGCAGAACACCTGCTTTGCTTGCACAAGGTCCCATGTTCAATCCCCAGCATCTCCAGGTAAGGCTGGAAAAACTCATGCCTGAAAACCCTGGAGAGCCGCTGCCAGTCAGTGTCTATAATACAGGGCTAAACAGAACAATCGTTGGATTTAGTATAAGACAGCTTCCTATGTTCCTATATTCCTTCAACAGCATGGGTACTTTTTCTTAGCACAAAGGAGACCTAATATTCCAGAAAAATGCAGCATAACTGCATTTGCTCACATTATTTCCGTTGTTAACTCTTCTTTCTCCCTGTTTCAGGCGCCTTCTGTGTTATGTTGTTGTCTCTTCCTTCCTGTGGTTAAATACACAATGCTATTTCTGATATAAGCTTGGTCTGTTGTCTCATTCCCCGCCACTGCCACCATCCATCACTACTGTCTTTGTTTAGCTTTTAAGTCTTCCAGGATCTGCTTTGTTTTTTTACTAGAACCCTGAAGTCCACTGACTAGAACCAGGTACATAGAAGCGGCCCAGGGCACCTTCTGTACACTTAGAATGAAGGACCAGGAACCCCCTGAGCACCTGTTTCGCCCAGGAATTTGTGCTCCCAGCTGCAAGTCAGAAATCCTTGCCAATCAACTGCCAATTGCCTAGAAATCTATTAGTCAATCCCAGTCTACCTTCTGCCCTGTTTTAAGACCTAGGCAAGGGTATTAAACCTAGGTATTGCTTAAGTTGCTCTGTAAATGCTCTGTACAGTCATGGTGTTCAATTAATTAGTAATAGCCACCCAAAATCCTTGACTTCCAGCCTTAATTGTTTCACCTGCCAAGTTGTATATATCTGCCATAGACATGTCTGCTAGTTTAAATGAAATAGTTTTGAAATCTTGACCGTAAATTTGGCAATAGCTTTTCAGAAAGATTTTTTTTAGTTCACAGATTAATATGGAGATGTAATGGAATGGAACTGCGTGTAAAAAAACAAAAACGTGCAAGAGTGACATGGACTGGAAATATACCAGTTTGCCTATCCCTAGTACAGAGTGGATTATTAGAACTGAGTCAGGTTGCCCAGATTATCTTTGAAAATACAGCTGCTGGTTCACAGTTGGAAAATAAAAAGCCCAACTAAAAGAAAAAGAGAGAGGAAAAGGAGTTTAACAGGCATGCATATAGGGGTGCACAGCTCATGTCGTGTAAATTTTATATGCAGGAAGGAACACCAAAAATGTCAGTGTGTGAAAAACGTAAATATGAGAAATTCTAAAAGATATATCCAGACAGCAAGCAACAAAGTGAAATGTAGAGGGAATAGGAGAAGGGAGAGGAGCTTCTTTTTATCTCTCTGTTAGATGCATGTCTGTGGCTAAATTTGAGTTCCAGGATATGAAACAGACACGAACACCAAGACTGAGGTTAAACATGTGATGCTGTTTCTCATATATTCACTTCTCAAAACTGGCTTTCTACTGGATATCCCCCAGCTCATCTAAAGCTAAAGTTAATGTAAATATTCAGAGATAATACTAGATATTGCCTTAGATACAGACTTTGTCATACTTAGAATAATAAACTCACTGAACTCATTGGGAGATAAGTTAGTCATGACTAATTATGAATAAGTCTGGATCCAACCCATTAATTATCCAAGGGCTCCAAATGGCAACTACTATTTATTTATTTATTATTTATTTCCTTTTTATACTGCCCAATAGCCAAGACTCTCTGGGCAGTTCACAAAACCATAAAATACAACTCGACAAGACATAATATACATTTATTTATTTATTTAAAATATTTATTGGCCACCTTTCAGGGCAGAAGCCCTCCCGAGGCAGCTTACAGCAATAAAATACATAAAAACAGTTAAAATACTAAAAGTGATAAAAACATAAGAACAATAAAAACAACAGTAAATGCCAAAAGTAAAACCAGCAGCAATGTAGGGATGTACGAAAGACTTACCTGGCTCCATTCCGGGGTATCCATGGTGGGGGAGAAGCACTCCGTCCCTCCCCCCAGAATCCTCCCTGGCCAGCTTTGCTCCACGGCAGCTCCGTGGAGCCACCAGCCGGGGCCGGCTGCAGCCAGAGTTTCAGCCACTGCTGGACTGCTGTGGCCACAAATGGCAGCCGTCGTAGTGGCCGCCATTTGCAACCTTGCAGTAAGCCATGATAGGCTACGTAAGTATTTATGGAGGCTATCACGGCAAAAGCCAGCCATGCAAATGGTGGCTGCTATGCCATTTGCGTGGCTGGCTTTTGCCATGATAGGCTATGTAAATACTTACGTAGCCTATTACAGCAAAGAGCAGGGGCGCAAATGGCGTAGCAACTGCCATTTGTGCCCCTGCTCTTTGCCGTGATAGGCTACGTAAGTATTTACATAGCCTATCACGGCAAAAGCCAGCCACACAAATGGCAGCCACTACGATGGCCTCCATTTGCGGCCACAGCAGCCCAGCAGTGGCCGGGACACCAGCCGGAGCCGCCACCACCAGCGCATCCACCGGAGCCGCCGCTGGAGCTGGAGCCGCATCCGCTGCCAGGTAAGCTTCGTCCCGGGGGCATTCCGCAGGGTGGCGGGGGCTGTTCCACCATGGATTCCGGGGGGGGCGGATTCTTTAGAATCCGGCCTCACTGAAGTCCGTGGCAGAATTCTCTGACATCCCTACAGCAATGTTAACAGCAGTAACAACAACAATAGCAGTCATATCACAAGAAGGCCAAGGTAAAATAATATGTTTTCATCAAGGCCTTCTTAAAAGTCTGCAATGATGGAGCATGGCAGACCGCTGATGGCAGCTTGTTCCAAAGATGTGAGGCCATGGCAGAGAAGGCCCTCTCATGTGTGATCACCCACCTGACTTTTAAAAGTTTAAAAGCACCATGTAAAACCAAAAAAAAACAGCAGCAGTTACAGCCCAGGGAAAGCCAGTGTGAAAAGGTGTGTTTTCAGGAGGCATTTAAAAGATGTTACATTTTCTGCCTCCCAATCTGCACAAGGGAGGGTTTTCCAGAGGGCAGGTGCCACTACAGAGCAGTGTATGAGTGTATGAATTGCCCCACACCCAAAGCTCCCAGGGCAAAATACATAATAATAAAAACAAATGCAATAAAACCAATGGTAAAGTACATTGACAGCACAATCCTATGCATATCTATTCAGAAGTAGGCCCCACCAAGTTAAATGCGACTTACTCCCAGGTAAATGTGTATAGGACTGCAGCCTAAAAGAATTTAAAAGTGGCCTACATTCCACCAGCCTGGACTGTGTATGCTCATGCTGTTCTTCTGACGAAGTGGTGGTTAGTGGTGGTGGAGGATGTCAGGTTGATTATGTTCCTGTCATACAATAGGGACTTGAAGGAGATGTCAATAAAAGCCACTGTATTGAACAGAGTTCTGGGGAGGTAGAATTCAAATCCCCAACTGCCAAAAAGCTCACTGGCTGAGAGCTAATTGTTCTCTCTCTCTCTCTGTCTCTCAGCCTCACCTACCTCACAAGGTTTTTGTCCATAGAAAAGCTGTTTGGAGAAATGTCTACATACAAATTCAAGGAGTCCCTGAAGCTGTAGCATGGCTGAAGCTTAGACGGTATAATCCCCATCATTGCATGAAAGGAAGACCACTGTCCGTCCATGTAAGCCATTCTGAGCTTTGGAAAGGGAATCAATACATAGGAAATAATACCATTTCCCTCTTTCTTCCAGCTCTGTGACTCCATTTTGCTGTTTTGTTTTGTTTCCAGTACATGTTATACCAAATGCCATCCTGTGTTTGACAGAAGATCATGTTCTAACCACAAGCTACATCTAACCACAAGCTACAGCTGTGGGAAGGCCTATGTTTATCTTTATGACTTGCAAAACATTGTCCAGCCTATTACTGATCTTGCCTTAAAAAGAAACGACAGCTGAAAGAAGGCTTCTCTGAAAGACTGAATGTACTTGCCACTTTAGCTGGGCCAATGGGGAAAAACCTTCTTCCCACAAACTCAGCCAGCCTCTAACCAATACCGAATCGAGCTTCAGCTGAGTGAGAAACTGCATATAGGAAACCAGACTTGGAGGGTGCGTTATGCACAACTGAAGAAAGGGAAGAGTGAACTACAATCTGACGGAGCCTGTCAAGAGGGGAGAAAAAATGGAGAATCCTCTGCTTTTATCCCCTCAGCTGAATACTGCTTCAAAAGTGAAATCGCTGTATAAAATCATGAAATCTATGAACAAAGAGGGGGCAAAGCCAGAAACGAAAAGCAGGTAAGAAACGGAGGGGGGTGCTTTTAAAGGTTTATTATTTTGTTACTTGTATCTTAAATATGAAAAAAAGAGAAGATACTTGGGCCAGGATGCATCCCCCATGCTCTGAGCACCACTAACTTGTCTGAGGCTCTCTCTGGGAGAGCAAAGGGAAGCTGGGTACATATAAGGCAGCTGTACATTGACCTTCTGTTGCAAATGTTGGGCAAGCCAGTGACGGAGGGTGAAGTATTCCATGGGGCCTAATGCTGAACTGTTCTCCTGCATCCAGGTGCAGCTATGGGGAGGACAAACCTTCTTTCCTCAAGACATCATAGGGCAGTGGGTGGGGAGAAAGAGAGAAGAGAAGAGAAATAGCTCCTTTCAGTGGAAGCCACAGGCCTACTTTAACGTCTCCAGAGTCAAGAAAGAAATTTCAGCTGCAGAGATTCATGGCACATTTTATTTTTAAAAAATATCACCAGAAGACCTTGACCCTCTCTTTTGGCTCACTAACATTAACTTCTTTTCCCGCGCTAGCCTATAAACCAAATGTGAGTGTCAAAATGAAAAGACTTTCATTTACCCTTTGCAGATGGTTTGGCATGTAAATCTGTGCAAAGGTGTAAGTGAGAAATTCATTATTCTCTATAGCAAACGTGGGAGAAATAACAGCAACATTAGTGCAATTGCATGTGAGAGGGATATGATCAGTTTTTCAGCGATGTTATGCACTGGCAAAAAGGGAAGTCTTTGAAAAACCTTTGCAGCAATGATATGTGATGGCTTAAATTCTCTCCTAGGACTGAGGAAAAGAGGAACCGGTTGAGTCTTCTGCAGAAGCCAGAATTGCACCCAAATGTCGACTTTGACAAATTTGAGAAATTGACAAAGGCTTCAAGGTGAGCACTGTTTATATATATGTATGTATGTATGTATGTATATATATTCCAGAGAGTAGCCAGCTCTAATCCAGAAACTTTCCAGCATGTGTATCTTATACATTGTTTTGCATTATGCACCTTTCTGAGCAATGGGAAGTGCCATGGGGTCAGTTTCCCTGTGAGAAGATTACTGGAGCCCTATGATATTTTTAAAATATCTTCTTTGTTTACAAATGTACAGGTTGAACAGGTGGGAAGCAAAGAGATACTTAAACAGGCTATTTAGTCCTAAATAAGCCCCAAAACAGGGGTGGGCAACCTGTGGCCCGCCAGACGTTTTGGCCTGTCAGCCCTAGCCAGAATAGCCAATGGTGAGAGAGCATGGGAGTTGTAGGCCAAAACATCTGGAGGAGTTCACAAGTTGCCTACTCCTGCCCTAAAGCAATAGCACATCACTGCAATTTTCCAGCACTGCTTTTTGCAGCAAGCACTAACATTCGGACCTTCTCTCTTTTTTGGCCTCTTTCAAACCTGCCTTGACAGCCCTCGCAGATCAGAGTTTCACTTCCCACCTAACCATATGTGTGTGACATTTCTTGATTTTCCTAGATAACATTGATGTGTGGAATTTATTTTATTTATTGATTTATTTAAAACATTTGTATTCCACCCTATATCATTAGGATCTCAGGCCAGCGTACAGAAAAAATCAATTTAAACAGTCTAAAACAATAAATAATTTAAATAGTTAAAATATATATTAAATCATTGAGCTAGTTAATACCAATTTAAAATCTAAAACAATAAAACAGTTAAAAAAGTGTGCAAACTCAGGGAACCCAGTTAGCCCTCGAAGGCTTTGATAAAAAGTTGTGTTTTAACTTGGCACCGAAATGAAACCAGTGTCTGTGCCAATCAAGTCTCCAAGGGGTGGCCATTCCACAACCAAGGTGCCACAGCTGAGAAGGCCCTCTCCCACGTCCCATCATAGTGTATGTCTTACACTGGTGGGACGCAGAGGAGAGCTCCTTCAACAGATCTCAGTTCTCGGGCAGGCATATATAGGGGGAGGCACTCCCTCAAATATCGAGGTCTCAAGCTGCTTAGGGCTTTAAATGTCATCACTTGCACCTTGAATTCCAACCGGAAATGTATTGGCACTTGGCAGCCAGTGCAATTCCTTTAAGACAGTTAAAACTAAACTGTCCCTTAAGAATATAGCTGAACCAAGACAGGGGCTGCCTTTTGGGAACACTTTCACACCCCAAGCACCTCTCTGCAATGTTGAGAAGCTTCATGGTCTGCGAAAATATTAAAGCGTGCAAACTGAGGGCAATATGAGGAAGAAAGCATACACCTATTTGTATGCCCTCAGTGATGTCATCATATAGCCAGACCTGACTGGCTACATGCTAAAATCACTGTTGCCAGGAGGAAGAAAAAGGAACGGAAACAGTGGTGCTGAAGCAGGAGCCAATGGGAGAGCAGCCGATAAGCAGACAATCTAAAAGCAAGGTGATGAAGAAGAGATGGGTATGTTGCATGGCTGCCTGCTCTAAAGCCCAACAATATTCATGGGCGATCACCCAGTGCAGTTATTATGAGGGCTGGGGGTCGCATTTCCATTTCAAAGGGCCTGCTCCAACTGGACTGACTCCCCCTCATCCCACCCCTGGGAGATGAGGGGGGAAGCAGGGCCATTCCACCACCCCTGCTGAGAGTCTACCTCATTTTTTTCCTCTTCCCTCCCCATCCATTTTTCCTTGTGCATCATGTCTTTTTAGATTGTAAGCATGCAGGCAGGGACTGTATTTTTTGCTGGTCGATTGGAAGCTACACTGGGAGTCTTTTTTTGGCTGAGGAATGGAATAAAACTACAATAGATAGATAGATAGACAGACAGACAGACAGACAGCTGTTTACAGGCTTATCCTCAAGAATGTGACTAAACCCCTTTTAAAGCTGTTCAACTTGGTGGCCATCACTGTGGTGGTGGACTTAACAGATTAACTATGTGCTGTGTGAAGAAGTACTTCCTTTTATCTGTCCTGAATTTTCCACCAATCAGCTTCATGAGATGACTCTGCGAATGTCTCCCTATCCACTTTCTCCACACCATGCATATTTTTGTACACCTGTATCATGTCTCGCCTTACTCACCTTTATTCTAAACTAAACAGTCCCAGATGTTGTAACCTTTCCTCACAAGGGAGTTTCTCCAGCCTTTTGATCATTTTAGTTGTCCAGATCTTTAAGAACCCACTGATCTGTGTTTGCCATCGCATTTCTGTAAGTGCTGTTCTCTTTCCCCCTGCCTGCTTCCCTTCTTATCCTCTCTGTTGTCTCCTCCTGCCAAAAATGTCTAAATTTATATTTTAAGCTCCTTGTGGATTGTGGTCTGTATTTTGCTGACGTTACTTTATGAAGTCCCATATAATAATTTATCTTAATCATAGTTCCACAGCTACCTAAAATGCAATCAAGCAAATATTCTAAAAGGTTATTTCCCAAACTTTTATTTAGTCAGAAGAAGGAATGAGAATTTTCTGCTTACCTTCCTGTGAAATACAATATCAGAGATCAATAAACACAATTCACAATATATTTGATAAAAAATACACCCTCTTTCCACCACCACCACCCTAAATAAAATAAAATCCAGTGCTTCAAAAATTGCTTGACATCTGAAAAAAAAAAGTTCTTTTTCCTGTAAACAAAACAACAGACTATATGTTGGGGTATCATTGCTTTCTCATCTTTGTTTCCGTATACCATAGAGCTTCCTGTACGCTGTTAAAAATAGCCTGTGGTCACCGAGTCTTGAGACTGCTGTATTTGAAACCTCAGCTCAGTGCAAGTAGTTCACTATAGCTCCCAAGCTTTTGTGTTTTCAACATTTCCAAAAGAAAAGACAGCTGACCTCTTTGTCTTATGATCTTTACCATACAGAATGGTTTAATTTTTCTTGAAAGACCAGGGGATACAACAAAAATACCTAAGGGACAATGCTTCCTTTCAATCCGGGATGGGGGGAGAGGGAGGGGGAGGGAGAAAACTCTTTGTATAATTCAATAAGAAAAATGCCAGCAAAATTAGACCAGCTGTTTTTGAAGGCTCAAGAGAAAGAGCTTTCTTCTGTAAAGTAATCTAATTCAGTACCCTGTGAAATATGACAAACTGAAAGCAACAGGAGGTAACATGTGTTAGGAAAAGCCTCAAAAATATACACAACACATGATGACTTCTTTGTTTTTTTTGGTCTGGTGCAGTGAGTCCCCCGAAACTGTAAAGAAGTGGGGTGAATCTTTTGACAAGCTGATTTCACAGAAAGGTTTGTATTCATATTTTCACCAGGAAGTATGTTTCATTAAAGTTCTATGTCTTCTCTTTCCTTTCTACAAGTGGACTCAAAACTTTTGCATGCTGCAATGTCTCGTTATGATTATTCTTCTGTGGTTATGGACTAACCATGTGTAAAGTGAAGGAGTCTATTAAGTTCAGCTTCCGACGATAAATGGATTGCTGTGTGGGAAATGGTCTTGAATTTTGATCAGAAAACAGACCTGAGAAAACTGAGAAGTAACTGAATTTCTCCAGAGGAGAAAATGATTCAATGGGCCATATTGCTCAAAGATGAAGGTGGGGAGGTGTTATGTAGTGCTGACGGAAAAGTGAATCATACATCATATGTGTTTTATAACGCACTATAAACAGTTAGATATTAGAACCTGTGACTTTTCACCTCAGAGAGAACCTTCAAAAGATTGTAAACCATATCAACTAGATCAGTCAACTAATACCCACTGGTATGCATATATAATTGTCTAGGGACAGTATGTAGGGTGGCCACTTATGCATCCCCAAAAAGAGGACAAAAAAGGGCACCAATTTGCATAACATTTGCTTATGCAAATTTGTGTAGGTGCAAATTTAGAAATAACAATGAAAATTTAAACAGCAATACAGTACATTTCACCATAATGGAGAAGATGGACCAAGTGACCTGTGTGACTGACGGCTCAGGCTGCTGTGTGCTAATGGCCAGCTTCAAGGCCCCTGTTCCTCTCCCTCCTTATGATCCTTTGACATTAAACCAGACTTGGCCTGGACACCCCTTCAAATAAAGGACTGCCCTCTGTCAGCTATCTAAAACAGAAGACTGTCTTTTGTGGACATATAATCACCATAATTTAAATGTCAACATTATCACACAGAAATAGAATTGACTTATGTTTCTAAGAAACACTGAAGTGGGCATCCCTATAATGCCATCAACATAATTTCATTGATTAATCTACAAGAGGGGGGAAATCATAAAGTTTCTTTCTTGTTTCCCCCTTAGATTTCAATTTTTCCCATAATAAGCAGCAAAAAAGGGGACACTCTCTCGCTGAGGTTATAAATCTGTGTCTGAACTATACCTCTTCATATAGCAGGTGGGGTTCATACAATTGAATGCTTTTCAGTATAAAACAAAATTCCCTCCACATAAAAAAGTTGATATCAGGGAGAAGGATCCTGGACTGTCTTTCTTCTAATTTCCCTTTACCCTTGTGGGGGCATTCCATCATGTGAGTCTTCACTTGCCAGCTAAAGTGATACAGTCCAAACTGGAGATTCTCGAAGATTTTGTTAGGTCTGCATTTTGAAATGAATTAACCTGATCTGCACTTCCCAGACTAATGTGCAGATGAGAAAGCAGTTATCAAGAAGTTATCAATATTTGGATTTCACACCTTTTCTGAATTTCCCAGTGCAGTTCTTGGCTCAAAAACATTCCAACAAGAATTTAAAAAATTAGAAATTTGCACTTTCAGCAAGAAAATATGTTCGGAATTGTGCATTTGTTTTGAAATATATAATTAAGCATGGATTTAAATATGAATTTCCATGTGGATTTTTTTTTTTAATGCAGATTCATCCAGAAATAGCACGTTATAGATGTATGAATGTGATACTGATATGGACCAGAAATAGACCGATCCATTAATCCCTAGCCCAAACAAAGGGCACGTTGGAAAGGATGCTGACCATGTGCTATTTTTATTTTTAAAAGCTGTAAATGTTTCCATCTGGGTTGGTTTTTTTTCCAGGATAGCTTTTTAAAATAAAGAGCCACTTCTGGAAGTTTTGTCCTAGATTTTCTCAGGTCATTTAACCATGTAAACTAGGGGTCCCTAATGTTTTTTTGCCTGAGGGTTCATTTAGAATCCTGACAAAGTGCCATGGGTGCCAGTGACAAAATGGCTGCCATGGAGGGGGCATGGCCACTCATAAAATGGCCACCATGGAGTGTGTGGCTACTCACAAAATGACCACCATGGGGGTGGTTCAGGGCAGAAAGGAGTCAGGTGGGCAAGCAAGCAAGGAAAGGCTCTGGCTTCCCCCCTCCCACATAAAAGTTCTGACTGGCACTGCACATCACAAACAACAAACAAACAGGGCTGGGGGGGGGGGCAGCCAGCAAGCCCAGAAATGATGAAATCTAGCATGCAAAATGAAGAAAAATAGCAAAGGTGTGTGAGCAAGCATACAGCAAAATATTTAACTTTGCACATGCTCCCCATATATGCACCAAACATCATCCAGAGTGCCATAGCAAACACAAGGCAGGCAGCCATGGGGGAGAATGGGAAATGTCCCCACATCACCACCTCCCCAAACACAAACGCCTGGATGCAAAGCAACTAGGGGTGGACGAAAGTCACTTACCTGTCCTCGAAGGATGTTCGCGGTGGGGGGGAGGTGCTTCGCTGGTCCCCCCGCGAAGTTCCGGCCGGGGGGGGAGGCTTCCCGCCTCGGCCCGGCCGAAATTCAGGCCGGGGGGGAGGCTTCCCGCCTCGGCCCGGCCGAAATTCAGGCCGAGGGGGAGGCTTCCCGCCTCGGCCCGGCCAAAATTCAGGCTGGGGAGGAGGCTTCCCACCTCGCCCAGCCGCGAACGCGAAAATTAAAAAAAAAAAAACCACGCCCCCTGATAGGCTACGTGACGATTCACGTAGCCTATCACGGCTAGATCTGCAAAGTCAGCCGTGATAGGCTACGTCAATCGTCACGTAGCCTATCACGGGTGACTTTAAAAAAAAAACAAAAAACGCGTACGCTAATGGCGGCCCCCATAGGGAGCCGCCATTCGCGTTCCTTATTTAGTCGCTGTAGTCTACGTAAATGTTTACGTAGACTACGGCGAAAATAAGGGCAACGCAAATAGCGTTGCCCTTATTTTTGCCATAGTCTACGTAAATCTTTACGTAGACTACAGCGACCAAATAAGGAACGGGAATGGCGGCTCCCTATGGGGGCCGCCATTATCCGTACACACTTTTTTTTTTTTTTAAAGTCACCCGTGATAGGCTACGTGACAATTGACCTAGCCTATCACGGCTGACTTTGCAAATCTAGCCGTGATAGGCTACGTGAATCGTCACGTAGCCTATCAGGGGGCGGGTTTTTTTTTTCTTTCATTGCAATGGCGGCGGCGGCAGCCAGTCAAAAGACCGGCTGCCGCTCCCGCCCCGCTCGAACACCCGCCGAACCGCCGGCCGGACCCGCCGCCGGGAGGGACATTCGGCGAAGGTAAGTCCCGTCCCGGGGGGGGGTGCGGGGGGCAGGGGGGGTTCGGAGGATTTCTCCACGAAACTTGTTTGGGGAGCCGAACACGTTGGCGCTCGGCCCCCCGAAGTTTCGGGGAGGAATTCTCCGCCAACCCTAAAAGCAACGTGGGTGGATGAGTGAACGTGCTGGAAATTCTATTGCTTTACTGACCCACCCCCAACAAACAAACAGAAGGGCACCGAGGACATGCACCGCATATCCCAACATATAAAAATAAAGGGCTGGAAACCAAGCATCACTGCCTCACCCCAAAAAATACAGACAGGAAGATGAGAAAGCAAGCAGGAAATGCCCTCCCTTTGCCTGTGCTCCTCTCTCAGATGGAAAAGACCTCAGCCCACTCAGTCCCATCCCCGTACTGCCAGTTTACATTCAAAGGGAACACATACCATTCCCTTCCAGCACAGCCACCCACCACTCACTCCCACTCCTAGCAGGAACAGAACGGGAGTAAGGAGGACAATGGTTTGTAACCTATTACTCTGGCCAATCAGCAAGGGGACATGTCAAAACAGCAAGCTGAGGTACATAGTCTTAAAATTATAGAGAAATCAAATCCATAGACTTAAAAATATAGAGCAACCAGGAAATTAGTAGACATGCTTTGTGTATACATAGAAATCACCATGAGGGCACAATTAAAGGCCTCAAGGGCACACCTGTGCCCTTGGAATCCCTGTTAGGAACCCCTGATGTAAACTGAAGCTATTGCTCCTAAATTTAACTTAGGGTGCAATCCTATCAGGATTGGGAGGCGATATCAGAGGCAACCGCCTATCCAATGCAGGGCAGGCAGAGTGCAGAGGGGATCTTCTCCTCCATGTGCCAGCCGCCCTACATTTGCGGCTAGACAGCCAATTTTTGATGTCTAGCCATGGGACTTCGGAGCGGAGGGAGGAGGCCAGACGATGCATAGGAAGTGTTAAACCAGCACATCTGCACTCCCTGCCCCTCCCTACCCCAGGAACGCCCCCTTTTGGCCCAATCCTTGCTGCTCTTCTGAGCATGGGGACAATCTGTGCTGCCTATGAGGCAGCGGGGGAGGGGAGGGGAGGGGAGGCGGTTTTCCGGGAACTGACCTTGGAGCACAGGCTCCAACATTGGTTCCGAAAACCCAAACGATCCTTTGGCTGTCCAGCCGCTGTCTAGTGTCCATAGGATTGCGCCCTTAGAAACATAGCAAAAAAGCATGCTCTAAGAAGAACTCCAGTAGTTTGATGTTGCTAAAAGCAAATCTGAAAACAGATGTGTTTGCATTAAAATTGTGACTGGGAAAATGTCACTGTGTATTATTGTCTAGTAAGCTTTTGCTATGTATTTGACAATGTTGTTTGTTTGTTTTTCCTTTGTAGCTGGATTAGATGCATTCACAAGGTTCCTAAGAAGTGAGTTTAGTGAAGAGAACATTGAGTTTTGGATGGCATGTGAAGATTACAAGAAAAACAAAGACACTTCTCAACTTTCACAGAAAGCAAAGACAATTTATGAGACGTTCATTGAAAAAGAGGCTCCAAAAGAGGTACAGTGAAAATGGTCCTATTGGCACAATCTAAACACATGTATCGAAATGTCATCTAACATGCTGGAGAGTAACCACCATTCAACACAGCGAGACGTATTTCTAAATAAACATCATAGCATGGTGCTGCACACGGCTTAAACTTTGGATTGTACCTGTTGTTTCAAAACATTCAAACGTGTCAGGAAAATTATAGCACATGCTACCACAACAGCATCAATGGCAAGTAGAAATATTCTTTCCCGTCCCAAGAACTGGATCTGCCTATATTTGATGCTAGCATGTTACAATTACTCTTCATCAGTCTGCTAAACCAATAATTACAGGTGCAATTACGACTACTATTCCATTGGCAAGATTTCAGATAATAAGCCAAATGAATAAAACAAATCACCAGTTTAAACACACCTTCGGAGTAATAATCATAATACTTTAAGCAGCTAAAAAAGATGGATTGCTGATTTGTTCCCAAAGGCAGCATTAGGGATGGCATATTAGTGATATATCACATGTAAACAAATGAACACATGCTTGACATATTAGTCTAGGTTTTCACTTACATTTTACGAACAAAATGCCTATCATTATGTCAGGCAGGGTGTATGTGAAGGGAGGACCTGTACATTTGGGTATTTCAAGGACATAGGGATGGATGGGCGACCCCCTTTCCAGGTTCTCTGGGCTCCTGGCCAGTCCCTGCCCCTATTTGCATGCCCCCAGACTCATGCTCCAGCCAAACACCCTCTCGCCAAGCTGCCTGCACTCACCCAGGCCCCATCCTCCTGCACCACAATTGTCATGTGGCAAAAAAACATGGCGATCGCAAAAATGTGCACGTGGACATTTGCAAATTGGTGCCGTGAATTGCTCATATAAGCAAGATTACAGGTGTAAATGGGCTATTTACACCTGTAATCTTGTGTATAAGGGCGATTCACAGCGCCATTTTGCATATAAGTCTATGTGCGCATTTTTGCAATCGCCATGTTTGCCTGCAACATGGCGATCGTGGTGCAGGAGGACGGGGCCCAGGTGAGTGCAGGCAGCTCAGCAAGCGTGAGGAGGTCAAGCAGGGCAGGGGCTCGGCGGGAACCACTCAGAGCACACAAGCTGGACCCCCGGACTGAAACGGCTGCCTTACACTATCCCTAGACCAGCTCCATCGCTATGTTCCACTATGACCAGGAAGTCCCTATGCACTAATCAGATCAGGGAAAGAAGTGTTCTTTGACATTCTCTTCTCCTGAAGTTGCACCCAAACTCATGCCTATTCATCTTTCAGAAACTGTGTAAGACTGTTTTCTTTCAAACTGGCTTTTGGTTGGTGTGGATCAAGAGTGGGGAGTTTCAGGCCTGGGACCCAGATCTGGCCCTCCTGGGGTCACACTCCAGTCCTTCCAGGTTCAGCAGATAACCATGCCCCATTCCCCTGGCTCCACTCCCTTTCCCACAATGACCAATTGTTTGGTGGTTTCCTAGCTTTTGTGTAGGTTTTTCACCCATTCTAAAAAGTTGACCTTCCTCTCCTAAGGCTGTCAGGAAGAGCTTTAAGTTAAAATATGCTGGTATTTTTGGCCCAACCCCTTTTTCCTTAGCCCCCACCTACCACTGGAATGTGGCCACCAAGTGCTTCTCCAAAATTGAATTTGGCCTTCAGGCTGAAAGAGGTTCTCCATCCCTGGTGTGGAAAGTGTCAAATAATTACCTGTCCAAGCTCTGGGGATAGTGTCAGTTAGCTGTCCAATGTATAAACAGCTCTCTCTCACACACCACATGGTCCTTACGAAGAAAATGTATTTCTGTGCCACTTCCCGGCCAAAGCACCTGAAGTAGCTTACAATTAGTGCTGTGAAGAAAATTTCTCCCACATTTTTTCGACCATTCTCATTCAATTCAATAGAAAATAAATTGCTTTCAAAAAGAAATTCAAAGGTGGATAAATTTTGGAGAAATTCTCATGGGTTGGGTTTGGAGTTCTTGTGCTTACCTTACTTAGGAGGTGGCTGAGGAGTGTGCATGAGTGTCCTGTCTGTCATTGTACAATAATCTCTGTGGCAGCCTGTAGCCTCCTTGGCTTCCTGCACTTCAGTTAAAGCCATTATGAGGAAGACATCATGCGGCAATTCCTGACATGGAATGGGGGGGGGGTTCAGTTCAGGAAATGCAGGTGGCCTGGGAAGCTGCACAGCAATGGAAAGATGTGTAATAGAAAGAGAAAACACACAGAGCACCCTCGGCCACTTCACACTGATTGGGTAAGCTCAAAAATACCACCAAAAGAAATTCAACATTCTGCCTCAGAGAAGTGGAAGCCTCAATATAGTTGATGCTGTTGCCACTTTCAGGAGCAATGCAATAAACCAAAAGCCTTTAGGAAAAAAAGAAAGAAGTTGTGCTACAACCCCCTGCCAATAGTGAGCCCTACCTGTGAGAAACTTTCGGAAAATTTCTCCTCCCCTAGGAGAAATTCGGTGAAGTTGTCCCCCCAGTTTCTCTGCCCACAAATAGGCTGGAGAATTTTGAGAGGTCATTTGTGCACAGCTCTGCTTACAATCATAAAGCAGAATAAATTGCTACACTTGGGAATAACTTTGAGTTGGAGGGAAACCCTCTTAGTACACCTGATCAGAGGATGGGGAAGTGGTGCACTGTGGTTGTTTGTGATGGTTAACCTAAAGCCAATCCACACATGCCTGTGATAGGTCACATGACCCCTTCAGCATTTACTGCTGAGAGGGTCGGAATTTTCCAGCAGTAGCCATACACAGCAAAAAAGATGGTCATTTTAATAAAAGGGAGAATAGAATGATTCATTTATTCATCCATCCATCCATCCAGGAGAAATCCCATAAAAACTGGTGACACAATTTTAATAGTATTTTACCCTTCCTACATACTATCCTAAAGGCCCAGATCATATCACCATATGTTCTCCAATTTTAAACTCACAGAAACCTTTTGTAGTACATTAGATGGAGAGGTAGTGATTTCCCTAGTCACCAAATGACTTTGAAAAGGACATACAGTAGAACCTGAGTGTAGCAGACCACCAAAAAATAAATTTCATGGGACTATATGTTGCCCATCATCCAAAGGTTTTTAAAACAAAAATGTCATTGGCCATATGCAGAAAATCTAGTGTATGGCCATATTTGTGTGTGTGTGTGTGTGTGTGTGTGTATATATATTTGGCCACACACGCACACACTTCTTTTTTGACAATTTGTTTGGGAGCATGGTGGTGAAAAGAAACCCCACTGAAAGTTCATTGGGGAGAAAAGAAGAATTTTCTCTGATTCTTCAAGGAGAGTACCACTTACTTTACTTCACCTTACAAGGTGGCCAAGCATTTCCCATTTTACCCGTGACTCTTTAATTACAAAAAGGCCTAGCACCAGCCTAGCATGAGGCTATCTCTGCAGTTTCCTGCTGGTCACAGTTCCTAGAATTATTTGGGAGCAACACCATGTCACACCACATTGTGTCATTCCCAAGGCATTCCTGGAAGTGCAACCAGCAGGAAGTGGTGTGAGGCTTCTCCACAGCTTCCCACCCACCACACTTCCTGGAATGCCTCAGGTCAGGAGTGACAAGATGTCACATCACTCCCAAGGCATTCCAGGAAGTGCAGCCAGTAGAGAGCTGTGGAGAGAGCCATGTACCACTGGGAATGGGGCATCTTTTAAAAGGGTTTGTTTTTTAAGAAAAAGGGGGGGAAAGGAAAACCCTTGTCCATCTCATAAGGCTAAACAAGATAAATGGTGCCACCCCCTGATAATCTCAGCAAAATTTCTCCCCCCTCAAAGAAATTAGTAGAAATCCCCCCCCCTTTCCATAAGTAGTGAATATTTTCAGAAAACTGCAGGGGGTGGGAGTCATTTTGGCCCAGCCTTAAAAATATTACACAAGTGCCCATTTGTACATGCTGCCTGGGTCCACAGAACCTGGGTAAGAATTCCTAGCTTAAGCCACCCACATATCACAAGCTTGAGAAACATCATCACATTTCTTTGTTTCTTTGTTGTTACTTTCTAGGTCAACCTTGACTTTAACACCAAAGTCTGCACCAGTCAGAGCATGAATCACCCAACACTCAACACCTTTGATGCTGCACAGACCAAAATCTATGCCCTGATGGAGCAAGACTGTTACCCACGCTTCCTGAGGTCCAGCCTTTACATTGACTTGGTCCATGGCAGACCTCATGGCTGTGCTGCTCTTAGAAGGCGATCACGCTCTTTTACCTTCAACGAATTCAAAGATGCCCAGCCAGATTTTGCCATCTGGCTGTGAAATGTTAATCCCCCTTTTTGACTCTGCCAGTTTGGGAACATCGTCACACCAGCCGAGGGGCATCATTGCATCAGGTGACTTGCCATGGAATTGTGACCAGTTTCACATGTTGATGATCCAATCCAAAAGTCTTTAGTTTCATTCATTGCATGGATGGCCAACAGCTTTTGTTTATTCTCAGATCCACTCTATCCTCCAGACAGTGGTTTGGGGCCCACAGGTGGTCAGATACCTAATAAAGCTGGAGGCATCATTTAGAAAGAAAGGCCTCACAGAGTGCCTGCACTCAGATATAATGTTTTAAATACAAATATGTATAATTGCTTATCACAATCAAAATCCAAATAAGAGGTGTAACATTAAAGTAGTGAATCTCTATTTCTTACAACGTCAAAACATTTTTCTAGGGGACCAAATAAATTCCCAGGTAGATTGTGAGTGCGCGTCACTATCTGCTGTCTGTCTGCTTCTACAGAGAGATTCGTGTTTTGCCTCTTAGAGGGACCCAGGCTTGTCTGCGGACTTAAGTTCCTGCTAGATTGCACCAGCTTGCAGGCTCACTGCTGGCAGGGACACCACTGAAGGGACCACACCAAAGGAAGTCAACCCCTTTGAGGGTGAAAAAGGGAGAGGGCCACCCCACTTTTCACATGGAAGGAAGGAAGGAATTGATATTCTTTGATTATTTATAGGTTAAAAAAAAAACCTGTCTGTATTTTACATCTTTATCAGCTGACAGAGCTGTGGGGCTATTGCCTGCTGCTTGCAGGAGAGATGTGTTTTAAAAGAGATGGAGTGACGCAGGGAGCATCTGGTGGGAGGGCAGAAGTTGAAAGGTCATTATAGAGGAAAGGAGTCCAGCAAGTTGTTGATTGCTCCCAGAAATGCAAGGGATCTCACTGGCCTTGGTGACAGCCCCCCTGGGCTGAAGGCATTGCTATTGAATGGGAGGTTCCTGAATGGGAAGACAACAGCCATTCAGGCATTGACGCTGCATGGGTGAGCTGACCTGGCTTGTATCTTGGACACCTTGTTTGATGAGAAGCTTTGCCTACCTAGCTTCTCTGGGAAGCAACAGGCAAGCCCTGGGGGATAGAGAGGCAGTGATACTGTAGTCTATCATGACTCTATTCACGTGACCAAGTTGCCCATCTCCCATTCTTCCAGTTTTGAGCGTGTGTATCTGAAAGTGTGTGTTCGGGACAAAATGGGGATTCTGTTGATGTGCAGGCCATCCCACAGCCCAACAGTCTCCCTTTCTAAACTAATGATGGTGATCTGGGGGTGGGGGGTGGAATTCCCCCCAGCTTGTTTTGCTGGGCAACTCCAACATACACGCTGAGGCTACCCTTTTGGGAATAGCTCAGGACTTCATGAGCTCCATGGTGACCCTGAATCTGTCCCATGTCTTGCCTCACTTATTCTGCAGGGCATACTCTGGATCTGGTTTTCTGTGTTGGATGATGGTTATCTGGATTGGAAGAATTTTCTGTAGTTTCATCATCATGGATAGATCACTACCTGGTGAGAACTTACTGGAACTCAGAGCCTCTGCAAGGTTGGGGGACCAATTAAGATGGTCTGGCCCGGAGATTGATGGATCCAAATGGTTTCCTTACAGATCTTGGGGATTTTCCTTTCACCTCAGAAAACAATTCTGTCAAAGCCCTGGTTGACCTCATGGCTAGGGAAATGGCCCAGATGTTTGGCATGATCGCTTCTGACAATCAGTGTGACAATGGCTATAGTGGCATTGACAGAAAACTCAAAATGAGTCTGACTGAACATGGGCTAGAACTTGAAGCCATTTGAAGGTCCACTCCTAGAATTTCACTGTATTAGATAATTTCTGGCCAGTCTCCTATATTCTGTTCTTCATCAAGCTACTATGGCATGTGGTAGCATTTAATTTCCAGGGTTTCTGGATAAGACAGATTATCTAGGCCCATTTCAATCTGAATTCAGGCT
This sequence comes from Heloderma suspectum, assembly GCF_057233095.1. NCBI lineage: Eukaryota > Metazoa > Chordata > Lepidosauria > Squamata > Helodermatidae > Heloderma > Heloderma suspectum. The sequence continues at coordinate 180,896,766 of NC_139461.1, forward strand.
TGGTTATGGGACAGAGACTGCTTTGGACACCTTGGTGGATCATTTACACTGGGAACCAGACAAGGAGAGTGTGTCCCTGTTGGTTTTTCTGGACCACTTGATGGCTTTCAGTTGACCATGGTATCTGTCTGGACCACCTGGCTGGCATGGGACTTGGATTCACTGGCTCCAGTCCTTCTTTTTAAGTTGATTTCAGAAGGTGGTTCTGGGAGATACATGTTCAATGCCAAGGGCATTGGCCTGTGCTGTTCAAGGTGGAATCCTGATATTCCCCATGCTATTTAATGTATACATGGAATCACTGGGAAAGGTGTCTGGAATTTTGGGGTTTGATGCCACCAGTATGCTGATGACATTCAACTTTATCTCTCCTTTCCATCTAAATCCAAGAAAGCTGTTCAAGTACTAAATCAGTGTCTGATATCAGTAATGGACTGGGTGGGGACAAATAAATTGAAGCTTAATCCAGAGAGAGTTGCTCTTGGTCAGTCAAAAGGCAGATCACGGAATCTGTGCTAGATGGGCTTACACACACACACACACACTTGCAAAGTTCAGGTTTGCAGTCTGGTGTACTCCTGGATTCAGCCCTGAAGCTGGTTGCCCAGGTTTCAGCAGTGGTCAAGAGTGTGTTTGCACAGCTAAGTCTAGTGCACTAGCTGCACCCATTCCTGGAGATGTTGGATCTAGCCATGGTTACATCCCATTTGAACTACTGTAATGTGCTCTACATGGACCTGCCTTTGAAAAATCTGCAGAAACTTCAGCTGGTCCAGAATGCTGTGGCCAGACTGGGGAGTTATGGCCTGGGCTAGTTATGGGGAGTGTGTGAGGCCCTTGTTAGAGTAGCTTCACTGGCTATCAGTCTATTTCTGGGCACAATTAAAACTGCTGGCTATATAAAGCCCTATACAAGTTCAGCCCAGGTTATTTGAAAGACCACTTTCTCCCATATGAGCCTGCCCAGGTTTTAAGATTCTTAGGAGACACCTATCTCTGTGTCCCACCACTATCAGAGGCACATTTTGTGGAAATGTGAGAGGTCTCCCCAGTGGCTGCTCCCAGGCTCTAGAACTCTTGGCCAAGGGAGGCCAGGCAAACCCCATCTCAGTTGTCCTTCCATTGGCAAGCAAATATATTTTTATTCATGCAGGTTTTGACTTTTACACTGACTGGTTTGCCAAAGTTGGTTATTTCCTTTTATTAATGTGTTTTAAAAGGCTGTTTCCCTTTATTAATATGTTTTCCTTTTATTAATGTGTTTAGTTATAATTTTGTTATTTTATCTTCTATTTCATTGTTGTTGGCTGCCTTTAGCATTATTTTGTAGTGGAAAGCAGGATATAAATTCAGTTGTTCAAGGATGGATAGATAGATAGATAGATAGATAGATAGATAGATAGATAGATACTCATTCAGCCGAAGGGCTACCAGTTCACCCTCCCTTGTGTATTACAAAGTGATGCACCACCTCTTTTTAAGAGGTGCTGTATGCAAACATATTCATGTTCAACATTTTGCTTTTTAATATAGACAAAATAGTTCATCCTTCCAAAATGGCTTATGCTAGCTTCCTTTGCATGCCACATGTGGCTAGGACAAATATGGCTGCAATCCTATTGGACACAGTAAGCCTGACATTTGAGTAACCTGTTGAGTGCTGTTCAGTAAAGTGAGTAGAGGTCAATGGAGTACAAGATTTTCCATCTCCTTTTGTGTTTCAGGCCCACATTTTATCAGGATACTGTTGTAAGATTGGACAGTTGGACAGGAGACTGTTCATGAGCCAGAAAGACTGCTTGGTCAAGCCTGCTGGCCAGATCTTGCCAGGCACATCCTTTTCTTAGGTAAACCAGGGTGCCGGCTGTCTCCTTGGAGGGTCAGATATGGGGCAGCAGACTTTGGCTGTCTGTTGGAGTGTTTAAGCTGTGCCTCCACCTGTGCTCAACCTATCAGTAAACTCAACTACTGCAAAATGCCAGTAAGCCTCCAGTGACCTCCTTCCAAAGGAAACCAAACCTGCCCCTAGAACTCTCACTGCCCAGAAAACTGGTTGATTGATTTCATTTCTATACTACCCAACAGCTGAAGCTCCCTGGGAGGTTCACAACATCGCCGTTCACAGAATTAGGGTGGGCATAACAATACAAAAGTACCCAAGTGCTGATGTGTCCCCTGTCTTTAAGCATCTGTCTTTACGTGCAGAGCGGCCCCGAATCCTCTATTTTTTCTCTCTCTTCCCAAGGGTGAATGCTAGCCATTCCCTTGTATGGTAGGAAGTAAGGAGGTTCACATGCACTTGCATCTGTAAACTGAGGAAGAAGCTAGCACTTCCTCTTGTCCCAGGTTGACACCAGTATCTGGGACAAGGTGCAGGTTCTACCCTCTCTTAGCTGTGTCTCCTTCTTTCTTTTCAGCCACTTTATTCTATTGCCCCTCTCACCTGATTGTCAGTCTCCTCTCAGTCTCTCAACATTCCATTCCATGTTGACTCCTTATGGGACTGTTTGGGAGTCCCCTGCTTTAGGGTCCCCTTTCGAAGATTGTTTGTACATCTGCAGTCATGGGGTTCCCCTGAATCTGACAATACCTCCCTCTTGTGAATGGGTACTTCTGTCTTGTCTACATAATGGCAGACACTTTCCCATGAATTTCAGAAATAGAATACATATGAGATACATACTCAATAAACAAATTACATTAAACAAACAATATATCCTCCTTTCCTTCCAGGGGTGCTGCTAGATACCTAAAAGATCCAGAGCAGAGGCAAAGAGCACAGGATGGGTCACTAGAGGCAGGGCCAAGGGGTCATGGGAAGCAAAGGGCTGATCCATAGAACTACACCGGAAAATATTCCTTTTTGCCCACAATATCCTGGTCCACCAGCAGCAAACCATTGCACAGCATCCAAAATCCACCTCTTGGAAGCATTCTCACCAATTTAAAATCATGAAGGCAAAACATTGGGGGAGAAACCATACAGTCACACAAGATGATGATATTCTCAGAGCCACACAGAGATGCAGACTTTGGAACCAAGGAGCAACCCATTGCAAAAGGTCCACAGAGGTGGGAGGAGGAAGGGGAGGAGGATAATATCCCCAGAGCCACACACAATGTCATCCAAATTGCTGGTAAGCATGGCCAGCGGTTTCTGAGCATCCCTTTACATGGACATCCCCCTCTCCAGACCTCCTGAAAAGCAACAGCAAGAAGCAGCACACACTGTCTAAAAAAAATAAATCCATCTTATAAATGCCTACTCTGAAGCAAGAAGGACTGGATTACTCAGGAGCAAGCATGGCCACAAGTTCTGACTGCATCAAAAATGCACCCACCCTGCAAGCAACCACAAGCAGATGTGGTCCAGGCACACGTTCTGGCGTGCAATTCCCAGTAACAGGCATGAAAGGGCTTGCGGGGTGGGGGGGAGGCCACCAACCAGCACAAAACGGCTTGGGGGGGGAATTAAATGATTTCCCCTAGCTGCAGAAATGGCTTCAAATTATCTTTAACATGGCAATAAAACAGCAAGACCCCCAGAATAAAAGCAATTAAGGAAGATACACACACCTGGGAGTAAGTCTTATTGGATTCAAGTGGGCTTACTTCTGAGTAGACATACATAGAATTGCACTGTACATTTAAGTTGTATACAGTTGCTGCAAAAACATCCAAAGCCATGCCACCAGAGACTGTTTTTGCTGTTTTGACCCTTCCAAGCTGTGGACTGTTACTTACATAAAACTAACAAGGAGAGAAGAAAGGTGATCAACGTGCTCAATTTTTAAGCTTTCTTTTCCTTTCTTATGCATGAAAACTTGCTGAAACTAATCCAGGGCTTTCTTCCCATGGAGCTGATATCCTGCAATTGAGATTGCTCCTTCACGGAAGTTTGTGGGCTCTTTACATGACACCGTGACCCTCTCGGGTGTCTCCTGCACTAAATGCCCTTTGTTCCATTTTTAAATAGATCTCAGATAATGAGCTGTCAAATCACCCTGTTGCATTCCACTTGAGTTCTCTCCGTGAAAAGCGGAAAAGCGGTAAGAAGAGGAGGGAGATCAATGAAAGATAATGGAAGACTCAGCTATGGGGAGAAGGAGGGAGAAAGGGGAGTGGGGAAAGGAAGCGGATGAAAAAGGGAGTCGTGAACCTGCATTTAAACCAGAAGCAGACAGCCCCATTTTAAATGCAGGATTTTAGGCTAGTGTAGAGATGCCCCAAGTGAAACACTTACAGACACAAAGAAGAAAAATCTGCTTGAATCTAATCTTCTTCATCTCTTAAGAATATACAAGATAACTTATCTATATTAGGGATGTACAAAACTCACTTACCTTTTTGCAGAATCTTTTGCGGTGGGGGGGGATGTGCTCCGTCCCTCCCCCTGGAATCCTCGACCGGGGGGGGGAGGCGATCCAGTCCTCCCCCCCAGAATCCTCGACAGCCGGCGGATTCAGTGGCGGCAGCTCCAGTGGCTGGTCTCCTGGCCAGCCGCGGCTGGGCTCCTGCCGCCACCATTACCATCCTTGCAGCCGTGATAGGCTACATAAGAATTTACGTAACCTATCACGGCTGGGTAAAAAAAAAAAAACAGCGTATGCAAATGGCGGCAGCTACAGCAGCCACCATTTGCGTTCCCTATTTTTCGCCGATTTATCTTAAGTAAATATTTCATTAGATAAAACGGCGGAAAAATAGGGAACGCAAATAGCGTAGTGGGCGCTATTTGCGTTCCTTTATTTTTCGCTGTTCTAGGCTAATATATTATTATACGTATATTATACGTATAATAATACGTAAATATTTACGTAGGCTAGAATGGCGAAAAATGAAGGAACGCACATAGCGCCCACTACGCTATTTGCGTTCCCCTTTTTTTTGCCGTTTTATCTTACGTAAATATTTACATAAGATAAATCGGCGAAAAATAGGGAATGCAATGCTGGGTTTTTTTGTTTTTTGTTTTACCCAGCCGTGATAGGCTACGTAAATTCTTACGTAGCCTATCATGGCTGCAAGGATGACAATGGCGGCAGCAGCAGCCCAGCCATGGCCGGCCAGGAGACCAGCCACCGGAGCTGCCGCTGCCGCCGAATCCGCCACAGGTAAGTACTGTCCCGGGGGGATTCCGTGGGGGGGCGGGGGGCAGGAGGCCGTTCCGCCATGGATTCCGGGGGGCCGGATTCTTTAGAATCTGGCCTCACTGGAATCCGTGGCAGAATTCTCTGCCGTCCCTAGTCTATATCCTATTTGACTACATGTATGCAATTTCTTATGTGTCAGATGAACTGACTAAAGAGCGTATTCCTTATGCTCACTTCAACATGAGTGATAGAAGTAGAATCATAGAATCATAGCGTTGGAAGGGGCCTATAAGACCATCGAGTCAACCCCCTGCTCAAAGCATCCCTGAAAGATGGCTGTCCAGCCTCATCTTGAATCCTTCCAGTGTGGAAGAGCCCACCACCTCCCTAGGTAATTGGTTCCAATGTGAGTAGTATATCTATAATGCACACATGAATTAATCACTGGGCTACATTACAGCAGCCACATAAGAACATAAGGAAAACTAGGCTGGATCAGACCAAGGTCCATCTAGTCCAGCATTCTGTACACACAGTGGCCAATCACCTGCCCATGGGAAACCCACAAGCAGGACAGGAGTGCGATAACACCCTCCCACCCATGTTCTCCAGCAACTGGTGTTCATGAGCATACTGCTTCTGATACTGGAGGTAGCATATAGCCATCAGGACTAGTAGCCATTGGTAGCCTTATCTTCCTGGATTTGTCTAATCCCCTTTTAAAGCTGTTCAACTTGGTGGCCTTCACTGTGGCAGTAACCTCCATAGATTAACCATGTGCTGTGTAAAGGAGTACTTCCTTCTGTCTCTCCTGAATCTCCCACCACTTCACTTCATGGGATGACCCCCCGTTCTAGCATTATGAGGGAGGGAGAAAAAGTCTCCCTAACCACTTTCTCCACATCATGCATAATTGTGTACACCTCTATCATCCCTTGCCTCACTCAGCTTTCCTCTAAGCTAAGCAGTCCCAGGTGCTGTAGCCTTTCCTCATAGGGGAGCTGCTCCAGCCCATTTAAGGTACTTTAAATTCCTCCACAGGGAACAGTGTGATCATGAAGCACACCATTCACATGGAACCATCCACTACTATTGGCACATTTTTCTTACGGATCATTTTCAGCACTCTGAAAAACACTCAGCTGCATAGAAAGACACTCTGCATGAATAGCTTGCCATCCTACATGGCACCAGCTTAATTATAGATAGAAGTGAAACCAGGGATGCCTCTACACTGGACTTTTACTCCGGGGTGGGTGTGAGTTGAGGTCGCTCATGATAGATGATGCAGTCACGACTTCACAGCCATCCGTGGGTTTTGCCCGGAAAAAGCAGAGTTCCAAGGAGTCATTTACCTGCAATTTTGGGGGTTTGCTGCGGGTTCCCCCATGGATGCGGGCCATCTGTTCGTTACCTGACCTGACTTCGCATCATACAGTGGGCGTGTTATAGGCATGCGTAGTGCCTGTGTCACTCTGTGACACCCCTTTGCTCCCCCATCCCTTTGCAGCTGCGCAGTTACAGAGGCACAGAGGGGTGTTTTCATCTATTTAATCACACTTTCACACAGTTTTGCAGCTTTGTATCTTCGCAACGGTTGCTTTTGGACTCATTACCCAAGGGCCAGGGGGTCTTGGGGGAGGAACAACATCGCTCTGGCCACTATTTCGGAGCGATGGCTAGGCACGTATTGCTCACGCATGTGAGTGCGAACCATCGCGAGAGTCTCGGGCTGGGGAACTGTCAAACTGATGGTGTGGAAATGAAGGAGCACAAAACATCCACTTTTTACCTAAAAAGGGATGGAAAGACACAGCAGAGCCCCTCAAATACAAACAGCCACTGATTTGTCGCACGCCCACACTCACGGGACTGCACAGCTGCACATTTCAGTATAATGGCCAAAAAAAGAGGGCATGGCGAGTCTGTTAGGGAAGCACGCAGTACATCCTGAGTGTATTTCAGGGCATGCTAACTCGAAGCTGCATTGCTGCGCAGTTGCAACGGGGTGGGGAGTCAAAGCAGTGGCATATAGATGGGGCCCAGGGTACGGATGACTACAAAGCAGATTGCAAATACATGACTTACGCAAGCCTTAAAAAAAAAAAAAAAAGTACACACCATCAAATTCCTTAAAAAATGAAATAATTAATGTGGCCACTGGCCACTGTGAGAAAAATATCGTTAAAATTATAATAATCAGTTTTGGCCACACAGAACCAAATAGATCGTTTTCCTTTAAAAAAGAAAAAAGGATCTGGCTAGACTGCGCCTCCTTCAGCCAATTTTCAGCAGGTAGAGGCTTTCTCGCTCCCGATGTAAGTCTAAGGATGCATCACTCCTCTGACTTACATAGGGAAGGAGACAGCCCCAGCTTCCATAAATTGGCTGGAGGGGGACATCGCCCACCACACCAAGGACCCTATTGCCCTGCATAACTCTGCATAAAATCATATGTTTTCTCTCTCTCTCTCTCTCTCTCTCTCTCTCTCTCTCTGTTCCTTTCTCCTCAAGACAAGAGGGTTGAGCAATAAACTAAAACAATCAGCTGCTCTGAGAAGGTCAACACCTGCTGCTCTGTTCTGGGGTGCCTCCCATGCAACCATGCCAGTTTTTCTCTCCTTCCTTCCTTCCTTCCTTCCTTCCTTCCTTCCTTCCTCCTGGCTTTTACCTCATTGCCCAAGTTGGTCACATGTGGAATCTGTGACCACCTCACAACAATCTGGGTGCCCCTCAGCGACATCTTTTACCAGCTCTGGTAGAGGCAGCCCCTCCCTTGCGTTTCACTTTGCTTTTGGAATGGGAGTGGGGGGCAGACGGCTCTCCAGAGACCAGGGCCACACAGCAAAGATCTCCTGGGCCATAGCGGGCCCTCCCCCTCCCCCTCTGTCTCTCCTTCCTTCCTTCCTTCCTCCCTAATGTGGCAGTAGCACTATATTATAACTCCAGTATACAATTAACCCAGCTACTAACTTTTAATTAATTAGCCTTTTAAAATTAATTAAAATTAATTTTATTTTTTTTTCTTCCAGCATTGGGGGGAAAAATACCTCATCAACTACAGTCCTATTCCCCCAAAATTAAATCTGCCTTCCCTAATTCTCAGTAGATAAGTGAGGTTTAACTAAAAACAAAACAAAACAGCATTTCAATTCCCACAACAGACTTGATGGAATTTACACCTTTTCCCAATACTGGGCAAATAGGATTCTTGCTGCCATCAGCAACAGCAGCCCTTCCAAACACCCCCAAACAACCATTACTGGGCCCAACGGTATTGTTTTCATGCTACCTTTTGTATTTTAGCTCATATTTGATTCCAAAATCCTTAATGTCTGGGCATGAACACCATATGTGCAAATGATCTTCTCTGGAATGATTACAGTGTCAGCAATGGAAGATGCTGAAAAATATATTTTAAAAAATCTCCAGAGGGTTAGATACTGACAACACACCATAGTCATATAATTATCGTCTATAAGTGTCATACATGAAGACATTTTCATCTCTTACTCCTGTATATGGCCAAATCTGATAATCTGTTTCTCTATACAGATCTTTATTCCCTTGTAAATAAAAAAATATTATTATTACTTTTGATTTCCATCAACAGATACATCCTAGAAACATTCCCTTGTTTGTACCTGTACCTAGTTGTTATTGTTTCCCTTTTTCCTAGTATTTTTTTAACCACCTCTTCAGTGAGTGTTAATAATTTCTTTTTCCATGTTACAGCATTGTAGGAGATGACTTTTCATTCATTCAATATAAGTGAATCAAGAAGATGGTGTATTTTTTTGATCATAGGCTTGATGATATATGCTGAGGCATTTGAAAATAAAGTAAAGATGCTGAAACTAAGAGAGAGAATTACTCAGAAACTGTGACCACAGGAACCCTGCCATTCTCGTTTTCAAATTAAGCTGTTTGCTGAATATGCTGTCTACAGAGAACTGGCAGCAGGGAGGGAGAGTTCCCTCTCTTTAAATATTTACCATTCAAGTCATGCTTCCAATCCCAGAGTCAGCATGTGTCAATTACTCAGGCTTTTTGCTGCAGGGTGTCTGGTAAGGATATCTTGTACTGCAAGGCAATTCCTAAAATATTAAATGTGTGTTTCATTCAATAATTTAAACAATGACAGGATTTAATAAGTATGACTGGTATAATCAACAGCACTGGATAGAAATTGGATCTCTCCCCCCCCCCTTCAAAAACCAATCCAAGTGAAAAGAAGCCATTCATGAGGACGTTAGTTTGTGTATATTATCCATACAGCCTGTAAGTAGGTCTTGGCGCCAAGAAGACTTACAGTACCTTTACGTCAAAAAAGAAAGAGGAAAAAAAGGCCGGTTGAGAAGCTAGGCTGGTGGTATATTCTTCCGGTTTTGTAAGGCATGGCGTATTCAGTGCCCATGAGACCATAACTCCGTGGTTCAAACTGGATATTGTAATAATCACACAGCTGTAACCAAAACCAGCAGTGTGTCTAGTGATGCGGGCTACAGGTTTTTGAGGCAGCATACCTTGGGCAGCACATCTTCAATGGGCCCCCTCCCTCAGTGAGTCTACTTTCCCAACGCCATTGTCGCCAGCTGCTATTGTGCGCCTCGCTCTCTCTTGCTGCCACTTGCTTGCTTGGCAGGCAGAGGGCCAGCGAGCAAGGAGGCCGTGGCATCTCCTGCTCCTCCTCCTCACCCACCACCATTTTCTGGGCCAGGGTGAGAGGCAGGTGACCAACAGGCTGCAATGATGAAAAAGAAAAGCAAGTCCAGGGGGCTCTTGTCAGAAGGACTCTGCTGGGGTGTGGGCCCTCCAGGGGAGGCCAGTGGCTCCAATTGTGGTGGAGCAGAGATTCCATCCTGGGTTTTAGTTACAACCAGCCAGAATTATCATCATCATCATCTCTATACCACCCCATAGCCAAAGCTCTCTGGGTGGTTTACAGAAGTTAAAACATTAAATACAATATAAAAAGTTTAAAAGCCATTTACATGAAAACACACAGACCATATACACAAACAACATATGACTAAAAACAACTTTGAACAGTCAGTCATAACTGAAGACACATCCAGGACCGATTAAAACTCATCATGTGCTGCCAAATGCCTGGAAAAAGAGATAGGTCTTACCCTGGCACCTAAAAGATAATAATGTTGGCACCAGGTGGACCTCATTGGGGAGCTCGTTCCACAGATGGTGGGGGGCACCACTGAGAAGTCCTCCCCTTTGCTGCCACCTTCCCTTGGAGGAGGCACCCAGAGGAGGACCTTAGATGCTAAACATAGCGTACGGGTTCATTTCAGGAAAGGCGTGCCATCAGGTATTGTGGTCCCAAGCCAAGTAGGGCTTTATAGGTTAAAACCAGCACCTTGAATTGAGCTCAGAAAGCATATAGGCTTCTAGCTGTAAAGGAGCTATCACGTTGCTGGACCCTATCCCCAAAATGGGTCCAGCCCCTCAGATAGCTCCTTTAGACTTCTGGCTGTAACTAAAACCCAGAATGGAGTCTCTGCCCCACTGAAATTGGAGCAACCAGCCTCCCCTGGGGCCCTCAGCTGGGGCCCATCCATGCCTACCCTGGTGTCTAGTTTGCCCCTCCACCTCTATAGTTGTATCCTGGCTCCTCTACCTCAGGGACCCTCACCAATTATCCCAGCTGCAGTGATCTAAGTGACTTCAGAGTACAGCCAGCCAGCCACTTCAGCCAAGCCCTTGCCTGGATGGCCCCAGCCTAACATCCCACAGCCACATGGCTGAGGTAAATGAGGCTGACCTACCCAGTGCTGGGGAACAATTGAATAGGGTGGCCAGAGCAGCAGGGAGAGAGCAGGGCCCATCGGCGTATGAGGGGAGGGGAGTGCAGGGCCTTTAAATCCCCTCTGCCTTCTTCCCAGCACCTGAGGGAGGGCTGGAGAGCAGCCATGGAGGTGGCAGAGGGAAGGCAAGAGATGGGCATACGTCAGTACTAGGGGTGTACAAAACCCCGCTTACCTGGCTCCGCCGGGTTCCGCTAGGGGGGGAGGCACTCCGTCCCTCCCCCCAGAATCCTCAAGCGCCTCCCCCCGGAATCCTGGCCAGCCGCCTCCGCTCCTCGGCCAAGCCGCAGAGCCGAACCAGCTCCGGCCGCCCGCAGCCGAACATCCGGCCGCTGGGCAGCCCTGCGGGACGCAAATGGCGGCTGTCATAGCCGCTGTCATTTGCATCCCTTTCTTTCACCGTGATAGGCTACGTAAGTATTTACGTAGCCTATCACGGCAGGGGGGAAACCCGAGCATACGCAAATGGCGGTAGCGCGGCGGCTACCGCCATTTGCATACGCTGGGTTTTTTTTCCCCCTGCTGTGATAGGCTACGTAAATACTTACGTAGCCTATCACAGCCTCCGCAGGGACGCAAATGGTGTCCCTGCATTAGCCATGATAGGCTACATAAGTATTTATGTAGCGTATCACGGCTGTAAAGGAGCAAGTGAATGGCAGCCGCAGGATGGCTGCCATTCACACAGCAGCGCGGACGGGAGCAGGTAAGTGCTCCATTTCGCATGTCTTTCGTGGGGTGGGGGCAGCGGGCACTTTGTCCTGTGCGCCTTTCATGGGTTGGGAGGGTGGGGGCTTCGTTCCGCGACAGGTTTCGGGGGGCCAAATGCACTGGCATTCGGCCTCACCGAGATCCATCGCGGAATTCTCTGACATCCCTATTCAGTACTGCAGCAAGAGCTTGAGCAAGAGTCGGGGGCTGGATCTACACTACTGCTTTATAGCGGTTTTGAAGTGCACTGATAACTGTTGGGGCACATTACACATTTGGTATTCCACTTTTGTAGTGTTGTTTCCTGCTTTTTATTCCACGTTATCCAAAACACCGCAACAAATGTCATTGTGTGTCCTACGAGGTATAAACACAACAGGGGGATTATAGTGTTACCATAATGGGATCGTAATGGTATGACCCAAGGTGGAAGTCTGGCCTGAGTGAGTCCTGGCAACCCAGGTGGGAAGAGACTGTGCGGACCTGGCTGCTCATGCCCTTTCCTGCCTTGTTGAGCCCGATTAAGGGCACCAAAACAGGGCATGTGGAGTTCCCTCACTTCAGGTACTGAGCCAAGGAGGCTTCCTTTGTCCTTTGAGTTAGACTGGAGGGAACGTCTCCCTTTTCCTACTCTCAGGAAAGGTGTTCTGTATTTGAAGAGGTGTCCAGTCCATGTCTGGTTTAATGTTGAAGCACCAAAAGGTGGGAGATTAGCCAGGGCCTTGAAGTTGTCCGTCGGCACTTAGCACCTGAACAGCGGACAGAGCAGGCACACAGGTTGCCTAGTCAGTCCTTTCCACTATGGCGGGATGTATTGCCTTTCCATTTAAGGGCACAATCCTATGGGGATAGTCAGCTGCCTCTGGACTCAGAGGCAGCCGACTATCCAATGCAGGGTAGGCGGGGCACAGAGGGGATCCTCTCCTCCATGCTCCGGCCGCCCTGCATTTGTGGCTAGACAGCCGATTTTGGCTGTCTAGCCGGGACACGTTGGAGCGGGAGAGGGGGAAGCTGGATGGTGCATAGGAAGTGTCATAACGGCATTTCCATGGTCTCCTCCCCGCCCCGCCCCTGGGAATACCCCCTTTTCACCCGTTCCATGCTGCTCTTACAAGCATGGAGCTGGGGACAAACTGTGCTGCCTATAAGGCAGTGGGAGAGGGGGTGGGGAGTCAGGTTTCTGGGAACCGAGCTTGGAGCCCTGGCTCCGAGGTCAGTTCCTAGAAACTGAAAAATCTTATGGCCTTCTAGACACTGTCTAGTGGCCATAGGATTGCACCTTAAATTATAGTAATTATTTCTAAGTTTTCACCTAGACAGATATATTTGCATATGCAAATGTTATGCATTTGTTCACACCCAAGCCTTGTTAGCTTTTCATGTCCCTCCTTTCCTTTTGTTGTCTTGCCCACTGCTGAAATGTAAACTGTAAGCTATTTGGGGCAGGGAGCTGACTTTTTCTTTTTCTTTGCTTTTACTTAGGTTACTTCATAAAGTATCTTGAACACTGATGATGCCATACAGTTAAATGAAGGAATCGTAACAGCCAGACAAATAGAGGGGGGGGGGTATATGGGCTCCCACTTTGAATGATCAAAGTTCTCAGCAAAACCATCTCAATCCATATGGGGAGAACCATATAGATCCATGCTAAATATTAATGTGCGTAAGCTTATGCTCTTGAAAAATATATTATTTCAGCTATTTCCGAACAAGATTGCATTATTTATGTAGTACACATGGAAATCAAGGTTAGTTCCTAGTTTTCCTGACATCATGATGACCTCTTACATTAGCAAGTCCCAGAGAATTTAAACTGAAAAACTGCTGATATATTTTATCTATGTTTATTCACTTAAGTTTTACATCATCTGAACCTAACCTGTGCATGTCTAAACGTACTCAGATATAAATATCTGCAAAGAGCATTTCCACATGAGGCTTTTATTGCACTCTCATGTCATTCATGGAAGTTCAGAGATAATTTAGTATTTAAATGTAAATCCATTTGATTGGCCATGTGAAATTGTGCACTTTCACTATAACCACGGCACCCTGAGGTAAATATAGGGTGGCTCCATACGATAAGCTAATCCATCATGAAAGAAGGAGAGATACTGGGCTAGTCTACCCCCTGCCCTCCTCTGCCAAAGCAACCTTGCAGGGTTGTTCTTTAATAGAAGGAGACGATGATGCTCTGAGCTCTTTGGAAGAAGGGCAGGATAAACAAGTAATATGGAGTTGATGGAGTTACATATTCTGGGTGGTCCCTCTGACTGGGTAAATTGGGGTGCCCTGTATGCTACATCAGTGGAGTCAGCAGGATGAGGAGAAAGGAGAAAGCAAATTCTGACAAAGCATCCCCCCTCTCAGCATTTTCTCTCCCCCTCCCCCCACTCCACCCAATTCCTAGACCAAGCAGAGAGAGGCAGCAAATTCTGAGGAGGTGGTGGTGAAGAGGCTGCAGAGAACTTGCTGAGAAAGACAGCCCCGAAAAAACAGCGTCTGTCAACCCATGTAAGGAGCTGATCTTAATCCCACAAAGAAACAGAAGCTCCAGTAAACTTGGGGATTAAAAAAAAACAAAAAACCCTGGTGAAGGCCTTACACGAGGCTTTTATTGCAGTGATTGGTCACTCACAGAAGTTTGTGGGTCCTTTACATGATGTTGTCAACCTCCAGAGCATCTCCCACACTTTTTGAGCTTTTTTATCCTGCTTTTTCAAAAATTGGAGATTAGCTAATAAGAAACATTAATGAAAGATATTGGCAGTGTGTAATGACAATGTTGCGCTATAATACAGCCCCTAGATGGTACTGTATAATGAAACATATAGAACATTGTTGAGAAAGAAAGTTTTCAATTCAAATCATGTCCCTCAGGTAAAGGAGCCCATCATAATCCTGCAAAGAAACCAGAAGCAGAGAACCCTGGTAAGGATGTGGGATTTCAGCTTCATGTGGTGAACCTCAAAGACAAAAAGAACATTGATGCATAGGTGTTTGTTTACGAACCCTCCCTTAGTAGTGATGCGATTCATATCTGTAGTTTTCCAATCTCAAAGTAATAAAACAGACTTGCTTCTATCGATAAGTGTTCTGAATAAGCAGCAGATTTGCTAATAATTTCCAGTAGATCTGCAAGAAAAATGTAGCAGATTGAGAATCAAACTAAAGTGAATTCTTATAACTACTTCCTCTCTTCCTTTCACACAAAGCAGCTGGAAGGGAGATGCCCAGATCAGAGCTATGGCATCTAGAAAGGGGGTTAGCTGTTTTTGCTCTGTACTATTTTCTCACTGAAAATTGCCCCGTGATGCTGCTATCTGCACCCAAAGGTACTTTTTACTGCAAATAGTGCCTTCCAGGGCAATTAGCAGCACCAGGGGGCAATTTTCAGTGGGAAAACATTACATAGAGAAAAGAGTTAACCAATGTGAAATGAAACCAACAGAACATAAACTGCACAACAGAGATAATACTGTGCTTTCCAATGGGCAAGGAAGAGCAATCCAGTCAGTTGTGCATGCAATCCCCAATAATGGTTTGGTTATAAGAAAAAGTCACGTATCCACTTTTTTAGTGGAAACAGTGTCCCAAATCTGTGTCACCAGTGATCAGGAAAACAGATATGATGTATCTGAAAGTTGTCATGCGAGTCCAGAACAAACAATTGTATATTTCACATTTAAACTGGAGCACCATTCCTAAATCAGCTTTCAGGAGGAATAGGAATCGGGGTGTGCTTTACTAGACTTTTGTGCTTCCACATAATTAGGGTGTTCTCTGTTTACTACAGCTCTCAAATGATTATTTGGTAAGGAAGCAAAAAAGCCAGTGCCCCACAACAAAAACTTTGGGTAGAAAATGTTAAAAGTCAAAGTCTGATGGGTTCACATTTACAAATTTCTGATGGGTTTCCAACCACATCCTCTTCTTGTAAGTTTAGTCCAGATATATACAAAGAAATTAGAATCACAGTCCTTTTACCAAAGGGCCACAACCACCCTGTTAAGCATGTTCCACCCCCTAGAAATCAATGTGCTTGAGCATACCTTGTGGCAAGGTCTTTTTTTAATTGGCAGCCCCTCTTAGAAAATACAGACATTTGCAGAACATGTTGAAGACCAGCCATTTCAAACCATCCAATTTTTGCTTGCAGGAATTGCTTAATGAATAACAGAGTCAGGAGAAACCGAGAAACTCAAATGAAAAATGTGATATAAGGGTGAAGTTAGATTACATTTTTGGCTGGGGAAACTATACTGCTGACTGCATTCCTGCACAAGCATTGAGATCACCATGTAAAATGTATGAACTTTGGTAAGCAGAGGATGATCCTTGAGAATACAAGATTAAAAAAGTAAGCCAGACTTGCTTCTGCTCCCATGAGATTTCACCATGGAGTGTGAAATGAACAGATCATGGCAAGGGGGAGATAATGGGGGAGAAAAGAAACAAGAAGCACTGCACAACTAAATAAAACCAATATAGATATATTATTAATAGCTAAATGCACAAATATAACAACTTGTCACAGAAAGGTCAGAAAAAACGATCCATCTCTTCCAGTTACAATAGTGGATAGCAGAAGCACGAACAAAAACAGCTACAGACAGACATGAGATTTTAGCTTTCTGGCAAAGAGAAACCCTAATACTTAGGGATGGACAGAACACTTACCTTCCGTTCCATTTTGTTTCCGCTGGGGGGAGGTGCTCCGTCCCTCCTCCCAGAATCCTCGACGGGGGGGGAGGCAATCCAGTCCTCCCCCCCAGAATCCTGCCTGGCCAGCTCCGCTCCGTGGCCAAGCCGCAGAGCCGCCGGCCAGCTCCGGCCGCCCGCAGCTGGACATCTGGCCGCTGGGCAGCCCTGCAGGGACGCAAATGGCGGCTGTTGTAGCCACTGCCATTTGCATCCCTGTATTTAGCTGTGATAGGCTATGTAAGTATTTACATAGCCTATCACGGCAGGGGGAAAAAAACCCAGCGTATGCAAATGGCGGCGGCTACAGCGGCCGCCATTTGCGTTCCCCTTTTTTTCGCCGTAATTGCTTACGTAAATATTTACGTAGGCTAAAAACGGCGAAAAAAAGGGAACGCAAATGGCGGCCGCCGTAGCCACCGCCATTTGCATATGCTGGGTTTTTTTCCCCCTGCCGTGATAGGCTATGTAAATACTTACATAGCCTATCACAGCCTCCGCAGGGACGCAAATGACGTCCCTGCATTAGCCGTGATAGGCTACGTAAGTATTTACGTAGCCTATCACAGCTATGAAGAGGAAGCGAATGGTGGCCGCGGGACGGCCGTCATTTGCAAAGCAGCACGGACAGCAGCAGGTAAGTGCTCCATTTCGCACACCTTTCGTGGGTTGGGGGGGCGGGGGCTTCGTTCCGCAATGGATTTGGGGGGGCCGATGCACTGGCATTCGGCCTCACTGAGATCCGTTGCAGAATTCTCTGACATCCCTACTAATATTGTGATAACATTTTCAGTTTAACCCACATGACTAGTATCCACTCGTTCAGTATTGAATCAGTACATTGATTACTGAAATGCTTCTATGTATGGCTACTCTTACAGATGATGAGTGCTGAACGTGGCCTCTTTACTGATACCTGAATGCAACTGGGCATGGTTTAAAGCAGTGGGAATAAACTTTGAAGCCCCAAATTCAGGGGTGGGCAACTTGTGGCCCTCCAGATGTTGTTGGACTGCAACCCCCATCATCCATTAAAAATTGCTATGCAGGCTGATGGGAACTGCAGTCCAACTGTTGGACTGCAGTGGCTGTTTTGTATCTGAAGGGCTCTGCTGTGTCTTTCCATCCCCTTTTAGGTAAAAAGTAAGTGTTTTGTGCTCCTTCATTTCCACACCATCAGTTTATCAGTTCCCCCGCCCGAGACTCTTGTGATGGTTTGCACTCACAAGCATGAGTGCTCCATGTCATCACTCCAAAATGGTGGCAGGAGCAACGTTGGTCCTCCCTCAAGACTTCCCCCCAACCCTTCGGTACTGAGTCCACAACCGTTGCGATGATACGAAGCTGCAAAACTGTGCAGAAGTGTGATTAAATAGATGAAAACACCCCTCTGTGCCTCTGTGACTGCGCAGCTGTGAAGGGATGGGGGAGTAAAGGGGCATCACAGAGTGACACAGGCACTACACACGCCTACAATACGCCCACTGCAAAATGTGAAGTTGGTTCGGGGAAGGGACAGACGGCCCACAACTGCAGGGAAACCCACAGCAAACCCTCTAAATCGCAGCAAAATGACTCCTTGGAACTCCACATTTTCCAGGCAAAAAACATGGATGGCTGCAAAGTGGCGACTATGTCATCTATCACGAGGGACCTCGACTTGCACCTGCCCCAGAGTAAAAGCTGGGTGTAGATGTGGCCTGAGACTCACCAGATCAAGAGAGAATACAACAGCTTTAAGGACAGACTCCACACCGTGATAGATTTACAACTCCTTACCAAGTGCTTTGGTTTTCAAGTAGGGACGGCGGAGAATTTCTCCCTGAATCTTCGGGGGGCCGAGCGCCAATGCATTCGGCCCCCTGAAATTGGCGGTGAAATTCTCCGCCACCCCCCCGCCACCCCCGGGATGGGACTTACCTTTGGCAAATGTCCCTCCCGGCGGCGGGTCCCGGCGGCAGTTCGTCGGCCTTTCGGCGGGGGCGGGGGCGGCAGCCAGTCTTCCGACCGGCTGCCGCCGCCACCATTACAAGGTAAAGTGTTAAAAAAAAAAAACGTGATAGGCTACGTAACGATTTATGTAGCCTATCATGGCTGACTTTGGAAATCTAGCCGTGATAGGCTACGTTAATCGTTACATAGCCTATCACGGGGTTTTTTTGTTTTTGTTCTTTACACTTTCGCGGCCGGGGAGACGGGGCGCTTCTCCCCAGCCTGAATTTTGGCTGGGCGAGGCGGGAAGCCTCCCCCCCTGGGCTGAATTTCAGCCGGGCGAGGCAGGACGGCTCCCCCCCCTCGCCTGAACTTCGGGGGGAGAAGCGAAGCGCCTCCCCCCACCGCGAACCACCCCTGCGAAAAGGTGACTTTCGTACATCCCTAGTTTCAAGAATTAAAGTATGGGTAGTGGTCCTTGGAACTTCTCTCAAAGTAGACAACACAAAGCTGGTATTAAAGAATATATATTTATTGCTCAAACAGTCTAAGAAAATAACTTTAACTAAAATGAGACTGATTACAAACATATCTAAATACACACAGGTTATGATGGTTCAAAGTATAATAAAAATAGTAGCCAGCATATTGTTAACGTAATAAACTTACGTTCCTCTCAATCTAACAGTCAATCACAAAGTTTCATAATTACCTAAATGGAAGGCATGGTGGGCAAAGCCACCCTCAACACATATGGCAGGTGTCTTGGTCTCCCAGGATCTCTCTGCTAAGCAAATCTAACCCTGGTCTATTATAACTCTTACAATGTCGATGACCTCCATTTCAGACCTGGCTGTACCAGCATTCTCATTGTTCTCAATGCAGCCAGGTTTTCCAGCAACACCAGCAACACCTAGATAAGGGCTTTCTTGGTAAGCTAAGCAGCTTACTGCTTTCTCTACTTGACCGACCCACACATGGCAGCCTTCCTTCATTTCCAAGAAGACAAGCCATTACTCATAGTTAAGACCATAAGAACAGCCCTGCTGGATCAGACTGAGGGTCCATCTAGTCCAGCATTCCATTCACACAGTGGCCAACCAGCTGTCAACCAGGAACCCACAAGACGGGCATGAGTGCAACAGCACCCTCCCACCCATGATCCCCAGCAACTGGTGTACATAGGCTCACTGCCTCTGGGACTGGACGTAGCACATAGCCATCAAGACTAGTAGCCATTGATAGCCTTTTCCTCCAGGAATTTGTCTAACCCCCTAAAGCCATCCAAATTGGTGGCCATCACTACATCCTGTGGTAGCGAGTTCCATAGTTTAACTATGTGCTGCGTGAAGAAGTCCTTCCTTGTATCTGTCCTGAATGTCCCACAAATCTTCTTCATAGAATGACCTCGAGTTCTAGTATTTTTAGAGGGGGAGAAACATCTCTAACAAACTCACACGCATCTGGCTTGGCCCTTAGTCTAATAAGAGCATTGATTTTCCATAGAAACAAGTGTGTTATCTCACAACACACACATAGAACTAGTCATGTCTACAAAATGATGGTTCTGGAAGCCTTAACAACTTGCCCTCAGGTCTGGTGCTGCTGCTGCTGAATGCCAGGTTGGTCCAAATTAAAATTTCCCTCATCCATGATTTGATTGTGGATGAGGGGGCTGACCTGGTATATATTACTGAGACCTGGGAGGGGGAACTGGGAAGGGTCACTCTCTCCCAGCTGTGCCCTCCTGGGTACTCAGTGCAGCACCAACACCGACTCGAGGGTCGGGGAGGGGGGTTGCCATGGTATATACGAATTCGATCCCTCTCTCTAGGTTTCCTGCTCACTCGAGTGCAGATCTTGAGTACTTGTACCTTGTGTTGGGTACCTGGGACAGATTAGGGATTCTGGATTCCAGAGGACTCTGGGGGATTTTCCTGCTGGTATGGCTGGTGCTCCTGTCGAAGCCCAGGTCGCTCTGTGGAATCCAGAGATGACTTGGGCAGTTGACACAATCGTGCCCAAGCCCCCTCTCCCTCTGAGCAGAGCCTGGCCAGCTCCTTGGTATACACTAGGGATGTACGAATCCCTTACCTTGTTCCATTCCGGGGATCCGCGGTGGGGGGGGAGGTGATCCATCCCTCCCTCCGGAATCCTCCCCAGCCAGATCCACTCCGCAGCAAGGACACGGAGCTGCCGGCTGGGACCAGCCGCAGCTGGACTTCCGGCCGCTGCCAGGCTGCTGCGGCCGCAAATGGCAGCCATCGTAGCGGCCGCCATTTGCATCCTTGCATTAGGCCATGATAGGCTATGTAAGTATTTATGTAGCCTATCACGGCAAAAGGCAGGGACGCAAATGGCGGCTGCTACGCCATTTGCGTCCCTGCCTTTTTCTGTGATAGGCTACGTAAATACTTACATAGCCTATCACAGCAAAGAGCAGGGGCGGAAATGGCGTAGCGGCCGCCATTTACGCCCCTGCTCTTTGCTGTGATAGGCTACGTAAATATTTACATAGTCTATCATGGCCTAATATAGGCATGCAAATGGTGGCTGCTACGACGGGGGGGGGATTTCAGGGGGTGGCGGGGGGGAGGCCATTCCACCATGGCCTTACTGGACTCCGTGGCGGATTTCTCCAACATCCCTAGTATACACCCAAGCTGAGGGCAATGAAGCAAGGAGGGAGACGGCTAGAATGCAGGTGGAGGAAAACTTGTGCTGAGTCTGACCAAACACAGGTTAGAAGTCATTACTGGGCCTACTCTGTAGCAGTGAGGGTGGCAAAGAGACAGTGCTTTTCCACCAGCATTGCATCTTCTCAGTGTCGTCCAGCAGAGCTTTTCCGAGTGGTTCGCGGCCTGTTACATTCTGGGCCAGGGAGAGAGACTGTGGAACCCATGGTTGCATGCTGTGATGAGTTTGCACGGCACTTTGAAGATAAAGTCACTCAGATTCGTCATGAATTGGACACAGAGCACCGTCTGGTCCAGTTTCATTGGATGAGTTTCAGTTACTGAGGCCTGAGGATGCGGACAAGGTGCTTGGCCAAGTCTGATCAACCACTTGTGTGCTTGACCCTTGTTCTTCATGGCTTATTAAATCAAACAAGGAGGGGATGTCTGGCTGGGTCCAGGAGGTTGTAAATTCCTCCTTCAGAGAGGGAGTGGTGCTGGCCGCTTTAAAAGAAGCGGTAATCAGACCACTCCTGAAAAAGCCTAACCTGGACCCAGAGGACGTTAACAATTATAGGCCAGTGGCCAACATCCCCTTCCTGGGCAAGGTGCTTGAGTGGGTGGTTGCAGGACAGCTCCAGGCACTCTTGAATGAAACAGATTATCTAGATCCATTTCAATCGGGCTTCAGGCCTGGTTTTGGAACGGAAACTGCCTTGGTCGCCCTGTGGGATGACCTCTGCCAGGAGAGGGACAGGGGGAGTGCGACCCTGTTGATTCTCCTGGACCTCTCAGCGGCTTTCGATACCATTAACCATGGTATCCTTCTGGATAGGTTGACTGGGTTGGGAGTTGGAGGCACTGCACTGCAGTGGTTCCGCTCCTACTTGGATGGCTGATTCCAGAAGGTGGTACTGGGGGATGATTGCTCTCTGCCATGGCAATAGTGCCATGGGGCTCCACAGGGCTTTGTTTTATCCCCCATGCTGTTTAACTTCTACATGAAACTGCTGGGGGAGGTTATCCAGAGGTGTGGGCTGAGGTGCCATCAATATGCGGATGATACCCAGCTCTACCTCTCTTTCTCATCAAACCCAGGTGAGGCAGTCGCTGTTCTGAATCAGTGCCTGGGCATGGTAATGGACTGGATGAGGGCCAATAAACTGAAACACAATCCAGACAAGATGGAGGTACTGTTAGTGGGTGGTTTGTCTGCCCAGCTAGGTGATATTCAACCTGTTCTGGAGGGGGTTGCACTCCCCCTAAAGGATCACGTTCATAGTTTGGGGGTGCTCTTGGACCCAGAACTGTCACCTCAAGTGAACTTGAGCACAGGTGAACTCAGTGGCATGGATCACTTTTTATCATCTTAGGCTAAGGATGGACGAAAGTCCCTTACCTGGTCCCGCAGCTGTTTTCAGTGGGGGAGGGAGGCGCTTCGGTTCTCCCCCCGAAATTCTTGGCGGGGGGAGAGGCGCCCCGCCCCTCCCGGCCGGAATTCAGGCTGGGGGGGAGGTGGCCCATCCCTCGCTGCCGAAATTCTGCCTGGGGGGAAGTGCCCCATCTCCCCGGCCGCAAAATAAAAAAGTTATGGGCGGGGGAAACTTGATAGGCTACGTAATGATTTACGTAGCCTATCGCGGCTAGATTTTCAGTCAGCCGTGATAGGCTACGTAAATCTTTATGTAGCCTATCACGGGTGATTTTGGGGGGGGGAAGCGCGTATGCAAATGGCGGCGCCCATGGGCGCCATTTGCCTTCCTTATTTAGGCACGGGTAGTCTACGTAAAGATTTACGTAGACAACGGCGAAAATAAGGGCAACGCAAATAGCGTTGCCCTTATTTTCGCTGTAGTCTATTTAAATCTTTATGTAGACTACCCGTGCCCAAATAAGGAACGCAAATGGCGGCGCCCATGGGTGCCGCCATTTGCGTACGAGCTTTTTTTTTTTCAAAGTCACCTGTGATAGGCTATGTAAAGATTTATGTAGCCCATCACGGCTGACTTTGAAAATCTAGCCGTGATAGGCTACATAAATCGTTACGTAGCCTATCACTTTTTTTTTTTTTAACTTTACTGGGAAATGGCGGCGGCGGCAGCCGGTCGGAAGACCAGCCGCCGCTGCCGCCCCCCCCCGCCGAAACGCCGCCGAAACACCGCCGGGACCCGCCGCCGAGGGGGACATTTGACAGAGGTAAGTCCCATCCCGGGGGGGGGGGAGAATTTCCCCACCAATTTTGGGGGGCCGAATGCGTTGGCATTCAGCCTCCCGGAGATTCATGGAAAAATTCTCGGCCATCCCTATCTTAGGCTGGTATACCAACTACGCCCTTATCTGGACAAAGATAGCCTAGCTACAGTTACACATGCTCTGACCACTTCTCATCTGGATTACTGCAATGCATTATACATGGGGCTGCCTTTGAGAATGGTCCGGAAATTTCAGCTGGTCCAAAATAGGGCAGCAAGATTGTTAACAGTGACTGGTCAGCGAGCTCATATTACCATATTACTGCACTGGCTGCCAGTCCATTTCCGGGCCCAATTCAAAGTGCTGGTATTAACATTCAAAGCCCTTAACAGCTTGGGGCCAAGTTATCTGAAGGATCGCCTCCTCCCATATGTGCCCGCTTGGACCTTAAGATCATCCTCAGCAGCCCTTTCGTGAGCCCCTGCCAAAGGAAGTGAGGTGGGTGGCTACTAGGAGGAGGGCCTTTTCTTCAGTGGCACCATGGCTGTGGAATGAGCTCCCTAGTGAGGTTCACCTGGCACTTACTAGGGATGTTAGAGAATTCTGCCACGGATCCCGGGGGGGCCAAATTGCAGTGAATTTGGCCCCTCAGAATCCGTGGCGGAACGGAGCCCCCCACCCCACCACCCCGCAAAAGCCCCACGGAACGGAGCCTACCTGGCTGAGGCTCCGGTTCCAGCGGCGCTGGCGCCGGTGGCGGCGGCTCTGGCCGCTGCCAGGCTGCTGCAGTTGCAAATGGCGGCGGTCGTAGCGGCCACCATTTGCATCCCTATGCCGGCCCGTGATAGGCTACTTATATATTTATGTAGCCTATCACGGCTAAAGCAGGGACTCAAATGCTGTCCCCTACGCCATTTGCGTTCCCGCTTTAGCTGTGATAGGCTACGTAAATATTTACATAGCCTATCACGGGCTTGCGAAGGGACGCAAATGGCATCCCCTACTAGGGATGGCGGAGAATTTCTCCCCGAAACTTCGGGGGGCCAAGCACCAACGTGTTCGGCCCCCCGAACAAGTTTTGGGGAGAAATTATCCGCACCCCCCCTGCCCCCCGCACCCCCCTGGGATGGGATTTACCTTTGGCGAATGTCCCTCCCGGCGGCGGGTCCAGCCGGCAGTTCGGCAGGTGTTCGTCCGGGGCGGGAGCGGCAGCCGGTCTTTCGACCGGCTGCCACCG
This sequence comes from Heloderma suspectum, assembly GCF_057233095.1. Classification (NCBI taxonomy): domain Eukaryota; kingdom Metazoa; phylum Chordata; class Lepidosauria; order Squamata; family Helodermatidae; genus Heloderma; species Heloderma suspectum. The sequence goes on from NC_139461.1 coordinate 180,921,133, forward strand.
CCGCCATTCCAATCAAAGAAAAAAAAAAAACGCCCCCGTGATAGGCTACGTGACAATTAACGTAGCCTATCACAGCTAGATTTGCAAAGTCAGCCGTGATAGGCTACGTTAATCGTCACGTAGCCTATCACGGGTGACTTAAAAAAAAAAAAAAAAAGCGCGTACGGATAACGGTGGCCCGCATAGGGAGCCGCCATTCCCGTTCCTTATTTGGTCGCTGTAGTCTACGTAAAGATTTACGTAGACTACGGCGAAAATAGACTACAGCGACCAAATAAGGAACGGGAATGGCAGCTCCCTATGGAGGCCGCCATTTGCGTACGTGCTTTTTTTTTTTTTTTAAGTCACCCATGATAGGCTACATGTCGATTAACGTAGCCTATCACGGCTGACTTTGCAGATCTAGCCGTGATAGGCTACGTTAATCGTCACGTAGCCTATCAAGGGGGCGTTTTTGTTTTTTAAAAAAAACTTTTGAGTTCGCGGCCGGGTGAGGCGAGGCGCCTCCTCCCTGGCCTGAATTTCGGCCGGGGTGAGGCGGGAAGCCTCCCCCCCGGCCTGAATTTCAGCTGGGCGAGGCGGGAAGCCTCCCCCCCGGCCTGAACTTCGCGGGGGGAGCAGCGAAGCACCTCCCCCCCACCGCGAAAAGCTTCGAGGACAGGTAAGTGAGTTTCGTCCACCTCTATCCCCTACGCAGGATGCCATTTGCGTCCATAGCAGCCCGGCAGCGGCTGGAGGCCCCGCTGCGGGTTGGCCCGGCCAGTGGCTCTGCAGCCTGGCCGCAGAGCAGAACCAGCCGGGCAGGATTCTGGAGGGGAGGAACGGATTGCCTCCCGCCCCCATCGAGGATTCCGGGGGGAGGAACGGATCGCCTCCCCCCACCTGCGGAACCCAGTGGAGCCAGGTAAGCAGGGTTTCATACACCCCTAGCACTTACATTGTATTCCTTCCGGTGCCAGGTTTTTATTTTTTTTTATTTTCCCAGGCATTTTAGCTTCCTAGTCTTTTACCTTTGCTGTTTTAAATCTGTATTTTAAATCTCTGCATTGTTGCTAGGTTTTACTCTGGTTTTATTCTGGTTCAATTGTTATATTGTGGTTTTAATGTTTTTTATATTTTATATTCTTTTACTGTGTGCTTTTGGGGTTTAATTTTTGTGAACCGCCCAGAGAGCTTCAGCTATTGGGGGGGTATAGAAATAAATAAATAAATAAATAAAATGCCATACATTCTTATCAATTCTACACGCTATAGGGCATATTCTGCTACAGTGCCAAAACACAGGTCAATGGGTTCCTTTTTTGACAAACTGCCATTGCTGTCCAGAGAGTTGGGTGTGGCTGTCAGAGTCCTGGTTTTTTTCCCTACCATATCTGTCCATTGGGGTGGGGGGTGGGGAACCACAAATCATTTCCCTGCATTGAATATGCATGTTGAACTTTGTACTTCATTTCCCCCCCTCTCTTTTTGAGATCACTGTGCATGGTAATGTGTTGTTAATTGCTTGTCATATGGTGGCGGGTAGGAATACATGAATATAATTAATCCCCACTCATTTTAATTTTGAATCCATAATTATATTTATTGTTTCACTTGATTGGATATACCTAGATTAACCTAAGTAGAGACACAGTATTAGAAATCGTGAATAAGATTAAAATATATTAAGAGGCAGCACACAAGTCATGTTTAATGGGTTTATCACTGAATAGTATGTTACTGTAAAACATGAAAATGCTGCTTTTCTTAAATAATTACACAGAGTCACTATATCTAGAAGGCCTATTTTCATCCTAGGACATTTTCACACGTAGTTTATAAGTCACTTTAATTAACATCCCTGCACTTTTGCTGATATCTGTTCTGTTAATTTCTGTTAAGAAGTAAGGCTTATCTTGCTCTAAAGGTCACAACAAAAGTGCAGGAGCCATGAAAAGTCTGGAAAGTTTGTATACAACTGTGTGATCAGTAATCACCCCAGATAGAATATAATGCCCTTTAGGGAGAGAACCTCACAATAGGAGGTGTCTTTACATGAGCAATTTATTGCACACTGGTGATTGCACATTCCCTGCTTTATCCCGCTTTCAAAAATATTGGAAATAAGCTAGTAATAAAAGTTAATGGCACCATATTGGCAGCATACAATGCCAATGTAATGCTATGAACTTGCTAAGGAAGGACTTTCTTCCATTCAGATCGTGTGTCTGCCATGCAAATACATGAGCAAACTGCCTCCCTGCAATGAAGATCTGATTCCCCACCCCACCAAGTTCAGAATCAATGTCCTCTATTGATTCAGAGCATCCCATTAAGTTCAGTGGGGTTTACTCCCAAGTAAGTGTGCCAAGTGTTGCAGACTTACAGCGTGATCTTACGTCCACTCAGAAGTAAGTCCTACTGAATTCAATGGGGCTTACTCCCAAGTGAATGTGCCAAGGGCTGCAGACTTACCGCACAATGTTACATCTACACAAGTCGTCACTTTCCTGGGGGCTGCGAGGAAACAGTACAGTGCACATTAAGCAATGAAAACAAGATTCCCCCCCCCTTTGCATGCATGCCAGGGAGGGAGGGATGCACTCCCTCAGTTGACACTGCCATGTAAAGGAACCCATCCTAATCCCCCCCCCCACACACACACACGAAAGCAGAAAGCCCCAGTAGAATTAACAAGCAGACACACAGGTCACATTGTCACACTCTTCCACACTATGGTGAGATGTACTGTATGTGTATTTAAATTAAAAATAACTGTTTCTAAATGTGCATGTATAAATATAAATTTGCATATGCAAATCACTTCCCCCTCTTTTGGTGTTTCGTAAGTGGCGATACTATGTGCAGTTCTCACTCCCTTTCAAAAGTGGATTCCTGAGCATTCAATACTTCTGGCGCAACTGATATATTACAACAGCCACCAAGGAAGCATGTGGGGGCCCTTCCAGACTCACAGTTTGGCAGCACTCAAAGGGGGGCACCCTTCTTGAAAACTGGCACATGGGGGCTTTCTACATGGCCTTGTCACCACGATTTGAGCAATTGTGTGTGTCCCCCCCCCCCCGCCATTTTTGACTCACCGATATTCTCACAGATCGTACCTCCCTGTGTGGACTGCCAGACTGCAGGGTTGGTTTCATGATTGCCACCATTAATCGGCACTGGGTCTTACTTACAGTCATTTGATCATCTGCAGAAATAGTGAAAACAAGGCTCAAAGCCACTTTTACACCGCAGTCCTAAGCCTGCTTACTCAGATGTCAGTCACAAAGACTGCAGTGGGACAGATCTCCAAGTATACATGCTTTGGATTGCCACCATGCAGGCTGATTTTATATGTGTTTACTCAGAAGTATATCCCACTGGATTCAATGGAGCTTAGCCCCACATAAGTGTGCATGGCAACCTTAAGCTAAAGGGATTTTTAAGTTTATTGTGAAAATCCCTTAGCCTGCTATTCTGTGCATACTTACCTGAGAGTAAGCCCCAACCAAGTAAACTTGCATACAATGGGGTGATATGTGTCACCTTTGACAATGTCACATAGGAACATAGGAAGCTGCCTTATACCGAGTCAGACCCTTGGTCCATGTAGCCCAGTATTGTCGACACTGACTGGCAGCAGCTCTCCAGGCTTTCAGGAAGGAGTTTTTCCTGCCCTACTTGGTGATGCCGGGGATTGAACCCGGGACCTTCTGCATGCAAAGCAGATGCTCTACCACTGAGCTACGGCCCCTCCCTGTAGCTCAGGAAGGAGCATAGCTGAGTGGTTGAGAAGATAGTTTGCATGCAGATGGTCCCAGGTTCAATTCAGTTCCCAGGTTCAATTCCTGGCATCTCCAGGAAATGGATCAGTTGACAGTAGGGATGTATGAAACACCTACCTGGCTCTGCGCCAGGCAATCCGCGGTGGGGGGGAGGTGCTCCGTCCCTCCCCCCGGAATCCTCGATGGGGGGAGGCTATCCAGTCCTCCCCCCCCAGAATCCTGCCTGGCCGGCTCCGCTCCACGGCCAAGCCGCGGAGTTGCCCGCCAGCTCCGGCTGCCTGCAGCCGAACATCCGGCTGCTGGGCAGCCCTGCAGGGATGCAAATGGCGGCTGTTGTAGCCACCGCCATTTGCGTCCCTGTATTGAGCCATGATAGGCTACGTAAATATTTACGTAGCCTATCACAGCAGGGGGGGGGAAACCCAGCATATGCAAATGGCGGTAGCATTTTTAGGTAAAGTAACGTCCCTGCGTTAGCCGTGATAGGCTATGTAAGTATTTATGTGGCCTATCACGGCTATGAAGAGGAGGATGCGACAGGAGCAGGTAAGTGCTCCATTTGCAAAGCAGCGCAGACGGGAGCAGGTAAGTGCTCCATTTCGCGAGCCTCTTGTGGGTTGGGGGCGGCGGGGGCTTTGTTCCACGACGGATTTCGGGGGGCCGAATGCGTCGCGGAATTCTCTGACATCCCTAGTTGACAGGTGGTCTGAAAGACCTCAGGCTCAGATCCTGGAAAACCATTGCCTGTCACTTGTGACAATACTGAGCAATGTGGACCTGGTTGGAGGCAGCAACCTATGTCCACCCCTTTTTTTTTTGACCCTGAGGTGAGCTATCTTTAGGCTGGCCATGTCAAAGCATCCCGGGCCTAGACTGTGGTTGCTAACCCTGATTGCTAATAGCCAACCTCTGGCCCATTTACTTCACATAAAATAGGGGTGCACAACTACAAAACCTTTTCAACCCCATGGACCACATCAGGTGTCTGCTGGTGTGGTAGTGGGCGCGCATGCACATATTCATAGACATACAACACTCTCTCTCCTACACACACACACATACAGGGGTTGCTGGAGAAGGCTGCAGACTGCTCCAAACCCCAGCCACCCCAGCTCAATCACTGCTTTACTGATCCCTGCTTGAGGTGGAAAATGCCAGCTGTTTCCTGGGATCTTTTTAGGTAGGGAAAAAATGCTCTGAGAACAGGCTCTATGGTTCCTGCCACAGAAACCCTGTTCCTAGAGTGTCCTAGGAGACAGGAAAGAGTCTTCAAGCACAGCTTCCCAGGAAGCTCTGGGATGCTGTAGGAATTATACTTGTATGGCAAGAACCATAGAGCCTGTTCCTAGAGCGGCTTTCCTTTTTCTTTCTTTCTTAGTGCCCCCATTGGTTTTTTGTTTGTTTGTTGTTGTTCGTTTGTTTTTTTTGCAGTGGCAGATGCTGGGGCCTGGGGATGACTAGACAAAACTTGGGGAAGTGCCTGGAAGCCTTACATTTTGCACCCCTAACATAAATGATTGGTAAATTATTTTCACCATTGTTTAAATTGTTGTTGTTTTTAACAAGCTTAAGGAGTTTCACCGGGGGAAATGGCTCAGGCTATATAGTATCAAATCACAGCATGCCGGATCCATTTATGTGATACATGTAAGCATGCATTTGCCATGTCATTCAATCCCAGCTGCCATCAGGCCCAGCTTAGAGATCAAACTCTGTGCCCAGCAGGATCAGTGTTTTCAAAATGGTCTTGAGATCAGGGGCTATTGCTCAGATCCATTTGAGTTAATGACGTATTTGTTCCAGGACTGGCTCATCACTTTTATGCAAGGCCAGTAATAAAATTGCAGGTTCTTTCATTCAGTCCTTGTGCAAATGGCCTGCCTTCTAGCTACTCCTGCAAATAAATGAATAAATGCTGTTTGGTTATTGATAGTGGATTCCCAATGCAGAGGTAGTTTGTGCGACTAACGCTCTTCACTGACTCTCAGGAGCTGCATCTTGCTGAACCACTGTGGCACAACACGATACAATGCATTTTTCAAGCCTGGGAGGCACATTCTTATGCAAATCCCATCCTAGTACCGCATGGAGACTTTAATAATCCAGATTTATTCAGTCTGGCCCTGTGGCAGTAAAATGTTGACTGAAAGTTTGTATCAGGGGATGATGAAACAGGAGTGGAATAAACTATCCATTCTATATCCCTCTCTTCCCAGATAACTTCTTTAAATAGGGAGCAGTTGCTTCTGGTACAGTACTACAGGGGCGGGGGAGACATTTATCATGAGTGAAATTATTGTGCACACCTAAATTTGAGCTACTATTTGAGAAATTGACTTTCAGTTCAAGACACAACCTATTCTCACCACATGCATGCAGTTTTTCTGGAGGGAAAAGAACACAGTTCTGTGGTACAGCACAGGGCCGGCATCAAAGTTAGGCATGGTAGGAGTCCTGCTGAGGGCCCACACCCAAGCAGGGGCCCACTGACATGACCTTCAGCATTGCAACCTGCTCATTCACCTGCCTCTTGTTCTGAGACAGTGGAGATGGCGAGAAGGAGGAGCAGGAGATGCCACTGCCCACTGGCTCACTGGCTGTCTGCCTGCCAAGCAAGTAAGTAGATAGCAGTGATGAGAAAGAAGTTAAGGAACAATAGGAACAATTAAGGTGACAATGGTGATGAGAAGGTAGACTCACGGAGGGAGGGGGCCCATTGAGGTTGTCTTGCCCAGGGCCCTCAAAAACCTGGAGCCAGCACTGCACATGCCCATCATCTGAAATGGTACAGTCAACTCAACCACCTCAGGTTTTTAACACCTCTTTGTGCTGCAGGCCTACGTCTATGGTAACAGAAGGGAAGGCCCATGTGCTCTATATAGCACATGAAAGGAAAATCTATATACATTTTCTGTTGTATATGATTACCTATGAATAAATACATTAAAGATAGCCTCCAGAAGAAAGAAAGAAAAAGATGTGCTGACGTTAACTGATTATCACTACTCACAGGGAAGTGCAGTTGGAGAGTCAGTTCCTGATCCCGTCAGAAATGGGATGTCAAGATGTCTCGACGGGAAATGCACATGGACCGTTCCTCATGCTCTCTGATGAGGAGAAAGAGTGAGGGCAAAAATAATCAAAAAGAGAGCTCAGGTTCAACAAGAGCAGGAATCACAGCGAGATCATCCTGGGACAGCATGCTCCATTTTTGAGAGGGAACAGAATTGCGCCAATTGGACCTCTGTGTGTTCGAACTCCACTTGGAGCTCCTACATCACACATGAGATGACGTGTGTGGTGGAAGTGGATGTACATGCGCTCCTCTGTTGCGGTAATTTGGCCACCACATGGTGACTGATTTTATATATTCGTATGTATTTATGTAGGGATGTACGAAACTGACCTCCCTTTGCTCCGTCCCTCCACACAGAATCCTCGATGGGGGGAGAGGCGATCCAGCCCTCACCCCAGGAATCCTCGATGGCCGACTCCGCTCCGCAGCCAGGCCGCGGAGCAGCCAGCCAAGGCCATCCGCAGCTGGATTTCCGGCCACGGGCAGCCTGGTGCGGACGCAAATGGCGGCCGCCATAGCGGCCACCATTGCCGTCCTTGCAGCCAGCCATGATAGGCTACATAAGAATTTATGTAGCCTATCATGGCTAACTTTAAAAAAACATACACACACACACAGCGTACGCAAATGGCGGCGGCTACGGAGGCCGCCATTTGCATCGCCTATTTTTCACCGACTTATCTTATGTCAATATTTATGTAAGATAAAATGGAGGAAAAAAAGGGGAACGCAAATAGCATAGTGGACAAGACAACCTCAGTGGCCAAAACAACCTCAATGGGCCCCCTCCCTCAGTGAGTCTACTTTCTCATCACCATTGTCACCAGATGATGGGCATGTGCAGTGCTGGCTCCAGGTTTTTGAGGGCGCTGGGCAAGACAACCTCAGTGGGCCCCTTCCCTCAGTGAGTCTACCTTCTCATCACTATTGTCACCAGATGATGGGCATGTGCAGTGCTGGCTCCAGGTTTTTTTCGCCATTTTATCTTACGTAAATATTTATGTAGGCCAGAACGGGGGAAAATAAAGGAACGCAAATAGCATCCACTACGCTATTTGTGTTCCCCTTTTTTCCCACCATTTTATCTTATGTAAATATTGACGTAAGATAAGTCAGAGAAAAATAGGCCACGCAAATGGCAGCCACCATAGCCGCCGCCATTTGCATACGCTGCGTGTTTGTTTGTTTGTTTGTTTTAATTTAGGCTTCTTACGTAGCCTATCATGGCTGGCTGCAAGGATGGCAATGGCGGCGGTGGCAGCCCTGCCGCGGCCAGCCAGGAGACCAGCCGCCGGAGCCGCTGCCGCCACCGCTGAATCCACTGCCACCACCGCTGAATCCACCCCAGGTAAGTGCCATCCCGGGGAGATTCTGCGGGGGGCGGGGGGGCGGGAGGCCATTCCGCCACAGATTCTGGGGGCCCGGATTCTAAAGAATCCGGCCTCACTGGAATCCGTGGTGGAATTCTCCACCATCCCTATATTTATGGCATTTGTATGGGCCATCCAAATCACATCATTCTCTTGGTTACTCACAAGTATAAGTGGCTAAACCTGTCGTGTTATTTATGACAGAGTAATTACCACTAGGGATGTATGTGGATTTTCTTTGCTATCACTGAAGAACAGAACTTGTCCCTGTCAGGGTTGGATCAGAGCCCAGAGAGCCCCAAAGTAGTTCTGATTCTGAGGAAGAGAAAGAAACCATGGGAGAGGAACCCGCGCGCTGTTCAGAGGTGCAGCCGGGGGGAGAGCCCCTCCCAGTACACATTCCTGAGAGTGATAGTGACCCTGGCAGGGAGAGGGAGGCGCAACAGCAGTTTCTGGACACTAGGCGCCGGCGCACCCTCAAGCGCAAGATGGGGGGCGCTGAGAGGAGGCACTCAGCCTGCTTGGCACGACAACAGCAGCACCCCGATGCCCCACGGGAAAGGGGTGGACTCTCCTAGCTCATAAGTACAGAGTTTTCCCACATTCCCCTCCAAACGGAAATCAACTGATTCCTAAGGCTAGAACCCCCGAGTAGGCAGCTCTCTTAAGTTTCACTCGTAGGATCAAGCAATTAGCATCTGTAAGCATCATTAGACTGAATGGGAATAAAGTCTTGGAAAAGAGCCCTCTTGTCTGCATGTTGATTCTGGCTACCTGAGGATTTCAGAAGGCAGCAGGGGCGACCTCCTTGACAGTCCCATTCAGACCCCCGAAGGCAAACGTGAGCACATTTTGTTGGAAAAGCTTGCATATTCCCAAGCTTGCAGTTGTGCTCACAAAGTACATATTTTAGAAAAAAATGCATTTTAAAATTGTGCATTAGGGGCGGGGGACTCATTTTCATGCTTTAGTCAATGGAGGGAGTGCACATTTGGGTGCACACTTCAAAATAACACGCACCTAAATGTTCACTTTCCCCATTTGAACGACAACCGAAAAAGCTCACCATTGAGAACGGGAATGTGGCAGACTGAACTTCAAGGGGGAATTTGAAGAACCTCAACAGACTTGGGCCTTGTTGATTCTCCCATGCCAACATGCTGTATAGAGCTCTTCAGGGAAAGGGTGGGCTAGAAACTTAAGAAATAAATAGTTATACATAAATACATTCCTAAGAACCAAAGCAATTACCAAGCATTCTGACAAATTACATTTTCCATGTCTGAAACTGCCAACACAATAACTGTTAATTGCAAGACCAAAGGTTAGCAATTGGTGGGATGTCATCTTTATGTACTTTTCAAGATGATGCACTACGGTGTCTGAAGGGCCATTGAAAACCCCCGTGGTGTAAATTTTCCAATGCTCAAAGGCCGCAGGTTCACAGAGCCAGGTCAGCCAGCTCCACTTGTTCATCTTAGGGGTTAGGCTAGACAAAGGGAAGAAAATCTCATTTACAATCCAAAAGGTCTATTAGTGGAATAAAAATCCTGCAGCAGTGGAAGACAGAAAGAAATCCTAATGAATATTCACCATTAACATTTGAACCAACTAATGTATATACTCTGCATTGGAATTAGCAAATTACCCAAATGGTTCCTGCAGTTTGGAAAGAGTTTATTAACAAAAATGTGTTGCCTTAAGGTAGAGGTTTTTAAACCTTTGCCTAGTAAGCCTCCCCAAGCTACTAAATGCCCACACCCTCCCAACTCAAAACAGGGTCAAGAAAAAAAAAATAATTCATTTTCAAGATAATTGGAAATATTCTTTTTCAAACACATTCCAAAGTTCAGGTACTTTTGTGCTCCTGATAACCTCCCACCACCTCCAAGTAGGGATGGACGAAAGGGACTTACCTCGTCCCGCAGCTTGCTTCGCGGTGGGGGGGAGGCGCTTCGGTTCTCTCCCCGAAGTTCAGGCGAGGGGGGGAGGCGCCCCGCCTCGCCCAGCCGAAATTCAGGCTGGGGAGGAGGCGCCCCATCCCTCGCCGGCGAAATTCAGGCCAGGTAGGAATGCCCTGTCTACCCGGCCGTGAAAAAAAAAGTTAAAAACACACACACACACACCTGTGATAGGCTACGTAACGATTTACGTAGCCTATCACAGCTAGATTTCCAAAGTCAGCCATGATAGGCTATGTAAATTGTCACGTAGCCTATCACGGGTGACTTTGAAAAAAAAAAAGCGTGTACACAAATGGCGGCTCCCATGGGGACCGCCATTTGCGTTCCTTATTTTGGCACGTCTAGTCTGCGTAAAGATTTACGTAGACTACGGCGAAAATAAGGGCAACGCAAATAGCATTCCCTTATTTTCGCCGCAGTCTACGTAAATGTTTACGTAGACTAGATGTGCCAAAATAAGGAATGCAAATGGCAGTGCCCCATGGGCGCCGCCATTTGCATACGCATTTTTTTTTCCAAAGTCACCCGTGATAGGCTACGTGATGATTTACGTAGCCTATCACGGCTGACTTTGGAAATCTAGCCATGATAGGCTACGTAAATCGTTACGTAGCCTATCATAGGTGTGTTTTGTTTTGTTTTTACTTTACTTTTTTTTTTTGCAATGGCGGCAGCGGCAGCCGGTCAGGAGACCGGCCGCCGCCCCCAACAAAACGCCGCCGAAACGCCGCCAGGACCCGCCGCCGAGAGGGACATTCACCAAAGGTAAGTCCCATCCCAGGGGTTGGGGGGCCGGCAGAGAATTTCCCCAACACTTTCGGGGGGCCAAATGCGTCGGCACTCGGCCTCCTGAAGATTCGTGGAGAAATTCTCCGCCAACCCTACCTCCAAGTGGTTCTTAAAGTTCAGATGGGGAGGGAAGTGTCACATCACCAAAGCCTTCTGCAATCATAAGCTTCCTGCCCATGGATGGAGAACACATCAAAGAGAAGAGTGTTAGGGTGGTCGGGTGTCCTACTTTACAGAGGACGGCCTTCTATTTGAAAGTGTCCTCTATTTGATGGGCTGCCCAGTGCTAGTCTGGTTTAAAGCCAAAGAACCACAAGGAGGAAAAGCAGGGGATTTCAAGTTGCCCATTGAGAATTAGCACCTGGACAACAGACTGAGTAGACACACAGGTTGCCTAGTCTCATTACTCCACTATGGTAGGATGTATTGTATTTCTGTTTAAAGTTATTATTTCTAAATTGGCAACTATACATAGACATTTGCATATGCCACCTTATCTGGCACCTATTATATTATATAATTAAGCAGGAAGAGAAAGAGAGTGACAGAGGCAGAGAATTCATGGTTGCCAAGTAAGGGAACGGGGAGTGTTGGCAGGTAGTGCTGGAAGCCTAGGTGCAATGGGGCAAAATCAAAATGTAAATGGCACAGGGTTGGGCAGCTCAAGGGATAGAAGAGAGAGTTTCTAGAGAGAGATGTTGGGAGTGGAGGAGAGAAAAGAAAAGAAAATGGAAATAGACATTTATCTTTTGAAAGGTGAGAGAAGGTCTAAGAAGGGTCTGTCCCAAAGACTCAAAAATAATCTGGGAGTTCATCAAGAGGGACCAGATACCAGAACTATAGGGACTGCGGTTCATAAAGTAATTGTAAGAATAAACCATCCTCCTGTCTCTACAAAAATAATCGGCAGGTTCTTTATTTTATTTTTGTCCATTCTAGAACATACCCACAATTCTAAAATAGAAAAACATGTATAAGAAGTAAGAACAATACATATACAAAGTCAAGAAAGAACATAAACGAACCCATATTCTCTGACCATGTGTTGCCCTATAAATTTAAAATGATAAAGAAACGCAAATAAAGAAAATGGATATACTTGCTATCTTGGCAATAATTATTATTCCAGTAATGGATAAAATCCATTTTTCCACAAAACTGTGTCATCGTTCCTTCTCTTAGTTGCAACGCTCTTATAATAGCCAGCTGGAACAGAAACAGATCACAGAGAGGGGGATCCAAAAGTTGTTAGTCCCTCTGCACAGTGGTGTATTGGAACCAGAGCTCACAGGGACACCACACCAGGACTTTTTTTATTGTCAGGGATGATGAACTCATCTGTCCCTGCCCCATAGACTTCCCTGTTCCCTCTGAGCTTAGCTGCAATCCTCCCAGTAGCGGGGGGAGGGGGGATAGATTTTGCCAGTAACAATATATTTGTTGTGTGCTATCAGTATTGTAATGCAAAGTATTTAGGGGTGACCTGGTCTTGAATGGGCCACCATTTTACAAAAGACCTGAACCTGGTGGGGATGAAAATGGCTAAAACCGGTATATTGATATAGATCAACACAGCTGCCTGCGTTCTTGCTCCTGCACTTCAAAATTTACCACTGAACCACTGCTGCAGTGCTGATGAAGAAGTGCTGCTTCCCTTTTCTCCTTCACCTCTACCTGATGGAATGGCTGCTACCAGGTGACAGACAGCTGATGGATGGGGGGGGGGGAATGGAATTGTAACCAGTGATCTGCACCAAAGTAACACCCTTCCAATGCTGACATAACATCCATGATTGTGGTACTGCAATGGTTCATATAATTCTTGCTGTAATTCTGTCCAGTCATAAAAGAGCCTAGATCCAACTGCTTTCACTTCAAATTAAGGAAGGATGAAAGTCCCTTACCTGGTCCCGCAGCTGTGTTTGGTGTGGGGGGGGAGGCGCTCCGTTTCTCCCCCCGAAATTCAGGCTGGGGGGGAGGCGCCCTGCCCCTCCCAGCTGAAATTCAGGCCGGGGGGGAGCACCCCGTCTCCCCGGCCGCAAAATAAAAAAGTAAATTAAAAACAAAACAAAACACGTGATAGGCTACGTAACGATTTATGTAGCCTATCACGGCTAGATTTTCAAAGTCAGCCATGATAGGCTACGTAAATCTTTACGTAGCCTATCACGGCTGACTTTGGGGGGGGGGGAAATGCGCGTATGGGCGCCGCCATTTGCATGCGCGCTTTTTTTTCCTTTTTTTTCAAAGTCACCCATGATAGGCTACGTAAAGATTTATGTAGCCTATCATGGCTGACTTTGAAAATCTAGCCGTGATAGGCTACGTAAATCGTTACGTAGCCTATCACGTGTTTTGTTTTGTTTTTTAAATTTACGAGGAAATGGCGGCGGTGGCAGCCGGTCGGAAGACCAGCCTCCGCCCCCACCCCTGCCGAAACACCGCCGAAACGCCGCCAGGACCTGCCGCCGAGAGGGACATTCGAAGGAGGTAAGTCCCATCCCGGGGAGGGGCAGGGGGTGTCAGAGAATTTCACCACCAATTTTGGGGGGCCGAATGCGTTGGCATTCCGTCTCCCGGAGATTCATGCAGAAATTCTCAGCCATCCCTACTTCAAATTAGCTGGTGGGTCAGGCTCCCCCATCTGCCAGCTGTTTAGGAATGCTCCTTCAGACTTTCTGCCTTAGGTACTTTCAAGGTTGGCTTGTCACAAACAACAAACTGTCCTTCTCCCAAAAACGTATTTTTCAGCCTGCAAGGTTATTGAGTTGTTTTGGCATATGCTTCCTGTATGTTTGTCAACAGATTTATGTAAAGCAGCGTTGGTAAAAATATAATGCTATGAATATGGAGGTCAACCAATATCCAAACAGGATTTAGATATACAACACAAGACCTGTATTTAGGCATATGCTTACAGTGCATTTGCCTAATGGAAAATTATTGGGAAGCGGTTTCTTTGGAACACCTGCCTATACGTAGGGTGTGACCTGCTTTGGCTTTCTCCTAACCCACGTGTAATTATTCTCACCATAAATATTTTCTTCTGCCTGTTACACCTGGTTTAAGCAGATGTGAGATTACTTTGGAAAATTAATCTACATGAGTTAACTCACATTGCACAAATATTCTTGCTAAGGGAAGGGAGACGTAAAGTTGGGGGTAACAATGGACGTAGGCTCATGCACCACAACAGAGAGAACAGCTCTAGTAGCACCCAATAATAGTCTTCACAAACATGTAGGAAGAAAGCCAGGCCATGAAGCACATGGTCTTCGATGTCTATATATTAATGCCCAGAGTATGGGAAACAAACAAAACAAACTCGAACTCTTAATACAGGAGGGAAATTATGACTTGAAAGCTGTAACTGAGACTTGGTGGGATGACTCTCATGACTGGAATACAGCAATTGAAGGATATAACTTGTTCAAAAAGAACAGGAGGAACAGAAAGGGAGGTGGGGTTGCACTATATGTGAAAAATACATATCTCTGCACAGAAATACAGGAGGATGAGCTTGGTAGCCCCATCAAGAGCATCTGGGTTAAAATACATGGAGCAAAGAATAAAAAGAACCTGGTGGCCAGAGTCTACTACCAGCCACCCAATCAAGGAGCAGACGAGGATGAAAGTTTTGAAAAGCAAATAGCCAATGTTTCAAGGAAGCATGATGTAGTAGTAATGGGGGACTTCAATTTCCCCGATATTTGTTGGGAGACAAATTCTGCAAAACATGGCCCCTCCAGGAAATTCCTGACTTGGGTGGCGAATAACTTCCTCCTACAGAAAGTAGAGGAAGGCACTAGAGGATTGGCTATCCTTGACTAACCAACAGAGATGACTTAGTGGGTAAAGTAGCAGTTACGGGAACTCTGGGGGAAAGCAACCATGTTATACTTGAGTTCTTGGTTCTAAAGGAAGCAAAAGCCAAGTGTAGCCAAACGTGTACCCTGGATTTTAGGAAAGCTGATTTTAATAAACTCAGAGCAATGATAAGTAAGGTCCCATGGCAAGCAACTCTAACGAGAAAAGGAGTCCAAGATGGGTGGGAGGTTTTTTAAAAGGAAATTCTCAAGGCACAATTACAAACAATTCCAACAAGAAAAAAAAGGTGGAAGACAACAGAAGAAGCCAATGTGGCTTCACAAAAAGCTTAGAGATGACCTGAAAACAAAAAAGGACACATATAGGAAGTGGAAAGTAGGAGTGCACGAAAGCCACTTACCTGGTCTCGCAGCTTTTCGCGGTGGGGGGGAGGTGCTTCGCTGCTCTCCCCCCAAAGTTCAGGCCGGGGGGGGAGGCTTCCCGCCTCGCCCGGCCGAAATTCAGTCCAGGGGGGGAGGCTTCCTGCCTCGCCCGGCCGAAATTCAGGCCGGGGAGGAGGCGCCTCGCCTCACCCGGCTGCGAAATAAAAAGTTAAAAAAAAAAAACGCCCCCGTGATAGGCTACGTGACGATTAACGTAGCCTATCATGGCTAGATCTGCAAAGTCAGCCGTGATAGGCTACGTAAATCGTCACGTAGCCTATCACGGGTGACTTAAAAAAAAAAAAAAGCGCATACGGCTAATGGCGGCCCGCATAGGGAGCCACCATTCACGTTCCTTATTTGGTCGCTGTAGTCTACGTAAAGATTTACGTAGACTACAGCAACCAAATAAGGAACACGAATGGCGGCTCCTTATGGGGGCCGCCATTTGCGTACGCGCTTTTTTTTTTTTTAAGTCACCCGTGATAGGCTACGTGACGATTTACGTAGCCTATCACGGCTGACTTTGCAGATCTAGCCATGATAGGCTACGTTAATTGTCACATAGCCTATCACGGGGGCTTTTTTTTTACTTTTAGTGGAATGGCGGCGGCGGCAGCCAGTCGAAAGATCGGCTGCCGCCCCCGCCCCTGACGAAGACCCGACGAACCACCGCCGGGACCCGCCGCTGGGAGGGACATTCGGGAAAGGTAAGTCCCGTCCCGGGGGGGGGGTGCGGGGGGCGGGGGGTGCGGAGAATTTCTCCCCATAACTTCTTCGGGGGGGCCGAACACGTTGGCGCTCGGCCCCCTGAAGTTTCGGGAAGAAATTCTCCGCCAACCCTAGTGGAGAGAAGGCCAAGCAACAAAAGAAGAGTAAAGTGTACAGGCAGGTATCACAGAATTGCAGGGATGGTGTCAGGAAGGCTAAAGCTGAGAATGAGCTGAGATTAGCAAGGGATGCTAAAGGCAACAAAAAAGCTTTCTTCAGCTACGTGCATAGTAAAAGACAGAGGAAAGAAATGGTGGTTCAGCTATTAAATAAGGATGGCAAAATGATAACAGATGACAAAGAAAAGGCAGAAGTGCTTAATTCCTACTTTGGCTCAGTCTTCTCCCAAAAGAGGGTCTATGACCCCCCTGGCAAAGGCGAAGTACAGGCTGAAGGAGCAGGATTGCAGCTTGAGATCGATAGGCATATATGGTCAAGGAACACCTAATTACTCTGAAAGAGTTCAGATCTCCAGGGCCAGATGAACTGCATCCTGGAGTAATAAAGGAACTGGCAGAAGAACTCTCAAAGCCACTGTCTATTCTCTTTGAGAAATCATGGAGGATGGGTGAAGTGCCAGATGACTGGAGGAGGGCTAATGTTGTCCCTATCTTCAAAAAGGGTAAAAAGGAGGAACCTGGGAACTACAGACCAGTCAGTCTGACATCAATCCCTGGGAAAATTTTGGAGCAGATTATAAAGCAATCCATCTGTAAGCACCTTGAAAACAATGCAGTGATTACTTGAAGCCAACATGGATTTGTCCAGAACAAATCCTGCCAGTCAAAACTGATTTTTTGATCAGGTAACCTCCCTTGTGGACTATGGGAATGCTGTGGACATAATATACCTCGACTTCAGCACAGCTTTCAACAAAGTGCCCCCTGATATCCTGATGAGCAAACTACCATGATATCCTGATGAGAAACAATGATCCGGTGGATCCACAGTTGGCTACAGAATTGGACTCAAAGAGTGCTTATCAATGGGATCTTCTCAAACTGGGGAGAGGTAACGAGAGGGGTACCGCAGGGCTCAGTCCTGGGCCCAGTGCTCTTCAACATTTTTATTAATGACTTGGAAGAGGAGGTGAAGGGAATGCTGATCATATTTGCAGAAGACACAAAATTGGGTGGGATACCTAATACTTTGGAAGACAGAAACAAAATTCAAAGTGATCTGGATAGACTGGAGCACTGGGCAGAAAACACAGAATGACATTTAATAGAGATAAATGCCAAGTTCAAAATGGTATTTCATGGGATGTGTGTTTTTAAATACAACGAATAACGAACATATGTTTGCTTCTAATTAAAGAGCGACAACAGGTTTTAGAGGAATATGCAACTGAAGAAAGACAACCCAATTGACTTCATTTGCCTTTAACACTGCACTCCATAGACATAATGGTACCCACGAAAGGGGCGGGGGGACAGAACCATCCTCACAGAGCTGTTTGAATAGTCCTGATACAAGCAAACATGTTAATGATTTCTGCGAGGCGTTAATGGGTAGCAAAGCTGAACAGATGCAGTAAAATGTCAACCACTAAAGGGCTTTTAGAATGCAAAACACATTGTTTAGAAAGTGGCAGAGACACCATCACTGAGCGAAAGCTATTAAGCAACGAGAAGTAGATTCACCTTTGTGGAAGGCTCAGGGAACATGATGGGATTCTAAAGCAGGTCATGAAGCGTCGAGGAAAAATAAAAACTTCGCTATTGAGCTCTGCAAATTAGCATTCATCCATGTTTTCTCAAAAGTGCTTCCAAATGACACCAAAGTGCCAGATCGTTAAAAGGCAGGGATACGATACGGTGCCTGAAAGCCACGCATTTCGTTTGCCCTGCATCCCTTCCAAAGTTGCTCTTTAGAAACATTCACTGTATGATCATGGCCATTTGCAAACTGAAGGGGGAAGGACAGCAAATAACATCACTCCCACCTTCTAAGCTGAACTTGGGGCCAAATTAGACCTGATGGCTATCACTCAGATGACATCCCGCATTCTATAATGCATCAGAGCGCTTATCCATGAACTAACGTTGTTCTCCATTTCCCTGCAATAATTTCTTCTAGATGATACAGAAAGTAAGGTGGCAGTGAAATGTGTGGCAGCTATTCAGCCACAGCTGTGTATTAACCTTTGTTCCTAGTATGGTGCTCAGCTCCCCTCTCCTTGAGAACTAACTGCTTTGCATTAGCCATGTGATAGTGTTGTGTAGCAGCACAGCTGTACTCATGGTAACACGAAAGTAAACCATAGTGCTTCCAGTGGGGCTTACTCCCAGGTAATTGTGCATCTGATGATAGCCTGATCATATCCATGTTTACTCAAAAGTTAAAAAGCAATCTATCCTGTATTCAGTGGGGTTTGTTAACAGGTAGGTAAGTATAGGATTGTCAACTTACATGGGTGTTTGGGATGCCTATAATTCCTTTTCCATCTTAGGACACAGTCCAATCCCAGTTTGGTATTTGTAAGGCTACAGTCTGTCTGGCCCTCTTCAGGTGTTCTTCCTCCTGTGTGGAATGAACACATGAGGAGAGGGGTGCTCCATCACTACATACATTGCCCTGCATGTGTGGAGAGCAACAATCTGAACAGGAGAGCCTCTTCTATCCATGGAGTCTTTCCACACGATTAAGAACCCCGGAGGAACATGGGAGGAAGAACGCCTGAAGAGGGCTTCTGTAAGGTTGTAATTTGATGCAAGTCCCCTTGAATACAGAAATCCATCATCATGATACCATGCTTTTAGACTGTTAGACTCTACAGAACCAGGTTTAAATCCCCACTCATCCATGAAGCTCACAGGGAACCTTTAGGGGAGTCACCAACGCTCAGGCCTCACCTAGCTCACAGGGTTGTTGTGTGGATAAAATTATGGGGGAGGGCCAGGGGCATCGCCTTGAGCTCCTGGGAAGAAAAGTGGCATGATGCCTGAACAAGGAATTCCAGCTTATACTGGGGGAGCAAAGCCGCACATTCTGGCCCCATCCCTAATGTCTCTGTGTGTGCTAACTCCACCCACTCTATGCCCAACCTTCCTGCATTATTGAGGAAGGTCTAAAGGGGGCTTCTAAGCATGTTCAGCTGAACCCCTTCAGACTGTCCTGCTCGATGTGGGAAGGTCAGGGGTGGAGAGGGCAGGGATGGGGATGTTGCGGTAGGGTGGCCACTTACACATCACAGAAAAAGAGGACACATATCACCCAAAAGGAGGACAAACGAGGACACATCTGCATAACATTTGCATATGCTAATTGATATACATAGATGCACATTTAGAAATAATAACTCTAATTTAAATAGACATACATTTTTCCATAGTGAGGAAGACCATGACCAGGTCACCTGTGTGCTGCTGCTCAGTCTGTGGATGAACAACTTCAAAGCCCTGCACTCCCTTCCTCTGGTTCTTTGATGTTAAGCCAGACTTGGATCAGACAGCACTTCAAAGAGAGGATGCTTTCAAATAGAGGACTGTCCTCTGACCGTCTGTCAAATGAAGGACTGTCCTCTGCAAAGTAGGGTACCTGGCCACTCTGTGTTGAGGTCTGGGCCCAGTGCTCCCTACACGCTTTGGAACCCCCTGTTCAGGCATCATGCCTGAATGGGCGACACTGGGGCTTATTCCTGAGTAAACATGCACATTGTCAAGCAGAAAATCCCAATGAGTTCCAACAGTGAGAGATTTAAGTACATGCGCGAACCACCTCAAAGTGTGGTGACAGGATGTGGTGACATTGCTCAAGTAAGGGAATATGTTTTCTTTTTGTGCTGGCTCTGGGAGTAGGCACCTTTCTCTCTCTCTCTCTCTCTCTCTCTCTCTCCAGTATCTATCTATCATCTATCTATCTAAAATTATTTATAGGCTGCCTTTAAGGGTGGAATCTCTGCTCCAAAGTTGGTTGGAACTGGGCATTTAATTGGATTAAATTAAACTATTATGGCTTAAATATTAACTCAGCTGAATTTGCCCAGAACAGCAGTTACATGTGACAGGCAAGAAAACACCTTTTAAAGATTAGTTTATTTTAATACAAATTGCTGATACAAGCATCTGGTAAACATAACACCCTTATATATGTAATGCATATCAAATAGCTCCAAAGGGCAACATCCAACATTGTGCAGGTGGATGTCCACTGATGCGACAGAGCATTGCCTTCCTCCCATCACCCTGGAGCCCCCAGCACATTCCCCAACCTTTCTGAAAGGGTTCACCCAAATGGCACCCTCCCCTTCTCCAGGGCCAACAAATTAAAACTCTTGCCACATCAGTCAGGGTCATTTCCTGCCTTCATTTATGCCTCCCTCACAGTGCCACCTAAGCTGGTCCCTTCACCCAGCTGCACAGCAGGGCCAGTCCTGCCTCTGTGTGTCTATGTCTCAGTGTGCTTCATTTTAACCTGTGTCTTTATTTTAAAGAAGAGGCTTCTCCAGGAGACACGGCTTCAGAACACTCATTTGGCATTGCTGACAGCATCAGTACCAGTAACGGAAACAAGAAAACAACATCTCACTGGTAACGATGTATGTATGTTTTCCACAGATAACCATTAGGCGAGTGAGCCCCACAGCAGGCCAATGCCATGGGAACTACTGCACGGAAAAAGTTAAGATAAAGGCAAAGGCAGGAAGCCATGGATGATATGATAATGCCGAATGGCATCACTTATTTGGGCCATGAGTTTATTCACAACCTATCTAGTTGCATTTTTGTTGCCCCTTTAGAAATATCTCCTCTGTTTTGCAGCTTGAATTTAAGGAATTTACAGCCAAAAATTAATGCATATTATATATAGGAATGTTGGAGAAATCCACAACAGAACCAAAAGAGTTTGGATTGTGATGAATCTGACCAGTGGATGACGTAGCAGATCATCTTTCCCCCTGTTGGGCAGATTCCACCAAGTTGCGGGCCTTTTTTCTAACTTTCCTGATTTTGTGCAACTTTCATCATCAAAAATATACAAAAAAAAATTAAAAAGCCCAAAATCTCCATTTCCCCATAAGCTAAAGCGCGAAAACGCACATGGAAGGAATTTGTGCATTTCAAGGGGACTTCGCACATTTTCGCATATATGCGTTTGAGCAAATGTACATCTGCACAAATTTGGGAACCTAAAGAAAATCTGATTCCATTGATGGGTGGACTGCAGAATGAGAGGTGCCTGCCAATCTGTGAAACACAAACGGAATGGATTTTATACAATCTGTACATCCCTAAACATATATACATGTTAGTTTAAAATATGCATATATAAGGATATTTGTAAAATTTTATTAGGGATGTACAAAAGTCACTTACCTTTTCACAGGGGTGCCTCGCAGTGGGGGGGGAGGCACTTCGCTTCTCCCCCCGAAGTTCAGGCGAGGGGGGGGAGCCATCCCGCCTCGCCCGGCCGAAATTCAGGCCGGGGGAGAGGTTCCCGCCTTGCCTGGCTGAAATTCAGGCCGGGGAGAAGCGCCCCGTCTCCCCGGCCGCGAAACAAAGTGTAAAAAAAAAAAAAGAAACGTGATAGGCTACGTAACGATTAACATAGCCTATCATGGCTAGATTTCCAAAGTCAGCCATGATAGGCTACGTTAATCATTACGTAGCCTATCACGGGTGACTTTGAAAAAAAAAAGCGCGTACGCAAATGGCGGCGGCCTATGGGCGCTGCCATTTGCATTCCTTATTTGGTCCCGGTAGTCTACGTATAGATTTACGTAGACTACGGCGTAGTCTACGTAAATCTTTACGTAGACTACCAGGACCAAATAAGGAATGCAAATGGCGGCGCCTTATGGGTGCCGCCATTTGCGTACGCACTTTTTTTTTTTCAAAGTCACCGTGATAGGCTACGTAACGATTTACGTAGCCTATCACAACTGACTTTGGAAATCTAGCCATGATAGGCTACGTTAATCGTTACGTAGCCTATCACGGGGTTTGGCATTTTTTTTACACTTTGTAATGGCGGCAGTGGCAACCGGTCAGAAGACCGGCTGCTGCCCCTGCCCCCAACGAAAGGCCGACGAACCGCCACCGGGACCTGCCGCCGGGAGGGACATTCACCAAAGGTAAGTCCCATCCCGGGGGGGGTGGGGGGGTGGAGAATTTCACCGCCAATTTCGGGGGGCCGAATGCGTTGGCGCTCAGCCCCCCAAAGATTCAGGGAGAAATTCTCCGTCATCCCTAAATTTTATACATACACACACACGCGCACGCACACACACACACACACACACATATATATATATATATATATATATATATATATATATATAATCTCCAAAACTAATATGGGAGAGGGGCTAACCCAATCTGATTGTGATAGGTAATAGAGGAAGCTACCTGGAGTGGTAGATTTATTGATTTATTGATTTATTTGATCTGTACCTTGTGTTTCTACCAAGAAAATGGAACTCAAGGTGGCTTACAATAATAGATAAATAATTAATTGCCTTGAACAATAAGAAAACAAATAAATTAGATTAACAGAGCTCCCAAATAATGTGGAAAATCTGGCAGGGAAAAATGCACCCCCCCCACACACACACACACTAGATACACACACCACAGCCCCTTGGGACACATGTGAGAGATGTGGAGGCCATTTGCTGAATCCAGCCCCCTTTCCCTCATTCTACAAGAGAATGGAGCGAACGGCTTCCCTCTTCGCTCCATTCTCTTCTACGGACCAGAGACTACATCTTCTATGGACCAGAGACTACACTTAGGGAAACCTTTGTCAAAGAAATATGGTACAATTCCTGACAAGTACAGTAAGACACAATTACTACTAATACTATTACGGCTGCTAATTTCACCGAATTCTGACAAAGGTAAGAAAAGCTACAGCCATTTTGTTGATTTCCAATGATAATCAGTGGGAGGCATGTAGATTTGGATTTTCAGATCAAGATTCGGATTCAGACCCAAACCTAAGTGGACAGCCTTTGAATCGGTCTGAGCCAAATCTTGAGACTCATTGGATGGGATCAGCAGGGGCAGGAAGCAGAATTAGTTCTTGTCCCCAAGTGCAGCCATTCCGTTTCTCCCATAGAAGTAAATGCATGCTATTTGCTCCAATGTGAAAACTGAAGCACTGCACCTGTATACTCAAAACTTGCCCATCAATGCCAGGCACTTTGGTGTCCAGGGTTAACTCTCAGGTTTGTTGTGTATGTGTGTTAGGGTGGCCATTTAATGCATCACCCGAAAAGAGGAAATGCATCTGGGTTTTCCGAAGTCCTGCCCAGCCCCTGCCCTCGCTTGCTGGTCCCTTAACTGCACTTGAGCCCCTCCTACTCTTGGAAAGCAGCCCACACTCACCCTAGTGGCCTTGTCAAGTTCCGCAGATGCCATTTCTAAAAAAAAAAATGGCAACTGCAAAAAAGGGCACGTTTTTGTGTGTGCAAAAATTCACATTTTGTGAATGTGGATTTTCTCATGTGTGAAATGTGCATTTTTGCAAAGACACAAATTAGTGTGTGTACAGAAAGATGAATTTTTCATAAAATACTCATTTTTGCACATTTGGAAATATGCGTATTTGTAAAATGTGCATTTGAGCATGTGTGCAAATTTGTGCATTTTTGCAATCGCCATTTTATTTCTCAGAAAATGGCAACCGCAAAGCTTGACAAGGCTGCCGAGGTGAGTGCAGGCCACTCACCAAGCACAGGCCGGGTGCAAGCAGGGGCAGGGGCTTGGCAAGCAGGGCTCAGGGGTGCGGGCAGGAGCAGGTCTGCCAGATTCCCGGAGTGAATCAGATGCTTGTGCCATCCCTAACATGTTTTATTGGCCTCACTGCTATTATTGTGGCTTTACCTTTTTCATGGAGGGAACTCAAGCAGAACTCAAGTGCTGAAATTTGATAGCTCATTATCTCCGATCTTGTAAAAAAAAAAAGATAAAGGAATACAGGTCATTTAGTGTGGGAGACACCCTGGAGGTTGACGACATCATCTAAAGGGCCCACAAACTTCCATGAGTTGCCAATCCCAATAGCAGGATAAAAGCTCCATGTGAAGGAGCCTTGGATGTATCAGCAGAAGCAGGCAGAGCCACCCCAGGCCACCCCACACACCTTCTCATGCATGTTTTCTATATATTAGTGGGTTTGTGTGAACCCCCTCAATGGCAGAGGTTTTCCCAATACAAACTTTCAAAAAGCATCAAGAAAACACAGACAGAATCATAGAATCATAGAATAGTAGGGTTGCAAGGGCCTACAAGACCATCGAGTCCAACCCCCTGCTCAATGCAGGAATCCAGGTCAAAGCATCCCTGATAGATGGCTGTCCAGGGTGGGAGAGCGCACTACCTCCCTAGGTAATTGGTTCCATTGTCATATTGCTCTAACAGCCAAGGCATTTTTCCTGATCTTCAGCCAGATGACATTGCTCTACATGAAATGGGGGGGGGGATCTGCCAAGAATGTATCTGAAAGCTTTTCTCATGGTACTTTTATATAAAATAATTACAATTCACTTATTTTTCTGAAGTTTTTTTTTTCTTCTTCTTCTGAGGGCTTTTTTGGGTGGAGGTGGTGGGGGTGTGACTCAGCCTGAAAGATGTTATTTTATAAAGCTGTTAAACTCCCAAAGAATATGTTTTTGTAATGGAAGCAGCAGCTTAACCTTAACTGCAACATCCATTAGATAGTCTTACTGGATGTTGACCTTGACAGGTCAATGCATAATGCCTTCAGAGAATAATTCACAATGTTCACATCTGGCCATGAACTTTATTTTACTCTTGTGTGCTCTGTATACAAATTGATTCTACAGACTCTCCACATGGAAATGTTACTTTTTAAATGAGATATTTTCTATTGGCCCTGAAATACTGTACTGAAGCACTATGGAGGCTTTCATGCTAGGAACTGGCTTTATTATCTTTGTATTGTGCCAAACCAACTGCAGGTGTGTGGGCATGTGTACATGGATTAGTCTTAACATTGTTTAGTTAAGAGTTTTGGCATCTACCTTCATCATTTCCACAGCTAGATTTCAAACCAGGCACACTGGGAGACAAAGGGAGATTTTTAAGAATGCGGAGGATGGCGAGAACGAGAGAGAGAGAGAAAGAATTATGCTCACAGACCAGCCACTAGGAATACAAAATATGGATCAGGCTAACAAATACAAGCATACATAGAATAACAAATTCAGATCACAATTAGCTTCAATGACAGTATCTATTAGTATCAGCTAATACGTAGGGATGGCGGAGAATTTCTCCACGAATCTCTGGGATGCCGAATGCCAACGCATTCAGCCCCCCGAAATTAGTGGAGAAACGGTCCGCCACCCCCCCGCCACCCCCCCGGGATGGGACTTACCTTTCCTGAATGTCCCTGGCGCTGGCGGCTCCCAGCGGCGGCGGCAGCCGGTCTTTCGACCGACCACCGCCACTGCCATTTCCCAGTAAAAAAAAAAAAAACCTCAAGCAAACGTGATAGGCTACGTAAGGATTTACGTAGCCTATGCCTATCACGGCTAGATTTTCAAAAAACACCGTGATAGGCTATGTAAATCCTTACGTAGCCTATCACGGCTGACTTTGGGGGGGGGGGGGAAGCACGTACGCAAATGGCGGCGCCCATGGGCGCCGCCATTTGCGTTCCTTATTTGGGCATGTGTAGTCTACGTAAACATTTACGTAGACTACGGCGAAAATAAGGGCACCTGATTTTAATAAGGGCCTTGAAAGAGGTATTAGCCAATCACTTTGGTTCAGTGACCTAATTTCAATTTGGATTTCAACTCTGTGGCTTCCCTGTGCTTGACAACATTAATTTAGGAAAGGGGAGCACAGGACACTACGCTATTTGCGTTCCCCTTATTTTCACCGTAGTCTACGTTAATGTTTACATAGACTACACGTGCCCAAATAGGGAACGCAAATGGCGGCGCCCATGGGTGCCGCCATTTGCGTACGCGTTTCTTTTTTTTCCCAAAGTCAGCCGTGATAGGCTATGTAAGGATTTACGTAGCCTATCACGGCTGACTGCAGGGACGCAAATGGCGGCGGCTACGGCTGCCGCCATTTGCATCCTGGCCAGCAAGGAGGATTCGCGGCCGGAGGGACGGGGCGCCTCCCCCCCGGCCAGAATTTCGGCTGGAGGGATGGGGCACCTCCCCCTCAGCCAGAATTTCGGTGGGGAGGGATTTATGTAGCCTATCACGGCTACATTTTTAAAAAATACCATGATAGGCTATGTAAGTGTTTACGTAGCCTATCACGGCTGAGTAAAAAAAAAACAAAACAACGCGCGTACGGAAATGGGCGGCACCCATGGGCGCCGCCATTTGCGTTCCTTATTTTGGCACGTCTAGTCTACGTAAACATTAACGTAGACTACGGCGAAAATAAGGGGAATGCAAATAGCGTAGTGTCCTGTGCTCCCCTTTCCTAAATTAATGTTGTCAAGCACAGGGAAGCCACAGAGTTGAAATCCAAATTGAAATTAGGTCACTGAACCAAAGTGATTGGCTAATACCTCTTTCAGGTGTATTACTGATTTTCCCGATAAAGACAGGCTTGGGAATATGCAATAAGTAAATTCTGTAGATAGGGCTTGAACAGAATCTGGGGTATGATAAGAAGCTATCTGCAGGATTCCATTAATAATAAAGTGCATCATAAGCACAGGCAAAGAAGGGTATAGTTACAATCATGTAGCCACCTTGAGTTCCACAGTGGAAGGAAGGTGGCATATAAATGTAATAATAAATAAAATAATAAACAAATAAGTAGGGATGGTGGAGAATTCCACCACGGATTCCACTGAGGCCGGATTCTAAAGAATCCGTGGTGGAACAGCCTCCTGCCCCCTGGACCCTGCCATGGAATCCCCCCGGGACAGCACTTACCTGGGGTGGATTCAGCAGCAGCGGTGGCAGATGCGGCAACGGCGGCTGGTCTCCTGGCCGGCCGCAGCAGGGCTGCTGCCGCCACCATTGCTATCCTCGCACCGTGATAGGCTACGTAAGAATTTACGTAGCCTATCACGGCTAACATAAAAAAAACCACGCAGCATACGCAAATGGCGGTGGCTACGGCGGCCGCCATTTGCGTGGCCTATTTTTCGCCGACTTATCTTACGTAAATATTTACATAAGATAAATCAGCGGGAAAAAAAGGGGAACGCAAATAGCGTCCACTATGCTATTTGCGTTCCCTTATTTTTTTCACTGTTTTATCTTACATAAATATTTACGTAAGGTAAGTCGGTGAAAAATAGGCCACACAAATGGTGGCTGCCGTAGACGCTGCCATTTGCGTATGCTGCATTTTTGTTTTTGTTTTTACGTTAGCCATGATAAGCTATGTAAATTCTTACATAGCTTATCACGGCTGTCTAGCTGGATGCAAATGGTGGCCGCTACGGCGGCCGCCATTTGCATCTGCACCAGGCTGTCCGCAGCTGGAAATCTGGCTGCGGATGGCCCTGACTAGCTGCTCCATGGCCTGTCCACGGAGCAGAGCTGGCCATCGAGGATTCCAGGGGGGAGGACCAGATCGCCTCCCCCCCATCGAGGATTCCGCGAGGAGGGACGGAGCAAAGGTAAGTGAGTTTCGTACATCCCTACAAATAAGGACGTCAGAAAAATCCGCAATGGATTCAAATGAGTCTGGATTTATTATTTATTATTTATTTCATTTATGTGGGGGCAGATTTGCATGAGCATTAATTCCCATCGACAAATGCCCATTAGCATTAATGTGCACTTGTGAATTAGCACAAGAAGAATGACATTTATATCCCACCTTTTTTCTTCCTTAAGGAACCCAAGCCGGCATGCATAATCCCACTCCTCTCCATTTCCACAACTCTGTGAGGTAGGTTGGGATGAGCATCTCTGACTGGCCCAAAGTCATCCAATGAGTTTCCTTGGCCAAGTGGGGAGTAGAACTTGGATCTCCTGACTCCCAGTCCAACACTCTAGCCACTACACCACTCTGGACTTCTATGAATCTGACTTGAGTATTCTGCAGCAGACTGGCTTATTCCCAGTCACATGGATTCCGTGGATGTGTGGACTGGTTTTTCAGTTGGAGGGGGGATTTGCATGAGCACTAATTCACATTAACAAATGCCCATTGGTGCAAGCGCTCATTAGCATTAATGTGCACTTGTGAATTAGCACAAGTAGAATGACATTCTGGTTTTAAAAAATCTGATTCCGTCAATGAGTGAACGATAGAATGAAAGATGCCTGACAATCTACGAAACACAAACGGAATGGATTTAACAAAATCCATACATCCCTAGCCCTAAGAAACAAACAATAACATCTTTTGGCAATGTGCTTTTTTTTCTTTTTCTTTTTGAAAGCACAGTTTGCCCAAGTCTGGAACGAGTAAACTAACAAAAACTGTAACAGCCATGTATTCTGATATTGTGGTCAGAATTGTGAGACAGGTTTTTCTAAGAAAGCATGAGCAATTGCTTAGAGAGGTACAGCTATGAGAGCTAGCCCACCCCCTTAAGCAGCCATACTTGAATCCAGACACACGGGACAGGATTTTCCTGGCCAGTCCAGAGGTTTCATTTCACCTTCCAATTTCAGCTGTTGATGTTCCACATCCCTTTTCCTTTTGGTGCCTGAAAAGAGGTCTGGGGCCTTGCCACTATCTCAGAGAGCTCGTCGCTACTTCAAGTCCTAGCCTCAAATTGTTCTTCGTCAAAGCCAGAAGCCCCTAATTAGCTCTCACAAAGTCAGTGGAGCCATGGGAGTGAGTCAAGGTGAAAGAAAAAGATCCAAGTGAGGAAAAGGAAATGTGAGATGAGAGTGAAGCTTACAACAGTGAGCCAAATCTCTTTGCATCCGCAAAGTGATGCCTCACTGACATCAGAACCATCAGCCTCCATTGGTTCGTAATTTGATCAATTGAAATAGCAGTCTTGTCCTGGAAACTGTTATAGTAGATCACAGTAGCTGTTTGTCCTTGTTGATGTTCAGAAAGCTCCTCACAGGTCTGGATAGCGTTCCTGCAGTGTCCTCCTTTGGCTAATGTCACACAAACTAAATTTCTGCCTGTGCTTTATGATAATCTTTAGAGACCCTTCTCACCTCTAAGATCAGTAAGGTGGCGGGTACTAGAGAGTGTGAT
The DNA here is from genome assembly GCF_057233095.1 of Heloderma suspectum. Lineage (NCBI taxonomy): Eukaryota > Metazoa > Chordata > Lepidosauria > Squamata > Helodermatidae > Heloderma > Heloderma suspectum. Next base: position 180,950,244 of record NC_139461.1, read on the forward strand.
TTCTCAGTCATGTCACCTACCCTATGGAATTCCCTCCCAATAGTTATACAGTTGGCTCCATCTATGGCTGCTTTTATGAGGGCTTTTAAAACATCCTTGTTTTCTCTGACTGTTAATTAAAAAAGCTTTTATGGTATTTGTTGCTGTTAGATATTTGAAATTGTATTTTATGTTAGCTGGTGCATTTTATTTTTAAAAAAGGTTACATTTAAGGTGTTTTTATACATTATTTGATACGGAATTGTGCTGTTTTTATATTGTAAGACACCTTGGTAAGACCATGGTCTTGAAAGGCAGTTACACACTTTGTAAACTAAATAAAGGGGTGGATGCAAGAGTAGTGAGCTCTCTGGGACTGTGGGTGCTGAGGACCACTCTTCAATAACTGCTGCTGACCCTTCAGCCATAGAAAGGAAAATAAATGTGGAACATCGATGCCAGGTTAAAACTGCTCTCTTCTCTCAGGCATTTGGCAGCATATAACAAGTCTGTTGATCAGGGCCTAACTGATGGTTTAAATTGTTTTAGATATATGCTTTTGTTGTGTGTGCTATCTGTTTTATGTCCTTATGTGAATGATTTTATACTTTATGTAATGTATTTTAATGGTTTTTAATTTTTGAGAACTGCCCAGAGGGCTTCAGCTATGGGGCAGTATGGAAATGTAATAAATGCAATGCAATGCAATATGAAGCCTCTGAAATGGCCAGGATAAAGGGATTCAGCTGGCATTGGATGGGTTGAATTCCCCCCAAAAGACCAAATCTGCAGTTTTTGGAGTCTTTCTGGACTTGTCACTCACTGTAGAAGCACAGGTGGCAGCAGTTGCCTGGAATGCCTTTTACCAACTTTGGTTGGTACATCAGCTGTGACCCTGATGTCCAGGCAAAGCAGAGCTAGCCTCATTTGCATCCAGACTGGACTACTTTAATACACCTCTTTGTGGGGCTGCCTTTGAAGACAACGTGGAAACTTTAGATGGTACGGAATGCAGCCGCTTGTGTCCTTGTTGGAGCTAAGTGGGTGGATCATATTACACCAGTTCTGTACCAGCTGCACTGCTTGCTAATGCATTTCTGGGCCCAATTCAATATCTTTAAAGCCCTAAATGTTTGGTTCCAGGTTATTTGAAGGACTGCTTATGCCTGTTCATCAAAATCTGATCAACACCATCTCACTGGATGGAAATGAAAGGCACCCTCTCAGGTTATACCATAGAGCCCAACTCTCCTATGCCCTCACAAGTTTTGGCAAGAGCTGAAACTTGGGAACCCCCTGTTCATTTCACTCCAAAACAAATCTACATTTTGCAGCCAGTAATAAAACACATCAAACCAAAAGCGCCTTCATTGTGTTGCTCTTCTTTCCAAGAAGTATGTATGTGTGTTTAACGTGGAAGTTTGTTGATTGAGTAGCTCATATTGATCCACTTCCTCACACAGAAAATCCCATTAAAAGCTATCCAAGCTGCCATGATCAATCTTGTTTGAGCATTTCAAGCCATTATAGGAAAAATCATTAAAGGGAACTGTGTTCAGTTCAGACACTAATGGTGCAATCCTGATCATACTAATGGTGCAATCCTGATCCTGAGTAAACATGCATAGGCTTGCACTGCATGGCTGCATGCCTAAGTACAATTGCTAGGAAGTCTCGTTAAACTCTGTTGGACTCACTTCTGAGTAAAATTGCTTAGAAGTAAAGTAGCTACTACTGAAGTTAGTTTGTAGGTCAAATCTAGTAGGTTTGTAATAATGGAGGCTGGTGGCTCTGATGTCAGTGAGGCAGTAAATCCGTTCTGGGTTTCAGTCAGAACCAGTCAGAACTCTAAAGGAGCTATCCAATGTGCTGAACCCTTTCCCCAAAATTGGTTCAGCACCTTGGATAGCTCCTTTGGAGTTCTGGCTGGTTCTGACTGAAACCCGGAATGGATTTACTGCCTCACTGACATCAGAACCACCAGCCTCCATTGGTTCGTAATTCCCAAATGTGTCTTGAGCCCAGACGCTTATTCAATGAACTTTAATATTTTCATAATTCAAACTGAGATTGATTACAAGTTGAAGTTAATTTATATTTCCTGCACCTGTGCAATCTGCACAATTAAGCATGTAGGAACAGCTGCATGAGTCCTGCTACAACTGTTATGAACAGGAATCATGAAAGTTTCTGCTTCTGCTCATTCAGCCTCTGTTTGTGCTGCAGCTGTTCCCTCCACCTCTGAGTCGCTCGACTATAGTAAACAAAGGACACACGAAAACAACCCATCAGAGAAGGGCAAATCAAGACACATGACATCATGATGAAGAGGTTTGGAAAACCAGGCCATATTGCAGACGCCATGTTCTGAAGATGCCATTTGGTCATGGGCATGCACAAAAATTCAGAGATACTTCCAGTTCTTGAAACAACTTTCATCCGAATTTGTGATGTTGGATTTATAACTTGATGAGCTAATAACAATTTCTGGCAGTGTAGTAAGTCCACCAATTGTTCCTTAGAAATGGACTGTATGTTACATGCACTGTTTAGCAACTGACTACTGGACCCCATTGAAATGTGTTCATGAAGTAATCTATATTTTTTAAAACAGGAGGGAGCCAAAATCTCACTGTGCTGGGCTCTCCTCTGATTTATACAATGTAAATTCAGAGCCTAGAGAAAGCACAGCAGGTGTCACAATCTTTTGAAGATCTTCTCATTCCTGGGCATGCTCAGAGTGTTATGAAATAGTCCCCAGCTAATAAATTAAAAAATGGCATGTGGCATCATGTAACTTAAGGTGTCTTTTCAAAGGGAACTTGCTTTCTCAAACACACATCTGCACCTTTTTATATCCATTCCTGAGACACAAACAATTGGATCTGATGCTACATTTCTTAAGTTCCTCACTACTCACTAAGGGCTGGGAGATTCTCATAACAATAGTTTATTAGTGCACTGGTTGCTCTGTTTTTTTGAATATTCATTAAACCTATTTGAATAATTCATAGGAACCTGCAATTAGCATCAGTTTCCTTACTTCTTCTGAAAGATTTGGCTGTAAATTAGGCCTCATGGAGTTATTTGCCTTTGAATCTGTTATTAGGTTTCAGAACCTTTCCGCTCGGCAAAGCCGATGAAAGGCAAGTCTCAAGCAAAACATCTCCTCTTTCCAGTCTGGGATTTGGGTGGTGCTCTGAACTCTTCCATCTTGCTGACTATTTTGGCATCCCCAAGTAGTAACATAAAAGAGAGAGATTTTTTTCCCCAATACAGATAATCAGGACTAAGAGGGACGAGGGGGTGGGGGGAGAGGGAGAGAAACAAAGAGAAAGGCAATTGCTCTTGTTCACATTATTAAAGATACAATGTTGGGGCAAAAGAGAAGAACAATTGTACCCTTCCTGAGTAATCTTGAATTCTCATATCCCAGTCCAAACGCAATGTCCTTCTATCTAGTTTGAACAATGGAGCTTTGGAAACTTGTTTACATTCCAGGGTTACATCACAGAGCACAGTGATGGAGATAAACGTAAGTAGTGCTGTGACGAAAATTTCTCCCACACTTTTTTCGACCATTCTCATTCAATTGCTTTTGAAAAGAAATTCAATGGTGAAGAAATTTTGGACAAATTCTCATACATTAGGTTTGGGCTTCTTGGGCTTACCTTACTTAGGAGGTGGCTGAGGAGTGAACACCAGTGTCCTGTTTTTCATTGTACCATCATCTCTCTGGCCACCTGTAGCCTCCTTAGCTTCCTACACTTCAGTCAAAACCCGGTTTAAAGCACCATGAATAATTCCTCCAATAGGGCTTTTTCAGATCAGGATGTGCAGGCAGCCTGGGAGGCTAGCTGTGATTAGTTAAGCTCAAAAACACCACACACATAAATTATAAAAGTTCTTGAATGAAATGGAAGCCCCTTTCATGGAGGAAGAAAAATTACAGGAAATTGGAGGACAGATTTTGGCAGAACACTAGCTCCACCTCATCCCTGGAGCTAGAGACAACACTCCCCCTCCCTCACACCTGCACTGTGGTAGATGCAAATTGGGGGCCAACTGGCCAAGACAGTTGATGTTGTTGCAGCATGGACCCCCCCCCCAACCCTTACCAAAAAGAGAAGACGCTGTGCTGGAAGCCCTGCCACTGAGAAGCCCTACCTGGGAGAGAGAAACTGTGGAGAATTTCTCCTCCCCCTGGAGAAATTCAGTGAAATTGTCTCCCATATGATAGCGCTCTTCAAATACTTGAGAAAGTTTGTTGCAGAGAGGAAGGCCAGGATCTCTGCTCGATCATCCCAGAGTGCAGGACACAGAATAAGGAGCTCAAGTTACAGGAAGCCAGATTCCGGCTGAACATCAGGAAAAACTTCCTGACTGTTAGAGCAATACAACAATGGAACCAATGACCTAGGGAGGTAGTGAGCTCTCCCACCCTGGAGGCATTCAAGATGAGGCTGGTCAGCCATCTGTCAGGGATACTTTGACTTAGTCTCCTGCACTGAGCAGGGGGTTGGACTCAATGGTCTTGTAGGCCCCTTCCAACCCTACTATTCTATTATTCTATAATTCTATGATTTCTCTGCTCACAGTAGAGAAATTCAAGATGCCATTTGCACACAGCTCTACACATGAGTCTCTCAGTGCTTGCACCAATGCAGAACGCAAAGAAGCAAAAACAACAAAGAACTGGCTACAGTAGCTTAGAACATTGGCTCAGCAACTCTGATGCTCTGCCTGAGCTGCAGACAGTTCTCAGTTATAGTAAAGAGATTTCAGACCCACATCATTGTCATCAACAATTATTATTATTATTATTATTATTATTATTATTATTATTGAAAGATGTACAACAGGGTAGGCAACCTGCTGCCCTCCAGATGTTTTGGACTACAGCCACCATAAACCCCAGCTAGCATGGCTGATGGCCAGGGATTATGGGAGTTGTGGTCCAAAACATCTGGAGGGCACCAGGTTGCCTGCTCCTGATGTACAATTTTTATTGTGTTGTATTGTATTTATTATTACATTTATATCCCACCTTCCTTCTATCGTGGAACTCAAGGTGTCTACATGCAGTTCCCAGGTGGCATCCCCTCTAAGCACTGACCAGACCTAGACCTGCTTAGCTTCAGCAAGGTGGCTGTCTCATGCTCCTTCAGACTAGGGATGGCAGAGAATTCCACCACGGATCTCGGTGAGGCCGAATGCCAGTGCATTTGGCCCCCTGAAATCTGTGGCAGAACAGTCTGCCACCCCCCCCGCCACCCCGCGGATCCCCCCCGGGACGGGACTTACCTGGGGCGGATCTTCCGGGCGGCGGCGGCGGCTCCTGCGGCGGCTTCGGCAGCGGCTGGTCTTCCGACCGGCTGCCACCACCGCCATTTGCAGTTTTTTGTGTGTTTTTTTACCCAGACATTTTAGGCTACGTAAATTTTTACGTAGCCTAAAACGACTGGGTAAAAAAAAAAAAGGCATATGCAAATGGCGGCTACGGCCGCCGCCATTTGCGTTCCTTATTTTGGGCCGTCTTAGTCTACATAAATATTTATGTAGAGGCGAAAATAAAGGGAACGCAAATAGTCTGCGTAAATATTTATGTAGATTAAGACGGCCCAAAATAAGGAATGCAAATGGCAGCGGCCGTAGCCACCGCCATTTGCGTACGCCGATTTTTTTTTCCCCCAGAGCCCTCCGCGGCCGGAAATCCAGCTGTGGACAGCTCTGGCCTGGCTGGGCCTGGCCGGCTGCTCCGTGGAGCTGCCGCAGAGCACAGCCGGCCGCAGAGGATTCCAGGGGGGAGGAACAGAGCGCCTCCCCCCCATCGAGGATTCCGGGGGGAGGGATGGAACGCCTCCCCCCCACCATCAATATAATCCGCGAAAGGTAAGTGACTTTCATACATCCCTACTTCAGACCATGCCCTGGGATGTGGTCAACTATACAGTCTTAAAAATTATGTCATTCTAACCCCAACTTCACAGATGTTCAGACCTCACTGAATTTTCTAATTTTGCCACTTGCTTTTGAGTGTGAAATCTCACTCTCAAATCCAAATACACATTTTGAACATGGAATCAGTATTGAAAATCGGAGGGTTTTTTACAAGCACCAGCTACCAAGTAACATAAGCTGTAAAACAATGAAATACTGAATATGGCAATGAAAGGAGATGTGGCAGGGCAGGCAGCTCTATAGGGGTTTCCCTGCAGCTTGCCCTTACCTGCTGGCCAGTTGCCTTGCCACCTGGTAAGACTGCAGCGGAGCTGTATCACCCAGGTTGGTGGTGCTGGGGACGGGGAGGTGTCAGACTGGATCTCCTAGGCAGTGCTTTTTGTGGGGGGGGGGTATTACCAGGGGTGTATTGTCCTGGTCAGGGGCATAGGAAGTGGCTGTATCACACTTGTGCATCACCCTGGCTGGATTGTCTGGGTCAGAGATCCTGGCAAGGGGATTGCCCAGGAGGGGCCCTCTCGACACTGGCATTGGGCCTGCTCACACAGAGATCCCATGCTACTGTTTCAATTTGTCTGTAATCCCCGATTCGGAAAAGAATGGATGAGTGGCTCATTTGTAGTCACAGCAGCCCAAAAGCTATGAGTGTGTGTACAATTCTGCATCAGCACATCTGTGCTTGCAATTGGCAGACAATTTCCTGTCCCAGCGCTACATCCCCTGCCCCTCACTGTGGCATCAGATGCTGCTCTGGATGATTCCCAGAGGAACATCTAATGTGACCAGAAGGACTTAATTTCTGTGAACCACCCAGAGAGCTTCAGTTATGGGGAGGTATAGAAATACTGTATAATAAAGGAAGGAAGAAGGAAGGAAGGGCTTACTGGAGCATACAGAAAAGTTGTGTGTGTGTGTGTGTGTGTGTGTGTGTGTAAGTGTTATAGGACCTATAAAACCCACCCTTGCTTCTGCTGCTTCGTAATTTGTTGTATATTGTGCTTTACCTATGGCATTGAAAATGACCCATCAGAACACTGCTTTATCCATATTATTGAAAACAATATCTTGGAAATATGATGCACAAATGTGGCTGAAGGCTGGATGAAGCTCTGCAGCAAAAACAGAGGGACAATGGAATTACAAATGAAAGCTGAGGCAGTTGCTTTGGCCGTGTAGATTTTTTAACATCATTTTCAGGAACTAGCAAAAGATGGCTCATGTATTGTTCCTTCCTCTGGCAATAAATAGTGCTTTGGGATACATTTCACCCTATGTGCAAGACTATGGCCAATTCATAGAAAAAGGAGATAAAGTAAACCTGCAGGAAGGGAACTGTACCTTTTTAGACCCAGCTGGGTGCTCACACGATTGAATTATTTTCCATACCAAAAACAAACAAACAAAAAAATCCCTTTCACATAGTAAACTAGTGTGAACTCTCCTCCCTGAAATCTAGTTTTTTATTTTATTTTTGTATTTAGTGTGTGTTTATGTGTATGTGTGCAGATAGATATAGATATAGATATAAAAATAGGGATTTTTATATTTATTTTTTGTATAGAGGAGTATGTGAACCCCTACCTACAGTCTGTAATAGGTACAGTCCAGACATTGATTTATCACCTCATCTAATGTTTGTGACCATGAGAACTGATATGTAGTTTAAAAAAAAATCCTTACACTTGGTAAGAAGGTGGACATGACCATGGTAGATATGAATGCCCATCGTGGTGTAATTTGGTCATCTATATGAGCTCATTGGGTCCTACAGGGTGTGTGAGTGTGTGAGTGTGTGTGTGTGAGAGAGAGAGAGAGAGTGAGAGAGAGAGAGAGAGAGATCATTCTGGAAGAAACAGTTTTATGATATCTGATAAGCAAAACTGTTTCATTCCCCAATAATGATAAATGATTGGCTAAGTCTGGGGAGTCTGATGAGGTAATGGATACAGCCATTTAACAAAGCTGTGGTGGAATCCATTTAACTATTTCATTATGGTTGATAGCTTACTACTGACATCTACTGGCAAAAACAGTGACCTAGAAAATTGGTGACCAATCCAAGACTTGAATATGTAAAATCCAAAATGTACACAGTTAGTTAGTTAGTTAGTTAGTTAGTTTCATTTCTATACCGCCCAATAACCGGAGCTCTCTTTCCCATTCACATGTGTTGTTGTAAGGAAGCATAGGCTTCTGCTTGGTTAATACCACTGGGGGTATAATAGGTATGATCATGTCAAAGTTGAGCTCTTTTTTCTTCTTTTTTTATATTCTACTGATTTCAAAGGACAGTTAAGAGTCTTCTTAAACCTCCCTCACTCAAATCAGTGAGGCTTTGTGGACTTCCAGTGGACAATTCCTAGCAGTACCAATCAGAAGGCATTGTGCAGCTATTCTATCTTTTTTTTCCCTCAACTGATTTTCTGCAAAAAGAGATGGAAGATGCAGTGGGAAAACACAGGAGGGTTATTATAAGTGGATGTCAATGTCCATTTTTGCGAATGTGCATATTTGCATTTGTGTGAAAATGCATGTTTTTGCTAAAAAGGCACATTTCATGCATACACAAATATGTGCATTCACAAAAATGCACATTTCTACGCATACGCAAATGTGCGCATTTTTGCGATTGCCATTTTTTTTTTCAAAAAATAGTGACTGTGGAGCTCGATGAGGCCACTGGGGTGAGTGCGGGATGCTCACCAAATGTGGGAGGGACTTAAGCGCAGTCTGGAGACTGGTGATCAGGGACAGGGGCTGGGCGGGCACCTGGAGAACCCAGATGGGGGTGGGTTCGCGCATCCCTAGCCTCATCTGGAAGCTCCATTAAAAGTTCTCAACTTTGGCTGGTTAATATTTTGAGTCATGAGGCACAACAATGTGACAAACGCTGAAGAGCAGAGACTATGAGAAGAGGCACTGGTCAGGCAAGAGGTCAAACTGATAAATAGCTGAGCAGTCAAGCAAGCCAGACATCTGGTAAGCTGAATCAGGCAGTCATAGTATTTATCTTGTTGCTCAGGCTGAGGAGCAAAGCCAAAGTCAGAAGCTTTATAGGGCCAGGTGGAACTCCATTGGCCCCTTGTTTCACTTGACCCCTGCTCAACTGGCAGCTGCAGGATCACCCCCTCCCCAATAAAACTCAGACACTCTCCACCAATTTAAAATGGAGACTCTATCAAGACATTGATTTACATTATTTTCCCCTCCTCTCCTATATTCAAGGCAGTTTCCGATCAATAATATGCAATCCATCAGACTAAAAACCCCAATTAAAAAAAGAAAAAAGAAATGCAGTGAGGAGAATGGAAGTCCATAAAATCTTATGTACTGTATAAGCATGGATTGTTTACTAATCTCATATTAATTAGCCTATTAATCATATTGCTAGTGTATAATCACAATATATCTCATGAAGCATAGTTATAGATAAGTTTGGCCAAGAAGCCAAAACTAGGATAAGATGACAAAGCTATTGAAGCTCACAGGAAAAGGAACCTAGGAAGGTACAATTACTAGGGATTTGCTGACTTAGTAGTTAGAAAATAGTTACAAAGAGAACAAACAGGCCTAGTCTAAAGGGCATCCTGGGAGCAGTGACGATTACTGAAAATTTGGGACAAACCAATGACATGGGCAGGAGGCAGAATATCATAGGTACAGAAGCCAATAAGATTTCAGGACACACTATTACCAAGTCTGATGCACTGAATGGGGTATTTAAGGGAATACAAGGTATTAAGGGAGGTTGCTCCTGGCAGGGGACAACCTCTGCTAGCAGAAAGCTGTAATGGGTAATTATGAACTGTTCTTTTTAAACTTACATGCCTTGTTTTCTCCTCTTGTCCTAAACTTTGTCACAAAAAGCCACGGTACCTATTCTTTACTTTTCTCTTAACACCTTATCAATATACTTTGTGTGCTTATGAAGTGACTGTGTTATTTGATTCAAGAAGGTAAGCAAAAAACTAAGAAACAGAAATTCCCCCATAGGGAGCGGTTTGAAAGGACTCACCTAAAACAGGACCTGGGTACAGTGTCATCGGCTGTGAAATAAAACCACAGCAAAAATTTAACCCTTACAGCAGTTACAACAGAACTATAACGACCCAGAAATGGAAATCCACAACCAGCCAGCATTACCACCAGCACCCAACTTTCTATTTGGAGTCTACAGTCTAAAGTAAGGGTAGGCAACTCGTGCCCCTTCAGATATTTTTGGCCTAGATCTCCCATCAACCCTAGCCAGCATTCTCAATGGTGAGAATTGAGGGGAGTTGTAGGCAAAAACACCTGGAGGGCCACAGACTACCCACCCCTGGTCTAAAGGCAATGACAGAATTAACTCCCAGAGGAAGTTTCACACTGCTCCTACCGCCACCAGTTTAAACCTTCCAAATGCTCTTGACAAGCTATCTTTTCAGGAAGACGTTTGGATGCTTCTCCTTGCTGTTTATGGAACTTATCGGACATTGAGTATTCAGAGCAAGGGCCCTCCTTTCCAGAGTCTTAGTGTGAAGTCCACACAGAAGGTATTTATGAGATATGCAAGATGTGCTCTTCCCACATCAGCTTCTTGGCTGACTCCCTTCCACTAGAACATCGGTGTGTGCAGTGACCAAGAGCAGGCCTTGGCCTCCAGTTCACTAACCTGTACACATTTGCTTGACAGGGCAAACTCAAAACATGGATACATTGCTTGTAGCGTATTCCTCTGTGTCTGGTATGTCTTAATGCACCAACCATTGCCAAAGGAAGACTTCAAATGAAAAGAGAAGCACACACGTCAGTGTCTTATTGGGGTCATAATGCACAAATGACTTACACTTGTGTGGGGAAAAACAAAACATTTCCCATGTTCTTGTAAAATATAACCTTCCAGATTCACACTCTTCAGCACATGTACTGTCATTTAGACTTAATCAGCTTAAATTGACCTTACTGTTCACACTTAATTTGAACATAAAATGGACTAACTTCAGCCCGATGAGCTGAGAGTCTGCCAAGCTAGCCATTTCACAAGGAGTTGCTGTCTGCCACAGCTCAGAGGGTACAGCTCTTCTATAGCTAAAAGTCTGCAAAGACTAGACCTGTCAGCCAGAGACTGGTAGCCCCAAACTTCAAAAAGTGGGGCATTTCCCATTCAGATTACTTCCCCAGTGTATGAATCACCAGAAAGGGATGGGCTGAGGATACTCTGTCAACTTTCCAATTAACCATTTATTTATTTATTTATTTATTTATTTTAGAACATTTATATACCGCTTCCAATTTACACACACACACAAAATTCCGAAGTGGTTTACAACAAATTATAAAACAATCTACCATTATAAAAGTGCAACATTTAGACATGCGAATTGAAATAGCGATCCAATGCCAAGTATGAGATAGGAGTATGAGTATGATCCAATGCCAAGTATGAGTAGGAGGCTGCCAAGTATCCAATGCAGGGTGGCCGCAGCACAGAGGTGATCCTTGCCTCTGTGCTCTGGCTGCCCTGCGTTTTTGGCTAGATGGCTGGTTTTGCCTGTCTAGCTGCGGCTTCAGAGAGGGGGAGGGAAGGAGGCTGCACAGTGCAGCTGTGTAAAGTGGCTTCTGCAGTCTCCTCCCCACCCCATCCCCAGATTTCCCCCTTTTTCCCATCTCCACACTCCCTTTCTGAGCATGGAGACGTAACCGGTTCAGAGTGAACCACACCAGCTATGAGGGAGTGGGGATGGAGTGGTTTCTGGGAACCGTGTTCAGAGCCTTGTCTCTGAACTAAGTTCCCAGGAACTGAAAAATCCTATGGCCCACTAGACAGTGTCCAGAGGCCATAGGATTGCTTCCTCTGGGATTTAAAGCAGGGATGAGCAACTTGTGGCCATCCAAATGTTTTGGCCTACAACTCCCATCATCACTCACCATTGGCTATGGTGTCCAGCACTGATGTGAGCTGTCAGCCAAAACATCTGGAGAGCCACAAGCTGCCCAGCCCAGTCTTAAAGGTTAAAAGCAACACCTTGAATTGAGCCCAGAAAACAACGAGCAACCACAGCAGATCTTTCAACTAGAGCTGTGCACAAACGTCCTGTCAAAATTCTCCACCCTATTTGTGGGCAAAGAAATTCGGGGGACGATTTTACTGAATTTCTCCAGGGAGAGGACAAATTCTCAACAGTTTCTCACAGTTAGGGCTCACCATTGGAAGGCACAGCTTCTTTTTTATTTTTATTTTTAATTATTTTTTGGTGAGGGGTTTTTTTGGGGGGTGCAAGTGGCAACAGCATCAAATGTGTTGGCAGACTGGCCGCCATTTTGCATCCACCACAATGCAGGTGTGAGTGGGGGTAGTGTTCTGTCTAGCTCCAAGGAGGTGGTGGAGCTTGTGCTGATCCAAAATCTGTCCTCCAATTTCCTGAAAGTTTTTTTCCCCAATGAAAGAGGCTTCCATTTTTCCACTTCATTCTCAGGGTGTTGATAGATTGATTGATTGATTGATTGATTGACTGATTGGGTGTTTTTGAGCTTCCCTAGTCACTGCAAGGTGCTGTGTGTGTTTTCTTTCTATTATACATATCTTCCTTGCTCCACAGCCTCCCAGCCTGCCTGCACTTCCTGATTTGAAAAAAAAAAAACCTATGGGGGGAATTACCTCATGATGTCTTCCCCTGGGCTTTAACTGAAGTGCAAGAAGCTGAGGATGCTGTAGCCTGAAAGAGATGATTGTACAATGAAAGACAGGACACTTGTGCTCACTCCTCAACCACCTCCGAAGTAAGGTAAGCACAAGGAGCCCAACCCCAACCCATGAACATTTCTCTGAAATTTTCTTCGCTGTTGAATTTCTTTACTATCAAATTGAATGAGAACGGTCAGAAAAAAATGTCGGGAAAATGTTTGGCACAGCACTACTTTCGATATTGGAGTAATGTGAACTTGATACCATGCCCTAATTAACAGCCTAGCTGCCACAATTTGTACCCACTGAAGCTTCCGAAGGCTCTTCAAGGGTAGCCCTACATAGAGAGCATTATAACAGTCTAGATGTGCTGTGACCAAGGCATGGATAACTGTCGCCAAATCAGATCAAGTCAGGAAAGGTCACCGCTGGACTGGTGCACTCAATGCAATCACCAAATGCACTCCTGGCAAGCCAGAGGAGACATGCTTGGCAGTTATTCTGTACATTGCAAACAACTGGGAATGACCTAGAAAATAATATGCTTCCCCAAGAAAATCTTCACATTCTTAATTAAAAGTGTGTCTGAAGATACCTGTGATATATGGGTAGCCTAAATTCTATTTAGGAAAAAAGAAAAATGCCAAAAGAGCCTTAAACATGTCAAGGCACTGAGCACATGTCCCTGCACTGAGCAAGTTTTCCTATGCAAAAACATGGTCTGCCATGAGGACAAGCAAATCATCCTAGTGGGAAAAGAATACATTTTCAGCATTGACCTGGTCCTTTCCAATCTGTGCAGGGCAATGGGAAAAGTCAGCATTTGATTTGCATAGTACTCCAACAAAAGACGTGTTTGCATGTCACATGACGGATGCTGGCTTCAACTTGCTTAGATGCCAGCACTGTCTTCATCACCTTATTCTGTTTCGGCAACCCCCCGATACCAAAGGTTGGATGGGCATAGAGACAATTTCCTTTTGATTCCCTTTCAAGCCGTACAAAGTTCTCGAGAACCTTGGGTATGGAATGGATTGCCAAGCACTGAACCCAAAAGAGGGGGTGATCGGAAGCAAAAAGTGGCATTGATAACGGAATTCACATTCTCAACCCAATCCAAGCAAAGTCGGAACGAAAGTGGGGCAACAAGCAGAAAGTGGCAAGAAAAAGCAGTTCTTATTTAGGTGAGTATATTTTTAAGGCTTTGTTCTCTCATATACTTGTGCACTGTCTCCATTCCCATGTTAACTTGAGCACTGACTATTTCAGTAATAGTCACCAAACACTCCTGCAGATGGTGGAAAATGTTAGGGTCATCTCTTACCTGCTTGCAGCAGGAAAGGAAGAATGCAGGATGCTACCAATACAAAAGCCCTCCACCTTGGTAGAGCCGTACAGTAAAGGTAGGACTCATATAGATGGGATGCAGATCACAAACTTTTTTTAAGTGTTTTCCTATGTAGGATTCTATTCTTTGAAACCCAGCTTTTCAAAGGTTTTTCTCATGCTGTGTTTGCATATCAGCAAACTATAGTTGAGAACCAAATTGGTGTGCAGACGCAGCACATGAAAGGGACTGTGCATGTTTTAAAAACCTTTTCAGTTAGGTATACTGAGCCACATAAAACTATGTTCCACCCTTAACAGTGGCCTAAACATAAATAGATAAATAAAAATTTAAAATGTAAGGGAAAGTGCTTTTGCATGCCCCATTGTCTTGTGCAAATGGGCCCCTTTCCCAGTTGTGAACCCCAGGAAGTTCAGTAGCAACATCTCACTAACACCAATTCCCCCGGGTTGCAGAGAAATACAATTAACTTGACCCTGAACCGCCACTGGACTAATGCAAACTTGACCATGGTAAGCACATCCCAGTGGTAGTGCCAGCAGCTACTGCACATGTCGTTTTAGTTATGAAATCTGAATTCAGCTAGCTTTGCAGGGGAAATAGTTCTGGAACTTCAAATAAGAAAGACGTTACACTCCAGTTGTCACGACCGACATGTTCCAAAATGCCGTTTCGCAAAAGCCTAAGCTACCACTGCTCCTCATCTTCTGACACCGGCAGGAAATAATACATCATTTATGAGTAGATTGTTGCCGCTCTGCTTGTGTTTTCCAAGAGTCTAAAACCCCAATGGTGGTCACTATGGAACACGATGTTCTGAAGCCCCTCAAGCAGAAGAGTTTCCTACAGCAGAAATGCTGTTGAAATACTCATAAATCGTGACCCCCACAGCTGGAACTTTTGAATATAACATGTTGTACAAGAGGTGTTCATGAAACACTAGAGTAAAAGTTGTGGCCCATTACATATCCCACAAAAGAGCTAGGAATTTGAATGTACATCTGAGTGACTTCACAAATGACATTTTTTCATGCATGGAGATCAATCCATGGCAGGGGAGGGGAGTGTCATGTGTGAAAAGTTAGCTTGCCACAACTACATGCTTGGAAACTATAAAAATGTGTAACCCAAAAGAACAGGAAATCACCCCAACACAGATCCCTGTATGATTTCACACAAGTTGGTATATAACACAGGGTACACAGAAGTACACTGTGGTTTCCTTCTTGTACATTGGGTTTTTTCTATGTGGAGTTGCCCATAGGGTTCATTCACATGTCTGCCCATCGCAATGACTCTAACATCAATTGATGACTTCTGTGCATGAACATCATGGATCAAATAGCACAGATATTGTTTCACAGCACCTCAGCAACAGTGCTCTGCAACATGCAGAGTTTTATTAAGTAAACTGTAAACCATGCAGATGAGAGGATTGGCACAATATATACCTTATCTAGAGGACTATGCAGGGCAGGAAAGGGTTAAATATAGTAACTTTGCAACAACAACTGACTTGAGTTTGGAGATCAGCAGGAGATAATCTGCTGGTGGTGCCTCTGGGAGCATCACTCATGTGCTTAATCCATAAAGCAGGGGCTTCTCAGTGGTGGCTCTCCGGTTATGGAACTCCCTTCCTGTCGAGATTCTATTGGCCTCCACACTGTTTGAATATTTTGCTGTTGTTGTTCAGTCATTAAGTCATGTCCGACTCTTCGTGACCCCATGGACCATAGCACACCAGTCCTTCCTGTCCTCCGCTCTCTCCCAGAGCGTGCTCAAGTTCATATTCATTGCATCGGTGATGCTATCTAGCCATCTCATCCTCTGCCATCCCTTTCTCCTTTTGCCTTCAATCTTTCCCAGCATCAGGGTCTTTTCCAGGGAGTTTTCTCTTCACATTAGGTGGCCAAAATATTTGAGCTTCAGTTTCAGTTAGGGATGTCAGAGAATTCCACCATGGATCTTGGTGAGGCCGAATGCCAGTGCATTCAGCCCCCCGAACTCCGTGGCGGAATGGCCTGCCACCCCCCCGCCACCCCGCGGATCCCCCCCAGGACAAGACTTACCTGGGGCAGATGTTCCGGGCGGCAGCGGCTCCGGCGGCGGCTCCGGTGCCGGCGGTGGCTGGTATTCCGACTGGCTGCCGCCGCCACCATTTGCAGTCTTGTTGTTTGTTGTTGTTTTTTACAAGACGTGATAGGCTACGTAAAGATTTACGTAGCCTATCATGGCTGGGTAAAAAAAAAAAAAAACGCATATGCAAATGGCGGCGGCTATGGCCGCTGCCATTTGCGTTCCTTATTTTTGGCCATCTTAGTCTACGTAAATATTTACGTAGACTATGATGGCGAAAATAAAGGGGAACGCAAATAGCGTAGCAGGCGCTATTTGCGTCCCTTTTTGATTCACCGTTTTAGCCTACGTAAATATTTACGTAGGCTAAAACGGGGAATCAAAAAGGGATGCAAATAGCGCCTGCTATGCTATTTGCGTTCCCCTTTATTTTCGTCGTCATAGTCTACGTAAATATTTACGTAGACTAAGATGGCCAAAAATAAGGAACGCAAATGGCGGCGGCAGTAACCGCCACCATTTGCATACGCGGTTGTTTTTTTGTTTTTTTTACCCAGAGCCCTCCGCGGCCGGAAATCCTGGCCTGGGCCTGGCCGGCTGCTCCGCAGAGCTGCCGCGGAGCACAGCCAGCCATGGAGGATTCCGGGGGGGAGGAACGGATCGCCTCCCCCCCGTCGAGGATTCCGGGAGGAGGGATGGAACACCTCCCCCCCCCCCACCATCAACATAATCCGCGGAAAGGTAAGTGACTTTCGTACATCCCTAGTTTCAGTATCTGTACTTCCAATGAGCAGTCAGGGTTGATTTTCTTTAGGATTGACTGATTTGACCTCCTTGCACACCAGGGGACTCATAAGAGTCTTCTCCAGCACCGATGTCCATTAAAAGCATACCTGTTTTTGAAGTAGGGATGTACGAAAGTCCCTTACCTGAACCCGAAGCTTGATTCGTGGTGGGGGGGAGGCACCCCATCCTTCCCCCCCTAAATTCTGGCCCGGGGGGGAGGTGCCCCATCCCTCCGGCCGCGAATCTTCCTGTCCTGCCGGGACGCAAATGGCGTCGGCCGTAGCCACTGCCATTTGCATCCCTGCAGTCAGCCGTGATAGGCTACGTAAATGTTTACGTAGCCTATCACGGCTGAGTGAGAGAAAAAAACTGCGCGTACGCAAATGGCGGCGCCCATGGGCGCCGCCATTTGCGTACATGCAGTTTTTTTTTCCACTCAGCCGTGATAGGCTACGTAAACATTTACGTAGCCTATCACGGTGTTTTTTAAAAATCTAGCCATGATAGGCTACGTAAATCTTTACGTAGCCTATCACGTTTGGTTTTTTTGGGTTTTTTTAACTTGGAAATGGCGGCAGCGGCAGCAGGTCAGAAGACCGGCCGCCGAACCACTGCCGAACCGCCGCCAGACTGCCGCTGGACCGCCGCCGGACCGCTGCCGGAGCCGCCGCCGCCAGGGACATTCGCACAAGGTAAGTCCCATCCCAGGGGGGCGGGGGGGGGCAGACCGTTTCTCCACCAATTTCGGGGGGCCGGATGCTCTGGCATTCGGCCTCCCTGAGATTCGTGGAGAAATTCTCTGACATCCCTATTTTGAAGGCTCTTGGAACACAGTGAAAGTTGGTGGTAGTTATTTAATTTTGCTGCTGGTTGCTGATAATTAATATTTGTTGTTGATTTATGGTTTTATTTGTGTTTTTAGGATTGGTTTTCATAGTGTCTATTTTATTGAGACAATTAGCCATGCTAAGCTCTTTTGAGATGAAGAACAGGATTCATGAAATTATTATTATTATTATTATTATTATTAATATTATTATTATTATTATTGCTGCATTTATATCCTGCCTTTTTTCCCTATTGTAAGGAACCCAAGGCAGCTTACGGTATTCTCCTCCTCTCCATTTTATCCTCGCAACAACAACCCTGTGAGGTAGGTTGGGCTGAGTGTCTGTGACTGGCCCAACCAAATACTGTATAATAATAAATACAAAAAAAGTAGTTTACTCTTGAAGCTGCTTCTTCAAGGAAAAATCATGGGGAACGTTCTGGGGTGTGTTACTTATACTTGTGTGTAAGGGAAAGACAGTAGCTCAGCATTCACAAGCTTTGCCTGCAAAAGGTCCTTGGTTCAGTTTGCAGCATCTCCAAGTAGGTGGATGGATGATATTCTGGAGGTGACGGGCTTGACCATGGGGGAGCTGGGGGTGGCGACGGCCGACAGGAAGCTCTGGTGTGGGCTGGTCCATGAAGTCACAAAGAGTCGGAAGCAACTGACCGAATAAACAACAATAACCAAGTGGGTCTTGGAAAGACTCCCGCCTGAAACCCCGAAAAGCCAGTGCCAGTAAGCATAGACAATACTGAGCTATATTTATTTATTTTTATTTATTTATTTCTTTTCTATACCGCCCAATAGCCGAAGCTCTCTGGGCGGTTCACAAAAATTAAAACCAAACAACACACAATAAAACAATTTAAAATATATAGAACATTAAAACCACAATATAACAATACAACCATAATAAACCATAATAAACCATAGCAGCAGTGCAGGAGTTTAAAATACAGATTTAAAACACCAAAGATAAAAATTTCGAAAGCTAAAATGCTAAAATGCCTGGGAAAATAAACAGG
Source organism: Heloderma suspectum (assembly GCF_057233095.1). Classification (NCBI taxonomy): domain Eukaryota; kingdom Metazoa; phylum Chordata; class Lepidosauria; order Squamata; family Helodermatidae; genus Heloderma; species Heloderma suspectum. Next base: position 180,968,915 of record NC_139461.1, read on the forward strand.
TCTTCACATGGCGCCGAAAGGAATACAATGTAGGCGCCAGGCGAACCTCACTAGGGTGCTCATTCCACAGCTGGGGTGCCACAGCAGAAAAAGCCCTCCTCCTAGTAGCCACCCACCTCACTTCCTTTGGCAGGGGCTCACGGAGAAGGGCCGCTGAGAATGATCTTAAGGTCTGGGCAGGCACATATGGGAGGAGGCAATCCTTCAGATAACCTGGCCCCAGGCCGTTAAGGGCTTTAAATGTTAATACCAGCACTTTGAGTCGGGCCCGGAAATGGACTGGCAGCCAGTGCAGCTGGAAAAGTACTGGCGTAATATGAGCTCGCAGGCCAGTCCCTCTTAACAATCTTGCTGCCCTATTTTGGACCAGGTGAAGTTTCCAGACCGTTTTCAAAGGCAGCCCCACGTATAACACATTGCAGTAATCCAGACGAGAAGTTATCAGAGCATGGATAACTGTAGCTAGGCTATCTCTGTCCAGATAAGGGCGTAGTTGGTATACCAGCCTAAGCTGATAAAAAGTGCTCCGTGCCACTGAGTTCACCTGTGCCTCAAGTGACAGTTCTGCATCCAAGAGCACCCCAAACTACGAACCTGATCCTTTAGGGGGAGTGCAACCCCCTCCAGAACAGGTTGAATATCACCTAGCCAGGCAGACGAACCACCCACTAACAGTACCTCCGTCTTGTCTGGATTGAGTTTCAGTTTATTAGCCCTCATCCAGTCCATTACCGTGCCCAGGCACTGATTCAGAGCAGCCACTGCCTCACGTGGGTTTGATGAGAAAGAGAGGTAGAGCTGGGTGTCATCTGCATATTGATGGCACCTCAGCCTACACCTCCGGATAACCTCCCCCAGCGGTTTCATGTAGATGTTAAACACCATGGGGGATAAAATAGAGCCATGTGGAACCCCATGGCACAATTGCCATGGCACAGAGCAATCATCCCCCAGCACCACCTTCTGGAATCGGCCATCCAAGTAGGAGCGGAACCACTGTAGTGCAGTGCCTCCAACTCCTAACCCAGACAACCTATCCAGAAGGATACCATGGTCGCTGGTATCGAAAGCCGCTGAGAGGCCCAGGAGAATCAACAGGGTCGCACTCCCCCTGTCCCTCTCCCGGCAGAGGTCGTCCCACAGGGCGACCAAGGCAGTTTCCGTTCCAAAACCAGGCCTGAAGCCCGATTGAAATGGATCTAGATAATCCGTTTCATTCAACAGTGCCTGGAGCTGTCCTACAACCACCCGCTCAAGCACCTTGCCCAGGAAGGGGATGTTGGCCACTGGCCTATAATTGTTAACATCCTCTGGGACCAGGTTAGGCTTTTTCAGGAGTGGTCTAATTACTGCCTCTTTTAAAGCAGCAGGCACCACTCCCTCCCTCAAGGAGGAATTTACAACCTCATGGACCCAGCCGGACAACCCCTCCTTGTTTGATTTAATAAGCCATGAAGGGCAAGGGTCAAGCACACAAGTGGTCGATCGGACTTGGCCAAGCACCTTGTCCGCATCCTCAGGCCTCAGTAACTGAAACTCATCCAATAAAACTGGACCAGACGGTGCTCTGAACGCCTCTACCAATGGAACTGCATTAATGGTGGTGTCCAATTCATGACGAATCTGAGCGACTTTATCCTCAAAGTGCCATGCAAACTTGTCACAGCGTGCTACCGAGGGTTCCACCGTCTCTCTCCCTGGCCCAGAATGTAACAGGCCACGAACCACTCGGAAAAGCTCCGCTGGACGACACTGAGAAGATGCAATGCTGGTGGAAAAGGACTGTCTCTTTGCCACCCTCACCGCCACAGACTAGGCTCAATAGTGGGCTCTTACCTGTGTTCGGTCAGACTCAGCACAAGTTTTCCTCCACCTGCGTTCTAGCCGTCTCCCCTCTTGCTTCATTGCCCTCAGCTCAGGAGTATGCCAAGGAGCTGGCCGGGCTCTGCTCAGAGGGAGAGGGCGCTTGGGCGCGATCGTGTCAACTGACCGAGTCATCTCTGCATTCCACAGAGCGACCTGGGCTTCGACAGGAGCACCAGCCATACCAGCAGGAAAATCCCCCAGAGCCCTCTGGAATCCATCGGAATCCATTAATCTCCGGGGGCGGACCATTTTAATAGGTCCCCCACCCTTGCAGAGGGGAAAGGCCGCCAGAAGTCTAAACCTCAGCAGGAAGTGATCTGACCATGACAAAGGGACAGATGTTAATTCCTCTACTTTCAGATCACCACCCTCCTGCCCAGTCGAGAAAACCAGATCAAGCGTGTGTCCTTTTATATGCGTTGGGCCGATGACATGTTGGGACAGCCCCATGGTTGTCATGGCGGCCATGAAGTCCTGAGCCGCCCCGGATACAGCGCCCTCGGCGTGGAGGTTGAGATCCCCCAGGACCATCATCCTGGGGGTCCTCAACACCAAGTCCGAGACCACCTCCATCAGCTCAGGCAGGGAGTCCGATGGGCAACGGGGTGGGCGGTACACCAACAGAATCCCTAATCTGTCCCGGGTACCCAACACAAGGTACAGACACTCAAGATCTGCACTCGAATGAGCAGGAAGCCTGGAGAGGGAGATTGAATTCCTATAGACCACGGCAACCCCCCCTCCCCGACCCTCAAGTCGGTGTTGGTGCTGCACCGAGTACCCAGGAGGGCACAGCTGGGAGAGAGTGACCCCTCCCAGTTTCCCCACCCAGGTCTCAGTAATACATGCCAGGTCAGCCCCCTCATCCACAATCAAATCATGGATGAGGGAGATTTTATTTTGGGCCGACCTGGCATTCAGCAGCACCAGCACCAGCACCAGACCCAAGGGCAGACTAGTAAGGCTGCCAGGAACCATCAGGTTGGGGGAAGAACCAGAAGAGAGGACAGCTGTAAGGTGTCTAGCCCCTCTTCTCCTCAGCTGGCCTGTTAATCCCCCAGTGCCATACCTCCCCCTGCCCATGACCACAATTATGGTGGCACCTCCCTGACCCCCTGAGTTGCCCAATAGTCCTCCCAGGCACATATTAAAATGTTAGGGTATAAAATGCACAACAGTTTAAAAGAATATAAAAGATAAAAGAGATAAAAGAGAACAGCAGCTAAGAAGGAGCAGATAAAGTCCACGTTTGCCCCTTTCCCCTTGTCTTTAAAGCTGCTGCCCTCTGCTGCTGCTATTTGCTGCTGGTATTGTGGCTGCTGGTGTCTCTGGAGAGGCTGGTGGGTAGGTCTTCAGATCCTACATGACTCCATGTGCGACGCTAAGTGCGACGCTATATGGAGCCAGGGTCTCATTTGGTGTAAGGCAGCTCCCTATATTTGTAATGTCCCCTTGAGAGAAAAGCTTAAACTGAACTCCTGAACAATGGGAATGATGAGGGAGGATATAGGGGCACACCTAGCAGTCATCATAGGAAGACGGAATTATGGTGCTGGGAGCTGGACTGGCCAGCTGAGGGGAACAGTAGTAGGCTATCCAAGAGCTATCCCCTCTTCTGGTCCTCCCCTCCCTACATCCAACAGGTTTTTGGTTACCATATCGATGAGCCCTCTGGTTTAGTGGCACTGCTAGTTAACACCAGGTTACTCCATGACAAGATGCTTTGACTGAGGTTCCTGCATTGAGCAGGGGGTTGGACTCAATGGTCTTATAGGCCCCTTCCAACCCTACTATTCTATGATTCTAATATTCCATAAGTCAGCTGGGACCTGTGTGGAAGAACTGGGAGGAGCTGATGTGTTCCAGTTCTGTCCACTTGGGTATGTAGCACGGGCTGGAGAGTTGTGGAGGGGGTGTGGCTGCCACCTATAAGGTAACCCTCTCCATCATCAGAAGACCAGTGCACTAGGGTGATGGGTTTGAGTGTCTGCATCTAGTGTTGGCTAGAAATCTAGATTAGGGATTCCGTTGGTGTACTGACCACCCTGGTGCCCATCAGTTTCCCTGCCCAAGCTAGCTGAGGGGGTTTCAGGCTTAGTGTTGGGATTTCAATATTCACATCATGGCTGCCTTAGATGGTCAAGGCTGAGAGTGCATGGCTGCCAGGACAACCATGGACTTGTCTCAATATGTTATCAGTTTGATGTCTGTTGCAGGATGTACTCTTGACCTGATATTGTCAACCAAACAAGAGGCTGGACATCTGGTGTTAGGGGATTTCTTTATGAACCTGTAGGCATGGTCAGACCACTTTCTGTGAGGTTTAGATTAACAGTTGCTGTTCCTCTTGACAGAAGCGGTGGACCCACTAAGATGGTCTGCACCTGGAGATTTAAGGAATCCAAGGGATTCCTGAAAGCATTGGGGGATTTTCCAGCTGATATAGTTTGTGCTCCAGCTGACATGGCTGATCAAACCATGGTTATGGAATGGTGAAATGGAACAGACCATCAATACAATCACCCCCAAGCATCCTCTCCAGTGCTCCCTGATTTAGGGAAGGCACAGACACCTAACTGAGTCCAGGAGTTTGTCAGGCTCCCCCCACCCACCTGCACCCCTGGACCATGCCTGCCAAGCCTCTGGCCTTGCTCACCCCCACTCATGCCCTCCCGGACGTTCCTCACACTCACCCAGACCTGTCTCCAAGCACCCGCCATTTTGCTGAGCTTATTTTTATGGGGAAAAGGAGGTATTAGAAATGCAGATATTTAAATATGTGCAAATTTGGGCTGGGAAAGGCTGATCTATGCAATATTAGAGGCATAAATGGCCCATTTACACCTCTAATATTGCATAAATCAATCTTCCCCAACCCAAATATATGCATATTTAAATATGCACATTTTAATGACCTTTTCCATAAAAATACACTTGGGGAAATGGTGGCTCACTGACAGGATCCAGGGTGAATGTGTGTGGCTCGGCAAGCTCATGGGGGCTTGAGCACAGGTCTGGGGGGCTCGAGTAGGGGCAGTGCCTCAGTGGGCACTTGCCAATACTGGACAGCTGTAGATTTGTCCATCCCTACCCTGATTTACTGGGAAGCTGAGGGCCAAGAAACAGGCTGATGATGACATGGATGAAGAGGGTGCAAATCTCATATGACTGCACACAATACTGTGCCTACTTTGTGGCAGTGATGGCAGCAAAGCAGTCTTAATTCTTCACCACTATTGCATCCCTGAATAGCCATCCAACAGAGATGTTCCAGGTTGTGAATGGGCTATTATTAGACTGTGTTGGGAATGGACTGGAGTCCTCAGAGGCCAGCAGTGATCACTGCAAGGCTATAGTCACTCATATTCACTCTAAACTTGATGCCACTGTTGATGCCCTGTGGGAGTATCCAGAGCACCACCTGGTTTCATTATGTGAGAATGAGATCCATATTAGTTGATGTGACAAAGTCCTTGGAGGGGGTTGGATGACCACCTGTCTTCTTGACCCTTGCCCATCTTGGCTGTTAACAACTAGGAGACAGACTGTGACTCTGCTGATCCCCCTTGAACAGCTTTTGATACCATCAACCATAGCATTTTGCTAAACCAGCATGGTGGGTTGGGTGTCCTGGACATGGTGGACACCTTGGGTAGGATCCAACTGGCCCTACTGCTGGTAGCAAGCACCACCAGTTCCCAGTGCACGCATAGCTGGTCCCAGCAGCAGTGGCATGCATGAGGCCCCTACCACAGTGATGTAGCATTTCTGGGGACAAACCCCCAAATGACCAGAAATGCAAGTTTCTGGAAGGGGCAGGTCATGCCTTCCAGAAACCTGAGTTTTGGTGATTTGGGGGCTTGCCCCTGGAAGTGCTACATCGCTGCCACTGGTGGTAAGGGCTGCAAGCATGCCCCCACCACCAGGGCCAGCCACCCATACACCAGGAACTGGTGGGACTATGCCAGCCATAAGGTCCCACTGGATCCTACCCCATATCTGTGGTGGTGCCCCAGCTGTGCAACACCCTCCACATGTACAACTGGCACAGGCATTGCAATCTTTTCAGTGCCAAGTCAAAACTTTTTTATTTGTCCAGGCATTGGTTTTTATTTATTTATTTTGCCCGTTCTGGTTTTACTGCTCTTCATTGGTGGTGGTGGTGGTGGTGGTAGTGGTGATGTTTATTGTTTTATCATTTATCTTAGTTTGTGTGATTAATTTGGTCATTATTGTTTGTTTTATTTCATTTGGCTAATTGGCAATTGAGAGATATTTTAATAAATGAAATAATTATATGTATTTATTACATAAATTTATATAACCCTTCCCAGTAAATTATATAAGTGGTTAACTGAAATGACAGAAATGTAAAATATAATAAAAGCACAATAAAATAATTGCTGCTCGACTGTAAATAAAATAAAGGTGCAATCCTATGTATGTTTAGACAGAAATAAGTTCTACAACTCCCAGCATTCCCCAGCATTCAGTAAGCAGAACGAATGGAAATGGCGAAGGATAACAGAAATGTTGCTAGATAGACAGCAAGTAGGCGTAGGTACATCTGAGCATGATCCATGTCATTGACACATTGGTCAATCTAGACATTATAATTCCTGCATCACAATCACCATATTGTAAGCCATTGCATCACTACCATTCCCAATCTAGTTAAAGTTGTATGATGCCCACAATTATTTAATACATTTATATCCCACCTTTCTTCCATCCTGGAACTCAAGGTGATGTTCATGGTGTTCCCAGGTGGTCTCCCATCCCACCACTGACCAAGACGAGGCCTGCTTAGCTTCAACAAGGTGGGATCATCATGTACTCTCAGGACATACTCAGTGGGCAATCCTCACAAATAAACATGATAGGATCAACCCCCTTTTAAAGCCATCCAAATTGCCGGCTATCATTACATCCTGTGGTAGCAAATTCCATAGTTTAACTATGCGCTGTGTGAAGAAGCACTTCCTTTGATCTGTCCTGAATCTCCCACCAATCAGCTTCAGGAGCTCCATCCTAGTTATTAAAAAGTTTTGTTCAGCAGATGAAAATCATTGCTGACCCCAAATCTTCTTTCAAGATAGTTATAAATTTTAATTGCAATCCAGTTCCACCCCCACCTCCACCCCACCCCCAAAAAAATCTTTACTAAGATTGCACTGGCACATTAAACTTCTGCACACCTCAGTTGACTTATATCTGACTGAGTTTCACTTTCCCACTTGGGGTTGTGTTTAATATAAAAGAACCAGCCTCCTGGTTGTAAGTGTCATCTCTACAAAGCCTAATTTTTCTTTGACAATGCAACATACATTAGCTTTATCTGAAAAACACCCAGAATATGCATCTGCTGTTAAATTTGGGCAACATGATATCCTTGTTCATTATTACACTGCTCCTGGGTCATATGCGTTCAGTGTATATTGCCGGTAAGAATGTGTTCTTCAGGTACTGTGCCCTATCTTCCAAATGCATAGAGAAATTACTTATTTAATGCCTGAGCAATTCTGTCATCCTGTATGACTTCATTTATTGTTTCATTTTGTTGAATGCTTTAAGTTCTTTTCTCTTCTCTTTCTCTCTTACTTTTAAAAACAAGGGTGTATTTAACAATCTCAGTATTTTCCTAAAGTGATAGGGGGACCTTTGAATCTCATCTATAAGTGTTCAGAGCCCAATTGCTATTTCTCACCTCTAAAATCTCCAATGCATCCATTTTCCTGCACACAAAGAGAAATTCATTATCCAATCTTTTGTTACTTAACCCATGATCACCTTAGGGCCAAACTAGATGTGATGGTTGGCATTGTGTATCATCTGATTGTCACTACACATATAGCTAGCATGTTGTGGGAGGGTGAACCAGTTTGGGACCATGGAGAAAGGCATGGATGGTGAACCTTTTTCAGCCTGGGGGCCAAATTCCAATTTGGGAAGGTCCCGGGGGTCACATTCTAGGAGTGGGTGGGGCTAAAGACACAGGGGGGTGAGCCAAAGACAGAGGGAGTGGGGTCAAAGTGCAGTGGGCGGGGCCAGGTGTAATTCATAGCAATTCTGACATTTTCCTACCCAAGCATAGAAATCAGCACCATTCTATGTACATCTACTCACAAATAAGCCCCAGTGCAAAAGCTTTCATGCCTGCAAAGCACAGCTCAAGGTATATAAGAACAGGGTATCTAAAATGTACACACAAAGGAGCTTGTGGACTAGGCAAGGTACCTCTGGAGGTTGCAATTGCCCCATAGGCCAGAGGTTCTGCATCCCTGGCATAGGGGGGAGGGGTTTAAAATGTTGTCCCCACTGAAATCCCAATTGGAATTGCACCCCCTCCATGCCTGCTACTCACAATGGTTTTGCAGATTAGCACCGGGCAAAACTAGGTTGATGAGTGTATATTTGTATTTTCAAAATGTTGGGATGTACAAATCAGCAAAACTTGAGCTTGCCGAAGTTCTCTGAATCCCATCTCGAAGCTTGTTCCAACTTCAGTCCATGTCAGAATTTGAGCTTTCATTTTTTATTATTTTTGCATGAAAAATTGTGCATTTCTTTGTGCATATTTTTCCAAATGTACACATCAGTTGTGTGCATCTTTAAAATATACACCTTCTTTCCCCATTGATTAAAGCATATTTGTGTGCATTTTTCAAAACTATGCATTTTTCCATGCACATTTTTCAAATGTACGCATCCTGTCAAATGCACTTTTGGGGGTGCGCAGATCACATTACAAAGCTCAGAAATGTACGGACTTTGCATCCAACTCTGTAATCAGGCTGGAAGCTGAGAACTGCGTAAATCTTGATCAAAATGGAACTGAAAAGCATTTCTCATCCATCCCTATCAAATTGTGAAGTGCCGATTAGCATCCAAACCTAGGCTACCAAGCCACTTCATATCTTGTAAGAGAAAAAGATGTCTGGATGTTCAAAAATTTAGCCAGTGAAAAAAATAAGTAGGCAGTAGATTCGAGAATATTTTCTTCATACAATACATTCTTAATTTAGGGACTTTGCTTCCCAAAGAGGTGGTGATGGTCCATGCCAGCTCCAGGTTTTTGAGGGGCCTTTGACAAGACTAGGGATGGCATGGGAGTCCAAGGAGGGGGTGGAGTCTGACGGACTCCCCCCGTCCAGCCTGCTGGACTGCACTCACTTGGCTGCAGGGGGCTTGATTCCCCACTCAGCGACTGGCAGGAAGTGCTGCGGGGCCATCCATCCCCTTGCCAAGCCACAATTGTGCACACGATCACAGCTCAGTTACTTCTGTATATTTAAAATGGCAGAAATCCTGGCTCAGATTAGTTTTGCAGACATAAAATTGAGTCTATGGCAGCCTTAAAGGGCCCTTTACGCTGCAATTCTGAGTCAATGCCCCATTAAGGCAGCCATGGACTCAACTTTATGCGTGCAAAACTAACCTGAGCCAAGATTTCTGCACACAATTGTGGCTTGGCAAGGGGATGGATGGCCCCGCAGTGCTTTGGGGGCAATTGTCGAGCTGTCCTGCAGGTCCTCCGATGCAGCTCACGCAGGTGGGCAGCAAGGACAGTTTGCTGACCGCCTGAAGGGAGTGGATGGAGGTGTGTCTGTCCATCCCTAGGCAAGACACCCTCAGTGGGCCCCCTCCCTCAGTGAGTCTCCCTTCTCACCATCATTGCTACCAGTTGCTTGCAACCAGTCTACTGCTCCTTCTCACCACCACTCTTGTCTGGGCCAGAGCAAGAGCCAGGTGAAAATGTGTGTTGCAAGGGTGAAAAGGAAGAGCAACTCCAGGGGGCTCTTTTCAGTGGGCCCCTGCTGGTGTCTGAGCCCTTGGCAGGTGCCCAACCATGCCTACCCTTGATGTCTGTCCTGGTGATGGTCACCAGCACAGAGTACTTGAAAGCAAGTAGACACATTAATGGGGATAGACATTAGCCATGATTGCTAAATGGGACCTCGAGGTTCATCCTTCTCAGAATACCAGATACTGGGGGAGGAACAGAGTGAGGGAGCTCTATCATCTTCACACTCTTCAGAAAGCATCTGATTAGCCAATATTGGAAACAGGATACTGGGCTAGATGGGCCTAGCCAGAACAGCCCTTCTTATGTTCATATAAATCAGGGATTGATTGATTGATTTCTATACTGCCTAATAGCCAAAGCTCTCTGGGTGGTTCACAAAAATCAAAACCACAAAGTGCAGCATAAAACAATATAAAATATGAAAGCTTAAACCACAATATAACCAGAATAAAACCTAGCAGCAATGCAGATATTTAAAATACAGATTTAAAACACCAGAGCTAAAAGATTAAGAAGCTAAAATGCTAAAACACTGGGAGAATAAAAAGGTCTTCACCTGGTGCTAGAAGGAGTACAATGGAGGTGCCAGATGAACCTCTCTAGGCAGCTCATTCCACAGCTGGGGTGCCACAGCAGAAAAGGCCCTCTTCCTGGTAGCCACCTGCCTCACTTCCTTTCACAGGGGCTCACAGAGAAAGACTGCTGAGGATGATCTTAGGCTTTCCAAAAGAAATCCAAAGTAGGGGTGTATGGATTACTCATCGGGTTCCAGGTGGGGCCATCTGCTGGGGGGGGGGCAATCCATCCCTCCCCCCCCGGAATCCCCCCTGGCTGGCTCCACTCTGCAGCGAGCCCGCGGAGCCACCGGCAGGGCCCGCCCACAGCCGAACTTCCGTCCGCTGACAGGCTGTGGCCACAAATGGCAGCTGCCATTTGTGTCCCTGCGTTAGCCGTGATAGGCTACGTATATATTTACATAGCCTATCACGGCAAAGAGCAGGGATGCAAATAGCGCCCGCTACACCATTTGCATCCCTGCTCTTTTTGTGATAGGCTACATAAATATATACGTAGCCTATCATGGCTAACGCAAGGACGCAAATGGCGTAGCGGCCACCATTTGTGTCCCTGCTCTTTGCCATGATAGGCTACGTAAATACTTACGTAGCCTATCACGGCTAAAGGCAAATGGCAGCCGCAGACCACGGCAGCCATTTGTGGGTACAGACCAGGGCAGCGGATGGACCAGATGGCCGACAACAGGTAGGCTGTGTCCCAGGGAAATTTCGCAGGGTGGTGGTGGGGTTTGCTCCATTCTGCCATGGACTCTGGAGGGTCAGATTCTAAAGAATCCAGCCTCACTGGAGTCTGTGGCGGAATTCTCTAACATCCCTAATCCAAAGGAGGATACATTTTGGATAAATTCTCATGGATTAGGTTTGTGGTTCTTGTGCTTACCTTACTTCTGAGGTGGCTGAGGGTTGTTCATGAGCGTCCTGTCTGTCATTCAGCAGTAATTGCTGTGGCAGCCTGTAGCCTCATCAGCTTCCCACACTTCAGTCAAAGCCATTGTGAGGAAGACATCATGAGGCAATTCCTCCCATGGGGCTTTTTCAGTTCAGAGAGTGTAGGTGGCCTGGGAGGCTGCACAGCAATGGAAAATGTAACAGAGAGAAAACACACACAGCACCCTTGGCCACCTCGCAGTGATTAGGTAAGCTCAAAAATACCAGCAAAAGAAATTCCAACTTCTTCCTCAAATTCTTCCTCAGAAAAGTGGAAGCCTCACCACAGGTGATGCTGTTGCCCCCTACAGAAGCAGTGCAATAAACCAAAAACCCTTTGGAAAAAAGAAAGAACCTGTGCTACAGCCCCTGCCAATAGTGAGCCCTGTCTGTGAAAAACTGTTGGGGTTTCACAACCTGCAGCACAAGCTGCCCGGAGCAGATACTTATGTAGGCTGGAGAATTTTGAGCGGCCATTTGTACACAGCTCTAATTTCAGCCTTTCAGAATGGGGGAAAACACACACACATACACACATCCCTGGGAAGCCACTAAAGGATTTCTGGTTGAGGGAAAGGGGCATGGCCATCTGGGGACCCCAGAAGGGCTGGACTGGAACTGGATTGGCCCGAGGTTCTGCACCTCTGCTATAAATACATGTGCAGCAGGAAGTGGGAAGGTTGCACAATCTCCTCCATTTCAGCCTTCAAAAGAATCCAGCCCAGACAGCACAAATCATAAGATTAAAAATAACAGAAGAACCTCAGGTGGCCACAGGATGACAAATTAAATGAGAGGACTTGTTACTGCCTGATTCATTGGCGCACTGTGACTTGATAAGTTCCAGACTCCTTTGGAATGCAGCAAACGAGAGCTATTCCAGGCATAATTGACAAATTAAGAGAAACCCATTCCCAGCCTGTTAGAAAATGACATTTGTGGCCATTTACAGGTGCCCAAACAGATTTTATTTTAATAAATGTTGTAGAGAGTGGACAGAGTTTCCTCCTCCTCTCTCAAACTCATCTCTGGATACAAATCATATCCAATTTAAGGACAATGCAGATTATTATTTTTTTGTGGTGGGGGAACATACTGGGACTCAGCCATCTCCGAAGCTGTGAAGCCTGTCAGCTTGTTCTAGAAATTTTAGATAGAAACGGATGAGAACTGGAAGGACTGGCCCTACCATTAGGCAGTGTGAGGCAGCTGCCTCAGGCAGCAGCCTCAGGCAGCAGTAGGGATGTACAAAATCCCTACCTGACTCCATGCCGGTCAATCCACAATGGGGGGGAGGCCCTCCGTCCCTCCCCCCAGAATCCTCCTCGGCCAGCTCCGTGGAGCCGCCAGCCGGGGCTGGCCGCAGCAGGGGTTCCAGCCACTGCTGGGCTGCTGCGGCCACAAATGGTGGCCGTCGTAGCGGCCGCCATTTGCGTCCTTGCAGTAAGCCACGATAGGCTACACAAGTATTTACATAGCCACGATAGGCTACGTAAGTATTTACGTAGCCTATCATGGTAAAAGGCAGCCACGCAAATGGCAGCCACTACACCATTTGTGTGGCTTCCTTTTGCCGTGATAGACTACGTAAATACTTACGTAGCCTATCGTGGCTACATAAATACTTACATAGCCTATTGTGGCTTACTGCAAGGACGCAAATGGATAAGCGGCCGCCATTTGCGCCCCTGCTCTTTGCTGTGATGGGCTACATAAGTATTTACGTAGCCTATCATGGATTACTGCTAGGACGCAAATGGAGGCCACTACGATGGCCACCATTTGCGGCCGCAGCAGCATGGCAGCAGCCAGGAGGAGACCAGCCGGAGCCACCATCACCGCCGCATCTGCCGCCACATCCACTGCCGCTGCCGCCGGAGCCACTGGAGCCGCAGGAGCCACCACCAGGTACGTTCTGTCCCGGGGGGATTCCGCAGGGTGGTGGGGTGGGGGAGGCCATTCCGCCACGGATTCTGGGGGACTCACAGACTCACTGGAGTCCGTGGCCGAATTCTCTGACATCCCTAGGCAGCAGTGTGTGTGCCGCATGGCTGGCCCTGCACCGCCTAAGCTAGCCTGCCACCCTCATGTGCAGTAAAGGACACTGCCCTATCGCCGGACACTGCCCTTACTTGTTGAAGTAAGAGTCAGCTGCCAATCTGGTTGGCTTTTGTACATGGAATGGAGGGAAGGTACCACCCTGTTCTTTGCCTCAGGTTGCACTGGGTGAGGGCAATCAGCGAAAATGGGACGCCCTTCCCTTGTGCAACTGGAAGTACCTTCTGCTAGCACAACGCCACCACTGGATACAAACCTGTGCCCATAGTCTCAAACATTTAGCTCTGTCCATATGACTACTGCAGGAATTGTGGCGTTACGGTCGTATTACTGCTTTGTAAGCTTAAGATTAGCATGCTTCCTACCGTCCTTCATGTCGAAGGATTAGGTCTATATGAAATTGTATTGATTTTTTTTTTTTTTAACCTGTGAGCAATTTCTTCCCAAGTTGATTTGGTGCTGTTGTACATCCACAAAGACCTGTGTCAGGGAGAGAGCGATTTTTCAGAAGAATGTGTCAAAGTACTGCTTGATGCCTGTCTGCATAGCACAGCGTCTGCTGTTGCTACAGCTCCATTGCTTCAGAGAGGAAAATGGGGACATGCTTGTGTACTCATGAAAAGCAGGTTGTGTCCCAACCGGTGCCTTAGGGGGCACATCTAGATGTTCCTTTTACTCGGGGGCCAGTGCGAGTGGAGGTCCTTTTGATTAGATGACACAGTCACCACCTCGCAGTTGTCCATGGTTTCCGCCTGGAAAATGCGGATTTCCAAGGTGTGGTTTTCCTCCAAATTTTTCAGCTGCTGAGGTTTCATCGCAATGGGATGTGCCTTCTAAGCATCCTTCGGGGTGACGGCACAGTTTGCGGTGGGCGTGGAGTGGGCACTGAGTGACAGTGTGACGCCTTTGTCCTCCTCCCCTCTCTTCCCATCCTGCCTGCAGTTGCGATGGGAGAGGAGAAGTGGCGCTTCATGCCGCTGAGAGCAACTGCTCCCCTCTCTACTGGGGCTCGGCAGAGAGGGACACAGCTGCGATGGGAGAGGGAACCGGAGCTTCGTGCCATCACCACCACAAGCAACTGCAACCCCCTCTGCTGGGCGCCATTGCTCGCGGTGGCGGTGACAGCACTCTCCAGGCTCCTGCGCCACAGCAAAACTGCACAGTAAACTAGCCCCTGTATAACTACGTCATTGAGCATCCACAGCACAGGAGCTGCACAGCTCCAAAGATGCAATAGACCCTGTTGGCGCCATGTAGATGGGGCCAGGCTCAAATGGCATCTGATGCTTGGTCAAGCATAACTTTCCCCTAACTTCCCAACAGTACAAGCTGTTTGACAGTGGAACAGAGTCCCTCAGGAGGTGATGGGTTCTCTTTGGCTGGAAGTATTTAAGGACAGGCTGGATGGCTACACCACATCGAGAGCCAGCGTGGTGTAGTGGTTAGAGTGTTGGACTGGGAGCTGGGAGATCCAGGTACTAGTCCCCACTCGGCCATGGAACTCACTGGGTGACTTTGGGCCAGTCACAGACTCTCAGCCCAACCTACCTCACAGGGTTGTTGTTGTGAGGATAAAATGGAGAGGAGGAGGATAATGTAAGCCGCCTTGGGTTCCTTGCAAGAGAAAAAAGGTGGGATATAAATGCATTAAACGTATAAATAATCACGGATGCTGTAACTGCACCCTGCATTGAAGATTCTGCATCGAGTAGGAGGCTGGACTGGATGATCTCCAAGGTGCCTTCCAACTCTATGACTGATTGATTTGACTGATTATGAAAAGTAGCTCTGGAAGCCTGTGATCTTGAGTGAAACACAGATGGAAAAGGCATTAGGCTCAAATGGCATGTGACATTCAGGCAGGTTTAACTCTGCCCCCACTTTTTTTATAAAATAAAATCCTGCTTTTCTACGCATAGAGGAAAAGATACAGGTCATTTCCTCCATGTGTGGGAAAACAGCTTGGAAGGAAGGGATTTTGGGCAGACAAATGGCAGGAAGCAAACAACTAAAGTAGTGGGAGGCTGTGCTCCTAAGTGGAACTCTGACAGGAAAAGGGATTGCTTAACCCTTCCCTTCCCATCATTGGCCAGTCAAAATTTCTTTCCTCCCCCAGCAAGCTGTTTTCTCATCCATAGAAGGAAAGATCTGTGTCTTTTCCCCCAGCTGGTAGCAAACCACCTTCGGGGTGTATTTTTGAGTGGAAGGGGAAAGTTTCATGAGAGTAAGCATCACATCAGTTTGAGCATTATGCACTAGAAACAATTTGTATTACATACACAGGCACATGTCCTCTCACTCACCAAAGATTTAACTTCTAGGCTGCCTTTACACTAAAGAAAACCACCACAGTCCTCCTATTGTGGAGCGTTTTCGCATTTACAGTGGCTCCCAGACAGCAACCACATGCTTGTTGAGAGGGGAAGCATTTAATTTTCAAGTTTCCATAGAACTCAATGAAACAGCGCCACCTAGTGGCTGATTTAATCATGTTACATTCCAAGTTTAAAAAATGGTTCATTAGTTCCGTATCTATTTGAGACGGCATAACCAAGAAATACCTCTGGATGAGCCCTGGAGGATAACAACGTCATAAAAGGGACCGACAAACTTCCATGAGTGAGCCATCTCAGTCGCACACACAGCTCCATATGAAGAAGCCCCTAGTGTTGTGTGTGTGTGTGGGGGGGGTGAAATCCCAACAGGTTCAGCAAATTGGGCTGGATCCAAAAGTGCCCCTCCATGAACTGAATGGCTCTAGCCTAGAATAGGGATGTATGAAAGTCACTTACCTTTTCTCAGGGGTGATTCGCGGTGGGGGGGAGGCGCTCCGCACCTCCCACCAAAATCCTAACCCAGCCGGCTCCACTCCACGACAACTCTGCAGAGCCGCCAGCCAGGTGCATTCGCAGGCATGTGGAGCCTGTGGACGCAAATATTTACATAGCCTATCACGGCAAAAAAACAGGAATGCATATGGCAGCAGCTATGGTGGCCACCATTTGCGGTCCCTTTTTTTTGCCATGATAGGCTACGTAAATATTTGCATAGCCTATCACGGCCTCTGCAGGGACGCAAATGGCATCCCTGTGTTAGCCAGGATAGGCTACGTATTTACGTAGCCTATCACAGACTAAATGGGGAAGCGAATGGCAGCCGCAGATGCGGCCACCATTCGCAAAGCAGCACTAACGGCACCAGCTAAGTGCTCCATTTTACGCGCCTTTCGCAGGGTGGTGGGGCAGGGGGCTTTGTTCTGCCACGGATTTCGGGGGGCTGAATGCACTGGCATTCGGCCTCACTGAGGTCCGTGGTAGAATTCTCTGACATCCCTAGCCTAGAATCAACTTGAGACATGGAGCTGACCTTTTCTAATTCCAGCCTAAAAGGAAAATCCAGTGGTCCCAGGGGTTATAGGGTAGATCAGAAATCCACCTTTGACAGACCTCCAATGTTGGAGGAAGAAATCCAATCTCAGATCCGTGCTTCCTGTTACCACAGAAAAATCCATGTCCTTCACCCCTCCAATCTTGGAGCACCAGTGTCGGGGGGGGGGGACAGGGAGGATCATGGGTGTGGCTTGGGTGGAGAGGGGGAGGTCTGTGGGTGGAGTGGGAGAGGAGAGGATGGTGTGGTGTGGGTGGGGTGGAGAAGGATCCAAAGACCTCACAGCCTCCAACCATGCCCGAATATGAGGAAACATTTAGACCAGAGCTGGTCTAAATGATTTCCCTCATTGTGAGCTTTCTTCTGCAGCTGGGAGGGAGGAGTGGGGAAGATCTATGATCAGGTCTCTTCCTCCACACTCATAGTTCTGTCTATAGGTGCAGAGGAGGAGATCTGCAGTTTTCTATGGTATCCCAGACTGTCTAGGGGCCCTAGGACTGCTCTGGATAAAACAAACATGAAGATAACACTTATAATCCTCCCTATGAATCTTCTAATACAATAATCTATTGCACACCCCTTCAGTTCTTTTTGAGCCTACCAAACCCAACCTTCCCCTGTATATATTTCTGCATTCATGCATATTCTGAAAAACACCCCTGATTCTTATGTACAGTAATCCCTGTTATTTTTTTTTATCATCTCAATAACGTGAACCCAGCAGGTTTTAGCCACTGAACAGAACCATGATATGTGTTGCAAACACACACGCACATGCGCACATAACAATCTTCTCTTATTTTCTGTGTGTTACATTACAGAGATCACTGTGACAATAAGTGGCCCATCTTGGAACTTCATAACAACATCAGAACATAAGAAGTAGTAGAAGAGCCATTTCAGAGTCCTGTCTATAAAATCCTAGAGAGCTTCTAAAAGAACATAAGAAGAGCCATGCTGGATCAGACCAAGGGTCCATCCAGTCCAGCATTCCGTTCACACAGTGGCCAACCAGCTGTCGACCAGGAAACCACAAGCAGGACACACGTCCAACAGCACCCTCCCACCCATGTTCCCCAGCAACTTCTATACATAGGCATACTGCCTCTGGTACTGGAGGTGGCACATAGCCATCAAGACTAGTAGCCATTGATAGCCTTTCCCTCTAGGAAATTGTCCAACCCACTTTTAAAGCCATCCAAATCAATGGTCATCACTACATCCTGTGGTAGTGAGTTCCATAGTTTAACTATGCACTGTGTGAAGAAGTCCTTCCTTTTATCTGTCCTGAATCTCCCACCAATCAGCTTCATAGGATGATCCCAGGTTTTAGTATTTTTAGGGAGAAAAATGTCTCCCTCTCCACATTCTCCACACCATGCATAATTTTTGTAGACCTCTATCCTGTCTCCCCTTACCCTCCTCTTTTCCAAGCTAAACAATCCCAGCTGTTGTAACCTTCTCCCACAGGGGAGGTGCTCCAGCCCCTTGATCATTCTAGTTGCCCTTTTCTGAGCTTTTCCCAGCTCTACAATATATTTTTTTAGGTGTGGTGACCAGAACTGGACACAATATTCCAAATGTGGTCGCACCATTGATTTATATAGGGGCAGTATGATGTTGCCAATTTTATTCTCAATTCCTTTTGTAATTATGCCTAACATGGAGTTTGCCTATTTTACAGTGGCTGCACACCTTTCATCTGAAGAAAGGGAGTTTTTCTACACGTAGTGCATAGTTAAACTATGGAATTCACTGTAGCGAATGGCCACCAATGTAAACACCTTTAAAGGGGGATAGACAAATGCCTGGAGGATAAGGCTATCAGTGGCTACTAGTCATGATGGCTATATGCTGCCACCAGTATCAGAGGCAGTATGCCTCTGTATGCTAATTGCTGGGGGAAATGAGCAGGAGGGTGCTATAATTGTCCTCATATCCTGCTGGTGGACTTCCCGGAAGTCTCTAGCTGGCCAGGGTGGGAATAGAATGCTGGACTAGAT
This sequence comes from Heloderma suspectum, assembly GCF_057233095.1. NCBI lineage: Eukaryota > Metazoa > Chordata > Lepidosauria > Squamata > Helodermatidae > Heloderma > Heloderma suspectum. The sequence continues at coordinate 180,987,541 of NC_139461.1, forward strand.
AGGCCTCTGGCACGTACTAGCACTGCACTTCTTACATTATTATGTTAATATGTTAGTATGTAAATATAGAACGTCAATCTAAAACCTCTTATTTAGTTATAGATGTGCTAATTATACTATTCCTGCTGTCCTATTAGCTTCAGCTTGAGGAGCAATCAGAAAGAGCAATCCAGCATTACCTGTGACGAACAGTGGAACGAAACATGCCAGTAAAGTGAGTTCTCTCTCTCTCTCTCTCTCTCTCTCTCTCTCTCTCTCAATCTCAATCTCAATCTCTCTCTAATCAGAGAGAACACATATGAAATGCAATTGTTGTCTAGTAATCAGCTTGGGCAATTTGAAATCCCTTCTTCACTTTGATGGGTCATCGTTACCCCCAAAGACGTATTTCAAAAGTAGAAACTCTTCTCCCTAACCTCTGCCACTTCAAACTCCACTTATTCTCTTACAATCAAGGGGGTGATTGTTCTCTGGCATTTCAACAACACATCCTCTCCTGTTGTATATCTTTAATCGTCTGCTCATTTTACTAAAAGGGCATTGGGGTCAACTGGGCCTCATTAAAGTGGAAGAGGAGAAAATGAACCTCTGCATGGCCACAGTAGTGGTAGTCTTAATGGTGCAAACTCTTATTTAACAGCACAATCGCTACTTTTTGTTAATAGCAGCAGTTAAGATTGTATGTGTGCAATCAGACACACACACATACACAGTACTATAGTGGATGGGGAACACAGGAAGTGCAGTTCCAAGCTATTTTCTGAGCTGGAGCAATGTTATTATCAGGAGAGCCAGGCTTATACTTCTCTATGCTCCCAGTGATCTTGATACAGGATCCTGGGAGGACAGCAAAGTTAAAGCACCACCACCCCTATTGATACTGATACAGTTTTGCTGTTTCCTAGCTGTTCATAGCAGGGAAGAAACAGCTTTCTCTGCATCTGAATCAGTAGCAGGAGGGAAAGACTTTAACCTCTCCCTCCTCCCAGCAATCCTGATGTAGATCAACATTTCCTCACTGCAAATAGCAGCGGGGAAACATTGATTCATATCAGGATCACTGGAGTGGTAGAGAGGCTTCAGCCTCTCCAACAATCTTACAGTGATCCTGATACGGATTGCTGATTCCTCCAGCTGGTGGCTGATCAGCTGGGTGGTGGAACAAAGTGGGAAAGGCACCCCACAGCTCTGTGGGCCACAGAGTGGTGAAGTGCCACATATGGCCTGTGGGCTGCTGGTCGCCCATATGTATTGTAGATGCTCTGTTGCAATTCCAGATGAAAAATAAAATGGAAAATAATAGAGAGCACTAAGGGTTTTTCTACATGAAGCATTTATTGTGTGCTCATCATTCCCTGCTCACAGTTGGTTACAGGTTCTTTAGATGATGTTGTGACCCTCGTACTTTCAGTGAGTTTTTTTACAGCAGGGAAAATGCAGCATTTAATTGTGAAAGTGAAAGTTCGTTCAATTTTGTGCATTTATGCTAGTCTGCTATACCACAGTGCCACCTAGAGCTTATGTAGCAGAAAAGCAGGAAGGAAATGCTCCTCAGCGCACAGATCTCAGTTCTGGGATGAAATGGAAAGTAAACACAGTGCGTTAACAGCCAATTAACAGCCTCGTGTAGAAAATCATCAAGAAGCATCTCTCTGGAAGCATCTTCAACCTTGCCCTTCTGACTGTTGGAAGCTGCCATGAGGAGAGGCATCAGTTGCCACAGGGTGGTGTGGGGGGATATTACGCCCATGGCAAGCATAATGAATGCTCAAGTCTCAGGTCATACCAATGCTGAGTAGACAGGTACAACTCCAGAGTCCTGGAAACTGTGCATCTATTAACACATCCTTCCCCACATCTGGAGGTAAGGTTGTGTACTACGCAACTAGAAATGCATTGGCTTTTTGTACTTTCACATTGTTTTCAGCAGGATCGTTCTGCTAATAGCATATAATGAAATGCATGATGAACTAAGCAATATCTTGGTTAAAGTGAAATCATAGACACATTGTAATCCCACAATTGGTTCCAATACCTTCTAAAACTCAGTAGATTTCTTTATTTCCAAACACCAAATGTCAGCGCTGGTAATCTTTTCCTTCTTATTCTTCCATCCAACTTTCCTCTCCATAAAAAGCAACTAGGAACACCCAAAGTTTCCATCAGCTTTATCTTAAATTGCTTTTTGAAAGGACATGTGCTCTCACATAGCTTTTAAAGCACTCCACTCCGTACCAAAACATCAATTAAGTTCTGCTTTATGATCACTACAGTGGCCCATTAATTATGCAGCCAGGATAGTCACTTCAGCCCTAACTTTTATTGGGCTTGTCTGCATCATACGTTTTGGCACATTATTTCAGTGCAAGTAAAACATCAACTCATGTTGAACACTCAATCCCCTCCAGTCACATCAGTTCACTCCACTTGAAGCAACACTTCACTAGGCATGAAAAGGGGCCTGGATGTTTTCATCTACTCTGTAGCCCACCCATAAACTTTGCCTTCCCACCACCATTTTGCCAGAGGAGAGGCAAGGCCGGCCCAACCATTAGACAGAGTGAGGCAGCTGATTTGGAGTGTCATGAAAGGGCAGCAAACGTTTAGCTACTTAATTTATTATCATTGTATTTTTACTGCACAGAAAGGGAAGAGGCACTTGTGTGTGTTTTTGCCTCAGGTACAAAAGTAATTCAACTGGGCTAAAGCACTATGCACTTTGATTCCAAGGCAGGGCACTGTTTACTGGTCCCCACCAGGCAGCAAAATAGCTTGGGCTGGCCCTGAGTGGAGGTGGTAGAGATTGTCCAATTCATGCCAGGAACTTTGCAGGGCATAGGAAACGCTTGGATGCCCCCACAAGTGTGTGTTGAATTCAGGGTATCTGGGGATCATGGGAGCTGTAGTACAAATGGTGCCTGGGCCCCGGCCATCCTAGATGTACAACCCATGCATGCTTAGGGTCTCTGTGTATCATGTGACCCAGTACTAAGATGCATGCCCATCCCTACCAGAGACACCTGCATATATCAATGCTATCTTTCTATAGGTGTATGCAATATACTTGTTGGCTCCAGGTTTTTGAGAGCCCTTGGGCAAGGCACCGTTAATGGGGCCCCTCCCTTAGTGACTCTACCTTCTCACTGACATTGTCACCAGCTGCTATTGCTCCTCATTCTCTTTCTCGTCATTGCTATCACTTGCTTGTAGGGACGGCCATGGGGAAATCCAGACCTTTGGGGGCTTGCCAGATTTCCCCAGAGGCCCCAGCTTGGCTCGCATTTGCGAGCTGAGCCACAGGCTTTTTCCACAAAATTTGGGAATGTTCTTGGATTTTTAAAAAAAATCACCATTTACACAAATTGCAACTGCAAATTGCATGATTGATGCAAATTCTGCCCATAAATGGCTTAATTTGCACAAATTACAGCCACAATACACTTAATTTTTCCCAAACTGTGGGTGCACTTTGTGCAACTGAAGCACATTATGGCTGCAGTTTGCACAAAGAAAGCAAATTACAGCCATAATGTGTGTAAATGGCAATTTAAAAAAACAAATAAACCCCCAAAATACGCAAGCCAACCTGACTCGCTACAGATTGCGTCATACCAGTTTGCAGGTAAGCGAGACAGAGTCTGTGGGGCTGAGCTGCTGAAAGCTCAGTGAACTTCACCCCCCAGAAGGATTCCTCCAACATCCCTGCTTGCTTACTTGACAGGCAGAGAGCCAGTGACAAAGTAGGCAATGGCATGTACTGCTCCTCCTTCTCACCAGGCAGTGGCATCTCTTGTCAGTCAGCCCCTGCTGGGGTGTAGGCCCTCGGCAGGTGCCTGTCCATACCTACCCTTGATCCTGGCCCATTATACACCTCTAGGCTTGGTTTCTGTAATGTGCTGTACTTTGGGCTGCCTGTATATTTAGTATGGAAACTTCAACTGGTACAAAAGATGGCAGCCAGGTTGGTCTCTGGGACATCCTGTGGAGACCATATTTGTTCTTGTTCTTCAGTCGTTCACTCATGTCCAACTCTTCGTGACCCCATGGACCATAGCACGCCAGGCCTTCCTGTCCTGCGCTCTCTCCCGGAGTGTGCTCAAGTCCATATCCATTGCATCAGTGATGCTCTCTAGCCATCTCATCCTCTGACATCCCCTTCTCCTTTTGCCTTCAATCTTTCCCAGCATCAGGGTCTTTTCCAGTGACTTTTCTCATCGCATTAGGTGGCCAAAATATTTGAACTTCAACTTCAGGATCTGTCGTTCCAATGAGCAGTCAGGGTTGATTTCCTTTAGGATGGACTGATTTGACCTCCTTGCAGTCCAGGGGACTCGTAAGAGTCTTCTCCAGCACCACAGTTCAAAAGCATCGATTCTTCGGCGCTCAGTCTTCCTTATAGTCCAGCTCTCAAAGCCATATGTTGCTACTGGGGAAACCATAGCTTTGATTAGACGGACCTTTGTCGGCAAGGTGATGTCTCTGCTTCTTACTATGCTGTCTAGGTTTGGCATAGCTTTCCTCCCAAGGAGCAAGCATCTTTTAATTTCATGGCTACAGTCAGCATCTGCAGTGATCTTGGAGCCCAAGAAAATAAAATCTGTCACTGTTTCCATTTCTTCCCCTTCTATATGCCAGGAAGTGATGGGGCCAGATGCCATGATTTTAGTTTTTTTAATGTTGAGTTTCAAACCAGCTTTTGCACTCTCCACTTTCACCCTCAACAAGAGGCTCTTTAGATCCTCTTCACTTTCTGCTAGGAGTGCACGAAAGCCACTTACCTGGTCTCGCAGCTTGCTTCGCGGTGGGGGGGAGGCGCTTCGCTGCTCCCCCCAAAGTTCAGGCTGGGGGGGGAGGCTTCCCGCCTCACCCGGCCGAAATTCAGGCCAGGGGGGAGGCTTCCTGCCTCGCCCAGCCAAAATTCAGGCTGGGGAGGAGGCGCCTCCCCCGGCCGGGAAATAAAAAGTTTAAAAAAAAAACGCCCCCGTGATACGTGACGATTAACGTAGCCTATCACGGCTAGATTTGCAAAGTCAGCCGTGATAGGCTACGTTAATCGTCACGTATCCTATCACGGGGGCGTGTTGTTGTTTTTTACTTTTATTGGAATGCCGGCGGCGGCAGCCGGTTGAAAGACCGGCTGCCGCCTCTGCCCCTGTTGAAGACCTGACGAACCAACCGCCGCCAGGACCCGCCACCGGGAAGGACATTCGGGAAAGGTAAGTCCCGTCCCGGGGGGGTGCGGGGGGCAGGGGGGGTGCGGAGAATTTCTCCCCGAAACTACTTCGGGGGGCTGAACACGTTGGCACTTGGCCCCCCAAAGTTTCGGGGAGAAATTCTCCCCCATCCCTACTTTCTGCCACTAGGGTAGTATCGTCTGCGTATCTGAGGTTGTTGATAATTCTCCCGGCAATCTTAATTCCGACCTGTGATTCATCCCGGCGTTTCTCATTATGTATTCTGCATATAAATTAAATAAGCAGGGTGACAACATGCAGCCTTGTCGTACTCCTTTCCCAATTTTGAACCAATCGGTTGTTCCATGTCTGGTTCTTACTGTTGCTTCTTGACCCTCGTACAGGTTTCTCAGGAGACAAGTAAGGTGGTCTGGTGCTCCCATCTCTTTCAGAATTTGCCACAGTTTGTTGTGATTCACACAAAGGCTTTAGCATAGTCAATGAAGCAGAAATAGATGCTTTTCTTTAATTCTCTTGCTTTCTCCATGATCCAGCGAATGTTGGCGATTTGATCTCTAGTTCCTCTGCCTCTTCGAAACCCAGCTTGTACTTCTGGTAGTTCTCGGTTCACATACTGCTGAAGCCTAGCTTGTAGGATTTTGAGCATAACCTTGCTGGCATGTGAAATGAGCACAATTGTACGGTAGTTTGAACATTCTTTGGCATTGCCCTTCTTTGGAATTGGAATGTAAACTGACCTTTTCCAGTCTTGTGGCCACTGTTGAGTGTTCCAAATTTGTTGGCATATTGAGTGCAGCACTTTAACAGCATCATCTTTTAGGGTCTTAAATAGCTCAGCTGGAATACTGTCCTCTCTGCCAGCTTTGTTGTTAGTAATGCTTCCTAAGGCCCACTTGACTTCACTCTCTAGGATGTCCGGCTCAAGTTCAGTGACCGCACTATCATGGCTATCAGGGACATTCAGATCTTTCCTGTATAGTTCTTCTGTGTATTCTTTCCACCTCTTCTTAATCTCATCTGCTTCCGTTAGGTCCCTGCCTTCTTTGTCCTTTATCATGCCAGTCTTTGCACAAAACGTTCCCTTGATATCTCTGATTTTCTTGAAGAGATCTCTAGTCTTTCCCATTCTATTGTTTTCCTCGATTTTTTTGCATTGTTCATTTAAGAAGGCCTTCTTGTCTCTCCTTGCTGTTCTCTGGAACTCTGCATTCAGTTGGATATATCTTCCCCTTTCTCCCTTGCTTTTTGCTTCCCTTCTTTCCTCAGCGACTTGTAAAGCCTCATCAGACAGCCACTTGGCTTTCTTGCATTTCTTTTTCTTTGGGATGGATTGAGTTGCTGCCTGCTGAACAGTGTTACGGACCTCCGTCCATAGTTCCTCAGGCACTCTGTCTATCAGGTCTAATCCCTGAAATCTATTCCTCACCTCCACTGTATATTCATAAGGAATATGATTTAGGTCATACCTGAATGGTTTAGTGGTTTTCCCTGAGTTCTTCAATTTAAGCCGAAATTTTGCATAAGAAGCTCATGATTTGAGCCACAGTCAGCTCCAGATCTTGTTTTTATTGACTGTATAGAGCTTCTCCATCTTTGGCTGCAAAGTACATAATCAATCTGATTTCAATATTGACCATCTGGTGATGTCCATGAGATTAAGAAGAGGTGGAAAGAATACACAGAAGAACTATACAGGAAAGATCTTATCGTCCCTGATAGCCATGATAGTGTGGTCACTGAACTTGAGGCTCTTGTGCTGTTGGAAAAGAGTGTCTGCTATGATCAGCGTGTTCTCTTGGTAAAACTCTATTAGCCTTTGTCCTGCTTCATTTTGTACACCAAGGCCATGCTTGCCTGTTATCCCGGTGATTTCTTGACTTCCTACTTTAGCATTCCAATCCCCTATGATGAAAAGGACATCTTGTTTTGGTGTTAGTTCTAGAAGCTGTTGTAGGTCTTCATGGAACCGATCAACCTCAGCTTCTTCAGCATCAGTGGTTGGGGCATAGACTTGAATTACTGTGATGTTGAATGGTTTGCCTTGGATTCGTACTGAGATCATTCTGACATTTTTGAGATTGTACCCCAGTACTGCTATTCCCACCCTTTTGTTGACTATGAGTGCTACTCCATTTCTTCTAAGGGCTTCTTGCCCACAGTAGTAGATATAACGATCACCTGAATTAAGTTCGCCCATGCTTGTCCATTTTAGTTTGCTGATTCCCAAGATGTCCATGTTCAATCTTGCCATCTCATGTTTGACCACCTCCAGCTTACTTTGATTCATTGATCTTACATTCCAGGTTCCTAAACAATATTGTTCTTTATAGCATCGGACTTTCTTTTCATCACCAGACACATCCACAGCTGAGCGTCCTTTCGGCTTTGACCCAGCCGCTTCACTCTTTCTGGCGCTACTTGGAAATTCTCTCTGCTCTTCCCCAGTAGTATATTGGACACCTTCCGACCCAAGAGGCTCATCTTCCGGCGTCATATCTTTTAGCCTTGTGTTACGTTCCATGGGGTTTTCTTGGCAAGAATACTGGAGTGGGTTGCCATTTCCTTCTCCAGTGGACCACATTTTCAGAACTCTCCACCATGACCTGTCCGTCTTGGGTGGCCCTGCACGGCATAGCTTATGGCTTCACTGAGTTATGCAAGCCCCTTTGCCACAACAAGGCAGTGATCCATGAAGGAGGGAGACCATATTACACCGGTTTTAAAATCTTTACACTGGCTGCCAATTGGTTTCCGAGCAAAATATAAAGTGCTGGTTCCTCCCTTTAAAGCCTTACATGGTCTAGGCCCAAGGTACCTTAGGAAGTGCCTCCTCCCCGATGTCCCAGTCCGCCACGTAAGGCCCTCTGACGGCTCTCTGCTGCGGCTGCCTAATGTGAGCCTGGCAGCCACACACAAGAGGACCTTTTCCTTTGCCGCCCCTCGGTTGTGGAGTGCCCTGCCATTAAAATGTGCCTGCTGACCTTTTTGAAGGTTTTTAAGCAGGCATTAAAGACTCTATTATTCCAGCAGGCCATCCCTTTTTAGAACTCAATTTCCTTGTACTCTGTTTTAAAGCTGTGTTGTTTTACTGTTGGATTTTTTTTTTTTTAAGTATTTAGCTCAAAGTTGTTTTTAGATATATGTTGTCTCTATATATTTTCTATATGCTTTTATATAAATATTTTTTAAACTTTGTATACTGTATTTACATGTTTTAACTTCTGTGAACCACCCAGAGAGCTTCATGGGGTGGTATAGAAATGTAATGGAGCAGGAGGAAGAGTAAGATCTCTCCTTCAAGACCAACCAAAGCCAAATTCTAGATGCAGACACCTCTGAAAGCAGAGTGCAATCAGCTCAGCCTGCCCCCATCCTCTAGTTTTGTCACTAAAGGAAAATATAGGTGTTGGAGGATGGAAATGAGTCTCCTATCAGATCCCCAGCCAGGCAGGGGTTTATTCCTTCCTGCCTGCCCTCATTGAATGAGACTCTCTGATGAGTGAAAAGACAAATCATGCCAGCTGTCCACTCTAAAATGACATTCTACATCACCTTTGCATTGCTTAGGTGAGGGGTAGGCAACCTGATGCCCTCTGGATGTTCTGGACTACAACTCCCATAAGTCTAACCCATAAGTCTAATGCTCAGGGATTCTGGGAATGCCCTCCAAAACATCTGGAGGGCATCAGGTTGCCAACTCCAGACCTATGCCATACCACTGGTACTGGAACCACCACCACTCCCACATTGCACCACGCGCATACTAGTGCTGTTGGCCATGGCATGGCAATGGAAGGCCTCCAGCACTTGATCCCAGCCCATGCAATAGTTATTCTGTTGGCAGTGTGCACACTGGCTCACTCTTTCTCTGGTGTCCACTAGCAAGGAGGTGCATCACGTGCTGGACAAGAGTTGGACTTACTTTCCGAATATTGTACATGTGAGAGGCTGCATTCCAGAGGTTTTGGAACACCTAGACGAGGTTGGAGTGTTTGGCAGTGCAGAGACTTCTCTCATCCATTGCTTGGATTTCTTTTCAGGGCTATCAAAGTTTGGGTTTGGGGGTGTGATTTGTGAGTGGGAATCCAGTCTTCCTCATTCCCTTCCTACCCACCAACCTATTTATGTCCACCCTAACTTCCATCTTCTGTTCTCTTCCCTGAACATTCCCTTGGTATCAAAGCCCCACCCTACTGAAACATCCCTGGAATTCCAAGTTTTTTCTGCCAACACAGAAAGGGCTCTGAAGCTCTGTTAAGGAAGGCTGCTGCATCCCTCCCTTACTGCAGCTGTAAAGAGCAGCAATATACTAGGAATATAATAGCACTGAATTAAGTAGAATAGAGCTGAAAGTTCATATCCTAGCAGGTTTGGTACTGTGCTTAATGTACTAAATAAGATGCAGTGAAATTCCAAGCCTTCCTGCAAGCTACAACCTCTGACCTGGAGCCCCAGCTCCAGAATATCAGACACATGTTGGCTGGTCGTGGCTATGTTAGTGCTGAGGGAAAGGCAATCTACCATGTTCAAATGTACTCTCTGCTTTACTACTAAGAACAAGTTCAGAGGTGAAATCTTTATCTGTAATGCATTAGCTTCCTCCAAAGAAGGAAAATTAATTAACACCTTGATTTATACAGGACAGTGTGCACTCCCTCTTTTTTATGGCACGATCAGAAAACTAAAGGACCACTTTCAGGGTGTGGAGGATGACGGCCTGGAAACCAGCTCCCTCTCAGATTACTTCTGGCAAGGCTCATGGCCAGAACTGCCACCCCCTTCATGCCCCCCTTGCCATCCCCAGATCTGCCATCCCCTTCGTGGTCCCCTTGCCATCCCCAGATCTGCCATCCCCTTTGTGGTCCCCTTGCCATCCCCAGAACTGCCACCCCCTTCATGCCCCCCTTGCCATCCCCAGATCTGCCATCCCCTTTGTGGTCCCCTTGCCATCCCCAGATCTGCCATCCCCTTCATGGCTCCCTTGCCATCCCTAGGTCTGCCATCCCCTTCGTGGTCCCCTTCATGGTCCCCTTGCTTCTTGACAGGCAACTAAGGGTGGAGCAGATTTGATCCAGGACTTGCCAGTTGCTGAAGCAGTAGTTGGCATCATTGGGTCCCTGCCAAGGCCTGTACCATGTTGGAGGGCCCACTGCCAGTTGTTGGAGCCTCCTAGCCCAGTTGCTCCTCCTCTTTGCAATTGTGGCCTCTTCACCTGCCCTCTTCAAGCAAGAGAACAGTGAGAGGAGCAAGGAGAAGCAGCAATAACATTTGTACACCTTGTCTCCTCCCTCTAGGAAGTGGCGTGGATTTGGGTACAGAGGGAGAAGCAAGCAAATAAGTAGCAACAACAGTGGTAAGGAGCAGGTGGATGCACTCAGGAAGGAAGTTCAATGAGAGCATTTTTCCCATGGGCTCCTCAAAACCTGGAACCAGCACTGTCCCTATGGTACCGTACACCAAGATTATTTTCATGTAAGAAGAAGGTCATATGTGAAGCCCCCTTTAGTATGCAGATCTTCAGAATATGGTCTTCTCTGGGTTTCTTTGCCAAGGGACAGCTTGTTGCTTAGGAACTAGGCAAAGGGCCTTCTCTGTGGTGGCACTAGGCATGTACGGACCCCACCTACCTGAGTCCGCTGGGGGGTCCACGGGGGGGAGGCGATCCAGGCTTCCCCCCGGAATCCTCCCCGGCTGGCTCCACTCCGCAGTGAGTCTGTGGAGCCACCAGCTGGGGCCGGCCGCTGCCGGACTTCCAGCCGCGGCTGGTCTACGGACGCAAATGGTGTCCAGCATAGCAGACGCCATTTGCGTGCCTCCCTTTGGCCGTGATAGGCTACATAAAGATTTACATAGCATATCATGGCAAAAAGACAGGCATGCAAATAGCATAGCGGATGCCATTTGCATGCCTCCCTTTGGCCGTGATAGGCTACATAAAGATTTACGTAGTCTATCATGGCAAAAAGGGAAGGACGCAAATGCCGGGTGCCATTTTGCATCCTCAAGGGGCAGCGGACAGACCCGGCTGGATCCGGAGCCAGCAGTGCCAGCCTGCCAGGTAGGATCCAGCTGGGTCGGACTTTGTGGGTTGGCAGGGTGGGGTGGTCCGTTCCGCCAAAGATTCCGGGGGGGGGGTGGATTCTAAGAATCCAGCCTCATTGGAGTCCGTGGCGGAATTCTCCACCATCTTTGGAATGCTCTCCCCACTGAAGATCAACTGGTTCAGAGACACAACTCCCATTTCAGCATCAGGTCAAAGCTTACTTAATCACCCAGGCATTTTAAAGTGTTGTGCTGGTTTGTTTAGTTCTTTCTCTGTCCTTTTTATGCTTTTGATTTCTTTGCTTTTAAGTGTGATGTTTTATTGCATTATATTGTGGCTTATTTTGGTTTTGATGCCTGTTGTACACTGCCCAGATATCCTGGGATGAAGGGAAGGATTAAAATAATTTTAATAAGTAAATAATAGTTCTCACACAGTAGTGACACTCCCTTGGCCCTTGTTCTGCTATATGTTTTCTAGGGAGCTATGGGACCCATTAATAATAAACGTTGCTTTCTAGGGAGATGCTTACTTAGAAATAGATGGTTGAACTATTGTAGAAGGCATTGAAATAGATTAACAGCTCTTCCTTAGACACACTGCATAGGCAAAGACTTATGTAATGAATGTGTTGAGGGTGTCAGTAGGATTATAGATAACTCCTCAGATTCTCAGAGTCTAAGCATTAGGCCTGGTGGTACATACATCAAAGCCCAAGGGAATGCTTCTTTGGAAGCAAAGAAAAAAACCCACTTAAGATTATTAACTAGTTTGGCAAAGTTCTTATTCTGCCCTGACAAGTTCCTAGATTTAGATAAATCTGACCTGAGCCAAGAATATATTGAGCTAATTGGATTCTTTGTGCTCTCTCAGAGATGGCTTTTCCTGACACAAGCAGGAAACAAAACTGGTGGAGAGAAAGGAGGGGATGCTACTGCTGCTTTTAACAAATACTTCATCAAAATCTTGTTGAGAACCCAAACTGGGAAGCACACCATTTTTAATACCAGGAAGAAATTGAGAAATAGCCCATTTATCACCCCAGTGTTAGCGTGATAACCTTTTCAATAGCTCTAGTCATCACTAGCAAAGGGATTGTAGAAATTAATGGCTAGCCCATTCAATGCCAAGCAAGAAGACATCTGGTGAATCTCTACTGAAAAATCAGTGAACCTTCTCCTGTGCCTTTCTTATTGTTCACTCAGCCGTGTGCTTTATTACCACTCTCTTCTAGATAAATAATCTAGAGACCATATCAAATTGCATTCTGCATCCCAAACCGTTATCTGCAAAGGAAGGCGATTTTGCTGTTCGATATACATAGTGCAATACTGAAAGCTACCCTTACGGGGCAATCCTGTGCATGTCTACTCCACACTAAGCCCCACTGAGTTCAGTGGGACTTACTCTCAGGTAAATGTGTATAGGACTTCAGCCTTAGTATTGTTGATCCAGTACAGCAGTTATGGATAGGTCTGCACGTCACATAGAGACTATCCGCAGACGATATAGGCAAAAGATCACAATGCTATTTTCAAGGGTAGATGTTGTTTCCACAGGCCAGCCCCTAGGGAAACAATGGCATGGATGGAATCTGTGGATACACTTCTGGCAAATAAAGGTAAGATGCACTTGTGCAAAAAATGCCCATGTTGCTATAATGATGCTTTATCCTGCTTGCACCCTACCCTTTGTCCAAAGAGCTTCAAACAGCCTAAATATGGACCCCTAGCAGTCTTGTGCCCAGACTTGTGCACTTTACACAACGGGTGCAGAACCTCTTCCAGCACTAGGGCTGAATTCCAGTAGTGGGTGGAGCCAAAGGTAAAAAAGGTGGGAGCAAAATACAAGCATATTTTCATTAAAATCTCTGCCTGCTGGTAAGTAAGCCTTTGAAGAGGCATTTCAGACTTCTAGAATGGGGGCATGGGAATACACAAAACCTGGAAAACCACTAAATGAAAACCTGGGAAAACCTGGGAAAAACCACAAAACCTGGGAAAAACTACAAAACCACAGAGCCTGGGGAAAACCACAGAACCTGGGAAATGACTAAACCACTAGATGTGGTTCAGAGAAAGGGGTGAGTTGTTGTTTGTTTTGTGTTAACCCCACTTCCCCCACCCCCAGGCTCAATGAGGAGGTAAATGTCCCCTGGCCCTCATTAGATATAGAATGCAACCTTAAGTGCACCTCTCCATGCACTAAGCTTTTGGACATTGTGAATCTCAAGTAAAAGGGAATTTCACAGGCACAAGTCCAATGCTGAGGTTCTATTAACCATTGATGACAAGCTTGCATTCGATAGAGTTGTACTTGTAACATAATCTCACTGCTAGACCTCTGTGGACAGGGAAATATAGATGGGAGAAGACACTCCCTCAGATCACGTGGACCTCAGCCATGTAGAGACAAGAACCAGAACCTTGAATTTGGCCCAGTAGAACTTTAGGACCTCCCACTATATGGAACACATCTTGCCTGGATGGCATTTCAATGTATTCACCCTCATCCCACCCATTTGTCATCCAAAGACAAACTTGCCACACCCAGTTCAGATGGAAAGAAGAAATAAAGCTGGATGTCGTCTTTCTGCTGACAACAACTTACTGCAAAATCATCTTTCCCCAGTGGTTTCATAGAGATGTTAGAAAGCATCAGAGAAAGGACAAACCTCTGCGAAACCCCACAAGTGGAGTCTGAAAGAGAGAAATGACAGTCTCCCAGCACCGCTTTGGGGAATGTCCCAGCAAGATAAGAATTGATCCACTGAAAAACAATGCCCTACCCAGAACCCATGTCGTTGATCCAGAAGGATACATAATCAACGATATTTAAAGCAACTGAGAGGTCCAGGAAATTACACCCCCTCTATCTCTCTCCCAGCAAGGAGTATCAACTAGGGGAACCAAAGACAAGTCCTAGTCAGGAGATGGATCGAAATGGTTCTAGATAATACATATTGTAAGAAACTATGTTTGTGGTTTGTGTTTGGAGGTGGGGTGAGGAGATAGCTTGCAGTATTGAGAAGATGGGAGGGGTGAGTAAGTGGGGGACTTGAAGGGAGCATGGAATGACATTTGGGGTGGGTGGGAATGCTGTTATTCAACAGTTGGAAGAGGGAATATGTGACGGGGATTAGCGAGTTAGCTAATTATCTAGAGCAGGGGCTGTAGCTCCATGGTAGGCCACCTGCTTTGCATGCAGAAGGCCAATCCCCTGCATCTCCAGGTAGGGCTAAGTAAGAATCCTGCCTGAAATCCTGGAAAGCCACTGCCAGTCAGTCAACTATAGTGGGCTAGATGAACCAGTAGTCTGACTCTGCATAAGGCAACTTCCCATCCCCTACTTGGGAAATTACTGCTTCTAACCACATTCATCCCAGACTTCAGTTTACTGTGATTTTTTCCCCATTCTTCCCCAAAGAAACATTTTATTAACTGTGGGCAGTTGGCAGCAAAACCGATGCTTAAAGGGGTTGAACACCTCTGCCGATACTTACACTTTCATCAGGGGTGGGCAACTTGTGGCCCTCCAGATGTTTTGGCCTACAACTCCCATCAGCCATCCCTGTTGGCTATGCTGGCTAGGGCTGATAAGAGTTGTAGGCTAAAACATCTGTAGGGCTGCAAGTTCCCCAACCCTGACCTATGCCATTCTGTTAGCAAAGTAAGGTTATGGGAGCATCATTTGGGAGCATCTGGAATTATTTGGCCACAGCCCACCCTAGCATGGAAAGTGAGGTTGGTCAGTGGCCTACAGTTCCCCAATTCATGGGAATGTAGGGAAGGCTACTTTAATAATGGGTCCTGCCACTGGGTCTTTCAAGAAAAATGGTAAACCCTCCGCCCAACACACACCTCCAGGATGAGTAATGGTCAATAAAAGGGCCATGAATTTCTTGAACTTCATTGCTAGCCATGAAGGATAAGGACTGAATGGGCATGTTGTGACACGATTCCAATCTCTTGACTTGCTCAGCCCCTCAAGTGTTAATCATTGAGTATGCTCCAATAAAAACCCACTAGAACAAGCTCTGGAAATGCAAGAAACAGCTTGACCAAAAGCCAACAGAACCATTTCTTTTGTCTTCAGTGGGATTTTGATTGTTGGGGTTTCTTCTGGCCAAGTGGCATGTTTGTATGTTTCTCCATTTAATTTGCTTATTTCTGCAGATGGCCTGGATGCATTTAGGGCTTTCCTGAAGTCAGAGTTCAGTGAGGAAAACATTGAATTCTGGCTGGCCTGTGAAGACTTCAAGAAATCAAAGTCAGCAGCTAAAATTGCCTCAAAAGCCCAAAAGATTTATTCTGACTTTATCCAGGCAGATGCCCCAAAGGAGGTAATCTACTTATGTGTTCTCTGAAAGACTGGTTTCAACTGCAGTACTCAAATCTAGGTTTCTCTACTAAGTTGTGAGTATGTATATCAATCTTTCATGCCTTATGATCAAGTTGGGAAGGGGGGCCAAACCAATAGGTCCCTACATTCCTATTTCTGAACATTACAGCCATGCATACAAGGAAACTGACATCGCATTAGTAAAAATTATGAACAACCACAGTGCTTCCTGACTGGGGGCTTTTAGACCTACCCAGGCACTGTAGGAAAGAGCACATGCTTCACCAGCAGAAAGGGTCCAGGTTCAATCCTTGGAATCTCCTGGTAGGGCTGGGAAAGGGTCCTGTCTGAAATCCTAGAGACCTTATAAGAACATACAGAAGAGCCATGCTGGATCCAACCAATGCTCCATCCAGTCCAGCACTCCGTTCACGCAGCAGCCAACAAGCTGTTGACCAGGAACCCACAAGCAGGACACATGTACAACAGCACCCTCCTACCCATGTTTCCCAGCAACTGGTATACATAGGAATACTGCCTCTGGTACTGGAAGTAGCACATGGCCATCAGGACTAGTAGCCATTGATAGCTCCTTCCTCCAGGAATTTGTCCAACCCCCTTTTAAAGCCATCCAAGTTGGTGGGCATCACTACATCTTGTGGTAGCTAATTCCATACTTTAACTATGCGCTGTGTGAAGCAGTGCTTCCTTTTATCTGTCCTGAATCTCCCACCAATCAGCTTCATAGGATGACCCCAGGTTCTAGTATTATGAGAGAGGGAGAAAAACATCTCCTTCTCAACATTCTCCACACCATGCATAATTTTGTAGACTTCTATCCTGTCTCCCCTTACCCTCCTCTTTTTCAAGCTAAACAGTCCCAGCTCTTGTAACCTTCTCTCATAGGGGAGATGCTCCAGCCCCTTGATCATTTTAGTTGCCCTCTTCTGCACTTTTTCCAACTCTACAATATCTTTTCTTAGGTGTGGTGACCAGAACTGGACACAGTATTCCAAGTGTGGTCGCACCACAGATTTGCATAAGGGCAGTATGATATTGGCAGTTTTATTCTCAGTTCCTTTTCTAATTATGCCTAACATGGAGTTTGCCTTTTTTTCATTGGTCGCACACTGGGTTGGCATCTTCACTGAGCTGTCCACCCCACTCCCAAGATCTCCTTCCTGGTCAGTCGCTGCTAGCTCAGATCCCATCAGGCTATACTTGAAGTTGGGATTTTTTGTCCCAACTTGTATACTTTACACTTGCTTACAGAAACTCAGTCCTCGGAGCCAAATCTAGGCCTCCTGGGGCCAAATCTGGCCATCTGGGGTCCCCCATCCCCTTTCCCCCAACTGGTAGTTTGGGGTTTCTTGGCTTTTTTGAAGCTTTCTCCCCATTCTAAATGGTTGAAATGTCTCTCCTAAGGCTCAGTTATTGGCAGTAAAAAGTTCAAGCTAAAATTTGCTGGTAGTTTTTGCACTTCAGGGGCCCACCCCTTTTGCCTTTGGTCCTTCCCATTTTGCCTTAGGGCCTGCCCACCACTGGAATGTGGCCCATGGTGGAGCTTCCAAAATGGAATTCGGCCCTCTTGAACACCCCTGGTGTAGACAATGTTTTGCTAAATGGACCAATAATCTGACTCAGGATAAGGCAGCATCCCATGTTCCCTATGTTTTCTTCTGCTGTAAGCTATATAGGGAATTGCAACTGATTTTCCACACATTGGCAGGTGTAGTGCTTTCCTGTGTGTGCGTGTGCACACATCCCACTATATTCCTTCCACACCAGTTAGCAAAACATGACCATTGAGACAATGCACTGGAACACATCATTTTAGCAGGGTGATTTTCTCCTTTATCCATTTAAACATTTGTGTAGAAACACTTAAGTGCTATTATTTGGATATCTCATATATATATATATATATATATACGCACACACGCACGTGCACACACACACACACACACATATATATATATATATATATATATAGGCAAAAAAGAATTATAATGCAAACTAAATAACAGCAACAACAACTTTAAACAAAATAAACTCATTGCTAAATTGCAAAGACCAAAAAGTGAAGAGGGAAAAGTAAAAAGTGAAGAGACATGACCATAGAGATCAACCACTCAAAACATTACATCAAAATGAGAACAGAAGTGCTAAGGCAAAGTAAGAACATAAGAAGAAGAGCCATGCTGGATCAGTCCATGTAGTCCAGCATTCTGTTCACACAGTGGCTGACCAGCTGTTGACCAGGAAGCCCACAAGTAGGACATGTGCAACAAAGCCCTGCTGCAAAGATTATGTTGTTGTTTTTTCTTCACATACACACACACACACACAAGCACAAGGGGGGGAGGAGGAGGAGGAGGAGAGAGAGAGAGAGAGAGAACTAAGTGAGCTGGGAGGTATTGGAAATAGTGATGTGGAGAGCAGAAAGGGAGGGAGAATGAGCACCAAGTGGGAGGAGTGAGGGGAAGGAGAGAGAGAGAACACAAAAGGGGTTTTGGAAAGAGTGACGGGGGAAGAAACCAGGGAGGCAGAGCACCCAGGAATTGGGGGGGGGGAGTGGAGGGCATCTTGCCAGAGGGCCCCTCAGCTCTGGCAGTACCACTATTGTTGCCTTGTACATGAGAGTGAACTGCTGAAGTGTGCATAAGGGAAGAGTTTTGCCAAAGCCTCTCATGATTTACTCAGCCAAAGAGGAGAAGAATGAGCCCCTTTGCCTACGTTTCAGCTTGAGAGAACATGTTTGAGGTTCATAAGAGTGGGTGGGGGAATCCTTGGGACTCGGGGTTCTGCTGGGGGCCAAGGGGTAGATTTTAAAAAATGAAAACCAGCTTCCAGCTGCCTATCCTAATCTAGGAGAATTTACTCCATCCCACTTTGAGTTGCGAGTTCCTTTAAAATGCAATGACGAATTTTTGCAATGCAAAATAACCCAGGTGCGCTAGTAAGTTCTGGCAAGTGTTAATGGTTAATTTCGCCAGAGGGAAGCCTTTTGATGTGATGAAAGTCAAAACATGTCCTTTAGTATCCTCCCATCACACCATGCCATTTGATCATTACATACAAAAACATTTTTTAAACTAATTGGCTGGTTAATTACTTCTGTGTTATGTGCACTCCCTCACTGGCCTTTTACAGTGATGCATTTGCTTTTGATAATGGCAGTGCTTTAGCTGCCGATGTGTCTTCACTTTTGAGAATATATTTGGGGGGATTTTATTTAAATACTTGTTAATACACCAGAGATGTAGAGATTTAAGTCTAACTTTAATGAAGAATATATAACGGTTGAATTTTATCCCCGAGCAAGTGAGTACAAGATCAAGACACCCTAAAAAAAATTAATGCCAAGAGGAAACTATTCTCTGCATTAGAATTGCCCTGCTGGATCAAACCAAAAATCCATCTAGTCCACCAATCTGTGTCCAAGCTCAAAAGCAAGAACAATGAGAGGTGTAGGGCACAATCCTATGCATGTTTAGACAGAAAAAAAGTCCTACAATTCCCAGCATGTCCCAGCTAGCATGGCTAGCTAGAGGGATGCTGGGAGTCGTAGGACTTTTTCCATCTAAACATGCATAGGATTGCTCCTGTCGTGACCCAAAATACCATCTTATACTGGCTAGGGAACCTGTGGCCCTTGAGATGTTATTAAGAGTACATCTCCCATCATCCCTGACCATTGGCCATGGGAGGTAGAGTCCAACAACATCTAGAGGTCAACAGCTTCTGCACCCCTGATGTAAAGGAACCACCAATAATGTCCCATATCTAGGGTAGCCACTTATGTATCACCAAAAAAGAGGACACCAATTTGCCTAACACTTGCATCAGAACATTTACATGTATAGGTACAAATTTAGAAATTATAATAAAAATATAGTCTCTGTGTTAAAACAGAAATACAAGTCATCTCAGCATAGTGGAGAAGACTGGCTAGATGGCCTGTGCACCTGCTCAGTCTGTTATCCAGATGCTAACTGTTGATGGGCAACTTCAAGGCCCCTTGTGCTCCCTTCCTTCTTATGGTTCTTTGGCAGTAAACCAGCCTTGGATTAGACCAGAGGAGCAGAACCACTTTCAATCTGAGGCCGAATTCCATTTCCATGATGCTTTGGGGGGCCACATTCCAGTGGTGCGTGGGGCCAAAGGCAAAAGTGGTGGGACCAAAAGATACCCGCGTATTTCAGCTTGAAGTTCTTACTGCCACTAACTAAGCCTGAAGAGAGGCTTTTCAATGTTTTAGAATGGGGAAAAAACTATTGTGCCAAAAATTTCTCCCACATTTTTTCCGATGATTCTCATTTAATTTGATAGAAGAGAAACTGCTTTCAAAAAGAAATTAAATGGTGAAGAAATTTCGGAGAAATTCTCATGGGTTGGGTTTGGGTTTCTTAGGCTTTCCTTACTTAGGAAGTGGCTGAAGAGTGAGTGCAAATGTCCTATTTTTCACTGTATAATCATCTCTCTGGTGGCTTGTAACCTCCTCTGCTTCCTTCACTTCAATTAAAGCCCAGTGGAAGGCATCATGAGGTAATTCCTTGAGCCGCCTTGAGTCCCAGTATTAGGGAAAAGGCGGGATATAAATAAAGATAATAAATAAATAATTCCCCCATATGGCCTTTTCAGATCAGGAGGGTCAGGGAGCCTAAGAGGGTGGCAGTGGTTAGGTAAGCTCAAAAATGCCATAAAACCAGGATTATAAAACACCCTGAGAAGGTGGCAGAACAATGCAAGCCTCTTTCACGGGGAAAGAAAACTTGCAGGAAACTGGAGGACAGATTTTGGCTCAACATTAACTCTTCCCTTCAGCTAGATACAACCCTGCCCCCCCCCCCCCGCTTTGTGGTGAATGCAACATGCTGGCCAGTCTGCCAACACAGTTGATGCAGTTGCCGGTTGAAAAACCCCAACTCCCTTATGAAAAAAGAAGGAAATTGTGCTACAAGCCCTGCCAATGGAGAGCTCTACCTGTGAAAAACTGTTGAGAATGTCTCCTGCCCCTGGAGAAATGTGGTGAAATTGCCTTCCAAGTTTCTCTGCCCACAAATGAGGTGGAGAATTTTGAGAGACCATTTGCACACTGCTCTAGAAAAAAACTGCACAAAAGCCAGGAAACCACCCAAATCTTGCTTGGTGGTCAGGGGGAAATGGGTCAGGGCAGGGGAAGGTGTCATGACCATCTGGGGAACCCTGGATGGCTAGTTCTCCAAAATAGAGCCTTGCCCTCTAGAAAGTAGGACAACTGGCCATCCTACCCATATGGTCTGCCTTGAGCTGGCTTACCTATTCCCTTCAGTGGAGGGGCCACCTTCACATGTGCACATAAAGGGCTCCTTCTTCTATTACACTGGAGGCACATGAAGGCACCAATACGACATGGCTTTTCCCCATGCCACTGCAATAACATGATAAGCCCCAGACCATGTGGGAAGAGCCACATGACAACATTCCCCAAATCTCTAGGAGGAGATATGCTTCGATGAGTAGGGATGTACAAAAATCACTTACCTTTTCGCAGCTTGGATTCGCGGTGGGGGGGCAGGCGCTCCGTCCCTCCCCCCAAATCCTCCCTGGGCTGGCTCTGCTTCGCGGTGGCTCCACAGAGCCGCCAGCCAGGGCCGTCCGCAGCTGGAGTTCCGGCCACGGCCAGCTGCTGCAGACCCAAATGGCGGCCGCCATGGCAGCCGCCATTTGCGTCCTGCCAGGCTGCCGTGACAAAGGCAGCTACGCAAATGGCGTAGTGGCTGCCATTTGCATGGCTGCCTTTATAGTGATAGGCTACATAAATACTTACATAGCCTATCACGGAGAGAGCAGCAGCGCAAACGGTGTAGCGGCCGCCGTTTGCACCCCTGTTCTTTGCTGTGATAGGCTTCGTAAATACTTACGTAGCCTATCACGGCAGCTTGGCAGGACGCAAATGGCGGCCGCAGCAGCCGGCCGAAAGACCAGCTGCCGCCGCCGGAGCCCAGGTAACTTTCGTTCCAGGGGGATTCCACGGGGTGGCGGGTGGTGGGAGGCCGTTCCGCCACGGATTTCGGGGGGCCGAATGCCAGTGCATTCGGCCTCACTGAAATCCGTGGCGGAATTCTCCGCCATCCCTATCGATGAGTCTTGAGGGCAGAAGGACACAGGGAAGACTAAATTAAAGGTTCAGAGGCAGAATGCCTCCGAGTATCAGACATTGGGACAAGCAAGCTCTGCTTATGAGCTTGCAGCAGAGCGACCCAAAATGTCACCCACCATTCAGTCCAACTAATGAATGTCCATATATGTTATAGAATAACTCCCAGCAAGGAATTATTAGGAAATACTGGGATTTATTAAAGTGGTTACATATTGAATATACAGCCATTCCACAACTGGATTAACCCATGGTAGTTTTATTACATGGTATTTTGTTTCAGCAGAACTCTTCTTTGCTTCTGCTTGGGGACTTGGAGGGTTACTCTTGGAGACAGAATGCTAAACAAGATCAGCTGTTGCTCAAATCCAGCATGGCAATTCTCATGTTCATAGGAGTGATAGGCAGTGAGGACAAGCTATGAGCAAAGCATGGATAAGGCTTTTCTATAAAGAAAAGGAAGTTGTGGGTTTTATGAGCACATGGAAAATTCGCACAAAATGCAGCATTCTCTAGCTATACTAGATCATGCTTATGCACCATTGGTTAAATTAAGAAGGATCTGTTCTTAGTTTGAAGCATAGATCACTTTCTTATATGACTGATGCCCTAAGCCCTCCTTTTACATGTCCTTCGCGGCACAGGAGTCACTGCAATCCAGCTCCTTCCCAGGCTGCTTGGGTAATGTGCGAAACCCTAGGCCATGTGGGAGGAACCCATCATGCAGGCCCTCCCCACACCAGTGCCAATATTGACCCTCCTGGAAACTCAAACTGGGGCAATGCTGGTGGAGGAGCCTCATACCCTGGAGCTTCTCATGTTACCCCAATATTGTGTGAAGAAGCACAGCTCTCACACTGCAAAGGTAACGTAAGTATTGTTTTATTCTCCATTTAAAATATATAGAGGTGGCCTTAGTAGGAGGTCTTAGGCTCTGCTGAACAACAGAATTCCTTGGTGGAGAGCAGTAAAGCTGCTATTTTGTGGAACTTAATCAGAAAAGGGAGATTGGGTAAAAGTTTCTCAAGTGCCTGGAGGGTATGTGCACTGCCTGGAACACAGTTTACCAAGGTTAGCAAGTTAAAAGAAAATAAAGGAAATCCTTCCTGTTTGCAGTGTGAAAAGTCTGATAATCTTCTGTCTTGTTATCCACTTAGAAAACTAAAGACGATGATGATGACGATGATAGCATGGCTTTCAGGGCAGGAAACCAATTAAAATTAATGTTCAGTATTCTAGCTAATGAAAGCATGACCTTCCTGCCATTTTGCATCAAAGAGTATATGTTGGGAAGCCATTCAAATTGTGTTTGTTTCTGGCTCCCATACAGTGCTTCAGATCTCCTGTAAAATAAGCAGGTTTTGTCACTGTATTCCCTGCAGATAAACATCGATTTCAATACCAGAGACCACATCACCCAGACTATTTCTGCTGAACCAACTCTCCAGTGTTTTGATGATGCTCAGAGATTAATCTACTGTCTCATGGCTAAGGACTCTTTCCCACGGTTTCTGAAGTCAGAAGTGTATAAGGAACTGGTAAATAAGCAACAGAATGGAAACCAGAAAAGATGGCTGCCATTTTTGTAAAGGTCAAGTTCAGAAGCATTTCAGAATCTCTTAGCACAATCTTTTTCATAACTTGATATAACTCAATGTCCAGGTTGTTTTGCAACAAGATAGGTGTTTCACTGGTAGTTTGGCTTGCAAGTTGAACGTGCAATTATCACAATGCCTAATTTTATTTTACTTTTGACTTTGAGATAAAGTAGTTAAAACAGCTTCACATTTTAGTCAAGCGCCTTAATTTTAGTGATCAGGAGTGTCATTTCTCCAAGTCTAAGGCCCAGTTTGCAAAAGACTCCAGCAAATGGCATATCACAGTAGCAAGTCTCAGGCTCATGCCGTCAGCCCACCACTGAGCCTAGAACATACAAGGTGAACTAGAGCTTAACCATCCCTCTATTTATGATGTGAAGGCCATGAACGCTGTTGCTTATGTAGCCAAAGTAGCACCACAGACACAAGAGGAAGGTGTCCTGGGAAAATCTTGTCTTGGGAAAACCTGAAGGTTTCCAGAGGTACAAAATATATTTTATTTTTATTTATTTATTTATTCATTCATTCATTTCATTTCATTTCATTTCTATACCGCCCAATAGCCGAAGCTCTCTGGGCAGTTCACAAAAATCAAAACCAAACAACACACAATAAAACAATTTAAAATATATAGAACATTAAAACCACAATATAACAATACAACCACAATAAAACCTAGCAGCAGTGCAGGAGTTTAAAATACAAATTTTTAAAACAGCAAAGCTAAAAGTTCAGAAAGCTAAAATGCTAAAATGCCTGGGAAAATAAAAGGTCTTCACCTGGCGCCAAAAGGAATACAATCTAGGTGCCAGGCAAACCTCACTAGGGAGCTCATTCCACAGCCGGGGTGCCACAGCAGAAAAAGCCCTCCTCCTAGTAGCCACCCGCCTCACTTCCTTTGGCAGGTGCTCATGGAGAAGGGCCGCTGACGATGATCTTAAGGTCCAGGCAGGCACATATGGGAGGAGGCAATCCTTCAGATAACCTGGCCCCAAGCTGTTAAGGGCTTTAAATGTTAATACCAGCACTTTGAGTCGGGCCCGGAAATGGCACTGAAAAAGTACTGGCGTAATATGAGCTCACTGGCCAGTCCCTGTTAACAATCTTGCTGCCCTATTTTGGACCAGCTGAAGTTTCTGGACCATTTTCAAAGGCAGCCCCACATATAAGGCATGGCAGTAATCCAGACGAGAAGTTATCAGAGCATGGATAACTGTAGCTAGGCTATCTCTGTCCAGATAAGGGCATAGTTGGTATACCAGCCTAAGCTGATAAAAAGTGCTCCGTGCCACTGAGTTCACCTGTGCCTCAAATGACAGTTCTGGATCCAAGAGCACCCCCAAACTACAAACTTGATCCTTTAGGGGGAGTGCAACCCCCTCCAGAACAGGTTGAATATCACCTAGCCAGGCAGATGAACCACCCACTAACAGTACCTCCGTCTTGTCTGGATTGAGTTTCAGTTTATTGGCCCTCATCCAGTCCATTACCGTGCCCAGGCACTGATTCAGAGCAGCCACTGCCTCACGTGGGTTTGATGAGAAAGAGAGGTAGAGCTGGGTGTCGTCTGCATATTGTTAGCACCTCAGCCCACACCTCCGGATAACCTCCCCCAGCGGTTTCATGTAGATGTTAAACAGCATGGGGGATAAAATAGAGCCCTGTGGAACCCCATGGCACAATTGCCATGGCACAGAGCAATCATGCCCCAGCACCACCTTCTGGAATCACCATCCAAGTAGGAGTGGAACCACTGTAGTGCAGTGCCTCCAACTCCCAACCCAGACAACCTATCCAGAAGGATACCGTGGTCGATGGTATCGAAAGCCGCTGAGAGGCCCAGAAGAATCAACAGGGTCGCACTCCCCCTGTCCCTCTCCCGGCAGAGGTCATCCCACAGGACGACCAAGGCAGTTTCCATTCCAAAACCAGGCCTGAAGCCTGATTGAAATGGATCTAGATAATCCGTTTCATTCAACAGTGCCTGGAGCTGTCCTACAACCACCCGCTCATGCACCTTGCCCAGGAACGAGATGTTGGCCACTAGCCTATAATTGTTAACATCCTCTGGGTCCAGGTTAGGCTTTTTCAGGAGTGGTCTAATTACTGCCTCTTTTAAAGTGGCAGGCACCACTCCCTCTCTCAAAGAGGAATTTACAACCTCCTGGACCCTCCTTGGGGTGGGGGGGAACCTAAGGTGGGGGACCAAAACAGCCCAGTGAGTACTGAGTATGCTCAGTGGGCAAGAAATGTTAGCTGACAGTGGGGGAGAATGGGGACGGACAGGGAAAGGAATGGAGTAGTTGGGATCCTGAGCATCAACCCTCCACACTACTGATGAAGGTCCCACTTATACATTAAATTCCTATACAAGCCATCTACCATGAAAGATGTGGACAGATGACATGGGAAGGACCTACTCATGTAAGCCCTGCTGCACATGTAGGTCTCAACTCACTTTATGATTCTACATGCAGGAGGAGTGAGCCCAAGGCCAGTAATTTACCGTTCTTTGGTAAGGTAGTTAAGTGTATACTGATGGGCTAGCTGCAAGCATTCTTAGATGCAGATTGTCTTGTTCCTTCTTCATCTGTCTTACAAGATGCCTGGATCACTCTGGTAGACAGTTTATGCTGGGAGAACGATAGGTGGAGTGTGAATCTGCTAATTCTCCTGGATTTCTCTGTGACCTTGGATACTCTTGACCATGGTGCCCTTCTGTGTGGGTTGGGGGCTGAAGATACTGTGTTTCAGTAGTTCTACTCCTATCCCTCATGTAGGGGCCAAAGGTAGTGCCGAGAGGCTACTGTTCTTCCCATGAGACCAGTCTTAGGAGATGCTGCAAGGTCCAGTTTTGTTTTCGGTATTGTTCAACATCTACATGAGCTGGTGGGTACAGTCTTCTAGAGATTTGGAGCCTGGTGCCATCGGTATATGGACTATTTCTCTTTTTCATCTGACCTAGATCTGGCAGAAGATTCACTTAACATAGATCAGTGATGGACTGGAAGAATGGGAGCAAACTGAATCTCAGTCCAGACAAGATAGAGATGTTGATGGTGGGTGGCCTTGCCAATTAGATATCTTGCCTGGATGGGTATCTTACTCCCCGTTATGGGCCAGTTACACAATCTGAGGGCACTGTCAGGCTCTAATAGTCAAGTTGCAACAGTTGTCCTCATTTACTGTCTTCAGCTGGTACACCAGCTGTGCCTTCTCTTCAAAACAGTGACCTTGGTACTATCACCTATGCCTTGGTATCTTCTAGATTGGACAGTTGTAATTCACTATTCACCAGTCTTCCCCCACCTGGTGCCCTCCAGATGTTTTGGACTTGAACTCCCAGAATTCCTATTAGCCATGTTAGCTGGGGAGTTGATGTCCACAACATCTGGAGGGCATGAGGTTGGAGAAGGCTGTTCTACACTGTACACCATACCTTGAGGACAGTTCAGAAATTGATCTGAAATGTGGCGGCCCAGCTATTAACTGGTACTTGTTGTTGCTGCAACCGCATTATGGCATTGTTCAATGTGCTTCATGGGCTGCTTATTCGTTTCAAAACTGAATCCATGTTGATCATTAAAGCTCTAAACTCAACTGTCTAGGCCCACAGTAGATGAGAGAGCCCTTTCTTACATATGGCATGTCCTGGGCTTTAAGACTTTCAGATGGAACCCTGTTCCAGGTGCCTTACTTGCTTCCAGTGAAATAACTTCCATGAGGAGGGCCTTTTTGAGTAGTGGCACCTCAACTGTGGAATGCTCTCTCCTGTGAACTCTACAGGACTAGCTCTCTGTTAGCTTTTCAGAAGAAGGCCAATGTCTGGCTTTATATTTCCAACAGGCCTTTGGAGAGGTTTTTTTTTTTTTAATGCCTTGTTATTTTTTCACTGTTTTGTCACTTGTAATTTTTAAATAGATGTGGCCTGTTCTTTAAGATCTGTTTAATACTGGTTTTCTTGAAACTGTTTCTAGAAGTATATTACGTTTAATTAAAGTCACCTGCCTTATGGGCAGAAAGGCAGAGTTTTTAAAAAAATCTAATAAAATTAATAAATGAATTGAAAATATTTTAAAACTTCTTGCTCCTTGTTTTGTGTACAACATACACCCAGGATCATATGTGAACTGGTCCTCTAAGAGAGCCATCATTTGAGGTCATTTGACTGGACAGCCCTTAAAACAGAGAGCTATCCTGTCACAGCCCTTCAAACAGAGGACTGTGCTCTGTAAAGTAGGACACCTGGACACCTTCTGTCAGCAGAGGATTCCTTTGGACAGAGAAACTATTCAGATACCTGCAATTGCAGATACATTCCACCCATTGCCTGCTGCTGAGAGATGGATATGCATGGTTAAAAAAAAGTCCCGCATAAGAAACACATTAATTAAGTCCCACCTAGGGATGGCAGAGAAATCCATAATAGAATCAAATCAGTTTGGATTTCTATGAATCTGACCCACAGATTCTGCAGTGGACGGGTTTTTCCCGAGTCACACAGATTCTGTAGAGTTAAGAACATAAGAACAGCCATGCTGGATCAGACCAAGGCTCCATTTAGTTCACACAGTGGCCAACCAGCTGTCAACCGGGAACCCACAAGCAGGACACAAGTGCAACAGCACCCTCCCACCCATGTTCCCCAGCAACTGGTGTACATAGGCTCACTGCCTCTTTTACTGGAGGTAGCACGTAGCTATCAGGACTAGTAGCCATTGATAGCCTTTTCCTCCAGGAATCTGTCCAACCTCCTTTTAAAGCCATCCAAAGTTGCAGACCAGGTGTTTTTTTTTTACTTTCCAGAATGTTATGCAAATTTAGTCATAGAGAAATATGTAAAATAAAACTTTAAAAAACACTGGCCAAATAGGCTAAAGCATGAAAATGTGCATTTGCATGTGGGGGGAGGCTTGCATATTATGGGGGGGGGGATTTGCATATTTTCACAAATTTCTGGAAATGTGAATTTGTGCAAATTCAAGAAATTGGGGGGGAAAATCCAGTTCCATCAATGAGCAGATCACAGAATGAAAGGCACCTGAAAATCTGCAAAAAGCAGATGGATTTTACAAAAACCATACATTCCGAGTTCCACCCCAAGCAGTTCCTGTGGAAATATATGACATGCAGAGATTCATTTGCCCTCAACTCCAGACATCAAGCTTTTAAATAGCATCAAACGGCTTCAGTAGCTCAGTTGTCAACACCTACATGAACACTTGCCTGACTATGGCAGCATTTCCCCCCCCCAAGGGGTGTACAAAACCCCCTTACCTGGCATCTGCGGGGGTCCGCAGAGGGGGGAAGGCGATCCGTCCCTCCCCCCCGGAATCCTTGCCAGCCGGCTCTGCTCTGCAGCGAGTCCACGGAGCCGCTGACCAGCTCCGAAGTGCCAGCAATACAGCCACCGTATCGCTGGTGGGCTGGATTAACTGCGGCCGCAAATGGCATCTGGGATGCCATTTGCAGCCGTAAAGGCCTTAGTTTAAGGTAAATGCAGTTGTAAATGGTTGCATTTACCTTAAACTAAGGCCTTTATGACCGCAAATGGTGTCCTGGATGCCATTTGTGGCCGCGCCGCAGTTAATCCACCCAGCCAGCAATACGGCAATGGCGGCCATATTGCTGGCACTCCGGAGCTGGCCGGCAGGGAGGATCCAGCCGGCAAGGATTTCTCCAGGAAGCGGAGGTAAGTCTTCCGATCCCCCACAGACACCAGGGGGCCTGTGGAGGATTTCTCCCCCATCCCTAACCCTGCCCCACAGGGACAATTTGCACAGCATTATTAGCATTTGTACTTCTGCCAGCTGCCTCAATGTTTTTCACAAATCACGCTGTTCTTCTCAGGAACTCTGGCATTTCTCAGAAACTTATCAGAGGCCCTTCAATAAGAAAATCACAAGTGGGACCACCTTTTCTGAAAGATAGTGTGTGCAATACCGGCTCCATATTTTGAGGGCCCTTGGGCAGGACACCCTCAATGGGCTTCCTCCCTCACTGAGCCTACCTTCTCATTGACAGGAGCTGTTATTGCTCCTCATTCTCTTTCTCATCATTGCTACCCTTGCTTGCTTGACAGGCAGACGGCCATTGAGCAAGGAGGACATGGCATCTAGTGCTCCTCCTTCTCACCACTGCTATTGTCTGGGCCAGAGAGGGAGGCAGATGAACAAGCAGGTTGCAGTGGTGAAGCGACTCCAGGGGCCTCTTGTCAGTGGACCCCTGTTGGGGTATGGGCCCTCAGCAGGTGCCCAACTATGCCTACCCTTGCCATCAACCCTGAGTACTGTACAGTAGTCCCTTCAGACTCAGAGCAGGACTTTGGGGCAGAAGTCCAGGGTCCCACTCAGCAGAATGGACACAAATTTCCCCAAATGAAGCAGGGTGGACTTTTCACAGTTTGAAAAAATGCACGTTACCATCTAAAGAGGGGCAGGATAAGACCATGAAGTCCAGAGTCTAACATTACCCAACTTCGCCACAGCTTGTCTAATGCTATGTAGAAGCAAAGAA
Organism: Heloderma suspectum; assembly: GCF_057233095.1. Lineage (NCBI taxonomy): Eukaryota > Metazoa > Chordata > Lepidosauria > Squamata > Helodermatidae > Heloderma > Heloderma suspectum. The sequence goes on from NC_139461.1 coordinate 181,017,376, forward strand.
AACAGGTTACATGTCAATGAATGTCATGAAGTTCCCAAATAATTTTCTATTTTTAAAAAAAAATTAAGAGCAGCCTCAGCAGGTTGCCGTTTTGAGCAAAGGGGAGGGAGACTGCTTAATTCTTTCTCCGTTGGCTGTTTTTCTGGCTCAGAAACCCCATCTGACACTGCTTACCCATCTGTAGGTTTCCATGTATGGGTTTACAATGATAAATCAATGCACATTGATTGACTGACAGCATTGCATTTATGGGCCAGCTTTCCTCCATGGGTCTCCTCCACTACCAACCCATTTTATTTGCACGGCCCTGTTGTGTGCTAGGTTATGGTGATGATGAGCGGCTGGCTGGGCCAAGGAGTTTTATGGCTGAGCAGAGATTTAAACCTAGTACAGGCTTCCCCCTTCCCTCTGCAGCCCCCCATGTGCTCCCCAAATCTGGTCTAAGGGTTGGGGGACCCTCTGGACCAGATTTGCAGTGCACGTAGGGGCTACAGGGCGGAGCAGAGGATTGGGATGCATTGTGTGTAACATTTCATATGCTCCTAATGTTGCCCCGCAATGTACAACTGCAGGGAAGTGTGCAGTGTGTTCCAGGCACACTTTCAGTTCACGCAGAATGACAGTAGCCCTGGTTCAGGGAACTGCCTGAACACACGAGGGCGAAAAGTGTTTGTGGTACTGCAAACACAAGCCCCAAGGCCAACATCTCCGGGAGCATGGGCTCTGTGTCAGAACTTTGCACTGCCTCAAGAGAAGCCTGCGCACCTGGGAATGTTGGTGGCAGGCCTTGCATGTGCGTCCCTGTCCCCTAGAAACTTTTATTAGCCCTCACATGCTCAGGTGAATACTTGAACTATACTTTAATTAAGCCTACCAGGCCTAGTCAGTAGGGATGGCAGAGAATTCCACCACGGACCCAAATGAGTTTGGGATCCGGCCTCCGGAATCTGTGGTGGAACGGTTCACTTACCTCTGCCTCCCGAGGACTTCCTTCAGAACAGCACGCCGGCTCTGTATCACTGGGAGGCATACAGCCGCAAATGGCGTATTGGATGCCACTTGCGGTTGTAAACCGCTGTTTTTACCTAAATGGAGCCATAAACGGCAACAGCATCAACTGTTTTGGCAAGCTGGCCCACAGTTTGCATCCACCGCAATGCAGGTGGGGAAAGTGTTGTGTTCGGCTCCAGGGATGAGGTGGAGTTAGTGCTGTGCCAAAATTTTTCCTCCAATTTCCTGGAAGTCCCCCACCACCACCACCATGAAAGAGGCTTCCATTGTTCTGCCTCACTCAGGATGCTTTATAATTTATGTTTGTGGTGTTTCTGAGCTTACCTAATCACAGCTAGCTTCCCAGGCTGCCTGCACATCCTGATCTGAAAAAGCCCCATGGGAGGAATTACCTCATGGTGCCTTCAACTGGGCTTTCATTGAAGTGTAGGAAGCCGAGCAGGCTACAGGCTGCCAGAGAGATGAAAATGAAAAGACAATGAGACAATGGAAAGACAGAGAGACAATGAAAAACAGGACACTGATGCTTACTCCTCAGCCACCTCCTAAGTTAAGCCCAAGAATCCCAAACCTAACCCATGAGAATTTCTCTGAAATTTCTTCACCATTGAATTTCTTTTCAAAAGCAATTTCTCTTCTAGCAAATTGAATAAGATTGGTTGAAAAAATGTGGGAGAAATTTACGGCACAGCACTGGTTGAAATGCAGCTGTGGCTTCGTTACGGGCAGTAATAGCTTCAAGCTAAAATATGCTGGGATTTGGGGTATTTTGGTCCCATCCTTTTTGCCTTCGGCCCCACTCACTACTGAAATGTGGCCCCCAAGCACCCTTGGACTGAAAAAGGTTTAACACCCCTGCTTAGATTGTAATCGTGCAGAAAGGTTGAGAACACCAAGAATTTTAGGTACTAAATCAAGAAACCTAGTGTGCTCCCAGAATCCTCCGCTCTGCGCAGGAGTTCCATGGCAGACAAGTTATATGTGGAAATGATTCCCTCCAGGCAGAAGGCATGAAAACCACATTGCCTAAACTGTTAGGATTAAACTTAAACATGTCTCCCAGTGTCTTCCAGTGCCACCATTCGTGCTTCACATTTACTCACATCTTTGGCTTCATCATCTCTTCTGTTTAGTGTAAGATTAATTTGTCATCATCCTATATTGTATAATAAAGAAATCAAAATACCTGCATCTTTCCAGTTACACCACAGCGTTAAAAACTGCTTAAAGAGAGAGAATGATATTTGAGTTCTAGTATACATAACTCCTGCAACACCCCCCCCCCTTTTCTGAGAGTCTTATTTTGCATTTTTACATCCAAGCACACTGAGTAAGTTCAGTAGGGCTGTCACATACTTGTTTATATTTTAATGTTATTTGGGGTCTGGCGTGTTACTGAAATCACGAATGAAAGAGAAAATATTAAAGACAGCCTTTCCTTCAAAGAATGAGTTAAGGGTGCAATCCTATGCATGTTTAGGCAGAAAAAAGTCCTACAAATCCCAACATCCCCGAGCCAGCCATGCTGGGAGTTGTAGGATTTTTTTCTGACTAAACATGCATAAGATTGCACCCTTAATTTATTAACCTCTAAAAGTTATCTTATGTTTCCTTCAATATCTCTTAAAGGCATCAATAATGAGGTTTGGATAAACATGCAAATTGATTTAAATTTAATCAATCCATTGGCTAAAAACCTTCCTAAAAATCCTCTTATCTTCCATCCCTTCTAAATTCTCTAATCAGTTTGGAAGAGAAGAACAACATAGTGATTTTAAACTCAGAAAGGCAAAGGTGGGAAAAAGGCTTTTAACAGCCTTTGGAAAGTGACTAGTGATCGCTTGATTTGTTACATAGACTACATATATATACACACAGTTGAATCTTCAGCTAGATGTTGGGCAAAATGTAACTTGATTTCATTTTCAAACCTTCCCACTGCTATTATTGCACAGATAGAGTTTTTGAAGGCATGACCATTGGCCACATAATCAGATCCTTGATATGCAGTATGGAAGCCAATCATTCATTGTCCATTTTCCGGCACCCATAGACTAAAAACTAAACCAACTGCTGAGGACAACAATTGCTGGGTTCAATCACATCTTTCATTTGACCACCATTTAATTCAAGCATAAATCATAAATGAAAAGTGGCAGGCCATTATTCCTCGTTGTTTGTCAACAGTCCCTTCTCACTGCCATGAAATGGTATGGTTAGGTGATGGATGTATGGGCTGTTATGACCATAACCTTTCCATTATTAAGTCAAATGGGCTCGAAGTAAAATGTACAAGGTCAACAGTGAGATGAAGGAACAGGAAAATGTGGCAGAGGAGAGTAAAACGGCAATAGAAAGCACAGAAATAATCCACGGTGGTACATGAAGGTAATCTGGGGTTCTCGGTTTAAAGTAGGTGTCCTACTTTACAGAGGGCAGTCCTCTGTTTGAAGGTGTGCTCTGTTTGGTGGGCTGCCCAGTTCAAATCTGGTTTAAAGAGAAAGAACCATAAGAAGGGGTGTTGAGGTTGCCATTGCCAGTCAAGAGTCAGCACATGGACAGATGACTGAGGTCAGTCTTCCTCACTATGGTGAGATGTATTACTGTAAGTGCTGTGCCGAACATTTTGATTCTTCCATTTTCAGCATTTCGTGAGGGGATGGCTCAAAATGAAAACTGTGGCGAAAGAGGAGGGGAGAATTTGGGGAGAATTTTCTTCTTGGGGAGGGGGACAGGGTTTCCACCTACCTTTTTAAGTGTAGGCAATTCTTGAGAGGTCTTCTTTCTATTTTTTTATTTTTTAAAAACACTCCTGCACTTTCAGGAGCCCTGGACTCTTCTCCAGCCCAGCAGTTCTTTCTGAACTCCCAGGAGACCATGTGACCTTGCCCTCTCCAATAGGCATTCAAGAAGAACTTCTACATTCTCCCACTCCCTGCAAAATTACAAAATTCTCCCACTCCCTGCTGAAGAGGCAGAAAAAACAATGCCTCTTTTGCAGGGAGAGAAAAAGTTCCCAAAATTGGGGGTAGGATTTGGCACAGTGCTCACTATTTCTTTTTAAACTGTATGCATTATTATTTCTAAATCTGAATTTATACATATACATTAGCAAATGCAAATGCTATGCAAACTGGTGTCCTCTTTTTTAGCAATACGTAAGTGGCCACCCTAGTTTAAAGAAACAAACATGTTGGCTTGATAAAGAGATGTGGGATGGAGTTCGAAACCTGGCAGAAAAGCTCAAGGGGTCAGCTTTTCTTGGGCATTGTCCACACAGTCATACCAGTGTGCCTGTGGAAACACAGAGTCATATATGCAGCATGCATGTGTATATTTTTTGTGTTCTCTTTGCCACTCAAAAAAAGGGGAGAAATAATGCACTTATGTCAGGGGTAAACTTTTTTTTCTGTCAAGGGTGGCATCTCTCATGGGTAATCTGTCAGAAGCACATCTTGGTGATGAGTGGGGCCAAAGATATTGCTGGCCAAGGCCAGAGCTAAAAGTGGTCATATGGCCCCATTTCTCTTTCTGCCACCTGTTTCTCTCTCCCTCTTCCTTTCCACTCAGCGGGCTGCCAGGGAAGGGAAAAATTGCTCTTGCTGGATGGCGGAGAATTTCTGAGAATTTCTCCGCGAATCTCGGTTAGGCCGAATGCCAATGCATTCAGCCCCCCGAAATTGGCGGTGAAATTCTCCGCCACCCCCCTGCCACTTCCCCGGGATGGGACTTACCTCCTGCGAATGTCCCTCTCGGCGGCAGGTCCCGGCGGCGGTTCGGTAGGGGTGGGGGCAGCGGGCGGTCTTCTGACCGGCTGCTGCCGCCGCCATTACAAAATAAAGTTTAAAAAAAAAACACCCTGTGATAGGCTACGTAACGATTAACGTAGCCTATCACGGCTAGATTTCCAAAGTCAGCCGTGATAGGCTACATTAATCGTCACGTAGCCTATCACGGCTGACTTTGGAAATCTAGCCATGATAGGCTACGTTAATCGTTACGTAGCCTATCACGGGGTTTTGTGGGTTTTTTTTTCACTTTTTGTTTCGCGGCCGGGCGAGATGGGCCGCCTCCCCCCCCGGCCTGAATTTCAGCCGGGCAAGGCGGGATGCCTCCCCCCCTTGCCTGAACTTCGGGGGGAGAAGCGAAGTGCCTCCCCCCCACCGCGAAGCCAAGCTGCGAAAAGGTAAGTGACTTTCGTACATCCCTAGTCTGAACTGATCATATACAGAGGACTTTTGAAACTGGGCTGAGGGCTGCAACGTACACAGATGGGGTGGCCACTTGTGAATCACCCCAAAAAGAAGAAATGCATCACCAAAAAAAGAGTACAAAAGAGAGTGCTGATTTACATAGAATGTGCATGTTCTCATTGTTATGTGTAGCTGCAAATTTAGAAATTATCTTATATATATAATTCAATATCAGGAGTTGGTTGGTCATCCCTTTTTGAATGCCTTCTTCTTGACCAATACTCATGAAACATACTTCATTGGAAAGCACTAGATGTGCAGATTCCGCACACAATGGCTTTCACTATAATTCAAAGAAGAGAGTTTATTTATGTCCATAAAGCTTTTTTTTAAAAAAAAAAAAAAAAGAAGAAGAAGAAGAAGAAGAATTAGGCTATCTTCTATAATGATGTACTATAAAGTTTTATTTTTAATCTCAAAAACTGTCAAGTATATTTAAATAAACATAATTAATTGCAAATTGGAGCAAAATGAAATATGAACACAAAAAAAGTCTCTGTACACGTTTATAAACACAGGTGCAGGCCAAAGTACAATAATATGCCAGTAACATGCAGCCTGTAAACAAATCATAAAGGGATTAAGAGACACCTAAAGTTAAAAGTAACCCAATCAAAGTTTAGTTATTGCTCAGAAAGGAAGTCTCCAGCTGTTACATTTAACAAAATAACATTTAAAAGTCTCTGTACACCTTTAGTTAAAGTTAAACCTTTCATTAGATTTGATTTTTCTCCACCAACTGTGTTTGTGGGGAACCAACTTGTTATTATAATTTAAATAGAAATACAGTCCATCTTACCAAGGTATGGAAGGCTCTGAGCAGGTGACCTGTGTGCCTGCCTGTTCAGTTTGCTGTCCACGTGCTGCTGATGGAGAACTTCAAGGCCTGGCTCTCCCTTCTAAGGGTCCTCTTTCTTTAAAATAATCTTGGACTGGACATCCCTTCAAATAGAGGATGCCTTCAAAATACAAGGCAGTCCTCTGGTAGCCTTTCAAATAGAGGACTGTCCTCTATCAAAGAGGACACCTGGCCACCCTAGCTCTTTATGCTCTCTCCAGGACTGAGGGCTAAAACCAAGGACAGGGATGTGTGCTGCTGACCCAACCTCTGTGCCCTTTTAACTGCAAAGACACCATGATAAGTCTCTATCACTCGGGGAAGTGGAAAGGGCTTAACAATACAGCAAGATTTTCACATCACACACACTTAACACTAAATTTAACAAGTTCCATTGATTTTTTTAAATTTTGCCTTTATTGTTTTACTGCATTCCTGCATAGTACAACCCTAATACCATTCCTAATTCCTTAATTAAATATATATTACACTGTAGTTCTGTTGTTTAACATTCCTCTCAATAATTATACAAATGTATCCATTTCACGGGGAACTTTTCAATGTTTAAATAAGTGAGCAATTATAAATTCACATGCCCCCAATAACAGTATTAATTGGGTGGGTTACAGATATGTTCTTTGTGAATTGCTTTTATTAAACCCTCAGAGACTTGTCAGGCTGTATCTGTGTAATTCAACCTAAGTCTCTTGCATGTATTAAAAGTGCTTCTAAGTTGAGCAATAGGAATTCTGAACTTTCATATACTTTTCATATACTATCTTTCTTAAGATAGGCCTCTTTGAGCCGAGGAGACTGATAGCATATTACTGAATTTATTATATAATATTTTTGAAGGGGGATTAATTAACAAATATAATCTTGGTACCTACAGATACTACACCTGGAACTGGTTGTTACTCAGCCCCTGTCACCACAACAACAGAGGGAGCAGGAAGGAGTGGCTTACCTGCATTTTTTTTCAAGAAGCCAGCTTTGGTCCATGCAGGGCTCCACAGAGGCTTGTGAACTGCACCATTTTAACAGAACATACTTCTGGGTGGCCTGGGGGGTTGGAGTGAATGTCATCTGGCTGGCAAGGGCTGTTCAACCAATAAGAGAGGCTTCCCCCCATCCAGGCTCTCCCCCCACCCTTTCCATAAAATCTTCCACCTGTGTCTTGATAATCTCAGTAACTCCAGGAGTACGCATTTCAGGAACAAGCCCCATTGAGTACAATGGCAGTTACTTCCAAGTAGACATTAATGGGTTTAGTGGGAAAGACAGCAGTAAATACAGGGACAGGGAAACCAGCCCCCATTGTATCCTGATGCTGCACAGGATCACTGTAATGGAGGTGTGAATTAGTTAATTCCGAAGGCAATAACACAAGTCACAGAGAATCGCAGGTTCGGTAAAGTGCTTCACTGCCTTCAGGGAGTCAGCGTTTTAAACTCTGTACTCAATTCAGGGGGATCGCTGTAAATTCTGATGTGGGCATTCAAAGGGCAAGCCTCATTCAGCACAATGGGAGTTACTTCTGAGGACACACTAATGGGTTCGTTCTGGGAAACAGAGCAGTAAACATAGGGATGGGGAAACCAGCCCCCATTGTAACCCGATGCTGCACAGGATCACTGTAACGGAGGTGTGAATTAGTTACTTCTGAAGGCAATAAACCAAGCCATGGAGAATCGCAGGTTCAGTAAAGTGCTTTACAAGCTTCAGGGAATTAGTGCTTTAAAATCTGTATTACAATTCAGGGGGCTGTCTGTAAATTCTGATGTGCTGAAGCCTCATTGAGCACAATGGGAGTTACCTCTGAGCAGACACAAATTGGTTTGTGCTGGGAAACACAGGTAGGGATGGATGAACGTCCCTTACCTGATCCCGATGCTTGCTTCACAGTGGGGGGGAGGCGCTCCGTCCCTCCCCCCGAAATTCTGGCCGGGGAGGAGGCGCCCTCTCCCTCCCCGCCGAAATTCTGGCCGGGGGGGAGGCGCCCTGTCCCTCCGGCTGCGAACCTCATCTCCTGCCGGGACGCAAATGGCAGCGGCCATAGCCACCGCCGTTTGCGTCCCTGCAGTCAGCCGTAATAGGCTACGTAAATCTTTACGTAGCCTATCACGGCTGACTTTAAGAAGAAAAAAAAGCGCGTATGCAAATGGCGGCGCCCATGGCCGCCGCCATTTGTGTTCCTTATTTTGGCACGTGTAGTCTACGTAAACATTTACGTAGACTACGGCGAAAATAAGGGCAACGATATTTGCGTTCCCCTTATTTTCGCCATAGTCTACGTAAATGTTTACGTAGACTACATGTGCCAAAATAAGGAACGCAAATGGCGGCGCCCATGGGCGCCGCCATTTGCATACACGCTTTTTTTTTCAAAGTCAGCCATGATAGGCTACGTAAACATTTACATAGCCTATCACGGTGTTTTTTTTAAATCTAGCCGTGATAGGCTATGTAAACATTTACGTAGCCTATCACGTTTGTTTTGTTTGTTTCTTACTTGGAAATGGCGGTGGCGGCAGCCGGTCAGAAGACCGACTGCTGCCGCCGCCGCCGAACCACCGCCGCCGCCAGGGACATTCGAGCAAGGTAAGTCCCGTCCCGGGGGGGCGGGGGGGCAGACCATTTCTCCACCAATTTTGGGGGGCTGAATGCACTGGCATTTGGCCTCCCTGAGATTCGTGGAGAAATTCTCTGACATCCCTAGGAGACAGGAGACAGGAAACATCCCTTGACCAGGTTCATGGTGAAAGGCACACCCCTGGGCAGGGCTAGCATACCCGAGGTCAATGCAGGGGTTGGGGCACACAGCAACTATACCTGACTTAAGGAAAAGAATTGGACTTTAAGCAGTCTCAGGAAATCCAGTTTTCCCCTGATAAGCTCCAAGGTGTAGGGATGTTGGAGAAATCCTCCGCAGACTCCAATGAGGCTGGATTCTTTGGAATCCAGCCTCCAGAGTCTGTGGCGGGACAGCGCCTCTTACCTCTGCTCCAGGAGGATTCCTTCCAGACTGGCACGCCTGCTCCGGATCCTCCAGCAATATGGCAATGGCAACCGCCATTGCCATTTTGCTTTGGGAAAGACAGCTGTAAAGCCCTGAGTTTTACAGAAATAAACCCGTAAACGGCTGCGGGGGCTTTACGGCCACAAGTGACACTGTCTTTCTTAAAGCAAAATGGCAATGGCAGCCGCCACTGCTGTATCACCAGAGGCGTGCCAGTCCGCGGAACCCAGCAGACATGCAGCCACTGAAGAGGATCCTGGGGGGGGGAGGAACAGATTGCCTCCCCCCCTCTGCGGAAAACCCCCCCCCAGAACAAAAGGTAGGGGCTCTGCACATCCCTACCAGGGTGGCTGCTGGATGGCCACAATGTCATCTATCCCAAACAACCTCCAAATGCATCCAGCTCAGAGTAAATCGCTGGTGGAGACACCCCCTTAGCTGAGGAAGAGTGTTGCCATCCACTAAAAATGATTTAAATGCACACCTTGATTTTCCTTTATGCCACGAGTGGGTAACGTGTGGCCATCCTGATGTTTTGGCCTACAGCTCCCATCCGCCCTAGCCAGCATAGACAATGATGAGGGATGATGGGAGCTGTAGGCCAAAACATCTGAACAGCCACAAGTTGTCCATCCCTGCTTTATATGAACATTGAACAAGGGATTATTTTGAATCGTTCCCATGTATCAGATAAGGTATTTATGACAACTACCCAATAAATGGTATATGTTTGTGTTTTGTGATTTTTACAAGATCGAGATGAAAATGAGAGGGTTGTATTAGCAACCCTTAGCCAGTGCTTACCAAATGTTTTACTCCATTGGGATTATACTTGTTTTATGCAATTGCAAGCTGATGTTAAAGAAATCCTGGAAGTCTATTCTGTTAGGGAAAAGCAGCTACAGGCAGGGGTTATTTTCAGTAGAGATGTGGCAAGGGACACACATCTCTACTGAAGGACAGATGTGTGTTCCTCCCACCTGAGGATGTTCTGCTGCAACCCCTCCCCCTCCAGTCATTTCCCCTGCTGCTGGATTCTATATGTGTTCATTCTACCCCTAGCAGTTCACTGAAAATCACCCTCTCCCAAAGCTGCTTTTCTCTAACAGAAGTAAACATCAGAGCTTTGAAACAGGTATCTGTGGGTTGTATCCAGTGAGTTGTATCCAACGTTAGTCAGACTTAAGTCCCATTTATTTCAATAGGTCTTCTTTCAATAAAACTAACACTGGATACAACTCTCTGTGTGTAATGTGTAAATAGGTCCAAAGCAGGCAAAAATACATGATTATATTTGGGGAAAGTGATCAGGACCATTACTGAAAATGCTGCATTGTACAATTACGTTGAGCACATCTTTCCCAAGAATTTGAGCATTTCTGCGTTCTAGTCCTTTAGCTCTTCTATTTTAAATTTCTTACTGTATTTTAAATCACTGCAATGCTGCTAGATTTTATTCTGGTTGTACTTTTATACTATAGTTTTAAGCTTTTATATTTCTATTGTTTTTATACAGTATAAAAACTTGTGGTTTTAATGTACTTGCAATTTTAATTTTTGTGAACTTCCCAGAAAGCTTCAACTATTGGGTGGTATAGAAATGTAAATCCATACATACTTGGCTTTCATTACTTACATAACAATTGTCATTTGATGTTATCCCTCCCTTTGCTCTCATATCAATTAGACCTTTTGCCCCCTGAGTATGCACACATGATATTCTATGCCAGAGTAAGTGAACATTCCTCAGGATGCATGGCTGAAGTACATTTCTCTGTTACCCACCATAAGTGTCATATCTTTTCAAAGCGGCTTTCTACAAGAGCCATTTATATTGTGCCCTCATAATTCCTCACTCAAAGTAGTTTGCGGATGCTTTACATGACAGTGTCATCCTCCAGGACCTCTCCTGTGCTTTGCAGCCATTATAGTATCTGTGTGTTTTTTCCCAGCAAGGAAACTCTGGCATTTCTGTGAATGGCAGCATGAAACCCTGGTGTATTTGTGCAATTCTGCTGTATCACAGCACCACCTAGTGGTTGTGTAATGGAACATATAGAAAGGCAGAGAACAAAAAGCCTTTTTTCATTACCTGGAAAAAAAATACGTGTAAGCGAGCTGATTTTAATTCCACAAAGCATCTGGAAGCAGAAGCCTTGGTACAGTGGTGGGTTAAAAGCCTTGTGTAGAAAAGCCTAAAGAGCTCTCCAAAGCTGTGCATTTATAGCATCCCATCAAAAGATGTATAATATTACCTTCAAAAGACTGAAGTAGCAACTTAATTCCACAATGTGCATGAGAGCAACAAGGGGACAACAAATCTGGAAGAAGAAAAAAATAGCCAGTGCAGGTAGGCTCTAAGGTACACATACACCCATTCGCATTTGAACATGAATGAGTAGGCAAAAAGTATGGGGCCACCAGCATAAGGTATGAACCCTCCACCCACATGCTACAACCACAATGACAATCTAGTCCAGCCCTCCACAACCTGGTGCCCTCCAGATGAGTTGGACTGCAACACCCATAATCCCCTGCCCAGATAGCATGCTGGCTGGGGATGGTGGAAGTTGTAGTCCAACACATCAGGTTGGGGAAGGCTGGTCTGGCGTTAATGTGTGGTTTCTGCCAATGTAGGTTTTGTTCCCCTATAACCTGAACTGAACTTCTTCCTTTTTCCAGTCTAAGACAATTTGAAGCACAGTAATGAAAGGAGCCATACCAGTGTTCAGCTGTGTCTCCTTGTAATGCTATTGGAGTGATAAGTTTTCAATTCAGTTGAACATAGTACAAGTTAGCTCATCAGGAAAGGCTTTACTATTAAGATTTAACTGGTTAGTTGTGCAAAATTGAATGCCAGAAAGGGTTAATTACTGGTACATCCCCTGTTCACCGAGCTGATAAAACACTGCCTACCCACCCAGAATATTCTCACAGTCCACTGTTTGGGGAATCCCTCCCTCGCCCGCGTTCAATAATTTGTCAAATGCAATGATTTCCTTGAAGAGTTTCTGTACATTTCTAGAACCATCTTATATGCTCCCAGTGCTTCAGTGTGTAATGAGAAAACATCATCCCCAGCCTAAATATAACTCATATGCAAAGCTTAATGGAAACAGGCGTGATGGAGGAGATGAATCCAACCTTATTAATTTGCAATGCAAACCTGACAGAACCTAAGCCATGGAAAAAAGGATGAAAGCTGAAGACTCATTCAGATCACAGCAACAAGAGACATTGTCAGGTCTAAACAAGCACAGTGGTGGGGGTGGGGGGAATGCTAATTTTTAAGTACTCACAATTACAATTTGTTATGCATTGCTGCACTGGTATGCAGAATGAGGCCACCTTCATGGCAGAACCTGACTACAATATGTGGGCATTTAGAAACCACACCAATAGCTAGCTTTTGAGTGTCTGGGTTTGAACCACGTTTACACCAAAATGAAACAAGCCTACTGATATATCAGTATCCTCATGAGAACAAACAAATAGCGCTTATATGACGGACAAAGGACAGGCAGAGAATCATAATGGAGTTGACATCAACTTACAGCTAGGCCAAGAGTCAACAACAATGGGCAATATCTGTTGCTGGCAAACTGCCAATGCTAAAAATGTTGTGCTACCAGGAATGACCACTAGCACAACAGGAAGCTACCACTTGCTAGCACAAGCTAGGAAACTTGCCTCAACCACCACTTCTGGAATGGGACAGGTGAGCTCAGGTCTCTTCCAAGAGCTCTGCTGATTTGTCCCATTCCAGAAGTGATAGTTTCAGCTAGTTTCCAGTTATACTAGCCAGTGCTAGCTTCCCGTTGCACTAGAAATCATTCATGCTAGTTCTAGTGCAGCTAGGGATGCTGGGAAAAATCAAAATGGATTAAAATGAGCTCAGATTTCTAAGAATCCGACCTGCAGAATCCACTGTGGAGTGCCCCCCTCAGGCTGTGCGGAGTCTGTGGGCTTTCAGATGATTTTTTTTTACTTTCCTGAAATGTACATATATAAATCCGTAGAAAAATACGTAACTTTCTGCTAAGGAAATGTTGAATGGAATGGGATACAATACGCTAAATGTTACGTACTGAGGTAAATTATGTCAGTACTTACATAAATACTTACATAAATATTTACGTAGTTATTTCTGTATTTTTCCACATGATGAAAAAAAAAAATATTCACCTCCATCTGTGGGCAGATGATGGAACGAAAGGCACCTGACAATCCACAAAACACGGAGGGAACCGATTTTACACAGTCCGTACATTCCTAAGTGCAGCAGCAGCATTGAATACTGCCCAGTGTTCAAAATGAATCACCTTCTCTTAAAACTCAACCCTTGGCAAAAAGATAAGTGTTTGAGTCAGTCTTCCCCACCTCCAGACAATTCCCATTATCCCTGACCTTTGGCTATGCTGGGACTGACGGAAATTGTAATCCAAAATGTCTGGGAGGCATCCGTTTGCGGAAGGCTGGTTTGAGTGTTATGCCTGAACGGTAATATACAGACCTTGCACCATCTATCCTTATAATCACCATCCATGACCAGAGATCTAAAGTCACATGATCCACGGAATTCATGGACTAACCTGGGCTTTGAATGCAAGTATCCCAGACAAACTCTCACCCAGCATATTTTACAAACTCCCAGGGACTATCGTTGCTGTGAGACCTGTTGAGGTTTACTTAATGGTGGAAACATGTCACTCTGAGGGAGTCCCAACATTCACTGTGCCGACCTGACATACAGCCTGCATCAAATTACACTGGCTTTTGATTAGGGATGGGGGAGAATTCCGCCACAGACCCCAATGAGGCTGGATTCCAAGAATCCGGCCCCACTGGGGCCCGTGGTGGAACGGAGCACTCACCTCCATGCCCCTCTGGAATCTGTGCGGGTCGGCTCCCTCTGTGTGTTGATCCTGCAGAGCCGACCTCCAGCTCCACTCCACTGGCAATACGGCCGGCTGCCACTGCTGTGCCGTATCGCTGGGGTAGGGTAACTGAGTCTCTGGACCCCCTCTGGACCTGAAGGTAAAGGATTCGTACATCCCTACTTGTGATAAGAATATTTTGGATAGGGTGTATCCACTTTTGATAGACTAGTGTAGCTCTCATATTAGAACATGAAAGGGTTGCTCCTAAAAAGGTTGCAAGACCAGCATGAGCAGCGATGGTTAGGTTAGCGATTTATGTTTTATTGTTGATTTTAATCTTGCTTTTATATTTTGTTGCATCATTTCATTATAACATTGAAGTGTTCTTCTTCACTCTGTTGTATTTATTCATTGAATCACTTATGTTCTGTAATGAATCATTTTTATGATATTTGATGTTAATTATGAGCCACTTTGGTCACAGTCAACCATAGAAAAGTGGGAAATACACTAAATTAAAACTAAAACTAAAATTGCCCTTTCCCATGTTCCATAATGTTTTCTTTAATTAGTGGGTAGGCAGAAGGCTGCTGTCAAATTCAAAAGCAGACTTTTTACATGTTACGGGGGAAAGTCCAGGAATGATTACTTAGGACACAATCCAAAGATATGATGTGGAAGCCCCATTCAGTTCAAAAGGTCTCGTGCAGGAGAACTTCCTGGTGGATTGTGCCCTCTGAATTTTAGTGTATTGTACATGTTGTTGTTGTTGTTCAGTCGTTCAGTCGTGTCCAACACTTCGTGACCCCATGGACCATAGCACGCCAGGCCTTCCTGTCCTGCGCTCTCTCCCGGAGCGTGCTCAAGTCCATATTCACTGCATCAGTGATGCTATCTAGCCATCTCATCCTCTGCTGTCCCCTTCTCCTTTTGCCTTCAGTCTTTCCCAGCATCAGGGTCTTTTCCAGAGAGTTTTCTCTTCGCATTAGGTGGCCAAAATATTTGAGCTTCAGCTTCAGTATCTGTCCTTCCAATGAGCACTCAGGGTTGATTTCCTTTAGGATTGACTGATGTGACCTCCTTGCAGTCCAGGGGACTCGCAAGAGGCTTCTCCAGCACCACAGTTCGAAAGCATCAATTCTTCGGTGCTCAGCGTTCCTTATAGTCCAGCTCTCATAGCCATACATTACTACTGGGAAAACCATAGCTTTGATTAGACGGACCTTTGTCGGCAAGTGATGTCTCTGCTTCTTACTATGCTGTCTAGGTTTGCCATAGCTTTCCTCCCAAGGAGCAAGCGTCTTTTAATTTCATGGCTACAGTCACCGTCTGTGGTGATCTTGGAGTTCAAGAAAATAAAATCTGTCACTGCTTCCCTTTCTTCCCCTTCCATATGCCAGGAAGTGATGGAGCCAGATGCCATGATCTTCGTTTTTTTTAATGTTGAGTTTCAAACCAGCTTTTGCACTCTCCACTTTCACCCTCAACAAGAGGCTCTTTAGATCCTCTTCACTTTCTGCCATTAGGGTGGTATCATCTGCATATTTGAGGTTGTTGATAATTCTCCTGGCAATCTTAATTCCAACCTGTGATTCATCCAACCGGGCGTTTCTCACGATGTACTCTGCATATAAGTTAAATAAGCAGGGCAACAATATGCAGCCTTGTCGTACTCCTTTCCCAATTTTGAACCACTCGGTTGTTCCATGTCTGGTTCTTACTGTTGCTTCTTGACCCTCGTACAGGTTTCTCAGGGGACAGGTAAGGTGGTCTGGTACCCCCATCTCTTTCAGAATTTGCCACAGTTTGTTGTGATCCACACAATCAAAGGCTTTAGCATAGTCAATGAAGCAGAAATAGAATTTTTCTGGAATTCTCTTGCTTTCTCCATAGTCCAGCAAAAGTTGGTGATTTGATCTCTAGTTCCTCTGCCTCTTCGAAACCCAGCATGTATTTCCAGTAGTTCTCGGTTTGCATACTGCTGAAGCCTAGCTTGCAGGATTTTGAGCATCACCTTGCTGGCATGTGAAATGAGCACAATTATACGGTAGTTTGAACACTCTTTGGCATAGGGACGTACGAAAGTTCCGCCACGGATCTCGGGGAAGCCAAATGCCAGCGCATTCGGCCCCCCGAAATTGGTGGCGGAATGGCCTGCCACCCCCCCGCCACCCCCCCCCGGGACGAGACTTACCTTGGGTGGATCTTCCTGGAGGCGGCGGCTTCGGCAGCGGCGCGGCGGAGGTGCGGCGGCGGAGCGGCGGCGGCCGTAGCCGGTCTTCCAAGGTTAAAAAAAAAAAAAAGTGATAGGCTACGTAAAGATTTACGTAGCCTATCATGGCTAGATTTTTAAAAAACACCGTGATAGCCTACATAAATCTTTACGTAGGCTATCATGGCTGACTTAAAAAAAAAAAATGCGCGTATGCAAATGGAGGCAGCCATGGCCGCCGCCATTTGCATTCCTTATTTTGGCACGTTTTAGTCTACGTAAACATTTACGTAGACTAAGAAGGTGAAAATAAGGGGAACGCAAATAGCGTAGATGCTACACTATTTGCGTTCCCTTTATTTTCGCCATCTTAGTCTACAT
The DNA here is from genome assembly GCF_057233095.1 of Heloderma suspectum. Classification (NCBI taxonomy): domain Eukaryota; kingdom Metazoa; phylum Chordata; class Lepidosauria; order Squamata; family Helodermatidae; genus Heloderma; species Heloderma suspectum. Next base: position 181,033,970 of record NC_139461.1, read on the forward strand.
AAATGTTTACATAGACTAAGACGTGCCAAAATAAAGAACGCAAATGGCGGCGGCCATGGCCGCCGCCATTTGAGTATGCACGTTTTTTGTTTTTGTTTTTTAAATCAGCCGTGATAGGCTACGTAAAGATTTACGTAGCCTATCACAGCTGACTTCAGGGACGCAAACGGCGGCAGCTACAGCCGCCACCATTTGCATCCCTGCTAGCCAGTGGCCGGATGTCCGGCTGCTGGTGGAGCCAGCCGGTGGCTCCGCAGAATTGCTGCAGAGCACAGCCGGCCGGCCAAGCTTCCGGGGGAGAGGAACGGAGCGCCTCCCCTCCCCGGCCAGGATTCCGCAGGGAGGGACAGAACGCCTCACCCCCACCATCAACATAATCCACAGAAAGGTAAGTCACTTTCGTACATCCCTACTTTGGCGTTGCCGTTCTTTGGAATTGGAATGTAAACTGACCCTTTCCAGTCTTGTGGCCACTGTTGAGTGTTCCAAATTTGTTGGCATATTGAGTGCAGCACTTCAACAGCATCATCTCTTAGGATTTTAAATAGCTCAGCTGGAATACTGTCATCTCCGCTAGCTTTGTTGTTAGTAATGCTTCCTAAGGCCCACTTGACTTCACTCTCTAGGATGTCCGGCTCAAGTTCAGTGACCGCACTATCATGGCTATCAGGGACATTCAGATCTTTCCTGTATAGTTCTTCTGTGTATTCTTTCCACCTCTTCTTAATCTCATCTGCTTCTGTTAGGTCCCTGCCTTCTCTGTCCTTTATCATGCCAGTCTTTGCACAAAACGTTCCCTTGATATCTCTGGTTTTCTTGAAGAGATCTCTAGTCTTTGCCATTCTATTGTTTTCCTCGATTTCTTTGCTTTGTTCATTTAAGAAGGCCTTCTTGTCTCTCCTTGCTATGCTCTGGAACTCTGTATTCAGTTGGATATATCTTCCCCTTTCTCCCTTGCTTTTCGCTTCCCTTCTTTCCTCAGCTACTTGTAAAGCCTCATCAGACAGCCACTTGGCTTTCTTGCATTTCTTTTTCTTTGGGATGGATTTCGTTGCTGCCTCCTGAACAATGTTACGGACCTCCGTCCATAGTTCCTCAGGCACTCTGTCTATCAGGTCTAATCCCTGAAATCTATTCCTCACCTCCACTGTATATTCATAAGGGATATGCTTTAGGCCATACCTGAATGCTTTAGTGGTTTTCCCTATGTTCTTCAATTTCAGCGGAAATTTTGCAAGAAGCAGATCGTGATTTGAGCCACAGTCAGCTCCAGGTCTTGTTTTTACTGACTGTATAGAGCTTCTCCATCTTTGGCTGCAAAGGACATAATCAATCTGATTTCAATATTGACCATCTGGTGATGTCCATGGGTAGAGTCGCCTCTTGTGCTGTTGGAAAAGAGTGTTTGCTATGATCAGCGTGTTCACTTTGCAAAACTCTATTAGCCTTTGTCCTGCTTCATTTTGTACACCAAGGCCATGCTTGCCTGTTATCCCAGTGACTTGGAGGATAAAGTCGCTCAGATTCGTCATGAATTGGACACCACCATTAATGCAGTTCCATTGGTAGAGGCGTTCAGAGCACCGTCTGGTCCAGTTTTATTGGATGAGTTTCAGTTACTGAGGCCTGAGGATGCGGACAAGGTGCTTGGCCAAGTCCGATCGACCACTTGTGTGCTTGACCCTTGCCCTTCATGGCTTATTAAATCAAACAAGGAGGGGTTGTCCGGCTGGGTCCATGAGGTTGTAAATTCCTCCTTGAGGGAGGGAGTGGTGCCTGCCGCTTTAAAAGAGGCAGTAATTAGACCACTCCTGAAAAAGCCTAACCTGGACCCAGAGGATGTTAACAATTATAGGCCAGTGGCCAACATCCCCTTCCTGGGCAAGGTGCTTGAGCGGGTGGTTGTAGGACAGCTCCAGGCACTGTTGAATGAAATGGATTATCTAGATCCATTTCAATCAGGCTTCAGGCCTGGTTTTGGAATGGAAACTGCCTTGGTCGCCCTGTGGGATGACCTCTGCCGGGAGAGGGACAGGGGGAGTGTGACCCTGTTGATTCTCCTGGACCTCTCAGCGGCTTTCGATACCATCGACCATGGTATCCTTCTGGATAGGTTGTCTGGGTTGGGAGTAGGAGGCACTGCACTACAGTGGTTCCGCTCCTACTTTGATGGCTGATTCCAGAAGGTGGTGCTGGGGGATGATTGCTCTGTGCCATGGCAATTGTGCCATGGGGTTCCACAGGGCTCTATTTTATCCCCCATGCTGTTTAACATCTACATGAAACCGCTGGGGGAGGTTATCCGGAGGTGTGGGCTGAGCTGCCATCAATATGCAGATGACACCCAGCTCTACCTCTCTTTTACATCAAAACCAGGTGAGGCAGTGACTGTTCTGAATCAGTGCCTGGGCACGGTAATGGACTGGATGAGGGCTAATAAACTGAAACTCAATCCAGACAAGACGGAGGTACTGTTAGTGGGTGGTTCGTCTGCCTGGCTAGGTGATATTCAACCTGTTCTGGAGGGGGTTGCACTCCCCCTAAAGGATCAGGTTCGTAGTTTGGGGGTGCTCTTGGATCCAGAACTGTCACTTGAGGCACAGGTGAACTCAGTGGCACGGAGCACTTTTTATCAGCTTAGGCTGGTATACCAACTACGCCCTTATCTGGACACAGATAGCCTCTGATAACTTCACGTCTGGATTACTGCAATGCGTTATACATGGGGCTGCCTTTGAAAACGGTCCGGAAACTTCAGCTGGTCCAAAATAGGGCAGCAAGATTGTTAACAGGGACTGGGCTGCGAGCTCATATTACCCCAATACTTTTCCAGCTGCACTGGCTGCCAGTCCATTTCTGGGCCCGATTCAAAGTGCTGGTGTTAACATTCAAAGCCCTTAACGGCTTGGGGCCAGGTTACCTGAAGGATCGCCTCCTCCCATATGTGCCTGCCCGGACCTTAAGATCATCATCAGCGGCCCTTCTCCGTGAGCCCCTGCCAAAGGAAGTGAGGCGGGTGGCTACTAGGAGGAGGGCTTTTTCTGCTGTGGCACCCCGGCTCTGGAATGAGCTCCCTAGTGAGGTTCGCCTGGCGCCTACATTGTATTCCTTTCGGCGCCAGGTGAAGACCTTTTTATTTTCCCAGGCATTTTAACATTTTAGCTTTCTAAATTTTTATCTTTGCTGTTTTAAATCTGTATTTTAAACTCCTGCACTGCTGCTAGGTTTTATTGTGGTTGTATTGTTATATTGTGGTTTTAATGTTCTGTATATTTTAAATTGTTTTATTGTGTGTTGCTTGGATTTAATTTTTGTGAACCACCCAGAGAGCTTCGACTATTGGGCGGTATAGAAATAAATAAATAAATAAATAAATAAATTTCTTGACTTCCTACTTTAGCATTCCAATCCCCTATGATGAAGAGGACATCTTTTTTTGGTGTTAGTTCTAGAAGCTGTAGCAGGTCTTCAAAGAACCGATCAACCTCAGCTTCTTTGGCATCAGTGTTTGGGGCATAGACTTGAATTACCGTGATGTTGAATGGTTTGCCTTGTATTCGTACTGAGATTATTCTATCATTTTTAAGATTGTACCCCAGTACTGCTTTTCCCACCCTTTTGTTGATGATGAGTGCTACTCCATTTCTTCTAAGGGATTCTTGCCCACAGTAGTAGATATGATGGTCACCTGAATTAAATTTGCCCATGCTTGTCCATTTTAGTTCGCTGATTCCCAAGATGTCGATGTTCAATCTTGCCATCTCATGTTTGACCACCTCCAGCTTACCTTGATTCATTGATCTGACATTCCAGGTTCCTAAACAATATTGTTCTTTACAGCATCGGATTTCTTTTTCACCGCCAGACACATCCAAAGCTGAGTGTCCTTTCGGCTTTGGCCCAGCCGCTTCACTCTTTCTGGCGCTACTTGTAAATACCCTCTGCTCTTCCCCAGTAGTATATTGGACACCTTCCGACCTGAGGGGCTCATCTTCCAGCATCATATCTTTTAGCCTTGTGATACGTTCCATGGGGTTTTCTTGGCAAGAATACTGGAGTGGGTTGCCATTTCCTTCTCCAGTGGACCACATTTTGTCAGAACTCTCTGCCATGACCTGTCTGTCTTGGGTGGCCCTGCATGGCATAGCTATAGCTTATGGCTTCACTGAGTTACGCAAGCCCCTTCACCACAACAAGGCAGTGATCCATGAAGGGGGTATTGTTAGGGTTGGCGGAGAATTTCTCCCCAAAACTTCAGGGGGCCGAGCGCCAATGTGTTCAGCCCCCCGAACAGGTTTTGGGGATTAATTCTCTGCACCCCCCGCCCCCGCACCCCCCCCCGGGACGGGACTTACCTTTGGCGAATGTCCCTCCCGGCAGCGGGTCCGGCCGGCGGTTCAGCGGGTGTTCGTCCGGGGCGGGAGTGGCAGCCGGTCTTTTGACCGGCTGCCGCCGCTGCCATTCCAATCAAAGAAAAACAAAACGCCCTCGTGATAGGCTACGTGACGATTAACGTAACCTATCACGGCTAGATTTGCAAAATCAGCCGTGATAGGCTACGTAAATCGTCACGTAGCCTATCACGGGTGACTTTAAAAAAAAAAGCGCATACGGATAATGGCGGCCCCCATAGGGAGCTGCCATTCCCGTTCCGTATTTGGTCGCTGTAGTCTACGTAAAGATTTACGTAGACTACGGCGACCAAATAAGGAACGCGAATGGCGGCTCCCTATGGGGACCGCCATTAGCGTACGCGCTTATTTTTTTTTTAAGTCACCCGTGATAGGCTACGTGACGATTAACGTAGCCTATCACGGCTGACTTTGCAGATCTAGCCGTGATAGGCTACGTTAATCGTCACGTAGCCTATCATGGGGGCGTTTTGTTTTTTTTTTAACTTTTTAGTTCGTGGCCGGGCGAGGCGAGGCGCCTCCTCCCCGGCCTGAATTTCGGCCGGGCGAGGCGGGAAGCCTCCCCCCCGGCCTGAATTTCGGCGGGGCGAGGCAGGAAGCCTCCCCCCCTGGCCTGAACTTCGCAGGGGGAGCAGCGAAGCGCCTCCCCCCCACCGCGAACAAGCTTCGAGGACAGGTAAGTGACTTTCATCCATCCCTAGGTATTGTACATAGCTATCTGCTATTTTTTATTATTATTATTAATATTATTATTATTATATTTATATCCCACCTTTTTCCCAATACTGGGACTCAAGGCAGCCTTACATTAAAACTTATACAATTAAAACCTATAAATAGAAGTATACAAAAGTTAAAAATATAACTAAATCATCAATAGTATTAAAATTGTGTAAAATATCAAAACGTTAAAAGACAACAAAAAATATAATATCCACCCATCATATTCTCACAGGTCCAGACTAGCTATCCCCAAAGGCCTGCCAGAACAAAAAAGTTTTTACGTGCCTGTGAAAGCCTATCAAGGAGGGTGCCACTCTCACCTCCCTGGGAAGGAAGTTCCAGAGCCTTAGAATATTTATGTATGTATTTATTTATTTACAATAATTATATACCACTCCACATCAAAGATTTTGGAGCAGTGAACAACAGATAAATGAATATAACATGATATTAAAACAATTAAAATTTTTTAAAAGAACAGATTCTGAACTTAATAAACTGCAGCTGGTCACGCAAGGGAGGCCTCTCAAAATAACAATATCTTCAGGGGGCACCGAAAAGCACACAACATTGGTGCCTGCGTGACCTCCAAAGGCAGGGTATGAACCACATGTTACCCTCCTCAGTCAAGTCAAAGCCCTATTGATCTTCCCTATTAATAGAAGTATCAATATAAATACCAATGGATTATTATTAACCATGGGGCAGATCCAGGCTTAGAGTAGATCCACTGAAACCAAAGTGATTTAAGTTAGTCATGGCTAACATAAGTCCTGTTGATTTCAATGGGTCTACTCTAAATATGACTATATCTAGATCCAACCCAATGATAGTTCTTGCAGCTAGTGCATAAAAGAACATCAAGAATATTTTAAGTCAACAGAAGTTGTTCATTATTGATTGTGGAGCCTAATTCCAAAATGCAATATCCACGGAGAACAAAATGTTTGCATATTAAACTACCTTTCCCATTTGGCCCCCTTCAAATTTTTAGTTTCACAAATCCACCAATACTCTGTAAAGCACTAAGACATCTATAAAATCATGTTATCAAATGATATTATGTATTTATAGTGTGTCTCTAATCATTCACTGGAACCAAACCACAGCCATTGTTTTTGCTTGCTTACTTGCTTGCTTTCAGGGTTTCCAAGAATTTCTAATATCTAATTTCAGCCAGTTGCTGAATCTGCCAGACTTGCCAAACTGGACAGATATGCGTCACACACACACACACACTGCAAGCAATACTCATTCACTGATGTGCGGACTCCAGACAACTCCCTCTGAAGTGAATGGAGCTTGGGCATCAACTGTGCCAGATGGATTGCACCCCATTAATAAAGGGAGACTCTTCCATTCATAATCCAAATGGAAGATGTTTGAATGTGATCCAGTTTCAGCCCCAGTTTCAAAGTTGGTTTGTGATGTCCGTTTCCAAGTGAAACTACTTTGAATTAGGCATGGCGGAGAATTCCACCACGGATATCGGTGAGGCCGAATGCCAGTGCATTTGGCCCCCCGAAATCTGTGGAAGAACACAGTCCCCCACCCCTCCACCCCGTGAATGACCCGCGAAATGGAGCCTACCTGGCTGCGGCTCCGACTGCGGCTTCAGCTCTGGCGGCAGCTGCCGGGCTGCTGTGGCCGCAAATGGCAGCCATCATAGCAGCCGCCATTTGCGTCCCTACGCCAGCTCCGTGATAGGCTACATATATATTTACATAGCCTATCACGGCTAAAGCAGGGACACAAATGGCGTAGCGGACACCATTTGCATCCCTGCTTTAGCTGTGATAGGCTACGTAAATATTTACGTAGCCTATCACGGGCTACCATAGGGACGTAAATGGCGTCCCCTACTCAGGACACCATTTGCGTCCACATCAGCCTGGCAGCGGCTGGAGGCCCTGCTGTGGGTTGGCCCGGCCCGCTGCTCTGCGGCCTGGCCATGGAGTGGAGCCGGCCAGGCAGGATTCAGGGGGGGGGAGGAACGGATTGCCTCCCCCACCTGCAGAACCCAGTGCAGCCAGGTAAGCTGGGTTTCGTACACCCCTACTTTGAATGGTCAAACTAATTTGCTATTTAAAACATTTATCTGCAGTTCACAAAGATAGCCAAATGCAAAAGAGGATGAGACTGGTGGGAGGATATCTTCAAAATCCTACTTAAATGAGATGTTGAGAGAAACAATGGTACCGACTGACAGCGGAATTTTAGATGCCATCACAGAAATATGTATCATGTTTTATAGCCTATTGAAGTTGTTCCCAACAAGGAGGGCACTGACAGAAAGTTTATCATGCTTAATATTGTCAGGGTTGCCTCTGAGCACATAGAGTGGCAGAGCAGTTCAGATTCTGAGGAATAGCTGCAAAACGTGGAGGAGGAACTTTCCCAGGCTTCAGAGGCACAGCTGGACGGAGAGGGGGGCCCTTCTCACATCCCTGTGACAGATAACAAACAGGGGGAAGCGGGGCAGAAGAATCTGAACTCTTAGATGCCAGGCGCAGATACAGACACAAGCGGGAGATGGCAGGGGCAGAGCTTAGGTAGTCTGCCCAATTGGCTCAGCGTCAACAGCTGCATCTAGAGGTGTCACAGAAGAGGGAAAGATCTTCCCCTCCCACCCGTTAAGTTAGAATAGTTTGCCACCTTTTCCCAAATGGTGGCCAACTTTTGTAGCTTACCTTTGAACTCCTTGAAGGCTTTTCCTTTGTAGTCTGGGAGTCACTAGCAATAGACATGGAACAACCGATTGGTTCAAAATTGGGAAAGGAGTACGACAAGGCTGCATATTGTCACCCTGCTTATTTAACTTATATGCAGAGTTCATCATGAGAAACGCCGGGTTGGATGAATCACAGGTCGGAATTAAGATTGCCGGGAGAATTATCAACAACCTCCGATATGCAGATGATACCACCCTAATGGCAGAAAGCAAAGAGGATCTCAAGAGCCTCTTGTTGAGGGTGAAAGAGGAGAGTGCAAAAGCTGGTTTGAAACTCAACATTAAAAAAACTAAGATCATGGTATCTGGCCCCATCACTTCCTGGCATATAGAAGGGGAAGAAATGGAAGCTGTGACAGATTTTATTTTCTTGGGCTCCAAGATCACCGCAGACGGTGACTGTAGCCATGAAATTAAAAGACGCTTGCTCCTTGGGAGGAAAGCTATGGCAAACCTAGACAGCATAGTAAGAAGCAGAGACATCACTTGCCGACAAAGGTCCGTCTAATCAAAGCTATGGTTTTCCCAGTAGTAATGTATGGCTATGAGAGCTGGACTATAAGGAACGCTGAGCACCGAAGAATTGATGCTTTCGAACTGCGGTGCTGGAGAAGACTCTTACGAGTCCCCTGGACTGCAAGGAGGTCACATCAGTCAATCCTAAAGGAAATCAACCCTGAGTGCTCATTGGAAGGACAGATACTGAAGCTGAAGCTCAAATATTTTGGCCACCTAATGCGAAGAGAAAACTCTCTGGAAAAGACCCTGATGCTGGGAAAGACTGAAGGCAAAAGGAGAAGGGGACGGTAGAGGATGAGATGGCTAGATAGCATCACCGATGCAATGAATATGAACTTGAGCATGCTCCGGGAGAGAGCGCAAGACAGGAAGGCCTGGCGTGCTATGGTCCATGGGGTCACGAAGAGTCGGACACGACTGAACGACTGAACAACAACAGGGAATCCGCCCGGGGGGGGGAAGCGATCCATTCCTCCCTGCACCCGGAATCCTCCAAAGCGCCTCCACATCGGGAGGATTCCGTACACCGGCTCTGTATCGCCACTTGCGGCCGTCAAGTGCTTAGTTTAACCTAAATGCAGCCATGAACAGCTGCAATTAGGTTAAACTAAGGGATTTACGGCCACAAGTGGTGTCCACTACGCCATTTGAGGCTGTATTCCTCACAGCGATATGGTAATGGCGACCGCCATTACCGTATCGCAAGTAGGGATATACGAAACTCACCTACCTTTTTGCGGATTGATTCACGGTGGGGGGGAGGCACTCCGTCCCTCCCCCCGGAATCCTCGACGGGGGGGAGGCGATCTGGTCCTCCCACCTGGAATCCTGCCTGGCCAACTCTGCTCTGGATTTCTGGCTGCGGACAGGCTGGTGCCCACCCATAGCGGCCGCCATTTGCATCCAGCCAGGCTGCCATGATAGGCTACGTAAGTATTTACGTAGCCTATCACGGCTAACCCCCCCCCAAAAAACCAGCATACACAAATGGCGGCAGCTACAGCGGCCGCCATTTGTGTTCCCTATTTTTCGCCATTCTAGCCTATGTAAATATTTATGTAGGCTCTTACAGCCAAAAAAAAGGGGAATGCAAATAGCGTAGTGGGTGCTATTTGCATTCCTTTTTTTTTTCGCCGTTCTAGCCTACGTAAATATTTTTAGCCTCCGTTCTAGCCTCCGTTCTAGCCTATGTAAATATTTACGTAGGCTACAACGGCGGGAAAAAAAGGAACGCAAATAGCGCCCATTTTTCTTCATTTTTCAGCCCCAATTAGGGTGGCCATGTGTCCTCTTTTGCTTCCATCCCTGCCCCCCATAAATACCAGTGTCTCCAGATACTAGAGAATAATAGTATCTGGAACGTTGCACAATATAGAATATTGCTCAATATGTTAAACTGCCTAAAATGCAATATGTTAAATTGCCTAAAATTTAACATAAAATATATGTTAAATTACCATTTCCTGAAGTTTGAGGTTGAAAACACATGATGTCAGATTTTTCTCTCTCTTCTCCCTTAGTGTCCTTTCAGCTCTTTCTCTTCAACTTCTCTCCCTCCTACTTTATCACCAACTGACTTTTCTTCAGCCCCTTTCCCAATATTCTGTACCTTTCCTTTCCAGCCCAACACTCTAAGAGCTCACAGGAGTAAGCATTATTACATGTGCATACACACACTGTGTCACATGTTACATTACATGCACAATATGGGATGTATACGTTTACCTGCCCTTTGCCTCATCCCTCTCTCTTCTCCCTTTCTGAGCTGCCCAACATTTGAGCTTTGAACTTCTTTGACGTTTTGAAATTTTCTGAGCATCTCCACTGCTCAAGCTTCATTAAAAAAAAAAAAAAGGAGCGACATTAATCTGGTAGCTCTTTAGTTATAAGCCTTACACTACCATATTCTTATGTAAGATAGAACAAGATCCATCGTGAGATTATACATTCTATTAAACTTTACATTGTGTGAGAGGGAGAGGAAACTGTTATGGCCAGTTTGGAACACACCTTGCTTCAGAATCCAAAGTAGGCCAGACTTTTCCAGATAAAATAAATACAGCATACACAACATTTTCAGTAACAGGTAATGCTGGGAGTGAGGGAGCTCAGATAATAATCCTCGGGATGTGAATGAGGTTGTTACAAATACACAAGCAATGTATTTTTAAGCTACATAAGACTGGAGGGTATGCTTTCAAGGGGGTTAAGCCTGCCTAACTCTGTCCAGATTGCATTTGAAATGCTTTATTATCTCCTTTTTTCTTTATAGTTGCTATCCCTTCTTTTTGTTCTTCCATTCTTTTCTTAATACTTTGGGAAGCATAGAAACCCTGACAGCCAGAAACTCTAAAGAGGAAACAATTCCAACACAAAACAGGGAATAAGTGGCAGCTATTGGGAGACAATGTTTATTTATTTGCTGGGCAATTACTCTACATCAGCCTTCCCCAGCATGGTGCCCTCCAACTGTCTTTCACCAACTCCCAGCAGCCAGAGCCAGCATGGCCCATCGTCAGGAATACTGGGAGATGTAGTCCAAAACAACTGGAGGGCACCAGGTTGGGGAAGGCAGCTCTACATCCTTAGTCAGCAACTGGTTTCCTGGAGGGTCACTTTCAGAGAGGAGTAAAGGGTGGTGACACAACGACTGAAACTAGATCCTTTAAAGTGGCTTGCAGTGAGATCTGATGCCACAAATGCCAGTTTTCCAACACACTCTTTTGCCTTTTGGTTGGGAATGAAGGAGATCAGGGGGCATCTCTCAATAAGCTGGATTTGGCCTAGGGACCTCCAGTTGCTGAACTATGCTCCGACCTCATCATTAGTATGAAATTGTCGTGTGTGTGTGTGTGTGCTGTGCTGAAAATTTCTCCCACATTTTTGACCATTCTCATTCAACTTGATAGGAAATAAATTGTTTTCAAAAATAAATTCAAAGGAGAAAATAATTTTGGAGAAATTATCTTGGGTTTGGGGTTCTTGAACTTGCCTTACTTATAAGGTGGCTGAGGAGTGTGCATGAGTGTCCTGTTTTTCATTGTACAATCTGGCAGCCTGTAGCCTCTGGTTCCTGCACTTCAATTAAAGGCCAGGGGAAGACATCATAAGTAGGGGTGCACGAAAGTCACTTACCTGGTCTCGCAGCTTTTCGCGGTGGGGAGGAGGCGCTTCGCTGCTCTCCCCCCGAAGTTCAGGCCGGGGGGGGGAGGCTTCCCGCCTCGCCCGGCCGAAATTCAGGCCGGGGAGGAGGCGCCTCGCCTCGCCCGGCCGCAAAATAAAAAGTTAAAAAAAAACACCCCCGTGATAGGCTACGTGACGATTAACGTAGCCTATCATGGCTAGATCTGCAAAGTCAGCCATGATAGGCTACGTAAATCGTCACGTAGCCTATCACGGGTGACTTTAAAAAAAAAAAAAGCACGTACGCAAATGGCGGCCCCCATAGGGAGCCGCCATTCGCGTTCCTTATTTGGTCGCTGTAGTCTACGTAAATCTTTACATAGACTACGGCAAAAATAAGGGCAACGCAAATAGCGTTGCCCTTATTTTCGCCGTAGTCTACGTAATCTTTACGTAGACTACAGCGACCAAATAAGGAACGTGAATGGCGGCTCCCTATGGGGGCCGCCATTAGCCGTACGCGCTTTTTTTTTTAAGTCACCCGTGATAGGCTACGTGACGATTTACGTAGCCTATCACGGCTGACTTTGCAAATCTAGCCATGATAGGCTACGTTAATCTTCACGTAGCCTATCACGGGGGCGGTTGTTTTTTTTTAGTTTTATTGGAATGGCGGCGGCGGCAGCTGGTCGAAAGATCGGCTGCCGCCCCCGTCCCTGACGAAGACCCGACGAACCGCCGCCGGGACCCGCTGCTGGGAGGGACATTTGGGAAAGTTAAGTCCCGTCCCGGGGGGGGTGCGGGGGGCGGGGGGGTGCTGAGAATTTCTCCCCAAAACTTGTTCAGGGGGCCGAACACGTTGGCGCTCGGCCCCCCGAAGTTTCGGGGAGAAATTCTCTGCCAACCTTAATCATAAGGCAATTCCTCCCATAAGTTTTTTTATAGATCTGGAAGTGGAGGCTGTGGGGCAATGGAGAGATGTGTAATAGAAAGAGAAAACATTCACAGCACCTTCAGCTACCTTGCAGTGATTACATAAGCTCAAAAACGCCACCCAAAGAAATTCAAAATAAATTATAGAACACCCTGTGAATGAGATAAGAAAACAGAAACCTCTTTCATGGGGGAAGAAAACTTTCAGGAAATTGGAAGACAGATTTTGGCAGAACTCTAGCCCCACCTCTTCCCTAGACCTGGACACAACACTGCCCCCTTCACACCTACTACAGGGCTTTCAGGAAAGTAGCAATATTATAAGTGTCTGCATTAGAGACAAGATGTATCTACAATCACCCCTCAGACATTAGCATTCAGAAAAGTCTGGGGAAGATGCTAAACCCTGAAGAACAACAACTACAGCTGAGCCAAAAAAATACACAAGACATTTTTCTCAGGAAAGTTCTGAGATTCTTTTTTGTTACTATTTGCCACCCCAACAAATAAAAGGTCACTTTGCAAAATTTTCTCCACATTTTCATCACTGTTCTTTTTTGTGGTGGCTGCCCTCCCCCTCCCCAAGTCCTGGAACAAGGCTGGTAGGGAGCACTGCAGAGGACACAAAACGGGGGCCAGGCTGCCAACACAGCTGATGTTGTTGCCACTTGTAGTGACAGCACAAACACAAAACAAACCCCTTAGGAAAAAAGAAAGAAGCTGCACTCTACACCCCTGTGCTACAAATGCTGAGCCCTACCTGTGAGAAACTGCTGGAGAATTTCTCTTCCCCTGGAGAAATTTGGTGAAATTGTCCCCCCGGTTTCTCTGCCCACAACTAGTGCGGAGAATTTTGAAAGACCATTTGCACACAGCTCTTCTTCTTTTTTTTCTACCTGGAAATCCATCTGAAACCTAAGCAGTATTATCACTAGGTCTGAAGCATTACCAGCCGCCGTGCTATCTGGACAGTTCAAATTTCATTTAACGTTTAATTTCTAGGACAGATGGACTGCACTTTCCTCCAGCTGCAATCACTTAGCTCATTGGAATGAGATGAAATGTCCATGGAGGTAAGCTGTTGTGTTTACTGAGTCCCTTAACAGAACTTAAACCTTCTAAGAACAAAAACGAAACACGTGTTTTGTTGTTAAGCAGCATCAAAATGGGCCTTGTAGGCCAATATGTATTATTCTTTTCATTTTGAACATGACACATAACAGTTAAAAAATTGAATGATTTGCAAATTGTGGAATTTGTTGCATCCTCACACATAATTTCCTTGATATATGAAGGAACATTAAATGTACTACGTCCTCAAAGAATTCTACGCTAAATTACATTTGGCCCAAACACAACATTTTCTGTTTTACAGACTTTCAGTCCGCTTCCTTTCATTTTGTTCAGCTGCCTTACAAATAGTGCGCTGATGCTTATAAGTTCCAAATATGGAAGATTTGGTTTATTTTCCTCATATGCAATACATTTGGGAGCCCTACTTTTAATCAAATGACATCTTTCTTTATATGCTGTCGCTTCTTGTCATCTCATCAAATAGATCCCATCAGAATAAAATGTCTGAATCATCATCAGTACCAGAACTACTGAACGAAAACAAGAACAGGCCCTAATGATGAGGAAAAATGAAATAAGTTTTATAAGTAGCCTTTTCAGCAACCCTCCCTCCCCCCCAAAAAAAAACACAATGCTAAAAACCGTCGACATTAAAAGAAGAAATGATAGAATATGTCATGTTTCTGAATTATCTATATATGTCTTCATGAATTTGAGCTGAGATCCCTGAACATTACATTTATCAAGTTAATGGGGGCCCAGTTAAATGATACGATGAATGGCATCCTCTAAAACAATATATGAAAATTCACCGGTCTACACCGCAGACCATTCAGACAGGATCTCAAGTGAAATCCTTTATCTCTCTTCACTATGTTGGCATTAGCTATCCTACCCACAAACATTTATATATATCGCCAGAGTCATGTGCTGCAGGAAGTTCAGACTATCATCATCATCATCTAGTGAATGGACTCTGCATTGCACAGGTTGGAATAGCCCTTTGTTTGATACAGTGAACCCTTCAAGCAAACTCACACAGTTGTAGGGATGTTGGAGTAATCTGGTTGGCGGGTAGAGCCCAGCGAATTTTCGCCAGCTCAGCCCCTGGATTCCAGCTTGCGGAGCCCAAGCTGGCCCAACTCGGTCTGTGCTCAGTCGGGCAAGCTTGCGGGTTTTTTGGGGGGGGGGTATTTCTTCAAATCATGATTTGCGCAAAATTGCGGGTATGCATATTTATGGGAATTGTGATTTGCGCAAAATCATGGCTGTAATTGGTGCAATTTCCGGAACACTGCAGAACTACATGGTCATTCAGGCCTGCAATTTTGTGCAAATTGTGCTATTTGTGACCATGATTTTGCGCAAATTGCAATTTCTGTAAATATTTATACCCGTGATTTTGCGTAAATTGTGACTCGCAGTTTTTGTAAAAAAGGCAGAAAAGTTCCTGAGTTTCAGGAACTGACCCACCACTTCAAATGCTCACTGAGTCAGGGGAACCACAGGGATCCACCAACCCAAAAGTGAACAGGATTTCCCCCTGACAGAGATCCCTATACAGATGTCAGAGTTGAAAACACTGTGTCCACCCTGTCTGAGTGAAGCCATGTCTGCTTGCACCCTTAGGTATGACCCCTGCCATGTTGCACCCCTATAGCCCTCTGAGGGAGGGGTCTGTCCATTCCACAGTAGGAGGGAAGGAGAAGCCATATATCTCTGTCTCTCTGCCTACTAATCTCCCCTAATTTCAGATTGGATCAACTGCAAACTTATTGTACTGTTAAAGACATCTGCTCCTAGTGACTTAAGATGTAAGTAGGGATGGCGCAAGCATCTGGTTGGGGCTTGAAGCCCGACAAGAAGTTGCCAGTTCGGGCCCCCGGTTGCCGGTTTGCAGACCTGAGCTCTTGCCCAACTCGCAGCTTGCTGAGTAGGGCAAGAGTGTGGGTGCCTGCTCCCTCAGCAAGCCAGCCACCTATCACTGAGAGGGGAAGAAGGCAGCGTCCCTCCTCTTTCCCCCATCCTTGTTACAGCAGCAGTGGCACGGGAAAGGCTGGTTGTTTTCCATAAGTGTAAGAGCCTTACGGAAAACTACCAGCTTGTCCCTTGCCACCACTGCTGTAGCAGGTGGGGAAGGAGGGAAGAAGGAGGCGCCTATCCTCTTCTCCCCCACCCCCCACCTACTGGAGGCCAGGGTGAGAGGCTGGGGGCTGGCTGCCAAGGCCCTTCTTCCCTGCGCCAGCCCTTGACAGCTGGTGTGAGAAAGAAGGGTGACAGCAGCACCTCTAGAGAAGGCCAGGGCAAGAGGGTGGGGGCTGGCCACTGAGGCCCTTCTTCACCGCGCCCAGCCCTTGAGAGCCAGCATGAGGAAAAGGGGTGGCTCGCACAGCTCGCAGGCAGGCAGGGTGAGCAGGGAAGCTCGTCGAGCGCGTCCGGGCCGCACAAGCTGTGGGGAGCAGTTCGTCAAGCTCCCCCCACCCCACACGGAGATGGGCTCATGGATCCCTAGATGTAAGTCATATATTAAAATTAATTAACACATTTTAAAAGCAAAATAATCCCAAGATGCACACCCCTCAGTATACATGCCAAGTTTCAGTTGTCTAGGTTCCACGGTCTTGGTGCTTTGGTAATGATAAGATGGATGGACACACGGCCAGACACTTCTTCTTTTTTATTATAAATCCAGTTCCTGTCACAGAAGCCTCATTCCTAGAGCATCCTAGAAAGCAGACAGGAACCTTCAAACACTGTTTCTTAGGATGCTCCAGCAATGTTCTAGGAATAAGGCCTCTATGACAGGAACCATAGAGACCTGTTCCTAGAGCATCTTTTATTCCCCCTCCCCTCTTCTTTCAGCAGTGGCAGACACTGGCAGTCTGGGAGCTGAGAAACAGGGCTTGGGGGAACTGCCTGGGGCCCATGGGCCACACATTTGGCACCCCTGCTCTAGTTGGTAGGACATAGAAAAGACTGCAGTCCTAATAGGACCTCTGCTGATTATCACCAAGTTCATATGGTATTTCTCAACATGACTACAAGTTTATGCCCTTCCCACCCCCACCATCCCATGCTTCCAACAGCCAGGGACCCAATTATAAAAAGCTTCAGCAATAGAAAAACAATGGCTGTTCAGAAGTACCTTACCTTCCATTTGATTTGGTGTAGTAATGGCTTGGACTGGGAGCCCTGGTAATTCAGTCACTGCAGCACCAGGAAAGCTAGTCAAAGGAGAGTGTCTACTTCTGAGTAGACATGTACAAGATTGCACTGCAGGAAGAACAAATCACTTCATGCTTTCTCCCTAATGTATATAAAAACCTGCCAGGCCGATATTACTACCTTTTAATCAGAACAACAGTTGCTTGCTAAGACACTTGTGTTCACCACAGTGCCTGGCAGGCAATGCCCTTTCCTCAGATAGCTGGCTTTCCCTGCCTGCATCCACTCCAGTCTTCCCTAACTGGCTGCCTTCCAGTCATGTTGGACTACAACTCCCAGCATCCCCCAGCCACTTGCAGTCCAACACATCTGGAGGGCACTGGGTGGAGGAAGCCTGGTCTACTTGAGTATTTTTATTGCTGAACTCAGCCCTGCCTTGCTGAGATACCCTACACATATGACGGAAGGCCCAACAAGGAGTGAATTTTGTAAAATTGCACTGATGGTAAAAGACCTGAAGTTCATCTGACCACAGCTCATTAATTCTACTCTGCTCTCGGGTACATTTTAAATCAAAATGGTAAGTCCATTAGTTACAAGCTCATTCAAAATGTTAAATAAAATTACAAAGAATAAGAATAGGGTAGTGTAACGCTTTTTACTAGAGATCTGCAAGACCGATTTTGCTCATTTTTAAAAAAAAAACCTGAAGGTTGAACAGTATAGACTTGCAGAAAATTTTGAAATGTCCAATAAGTTAAAAGCTTGAGCTTTAATAGCAAAACAGTATATTTATTTGGTATGTACCAAACAGTCTCCCATTGCTCTATGGTTCAATGCCAGTTTATTTGTTCCATGCCAAACAGCACCCAGTCTGATGTCATGTGTTTTCAACCTCCATTACCTGCATCCTTCCACTTTCCTTGTTTCTGTTTCTGTTTGAGTTTGTTTTTATTCATTTCCCTTCATAGGCAGGCTTCACAGGGCACTGCTAGGCCTCGGGGCAGTTGCTAGGGGCAATGACCACACTCCCCTGCTCAGATTGCATTGTTCTGAACAGGATGAGTCAGGGAGCAAAGAGGGAGGGGCTGCTGTTGCTCTTCCCATGATGTCCCACACATGGGTGGGGTTTGTGTATTTGTGTGTGTGTATGTGTGTGTGAGAGAGGGGGGTAGTGGGAGGGGCAATGTGGGAGGAGAGGGTGGGGTGCAAGACCGGCACCATATTGGATGGCTCCGGATGAGGGCAGTTGAGAGAAAGGCAGCTTTTTTTTTCTCTCCCCCATTTCACCTTTTGCTTTTCAGGCCCAGGTGAAGGTGGGGTGGGGTGGGGTGGGGTGGGCTTTTGGGTGCAGGCTTGGAATACCCCCTTTCCCTGCAATAGAGGAGGGGTGAGTCTGTCTATACTTTCATGTAATGGGAGAAGTTCTTATTGGAAGGAGGGCGGCTAATTGTGTGGGTGAATGAGAGGAAGGGAGGTGGGTTGGAAGACCCAATTTGCTATGATGGGGGGAGAACCAACACTCTCAAGTTGTTTTTGTCTTGAATATGGAGAACTTTGTGAATGTTGGTAAATTCTTATCAAAACTAAACTGAAACAAAATTCTTACCCATCCCTAAGCCTTGCTGCCTTAAGTCCTTCAACTGGAGAAACTGAGGATTGCGCCTGGAAACTTCCACATGCCAAGTTATATATTCCACCACTGACCTATGGCTCCTCCCCATAAAGATGTGCTGTGAGCATCATTGCCCCTTAGATGACCACCTCCACTACAGAGAGCTGCAGCATATTACCACAAATAGGAATCCTTGATAAACAGAATGTGTTTTTCACAACGTAGACACACAACTGATCAGACGTAAGGCACGTAATTGCTCGATGCTATTTGAATCAGCGAAATTAACAGCATCATTTCCCACCCCCTGAACACAACATATTATTACAATTATTAGCATCACTGTGATTAGAGCTTTTGTGACCATAAACGTAAGTCACTGAAATAATTAGACTGTACAAAAACTCAACATAACCCTGGACAAAGGACATGTTTGGAATGCATTAATGCCTGATATTTCTCTCATACTCAAAGAGCTCTCCAAAACTGTATGCCCTGAATATTCTAACCTCACTTTTGTACCATACAAACTTCCCCTTGGATAGATGTATATCCCATGGAATTGGTACAAAAGCTAAGCAAAAGGAAGTCACAAAAGAGAAGGAATAGCTGCCAAAACACAGGTACTCAGGTAAAAGCCTGCCAGATACCATATCTTTCTTATTCTAAACAACAATATGGTTTTCAAAAAATGACAACCGAAAGGCTGTGTTATCACAGACAGCGCCATCCAGAATATTTTTGAGTCATCCCATTCAAACCATTTGTCATGCAACTAGAAAACCAAGCCAAGTCCACACACATCAGGAGCAATGCCTGACATCAAATTGCTAACCTAGCAGCAAAAGAGGGATGTGTGAGTGGAAATGCCCAGCAGCGGTTGGACAGTGATAAGCCAGTTCAGGAGCAGTGCCACGGCAACCCTTCCAAAGCAGCCCTTTAGCAAAAATAGTTACAGGCCTATGCACAGAAAGCTCTTTACATGATTTAAAACAGTCTACACATCATAGGGCTTCTCCACATGGGGCTGTTATCCTGTGATCGAGACTGGTTACTCATGGAAGTTTGTAGGTCCTTTACATCATGCAGTCAAGCTCCAGGGCCTCTCCCATGCTTTCTGAACTTTATCCCCCCTTTTTTTAAGACTGTGGATAATGAGCTATTTAAATACCCCAAGTTGAATTTCTCCATGAAAAGAGGAAGTGGTTGTATAATCTAGTGGTTGTATAATGAAACATATAGAGCTTGCAGATAAAGGAACTCCCCGGGGGGGGAAGTAGAAGTGTGTGAAAAGGGGCAATCTTAATCCTGCAAAAATATGGAATCAGAAGCCCTGGTAAAGTTGCAGGATAAAAAGCCTCTGGGTAAAGAAGCCCATAACCCCTCTGGCCATTAGTCTTGGAAAGGTCCAATTAAAGGTCCTCTCATAGAAACCCCATACTAGAAATGCCTCAGACCAACCCCTCCTCCCCATCATCAATCCAAATGCAATTTTGACTTGTTAGTGCTTAGGATTTCTCAAATGACATTTCACAAACTAGCAATTCTAACATGTGGATCTGCCACCCAATTAAAGAAATCATGCAGCCCAGTCCTATGCATGCTTATTTATGTATTTAAGATTTTTTTTACCGCCTTTCGAAGCAAAGCCACCTCAAGGCAGTTTACAATGTGAACTTTTAAAACAATACAACTGACAGTACAATTAACTAACATTGCAGCATAAAACATTTAAAAATAACAATAAAAACTTATTTCTAAAATAAAAATGGGCATACATTCATTTAAAATCAGACTGGAACATCCAAGCCTTTAAAGCCCAGAAAGGATTGGAGTCTCAGTACCACAATACCCACCAGACCTACCTAAGCTAGGCATCCCATGATGATACCATAGCCGATGGTAGTTGTCAGGGTTCCTCTGATGACCTGGACCCCCTAATCAACTCCTTAAGGATCTCTTCCCTCCTTAAGAGTCCCACCTTCCCCTTTCCAATAATGTGGGGCTTAGGGTGTAGACGTGGGGTGACTGACACACCAGACACTTGAGATTTAACTACAAAAGTTTACTGGTAAATTTAAAGCAAGCAATCACAACTAAAGGTATTTACACAATAGAGCTGAGTGATACAAAAGGCATTAAAAGAAGATAAAAGTTGGAAAACGCAAGTTCCTTTACCCTAGCTGTCCTTAGTCTTCTCTAGGCTGCTTCTTCCTGCTCCCTCTTCAGGGTCTCGTGACTCTGCTCTTACTGGCTCTCTCAATCTCTTTATATACCCTCCTCCCTCAAAACTGAAAGTACTGTTTCAAACCTGAAGAAATGAAACTTAACTGGGGAAATGAAAGTGAAACCAGGGAAATAAAACTACTCCTCTCAGGGATACCCCCTCCCAACAAAATAAAGCCCCGGGCCCCTAGGCCTGAGCTTTTTTCATTTCCTTGCCTCTGTAGACCTCAAACCTTCACAGGAGGAATTTCTGTTCTGTACAGGAAATGTCCTCTTCTGCCAGGTCCTCTTTTGCATCTGGACACCCTAATGGTATCATTCACTTTGTACCACCAAGCTCATAATCACAAGATGTTATACGGCTTTCTATAAGGGCCTTATCATCCCACTGTGGAGTTCTTTTTTAAGGAGTCATAGCCAGCTGATTCTCAGTTTATAGCGCACTAAATTATTTTCTGCCACTGGGGCATAATGTTAGTAACAAAATACAGGCAGGAAAACACAAGGCTTTGATTTTCTGAATCTATCCGTCTTAATGTGGGGTTTTAAATCAAAGTAAATAAAAACTATAAAGAACTCAGCATCTGCTACAATCACATGCAAAAAACCCCTCTCTCCTCATAATCAAGTTATAAGGGGTGATTATTATACCTCAGCTTGCCAGGAGGGGTCAGACTGACCTCCTCTGCAAACTTACAATATATATAGGGAGTCACATTCATTTTTCATGAGCAGAACAGAATCCAACCAGGACATAGCAGCCGGCAACCCTAGGACCTCATGCAGCCCTCACTAAAATTTCAAAAGCCCGCTGCAAGTGATTAGTTCAGATCTTTGGTAAAATCTGTCCCTCACCCAGCAGCCTAATGGGCAGGCAGGAAGAAGCATTGAGAGAGTGAGAAGCAGAAAGGGAAGTTGCCGAGAAAGAGAGAAAGGGGATGATAGAAAGAGAGGGAGGCAAGGCGGGCTGCCCACTTTTGGCTTTGGCCCCGCCCACAGCTGACAGGTTATCCAACCCTGCCCTAGTTGAACTATGACTTGAAATTGTCTTTCTTCAAACACACAATAATTAACATTAACCGCAGCTTGTCAGTCCAGACAACATGACAATGTTGGGGCAAGAATCCCAACTTCAAGTACAACCTGATGGGATCTGAGCTAGTGGTGACCAACCAAGAAAGAGAACGTGGGCTTGTGGTGGACAGCTCAATGAAAATGTCAACCCAGTGTGTGGCCGCTGTAAAAAAAAACCTCCATGTTAGGCATGATTAGGAAAGGAATTGAGAATAAAACTGCCAATAGGGTGCAACCACACAGATATTGTAGAGTTGGGAAAAGTGCAGAAAAGGGCAACTAAAATGATCATGGGCAGCAATTCACAACCGATAAAAGGAAGTACTTCTTCACACAGTGCTTAGGTAAACAATGGAATTCACTACCACAAGAAGCCAATTTGGATGACTGTAAAAGGAGGTCAGACAAATTCCTGGAGGAGAAGGCTATCGGTGGCTGCTAGTGCTGATGGCTATATGCTACCTCCAGTACCAGAGGCGGTACAGCAGTTGCTGGGGAACATGGGTGGGAGGGTGCCGTTGCACTCATGTTCTGTTTGCAGTTTTCTCATGGGCAGCTGGTCGGCCACTGTGTGAACAGAATGCTGGACTAGATGGACCCTTGGTCTGATCCATCATGGCTCTTCTTATGTTCTTATGACAAGCTGAAGTTAAGGAAGAAGAGAAGTGAAAATTTCCAGATGTCTCCTCCCAACCACACTGGAGGAGGGGAGAGGAGGAAAGAGTGTGTGAGGCCGAGGTTTAGGGCTATGTCTTAATGAAGCCACTATGCAATTATTCTTGTACTATATGATAAAATCTGTTAAATCAAAAGATTAGAAGAAACGAAGGAAGGAAGGTTTCCCAAACAGTAGTGATTTCATTGAGCTAATGCAAATATGTTCTCAAAATGCACCTATTTCAGATCCTGTCCAAGGCTTGACAACTTTCAGTCTTTTTTTGACTACTTCTTCCTTACATTTGGGGCTTCAAATAATTTATTGTTATCTAAATAATATTGGCATCACTGTTTTAAAGCACCTGTAACTCAAATTGTCATACATCATTTCCTTCCATTGCTACTCCAAACCTTCATGTTCCCTTATAATAAAAAGAAAGAAAGAAAGAAAGAAAGAGCTTGTTAAGTATGGTTAAGATTCAAAGTTTCTTTACAGCACAATGAAAACTTTCTTAATTTAATACTTGAGGCTATATGTCTCAATGATAATAATATCACCAGCATTTTTTAAAAGTTTTGTCTGGAATATTTGCCAGCTTCTTTAATGCCTTTAAACTATCCAATTAGAAATTCACCAGTGCCTCAGTACGTCTGTTTTGTTTTTAAGATGAGCTTATCATAATAATAAAAGAAAGTTAAACTTAACACTGTTTCCCCCCTCTAGCCTAGCTCTTTACTTGATTCTCAAGTGTATACTTCTAAAGGATGTCATTGTAACCTTTAGTATATAGTTATTTTCATGCCCATCATTTTCATTTGCCACTGTATGAAAGATAAACAGTATAATTAGCAATAACAATGCATATTTCTATTTTATTTTAAAGACACGAGCTACTTCACTAGATGAACCCTTTGATTAGGAGCTGAATAACATGTACAGTACATGAATTACATAACACGAATTTACATCTGTCCCTTTGTCATAGTCAGATCGCTTCCTGTTGAGGTTTAGACTTTTGGCAGCCTTCTCCCTCTGCAAGGGTGGGGGACCTACTAAAATGGTCCGCCCCCAGAGGCTAATGGATTCCGATGGATTCCAGAGGGCTCTGGGGGATTTTCCTGCTGGTATGGCTGGTGCTCCTGTCGAAGCCCAGGTCGCTCTGTGGAATGCAGAGATGACTAAGGCAGTTGACATGATCATGCCCAAGCGCCCTCTCCCCCTGAGCATAGCCTGGCCAGCTCCTTGGCATACACCTGAGTTGAGGACAATGAAGCAAGAGGGGAGACGGTTAGAATGCAGGTGGAGGAAAACTCGTGCTGAGTCTGACCGAACACAGGTAAGAGCTCACTATCGAGCCTACTCTGTGGTGTTGAGGGTGGCAAAGAGACAGTCCTTTTCCACCAGCATTGCATCTTCTCAGTGTCGTCCAGCAGAGCTTTTCCGAGTGGTTACATTCTGGGCCAGGGAGAGAGACTGTGGAACCCTCGGTGGCATGCTGTGGCGAGTTAGCATGGCACTTTGAAGATAAAGTTGCTCAGACTCATCATGAATTGGACACCACGATTAATGCAGTTCCATCGGTAGAGGCGTTCAGAGCACCGTCTGGTCCAGCTCTATTGGATGAGTTTTAGTTATTGAGGCCTGAGGATGCGGACAAGGTGCTTGGCCAAGTCCAATTGACCACTTGTGTGCTTGACCCTTGCCCTTCATGGCTTATTAAATCAAACAAGGAGGGGATGTCCAGCTGGGTCCAGGAGGTTGTAAATTCCTCCTTGAGAGAGGGAGTGGTGCCGGCTACTTTAAAAGAGGCAGTAATCAGACCACTCCTGAAAAAGCCTAACCTGGACCCAGAGGACGTTAACAATTATAGGCCAGTGGCCAACATCCCCTTCCTGGGCAAGGTGCTTGAGCGGGTGGTTGCAGGACAGCTCCAGGCACTCTTGAATGAAATGGATTATCAAGATCCATTTCAATCAGGCTTCAGGCCTAGTTTTGGAATGGAAACTGCCTTGGTCACGCTGTGGGATGACCTCTGCCAGGAGAGGGACAGGGGGAGTGAGACCCTGTTGATTCTCCTGGACCTCTCAGTGGCTTTCAATACCATCAACCATGGTATCCTTCTGGATAGGTTGTCTGGGTTGGGAGTTGGAGGCACTGCACTGCAGTGGTTCCACTCCTACTTGGATGGCTGATTCCAGAAGGTGGTGCTGGGGGATGACTGCTCTGTGCCATGGCAATTATGCCATGGGGGTTCCACAGGGCTCTATTTTATCCCCCATGCTGTTTAACATCTACATGAAACCTCTGGGGGAGGTTATCCGGAGATGTGGGCTGAGGTGCCATCAATATGCAGATGACACTGAGCTATGCCTCTCTTTCTCATCAAACCCAGGTAAGGCAGTGGCTGTTCTGAATCAGTGCCTGGGCATGGTAATGGACTGGATGAGGGCCAATAAACTGAAACTCAATCCAAACAAGACAGAGGTACTGTTAGTGGGTGGTTCATCTGCCCAGCTAGGTGATATTCAACCTATTCTAGAGGGGGTTGCACTCCCCCTAAAGCAGAGCTTTCCAAACTTTTCATGTTGGTGACACACTTTTTAGACATGCATCATTTCATGACACGGTAATTCAGTTTTACTAGCAAACCGGAGGTTAAACTAACCCGTTATAAAAGATACGGACACATACAGAAATTGTAATAATGAAATGTATGGGGATACAACATATCTCATGAAAACCTTTCATTTATATTTTTAAAAATATATGATTTGTAAGATAATAATATACATTGTTGTCATATATGAGTAACAGTATGTAAATATGTGCAAGAATTTTAAAAAGTTGAATAACACCAATAACTACTTACCATTTTAATGGAATGTATGAGGTTGATGGGATGAACACAGCTTTTCAATATTTGGTGGAATATTAGATAAAGACACTCACATTTTGTCATCAAGCATTTTTAAGCTTCCACGTTTCAGTGTCTTTAAGTTTGCCATCGTTGAAAAGGATACTTCACAAATGTATGTAGTAGAAAACTGCAGAAGAATTTTTAACGCTTTTTTAGCTATTTTTGGATGCATTTTTGAAATGCGAATCCAAAAGCTGTCTAAGTCACCCTGTTCATGCATCATTAACAGATTTCGATCATTTTTTATGTCAGCTAATTCTTCTTCTTCAATAAGTGAAAAGTTCCTCACTGCAGTTGAAAGAAATGGATTTCTGATCCAATCATAGTCTTGGATTTCACCATTTGGGAAGTAATGATGAACTTTCTCTCTGAGCAATTTTAAATGGTCAACAATTAGCGAGCTGACAGCACATTTTAGCTGGCACTCAGCAGTTTTGGAAAACATTTCAAAATTTCCTTCTTTCACTTTCCTTTTCCAAATTGCTATTTTGTCTCTCATAGCACAAATTTTATCTACCGCTGTTAAGATATTTTCTCCTTTTCCTTGCATACTGGTGTTTATTTTATTCAAATGTTCAAATATGCCAGCAAGATATGCCAATTTTGTGCACCAAAGTTTGCTTTGAATTAGATTGCAGAATTCATTTTGCTGATTTTCCTCAAAAAGTTGAAGCATCATTTCCCTCAATTCATATACACGACAAAGCACTCGACCTCTTGAGAACCAATGAACTTCTGTGTGTAGTAGAAGCTTTTTAAACCTTGCCCCCATGTCTTCACAAATATGAGCAAATAATCTTGATTGAAGAGGTCTACTTTTAATGTAATTGACCATTTGAACCACTTTGTCCAAAATTTTTCTTAATTAATTTCCAATGGTTTGCGCGACTAGTGCTTTGCAATGTAAAAAGCAATGAGTAATTATAATATTTTCATTCTCTTTCTTTGCTAAGGCTATAAAACCTTTTGTTGAACCAACCATTGAGGGTACGCCATCTGTGCATATTCCTACACAATTTAACCATTGCAAATTGTTTTCCTTCATGAAGCAATCTAAAGTTTTAAATATATCTTCACCTCTAGTTCTCATTGGAAGTTCTAGACAACACAAGAATTGCTCAATAATTCTGTCAGTATGAATGAAACGTATAAAAACCAATAATTGTGCTAACCTACTGACATCTGTTGCTTCATCTAATTGCAATGGAAAGATCATATTATCGTCTTGAAAAATATCCTTCATTTGCTGCTTAATGTCATCAGACATGTCTTGAATACGTCTTCCGATTGTGTTATCTGCCAAAGGGATTTTATTAACTTCTATCTCAAATTCGGGCCCAAACACTGTTCGAATAATAGCACAGCAAGATTCCTTTATGGTGGTTTCGGCAATAGCGTGTGGGTTTTTGGCAATTATTTGAACAACCAAGTAACTTGCCTTTTGAACTTTCTCTGATGTCTTCATTCTCTTTGTGAATGATGCAGACTGCTTCTTTATAGATTTTGAAAGCTCAATAAAGTATTCTACTGGTTTTTCTGACAAATGACAGTGTTTTGAGGTAAAATGACGCTTTAATTTATTTGGTACCATACTTTCATTTGCAAGTATAAACACTGGGGACAAGGATTGTTTTCATTACCAGAAAATGTGAACCCCAGTTTCATATAATCTTTACTGTATAAACGAGGCTTGGAAATTTTTCGTTTACACTTCTTACGTACTAATACAGACCATTCAACAGTTGATTCTTGCATAGTTTCCTCTATAGCAGCTACATTTTGTTCATTGCAAACGTCATCTTCACCAGCTTTCCTTTTCTTAATTAGAAACGTATCCCATTTTATGGGTAATTCAACTGCAATTTAATGAATAAATCTATGCAAATTTATTTCTAGGTTTTAGCATTAACTAAATATGAAAATAACAGGACTGTTTTTAGTGCTTATCTTTCTCTGGTTTTTTTTCTTATGAAAATAACAGCACCTGCACTCCACTCCCACAGTGATAAAGTGAGATAAAGATAAGAATCAGGACCTGGAGAAAATGTGAAAAATAAACAAAATTAACTAAAGTATTTACAATACATATTAGGACACATAGGCCCAGGTAGGAGCTCAGCTGCAAAAAAACATGAAGTAGAGAAGCAAAAGTCCAACAAAAATGGTGTAAATATATATGTCTCACTACAAGGCTATATTGCTGTAAATATTTGCAATGCCTATGTCCAGAGTCCAGTTCCAGCACTCTCCGGTGGTACACTGTGGGTGGGTGGTTAGGGATGGCAGAGAATTCCGCCACGGATCTCCGTGATGCCGAATGCCAGTGCATTCAGCCCCCCAAACTCCGTGGCGGAACAGCCTGCCCGCCCACCCCCCCGCAGATCCCCCCCAGGACGAGACTCACCTGGGGCAGATCTTCTGGGCGGCGGCGGCAGCTGCGGTGGCTGGTCTTCCGACCAGCTGCCGCCACCGCCATTTCCACTCTTGTAAAAAAAACAACAACGACCTGATAGGCTATGTAAATCTTTACGTAGTTCATTGCTGGGTGGGTTAAAAAAACAACAACACTGCGTACGCAAATGGCGGCGGCTATGGCCGCCGCCATTTGCATTCCTTATTTTTGGCCGTCTTCGTCTATGTAAATATTTACGTAGACTATGACGGCGAAAATAAAGGGGAACACTACGCTATTTGCGTCCCTTTTTGATTCCCCGTTTTAGCCTACGTAAATATTTATGTAGGCTAAAATGGTGAATCAAAAAAGGACGCAAATCGCGCCCGCTACGCTATTTGCGTTCCCCTTTATTTTCGCTGTCATAGTCTACGTAAATATTTATGTAGATTAAGAGGGCAAAAATAAGGAATGCAAATGGAGGCGGCCGTAGCCGCCGCCATTTGCATATGCGGTTTTTGGTGTGTTTTTTACCCAGAGCCCTCCGCAGCCGGAAATCCAGCTGCGGATGGCTCTGGCCTGGCTGGGCCTGGCCAGCTGCTCCGCGGAGCCGCCATGGAGCACAGCCAGCCGCGGAGGATTCCGGGGGGGGAGGAACGGAGCGCCTCCCCCCCGCCAAGGATTCCGGGGGGAGGGACGGAACGCTTCCCCCCCCACCATCAACATAATCTGCGAAAGGTAAGTGACTTTCGTACATCCCTAGTTAATCCACGATTACAGCAGAGTAAAAATAAAAATAAATGGCAGAAATCAAATTAGAAGTGCCACGTGGTGGGTGGCTTGCTGTTTGCCACATTGGGTTTGGGAGGGTGGCCTCCCTTCATCCAGCAGCAGGTGGGTTGACTGGTTGACAGCCTGCAGCTGCGCTCGCCCGGGTGATTGGGAGCACGCTGATTCTGAGGCTTCTGGCCTCCACTGAGTTCCGTTCCGAGTGGCCAAGATGGCGGACGGCCCGCTTGGTGCAGTCCCAGGTGGCGTTTCCACCCACACGCTACTCTGGCCTGGCCGTACAGCAGTGCGGTGCAGAAGTCCGCCAACTGTGCGCTCGAAACCTCACAGGGCTGGTGGCCGCTGCCACTTCTCCGCACTGGCATCGGCCAAGCATCGGCCAAGCTCCCAGGGCGGCACCTCCCCTCCCCTCTCTTCATCCCACGCTTCCACCTCCTTGCCGTATCACTCCAACACCACCAATCACATGCGTCCTACATCAAGACGCCACAAGATCCTAAAGCAGCTAATGTTAAAGGAGCTAAGCCTTAGCAGCTAAGGCTTAGCTGCTTTAACATTAGGTACTTTAGGAAGTTCCGGGGAGGGGCCAAAGGAAGCAAACGCAAGTAAGGGAGCTCCGCGGTGCCCTTCCGCACAATTTTTTGCATTTTGCCCGACACACCTACACACTGCCGCCAAAACACTACTGTGTTGCGGCACACAGTTTGGAAACCTCTGCCCTAAAGGATCACGTTCATAGTTTGGGGGTGCTCTTGGATCCAGAATTGTCACTTGAAGCACAGGTGAACTCAGTGGCACAAAGCACTTTTTATTAGGGATGTACGAAACTCACTTTCCTTTTCGTGGAATCTTTCGCGGTAGGGGGGGAGGCGATCCAGTCCTCCCCCCCGGAATCCTCGATAGCCAGCTCCACTCCGCGGCCAGGCCACGGAGGAGCTGGCCAGGGCCATGCGCACCCAGATTTCCAGCCTCGGACGGGCTGGTGCAGACACAAATGGCGGCTGCCGTAGCGGCCGCCATTTGCGTCCAGCCAGGCAGCCGTGATAGGCTACATAAGAATTTACATTGCCTATCATGGCTAACCCAAACAAAAAACAAAAAAACCAGCTTACGCAAATGGCGGCAGCTACAGCGGCTGCCATTTGCGTTCCCTATTTTTCGCCGATATATCTTGCGTAAATACTTACATAACATAAAACGGCAAAAAAAAAGGGGAACGCAAATAACGTAGTGGGTGCTATTTGCATTCCTTCACTTTTTGCTGTTCTAGCCTATTTAAATATTCACGTAGGCTAGAATGGCGAAAAATAAAGGAATGCAAATAGCGCCCACTACGCTATTTGCATTCCCCTTTTTTTCGCCATTTTATCCTACGTAAATATTTACGTAAGATAAATCGGCGAAAAATAGGGAACACAAATGGCGGCCGCTGTAGCTGCCGCCATTTGCATACACTGGGTTTTTTTGTTTTTTGTTTGGGTTAGCCATGGTAGGCTATGTAAATTCTTATGTAGCTTATCACGGCTGCCTGGCTGGATGCAAATGGCGGCCGCTAACGTAAAGATTTAGTAGCCTATCATGGCTGGGTTTAAAAAAAAAAAAACATGACGTGATAGGCTATGTAAAGATTTACGTAGCCTATCATGGCTGGGTTAAAAAAAAAAAAATCGCATACGCAAATGGCGGCGGCTACGGCCGCCGCCTTTTGCGTTCCTTATTTTTGGCCATCTTAGTCTACGTAAATATTTACGTAGACTATGACGGCGAAAATAAAGGGGAACGCAAATAGCGTAGCGGGTGCTATTTGCGTCCCTTTTTGATTCCCCGTTTTAGCCTACTAAAATCTTTACATAGGCTAAAACGGTGACTCAAAAAGGGACGCAAATCGCGCCCGCTACGCTATTTGCTTTCCCCTTTATTTTCGCCGTCATAGTCTACGTAAATATTTACGTAGACTAAGACGGCCAAAAATAAGGAACGCAAATGGCGGCGGCCGTAGCCGCCGCCATTTGCGTATGCGATTTTTTTTTTTTTAATCTAAATATTTTTTTTTTTTAGTCTAAATATTTACATAGACTAAGACGGACAAAAATAAGGAACGCAAATGGCGGCGGCCATAGCCGCTGCCATTTGCGTACACAGGTTTGTTTGTTTTTTCCCAGAGCCGTCCGCAGCTGGAAATCCGGCTGCAGACAGCTCTGGCCTGGCTGTGCCTGGCCGGCTGCTCCGCGGAGCTGCCGCAGAGCACAGCTGGCCATGGAGGATTCCGGGGGGGAGGAATGGATCGTCTCCCCCCCGCATCGAGGATTTGGCCCCCCAAAGTTTTGGGGAGAAATTCTCCACCATCCCTAACCAGTACTTTTCCAGTTGCACTGGCTGCCAGTCCATTTCCAGGCCTGATTCAAAGTGCTGGTATTAACATTCAGAGCCCTTAAAGGCTTGGGGCCAGGTTATCTGAAGGATCGCCTCCTCCCATATGTGCCTGCCCAGACCTTAAGATCATTCTCAGCAGCCCTTCTCCATGAGCCCCTGCCAAAGGAAGTGAGGCAGGTGGCTACTAGGAGGAGGGCTTTCTCTGCTGTGGCACCCTGGCTGTGGAATGAGCTCCCCAGTGAGGTTTGCCTGGCACCTACACTGTATTCCTTCCAGCATCAGGTGAAGACCTTTTTATTTTCCCAGGCACTTAAGCATTTTCGCTTTCTACACTTTTAGCTTTGCTGTTTTAAATCTGTATTTTAAATCCCTGCACTGCTGCTAGGTTTTATTCTGGTTGTATTGTTTAATGTGGTTTTAATGTTTTATATATTTTATATTGTTTATTGTGTGCTCTTTGGTTTAAATTTTTATGAACCGCCCAGAGAGCTTCGGCTATCGGGCAGTATAGAAATGAAACAAATAAATAAATAGATTTATAAGAGAACAACATCCACTCATCATACACAACTATCAAGGACCTTGGGATTAAGACTTTTTTTGATGCTTATTAAAAATAAGTCCAAATAGGGTATAAGGAATCACACAGGTACATTCTTGCACACGCACACACTATCTCACACCCTGTCTTATTGTCATCAGGGGGGGAGGGAATTACAAAATTTGAACGTATATTTATGCATTTTATTCCCAAATGTTTAGCTCAGCTTAATGTAACCATATGGAGTTTCATTTCATCCAATATACATGCAATGTACTTTAGCCCCCCAATTGGTCTTCATACACAAAGAAATTAAGTAGAGTGCCCATATGATGTTCACCTGTTATAATGCAATGGCTTGAGGACCTAACAACGCTATCAACATTTGAACAGGTGGTATATAGGTACCACTCATGAATGGATTAATATATGGATATTTGGTCTGCTTGTCTTGAAGCTTATGTGTTGTTGTTGTTGTTGTTGTTGTATTTATATCCCACCTTTTCCCCAATACTGGGACTCAAGGCAGCTTTACAACATTAAAAACTTGTACAGTTAACACATATAAACAGAGATAAACAGAGTTAAAATATAATTAAATCATCAATAATATTAAAATTGTATAAAATTTTAGAATTTTAAAAAGCCAATAACAATATAAACAATAGTTTCAATCCATCATATTCTCACAGGTCCAGACTATCTATCCCGAAAGGTCTGCTGGAACAAAAATGTTTTTGCCCGCCTGCAGGAACATACCAAGGAGGGCACCACTCTTGCCTCTCTGGAAGGGAGTTGCAGAGCCTTGGGGCAGCCACTGAGAAGGCCCTCTCTCACGTTCCCATCAGGTGAGCCTGTGATGGTGGCAGGACTGCAAGAAGGGCCTCCCCTGAAGTTCTCAGGCCACGAGCGGGCTCATAGGGGAGAATAAACTCCTGTGGGTTGTTTTGTGTGTGTGTTTTTAGAATGTTGTATTTAATGTAACATTGATATTTCTATGCATGTAATTTCTTGTCTTCTTTTTCTGTTTTGGTCACAATTTGTTTTATCAAAATCACAATAAAAAGATTAATTTAAAAAAAGTAGAGTGTGTATATGACAGTGTGTATGTGTGGAGAGGGGAGTCTTTTCCTACCAGTGGATTTCTCTTTTCTGTTAGAGTTTCCCTCTAAAAAAGAATTACAATATGCTGCCAGCACAGGCTGAATCTAGCCTGAAAAAAATAGGCTGTCCAGCTGTGGGGAGGGGAGTATATGCCCTACTGACAAGGACCCCTTCATTAAACCCAGAGCTAGAAAGAATAAAAGAAAAGAGCTTTAGATTTACTTTCCCAGGTTCAAGAAGATAGAAAATGTACCAGAATATCCAGGACTTTGTAAAATATCTCACTCTCCCTACCATTAGGGGGAGTGAGGTGTGGCAGGTGAGAGTGATGTGAGGCAACAGATGCTGATTGGTGACGAGGGGACAGAGGCAGCAGGCCCTGGCCATTCCCTTCTGTTGGAGGACAGAACTGTGTGTTCCAAGCAGCCTGCTCTAAATCCCCTAAACTAGCCTGCTGCCCTTAGGTATGGTGAGGATGCTGTCCCGTCAACAGTTTTGAAGTAAGATTCTTTCTTTTCTATATGAGGCTACTAATCGGTTGCTAATCCATTGTATCTGCTTTCTGTTTCATCGCAGAATTGATATCCAAGCACTAGACAAAGAGTGATTCCTTTCCTGCTTTTCTGCTACATAACCTCTAGGTGGCACTGTGGTATAGCAGAATAGCTCCAATACACAAGAGGAAATTGCACTTTCTTTCATTTTCACCATTAAATGCTACATTTTCCCTGCTCTAAAAAAAAAAAACTTGCCGGAAGTGCTACTTCGACACAGAAGTGAAACTGGAAGGTCATGACATTGTCTAAAGAACCCGTAAACAACTGTTAGTAGAAAATGCCATGTGCACAATAAATGGCTCATGTAGAAAAGCCCTCAACTGCCAGACTGGTTGACTACTGTAGGTAGATTGGGTAGTGGAGGGTGGACATCTTGGCCTTTCCCTCAGGAAACAAAATGTCTTGGGAGGGCCTTGAAAATATCCTTGAATCACAAGTGTAGTTAATATTTT
Source organism: Heloderma suspectum (assembly GCF_057233095.1). Classification (NCBI taxonomy): domain Eukaryota; kingdom Metazoa; phylum Chordata; class Lepidosauria; order Squamata; family Helodermatidae; genus Heloderma; species Heloderma suspectum. The sequence continues at coordinate 181,067,348 of NC_139461.1, forward strand.
TAATTCAGTGAAGCCAACTGTCAGTGTGTATTAGTCTACCAGAGGACTCACTTGCATAGAAAGGCATCCAGTGCCAAGGAACCCCTCACGCATGGGGCCAGCCCTGCCTGGGGGTAAGCCCCATTTACCACAGTGGGACTTCTGAATAAACATACATACAACTGGGCTGCATGTCTTCAGATAATTTTTTTCCTGCTGCCTGAAATATCCATTCCCATACAGAATACACAATGCGGGGAACTATGCATTTTAAGACTCCACTTTGACTCAAATGCAGTTGTGAAAATTGAAATACACACCAAGCCATGGTAGATATTTGAAGACAATAAAAACAAAAAATCCATTTTGGAAAAAGTGCAAATTTGGGTTCTTCATAAATAGATGAAGTATCTTTTTGTTGTTGTTGTTGTTATTTCCCCACACCCTTTCCTTTGTGCTGCATAGGAAAAAATGTGCAGAGATGAAGTACCTCATTTACTGGAGAACTCGGTAAACAACAGCAGCAGTTATACAGCCGTTCATATGAATAAAAACAAACAGAACACACCACTGAATTACCTATCTCAGCTTTACGAGGCAAATTGTTCACAATTGTTGCTAGCCTAAGGTGCAGCTTGATTCTTAAATTATGGTTTTGGTCTCCACATTAGAGCTAGAGACTGAACCATATATCTCCATACCAAATTTATTTCCTTCTATGACTATGTGGTGTATAATTTGATGAAATTGCCTGAAACATTGGTTTTGCTTGGCATTACATTTTCTATCCTAATGTAATATAAACCCAGCATCGAAAAGAGCTTCTCATTTTTAGAAAAGAGCATGAAACTATGCCTTTGTTATAATATATGTAAAACTCAAAACCAGAGGGGGGGGGTAATTTATTTTATTTTTTAAAAGCCTCTGCTCTATACTTTATTACAAATACATTTTGTTTTCAATGTGAAAGTAGGATAGCAATAAGAAACCAGCATAGAAGATGTACCGATTTTTCATTCTGTACTCCAGGGATGGGGAATATGTGGTCCTCCAGATGCTGTTGGACTCAACCTCCATCATCCCTCACCATTGGCTATGCTGGCTGGGGATCATGGGAATTGCAGTCCAACAACATCCAAAGGGCTACATGTTCCCCACCCTGCTGGAAAAATTAGGATAACTGGTTTCCTATGGCTAAAATTATTTTTATACTAGATATAGTATTTCTCCCCACCACCTATCCTGACTAGAATTGGTAGCGCCAAACTTACATGTTAAAATAGGGGTAGGCACTTTATGGCCCTCCAGATGTTTTGGCCTACAACTCCCATCATCCCTCTCCATTGGCTATGCTATCTAGGGCTGATGGGAGTTGCAGGCCAAAACATCTTGGAGCCAGAATCGCCATTCCACCAGCAGGTGGAAGGATATCACTGGTGGAATACCAGTGTCCTCTCCTCTCCCATTCAACACCCACACACACACCACACACCCTCCAATTCTACCACCAATTTGGATAGCTTTAAAAGAGGGTTGGACAAATTCCTGGAGGAGAAGGCTATCGATGGCTACTAGGCCCGATGGCTATGTGCTATCTCCAGTACCAGAGACAGTGAGCCTATGTACACCAGTTGCTGGGGAACATGGGTGGAAGGGTGCTGTTGTGCTCATGCCCTGCTTGTGGGTTCCAGGTCAACAGCTGGTTGGCCACTGTGTGGACAGAGTACTGGACTAGATGGACCCTTGGTCTGATCCAGCATGGCTCTTCTTATGTCTTTATGTTCTTGCATATGTGTAAGCCCCAATTGTAATGCAACATCCAAATCACCCCTCACTATGAAATGCTGCACTGTTATGAGGACATACATTGCATAGATGTACAATGGCATTTAAGAGGCATAGCCTCACCTGATCCCTAGGGGCTGCCACCCCTGCTTTAAAAGAATGCTTATTGGCTCATTCAGCCCTCAGACCAGCATATAGGCATCTCCCTTCCAACTGCAGGATAACTCAGTTATATGTTGTCCTGTCCTCGCCTTTGCCCAGTCAGCTGGGCCTCAGGGACGAGACCATACGTTCTGGACCATGGTGATGATTCTGCAATACTGTCACACCTTTAAGCTGTGGCATGGGAATTGGGGGATTCTGGGCATTCCTGACTCACTTTTGGAATGATGTACTGTACATATAGGAGGACAGCGGGAAGAGTTCCATGCTGCACAAGCCTTCTCTAGCTGGAGGGCCATAGAGGGGGTTTATTTCCTTAAAAAAAATTAAGGAATGCTTCAGCCCCCTTATACATCCTAGCACTCCATGTGGGCATCACTGAACTAAAGCTGAAAGCGAAGGTAGCTGCATTGGATCAAAGAGAAATTCCGAAAGGAAAAATGCTAAAATTCATATTCGCATAAGACCTTTATTAGGCCAACACAGAGGGCATAAAATACTGTGCAAGCTTTCAAGGTCTCCAGAATTCTTCATCAGGCAAGATGATAAATATGGCAGAGGAAGAAAAACGTGGCTGATATGAAAGGCATGGAGTCTGCATTTGGTTATAGTCTCCCACATTCCACTTAAGACTGTAATCAATTGCAGATTCCGTGGCTTGAATATCAGCTATTTTTTTCCTCCTCCTGCCCCCACCCCTCACTTCCATGTTTGCTTTGTTTACCATCTTGCCTCATGAAGAGTTCTGAAGAACTTGAAAGTTTGCACATTATTTTGTGACCTCTGGGTTGGCTTAATAAAAGTATTATGCTAATATGGATTTTAACATTCCCCCACCCACCCAACCCCAACACTTGATTTTAGAGCACATATCTAGAAGAAGAGAATCATATTTCATACGAGGTTACAAACTTCCAAAATATCATTCCGCTCCCTAACAGAACCAACAGAACTAAGTGGAGGTTTCCATAAGCACACAGCAGTACCAAACTAACTCAGCACAGTATTAACTAGGTTGGCTTCAAATCCTTTCATTCCACATGTGGAGGGACACCACTTCCAGAACAGGGCTTTTGTGTCCTCTCCTCTCCCATTCAACACACACACACATACCACACACCCTCCAAATTTGCTCTGGAAGGTCCCCAGAGGACCTTCTGTTGGTGGAATGAGGGATCTGGAGCCAACCCACTGTCTATAAAGTTACTATCTACTGCTTCTCACACCTTTGGGTCAGACATGGCACTGAAGGGCATTAAAGGTTCCTCCTGTGCAAGCACTGACCCCTAGAGGGATGCCGCTTGCGCTGACGTTTTCACGGCAGACTATAGTGGGGTGGTTTGCCATTGCCTTCCCCAGTCATGACTACCTTTCCCCCAGCAAGCTTGGTACTCATTTTACCGACCTCAGAAGGATGGAAGGCTGAGTTGACCTGAGCCGGCTACCCGAGACCCGGCTTCCGCTGGGATCGAACTCAGGTCGTGGGGAGAGTTTCGGTTGCAGTGCTGCCGCCTACCACTCTGCGCCACACGAGGCTCTAAGGGCATTAAAGCTAGAACTTAAAATTACATTAAGAAATAAAAATAAGTTATATCAAAATAGGATACATCATGTCATGGAGCAGATATACACAAGAACGCAATGCGATTTTCATAGTTCCAGAAGATGTGCCTTTGGTGTGCCTTCCAGAGCAAATGTGAATGGGCATCAGGCAGTGGGGGGGGGGGGTTTGCAATCAACAGTGTACACAGCTGAGGTCACACTGCAAGCTCTGGCTGCAATTGCTGGTAAGGATTTGCATCTTAAATCCCATTAGACTCTATGCAATGCATTTCATAAGGAGGGCTGATTGGTTTGGATGCTGGATTAGAACTGGGGCTCACAGAAGTGCAACCCTGTTAGCATAAATGCCTTGCCCTGAGACAGTGCAGCTCCTGGCTTAGTTCTGTACAGCTTCTGGCTCCGTGTTGCACCAGTTCAAGGGGACTATCGTGCAATCCTATCTCCCCCACATGGCAGCTACTGGAAGACAGCGTTGCACCGCTGAGACTAACTGACACTTGTCAGCTGCCCCTTCCAGAGTATGGAGCCACCTTTTTCGACAGTCACAATTGTACAAATAATGGCAGCCATGTGCATACATCCCCCACATGGAGGTGTTCATTCATACAAATGGTATATCTACATGCTCAGCCCTTAAACCTGGGGTGCAGGGGACGCATGTACTGTCAATGTACAAGGAGGGGAACGCTAAGGATTGTGAACTGGGCCTTAATCTCATGGCCCATCACAAATGACTGCTGTAAAGTGGAAGGACCAATAAACAGGAATCTTTTTCCATAATCTAGGGTTGTTGTTTGTACTAGTTATTAGTTTGCTCTAGCCTGTCCTGGCCAGTTCTAGAGACCCAGGGTGGCATGGTGGTTAGAGTATTGGATTGGGACATGGGTGACCTGGGTTCTAATCCCTACTCAGCCATGAAGCTCACTGGGTGACTTTGGGCCAATCACTGATTCTCAGTTTAACCTACCTCACACAGGATTGTTGTGAGGAGGATAAAATGGAAAGGAGCAGGTCATGTATGCCACCTTGGGCTCCTTTGAGGAAAGGCAGGATGTAAATGTAACCAATACTTTTTAAAAAAAATTCCAGGAAACTTGCAACCATAAGTGCCATTTTAATGCAAAGGGTATTAAAACCTCTCTCTCTCTCTCTCTTTCTGCATATACACACACTTGCGAATGTGTATACACGTACACGCACGCACACACGCACACACGTACATGCATGTACACAGGATTCTGAAATTGCTGTAACTGAAAGATTCCTAACTGTAGATCTTCATTAAGGTACAGCATAGCAAATATTTGTAACACATCTTTTCATCATTATCGCTTCTAATTTTCTCCAAAGCCAGATGGCTTCACTGTTGTTTTTTTAAATACTCTGGTACCACCTTGTGGCAAATTCATAGAACTGATAGCTGAGGCTACTCATTCTATAGTTTCAAAACGGGAAATGTTACCAATCAATAGGGTATAGGAAGGCATTGCAGATCTGGTACATTTTCTCTTCACTTCCTCCTTCCACCCCACCCCCTGCAATACAAACAGCATATGCATATATATCCCTCTACATGTTCTGCATAGTGGAAATGGTGAATTTTCTGTATATATTTGTTATACAGAGTTACATCTCAGGCCGTTCCATCACTAGGCTTACGGAGGCACCACAACCAGTGAACGCTCTATAGAGCAGGGGTAGGCAAGCTGAGTGCTTTCCGATGTTTTGGATTCCAGCTCCCATCAGCCCCAGCCCACATGGCTAAGGGTCAGGATTTATGGGAGTTATTTATTTTTATTTTATTTCATTTCTATACCGCCCAATAGCTGAAGCTCTTTGGGCAGTTCACAAAAGTTTTAGTCCAAAACATCTGGAGAACAACGGGTTGCCTAGCCCAGCCCTACAGAGTGTTCACCAGGGTTTCCAAGATGAAGGAAATCCTTCAAGAACATGGGGAGGAGGGCTTTTCCTAACAAGTCATGTGAAGTTGCTAATGTTAGGATAAAATACCACCACCACCACCACCAAACATCAGATGTCTGTGAGGCTCCAGCACTCTTCTTGGCCTGAAACAGCCTCTGTGTTTCACTCACTCACCAAGTAAAGAGTGGCCACCTTCAGTTAATCCTACCTGCTTCTTCTTCCTTGGCCTCCTATTCTACCCTGCAGATCGTTCAGTGGACCCAGCTGTAAGTCATAACACTATCCCATCTTGAAAACATCCCTCAGTTAAAATTGTGTTCAGAACTTAAGAGAACTTAAGTCATAACACTATCCCATCTTGAAAACATTCCTCTCAGTTAAAATTGTGTTGAGAACTTCACGTCCTGAATTCATAACTCTGGTTTCTACTCCTCAGTCGACATTTTCAGGCTGAAACAAAGATATACCCTGTCTTTTATCCAAGTCTGGCTTTGAAGGAAGGTGCTGGCAGAATGTCCACTCCAGAGACTTCTTGCAACAGAAACAGAAGCATGAAAAGAACACAAAAACCTTCCTTCCTATAACAGTGATTTATCAGGTCAGTACCTTGTTGCGGGGTGTGTGTGTGTGTGTAATAATTCAATAGGTTTGTAATCTTGCTGCGGTTCTAGAATTTTGCCAGAAAAGGGAGGCATTCTCAATGTGAACTGCTCTTAGTAATTTAGAAACATTTGCTGAAGGAGCTTTCAGGATCCATGCAAAATGCTAAGCAAATGAAAACTGATTTGCACACATGTTATGGTTGTGCTCAGAGTTTGTATTTACAGCTGAACATATAAAATGTCTAAGGCAGCCTTCCTCAACCTGTTGCCCTCCAACTGTGTTGGACTGCAGTTCCCATCATTCCCGGTCCAACATATCTGGAGGGCATGAGGTTGGGGGAAGCTGATCTCAGGCAAAAGATAAGTTCCTTAGTCTATTCCATGTTTCAGTCAAGCTAGGACTGCATTATCCACCCATACCATTCAGACTTGTATATTGTTGCATGGCATTTTTGCTGGTTAGCCTTTTACTTCTGTATAGAAGAGAAAGGGGAACAAAACTGTTATTTAGCCTAGGTACAGGACTAAATAGGTGTTGTACTGCAGAATCCCAAGACACCAGAGACAGCTACTTAAATGCTTCTTTATTCTCAGCCTTCACTAGGCCTTTTCTCAAAACTGATACTCAAGCAAACTGTCTCCCTCTCCAATCCTCCTGACTCCCCCTTTCACTTCCTCTTCCTCCCCACTTCTTCCCATGCCTCTACTACAACTCCCAACATGAAATTCACCTACCACAACACCACATATTTAAAAAACAATACCTTTTCCCCAGCCAGCCAACTAACTACTACATAAAAGACTAGCACATCTCTGCAAACAACATAAGACAAGTTATCCTCAAATCACTGACCCTGTTAATTGTAGCTGATGTAAGAAAATTACAAAACATAGTCTTTAGCCCATGTGGGCTGTCATCTGGTGCACTGAGAACATTGATCAGGCAAAGGTCCTGGTCGGCTACTCTGTGCAAGGGGTAATACACTGGAGTCATCAGTGCCAACTAAGTGACCGGTAGTGTCGGCAACAGGATCATATTGAGTAGGAGCCAGGTGGCTGGCCTATCTGGCCATTTGTAGCAGAGTCAGAATGAGCAGGAGCCAGGTACCAGGCATTCCATATCCAGCCATCAGACAGTTTATAGGTGTATTGTCCTACCCTGTCAAGTACCTCGAGGTAGGGATGTCAGATAATTCTGCCACGGATCTCAGGGTGGCCGAATGGCAGCGCATTTGGCCCCCCCGAAATCTGTGGTGGAACGGCCTCCCCCCCACCCCACCCCCCGCAGATCCCCCCAGGACAAGACTTACCTGGGGTGGATCTTCCGGGTGGCAGCGGCTCCGGTGGCGGCCGCGGCAGCGGTGCGGCGGCGGCGGCAGCCGGTCTTCCGACCAGCTGCCACCGCCGCCATTTCCCATATAAAAAAAAAAAAGACGTGATAGACTATGTAAGGATTTACGTAGCCTATCACGGCTAGGTTAAAAAAAAAAGTGATAGGCTATGTAAATCTTTACGTAGCCTATCATGTCTGACTTTAAAAAACACACACATGCGTGTACTCAAATGGCGGCGGCTATGGCCGCCACCATTTGCGTTCTTTATTTTGGCCCATCTTAGTCTATGTAAATATTTACGTAGACTAAGACGGCGAAAATAAGGGGAACGCAAATAGCGCCTGCTACGCCATTTGTGTACGTGCGTGTTTGTTTGTTTTTTTAAAGTCAGACATGATAGGCTACGTAAAGATTTACGTAGCCTATCACAGCTGACTACAGGGACGCAAACGGCGGCACCTACAGCCACCGCCATTTGCGTCCCTGCTAGCCAGCGGCCGGATGTCCGGCTGCTGGCGGAGTCGGCCGGTGGCTCCGCAGAATCCCTGTATTCCAGCCAGGATTCCGGGGGGAGGGACGGAGCGCTTCCCCCCTCCAGCGGAACCCGGCGGAGCCAGGTAAGGCCAATTTCATACATCCCTACCTCGAGGGGTAAAGTGAATCTCGGTTTGCCTTTCCGAATGATTCCTGGTTTCTTCACCCGTACAAATGAACCACATTGTATTCCTGGTTCCTTGGCTCCATAACAGTGATCTGTATACCTCTTATACTTTTGTTGTTTCTTTTGTACTGTTTGCCTCACATCTGACTGTAGAGAAGTATCTGGCTTAGGCATTTGTAACCCAGCAACACTAAGCTTAGTGTGCGTCTCCTTCCCATGTAATAATTCAGATGGTGACATCTGTGTTGTGGCATGTCTTGTGGCTCTATAAACTTGTAAAAACTCTGTAATGAAAGGTTTCCATGCCTTACCTTCCATATCAGCTGTTTGTAGACTTTCCTTCAAACTTCTATTAGAACTTCTATAGAAACTTCTATTATCTCTCCATTCACTTGTGGATAACTGATGAGCATCTGTATTTGATATTTCCTTTCTGACGGGAATGTTTCAAACTCTACTGAAGTAAATTGGGTGACATTATCTTAGATCAATGCCTTGGGATCTACTGAAAACTGAAGCAAGAAATTTGATAATGGTAGCAGAAGTAGCATTTGGAGTAAAAGCTGCTTTGGGCCATTTACTAAAATAGTCTATAAGGGTAATGGCATAACAACAATCAGCAAGCCCCTTATCAAACGGCCCCACAATGTCAATGGCCAGCTTCTCCCAGAATGAATCAAGCAGTGGGACAGGCTGTACTGGAGGCACAGGTGTGGTTGCTGACTTGTCATGAAGCTGGCAAGTCACACAAGATTTGATAGCAGCCTCAACTTGCATATCCATTCCAGGCCACCAGTATAAATCACGCACTCATTGTTTGATTCGTACAATGTGTATCGTGGGCCAATTGTATCAGCTTTGCTTGTAATTCTGGTGGAACAATGAGATGATGAATACCCCAGATCACTAAACCATCATATAAGGACATTTCCTCACGAATCTTAAAGAAGGGCAACAGGGTCTGATCCACATTATGCACATTGTGTGGCCATTTCACCATGAGGTAATCCCATAGTTTATATTGTACTGGACACGACAAGCAGGCAGCTTTAAACTGCTCCTTGGAAATAGCTGTCAGAGCAGATGTGATGGAAGCAATCACCTCGGTGTCCTCATCTTGTTCAGTTTCTGAGGATGGCAAAGGTAGCTGGGATAAATAGTCTACACTAACATTCTCAGTGCCACGTTTGTACTCCATCTTGTATGTAAAAGCCAATAGTTTAGCAGACCATCTGGTAATCCTCATTCCTGCCCTCCCCAAACCTTTAGATGTATCTAAATAATAATAATAAGATGCCCTTATCTGGACAGAGATAGCCTAGCTACAGTTATCCATGCTCTGATAACTTCTCGTCTGGATTACTGCAATGCGTTATACGTGGGGCTGCCCCAAAGGGGCTGCCTTTGAAAACGGTCCGGAAACTTCAGCTGGTCCAAAATAGGGCAGCAAGATTGTTAACAGGGACTGGCCAGTGAGCTCATATTATGCCAGTACTTTTCCAGCTGCACTGGCTGCCAGTCCATTTCCAGGCCTGATTCAAAGTGCTGGTGTTAACATTCAAAGCCCTTAACGGCTTGGGGCCAGGTTACCTGAAAGATCGCCTCCTCTTATGTGCTTGCCCGGACCTTAAGATCATCCTCAGCGGCCCTTCTCCGTGAGCCCGTGCCAAAGGAAGTGAGGCGGGTGGCTACTAGGAGGAGGGCTTTTTCTGCTGTGGCACCCCGGCTCTGGAATGAGCTCCCTAGTGAGGTTTGCCTGGCACCTACATTGTATTCCTTTCAGCGCCAGGTGAAGACCTTTTATTTTCCCAGGCATTTTAGCATTTTAGCTTTCTAGACTTTTAGCCTTGCTGTTTTAAATCTGTATTTTAAATTCCAGCACTGCTGCTAGGTTTTATTGTGGTTGTATTGTTATATTGTGGTTTTAATGTTCTATATATTTTAAATGGTTTTATTGTGTGCCATTTGGTTTTAATTTTTGTGAACCACCCAGAGAGCTTTGGCTATTGGGCGGTATAGGAATGAAATAAATAAATAAATAAATAAATAAATAATAAATGTAAGCAAGGTTGTCAGTGGATTGTGATCAGTACGCAATGTGAATGCGCGACCCCACAAGTAGGTCTGCCATTTCTCTGTAGCCCATACACATGTGAGTGCCTCCTTTTCAACTGTAGAGTAAGATCTTTCTGACCCTTGTAACATTCTGGATGCAAAAGCAACCATCCTTGCACTCTTGTCTCCATGAACTTGGGTAAGTACAGCCCCAAGACCATAGTCAGAGGCATTTATAGTCACAATGGCAGGTAGTACTGGGTCAAATAAGGATAATGCCAGGCTATGTACAATCAAATAGGGGCCGTGGTGGCTTAGTGGTTAAGACGCTGAATTGCAGACCGGAAGGTCAGCAGGACAGCAGTTCGAGACTCGAGTGCTGCGTGACGGAGTGAGCTCCCGTCTTCGGTCCTGGCTCCTGCCAACCTAGCAGTTAGAAAGCAAGAAATTGCAAGTACATAAATAGGTACCGCCTTGGCAGGAAAGGTAACAGCGTTCTGTGCACCTCGGTGTTCAGTCATGCCGGCCACATGACCACGGAAGCGTCTTCGGACAGCGCTGGCTCTTCGGCTTAGAAATGGAGATGAGCACCACACCCTAGAGTCGGACACGACTGGTTGGGGGCACCTTTACCTTTAGCTTTTTATGTACAATCAATGCTTTCACTGTCTCAAAGCTGGTGTGCAGTTGATGTCCACATCCAGGGTGTAGATCCATGAAGCAACAGACATAGGGGTTCTAATACAGATGCATAATCTGGCACAAATTTTGCATACCAAGACGTAAGGCCTAAGAAGGAGCACAGTGTTTGGACATCTTTAGGTGCTGGAGCATCTGTAACTACCTTGATATGGTCGGGATCAGGTTTCAATCCATTTTGTGCTATAATATGCCCAAGCGAAGGTAACCCCTTCTGTCTGAACACACTTTGGAAAGGTTCAACTTTAGTCCTGCATCTGTTATGCATTGCAAGACAGTTTGCAGATGTTTTTCATGTTGTGCTGGGGTCTGGCCAAATACAATGATGTCATCCAGATAGCACTGAACTCCTGGCTGATTCTGAAGAATCTGAGACGTCATCATTTGAAAGGCACTGGGGGCTAATGCTAAACCATATGGGACATGTTTAAAATGAAACAAGCCATCGTGGGTGATGAATGCAGTGAGGTCTCTACTGTCCTCATGTAGTAAGACTTGATGATAAGCACTTTGTAGGTCAATGGTGGAAATTAATGTGGCTCCCTGCAGTTCAGTAAAGATTTCTTCTATGTGAGGAAGTGGGTGGCTATCAACCACCACTGCCTTGTATGGCTCCCTCAAGTCTACACAAAGACAGATATTTCCTGTCTTCTTTGTAATCACAACAATTGGGGAAACCCACTCAGAAGAATCAATAGCCTCAATGATGTCATTCTGCACTAATTTTTTTAAGTTCGTGTGATACAGCATCTCTCACAGCAAATGGTAACCAGTGTAGTTTCGGTTGTACTGGCCTCACATTGTGTCTAATTTTAACTTTGTGAATGAAGCCCTTTGCACAGCCTAATTCTCCTTCTGTGTTGTGTCCTATTATAGTTGCAAGCAGAGTATGAACTGTAGTATTATTGGGTGGTATTGAGGCGATAAGTCCCATTAAGTACTTGCATGCACAGTGAAACAAAAAGATCTCTGCCCAGGACGGGAGTTCCGTCTGGTACAACAGAGAACTCAGCTGCCACACAATTTGTCTCAAATGCTACTTTTGCTGATAGACAACCAAGAACTGAAACTGGATTCCTTGAGTAACTCATGAGACACAATTTAGGTGCTGTAAGTGGTGAGCTACTGAAGTATTGTATATAGATAGACTTGGGCAGTATGGAGACTCAGTGTCCTGGAACTTCCTTACTGTAGGAACACACTGCAATAACTCATATCATTCTATCCACTGTAGTAGCTTCAGCAAAGTCTTCCAGACTTAAAACAGTAACTTCTGGTACAGCAGCGTCACTTATAGATTGTTGAGACTGGGCTCTCCGGCATACCCTAGCAAAATGTCCTTTCCTTTTGCACTGTCTGCAGTCTGAGCCTCCCTTGCAGGGCAGTTAGCATAATTTGCTGTATGTTGTGTTGATCCACAATGATAACATACTGTCTGTGCACATTTTGAGGGCTTTGGGCACTTATTTGTACCATCCTTAAACTTGTCCATAGACCTCAGGATTTTTTTTAATTTTATTTTGTTTGAAAGCCTGCACAACCTGTACTGGTTCTGTCTTGGCTTGATCCATTAGCTTTGCCTCTGCCACTGCAATTTCTATCTGGCAGGCAATTGTCATGGCTTTCTGCAAGGTAAGATCAGTTTCTAGCTAGAGGCATTTCCTGATGCATCACTGTCTTCTCTACCAACTGATCCCAAATCATTTCCTCTGACACATCTCCAAAATCACAAGTAACAACCATTTCCCTCAAAGCAACAATATATTGATCTGTAGTTTCTCCTTGTTTCTGTCACCGCTGGCAAAATTTATAACGTTCTGCCACAATATCACTTTAGGCACAAAAAAGTTTCTTAAAGCAGCCAAAGCTGTCTCATATTTATCATCCACAACAGGTAAATTGTAGAAGATCCTCTGAGCTTCTGCTCCCAAGCAATGGATGAGTAATGCATGCTTCCTTGCATCTGGAAGTTCCTTGTCACGAATAGCCAGCACAGAGGTCTCAAACATTCTAGTCCAAGAAGTAAATGGAATCACTGGCTCAGCCGGGGTTTGGAGGAAAGGTGGTGGTGGAGTCAAAGGTAGACGAGCCATCCCGCCTTTGTCACCAAGTTATTGTGTTTCAGAATCCCAAGACACCAGAGACAGCTACTTAAATGCTTCTTTATTCTCGGCCTTCATTAGGCCTTTCCTCGAAACTGAAACTCAAGCAAACAGTCTCCCTCTCCAGTCCTCCCGACTCCTCCCTTTCACTTCCTCTTCCTCCCCACTTCTTCCCATGCCTCTATTACAACTCCCAACATGCAATTCACCTACCACAACACCACAATAGGCCTGTACAATTACAATTCCAAGGGGATTTTAGTTTATTGGGCAGTGTTCTCCTCATAATGGCAGCATTCCAAGTCTTGGAAGCAAACTTAAATGACTCCGTACACTTTTGTTGTTGTGAAATTACAGTGGTTGTTTTGTGAATTTATTTGTCTGTGTGGGAGAGAGAGAAATGAAAGAATAAGGCTGCAGTGCTATACCCACTTACCTAGGTATAAGCCCCACTGAACCTAATAAGGCTTATTTATGAGTAGACATGTCTACGATTGCACTGTAAGATTCTCAAAAGTAAAAATAAAAGTTGGCCAGGAATTGGGCATAGGATTCCTGCCTGTAGTATGACTGGCACTGCATGCCTGAAACCACAGTAAACACATTTGAGAGCCTAATGCTGTCATGGTACCTGGGCACATGTTTACTTTCTGTCTATAGATAGACACATGTATTCCCTTTGAAAGTTACAGTGTTCATAGCGGTATTCTCCTATGGCACTCACTGCTTTGATTCAACCTGAAAATGTCTACTAAGCAGCAGAAACTGGAGTTATATATTCACACTGTTAAGGGAATGATCCTGTGGACCCTAGACAGCATCTGAGGGGCCATTGGATAGTTCAGATTCCCATATTCGAGGTCAGAGTCGGTGCTTCAACCTCAGAGCTGGGAATTGGAGCTCTGCCCCACTCCCCTTGCCTCACAGCTGGTGCAGAAAGAATCACGCTGGCTGCTTTTCCAAGGTCAGGAATGTGACCTCGGAGAGAGGGAAAGGGGGGTATTTTGGTGGGTGGAGAGGTGAGGACCCAGGGTAGGGAGGCAGGAAACAAGCTATTCTGGGGGCTGTCCAGCTTCTTTACCTCCCCCTCGGAGATGCTTTTGCTAGATGAACAAAAAAGCCCACCTAGTGAAAATGCAGGGCAGGAAGATGGGGAGGTGAAGATCACCTCTGTCCTTCCTCCTGTTATAGAAATTTCAGCTTTAATATGTTTAGCTTAGCTTAAGCTGTTCTATGTAGCTAGATTTGTGTGTGTGTTCTACCTCTGTATAAAATGGCCATGTTGGCGAAGATATAGTGCCTTATCAGAGACTCAAGAATGTCAAGATTGTAGTATGCAAAAGTACGTGACTATCTCTCTGCTGTCTCTCTACACATGCTTGAGTATTGAGGGGTGTTGTTTGTGCCAGCTAGATAAAGAAGTTAGTAGAGAGCAGGCATAAGACAACCCCCAAAGACTTTGTGTATATAAACTTCTGGATCACATTACTTGGTTGCCATCTTTGTTGGTGCATTAGCCCCAAAAGTTGCCTTATTCTGCAGAATAAAATTGTGTTGGACCAGATCTCTGCCTCCTCTCGTTCTTGGTAAACAAATTGGATGAGTCTACCAAGGATAGAACACAGGTTTTGTAACACTCCCACCCTGTATATGATATTCATAGGCCCCCCAAGTTCAGAGGCTTGCAATCATCACAGTCGGATTGCGATCTAACTCTTTTTTATTTCCTGTATTATCTAATGTTTATTAAATGTTAATAGTAGTGTTATTTCACTGTATTCTGATTTCATTGTATGCTTCTGTGGATAACTGTAGATGCAGTTTTGTGCAGGGGTGGTTGGATCTGTCACGTCCATCTCCACAGACTTCCTCTTTTCCCTCCTCCAAGTCGTTCCATGCTGTTTCTGTCCACATCTTTTTTTCTTTTCTTTTTTACAGAAAGAATATATGTATTTTTGTGCACATTTTTCTAATGGATGCATTAATGGAAACATTAATGAATGCATGCCCCCATTGACTAAAGCAAGCTTGTACACATTTCAGAAATGTACACAGAGTTTTTGTGCATTTTTCAAATGTGTGGATGTTGTCGAACACTTTTTTTTCTTTCACGGAACACAACTCAAGACTGGAAATGTACACAATTTGTGTCCATTTCTGCATTTGTTTCTGGGAAGTGCAGATCAGTAAATCCATTTTAAAAAATTGACAGAGCAAATTCCTAACCCATCTCTAGTTTTCTGTTTGGGGTCACAACAACAACATTTTAACTGAGGGATATTTTCAAAACACAAGGTGGACAAAACATTTTGAATACACTGTCAATTGGTTCACACAACACGCAAGCCAGAGTATAGACTGAGTGTGGGTTGAGTATGGGTTGTTGTTGAATTGTGGGCTGTTGTGCTATGTAAAAGCAACCCTGATAACAAACCATGGTTTGTTAACCACAAACAACCCATGAAGAGAAGCCATGGCTTGTTGTTGGGTTACAAACTGTGGGTTGCTCATGGTTAACAACTATGGGTTTTTGGTGTGTCTGAGTTCACACAACACAATAACCCATGATTCAACAATAACCCATGGTTCAACGACAACCCACACTCAACCCATATGCAACCCGTATCCCGGACTGTCATGTTGTGTGAAACAGGTCTGTGTGGAGCAGCTCCAATCCACTGCCTTACCTTTGGCAACCAGTCCCTTAGTTTCTCTGAGTGTTATTCAGCTTCCCAGCCCTGAGTCCTGCTTCCTGAGCACAGAGCTCCATCTGTCCCTCAGCCTTGTGCAAGGTTTTTCCATGAACCAAGCTGACCTTTATAAGTGAACAGTTTGACTGTTAGCAATATTCAATTGCTGACAGCACTACCCCCTCAACAATTAGAATATTCTGGACATTGAAGTGGCCCTGGCAATCCTGACTATGAATATACACTGGTGGAATCTGACTAATATTCTAGTTTATCTAGCTTTCACTAGTAAAGAAATAATTTGGCAAGCGTAATAGAAAAGTCTCTTGCAACATCTGCTTAATGTACATAATCAGTATATGTAGTTGTCATTCTGTGATTGGTTACCTGGATTGCAGTGCAAATCTCTCTTTAAGTGTAAATCCACCCTAGATTGGAAATCAGGAGCTCTTTCTCTCCTCACCCCCACCCCTGCCCTTTTGCTTAGTGTTGTAATGTACTATAGTACCACTTACTGTGCAATCCAGTGCATTGTCACAATTCATTTATTTCAGTGAAATTGGTCACAAATATCTCTTCCTGAACATAGCAGACAGCATTATAATATGGGTTTGATCCAACATTGTTGTTCCAGTGATGAAAGGAATTCCATCAGCAGAACCGAGAGAGGGGCTATCCCCCCCCCCACTTGCATCCCTCTGCAAACCCACAAAATCTGCTCTGGGAGGTTGGGAAATGCTCCAGAGCAGATTTTAGGGTGGTACAGAAAGCTGCAGGGGGAAGAAGAAAGGGAGAAAGTCCCATCACACTAGCAAATTTCTGCTAGCACAATGTTGGATTTAATCCATGAGTTGCACTTAGGGACGTATGGATTGTATAAAATCTGTTCCATCCGTGTTTTGTGAATTGTCAGGCACGTTTCATTCCATCATCCACCATCAATGGAATCGGATTATTATTATTATTGTTTAGTTTCTGAATTTGCGCAGAGGCGAATTTGTGCAGATGCAAATTTGTGCATATGCAAATTTGCACAGATGCAAATTTGTGCAAATTCACATGTACAAATCCTCCGCATGCTCATTTTCACACTATAGTCTATCAGGGGAAATGCACATTTTTGGTCGGGTTTTTTAAATTTTGCCTTTGTTTATGATGAAATTTGCACAAAATTCCCAAAGGTTAGAAAAACAGTTGAGAAGTCTGCAGAATCTGCCCGTCAGAAGAAAGGTCAGTCCACTGCAGAATCTATGGGCCAGTTTCATAAAAATCCAAACTCATTTGCTTCCATTGCAGTTTTTTCCGACATACCTAGTGGTACTACCAATGACCCAAGTCTTCATGGGATACAGACAATGGACACAGAGCAGAAACAAAATTGCATCCCCAAATTCTCCAGATCAGTTTAGTGTATTTGTTTCAGCCACTGGCCATAGTAAAGAAGAAACAACCAGAATGAAAACAGATGAAATCAGTAAACAGCCTCCACCATCAATAGGCATAATAATATTTCAGTTCATAATCAACTAGCACTCAGCCTCCAGTGTCGAAACTGTAATCCAGAACATACAATTCCAAATAACGTTGCTGTAGAATTACAGCTGCCAGCTCAAGAACAGCCACAATTTGGGTGATATTCCCATCCTCATTAGCCAAAAGAAATGACGTTTTCTGGTGGTTTGACCAACATTCCCAGCAACTGGTTTTAAGAACCCTTCTAAGGCGGCTCACAGCAATAAAATACATAAAAAGAGCTAAAATATTAACAGTGATAAAAACATAAAGGCAATAAAATAGCGATAAAGGCAACAATAAAAGCCAACGATAAAACCAGTGACAACAGCGACAACAACAGCAACAAAACCTTTGTGACATTCCTGTCTCCAAGTTATTCGCCCTCCCATTTCCACATTCTCAAAACTGAAAAATAACTCCAGGACGTCTGCCTTAGCTTTGGCCAGTCATCCTCACTGAATCCCAAAGTTTCAGCTCTTTTACCTTGTGTCAAGGAAACACCCACTAGGTTAACTGGTTTCCTTTAACCAATATAGTAGTAACAGGAAAATAGTTTTTTTTCTAATTTGGTAGCGTTAACAAATCAAGCTGACATGGGGAATTACAAAAATCGTAAAACAAATAGTACTTTATTATTTACAAGAAAGTTTATAAAGGTTATTGTTTAATCATTTTATACGTATTCCTAACCTACCTACCGCTTCTAAACCCCTCACCCAAACCAATCTCACTAGATTAACTGGATCCCAAAACGCAGAATTCCCCGCAGAATTCCACTCCCTCACAAGCCCCTCCCACCTTTCCCTCACACACCAACCTTCCGTTAACTCTGACTTACCTGGATGACATTCTACAACTCAAACACAAACATTTACATTACCATGTATGTATTGCACTCTTACTCTCAGTAGCTAGGTATATTATACTGTCAGTAATCAAGTATATAATACTTAATTACTGGCAGTAAGGGCTTGAAGTATATAATACTAAGTATAATACTTAGTGACTAATATATACATTTAATAAATAAAGCCTTAGAGGAGGTATCTCAACATTTTAGAATGGGGGAAAAACCATACCAAAGCCAGAAAACCACCCAGTGACTGGTGGTCAGTGGAGCCGGGGAGTGTAGCCTTGTGGGTAATCCCAGAGGGCCAGATTGGGACCCCAGGAGGGCTGGATTTGGCTGACAGGCCTGAGGTTCAACACCTCTGGTGTAGGATGGCTTCAACTATTAAAACACATGTAATAACATAGATTAATACTAGCCACATTTGGTATCGCCCATTGTTGGAATCTCATAAACCCTATTCAAGTGGCTGCTTGAAGATGTGAGGGCTAAAAGAATGTTGAGGGGAGAGGGGAGGGCACACGTTCAAGCCCCCCCCCCCGCCACCACTCCAGACAAATCTTCACTTGTGTAGGCTTCCCTTCAGATCTTTGCGTACTGAGTGCAAATGTTTGAAGAAGATTTCTAAGTGCATTCAACTGAATGAACTTAGAAGCCTCTGCATGACCAGGCAGGGTTCCCCATCATGAAGTTTTAAGCACCTTCAGCCAAACATGCTTAGAAACCATCTTCAGACCTTTGTGCTCAATGTGCAAAGATCTGAAGAGGAGCCTGCACATGTGAGGAAGTTGAGGGTGGGGCTTAGACCCACTCTTATGTGTCTGTCCTTTACTCTAGGAGCCGGCAAGGACCATGCCCTGAATCCAGCTAATAAATTGTATCTAAATTGCTGTTAGTAATCCAAGCTTATGCAAGACAAATAATGTCTCAGGCGTAAGAAACTCATGAACAATCACAACCTCCCCTGTGCTGTGCGGGTATTCCGATCAGCAACATTCCAAGAAAGGATGGTGAAGCTGAATAGGAAGTCAATGTCACCAAAGTGGAGCCTTTGACTAGTCTGGGGGGAAACCTCTAAATTTATTCCCAGGTGAATTAGTCTTTGCCTGCACCTCCCCTATGGACAGCACATTGTAGAAGGACACAAAGGTGTCAAAATTCTCTGTAGAACTCAGACTAGAGACAAGTTTAGCATGGCAACAACTGAGACTGACAACATTCTTTTTACCCTTTAATCCTGCATTTAACATTCTTATTCAATTAGGAAAATTTCCTTCTCTCTCTCTCTCTCTCTCTCTCTCTCTGTGTGTGTGTGTGTGTGTGTGTGTGTGTA
Organism: Heloderma suspectum; assembly: GCF_057233095.1. NCBI lineage: Eukaryota > Metazoa > Chordata > Lepidosauria > Squamata > Helodermatidae > Heloderma > Heloderma suspectum. The sequence goes on from NC_139461.1 coordinate 181,086,601, forward strand.
TGTGAAGTCCCATAAGTAAAAGAGGGGGAAAGCATTTCATCACATTAAATGGTGATGGAGCGGGGGGCAGGGTGTTGTCCTAACCTTTATAAAATCAGAAGAGTTTCACCAATCTTTCTGTGGTGAATGAATTTCTTTTGTCTCATTCATTGTGGTGCAGTTCAAAATCCAGAAATCCAAAGTCCTCCAGGGGACATGCATTTGCCTTAAAACAACAGTTTACTCCCTACATGCCTTGTCATAAAGAAAAATCACCACTTTTTTGCCCCGCTGCACTACTGAATTTCAGCAGCATATTTGGTGCCATAGCAGCACCAAGGACAAAGGTGGGGGATGCATAAAAACATCAGAGGGACATCATGTGGCCCTGCCCCAGATGTTCCCCATGCCTGCTCAAAGGAGTCCATTGATATTGTAAATAAGAGCAGCTCAGAATGCCTAGAAAAGCTTCTGAAAAATAGAAAGCATATTTTATAGTGGCTGTGTATTTTATGCAGCAGCCGTGATTGCTGCCATTACAGTGATGCCTATGTTTTCCACAGCAAATACGTAAGAAGATGAACATGCCTGTCATGTTTACATGTCCATGTAGACATGTTGCAGAGCTATCAGGCACAGGGATATGAGTGTTTAAAGTAACAGGTATGCTGTGTATATGAATGCTGCAACCAGTTTACCCCCAGCATTTGTGTCTGGTGCAGTAAGCGTAGAGACATTGTAAGTGTACTTAAAAAAAAATAAAAAAATTCCCCGATAATTTTCTAGATCTTTCTGAGCGACTAGTTTGTGTGGTCGACCACAAGAGGGCACCCTAGCATCTCAAAAGAAAAAAACACCTTCAGCCAAGCTAAACAATCCATACAGTATCTTGAACACAGCTTTCTGAATATACATGCAGCAAATATAGCAGAGAAAGGGAATGTATGTATGTATGTTTCCCACCCTAGATGTGCATTCACCACATTTCCAGATAGCATGTGCCTTTCCTGGCAAAGAGTCATGCATTTTATTCTTCCTCAATTAGACTTGTGCAGATTGTCAGACAAGGCGAGAAGAACATGGGCAGTATCCTATACTGCTGCTGTGCCTTCATTAGTTCTGCTGCACCGATGGAACTCACCAGCAGAACAACAGGAACTAGAGCTTCTGAAAGCGGAAGCGCCCATTTCCAGATTGAGACAGGTCAGCGGAGCTCCCTTTGGTGAACTCTGCTGGCTTGCCCTGTTCTGGAAATTAGCATCTCCACTCTTTCTAGATGCTTCAAAAATCCGCTAAGTTCCCCTTGGTTAGGGGTGAGTCATGCTAGCACAGGAGTAGCGTAGGACACTGCCCCATGTCTCTTAGAAAAACAAGGTTTGAATCAGCCTTAATGTGCAGCTTGATCCTACACGTTTACTCAGATGTGAATCTCAGTGAAATCAATGGGGTTTATTCCCACTGTGCATGGAATAATAACTGTAGGTAGGAAGCCAATCAGTTTACTGGAGGAATGTTTAACTTGAGTCACCAAGACTGCAGCTGGATATGGCAGAGAATAATTTGCAGGCTGCAAAGACTTGTAGAAAACACAGAGGGAGCTGCAGAATACAGACTTGGCAGGGAGCTCCTGAGGGACCTCTACTCTAATCCCCAGCAAAGGCATTCAAGTCCACACACTTAAATGATAAAGATACACCCAGTTTCATCTTCTGTTAGGAATGGACGAACCAGTTTTGCTGCCCACACTTCTTTGCTGCCTGCACTGCCACACAGGAGGCATGATTATTCAGTCATAAGTCCACTCTGTCAATGTCCACATCAGTCTCTGTTGTAGTTGCTTTAATGCATGAACATTCACATTTCTTTTTGTATACCGTTTCCCCAGACATACACATTCTTGTATGCAGGTTTCCCTAATTAAAGCATTTTTATACACAACTTTCTGTGATATATAAATTTTCCTTATATGCATATTTTTGTATGTTTTCAAAGTTGCATATTAATCCAGGAAGTGCAAATTAGGTTGGTTCACTGAATAAAAATGCAGATCAAATGGCATTCTCCATGATCCCTATCTTCTGTAGAAAGACATTACAGGGGGTCAAAGCAAGAAGACTCGAAGCAAAGCTGATTGAGCGCACTCTAGAGTAGGGCTGTGCACCACTTTGGTCCAAAGCCCAAATAATGAGGCAACACAGGCTGATTCAGAGGTGCCTTGTCCTGCTATAAAGCAGATCTGAACCAAAGTGGGCCACCTACGAGGCGTCTTGGTCTGCCTTGTATATTCGGAGCTCTTCTTATGCCTTCTGAGCAGCCCAGACAGGCTGTCTCCAAAATGTATCAACTTGTGAAAGGTCATGTGGAGGAGGAGGAGGAGGGGAGAGGTGGAGAGGGGAGAGGAGGCGGAGGTGCCAAATGTATCAATTCGAGAGACATCTGGCCACTAGGAGGGGCAGAAGATGAGGAGGGAGGGGGGAAGCGGAGAGGAGGTGGAAGAGGAGGAGTGGGAGTGAGCTTTGCTGTGAGTCAGCCTCCGTTTGCTCATTGTGAGAGAGGTGTTGTTGTGAGAGAGGAGAGGACTAGAAGCTAGAGCAGTGGTCTCCAAAGTGGGGGGCATGCACCCCGGGGGGGGTGCAAGACGATCCATTGAGTTGCACGAGCCACCTGATAACTGAGCAGCCTCCTGCTGCCCTGACAAGCTGCCATTGTGTGCAATAATGGGAGAGGACAGCTCCGTGGCATTTCTCTCTCGGCTCCAGTCCTATCCTGCCCCTGCTGTGGCCAGCAAGAACAACTGCACTAGTGTCTAGCAGGCATGGCAGAGTAAGGCTTAATCCTTCCCACTCTCCTTTGGCAGAACAAAGCTGAGAAGAAAACAGATGCTATGACAGCTATGTTAATGTCTCTCCACCCCACCCCACCCTTCTGTAATAGGTTTACCATTTATTCTTGTTGTTTGTTCATTTAAAAATCCAGAAAATTCCACTGTCGTTGCTTATCTGCCCCACACACACACCTTTTCAGTTCTCTCTCAACCATTAGTTTGCCCTTACTTTGATTCTATCATCTATCTATCTATCTATCTATCTATCTATCTATCTATCTCCTTTCCTTGTTCTTGGCTCCCCTCTGCTTCCCCTTCTCAATTCCTGTATTCCTTCCCTTCCCATTTTTGACCTCTTTTCCCTAAAATAAATAAATAAATAAATAAACCCTTTCTCTTCTGTTAGGATTCTAGTTAATCTTGCCCCCCCCCCCCCGCTTTGCTTCTAGTTTCGTGTTTGCTTTTCTTTTGTTCGTGTGTGTGTGTGTGGGGGGGGTGTACTTGTGCTGGGTGGGCAAGCAAACAGTGTGTGTCAAAGAAGTACCCACAGTCCACATTTCCAAAAACAGTGGACACACATTAACAGCTATTATTTAAATAATATAACACTACACTGTGTGTTACAAAGCAAGCAAGCCCAATATGAGGCATCTTCAGGGACTTGGCAGGGGCAGAGGTGGGTGAGGTTCTGCTGTGACCTCCTAGCAGCTTTGCTGTCTTCGTTTGCTTCCTGCCTACCAGCCAGTGTTTTCCCAGGCAATTCAGCCAAAGAGACTCTGAGGTTTTTGATTGTGAATAGGAAAGTAGTACTATTTTCACTTCAAAGAAACCTACAGCAGAGGTAACGGATAGTGACCTCCTCCCTGCTTCAACACCTAACGTGATTACCCCTGTTTGGTTTACGTTTCTGAGAACAACACATTTTACCTGCACCTTGCACAAAAACCTGGAGGCCAAACTGTCTGAGATTTGGCAAGTGGTATGCCCTCCAGGGATGCTGTGCATTCTACAACTTTCATGCACTTCTGTACAAGCAGTGAAAAGTTATAGCTCTTTGCTTTGAGAGATTTCCTTGAAAAAATCAAATTTCACCTGCACCTAGCACAAAACCTAGTGGGCCAAATTGCCTGAAGTTTGGCAGGTGGACATCCCTCCAGGGGGGCTGATAGTTCTCTGAATTTCATTTATGTATGATGAAAAGTGAATCAATTATAGCCATTTGTGTTTTTCCATGCAAGTCAATGGGAAAACGCCAAAAACAAGTGATTCAGATGTCCGAATCTCACTTCTGATTTGGATCCGAGTTGAAGCGGATGGGGTCCGAATCAGTCCAAACCGAAGTGACCCCGCTTCAGAAGGTCCAAAGCAGCATCCAAAGCAAAGTGGGGGGTCCATGCACAGCCCTACTCTAGAGCACATAATCGTGCCTATTGCCTAATGCCTAGCAGTGCAGGCAACAAAGAAGGATTATTTTGCTGCCTCCATTGCGTCCTCAAGTAGCTGTCCAGTAGAACTCTTCTGGGTGGTCCAGAGGCTGTTAACACCCTCCCCAGCAAATAGGTTCCTGGCCCCATTGAAGACCCGTTGTGACTGTTTTGCATCACACTTTGAGTACAAAATTGCTTCTCTCCGCAGAGGACTTGACACTATTGTTTGTGCAGTTCCAGTCGAGCTGTCTGACTCCACCATCTTCCCGATTTTGTGGAATCAGTTCCAGTTGCTGTGGCCTGATTAGGGATGTACGGATTACTCACCCTGTTCCAGTGGGGCCATCTGCTGAGGGGGGGAGGCGATCCGTCCCTCCCCCCCAGAATCCTCCCCAGCTGGCTCCGCTCCACAGCAAGCTCACTATGCCATTTGTGTCCCTGCTCTTTTTGTGATAGGCTACGTAAATGGTGTAGTGGCTGCCATTTGTGTCCCTACGTTAGCTGTGATAGGCTACGTAAGTACTTATATAGCCTATCACAGCTAACGCAGGGATGCAAATGGCGGCCGCAGACCGGGGCAGCCATTCACGGCCTCAGATCAGGGCAGCAGACAGACCGGACAGCCAAAAAAAGGTAGGATCTGTCCCGGGGAAATTTCGTGGGGTGGCGGGGGGGATTGCTCCGTTCCACCACAGACTGCGGGGGGTGGGGTGGATTCTAAAGAATCCGGCCTCATTGGAGTCTGTGGCGGAATTCTCTAACATCCCTAGGCCTGATGCTGTGGACAAGGTGCTTGCAGCAGTGTGGCCAACCACGTGCCCTCTTGATCCCTGCCCCTCCTGGATAATAAAAACTAACTGAGGGGATATGACTGGGTGGGTACAGGGAGAGATAAATGCTTCCTTGCAGGAAAGGGTGGTCCCCACAGCTTTTCTCTGATGTCCATGTGTTAGGAGTGGCCATTTACATGTTCTGTAACTCTCCACAATCAGATTCCAGTACAGAAAGCCTATGGGCATAAGCATTCCTTCCTTGGCAGACATCCATGCCTAAAACATGGAAGTCAGGGTAAGGAGCAAGGCTGGAAGCATGTCTCTGCAGCCCCATTGCCAAGACTGGAGAGAGATTCTATTCCATCAAGGACAATTCATGCCCAAATTCATCAGGAAAACCATAATAACAGACCCATTCATACTATCTGAGACAGTTGAACTCATAACAATATTTTACTAACATTTTTTGTCATCCTTTTTAGACTTCATCTAATAACTATGTCAATGTTATCAACAGAGATCAGTTTTATGCACCGTTCCTTGTGTAGCTAATATACAGGCCCATGCAATTGTTGATCACAATAATCACACCAGCTGCTTTTGGATATTTATTGATTGATTTTTTTATTTGATTTGATAAGGGGTAATTTATTTATTTATGCTAGGTAGGTAGGTAGGTAGGTAGGTAGTTTATATCCTGCCTTTCTGCCCGCCCCCCCGGCACTAAAGGTGGCTAACAATAAAATCCATATTTTAAAAAAATCTTAATTAAAACATAACGTACAAATAAATACATTAGAAACACAATTAAAAACACAACAATAAAAGAAATAAACAGCACCCAACCAATTAAAAACCCCTTCAGCCACAGGCCAGCTTAAATGCCAAAGGCCTGCCTCAGTAAAACATGTCTTTGTCTGCTGGAGGAGAGACAAAAAAGGGGGCCACCTAGCCTCCCTTGGCAGCGAGTTCCAGAGCCTCTGATGTAGGGATGTCCGTCATTTCCAAATCTCTCCCTTTGGGGGCCTGATGGATTGACATTGCCCTCACAGCTCAGCTTGCATTCATGAGCCAAACTGCAGGCTTTTTCTGGGATCTGGGAACTTTTTTCAGTTTTTTTTTTCTCCGTAAATCAACATTTGTGCAATTTCCCTAATTTGCACAAACTGCAGCCGTAATTTGTGTAATTTGCACAGATTTTGGCACAGCACTAGCTCCACTTCTTCCCCAGAGCTGGACACAACACTGCCCCACTCATACCTCTTAGAGGCTTTCAGGGAAGTAGCAATATTAGAGACATCTGCTTTAGAGACAAGATGTATCCACAGATGTACCCTGATGAATAACTAGAGCTGAGCCAAAAATTCTCAGAAGACATTTTTCTTAGAAAAGTTGTGAGATTTTTCTTTTCTTATCCCCCAAGAAATAAAAGGCCATTTTGCAGAATTTCTTCAAAGTTTTCTTCACCACTGTGTGCGTGTGTGTGTGTGTGTGGTGGTGGTGGTTGCCTTCCATCTCCCACAATACTAGGTATAGGGCATTGTGGAGGATGCAGAATGAGGGTGAAGCCAACACAATTGATGTTTGCAGTGGCAGTGCAAAACCACAAAAATCCTTATGAAAAAAGAAAGAAGCTGTGCGACAACTTCTGCTAATGATGAGTCCCACCTGTGAGAAACAGTTGGAGAATTTCTCCTCCCCCTGGAGTAATTCAGTGAAATTTTCCACCCAATTTTTCTGCCCAGAAATAGGGTGGAGAATTTGGAGAGGCCATTTGTGCACAGCTCTAGCTATAGCTCCTCCTGAATATGCACATATTCTCTACTGAAACATTGGGCCTCCCTAAATAGCACCTTTGCTATCACATTAAAGAATTTGAGCCATCAACAGTTTCCATTCTTCACCTTTGTATATGGAAAATTCAAGTGATCAGAAACAAAAGAGTTATGCTTTATTCATTTGTATTACTATCTACCTATTGTTCTGTTCTTGCACTCTGCCTCTTCTGCTGTGGAATTCAGAACAGTGGGAGACAGCAAAATTATTCATCTGCTTAACGTTGATTCTGTTCCTCTTCTTTCATGGCATGCTACAGCTGTCCTTTCTACCTGGACAAAAGAGAATCTCTGTTAGTATCCGAGAGATGCCAGAAAATGGGGAAAGAAAAAACACAAAGAGAACATTAGTATCGGAGTCCCAACTATATTGCCCACAAGGCTGTGAAATGGAAAATGGAAAAGTTTATTTAAGGGCACAATCCTATGCTAGGGATGGCACGGCTTCAGGCTTCAGGCTCCCCACCATGCCCCCAGACCGCACCTGCCAAACCTCTAGCCTCACTCACCCCCACTCACACCCTCCCAGACATTCCCCACACTCACCCAGAGCTGTCTGCAAGCACCCGCCATTTTGCTGAGCTTGTTTTTACAGAAAAAGGAGGTCATTAAAAATGTGCCTATATAAATATGCGCAAATTCAGGCTGGGAAAGGCTGATCTATGCAATATTAGAGGCATAAATGGCCCATTTACACCTCTAATATCATGTATATCAAGCTTTCCCACCCCGAATCTGCGCATATTTAAATATGTGCATTTTAATGACCTTTTTTCCATAAAAATAAGCTCTGCAAAATGGCAGGCACTCGTGAACAGAATCCAGGGTGAGTTTGGGTGGCTCACTGAGCTCATGGGGGCTCGAGCCTGTGTCCGGGGGGCTTGAGCAAGGGCAGTGCTTCAGCGGGTGCCCACCAATACCAGATGGGGGTGGGTTCGTCCATCCCTATCCTACGCATGTTTAGACAGAGAAACAGTCCCATTCCCCAACCCATGGCTGGCTGTGGAATGCTGGCACCTGTAGGATTTTATTCTGTCTAAATATGCGTAGGATTGTGCTTTAAGAAGGCCAGAAGGTTGAAGAAAAATGAGCAGCTGTTGTTGGAAGGAACACACAGTGCAATCTTAAACATGTTTACTCAAATGTAAGTCCCATTGAGTTCAATGACACTTGCTTCCTAGTAAATGTGTTCAGGGTTTTAATTTCATAGAACAGTCCTCTATTTTGGAGAGCTGGCCAAGAGAGTCCTCTATTTGAAGGTGTCTTCTGTTTGAAAAGATGTCCAGTCCAAGTCTGGTTTAATGTCAAAGAACTATAAAGAGGGAGAGCAACAGGGCCGTTGAAGACGTTGCCCGTCAACAGTATGGTGTGATGTATTGCATTTCTACAGTGTGGTAATTATTTTTAAATTTGCATCTGCGTGTATAAATGTGCATATGCAAATGTTATGTAAATTGGTGTCATCTTTTTCCTTCTCTTCTTGTTTGGTGATGTGTAACTGGGCACCCAAAGAGGAGTTCTCCTCAGGATTGAGCATCTAGCATGAAGGGCTTTGTTTTTCTGCTTGAGACCCAAACAGAACAATGCATCTTTTCTTCCGCATGCTCAGCCAGGCCTACCATCAGGAGACGAGGCCTACCTGATCACCGTGGCCACATAATTTCGAAGAAATGCTGTAGTATCATCATTATAGGGTTAGGCTGAATCCATGATGCTATGGAAGAATTTCCCAGCACACTCCTTGAAGGTGGGACTGAGGGCAATTTTGACAAGTAAGCCAACATGTCTGCAAGTCCAAAAACTCCCCCCCCCAAAAAAGGGGAGCATTTTTGATACTGCGAAGAATTATAATGAAAAACAGGGAGTGATTTCAGCTCCGCTCTAGCTTTGATAATGCCCTCTGCAACAACTGCAGACATAGCCTTTGTGTGATCCAAAAATGTCCAAGACTGCCAAGAGCCATGCTGGCAATAATAATGGAATATATTATCAAACCACATAAAAGTGAATAACCCCGTCATGATTGCAATGCCCTGCCGGCACCTGCCATGTTACGACTACAGCAGCAACAGCAACCAGGATCATAATCCACGGTTAATCCAGTTTATCACACTATGTTATGCCTTCTAAAGTCAGCATCATGTTCTGTTACATCTGAGAAATGCAGCTGCAGTGGGAACCTAATGGGAGAGCAGGATCACACAGTGAGGATGCACACTCAGTTGGCTGCATGACAGCAGGACTGTGTAACCTGCTAATCTCCTTCTTGGTAGAACATGAAGTTCTGACTTGAAAATGCTGACGGATGGACAGATCCATCTCCGTCTGGGGCGGGGGGAGCTTGACAAGCTGCCCCCCCTGCTCGCACCGGCCGGACCCGCTCAGCGAGCCTCCCTGCTTTCCCCGCCCACCCACCAAGCCGCATGAGCCGCCCCCCTTCCATGCCAAGGACTCTGGCAGTCAAGCCCTTGTGCTTTATGCGCACAAGGGCTTGACTGCTGCGTCCTCGGCATGGCCAGCTCCCAGTGCTTTTCCCCTGGCCTCCTCTCAAGGAGGTCAGGGCAAGAGCGCTGGGGTGCCACTGAGGCCCTTCCTCCCTGCGCCAGCTGTTAAGGAAGCCCTTGATAGCCAGCGGAGGCAGGATGGATCCCAGCACGGCCAGTCCTCAGGGCTCTCATCCTGGGGTGCCGTGGTGCTCCCAGCCAATCGCCGAGCTCCAGGACACTCAGCAGCCGGGTCTGTCAGTGCCCCAGGGCTCAGCGAGCAGGGTCTGGGAGGCCAGATGGCGGAAGTCCATTTGACTCCCCTTTTCGGACTCCTGCGCCATCCCTAAAAATACTCTCAATCTTTTCTCACCCTTAATTAAAGTGGATGCATTCACACAACCCATATCACAATTTAACCGGTTTTCTACATTGGCCCATACTGTATGCAGCCTTCAATACAATATCTGTCACAGCAGAGTAAATGTCTTCTCTCCATCACCAAACAGAAAGCACATTAAAAAGATTTGCCTCAAGATTCAAAATTCCAAGGCTACAGTGAAAACTGTCATTGGAAGTTGCTGGTTGAGAAACCTGAAAGCTATGCATGTTAAGACAATACTCTGATCTATTTCAAATTGGATTGGCCCTAAGTCTGAAGAGGGACTGGGGGCCTTATCTGAAATTGCTCCAGTGGGTGGATTAGCTGGCTTCTGTTTCCAGGACATAGACCGTTTCTACATGACGCATTTATCGTGCAGTCATCATTCCCTGCTCATGGTTGTTTGCAGGTTCTTTAGACAATGCTGTGACCCTCCAGTTTCACTTCTGTGTCTAACCAGCACTTTCAATGAGGGTTTTTTAGAGGGAAATTGCGGCATTTAATTGTGAAAGTGAAAGAAAGCGCAATTTCTTCTTGCATATTTGAGTTATTCTGCTATACCACAGTGCCACCTAGAGGTTATGTAGTGGGAAAGCAGGACAGGGAATGCTCATGTAGTGCTTGGATCTCAATTCTGCAACAAAACTGAAAGTAGATAACAGTGGATTAAGAGCCAATTAGCAGTCTTGTGTAGAAAAGCTCTTAATGTCATTGCAATGATTTGACCAATGAGCAAAAAGGAGCCTTTGGGGTGAGGATGGGGACAATAGTAACAAGTTGCACTCCAGCTCCCATCAGCCGCAGTCAGGGATAGTGGGAGCTGTAGTCCATTAACATCTGAAGGGCCTTGGGTTCACCATCCCTCACAGAGGGCCTAAACATGGAACAAATGCCCTGCTAAAAAAAGTTTTGAACAGACATAGTCACATGAACAGTGCTCACAATATGCCCAAGTGTGTGCATCAAGTCCATCATGTGCTATGTTTAAACCTATGAATCACTGAGGCCATCTGCAATTGCAAAAGGCATCTCTTACGCACCTGTATAGTTGTAACTGGAAGTGAGAAGATACAGAGCCCCCAAAGCTTGAACACTTATTCAGCAACACACTGCCGTTGCTATCAACAAATACATGAATAGTTCTAGACTCCTGGCATGCCTGCCAATTTTTTGTCAAGAAGTTTTACATGAACTTGATGGTGGTGGGATTGTATAAGTTTATTAATGTGCACCTCGTAGATCCATTCCTGGACAAGCCAAATGCTCTCAGTTCCCATAGAAGTCAAAAGAATAGCGAAAGGGACAGAGCTGTCTGTAGTCCACATTGAAATAAAACACAATGAAATTCTGAGCACAGGCCTCCTAAGTTATGCATTACACACAGCTGGACCCTTTAGTGTTTTAAAAACTTTTTTAAAACTTAAGTTAAAAAACTTTTAATTTATTCTGGATTGATAGTCTTGGGGAGAGCCAAGAAACTATGAAACTCCCACCTCTAGAAATCTTCTCAAGATCATTCTCCAGCTTCTGAGACTTCAACAAGGATTGCCATATAGGGGGAGGAGACCCTTTCCTTTGATGTATTTATTTATTTAAAATATTTCTAGGTCACCTTTCAGGACAGGAGCCCTCCAAAGGTGGCATACAACAATAACATTTACATAATAAAAACTGATGCAGTAACAGAAACAGCAACTGTTCCAAAACACACACACACACACAAAACACCAGCACAAGACAAAAATCTACAACCCAACTGCAGCTACAACCCAGTCCAATAAAACATAATCAGGGGAAGGCCAGAGTAAACAAGTAAGTCTTCAAGGCCTTCCTAAAAGCCTGGAATGATGGAGCCTGACAGACCTCTTATGGCAAGCCATAGCCATTCCAGAAGTGTGGATCTACTGTGGAAAAGGCCATCTCTCAAGTACTTGCCCACCTAATGGCCCTCAAAGGTGGGCAAGTGACAAGGGCCTCTGTTGTTGTTCTTAAAGTGTGGTTGAAGGCTGATATAGGTGAAGGTGGCTCAAGTAATTTGGTCCCAAACAATTTAAGGCTTTAAAAGTCAAAAACAGCACTTTAAGTTGAATTTGGAAACTCACCGGTATGGTCAACATGAAATGATAGGTATGGGCACCATGAAATGGCCACCAGGTGCGACAGCTTGGAATTACAGCCGTGAAGCTGCTGCTCCGGGTGGCAAGCTGTTCATATACAACAGTTAAACTGAACAGCCACCTCAGATGATAGTAGCTTTTATGGGGCTGCTATTTTGCGCAATGTTTCATGGAAGCTATTGCACCATGGTGGCTGAGCTGTGAATCTGAAAGTCCCCAGTGCAAATTCACCTCTACCATGAACCCACAAGGTGCCTTATTGATTGATTGATTGATTGATTGATTGCATTTATACCCCGCCTTTTTTCCTCTTGCAAGGAACCCAAGGCGGCTTACATTATCCTCCTCCTCTCCATTTTATCCTCACAACAACAGCCCTGTGAGGTGGGTTGGGCTGAGAGTCTGTGACTGGCCCAAAGTCACCCAGTGAGCTTCCATGGCCGAGTGGGGACTAGAACCCGGATCTCCCAGCTCCCAGTCCAACACTCTAGCCACTACACCATGCTGGCTCTCTCAGCATTGTCTACCTTACAATGCAAGCCTATGCATGTCTACTCAGGAGTAAGCCCTGCTGAGTTCAGTGGGGCTTACTCTCAAGAAAGTGTGTGTAGGATTTCAGCCTTAGTTAAGTCACTACGTCTCAGCCCCCCGTACAAAATATAGGGAAGATATTGCTGACCTACCCAATAAGGCGGTTGTACAGACTACTGAGATAACCAACGTGAATTTCAGAGTCTATAAAGAGCTGTACCAGTTATTATTACTAAATGGGCTTAGTTTCCATATAAGCATGTTTTTTCAAAATGTGTTACCCTTTCCTCCCTTTCTAAAATGCCATTATGCCTTCTAAGTCAATCAAATCCAGTGGAGACTGGTGGCTCTAATTTCGGTGGGGCAGAAATACAATTTCTTGTATAGCTCCTTTAGAGCTCTGTCTTGTTCTGACTAAAACCCAGAATGGATTCACAGCCCCACTGAAATCAGAGCCGCCTGCCTCCACTGGTCAAATCCATCCATATTTTTCTTGAACTAATGGTTCTTTATACACCCAGGAGATCCAGTGTACACATGGAGTTCCATTACAAATAATGGCTCCTCATTCACTTCCATGCTCTGAGGACATGTTCCTGCTAGTGTTGCCACCAAGTCTTGCCTAAAGTGAAATTTGGGGTTACGTTTGGAGATTCCTGCTCAGGCAAAATATCTGAGGAATGATGGAGGTCAAAAGAGGTACAGTGAAGACCACCTAAATTCCTCATGCAGGGGAGACATCTTAGGCTACCCCTGAACTCTACCTAAAGCAGATGACAGGTGGAACATTGAGGTTCCTGATTGAACAAAACAGCTCAGAGAATACAAAAAGGGTAATTAACATTAATAACTTTCCTTGTGGGGGATTTCACACAGCCCTTCTTTCCTGTGAATATCCCCACTGCAGCTGAGCATTGTGTTTTATATAATGTACAAACTGTGATTCATACAATGTGGTGATAAGTCGTTCAAAACCGGATTTGGGGCCAGGTGGTTATGTGGTCTTTGACTAGTTAGTCAGACAGTTTGCCCAAGACTTCCTCTGTAAGTTAGGCCTTGTCTGCAAAGTGGTTCTGTGGAAACCCTCTGCTTCTGGATTAAACAAGTGACTAATCATGCTGAAGCGATGCAGTTATTTTGAGCTTCCTTTTGAGTTTTCAGGGCTGAGATCAGAAAAGCTTCATCTTTAACTAAATCCCCCACATTGATGCATGCCAAAAGGTGGATTCCCCATCAATAGCGTTAGTACAGAGACTTCCTAATATATAAGATTGGCTTCTTCCTAAAACATTTGAATTGGCTTCTATAATATTATGTTGGATTTCTAGCTTGGGCCCATGCTTGAAGGCTCAGAGCTGGCAACAACATTGGGAAAGCAGGGTGTTAATAGAAGCGTTATAAGAAGATCAAGTTAAAATAAAAATGTAGAGCTGAAATAAGCGAGCCCAGGATAGTCACAAGTCCAGATGAAAAATCAGTCAATAGGGTAAGAGAAGACTGAGATATTATTTCCAAGCACCCTGAGCAGTGAGGTCATTACCATCTCCATGGTTGCTCCAGTGCCAAAATCCTTCGAAATGTTTCCACCAACACAGTTCCCCTAGCATTATGTTTGGTGTATCAAGCAATATACTTTCTGTGGCTTGCGTGGTATGCCAAACATGCTTAGAGGAACCATACGACCAGAAATCTTTTCATAAATTCAGACCAGTATAGCAAAAAACCGCAGAAGCAATGATAAACGAACTGCTTCATGTATGTGTGAAGGCACTGTTGGGAGCACACTTTTTCTCTCCTGAAAGCGGACTAGAGAGGGAACTTCCTCTCACAGGTTTGCTCCCAGGCCTCCACCCACCAGGACCAACCAGTGATGCTGATTGGCTCTGCAAAGCTCTCAATGTGCCAGGCAGGCAGCAGCCATGTGGCTTGAAGACTGTTCAAGCCGGTCCCTCCTCCCTGTCCAGCACCTGCACGATGGCCCAAACAGAGGTCCCAAGGCAAGCAGAGTCCTGGGCATTTGGATCAAAAACAACCACTGTGTGTCTTAGTTTCTCCATCTTGCTCTGCAACATCTAATAGAATTTACCTTGTGTCCTGTCATCACCACATCCTGCATTTTTCCATTGCCTCATTGACTGCCATAAGGGGGTGGGGCAGAATGTGAAATGTCAACATGGAGTGACATGGGAGTAGATCAACTAGGTGTTATGGAGGGAGAGGGGGAAACAAGACATGTGGTGGCCATTTGTAGCAATCACACATTTTCATAGAATCTAATTTGGCCACATATTCTCCTGAATGTTTATTTTGCTAACAGGAATGAACAAATCTGTCAATTCTGGTTTCTCTTAGTTTCTCATTTTTCTAATCTTAACTTTGTTCTATCCCATTTCTGCATCAGTTTACTGGGGGCGAGGGGGGAGAGATTTAAATCCACACAAAAATTTGTTTGTTTTTGTGTGCAGTTTTCCTAATATATGCATTTTCTATGCAATTTTGCCTAAGCAAGCAATTTTCCCTAATAGAATACTTTTTCTATGTTGTTTTCATTAATGCATTTATTTTTTGTATCCACTTTCCCCTTATATATGCTGAAAATGACAGTGTAGCTCCCTCCTACCATTCCATAAAGTCTCATTAAATACGTAACAATTCTATGGATGTTTACTCAAGTCCCATTGAGTTTAGTGAGGCTCCCAGTCTCGGGTGTGTATAGAATTGCAGTCTAACAGAACTTATGTCCTGACTTCACAGGCCAGTAGCAGCCAATAGGGTGGCCCCATGTGAATCACCAAAAAAAGAGGACATCAATTTGGATAAAGTCTGCATACACTGATTTATATGTATCGATGGCAATTTAGATATAAATTAATATAGTTGAAATAGAAATACAGTACATCTTACCTTAGAGTGGAAGACTCTGACCAGGCAACCTGTGTGCCTTGCTTAGTCTGCTGTCCAGGTGCTGCTGATGGGCAGCTTCAAGGCCCAGCTCTCCCTTCTTATGTTTCCCTACCTTCAAATGGACAGCCCTTCAAACAGAGGACACCTTCAAAATAGAGGACCTATCTCTGGCAGCCCTTCAAACAGAGGACAGTCCTCTGTAAAGGAAGACACATGGCCACCCTAGCAGCCAATAATGTGGAGCAGGGTTGGAGGAAAGCAGCATGTTGTCATGCAGAAGCCTAGTAAACTCTCTGTTAGACAAAGGAGTCCTAATGATGTGTAGGGGTGGCATGGGCGCCCACTTCGGTCCAGGAGTCCGGCAGATCACCCGTGGCCACCAAGCTGTTCCTGCCAAGCCCCTGCCCCTGCTTGACCCCCACCCCCGCACACTCACCAAGCAGGCTGCACTCACCCGGGACCCGTCCTCCTGCACTGCAATCACCATATTGCAAAAAATCATGGCTATCACAAAAATGTGCACATAGATTTATATGCAAAATGGTGCTATATATGCAAGATTACAGGCATAATTAGCCCATTTACACCTGTAATTTTGCACACGTGGGCAATTCACGTACCATTTTGCGCTCATTTCACATGCCAGCAAGGTTATCCTCAAAATCCTACAAGCGAGGCTTCAGCAGCATGTGAACCGAGAACTACCGGAAGTACAAGCTGGGTTTCGAAGAGGCAGAGGAACTAGAGATCAAATCGCCAACATTCGCTGGATCATGGAGAAAGCAAGAGTATTCCAGAAAAACATCTATTTCTGCATCATTGACTACACTAAAGCCTCTGATTGTTTGGATCACAACAAACTCTGGCAAATTCTGAAAGAGATGGGAGTACCAGACCACCTTACCTGTCTCCTGAGAAACCTGTACGAGGGTCAAGAAGCAACAGTAAGAACCGGACATGGAACAACTGATTGGTTCAAAATTGGGAAAGGAGTACAACAAGGTTGTATATTGTTGCCCTGCTTATTTAATTGATATGCAGAGTACATCATGAGAAACGCTGGGTTGGATGAATCACAGGTCGTAATTAAGATTGCCGGGAGAATTACCAACAACCTCAGATACGCAGACAATACCACCCTAACGGCAGAAAGTGAAGATGATCTAAAGAGCCTCTTGTTGAGGGTGAAAGTGGAGAGTGCAAAAGCTGGTTTGAAATTCAACACTGAAAAAACGAAGATCATGGCATCTGGCCCCATCACTTCCTGGCATATAGAAGGGGAAGAAATGGAAGCAGTGACAGATTTTATTTTCTTGGCCTCCAAGATCACTGCAGACGGTGACTGTAGCCATGAAATTAAAAGACGCTTGCTCCTTGGGAGGAAAGCTATGGCCAACCTAGACAGCATAGTAAGAAGCAGAGACATCACCTTGCCGACAAAGGTCCGTCTAATCAAAGCTATGGTTTTCCCAGTAGCAACGTATGGCTGTGAGAGCTGGACTATAAGGAAGGCTGAGCACCGAAGAATCGATGCTTTCGAACTGTGGTGCTGGAGAAGACTCTTACGAGTCCCCTGGACTACCTGGGGAGTAGTGATAAGGTGTTGGAAAACATTGCTATGTGTGCCAAATGGCTTGCCATAGCCCACCCCAAAGCTAGCCTACTGCCTTCAGGTGCAATGGATGATGTTACCCCATCACCGGTGTTGAAGAAAGACTCATGTTCCAGACCAGTTAATTTCTGTATAGAAAATACAGGGGGAACCGCATCTCGTACTTTGCTTCAGTCCAGTCCTGGCTTCCATTTTTGAGGGTCCTTGGGCAAGACACCCTCAATGGGCTCCCTCCCCCTGTGAGTCTACCTTCTTACTGCCATTGTCACCAGCTACTATTGCTCCTCATCCACTTTCTCATCATTGCTCCCACTTCCTTGCTTGACAGGTAGAGAGCCAGTGACATAGGCGGTAGCATCTACTGCTTCTCCATCTCACCACCACTGTTGTCTAGACCAGAGTGAGGGGCAGGTGAACAAGCAGGTTGCAATGGTGAAGAGGAGGAGCAACAGAAAAGAGTGGGCCCTACTGGGGTGTGAGTCCTCAGCAGATGCCCAACCACGCCTAGCCTTGACACTGGCCCTGTCTCATCCAGCAAATTGTTTTTGGGCTGGCCCTGGTCAGCTACAAACATTTCTCTGCTTCCTTTCCACGCTTGCTACCTTGATTCTGATTATCTCATTTTTGCATTAATAATATGCATCACGAAAACCACAGTCCTCATTCAGATTAAGATCCAGTTATGACACACCGTTTATCTAACCACAATTATCAATGCATAATAGTCTAAGGAAGTGACAGAGACCTGGCTAACAGAGGAAAACACTTTTTATGAATAAGCAAGGGGGTTTTAACTTTTAAAAATTATTTTATTGAAATAACTAACTTTTTTAAAAATGGGGAGTTTGGGCTGTAAGGTAAAGTACAGAACAATTGAACCAAAGAGATTATTGAATTTTTTATGGTGGGAAAAAGAATAGAGGGGCAAGGCAAGGCAAGGGTAATGAACAACAGGGGGGGGGGCAAGGAATGAATGGGAGGAAATACACTTGCATATACTTAACCTTTGTTTTAGTTGTTGTACTAAAGTGGGATGTCCAAGGATTTCATTTGGTCCACATTTTTAAGTGAACTGACTTGATTCACAGTTCCCAGATTAGTTCATGGATAATTCTGGAATACATTTCTCAGCTTTTTCTTTTTTTTTTTTTTCTTTTTTTGGTAAGTATATTTTAAGATTAAATTCACACAAAACATGTGAAAAATAACTTCAAAAATAATGCAGATATTCATGCATTTTTTAAAGTCACAGATTGATGAAGAAACAGGACAGAAAGCATTTGTAAATGAACATATGTGACTCTGGCATGGGCCAGAAGTAGACTGATCCATCCGCCTCTAGAATGTTTGACAAAACTGGATCAGATTCATGGCTTGAATGGAAGAGGGGTGAACTCTTTCTCCCCATGCCCATTTTCCCGAAGAAAAGCATGGATGGATGGATGGGGATAGTCCAACACATCTGGAGGGCACCAGGGTGGGGGAAGCTTCCCTAAGGGATTAGGCCAAAGTCTTCACCCAAGAGATGGATCCTGATTCCTGAGGGAGGGTTTGAAGGAGGTGGTACCATGTTGGTGTCCTGGGAAGGAATTCCAGGCATTAGGGGCAGCAAAGGTGAATGAGTAGAGCCATTTCAGGGAGCAGGGGGTCTCCAGGCAGCTGAGGCAGTAGAGGTGAAGAAACAACTGGGGAGTAAGGATCTTTTCTCCATGTCCTCCACCCTTTGACCTCAATAAAAGTGATAGCTGATGTTCAATGGCTCCCATACATTCCACCTCACGGGCCTCATCTTCTTCCAGTCTAGAAGTGTTCATATCATTTTGGCCCTAGTGACAGAGAGAACATTAATCATTTTGGAGGAACATTGGAGAGTTTAGTTTTCAAACAAGTGGGCAGATACAGTGTTGAATATCTGCTTCATTCCACAGCTGGTGCATCTGTCATACTAGGATTGCAATAACTCTTGCTATAAATAGAAAGCTTGGAAGCTTCAGAAAAGTACTTTCTGAAGGTGATTCATTTTCCACATTTAGTGGAGGGAAAGCACTTCTTTTTCAAGCAGAAGGATTTTACCCACATTCCTTGACATATCTTATACATGTCACAAATGTCGCTCATAGTACCATGGGACATGATTGTGAAATCCATACGTTCACATGGCCTCTCGCAGTCACAGCTAACATGTTTATTGTTAATTTAGTAAAATAATTGTTTAACCACCCTTCATCCTTATGGAGACCAGAGCAGTGTACAATGAGTATGACCATAAAGGGCCCATATTGTGCCTAGTCTCAATTGCCAAGCCATGGGGGCAAGCTATATGTTATATGCTTAATATGTAATGCATGCCTTTGCCTTCCAATGTTCTTTCAGCAGTTACAGGCATGGGGATGATTTGGAGAGAGGTGTCACAGTGAGCAGGGAGGTTTATCCCTTCTTTCCCCAGTCACCCCAGCTGTTGATGGCAGGTTACCTTTTATTTCATTATGTTTAGAGATATGCACAAGTGGCCTTATGAAATTCTCCACCTTACTTGTGGGCAGAGAAATTTGTGAGACAATTTCACTGAATTTCTCCAGGGGGAAGAGAAATTCTCAACAGTTTTTCCCAGCTAGGGCTCCCCATTGGCAGGGCTTTTAGCGCAGCTTCTATCTTTTTTGGTAAGGGTTTGGGGGCTTTCGTGCTGCAACAGCATCAACTGTCTTGGCAGGCTGGCCCCAATTTGCATCCACCACAATGCAGGTGGGGGAGGTGTTATGTCCAGCTCCAGGGAGGAGGTGGAGTTAGCGCTCTGCCGAAATCTGTCCTCCAATTTCCTGAAAGTTTTCTCCCCCCATGAAAGAGGTTTCCATTGTTCTGCCTCATTCAGGATGTTCTATTTGTTTTTGTGGTGTTTTTGAGCTTACCTAATCACAGCTAGCCTCCCAGGCTGCCTACACATCCTCATCTGAAAAAGCCCCAAGGGAGGAATTACCTCATGGGGCCTTAAACTGGGCTTTCATTGAAGTGTAGGAAGCCGAGGAGGCTACAGGCTCCCAGAGAGATGATTGTACAATGAAAAGCAGGATCCTTGTGCTCACTCCTTGGCCACCTCCTAAGTAAAGCAAACCCAAGAAATCCAAACCCAACCCAGGAGAATTTCTCTGAAATTTCTAGGGATGTCAGAGCATTTTGCCACGAATCTCGGGGAGGCCAAATGCCAGTGCATTCGGCCCCCCGAAATCGGTGGCGGAACGGTCTGCCAACCCCCCGGGCCCCCCCCGGGACGGGACTTAACTTGGGCGAATCTTCCTGGTGGCGGCAGCTCCAGTGGTGGTGCGGCGGCGGCCGGTCTTCTGACCGGCTGCCGCTGCCACTATTTCCAGTAAAAAAAAAAAAACGTGATAGGCTACGTAAAGATTTACGTAGCCTATCATGGCTAGATTTTTAAAAAACACAGTGACAGGCTACGTAAATCTTTACGTAGCCTATCACAGCTGATTTAAAAGGAAAAAAAATGTGCGTACGCAAATGGTGGCGCCCATGGGCGCCGCCATTTGCGTTCCTTATTTTGGCACGTCTTAGTCTATGTAAACATTTACGTAGACTAAGACAGCGAAAATAAGGAACGCAAATGGCGGCGCCCACAGGTACCGCCATTTGCGTACGCGTGTTTTTTTTCTCTTTTAAATCACCTGTGATAGGCTACGTAAACATTTACGTAGCCTATCATGGCTGACTGCAGGGACGCAACCGGTGGCAGCTATGGCCACTGCCATTTGCGGAGCTGGCCGGCCAGGATTAGGGGGGGGAGGGACGAAGCGCCTCCCCCCCGGCCAGAATTTCGGGGGGGAGGGACGGAGCGCCTCCCCCCCTGGCCAGAATTTCAGGGGGGAGGGATGGGGCGACTCTCCCCCGGCCAGAATTTCGGGGGGAGGGACGGAGCGCCTCCCCCCCACCGCGAATGTCATCCTTCGAAAAGGTAAGTGACTTTCATACATCCCTAGAAATTTCTTATTGAATTTCTTTTTGAAAGCAATTCTATCTAATTGAATGAGAAAGGTAAAAAAAAAAAAAAAGGGGGGGGGGAGAAATTTTCAGCAAAGCACTAATTATGATGTCATTTGTGAGAGGCCTATTTGAGGCAACTGGGCTCAGGACAGGAATCTTCCAGAAAGTATTTTTATCCGAAGATTCTGTTCCTGCTTCCCAGTTGGACAGGGTTGGGGAACTTCTTTCAGACTGAAGGCCAGAATCAATTTTAGACGAGCACTTCAGGGCCACATTCCACTGGATACAATGGAAAAATACAAAAAATACCAGCATATTGTAGCTTAAAGGTCTTAGTAACTAAGCTTTAGGAGAGGCATTTCAAGCCTTTAGGTTGAGGGACAAAATGCTCAAAAGCCAGGAAACCACCAAATGATTTGTGGTGGGGAGAAAGGGGGTGGGGTCATGAGAAGGGGGGCTGGCTTTTCTGGGGAAACTCAGAGGGCCAGATTGGGACCCCATGAGGGCCGGATTTGGTCCCTGGGCCTGAGGTTCCAGCCTTGGGTTTGGAGATGCCTGCAGGAGAAACACTTCTATGCTAGTGTTGTGCTGAAAATTTCTGACCATTCTCATTCAGTTTGATAGAAAAGAAATTGCTTCTGAAAAGAAATTCAAAGGAGAAGAAATTTCAGAGAAATTCTTATGAGTTGGATTTGGATTTCTTGGGCTTACTTTACTTAGGAGGTAGCCAAGGAGTGAGGACAAGTGTCCTGTTTTTCATTGCACTATAGTCTCTCTGGCATCTTGTAGACAGAGCGATTCAGTACATAGGAGCAAGAGCAAGAGCCAACTCAGTCTAGCAGTCATGAAGAGCTAAAAAAATAAGAACATCTTCACTGTTTGCCAAAGGTGAGCAATAAATTAGACCCAATCTAATTCCCCTGGAAAGAGAGTTCTGTAGGTGAGGTGCCAGAACAGAAAAGGCCGTGTCCTGTGTTCCCACCAACCTAGCCTCATTTGGTGGTGGGACATAGTGAGAGCCTCAGATGATGAACATACAGTGTGTGCAGACTCATCTGAAAGCAGGTAGCCCTTGAAAAGTCCTTGACCCAAGCTGTTTATGTCTGATTTCCTCCTTAGACGTTTCACTGACTACAGCAGGGATGGGCAACTTTGCAAGGTTGTAGTCCAACTCGGCATGGTGGAGAATTCCGCTGCCAAATGAGACCCAAATGAGGCCAGTTTCAAAAGAATCCAGCCTCCAGAGTCCGCAGCCGAACGGATGACATACCTCCGCCCCCCTCCAGAATCCTCAGGAGCCATCTCCTCTCCACAGTGATTCTGCAGAGCCGCACACCAGCTCCGTGTCACTGGCGATACAGTAATGGCGGCCGCCGTTACCGTTTCACTGAGGAATGAATACAGCCGCAAATGGAGTAGTGGATGCCACTTGCAGCCGTAAAGCCCTTAGTTTAACCTAAATGCAGCCGTAAATGGCTGCAATTTGGTTAAACTAAGGGCTTTATGGCCACAAGTGGCGTCCACTACGCCATTTGTGGCTGTATTCATTCCTCAGCAAAACGGTAATGGCAGCCGCCATTACCATATCACCATTCACCAGCGATGTGGAGCCAATGGGTAGCTCCACGGAATTGCCACGGAGAGGAGCCAGCTCCTGAGGATTCTGGGGGGAGGAATGGATCGCCTCCCCCCACGGGTGGATTCCCTATGGACAGGAAGGTAGGGAATCCACCCATCCCTAAGTCCAACACATCTGGAGGGCACCAGGTTGGGTAAGGCAAGTATATAGGCTCTGATCCAGCAAACATTCAGTGTAGTGCTGTGCCAAAAATTTCTCCCACACTTTTTTTGACCATTCTTATTCAAATTGATAGAAGAGAAATTGCTTTCAAAAATAAATTCAATGGCGAAGAAATTTCGGAGAAATTCTCATGGGTTGGGGTTGGATTTCTTGGGCTTACCTTTCTCAGGAGGTGGCCAAAGAGTGAAGCATTTCTACGTGAGGCATTTATTGTGTGCTCCTGATTCCACACCCACAGTAATTTGTGGGTGCTTTAGACAGTGACATCCTCCTCCTGGGCCTCTCCCTTGCTTAAAGGTAAAGGTAAAAGTGTTCCCAACCAGTCGTGTCCGACTCTAGGGTGTGGTGCTCATCCCCATTTCTAAGCCGAAGAGTGTCCTCTTCCGAAGACGTTTCCGTGGTCATGTGGCTGGCATGACTGAACACCGAGATGCATGGAATGCTGTTACCTTTCCTGCCGAAGCGGTACCTATTTATGTACTTGCAATTTCTTGCTTTCGAACTGCTAGGTTGGCAGGAACTGGGACTGAAGACAGGAGCTCACTCCGTCACGCAGCACTCGGGTCTTGAACTGCTGTCCTGCTGACCTTCCGGTCTGCAGTTCAGCATCTTAACCACTAAGCCACCGCGGCCCCTTGCTTACCAAGCATTTTTGTGGTGGGGGGTGAGATGTGATTGGAGAAAGTCTAGCATTTTGGACAATGGCAGAATGAAACACTAGTGTAGTTGCGCAATTCTGCTATTCTACAGTGCCACCTAGAGGTTATGTAGAGGAACATATAGAAAGGCAGAAAAGGGGGAAAGGGGGGAAATGTGTGTAGAGGATCTGAACTTAATTCCACAAAGAATCCGGAAGAAGAAGCCACAGTAAAGTGGTATGTTAAAATCCTCGTATAGAAAAGCCCTATATATATAATACCTTTACCTACTGACTGTGAATACAGCAATGCGTAAGGGATGGGGAAGTAGGACGTAATTTAAGGAAAATCTGTTTCTTTAAGTAAGGCAGTCATTGTAACTTGGCAAAAACCTCTGAGATTAAAACTATTCTTATTCAAGTTATGCACTTCTGACAGTAACCATTCATAGAAACTAAAATACACATGGACCCTTTTGATTGGTGACAGGATTATAGAAGTTTCTATTTGTTTTTGAGAAATCCACTGATTTTCCAAATAATTTTTGTGAAGTCTCACCTGGAAACACGGCAGCCACACCTACTACTGGTCAGCAATTGTTCTAACTCCTTTTAAAGTTTTTGAAAACTTTTGGTAAGTTCTCTTCCACTTGCTTTATTAGTACTAAGCACTCCGGTTGCTACACCATTTCATCTATGACTTATCCTCCACATACTTTATCATCTTAGGATATCACTTCTTTATCTTTTCTGTATATGTCAAAATCCTTCCTGAATGAAAGCTGACCACAATATCTTGAAATAAGTCTTGCCAATACAAACTTGAAGCACTGCTGTTACATCCTGGGACCGCCTTGGTCATCTTGGTGTATGACATATGCCAGGAACTGGACAGGGAAAGGCCTGTTTGTTTGCTTGATCCCACTGACCATGATATTCTTTTGAGTTGCCCGGCCATGCTAAGATTTGGGGGCACTGCTTTACCCTGGCTCCAGTCTTACTTGGTGGAGCAGCTTAGAAGGTGGTGCAAGGGGACTACCGTTCAACCCCTTGGCCATTGACATATAGCAGGAGTGGACCACATGCTGCCCATGGACCACATGCAGCCCCCTGGACTCTAGTGAGGCCCACCATCCCCACTGGTATCCCCACACCACTGACATTTGGTAGCATGGGGGCAAAAAATATCAGCAGTTTGTTGTCAAATTTCAGCAGCAAACCAGGACAAATGCTGAAAAAGGACAAAGTGAGCTTGAAAATATTTAGTGTGATGGGCATGTGGCCTAGAGTTTGGGAAATGCCTCCCAGACCCACCAAAGTTTCCCATCCTTGACCTATAGGGTTCCATTATGACCCCTACTTTATTTAACATCTACACAAAACTGTTGGGAGTGTCAAGGGCTCCTTGGAGGGCTCTCTCAGTCTCATCCAGTAGCCAAGTCCAGACACAGACAAAGGGATTCTTTTCAAAGCTTTATTCTTCTTTTACAACTTAACAACTCTACAGGTAGCAACTAGATCTGAGCAGCAGCATCCCTATGCCCTAAGTTGGAACAGTTGGTCCCCATTTGAAAGGGAATTACTGGCAGACCCCTGAACTAAAGGACTAGGGAGAGTCCCTCCCCTTTTCCCTTGGATCCTCGGGGAACAGCCGTTGTGTGCGTGCCAACAGGGCACTACGCTCCTTTCCGCGCCCTCCATCTGGCGCCACTCTCTGCGTCTGCGTCGCGCATCCACTAAGTCTGCTATCTGTGCTCGGTCACTCCCTGGACTGCTAACTAAACTAGGAATGC
The DNA here is from genome assembly GCF_057233095.1 of Heloderma suspectum. Classification (NCBI taxonomy): domain Eukaryota; kingdom Metazoa; phylum Chordata; class Lepidosauria; order Squamata; family Helodermatidae; genus Heloderma; species Heloderma suspectum. The sequence goes on from NC_139461.1 coordinate 181,111,689, forward strand.
GGGTGGGAGGAATCTCCGTCAGCTGTTGGTCCTGGGAAAGAGGAGCGCGCTCCTCTCCCAGGAGCGACTACTCTTCCTCAGAATCAGAACTACTCTGGGATTCTATGGGCTCAGTGTCCACCCTGACAGGGAGACGTCCTCCAGGGATTTGGGGTTGAGTGCCATTAATATGCAGACGACAGCCAATTCAGTCTCTCCTTTCTTTCTGAAGCTGCAGAGGTTATGAATCAATGTCAGGACTAGGGACGTCAGATAATTTCTCCACAAATCTCGGGGAGGCCGAATGCCAGCGCATTCGGCCCCCCGAAATTGGTGGCGAAATGGTCTGCCACCCCCCCGCCCAACCCCCCGGGACGGGACTTGCCTTGCACGAATGTCCCTGGCGGCGGCGGCAGCTCCAGCGGCAGTGCGGCGTTGGTGCGGCGGTGGTGCACTGGCGGCAGCGGCCAGTCTTCTGACCGGCTGCCGCCACCGCCATTTCCAAGTTTAAAAAAAAAACAAAACGTGATAGGCTACATAAAGATTTACGTAGCCTATCACAGCTAGATTTTTTAAAAACACCGTGATAGGCTACGTAAATCTTTACGTAGCCTATCACGGCTGAGTGAAAGAAAGAAAAAAACCATGCATACGCAAATGGCAGCGCCCGTGGGCGCCACCATTTGCGTTCCTTATTTTGGCACGTGTAGTCTACGTAAACATTTACATAGACTACGGCGAAAATAAGGGGAATGCCATTTGCGTTCCTTATTTTGGCACGTGTAGTCTACGTAAACATTTACGTAGACTACGGCGAAAATAAGGGGAATCGCTATTTGCGTACGCGCGGTTGTTGTTGTTTTTTCACTCAGCCATGATAGGCTACGTAAACATTTACCTAGCCTATCACGGCTGACTGCAGGGACGCAAAAGGCGGTGGCTACGGCCGCCGCCATTTGCGTCCCGGGAAGACAGGATTCGCGGCAGGAGGGACGGGGCGCCTCCCCCCCAGCCAGAATTTCGGGGGGAGGGACGGAGTGCCTCCCCCCCACCGCGAATCAAGTTTCGGGTTCAGGTAAGGGACTTTCGTACATCCCTAGTCAGGACACAGTGATGGGTTGGGTATGTTATAACAAACTGAGGCTTAATCCAGACAAGACAGATGTACTATTGGTCAAAGCCAATCTAAGATTATCAGATATAGGACCTCTGTTGGACTAGGCTGCAGTTCCTTTAAAGGATCAGGTTTGTAATTTGGTAGTGCTCCTAAGTCTACCATTGCTTTTAGATGGTGAGGAACTTGTGGCTCTCTGGGTGTTGTTGAACTGTTCCCTCGGGCTGATGGAGTTGGAATTCAACAACTTCTGGAGGGGTACAGGTTCCCCATCCCTGTTCAAGATGTCCAGATGGCCTTTGTGGCCAAGAATGCCTTGGCTATGCTTTACTTGGTGCACCATCTATGCCTTTTTCAGAAGAAAGCCTATCTGGCCAATGCTATATATGCCTTAGTTACATCCAGATGAGACTGTTGCAACACTGTGTATGTGGGGCTCCCCTTGAAAAGTGATCAGAAACTGCAGCTAGTGCAAAATGCAGTGACCCACATTGCTTCCGGTGGTCACTTGTTGAATCACATCACTCCAGTTTTGTTTATCTGCATTACCTTCTTTTTTATTTTTTATGTATTAAATTTATTAATCGCCCATCTGGCTGGCCACCCAGCCACCCTGGGTGATGTACAACAACAGAACAGTTTAAAACAATAAAATTCTACATTAAAAACATCAAATTTCTAAAAATACCCCAACCCACCCCAAATGCCTGCCTGAACAACCACATTTTCAATGCGTGGTGGAAGCTCATTAAAGAGGGGGCATGGTGGAGTTCCTAGGGAGGGAGTTCCACAGAGTGGGGGCCACCACAGAGAAGGCCCTCTCCCTTCTGGTTCATTTCTGGGCTCAATTAATGATTCTGGTTGTTAATGAGAAGCCCAGTTGCCCAGCTGTTTTTGAAATCTGCCTCATGCACCTTGACTCTAGAATCTCCATTTTAAGGCTGGTTATGCAAGATGTGTGTGCGTGAGTGAGTGAAAGGATGTGTGTCAGTTTATGCATGGATGTGGATGAATGTGTCTGGCTGGGTGGATGGATGTGTGTGTGGACTGCAGAAAGAGGGGGGGAGGGAGGGAGTACAGGCTGCTCCTGGAAGGTTAGCCACAAGGGAATGCAGTCCTGACTGAAAAAAGCTCCCTACCCATGCCTTAAAACAATTTGGACCAGCATATCTGAAGGACTGCCTCCTCCCACATGAATCTGCATTCATCATCAAAGTCCTTGCTCCATGCACTATGACCAGTAGAGGGTACATCTGGCCGGGACACAGGACAGAGTCTTCATGGTTGTGGAATCCTGATTCTGACACTTCCATTCAGAAGGGGTCCAGTTGATGACTTATCTCTGAATGTCATATCAAAAACCACAATGGAATGGAAAGATATAATAAGCATAAAAATTGGCACGTATGAATATTAATCACAGATAGTGACAGTTGCATGGGATTCAACTTAATGTCTTTTTCTTTGGGGCAAGTGGAAAGCAATATTGTATTTTGAGTGCCTATTTAAAAAAAAAAACAGAATGTGATACTGGCGAGGATGTTTGGGGCTAGCCTAATCCAACGGGCAGTACAGATGCTGCCTGGGGCAGCTGAATTCCAGAGGCTTTGGGTGTTCTGGAAATGCTTCTTCAAGCTGGTGCCTTTGAGATGTGTTGGATAGCAGATCCCATAATTGGCCATGCTGGCTGGGAATTATGGAACTTGCAATCCAACAGATCTGCAGGGCACCAGGTTGGAGAAGGCTGCTTTACTGGAGAACACAATTCCTCCCCGGCCACACACACACTCATTAGAGTCTAAGGCAGGGATGTTCAACCTAGTGCTGTGCTGAAAATTTTTCCCACATTTCTTTCAACCATTCTCATTCAATTTGATAGAAGAGAAATTGCTTTTGGGTTTGGATTTCTTGGGCTTACCTTACTTAGGAGGTGGCCGAGGAATAAGCACAAGTGTCTTGTCTTTCATTGTACAATCATCTCTCTGGCAGTCTATAGCCTCCACAGCTCCAGAGCAGTTTAAGGCACCATGAGGTAATTCCTCCCTTAGGGCTTTTTCAGATCAGGAAGTGCAGGCAGCCTGGGAGGCAGCCTGATAAGCTAAAAAAACACCACCAATGAAAGCCCCTTTCATGGGGGAAGAAAACCTTCTGGAAATGGAAGGTCAGATTTTGGCAGACCACTAACTCCACCTCATCCCTGGAGCTGGACACAACACTGCCCCCACACACACACCTGTGGTGAATGAAAGCTGGGGGCCAGCCTGCCAAGACAGTTGATGCTTTTGCAGCATGACCCCTCCCCGAAAAAAAACCCTTACCAAAAAAGAAAGAAGCTGCACTACAAGCCCTGCCAATGGGGAGCCCTACCTAGGAGAAACTGGGGAATTTTGAGAGGCCAGCTGTACAAAGCTCTAGTTTAACCTCTTTCAGCCTGAGAGCTGAACTGCAATTCAGAGAAGTTCTCATGAGCCACATTGCAGTAGTAGGTGGAGCAGAAGACAAAGGGAGCAGGGCCAAAGATACCAGCATAGTTTAGCTGAAAGCTCTTACTGCCAGCAACCAGGCTTTCGGAGGGGCATTTCAGCCTTTCAGAATGGGGGAAAACTGCCCAGAAGCCAGGAATCCACCAAATGAACAGTGGTTGAGAAACAGGGGTGTGGCCAGGGGGAAAAGGTGTGGCCATCTGGGGAACACTGGAGGGCCAGATTGGGACACCATGCAGACTGAATCCCCCCTCCACCACCACCCCAGGCCTGAGGTCCTGCACCCCTGGCCTAAAGCTTAGACCCTTGATCATAAGGTATGGAGGAATGTATGCGTGCCTCCCATCTCTCAAAGTTTACCCTGATTCCAGCCCCTTTTCCCTTGCCAAAACAAAAGTGTCCATTCACTTGTATGGAACAGGGAAAAGGGGCTGCAATCAGGAAAACCGGGGGGGGGGGCAGAATCACAATGCCTTCGGTCACATACACAATGGACGCCAGGGGAGGCAGCAAAATTAATCCACTTAGGTCAGTAAAATAGTTTGAGCCAGCCCTGATGATGTTATTCCAGATGTTCTGCTCTGCAACAGGACGCCACGTGCCTTTGTGTTTTTCCGTATTGCAGTTCCCTAATATTTAGAACGTTTCATAGCAACGGAGGCCAAGACTCAACCAGTTGACAACAGAGTTCCACTTGGGCAGAGCTCACCAAGCAGGAGAAGAGCAAGATAAAGGAGGATGACTTAAAACCTGGGCATTGTGACAACAGCAAACCAAACAGAATCTACGTACAGAAACACCTGGTTAGTTTAAACACTTCATGCCATGGGTTTTTGGAGTGCATCTCGGTTCCCTCATTCTCTTGTTAGTGACTTCCTTTTGCTAGCCTCTGGACAGGACACAGAAAGAGGATATGATGAACAAAGCAAGACCACCTCACGCAAGTCACGTTTTGTTGTTTAGCTCGCCATCCTCTCTTATATAACATGTCATGTTGTTTGCTATGAATGGGCCCATTCTGCACCTTGACTGCACTGTTCAGTCCTCAGCCTTAGCAAACTCAGCCATATATGGCAGTCGGGAGGCCATCTGAGACACTGCGGTGTTTCCCCTCTAAGGCCCAGCTTCTTCCTCTCTCCCCACAACTAAATTTAGATCGAATCCTCCTCGGGGCATGGGTCTGTCATGTGCTTATGTTATTCTGTAATGCACCCTGTTCACTGATGGCACTATAAATGCTCCATAATAATAAAAGATGTGTGTCTGTCTGCCTTTGTCCATCTGTCAGCACCATAGACCCAAGATTGTGAAACCTAGACACCTGAAAGTTAGCATGCCTCCTAAGGGGACTCTAAGGGTGTACACCTCGGGGTTATTTCGTTTTAAAAACACATTAATTAATTTAAAGTTGCCCATGTGGTTGAAGCCTGCAGTGACACCTCTAGCCACTAGGGGCAGACTTCTCTAGCCAGCACCTAGCTTTGAAGTTCATACAGTTTGAAACCAGGGGAGATTAGTAGGCCAAGAGACAGTTATATGCCTCGCCTCTTCCCCCCTGCTGTGGGGTAGCCCCCTTCAGGGGAATGGAGCAAGAAGGCCTCTCCCTTGGGGGGCTATGGGGTGCACCATGGCAGGAGGCATTGCTAGGGGTGCCAGCATGGCTTCACTTAGACAGGGCGGGCACAATGCATCCCGCTCTCAAGTTAGCTTGAGAGATAGTCAGTGACTTGCCCAAAACTACTTCTTGTATCCACAATTTAAACCTGGGCCGCACAGCACTATCCCCAATACTCTTGTCTATTGAACCACACTGGCTATATTCTAGTAAACAAAATTAGATAGATCATTTACAAGACCCTGTGTTCAAGAGTTCCACTGATCTCAGAGACCTATTGCCTACATCTCATGGTGAAATCCCTATACTAATGAGCCTAACTGACCTATTCTGATGTAACACCATAAGCATAAACAGAGGAAGGCAACAATCCCTTTACTTGTGACTAACAGCACAAGACTATGTATGTTTACTCACAAGCAGGTCCCAGTTTGTGGAGGGCATAATCCTATGGGGATAGTCTGCCGCCTTCCAACTCGCGGCCGACTATGCAATGCAGGGCGGGCGAAGCATGGAGGGGATCCTCTCCTCTGTGTTCTGGCCACCCTGCATTTGTAGCTAGATGGTCGATTTTGGCTATCTAGCTGGGGCATGTTGGAGCAGGGGGGGAGGCCGGATGGCGCACAGGAAGCATCATACCAGCACTTCCACAGTCTCCTTCCGCCCCCGCCCCTGGGAACATCCCCTTTTTCCCCACTCTACACTGCAGTTACGAGCACGGAGATTAGGAAGAACCATGCTGCCTGGGGCGGGGGGAGCACAGTTTCTGGGAACTGAGCTCAGAGCCCTGGCTCCAAGCTCAGTTCCCAGAAACCCCAAAATCCTATGACTGTCTAGACATTGTCTAGAGGCCATAGGATTGTGTGCTTAGAGGAGTTTACTTCCAGTTAATTGTGTATAGGATTGCAGTTTATGTTCCATTAAAATCAATGAGAGTTGAAGTTAATCCTAACCATGTTCACTCAGAAGTAAGTCCTATTGATCCCAGTGGGACTTATTTTTCCAAGTAAGCATACTTGGATGACATCTTTGAACATTTATCTGCGCACTTTAGTTGTGCTGCTGATTTCAAAAGGACTTGGACACAACTAACATGCACTGGATTGTACCCAAAATGGATAAAATGGATGATAGCATGAAAACACCTGAAGGCCATTATGTTAAAAGTGAGCAAATTCACCAGATCAAACATAAAGTTAGGACTGTGCTGAATATTTTCCTGTTTCGATGTTCAGGTACAAATAGCCATTTTGGTGGGATAGAAATATTTTTCTCGAAACACTTTGTGCAAATGTTCCCCATTTTGACATGGTTTGGGGGCATTTTTTCTCTTAGCTGCTGCTGCTTTTTATCATTTATCCTTGGTAGGGATGTCCGCCATGGATTCAAATGAGGCCAAATTCCACTGAATTTGGCCCCCCAGAGTCTATGGAGGAATGGATGTACTCACCTCTGCCTACTGGACCCACACGGACTGAATCCTCCCTCCTGGCAGCTCCGTTCGGGAAGTGATCCAGATGCAAATGGCATCCACGGACGCAAGGTAAGGGATTCACACAGCCCTAATCCCTGGCTGCTCCTTCCTGCTTCCTAGTTTAGTCACAGTGGTGATACTGATCAGGAATCTGTGAATGCATTATTGTTATAACACTAGCCCTGTGTTCGGGAATTCAGCTTACCATGTAGTCAAACATGTAAGCAGAGAACGTGGCCACACTGAATAGCTCCTCTCCCTGGTGTCTGTACACTGAGCAATAACATTCTGCAGAGGGGGACTCCGTGTGTCCACTGAATATGAGGCAGGTCCCACTCTGCAGACTTTTGTGCATATTGCGTGGACGCCAACAGGAGGGGTGGGTCATGTGATGCATTTCATTTCATTTATTATATTTCTATACTACCCCATAGCCAAAGCTCTCTGAGTAGTCCACAAAAAATTCAAAAAAACATTAAAATATATTATATAAAATATAAAATCATTCCCATAATGACATAGAACAAATAGCACACACAACAACAACAACATATATCTACAACAACTTAAAACAATCATCCAGAGACAAAGAGATTCCTTATATGCTGCCAAGTGCCTGAGGGAAGAGGGCAGTTTTAACCTGGTGCCAAAAGGTGACAATGCTGGCAGCAGGCAGCCTCATCAGGCAGATTATTCCAGAAATGGGAGGCCACCACCAAGAAGGCCCATCTCCCATGGGATGTTGGGTGTGAGGCTACACAGCAGAGTCCTACTCCCAGCTTACATGTTCACTTACACTTGAACACCTGAATATGGTTGCTATATAGTCAGATTTACACTATATGATGGTGTCACTGACGGCAAGTGAAATCAGCCAAGGGCAAGAGAAAGCAAAGTAAATGAACAGCTGAACATGGTTGCAAAGACAACTGAAAAATCATCAAAAGAGTCCGTTTTTCACACTGCCAAGAAGAGTCACAAAAACTATAAGCAGTTTCCACTCAGCCTTTCTGACATTGCTTCATCTTGCCTAAGATCTTTCTTTCCCCTGGGAAGAGTTGTTGGGCTCCTTCCAGCCTAAAATACTCCAAGTGTCCAAAAGATGAAACAGGCATATGGAGGCTGCTTCTCACTGACCCCATCAGAGCTACTAACCACAGGCAATAAATCTTTTTGCTAGATCCGTCTTACTTCCTTGGCCAGCTATATGAACAGTCATAAGAAGAACATCAGAAGAGCCCCGCTGGATCAGACCAAGGGTCCATCTAGCCCAGCAGTCTGTTCACACAGTGGCCAACCAGCTGTCGACGGGAGACCCACAAGCAAGACATGTCATGAGTGCAACAGCACCCTCCCGCCCATGTGTTGCTTCTGTTGTCTATGACCTTGTGACCTCTCATCTGCGTTCCTGCCATTCATGATTCGTGGAGCTGAAGATACTCCACAAACTTTAGCTGGTACAGAATAGCGCTGTGCTGAAAATTTCTCCTGCATTTTTTTTTTACCATTTTCATTCAATTTGATAGAAGGGAAATTGCTTTCAAAAAGAAATTCAATACTGAAGAAATTTCAGAGAAATTCTCAAGGGTTAGGTTTGGGTTCCTTGGGCTTACATTACTTAGGAGGTAGCCAAGGAATGAGCACAAATGTCCTGTCTTTCATTGTACAATCTCTTTGGCTGCCTGTAGCCTCCTCAGCTCCCTACACTTCAATTGAAGCCCAGTGGAAGGCATCACAAGCTAATTCCTCCCTTGGGGCTTTTTCAGATCAGAAAGCACAGGCAGCCTGGGAGGCTATCTATGTTTAGGTAAGCTCAAAAACACCACCAAAAGAAATTCAACATAAATTATAGACTGACCTGAGAATGAGGCAGAACAATGGAAGCTCCTTTCATGGGGGAAGAAAACTTTCTGGAAATTGAGGGACAGTTTTTGTCAAAGCACTAACTCCACCTCATCCCTGGAGCTTGACACAACACTGCCCCCCCCCACACACACACACCTGTGTTGTGGTGGATGCAAAATGGGGGCCAGCCTGCCAACTCAGTTGATGCTGTTGCAGCACGAAACCCCTAAACCCCTTACTAAAAAAGAAGCTGTGCTATAAGCCCTGCCAATGGGGAGCCCTACCTGGGAGAAACTGTGGAGAATTTCTCCTCCCCCTGGAGAAATTCAGTGAAATTATTATCTCCCAAATTTCTCTGCCCACAAATAAGGTGGAGAATTTTGAGAAGCCATCTGTTCACAGCTCTAGTACAGAACATGCCAGCCTATGTGGGACCATCTGCAGGAACTTTATTTCCCTTATTTGATCTCCATAGCTTGGTGAACTGTTTCTGGACTCTGTTCTAGGTGTTAGTGCTGGCCTTTCAAGCCCTAAATGCCTTGGACCCTGCCTACTTACAGGTCCCATGTTCAGTGCCTGGTCAGCATAGACCAGCCTTGCCTGCCCTGGTGCCCTCCAGAGGAGCAGAGCTGGCTGAAGATTATGGGAGTTGTACTCCAGCATCTCTGGATGGCACCCAGTTGGGGAAGGCTGTTACAGGCAATTCCAAGCTTCTACTTCCACGAACCTCCTCTTATATCTTCTGCAGTATTTCTACTCTACTCTGTTCGAAAGTTTGGTTGGCACTAAATGGGGCAGGATTTCCCCACTGTAATGGCACAGCAGTGGAACCCCCATCTTGAGAGGGTCATTTGACCCCATCTTTCATTTCTTTCCAAAAAGGAAACTCCTCTCTTGAAGGCATTTTGAATGGTACGATGTGACTTCTAAAATCTGCTGGTTTATAGTCTTCAATTATTTGTTAAGTGTTTTATTGATGTTAGTTTTGTTTGTATTGATTTGTTTCACCTGCCTTGGGCCTGTAGCTTTAGAGGAAGGTCGGTAAGATGGTAATAAATAATAATATATGGTACAGTAATAAGTAACAGTATGTCCAAATGGTTTAGCACAGCCTTCCCTAACCTGGCACACTCCAGATAAGTTTGGACTACAACTCCCATCATCCCTGATGACTGGCCATGCTGTCTGGGGCTGATTGGAGTTGTAGTCCAAAACATCTGGAGAGCGCCAGGTTGGGGAAAGGTGGTTTGGTATATTGGCTGCTGGAGTGAGGATAAAGGTGTGTATTTTGAGCTAAAATGTGGGTGTTGTTTTTTTTTAAGTATCCCCTTGTTTGTTGATATGTTTATTAATCTTGTATTTATTAACTGAATCAGTGATTACACATGAATGTGCTTCCTGTACAGCAATGCATTACTTGTTACTCTACAAATAAACTGGACGTTTATTTATAAGTTTAGGCAGCATTTTTATTGTTGGATCATTTGTCATATCATTTGCTTGTCTTTTGCTATTGCATTTGTATGTATGTATGTATGTATTGCATTTATATCCCATCTTTTTTCTTCTTACAAGGAACCCAAGGTGGCTTACATTATCTTCCTCCTCCTCTCCATTTTATCCTCACAACAACAACCCTGTGAGGCAGGTTGGGCTGAGAGTGTGTGACTGACCCAAAGTCACCCAGTGAGCTTCCATGGCCCAGTGGAGACTAGAACCTGGATCTCCCGGCTCCCGATCCAACACTCTCACCACTACACCACACTGGCTCTTGTACGACGTTAGCTACTTTGGGCTTCCTTCTGGAGGGAAAAACAGGGTGCAAATAAAGGATAATGGTGACAATTTACATGTACTGTCAAAGCCCTACACAGCTTAAGGGAGGGGCCATAGCTCAGTGTGGTAGAGCACATGCTTTGCTTGCAGAAGCTCCCAGGTTCTGTCCCTGGCATCTCCAGGTAGGGCTCGAAAAGAACCCTACCTAGAACCCTGGACAGCTGCTGCCAGTCAGCGTTGACAATACTGGGCTAGATGGGCCAATGGTCTGACTCAGTATAGGGAAGCTTCCTATTTTCCTACCTTCAAGAAGGCTCTCCTGTATCCTAGTTCCCCATCCTTCTAGGTCAGCATTGCCCAAACATCTGATGGGTGAGGCCCATTTTGTATGAATTAAAACTAGGGGCACCCTTCATTCTTGCCTCCCAAAAGCAAGAGCTACCTGAGCTCAGAGGAACCACCCCCATCGTTTCTGCATGAGTCACTGTTCTGGGTGTGCCTCCTCTGAGGGCAGGTAATTCTGATGCATCAGCAGTGATGGAATGATTCAATTACGCCTGCTGCACAGAAGTGGAGGGACCAACCACACCCAGAGGAGGCAGGTGGGAACTGGAGGCAAAGCCGGAGCGATGAATGACTCGAATAGCAGGCAGCCTCTTCTGTGAGTGGGTATTTTGAAATCATATGAGCCCTTAAAGATTTCGTCTGTGTCTTGTGGCATCCTAGCAGCAGTTCTCTCCCAACACACAGGGTTGCTTTCCTAGCTCCAGAGAGGCAGGATCTCGCTTTCGGCCACGTGATCTGTCGCCAGCTAACCCTTCACTATGAGAACTGGGGTCCTGTTCGATTTGCATAAAACCTGTCGCTAAAAAGTGCCACCTCTCGATCACACTCCCCACAGCTCATTATCTGAATGTGCTTCCTGTACAGCAATGCATTAAGTTACAGGAAACCATACTTTATGCTCACATACCAGATGGCACATCCGGATATTTTTGAATTCATGTTCCTGTTACCTGGGCCAAGACCCACAGGACTTCAAAGAACTGAACTCAGCATGTGCTTTCGAACTGCAGGACCCCAACTGATGAGAAACGCTGAGGACTTCCTGCGATGTGCCATCATGAGCAAAGGCCAATGCGGAAAGAGCCATTACTGGTTAGCACAGACCATGAAATGACTTCTGGCTGGCTCAGAGAGACACCCCACTGACAACAGAGCCACCAGCCTCCACTGCCCCTCCTCGCTCTCCTCACACACAGGGAGCTTGTTTACTGGCCACCTCCACTACTGCCACCTCCCGCAGCACTGCTGGTTCAAAGCAGATGGGCTCAGGGACCTCCAGCAACAAAAGCCCTTCATTCTGCAACAGGAGCAGGGTGAGAAACAGGTGGCGGGGACAGAGCAGTCAGCAGGAGTAGCATGCAGCAGCGCTGAATTTGCCGCTACGCTACAGATCAAAAAGAGAGCTCAAGGGATCTCTTTTTCACAGACGTCCCTCTTGGCCCTTAACAACTGGCAGCTGAATGGCGGGCAGTCGAAATGGACCGCCTCGAAAAGCCTGGCGTTTGAGCTGAGCCGAGGTCATAGGAAAGTGGCGCATGCGGGCTTGACCTGTAGTGGTTCATGCGCACACGCAAGTCCCTGCTTAATGCTGCAGCCATCCAGGGATGAATGTGCACATGTGGACTATTAAAATGCATGTGGACCTTAAAATACAGCGACATAGGTGATAAAGATATATAATTCTATATACAAAAAGAAAGTGATAGATTCTGCCAGATTGTCTCTCCCCCCCTCCCCTGACCCTGTCTTTCAAGAAGTACAAGAATCCATCCTTAATTATGAATTTCATACGTGCACATACAAAAAAACAAAACTTACCTGTGCAGTACCATCTCAGCTGTCTTACTTTTCTGCAAAATGCATGTGCGTAAAAGCGTGCTTTCTAACAATGAGAGAAAACACTACATTTTTAACACTGACTTGCAGCGATCACACCATAGATGTGTACTGCACAGGGATGGCAGAGAATTCAGCCACGGATCTCAGTGAGGCCGAATGCCAGTGCATTCGGCCCCCCGAAATCTGTGGCGGAATGGACTGCCCCCCCCCCGCGGATCCCCCCTGGGATGAGACTTACCTGGGGCGGATCTTCCAGGCAGCGCAGCTCCAGCGGCAGCTTCGCTAGCGGCAGCTGCGGCGGCTGGTCTTCCGACCAGCTGCCACCACCGCCATTTGCAGTTTTTTGTTTTTGTTTTTTACAGAGATGTGATAGGCTATGTAAGTTTTTATGTAGCCTAAAACGTCTGGGTAAAAAAAAAAAAAAAAGGCATAAGCAAATGGCGGCGGCTATGGCCGCCGCCATTTGCGTTCCTTATTTTGGGCCGTCTTAGTCTACGTAAATAATTACGTAGACTAAGACGGCGAAAATAAGGAACGCAAATGGCGGCAGCCGTAGCCGCCGCCATTTGCGTACGCGGCTTTTTTTTTTTCCCAGAGCCGTCCGCGGCCAGAAATCCGTCTGTGGATGGCTCTGGCCTGGCTGGGCCTGGCCCGGCTGGCTGCTCCACGGAGCTGCCGCGGAGCACAGCCAGCCGCAGAGGATTCCGGGGGGGAGGAACGGATCACTTCCCCCCCGTCCAGGATTCCGGGGGGAGGGACGGAACGCCTCCCCTCCACCACCATCAACATAATCCGCGAAAGTTAAGTGACTTTCGTACATCCCCAGTACTGCACTTCCCACTTGGGATAAATGGATGTCTGTTTCCAATCCATGTCAGTTTCACAGGCATTCAATCATAAATCTATTCTGTCCAGTTCACTCATCCATCTGTAAATTGAAACCAAAAAACAAAACCCTGCACAAAACCCTGCATGTTTTTGCATGCTACTTTTCCTAATATATGCATTTTTGCATATGTTTTAATATATATAATATTATAATTATTTTGTACTCAACTTGCCCTAATATATGCATTTTTGTACGCAATTTTTGAAACACAAACTGCAACACAAAATTCAGAGAAGTGCACACTCCGAAAGATAATTGTGCTCCTATCGGCATGTAAGTCCAGGAAGTGCAAATTACTTCTGTTCACTCTGGACCAAACTAAATTCTCCACCATCCCTAATCACACTACAGATTAGAGATCAGAACCAAAGGCCCCTCGGCTAATCTGGTTTCCTGAGGCATGGGGCCTATCCCCTCCCTCCAGTTGCCAACCTAGGCACAGAAGAGGTATGAAGAAAGCAGTGTCTTGTGGCAAGGAAACATGTCAGAAGGCCACATTTATTTATTTATGCATGCATGCATGCATGCATGCATGCATTTTGCCCCATCTTCTAATGCATATGCATCACTCAGGGTGGCTTATAATAATTAAAATCCTTTAAAACTTTAAAACAATTAAGGGCACAATCCTACGGGGATAGGCGGCCGCCTCCGAACTTGGAGGCAACCACCTATCCAATGCAGGGCAGGGGAAGCACGGAGGGGATTGTTCCCTCCATGCTTCTCCTGCCCTGCATTTTGGGCTAGACAGCCAATTTTGGCTGGCTAGCCGTGGGAAGGTGGAGCAGAGGAGGAGGCTGCCAGATTGTACCGGCATTTCTGCCTTTCCCCGCACAGGAACACCCCCCAGATCGCCCTGGTTTGGCCGCTCCACACTCTTGTTCCAAGCACAGGGCCATTCCATGCTGCCTGCGAGACAGCACAGAAGGGGGGGAAGGTCGGTTCTCCAGGAACCGACCTTGGAGTGCAGGCTTCAAGGTCGGTTCCCAGGAAACCAGATATCCTATGGCCGTCTAGCTGCTAACTAGTGGCCATAGGATTGTTCCCTCCAAAAACCTTTATGGGATGGAGGTTGAGACATGGTCCACCAGCCCTCATGGCTTTCTTGGAATCACCATCCAAGAAAACTAGCTGCAGATTGGTGCTGCAGTCATAGAAACATGGGAAGCTGCCTTATACTGAGTCAAAACATTGGTCCATCTAGCCTAGATTTGTCGACAGTGACTGGCTGTGGCTCTTCAGAGTTTCAGGCAGGGGACTTTCCTAGAACCCTACCTAAAGATGCCAGAGATTGAACCTGGGACCTTCTCCACGCAAAGCACGTACTCTACCACTAAGCTACAGCCTCTCATGACCTACCACTGAACTACTTCAATTCCCATCAGCTCCATCCATCATGGCCAATGCTAGTTGGGGCACATCAGTTTCAGCCTGGAAAGCAACCCTCACCATGCCTGCCACTCCAACTGGTTGTGTGTGGCCTGCACCACCAGTGACCTTTAATGCCACATGCAACCCATGAGCCACATACGGTGGCCCTCCAGGGATTCCTAGACCTCTGCTTCTTGCGGCCTACTTGGAACAGAAACAGTGGAGGAGCTGTTGAACACTTGAGCACCCTCGCAGCCTGCATCCGACTTGCTGGGGCACACAAGTCGTGCAGGCTTGGGTGATATGAATCCGCACTTGGTTGCATAGAAGCCACCACATCCTTCTTTCGCACACGATCAGGTAAGATTTTAACTCATCAGTTGGTATTCACCTGGCTTGTGAGAATTTCCGGCGAGTTTTCGCAACGTTTGCATCTGATAATCAAAGAAGAACTGGGCTGGGAAGCCTTGGCGTCTTGAAAACTGAGATTGCAGCTTTTGGGAACAGACCTCTGGCGGTGAAAGCAAGTGATTTCTTAGAAGTGCATGTGTCTTTGATCTGACCTGAAATGATGAAATGCAGATTGCTTCTCCCAGCAAAAGGTTTAAAGGAAACAGAAACTAGTTTCATTATCAGAGAAAACAGGTGTCCACTGAAAACATGCTTCTTTCCAAAATGACCGTCCCTCCCACCCAAACACTGAAGCCTGGGCTACGTGTGCAGCAGAATACAGTGGTAGAATGCATTGTACCACTTCACCATTTAGGTGCCATCTTGGAAGGCTCTCCATTATTTTTTTTTAACTCCATGGGCGGGAGCCAATGGGGACCTTCTATGGGTGGCCACCCCCGCTGGTACCAGTGTGTGTGCAGCGCCTACCACTGGCGATGTAGCGTGACCTGCCCCTTCCAGAAATGAGCATTTCTGCTCATTTCAGGGCATGTTCCCGGAAGCACTATATCACAGCTGCCAACAGCAGGGATTGCACGTGCACTGCAGCTGGCAGTGCTGGCTGCATGCAGAAGGCCCCTGTTGGATCCTGCCCCTGCAAGTTAAAAAACACAACAACAACGTGCGATGGGGAAAAAGTTCTAGTTTGACCCACTCTGCTGTGCTAGCTTTCTACTTGCAGGGAACCAGTTTAGACAGCGATGCACCAAAAAAATGTGCCCCAGCCTACAGTCTGAAGCCGAACCATGCATTACATTACAAATGCAATGTACAGCTGCCCTTCTGCTTTTTGGTTGCTCACAAGGAAGTGCACGGAGTTCTGATTCAGACTGAGACTACCAATGGAGGCGGGGGGTCTTCTTTTTAGAATTCCCATGCAGGGCAAAGGAGAAAATATTGGGAGGGGAGAAGGTTTCAGCCTCCCTTCCTAATGTGTGGTGATCCAGATTGGGCACTCACATGCTTAATGGTGAATAATTAAAAGGTGGAGGGGCAGCTGCATGTTTCATTTTTATCATAAGATGTGGTGCGGCCCTGAAGTGGTTTGGTTCATTCCATTATGTTAAGACTAGGGTCGCCAGGTCTCCGGGCCTTGCCTGGTGTCTCCAGGCCTTGCTCCAAGTCTCCAGGTGGGAGTGGAGTGGGGAAAACCTCTGGGCAAGAGCTCTCCACCGGCTGCGGGTTCTTTTCCCTCTCCTTTTCTTTTAGACTGTTCTCTAGCCAGCGACGAGGAGTCAGCAAGGGAGTGAGCTAGCACAGTAGCCGTTGGCCCTGCTTCTGTTCTGCCCCTTTGGAGCTGCCCCTGCCACCCAGCCAGCCACTCCCTCACTTGCTCGGGCAGCTTGCTCCTGCCTGCCCAGTCCCAGATCAAATCAGCTGAGCTCATCACCTGTGACACGCTGGGCAGTGGCAGCTGCGGCTGTGCGAACGCAGCTTCCCTGCCCAAGCAAAGATGGTGGCCTCCTGAGCCAGTTTCGGAGGGAGGCAGGAGAGTTTTAGGAGTAGTAGCTGAAGTCCCACTTGCCTGCAGATGGAGGAGGAGAAGGTGAGGTAAGCTAGAAAGTGGGAAGGGTGGGCGAGATCACTTTGGGGAGAAGGGCTAGGGGGATGAGCACGTGGTACAGCCCTTTTTGCTCAGGAAGTGCAGCACCACCTCAAACAATAATATTTTTTTAAACTCCCTACTGTGTGGGCAGAATGAAGTGGTAGACTGAGAGGAGGTGCTAGATTTTTTTTTTTGCCTGACTCCTAAGCTGTGCTTTACATATCTATTCAGAAGGAAGGAAGCCCCAATGAGTCAATGGGGCCTACTCCCAAGTGTGTATAAGATTGCAGCTTAAATGCCATTGTTTGCTAGCTCCTTTAGAATGCAGAACAATACGAGGCAATAGGCTTTTGATAGATACTGTTCCCCTTTGCAAGCTTGTAAAAACTAGATGACATAATAAAACAAGGGGGGTTTCATCATACAACTTTGCATGTGATTTTTAGTTAGGCCCCGCATTGACAGAAGTTGAAAAATAGGAATGTTGTTCAGCGCTCAAAAGACATTTTTATGCAGTCTTTTGGCATAGAAACTAGTCTGTTGCTGAAGGGGTTTTTAATTGGTTGGCTGCTGTTTATTTTTTTATTGCTGTTTTTTATTGTTTTTAAAGTATTTGTTTTTATGTTCTGTTTTAATTAATATTTTATTTTTTATCTGTATTTTATTATCAGCTGTACTGAGTGCCATATTTGGCGGAAAGGTGGAATATAAATTAAATAATAAATAAACAATAAATAAACAATGGGGAGGAAACATCCAGGCATGCGGTTGGCACAGCTGGAGATAGATGATTCTGTATTATTATTTACACATACCAGGGATGTGTAAAGTAGTAACACATTAAGTAATAAAGTAATAAAGTAAACACATAACACATAAAGTAATAAGGTAATAAGAGGAAGACTGCAATCCTATGCACACTTACATGGGAATAAACCCATTAAGCTCAATGGGACTTCTATCTGAACTACATGCACCGAGCGACTGTGGTTGATGCTTAATGTATCATGCTTAATGACATTACCAGGGCCCGCCCCCTGTGATATCACCAGGGGCCGTCTCTAGGTCTCACGTCTGAGCCCTGAAATCTCTGGGCCCGGGATGTTCTGAACCTGGCAACCCTAGTCAGGACTTTATCATCTCATTCCCACTCTCATTCTGCTGCATGTGCAAATAAGGCCTGAGAGTGGGACAGAAAGGGCAAAATTTACCTAGATGGAAAGGAGAGAAAAATATGTCTCCTGATGTGGAGGCGGAGAAGACTGAAATCTGGAAATGTCTCGCCCACTTGATACTGTTGCCCCATCTGCACTCTTGAACTTAATGCTATCACAGCCTGCAATCTGGGGTGGGGAAGGGGTTTGCTCCTTTTCACAAAAGATGAGTTGGCCAGGATGGAAAGGGGCGAGTGGATTCCACATAGTGGGTTGGAGCCAGATTTATAGTGGATCCACTGCACTGATGGAAGCATACTTCCCCGCCCCTCCTTCCCACAGCAAACCTTCCAGACCCCCCAAAAATCTACACAGAGAGTCAGGAGACTCTACTGAATGGGGTGAGCTGTGGTGTGTGAGGAGGAAGAATTCCCAAAAATCATGCAGAGGGACCTATGGCAAGTAGTATCCTACCTCTCACAGAAAGCCCCTTCCTCTCATGACAGGCATGTCCTGGATCCAACCCAGTGTCTTCACTCTCGTGTCACCTTACTTTTGAAAAGCTGCAGAGTCTTTGTGTAGGTTTGTTAACTACTGGGGGTAATATCCTACACAGCCCATGTGCACAGAATCATGGCCACAGCCAGCCTGTAGGTCAGGGATGGAGAACCTCTGGCAAATGGGCCAGATGTGCCCCCAGAGCTTCAGTGCTCAGAGACAAAAGGGTATTTAACAGCAGTTAACATTGAAATACCCTGAAAACAATGGAGATGTGCATTTTGCATGCAAGAGAGCTGTTGCACTGGAGCTTACTCTTGAGTAGATTTGCTTAGAATTGAGCGGTGTTCGATATGCTTGGTGGGAAAATATCCAAATTCCTAAGAATTACATCTGGCCCTGCCTGTTTGGCTTTTATCTCAGGCCGGTAGCCAGAGGTGGGCCAGGTGGGCCTGCCCCCTACATTTTCTCTGCACCCCTTAATTTTTTTTACAAAGAAATAATTTTAAACAGTTTACAATTTTGCCTTTTAAAGGCCTGCAAACCAGATAACTGCCCACCTGCCTACCCCCGCCCCAAAATAAACCTTTTAGTCTGACTACAGGTCTGCTTTTTCTATCCTTGGCCCCATCCTGTACCCTGAGCCCTGGCCACTTCTGGAATGGGTGCCCCAAGACCCTTCCCAAATTCAGCCCCCAGGCCAAAAAAGGTTCAACACCCTTGGTGTAGGAGCTAGCAGAGGTCTCACCTCCTCTACTAAGACGCCACTGTACTGCTGGGCATGAAGCAACACTGCCAGGCCATTCATTCCAGGTCAGGTCATTCTGTGCCTCCCCTAAAAGCACCCCCAGGAAAAACAGGGGGTGCCCCCAAATAACAAGCAGATATTCCAGTTTTCCATAGTTCCGTGCATATATTCTGTGATCTCCGAAGCAGGGGTGCACAAACTCCTTCATCCTGAGGGCCGAACTCCATTCTGGAAAAGCTTTCGGGGGCCACATTCCAGTGAGGCCAAAGACAAAAGGGGCAGAGCCAAAAAATACCAGCATATTTTAGCTGAAAGCTCTTACTGCCAGTAAATAGGCCTTAGGAGAAGGACTTCATCTTTTGAGAATGGGGAAAAAACTGTGCAAACGCTGGGAAACCACCAAACAATCAGTGGTTGGTTGGGGCCAGGGAAAGGGTCATGGTCTTCTGGGGAACCCCAGAGGGTCAGGTTTGGCCCTGGGGCATGCAGCTCTGCACCCCTGCTTTAAAGAATGTAAAGAAAAAGAAAATAATTGGGCCCTCTGTAGAATGATGTAATCAAAATGCAGGCCTCATCACTGCAGTCACTACACTATCCTTCTTAACTGCGCCATCAAGTCAAGGTTGGCAGAAAGTAGACCTCAGTCCACACATGGCAGTGTTCAGTTACTCTCTGATGCCTGCTGTTTGCTGGGATCCTTGCACAGAATGCTGCACTGGAAGGAAGTCCCATTGCATTCAGTTTTTAATTTTTGTGAACCGCTCAGAGAGCTTCGGCTATTGGGCGGCACAGACACGAAATAAATAAATAAATAAATAAATAAATGTGAATAAGTAAGTAACTTCTGCGTAGACATGCTTAGGATTGCGCTGTTCTGGCAGTCGTTTGATCTGAGCGTAGAACAACATTGTGACCTAATGAACCCCTTATCGTTTTCTCTGTTAAGGCATGTTTCTTTTCTTTTTTAACTCTTATCACTACAAACAAAAGAAAAATCACCCAATATTCTAGAAAATGATTCTACAGAATGATTCAAAATTAATCATTCTCTGGCCCCATCATCAGGGCCGTAGCTCAGTGTGATAGAGAGCATGCTTTGCTTGCAGAAGGTCCCAGGTTCGATCCCCGGCTTCTCCAGGCAGGGTGAGGAAAGAATCCTGCCTGAAACCCTGGAGAGCCTCTGCCAGCCAGTGTCGACAATACTGGGCTAGGTGGGCCAATGGTCAGACTCAGTATAAGGCAGCTTCCTATGTTCCTAAAAGGCAGGCCTCATCACTGGAATCACTACACAATTCTTCTTAACTGTGCCATCAGTCAGGTTTGGCAGAAAGTAAACCGCAGTCCACAAATGGCAGTCTTCGGTTACTCCATGGTGCCTGCTGTTTGCTAGGATTCTTGCACAAAATGCTGAGCTGAAAGGAAATCCCATTTAATTCAGTGGTACCTACTTCTGAGTAGACATGTTTAGGATTGCGCTGTTCTGGCATTTGATTGATCTGAGGGTAGGACAACATTGTGACCTAATGAACCCCTTTATCCTTTTCTCTGTTAAAGCATGTTTCTTCTTTTAACTCTTATCGTTACAAACAAAAGAAAAATCACCCAATAGCCAAGGTAACATGGAGAAAAAGGAGAAAAGGAAGGGGGTTGACAGAGTTCCAGAGCTACACACTTACAGGGAATGAAATTAAAATAATTTAAAAACTTAACATTTGTATAGTGCTTTCAGTATACAAAACATTTCACTTGCATGATCTATTTGTAACCCTTACAACAACCCTGAAAGACACTCAGTGTTATTATGCCTCATACTGCAGTTGGCGGGGGGGGGGGGGGGATGAGGCTGAGAGAGAGTCACTTGCCTAAAACGATCCAGTGAGTTCATGGCAGAGGCAAGATGCAAACAGGGGACTTTCTGATTTGCAACTCAGTCTCTTCACCATCATTCATTCATTCATTCATTCATGATATTTTTGTACTTCCCCATAGCCGAAGCTCTCTGGGCAGTTCACAAAAATTAAAAACCATTAAAAGTTCATTATACAAAGTACAAAACCATTTACATAAAAACATCTAAACAGACAGCACACACACAGACAACCTATATAAAAACAATTTTTAAACAATCAACGAAAGACAATCCTGGACCTGATTAAAAACTCATTATATGCTGCCCTTTGCCTGAGAGAAGAAGATAGTTTTAACCTGTCGCTGAAAAGGTAACAGAGTGTTGGCACCAGACGGGCCACATCAGGGAGACCATTCCATAATTCGGGGACCACCACCCGCTATGCACTACATAAGCTCATAGATTCAATCTTAATCTGTGAACATCAAACCAAAAGGGTCATGAAGGTGAAATATTAGCTGACAGTACCCTTCCAGAGTGACATGTGGCACTCAGGAGAAATGCTTCTGAAACATGGTGATGGGCCATGAATATCTGAGACATCCTATGGTTTTAAACCAGCTTTCCTCAACCTGGTACCTTCCAGATATGTTGGACACCTCCCATCATGCCAGGTAGGGATGTACGAACCCCCCAATGTCCTGTTATGGGGAGGTCTGCCGGGAGGGCAATTCAGGACGCTTGGGACCCCACGGATACCTCCTGAGCCCTGCCACCACATCCACCAGAGTTGGTGGAGCGGATCTCCAGCTTTAAAAAAATAACATGATACACTAATGCCATTAGCTTATCGCAGGAAAATTACAGCCGTAAATGGCATATTGTATGCCATTTGCAGCCATAAAGCACTTACTTTTACCTAAATTGCAGCTGTTTACTGCCATTAGTGTATTGTGTTTTTTAGAAAGCTGGAGAGCCACCCCTCAGGCTGACTTCTGGACGTGGAGGTGAATGCAACCAGTCCGCTGCGGACTGCAGAGGTTGGATTCTTTGGAATCTGGCCTCATTTGAGTCTGCTGCGGATTTCTCCTGCATCCCTAGTGCCAGGCGAGCATGGTCCATGTTGGGAAGGGTGGTTTTAAACAAACTCGCAATGAAAAAGGTTCAGAATAGGGTCTGATTGTTGATTATCCATCTTCCTCCCCACACCTAGGAGTGGCGGAGAAATCCGCCACGGACTCCAATGAGGCCGGATTCTTTGAAACAGACTACCCCCCCGCCACCCCCCAAAATCCCCCCGGGACAGAACCTACCTGGTGGCAGGCAGCTGGTCCAGGTCACTGTCTTCGTTCCGCAGCCATCTGCTGCTGGGCTGCGGAACAAAATGGCACCTGCCATTTGCATCCCTGCCATTGGCCGTGATTGGCTACATAAGTATTTACGTAGCCAATCACGGCCAATGTCAGAGATGCAAATGGCATCCCCTACGCCATTTGCATCCCTGCTCTTTACCGTGATAGGCTACGTAAATATTTGCGTAGCCAATCACTGCCAATGGCAGGGACGCAATTGGCGTCCCCTATGCCATTTGCATCCCTGCTCTTTGCCGTGATAGGCTACGTAAATATTTACGTAGCCAATCATGGCCAACAGCAGGGACGCAAATGGCGTCCCCTACACCGGACGCCATTTGCGTCCGCAGACCAGCCACGGCCGGAAGTCCGGCAGCGGCCAGAGCCGGCCAGCGGCTCTGCGGACTCCCCGCAGAGCGGAGCCGGCCAGGAAGGATTCTGGGGGGAGGACCGGATCGCCTCCCCCCGCCTGCAGCCCCCCCACGGACCCCAGGTAAGGGGATCCATACATCCCTACCCACACCACCTCTTTCTGCTGTGTTATGTCCCACACTTCAGCCACCTTGCCAGATTCTTTTTTCAAATGAGAGATTTACTTCAGGGATTAGGTAGGCTGTGGAATGAGAGCACCTGTGCTAGATTCATTTATTCTCCTCTCCGTCTGAATAATGTCTGTGCACTGATTGACTCCGATCCCAGGCTGTCTTCACTCTCAAAATAAGAAAAGTGACTCAGAGCGAAAAGTGTAGTTATGTAGGCAATATGAATGAGTGTTCATCAGTGGAAGGCAGATATTTACAGTGGAAAGAAAAGCAGAATAATCATTCACAGCTCCTCCCTTTCCACCACCACGAAGTCCCCACCATCAGTTGCTTAGCCTAATTTTTTCCTTAGGTGACTAGAATGTTAGAAGAAACATTTCCTTTTTACATTTCCTTTATGCATCCTTGTGGGGTGAGTGGTTGTTATTGCCCTAGTTCCTCCTCCCCCCCTTATTTTTTACCCCACTTTTCTGTCCAAAGGGACCATAAGGCAGCTCACAGCAAACAAAACATAACAAAACTCTAAAACCATTACAATCATTAAAAGAAGCATTAAAAAAAAGTTTAATATTTAATGCAATTTAAAGGGCAGGAGCAATCCTTCCTGTCCTTTCCTTGCTACTGGCTCTGAGCCAGGTAGGAGCTCTTGGCTAAGGGGGCAGCCATGACCTATTGTGGTCTCCTGGTTCCTTGGGCCTGGTAGTAAATGCAGCCCCTCCCAGCATGACACTACTCTAGCTACTGATAGAGCAGGATTCCTCTGGATGTACAAAACTTGGCAGAGGACCTGGGTGTGGAGGTTAGGGTTGCATTTGGGAAGAAAGGGGGAGGAAATACTGTCTTCTTGTCAATCAGCCCTCCTTCCTGTTGCAGGAACCAGCTGGGTCAAGGAGAAAAGAGGACAACAGCCAGACATTACCAACCACTCCAGCCTCTTCCCCCGCTCCCTGTTCCTGGGGGGTAGGGGCTGGCGGTTGGCTGAAGGGAAGCCTCCCTTCCCTAAAATGACACTGGGGGATAGAAAATCCTGATTAGGTCTGGACTTCCATGTAGAAACAATAAAGTAGGGAAGGACATAGAGTGTACATATATATAAATGAAGGGTTCACAAAATGGTACTAATATGGAAGTGGCATCTGGCTAATTGAGTTGTGGGCAATATATCCAATAGGTGCTAGTTGTGACACTTCTTCAGGCAACAGCATTACGTGCAGCGACTCCAGTGCTGATGACTGCAGACAGAAGCTGATGGGAGCAAGTTCCTGAAACACCTAAGGTGAGAATTCTATCACAGCCTCTGGTGATGTTAACTCAGGAGAGGGGAGTGTTAAAGGTGCCTTCGTCTTGGCTCATGTGGGAGAAAGTGTCTACAGTAGAGAATAAATGTTGGGGGCCTCTAACATTGCAGACTAGACTATGAGCCAAATCAGAAGCTTCTAGGGGCCTTAATGAGCCCCTGGGCTTCCATTTGCCCATCCTTCCCCAGGCAGTTTAGGAGTTCACACTGGAGTCCAGTATGGTGTTCTCTTTTTCTCCTTCAGTTGGAATAACAACTGATGGCACACAACCAAGATCAACCCAAACAAGCTTGGTCTCCAGAGATATGCAACTGAATTCATCTCAAACTGCTTGAATATCTTTCAGTTCCCCATGCGAGTTTCTGAGAATGTTTGGTAAATAAGCCTGCCTCTCTGTAGTTCGTTGTTTACCTGAAAACATGAGCATAGACTGCCCTACAGGAAAGCCACCAGACATTTATGTCATTGTTGATGTTCGGAGGGCTTTCACGTTCCTGTGGTTGAACTCATCTCAACACAGACGAACACACAAGACGTTTTTCACATGGTCTTGTGGCTACAGAGCTTCACCAGCTGCTATAGTCGTCATTTTCATTCATAAGGTACCACCACCACCACCCCCAAAACAGGATGCCAGCTTGTTTAGGTTGGTTTCAGTGGCAGGAACGAATCAGGCTGTCTGGTATAAATTAGCCAATCGTGTGCACTCTTATCTTGTTCACCATTTCAAACTTCAGACATAGCCTGCATAGAGACGATGAAGTGGGGGGAATTGATGGATGAAGCTTTTCAGGAGAACCCATTTCTCTGGAGCAGCAATTCCCAAAGCATTTGTCACAAGAGCAGCCGAAATATTTCACAGAAAATTCCTTCTTGGCTTGTAAAGAAACAAGCGGAAGCAAGTCAGGCATTCTTCATCCATACCCCAAACAAATTAAATTGGACGTATGTTCCATTAATTTTCAGTGAGGGTTACTTCCAAATGATGCTAGGATTGGGCTGTTTGGCTGCTCTGTCCTAGCATTAACATTGTCTTGTTTGGGGGCTTTTGCTTAAGAAAGGGGATGAATGACATGAAGTACTTCTGTAAGGGCTATGCTTACTGCTTGAATGCTACACACATGATTTCTGACTCCTCAGTAAGAAAGTTTTATTCTATCTGGTGCCCAGTGTCACTGGGTGAGGCACTTCAGTGCCCATTTCTGGTACCACGTTTTCAACAAACTACCCAGGAGTGGAAAGACATTGTCCTCCATAAATAAGCCTACATATACATTCTCTCTCATTAAAAAAGAAAAGAAGAAGAAGAAGAAGAAGAAGAAGAAGAAGAAGAAGAAGAAGAAGAGAATTACTATGTTGGATCAGACCAAGGTCAATCTAGTCCAATGCTGTTTCTCAGAGAGTCTACAAAAAGTGGTATACGGCAAGCGGTATTAAAAAAATCTACTAAATAAATAAAATGTGTCAAGAAGCCCATAAAACAGAGCTGATTTTCAACTTTCATTTTAGTTTATGATGACAACTTCAGCCAATTTTTCAAGTGAATTTAGGACTGGGTACATGGAACAGGTCTGGTAAAGATACAGCATATCACATGCCCTCTTCTGGTTCCTTAGGCCTCTCTAGAACACATATCAGTGCATTCAAGACTGGAAACCCATTGGGTAACAGTGCCAGGCCCACATGGGTACCCTGTTATCTGCCTTGAAAAGACATTGGTGCACGGGATGAAGTTGCTCAGCTGTGAGGGGAAATGACAGGCACATGCTCAAGTGTTTCCTCAAAAAGAGTGTGTGAATAAAAGCCTCAGCAGTACCAGCAAGATTTTCCCCACTACTTACACACTTGGAGACAGCTATTTGCCTTTTCCCTTTCATGTCCCTAGTTATGTTCCATAGCACCAAACTAAGAGCGCAGGGGCCTTCTCTGAAGTGCCCTTTCTCTACAGAGAGGACAACAGGAATAACAAGATGGAGAAAGTCCCCATAGTTACAAGTTTGGTACTTTCAGGAATATAAAACTTCAGAATTTCTTACATAGTATATGTTTGGGGTTACTTCACAAACATAATGGCTACAGTCCAGAATCCTGCTTAGGCAAGAGCTTCTAATCTACTTTTATGTGAATGTTCAGGGCTCTCTTGGCAGCCTGGATCAGAGCCAAAGACTGCCTGTTCGTTCATTCGTTCATTCATTCATTCATGTAATATAAGCTGCAGATATACTGGGGGAAGCCATCGTACTTAACCAAACTTAGACAAACAGTAAGACTAGTCCCACTCAACCCAAGCAAAGAGTCAAAACAAAATTCCTACTATCTTTTGTACAGAAGTGTGGAATGGGAAAATCCAGGATAGATAAATTTCTAGCCATCACAACACATGTGGCCCTTGTAAACCATTAAGATGTGGGCTCGTCCCTGAGTGAATCACTAACTCACCATCCATCCATGACCTCACCACATGTCAAAATTCCTCCCCACTGAGCCATCTGTGCAAACTTTTTAAATGTGCAGCATTCTGCAAATATATATCCAGGAAATTATTTTGACATACTCTTGTTAAAAACAATGTGCTTCTTAGCAGCAACATGGCTACCGATTCTAAGGCAGGACTGACAATCCATTATCACTATATTTCTAATTCTAGAGCTCTCATTGCCTTTGCTATAGACTATGATCGGTCATATGACTGCTGCCTGGCAAATATGATTGGTCATATTTGCCAGGCAGCAGCCCACCTAAAAAGGTGTGGAGGGTTACCTTGATTAGGGGATTTTGTGACAGT
Source organism: Heloderma suspectum (assembly GCF_057233095.1). Lineage (NCBI taxonomy): Eukaryota > Metazoa > Chordata > Lepidosauria > Squamata > Helodermatidae > Heloderma > Heloderma suspectum. Next base: position 181,138,362 of record NC_139461.1, read on the forward strand.
CCTTACTCCCAGAAGTATATTGCATTAATTATGTAGCATGTAGCTGACCCCCTCTCTTGTTTTCTTACTTGAGGGTAAGTGCATGCAGCCCCAGTTCAAACCATCAGCACATACCAAGGGGGGAGTATTAAACCTCCCCCTCCCAGAGCTGTTTGCTTCCCAAAATGCTTCCCCCACCCCCTGGGCAGGAGGATAAAAAAGAAAGAGGGAAAGCCTCAGTTGAAACCAATGGAGACTTTTTCTTTTTTTTAACCCCCACATGGAGGGGGAGGGATTTCAGGAAGGAAATAGCTGGAGGCAGGAAGGTTAATGCTCCTTTCCTAGTGTGCACTAGTACCAATCCAAATCAGCGCAATGCATGCTATGGAATTAATGTAATGTGTAGTTTGACCCAGAGGCAGGGCAATTTATTAATTGATTTATTGATCTATTAAATGTATTAAATGCCTCATAAAATAAATTTATCGAGGCATTTTACAATAATGATTAAAAAAAACTTGGCATGATAAAAGATAATGCTGTAAGAAAAGCCTCATCTGGATCTGCCCGTATTGGCTGTCTAGCCCCGAAAGCAGGGCAGGGGGAGCGAGGAGGAGATCTGCTCCTTACCACTCCTCCCACCCTGCACTGGATAGGTGGTTGCCCCCAAACTCGGAAGTTACTGTTGATCCAGATAGGATTACTCCCTTAATCCATCTAGGCATTTAATGTGCATTTTTAATGCAAACAGTGCCTGGGGAGTATCTGATACTTATTGGGATGGCAAGAGGTGTGGGCAGGGAGTTTTACACTGGCCTCCCTTACTGTGATCTTGACAAAAATAACTCTTTTAACCCACTCTATTAAGTTGCTCCTGGTATTTACATTGGGAAGAAACTGGGGGAATGGCACCTCACAGCACAAATACCCAGTTCCCAATTTCATGGTGCTGAGTGCTCTTTCCCGGGGGCTGTCTTCACAGGGGATTTCCTACAGATTGGGAGTACTTTGTGGTCATTTGCAGCACATGACATTGTGGACATTGTGGCCAACCAGCTGTGTCTGTCTTGAAAAGCCACAGTATCAAAAGGTTTTTCAGTTAAAGGATGTGTATTTTTCAGTTAAAGCAGCTCTCAGGCGGTTTCACTGCAGCGTGCCACATTTCTCCTCATTAACTGCTGGACATGTCTGTGTGACCTGGCTCTGACCTGGCAGTGATGTGGCCAAGGGGAGGGGCTTGCCCTTCCCTCCCCCCACTCCTTTTCCCTCATTGGAACTACTGTCCCCAGGGAGAGTAAGTAAAGTCACTGGCCTGCCTTTCCAACACATCAAAGCACTAGAACACACTCTTGAGCCTTCAGAATCGTGGTGCACTTCCTCTTCGACAGTGGGAGTAACTAGCCTCCATTTCCCCATTGAGAGACGTGATTATGCGCTTCTCTGATGCTTACATTACTTTGCTTCTCTGATGTTGTGTAACTTCACTTCTCCAACTTCATTGTGTTACCATGCTTCTCTGATGTTTGCTTTTCTTTGCTTCTCTGATGCTTGCAGTAAAAACAGGTTGGAAGCTATAACTCCATGACAGTTTGCTGGAATGGAGTGAAATTGGGGTGGTGGGATGCTCTCATAGGGAGCCTTCAGATGCTGAACTGGATAACTGGGGATTCAACTTCTACATGGAAAGTGTACATTGGGGGAAAAGGGGTGGGAATGAACAGCAAACTTTTACTCTTTCCTTTGACATTAAACAAATGCACATTAGGGCTTTATCACAGTAGTGATCTACCACAGTATCAAGATCATAGGAGCAGAGAAGCCTGTTATTGTAAGCAGGGAGTAGTGGCCAGAGAAGGAGAAAGGGGGGTTGGAGGAGCTATAACTCTCTGATGTTTGTTTCACCTCCCCCTATCCCCCCCCCATTTTCCCCTATTGGGCAGTAGTGATCTACCGTGGTATTGGGACCATAGGAGGCTGTCACTGACAGCAGAGAAGCCTGTCATTGACAGCCTGGAGAAATTACCAGAAAAGGAGAAAGGGAGTGGGAGTAACTCCCTGACTGCTTGCTGGAATGTGGTAAAATTGCACTGGTGGGGTGCTCTCATGGAGAGCCTACAGATGCTGCACTGAATAATTGGGATTTCAGCTTCTTCATGGAAAAGTGCACACATTGGGGGGGGGAGGGTGGAAGCTATAACTCCATGACAGTTTGCTGGAATGGGGCAAAATTGGGGTGGTGAGGTGCTCTCACAGGGAGCCTTCAGATGCTGTCAGAGATAATTCAGGATTTCAGCTTCTTCATGGAAAAGTGTGCGTAATGCTTCAGAATTGTGAAGTAGTTACTTTCCCATTCATAACAATGTAATAGCAGGGGAGAGCCTGGACAGGGGTGGGACACAAGCCTTTCTGACTGGCTGAGCAGCACAGGACTTGAAACTTCGGGGTTGTGTGGGCAGAGTTAGGGAGGAGAGCTGAACATCATCAAGCCTGGAGGTGTCACCCAGTCAGTGGGAGAGACTTGTTTCCCACCCCTGTCCAGGCTCCCCCTACTAATGTGCTCCTATGAATGAGAAATGCGGCTTCCTACTGTGACTTCTGATAGCAACTACTCCGGAGGCTAGAAAGAGCACTGTAGTGATTTTTATGAATGAGACAGACAGGCTAGTTACTCTCAGCAACAACTGCATAATTCCAGAGGCTAGAAAGAGTGCTGCAGTGATTTTTATGAATGAGACAGACAGGCTAGTTACTCTCAGCAACAACTGCATAATTCCAGAGGCTAGAAAGAGTGCTGCAGTGATTTTTATGAATGAGACAGGCAGGCTGGTTACTCTCACAGGTGAAAGCAACAACTGTGCAGGCTAGATAGTAATGGGGGGTAAATGGGGAGGGAAGGGGTGGCCTCACCCCTTGACCATGTCTCTGCCAGGTCACAGCCACATCACAGAGGCATGTCTAAGGTTTAATGCAGAGGGACAGGGCACACTGGAGCGGAACTGCTTGTAAAAAATACAGAGTAAAAAGACTTTCCAAAAATGTGGCTTTTCAAGAAGAAAGCTACTGGTTGACTGTGCATTTATTTTATTTTATTTTTATTTATTAGATTTATTAGCTGCCTATCTGGCCAACAGCCTGGCCACTCTAGGCAGCATACAATACTAATAAGAAATTTACATAATCAACTGAACAAAACAACATAACAAAACAACACGGCTCTAAAAAAAACCCTAACCCACCCCAAATGCCCGCTTGAACAGCCAGGTTTTTAAAGCCCGGCGGAAGCTCATCAAAGATTGGCAACAACATCATGTGTCACAAAGGACCTCAAACTGCTCTCCCTAGTCCACACTAAATCGCTCGTGCAGATTGGCTCGTGGTGATAATGATGAAGATGTCATAGATGTAAATGTGTCATCTAAAGTAAGAGAGAGAGAGAGATTTTTAATTCTCTAGAGCCCTTTTTCCTAGAATGATGGTATAATACGTATTCACTTTCCTGCTTCTATGTACCGAGGCAATGACAGCCTCAAGGGTCATCAATTCTTGACTGATGTTTTTTTTAAGCTGTGTGCATGGTGACAGGATGATGAGTGTTCAAGTATTAGCACATATTCTGCTCTTAAATTTCTAAGAATGTACAAATACTTGAACACGCATTATAGGACTGGGCTCTCCCCCCGCCCTGCCCAATTCTGTAGCTTCATATTTTTCAGGCAATGAGTTGGCAGTGGGTATTTTGGTGATGTTCTGCAGCACTGGCATTATGGTTTTGTGTGGAGAAAACTCCCCTGAGGTCCTTCCATTTTATTTTTTTCCTGAAATGCCCCCTTTTGAGGGGAATTGGCAAAAACAAAATGGCAGTCACAGCCAATTGGAGCTATGAGGAGTTCTGGTGAGTCTTATTCTCCCAGCCCAAAACACTGAAAATTTGGCACAGCCCATCTCATCCTATCATACAGAGAGTTTCAAAACCAGTTTAAGTGCCTTTTCTGAAAGACGCCGTAGAAAAGGCAAGGACATCTTTCAATGAACAACTTGTGGGTGAACATACTACCCAAAGAGCAAGGATTTATGTTCACTTATAATTTGACAAGAGATTTTCTTGTCAAATTATGAATTACAAGAGCTTCTTCACACAGAGCTTTTATCCTGCTATTGAGATTGGTTACTCACAGAATTTTGCGGGTCCTTTAGATGACATTGTCAACCTCCAGGACATCTTCCGCACTAAATTACCTTTATTCTAATTTTAAAAGATTGGAGATAATGAGCTATCAAATTACAGCACTTGAGTTCCACTTGAGTTCCCTCATGAAAAGAAGAAAACCTGCAATAAGAGGAGCTAGACCAACAAAACATATGGAAGACTCAGATAAGGGTGAATGTGTGTCAAAGGAGTCCGTCATGATCCTGCATTTAAAATGGAAGCAGAAAGCCCCATTTTAAATGCGGGATTTTAGTAGGGATGTCAGAGAATTTCGCCATGAATCTCGGGGATTCACCCCCGAAATTGGTGGCGAAACAGTCTGCCCCCCCCCCCCGGGACGGGACTTACCTTGGGCGAATCCTCCTGGTGGCAGCGGCTCCAGCGGCAGTTCGGCGGCGGCGGCCAGTCTTCCAACCAGCTGCCACTGCCCCCACTTCCAGTTAAAAAAAAAAAAAGAAGAAGCGATAGGCTACGTAAAGATTTACGTAGCCTATCACAGCTGAGTAAAAAACACACACACACACACGCGTACGCAAATGGCGGCGCCCATGGGCGCCGTCATTTGCGTTCCTTATTTTGGCATGTCTAGTCTACGTAAACATTTACGTAGACTATGGTGAAAATAAGGGGAACGTAAATAGCGTAGCGTCTACGCTATTTGTGTTCCCCTTATTTTCGCCATAGTTTACGTAAATGTTTACGTAGACTAGACGTGCCAAAATAAGGAACGCAAATGGCGGCGCCCATAGGCGCCGCCATTTGCGTACATGCAGGTTTTGTGTGTGTGTTTTTACTCAGCTGTGATATGCTACATAAACATTTACGTAGCCTATCACGGCTGACTGCAGGGATGCAAACGGCGGCAGCTAAGGCCGCCGCCATTTGCGGCCCGGCCGGCCAGGATTCGGGGGTGGAGGGACGGAGTGCCTCCCCCCCAGCCAGAATTTCGGGGGGGAGGGATGGAACGCCTCCCCCCCCCGGCCAGAATTTCGGGGGGAGGGACGGAGCGCCTCTCCCCCACCGCGAATCAAATTTCGTTAAAGGTAAGTGACTTTCATACTTCCCTAGATTTTAGGCTGGTGTAGAGATGCTCTAAGTCACAGGGGAAGGGTAGTGTAATCAATGCAGAGTTGGTATTTAATTATTAGAAAGTAAGTTGCAATGGTTTCTAGTATGATCCATTTTTGAATAAGAATTACTTTTCTACAAGTTAATCCAGATCTGTTACACACACAAGTTATAGTACCTACAAATAAGCATTTGGACTACGTTCACCTGGGGGCGGGGTGGGGGGATGTATAAGGATGCTTCCAAGCTAGGCTTTATTGTGCAATCCCCCTGGCTGAGGGCCAGAACAGACATTACTTCAAATCTGTATCTAGCAGCTACATCTTTTTTTTTTTTCATTTTTACTCTAGAGAAGGTGTGGGGGAACCAATCTAGATGTTAAAAGACACCCCTTCCATCCCTCGTGGTAGACTTCCAATTTGGATCAGGGGCCCTATGCCTACTTTAGAGTAACAATGAGTGGGGGGAGCTATAGGTGCTAGGTATAGATTGAAAGTGACATCTGTAATGGATAAGGCTGCCACTTATGCACCACCAAAGAAAAAGAGGAAATGCATCACCAAAAAAGAGGACAAAGGAGGGCATAGATCTGCAGATAGGCGGCCGCCTCCAAACTGGGAGGCGACCACCTATCCTAAGCAGGGCAGGAGAAACATGGAGGGGATCATGCCCTCTGTGCTTCTTCCCCTGCCCTGCTTTTTTGGCTAGACAGCCGATTGCGGCTGTCGAGCCGCAGGAGCACAGAGCGGGGAAGGAGGCTGCTGTATGACACATTTGATGTGTCATACACGCAGCTATATTCTCCCCGCCCTGGAATGCCCCCAGTCACTCTCCTTTTTAGCCCCTCTGTGCTCTTCTTCGAGCATGGAGGATGGGGTTGTTCCGCGCTGCCTCCGAAGCAACACGGAAGTTGGGAGGTCGGTTTTCCGGGAACTGACCTCAGAGCACAGGCTCCGAGGTCGGTTCCCGGAAAACGGCATATCCTATGGCCATCTAGCCACTGTCTAACGGATTGCATAGGATTGCTCTCTCCAACAGAAATACAATACATCACACCATAGTGAGAAAGATTGTGTCCAGATGACCTGTGTGCCTGCTCTTCAGTCTGCTGTCAAGGTGCTAACACTTGATGGGCAACTTCAAGGCCCACGTTGCTCTCCCTCCTTATGGTTCTTTGATATTAAACCAGGCTTACACTGCACACCTCTTCAAATAGAGGACACCTTCAAATAGAAGATTGTCCTCTGGAAAGTAGGGCACCTGGCCACCCTAGTTTTGGGTCTCCGTCATGGAATTTTACGAGGACTCCAGGCATCTTCATCTTTTACTTCTCACCATCTTATTTTCCCCACCACTTCTGTCTTTTTTTCCCTCCACAGACAAAAAATCCATTAAGGAGGGAATGACATAATAGATGCACAATGCGTTTTAATTGGTAGCAGTAGGAACTGTCAGTCTGGAAGCAACCTAAGTCGAATATTGGGGATTTGCTGTCTCCTACTGAAATCAATGGTCCACTTTGACTGCAGCAACATAGCAACAGCTGTGACTGTTATTCCCGCAACAACTGAACTTAAATAACCATTTTTTTAAAATAATTTGCTTATTCTTTGGTATTCTCTGATATGTTTTTGTCACCAAAGAGACCTGTTCCCATCCAGTTTAACCACAACCATAAGACAGCTTTGACTCTTTTTCAAAACATAACTCTACACACGTCATTAGACAGTGAAGAAGGCAGGGGAGGAGGAAGTCGTTCAGTTTGTGGTAACAGTATGTGACAAACAGATCTTTTTCTTACAAGGCAGCTGACATGTGTCAGTATATAAAGCCGGCAGAAGAGTCAGCACCTGTGAGTGCGACAACTGTACAAAGTCAGCAGCCCCATGAAAGATAGCAAAAAAATGCCGTGGCTGTTCTTATGGCACACCAACGCAACTGCAATGAAAGAAGACAGCCATGAGCTTGCGGAAGGCAAGGATCATAAAAAGAAGAGCAAGGCGTTGTAAGTATACAAGTATAGCTGCACTTCCAAAAGGGTTTTTAAGCAAAAATGGCTCTTGGATGAGACGCTACTTAACCGATACTGTTCATTGGCTGTAGAATATACTCCATCAGGGATCTACCACTGTCGAACCATAAGACAGCCTGGAATGCAGGTCTTATGATGTCTTATCATTTTCAACAGTAAGCAGAGATACAGAATGATAGAATGATGGACTTTTTAAATGCCATGTAACACAACAACAGCACCATTAAGCACTCGTCGTAAGGCTGCAGTCCGATGCATACTTACTTTGGAGTAAGTCCCATGGAATTAGTGCTGTTTGTAAGTCAACACGCATAGGATTAGGTTGCACGTTCCATCAGTTACAATGGGAAATTCAAGCAGGGCCACAGGATATGTCTATCCTGTTGAAATCAAAGGGCGTTCAAAAGAAATATTAAGTTTGCCTGGATCATGCCCTAAATGCAGATGAACTGTTCTGTGAGAATTTTAGTGTGCTTTGATGTGCCTGGATGTGGCCAAGAGCATGGGCAGTGCAAGTGTGTGTTTGTGTGTGCATGCCAAATACTGTATAAAGAGTGTTCTCTCAACGTCTCACCAAACGGAAGGGTACGAATTCTGGCTGCCTCAGAAATAATCTGAGAGAGATGGAGGAGAGGCGTCTGAGTCTGGTGACCTACAATGGAGTACACACTGTACTTTTCCATGCCTTTGAGTATGTTGCATTAAATTGCCATCTAGGCTACTTAAATTTGTGGCTTGCCAAATGTGGAAAAGCACTTTTAGAGTTTGAAGGAATCCCCAGGTCATCTTATCCAGTATGGCAGGATACATCCTTCTTCAAACCGATACATTTTATATAAGAACTCAGTAGCAGGGCACTCTGCACTCTACGTTTCAGCCAGACTATTCTTAGATTCAAAGCCTAGGGCGTGTTTTTCCATGGATGTCCATGAGAGCGAGAAATGTCTCTCTCTCAGCTCTCTAACTTTACATTCTAAGACAGTCCTTTTGCTCGTATTACTCTGCAAAGAGCTAGGTACACAGAGAATGCTGCATAAATAACGAATAAACTACTGAATGTATTTTATCATTGATTTCAGGGGTGTAGAAATGAAAAACTATTTGATGTCTCTTGTGCCACATATAGAAGCCGCCAACATCAAGTATCCCACCTCCAAAGATGCAATGTAAGTATTCTGTGGTAATATTATAGTAATATTATATTATTTAATATGATAATGTGGAGGCATTTTTCACACATGGTTGCTTCTCACCTTGATCCAGCAAGGCAGATCTGTGCACAAAGTACACATATTCAATGTGAGTGCACATACAGGTAGAAATCACCATTCATATCTCAATGCTTAACTAGGACCTTCTGAACTGGCCGGATTAATGCTGTTCTGAATATTTTAAATCTGTTATTTTCACCAATTTGTGGGGACAAAAGGAATACTCCAGCAAAAGAGTCTGGGGAGGGAGAGAATTTCACAGGATTTTTTCATTACAGAGGGGGGCAGGGGTTCCGTTTACCTTTTAAGTATAGGAGGTAGCCGAAGGGTCTTCTATTTTATAATTTAAAAATACCCCATGTGCAGTGGCAGCATCATGGGCCTCTTAGCACAGAGGCTTTCAAACAACCAGTGCTTCCTGAAATGCTCAGGAAACGTGTCACATGGTCTCCTGAGCCTTCAGAAACTGCCGCCAAGCTGAAAGCCTTTGCGTTTAGAGTCCCACATTGCTTCAAGCAAGAATGGGGCTTTTAGAGCTTTAGGAAAGTTCTCCCCCAGCCCAAGCTCCAAAAGCCCCATTCTTGCTTACAGATATCAGCATGCTCAGAAAGCTGTCCTTGTGAGGCCCAGGGCCTAATGACATGTGAAGTTTAACGTATTGCTTGCAGCAGTGACGGGATTTTTTAAATGTAAAATTAAGACTGGGGGATGGGGGAGCTGATCTAGATTTGAATCACAGCTTAACTCTTCTCTTCCCTCCCCCATCGTGATTCTGAGGGGGTGAAATCGCACACACCATGCTGCAAATAGCAATAGGAAAAAAGCTCCTGCTAGCACCAATGGGACTTCTTTTTCTATCGCTCTTTGCAGTGCAGGAGGATTTTCTTCAGGATCACAGTGGGGTTTGTTGTTGTTGTTCAGTCGTTCAGTCGTGTCCGACTCTTCGTGACCCCATGGGGGAGGTTTAAGCCTCCCTCTCCATATGTTGGGGTCCCAATCCAGTTCAGCTTCACTCACACTTGGTTTTTGTTTTTTAAACTGACTAGATCATGCTGTCGTTGCTTTCTGCCAGGTTAGCTGCCCTGTGACAGTCAACAAAATTCAAACCCTGTCGATTTTGTGCCTGTCATGCAGCTGTTAAAGCAGGGGTGGGTAGCCCCCACCCTGGGGGCTGCTTGCACCCCCTCTGGCCTTAAGTGCGGCCCCTGCCACTGCCACCGCCCCCGAGCAGTGGCAAAGCAGTAGGCACTTAGCTGCTGAAATCCATGTGTCTTGTTTTAAAGCTAAATTAAAGCCGCCACCACTAAAATTCAGACACACTCGGTGTTGGTGTGGCCCCTGGGGTGCTCCAGGGTTTGAAATTAGCCCCTCGGAGCTCCCGAAGTTGCCCCCCGTGTTAAAGGCACAGGAGCCCCACCCCCAAAAAGAAATGATGGCAGTCTAATTCCCAACACTCCCTTCTAACTTACTTAACCAGGCCATTGGGAAGCTGAGGTCACTGAGTACAAGGCATCACTGGAGCTTGTCTCACTCCTTGAAATTCCAGCAGAGCAGCCTGTGGTCGAGGAGTGACCCTGAGAGTAACCTATGGAATTAACCATCTCTCCTGGTTTGAAGTGTATTCATTTTGAATTTTCTTTCTGTTCCGGTTTTGTGATGTGTTCTTTCTTACTGTAGGCAGCTTCCTCCATCTCTAGACGTGCATTTTGGTGTACTAATCCATCTAAGCCTCATACTGTTGTGAGATTTTTTAAAAAAAATGATAATCAACCTCTGCAGATAAGGTGGGAGAGTTTCAGAGCCCAGACTTACAGGAAGTAAGATAAGACAGTCAATATAATTCTAGAACATTGACTCAATATCCTGTCAATGAATTAAAGTTTTCTCTTATCTATTTTTTTTTATTTTATGAAAATCTGCATTCATTTTTTACACATCCCAGTTCATGATCTTATTTGTGTCACCAGTAATGTAGTAATTGATAGAGTGTGTAACTAGAACTATCAAGTCCTGGGTTCAAATCCCCACTCAGCTATGAAACTCCATGGGGAGTGGAGTAAAATGGAGTAGGGTAGAGACCATGGCAGAGCACATGCTTTATACACAGAGGCTCAATCCCAAATGTCTCCAGTTCAAAGGATCTTAGGGTCAAAGCGTACATTACTTCCCCAGCCTAGTGCCCTCCAGAAGATTTTGACTATAATTCTCAGCATTTCTGACCATTAACCGTGCTGGATGAGGCTAATGGGATTTGAAGTCCAAAACATCTAGAGGGCACCTGATTGGGGAAGGCTGCATTACTTTAAAGATGTAGCTAGCAGCTATGTCATTTTTCCTCTCTTTTTATTACTCTAGAGTAACTGCAGGGTGTCCAATCCAGATCAAGATCCTACTATGTTGAGTAGGGGAGCTTTAACACTTTCCCCCCTGCTGGGGTCCTAATCAAGATCATGGGGCCTGCACCTCTAATATGTATTGCCAAAGAGTGCCCATTTGCTTTAATGGATCACTAATTTGCAAAATTAATTACAGGTGTCGGGGGAGGTGATCCAGATCAGGACAGCTCCAAAATAGAGCCTCAGTACTAATCAGGGTCCCTGCGCTTACTCTAGAATAAAAAGGGTTTTTCACTCCCAGCCCCCATTTCCCTGATGTAAAATCATCCAGTTGGTATTTGTAGTCTCCAACTTCATGTCTCATTTGATCCTCCTTATGGAAAGAATTCTGCTAGGCAACCAGTTACTGAAAACGTCCTGGGCTAGATGAATCTGTGGTCAAGTAGCTTCAATCCCACCTTGAAATCCTTGAGGAAATGGTGGAAAACAAACATGATATATAAAATGATTTTAATGTTCAGATTTCTCTCTTGATTGGTTTTATGGTGCATACGTATATATAAATCTTTGGAATAATTTCTCACTACCACCACCACCCACAAAAGCAAAACTAACCACTCAGTCTCTTTTCCAGAGGAGGCCACTACATTTCAAAAAGTCAAGTTTGAAATTTCTTGCAGTTAAATTGTTTCTGTTGTTACAGGCTTCCTGCAGAAGAAGTGATACAGTGGTCTCAGTCTCTAGAAAAGCTTCTGGCAACCCAGTGTAAGTATTCTATTATAACAGTTTTGCGAATTGGAAGATATAATCTTGAAAGGACAGTCTTTGAGCAAAAGAACAGAATTGCCACTTTCAAAATAAATATGACTTGGTTAAGTATCATCCTTCAGGGCAGCTATGCCATTATTCAGAACCTCCTAGCATGGTAATAGATGGATGGAGCCCTTGCCTCTGGACTAGGGAGACCTGGGATCAAACCCACATTCAGCCATGAAAGTCACTGGATGGTTCTGAGCCAGTGTAGTGGTGCCATCAGGGCAGGAATTGGGGGATCCTCTCAGGAGAATGAGGTGGGGGCCCCCGAAGTAGAGCAGGGCTGCTTTTGAAATAAGTCAAGTCATACACATTACCATTTAAAGAGAGGTGGGGTGGAGATCTGTAAGACCATTACGTCCAGAGTCTAAAATTACCTAGCTGCACCATCACTGGTCATGATCTTTCAACCTAACAGGATATTGATGAAAGCAACATGTGATCATCCCATTTTATAGATGTGCAAATTAGCAAAATATTAGTTTGTGAAGGTTCTCCAAATTCTGCCACGAAGCTCATTCTGACTCGTGTCTGTATCAGATTGTGAGCTTTGTTTTTTTCTTTTTGCTTGAAAATTTGTGTGTATTTTTGGGCAAATTTTTCCAGTCAATCCATCAGTTGTGCACATTTTTGAAATGTACACATTTTTCTCCCACTGGTTAAAGTATGTTTGTGCACATTTTATATGTATTTTTCAAATGCTTGCAAAATGTATGCACTTGTATGAATCTTCTAAACATGTATGTTTCTTGTTCAGCAAATCACAAGCGTTCAAGTCCACAATCAGTTCTGGGAGGCATGAATTGGGTTAATCCTGGGGGGGGAAAAAATAACTGAAATGAATTTTTCATGCAACCCTTCCCCATTTAGGCTGTGTTGAACTCCTTGGACAAAGTGAGAGGATACAAATTATAATGCAAAAAAAAACTTGCTTGAAAACATAGAAGTCTGAACAAGTCACCAAAACCTGAGCAATTAATTGGTTTAGTGGGCCTTCCTAGAGAGCAAGAGTATCCTACAACTATAGTGCCGCTTCTGGGAATATCCCTTCCCAAGTATTATGTGGCCTCATGTCCTGGAAAGACAGTTCCTAGAACTTAATTGCCTCAGTATAATCACAGTTGCTTCTTTATGTTGTCTTCCCCATTTATATGGCTAAATCCATTTTGGTGTTTTTGTTCATTGCAGATGGTCAAGATGTTTTCAGAGAATTTCTGAAATCTGAGTTCAGTGATGAAAACATTGAGTTTTGGCTTGCTTGCGAGGATTACAAGAAAACCCAAGCTGATCATTTACATGGCAAAGCAGAGAAAATTTACAAGGAGTATGTTCACTCAGATGCTAAAAAGCAAGTAAGTTCTAAGTCAGAAAAGGAACACATAGAGCAATTTCTAATGTGTATAATTGGACTGGTAGAGTCAAGTTCACATGGGGAGGCATTTATTTGAAAACATCTCCATTTATGTTATAGCATTGTTGTATTTTGATATGTACCTCTATCCGTGCTGTTGCTAAGGGCCACATATTATGTGCATCACTTAGTTTCTCCTTTACTTGCAACTAAATGCACGAACTGACTCCCTTGAAAAGCATCACCTGTGAAATATTATGAGTTGATGTGCGTGGCCTCCCATTCATGTGCAAAAACTAGCCCTAAAGCAACCTAGGGAACACACATTAGCTCCAACTTCAGCATGCTGCACAACTTGATATTACACTGGCTATATATGCCCAAACCAGGAATGTCAGGAAGCTGTGCCACTATTTGGCTATGCATTATTTGACTGGCCCATTTTCAAGATGAATCCCCACACCCATTATTTCACTTACTATGCATTACATGTAATGTTTATTGCAAGCAAACCTCCTACCTCAGTTTCAAATACTTGTTGTTGTTCAGTCGTTAAGTCATGTCCAACTCTTCGTGACCCCATGGACCATAGCACGCCAGGCCTTCCTGTCCTCCACTCTCTCCCAGAGTGTGCTCAAGTTCATATTCATTGCATCGCATCGGTGATGCTATCTAGCCATCTCATCCTCTGCTGACCCCTTCTCCTTTTGCCTTCAATCTTTCCCAGCATCAGGGTCTTTTCCAAGGAGTTTTCTCTTCGCATTTGGTGGCCAAAATATTTGAGCTTCAGCTTCAGTATTTGTCCTTCCAATGAGCACTCAGGGTTGATTTCCTTTAGGATTGACTGATTTGACCTCCTTTCAGTCCAGGGGACTCGTAAGTGTCTTCTCCAGCACCACAGTTCGAAAGCATTGATTCTTCAGCACTCAGCCTTCCTTATAGTCCAGCTATCACAGCCATATGTTACAAATGGGAAAACCATAGCTTTGATTAGACGGACCTTTGTCGGCAAGGTGATGTCTCTGCTTCTTACTATGCTGTCTAGGTTTGCCATAGCTTTCCGCCCAAGGAGCAAGCATCTTTTAATTTCATGGCTACAGTCACCGTCTGCGGTGATCTTGGAGCCCAAGAAAATAAAATCTGTCACTGCTTCCATTTCTTCCCCTTCTATATGCCAGGAAGTGATGGGGTCAGATGCCATGATCTTCATTTTTTTAATGTTGAGTTTCAAACCAGCTTTTGCACTCTCCACTTTCCCCCTCAACAAGAGGCTCCTTAGATCCTCTTTGCTTTCTGCCATTAGGGTGGTATCGTCTGCGTATCTGAGGTTGTTGATAATTCTCCCGGCAATCTTAATTCCGACCTGTGATTCATCCAACCTGGCGTTTCTCATGATGTACTCTGCATATCAATTAAATAAGCAGGGAGACAATATGCAGCCTTGTCGTACTCCCTTCCCAATTTTGAACCAATCGGTTGTTCCATGTCTGGTTCTTACTGTTGCTTCTTGACCCTCGTACAGGTTTCTCAGGAGACAGGTAAGGTGGTCTGGTACTCCCATCTCTTTAAGAATTTGCCAGAGTGATCCACACAATCAAAGGCTTTAGCGTAGTCAATGAAGCAGAAATAGACGTTTTTCTGGAATTCTCTTGCTTTCTCCATGATCCAGCGAATGTTGGCGATTTGATCTCTAGTTCCTCTGCCTCTTCGGAACCCAGCTTGTACTCAGGGTAGTTCTCAGTTCACATACTGCTGAAGCCTCGCTTGTAGGATTTTGAGCATAACCTTGCTGGCATGTGAAATGAGCACAGTTGTACGGTAGCTTGAACACTCTTTGGCATTGCCCTTATTTATTTATTTATTTATTTATTTCTATACCTCCCAATAGCCGAAGCTCTCTGGGCGGTTCACAAAAATTAAATCCAAACAACACACAATAAAACAATTTAAAATATACAGAACATTAAAACCACAATATAACAATACAACCACAATAAAACCTAGTAGCAGTGCAAGAGTTTAAAATACAGATTTAAAACAGCAAAGATAAAAATTTCGAAAACTAAAATGCCTGGGAAAATAAAAAGGTCTTCACCTGGCGCCGAAAGGAATACAATGTAGGCGCCAGGCGAATCTCACTAGGGAGCTCATTCCAGAGCCGGGGTGCCACAGCAGAAAAAGCCCTCCTCCTAGTAGCCACCCGCCTCACTTCCTTTGGCAGGGGCTCACGGAGAAGGGCCACTGATGATGATCTTAAGGTCCGGGCAGGCACATATGGGAGGAGGCGATCCTTCAGGTAACCTGGCCCCAAGCCGTTAAGGGCTTTGAATGTTAACACCAGCACTTTGAATTGGGCCCGGAAATGGACTGGCAGCCAGTGCAGCTGGAAAAGTACTGGGGTAATATGAGCTCGCAGGCCAGTCCCTGTTAACAATCTTGCTGCCCTATTTTGGACCAGCTGAAGTTTCCGGACCGTTTTCAAAGGCAGCCCCACGTATAACGCATTGCAGTAATCCCGACGAGAAGTTATCAGAGCATGGATAACTGTAGCAAGGCTATCTCTGTCCAGATAAGGGCGTAGTTGGTATACCAGCCTAAGCTGATAAAAAGTGCTCCGTGCCACTGAGTTCACCTGTGCCTCAAGTGACAGTTCTGGATCCAAGAGCACCCCCAAACTACGAACCTGATCCTTTAGGGGGAGTGCAACCCCCTCCAGAACAGGTTGAATATCACCTAGCCGGGCAGACGAACCACCCACTAACAGTACCTCCGTCTTGTCTGGATTGAGTTTCAGTTTATTAGCCCTCATCCAGTCCATTACCATGCCCAGGCACTGATTCAGAGCAGCCACTGCCTCACCTGGTTTTGATGTAAAAGAGAGGTAGAGCTGGGTGTCATCTGCATATTGATGGCACCTCAGCCCACACCTCCGGATAACCTCCCCCAGCGGTTTCATGTAGATGTTAAACAGCATGGGGGATAAAATAGAGCCATGTGGAACCCCATGGCACAATTGCCATGGCACAGAGCAGTAATCCCCCAGCACCACCTTCTGGAATCGGCCAACCAAGTAGGAGTGGAACCACTGTAGTGCAGTGCCTCCTACTCCCAACCCAGACAACCTATCCAGAAGGATACCATGGTTGATGGTATCGAAAGCTGCTGAGAGGTCCAGGAGAATCAACAGGGTCGCACTCCCCCTGTCCCTCTCCCGGCAGAGGTCATCCCACAGGGCAACCAAGGCAGTTTCCGTTCCAAAACCAGGCCTGAAGCCCGATTGAAATGGATCTAGATAATCCATTTCATTCAACAGTGCCTGGAGCTGTCCTACAACCACCCGCTCAAGCACCTTGCCCAGGAAGGGGATGTAGGCCACTGGCCTATAATTGTTAACATCCTCTGGGTCCAGGTTAGGCTTTTTCAGGAGTGGTCTAATTACTGCCTCTTTTAAAGCGGCAGGCACCACTCCCTCTCTCAAGGAGGAATTCACAACCTCCTGGACCCAGCCGGACAACCCCTCCTTGTTTGCCCTTCTTTGGAACTGGAATGTAAACTGACCTTTTCCAGTCTTGTGGCCACTGCTGAGTGTTCCAAATTCATTGGCATATTGAGTGCAGCACTTTAACAGCATCATCTTTTAGGATTTTAAATAGCTCAGCTGGAATACTATCATCTCCGCTAGCTTTGTTGTTAGTAATGCTTCCTAAGGCCCACTTGACTTCACTTTCTAGGATGTCCGGCTCAAGTTCAGTGACCGCACTATCATGGCTATCAGGGACATTCAGATCTTTCCTGTATAGTTCTTCTGTGTATTCTTTCCACCTCTTCTTAATCTCATCTGCTTCTGTTAGGTCCCTGCCTTCTTTGTCCTTTATCATGCCCATCTTTGCACAAAATGTTCCCTTGAGATCTCCGATTTTGTTGAAAAGATCTCTAGTCTTTCCCATTCTACTGTTTTCCTCGATTTAGTTGCACTGTTCATTTAAGAAGGCCTTCTTGTCTCTCCTTGCTATTCTCTGGAACTCTGCATTCAGTTGGATATATCTTCCCCTTTCTCCCTTGCTTTTCGCTTCCCTTCTTTCCTCAGCTACTTGTAAAGCCTCATCAGACAGCCACTTTGCTTTCTTGCATTTCTTTTTCTTTGGGATGGATTGAGTTGCTTGCTGCCTCCTCAACAATGTTACGGACCTCCGTCCATAGTTCCTCAGGCACTCTGTCTATCAGGTCTAATCCCTTAAATCTATTCCTCACTTCCACTGTATATTCATAAGGGATATGATTTAGGTCATACCTGAATGGTTTAGTGGTTTTCCCTACGTTCTTCAATTTAAGCCAAAATTTTGCACACAATCTGAACTGTATGAGCTGTGCTCTCAGCTTCATAAGGTGTGAAAGGAAAGACACATATTGCCCATGCGATAGAGATGTGACAAAGAGCCATATGCAAATGACATCTCCCCAGCATATGCCATCATATGCCCTTATTTGCCTTCCCTGTCAAAGCTGTCCCAACCATAGAGAAAAACCATTCAGGGTGCCAAAATTCCAGCGGCACTCATCTCAGCTATATAAATGTCAGAGAGAGAGAGAGAGAGAGAGAGAGAGATTGCCTCAATTTATCAAATTTCTTAGTGCATGCTTATAGGTGAAATGGGGATTCAGATCTATGTCAATGCTGATGTGCAGGAAGCTGGAGGTAGTATTTAATCTAGATTAATTAATGCGGAGCACAACATTTAAACTAATGAAAGTGACAATACAAAAAAAAATGTATCCTGGCCAACTCTTGATCATTTAATGTAGTATTGCTATGCTGTTCAGCGTACGATAGAATACAAGTGAGGGAGGGGCAGGTGGCAGCATTTGAATTCACCTCAGGCAACACCTTGGGTGGTCCCTGGCTCCCTTTACACCAGCATTTGTACATGGCAAGCTTGTCTTCTACATGAAGAGTGGTGGTATCCTTAGAAGGCACAGATACACATCAAAGTTCCTTAGGATAAATGAAAACACAGGGGAGGAAGCAGACCTAAGAGCAGCTGCTTAACAGTAATTAAATGGGCCTTGGATTTATGGCTATAAGCAAGACTTTATACTTCATTATGAGGCACAACAGTGTCAACATGATGCCATTTTAAAAGATGCTGAAGTCCAATTCTGCTCTCCCTAGGTCAACATTGACTTTCACACAAGAAAATCCATAGCTAAGGAGGCTCAAGATCCGACACCTTCGAGCTTTGATGAGGCCCAGAGACTTGTGTATGTACTGATGGAGAGGGACTCCTATCCGAGATTCCTCAAGTCCGGATTCTACCGTAACCTGCTAAGTAAAGTTCAGTGCAACAGTCTCAAGTGAGGATTCTGGGGAGAGCCAAGGATGGGCTTTGAAGCTTCTCTAGCATTTGAAAGTCGTTCAAGTGCTGTTGGAACTGAGAATGAAAGGAGACTTTGGAACTGTCAGAACATGGGCTAGTCTACATGAGACAACCCAGCCAGATGAGTGTGTCTGGGTAATTTTCTTCAAGGAGACAGTGAAAGGAAGAGAGAGACCATATTGTCTTGGTGCCACTGAGCTAAGGACCACGTCCCATGTTACCATGTTTTTTCTCTCAGGAATGGTCACGCTGTCCACAGGTGTTGTAACACAAGAAGGATGTGCATCTCTATTCATGCTGTAGCTAAGGGCCACGTATTATGTGCATCACTTGGTTTCTCATCCTTTGATTACTTGCAGCTGAATGTATGGACTGAGTCCCTTGACAAGCATTGCCTGTATTACGAGTTGATGTGCAAGGTCTCCCTCTTGTGGCCCATGCACATGTGCAAATCCGTTGATGCTGCATGCAGCCATCGAGGGATGAACATGCATGTGTGAACTACCCCCAAGCACCCTAGGCAACACACATGAGCTCCAACTTCAGCATGCTCCACAACATGGTATTATTACACAGGGAATATACGGATGAACTAGGAATGACAGGAATCAGAGTAGCTTATGAGGAGGTAAATCTGCATTTTTTTTTAAGATCTCCGACTGGGGATTTGGAGACAAATCTTAATCAGGCCTGCACAAGTTGTGACCCACCAAACTGAACACCGTTTACCTGTGATGTGTTGTGACCAACCAGGTGCTCAACGACATTTGAGCCCCTGCTGTCCTACCCCACAGGAGCTGCAACAACAGGGCTGTCAAATGCATAGCTGGCCACACGGCATGGCTATCATTGAGCTTGGCAGGCTGCAAGTTGTGCGGGCCAGTGTTAAATACATCCATCCATACTGACATCAGCAGCAGCATTTCTTAAGAGGCTGTGCTGGGAATATTTTACTAAGATGTAATGCTTCAAGTCAAGGCATTTGCAACCTCAACCTCTAACCATGGGTCAATGTTGCCACTGTCATATTAGTGATGCTTGGAGGTACAAGGATATGTAGCAAGCCATCCTCTGTTCTCCAGGCTCTTACCTTATAGATGTTTGGCTTCTCCAGAGGGACAAGGCCATGTGGCCAAGGAGGAGCTTCCCCTTGAAGCTGAGCTGTCAGCTTCTCCCTCACCCATGATTTACTCATTCATCTTTCGACTGGCTGGACTCCTGATTCCACTTTCTGCCTCCTGAGAAACACACAAGGGGGTACTAGATTTATAGAATTCCAGCTAGCCCTGCTGCTTTTTTCAGGAGATAAAGAGGCAGTGCAGGAAATGCCTCCATCAGAACCATGCATCTGCTATGCCTCTCAGAAAGTTGATGCCCAAGATGGGAAGCAGATCAGGCCCATGCAGCCTGGGCAGGACTGCTGGAAGGATGGAAGAATTCCATCTCCAGCCTGGGCTCGGCCAAAGCCTTTTCTGGTTGCAAGAGAGATGGAAGAATCCCTGAACTGACCAGGCACGAGCACCACTGTGCAACAAGAAACAAAACTGGTCTTTCATACTGACAATGGCCCCGATCTGAAGATAAGTGAACTTAAGGAAGTCCATGGAAGGAAAGTTTCCTAAGTCCCCTCCCCTCACAGTCATCCCCCCCACCCTATATTGGGTGTCCAAGAGCTCTGAATAGCATGGGATAGAGCGTGGAGGACATTTGGGTAAGGGCAGATCACCCCAAATTGGGCAGACGTCCATCCAATTTGGGGACAATTCCCCCCAGTAGCCCTCCATACCCTATCCCATGTTGTTCAGGAGGGCCCCCCAACCCTCCAGAGAGGTTTTTCAGGAGGCAGAGGGGGTGGAAAACTTTCCTTCGGTGAACTTCCTTATCTTAGGATCCAAGCCAATATGCTTAGGAATGGCAAAACCCATCACCAAAACCTGTCATTGTTGCCCCCAAATGTAAATGATTTCATCTAAAATGTATCACAATCTGTGTGGCTTTATGACATTGAGTGCACTGTACATTATTCTGAAATGAGTCCCCAATAGATTGGAACCCTGTTTCCTGTGGATATAAGCTAGAACATTAATAATTCTATTTTAGTAGTTGGCATGTAACATATTAATATTTAATTTATTGCAAATTGTAAATTAAATGGCAAATGACCACTGAATTACAACTATATCACAACCCATGTGTGCTTCTGTGAGTGTGTTCTCTCTGTTATTAACAACAACTGGGGCGGGGGATAAGGTACCATGTGTCCTACTTTACACAGAACAGTCCTCTATTTGAAGGTGTCCTTGGTTTGAAAGGCTGACTAGTCCAAAGCCTGTTTAAAGATAAAGAACCCTAAGAAAGGAGGGAGCAGAGATGCCTTGAAGTTGCCCATCCACAGGTATCACCTAGACATCTGCTGAATGAGAAGACACATACAGGTCACCTGGTCACAGTCTCCCCCACTGTGAGATGTATTGTATTTCTATAGAAATTATTTCCATCTTTACATATAAATTAGCATACAAAATGGTTCTTTGGTGATGCACTGTATCGAGCACTGAGCAGACTACGATGCATGGCTAAAGAGCTCCCCTGGGCTTGGTGGCTTGTCCAGGCCTGCTCCAGAAACTGAAGAATCAGATGACAACAAAAGCTCAGAGCCTGCAGAATTATTGCTGTGGTTGTTGTTTTCCTTTTCAGCATCCTAATTATTCACATCATACTTACTCCACTTGAACATCCATGGCCCACGGTGTATTAAACCGCAGCCATGGGTTCTTATATTTTTATCTTCAGTTGCAAATTCCTAGCAATATTGACAAATCAGCCCTGCACAACTTGTGGACCATCAAGTCAATAGCAATGGTGGGTCTACCTGGGACTGAAGGATTATTATTCTTCTCTCTCTCTCTCTCTCTCTCTCCACCCCCTCTGGGAACTGTGTGATGAACCTGGGCTATATCCACCATGAATAATAAGGCTTGGCCAGTTGGACATTATTGGTTTCTAATTTAACAAAATTCATTTGGGGTGTCAACAGAGCTGGTCTGCCCTGTTTGGTATGTCTAATGGTTGTCTGTCATTTAAACAACAAAATAGTGCTCTCCCCCATTTTACTTCTGTGTCAGGCTATTCATCACTAAATACCCTTTTGTATCTGGGATCTGGTTAGCTCCTTCAGGAACATATGAGCAGGAATTCTGTCTTTCCTAGGCTAAGTAATAATTAATAAGTAATTCTGTCTTTCTTGGGCTAACATATGAGCAGTAATTCTGTCTTTCCTGGGCTAATAATAAGTAATTCTGTCTTTCCTAGGCTAACATATGAGCAGTAATTCTGTTTTTCCTGGGCTAACACATTAGCAGTAATTCTGTCTGTCCTGGGCTAACTAATGGTTCAACATTATTTGAAGGCATCCTCTGTTTGAACAGCTGTCCCGTCCAAGTCTGGTTTAAAGATAATTAACCCTAAGAACTGTCTGCATCTGAACACCAGACTGAACAGGCAGGGACACAGGTCATCGGCCCACAATCTACCACATTATGGTGAGGTTTACCATATTTCTATTTAAATGATAGTAAATTTGCATCTGTGAATATAAATTAGCATATGCAAATTTGTGTCCTCTTTTGCCATCTTTTGGGGTGATATATTTGCTCTTTTGGGGTGATTCAAAAGTGGCCACCCTAGCCCTAGATTGTAAGGGCCTTCTACCCTGTATGTGATGAAAGTGCCTAGCAAAATCTTCTGAGTTGCAAGGCTGAGCTGGACTGCATAACTAAACCCCACATTTTGTGGTGCTGACCTCTTAAGAGCTCCTGGCATGCTGTAGAGCTTATTTATCAAGAATGACAGTAACTGGTGAAGCTGACCAGGAGGCCTTGGTAACCTTCTTCACGGAAAAGCACAGGGTGATTTACGATGGCAATATGAGCACGGCAATTTAGGTTTTGTTTTCAAGCATTCAAGTTAAAATGTGCTTTATTCAGCGCAGCCTTGCCCAGAGTGGACCACAACAGCTGAGGTGATGGCTGGTGTCAAAATCTACAGTAAATAACTCTGCTTGGAGTTACTAAGTTAATTCTACACGTAATTACTATGAAAGCTGTAGTTCTAATGCTTAGAAGTTTATAGTGAACATAAATAATAATGAAAGCTGTCACTGATTGTATCTTGCTGTGCCTCAGATGAGAAGCCTGTTTTCCCCCTCTGCATTTTCTCTTTTAGCTCACAGTTATTTCAGTTTTTCCATTCTCCAAACACAACCTTGACTCATTTCTGCTTATGGATGCCAGGTTCCAGCATAAGAACCAGTGTGTGAATCAAATCTGATCACCGACTCCTGAGGGCACTGCAGAGTTTAGGAGGGTGGGGTGTCCTTTCACCAAAGCAAAGCCTGTGTCTCAAAAGAGAAAGTGATGAAAAGCAAGGGTTAAGGTAAGAAAAGTGGAGCTGGAGCAGAATACGGCCGAAAATGCGGCAGATATGGAATGAACAATAAGGCAGAGATGAGGCAAGAATCAGAGAAATGTTCAAAGCACAGATAAAAACTTAAATGTCACAAAACCTGGTTGGGTTCTGGGTCAGATGTGGAGAGCCCCTTGCCTGGAAAAAATGCATTGACCTTACTTTTTGGTCATTAGCTCTGGCTATTAGGCAGTATAGAAATGTAATTAATAAATAAAATAATACTTTCTCGGACGTGCACTGCAAATGCTTCATGCCATGACTAGAGTCCTCCTAACCATCTCATTTCTCCCCTGTCTGTATGCAATGTCGCAGGCAATGGGAAAGCACCTGTTTGTAGCATGAAAGCCACAGAAGAGTCTAATGCCTTCAGATCCAGGCAGGTGGCAATGATGTCATTGCCTCATGCTAGGCTATGGTCTAGCATGTCATTGCTTCATGCTCTGTAGGGTGGCCATATGTCCTACTTTACAGGGGACAGTTCTCTATTTTGGAGAAAAGTGCTGACCAAAGAAAAGAGATCAACAGCATTTCCATGTCATGGCTTTGATGCTTGGTAAAATTAATAACCCATGGTTAAGAGTGCTGATCTCAGTTGTCTGGGGTGGGGGGTGAGGATCACATCCAAGCCAATCAGGAATCACATAAACATTAGGGACAGGATAAAAATACCTGTCCTCACCTTGAGACTAGCTGTGAGTCCTGCAAGCTGTGGTCCCTGTTTCCCTGGCTCATTTCCACCTGGCCTGGGAGGGCCCTGGCTATATCCAACTATGAAAGCTGCTGTTCTTGCTATTTAGATTTCTTTTTGTAATTTTCCTTCGTTTAGCTTTATTATTATTATAAGATTGTTTAATTTTAGTGTATTTATTAAAGTGAGATGTTTTGATTATCCTATGCATATGCATATTTAAAGTTTGTTTGGACTTATAGTTGTTAGAAAATTACCTTAACATCTTATTTTATTGTGTACATTTTCCTGAAGTTTCTGTACACCGCTTTGAGCATGGTTTTACTGTGGAAAAACAGCATATAAATAAACTGATGATGAGAAGTTCTCTTCTTCTTCATGGGTAAAGTGACTTGATATGAGAATATGCTGTTTAAGAATCCTAAGGAAGCTTTCAAAATGTGCTTTTGCTTGTTACCACCATTGTACCTTGATATCATGTAACTATTATTTGGGGTGTGTGTTTGTTTGGGGAATAAAAGAAGTATTTGTAAAGATTTTCCACCCCTCAAGCTTTTTTTTTTTAATTCTCAGTACAAACAGCCGCTGGATCCACAGTAAAGACCAAGAGATGCTACTGTGTTCATAGAAGATTTCCTAGTTGGACAATTTAACACTATCTAAATGCCAGGGTAAGAAAGTCTTCCTAGAGGCCAACATATCCGACTGGCTCAAGGTCATCCAGTGAGGTTTAGGGCTGACTATGGATTTAAACTAGAGCTGTGTGCAAATGGCCTCTTGAAATTCTCCACCTTACTTGTAGGCAGAGAAATTTGGGAGACACTTTCACTGGCTAGAACTGGGGCAGATTGGTCTCTAAAAGACTACTCACTCCGGAAGTATTCCAGCCTCCTTAGCAACCACTTTGTGCTCTGTTAAGGCATAAACAGGAGAGCCAATGCTTAAGAGGGTTCTCCATCAGCCTGCCACCTACCTGGCACTCTATATCTGTTGCTATAGCAAGCTTATACAAAGCTAGGGAGCCTGGAAATACCACAATTTCGAGTTATATGCTCATAAATATGTTCAATGAAATTCACTGACGGGAAACAGCCAACAAAGGCCGTCAAAATGCCAACAGTATGTGAAGAAATCATAGCAACATGTTGAATTTGTTCCATTCCCATTCGCCTTTGCTCCAGGTGCGCGCGCGCGCGCGCGTGTGTGTGTGTGTGTGTATATATATATATATATATATATTCATTCACACACACACACACACACACACACACACCCCAATTCCCCTTTCCTCTGCTGTAATACTATGGTGATGCTACACTGTGCTTGCACTAGGGAGAAAAGGCACATTCCAATAGCCCTCATAAGGGGGAGGCTATTAGCCACTCATTCCACATCACACTCCCCCAAAGCCCCTCGTGGACTACAGTTTCCTCGGTACAGAGATTTGTCACTCAGTAGCTACTGCTCTTCCACTTCACAGGTTGGAAACACTGGGTAAAATGCAACCTAAGTCCTACTTAGAGTAGACCCATTGAAATGAATGGGACTTCAGTTAGTCCTGACTAAAATAAATTAGCCAACTATCCCCATAGGATTGTGCCTGAATTGAGGGAAGGGGGCCCATTGAGGGTGCCTTGTCCAAGAGCTCTCAAAACCTGGAGCCAGCACTGTCACAGGTAACAACAAAATACACACAATTTTAGTGGTACGCCCTGGATCCTTTGCACACGTCTCAGATCACATAACACAATATGGCTTCCAGCCCTAGTGGAGATTAGTGGGCCAACAGAAGAATGCTTTGGCAACTTCAAAATAGGAGGAACAGTTCTTGCCTTGGTTACTTTAAATCTGGGGAACAGTTTTTGGAGAGAGATTGCCAGATTATAAAAGCCAAATTCAACCTTGTCACACTTTAGTATAACTAAGGGGTAGATATTAGAAACAGAACCAAGAGTGAGACTATGTAGTTAGGAGCAGGGTTGAATGTAAATGGCTGGGGACATCTGGAGCAGACAAAAGGTGTGCCCCATTCCCCATATTGTTCCCATATGCCTCCTTCAATTTCCTCCCACAGAAATAAATAGTGGTCATTCCTTCCTTCGGAGAAAAGTACGGTAAAAAGAGACACGGTAGCTTTGGTTTCTTTAGTAGACACCCTGTGATGTATTACTAAGCTGCCTCCCACATATTCAGTCATTCAGACATGACCAAAGTTGTTCCTAATTTCAGAAGCAGGAGGAAAGTGTGACCTTTCCCACTCTCCACCCCCATGACGTGGCCCCATATTCTCAAGGGAAAAGACATTTCAACCCACAGCACAGAAGTATCTGCAACAAGTGAAAGAAGAAGCTATGAGCCATCTCCCCAAAGCAGAAGTGGTTTTGACTGCAACTGGACAGAGATTCTTATGTCTGGATTTTTAAAAATTGTACCTGTTCCTGAGCAACCCAGACCACTAGAGCAAAAGCAGACCCTCCACACTCCAGGGTGGCTTTCAATTCACTTCCCTCCACAGTCTAAATTGAACTGTAGCCCTAAGACCACCCTAGAACTTCACACTTATGACGTCCTCAGTTTTCATTAAAAGGTATAGTTTTCCCCAGTCTCTAGCAACTCCACACACACACACACACACACACACACAGAGTCAGACACACAGAGAGACACAGTCATACAAACACACACATGACCAAACCAGACTTTATTTATGTATTTAATTTCTTCATCTCCCATCCGGCCGGTCACCCAGCCACTTTGGGCGATGTACAACAGTACAATTTAAAACAGTAAAATTACACATAAAAACATCGTCTAAAAATACCCTTGTTGTTGTTCAGTCGTTAAGTCGTGTCCGACTCTTCATGACCCCATGGACCATAGCACGCCAGGCCTTCCTGTCCTCCGCTCTCTCCCGGAGTGTGCGCAAGTTCATAAAAATACCCTAACCCACCCCAAATGCCTGTCTGAACAACCACGTTTTCAATGCGTGGCAGAAGCTCATTAAAGAGGGGGCATGGCCGAGTTCCCTAGGAAAGGAGTTCCACAGAGTGGGGGCCACCACAGAGAAGGCCCTCTCCCTTGTCCTCACCAGTCTAGCTGTCCTGGCTGATGGGACAGAGAGAAGGCCATCCGAGGCTGATCTTGTTGAGCAGCCTGTCTGGTGTTGCTGGAGGCGCTCCTTGAGATAGCCTGGGCTGGAACCATTTAGGGTTTTTACATGGGAATTCCCTTCTTTCTTCCTTTCATCAAATTATGGGAGTTCCAAAGCAATTGGGGAGAAGGAGTGGCGGTGGCATGAAACAATTTCAAGCAGAGCCATAGTGCGATGTGGAGAAGGGTTTAATCTTTTTCCCCTATGTCAATTCCTCCAGCTTAAAATTGGCCCTTCTCCCAAATCTCCTATTTGCTTCCATGCAAGGGGATGTGGACACAAAACCTATGGCCACCTGTTTTTCCTTTCACAGTTAGTAGCAGCTTCAGAGGGGAGGGATTTTCAGCTGGGGAATCAGCGCAGGGGCAAAAGGTGAAGCCCTGAATTTAGCCATCCGCATCCACGGTGGGGGGGAGGCGATCTATCCCTCCCCCTGGAATCCTCCCCAGCTGACTCTGCTCCATTGCGAGTCCGCGGAGACGCCGACCGGGGCTGCCCACGGCCAGACCTCCGTCCCCTGCTGGGCTGTGGCTAGGGATGTACGAATCCCTTACCTGGCTCCACGCAGGAGAATCCGCGGTGGGGGGGAGGCGCTCCATCCCTCCCCCCGGAATCCTCGACGTGGGGGGAGGCGCGCCGTCCTTCCCCCCGGAATCCTGCCCAGCCAGCTCCATTCCGCGGCCAAGCCAGCCACAGCCAGACATCCAGCCACTGGGCAGCCCTGCAGGGATGCAAATGGCAGCTGTCGTAGCCGCAGCCATTTGCGTCCCTGTATTGAGCCATGATAGGCAACGTAAATATTTATGTAGCCTATCATGGCGGGGGAAAAACCCTAGCGTACGCAAATGGCAGTAAGCGCTGCCATTTGGGTACGCTGGGGTTTTTTTCCCCCTGCCGTGATAGGCTATGTAAATACTTACGTAGCCTATCACGGCAGGGGGGAAAAATCCCAGCGTACGCAAATGGCGGTAGCTGCCGCCATTTGCGTACGCTGGGGTTTCCCTCCCCCCGCCGTGATAGGCTACGCAAATACTTACATAGCCTATCACGGCCTCCGCAGGGACACAAATGGCATCCCTGTGTTAGCCATGATAGGCTACGTAAGTATTTACATAGCCTATCACAGCTAGGAAGAGGAGGAAGCAAATGGCGGCCAGGACGGCCGCCATTCGCAAAGCAGCGTGGACGGGAGCAGGTAAGTGCTCCGTTTTGCACGCCTTTCATGGGGTGGAGGCGGCGGGGACTTCGTCCCGCACGCCTTTCGTGGGGGGGGGGGCAGGGGCTTTGTTTCACGACAGATTTCGGGGGGCTGAATGCACTGGCATTCGGCCTCACCGAGATCCATCGCAGAATTCTCTGACATCCCTAGCTGTGGCCACAAATGGCAGCTGCCGTAGCGGCTGCCATTTGTGACCCTGTTCCTTTCGTGATAGGCTACGTAAATATATACGTAGCCTATCACAGCTAATGCAGGGACACAAATGGCGTAGCAGCCGCCATTTGCATCCCTGCGTTAGCTGTGATAGGCTACGTATATATTTACATAGCCTATCACGAAAAGAGCAGGGACGCAAATGGCATAGTGGACGCTATTTGCTTCCCTGTTCTTTGCCGTGATAGGCTACGTAAATACTTTCGTGGCCTATCACAGCTTAAATAATGAGGGAAATGGTGGCCGCAGACCGGGGCAGCCATTCGCGGCTACAGACCAGGGGCAGCGGATGGACTGGACAGCCGACACAAGATCCATCCCGGGGAAGTTTCGCGGGGTGGCGGGGGGGATTGCTCCGTTCCGCCATGGACTCCGAGGGGCCAGATTCTAAAGAATCCGGCCTCACTGGAGTCTGTGGCGGAATTCTCTAACATCCCTACATTTGTACATGCTGAATTGGATGAGGGCCAATAAACCAAAGCTCAGTTCAGACAAGGCAGAGATACTGTTAGTGGGCAATTCATCTCCCCAGATGAGTGGGATTCAATCTGTTCTGGAAGTTGCACACTGTATCTATAGGCTCAGCATGACCCTACATCTTTGTCACAAGAGGTACAAGCAGCTTCTGTGGCACAGACTACCTTCTATCTGCTTAGGCTGATATGCCATCTATGACCCTATCTCAGCAAGTGTAGCCCTGATAACTAAGGTTGTGCACCCCTCTGGCCCGAAGCCTGAACTCCGAGTCGAAGCAGGGTGCCTCGAGCCACTTCAGGACATCTCCGAGTCAAGGTGGAAGGGGCACGAAGTTGCCCAAAGTGGATTGGGTCACTCCGAAGCACTTTGGTGTGCTTCAGGCAATCCAGAGGCCCAGTTGTCACGCCGCTTCCACTGCGGCCGGCCAGCCCCAGCTCCTTACCTGGTCCCCTGGGCATGCCCCGGCAGCTGTTTTGTTCCAGGGAATGGGGGGAGCCATATCCAGAAATACAGAGGAGTCACCATTTTAAAAATGGCTCCCCTCATTCCCTGGAACAAGATGGCTGCTGGCGTGCATCCAGAGGGTAGGGATGTACGAAAGTCACTTACCTTTAACGAAATTTGATTCGCAGTGGGGGGGAAGCGCTCCGTCCTTCCCCCTGAAATTCTGGCCGGGGGGGGGAGGCGCTCCATCCCCCCCAAAAAAATTCTGGCCGGGGGGGAGGCGCTCCGCCCCTCCACCCCCGAATCCTGGCCGGCCAGGCCGCAAATGGCAACCCTGCAGTCAGCCGTGATAAGCTACGTAAATGTTTACGTAGCCTGTCACAGCTGAGTAAAAAAAAACCTGCGTGTATGCAATTGGCGGCGCCCATGGGCGCTGCCATTTGTGTTCCTTATTTTGGCACGTCTAGTCTACGTAAACATTTACATAGACTACGGCAAAAATAAGGGGAACGCAAATAGCGTAGACGCTACGCTATTTGCGTTCCCCTTATTTTCGCCGTAGTCCACGTAAATGTTTATGTAGACTAGACGTGCCAAAAGAAGGAACGCAAATGGCGGTGCCCATGGGCACCGCCATTTGCATACGCGCGTTTTGTTTTTGTTTTTTACTCAGCCGTGATAGGCTACGTAAACATTTACGTAGCCTATCACAGTATTTTTTAAAAATCTAGCCGTGATAGGCTACGTAAATCTTTACATAGCCTATCACGATTTTGTGGGTTTTTTTACTGGGAATGGTGGTGGTGGCGGTAGCTGGTCGGAAGACCGGCCACCGCTGCCACCACTGCCGAACTGCCGCCACAGCCGCCAGGAGGATTCGCCCAAGGTAAGTCCCATCCCAGGGGGGCGGGGGGGGGCAGACCGTTTCGCCACCAATTTCGGGGGGAATCTCCCTGAGATTCGTGGCGAAATTCTCTGACATCCCTACCAGAGGGCCTAGGGGCTGGTGGCGGCAGTGGCTCCTCCCACAGCAGTTGCGGCAGCCCGCTGTCATTACAAGCTGCCACTACTGGCCTCACTTCAGCCTTCACAGGCTTGAGCCGAGGCAGGAGTCAGTCTCCAACTGGGTGCCCTCCCCTCCTTGCAAGGAAGAGAGAGAGCGCAGCTGGTGGGCAACTCCTGCCCTTGTGCCTGTTGGTGGGCTGCAATGTGCAGTGGTTTCCCCCGGCAGTGCCTTCCCCAGTGGCTCCCACGGCAGCACCAGCAGCAGCTCTCCTGGTGGCACCAGCAGCAGTGGCAGCTCCCCTGACAACGGCACCCCCACTCCCCATGGTACAAGGGCCCAGGTAAGGAGCTGGGGGCTGGGTAACATACAGGGGGGGGCGAAGCGGGATTTGGATGTCTGAATCCCGCTTTGGCTTCATAGGCTGAGGTGGGCCAGTGGCCCCTGAATCAGCCCAAGCCGAATCAGGCCCACCTCGGAAGCCCCGAAGCAGCTTCCGAGATGGATCGGGGGGGGGGACCATGCACAGCCCTACTGGTAACCTTTTGTTCATTTCACAACAGTGTGGAGTACCTTCCAGAAATAGTCCGGAAAAATCCAGGCTATGAGACTGCTAGCTGGGACTGGGCCGTATGAACCTTTTCCACCAGTGCTTTGTTACTGTCACTGGCTTCTAGTCCAGGTCCAGTCCCAGTTCAAAGTGCTGGACTTGACCTTTAAAGCCCTTCATGGTTTGAGACTCGGGCACCTAAAGGATCTCTTCTTTTCATATGTACCTACCCAGACACTGAGATCTTCTTTGGAGGCCTTTCTCTGAGTGACCCTACCAGGAAACATGGGTACATACTCACTTTTTCTTCAGCATCAAGTTTGATCAGGCATTTACACTGTGTGAGTAAGATACTCAAAGGTGGTTTAAAGATGGAGCTACACACAACAGGAAACACAAGGCTGCCACCCCAAAACAGTAGCCCCACATTGAGGTCTCTGCCTCTGTAACTTGTAGTCCAACTCTCCCCGTGTCCTGTTGCCACTGTTGTTTCCTTGGTCCTGCTTCATATTACTGTTTGCTGCTGACAGGAGTCAAGAAATACATAGCATAATGCAGGGGTAGACAACCTAATGCCCTCCAGATGCTTTGGACTACAACTCCCATAAGTCACAGCTAGCTTGGTCCATGGTCAGAGATTATGGAAGTTGTAATCCAAAATGTCTAGAAGGTACCAAGTTGCCTGCCTACCCCTGGCATAATGAGATCAGACATGTATAATTCTGCCCTTCGCCATATGTATGGCAAAAAAGATGCTTCTGGAATTCAGCCTTCCATTTTCAAAATCATATGCTTAACTTTTTTGTACTCACAAGGAGCGGGGAAGAGTAATGCAGTGGAGGCTGGTGGCTCCGATTTCACTGGGGTGGTGAATCCG
Source organism: Heloderma suspectum (assembly GCF_057233095.1). Lineage (NCBI taxonomy): Eukaryota > Metazoa > Chordata > Lepidosauria > Squamata > Helodermatidae > Heloderma > Heloderma suspectum. The sequence continues at coordinate 181,169,823 of NC_139461.1, forward strand.
CTCTGAGTTTCAGTCAGAACCAGGCAGAACTCTAAAGGAGCTATCCAAGGTACAAAACCCATTTTGTGGATTGGGCTCAAGCACCTCGGATAGCTCCTTTAGAATTCTGACTGGTTCTGACTGAAACCCAGAGCAGATTCACTGCCCCAGTGAAATTGGAGTCATCAGCCTCCCCTGCAGGAATGTCAGTGCTGTTGTTGTTGTTGTCTTATTTACTTCTTTAATTCTGAACTATTGTAAATCATGGAAACACCACGTTCACAGGTCTCCACTGGAAGGGCAACAAGATAAGCAAACAAGACAGAATGAAGTGATGGATGTTCCACACGAGAATGCCTTGTACTGCATTCTCTGAACATTTGTTCTCATGAGGACTAGGTAGGTGGCAAAGCTCTTTATATTGCTTTTAGTAATAAGGTGACATAATTGCTCTATTCACCAAAGTGCTATTTTGAACTTCAGATTCCATGTTAGTTTTAGGATGGTCCAAACACGCTGTATCAGAACAGAACAGAGTTATACAGTGTTGTTTCAAGTGTCTAATAATAGATCAGGTCGACCACATTTCCTATTAAAAAAAAAAGAGGAGAGAGAGAGATGTGCTGTGGGAAGGGAAGGGAAGGGAAGGGAAGGGAAGGGAAGGGAAGGGAAGGGAAGGGAAAAGGTAAAGTATCTATCATCCAAGTATTCAACTTGACCACAAAAGATTACTTTCCCCACTGTTTGCCAATATTTCAATAGAGAAAGAAAATATCTGTGTTGCAATGAGCATCTGCCCAAGGTCAGAACCGAGGGCATGTCCATGCTACAGATTTAACTTTTGTTGCTAAATGAAAATTAGGGATCTCCTTTAAAAAAAAAATCACACCAAATGGCCCAAGTTAGAAGGAGCAACAGCTGTCTCTGCATCTACCTTTTGAAGAGGTGGGAAAATGCACTGCTCTCCACTCATTCAAGCTAAACTTGCTGAAACCCCTTCCTCTGCACAACTATTAACGGGGACAGGAGCCATTAACTGTTTTGCATCTGGCTACCCGACTTCTTACTATGACTGTTTCAAAGTAGGAGCAGGCAGGCAATTCTGTTTCCTTATTTGGATTCTGTATGCCTATCGACCCACTGTGGATTTTTTCTCATATGGCTCATTTAAAGGCTGGCATTAAGCCATCTTCAGACGTGACCATGTTTTCTTCAAGATGGATTTCTAACAATAATGGTTTTTGAGGGGCAGGTTGGACTTAATCCCTATTATTTTGGATAGGAGGGAAGCAAATAGGTATTGATACAACTGAGATGACATCTCTCTAGTTACTATTATTATATTTTTGATCACACTTCTATCTTTCTGCGTTCCTGAAATGTGAATGCTACAAGGCATATGACACTTCATGCATGATTTCTGATTGTTACATATATCAGGTTGGATCCAAGATCTGCCTTCCAGGAGAGGGAAATACCTTCTGTGAAAGGATCCCGTTTTGGAGGATCCTCTCCTCCTCCTTACACCACAGCTCACCCCATTCAGCAGGTTCTCCTGACTCTCTGTAGCATTTTCAGGGGGCTGCAGGGACCGCCATGGGAAGGAGGGATGGCGAAGTCCACTTCTGCCAGTGCAATTGGTCCAGCAAAAATATGGATCCAATTCTCTGAGTTCTTCATGTAATACCATATCATAGCATCCCCCAACCCACTGCCCTCCAGATGGTTTGAACAACTCCCATCATCCTTGAACATCAGCCCTAGTGACTGAGGCTGAAAGGTCCAAAAGATATGGAGGAACCAGGTTGGGTAAGAAGGCCATATCATGTACAGTATATCTTCCATTTAAAGTCAAACATTCATTTATTTGTTTAGCATTTTGCGTTCAGTTTGACATTTTTCATAAATATTATTAATATATTGCACCCTTGAAGAAGATTGTTCTTGAAACGTGTTGGGCAATTTACACCTAAAACAAGGGAGGAAGCCTCCCTCTACTGGTAAACTGTCTGAAGGGCCTCAGGAAGGCCTGTTTTGATGGTGGGAATGGAGGTATGCTGGTGGGATTGACGCTTACAACCCCAGACGTCTCCTGGCCTGCCCACACAAAGTTCAGCTGATGTCAGTGTTTCACCAATGATGGTCCAACACCACAGTGGCGAGAAGCAGGGTATGGTGGGAGCCTGCCATGCTTGGGCACAGAGATGCCACCTACTAAGTCCCTTCATTTCCCTGACACATCCCAGGAACCTGTGCAAGTCTACACTGGGGCCAGCATAGATAATTCTCCCACATTGCAGTCAATGGGAGTAGAACAGAAATGGCTGACCCCCACATCCCATCCTGCCCACAGTGAAGCAGCAGGGCACAGGATGTGACTGTTTTCCATTCCTCTCACCCTGCTGTCAATGCAAGGTAGGATTGCTCTTCCCCTTACTGATTTTGAACACCACCTTCAGGATCCACCACTACCTTTCTGTTTGGTTCCCCTAGGACTAGTTTTGGCCAGGTTGCACTCCTGGCAGCTTCTCCGGTGTTGGGCTGCTGCCTGATTTGCAGAAAAGGAGAAGAATATGGTAGAACACAGGTTGAATTCAGCTTCCTGACAATGTCAACACTGAAGTTACTAGCCCTCATGGATGTGACCGTATGCACAAAAAAATCCAATTTAGATCACTGCAATTCACTCTACATGGGGCTGCCCTTGAAGATGGTTCAGAAGATGGTTCAGAAGATGCAGCTTGTGAAAAATGTGGTGGCCAGACTGATAACAGGTGCAAGGAAGTCCAAACATATACAACTGATTCTGGCTCACTTGCACTGGCTGCCTGTACATTTCCGAACCCAATTCAAAGTGCTGGTTTTGACCTATAAAGCCTTACATAGCTCAGACTGCAAAAACAGATGGAATGTCTCTCCTGGCATGAGCCTACCTGTACACTATGCTCATCATTTAAGGTCCTCCTCCAGGTGTCCCCTCCAAGGGAGGCTCAGAAGGCAGCAACAAGGAAAGGTCCCTTCTCGGTGGTGGCCCCACATTTTTGGAATGAACTCCCCAGTGAGGTCTGCCTGGCACCAACATCGTTATCTTTTCAGTGCCAGGTTGAGACCTTCCTCTACTCCCAGGCATTTGGCAACACAGGTTTTTAATCAGGTCATGGTATATTGTTTGGATAGGTGTGTGTGTGTATGTGTGTCTGCTCTGTTTATATGTTTGTAGTCAAACTGTTTTTATATAATACTGTATTTTTAAGGATTTTAATTTCTGTAAACTGGCCAGAGGGCTTTGGATATTGGGTGGTATAGAAATGTAAGAAATGAAATGAAATGAGATGAAAAGGGTACATGAATAAGGGCCAGACTAGACAAACACATACCCAATATCACGGTCTCCCTTTCTCCCCTAAAAGCACTGGCAGGAGGGCCTAATTTGGATTGCTGCTGTGGTATGGAGGGAGAGTTAATTCTTTCACCCAAGCTGATTTCCTGATACAATTCTCCTTCCCACCCACCCCCACCCCACCCCCGTGGCTGCTGCCACCACCGAGCTATTATTATCCATGGAGGGGGGAACATAACTGGCACAAAGAATGTCTACATTTTTGCAACTTGGCAGCTCTGACGGAGCAATTTGCAACAGTGAATTGGGGCCAAAGGAAACAGTTACGCTCCCCCAGCGCGCACACACACACACACACACACACACACACTTTGGCCCTGATCCAAATAGGGCATCCTTGTGTTTTATTAGCTGCCACTACCACCACCAAAAAAGGTGCTAGAGGTGGGTTTATGCATTTCTAATGTCACATCTAGTTCGGATCTAAAATTTCCAGGGGTTGGAGGCAGCCCTTCAGTGTTTCTTGCCCCTCCCCATGGTCAGCAAAGCGGAATAATTATGCAACAATGGTACAATAAATTGCAGGATAAATGATGCAAAGTAAGAAATTTGCCCAACTTGCATAGTTTGTACAAGGTGCAGGACTCGACTTTTCTCGTAGCACAATTTGGATCATCTGAGCACAGAATTTTATTTTATTCTTCACGGCTGGAATACAGACCCAGGCAAAGCTGCACCAAGGCACTGGGGACTTAATCTGTAGCATGCTTTGGAGTGGTGCTGTCTCATGCTCAGGACTTGACCATGACACACATGACCAGAAGTTCGGCCAACATTGGTCTTAGACAATCCCTGCACTAGATAAACATTTTCCTTTCGTTTACCCTTCTCTTAAGGGGAAAGAGGGAGAGAGAACACTTAAGAGTTTAACAAACTAAAACGAATACCATACATTTTACCAGCTTTGCAAACTCCCTTCCAGTTCGTAAATTTAACCACACACATGAAAAGATAGATACACATTTAGTGCTTTGTTGGAAGAGGACCTACATTAGTCCAAACTGTCATAAAAATAGTAATGTACGTGTCTAGCCTTGCAGTTTTCCATCGCTCAGATCCCAGTAGCCAAGGATCTGTCTGAAAAATGGTGGTGCAAACATTGGCTCTCCATCCAAATCTATCAAAGAGCCATATTTCAAGGCATTGGCCTCCGTGTTATATAGCAACACAGACTCTTTGCACTTACCATTGTTCTAGCGATCCTAATGGCATCCATTTAGCCATCTAAGAATCATTCACTGGGCCAGTTTTGACATAGATCTCTACACAGCTCACAACATATAGCGCGAGCATGTGCATGCTAGCCAGTGTTTGCACTGTCTCACTATAGATATCAGGAACAGCATAGAGTTAGATGGGGCCATTGAGGCTATCAAGTCTGACCCCCTGCTCTGTGCAAGAATTCACTTTAAAGCATCCCTGACATGACTGTTCAAACTCTGCTTGAATACCTCCAGCAACTAGTGTGTACAATTCAGGAAACCAACGAGGAGGAAATAAAAACAGACTGGCCTGCTATTTTACTTCTAACTCAGCCTTCCCCAATCTGGTGCCCTTCAGAGGTCTTGGACTTCAGCTGATGGCTATGGATCAGGAATGCTGGGAGTTGTAGTCCAAAACATCTGGAGGGCCCCATGTTGGGGAAGGCTACTCTAACTGCAGCTTGGAGGGTGGAAATCAACAGGTAGAGCTTTTCACTTCATGGAGATAAACACAGAGTGAATACCAGCTAACAGAGCAATCCAAGAGGGGTTAGGGTGAGTAGGGTGGCCACTAACAAATTGCTAAAAAGGGGGAAATGCATCACCAAAAAAGAGGTCAAAAGAGGACATAGTTTGCATAAAATTTGCCTATGCTAATTAATATGTATAGCTACAAAATGAGAAATAAATTATTATAATTTAAATAGAAATACAGTACATCTCACCATGCTGTGGAAGACTGTGACCAGGTGACTTGTGTGCCTGCTTTGCTCAGAGCATTTCTACATGACGCTTTTATTGGACGCTCATGATTGGTCACTCATGGAGGTTTGTGGGTCCTTTACATGATGTTGTCAACCTCCAGAACATCTCCCATGCTTCTTGAGCTTTATCCTGCTTTTAAAATGATCAGAGATAAGCCGATAACAAACGTTAATGCGAGATATCGGCAGTGTCTAATGACAGTGTTGCCTTATAATACAGCCACTAGATGGTGCTGTGTAATAAAACATATAGAACATTGCCAAGAAAGGAAATGCTCAGTTCAGATCATGTGTCCCTCGTGTAAAGGAGCCCATTGTCATCCTGCAAAGAAATCAGAAGCAGAAAACCCCCGTAAGGATTTCAGTCTCATGTGATGAACCTCTCAGTCTGCTGTGCTGTCCAGGTGCTGCTGATGGGCAACTTCAAGGCCCAGCTCTCCCTTCTGATGGTTCTTTATAAGCTGAACTTGGACTGGACAGCCCTTCAAATAGTGGACATCTTCAAACACAGGACAGTCTTCTGGCACCCCTTCAAACAGAGGACTGTCTTGTGGAAGAGAGGACACATGGCCCCCCAGCATGGAGAAGAGCACCTCTGCTGGCAGAGAGGGGCTGTGCCCTGGACACCCCAATTAAACCCAAGGGCAATACTGTGGGAATAAATATACCACCAGTGATAGCTGGTCATAGGCCCTGAAATGGGGCATTCTGGGCTGGGGGGGGAGCTTTGGGGGTCTCAATCCAAAGCCCCTCTATTCCCCTGTGGGGCACAAGATTTTCCCTCCCACTGATTTCAATGAGAAGGAAAATTAACAAAAAGAAATACTGCCAGGAGAAAAAATGGCGCACACACCCAAACTCCCACTCCGGCTGTTTGGGTTCCAGGCAGGCAGGGCTCTGAATGCCACAGTGGCTCCATGACAGATGTCCCCATCAACTTGAGTTAGAATTGCTCTGCAACTAACCAAGTCGTTTGACCGCTTCATAAATGTGTGATAAAGTGCAGCAATATAGACTACCGTAGCTGGCTTTGCAGCGTTCTGTGTCGGCTGATGCTCCATCCCTAGTTTACTAGCTTGTTCTGGTGGGACAGCGGGAAGAAGACCTATCCCTCCATGCTTTTCCGCACTTCTCATCACTGCTTCCTGTCTTTTTGTTTAAGGAAGTACGTTTAACAGACCATGGGCATGCGATGACCGTTTAACCTTTGCATGACCCACACTTGCTGGATTACACAACAACTCCCAAGCATATTCAAAATGTGGGCGCATGTTCAAAATGTTGGCTGCACATACCCTGCACATACCGCAACCTCACCGTGGGTTCATAACCCACAGTAGGCTGTCATGTCATGTGAACAGCCCCACAGGCTGCCTTAGTCTGGGTTGGGTTTTTTGTTTTTTTAGGAAACTTTGAGAGATCTGGTCACAGATGATTTGCATCTCATCTAGTTTGCCCCAAAATGTAAAAAGATCCTTGAGCAACAGGGCATGGGAAATAGGAAACAAGTGTGAATGAATACAAATAGGAGCATTAAAAGTAAACAAGTTTCATGGAACTGAAAAAGGAAGAACAGAAAGAAAGACAAAACCAACAGCAAGAGAAGAGGCCACAAGAAAAGGATACTATTTGAATGTAAGAAAAACTGTTAACAGAAAACCACAAAAGGGAACTGCCAAAGCATGTGAGCCAAAACTGGTGAATTCTGTTTCATAGTTTGTAATGCCCTAAGAACTGCAGCAGCAATAATAAAGAGGCAATTTTGATATAGGCATAAACAATGATCATATAAAATTGGGGCAAAGCTGCCTCTGGTTCCACAGAAGGTTCCATGTACAGAACCTTCTTCTTTGTTTGCTACAACACAACCCACCAGTCTAGTGACTGGTCCCAGCATCTGACATCTGGGTGGCAGTTCTGCCCCTGAGTGCCTACGCTTGTTTCCACCCTAGCTTCCCAGCAGCCATTGGGCTTTGGTTAGCCATGACTGCCCTCCTGCCCAATACAAAGGCATCTCACCACCTCTGGTTTCAAATGAGGAAGGTGGTACAGGTTTCAGTGGAAGAGTTCACCAGGAATTGCAGGGCGGGGGGCTCCTATACCCCAAATCCTTTTAATTCTGCAATCAAGAATGGGTGCCTACAGAAGTTAGCTGTAAGGAAGGCAGAGTCAAAAATAAGCACATGATTTGTGAGAATACCTAGGGATCCACCTATGTGAAAGCATGCCTTATGTTCAGTTAGACCTCCATTTTAGGTGAGTGTTCATCCTTTGCTCCCAGGATTGGAACTGGTTAGCTTGTTTCCCGGCACACATTGTTGGCACCTGCAAGTAAAATCTGTTTTCACTCTACAGGACATGGCTGTTTTGCACTCAGAGTACAGCACACCCATAAAAAAATTGAACAGGGTACAATTTATGTGATTCAATCTTTGTACTAAACAGCATAACACTGGGACAAACCATCTCACTTAAAAAAAAAAAAGGCTATAAATTGTTCAAAAAACCTTCTGGTCACTGATGAGGTTAACTCAATTCACAGAACTTAAACTACAGCAATTCTGGAGGATGAATGTCTTTACATTGACACAAAGGCATGCTTACAAAAATGCAGGCATCTGGGGCTGAGTACCTCTGAGCATATGTAGAGTTCTCTCCCCACCCCGCAGGGAAAACACTCCTTTCAAAATAAGAAGGGAAGCTAACACACGTGTGTGCAGTTTTACCAATTCCACACTGCAAAATGATGCCAGCTGCTTCCATAAGTCTCTCATTAAAGGGTGAAGCACTATGTGGCAGCACAACAGGATGTGTTTACCTTCACAACATCCAGAGATCAGTTCAAATGAAGCCATCACCCTCATGGGATGCCTTAGTGTGGAGGGATGTGCTGTGATTAGGGCAGCCACTTAGGAATCACCCCAAAAGAGGAAATGCATCACCAAATAAGAGGACAAACGAGGTTTGCAGAAAGTTTGCATGTGCCAATTTAAATGTATAGCTGCAAATTTAGAATTTGCATTTATGATGATGATGATGTAGTAAATGGAAATACAGTCCATCTCACTATGATGTGGAAGACTGTGACCAAGTAAGCTGTGCCGGCCTGTTCATTCTGCTGTCCAGGTGCTGCTGACGGGCAGCTTCAAGGCCCAGCTCTCCTTTCTGATGGTTCTTTATCTTCAAACTGGACTTGGCCTGGACAGCCCTTCAAACAGAGGAAGCCTTCAAAATAGAGGACAGTCCTCTGGCAGCCCTTCAAATAGTGGGCTCTCCTCTATAAAAGAGGACACCTGGCCACCCTGTGTTTCTTAGGATTTTCATCCTCCAATTCTGAGAAGTGGCCAAAGGATGATATTCTGATTGGGCCTGTAAAATACCAGCTAAATGACAACCCTAATCCCGCACCATATGCATGCCTGTAATGTTGCTTCCCTTTATACTGTTCTGTTTACAAACAGTGAACAGAATGCAAGGATGGAAGTGTCATCATAGCCAGGCCATGGCTGTGGTTGAGTCCAAATCTAAACACTGCAGCTCAGGACTTCTGAGGTCAGTGACTTGAGCTGGACCTGCTGGAGCACAGCAAGCAGAAGGTCCTGCTCTGTTGACCACTCAGAAGCAGAAAGCCAGTTTCTCTGGATTTCTACCAGACCTGGCCAATCCAGAGGCTTCATGGTGCCCACCAGTCAGAAGGACACCCCTACTATTCCCTTCTACGGCAAAAGAGAATTCTGATTCTTGACAGTCCGCAGTCTCTCACTAGGCTAGGTGCCTGTCTCACACTCTCAAGGCCCAGAGCCTCTGACAAAAAAGATATTTGTTGGGACCCAAAATCACTCTGATCCAAGTAGATGCCACATTCACCCTTCTGCCAACACTTAGGGCTAGTGCATATCAAAGCAAGAGTTGCTTGCTTGATAACATCCCCCATTATGACATGGCTGCCTGCACACTCTGGTGGTGTGCGGATAATCATAGGGGGAAAAGAAGCCATTGTGGCTTCCCCCCTGCCCCCCGCATGTGCCACCCCCACACCCATTGTTTACATAATATCCGCACTGCAGTCATGGTTTGTAGGGTGGATATGAAGCCACTCCCACCACATCGTGTACCGGGTCCGCACAGCACGCCAACCCACGCTGCACCACAGGTGATTATGTAAACAATGGGCGCATGCAGGGGCAGAAGGAGAAGCCATGATGGTTTCTTCCCCTACCCCTGCAATCATCCAAACCTGGACTCCAAGATATTTGTGTGGTTTGCTAAATGGATTGTAGCCACACTCCCACCAACACCTTTTGGGATGGAGGGATTGTAGGGTGGCCACTTACACATCGCCAACAGAGAGGAAATGCATCACCAAAAAGGATTTCACTAAAAAGGATTTCTCAGATTTTGTATGTATAACAATTACTTATAAATTGATTTTTTATTTGTCTATGTTTATTTGATTATTTGGATATGGCATAGTCTCTCAGGTATCTCTAAGCTTGTGTATTTTTTTCAGGTTCCACTTAGGAATTCAAACATCATGTTAATCTTGTTTTAGTAAGGGCTGTAATGATTGTTTATATTTTCCCGCAGTGAAGAAGACCAGATTGGTCAAAATGTGTTTGAGATATTAGTATTGTGTACTTGCACAGCCGTGGATTTGGAAATTAGTAATGTGACTATGTAGCCTATGTATGTGATGGGCATTTTTTGACTGCTAATCATTTTAATGTTGTGTGAGATATTAGCATTTATATTAAAATGTTATTTAAACAATCTATTTTTGTGGTTGTAGGTGATTAAGGAGAGAACCGGTGTATTGGTGTTTGTTTTTGGTTATTCACCAAAAAGGAGGAGAAAACCAGACGCAGATGTGTGTGTGTGTGTGTGTGTGCGCGCCCTCATGGGGCATAAATACAAAAAGGCATATCCGCCCCCTAAATTTGAGATGGCTGCAAACCACAGTTCCTTTCCATTAATATATAAGGGGGGGGGTGGAATTCACTGAACGTTATTCACAATAGAGTCAAATCTCCTGCAGAATTAATGTCCCAAAGACATTGGAATTGCCTGATAAGTTTGTTTTTCAGTGTGAACGTGTTCAGTGACATGGTTTTAATTGATGAGCAAATTCCAAATGCTTGATGAAGAAAAAAAAAGAAAAGAAAAGAAAAGATGATGTTCTACTACACCACACTATCAGATTGTACCACTGAGGTAATATTAACTATTATAGTTTTCTTGTTTTCAGTTGGGGACAGAGAAACATTCCTCCTGCCCTTGGCTACCATGTCTCATCTCAGGTCATAGTTCTACAAGTTTGTTTAATTCATAGTTCTGAAGCTGTAAATACACACTATTTCAGTTCAGGATTGCAAACAGAAGTAGGTCAGACACAGTATTGGGATTTATTGCCAACTAAAGAGTTCTGGTTGCTTTGCACAAATATTTGCACACAAGTTATGTGTGTGTGGAAAAACATTGTCTGAGCTCTGAAAAAAATATATATAGTAAAGGGGGGGGGACATTTTTGATCAACCCTGCCAATCTTAACATTTTAAGGTATCTTAAAATTAGAAAGAGGTTTAAAAAAGTGGAGAGAAAACCACACAGACCTCTTAATGCACATACACATACACTTTTTTTCTGGCATCCTCCCTTTCTGACAAACACTTAATGGGACTTAGCATCCTAAAACATCACAAAATATACTGGCACCAACACTGTCATTCTTTGGGTGCCACATTAAGACTGTCCTCTACTCGCAGGCATTTAATAGCGTATGATAAGGTTTTAACTGGTCCTGGAAGGGTTTTTTAATTGTTGATTGTTTTAAAATGTTTTTGTATGTAAATTGTTTTTATATTATGTTTTATATAGGGACGGATGGATTCACCTCCATCTGGGGTGGAGGGGAGCTTAATCAGCCCCCCACCCACCCACTCGCGTGGTCCAACCCACTCAGTGAGCCTCCCTGCTCAACCTGCCCCCACCACTGAGCCTCCCCATGCGCCAAGGACTCCGGCAGTCAAGCCCTTGTGCTTAATGTGCACGACAGCTTGACTGCAGGAGTGCTTGGCATCCGTGTGCACACCAGGCATCCTAGCCATCTCCTCCTCATGAGAACTTGGGGCTCTGAGGCCTCATCCTGCCCCCGTGGGGTGTTAAGGGCATCTTTGACAGCCGACAGTGGCAGGACGAGTCCCCGGTGCCACACACGCCCCAAGTGCTCCAGCCATCTCCTCCTCGCAAGGAGGAGGTAGTGAGAGTGACTGGGGCACGTGTGGTGATGACAAATCTGGGCTGCTCCTGGCCACTCGCCAAGCTCCAGGGTGCTCGGCGGTGGGGTCCGTAAGTGCCCCACAGCTCGGCAGGTGGGAGCTGGGAGGCTGGGCCTGGAGGAGTCCGCCACCCACCCAGCCCAGCCTAATCGCTCACAATGTCCCAAGGTTTCTCTTGTGTTTTTAAGGATTTAATCTTTCATAAACCACCCAGAGAGCTTTGGCTATTGGTCAGTAAAGAAGTGTAATAAATAAATACAACAGTTCAGTTGAGAGCAGAACAGGCACAACCACATTTTATGATTAAAACACAGTGAGCCAGTTCACCCAATCGCCAGGCAGTTAACAAGCTACTATGGCTTGTTAACCACAATGCACTTGTCAGTAACATGCTGGCCCGACTTAATTAACCTTGCCAGTGCGGTTGATCGTGTTGTCCAAACCCAACAAGGGTCGGTTGCTGCCGACAAATCTTGATAAAATAGTTAAGAGCAGAGACATGAGCATGTTGGGAATCCATGTCCATCATGTAAATATGGCCCTACTTAGGCAACGTCATACCTTCTAATGTTTAACATATGAGAAAAAGACATGCTTTTAACACTCCAGTGCTCGTACCAAGGAGCATAGACTAAGGGGACCCCCTGACAACATCACACATTGCTGAAGGCTCTACTGTGCCTGTCATATGCTTGGATGTTTGTTCAAGATTGGGAAAGGAGTACGGCAGGGCTGTATACTCTCACCCTACCTATTCAACCTGTACGCAGAACACATCATGCGACGAGCTGGGCTCGATGAAGCCAAGGCTGGAGTTAAAATCACTGGAAGAAACATTAACAGATATGCAGATGATACCACTTTGATGGCTGAAAGCGAGGAGGAGCTGAGGAACCTTATGACAAAGGTGAAAGAAGAAAGTGCAAAAGCTGGGTTGCAGTTAAACCTCAAAAAAAAAAAAAAAAACAAGATTATGGCAACCAGTTTGATTGATAACTGACAAATAGAGGGAGAAAACGTGGAGGCAGTGACAGACTTTGTCTTTCTAGGCGCAAAGATTACTGCAGACGCTGACTGCAGCCAGGAAATCAGAAGACGTTTACTTCTTGGGGGGACAGCAACGACAAATCTTGATAAAATAGTTAAGAGCAGAGACATCACACTGACAACAAAGGTCCGCATAGTTCAAGCAATGGTATTCCCCGTAGTAACCTATGGCTGCGAGAGCTGGACCATAAGGAAGGCTGAGCGAAGGAAGATAGATGCTTTTGAACTGTGGTGCTGGAGGAAAATTCTGAGAGTGCCTTGGACTGCAAGAAGATCAAACCAGTCCATACTCCAGGAAATAAAGCCAGACTGCTCACTTGAGGGAATGATATTAAAGGCAAAACTGAAGTACTCTGGCCACATCATGAGAAGACAGGAGACCCTGGAGAAGATGCTGATGCTAGGGAAAGTGGAAGGCAAAAGGAAGAGGGGCCGACCAAGGGCAAGATGGATGGATGATATTCTGGAGGTGATGGACTTGCCCTTGGGGGAGCTGGGGGTAACGGTGGCCGACAGGAAGCTCTGGTGTGGGCTGGTCCATGAAGTCATGAAGAGTCGGAAGTGACTGAACAAATAAACAACAACAACAAGAACCCTAAAACAGTCCATGAGTTCCACGGCAGCAATCCAGCCTCGCCAGGTTCAGATGACATGGTAAACCACACCAACGAGGGTAATTATGCAAATTGGGCCAGCATGTGACTGGCACACACAGTGTGGTTAACAAGCCACCAAGGTTTATTAACCACACTGGTGATTGTGTGAACTGGGTCATTCACACAATACGCTAGCCCACACTCAGTGGTTGAGTGTGGGTTGTTGTTGAACCATGGATTATTTATTTATTTTTGAACTGTGAGTTAGTTTTTTGTCTGAACCCAGGACATTTTTTGCAGGGTGGCTTGTTAACCATGCAGTGTGGCTTGTTAGCCACTCTGAACAACCCAACAACAAACCATGGGTTCTCAAGATGGCTTGTTCAAGAAAAATTAGCCACTCTCCATGGTTAACATGACACCCTGTGGAAAATGTCCTGGATTCAGACAACCCACACTCAACCACAGAGTGTGGGTTAGTGTGTTGTGTGAACAGCCCCATAGTGTCATACTTTCCTTATAAGGCAAATGTTTGTTTCCTGTCTCCTAGCTGAGCAGAGCAGAGGAAGCTGCTCCGGCTGGTCTAGGGGCTATACAAGGAAGCAGACTCCCAGAGAGTGAGCAATCAGAGTGAGCAAACAGGGAGAGCAAACGGGAGTTTGCCAGGGGAGCTCGGCAGGAGAGGTCAAGGGGGAGGCTCCTAACATTTTTTTTTTCATTTTTAAAAAATTCTTTTTCTTGTAACACACACTTCCATACCAGTGGGACCCTGTTGTTAACCTCCAGTGAATAGAGGACAAAGCACAAGCTATTCCAGTACAATCAGAAAGCTAGAAACATAAAGGGAATAGAGACTATGGAAGGAAAGGTCCCTCCAGTGGTGGTGACCTGCAAGGTCTATGCAGTGTTTGTTTTCTTGCCTGAGATCAACATGGCCTACATGTGCAACAAGTGCAAGTTGATCACGCTGCTGGAAGAAAAAGTAAGAGGACTGGAGCGGCGAGTGTTGACCCTCCAGGGAATAAGAGAACATGAAGAGTTCTTGGACAAAATGGTAGAACTACAGCAGCAAAGTGAAGAACAGAAACTAGAAGAGCAACAGCAAGCTGAGGCAGAAGAGAAAAATGCTGAGGTGAGGAAAAATGAAGTACAGGATGTTCCTTGGAAAAGGGTGACAGTTAGGAGCAGAAAAACTAGAAGCCACTCTACACCAGTAGAAGCACTGGAACTATGGAACTATTTCCAGGTGCTTAAAGATGAGACTGGGGGACAGCCTGCAGAGGAAGAATTACAGGGGAACCTGTATGAGAGCGAGCAAGAGGCTGAAGGTCAGTCAAGCAGAGGCGATGAAATGAAACCAAGGCCTACAACAACAAGAAGAGGAGTAGCAGTGGGAGACTCCTTGCTGCGTGGGATTGAGACCCAAGTATGTCGCAAAGACCTATGGACTCGCCAGGTATGCTGTCTCCCGGGAGGACGGATTAGAGACGTGACTGAAGGGTTGCCTACACTCATAAAGCCCACTGAAAGGTATCCCTTTCTTCCCATCCATGTGGGAACAAATGATACTGCCAAGTGGATCTACAAAGAAATCACATCAGACTTTGAAGCTTTGGGAAGGAAACTCAAGAACTTTGGGTCCCAGATAGTTTTCTTAGGGGTGTATGGATTCCCCATCATCTGTTCCGGTAGGAATCCGTGGGGGGGGGCGATCTGTTCCTCCCCCCCAGAATCCTCCAGAGTGGTTCCACTCTGCTTGGATTCCGGGGGGCGGGGACTGGCTTGGGGGGTGCTTACCTTCCCTCCTGCCAACCAGAGCCGTTCACCTCCTCCCTGTCCCTGCCGATTGGCATGTCTTTAAAAAAAAAAAAATTAATGGTGATCAGGAGGATGGGTCGATAGACTTATACACAAATAGAGTCATGATTCTTGCGTTTAAGTCTACCTGTCCATAGGCTTATACGCAAGATTCACGGCTCTATTTTGCGTATAAGTCTATGGGCACATCCTGCTGATTGCATGTGATTGCAGTTGTCGATTACAGATATAGTTTTGAAAAGCAAATGGGGGGAGTTTTTAAAAAGGAAATTCTAAAGGCACAATTACAAACAATTCCAGCAAGAAAAAGGGTGGAAGACAACAGAAGAAGCCAATGTGGCTTCCCAAAAAGCCTAGAGATGACCTGAAAACAAAAAAGGACACACATAGGAAGTGGAAGGAAGGCCAAGCTACAAAGGAAGAGTACAGGCAGGTAGCACAGAATTGCAAGGATGGCATCAGGAAGGCTAAAGCTGAGAATGAGCTCAGGTTAGCGAAGGATGCTAAAAGCAACAAGAAGGCTTTCTTTAGAGATGTGCATAGTAAAAGACAGAGGAAAGAAATGGTGGTTCAACTATTAAATAAGGATGGCAAAATTATGATAATAGATGACAAGGAAAAGGCAGAAGTGCTCAGTCCCTACTTTGGCTCAGTCTTCTCCTGAAAGAGGGCCTATGCGCCCCCCCCCCGGCAAAGGCGAAGTACAGGCTGAAGGGGTAGGATTGCAGCTTGAGATCAATAGGCATATGGTCAAGGAACACCTAATTACTTTGAATGAGTTAAAATCTCCAGGGCCAGATGAACTGCATCCTAGAGCAATAAAGGAACTGGCAGAACACTCAGAGCCACGGTCTATTATCTTTGAGAAATCATGGAGGACAGGTAAAGTGCCAGATGACTGGAGGAGGGCTAACATTGTCCCTATCTTCAAAAAGGGCAAAAAGGAGGAACCTGGGAATTGCAGACCAGTCAGTCTGACATCCATCCCTGGGAAAATTCTGGAGCAGATTTAGGGATGACGGAGAATTTCTCCACGAATCTCCGGGAGGCCGAATGCCAACGCATTCGGCCCCCCGAAAATGGTGGTGAAATTCTCCCCCCGCCCCCCCCCACCCCGGGATGGGACTTACCTCCTTCGAATGTCCCTCTCGGTGGCGGGTTCCGGCTGCGTTTCGGCGGCATTTTGGCGGGGGCGAGGGCGGCAGCCAGTCTTCCGACCGGCTGCCGCCGCCGCCATTACAAAGTAAAGTAAAAAAAACAACACATGATAGGCTACATAATGATTTACGTAGCCTATCACGGCTAGATTTTCAAAGTTTACGTAGCCTATCATTTTTACGTAGCCTATATTGGGTGACTTTGAAAAAAAAAAGGGTGTACGCAAATGGCGGCGCCCATGGGCGCCGCCATTTGCATTATTTGGACAGGGGTAGTCTACGTAAAGATTTACGTAGACTACGGCGAAAATAAGGGCAACGCTATTTGCATTCCCCTTATTTTCACCATAGTCTACGTAAATCTTTACGTAGACTACCCCTGCCCAAACAAGGAACACAAATGGCGGCGCCCATGGGCGCCGCCATTTGCATACACGCTTTTTTTTTTTCAAAGTCACCCGTGATAGGCTACGTAAAAATGATAGGCTACGTAAACTTTGAAAATCTAGCCGTGATAGGCTACGTAAATCGTTACGTAGCCTGTCACGTGTTGTTTTTTTTTATTATTTACTTTTTTTATTTCGCGGCCGGGGAGATGGGGCACTCCCCCCCCGGCCTGAATTTCGGTGGCGAGGGATGGGGCACCTCCCCCCCGGCCTGAATTTCGGCTGGGAGGGATGGGACGCCTCCCCCCCGCCAAGAACTTCGGGGGGAGAACCGAAGCACCTCCCCCCCACCGCGAAGCAAGCTGCGGGACCAGGTAAGGGACTTTCGTCCATCCTTAAGCAGATTATAAAGCAATCCATCTGTAAGCACCTTGAAAACAATGCAGTGATTACTTGAAGCCAACATGGATTTGTCAAGAACAAATCCTGCCAGACAAATCTGATCTCATTTTTTGATCACGTAACCTCCCTTGTGGACCGTGGGAATGCTGTGGACATAATATACCTCGACTTCAGCAAAGCTTTCGACAAAGTGCCCCATGATATCCTGATGAGCAAACTAGCTCAAAGTGGCCTAGATGAAACAATGATCCGGTGGATCCACAGTTGGCTACAGAATCGGACTCAAAGAGTGTTTATCAATGGGATCTTCTCAAACTGGGGAGGGGTAAGTCCTGGGCCCAGTGCTCTTCAACTTTTTATTAATGACTTGGATGAGAAGTGCAGGGAATGTTTATCAAATTTGCAGATGACACAAAACTGGGTTGGATAGCTAATACCCTGGAAGACAGAAACAGAATTCAAAGTGATCTTGATAGGCTGGAGCACATTGGGCAGAAAATAGGAGAATGAAATTTAATAGGGATAAATGCCAAGTTCTGCACCTGGGAAAAAGAAACCAAATGCACAGTTACAAGATGGGGGATACACGGCTCTACAATACTACAAGCGAGAAGGATCTTGGAATTGTGGTAGATCACAAGCTGAATATGAGCCAACAAGGTGATGTGGCTGCAAAAAAGGCCAATGCTCTTTTGGGCTGCATTAATAGAAGCATAGCTTCCAAATCCCAGGGAGTACTAGTTCCCCTCTACTCAGCACTGGTTAGGCCTCACCTGGAGTACTGTGTCTAGTTCTGGTCACCACACTTTAAGAAGGATGCAGACAAGCTGGAGAGGGTTCAGAGGAGGGCAACAAAGATGATCAGGGGACTGGAAACAAAGCTGTATGAAGAGAGACTGAAAGAACTGGGCATGTGTAGCCTTGGGAAGAGAAGACTGAGGGGAGATATGATAGCACTCTTCAAGTACTTGAAAGGTTGTCACAGAGAAGACCAGGATCTCTTCTCGATCATCCCAGAGTGCAGGACACAGAATAATGGGCTCAAGTTACAAGTTACAGGGAGCCAGATTCTGGCTGAACATCAGGAAAAACTTCCTGACTGTTAGAGCAATACAACAGTGGAACCAATTACCTAGGGAGGTGGTGGGCTCTCCCACACTGGAGGCATTCAAGATGAAGGTGGATAGCCATCTGTCAGGGAAGCTTTAAGATTCCTGCACTGAGCAGGAGGTTGAACTCTATGGTCCTATCGGCCCCTTCCAACCCTATTATTCTATGATTCTATGAATGTGGGGTGAGGTAAGGGCACTCGTGTGTTTGAGAGAGAGAGAGAGAGAGAGAGAGAAACAAACAGTGAACAGGAAGGAGGTACTTATCTTTTCTCCTGCCATGCCTTGCAAATGTTTCCTGATACCCTCCCCACCGTAATTTCTAATAATTTCCCCTCAAATAAACTCCCAAACTGGGAGGAAAAAACAGCCTGAGGGAAGCATATATAAGGGGAGAAGGTGGGCACAGGAGGATTTCAGACTGCTTTCCTTTCCCAGGCCAAGATGCTCTGCAATTTCCTTACTGTAAACACGCAAACTCGGGTAATTTTCCCTGTGCCAATCCAAGAGCTTGAAAATGAGAACCTCTTTCTACCTGCCACCCATACAATCTAATAGAGCAGCTTGCTCCATTACTTGGTGGAGTGGGGGGAGAGACGCTGCAGGGAAGGGGGAAAATGAGTATAGTGTCTATGTAGATGCACAAAGCATGGAAGACCCATGTGGCATATTTCCTTCCTTCCTTCTCCATCCTATCCCCCCATACAAACAAATAGAGCAACTTTCAAAACCAGCAATTTGTCTCCCACTTGAATTTTAATTCAAGGGAGAGAAGAATTCAGGGGCTTATAGAATCCATCTCTCTTTGGAGGTTGCTTTTAAGGAGCTCCTGAAGTTCTTTGTCAAGCCTGGCTTGGGAGAACCTGGCCAGCATGTCTGTTTAAAATATTTCTATATCACTTTTCCATAGCTCAGAGTGCCTGGTGTCCCATCCTCCTTCCTGTGTTTGGGAACGTGCATTTACTGATCTGCCTGCTGACAGACCATGCCAGATGAATGCCTGTAGGCAACGTTTTCCCGTAAGTGCGTGGCAATTACAGGAAGTGCCATGTTCTGTAGTCCTACTCATCTCACCTCTCAAGTGGGGGAAACACAAAGCAAGATCGTCTCCAATAAACACCGTGGGCAAAGATGCTTATGGAGGGAGCTGGTGCCTGGATAATATAAACTTTGTCACTGTGCCCGGGGATAACAGGCGAGAGTCAGGATGTACTCTCACATTACACAAGCCTTGGCAAGGCTGGCACTGACCACTCTTAGCCTGACAAAGCTCTATGCCTGAACTCAGATTGCAAGGGGCTCTAATGCCTTCACAGTCGATACAGGCCTGGCCAGCCCCACACTGAATGAGAATTAATATGGCAGCTCTGGATCTCAGGGTGACATGAAAACATCTGGCACATAATTGTTCGATTTCATTGACTACTGGCACCAGCCATTATATATATATAGACAGAGACAGAGAGAAAAAGAGAGACAGACAGACACATGTGTGTGCGCACGCACGCACACAACAGCCCTTCTGTCATCGGGCAGAGGGGGAATGGAGCACTGGCAAAATCTGTTGAATATATCCTGACAGCACACAGAGATGAATTCCAAAAAATACAAGGGTACCTGATTCACAGAACTACTGTGCTCAGCGCTAACAAACACAAACTGAATCGGCTGTCTGAAGTGGTTGCTGAGAGTGCAGAACAGCATTTATCGACTGTCTGCCACAGTCCTTTCTAAACTAGGCTGAGTAGCAGAGTGCCAGATTGTGCTGTATGCTTGTAACGAATACAAGGAGCACCGTGCAATTTAGGGTGGGAAAGAGAAGCATCTAATCTTGAGCAGAGTCTTTGTATGAATCAGAGTTTCCACTGGGATGGCTATCAAGAACTGGCTGTGACCAAACCTTGACACAACTTGCACGTACGCCTTGATAACAAGATTTCAGATGAAGCTGTAAATAAGGGTGCACAGGAGCGCTTGCCAAAGGAAGTGAGGTGGGTGGCTAGCAAGAGGAGGGCCTTTCCTGTTGTAAGACCCTGGTTGTGGAATGAACTTCCAGAGATGCTCATCTGGCAACTACATTGTACTCTTTCCAGTGCCAGGTGAAAACCTTATTTCCCTGGACACTTGAGTCTTTCAGCTTCTATAAGGAGGGAGTGCAAAGGCCTTGAAGTCGCCCATCAGCGCTTAATACATGGACAGCAGACTGAGCAGGCACACAGGTCAGCTGGTCAAGGAGATGTATTGTAATACATGCAGGCCTTCCCCGAGGTGTGACCCAGCCCATATTGTTATAGTTCCATTGTTGGCCAGTGATTGATTTATTATATTTTATGGTTATATTTTATGGTTATATTATTATCATTTCATTAATTTTGTTGTTGTTGTCCATTTCTATACTGCTTAATAGCCGGAGCTCTCTGGGCGGTTTACAAAGATTACAAAATGTTTTAGAATATTTATACACCACTGCTCATTTTTCAAAAATCCTGATGCAGTTTTACAGCAAATTATAAAACAATGCATCATGATCAAAGCAGGCAACGTTTAGACAAGCCAATGGTTGGATGCCGCCCCATGTGTGCTATTTTACAGAGTACGGACCTCTATTTGAAGGTGTCCTCTATTTGATGGGCTGTCCAGTCCAAGTCCAGTTTAAAGAGAAAGAACCCTAAGAAGAGAGCTTCTCAGAACTCTTGAAGTTGCCCATCAACAGTAGGCATCTGGGCAGCAGACTGAGCTGCAGCTACACAGGACACTTGAGTCTTCCCCACTATGCACTGCATTCACAATTAAATTATAATAATTATTTCTAAATTTGCACCTACACCTATAAATTAGCAAATTCACTTTTTATTCAAATCTGTGTCCTCTTTTATTCTCTCTTCCTGTAATGCATTTTCTCTTTTGGGGGTGATGTATACATAGCCACTCTACACCCATCTCACTTCATGGCCTCCCTTTCCTCACTTTCTCTCCCCTTTGAGAGAAGGTTACAACAACAGATGGGAGTGTTTAGCTTGGAAAAAAGGAGGGTAAGGGGAGACATGATAGAGGTGTACAAAATTATGCTTAGTGTGGAGAATGTGGATAGGGACACATTTTTCTCCCTCTCTCACAATACTAGAACCCGGGTTCACCCTATGAAGCTGATTAATGGGAGATTCAGGACAGACAAAAGGAAGGACTTCTTCACACAGCAAATGTTAAACTATGGAACTCGCTACCATAGGATGTAGCGATGGCCACCAATTTGGATGGCTTTAAAAGGGGGTTGGACAAATTCCTGGAGGAGAAGGCTATCAATGGCTACTAGTCTCGATGGCTATGTGCTACCTCCAGTCCCAGGGGCAGGGAGCCTATGTACACCAGTTGCTGGGGAACATGGGTGGGAGGGTGCTGTTGTGCTCATGCCCTGCTTGTGGGTTCCTGGTCGACAGCTGGTTGGTCACTGTGTGAACAGAATGCTGGACTAGATGGACCCCTGGTATGATCCAGCATGGGTCTTCTTATGAAGGCTGAAGCATAGAGACAGGCCCATATTAGAGTCAGCTCTCTTTCAGTTACCCAACCCATGCCATGCAAATGAAGTACCTGTTTCAGATCTGAAAATGCTCGCAAAAAATGCATGATTTATGATATGATCACAAGCGATGGATGCTTCATTGTGGGAGGAATTGCGTTAAGACTTATCTATGGGCCCTCATCACTTTTTAGAAGAGGCTTTGTAGTGTACAAAAGGAAGTGTCATATGATAAAGGGCTGGAAAATCTTAGTCACAAGATGATAGCCCTGTCTGGCAATGGAGACCAATTTCCATACAAAAAAATTAGCAAATGCATATTCAGTCAGTTCAGCTGATCGGTAGAGATATCCTGAGTGACAGAACAAACATCCTCTTATCAATGGTTCGTTGGAGACCAAAGGAACGTATTTTTTTAAGAATTTCACACCACACCAACCACAAGCAAAGTTTGAATGTAAATACATGATAACTATGTCATACTCATACTGTATCACAGGCAGTGGCATTCCGACAGCAGAGAGGAAGAACTCGGTGCTTTCGGAACACTCCAGAAGGTATAGAATTGTTTGGAAGTATGCCCCCCTCCCGACTGCCTTTGCTGCTGTGTCATGAAACATATTAAGAACACCCAGAATTGTGCAGACATCAGATTTTAAGCAGAAGCAAATAATTTCCTCAACAACCACAATAAAAAAATACTAAGCCCTGGAGGATATTGTGGTGAGTACACAACCTACCTAACCTTGACAGAGGGAGGTGTGTGTTTTTTAACTGTTCAAGATTTCAAAGCAGACTCATTTATATCTATAATCATCCTTTCTATAAAAGTCTTGTACAAAATTCATCTCTGGGCAATAAAACCAGTAAACAGAGGTCAATCCTGAACAGTCGTGGCAGATTCAGTATAATGGGGTCAGAGGCATAGATGCTCTTTAAAAAGTGTGACGTCTTTCTTTCCCTCTTCGTATCATAAATATTTCACATGACATGTTTGTGCTTTGAATAAAGACAGGGTGGAATCCTGTAAAAGAGGTGGATTCTTTGGCTGTACCTTGTTATAGAGTTCTGGGGATGGGAAGCTTGTTAAAACAGACTTGTTCTTGGTTGTGTGGGCTGATAGTGGATGACCATTCCTGTGTTTTTGGTAGTGGTGGCAGTTAGGGATGGTTCACAAATATATGTCCATCATTGGATCAACTTTGGATAAATGTTGGCTGAATGTGTCAGCCATTTCCATCAACAAACGTTATGTCTCCTAAGTGATCTGAAGCAATATGAAAGCTCCACTGGGGGCGCAGGGGTTGACCTGTGGTGGCCCATTCATATGTACAAGTCACCTCTTGAGGCTGCAATTATTGAGTGATGTGTGCATGAGTGAGTGAACCCGCCCTTCGTGTGTGCACACATAAAAAGCGTCAGAAGAGTTGTCTGAGCCATCTTGGTTTGAAGGGCTTTTTTTTCTCCGTTTCCTAGGGGGGAGCAGTTGGTGGTGATGTTGGGGCAGGGGAACATGGGTTACCAATATGTTTTATTTTATTCATTCGTATAGAAATGTATACCCCACTCTTCTAATGCATATGCATTACTGGGGGGTGGGGGGAATAGTTAAAATCACAATATCAGAATAAAACAACCATATCAGCAAAGCACAATTGAGACAAGCATGTGTGGCGGCAGTGGCTTATTGATGCAGCTACAACAGCCTCCTCTGCTGATGTAAGCGGTGCAAGCTGGCCTTGCTACAGCACTAACCAACTAAGGGCGCAATCCTATGCATGCTTAGACAGAAAAAAGTCTTACAACTCCCAGCATGCCCCAGGCAGACTTTTTTCTGTCTAAACATGCATAGGATTGTGCTCTTAAGCTTTTAAGGTACTGATATTCAACACTTCAGAGCAGGCTTCCCTAACCTGGTGCCCTCTAAATGTGTTGGGCTACAACTTCCAGCAGGGCTGGCTGGGGAATGCTGGGAGTTATAGTCCAACACATCTGGAGAGCACCAGATTGGGGAAGGTTGCCTCGAAGACTAAAACATAAGTCACAAACCAACTCTGACCTTTGCTGGCGAAGGTGCCAAATGTAAGGGACTTAGAACCATAGAATAGTAGGGTTGGAAACGGCCTGTAAGACCACTGAGTCCAACCCCCTGCTCAGTGCAGGAATCCAAGTCAAAGCATCCCTGACAGGTGGCTGTACAGCCTCTTCTTGAATGCCTCCAGTGTGGGAGAGCCCACTGCCTCCCTAGGTGATTGGCTCCATTGTTGAATTGCTCTAACAGTCAGGAAGTTTTTCCTGATGTTCAGCCGGAATCTGGCTTCCTGTAACTTGAGCCCATTATTCCGTGTCCTGCACTCTGGGATGATCAAGAAGAGATCCTGGCCTTCTTCTCTGTGACAACCTTTCAAGTACTTGAAGAGTACTATCATATCTCCCCTCAGTCATCTCTTCTCAAGGCTAAACATGCCCAGTTCTTTCAGTCTTTCCTCATAGGGCTTTGTTTCCAGTCCCCTGATCATCTTTGTTGCCCTCCTCTGAACCCTCTCCAGTTTGTCTGCATCCTTCTTAAAGCGTGGTGCCCAGAACTGGTCACAGTACTCCAGGTGAGGCCTAACCAGTGCTGAGTAGAGGGGAACTAGTACTTCACTATAATTCTATTAATGCAGCCCAGAATAGCATTTGCCTTTTTTGCAGCCACATCATATTGTTGGCTCATATTCAGCTTGTGATCTGCAACAGTTCTAAGATCCTTCTCGCTTGTAGTGTTGTTGAGGGCGTATCCCCCATCTTGTAACTGTGCATTTGGTTTCTTTTTCCTAGGTGCAGAACTTGGCATTTATCCCTATTAAATTTCATTCTCTTGCTTTCTGCCCAGCACTCTATTCTATCAAGATCCCTTTGAATTTTGTTTCTGTCTTCCAAGGTATTAGCTATCCTGCCCAATTTTGTGTCAGCTGCAAATCTGATCAGCATTCCCTGCACCTCCTCATCCAAGTCATTAATAAAAAATCTTGAAGAGCACTGTGCCCA
This sequence comes from Heloderma suspectum, assembly GCF_057233095.1. Taxonomy (NCBI): domain Eukaryota; kingdom Metazoa; phylum Chordata; class Lepidosauria; order Squamata; family Helodermatidae; genus Heloderma; species Heloderma suspectum. The sequence continues at coordinate 181,194,508 of NC_139461.1, forward strand.
GGAATGAGCCCCGCGGTACCCCATTCGTTACCTCTCCCCAGTTTGAGAAGATCCCATTGATAAGCATCCTTTGAGTCCAGTTCTGTAGTCAACAGTGGATCTACCTGATAGTTGTTTCATCTAGCCCACTTTTAGCTAGTTTACTAATCAGGATATCATGGGACACTTTGTCGATAACTTTGCTGAAGTAGAGATACATTATGTCCACAACATTCCCACAGTCCACAAAGGGGAGTTTCCTGATCAAAGAATGAGATCAGATTCATGTGGCAGGATTTGTTCTTGACAAATCCATGTTGGCTTCGAGTAATCACTGCATTGTTTTCAAGGTGCTTCCAGATTGATAGCTTTATAATCTGCTCCAGAATTTTCCCAGGGACTGATGTCAGACAGACTGAAATGTTCTAGTCACTGGAAGCTGAAAGGGCTTCTGACCATTTTGCAGTGGAAGTTGGGGGTGTTGCCTCCATGGGGAGAAAAGTCACCAAATCAGAACATTGTCTGGCCAGCAAAGATCAGACAAATTCAAATTCTTAGAAACATGGTTTCCATGGCTCAAGAACACATTCAGAGAAATTGCCAGCAACATTCAAACCCCAACAATATAATAATATGTTATATTGTGTATATTAATAGTCCAATCCTATTCATGTGCACTCAGAAGGAAGTCCTGCTGTGTTCAATGTTGCTTCGTCACAAGTAAGTGTACACAGGACTGGTGGTGCCATTACCAACAGAACTTAGGGCAGATGTCCAGGAGCTTGGAGAACCCCCCAAATTATGGAGCAGTGCTCCGCAGCAGCAGCAGTATGCCACCACATGCTGCAAAGCACTGTGCAGGCTGACTCAAGGCTGTAGCCATGTACCATTTTAATTCGAAGCATTTTTCCCAGCCTGGGAGAGGGGCAGTAAGCTAAACCAATCAGACACCCTTGGCGTCAAAAGGCCAATGGGTTAAGTAGAGCAGTGAGGGGGTGAATTAAGAGATAACTGCTAGTGTGCTACAATAAATTAATAATTATAGGATGAAAGAAGAGCCCTTCTCGATCGGATGAAAGGCCTGTCTAGTACAGCATCCTTTTTTCCACAGTGGCCAACCAGGTGCCTGTGAGAAGCCCATGGGCAATAGCCCTCTCCTGCTATTGTTACCCAGTAACTGCAAGCTCAAAGAAGAGGCTCCTTGATCTGTCCCTGGGTGTTGCATTGCTCTGGCCTCACCTCCTTTCAAGCAGATTCCATGAGATGCAGAAAATTGTGCCACATCTGTGCATCAGGTTTGATCAGATCTAGAAGCAGAGGCAGGGCAGAATTACTTGCCTACAGAGGAGGCTGCTTGTTGAGTCTCTGCATGAGTCAGGTGCTCCAGGCTCCCCTCCTCCTAGACCAGGAGACACATGCTAGTACTATGATCCATGTAAGGAAGAGGAAACAGGCTTCTTGGCAGGTGGGTCATTTTTAGTTCCCAGCTTCATGCATTCTAAATCTTAGGGGAGTGTAAGAGAAAAGTAGGTCTCCAAGTTTACCTTGGAGGGAGGAGGGTAACGTAGTTCAGTTCTAAGAAAAACTGAGTAAAAGTGTAACAGACTTTTGGCACCTAGCTGAAACTCAGGTTAAATCCAGGCCCGGCCCTATCATTAGGCAGAGTAAGGCAGCTGCCTCAGGCAGCAGATGCTGGGGGTGGCAGCAGCCCTTCACCATTCCCCCTGAATCCCCTAAGTTAGCCTACTCTGCTCTCCCAATCTAACCTGCTACCCTCAGGTACAGTGGAAGATGTTATCTCATTATCAGTGTTGAAATAGGATTTGACTGCCAGTACAGTCAAATTCTGTACATGGATTTGGGGAACGGGGCATCTTGTCCTTTCCTTCAGGTAACAAAATGTCTTGGGCCAGCCTTGGTTAAATATTCAGTGTAGATCCAACAATGAACCCAACCCTTGTGGAACTCTAAACAGGGATGCAAAAGCAAATGGACTGTCTTCATGGCTTTACTGTCAAATGGTGTGCATGAGAAAGAACAGAGGGCGGAACGGCACACCTTTCAGGAAGCACAAATAAATTGTTTGTTCAACAAGGCCAGGAGTCCATGATATTTGCTTAATGCCTTTGTGAAGGCTCACTGTTTATTTTCCAGGAAGCAAATGGTCTCTCTTTAAGGTGGAGGTTTTCATACACATACCACTATGGGAGAGAGAAAAAAATTCCACTCATTTCAATATGAAGCCTAGCCACCAGCTGAAAATGAGAAGAAACTGGCTACTGAGGATGGTTGAGGATACATTGTTGGACATCTGTGCCCCAGGCCATGAAGAAAATTTATTTTTAAAAAATGCATTGAGCCATTCAACTTTTGTTCTTGTTTACCTTTGAGACTCCATGGGTCCTTCCAGATGAGGCTTTTATCTTGCAATTGCCCTGCCTCCTTCATGGAATTTTGTGAGAGGTCCAGACAACAATGTCTTCCACGTGTAACCCTCAGGTTTTTTTCTACTGCTTCTTCCATCTTTTTTCTTTGCTGAAAGAAAACTCCATTAAGGAGGAAAAGACAAGACAGGTACACGATCCCTTTTGGCTGGTAGTGCTAGGAACCTCTGTCTGAAACCACCAGCAGTCTCCTTTTCTACCTATTATTGGTGCCTCCCCTCCTCTCTTGAAAATAAAGGTACTTGTTTCACTTTACAGCAGCGAGTCGCTGCTCCTAGTGAAGCAAAGCACACACACAATGACAATGACCCACTTCTCTGGAGAATGAGAGGCCCCTCAGACATTTTGGATATCTTAAATTTAAGACGTGCATTGCCAATCCTGTAGAAAGAAGCCACATCTGTACATTTAGCAGGAAACTAAGCCAGCATTTTTACTCGCAGGAATACCTGACCTCATTAGCTCATCGTGCTCCAGTGTTTAGTCTGCATAGATCCTCCGATTATCTGCAGCACAGACAACGGTAAGAGCACTGTAGGAGTAGTCCACCAAGGGGCAGCAGAAGTGTTGGTTTGCCCTTGCACTGTTCCCGCACAAAGTTTCCCACTGTTGCAATTCTAATAAAGAAAGTAAAAAAATAGTGTGGGGACACCCTTTATAGCCCTAACTTGTACATACTATTACAGTTAAAACGGACAATAGTTTAAATCTGTGCCCAGCAGCTACATTTTTTTTTTTATTCTACGGTGGGTGCGAGGGGTGCAATCTGAATCTTAAAAGCTCCCCTACGTCCCATGATAGGGTCCCAATCCAGATTCCCTTTTCATAGATTAACAATGAAAAGAAAAGAAAATGTAGCTGCTACACACAGATTAAAAGTAACGTGTGGTTTGGCCCTTAGGGCACAATTCTATGCAGGTTAGGACACATAAAAGTCCTACAGTTCCCAGCATGCCTCAGCCAGCCATGCTGGGAGATGTAAGTCTTTTTTCTATCTTAACATGCATAGGATTGCACCCTTAGGGACCATCTGCACCTGGCTTTTACTCCGGCGCGGGTATGAGTCAAGGTCCCTTGTGATGGATGATACAGTCGCAACTTGGCAGCCATCCGTGGTTTTCACCTGTAAAATGCGGAGTTCCAAGCAGTCGTTTTGCTGTGATGTTTTTCGTTTGCTACAGGTTTCCCCGCACTTGTGAGCCGTCTGTACCTTCTCCAAACTGACTTCGCATTTTGCCATGGGTGCGTTGTAGGCATGCGTAGTGCCTGTGTCACTCTGTGATGCCCCTTTACTCCCCCATCCCTTCACAGCTGCGCAGTTACAGAGGCACAGAGGGGCATTTTCATCTATTTAATCACACTTCCACACATTTTTGTAGCTTTGTATCTTCGCAACGGTTGCTTTTGGATGCCATACCCAAGGGCGGGAGTCTTGGGGGAGGAACAACATCGCTCCGGCCACCATTTCGGAGTGATGGCTAGGCACATACTGCTCACGCTTGTGAGTGTGAACCATCGCGAGAGTCTCGGGCTGGGGAACTGACAAACTGATGGTGTGGAAATGAAGGAGCACAGAACACCCACTTTTTACCTAAAAAGGGACAGAAAGACACAGCAGAGCCCCTCAAATACAAGACAGCCACTGAAGGATGCTCTGACTTGGATTCCTGCATTCAGCAGGGGGTTGGACTCGATGGCCTTGTAGGCCCCTTCCAACCCTACTATTCTATGATTCTATGATTCTATAAGTGTCGCACCACACTCACAGGACTGCACAGCTGCGCATTTCAGTATAATAGCAAAAAAATAAGTGCACGGCAAGTCTATAGGGAAGCACGCAGTACATCGCGAGTGTATCACAGGGCACGCTGATTCAAAGCCGTATTGCTGCACAGCTGCGATGGGGTGGGGGGTCAAAGCGGTGCCATATAGATGGGACCTTAGTCATAAATAACTTGTAGTGCTGTGCCAAAAAAATTCTTCCATTTTCTTTCCCAGCCATTCTTATTCCATTTGATAGAGAATAAATTGTTTAAGGAAGGAAGGAAGGAAGGAAGGAAGGAAGGAAGGAAGGAAGGAAGGAAGGAAGGAAGATTTTGTAGAAATTCTCAAGGGTGGGGTTCAGGGTTCTTGTGCTTACCTTAGTTATAAGTTCACAGAGGAGTGATGTGTGTCCCCTGTACTTCGTTGTACAATAATTTATCCAGTGGTCTGCAGCCTCCCTGGCTTCCTGCACTTCAATTAAACCTAGGGGAAGACATCATGAGGTCACTCGTCCCACGTTGGGCTTTTTTGGATCAGGAAACACAGGCAGCCAGGGAGAATGCAGAGTGATGTATAACAGAAATAAAAAATACACACAGCAACTCAGTACCTCACAATAATAACGTAAGTTCAAAAACATCACCAAGCAAGGTTCTAAAGCACCCTGAGAACTAGGGATGTTGGAGAATTCTGCCACAGACCCCTGGAATCCATGGCGGAATGGCCTTGCCCCCCCGCCATCCCCCCCCCCGGAACGGACCTACCTGGCGGCGGATGTGGCGGCGGCATCTCCGGCGACATCTCTGGGTTGTCTTCCGGGCTGCTGCGGCCGCAAATGGTGGCCGTTGTAGTGGCCGCTATTTGCGGCCCTGTCTTTTGCTGTGATAGGCCACATAAATATTTATGTAGCTTATCATGGCTAAAGCGGGGACGCAAATGGCGGCTGCTACACCATCTGCGTCCCCACTTTAGCCGTGATAGGCTACGTAAATATTTACGTAGCCTATCACGGCTACAGCAGGGATGCAAATGATATAGGGGACGCCATTTGCGTCCCTGCTTTAGCCGTGTTAGGCTACGTAAATATCTACATAGCCTATCACGGCCTAGCGTAGGGACGCAAATGGCATCCCCTACACAGGACGCCATTTGCGTCCGCTGCAGCCCGGCAGTGGATGGGGGCCCTGCTGCGGATCGGCCCGGCCGGCGACTCCACGGACTGGCTGCGGAGCAGAGCTGGCCGGGCAGGATTCCAGGGGGCAGGACCGGATCGCCTCCCCCCCCATCGAGGATTCTGGGGGGAGGACCGGATCGCCTCCCCCCCCCGCAGAACCCAGCAGAGCCAGGTAAGTGGGGTTTCGTACACCCCTACTGAGAACAAGGCAGAAAAGCAGAAGCCTCTTTCACAGGGGAATAGCACCACCTCTTAGATCTGGACACAACACTGCCCCCCACCCATACACTACAGAGCTTGTGGGAAAGAAGTGGTATTACAAGCATCTGCATTAAAGACAAGATGCATCCACATGCCACCCCTCGGGAAGTTAACGTTTGGAAGACCTTTGGGTAAGGTGCTGAGCCCTGAAGAATGACAACTAGAGCTGAGGCAAAATTTCTCTAAAGATAGTTTTTTCTGAGAAAAATAACAATTTTCTGAAATTGTTATTTTCCTTACCCCGCACCACTAGAAATAAAAGGTCCCTTTGCAGAATTTCCTCTGAATTTTCTCCATTATTTGGGGCGGGGGGCTGCCTCCCTTGTCGTTCTTGTTCAGTCATTAAGTCGTGTCTGACTCTTCGTGACTCCATGGACCATAGCACGCCAGGCCTTCCTGTCCTCCGCTCTCTCCCAGAGCATGCTCAAGTTCATATTCATTGCATCAGTGATGCTATCTAGCCATCTCATCCTCTGCCATCCCCTTCTCCTTTTGCCTTCAGTCTTTCCCAGCATCAGGGTCTTTTCCAGGGAGTTTTCTCTTCGCATTAGGTGGCCAAAATATTTGAGCTTCAGCTTCAGTATTTGTCCTTCCAATGAGCAGACAGGGTTGATTTCCTTTAGGATTGACTGATTTGACCTCCTTGCAGTCCAGGGGACTTGTAAGAGTCTTCTCCAGCACCACAGTTCGAAGGCATCAATTCTTCAGTGCTCAGCCTTCCTTATAGTCCAGCTCTCACAGCCATACATTACTACTGGGAAAACCATAGCTTTGATTAGACGGACCTTTGTCGGCAAGGTGATGTCTCTGCTTCTTACTATGCTGTCTAGGGTTGTCATAGCTTTCCTCCCAAGGAGCAAGCGTCTTTTAATTTCATGGCTACAGTCACCATCTGTGGTGATCTTGGAGCCCAAGAAAATAAAATCTGTCACTGCTTCCATTTCTTCCCCTTCTATATGCCAGGAAGTGATGGGGCCAGATGCCATGATCTTCGTTTTTTTAATGTTGAGTTTCAAACCAGCTTTTGCACTCTCCACATTCACCCTCAACAAGAGGCTCTTTAGATCCTCTTTGCTTTCTGCCGTTAGGGTGGTATCGTCTGCGTATCTGAGGTTGTTGATAATTCTCCCAGCAATCTTAATTCCGACCTGTGATTCATCCAACCCAGCATTTCTCATGATGTACTCTGCATATAAGTTAAATAAGCAGGGCAACAATATGCAGCCTTGTCGTACTCCTTTCCCAATTTGGAACCAATCGGTTGTTCCATGTCTGGTTCTTACTGTTGCTTCTTGACCCTCGTATGGGTTTCTCAGGAGACAGGTAAGGTGGTCTGGTACTCCCATCTCTTTCAGAATTTGCCAGAGTTTGTTGTGATCCATACAATCAAAGGCTTTAGCATAGTCAATGAAGCAGAAATAGACGTTTTTCAGGAATTCTCTTACTTTCTCCATGATCCAGCGAATGTTGGCGATTTGATCTCTAGTTCCTCTGCCTCTTCGAAACCAAGCTTGTACTTCCAGTAGTTCTCGGTTCACATACTGCTGAAGCCTAGCTTGTAGGATTTTGAGCATAACCTTGTTGACATGTGAAATGAGCGCAATTGTACGGTAGTTTGAACACTCTTTGGCGTTGCCCTTCTTTGGAATTGGAATGTAAACTGACCTTTTCCAGTCTTGTGGCCAGTCGAGTCTTCCAAATTTGTTGGCATATTGAGTGCAGCACTTTAACAGCAGCATCTTTTAGGATTTTAAATAGCTCAGCTGGAATACTGTCATCTCCGCTAGCTTTGTTATTACTAATGCTTCCTAAGGCCCACTTGACTTCACTCTCGAGGATGTCCAGCTCAAGTTCAGTGACCGCACTGTCATGGCTATCAGGGACATTCAGATCTTTCCTGTATAGTTCTTCTGTGTATTCTTTCCACCTCTTCTTAATCTCATCTGCTTCTGTTAGGTCCCTGCCTTCTTTGTCCTTTATCATGCCAGTCTTTGCACAAAATGTTCCCTTGAGATCTCCGATTTTCTTGAAGAGATCTCTAGTCTTTCCCATTCTATTGTTTTCCTTGATTTCTTTGCATTGTTCATTTAAGAAGGCCTTCTTGTCTCTCCTTGCTATTCTCTGGAACTCTGCATTCAGTTGGATATATCTTCCCCTTTCTCCCTTGCTTTTCGCTTCCATTCTTTCCTCAGCTACTTGTAAAGCCTCATCGGACAGCCACTTTGCTTTCTTGCATTTCTTTTTCTTTGGGATGGATTGAGTTGCTGCCTCCTGAACAATGTTACGGACCTCCGTCCATAGTTCCTCAGGCACTCTGTCTATCAGGTCTAATCCCTGAAATCTATTCCTTACCTCCACTGTATATTCATAAGGGATATGATTTAGGTCATACCGGAATGGTTTAGAGGTTTTCCCTATGTTCTTCAATTTCAGCCAAATTTTTGCAATAAGAAGCTCATGATCTGAGCCACGGTCAGCTCCAGGTCTTGTTTTTAGTGACTGTATAGAGCTTCTCCATCTTTGGCTGCAAAGGACATAATCAATCTGGTTTCGATATTGACCATCTGGTGATGTCCATGTCTACAGCCGCCTCTTGTGCTGTTGGAAAAGAGTGTTTGCTATGATCAGCGTGTTCTCTTCGAAAAACTCTATGAGCCTTTGTCCTGCTTCATTTTGTACACCAAGGCCATGCTTGCCTGTTATCCCAGTGATTTCTTAACTTCCTACTTTAGCATTCCAATCCCCTATGATGAAAAGGACATCTTTTTTTGGTGTTAGTTCTAGAAGGTGTTGTAGGTCTTCATAGAACCGATCAGCCTCAGCTTCTTTGGCCTCAGTGGTTGGGGCATAGACTTGGATTACTGTGATGTTGAATGGTTTGCCTTGAATTCGTACTGAGATCATTCTGTCATTTTTGAGATTGTACCCCAGTACTGCTTTTCCCACCCTTTTGTTGACTATGAGTGCTACTCCATTATCTTCTAAGGGATTCTTGCCCACAGTAGTAGATATAATGGTCACCTGAATTAAATTCGCCCGTGCCTGTCCATTTTAGTTCACTGATTCCCAAGATGTCAATGTTCAATCATGCCATCTCATGTTTGACCACCTCCAGCTTACCTTGATTCATTGATCTTACATTCCAGGTTCCTAAACAATATTGTTCTTTACAGCATCGGATTTTCTTTTCACCACCAGACCCATCCACAGCTGAGTGTCCTTTCGGCTTTGGCCTAGCCACTTCACTCTTTCTGGCGCTACTTGGAAATACCTTCTGCTCTTCCCCAGTAGTATATTGGACACCTTCCGACCTGAGGGGCTCATCTTCTGGCGTCATATCTTTTAGCCTTGTGATACGTTCCATGGGGTTTTCTTGGCAAAAATACTGGAATGGGTTGCCATTTCCTTCTCCAGTTTGTCAGAACTCTCCGCCATGACCTGTCTGTCTTGGGTGGCCCTGCACGGCATAGCTTATGGCTTCACTGAGTTATGCAAGCCCCTTCGCCACAACAAGGCAGTGATCCATGAAGGGGACCTCCCCTGACCCAATGCCAGTAGGGCATTCTGGAGGATGCAAAATGGTGACCAGGCTGCCAATACAGTTGCTGCTGTTGCCACTGGCAGTGGCAACTAAAAACAACAACCAAAAAAACCAGTCCTCAGAAAAAAAGTGAGAAGCTGTGCTGCAGCCACTGCTAATAGTGAGCCCCATGTACAACAAACTGTTGGAGAATTTCTACGCCCCCTGGAGAATTGGGGAAAGTTCCCCCCAATTTCTCTGCCCACAAATAGGGTGGAGAATTTCAAGAGGCCATGTGCACACTGCTATGTAGTAAGTCCACTTGAAAGCTGTATGACTTAAATTACTCAAAAGTGATGTATTCCATTGGTTTCAATAGGACTTAGTCACACTGAACTAGAACTGTGCACAAATGGCCTCTTGAAATTCTCCACTTTACTTGAGGTCAGAGAAATTTGGGAGACAATTTCACTGAATTTCTCCAAGGGGAGGAGAAATTCTCCAACCATTTCTCCCAGGTAGGGCTCCCCATTGGCAGGGCTTGTAGCGCAGCTTCTTTCCTTTTTTGGTAAAGGTTTTTGAGTTTTTCATGCTGTAGCAGTATCAGTTGTGTTGGCAGGCTGGCCTCCAGTTTGCATCCACGGCAATGCAGGTGGGGGCAGTGTTGTGTCTAGCTCCAGGGATGAGGTGGAGTTAGAGCTCTGCCAAAATCTGTCCTCCAATTTCCTGAATTTTTCTCCAGCCACGAAAGAGGCTTCCATTGTTCTGCCTCATTCAGGACATTTTATAATTTATTTTGTGGTGTTCTTGAGCCTACCTAATCAGAGCTAGCCTCCCAGGCTGCCTGCATATCCTGATCTGAAAAAGCGCTATGAGAGGAATTACGTCATGGTGCCTTAGACTTGGCTTTGATTAAAGTGTGGGAAGCTGAGGTGGCTACAGGCTGCTGGAGAGATGATGGTCCAATGAAAAACAGGACATTTGCTCACTCTTTGGCCACCTCCTGAGTGAGGTAAGCCCAAGAAACCCACGCCTACCCGATGAGAATTCCTCCGAAATTTCTTCACCATTGGATTTCTTTTCGAAAGCAATTTCTCTTCTTATCAATCTGAATGAGAATGGTCGAAAAAAGTGTGGGGGAAATTTTGGGCACAGCACTACACTGAACGTTTGCTGGATCACAGCCTATATACTAGCCTTACCCAACCTGGTACCCTCCAGATGTGTTAGACTACAACCTTGCAAAGTTGCCCATCCCTGTGAAACATCCCTGTGAGTCAGTGAAACATCTAAGGAGGAAATCAGACATAAACTGCTTGGATCAAGGACTTCTCAAGGGCTGCCTGATTTCAGATGAGTCTTCCCACACTGTATGTTCATCACCTGAGGCTCTCTCTATGTCCCACCACCAAATGAGGCTAGGTTGGTGGGAACACAAGACATGGCCTTTTCTGTTCTGGCACCTCACCTACAGAACTCTCATTCCAGGGGTTATTAGATTGGGTCCTTCACTGCTCACCTTTGGAAAACAGTGAAGATGTTCTTATTTTTTTAGCTCTTCATGACTGCTAGACTGAGTTGGCTGTTGCTCTTGCTCCAAAGTACTGTATTGCTCTTTTTTAAGTTTTATATTTTTCTGGTTTACAACTGTTTTAAAATTTTGTATTGTACACCACCTTGAGTGTCTTTTGATCCAAAGGCAGTATCGAAATATTTTAATAAATAAAATCAATAAATTAACATTTTAACAGTGGTCATAGCCAGTTCTTTATTCATCCTAGAGATGGACGAAAGTCCCTTACCTGTTCTCGAAGCTTGCTTCGCGGTGGGGGGGAGGCGCTTCGTTTCTCCCCCTGAAGTTCAGGCGGGGGGGGGGGAGGCGCCCCGCCTCGCCCGGCTGAAATTCAGGCGGGGGGGGAGGCGCCCCATCCCTCGCCGGCAAAATTCAGGCCAGGTAGAAGCGCCCCGTCTACCCTGCTGCGAAAAAAAAAGTAGAAAAACAAACACACACATACCCGTGATAGGCTACGTAATGATTTACGTAGCCTATCACGGCTAGATTTCCAAAGTCAGCCGTGACAGGCTACGTAAATCGTCACGTAGCCTATCACGGGTGACTTTGGGGGGGAAAAAAAGCGCGTACGCAAATGGCGGTGCCCATGGGCCACCGCCATTTGCGTACGTGTTTTTTTTTTCCCCCAAAGTCACCCGTGATAGGCTACGTGACGATTTACGTAGCCTATCACGGCTGACTTTGGAAATCTAGCCATGATAGGCTACGTAATCGTTACGTAGCCTATCACGGGTGTGTTTTTTTTTTTACTTTACTTTTTTTTTTTGCAATGGCAGCGGCGGCAGCCGGTCGGGAGACCGGCCGCCGCCCCCGCCCCTGACAAAACGCTGCCGAAATGCCACCGGGACCCGCCACCGGGAGGAACATTCGCAGGAGGTAAGTCCCATCCCGGGGGGGGGCGGGGGGCCGGCGGAGAATTTCCCCACCAATTTCAGGGGGCCGAATGCATTGGCATTCGGCCTCCCGAAGATTCGGGGAGAAATTCTCCGCCATCCCTAATTCATCCCAACTTCGCAACTTGCCCAGCACACATACATACCAGCAAGTCAAACACTGGTTCAGCCACCAGTCTTGCACTTCTAATACTTCAAGCAGGGGTTTATTCACCTTTAAAAAACCCAAACAACCTTTTTTTTAAAAAAAGCAATATAGATGACTTATCCATTTAGACAACCATCTTCCAAACATACTGCAAACATATTACAAAGAATTCTGAAACGTTTCTGGAATTTGGGGTGTGCTGGTGATGTTCCATGCACTAGCCAATGGGAGCTGCCCACAGCCAGCTTTTCACCATCTGAAGAACTCATCAAAAACTGCAGAACTGGGTTTTTTAGAGCTCATACTTGGAGAAAAATGGTATATTCAGAAACTTCTCCCATGACTTTACAAATGTTAAGCCCATCTTTCCCCTAAAACTGGAAGGGAAAAAAATGCAGAACAGAAATTATAACTGATAATAAAGAATACAGTGCTTGAATATATTTGTTCTTTTCCATCCAGGGCTATGAGTCTCAGCATCTGTTGGCTTTGCAACTTGTTCAGAAATGGCACAAATGGAATCACGTCCAAGTAAGTACAATTCAATCTGAAATAATTATTTACTGAACTAAGGGTGAAGAACGGTATCAGGAGTTCTCAGCATTGTCAAAGTCATCCTTACCGCTACTTTTAAGCCCTTTAAGCATTCCATTGAATTAATCAGAACTTGAAAAGCTTAACTCTGGCTGGACCATGCCCACAGTTAAGGAAATAAATGTGGGAAAATAACATTTTTGCTGTCCAAATGCTGGAAACTAGTAAGAATATAATTTTAACTAAGTAACAGTGCAATCCTAAGATAAGGAGCCCAAATGACTGAGTGTTCTGATCTCAGAGCCTCCAGTCATTCCGAGGCCCTGCCAGGCTCTATGTGGAGCCAGGTTTGGGCTGGTTTTCCCATTGGTTTGGGCAAGCAATGGGGATTTCTTGAGCTAGTTAAAATTCCCCTCCATATTGGGGGCATGATTAGGGGCTGAGAGTGCTTCGGATCCCTCAGAACTTCTGCCTCTCCCTCACTGCCCACTGACACCCCCCTCCCAACACACGCATTTCCCTACGCACTACAAAGTTGGAGTTCTGAGACCTCCTAGTGGGAAACGTCCATGGTGGCTGGGTAGATGTGGGAAGGGGGCTCTGATGTTGGGAAAACATCGCCAAGGTCCAAGCTTTGACTAAGGACTTTTCCTGATCAATCCTATGGCCTCTGGAACACTGTCTAGAAACCACAGAATTGCTCTCTAAGGATGCAATCTTATGCATGTTTAAATATGGCTAGCTGGAGGGATGCTGGGAGTTGTAGGATTTTTCTCTCTCAAAAAGTACATAGGATTCAGCCCTAAGAGACCTTGCTTTTTATTTTTATGACTTCATTTATGTATCAGTTTTCTCATGAAATGCAAAGGCCCTCATCAAGCTAAAATTAGCTGTGAGTAAATCCCATAGAAACAATTGGGGGAAAAAAAACGCATAGCTAAGTTCTATTGTTTCAATATAATTCTGCTTAAACAAATCGAATTTACAACTCACTAGTGTTCATAGCTTTTATAAAGAACCTCATCAAAAGGAACTACTAGAAGGTCTAGAGTGATGATTTTAGCTATACATCTTACCAAGAGAAGGCACTGTTTCCTAGAATGGGACTGAGGCCTACAGAAGCAAAGGGGAAAAGGGTCAGGCATAGAGGCCTGGAGTTTTTGTTGGGAGGGGTTATCCCTGAGAGGAGTAGTTTCATTTCCTCAATTAAGTTTCACTTTCATTTCCCCAAGTTTCATTTCTTCAGATTTGAAGCAATCGTTTCAGTTTTGGGGGTGGAGGGTATAAAAAGAGAGTCAGAAAGACCAGAACAGTGAGATTAGAGTCAGAAGAACAGAGGAGGAAGGAGCAGCCTAGAGGAGTCTAAGAACAGCTAGAGGAAAGGAACTTGCTTTTTGCAACTTTTATTTTCTTTTAAGGCTGTTGGTATCGCTCAGCTCTAATACCTTTAGTTGTGATTTGCTAGCTTTAAATTACCAGTAAACTTAAATCCTAAGTGTCATGTGTCAATCACCCCATGTCTATACCCTAAACCCCATGTTATTGGGAAGGGGAAGTTTAAAAGCAGAAAGGCGGGACTCTTAAGGAGGCAAGAGATCCTTAGAGTTGCTCAGGGGCTCCAGGTCATAAGGGGAACCCTGACAAGGACCATCAGGAAATTGCTGTTAGGGATGCCAGAGAATTCCACCTGGATTTTAAATGGGCTCGAATTCTGACAAATCTGGTCCGTGGAATCCTCCTTGGAACAGGGCGGCCAGGTCGACCCGGACCGAAGCTCACATGGACCGAATTTTCATTTCTCCACCAAAGGGCAGATTTTTCAAAAATAATTACGGAAATAAAAATGTAAATCGGAAATGGAGGAAGAAAGACTGCGAGCAGCTTTACCCTTTTTACGAGGCATTTTCCAGAGGCTTTCTTTCGCTGGGGCTGGGTCGTCCATGGAAATCCTCCATCTTTTCTGTTTATTGTCTGTGGAGGTCAGGTCAGGTCAGGTCAGGTCTGGTGAGGTTAGATGAGGTGAGGTCAGTACAGCTCCTGTGAGGTCAGGTGAGGTGAGATCAGGTGAGGTGAGGTCAGGACTAGGGATGTACAAAGTCACTTACCTTTTCGACGGAGTGATTCGCAGTGGGGGGGAGGCGCTCCGCACCTCCCCCCAAAATCCTAACCCAGCCGGCTCCACTCCATGGAGATTCTGCAGAGCCGCCGGCCGGGGCCACCCGCAGCCAGACATCCGGCCGCTGGGCAGCCTTCCGAGGGGAAAAAAACAGCGTACGCAAATGGCGGCGGCTACGGCGGCCACCATTTGCGTTGCCTTTTTTTCGCTGTTTTAGCCTACATAAATATTTATGTAAACTATTACGGCAAAAAAAAGGGGGAACGCAAATAGCGTAGCGGGCACTATTTGCGTTCCTTTTTTTTCTTGCCTTCGTAGCTTATGTAAATATTTACGTAGGCTAAAACGTTGGGGGGGAAAGGAACGTAAATAGCGCCCACTACACTATTTGCATTCCCCTTTTTTTCGCCGTAATAGCTTACATTAATATTTACGTAGGCTAAAACAGTGAAAAAAATGGAACGCAAATGGCGGCCGCCGTAGCCGCCACCATTTCCGTACGCTGTTTTTTTTTTTTAGCTTGCCGTGATAGGCTACGTAAGTATTTACGTAACCTATCACGGCAAAGGCAGCTACGCAAATGGCGTGGTGGCCGCCATTTGCGTGGCTGCCTTTGCCGTGATAGGCTACGTAAATACTTACGTAGCCTATCACGGCAGCCTGGCCGGACGCAAATGGCAGCCGCTACAGCGGCCGCCATTTGAGTCCACAGCAGCTGGCCAAGAGACCAGCTGCCACCACTGCCGCCGCCGGAGCCACCGCCACCAGAACATCCGCCCCAGGTAAGCTTCATCCCGGGGAGGGATTACGCGGGGGGCCGGGGGTGGGAGGCCGTTCCGCCACAGGTTTCGGGGGGGGGGCGAATGCCAGTGCATTCGGCCTCACTGAAATCCGTGGTGGGATTCTCCGCCATCCCTAGTCAGGACAGCTCCTGTGAGGTCAGGTGAGGTCAGGTCAGGACAGTTCCAGTGAGATCAGGTCAGGTCAGGTCAGGTCAGGTGACCGGAAGTTACGCGGGGAATCCCCATAAAGGGCTTTACTCTTACGGAGACCGAGGGCACGCAGAAAGGATTTTTCAGCAGGAATTATGAAGGCATTTACATAAGTTCCGGAGCCGGAAAAAAAACCCTGTCAGGGTATGTTCTTGCATATTGAAGCAAATTACAGTCCTTGAATATTTGGAAGGGAGGACTGATGTATCACTAGGGATATATGGATTTTGTTAAATCCATTCCATCTGTGTTTCGCGGATTGTCAGGCACCTTCTGTTGTCCACTCATCAACAGAATCAGATTTTTTTTACCAGAATTGTAAAACTGTGCTACAATTGTTCCACTTGCACTAATTCACATCACACTAATTCACACACTTGCTAATGCACGAGTGCATATTAGCACTAATGCACACTTGCACAGATGCACTACTGTGCATTAGTTAATGCAAATTAGGGCAAATCCCCCCAAAAGTGAAAAACCAGTCCACAAATCCATGACTCAGAAAAAGCTGGCGCCCTGCAGAATCTGCAGGTTGGATTCATAGAAATCTGAATTGATTTGAATCTGCTGCTGATTTCTCCAATATCCCTTTGTCACACAAGATCACTTTTAGGGCATCTTAGGCCAAACTTCACATTATATTAATTAAACTTAAAAAAAAAAAAGTGGGCTTAACATTGCCACTTTTATTTTGAGGGGAAAGCATCTGTGAAGCCCTGATCCAATACTGCACTCTGAAAGCAGATCAAGGCCTCATGGTGGATGCCTGCTGAAATCCCCTCTTGGGCTGCTACTTGCCCCAGATACGCAGTTTAGTGCAAAGAGCACCTTTGGGGGAAAAGAACAGTGTGGGGGCGGAAGAGATATTTCGAAGAAACCAGTATAGGGTCCCAGTACAGATTGGGACTGCATCTCAGTATCATAGCGCTGCTTTTCCTTCCATTAATTACGGTATTTTTTAAAAGGGTGATTAGTAGAATGTGTAGTTTGGCCCACGGAGAGCCGGTGTGGTGCGGTGGTCAGAGTGCCAGACTAGGTCAGGGGAGACAACGATTCAGATGTTCCCTCAGCCACGGAGCTCATTGGGCGACCTTGAACCAGTCACTTTTTCCCAGCCTAACTTTTGCTGGGAGGATAAAATAATCCGGGAACCATGCATGTAGCCACTGAAGTCCAAAACATCTGGAGGGCACCCGGTTGAGGGAGGCTGCTATAGCCACTTGGAGGAAGGGCAAAGATAAATGGACATTTACAGATCAAAGCCCTAGTTTGTTTCTGGTCAAAAGCCATGAGCAAAACAAAAGCCCTCATACTTGGCTTGAGCTGGCAGACACTGATGTTCCTCTTACAAGCCTCTAGGCTAAGCTCAGAGATATGAAATAAAGAGCAATGGATAAACGCAGACAGAACTTCTTGTTATCATGGATATGTCGTCCTGTTCAAAGAATGAAATGAAGTCTACCGATTAGATAAGAAAAGTGCTTGCTGCATTTTGTTTGCCTTATATGTGTAAATGTGTCTACAGCTTTTTTTCCTTAATAAATGTATTTCGGCTTGGGTCATTGGGGCTTGATTGCTTTTTTTTTTTTTTTTTTACTTTAACAACACAATCCTCTGCACAATGGGGCTTACTTTCTGGTAAGCATGCAGAGGGTCATGCTGTAGGAGATGCTCCAAATTGCTTCATCCATGTGTAGCCTTCTTGTATGATAAAAGACAAGCTGGCTGAAAGGGTTCACATTAGTGCACACTAGGGCTAAATAGAAATTTACCTCATTCTGTGTTCATTTTCATGTCAGAAAGCCCCTATGTAGTCATACAGCAAAAATTTTGTGTCAAAAAATGAGAGTGAATTGTTTTAAATGAATGAGTTGGCAATATACAATTCTAGTTACTCTTAATATAATGTCTAGCTCAGGCAGCCATATATGTTGGAAGGGTTAACAAGGAAAGGGCACCTATTTTTATACTTGACAGTCATGCAAATTAACAAAGAAATTTTGGTTAATTATTAATATAAAAATTGAAAAGATAATGGATTCTGAACTTCCTTTAGATCCTTTGATTTTCTTTTACTGACCTACACAAAAATCATACTCCCAGCATATGGAGAGTTATTATCAGATAAATAATTGTAACACAGATATGCTACCCAAGATACTGGAATTTATCAACAATACCCAATTTGTCAGAACAGTGGAGCAGGAGGGAGGAACTGGATGAAAATGCCATAATTAACTAATTATATACATGTACACCAACGGAAGCAGGCATATAATAATTTTGATCAAAACTGGGTAGATTTTAATGGGGGGACACTCTTCAAATAACATGCTTTTGATTTATTATAAATTTTGTATTTTGTATTGAGAAAATTTGTTTGATTTTTTATATGAAATAAAGTTTTTTTTAAAAAAAAACCTCATTTTCAGGGTTTTTTTTACACACATTGCAAACACCTTTGCTTCATTTCAATGCTGTTCCTCTTATTTGTGTATTTATGACATTTCTATACTGCCCAATAGCCAAAGCTCTCTGGGTAGTTCACAACGGTTTTTGTGTTTGCAGTGAATGACTGGCTCCCACACACAACCGCCCCCCCCCCCACACACACACAGAGAAAATGGGAAGTGCTTTCTAAAATGAAAACAAACAGAAGCATATGGGCCATGATCCAGAGGGCCACAAAAGGAAACAAACAATATATGGGAGCACAGTTAGCTGTGTAAACCAGACTTCTGCATGCAGGACATTTTGTAGATGCAACTTCCTTTAACTTGTGCAAGCCACTTTCCCAAAGAAAATAGCTGCTAAAATTTTGGAAGCTTGTTTCTATGTACAAAAGAGGGTCTATGGATTGTGGCTTAGGTAAAGATCGCCAAACTTGGCAGCCAAATGGTAGATGGAGCACTAAAAGAGTCAAATTTAGCTTGTCCACGAACTGCCATTTTTATTATCATTTTTTTCAGAGTGTGGCCTGTAGGGGGAGGGTCTGGGGGTTAAAGATGTTTCCCAGCTCTCCCGCAGTTGTCCACCCCTATTATACAGCGTAGTATGTACCAGCCTTCCCCAACATGGTGCCCTCCAGATGTGTTAGAGTACAACAAATGCTGGCTGAGGTTGGTGCGAATTGCACTCCAATGCATCTGGATGACACTAGATTGGGGAAGACTGGTAAACACACTTATCTGGGAGTAAACACCATTGAATTCAATGGGAGTTACTTCAGAGTGGATATCATCTTCCATATATAAATGCTCAGACCCTAAGATCACCTTCTCAGAGGCCCTTCTCCGGGTCCCCCTACCAAATGAGGTGAGGCAGCAGCTACTAAGGAGAGGGCCTTTTTAGTAGTGGCACCCCACTTGTGGAATGACCTCCCCAGAGAGGCTCGCCTGGCACCTAAGTTGTGGTCTTTTCAGGGCCAGGTGAAGGTCTTATTTTCCCATGCTTTTTAGCCCTTCAGTTTTAAAAATTGTGTTAGTGCATTTTTGAATCTTTGCAGTGGTGCTGACTTTTATCTTGGTTACTACTTTGGTTTTATTCCATGTTAAATGTATGGTTCTTATATTGTGCTTTATTGTGTTATTGTATTTTATGGTTTTATTTTCTGTCTTGTGAAATGCCAAGACAGCTTTGGCTAATGGGCGGTATAAACATGTAAGAAATAAAATAAATAAATACTTAAAGTATTTACAACACTTATGGGATTCTGTTATTCATCAGTTTATTTCCAAGTACACAGCCTGAGAAAGAATGACAAAAAGAAATATATGGTTGAAATGAGAAGCATGGTTCCAACTCCAAAGGGGCAACAATTAATGTCCTGAACTAGAGCAAAACAGTTGCTTAAGCCTGTCCTTTTGTGACTTTGCAATCCTATACAAGCCCACTCAGAAGTACGTCCCATTGAATGTAATGAGATTTACTCCCGGGTAAGTGTGTGCATGATTTATTTAAAAGATGTACAGGCTGCATTTAAGGTTTAAAAAAAAAAAAAAACCTCTCAAGGTGGCATCTTTCCAAAACAACTCAAATAACCGTCAGCATTAGGATTGCAACCCAACAAGACCCCTTCCCACACAAGAGCTGCTTCCTTGTGGTGCATCCCACATGGCAACAACACATTTGAGACACACATCCTCCACATCCTGTTCGTTTGGTGGTTTCCAGCTTGTGTGTGTTTTTCCCTGATTCTAAGAGGTCGAAATGCCTCTCCTAATGCTTATTCAGTGGCAGTAAGAGCTTTCAGCTAAAATATGCTGGTATTTTTTGCTCTGCCCCTTTTGCCTTTGGCCCCACTCACCACTGGAATGCAGCCCCTGAGAGCTTCCCCAAAACTGAATTCAGCCCTCATACTGAAAGAGGTTCTGCACCCGTGGTTTATGTAATGGTCTAACGTATTCATTTAAAAGTAGCCCACGAGTCCCCTGGACTGCAAGGAGGTCAAATCAGTCCATCCTAAAGGAAATCAACCCTGAGTGCTCATTGGAAGGACAGATACTGAAACTGAAGCTCAAATATTTTGGCCACCTAATGCGAAGAGAAAACTCTCTGGAAAGACCCTGATGCTGAGAAAGACTGAGGGCAAAAGGAGAAGGGGACGGCAGAGGATGAGATGGCTAGATAGCATCACTGATGCAATGAATATGGACTTGAGCACGCTCCGGGAGAGAGTGCAGGACAGGAAGGCCTGGCGTGCTATTGTCCATGGGGTCACGAAGAGTCGGACACGACTTAACGACTGAACAACAACAACAACTACCTCAGAAAGGTAGAGGTTCACCAACTACGGCCTCTCCTGGACAGGGATATCTTGGCCACAGTGGTTCATTTGCTAGTAACCTCAAGACTGGATTAATGTAATGCGCTCTATGTGGGGCTGCCGTTAAGGCTGGTCTGGAAGCTGTAGCTAGTGCAAAACGCAGCAGCTCGGCTGTTGTCAGGAGCTGCCCCTTTCCATCATGCAACTCCTTTGCTGAGGGAACTACACTGGCTGCCTATCTGCTATGGTGCAGACAGTACTAGTTTAAGTACTAGTACTATCTGCACAGGTTACAGGTTTAAGTACAGCTTTAAGGTTTTAGTACTAGTGTACAAAGCCCTAAACAACTTGGGACCAAGCTATCTGAGAGAGCACCTTCTCCCTTACCAACCTGCCCAGTCACTGAGGTCATCGGAGGGTGGTTCCTGGTGGTTCGACACAGACCTGGTGGTTCGACACGGACCTATGTCCTGATTGGAGTCCACCAGCAGAAGAGCCTTCAGCGTGATGGCCCCCTTTCTTTGGAACTCCCTGCCCCTGGAGGTCAGGCAGGCACCAACATAGTGCTGTTTCCAGCACCTCCTGAAAACAACACTGTTCCAGGAGGCATTCCTTAATTGACCAGTCACGGTTTTTATGTGCATTGTGTTTTTAAACAAGTATAATTTTAATGTGGTGTTTTAACCTTTTTATTCTTTTACTGTTTTGTTTTTTGTGTTCACCACTCTGAGATCTGTTCTAGATATGGAGTGGTATATAAATATTGTTAAATAAATAAATAAATAAAGCAAGCAAGCAAGCAAGCTCATAGCCGTTCTTACATATGGTTCTCCACTGGTCATTGAGAACCAGGTCTAGAGGGTCCTTGGAATCTAATGGATCCTTCAGCAAAACAGTCAGACTGGTCTTAAATATCCTTTGCCCCAAGTTTTGTAATATTAGTTGTGAAGACAAGAGTCACCCGCCATTCTAAACTCATGATTTTGTTTTCCTTGCTTCTGCTTCTCAAAGACTTAGCCTGGAGGAAGTGCTGCAGTGGTCTCAATCTTTTGACAAGCTCATAGGTACTAAGCGTGAGTAGTCACATCATTATACAAAAGAGGACAGGAACATGGGCATGTAAATGGAGGGCTGGCGTATATGTTTGACAAAAGCTGAAATACCATGTAAGGTGGAGTGAACCATGTAAGTGCCTGTCGCCATATTTATGACAAAACAAGGACCAGACAGACAAGTAAATCAGTGGGCTGTATCCCATATTAGTCTTACTTAGAGTAGACCCATTCAAATGAATGGGACTAATATGGGATACAACCCCGTATACTTACTTGTTTATTACATTTCTATACTACCCAATAGCCAAAGCTTTATATTATATCCTGCCTTTCCAGCCCACGTTGGTGTTGTAAGATCCTCCTCCTCTCCATTTTATCCTCACGAGACTCAGTGAAGTAGGTCAGGCTGAGGATCAGTGACTGGCCCAAAGTCACCCAGTGAGCTTCATGGCAGAGTAGGGACTGGAACCTGGGTCTCTTCAGTCCTAGTCCAACACTCGAACCACTGCACCACACTGACTTTCTGTACAAAATGTTCAATTTCCTTCCCTTTTTTTTTAAGGTAGAAGGATCCATACAGGTCATGTGTGTATGAATATAGACAGGTACACCCAAGTCACATATTGCTGAGAATGTGCACAGTGGCAGTACCATAGCTCACCTGGCACAGAATATTTCAAGATCCAAGTGTGAGTCCTGAACGGGGCTCAAACTTCATGCCATTGCAACTGTTGCCTATGAAAAATGATGAATAAATCATAAACCTTTAAGTGCCCCCAGCCAAATGAGGCATGGCAGATGGCCATGAGAGAAAGACTCTATTCATTCCATTCAGTTTTGGAATGTTCTGGGAAGAGAGGCCCACCTAGTCCCTTCTTTAATCTCCTTCACATATTTCTTTAGGTACATATTATTACATGGAGAGGAGAGGGAATGCCACCAGGAGAGCCATCACTTTGAGTTCCAGCCTCAATCTGGCCAAGATTCCTTCTTGGGACATTTTCACTAACAATAAGACACAATCTTCTTTTTTTTTTTTTTTTTTGCGACTGTCTTTAATGATGCCACACGGAGCAACTTCTGACCCCTGCATGATTTTCAGATGGACCTTTTATCTACAAGTCCTACCTGAAGACAGAATATAGCGATGAGAACATTGAATTCTGGTTGGCATGCGAAAAGTATAAGAAGATTGCATCACACAGGAAAAGAATTTCAGTGGCACAGAAACTTTTCAAGGAATATATGCAGCCTCAGGCTCCAAGGGAGGTAAATTAATACTCTGGAGAGGAATTCAGAACATCGGCTTTGGTTTGAAAAGAGAAATGTGTGCATGTTGTCTATTAACATTCACAAGTGAAGGCTGCAAAATTATTGTAGAACAATGCTCAAAATATCTGCAGACTAAAGATAGAAACCCATTGTAATAGTAGCAGATCTACTCATGAAAGATCCTTACTCGAGAGTATTTTGCTGCTGTTTTTTGAGGAGGTGAACTCCCCACCCACAAAGAGCAAGAGCAGAACATTCTGGAATGAGGAGGAACACATCCAAGTGTGCACACATGCTACAGCTCTGCTCTTGGACCACTCCACTTAAGAGAAGTTTGCTCTGACGTAAAAGTATGGAGAGAAGAGTAAATCTCTCACACCTACTGTCTTTTTTTCAGCACCCAGTTTTCAGAACTAACTGAAGTACTTTTATGGGGTAGCACAGTGGTAGGAAGACATGTAGCTCTCCAGATGTTGTTGGACTGCAATTCCCATCACCCCTAGCAAAAATAGCCAGGGTCGGTGTCAAGGGAGGGCATGATTGGGCACCTACCAAGAGGCCACATCCTAGCAAGGGCCCACTAACAAGAGCCCCTTGGAATTGCTCCTCTTTCCCATTGCAACCTCCTTGTTCACCTGCCTCTCACTCTGGTCCAAGCAGTGGTGATGGTGAGAAGGAGAAGCAGTAGCTACAACTGCCTACTTGCTCACTCGCTGTCTGCCCTTCAAGCAAGCAAGTGGTAGAAATGATGAGAAAAGATGAGGAGCAATAGCAGCTGGTGACAAAGGTGGTGAGAAGATAGATGTCACTGTCACTGACAGTGGAAGCTGGTGGCTCCGATGTCAGTGGGGTGGCGAATCTGCTTCGGGTTTCAGTCAGAACTCTAAAGGAGCTATCCAAGGTGCAAAGTAGGTTCCATTGCTCACCGAGGAAGAAAACTGGAGCCAGCATAGAGCGGAGCCAATGGTGAGGTGGGAGCTGCAGTTTAGCAACATCTGGAGGGCCACATATTCTCCATCCCTACTCTACCAGGACCAGCCAATCACTTACCTAAAATAAGTGAAGGTTGAACAGCCCAATTTTGTGTATCAGATGTAGAGCAGGTAGATCCTTTCTATAAGAAAAGATGTAATGTTGGGAAGTGCTGTAAAAGCTGGGACCACTTTCCTAGGACAGTGAATGCAGAAGTTTCTAGAAAGTTTTCACTGCAAGCCATGACACATTAGACTTGTAGGTATATCATGAGTGACACATAATTCAAAGAAATGAACCTTGGAATTACCTTTGACCTAAATTTGAAGTAGTTGAAGCTTACCAATCTTCCTGGTTGATGAGAACTCAGCAAAACTCTTGTCCTTTTTATGATGAAACACCGGGAAAGTTTACAGTTGGGGAGGGGGGGCAAGAGGCCTATAGAGCATTCATTATCTAATAAGACTAGTGCTGTGCTGAAAATTTCTCCCACATCTTTTTCAACCATTCTCATTTAACTTGATAGAAAAGAAATGGCTTCCGAAAAGACATGAAAAGGAGAAGAAATTTCGGAGAAATTCTCCTGGGTTGGGTTCAAGGTTCTCATGCTTCCCATAAGAAGTGGCTGAGGAGTGTGCATGAGTGTCCTGCTTTTCATTGTACCTGCACCTGCATTAGAGACAAGATATATCCACAATCACCCCTCAGAAATTCTATTCATTTGAAAGATTCTGGGGAAGGTGCTGAACCCTAAAGAATGACAACTAGAGCTGAGCCAAAATTTCTCAGGAGACATTTTTCTCAGAAATGTCCTGAGATTTTTCTTTTCTTACCCCACTAGAAATAAAAGTCCACTTTGCAGAATTTCCCCAAATTTTTCCCTCATTTTGGATGGCGTTTGCCTTCCCTCTTCCCCCCCCCCACCCACCCAATGCCTTGGAACAATGCTAGGTTTGGGGTATTGTGGAGAATGCAAAATGGGGGCCAAGCTGCCAACACAGTTGCTGTTGCCACTTGCAGTGGCAGTGCAACCCCCCCCCCAATCTTACAAAACAAGAAAGAAGCTATGCTACAAGTCCTGCCAATGGGGAGCCCTACCTGTGAAAAATTGTTGGAGAAATTCTCCTCCCACTGGAGAAATTCGGTAAAATTGTCTCCCCAATTTCTGTGCCCACAGATAGGGTGGAGAATTTCAAGAGGTCATTTGTGCACAGCTCTCAATAAGACTGGTGAGTTTTAATTACTGTCAGATATGTTAAGCATTATAAATAAGAGGTTTCCCTCAGTAGAATCAATTGCAAAGCTAAGTGTCACCAACAGATCTTACATAATAGAGGGTGGCCAGGTGTCCTACTTTACAGAGGACAGTCCTCTATTTTGGAGAGCTGGCAGAGGGCAGTCCTCTATTCGAAGAGATGTCCAGTCAAAACCTAGTTTAACATCAAAGACCCATAAGAAAGGGAAACAACAGGGGCCTTGAAGATGCCCATCAGCACTTAGCACCTGGACAGCAGACTAAGCAGGCACAGAGGTCAACTAGTCAGTCTTCTCCACTGGTGTGATGAATGTATTTCTATTTAAATCATAGTTATCATTTCCAGTTTTCCATCTATACATATATACTTGCATATGTAAATGCTTTGCAAACTGGTGTCCTGTTCTGTCCTTTTTTCTGGTAATGTGTTTCCTCTTTGGGGGTGATACATAAGTGGCCATTAGGGATGTCAGAGAAATCCACAATGGAAGCAAATAAGTTGGGATTTTCATGAATCTGACCTGCAGATTCTGTAGCAAATCAGCTTTTCCCATCAGGCGGATTCTGTGGACCATTTTTCTAACCTTCGGGAATTTTGCACAAATTTTGTCATAGAAAAATACACCAAAAACCCGCCCCAAATGCACATTTCCCCCATAGGCTAAAGCATGAAAATGCACAATTGGGGGGATTTGCACATTTTTGCACATGGTAATTTGCGCAAATTTGGAAACTACCCCCCCCCATTCCATTGACAGGCGGACGATGGAACAAAAGATGCCAGGCAACCAACGAAACACAGACTGAATGGATTTTACACCATCCATGCATCCCTAGTGGCCACCTTAATAAAGAATAGGATTTCCTTTCTGTATAATGTGAAAGAACCTCATCACTTCCAAACAGACCTAAAAGCAAGGCCAGACAGCTAGGGAAGGGGCTAAGGGTCCCTGGGCAGGGGTATCATAAGTAAGTGTGAAACAGCATAACCATAACAGCATAACGCAACCATAAGTATTACAATATGTAAACCCCTGTTAATTTATTAAGGGCTCAATATCCTATGCATAGCTGGCTAGGGAATACTGGGAGTTGTAGGACCTTTTTTTGCCTATCCATGCATAGGATTGTGCCCTAAATAGTTTTAAAAAGATACAATTATGATTTCATTTTCCTAAATTAAAAGTGCCACGTGTCCATGTGCATGCCAGCTACCCTCCCAGTGCTTTTGAATTCATCCACCAGAACAATGAAATAATCTGAATTATTAAAAACATAAGGAGAGCCCTGCTGGATCAGACCAAAGGCCTACCTAATTCAGCATCCTGTTTCCCACAGTGGCCAACCAGATGTCTATGGGAAGCCTGCAAGCAGGACATGAGTGCAACAGTACTCCCCTGCTCCCGTTCCCCAGCAACCGGTATACAGAGGCAGTCCCTCTTATACTGGAGGCAACATATAGCCATCATAACTAGTTGCCACTGAAAGCCTTAACCTCCAGGAATCTGTCTAATCCCTTTTTAAAGCCATCTATGTGCCATCAGCACATCTTGTGGTAGCAAATTCCATAGTTTAAGTCTGTGCTGTGTTTAAATATGGACTTGAAAAATAGGTCACTACTGTGGCACAATTATCAGTATAAGATATATTGATGCAATCAGTCAGTGTCGAATATATTGTCTGTGACTCCTCATCCATGTGCAAGGTCCTGTTTTCCATTGGGATGTTGTTTTTACAAAGAAATAAAAAAAAACATGTCAGTGTAAAAAGAAAAAAGGACAAACCGCATCCATGGTAATTTTTTTTTGACTTATTATGGAAAGAGCTCCCTAAACATGAAGAATCTATTTAAATTATGAATGGGTAACAATCCTATGTACACATCAATCCATGTGTGCATAGAAGTAGATACATTCACCCATGTTTCCAATAAAACAGGATGTTACCTACAAATAGGCCTTTAAGGTGCTGCAACACTTACAGAGCATCCCTCTTCACATCCTTTTTGTTTCTGTGTTCCTCCCTTAAGCAACTTATCCTGTCCTAGCTCTTGACTGATCACTATCTTTTTTTGAAATAAGAAGCAAACATAAATATTAATTTTGTCCGAACCTTTTTCTTTTTCAGATTAACATTGACAGTCCAGCAAGAGAAGGTATCATCACAAGCATTTAAGAACCAACACAAACCTGTTTCGATGAAGTCCAGAAAATTGTTTACATACATATGGAAAGGGATTCATACCCCCGGTTTCTTGGATCAGAAATCTATCAAAGCCTTATCCTAAGACTTTCAGCTGAAAGGGAACCAATGGTATCTATCAAGGAGGGAGAATAAGAACTTGGAAGAAGCCATTGCCGCCACCTATTCTGAGCCTTTTAAAAGAACTGAGAAAATTGACACTAGAGCAGCCTTCCCCAAACTGGTGCCCTCCAGATGTGTCAACCTGCAACTCACATAATCCCCAGTCAGCATGAATTGCAATCTGACACATCAGGAAGGCACCAGCTTCGGGAAGGCTACACTAGAGGAACTCACTTACAATTCAGATTATTTTATATTAATATGTCAATTCTTTTCATGCTTGAACTTAACATGGAAATGATGATACTGAAGCAACAAACATCAAATTCAAGGAGAAATGTCAAGAGAAACTTTGATACTGGAATCACCACAGATCTAGTGGCTGATCCAGACATTCCTCAGACCTTCTTAGATCTGATCCTGGGTCTAGCACTTTATGGAATGAGTTGACCAAGTTTCACGTTGCCACCTGAATACTCAAATTATAGCGGAGGGCAGATGGGGCCACCTTTTGTGATGGCCTCTCACGTAGCTACAGTTTTAGAGGAGTACAGCAGGGGCATGATTTGGCTTAAATGTTGAGATGGTGCCTATGGATTTCATTCAGGACCCTTCACTTCTTCCCCCATAAATCCAGAACTCTGCCACCTTCTGCCATATATTCATATCCAGGCAAGCAGAGTTGCGTGACTAATAGCAAAAGAGTACCACAAAGTCTCGGTGCACCTCTTCCTTATTTAACCCAGGAGAACTTTCCAGTCTTGCCATTCACTTCTCAGGAATCTTTTACCCACTTGCATTGGCTGCCTGTACATTTCTGAGCCTAATTTAAGGTGCTGGTTTTAACCTATAAAGCCTTACACAGCTCAGGACCACAATACCTGACAGAGTGCCTCTCCCAACACAAACCTACCCGTACCCTATGTTCAGCATCTAAGGTCCTCCTCCAGGTGCCTACTCTGAGAGAGGCTCAGAAAACAGCAACTAGGGAGAGGGCCTTCTCAGTGGTGCCTCCCCCAATTACGGAACCATCTCCCTGACAAGGCCCACCTGGTGCCCATACTGCTATCTTTTCAGTGCCAGGTTAAGACTTTTCTCTTTCCCCAGGCATTTGGCAGCATGTGATGAGTTTTAATTGGCCCTGGATTCGTTTTATGGTTTGGCTGATTGTTCAAAGTTGTTTTTAGATATATGCTGTCTCTGTGTATACTCCCTGTTGTACGTTTTTATGTTTTAAAATTTTGCATATTGTATTTTTAATGTTTTTAATCTTTGTAAACCACCCAGAGAGTTTCACCTAATGTAAACAACAACAACACACAAAAGGCATCATATCAAGCAGACAAAGCAAATGGTCCTAAAAAGAGCTTTTGAATATGAACAGTCTTGAAACAACAGGCTGGGGAAAAATGCTTCCCCAAAAAGAACAGAACAACAACAAAAATACCCAGGCATATAAGAAAGTTTTTTTAAAAAACACATGCTAATAGAGCTAAAACTCTCACTTGGGGCTTCTCCCCACGGGACTTATATCATGCGATCAGGACTGATTACTCATGGAGGTTTGTGAGTCCTTTACACGTCATCGACATCCTCCAAGGCCCCTCCTGTGGTTTATTACCTTTATCCTGCCTTTGTAAAATGCGGGGAAAGTCAAATTTTTCTCTAGGAAATGCGATGAAGTGCTTTACCTGCTGTGTACTTCCGTAATAGCGCTATAACAGCAGCGCCATCTAGTGGCTGTAAAATGAAACATATAAAACTTGCCAAGAAATAAAAACAGCATATGTCAGCCTGTGTAAAGGAGCCAATCTTAATCCTGCAAAGAATTCAGAAGCAGAAGCCCAGGTAAGGATGCAGGATTTTAGCCTTGTGTGGTGAAGCCCTAAGCCACAGATAGGTAATCGTACAAGACAGCAAGATTCTTAGTGCAATCTCAAGTTCCACTGAGTTCAATGGGGTTTCAAGAAGCCTTAAGCAAACTACCACTTCATAAAGTTAAATGGCAAACTAGACTGCTCTTACAGCACAGTATCAGCAGGTATCACCACAAATGCTGCCAGAAGCATGAAAAAAATGTACCCCACTTCCCTTGGTGGGGGGCCTCTTAGCTTAAAACAACACAATAGTAAGTGAATGAAAAGTCTCCAACTGGGAAACACTATCAAAGTAATAGTTGTACACATGAATAATGAAAATAGCCAGATTTTCCCAGTTCAAACTGAATCATGCCACAAATGTGCAGAACCAGTTTTTCAGAGCTCATCCTAAAGAGAGGAAAGGGGGCAGTTTTGAACTAACACCTAGTTCAAAAGACCAGGCCAGCCTTAGTGCTCTAAATATGTTGCATGACTGTCTTCACCCCAAGACTAACCATCAGTTACAGAATCTGTTCATTGTCATCGGCTAACAAAGCAACACAAAACGGAAAGAAGGAGAAGTCCATGTGGTCATCCACAACTTTTAATTCAAGGGAGAGTTGTGGCTTTATATATGAATGATAATAAACTATAACCTTTGTATCCAATTTTACTTTGGAGTTAATAAGGCAGGATAAAGGCAGTTTATTAAACGTTATCCAGAGGAGTAAAGCAGGTTTGTATAATGAGTCATAACAGCAGTCGCTTCACACATCTGATTAGCCAGGCATAGCAAAGAAGAACGTGTGTCTAAATTAATGCTGTGAGCCGTCTGTTTGCACTCTGCCTGATACTGATTAGTACTGTGGAAATCCTGGCATTTCCCCCCCACTCTGGGCTACCTGCCTGCATCGCTAATTACTGTGCAATGGAAAAGACTTTTCTTTTTCCAATTAAATCTCCTTTTGTTGGATTCACCTCCTGTCTATGAAAGACATGTTTTATGGTTATGAAATTGTGGGGTGGGAGGGGGGCTGCTATATATTTGTGGAATGAGAAGGAAGAAATAAAATAAAAATCATCAATGTCAGGATTGGAACACTTTGCTAGTCTGGCTAAACAACATCGAACATCTTGGCTACATATTGGACATATGGAAACTTGAACAGAGGGGGGACTCCTAAGTCTCAAAAAGGCTAGCAATCCCAACCCTATTTTAATTTTTTAACACATCCCCTATTTGAAGGGCTGTACCAAACCAAACCTCCACCGAAGAAAACTCAGAGTCATCCTGGAGAGTGATTTCCAGTCAACAGAGGCAGTAGAGCTGAACCCATGTGTGTGTGTGTGTGAGACATTTTCCCTCTCAAAATCAAAATTGTCTCAACTGTTGCAGTTTTGGCTAGTGTCAGGTATGAAATACTAAGAGCTGTCAGCTTGAGAAACAGCAGATGTCATGGCAGGACTTCTTTCAAATATTAAATAACACTGGGACCTGTGGCACCTTAAAAACCAACACATGTATTTTGGCATACACTTTCATGGACACTGTCCATTTCATCAGATGCATGAAATGTTAACCTCAAATTGCCAGAGCTATATCCACATGCTGGGGGTCGGGGAGTGGGGGGGGGGAATGTAAGTGGCATTGTCATGTTGTTGTTGTTGTTGTTGTTGTTCAGTCGTTCATAGGGAACTGAAATTCCAAAAAGCACAGACAGTGATTATTACCTTAACCGTTGCCATTCACAAAACGTTGTTGGGTGACTACACAGACATCATTGCAGTGGTGAAATAATTGCTGGCAAATGATGGCAAATTAGTGCAGTGCCAAAAATTTCTCCAACTTTTTTTTCAACCATTCTCATTCAATTTGACTGAGAATAAATTGCTTTTGAAAATAAAATAAATTTTAAAAAAAAATTAGAGAAATTTTCATGGATTGGGTTCAGATTTCTTGTGCTTACTTTACTTATGAGGCAGCTGAGAAGTGTGTGTGAGTGTCCTGTCTTTCATTGTGGAATCATCTCTCTGGGAGCCTGTAGCCTCCTCAGCTTCCCACATTTCAATTAAAACCAAGGGGAAGAATCATGGGGTAATTCCATCCATAGGGCTTTTTCATGTCAGGAAGCGCAGGCAGCCTGGGAGGCTGCAGAGCAATGAAGAGATATGTGATAGAAAGAAAATGCACGCACACATTAACTCACAGTGATTAGGTATGCTCAAAAACACCACAAAAATAAATTATAAAACACCCTGAAAATGAGCCAGAACGATGGAAATCTCTTTCATGGGACAAAAAAAAAAAAAAACCTTCAGGGAATTGGAAGACAGATTTTGGTACAGCACTAGCTCCACCTCTTCCTTGGAGCTAGACATAACACTGGCCCTGTCACACCTGGGTGCAAAATGGGAACCAGCCTGCCAAAAAGTTAACGCTGTTGCCACTTGCAGAGGCAGCACGAAAAATACCTCAAAACCCCTTAGGAAGGAAAAGAAGAAGTGCAACCCCTGCCAGTGGTGAGCCCTACCTGTGAAAAAATGTTTGAGAATTTCTCCTGCCCCTGGAGAAATTCAGTGAAATTGTCCCCTCAGTTTTGCTGCCCACAAGTAGGGTGGACATTTCAAGTCACAATCTGTGCACTGCTCTACGGCATATATCACATTGGAAGATGAGCAGAAGTATAAACTAGGGCTGTGCAGTGGCCCCCCAATCCAACTTGGAAGTCACTTCGCGGCTTCCGAGGCAGGCCCGATCTGGCTCAGGCAGATTCGGGGGGGGGGCCTGACCCACCTCGGCCTCAAACCCAAAGCAGGGTTCACATGGCGAACCCTGCTTCAGGGGGCCCTTGACACCCGCACGTAACCCCCCAGCTCCTTACCTCCTCTGCTGCCACCTCCATCACTGTGCCACTGCCTTCTCCATTGCGCCGCCGCCACCTTCGTCTTCTTCGCCACTGCCGCCCGCTGCTGCTGTCGTCATCGTCATCTTCGCTGCTGCCACCATAGTTTCCTGAGCCCTGAACATGGAGCGACTGGTCTTCTTCCAGGGAGTCGCCATTTTTAAAATGGCAACCTCCTGAAAGTTCCAGGAAGTTGCCATTTTTAAAATGGTGACTCCCTGGAAGACCAGTCGCCACGCATCCAGGCTTCAGGAGACAGTGGCAGCATGGCGGCAGTGGCAGCAAAGAAGATGATGACAGCAGCAGCAGCGGAGCAACGGAGAAGGTGGCAGCACGGCGATGGAGGCAGCAGCAGAGGGAGAGGCGGCCAAAGTAAGGAGCTGGGGGGTTGTTTGGGGGCGTTGGGCAGGGGGGCTGGGCCAGGGGCCGAAGGTCTGAAGCGCACCAAGAGCTTCGGTGAGCCCCCGACCTGCTCTGGGCCGCTTCGTGCCCCCTCTGCTTTGCCTCGGAAGGGGCACAAAGTGGCCCGAAGCGGCCTGCTTAGACTCGGGGTTCGGGCCTCGGGCCGAAGCAGTGCACAGCCTTAGTATGAACCCCTGATATTATGGATGGCATTATTAGGTCCTGAAATAGTTTTGCCAGAGTAGATATGTGGACAGAGTTAGCATCTGGACCTTCTACAGGGTCTGTGGATTCGCCTACCCACACAGGATTGCACCCTAAGGGCTCCAGTGAGCTCCAAACCCCTATCCACAGAAGAGGATGCCCATTGTGTCTCTGCATGACTCAGAGTTCTGGACTTCTTTCTATTCAGTGTTGGTATTGTGCACAGCACCCACAGTGTTGAGTTGCGGGCAGCAGTCTGAGGTGAGCCAGGAGCCACAGCACAAGCCAGGAATCGGGGCCGTAGGATCAGTCAGAGCCAAAGGACAAACCAGGATGTAGGCTCATCGAGGTGCAAGCTGGACAGCAGGGCTGAAGAATAAGCAATACTACAGGAACACACTCTGCTGGAATGGGGAGCTTTTTTTCAGTGCTGATTCCAGGTTTTTGAGGGCCCTTGGGAAGACATCCTCAATGATCCCCCCTCCCTCAGCGAGTCCACCTTCTCACTACCATTGTCACCAGCTACTATTGCTCCTCCTCTTCTTTCTCAACATGGTTGTCACTTGCTTGCTTCATAGGCAGAGAGCCAGTGGCATCTCCTGCTCCTCCTTCTCACCACCACCGTTTTCTGGACCAGAGTGAGAGGCAGGTGAACAAGCGAGCTGCAATGGTGAAGAACAGGAGCAAGTCCAAGGGGCTCTTTCCAGTGCGCCCCTGCTGGGGTGTGGGCCCTCAGCAGGTGCAGAACTATGCCTACCTTTGACTCTGGCCCTGCCCTTCCTGCCTAGAAGGTTCCACTGACCACCCTGGGGGGGCGAAGTCAGTCTGTGTTTCACTGAGAATGGTGCCACCTGCAGTTCAGGGGCTCACTGCATGGGGAAGCTGCATGCAGCTCCAGATAAGTCAGTTTAGATAATTCTGCCATATCTCTGCATCAGCTGTGTGACTGGATCATTCAGTGACTCCTTCTACGGCGATGTATCCAAATTACCTGCCCTCGGAGGAGGCTGCCCATTGTGTCTCTGCACGACTCATGGGTGTAGAATTCCTTTGAGGCACACTCAGGACAGTGACTCACAAAGAAGCAGTGGAGGTGATTTCCTCTAAGAGCAAGTAATTCTTACTCCTTCACATGCTGAAGGTAAATCTGTTCAGGTGTAAGAATGAAACTTAGCATGCATTTTAAATCAGGGGAAGTGTGGAAGTATGTGCCATAGCAACCAGAATTATAGGAAACATTGTATTAAGAACACTGTTGTATTTAAGTATTTGCTGGGTTACATTGCTGAGTGCATTAAGTGACTGGAATCAGAATAATGAAGGGAAGCTGCCTCTGTTAACCTCAAGAGGTTGTTGGATTTCTGTCTAACAGTAGCTCTTAAACTGTTCATCGTTACTAGGAACACTTCTGTTGGCTGGGTAGTAGGACACAAATGGAAAGTACAATTGAACGAGGTGTTCGAGTGCTTTTCCTGAAAATGTTTAAATGCAACAGGATCGCAGGCTTTGTTGTTGCAGCTGTGATTAGCTTTTGTTATTACAAACTCTATTAACTGATGAAGGTATTGCTATTCATCCGCTAATGCGCAAATGATATCCACTGTGAGACAAACCTTGATCTTTTCATTGCAAATGTCTGAACTGTATCATACAGAATAAACAACAACATTCTTAGCTCTTGAGCCATTTCCAGAGGACAAAGACTGTAACAGATACAGCTTGATGTTAACCGATTGCTAAATAGGTGCCATATGGTACTTATCTAAACGTACTTGCTGGGAAGTAAATCCCATTGAACTCAGTGGAATTTACTTCTATGTTTAGGCTCAGGCAGTTTAAAGTAAAGCAAAAATGAGAAAGAACATTATGATTCAGACTCAGACCTAATGTCTACCATTTCCTGTAAATTTTCATGAAAAGTAACTCCTCCTCTTGCATCCACACTCCTCGTAGTCAGAGCAAATTGTAAAGAGATGTAATTGGTGCTGAAGCATTTGCAGAGTTGTTTGAATAAAGGATATAAAAGTTCTTATTCTTAGCCCGATGCAAACAATTGATGGTGAACAATACATTTTGCAGGGCAATTAAACCAGACTATTGCTGGCTTGCTCTTGGCAAGTTCACACAGGCTACAGGAATTGTACACTATATTTGGTGGGTGGGGGAATAAGACTTAAGCTCATGCATGCCCCCTTTCCCACCACATGTAGAATATATTGTGTGATTCAGTGGAGGCTGGTAGCTCCGATTTTAGTGGGGCTGTGAATTCATTCTTGAAACTAGCCAGGACGGTTCAGATTTCTATGAGTCTGACCTACAGATTCCACAGTGGAACGGCATCTTCTGAGTCGCGCAGACTTGCAGACCTTTTTTTGACTTTCCAGAATTGTACGCAAATTTAGTCATATGAAAATACAAAAGTTGCTGGAAAATATGCTAATATGTACACCATTAAAAACACACTCACACACATTTTATACATCTCTGATCTCTCTTTAGCCTCTGCTGTGTAGCACTCTTTTTTGTGAGCTCTGTGCTCACTGATTATATGCTGAGCTACGAAAAATATGCGAAATGTTACATGCTAGGGAGAGTTACATAAATTGCAGCAAACCTTTTTGAGGGCTTTTCCAAAGAGGAAAAAAAAATCTGATCCCACTGATGAGCATATGATGGGGAAAAAGACGCCTGAAAATCTACAAAATACAGACAGACTAAACAAAATATGTACATCCCTACTCTAGGTGCAGGGGGCTCAATCTGGATTGGGGCCCTAGTGTGTGTGGGGGGCTTTAACCCTCCCCCCACTATGGGCCTGATCTGGATCAACCTGCAATTTCCCTCGCAAAACAGTGATCCATTTGCTTTATGGATCACTATTTTGCAATAGAAATTGCAG
The DNA here is from genome assembly GCF_057233095.1 of Heloderma suspectum. Classification (NCBI taxonomy): domain Eukaryota; kingdom Metazoa; phylum Chordata; class Lepidosauria; order Squamata; family Helodermatidae; genus Heloderma; species Heloderma suspectum. Next base: position 181,229,799 of record NC_139461.1, read on the forward strand.
GTGCAGGCTGCCCAATCCAGATAGGGCCCACAGTGGGGATGAAGAATTAAAGTCCCCCTACCCACCCACCCCATGCTAGGGGTCCTGATTTGGGTCAGCGGCCCTGTGCCTACTTGAGAGTAAAACAAAAATTACATCTTATAATAATCTCTGTTGTGACCCCCAGTAGGCCTACCAGTGCCAGCACTATGGCAGCAGCAGAAGAGTGCCACAGTCTCTAGCAAGCACTACCATTTTGACATACTCATAATGCCTCTATGTAGTGTCACCCTGGCTCACTGTGCATGCATCAAAATGGCAGCTTGGTACCCACCTGCAGCTCCTGCCCAGTACATTTGAGCCAAAGAGCACAAGCAAGCAGGAGGGCCTACCTCAGTTGCTGGGGGGCCTTCAGCAAATTCTCAGCCATGTCGGGTGCTGCCACCCACCCTGATTTGTAGCCTTTATATTTTCAAAGAACTCAGAAATCAGAAGGCAAAGAAAGAGAATCTTTGATGGATTTGTATGTGGCAAAAAATGGCATGACCTGTCCACTGACTGACGGCATCCATCACAATCACATCACACAAACGAAAAGACCCCTTTTGCCTCTCCAGAAGGGAACTTTCACATTAAAAATCTAAGTACTCAAGGACTATCTTTGGGGGGAGGTTCTGATGTGCAAGCAACGGCCTACGGATTTCCACTTGGCGCCCTGTGGAATGATCTCCCCTCGACAGTGAATCCAGCCTCAATGCTAGCATGTTTTAGGCATTTATTGAAAACCTGCCTTTTTAATTTGGTTTCCCCACAGCCATGACCTGTTCTGAACTCTAATATTGTATTATTGTGTTTTTACTGGATTGTTTTATGGTATTATTGCAAAGTGCTTGTGCAAATAAGAAGTGGTATAGACACAGTTCTAATAAATAAATATGGCAGGAGCATCTTGGACTGATGTTTATTTAGAACTACTATTGGACGTGGGTGCTTGATTCCTATCTGTTCGACCTGTCCACTGGTATAATGGATCAGTCTACCTGAAGGAGCACCTTCTCTTGTATGTTCCTGACTGATTGCCAAGGTTTTTGGAAGCTTTCCTCTGGGTACCACCACCCACAATGGTATAACAGGTGACTACCAGGAAAAGAGCCTTCTCTGTAGCCCACTTGTGGAATGCCCTTCCCAGGAGATCCACCTGGCAATTTCACTGTATACATTTAGACATGAGGTTAAGACCTTCCCCTTCTAGCAGGCATTTGTTTTTCAATCTGCCCCTCTGATTATTAACTTTACTGCTACTTCTGTAATATGTTAATGCATTAATATTTTAATATTTTCATTGTTGCATTTATTGTTTTAGTTGTTATTTTATTGTTGTTTGGCATTTTTAATTATTGTAAACCACTCCGGGGTATCTGCCACTTGGGTGGAATATAAATTTAATAAAATAAATTAAATTAAATTAAAATAGTACAACAGGCACCATAAGTATCCAATACTCTGCTCTTAAAACTGAAACTGACCCTGGAAAGGTGGCCATAGAATTTCCTTCCTTTCAGGAGAATATTAAGTAATACTGAAGCAATGTATGCATCAGTTCAGTTTAGTACGGCTGGTCAATTTAACAATGAGCTCAACAGCTGCGGTGCATGCAGTTGTTCAGTTGTGTCCGATTCTTCGTGACCCCATGGACCATAGCACGCCAGGCCTTCCTGTCCTGCGTTCTCTCCCGGAGTGTGCTCAAGTTCATATTCATTGCATCGGTGATACCATCTAGCCATCTCATCCTCTGCCGTCCCCTTCTCCTTTTGCCTTCAATCTTTCCCAGCATCAGGGTCTTTTCCAGAGAGTTTTCTCTTCGCATTAGGTGGCCAAAATATTTGAGCTTCAGCTTCAGGATCTGTCCTTCCAATGAGCACTCAGGGTTGATTTCCTTTAGGATGGACTGATTTGACCTCCTTGCAGTCCAGGGGAGTCGTAAGGGGTTGTGCCAATTCACATGATGATCACTGCTACTCTAAACAGCATCAACCAACAACTACTGTGCAACAAAGCAAAGGTACCCCCAAACCTCCACATAAAATGGTCCATCCTTGTCAAGGCTCTTCCTCCCTTCAACCTCCTGTTTTGCTGCTACTGTTATTGGGGCAACTGCTATTTGTCAGCAGCCTAAGGCTTTATTCCTAAATGCACTTATTAAGGAAGAAGCCTCCTTGAACCAAGTAGGATTTACTTCTAGGCAAATATTACAAAACCTCCACTGCCCTGAGCAGTGACAAGTTCCAGAGAGAGCACTTACCAGAGTTTGGCTACCTTCTGGAGGATAAATAATTGGAGAGTTTCATACTTTTTTGTGTATTTACAAAAATACAAGTAGAGTAGGGATAAAGAATGTTATTTGGGAGCTGCATTGTCCCCCCCACACACACACACACACACCCTCCACAGGCTGGATGATGTTGGTAGGTGTGGCCCACTGACCCATCACCCCACCCATTTTAATTCTTCTCCATTCTAAGAGAGGCATGGGTGTGATGCACCAAGCAACTCAGCTGATACCAGGAGGAGCAACTGCTATTCCTGGCATTGGCTAAGTCCCTTACATTCGCCCAGAATGTAGCATCCACAATGGGGTGCTGTATGCCACACAAAGTGACTTTGGCAGCATTGAGAACAGCGGTCTCTCTTGAGATTTGTTATCTCAGATTGGAGATAATAGCAGAGATTCCCTCAAGGAGAGGATTCCTCCAGGTGGATAGGCTTGGAGGCCAGGTCCTGCCCCATGGAGATGGTGGGAATTACTTGCTATTGCTACCTCTTGTTAGAAAGGCAGTTAGCAGAGAAAAACAAAAAGGAAAAATAGAATGAGCGTTTACGAGTCCCATATGCAAACAAAAGCCTAACAAAAGAGACCACACCTTTCTTTAGCGAAGAAAGAAAAACAGCTTTACTCACAAGTATTCTTGCATAAAGATGCAGGTACAGCGTATGGTTTCAAAGGAATAAAGTTCATTTTGTGTTCCTTTATGCTGGCAGGATCAACAGAGAGCAAGCCACGTGCTCCTAGCAATGGAAGAAGGGGGGTGGTGGAGCAAAAAGGAGGAAACTGTACTCTGTAGGCTATAGAGATCCTAAGGCTAGCTATGCCCCAAATTCCCATGCATTAACTGACTGCAACACTGCCCCCTTCCTGTAACTTGCAGATGAGGTTGCAATATTCCCAACAGGAGGAACCCCAGGAGGTGCTGTGGGCCATACTAGGGGGCCCAGTGGACCAGTTTCTCCACCCCTTAAGTACAGCATAGGTGGCAGCAAGCAGCAAACACACCCCTAGCGAGGCAGCAGACCTACCCCACATCAGATCCACACAGAGAGGTACCCTAAGATTATTTCAGCCTTCCAGCAGCAGCTCCTCCCTCCCCTCTTTCAAAACTGTTTCTATGCTTGCCCCTCCGTTCAACTGCAGGGGGTGTCACCTTTCCCAAACCAATAACTCTCCCCATTCAGAACATTCCAGAGAAATCTTCAGTTCTTCTGGAGACATAGCTGGTAATCTGCTTGACAAAATGTACATCCAGACCCACATTTATTTATTAAATTTATTAATCGCCCATCTGGCTAGTCACCCAGCCACTCTGGGCGATGGTATTCTTTATAGTATACTCATAGTATAGGTATTATTTATAATAATACCTATACTTGCACTGCATGGATTGGGGTGATGTGGGCTAGTACACAGAGAACCCTGCACCATACCAGGAATTTGCCATTGATTTATTTGAAGTCCCTTTATTCTACAGAAAGATATATCTTAAACCCTCTCTCCAATTTTGAACATTTTCAGGTTTGCACACAAGAGGGTCTGGGAGCTTGGAACAAACATCAGGACCCAAGCCACCACCACCCTCTAACCCAATAACTTAGTTAAGCTGAGGTAGTTGTGTAGTTGGTTTTCAGGAGGATTAGTTCCTTAATTCCCCCATTTTGTTCCAGAGCTCCAGACTCTAACTTGACAGGTAATTCCCACTTAATAGCTAGTTGACGGTGTTTGTGTTTCCAAGGAATAATATCAGCTTAGCTCCAATATTTGGCTTCATTTGCTTTGCAGATTAGGTGGCAAATAGTTTAATATTGCGATGTGGCATTCACAGTGTACCTTGCTGTCGGCCAAGTATGTGAGTCATGCGATATCACATAAGTTTATGTAACCTAACCAAGTAAAGTGTCAATATTTGCAACAAATTATTTTGTTCCAGAACACCAGGGACAATTTCACAGATACCGTTGACTAATATCCCATTCAAGGATCTTGCAATCTATTTACAATTTGTAAAACGAAGAAAGGTTAGCTTATATGAATGTGTCTTTCAACTAACGCAAGATAGGTGTGTGTACACATACATCATAAAACCCACTACGTGTTCTCAGTATAGAGTCCATAACATGTATGCTGGTTTAAGAGATTAACTCTCTTAATCTCTTGTGCAATCCTATACCTGTCTGTACCCAGAGGTCAGTGTGTATACAATTGCAGGCTAAGTCCTAGTTTTTACTGAGAAGGTAAACCTCTATGTCAACTGTACCATTTCCGCCTACACCTGAGGGTGATGGTTTGATTGGTTTCAGTCCAATGATTGAATGCTACTCTATCACAAAAAAAAACAAAAAACCCAACACTTTATACAGCAAACTAGCTGTTATGAGGAGAGATCTGGCCTAACTTTCTCCCTGATATGTCACACTGCTATATCTGGAGAAGGTTTATGTATGAAGGAGCATTCAGTCATGTGAGCCCCAGCTGCAGTCTGAGGTTCGAGAGTTTTACCAGTTTTACCACCTCAGTGAGAACTAGGCCTAAGCTGGGAGTTAAGGAGCCCCTCTCTGGTTCACATTTCCTCTCTGCCATGAACTCAGTAGGTTGCTATAGAGCCAAACCAGATCTTATTTTGGCAAACATGGAATCCCAAACCAGTGTTTGCCAAGGGAGAAGATAAATCAGACGCTTAAGCCCTCCAAGCACGTGCGCGCGCGCGCACACACACTTCACAAAGGGCTTCCTAGTTCATTTATTTTTCCCTTCAGCCAGGTGGAGAGGGGAGAACAATTAAAAAAAAAAAAAAAGCCAAGGGGAGCAACAGTAGGTAGCAAAAGAATTCAGCACCACACCAACCTATGATTCTCCCTTGTAAGTGGCCATCCACCCCGCATTAGTGTTATGAGGAAAAGATGGCTTTGGGCAGCCCTTGTTTCCCTTGTATTGTATCATTTCCTTCCACCATCCCTGCTGACCTTCCTTCCTCAGCTGTCCTCACCAGCAGCCATTCCAGCAGGCTGTACTGAGAGAGATGAGAGTGAGAAGCAGGGCCAATCCACCGCCCATGCTGAATGACTACTTAACTTTTTTCCTCTTCCCTTCCCTTCCCATCCCTTTTCTTTTCTTGTGTGTTATGTCATTTTGGATTGTAAGCCTGCAGGCAGGGGCACCAGAAGGCTTGGTTGAGAATGAGAATAATAATAATAATAATAATAATAATAATGGGTCCCAGGCATGGTCTGAAGGCACATGAGACAGCTTCCTTGCTGATGTTAAGCAGGTCTGGGTCTGGTCAGTGCTTGGAGGGGAGACCACCTGGGAACCACTTGTAGCCACTTTGAGTTCCATGGTGGAAGAAAGGTGGGATATAAATATAATAATAATAATAATAATGGGTCCCAGGCATGGTCTGAAGGCACATGAGACAGCTACCTTGCTGAAGCTAAGCAGGTTTGAGCCTGGTCAGTGCTTGGAGGGGAGGCCACCTGGGAACCACATGTAGCCACCTTGAGTTCCACGAAAGAAGAAAGGTGGGATATAAATGTAATAAATACATAAACAACAACAACAATACTGTCCCTAGTCAAAGCAGTATTCTCTCAACCTCAGAATCTGCTATATGGAGATAAGAATACCAACTAACCTTACAGGGGTACAGTAAGGGTAACCAAGATAATATACATGAAGCACTTTGGTTTATGTGAAATAATAACACCTATATCAGGCAAGCTTTCGCATGCATCCCATAAATGAGAATCACATATAGAACAGGTATGTGGCAGTGGAGGCTGGTGACTCCAATGTCAGTGGGGTAGTAAATCCGTTCTGGGTTTCAGTCAGAAGCAGTCAGAACTCTAAAGGAGCTGTCCAAGGTGCTATCCCCAAAATGGGTTCTGCACCTTGGATAGCTCCTTTAGAGTTCTGACTGGTTCTGACTGAAACCCAGAGCGGATTCACTGCCCCACTGAAATAGGAGACACTAGCCTCCACTGGGATGAGGCAATATACCTCTGGCCATGCTTCTGAGTCATGTGGGGCCACTGGCCCCACCCTCCAAATTCACACATTAGGCATGGACATCTGCAAGGTGCATCCACTTAAGCTTTCCCTTACAGACATTCACGCCTGACCCGAGGCAATCAGAGTGGAGCCAGCAGTGCAAAGCAACCTTGGGGCAGAGGTGTGATTCCCCTTTATGCAATGCCTGGTTGAAGGGTTTGTTTCCATTTTAAATGTAACCAAATCACATGGGGTTAGTGAGACTTAGCGGACAGAAGCATCTATTTAATCAGACACCTGATCAAACATTTACAACGAGCGAATGAATTGCCCAGACAGCAGGAAGAGACCAAAACATACAGCACATCAATATTTGACTATTGTCCTGTTTACCTGTTTTGACTGATTGCAATCTAGTAGTGCATCAGGTGCTTATAATGAAATGGTAGATTACTTGAGTTAGCTCATTTTCCCCTAAGGTAAGATAAACGTGTGCATTAGTGATTCTGTTGGTTCTTGTTCGTTCCGGTTTAAGTGAGCCAGCTTGGCAGTTAATAGCACTTCCAGCTAGCTGTTAATGTCAGGTGGCTCCATATCATGAGGGCAGATTTTCCCCTAGCAAGGACCTGTTTGCATTAGATGTTTATCATGTTGGAATGCAATTTGAGGCATCTGTAATACTCATCTGTCCTGCAGGACCATTTTGCCAGACCTTACAGCAGCAGGGAATCTTTTGAGGTGCATTCTAGCATAGCTGTGCGAGTCTGCAAAGTCTTGCAAGCTAAAATAGTATGGGTTTTCCCACTTCAGATAATCACACCGCTAAAAAGTGTGGCAGTGGGAATCCTGCACATCTGATTTCAGGACTGTAAGCTTTGAGTGCCGTCTCTCCTAGGATGCAAAGGAAAAGTATGCATTTCCCCAGATTTTTCAATTTTGCACAGTTGAGCAGATTCAGGACTAACCTACAAGCTATATTAGATCAAGCTACATTATGATCACAATTTTTAATTTTATTTTCATGTGAGCATGTGGAGCCCTGATCCAGATCAAGCCTGGGATGGGGGGGCTAAACCTTCCCACCCAGCCACTTTTTTCCCCCTTTAAATTAGACCCTGACCCATGCAGGGGCTTAAGAAGGGGGGGGGGACACGTCCATTGGCACCAATGGAGGTGTTGTTGTTTTTCCTTTCTTAAGCCTCTGCACAGTGGCGGGAGGTGAATTTAAAGGAAAAAAACCGTTGGGTGGGAAGGTTTAACCCTCCCCACCACCATCCCAGGTGTGGTGATGTTCAGTGGTCCTGATCTAGAGCAGGACCCCACATGTTTACACGAAAGTAACAGAACAGTTATCAGCATCTACACAATTCAATCCCTTGTTGGAAAATATTTGAAAGGCAAATTTAATACAGAGCTGCACAGAGATTCCAAAGAGAAAGGGAGAAGAAGCACGCAAGCAGGAGGATTGGGAGCAGAGCTGCGGCTAAATGCTCAACAAGGCTGCTCTCCATTTACTGCATTATATTTGTATCCTGATTGTCCTCCAGGAACTTAGGGTGCTCATAATGATTCTGTGAGCTGGGTTAGGCTGAGATAGAGCTGTGTGCAAATGACCTCTTGAAATTTTCCACCTTATTTGTGGGCAGAGAATTTTGGGAGATAATCTGGGAGACGTTGCACCTCACAAGGGCTGAGAAGAATGTGTATGGCCACAGCATGAAGAACTTCATCAGGAGGGCTTTAAACTGAATCTTAGGGGGGAGGGAGATGTAAAGTTGGGGGTAACAATGGACGAAACCTCATGCACCACAACAGACACAACAACAGCTCTAATAGCACCCAATAACAGTCTTCAAAAACAAGTAGGAAGAAAGCCAGACTATAAAGCACATGGCCTTCAATGTCTACATACTAATGCCCAGAGTATGGGAAACAAACAGAATGAATTTGAACTCTTAATATGGGAGGGAAATTATGACTCGATGGATGTAGCTGAAACTTGGTGGGATGACTCCCATGATTGGAATACAGCAATTGAAGGATATAACTTGTTCAGAAAGAACAGAATGAACAGAAAGGGAGGTAGAGTTGCACTATATGTTAAAAATGCATATCTCTGCACAGAAAAACAGCAGGATGAGCTTTGTAGCCCCATCAAGAGCATCTGGGTTAAAATAAATGGAGCAAAGAATAAAAGGAACATGGTGGTCGGAGTCTACTACCAGCCACCCAGTCAAGGAGAAGATGAGGATGAAACTTTTGAAAAGCAAATTGCCAATGTTTTAAGGAAGCAAGATGTAGTAATGCAGGTCTTCAATTTCCCCAATATTTATTGGAAGACAAATTCTGCAAAACATGGCCCCTCCAAGACATTCCTGACTTGTGTGGTGGATAACTTCCTCCTACAGAAAGTGGAGGAACTAGAGGATCAGCTATCCTTGACTTGATCCTAACCAACAGAGATGACTTAGTGGATCAAATAGCAGTTAAAGGAACTCTGGGGGAAAGTGACCATGTTATACTTGAGTTCTTGGTTCTAAAGGAAGCAAAAGCTGAGTGTAGCCAAACGCATACCCTGAATTTTAGGAAAGCTGATTTTAATAAACTCAGAACAATGATAGGTAAGGTCCCATGGCAAGTGACTCTGATGAGAAAAGGAGTCCAAGATGGGTGGGAGTTTTTAAAAAAGGAAATTCTAAAGGTACAATTACAAACAATTCCAGCAAGAAAAAAAGGCGGAAGACAACAGAAGAAGCCAATGTGGCTTCACAAAAAGCTTAGAGATGACCTGAAAACAGAAAAGTACACATATAGGAAGTGGAGAGAAGGCCAACCAACAAAGGAAGAGTAAAGTGTATGGGCAGGTAGCACAGAATTGCAGGGATGGCGTCAGGAAGGCTAAAGCTGAGAACGAGCTCAGGTTAGCAAAGGATGCTAAAAGCAACAAAAAGTCTTTCTTCAGATACATGCATAGTAAAAGACAGAGGAAAGAAATGGTGGCTCAACTATTAAATAAGGATGGCAAAATGATGACAAAGAAAAGGCAGAAGTGCTCAATTCCTGCGTCAGCTCAGTCTTCTCCCAAAAGAGGGACTATAACCCCCTGGCAAAGGCGAAGTACAGGCTGCAGGGGCAGGATTGCAGCTTGAGATCGATAGGCATATATGGTCAAGGAACACCTAATTACTTTGAATAAGTTCACATCTCCAGGGCCAGATGAACTGCACCCTTGAGTAACAAAGGAACTGGCAGAAGAACTCTTGGAACCACTGTCTATTCTCTTTGAGAAATCATGGAGGCCAGAAGTGCCAGGTGATTGGAGGAGGGCTAATGTTGTCTCTATCTTCAAAAAGGGCAAAAAGGAGGAAACTGGGAACTACAGACCAGTCAGTCTGACATCAATCCCTGGGAAAATTCTGGAGCAGATTATAAAGCAATCCATCTGTAAGCACCTTGAAAACAATGCAGTGATTACTCGAAGCCAACATAGATTTGTCAAGAACAAATCCTGCCAGACGAATCTGATCTCATTTTTGGATCAGGTAACCTCCCTTGTGGACTGTGGGAATGCTGTGTACATAATATATCTCGACTTCAGCAAAGTTTTCAACAAAGTGCCCCATGCTATCTTGATGAGCAAACTAGCTCAAAGTGGGCTAGATGAAACAACTATCAGGTGGATCCACAGTTGGCTACAGAATCGGACTCAGAGTGCTTATCAATGGGATCTTCTCAAAATGGGGAGAAGTAACGAGCAGGGTACCACAGGACTCCTGAGCCCAGTGCTCTTCAACATTTTTATTAATGATTTGGAAGAGGAGGTGCAGGGAATGCTTGTCAAATTTGCAGATGACACAAAATTTAGGGATGTACGAAAGGCACTTACCTTTCGCGGATTATGTTTATGGTTGGGGGGGAGGCATTCCATCCCTCCCCCTGGAATCCTCACCGGGGGGGAGGCGCTCCATTCCTCCCCCCCGCCAGAATCGTAGCCGGCCGGCTGTGCTCCGCAGGGATTCTGCGGAGCCACCGGCTGGCTCGGCCAGCAGCCGGACATCTGGCCGCTGGCTAGCAGGGACGCAAATGGCGGCGGCCGTAGCCACCACCATTTGTGTCCCTGCAGTCAGCCGTGATAGGCTACGTAAATGTTTATGTAGCCTATCACGGCTGACTTAAAAAAACAACAACAACAATGCGCATACGCAAATGGCGGCAGCCACGGCCGCCGCCATTTGCGTTCCTTATTTTGGCACGTCTTAGTCTACGTAAACATTTATGTAGACTAAGGCAGCGAAAATAAGTGGAACGCAAATAGCGTAGCGGACGATACGCTATTTGCGTTCCCCTTATTTTCGCCATCTTAGTCTACGTAAACGTTTACATAGACTAAGACGTGCCAAAATAAGGAACGCAAATGGCGGAAGCCATGGCCGCCACCATTTGCGTACGCGCGTTGTTGTTTTTTTTAAGTCAGCCGTGATAGGCTACGTAAAGATTTACGTAGCCTATCACGGTTTTTGTTTTTTGTTTTTTACTGGAAATGGCGGCAGTGGCAGCCGGTTGGAAGACTGGCCGCTGCAGCCGCCGCCGCCGAACCACCACCGGAGCGAGAGCCGCTGCCGCCAGGAAGATCCGCCCAAGGTAAGTCTCGTCCCGGGGGGGCAGGGGGGTGGCAGGCCGTTCCGCCACCAATTTTGGGGGGCCGAATGTGCTGGCATTCGGCCTCCCTGAGATCCGTGGTGGAATTTTCGTACATCCCTAACAAAATTGGGCAGGATAGCTAATACCATGGAAGACAAAAACAGAATTCAAAGTGATCTTGATAGACCCTTTCCCTCCCTCTCTACATGGGGCCCTCCAGATGTTTTGGTCTACAATTCCCAGGATTCCTGACCACTGCTTATTCTGGCTGGGGCAGATGGGAGTTCAAGTCCAACACATTTGGAGGTGCCATGCTAGGAAAGGCTACGTTAGAATGCTATTTTTAAATACTGAATCATCACTTTGCAGCACACCTTGCTTGAATCTACCGGGGGCAAACAACTGTCTCCTATGTACAAAGAGCTAAAGATAATAAGGAGTGAAAATATACACTTTTAAATACTACACTTTACATTTGTTTTAAGTAACTGCTACTGACTTTAGGAACAAAATGCAATTTTTAAAAAATCCAGCTAATCTTGCCTATTTCGGGGGTTAAATATGAAGATGTCAAAGTGCCTGTTCATTCACATACATCACTTTAGTTCTCAGGTCAGCATATATGCTAGGGAAAAGGGCAAGTCTACTGTAGCATGTAGCACGTCCATAGCACATGGAAGCATGTTTCAACCTCCACAATGCTAAAAAAAAAAAAGACTTGTGCAGCTCACCCACCCACCAGCTAGACAGCTCACCTTCTGCTTGTCGTGAATAGGCAATAGAATGAGTCACTGGTGTTTCCTTGTGTTAAATCTTTAAAAAGCTGTTGCTAATGCTGCTGCTAAATAAATAACGTTTGCCTTGCAATAAATATTTTTGCCTCGGAACAGTTACAGATTTAGCAATCCTTTAGGGAGGTTCCAAAATCCCCGGTGAATATGGTCACCTATTATTCACACAATGAATAATAGTAGCTGCTTGAATACCCTAAATAATAAATGTGAGCTTTTGTGTGTTTTTTCAAATGGGTCTCCCTCTCGCATTCAAATAAGGCAAGCATAGAAATAAATTTGCAATTTAAAGTATTCCAGTTATGTTGAAACAGTGACATTCCAACATGAAATAACCTGCACTAGGTTGCACTGTTAGTATGAGCAGAAGAGAATTGACATTTTGAGGGATTTGGATGTGCATGACCTTTAACAGATAAAGCCACATGTAAAATGACCTCTACCTGCTGTCTTATCAGTGCATTTAGCCTAATGCATAGCACAGGTCATCAGATGTGGATCTTCTGTGCTAATGACCATAATAAATTTCCATTGGAGATAATGGAACATCTCCACAGGGATAAGGACACTTATCCCTGGAGCTATCCTAGGAGTGGACAAAAAGTAGAACTCCAGATATTTTGGACTCCAGATATTTTGGACCACTGGCCATGCTGGCAAGGGCTTCTTGGACTTGAAGTCCAAAACGTCTGGAGATCTGCCTTCTGCCCACTCCTCTGCTAACCAATCCCTGAACAGCAGAATTCTGAACTTAAGTACTGGAGGAATGACATATCCCAAAACAGAAGCACAGCCTGTGCCCAACTGGAATGAATGTAATTGTGCCAAGAAGTTCTAGGATCATGCAGAAATAACTTAAAAGGTCTAGGAACATGTATGACAGTAACATCAATCAATTAATTAACCTGATTCATCATTAAAATATTCTCAAACTGATGGCCTGCTTAATTGCCCACTGCTCCCCTCCCCCACAGTTCTTTTCAGGCTCTATGCTTTGGCCAGCTGGCCCATCCTATCTGTCTCTCTTTCTTTCTCTCTGAGACTCCATGCCTCTGTTGGTCCTGCTGGAAGTTAAGAGATGCTGTTGTTGCTCCGGATTAAGAGGAGCTTCTCATCCATGTAAATTGTAAAGAGACCCTCTGTCATTTCAGTGGTACTACATCTACTACTGTGGGCAAGAATCCCTTAGAAGAAATGGAGTTGCACTCATAGTCAACAAAAGGGTGGGAAAAGCAGTACTGGGGTACAATCTCAAAAATGACAGAATGAACTCAGTACGAATCCAAGGCAAACCATGCAACATCACAGTAATTCAAGTCTGTGCCCCAACAACTGAGGCTGAAGAAGCTGAGGTTGATCGGTGCTATGAAGACTTACAACACCTTCTAGAACTAACACCAAAAAAAAGATGTCCTCTTCATCATAGGGGATTGGAATGCTAAAGTAGGAAGTCAAGAAATAACTGGGATAACAAGCAAGCATGGCCTTGGTGTACAAAATGAAGCAGGACAAAGGCTAATAGAGTTTTGCCAAGAGAACACACTGATCATAGCAAACACACTTTTCCAACAACACAAGAGGCGACTCTACACATGGACATCACCAGAAGGTCAATATCGAAATCAGATTGATTATGTAATTTGCAGCCAAAGATGGAGAAGCTCTATACAGTCGGTAAAAACAAGACCTGGAGCTGACTGTGGCTCAGATCATGAGCTTCTTGTTGCAAAATTTCGGCTGAAATTGAAGAACGTAGAGAAAACCACTAAACCATTCAGGTATGACCTAAATCATATCCCTTATGAATATACAGTGGAGGTAAGGAATAGATTTCAGGGATTAGACCTGATAGACAGAGTGCTTGAGGAACTATGGATGGAGGTCCGTAACACTGTTCAGGAGGCAGCAACTCAATCCATCCCAAAGAAAAAGAAATGCAAGAAAGCAAAGTGGCTGTCTGATGAGGCTTCACAAGTAGCTGAGGAAAGAAGGGAAGCGAAAAGCAAAGGAGAAAGGGGAAGATATATCCAACTGAATGCAGAGTTCCAGAGAATAGCAAGAAGAGACAAGAAGGCCTTCTTAAATGAACAATGCAAAGAAATCGAGGAAAACAACAGAATGGGAAAGACTAGAGATCTTTTCAAGAAAATCGAAGATATCAAGGGAACATTTTGTGCAAAGACGGGCATGATAAAGGACAAAGAAGGCAGGGACCTAACAGAAGCAGATTAGATTAAGAAGAGGTGGAAAGAATACACAGAAGAACTATACAGGAAAGGTCTTAATGTCCCTGATAGCCATGACAGTGCGGTCACTGAACTTGAGCCGGACATCCTAAAGAGTGAAGTCAAGTGGGCCTTAGGAAGCATTACTAACAACAAAGCTAGCGGAGATGACAGTATTCCAGCTGAGCTATTTACAATCCTAAAAGATGATGCTGTTAAAGTGCTGCACTCAATATGCCAACACATTTGGAACACTCAACAGTGGCCACAAGACTGGAAAAGGTCAGTTTACATTCCAATTCCAAAGAAGGGCAACGCCAAAGAGTGTTCAAACTACTGTACAATTGTGCTCATTTCACATGCCAGTAAGGTTATACTCAAAATCCTACAAGTGAGGCTTCAGCAGTATGTGAACCGAGAACTACCGGAAGTACAAGCTGGGTTCCGAAGAGGCAGAGGAACTAGAGATCAAATCGCCAACATTTGTTGGATCATGGAGAAAGCAAGAGAATTCCAGAAAAACGTCTATTTCTGCTTCTTTGACTACTCTAAAGCCTTTGATTTTGTGGATCACAACAAACTCTGGCAAATTCTGAAAGAGATGGGAGTACCAGACCACCTTACCTGTCTCCTGAGAAACCTGCATGCGGGTCAAGAAGCAACAGTAAGAACCAGACATGGAACAACCGATTGGTTCAAAATTGAGAAAGGAGTACGACAAGGCTGCATATTGTCGCCCTGCTTATTTAACTTATATGCAGAGTACATCATGAGAAACGCTGGGTTGGATGAATCACAGGTCAGAATTAAGATTGCTGGGAGAATTATCAACAACCTCAGATACGCAGACGATACCACCCTAATGGCAGAAAGCGAAGAGGATCTAAAGAGCCTCTTGTTGAGGGTGAAAGTAGGGATGTACGAAACTCCCCTTACCTGGCTCCGCCGGGTTCCGCTGGGGGGGGAGGAGCTCCGTCCCTCCCCCCGGAATCCTTGCCGGGGGGGAGGTGCTCTGCGCCTCCCCCCCCCAGAATCCTGACTGGCCGGCTCTGCTCCACGGAGATTCCGCGGAGCCACCGGCTGGCTCCGCCAGCAGCCGGACATCCGGCCACTGGCTAGCAGGGATGCAAATGGCGGCGGCCATAGCCACCGCCATTTGCGTCCCTGTAGTCAGCCATGATAGGCTACGTAAAGGCCACCGCCATTTGCATTCCTTATTTTTGGCCGTCTTAGTCTACGTAAATATTTACGTAGACTAAGATGGCGAAAATAAGGGGGAACACAAATAGCGTCCGCTACGCTATTTGCGTTCCCCTTATTTTCGCTGTCTTAGTCTACGTAAATATTTACGTAGACTAAGACGGCCAAAAATAAGGAATGCAAATGGCGGCGGCCGTAGCCGCCACCATTTGCGTACGCATGTTTGTTTGTTTTTTAAGCCAGACGTGATAGGCTACGTAAGTCTTTATGTAGCCTATCACGTCTTGTTAAAAAAAAAATTAAAAAAACCCGAGAAGACTGCAAATGGCAGCGGCGGCGGCCGGTCAGAAGACCCGCCACCACCGCCCGGGAGATCTGCCCCAGGTAAGTCTCGTCCCAGGGGGGATCCACGGGGGGGCGGGGGGGCAGGCCATTCCGCCACAAATTTCGGGGGGCCGAATGCACTGGCATTTGGCCTCACCGAGATCCGTGGCGGAATTCTCTGCCATCCCTAGGTGAAAGTGGAGAGTGCAAAAGCTGGTTTGAAACTCAGCTTTAAAAAAACTAAGATCATGGCATCTTGCCCCATCACTTCCTGGCACATAGAAGGGGAAGAAATGGAAGCAGTGACAGATTTTACTTTCTTGGGCTCCAAGATCACCGCAGACGGTGACTGTAGCCATGAAATTAAAAGACGCTTGCTCCTGGGGAGGAAAGCTATGGCAAACCTAGACAGCATAGTAAGAAGCAGAGACATCACCTTGCCGACAAAGGTCCGCATAATCAAAGCTATGGTTTTCCCAGTAGTAATGTATGGCTGTGAGTGCTGGATTATAAGGAAGGCTGAGCACAGAAGAATTGATGCTTTCGAACTGTGGTGCTGGAGAAGACTCTTACGAGTCCCCTGGACTACAAGGAAGTCAAATCAGTCAATCCTAAAGGAAATCAACCCTGAGTGCTCATTGGAAGGACAGATACTGAAGCTGAAGCTCAAATATTTTGGCCACCTAATGCGAAGACAAAAGTCACTGGAAAAGACCCTGATGCTGGGAAAGATTGAAGGCAAAAGGAGAAGGGGACAGCAGAGGATGAGATGGCTAGATAGTATCACCAATGCAATGAATATGAACTTGAGCACACTCCGGGAGAGAGCGGAGGACAGGAAGGCCTGGCATGCTGTGGTCCATGGGGTCACGAAGAGTCGGACACAACTTAACGACTTAACAACAACAAAGGCTTCTTCCAGAGTGGGAGCTCCTAGCATCATCTAATTATTGCTTTTCCACTCTAAGCTACAAGCTGAATTGCAATTGACTTTTCAAGCTGCCAAGGATATTGCAGTTTTTCTGTGTACATCCTGCTATGTTCCATCCACTCTAGTGGACGTGACACAGCTGTGTGGGCAGAGAAGGTACAATTTCTTTAACCAGGTTGCAGCCCTAGAAACATGTCTCTAGCTTGAAGATTACAACCCTGTTTCATATCACCTTTCAAAAAGCAAAACATTATTTTGATGTTTTACATCAAAACATTGTCTAGCAATCATGCCAGCCTGAACATTGTTCCCTGCCCATACCTGAGTCTCTTATCTAGAACAGTGGTGAACTTACTTCTTGACAAGCAGGGCACGTCAAGTCCAAAGTATGAGATAGTAATGCAATGAACAGTAACCTGCAATCATCTGTGTTTTGGAGCAATTTTGCTTCTAGAATTATAGAGCTGGAGGGGACTGTGAAGATTATTTAGTAAATGCAAAGTCTGCAGTGCAGGATGCAACTACAGCAGCCTTGACAGATGACTATCTAATCTCTGCTTAAATATCTCCAGCAAAGGCAAGCCCAAAGTAGCCTGTTCCATTGACAAACACCACTTTCCGTTAGGAAGTTTCTCCTAACATTTAGCATAATTTTACTTCCCCGCCATTTCCATCCACTGGTTCTGGTTCTAGTTCTGCCCACCCCACCCCACTGAGCAACAGAGAACAAGTCTGCTTCATATTCTGCATGATGGTCCTTCAAATATTTGAAGATTGCTAGCCTGTCTCCCCTTACTCCTATCCAGGCTATGCCCAGCTTTTTCAACCATTCCTCATAGGGCTTCATATCCAGACACCTCACCATTCTGGGCAACCTCTTCTCACCACACTCCAATTTATCAATGTCTGTCTTAAAATGTGGCACCTGCTGTAACCTTTTGATAGCTGGTACCCACTTGGAACAACAGCATGAAAGCCAGGCAGTACTACAGATAGTTTGTAGTGAACCTATTCCAGCAGAGACTGAAGGAGAACGGAGGCCTTATAGGCCTCTTCCTCCAGTCCACTCCTCCTGCTGCACCCCCTTGCCTGAAGGGTAGAAGTTATTAAAGGGCCAACACCCTGGCCTGCAAATAGGTACTACTTTTCCTCTCTGGGGGGTCCAGTTCTGTGCAATTCTGGCTGGTAGCTCCAGGCTCAGCAGCCTCTGGCTCAATATTAGGAATTTGGTCCAGATCCCCAGCCAGTGGCACAGCAGCCTCATACTTGGTTGGCTCATCCTCCTTGAGGACAAGTCCATCAGAGCATCCAGAAATAGAAACAATACTTTAGACATGTCCTGACCAAGGCAGAATAGAATAGACCTATTATGTCTTGTGATATGAACATGATGCTTCATTTAATGCAGCCCAAGGTTGCATTAGCTTTATTTAGCTGCCACATCACAGTGCTGTTCTATTGAGCAAGGCTTCAGGTAGCATAGGAGAGAAGCAGGCTAGAGGGCAGAGCTGACTTTGTGCCATAATAAGTCCAATGGCCTCTCCTGCCCCAGTCCAATAGGACCACTAATCCCTGCTGCTTGTAGCAGCCATGCAGAGGTTGACCACCCACGGTCCAAAGCAAGTCTAAATCACCCATGGTTTCAAACTGCTCAGAGAGCTTGAGGATGGAGCAGTATAGCAATGTAACTCTACTCTCCAGAGCAGTTTTCCCCAACCTGGTGCCCTCCAGATGTTTTAGACTGTGATTCCCATCATCCCTGATCATTGGCTAGGTTGGCTGGGGCTGGTGGGATTTGTAGTTCAAACCATCTGGAGGGGCTAGAAATACGATGGTCAGATTTTATAAATAAAATTAATGTCATTATAGAGGATACACAATTATGGAGCATGTGTGCTCAGGTATAGCTGTGGAATTACATGCGAAGTCCAAAAACGGGCCAGATAAAACTGTGTCAGGGTTGCTTCTGATCGATGCACCATCTTTTCAGCAGCCCTAGCCTAAAGCTACAAGACGAGAGGAAGAGGAAGAGGAAGAGGAAGAGGAAGAAGAAGAAGAAGAAGAAGAAGAAGAAGAAGAAGAAGAAGAAGAAGAAGAAGAATTTATCATGTTATAAGATTTTACAACTGTAACAAAACACACTAAATGAGAAGCCTCTTGTGTGCCATTGCGGAAAATCTGTCAATTCTCTTCTAAAAAAGAGTTCAGCGTCACAGGCCCTGCGGAACTTAATCACTTTTATAAATTACCCAGCAACCAGGACATTCTGTCCTTATAACATTTCATACTTGTTTCCCTCTCCCTGCTGAAACTGAGGAATGGAAAGGGTTGCAACTGCATCTCATTCAAATGAATAATGGGAAACAAAAACAAATCTGAAAAATTAAAAAAATGAACTTTGGGAGTCGGCTGTCATTTTCGAAAGAATGATAGGCATTTTTATTTTTATTTTATTTTACTGAGGTGAGATCTGCAAAGGCACAGAGCAGGGGTTTGTTTCCATTATGGCAGACCTCTGGAACTTGGTACCTCAGGAGAGGTGACACATCTGGCTCCATTAGCTGTATATATTTTATCACTAGGCAATGACATTTTAAAGCTCCCACATAGCTGACTCCAAAAGGGTATAAAAATATGTAAAACTTTCCCTCTCCCTAGTCTGCCATTCTTCACACTCCATGTACTGTCCTACAATAAAAGTGTTCTTTGTTCTGTGGATGGAATTTCGAACTTCCTTTCCCACTATCCCCACCCAACCCCATACGGTAGTTTTGGGGAGGCTGGGTTGTTCTTTTTAATTTGAGAGTTTCACCAAAAGGGATTGCAGTCAGGGCCAACCTACATGCAGAATTAATCATCTTTTTTAAATGCTGGCATGCAAGAACGTGGGCATGCAGGGACCATGGCATGCAAGGAAGGGGGTTAACCCTTTTCTCCTATGCCAAGGTCCAGACCAAGATTGCCTATTTGGCATAGGAGGAAAGCTGCCAACAGAAGCTTTCCTCCCAGAGCTAATAGCAGCTCAGGTATGTTACTACTAGCAGTTTTGGCATGCTGAAGGGATTTCCACCAGGACCATGGCATGGAAAAAAGGGTTAACTCCCTTCTCTTGCCAGGTATTCATACCTCCAGGAAGCTTTCAGTCAAAGGAAAAATGCTTGAGTGAGGAATCAGCAGTTTGCGTAGGAATTAACACTGAAGGTTATTACCGGTCTCAGATACCATCCCTGTATAGCAGGCTTCTTCACCCTGGTGCCCTCCAGATGTGTGGACATCTGGACATCATCTCCAGATGAAGGGATTTGTAGTCCAACCTACCTGGAGGGCACCAAGTCAGGGAAAGCTGTCATATGGTAAAAATAATAATCGTTCTTATAATGTCATATTTTGAATTAAATCTGAGTCATCGTTAATAAGTTTTAAAACAATGTCTTGATCTGGTATACTGGACCCCAATATCAGATCAGAAGAGGGGGTTACAAGTTGCTTAGGAGGGTTAAAATGAACACTGACCATTCTGAATTTTGGTTTTATGTTGTTCTGGTTGTAATTTTGTTATTTGGGGCAGTATCCAAAGCTGGCAGTCTGGCAGTGCTCTTAGGTTGCACTAGTGGGAATGATCGCTAGTGAATTGGGAAACTAGGATTTCCTAGCGCAACCCCACAAATTAGCCAAAACTAGTTTTGGGAGAACAGGTCAGGCCAGCAGAGCTCCCTTCTGCTGACTTATTCCATTCTGGAAATGCTACTCTGGGCTACTTTCCAGCGGCTCTAGGAAGTGCTAGCTTCCCGTTGTGCTAGTGGTCATTCCTGCTAGTGTAAGCGCAGCTTTGGATTCTGTTCTTTGTCATCGCTTTTATGTTTTAATCATGCTGTAGCAGAGGGAGTGAAAGGAAGCAGGGCCACCATCCATTCTGCTAAGAAGCCACCTTCATTAGGCTCCTCCCCCATCAACTGTCACATGGCAGCACCAATTACATCAGTCCTATGTATTATAAGAAAAATTTGAAAACATTGCATATTGCATACGCAAGGTATGAAATGAATGGTTCAGATTGGTGTTAAACTTAAGAAAAAGAAACTAAAGGTGAAGTGTGGTCAGAAAGGAAAGGATCCTGGGCATAAAATAGGACAAGGTCATCCAATGGATAAAAACAAGGTCAGCCCTTCCTCTAAACTCCGGAGGAAAGGAAAAATGTGTGTACTAACCTTTCTTAATCATGCAACCAGGTATCCTGAAACAATTACATTGGTTTCAGTGGGGAATATTGTGCTTGCAGCAAGACTGTTGAATGTGTTTTTCAGACCGGGAGCAATTGTCTGAGTATTGGGCATCCTGTAATCCTATGGGCAGGGACAATACAATACAAACACATCATTCTGTTTTGAGATAGCCATGGATTCTGCAAGAGTTCAATTTTAGTGCAGAACATATAACAAGTACACCGAATGTAATAGCAGATGCATTTTTTAGGAAATAATCTTCTTACCCATAGACTATTAGAACGCTGCACACAGTATTCTGTAATGGAAGACTGTGTTTATAAAGGGGGCTGGGCGTATGTGAAGAAACGCTATATATGCAGATAACGGTTGATGTTCTGCAATGCTTGCATACTCTGTGTGAGCTCTGTGAGGCTATAATGTATTTGTGTAGGCCTGACGCTTAGCGTTGTTACAGCGTTGAAAGCCTGTGTTAATGGTAGCTGCTTGGTGCCAGGTTCTGAAGGGGCAGAGAGAGACAGTCACTTTTAAAGTTTATAGATGGGGCCTGGATCAGGTAACTTCAGTTTTGTTTGGTCTGGGAAACATCAGACTCTGATTGGCTGTGGGGGTCTAGCTAGGTGGAAGGGCGGTTGGGAAATGACAGTTGAGAGTTAAGGAGTTGAAAGACTGTGGACAGTTACCCATTGAGGGAATGAAAGGGAGTCTGTTGGTTGGTGTGTGGTGTGTGGTTGAAGGACTAGGGAAATGCTGAGGAGAAAGTGAATAGTTGAGACCTGGATATTAAACTACTCCCTTTCTGTAAGATAACCATACACGGCTGGTGACGATCAGGCAGGGAGCAGTTGGCTGTGTTACGCCAAGAAGCTGTCCTAGCATCTTACCAGAAGTTTACACAAGCAGGCATTAAAAACCAGATAAAGTGTCCAAGCAGCCAGTAGTACAAGAGGAGGCACATTGGCATCAGAGGAACATTGTACCCAGAAGCTGGACCTGGAAGTGGGTGAATCTTCTGGCTGGAGTGGAGGTTTAAGAAATTTGCCCTGAGGTTAAAAAAAAAGAGTAATTAAGGGTGCAATCCTATGCATAGTTAGGTAGAAGGAAAGTCCTACAACTCCCAGCATTCCCCAGCTAGCCATGCTGCCTAGGACTTTTTTTTTGGTAGGACTTTTTTTCTGCCATAGAATTGTGCCTTACGGTGCTTGTATTAGCAACAGTGTCTAAGAATGGTCAGTAAGCATTCTTCTGAAAACCCCAACTACGTAAACGTTAGTATTCCCTTATGTACAAAACACCCTTTAATAAACAAGTTTGCTTGATCATTCATCTTGTCTCTAGTGGTGGTGCCCAACTCACATCTCCTCTTATTTATTTATTTTTTATTTACAACATCTGTATACAGCTCTACATCTAAACAGATTCCAGAGCGGTAAACAACAAGAGATAAAATGAACAAAAGATAAAAAGAAACATGATATTAAGACTATTCTTTAAAAAAACAGTGCTGATAAAACCGAGACTGATTAACCCAGGAAGGCTTCCTGGAAAAGAGCTGTTTTCAGGAGGCGCCGAAAACAACCCAGTATTGCTTGACCTCCAGAGGCAAGGAGTTCCATAGGCTGGGAGACACCACACTGAAGGCTCTTCTCCAGGTGGACTCCAGTTGGGCCATAGGTCCATGTGGAACCACCAGGAGCATGGTCTCTGATGATCTCAGTGATCGGGTAAGATGGTAAGGGAGAAGGCGCTGTCTCAGGTATCCTGGCCCCAAGTTGTTTAGAGCTTTGTATACTAGTACCCAAACCTTAAACCTGGCCCGGTAGTGAATAGGCAGCCAGTACAGTTCCCTCAGCAAAGGGAATTAGCATTATACCAAAGTAAAAGGAGGTTTTAAAGTATTCTATGAGAATTGGTAGCAGCAGAAAAGGGTCAGTTTCGGGAACCCTGAGTTATAGTGGTGGGGGGTTCCTTAGACCATGAAATATAAGAATTTGCTTTTTAAAAAATCCCCACAGGTGGTGGCAGCGCAGCAAGAAAATTGCAAATAGGAAGTATATTTGGTATGTTTTGGATTAGATGCAGCACATTAGGAAGCAAACTGAAATACAAACAAGTAAAAAGGGGGGGAAGTAGAAAAGATGGCATGAAGAGGGAGAGAGACAGATGAGCTAGGGAAGATGAAAGCCAGGGCAAAGATGGTGGGGAAAGGGAGACAAAATGGATCAATGAGATCTAGGGAGGGTAGAAGTGGAAAGGGCAGGTGTGAAGAGGTCACTAACAGCAAAGGGGTGTCTGCCCACATGTCACAGCCACCCTGCTCTTAAGATGATTCAGTCACATTTATACAATTACACTTTCCTGCGCACCACTTCCCCACATTCTTCGCCTCCCAAGGGTTCTGCCTCAAACTCCGTCTTTCCATAGAACAGGAGCCTGCTACTCTCCATATATGAGTAGGGCAGGGATCCACAGCGAAAAAATATAAGTTGTTAAGCATGCTTTAATTTACATGAACATGCATACTACACGCATGCAAACCAAGCACACACACGAGGGATTTTTTGGCGTTGAACTCTGGGCACTTTGGAAAACGTGATACTCCAAAAGCTGAGACAGCCAGACTACGGACAAGGTCCTTGGAAACTATTCTTTGTTTGATTAAAAGTAATTAAAATCACACATCAGGGAAATCAGAACCATGCAGACATCAGGGGAAGCAGAATAGTATATTAACACTGAGAACGCTTACAAAAATCACAAGCACTTAAAAATCAGTAATAAAGCTAGGTACACTGGGATACAGAGAGAGATGACAGGGAGATTAGGGCTATTCCATCAGTCCTGCTAAATGATTTAATGTGTCCCCTCTTCCTTCCCCATTCCTTTTTCCTCATGTTGTATGTTTTTAGACTGTAAGCCTGCAGGCAGGCTTTGTCTTGTTTAATTGATTATAAGTAAGCCACTCTGGGAGCCTTCTTAGCTGAGGAGCAGCATAAAAATACTTCAAATAAATAAATAATAAATACACAGAAAATTGTGTGTAGACATGCATCTGTGTGTGTTCAAAAAGGGATGATGGTAGTGTGACACTTAGGGCACAATCCTATGCAGATAGGCAGCTGCCTCTGAACTCAGAGGTGACCGCCTATCCAATGCAGGTCAGGAGAAGCATGGAGGGGATCATTCCCTCTGTACTCCTCCTGCCCTGAATTTTCAGCTAGACAGCTGCTTTCAGCTGTCTAGCTGTGGGAGGGCAGAGCGGGGGAGGAGACTGCTGTGCGACACATAGGATGTGTCATACAGGCATTTCTGCCCTCCCCACCCTGGAACGCCCCGTTTCGGCTGCTCCGTGATCCTCTTGCAAGCACAGAGCACAGGGTTTCTCCATGAGGCAGTGTGGAAGAGGGGGGAGGTCGGTTCTCCGGGAACTGACCTCAGAGTGCAGGCTCCGATGTCGGTTCCCTGAAAACATGATATCCTATGGCCATCTAGCCACTGACTAGAAGCCATAGGATTGCTCCCTCCGAATTACAGAATCATAGAATAGTAGGGTTGGAAGGGGCCTACAAGACCATCGAGTCCAACCCCCTGCTCAGTGCAGGAATCCAAGTCAAAGCATCCCTGACAAGTAGGGATGTACGAAAGTCACTTACCTTTTCGATGGGGTGATTCGCGGTGGGGGGAAAGCGCTCCGCACCTCCCCCCGAAATCCTAATCCGGCCGGCTCTGCTCCGCGGAAATTCTCCAGAGCCGCTGGCCGGGGCCACCTGCAGCCAGACATCCGGCCGCTGGGCAGCCTGCAGGGGGAAAAAAAAAACAGCATACGCAAATGGCGGTGGCTACGGCGGCCGCCATTTGCGTTCCCTTTTTTTCACTGTTTTAGCCTACGTAAATATTTACGTAAACTAATATGGCGGGGGGGGGGGAAAGGAATGCAAATAGTGCCCACTACACTATTTGCATTCCCCTTTTTTTTCACCATAATAGCTTACGTAAATATTACGTAGCCACCGCCATTTGCGTACGCTGTTGGCGTTTTTTTGGCTTGCCGTGATAGGCTACATAAATACTTAGCAAAAGGCATCTCTGCGTTAGCCGTGATAGGCTATGTAAGTATTTATGTAGCCTATCACAGCTATGATGAAGAAGCGAATGGCGGCCGCAGGTAAGTGCTCCGTTTCGCGCACGTTTCGTGGGTTGGGGGGGCGGGGGCTTCGTTCCACCATGGATTTCAGGGGGCCGAATGCACTGGCATTCGGCCTCACCGAGATCCGTGGCGGAATTTTCTGACATCCCTACTGACAAGTGGCTGTCCAGCTTCGTCTTGAATGCCTCCAGTGTGGGACAGCCCACCACCTCCCTGGGTAATTGGTTTCATTGTCGTATTGCTCTGACAGGATGTTTTTCCTGATGTTCAGCCGGAAAGAGAACAGTTTTCCCAGCAGGTTATGTAGGTGTGTGTGTGGCAAATTATGAAGAAGAGGAAAGAAAGCAGGAGGAAAAAAGGGGTTTTAGAGTTGAGGATGAGGTGAAATATTAGGCAAACCAGAGAAAAAGAGCTTTGGCTTAGGTAGAGAAAATAAAGTTAATGTAAAGATTTATCTCTCCATATCTGCTAACTTGTGAAGTGATGGAAGCTCTGTTGAGCATCTCCTTTAGAAAAAAAGGGGAGACAGAGAGACGGAAGGAGAAGTTTCAGTTTCTCCTTATGCCTCTCTTCTGTTCCTTTTACAGAAGGTAAACAAAATACTCTCTGTTCTCTAACTTATCTTTCAGAACCCAGATTTGTCTCCAAGACCAAAAAAAACCCACAGTCCCCTTCCAGATACAGGTCCCTTCTTCCCAAAACAACAGAATTTGGGAGTACTTTGTAACATCTGCCCCCATTGTTGGGGACGACGTTGTAGACCTCACTCTCAATGCTATAATATCTCCATCAGTGCTGCATTCGCATCCACATGTCATGGATTTTGTGCGCTTGACGCTTCATCCAGCAGATTAAAGCTATCATACACCCCCCTATAATCGCTTGTGCAGCCAATATCACCACAATGGCGTGGAATGCAATGGAAAGAACTCTGCTAGTCTTGGGCTTTACCCAGGAAGTATTCCCCACCAAGAATGGTTAGCAGCTGTTTTTACCTTGGCCAATTTGTGTTTAATAACTTGGTTAGCATGACTGACTTCTAACAATTCTGACACTGAATTGTTCCCTAATTATTTTACTATTTTTGTGGTAAGGAAGGATGAGAGAGAAGATTTTGAAGAACAGACATACCAAAACCAAGAGATACAGTGGTAACGATACTGAAAAGAGCAGGGAGGGGGAAGGAAAATTACATCCTAACACAAAACTAACATTGCAGAAACAACAATGAATAAAAAGTAGCATAGGCTGAATTGTTACATTAGTATTGATTACAAAATCACAATGGATTTGGATGCAAATACATCTTCTAATATATACCACAGTAGAACTGTCTTTTGGATTATATTAAAAAGAACAACAAGAATTGTAAATAAAAACAAATTTTTCCTACATTGTCATGATTCTTAGTTAGCTATAATTTGAGTGCAGTCGCTTCCTGATGGTGACAGAAAAGACTGTGTGTTGGCATTGTCTTGATGCTGGATACTTTGAATTTTTGTTGCGAGCCTCACATGAAGAGGTGGTCCAAAGCAAAGCAATGTCACATTTAATTATTGTTCGGATGCTTGTATCTTTAAGCAGGTGATAACAGAAATGCAAAACATAAGCACCTGGAGTTCGGCGGAGCAGGTCTGCAGCAACTGTCTAAATTTTTAAGTTAGTGATTGTGTAGTTTGGTAAATGTTCAAAAGGACGATTGTCTTTTGAGGTTGCAGGAAACTGGTAAAAAGCTGAGCTACTGGTGGATGTCGGAACATGTCGTCATCTATGGCACAGCAGTCTGGTTCCCATGGTCTCTCTCTGGGGAAGCAGATCCAAATGTTTACGTCGGCAATTGTATTATAACCACTGTTTACAGCAAACATCAATCCATGGCTTACTTTTTTTCCAATATGCATCAACAGCAATAATATAGACTGTCTGTAGGGGGCAACTGAGAGGAAGCCAATAGAAAGAGATTGTCCCCTTCCCTCCCCGCCCCCCATTGTTGTATCCCAATTGGGGCTAATTCATAAACCAAATGCTTAAACAAAAGAATCAACCAAGGTCCAGTTCTTTTTTCATCATTCTGCTGCCACTGACCTTAAGAAGGGAATCAAATTCAAAGTAGACTGAACCACTTATACCTAAAGGCTGTGAAGCCCTGGGTTCAAAAGATGTGGTGGCCAATTCATCTGAAGGTGAAACATGATTCCCTTTCATTCGTTTAGGAGGAGTGTTTGGACCTTCACCCAACATATACAGTAACAGGGTTCTTTCTTTGCCTTCATCTTGGGCCACCAAACTGTGCTTTTTTACTTGTTGTCTCCCTTGGTGTCTTGACTTGAGCACCATTTGGATGTGCTACCCCCATACCTTACCAAAGACTATCCAGTGTCTGTAACCATTGGGAGCTACTTCACAACCATCACCCTGTTTCTGGATCTGGAATCAGCTTGCAACAGGTCCTTGCAAGTTGCTGCTTGCAATTTAACTCTTGGGTCTTCTTCTTGCAATGTGTCTGAATTTGAACTGGGGACTTTTCCAAGTACAGCATTAGGAGGCAAGGTTGTCTATTTAATTAACTGTTGCTTTTTCCTTGTGCATTCAAGACAAAGGAATGTTAATAATATGAGTAGATAAAAGTTTAATAACACTCACTGCAGTGGCAGGGAATTCCATGGGCAAGCATTCTGTTTGCAGTCTGGTTGTTCTGGATTCCTTTATACTTAAGCTGTTAGGAACTGGAAAAATAATTAGTGTTTGTACACCCAGATCATGGGTAGAACTGGGTCTAGCAGCTTGCTATGTATTGCTGACGTCTAAAAGGAAAAATGCATTATTAATGGTAGGGGGATATTTAAACACAAGGTGTTCAGGATTTGGTTCTTGAAAATAATTGGAATCTGTAGCAAACTGCAGTTGCATAAACAAAGTTTCATTGAATTCTAAAATCAAATTAGGTTCCAGCTTGACAATATCTGTGCCTGGAGGCTTTACATCTGGAATTTCTTTCCTGTATTCCTGTTGATTAGTAAGCAAAAGAGGCTATTCATTAGTGGCTTAGGGTGCTTGTTTGTTAGCAAGCACAAGAGAAACTTGTTGTTGTTCAGTCGTTCAGTCGTGTCCGACTCTTCGTGACCCCATGGACCATAGCACGCCAGGCCTTCCTGTCCTGCGCTCTCTCCCGGAGCGTGCTCAAGTTCATATTCATTGCATCGGTGATGCTATCTAGCCATCTCATCCTCTGCTGTCCCCTTCTCCTTTGGCCTTCAGTCTTTCCCAGCATCAGGGTCTTTTCCAGGGAGTTTTCTCTTCGCATTAGGTGGCCAAAATATTGGAGCTTCAGCTTCATTATCTGTCCTTCCAATGAGCACTCAGGGTTGATTTCCTTTAGGATGGACTGATTTGACCTCCTTGCAGTCCAGGGGACTCGTAAGAGTCTTCTCCAGCACCACAGTTCGAAAGCATCAATTCTTCGGCGCTCAGCCTTCCTTATAGTCCAGCTCTCACAGCCATACATTACTATTGGGAAAACCATAGCTTTGATTAGACGGACCTTTGTCGGCAAGGTGATGTCTCTGCTTCTTACTATGCTGTCTAGGTTGGCCATAGCTTTCCTCCCCAGGAGCAAGCGTCTTTTAATTTCATGGCTACAGTCACCGTCTGCGGTGATCTTGGAGCCCAAGAAAGTAAAATCTGTCACTGCTTCCATTTCTTCCCCTTCTATATGCCAGGAAGTGATGGGGCCAGATGCCATGATCTTAGTTTTTTTAATGTTGAGTTTCAAACCAGCTTTTGCGCTCTCCTCTTTCACCCTCAACAAGAGGCTCTTTAGATCCTCTTCGTTTTCTGCCATTAGGGTGGTATTGTCTGCATATCGGAGGTTGTTGATAATTCTCCCAACAATCTTAATTCTGACTCTGATTCATCCAACCCGGCATTTCTCATGATGTACTCTGCATATAAGTTAAATAAGCAGGGCGACAATATGCAGCCTTGTCGTACTCCTTTCTGGTTGTTCCATGTCTGGTTCTTACTGTTGCTTCTTGACCCTCGTACAGGTTTCTCAGGAGACAGGTAAGGTGGTCTGGTACTCCCATCACTTTAAGAATTTGCCACAGTTTGTTGTGATCCACACAATCAAAGGCTTTAGCGTAGAAAATGAAGCAGAAATAAACGTTTTTCTGGAATTCTCTTGCTTTCTCCATGATGCAGCGAATGTTGGCGATTTGATCTCTAGTTCCTCTGCCTCTTCGAAACCCAGCTTGTACTTCCGGTAGTTCTCGGTTCGCATACTGCTGAAGCCTAGCTTGTAGGATTTTGAGCATCACCTTGCTGGCATGTGAAATGAGCGCAATTGTGCGGTAGTTTGAACACTCTTTGGCGTTGCCCTTCTTTGGAATTGGAATGTAAACTGACCTTTTCCAGTCTTGTGGCCACTGTTGAGTGTTCCAGATTTGTTGGCATATTGAATGCAGCACTTTAACAGCATCATCTTTTAGGATTTTAAATAGCTCGGCTGGAATACTGTCATCTCCGCTAGCTTTGTTGTTACTAATGCTTCCTAAGGCCCACTTGACTTCACTCTCGAGGATGTCCGGCTCAAGTTCAGTGAGCGCACTATCATGGCTATCAGGGACATTCAGATCTTTCCTGTATAGTTCTTCTGTGTATTCTTGCCACCTCTTCTTAATCTCATCTGCTTCTGTTAGGTCCCTGCCTTCTTTGTCCTTTATCATGCCCGTCTTTGCACAAAACGTTCCCTTGAGATCTCCAATTTTCTTGAAGAGATCTCTAGTCTTTCCCATTCTGTTGTTTTCCTCGATTTCTTTGCATTGTTCATTTAAGAAGGCCTTCTTGTCTCTCCTTGCTATTCTCTGGAACTCTGCATTCAGTTGGGTATATCTTCCCCTTTCTCCCTTGCTTTTCGCTTCCCTTCTTTCGTGAGCTACTTGTAAAGCCTCATCAGACAGCCACTTTGCTTTCTTGCATTTCTTTTTCTTTGGGATGGATTTCGTTGCTGCCTCCTGAACAATGTTACGGACCTCCGTCCATAGTTCCTCAGGCACTCTGTCTATCAGGTCTAATCCCTGAAATCTATTCCTCACCTCCACTGTATATTCATAAGGGATATGATTTAGGTCATACCTGAACGGTTTAGTGGTTTTCCCGACGTTCTTCAATTTAAGCCGAAATTTTGCAAGAAGCAGCTCATGATCTGAGCCACAGTCAGCTCCAGGTCTTGTTTTTACTGACTGTATGGAGCTTCTCCATCTTTGGCTGCAAAGGACATAATCAATCTGATTTCGATATTGACCATCTGGTGATGTCCATGTGTAGAGTCACCTCTTGTGCTGTTGGAAAAGAGTGTTTGCTATGATCAGCATGTTCTCTTGGCAAAACTCTATTAGCTTTTGTCCTGCTTCATTTTGTACACCAAGGCCATGCCTGCCTGTTATCCCAGTGATTTCTTGACTTCCTACTTTAGCATTCCAATCCCCTATGATGAAGAGGACATCTTTTTTTGGTGTTAGTTCTAGAAGGTGTTGTAGGTCTTCATAGAACCGATCAACCTCAGCTTCTTCGGCCTCAGTGGTTGGGGCATAGACTTGAATTACTGTGATGTTGATTGGTTTGCCTTGGATTCGTAATGAGATCATTCTATCATTTTTAAGATTGTACCCCAGTACTGCTTTTCCCACCCTTTTGTTGACTATGAGTGCTACTCCATTTCTTCTAAGGGATTCTTGCCCACAATAGTAGATATGATGGTCACCTGAATTAAATTCGCCCATGCCTGTCCATTTTAGTTCGCTGATTCCCAAGATGTCGATGTTCAATCTTGCCATCTCATGTTTGACCACCTCCAGCTTACCTTGATTCATTGATCTGACATTCCACGTTCCTAAACAATATTGTTCTTTACAGCATCGGATTTTCTTTTCACCACCAGACACATCCACAGCTGAGTGTCCTTTCGGATTTGGCCCAGCCGCTTCACTCTTCCTGGCGCTACTTGGAAATACCCTCTGCTCTTCCCCAGTAGCATATTGGACACCTTCCGACCTGAGGGGCTCATCTTCCGGCGTCATCTCTTTTAGCCTTGTGATACGTTCCATGGGGTTTTCTTGGCAAGAATACTGGAGTGGGTTGCCATTTCCTTCTCCAGTGGACCACATTTTGTCAGAACTCTCTGCCATGACCTGTCCGTCTTGGGTGGCCCTGCACGGCATAGCTTATGGCTTCACTGAGTTACGCAAGCCCCTTCGCCACAACAAGGCAGTGATCCATGAAGGGGACAAGAGAAACTGCAAACCTACTATTCTTTCTCCTTGAATTCAGAGGCGCAGATTTTAAAATCACACCGAGTTCCTGATCTTTGTTTGCAGAAGAGTAGGGCTGCCCAACTTTTTTTGATCCCATGGGCACATTTGGGAATTTGAGAAACTGCTGTGGGCACCACCACAAAACGGCTCCCACGGAGGATATGGCCACTGGCCAGTCACATAATGGCTGCCATTGGGTCCTGGCTAGTCAGGTCTAAAGCTGCCATAATGGCTGCCATTGGGACCTGGCTAAGAGGTCTAAAGCTGGAATTACCAGCCCACTGACACCACTTGAGGTATTTCTCTTCCATTACCCCAGGCCCATTACCAGGGAAACTATGTTGCTGCTGCCTTTTAAACTGCCATCTCCAATTCAAGTAGATATTTACCTCCACTAAGGGCGCAATCCTGTTCAGGTAGGCAGCCGCCTCCCTACTCGGAGGCGACTGGCTATCCAATGCAGGGCAGGAGAAGCACGGAGGGGATCATTCCCTCCGCGCTTCTCCTGCCCTGCATTTTTAGCTAGACAGCCGATTGCGGCTAGCCACAGGAGGGCTGAGTGGGGGAGAAGGCTGCTGTACGATACATTGGATGTGTCGTACAGGCATTTCCGCCCTCCCTGCCCTGGAATGCCCCCCAGAATGCCTGTGTTCGGCTGCTCCGTACTTTTCTTGCAAGCGTGGTGCATGGGGCTGTTCTGCACTGCCTCCAAGGCAGTGTGGAAGTGGGGGGAGGTCAGTTCTCTGGGAACCATCCCCGGAGCACAGGCTCCGAGGTCGGTTCCCAGAAAACAAGATATCCTATGGCCATCTAGCCGTTGTCTAGTGGCCATAAGATTGCTCCCTTAGTCACACTGCACAAATAATAATGTTTTTCTGTTCTTATTAAATAACAGTAACTGTTCACGTTCTTCCAAAGCCAAGTAAAATAGTATGACCAGTACTCACAAAGATATCTCTACTTTCTCCCTCATCTTCCTCCTTAACTGCCCCATTGACCAAAACCAACTCAGCAAAGAAGCCCAATCATAATGCAGATCTGCCAACAGTACGGTTCATCCCAGCAATGAATATAATCTACTGAACTCCAATAAAAACTCACAGGAGAGTTTCTCCAGCAACACAGTAAGGCCCAGATGCTTCATGAGGCAATACAGGAGCAAGACAATGTGGGTCATCTTTGCTGGTCCCACGCACTCCATCCTTCCCAACTGGGTTTGGGCCTAGAAGTCCAAGGAAAAGTGTGGGTGCGTGGAGGGTAAGTTGGAAGCCAGCCCAATTTGTGACATTGCACAGCATCATCACTGTTCATGGGCCACATCAGTTAAAGCATTCCAGTTTCCTGGCTTTGTGGCACTTGAGACAACATGGAATAACTTTAACTTTGGTCTTAAACTGGCAGGGTTTTATCACTGAATTTCTCTCATTTTTGAAAAGGAAATGTCTCCCCAAGGTATTTGAATTTACTTTCTAGTAAGTCAACCTATACATGGGATTATAAATACTTAACTAATGATAATCATGATTGCATTTCAAGGTGCATATTCTTTTCACCTCAAACAAATAATAAATGCAGGTAACCATGTTTGCTAATTAGAACAAATCAAAAGCATAATAGTAAGGTCATGCTTTTATTAGGAATAACCAGAAGTCACAATCTAGTAGGGAGCCTGCTTTTGTGATATCCAGAAGGCTTCTTTGTGCTGACTTATAATAAAAACAAACAAACATGAGGTCTAGAGCTGTTTATTGGAACCCCTTCCTACATCAAGACTTTAGTTTCCTTTCCTGTCTCCTGTCTCTGGTGTTCTGTCAGGCACAAAGTCAACAGGTGCCATTTGCCACCTCTCTGGCTATGTAAACATTTTCTGATGTTCTGTCTCTCACAAATATGTTTTTGATTATGCCAGTGTCCTATAAACCTTGTTGCTCAAAGTGAAATGGCATGTACCAGCACTTAATAAGGCAGAGGCTCAGCCGACAGAGTTCTATCCCTCCTACTCTTTCCCTGAGAAGCATAGGTAATATGGAACGGGACCCAGCCTAAAACAAATCAAGGTGATCCCTCCATCTTTACACATTTCTCCCATGTCAATATTGGTGCTCAGAATCCTGCTGAAAAAGGGATTCAGACATGTTCTCTGGCTTCCACTCACAACAGACTCTTAAACTATTTATTTAGGTATAAAACAGTGGAGGCCTAGAACCTATTGACTATAATTAGCCATCTTAACAGTAACAGCCAACAGCAAGAGGTTCTTCTACCCACACTCCAAATATTACCTCTTCCTTCACCAGAGCATGTTTCATCCACTTTATCATGGATCCTTACAAGTATTAGCACTGCCACCATACTGATACAACAGCCCTGCAGTATTTCCAACTCACGGAATGATTCTGAAACATACACACACATCATTAGCTGGGTACATGTGTGTAAATGAACAGATATGTCCTTCTATGTTCAGAAAGACTTATTTCTGAGTATGCCTCCACAGGATTCCAGCATACCCTTTTTATTTCTCTCCCAATCCCCTCTTTATCAGTGATCAATCAATGAGAGAGATTCCCTCAAGCTCAGCCTTCAAAATTATCTCACTCTTATATCAGTTGACAGTTTCCAGCTACCCCTTCTCCACTGTCAGAATGCTGACAGGAACACCAGAATGCCTCCCACAACTCTGGAGTACTGGCAGCATGCTAGCTTCATATTGAAACTGAGTGTGCCTGACAGAACTTTGCCAGCAGTTGCTGCCATAGGTTTTCATAAGGCAGAAAACCCTTAGTAACTTTTGAACCACTGCTCAGAACTTCACCAAGCCAATGAAAGGCACATCTCCTCAGCAAACCTGAGTAAAATACATCAGTAGTTTTTATCAAAATTTGAAACAAATATAGAATATGCTGAGCCATACCTTGGAGTAAAAAGTACAAAATGTGTCAATTTTCAGCATTTTTTAACTTGCTGTACCTGTGGCAAGTTTTCATCAGATCACTTTGAAAGTTTGCAGAACTATAGACTCATTGGGTGGCTCATGGGTGCCACGTTTTACGTTATTAGTTAAACAAATGTCATTTTTATAAGCAATAGAATTTGAGCTGAAGAAACGTTTAGGGGGGGATAACTCACCTTAACTAAAGGGACACTCCTTTGGGACAACAGTGGGACCTGCAACAAAATGTTGCAGTCTGGAGTGCATCTGGTCACTGTTTCAGCTACCCAGCCAGCCATGCCTTTTTTCAGGACAGTCCATTTCATTCTCCTTCACTTCCAATTTTCCATCCGCCACCCCCAACAGTCAATTATCATTCTGTGGCTACTGAGCACACTCGACTCGATCCTCCATAGGCTGTTTTTTGGGGGGAGGAGGGCTGAGGTTTTTTTCCTCAACACTTTGTGTACTTCTGCTGACCTTGGGGTTTCCCAAGCCTGCTGATACTTCCTTTCTGTGCATAAGTGTTTGTCAGAAATGGATCATCCTTTCCCTTTGCAATCAACACCACAACAGACAAAGCTTTATTCTGCTAGACTTTATTCTGCTAGAGACTAGCCTCTCTACAAATGCAGATTCAAGGAAGCTCTCAGACTGCCTTAGGCCCTAAACAACTAAGCTGTGATCTCTAATCAGGGAAGATGAACCAGAAGGTAGTGAAGTTGCTGACAGTTTGCCGGTGAACCTCACTGCCAAGCTTGCTTTGCAGTAATGGCCCTCCCTTAGGGTGGCTTCCTCCTATGTTGGCTTCCAAGAGTGGCTATCCAGGCGGAGCATCTGAGCCCTGCCCCTAACTTTTCCTGCTTAGCTTTATGATGCACCCTAGCATATCTCAAGTCATGCCCCTCTTCCTCCTCCTCCTTGGAAACTTGAGTTCTCATGGTGGAGGGAGGGGGCAGGGACTCAGCCTGGCTGATCCGCTTGTCAAGGTCTTCAGAGGAATCTCTCCCAGTATCTCGGCTCACTAGGGAGGGTCCCTCTCCTGGCCTCTGATCTATCAGTTCTAATTTTGACTCAGAATAGGAGCTGTCAGACATCTGAAAGGGCTGGGAGTCATCCCTGACAGTAGTGTCGTTTTGACTATATAAGCAACAACACTCAGCACCTAGCATACTTGCATGGATGTGTTTATGCGGTGCATAAACCCTCTTCTTTGCTTTCCTTTTCATGGCTCTAAATGTTTCTTTATTGTAATTTAGGTAATTATATAAGGCATGTATCATATCCTTTATTTGTCTGAAAATACCATATGTTTTGTGTAGTAAAACATCTGCAAGGAAAGGAAGAGCTGCCTTGCTGGATCACACTGAAGTCCATCTGGTCTGACATTCTGTTTCCACTAGCAGCCAGTCAGCCAGATGCCTCTGGGAAGCTCACAAGTGGGGCATGAACGCTTGATTTCATTACTACTTCTAGTACCATTAAATTGCCATTTATACACGCATGTACTTTGGACCTAAAGACTCATTGGGTCTGGATGCCTGTTTTTCTTCCTAACCGCATGGATTGCTGAGAACGCCATGCTACTGGTTACAGCCTTAAGTAGCAGCAGCAGCCGTTCAATCCACAGTTCTACAGGCAAGCAAGACAGCCAGCCAGTGTGATGCAATGGTTAGAACAGGGGTGAGCAACTTGTGGCCCATCAGATTTTTGGCCTACAGCTCCCATCAGCCCAAGCCAGCATAGTCTATGGTGAGGGATCATGGGAGTAGTAGGCCTAAACGTCTGGAAGACCGCAAGTTGCCCACCTCTGGATTAGAGTGTCAGACAAGAACTGGGGAGGCCCAGGTTCAAATCCTCATTCAACCTTGCTGCTCCCAGGATGACCTTGGATGAGTCACTATATCTTAGCAGGATTGTTGTGATGATAAATGGGGGTGGGGGGAGGAGTGAACCAGGTGTACCACCTTGGATTCATTGAGGGAAAGATAGGATGCAAATATAATCAATAAAAGTTAAGGGTTCAAATATAGGTAGAATATGGCTATGATTGCCTGGGCTAGTGGCTATTAAAAAAACCTGCAGCCACAATGAACATGCAGTAGTCACACCTTCAGCCACTTTCAATGCCCTGCAGCTATATTATTGTTGTTATTAGTGTTGTTGTTGCTGTTATTATTAGCATTTCTATGCCAGCTTATTTGCTAAAAAGCCACCAAGTTGGTGCAATTTAAAACAGTTAAACCTTAAAACAATAAAGATAAGAAATTTAAAAGAGTAAAATGTTAGCACATTCAAACGAGTACATCAGTTAAAGAGATGTATCTTCACATCCTTTCTAAAAGCCAAGAGAGAGGTGGCCAATTGTAGTTTGTGATGGAGCGCATTCCACAGCTGGGGAACAATAGCCCTTTCACACCTGCCTGACAAATGTGCCCCCACGTGTAATGATGCCCTCCAAAGAGCTTTTCCTGCAGATCTTAATACCCAGACAGGTTCATAGTGAGATGGCCAGTCTCTTAGATAGCCAGGTCCTAAGGGAGTTGGGGCTTTAAAGGTCAAAACCAACACCTTAAATTGAGACCAAAAAAAAGTTGGCAACCAGGGCAGGTCTTTCAGGACAGGTGTGATATGATCATGATACCATGCACTGTACTGATAGGCAGAGCTAAAGAAGAGTGATCAAATTTTCTCTCCTGTTCCTGCTGCCTTGCAGCTTCCCACTTCTTTGTTCTTCTCATCTGCAGCTACCTTTGTGAACCCATAGCTCAGTCAGACGTAAACAACCATGTTGGCACATTCCATACAAGCGCAAGAACAGAAGCCCATACCAAGAGAGAATTGAAACAATCACGCCTCCTTTTGATCTGCAATGACAAGATCCACCCAGGACAAGTAGAAATGTGTGTAGCTGATAAAAGCATCCTCAAAACACATCTGGTACCCAGAAGCTCCTGTTGTTTGCATTTCTCTGGAAAGGTCTTGTTCAATCCATCCATGCCTCATAGTGCAGGGATACTTGTTGCTACTGGAATGATAGACAACAACCAAGGCCTGTGTGCCCTTCACAAACCAATATACAGAAACAGCAGGAGTTTTTCTTATGTTTTCATTGGCCAGATAAAGACTCAGAATGGTTATTTAAATCAGGGGTGGGCAAAAGGGAGATCTGGATCCACTGGTATATTTCTGGGTTATTTGCAATAGATCACCAAAGATCTAATTCCAAATTGCTTAATACTAGCAGAATCCTCACTGCTGTTCTAAATTATACTGCTGAAATAAAGAAACCTTGGGTTAACCAGAAGCAGATTTTTGTGAGCAAAGACTGTGAACTCTGTTCAGTTCTAGTATTCAAAACAAATGCTTGGGCTCAAAACTCTTTTAATTTTAAGTGTATGTCCTTTGCACCAGGCTCCGAATGGTGGATCTCAGGGTTTTAGTACAAAAAAAAAATACCCTAAGTAGATCTGGCAAGCCTGAAGTCCGCCCACCTCTGATTTAAGTTTACAAATTAGGATTCTACACTATACACATTTAGACAGAAAGAAGGTCCTACAGTTCCTAGCATTCCCCAGTCAGCCATGCTGGCTGGGGGATGCTGAGAGCTGTAGAACCTTTTTTCTGTCTAAACACGCATAGGATTTCGCCATCTGGCCCAGAGAATGGTCTGAAAGGATACTTACTATGATTACCGCACAGGGTAGAAAATGAGAGCATAGCCTCCGTGAGTCCAATACAGAACAATACATGGAAATAGCAAGAGTGGGTTAGGAGCTCAGAATGGTTATTTAACGTCTGCCAGTTGAAGAACTGACTTTGTTCAGAGACTGATGTAGCTCGGGAGCTCTGGCCTTGAGCACTGCCTTGATGGAAAATCACGAAGGAGCCATATGTGTAATCTGCTCAGAATATTTTGAAGGAAGAAGAGAGTCTAAGTCAGAAGTGCAGAGGCCCAGGGGCCAAATCTGGCTCTTCTGGGTAACCCAGGAGGCCATGCCTCCTTCCCCTGGCCCCACCCCCTTTCCCCCAACCACCAATCATTTGGCGGGTTCCCAGTTTTTGTGAAGTTTTTTTTTCCCCATTCTAAAAGGCTCCTAAGGCTGAGGGCCAAACTAAATGTTCAGTAAAGCATGTATTGTGGAGTGATGTGTGCTGCTTTCCCTACTCTCCTGTATGCATGCATGGCCCTGATTCAGATTAGGACTTTGGCACTCCCAAAAGCGGGGGGGTTAAACCTTCCCCTTGCCTTATCTTTTTTGCAAAACTCCACCCCCTCCACCAGCAATGGGCATTCTCACATTCTTTCTGCTCACTACGGTACACTGAGGACCACTTCAGTGAGTGAATCCGTTCCAGAGATCACAATCCATTCCAGAGTTTTGGTAGTGCTGAATGCATTCATTCCCTCGTCCTCCAAAAAATTCCAAGTGCAGTCTGGTATTTCTGCTCTCAACCCCTACTCATGATACTCTGTTTTTTATTTTTATTTTTACACAGCTTAACATTTAATTATTTTGAACCACCCAGAGAGCTTCGGGTATTGGGCAGGATAGAAATATAATAAATAAATAAATAAATATTCTCAAGATCAATAAGCATGATCTGAACAAGTTCTCCACTATGAAATGGAATGCTTGTAATCCTTATGTCAGAAATAAGGGTAATGCCCACTCTTGGAATGAAAGAGGAGATATATAGATATTCTGGCTTTCTGCAAAAAAAAATATGGTGGTCTAGATGGCTAACAATAAAATCCAGACTGAAAACCAAAATCTTAATTAAAACACAAGGTAAAAAGAAATAAATTAAAAGCACAATTTAAAATACAACAATAAAATACATAGAGTACTTGAAGTAGTTGAAAGGTTGCCACAGAGAGGAAGGCCAGGATCTCTTCTTGATCATCCCAGAGTGCAGGACACGGAACAATGGGCTCAAGTAACAGGAAGGCAGTTTCTGGCTGAACATCAGGAAAAACTTCCTGACTGTTAGGGCACTACGACAATGGAACCAATTACCTGGGGAGTTGGTGGGCTCTCCCACACTGGAATAATTTAAGATGAAGCTGGACAGCCATCTGTCAGGGATGCTTTGACTTAGATTCCTGCACTGAGCAGGGGGTTGACTCAATGGTCTTATAGACCCCTTCCAACCCTACTATTCTATCATTCAATGATAGACAGCACCAAGGAATTAAAACACCCTTCAGCAATAGACAGAAAGTCACAACTCTGAATAGGTGCTATATTTTCTCATAGAGAATTCAGTCTTGTGGCTTTGAAATAAAAGCACTGTATTCCAAAACTGAATGTTACCATTTGGGATACAAAGCCTGGGTTTCATTTTTCTGCAATTATTCACAGTGCAGCATGTGCTGCTTTAAATTAGACTGCTTCTGCCTCAGATCTGTCTCATCTTTACCACAAAATTACCTGTGGCCATAGTTTTATGCATGAATTCAGTCATGAGTGAGGCATTGAAAGCATTAACCATTAAGCACATACTGAAATCCTCTGTGTTGTTGTTCAGTCATTAAGTCGTGTCCGACTCTTCGTGACCCCATGGACCATAGCACGCCAGGCCTTCCTGTCCTGCACTCTCTCCCGGAGTGTGCTTAAGTTCATATTCATTGCATCGGTGATGCTATCTAGCCATCTCATCCTCTGCCGTCCCCTTCTCCTTTTGCCTTCAGTCTTTCCCAGCATCAGGGTCTTTTCCAGGGACTTTTCTCTTCGCATTAGGTGGCCAAAATATTGGAGCTTCAGCTTCATTATCTGTCCTTCCAATGAGCACTCAGGGTTGATTTCCTTTAGGATGGACTGATTTGACCTCCTTGCAGTCCAGGGGACTCGTAAGAGTCTTCTCCAGCACCACAGTTCGAAAGCATCAATTCTTTGGCGCTCAGCCTTCCTTATAGTCCAGCTCTCATGTTGCTACTGGGAAAACCATAACTTTGATTATATGAACCTTTGTCAGCAAGGTGATGTCTCTGCTTCTTACTATGCTGTCTAGGTTTGCCATAGCTTTCCTCCCAAGGAGCAAGTGTCTTTTAATTTCATGGCTACAGTCACCAACTGTCTGCGGTGATCTTGGAGCCCAAGAAAATAAAATCTGTCACTGCTTCCATTTCTTCCCCTTCTATATGCCAGGAAGTGATGGGGCCAGATGCCATGATTTTAGTTTTGTTAATGTTGAGTTTCAAACCAGCTTTTGCCCTCTCCACTTTCACCCTCAAAAAGAGGCTCTTTAGATCCTCTTCACTTTCTGCTATTAGGGTGGTGTCGTCTGCATATCTGAGGTTGTTGATAATTCTCCTTGCAATCTTACTTCTGACCTGTGATTCATCCAACCTGGCGTTTCTCATGATGTACTCTGCATATAGGTTAAATAAGCAGGGTGACAATATGCAGCCTTATCCTACTCCTTTCCCAATTTTGAACCAGTCGGTTGTTCCATGTCTGGTTCTTACTGTTGCTTCTTGACCCGCATACAGGTTTCTCAGGAGACAGGTAAGGTGGTCTGGTACTCCCATCTCTTTCAGAATTTGCCACAGTTTGTTGTGATTCACACAATCAAAGGCTTTAGCGTAGTCAATGAAGCAGAAATAGACATTTTTCTGGAATTCTCTTGCTTTCTCCATGATGCAGCGAATGTTGGTGATTTGATCTCTAGTTCCTCTGCCTCTCCATCTTTGAGCTTCTCCATCTTTGGCTGCAAAGTAAATAATCAATCTGATTTTGATATTGACCATCTGGTGATGTCCATGTGTAGAGTCACCTCTTGTGCTGTTGGAAAAGAGTGTTTGCTATGATCAGCGTGTTCTCTTGACAAAACTCTACTAGCCTTTGTCCTGCTTCATTTTGTACACCAAGGCCATGCTTGCCTGTTATCCCGGTGATTTCTTGACTTCCTACTTTAGCATTCCAATCCCCTACGATGAAAAGGACATCTTTTTTTGGTGTTAGTTCTAGAAGGTGTTTAGGTCTTCATAGAGCCGATCAACCTCAGCTTCTTCGGCCTCAGTGGCTGGGGCATAGACTTGAATTACTGTGATGTTCAATGATTTGCCTTGGATTCGTACTGAGATCATTCTGTCGTTTTTGAGATTGTACCCCAGTACTGCTTTTCCCACCCTTTTGTTGACTATGAGTGCTACTCCTTTTCTTCTAAGGGATTCTTGCCCACAGTAGTAGATATAATGGTCACCTGAATTAAATTCGCCCATGCTTGTCCATTTTAGTTTGCTGATTCCCAAGATGTCGATGTTCAATCTTGCCATCTCATGTTTGACCACCTCCAGCTTACCTTGATTCATTGATCTGACATTCCACGTTCCTAAGCAATATTGTTCTTTACGGCATCAGATTTTCTTTTCACCACCAGACACATCCACAGCTGAGTGTCGTTTCAGCTTTGGCCTAGCCACTTCACTCTTTCTGGCGCTACTTGGAAATACTTCTGCTCTTCCCCAGTAGTATATTGGACACCTTCCGACCTGAGGGGCTCATCTTCCAGCATCATATCTTTTAGCCTTGTGATACATTCCATGGGGCTGTCTTGGCAAGAATACTGGAGTGGGTTGCCATTTCCTTCTCCAGTGGACCACATTTTTTCAGAACTCTCCACCATAACCTGTCCGTCTTGGGTGGCCCTGCACGGCATAGCTTATGGCTTCACTGAGTTACGCAAGCCCCTTCGCCACAACAAGGCAGTGATCCATGAAGTCTGTGACTTAGGCCTAATTGATGTGTCCTTAGTGTAAAACTGTATCATCAACAAGCTGGAGAGAACCATTTTATCTTTAAAGCCGCTGACAGGGCCAGTGAGGCATGGGGCAGGAAGGAGTACTTAGCCAACACTACTGAGCAGCAGCAAAGAGCCTGTGCATCTTTCATGGAAGAAGATGCAACATGGCAGTTGAGGCAGGGGGTGTCATGTCGCCAGTGTTCAAGGCTCAGCAGCACCAAAGAAGGGCACAGAGTCCTATGAGTTACTCATAGGTTGGCCTCACTTTAGGAAGAACTTCTCAACACACATGAACACACACCACCTTCCAAGCCTGAGGACATAGCCCTCCCCTCAACCTCAAACTCTGAGGATGACTCCCCTGTGGGAATATTAGGAAGCAATTTGATAAATTTGCAGATAGCAGTTGCAATAAACAGTCTGTTAAGACTTATAGTCAAGGTCAAAAAGAAAAAGTTTATTCAAGGTTAAAAAAAAAGAAAAAAGGAACATACATAATCATCTCAGCTGCTGGAAAATAAAACAGCACCTCATTGCAGACGGAGGAGAAAAACGGGAGGAG
Organism: Heloderma suspectum; assembly: GCF_057233095.1. Lineage (NCBI taxonomy): Eukaryota > Metazoa > Chordata > Lepidosauria > Squamata > Helodermatidae > Heloderma > Heloderma suspectum. The sequence continues at coordinate 181,272,130 of NC_139461.1, forward strand.
GAGAGATAAGAAGAGAACTGATCAAGATATAGGAGTGGACAAAGGGCAATTAAAGACAGGTTAAGCAAGTTAACCCCTTATTTACCAGAGAGAGGATTAGGCAACAAGGACAGGAAAATTATCACAACTATCACCTCCCACTGGCCCAAACAATTAACTAACAAGCACTATTGCCCATTTCTAACATCCCCCACACCTTCTCCTGTCCCTCAGCCATAAAGGAGCAGGAGGTTACACAAATAACTGTGGGCGTTTAAGGGCAACAGCTAGCATCCAATGTGGGTGGGAGCTCTGGGCCTGACAGCCTTCTCAGTTGCCTACTGTCCCATGCTGGGACAACAGCTCTCCCTGTGTGGAAACACTTCAGTGAGTACCCCCTACAACAGGGGTCCAGAACCTCAGGCCTGGGGCCCAAATCTGGTGCTCTGGTGATCCCAATCCGGTCCTCTGTGGTTCCTTGGAAGGATACACCCCTTCCTCTGGCCCCATCCATTTCCCCCCAGCCACCAATCTTTTGTGGTTTCCCATCTTCCTGGCATTTTTCCCCGTTCTAAAAGGTGGAAATGCCTCTCCCAAGTTATTGGCAGTAAGAGCTTCCGGGTAAAACATGCCGGCATTTGGCCCAGGTCCGCTTTGCCTGTGGTCTGCCTGCTTTTTTTGCCCACCATGGGAATGCAGCCCAATAGAGCTTCTCTGAAAAGGAACTCAGCCCTTGGGCTGAAAGAGGTTCTGTACCCCTGCCCTGCAGTAGGCTGTCCATGGTTAAGAACATAAGAAGAGCCCTGCTGGATCAGACCAAGGGTCCATCTAGTCCAGCATTCTGTTCACACAGTGGCCAACCAGCTGTTGACCAGGAACCCACAAGCTGGGCATGAGTGCAACAGCACCCTCCCACCCATGATCCCCAGCAACTGGTGTACATAGGCTCACTGCCTCTGGGATTGGAGGTAGCACGTGACCATCAAGCCTAGTAGCCATTGATAGCCCTTTCCTCCAGGAAAGCCATCCAAATTGGTGGCCATCGCTACATCCTGTGGTAGCGAATTCCATAGCTTAACTATGCATTGTGTGAAGAAGTACTTCCTTTTCTCTGTCCTGACTGAGACAGATAAACTGTTCGGACAGTTGCTAACTTTGTGGTGACCCTGCTCCCCTGGACCAGGCTGTGCTTAACCAGATGTGATCCTCCTTTACTGGGCTTGATCCTTCTCTACGTGACACTGAGCTATGTGTCAGTGCTCATGCTATAGGCGCCTACTCTGGGTGTCAAGCCAATCCAGGAGAGGGAACAGTTCTGTGTATAACTGGTGTATAATTGGCCAATGGGCAACAGCACCCTGGATGGCCCACTAATGAGAGTGTCCTTCCACTGCTGGCTGTTCACGCACTTGCACAGCACATAAATTATGGAATTTGCTACCACAGGATGTAGTGACAGGAACTAACCTGAATGGCTTTAAAAGGGGATTAGACATATTCATGGGTGACAAGGCTATCAATGGTTAATAGTCCTGATGGCTATATGCCATCTCCAGTATCAGAGGCAGTATGTCTACATACACCAGCACAAGTGGGAGGGTGGTAGTGCATAACTGTGCATTCATGTCCTACTTGTGGGCTTCCCACAAGCAGCTGGTTGGCCAGTGTGAGGAAAGAACTCAAGACTAGATAGGCCTTTGGTCTGATCCAGCAGGGCTCTTCTTATGTTCTTATGCCCCATGCTGACAGAGCTGCCCCCACCTCAGCAAGTGACTCATGACTTCCTCAAGCACACGGGGCAGCAGCCAAGTGTTGTCTACTGCCCCACCCGTTGCCAGCAACATTGATGGTTGGGCTGCCAATCGGGCCCTCAAGTTTGACCTTCAAGTTCCAATTTAGAGGAAGCATGCATGCAGTAATAGGATCACAATAATATCAAGCAGGGTGCCATTTTTTCATTTACACTAAAAACCTCAGTGCAATGGTTAAAAGTAAGCAGGTAGCCTTGTGGCATCAACAGGAACAAAGCCTTTTCTTCCTTATTTGCATGTGGTTTCTCTTTGACCTTTCAATAGCTGGTACGAGTTGAATGTTTACTTCAAAGAAGGCTACATAACCATGCAAATCATGAACACCAGGAACTTTGTTTTGACTTTGTTAAGCAAAATAGTTGTTTTCCATGTATGCTATAGGCCTCTGATAACAGAACAATTTGTGCGGGTTGTACGTATTTTTCTAGATGGGCATATGCCTGATTAGAAGGCCAGTCCACATTCTGCCAGTTAAGAAAGCAAGGATGTGCTGCCAGTGGATCTAGTTGGATATTAAATCAGAAACAGACTGGAACCAAGGAGTGACGTGAGCAAAACTCTGTTTGAAAGTGCAGAGCCAAATTCCACTGTCATTTTGTTGATGTTAAGGTTCAGTCCTTGCAAGAGAATGAAGGTCCTCCTGATCACTCATGGAGTTATACCACTTGATATGTGAATGTATGAACTGATGCCACTGGAATCATGGTAGTTCTACTTGCAGAGTTTGATCTGTGGTGGCTCACGCACCCAGGCAAGCCACCACTTGATGCTGCAGTCATTAAGTGGTGACCATGCGCACACGAACCAACAACCCAGCAAATATAATGCAAGATGTTTTCCCATAATCACTTCATGGATTCATGGAGCTGGAAGGGACCTCAAAGGTCATCTAGCCCAACCCCCTGCCAATGCAGTAAATTGACTGCTACACAATCCCTGATAAGTGGCCATCCATTCACAAGCATTCTCTCAGTGGTAGATCTTGCATAACACTCCAGTGTTTCTTCAGTCATGGGTATGAACCAAGAACGCAGCTGTGTCTGAAGTAGTCCTAAACCTGGACCAATTGAAAGATGCATATTCCCCAATTGCCCAAGTAATGAGGAAGTTCTAGGGGCAGCATGAATGTACTTACTTTTCTCTAAATAAGAGAGCACTGGAGAAGTGGGGTGTTCTTTATAATATATAAACAGAGCATAAGGGGAGGTAGCCACTCCCAGAAGGCAGCAAATCTACCACCACATATCAGATCTCCAAAGAGAGGTCCTGCACTCCTAAGGTGCCTACTCACAGCTCTTGAGCTCTCTTTGTCCCTGTCTGTTCCAAATGAGTATTTGCTGTTTCTTCACCCATGCACACACTTGCCCCTCCCATTAGTGTGTGTGTGCAGGGGTCTCCTGACCCCAAGCCCTGCTGGGTATCTCATTCTAACACAGAAAAAGATTCACAACTGTCTCCTAACTCAGTTTTTCTCAACCTGGTGCCCTCCCAGGTGTGTTAGGTTCCCGTACACATCTGAAGGAATTATGGGAATTCCCATAATTCCTTGCTAGCATGGCAGGGAATTATGGAGGGGTGCAGTCCAATGCATTTGGGAGGCACCATATTGGGGAATACTATCCTAACCTTTAAGTCTCATCAGTTAACCATTCTGAGTGATTACCCAGCCACCTTCCTAACAAAGGAACGGTTGGCCAGTAGCTGTAACACCATAATGAAATCACTTATGGAGTGGTTGGTTGTTTTTGAAGTAAAGTATGCTGATGGCTTTTATGTGTATTTGGGTTATTAAGACTATTGTTATAATATTGTATTTTTGAGTTAAGTTGTACTAAAATCATTATAATTATGTATTTTAAATTCTCGAGTTATTCTTTTATGTACAGCACTTTGTAACAAAGCACTTTATAAATTATTATTATTATTATTATTATTATTATTATTATTATTCAAAAGACATCAAGAGCATCAAGTTGAAGATCCTTTTTTCTTTCTGGCCATCTGTAATGACTATATGAAAAAAAATAAAAATATAGGTTAGCATCCTGTCCATCACCTATTTTTTCCATACTGTTGGATATTCTTACAGCATAGTACTTTGTGGTTTTTTTCAAGATGAGGAAAAACCTAAATTAACTCATCTTACGTTCTGATGGACAAGAATGCATTCCTAACCTCTGATGAAGTGACATGCAAGATCCATTTTCAATGGTGAATTGAGTTCTCATGATCAAATTGATGCTTTAATAATGGGGGGTGAGTGAATCTGGACAGTTTGGCATAACCACTTTGCCACATGCCTCTGGCCCACTATGTTCCTAGCTTATAAAATAAGCTAAATTCATACTCTGCCCCCTCAACACACCCAGAAGTAAGAGGTTTTTAGGGTCACTTTCCTTTCGATGAGATCGTACTGGAGCCTTGTGTTTGTAAGAAACTGTTTACAACTGTAAATAGTTCCAATAAACTGTTTATTTACAAATATATGTTGAATGGATGGGAAGGAGGCATACGGGAAGCAGGTGTACATTCAAGTTCTGCTTTCTTTAAACACCACCAGTCCCCAAAAGCAACTGCAGCCCCATCCCAAGCCCCATCTACACAGAGATGCTTTCTGAGGCAATTCCATTTAAATCTGGATTTTCATGAAATTGTGTTTGCTCCTCCTGGTTAAATGGTAGCCAATAAAGCAGTACATTTTTTTTTTTAAACCCACTTGCATGGGCCAAACAGCACCTGAAACCACATTAGTTTGGGGTTGGGTTGGCAGAGTCCTGAACTGAACATCATCAACTGTGTAGGTGCAGGGCAGCAAATAAGCGAAGGCTTGCTCCTTGCACCTCTCCTTGCTTGTGTGCTCAATGAAGTGCAATCGAGGAGAAGGAATTACTTCCAAGTAGACATGATCAGCCAATATCCACCCCGTGTCTACCCTTTCTCAGCAGGAAGAAGGCTCCTTTGGGGGGATCACCCTTTAAACACATTAAACTTATGCACACATTCGCTGGTCTGGACATTTAAAAAAGAGCAGGCAAAAGGATTCTCCCAACCCCTCTCTACTCTCAAGGGAATGAGTTACTTCTGACTCGGCATGTTTTGCCTACTCCTCTCCTCAGGTCCATCCTTTCATGATGCCACTTGCCCTTCCACCAATCAGCACTGCTCCCCCCAGTCCACACCAAAGGCAGTTCAGGTCACACAAACTCCCAAACCGCACTGAATCCTCCATGACGGGACAATCTGTCAGAAAACCAGTTTGCAAAAAAACGGATTTTACAGCATGAAGAACCACACTTGCTATGGAGAGGGGTCTATGTCATGTGCTATGATCGTCTTGGAGGCACAGTAAGACCAGAGTAAATGCCCCATGTAGTTGAGGCCCCAGACTGGTTCTTGCCAGGCAGCTGCAAATGTCTTTCTTGGTCTCTGTCTAAAATCAAATCCGCCTTTCTTTTTTTTCCTCTCTTATGCCATGCATATATTAAGGCAGTACACTGACCGGCATTCCTACCTGACTTTAATTGCCCATTGTCATGACTGCATGATAGTCATGGCCAATGCCAGCCCTCCAGGGTAGGTCACTGTACCATGCGACCCTTTGCACTTACTCCCTTTTGCCACCACCTGCCCTTTGTTAGCCAGTTCACACAGAGGGTGGGCAAACTCCCTCCACTCTCCAGCATTTACTCAGGAGGAAGGCAGCCGGCTATTGCTCCAATTTCCGCTGGCCAGTACTTTGTCTATCCTCCCTTCCTCAGTTCCCCACTTGGTCAGCGTAGCCCAAACGGTCTAGTCAACATGGAGGAACAAACCATGAAGGTGCAATTAGGTAAAGTGCAATGGACGCTGGTGGTTCCAATTTCAGTAGGGCCGAGGTGCTGACCCCTAGCCTGAAAATAGATTCAGCACCTTGGATAGCTCCTTTTAGAGTTCTGGCTGGTTATGACTGAAACTCAGAATGGATTCACAGCCCCGCCAAAATTGGAGTCAGCAGCCTCCACTGGTAAAGTGATCCAGCCCAATAAGCAATTAATGGGCTATTTAATTAAACAAGTTTACCACAGTAAGGATAAAAATAAAACAGGAAACAAATCCAACACCAGAAATCTTGGTCTGCCTAAAATCTACACTGAGTAAGCTAGGAGGGCAGCTAGACTTACATCAGGGCTCCTTGTTGACATTTCTTAGAGTGTCTTGCATTGGTCAAAGTGGATGGAAAGGGAACAGGAAGGGGCAATTAAAAAGGGGTTGTGCCATGTTATATGCTGATTGGCTTCAAGTGACTTTGGTTGACAGCTACCATTGAATGGCCCAATCAGCATCATGTCAGGTAAGCAGGGATTCCCAGGGAAGAGGACAATTAGTTTACCTTGGGAAGGTGAGAAGTGGGCAGAGAAGAGGCTAATCCTTCCCTGCCAGACTGCTTTGTGTCTCTGGGAGCTGCAGGATGGAACATGACAAGAGATCCAAATGGAGGCTGCTGCCTCAGCTGTTACAGGAGAAGCTAAAATGTCAGCTTCACCAGGTTGTAGGCCATTGTGACACTCATTAAACAACATTCATTGTTAATAGCCAAGCTATTAAACAGGAAAACATACAGCTCATAGGACATTACCTTTGCAGCATGCAAGCTGTTGTCCTATAGTTTGATCGCACAGCACCCTAGCAATATATTGTAATGAGAGGGACTTTGTGTTAAATAAAGAGATAATCATGTCTAGCCTTGTATAGCTAAGTATATCTACTGAATGGGCACTAATGGCTAGAAGATGCTTGACCCATGACTTTTGATAGCTGGTGGCTACTAGCTGCTGAACATCCAATATGTTTCAGTGTGGAGTAGGGTGGATTCTGAAGAGAAACAAATTTGGCACTTGGAATGTAGCCAGCAAAGAGGACAAAAATCTGAATTTTTGCAGAACCTGCCTGGGAGTACTGCAAACTATTCATTTTGGGAGTGAACTGATGATGCTTTACAGATTAGCACAGTCTGTCTGGATGCTTGCCTAGTCTTCCACACTCTGTTTGAATATTTGTAATTAAACAGCTATCACAAAACCCCATAAACTTCTAGTGCCTTCTCTTCATAAGAACAATAATCCTGTATGTGTGCCACCACTGGAACTCCTTCCCACCTGAGGAAGTGAGAAACAGTGAAACAATAGCCCTGTTTTACTTTATCCTGGCAGTGTAGGAAATGCTGCAGCATGTTCCTTCCCATCCTGCTGGGGTAGTGTGAGAAACGCTGGGCACATGGGAGGAGCCCATTTTGCATTCCTTCCCCATACCATTGCCCCACAAATTGCAGTTATGCTGTCAGCAAAATGGAAGGAAGGACCAAATGAAAACAGGGACTGCTGTCAGACAAGCATGGGGATATTATTACTTTGTTGCACTATTCCAGTGGGTGTCAGGAGGCACCAAATCTTGAAACATGCATGGCTGTGCGTGTTTCAAGAGCTGAACCCCAACACCCTCTTCTGCATTTCAAGGGGATCCTGGGGTGCCCCTCTTGGATCGCATAGCACAGGCCACTTAACACATCAAAGTATCTTGGGAAGGTCCTGTCACTCACATGACACCTTTGAATGTGTTGATATGCCAGAATGCCACAGGGAACCAGTTTCTAAAATGAGATTTCCCCAAGCCCAGGCCAGCAAGCTCATGCCATCTGCTCCTGAAAATAACCCTAAAGGCCTGAGAGAGAAAGACCCTCCCCCACCTTTCCCAGGAGGGAAAAAAGACCTAAAACCATACAGCAGTGTTAGATAAAAAGTCCTTGCTTTCGGTTTAGAAGAAAAGAATGCCAGGCAGGCAGCAGTGGATCCAACACTATTTTATTGAACGTTTTGCAAAACGGGTGCAGAGCAGTCTGGACCCCGAGACACATGTGCAAAAGCCCTTTATATCATATCGCTTCTATTGTTCTTACCAGTAACCAATGAAACAGTTAGTACATCGGCTCACTAAGTTAATATCCAATAAACAGTCACTATCAGCTTACCAAGCCGTTAGTCATGAGTGCGTCAGTATGATTCCCTTTTTGCTCCGCCTATATTTTCCCGCCACTCGGGCTCTTACGTAACTTGAGACGCCAATGGTTATGGAGTCTCCTTTTTTTTCTAACAATTCCCTCCTTTAAGTCTTTATTCACGTCTTAAAGCATTTAAAACGGAGTTTCTTTATCAGCACAATAAAGCAAGAGCATCTGTTTTGACAGAGCGGTTTCAATTAACCGCTGGGATAAGCCTCTAGCGCAGGGGATAATGCAACAACCAAATAACACTAAAACTCCTATCATCACTACAAGCGAAATAAGGATTGAGGCTGCTAGGTGTTTCCATTTTCCAAACCATCTCTCCAACCAGTCAGTCACGGGGTTGTTAATCCCTGAATTCTCGGCTAATTCTTCAGACAAGGCGGTGAGACCCTGCAAAGCCCTTGTTACCGTGCCATCTGGGGCAGTGTTGTTAGGGATGAAGGTGCAACACCGTCCACCTAGCATGACACAAACCCCTCCTTTTTCTGCTAACATCATATCAAGAACACGCCGATTTTCCCAAGCCATTTGGCTGGTGGCATCTAGCTGCTCAGCCAATCCTTTTACAGCATCTCGAGTATAGTTTATAAACCTCTGCTGATTATAATAAACGTAATTGATCCAATCTACATTTTTGTTAATGGTCACCCACCAAAACAGGGTAGATTCAAATCCTGCAGAAATTTGATTTCTTTCTTTGAACTCATCTGGCACTCCCCTTGGTACTCCTATGGAGTCAATATATATTTGATCATCAAAAGGGGTTACTGATCGTTTCTGCCGGGGTTGGCCAGTCTTCTCTGCTGGATGGTATGCAATTGAAAAGGGGACTGCCAACTGAACTAACCCACAAGCTCCGGACCAATTGGAGGGCAATACCTCATACAACTCTAGGCCACCACAATACCACCAGACATCAGCTCGTGGGATTGAAAGGGAATTATTCCTAAAGCGGGTAGAATTAACACATCTTACTTTACTCGTCAGGTTCCCTATACGCCCCTCTGTGTCTGCAAGGTTTCGGTGTATGCATCCGGTATGGTTTCTTCTTTGCAGGAAGACTGTGGAAGGTCTGACACGATCCTTTGATTTGAGTGGGGGGTATAATTTATTGAGGGTTTGGCATTCCTCCTCTCCCCATGCATCAGGGTGTTGGAACAAACGGATCACGCAGGTGAGGAGGGAAGGAGTGTCCCATCCCAGTGGAAAGGGCAGCACCTTTGCTACAGATCTCCCTGTGGCACAAACAAAACAGTCAGACTTATTTAAAGACTTGGCTGTATACTTTATCCACTGTAACCACACATTATCAGTTTCCTCTGTTATTGGGATCCCTAACCTGGTTCTCCAGGGACGCCTCTCTTTCTCAGGGATCTGTACCAGAAGTGGTCTGAGGGGTGTTGGTGTGACATTTCGGGGTTTTATCTTAAAGCTGTCAAGCCCAAGTCCTTGAGGTATCACCATCCACGTTAATATTTCTTTAACCAACATTACCAACACCACCCACAATACTTGCTTCATATTACAAGTTTTTTGTAATTCGAACCCGAGCTTTTCCCAGATGTTGTGACTTGTATATTACAGGCGATTGTGGCTCCTGGATGGCTTCTTCGCCTGTGTCCTTGGCAGCTTCCAGAGGGGTGTCAGGGAGCAAAGGACCGTTGCCTGTGTCCTCCTGTTCTTTCCAAGTGAGAGAAGGAAGCGAGGGTCGCTTAAATGGCTTTATCCGGCTGCAATGTGTCCATTTACTAGAACCCACAAGCTTTACACACGAGTGGCTGGTTGGTCCCACCAAATAAGGCCCCTCCCACCCTTCCTTTAAAGCTTCTTTATTCCACTTTTTCAGCAACACCTCGTCTCCCGTCTGGAAGAGATGGATAGGTGCATCTAACGGCAGTCTCTGAAACGGAACGGAATAAGCTCGTAGCTGTGAAAGAACAGTCTGTAGAGAAGTCAACTGATCCCTTAGCATCTGATCACCCACCTCCCACTTGACTTCCTCCCTCCTTCCGCAGTGTACCCGAGGCGGGAACCCAAACATCAGTTCAAAGGGGGACAATTTTATGTCCTTTCTTGGCATCCTTCGAAGCTTCGTTAAAGCTATTGGCAGAGCCTCAACCCAAGTGAGCTTCACCCCTCGTTGGAGTTTGGTTAAAGTCTCCTTGAGGCTCCGATTGATTCTTTCAACCTGTCCACTTGCCTGGGGCCTCCAGGGGCAATGTAAATGCCACTCTACTCCCAGAGCTTGTGCCAGCCCCCGTGTAATAACTGAGGTGAAATGTGAGCCCTGATCGGACTCTATAACTTCGGGCAGGGAGAACCGGGGCACCACCTCCTGTAACAATTTAGCAACAACAGTTTTAGCTTGGCAGTTCCTACATGGAAACGCCTCTACCCACCCTGTCATTTGACATACTATTACAAGCAAATACCTGTAACCCCTACATGGTGGCATCTCAGCAAAATCAATCTGCGCCCTCTGGAAAGGATAGTAGGCCCATGGTCGCCCTCCTTTTGGAGGAGGGGGTGCCCTGGGAGGGTTGGTTTTCTGGCAGACTTCACAGGTTGCGGCTAGTCGGTGGGCGCATACAGTTAAGCCAGGGGAGACAAACAGCCTCTTGCAATAGTCGATCATGGCTGATGCTCCAGGGTGTCCAAGAGAATGGTGAACTTGCTCTAGAACAACCCTCTGCAGGGTCTGTGGAAGAAGCAGTCTTCCATCTGGATCCATCCGTCATCGCAGGGACTTATTCCGTGTTCTTGTGCCATCCGTAACTCAGCAGGGGAGTATGTGGGGCGCTCTTTTCTTTTGGGTAGAATGAGGAATGTTCCTTGGATTCCCTCTCTGGCTGCTCTTTTTGCGGCCTCATCTGCCTTCTGGTTTCCCTGTCTCAATTTTTCCTCTTTTTCTTTCCCATGGGCTCGGACGTGGACAACAGCTACTTGTGAGGGTAGCTGGAGGGCATCCAGAAGATCCACTATTAGGCCGCCATTAGCCACTGGAGATCCGTTTGCTGTAAGGAATCCCCTCTCTTTCCACAGTTGCCCATGAGCATGCACAACGGCAAAGGCATTTTTGCTATCGGTATAAATATTTACTCGTTTTCCCTTGCTGGCTTGCAGGGCTCTTGTCAGGGCTACCAGTTCAGCGGATTGGGCGGAGAAATGAGGAGGCAGCCTCTCCTCACGCACACTCTCCTCTAGAGTAACGACAGCCGCGCCTGTGTAGCGCCTTCCATCCAGCATATAGCTAGATCCATCTACAAACAGATCTCTGGCTCCCTCTATTGGTTCATCCTCAAGGTCCAGTCGGCCTTTGGTGTCTAGGTCTAATACTTCAAGGCAGTCATGATCTGGGAGTCCTGATCCATTTGTGCCCAGTAATGTTGGCAGTAGTGTGGCGATATTAAAGCTGGAGCAAGCCTTAAAAGTGAGGTTTTCGTTTGTTAGTAAACCTATTTCATATCGGGAATGCCGGGCTGGGTTGAGAAATTTGCTTCCTCCTCCTGATCCCAAAATTTGTGGCACTCCATGCGGCACCCAAACTTCAATGGGTCCTCCCATTGTCATTTTCTCCGCTTCAGCGCAAACCAGAGCCGTTGCCGCTACTGCCCTCAGGCAACTTGGCCATCCTCGCGCTACGACATCTAGGACCTTGGAGTAATATCCCACTGGTCTCCAAGAGGGCCCTTTTCGCTGGCAAAGCACTCCCAAAGCTATGCCCTTATTTTCATGCACATAAAGTCTAAATGGCCGGCTGGGATTTGGTATGGCTAGAGCAGGTGGTGACACAAGAGCACCTTTAAGGCTGAGAAAAGACTTATTCATTTCCTTAGTCCATTTCCATTTATCCAGTCTATCTTTCTGCAGCGCCTCATACAGCAGCCGCGCTGTCTCCCGTATTTTCCCCTCTCTCTTTCTGCTTCAAAGCCTCACAGTCACGCTTCCAGTGCCCCATTTTCTTACAAAAGGCACATTGATCTTTCCCCAGGGGAGATCCTTTCCTTCCCCCTTTCCTCCCCTTCCTAGCTCCCTCCTTGTCAGGTTTAAGAACCGCAGCAAGGAGCTTGGCCTGCCTCTTGTCTTTTTCTTTTCCTTCTTCTTCTTCTCGCCTCTCATAAACCTTTTGAGCTACTTCAACTAAAACTCCTAAGTCAGCTGCCAACCCTCCTTCAACTTTTTGCAACTTCTTTCTGATGTCCTGGCAGCTATTTCCCACGAACTGAGTCGTGAGGATCCTTAAATTATTTGGATCATTCAAGTCAATGTCAGTATATTTAGCGAAGGCTTCCCTCAGCCTTTGGAGGAACACAGCAGGAGGTTCGTTTTTGTCTTGCTTTAGAGTCAGGACTTTTTGCAAATTGGGGGCCCTTCTCGCGGCTTGCTTCATGCCTGCTAAAATGAGTCGAAAATAGTCAGCATGTAAGCGTCTATGTGCCGCTGTGGCCACCCCCCAATTGGGTCGCCCTGTGGGCAGAACCTCCACCGTCTCCTCCTCAGTTGCTTGGGGATTTTCCTCCCTATACTTAGCTCGTGCCCCCGCAAGGATGGTTGGCTTTTGGCTGCGAAAACAGGTGTTCAATAGCATTTGTGTATCGTCCCATGTGGGGTTGTGAGTAAGCCTCACATTCTCCATCAGAGACAGGAGTGGCCCAGGATCCTCTTCAAAGGAGGGGTTAAATTGTTTCCAATTATACAAATCAGATGTTGTGAATGGGACATAAACAAACATCGTCCCTTGAGGATGTTGGGCGGTAGGGTCGGGGACTTCTCTGATGGGGAAGGTGAACTTCACCGGTGGTTGGGGGTCCTTTCGCAGGTTGTAGTTAGGTCCCCCTTTTGCCTCTCTCTGTAGGACCTCCAATCTTTCCTCTAGGGAATATAGACGATCTTGGAGAGTGTCCTGGCGTTCAACTAGAGGGGTGGGGTCCTCTGATACTATTTCATGAGAGGGGTCCTTCTCGGGGGCATCTAACCGCTGGGCGGGCCCCTCAGGAGAGGGTGGTGGTTGCAACGAGCGCCCTGCGATGGCTGTCCCGTAGGGAGGAGGAAGCAGTAGGTCCTCCGGTGCCGTGGCCACGACCCTGGGTGGTCCTTCTTTTGGTGGTTTCCTTTTGACCACCATGGGAAGGGCAAGGGACATGCATTTAACAACCCACGGAGCAGGCCTGCCGCCAAGGGGCACACAAGTTGCCCACGAATCAATATAAGGGAACTGGTCCCAACTTCCCCTCTGTGCTACTATTGTTCACACATCAGATACCAAGGTTGGGTCAAAAGACCCCTCGGGTGGCCATTTGGGTTCTAATATTGGCCATTCCCGGGTGCAAAAAAAGACAAGATGATCCTTTGTCATCTTAGTTCCATAATCCTGCTTAAAATGTGACCAATTGCGCAAACAACACTCCAAGGGCGTATGGGACTTCTTCGCAGACTTAGATTGGGACCCGCCCATGACGGTGGGAATTTCAGTCAGCAATTCTTGCACTTCGCCCTCCTCTGACCTAGCCCGTCTCCGGGGTAAGGAAATGCAGATCGGGGCTCCTCACTCGCTTCGCCCGTAGGCGTCTCACACAATCACAAACACACCACCGTCCCGTGTTTATCCCCTAATGTAAGCTGTTTCACTTACCCCAAAAGCCTCTTCTGTCCCGCCCGCAGCTGCGTCCAGCTGCTTATTGATCCACTGCCGGTGCCTAAAAGGAGTGATCACGTCTCCCTCTTCCTCTGGCGTTGGTCCCCAGGCGCTTCTGCCGCCACCGTTGTGAGGAGAAGGCAGTATAAAACAACCGCCTGTGGCCACTTCTCCTCCGCGGCCCCTCGGCTCAGCGCGAAGGGGACGCGCCCCGAAGCAGGATCCGAGTCACGGCACCAAATTGTTAGATAAAAAGTCCTTGCTTTCGGTTTAGAAGAAAAGAATGCCAGGCAGGCAGCAGTGGATCCAACACTATTTTATTGAACGTCTTGCAAAACGGGTGCAGAGCAGTCTGGACCCCAAGACACGTGTGCAAAAGCCCTTTATATCATATCGCTTCTATTGTTCTTACCAGTAACCAATGAAACAGTTAGTACATCGGCTCACTAAGTTAATATCCAATAAACAGTCACTATCAGCTTACCAAGCCGTTAGTCATGAGTGCGTCAGTATGATTCCCTTTTTGCTCCGCCTATATTTTCCCGCCACTCGGGCTCTTACGTAACTTGAGACGCCAATGGTTATGGAGTCTCCTTTTTTTTCTAACAGCAGGGGTGGGCAACTGCAGGAGGTCTGGGGGCCACAGTCTGTGGGGCACACAGAAAAAAAGAAAGAAATCAGCAGCAAACTGCAGTACGGTGCTCCTTAGTGCTAAAGAGGTTAAATTTAGCTTCTTTGCAAACAAGCTAAATGTGGCCCTTTTAGCACACTGTAGCACTAAAGGCACCATCTTTTTTCTTTTAAAAAAATTGCCACCGCCAAATTCGGCAGTGTGGTGTGGCCGCATCAATCCCATGGCCCACATGTTGCCAACCCCTGCCATATAGTGTAATACCTTTATTAGGCCAACTCAAAGATCACACACAAAAAAATGTGCAAGAGCAGTATGTCCAGAGGGGAAGCTAAGAGACTGTAGAAGTTCAGGCCAGAGAGCTCATACTGTGAGCTCCTGATAGTTGTGTTTTCTATCATTTTAAATGGTGTTTTCTTTTATACAAATTGTAAATACATCTTGCATTGACTGATTGACTGATTGATTGTTTGACTGATTGACTGAGATAAACCTTCAGGTTTGGCTGGGCAGTTTTCAATGTTAAACATTCCACCATTTTAAGGGGTAATTGGGGGGATTGTTCTAAGCTTTATAAAATCGAAACAGTTTGACCAATCTATCTGAAATCTTCTATTTAATGGGCTAATTCACTATAACATTTTAATGATCTTTAAACTTTATCTAGTTTAAAGATAAAGAACCCTATGAACCCTTGAAATTGCTCCTGCAATTACAGTAATTAGTAAATAGAAATAATTATAGTAATTATTTTTGACATTTGTATCCACACATATAAATGAGCATATGCCATTTTTGTGCAAATCTTGCCCATTGTTTGGTGATGTATTGCATAAGTGGCCACCCTATAAGCTGGTGAGATACTGTATTTTAGTTTTTTTACTGCTGTGGAAAATTTTATGATTGGTATATCCCACTGTTTTATGATGATATATGTAATGTATTTATGATTACCTTGATTATTTTGATCTTTTATGGAAGCTACCTTGTGAGGTGCCCTAAAAGGTGGCCTGTACATATTTTAAATGAATAAATTAATAGTTATTACTCACATGATTCCCTTAATAAACTCTCTTAGGGTGCAATCCTATGCATGTGTAGACAGAAAAAAAGTCCTACAACTCCAGCATGGCTGGCTGGGGAATGCTGGGAGTTGTAGGACTTTTTTTCTGTCTAAACATGTATAGGATTGCACTCTTAGTGTCCCAAAAAGAGAATTTAAAATATGCTAATACCTACAGGTATTGGGGTTGTTGTTGTTGTTTTTTTAAAAGGTCATACTAAGGACCAGTTCAGCCTTCCAAAATCCTTCATGCAATCATGAATGTGAGTGCACAACCACACCAAGAGATACTGGTGCAGTTTTAAGAGCTGGTAGCCCGTTTCCCTAACAACAGCTGGACCTTTTCCATTGACTGCAGTCACTGAGAACTGCAGGCTCCCTGGGTGCAGCCTAACACACACCTGCCTTTTGTCACATGACAGCAGCGGTGTAGTGGTGGTGGGTCGTGCCGGGGCTTTGCTCCGGCACTTTTTTTTAAGCCAGCCCCCAGCCGGGTCGCAGTCTCCTAGGGAAGGAGGAGGGAGCAGAGGGAGTGCAGGTGGCTGCCTCTTGGCTGCCTCCCGGCTGCCTCCCGTCTATGATGCAGAGCCGGCCAGACAGGGAGCGAGCGAGAGAGGGAGCCGCCTGAGGGAGCTCTGCAGCCTCCTCTCGCCCCCCCCTTCTCCTCCTCAGCTTTTGGCTTCTCCACCCGTCCCTGCTCCGTGCCTGCGCGCCCGGCACTGCCCTCCTCTTCTGTAACACCAGCCACTTGTTCAGGGCTGCTGCTGCTGGTCACGGCAGCAGCAGGGGCGGGGGGGGGGGCACTGCCACCATTATTTACTTATGGGGCAGGGCAGGTGGCTGGTTTGTGCCAGTTTGTAGGATTTATCACACAATCCCATGCATGTTTACTCAGAAGTCAGTCCCACTATGTTCATTTGCCAATTGGGCTTTCTCCCAGGGAAGTGTGCGCAGGACTGCAGCCTTAGCTGCCTTCCCAAGATCTCTGTAAATTTAATTCGAAATAAACACCTATTGGATTGCACTGTTAATTCTTGAACATTAATTTCTACACTAAGCGGAACTACCAGATGTAACCTGCTCTGTCAGCTACACTTTTTGGGACAAGGTTGGTGTGTATCTGGGCAAACAAACCCTGGTGGAGGGAAGGGAAACAGAAAAATATCAAGTGGGGGGGGAGAAGAGAAAGAAGGGGTGTGTGTGTGTGTGTGTGTGTGTGTCTGTCTGTCTGTCTGTGTGTGTGTTTCAATCCAGCTGGGTGTGTGGATGTTTCTGTTGCGGGATGGGGTAGAGAGAATGAAGGAGCTTAGGAAAGGCTAGTGGGTAATGTTGGGGTGCTAAGGGAGTGTGCAAGGGGGCTGTTTAAATGAGAAGGGACCTGTCCATGAGGGCTGAGTTGAGCAGGTGAAGCTTCCATAGAGTATCATATTTTGAAAACCTAAAATGTTTGTGAGGGAGTGGGTGAAAAAGATTAACACCCCGGCCTTTTTTTCTCAGACATCCAATGGAAATACCCCTGCCTTATTCTCTGCTGCACTGTTTTTGGATCCCAGTTGAAGGCTGTATATCTTACAAGGTTGTACAATCTTAGAAGTGGCGTGGCTGTGGCTGTCACAGAGGGACCCTGCACTTCTGAATTTGCCACTACGCTACTTCGTGGCAGTATACATACATGCATAGGTCATCACATGGTGAATTTTGCCATGGTGAATAGGGATGGTGGAGAATTTCTCCCCGAAACTTCGGGAGGCCGAGCGCCAACGTGTTCGGCCCCCCGAACAAGTTTCGGGGAGAAATCCTCCGCACCCCCCCGCACCCCGCACCCCCCCCGGCTCGGGACTTACCTTCGCCGAATGTCCCTCCCGGCGGCGGGTCCGGCCGGCAGTTCGGCGGGTGTTCGTGCGGGGCGGGAGCGGCAGCTGGTCTTTTGACCGGCTGCCGCCGCCGCCATTCCAATAAAAGAAAAAAAAACAAAAACGCCCCCGTGATAGGCTACGTGACGATTAACGTAGCCTATCACGGCTAGATTTGCAAAGTCAGCCGTGATAGGCTATGTAAATCGTCACGTAGCCTATCACGGCTAGATTTGCAAAGTCAGCCATGATAGGCTACGTAAATCGTCACGTAGCCTATCACGGGTGACTTTAAAAAAAAAAAAAAGCGCGTACGGATAATGGTGGCCCCCATAGGGAGCCGCCATTCCCGTTCCTTATTTGGTCGCTGTAGTCTACGTAAAGATTTACGTAGACTACGGTGAAAATAAGGGCAACGCTATGCCTATGGGGGCCGCCATTATCTGTACGCGATTTTTTTTTTTTTAAAGTCACCCGTGATAGGCTACGTGACGATTTACATAGCCTATCACGGCTGACTTCGCAAATCTAGCCATGATTGGATACGTTAATCGTCCCGTAGCCTATCACGGGGGCGTGTTTTTTTTAAAAAAAAACTTTCGAGTTCGCGGCTGGGCGAGGCAGGAAGCCTCCTCCCCGGCCTGAATTTCGGCCGGGCGAGGCAGGAAGCCTCCCCCCCGCCTGAATTTCGGCTGGGGCGAGGCAGGAAGCCTCCCCCCCCGGCCTGAACTTCGTGGGGGGAGCAGCGAAGCGCCTCCCCCCCACCGCGAACAAGCTTCGACGACAGGTAAGTGACTTTCGTCCACCCCTAATGGTGAATCAGCCCTAATTTTATCTTATTTTTTCACTAGCAAAGTGTGTCCCTTTACTGGGCCAATGCTCTCCTGTCCTCCCTAAAAGTGACTTGGAAGGCTTGCCGTGATCACATTCAGGCAATGAAGCGTGCATGTACCATAGCTTCAAACAATCTTTTCTCCCTGTGATTGCAGACACATCTGTGCCCAAGGATGGCTGTGAATAACAAAAAACAGATCGCATAAATGACTGTGTATAACTGTAAGAGAGGATCATTTCTGGTCAAAAGCTGTTGTGGCAGATGTCATCCAAATTGCTTAGGAAGCTCCTGCCTTCTTCAGCCAGCTCGTGTGTTTATCGTTACATGTAATCAAATGACTTCACATGTGTTTGTGGTTCATATATTTGTACCGGATTTCTTTCCAGTTCTCTCCTGTAGTTTGCCTTGGTTTGGCTCAAGTGGGATCTCCTTGCTGTTACGTAAACCTTCTTAAAAAAACAACAAATGAAGGCTTAAGTTGGAAGATCGTGCAGAGAACATTCAGAGCCATTCCACAACACAGATAAGGCTGCATCCTGTAATGTTCTGATCAGCCCTGCCAAATACTGGATACCGTCCAGAGTTGTTGCAGTGTTTGGGCTCCCTGGACACAATACAAAACCTGTCAAAACAAGGAAAACCACGGAGATGCTGTATGCTTTGGCCTCTGCTTTTATTTTCTATGAGTTAGGACTCCCACCAACTAAAGATCTGTAATCATTTGGATTGGATCCAGATTTAGGCACATGCAATTGGATGAGAGGAAATGGATTTCATTGCCCCTTCCTCCCCAAGGCAGCCCTTCCAACCCCCTGAAAAGGTGACAAAGAGCGTCCAGTGACTGTGAATGGGATGAGCTATGGTGCAGGGGGAAGGGATCCCCAAAATTAGATGGAGGCACCTTCTATGAGCAGAGCTCTTCCATCCAAGGAATCCTACCTATTAATTTGTCCTTAACCAATTAAATAGCCAATTAAATGTAAATAAACGAGCATATCACAAAAAAAATCACTATAGTGCCCTTTTGAGGATCAAACACCTCTCTGTGAAACTGAGGCCAGCTTTAGATAATATTAGGACACTTATGATTAATAAGAGAAACCTGACCAAAAAAGTGGCAGGGGGGGATATGGGTAACTCAGGCTGCAGTTTTTGAAACCTGTCTATCATAAGGATGGGCAACCTATGGCACTCCAAATGTTTTGGCCTACAACTTGCATCAGCCCTAGCCAGCATAGCTAGTGTTGAGGGATGGTAGGAGTTGTAGGCCAAAGCATCTGGAGAGTCAGAAGTTGCTCACCTCTGAGGTAAGGACTGTAAGAGTTCCAGACTCGGTTTATTCCAGTGAATCTCCCCAACCTTTGGCTCAACTGCTGTTATAGAACATTCATCAACTTTCCAACTGTTCAGATTAAAAAACAACAACAACACACACGTCAGCATACTAGGCCTATGGACAGATGGAGCTGTGGGTTGGAAGAGATTCAGGGATGTGAGGAGCAGATAGCACATAATGTTAGTCAAATGAATGGAGTGTGTGGGAGTGGTACGTGAATGTGGGTGGGAGCGGTATGTATGTGTGTTATGTGCAAATAGTATGGAATGCAAATGAGGTGTGTAAGGAAGAATGGAAATGGATCCAGAGAAGGCATTGCAAATGATCTGCAAAGATCCATGATATCTTTGTGACTGTAATATTTTAATTTTGGTTTCCCATTAGGGTAACACATCAACATCAAAATGGCTTTGAAAAAAAACGAGCATCTGCTGGATGTTATATTTTAACATATTGTATTGCCCCAGCTGGGGCTTCGACCTCTTAATTTAGAGGTACCAAGATAGTGATAAATCAGACCCAGGTTTAGTTACAAGGAGTACTTTATTGAGTAACTTACAGCACACAGGCGTACCCAATGGTTGCATTAGACAGCTTCTCTGAATCCAGAGCCATGGGGTACAGTGGGTTTTATACCATACATGTTAGCAATGAGGCAGCATGACAGCAGGTCACGGTAGCCGCCTCCATTTGCGTACGCTGGGTTTTTTTCCCTGCTGCCGTGATAGGCTACGTAAATACTTACGTAGCCTAACACGACGGGGGGGGGGGGGACCCAGAATACACAAATGGCGGTAGCCGCTGCCATTTGCGTACGGTGGGGTTTTTTTCCCCCTGCTGTGATAGGCTACGTAAATGCTTACATAGCCTATCACGGCAGGGGGGGGGGGAACCCAGCGTACGCAAATGGCAGTAGCCGCCATTTGCATAAGCTGGGTTCCCCCCCCCCGCCGTGATAGGCTACGTAAATACTTACGTAGCCTATCACGGCCTCCTCAGGGACGCAAATGGCGTCCCTGCGTTAGCCGTGATCGGCTACTTAAGTATTTACATAGCCTATCACAGCTAGGAAGAGGAGCAAGCGAATGGCAGCCAGGACCGCCGCCATTTGCAAAGCAGTGTGGACGGTTAAGTGCGGAGCAGGTAAGTTCTCCATTTCACATTCCTTTCGTGGGGTGGGGGCAGCAGGGACTTCATCCCGTGCGCCTTTCGTGGGGTGGGGGGGCGGGGGCTTCATTCCGCGATGGGTTTCAGGGGGCCGAATGCACTGGCATTCAGCCTCACCGAGATCCGTCGCGGAATTCTCTGACATTCCTATCTGACACACAGATTCTGCAGTGGACTGGCTTTTTCCAAGTTGCACCAGTTCTGCAGAATTGCAGACCATTTTTTACTTTCCAGAATTTTATGCAAATTTAGTCATAGAAAAATATGTAAAATAAAAAACATTGGCTGAAAATGCACATTTCCCCCATAGGCTAAAGCATGAAAATGCGCATTGGGGGGGATTTGCACGTTTTCACAAGTGCACATTTTCACAAGTACACAGTTGCACAAATTTGGGAAATTGAAAAAATCTGATTCTGTCAATGAGCAGATGACATAATGAAAGGCACCTGACAAGACGTGAAACACAGATGGAACAGTAGATCCCTACCCACCACCAACTGATCCCAACCATCCCTGGTATGTGCCCCCTTCTCCCGAGAGATGGCCCCTGAGGGCATACAGCCCTTAATATAAAAACAAAATTTCCCCTACCCATTATGTAGTGGGAAAGGTCATACATAGCTCAATAACACAGCCCATGCTTTTCATGCAGAAGATCCCAGGTTCAATCCATGGTATCTGATAGCAAGGACAGCAAGGACCTTTGCCCAAGATCTTAGAGAGCCACTGCCAGTCAGAGTGAACAGCACTGGGCTACATGGCCCATCAGTCAGTATAAGGCAGCTTCATATTTTCAGAAGAACAGTGAGAAACATACAAAACTTATTACAGTTATCACTGAATTAAAGCACAGTATTCATGCCGCGATTTAAAGAACACACATCAACGATCTGCATCTTTCCATTTCTTAAATGTTTCATGCTCTAGCATTGATTCCATGTTAAAAACAATAAATTTAGTTCATGAACAGATCGGTATCATCTCAATTTTTCCACATGATAACAGGCTGTAAAAAAAAACTGATAATGGGTGGGTGCATTCTTGAGTGATGTTTTTTCCTGATAAACACTATCACCTAATACCACCAACTGCCAGACAGTTTCTTAAAGGAAAGGAGTGCAATTCATACTGAATATATAGGCTAGGGAAATGTCTTGTCCAGAAACACTGTGAATATAAGGAAAATCAAACATATTTGGTGCCGTATTACCTCCCATTAGCACCTGCATGTTTAATAGGAAAATTAAGCTTTATGCAAGGGCAGGACTGATACCCTAGGCAGAAATTAGTTTTCCAGCCATATCATGTTGCATCCAGGGGTGGGGAATGTACTCCTCCTGGATTTTCACAGCTGTAGACACCTCCCCCTGCTCCATAGGTTATGGTGTGAGGGGAAGGGGAAAAATCATGGTAGGTGGGACATTGCTCTTCTCCTGCATTGTAACCGAGCCAAAGTAGAAGGATGGTAAAAACCCTTCTCTTACCCTAATTTCCTGCCTTTTTCTCAGTCCTACTGCAATATCCCTTCTTTCCTCTGCCTCCTCATCCAAGTCAAAGCTATGTTGTCCAGCTGTGCCACCAACTCAGCCCTCAACTCTTCTTCCTCCCCTTATCTCTCCCACTTCTGGGAAAGCCTCATAATTAACCAGTTAGTTGCTGTTATAGTACTTTCTCAATAAAAACCATTATTTTCTGGAAACTCTCCATCTCCATTGCTCCCTAAGTACCTTACAGGGACACTTCTCTATCCAGGCTAAATGATCTGAATTTTATGTGCATTCAGCTCCTTTGTATTCTGTTTAGCCTGGCAATGAGATCAGGTATCACTAGACTGACATCAGGATTTCCTCAGGTGGAATAGGGTCAGAGTTATATTGGGAAGCATTTTCTCCTAGCACACCATCTGAGCTAAATTCTCCCAAGTATTTGTGTTCCAGAAGGCCTTCTTCTCTGAACAAGGAAAAGTAGGATGCAGACATGTTTAGAGACACATGTCCTGAGCAAGCATGGTAACAGACTGGAGGCTTAATTAGTAGGGAAGGGGAAAGGGAGCATTTCAAAATGGAATCCTTCACCTGTACTGTAAACACAACCACCAAGAGAAAACTGAGGACTGGAAGATGCCAATGTAACACCAATTTTCAAATAGGGATCCAGCGGGGATCCAGGAAATTACAGGCCCATTAGCTTAATATCTGTCCTGGGTAAAAAGCATTATTAAAGATAAAATTAGTAAGCATATAGAAGGACAAGCCCAGCTGAAAAAGAATCAACATGGCTTCTGCAAAGGTCCTGTCTCACTAACCTTTTAGAGTTCTTTGAGAGTGTCAATAAACATGTAGACAGGGGTGATCCAGTAGACATTGTCAAAAGCCTTTTGGAAGTCCAAGTAAACAAAGTCCCTCACCAAGGACTCCTGAGAAAACTTAGCAGTCATTACGGATCAGTAACTGGTTAAAGAACAGAAAGCAGAGAGTAGGAATAAATGGTAAATTCTCCCAATGGGGGAAGTAAATAGTTTGGTCCCACAGGGATCTGTATTAGGACCAGTGCTTTTCAACCTGTTCATAAATGATCTGGAATTAGGAATGAGCAGTGAGGGGACCAAGTTTGTGGATGACACCAAATTATTTAGGGTGGTTAAAACAAAAAGGGATTGTGAAGAGCTCCAAAAGGATCTCTCCAAACTGGGAGAATGGGAATCTAAATGGCAAATGCAGTTCAATGTAAGCAAATATAAAGTGATGCACGTTGGGGCAAAAAATCCCAACTTTGGGATTATAGTATAGCCTGATGGGATCTGAGCTAGCGGTGACTGACCAGGGAAAAGATCCTGGGGTTGTGGTGGACAGCTCAATGAAGATGTCAACCCCGTGTGCAGCCACTGTAAAAAAAGGCAAACTCCATGTTAGGCATAATTAGAAAAAGAATTGCGAATAAAACTGCCAATATCCTACTGCCTCTATACAAATCTATGGTGCAGCTATACTTGGAATACTGTGTCCAGTTCTGGTCACTACACCTAAGAAAAGATATTGTAGAGCTGGAAAAAGTGCAGAAAAGGGCAACTAAAGTTATCAAGGGACTGGAGCATCTCCCCTATGTAGGGATGTACGAATCCCACTCACCAATCTGTTCCAGGGCATCGGCGGTGGGGGGGAGGTGCTCCGTCCCTCCCCCCAGAATCCTCCCCAGCCGGCTCCGCTCTGTGGCGACTCTGTGGAGCTGCTGGCCAGGGCCGGCTGCAGCCAGAATTCTGGCCATGGCCGGGCTGCTGCGGCCGCCATTTGCATGGCTGTCAAGCCATGATAGGCTATGTAAGTATTTATGTAGCCTATCATGGCAAAAGGCGGCCACAAAAATGGCGGCCACGACGCCATTTACGTGGCTTCCTTTTGCCATGATAGGCTACATAAATACCTACGTAGCCTATTACGGCAAAGAGCAGAGGTGCAAATGGCGTAGTAGCAGGGGGAGGCTGTTTCGCCACGGATTCTGGGGGGCCAGATTCTAAGGAATTCAGCCTCACTGGAGTCCATGGCAGAATTCTCTGACATCCCTACCCCTATGAGAGAAGGTTAGAAAAGCTGGGATTGTTTAGCTTGGAGAAAAGGAGGGTAAGGGGAGGTATGATAGAGGTGTACAAAATTATGCATGGTGTGGAGAATGTGGAGAGGGACACATTTTTCTCCCTCTCTCACAATACTAGAACCCGGGTTCATCCTATGAAGCTGATTGGTGGGAGATTCAGGACAGATAAAAGGAAGGACTTCTTCACACAGCTAAACTATGGAATTAACTACCACAGGATGTAGTGATGGCCACCAATTTGGATGTCTTTAAAAGGAGGTTGGACAAATTCCTGGAGGAAAAGGCTATTAATGGCTACTAGTACTGATGGCTATGTGCTCCCTCCATGACCAAAGGCAGTGAGCCTATCTATGTACACCAGCTGTCCCAGCCGACAGCTGATTGGCCACTGTGTGAACAGAATGCTGGACTAGATGGACCCTTGATCTGATCCAGCATGGCTCTTCTTAACTGCATCACATGATTCTGTAGCATGTGTAGATCAGCTGTAAGAACAGTTTATAAAATCTGCAGAATCTAGTAATAACATTGTTGTTTTTCCTTTCTTGAACTGTACCACTCCAAGCTGCCAATGTAGGGTTACATGTTCAAATTTACCCCGAGAAGAAAAACACCCTGCAAATAGAAAAATAGTATATCATGGAAATGGCTAGGCTGAACCCATCACCCTGACATCCTAATCTTCTACATGTGGGGAGGTGATCACTGTTGTTTTTTTCCTGGAGGACCAGACATACACGTCTCACACATATACCTGCAGACCTTACTAGTTGATAAGCTTTATCACTTGATTCTGATGATACCATAAAGTGGACTTGCTCACATTGATTCCAATAGGGCTTAAGCACATTCAACTTTCATCAGATTGTGGTCAATGGTAGCATTATAAGATGGCAGCCTATTGCCCACAGAAATTGTTTGAGCAACACCTTCCATTCATAAAGGAAGTAAACTGTTACGTGGATATTGTTCTATGAAACTGCTGTAAAATCCAGTTGGGCTCAAGCCTCGGTTCTTTGCATCCCATTGGGTAAATAAGAAATAATTCTGGGATATGATGCATAAGAAACTTCACGTACTATAAGGCAGTCACTGTGAAATAGTTTATCCATGGATTTGGCAAATGTTTACATGTGGATTACCAAGGTAAAACCATGAAATCACAAACAGGAAGTATCTTATCCCAGTCCGATTAAATGTGTCCTTTGACTTATTCTTTGGCTGCGTTTAACATACCATGATCAAACGTGCTCTCCAGAACCAGAAACAGCCTAATTGCAATGAGTTTATGAATTAGACCAATTAAAAATAATCTTATATGTTGGTCTGGCACAGTCACACAGAGCATAAATAAGGCAGAAGACATATTTTCCTTGACTGCTACCCCAAATATGATTCGATTCAGCTGTTTGCAGTGGATTCCATGTCCCTGGAGGATTTCTGGGTCCACTCAGTTAACCTTTCTGAAATGTTGAGATGAACTTGTGAATTAGAAGGCTCTAGTAAGCCACAGTGACTTATTTTAGCAGGTCAAAAGCCAGATCTCCATAACATATTGTCATGTGCTCCCCACCTCCTAAGCAGTGAGAATTTCCACAGACTATGAAGTTTCATTTCCTGTGGATGAGAGTGCAACGGAAACATATATATGACTTTTTGTTTATTTACAAATATACGCATTTGAGCAGATCAGCACCCTGATAGATAGCACTTGCAGCCTCAGTTAACCCCAAAGCAAGCAGCATTTAGAACAGCCAGGTGTCCTCCTTTACACAGGACAGTCCTCTATTTTGGAGTGCTGGCAGAGGATAGTCCTCTATTTGAAGAGGTGACCAGTCCCAGTCTGGTTTAATGTAAAGAACCATAAGGAGAGAGAGGAACAAGGCCCTTGAAGTTGCCAAACACTTAGCACCTGGACAGCAGGAACACAGGTCACCTAGTCAGTCTTCTCCACTATGGTGCAATACCATAGTTAAATCGTTATTATTTCTAAATTTGCACCTATACATAAAAATGTGCATATGCAAATATTATGCAAATTAGTTTCCTCTTTTTGATGATGCAGAAGTGGCCACCCTAGTATCATTCCCTTGATGCCCTACCAAGTTCTTCCTTCTAGCCAGCTTCTCTCTCTCTCTCTCAATGCCACACATGCATACCAACAAATATCTAGCCTTAGCCCCACCCTTGGCTGGAAAGTGTTTTCTGGTTGATTCAAGAAACATCTTATAGCCATCAATATTCACTGAGGAAATTTCATCATCAAACAGTCAGGTATAGAAAAGTCAGGTAGCCAATTAACAGTCATCACAATAGAGTTATTTAGCTTATAACCTGTAATGTAAAAACTAAGGACCAAAATAGATGAAATGGCATTCACACAATTAGAGATAAAATCTCAAGACTCTAACAATAACCTGCAGGCTGCTCAACAAGAACCCAAAAGGACCAAGTTACCCACCCTTGGCCTAGATAATGGTGGCCATCCTTTGTGTCAAGTCGAGCTCAAAGTAGAACAAAATATCAAATGCAGGCACACTACAGTACATGTAGGCCCTTTTTGCCTCAGCTCATTTCAGTTCTGCAGCCCATTGAGAATTTTGGGAAACCAACACTACAATCCTATACATGACTACTCAGAAATAAGCCCGATTCAGTTCAATGGGACCTACTCCCAGGTATATACGTATGGGATTACAGCCTTAGTAACAGATTTGAAATTATCATTCAGTAGAATGGCTGGCTGCCTGACATTCATTTTAGAATAAGAACACTTGAAACAAGGAACGATAGACACAGTAACTCAGAAGGGAATACTGAATTCATTGGGGGATGAGATCAGCCTCCAATCCAGGACAACACATGGTTATGATCATTAAATAGCTAGGCAATTGCACTGCTATTCATGAACTGAATTTACTTGGAACACAGTTGCTAATCTATTCCAGCATCGATGGATCATTCAGAGCAGAGGACAGGGAGTAATATTCTCAAGAGAAACTTTGTCCTCATTGTTGTCCTTTAAATAGTTTCATGTAATTGCTACCCTTCTCAGCAAAGTCCTTATTTACCCTCAGGTCCTTCAGAGAGTTCTACACTTTTGGTCAGACATGTCGGTTCCTACTTTCTAACAACAACAAAAATTAGTTCGGAGAGTTCACCCAAATTAAAAATGATTTCATTTTATTTTTTTTAAATCAAGATGTAAGAAAACAGTGTAGTTGAAATTCAAATCTGCTTTTTGTTGCATTTTAAAGTCACCCACAACCTAAAATTATCCCACAGCATAGAGCACATACTTTGCGTGCAGAAGGTTCCAGATTCAAGCCCCGGCATCTCCAGATAGGGCTGAGAAAGACTCCTGCCTGAAACCCTGAAGAGCTGCTGACAGATCAGCCTTTGCCAAAGTGTGCTCTCCAGATGTTTTGGAGAACATTTTTCATCAGCCCCAGGCAGCATGACCAATGGTCCTGGATGATGGGAGTTGTAGTCCAAAACATCTGGAGGGCATCACATTGAGAAAGGCAGGTGTACATAGACAATACTGAGCTAGATGGGCCAATTGTCAGACTTAGTATAAGGAAACTTCCCATGGCCCTATCTGCACCCATGGGTGCAGGAAGCCAAATAGCTATGAGGTTAGGATGTTTCAGATGTCCACCCATCTTTCAGAGGCCCAATAAGTTCTGGAGTCTGAAGACACATGGTGCAGTTCTTCTGCTAAGCTAAGAAGCTGGTATAGCCCTGTAAGCCGGGGGGGGGGGGTAGACTTCAGGCTTGTGAAATCTACTCAGCTTTTTACTAGAACCCTGCGATCCACCAACTGGAGCCCAATGCAAAAGATGTTACCTGCATCTATCAGACCAGTCTGGTAACATATGAATTGTGTCTAAGGGTGCAATCCTATGGCCACTAGACAGCATCTAGATGGCCATAGGATTTTTCAGTGTATGGGAACTGCACTCGTCCCTGGCTCCGCACTCGTAAGAGCAGTGCAGAGCAGCTGAAAAGGGGGTGTTCCTGGGGGCAGAGAGGGGACCGTGGAAGTGTCATTACGACTCTTCCTATGTGTCGTCCAGCCTTCCCTCCACACACACGCTCCAAGGCACCCTGGTTAGACAGCTGAAATCAGCGGAGGAGAAGATCCCCTTTGGGCTCCGCCCGCCCTGCATTGGATAGTCAGCCACCTCCGAGTTCGGAGTCAGACAACTATCCCCATAGGATTGTGCCCTAAATGTATTTAGAATGTAGGTAGAAACTAAGGAATATCTGTTTGCAAGATCTACTTTGTTTTTGTTTTTTACTAGAAATCTTGAGACCCATCAGCCCAAGCCTGGTGCAAAAGACATCAACTTAGAACTAAAGAATTGGAACCTAAGAATTTGTTTTGAGTACCAGAAGGCTCACAGTCCTTCCACCCCAAAATCTACTCCTGGTTACCCCAAGCTTTCTTCATTTCAGCATTATAATTTAGGGTGGATGTGGGGAGTCATTTTGTTGAACAAAATATAGGCAGAAATCCTGACTGATGTACTAAAAACCACCCTAAGTTCTACCAATAGATCCTGCTCTACCTTCTGCCCGCTCTACTGTCATGAGAGACCACCTGGGAACCATATCAAAATCACCCTGAGCTCTCAATGTTTATATATTATATAATACGTCATGTTATATACATAGAAAGACAAAAACGCTTTCCACTCTTCGATCACACTCTAGATGCTAGATGGAATGGTCAAAACTGGCATCTAGACTAGAATGTGTATGAGTGACTAGAATGACCAAGAAGGAAAACCCATGATGAAATTATGCACGTTAGCGCAGGCCAGATTCTCATTCACTGGATTCACTTGTGTCTCCTGAGTCAGGCAAGAAGCCGAGTCCCCATCCCAGTTGGGCCCCTGAGTGCATGCCTTTACTTTTCCCATATAACCAAAGTGGGAGCTGGTGTAGCACAGAGTATGGTGGTTACAGGCTCATGAGTTCAAATTCCACCTCTGCCAGGAACTAACAAGATGGTCTTAGGCAAGCTGCTCTCCTCTCCACACACACACTGAAATACACATGCATTCTCTCACCGTACACCCTACACATCAGAATTATTGGCATTTTGCTGGTAGTAAATGAGCAGTACTATGCCCATAAAATAAGAGTCACATATTCCTTCCATTCTATATTACATTAAAACCTTTCCCTGAAAGCAAATAGCAGTATGCAGTGCAAATGGTGAAGAAAAATAATTGAACTGAATTGCCCTTCTCAGTTTTAAGGCAAGAGCCTCTGTTGTTAAGAGGCTTCAATGGATGTTGTATTGGGAAAAGAGGTAAATAAAACACACATGCATAGGCCCCATAATTATCCATGACTCTGAAAGGGTGACTAACACTTCCTAGAATACTCATGTAACATCTGATTATCCTGAAATTAACTACTGCAGAAGAGATGGAAGGGACATGAGGAGATCAAAGGGGTACTGTTCAATCCCTACAATTCAAGGACGCTTCTGCTCCATTCTGCTAAAATGTTTTGCCATTTTCAGCTCATTGTTACATGACTTACATCACCCATGAACAGGTGTTGACGTCAGCAGATCAGAGTTGATGCCAAGACGGCTCCATTGCTTCATGAGGCCAAGATCAGGTGGCAGAAAACAACAAACAGAGGCAGAAAGTGATAATCCCAAATGCAAATCAGGGGACAAAAACAAAGAACAGTCTAAACTAAGAATATATCATCAAATAAAGAGAGTAAGTAGCAGCTCTTAACACAACATGGCAATCGGGATGCTGCTGGCTGGCATTCTAGCCAGAACCCCAGATGTCAGCTGGGAAAAAGCATTTTCAGAACAGAACTGGGATCTGGCAGGGCCTTGGGGTATTCAAGACAGCATCCTCAGGCAACCCAGAGATACATCTAGAACACATGAGCTCTCGCTTGCATATTCCTAAGCCTCCAACCAAGGATGGGTGAGAATTTCATTGAGTTTGTTTTTTGATTAGAGCATACCAAAATTCATGAATTTCTTCATATACAGGATGGAAAGAACTTGAGATTTTAAAACAATAGAATGTGGAAGAAAGCAAAACTGATGACATGCATCCATCTTTACTACTAACCCAGCAAGGAGTTGGTGAAAACACCGATTCCTAACTGCTCTAGAGGCCTTCAGGAATTTGTGCATACCCAGAGTAGACTGTGGAATCCACGACCCACTCCAGAGTTTGGGGGAAAGTGCATTTGGAGCAAATCATTTGTTTCTACCCACAGCAACTATCATAAATACCACATAGAACAAACGCACATAAATATGACTGTACCTGTGTCTCCAGAGGGAAATGATGTAACCCACACATCCTGGTGAACAAGCTCTAGGTGCTGAATAAACACTTCCAAAAAATGGAAGGAAGATCTCTCATACACAGACAAATGCTGGCTCAGAAGCCAAGAGAAAGGCTTCTCAAAAAGGAACTTCAGTTCTAATGGCAAGCATAAAATAAGATGTGAGGCTTCTTCAAACAGAATATGAATGCTTCAGGGGGTCAATGGCCAAAAAGCCTGCTTCAACCAAATCAACCAGTTATCAATTGGCTTAAAAAACTTACAGCTGGTAAAATCTAATGAGAGGCTCAAATGTCTATAGTACTGCTTGGGAAAATGTGTGGGTGCATATTCAAATCTATATGTGACAGAGTGGTGATATATAGCATTCTGTTCAAAAGTGACATGAACAAGTAAGTGGATGTATTGCAAAAGAATGGACAGTGTGGAGAGAATATTTTGCCCTCTGAGGGCACAATCCTAAGTAGCCTGCGACTGCCTATCCAAAGCAAGGCAGGAGAGGCACAGGGGGATTGTTTCCTCCACATCTCTCCTGCCTTGCTCTTTTTCGCTAGATGGCCGTTTTCAGCTGTCTAGCGGTGGGGGAGGGGGGGTGACCGGGAGAGGAAGCTGCCATACAACACATAGGATATGTCGTACACGCAGCTGTGTTCTCCCCAGCCCAGAACACTCCCCAGCCCCGCCCCTTTTCAGTTCCTCTGTGCTTGTCTTCTGAGTGTGGAGGACAGGGCTTCTCCGCACTGCCTCCGAGGCAGCGCAGATGAGGGGGGAGGTCGAATTTCCAGGAACCGACCTCGGGCTCCGAGGTCAGCTCCTGGAAAAGAGCATACCCTATGGCCCTCTAGGCAGTGTCTAGTGGCCATAGGATTGCTCCCTAAAACACTAAAACTCATGGCCACCTAATGATATTAATTGGCTGTAGCAGCCTTCCCCAACATGGTGCCTTCCAGATGTTTTGGCCTACAATTCCCAGTATTCCTCACCATTGGCCATGCTAGCCTGTGCTGATGAGAGTTGAGGTCCAAAACATCTGGGATACATCTGGTTGGGGAAGGCTGTGCTATAGATTTAGGACAAACAAAAGGAACTACTTCACACAGTGCAAAGGACCTGCTGCTGCAAGATGTGGGGATGCCTCCACAGTTGATTTGCTGCGAGCTGGCTCCGTTTCAAGTCGTTCAGGGCACATGATGTCGTGGCCATCCTACAGCCACCCTGGAGCTTTTCTCAGAAAAACTGGATTTCCTGAGACTACTTTAAGTCCAGTTCTTTTCTTTAAGTCGGGTTCTCCACGGTATAGTTGTTGTGTGCCCCAACCCCTGCATTTACCTCAGGTCTGCTAGCCCTGCTTAGGGGTGAGCCTTTCACTGTGACCCCTGTTAAGGGGTGTTTCCTGTCCCTGTGTTTCCCATCCCTGTGTTTTCCAGTACAAACCAATTAGTGTCTACTCAGAAGTAACTCCCATTGTGGTCAACGAGGCTTGCCCCCCGAATGCGCGCTTCAAAATTTACAGAGATCCCCCTCAATCGAAATAGCACATTTCAAAACACTAATTCCCTAAAGGCTGTAAAGCGCTATCTTGAAACTGCAATTCTCCTTTGTTTGGTTTATTGCCGTTCGGAAGTAACTAATTCGCACCTTCGACCCTGCGCTGCACTGGGTTAGAAAGGGGGCTGATTTCCCGTCCCTGTCTTTCACAGCACAAACACATGTGTAAGTAACTCCCATTGTGGTCAGTGAGGCTTGTTCTTGAAATGCACACTCCAGAAGTTATCAAGATTCCCATGCATCAAAATAACACATTCAGGAGCCTTAGAGTCAAAGCTGCGTGTCTTTGATGTTTGCTTCCTTGCTTTTCAGAAGTAATTAATTTGCAGCTCCGATCCTTCACAGCATCGGGAGCTTCAGAGGAAAGCAGAAAGGGGGCTGGTTGGAGCCATGGTGCTTCGAGTATTCAGAGGGTTAACTCTCCTAAAGGCTGTGAAGTGCTCTGTCGAACCTGCTTTCTCAGCTGTAAGAGAGTAATTAATGCAAAGCTTCAATTGTTCACAGCATTGGGAGCTTCAGGGGAGAAAGAAGGCTGCACCTGTGTTTCTTTAATGTTTGCTTTGGAGTAATTAAAGCAAAGCTTCAATGTTCGTAGCTTTGTCAGCTGTAAGGAAGGATGGGGGAAGCCTCTCACATTGGTTAATCAGCCCCTGCCAGTGTGATGATGTTCACTCCAATCCCCCCACCCCACCCGGAAGTACGTTCCTGTGAAGGGACTTAGAATGGTGCAGTGCACTCGTTTGCGGAGCCCGGTGCAGACCAAAGCCAGCTCCTTGAAAAATCCAGGTAAGCCATCATTGGCTTCTCCTTCTGTTGTCATGGAGATACTCCCGTGGTGATTGCTACTAGCTCAGATGGCTTTAAAGAAAATTAGACAATCACATGGCAGATTGGCTATGAGATGTTGACAAGTGGAGCCTAAAACACAATGTTGCATTGTGGATTGCTCCTGTGCAGGGTTCCAACCAGCCAATCATGCCCTCTCCCAGGATACTCCAGTGCATTCCATTCCCCCTTCCCCACCCAACCCCAGTTTTCAGGGACTTTTCCCCAGTCAGTTAGTTTTCCATGCCAACTGGCAGCATATGATAACTTTTAATTGATCTTAGAATGGCTTAGGATTATGGCTGTCTGCTTTGAGATTACTTGTTTGAAGTTGTTTTAGATAGGGATGTCAGAGAATTCCGCCACGGATCTCGGTGAGATCCCCGAAATCCATGGCGGAACAGCCTGCCAACCCCCCTGCCCCCTGGAGATCCCCCCCGGGACGAGACTTACCTGGGGCGAATGTTCCGGATGGCGGCGGCGGCGGTGGCGGCGGTGGCGGCTCCGGCGGCAGCGGCTGGTCTTCCGACCAGCTGCCGCCGCCATTTGCAGTCTCGTCTTTTTTTTACATAGATGTGATAGGCTACATAAAGACTCACGTAGCCTATCACGGCTGGGTTAAAAAAAAAAAACTGCGTACGCAAATGGCGGCAGCTACAGCCGCCGCCATTTGCCTTCCTTATTTTTGGCCATCTTAGTCAATGTTTACATAGACCAAGATGGTGAAAATAAGGGGAAACGCAAATAGCGCCCGCTACGCTATTTCCGTTCCCCTTTTTCTTCGTCTTAGTCTACGTAAATATTGACGTAGACTAATACGTCGAAAAATAAGGAACGCAAATGGCGGCGGCCATAGCCACTGCCATTTGCATACGCGTTTTTGGTTTTTTTTACCCAGAGCCCTCCGCAGCCGGAAATCTGGCTGCAGACGGCCCTGGCCTGGGCCTGGCCGGCTGCTCTGCGGAGCCGCCGCGGAGCACAGCCGGCCATCGAGGATTCCGGGGGGGAGGACCGGATCGCCTCCCCGCCCATCGAGGATTCCGGGGGGAGGGATGGAACGCCTCCCCCCCTCATGAACAGAATCCTCGAAAAGGTAAGTGACTTTCATACATCCCTAGTTTTAGATATATGTTCTTGTGTATATTATTTGTTTGTGTGTTTCTTATGGAATTGTCTTTAAAATCTGTATATCGTATTTTTAAATGTTTTTAATCTTTGTAAACTGCCCAGAGAGCTTTGGCTATTGTATAGAAATGTAATTAATTAATTAATTAATTAAACTGAGCATACTCAGTCCTGCTTGGGCTGTTCAGCGGGCAGCATTTCCCCCTTACTTTTTTCCTACAGTTTTTTGGTACTTCTGAAAATTGTTAGGACCCCGCCCCCCCCCCTCCAGACTGCCAATTCCACCCTCTTGTGTGAGGATGGTATTATTTTGGCTGCATGAGGATTGACACTCAGATAATTAAGTTCAACATTAGTACACATAACACTGACAGACCTAAGCAGAACACCCATATAGCAAGGCATAACTGCAAGGCATCTGGCTAGCCCCTGTTGGAAACAGAATACTGAACTAACAGCAATGTTCCAAGACATTTTGCTGCCTGAGGCAAAGACAAGGTGGCGACTCCCCACCCCGTTCCACATACAAAACCTGATTGGACTGTGGCAGCTATTTTACTCTGCCTAATGATAGGGCTGGCCCTGTAAATTAGATTAACTTTGGTCTAGTGCAGTAAGGCAATTCTTAGGTTCATTGTGTGACAGACTTCTGCAGCCTCCTCCTCCTCCCCTGACCCCTTTGTCATTATACTTGGTCTCTTCCTTCTCCTAATCCTACATTGGAGGTCTAGAAGCATTGGAGGTTCTTCTCTGTAATTTGGGGAACATTTCCAAGAAGGTGCCATTGAACAATTTCTACATGGTTAATCTAATCCTATACATTTTCATATGATTATTTTTCTGGCATGGCATCAGGAATTGACAACAGGCTGATGTCAATGCAGAAAACGCGCACACACGCGCACGCGCGCACACACACACACAAGGTCTGATCTGATCAAGCTTATCAATGTGAAAGTGCTCCGTGGCACCAAATGTTTACATTTTCCCATCATGTGAGTCATCTATCAGATCTTCTTAAGTAGCCTTTCGAATTTTATATTTTTGTTGTTGCAAACCGCTTCAAGGTATCTTTTTAGATATAGTCAAGTGGTCTATAAAGTGATTAAATAAATACAAATTAAATAATATTTTCAGCAGATATTATTTGCTCACCTCAGTTCTTCTTGGGTGATACAGGAAAATTCCTTTCATTTCAAGATTTTGTATTTCTAGGGGAAAGAACTGTGAAGAGGTCACCACATTAGTGTTATGTTCTATCCACACAGATATAAGAAGTATCTGGAATGACTTCTTCTCAGAAAGGATCATTGGTAAGTTCAACAAAAGTTTAAATTTGTGTTCATTAATAGAGATATAAGTATTGTTGAGAAAGTTGGTTTCTTGCCTATGTTGCAGCCAAAAAAACCACACACGTAAATTTGTAACAATTTTTAAAATGTTTTTATGATGCACTGACATTTTTTCCATGATCTTATTGCTCTATTTATTTTAGAATTATTTACAGTTTCTTATATTTAGGCTGCAGTCCTATACCCACTTATCTGGGAGTAAGCCCCATTTAACTCA
Organism: Heloderma suspectum; assembly: GCF_057233095.1. Lineage (NCBI taxonomy): Eukaryota > Metazoa > Chordata > Lepidosauria > Squamata > Helodermatidae > Heloderma > Heloderma suspectum. Next base: position 181,307,480 of record NC_139461.1, read on the forward strand.
GTGGGACCTACTTCCAAGTAGACATGTATAAGATTGCACTGTTATTGTATTTGTTATTACTAATGGCCATATTGGGTAAAAAGCCATCAAAGCACCCTTATAGGGTGGCCATGTGCCCTACTTTACATACAGCAGTCCTTATTTGAAGGCATCATCTATTTGAAAGGCTGTCCATACCAAGTCCAATTTAAAGATACAGAACCATGAGAAGGGAAGGCAGCAAAGGCCTTGAAGTTGCCCATCAACAGTTAGCACCTGGACAGCAGGCAGATCTGGGCTCCATCTACATGGAAATGGAATGGGAAGCTTTTTCTGGTTATATCCGGATTTTCATGAAATTGGCTTTGGTCCATCAGGGGCACACCGCACACGAAGCAACGAAGGCAGAGTATAAACTACCTAAAAACCCACTTTCACGGGTCACGCAGCACTTGGAACCCCTATACTTTGGGGTTGGGTGGGTGGAGTAAAATTGAACATCATCAACCCCATAGGTGCTGCGCAGTGAATGAGAGAGGCTTGTTCCCCACCCCAGTCAATGCCCCCCTGCGCAGGGAAGTTTACTGGAAGCCCTGAATTAAGCCCCTGCAGTTTACCCCACACCTCTCCCTTCTCATCCACCATTGGGATATTGTGAAAGATTAAAAGATACTGCACTATTGTGAATGGGAAAAACAGGCTATATAATCTGAATGGCTGAAGCAGCTACTGGGCTATTGTGAATGCTTGAAACAACTCTACTGCACTATTGTGAATGGGGAATACAGGCTACCAACTGTGAATGGGTAAAGCAGCTACTGTGCTATTGTGAATGCCTGAATCGCCACTACTGCACTATTATGAATGGGGAATACAGGCTACATATACTGTGAATGGATAATACAGCTACCACACTATTGTGAATGCCTGAAACAAAACTGTTTCAATACTTTGATACTGTGAATGGGGAAAAGATAGATATTGTGAATGGGAAAGCAGCTCTACTGCAAATCGGGAAAAAGAGGAAGGGGGGGAGGGGGCGGCCCCACTTCATTTGACCAGATCACAGAAATAGACACGCCCAGGATTTCATGGGGGGGGACAGGGCCCAGTGCAGTGGAACCAAACGACTTTCCAAAAATGCACTTATTCCAGAGGGAAGCTGCGGAGTTGCTGCGGATTTGCAGCAACATCATCTGTCGCAAATGACCCTGATGTGCTAAATTGTCTATGTAGACTAAATTGTCCATGTAGATTGGGCCCAGGCACACAGATCATCTGCTCAAAATCTTCCCCGCTATGTTGAGATATATTGTACTTCTATTTAAAATATAGAAATTATTTCTAAATGTGCATCTATAATACACATAAATTAGCATGTGCAGTTTTTATGTGTGACCCCTTTTGTTCTCTTTTTGGGTGTGTAAGTGGCCACCCTAGTTTATTATGACTGATGACCTTGACAAATGGCAAGCGACTCTAACAAGAAAAGGAGTCCAAAACGGGTGGGAGTTTTTAAAAAAGGAAATTCTCAAGGCACAATTACAAACAATTCCAACAAGAAAAAAAGGTGGAAGACAACAGAAGAAGCCAATGTGGCTTCATAAAAAGCTTAGAGATGACCTGAAAACAAAAAAGTACACATATAGGAAGTGGAAAGAAGGCCAAGCAACAAAGAAAGAGTACGGGCAGGTAGCACAGAATTGAAGGGATGGCATCAGGAAGGCTAAAGCTGAGAATGAGCTGAGGTTAGCGAGGGATGCTAAAAGCAACAAAAAGGCTGTCTTCAGATACATGCATCATGAAAGACAGAGGAAAGAAATGGTGGTTCAGCTATTAAATAAGGATGGCAAAATGTTAACAGATGACAAAGAAAAGGCAGAAGTGCTCAGTCCCTACTTTGGCTCAGTCTTCTCCCAAAGAGGGTCTATGACCCCCCTGGCAAAGGTGAAGTACAGGCTGAAGGGGCAGGATTGCAGCTTGAGATCGATAGGCATATATGGTCAAGGAACAGGAACACCTAATTACTTTGAATGAGTTCAAATCTCCAGGGCCAGATGAACTGCATCCTCGAGTAGTAAAGGAACTGGAAGAAGAACTCTCAGAACCACTGTCTATTCTCTTTGAGCAATCATGGAGGACGGGTGAAGTGCCAGATGACTGGAGGAGGGCTAATGTTGTCCCTATCTTCAAAAAGGGTAAAAAGGAGGAACCTGGGAACAAAGACCAGTCAGTCTGACATCAATCCCTAGGAAAATTCTGGAGCAGGTTATAAAGCAATCCATCTGTAAGCACCTTGAAAACAATGCAGTGATTACTCGAAGCCAACATGGATTTGTCAAGAACATATCCTGCCAGACGAATCTGATCTCCTATTTTGATCGGGTAACCTCCCTTGTGGACTGTGGGAATGCTGTGGACACAACATACCTTGACTTCAGCAAAACTTTCAACAAAGTGCCCCATGATATCCTGATGAGCAAACTAGCTCAAAGTGGGCTAGATGAAACAACGATCAGGTGGGTCCACAGTTGGCTACAGAATCGGACTCAAAGAGTGCTTATCAATGGGACCTTCTCAAGCTGGGGAGAGGTAACGAGAGGGGTACCGCAGGGCTCAGTCAGTCCTGGGCCCAGTGCTCTTCAACATTTTTATTAATGACTTGGATAAGGAGGTGCAGGGAATGCTGATCAAATTTGCAGATGACACAAAATTGGGCGGGATAGCTAATACTTTGCAAGACAGAAAAAAATTCAAAGTGATCTTGATAGACTGGAGTGCTGGGCAGAAAACAACAGAATGAAAGTTAATAGGGATAAATGCCAGTTTCTGCACCTAGGAAAAAGAAACCAAATGTACAGTTACAAGATGGGGGATACGTGACTCAACAACACTACAAGCAAGAAAGATCTTGGAACTGCTGTAGATCACAAGCTGAATATGAGCCAACAATGTGATGTGGCTGCAAAAAAGGCCAATGCTCTTTTGGGCTGCATTAATAGAAGCATAGCTTCCAAATCCCAGGAAGTACTAGTTCCCCTCTACTCAGCACTGGTTAGGCCTCATCTGGAGTACTGTGTCCAGTTCTGGGCACCATACTTTAAGAAGGACGCAGACAAACTGGAGAGGGTTTAGAGGAGGGCAAAGAAGATGATCAAGGGACTGGAAACAAAGCCTTATGAAGAGAGACTGAAAGAACTGGGCACGTTTAGCCTTGAGAAGAGTAGACGGAGGGGAGATATGATAGCACTCCTCAAGTACATGAAAGGTGGTTACAGAGAGGAGGGCCGGGATCTCTTCTCCATCATCCCAGAGTGCAGGATACGGAATAATGGGCTCAAGTTACAGGGAGCCATATTCTGGCTCAACATCAGGAAAAACTTCCTGACTGAGCAATACGACAATGGAACCAATTTCCTAGGGAGGTGGTGGGCTCTCCCACACTGGAGGCATTCAAGACGAGGCTAGACAGCCATCTGTCAGGGATGCTCTGACTTGGATTCCTGCATTGAGCAGGGGATTGGACTCGATGGTCTTGTAGGCCCCTTCCAACCTTATTATTCTATGATTCTATGAAATAAACTCATTCAAGTGGGCAGTATCCTAAACAAAGCGCTCTAGCAAATTCTACGTGCCATGCATTCCTAGCTCCCATGCCCTGTTGGCAGCTTTTAAACAACAACAACAAAAACTTTTAAGAAATTTATATTTAAACAACACAGACGAAATGTATTGGGTTGGATCTAGAATAAGCTAGTTGAACTTAGTTCCCACTGGAATCAGGGGAACTTAAATCATTACTAACTTGTCCCATTGATTTTAATGAAATCTCATTACAACTAACTTATTCTGGATTCAACCCATTGTCCTTAATGATGTCCCAAACCTTGCCTTATAAAAACGAGAGTTAGCCCTCAAAGCATTTTGGCAACTTTTCCAGAGGTATGATACATGTGAGTTGAATAAATTGGTCATGATGAAACAATCACAGAGATACTCTACTCTGAACCCAGTTCAGCTCACATGTGCTAAATCTTCATTCTCATCATACCATCTGATCACATTACTTGTTCTTCAGTGGTCTGGGACATTGCTTGGTGGGGGAAATGGTATAACCCAGACAAAGAGTGAGCAGTTCTGGTTACTGTTTGATGCTATTATTTCCAGTCCACTGTGAATTCTCAAGTACAAAACAGGTTGAACTTGAATGAAGGAGAGACTGTGATGTGTGTGTGTAGGGTGGGGCAGATTGCATATCCAAATGAAGCCTTAAACAAGGCATGGCCTATCTTGGAGGCATCACAGATGATATTTACACTATTGAATATTTGTTAAGAAAACTCAGTGGTTAAAAATACACTTGTTCCCACTGAGCTGTTTTGTTTCCTGTATTGATAAAAGGTGTAAAATCAGAAGAGAATGTCCTGTCCTTTAAAACACAAAATGCTTCTATGGACCTTGTTTCAATTCCCCTTTCTAAGGAAGAGAAGGGAACAAGACCAAATAATATATAATAATCCAGAGCAGTACCCAGAATGCTTCAGAAACAGACTGTTCTCATTTGCACCATGATCTTATTAAAGTTTTTGCCTGTAAAAATTAAAACAAAGCAGGCCAAATGTCACAAGGCGGTGGAGTCGGGGGGGGGGGGATGTGGAAAGGGAGACAGGCTGAATAACAACTGGTTGCATAAATCTATATTATTTTTACACTTCCCCTAGAACAAACAGGGAAATGGGTATGCAATCGTAACTTCTTTATACGGACATACAGTACGTATCTTATCTACTTTTTTGAGATACTTTAGTGCTATATTTGGAGCTTTATAAACCAACACGGATGCTATGTAAAGCAAAGGAGGACAATAAAGGGAGGATGTAAATGTTAGGGAAACAGTTCCATTTATTGTATGAATAACACAAGAAAAGGAATTTTATTATTAGCAGCAATGAGATCCTCTCTTTTATCATGTATTTTTCCCCTCGCCTCCCACTGAGAAAACACGGAACACCCATTTAATTGATTTAGTTCATAGCTCGACTAAATTTCACCACACATTTACTGAAATAAATTTGGATAGAACACTTTGAATTAGAATCATAGAATAGTAGGGTTGGAAGGGGCCTACAAGACCATTGAGTCCAACCCCCTGCCCAATGCAGAAATCCAAGTCAGAGCATCCCTAAACAGATGGCTGTCAGGCCTCATCTTGAATGCCTCCAGGGTGGGAGAGCCCACCACCTCCATAGGGAATCGGTTCCATTGTCGTACTGCTCTAACAGTCAGGAAGTTTTTCCTGATGTTCAGCCAGAAAATGGCTCCCTGTGACTTGAACCCATTATTCCGTGTCCTGTATTCTGGATGATCGAGAAGAGATCCTGGCCTTCCTCTCTGTGACCACCTTTCAAGTACTTGAAAAGCACTATCATATCTCCCCTCAGTCTTCTCTTCCCAACGTTAAACATGCCCAGTTCTTTCAGTCTCTCTTCATACGGCTTTGTTTCCAGTCCCCTGATCATCTTCTTTGCCCTCCTCTGAACTCTCTCCAGCTTGTCTGCGTCCTTCTTAAAGTGCAGTGCCCAGAACTGGACACAGTACTCCAGGTGAGGCCTAACCAGTGCTGAGTAGAGGGGAACTAGTACTTCCTGGGATTTGGAAGCTATGCTTCTATTAATGCAGCCCAAAAGAGCATTGGCCTTTTTTGCAGCCACATCACCTTGTTGGCTCATATTCAGCTTGTGATCGACAACAATTCCAAGATCCTTCTCACTTGTAGTGTTGTTGAGCCATGTATCCATCATCTTGTAACTGTGCATTTGGTTTCTTTTTCCTAGGTGCAGAAATTGGCATTTATCCCTATTACATTTCATTCTCTTGTTTTATGCCCAGCGCTCCAGTCTATCCAGATCACTTTGAATTTTGTTTCTGTCTTCCAAAGTATTAGCCATCCCACCCAATTTTGTATCATCTGCAAATCTGATCAGCATTCCCTGCACCTCCTTATCCAAGTCATTATTAAAAATGTTGAAGAGCACTGGGCCCAGGACTGAGCCCTGTGGTACCCCGCTCGTTACCACTCCCCAGTTTGAGAAGATCCCATTGATAAACCCTCTTTGAATCTGATTCTGTAGCCAACTGTGGACCCACCTGATCGTTGTTTCATCTAGCCCACTTTGAGCTAGTTTGCTCATCAGGATATCATGGGGCACTTTGTCGAATGCTTTGCTGAAGCTGAGGTATATTATGTCCACAGCATTCCCACAGTCCACAAAGGAGGTTGCCTGATCCAAAAATGAGATCAGATTCGTCTGGCAGGATTTGTTCTTGACAAATCCATGTCGGCTTCAAGTAGTCACTGCATTGTTTTCAAGGTGCTTACAGGTGGATTGCTTTATAATCTGCTCCAAAATTTTCCCAGGGATTGATGTCACACTGACTGGTCTGTAGTTCCCAGGTTCTTCCTTTTTACCCTTTTTGGCTGTTGCTGGATCAATTCCAGAAATCTTGTAGTTTGGAGGAGTTCTGAGGATACACAATGACTTACATTCTAAAGGCTCCTTCACAGAGAGCTTTTATCCTGAGACTGAAATTGCTCCTTCAGGGAAGTTTGCTGCTTCTTTACATGACCCGTGACCCTGCCATTACCCTCCTGCACTAAATGCCCTTTGTTCCATTTTTAAATAGATCGCAGATAATGAGCTATCAAATAACCCTGTTGTGTTGGCTGCAAGAAGAGGAGCAAGATCAATGAAAGATAATGGAAGACTCGGATACCGGGAAGCAGGTGAAAAAGGGAGTCGTTGTGATCCTGCATTTAAAATGGAAGCAGAAAGCCCTGTTTTAAATGCAGGATTTTAGGCTGGTGTAAATTTGCCCTAAATCAATAAGTAACAGAAAAACAAAAACCCACTAACAGTGCAATACTATACATGTCAACTCAGACATAAGTCCAATTGAGTTCAACAGGGCTTACTTCTAGGTAAGTCATTACAGGATACTATATATACATATATACATTTTATGTTGGAAATGTGCTAATTCCTTTAATAATTTTATTTTTAAAAAAAAATCAATGTCAGGTGTAATCATTACAGTACTTTTGCACTAAGTCGCTAGAAAACTGGAAAGTGAGAGCAGGTTTGCATCCTTACTACCTGGGATGGAATACTGCTTGTACATTTTTCATTATCTCCTAGTAATTAAAAAGGCTATTAAAGACTTAGGATACAATCCAACCTAAGTCTGAAGCATTATTGTCCTATTGATTTCAGCTGTGGAGTGAAGAATGCTCTTAAATATGGGGTGGAAATACTGGGGGGGGGGGTGTCAAGCACTGTGTACACCATAACAACACCCAGGCAAGGCTATCTTCAGGTTGAGGGGGCCCTCAACAGAGTGCCTTCTGATGGACTCCCCCTCCAGCAGTGCTGCAGTCAGCACCAAGTCAATGGGCCTGGGCCACCATCATAATTTCCCACAATGCTCCATACATAGCATTGCTTTGGAGCATTGTGGGAAATTTAAACAGCAGCTCCAAAACTACAGCTGACCAGAGTGGCAGAGTAGCAACTTCAAGGCCCCTGTAGGGTTCTGTATCTTTAAAGAGAAGACAGTCATCTGTACAATAAAACACATGGCATACAGCAACTTTCCCCAACCTGGGCCAGTGGAGGCCAGTAGCTACGATGTCAGTGGGGCAGTGAATCTGCTCTGGGATTCGGTCAGAACCAGTCAGAATTCTAACGCAGCTATCCAAGGTTGGCCTACAACTCACAGCATTTCTGACCATTGGCCAAGCTTGCTAGCACTGATGGAAGTTTAAGTCCAAAATGTCAGGAGGGCACCAGGTGGTAGAAGCCTGTTATAAAACCATAATATGGGAAATGTCCCTGTGTCTTAATGGAAGCCTACAATATACAAAGAGGATTGGGATGTGATTGCACTGTGCAAAAGATTGCACTGTTCATTAGAGAGAGAATGGAATCAAGAAAGGCCATCTGGAAATATGAAAGGGATGTTGGCCACTTGCGAGTTCTTAAGCAATGCATTTCTTGGCAGAGTAGGGGCCTCCCACTTTTCAGTGTGACTCTTTGTTCCAATATTTGTCTTTAACCTTGCTCCTCTTGCATCTCCTGTGACTATTACTTTCACATGAGCAGGCAGTGATGCCATGGAAGAAACTGATTCAGCACAAACCTATCTTTGAAAGAAAGAACCAGGCCTAGACCACACTCGCACATGAGCAGCTGTAACTGCAGTGCCAGCCTCCACATATAAATCCCACCCTCTCTATCTCTAGGCCTTTAATAATTCCTGGGATTATCTGGAACACAGGCCATCCACCCATGGAGGAGTCAAAGGGAGCAGCTATCTTTAAGGAGTGAGATAAAATTCCCACTGTCATTTTCAGAGCTTACCTAATCAAGAGCGGAATTTTCTAATCTCCATCCGGGATCTCTACTGCAGTGTCCATCCGTGAATCACGCTACTCTTGACATCATTTGTACTTCCCTGGTGGAAAAGTGAAGACAGAGAAGAATCTTTAACAGAAATCCACAAGAGAATAGAGTGTTAATCCCCAATATCCAAGAGGATTGCTTATTCAAGGCTTTATTCTGCTTCCTTGGAAGTCACTGGACTTCAGATGTGGAAGCGCTATCCCAGAGATAGCTAAATACCTGAAACATGACCCAAGATGGTTCCCTGCTGTCCATTGCTGGAACTGAGGCAAGGGATTGTGGGCAGACACAGTGCCAGCCCTACCATTAGGCAGAGTGAGGCGGTTGCCTCCAGTGGCAGACAATGGGGGTGGGGGGAAGCAGTGGCATCCCCATGGCCATTCCCCTCTGCTGGAGGACAGGGATGTCGGTTTAACACAGCCTGCCTTGCACCCCCTAAGCTAGCAAGGGCTGGGACAGAAAGTCTGTAGGAGGGCCTCTCACTTATGGCAGGTTGGCTACAGCAGACTGGTTGAGCACACCTACAGCTGAATAAAGTCCATTCCTCTAATCTAAATCCTGCAAGTGCTTTGTGTTAATGAAACAATCACCAGTGTTGAATAAGATGTTACTGCCTGTCAGGTCAGCTTCTGTAGATGGAATACAGTGAGATCATCTTCTCCATCTCAGGCAACAAAATGTTTTGCACCAGCCCCAGATGGACCCAAAAGTGGAGCAGCCGGAAGATATTTATCTGCTGGTTAGACAAAGGCATAAAACCAGGCCTACCTAATCCAGAGGCTTTGCACTGTCTGCCAGTCACAGGGTCTGATGATGCATTCTCCTCAGAGCTGGCCTAACCTTTAGGCAATGAGGCAAGCCACCTCAGGTGGCACATCCTGGGAGGCGAGGAACTGTGGTAAAGTGTTGAAGATATGAGTCATGTATACTGTGCACAGCATGCTCCACACCTCCCAAGCTAACCTGTTGCCCTCAAGTGTGGTGGAGAATGTTATCCTGTTGCCATTGCTGAAGTAAGATCCGACTACCAGTCTGGTCAGCTTGGGTATATGGAATGGAGGGGAAGTGTCGTAGTGGCCCTTTTCTCAGGCGGCAAAATGGCTTGGCACATCCCCACTTCCTTCTGTGCTTTCAGAGGGTTCTGACATATGAACATACACAGCCAAGGCAGTTTACTTAACTAACCCCCAACCTTAGGGCATGACATTCCTAGTTCAAATCCAGAGGAGATAAGTATGTTTTGCCATATTCTACAACCATGTGGGGATATCTGCAATTGTGATGGCGCCTTGGCTTGTGAAAGGGTTCAGCCACCCAGAGCACCTCGCAAACTGGATTTTTAAAAAGATCTCCAGCTGTGTGGTGACTGTTCAACTGTGTGCATGTGCGTGCACACACACACACAGCACCAGTGTATTGTGCTCCCAAGCAAGCTACTCTGTCCAGAAAGAAGCTGCTACTTTGTGCGCCAGTCGTATCCTCCAAGACTTCTTTAAATGTTAATTCAGCATAAGGCAGCAACGTATGTTGTTACTCCTGTAGTAGTCTGAGGTGTACTGACATTCACCCAATATATAGTACTTATATCAGTTTTATACTATCTGAACCTGAGGTCTTCAACACGGTGCCTTCAGAAACTTCATTTGGCACCCACCAGGCTCCCCACTCCTCTTGATTTTCACTTTATTTTTTTAGATGTTATTCTATCTATCTATCTATCTATCTATCATCTATCTATCTGTCATCTATCTATCTATCTATCTATCTATCTATCTCTACCTATCTCTATCTATCTCTCCATCTATCTGAGAGGCAGACATACTGCAAAGTGAAGCACCAGGCTCCAGAGCCAACTTTATTTTGCAGAATGCCTCTGAGCACCATGTGACATTCTTGACCAAGTTACTTGTCTCTGAGCTCATCAGTTTGCCTTCTGTGAACTTGGTTTGTAGCAGAAAACTGTGGGTGCAAAAGTGTTTTAGAGCTCAAACCCCATCTTTCCCTTATACTTAGGCTCTTGGGCAAGTTACTTTTCTTTTAGCCTTCTGGGAAATGTATGTTTTATGACTGGCTATGCCTACTAAGGCAGCCATTTTGTGGGCATGCCCACAACACTCACTCAACATTCCAAATGTGACCACAATCCAAAAAGGTTGGGGATCCCTGATCTGTACAGTCACAGCTGCCCTCAAAGAATCCTGGTAAATGTGATTTGGTGTGGTAACAAGCACACCTCACAGGACTGCAAATCCCAACTTTTTTTGTGAAACAGGAATGACTGTTAAATCAATTTAAATCTGTAGTAAAGATATATGCCCTCCATATACATCTTGAGTGCTTTTTCCAAATATGTTAAATTTTAATAGCAACAGCTTAACCAGTAGAGGGTGTTGTGGAGTAAGCCTAGAAATCATGCTTTCAGGGATGTTGTGTTCTTTTGTTAGACCCACAGCAAAGGCGTAGCTCCATGCTGTCCTTTTTGTGGAAGGAAGGCACCAAAGCAGGAACAAAAGGAGAGGAAACCTCTAAGATGCAATAAATTAGCCCAACATGTTCCAGTGAGAGTCTTTGTGGGGAGTACTGTAAAAATGTAAAATGCTACAAAGCACTCTATAACAGAACATGTGAGAACACAAATGTGCTGTCAACGTTTTTTGAGGAAGATTCTAACTGGAAAGTGTTGGGCCAAATAAATTATAATTATAAATATACACACATGCACGTGCACACTTATACATGCAATCCTATACAAGTCTACTCAGAAGTAAGCCCTGTTTAGTTCAATGGGACTTACACCCAGGTAAGTGTGCATAGGCTGCAATCCTATACATGGGAGTAAGACCCACTGAACTCAGCAGAGCTTACTTCTGAGAATACATGCATAGGATCCCACTGTTGGTACGTTAGGTTTGTAGAAGCATGTGCCTTATTTTGCCAAAACCCAACAAAAGGTTTTCATCCCAACAAAAATACGTATTTCAAACAAACAAATAAATAAATAAATAGTTTAATTGCACCAGGCCACTCCAATGAGAGAAAATGTAGATTGCCCACAGTCCAATATAAAACTGCAGTAACCTATTTATAACAACAATATTACTGCCAATATCATTTTAATTTAAAAATTCTTGATGGAGGGAGGAAAGCCCATATAAATCTACTTTAATCAACATAGCCAGCAGTGTTCAAGCAGACTTCTATCAAAAACATCTTTATAATCCTATTTTCAGCGGACTCCACTCCCGGATATGTGTTTGCTTTTTGCTCTGTTTTGAGCCTGTAAAAAGATGGCGAGAATCTTCTTCATGGGCACTCCCAATTTTATGGTTAATTGAAAGAAAGCAATAAAAAGGCTTACAATAAAAAAGACAAGACAAACATATGAGGCACAGTGAGAGTTTCCATTCACTCTAAGATGCCAACTGTAAATAGGAATATCCTAATTTTCCATTTGCTTCTAACATCATTACCAAGTAGGGTTTCTAAGTGGAAGACTGGCTTCCAGAAAGTTCATGAATTCCAAATTTATCTTTATTTGTTATCTTCTGGAGTCTTCTTCTGATGGTGATCCATCTTCATAACTAAACGCCACTGGAGCAAGACAAAAACAGTGTTTGATTATTCTTTGTTTATTGTTATCATGTATGTAGGGATGAAAGAAATTGGCCTTACCTGGCTCTGCCAGGTTCCGCTGGGGGGGGAGGTGCTCCGTCCCTCCCCCCAGAATACTCGCTGGGGGGGAGGCGCCCCCGAAATCCTGGCCGTCCGGCTCTGCTCCGCAGGGATTCCACGGAGCCGCCGGCCGGCTCCGCCAGCAGCCGGACATCTGGCTGCTGGCTAGCAGGGACGCAAATGGCAGTGGCCATAGCCGCCGTCGTTTGTGTCCCTGTAGTCAGCCATGATAGGCTACGTAAATCTTTATGTAGCCTATCACGTCTGACTTTAAAAACAAAAACGCGCATATGCAAATGGCAGTGGCTACGGCCTCCGCCATTTGCGTTCCTTATTTTGGGCTGTCTTAGTCTACGTAAATATTTACGTAGACTAAGACGGCGAAAATAAGGGGGAACGCAAATAGCGTAGCGGATGCTATTTATGTTCCTCCTTATTTTCACCATCTTAGTCTACGTAAATATTTACGTAGACTAAGACGGCCCAAAATAAGGAACGCAAATGGCGGCGGCCATAGCCGCCGCCATTTGCGTACGCGTGTGTTTTGTTTTTTTTAAGTCAGACATGATAGGCTACGTAAAGATTTACGTAGCCTATCACGTGGTTTTTTTCTCTCTTTTTTAACCTAGCCATGATAGGCTACGTAAATCTTTATGTAGCCTATCACGTCTTTTTTTAAAAAAAAAACCACTGGAAATGGCAGCGGCGGCGGCCGGTCGGAAGACTGGCCGCTGCTGCCGCTGAAGCCGCCACCAGAGCTGCCACCGCCCGGAAGATCCACCCCAGGTAAGTCTCGTCCCGGGGGGGATCCGTGGGGGATCCATGGGGGGGCAAGCCGTTCCGCCACGGAGTTCAGGGGGCCGAATGCACTGGCATTCGGCCTTACCAAGATCCGTGGCGGAATTCTCTGCCAGCCCTACATGTATGTTGTATCATGTTATGCTCCCAAGTAATCAAAGTGATATACAATAGCCTCACAGCAATCCTGATGAACACCATCACATGAGCTTTATTCGAATCATGGGTGAACAAGGTCTTGAAGCCTCTGTTTGCCCTCATCTCTTGTTCTCCTTCTTTCTGTCCTTCCACACTGACTGGGTTCGCACAGCATATGAACCCACATTCAGTGGTTGAGTGCGGGTTGCTGTGGAACCATGGGTTAGTGTGTTGTCTGAACACAGGATATTTTCTGCAGGGTGGCTTGATAACTATGCAGTGTGGCTTATTTTTCTTGAACAAGCCACCTTGAGAACCCATGGCTTACTGTTGGGTTGTTCCAGGTGGTTAACAGGCCACCCTGCATGGTTAACAAGCCACCTTATGGAGCATGTCCTGGGTTCAGACAACACGCTAACCCACAATTCAACAACAACAACCCACACTCAACCACTGAGTGTGTGTTAGCGTGTTGTATAAACAGTCCCATCTAAGTTTAGAATATATGCTCCCTGAAGTGGAAACGTGTCATTTGTTAATTACTTTGGAATGTGCCACGCACGGTAATGACAAACAATAATCAGGGCCAGCTCCAGATATAAGGGCCCTGGGAAAATGTCCTCTTGTCCCATCTTCTATCAGCAGGCCCTAGTGGTCTTACCTAGCTGTGGTTGCAGCACTCCAAGCAGCATTGGATATAGAATCATAGAATAGTAGGGTTCGAAGGGGCCTATAAGACCCTTCCAACCCCCTGCTCAGTGCAGGAGCCCAAGTCTAGGGATGGTGGAGAAATCCGCCCCCCCGGAGTCCGTGGCAGAACGAAACACTTACCTCCGCCTCCCTGCGGAATCCTCTTCGGCCAGATCCTCCAACTCCAGATTGCCAGCAATACGGCCGCCATGCCGTATTGCTGGCTGAAGGGGACTGACTGCGGATGCAAATGGCGTCCAGGACGCCATTTGCGGCCGTAAAGGCCTTAGTTTAAGGTAAATGAAGCCATTTATGGTCAGTCCCCTGCAGTCAGTCCCCTTCAGCCAGCGATATGGCATGGCAGCTGTATCGCTGGCGCTTTGGAGCTGGCCGGTGGCTCCGCGGAATTGCCGCGGAGCAGAGCTGGCCGAAGAGGATTCCGGGGGGGAGGAACGGATCGCCTCCCCACCACAGGCGGACTCCCCATGGACCGGAAGGTAAGGAATCCACCCATCCCTATCCAAATCACAGCATCCCTGACAGATGGCTGTCCAGCTTCATCTTGAATGCCTCCACTGTGGGAGAGCCCACCACCTCCCTAGGGAAGTGGTTCCATTGTTGTATCGCTCTAACAGTCAGGAAACGTTTCCTGATGTTCAGTTTCCTGTAACTTGAGCCCATTATTCCGTGTCCTGTACTCTGGGATGATCGAGAAGAGATCCTGGCCTTCCTCTCTGTGACAACCTTTCAAGTACTTGAACAGCACTATCATATCTCCCCTCAGTCTTCTCTTCTCAAGGCTAAACATTCCCAGTTCTTTCAGCCTCTCCTCATAGGGCTTTGTTTCCAGTCCCCTGATCAACTTTCTTGCCCGCCTCTGAACCCTCTCCAGTTTGTCCACATCCTTCTTAAAGTGCAGTGCCCAGAACTGGACACAGTACTCAAGATGAGGCCTAACCAGTGCTGAGTAGAGGGGAACTAGTACTAATGTTCCAATAGGGAGGGTATTTCCACTATATCCTTTTTGCCCCATCTGCTGACAGAGACCCAATCAGAAAAGTTGGGTCTAGCTAGCTAGCCTTTTAATATCTCACAATACCTCAGTGTGACAACAGGTCAGAGGCACTGTGGGAAATTAAAAGAATGGCTATATCCAGCTACCTGGGTGGCAATGCTCCAAGTGCCAGGCAAGAAAAAAAAATTAAGATGCCCCATGGCAGGCATCAGCGGTGGACTCTGCTGTAACGTTGGGGCCCTGGCAGCTGCCTCAGGTTGCCAGTTGCTGAGGCCAGCCTTGATAATAACAACATTTGCATTTGTAACCTGTTCCTCAACACCTTTACTCTCAAGTAACATCCACTGAATTCAATGCTATTTAGGAGTCGGCCCTAAATCTATAGCCCAATCTGCTCAGGTAACCATATTTTCTTATTCATGCTCATAATAGAAACAAATTGTGAGGTAGTTCAAAATTAAGGGAAACTGAAGGAAGACTCAAAAAGAAAGGAGCTTGAAAAAAGCAGAAAGCACTAAAAGCAACTGAAGATTACAGCAAAAGTAAGGACGGTGCTAGGATAAGAGGAAGTTGGAATGACAGAGAACTGAATTTAGTTATGTGCATGACTCCAAACTTTTCCATTGGTTCCATTTTGGGTAAAGTTTAGAGCTAGGTTTCAGGATGTTCCTATTTTAAGCCCAACTGGTTTGTCTGCTCGTAATAAGTGGGTGGTGGTTCTCACTTGCAGGTTTTGTCACATTCCAGTTACAACAGTTTGTGACGTTGTTCAAAGTCATTTCCAGGCCACACAAAGCTTTTGCCCTTTGACCTTGAGAGACATCTGTTCTTGGTCCAATGCACTGGGTATGCACAATTGATCCCCATAAACTACATGGAATCCATCTATAGCCTACATTTAGGGATCCTTTTTTGGCAATGCAAATTGAAAGTGCAGGGGGGCTGGTCTGGATCAGGACCACAGCAAAGGGCAAAGGATTCACACACACACACACACACTAAATAGGGCTCCAATTCAAATCGGGTTCCTGTGCTTACTTTTGAGTAAGGGAAAAAAAGACATAGCTGCTAGGAATGTTAAAGGGCATCTTCAGAGGCACTTTATATAAAATATTCACCCAAGGGACTATTGTGCTCACTCTCCTGCAACATGGTATTAAAGGGATGTGGGAATATCGCTTTGCAAGTAGCAAAACAACCCGCACACACACACACACACACACACACACACCATTTTAATCCTCAGGAGCCTATTGCTTATAAAAACGACACGTGTTCAGCTCATAACTTGAAACTTTGCATGATCTACTTGCTGAGGTCTCTGATTGAGCCAAATTTCAAATTGATCCAGTAACAATTGCCACAGGTACAGCAAGTTTAGAAGCGCTTAAAACGTATTTACCCATTTCACTCCATTTCAAACCAGCATAGCTTATATTCTTCCAGATGTTGGTGAATACAACTGATGTACTTTATTCTGGCTTGTCAAGGAAGGCAATCCTTCATTGGTTTAGTGAAGCTCTGAACATCGATTGAAATGTTATTAAGGTTTTCCTGCCCTATTAAAGCCTACAGCAGCAACTGCTGGCAAAGTTGTACCATGCATGCTCAGTGTCTTTCTGAAGCTAGAATACTGCCAGTACTCTAGTGTCTGCAGTATTCTATGGGCTTTTCTACGCCAGGCATTTATCACGTACTTGTCGTTCCCTACTCACAGTTGTTTAAGGGTTCTTTAGATATCACCCTCCAGTTTCACATCTGTGTCTAACCAGGATATTCAGTGAGGTATTTTTAGAGCAGGAACAATGCCACATTTAATTGTGAAAGTGAAAGAAACTGTGATTTCCTCTTGTGTATTTGTGCTATTCCACTATACCACAGTGCCACCTAGAGGTTATGTAGCAGAAAAGCAGGAAATCCAATGTTCCTTCCTAGTGTAGTGCTTGGATCTCAATTCTGCGATGAAACCGAAAGTTAGCTACAGCAGATTAACAGCCTCGCATAGAAAAGCTCTGTGCTGCAGAGAGAATCTAGTGGATTTTATGTGCAATACCTATTCATTTAGTTATGGAATGTGACCTCCCATGGTCAAACTACATGATGTTACAAGTACTGGGACCACAATGTGTGCAGGCAGGGGTAGGGGATATTATTCCTTTGCCCCTGCTGTGTTCCTGATCCACTCCTGAAATTTACATTGCCCAAGAGCTATTTAGTTGTAATATACATTGCGTGGGGGGGGGGAAATTGGATAGGGACTACAGGTGTTCAAGAATCTTAAGTGTGGAGAGGCGGCAGCCCCGCCTCCTTTATCTCTGAACTCCCCATGTTGATGGCTGTAACTGTTGTTCAGCTGAATGCAGCTACACTGCTCCACAGTATCGGGATCCCTATGCATTCGAAGTTCCTGATTGCTTGGAGCACTGTAACCACATTCATCTCATTTCATAGATTTTAAGAGGCACCAAGAAATGGTGCATTTTGGCAGTGCAGGGGTGGGGAATGTAATGATTTTGAGCACTGGCTGGGGTATGCTGGGAGTTGGAGGACTTTTTTTTTTGTCTTGACATGCCTAAGATTGCACCCTTAATTATTTATATTTCAGTGCATTTGCAAGACAGTACTTACTCCCCTCTAAAAGGCTCTTACATTCTGACTTACTTAGAATGTCAGCTTAGAGAACTGAGCTCACAAACTTTAACCCACACATCTTTTCTCTTGTTGGGAGGATGCAGTTTGAAGTAAATGTGCTGCAGGAGTGTGCATTTATCGCTTCTTTTCCATTGCAACACCATACTGCCCAGCTTGTTTTATCCCCACCAAGCCTCTCAAGTTCCGAAGCAACTGCAGATGTCTTGCAGCACGCCTGCTGATGGAAATCTCAGCGTGGTGGTGAATGAAACTTTTTCTCTCATCCGTTATGTTGCAGTTCCAAATCCAGAATAGAACATTTGAACTCTCATGTCATTACTGTAGTGCCACAAAAAAACCCCTCCCCTTTGTTAAGCTAGCATAAGGATAGTGACGGGTAGTAGAACAAAGACCCCTCTCACTGTTTCATCTGTCCTGCTAGCTACCATACGTCTCAGATGCTTCATAAGGCAATAGAAGACCAGGTCAACATGAGCCATCTTTGCTGGTCCCAGGCACTCCATACTCCCCATCTGGATTTGAAAGGCTTGAAAGGTCAAGGAAAAGTGTGGGTGCACGGAGGGTAAGTTGTAAGAAAGTACTGATCACCAGGCACCTCTGTTAAGGCATCAGCCTTAGCTTCCAATTTCTTGGCTTTGTGGAGCTTGAACCAACAGGAGCCTTTACTCTGGCCCTAAACTGGCCAGGGTTTGTTTGTTTTTTTAAATAAAAAATCATCTAGATATCCTTTCCCACATTATCTAGTATTTTTCCCCCACATAAAAATCCAAGCGAACTTTTCAACTGGTTCTGATGCAAACTTTTGTAGATATCGTCTGCAGAGAAAGCAGTAGCGTAAGCAAAAATGCAATGTTACTGCTTTCCTGGGGATTTTTGCTTACATTTGGATTTAGTGTATGTAATACTGTAGCAATAAACATTTCTATGTATTTCCTCTGCTTTTTTTATGTGCCTTCTGAAAGTTTTCAGGACAAACATCTAACTGGGGAAAGGCCTGGAGAACATAATACTATTAGACTGAAAGTCCCAGATCAGTCCCTGCTGGCCAAAGTCCCTCATAGCAGGAAATAATCTCAAATTTATGAGCAGAGTGCAAATAAAGACAAATAACTGAAATTAAAGAATTTATACACGGTTCCTCACACAGAGAGACACGTTTTAGATGAAATAATATTAAGGACCTTATTAACCAATGGCAGCATAAGGTTTATGTAAAATTTACTCGACTAAGACTAAAAGATATTTACTAAAGAGTAAAATATGTCTAGGTCTTATATATCCTATATACAAATACCAAACTGATTTTCAAAGTGCTGATCCTTATGTAGCAAAACAGCATCATGCATATACAAGAGGAAAGTTTCACCAATCTTGGGGGAACCCCAAGATTTGCAGAAGGACCCACACTCAAAAATACTTTAAGAGTCAACGAATGTTGAGTGTCTGTTGGGAGGAATAGAATATCCGGGAAGTGGGGCTGGCTGGCAGAACAAACATTTTGTTGCAGGTTCCACTTCTTATTTCTAATGTACAGATGGGAACCTAGGGCTGAGAAAATGCAGTCTGGACACAATCCACTGACCAGCCTTTGGGCCATGGTGGAACCTGAGTCACCGTGGAATCTTGAGCCATGCTTCAGACCTGAGTCCAATACTGATGTTTCTGGCTACCCACCTTCACAGTAAGTTGCTTGGACAGACATAAGCACTCTCTCCGCAACTTACTATTGACAGATAGTGAAGGTTTTCACTTTCATTCACTGGCAATCATACCTGACAAATTATTAAAAATTTTCATCCACAAAGGAGACAACAGCAGGCAGTATCCCAAAATTATCAGTGAAAATAAAAACATGATATTCCAAACATTCTTTGTTTGCCAGTTTATATAGTGGGATAGCATAGTGGTTAAAGAAATAGTGGACAGCAAAGTGCCCAGTGCAAATCTCAATAAACCCACAAGCCCTAGGCACTATCTGCAGCCACCTACAATGTGGGATAATACAGGCCTACTTTACAGGATTGTGGTAAACTTTACTTATGTATGTGAGCGTGTATGTTTGTACAAATGAGACAGAGCAATACTTTGGGCATTGAATAAAAGTGCTAAATAAATATTAAGGCTCCAATCCTCTGCACACTTAAGGGGGGAACTCAAGGGGGCTTTTTTCGTGTCTGAGAACATGTTGGATTGCTGTTTGTGCCTCACATTTGTCCCTCAACCGCTGCTCCATTGAAAGGAACAAGCTTCAAGTTTAAGAAGCTTTTATGGAAAAAAAGGAAACTGCATATTTCCAAAAATAACAAAAGACCCACATTTCAGTGTGTGAGAGAGAGGGAGAGAGAGAAGTTATTTCCCACGTCCCTCACCTCAGCCTTTTCTGCAGATATATTAACACAGCATAAGGACAAGCACAGGTTGTACGAAACAACCAACAAAAAAAAGTTCTTGGCTAGGTTCAAAATCAAAACGAGTTTTCAAAACACTGCATTTCCATGCGCGACTGGCTCCCAAACATGTGCCATATGCAGAGACCTCTGGAGAGGCTTATCACATGCCTCGGTGGGGCAACAACAGAGCAGAAAGGAGCGCTAACAGTGCAATCCTAGTCTACTCAGAAGCAAGTCCCATGGAGTTCAGTGGGACTTACCCCCACGTGCATATAATATTTAAGTCCAACTCCATCCACAGGTACTTTGGTTCCACTGCGTTCAACGAAGCTTAGGGTGCAATCCTATGCCCGTTCAGACAGAAAAAAGGGCCTACAACTCCCTGCATCCCCCAACCAGCCGTACTGGCTGAGGCACCTGGGAGATGTGGGCCTTTATTTTTCTGCATAGGATTGCGCCGTTAGTAACTGTGACTGATGGTTCTATTACAGACATACAGAGTCTGCCAGTCTTGCTGTGCGTATATGGGGGGAAGGAGGGGGTTGCTTTGTGTAAGCATGTGCGCAACCCCAATACCAAATGTGTTGGATGCCCTCCAGCCCCACTACCATCCATAGACGTTATCTCATAATAACATAGGATTAGCACCATATATGGCTTTCGCCCTTAACCGATTTGCCAAACAAAAAACCAGAAACAAAAAGTACCGAAACATGGGGGGAAAAAAACCCGTTGCAAACGCGTCCCCAATTTGCAAACGACTCGTGATGTCTATTTAGAGCCTCTCTCCAGCAGCCCAACAACCAACTGTTTGAAAAGTCCTAATCTAAAATAATTGGGGGGGGGGCATGCTGGGGAAGTCAGAAAAGCTTGCAACAGACGGGCTACTCCTAAACGTGATAGGCGAGAGGGCTCTGCGTCAGAGCCTGTACTTGCGAGCACGCCTCGCTTGCGAACGCCTTGCTTGGGAGGTGCCCTTTGAGCCGTCCCTCGGCTCAGCCAATCAGCGTGCGGCCGAAGCCCGTCACTTGCCTCCCCCCCCCCCCGCGCCCTTTTTCCTGTATAAAGCGACTGGCTGGGCTAAAGAGCTGCTGAAGAGTTTTCTAGCATACCCCGGGGGGAGGAAATACAGCAATCTAGGGGAGCATGCAGAGTGCAATTTTCCTGGCTCTCCAGCACAACCGCAACCAAATGGAGAGAAGCGCCAGCCACTGCCAGAGCAAAGAGGAGAAAAAGGGGAAGATGAAAAAAACGCTGTGAGTTTGGAGATGTTCTTTCTTTAAAAAAGAGAGAAAATAGATCCCCCCCCCCACCGGTGGTAATTAGATGGGCCGGTTTCCCTTTCTCTTTTAGAAAACGCGCTATTTGCAAGCATCCTTAAAATATTAAGGAACGGGGTATTATCGATAGTGGTTGCAGCCCTGGGAGTAACTCCTTAAACCGGCTCGTTGATGTGAACAATGGGATTTTCTTTGCATGGTTGCCGTTTTGGCGTAGGGTGTTCGCAAGCTTCAGAGTTAAGGAGACTGCTTTTTGACGAAAGGTTCTGTGCGCTTCGCAGGTTTGCATGGTCCTGCGCCGCCAGAACCGGAAGATATTCTTACATTTGTTCCAGGGCACGGGATGCCGGTGTTAGTCATACCTGTGTAGATTGTAAGGTTGGGGGAATAGGCTTTTCTTTGAGACGGGCTGTTCAAAATGTATTTTTCTAACAGTTCTAGAGTGCCTTTGCACCGCGAACCCCGATGCCTGTTTATTCTGAAGTTAGTCTCACGGTGTTCCGGGGGGTTAATCCGTAGTGGATGCGTTTGGGATTGCAGCCTAACTTTCTCCCATTGGAGTTACTGAGGGCTTAAACGTGCTTGATTGTGGCTGGATTATGTCTCTTGCCTTTCTGTGGAACTACTGAGTTTCAGACTGACAAAACTAGTTTATATTTGCATGCATCTAAAAGACCCAATGCCCAAGTGCTTTGGGAAAGATTATTGGGGGGGGCTGGAGGGGGGAACTCCTTTGTAAGTTCTGGTCTGCAAACATTCTAACTAAATTCATGATTCTAACTCCATGGAGAGAAGTTAAATCCTTTCAAGAGGATCTTTCCTTCTAGTGTAAGGAGTTGTGCAATTCAGATCTTGGTAAATTTGATTAGTTTTTCCATTGAAATAGAAAGTGGATGTCACCTCACTCCTGGTTTTATTTTGTAGAGAAGCCTTCTAAACCAAAACATAGTTTACCTTTCAAATGTTGCAGGGCATGCTCATTGTGCAAAATAGCTAACTCCTGCAAGGATTTATTGGCTGCCTGGCATTGTTGCTAGAGATAAATGGGACAAAAGGCATTTGCAAAGTATCCTAGTTGTAGATTAGGGCTGGCGAAGGTAGCTTGTCTACCCTCTTTCTGCAGGACCTTATTCTGAAGACATCACAGTATTGTGCCAATATTAGATCAGCCTGGAGAATGCTAATAATACAGGATTGAAAGTTGAATGATTTCGGAAGACCTAAGAAGAGAAGCAACCAAATCCTATGTATGTTTTCTTGAACGTAAGTTCCGTTGAATACAGTTGGACTTGCTCACGAGGAAGTGTGCACAGGATTTTTTTTAATCATATGGAAATCCTACCTTTCTATTAAAAGGGACTTCAATTGAAGTCTAGTTCTCACAGATCTGGCATATGTGAAAGAGGGTGGCATGATCAACGACTTCAGAATAGACGTCGTATTGAAATGTTCAATCTTGGAACATGCCTCCAACCCTGCCAAAGCAATTCTTCTGAGTAGTCCTGTTGGTTCACAGATGCAGTCATCTAGTAATAAATATGCCAAATGTATGAATTGGCCACCAAGGCTCAAGAAGCATAGACAGAACTTTCATGCCTCAAAAATAATGCCTTTCAATGTCAATTCACACATTCTGATGGCAGCCACCAAGTGTTTAAGACATATGTGCATGAGTGAGCCGGTCACTGCAGATGCTAGGCAGCTGAAGTTACCAAATGGATTCAGTAGAGATGATATGCTAGAATTAAGACTTGGGGATTTTGTGAAGCAAGCACCACTCCAGTCTATGCTAACTAACTGCAGATTCTCATTTCTCTGCATTTCTAAAATGAAAGGTTACAATCAGTTCAGTTGAACTAACTTGATGTTTTTTCTCCTCTTACCTTAGCATGAAAGATTGGAAATCAAGATTGAGTTATTTCCTGCAGAATTCCTCTAGCTCTACTAATGCAAAGGCCAACAAGAAGGCACAGCAAAAGGCACATTTCAGGTATATATTTCATTTTTCGCAGTGTGGGTCTTTGATTTTTTTAATGTTTTAAACCTGTCAAATAGACAACAAAAGCAGTGCATTTCTTTAAAAAAAAAAAAAAATTGTTCTATCTCTTTACAGACCGTCTCCAGAGGAAGCCCAGCTCTGGTCAGAAGCGTTTGATGAACTTCTGGCTAGCAAATGTAAGTTGCCTTAAGGACCGAGACACTAACAAACAAAAACAGAATGGCATCTTCGTCTTCTTTTTTTTTTTTTTTTAGGGTTTCCCTAGGAAAAGATGCTCCATAAGATAGAAAAAATCTACTCCTTTGCACATCAGAATTCTGAATGACCATTATGCTTGTGGTTTGCTGATAACCTTTAAAAGGGGTGGTCAGACTTGATACTTTAGCAGGATTCACTTTTTTTGCTACAACCTTGAGATCTACCAACTGTAGAGTGCTGTAAAAAAAAAAAAAAAGAAAAGAAATAGTAGAATTAAAGAATTCTGCACCTAGGAATTTGTTTTGTGTACTAGAACTGAATGGAGCTCACAGTGCTTGCACGCATAAACCCACTTGTGGTTACCTCTTTTTCTTTTCATTTTGGTAGCGTAACTTAGGGCAAGGTAGCAGGAGTCAGTGATCTGGTTCACATGATCAAACAGCCCACCATAGTTTATTTAAGCTGGGGGGGGGGGATTTAATATTCAACACCCGGCCACTACTTGCTATGTAGTGCAAACCCAGGGACTGTGGGTTATGCGAGGGTTAAACAAAATATTCAAAACGTGCCTGGCATATGCAATAGCCTGCTGTGGCTTTTGATTGTGCAAGCCAGCCCTTTTTGTTGCTGCTACTGGGAGTCCAGAAATCCTTGTCAATCTGTTGCAGATTGCCAGAGATCTACCTTCTGCCCAGTCCTGCTTAAAAAACAACAACCCAGCATTCCAGGCTGCCTGAGGGCCCAAATTCATAGAAAGCATTTTCTTACCCATGCATAGCTCCGAGGCACTTCCCATGGCAAGAGCTGGCTTATGAAACTGTTTTTGTGCAGCAGCCCCTGTACTTAGCCTGTATTTTTAGCTGGCCTTGCATTCCTTTAGGCCAATGTAAGCTGGAGGATACATCTGCAGAGTTATTGCATGCGGCCAGACGGTGTATTGATGGGTGCTCACGCTGCTTGTTTTTGTAGGAGACGGCACTATAGGAAAGTAAAACAGCTGTGTGCACAGTGAGCTGTGCCTGCTGGGCTCCATTGCCCTTGCATCAAGTGTGTAGTGCAATGCTGAACAGTTAGTTACTATTCAAAATCCATCCCTGATAACCTCCCATAATGTATACCGTGTACCATTTCTCTGGCTCCTTGTGAAAGGCATCAAAGGGTTTGCATGTACCCACAGCCTTGAGCTGGCTACCTGCCCCCAAATCTGGTGGTCATGGGGAACCAGCTGCTCTACCAGTTCAGTTAGTGTCCCTTCCCTGGCGCGTGGGGGTGAAGGACACTAACTGAACCGGATCTTCGTCCAGTCTTGAACTTTAGTTAGCTTCCTTTAAAAAAACAAACAAAAAAAAAAAACCTGTTCTTCAGTTACTGTGACAGTAACTGACTTAATGAACTTCAGTGTGACTCAGTGAAGTAGCTTGTCCAGCCTTAAGAGGACTAGAAATGTTAAATTAAAAGCAGGATTTTCACAACCTTTCCTAATTAAACTATGGAACCTCCACTGCATATAAAAAGCTTCAGGGCTGCAAGGTGCTCACCTCTAGTCACATTCAAAGCTCTTGCAATCTTCTGGAGCACTTCTGGTCACTTGAAGTGGGCCCTGGTTAAAGATATGGCACAGGTCTCCTGCACTGTGATAACTGTACCGTTGGTTAGCCTGAGTAAGAAAAGAACACATTGTGCCAATGTATACTTTCATAAGATGCATTCTTTATCTGTTCCTGAAAGCCTTGCAAATGTGGATTTCATGGGAGCTCAGGTTCCTGTGCAGCTATGGAAGACAAGCCATGTTCTTGCTTATCTAACAAACAAAGGACAAATCTCCTTAATCCTATCACATTTGCAGCAGGTTGGACTTTGAGTCGCCCTTTCCATTGTGGTTGTCTTCCAGGAGTTTATAGCTCCTCCATAAACATTTACTCCAGTCTAAAGGTTTTTATTTATATTTTATGATGGGAGAAGGTCTACAAGATTCCTCTCCTCCTTTTCACATTAAGGCTTGTTGGGAAAGAACACATGCTGATTTTTTTTATAGTGTTGCAAATTTTAATGTTTAAACATGTGGAAATTAGCCAGTTCCTTGAGGCTACTCATAACCTTAAAAAAAAAAAAAACAACTATTCTGGTATATTTTATTTAAATGATCTGTGGAAGATACAGGCAGAACAAGACTAGGGCATGAGAGAAGGAGAGAAATATGTATATTTGTATATATACACACACAACATTCCTGGGATGCTTTGAGCTAATCTATCTTTTCACCTTTCTTTGCAGATGGTCTGGCAGCTTTCAGGGCATTCCTAAAATCTGAGTTTTGTGAAGAGAACATTGACTTCTGGCTGGCTTGTGAGGATTTCAAGAAAATCAAGTCCCCACAAAAGCTGACTGCTAAGGCTAAGAAGATTTACAGTGATTTTATTGAAAAGGAAGCTCCCAAAGAGGTAAGCAAAAGGCCCCATTTAAAAAAAAAACAAAAAAACTTCCATCACTTTTTTCTGCCTGTTCAGTGTTGTTCTTAGAATCAGGAATGGTTTTTCCAAGGCTTGGTCTCATTAGTTACAGGGCATTTGGTATTATTCCCAGGGAGGGGTCCACTTGGAAAGTGTGACATCAGAATTGAGAACCCATATGAATTCTTAATCTGAGCAGGCATCTATAGACTCTTGCTCTAGAACAACTCCCTTAAAAATCCACATAGATTGTCAGTTCCGATATATTAGTTTCCTTGAACAATTCTCCATGGGAATCTGTTCAGGTTATTAAAAAACAGAAAAAGCCCCCAAAGCTTCCCCAACTTCGTGCCCTCCAAATATGTTGGACTTCAACTCACATAAGCCCCAGCCAACATGGCCAGTAGTTGGGGATGCTGGGTGTTGTAGTTCAAAACATCTGGAGGGCACCAGGTTTGGGGGAGCTGCTTTAAGAGTTTAGACAAATTTAGGGAGGAGAGCTGTCAGTCACTCTTAGCCATGAAAGTTAAATGCAACCTCCATATTCTACCTTTGATTACTAAGTGCTAGAGGTGAACAATACTGGATGGTTCCTTCTTACATCCTGGGTGTCCTAGGGCATCTGGCTGGCTGCTGTTGGAGAGAGTGCTAGACTAAATGAATTCTTGGTCTGATCCAGGGTAGCCTATGTTGCTGTGGAACATGACTGGTTACAAATTCTTTATCCTTTTATTTCAGATCAACATAGACTTTCAAACCAAGAATACTATTGCTCAGAACCTCCAGGAGGCTACACCCACTTGCTTCAGTGCAGCCCAGAAGAGAGTCTACAGCCTGATGGAGAATAACTCTTACCCACGGTTCCTGGAGTCTGAATTCTACCAGGAATTGTGTAAAAAGTCGCCAATTAGCCGGGAGCCTCAGGGGACCTGAACTCTCAAGTGCAGCAGGAAAGAGAAGAGAATCCAAAGAGCCATTTTTGCTCAATAAGAGAAAGACTGCCTTTGCAAGGCATGGTGGACTCTGTAAACTGAATGTACAGGATATGTGCTCAAATTTTTCAGTGGATGGGCATGATGTTGACAGTCTTCAGACTCTCTGGCAAGCTGCAGTATTAAAGAGGAAAAACAAGCAAAACTGCTGGGCAGTTGCTAGGGAAAGTTCACTTTCCAGACAAAAACAATGCATCAGGAAGGAATGTCTTACGCAGTGGCAAGCTGCTATGGGTTGTCCAATTCCATATGTTAACCTGGATGTGCTGAAGTCAGATCGGATCAGCCTCCACTGCAAAAAAAGTAAACCAGCTCTGGGGTTGTTCTGAGCAGACTGACCCCTTCTGGGACTTAGGAAAATGCTTTTGAGTAATTGGCTGGCTCTCTAGTTTTCCTAAACAACTGGCAGAGTGTGTAGTAATCATCCACACTCTCTAGGCTTCCATAGGCAGGTTCTGTTCTCCACAGATCACGCAATGGTCCACAAATTGTAGCAGACTTCCATATACCTGGTAAACAGACATTCCGACGTCACGGCATAATTTGATGTGGAGAGGTAAAGAGGAGATTGGCTGACGTGAAAAGCAGAGCATACTGACCAGCTAATTAGCGAGGGTCAAATTCTGCCTGAGTTAAGATGCTGTTTGGAGCAGAACTTGGCCTAGACTTCAAATGACAGCTGTGTATTGTGTTTGTGTGTGTAAATACATATATATATATATATAAACTTTGGTTGTGTTGTACACTCTACCAATGCTGAAAGTACTGACTTGAGGACAGACAAGCTTCAGTGAAGTTGTCTTTTTGAAGAGCAAATACATTTTAATAAATTATTTTTATTTTAATAGAACATCCTTGCACTTCCTTTTATTACAGGGCAAGGTAAAGGGAAGGAGTGGGCCAACTCTTAAATATTTCGAAAGATCTCAAAAGCAGAAGCTGTCACGTTAGTCCGTTGTAGCAAAAACAATTTCCTGTGATGCATGAATAGCATGTTTTGTGTTAAGGCAGGAGTTTTCTTCTTCAGGTGAATAAAGGGACAATTAAAGTGTTGTCCTTTAAGAGCACCTAGGGAAGATGGCAACTGGTATTCCAGAAGATCTGTTTCTCTGCCCTCGCAGCTACAAGTGGGAGAGGAGGGTTGATAAAGGGACCAGTGGAGGCAAGAAGAAGAATGGCTACCTATGCTGCATGCCATGTTAAAGTGGCAGGCAGCATCTCCAGGCAAGAACCTGGCAACTTTAGGGACAATAGTTCCCATGCAGTGTCAAGGAAATGCTGGCCTCACCTGTGAACCTAGACACATTTTCAAATGCAAGTTAGCATTATTAATGCTCCGGAGTGGGATTCTGCATTGATGCTTTCCCTTTTCCTGCAGGTAAGAAAAGACAGTTGGGATGGGGGACGGTTAAAACACAGTCTACACCAGACTTCCACAACCTGGTAGTTCAAAACATCTGGGGGGACAACTCCCATCAGCCTCACCATAGCCAATAGTCAGGAATGCTAGTTGTCCAAAACATCTGGAGAGCAAGTTGGGCAAAGCCGGTCTACACAAAGAGGTCATGGAATAAAACATGCTGGACTGAGCCACTTCAGTTGGCTGTTGTTGGGGATTGCCCATTAGAATGATGATTCTTCCACAAAGCTAGGTTTATTCCGCAGCCCTGGCCAACAGTTGATAGCTGCAGCCTTCAATACTGACAAGCGAAACAAGCCCCTTTTTTAGCTTGTGCTACTAATCAAAACTAACCAATCTTATCTGTGAAACACTGCTGCTCCCTTAACCACTGCTAATCTTGGTACGAGAGCCCTGCCGCAATGACTGTGGTTGCCTAGCAACAACACTTGGCAGGTTCTACCAACAGACCCACCTAGCGGTAGCACCTCATACCCATCTGTTGTTGCTTACAAATGTTTCAGGCTTTTCACTCTAGAAAACAGCAGCTAGATGTATTTTTTCACTGAAAGGAAGCATTTCTATCCAAGAGGGGGAATGGAAAAAACAGCAGCAGCACTTCATTCTCATGATCAAACTTGTGTGTGACTGGAACATAGGCTCTGAAGGGCTGGTCCTAGGCTGACCGCTGTTGGAAATGACAAGCTGACTAAATGGGCCTCTTGAGGCAATTCGTAAGGCTTTTCCCTTCACTAATATCACAACTACTCCAATGCTAGGTTGTAGCGCTGAACAGGTGTTGGGTGTTCTCCCATCAGGTTCTTTGTGGTGAAGAGGTCTATGCAGTCCAAATGGAAAAACACATTGCCCTTCTTGGTTTCCTTGGCAAGGACTTCTTTTTTTGCAGAAACCCGCCTGCCTCCCTCTTTGTTTTTACCTTCTCTCCTTCCTCCATCTTTTGTTTTGTTTCTAACCATATTCTGAAATGAAGGACAAAAATGGTCATGCCGCCCTGGTGCAATCCACTTTTGCCCAGGCATGACCCACTAGCTGAAAATGTTTCAGATGACATCATAGCTGCCACCATTGTGGTAGCTATAATGTGATCTGGAACATTTATTTTCAGCTAGTTAAGGATGATGAGTGAAAAAGTGAACCGCCCAGAGAGTTGAGAGCTTCGGCTATTGGGCGGTATAGAAATGAAATAAATAAATAAATAAATAAAATATAAAAAGAGTTCCAACTTTTGAAGTGGTGATGGGGGCGGCGGCGAGGGGGGTTCATTTTAACTTCCATAAAATTGGAACGGTTTCACCAAACTTTCTGATATTTACAAGTGCCAGAAAGACCTGGCAGCAGCCTCTTCTCTTCCCCAGCACTGTCATCCCCACCCACCTGGACTCACTGCTTCAGAGCCACTCATGGCACCACTGAAGCAGCAATCAGGGTGACCAGGGAAGGAAGGAGACCTAGTGCAAGGCCTCCTCCCTTCCCTGGCCACCCCACCCCACCCCACCCGGAGACAGTCCAGATCAGTGCTTCAGCACTAATCTGCTCTGAGTAACTCCCAGAGCTCCAGCAAGGCTCAGATGCTTCATATGGCAATACAGGACAAGGACAGTGTGGGCCATCTTTGCTGGACCCAGGCATTTCATCCTCCCCATCTGGATGTGAGCCTGAAAGACCAAGGAAAAGTGTGGGTACATGGAGGGTCAGTTGTAAACATACACAATTTGTGACATTGCACAATATCGTTACTGATCACAGAGCATATCTGTTAGGCATCAACCTTAGGTTTCCTGGCTTCTTGGAGTTTGTACCAACATGAGATAGCCTTAACTCTGGTCTTTTAAACTGGTGGGGGGGGGGGGGTTATTGCTGAATTATGCAGTAGCCTTTGGGCTTTTCAGACCAGGACCCTCCACCAGCCCCAACCCACAACACAGAAGCACAGATTTATTTTTGTCATATATTTCTCTTTCTCCTACTCTCCAACCACCCCTCCCCCATCCTACTCACTCTTCTCTATCTCTTATTTTTCTTCTTTCTCCTTCCCTTAAATAAACCCAAATTTAAAAGTGGCTGTGGTGATGCCACTGGTACGCATGGTAGGTCCTAAGCCACCCGTTTAAGACCAATGTTGCCTTAACACCTGGAATGCCTTTTTAGGGCAGAAAGTGGGATAGAAATTAAAATAAATAAGTGTTTTAATAGAAAAGGACTATCTTGAATGATGGAGCTTGGAACTGAGCACAGTGCTGCAACTCCTACTCATACTCAGAGGGAGCAATCTTATGCCCCGGGCATAGGATAGTTCAGTTTCCTGGCTCCGACGTCGCAGCCAGGAAACAGCGTTCCCCACCTCCTCCCTTTCATAGCCAGCACAGAGAGAACTGCAGCGACTACCTCTCCATGTTCAGAAAACAGAGCACAGAGATGGGGGAAAGGGGGTGTTCGCAGGGATGAGGAGCGGAGCAAGAGCAGTTGCAGTATCCTATGGCCGCCCCAGCATCCTTCCCTCCCCCTCTGAGTTGCTGTTGCTAGACAGGCAAAATTGCCCATCTAGCCAAAGTGCAGGGTGGCTGGAGCACAGAGATGAAGATCGCCTCTACTGTCCTCCTGCCCTGCATTGGATACTCAGCAGCCACCAAGTTCAGAGGCTGACAGGTAACCACATAGGACTGCGCCCCAGCCCCCAAGTCATATACTCTTAAGTCTCATTGATTCCAGTGGAACTTCACTCCAAATACACATAAGACTGCAGCCTCAGAAAATTAGGGATGTCAGAGAATTTCGCCACGAATCTCAGGGAGGCCGAATGCCAGTGCATTCGGCCCCCCAAAATCGGTGGCGGAACGGTCTGCCCCCCCGCCCCCCCCCCCCGGACGGGACTTACCTTGGGCGACTCTTCCTGGTGGCTGCCGCCGCCGCCGCCATTTCCAGTAAAAAAAAAAAAAAAAAGTGATAGGCTACGTAAAGATTTACATAGCCTATCACAGCTAGATTTTTAAAAAATACCGTGATAGACTACGTAAATGTTTACGTAGCCTATCACGGCTGATTTAAAAGAAAAAAAAACCCGCGTCTACGCTATTTGCGTTCCCCTTATTTTCGCCGTCTTAGTCTACGTAAATGTTTACGTAGACTAAGACGTGTCAAAATAAGGAACACAAATGGCGGCACCCATAGGCGCCGCCATTTGCGTACACGCGTTTTTTTTCTTTTTAAATCAGCCGTGATAGGCTATGTAAACATTTACGTAGCCTATCACAGCTGACTGCAGGGACGCAAACGGCGGCAGCTCTCTTTTTTTAGCACTGATATTTCCTTCAGTCATTTTCATTTCAACCACAGGCAATAACAGAGAGTAGCAGACCTCCATGGAGTATTGTTTCAAAAGTTTGCTTGTTCACGCTGCCGGATTCCATTCAGGGTAAATCTGACAGAGGCATCTTAAAGTGCTTTTTATCAGCAGGCTTTACAACAGTATCCTTAATTCTGAAGGACAATCTAACACCATCTGCAGAAAATGTAAATGGAATTTGGTACTTGAAAGCCATTCAAAAAGTGTAGTTGCAAGCAGCTAAAATCCTCTGAAACATTCTAATAAATGGCTTTGTTTATCCTTGTCATTTACAATATATGTATATTCCAGTCCCATGTTCTGGGCATCCTGACAATCACTGCATTTGGTTCTTTGCCATCTGTCTTCAGTAACAACATAATTATGAATTGCTTGTTCCCTCCACAGCTGTTGAAGGGCTACTGCTGACCAGGGCTTCCTCTTGGAAGGAAACTGGTAAGTACTGGAGCCCAGGTGCCAAATGGTCAAATCTGAACTCTAGTTTGGGAAAACAATGAAGACTGTAAGACCTTGAGATGACATCCTGTCCTGCTGTCATTGATGCAGTCCATGGCAGAGTGGCTTGCAGATCTGGTGCCTCGACATAGAAAAACTACATGGGGTGCTGGCCTGCGGCTTGCTTCTGCACCCCACATCATGTAGAGGGCACACAATGGGTTGCAGTATAAGTTCAATGCAGCCTATAAGTCAATGTCTCTGCCAGGGAAGACGTGCCACATTTTACAACAGAACATGTGTCACATGAGAGGAAGAGATGCTTGAAGATAACTTCTGGTTGAGAGGAGTAGTTGGTATGAACAAAAGCCAGGTACAGGGCTGGCCCGACTGTTATGCAGGACGAGGCAGCCACCACAGAGCAGACAGCAGCTGCTGAAGATGTCGAGTGGTGGGTGTGGTGTGCAAAGCTTGCCCCGCGCCCCCTAAGCTAGCCTGCTGTCCTCAGGAGGGCACTGCACCATCTCCAGTGTCAAACTCAGATTCAACTGCCAGTTGGATTAGCTTCTGCACATAGAATGGGGTGTGCCATCTTGTCCTTTATCTCAGGCAGCAAAATAACTTGGGCTGGCAAACCAGAAGATAGTCCTGAATGCAGACTTGATGTAAAACAGAGCATACTTTTATTCTGTTGAGTCTCCTCAACTTGTCTGAAGATGACCACTTTCCCAGCATGGGACAACTGAGTCACTGGGTTACCTTAAGCCAATCACACTCAGTATTATCTACCCCACAGGGTTGTTGTGAAGATAAAATGTGTGCCGCCTTGAATGCCTTGGACAAAAATACAGGACACAGATGTAATAAATAGCAAAATAAGCTAGACTCCTTCTAGACCAGCTTTCCCCAACCTGATGCCCTCCAGATGCACTGGACTACAACTCCCATCCCCAGATAGCTGTCTGTGCTGGCTGGGAAAGATGGGAGTTGTAGCCCAAAACATCTGGAGGGTGCCATGTTGAGGAAAGCTGTCCAAGCCAAACAAATTTCTCGAGGAATCAAATTTTTTGGCCTACCATATTACACCCCCATGCAGTCTGAAATAGTACAGTACTACTATACGTTGTTGTTGTTGTTGTTGTTATTATTAGCCTAAGTAAAATGACATAAATAGAAACAGGTGGTAATACTCCAGTGTGGCATATCTTATTTTCTGTAGCCTCCTGGTAGTGAAGCCTCTCTAGGGATTTAGATTATGAACCTTTGTCCTTGCCATGTGCCTGAGAAGCCTAGGACACTTCCACATACCACCATTTTGACAGACCAATGTAGTAGGCAAACAGGACGTGTAACTGGCAAACTGGCAATATAACTTCTCTGGGAGCCCCTGCCCAAGGAAGTGAGGCTGATGGCTACCAGGAAGAGGGCCGTTTCTGCTGTGTCACCCCAGTTATGGAATGAGCTCCCTAGAGAGGTTCGCCTGGCACCTCCATTGTACTCCTTCCGGTGCCAGGTGAAGACCTTTTCATTCTCCCAGTATTTTTGCATTTTAGCTTCCTAGTCTTTTAGCTTTGGTGTTCTAAATCTGTATTTTAAATCTCTGCATTGCTGCTAGGTTTTATTCTGGTTGTACTGTTATACTGTGGTTTTAAGCTTTCATATTTTATAATGTTTAATGCTGCGCTTTGTGGTTTTGATTTTTGTGAACCACCCAGAGATCTTTGGCTACTGGGCAGAATAGAAATGAAATAAATAACTAAATTAAGGAGGTACTTTTTCTTGCAGGCAATGAGGCTAATGCCAAGGTTTTGGTGAAACGATAGCTCTTTCTCCCATGTGGATCAGAGAACTGGTCACCACAAACCCATCAGTCTGGAAGTGTCTATACAACAGGAATAGGCCCTGGATGACTGAAATTAGTGGCTGGCAAAGAATGGTGACATTATCTAATGAGCTGCTTTGTGGTCATGTTGTTTGTGTTCAAGCTTTCTCTAGAGAAATTCCTACTGCCCTGGCATAGTGCTGGCCAGCCGTTTTGGCAAGTCAAATCCAAAGTATGCCACTCTAGTTTACACAATATAGGAGTATAATCCTGACTACCATAGCCAGGCGCAAAGGTCCCCCTGCTTTCCAGAATAGGTATAATGCTGCCACAGATGTGCCAGGGACTGCACCCCACAGAGGGAGGCCTGAAAGACTCAGTATTGCAACTGAAACTCTCGCCACCTGAGTTCCTGAGTTCGATCCCAGCGGAAGCTGGGTCTCAGGTAGCCGGCTCAAGTCGACTCAGCCCTCCATCCTTCCGAGGTCAGTAAAATGATTACTCAGCTTGCTGGGGGAAAGGTAGTCACGACTGGGGAAGGCAATGGCAAACCACTCTGCTATAGTCTGCCATGAAAATGCCAGCGCAAGCGGCGTCCCTCAAAGGGTCAGTAATGACCCGGTGCTTGCACAGGAGGAACCTTTCCTTTCCTGCAAAGTGAAGTGCTCCCCTCCTCTGCTGTCTTTAATTTGGTTCAAAGAGTGGTTTGTGTCTTGGAGCTCAGAACCATTGAATTTGGATTGACTTGAATTTAAGTTCTTGGGCATGTTTCTATTTTTCTTTAAGACTCACCTATTTGCATTCTGGGGAATGATGAGTGTTTTGTGACTGACCATGCCCACCATGGGAGCCAGTTTATGAGCACACAACCCACCCACCCCCATGTCAGCCATTTTTTTAGCGCACCCACGGCACTCTCTCAAACTTCCAAATGTGCCCACCGATTCAAAAAGGTTGGGGACCCTTGCTGATAACCAAGATGTGCATGATAAAACCAATAAAGTATTTGACAGAAAGTTGCACTGATTTTGCTATGAGTTTTGACTGGGACTCTGGAGTAGGGTATATGAAGGATTACACAAGGAAGAAATAGGCCGAGCTTCGCTGATCTATTTAAATAATGAAAAAGGCGTTTTGTTTTGTTTTTAAAGGCAAAACAATCTGAAAGAAGGTTCTTCCTTACACACAATGCTGTATAGGTATGCTTTTGGAAGTCGTTGGAGTGTGATGGATCTAAAAACACTTTTACTGGCGAAGTTTGGGGTTTAGGTTTGTGTATTCCAAAAGACAAATTAAAAATTGCTATTAAGAAGGGATTTTTAGGAACTTGAAGAATAGGCCCTTGTGTCCACACTAACTTAACATTAAGCAGAGCAGGAGCAAAATCCCAAAGAAACAGGTCCCTCATTCCAAATGTCTTTTGTTTGAGATGGTGGAAACTTAGCAAGAGTTTGTCTTTTTTTCCAGCTTAATCTTTCCACAGCTCCTGTGTACGCACATGTATACAAACCACGTGCATCCCACTCACATAAATACAAAGATGATGCAGTAATTCCATTCCAGATGTTACCATGCTGATTCTGAGTTCCCACCAACTCTCCATCTTGGAGCAATTGCACTGTTTCGTTGCATAAGCTGTGACCAATTTCTTCCGAAACAACAAGGAAAAGGAACCTCACAGAGCTTCGGCTGTTTGGTTTTCTTTGCCAGACTTGAGATCATAACCAAGTCTGTGTGTGTGTGTGTGTGTGTGTCAGTGCACGCATGAGCACACTACAATTCTGTGTAAGAAAGTCCCATCTGGAAAAAAACAACTGTGGTATAAGGTACAGAATTTTGCTTTCATTAAAAAAAAAGCTTCCAGTCCTGAGTGGCTTCCACACTAGGTGTTTAGCATGGATTTGCCATGCCTTATTTGCTCATATTTTACAGGCGGTCCACACAATGTTGAAATCCATTTGTAATCCATGGTTTCCCAGTGTTTCCTTCCATTTTATTCTCATTTTTGTTACCATAGAAAGTCCAGTTTTTTTGAGAAAGATAGAAGTGTGGACCAGTCTCCTCAGGTATAGATGTCCTTAACTCTACACTTCTGTTATTTTTAGAGATGTTGTTTTGATGTGGGCATTGACATATCGGGCAGTTGAACATATCACCGCTCTACATATTCACTATAGCCTTTGTGGTGGGCACCATTTTATTACCCCATTATTATTATTTTTTAAAAGCTAAAATGTTTTTCTGGCTACAGTTTTGTAAAGTATTAAAATATTAGGAAAATGAAAGACAGTTATAGCACTACAACACTCATTTTTAAAAGAAAAAAACCCTTTCCTGTCACCGCCATTTTAGCAGTGTGTTTTTTTTCTAATTAAATACTTTACATTTCCGGTCCAGCACAAAACAAACATTAAGCACTCTGCTTTTTGACATTTCAGGCTTTACTACATGAGTCTGTCTAACCAGTACTTTTGGTGAGTTTTTTGAAGAGCAGGGAAAATGGGGCATTTACTTATGAAGGTGAAAGAAACCCCTTTTTTCACTTGTGTACTTGCACTATTCCACTATACAACTGTGCCACCTAGAGGTGATGTAGCAGAAAAGCAGGAAAGGAAACTATCCTCGTATAGTGCTTGGATGCAATTCTGCGACAAGCTGAAAGTAGATAGAGTGGATGAACAGCTTTGTGCAGAAAAGCTCTTCATGGACAGTAATAGACAATCATGTTTGAATGAATCTGTGCTTAGTACTAAATAAATGTGTGTGTTTTTTTAAAGGATCAGTGAGATTCTTTTTCTTCAAATGGCCACTCAGATGAATTGGACCTTCCCCACCCACACCAGCTATGGCACGCCATAGCGCAGATGGAACACAGCGGGATGAACATGCAGAAAATATTCAGTATCACTGATAGTATGGAAAGTCAATTACAGTTCCCTTTTGCAGTTTAGAATGGAACAAACATGATTTCTTTTATTTATTTATTTATTTATTTATTTATTAAATTTATTAATCGCCCATCTGACTGGTCACCCAGCCACTCTGGGCGATGTACAACCCCCATAAAACAATTTAAAACAATAAAATTTTACCATAATTTTTTTTTTAAAATACCCTAACCCACCCCAAATGCCTGCCTGAACAACCACGTTTTTAATGCACGACGGAAGCTCATTAAAGAGGGGGCATGACGGAGTTCCCTAGGGAGGGAGTTCCACAGAGTGGGGGCCACCACAGAGAAGGCCCTCTCCCTCGTCCCCACCAGTCTAGCTGTCCTGGCTGATGGGACAGAGAGAAGGCCATCTGAGGCTGATCTTGTTAAGCGGCCTGTCTGGTGTTGCTGGAGGCGCTCCTTAAGATAGGCTGGGCCGGAACCATATAGGGTTTTAAAGGTCAAAACCAACACCTTGAATTTGGCCCGGAAAACAACTGGTAACCAGTGCAACTCCTTCAGCACTGGAGTGATGTGATCTCGCCGGCGGCTGCCTTTAATCAGGCGAGCCGCCGTGTTCTGTACCAGCTGCAGCTTCTGAACCGTCTTCAAGGGTAACCCCACGTAGAGCGCATTACAGTAGTCTAAACGAGAGGAGACCAGGGCATGTACTACCGCTGGGAGCAGATGGTCGGGAAGGAAGGGGCGCAGCCGCCGTATCAGATGGAGTTGATACAGCGCTGTCCGGCTCACAGCTGACACCTGAGCCTCCATGGACAGCTGGGAGTCCAAAATGACCCCCAGGCTGCGGACCTGGTCTTTCAAGGGTAGCCGTACCCCATTCAACACCAGGTCAACATCCCCCAGCCTCCTCTTGTCTCCCACTAAAAGTACCTTGGTCTTGTCAGGGTTGAGCTTCAGCTTATTCCTCCCCATCCAGCCACTCACCGTCTCCAGACATTTGGACAGGGATTCTACGGCCAACCTTGGTGAAGATTTGAATGAGAGGTAGAGCTGCGTGTCATCCGCATATTGATGACACTGCACCCCAAACCTCCTGATGATAGCCCCCAGTGGCTTCACATAGATGTTAAATAGCATCGGGGAGAGGATGGAACCCTGTGGCACCCCACAAGTAAGTGGCCATGGGTCCGAAACCTCCTCTCCCAGTGCTACCCTCTGGTACCTGCCGGAGAGGAAGGACCGGAACCACCGCAATACAGTGTCTCCAATGCCCAACCCCTCCAGGCGGTCCAGGAGGATACCGTGGTCAACGGTATCAGAAGCCGCTGAGAGGTCGAGGAGAACAAGGAAGGAGCATTCACCCCTATCCAGAGCCCTCCTCATATCATCCACCAAGGCGACCAAGGCCGTTTCTGTCCCATGCCCATGCCTGAAGCCCGACTGAAATGGGTCTAGATAATCAGTTTCTTCCAAGTGTGCCTTCAACTGCACCGCCACCACCCGCTCAATCACCTTGCCCAAAAATGGCAGATTTGAGACTGGGCGAAAGTTGTTCAGAACTTGAGGATCCAAGGAGGGCTTCTTTAAGAGCGGTCTTATCACTGCCTCCTTGAGGGCTGATGGCATCACTCCCTCCTCAAGGGAGGCGTTCACCACCGCCCTGATCCCTTCACCCAGTCTCTCTCTGCAGCTCATAATGAGCCAAGATGGGCAAGGATCAAGTAAGCAGGTGGTCGGCCTTACAGATGAAAGCACCTTGTCCACTTCATCAGGAGGAAGAAGCTGGAACCGATCCCACAAAACCGGTTTGCCACAGGCCGCCTCTTGCTCACTAACTGTATCCACAGTGTGCAGAGTAACACACCTAATCTGATCAATTTTATCTGCAAAGTGCCTTGCCAAAGCCTCACAGGAGGCCTTAGAATGCTCCAGTGGTTCCGGAGCCACAGGACCGACCAGGCTCCGGACCACTTGGAACAGCCTCCTGGGGCAGCACTCTGCAGACGCGATGGAGGCAGCATAATATTCCTTTTTTGCTGCCTTCACCGCCACGTGATAGGCTGAAGATATAGCTCTAGCCCGTGTCTGATCGTCTTTGGAGCGAAACTTCCGCCACCAGCGCTCTAGCCGTCTCACCTCCTGTTTCAGAGCTCGTAACCGCGGATTGAACCATGGTGCAGTCCGAGCCCTTGTGGTTGTGAAGACATTCTTGCAATATCTTCATCGATAGGCCATGCATGTTGTTGTTCAGTCGTTCAGTCATGTCCAACTCTTCGTGACCCCATGGACAATAGCACGCCAGGCCTTCCTGTCCTGCGCTCTCTCCCGGAGTGTGCTCAAGTACATATTAATTGCATCGGTGTTGCTATCTAGCCATCTCATCCTCTGCCGTCCCCTTCTCCTTTTGCCTTCAATCCAGCATCAGGGTCTTTTCCAATGACTTTTCTCTTTGCATTAGGTGGCCAAAATATTTGAGCTTCAGCTTCAGTATCTGTCCTTCCAATGAGCACTCAGGGTTGATTTCCTTTAGGATTGACCGATTTGACCTCTTTGCAGTCCAGGGGACTCGTAAGAGTCTTCTCCAGCACCACAGTTTGAAAGCATCGATTCTTCGGCGCTCAGCCTTCCTTATAGTCCAGCCCTCACAGACATACGTTGCTACTGGGAAAACCATAGCTTTGATTAGACGGACTTTTGTCGGCAAGGTGATGTCTCTGCTTCTTACTATGCTGTCTAGATTTCAAATAGCTTTCCTCCTAAGGACCAAGCGTCTTTTAATTTCATGGCTACAGTCACCATCTGCGGTGACCTTGGAGCCCAAGAAAATAAAATCTGTCACTGCTTCCATTTCTTCCCCTTCTATATGCCAGGAAGTGATGGGGCCAGATGCCATGATTTTAGTTTCGTTAATGCTGAGTTTCAAACCAGCTTTTGCACTCTCTACTTTCACCCTCAACAAGAGGCTCTTTAGATCCTCTTTGCTTTCTGCCATTAGGGTGGTATCGTCTGCGTATCTGAGGTTGTTGATAATTCTCCCAGCAATTTTAATTCTGACCTGTGATTCATCCAACCCGGTGTTTCTCATGATGTACTCTGCATATAAATTAAATAGGCAGGGCGACAATATACAGCCTTGTCATGCTCCTTTACCAATTTTGAACCAATCGATTGTTCCATGTCCGGTTCTTACTGTTGCTTCTTGACCCTCGTACAGCTTTCTCAGGAGACAGGTAAGGTGGTCTGGTACTCCCATCTCTTTCAGAATTTGCCAGAGTTTGTTGTGATCCACACAATCAGAGGCTTTAGCGTAGTCAATGAAGCAGAAATAGACATTTTTCTGGAATTCTCTTGCTTTCTCCATGATCCAGTGAATGTTGGCGATTTGATCTCTAGTTCCTCTGCCTCTTCGAAACCCTGCTTGTACTTCCGGTAGTTCTCAGTTCACATACTGCTGAAGCCTAGCTTGTAGGATTTTGAGTATAACCTTGCTGGCATGTAAAATGAGCACAATTGTACATTAGTTTGAACACTCTTTGGCATTGCCCTTCTTTGGAATTGGAATGTAAACTGACCTTTTCCAGTCTTGTGGCCATTGTTGAGCATTCCAAATTTGTTGGCATATTGAGTGCAGCACTTTAACAGCATCATCTTTTAGGGTCTTAAATAGCTCAGCTGGAATTCTGTCATCTCCGCTAGCTTTGTTGTTAGTAATGCTTCCTAAGGCCCACTTGACTTTGTTGTTAGTAATGGCTTCCTAAGGCCCACTCTCTAGGATGTCCAGCTCAAGTTCAGTAAGCGCACTATCATGGCTATCAGGGACATTCTTTCCTGTATAGTTCTTCTGTGTATTCTTCATAGAACCGATCAACCTCAGCTTCTTCAGCATCAGTGGTTGGGGCATAGACTTGAATTACTGTGATGTTGAATGGTTTGCCTTGGATTCGTACTGAGATCATTCTGTCGTTTTTGTGATTGTACCCCAGTACTGCTTTTCCCACCCTTTTGTTGACTATGAGTG
The DNA here is from genome assembly GCF_057233095.1 of Heloderma suspectum. Lineage (NCBI taxonomy): Eukaryota > Metazoa > Chordata > Lepidosauria > Squamata > Helodermatidae > Heloderma > Heloderma suspectum. The sequence goes on from NC_139461.1 coordinate 181,348,126, forward strand.
CTACTCCATTTCGTCTAAGGGATTCTTGCCCACAGTAGTAGATATAATGGTCACCTGAATGAAATTTGCCCATGCTTGTCCATTTTAGTTCGCTGATTCCCAAGATGTCGATGTTCAATCTTGGCATCTCATGTTTGACCACCTCCAGCTTACCTTGATTAATTGATCTGACATTCCAGGTTCCTAAACAATATTGCTCTTTACAGCATCGGTCTTTCTTTTCACCACCAGACACATCCACAGCTCAGTGTCCTTTCGGCTTTGGCCCAGCCGCTTCACTCTTTCTGGTGCTACTTGGAAATACCCTCTGCTCTTCCCCAGTAGTATATTGGACACCTTCCGACTTGAGGGGCTCATCTTCCGGCGTCATCTCTTTTAGCCTTGTGATACGTTCCATGGGGTTTTCTTGGCAAGAATACTGGAATGGGTTGCCATTTCCTTCTCCAGTGGACCACATTTTGTCAGAACTCTCCGCCATGACCTGTCCATCTTGGGTGGCCCTGCACAGCATAGCTTATGTAGGGGTGGACGAAAGTCACTTACCTTTTCTCGCAGCTTGTTTGCGGTGGGGGGGAGCGCTTCGCTGCTCCCCCCACGAAGTTCAGGCCAGGGGGGGAGGCTTCCCGCCTCGCCCAGCCGAAATTCAGGCCGGGGGGGAGGCTTCCCGCCTCGCCCGGCCGAAATTCAGGCCGGGGAGGAGGCGCCTCGCCTCGCCCGGCCGCGAACGCGAAAGTAAAAAAAAACAAAACAAAACGCCCCCTGATAGGCTACGTGACGATTCACGTAGCCTATCACGGCTAGATCTGCAAAGTCAGCCGTGATAGGCTACGTCAATCGTCACGTAGCCTATCACGGGTGACTTTAAAAAAAAAAAAAAGCGCGTACGCGAATGGCGGCCCCCATAGGGAGCCGCCATTCGCGTTCCTTATTTAGTTGCTGTAGTCTACGTAAATGTTTACGTAGACTACGGCGAAAATAAGGGCAACGCAAATAGCGTTGCCCTTATTTTCGCCGTAGTCTACGTAAACATTTACGTAGACTACAGAGACCAAATAAGGAACGGGAATGGCGGCTCCCTATGGGGGCCGCCATTATCCGTACACACTTTTTTTTTTTTTTTAAGTCACCCGTGATAGGCTACGTGATGATTCATGTAGCCTATCACGGCTGACTTTGCAAATCTAGCCATGATAGGCTACGTGAATCGTCACGTAGCCTATCAGGGGACTTTTTGTTTTTTTTTTCCCTTTTATTGCAATGGCGGCAGCGGCAGCCGGTCGAAAGACCGGCTGCTGCTCCCGCCCCGCTCGAACACCCGACGAACTGCCAGCCGGACCCGCCACCGGGAGGGACATTCAGGGAAGGTAAGTCCCGTCCCGGGGGGGGGCGAGGAGGATTTTTCCCCGAAACTTGTTCGGGGGGCCGAACACGTTGGCGCTCGGCCCCCCGAAGTTTCGGGGAGAAATTCTCCGCCATCCCTAAGCTTATGGCTTCACTGAGTTACGCAAGCCCCTTCGCCAAAACAAGGCAGTGATCCATGAAGGGGATACATGCCTGCTGGCATTTCAGAAGCCAGAGGGATGGCTGAATGACATTTGCAATAGAGCCTTGATGCATCCCTCCCAGCTGTTGCTATTTGCCTTTCTGAAACCCCATTTAACATGGTTACTCATGTGCATCCCACTTTCGAGCGGTGAGAAGTTTTAGGAGTTCCAGCACTTACTCAGAGTTCCGTTTCCTTAGAAGGAGGTCCCTGGGGGCTTATGGCATTTCTGTGATGTAAGGTTTATTTACACATGTATACAGGCTAAGCTTGAAATGAAGGTGCACATCATTAACACTCTTCCCATGCACTCCCACAGGATTTCCTGCAGAAAGCAAAGTCAGCTCTGTGCCTCCTTTTCAGAACTAGTTCCAGCATAAACTAACTTCCTGCTACACACACAGCTTGCTTCTATTGTTCTCACAGACCTGGAAATGAACACATCCCTTAGGGAGCAGGGAGATAAAGACAAGCCCCTTTCCAGAATAGTCCATCTCTGGCCATCTCTGAGGATAGCCACCACTTAGCTAATATCCATAACAGTAGGGAGTCTGCCAGGCTAAACTTGCCCATCCAGTTTACAATCTCTTTTCACAATCAAACTGAGAAGAGTTGGGGGGATGCACGAGAGATTCTTCAGACTAACCCCAAACCCATAACCCTATCATCTCTAGTTTGCTCCGTTAAAAGTCTCCCTTTACTTGTATGGAGGAGGAAACAGGTATTGCAGTTAGAAAAATCCTAAAGGAAGAAATGTGGCTGCTCTTCCTGTAATGTGGCATTTATATTGCAGATAGAAGCTGAGGGGGGGAAGTGGGGCGGGGGAGGGACATACAAAAGTAACTTTCCCCCACAGGGGCAAAATAGTATGAACCAAGTCTACCTCTAGCTGCCATCAATATAGCTGGTATCAGATTACTCCTCAAGCTTTTCTCTCAAATTGCTCTCCTGCCTTCCAAGCCCAGTCCTTCTGAGATCCACTTGCAATGTGAAGCTGCAGGCTTGTATGCAGACTGCAAAAACCCTTTCAACCTGAAAAGAAATAAATAATTTGGATCAAAGTTTCAATGAGGTTCCAAAGTACACGTGAATCATGATGACGATGTTCCATTAATGCAAATTAAATATGTCTGCCAATGATAAAACTATAATAATATGAGTAAGCTGCTCCATGTTTTATTGGGATGGTGTAATGTGGATCTTGGATCCGATCCTGATTTGAGGCTCTCCACGTTCATTTGAGACTTATAGGGTTGGGTTGTTGTTTTTAGAAAGCCAACTGACCCATATGGAAAATGCACTTAAGAATGGAGCAGCATGCATTTATTTAGCTGGTGTACTTAGGAGACAGCCACAGATGTCAAAGGAAAATACTGAAAACAAAACAAAAAAGGATGCCCGAAAGAAGGAGGAAAGAAGGAGGGAGAAGAAGTGTTCCTTTTTTCAAGCCTAGCCACGTAACCCAGGATAAGATCAACCCTTACAGTAGCACCAGCCTTGGACAAAAATTAATATTGAATGCATATAGCTAAGAACAGACCAAGATCCATGAAGCCCAACACTCTCAAACAGATATCTCTAGAGAGCTCACAGTCAAAGCATGAATGTGGTTGTTGTTGTTTTTCAGTCATTAAGTCGTGTCCGACTCTTCGTGACCCCATGGACCATAGCACGCCAGGCCTTCCTGTCCTCCGGTTTCTCCAGGAGTGTGCTCAAATTCATGTTTATTGCATCGGTGATGCTATCTAGCCATCTCATCCTCTGCTGTCCCCTTCTCCTTTTGCCTTCGATCTTACCCAGCATCAGGGTCTTTTCCAGTTACTTTTCTCTTCACATTAGGTGGCCAAAATATTTGAGCTTCAGCTTCAGTATCTGTCCTTCCAATGAGCACTCAGGGTTGATTTCCTTTAGGATGGACTGATTTGACCTCCTTGCAGTCCAGGGGACTCGTAAGAGTCTTTTCCAGCACCACAGTTCGAAAGCATCAATTCTTCTTGCCTTCCTTATAGTCCAGCCCTCACAGCCATACGTTACTACTGGGAAAACCATAGCTTTGATTATACGGACCTTTGTCGGCAAGGTGATGTCTCTGCTTCTTACTATGCTGTCTAGGTTTGCCATAGCTTTCCTCCCAAGGAGCAAGCGTCTTTTAATTTCATGGCTACAGTCACCATCTGCAATGATCTTGGAGCCCAAGAAAGTAAAATCTGTCACTGCTTCCATTTCATCCCCCTCTATATGCCAGGAAGTGATGGGGCCACATGCCATGATCTTAGTTTTTTTAATGTTGAGTTTCAAACCAGCTTTTGCACTCTCCACTTTCACCCTCAACAACAGGCTCTTTAGATCCTCTTCGCTTTCTGCCGTTAGGGTGGTATCGTCTGCGTATCTGTGGTTGTTGATAATTCTCCCGACAATCTTAATTCCGACCTGTGATTCATCCAACCCTGTGTTTCTCATGATGTACTCTGCATATCAGTTAAATAAGCAGGGAGACAATATACAGCCTTGTCGTACTCCTTTCCCAATTTTGAACCAATCGATTGTTCCATGTCCGGTTCTTACTGTTGCTTCTTGACCCTCGTACAGCTTTCTCAGGAGACAGGTAAGGTGGTCTGGTACTCTTTCAGAATTTGCCAGAGTTTCTTGTGATCCACACAATCAAAGACTTTAGCGCAGTCAAAGAAGCAGAAATAGATGTTTTTCTGGAATTCTCTTGCTTTCTCCCTGATCCAGCGAACGTTGGCGATTTGATCTCTAGTTCCTCTGCCTCTTCGAAACCCCGCTTGTACTTCCGGTAGTTCTCGGTTCACATACTGCTGAAGCCTCGCTTGTAGGATTTTGAGCATAACCTTGCTGGCATGTGAAATGAGCGCAATTATATGGTAGTTTGAACACTCTTTGGCATTGCCCTTCTTTGGAACTGGAATATACACTGACCTTTTCCAGTCTTGTGGCCACTGTTGAGCATTCCAAATTTGTTGGCATATTGAGTGCAGCACTTTAACAGCATCATCTTTTAGGATTTTAAATAGCTCAGCTGGAATACTGTCATCACCACTAGCTTTGTTGTTAGTAATACTTCGTAAGACCCATTTGACTTCACTCTCTAGGATGTCCAGCTCAAGTTCAGTGAGCGCACTATCATGGCTATCAGGGACATTCAGATCTTTCCTGTATAGTTCTTCTGTGTATTCTTGCCACCTCTTCTTAATCTCATCTGCTTCTGTTAGGTCCCTGCCTTCTCTGTCCTTTATCATGCCCGTCTTTGCACAAAACGTTCCCTTGAGATCTCCGATTTTCTTGAAGAGATCTCTAGTCTTTCCCATTCTATTGTTTTCCTCAATTTCTTTGCACTGTTCGTTTAAGAAGGCCTTCTTGTCTCTCCTTGCTATTCTCTGGAAATCTGCATTCAGTTGGATATATCTTCCCCTTTCTCCCTTGCTTTTCGCTTCCCTTCTTTCCTCAGCTACTTGTAAAGCCTCATCAGACAGCCACTTTGGTTTCTTGCATTTCTGTTTCTTTGGGATGGATTGAGTTGCTGCCTCCTGAACAATGTTACGGACCTCCGTCCATAGTTCCTCAGGCACTCTGTCTATCAGGTCTAATCCCTGAAATCTATTCCTCACCTCCACTGTATATTCATAAGGGATATGATTGAGGTCATACCTGAATGGTTTAGTGGTTTTCCCTACGTTCTTCAATTTAAGCCAAAATTTTGCAACAAGAAGCTCATGATCTGAGCCACAGTCAGCTCCAGGTCTTGTTTTTACTGACTGTATAGAGCTTCTCCATCTTTGGCTGCAAAGGACATAATCAATCTGATTGTGATATTGACCATCTGGTGATGTCCATGTCTAGAGTCGCCTCTTGTGCTGTTGGAAAAGCGTGTTTGCTATGATCAGCATGTCCTCTTGGTAAAACTCTATTATCCTTTGTCCTGCTTCATTTTGTACACCAAGGCCATGCTTGCCTGTTATCCTGGTGATTTCTTGACTTCCTACTTTAGCATTCCAATCCCCTATGATGAAAAGGACATCTTTTTTTGCTGTTAGTTCTAGAAGGTGTTGTAGGTCTTCATAGAACCGATCAACCTCAGCTTCTCCAGCATCAGTGGTTGGGGCATAGACTTGAATTACTGTGATGTTGAATGGTTTGCCTTGGATTCGTACTGAGATCATTCTGTCGCTTTTGAGATTGTACCCCAGTACTGCTTTTCCCACCCTTTTATTGACTATGGGTGCTACTCCATTTCTTCTAAGGGATTCTTGCCCACAGTAGTAGATATAATGGTCACCTGAATTAAATTCGCCCATGCTTGTCCATTTTAGCGTGCTGATTCCCAAGATGTCGATGTTCAATCGTGCCATCTCATGTTTGACCACCTCCAGCTTGCCTTGATTCATTGCCCTTACATTCCAGGTTCCTAAACAATATTGTTCTTTACAGCATCGGACTTTCTTTTCACCACCAGACACATCCACAGCTGAATGTCCTTTCGGCTTTGGCCCAGCCGCTTCACTCTTTCTGGCGCTACTTGGAAATACCCTCTGCTCTTCCCCAGTAGTATATTGGACACCTTCCGACCTGAGGGGCTCATCTTCCGGTGTCATCTCTTTTAGCCTTGTGATACGTTCCATGGGGTTTTCTTGGCAAGAATACTGGAGTGGGTTGCCATTTCCTTCTCCAGTGGACCACATTTTGTCAGAACTCTCCTCCATGACCTGTCCGTCTTGGGTGGCCCTGCATGGCATAGCTTATGGCTTCACTGAGTTACGCAAGCCCCTTCGCCACAACAAGGCAGTGATCCATGAAGGGGATGAACATGGTGTCCGATCCCTATTGTTTACCCCTAGCCCCTGGTGTTCAGGGTTATCATGCTGATGCTGTATAAGGTTACTGCATGGAGGGATCATGATTGATAGCTGTCTATACACCTATTCTCTAAGAATTCAGCGAATCCTCTCTTTTTTAAGTAACATTAAGTGGCCATCATCCCATATCTTATGGCTGTGAATTCAAAGCATCATTTTCAGTTAATCTGAACTCAATCAGAGAAAGGCCAGCCTAAATGGCTAGATAAATCAGGAGCTAGATATAGAAAATCCATGAAAAGCTATGAGAGCTCTACACAGCAACAGGCGAGGCCCCTGAGAGCCAAATCACACATTACTCATTTTTTTTTACTCTTGAGTAAGCACAGGGTCCCCAATCTGGATCAGAACCCTAACATGGTGGGCGGGGGTAGTATATATATTGCCAAATAGTTACCCATTTGCTTCCATAGATCACTATTTGGAAATATAAATTGTAGGTGTGCCACCCCCCCAATCTGGATTGGGACTGCAGTGGGTGGGAGGGTTAAAGGCCCCCTTTCCCCCCATGTTAGTGTATCAATCCAGATTAGGGGCCTTGAATTTACTCCAGAGTAAAAAAAGATGCAGCTGCCAGTTAGGTCTTTAAAATAATGTGTGCTTTGGGTTATGATTTTAATTCATGGTCACGATATCCTCCTCCTTTTACTCATTTAACTTCACACATTGTCCTTACATTTTATTTTATTTTAAAAAATAAAACAACTGCTCCAGAGACTGGAGAAGGGTGGTGTGTTGCTGATGGTACAGACACTAGCCAGTATACAACCATCACAGCTATCTTTTCCTGGTTCAGTTTGAACTGTTGAAAACATGCAGAACCAGAACACATCACAGGACAGAAAAAAGGCTGCACATGTTTTGAGAGCAATGAAGGACCACCTCCATCATTCTTACAATGCTACATCTGCCTGGGCTCAGATGTGGGGTCATGGCAGAAAGTCGAGAAGAAACTCTTCTGTTCATGAGCTATGGTGGGAAACCTGAGAATAGAACCATAGTGTGGTTGGTCTGCGTTCAGACATCATATGACAAGTTCCACTCCTACAGGGAACTTGAGGTCATCAGTTTTGCAAAGCTTTCCCTGAAGTGCTCGTCACTTGTACTGATTGGGGTCATTAGCATTAGGACTACTTGAGGTCATTAGCATTAGGACTTCTCATCCAACCAGCCCAGTTGACTGAAAGCTAGCTGAAGAGAGGGGCCTTGTTATGTTTTTGACACTCAAAGAGCAGTTCCTAAAAATTACTTCTCTTTTTGCTGAGTGCAATTTTCCATTGCCGAGCCTCCTTTGAACCACTGACCATTTCTAAACATCCTCTCTTGTGAGAAGACTTTGAAAGAAGTGTTGCAATGTGCAAAGTTTATTTAAGCAAGACCTCAGCCATGGAATTTGGTTTCAGTTAAAGCCTTAGCCCCAGAACAGATAAAATAGATTATTATTATTTACTAGTGAAATGCCCATCATTGGCTGCATTCGGACATAATGTTAAACAGTTTAGCACTATGGGAATGAGCCTGGGTGAGCCTTGGGCTCAGGCACCCACCTCCCTTCTCCTCCTCCTATCAGAGATTGGAAGCTTTTGCTTCTGTTGGCAACAGGGGTCCTGTTGCCAACAGAACCTGTTTCAGCTCAAGGGCCAAATTCAATTTTGGAGAAGCTCTCAGGGGCCACGTTCCAGTGGTGGTCTGGACCAAAGGCATAAGAGGTGGGACCAAAAATATCAGCATATTTTAGCTTAAAATTCTTACGCCAGTAACCAAGCCTTAGGAGAGGCATTTCAACTGCTTAGAATGGGGGGAAGCACACAAAGCTGGGAACCGTCAAACAATCAGTAGTTGGGGAAGGATGTGGCCATCTGGGGAAACCCAGGGTGCCTTGCGGTGCCAAATTGGCACCGCAAGGCACACAGGCTGAATTAGGCTCACAGGCCTGAGACTCAACACCTCTGCTTTATAACTAACTGCAGTTGCTAATTTCATCCAAACCAAGAACTGTGTTAACTGATTATGGAAACAAGCCAAGATCGTAAACCACAGTTTGAAGTTGGCTTGTTTCTCTAACAGTAGTTAAGACTAACCACAGTTTGACAAGGTTTGGACATAACAAGCAACTATGGTTAGTTGAGAACGGAAGTGGACGCTTCCAATCTCCTCCTCACAGTTGCTCCAGAGGAGGAAGAGAAGGGAGAAGGGAGCTCATGAGCCCTAAGACTTGTATGTGTGATGCTAAATCATATTTTAGTATTATGTGCAAAAGAGGCCAATATATCGGGCAGTTTGTCCATGTTGGAAGTGCCTGTGCATATATGGCTGCAAATAGGGAGAGGGAAGCGATGCATCTCTGTGAATTGAAATGTCTGCAGCCATTCGCTTATATTGCGAAAAAAAACAAGTAGCACACTCAGAGGCCCCACTCCAGTGGAGGATAAATCCCTGGCAATCCCAGAATCTCAAATAAGAAGTAGATTTTGATCCCTCGCAACTGTGTCTCATATTCCAGCCCACTTAACTTTGCCAATGGGAGCCAAACCAGATCTTTTCTCCATAGATCTTGTATGGGTTCAGTTTATTGGTCACTCTAGAGTGACACAGAAGGGTTGTTCAGACAAATGCTCTCACACATATTCAATGAATGCACGATGGGGGAGCGGCGCAGTGCCTGCAAGCCATGCATCTCCAACACTGTGTGCCATCTGGCCATACTCCTGCCAGCAGCTGCATGTTCTTCAACATCATTATGAAAGGGGTCCTGCGCATGTATAGACTTGCATGTGCAGGTTCCCTTTCACACTGGTGTGCAATGTGCAATGGCTGGGGGGTACAGCCAGAAGATGCATCAATATCAGAGAGACGTGGCTTGTAGATGCAATCTTTCCCATAACATGTGTGGGTGTGTGAACAGCCCTAGGATTCTGGGAATGTGGGATGGGGTGTTGAGAACTATCTTTTATATAGTATCGTTACACCACACTCTTCATCTGGGGCTCAAACTGATTGACATATGCTTCCCAGAAGGTATCTCAATGCAGGAATCTTCCAGCTACAACATACCTGACAGATGGCCATCCAGCCTCTGCTTAAATACATCCAGGGAAGAACAGCTCACCACCTCCTGAGGCTTTCCATCCCACTGTTGAACAGCTCTCAGTGTTTGGAGTTTTTTTCCTAATCTTTTGTTGAAATCTGCTTCCCTGCCATTTCCACCCATTGGTTCTAGACCTGCCCTCTGGAGCATCAGAGACCAACTCTGCTCCATCTTCTGCATGACAGCCCTTCAGATATTTGAAGTCAGCTATCTTGTCTCCCCATAATTTTTTCTTCTCCAAGCTAAATATACCCAGCTCTTTCAAGCATTCCAATCCTCATAGAACTTGGTTTCCCGACCACTCTTTAATCTGGTTGCCTTCCTCTAGACAAGCTCTAGTCTGTGTCCGATTTGATTTTCTAAGGGTGCAATCCTATGCATTTTTAGATGGAAAACAGGCCTACAACCCCAGCATGCCCTAGCTAGTCATGATGGCTGGGGCATGCTGGGAGTTGTAGGCCTTTTCTCTGTCTAAACATGCACAGGATCGCGCCTTAAAAGGCTATTTTCTAGCTCTTGTGGTTGCAATGATAGTGTTGCAAATGTATGGGCAATGCTTGGTCAAATCTCAGAAGCCAGAAGAGGAGTAGGGTGCCCAGTGATCAAAGGGGCAGGACTTGAGTGCCCTGCACAGCAACTTGCTCCAACCTGTGACTAGCAAAAGCAAGCTAGCTCAGAGCTTCTTCTCTTGTTACAGAATGCTGACTGCTTGCTTGCTTGCTTGCTTTCTCTTAGGGCAGAGTACGTCAAGCTCTGCTTCAAAGAGGTTTGCCTGGCACCTACGTTGTTATCTTTTTGGCGCCAGGCAAAGACCTTGCTTTTGTCCCAGGCATTTTAGGGACCTAGTTCTAGGTTATTATGACTCTGTTATCAGTTTGTGGGCTGTTTATTGTTTTGCATTGTATTGTATTTTGTTCTTTTACATATTTCTATTGTATTTTATATTTCTAACTGTTCAGTGGCATTTTCGTTTTTTAACTGTTTGTAACCTGTCCAGAAAACATTAGTTATTGGGTGAATTAGAAACCTAAATTATTTGATGATGATGCAGCCACATTATTTTCACAATTAGAATGGAGGGACGCTCTTCACTGCTTAGTTTCAGCTGTGGCTTGCTTGTGTCAGGGCCTAAAACAGATTTCATAAACTGTTCTCAAATCGTGGAACCCAATTCCATCATGTAATGGATTAATTTGGTATGGTTTTTCCTCTGTTCCTGCAGATCAACTGAGGAGGAGAGTGTTTCAGATCTAACCACATTCAGCCTCTGTTCAAAAACATTTGAGTAGGGCTTCCAGGTAAGTGGTTTGTGGCTTCCAAGTAAACTAGAATAGGGTTGCCAACTCTTGAAGCAACAACAATCTAGTATGGTGGGCAGGGCCTGTGGGGTGGAGCCTCCTGAGTCAGCGGTGGAGCCCAGGACCAAAGTTTCCTGTCTGCCTAATCCAGCCTTCCCCAGCCTCGTACCTTCCAGATGTGTGGGACTACAACTCCCAGCATGCCACAGCCAGCAAACTGGGAGTTGTGACCCAGCACATCTGGAGGGTACCAGGCTGGGGAGGTCTAAAGTGTATACAGCTAAGAGCCGTGTAGGGAAGAGATGCTAAACAGCCAAAAAATGTCCTTGTGTCCCAGAATTACTGGCAAATTATGCCAAAGCCACAAATAAAACAAACAAAAAGCCAGGTTATTTGTTTCTGGGCAAAATAAGGCTTGAGCTCCTGCTTCCCTCATTTTATAAAGAACCACCCAGCAAGTAGGTTTACTACCAGGCCTTCATTTGGGAAGGACTCCATAGCGTTAAGTGCACAAAAATGCCAAGTGGGGCTTCAGTGAATATGCTTTTTGCCTTGTTACTCATCCGGTCACCTCTCTCAACCTCACTTTCCCACCTGCAGTAGCCAGAAGTACTCTAATAATTTTGCCCCACAGCAGGTGAGGGAGCAGGGTGGCTGAGGAGACCAGTAGAGGGATTGGGGTCAGGTCAGGTCAGGTGTAACATCTGCCACAGAGGTGGGATCACCTGTCCTCTGGGTTTTGGCCCACATGCTATTATTGCTCAGGGATACCTAGATTTCCATCCAACATACTTGTTCTACACATTGAGGGACTACTATTATAAACAGTCATATGGGTCTGTGTACTAGCTGTGCATTCAAAAGGCACACATCTCCTACATAAATATGGTAAATAAATAAATATTGACCAGTTACGGTTTTTATTGGTATTGTGGTTTTAAACAAGTATAGTTTTAATCTTTTTATTCTTTTACTGTTTTATTTCTTGTGTTCACCGCTCGGAAATCTGTTCTAGATATGGAGCGGTATATAAATATTGTTAATAAATAAATATTGTAAATAAATTAAAAAACTCATTTTTTTTTAAAGGAGGGGGGTCTTTTTTAATGGGGTTGAAAATCATGACAAGACATTAAAAAGTAGTCACAAAAATTCTGGTTTGGTGCAATGGAGTCTTAGGTATCTGCTGTAAACTGCATATTTCCCTTTAAATTTTGTTGAGAATCTCTCCTAATCCCTCCACACACGAAATCTCCCCCGAAATATGAGATGGCATCCTTGGTCTACAGGGTCACAGTGCCGCAATGCATTTAAAGATACAGGCATAATCTCCAGACCAAAATTAAAAAATCTCCAGGCAAAGATATTGCAGTTCCACTGGCAAGATGTCAACAGGTACTTGGCAGCACCCACCCACCCAACTCGTGTTATTTTAACCTAACCATGTTTCTGTCAGAGATACAAAATCTGTGTGGAAGCTGCAGCTACACAGCTCACCATTACCACCTATTTGAGCAACACATGGTTCTCTTCTCCCTGAGCAATTTGGAGCTCAGCAGGGAAAGCAGTGGGTTAACATCAAAGCATGAGTGGGTCAAGGCTAGAAGCTGAGAAAAAGAACAGATGTGAATTTGCAACTCCGAAGTTCAGGTACTAATGATAGTGAGAGCTTTGCAGAACTCGCAGTGGACTTATATGGTTTATATTAACAAATCCCTCATTGGCACAAGCTAGCAAAAAAGCCATGCCTCTCCTCCTTGTATGCACATAGAACTCCAGTGGGTGGTGCCCACTGGGCTGGTGGGGTGGAAGGCAGGGCAGCTAATGGTAGGCAGAGCCAATAGGTTACAGTAGGCAGAGCCAACTAGAGCATTAGTTGAAAGCAAAGGGGGAGGGGGATTGTCTCTGAACACCAGAGAAGCACTCCTTGGAGCCCACATTTCTCTGCTCCATCAGCAAGCCATTTCACAGAAAGGGGGAATTGAGGCAAGGCAGTCCAGTTTAACATCTGGAGTGAGTGCAAAGCTCAGGATTTGGGGGTGCTTCTGACCCATAAAGCACCACCAAAGCACTCGCTTGAATCCACATTCTGTACGCCACCAGCAAGCCATTGCACAAAAAGGGGAAACAGGCAAGTGATTTTAACATCATGAATGCAAAGCAGCAGGGGAAATCCACACAGCAATGCTAAAGCCCTCCTTTGGACCCAACTTCTTCTGCTCCAGCAGCAAACCCCATTGCACAGAAAAAACAAGCTCAGTAAAATAAAATTGGGGAAAAATAGGAAAAAAATATTCACACACACACACACATAGGCAGGAATTCTCCCCCACTCTCTCCCTCCCTCCCTCACACACACACACACACACACACTGCAAACACAGGCACAGACAAAGCAACCCCAAGACACAGCAAACAACCATACACCCCAAAAGCACACATAAGCTACCACTCTACTTCACCCCCCACCCCATTACTCCAGCCAGCCTGTGGCCACCAGGACCTCCCAGTGAACCTGACTGTTTGTTGGTCCTCGCCTGGTCTACCCTAGTACATCTGAACATGCAGCCACAGTTAGCTCAGACTGAGTGCACATGCACCATTAACCCATCCAGCACAGAATGGGACCGTCTGCTGGCAGAGCTATGTTCAAGCACAGCAGCACATGGGCTGTGCAGTGCACACTCAAAGAAAAAAGCTAGCGGAGATGACAGTATTCCAGCTGAGCTATTTAAGATCCTAAAAGATGATGCTGTTAAAGCGCTGCACTCAATATGCCAACAAATTTGGAACACTCAACAATGGCCACAAGACTGGAAAAGGTCAGTTTACATTCCAATTCCAAAGAAGGGCAATGCCAAAGTGTTCAAACTACCGTACAATTGCGCTCATTTCACATGCCAGCAAGTTTGTGCTCAAAATCCTACAAGCTAGGCTTCAGCAGTATGTGAACCGAGAACTACCAGAAGTACAAGGTGGGTTTCAAAGAGGCAGAGGAACTAGAGATCAAATCGCCAACATTCGCTGGATCATGGAGAAAGCAAGAGAATTCCAGAAAAACGTCTATTTCTGCCTCATTGACTATGTTAAAGCCTTTGATTGTGTGGATCACAACAAACTGTGGCAAATTCTGAAAGAGAAGGGAGTACCAGACCACCTTACCTGTCTCCTGAGAAAGCTGTACGAGGGTCAAGAAGCAACAGTAAGAACCGGACATGGAACAACCGATTGGTTCAAAATTGGGAAAGGAGTACGACAAGGCTGTATATTGTCTCCCTGCTTATTTAATTTATATGCAGAGTACATCATGAGAAACGCTAGGTTGGATGAATCACAGCTCAGAATTAAGATTGCTGGGAGAATTATCAACAACCTCAGATACGCAGACGATACCACCCTAACGGCAGAAAGCGAAGAGGATCTAAAGAGCCTCTTGTTGAGGGTGGAAGTGGAGAGTGCAAAAGCTGGTTTGAAACTCAACTTTAAAAAAACTAAGATCATGGCATGTGGCCCCATCACTTCCTGGCATATAGAAGGGGAAGAAATGGAAGCAGTGACAGATTTTACTTTCTTGGGCTCCAAGATCACCGCAGACGGTGACTGTAGCCATGAAATTAAAAGATGCTTGGTCCTTGGGAGGAAAGCTATGGCAAACCTAGACAGCATAGTAGGAAGCAGAGACATCACCTTGCCGACAAAGGTCCGTATAATCAAAGCTATGGTTTTCCCAGTAGCAATGTATGGCTGTGAGAGCTGGACTATAAGGAAGGCTGAGCGCCGAAGAATTGATGCTTTCGAACTGTGGTGCTGGAAAAGACTCTTACGAGTCCCCTGGACTGCAAGGAGGTCAAATCAGTCCATCCTAAAGGAAATCAACCCTGAGTGCTCATTGGAAGGACAGATACTGAAGCTGAAGCTCAAATATTTTGGCCATCTAATGCGAAGAGAAAACTCCCTGGAAAAGACCCTGATGCTGGGAAAGATTGAAGGCAAAAGGAGAAGGGGACAGCAGAGGATGAGATGGCTAGATAGCATCACCGATGCAATGAATATGGACTTGAGCACACTCAGGGAGAGAGCGCAGGACAGGAAGGCCTGGCATGCTATAGTCCATGGGGTCACGAAGAGTCGGACATGACTGAACAACAACTGCTTGGGGGAATATCGGGGGGGGGGGGCTTGCCACACTTACTATAAAATGACTTCTGTCATAGCATGCTGCTTTGTTAGAGAACTGTGTGGTGTACATTAAGCACACCAGAAAAGGAATACCTGAAAAACACTTTGCTCTCCTCTGCTTTACAAGCCATCCCCAGTGACACTGATCTAACTGGAATGTTTCATACTTCTCATAAAAGCAGGCACGTACTTCACCATGACTCTAGCTGCAGCTGTGTGAAATCTGAAGTCCCAGGTCAGATCTTGAGAAAGTTGTTTGGTTATATGTATTCTATGGTAGTATGTATACATATGGTTATATGTATCCTACAAACCTCTGTTTTCTACCAGTTCAACTATCCGGCTTGTCAAGAAAGAATCTTGGGAATTGTAGTTTAGTGGTGCTGAGGACTCTTATGTTAGAGATTGCTAGCTCATTCTCAAAACTACCGTTTCGAAGATAGGAAATGTGTGTTAAACCAGTTTGAGTCTACAATGAAATTAAAGGCACAATCCTATGAATGTTTAGACAGCAAAAAAAGTCCTGTAACTTCCAGCATTCCCCGGCCAGCCATGCTGGCTGAGAACTGCTGGGAGTTGTAGGACATTTTTCTGTCTAAACAAGCATAAGATTGCACCCTAAGTCATTTTTAATGGCACATATCCGACTCTTCCTGGTAGCTTATGTGGCAATCTCCCACTATTAATAATGGTGGATTTTTCCTTTTGAGTTTGAGTGTTTTAGTACTCAGATGCAAAATGTAAAATACTAACCAACTCTTGGTTCCAGGAAAGTATTGTTACACTCGCCCCATGTCTCCAGCTGTTGAGAGGTTTCAGAGGTACTCTGGGTTTAGTCTTAAAGTTCACTACTCGCCCTCATCAGATTTCTAGGGTGGCAGTCAGCACGCTAAAATCTTTGCTGAGCCCAACACAGCTCCCTGTGTACCTTTTTTCACTTGGATTTCAGTCAGACTCCATCTCCAAAAACTACAGGCACTTGGATTACAACATTCTTTAGAGATGAGGCATGTAGCATTGCCATTCATTCATATATTTGCTGGCCATTAATTACCAGATGTCTACTATTGGGTTCCCATGACAACCTACCACTTCTAATTTACGTAACAACGAATATGCCTGGGCCAGACCTGCAAGGCGGATTTCAGGCCCACCCTCTCTCTTAGAATCTAGAACCACCAAGTTTGGAGGTTCCCCAGAAGATCATCCAGCTCAACCCCCAATCCCATGACGCTATATTCAATTCAGGGCTGTTTCCACCAGCGATTTACTCCAATCTGGCTGCACAGTGAGGTCTCTGTGTTTCCATGACGTCGTGGCCATTCAGCATCAGCCCTGCATTTTATTACGGAAAAAATGCTTCTTCTGAGACCGGTTCTAGTCCAACTTTTCCAGCTTACTTCAGCTCCATTACTGACCTGTTTCCACAACTGCACTGGGTTCGGTATCATAATCCTGCCCATGGGGCGTGTAGCCCAGCCCTTGTGGGTGTGTCGCTCACCTGCCCATGACCTTAGTGAGCCAACCCTTTCCCTCTGCCTGTTTTTCAGAAGTTTCATCACCATTTTGGAGCAGGAGGCCAAGGGACCAACTTTTGAAACATCATTGAAACTAAGTGCCAGAACACAAGCGTGTATAAGCCTGCTATCACAAGCAAGTACTCCCACTACTGCCTGAAAACCAGGTTTATCTCCAGTCGTCTTTGAACAATATGCATACCCTCTATGTCGGTATCTTCCTAAGACTCTATCACTCAGTCACGAAATAGCACTAACATGCATTTGCGCTATCGCGCGATAGTGCAATTGTACAATATCTGGAGCAAGCCTCCTTGACCTCAACAGGAATCAGCAGGCACCCCTGTACTAATGCGCTATCATGTAATAGCGCTATCGCGCAATAGTGCAAATGTGTGCTAGTGCTATTTCACAATGGAACCAATTACCTAGGGAGGTGGTGGGCTCTCCCACACTGGAGGCATTCAAGATGAGGCTGGACAGCCATCTGTCAGGGATGCTCTGACCTGGATTCCTGCATTGAGCAGGAGGTTGGACTCGATGGCCTTGTAGGCCCCTTTCAACATTATTATTCTGTGATTCTATGATTCTATGAATCGAGTGATAGAGTGATAGCAAGATACTTATGTGGAGGGTATGCATATTAGAGGGAAAGGGGGGGAGGGCAGAATCAGGCATACATCTGGGAAGTCTACTCAGAAGTAACTCCCATTGTGGACAATGAGGCTTGTTCCCAAGATTGCCATTAAGGAGAGTAGAGCCTGGAGGGGGGAGCCTCTCTGATTGGTTGAGCAGCCCTTGCCAGTCTGATGACGTTCACTTCCAGTCCCCCCACCCCACCCGGAAGTATGTTTCTATCAGCGACTTATAATGGTGCAGAGGGAGAAGTCGTAACTGGAGCAGCACACTACGGGAACAATGGGAAGGGTTGCAGTGCCTGTTAATGTGCAACTGCACCTTTGCTTTTTCACAAATCTTCATTAAAATGCAATTGCTGTTTAAAAGTCACTCTAAAGGCGGGGAGGGGCTCCGAAGGCAGGGAAGAGACTGGCCAGAGCTGGAAATTGGAGCGGAGCAGAAGGGGGAGAGGGAGGGGGGACTCAGCAAGAGGAGGGGGAGGGAACATGGAGGAGGTAATCAGACCCAACCCAGACTCCACCCAACCATCAAGAAAATAATTCGATTAGAGCTCAGTGGAAACAGCACACAGCTTTAAGCACTGTGGAAATTGGAAAAAGAGCAGATGAGACCGGGGAAACATCGCAAATTGCAAGCCAGGCGAAGCCGATAGCGTGGAAACACACCCCAGGACTTGCGCAACTGGCAAATAAAGTCTCGAAACTGAGCACACTGTTGCTTTCTGTGCTATGCAGGGTCCATTGTGAGTTATTTTAGGTGCACATATGCAGGACTTCCCTGAATGAGCTGTGATCCTTAGAGTTGAAGAACTGCAGAAACTCACTCAGCGAACTGCTGCAGAGTTGCTCCCCCCAAAAAACAAAGAGTGAAGTGGTGGTTGCCGGTTGGGGGGGGGGGGGGCTGCTCCTGATCACTGAACATTAGATCAATGGAGACATTAGTACTGATTATGCTTATGTGCATGCCATGAAACGCTTCGCCTGCTGATTTCTACACATCAGGCTGTTGCTAAAGCAGACTTCCCCAAGATGGTACCCTTCAGATCTTTTGGACTACAATTCCCATCAACCCTGACCACTGGCCATGCTGGCTGGCACAGATGGGAGTTGTAGTTAACCTGGAGGGCAAGGCTGTGGTAAAGGCACAAGAACTTGGTGGAGGCCTGTTTGTTTTGCTGACCAGTTGGCAGCCCTATCCTGAATGTCCCTTACAGATACTTTCACATTAGAGGCACAGTCCAAACAAAATCAAGCACACCCAAGTCCCATTTATTTCAACAGGAGAGTCGAGCATTTGATCCATTCTAGCCCATTGAAATAAATGGGATTAGAACATATTTATCTTTAGGTGAATCATGCCCATTATTATTTCAGATTGGGGATAAAACAAATGCTGCCCCCACTAACACCCCTTGCCACAGCAAACAAACTCCAGTGAAAATATTTGTCTTAACGCAAATGGAAAGTTTATGATTGATTACACTGGGCTCCAGATTAGGGCGTTCTTATGACTTTTGTAAAACCGTTTAGAAGAAATGTCCTTTTCGTCTAAAAAGCGATAAAAATAGACATGTACCCAAGCAGCAGATTCAGTTTGGCTGGGGCCATGGCTCAGAGGCCTTCTAAAAAGAAAAACAACACAGATTAAAAATAAAATTAAAAATTCAGCCAGCAGGTCAAAATCAGTGTCTTTATTTTTCCCACACAACACCCCCCACCCCTGCCTCACTAGATGTACTTCTGTTCAGTAGTTCATTGCCAGATTTTGGATTTGTGCTCAAGTGAATTCCAAGCACTTGGCGGGTGGGGGGGAGTGTTAACAAATAATATGAAGTAAGTTGAATTACAAAATACCCAATTCTGGCCCTAAACCAACAAAGAGAGCAGATCCAGGAAATAATTGAACATTACAGAACGCAATAATCTGATAAACTCAAAGTATAAACATTTGCTTTTGCATCACTGTATTAAGCACACTTGCTAAATGGTTTGTATGAACCTTTTCCACGCAGGAAATTCCTAGAACTTTTTCATTCACTCATACAACTTGTTGCTTTTCAACATAAGATTATTTGCTCTCATCTATGGACAAAGAATGAGGCTTAATCTACATAATATGTTAAATACATAGCTTAGCCCCTCTTTCTATTTTATTTACAAGTAAATGCAAGCCTCCCCCCCCCCCAATTTGGATCAGGACTATGGTGTGCGTTTACAGGAAGTTTAAAGCTTCCCCTCCCACATGCTTGTTTTCCTAAATTCAACCCACCTACCCATGCCCTGTGTGGGGGCTAAAAGAAAAAAAGGGCTACATTGGCACCAACAGAGAGAAACAGAGAGTTTATTTATTACATTTCTATACCGCCCAATAGCCAAAGCTCTCTGGGCAGTTCACAAAAATTAAAGCCACAAAGTACAGAATAAAAACAGTATAAAGTATAAAAGCTTAAAAGTACAGTATAAAAATACAACCAGAATAAAACCTAGCAGCAATGCAGAGATTTAAAATACAGTAACAGATTTAAAACAGCAAAGTTCAAAGACTATAACACTAAAATGCTGGGAAAATAAAAAGGTCTTCACCTGGCACCTGAAATAATAGAATGTAGACGCCAGGTGAACGTCTCTAGGGAGCTTATTCTACAGCCGGGGGGGGGGGGGGCGCAACAGCAGAGAAGGCTGTCTTCCTGGTAGCCACCCACCTCACTCCCTTTGGCAGGGGCTCACAGAGAAGGACCTGTTTTACCAGGTCTGGGTAGTTTACTGTTTGTAGCTATTTCAAACTGTTTTACATTTTTGTATGTTAATAGTTTTATATTATGTTTTATCACACTGCCTTTAGGGATTAATTTTTGTGAACTGCCCAGACAGCTTTGGCTATTAGGCAGTATAGAAATGAAATGAAAGTGGGCTAAACAGGTAGAAGACCACCACTATATGAACACTAGTCATATTCAGCAGTTTACAGCTTTCAAACCACTTCACATACATGATGCCAGTAATCCTCAGAGGTTATGCTGTAAGACAGGCCAGCATTATTATTATCCCTTTATCGTAGATGGGGAACTGTGAAAAAGTGGCTGTTTTCTTTAAAACCAGTGAGCTGCTGTCACCTTTGAACTTCCTGAATCCTGACTCACCATCTTAGGGGGAAACTAGATCTGGTGATAAATGGGTCTTGGCAATGAATGTGCAGGTTTTTAAAACATGGAAATTGCATTGGCTGACAATGGGAAGGGCTGCTTCTGTCATTACCTTTGCAACATGCAAACATCTCCTTCCAGCACCAGAAAGCTAATGTCAGCAGCCCTGGGTGATCCGAGAGGAATTCATGATATAGCTCCTCCCCACATCAGCATCACCCCTCCGCGCAACTGGGCTACTGCAGAGACAGAAAGGAGCCACATTGTGGAACCTGACCACATGGCCCAGTGGGAAGTGGCCATACTACAGTGAGTCCCACATTCAAGCAGCGGCCATACCATGAAGGTAACATCAGAATGGACTCTAAGATCTATTGAATACACTGAGGCTTACTTCTGAGTAAACATACATGGAATTGGGAGGCAATGGTCTTATTCAGAAGAAAGTCCTGACGATTTTTAAGTCTGCAATCCTATGCACACCTAGGACCAAAACAGAAATTACTACAAATCCATATCTGGCAGCTGCATCTTTTTTTCATTTTTCTTCTACAGTAGGCGCAGGGCCCCTGATATAGATCAGGACCCTAGCCTGGGGTGGGGAGGGGGGGAATAGGTTGGTATTTTAAGATTAGTGGGGGATTAAGCCCCACTGAACACTGGGACGGCTTGCAGATTTTAAGCTTTTATATTGTTTTACACTGTACCTTGAAGTTTTAATTTTTGTGAACCACCCGGAGAGTGTCATCTGTGGGGCAGTATAGAAACGTAATAAATAAATCACGCTAAGCCACCCTGCGAATAAGCCATAATGGGCTGGTTGTTCACTTCCTAACCTGACAGACAGTCAGGTTTGCCATGATTTGTTTCCCCCCTCATTCCCCCTCATTCCTCCCACTAGCTCCGGCATGTACCCCAGGCACCTTTGCAGCAGAACTCCTTGTTTCCTTGGTCCTTACCTCAGTTTTTGCCACTCTGGCTGGCTGGCTTTGTAGCCGTTCCCAACAACCCACAACAAAGTCACCCTGCTGGGTTCAGACAACAGAACAAGCCACCATGGGTATCAACAACCCTAAAATAAACCATGGATTCTCAGGGTGGCTTGTTCGTGAAAAATATACCACCCTGCAGAAACCGCACCAGGTTCGGACAACACAACAACCCACCATGGGTAATGAGCCATGGTGGGCTGTCATGTTGTGCGAACCAGGTCACTGAGACATCTCAGTAAACAAACACACATAGGCTGGGGTTATGACTAGAGCATGCTAAAAGTTCACAGGCTTTACCCAGTAGAATTCTATTTGAAACATCATAAATTTAAAGAACGCGGGAAATGACTCTGAAAATTTGTACAGGCAACATGCATCAAGACACAAGGTTAGGCATCTGGAGGGAACAGATCTGCTGTGGCTGGCAGGAGGAATGGATGGATTTAAGACTGCCATCTCTCTCTCTCTCTCTCTCTCTCTCTCTCTCGCTTTCTCTTTTTTTCTGGCAGGCTGTGAAAACAAGTAGAAATTCAGCTGGAGAAGCTGTTCATAGTTCATGTTTACTCAGATGAAAGTTCCAGTGTGTTCAACAGGGCTCAGTCACAGGTAAGTGTGCATAGGACTGCAGGTTAAGCCTATAGATACATGACGCCAGTAACCATGTATTCATTCCCTGTTTACTCCTGCCTACACTTCTCTCCCTCTCCTCTGTCTCCATTGTGTTGTTTTCTAAATTGCAAGTCTGTTAGGGCAAAGACTTTCCCCCTCATTCATTGTGAAGTGCCATGTGCATGGATAGATTTATATATGTCCCTGCCTGTTTCTTCTGTCTTTTTTCTTATCAGAAAAAAATCCATTAAGGAGGGAAAGACAGAGTAGCTGCACACTGCCTCTTGATCAGTAGTGCTAGAAGCCCTCTGTCTGGCAGCATCCTGAGCTACAAACCAGGAGAACCCTGATTTGGATCTCACCTCTACCATAAACCCTCCAGGTGGCCTTAAACAAGCCACTTTCTCTTAGCCTCAGTCCCTCATCTGCCATATAGGGATAAAAATACTGACCTTCATTACAGGGTTGTTGTAAGGATTGCACCAAGATAATGCATATGAAGTGCTTTGAACTAGTGCTGTGCTGAAAATTTCTCCCACATTTTTTTTACCATTTTAATTCAATGTGATAGAAAAGAAATTGCTTTCAAAAAGAAATTCAGAGGAGGAGAAGTTTTGGAGAAATTCTCATGGGTTGGGTTTGGGGTTCTTGTCCTTACCTTACTTATGAAGTGGCTGAGGAGTGCGCGTGACTGTCCTGTCTGTCATTGTACAATAACCTCTGTGGCAGCCTGTGACCTCCTCAGCTTCCCACACTTCAGTTAAAGCCATCATGAGGAAGACGTCATGAGGTAATTTTTCTCATGGGGCTTTTTTCAGTTTGGGAAGTGCAGGTGGCCCGGGGGGCTGCAGAGCAATGGGAAGATGTGTAATAGCACCCTCGGCCACCTCACAGTGATTAGGTGAGCTCAAAAACCGAAAGAAATTCAAAATTCTGCCTCAGAAAAGTGGAAGCCTCAACATAGTTGATGCTGTTGCCACTTGCAGGAGTGTGCAACAAACCAGAAACCCTAAGGAAAAAAGAAAGAACCTGTGCTACAACCCCTGCCAATAGTGAGCCCTATCTGTGAGAAACCGTTGAATAATTTATCCTCCCCTATTAGAAATGCGGTGAAATTGTCCCCCCAATTTCTCTGCCCCCAAAATAGGCTGGAGAATTTTGAGAGGCCATTTGCTTACAGCTCTACTTTGAACACTCCAGAAGTACTACATAAATGTTAAATGTTGTTGCTGCTGTTAGCCTGCAATGATGGGGAAAGTTTCACTTGGTAAACATCTAGCTGTCAGGCAGCATTACATCAGTAAAAGGCACACGGTCCTTGCAAGGGGGTGGAAGGAGAAAACTGACAACTCTACATGGACTATGTCCTAAAAAAAGCTATTTCTGTACTGAAGGTCTTTAATTCTAGGGCTTCAAGTGGCAAGTTTGAGAGCTGAAAGATTCATGCTCTGACATCAATGAAATATAATCAAATATGAGCTGCCTCTTGGACAGAAAATTAACTGTGAACTAATCCTTTTTTCCCCATTGACAAAAAGGAAATGACTCAGGCCGACAGTCAAGTTATTAGCCAATAAGTAAAGCCAAGAGAACCTTTGCTCTTCTTAGGAAACACATGTTTGCCCAAACACTGGAGGAGATAGCACAAGGATGGTGCAGCGGGTTTCAGGCCTAGCTTGAAGATAAAAGCTACCGTGAAACAATCTCTCAAAGATAATTGGAGAGGATCCAATTAACAGCAAGCAAATGCCAAGCTGGGGAGGAGAGAGACTTTGAACCAAGTTTTGCTGCTCTACTCTAAAGAGAGGATTTAGTATCACCGCAGTCCATTTTTTGCCACTCAGGAGAATTGTGGACTATAATATTTCATGGAGGGGAGATCTGTCCAGGCCTGTCAGCTATAAGGGATAAGTAGCACCTGTATGTACAGAGGAGAGTGCCAGGGACTAGTGCTGTGCCAAAATTTTCTCCCACGTTTTTTTCAACCGTTCTCATTCAATCTGATAGAAAAGAAATTGCTTTCAAAAAGAAACTCAAAGGAAGAGAAATTTTGGAGAAATTCTCATGGGCTGGGTTTGGGGTTCTTGTGCTTACTTTACTTACGAGGTAGCCATGGAGTGTACAGAGATTCATTGTATAATAATCTCTGTTGCAGCCTGTAACCTCCTCAGCTTCTGCACTTCAGTTAAAGCTATCATGAGGAAGACATCATAAGGCAATTCCTCGCATGGGGGTTTTTCAGTTCAGAAATGGCAGGTGGCCTGGGGGGCTGCAGAGCAATGGAAAGATGTGCAATAGAGAGAGAAAACACACACAGCACCCTTGGCCACTTCGCAGTGATTAGGTAAGCTCAAAAACCAAAAGAAATTTAAAATTCTGCCTCATAAAAGTGGAAGCCTCAACATAATTGATGCTGTTGCCACTTGCAGGAGCAGTGCAATAAACCAAAAACACTCAGAAAATAAGAAAGAACCTAGGGATGTACGAAAGTGACTTACCTTTTCGCGGATTCTGTTCATGGTGGGGGAGGAGGCATTCTGTCCCTCCCTCCGGAATCCTCGACGGGGGGGGGAGGCGATCCTGTCCTCCCCCCCGGAATCCTCGACGGCCGGCTGTGCTCCACGGAGCAGCCGGCCAGGCCAGGGCCATCCGCAGCCGGATTTCCGGCCACAGATTTCCGGCCACTGGGTAAAAAAACAAACCAAAAAAACAACACCTATGCAAATGGCAGCGGCTACGGCCACCGCCATTTCCGTTCCTTATTTTTCGCCATCTTAGTCTACGTAAATATTTACGTAGACTAAGATGAAGAAAAGAAAGGGGAACACAAATAGTGTACTGGGCACTATTTGCATTCCCCTTTCTTGTCTTCATCTTAGTCTACGTAAATATTTACGTAGACTAAGACAGCGAAAGATAAGGAACACAAATGGCAGCGGCCGTAGCCGCCGCCATTTGCGTACGCGTTTCCCCCACCCCAGACGTGATAGGCTACATAAGTCTTTACGTAGCCTATCACGTCTATGGGGAAAAAACACACACACACAGACTGCAAACGGCGGCGGCAGCAGCCGGTTGGAAGACCAGCCACCGCCACCGCCGAAGCCGCCGCTGGAGCCGCTGCCGTCCGAAACATCCGCCCCAGGTAAGTCTCGTCCCAGGGGGGATCCGCAGGTGGTGGGGGGGGTGGCAGGCCGTTCCGCGATGGATTTCAGGGGGCCAAATGCACTGGCATTCGGCCTCACCGAGATCCGTCGCGGAATTCTCTGACATCCCTAAAAGAACCTGTCCTACAATCCCTGCCAATAGTGAGCCCTATCTGTGAGAAAATGCTGGAGAATTTCTCCTCCCCTAGGAGAAATTCAGTGAAGTTGTCCCCCCAATTTCTCTGCCCACAAATAGGCTGGAGAATATAGTGAGGCCATTTGTGCACAGCTCCACCAGGGACCTGAAGACAGTGCTGCTAGTATGTAAAGTCGCATTAGCTCCTCTGAGATCAATAACATATCCTCATCGCTGCCTAAGATTACTTCTTGCCAACCAGCTGGGGGTGGGGGGGAATTAGCCACATTCCAAACATTTTTATTAAAAATAAAACCTGCACCATCCAGCCCCTACCCGATGTAGACATTGCCTGCATTCCTATCTCTCTTTGGGTGCTTTTGGGGGGTGTTGCTAAACTTGGGCCTGATGGGATTGTTTGGTAATGATGCCTCCTGTTACAAAGGCAGTTAGTGGAGAAAAAAACAAAATGCAGAAGAGAATGAGCATTTACCAGTCCCACATGCACACAAGGCTAAAAAGGAGACCACACCCTTCTTTAGTGAAGAAAAGATAAAATGGTTTACTCACAAAATTCTTGCATATAAATGCAGGTACATTTTTAATGAGTTTGTTCAGTCCATTTTGTGTTCTATACCACTGGCAGCAATGAGAGAGCAAACACATGAGGTCTCAGCAATGGAGGAGGTCAGAGGGAGGGGAGGGAGGAAGGAAGGAAGGAGAGGAGCAAAATAAAACAATCTCAGGAAAACACACTGTAGGCTATAGAGATCCTAAGGCTAGCTATACCCAACATTCCCATGAATTAACTAATTGCAACACTGCCCCCTCCCTGCACCTGCAGACAAATTTGCAATATTTCCAACAGGGCCCATGGGCCCTGTTGCCCCAAATCTATTTCTCAGGGGCCTTGAGTTGTGAGTGTCCATTAGTGCCAATGGAAAAGGTTTTTTTTTCCAGGTTAATTACTATGTATGGAGCAATTTTCAAGGGGGATTGCAGGTGTGTGTGTGGCAAAGGGTTAACTCCCCCCTCCCCACATGCTATAATACCCCTCTCCCAAATTTTCCTTTTTCCATTGGTTTGGGATGATCTAGGTCAGAATGCAAATTAAAGAAGCATTTTATTTAAGATTATTTAGATGAGAAATTAATTGGCTGGCTTTGCCTCCTGTGTAATATAAATCAATCCTAGCAATTATTTCTAAATTTGCATATATCAACATATAAATTCGCATATGCAGATTTTATGCAGATTGTTGTCTTATGGGTCTGGGCCCCAAATCTTTTAAGTGCCCCAAAACACTGCTGCCTGCTAGCGTTACCAGTCAGAATGCTTTGTGCAGGAATTCACTCCCCCCCCCCTTTTACTGGATTTTCTGCAGTAAGGAAAAAGACAGAAGCAGCAGTTGGAAAACATGGGAGAGTTACGATTGGAAGACGACCACGTCTAGAACCACCCCCTCCTGCCCCTAAAATTACATAAATGAGGCAGGAAGATGGTGCAATAACACCCTTGTCTGGGAACACCCATAGATTATTTAAAAAAAAACACACATGTACAGCATTTTTACCTAGCACAGCATCTAAAATTATCTTTATCTTTGTTAATATACAGACAGCCTAGTTTCTCTCTGCTACTGTTTTCCACTGATCAAGGAACCTGTATATTTCGCCCAGAATGGAGACAGTTCTAAGTAAAAGCTGGATTTTATATTTTCAAAACTGGGGGATCAACAGTTGTTTGCTTTTTGTTCCCAGTAGTCCTGGGACAGCTCTAGGCGAAACCTGAAACCATCACATTACCTGGTAAAGCCCAGTTTGAATGTCTGCAAAACTTCCTCCCCCGTTTCATCTTAAGATTCATGCAGACAACATGACCAGCATCCATTTTTCCCCCTTCTGCTATCCTTCCCCTTCCCCTATTCTATTTCTGTAATATCTTGCCTGATGATGAGAACTAGAGATCTTTAAAGCTTGCATATTTTTGGTAAGCTTTGAGTTGGCCTAATAAAGGTATTACGTTAATACAAAATTTGGATTTTTTTCTTAAACCCAGCATAGCTACCTTTGCTTTTTGTGTTTTAAAAGGAAAACAAGTCAATTTAGCAAGAACCTTTCACCTGCAAGCTGTACATATACCTAGTGAGGTGATCCACCCATCCTCTTGACACAATGAAATAGAATTCCCATAAACTCAGCCCACCCAATACCCAAAGCAAGTTTGCCACTTGCTCCAAGGAGGGACTTCTTGAGTTGAGAAGACAAGTCTGAAGTTTATACCAGTGGTCTTTAACTGGTCAAGGGCTGCGACCCACCTGGATACCCAACCACAAGTGAAACCACAGCTCAGTG
Source organism: Heloderma suspectum (assembly GCF_057233095.1). NCBI lineage: Eukaryota > Metazoa > Chordata > Lepidosauria > Squamata > Helodermatidae > Heloderma > Heloderma suspectum. Next base: position 181,375,643 of record NC_139461.1, read on the forward strand.
GGAAAAGGGGCGGAGCCTATATACCTGGGTTAGAGTCCACAGGAAAAACTATGGTAAAGTGTACTATGTTCGTCCATGTGCTTCCAAGTGCTCTGCCACTAGACAATACATGATTCCAACTCATGCAGTTGCGTCACAAGCACTGAAAATGCATAACTCGGTTATATTGTCCAAACCAGAGATGGAGCATATGTGGTCCTCCAGATGTTGGACTGCAATTCCCATCATTACTCACCATTGGCTATGCTGGCTAGGGCTGAAGGGAGTTGAAGTCCAACAACATTTAGAGGCCCACATGTTCCCCATCCCTGGTCCAATCTCTGTTACAAAAATCCATCAATTCTTCACTCAAAATAAATAATGAAAATCAATAATATGTGCAAATAATATGTGCCAATTGCTATTTTCTTCTCTAGCCCGTCACCAAATTTTGACAAATTGAGCAGATGAAGTATTTCCTTATGCAGATAAAAGTAGTGGCGAAAACGTAATCTGCTAACTTTTGGCTGCTGCTTTTAAAGGCACAGAAGTAGGGCCAGTAAAATGTAACATAATTTTATCTGAAGCAGAGTTCAGTCACTCCTTATGTAAAATGGCCTGTGTGGTTGTCCTGGACAGAGACATAGGGGCAGATGGTAGGGAGCCCTATTTTAGGGGCATGGTTCAGCAACTTGGATAGCTCCTTCCAAGTTCTGTTTGGTTCTGACTGAAACCGAGAATGGCTTCACAGCCTTTCCAAAATCAGATCCACCAGCCTCCACTAGCAACAGCAGTTGTGGGCAGGGAGCAGAATAAGAAACACAGAACACCGGGGAAAGGGGTTGGCTGAACAGAAAGCAAGTCTAGAGTAGAATTCAGATCAATTAGAATTAATGTTAGAATATTGGAGTAACAGGCCTTGGTTTGACAAGCCTATATATAACTGCCAAGGAGAGCAGCTCTGGGTTCACCACTAATCTAACTGCCTTTTCTGCAACAGACTGAAATAATGCATGTTAATAAATGGTCAAAACAAAAGTAATATTTTTTTTAAAGGTGTTGTTTCATTTTATAGAAAAAACAAATGTAAAGTAGCATGTAGGTGTTATACATATGAGGTCAGCTCACACATACTGTGAATTTTTTCACAGCTCCCCATCTGAGATATATCACAGAGCAATCCTACCCACCCACCGACCCCGGCCAGTTGGTTAGGATGGGGTAGAGGTGCCTCTCTGCCAGTGGCTGGGGGACACATCTGCCCCAGAGGCCCAGTTGTGCCCATGGAGGTAAGAGACAGTGTACCCTTTCAGAGAGAGAGAGAGAGATGCCTTGCTGTGCTTGAAAGTAAGTCCCACCTCATTCAATAGGACTTACTTCCAAGTTGTGTATTCATTCATTGCCTTTTTCATGACCGCTCCCCTCATCGGGTCCTCCCCCATCCCATTTTATCCTCAGAACAACCCTGTGAGCCAGGTTAGGCAGAGAGATAGTGATTGGCCCAAACTCCAAGACCCTAACCGCTATACAACATAGCTATCACCCTCTGGATCCAATCCTATGCACATTTATTTGGGAATAACCCATACACACACTGAATTCAGTGGGGCATAGCTCTGGTTATCCATTTATTTCTTACGTCTTTCTTCCACACTGGATAACTCAGGGAAGTGACTCCCATGCCTTTGCAGGTTATTGTGAAGGGAGTTATATTAACACATATAGTATGATTTTTTAAAAAAAGCAGCACCCTTTTCCCTATTCAAACCAGTTTTATCTGGATTTTGGTGTATGGGAGGAGCCTGGCCTGACATGATTTACTCATTTATTTATTTATTTATGTTGTGTGTGAGGTAGATTAATAACACAGAAATACTTGAATATGCAACATTATCCATGCCTGTTCCTGGCCCCTGTACCCCCCACCCACCCTGGCCCCAGTATTTACCAACGAGGAATAGATTGCTAAAATACAAGGAATATAAAGCTTACATAAAAACATATAAATAGACAACACAGAGAGAAAGAATATATCTCTAAAAACAATTTTTAAAACTATCAACCAAAGACAATCCAGGATCTGATTAAAACTCATTATATGCTGCCAAATGCCTAAGAGAAGAGGGCAGTTTTAACCTGGTGCCGAAAGAAAAGGTAACAGTTATGTCTTTAACAGTGGCCATTCATTCACAAGCAGTTGTTACTGATAACACAGACTTCCTAGCATTGGGTAAACTAATTAACACATATAGTATGTTTTAAAAAACAACACCTTTATCCCCATTCAAACCAGTTTTATCTGGATTTTGGTGTATGGGAGTAGTTTGGCCTGACATCATTTACTCATTTATTTATTTAATTATTTATTGAGAGAGGGGGGGGGGAAGGCTAATAACATAGAAATACTTGAATATGTAACATTATCCATGCCTGTTCCCCCACCCCCCTCCAGCCCCAGTATTTACCAATAAGGAATAGACTGCTAAAATACAAGGAATGAGTAACCTGATTGAATTTGAGCAAGTAATGTCAGCCTATGGATTCCTGTGAAGGGCTTCTTTAAAAAATGTGTAATATTTTAATGGAAAACTATTATGCAACAATAAATAGTGAAACTGGAAAAAAGATAATTGAATATTTCAGGGAAACAATGGAATTATGAAATGGGACCAAATATTTCTCTAGTGTAGCTATTAAAGGATTTTTTAAAAATGTCAATGTTACTATACCCTGGCAAGGATCATAAAAGTGTTTAGTAATGTGGCAGAGAAATGCTGAAGGTGTCAGACAGAAGAGACAGATTTCTTATACACATAGCAAGTATGAAATGATCGAGGAATACTGGTGTTAGTGGTGATTTACCATCAAAGAGATAATGCAGAGTGAGCCTTTTACGTCACAAATGAGTTTGCTGAACGATATCCAAAGTCATGTGAGAAGTAAATAATTTGTTGTTCAGGGCTAGCAGGATAGTACAGAAAAAAAAGGGAAAACTCTTGGTGGAGGACTGATCTAAGAAGATCTGGCATAAATGAATAAAGTACGGTGTTCAAACACATGTGAACAAGGACTCTGAAAACAGCTGCATTATTGCAGAAATATAAAATAAAACCACATAATTTGGTATAGTACAGTCACAAATATTATGAAGGCTATCACGTTATGGGCGGCATCCAAAACCGTGCGCACACAAAGATGTCCATGCCAGGGGAATTCCTTGCACCCTCCTCCCAACTTTAGTTCCTTGTGCCCAAACTCCTCCCCCTTCTCCTGAAGGTCAAGGGACCCTCAGGGAAGGTTTGGGATGTTGGCTGGGGTGGCGGGGGGGGGGGGGAATTGGGCAGAAGCAGCTTCCATGACCTGTAGATGTTTTCTGGGTGGGTAGGAGAGACATAGAACGCTGCCTTATATTCAGTCAGACCAATGGTCCATCTAGCCCAGTATTGTCAACACTGACTTGTAGCAGCTCCTCAGAGTTACAGGCAAGGGTTTTTCGAGCGCTACCTGGAAATGCTGGGGATTGAACCTGGGAGCTTCTGCATGCAAAGCAGGTGCTCTACATGAGCATTAGATGCAACCTAATGTATATAATGGCCTGAATATTAGAAGATGCGTTCAGGCAAGATCTTTGTAGAGGCTGTTTTGGGGGCAGGGTAGCGGTGGAGCCCACCACAAAATCTGTCTGTTCACTGAAAGTGGTGCAAATGTCTGTCTGTCTGTCTGTCTGTCTCTCTCTGTGTCTGTGGTAGAATCTCTTTTTTGTCTGGCAGCCACCCTAAAACAAACAAACAAATAAAATAAATGGCAAAGCTGGGTCCCCCCCCTTCTCTTCATTGGCAACGCTATCCAGTATGTGCACAAATGTTGGAACCACGTGGGTCTTTTCCACCTGATTGCCAAACATCTATGAGGGAGGAGGAGGTTTCGGTAGGAAAGATCCAGGCAGTTGGCACTACCCAAATGGATCCAGCTTTCACATGCGTATCACGGCTGCACTGGATCATCACTCCTCCGAGGAGCTCAGAGGCTAGCAAACAACTTCCCCATCACCACCACCACCATTTTATCATCACAACAACCTGCTGAAGCAAGCTAGGCTAACGATGTGACTGTCCCAAGATCATCTAGTGAGCTTCATGATTGAGCAGAGATTTGAACCTGGGGATAGATAACTGATTTAAGTCCAGTACACTTGTCCCTACTACAAGCATGTATGTATAAATGGGGGGGTGCCTGTGGCCCTCCAGATGTTTTGGCCTATAACTCCCATTAGCCCTATCCAGTATAATCAATGGTCAGGAATTATGGGAGTTGTAGTCCAACAATATTTGGAGGTCCACAGATTCCCCACCCTTGATGTATAGCAGGGGTGGGCAATTTTTGGCCCTCCAGATATTTTGGCCTACAACTCCCATCATCCCCTCACCATTGGCTATGCTGGCTAGGGCTGATGGGAGTTGTAGGCCAAAAATCTGAACAGCCACAAGTTCCCACGCCTGATGTATAGGATGTGTGCTTGATCAGATAAAAATGTAAGAAATGTCATCTCATTCCCATATTGCCACCATTGTCAAAATCAGCAATCTTAGACGTACCAAGGGCTGCTTGCTTCATGACCCTCTTACTTAACTCTTGGTACTTTATATGCACAAAGTGGTTTTTAATTTTGTTTTTAGCCAGTTCTTTGCTTCATTCCAAGGGCTTGCTCTGCCTTACTCATCATTTTTCTTCTTCTCAGGAATTATCTATTTGGGGCTAAAAAAAAAAAAATCCAACATAAAGGGGGGGGGGGGAATCCAAACTCCACAGTTAAGCAATCACTTTCCTAGGAAGAACCAAAATGACACCAACGATTGTGCAAGATTTTGCATCATTTTGATTGGTCCTAATCCAGTATTGTCTAACTGTGGATTTTGGATCCCCCTCGCCTCGCCCTGGATTTGGGGCTGATGGACCAGTGTGGCTCTTTCTGTTTTTTATGTGCCATTTGGGCTATTGCTTTTTTATATTCCTAAAATAATGGTGTCTCAGAATCAGGCCCCCAGATCTGCTCTGTCACACCTTTGTAGACAAGCGTTTACACAAGAAGAAGTCGTTTATTTGACCTTGGACTGTGAGAACAACATGTGGTTTTCCAATGCACCCGCTGAAGTACAGCCGTTAAAGAAGATAAACAGGGTGGCAAATGAATCTCCTGACAATAGGTAGATTAAGCCTTGGATGATAGTCCCATGTTACAGCTGGCCTGGAGCATCTTTCTGTTGCAATCTCCTCACTTAGGATAGCCAGAGGCGCATGGGTGCACGTACCCATGTGAAGTCACACTTAAGTCCTCCGTTTGCTCTTATTTATGTTGAGATTCCCTGCCCCCCGCCCCGATAAATATGAATCACTGTCACAAGAACCAATCCAAGGGATAACAACAACAACACTCCTTAGAATGTATCTCTGCAATCCTTTCAACCATCATGTACGGTAGATCCATATTACTACAAGCGTCTCCATATTGTGATGTGGATGAGAGCTACACAGTGGGCGTCTCTACACCAGCCTAAAATTCTACATTTTAAACAGGGCTTTCTGCTTCCGTTTTAAATGCAGGATCACGACGACGCCCTTTTCCACCCGCTTCCTTCCCCCCTCCCTTTCCCCACATCTGAATCTTCCATTATCTTTCATTGATCTCACTCCTCTTCTTGCTGCTTTTCCTCTTTTCACAGAGGGAACTCAAGTGGAACACAATGGGGTAATTTGATAACTCATTATCTGCAATCTATTTAAAAACAGAGCAAAGGGCATTTAGTGCAGGAGACGCCTTGGAGGTAGGCATGGCGGAGAATTCCGCCACGGATTTCAGTGAGGCCGAATGCACTGGCATTCAGCCACCCAAAACCCATGGCGGAATGGCCTCCCCCCCCCCCCGCCACCCTGCGGAATCCCCCCTGGGACGAAGCTTACCTGGGGTGGATATTCCGGCGCCGGCAGCTGGTCTCTCGGCCAGCCGCCATTTGCGTCCTGCTAGGCTGCCGTGATAGGCTACGTAAGTATTTATGCTCTTTGCCCCTGCTCTTTGCTGTTTGCGCCCCTGTTCTTTGCTGTGATAGGCTACATAAATACTTATGTAGCCTATCACGGCAGCCTGGCAGGACGCAAATGGCCGCCATTTGCGTCCTCAGCAGCCGGCCGTGGCCGGAACTCCAGCTGCGGATGGCCCTGGCCAGCTGCTCCGCGGAGCCGCCACGGAGCAGAGCTGGCCCAGGGAGGATTCCAGGGGGAGGGACGGAGTGCCTCCCCCCCCCACGAATCAAAGCTGTGAAAAGGTAAGTGACTTTCGTACATCCCTACTTGGAGGTTCACAGCGTCATGTAAAGAGCCCGCAAACTTCCATGAAGGAGCAATCTCAATCGCAGGATAAAAGCTTCATATGAAGAAAGCCATAGAGAGCGTGGCCAGTCACAAAACACCCATTTCCCAGAAGGCAAAATGGGGAGTCAAAAATAAATGTAACTTGCCCAAGAAGCTAGCTATGATGTATAGGTGGGGTCTAAGCTCCAAAACACTCTTTTGAATGCACCCTTTTGCTCCAACACCCATTTCACTGGGTGGGTGTACTTCAAAACAAAGCACTTGGCTGCAGCCACCCACCAATTTTGATTTCTTAGAATGCCGGGGGTGGGGGCAGAGATCACTTTGCAGCATGCCAGCCACCCAGTTAAGAACATTAAAAAAAAGAAAGTAAAACTTGACATTGGGGACCCCAGTAGTGGCTTGTCTAAGCCTTGCAGGGGTGGAAAGAAGGTAGACTCAGATCTACTGGTAGATCTCTGCGTGACAGGCAGATTGACAAGGGTTTCTGTCTCCCAGTTTTCTAACAATAGCAGCAACTAACAGCAATGTGCCCCCCCCCCCTTGTGAGCAGGCCTTGCAAGCAGGCCCAGCATCAGAGGCTGGCAATGGTGGGCAGCTGCTGGGAGCCCACGGACTCAGAAGAGCCCACCTCTGCCGACCTCCACTCACTGCCACCCTCAGTCCCTGGGAGAGCTGCATCAGCAGGAGAAAATGGCCAGTGCAGCTCTTCAGAAAGCCAGCCAGACCCAAATGCCTGGCTCAGATGGGGCTCTTCCTGAGGTAACAGAAAATAGGAGGCTGCTCTAGAGAAGTGCCCTGGGGGTTTGCCCACAGGGTTGTCGTTGACAAACAACCCAGAGTTCACAACCTAACAACAAACTATGGGTTCTCTTCCTGGGTTGTTTGTGGTTAACGATCCATAGGGTTCATATGTAACGTCAACCCACAATTCAATGACACTTCATACTCAACCCATACCAACCCGTACTCTGGGTTGTCGTTATGTGCGAACCAGGAGGGAACTGAAATGCAAAAAGTACAGCCAGTGATTATTAGTTTAACAGCTGCCCTTCACATTCTGTTGTTGGATGTTAACACAGATATCATTGCAATGGCATGCCAATTAATATATGCAGTGTGATAAAGAAAGAAAAACACACACCCTTTGTCCTTATTCAGAACGCAAGAAATAGAGCTGAATCTCTGGATTAACTGTACTTCAACAATTTGACATCAGTTTTTCTATTGTATTATATGCATTTCTTAAAATGTAAGCTGCTTAGAGGGCTTAGGCTATCAAGCAGCATATAAGTAGTTTAAATAAATAAATAATGCTCCTGTTCCCGCGCTTCTTCTAACAGTCGCCTGCCTGACATGCAGACATTCAGCAAGTGACGACTGTGCCAGCAGGGAGTTAACTAGGAGGTAACTCGTGCGGACGTGCTTCACCTGCTTAATTTCTTTGCGTGAGATTGCTGTTGAAAGCACAGGAACAGGGCCAGTTTAAAAACAAAAGTAGCAGCATTATTCACAGAGACCTGTGGTTCCGACAATCACTATCACCTACCGTGGCTTATTAGCCATGGTGGTTGGTGATCTAAGCCCCCCACCCAGTGAGGCTGGTTTATTGGGGTGCTTGGCAAGCCACCCCGAACCCAATGGGCTGTTGTATGGTTGTGGGTGGCTTGTCAACCACCCCAGCAACCCACCCCCGCTGGGTTCACAGGTACTGAGAAGCTACAGCACCTCCCCAACTCCATGCCCTGAATATTCAAAATGGTGGCCGCTGCCACAATGAGAAGCCCATGGGGAAATTCCCCCATGGTGGCTTCTCGTTACATGTGCATCAGGCCGGTATGATTTTAGGGAAAAGGGGTGGGGGGAACATAGGGAAATTTAGGGAAAGGGGTGGGGGGAACATAGGAAGCTGCCTTATGCTGAGTCAGCCCACTGGCCCATCTAGCTCAGGATTGCTTACACTGGCTGGCAGCAGCGCTTCAGGGCTTTAAACAGGTCTTTCCCAGTTCTACTTGGAGATGCTGGGAACTGAATCTGGGAACTTCTGCAAGCAAAGCGTGTGATGTAATGCTGAGCCAGTGGAGGCCGGTGGCTCTGATTTTGGTGGGGCTGTGAATCCATTCTGGGTTTTACTCAGAACCAGCCAGACTGGTAAAGGAGCTGTCCAAGGTGCTGAATCCAATCCTCCAAATAGGTTTAGCACCTTGGAAAGCTTCTCTAGAGTTCTGGCTGGTTCTGACTGAAACCCAGAATGGATTCACAGCCCCACTGAAATCGGAGCCACCAGACTCCACTGCACTGAGCTACAGTCAGGGCCAGAATGGAACAAGGATAACTGTTTTGGCAGTTGGCCTCTGTACACCACCACACTGAAGTTGAAAGGAAACACACCCAGATGGGAGCGAAGTCAGGACTTTCAGCTGTAATTCAAAGGGTTTGACAAAAGTGGGGCACTAAGCATTCAGGAAGTACAGCCAGTGGCACACACACACACCCATCGTTGGTGGCTCAGAAGTAACGGAACAAACCAACATCATTTCAAACTTAGGATCACCTTTAATACCTGGATGAAAATCTTTTGCAGTCAATGACTGCCTGAAGTCTGGAACCCATGCCATGGACATGCCTAAATGCTGAGTTTCCTCCCTTGAGATGCTTTGCTAGGCCTTTACTGCAGCTGCCTTCAGCTGCTGCTTGTTTGTGGGTCTTTCTGCCTTCAGTCTTGTCTTCAGTAAGTGAAAAGCATGCTCTATTGGGTTGAGATCAGGTGACTGACTTGGCCATTGAAGAACATCCCACTTCTTTGCCTGGAGAAACTCTTGGGTAGCTTTTACTGTATGTTTTGGGTCATTATCCATATGCAATATGAAGCAGCATCCTATCAGTTTGGCAGCATTCAGCTGAATCTGAGCAGAAAGTATAGCCCTATACAGAATTCATCCTGCTGCTTTTCTCAGCAGTCAGGTCATCAATAAATACCAGTGACCCAGTTCCATTGGCAGCCATACATGCCCATGCCATAACACTGCCTCCACCATGTTTGACAGATGATGTGGTATGCTTTGGATCATGAGCTGTTCCTTTCCTTCTCCATACTTTTCTCTTCCCATCATTCTGGTACAAGTTAATCTTGGTTTCATCAGTCCAAAAAATCTTATTCCAGAACTGGGCAGGCTTTTTTAGGTGTTTGCTGGCAAAGGCGAATCTGGCCTTTCGGTTCTTGAGCGTTACCAGTGGTTTACACCTTGTTGTAAAGCCTCTGTATTTACATTCATAAAGCCGTCTCTTGACTATAGATGTTGACAATGAGATCCCTACCTCCACAAGAGCGTTCTTGACCTGGATAGATGTTGTGAAAGGGTTCCTCTTCACCATGAGCAGAATTCTGCGGTCATCCACTTTAGTTATCTTCCATGGTCTCCCAGGCCTTTTGCTGTTGCTGAGCTTGCCAGGTAATTCCTTCTTTTTCAGGATGTTCCAAACTGTTGTATTGGCCACTCCCACTGTTTTTGCTATCTCTCTGATGGGTTTATTTTGTTTCCTCAGCCTAATGATGGCCTCCTTCACTCACATAGGGATGTACGAAAGTCACTTACCATTTAATGAAATTGATTTGAGGTGGGGGGAGGCATTCCATCCCGCCCCCCCGAAATTCTGGCCGGGGGGGAGGCACTCTGTCCCTCCCCCCAGAAATTCTGGCCAGGGGGGAGGCGCTCCGTCTCTTCCCCCCCCGAATCCTAGCCGGCCAGGTCCGCAAATGGCGGCGGCCGTAGCTGCCGCTGTTTGCGTCCCTGCAGTCAGCCGTGATAGGCTACGTAAATGTTTACGTAGCCTATCACGACTGATTTAAAAGAAAAAAAAATGCGCATATGCCAGTGGCGGCGCCCATGGGCGCCGCCATTTGCGTTCCTTATTTTGACACGTCTTAGTCTACGTAAACATTTACGTAGACTAAGAAGGCGAAAATAAGGGGAACGCAAATAGCGTAGACGCTACGCTATTTGCGTTCCCCTTATTTTCGCCATCTTAGTCTACGTAAATGTTTACGTAGACTAAGACGTGTCAAAATAAGGAACGCAAATGGCGGCGCCCATGGGCGCCGCCATTGGCATATGCACATTTTTTTTTCTTTTAAATCAGCCGTGATAGGCTACGTAAACATTTACGTAGCCTATGACGGTATTTTTTAAAAATCTAGCCGTGATAGGCTACGTAAATCTTTACGTAGCCTATCACGTTTTTTTTTTTTTACTGGAAATGGTGGCGGCGGCAGCCGGTCGGAAGACCGGCCGCCGCTGCACCACCGCTGGAGCCGCCGCTGCCGCCGCCAGGAAGATTTGCCCAAGGTAAGTCCCGTCCCAGGGGGGCGGGGGGGCAGACCGTTTTGCCACCGATTTCAGGGGGCCGAATGCGCTGGCATTCGGCCTTCCCGAGATTCGTGGTGAAATTCTCTGACATCCCTATGGACACCTCTTTGGACCTCATGTTGGGAGTTCCAGTGAACAGCTACCAAATGCAAATGTAACACTCAGAACTACCTCCAGGCCTTTTATCTGCTTGATTGGTCATGGGGTACCCAGAAAACAGGCCACACCTGGCCATGCAGCTGCTTGTCAGCCATTCGTTCCATTACTTATGAGCCACCAACAATGGGTGTCTGTGTATGCCACTGCTGTCCTTCCTGAATGCTTAGTGCCCCACTTTTGTCAAACCCCTTGAATTACAGCTGAAAGTCCTGACTTCGCTCCCATCTGGGTGTGTTTCCTTTCAACTTCAATGTGGTGGTGTACAGAGGCCAACTGCCAAAACAGTTATACTTGTTCCAGTATTTCTGGCCCTGACTGTATGTTACCTTGGGAGTTTGTGGGTTCTCCTTCACTGGAGGTATTTTAGCAAAGGCCAGATAGCCTTCTCTCAAGAACGCTGTAGCTGCATCCCGCCTTCCAAGATCCAGCAGTATGCAGGGAGTTGGACTAGGTGAACTCCTCCAAGGTCCTGTCAGACTCGATGCTTCTATGAATCCAAAAAAAGCAGTAGGAAGTGAAGTGGCTAATAATAAACAAGGCTACTGCTACTAAATTTAAAGCTTTATCTTATCAGGCAGGAGATAAAGCCTATTTGAACCAAGGCACAGGTATGCAAGGTGATGCAATTAAATAAGAACTGACCTGAACTTTCAACCCAAACACAATCTAAATGGAAAATGCTCCTGTGAAAAATTTAAAAAACAATCCATTTAGCTCTTTGTCCTCAAAACATGGATACACAGTGGGAGCCTCTTCACTGAGTATCAGGGTCTTATAGGTGTCAGAATAGCGATGGCAGGAGACACCCCCCCCCCTCCCGGTGCAAGCTAAGGATTAATATGTCTGTAGAGTTTGAAATCGATGAGCGGGCACTATAACAAGGGTCACTCAGGTGCGGATCTAATTAACAGCTCTGGATGCATCAAAGAGCCGTGAGTGCAAACAGAGGGTCACAATGGGCCTAGCAGCCAAGTGGAGCTGAATAAATTTCCCTTTAGCCTGGGTTTTTCTGCATTAAAAGACTAGCATGTTCACTATGTTTTGTAGGTTCATTCTGGTAAAAGCCTGGCCTATTTTTGCTCTGCTGTTTTATATCTCCAGCTGCTTAGCCATCAGACTATGTGTATGACTCAGTAAGGTTTACAAAACCCCTTACTTTCTGGATCCAGGCTGCTTTATTCAGCTGCTTCTGCTAACAATAGGAATGGTTTTGTTTTGGAAAGGAAGGCTTTTGATTATCTGTGACTAGATTTCTGGTTAGTTTGTGTTCCGTTGTTTAGCATGAACACAGCTTCGGCCTTCCTGTTTCCGTTACAACACACAGATAAGACTGTCGGAGAAGCACTGCCAGATCAGACAGACCAAACTAAGGTCCAGCTTCTAGTCCAGCACCTTGTTTCCCACAGCAGCCAGTCAGATGCCGCTTGGTATTGTATGGGAGTAGTGAAAGGCTTCATTAAATTAGCAGAAACGTAGTGATTTAAGGGTGTGTGTGGCTGACCCACCCAAATAAAGTCCCATTGATTAATGATTGCCTGGAGTTATCAGGGCTGGCCCAAGACATTTTGCTGCCTGAGATGAAGATGGCACCCTCTTCTATTCCATGTACAAAAGCCAACTAGACTGTTTCTTCAACACTGGTGATAGAACAGCACTGCATCTGAAGGTAGCAAGCTAGTTTAGGGGGCACAGGGCAAGCTACTTGGCATGCTGTTCTCTCCTCCAAAACCTTGGTGCTGTCTCCCAGCGTCTGCTTCCTCACTCTGCTTAATGGTAGGGCCAGCCCTGTGTGTTATTTGATAGGCCTGGGTGAACAGAAAGCTCTTGTCCTGGTGCCAAAAAGACCACAGGGATGACTCCAGGCAAATCTTTCTGGTCTGCCTTTTTTCCTGGCAAGGCAGGGGTGGGCAACTTGTGGCCCTCCGGATGTTTTGGCCTACACATCCCTCAACATTGGCTGAGCTGACTAGGGCTAATGGAAGCAATCTGCCTGGAGGGCCATATTTTGCCCAACTCTGTTTTAAAGCTGTGTGAAAAGAAGCAATTCAGCAGTAGCTCTCTTACAAGAAGCACCTCCTCTCTCTCTCTCTCTCTCTCTCTCTCTCTCTCTCAGGAGGAAATGCTTCTTCTGATATCTTGCACATGAGTACATCATCTAAAACCAAGGAACGTGCTTTTTTTCTGAACTATGATTTTACTTAAATGCAAATGTATGGAGATTTAATGATTTGATTAATTGATTAAAAACCTATGTGATTAATTGGCTTCTTTAATCAAGGGACAGCTTTATTTTATGTTAATTTATTTAAATATTTTATCCTACTCAGACAAAAAGGCTAATGGAGCAGCTTACATAGAATCAGTAAAAGAATACAGTCACTGCCACAGGCTTACAATGTAAAAAGACACAACACACAAGGAAAAAGGAATGGGGAGGGAAGGGGGGGGGAATGAAATCTTTCAGGACTGGTGGAATGGCACTGCTTCACCCTCTCATCTCCCCCAGTACAGCCTGCTAGTGTTATTGCATTATTATGTCAGTTGCATTGTTATCGTTGGTTTGTTCTTTAGTCCATTAGAAAGCAATCCTATCGCCCTTCCACAGAGGGCTTCTCTACACCAGGCTTTTATCCTTTTAATCGAGATTGGTTACTCATGGAAATTTGTGGGTCCTTTTCATGATGTTGTCAACCTCCAGGGCTCTCCTGTGCTTTGTGACCATTCCCACGGCTTTATTTGTAATGGGGAAAATGTACAATTTTAAAATGGCAGGTTGAATCGCTCCATGTAATTACAGACAGAGTTGGGGGGGCATAGAATGCTTCCAATTCTTGGATCGGAGGTCGGAAACAGCACTCGGACCAAGGAGTCTGAACTCTCCACTCCCTCGCAGTCAGCGTGGAGAGAACTGTGCTGGCTTCTTCTCCAAGCTTGCAAAAGCAACCTCAGAGACAAGGGAAAGGGGGCAGTTCTGTAGGCAGGGAGGGAAAGGGACTGGGGAAGCAGGGATACAAGCTATCCCCAGCCTCCTTCCCTCTCCCTCTGCAGAGCCCTAGCTAGATGGGCAAAAATGCCAAGCAGGGGAAGCACAGAGGCAAAGGTTGCCTCCATGCTGCTCCCAGTCTGCATAGGATCCCTGTCAGCCTCTGAGTTCAGAGGCTGATGGGAATCCCGATAGGATTGCACCCTTCAAGGATGATCCCTGAATAGCCAGAATGTCTAGACTGCACAGATTATTGCTTCTATAGGTCCCTCAGTGTTCACAGCAAAATAAACAAAAGACATGTCCCCTGCCCCAAGGAGCTTAGAGTCTATATTTTGCCCTGAATTTAAACATCCAAGCAGGTTTCAGTGAAATATTCAAGGGGACATGATGTAAGAGGACATCAAGTTGATCACATAATAAGTAATTAGACTGGAGGAAAGTGATGAATTCTCAGTTTTCAGAGAGAGCAGAACATCAGATATCCAAATGGCTTGTGAAGGTTATGAAGAACTTGAATAAACCAAAGTGCTTATATAGGGCTATAGGCATGGAAAGAACAGAGGATAAACTTAGATCATAGGGAGATTTGGATAATGGGAGCTCCATTGGAATCACTCATCCTTAATTTTAGCGTGGTGCAGAAAGTATGGAATTAAGGAGAAGGGCCTTCTGGGCATTTAGCTAAGCTTTTGTTCACATAGTCATGCTTTTACTGTCCCTAGGTTCTTCGAATGTAAATTCTGTCAATGTTTTAACTGTCAGAGTGAGAAACTAATAATTTTTGAGGCATTATACTAAAATGAACCAAACCTCTAGATAAACGCTCACTCAGAACTCTCTCCAAGGTTCCATGCTTACTACTTCTATTGGTATGCTTGCTTTTACAATGGAAAATTGTTTGACTTATTCAAGGTATGAGCTTTCAAACCTCTTCTTGGGGCAATAGTTTTCAAACCATGTTGTGGGGAGCTTTTTTGTCCCTCAGAGACTGATGGTGCAGAGGCTTCCCTGAAAGACATTTAGCTTATTGATTGCTGCAACAAGGGATTATGGGGCGAGCTTCAGGCCATCGACTCAGAAGTTCACAAGGCTGCAACCAGGAAGACTGTTCAATGTTAGACTGCTCCCCCCAATGTCGTCTCAGATGTGTAGGTTTTAAAACATGTGTCACTCTCTTCCATTGACATCAATAGGACTCAGAAGAGCTGAACTGTGGTTGGATTATGCTCTGTATCATCTTGCCCTTTGTTAACAATCCTCATCTCACAATCATCACTTCTTGTGTAGCCACATATCAATAAGCAAATGACATCTTTCCCTTTCCCCCTTGGACTTGCCCTTCCTAACTGATTCATTCAGCAAAGCCACAGTCTGACGGTGCTGCTGATGTCAATGTGATGTCACAAACATCACCTTGAAACAACAACACAACAACTATGGACCAGTACAAGGAGGAGGAGGAAGGCAAGCCGATTCTGCTTTACATGTTCATTACTACCTGGTATCCAACAGCAAGAATAAACCAGGCAGGTGTAAGGGAAGGGCAGCAGCTCAGTGGTAAAGCAGATGTTTTGCATTCCAAGGTCCTAAATTCAATTTATGGCATCTCCAGGTAGGGCTGGAAAAGACTACTGTCTGAAACCCTGGAGAGCCACTCCTGATCAGTGTAGGCCAGGGGGCCAGAACCTCAGACCCAGAGGCCAAATCCAGTCCGCCTGGGGTTCCCCAAAAGGTCATGCCCCTTGTTTTACCCACCCTCTTTTCCCCAGCTGCTGGATGTTTGGTGGGTTCCTGTGTTTTGTGCAATTTTTCCCCATTCCAAAAGATTGGAATGCCTCTCCTAACGCTTAATTACTGGCAGTAAGGTCTTTAAGCTAAAAATGCTGGTATTTTGGGCCACTCCCCTTTTGCTTGCATCTCACCCACCCCCTATGGGGTGGTTTGTTGAACCGTGGGTTAGCACGTCATCTGAACCCAGGACATTTTCTGCAGGTTGGCTTGTTAACCACCCTAAAAAACCCAACAACAAACCATGTGTTCTCAAGATGGCTTGTTCGAGAAAAATAAGCCATACTGCATGGTTAACAAGCCACCCCCCTGAAAGTATCCTGGGTTCAGACAACACACTAGCCCAGGGTTCAACAAACAACCCATGGTTCAACAACAACCCACACTCAACCCCTGAGTGTGGGTTAACATGTTGTGCAAACCCAGTCAATTGAATGCAGCCCTCAGGTTGAAAGAGGTTCCACACCACTGTTGTAATACTCAGCAATGGACCAATGCTCTGCCTGCTAAATTGTCTGACTTGTTCTAAGGCACTTCCTATGTTCCCTATGTTGAGCACAGCAACACTGAAGCTTTCATCCAGTTGGCAAAGGAACATGGTCTTCTGTGGGACAGAGACTCCATGTAGCACAGTGGTTAAGAAAATGAGAGTACACTGGAGAATTATCACTGTGAGGAAGGCTTTGGGCTCTCTTGCACTTTCTCTGTTCAGCACAGATCAGACAATTAGTCCTGTGCAGAATGTGCACTAAGGCTACCATCCTGCACACCCTGACCTGGAAGTCCCATTGAACTCAATAGGGTTTATGTCTGAACAGTACAAACCTGTACACATCAACACTGGGGGGTGGGGTCAGATTGTGTCCACCAACCTCCATTGTTCAGTGTTCCTACATATGGTCCATATCATGCATGTCTGAGTGTACACATACATATAGGCTCCTGGGAACACAGGACATTAAATATGTAATGGTTGGGAGGTGTAGGCCCAGTGGGCACATCCCACCCCCTCTTCCATGAGTTAATTTATCAACAATAGGGCTGTTCACAAAACACGCTAACCCACACTCAGTGGTTGAGTGTAGGTTGTTGTTGAACTTTGGGTTATTTGTTGAAATGTGTGTTAGTGTGTTTTCTGAACCCAGGACATGTTCCACAGGGTGGCTTGTTAACCACCCTAAAGAACCCTACAACAAACCATAGGTTCTCAAGGTGGCTTGTCTGAGAAAAATAAGCCAAGCTGCATGGTTATCAGGCCACCCTGCAGAAAATGGCCTGGGTTCAGACAACACAGTAGCCCAGGGTTCAACAAACAACCCACGATTCAACAACAGCCCACACTCAACCACTGAGAGTGTGGGTTACCGTGTTGTGCAAACCCAGTCAATGAACGTCTGCAAAGAGCTATTACTTTCTTCCAGTATGGGTGCAGGAGGAAAAGGAGGACATATGTGCCTGATTATTGCCAGGTCAAAGGATGCCACTGTGGTAGAGTGGTTAGAAGATTGGACTAGGACAGCCTTCTCCAACCTGGTACCCTCCAAACATTTTGGGCCACAATTCTCAGCATTCCTGACCAATGGCCATGCTAGCTAGAGCTGATGGGAGTTGATGTTGAAAACATCTGGAGGGCACAAGTTGAAAGCATCTAGAGGACCTGGTTCAAATCTCCACTCAGTCACAAAGCTTACTGGGTGACTGTGGGGCAGGCATATTTTCTCAGCCTAATCCCTAATCTACTGTTGTGAGAATAAAATGGAAGGGGAAGAGAGAAACATGCATGCCATCATGGGTGAGGATCAGCTTTTGCCTCCTCTCAACTGTGAGACATAGGCTGGATCTATACAGAGACAGTTATTGAGGCAATTCCATTTAAATCCAGATTTTAATGAGATCAGGTTAGCTCCTCCCAAGGCAAACTGCATCCAGTAACATGTATACATAACACCACCCCCATCACCCTCCCCACTTGTATGGGGCAACCAGCACCTGAAACTGCATTAGTTTGGGGTTGGGTTGGCAGAGTCCCACGAGTAGAACTGAACATCATTAACTGCCTAGGTGCAGGGCAGTGAATGAGCAGAGGTTTGCTCCCTGCACTTCTCCCCCCACCCCTGTGCTCAGTGAGGTGCAATGGAGGAAAAGTTACTTCCAAGTAGGCATGTTTAGCAGATGGCTGTCCTCCATGCCCAGCCCTTCTCTGCAGGATTAGGGGTCATTTGGGGGCTGTCGGCTTTTAAAATCAGTAAGGCTCTGCATATCTGCGCACCTCCATAACAGCATCGTTTTAAACAGCAGGCTTGAGGCTTGCTCTCCACCACTCCCCCCACCCCACCCCCAGCCATGCTCAGTGAAGTGCAACACAGGACGAGTTATTTCCAAGTAGGCATGTGTAGTTTTAAAATGACAGGCTTGAGGCTTGCTCTCTGCGACTCCCACTCCCCACTCCCGCAGTCAGTGAAGTGTAATTGGACTAGGGATGTCAGAGAATTCCGCAACGGATCTCGGTGAGGCCGAATGCCAGTGCATTCGGCCCCCCGAAATCCGTCACGGAACGAAGCCCCCGCTTCCCCCAACCCACGAAAGGTGTGCGGGATGAAGTCCCCACCGCCCCCAACCCACAAAAGGTGCGCAAAATGGAGCACTTACCTGCTCCCATCCGCGCTGCTTTGTGAATGGCGGCCGTCCTGCGGCCGCCATTCGCTTCCTCCTCTTCATAGCCGTGATAAGCTACGTAAATACTTATGTAGCCTATCACGGCTAACGCAGGGACACCATTTGCGTCCCTTCGGAGGCCGTGATAGGCTACGTAAGTATTTACGTAGCCTATCACAGCAGGGGGGGGGGGACCCAGCGTATGCAAATGGCGGCGGCTACCACCATTTGTGTACGCTGGGGTTTTTCCCCCTGCTGTGATAGGCTACGTAAATATTTACGTAGCCTATCACGGCTCAATACAGGGATGCAAATGGCGGCGGCTACGACAGCCGCCATTTGCGTCCCTGCAGGGCTGCTCAGCGGCTGGATGTCCGGTGGCTCCGCAGCTTGGCCGTGGAGTGGAGCTGGCCGGGCAGGATTCTGGGGGGGAGGACCGGATCGCCTCCCCCCCCCGTCAAGGATTCTGGGGGGAGGGACGGAGCGCCTCCCCCCCACCGCGGATTGCCCTGCGCGGAGCCAGGTAGGTGTTTCGTACATCCCTAACTTGGACAGAGTTACTTCTGCGTAAGCATGTTTATTCAGCACATGTTCACAACAACGCAGTTTCAAAGCAACAGGGCTGGCTGCCCACCCCCTCCCCACTCCTGCAGTCAGTGAATATTTAAAACAACAAGCAAAGGAATTCTCCCAACCCGTCTGCTCCTATGCTCGGCAAAGTGCAACTGAAGTTACTTCCGGGTAGACATGTTTAGCCCTCTGCTCTCCCTACGCTCCCCCCATGCAACTTTCCCTTCCACCAATCAGCCCTGCTCCCAGCAGCCCTCATCAAGGGCAGTCCAGGTCATGCAGACTCCCAAACTGCACTGAAGCTGCCGTGACAGGAAAATCTGTCAGAAAAGTAGTTTCCAAAAAAAGGATTCTACAGCAAGAAACAGCATATTTGCTATGGAGAAGGGCATATGTTGTGTGCCACGATCATCTTGGGGCCACAGAGGGAGTGGAATAAATACCCTGTGTAAATAGGCCCATAGTTGGTATCCCATTTACTTGTCCCATATAACTCGGTGGGAGCCCTTGAGAACCAGTCCCTATATCCTTGCTTTTAGTTTTTATTTCTTAGTGTGGTCTGATGGCACCTGGGAAACAAGTTTATAGAGATTTTTTTTTTTGCCATAAAAATTGATCGCTCCTGAAGTCAATGGGAGCCACTGACATCTGTGGTAGGAGAGTCAGTCAGAGGTGCATGCTCCTTACATCTCATAAGCCTTACAGTATAAGGTTCACAGGATAGCAAAATTAAAAATAACTTGGCAATAGTATTCTAACAATATTCAATTGTTATATCACACCTAAGTGTACCCAGTTTGGCTTTATATCTGGATATGCATCTTTAGGAACACAGGAGAAAAGGCTCTTTCTACAAGACATGATTTCAGCTATCCTAGAGAGGCCAGATCAAAACAACATGCCAACCCAACACTTAACATAAAACATCCACAAGAGGCAGGGCTATTTATAAGCAAATCTATCAGGAGAGCTATTAACCATAGGCATCGCTTAAACTCTTGTCATATTTTCCTTAAACATTTGGAACACTTGTAATTATTCTTTTGGAATATACTGTAATGTGATTAATGGGCTATAAATATGCTTGCGAGAGCCCTCCAATTGACTTCGTGGCCAGTTTTCATTTCCTGAGGCCCTGGTGGAAAACGTCAACACCAATCTAAGACTTTCGATGTAATATTTTAAGGCCAGAAAAGGCAAGAAGAAGAACCTCAGCTACTGATCTCTGTTATGCACTGTGTGTGGAAACGTTCCATGTTGGATTAAAGCATGTCCTCTAGAAGGAAACTTTGTGGATTGGAGGCACCTTTAAGAGTTCCTCAGAGGGCAAAGTCCAGAGCCCATTATGGTGCTGGGCCGGCTTAGGATATCTTTGTGCTACCTGTTTAATCACAAGATATTTTCCTTCCATACTTCATATGGCAAATAAGTTTGCAGTTTGTACACCCATGTTATACCCACTTTTCCTACAGCAAACATGTAAAACATAGACTATCTATATGCCTGTGCAGACATCTTTAGGGCACAATCCTATGCATGTTTAGATAGAAAGAAGTTGTTGAACTCCCAGCATTCCCCAGCCAGCCAGTAAACAGGTGTCTAAAGATGCCTCTTTGCCTGAAATATATATTTCCCTCAAAGTATGGAGTTTTCCTCAAAGACGAGTCACACTTCACAGAGCACTGCAGGCACATGGATATCTGATCAGTATGTTCTGCTGTTAATTCACAAGGGAGAGGCATGTATCTCAAAATATTCAGGGGACACATGCCAGAGAGCCAGAGCTGGTTGCACGTCCCCACCACATGGCTCCCAGTATTTCTGGGGATGGATATCTCAACTTCACATATGATGTTTACTGTGGAAAACACCCATCAAGCTCTGGTGTATGAGTAAAGTGTGAATTGGCCCCTACAGGTATTTTTCACAGAGGGATAGCCATGTTAGGATGTGGTCCTTTGGGTTGTGCTCCCAATAGACACAGGGCTCCGAGTTCAGAGCCCTCCACCTATCCTATGCCCTGTTGGCAAGTTCCAGACAGAGAGAGAGGAAAGGCTTTTCCACATGAGACTTTTATCCTGCAATCGAGACTGGTTACTCATGAATGTTTTGGGGTCCTTTACATGATGTCATCACCCTCCAGGGCCTCTCCCGGCTTTGTAACCATTTCCACAGCTTTATTTGTAATGGTGATAATGAGCTATTTAAAAATAGCAATTTGAAGCTCAATGTGTAATGACGGACTTGCACTATAACCACAGCACCATCTAGTGGCTGTATAGTGAAATATATAGAACTTGCAGATAAAGAAAAATCCCCGGGAAAAAATGGGGGAAGTGCATTTAAATGGCTGACCTTAATCTTTAAAAGAATCTGGAAGCAAAAGCTCTGGTAAAGTTGCAGGATAAAAAAAGCCTGGTGTGGAGAAGCCTGAGGACAGAGGCGATTTTGCCTCCATTCTTCTGTTTAACGTACAATATGCAGCTACACGGGCCTCTGAGCCCATCTAGCTGACTTACCTTTGGTGGGTGTGGAGGGGGCTGGAGAGGTCACAGGATACTGTAATACCCAGTATCTCCTCTTCCCTCCTCTTTCTACCCACCCAAACACACCCTTTTCTCCACCTTCTCTTTCAAAGTTGCAGCTGCTGCGGCTGGGAGATGGGAGTGGGTGGTGGAGGAAAGATCCATGATCAGATCTACAGGATCTCCTCCTCTCTGCTCATCTGCAGAGGAGGAGATCCACAGCATCCTATGGTGACCCAGATGCTTCTAGGGGCCATAGGATGGCTCTCTTAGTCTGTGCAGCAAAAACAACACAGCGACTTGTGGCACCTTAAAGACTAACAACTTCATTATGACACAGGTTTACAGAGACTAGAATCCACTTCATCAATGTATGATAATGTGGATGCTTATGCATGGTAGCTGATGCCATAATATGTTTAGTCTTTGAGGTGCCACAAACCTGGAGGTGTTTTGTTGTGGTGGTGGTTTTGGTAAGGGACAGTGTCACCTCTACATTACAGCTCCTCGTGGCAGGGTTCCATCAAAACTGCCCTTGCTGACCAATGAAAATGTGTGGACTCGAGGAGTTTTGCAACAATAGTTTGTTTAGTCCTTATACACGCCAGCAGTGGCTACACTCACCCTGCTCATAGTGCCTTGGGTGCCTCGCATCCATTGCCTCCAGCCCTTCACCTGAGCCCTGCCAGTGGATGCCTCTGCACTCCTTGTCCATAGATCCCACTCAGCCTCTCTAGGTCCTTCCCTTTCCTTCCCTCACTCCAGTTCTTCCCAAAACTTCTCTGTGTCATCTGCTGGCTTCAGCCCCACTTCTAACACCTGATTCCTTATATCCAGAGAAGATAGGAAACCCTGGTTTCCTATCCTCTTCCTTGATTAACTCTTTGATGGATCCTGCTCTAGCCTGGTCTTGGCCCCACCTATGTTTCCCAGCCGCTTTCTGGTCTGTCCCTTTTTCCTTGAGATGCCCCTGTCCCTCTTGTTCTTGCCTTTTCTCTCTTTGTTCCCTTCAGTCACAGACAGCTAAGGTCTTCTCCTCTGCAAGTACACACCTAACTTGCTTTTGAGTACAGTAATATCTAGCAACTGGTTTGTTGATGGAGGGAGCAAACCAACGGCCACTAGTCAGAGGCTAGATGGCCATAGGATATCCTGTTTTCTGGGAACCAACCTTGGTGCCTGCGCTCCGAGGTCAGTTCCCGGAGAACTGACCTTCCCCCCTCTTTCACACTGCCTCGCAAGAGGAGTGCGACGCGGCCCAAATGGGGCATTCCGGGGGTGTTCAGGGCGGGAGGGTGGAAATGCCAGTACTTCTCCCCCGCTCCACCATCCCACAGCTAGACAGCTGCAATCAGCTGGCTAGCTGCAAATGTGGGGCAGGAGAAGTGCAGAGGGAATGATCTCCTGCCCTGCATTGGATAGGCGGTTGCCACTAAGTTTGGAGGTGGCCACCTATCTACATAGGATTGCGCCCTTAGATGAGCTTGTCTATCTTGGACTACTTCAAACATCTAAGGATCAGAATGTTTGTTTGGAGAAGAATAAGAAAGTACAAAAGGTGATTGTGGGTCATGTTTACAGCTTTACCTTTCAGGAGGCAAGTTATGCAGAGAACTATATGACACAGAAAGGAACCAAACCATTCCTGCTAAAGGGAGATTTCCTGCATTTGCAAATGACAGACAAAAAGTTGAGTCTCTATAAGGGAATGAAAAGGTATTGTTACAAGCAAGCTAATTAATGCAGGTGAAGGCTATTTCCATCCTGGTGGCCAACTATGACCAGCTAGGATGTTCATTTTATAACAGGATTTTATCCCAGTTTGTACTTATATAAGATTGCATGTGTTTCATTCACATCGGGATTTGTTTCAAATGAGAAGCGGTACATAAATATTGCTAAAAAAGGAATAATATCAAAGAAATAATAAATAGAAGTTAAGATAACTTATATCCTGCCTTAATGATAAAAACAAGAATGTTCAAGATGGCTAGCAATAAATTCATGAAACAAATCCAGCTCCTGTCTTGCTTGCTTTGTGAGAAATTATTGGTGGCCCAAAATGTGGATGTGCTTCTCCATCCACATGTGAGCCAGGCTCATCCATCAAGTTCAGTTGGGTTCAGTTCAGATGAGCATTGCGATGTATTTCCACATTGAGATGCCTATCTGCAGCACCATCGTTGATGGAGATCTCCTGTAGCCATTTGGGCTGAATGTTGGCTTGTGAGCTAAGAAAACTTTGCCCTGCCCCACCCCCAGGTATGGCTGCAATCCTAAACACGCTTCTTAGGGAGTAAAATACATAAAATTACCTTGTTAAACATCCCTTAGGCCTAACTATTCTGCAAGTAAGATTAGGCGGATACAAGGAGCACAAGAGGGGGAGGTTGAATGCCCACATGGACTAGCCACACCCCCACTACCATCCATGCCATCCATTGGCTGTGCATTTGATATCTGTGTGTAGAGTTCCTCCACACAAGCGGGGGATTCTGGCCTAACCAGAAGCTCCCCATTCTTGGAGGAGCTCTACAACAAGTAGGTGCCACCCCTCAATCCTTCTCACACATTCCTTAAACACATGGGCAAGAGGTTGTCTGAACCCCACCTGCATCTAGTATACTTTGGCCATTTTTCTCTACTTAATGCTTTTAAAAGTTTTCTTATCTCCTAAACACACACCTGTTAACAATCTCCTTTGCACTTGGCTTTCTGCCCTGTATTTATATCAGAAAGGCTCCTAAACCTGGAACATTTGGACACGCTGTGTTCTAAATTTGTACGCCAAATGTTTTAGGCTAGCAATGGGCGGATTCAATCCAAACTAGTGTTCCACTCAAGGAAGGCAGCCAGCTGGCCCCACAGTGTGGAACGATTAATTCTGCCTGCTATTGAAAACTGATGATCGGAGTCAGCAGAGGTCCTGGCGATGTCTTATCCCCAAAAGCCACCTTTGCTCATTTGTTCATGTTACCTGGAATTATTTGCCTTGTTAGAACCATGATGTGGTCTCCCCTGCACACTACATGTGGATTGTGTCCTACACAACTGGGGCAAGAGAGGGAGTTGTCAACGGATATCTCCGAGTACCAAATTCTGGGTGTGTGTGTGTGTGCGGGGAACTAAAAAAAAAAGAGGGATGGCCATCACCTTCGTACCTGCATGCAAGCTTCCCAGGGGCATTTGGCCAGCCATGGTGGAAATTGAAGGGAAAGGAAATTATAGCCCAGCAGTGGCAGAGCACATATTTTGAAGGCAGAAAGTCCTTGAAATAATTGGGTAGCAGGATATGTAATTTTTTTTAAATTTCCTGTTTACCAGCCTCTCCAAACCTGGTGTGTTAGACTGCAACTCCCAGCATTCCCAGCCAGCACATCTGGATCCACATCTGGAGGGCATCAGTTTGGGGGAGGCTGCTGTTGACTGAATTGAAGGGTTCTCACAGAGGTTTCAAAATAGCATAACATACAAAGGGTTGGATCCAGGATCTGCCTTCCACAAGAGGAAGGGACCTTCCACGAGAGGAAGGTCCCTCCACCCAATTTTTTGGGATCCCCCTCCCCCCCACAGCTCGCCCCATTCAGAAGGGTTTCTTGACTCTCCTTGTAGTATTTTCAGGGGGTTGAGGGCTGCCATGGGAAGGAGGAGATGGCGAAGTCCACTTCAGCCAGCACAGTTCTGGACTAGATGGACCCTTGGTCTGATCCAGCATGGATCTTCTTATGTTCACAGTTAATCCAGAGTAAATCTGGATCCAGTCCCAAAATTGCAAACCAATAATCATTAAAGCAGCATGAACATTAACAAATCTGAATACAAATCAGCCCTCAAGTCCACAGATATCAACGACATCCTGTTCTGTTTCATTTAACGTTGACTAGTGCCATTTGCACATGCAGCCACAGAGTACAGCAGCAAATGTTATCTGCTGCCTATCATTGTACTCCACAGTATCACCCTCCCATCACATGGCAACTCCCTCTTCCCTCATTTCCTTTTACACAAACAGGTTGTAATCGAATGTTTTGTCTCCAGGTCTGAGACACCGTGTCGACTGTACAAAATGTGATTCTGAATGTGTGTGTGTTTGTTTTACATAGTCCACCTACCAGCTGTTTCTCTGCAAAGGTAACCTGAACAACCTCCAACGGAATTCAGTTTGGAATGGCTTAAGATTCAAGGAAATGATTTTACAGAGCTTAAGTCTAAAGGGATATATTTTAAAGGTTTTTCAAGGTACCTCACAAAGCCTCAACGTTTGGCAGACCAGAAGGTGAGAATTTAAACAGCAGTCTCCAACAACAGCAAATTGCACAGTAACACATCGATAAGTATTTCAGTCTGTACAAAATGAGGACAGCAGTTGTATTATCTGGCACAGAGGACACATTTAATAGTTACCAAGAGGTTTAGCTTCACTGCCATTTCAGCTATGCCCCTAACACCTTTACTCTAGAAATCTCCATTTTGCCCAGGAAAGATACACAAAGGAAAAACTTAGGCATAGAGGGCAAAAATTAGGTGTGCGTTGACTGTCCTTCTTCAGCGCATACAACATACAGCACATTCCTGCCCTGTGTTACATAGGTGTAGGCCCTCCAGAACGATGAAAATGCCTACTCTCTGCCAGGTTCCTAACTCAGTCAAGCCATGTAAAGCACACCCCTGTTATTGGCTCTCTAGAGACCTGGCACAGGGAAGCCCTATGCCAAAAGGACTACTACCACTGGGAAACACATTAACTCTCATTAGCATCTGTTAAGAAGGGTCTTCACACAACCCCCTCAATGTGTCCAATGAATGAATGGAGAGTTCACAGGGCTATGCAAGCTAGCTCCACCCATCCACAGAAGTGTGCACTGCCTTTCCCCTCCCCTGATGAACAGCCACTGGATGTTCATGAGAAGTTCGCTGCACGTACAGATGCACAAGCGGAGAGCTCCTATATGTGTGGAGGCACCCTTAAGGAGAGGCATGACAGTAGTCTTCAAATATCTGAAAGGCTGTCATGCAGAAGATGGAGCAGAGTTGTTCTCTGTTGCTCCAGCAAGCAGGACTAGAACCAATGGGTAGAAATGGAAAGGAAGCCAATTTTAGCTAAACATTAGGAGAAACTTCCTGATAGCGAGAGCTGTTTAGCAACAGAACAGAATTGGCCTGGTTTGCCCATAACAACAACCCAGAGTATGGGTTGAGTATGGGTTGTGGTTGAATTATGGGTTATCATTGCGTGTGAACCCTGCACTATGGTCTAATTATGGGTTGTTAACCATGAACAACCCAGGAAAAGAACTCATGGTTTGTCATTGGGTTGTGAACTCTGGGTTGTTTGTAGTTAATAACCCATATTTAAACTATAGTTTAGGGTTCGCACGTAATGACAATCCACAATTCAACAACCCATACTCAACCCATACTCCAGGATGTCGTTATGTGCAAACTAGGTAACTGCCTCAGGAGGTGCTGGTTCTTCTTCACTGGAGGTATTTAAATCGAAGCTGGGTGGCCATTTGACTGTCAGAGGTGCAATAGTTATATCCTGCATTGTAAAGCTTGCATTTAGCTGAAGGTTGGACTACAATGATGTCTAACAATCCATATTTGTAAAGAACAACCACATAATCCAGTGTTCCCATTTACAAGACAAAACTCCCTGATGACAACTAACCCCTGGTACAGAGACCCTTTCTTTCTCACACACACATTGGAATATGTAATGCCTGCACTTCAACCTTTTCTCTTCCTCTTTCTCCTGCCTCCCTAATTTTAGAGCAGTTACCATGTACCCATAGGCCAAGCTATTTACATTCTGATCTCTACCCCAGACCCGGTTAGACCCCACATGTGTCTATTTTGCTCCTTCCCACCTCCTCTCCCATGATTAGAAGCAGGCTCTCCTCACCCTTCTTTCTAAAACACACACATGCCTACCTGGCTTCTCTTTCTCTGTCCCCAGAGCACTCTATAGACTTAACCACATAGCAGCCTGTCCTGTGTGAATGCTGCCCATGTTCATGCATCCTATAGGTTTGCAACAAACCGTGTATTTAATTATTCTAAAGCTCTGGCTCGTTTGTCTTCTTGCCTTTTCCCCAATAACTTCCCAAGCACATTGTGACTTGGGGGGGGGGGGCTGTCTTCATGAGCAATTTAGTGTGAAGGTAGAGCAGTCTGAATTCTTTCATGAGAGATGATGTCGTCACTAATCCACTGCCAACCAGCCGCTTCCCTCTTGAAAAGCCGCATTTTCTGAAACTCCTTTTACTCTGACTTTTTTTTTTTTTTTTACTAAAAGTGGCTCCCTGGTGGTTTAACCACAGTGTGGTTAACCCCCCCCCACACACACACTAAATCCTGGCCATGCCTCTGCGATCTGGCAGTGATGTGGTCAAGGGGGTGGGATGCCCCATTCCCTCTTGTTTCCCCAATGGAAGTAGTTTTTCTCACTGAGAATCCCCAGGAATGCAGCAGCAACCCCTCACTTTACCTCAGTAGTGGGGACACTCATCCACCTTAGCTAGCCTGCTTTTAATCTTTAACATATATCCCCACCCCATTCTGTGCATGTTTACTTGGAAGAAATAAATCTCTCCCTCCTGCAGTAAAAGGTTTAAAGGCTAACTTTAGTAACTTACCCTAAAGCTCTTTCGCTTCTCCAATGCTCTCTGAAATTGCTATTGCGATGCTGTGCTTCTTTGATGTTCTGTAGTTTCAAGTCATTTTTCTGTTGTTATGTAAAATCCCTTCCTCACTTTATCGCAATAATGATCTTTCAGGTTTATGGAACCTTCTCATTGCAAGCTGGGAGAAGGAGAAAGGGAGAAGGGGGGTTGGAAGCAATAACTCCCGGTCCCGGGTTGAGTGCTGGAATGGGGCAAAATTGAGGGTCTGAGCTGCTCTCGGGGGGAGTAAACAATCTCAATAGCAAGATAAAAGCCCATGTGGAGAAGCCCCATATATTTTACAAAATACATTGGGCTGCTGCTGAAAGCAACAGCAGTATATTAAGATCTATATCTTAATATAGATCTTAATATAGATCACAAGGCCCTAATGAACAAAGGGCCTTGTGGCACCCTATTTTTTTTTTTTTAATACTGTCCATTTCATCGGATTTGTATACACTTGGTGGTGATGGCGATGGAGATGAGATGTAAACTGTGTTGTCATAGGGAACTGCAAGGCAAAAGGTAAGGTGATGAGTGCCTTCAGGACTTTAGCCCTTCAGTTTAAAAAAACGCGTTAGTGGATTTTTAGATCTTTGCAGTGCTGCTGACTTTTATCTTGGTTAGTACTTTGGTTTTATTCTGTTTTAAACTTCCAGCTTTATTTTATGTTTTACTGTGGTATTGTATTTTATGGATTAAAGCTTTGTCTTGTAAACCACCCAGGGAGCTTCAGCTAATCAGCAATACAGAAATGTAATAAATAAATAAATAAATCCCTTAACAGTTGCTTGCGAGTCACAAAACCAACACGATTACAGTGTGCTGTTTTGCCAGCATGGCCCAATTATGTAGGGAGTGGGATGAGAAAATGCGCTGGGGCAACAGGAGAATCAGGAACATTTTGTAGATGTTGTTCTGAGTTTTGTACTGCAAATGTTTAAACTACAGGCAAGGTACCCAACACAAATTAGCATTCCATGCTAAGAAGCCAGTTCTACCATTTCATCCCCTGTTTTGCGTAGACCAGTCCTCTGTTTCGGATTCATTTGTTCTGCAAGGGGAGAATTGCATATTTCAAGGATGTATGTATTTTATGACAGAACGGAAGTCCCAAAACAAATGGTGGGAAGCCAGTCCCTACATCTGCTTCCTGATGCATCTATTCTGACAAATACATGGCTGTTCTTGCCTGATGTCAGTGGTGCCATAATGATCCTTCTTTGCTGGGTGGGGCTGCCATATTTCCAGGTGGGGCTTCAAAGGAATGAATGGAACATCAGTGATTTTGTCATAAGGAACAGAACCCTCTATAGCCCTGTCACCGTGCCCAAATGTTTGTGTATTTTAGTGTCTATTAATTGTTGGAAACATGCAAGTTGAACAGCAATTTTTAAGTTCAGAGGCTCTTGCCTACTTATAACAAACACTTCCGTTAAAGAAATAATAATTTCCATATGTTTACCCCTAAATCCCTTTAAGCGCCCTGCCATGCTCAGCCATAAAAAGATTCCCCTCCCCAGATCACTTGAACACAATAAAGCTGATAGTGACCTTGACAAACCACCACAAGCAGGAGGAATCATGGGAGGGGGGCATACCCGGGTTTGTCAGGGGGATAGAATTTGGGGGAAGATCACAGGGGAAGGAGCATCAGCCCACACTTTTTTTTTTTTAACCAGAAATGTCCTTTTTAAAAGATATTTATTTATTTATTAATTAATTCATTCATTCAATTTATAACCTTCCTATATATGAATACTCTAGGCGGTGTACAAAGTTAAAAACAATTTAACAAAAAATCCAACAATTAAAACAACACAGTTTAAAAACAGTATATAAGAGTCAGCAAAAAGGAACAAGAGTTCTGAAAAGGGAAGGCCTGCCAGAATAATAGAATCTTTAATTCCTGCTTAAAAACCTTCAAAGAGGTCAGCAGCAGGCGCATTTCAGCCGGCAGGTCGTTCCACAACTGAGGGGAGGCAAAGGAAAAGGTCCTCTTGGGTGGACCATTTAAATGGAAACGATCATGCCACAAATTGAATAAATAACCTGTTTTTCAAAACAATCTTAGGTGGAGCAAAGTAATGCTCTGGGTGGGGCAGTGTCCCCATTGCCCCTGTGAAGGTTTGAGTCCTACAGAGCAAAGGGGAAAAAGGTCAGGCTTAGAGGCCTGGAGTTTTCTGTTGGGAGGGGGTAACCCTGAGCGGAGTCGTTTCATTTCTCTGGTTAAGTGTCAGTTTCAGTTCTCCACTTGAGTTTCATTTCTTCAGGTTTGAAGTAGTACTTTCAGTTTTGAGAGAGGAGGGTATATAAAGAGAGCGAGAGAGCCAGTAATAACAGAGACAACCAGAGCTTGAAGTGAGAGCAGAGTCTGAAGAATGAGCAGGAAGAAGTAGCCTAGAAAAGTCTAAGGACAGCTAGGGTAAACGAACTTGCATTTTGTAAATTTTATTTTCTTTTAATGCGTTTTGTACCACTCAGCTCTATTGTGTAAATACCTTTAGTTGTAATTTGTTTGCTTTAAATCTACTAGTAAACTGTTGTGGTTAAACCCTGCATCTAGAGTGTCAGTCATCCTACATCTACAGCCTAAACCCCATGTTACTGGGAAGGGGAAGTTTAAAAGAAGGAGGGGGGGACTCTTAAGGAGGCAAGAGATCCTAAAGGAGTTGCTCAGGGGGTCCAGGTCATAAGGGAAACCTTGACAGCTCCCTATAAATCTTCTGAGCTCAGGCTATGCTTCTACACTTATTTTACCTTCTAGCCACCCCCACCAACCCAACACTAATCATAGGTGAACGTGCAGGCATTCTTACACACATAGCTGCTTCATATACCTGTGTAAGCGGCAAGGGGCGGGGCACTGATCCAATCCTGGTATTAGAACAGAAAGAAAACAGGACAACTCTGATCCTTCCTAAAGCACATCCAAGAGAATATAATTAAAACGAAGTAGAAACAGGTTGGAATGTTGGGGCAAGCTCTGGAACAGTCACACCCATAAATCCAACATGGCTCAATAAGGATCCCCTGAAGGTGAGCATTCAATCTATCCATGCCCTGCCCGATGGTGAGAGGAATACTCTACCTGCGCCAGGATCCTTTTCCTGTAATGTTGCCCCCCATCCCAGGTAATCCTTGTTCCCAAAGGAGGACCAACTCACAGCTTGAGGGCCACTTGCTTAAAATGCCTCTTAAAATCTATACATTTATAAACTGGATGCGCTACTGTTGGTCGTTTGTTTTGTTTTTAAACTGCATCTGTCTGAATGGAACAGATCTGATGTGTGGTTGGGAGTATCAGCTTGCCACAACCATGAATCAGATCCCTCTACATCCTCTCAAACGCTTGACCTTCCAAGCCTTCCCAGAGGTTCTCCCTCTCCCTGATTCTATTCCCCCATGTCTTTTTTCTGTCCTCTTTCTTTTCCTAAAATGGCTGCATTTAACTCAATCATACCTACCAATAGAAAAATCAGGTGCTGGGTTATGATAGCTATGGAGCCAAAATGGGGCTTACTGAGAAACACAAGGGAGGTATCCATCTGCTCGATGGGACCCCCAAGGTTTGTAAAAGCAGGGAGGGAAATCTTCAGGGAAAAAATGAGAGACACGCACACCACACACAAATCAGCTCAGTGATGACTGAGCATGTTTAAGGGACCCAGAATGCTGAGTGGGGAGGAAGAAAACCGGAGGGGTAATTCTGAAAAGAAGGCATGCTTGCTGGCTAGAACACTAAACAGGAGGACTCCATGCTGCAACATTTTGCTGTAGCCCCACTTGCACATATTGAAATGTGAGGTCATTGGGACAACTGTGGTGGGGGTCGTTGTTCTGTATCAGTGGGAGGGGAAGGGAGAAAAGCAAGATTAACGTCATATGTATACACTAAAATACGTAACTTTTTTTTTTAAACAAACAAACAGTGGGTGCAGTCCAGCAATGTTCAGTACAGCCTTCCCCAAACTGGTGCCCTCCAGATGTGCTAGGCATTATGGCAGTTGCACTGCAGTACATCCAAGCCCCATTGGCCTGAACGCAGCCAGCCAAGCACTTTTCATTTTAGAGCAAAGAAACGTCAACAAGGGTGAGACCAGAATGTTATGATCTAGTGCTAGTAACTTTATTAGTTGTTGGTTTATTCATTTTTATGGTCCCATCAAAAAATGGAGCAACTATGAGGGAAGGCTAAAGGGCATGGGGCATTTTAGGGCCAAGCTATGCCTGGAATTCCCTATCTTTTTTTTTCTTTTCTTTTACAACTAGGAGCTGCCAGGGCGGGGGGCTGATCTGGATTGAGACTGTGGTGCAGGGAGAGAAGGGGTGTTTTTTTAAAAAGGGGGGGGAATTTCCCCCTTTGCTGGTTTCCTGATGAAAGCCCCCCCACACCCACACAGCACATTTAATGCTTCTATTTGCTCCCATTGGGAAAACAAATGGGCACAGCCTTTGTGTCTGTATGTTCTTCCAGTTAGGGCAAATGGCAGTTAGGGGGAAATTTTCAGAGAGAAAATGGCATGGGGGAAAGGGTTAACCCCCCCCCCTTCCCTGCACCAAGGTCCCAAGATGGACCATCATCACTAGCTTCTATTTGAAAAAGAAAAGAAAAACCACAGGGAGTTCCCTTAACAGAACTCCCATGTAACTTCTAGTTGCCCATCAGCTGAGGTGAAAGGGGAGAAGACAACTCAGAATGTTCCTGGTAGAGATTTGTAAAAGAAGGAACAGTTTGGAGAGAGTAGGCAAAGAGAAATTACCCTCTCCCATAATCCTCTTGGGGTGATCCAAAGAAATTGATTAGCAAAAGGTTCAGGACTGACAAGACGATGGCAACATCTTACATACAATGGCAAGGAATGTGCCCTGGAATTCACTACCACAAGATGTGGAGAGGGCTTGTTGGCTTAATAAAGAAAACAAGGTGAGAGAAAATAATAGGCATAATAGCTCAGTGGAGCCTCCCAGCTGGATCCAGACTTAGGGCACAATCCTATCAGGACAGGTAGCTGACTATCTAATGCAGGGTGGATGGAGCATGACAGGGATCCTGTCTTCCATGCTCTGGCCGCCCTGCATTTGCAGCTGATTTCGGCCTTCTAGATGGGGACGTCAGAGTGGGAAGAGGGGAGGCCGAACGGTGCATAGGAAGCATTGTAATGATGTTTCCGCTGTCTTCTCCCCTCCTTGACCTTGGGAACATCCCCTTTCGCCTACTCAGTGCTGCGGTTACAAGCACGGAGATGGGGAAGAACCATGCTGCCTACAAGGCGGTGGGGAAATGGGTGGGGAGTGTGGTTTCTGGGAACATTTTTAAAATAATTTATTTATTTTATTACATTTCTATACCGCCCCATAGCCGAAGCTCTCTGGCTGGTTTACAAAAATTAAAACATTAAAATACAATATGCAAAGTTTAAAAACCAGGTACATAAAAGCACACAGACAATATACAAAAACAACACATAAGTAAAAACAACTTTGAACTAAAAACAATGTAACAAAGAATCCAACAATAAAAACAACACAGCTTGAAAACAGTATGCAGAGTCAGCAAAAGGAACAAGAGTTCTAGGAAGGGAAGGCCTGCCGGAATAATAGACTCTTTAATACCTGCTTAAAGACCTTCAAAGAGGTCAGTGGGCGCATTTCAACCAGCAGGTCACTCCACAACTGAGGGGCAGCAAAGGAAAAGGTCCTCTTGCGTGTGGCTGCCAATCTCACATTAGGCAGCTGCAGCAGAGAGCCCTCAGAGGACCTTAGGTGGCGGACTGGGGCGTAGGGGAGGAGGCGCTCCCTAAGGTACCTTGGGCCTAGACCATGTAAGGCTCGAAGCCCTGAGCTCAGTTCCCAGAAACCGAAAAATCCTATGGCCATCTAGACACCGTCTAGCGGCCATAGGATTGCTCTCACTGTTAGAGTAGACCAGGGGTGGGTGGGGCTGAAGGCAAAAAGGGGCAAGGTCAACCCCCCCCCCCAAGACCAGCCTTTTTTAGCTTAAAGCATTTACTGCCAGTAACAAGCCTTACGAGAGGCAGCTCAATCTTTTCGAATAGGGGTAGGGGGATGGAGGAACACAGGAAGCTGCCTTACACTGAGACAGACCCTAGGTCCACCTAGCCCAGTATTGTCAACACTGCCTTGCAGTGGCTCTCCAAGGTTTCAGGCAGGAGATTCCAGGGGTGGAACCAGAGACCTTCCGCATGCAAGCCAGGGGCTCTACCAGTGGGCTACAATTGCACCAAAGCTGGGAAACCACCCATCAATGGGTGGTTGTTGGAAAGGGGATGGTGCCAGGGGAAGAGTTCTTAGCCTCCTGCGGGGCCCTGGAAGGCTGGATTTGGCCCCGAGGCCTGAGGCTCTGCATCCCTGGATTAGTTCCGTTGAAATCAATGGGGTGTAAATTAGCCATGACTCACGTGTCCCATTTATATCAGTAGGTCTGCTCTAAGTATGGCTAAGTCTGGATCCAACCTCCATATACAAGGGAAGTGTACCTCTGAAATACCACATGCTAGGAACAAACAGGGGTGCCACTGCCTTCATGCCTTGCTTGTGCACTAGGAGCATCTCTACACCAGCCTAAAATCCTGCATTTAAAAGCGGGCTTTCTGCTTCCATTTTAAATGCAGGATCTCGAAGGACTCCATTTATACGTGCTTCCTTTTCCCCCTCCCCTTTCCCCCTCCTTCTCCCCCTTCTCTGGGTCTTCCATATGTTTCATTGGTCTAGCTCCTCCTTGTGGCTTTTCCTTTTTCACAGAGGGAACTCAGAACACAAGCGCTGTAATTTGACAGCTCATTATCTCTGATTTATTTAAAAATGGAATAAAGGTCATTTCGTGAGGGAGACGCCCTGGAGGTTGACGATGTCATCTAAGGGCCCACAAACGTCCGTGAGGGAGCAATCTCAATAGCAGGATAAAAGCTCCATGTGAAGAAGCCTTAGGAGAGGCATATGGCTGGTCATTGCTGAAAGCAGAACACTGGAGTGAAGGGGCATTGTAACTGTTATGCTCTTACGTTCCAAGAAGTTTTTCATTATTTCTTTTTGTGAGAGGAATCTAATAATACTGGATATAAAACCTGTATTCAATGACATCTTGTCCTAATCTCCTTCTCGTGTGACTCCCAGACAATCCACCTGTTCTGTTCTCTTTTGTTCTTTTTTGTACCTTCTTGTCTATTTTGTAAATATTTCTCTGGCGTCTGCAATTGTTCCGGACACTTAGGAGATAACTCCAGTCTATACACATTTTAGAAATGCAGGCAGCTTTGCCAGTTCTCCCCCCCCCCTTCTGTCCTTTTCTGTTCTCAACTCTTATTACATTTCTTCATAGTGATGGGAAATGTTGCTGGTTTTCTCTCCCCATGTGATGTGCTGCAAGTGATATCAGAATGATTATTATTTTTAACTTAAAAAAAATCCTTTCTGCTTAGGGCCATGTCGTTTCACACAAAAAATGAGAAGCTATGAATTTATTATTGGTAAGCTATTCCAATCTGATAACATTATTTGAACAGGGAGATATTTCATGTGTCACAACTGGTCTCGGCTCGTTTGTTAAGATCAGTACACAATGTTCTGCTCCTATATTTATCATTCTTGTTCAAGTTCTTTCAGTTAGTTTCACTTACTTTTGGGTACAACTGAAATTAATTTGTTCCCCAAATGCCTTCTCAGAATCTCAGTGTCACATGCTCTCCGAAATGCTCAGATATTTGCCAGATATTCACAGATTTGCATTCAATACTGGATGGTGTCTTATCTCAATATTTGTTATTGAAGCTCCCGTGTCACTACATCGCCTTTTCTAGTGAGAAGAAACTTATGGTTGGAACTAGATATTACAAGAGACACAGAGTACTGTTGCTTCTTTTCTCTCCCTTGTTCCTAGTAACATCTAGTTCGGGGGTAGCCAATCTGGTGCCTGCAGGTATCAGTGCACCCCCAGACACCTTGCTTGGTGCCCATCCCATGTACCCTACACCTCCCACTTAAAAAAAAATTAACCAATGTTCTTACCGGCAGCTGAGATCTCGTCAAAGAGAAGTGAAGGCCTCCGTGTGGGGTGCAGAGACATTGACCTGGTTCGCACATAACGACCACTGATATATTGTCAGGGATGTGCAGGAGAGAGCAGGCGCGCTGACTTCAGTGTGCCCACCTCTTCCTCTTTACAGCACAACCCACGACTGGCTCCTTCATAGGTCATGCAGCGTGGTTCATAGGTCATGTAGCCCCTAAACAACCGCTAAGGTTGTTTAGGGGCTAAAGAACCCAGCGGTTAAGCCATGGTTTGTTTTGGGGTTAACTGCTGGGTTGTTAAGCCCCTAAACAACCTATCAGTTTGGGTTTGCACATCCCGCTCCACATCCTACAGAGGAGCCAATCAAGGGCTGTGCGGAGAAGTGGAAGAGGCCTTTAAGAGGCTTCTAAACTGATGGGTTGTCATAATGTCCAAACAGCCCCATTCTTAGGAATTGAAGGTGGCGGGCAGCTGCAGGCCAGTGTCTTCTTCTGCAGCGTGCCCAGGCAATAAGGAAGGGGGATAGGGAGAGAAAGGGATTCCTGTCACTTCTGCCTGGGAAGCTGGCGGGGAGCTGCTAAAGAGAACAGTGAAGGGCTAGGAAAGGCAATGGTAAGCCAGCCTGGGGAATCAGAGAAGCCAGCAGGAAGCCAGTGAGGAGGCAGGAAGGGAGCGCAGCAGGAAGCCAGTGGGTGCTGTGGGAGTCAATGGGCAGCAACCGGAGGCAGGGGGTGTTGGGGGCAGTTGTCTGCTTGCATATCTGAATGGATCAGGGCTGCATTTGTGTCAGAAAGACAGAGAGAGAAAGAAAGGGTTTCGAGGAGATATTGGAGGATCCTGAAACACAGTGTGGTTTTTCGTATGCTTGCAATGAGAAGAAGGGGGGACCTGTGTATAAATATGTATGTATGTATGCATGCATGATGGATACATGGGGTGCTTGAATGTATGAGTAGCTGGATTGCCTGGGGGTGTGGTGCGCGTGTATGTGTGTGGGAAAGAGAGCATGCATGAGTGTCTCCAGATGGTGATTCAGAGTGTGAGAGAAAAGGAGATATGAGAACACATGGGCTGGTGGGGAATGCGGGGAAAGAAAAAGAATTTGCCTTCTATGAAATAATTTTCTGTGGGTGCTAAAAGCTGTGGGTTCAAACTGTGTTGGGGCTCAGACCCCACATCTGACTTGTACTCAGTATTTTGGGCACTTTGTGCCTAGTGATACCTCCCATGGCAGCCATTTTGTCATGTTGGCTAGGGCAGTTTCTCAAATTGCCAAATGTGCCCATAGGCTTAAAAAGGTTGCCCACCTATGATCTAATTTAGCATGGCACATGAGACCGTGCTGTGTATTCTCCCACCTCACCTCACATTCAGCTTTTCTACACAAGGCTGCTAATTGGCTGTTAATAGGCTGTATCTACTTTCAGTTTACTCACAGAATAGAGATCCAAGTGCTACACAACAAGTGTTTCCTTTCCGGTTTTTCTGCTACGTAACCTATAGGTGGCACTGTGGTATAGTGGAATAGTGCAAATACACAAGAGGAAATCATGCTTTCTTTCACAATTAAATGCCGCATTTCCTCTACTCTAAAATAACACACCAAACATGCTGGTTAGACACGGAAACAAAACTGGAGGGTCACTACGTCATCTAAACAACCCGTGAACAATTGTGAGTAGGGAATGATGAGTGCACGATAAATGCCTCTTGTAAAAACGCACATAGTTAGCTGGGAGATGTGTCCCAATGATGTGACACAATAACCCCATGCATGTTAGTCAGCCTGCATATGTGACACTTAAAAGTGTAAAAGCCCTGCCCCAAACATCGCCACATGCCCAGCTCCTCTGTATATCTTCACATGCTGAGCATGAAGGTCTGCTGGAGCTCGTGAACTGAGCGTGCTTACACACCCCCTGCAGACCATAGATTTAAACACACAAAGGTCTTTAGAGGCACCTGCGTGCCCAGGGATGTCTTGCATTCATCCCGTTCTCCCCCCTCCCCCCCCCCGTTTTAGCCAGCTTTCCCCAACCTGGTTCCCTTCAGGTGTTTTGGACTGCAGCCAGCATGGGCAGCCATGCTGGGAATGGTGAATGTTGTAGTCCGACACAAATGAAGAACAAAAGGCTGGGGAAAGGTGCTTTTAGCCCTCACCTGTGCAGGCTGAATGCCTGCATAAGGTGAATGATATCACATCATGTGTCATGTTATACTAGACCAGATGTGGGAAAACATTTTTCTCCTGAGGGCTGCATTCCCTCAGGAGGAATCTCTTGGGGCTGCCTGCTTAGGCAGAGCTGAAGCCAGCTAGAGCAAAAAAGGGAGCGGGGACATCACTTCTCTCTCTCTCCCTCTCTCTCTCTCTCTCTCTGCCACACTCCTCCTTCTCCCTTTTCCTCCCTGCCCAGATTACTCCTCCTAGAGGTAGGGATGTATGAAACTCACTTACCTTTGCTCCGTCCCTCCGTGCAGAATCCTCGATGGGGGGGGGAGACAATCCGACCCTCCCCCCCGGAATCCTTGATGGCCGGCTCCGCTCTGCGGCCAGGCCGCAGAGCAGCCGGCCAGGGCCGTCCGCAGCCGGATTTCCGGCCACGGACAGCCTGATGCGGACGCAAATGGCGGCCGCCGTAGCGGCCGCCATTGCCGCCCTTGCAGCCAGCCGTCCTTGCAGCCATCCTTGCAGCCAGTAAGAATTTACGTAGCCTATCACGGCTAACATTAAAAAAAACCAAAAAACATGCAGCGTATGCAAATGGCGGCGGCTACGGCGGCCCCCATTTGCGTGGCCTATTTTTCGCCAACTTATCTTATGTAAATATTTAAGTAAGATAAAATGGCGAAAAAAACGGGGAACGCAAATAGCGTAGTGGACACTATTTGCGTTCCTTTATTTTCCCCCATTCTGGCCTATGTAAATATTTACATAAGATAAGTCAGCGAAAAATAGGCCACGCAAATGGCGGCCGCCATAGCTGCCGCCATTTGCGTACGCTGCGTGGTTTTGTTTTGTTTTTTATGTTAGCCATGATAGGCTACGTAAATTCTTACGTAGCCTATCATGGCTGGCTGCAAAGACGGCAATGGCGGCAGCAGCAGCCCTGCCGTGGCCAGCCAGGAGGCCAGCCGCCACTGAATCCGCCCCAGGTAAGTGCTGTCCCAGGGGGATTCTGCGGGGGGGCGGGGGGCAGGAGGCCGTTCCGCCACGGATTCCGTGGGGGCGGATTCTTTAGAATCTGGCCTCACTGGAATCTATGGCGGAATTCTCCGCCATCCCTACAGAGGTCTGAACTGATCACTTGCAGAGGATTTTTAAAATCACACTGAGGGCCACATGCAGCTTTAGGATCATCATAGGTTGCCTTGTCCTAGACATTACAATGAAGAGGTGGGAGCTCTGATCATATCTGCTTCTACCCGCTTGTAAAACATGTGCCAATTAGATACCATCACTATAACTGCAGAGAAGGTTTCATTGCTAGCATTTCTGTAAACAGGACAGTAGTACGTCACCTCCTATAAATTCAGTGTTCAGTAATGCCCCTTCATGGATCACTGCCTTGTTGTGGCGAGGGGGCTTGCATAACTCAATGAAGCCATAAGCTATGCCGTGCAGGGCCACCCAAGACAGACAGGTCATGGCAGAGAGTTCTGACAAAAGGTGGTCCACTGGAGAAGGAAATGGCAACCCACTCCAGTATTCTTGCCAAGAAAACCCCATGGAACGTATCACAAGGCTAAAAGATATGACGCCGGAAGATGAGCCCCTCAGGTCGGAAGGTGTCCAATATACTACTGGAGTAGAGCAGAGGGAATTTCCAAGTAGCGCCAGAAAGAGTGTAGTGGCTGGGCCAAAGCCGAAAGGACACTCAGCTGTGGATGTGTCTGGTGGTGAAAGGAAAGTCCGATGCTGTAAAGAACTATATTGTTTAGGAACCTGGAATGAAAGATCAATGAATCAAAGTAAGCTGGAGGTGGTCAAACATGAGATGGCAAGATTGAACATCGACATCTTAGGAATCAGCGAACTCAAATGGACAAGCATGGGCGAATTTAATTCAGGTGACCATTATATCTACTACTGTGGGCAAGAATCCCTTAGAAGAAATGGAGTAGCACTCATAGTCAATAAAAGGGTGGGAAAAGCAGTACTGGGGTACAATCTCAAAAATGATAGAATGATCTCAGTATGAATCCAAAGCAAACCATTCAACATCACAGTAATTCAAGTCTATGCCCCAACCACTGATGCTGAAGAAGCTGAGGTTGATCGGTTCTATGAAGACCTACAACACCTTCTAGAACTAACACTAACAAAAGTTGTCCTCTTCATCATAGGGGATTGGAATGCTAAAGTAGGAAGTCAAGAAATAACCGGGATAACAGGCAAGTATGGCCTTGGTGTACAAAATGAAGCAGGACAAAGGCTAATAGAGGTTTGCCAAGAGAACACGCTGATCATCGCAAACACACTTTTCCAACAGCACAAGAGGCGACTCTACACATGGACATCACCAGATGGTCAATATTGAAATCAGATTGATTATGTCCTTTGCAGCCAAAGATGGAGAAGCTCTATACAGTCAGTAAAAACAAGACCTGGGTCTGACTGTGGCTCAGATCATAAGCTTCTTATTGCAAAATTTCGGCTGAAATTGAAGAACGTAGGGAAAACCACTAAACCATTCAGGTAACCATTCATCTAAATCATATGAATATACAGTGGAGGTGAGGAATTGATTTAAGGGATTAGACCTGATAGACAGAGTGCCTGGGGAACTATGGACGGAGGTCCGTAACATTGTTCAGGAGGCAGCAACTCAATCCATCCCAAAGAAAAAGAAATGCAAGAAAGCAAAGGGGCTGTCTGATGAGGCTTTACAAGTAGCTGAGGAAAGAAGGGAAGCGAAAAGCAAAGGAGAAAGGGGAAGATATATCCAACTGAATGCAGATTTCCAGAGAATAGCAAGGAGAGACAAGAAGGCCTTCTTAAATGAACAATGCAAAGAAATCGAAGAAAACAATAGAATGGGAAAGACTAGAGATCTCTTCAAGAAAATCGGAGATCTCAAGGGAACATTTTGTGCAAAGACAGGCATGATAAAGGACAAAGAAGGCAGGGACCTAACAGAAGCAGATGAGATTAAGAAGAGGTGGCAAGAATACACAGAAGAACTATACAGGAAAGATCTGAATGTCCCTGATAGCCATGATAGTGTGCTCACTGAACTTGAGCCGGACATCCTAGAGAGTGAAGTCAAGTGAGCCTTAGGAAGCATTACTAACAACAAAGCTAGAGGAGATGACAGTATTCCATCTGAGCTATTTAAGATCCTAAAAGATGATGCTGTTAAAGTGCTGCTCTCAATTTGCCAACAAATTTGGAACACTCAACAGTGGCCACAAGTCTGGAAAAGGTCAGTTTACATTCCAATTCCAAAGAAGGGCAATGCCAAAGAGTGACTACCATACAATTGCGCTCATTTCACATGCCAGCAAGGTTATGCTCAAAATCCTACAAGCGAGGCTTCAGCAGCATGTGAACCGAGAACTACCGGCAGTACAAGCTGGGTTTCGAAGAGGCAGAGGAACTAGTGATCAAATCACCAACATTAACTGGATCATGGAGAAAGCAAGAGAATTCCAGAAAAACGTCTATTTCTGCTTCATTGACTACACTAAAGCCTTTGATTGTGTGGATCACAACAAACTATGGCAAATTCTTAAAGAGATGGGAGTACCAGACCACCTTACCTGTCTCCTGAGAAACCTGTACGAGGGTCAAGAAGCAACAATAAGAACATGGAACAACCGATTGGTTCAAAATTGGGAAAGGAGTACGACAAGGCTGTATATTGTCGCCCTGCCTATTTAATTTATATGCAGAGTACATCATGAGAAATGCTGGGTTGGATGAATCACAGGTAGGAATTAAGATTGCCGGGAGAATTATCAACAACCTCAGATACGCAGACGATACCACTCTAATGGCAGGAAGCGAAGAGGATCTAAAGAGCCTCTTGTTGAGGGTGGAAGTGGAGAGTGCAAAAGCTGGTTTGAAACTCAACATTAACAAAACTAAGATCATGGCATCTGGCCCCATCACTTCCTGGAATATAGAAGGGGAAGAAATGGAAGCAGTGACAGATTTTACTTTCTTGGGCTCCAAGATCACCGCAGACGGTGACTGTAGCCATGAAATTAAAAGACGCTTGGTCCTTGGGAGGAAAGCTATGGCAAACCAAGACAGCATAGTAAGAAGCAGAGATATCACCTTGCCAACAAAGGTCCGTCTAATCAAAGCTATGGTTTTCCCAGTAGCAACGTATGGCTGTGAGAGCTGGACTATAAGGAAGGCTGAGCGCCGAAGAATCGATGCTTTCGA
This sequence comes from Heloderma suspectum, assembly GCF_057233095.1. Taxonomy (NCBI): domain Eukaryota; kingdom Metazoa; phylum Chordata; class Lepidosauria; order Squamata; family Helodermatidae; genus Heloderma; species Heloderma suspectum. The sequence goes on from NC_139461.1 coordinate 181,418,129, forward strand.
ACTGTGGTGCTGGAGAAGACTCTTAAAAGTCCCCTGGACTGCAAGGAGGTCAAATCAGCCCATCCTAAAGGAAATCAACCCTGAGTGCTCATTGGTAGGACAGATACTGAAGCTGAAGCTCAAATATTTTGGCCACCTAATGCGAAGAGAAAACTCCCTGGAAAAGACCCTGATGCTGGGAAAGATTGAAGGCAAAAGGAGAAGGGGACGGCAGAGGATGAGATGGTTAGATAGCATCACCGATGCAGTGAATATGGACTTGAGCACACTCCGGGAGAGGGCGCAGGACAGGAAGGCCTGGCGTGCTATGGTCCATGGGGTCACGAAGAGTCGGACACGACTGAACGACTGAACAACAACAATGCTAATAGATTATTTGGATTGGATTGGATTGGATTGGATTGGATTGGATTGGAGAGGAGAGGAGAGGAGAGGAGAGGAGAGGATAGTGCAGGCTGGCTCCTCTTGTTATGTAATCATGTCATTTTTATTAACTATTGTCCTTTTATTATCTTGTCAGACGGACAGACATGTGTCCTTTGAGCTGCACTGGGGGCCCTCGGGCCAAAAAGCAGTTAGGGTGCAATCTTATGGCCGCCAGTGAGCAGCTAGATGGCCATAGGACAGGTTGGCTCCCAGGAACCGACCTTGGAGCCCGGACTCCAAGGTTGGTTCCCTGAGAATCGATCTCCACTCCCTCCTGCGCTGCCTCGTAGGCAGCGCGAAATGACTCTACGCTCAGAAGAGGAGCTCAGAGCAGCAAAAACAGGGCGTTCCTGGGAGTGTGTCGGGGCGGGAAAGTCAGAAATGCCAGTACGACACATCCTACATGTCATCCAGCTGCCACTTCCCGTGCTCTGAGGTCCCACAGCTAGACCAGAAATCGGCTGTCTAGGTGTAAATGCAGGGCGGCTGAAGCACGGAGTGGATGATCCCCTCTGCGCTTCTCCTGCCCTGCATTGGATAGGCAGTCACCTCCGAGTTCGGAGGCAGTCTCCTATCCCGATAGGATTGCGCCCTTAAACATAAAGACCATAATTCTGTGCACACTTACACAGAAATATTCAACAGGATTAACTCCCAGATAATTGTGCGTAGGATATTACAATGCTGCAGTCCTTAGGCACACTTAGCTAGGAGTAAAGCTCTCTGAACTCAGTGCATAGGATTGCACTATTAGATCAGGAAATACATTTGTTGTGTTCTTCCACACAACAAATGTCCTTCGCTGACTGTTTTTAAATGGGCCTTACTAGTTACTATGCAATCCTATACATGTCTACTCTGAGGAAAGTTCAATGGGGCTTCACTCTCAGATAGGTGGGTATAGAATTTAAGAATCCTTTAAGACCTGGCTGTTCCAGTCTGCTTTTAAATGAACGGATGGCCATTTTTATTTTATAAATGGGTGTTTTTGCGTGTTGTTATTTTCAGTGTTTTATGTTGCTGTTTTAGTTACTTGTAAATAAGAGCTGGTAGAGATTGTACCTCTAATGAACTATTTTTTGTATTTCTTGCCATAATGTAACTCACACCATTTTTCAAAATACACTTACTCAGGTTAACACCAAATTTTTAAAAAGGCAGCAGAGGGGAGGACATATTCAGCACTAATTGCTGAACTCACAAAGCCTCATATCCACACAGAATATTATCGGAGGAGAAGTTTATATGGTGACCAAATTAGGATTAGTAGCATGGACCTATGAAGTTATGCATTTATATCATTCTTGCCCTTGGCCTTGTACTGGGCTGGGAACAGAGAAATGCACTAACTATACTGTAATTCATCAATCACTTTCGACAGTTGTTATGACAGTGGCATTAACTTCCACCCATGTTATGTAATCATGCGCCACATTGGCGCTTCAGACAGCAGTAACTGTTGTGACAGCAACCAGGTTATGAAACTATACTAGGACTCCTCCCTGCCCCAATACTTCCTATTGCATGTTTGCTAATTGTGCCCTAGGTGAGTGGCTTATATTGGTGCTCCATGGAACAGAGAGCTGGCAAACCCCAGTATCGCTGCTGTTTAATTAGTCCAGAGGGTCAGCAACTTGAAACCCGCCAGGGTTTCTTTGCCTACAACTCCAGTGATCCTAAACCATTGACTATGCTGGCTGGGAGTCGAGGGCCACAAGTTGCCCACCCCTGAGTTAGCAATTTTACCACATGCAAAGAGAGTGGGTGGGTGTCCACATATTACTGATGAACTCAGAAGAATCTTCCTTCCTTTCTTCCTTCCTTCCTTCCTTCCTTCCTTCCATCCATCCATCCTAGATACAATCAGGCTGCAGTCCTATGGACAGTTTACCTCAGAATAAGCCCCATAGAACACAGTAGGGCTTTCTTCCAGGTAAACAGTTTTAATAGCCATTAGGTACCTTCTCATTGAGGCCAGGTAAGTAGTGAAGGCTTGCAAGCCTATGCACATGTACACACTTACTTGGAGCTAAGTGTCATTGAACGTGGTGGGACTTACCAAGTATACGTGGCATCACAGCTTAGAGAGCCAGAGTAGTGTACAGTGTTGAATGTTGACTGCGACACCTGGGTTAAAATTCTCACTCGGCAATGAAGCTCACTAGCGACCTTGGGCCATGCACTTACTCTCTCTCAGACTAACCTGCCTAACAAGGTTGTTGTGCTAAAACAGGTTGACACTGAAGAGCCATGTATGCCAACTTGAGTTCTTTGGAGGAAAAGTGGGATAGGCAGCGGTGTGATTTTTATCAGCACATTTTAAGAGATTTTTAATCTTTTGGGGAGCTTTTTTCCCCCCAAGGCCCGTAGCAGTGGGAAAGGGGCAATTTTTATGAGGATTGCAGTTCGGTTCAATAAGAACTAAAAACAACCTTGTTCGTTCCCATCTATGTAGTATGTTGAGAAGTATGCCAAGGGTGTTTTTTTTTAAAGCACGCCTATGCATGTAATAAATGTGGCATTTTTTCTGTCCAGAGCAGATACGTCTCCAAGTATACACACAGGAAAGTGATCTGTAAGATGGATTTATTTCTTTCACTGTAATTTTTTCAGAGGAGATCCTCATTACAAGGCTGCAAAATAACACTGGCTGCAACAGATGCATTTTAATACATGGTGCAACTTTCCAACCCTCCATTTTGGTGGAAAATGTGCAAATCTTCCTCCTTAGGATGGCCAGATGCGAAAAGTGACAAGCAACATCTGCTGAAATTTCCTCTTCTCCACAACTATTAAAGGTGTGGGAGCCCTGCCCCTTTTTGCATCTTGCCACCTTTGGTCCTTCCCTCATTTTGTAGCTTTATTGTGTAATCTTTGATATAAAGTGCACATTCTGTCACAAGAAATTTAAGTGAAACTCACAATTCCAATTGCTCTTTAAAAAGGCCTGCACAACCTGTGACCCACGCAGCCAGACAGCACAGTCTGAAGGAGGTTCACGAGCTAACTCTGTTTTTTTGCTCAGGGGCAGGCCTAGAAAACAGTGAACAAGTGAAAATGGTGAACAAAGTAGGATTGGAATGCACAAGATGTAGCAATGAAATGAACTAAATAACTAACTAAACAAAATAAAATCTAATAACAAACGTCAAATCAGTTTAGGTAAGCGCTCATACAGTCCTGCTAGTACAATACTGACAGGCCTTGTCCAGATGGCCTCCTTTCTGTTTCAGTCTCTCAGGCTACAATCCTAGACTCACTTACCTGGGAGTAAGTCACATTAAACTTATTGGGGCTTATTTCTAAGTGGACATATATAGATTGCAGTGACAGCTCCCCTGCTGACCTGTCCATTCACATGTGGTCAGGATTGTGAGACATAGTGGCATAATCTAAAGTGTTTGGTACAGTGTGGATGCATCCATGGTCCCCTTCAGACAACTCCTCTTCTCCTCCAGTTGTGTCTTTCAAGTGGCTCTCCTCACTCCCCTCTACAATTCTCCAGTGTCTTCATGTTCCCAATATGCAGCTCACACCTCGCAATCCATTTCAGTGGGGCTTCACATGAGCTTGCCCAAACCAGTGTGTGATGCCCTCAGATGTTCTGGACAACACTTCCCAACCATCACCCATTCTGGCTGGGGCAGATGGGAAATGAAATCCAAAACATCTGGAACACATCAGAATAGGGAAGGATGCTTGTTTTACACAAATGGATGCTGGCACCCAACAATGCATTGTGGCCTGCCAGGCATTTAACACCCTGCTCCCCAATTTTTTCACTCCTAGACCACCATACGTTGGTGATAGGATGGGTTCAGCTTGGTGGATGACAAGCTGTGCAAGCCACTTTTAAAACTAGGCTAAAGTTGGAACTAGGTTAAAGTTTTCTTTCTTTCTATTACACATCTTTCCATTGCTCTGCAGCCTCCCAGGCTGCCTGTACTTCCTAATCTGAAAAATCCCCACTGGAGCAGTTTCCTTTCAATGTCTTCCCCCTGGGCTTTCATTGAAGTGCAGGAAGCCAATTATGCTACAGGCTGCCAGAGAGAAGATTGTACAGTGAAAGACTGGACACTCTCACACACTCCTCAGGCACCTCATAGGTAAGGTGAGTGAACAAAAGAACCCTGAACCCAACCCAACCCATAAAAATTCCTCCAAAATTGTCTTCTTCTTTGAATTTCTTTTCAAAAGCAAAACCCTGCAGGGGTTTCCAGCCTATTGACAGTAAGCAACCCTGCTCCTTCAACCACCTTGTCATCTTCACAGTGCCTCATGTCTTAATGCAGTGTCTGGAAAAGCCCACAGTTCCCTGACCCAAGCTGTTTACTTTGGGCACTCAGAGACCTCCAAGGTAAGTATGTGCTGGAGTACGGCCTACTCCTAGTCTCCTACCTAGGGTGGTAATGGGCTCTCCCACACTGGAGGCATTCAAGATGAAGCTGGACAGCCATCTATCAGGGATGCTTTGACTTGAATTCTTGCACTGGGCACAGGGTTGGACTCGATGGTCTTATAGGCCCCTTCCAACCCTACTGTTCTATGATTCTGTGATTTCCATGAGGTCATAGAAGGTGTCACAAGTGACAGGAGAGGCACAGAATGCTGGGAAGGAGGGAGGGGATCTGAAGAGCTGTGTATGGTGTCTTGTCCTTCTTGATGCTGTGACTGGCATCCTGCTGCAACCCGTCATGGTTCCTGTTGCTGTGTGTGGCCTATTGTCTTTTTTGAAACTGGTATTCACTTGCATGTTTGTGTGTCTTTGGATGTGATGTGCTATGGGATATATTGTGATGCGATGTGCTGCTGTGCCTCTGTGTGTGAGAGAGAGTAACTGCCATATCCCTGCCTAGCTCTAAATTAGCTCCAAAAGCAAGAGGCCTATTGGTAAGTAGCTCTCAATCCAAACTACTCTGAAGTGGTGAAGCTGTGTCTTGAGGGGCTTCTGACTGCAGATCATAGGACTGAAGGCTCTTCCATACCCGTGAAAAGTCTCACACCAGATATTTGGGGGGCTTATAGATGGAGGACCCCTAGTGCTACCAGTTAGAGGGCATTATGCAGCTATTCCATGTTCTCCTCCTCAATGGATTTTGAGTGGTAAGAAAAAAGATGGAAGACATGGCATGAAAACACAGAAGGGTTACAAACAGAAGATGACGACATCTAGACCACCCCCTCTGGGTAAACTATGTGAATGGGGAAGGGCAATTGCAAAATAAAAGCCTTGTCTGGAAGCACCTCTAGAGTTCTACGTCTTCTCTTCCCAGAGTTCATTGTCCTACTGTTTATTGTCCCAACACAGTGCCCATGGGCACCACTGTCCCGCAAGGCCACACTGAAGTGCCTAGCAAGCTATTTTTTTCTATATAACTGAATGGAGTAGTTTTTTCATTCAATTCCATAGAGGAGAAAAACGGTGGGGACCTTTGGGAAAACTCCCCCCCCCCAGCTGTTTTTTTGTTTAGCAGGCTAGCTTCCCCCCACCCCCTCAGTTACATGAATGGAGCAATTTCTCCATTTACTTGAATGGGGGTGAGAGGCTGGCTTGCCAGAAATGGCTCTCACCTTGACAAAGACCCGTGGGCTTCTTCCCACTACAGCCATTTTTGACAGTGGTTTTCCCTTCTCCCATGCAATGAATGGAGAAATGGCTCCCTTAACTTGTATAAGTGAACATTAGTTATTGGGTGGATTAGAAATGCAATAAATAAATACATAAGGAAGGAAGAAATGCTGTGTCTGTGTGTTCTGCCTCCCTCTCTTCACTTCCCCTCTTTCTCTTTTCCTCTGTTTCATTTCTCTCCCTCTTCTTTCCCCCCTCTTTTTCTTTCTCTTTGATCCTTTCCATTCCCCACTCTCTCTTTTCATCTTCCCTCATCTTTCTCAATTTCTTTTCTATTTTCCATGTTTCCGTCTCTCTTATTCTCTTTCTCCCCTCATTTTTTCTCCCTTCTCTTTGTTTTCCCCCTTTCCTGTCTTTCTCTTTCCCCTTTCTCTGTCCCCCCTCTCTTTCTCTTTCCCCCTTTCTGTTTCCCCCTCTATCTTTCTCTTCCAATGCTCTTCCCCCCTTTCTCTCTCTCCCCCTCTCTTTTTCTCTTTCCCCTATCTCTAATTCTTTCTCTTCCTCCTCTCCTTCCCTTTCCTCTCTTTTCCCCCTCTCCTTTTCTTTCCCCCTCTCCTTCTCTTTCCTCCTCCTTCTCTTCCTCCCTCTCTCCTTCTGTTTTCCCCTTTCCCCTCTTTCCCCCCTCTCCACTCTTTCTCCCACTACTTCTCTTTTCCCCTTCTTCTCTTTCTCCCTTCTCTTTCTTTCCTCCCTCCCCTTATCTTCACCCTCTCTCTTTTTCTCTTTTCCCTCTCTCTTTTTCTTTTCCCATTCCTCCTCTTTTTCTCTTTTCCCCCTCTCACTTTTTCATTTCCCCCTCTCACCTTTTCTCTTGCCCCTGAACTTTTCTCTTTTCCCCTCTTTTTCTCTTTCCCCTCTCTCTTTTTCTCTTTCTCCTCTCTCTTCCCCCCACTCTTTCTCTTTCTACCTCCTTTTTTTGTTCCCCCTCTCTTTCCCATGTTTTCTCCTACCCTTTATTTTCCCCCTTTCTTTTTCTCTTTCCCTATCTTTTTCTTCCTCTTCTCCTTCTCCTTCCCTTCCCCCTCTCCTTCCTTCCTTCCTTCCTTCCTTCCTTCCTTCCTTCCTTTCCCCTTCTCCCTACCTCTGTTCCCCCTCTCCCTCTCTTTCCCCATCTCTCCTTCTGTTTACCCCTTCTCTTTCTCTTTTCCCCTCTCTTCTTCTCTTCCCCCCTCTCCTGCTCTTCCACCCTGTCCTTCTTTCCCCCCTCTCCATATGTTTCACCCCCTTCTTTTCTCCCCTATCTACGTTTCTCCCTTTCTTTTTCTCCCCCCTTTCTTTTTCTTTCCCCCTCTCTCCTTCTCTTCCCCCTCCTTCTGTTTTCCCCTCCTTCTTTTCTTCCCCCTCTCCTTCTCTTCCCCTCCTTCTCTCCCTCTCTCCTTCTCTTTCCCCCTTTCTCTTTCCCCTGATCCCTCCCTCTTCCCATTCTTTCTCTTTCCCCCTCTCCCTCCCCCTCTTCCCTCTCTCCCCCTCTCTTTTCCCCTTTTCCCCTTCTCCCCTATTTCTCTTTCCCCCTTTTCTCTTTCTCTTCCCCCTCTCTTTCCCCTTTCCCCTCCCCCTTTTTCTCTTCCCTCTCTATCTTTTTCTCCTTTTCCCCACTTTCTCTCCTTTTGTTTACCCTCTGTGTGATTTCCCTCTCCCCCGCCCCACACACACAGTAGGGGTGGGGTGGCGGCACTCCCAACATTTTATGACTATCTCCCCGCCTGCCCACCCCCCACAGCTATTTTTTGCTTGTGCCCATGACATTGGCATTTTTAAAAAAATGCCAAATGTTCCCACAAACACAAAAATGTGGGGGCATCCCTGTCCTACTATGTTTCCTGCATTCATCTGTGGAGTTCCATATCTTACCTAAGTTTTTCTTTCCCTTGCAGTTTCAGCCTCAAGGCAGACAGAGAGGACAGCCATCATGACTCAGCAATAGGTCTACCAATGAGTAGTACTCCGTTCAACCTGTGTCTGGGCTGTACCACTTCAGACTGCAGATGGAGGCTCATCACATGACTGACTGGCCCTCTGTACAGAAGCCTAGGCTGAAAGTCTTTTAATAAAATAAGTGGTACAACCCAGAAACCAATGGGGGAATTCAGTGAGATCTAGGCTTCAGCAGGCAGATCTGATCCCAAGGTGATCTCTCCTTCCATTGGACCCTTGTCAATCCTAGCTAAAGGAATGTCCCACCCAACACTTGACCTGACAGTGCAGGCTTTGCTGGTTGCCTGAATGGAGCTGAGAAGGAAGTTTCCCCTCTTAACCCCAAACTGGCCCTGGGGAAAAACAGGTTTTTGCCTTCTCTGTGCTGCTTTCCTCTTGGGCTGCTGCAGCTTGTAACTCAAGAGAAGTTCAAATGTGGGCGTTTTAGTGTCTACCGTTTAGAAGGCTCCAGCCCAAGGTCAATCAGGTGTTTGATGAATAGACCTGATCATCCTAGTTTAATAAAGTTTAATGAAGTTATAACGATTTAAATATATCCATTGTTTTCTGGTATTTCTACCTGGCTTTGTGGTCTTAGGGGGCCGCGGTGGCTTAGTGGTTAAGACGCTGAACTGAAGACTGGAAGGTCGGCAGGTCAGCAGTTCGAGACCCGAGTGCTGCGTGACGGAGTGAGCTCCCGTCTTCAGTCCCAGCTTCTGCCAACCTAGCAGTTCGAAAGCAAGAAATTGCAAGTAGATAAATAGGTACCGCCTCGGCGGGAAAGGTAACAGCGTTCTGTGTGCCTCGGTGTTCAGTCATGCCGGCCACATGACCACGGAAGCGTCTTCGGACAGTGCTGGCTCTTTGGCTTAGAAATGGGGATGAGCACCGCACCCTAGAGTCGGACATGACTGGTTGGGGACACCTTTACCTTTTTTTGTGGTCTTACCTGTTTTTCTGGGTTTAGGTGCAAGTCTCTTTCATGGTCCGTGTTTAGGATTCCACATGTAGTTGGGATGAAAGCCCATTGAAATTAAAGGAATTAGGCTGCCATTTTAAACTGGGCTTACAAGCATATTTATTTGGAATTCGGAAGTAAGTTCAGTTGACTGGAGTCCTACTTCTAGGGGGCCATCTACACGGCACCACTTTCAGCTTTCACTCCGTCGTTAACTGTGCAGCATTGCAGCTGTGAATTAGCTTCTGCTGGGGCACATGCACGATTTACTGCAGACCTCTCCGACGGGAAAATCCACTGTGCCCTGACACATAGCCGTTGAAGCGAAGTACATTGCGGCAGTTGTGCTGCTCTTTTTTTTCTTTACTGTTATATTTAAATGCGCAGCTGCGCATGAGGGTGAGGGTGCGACACTTCAGGTTTTAGTGGCTGTTTTGTATTTTAGGGGTTCTTTTGTGTCTGTCCGTTCCGCATTAGGTAAAATGTGGGTGGTCTGCTCCTTCGTTACCATGCCAATGATTTGGCAGTTCTCCAGCCTGAGACTCTTGCGATGGTTGGCACATGCCAAGGCGTGTGCCCATAAGAGGTACGTGCCTACCCATCTTTCAAAAAGGTGGCTAGAGCGAAGTTGGTCATGGACCTTCTGCTCCCCCGACACCGCCCCCCCCCCCCGGCCTTTGGCCACTAACTCCAAAGCAGCCATTGTGAAGATACGTAGCTGCGAAGGTGTGGTTGAAGAAATGAGCATGCTTCTCTGTGCCTCTGTGACTGTGCAGCCACGAAGGAACAGCGAGGAGTGAAGGGGCATCACAGAGTGACACAAGCACTAGGCACGCCTACCACACACCCACCACAAAATGTGAAGTCAGTTTGGGGAAGGGACAGACAGCTTGCAACTGCAGGAAACCTGCAGCAAACCAAAAACATCACAGCAAAACACCTCTTTGGAAATCCGCATTTTCTAGAGGAAAACCACAGTTTGGCTGCGAAGTGGCAGCTACGTCGTATGTCCTGAACGACCTCGAATCACAGCAGCCCTAGAGCAAATGGCTTGTGTAGATGGGGCCTAAGTAAACATGCATGGAAAGGGTTTACGAGTCCCACTGAAATCAAGGGAAACTATAGAGTGATCCTATGCATAGTTACTCAGAAGTAAACCACACTGAACTCAGTATATTTAAAAGGTGTACATAGATATGTCCTTTTTATATAAAATAATAGAATTCAATGGGACTTATTCCCAAGTAATTGCATTTAGGATTGTACCTTAATTTATAGCTGACATTGAGATCACATACTGAATCTTCTCAAAAAGTTGTCCACAGGTAAGAAGCTGGCTGCATTTAATGAGACTGATAGTGCTATCCGAAACACCCTTACTTGAGAGTAAGCCCCACTGAATATAGTGGGACTTACTTTACTGATTCACTAATTTTAATCCATTCCTTAGAAACCTTTCAATACCATAGTCTTCCCAAGGTGGCTTACAGCATAAAACAATGCAACGATCATATTAAGAAAATCATATTAAATAAAACACTTTAAAAATAAAACCAATTACAATTAAATACAATTTCAAAATATCCATCTGCAGTGAATGCCATCAACATTTCAATTTTCACTGAACAGTGGAATTTACTTCTGTTAGGAGGATGCATTGCATGTCTCCCTTTCAACTTGCTTTGGCCGTTATTGTGGGGTATTTAAAGAACTGTGGGGCACTGAATCCCCTCACGGTTTTCAATACATTTTCTCCACCCTGAGGAGTATTGGTTCTGTTTTGCATGCATGAGTAGAGAAGCAGGAAAGATGACACATTCTTTCCAGATCAAGTAATCTGTTACCTAAAGCAACTGATCAGTCAATCAAGCCGAACGGGATTTTTACAAATCATTTCTTACAGCTCCGATCCTATGCATCTTTACACAGAAGCAAGTCTTATAGACTTCAGTGAGACATATTGCCATGTACGTATGTACGGGATTGCAGTCAGACAATCTCGGTGTTGACAATACTGGGCTAGTGGACTAATGGTACGATTCAGTATAAGGCAGCTTCCTATGCTCCTATCTGAGGGCCAAGCTAAGCATTCTTCTAATCATGCATAGTGGAGCTATGTGTGAAAGGTAGGGATGTCAGAGCATTCCACCACGGATCTCGGTAAGGCCAAATGCCAGTGCATTCGGCTCCCCGAACTCCGTGGCGGAACGGCCTGCCCCCCCTGTCCCCCGCGGATCCCCCCCAGGACGAGACTTACCTGGGGTGGATCTTCCGGGCGGCGGCGGTGGCTGGTCTTCCGACCGGCTGCCGACACCGCCATTTGCAGACTTGTAAAACAACAACAACAACAACCACGTGATAGGCTATGTAAAGATTTACGTAGCCTATCATGGCTGGGTTTAAAAACAACAACAACAATGACGTGATAGGCTACGTAAAGATTTACGTAGCCTATCCTGGCAGGGTTTAAAAAAAAAACAAAAAACGGCGTACGCAAATGGTGGCGGCTATGGCCGCCGCCATTTGCATTCCTTCTTTTTGGCCGTCTGAATCTACGTAAATATTTACGTAGACTATGACGGCAAAAATAAAGGGGAATGCAAATAGCATAGCGGGCACTATTTGTGTCCCCTTCTGATTCACCGTTTTAGCCTACGTAAATATTTACGTTGATTAAGACGGCCAAAAAGAAGGAACGCAAATGGCGGTGGCCGTAGCCGCCGCCATTTGCGTACGCGTTTTTTTGTTGTTGTTTTTTCCCAGAGCGCAGCCGGAAATCCGGCTGTGGACGGAAATCCGGCTAAGTACGGCTCTGGCCTGGCTGGGCCTGGCCGGCTGCTCTGCGGAGCTGCCACGGAGCACAGCCAGCCGTGGAGGATTCCGGGGGGGAGGAACGGTTCACCTCCCCCCCCGTCGAGGATTCCGGGGGGAGGGACGGAACGCCTCCCCCACCACCACCATCAACATAATCCACGGAAAGGTAAGTGACTTTTGTACATCCCTAATGAAAGGTTTCTTTACTCCAGTGTAAGCATGTGGCCATGCTTCAGATCGTGATAATGGCACCCCCCCATCCTCCCCACCCATTTTCATCCTGGAACTCCACCCCCCCTTCTGTGGGGGGAGGGGTTTAAAAAAAGTGAAAAGGCTTCCATTGATTTCAATGGAGACCCGACCCCCCCCCACACACACACACAGGGCAAGGGCTGGAATTTTGGGATAAAAATGGATGCGGGTGGGAAGGTTTAATTCCCCCCCCCCCCGCCCAGCACTGCAGTCCCAATCCAAATCAGGCCACACACACTTACACTAGAGTAAAGAAACTACACATGATGAGAAGAACATTTAGTTTGGCCCTGAGTGGAGTTGGTACATGAGTCAGGAAGTAGGGAGGGTAATCTTTATTATTCCTACAGAATTTGTTGCATATGTTCATCCCAATCTGTTCCTTTTTTATACCCAGCCCAGTCACGCTGCTGGCAATTGCAAGTATATGACAACAGAACAATATTTGCATGCTGCTCCGCTCTTTTCTCTCTAGTTGTTTAGAAAACTTTTATTATATATATATATATATATATATATATATAGGCAAAGACAGTAGAGGAACAAAAGTTGAAAGGGCATATCAGTGAAAACACATCATGAATAGCTGTAGTTTATAGAAGGCCACAAGCAATATCCCACCCTAACAGCTGTCAAAGAAGGATTCACTTTTTTCTATGGGTCTCTAACGGCGAAACTCAACATGAGAGATTTGGACTGGGGCACTGTCTAAGGTCGGGGACGGGGGGGACGGACCCTTTTTCTCCATGCTGATTTCCTGATGAAAATTCAAGAAAATTTATTCTGTGCCCAGTACCACACTGTGACCCCAATCCAGCTAAGGATCATCGTGACAAAGCCTGTACTCCTGAACACATTCATATCTTTGATATTTATTAATTCATGTAATATATTTCTTTGTTGCCTTTCAAGGAAATGGTCTTCCCAAGGCAGCTTACAATATAAAAGCAGTACAGGTTGCTGGGGAGTAAGACCCAGTGAACATAATAGGCATTTCTTTGGAGTAAGCAAGCATATAGGACTGCTCTCCAGGTCCCACTGAAAGCCATGGAACAAGTGCCATTGCTATGAATGAATTATATTAGTTATAACTAGCATGGACTTGCTTGGGGCCTCTGGGCATTTTCTGCATTCGCACAAAGGCTTTCTTCACACTTAACTTTTATCCTGCAATTGAGATCGCTCCGTCACAGATGTTTTTTACATGACGCCGTGATAATTCAAGGCATCTCCTGCACTAAATGCCCTTTGTTCCATTTTTAAATAGATCGCAGATAATGAGCTATCAAATTACCCCGTTGTGTTCTGCTTCAGTTTCCTCTGTGAAAAGAGTAAAAGCGGCAAGAAGAGGAGTGAGATCAATGAAAGATAATGAAAGACTCAGCTATGGGGAGAAGGAGGGGGAAGGGGGTGGGGGAAAAGGAAGCATGTGAAAAGTCATTGTGATCCTGCATTTAAAAGGAAGCAGAAAGCCCCATTTTAAATGCAGGATTTTAGGCTGGCGTGGAGATGCCCAAAATCACAGCCTAGGCACAGGGCCACACCTCAGTGGCAGAGCAAATGTTTTGCCCTCAGGAGGCCCCAGGTTCAATCCCCACTGCTTCCAGTTCAAAAAGATCTTCGATAGTAAACGCTCTTAGTCAGAACAGACAATCTGGACAAACAGTCTGATGAGGTATAATAAAGGCAACTTTCCATGTTCCTAATCCTCTAATCACAGCCTTTTCTTGAAGAGATATATGCACTGGACTCTAACATAAATGAAAGAAACAAAGATCTGTGATAAGGGAGATGGATACTAATAAAACACTCTGCCATAAAATGACACAACCTTTAGTATCATTTACATTAAAACATGCAATCAATGCCAGAAACAATCAACATCCTGGATTTTTCTTATTGTTGATTGTTTAAAATTGTTTAAGATATATGTGTCTCTGTGTGTGCTGTTTCTTTATATGCTTGGATGTAATTGGTTTTATTATGCATTTCTAAGGTTTTAATCTTTATAAACTGCCCAGAGATCTTTGGCTATTGTTTATTTATTTATTACATTTCTGTACTGCCCAATAGCCGAAGCTCTCTGGGTAGTTCACAAAAATTAAAACCAGAAGTACAGCATAAAAACAATATAAAATATAAACGCATTGAAACTACAGTATAAAAGTACAATTAGCATAAATCCTAGCAGCAATGCAGAGATTTAAAATACAGTAACAACTTTAAAACAGCAAAGCTAAAAGGTTAAACTGCTAAAATTCCTGAGGAAATAAAAAGGTCTCCACCAGGTACTGCAAAGAGTGCAACATAGGTGCCAGGCAAACCTCTCTAGGGAGCTCATGCCACAATTGGGGTGCCACAGCAGAAAAGGCCCTCTTCCTGGTAGCCACCCACCTCACTTCCTTTGGCAGGTGCTCACAGGAAAGGACCGCTGAAGATGATCTTAGGGTCCAGGCAGGCACATATGGGAAGAGACGATCCTTCAGATAACCTGGCCCCAAGCCATTCAGGGCTTTGAATGTTAATATCAACACTTTGAATCAGGCCTGGAAATGGACTGGCAGCCAGTGCAGCTGGGGAAGTATAATATGATCACACTGGCCAGTTCCCATTCGGCAGTATCGAAATGTAATAAACTAATGGTTGGACTTGATGGTCTTATAGGCCCCTCCCAACCCCACTATTCTATGATTCTATGAATGAAATGAATTATCATGTATCCTAACTAGTCCCTGCTGCAACATGGAGATCTACGAACATAGGCTTCCCGCTGGGGACATCCAGGCTCAACACATGGATGTCAGCATGCACTATCTTAGGGGTGGACCTTGCAGCCCTTCAATGTGTGAAACCCACCTTCCCGTGAAAGGGACTAAACAGTGCAGCCAGGCTTTTTAAAGCGTTGGCCCTAGTGAGGAGTCAGCGTTTGCCCTCTGCTTCTAACAACTGCAAACTGTTATAGCAAAAGTGGGTGCAAGGGTTTGTGAGGGGCAAGCCAAGCTGTTCCCTTTAACAGGTGTGGATTTTTATTGCTGTGAGCATTTTATTGCTGCTAGCTTCTATCTGCTATTTTATAATGTTTAATCTTGTTATTATCTTTCATATATTTGTGTTTTAAATTAGGTGAGCTGCCCTGAGAATACTTGATAGGCAACACAGACATGTTTAGATAAATAAGTAAATAAAACAGTGACTGAGACAGAAAGCATGGAGACCACTGACTCCATAATGCCCCGCCCACCCCCTTATTTTTTAAAAAAGTTAAACAGCAGAAGTTCTGTCACTTGGTGCATGTTTTTCTAGGGCAAGGGTGGGCAACTTGTGGTCCTCCAGATGTTGCTGGATTGCAACTCCCATCAGCCATGCCAGCATAGTCGATGGTAAAGGATGATGGGAGTTGTTGTATAACATCTGGAAGGCCACAAGGTACTCACCTCTGTTCTAGGGGAACCTGCTAAAAAGGACAGGATTCCTGCAATAGATTAAAAAATACAGGGAATTTAGATAACACTTCCCTAGTGTTCAAAACACTTTACATCCATTGTCTCAGTAATCCATACAACAGCCCCATGACATAAGTCTGTATTATCGCAATCTTCATATTGCATTGCCAAAAGAGAAGGAAATGCATCACCCAAGAATGTGGACCAAAGAGGACACAGATTTGCATAAAATTTGCAGGTGCTCATTTATATGTACAAATGCAGATTTGGAAGTAATGACTTTAATTTAGAGAGAAATACACTATCTCTCCCCATACTTGGGAAGACTGTGACCAGGTGACCTGTGTACCTGTGTATCTGCTCTCCAGGTGCTAACAGTTGATGGACAACCTTGAGGCCCCAGCAATCCCTTCTTATGGCTCTTTATCTTTAAACTGGGAAGCCCTTCAGACAGGGCAGAGAGGCATAACCTTTTTGGCCCGAGGACTGCATTCCCATTTGGGATGCGTCTTGGTGTCCACGTTCCAGCAGTGGATGAGGCTAAGGTCACGGGGAAGGTCCAAGAATGGAGCGAGTGAAGTGGTCAGGTCAAATATAATTCTAACCGATTTGGACATTTTCCCACCAAGTATACAAAATACAGCTCAATTCTAAGCCAGTCTGCTCAGGAGTAAGCCCCAATTCTAGTTCTCATGCCTGCAGAATGCACACTGCAATTCTATGCAACAAACTAGCATATCGAGAGAAAGGTTCTAGCGAGGGAGTTTATCACATAGAGGAGCATTCCAAAACCTGAATCCATCACTCACAGCTAGAAGTGGTACAGTCCATTCTACCACCTTATTCCCTAGTTCACCCAGTTCTACTTCAGGTCTAGACCAGGCCTCAAAGACTGGTGTACACATGGCTACTTTAGATGTGATGAATATCGCAAGGCTGTTTGACACTCCACTTCAGTGGGTCTTACTCTCATATGACAAGCAACACCTGCCGAAATTCAACCTTCTACATAGCTAATAGGAGTCTTGCTTTCCTTTTTATCTGGTCACCTTATGTTCTTTGTTCCCTCATATCTATTTTCACCTCACATTTTCACGATGTACGTCTCTAATAGTAGAACCCAGGGTCTTCCCATGAAGCTGATCGGTGGGCGGTTCTGGACAGAGAAAAGGAAGGACTTCTTCATACAGCTCATAGTCAAACTATGGAATTCGCTACTACAAGATGTAGGCACGGCCACCAATTTGGATGGCTTTAAAAGGGGGTCAGACAAATTAAAGGAGGAGCCAGATATCAATGGCTAATAGTCCTGATGCCTCTATACTACATCCAGTATCAGAGGTAGCAAGCCTATGTACACCAGTTGCTGGGGAACATGGGTGGCAGGGCGCTGTTGCACTCATGTCCTACTTGCAGGGTCCTGGTCGACAGCTGGTTGGCCACTGTGTGAACAGAATGCTGGACTAGATGGACCCTTGGTCTGATCCAGCATGGCTGTTCTTATGTTCCTTTTCCAGTGCCACACTCTGTTTTGAGTGTAACATGTTTTTTTTATTGCATTTCTTAAGATTACTAGAACAAATAGTAATGACATCAGATGAAATGTACTGTTGTACTTTACTCTTTCCTGGTAAGCTCTCACACACTTTGGCTTACTTTTTACCCTGTGGGCAAGGTGAATGACAACAAGGAGATGGAAATGTTATTATTATTATTCTTTTAATGTCAACTCAAATGATTCTGAAGCATAAATAGTGTTGCTTTGGAAATAGAGGTATCATTTTACATACATGCACAGCTTTTCCTGTATGGAAAACATTTTTTTTTTCAAACTAGCATTTTCCATCAACTGGTTTAAAACTTTACTTCAGTGGAATTGTCAAAGCTCTGATGGAAGAACAGATGTTGGCTATGTGTCATTAATGGAATAACACTGTTGGCTGTGATGTGTAAAAATATGTTTCCATTATGATAAATGGGATATGTGGCATAACCTTTGACTTTGCTAGGTGCATAACACTAACCAACATGCAAGAGCTTATTACATTTCTCAGCATATTGATCATAGTGTAGTTAGTTCCAGTGGTAAGGTTGCCAACTTTTCAGCTGGGCTCTGTAACTGTGTCTTTAACAGAAACTTCATTTGCAAGACTTAACAGATGGAGCTTTTAGATGCTGTAGATCAAGCCTCTGTAAAAGGCACAACTTACAGAGAGTGACTGAAAGTTGGCAGCCCTGATGGCCAAGTTTAGTTTAGTTCAGTTTAGCCTTCCCAAACCTGGTGTCCTCCAGATGTTTTGGATTACAGCTCCTAGCATTCCTAACCATTGGCCATGCTGGCTGGAGCTGGTGGGAGTTAAAAGCCAAAACCCCTGGCGAACATCTATTTTTCACGGAGTTTTGTCTCTTGAGGGCATTGATATAAAGTTCATTAGAATGCAGGATTGCTAACTGACCAGAAAAATACCCTGCACTGACCTTGTGTCTTTAATAGCAGTTTGATGTGCCAAAATGAATAGGTGAAATTTTTCATGGTGCAGAGATAAACATCAACACCTGTGAATGTCTGCGCATAACACTGCTGTTAAAGGCACAGCTACAGCGACCAGATTTCTATACGTCAAGCTGCTGTTAGAGGCATATTTATTTTATTGTTTATTTTATTTATTAAATTTATTAATCGCCCATCTGGCTGGTCACCCAGCCACTCTGAACGATGTACAACATATAATAAAACAGTTTAAAACAATAAAATTCTACAATAAAAACATTTACTAAAATACCCTAACTCACCCCAAATGCTTGCCTGAACAACCACGTTTTTCATGCACGGCAGAAGCTCATTAAAGAGGGGGCATGACGGAGTTCCCTAGGGAGGGAGTTCCACAGAGTGGGGGCCACCACAGAAAAGGCCCTCTCCCTCGTCCCCACCAGTCTAGCTGTCCTGGCTGATGGGACAGAGAGAAGGCCATCCGAGGCTGATCTTGTTAAGCGGCCTGTCTGGTGCTGCTGGAGGCGCTCCTTAAGAGCAGATGGTTGGGAAGGAAGGGGTGCAGCCGCCGTATCAGATGGAGTTGACACAGGGCTGTCCGGCTCACAGCTGACACCTGAGCCTCCATGGACAGCTGGGAGTCCAAAATGACCCCGAGGCCGCGGACCTGGTCTTTCAAGGGTAGCCGTACCTAGGGATGGACGGAACACTTACCTTCCGTTCTGTTCTGTTTCTGCTGGGGGGGGGAGGTGCTCCATTCCTCCCCCTGGAATCCTCGACGGGGGGGAGGCGATCCGGTCCTCCCCCCCGGAATCCTGCCTGGCAGGCTCCACTACGCGGCCAAGTGCAGAGCCGCCGGCCGGCTCCGGCCGCCCGCAGCTGGACATCCGGCCACTGGGCAGCCCTGCAGGGACGCAAATGGCGGCTGTCGTAGCTGCCGCCATTTGCGTCCCTCTTTTAGCCGTGATAGGCTATGTAAATATTTATGTAGCCTATCATGGCAGGGGGAAAAAAACCCAGCATACGCAAATGGCGGCGGCTACCTGCGTTAGCCATGATAGGCTACGTAAGTATTTACGTAGCCTATCACGGCTATGAAGAGGAAGTGAATGGAGGCTGCAGGACGGCTGCCATTCGCAAAGCAGTGCAGACTGGAGCAGGTAAGTGCTCCGTTTCGCACGCCTTTTGTGGGTTGGGGGCGATGGGGACTTCGTCCCGCACGCCTTTCGTGGGTTGGGGGGTGGGGGCTTCGTTCTGCGATGGATTTCGGGGGGCCAAATGCACTGGCATTCGGCCTCACCGAGATCCGTTGCGGAATTCTCTGACATTCCTAGCCGTACCCCATTCAACACCAAGTCAACATCCCCCAGCCTCCTCTTGTCTCCTACCAAAAGTACCTCGGTCTTGTCAGGGTTCAGCTTCAGCTTATTCCTCCCCATCCAGCCACTCACCATCTCCAGACATTTGGACAGGAATTCTACGGCCAGCCCTGGTGAAGATTTGAACGAGAGGTAGAGCTGCGTGTCATCCGCATACTGATGACACCGCACCCCAAACCTCCTGATGATGGCCCCCAGCGGCTTCACATAGATGTTAAATAGCATCGGGGAGAGGATGGAACCCTGTGGCACTCCACAAGTGAGTGGCCATGGGTCTGAAATCTCCTCTCCCAGTGCTACCCTCTGGTACCTGCCAGAGAGGAAGGACCGGAACCACCGCAATACGGTGTCTCCAATGCCCAACCCCTCCAGGCGGTCCAGGAGGATACCATGGTCAATGGTATCAAAAGCCGCTGAGCGGTCAAGGAGAACAAGGAAGGAGCATTCACCCCTATCCAGAGCCCTCCTCATATCATCCACCACGCAACCAAGGCCGTTTCTATCCCATGCCCAAACCTGAAGCCCGACTGAAATGGGTCTAGATAATCGGTTTCTTCCAAGTGTGCCTTCAACTGCATCGCCACCACCTGCTCAATCACCTTGCCTAAAAATGGCAGATTTGAGACTGGACGAAAGTTATTCAGAACTTGGGGATCCAAGGAGGGCTTCTTTAAGAGCGGTCTTATCACTGCCTCCTTGAGGGCTGATGGCATCACTGATGACATAAACAGGGTTGGCCTTTTGGGGGGCAACCATATTAATACCATGATGGGATGAAGACTTATGTGGCATGCAAAGCGACATCTGTTTTTTCTGATCATGCATGTTGAGGAAGCATCCTGTGTGACCAGAAAAGTTTGTGTCCACCATTTTAAACACTCATTGGTCCAAGTAGAATTGTTAGGCCTCTACAGGCAGACACTCTTGGGACTGGAATGCACCCACAAGCCACATCCATCTGTGCTTTCTGGCTGTAACCCCTGGTTACCACAAATTTGGCATCAGTGTGGAAGCTTATGTATCATTTTGGTCAAGTTTCATTTTGGAGGGCCTAGTTCAGACTTTTAACACAGGCTCCCTCCCACAGACATCACAATCCCATACATACAATCCCTTGAGTCATGAAAGAACAGTTTCTATTGTAATTCGAAATTAATTTTTTTTTGTTTCTGAAATTACACCATGACCCACATTGGGGCTTATCTACCAAGCGCCACACACACACACACACACACATTTTGCTCTTTGCGTTGAACATAACATGTATTTATTTATTTATTTCATTTCTATACCGCCCAATAGCCGAAGCCGTCTGGGCGGTTCACAGAGAAGAAGAAGACTCCTACAAAGCTTGCTGACTGTTTGCAGAGTCTTTGGATGGTTCTTATAAAGATGTTATCTGGCCAATGTTTTGATTTTTCTAAAAATTCTAATGGATTAACCAGAGCCAGACTGCAGAAAGTCAGCGGCTTTGTCTGCTTTGAAAAACTGGTGGGTTGATTGGTGTCCTTAAGTTTCTTTTAGTTCCTTTTGTTTAACCTCTTTGCATTCCTGACTGCCTGATTTATATTTATAACTATATGGGCAGTATGATTGGTGTGTGTGTGAACAAGATTATGAGCTTTTCTGCACGAGGCTGTATCTACTTTCGGTTTCACTGCGGAATCGAGATCTGAGCATGACATGAAGACCATTCCCTTTCCTGCTTTTCCACTACATAACCTCTAGGTGGTGCTGGGCTATAGCAGAATAACGCAATTGCACAAGTTGAAAAGGCATTTTCTTTCGCTTTTACAGATAATTATAGCATTTTCCCTGCTCTAAAAAAAACTCTCCCAAAGTGCTCTTTAGATGCAGAAGCAAAACTGGAGGGTCATGACGTTGTCTAAAGAACCTATAAACAACTATGGGTAGGAGCCCTGTGAGACAGGACTCTGAGCTCCAAGACAGGAAACTACGCTCCCTCCCCTTTCTCCATCCATCTTGTTGCTGGCATGGAAAGAACCATACTGGCTACCTCTCTGCACTCAGAAAATGGAGCCCAGAGACAGGGAATAGGGGGCATTCCTGGGGGCAGGGAGAGGAGACCAGGACGTCTGCAATTCACCATTTCCTATCATCACCCCAGCCTCCTTTCCCCCTCTGAGACGCCACTGCTAGATGGATGAAATTGCCCATCTGGCAGAAATGCAGCACGGCTGGAGTGCAGAGTGCACTCTCCCCCACCCTGCATTAGATACACGGCAGCCTCCAAATTCGGAGCCTGCCAACTATCTGGGTAGGATTGCGCCCTTACTCTCATAAATTTTAGCTGGTAAATTCTGCCAGCAGCACTAGCTCCGACCGTCTTGGGATCATTGTCCCCAAATAATTTTATTCATTTCATTTGTTATATTTCTATACTGCCCAATAGCCAAAACTCTCTGGGGTACTAAGAATTTTCTGAGAAAGATTCCTACCTCTCCTCCACTTCCCTTTACAGAAATACAGTTGCCAGAGTCCCAGGGGCAAGGGATTAACCATTAAAATTTAAATGTGTGACACAGGTGCTTTTATAGCAGTCAGTGTTCCCCATGACTTCTGCCTGTCTGCTCCCTGCAACGTATTATCTAGCTCAGAAAGGCCTTGCTTGGTGAGGCTAAAAAGTGTGTGGAAGTATGAAGGAAAATAGTTGGGTTTTCCAGAGTTTTAAGGAATTCCCTCTTGTGGGGATTAAAAAGGAAAAAATGGAAAAACAGTGTAGAGTCAACAGAGAAACGTTATCCATCACTAGGAAAATGTTCTAACCTATTCTTAACTTGTTTTATTAGGGAGGCCACGTAGTTGGCTTGAAGCCAGCCCAGATGAAGGAGCTAAAGCCAAAAGAGGGACACGCGCACTCACACAGAGGGAGAGAGACGGCTACACTTGGAACAACATTATCCACATCTGTAAATCATCTGTTAAGCCATAGTCAGACATCCACCTGCTATTAGCCAATTTGGTTGTATATACACTGATATGCTTAAAGCTTACAGAGCTAAATATAACCAGGTTTCTAGTATTTCTCTATACCGTGAAATACACCCATCACCTTAGTCAGCTACTATAAAAGGTATGGTGCTCGTGACGTGGATTTTCAAGCACAGGCAAATGCTCGGGCTTGGGTGGCTCATGAGGCGTACCACTCATGGGCTTCATTTCAGCATAAAGAGTGTGAGCAGGAGTTATTGAGCATGTCAGGTCTGCAACCATCCCTTGAGCCCTTTCCAGTCAACCTTGTGGCAAAAGTCTCAGCAAAGATGTCACAGCAATTGTGCTCAAAGAGTGCAGTGTAAAGTTACCAGGTGCCATCCCAGAGAACCACTTGGTCTCTTTAATAATCTCCCTGCTGCAAAGTGTGTGCGCGTGTGGGTGTGTGTGGGTGTCTGTAGCCATGGTTTCTTCCTCCCACGCTCTACCATGAGTCCTGTTGTCAACCATCTTCCAACCTTCTATTCTGAGGGTGGGAAGCAGAATGAATCATGATCATTCAGTTTGTCCCAGCAGGCATGAGGATAGGTTATGCAATGCGGCTGGAGGATAAAGTTGCCATCTGGCCAAGAAAAAAAATGGCATTACCTTCTCGTGTGTCTATAACAGCACTATGAACTGCAAAGAAAAACAACAGGCAAAGTTTTTCTAGAATGAAGATATGACTTGTATGGTCTGGAGATAAAGGTGCTGGCTGTGGTGTTCAATGCTTTAGTAATCTCTAGGCTGGACTACTGTAATGTGTTATGTGTGGGACTGCTCTTGGAAAAAGTTTGGAATCTTTTCACTAGTACAGAATTCACTTGCTAGAATGAGATAATCAGAGGAGCGCCTTGTCTGTTTCATCTATAGGAAAGGTGCATTATGCATGTGGAAGAGAAAGGGCCTTGTCTGTGGTAGCACCTGACTCTGGAATGCCAGCCTGAGGGAGGTATGCCCAGTGCCGATATTGTATTTCTTTCAGGGACAGGTTAAAACCATTTTTATTTGCCCAGGCATTTTAAATTACTGTATTCTCAACTGGCTGTATAGTTTTTAGTCCTCTCAATTTTCTTGTATTCTATTGTTCATGTTTTATGTTTTATTTAATATTGTATTAAACTTTTCTAGCATTGTGCCATGAAATCCAATTTTGGTTTATAAATTCTTTAAGAAATAAATAATTAAATAAAGGCACAGGAGGACTCTGTAGGGTGGCCAGGTGTCCTACCTCACAGAGGACAGTCCTCTAGTTGAAGAAGTGTCCAATCTAAGTCTCGTTTAATGTCAAAGAAAAACAGGGGCCTTGATGCTGCCCATCAGTAGCACCTGCACAGTAGGTCGAGCAGGTACACAGGTCACCAGGGCTCCATCTACATGGAAACAGAATGGGAAGCACTTTCTGTATCTGGATTTTCATGAAATTGCTTTGTTCCATCAGGGGCACATTAAGCAAGAAAAGCTGAGTACACACACTACCTAAAAATCCACTTTCATGGGTCACACAGCACTTGAAACCCCCATACTTCGGGGTTGGGTGGGTAGAGGGGAACTGAACATCATCAACCCTGTAGGTGCTGCTCAGTGAATGAGAGAGGCTTGTTCCCCACCCCAGTCCACGCTCCCCTGCTCAGGGAAGTTTACTGGAAACATTGAATTAAGCCCCTGTAGTTTACCCGACACCTCTGCCCTCTCATCCACCATTGGGATATTGTGAAAGATTAAAAGATACTGCACTATTGTGAATGGGAAAAACAAGCTACAAACTTGAATGGGTAAAACAGCTACTGCTGCGCTATTGTAAATGCCTGAAACAGTGCTACTGCAATACTCCCAATGGGAAAAACAGGCTGCAAATGGTGAATGGGGAAAGCAGCTACTCCACTATTGTGACTGCTTCAGACAGTGCTACTGCGATTTTCTGAACGGGAAAACAGGTTGCAAACTGTGAAGGGGAAAAACAGTTACTCCGCTATTGTGAATGCTTGAAGCAATACTGTTTCAATGCCTCGATTCTGTGAATGGGAAAAAGAGGCTAGATATTGTGAATCAGAAAGCAGCCCTATTGCTAATGGGGAAAAAGAGGGAATGGGGGAGGGGAGAAGGGGGCAGCCCCACCCCTTGCCCACATCACTGCCAGGTCACAGTGGCATGCCCAGGATTTAATGCGAGGGGATGGGGCACACTGCAGCAGAACCACGTGACAGCTGCGTTTAAGGAAAAAAGATGCGCTAAAAGGACTTTCTGAAAATGCACGTTTTCTAGAGGGAAGCTGTGGGGTTGCTGCAGATTGACAACAGTGTCATCTGTCGCAAACAACCCTGATGTGCTGTTGTTCTGCACTAAATCAGCTGTGTAGATTGGGCCCTAGTCACAGTCTCTCTCACTGTGGCGAGATGTATTGGATATCTATTTAAATTATAGCAATTATTTTGAAAAATACACCCTCAGATATAAATCTGCATATGCAAACATCATGCAAATTGGCACCCTCTTTTTTGGGTGATGTGTTTCCTATTTTTGGGTGAAGCATCAGTGGTCACGCTATGGAGAAGCCTCAATGGGCACAGATAGATAGGGGTTATTGCCAGACCCACAGGAAACACAGCACAGGAAAGCTGTGGTGGTGGGTATCTCTGGGGAACCGTTATGTAGATAGTCAGTGGAGCATGTGAAAACCTTTGCTTGGGGGCAAGCATTAGTCACTGTGTTATCTTCAGCAGAAACATTTGGCATAAATACAAATAAAAAGGACTTACCCACAAGCATAAATTAAAATAAGCACAATCTGAACTATACTATCTTTCTATCGGAACATACAATGGAAAAGAACCCCTGACATTTCAGAATGGATTACAAGATTATTCCTCTGCTCCTTATCTTCCTTGATTTATTACCAAAATGATATATTGATTCACAGTTTGAGTATACAATTGGACTAACTCTGGTTACTGCTTTGAATGGATTAAAAACAAACAATATTCGCCACTGTTCCTATTGTTGTGTGCCCCTCACTTCCCTTAGCAATACAACATTCCAGGGAGAGTGGCTCCAGGGTTACATGTCTCTAGTACTCTCTCATCTCTGGCTGCAAGGGGACATGCCAGTCACTTTGATTTCTTCCTATACATGCCCTCTACGAGCAGTGTTTTAACTTGCCAAGCTAAACCATGGTTTCACTGTATGATAGGGATTTCAAGATGACTTAAGTCAAGAAATCATGATTAGTGCTAACTGTCGTTAAGTGTTATGTCTGCACTGAGTCCATGCAAATTATGTAGGGTGGCCAGGTGTCCTACTTTACAGAGCACAGTCCTCTATTTTGGAGAACTGGCACAGGACAGACCTCTATTTGAAGTGGTGTCCACTCCAGTTCTGGTTTAACATCAAAGAACCATAAGGGGGGAGAGCAACAGCAGCCTTGAAATTGCCCATCAACACAGCACCTGGGCAACAGATACAGGTCACTTAATTTTGTAAGATGTATTATATTGTAAGAGAGCCAGTGTGGTGTAGTTGTGAGAGTGTTGGAGTGGGAGTTGGAAGATCCGGGTTCCAGTCCCCACTCAGCCATGGAAGCTCACTGGGTGTTTGGGGGCCAGTCACAGACTCTCAGCCCAACCTACCTCACAGGGTTGTTGCTGTGAGGATAAAATGAAGAGGAGGAGGATAATGTAAGCCGCCTTGGATTCCTTAAGAAGGAAAATAGGCAGGATATAAATGTAATAATAAATAAATAAATAAATATTTCTATTGAAAGTATAGCTGTTCTTTCTAAATTTGTACCTATACACATAAATCTGCATGTATAAATGTTATATAGATTGGTATCCTTTTTTGGAAGTGGCCACACCAAACTTGCGACAAGCTGCTCAGTTATGTACAGGCAGTGAATGATGTGATCCAGAAAGGATGGATTCTCCCACTGTCTTCAGAGGTAACCAGCAGCCATGGATTTTAAGTCCAGAATGAAGCCCTTTGCCTGTCTTCTCCAATTACACATACAATTAATCACCAAACAGGATATGTTTAAAATGATCATGGAGGTTGAAATTAGAAGAACAATTTAACTTCCACCATCTTAGACAGAGCCTGCAATCGCTCAACTAAATTGCTCCTCTCGATGCTGTGATGGCTTTTATAATCCCCAGATAAACATGTTATATATTGACAATGTTTGCACCTGGTTTCTGGGATTAACAGCTCACTTAACCTATAGTATCTTTTAGCGGCCTTGCGTTCTTGTGACTGTGCAAATAACATATGTGAATAGAAGCAATGGACTAGCAAAGTAAATGCATTTCTCAAATTTCAAGGCTGCCATTTAATTTAACTTGAGATGATGAAGAAAAAACCCACACAGATTCCAAGAACTACACTGAATCATATTTTTCCAGTCTAGGTCACCAAAGGTACTCCTAGATCATGATAAAAACAAAAAGATTAACCTCTTCTTCTTCTTCTTCTTCTTCTTCTTCTTCTTCTTCTTCTTCTTCTTCTTCTTCTTCTTCTTCTTCTTCTCCTCCTCCTCCTCCTCCTCCCCCCTCCCTCCCTCCCTCCCTCTCTCTCTCTCTCTCTCTCTCTCTCTCTCAATGGGTTTGTCAGTTTATATGTCCTCAGTGAATACATCTGATTGTTATGAAACTTCTAGGATTTGTTCTACCTCTATCTGGGATGGTTTTAGGCACAGTGAAAATTTCATCTGCCATCTTGATGGTAGCCAGTCAAAAAATTTAGATTTACTGCTTCAATACTATTTGATTGATTTCAACCAAACTTTGCATCAAGATTCAGCACTGCAGCATGCAAATTTTAACCATACAAAAAGCACTATAGAATTAATACAAAATTAGTAAACAAAAACTGAAATTGGCTGGAAAGTAATATAAATACAACGCATGGCAGAGGCGATGGCTTCACTCAGATGGAGAAGGCACAACGTCTCCAGTTCTGATAGGTGTGTAACGCTTTGTTGTATCAAACTAAGGGCTCAATCCGTGCAAAGCTGGGTTCATTTGCTAGTCATAAATAAAATGCAACAACAATGATAAAAGCCACAATGATCAAAATTTACAGACTTTTCATGGTTTATTTGTAACATTATCAGAATCAAGCTTGCAAATGGCCAATATGTATTCTCAAGAGGCCACTCTTTGCCAGATAACAGTCCAGCGGCCAAAAACATATTTTGCCACACACTTCATAATAAAGTTGGCACCATCTAGTGGCAATGGCTTCCCAATTATGGTATACATGCAGTCTTTGGAATTGCGTACAAATATATACATTTACAAATAATACACACCTTGGACAGAAAAATAAAGAAGTAACATTCCAGGGTGGAATATTTCACTAATTCTTACAAGCTGAAATTATTAATCTTTTGCTTATGAGTGAAATTGTGGAAAAATCTTTTACTACACCCTTTAAAAATTGGTAGGGGTGACAAGGCCAGATATTATTGCTTGGTGGACCAGGGCTAAGAGTTGGCCTTTTTGATCAACATGAAGAGCAACAACTTCTAGACGGATGGTTGGATTCAGGATCTGCCCTACGCTCTGCTCTCGGAAGATCCCTCTGCCCAATTTTTGGGGATCCCCTCCCCCCATTCTGCAGCTCACCCCATTCAGAAGTATCAGATGGAGTTGACACAGTGCTGTCCGGATAGTCTTCTATCTCTTTGTGTAGCATTTTCAGGGGGCTGCTGTGGAAAGCAGCGGGCAGGGAAGTCCACCTCTGCCAGCCCAGTTGCTCATGCTTAAATCTGGATCCAACCCAGAATATTCATGTGATGGAAATATCTTAAGATAGGCCAAACCAAGGTTTCAATTGGATGAGACCTGTTTAATTACCAGATAGAGGAACCAGTGAAAAAAGTGTGTGTATGGTTGGGGGGCATTAGAAGAGGCCAAGAATGAGATACTATTTCCCAAGATCCTATTTTCTTCTATCTTATTTATTCCTATGTAATTTATTTAGTACCTCACCTTTTCACCAAGAAAATGGCACTCAAGATAACTAACAATTATAAGAGCTAAATAATAAAATAAAACTTGGTTAAACAATCATAAACCAAATACACTAAAAACACAATTAGAAAACACAACAGTAAAAGAATAAAACTGGCACCCAACCCAACAAACCAGATTGGATGCCAAAGGTCTTCCTGAATAAGGTCTTTGCCTGGCAGCAGCAGGACAGCAGAGGACCAGTGGAGGCTGGTGGCTCCAATTTTGGTGGGGCTGTAAATCCATTCTGGGTTACAGTCAGAACCAGCCAGAACTCTAAATGAGCTATCCAAGGTGTTGAACCTATTTGGGGTATAAGTAACTGGGGGGGCTCAGGGGCCACTTTCCACTCCCTGGACCCCCCACCTCTGTGAACCGCATTCCTGCCTCTACTATGCCACCACATTTGTCAGCACAGCAGTGTAAAAAATGGTGGTTTGCAATCAAGTTTCAGTGGCATACTGCTGGGGGGGGGGGTTGCTGCCACACCACCAAATTCAGTGGCATGGTGACGGCGGCCTCACAAGAAGACAGTGAGCCACATCCAGGCCATGTTTTGCCCCCCTGATCTAGAGAGAGCTTCTTTGCTAATAAGGTTCTAAATTACTGATGATGCAATCCTGTATAATCTATTCAAAAGCAATTCACATTGAATTCAGCTGGGCTTAGTCCCAGGTAAGTGGGTATAGGATTGCAGCTTAAGTGTACTTTTAGATGTTCTATATCGGTGATTTGTCAACCAAGATGACACTTGCAGAGCTTGCTTAATAACAAGGTCAGAAGATGCTAGCACTAATAGATAAATTCATCAGTGAAACAGCACTAGAACACACTAAAACTGCTGAGTAC
Organism: Heloderma suspectum; assembly: GCF_057233095.1. Classification (NCBI taxonomy): domain Eukaryota; kingdom Metazoa; phylum Chordata; class Lepidosauria; order Squamata; family Helodermatidae; genus Heloderma; species Heloderma suspectum. The sequence continues at coordinate 181,447,283 of NC_139461.1, forward strand.
TTTCCTATATTAATTTTCCATGTCTCACATTTCCACTGTTGACTGCTGCGATGCTATAGATATGATATGTGATATTCCAAACAGAAGGGAAAGGACATCCAGTCTTACATTTGCAAGAAATGTCCATGGAAGATGGCGGGCAAGAATGCCATACGAACACTGGCTGCACCTCCTTTGGCAGAATTCTCAGAACCTAGTCTAAAGGCACAATCCTATGCATGTTAAGAATCTGGGAATCTTAAATTTAGGAATTTAGGGTGCAATCCTATGCATCTTTAGACAGAAAAAATAAATCCTGCAACTCCCAGCATTCCCCAGCCAGCATGGCTGGCTGGGGAGTGCTGGGAGTTGCAGTACTTCTTTTCAGTCTAAAGTTGCATAGGATTGTGCCCCTAATCTTTATGCTGCTAACATCACTCAACCTGGTGCTGGTAGCCTTTACTCAACTATACCCATTCACTGGAGTTAAATGTAAGACTGAGAGGGAGCATTGTGAAGATGGCACAAAGGCAATGAATCTGTATGCCCAGACAATAGCTTGGATAAGTGAAGAGAAGAAAGTTCATGGAGGGAAAATTTCTCATCCCGTCCTCTTCCTACCCCTGCAGCTACCTTGGAGGGTCAGGAGAACTGTTCAGACTATCTCACCCATCAAGGAGGACTCCCTGACCCTCCAGAGAGACTGTGAGCAGGGAAATCTGAACTGCTGCAAGGGAGAGGAGGGGATGGGAAACTTTCTACGAACCTCCTCCTATTCATTCATCTTGGGATCCAACCCAGTACATGTAACTTGCATTCCTGAGAAATTATTCCCTGCAAGCTGATTCATCATGAGTCAGTTCAACTTCCGTAGTAAAGCCCTTGTCCATAAAGGCCATTTCACACACTGCATAAGAAACCTGCCACCAAGTGTATACTCACCAGGGAGCTGCTGGCTTGCAGCTAACTCTGGCTGTATATTTTTCAAACACCTGTTTGTCACAGGGCCAAGCTAGACATGGCATGATGTCCGTTTATACTTACATTCTTCCACAAGAGAGAAACCATCTGGTTGTCCTGGCACTTGTTTACCCTTAAAACCTTAACTATAAAACATTGAAAAACTGTAATTTGTGAAGTGGCCTTAGGGAACAAGAACATTTAACTCAGGGGTCCCTGACCTGTCTGGGTCTGAGAGGAAGTAAAAGAAGAAGAAATGGTATTGCTAAGTACAAAATTGGCACAGAGCAGCTAAAAAATGCAGTACCCATGTGGTAACTAAAGATTGTTGGCTTTCAAACCATCGCTCTCCACACACACAAACCCCAGCGTGACGTGAATGTACTTCCACAATACACACAATCTTACGTAATGCAGAAAGCTCATGGGTTAGTGCGCGAGACATCTACCAGAATCAATGTGTTAACTTATGAAAGAAGAATGTGGGAAGATAAGAAGAAGTTCTGGCTCCTTCGTAACAAAAACAGGAAATTGTGTTTGGAAAATGAAGAAAAAACACCATGAGAGAAAAGAAGTAAGGTCAGATGATGAGGTTCTATATGTGTGCAGAAAGAAAAGAAGGGGTCCCGCTTCCATGTTTCAGACCCCATGTGATTATTCCTCAAGCACATCTATATATCTGGTTAACTCATTAGTTCTTCACACGAAGCGATTAGTGTTATGGATAATTAGGTGCAGCTGTAGAGTACATGCATGCTAAAGCAGCAGTCTTGAACGTCTTTTAGCCTGAAGGTGAATTCGGAAAAACTCTGTGGCACCACATTCTAGTGGTGGGCATGGTCAAAGGCACAAAGGGCCAAAATACCAGCATATTTTAGCTTAAAGCTCTTACTGGTAGTGAGTTATGAACATGGATTCTGGGAGTTGTAGGCCAAGCTACTTGGAGAGCTATGAGTTGCCCATCCTGCTCTTGCAGATGGTGCTATTTGCACTCATTTCTTACATGTGAGCTTCCCAAAAGCAGCTGGTTGGCCACTGTGTGAACAGAATGCTGGACCAGATGGAGCCCTGGTCTCATCTAGCATGGCTTTTCTTATGTTACTATGGGCTTTTCTACATGAGACATTTATTGTGTGCTCATCATTCCCTAGTCACAGTTGTTTACAGGTTCTTTAGATGACAACGTGACCTTCCAGTTTCACATCTGTGTCTAACAAGCACTTTTTTTTACAGCAGGCAAAATGTGGCATTTCATTGTGAAAGCAAAAGAACGTGCCTTTTTCACTTGTGTATTTGTGCCATTCCGCTATACCACAGTGCCACTTAGAGTTATGTAGCGGAAGAGCAGGAAAGGAAACACTCTTGTGTAGTGCTCAGATCTCAATTCCGCGATGAAACTGAAAGTAGATACAGAAGATTAACAGCCTTGTGTAGACAAGCTCTACATTCTTAATTGGTGGTGCAGGTGCAATGCATTTCCGGCTACTCAAATGACCCTTCGGTACCATTTCATAGCCTGTATCAAGGGTGAAATGAGGGCTAGGAGTCAGTGGCTGGGATGCTGAATTTCACATATTGATTTGAACTACCCAGCCAGTTCTTTGGCTACAGACTTTTAGTTGTTATAAAAAGTGAAATAATTTAAATTACTCGAATTTAACTCAATCATGTTGATACAACTAAAACCTAATAACAAGTTGACTTAAATAGCATATTCCCTTCTAACTCAACACTTCTCATCTTTTTAAAATCAGTTAATTATTTAAAAAATGAATGTATCTCAGCAAATTATATATGTTAATACATTCATTCTTTTCAAAATGCTTATTCTTATTTATTAAGAACAGGAGCAGGAACTTGTACATGGAAAGATTATGTAATATGCTGGTAGACTGTGAGACTCACCTACACCAAAGTGCTTTTTTCAGCCTGTCAAACGCTGACAGCCACAATTAATATCCAAGATATATTTGTGTTGTAAAATGTGTGGAATGCATGGTGTCACTTACTATAAATACAGTGAAAGATGTAGGAAAATTAAGGTGCAACCACCTAAAGCATACATTGTGTCACAAAGCATCTATTATATACAACTGTCTGCAGTGTATGGAAAATTTCACCTGTCTGCACCAGATACATGGGATCTTGATCAGTTAAACTAAGGGCAAAATTTAACAAAGCCCCAGGAGATCTATGAACAGCATCATCCACAGTTTGTTTTCAAATTTAAAAATAGTCATGGGGGCATAATTTGGTTTGGGGCTGTGGCACAGAAAAAAAAGGGGGTTAACTCTTTCCTGCCATGTCTTTTTCTATAGTCTAAATCCTGTGCCCCTGCTTAAAGCTATTTGCCCCACAATGGAAAACATACAGATGCCAAAAAAAAACCCCAACCACTTCTAAATAATCAGAACCATAATCACTTCCCTCAGTTCCCTGATCAAAGAGGTGAGATGAATAATCTGGGGAGGGAGGTTGTATACTAGTTATACTGTTTTTTTTACTCCGCCTTTTAATGTCTCATTTTATTGTGCAATCCTGTACATGTTTACTCAGATTATGTACTAATATATTATGTATATTATAAAACATACACAAAAAATAAAAATTAAACTGAATGAGATAAAGATGAAATACACAGTATTTTTAAAATACTTTTTTATTATTTATTAATGGTACAACCCCCTGTTTTGCTCTCACTTAAAAAAAATATTATTAATATAATCTGTAAATCCACTTAATTGTGCACACATCGTTGCAATACGCTGGTGATCGAGTGAGGGCACCACTGTCAACTGGCAAGGAGGGGAAAGGTCTCCTTGCAAGGAGGGGAAAGGCGTGCTTGGCCAGGCTCCTGCCTGCACCAAGGCCAGGAGTCCTGGTTGCAGCCCCGCACCCTGCGAAGCGTCCCCACTCCTTGGCAGAGTGGTGGCTTGATCTGGGCTGTTTACCCTTCCCGCTCTCCATTGGCAGGATGGAAGCTGAGAGGAAAGTGCTCGCTTCTTTCGCGGCTTCGAAAGGAGAGTGGGAAGGGTTAATCTCCTTCCTGCTCTCCTTGGGTAGGATGGCAGCTGAGAGGGAAGCACACGCTTTCTTCTTGGGCTTTCTTCTTGGGCTTTCGCTTTCTTCTTGGGCTTTCGCTTTCTTCCTGGGCTTTCTTCTTGGGCTTTCGCTTTCTTCCTGGGCTTTCTTCTTGGGCTTTCTTCTTGGGCTTTCTTCTCGGCTTCGATCTGCCAAAGGAGAGCCGAAAGGGTTAACCTCCTCCTGGGTAGTTAACCCTTCCCGCTCTCCTTTGGCAGGATGGAAGCTGAGAGGGAAGTGCCCGCTTCCTTCTTGGCTTCCTTCTGCAAAAGGAGAGAGGGAAGGGTTAATCTCCCTCCTGTTTTCCTTCAACCGCCGCCACCCCTGCCGCCACCCTCCTTGCACACAACGGCAGCTTGTAGGAGCCGCGGGAGGCAGTTCGTGCACCCCAGTGGATTGTCTTGCGCACCCCCTGGGGTGCGCGCACCCCACTTTGCAGACCATTGTTCTAGAGCACCAGCAGGAGAGAGAGAGCAAGCATACCATGTGTTCCCAGCAATGAAGGCAAACGATTGCGGGGAAAGGAAGGGGAGCAGCAGGAAGCCACACGGCAGGCTACAGAGATCCTAAGGCTAGCTATGCCCCCAAATTCCCATGCGTTAACTAGCTGTCTGCCAAACTGCCCCCTTCCTGTAACTTGCAGATGAGGTTGCAATATTCCCAACACCCTCATCGTAGCTTGTTGTATCCTGCGAACCCAGTGAGTGTGGGTTGTTGACGTGGTTAACAAGCCACCATGGCTTATTAACCGCCCTTGTGTCATGCAAACCTGGTCTCAGCCACCTGCCACTGCTACCCACAGAAGAGACCAAGGTTTGGCTCTAGACGCTGCTCTCTGTGAGTCTGTCTCCTGAGTCCAGGCTCTGGCTACATACACCTGGCCAGGTGATACAGATGCTGGGCTCTAATAGGGCTGTGCATTCTCAAGGTCACCCATAAAGGCCTGAGGAGGGGTGGGGCTTGCTCTGTCTGCCTCACTGGCTCTAGCTTGCAGGTGCCAGTGAGGCTTTGTGATGGCCACGTCACAATAGCAGTCTTTACAATCTAAATACGACTCAGGTAAGTATTTCTGATGCATACATAATTCCATATTTAATATTTTAGAGGGGGAAATATCGCTAGTATTGAAATTTTCTCATGAACTCCGATTCACATCGCCTGGAACACCAGGGTTCCACAGAACTCAGTTTAGGAAACACCGTAGTATATATTAGGGAATACTCTCTCCCATATGACCCCATCTGGAGCTTAAGTGAGGATGACCTGTTGGAAGTCAGGGGCACCATTTAGGGAGGCAGGAAGAGCAATAACGCCCCCCCCCCATGTTTCATATCAGATAGGATGATTACTCAGGAGCACTTATAACTTTGGTTATAAGGAGGTATTTAAAAAGTGACCCCAAACAAATGCTCATTCTTAAAACGTTCTGCTTTTTAGCAATTTAATTTTGAATATATCCAAAAGCAAGGCTTTGAGCTTTGCAGTGAGTCCTGAACCTGAAACTAACATTTCTTTGCCCCACCCTACTGAAACCTGAAATGGCACTTCTGGTTTGAGTTCTCTCTACTCAGATTAAGGGCCAAAACAGACATTACTTTAAATGTGTGTCTAGCAGCTATGTCTTCTTTTCATTTTTAACCTACAGTAAGCACAGGGGAAAGAGAAAACTCACTGGAAAACGCCCTGGTGCTGGGAAAGACTGAAGGCAAAAGGAGAAGGGGATGGCAGAGGATGAGATGACTAGATAGCATCACCGATGCAATGAACATGGACTTGAGCATGCTCCGGGAGAGAGCGCAGGACAGGAAGGCCTGGCGTGCTATGGTCCATGGGGTCACGAAGAGTCGGACACGACTGAACGACTGAAGAACAACAAGCACAGGGGGCCCAATCCAGATTTTAAAAGCTCCCCTACCCTGCACACAAGGGTCCTGATCCACATCAGGGAGGGGGGCACACACCTACTTAAGAGTAAGAATGAAAAAAAGACATAGCCGCTAGCCACACTTTTAAAGTAATGTCTGCTTTGGTTGTAAGGTTGCAATCTATGCTTACTTAAACCTGGTACTCACTTTAACTCTGTTGGTCTGATAGCCACTGTAACACTGATCTTCTTACATTAATCCTCAAACAACTGGGTTGACACTGGCTTGGGGAGGGGCCATGGTTCAAGCTCTTCCCATGTGGACTCGAAGTGTTTCCAGACAGCATGGAAAGGAGTGGTACTCCTAGGGTAGCCACTTCATGCATTACCAAAAAAGTAACTGTCCCCCTCAAGAGGAAGTTAATCACCAAAAAAGAGGCCAAATAAGAACATGGATTTTCTAAATTTGCATAGATGCAAATTTAGAAATAATTACTATAAGTTAAATATAATATACCTCACTATAGTGGGAGGATTCCAGTTCCAGGACAACGGACTGCTTACCTGAGATTCAGTCTGGAGTGGGAGTAGTTGCTTCGTGTTTGCGATAGGGCGCTAATGCACTATCTCGATTTTGCACTTTTAAGTGAATGAGTTTTTAAAAGCTGGTTGCTCTGCAGCCAGCTGCAAAATGGTGAAACACTGGGAAAAAGAAGGAGGGAAAGCTTTGGGGGGAAAACACCCTTTGACCAGAGTCAGTGAGGTCACGGCCAAGTGAGAGACACACCCCATGGGCAGGGCGATCATAGCGAAGCCAGTGCGGGGGATGGAACATACCCCAACAAGAGCGTAGCTGACCCAAAGTAAGAAGAAAAGTCAGCTTATAACCTGTCACAGAAAATCCATTTTTTCCACATTAAGCTCCAGGGTGGCTGCGGGATGGCTACAACATCATGTATGCCTAACGACCTCCACACATAGCCACCTCAGAGTTAATGGCCTGTGGAGACACCCCCCAGGTGTTTTTGCTTAGTCTGGAGCCCAGGGGCAAACTGTTGATGAGCAACTTCAAGGGCACTGCTCTCCTCTTTAAACCAAATTTGGACTGGACAGCCCTTCAAATAGAGGACACCTTCAAATAGAGGACACCTTCAAATAGAGGACCAAACTCTGTAAAGTAGGTTACCCTAAGCAGCCCCCCACACATACACACACCTTTTAAGGCATCATAAGAGCTGCTATTTGGGATTAAGCCTCAATGAATTCAGAGGGTCTTATTTCAAAATATACACTTACAGGACTGGGCTGTATGTCTATAAAAGTACAGGGTAAGCTATTTTCAGTACTGGCACCGCAGTGACAGAGCTTCCCATCCAGGGAGGTCTTCAGGACAAGTAGTGGAACTAGACATTTCTGCGCGTTAGCAGGACTTGAAAAATCTGCACTTTCCCACTCTTCAGGTTTTGAACAAAAATGACAATTGCAATTCTAGATCATTGTTCCACACCAAAGTCACTAATGAACTTTAAGACAAAAGGCTGGCAGTGCCAGATCCCTTCCCAGTAGTAAACAGGGCACAAAGAATTCCCCACACTTGCCTCCTGTGCTCCCATCCCCAAAGCTGCACCTGTTGCCCTTTCCAATTTACGGCTCTTCCGCTGGAGGAGCTTATCCCTTTCTATCTTTAGGAGACAGATGAAAACCACTGCCAAGTTGTTTAGGAGGGGCATTTAAAACTGGTTTAAAGAACTAGGATTTTTTTTTTTACAGGCAGACAAATGAAGAGGGTTGTTGCTTTGGTGTCTGAAATTTTGTTGGATTATTATTTTGTCTCATTTACCTCATTATATGTATTGCATGTTTCAACTGAACCCTGCTTCCAGCTCTCACCTACAGGTGGGAAAGCCCATTATAAATACAAAAAATATTAACAAAATATTAGTACCTTAGTAAGAGAAAATACAACTCTGGATGTTTAAGTGTGAACAACAGGAGAGACAGATGAATGCTACCATCTGTCAGGAGTTAGCAGCAAGGTGATGGAGGAGCTGGCAGATGCCTAGGTATTTTGATATCTTGAATGGACACCTTCTTCACAGGAACCCATACTGCCCACAGACACCTAAGGTGCTGGTTCACACATGCATGTATTTGTCGCTGAATGATTCCACTATCCTGGGGTAACTTGCGTGTGTGAATGAGCCATCACGGATGAAATGCAATAAACCAAACTTTCCTATCCCCTCATTCACAATACTTTTCAATGGAGCCAGTTTCCACTGCTGCACGTCAATACCATGCAAGTCATATGCCCAGAATCATAGAATAGTAGGGTTGGAAGGGGCCTATAAGACCATCGAGGCCAACCCCCTGCTCAGTGCAGGAATCCAAGTCAGAGCATCCTTGACAGATGGCTGTCCAGCCTCGTCTTGAATGCCTCCAGGGTGGGAGAGCCCACCAGGTAATTGGTTCCATTGTCATATTGCTTGAACAGTCAGGAAGATTTTCCTGATGTTCAGTCGGAATCTAGCTTCCTGTAACTTGAGCCCATGATTCTGTGTCCTGCATTCTGGGATGATCGAGAAGAGATCCTGGCCTTCCTCTCTGTGACAACCTTTCAAGTACTTGAAGAGCGCTATCATCTCTCCCCTCAGTCTTCTCTTCTCAAGGCTGAACATGCCCAGTTCTTTCAGTCTCTCTTCATAGGGCTTAGTTTCCAGTCCCCTGATCATCTTTGTTGCCCTCCTCTGAACCCTCTCCAGTTTGTCTGCATCCTTCTTAAAGTATGGTGCCCAGAACTGGACACCACTGGAAAGCATTCAGGCCTGGTTGCTGGAGCAATGAGAAATCAAGTAAAGCACAGCACGTGTATGTATGCGCTGCCCCCTAGTGTGACAGCTGTGCTGTCCCACCTTGCGCCACTAGAGATGCAGGTGTTTTCTCAACTCAAAGCAGCACTGACTGGGACAGGTATCCCACACAACGAATGATTGAGCCAGGCCTGGAGATGAAGTGGAGCTGACTATCCTCACCCATGTTGTTTCAATGAGGAAAACTAGCCAGGCAATAGGAAATGGAAAACAATAGTGAGAGAGGGCTATTCTCATGTCCGGCTTGTTGGCTTCCATAGGCATCCGGTTAGTCACTGTGGGAAAGCAGATACTGGCTAGATATATCTTTGACCTGATATAGCAGGGCTCCTCTTACATTCTTGAAGAGGTACATCTTTTGGCATGGATTTCAGAGCTACTTGTGAGTGTTTTAGTTTGATGGTAGCTCTGTTTCCCATGTTGATGCTGCTATTTTACATGGCCTAGGAATGATTGGAACAGAGATCATTGCACATGTGGTTTGGGGGTGATAGGCACTCCCAGTTGAGAGCAATGGTCACACAGAAGGCCCTTGGTGTGGGAGCACCCTTAATGGTGGGGGGGCGGGTTTTTTTTTGGCAAATTAAGCTGAGATCTTTGTACTAAGGGGTGGAGTTGAGGGAAGAGCATTTCAAACGTGTGCATTAGGGCTTCTTCATGTGTTCCATTTTTAGGGGTACAACTAAGATATTTTAAAGGCACACCTAAAAAAGTAAGGTGTGAAAATGAGAAACATGCATTTTCTGCAAACATACAGGCTAACGCGTCAGGGAGCCAAGATTGACTGACTTTGCAGAAGACAGAGGTTTGCCCTACATCCATGAAGTAGCCCTAACCATCAACTTGCATTTGGGGGAAGTATTTTTAAATGCTGAGTTTGTACTGTTAGAAGTCTGGCAAGAGGGCAAGGACATCCAATGAAAGAAAAAAGAAATGAAAAGAAAAGAAAAGAAAAGGAGTGGCCAATGTCTAAATGGGAACATGATGTAAGGAAAGGTGAATAATAGCTTACTGCAGCTGGTTTAAGATTATGAGGGGCCCTTTAATTCCTCTCATCATTAACTGGAACTTGATATGCCTGCTGTTGCACAGTCAGCAACGAATAGAACAAGAACATGCACTAAAAAGCACTTACACCCATTAACGTGATGCAAAAAATATGTCCCAATTGCTTTCATTTCTCTCTGATTCCACACTTAGAAAGCTGTAATGTGGGCTCTGAATCCCTATGAGCAAGATCCCTTTTGCACTGGAGTTTAATTTCTCACATATCTACCCTTCTAAGAGCTTCTGTTGGTCTGCAAAATGAGTATTCTTTATAACTTGCTTGCCAGCTTTCTCTGTGAAACATTCCACCAGATTACAGCTTTCCCCCATTAATCACATTGCAAAACCAGATCCTGTGGTGGATATACTTGGCTGATGGCGTGTGGTGTTTTTTTTTTTTTTTTTAATTATGAACAGTGCTTGACTCTAAAATTAGATCAGCTCCTTCCTGCTGAAAGCTGGAACACAAACAGACGCACATATACATGCTGGGGACTATCTTAGCAGCAAAGCACACCAAATAATTCCTCCAGAGTATCAGTGGCTGCACCTCCACGCCAGAGAAGACCGAATCACACACCCATTTTCCTCCTTAAAAAGAAGTGGGTTTGAATTAAACGAGGGCAAAAGCACCAAAGAGCAGGTCAATAAATACATGCATAAAATGGCCTAGGCCAGGGATGAGGCCACAATCCACGGGTGCCTCTTCTGTCCTTCTGCCAAGCCCTCTCTGTCCCTGTCCTCATACAAGGAAGCTCTCATTCCCAGCTTCGGGGCAGGGGCATCTGCCAGGTGAACAGTAGTGCCTCAAGCACTGCTTTGGGGCTAACACAAATGCACACATTATCATACCTTTACCATTTCAAGAGCTTTTGTCATAGGGTGGCCATGTGCCCTTGCGGCATTCTTGTCTATTCCCAGTGAGAATTCCCCTTCTCTAAGGCCTTTCTCACCCAAACAGGAAACACTTTCCCCACACACAGCCATGCTGCCACCAGGACCTTTAAAGCTCAGGTCCAACCCTTTACTCCGTCCTCAAGCTGTGAGGTCACACTTGTTTATATTATCACCTGTGTTGTTTCCTTTATTACCTTCCCCTTACGTAGCCAAGAACAGAAGACGTAGGATTTGGTTAAACAAATAAACTTTATTAATTATAGCAAATAAGTTGTTGAACAATAAATAAGTAACACAATGGTTCTGCTAATGTATGTTCTCTCATACACCAGATCACACTCTCAAATCAAACACGTCACAATCACCACAGACCTCTCTCTTTCAGTTCTAAAATCTTAACACATCAATTCCCTATCTCCAGTCTAAACTCTATCTGACTCACCCAAGCACAGCACCCAGCTTTTATAGCACTCACACTTCACTCCCCCCTTCACTCACTCAGCCAATTATCATCACACATATGCAAATCCACCATTCTTCCTGTCACTTATCCCACTCTCACTCTAAATACTCAGCATAAATTGACTTGTAAGAGGAATACATTATTTTACTTACAATCTCTCTCTCTGTCTGTGTGTGTGTGTGTGTGTGTGTGTAATGTCGCAGCCCTCTTTTACAGATACCAGTTCTCTATTTGAAGGGTTGCCACAGCACCATCCTCTATTTGAAGGGTTGTCCTGTCAAATTCTGGCTTCAAGGGCTAGGTTACCTGAAGGATCCTCTCCTTGCATATATACCTGCCCAGACCCTAAGATCATCCTCAGAGGCCCTCCTCCAAGTACCCCTGCTGAATGAGGTGAGGCAGGGGACTACTAAAGAGAGGGCCTTTGTAACGGAAGCAACCCGTTGTGGAACGAGATCCTCAGAGAGGGTCGCCTAGCACCTACATTGTGATCCTTTTAGCACCTCCTCCCCACCCCCAGCTTTTTAGACCTTTGTTTAGACCTTTTTTAAAAAAAGACACACACACCCTGACTTTTTAGCCCTTCCATTTTAAAAATTGTGTTGTTGCTACTGGCATTTATCTTGATTACTACTTTGGTTTTATTCTGTTTTAACTTATGTTTTTATATTATGTTTTACTATGTCACTGTATGGGGCCGCGGTGGCTTAGTGGTTAAGACGCTGAACCACAGACTGGAAGGTCGGCAGGACAGCAGTTCGAGACCCGAGTGCCGTGTGACGGAGTGAGCTCCCATCTTCGGTCCCGGCTCCTGCCAACCTAGCAGTTCGAAAGCAAGAAATTGCAAGTAGATAAATAGGTACCGCTTCGGCGGGAAAGGTAACAGCGTTCCATGCACCTCGGTGTTCAGTCATGCTGGCCACATGACCACGGAAGCGTCTTCGGACAGCTCTTTGGCTTAGAAATGGAGATGAGCACCACCCCCTAGAGTTGGACATGACTGGCTGGGGACACCTTTACCTTATGTCATTGTATGCGATGGTTTTAGCTTTATCTTGTAAATCGCCCAGAAAGCTTTGGCTAATGGGCAGTATAAATGTAATAAATAAATACGATAAAGAACCATAGGAACTGTTGCCTATCAACAGTTTGCACCTGGAAAGCAGACTGAACCGGCAGGTACACACACAGGTCACCTGGTCACGGTCCTCCACACAATGGTGAGATGTACTGTATTTCTATTTAAATTGTGAGAATTATTTCTCAGTTTGCATCTATACATACAAATTACCATATGCACATTTAGCCACTATCTTCTTTTCTCCTCTGTTTTTGGTGATGCATTTCCTCTTTTCCTGGCAGTTCACAAGGGGCAATCCTATTCTGTCTGCAAAATGAGAATTCTCTGTCAGCACTGCTCCATGTGTGAGCTGGCCAGCTCCTCCAGTTCATCATTTGAAGGTCACGGGCTCATATCACTAGGTTATAGAATAATTTTACAACAACAACAACAGCAGCAACAACCTCTCTGCCCGTGCTCAGAGAAGAAAGAAGCATGTGTTGGTGCTAAAGGTGCCATTGTGCTAATGGAGTTTCCCTCCTTTCTTTTGCCCCCATGTGCAGAGGGAGTGAATTTAGGGGGAGCAGCTGGATGGGAAGGTTTAAACCCCACTAACCATGCACAGTGGTCCTGATCCAGATTGGGGCTTCACATGCTTACAACAAAGTAAAACAACAACAACCGAGGAGCAGGCTCTGCTAGATGCTACACATTTAATGTCTCATCTAGTTTTGCCCTAAGCCTTTGGACTTGCCTAGTGTGGGTTGAGTTGCAGCAGCCTATAAACAATTCTTCATGCTCATGACAAAACTCTTTTGGTGGTGCCAAATAAAGCATAGCCTCACAGTGCTTTGTCTCCCTCTCTTGTAATGAAAACATCGATGAAGCAGTAGTCAAGAATGCCAATGTTAATGATTTGCCACTAACACCCCCACCCCCACATACATCAAAGAAATGCATTTCCCTTTTTCTGCTTGCGTTGGACTCTGATCCGGTTCAAATTACAACATACTCAGGGACGTATTTGCCCATGCACTTCGTACAGGTCAATCGCACATAAAGTGTTCTGGAGTGAAGATGTGTTCTGCCTCTGTTCTCACAAATGAGGAAGTCAAAACATCCTCACTTGGTGATGAGGATATCTGAAGGGCAGGAAGCAACAGTCCAGCAAAAGTTCATGACTTTAGTGCCATTGAAGTCAGTGGGACAGATTACAATTCAGAGAATCAAAGATGTTTTGAAAGAAGTATTGCTGCTGTTACCTCTTTCCACCCCAAGTCTCATTCCTTTGCTCTCGTATTCCCAGGGAAATCTACAGAGCAACAAATCTGTTAGTCTCTAAGGTGCCACATAAGGCATCTTAAAGACTAACGATACATTGCCATGGCTGGACCTCTGGAATACAGGTCAGACTAGATGTGATGTGGGATCTCTCTTTGGAGCTCCTGATGTCTTTTTCTTTCTCAGAAATCAGCTTCAAAAACCCATGTGAATTGGGACCATGGTGAATGGGGAGGAAGATTTAACCCTTTCTCCCCACACCACTGCCCCAGTCCAAGTCACCCACTTGAAGCTAGAAGCAGCTGCCATGAGGAATATTTACAGGCACCAAAAACAACACAGAATGTCATGGCACTTTAAAGACTAACACATTCATTGTGGCAGAAGCTTTTGTGAGCCAGAGAGTCCACTTCATGGGATGAGATTTATGTGACGGTGGCAGGAAGCAAGTTAGGAAGCTGCTATATCAGATTAAGAGATTGTATTTAAAAGCTTCAATTTTGTTGCAGCTTATCATAGCCACAATCCTGCAGCAGCTAGTCACAACTCTAGTCCTATTGCCTTCAATAGCATGTGTACCACTGGCTTAAGTATGTTTAGTCAGAACCTAAGTCCCACTGAATTCAATGGACTGACTCTTCATTACTGGAATGCAGCATCCATCACTACAAATGTTGCTGATGTATGCTCATAGTGTGCTGTAACAATACCAAGATTTCTTTATATAGTTCCTTTACTTGAGGTAACAACGCCAGAAATGGCTGCAATCTCAGATTTGGTTGCATGAGCATTGGGAAAATCTGGGCTAGAAGTCTTTAATTGTGGGAAGAGGGTGTATTTTCTTTCATGTTGTTTTTTTGTTCTGGAATAACTGACAGAATTTTCATTCAATTGTAACATTAAGAGAAGGGCTATGGTAAAAGCAGATCCATAAAATCAAAGGGCTGAAAGTAACCAGAAAGGCATAAAGTCACACCTGCTACCCTAAAGCAAGATTATTCTTACATCAAGGACCCACACAACCCAAACTGCAATATGCTGCTTACAACCCTACACCAAAGCTGCTGTAGAGCAGTGTTTCTCAGAGTATTTTAATATTGGGAGCTGGGTGGGTTCTAGACTCACTTTTACTTTCAACCCCCTCTAACCCATTACCAACCACATTTTCAGCAGATGATTGTGCAGAAATCCTTGTACAAAATTGAATTCATGCAGCCTGATTCTCCATATATGGATCTGTGAATTGGGGCATGAATCCAACATTAGAAGGCAGTAGAAGGGGATAGAAAAGGACCTGTCTGCTGTGTATAGATCTGTGTTATAGCCAGTCATACTGCAATATAAAGAGGACCTGCTGCCAACAAGGCCTTAGTTTGAGATTGCTTGCAGCTGACTTTGGGTCAGTGATCAACAGATGCTTGATAAGAATCTAGGAATCTTAAGTTTAGGAATTTAGCGTGCAACCTATGCATATGTAGGCAGAAAAAAAAACACCCGACAACTCCCAGCATTCCCCAGCCAGCATGGCTGGCTGGTGAATGCTGGCAGTTGTAGAACTTTTCAGTCTAAACATGCATAGGATTGTGCCCTTAGAGTTCGAGTCACTAGGTCTGCATGTACTGTTGCAAGGCTGCCCCAAGTGTAAAGATGTTGTTATATACCTTGGGGCTTACAGATCAAAAGACAGTGATTATGCATTTTACGACCCATGAAGCAAACTACTGTGTAACTTGAAAACTGACTTCCATGATTATGTGATATCATGGGAGGTATATGTTGGTAAGAAATGGCTGATCTTTATTTCCTTTTGCTGTCTTCCAAGTGGTCCTCTGAATAAAGTCAACCAAGCTTTATTTATAACACCTAATGCCTCTGTCTCTGTTTCTTACTGACCTGTTTCTTACTGACCTGTTTCAAAACACACAGTAAGCTATCATGGGTTAATTCACCTGTGGGGGCTCCGTGCCATGCGCTGGCTGCCATCTTGCATATGCAAGCTGTGGCAAGGGCACACCATGGCTTATACTGTCATGTGAACCTGGCGGGTGGGTTATTGGCATGGCTAACAAACCACCCACAACCCTTGGGCTGTTTTAGGCCCACTGTGTGGTTTGATCCTCCATGAAGAGAGAACCTGGTGCTGTGCTGGTGTTCCTGCACCATAACCTAGCCCATTTGCACATGAGCCTTTTCTGACAATCTCCAACCCCTCTCTGAATGCTGCCTACAAAAAACATGGTTAGAAGAAAGCATCAGCTCCTCCAGCATTCCCTTCTTCCCAGATCAGGGTGGGAGGCTGAGCCATTGGGGTGGCAATCAGCACTGCCACAACCCACTATGGGTTATTGAGAATCTTATCTCTGCCATGGAGCATTCAACCCACTGAGTTCTCCTCCCCCTCTCTGGAACCCTATGCTGCCCTCTCCTATCCCCAGTCTCATACCTATCCCTTGGAGGCAAGTGCAGGCAGTGGTGATTATAATGCCAGACCTGAGCTGAGGGGGAGGAAACCACCATCAGTCTCAGCATCCCCACCCCCTAGAACTAAGTGTCCATTGCTCAAAGCATCCCATTCCCCCCCACCCTGAAACACACACACACAACACACACACCATCCCCAGGATGTCCCATTCCACAGTTTGACTATCTCTATAGTATAACATGCCTTGGTTTGCACTCACTATCTGGTGTTCTTTGCTGCAGAACATGGAATAGTTTAGAGCAGGATTCAACTGGAGGGAGGGAAAGGTGGGTGGGGGAACCGTATTTTTCACATGTCACCTGTTGGAACTAGCTCTGCAAGTGAAGTGATGTTGAAACAGAACAGGAAAAACACATTAAGATTAGTCTCACATTTTGTACATTCAGTGAGCTTTTGTTGGGTTTCCTAGAGCAAGCAATGACATTAAGGTTACATCTGAACTACAAACACAAACCACTTATGAACTGGTTTAGCTATCATGGCTCTCTGTAAGGAACGCAGGGTTTCAGTTGGTACGGATGCTGAGAATTCCTTTTTAGAGAAGCCAGTTTTCACACAGAATTTATGACCAAGGATTAAACAAATTTAGGGTTACAGTGCAGACATAAACTAAACCAGGCCCATGCAACCTGTGACTCACCAAGCTGAACACAGCCCAGCGATTTGTGCCAATCCACCAGGGGATCAATAAACCTCCTTGCTGGGAGTTTTACTATGAACTTGGTGAACTGCCATGCATGTTTGATGGAGTCCATAGCATTTGGCTTGATAGGCCACTGGTTATTTTCTAAAGCTATCCGTTAGTGAAGTAATGTGATGCCATGGAAGCCAGCTGTGTTTTTTCCAACCAGAATAAACAGCCGTGGACCTAATATAAATATATTTATATTGCATTTATCTGAAGAAGCTGAAGGTGAGGTCAGTAAAAGCCCTTTGGGCACTTTTTCAAAGAACTTTCCTGAACTCAGAATACTTGGGTGGGTGGGACGGTTGAACTTGAAACTCATTAATGCATTAACAGCCTCCCCTCTCCAAGTGCTGCCCAGGTTATTTTGAGGTTCAGCCGTATGGATACAAGGACACTGACAACATAGGAAACTTCCCCCAGCCCAGGAATGGAAAGGACCAATTGATGTTTCATTCTCAAATCTGTGGATCATGGACGTTCTTAGCCGGTAGCTCTGCTTAGCAGTGGTTGCAAGGTTGGTACCAGCAGAAAACATGCTTGATTCCTTGCAGACTCATTAAGGGACCCACTCCCATCTTTGCTCTGATTTTACAAGGAACTCTGCCAGGTTGGAGACCTAATGGCTATGTTGATCTGGGAACCCTGGAATGTGTTCTCAGGTTTGGTGGGCCATGGCCATATCAGGACAGAGTAACCTCTACTGTCAGGGCCAGTCCAATACATTTTGTTGTTTGAGGCAGAGCAGCAAATGGTGCCCCCGCCCCCCGCCAATGTGAATTGAAATGCATATCACCCAAGGCTGGTCAGGTTACTTTGTCTCCTGATGCAGAAGTCTCACAAGTGTTAGCCTCTGTCCCTGCCACTAAAAAGAACATAGTGATCAATTAAATAACTAACAAACAATTTATCACCATTTCAAGACACCCTAAATCAGCTGCCTGAGGTAGCCACCTCACTCTGCCTAATGGCAAGGCTGGCTTTGTCCACTGTACTGCTTCTGATCTTTCTGGGCCCCACACCCACTAAGATCATGCCTCATATGACTCTGGGCACTCTCTCAACCTGTGCTCCCCTCACCAGCTACATTTCCACACACAGCCATGCAGTTAAGACCCCCAAGCTGTCCAAGGGCCCACAAAAAATCCAGTGATAGCTCTGGTCAATTTGGGCATAGCCAAAAGATGTGTGCAACCTGCTGACCATACCAGCAATGTGGAACATCTTTTTCTGATGTGGCCGATATAAGTTGCATTTTCTGTGTCACAGCTCCATCTTCCTTTGCTCAAGCACAAAGTGGTTCGAAGCTAGTCTCATCCACAGGGTTAGGGATTCATCCAGCTAATGTTTGTGGGCACACAATATAATCTTAGATTATCCAAGGACATGCTCAGCACTCTCACATTAAAACCAATGGGGCATAAAAGAGATTAACTTTGGCTGGATCACACTCTTAGATGATAAGCCTCCCTGACAAGTCATGCTTTTAGCTGATGAACCTTCCCAATTCATCAAAGCCTGAAGTCCAAATTGCAAATATAGTGGATGGTGCTCACCCAGTTGAATTACGATGATGTGCTTAGACACAGGTCATCTTCACAGCTCCTATAACTCCACAATGAATTGCAACCTGTTAGTAAGTCTGGGGCTTGAATCAGGAATGCCAGGGCCATCATATTGCCCAGTGTAGACAGCTACCGTGGAGTGTGAGTGCTCAGGCTTCAGAGACTTCTCATAGAAAGGAACTGGAGTGTACAAGAGCAAAGCTTGCAGTTGCCAACTCAAATTACACCTCTGGATTGGCCAGGCCTAGTATAAATCATGAGACTGGCTTTCTGCTTTTTGGTGGTCAACACACCAGGATCTTTTGCTTGCTGCACTGACCTCCAATTTTTCTCTGAGGGGACCCTGAGCTGGACGTTTAAGAGTCACTGACGGCTGTCCATGTCCCAGCTTGGCCCTAACAACCAGATAGACACGAGTCATGGATGGTTCTTTTAGCAGACACTTGAAAGCACTTGAAGACATTCCTGGATTTCTTGCCATTCTTGGGCATATGTTTATCTAGATCTTTGTTAGGAAAAAAATGTTGATGTGCCAGTTCCACATTATTAATATGTTACGCACAACGCAGATATTGAGAGGGAGGCTCTTAAAGCAAGCTGTTTCCTGTCCCCAGTAC
Organism: Heloderma suspectum; assembly: GCF_057233095.1. NCBI lineage: Eukaryota > Metazoa > Chordata > Lepidosauria > Squamata > Helodermatidae > Heloderma > Heloderma suspectum. Next base: position 181,466,134 of record NC_139461.1, read on the forward strand.
CCCTCCAAACACAACCAGCTCTTCATGGCTATTGAAGCAGTCAGAAGTCTTTCAGCTTTATGACTCATGATGTCACATAGCTATTTTCAGCAGCAATCAACTAAACAATGCATGGTTCTTTTAGAAGTACTCGAAAGCACTTGAAGCACCCCAGATTGCTCTGGAATATGCCTATCCAGACTTCTTCTTTTTAACCCAGCACTCTTCCAACTGGTGGCTCCACCATGATACATTATGCACGGACTCGATATTAAGCAAAAGGTCCCTACCCTTTCCTGTCTCCTCCATCACCAGAAATGGCAGGAAACTCTTCAAGGCAATTGTGGCATTGACACAAACTCTTTAGCCTTATGATTTGTGATGTCATGTAGCTATTTTTGGTACCAGTCGACTAAACAATGAATATTCTGTGTAAGCAAAGAACTCTTCTGTGTAAATATTCATTTGAAAGAAGTCAACGGCGGGAGGGGTGGGGAGAATGGCTCAGTAAAGTTATGTTTAAAAATAAAGTTAAGTAAGTGGATAGCCCTGTGGCCTACTTTACAGAGGACAGTTCTTTATTTGAAGGGCGATCAGTCCTCTGTTTGAAGGCATCCTCTATTTGGAGGGCTGTCTAGCCCAAGCCAGGTGTAAAGATAAAGAACAAAAGGAAAGGGTAGCAGAGGCGGCCAAAGTTGCCCAGCAACAGTTAGCACCTGCACAGCAGACTGAGCAAACATGATGATCACCTGGTCACAGTCTTCCCCACCACGGTGCAATGTATTTTTAAAAAATTATAATTATTCTTTCTAAATTTGTGTCTACACATATAAGTTAGCATGTGCAAAATTTATGCAAACCTGCATCCTCTTTTGCCCTCTTTTTTGGCGATACATTTTCTCTTTTTGTGTGACATGTAAACAGTCACTCTACCCTAAAGATAATTAATGGAGTAGACAATCCTGGAGATAACCAGATTTTTGAAGGATATGTATGTGATTTTTTCCCCCTCAAGGGGTAAATAGCAGCTCAGGAGTTAGCAATTTAGAGCAGGAAAATGGCACAGAGATAGCGCACCAATCCTTTCTCCAGTGCTGTGATCCTGATCCCCTTTGCCCCCCTGCTTTTAAAAGAAATGGAGAAAGACAGGAAATCCAATCCACAGAATCCCAGTGTCTCACCTAGTTTCATCTTCAGCTTCTTTGTTAATCAGACACTAACTTGCTTTCAAAATCCCATCCTCCAGGCACTACATCTCTTGGCTATGGTCTTCTTACAATGCTGCTCCATCTACCTGCTCTTCTCCACTAAAACATGGCAGATAATGGAGCCTGGTGAGCATCTCTTCAGTAGCTCCTCCACAATGTATGGTTCCCAACAATGTACATGAGCCTACACACATTCGATCTATACACATATAGCTACTTTGCAGAAATGCAAACACATGCATTTATGGCAGTGGTGGGGATTGCCATTGCAATCCCATTCCCCTGCCCTCGCCCTCACATTCATGGTATGTGTGTCAGAATGTCTGAACAGTGCAATAGAACTGAACAGTGCTATAGAACATGGACCTAAACTTCTTGCTGGCATGCTAGCTTCTCATCCTTGGAGGCTTTTTTATCTCTTTCTCTTTCTGTGTGTGTGTGTGTGCGTGCGCGTGTTTAAACGGATGTTTGAATCGGCTCCCGGGTTAGTTTTATTTGCGTCTTTGTTTGTCAGCACCAGTTTTTATGAAGTGTTTACTGTCCCCAGGTAAAGGCATGTTTTAAAACCCCTCCAGAAGGTAGTGAAACTGGTAAGCCCCAAGGCTTATAGGCCCCCAAAGAGAAGAAAAATGGAAACAGTGGGAACTTGGAGAGGTGAGACCTACCACATGTGTACTGGACCTTTCTGGCTTATAATAGTGGCTGGGGCAGGACTAGCCAAGTGGGTGAGGGCAGAGGTGAATACCTCTTAATAGCAAGGTGTGATTCCATCTTGCCTGAAGATGGTGGTGGTAAGACCTCTGATAAAACAAGCAAACCTTCCCTGAACCCCACTGTATTGGATAATTTCCAGTCAGTTTCCAATAATCCATTCTTGGCCAAGGTGCTGGAGCATGTGGCGGTGGTCTCTCAGCTCTAGGGGTTTCTGGATGAAGCAGATTATGTAGATCCATTTAAATCTAGCTTCATGGGAAAGAGACTACTTCAGTCACCTTGATAGACATTCTACACTGGAAACTGGACAGTGGGAGTCTGTCCCTCTTGGTTCTGCTGGACCTCTCAGCAGCTTTAAACATGGTATCTATCTGAGGCATCTGTCTGGAATGGGACTTGGAGGCCCTGCTTTATGGTCTTTCTTGGAGGGCTGATCTCAGAAGGTTGTGCCAGGGGATTCCTGTTCAATGTCCTGGCTGTTGGCCTGTGGTGTCCCTCAGGGTTTGAACTTGTCCCCCATGCTATTTAGCTGCTGGGAAAGCTTGCCCAAAGTTTGGGGGTTTGGTACTACCAGTATACTGACAACACTCAACTCTATCTCTCCTTTCCATTAAATCCAAGGAAGCTGTTCTAGTTGTAAATGTGTCTGATGTCAGTAATGGACTGGATGAGGGTAAACAAACTGAAACTTAATCCAGATGTGCTCCGGGTTAACTGAAAGGCAAATCAGAGATTAGGGCTTCATCCTGTGCTGGATGGGGTTACACTCCCCGTGAAGGCTCAGGCTCGCAACTTGACCATAATCCTAGATCCAGCCCTGAACCTGGATGCCCAGGTTTCTGTGGTGGGCAGGAATGCATTTCCGCATCTGAGGCTAGTGCACCAACTGCACCTATTCCTAGAGACGTCTAATCTGGCCATAGTCATGCACGCCTTAGTTACATCCCATTTGGGCTACTGTAACATGGTCTACATGGGGCTGCCTTTGAAAAGCATTCAGAAACTTCAGCTGACACAGAATTCTGCAGCCAGACTGTTGACCAGGGATGGTTACAGGCAGCGCTTGACTCCTTTGTTAAAACAGCATCACCAGTTTGTTTGCAGGCACAAGTGCTGGTTATGATCTATGAAGATATGCAACATCGCAGCAGGCTACCTGAAAGACCGCGTTCTCCCATAGGAGCCTGCCCAGGCTTTAAGGTCTTCAGGGAAGGCCCTTCTCTTGGTCTCACCATAACTGGAGGCACGTCTGGGTGGATTCATGAGAGAGGACCTTCTCATCAGCTGCTCCCAGGCTCTGAAACTCCTTTTCAAGGGTGGCTAGTTCGGCTCTCTCCGTTGCCCTTCCACCGGCAGGCAAAGCCATTTTTATTCAAGCAGGCCTTTAGCATATAAGCTGGGTGGTTGTTGAAGGGGTTTTAATTGGTTGGGTCCTGTCTCTCTTATTGTTTTTTAATTGAGTTTCAATGGATCTGTTTGATGTTATGTTTTAATTAGAATTTTGTTTTTCATCTTTATTTTATTAAGCACCATCTTTGGTGGAAAGTGGGGCATTAATGAAATAAACAAATAAGCAAGCAAGCAAGGAATGCATGGCAAATGTCCTGGGACATTTGAAAACTAAGGCTGCCTTTACATTAAAGGGGGAAAAAAGCAGTCCTCCTGTTGTGGAGCGTTTCCACATTTACAGCGGCTCCCAGACAGTGACCACATGATTGCTGAGAGGGGAAGCATTTAATTTTCAAGGTTCTCTAGAACTCACTGAAAAAGCACTATCTAGTGGTTGTTTTAATCGCATAACATTCTGACTTTAAAAGATAGGTCATTAGTTCCAGATCTTTTTGAGATAGAATAACCAGAAAATACCTCTGGATGTGCCCTGAAGATTGACGACGTCATGAAGAGGACCAACAGACTTCCGTGAGAGAGCAACCTCAATAGCGGGATAAAAGCTCCATGTGAAGGAGTCCCAAGAGCACTTAATATAAATGGAATATCCTGCAGTATGGACGCAATGTGAGTTTGTAGCATGAGGACAAATTTCTTACAATCACCAATTAGGGTGGTCACTTACACATCACCCCAAAGAGGGGAAACGCATCACTAAAAGGGACAACACAAGAGGGCACCAATTTAGGTAACATTTGTATATGCAAATGTATATGTACAGGTGCACATTTAGAAATAATTGCTATAGTTTAAATAGAAATCCAATACATCTCGCCACAGTGAGAGAGACTGTGACTAGGTGACCTGCATGTCTGTTCAACCAGCTGTCCAGGTGCTATTGATGGGCAACTTTAAAGGCCCCTGTTGCTCTCCCTCATTATGGTTCTTTGACTTTAAACTGGACTTGGACTAGACACCAAACAGACGACACTTCCAAATAGAGGACTATCCTCTGCCAGCTCTCCAAAACAGAGGACTGTCCTCTATAATGTAGGACACCAGGTCACCCTACAACACCTATTATTTTGTTGTTAATCGCCTTTAGCACTCATTGTGTGGAGGGGGAGATTCAGAAATATGTTAAATTTTTAGAGCTGTGCACAGATAGCCTCTTGAATTTCTCTTCCTTACTTGTGGGCAGAGAAATTTGGGAGGCAATTTCACTGAATTTCTCCAGGGGGAAGAGAAATTCTCAACAGTTTCTCCCATTGGCAGGGCATTTAGCACAGCTTCTTTTTTTAGTAAGGGTTTGCGTTTTGTTCGTGCTGCAGGAACATCAACTGTCTTGGCAGACTGGCGCCATTTTGCATCCACCGCAGCGCAGGGGGAGGCAGTGTGGGGGCACCTCCAGGGATGAAGTGGAGTTAGTCCTCTGCCAAAGTCTGTCCTCCAATTTCCTGAAAGTTTTCTTCCCCCATGAAAAGGGGCTTCTATTGTTCTGCCTCATACAGGAACTTTTATAATTTATGTTTGTGGTGTTTTTGAGCTTACCTAATCATAGGTAGCCTCCCAGGCTGCCTGCACGTCCTGATCTGAAAAAGCCCCATGGGAGGAATTACCTCATGGTGCCTTAAACTGGGCTTTCATTGAAGTGTAGGAAGCTGAGGAGGCTACAGGCGGCGAGCCTGTACAATGAAAAACAGGACACTGGTGCTCACTCCTCAGCCACCTCCTAAATAAGGTAAGCCTAAGAAACCCAAACCATGAGAATTTCTCCAAAGTTTCTTCACCACTGAGTTTCTTTTTCAAAGCCGTTTCTCTTCTATCAAATTGAATGAGAATGGCTGAAAAAAAGGTGGGAGAAATTTTCGCACAGGACTAGAAATTTGTGCTGGTTGGTTAATTTTGAGCGGGTGAAGAACCATTTTTCTATGGAGGGCTGCATTCCCTTGGGAGTAATCTGACAGGTATGTGGGGGTGGGGGCACACATGAAAGCCTTGGGTATCGCCAGAGCCTAAAAGTGATGGAGGCACCCCTTAAGGTTCAAAATGTCCTGCTGCCAAGTCCAGGGACTCCACCACCTGTTCATCCTTTATTTTGCCTCTTCCGTAGGCCTAGGGCTATCCAGCTGAAGGCCAGATTTAGGCAAGGAGGCTCCAATTATGGTTTCCTAGTTTAAAGTGTCAACAGTGCCATTATAAATGTTGAAAAAACAGAATATTTACTGAACAAATGTGGAAACACTCTGGAAGTGATTAGCTGGAGAAAAGGCTGGAGGCAAAAATAAGTTTGCAATTTTTCTGTGTATGTATGCGAGTGTGTGAGAGAGTCAATGGCTATTTCAGTTCTTTCTGTCAACAATTCAGTCCCTGTTTAAAGTGCAAAGCTGACAGCTCTGCTTAGCAATTCATTTCAGTTATAATTCATTCCAGCCCAGTTCATGGTGGAAGAGGAGGAGGAAACACAAGGGCCACAGTGCTGCAAAATGTCACATCAAGCGACATGAACATGACTTCGTTTGAGGCAACCACCCAATACGAACTTTTTCAAAATTTTAAAATTACGAAGCATGCAAGAGTGATTAGCAATAAATTGAAGACAACACGCATGATGTACAAACGGGGAAAGAAGCTCATTAATCCAAGCCAATAGTGGGAAGAAATAACAGGAAATGGATACCAGTACTTTGGATTATTTCTGAAGATCTTTACAGATGATCCCCACCCCACCCCTGCCATAAATTTTCAAATGTTACTACATTCCAACTCACTTTCTCTCATGCCTGTACCAATCTGTAACTCAGGAGTGTTGAACCTTTTTCAGCCGAAGAGCCAAATTCCATTTTGGAGTAGCCCTTAGGGGCCACATTCCCCAGACAGCTTCTCATGGAAATGGGTGCATGGGGCTGAAGGCAAAAGGAGCAGGGCTAATGCCCCCCCCCCCCAATACCAGCATATTTTAGTATAAAGCTTTTATTGTCAGTAACTAAGCCTTAGGAGAGGCATTCCTTTTAGAATGGGGAAAAACCTGCACAAAAGTCAGGAAACCAGCTAGTTATTGGTGATTGGGGAAAGGGGGGCACCTGAGTAATCCCAGAGGGATGAATTAGGATCCCAGGAGGGCTGGATTTGGCCCCTGGGCCTGAGGTTCTAGCACCCCAGCAGTCTCATCCTTTGAAAGTTTTCCCTCAGTATTCTCCCCTTAGAGGCTGAGATCTCCCTACTCAGGTAGCACATCCCTATTCCAGTTTGTGCCTGAAGAGGGCTCAAGAACCTCAGCGTACCCTGCCCTCAAAACAGTTCTATAGGTTAAGGCCCCAAGCTTCACTCCACAAGCTTTGCGGTACAAGTCCTGGACCTCCTGCAGAGGCTAGGTACAGGGCCTTTATTGTAATGGCCTCCAGTTCTTGGAACTTCTGGCCCTGCTTGACTCAACTTTCCTATTATTCATGATGAAAGTAGAGTCATTTCTTAGAAGGGCTTTTTCTTTGTTGCCCTACTATTGTGATTCTTTCATGCATTTGAAGCTGCTTTAACAGATAGCATTGTCATATGTTCTAGCAGAGCACTCTTTGTAAAATGATGGCCTTTTTGGACTTATAAAAAAAAATAAGAAAAGCAGTATATAACTTTTAAAAAATAACCACCTCCAAATATGCAAATAATTCAAGGTCACCCAGAGTATATATACTCTGGCCACCATATATACACAGAGGCTGTTCAGTCTCCCCCCTTCCCTCAGGTGGCTGTCCCCCACAGCTCTGAAGAGCCACCCCCAAACATTGGGGGATTCTCTAGAGAGGCAAGTGGGGCTCTCACTAGAAAAGAGAATCAACAGCCTCCCTGTATGCATGGAAGTGCTTTACATACATGCTTGAGTCTTGCTGGATCCTTTCCCAAGGGCCTAACTCCAGCCCTAGAAAAACCTGCAATAATGCTCCCAATGGTTTTAATGGAGAAGCATCACTGCCCAGGAGAATAAAGTACACACTCCAAATTCATTGCCAAAAGGTAGTGAGATTTCTTCCTATTATTATTGGAGGTGGTAGCTACATTCTACAACAGATGGATTACAACCTTCTGGCTGACTTATTTATTGCATTTATATTCCACCTTTCCTCCATGGAACTTAAGGTGGTACACATGGTTCTTCCTCTCATTTTATCCTCACAACAACCCTGCAAGATACATTAGGCTGAGAGATAGCAACTGACCCAGTGAGCTTCATGGCTGAGTGCGGGCAGGAACCTGGGTTTCTCCAGTCCTAGTCCATCGCTCTGCATGACACCTTCGGCAGGATTTGTGGTAGGTAAAAATGTTGGGACAGTCATTTCAGTGGCTAGGCTTGTGTAACACAAGGCACTTTTCTGGGATGTGCAATATCCTCGGTCATTATCCAAACTTAATTTGATCATGGAGCCTTTGTGTCTGATCTGGATAATCTTGGTTCCTTTCTGCAATAACACAGAATACTGAAGGCATTTTCTGTGTCTAGTGTTGGACATCTTGTGATTATTTTGCTGCAATAATGCAATGTTTTTCAGCATCTGCATAGTTTATTTGAGCCTTTGGCATGCCCTAAAAATTCACCCACGCGCCTTTCCAAGAGCAATACAATGAGGAACCCCTAGTACACTTTTAACCCAATGTGATCTATGGGTGCCTGCTAGGCTTTTATAGCCTTATCTATACCACAAACAAATCTACTATTTCAGCTCCCCAGAAAATGCTGGGAAGTGTAGTTCTGGGGGATGGGGGGAATTTCTTAATGAATGATTTATCACCCTCATCAAGCTACAATTCCGAGTTTCTTTGGGGGAAAGCCATGGCAATTAAACTGCTACACCTGGAAGTTTCACCCATTTTATCTTCATGACAAACCTATGAATTTCGTTAGGCTAAAAGAGATTTCCTGGTCAAGGCCACCCACTGAATGTCATGTCTGAACAGGAATTTGAATCCAAGCACCCAGTATTCAGAATACACTGCCTCTATACATGGAGGTTCTACTTAGTTATTATGGCCAATTGCTACTTGAAGTCCTATCCTCGATGAATTGTTTCCAATCCAGAGATGCCCTTCACAATGCTTTGGGTCTTCTCAGGCCCTTTTATTTATTCCTTTTAGAAGATTTATGCCCCACCTTTCATCAAATTATCATCAAAGTGGCTCACAATAAGCCCCAGACCCTGACCACCCATCAGTCCTTGGTTCCCCAGCCGTTCTGCAGTCCGAGGACAACTGGTATTTGGAGCTGTGAAGATTTGGCCTCCAGCTCATTCTACCTGACAACAAAGCAGGCTAACGGTCATGCACAAAAGTTCCAGTCCAGCATGGGATCAGGCAACGATAGGAGTGGCCCAGATACAGGCGAAGGTCAAGGCTAGGTTTTATTCTGGTTGTCCTGTTATATTGCAGTTTTAAGCTTTCATATTTTATATTGTTTCATGTTGTACTTTGTGGTTTTAATTTTTGTGAACCGCCTAGAGGGCTTCAGCTATTGGGCAATGTAGAAATGAAATCAATCAGTCGAAGCACAGTTAAGCAATGAGTTACCATACACAGTCCAGAAGCAGAGTCAAACAGCAGTCCAAGGATCAGTAGCACTGAAGGTTAATCATAAGGCACAGGAGCTGATGGACCATGTTGTTCCAACATTGGCTGGGTTGAAACTGAAGGCATATATTGCCAGGGCTCTGCTGCAGTGCAATACAAGCCATCTGACAAAAAAAAGTCCTACTTGGGAGGAGGGCCTTGCTCCCAAAGAATCCTTTGTACGCAAGCACTCCCTCTCAGAAGAGCCCTATTGGCCTGCCTCTTGAGGCAGCGATGTTCTTGGGGTCTAGGTGATTGCCCAGCCTCTCCCTCAGAGGTGGAACTCCCCTCCTCCTGCAGGGATGGACTAACAGTGTTCTCCCTTGAGGGCCCGGGCTTCCCCAGATCTCTGACATGGGTGGCTTCTTGGCATTGTCTGTCTCAGAGAGCTCTAGTTCTTCCTCAGAGGAGGATTGCTCCACCAGGAGCATGACACACTGCCATTACGCCTATTTTAGCAATCAGTTGGTCTTACCAACAGCTCATCAACAAAGTATGGGTTTGATTAACCCCTTATTTTTGCTGCCTGCTGGGGACTGCAAACACAGGAGGGTTATCATAGAATCATAGGGTTGGAAGGGGCCTACAAGACCATCGAGTCCAACTCCCTGCTCAATGCAGGAAGCCTGATTCCCAGGCAGTCTCCCATCCAAGTACTAACCAGGGCTGACCCTGCTTAGCGTCTGAGATCAGATGAGATCAGGCGCATCCAGCCCTTTGCTTGTATACGAGCACATGGCAAGTCACAATTCATTGTTAATGGGCAGCATTTGGCTTGGTGGGTCACAATATTGTGTAGGTCTGACACGGGCATATCATTGCTTTAGAGAGACATCCATGCCTCTGTGACATCAGCCGCCACTGCACTAATTGTCAGCCTACCTGAAACTTATTTGCATGCCCAGCAATCGAGGGGAATAAACTATCATACTTTATAGGTCTGAAGGTAACAATCAGCATTCATCTTCTTGGTTATAGCCCATATTTCCATCCACATGCACACTACAAGACCAACTGAAAGTAATTTTCTTACCAGCAGCAATTTTTGGACCTAGCCACAGGGGTGTTTCTGGTTATTGTTAATTTCCTGTGCTCACTGCTATACCATATGCCCTGAAAGGCAAAAGGATTTGCGATATCATATCTACAGCAACACACACCCCGCCCCCGTTTCATATTATTAGCTGGCTGCCAAACGTGCAGGCTTATAAAAGCAAATTCAATATTTTCCTACTTGCCATATGGTTTATTGCCCACAACAGCTCAACACAGAGTAAACAGGAGGAGTTAAAACTTTATAGGTCAGAAATGCTGTAGAAATTAATGACTCTCTCTTACAACAGCTGTCTGTTGGAGACATACATTCGATTTCCTATTTTCAATTGCCTCTGTTTGTATTTGTGCAGCCAGCCTGCAGAGCTGTAATTTATCTCTGCATGTTGAAAATATTTTGACAAAGCTGCTCTTTCATGAGAAGGAAACTCCCACATCCATGCTTTTAATTCTGGTAAAATGGATGCACTGCATGGATTTGAAACTGATAAGCCTCTGCCCTCTCTCATCCCCCCCCCCAACCATGTGAAGCCCACTGTAACCCTTGTATGTGCTTGGGATCACAACTGGTGCAAGGGAATATAAAGAGTAAAATCCAACATAAGTCTTACTTAGAGCAGGCCCATTAAGTCATGACTAACTTAAGTCCCATTTATTCCATTGGGATGACTCTAAGTAAGACTTATGTTGGATTTTACCCAAAATATGTACAACTTTCTCTCCTAATCTGTGAAACTTCATATGCCATGTATACTCCTATAGTAATGGGATCAGCCATTCTATGGTGTATCAAGCCCTTTGCATTTTTAAAAAAATTGAAGATTCACTAAAAGGGCATTAAAGGACCCCAATGTGGAGAAAACTCTAATAAAAGAAGGTAATAGTTATATTACAAGCAGGACTTGCTACTAAATGTTGCAGTATAGAATATTCTTGTTCAGAGTGCCAACCAGCCAGCCATGTCCTCTTTCAGGATATCCCATTGTATTCCTCTTCTTTTTCATCCCCACCCCACCTTTCAACTTTCATTCAGCATTTCATGGCCAGTGACCTTGCTCAGTCCTTATTAAGCTGATTTTTTTTTTTTAGGTCTGCTCCTCCTTTAGGTTTCTTTCCCCTAAAATGTATTTGTACTTCAGCAAACCTTGGGGTTTTCTTGCTCCTGCTGATGCCCTCTTCTGTGTGGATGGTGCTGTTTTGGCTATGTTGAGAATCCACACCCTGAGAAAGAGCTCGCTATTACTAAGTATATAGCAATGAATGTGCAGTAGTTAAGAAAAGGAGGTGTTAGCTATGCAGTACCCATAAGAATGTAGGAAAGGCCAGGCCGGATCAGACCAAGGGTCTATCTAGTCCTATTATGACTTGATAGGTATAACTGAGACTTGGTGGGATGACTCTCATGACTAGAATACAGAAATTGAAGGATATAACTTGTTCAAAAAGAACAGGAGGAACAGAAAGGGAGATGGAGTTGCACTATATGTGAAAAATACATATCTCTGCACAGAAATACAGGAGGATCAGCTTGGTAGCCCCATCAAGAGCATCTGGGTTAAAATAAATGGAGCAAAGAATAAAAGGAACATGGTGGTCAGAGTCTACTACCGGCCACCCAATCAAGGAGAAGACAAGGATGAAACTTTTGAAAAGCAAATAGCCAATGTTTCAAGGAAGCATGATGTAGTAGTAATGGGGGACTTCAATTTCCCCAATATTTGTTGGGAGAAAAATTCTGCAAAACATGGCCCCTCCAAGAGATTCCTGACTTGTGTGGTGGATAACGTCCTCCTACAGAAAGTGGAGGAAGGAACTAGAGGATCGGCTATCCTTGACTTGATCCTAACCAACAGAGATGACTTAGTGGGTAAAGTAGCAGTTACAGGAACTCTGGGGGAAAGCGACCATGTTATACTTGAGTTCATGGTTCTAAAGGAAGCAAAAGCCGAGTGTAGCCAAACCCATACCCTGGATTTTAGGAAAGCTGATTTTAATAAACTCAGAACAATGATAAATACAGTCCCATGGCAAGCAACTCTAATGATAAAAGGAGTCCAAGATGGGTGGGAGTTTTTAAAAAAGGAAATTCTCAAGGCACAATTACAAACAATTCCAACAAGAAGAAAAGGTGGAAGACAACAGAAGAAGCCAATGTGGCTTCACAAAAAGCTTAGAGATGACCTGAAAACAAAAAAGTACACATATAGGAAATGGAAGGAAGGCCAAGCAACAAAGGAAGAGTACAGGCAGGTAGCACAGAATTACAGGGATGGCATCAGGAAGGCTAAAGCTGAGAACAAGCTGAGGTTAGTGAGGGATGCTAAAAGCAACAAAAAAGCTTTCTTCAGCTACGTGAATAGTAAAAGACAGAGGAAAGAAATGGTGGTTCAGCTATTAAATAAGGATGGCATAATGATAACAGATGACAAAGAAAAGGCAGAGGTGCTCAATTCCTACTTTGGGTCATTTTGTCTATGACCCCCCTGGCAAAGGCAAAGTACAGGCTGAAGGAGCAGGATTGCAGCTTGAGATCGATATGCATATGGTAAAGGAACACCTAATTACTTTGAATGAGTTCAAATCTCCAGGGCTGGATGAACTGCACCCTTGAGTAATAAAGGAACTGGCAGAAGAACTCTCAGAACCACTATTATCTTTGAGAAATCAAATCATGGAGGATGGGTGAAGTGCCAGATGACTGGAGGAGGGCTAATGTTGTCCCTATCTTCAAAAAGGGTAAAAAGGAGGAACCTGGGAACTACAGACCAGTCAGTCTGACATCAATCCCTGGGAAAATTCTGGAGCAGATTATAAAGCAATCAGTCTGTAAGCACCTTGAAAACAATGCAGTCATTATTCAAAGCCAACATGGATTTGTCAAGAACAAATCCTGTCAGACGAATCTGATCTCATTTTTTGATCAAGTAACCTCTAGGGATGTACGAATCCCTTACCTGGCTCTGTGCAGGGGCATCCGTGGTGGGGGAGAGGCCCTCCGTCCCTCCCCCCGGAATCCTCGACGGGGGGGGAGGCACTCCGTCCCTCCCCCCAGAATCCTGCCCGGCCGGCTCCGCTCTGTGGCCAAGCTGTGGAGCCGCCGGCCGGCTCCGGCCGCCCGCAGCCAGACATCCGGCCGCTGGGCAGCCATGCAGGGACGCAAATGGTGGCTGTCGTAGCTGCCACCATTTACATCCCTGTACTGAGCTGTGATAGGCTACGTAAATATTTACGTAGCCTATCACGGCAGGGGGAAAATCCCCAGCATATGCAAATGGCGGTAGCCGCTGCCATTTGCGTACGTTGGTTGTTTTTTTCCCCCTGCCATGATAGGCTACGTAAATACTTACGTAGCCTATCACGTCCTCCACAGGGATGCAAATGGCGTCCCTGCATTAGCCGTGATAGGCTATGTAAGTATTTACGTAGCCTATCATGGCTATTGAGAGGAGGAAGTGAATGGCGGCCGCAGGATGGCCGCCATTCGCAAAGCAGCGTGGACGGGAGCAGGTAAGTGCTCCATTTTGCATGCTTTTCATGGGGTGGAGGTGGCGGGGACTTCATCCCGCGCGCCTTTCGTGGGTTGGGGGGGCGGGGGCTTCATTCCGAAATGAATCCGTCGTGGAATTCTCTGATATCCCTAGTAACCTCCCTTGTAGACTGTGGGAATGCTGTGGACATAATATACTTCGACTTCAGCAAAGCTTTCGACAAGTGTCCCATGATATCCTGATGAGCAAACTAGCTCAAAATGGGCTAGATGAAACAACGATCTGGTGGATCCACAGTTGGCTACAGAATCGGACTCAAAGAGTGCTTATCAATGGGACCTTCTCAAGCTGGGGAGAGGTAACGAGCGGGGTACCGCAGGGCTCGGTCCTGGGCCCAGTGCTCTTCAACATTTTTATTAATGACTTGGAGGAGGAGGTGCAGGGAATGCTGATCAAATTTGCAGATGACACAAAATTGGGAGGGATAGCTAATACTTTGGAAGACAGAAACAAAATTCAAAGTGATCTGGATAGACTGGAGCGCTGGGCAGAAAACAACAGAATGGCATTTAATAGGGACAAATGCCAAGTTCTGCACCTAGGAAAAAGAAACCAAATGCACTGTTACAAGATGGGGGATACGTGGCTCAACAACACTACAAGCGAGAAGGATCTTGGAATTGTTGTCGATCACAAGCTGAATATGAGCCAACAAGGTGATGTGGCTGCAAAAAAGGCTAAAGCTATTTTGGGCTGCATTAATAGAAGCATAGCTCCCAAATCCCGAGAGGTACTAGTTCCCCTTTACTCAGACTGGTTAGGCCTCATCTGGAGTACTGTGTCCAGTTCTGGGCACCGCACTTTAAGAAGGACGCAGACAAGCTGGAGAAGGTTCACAGGAGGGCAACAAAGATGATCATGGGACTGGAAACAAAGCCCTATGAAGAGAGAGTGGAAGAACTGGGCATGTTTAGCCTTGAGAAGAGAAGACTGAGGGGAGATATGATAGCACTCTTCAAGTACATGAAAGGTTGTCACAGAGAGGAAGGCCAGGATCTCTTCTCGATCATCCCAGAATGCAGGACACGGAATAATGGGCTCAAGTTACAGGAAGCCAGATTCTGGCTGAACAATCAGGAGAAACTTCCTCACTGTCAGAGCAATACAACAATGGAACCAATTATCTAGGGAGGCAGTGGGCTCTCCCACCCTGGAGGCATTCAAGACGAGGCTGGACAGCCATCTGTCAGGGATGCTCTGACTTGGATTCCTGCACTGAGCAGGGGGTTGGACTTGATGGCCTTGTAGGCCCCTTCCAGCCCTACTATTCTATGATTCTTTGATTCTGTTCACACAGTGGCCGAGCACCTGTCGATGGGAAACACACAAGCAGGTCACGAGTGCAACAGCATCCTCCATGTTCCCCAGCAACTGGTGTTCATAGGCTTACTGCCTCTGATACTGGAGGTAGCACAGAGCCATCAGGACTAGTAGCTATCCATGCTAGTGACCCTTAACACACTGTGGACCACTTATCCTATGAATAAGGATAGGATTGACTCGGCTGTCAGTTTGTTAGAACCGATTTTTGCACATCATAGTTGATGTTTGCAATTTTTCACATTTATCCCCCTACCCGCAACACGTGCAGCTCCTCCTTATGCATGTTTATTGAGTAGTCCCATTGTGTTAAATGGAATCCACTGCCAATAAGCATGCAGACAGCTGCAACCTTAAATTTCATCTATTACGCTTGGTTTGTACACATCCTGGGTGTACAGGGTTCATGCAGCTTCCCCCACCCCTCCGCTCATGTCACTTTTAATGAGTACATGTAGCCCGTGTGTCGGGAATGAATCTGAGCGTATCGAGATGTCTGGCAGCTCAGATTCAGAATCAGAACGGGAACGGCTAGAACGGAGGGAGGCACCCTCCCTAGTGAGCCCAGATACGGCAAGACTTTCTTTCTAAGACCTTGACACAGAAATGGCCCAGCCTGAACAGCTCCCCCATTCCTCCACCATGAGAACTCAGAATTCGGAGCAGGAGAGCGAGTGGCGCGATTGGAGGGATACTAGGGTCCATTGCAGAGCGAAGCAAGAAAAGTTAGGGGCAGGTCTCAGATGCTCTGCCAGGTTGGCCACTCGTGGAAGCCAACATAGGAGGGAGCCACCATAAGGGAGGGGCATCCCTGAAAAGCAAGTCTGGCCAAGAAGTTCTTGCCCAGACTGCTGGCAACTGCCCTAACTTCCATTTCGGCTGCTTTACTGATATTCATAGAGGTGTGGATTAGCTGGTTCACTGCAGTCTGAGAGTTTCCTAGAATCATAGAATAGTAGGGTTGAAAGGGGCCTACAAGGCCATCAAGTCCAACCCCCTGCTCAGTGCAGGAATCCAAGTCAGAGCATCCCTGACAGATGGCTGTCCAGCCTCGTCTTGAATGCCTCCAGTGTGGGAGAGCCCACCACCTCCCTAGGTAATTGGTTCCATTGTCGTATTGCATTTTTACAAATCTGCATTTGTAAAGAAGCTAGTCAATAACTAATAAAGTAGTGTTAGCCTGAAGCCTAGTTTCCTGGCGTGTGTTGACTGTGAAGGGAAAGGAAGTAGGAACGTGACACCGTGCGTGAGTGCGTGCGTTAGTGCTATCAATATAGAATCGACTTGCAAGATCTGTCCACCCTTTTAGAGAAAGAATATTCTGCTCCACCAGCCAGTTGCTCTGGGATGGCACCACTAAAGAGAACACTTGGGCCCCATCCATTTGCCAGGGGACTTTGTGCGGCTGAAAGGTTATGCTCCTTGCCCTTCCAGAAAGAACATCACAGCAAGCTGAAGACCAGCCTGTCCTCATCCATTAGTCAGAGAAGGAGCAGCTGCGGGGAACTTGCTCTCCATCCTTCTCCTGTCAGAAAGAAAATAGGTCCAGCTGCCACTTACCCTGGGACTGGGATTGCAGAGTAGAAAGGAAGAACATTCTGGCCTCTGCCATGAGCCATTGGACCAAGGGGAGGTTGCACTCAAGTGTATTCTGTGGGCCAGTTCACACATCACGGTGGCAAATCATGGGTAAAGCCCTAAACAAGCCATTGGTCCAGGCTCGCACATCATGCTTACAACCTCTGATTGGGCTGATTAGAGGCTGTCTACAGTAAATGGAAGTGGCTAGCAGGCAGTGTGGGTCCCTGCGAATCAGGATTTAAACAACTCACAATTTGCCGCCGAGACATGAGAACTGGGTCTCTAAGTGCTTAAAAAAAATTCACCCGAGAAGATTATATTTAATCTTATAAATCTTAAAAATATAATTTTTTATATTTAAAAAAGATTATATTTACTTTTCACAACATCAGGATACACTCAGCCTTCCTTATTTTACAGAGTTGTTTTTCCTTTGAAAATGGGTCAACGACTTTGTGTACAGACAAGAGCAGCCCTGACGTTTTGCAGATTCAATCTGGGCAAAGTGGAAGGCTCTAGAATGTGCTAGCAATGAAGCCAGCATGGTATCTGCCTCTCAGTGGCCCCATTTCAGAAGTCAACAGCTGGAGACAAGATGATTGCAGAAAGGGGAGAGACCGAGGTTCCACAATGTCCACATTTCTGATCCTGGATGTATTCAAGGTTAAAGGCATAAAAACAATGTATTTTAAGGGCATCTGTAATATATTATATGTTACAGTAAGTATCATTAAAAGCAAAAGGATTTATGTGTTTGCCATGCATACATACTGGACAGTCGCATTTCATAGGCGTTAACAGTGGTCACTCAGCATGAAGAACAGGCCGCAATCTGATATATACTTACCTGGGAGTAAGCCACGTTGAACACAGTGAAGCTTGTTTCTGAGTAGATATGCATAGGACTGCGCAGTCAGGGGCTTAGATAGAGATATAGGTGGTTTTCAGGAATAATCACCTATGGTTAGAAACACATGGGTGGGGAGGAAAGTATGTACTACCCTCCCTTTGCCCACCCTAAATGTGTCCACTCACCCATATGGTTTTAACCTATAAAGCCTTACACAGCTTGGGAGCAAAATACCTGACGGAGTGCCTCTCCTGACACGAACCAACCCATATAGTACGCTCACCATCTAAGGCCCTCCTCTGGCTTCCTACACCGAGGGAAGCTCGGAAGACGGCAACAAGGGAGATGGCCTTTTCGGTGGTGGCCCCCAAATTATGGAATGATCTCCCCGATGAGGCCTGCCTGGGGCCAACATTGTTATCTTTTCGGTGCTAGGTTAAGACCTTTCTCTTCTCCCAGGCATTTGACAGTATATGATAAGTGTTTAATAGATCCTGGAATGTCTTATGATTATGGTTGTTTTTGAGATTGTTTGAAGTTGTTTTAGATATATGTTTCATTTGTGTATATTGTCTGTTTATGTGTTTTTATGTAAATGGTTTTTAATCTCTGTATATTGTAATTTTAATGTTTTTAATCTTTGTAAACCTCCCAGGGAGCTCTGGCTATTGGGTGGTATAGAAATGTAATAATTAAATAAATAAATGAAAAACATGAAAATCGCCTGATGAAGATGAACTTCATCTAAGGAGCATAATTACTAAGAAGAAGAATTAGTAAGCAGAGATGGGCAGAATTTCCAGCATAAAGATTACTAGGGAAGCATATAAGAGGGATGAGTTGGCACTAACCAAGAAACCACTGAACTGGCAATGACTAATCAGGAAGGAGAT
Source organism: Heloderma suspectum (assembly GCF_057233095.1). NCBI lineage: Eukaryota > Metazoa > Chordata > Lepidosauria > Squamata > Helodermatidae > Heloderma > Heloderma suspectum. The sequence continues at coordinate 181,484,264 of NC_139461.1, forward strand.
CCCGGGGTGGCAGTGAATAGCTTCCTGAAAATATCAACTCAGTATGCAGCAGCAATGAACAAGGGAAATCACTTGCTTGAAAGTATTAGGAAAGGGATTAAAAATAGAACAGACAGTATCATCGTGCCTCCATATTAATCTGTGGTGCCACACTTCAAATACTGCGTAGTTTTGTTCCCCCCAGCTTAACAATGATATGTATTTATTACATTTCTATAATGCCCAGTAGCCGAAGCTCTCTGGGTGGTTCACAACAATTAAAACCATAAAATACAGCACAATAAAGGATAATATAAAATTTTTAAACATTTAAAACTATAGTAAACAACCAAAGTAAAAACCAGCAGCAGTGTAAAGGTTTAAAAATACAACAATATATTTAAACATAACAGAAACTGAAAGACTACAGTGCCTGGGAAAATAAGAAGGCCTTGACCCGGTGCCGAAAAGAGCACAACGTAGGCACCAGGCAAGCCTCTCTGGGGAGATTTGTCAGGAGGTCGCCCCTGCTGCCTTCTGAAATCCTCAGGTAGCCAAAATCAACACGCAGACAATAGGGTTCTTTTCCAAGGCTTTATTCTCATTCAACCTAATGTCGCTTACAGATGCTAATTGCTTGATCCTATGAGTGAGGCTTAAGAGAGCTGCCTACTTGGGGGTTCTAACCTTAGGAATCAGTTGATCTCCGTTTGGCGGGGAAGACGGGAAACCTCTGAACTTATGGGCTAGGAGGAGAGAATCCATCCCTTTCCTGTGGGGCGTCGGGGCGCCGCTGTTGCCATCGCGCCAAGTGGGCTGAGCGCCTCCTCTCAGCGCCCGCCATCTCCTGCTTGACGCTGCGCCGGCACCTAGCATCCAGAAACTGCTGTTGCACCTTCCTCTCCCTGCCAGGGTCACTATCACTCTCAGGAATGTGTGCTGGGAGGGGCTCTCTCCCTGGCTGCTCCTCTGAACAGCACATGGGTTCCTCTCCCGCGGTTTCTATCTCTTCCTCAAAATCAGAACTGCTTTGGGGCTCTCTGGGCTCTGATTCAACCCTGACAAGATTATTCTAGGGATGGGTGCTTACCTCATTCCGGGTGGGGGTGTCTGCTGGGGGGGGAGGTGATCCATCCCTCCCGCCGGAATCCTCCCTGGCTAGCTCCGCTCTGCAGGGAGTCTGTGAAGCCGCCGGCCAGGCCCATCCGCAGCCGGACTTCTGTCCGCTGCCAGCCTGCGGCTGCAAATGGCATCTGGCGTAGCGGGTGCCATTTGCGTCCCTGCGTTAGCTGTGATAGGCTACGTATATATTTACATAGCCTATCACGGCAAAGAGCAGGGATGCAAATGGCGCCCACTACGCCATTTGCGTCCCTACTCTTTTCGTGATAGGCTACGTAAATATATATGTAGCCTATCAAGGCTAACGCAGGGAGGCTGCAGGGAGGCCACAGATTGGGGCAGCTATTCGCGGCCACAGACCGGGGCAGCGGACGGACCAAACCGGCCGACACCAGGTAGGGTCTGTCCCGGGAAAATTTCACAGGGTGGCGGGGGGGACTGCTCCATTCCGCCACAGACTCTGGGGGGCCGGATTCTAAAGAATCCGGCCTCATTGGAGTCTGTGGAGGAAATCTCTAACATCCCTAGATTATTCCACAATCGGGGTGCCACAACAGAACAAGCCCTCTTCTTAGTCACCACCACCCACCTCACCACATTTGATGGGGGCTCCTGGAGAAGGACCACTTCTCATAAAGATGGAGAAAATGAAGGAAAATGCAACCAAAAGGATCGGAGTACTTTTCCTATGAGGAAAAGTTATGGGATTCAATTTTGTTTTGTTTATCTAGAAAAAAAGAACAGATTGAACACGACCAACCTTTATAATATTTTGCAGGGCTCGGCGAAAGCAAATAGAGAGACATTTTGTTCCCCCTTCCATAATACTATAATTCACAGTCAACCTACTCAATTAATTGACAGTAGACTGAGGATGGGTAAAACAAAGTCCTTCTCCACACAACACATCACACTTGTTTCCACACAGTGTGGTGTGACCAGTGGTTGAGATTGTTTTAAAAGGGAATAAGACAAATTCATTGAGGATAGATCTACCAACGGCTGTATCAGTAAGCCCATCCAGGTTCAGAAGCAGTATGCCTCCGTATTGCAGTTTCTGGGGGGCGAACAGTGGGAGAAGGATGTTGACTTCAATGAGCCTGTTTGAGTTTCCTGGAGACACTTGGCTAACCATGGCATGACTCAGGCTGATTACCATAAAGAACTATTAAGATGGCCCTTTAGTCTGATCCAGCAAGGCTCTTCTAAAGTGTCACATTAAGGCTGGCTGCAAGTATCTGCGGGCCCCCAGGCAGAACACCATTACGGCCTCTTGCTTCCAACCTGGCAGCATTGCAGGGGATGGCAGTAGTTGACATCTAAACCAGATTGCCCTCAGCCAATGTCCGAGTTTGGATACCAAGTCATCTTGTATGCCTCCTGAGGAATCTGTATAACGACCAAGTAGCAATGGTAAGAACAGACCACGGAACAACGGACTAGTTTAAGGTTGGGAAAGGTGTATGGAAGGGTTGTATACTGTCACCCTACCTATTCAACCTGTACGCAGAACACATCATGTGACATGCTGGGCTTGATGAATCCAAGGCTGGAGTTAAAATCGCTGGAAGAAACATTAACAATCTCAGATATGCAGATGATACCACTTTGAAGACTGAAAGCGAGGAGGAGCTGAGGAACCTTATGACGAAGGTGAAAGAAGAAAGCGCAAAAGCTTGGCTGCAGTTAAACCTCAAAAAAACCAAGATTATGGCAACCAGCATGATTGATAACTGGCAAATAGAAGGAGAAAACGTGGACTTTGTCTTTCTAGGTGCAAAGATGACTGCAGATGCTGACTGCAGCCAGGAAATCAGAAGATGTTTACTTCTTGGGAGGACAGCAATGACAAATCTTGATATAATAGTTAAGAGCAGAGACATCACACTGGCAACAAAGGTATGCATAGTTAAAGCAGTGGTATTCCCCGTAGTAACCTATGGCTGCAAGAGCTGGACCATAAGGAAGGCTGAGCGAAGGAAAATAGATGCTTTTGAACTGTGGTGCTGGAGGAAAATTCTGAGAGTGCCTTGGACTGCAAGAAGATCAAACCAGTCCATACTCCAGAAAATAAAGCCAGACTGCTCACTTGAGGGAATGATTTTAAAGGCAAAACTGAAGTACTTTGGCCACATAATGAGAAGACAGGACATCCTGGAGAAGATGCTGATGCTAGGGAAAGTGGAAGGCAAAAGGAAGAGAGGCCGACCAAGGGCAAGATGGATGGATCATAAAATCATAGAATAGTAGGGTTGGAAGGGGCCTACAAGGCCATCGAGTCCAACCCCCTGCTCAATGCAGGAATCCAAGGCAGAGCATCCCTGACAGATGGCTGTCCAGCCTTGTCTTGAACGCCTCCAGTGTGGGAGAGCCCACCACCTCCCTAGGGAATTGGTTCCATTGTCATATTGCTCTAACAGTCAGGACGTTTTTCCTGATAATCAGCCGGAATCTGGTTTCCTGTAACTTGAGCCCATTACTCCCTGTCCTGCACTCTGGGATGATCAAGAAGAGATCCTGGCCTTCCTCTCTGTGACAACCTTTTAGGTACTTGAAGAGCGCTATCATATCTCCTCTCAGTCTTCTCTTCTCAAGGCTAAACATGCCCAGTTCTTTCAGTCTCTCTTTATAGGGCTTTGTTTCCAGGCCCCTGATCATCTTTGTTGCCCTCCTCTGAACCCTCTCCAGTTTGTCTGCATCCTTCTTAAAGTGTGGTGCCCAGAACTGGACACAGCAGGACAAAGGCTAATAGAGTTTTGCCAAGAGAACATGCTGATCGTCGCAAACACTCTTTTCCAACAGCACAAGAGGCGACTCTACACATGGACATCACCAGATGGTCAATATCGAAATCAGATTGATTATGTCCTTTGCAGCCAAAGATGGAGAAGCTCTATACAGTCAGTAAAAACAAGACCTGGGTCTGACTGTGGCTCAGATCATGAGCTTCTTGTTGCAAAATTTCGGCTTAAATTGAAGAATGTAGGGAAAACCACTAAACCATTCAGGTATGACCTAAATCATATCCCTTATGAATATATGGTGGAGGTGAGGAATAGATTTAAGGGATTAGACCTGATAGAGTGCCTGAGGAACTATGGATGGAGGTCCGTAACATTGTTCAGGAGGCAGCAACTCAATCCATCCCAAAGAAAAAGAAATGCAAGAAAGCCAAGTGGCTGTCTGATGAGGCTTTACAAGTAGCTGAGGAAAGAAGGGAAGCGAAAAGGAAGGGAGAAAGGGGAAGATATATCCAGCTGAATGTAGAGTTCCAGAGAACAGCAAGGAGAGAAAAGAAGGCCTTCTTAAATGAACAATGCAAAGAAATCGAGGAAAACAACAGAATGGGAAAGACTAGAGATCTCTTCAAGAAAATCGGAGCTATCAAGGGAACGTTTTGTGCAAAGACGGGCATGATAAAGGACAGAGAAGGCAGGGACCTAAAAGAAGCAGATGAGATTAAGAAGAGGTGGCAAGAATACACAGAAGAACTATACAGGAAAGATCTGAATATCCCTGATAGCCACGATAGTGCTGTCACTGAACTTGAGCCGGACATCCTCGAGAGTGAAGTCAAGTAGGCCTTAGGAAGCATTACTAACAACAAAGCTAGCAGAGATGACAGTATTCCATCTGAGCTATTTAAAATCCTAAAAGATGATGCTGTTAAAGTGCTGCACTCAATATGCCAACAAATTTGGAACACTCAACAGTGGCCACAAGACTGGAAAAGGTCAGTTCCAATTCCAAAGAAGGGCAATGCCCAAAAGTGTTCAAACTACAGTACAATTGCGCTCATTTCACATTAGGGATGTACGAAAGTCCCTTACCTTGCCTGAAATTTGATTTGCGGTGGGGGGGAGGCTCCCCGTCCCTCCCGCCGCGAATCCTGGCTGGCCGGGAACGCAAATGGCGGCGGCCGTAGCTGCCGCCGTTTGCGTCCCTGCAATCAGCCATGATAGGCTATGTAAATGTTTACGTAGCCTATCACGGCTGAGTAAAAAACAACAACAACCACGCGTACGCAAATAGCGGCACCCATGGGCGCTGCCATTTGCGTTCCTTATTTTGGCATTTGTAGTCTACGTAAACATTTACGTAGACTACGGCGAAAATAAGGGGAACGCAAATAGCGTAGATGTTTACGTAGACTACACGTGCCAAAATAAGGAACGCAAATGGTGGTGCCCATGGGCGCCGCCATTTGCGTACGCACAGTTTTTTTTTTTTACTCAGCCGTGATAGGCTACGTAAACATTTACATAGCCTATCATGGTATTTTTTAAAAAATCTAGCCGTGATAGGCTACGTAAATGTTTACGTAGCCTATCACGTTTTTTTTTTTTACTGGAAATGGCAGTGGTGGTGGCAGCCGGTCGGAAGACCGGCCGCTGCTGCCGAACTGCCGCCGAACCGCTGCCGAACTGCCACCGAACCGCTGCCGGAGCCGCCGCCACCGCCAGGGACATTCGCACAAGGTAAGTCCCGTCCCGGGGGGGGGGTCGGGGGGGCAGACCGTTTCGCCACCAATTTCGGGGGGCCGAATGCACTGGCATTCGGCCTCCCCAAGATTCGTGGCGAAATTCTCTGACATCCCTATTTCACATACCAGCAAGGTTATGCTCAAAATCCTACAAGCTAGGCTTCAGCAGCATGTGAACCGAGAACTACTGGAAGTACAAGCTGGGTTTCGAAGAGGCAGAGGAACTAGAGATCAAATCGCTGGATCATGGAGAAAGCAAGAGAATTCCAGAAAAACGTCTATTTCTGCTTCATTGACTACGCTAAAGCCTTTGATTGTGTGGATCACAACAAACTGTGGCAAATTCTGAAAGAGATGGGAGTACCAGACCACCTTACCTGTCTCCGGAGAAACCTGTACGAGGGTCAAGAAGCAACAGTAAGAACCGGACATGGAACAACCGATTGGTTCAAAATTGGGAAAGGAGTATGATAAGGCTGTATATTGTTGCCCTGCTTATTTAATTTATATGCAGAGTACATCATGAGAAACGCCGGGTTGGATGAATCACAGGTCGGAATTAAGATTGCCAGGAGAATTATCAACAACCTCAGATACGCAGACGATAGCACCCTAATGGCAGAAAGTGAAGAGGATCTAAAGAGCCTCTTATTGAGGGTGAAAGTGGAGAGTGCAAAATCTGGTTTGAAACTCAACATTAACAAAACTAAGATCATGGCATCTGGCCTCATCACTTCCTGGCATATAGAAGGGGAAGAAATGGAAGCAGTGACAGATTTTACTTCCTTGGGCTCCAAGATCAGCACAGATGGTGACTGTAGCCATGATATTAAAAGACGCTTGGTCCTTGGGAGGAAAGCTATGGCCAACCTAGACAGCATAGTAAGAAGCAGAGACATCACCTTGCTGACAAAGGTATGTATAATCAAAGCTATTGTTTTCCCAGTAGTAATGTATGGCTGTGAGAGCTGCACTATAAGGAAGGCTGAGCGCCGAAGAATTGATGCTTTTGAACTGTGGTGCTGGAGAAGACTCTTACGAGTCCCCTGGACTGCAAGGAGGTCAAATCAGTCTATCCTAAAGGAAGTCAACCCTGTCTGCTCATTGGAAGGACAGATACTGAAGCTGAAGCTCAAATATTTTGGCCACCAAATGCGAAGAGAAAAGTCACTGGAAAAGACTCTGATGCTGGGAAAGATTGAAGACAAAAGGAGAAGGGGACGGCAGAGGATGAGATGGCTAGATAGCATCACCGATGCAATGAATATGAACCTGAGCACACTCCGGGAGAGAGCAGAGGACAGGAAGGCCTGGCATGCTATGGTCCATGGGGTCATGAAGAGTCAGACACGACTTAACGACTGAACAACAACTCCAGATGATGCCTAACCAGTGCTGAGTAGAGGGGAACTAGTACTTCCCGGGATTTGGAAGCTATGCTTCTATTAATGCAGCCCAAAATAGCATCCGCCTTCTTTGCAGCCACATCACATTGTTGGCTCATATTCAGCTTGTGATCGACAACAATTCCAAGATCCTTCTCGCTTGTAGTGTTGTTGAGCCACGTATCCCCCATCTTGTAACTGCATTTGGTTTCTTTTTGGGATGATATTCTGGAGGTGACGGACTCAACCTTGGGGGAGCTGGAGGTGGCGACGGCCTACAGGAAGCTCTGGCATGGGCTGGTCCATGAAGTCGCGAATAGTCGGAAGCAACTGACCGAATAAACAACAAAGCATTATCCTCCATAGATATTTTGACTAAAAAGTTATGATCACAGGGAGTTGCTTTTGATCTTCCTCCAATGGTGTTGCCAGTGGCAGTCTATTTGTCCTGCAGGATTTAATGGGACCCACTGAATAAAGCATGCTGGTGCATAGCCTTGCCCTGACTTCATGCTAGTGTGAGGCTTTGAACCACTAGAGTGGCTTTTTAGATGTATATAACAGGAGTGGGGAACCTCAGATTTGGGGGCCAAATCTGGCTCACCTGTGGTCTGGAGATGGCCACACACTCTTCCCTTGCTCCCCAACCATTTTGTGGCTTCTGTGTAGTTCTCCCCCCCACCCATTCTAAAAGGTTGAAATGCCTCTCCTATGGCTTAGTCACTGACAGTAAGAGTTTTAAGCTATAATATGCTGGTATTTTTGCCCCCATACTCTTTTGATTTGGGCCTCGCCCTCTTTGCCTTCGACCCTATCCCCCAATGGAATGCAGCCCCCGAGAGCTTTTCAGAAATTGAATTCGGCTCTCAAGCTGAAAGAGGTTCCCCACCCCTGTTATATGGCAAGCCTACATTTTTAGGCCTCACGACTGCACAGTAAGTCTGAATGTGTGACAGTTAAAATAATAATAATAATAATAATAATAATAATAATAATGATGATGATGATGATCCAGTTCTCAGTCCTGAAGAAGTTGCCTGCATCAGAAACAGATGATCAAATATGCAGTTGCAGGATTGCTGTATTTTGGCTAATAGTCGACTCTTATATTTGGACACAGTTTTCTACACCTTCTATGTAGATTTTCTTTTTAAAAAGCTTTATGCCTTTATATGGAAAGAGAGGGAAAAAAGGCTGACAACTTTTTCGAAACCACATAGAAAGATCTGCCAGAAATCTGTAGTGCTGTTTCCTGGTGACTTTTCTCCTTCCGGATATGTGACAAAGATTCCTTTCCAGTGATTTTCTGTATCCGATTGGCAGTGACTGCTATTATTGACTTGTGGTAGCAGGGCATGTGAAATCCTTGGGCTGTGTTTGTGGCATCTGTTCTGGAGCACACTGCCAAATATTTCTGCATGTCATATGGTAGATGGCTGTTATGAAATTACTAGCAAAGGGCCCAACGTTTTGACTGGCTGAATGTACTGGGAGGGCTCTGTATTGCAGGGACCCCCAGAGGATGGAATACATGAGTTGTATCCAAAGTCTAACTTAAATCCTACTCATTTCAATGGGTCTACCTTAAGTAGGACTAACGTTGGATACAACCCCATTTCTGGGGCCACTACAAATACACATTGCAGACTTCACAGAGCACCAGGGGGGAGGGGGGCTATTGCAACACTTTCTAAGTGCAACCATTGATTTTATTATTATTTATGAAAAGTACTTTTATTCTGCTCCTCAGTCAAAAAAAAAAAGGCTCCCAAAATGTCTTGCAATCAATCAGAGAAAAAGATAGTCTGCACACTTATAATCTAAAAAGATACAACACACAAATGAAAAAGAATGGGGAGGTATGAGGCCCCAGGCCTGAACCAAGCTATTAGTAGTTTTAGAGGGGTTAGATGACCTATAATGCTCTCTGACTTTGGTCAGTTGGCTGCTGTTTTCCCTAACAGGCCTCTTGATTTACCAGGATGAGTCAAAGCTCGATAGAGGGCAGCCTCAAGCACATTCCATACTAATGAGTGGAGTGTCTTATCAGTATGCGCCTGGGAAGTGAAGCTTGTTTGCCTTGAAGCTGCAGGTGTCTGTGCTGGGAAAGAGACTATGCTAGGAAATTACACAAATTAATGCTTGCTTCTGTCATGCTGCCTCACTGCTGACATGTATGGTATAAAACCCATTTTACCCCATGGCTCTAGGTTCAGCGAAGCTGTCTGATCCAACCATCGGGTACACCTATGTGCTGATTGTACTCAATAAAGTATCTCCTATTTTTATTTTCATTATTTGACAATGGAACCAATGACCTAGGGAGGTGGTGGGCTCTCCCACCCTGGAGGCATTCAAGACGAGGCTGGACAGCCATCTGTCAGGGATGCTCTGACTTGGATTCCTGCACTGAGCAGGGGGTTGGACTCGATGGCCTTGTAGGCCCCTTCCAACCCTACTATTCTATGATTCTATGATTCCTCATAAGTAAACCTGGATCTGATTTATCACTATCTTGGCACCTCAAAATTAAGAGGTCGAAGCCTACTGCAGGGGCAATACAGGAGGGAAGAGAGAGAAAAAATAAAGTAGGCTATCAGCAGGGCTTCTGGAACGGCCCTGTTTCCCCTCTCATATCCCAGGAGCAGGGGCAGTCCAAATGGAGCACGCCCTGATGTTCCACTTAGCCACTCCTGTCTCCCTCCAGTTTTGCCACACTGAAGTGAACAAAAGGTTGTTCTACTCATTTGACAAAAATAAAGGGCCATTATCTGCTCCCTCTGCCAGTGACATAATAGTCCTGCTGGATCAGACCAGTGCTGAATCTAGCCCAGTGTGCCAATTCCCACCATGGTCAGCCAGATGCCTCTGGGGACCCCACAAACAGGTCAGGAGGGCAATAGCCCTCCAGCTCTTGTCTCATCCCAGCAGCTGGTACTCAGAGGGATCCTGCTTTTGAATCTGGAGATCACATATAACCAAGACTAGTAGCTATTCTTGGGCATCATCCAGGAACTTCTAAAATCCCCTTTTACAGTCATCTCCACTACTGTCCATCACCGCACACCTTATGGCAGGAGTCAGGGATGTGTGACCCTCCACCTGATGTTGGACTGCAACTTCCATCAGCCCTAGCCAGCATAGCCAATGATAAGGGGTGATGGGAGTTCATAGAATCATAGAATAGTAGGGTTGGAAGGGGCTTATAAGACCAACAAGTCCAATCCCCTGCTCAATGCAGGAATCTAAGTCCCTGACAGATGGATTTGGAAGCTATACTTCTATAAATGCAGCCCAAAATAGCATTTGCCTTTTTTGCAGCCACATCACATTGTTGGCTCATATTCAGCTTGTGATCGACAACAATTCCAAGATCCTTCTCACTTGTAGTATTGTTGAGCCAAGTATCCCCCATATGGTGACTGTGCTTTTGGTTTCTTTTTTCCTAGGTGCAGAACTTGGCATTTATCCCTATTAAAAGTCATTCTGTTGTTTTCTGCCCAGCGCTCCATTCTGTCAAGATCACTTCGAATTTTGTTTCTGTCTTCCAAGGTATTAGCTATCCTGCCCAATTTTGTATCATCTGCAAATTTGATCAGCATTCCCTGCACCTCCTCATCCAAGTCATTAATAAAAATGTTGAAGAGCACTGGGCCCAGGACTGAACCCTGCGGTACCCCGCTCGTTACCTCTCCCCAGTTTGAGAAGGTCCCATTGATAAGCACTCTTTGAGTCCGATTCTGTAGCCAACTGTGGATCCACTTGAAAGTTGTTTCATCTAGCACACTTTGAACTAGGGATAGCGGAGAATTTCTCCCCGAAACTTAGGGGGGCCGAGCGCCAACGTGTTCGGCCCCCCGAACAAGTTTCGGGGAGAAATTCTCCGCACCCCCCCCACCCCCCAACCCCCCCCCGGGACGGGACTTACCTTTGCCGTATGTCCCTCCCGGCGGCGGGTCCGGCCGGCAGTTCAGCGGGTGTTCGTCCGGGGCGGGAGCGGCAGCCGGCCGCCTTTGCAATAAAAGAAAAAAAAAACGCCCCCGTGATAGGCTACGTGACGATTAACGTAGCCTATCATGGCTAGATCTGCAAAGTCAGCCGTGATAGGCTATGTAAATCGTCACGTAGCCTATCACGGGTGACTTAAAAAAAAAAAAAAAGCGCATACGGATAATGGCGGCCCCCATAGGGAGCCGCCATTCCCGTTCCTTATTTGGTCGCTGTAGTCTACTTAAAGATTTACGTAGACTACAGCGACCAAATAAGGAACGGGAATGGCGGCTCCCTATGGGGGCCGCCATTTGCGTACGCGCTTTTTTTAAAAAAGACACCCGTGATAGGCTACGTGACGATTAACGTAGCCTATCACGGCTGACTTTGCAGATCTAGCCGTGATAGGCTACGTTAATCGTCACGTAGCCTATCATGGGGGCGTGTTGTTGTTTTTTTTTTTAACTTTTGAGTTCGCGGCCGGGCAAGGCGAGGCGCCTCCTCCCCTGCCTGAATTTCAGCCGGGTGAGGCGGGAAGCCTCCCCCCCGGCCTGAATTTCGGCCAGGCTAGGCGGGAAGCCTCCCCCCCCGGCCTGAACTTCGCGGGGGGAGCAGCGAAGTGCCTCCCCCTCACCGCGAACAAGCTTCGAGGACAGGTAAGTGACTTTCGTCCACCCCTACTTTGAACTAGTTTGCTCATCAGGATATCATGGGGCACTTTGTTGAAAGCTTTGCTAAAGTCAAGGTGTATTATGTCCACAGCATTCCCACAGTCCACAAGGGAGGTTACCCAATCAAAAAAGGAGATCAGATTCATCTGGCAGGATTTGTTCTTGACAAATCCATGTTGGCTTCGAGTAATCACTGCATTGTTTTCAAGGTGCTTACATTACTCTTTAAAATCTTCTCCAGAATTTTCCCAGGGATTGATGTCAGACTGGTCCATAGTTCCCAGGTTCCTCCTTTTTGCCCTTTTTGAAGATAGGGACAACATTAACCCTCCTCCAGTCATCTGGCACTTCATCTGTCCTCCATGATTTCTCTAGGGTTGTATGAACCCCTCACCTTCATCCACTGGGAGGTCCATGGGGGGGGGCAATCCGGTCCTCCCCCCAGAATCCTCCCTGGCCGGAGCACTGGCCAGGGCTGGCAGCTGCCAGACTTCTGGCTGCGGCTGATGTACGGACGCAAATGGCGTCTGGCATAGCAGACGCCATTTGTGTGCCTCCCTTTGGCTGTGATAGGCTATGTAAAGATTTACGTAGCCTATCACGGCAAAAGGGAAGGGCGCAAATGGCGTCTGCTATGCTGGACGCCATTTTGCATCTGCACTGGGGCAGCGGCTGGACCTGACTGGACCAGGTAGGATCCGGCCGGGTCAGACTTCGTGGGGTGGCAGGGTGGGGTGGTCCATTCCGCCACAGACTCGGGGGGGGGGCAGATTCTAAGAATCCGGTCTCATTGGAGTCCGTGGTGGAATTAGCTGCCATCCCTAGATTTCTCAAACATAATAGACAGTGGTTCTGAGAGCTCTTCTGCCAGTTCCTTTATTACTCTAGGGTGCAGTTCATCTGGCCCTGGAGATTTGAACTAATTTAAAGTAATTAGGTGTTCCTTGGCCATATAAAGCACTAAACTTTTTCAGCTATTCTGAACCATCTGAAAAGGTTACAGTAAATCTTCCAAAGAAACAAAAAAAACATGGTCAGCAACACTTCTTATACATGCAGCTGCATGAAGTCAGCTGTAGGCTATTTGTACAGACATGTACTGCACTACAAGTTTAGTTGCTTAGCAGTAGGACATTTTTTTGCAGACTGGCGGGACTACTATAGACTCAAATTGTAAACATCTCAAACAATGGCTTTGGTATCCTTGCCAGGTTTGTTTATCTAGAAGCCCTCTGTCTCCTTGGAGGACACTGACCCTTGTCTAGTTGGAAAGTAGATTATTATTTTTTCCCGTCCACATTTCCTCAAAAGCTCCTGCAGGAATGTTCAGGCTCCTGTCTGTCTTCCAGCCTCCCGTTCTGAGATGAAGTAATGGAAACTGGGATTCTCACAGGGCTGGGAGGTGGCGCTTGTGGAAACAGAGGCTGCTGCCATATTAAAGCCAGATCATCTCATGCAAACTGTTTTTGTCTCATATTAATATCTGAAGTTCAAACAAAGGGTGATTCTGTAATTTTGCTGCCAGGACTGAATATATTTTTAAAAACCCATCACTGGGAAATCAGTGCCTCGTTTCCTACCCATCCCCAGAATTTAGTTTCTTTGCCAATACAGTAACAAACTGCTATTCTTCCACGTTTCTCATTAATTCTGGCGACATCTTGCAGAGAGAGTCAACTATGAATTGGACAAAGTGGCATTTCTATTTATTCACCCCATTATTGTCAAAGTAACAAGATCAGAGCGTTCTGCTCTCTTTGCTGGAGGTGGCTAAGCTAAACCAATAATGAGACAAAGGTCAGTTTTTCCCAGGGAATAAACAGATGAACTTTTCCCCAAATTTTTCAGATTTATTAATGGTTGGGCAGAAAAGAGCACATCTCTGTACTTGTACAGATTGCTCTAATGCAGCCTTCCCCAACCTGGTGCCCTCCAGATGTTTTGGATGACAAGTCTGATCAGTACCAACCACAGGGCCAATGGTCAAGGATGGGAGTTGTAGGCCACGCCATCTGGAAGGACCCAGAGAGAAGGTTGCTCTAGGGGCTGGTTCATATACCTGTTGCCAAGGGTGCCTGTACATATGATAAGGGAGCAGGCCTCCAGGTCTTATGTATATATCTGATTTATGCATGTATCCATTCTTCATGATCCCTCCCTGCCCTGTCAAGGGAGAAGGATTTCACAAATCAAATGTACGCAAACATCGCTCACTAAACATTACCATGTAAGTACCAGGCAAGGAAAAGTGTGTCTGCTGCCCCATGTAACATTTTCAGGAAGAGAGTATGTGGACTAGTCCTGAGACAGAAAACCTTTTACTTCACGAATTAAGCTTCTTTTTTTAAAAGCACAACAAATAGTAACGTATTTGCTAGTTCTTAATTTAGTGCAATTCTGAAGGAGCAATTGACTATAATGTTTCATGGTGCAGGTTGCATGATTTGGCTTGAAGTAAACACTGTGTTTGGAGTATAATTAAAAAGCCAAGACATATCCTGAGGGGGGAAAATACTTATTGAGTGGCTTTAATTACCCTGGAAAATCAACGTATCAGAAGAGGAAATTGCGTAAGATAAAAGGTACCAGGAGAAACAAAATAATTTTGAGATGTTAAAAACCATTTTGTTGAAAGCCTGTGGAAACAAAGCTTGGGTTACTGTTTTATATCAGAGCTTGATCTTAATGTTACTGTGTAGATCAGCCTTGTCCAGCTTGTACTTCCATCTGTAATGTGAGTTAAGATTTTGATTATGGCCCTGTTCACACACTCATAGTATCACAGAAGCCACTTCCCCGTGGCGTGATCAGTGGGGTGCATGAATAGGCACATGGGCATGGTCCACTGCATAGGCATTTTACTGATCAGCATCCAAGTGGCACAAGGGTGGCAATTGGCTACAAAACCCACGCACCATCAAGCATTACCCAAGATTCGTGTATGACTGCAGAGATGTGAAATAATGCCACAGGGAAGTACCTGTCATGCACATGTGGCAGACGGAAGGGGCCTAAAAGGCAGAGGAATCAAGGTAGTTTATGAGGGGAAAGGAATGTAGACTAGTCTCAAGCATATAATTCCTGGACAAGGTGCCTGAGTATATAGCACCAACTTAATTCCAGAGATCTTTTTGGACAAGACTGATACTGTTTAGATCTGTTTTGGAATAGGCAGCCTTGGTTGCTCTGGTGGATGATTTAGGCCAGGAGCTAGATATGGGAGCATATCCATGTTAGTTCTGAAACTCTCAAGTTCTCAGTACCACTAACTGGGGTGCTATTCTGAACCATCCAGATGGGATGGGACTTGGGGATGTTACAGTTGTTCCAAGTCTATCCTGGAGCATAGTTTTCAGAACCTGGTGCTGGGGACATCTGCTTGACACCGCAAGCATTTGCTTATAGTGCTCCATAGGGCTCCATCTCCCCCCACCCCACCCCACCCTTGTACATATCCATATAGAAGTAGGGAGTGTTCAGAGATTTGGGTTCAGTGTCTCCAGTATGCAGATGATATATAGTTAGCTCTTTTCTATCACAAATCAGGGCGAACTTTTGAATCAGTCTCTGAGATTGGATTAAGCCCAACTTTGCTTGCCTGTGTCCAAACAAGATAGAAATGCTCCCGGTCAGCAGAATTGCTGATCCAAGGACCAGGGTTCCGCTTGTTTTTGATGCAGACGCACAGCCCCTTGCTTGGCATGCTCCTGTATCACCAGGGAGCAGGGGTGGCCTGGAGTGCTTTTGCTCAGTTTGGGGTGGTGCACCAACTGCACCCATTGTGGGAGAAGGCAGAACTAGACATGGGGCACAGATCTTAATACATCAAAGTTGGATTGGCATAATGCCATATCTATGGGACTTTCCCTTTAAGCGCTGAGAAACTTCAGTTGGTATACAACACAACAGCCAAAGTTCTGCCTGGAGCAGTTTTGGGTTTTTGTTTTTTTTAGCATACAACTCCATTATTATGCCAACTCATTGGACCTGCAAATGGACAGTTTGAAGTGCTGGTTATTGCCTTTAAGCCTTTTAACAGTTTGGGACCAGGATATATAAAGAATATATCCTAAACAACACAGATCTTGGGGTGGGGGGTTGTTACTGTGCATCTCACCACCACCAGGGATGCAATTGGTGGACATGCAGGTAAGGACCCTTACTATGCAAGTACACAGCATGTGGAACTCCCTGCCCCGGAGTAGCCAGCTGCCTCTGTTCAGTGGTGCTGTAAACATTTGGGGTACTGTGTCCAGTTCTGGGGGCATTTCAAGGGCACTAAGAAGTTGAAGCATGTCCAGAGAAGAGAAAACAGGATGGTGAAGGGTCTGGAAATCAAGTCCTATGAGGAACAAAGAACTGGGTATGTTTAGCTTGGAGAATATTTAAGGGCAGATATGATTGCAATCTTCAAACATTTGAAAGTCTGTCATGCAGAGGATGGAGCAGAGTTGTTCTGTTGCTCCTAAGGGCAGGACTAGAATCAATGGGTGGAAATTGCAGGGAAGTAGATTTCACCTAAACATTAAGAGAAGCTTCCAAACACTGAGAGCTGTTCAGCAGTGAAACAAATTACCTTAAGAAGTGGTAGGTTCTCCTTCGCTGGAGGTATTTAAGCAGAGGCTGGATGACCATCTGTCAGGGATGCTGTAGCTGCACCATGCAGTGCAGAGCCTGCATTGAGCAGGGGGTTATACTAGGTGATCTCTGAGGTCCCTTCTGATTGTATGATTATTTCCCCCATTAACATTGTGTGTCTGCTGTTAAAATGTGAATAGCCAGGTGTCTCAGATACAAAACACAAAGGCAGGATATAAATACTGCAAATAAATACTACCCGATTTCCTGATACAACCTGGGTGCCTATTTCAGGTCAATCCTTGCCTTTTGGGGCAAGTCAATCTGCCAGCTCAAGAAAATGATCAGAGTGATAACAGGAGACCTGAACTGCAAAGTCAATTGAAGGCAGTTGGTAGGACACCCTCAGAAATGAAGGTGCTGAAAGTCCTAGATGAGGGAAGAATGGTGCGGATTTGCCAGATCTTCTTCTTCCAAAGGGGCACTTCTCTCCAGCCTGCCCCTTTGCAATTTATTTTGCCATGAGCTGTGGTTTGACACTCTGAGCAGTCAGTAGCAGGTGTATCCCCCTAATAGGGCTTTGGAAGAAGGTTAAGAGTCCACTGCACTTTGACTTATGGCAAATGGAGAACGAATGAACAGGGACAACTATGAAGGTCAGGCTCAGAGGCGCATAGTTTGTGACCAGAGAACAGAATACTGGATGTTACCAGAGACTGCAAGCTTTTTCCAGTCACAATTGGTCATCCTCCCCTGGCTGTCAGTACAAAACCAGGGTTGTATGTTTGTATGCCAGGTAAGAGGATAACTTGCATTTTTCACCCAATAAAGATTTCATTGAAGAGAGAGAGAGAGAGTGTGTGTGTGTGTGTGTGTTTAAAAACACTCTTCTTCCAAAACATTGAAGGATGAAAATAGAGCATTTGTTTAATTCAGAATATCAGGAAAAAATATATACATGTAGTGATGTACACCACAGCAGGGCAAGTTGAACATTCTCCCCCAAACCCTGCAAGATAAAACCCCCATTTTGTGAACAAACATCTCCACGAATACTGGAAAATATTGCAAACCTCTTTCTTGTAATTTTGGTGTTACATAAATAGATCAAGAGAAGACAAAAGGATTTCCTTGCAAAAATCACATTATCCATGATAGAAATACTACAATGTACAAAGATTTGCCAAAATAAAAATGGGAATATTTATTATTGTGTTTTCCTCTGAAGCAATTCAGAGGAACTCTTAAGTTTATGCAGTGGTCTGTTGATGATTCTACCATTCAGTTTTTACTTTCAACTCTGTAGAAAATTGACACAACCCCATAAAAACAAGAACACAGAGAAAGCCACTGAAAGACTCAGAGACCAAGACAGTTAGTGGTGATAAGCAAAGACAGACCAACTTATTTGTAAAAAAAAAAAAAAGTCAAACTTTTTTCACATAACTATATATCCACGGTTTCACTGCAAAACAAGGTATTTAAATATGTTCATTACAGTAAAAAGGTCTACAATACTCGCACAAATTTGGGTCTATACAAATTGCAGCGGCATTTCCTGATTAAATATGAAGAATCAGTCAGATATCACTGTTAAATACTGGGATTTGACAGAGATTCTGAAAACCATTACTGAGTGGTAGCACATGCACATGATGCGGGGGTGGGGTGCGGGTGGAGATTCATAGACCCCGTGCAAATGGGACAGGACAAACTGTTACAAATTGGGAAACGTGCGCGGGACAAGTTTAAACTTTACAAGAAGTCTTGCAGGATTACTTCCATGAAGACAAAAATACAGAAGCACATTTTCCCCTCCAAAAAGAAAAAAAAAAACCCTACACACAAAAGACACCAATCTTCATTTAGCCTCTTGAGCTTTCTTAGCATTCTGTTTTTCTTTTGCCTAGAAAGTAAAGTCAGACAAGGAGAGATAATAACAGAACACAGTTTTTGCCACAACTCAAAATATACAAGACTCTTCATTATCTCGAACATTTAATACACAGGCATTGCCAGGCCTCCTGATACTCACTTGCACATTCTTTTACAATATCTCTGAGCCACTGTACAACACTGATGACAGTAATAAAGAAGTTTATGTTTTTGAAAATCTGAAAGGTTGGATTTAGACTCACCCCTCTGTGAATGGAATAGCTCCTTCCATTCATGGAGGGAACTCATCCAGCAGGAGCTAAGTAGTAGGACTGAGAGGAAAGGACATCAGGACTTAAGGAGCCTTTCTTCCTGCCCTTCCTACTCTACCCTACCCCTGGAAATGAGGCAGGGTGGCTGGGGAAAGGACTTCCTTGATTAGGCTGCCCCAACTCTAGGATGTCCCAACTCTAGACCTTTTCGACTGAGGAGACTTTAGTTTTTAGTACCAGGTGGAAAGCCTTTTTATTTTCCCAAGACTTTCAGATCTTGGCTTTATTGCAGGATTTTTTATTTGCTGTTTTTTATGTTGCCTTCACTGTTATTGTGCATCACTCTGCAGGCCTTTTGGGGCCAAAAAGTAGGGTAATCATCATTATAATAAAAAATAAAAGTGAGATAAGCACACTCTCATCTGCCCTGCCCCCAATATCTCTAGTACTGTCAATCCAGGATTAGTAGATATTAGTGTAACAGTCTAGAATCAGCCCTGTTGGTCCTTATTCAACTCAGCACTGTGGTTTATTGGAGACATCTCTTGCCTCCCACTTTCATGGGGGAGATTTCTGGCTACCTGAACAAAGCCAAATCAGTGTCAAAAAGGAATTTATTGAATAACAAGAATTTATCGTTTCCCAGAACTTCTAACGCATGCGCTCTCATTCAATGTTTGGCAGGCATGAGCAACAGACATCTGAAATATGATGAGAATTTTGAAACAATTCCTCAAGTTGTTCTGTAGAGCCAGTTGAATGAGCCCTTCAGGGTTATTACTTTTGGTGGGGCTCTGTAATGTGGCCTTTTTTCTTACAGTGCTACTTTAGCTGATCTTACAGATCGCCAGGATTTATAATAAAACTGGTGTCATTAAGCAGTAAGGGCTTCATAATCACTACCTATGTGCTCTGGCATAGATACGGCATTAAAATCTGAAAAGGTAACTTGAACACATTTTTTTTCAATTTCCTCACAAGGAACTGTGGGCACACCTTTCATCACACCTTGATCTGGTAAGTCGAACAGGTAAAATTGTCCCAAGGACCACATCAGGCTAGTGGGTTTCCAGCTGGCCATCCTTAATATAATCCAAAGTTAATTGCAGGTCAGTTATCTCAAAATTGCTACATTCTAAAGAGCAGCTTCATTTTAAAGTATCTATTTTATTCTCAGTATAGAGCAGTAAGCTTGAATAAATTACTGTCAAAATATCACAGAATGGAGAATGCCAGAGAAGCAACAAAGTTTCCTCAGTTGTTGAGTACAGGTTTATCACCCACAATTTTGCATACACAACTCTTGGCTGCTGGTGTAATGGAGAATTCCAAACAATAGTACAAATCTGCTCAAGACATAAAACAGTGATTGGGCAAAAGGGAATTTTCTTTAGGTTATGAAATACCAAACACATATGCCATAACAACTTCATGCTCTTAAATTGAGATATCTGAACGCTAATTTCACTGATGGGACTTTCATTAAATAAACCTAGGTCAACATCCCCCTTGAAGAGGAAGTGTAGTTTCCATCAACAGGCTTCTTATATTCACATCCCAGTTAAATGTGAGCCGGTTTTCATATAAAGCCCAACACAAACAGATTTTGAAATGACCAGGGTTTCCATTCTGCTTCAAAAAGGGTTCAAATTGACAACATCAGTATCTACAGAAATGTGAGGTCGAAACTCTTGATGCAGGTATGAAATTCTAGTCTTTTTAAGAGAGAGAAAGAGAGACCTTAGCAATCCTACACATAATTACAAATCAGTCCTACAGGGTTGAATCCAGACTTGTTAAGAGGAGACTTGCTGAAATCAATGAGACTTAAGTTAATCATGATTAAATTAAGTCCCACTGATTTTAATGGATCTACTCTAACAATGACTAAGTTCTGATCCAACCCATATAGTTCAGTGAATTTACTCGCAATTAGATGTGTTTAGGTTTACAACCTTTGATAACCCAATTGCATGTTAAGAGATGAACTGGATTTTATATGTAATCACTAAAACTCTGAAATAAAAATAGCTGATGGTTATTAGTTGTGGTTCATTTAAAGCCAGAAGCCAAACAGTTACCTGCTATTGTAAATCCTGATGGATATTTTAGCTTAAATTGTTCAGCATTAGAATCCCACATTTTGCATCCACAGCACATGGGAAGAACACGTGCAAAGCAATTTCAGGACAAGAATCCAAATCAGGTCAGCTGAACCACCACACAGTTTAATAGCCTTGTGGGGGGACAGGCTGAGCACGTTACTTTCTTCATTAAATGTGCCTGGAGCTGAGCCAGATCAGCAAATCAATGTTACAACTGGAACCAGAACACTGAGGAAACAGCAAAACACTAGCAAGTCAATATAAATCAGAAGATCTTTCAGAAACGGAAATCTACTGCAGGCTACAGCTTTGGAGGAATATATCCACGAAGAGTGTGTGCCACCTGGTGACCCCAGGGCTAGAGCGGTGGATGTCACTACAAAAGACATCTGCTTACCTCGCTCGTTCAAAACAGAGAACACTCTGCAGGTTCATGCATCTACTTCCATTGATTACTCTGAGATTTCCCACTAATATCCAGGTGCATGCTATTTATTAAAAAAAAAACCCTAACAACAACCCTAGTGAGAATGAGGCTCATAGCATGGTACCTACCTTTTCTACAAGTGGGATTAATTGTTGGTGTTCTGCTAACATCTTTAGCAATTCCATGATGAATGGCAGGTAGTTATGTTTTCTTCTAATGTTTTCAATCTGCAAGCACAGAAGAGAGATTACATGAATTCACATTAGATTCCACTAGACCCACATATAACCTCCTTACATGAGTAAGTGCACTGGAAAGAATTTGTGAAGTAAGCTCCTGAGCAAAACACTGCCTTCCCTGTGCAAGCCCCTCGCACTGATCTTTTCAAACTGGGTTGTGGGGTGGGGAGGAGGAGAGAAAAGGGAAGAGAGAGAAATTATGGCTGGAGGTTGCAATGCTGTGTCAGCTTGGGCAGGAAGATAAAAAAAACATACAATGGTGAGAGAGTGGTACCCATAATCTGTTTAGGTGTATGCACAGATCTTAAGATATTGGGGCCTACAGCGTTGGCATACGGAATTGGTGATTAATGCAACAATGAAACACCCTACCAATGCAGCTTTGAGGATTAGGCTTCCAGTTTGAATGTGAGTGATAAAAGACATGGACTAGATTTGGAATTTAAATGTTTAAAGAGGCAAGAAGACAGTTAACTCGTGCTCTGTAGTTTTCCTCTCTTCAAAAGGAAGTCACTAATAAGAGCCAATGAGCCTGTGTGGTGTTAGAATGTTGGACTGGGCCCCAGGAGATCCGGTTCTAATTCCTACTTGGCCATGAAGCATACTGGGTGACTTTGGGCCAGTTACTGACTTTCAGCCTCTCAGCCTCTTTCACAGGCTTGTTCTGAAGGTGAAATGGAGAGGAGGAGGACCATGTGAACAGTCTTGCAAGAGGAAAAAAGGGAGGCATAAATCTAACAATAAATGAATAAATAATGTGGCTATTATGTTGCTGCAGAAAGTAGACAGGAGGCAACTGCAGAGGTGTATCTTAACTGATAATGGGCAGCTCAATGGCATGTAAGTAAATTAAGTTATTTGCTATTACGGCCTGTGACTAATGGGGCTAGTGTCCTACTATAAAGGAGTGGCAATTAAAATGCAATCATAAAAGTTGCGAGAACAGGATCACAACATACATTAAAACCATTTGGCAAGATCTTGAGTTCAGTTAAAAGGAAAACCGGGAGTTGCAGATGGGTTCAATTAAAATTAAGAACTTTGTATTTTTACTAGTAACCAACAGCTATTTTTGCCAAACAGCTCAGGTTCAGATCACGATCTTATTGTAAGAAAAAAACATATTTAGTTACAACCCTATGCTCACTTACATGGGTGCAGGTCCCACTGAAGTGAATGAGGGTTACTTCCAAGTAAGCATGTATAGAACAGAGCTGCAGGACAGCAAAATGTCACAGGGAAGCTACCCTGTAGGTGCATACCATCAGCTTTAGACAAACATTTAGAACAGCCAAACATAAAGACATCATTATCACAGACAGTCACATTAATATAGAGTGCAGTAATGGAATGATACTAGTCACCTGCAGAGTCTCTTAACTCCTGATATCAGAAAGTAACAGTTAAACAAATGAGAGATCTAACCCAGGGATAGGCAACATCCCTTATGAAAGAATACTGATTACAGTGAACATTTGTCCTCAGCTTTCATTCTTTTAAGTAAAAACTTCTAGTCCTTATGGCCACACAGATAAGTTTGAAAGGGTGATATAGTGCTGCCTTCAATAGGCTCAGAAAACAAAAATTGTCCTCCAGATCATATTGCAAATCATATTACAATCACTTCATGATTTTGACAGAGCTCCTAAGGCACTACATAAGACCAGTTAGATAAATAACATTTGTGCATATTAAAATTGTTATATAGTTTAAGAGTTCATAAAACACTAGTCTTGAAACAGCTACACTGGCTTCCAGTTTGTTTCCTAGCCCAATTCAAGGTTCTGGTTCTTGCCTATAAAGCCCTAAAAGGCTTGAGGCCAGAGTATCTGGAAGACCGCCTACTCCTATATGAGTCTACCTGAAATTTGCATTCATCATCTGAGATGCTGTTAGGTGTTCCACGTCCTACAGAGGTGAGGTTCGTGGGCGCTCGAGACAGGGCCTTTTGTGTAACAGCACCCCAATGTGGAACTCCCTCCCCAGAGAAGTTAGGGTATCCTCCTCTTTATTGGTCCTTTAGCCAGATGGTGAAGGCAACATTATTCTGATAAGCTTTCAATAGCTAATGCTGCCCCCTGGGTAGGGTCCAACGGGGCCCTACCGCTGGCAGTAAGCACCGCTATTTCCCAGGGCACACGCAGCACCTATCACTGGCAGCAGTGATGTAGTGTTTCTGGAGGCAAGCCGCCAAATGACTGGAAATACAAGTTTCTGGAAGGCATGCCCTGCCCCTTCCAGAAACTTGCATTTCTGGTTGTTTGGGGGATTGCCCCCAGAAGTGCTACATCACCACTACCGGTGGTGATAGGGGCTGCGTGTGCCCTGGGAACCAGAGGTGCTTATTGCCAGTGGTAGGACCTCGTTGGGTCCTACTCTTAAAAAAAAAAAATCCTTGTTTTATTCTATGAATAGTTGTTCTGTAATTTATGTATATTATTCTTTTTATTTGTACATTGCCTTGAGTGGAAGGGCGATCCAAACATATTCTAAATAAATTAATCTGTAACTTACAGTGCTATGGTTTGTGAAGAGAAAAAAGTTCCAAGACGTCGACTGTGCTGAGGAAGGTAGCCTATGATGCATCACCACTTTACTAATATAGCTGAATAGCTACCTATTTCTTCAGAACAAAAGTATTTATCTAAAAATCCACACATTTCATGTAACATAACATTGTGAGATTAATTGTAACAGAAGTGACTCAAAAGTAGTTAGATCAGTCTTACAGAGTGTTACAGCAGGCAGGCAGCTTACCCTACAAATAACTGCTCATGCAAGTAGATTGTTGCATTAGCAGTATAATGTCAGATAATCAAGTTCAACCAAGATCACCCCATCCTTTTCATGAACAGGGAAATTGCAAGCTTGTGCAATTAGTCTTGGGAATAGTCTTGTGCGAGTTTGAGTCTTTCAGTGTGAGTACCTTTTGCAGGTGCAGTTATCTCTTCAGTTTAGGTGGCTGCACTAACATATGCACTATTTTGTGCAATAAGCCATGTTGGTCCCACAGAACTGAGACCACCGAGCAATGAGGGAATATCTTTCATTAGGAAATATTCAAAATCATGGAAGCCAGCTGAAACAAAGGAGGAGTTTTAAAATAGGAACCAAGTGAATTAGATTACAAGCCATCTGACCTTGCTGGAGGGATCAGGTTGCACAGCCCCCTAGAATCAAGGTAGAAAAGAAGTTTCAACAAGGCATGGGGGTGGTGGGGATAAAAACCAGCCATGAAATATAAAGAACTTAGATTGCAAGGCATCTTTTCATCTCCAGTATCATCAGGCCTCGTAGGTCCCTTCTACAATAGAACATAGATCATGCAGACCAAGCAAGACATTCAAACAAATAGAACTGGAGGTAATTTTTGAAAAGGATGGTTCAGGTCAAATACTGTGGTCCAAGGTTTTGGTGTCATTCTCTCTTAGAACCTCTTACTTTCAAGAACACTAAATTCTACTGGGTTAGTGTCAGCCAAGGCACTGCACATCATCTTTTAATGTCAATTTTTGCTCTGAGCATTTATGCCTGAGTACTGTGTAAAAAGATGGCAAAAGTGCTTTGAAACACAAGGCAAGGAAGCACACATGAAATGCTTTCCCTTTATAAAATGAGGATTATTAACCCAATTTGCCTAGATGCACATTTTTCCTTTTATTATGTTACCTCCGAAAACTTTCAAGACACCTGAGATGCCAAGCTCTTCTCTCTCTCTCTCTCTCTGCCTCACCCAGTGATTTTCAAATTGTGTTTTGGGAAAATTCAAGATTCCTCAAAAACTGATCAGGAGTTCCTCAATGAGAAAGTCACTGACTTCCCTGAAAGCTTCCATGAAAGGCAGATTGTCTATCACTACCAAGCTACCCCTGAAATGCAGACGCATGATACTGTTGGATGCGGGAGAGCTGAGAGGCCCTACATCCAGCAGTCCTGGTGAACTGACTGCACCCAAGATTCTCTGCAACTCAGGAGTTCTTCAGACAAGTCAGTGTGGAAAGGGGTCCCCAAAAGAAATCTGAAACCATTCCTCTAGGTAAAGAATGGCTATCTGTATATAATCAACTGTCTGCTCTTCTGTTCCAGAAGGGAGATGGATAAATCCAGGATGAGGGTTGAGTTTTGCTCTGAATACCAGATGAAAAAACAATTCTTTGAAAGCTCATCGTGTCTACATTTTCACCTGTTTGCCTCACATTCTGTGGGACCAACACAGCCATGTTTCAAATGTAAGATTAGCTTCTTTTTTACCACTCAGAGCAAGAAAACTACATACCTTGTACCGTTTCAGTTTTTGATTTTCTTCATCAATTAACATCTGATATTTTGCAACTTCCGACTGAATAGAACTTAGTATATTACTGCTCTGGTCTGTATCCATGGGCTCCTCCTTTTGGGAAAAAATAATCAACTTGCATGTTAGCTAAGCACTATCCTTTTAACCAAATAAGACAGAATTATATAACAGACACGGAGAAGACCCCAAACCAAACTCTGCAGTCCCTGGTGTCAGGTTCTCTCTTAAAATGAGCAGTAAGATGCCTTGTAACCCATTCCATTTTTGGTTAATCAACTTGAAAAACACATACATATCTACAGTACAAACTGCAACACACTCCAGTTCTAGTGTACGAATTTCTACGCTGCCTTCTAGTATTTGTCTTAAACGTCTGTTAAGGTGCACTGTTATTTGCTAATGCAATGTTTTGCAAGTGCTTTTAATCTATTATATTTTATGTACTAGGAACCAAGAAAAAAATACGGTTAACTTGTTATGTAGTACATTTGATGCAGATTTGTCTAAGATCACTTACCTTTTAGGAAAGTAACAAATTCATATTGTCCAAGCCTGATATATACATTTTAGTATTGTACTCCTATCCCACTCTTGCATGACGCTCCCAGTTGATTCTAATTGAAGGGGCTGATTAGATCTACAGATGCTTAGCTTCAGGAATGCGGTAGCATCAGATGCTCCCAGGGTACTTAATAAGCCTTATAGTTTAACTATTGTATGGAAAGAATCTATTTGATTGGCAGAATACCTCAGCAAGTTGTTTCTGCAATTCTGCAATTTTCTGTTCATATATCATTTTTCTGTCAGATACAATTGCCATCAAGTTAAACCTTATTTCACCTTCACTGTACCTAGAAAATAAGAACAGAGTCGTCACATACTGTCATAGCTGCATGATGAGCCCATAGTTATTAATGTTGTTTGGGCACTTTCACACGACATTAAGAACAAAGCCAAGATGTCAACTGAACATTGCCCTCCATTCATCAAGAGCAAATGCAGCCATCCAATAGTACACAAGCAGACTTTATCCTCTCCCCATGTGCTAATTTAACAATGATGTGTCAATGTAAACAAAACATATACCCCAGTTAAATATATTGTGGCACGATTCCAATTACTCTGTGATCACAGTTTTCGGCTATATCTGCATACAAATTTAGCTAATTTACAGCTTGGTGTTCAAAGATTTCTCTAGAGCCAGAAACTAAATTGAAAAATGCAAAGACACGCAAAACAATATGTCAGGGTGGGGTTGAAATAATATTGTTTGTCACAATGGTGCATAGAATGTCTCCATACGCCTTTCTAGGTCCACTGTCAGCACTCCAATGAGTGCTGGCCGGCCACCACAGTATGTGCCCCCCCAAAGATGCCCCTTGTTAGCTGAAGCAGACTGGCAAATGAACACGAGTTCCTAAAAAGGACATTCTTGAATCAAGACAAACATGCGGGTAGGAAAAAGGCCAAGCCCAATTCATTTCAGCTGGCACTCTAAAAATCAAGCATAAGAACTGTTTATTCAGTGTTTACAATCAAAATAACTAGTGACGCAATCCAATCCATGTTTAGACAGAAAAAAGTCCTACAACTCCAAGCATGGGAGTTGTAGGATATCTTTCTGTCCAAACACGCATAACATTGTGCCCTATGTTATATAAAGTTGCATACTTTTGTATTCGTTTTTCTATGACAGGCCTTACAGCACTGATCCAGTCATCTTGATTGCATACACCTAAATGGAAAATAAAAGGAAGGTAATAAAAGTTAGTAATATTCCTTCAGAGGACTGTAGTCTAAGTTCATAATGAAGTTAAGTAACACAATCCCTACTAAATAAAGTTGAATTGCATTTTTACTATGCACCAAAGGGGTCAATTCTGCCCCACCCACCCCGCCTGAGCAAGAGGGTTTGGGGACTTTGAGCACATTTTGTGAGGACGTGGTGGGTGGAGATGAAGACAAAGTCTCATCATCATGAGAGTGGAAGTCTCCTTGCACAATGTTGGATTCCACCCAGAGTAGCCAGAGTTGTGGTGGCAGCTCAAACGCTGAGGAAAATATCTGCTGAGTTTAATTTGCTGAATTGTGGAAATGTTATATGATGCATGATTTATTGATTAAAGTCTACTCCTATAAATCTGAGGGGAAAGTATTCTGAGTTAGATCCAAAGTTTGCCTTCTGAGAATGGAACAACTCTGCTTCCATCGACTGAAGCAGAGAGATCTCACTGATGTAAGTGAGTGGGGAAGAGACTTCTGAGGATTCCCTGTTCTCCTGAAGTCCCTAGTAGTACTTCCCACATTATTCCAGTTGGTCCACCAACCTTCTGGAGCAGATCTGCAGAGAGCTTAAGGGGCTGCAGGGGGAACTCTGCTCAGGATTCCCAAGAAGTCTGGATCCAAGACACTGATTTAAATCATATTTAAATCCCAGAAATGCCACAAATAGTAGTTCTTAAAAAAACACCTTTTATAGAATATGACTGCCATAATGGCCATAATAGTAGAAATAAGGAATACCCCTGAGTTAACTTAATAGGCACTGCAGTTCTACATTAAAAGTCCATTTACTTAAAATTGTCTGCTTTGTTATTGAAAAGTATACAGTTATCTTTTACAACATTTTCTTCAAATGACAAGCTGTGTGACACATTTAGAGAAAGGTAAAGCTTTGAATCTAACAGTATGTTTCACAAGGAACAGTTCTCCTCCTGCCACCCTGACCCCTGGCTAGGGATGCTGGAGAAATTCGAGACAGACTAAAATGAGCTCGGATTTCTGAGAATCTGACCTGCAGAATCCGCTGCAGAGTGACCCACTCAGGCCGTGCGGAGTCTGTGGACTTTTGGATGTTGTTTTTTTACTTTCCCAAAATGTATGCATATTTGCAGGAAAATACATACGCTTCTGCTGAGGAAAAGTTGAATGGAATTAGGGATAATATGCTAAATGTTACGTACTAAGATTAATTATGGAAATTGTTATGAAACCTCCTAAGTAATTATTTGCGTATTTTTCCACATGGCGAAAAAACCCCACACAGAACAAAAGGCGCCTTACAGTCTGCAAAACACAGATGGGAGTGGATTATACATCCTTACCCCGGGTGCATATTTTGGATGGTAAAATAGGAATCTATTTAGGTTTCTTGTACGCATTTGATTGGTGATTTGATCACCTTGGTTTCTTCTCAGTCTTAAATAAAATGTTTTAATAATTACATTTATTTAGTGCACTCTATTTTGACTGTCTAGTGTGTAGCAGAGATGCTTTTTCAAATTATTTAAAAACTATTTAAAGCAGTTAAAACAATCCCATTTTGGTTGCTCATGGGAATTTGAGCAAAAAGGATCTGAACTGATATATAAGGAAAAGTTCTAACACTGTATTCCATGGGAAGAAGGTTTTAAAAGTTCTTTGTTAGTGTAAGATTAGTCTTTTACAGAAAACCATTTCCTCCTGCTTGCCTTACTGAATTTTGAACCGTTGGGCAGTATCCAACGCTGCCCTCATGCTAGTGCAGTGGGAAGCTAGCGGGATCCTTAAGCAAACAGAAACAAGCTGAAATGCTTGTTTCCAGAGCAGGGCAGGTCGGCACAGCTTGCAGAAGGGAGTTTCACTGACCTGTACTGTCCCAGTAACAGACATTTCCACTCATTTCTGAGGCTGCTTTAGGAAGCACCAGCTTCCTGTTTTGCTGGCAGTGGGTCCCGCTGGCACAACAGAAACAGTGGGAGTGCAGCAGCAGTATAAGGTACTGCCCACAGAGTAGTCTACACTGTTCTGACTTTTTGGCATATAATGTTTATCCAGGTGAAAATTCTGAAGATTTAAAAATTATTATTGCATTTAGACCCCACCTTTTTTCCTCTCACAAGGAGCCCAAGGTGACTCACACGGTCCTCCTCCTCTCCACATTATCCTCAAAACAACCCCGTGAGGTGGGCTGGGCTGAGAGTCAGTGACTGGCCCAAAGTCACCCCACTGAGCTTCAGGGTCGAGTGGGGACTAGAACCCAGAACTCCCGAGTCCCAGCTCAACACTCTAGCCACTACACCACACTGGCTCAGTGTTAATTTCAGAAACTTAATCACTTAATCCTGGCTCATGTAACATCTGGCACTCTATCTGCCTAAGGGCAAAACTTTTCACCCTGAGCAAGAAAGCACCACATATTATGAACACTACTCCACATCTTAAAGTTGCATATTTATATCTTTAAAAATGTCACACGCTGCAGCCATAAACCGTGAATGAGACACAGGTAGGATATTACACAGGTGAAATGAAAATATTACCTAAATCTATTGGGCCTTCCCTCAGACCATCGAGTTCATATAATCTTCCATGTACAGGAACATAGCTGACAAAATGAAAAGCATCTTCTTCTTTTGCTGTTGACTTTGCATCAAACTCAAACATTTGTTGTCTAAAGGCAAGTATAAAACAAGAACGGAAGTTAACACAAAGCATAGCTGGAGACTGTATTTGAGACACATCTAGTTTCTTGTTACCTGGCAAAACTGTTGTGGACTTGTCGAATCACTTCTGAGTTACTTAATGCCAGGCCCTTCATCTAAATTTAAAATGAGAAATTCATTCAACTAGCTGATCATGCTGAAGATTTTTTTAAAGAAAATGATAATAGAATAATTTCACATACCGCTGCATCAAAACTTTGAGAGAATTCTTTAAATTCTGATAGTGTTTCTCCTAAATGGACATCTTGATGGGTACAGTTTAATAGCACACTTACTATGGCTTGAGTTGCACAAGCATTATTTATTACCTGCAAAGAGGCATGAAAAATCAAGAAATAGTTTAGCATAAGTCAACTTATAAACAGTTTCAATGACCCACTATAACCCTTTGTTTTAACTTCAGTGTAGTAGAACCCACTCCACAGCTGTATGCTTCTGCACCTATATCCACTGCAAATAAACATTTTGACACTAAGTGTGCATATAAGTCAAATACCTTTGATATACAATGGTTTACCCTGCAGCTTCATTTAAAGAAATAAAAAACGTTGATTTATTGTCCTAACTGACCTTGAAGATTGTACATGTACACAGGCCATATTGTTGTATAGTGTATTATAGTTTTTCTGTTGGCATTACTTCAGTAGGGGCTTACTGTATGATTTATCCCATTTTTATCAACATAAAAAAATCTATTATCTTCTTTACTGGTATAGGCCAGAGTCCAAAGAGCTATTTTAGGCGTAACCTACAACTATATTCTATGAAGAGTGACATGACTAATTTATCTTTATTGCCGTACTATTAAACTGTCAGAAATGTTTAATAAATTGTCCCCTAGATTGGCCAGGTAGCTGGCCAGATGGGCGGCTAATAAATCAAATAAATAAATAAATAAATAAATACCCCAACAACAGTGAGCATCTAGCAAGGCTTTTCTTTCCCATTAATAGACTGTTAGACAAATATAAATGCTCTTTGGAGACTGACAGCTATGAAAGAATACAAGTAGGATTAAGATACCATTGTTGTGTTTTAACTAAGAGGAGGAAAAAAGTAATTTAAAGTGTAATGCTATGCATGCCTACTCAGAAATAAACCTCAACAAGTTCAGTTCAACTTACTCCCAGGTAAATGTGGACAGGATCCCAGCTTTAAGGAGAAAGTATGGTAATCAAAAGAAGCAGCAATGAAGTTACATATTTAAAATGGGCAAAGACAGCAAGGTACTGTATGAAAGATCATCAAGGGCACAAGTATAACAGATAGTCTGGACGCCTTCTAAGAAGGAACCTACAAAGAAAAATAACGATCTTAGAACAGTGATGACAATAAAGTGATATGGATGTTTTCCAGATACACAAGTAAAGAGACTTATTTCCTCAAAGGTGCTGAAGAAGAAGGGCAGTGTTGAATCATAGAAAGTCAGATCAGAGAAGATTCACAGCTGATAAGCTGAGGCATAGGAAGATGTTGGCCTTCCACATAATAATATCTCTTGGTCAGTTATTTGTCACCGATGAATAAAGACAAATTTAGAATTTGAGTTACTTTGGTATTTCAAAACGTGTTGTGATTCTCCTGAACAAGCATTTACTGCTAAGTATAGTCAAATTAGGGTGCAATCCTATGCATGTTTAGACAGCAAAAAGGCCTACAACTCCCAGCATTCCCCAGCCAGCAGCTGGGGAATGTTGGGAGTTGTAGGCCTTTTCTCTGTCTAATCATGCATAGGATTGCACCCTTAGTGAAGTAAAAGATTGAGACCATCAAACCATATTGAGAGGACCATCCTTTCGAACATAGGAATCTATTTTTTAAAAACTCCCCTATTCCCCACCCCTTGCAATTAACTCTGATTAATATAGCTGTCTATAGCTTGTTCCTCCATTTCTGCTTAAGGGTAGCAATTTAAAAGCAACCCCAAATACATGTTAGTGAAACTGCACACGCGTAAAATCACAACCCTCTATGCCGGGGGCAGGCAATGTGGTGTCCATGGGCACCAGTGCATTCTGAGACACCTTTCTTGGGTCTCAGCAAGGTTTCCTACCTCTTTCTTACCTCTTTTTTCCTACAATAAAAGTGAGGGCTCCGAGCTGCTTCCATCTTCATTTTCCATTAATGCCTCTGGGCCATAAATGGGGCTCAGAAGCATTCTTCGGAAATGAAGATAGTGGGGGGCTGCAGGCTGATTGGCTCCCTCTTTCTTGGCTCCCTCTTTCTTGTAGTTATGCTGCTAGCTAAAGACTTTTTTTTTCAGGCAGGCCTTGGGTGCCACCTATTTCTTTTACTGTTGTGTTTTTAATTTGTGTTTAAGTTATGTTTAATAAAGTTTTTGGTTTAATGTTGTCTCAATTTTATTATTGTTCGCTGCCTGGAGCTAACAATTTTTGAGGACAGGATAGAAATGTAATAAATAAAATAATTTGCTTAAGTCAGGGGTCCCCAACCTTTTTGGACCTGTGGGCACATTCGGGAATTTAAAGTGGCTCCCACGGAGGATGTAGCTTATCACACAATGGCTGCTGTGGGGGCCTGGCTAGTCAAAAGAGAGCTAAAGAGTTTGAAGGGTGGCAAATAGCGAGGCTAGAGGCTGGGAGGAAGGGGGAAATAGCAAGGCAAAGGGGTTAAGGAGAAAGAGCAAAGCTAGATGCTAGAGAGGGAGAGAACCCAAATAGTTCCAAACTTTTCATTAAAAGAAAATCTGTGAAGGTAGCGGGGATTGGGGAGCTTTGTGGACACCACTGGAGGGCCCCCATGAATGCCATGGTGCCCGCGGGCCCCAGAATGGGGGCCTCTGACTTAAGTCTCTGTATTTAAAAGACAAAGACATTTATACTAATGGGTACCAGTGTCTAATCTGAAATAGTCAAATGATTACAATATTACTGGAGTTTTACAGCAAAACCTAAGTTTTATAAATTTATTTGCCATTGTGAGCTGCTTTGAGAGCCTCTGATGGGATGAAAGGTAAGATAAATTTGTTATATTTAGAGAGCAATTCTATGGCCCCTGGACATTCTGTGAGAGACCTTATGATATTGGGGATTTCCTCCTCCGAGGCTGTAGACAAAGCTACAACCTCAGCAAGGGGGAATTCCTGCGTGGATTTTCTCAGGAGGGGAGGAAATGGGTTTTGGGGGGATGGGACCATGAGAGAGGATGAAGGCCAAGTTTCTTGGCCTTCATCCCCCTGCGTCAGCTAGATGAGCTCAAAGGCCTGTCTAGCAAAAATTGAGGGAAAGGAGAACAGAGTGCCTAAAAAGCCTCCGTTGCTCCTCTTGCCCTATATAGGATAGATGGCAGACTGCGAGATTGGAACCCTCTGTCTGTCAAGGGTCAATATGATAAAACTGCACTCTTAAGTTAATAAAAAATTAAGAAACCAAGATTTTGCAAGGTTAACCTATGGAACACATCCAACTTTTGTGAAACAGTATCTCAACAGTGCAATCCTATAAATGTCTACTCCAAATTATGTCCCACTGTTTCAAGAGGAAGTAAGTCCCAGTGTATAGGACTGCAGCCTAAGCGATACTTCATAGTTCAGAAACAGCCTACTCCAAAATTCAACATCACAGAAGACATGAACAGCAGAATTCAGTCTACTAAATTATAAACAGAAGGGTACTTGGTTTTTTATACAATTTCTAAAATGTAGACGAGATCAAGTTAGTAGGAATACAGAAACTATTCCATAGTGCCCTTCCACTCCTATGAAAATCTTATTTACAAGATGGTTTTGGTGCCATCAAGTGCCCATTCTGTGAACTGCTAGACTACGGAGAATTTTTCTGCAACAAAATGTAAAAACTGCCATCATAGCTTAACAGAAGCTACAGTCTTCCCAGAGTAATGACTACTATCTGATCTTCAAGACCCAAAAAATGCAAGAATCCTACTAAATAAAGTTAGTTGCAATTTAAAAGTCATTTTTGAATTTCTTGGCATTTTTGGCCTCTTCATTCCTATCTAAACTTGGCATTTTGAAGTTATTTAGAGAAAGTATCAAAATCCAACCTCCTCAAGAAACCTCTGTTAGTTATTCTATAAAAGGTTTCTGTACTTGGTAACTGTTGCTTCACAGGATTCAAAAGAAAACAGAAACAGAAGAAAGAAGATGAAGAAAACCTAAGTGAGATTTACTAAAGCAGGATTAAACAGAACATAGAAACGAAATATTTTCTTTTACAGATTCTCATGACCAGATCAGGTTTTTGGTAAGCAGAGTTTTAAAATGGAGTAAAAATCTTCTCTCTCATACTTACACTCCAAAAGACATTTATAGAGAACTGACGTAAATGGAATGTTTCCAAGTAAGTGTTCTGAGGAGTATACTGCTAATATATGATGTAGTTTTACCAGTCACACAATGAAATCAGGAAGGGCCAACATTGGTTTGTGCTGCTCTACTTTGCAGCAACTGGTAGATACTAGGCTTGTACCATGTACAGATGGGAACAGCAAAATAGGGCAAGGGAAGTCCTCTCTTTGTTAGGACAGATGAAGGGACTGTTGGTGGAAGGTCATAATGATTAGAATTCTGGCAATAGTAGTCTGTTCTCAAATATGCCAGAATACCAATTGCCCTGCTTTGCCTCATGTTCCTTTGAATTTTACAAGGAAAAAGACATTCCTCCCTCTGCCCCTGCAAGATGGCAAATTTAAGTATGTATTGCAAAGTCTCTTTTGAGAGGTCCAGAATACATTTTACAATTAGACCTCTTTTTGGAAGTATATCTGTATTACACAATTCCTTTTTAGTCTAGCAAATCAACCCAAAGCAAGACACACCTTGTGCTGTGTTAAGTAATAGGAAGAGGAGGATTTCTTTCTGGCAGTCTTTCTGATATACCGAGAAGATTGCGAACTGAGATTAAAAACAGTTTCCTAACAAAGAATATTTGAAGAGGTGTGTCTACTCAGTTTCCCATGATTAAAATTCTTTCTCCATAAATTTGCTGAAGATCCTTGCAGCCCAAACTCATTTCTATGCATTTTTATTCAGAAGCAAGTGACAATGAGACTTCTTTCCTTCCAAGTAAATCTGCAGTAGTTTGGCAGACCATGGTATTATTCCGGATTAGAATCACAGAAGGCAAGCAGCACAACCAATAATAAACTATGTGAATCCCCTTAATGCACACCTGTGGTTCCTTGCCAGTGTTTATTTTTATCTTCACTTAACAACCTGTTCTGCCAAGTTTCCTTTCTACTTACACTATGATAATTCAGAACTGTATAATTTACACTTGTTGTATTTAATTAGAAACTGTCCTAGAGGATATAGGGAATCACTCAACTTACTATACCTGTTTAGCAAAAAATATTGTATCTAATCTGGAATCCTGAACAACAGAGCCAGCTGGTTCTTCTCCTGGTTGCCACTTGAATAGAAAAATCAATCCATGAACTGGCCTACATATAAACAAGAGCAGAACAACAGGGAAAAACACAGTAAAGCACTATCCCAACATGTCTAAAACTGCAACATGGAGGGAGCAATCCTATTGGGATCGACATGGTTGCCTCCAAACCCAGGGGCGACCACCTATCCAGTGCAGGTCAGGAGGAGTGGTGAGGAGCGGATCTCCTCCACGCTCCCGCTGCTCTGCTTCTGCGGCTAGACAGCCAATTTCACACACAGGAAGTGTTGTACCAGCACTTCTGACCTCCCTGCCCCCGGGAACGCCCCA
Organism: Heloderma suspectum; assembly: GCF_057233095.1. Taxonomy (NCBI): domain Eukaryota; kingdom Metazoa; phylum Chordata; class Lepidosauria; order Squamata; family Helodermatidae; genus Heloderma; species Heloderma suspectum. Next base: position 181,519,870 of record NC_139461.1, read on the forward strand.
TTTTCCCTGCTCTGTGCTGCTCTTCTGAGCATGGGGCCGATCCACGCTGCCTACAAGGTGGCATGGGAGGGGGTGGAGGTCGGTTCTCCAGGAACCGATCTTGGAATGTGGGCTCCGAGGTCAGTTCCTGGGAACCGACCAATGCTATGGCTCTCTAGCCGCTGACTAGTGGCCATAGGATTGCGCCCTAAATATGCATATTGGAAACAAATTAAATACAGCGTATTGGACACACATGCTAAGAAAGTGATTATGATTTTTAGGCCACCTATTTAGAAGCTTAGGATAGCAATTGACCTCAGCTGTAGAAGAGGGAGAAAATCTTATGCCTTTCTGAAAAATGTATAGGATGCTGTTTCTATTACTACCTTAGTGTACACATTTCTGTGTGGAACGTATAGCTTTGTAGGTGGGAATCATCAGGACTGTGTCACTTTAACAGGTATAACAGATAATATTCCCTACAAATATTTTAATGTTCCATATTATAAAATACTGAGTTGGTTCCAGAGTTTCCTTCCACTAGTGGCAGAATCCCAAGTGGAATTTCACACAGAACTCTCCCACCAGTTGGGAGCGGGGGAGCAGGAAGGGGGCTGGGTTTTTCCACCCACCTTCTAGTCCTGCTGCAGACTCCAGCTCTACCTCCCTCACTGTTCCATAGGGTACCCCAACTTCCAGAGCAGCTTTTCAGGGGACTATAGGGGCTGCAGGGGACTATAGGTATCTATGAAACAGGTCTCCCCATGCATTACACTAGCAGAAATGCTCCACTGGATCATATTGAAGCTTTTCTTTCTGCTGGAGGCAAATCCTTGATCCAACTGAGTGTTATCTGGCCCCTGCCAAAGGAAGTGAGATGGGTGGCTACCAGGAAGAGGGCCTTTTCTGCTGTGGCACCCCAGCTGTGGAATGAGCTCCCTAGAGAGGTTCGCCTGGCACCTACGTTGTACTCTTTCAGGTGCCAGGTGAAGGCCTTTTTATTTTCCCAGCATTTTAGCATTTTTTAACTTTGCTGTTTAAAATCTGTTACTATATTTTAAACCTCTGCTTTGCTGCTGGGTTTTATTCTGGCTGTATTTTTATACTGTAGTTTTAAGCTTTTTATATTTTATACTGTTTTTATTCTGTACTTTGTGGTTTTAATTTTTGTGAACTGCCCAGAGAGCTTCAGCTATTGGGGGTATAGAAATGTAATACATACTCACATTTCTCCCCCACTTTGATACTATTTTGGAGATTCCTATGGAAATTACCAAGAATGAAACTTCGGGGGGGGGGGGGGGAGGAGAAAAAGAGATTATTTAAAAATAAACTTACTTTAACTTTTCGAAGTTTTCTGGTTCCAAACTCCATATTTCCTCAACCTGTGCACCCCTACAACCTGAAAAAGCAGAGATAATTTGCTTGTAATTATTTCTATTTAGAAAATTAGCTTCATTGGAAAATCAAAAAGTAAAACCAGACACCTTTATCTGTTCAAACTACGTTTTCTTCAATGCAGAGAAATAATAACCTCTATTATTCCTATTGCACTTTTGAGAATGCAAAGTTCTCCACGATGCTTATCCAATTTGTAATGAAAATTATGCAAAGTTCAGAAAAAACCTGAGGTGCGACAAAATGGACACCTCAGAAATCATTATTTTGGCTACCATGGGGGATCCTGAAGATTTGATGCCTAAGAATCTGAAACATTTTCCCCACACTGTGCTAATCAAGAATTGTACAAGTTTTGAAAATATCTGGTTGCCTTCCACGAACTTACCTGATGGGATAAGTTAACCACTTGGGTCAACAAAACGAAGGGCAAGTCACACACATACAGGGTTCGCACAACACGCTAAGCAACGGTGAGTCATTTTTCCAGAGCAAGCTACCACTGCTTAGTGTATTGTCTGCAGGCAGGATGTGTCCCCACAGTGGGTTATTAACCCACCCTGAGAACCAACGCTCTGCAGTAGGGGTTATTTTACCTACGGTAGGTTAGCATGTTGTGTGCCAACCTACTATAGGTAAAGGGCATTGAGCAGTGAGCTCTTATCCAGTGGGCAATACTTGCCATTCGCGATCGCAGCCAAGCCACTGCCTGTGCCCATTCTGCTTGCCTGCGACAGCCCTTCCAATGGAGCCCAAACAGTACCATGGAGGGGCTAACACAGCCAACCTTCATCCCCCCCTTCCCAGCCCCAATTGCAATCTTCATAATGGTCAGACCCCTTATTTTAATTTCCCTGGCCCCATTTTGTGCAAAAACGGGGCTGGCAAAATAAAAAAGTGCCTCTCCCGAAAATCAGATGGGGGGGGGGAATCACCCCACCACCACCATCATGGGACTTTGGGGCAACAGGACCCAGGGTGTGTGTGGGGGGGATTCCCCCCCAATCGAATTTTCAGGAGGAGCACTTCTAAAATCCGGTGCAAATTGCTCCCCGTATGCTTTCATTGAATTTTAGAAGTGTCCCTCCCAAATATGATGTGGGGAGAGGGAATCCCCCCCCCACATGGGTCCTGTTGCCCCAAGGTCCCACGGCAGGTATGTGTGGTCCCCCCCCCCCAATCTCTGGGAGGGGCACTTGTTTATTTTCCCAACCCCGTTTATGCACAAAATGTGACGGGGGAAATAAAAAAAGAGGACCCGTCCCAATCGCAATCGAAGCCAGGAAGGGGGACTACGCAGGAGGCAAGACAGGTCTGCTGCCTAGTCCCGTGGATGTGGGGTGGAAGACTGAGTGGGGGAGGGGGGCAGTGGACAACCCACCCACCCACAGCTGTCTCGTTGCTGATTGTCTGGTGATGCGAACAACCCATCCCAGGTGTGTAGCGCAACAACTCACCCTGGATGGCTAGCATGTTATGTGAATAGTCCTACTGAATCTAATCATTACAGTGTTTGGGATATCCCCTATTTACCTGGAGAAAATGGATTCAAAATAATGACAAATGGAATTTTCTTTAGGCACTTAATGACTAAAAGCAGTAGTGCTTTTGTCTTACTGGAGGAATGTTTTTGATTAACTCACAATTCTAGTACACAGTTTAACTTGTATCTGGGAAAGTATTCTGAAAAATATGCCACAGAAGGAGAATGCGCCATCCACAAATTGGATGAATAATCTGCATAAAGCACTCTAGAAATGCAGCACTCCAGCATAAATTATTTTGGATGAATTAATGCAGAGCACAAAGATAAGACATTGAGTAGTGTAGCTGGCAGCATGTTCGGTGACTCAGCTTCCCCAATTGCAAAACGGGAGTAACAGCAGGCTACATCATGTTTATAAGATTGGCAGATGCTTATGCTTATCCTCTTGAGATGCTATTATTGTTATAATTTTTATTCCTCCCTTCTTTCAAAGAGTTCAGATGGACGCTTAGCCTCATAGCAAGCCTTAAAGACAGGTTAGATTGAGACACAATTTTTTTCCCCCTGAGATTACCCAGGGCTACTTCACTCCTTACAGGGCAGGAAATCCAGGTATGCAACTGAGTATAAATCTTAGCTGTTATTATGACACCACAACTAATAGCTTTTTGCTGGCATCTAAGATGTGTTAAATCTACACTTAAAGAGAGATACAGGTGTGCTAATGCAACCAACATGTTTCCATCATACCGGAATATTTGTAACAGAGTAGGGATTGTCTGCAACTCTTTTGAAAATACAAGCTGGTGGCAAATTTGCTGTGTCACAAATGAAGCGCTGCGTAGACATCCACAAAACTCCAAAACCCCAGTAATGTGCGAAGCAGCCCTGACTATTTGAACCTGGGTTCCCATTGCCCATGCCCAATGTTTCAGCCATGGCAGACATGAGAATAAGATGAGCTACGAATAAATCATGGCAGAATTTCCCTGCCTTTGTCACAGGTACATATACCAAGTAGGGCTGCCAACCAGCCAGAGTTTTATCCTCCACACCAATGGCTAGGGCAGGAAAGCACTAGAAGTGTGCAGGTCTTCTGCATTTTCTATTTTCCATCTTCTGCAAAATATATTTTGATACTGACTTAAAAACATCAACACTGCTTTCCACCATATGGATAAGGCACTCTGCACATGCCCCAAAGGCGCCACGTCCTTAGCATTTATTCATTTTTAGAACAGGAAGCCATTTCTCTTCACGAAAGGGAAGGCGCTCCGCACATGGTCAGAGACGCTTCCCTCCTCCAAGGACAAGGATTTCTGAAAACGGAGGCTAGGAATCCTGGCAGCCTGAGGGGCTGGCTAGCCCACCCCACACTCCCGTGAAGCCGTCCCTCAAGCCACCACCGTGAAGCCAGGCAACGGCAGCCCCCCAGCCCAAACCTCACCGAAGCCCTTGATGAGCTCCGTGAAGACGCCCGGGTCGCTCTCCATGAGGCACCACTCGCCGGCGCTGCCTCCTCCCGCCATGGCGTTAAAACAGCAGCAGCAACAGCAGCGTCGCCCTACTCGCCGCGCTCCGTCCGCCTTCGCAGAGGCTCAGATTCCTCCACCGCCACCCGCCGGCAGCCTCTCGCTGCCCGCGAAGCCCACCTGACGCACGCAACGCGACGCACGCCGCCCCTTTCCCGACTGCCTCCGCGGCCGGCTGCTTTGAAGTCGACGGGGCGGTCCCGTGGTCTCTATGGTGAAGGGAAAGGCGACGGGAAGCCAGCCAGCCAGCCAGCCGAGCAACGAGATGAGAGGACAAGATTGGTCATTTCGGGGGGGGGGTGCAGCTTCCGTCACTTCCTGCTTCTGATTAAAACGCGTGGGGCAGGAGCGGCGACATACGCAACCGCTCTATCCCCTCGTCTCTATAATGCCATGCCCTATTACTGCACCTTTGGTTGATCCGCAGGTGCAGCTGTGAACCAGAAAGATCTTGAATCTACATATAATACAGTTGCGTTATTTGAGCCAGATCAACGGTCTTGCCAACTCAGTGAGGAGCGGTGGCTTGCCGTAAAGCAGCCTTCCCCAACTAGATGCCCTCCAGATGTTTTGGACTACAATGCCCACCATTCCTGACCATTGATCATGCTGGCTGTGGCTGATGGGAGCTGGAATCCAAAGAGCTAGAGAGCACCGGGTTGGAGAAGGCTGCTGTAAGGCATAGATCTCCCCCAGTCCTCCCACACAAGCAGGAGTCTTCACTGGAAATGTCAGGTCACTGGACCTGGGGACTGGGTAAAAATCAGATCCATGAAATCGAAACTGGATCCTGATGATTTCATATGATCTTTAAAGGGGACACCCACAAAACCACCATCCAATCACAGAGCACATCGCCTCCATGGACTGGACCATAAAAATCACGGATCCAGCACTTGCTGGCACTGCCATGGTGCAAAAACATGGATCCAAGGCATGGATCCTCTTGATTTCATGATTTCTAAAGGGGACACCCCCCAAACCACAGTCAAATCACTGAGCATGACTCCATGACCTGAACCATAAAAAGCATGGATCCGCCACTCACTGGCACCACCACAGCACAAAAATGTGGATCTGACACACAGAGAAAGGTAATTGGATTGGAGGATTTAAAGGTAAAATCCTCGAATCCACAGTCAAATCACAGAGCACATTTGCCTCCATGGACTAAACCATGGAAATCATGGAACCACCACTCTTTGGCACTGCCACAGCGCAAAAATATGGATCCGGGGCATGGATCTTCATGATTTTTACAAGAAAAATACCCCAAACCACCACCACATCACAGAGCACCTCTGCCTCTCATAGAATCAGAGGGTTGGAAGGGGCCTACAAGACTATCGAGTCCAACCCCTGCTCAATGCAGGAAGCCTGATTCCCAGGCGGTCAAGTAGTAACCAGGCCTGACCCGGCTTAGCTTATGAGATCAGATGAGCTCAGGCGCATCCAGCCCTCCATAGTCTGAGCCACGAAAATCATGGATCTGCCATTCACTGGTGCTGCCACACCATAAAAAATGTGTATCCGAGGCACAGATCATAGATCCACATGATTTTTACAGGGAAAATCTCCCAAGCCACAATCAAATCACAGAGCACTTCTGCCTCCATGGACTGAACCAGAAAAATCACAGCTCCTGCACTCATGGGTGCCTCCACGGTGGAAAAATGTGGATCTGAGGCACAGATCCTCATAATTTTTACAGATTTTACATGATTTTTACCACATTACTATCAAATCACAAATCGTTTCTGTGGCCAGGAATTGCAGTAGAAAAACCATGTATCTAGTGATTCACTGCATCACCACAGCACAAAACATGGATCTGAGACACAGATCCTCTGCATTTTTATAAATGCACATTTGTGATTGGATGATGTTTGGGAGATTTTCCCTGCAAAAATCTTGAGGATACATGCCTTGGATCCATGTTTCTGTGTCATGGCAGAGCCCACGAGTGCCAGACCCGTGATTTTTATGGCTCAGTCTCTGGGGGCAGATGTGCTCTGTGATTTTTGCAGTCGAATCCTATGCATTTAGTTCCCAGTCCCAGGTAAGTGTGTATGGGACTGCAGCCACAAATTACAGCCTGCAATCCTATCCCCACTTACCCAAGAGTAAGCCGTATTGAACTCAATGAGATTAAATTCCAAGTAAAACACTCATAGGATTGTGCTGTAAATTGTCCGCGCAAAGTACAGGTACACAACTGTCCGTGTAAAGTACAGGTCCATATATTATATACCGATATATAAAGCGATGTCTCCTCTTTTCACCCCTAGAGAATCATGGTCGATAGCAAATCCTCATAGACTACTAACCCTATGCCCTACTATTCTTGCTAGTCAAACCATCTCTTCAGGAATTTTTCAGCTGGGATTTGTTGTTCAGTTGTATCCGACTCTTCGTGACCCCATGGACCATAGCATGCCAGGCCTTCCTGTCCTCCACTCTCTCCCGGAGTGTGCTCAAGTTCTTATTCATTGCATCGGTGATGCTATCTAGCCATCTCACCCTCTGCCGTCCCCTTCTCCTTTTGCCTTCAATCTTTCCCAGCATCAGGGTCTTTTCCAGGGAGTTTTCTCTTTGCATTAGGTGGCCAAAATATTTGAGCTTCAGCTTCAGTATCTGTCCTTCCAATGAGCACTCAGGGTTGATTTCCTTTAGGATGGGCTGATTTGACCTCCTTGCAGTCCAGGGGACTCGTAAGAGTCTTCTCCAGCACCACAGTTCGAAAGCATCAGTTCTTCGGCGCTCAGCCTTCCTTATAGTCCAGCTCTCACAGCCATACGTTACTGCTGGGAAAACTGTACCTTTGATTATGCGGACCTTTGTTGGCAAGGTGATGTCTCTGCTTCTTACTATGCTGTCTCGGTTTGCCATAGCTTTCCGCCCAGGGAGCAAGCGTCTTTTAATTTCATGGCTACAGTCACCGTCTGCGGTGCTCTTGGAGCCCAAGAAAGTAAAATCTGTCACTGCTTCCATTTCTTCCCCTTCCATATGCCAGGAAGTGATGGGGCCAGATGCCATGATCTTAGTTTTGTTAATGTTGAATTTCAAACCAGCTTTTGCACTCTCCTCTTTCACCCTCAACAAGAGGCTCTTTCAATCCTCTTCACTTTCTGCCATTAGGGCGGTATCGTCTGCATATCTGAGGTTGTTGATAATTCTCCCGGCAATCTTAATTCCGACCCGTGATTCATAGCCATGTACTAACGCCGCTATTGTAACAAAAACAACAGTCTTGTGATACTTTAAAGACAAACACATTTAGGCAAACATTCAAGGACCGTTCCATCCGGGCACTTGCCTTCCTCAACCTGGGGTTCCCCAAAAGTTTTCGACTTCACCTCCCAACAGCTCTTGCCAGCATGGCCAATGGGCAGGCGTTCTGGGAGTTGTGGTACAAAAAACAAAACAAAAAAATCTGGAGGGCACCAGTTTGGGGAAGGCTGCTCTGTGTTATTGAGATACGTGTATTCGGTGTGTGTGTGTGTGTGTGTTTGGGGGGGGTTGTTGGTTTCATCCGGGTTCTTTACTGCCCGAATGTTGTGTGCGTGAGAGAGAGAGAGGGAGAGAGAGATGAATGAATATGAATGGGAAAAGGGCTACGTGCGGAGGTGGGCATTACATCCGGGTCTCCGGGTCCATCAGCCGGAGAGGAGGCGACAACGCCGAGCCGCTCCATCCGGGCCCCTCCCTCTGCGTGAGGGAAGTCGTCCGGCAATGTCGGCAAGGCGGGGAGGAGCGAGCCGTGAGGCATCTTGAGGAGAAACGAAACCCCCTGGCCAGCCGGTCGTTCGCTCGCCGGCCCCTCCGCTGCGCTCCGAAAGCCGCTCAGGCAACTGCTCTTGCCGCGCAGGTACGGCTTGTTTCTCAGGGGACGCCGCGGAACCCACTTGGGCCGCCTCCCGCCGTAAGGAACGAGAATGCCCGGCCCGGGTGTGTCGGGAGAGGGGATCTGCTGGCTCTCCTGCTCTTCATGAGGGGCTGAGTTTGGGCCTGCCAAGCGCTCTCTCCCTCTGTCTCTCTCTCTCTCACTCACTCACTCACACTCGCACGCACTCACTCTCTCGCACATGCACACGCGCACACTCCCTCGCGCGCACGCACACGTCCCCCACCCCAGGCCATTCTGCGAGCTGAGTGGAGAGGGCTACGCCAGCCGTGTGAACAAGAGCCGCAGAGCGGGGGGAAGCCGTTGCCCCTGCGTCCCCATGCACCCCTGCTGGGGGGCAATGTGGGTTGACTGGAGAACGCGCGCATTGGCAGCGGCCGCCGCGCATGCCGACGTCATGGGGAATATGCGCACTATTAGCGGTGTGAGCAGGGAATTGTGTACCTTGTCTGGTCGGTACGTAGAACCTCCACGAGATTCTGGAGGATGCGAGTGACTCCTAGGCTGACAGATGAATGTGCATAGCGTCCAGTGAGGAACATGCACAGCGACAGGGCAGCACATAAAATAGCCAGGTGATGCTTTCAAGTTGTGCATGCTTCCCAATACAATCTAGAGATGATGCACTTAATGAGCAATAGGTAAAATCCTCTGATGTGCTGCACGTTCTTCCTTCAGCTTGCATTAGCCACAATGTATCAACAAGCCAAAAGGGGCGGGGAGGGGATGTCTCCAGTGCGTTTATGGAAGCTTCCTTGCCTGGTTGCCTGGTTGTGATTCTTATTTGTCACAGGCTGCTGGGTGAGGAGCTATTTACAAGCTTTCTGTATCCTAATCAAACCAGTGGGTGAGTTGCACTTATCTGGTGTCACTGGTAAGGAAAGTGCTCTGCATATGCATAGAGGCATTGCACTGCTTCACAGATTCCAGTGCTGAGTCCTGCCACTAACAAAAAGGTTCTTGAACTCCTCCATAGCCAGCGGGGAGAGTATTAAGTGTGGACCAGAGCTTAGCTATGAAACTTATGACACTATTAGACTATCTCTGCCTAATCTATTGCTCAGGGTTATTGTGCAGATAAAACTGGATAAGCTCATGTACCCTACCCTGAGTAAACTGGAAGAATGTGATACAAATGAAATACACAGTAATAAATTGAGTTGTATACCCATTTCTATTTTTTCATTGTATAAATAGGTTGTTGGTGTATACTGAATTCGTATTTAATCTGTCAACTCACCTGCCATTAGTACCTTTTTGATGGGCAAAATAGGATCTCTCTGACTTGAAAATGGGTTTAGACAACTTTACTATTCAGAATATTATAGTGTTTTGGGAGTAAAGTGGTTTCAATTTCTGTTAAGAAAACATTGAAAATTTTATTGGGTAATTTCTTTGGAAACTGTCCACCTCTAAGAATTATACTTAAAATTCATGGGATAGAGACTTAAACTGTAATATTAAAATATGAAGAGGTAGTTTCTATCATAGTAATTTTCTGGCAGCACATAGTACTAGATCCCATGGAAGAGCTAGTACATTAAGGATGCAATGCTATTCATGTTTAGACAGAAAAATGCCCTACATGCTGCCTGGGGAATGCTGGAGTTGTAGGATGTTTTCCTACCTAAACATGCAAAGGATTGTCCCCTTGGCTTCTTTTACTATCACAGTATGAACCCTAACTTAATGTAAAAGAAATATGCCTGTATCGGAATACTGGAGCATATGACAAAGAAGGTAAAACTGGTGATGTGCTCTGTAACCATTGGACATATATCCACCAATAACTGGTAGAATCATAGAATAGTAGGGTTGGAAGGGGCCTACAAGACCATTGAGTCCAACCCCCTGCTCAGTGCAGGAATCCAAGTCAGAGCCTCGTCTTGAATGCCTCCAGTGTGGGAGAGCCCACTACCTCCCTAGGTCATTGGTTCCATTGTCATATTGCTCTAACAGTCAGGAGGTTTTTCCTGATGTTCAGCCAGAATCTGGCTTCCTGTAACTTGAGCCCATTATTCCGTGTCCTGCACTCTGGGATGATCGAGAAGAGATCCTGGCCTTCCTCTCTGTGACAACCTTTCACGTACTTGAAGAACGCTATCATATCTCCCCTCAGTCTTCTCTTCACAAGGCTAAACATGCCCAGTTCTTTCAGTCTCTCTTCATAGGGCTTTGTTTCCAGTCCCCTGATCATCTTTGTTGCCCTCCTCTGAACCGTCTCCAGTTTGTCTGCATCCTTCTTAAAGTGTGGTGCCCAGAACTAGACACAGTACTCCAGGTGAGGCCTAGCCAGTGCTGAGTAGAGGGGAACTAGTACTTCCCAGATTTGGGAGCTATGCTTCTATTAATGCAGTCCAAAATAGCATTTGCCTTTTTTGCAACCACATCACATTGTTGGCTCATATTCAGCTTGTGATAAATAGGTTCTGAAATTAAAAAGAACTGAAGGATTATTGCTGCAATAGAAAAGAGCAAGTCAAATGAGTTTCATGAATGTCACCTGGGGTTCCAAATCTCCAGTAGTCATACGCAGTGCATTGGAGAGGTAAAGTTCCATGCAATTGAAAAACATGGTTTGTGGGAACGTATACAATAATTATGCTTTTAATCAGCAAAACCCATCTTAATGCAGCCTTCTCCATCTCAGTGCCCTCCATATGTCTTGGGGTAACTCCCATCAACTCCAGCCAGCATGTCTGATAGTCAGGAATGTTCGGTGTTGTAATCAAAACATCTGGGGGCACCAGGATGGGGAAGGCTGTAATGCTTTAGTTTAATTTACTCTGTGCTATTCTATTTTCACAATCCCTTATGTATTAAATATTCAAAATGTGCCTTTTATATTTGTGCTTGCCCAATTCATTTGATTGGGTTACTGCAAAAAAAGATTCCATCAGGACTGAAGAAATATTTCAGGTATTCAGGTGCCAGCATCAAATTTTCCATGTCAAGATAATTATATTCCTTCTTAGTCAGGCTCCCTGGGGATTGTGCCATAGACAGTAATCCACGAACTGTTACAATTCTAATACTTAAACTGTTTTATGCATGCATTAATACATATATGCTGGTTTAAGTATGTTCTGGATTTCACTGCTGCTCATTTTCAATAGGTTGGATCCAGATTTAGGCGTGTGCAACTGAGCTGGCAGAAGCAGACTTCCCCACTCTGTCCTCCACATGGCAGTCTCTCCAACCCTCAGAAAATACTACACAGAGGATAGGGGGACCCTGCTGAATGGGGTGAGCTGTGATACTGGGGGAGAGGGAATTCCTGAAAATTGGGTGGAGACACTTTCCATTAGTAGAGCCCTTCCATCCATGGAAGGCAGATCCTAAACCCAATCCAGGGTTTCTTTTCTTTCTGTTTCACAGATATGAGGGTTGTATATTTTAGATTTAACTTCTGGATAGTAGCTAGCTGAATATCTCAGATTTATGACATAGCCATAAAAGTTATCAAAGTTTGAAGAACATTTTTGTGCTTCATAACTGTGTCCGTACAGATCTCACTGTAGAAAAGAGAAGGACAGAAAAAAGGCATTTTTAAAAAAAGGTTTTATCGTGCATGTTTTCTTTTATGTGCTTAATGAATGTGTTTTATTTCAGGAGGGCTCCTAAGTTTGTCAAGCAATGGAAGAAGCAGCAGGTCAAATGCAGCCCTGCAATGAGAAGCAGGTACCAAACTCTGAAGGTGGATATGTTTGGCAGGTTACGGACAAAAATCGATTGCGCCGTTTCTTATGTTTTGGTTCTGAAGGAGGTACTTACTACATCAAGGAACAAAAATTGGGCTTTGAAAATGCTGATGCTCTGCTGAGGCTTATTGAAGATGGCCAAGGTTGTGAAGTGGTACAGGAAATAAAGACGTTCAGCCAAGAAGGCAGGGCAGCAAAACAGAAGCCTGTATTGTTTGCACTTGCCATTTGCTCACAGTGTTCTGATGCAAAAACAAAACAAGCGGCTTATAAGGCTGTCCCTGAGGTTTGTCGCATACCAACCCATCTCTTCACTTTCATCCAGTTTAAAAAGGATCTGAAGGAGGGCATGAAATGTGGCATGTGGGGTCGTGCTCTCAGAAAAGCTGTTGCGGATTGGTACAATGGCAAGAATGGCATGGCTATTGCCTTAGCAGTGACAAAATATAAGAAAAGAAATGGATGGTGTCATAAAGATCTCCTCAGGTTGTCACATTTAAAGCCTGCAAATGAAGGTAACAACAACTGTGAATATTATGATATACCTATATTGTCTGCAATAAACACTTTTTTCCCTACAAGTGTGTTTAAACAAGAGAGGGATGGAGAGAGGAAGCCTGCATAAAGCTGGGGAGTTATTGTTGCCTGAGGTAATTTTGATATTATAGAAATGGACATCCTTTTGGATGGTACACTGGCATGTAAATATATGCATAAATGTAATGTTTAGACCACACACTATACATATTTCAAATTCAGATACAAAGAAGTGTGGCCCTGTGATTTTATTTATAACAAGGAAAGCATCCCTTGACATATTAGTATAATTAATTTTGAACTGAATGCAGAAAGTCTCACTTTTTTAAAAAAAAAAACACTGCTTGTTTACATTTGTGTTTTGTGTACGGTCTTTATTCCATTCTGTCAGATGAAGGAGAAATTTTCTCAAACAGCTCTGAATGATTTTTCCATTTCTAGTTCTTATTTCACTTGGTTCATTGATCATAGTCTTGACATTTTTCTGCAAGCAGTAAATGTGCAAGAATTAAACTGCACATTTAAACTGAAGAAATTTTGCATATTCTGATGTGGATAATAACTGGGCTACTGATTTATGTTTCCTAGTGAGATGGGTGTAAATCAGTTTAGTCAGATCGGTAGCAAACTGAAAGTATAAGTATAAGACTCAAAATGGATTAAGTAACTAGTGCCAGCTTGTATTTCTCTCTTTTTTTTCTTGTGGCTTCTTTTGTGTGTTATTTAAACGGCAGTCCTAAGCATTGTTACATAGAAGTAGGTTACACTCCATCAAGTGGGATTTACTCCCAAGTATGTATTCATAGGTTTGCAGCTTTATACATGTGTAATCCTTGAGTCAGCACCCAGGGCCAGGTTCAGTTATTCTCTTTTTATATTCTGGCTTGAGCCTCCATCCGGGTCCCCAGTTTGGATGTCTCACAGTCTCTCTCTCTCTCTCTCTCCCTCCCCCCCCCCCCCAAGATATGGGCAAGCAACTGTACATATTCAGGTTAACTAACAATAGTGCATCAACAAAAGACTAATAACATAGACAAAACTACAAAAATACTTCTAAGTCCAAAACTTCCAATCTCCTCCCGAGATACAGATGTACCAATGGAAGTCTATGTCCTTTGGCCTTACAGTTAATTCAAGGATACAGCCAATGGGTAGGGGTCATTTACTGGTAGGTGGCTTTTACTAACCATCTAAAAGTTTCAATGGAGTGGGCCTGGTGCATCTCTATTTAGTGGACCTCCTTGTCAGGCCTAGCTCAAGAACTGCTTTCGAGCCAGAGTCTGATTCAGAGTTAGAGCAGGATGATTTAGGCCCTGAGCATCCCATGATCCAGTCATAGGATGCTCAGGGCCTGGGAGCTTAGCTCTGCCTAGCTTCCCACCTGATTGCAGGTCAAAGGAGTATGATACTCCCTATCAGCCACAGCTGCAATATGTTGCCTTGAGGGAGGCCTCTGATTTACAGCCTTGGATTGTGAGACTAGCTGGAGGAAGATTCTGCAGGGGACGGGGACTTCGGGGATGTCACCCAAGTTTAGGTGCCAGTTCATGAGGGCAGAACAGAGATGCCCTCTTAGACATACTGGTCACTTATGAGCCATATTCCCTTGTCAAGATAGATGGTCAGAAGGGCAGCTTTAGCAGCCCCTCCCCTGTATTCAAGCTGGTGCAGAGGCAAATAGCCTTTGCTGGGAACAAATGTCTTAATGCTCGAAATACTTTCTTGCCTTGACTTGTCGTGAATCCTGCACTCTTGTCTGCCCTGAATCCTGTACCACTGAGATCCTGGCTTGAAATCTATTGTTGGACTTTAATTCTGACTGGGACTCTGTGGACTGTAGCCTTGGAACTTTCTTTTGAATAAAGCAATGTGCCGATAGCCTTTGCTTAGGCTATTTGATTTATTGGGGTCTATAAACTCTGTAAGCTGCTGTGGGTTCTGGAAAGCTGGTCCGAGTAACATGATCTGTTGCAATAAAGAATTTAACTGAATTTTGTGTTATGTGTTGGGTTGCCAACGTATGTCAGAAAGTCAGGCCTGGTATTCCTTAACAGTAGTGCCATGTTAGCATACTGGTAACAAATGAACAAACTCTGTAGCCAGCCCCAGAAAGGAATTGAGTTGTCAGATGCTAGAACACCTGAAATTTCCAGACTGTTTTCACATGTTCAGTAGTCAAGCTGAGAGGTTGCCAGAGTATGCAAGTCAGTTAATGGATCCCTTTTCACCAGAAAGGGTCACAGCTGGCGAACCATCCAAAGCTCAAAGAACATACTACTGGGCATGGCTGTTACCTGAATATCCAGAAGCAAAGCCGGGTCCAGGCCTACCCCTAAACTGCAAACTTGCTGTTTAACGGGCAATCTAGAACAGTCATATTTCCCACATCCAAGTCAACAGGCTCCCACCACCAGCATTTCCATTTTGTCCAGATTGAGCTTTGGTTTATTCCCTGCCATTCAATCTGTTACTGATTCTTGGGGGAGACTGTAATGCCTGACACAGAAGGAGAGAAGTGGAGCTGAGTGACATTAGCATACTGATACTACCAGTCTTCAGATACCCAGATGAGCCTACCCAGTGGCTTCATGTGGGTGTTGAAAAGTATGAGAGGCAAGATAGGACCATGTGGAACCTCCCAAAATAAATTCCTTTGGAGAGAAGCAATAATCTTCTGACAGCACCTTTTGGAATCTTTCTGCAAAGTAGGAGTGGAATCACTACCTGTGTCTTCTGCTCTCAAGCACATAGGTCAGGAATTTGATGGCAGTGAGGTGTCAGTGTAAAAGTCTTGGGAAGCTGCAAGTTGTGCGCCTCTGATACAGGTGATCTAGAAAGATGCTATTCAGAGATTTAGGAGAAATAGTTGAGTCTCCCCTCCCCACCATAGGTCATCTGTGGGTGACCAAGGCAGTATCTATCCCAAACTTTAATAAGAAGCTAGAAAGATTTAGATCTGCCTTCCCCATCCTGGTACCCTTCAGATGTGTAGACTACAACCCCTATCATTCCCAGCCAGCAAGGCATTTGCCTTCCCCAGATATATTAGGCACATGTGTACTCCAACACATCTGGAGGGTACCAGGATGGGCAAGGCAGGTCTAAATAATCTGTTTCATCTGCAAGTGCCTTGGGCTAATAAAGAGTATTAATAGTCTGCTTCAGCACCATGACCACAAATGACAGATTTGAAACTGGTCTGTAATTCCCTACATTAGGGTGAGAGAGAGCTTCTTTAGCACAGTTTATACCTACTTCCTTAAGAGCAGATGATATCACTCCTTGGAAAGATACAGTATGCCTTCCATTAAACTTTTAACCACAGGTGGACATCACTGTAGAATATTCTAAAGTTGTGTCTGCGTTAGACCGCTGAGTTCAATATTATAGACTTATTCTGGCTGATAAGTGGCAGACAACAAGATCTATGTACCTAAAGATGAGCTAGCAGAGTATACTGGTCACTGGATGTCTACCACTTCAGATGCTTTTAAAATGTTATACCAATGCATTGATAAATACAGTCAGGGCCAGAAATATTGGAACAAGGATAACTGTTTTGGCAGTTGGCCTCTGTATACCACCACATTGAAGTTGAAAAGAAACACACCCAGATGGGAGCGAAGTCAGGACTTTCAGCTGTAATTCAAGGGGTTTGACAAAAGTGGGGCGCTAACCATTCAGGAAGGACAGCCAGTGGCATACACACACCCCCATTGTTGGTGGCTCATAAATAATGGAACGAATGGCTGACAAGCAGCTGCATGGCCAGGTGTAGCCTGTTTCCTGGGTACCCCATGACCAATCAAGCAGGTAAAAGGCCTGGAGGTGGTTCTGAGTGTTACATTTGCATTTGGTAGCTGTTCACTGGAACTCCCAACATGAGGTCCAAACAGGTGTCCATGCGAGTGAAGGAGGCCATTAGGCTGAGGAAACAACATAAACCCATCAGAGAGATAGCAAAAACAGTGCGAGTGTCCAACACAACAGCATCCTGAAAAAGAAGGAATTAACTGGCAAGCTCAGCAACAGCAAAAGGCCTGGAAGACCACGGAAGACAACTACAGTGGATGACTGCAGAATTCTGCTCATGGTGAAGAGAAACCCTTTCACAACATCTAACCAGGTCAAGAACGCTCTTGTGGAGGTAGGCATGTCATTGTCAACATCTACGGTCAAGAGACAGCTTTATGAATGTAAATGCAGAGGCTTCACAACAAGGTGCAAACCACAGGTAACGCTCAAGAACCGAAAGGCCAGGTTAGCCTTTGCCAGCAAATACCTAAAAAAGCCTGCCCAGTTCTGGAATAAGATTCTTTGGACTGATGAAACCAAGATTAACTTGTACCAGAATGATGGGAAGAGAAAAGTATGGAGAAGGAAAGGAACAGCTCATGATCCAAAGCATACCACATCATCTGTCAAACATGGTGGAGGCAGTGTTATGGCATGGGCATGTATGGCTGCCAATGGAACCGGGTCACTGGTGTTTATTGATGACCTGACTGCTGAGAAAAGCAGCAGGATGAATTCTGAAGCATATAGAGCTATACTTTCTGCTCAGGTTCAGCCGAATTCTGCCAAACTGATAGGACGCTGCTTCATATTGCAGATGGATAATGACCCAAAACATACAGCAAAAGCTATCCAAGAGTTTCTGAAGGCAAAGAAGTGGGATGTTCTTCAATGGCCAAGTCAGTCACCTGATCTCGACCCAATACAGCATGCTTTTCACTTACTGAAGACAAGACTGAAGGCAGAAAGACCCACAAACAAGCAGCAGCTGAAGGCAGCTGCAGTAAAGGCCTGGCAAAGCATCTTGAGGGAGGAAACTTAGCATTTGGTCATGTCCATGGGTTCCAGACTTCAGGCAGTCATTGACTGCAAAGGATTTTCATCCAGGTATTAAAGGCGATCCTTAAGTTTGAAATGATGTTAATTTGTTCCATTACTTCTGAGCCACCAACGATGGGTGTCTGTGTATGCCACTGGCTGTCCTTCCTGAATAGTTAGTGCCCCACTTTTGTCAAACCCCTTGAATTACAGCTGAAAGCCCTGACTTTGCTCCCATCTGGGTATGTTTCCTTTCAACTTCAGTGTGGTGGTGTACAGAGGCCAACTGCCAAAACAGTTATCCTTGTTCCAATATTTCTGGCCCTGACTGTATATTTAACTTATTTAATACCTTTGATGTTTCTAGAATGGGATTTAGTTACTTTTTTTCTTTGTATCTTGAAAATGTGAACAATGTAAAAACCAAATTTGTTTCTTTTGTTTGAAAAGTAAATATAAACTGGATTCACATACCTTATTTCCTATGGTAAGGAGCAACTCTGGAGTTGTTGGATGGCCCCAAGGTCCTTTCCAACTTGTCACATGCCACTATTTTCAGTTAAGATATATTGTATACCTACGATATATCTTAAATGAACACAGCGCCATGTTTGTTTTATCCTGGCCTTTTTACTGTTGCAAAGAATAAAAACTATGGAGAGCTATACCAGGCCAGAAAGGATTCCCATGCTTTCTCTGCAATCCTAGAGATTTAGGGCAAAGGAATCTTTCATTTATGGGGGGGTGGGAACCCTTTGTGTATGTATGTATTTAATTGCATAGTAAAACTATTGCTCTTCTGAGTTTTCACTATGTCCCACTATGAAATCAAGGGAAAACGGACAGAGAAATTGCCAGTTTTTCTAAGCTTCCAAATAGAATTTATTTCAAAATAAATATATTTTGCAAGCTAATTGACAATTTTACGGAGCATGCCTCTCATTGAAAACATCCTGTTCAGAAGCTGTTATGCAGTATACTGAACATAACTTTTTCTCTTTCAACAGGCCTTGCTGTAGTCACTAAGTATGTAATGAAAGGGTGGAAGGAAGTCCAGGAGGCCTATAAAGAAAACAAGCTTTCTCCTGAGACTGAAAAACTGTTAAAATATTTGGAGGCAGTAGAAAGGGTGAAGCATACAGAGGATGAATTGGAAGTGATTCATTTGATAGAAGAGTTTAATTTAGTTAGAGAACATCTCCTGACAAGTCATTTGCAATCTAAAGAGGTGAGTAAATTATATAAGCATTAATACTCTGCAATATGCTTACACCATATCCATTTTGTGTATGTACTCTGCTAAAGTCCTTTGTTTCTATAACACTTTTAGAATGCATTATGTGTAGTTAACTTGACAAAGCATGATTGCTTTTAGTTGATTCTTAAATGATTACATGTAGTAGATCCTCATGTTTAAACACTATGACATCTCCCCCCCATCCCCTCCCCATCCCACCCCTGGCTGCTTTAATCCCATTCTTTATAAGGTGTGGAAAGCATTGCTTCAAGAAATGCCCTTAGCAGCAATGCTGAGGAATCTAGGAAAGATGACAGCAAATTCTGTACTTGAACCGCAAAGTCCAGAAGTAACAGTAGTTTGTGAAAGACTAAGAAATGAAAAATTTCTTAAAAAGGTAAGAATTTATTTGTATATTATTCTAAACCCAAATGGTAACTCTTTTTGTGTTCGTCTACTAACATAAAATCCATAGGTGTTTACACCTAACACTTGATTATTTCATATTTCTGAATAGAAAATTTTGATTAACGGGTAGTATGTTGGATTGCAAAGGGCATAGACATTGAAGAGAGAAGGTTGCTATTCTTACTTCAAGAACCCACCTTTGGGGTCTTTGGAATTATGGAACATTTAGAGAAGATTAGGAAAATGCATCCTGTGTAGTCTTGCCCGTTCATATTGCCACAATATTATAAAGAAATTGTTTGATTCAGTGAACCGTTGGGAGTCATCATCTTAGAAAGGGATGAAGTGTTGAGGTACTGACAAACTAAAAAAGCATTATTACTTTCTCCACTACTTGGGTAGCATTTTAAGGCAATGGAAACTTCTTTTTAGACAGATGGGGAAGCAATCTCCTTTTGTGGAAAGGGGTTTCATCCTTCTATGAAGCTTCTGAAGTCTGTGAGGTTTCTGGAAGGTTATGATAAGGGTAGGAGGCAAAGGGTATTGAGCCTGTAACATAGCTTGGATCATGCAGGCAAAATCTATGCAGGCATTTTAGAAGTTTAAAAAGCCCCAAACAAATGAACAAACATTCCATGTACACATTGAAAGAGGCTTTTAATCCTGTTTGGTGTGAAGTGAAGAAGATAATTGTCACAGCCCATCTTAGAATTATTATTTTCAGTTACGATGATTAGGAGCCAGCTTAGGAATGTTATGCTTCTTTTTTCTACCTAGAAATATCTAAAGGAATAGGAATTTCTATCACATAAATACAGGTCTTCTGTTCAGTCAATGGAAATTACAGGTGTAAAGAGAAATGAGTTTTATTTGCTTATTTTTGAACTTTTTTTGTCCATTAGGTATCTTTGCAAATGTACCTTTATTTATTTATTTTGTCTAGGCTCGAATACATCCATTCCATATTTTGGTTGCACTAGAAACCTACAAAGGAGAACGTGGCTATCGGGGAAAACTTCACTGGCAACCTGACAAGGATATTTTGGAAGCTCTTGATGCTTCATTTTACAAGGCCTTCAAGGTAAATGTTGTGAACTTGTAGGCGCAAGAACTTACACTAGTTTTAACAGCATGTTGATTTTAAACTTATGTCTTAAATATTTCTAGTGTAGGTCTCCAGATGGGCAATCTCCATTTAGGGAAATACTGAATTTTGGTAATAAATGTTTAAGGAAAGGATGGTAAAAGTTCCTAAGAATTTTGAAAACAAAAATCTCCTTATGATCCGGAGCCACAAGAGCATCACCACCTCCTTAATCCAGGCTGCTGCTGCTTCCTTTCTTGACCAGTTGAAGACCCATTGGAGAGTCACTCTTCAGATTATACTTGGCCACTTCCTCCTGCTGAATTTCCAGAGGTCTAATATTTGGTTGAGAGGGGTGGCTTGCAAAGAAGAATACCTAGTGCACCCTTGGCATGTCTGAACTGTATTGGGTACTTAGTTCTGTTAGCAGTTTCCTTGACTGATATTGCTGATTCGAAATACATCTGTATACTATAAAAGCAGCAATAAAAAACAAAACACAAACACTAGCTTTTCTTACTTTTTCCCCCCTCCCCCCTCATTCCTTTAGACAGTAGAGCCAACGGAAAAGCGTTTCTTACTTGCAGTTGATGTCAGCGACTCTATGTTCCAAAAGGTTTTGGGCAGTGTGTTGAATGCTAGCACAGTTGCTGCAGCAATGTGTATGGTAAGAGATGTCACAGTCTTGCCAGATTCTTTGGACCCAATTTGAATTTGGAGTGGCTTTGTGCTCTTTTAGGCCCAAACATGCACTGTGGACCTAATTAAGTCACACCTGGAAATTAGGATGATGGTGGAATAAGGGAGGAGCTTGCGTGACCTTAAGGACTCCTGCCTCATGGTTTCAAAGGTAAAAGGAGATACGCAAATACAAAGTTTAAAGGAAAAGCTACAATCAAATTCTTTAGTGAAACCCTCAAACACAACCCTACCCAACTTTATTTTATCATATCAAAATAGAACCTTCTGAAAGTGTGTAGGTAATCCTGCATGTTTTTGGGAGGTCTCTGCTATCGTTTTTCAAAACGTAGTGTGGATACAAGGGAGAGTTCCCTTGTAGCCCAAATGCCTGAGGTAACACATCTGTTCCAGGCTTGGGCTGTTGGGACTTGAGTGTCTTGATGTTTGGGAATATTTGGAGGGGTGCTGGTGGCTGTCATCCATCTTTGCTTCCTGACCTGCCGACAACTCTAGCCATGCCACCACTCATCCCCACCCCCAACACACACAGTGGCACCTTTTCTGTTGCCCAAGCTACAGCAAGGAACAAAGTTCCTTTACAATAGCTTCTCCTTCCCTAGCTAGAGCAGATGCTTTGAGCAAGGTGGTGCAAGCCTTGAGTACCTGTTCTAGCAAGGCAAGAAGGAGCTGTCTTGAAGGCACTTCCTCTCAGAGTTGCAGCAGCAGCACAAAAGAGGAAGAGAAAGGTAGAGGGATCTGTAAGAGAGGATGGGGCTGGAAGAATGAAGGGTGGGTTGGGGGAAGAGATTCTACAGCACTGGGGACTTACGGAAAGCCTGAGGCAGGGGATACCTTTTGGTCACCCACCAAACACAAAACAAAAAAGGGAAAATGGAAATAACATCATGATTTTACTTTCTGCGTTATTTGACTCTTTCACCAGGTTGTTGCACGCACCGAAAAAGATTCCCATATTGTTGCCTTTTCCCATGAAATGGTCCCTTGTCCAGTTACGGAGGACATGACTTTACCTCAAGTATTACAGAAAATGTCTGAGGTATCTAAAGTTTGTATTTTTGTGTGTGTCTGTATACGTGAAAACTGAACTAAATGTACTGAATTGTGAAAAGGAAGTAGTGTTTAATAACTTGCTCAGTTTGGAGAAATCTTTTCTAAACAAGCAATCCTTTCATGTATGCATTTCACTTTCAGATGCTTATTTTCATCTTTTTAAATTAATGCTGTTAAAATTACTAGCGTACATTCAAGTTATTTTTTAAAACAATTCCATACAAAATTTAATTGTAAATTCCTGTTACAGTTTACTTGGAAGTAAGTCTCACTGCATTCACTGGGGCTTTCTCTCTAATAAGTGTATTTAGAATTGCAGCCTTGTTTATATTTTTACATTTATAGAATGCTTCATTTGGTAGGATAGGATGTAGACTTATACCAAACACCCATAGAACAAAACTAAACCATGGAACTGAAATTCATTATTGTTACTGTTAAGCTCTGTCAGATGTACATGACACAGAGTTGCAAAACAAAATTGAAGGAAAAGACCCTGGCCTAAGGAGTCCAACAGTTTAAATTTCAACAGAAAGGGACACAAAGGGAGGAAGAGAGAGGCAAGGGAAAAAAGGGAAGAGCAACTACAACTACATGTACCTAAGCTTTGTTGCAGCTGAGAATGAGCATTAAGCGAAAGGCTTCACAAAAACGTGGGCTTGAGGTGTAATTTGGATGGGGAGAGAGAGGGGTGGCATTATGTAGCTGTTTTGGGAGGCAGTTCCAGGAATAAGGGACAGAAAGGGAAAGTGGATAGAAGTGTTTTAGAGATCAGGAGTAACTGATATGGAGGAAAGGGCTAACCCTTCCCTGTGTGCACCGACATCATGTCTCCCCCCCCCCACCCCCGCGCTGCCTCCTGCAGTTGGGCTTGGAAAAAGCCTTTCAAGCTTAATTGCTGTGGGAGTAAGGTGAGGAGGGTGATTGTGCTTGAGAGGGGGAGAGCTAAGTTCCCCAAATGGCCCTGCTGTGCTGCAATTAGGCTCGTGGGGGTGGGAGCCTTCCATTGGCTTCAGTGGAAGGTTTTTTCCAAGCCTAATTACAGTTTGGGGGGGGGGTGCGTGCCTATGCGTGTACGTGTATATATATTTTGAGTGGTGTGTGGGTGGGTGTATGCATGAATGATGTGTGCTTATGTGTGAGAGTGTGGAGCGGCCCCACTCACTGCTGGCATGTGGCCCCCAACAGGTTGCCAGTGAGTCAATGCAGCCCTTGGGCTGAAAGAAGTTTCTCACCCTTGTTCTAGGGGCAGGGTATTCTACATTTCTTTGGTTGCCTCTAAAACTACCTCACTATGCACTCTTTACTAGTTAATCTTTGGCATCTCCAGTTAAAAGGCTCAGGGAGAAGGCCTCCGCCTAAGACAGTGGAGAGATGCTGCCATTCAGAGTAGCCAATACTGGACTGGAGGTACAAATAGTTTGCTCTGGAATTAGGCACCTTCCCAGGGAAACAATTATTTACTAGGGATAATGTGATGCGACCAAGGAAGATTGTTGTCTTGTATGTAGACTTCCATTCACCTTCCCCATGGCAGCCTTTTGCATCAGAACTATGTTCATGTTGGGACCATGATGGCATTACTAATAGCTTTTTCAGCCATGGAACAGCTATTGACTTGCTCTGTTCTTGATTATAGTTCCTTATTTATCTTAGATTCCAATGGGTGCTACTGATTGTTCTCTTCCAATGCTTTGGGCTCAAAAGACAGGTGTAGCTGTCGATGTCTTTATTGTGTTCACGGATAATGAGACATTCTCTGGAGATATTCATCCTGCCACAGCCTTGAAGGAGTATAGGGAGGTAAATGCTCTTTGTATAATGATACAAAGTCATTACTGTATAAAATACTTGATTTTTAAATGCTGAATTGCAGAAAGGGGGGATCTTTAGAAACAATTATGTGTGGCAATAGAAAAAGTGTAAAGATTGGGGCTTATCACACTATTAAAAGGTTTAGGGCTCTATTAATAATGGTCTAAACACTGAGGGTTGGGTCCAGGGCCTGCTTTCTGCGAGAGGAAGGGATCTTCTGCAAGAGGTAGGGTTCTGCTTGCAGAAGGTCCCTCTGCCTGATTTGGGGGATCCCCTAGTTCCCCCCTCCATACCACAACTCACCTCATTTGGCAGGGTCTCCTGTCACTCAGTGTAGCATTTTCAGGGGGCTAGAGGGGCTGCCACAGGAAGGAGGGGGCAGGGAAATCCACTTCCATCAGTGCAGTTGATCCATTGGAAAGCTGGATCTAACCCAAAGTAATTTCTTAAAACATTTTGCTCAGTACGTAGTAGTCTTGTCTTTTGTCTGTATCAGTGTTGGGCGGTGTGGCTCTCTGGTGGCTCCATATGACAATCAAGCTTTCTAGAAGTATACCTGACCTGTGTAAGTAACCCATGAATGCTATGATGCATGTCATTGGGGACTATGAAAGCTCTGCCAGGGCCAAGCAGAAGGGAGGAGCAAGAAAAGGAAAAGGACCACCACAGGCTGGGACAGAGGCAATGATAATATGAAAGCCAGTCCTTTTCCTCCATGTACCAAGGGGACATAATCTCAGTTGGGATCAGAGACCCTGGGAAATTGCCAGAGGAGGCAAGTCATTACATTGCCCTGAAGCAAAGACAGTGAGCCAGTAGAGTTTACTCTGAGGTTTGGGATTGGGAGCCAGGCCAGGGTCCCTGTACCTGCTGTAATAATGTCTATGAGATTTGGCTTTTATACATTGTTCATAACTTGTTGTTCCAGTGCATACTGGGAGAGAAAAAATATTTGTTTTTCTTTTTTTCCTTTAGAGAATGGGTATTCCATCCAAACTGATAGTTTGTGGAATGACATCCAATGGCTTCACCATTGCAGACCCGGATGACAGAGGCATGTTGGATATATGTGGCTTTGACACAGGAGCACCAGATGTCATTCGAAACTTCACTCTGGATTTGATTTAAAACTGTGAGCACTTGCTTTACTGAAGCTGTTACTGGCTGAAGACATTGACCAGGGACCTAGCAGTACTATCTCATGGCTGAGTCTGATGCATCATTTGGAATGTTATAACATTTTTAAAGAGGATGTAAAGAGAGGCAGAGGCAATGCCCACTTTCTGGGGAGATTGTTTACATCTGTTTAACATAGATTAAAAATAGAAATGGGAAGCCTTCTAGAAATAGCTATGTAACACAGTGTATGCTTTTAATTTTTTTTTTATAATAGTTGACCTACTACAAGGTATTCCATCACTGTAAACTTTATTTTCCAACAATAGTTTTTCTTTATTACTACCAAGGTAAGGTGAGAAGTGATGTCAATGTTTTACCACTGTGTTGGGTTAATAACTGTTTGCTCGAGTAGTTTTCATTCATTGTATTAACAAGGAAAAGTGAGGCCAGGTCTGCACTACAAGTTAGCTCACTTCTATCAATGTGTATTGGTTTGCATTGCTCACAGGACATTTCTGACTGGCAACTTGCTGCTTTCAATGCACTTTGTATTAGTTGGTGATTCTGTATCTACAAGTGTTGAGGTATTTGGGACAACTGGATTGTCCCAAGGGATATGTGGCTTCAGCCTCCTCCTAAAATCTTCCTTGTTTCAAAACAAGTCTTGCAAGAATTGCTCAATTTTGTAGTTGTGCATTACGATCACACCAGTTTGTGAATAAGCATCTTTTACATTTTGTATGTTGTTTCCTGGCGTGGAGACTAGGAGGGCTCATCAAGCAGGTTTGTGTGTTTGCACATGTTAGAAAAGGAGAATAAGGCTGATGATTCACTTCTTTGAAGCCAGGGACAATGAAGGGTTGAGGAAAGAATTCACTAACAGACAAAAGTTGTGATGATTAATTTCCCAGGGTTTCTGTCCACATACATTTTATAGTGCAGCAAATAGAAGTAGGGAACTCATGTAAGGCAGTCTTGTGAAGCAGGAGTGGGGCCATGCTTCTGGCTCCACCCTAGTGTCATATGCCCGGGTTAGCCCTGCCCTCTATCTGCATGTTGAGCGTGGATAGTTGCAAAGGAGCCTGTTCCACATGATCGGGACACCTGGTTGAGCGCTATCCCGGTAGTGTGGAGTCCCTATGCCTGAACAGCTGCTCTCCCACAGAGGTTCCTTCGCAGTCCTTTTTGCTCAGTGCATGGATGTCAGGCAGTGGGACTACCCTGAGGATATGACGTTAGGAGCAGAAGGGTGGTCCTGCTTCTGTTTCACGACAGGACTGCCCTACACATAAATAACATGTGGATAGGGCTTATGATAGTGGCTTAAGTGTGATAACACTGAACCTATACAGATTCCAGGTGTATTGAATGCAGTTGACGCCAGTGAGAATCACATTATAGGTACCTCCTGTCAGCAGTGATTTTTGATAAAATAGTGGTGCAGACTGAGCCTAAGAACCACCCCTGGAGTTTTCAGCTGTGTGTTGTACTATAGAGAAATTCTTCCTGGAATGCACTAGACCATGTAACTGTGAGAGTGATACAAAAGCTACATACCCTATTTTAAACTGAAGGAAAAAAGTTACAGTAAAATTGTAATGGATGGGTTGTATCCAGTAGTAGCACATGTGGAAGACAGATTGTGCAACTGATCTTTCTCTTTCTCTCCTCCTCCCTGGACTCCCCAAAATGGCTCTTCAGAGGGGCTGTCGTACGGTGGTGCAGTGTGAGGGGGGAGAATTGACTGAAAGTAGGTGGAGGGATCTTGCTCCATTGGGAGTGCCACTGGTGCAAAATTCTTCTGCCTGATATAGAGTGGTTCCTCCCTCATACTGCATGTCTTGTCCAACGCAGACTCTGTTGTTCAGAAGGGCCCCTGACTCTCTGGAGACAGTTCTTGGAGTCTGCAGTGGGGAGGAAGTGAAGAGAAGAAGAGAAATACCAGTTGCGCAAGCTACCTTGTGCAACCAATAGATAAAAGCCAGCATAGTTTGGCTTTTCTGGAGTTTGATATGTGTACATATATCAAGATCCTCTCCTGCACAATCCCCTCTGAAGGGTATGAGAGGTACACAAGGGCTGCCGTGTTTTTGTGCAATTCCCATTTCCTTCAGTGAGATTGTGCAGAAGGTTGCCAACAGATTACCTTTGCCTTTATAGAACACCTGTGTTAATCAGTTCAACTGGTAGAGCAAAATCAATACTAGTGCATGTATATTGGACTCCCTAACTATGCCATATAATTCAAAGAAAGTTTCTAATGGATTAGCCATAATTTTGATTTAGCTTGACAAATTTCTTTCACATATATTTTGGAAAATGCTTCTCAGTGCAAGCAGTGATCCTTTTTTGAAAACCAAGGATAATTGTAACAAAGAAATTATACAGCACATTCTGCTAGTACCATACTTTCTGTAGCCAACTGCTTGTACGGGACTCATCCTGCTAACCATGGGCTTTAGACAGGAATAACCAAGACTGCAATATAACTGTTTGTTTCTTGTCCCAGTCAAAAGGTTTTGCACTGTATTCTGAATGAGAGGCATTTACGGTAGGTACTTGCATTTTTTCACAACTCCAGAACATTGCTTGCAGTGTGTGTGTGTGTGTGTGTGTGTTTAATGCTTAAAATTGCTAGAAAAATTTATCCAACCTCTTTTGATAATAGTAGCTAAAGAATAACACAAATCGTTCAGAATCTGCAGTTGTTCCAGGGTGTACATCTGAATCTGAGAGTATGTAAATAGTGAAATGTGCTTAGTATAGGGATGCAATGTTTGGTTAGAGGACTATTTAATTAAACTTTGATCAAAAAGATGTTTGATTAATTGAGCAACACCTTTAAAAATAATAACATTGGTGAAATCCAACAAGTATCCCACTGCCAATGGAAGGCTTCTAGCAATGGAACAAGGAGGAGGCAATTCTTGGAGGGCACGGGGGTGGACAAGGGTGCAGGGGGAATGAGAGGAAGGAAACGTTCTATTGCAAGAGCAGAAGTACAACGTTGGATGCATCCAAATATAAGCACTTAAACTGCAAAAGACAGTCACCATTGTAGAAAAGCCCTAACTTAATATCTTCAGAATAATGATTAGAATTTGGTACAGTTCAAATAGGTGTGGGTTGTTTCTGTTAGCGCTGCAATGTGTAGTTATTTTTCTGCCCTCTACAGAAGCAGCAAGTGATCAAAAGCAGCTATATTGAAATCATGCCATTTGAACAACTTGTGGCTGCATGAAACTCTGTCTGTAAATGATCTTTATTAAAGAATATTTAAGTGTCTGAAAAAGTTTCCACAGTGCCAGGCTGATTTTCCAGTATCTTGGATTATATTTGTTCTAAGTTAGCTTTCTTGTATATTTTCTGAGAGGACTCCTAAGGCATTTCTTAATTATAAAAAATAAATATTCTGGTTATTCTTATGCCTCTTCCTGTAGAGAAATGCTCAACATGGAGTATATGCATGGCAAATCTACAGATAATTGACATTTACTTACAAAATGAACAGAACTGCTCTCCTCTCCAGGTATGAGAATCTCAAAAGCACAGAAAATGGTAAAGGATAGAATAACAACTGCTGTTAAGCCTGAAAATAGTTGCTGTGCATAAACGTTCATATCTTTGATTTTAAATATGTGCTTTATATGGCATTTGTAAAGGTTTGGTTGAAGACCAGGTGGTTCAAAGAATAAGCTAATTGTAAGTAGAAACTAAATGAAGTGACCTTATATAGCTTTGGCACAGATTTAGTTTATTGAAAACTACAAGGAATACAGCAATACCTGTAGCACGTTTCTATTTTCTTTAGAAATTAAGAATCCCGACTGTTTTGCAAGTAGAGCTTTTGGGCCAATTTTGATGTCACATTTTTCCTGTATAGAGGAATGCCTGTGGGAAAATACAGACCAAAAATGTTAAGTCAGAATGAAATATCAGTATGCATTTTCAGGAAAGATCCAGACATGATCCTAATTTCTTGCTATTAGGCTTTACTTTAGGTCCGGGGTGGGCAACTATGGGAGGTCCTGGGGCCATTTTCACTGCCTAGACTCCCTGCCGTGGGCCACAACCTCCCCCCTTGCAGATACAATAAATACATTAAATAAAAATTTAAAATAGCACTCTAGCTGGTACAGACACCATTTTTTCTGAATTCTTCCTCCCTCCCCTGGTTTCGGAGGCGGTGGGGGCCATATGTAGGCCATGGATCACGTGTTGCCTTCCCCTGCTTTTGGTGCACCCAAAGATGTAGTTATCTTCTATGGAATTTTTGCCTCCTAACTCTTTCAATAAATAGCAGGGGCTTCCTGCCATATCTCAAACTACTTTTGAAATTTTCTTCAGCTTCAAAGAATGTTTGCTACATGACCTGGGAGAATGGTGTGGCTGTTCAGAAAACACAAGCCAAAATCCTCCTATGGCATATGGAACTAATCTTGCAGTTCTTTGAAGTAGTGTCCCTTTCAGCAAAAATATGTCCTGTGTTTGGTTTTTTTTATCTTGGCACAAGTTTCCCATGAAATGAAAAAAATATTACATGCGCATTAGCTGATAGACACTGTGATTCTGGTTCTAGGGCTGTTATTTTGGTTAGCCTAGCTCATTTTATTCTCCAAAACACCTAGGTTCACTTTACTGACAAATGCTGATTGTATGTCATACTCTAGCCATTCAAAATAACATTGAAAAAACCCAGATAACGTTTGTGACCTCACTGCCAAACTCCATTCAGAATTACATTTATTCAAAGAAATATTTTGAATTATGTTTTCACTAAATATCTGTGATGCTTTCAGATTACTTAGGAGGGTATTGGGTTCTGCCAATATTTTATTAAAAAATAAAAATTTTAAGTCAGTTTTGCAAAGATTTATATAAAAAGGTTATGCAAACTATTCCTCAGGGATATAGCTAGCTACTCTGCTTTTGTTATCAAAATGCTATGGAATGATTCAAGTTCTACATTTTTCTGCCTTTATTGCAGAAGCAGCAGTGTAGCAGGTAAGGAGGAAGGAAGGGAGCAAGAGAACAGAAGGTGATGTGTCACATATCCAAGATGGTCCTGTATCCAAGATGACTAGCACTGTTTCTCATTTTTCTGTTGTTATGGTTTGGGTCCAGAGATCTGCCTATGGACAGAGGTAGGTGGATGCTGCCTTTTCCACCCCTCCTTTCCCTACCTCCTGAAAATACTCTCCTGTGGGTTGGAAATTCCTACTGCATGAAGTGAGCTCAGTCCAAGGGGCTGAGGCTGAAGGTGGAGCTAACAGAAAGCAGGCAGAAGCTCCTGTGAGTTTTCCATGAACTCCCCCTTCCTACTCAGCAGGGTCCCCTGACTTTCAGCGGAGCATTTTGGGGGAGCTCTGGGGCTGGCGGAGAAAGGAGGGGTTGAGAAAGTCAGTTTCTACCTATTTCCATCCATGGGCAGATCTCTGGATCCAATCCACTCTTTAAAAACATATCTACTGTGTCCCCTACTCTGGGTATCCCTCTATTGCAGTCAAAAAGTATATATTAAAATGGTGCAGAATAAAATAAATGATATGCATGTGAGTGGAAGAGACAGTAGTATCAAGTGTAGAGGCTACTATGAATGCAGTCGGGTGCCTGAAGGATTTTAATGGCTGGTTCTACAAGGTAAAACAGATTCTCAAAAAAGCATCTTCTGAGAAAAGAGGGGGGGCTCTGCAGTGGGGAGGAAAGCAATGTCATGAGAGCCGCCTTCCACTTGCATCACTTTGCATACAAGCCATGGTAATGCCTGAACTGATTAGTGCTGATAAGTAGCCATTTCATAATGCTAAATAATGAGTGTGATCCTAGGCCGTACAAGCATTGGGGCTTTGTGTTTCCTTGAGCGGAAGTAGCCCATGTGCCAGCGAAGATTCCCTGCTGTGTGTATCCGGGTAGAGCGCTCCCCAGCTCAACTTAAGAAAGAGAACATGGAAACCCTTGGGTGTGTAGAGTGCTACGTGTATGTCCTGTCTTCTGGCTCATGATTAATCAGCAAGTTGTGGTCTTTTATGGTCTAGAATACAAAAAATACTTCCTTTGTTTTACCTGTGCTAATTTTGAAGATACTTTTCTTCAGTGTATACGGAATTGTCATGTTGAGGTTCTCTTACTCTAGAAATACTGCTATCTCACTTGTGACACTTGGGAAACACCACTGCTGTTTATCTTCTGTCAGTTTCCTTTGTGCAAGCTTTACAGAAGTACATGGAAGCGCTGAATGAATTGCGCCCTGAACTGGCAGCTTTCCCCTTAACAGTGGTTCAGAGGTCAAATTCATGCCTCTGTTCTTTCCTTTGTCCCCTTCTCTCTCAGGCTTTCCACTTCTGCATATAATTTTTGCTGCTAGTCTCTTCGTTTTCCGTTATAAATACTCCTTTCCTCTGGCTGTAGACCCTGTCTTTGCATTCCTTTCTGTCAAGTCATAGACCGACGCAGA
This sequence comes from Heloderma suspectum, assembly GCF_057233095.1. Lineage (NCBI taxonomy): Eukaryota > Metazoa > Chordata > Lepidosauria > Squamata > Helodermatidae > Heloderma > Heloderma suspectum. The sequence goes on from NC_139461.1 coordinate 181,551,112, forward strand.
CATAAGTCTCGTTAAAATGGCTGAGGCAGTGGGCCATGGGATTTTCTCCCATCCCTCAGAATTGCCTCCGCCCTCCCCTGCATAGCTAAGGGTTCCACGGGCACCAACATTAACCGTGATGAATGTTGACCAGGAGTAATCAGGATTTTTAATCGGCATGTGACATCAAATTCTGGTTACAGGCAATCCCTTGTTAGTGGTAATCACAAACATGATTAGTGTTTGTGTCAGCACAATTCTTAAATATGGATGGGAGTAACAGGATGTCTTTGAGCTCACCAAAGTTCTCTGAACTTCACTTCGAAGCCCAGTTTAGCTCACTCCAGTTTTTGTTAGCAACATGTTTTTCGATTCATTTGAAAGGGAAAAGTGTGCATTTCTGTGCACATTTTCAAATGTGTCCACTTGTTCCTCAGTGACTAAACAGTGGAAATCCATATTGTTTGAAAAATGCACATCTCAAAGTGTGCATTTTTCAAAGAATACATATTTTCATTCAAACACAACTGCAAGTTCGGCAGTGTGCAAACACTTTTAAAAAATGCTTTTGGGGTTGTGGACTTGGCAAGCTTGGCTGATTTGCAAACTCAAACAAAACTCTCTTACATCCCTATCCTTAACAATTATTGAAACAAGTTTGCGGAATGTCTACCAGAGGGCTGAGAGTGTCCAAACGTATGGCTGGCTCCCAATTCCTTAGCCCTGGTTAGGGGAGCCAGAAGTATTACATCTGTGCAGACCCTTGGTCCAGTGACTTGTTTATGGGCATAGACATTCTGATGTTCATGCAGAGCTGCTTCGTGTATGCTACGTGATCACTGGAGTAGGATTAGGGAGTTTGTGTCTGGCTATGTTAAATACGGCACCGAAGACTTCTGGTCAAGATAGTTTCACTAGAGGATTGATAACAAGAATGAGAAACTGAGTATCCAGTTGAGCAGGAAGTTACAGAATATACAAGTTGAATAAATAATGATCGTAGTAGTTGGTGTGTACAGTACAAATAAGAATGTAAGCCTACATCAACGAAGGTTCTATTCTTAAAATTAAATTACAAGGTGGGGTCAATCGTGGTCTTTTTCTGGGGGTGAGAGTATTTTCAAAGTCTCTTTGTAGAACTTGAACAAAACCAAAAATATTTCTATGGCTGAGCTAAAATATAGCAAATATATATTTTACCTACAACAGGACTCATCAGTTTGAAGGGAAGGTTCCAGCTGTCACCAGTTACTTAGCGTAGAAGCAGAAATTGGAGATTTAATGCTTTACAAAGCATACATTCAGTTTCCAAGACAACTTGAGAATAAATTGTCCTAAAATCAGAACAACTTGGAATGGCCAGATTAATTTTTATGATGCCAGGCATTGTGCATTGGAAATGTGCTTCTTGTGACTCACATAGAGGTTGAGAGCTCAATGAATATTGTGAGATCTGAATGTCTTTGTATGTGGCTATGGTTTTAATGCTGCAGAGTGTTTTGTTCTTTTGTTTTGTTCAGATACTTATTTATTTAGTAGATTTATTAGCTGCCCATCTGGCTGGCTACCCAGCCACTCTAGGTTAGGGGTGTACGAAACCCCACTTACCTCTGTCCCCTGAGGTCCGCGGGAGGGGGGAGGCAATCAGGTCCGGTGCGCTGGGGTCCGCGGGGGGGGGAGGCGATCCATCCCTCCCCCCCGGAATCCTCCCCGGCTGGCTCCGCTCTGCGGCAAGGCCGCAGAGCTGCTGGCTGGGGCCAGCTGCAGCTGGGCTTCTGGCCGCAGCCAGGCTGCGGCAGCAAATTGTCACTGCTACGCCAGCCGCCATTTGCGTTCCTGCCAAGCCGTGATAGGCTACATAAGTATCTACGTAGCCTATCATGGCAAAAGACAGGGACGCAAATGACGTAGTGGGCGCCATTTGCGTCCCTGTTTTTTGCCGTGATAGGCTACGTAGATACTTATTTAGCCTATCACAGCTTGACAGGGACGCAAATGGCGGCTGCTACGACGGCCGCCATTTGCGGCCGCAGAAGCCCAGCAGCGGCAGGAAGACAACTCAGAGACTCCGACGCCGGAGTCGCCAGGTAATTCCGTTCTGGGGGGGATTTTGGGGGGTGGTAGGGGGGGTAGTCTGTTCTGCCACGGACTCCGGGGGGCCGGATTCTTTAGAATTCCGTGGCGGAATTTTCCAACATCCCTACTCTAGGTGGTGTACAATACTAATAACACGAAATACAACGAATTTACATATTCAACTGAACAAAACAAAACAACACTGCTCTAAAAAAACCCTAACCCACCCCAAATGCCCACCTGAACAGCCAGGTTTTTAAAGTCCAGCGGAAGCTCATCAAAGAGTGGGCATGGCCGAGGTCACTAGGGAGGGAATTCCACAGAGTGGGGGCCACCACAAAAAAGGCCCTCTCCCTAGTCCTCACCAGCCTAGTTGTCCTGGCTGATGGGACACACAGAAGGCCTTACCGAGGCTGATTGTAAATTGTTTGGCGTATAGAAATAGCATTTAAGATGAATGCACTATAGCACAATAGATAACAAAAACCCTTCTCTACGCCTTATTTTCACTGTGGTAACAAATTTGGGTTTGGGCTGTGCTACGTCAGACTGCATCAGGGCTCATATGACTGAATGCAAAATCAAGAAAACCACAAATTGCTTCACATGGAAATCTAGCCTAGGAAGAGAGCTAGACTAAATTCCTTCCTTTTAACATCTAGTTTTTCTTCATGGAAGAAATAGTTTGTATAAAGGAGCATTCAGCCATATCAGCCTTCAAGCTACAGTTTGAAGTGGTGCAGCCAAAGCACAGGTTTTATCACCCTGGAAGAATTGGCTTTGTATTCATATTTTAAGTTGAGCAGCAGTTCTAATAAATTGGTAACAAAACAAAATTTAAGGTCAACTGTATGAAAGAATAGTTAGCTAAAATGACACTTGTTTAGAACAGCATAGATTCTGCTATGAACAAATGTGGCTGCCTAATATGGGTCTTACACTGGGGTTTAGTAGGGCACCCATTTGCATTTGTAGTTTTACATTATGTGCAATCACAAATACAGTTCAGTGATTTAAAAAGAACATCTGCCAGTTTAAAACCAGAATTAAGGCTATTTCATGGCTCAAGCTCCACAGACATGCCCTGTGATGTTGTGCAATGTCACAATGTGCTTGCTTACAACTTACCCTCCATGCACCCACATTAGGTCTTTTAGGCTCAAATGGGGAGGATGGAGTGCCTGGGACCAGCAAAGATGTCCCACATTGTCCTTGTCTTCTATTGCTTTACGAAGCATCTGAATCTTACCATATTGCTAGAAGAATCCTTCTGTAAATTGACCCATGCCTGTTTGTTTCTTGTAAGCAAGCACAATTTGTGACATTGCACAACATCATCACTGATCATGGGACACATCAGTTAAGATATCAGCCTTAGCTTCCAATTTCTTGGCTTTGCAGAGCTTCAGCCAACATGATATAGCCTTAACTCTATATCATTAACTCTGGTTTTAAACTGTCAGTTTTTTTGATAATTGAATTGCCCTGGTTTTTAAAAAGGAAAGTTATTAGTGTTCTGAAAAAAGCAGAACATGAACAAGTCATTAACCGGGTAGATGTGTATAAATGAATAATGTCCTCGTATATTCAGTATAGCTTACTTCTGGGTAAGCTTATATATACTGAATATACCTCGTATATTCAGTATAGCTTACTTCTGGGTAAGCTTGCAAAGCTTACCCAGCATAGCTTTTTCTTTTTCCAGCCTCTCTCTGTCAGTGATCTGTCAATGTGTGAGAATAATTCCCTCAGCCTTCAAAATTACCTGACTTTTATCTCAGTTAACAGTGTTTCCTGATATCCCTCCCACACTGTCAGAAAGCTGACAGGAACACTGGAAGGCCTCTTAAAACACTGGAATACTGGCAGTGTTTTAGCTTCAAAGTATGTCCAACTGAACACATCCAACTGACATAACTTTGCCAGCAGTTGCTGCCATAGGATCTCATGGGACAGAAAAACCTTGTTAACTTTTAATCCACTGGTCAGAATTTCAGCAAACCAATGAAAGATACACTTCCTTGACAAGCCTGAATAAAGTACATCAGTAGTTTCCCCTAGAATTTGAAAAAAAAATGATATGCTGAGCCACAGGTTGGAGTAACAAGTACAAATGTGTCAATTTTCAGCACTTTTTAACTTGCTGTATGTATGGCAATTTGTATCATATTGGTTTGAAATTTTGCACAATGGTAGAACTCATCAGGTAGATTATGGATGCTAGGTTTCAAGTTATTAGCTCAACAGGTGTCAGTTTTATAAGCAGTAGAATTTTGAGGGCTATAATGGCGGAACCTTTTTTTGTGACTCACTAAAGGGGGGTATTCCTGTTCCCCTTTAATATGTACTACTATTAAGCAGCAATGCTACTTAGTTTTTAGATCCAACTGGTAATGTTAACATGGGATGTGGACGGTATTGTTTTACTAGATTGGTAAATGGGCTTTTAATGTTTCTTTTCTACAGAATGAAACTCATGGGGAAATCGTCTTAATTTTAGTAAATACTGTAATTTTTAATGTTTAGAATGCCTTAAGACACATGGTATAATAAACCATGAGCACTCATTTGAATCTGTAGATGGGTAACCTTTACATAACAGTTATTTTAAGAACATAGGAAACTGCCTCACACTGAGTAAGACCTTAAGTCCATCTAGCCGAGTATTGTACACCCTCACTCGTGGCGGCTCTCCAGGGTTTCAGGCAGATGTTCTTCCAGTCCTACCTGGAGATGCCAGGGATTGAACCTGAGGCCTTCTGCATGCAAAGCAGGTGCTCTGCCACTGACTTCTGCCTTAAGCCACACTATTCTGAGATTTGAGAGTGTAAAGTTTAACAGGTGTGTGTACGGTGTAGTTGTGGGAGCATCAAGGGTCAAGAATATGTCTTGGAAATAGTCATTTTACATGTTACTGTAGCTTTATCAAGGTAACTTAAACATGCCAACGTTTTTGCATCTTTTCTTTTTTGCATTTATATGAACTGTATTGTACTGTTGGAAAATACTGTATAAAAAAAACAAACTTTATCACCAAGTGGTAATCCATAGATTGGATTAATTTATTTTATTAATATTGTGAGAAGATAAACTTTCAGCTGAGGACTCAATGTCAGTTCTTTAAGAAAGCGTGAGGTAGAAATATTTACCAGCATTTGTGAAAAATGTGTATTTTTTAAATTTGGCATGTTTAGTGTGAAATGTGTATATTTTTACATCTAATTTGGTAGATAAGAATTACCTAACATGGTCACAAATAATTTTGAGAACGCTAAAAACTCTTGTAGCAGCAGGAAAAAATGATCCAGTCTCTGTATGTGACTTTTGCTTTATATACGTTAAAGGTACACTACACCTTTCAAAATAAGGAAGAAGACAGCCAACAAGCAAATAAACTTTAAACTTATACGATGGAAGTAAATTAATACATTTCAGTGATTGGCTAGTATTTTCAATTACAAGTTGCTGCTCATCTCTTTAAAAACTTGCCTTCTATTGGAGCAAAGTACATGCTACACGCAAATCATCTAATGAAGCCTTGATAATCACTTCCTTTAAAAATAAGTAGCTTAGGGCGTAATCGTATGACTGCTAGACAGCGGCTGGATGGCCATATGATTATTCAGTTTTCGGGAACCGACCTCGGAGCCCCTCTGAAGTGCTGTGGCTAGATAGCTGAAATCGACCTTCTAGCCACAAATGGAGGGTGGCTGGAGCATGGAGGCAAATATCCCCCCCATGTTCCACCCGCCCTGCATTAGATAGGTGGTCACCTCCAAGTTCGGAGGCGGCCACCTATCCCCATAGGATTGTGCCCTTAAGGAGAGGGCCGTTTTGAGTGGATGTATAGTATTTTGCTCTGCCAGTTGATATTTTTTCTGGTCCAAATAACAACCCCTACAGCTGCTTTTACCTGTGAGGTTACAGACCTTTTGTTTTATGAAGATAAACATGCATGTGACTTAGGGCACAATTCTGTGCATGTTTAGATAGAAAAAGGCCTACACCTCCTGGCATGCTGGAAATTGTAGGCTTTTCCCATCTAAACATTTATAGTATTGTGCCCAATGGGTAGTTAGACCATAAGATCTTGGTGCTGATGTTTGCTACTTTTAAAACCGCTAAAATAGTAAGCTTTAATATATATTTTTAAAATCCAGTAGTGCATCTTTAACAGGAACATGATCACCTTCTTGATAAGAAAAGTGATCACTGTTTTGTCAGAGGCAGGGTTTTTTGAACATTATCGCCTTCACCTTTGAATAACTAAGGACACAATCCTATGGCTGCTAGTCAGCGGCTAGATGGCTGTAGGATAGGTCAGTTTCTGGGAACTGACCTTGGAGCCCGCACTTTGAGGTTGGTTCCCTGAGAACCGACCTCCACCCCCTCCTGCGCCACCTTGAAGGTAATGTGGAACGGCCCTGCGCGTGGAAGAGGAGTGCAGAGCGGCAAAAACGGGGCATTCCTGGGGGTGTGCCAGGGCGGGGAAGTCAGAAATGCCGGTACGACACAGCCTACATGTCGTTCAGCTGCCGCTTCCTGTGCTCCGAGGTCCCACGGCTAGACAGCTTAAAGCCGGGCAGGGGGAGTGAGGAGATCTGCTCCTCACCACTCCTCCCGCCCTGCACCGTCAACCCAGATAGGATTGTTCCCTAAATGACATTTTTTAGACATTTACTAGAAATGAAATGTTCCTAATCTGCATTATGATTTGTAGAACATTGCAAGTATGAAATAAATTCTATGCATATCATTCTCTTAACTTCCCTTAATGATGGCACAATCATTAACTTAATAGCATAATGCACTCTAAATGGTGGAAATGTGTATGGAAATGCCATAACGATCAACTGGAAGTGTGACTGAGTGCAGGATGCTATTTACCTCTTATACTGACAATTCATGATTCATTATTTCTAGGCCTCTTAAGCATGGTGGGCTTTCTCTTGCTAACTAGGCAGGTAGAGATTTATCAGCTTAAGATGGGATTGGTGCAATAGCTGTTGGTCTCTCATAGCTCCCCCAAGCCACCAGATGTTTCCTTTTGAATTCCCACAATACACTATATTCTCCTCCTTGTGAGCTTTCTGATAGAACCTGTTCGATCTATACTGACAAAGTGGTTTAGGAGAACAAGGAAAAGCTCTTGCAGAGATGTGATATATTATAAAATCATCAAGTTCACCTTTTAGATTGAGAAAAAAATATCTGTTTCGTGGTTGGCTTTAGCTTTTTGAAAGGCTCTACAAAGTGGCTGTTTTTGGTGCAGAAATGAATTGAAGGTATGTTGCCTTGGCTTTTCCCAACCATTAATGGCTATACTACTCACAAATAAGAGAGGAAACAGAAAGCATGGAGAGTCTGATGCTACAGCAAGACCAAAGATCCCAGCCAAATTCACTTCATTGGTTCACCATTTCTGTGCAGGAAGAAGGTAACAAGGTTAGAACTGGGTTGAGGGGAGGCTATTTGGAGTTCAGTTTTCCTTGAGCATAAATGAGTAAATGGAGGTTCTGAATTGTAGCAAGTTCTTAAGGCAGCAATCCTATACTTATTTAACCTGGGAGTAAGTCCTATTGAACTTAGTTGGCTTACATCCTATACAGGATTGCACAATAAGTCTCCTTTCCTCTAGGAACTATTGCAGAGAATAAAAATTCCACTGGCAAGTAATCCATTCCTGACATATCACATTAACTTCATGTGTCACTAATTAGAAATGTTTTATTTTGGGCACTATAAGATGAAGATCAAATAGTTAATCATGTAGCTGAAAAAATTCAGCTGCGCTGCACTAAAGAAGCATGGTACTCCGATGCAATCATGTTAAAATATTTGCTTGATATACTACATTCCAGTTTTAAATATTGCCCATGGGTTAGACTCCTAAGATCATATTAGGAGAGTTCTACTGACTGAACACTTAGAGCATCCACCAACAAAAGGGAGGGGGGGGGAAGAAATCCAAGGAGTTGGGGGGCCCTCAGGAAAAGCATTGAGGACTACAGAAGAGGGGAATTGGTGAAAATTGCTTTTCCACCCCCTCAGTACGAGATGCTGCTAGATCAATGACCATTCCATTTGTAGATATTGCTATACATGCCAATTTTTTTATATGCACACTCAAATATTAATATATCACAGACTGTCCTGAGTGATTTGTTGATGTTCAGATGACACTCTCAAAGGTTCCCAGCTAAGGCTCTGTAGAATTTAAAATGCTTAATTTTGTAAATAATTGGAAGGAGGAATTTGCAAGTGAGTATAAAACTATAGGTGCATCATAACAGAATGAGGTATGTTGTGGGAAGGGCAAGTTATGGTAGTAGCAGAAATCCTATTTTACCCCCCTCAAAATCTTGAACTCTGTCCTTCTGGATTTTATTTACACGCATGAGGGCTAGAAATATTTAATATGAGAAAAATGAGAGTTGCCAGTTGGTGTTCATGTTAAGTTGTCCATTCTGCTGCTAGTATTTAGATTTCAATTACAGTTTAATTCAGCCCTGTGCAGTTTCTTCCTTTCAGAACACAGAAGTGATGTATGATATTCCCACATGGAGCAGATGGGATGGATCTTTCATTTGAATCTGGAGCAGTTTCTAAGCTTGGAAGGCTGAAGGTGTGCATTCATGCATCAGGTTGTCTAAAGACTGAAAACAGACCAATTCTAAATTACAAATATACATCTCAAAAAATGAATCATCAAAACACTAATTTTACCAACACATGAAAGCTGTGGCACATTTAAAGGGTTTTTTATAAAATGCAGTAACAGCATTCAAGACAGTACCCAAACTGTAAAGTCACTGACCAAGTTAGGTATCCCATGGTTTGGTGGAACTTCTATATATATCCAATATATTCATGACAAAGCTTCATGAAATATTCCCAAAACATCCTTTAACCTGTGGCTGTGAACAAAGGTGTTAACTAGAATGGCTTTTCTATAACATTTCCCCACCCTAGAAATACTTTTATGGACCCACCCATTAGAAAACTGCTACACAAAACTGTTGTCAGATGTAGCACTGTTTTGAGTTTTGTAGCTAAGATATACCGTATAATATTGGCTTGTTTACATGGAAACTCATGTAATGCTAATGCCAAATTGGTTTTTAGTCATCTAAACAAATTGGTTTTTCACATTTGAATATGTGATTGTAATCAGGCTTGGGTTTTTTTTTTTTTTTAAAAATACATCTTTTGCAACTTCATAAGAGATGTGCTATTAACTTTTTAATATAGCATCCTTGTATTTGATCATGTCCACCATAGTGTTTCCAGTAAGTTCTCACACCTTTCCTACTTTTAAAGTTTTTAAGATGGAGTTTATGAGAAGCACCCCCCCTTTGTGAAGTTTAAGGCTTTGAAAACCTGCTTTACAAACTTTCAGTGACTAGAACTACTTCCCTATATTTAGTTCCATGAGACCATATAAGCTGACGCTCTTAAAAAAGTAACTTATTGTAAATCAGGGGGAGCAGAAGGTACAGTGGGATCTACTGGTAGATCTGAGTGATTTGCAGTAGATCAGCAAGGGATTCCATTTCCCAGTGAATAAACAGAGATAATAGCCACTTTCCCGCCTAGTTCAGGCTGCTGAAATCAAGGAAGCTCAGAGCAAAACACGTGTGTGTACGTGTGTGTGTGTGTGTGTGTGTGTAAGTTCCAGTACTGAAATACCTGGGCTGAGCATGTGCTCAGAGGCACATTGTTCCACGATTTTATGTCCCTCTTTCTGACTCTATTTTGAACTTGTCTCCGGCTGGTGGACCTCATGGTTCTAATGAAAACCGAAGTAGATCCCGCAAGCATAAAGTCTGCTTGCTCTGGTTGCAAACTTTCCAAGCACGACCATCAAGAGAAGACCAGCTTGGCCCAACTGGATGTAAATTTCTGTTTGGAATTCACCACTTTGTTCTGTCATTTGAACACCCTCCTCTACCTTTTACCTCCCCTTCCCTTGCATGTCTTGTATTTTTAGTTTGTAACCCTGGGGGTCATTTTTTTCATTGATGAAATCTACCTTAGGGAGACAATATTTGTCCAAAAAGCAGAATAAAAATATAAACACACATTAGATCTGTGCAAGTGTACGACATGAGCATCATTCAGTGATATACATCAACAGCAAGCCCTAATGTTGAGGTCTTTGTTTAATGCAAGTGCATTAACCAAGCAGGGGGAAAAAAACATTCAGCAGTTCAGACAACACTGTGCAACCTCACTCCATCATTTACATCTATGAATTACAATGAGCTAAGCACTGCAATAGCCAGAAAAACAAGTTTTCTAGAGTTGGTTAAAAAAAAACAACCCCAACTGCATTAGCTTCACAAGAATGAAGTGGTACAATCGACTATTTCAGCCAGTGTAACACATTTTTACCCCTCCTGCCCCCGCCCCCCAGTTAAAATTCTACAAATCCCTGCCTCTATAAAGCTAGAACAGCAGAAAGAAGCAGCGTGAAAAGCAATTCCTATGATTTGCCAGGTTGTCGTTTCTGCACTAGTTTTTGTGTAAGAGAATATTTTCCCACCAGCAACTTTTAAGTGATACAGTCTACCACCTCTTTCTGGTGCATCTGTAAAGCAGACAAGATCCTGGCCATGATCCAAAGAACCAAGTATCCAATTCCACCTGCTCACAAAAGCTTTGGATGTACGTTTCTTAAAGGGCTCCTATACTGTTGGAAAAATCAATTGGATCTTTACAGAAAGCTAAGGCTATAGCAGTCATTATAAATGTCGTTTGGGATGTAATAAAGTGGATGTTCAGTATGTTCGAGAGGCATAGAATAGGGAATTGGAATGCTCTATACAGCCTAATCAATAGAAAGTTGACTTAGCTTCCATATGTACTATTTCTGTGGATTTAAAATTGAGGCTGATTCAACAAAAGGATATTTTGCGTATATTGGACACCACAGAGGCTGGTTAAGAAAGAGGTGCCTAGCTCAGTTAGATGCTGGCAACGTAATGCAGATCATGTGTCGCTGAGGCATATGATGTAGGCATACCCTGCGGTGTCTTTTCAGTTGAAAGTTACTGCCCGCATACATTTTGTTCTCAAAAAATCTGTGGCAATTGTGGATGCTTGTGCAGTTTTAAATTATATCCCTGTGGTGTGGGGATTAACAGATGGACAGCAAAAGAGAATACTGAGAGCCCTTACAGTTGCAAAGAGACTTATACTTCAGCCTTGGAGGGACAAACACCCACCACCCATTATTCAATGGACAAAAGATCTTTCTGTGTTTGCTGCATTTGAACATATATCTTACAGTTCTCAAATTCCTCTGGCTGCTTATTTAGATATATGGTTCACTTATATGTATATATTCACTTAATGTATGTATTTTAAACAGAAGTGTCAAATCCCCTTTTTACTTTTGAACCAATGGTGTTGTAAATACTGTAAGTGGATTTTTTTCTTGTTATGTTCCTGCTACTGGTGGTGTCTGTAGTCCTCCACACCACTTTTTAAAAAAGTTTTGTTATAATTGCAATTTTTTTAAAGTTTCTTAAATGTTATTTTTGAAACTCAAAGTAGTTTTAAAAGTAGTTTGTGATGCTGCATAGAAGAGAATGCAATTCAAAGTGGAGGTGGGGAGAAAAGTAAAGAACCTCACAGGATGTCTAAATAAATATCTGGATCTTAGCCTTCACTGGGAAATTAGTTCAATGTCTCTGAGAATGCTAATAAGATCAGGTATTTGGCATGTGAAGGTGAAGGATGCAGTCTTTTGACTTCTAAGCAAATGTAAAAAAGTATCTTAACTCTCTTGCCTCTACCTTTAAGGATTGGTTTTAAAAGAGCATACGCAATTTCTAGTTGTAAAAACAAGGATGTTTAATTTGCCACTCTCCATGTTTAGAGTGAAGCTAACTCAGGGAGGAACTAGATATTAAGAGCTGGGAGTGTTCAGTTGCAGAGAATTAGTAGGCAAAAAGAAGATGCTTAATCCTAGCCCATCTGTCGATTCTCTCCTGCAAAATACTCCTTTTCAGCCATTTTGTTTTTATCTCCCAACCAGGCTCCAAAAGCCGAAAGAAGCCTACCTGAGCAGAATTGGCCAAGGTGGGCTAGAATTGGCAGATTGCAACATTTTCCTGTTTGCTTCCTCATGAAAGAAACGATCTGAATTAGAATCAGGCTGGAATTTAAGGAGACTTGGGTATGGGTGCAAACAGAGGTGTTTTGTAGCTCTTTGCTCCAGGGAGGCTTTAAGTTATCTCGTACTAAATCAGGCCATTGGTCCATCTAGCTTGGTATACACTACACTGACTTGCAGTAGCCCTCTAGGCTTTCAGGCAGGAGTCTTTCCCAGCTATGTCGGGAGATGCCGGGGATTGAACCTGGGACCTTGTGCACGCAGAAAATGTGCTCCACCACTGAGCTACAGCCCTTCCCTCTGATATTCAAGAGTGGCTTCTTGGAGGTGTATCTGGCTGCAGTAAGGAAATGCACTGAAGTCTAGAGCACAGAGAAAACAAACTTTCCCACAACTACAGAAAAGGATATTTTGTAAATAGGACTGATTACAGATAAAGCTTTCTTGCAGCCTTTTTTTGTGTTGACCACCACAACCCAACTATCCTGGTTGGGATTTGGAAGTAAGATTTTTGAGTGAGCTAGCATTCTACATAAACATTTATGCTTACACATCATGGTAGTGCCTCTGACAGTGCTTCATCTGAATGATCTTTTGGTAGGCACGCAAAAAGTATTTGTGCAGACAGTTTTATTCCTTGTTACAACAACTGGAAGTGGAGTGAGGGGACTACTGCATTTCCCTTCAACTGCAACCTACCTCTAAGGGGCTGGACTGAGTCCACAACCTTTTTGGGATGATGGGCACATCTGAAATATTGAAAAAGTGTTGTGGGCACTGTCACAAAATGGTTGCCATGGACGGAAGGGACCAGTCATAAAACAGCCATTCCACAGAAGGCAAACAGGCTCAGAGACAAGAAACTTCAAGAAGCTGCAGGGATGCAATCCGATACGTTCTTGCTCCTGTTGAATTCAGTAGGACTTACTTCTGAGTAGACTTGCATAGGACTGTTCTGCATATACTATCCACCTTTTCCTTTCTCTCGAGGGTGACCAGATGCAAAACATGACAAGGTGTGTTCTGTCTGTCTGTCTGTCTCTCTGATGCTGACACCTCCCCCCCCCCCACCTCGCTCCTACCCTCACTGTAGCTGATGGGGTGGGGAAAATCTGTGGCTTTAAGGAAAAAAAGTAGGAAAGGAGAAAGATCAGCAGCAAGTGGGAAGGAAAGGTGGGGAGGGCTAAAAAAAAAAAAGGCGTAAGGAGAAGGAGGGGAAAGTAAACAGGAAGGAAACAAGGGAAAATAAATAGCAGAAAGGGGAAAAGGATAAGTGGGAGGAACTGCTGCTTTTCACATCCCCCGATGACACCTGCTTCTCCTTTCTCAACACACACACCTGCCCCCAGCTGCTGTTCTTCCTTCTGCCCAGGCCTACCTTTCCTCCTACCACACACCAACGCACTAGCTTGGCACAACTCAACATGCTCCATCTCCTCTTCCTGCCAATACCTGCGCCAGCTGAAGCCTATGCAATTGGAAGGGAAAGTGCGAGGGGGGGGTCAGACATTCAAGGCCAAGCAAAGAGGAATGGGGCCCTGTGCAAGCACTGGAGCCCATTTGATGAGCAATCCTGTGTGAAGGAGGACAGACTGCCTGGTGGGCACCATGGCATGCCTCTGTGGGTGCCATGGTGCCTCCAGGCACCATGTTGGGGAGCCCAGAATACTACTGTAATTTTGAGTGAAGAAAGCATCTATCCTAAAATAATTTATAGTTTACTATAAGCTAGATGATCCTGCAACAGAATTAATTTATTCTTAATGCTTGTGCATTGGTCTGCTTAGTGTTTGGTTACCACGCACAGCTCTATTTAGAACTATTATCTCTTATAAGCACTTCAACAATTCCGTGGTACAAGAAATGCCAGAACAATGAGCTGGATCCAGACCAAGTTAGCTGCGCTTAGTTCCCAGTAAAATAAATGGGACTTAAATCATGGTTAACTGTTCACATTAATTTTATTTAGGGCAACTAATTTAGTCTGGATCCACCCACTGTGAATCTTTAATGTTCAGTATCATACCTAAATAGAACTTGTGGTTTCAGGACAGTTTGAAAGATGTGCATTCCTGTACATTTTTATTCGAAAGCAAGTCTCATTGTTTTCAATGGGACACGCTCCCTAGTAATTGTATATAGGATTGGCACCTGAATGCAAGATGCATACTAGACCTTAATAAATTATCTGGCTTTTCAAAGTTGTTAAAGCATTTTTGTACATATTATGAACATGTAAATGGTACTGAAACCAAAGTATCTGGGTTTAAGAATTTGGGATTAAATGTATGGAGTCTTAAGTCTCAGCAATGGCATTCTACAAAGAACAAGGTTAAGAAAAACTACATGGCTGTCCTGAGATTCCTCCTCTTAGGATCTGACACTGGTGAACTAACGGAAGCAGCTTGCCCTCCCGGTGAAGTCTCTGCATGTCAGTAGCACCTCCAACGAAGTTTCCATTAATAAATATTCTGGGAACCTGTTGAGTATAAAGAAATCAATGTTATTTCATCAGCAAGGCTCAAATGTGCATGATGCATATGCTATAGTACCAAGGAAGGCTACCTTCATGGGCCCCTCCCCAAGCCTGGTAGCTGCTGGAGGCTTGGGAAGGAGGCAGGGGAGAGGAAATCCCATTTTACCTCTGCTCACAGACTGGAAATAACATGGGGAGTTTGCTGGGAGATGTGCTGTGCCAGACTCGTCTGGTGCTTTTGGGAGCTAGTCCAGCAAGCACTGAATGAGTCCCTTCCTACACTGCATGCACCCCACTTGGGACGTGAGTGGTGCGGGAAGGAGGCACCAGACTTGGACGACACTTGCAGGAATCCTTTTCTTCATGGAGAGGCAGGGAGCTCTGTGCCTCTCTGTGTGAGAAGGAAAAGTGAGTGGGGTAAGGCCAGATGATGTTATGGGAAGGCCCCCACCCCCTTTTAAAGCCATCTAAGCTACTGGCCATCAGCACGTATTGTGGAAGTAGGCTTCACAGATTAATTTTGTGCTGTGTAAAGAAATACTTTTAATTGAGGATTGGATTGATCAAGTCTCTTGTAATTTCTGCTATAAGTGACATGATTTCAGAAGGAAATACTCACCGTCCTGCCACCAGTCATTTGATGAAGAATGTCTTGAAACTGACTTCCGTTTTCATACATGTCCAGTTCTATGGCTGTATAATTCACGTTCATATCTTGAAATAACTTCTTTGCCATGTTGCAGTAGGAACAGGTTGTTTTTGAGAAAATTACTACACAGTGGTCTGAGATAGTTTCCTGTGTGTTTAAATACAGAACTTGATCACGGAAGCTTTTAAGAGAACCTTTATGTGGTTTTATATATTTGCTACTAGAGCCAAAACTCAGTTTTGACCAATGGCATTTTGTTGCACCCTCCCCTCATACTTCCAAGCGTAAATGCTGAACTTCATTCAGATACACAAACTTATGCCAAACAGTGCCACCCTATGTATGTCTACTCAGAAGTACGCCCCACTGAGTTCAATGGGACTTATTCCCACTTAAGTGTATATAGAATTGTAACCTAAATATCACGTATCAATTCATTTAAAAATGAACAGCTCAACATCTGAAACACGCCCCCGCCCCACTGAATAAATAATTTTTACCCATGTCTTATTTTGGCCCTCAAGAACCCTAGATAAATACTGAAAAAAAGTTTAACTTCCAAGATAATATCCCATTATCTAAAATGCAAAAATAAACCTTCAGGCCCATGTTTCTTGTCTCAAATTTTCCCTATTCCTCTTACAGTGTAATCCTATACATGACTACTCAGAAGTAACCCCCTTCAAAAACAATATCCAGATAAGCATGTATAGGATTGCATCCTCAAGAGATGGGGGCAGGGAGAAGGCAGTTTTCACACAAAGAAACACAAATATATATATCCACATACCTGCATGTTAAAGCGAAACACATGGCTGTGGTCTTCCACACTATGGTGAGTAATCAAAAGGCAAAACGGAGCTCTAATTGAGCCCATATTAATAATGCAACAACATTTTTTTTAGTTGCATTTGGGGAACAAGAAGAAATAAAAATAGCCATTCAAAACCCAAGGAGGTCTGGATGACTATATAGCAGTGAGACCCAATCCATAATCATGGTGATTGAATAGCAATGAAAAACATTCACTTAAAGCTACCTAATGTTTTATTAAAATTGCCTATTTAAAATATTTTAAAGAATGCAAGATGAGAAGTTCTGCCACATCCAGAAGAGAAGCAGCAATGGCTTTACATTACAAACTGACCAAGTGCAATTATATGCACCTCTACTCAAAAGTAAACCTTCAATGGAACTTACTCCCAGGTGAGCAAATATAGGGTTGTGGCTTTACTGACAGCTTTGGCTATTGGGTGGTAGAAATGTAATAAAATATAATTAATAATTAGTTATAATTATACATTTACTTATAATAAATAAATACATTAGAAATGTAATAAATAAATATATAAAATTATTGATGCTAAATATTAGAGAATAGTTCCAAACTGTAAAAGCAACAGTTGCAAAGATAAGGTTGAGAGAGAGAGAGAGAGAGAGAGAGAGAAAGAGAGAGAGAGACTGACTTGTGGAATCATTCCAACTTCTGCTCTCATAAAACCGTAGCATAGGTTTAGGATCTGTGTCAAACAAGGCCCACTTTTGCCAACCTTCCTCAGAGTGAAAAATCTAAAACTAACTTTATTTTAAATAATGTGTTTTGTAACTATTGGCTATGTTTGATATTTTTTAATTTTAAAAAAATTAAAGCTTATGAAAGTCTTAAAATGAAGTTAAAAAACAAATTTCATGTGAAATGGTGAGAGTAGAGTAGTAATATTTAAGTATGGTAACAGCCATCTTCACTCACCTTTATCTGGTTAGCAGTGGCAGTATTACATAAGTCTGTGCTAGTAGATGTACTGTTCCCCATCCTAAAATAAAGGCATTAAAATAAACATTACAACCCTACTTTGCAGAACTTTGACTGGATTAAGACTGCAATCCTCTAACCCTTTAGCTGTGAATGAGCCCCACTGAACTCAACGGGACTTCTAAGAAAACTTGTATAGGAGCGCATTGTAAATTTCAGCAACAACAAAAAAGTATAAGCAACTATTTTAACATCACCATAGAAGCATAGGCCACAGGACTCGGAGTGCAATCCTATGTCTACTCAGACATGGTTTACTGAGTTCAATAGGGCTTACTCCTAGATAAGTGCTAAAGGACTGAAGTTTAAGTGTATGAAGTGATCAACATTAGTTACATGAAATGATCATACCTTAGAGGCCATCTACACAGCACTGCTTTCAACCTTCACTCCATTGTAACTGCGCAGCATTGCAACTGCAAATTAGCTTCTGCTGTGATACTTGCGCAGTTTACTGTGAACTTCTCCAATGGAAAATCCGCTCTGCCCTGACACATAGCCATTGCAACGAAGTAAACTGTGGTGGTCATGCTGCTTTTTTAAAAAAACTGTTATATTTAAAAGCGTAGCTGCGCAGGCATGCGAGAGTGGGGGTGTGACATTTTGAGTTTTAGTGGTTTTGTATTTTAGGGGTTCTTTTGTGTCTGTCCATTCCTCATTAAGTAAAATGTGGGTGGTCTGCTTCATCGTTACCATGCCAACTGTTTGGCTTTTCTCCAGGCTGCGACACTCGCGATGGTTCGCACACGCCAAGGCGTGTGCCCATGAGAGGTACATGCCTACCCATCACTCCAAAGTGCTGGCTGAAGCAAAGTTGGTCCTGGACCTTCTCCTCCCCTGACACCCCCCACCCCCGGCCACTGACACCAAAGCAGCCATTGTGAAGATACGAAGCTGTGAAGGTGTGCGAAGGTGTGGTTGAAGAAATGAGCATGCTTCTCCGTGCCTCTGTAACTGCGGAACCGCGAAGGAACGGGGACGAGTGAAGGGGCATCACAGAGTGACATAAGCACTAGGCACGCCTACCACACACCCAGCACAAAATGCAAAGTCCATCTGGGAAAGGGATAGACAGCTCGCAACCATGGGAAACCCACAGCAAACCAAAAACACTGCTGCAAAATGCCTATTTGGAAATCTGCATTTTCCGGGTGAAAACCATGGTTTGGCTGCAAAGAGGCTACTACATTCTATGTCCCAAAGCATCACGAATTGCAGCAGCCCTGGAGTAAATGGCTCGTATAGATGGGGCCTTAATTACATCCCGTTTGGACTACCGTAATGCGCCCTATGTGGGGCTGCCTTTGAAAACTGTTCAGAAACTTCAGCTGGTCCAGAAAGCTGCGGCCAGACTAGTGACCAGGGCCAGTTACAGGGAGCATGCGATTCCCTTGTTACAGCACTTGCACTGGCTACCGGTCTGTTTCTGGACAGAATTCAAAGTGCTGGTTATGACCAATAAAGCTCTATATGGCTCAGGACCAGGCTCCAGAACCGGCACAGGAGCCTTACTTGCTTCCTCCTCGGTTCGATTAAAGAAGATAGTTCTCTGCATCCAAGGAAAACATGCACATGTCTGCTCGATTGCCACATCACTACCCAGCTGACTAACCCAGGAGGGTACCTTTGAATTGGCCAGTCAAAAGCTCTGGTGGAAAAAAATGGTCCAGTCCTGAAGTATCCCCACCTTTTGGCCAGGTATCTTTAATGATGCCATTTTGTTTCAAATATTGCACAATGCTACACTCTAGAGCAAGCTAGATGAAAAAAATCAAGAGGCAAGGAACCTCCTTGCACTTTCCATTCAGTGGGCAGAACCAAATTGTTTCCTTTGTTTTAACCCATCCTTGGTCCTGCCTCAGAGCCATCAAGCTCCTTATCCTGATAACTGCCTTGGAGTTTGGGCAGCTGATGCTCATTCTTTCTGTTTGGGCATCTCTTACATTGGTGTTTCTCAGATCTGAGAATAACCTAGGGTCCAATTGGCTATTAATACCTTGTAACTCTTTCCTACTGTGATTCTCCACTCTACTCTAGAGAACACCCCATATTTCAGGGCCTATCTCCCCACCCCCGTTTCTTGCCTTGTTTGCCTCAGATAGATGTTTGCCTTTTATACTCAGAGACAGAGAGAGGGAGACCTCTGCCCCCTGCTAAAGTGCCCCACTGAGTCCAAAGCTGGGTTCCACATATGAAGCAAAACAATCTGCTAGTGTCCTGTGTGTAAGTTGTCAGTTCCGAGTTCAAAGGGTGGAGCTAGTCCCACCGTGAGCACAGAGCATTGAGAAGCAACCACAGTTCAGCTGAATGTCAAATTTCTGAATATAATTGGAAAGTCTAAGAAGCCCAAGTGCTCAGGCTCTGCATCTAAATGTTTTTATCCAAAATTGTGTTGGCTCTGGGGTGTCTAATAATGGGTTAGCCTCTGCTCACTCTCCCCATCCTCAGTCATCAGACATCCTTCTTTTGGATATCTGTGGACAATGCGGTACAGCCTGCTGTCAACAAGTCCAGGGCAACAAGAGCCAATTGGCCTATTTGGTAATTTGGAACAAAACCTGAGAAACCCCAAGGGTAGTTTGTGCCGACAACATATTTCTGCTTTTTGGCAACCAAATAGGAAGTGAAGTCCTTTGGGTTCCCCTCCCTCTGAAGTCAGGTAATTATAGCCATTCCTGTTCTTTCCCCTGCTTTTCTCTTGGATCTATCAATTTCTGCCCCTGTGGCCCACCATTTTTACTAGCACTCAAGCTTCCTTGGTCATATAGCCTTCCAATCCCCTGTGCTGCCATTTCCACAGCACCAGTTAATCCTCCTTATTTAAAGGAGTGGGTATACTAATCAAGCCAATGTTCTCCTCTGCAATGAATGTGCATGCATGTTTTTGAGAACAAAAATCTAAAAGGTCATGTTTTTGGATTCTGAGTGAGTGTTGAGGCAATTTTAGAAGTAGCTATCACCATTTTAGCAAGATCATAATGCATAAGTCTGCAGCGTGGGCACCACATCTTTGGTTTAAGGTCGCCTTAGACCTTTGTTGCTCATTACACATGTATGCTTGGAAGTTGTTTGTCTGTGTGAACTAAGATGCACAACAACGGCACCCCACACAGTGAACCTGATCCTTTAGGAGGAGCGCAACCTCATCTAGAACAGGCTGAGCACCAATCACAAACCATTGACCAGCTGTACCTCCAGCTTGTCTCCAGTTTGTCTGGACTGAGTCTGTTTATTTGTCCTCATCCAGTCCATTACTACACCCAAGCCCTGGTTAAGGACAGCCACACCCTTGCCTACATCTGATGAAAGAGGGAGATAAAGCCGAGTGTCATTTGCATACTGGTGACACCTCAGACCTAGATGATCTCTTCCAGGAGATTCATGTAAACATTAAGCAGTGTGGGGAAAAGAATAGAGCCCTGTGGAGCCCAAAAGCATGACTGCCAAGGGGTTGAGCAATTATTTCCAGCTTACCCAGGATGCAATGGCTGACAGTATTGAATATAGCCAAAAGAATCAACAGGGTCACACTCCCCCTGCCTTTCTCTTGATAAAGGTCATCCCATAGGGTGACCAAGGCTGTTTCTTTCCCAAAACCAGGCCTGAACCGGGTTTAGACCAACCTTCCCCAACCTGGTGTTGTCCAGATGTTTAGGACTACAAATCTCAGCATCCCTGACAACTGGCTATGCTGGCTGGGGCTAATGGTAGCTGTAGTCTAAAACATATGGAAAGTGCCAGGTAGGGGAAGGCTGATCTAGACTATCAGTTTCATCCAAGAGTGACAAAACTGGCCAGCCACCACCCTCTGGAGAAGCACTTTTCCAGCTATTGGAGCCTGAGGATGTGGACGTCATCCAACAGAAGTGGACTAGATGGGGCTCTGGGCAACTCCACTGATGCTACTACATTGATTGTGGGGGACACGTCATGATGGGTATGGGTGACTTTACCCTCAAAGTGTCTTGCAAACATGTCACTGTGTGCCACCAAGGGTTTCACCACATCTCCTGATGGGCCAGACTTCAAAAGGCTCCGCACCACTCAGAAAAGCTCGATTGGATGACACCGAGAGAATGCAATCATGGTGGTGGTGGTGAACCATTTCTTGCCTCCTTCACTGTCACAGAGGAGGCCCACTAATGGGCTCTCACTTTCATTACTCATGAGTTTTCTCCAGCTGCATTCCAGCCATCTTCCCACTTGCTTCATTGCTCTCACCGCAGGTGTATATCAAGGAGCTACACAGGCTCTGCTTAGTGAAAGAGAGTGCTTGGGAGCAACTGTCTGCTGCTCCATTCACTCCTCCATTCTGAAGGGCAACTAGGGCTTCAAAAGGAGTGCCAACCATACTAGCTGGAGTATACTTCTCCTAAAGGACCCTCAGGAGTCCATCAGAATCCATTAGCCTCTGAGGAGGGCTAATGCTTTTCTGACACACAAAGCCCTTCCGTGCACATCGTTATGGAAGACAATAGTCTGCATGTGATTTTATTAACATTTATACAAGTTATTTCTTATATGAGAAGAACCTTGGAATTGTTGTAGATCACAGGCTAAAGATGAGCCAACAATGTGATGTGGCTGCAAAAAAGGCCAATGCTATTTTGGGCTGCATTCATAGAAACATAGCTTCAAAATCCCGGGAGGTACTAGTTCCCCTCTACTCAGCACTGGTTAGGCCTCATCCGGAGTACTGTGTCCAGTTCTGGGCACCACACTTTAAGAAGGACGCAGACAAGCTGGAAAGGGTTCAGAGGAGGGCAACAAAGATGATCAGGGGACTGGAAACAAAGCCCTATGAAGAGAGACTGAAAGAACTGGGCATGTTTAGCCTTGAGAAGAGAAGACTGAGGGGTGATATGATAGCGCTCTTGGTTGTCACGGAGAGGAAGGCCAGGATCTCTTCTCAATCATCCCAGAGTGCAGGACACAGAATAATGGGCTCAGGTTACAGGAAGCCAGATTCCGGCTGAACATCAGGAGAAAATTCCTCACTGTTAGAGCAATACGACAATGGAACCGATTCCCTAGGGAGGCAGTGGGCTCTCCCACCCTGGAGGCATTCAAGATGAGGCTGGACAGCCATCTGTCAGGGATGCTCTGACTTGGATTCCTGCATTGAGCAGGGGGTTGGACTCAATGGTCTTGTAGGCCCCTTCCAACTCAACTGTTCTATGATTCTATGATGAACTGATTTTCCAGGTAGGGCAAGCACATTTTGCATCCTCCCCCTGCCCCATCTTCCCAGAGCAGTAGCATGTATAGGTTCAGTTTCCCTTGTGCGAAAAGAGTCTGGGAGGCTCATATCATTATAGTAATATTTGTTTCAAAGCAGGACCAACTCCCAAGATTCCTAAAAAGATAGGCGTTTTGCAACCTTTCCCAACTACCTCCAGAGTTCAAGGCATCATTTATTTCTCTGGCCAAACACAAACTGCACAAAAGGTTCCTTATGTGCTTAACTTCCACTGGCTTACACCCCCCTCACTAGCAAGCTCTGCAGAATTCAAAGGACTACTTCAATGGCTCCACAGACCAGGCTGACCCACAACAACCTGCTCTTTCTTGTAAAACAAGGACTGCATACAGGAAGAAGCAGCCCTGAGATGTCAGGGCTCAGAGCTTCCTGGAAGTCCTCAGCCCTACCTATCTGTGTGAGGTAGAAGCTGCCTTAGATTGCTCACCAGTGATGCCAAGGTGCTCTTCACACATGCCCAGAGATGCTCTATTCAGTTCACGCATGCTTAGCCCTACAAGGAGGTTCCAGGACAGCCTGGCTCAGTGGCTATTCCTTCTTGTCGGTATATTGCAAGAGCAATTAACAATCCTAGGCACACGCAACTGGGAATAAACACCCCTGAACAAAGTAGGGTTTCCTTCCAAGTAAACACCCTTCAGGCGACTCTGTAAAGTACATGCCCCGCAGAAAAAGAAGAGCCTCCGTGGATGCTCCCACCGGGCGCTGCAACAGTATTCATCGCCTCCCTGCTCTCATCATTTACGGAGCAGAACAACCCGCAGCTCATTACCGTAATACCCAGGATATGGGAGCCCGAGCAATCCTCACCGGGAGTTACCGTCACACTTCAACCGCGCACCCTTCCAACATCCACCAACCTCAGCCAAGCTCTGATCACCCTCGCTCTCAGCAGCACCCTCTCTGCCATGGACAGAGGGAGGAGCTCCGCGCAAGCCCCGCCCCCTGGGAGACCTCTCCGCGGTCCGCTCCAGTCCCAAGGACCCCAGTCGCTGCGGCTGGCTGCGAGATTGCCTGCTCATTTTTATCCCTCCCTTTAAACGCGCGTACTGTCCCCTCGTGTGCCGCGAGGGGCTTCTCCTGCCGCCAATCACGCCCGGGGCCCGCCTTCCGACGGCGAACGGGGACGGACGGGCAGGGAAGGGGTGGGGCCAAGCCAAGACCCAGGCAGCTCATTCGGCTTCCGCGCATGCGCCGAAGCGGGAAGAGTCGCGAGCAGGCGCGCGCGGGGGGTGCTTCCTGCTACGCGCAGGCGCAGACTAGGGCAGGCTAGCGGGGTCCTCCTCGCCTCTTTCCGTCTTGCGCGCGCGCGAGGCCTCGGCGGCTGGGCTCGTCGGTCGGTCGGTCGGTCTGTTTGCCTGCCTGCCTGCCTGCCGGCCGGCCGGCGAGGTGGGCGTCGAGTCGAAGCAGACGGGGAGGGCGAGGGCAGGCAGGCAGGCGCGCGAGCGAGGCGAGCGCCGAGGCCGGCGGGCGGGCGGGCGAGGCAGGCTGAGGCGATGGCGGACGTCCTGAGCGTGCTGCGCCAGTACAACACGCAGAAGAAGGAAATCGTGGTGAAAGGCGACGAGGTGATCTTCGGCGAGTTCTCCTGGCCCAAGAACGTCAAGACCAACTATGTTATCTGGGGGTGAGTCTGTGGGAGGGGCGCGGAGGAGGAGGCAGCGCTCAGCCAGGTGTCTGGCTGGACACGGGGACGGCCCCCGCCTGCGGGGAGGGGACGGCGCAGAACATGGCAACATAGAGGAACAGCCCTGCTGCATCAAGCCAAGGGGCCGCTTCGTCCAGCCTCTAGTTTGCCGTAATGGTCAGCCTGCGGGAAACTCGCGAGCAGGGCATGAAAGGGGCACCTGTTATTTGCCCCGCAGCGGGTAGGGCGCACCGCCTCTGAACGTGGAGGTCCCTGTGGCCAATAGCGGTTGACACGCTGCTTCTCTGTGTGTTTGTCCAAGCTCCCGCCCCCCCCCCCCGGCTGTCTAAGCTGTGGCTACATCATATGGGAAGTAGTTTTGTAAACTCTGGGTGTGGGTGTGCTCAAGGCACGCACACCGTATGCACGCTTGTAAGCATGTCCTGTGGAACTCCCATCAGGTGTGGAAGGAAGGGAGGAAGGGAATTCCTCAACCAAGTGTCATAAATAGGACGCTAGGGTGGAGAAGTATGCTAACTGGTCTCTTATGGGTCCCTGTGGAGAGTTGGGCGATTAAGGCTGCAGTCCCGTGCATGCCTTCGTGGAAGCAAGATTCATCAGACTTTAAGATGTTTTCCTGAGTACAGATGCATAGTATTGGTAGTAAGGCTGAAGTTGTATGCATGTTTATTTGGGAGCTTTGTGGCTATAGCAGAAGCCAAATATGCAAGAGTTAAAGTGGGTGAAGCTTTTTCTGTCATTTTAATCTCCATGTCAGGAGAAGATTTATTTGCTTAATTTCTGTTAAGAGGTAGCGTAGGTGGGTTGCTTTAAAAGAAGAATTACCAACTACCGTGGGGATAGAATGAACACACTTGAGGGTAAGTCCCATTGAGCTCTGAAGCATACTTATCTGGGAATGCCTATAAGTACTGATATCATTTGGGCTTACTTCTGAGTCAGTATAGCAAGGACCAGGCTGTAAGAATCTCCTCCATGTCCTTCATTGACATATTCCACATAAGTAACTCACTTTGCCTGACTTCTGTGTTCTGTCACTTTTGTGGAGTACAGAATTTTCATTCTTAAGAATACATTGAAAGGATGAAAATTAAGTACCTGTTTATGGAAACAAAAACTTGTAAGGAGGGATAATTAAATTGTGTTTTATTATCCTAAAGTTGCTCTGCTTGTGGAAGGTTAACTTGGAAGATAACTTGATTGGTCAGGTTTAAATGGAACTGTGTGTGTTGCTGGAGTGTAGGCAGCGGAAGGAAGATAAATAACTTGGTCTCTTACTGAGGAAATAAAGAAGGATAAGTGAAATCTGTGTGCTTTCTTCCCTTTGTTGGGTAGTGTATTTGTGTTGTGAAGCAGTCACTTCTCCTTTTCCTGCCCCCCATGGGAAAAGAAAGGGTGTGGACAGCAGACAGATGATTCTGATGTCTCTTCCTCCTTGTATTTTTTCCCCCTATTGTCTTTTGTGAAATCCTGGTTAGATCAGGGTTGGATACAGAAAGCCAACTTGGCACAAGTTTCTAAATATTAATTGGCTGAAGAGATTGGGATGCCCTGATTTGGATGCTGTATATTAGAGAGTTTCCTATTGGAGTGTGCTTTCCTGTCTTTGAGTTGTAGATCCAAAGATGGCGTGTTTGTTTTCTGCTTGAAGTTTAACTGAGAAGGTGTTGACTGGTTGTCGTGGTGTTAGTTTCTCTAAGTCCTACTAACTGGTTATTTGCTGATGAAGCTTTGTTTTCAAATGTTCTTTATCTGATCAGGACTTATCACCTGACTTCTGCTGAAGTGGCAGGTTCTACCAAGAACTGTATATTGCTGTGCAGCTTAAGAAGGAAATGCTTAGTTGCTCTAATATAACTTTTTTGGCTGCTACAGTAAAGAAATACTTCTGGCAGTGCACCTGTCAGTGGATGTAGCACTGATATTAAAAATTTCTTCCATAATTTGGACTTTTTGTAGCATGTTGTATCTTGTATTGTTAACAGTTAAAAGACTGATTTGAATGTTTTTTTTCCTTTATTACCTCTTCAGAAACTATTACTCAGGTTACTAATGGTGTAATCCTGGGGGTTGCGCCCTGGGTACTCGTAAGCCCCTGAACTTGGAGGCTTATGAGTATCCTATGCAGAGAGGGAGGCGCCTTGTGTCTCCCTCCCTGCATTTTAGCTAGATGTCTAGCGGAGGCTTCAGGGAAGGGGAGGGAAGGAGGCTGGGGCGGCAGTAGGCTGGAGCCGCGGTAGGAAAAGGTATGCCTCAGCCTTTTCCAGCTGCTTCAACTTCCTCCCCTCCTCTCCCCCAGGAATGCCCCTTTCCCCTGTCTCCGCACTCCATTTACCAAGTGCGGAGAGGCAACCAGAGCGGTTATCTCTGTGCTGGCTGGGAGGGGGCAGGGAGTGTTGCTTCTTGGCTCTGAGCTCTGTCTTTGAGCTTGGAGCCAGGAAACTGAAAAATCCTATGTCCTCCAGATGCTCCCTAAGGGTGCAATCCTATGCATGTTTAGATGGAGAAAAGGCTTACAACTCCCAGCATGCTGGGAGTTGTAGGCCTTTTCTCTGTCTAGGCATGCATAGGATTGTGCCCTAAGTCACTGAACTGGTGGAAATCGGCATTAAAACCTTGATTCTTCTATGAACTCACTAGAACCTAGTGACTAGATGGTGTTAGACAAGTCACTCAACCTCAGTTCACTTTATCTATAATATTGGTATAATAACATTGATCTATCTTACAGGGTGATAGTAAGGATGACCAAAACATGAATGCTTTGCACTGTATAAATATGAAGTATAATTTGTATCCTGTCTTTCCTCCAAGAAGTAGAGTGTTTGGGCTAATCCCTTTAATCCTTGCAACAATCTAGTGGACAGTTAGGTGGAGAGATGGTGTCTGCCCCAATGCTTCCTAGTCTGTGCAGGGTTTTGAACTGAGGTTTGCACAGGTCAGGTTAAACATTCTATCTGTTTACCATGTTGCTTGTTTGTTACCAGTAACATGTTTCAGTAAGCTTTATTTACATGTCTGTTCCTAGGGAATGGCAAGGTAGTGGATATGGGGAGGTAGGCATGTTCTATCCTATCACTAAATACTTCTTTCTCTTAAGGGCATTGATCTTGTGTTCAGTTTATATCTTACGTGGTTACCCATTGCACATCCCTAAGACGTGCATACAAATTCCTCTCCACGAGCCCGAGCTTAGTTGGGAACTATGTAGACTTGTGCTAAGAAAGGGAGAGGATACTTGTTCTTGTTAATTTGGGCCTGTTTAACTTCAGAACCTATACCAATAGGGTTCTTGTTTTCAATACTTGACTATTATGGTCTGGGAAATATTGGTTGGTCTAGATTAAGAAGGTGAGATGAAACAGTTTTAAGGTTCTGCATTCTTTTCCAAATAGTACTTGATTAAAAAAAACAAAAACACCTTTGATCTAGTGGCACTTTTGAGTTTATCTTGTAAGACTTACATTAAAATGGTTCTTGTTCCTGTCCCTCTGTCAGGCAAATTACATCCATATGTCTGGAAAGGTAAAATGTTGGACTTGTCTATGTCAGATTTTGTTTGGCTCCATACCTGCCCTGGAAGATTTGTTTTTTCCACTGCCAAGGTATTAGGCGAGATTTTGCTTGGCCCCACACCTGCCCTAAAAATAGTTGTTGATTTTACTTTGCCCTCCTTCAGAATCCCATGATACTCTCAGAAGCTAAGCAAAGTATGAGGGGGTGACAAAGGCTGAGAGAAAGCCCTGGTCAGTGGAAGGAATAAATCACTAAACACAGCTCTATGGGTAGGCTCCTCCTAAAGTGTTTTGAGAGTATATCATTTTTCATCTACATATCCTTTCCTATATAAGTGGACCTACAAAATACATATGTTTATGATGATATACTTGTATTTGCCCCCTTCATGGATCACTGCCTTGTTGTGGCGAAGGGGCTTGCGTAACTCAGTGAAGCCATAAGCTATGCCGTGCAGGGCCACCCAAGACGGACATGTCATGGCAGAGAGTTCTGACAAAATGTGGTCCACTGGAGAAGGAAATGGCAACCCACTCCAGTATTCTTGCCAAGAAAACCCCATGGAACGTATCACAAGGCTAAAAGTTATGACGCCGGAAGATGAGCCCCTCAGGTCGGAAGGTGTCCAATATGCTACTGGGGAAGAGCAGAGGGTATTTCCAAGTAGCGCCAGAAAGAGTGAAGCGGCTGGGCCAAACCCGAAAGGACACTCAGCTGTGGATGTGTCTGGTGGTGAAAAGAAAATCCGATGCTGTAAAGAACAATATTGTTTAGGAACCTGGAATGTCGGATCAATGAATCAAGGTAAGCTGGAGGTGGTCAAACATGAGATGGCAAGATTGAACATCGACATCTTGGGAATCAGCGAACTAAAATGGACAGGCATGGGCGAATTTAATTCAGGTGACCATCATATCTACTATTGTGGGCAAGAATCCCTTAGAAGAAATGGAGTAGCACTCATAGTCAACAAAAGGGTGGGAAAAGCAGTACTGGGGTACAATCTTAAAAATGATAGAATGATCTCAGTATGAATCCAAGGCAAACCATTCAACATCACAGTAATTCAAGTCTATGCCCCAACCACTGAGGCCGAAGAAGCTGAGGTTGATCAGTTCTATGAAGACCTACAACACCTTCTAGAACTAACACCAAAAAAAGACGTCCTCTTCATCATAGGGGATTGGAATGCTAAAGTAGGAAGTCAAGAAATCACTGGGATAACAGGCAAGCATGGCCTTGGTGTACAAAATGAAGCAGGACAAAAGCTAATAGAGTTTTGCCAAGAGAACATGCTGATCATAGCAAACACTCTTTTCCAACAGCACAAGAGGTGACTCTACACATGGACATCACCAGATGGTCAATATCGAAATCAGATTGATTATGTCCTTTGCAGCCAAAGATGGAGAAGCTCCATACAGTCAGTAAAAACAAGACCTGGAGCTGACTGTGGCTCAGATCATGAGCTGCTTCTTGCAAAATTTCGGCTTAAATTGAAGAACGTCGGGAAAACCACTAAACCGTTCAGGTATGACCTAAATCATATCCCTGATGAATATACAGTGGAGGTGAGGAATAGATTTCAGGGATTAGACCTGATAGACAGAGTGCCTGAGGAACTATGGACGGAGGTCCGTAACATTGTTCAGGAGGCAGCAACTCAATCCATCCCAAAGAAAAAGAAATGCAAGAAAGCAAAGGGGCTGTCTGATGAGGCTTTACAAGTAGCTGAGGAAAGAAGGGAAGCGAAAAGCAAGGGAGAAAGGGGAAGATATACCCAACTGAATGCAGAGTTCCAGAGAATAGCAAGGAGAGACAAGAAGGCCTTCTTAAGTGAACAATGCAAAGAAATCGAGGAAAACAACAGAATGGGAAAGACTAGAGATCTCTTCAAGAAAATCGGAGATCTCAACAGAACGTTTTGTGCAAAGACGGGCATGATAAAAGACAAAGAAGGCAGGGACCTAACAGAAGCAGATGAGATTAAGAAGAGGTGGCAAGAATACACAGAAGAACTATACAGGAAAGATCTGAATGTCCCTGATAGCCATGATAGTGCGGTCACTGAACTTGAGCCGGACATCCTAGAGAGTGAAGTCAAGTGGGCCTTAGGAAGCATTAGTAACAATAAAGCTAGCGGAGATGACAGTATTCCAGCCGAGCTATTTAAAATCCTAAAAGATGATGCTGTTAAAGTGCTGCATTCAATATGCCAACAAATCTGGAACACTCAACAGTGGCCACAAGACTGGAAAAGGTCAGTTTACATTCCAATTCCAAAGAAGGGCAACGCCAAAGAGTGTTCAAACTACCGCACCATTGCACTCATTTCACATGCCAGCAAGGTGATGCTCAAAATCCTACAAGCTAGGCTTCAGCAGTATGCGAACCGAGAACTACCGGAAGTACAAGCTGGGTTTAGAAGAGGCAGAGGAACTAGAGATCAAATCGCCAACATTCGCTGCATCATGGAGAAAGCAAGAGAATTCCAGAAAAACGTCTATTTCTGCTTCATTGACTACGCTAAAGCCTTTGATTGTGTGGATCACAACCAACTGTGGCAAATTCTTAAAGTGATGGGAGTACCAGACCACCTTACCTGTCTCCTGAGAAACCTGTACGAGGGTCAAGAAGCAACAGTAAGAACCAGACATGGAACAACCGAGTGGTTCAAAATTGGGAAAGGAGTACGACAAGGCTGCATATTGTCACCCTGCTTATTTAACTTATATGCAGAGTACATCATGAGAAATGCCGGGTTGGATGAATCAGAGGTAGGAATTAATATTGCCGGGAGAATTATCAACAACCTCCGATATGCAGATGATACCACCCTAATGGCAGAAAGCGAAGGGGATCTAAAGAGCCTCTTGTTGAGGGTGAAAGAGGAGAGTGCAAAAGCTGGTTTGAAACTCAACATTAAAAAAACGAAGATCATGGCATCTGGCCCCATCACTTCCTGGCATATAGAAGGGGAAGAAATGGAAGCAGTGACAGATTTTACTTTCTTGGGCTCCAAGATCACCACAGACGGTGACTGTAGCCATGAAATTAAAAGACGCTTGCTCCTTGGGAGGAAAGCTATGGCCAACCTAGACAGCATAGTAAGAAGCAGAGACATCACCTTGCCGACAAAGGTCCGTCTAATCAAAGCTATGGTTTTCCCAGTAGTAATGTATGGATGTGAGAGCTGGACTATAAGGAAGGCTGAGCGCCGAAGAATTGATGCTTTCGAGCTGTGGTGCTGGAGAAGACTCCTACGAGTCCCCTGGACTGCAAGGAGGTCAAATCAGTCCATCCTAAAGGAAATCAACCCTGAGTGCTCATTGGAAGGACAGATAATGAAGGTGAAGCTCCAATATTTTGGCCACCTAATGCGAAGAGAAAACTCCCTGGAAAAGACCCTGATGCTGGGAAAGACTGAAGGCAAAAGGAGAAGGGGACGGCAGAGGATGAGATAGCTAGATAGCATCACGGATGCAATGAATATGAACTTGAGCACGCTCCGGGAGAGAGCGCAGGACAGGAAGGCCTGGCGTGCTATGGTCCATGGGGTCATGAAGAGTCGGACACGACTGAACGACTGAACAACAACAACTTGTATTTGCATATATTTTACAGCTTTTTCTAAAAATCAGTATAATGTGAGAGGGAACAGGAAAGATAGTCAGGGTCTTTAACAGGTTCACATTTAGATGTAACAAGAGAAACTGGGTATGGAAGTGCCTTTGAAAACAAAACAAAAAAAATGCCAAATGCCTGCTTGTATAATAATAAGCACTTTGTGTTTTTGATGACTAAAATAGTTTGTCATTGTTCATTATGAATTGAAGGGTAGCAGTGATGAGGCAGGTTGAACTGGCAGAATTAATGAGTTTGCCAACATCAAAAACATGGTCCTATATTCCTTATGCTGTTTGTTTGGGTATGTATAGTCTTTGCCTGAAGCAATGAAAATGACTCATAAAAAATATGAAAATAAAAAAGTAAAGGGTATATAAAAGTTAGTGTCTTCCCTAAAGCAAAAATTGGGGCACATTCTCGGGGCCATCTCATGAAGACAGAAATCCAGATTAGACTGAGTGCACTGAATCTAGAATAAGGATGCTATCCTATTTAGAGCTCCCTGGGAATAATTCCTATTGAACTCAGTGGAATTACTTTTCTGAGTAGCCATGCATTGGATTGCATTGTAATTTAGTTGGACTTGGTTCCCTTTGAAATTAATAGGATTTAAGTCATGGCTAACTTGTCCCATTGATTTCTATTGGACCGAAATTCAACTAACTTAATCTGGAGCTGAGCCAACCCAATAGATGTTTCACAGGGAGATGCAATCAGTCATGGCTCTCTTGAAAAGTGTATCTGTATGATGCATGTTAGTCATATCCAGTCTCTCTTCCCCCTACCTACAAATGCAGTGCTTGAGGTAGCACAGTACAGGACATACTGGGAGCATAAGATAGTGGGAGCCAGAAAATAACTTTGGGTAGAAGCAGTGGCTCAGTGTAATTTAATTTTTAGATTTGTGACTAATCTTACTCATAGCTCACAGGATCAGTAACAGTATTATTAAAGGCATGTGTGTACTTTGGAAGGCAGATATGAAGAAAAAATGAAGGATGAACAGTATTTTGGAGTACAGTATTGTAGCAATGGGATGAAGCAGTCAAAACAGCTATTCTAAAACTATGCGTTAAGGGAACCTTGTGCTTAAGTTGCCAGGCTGCTGCTAATGGACTTCCTAGAGGACTGTTGTAGACTTCATGGTGGAAGAGATGCTGTGAGTAAGATTGTTGGGCGTGGGTGGGAATGTAAGACTGAAGTATTCTTCACAGGCACAGTAGCTTCATATTTGCAAATATATGTATTAGAGTAGATTGTTTTAAATCAAGGTAATTGTGCAAAGCTGATTTCTTAGCCATCCATGTTAATTTACAAATAAATACACTATTATTCAACTTGAGCACACTCTGGGAGAGAGCGGCAGACAGGAAGGCCTGGCGTGCTGTGGTCCATGGGGTCACAAAGAGTCAGACATGACTTAACGACTGAACAACAACAACAACAACACTATTATTCACATGGTAGTTTCATTCCTACAATTACACCTTGCATCACTTTGTCAAATTTAGAGATGTGAAGGCCCAGAAAAAAAAGGAAAAATGGGGGGGGGGAGTTCTTTTCCGAGTACTGTTTTTGCTTTTTCTGAAAAATTGAACAGCTTTGGATTATGAAACATTTTCTTTTAGAATTTAAGACAGACTACTTATATATTGCTACCTAGCCTTTACTGCCCCCCCGGCCAAATGATTCTAAAAACTACAGACTACAGTGCCCAGCATTCCTGACCATTGGCCATGCTGTCTGAGGCTGATAGGAGCTGAGGTCCAAAATATTTGGAGGGAACCAGGTTGGGGAAGGCTGTCTTAAAGCAACAAAGTGACTTTAAATCTGTAAAGAGCATTAAAAAAAAGTATTGCTTATTTTTCAATGTTTCCAAAATCTCTAGTTTTTCTGGAAAAAAAATGTTTTTTGCCACGGCCACAACATTTCCAGAAATTTTACATCTCAAGTCACATTAAATCTATCTTCCACATTTTCCTTTTTCACATATAGAGGTAATGTTTAAGAAATATTCCTATTTAGGATCTTTCTTATGATCAACAGCCATGACAGTTTGTGAGTTTTAAGTATGGGCATGCAGGAATCAGTCCACTGGACAACTTCATCTTTCCTTCTTTTCAGTGTTGCTCCTTTCTGCTTTCTCTGCTTTGGCCCCAGCCCCACCCTTATAAAAATAAAATAGCAAACTAAAATGAAGTGACCATGATTGAGATGTTGAGTAAGGTCTGATAGTTGCTGGACAAACTAGAGCACTTTACTTTCATGGGGTGAAAATAAGATGCCTACTTTGTAGGGAGTGTGTTGCTGATAAACTCAGCTACAATGGCTTGTACACATGCAGTTTGAATTTTTGTCAGCGTCACAGTAGCATCTAGTCAGAGTGCAATATGTGTTTTGCTCTTGGGAAGGCTTTCTGAACAAGGGACCCATGGCAGTTACGAGCAAAAAGATCCTGATGCTGGCTACCTGCCTATATTGAAATTGAAGTTCATGACTCTCTGTTCTCTACTCTAATGGAGTTAAGAGGAGCGCCGATTCTGCAGTATGCAAAATATGGAACCTCCAGATAAATGCAAATGCATTCCTGATCTCCAGGTTACCACCTTAGTGAAGTGAGCTACAAGGGTAACTTACAGGGTGGGTTCACACGTAGATAGATCCCTTTATTTGCATCAGCCATAGGCCTGTGCATTTAAAATATAATGTACAAGAGATAAAAGCAAGATTACAATTGACTGAAGTTACCCACGTTGAATTCTAAAAATTTACATGAAACAAAAATACACGACCCTTTTCACATAAAATAAGCCACCAGTTTGAATATTCGGGCCATGGTACGGGTGCCCCGTAATTTGTCATTACATGCGAAACTGGCGAGGGAAGGTTGTTGGGGTGGATGACAAGCCAGCCAGAACTCATGGCCTGTTTTAGGGCTGTGGGTGGTTTGTTAATCATCCCAACAACCAACCCTTGCTGGGTTTGCATGTAAAGACAAGTTACAGCGTGCCTCCTCTGCAACTTGAATATTAAAATGGTGGCTGCCACTGCAACAAGAAGCCCTGCAGGGAAATTCAGTGAAGGTGACTTCTTGTTACATGCAAACCAGGTCAAATTGGCCATCTAAAATCTTTGTGGGAAATACGGTCCAATCTGAAGCATCCTTACCTCAAGATAAATCAGCAAGTTAAAATACTATATGGGTACCTCCCATGGTTCCTTTTGTTTTTAGAACCTCTACTTTATTGTCTTTCAACTAGGGATGTACGAAAGTGACTTACCTTTCACAGATTATGTTGATGGTGGAGGGGAGGCATTCCGTCCCTCTCCTCGGAATCCTGGACGGGGGGGAGGCGATCCATTCCTCCCCCCTGGAATCCTCGATGGCTGGCTGTGCTCCGCAGCAGCTCCGCGGAGCAGCTGGCCAGGCCCAGCCCAGCCCAGAGCTGTCCGCAGCTGGATTTCCGGCCATGGAGGGCTCGGGGGGGGGGGAACGCGTGCGCAAATGGCGGCAGCTATGGCCGTCGCCATTTGCGTTCCTTATTTTTGGCCATCTGAATCTACATAAATATTTACGTAGACTATGGCGGCGAAAATAAAGGGGAACGCAAATAGCGTAGCGGGCGCTATTTGCGTCCCTTTTTGATTCACCGTTTTAGCCTACATAAATCTTTGCGTAGGCTAAAACGGCGAATCAAAAAGGGACGGAAATAGCGCCCGCTACGCTATTTGCGTTCCCCCTTATTTTCGCCGTCGTAGTCTATGTAAATATTTACGTAGACTAAGACGGCCAAAAATAAGGAACGCAAATGGCGGTGGCTGTATCCGCTGCCATTTGCGTAAGCGTGTTTGGTTTTTTTTTTAAACCCACCGAGCCATGATAGGCTACGTAAATCTTTACGTAGCCTATCACGTCTTTTTTTTTTTTTAACAAGATTGGAAATGGTGGCAGTGGCAGCCGGTCGGAAGACCAGCTGCAGCCACTGCCGCCCGGAAGATCCGCCCCAGGTAAGTCTCGTCCTGGGGGGGATCCGTGGGGGGGTAGCAGGCTGTTCCGCCACGGAGTTCGGGGGGCTGAATGCACTGGCATTCGGCCTCACCGAGATCCATGGCGGAATTCTCTGACATCCCTACTTTCAACTTTAATTCAAACAAGAAGCCAGGAATCTATGGAAGGCTCCTATTTATTTCCCAGAGTCAAGCTATTGATTCCTTTGCTCAATTCTGCCCAAAATCCACCTTTTGTGCTCTTTACATGAACTCTGACTGCCCTTGAGACCAACTGCTCAGTGTTTGATTGTGGGACTCAGCATGGGCAGACCTTCTGCTGTATGGCTCCAAGTTTTGCCTGGGGTTCATCTGCCTTGCTCCCCATTCCTTTGATCCTTCTTCCTAACTTCCTCTACCCCAGAAGGTTGAACCCTCAGGCTCAGAATTTCTCCTTTTTCTTGTACCACTGTGCTGCATGGTATGCCCAGATAGATTTATTGCATTGTATCTCACAGGTAGAGTTTCACATCCTGTGACGCATCCGCTGTTGCACTGTGACTGCATTCATTTCAGTGGAGTTGCCTACCCACACTGGGAACTTGGTTGTGTGTCATAAAAGGTACAGGAAGGGACCTTCACTTTATGTATTTAGCCTCATTTGTGGATCTTGATGGCTTGACCTGTGGGACAGCTGTATTTTACAGTGGGATATCAGAGCTGTTAAGGTTGCAGACTTCGTGCTCAGTGGCTTGCATTTTGATGGATAGGCTGGGAGCCTAGGGTGTTGTGCTGAGGTTTTCCAAGGTCTCAAGCGAAGAACAACCCCAAACCTAGCTGGCTTCTCTCCCCTCCCTCCACTTCCCAGTTCCCTTGTTTCTTTCTAAGTTTATTTTCCTTCAAGCTAGTCAGGGACCCAGAAGTGGCTTTGCTTTACAGCCCTCCATTCTAAATTCTGTTTTCTACTTGCAATATGCAACATGCAGGGCTCAGCAGTTCCTAATAATGGCTCAGCTGGCTTTCAGTTGTCTCATCATCACCTATATCAAACTTGGTCTCCATGGGACTGAAAAGTACAGTGTGTTGTGGCTGGAGGTGATCAGGCTAAGGGCCAAAGCTGTGTGATCCAGAGGCAGGTGGAAGGCAAGGTAGCCTGTATCTTCTGTGCATTTTCAAGTAACTGTGACCAATCAGGCAGTGAAGCCCTTTGCTTTCCCCTTCCTTGAAAACCTGTAACACCTGCTCTGATTTAATGTCCTCCTCTTTTTCCTGAAATTGCTCTAAATCTTATATGTTCTACCCCTTGTGTAACCCACCCTCTGCTATTGGAACTTGAATTATTCCTGTTGCACTTAGACCCCCGAAGATTGTCTTGCTATTTTCCTAGTGCCATCC
Source organism: Heloderma suspectum (assembly GCF_057233095.1). NCBI lineage: Eukaryota > Metazoa > Chordata > Lepidosauria > Squamata > Helodermatidae > Heloderma > Heloderma suspectum. The sequence goes on from NC_139461.1 coordinate 181,587,658, forward strand.
CCTTTCCTTATTTGGCAAACCATAACTCTCCAGCTCCATCTTCTCTTGCTCTTTTATCAATATTAAGAACAGTCTGCTGGTCCAGTGTTAGGGGTTGGGGTATTCAACAGTGCTTTTCCTTTCTGTAAATATTTGTGGTAAAATAAACATGATCACTATTAATTTTTTGACAGTGAACTAGCTTCCCCATTTCAGTCTAGCACAGTACATAATCTACTGTGTATGCACCATACCTCTGCAAAAGTTCTTAGTAGTTTGATCTTGGTAGTAGTAGTAGTTCATACATGTATAAAGATGTGAGCTCACAGACACTTGTGAGCAAAGACATGGGAACAGTAGTAACTAGTGTAAATATTCATATTTGAGCAATGATCATATTGGTTCTTCAGTTTCATATGAAAGCCTCCTTTAATATATCTGATATAAGCCATTGATTCAGTTTACAGATGAACTGTAGGGGTAACATGCTTGTATTCAGATAATTTAATACTAACCATGTTATTCTTTAAGAGAAATCTAGTATGTACAATAAAAAAAATTTAAATTTTTTTTTAAAAACCAGATCTTTATCCAGCCTGTCATGTATCCTACGGGCACATAAATTAGGGAGCCTCATCTCCTTATTGAATGTACATTCTGTGGTAAACCCAGATTTCCTGATTACTTTTTATGGGCCCTTTAGTTAGTTTGTCTCTGCAGTTTTAGGTGGTCCCAGAGATCTCATTCAAAATAACAGAAAAGTCAGAGGTTACATTGAAGTCTCTGCTGCATGCTCAGAGGGCAACCAACTTAGGTTGATAATTAAAATTTAATCCATTCACTGGAATGTTAAAAATCGGAGAAAGTGTATTCGTGGTTTCCCCTTGCGGTAGAAGCAAGTTTTGGATTACAACTATAGTGAACAAATCTGACAGTTGAGTTTCAGTTAAGAAAATATGGTAGGCCAGAAAGAACAAACAACGAAAGATAATTGCCCTCAGTACAACAAAGTAAGACCCGCTACAATATTACATTTTTAATGGACCAATTTAAAACATTACATTATTTTCAGTGAGCTCTTTTTAAAGTGTGAACAACTTAAGGCCTATGATGGAGAAATACTTGACAAGGTGGTGACTCAGTTGGACCACATATAATACAGTGATATGTAGAACTGGTTCACATGTAACAGCTAACTATGGGTTGTTGATTGAAAGCAGAAAGAATGAGCACACAGGAGGCAGTGTGTTTGTCACTGCTGCACAGCCACAACTAACAGTGAATTCACCCAGGGATTGTTCTTTTGTGCAAACTGGGTTGTAGCCTTAATCTGACAGATACTTCTCTGGGGCAAAACAGTAGGGTAACCTACAAGAGAGGAGTGAGGCGCTTAACCACTCTGCTACCTACTGTCTTCCCCTTGAACTAATTTATATCCCACACGCGCACACACTTTCTTTGTTCTCAGCAGTTTTACCTTTCCTGGAATTCTAGACCTGTGTTTACCATGTAAACATGAAACTGTATGGAGAGAAATTTCAGTGGGAAATAGCAGGGAGAAAAGTTAACTGAACCCTCTCTCTCTCTCACTCCACTTCCACACTGTAAATCACCCACTTCTAAGGATGCCTTTGCACTGTGGAAGCAGTCACTGGGCTAGCATTACTTGTGGTTGCTTTATGTATTTTAGATGAAGTTAATTAACACTGAGTACAAAGCAGAGGTGGCTTCTTCCCCTGCTGTGATTGTCCAAGCACAGCCACTGACTGGGTATGCATGACATGTTAACCCATCATGGGTGCCTACGATGGGTTAGTGTGTCATGCGAACCTGGATTGTTCTTATCAGGGTGGGTTGTTTTTCTCAAACAACCCACCCTGAGAACCAATGATCTGCAGTAGGGGTTGTTTTACCCATGATGGGTTGATGTGTCATGCAAACCCAGACATGCCAACCCATCATGGATAAAGGGCATTGTGCGGTGAGGCACTCTCTGCAAGAGCGGCAGACATCACCATTCGCAATCACAGCCAAGCTGCTGGCTGTGCCCTCTTCCCTTGCCCGTGACAGCCCCTCAAATGGTTCCCAAAGAGCACCATGGAGGGCTGTCATGGACACCCCCTTTGTCCCCGCCGATCCCTCCTTCCCAGCTCCAATTACGATGTTGATCATGGTTGGAGGCCTTTTTAAAGAAAAAATTCCCAGCCCCATTTTGTGCACAAATGGAGCTGTAGAAATTTTAAAAAGTGCCCTTTCCCCAAAAATTCGATGGGGGATCCAGTCCCCCACCATGGGCCCTTGTGGCAACACAACCTATGGTGAGGGTTTGGATCCCCCCCATCTGATTTTTTTGGACGGGGTGCTTTAAATCCCAATGCAAGCCTATGCAGTGGGATGTAAAATTTTGTCCCCAGCTTGGGGGAAAGATCTTCCCCAAAACTGCTTGTTTTTTTGTGGGGGGCCATGTGGGGAATGCCTGAAGGTGTCCCCCCCCTAGTGTGGCATGGCCAGGAGACCCACACGTAAGTGGGTGACTTTAACCATTTTTCCACCACCCCTCAGGGTGGGAGAAAGAAGGGTTAAAATCACCCACTTATCTGTGGGTTTCCCATTCATACCTTGGTGGGGGAGCCCCTTCAGGGGTTCCCCACTTGGCTCTCCCTCCCATAAAAAAGACAGGTTTGTCCGCAGGTTGAGGAAAGATCTTTCTCGTAGCTTGACTTTTGACAGCCAAGCTGCAAGAAAGATCTTTTCCCCAACCTGGGAAGGGGACTCGGTACAAGCTTACCCCTCCTGCACCCATGTATGTTTGCCTAGTGCAACATACAGGGGTGCAGGAGGGGCAAGCCAGTAACCTTAGCTTTCCTGTTGTGCACCTGTGCATCTGTGGAAAACAGAAGATTTTTTTAAAAAAAAATATTCCCACACATTCCCAGGGCACAGGGAAGTGCAAAACTTTTCCCCTGTCCCAGTTTTGCACAAAAATGGCACTGGGAAAATAAAAAAAAAAGGGCTCCAACCGTGACCAAGATTGCGATTGCAGCCAGGAAGGGGGACTTGGCGGCAGACAAGACAGGTCTACTGCCAGCTGTCCTGGGATGTTGGGTGGAGGACTACGGGGGAAGGAGCGGGGGCAAGGGGGCAAAGAAGCCATGCATATTGGCTTGTTTGCCTGATTTCCTGGGGGGGGGGGTGAGCTAACCATGCAGGATGGATTGTTTGCAAAACAACTCACCCTGCGTGGCTAGTCACCCATACTGTGCTAGCATGATGTGTGAAAGCACCCTTTTTTCTCCTCGCTCCTCTGCCAGCCCTCTCATTCTCACATCTCCTTTTCTTTCTCACTCTGGATCACCACCCATAGACATGCTGTCCTCCCTCCCTCCCTCTTTCCCTCCCTCCCTCCCAGGCGCGCGCGCACACACACACACACGCATACCTCCAGCCAGCTATCTGTTCACATACACAAGCACTATATATATCCTGCATGCATACACTCATGCCCCTCTGTTCTTCTGGGTCTTGGTTCCCAGTGTGAATGGCAACAAAGGCTTTGTAAATTTTCTTCACTTATTCTGTAGTTCAGCTCCACAGTCCCCCCCCCCCCCCCGCCACACCTCCGAGACAAGGGAAAGGCTCATGCAGGAGTGGGTTAGCGGTGAAGCCATTGTTGCTGGCCGTTCAGCCCTTTTCAATCAAAATATGGCACTTCTTAAAATATTGGTTTCCAACTAAGAGCTGATTTGTAGGATATTTTTCCTTCAAATTACCATAGTGACTCATGTTTGAATTGGTAGCTCTTGCTTGCTCTTGTAGAGTGTGCCATCTTGAACTTTAACAGCCAATTTCAAGAGAATAAATACTTGCCTGTTTGAGAGGATTGCGCTTAATGGAAGCAACCTAACCTGTAAGTACTGGAAAAATCTACATCCTATGTACATTGGAGAGAGATAAATTAAAGGAAATACTATAGTGTTTCCCCTTTGAGTTAGTTTTCAAGGTTATCCCACTTGGCTTGTGGGCTGTGGAAAAACTACTGCGGTGATCGTAAGATTGGGGAAGGCAAAAGAGGCAAGCGGCTTTGATGGTGGGTGATGTAGAGAAGCAGCAAGCTGACGGGCAGCCTTTGCAAAACTATTTGCAAGGCAGTTTTGTTGTACATATTCATTGCTTTAGTCATCAGTGTAGCTCATGTATCTAGCTTTTTATGAACAGAACCATAGGTGGTGTATATTCTCTCCAAATACTATCTAAATTATCTTTGCTTTCCATTCTTTACAGGACAGGAAAAGAAGGCCAGCCAAGAGAATACTACACTTTGGATTCAATTTTGTTCCTGTTGAATAATGTGCATCTTTCACATCCTGTTTATGTCCGTCGTGCTGCAGTAAGTTGTTATCCCAGAAGAGCAATCTGACGTTGGTTGAGGAAGTTTCTAAACTGTCCAGTTGTCAACTGAACATTTGACTAATTTATAGCATGAACCTCTGTGCTAAGAAATTCCAGATTCAGCAATTTGAAATCATGATTTTGCAAACTTTATTTAAATTTGGCACATCAGCATCAGTGTGAAATTTCATGTTAATCTGTTGGAGTGACTAACAAAAATTGGGACTGAATGAAATAAAACTTTAAAGACCAGGGGGCAGTACTGGTAACCGTGGTGAGTGTAATTTATTCTCCTAACCAGAGAGTCTGTAACACTTTAATTGCTTGACATACTTAGCCATTTAAAACAGCACAAAAATGTACTGTATTTTCTCATTGTATATTCCAATATCTTGCTGTGGGCAAGCGTGGACCTATATTTGACTCTCTGCTAACCACCTTTAGCGAATTGGGGGACAGCTTTGGAAATGCACACTCCACCCCACAGCACCATCCTGTCCTGGAGTAAATTCTCCCTTCTGAGACAATTTGTCAGAACTACGTTAACTGGTTAAGACTACATCAGAACCTTAAACATGGGCTGGAACTGAGATTTAAATCCTGTGTTAAGGGGAATCTTGGTTAGCCTTAATTGTGGTTCATGTTGGTTGCTGATGATCTGTTACCTGCAGTCGAGGCTGGGGTGCAGGCGGTTAGCATTTGCTGTAACGAAGGAGGAGCCTTTTCCTAAGGCTTTCTCATAATTTGCTAATGGTGATTAGCAGGAAGCCAGCATTATATCTGCATCAGGTCTATAAACTAGTACCCATTCTGCACTTGAATGCACAGCCTGTTCAAATGTATTCTTTGTGTCCTCTCCTTTCAAGCATAGCACACATCTTATTAAGCTGACTTCATTAGTGTCTCCTTTTTTTTTTAAAGAGTGCCCCATGGTTTTGACTCAAAGCTTTGATCCAGAACTGAACAGGCAAATGCCCTAATTCCCGGACCTTGGAACTGCCCACCCACAGAGTCTCTGTCTTACAGGATTTGGCTTCAGTTTATTAGCCCTCATCTAACCTGTAACTACATCCAGGCACCAATTCAGAATGTGCACTGCCTCTTCTGTTCCAGATGTCACTGAGAAATAGAGCTGGATGTCATCAGCATACTGGTGACACCTTGCCACAAATCTCCTAATGACTGCTCCCAGTGGTTGCATATAGATATATTAAATAACATGGGGGGGGGGGAATTGTGCCCAAAATCATGTTGAAAAATACATTTAAGCATAAAGCAAGAGCTACAGAACAAGTGTATACAAAGCCCCTAAACAACCCATCGGTCCAAGTTCACACGTCACACTGACAACCTCTAATTTGGCTGATCAGAGGTTTAGAATAAATGGAAGCAGCTCGCAGACAGTGCATGTCCATGCAAATTGTTGGTTAAATAATGCACCACTTGCCACCATGATGTGCAAATCAGGTCAGTCTTTCAGCATCACTGAAACAATGAGGAAAAGCCCACACAGCTTTTGTGACTTCACATGTACCTTGGTGTTTAGGGCCAAATGAGTAGAATATTATCTCCTTATTTCAAAAGCATTGCTAAGGTTCTTATAGATTATTTATATTTCAGTCTTGTATACCTGGAGGAAAATTCCATTGAGCTAGGAAGATAGTTGGAATTGAATGTATTTAGATTTGCAGCTTTCATAGAAGAAATCATAACCTTCCTGTTTGGCTTAATTTGAATTCTGATATTGTATTTAGGTGTATAAAGGGTATTTTAATTATTGGTATTTAAATAATTTTGCATATAACATTGTTATCTGTCCCAAGGCTTTGAAAAGGTGCAGGCTAGCAATCCAAATGAATACTAATCTGAATTTGAAGAATGAAGGATTTTGATTGGTCATAATGTTCATTTTGTTATGCGGTAGGTTCACATTTTACAGATAAGGAGTTGGTTGGTGAGTGACAGAGTTCTTCTGGGCCATGCTATGAGTAGGTGGTTGAGCAAGGATTTGAAACTTGCTTTCCCAATTCTCTAGCCACTGGCTCATATTAAATAATTAACCATAATTTCCCAGTCACCCCTTCAGACTTGTAATTCATGCAAGCCCCTTTCTCCCAGCCATGCATCATAAAGAGCTCTGTCTGTTCTTGTATCTATTGCTGTGCTCCACTCTTGAAGAAAAAGTATACATATTGATAGAATCAGTAGTCAGATTGTTTCTTGTCTGCTTTCGATTAAATGAAAAGGCATTTAATTGGAGCCAGTTAAAATAGTTTGTGGAGAAAAACACCTGAAGTCCTCTTCCCCTTATGAAGTGCTAAAGTGTTGCTATATCTAACAATACCAAAGTGGTAGCAGATTCCAAGCAAGTGTCGTAATAGTTTCAGTTTTCGCTTTAAGCTGGGGTCAAACTATGTGTTGCATGCAAATGTGTGTAATAACTCCAGCAGTGGCTGCTTCTGGAGGGGGACAATTTAAAGTGAAGCAGGGCTTATCACTTCCCTTCCTGCCGCTTTCTCCCTCCAGTTCTCACCCAGCAGTTCTCCCTGCCATGGATTTCTAGACCCATGTTTGCAAGTGAAGGGTTAAGCCCCCCCCCCCCCCCCACACACACACGCTTATGCTTCAAGTCACCCTTTCCCAAAATTGCTCTCCCTAGAAGAAGCAAATGTCAGGACTTTATTAACATACATTTGCATGTAATATAAGTTTATCATTCAGTTATTAATGAAGTACAGCCCCAGACCACAACTTTGTGCCATGTGCCACTGTTGGTGCTGTGTTGGTAGCTCTAGCAGACTCTAGATATCACTGGGACCTGGAGAGGATTACACCGTTGAACTGCAGTGCAAGAATTGGTGATGCTGCTGCAACTGGTGGGAATACTTACCTTCCTGCAAGGAGCTATAGCTGTGTAGGGCCCTATTCCCTTGCTGGGAGCTGTTGACACTTTCGATCTGTCACAGTTTTGGTCTTGGCACAGCATCTGGGGCAAGTGGCCTTGTCACTCCAGGCATAGCTAGGATTTACTTGGGTTCGGTTCCAGACTTCAGGGAAGAGAAAGAGATGGTTATGCCGGGGCAGCAGGGGAGCATTGTGGATTTCACCCTTAATTTTTAGAAATATATTTATACATCTTTTGCAATGCATTTATAGTAATAAGCTATGACAAAATATTCTCAATGTCTGTCTGCAAAATCAGCAGAGAATCAAACTGCATTAAATGTGTCCTACTTGACAAAATATGTTCATCATGTGTGTGATAATATGGTTACTAGTACGTTGTTCAAATTTTGAAGGACATATTGGTGGGTGACATTTTATTGATAAAACTTTTGAAATTTCAGTTTACATTTAAGATATAGGAAACAGCTTTACAGTAACCTTCACATACACTATTACTTAGGATTTGTTTTGAAACAAATTCTAGATTTCTGTGTTTCTAAGATTTTCATTCTTTTTAGACTGAAAACATTCCTGTGGTAAGAAGACCTGACAGAAAAGATCTTCTTGCATACCTAAATGGGGAAACATGTGAGTTGAGACCATTTAACTATTTCTTGTTTTTGCTAGTTACATTATTTTTCCTCTACCTAAAAATATAACAGGTAAATCAAAGGGTAATGATGTTAGATTTCCTCAGACATTTGGAGGCCAAGTAATATTAGCCCTGTTTTGCAAAATGAATGTTAATCTTAAACTTAAAATGTAACTGGTTAAACCAGATTAATTGAATCTGGAGTTTAAAATTAAGTTTAGGTCATGTTCTGAATAGGTTTTTTTAAGAGAATGCTTGGTTGTCTCTGAGGCCCTGATAAAACTGGAAACAGCAAAGAACAGCACAATAAAATGACTGTCAACCAAAGTCGCCAATCAAGATGTCAGCATAATTACTCTTGAGGGATACTATTTAGGTTAGTTTATTACTGTGGCATAGGATGGTCAGTTGCAGGGCAGGGGATATAAGTCTGTCCAATTTTAGACTTCACTATACTTCTATGGCTCTTCTGTTCAGTTGAGTGCTTGATGTTTGTACATTTTAAAAATACTTATATTTCTTTTTTCCGTGTTTGTACCTTTTTAGCAACATCATCAAGTATAGACAGAAGTGCACCACTTGAAATAGGTCTTCAGCGATCCACTCAAGGTATAGATTAGTTATTAAATAGTCTAATGGTACACTTTGTAAAAGCCTGCCCTATTAATACATGATACTTTCCTACTTTTTTCTTTGTAGTTAAAAGGGCAGCTGATGAAATATTTGCAGAAGCAAAGAAACCAAGAATAGAGGTAAGTTTTAGTAATGTTTTGTGTAAGTTTTTGTGGGTTGAAGTGGTTTTATTTTATTTGCTTTTAAAACCAGATATATTTCCCCCCTCTACGTTCTCAAAACGCTTCCCATCACTGTTTATGGCAGTTATATATCCAAACGAAGGGAAGTGGGCCCTTTTGGCCTCTGAATTAAATGCTGTAAATGACAATATTCAGGACTGAAATAATTGTTCAGGTTCATGCAAGGGATTTGCATTAGTCAGGTGGAATTTTGTTTTTTGGATGGCTTACCCTGTGCCATATCACAAACAAACTGCTTTTGCATCTCTTATCAGTTTTGAAAGTAGTTTGCTATACAACACTGGGCAGGGGACTGGGGGTGATTAAGGAAAAAAATTTAAAGCCTTCTTGATCTTATGGAACTAGTTTCACAGTAGTCTGGATTCTGCTCAGTACCTGGGAGAGCCTCATGGAGGACTTCTTCCAGGATATTGTGAAAGGTCAGGAATGAATTATACATCATGTGACAGGTAATTAATAAAAAAGGGCATTTGAAACTGTTGTTTTGGTAGGGTTAGAGCTTGGGAGTAAAGCTGATATTTAAATTATTGAATGGTTAATGTAAAAATGGTTGATAAATTTCAGCTATTAAATACTAATGAGGAGGAATAGTGGAGGGACAGCTAATGTGAGTGTATGGACCTTTTATCTAAACATCTTAGTTTCACTGGTGTGTAGACTTCAATTGTTTATCCTTGTAGGGAGCAGAGATGGCTCTATAAGCATTACTCTTCTTACTAGGATGAAGAGTGTGTGCGGCTTGACAAAGAGCGGCTTGCAGCTCGGCTGGAGGGGCACAAGGAAGGCATTGTGCAGACAGAGCAGATCAGGCAAGTCTTGCTTTGTTTATGATACTGCTAATTTGAGAATTGTGAAAATGCTTTTGACATGTAGGACTTTCTGAAATGTGTCCTGGCAAAAATGGCTAATTGTTGAAAACGTCATTGTAGCCTGAAATGGAAGTGCAGGGACAGTATGAAATCTGTTATCAACTTCTTCAAAAAATATTGTGGTAGAAAAATAGCAGTGGTATTTAATGGTGTTTTACTGAAAAGGTACATGGACATCAGATGTGATGCATCTTCCATATAAACAAATAGCCTTGACATGCTCAACATTCTGGATGTGAGGCCTGATCCTATCATGTTTAGTCCTAGGTAAATCCCACTGAATGCAGTGTGGCTTGTTCTCAAGTAAGTAGCATAAGATCACAGCATGATGCCTGGAAAACACAAGAATTGCTGATTGGCAGGGAATGCCTTGTGGCCCCGGACAAATAACTTTTTTGGCTTCCGTTCCATACCTATAAAACAGAAATAGGAGGTGAAGTTGAAGATGTTAAACTTGTGGGTCATTCAACATACCATGTAAATAGATTCTGTTAATTAAGCTGGATGTCTTGAGGATAGAAATAAATAGGTGAAGAATCCTGGTTGAGGCATAGAACTTTGAGCTTGAACACAGCACAAAGTACTTAGGTGATCATGTAATCATACCTCAGCTTTTCTGAGAGTCCACATATTTCACCCAGGGAAATAACCCCAGGCAGAGTAGTGTCAATGGAACAAAAGTCCCCTAGTACTAACATCGTGCCTTCAAGTCCCGTCCCATCCCAGTCCAGAAGGATGCCATGGTCAATGGTATTGAAGGCTGCTGAGATGTCCAGGAGAACCAATAAGGTCACATTCCCCTACATCAATTCCCTGGCATAAGTCATCCACCAGGGTGACCAAAGCAGTTTCAGTCCCAAACCCAGGCCACAAGCCAGACTGGAATTGATCCAAATAATCAGTGTCATCCGAAGCTTCCTGGGGTTTAAACACAATGGGACTTCACTTCTGAATAGACATGCATAGGATTGTACTGTAAGGCTGCAATCCTAAACATACCAGGGAGTAAGCCCTATTGAATATAATGGGATATACTTTTGAGTTGATATTCATAGGATTGTACCAGAAGTAAGCAATATTTAACTATATGGCCAATTTCCAGTAAGCGGGATGTGTGTGTGTGTGTGCACGCGCATGTGGGTGGGGCAGGAGTAGCAGGAAAAGAGAAACCATATTGGTAGAAAGGAAATTATTTTATTTTCATTTAGGCAAGGAGGAGCCTCTAATTAGAAGCCTGTTCACTGTCCAGGTCTTGGAGAGGGAGCATTATTGCTACACTCAGGCTGCTCCCTTTATACTCTCAGGCAGGCTGCTGCCTGTAGCAAGGGCAATGGCTAGCTGCTGCCTTGGCAACAAGCATAAGCTGCCTCTTGCAGATGGGCATGCTCCTCTTGGAGAGCTTAGCTGCCCAACAAATGCACAAAGCTTCTGTCCTCCTTAGCTTTACCCATGACACTGCAGGTGATGTACCCCACCAGCTCAGAAAGCACAAACAGCTGCGAGCACGCACACAACGCAGAAAAGCTGGAGATGGCACAATAGGAGAGTTGGGGTTCCAGGTAGTCCACATAGCATTAAATAAAGAGTGGGGAGGATTTTCAGGTAGTGGGACGTGCCAGACTCTGCACTGGGCTTTCCTGAAGCCCCAGGGCCTTGTCAGATGCCTCACAATGTTGCTCTATAATGTCAGGTGTGAGCCGAATGGAGGTGCTTTGTAGCAGAGACCTTTTAATGGTCAAGGAAAAAGTTTTGTGAAGCAAACCCAGAGCTTTGCTATACAGTACAGGATTTGGTTGGCGGCAGGAATCAATAGTGGGATTTTCATGCCTTTCAGACCTTGGATACATTAGGAGTCTGAATTCAGTGCTAGGTGAGAAATACCATTGGTGACATTAGTGGGAATAAATTTAGGCAGCCCCAGTAGTGGCAAACAGTAACAGTCAAACAGTGGCAAATAGTAACTTTGCCTGCCTCTAGAGTTATAGGAACATAGGAAGCTGCTTTAGATTGAGTCAGATGGAATCACATTGGTACGTCTAGCCAAGTATTGTTGACACTAACTGGTGGCTTGTCTCTAGGAATCAAACCTGGGACGTTCTGCGTTCAAAGCATGTGTTTTACTATTGAGCTGTAGTCTCCCCACCCCACCCCAGTCCAGTATGTTGCTGATGATGTTAGCCAATGCTACCTTTTGTAGCTAGGTATTGGGTACGTGCCTTCTGTGGTCAGACTGGAAAATGACCACAGAACTTGAGAAAATTATAGGACTTGCACATCCTTGATACCTCTGGGAACAATAGATACAGAAGGGAAGAACAAGTAGCAGGAAGTCATTTGTTGTTCATTCTCTGATCACTGTGTAGAGCAGGGGTGCCTCCTCCCAGCATGGAGAAAGGGATCTTGTCTGATCTCGGAAGCTAAGCAGGATCAGCCCTGGTTAGTACTTGGATGGGAGACCGCCTGGGAATCAGGCTTCCTGCATTGAGCAGGGGGTTGGACTTGATGGTCTTGTAGGCCCCTTCCAACCCTATGATTCTATGACCCAGGCCATCCCGCACCCCTACTGCTATCCCTGATTTGAGATAACAGCGCGGATGAAGGGCAGCAGGCATTGGGACTTGCCCATGCAAGGGAGAGAAGCCAAGCTTCCCTGTATGGGTGAGCCCCAAAGCTCAGGTAGCCAGGCTATTTCTGATCTGAGAGGATTCCTCCAGGGGCAGGGCTTGGACTCGCTAAGCCCCGCTCCCTGGAGGAGCCCCAAGAGGCTGTGGGGGGTGGATTGGGGTGCCTTGTGGGCCAGATGTTCTGCACCCCTGGACTAGAGAATGTGTAGAGCATTGGTGGACAGAAGCTGGATCTCGAGATGTTTGGGACTTCCAGAAGCCTCTGCCAGCATGGCCAGTGGTCAAGAATGCTGGGGTTTAGAAGTCCAAAACATCTGGAGATCTACTTTCTGCCCATCCCTTGTGTGGAGGAAGTTTCTCCCTCATTTCTTTGGGTTTGATTCTGCTGAATTCAGACATAACCCAAAACCATGGTTTCTTCTAGTTAAGAACCTGCGCTGTAGTTTGAGTTTCCCAGTGTCCAAGAGACAAACATGGTTTTGAGCAGAGTGTCTGCTTTGGTTTCCTGTAAATTTGTTCTAGTCTCTATATAGTTAAGCAGCTTCTTGAAGCAGACCAATCATGCTAACTGTGGTTTGTCCGTGAATTCAGACATAACAGCAAAGTACAAACTCCACAAATTATACTTCAAACATTGGTTTCAGATCCTTTTTTTCAGTCCCCAAACAGACTGTGATTTGTAGGTGGCAGGCCCAGGTTCAGATATTGGCAGTGTTGGGATGTAACACTAAGACATAATCATGGTTTAACAACTCAGTATCCAGCTCACAGACATTCAAAGAAACTTCAGTTTGTTTTGCCTGATATTGGCTTGTTGTTCCCCTGCCTCCTCTGTGAATGCCCAGCTGCTACACATAACTGTCAGGGTTTTATAGCATTGCCAGTTGTCTTACCACTGGCCAGCTGCAGAAATGGATTGGGGAACATGAACGCTGTTTTCCTTGGAGATAATCTTGGCATGAACCTGAGCAAAACATAGTCTGAAAGAGTCCCTCCCTTCCCTTGCTTTCATGAAAGCTTATTAACCTACTTCAACCTTCTCTTCCCCAACAAATAGTGGTGGTGGTGGGGGGAACAGTTTAGGAAAGTAAGCCAACTTCAAACTGTGATTTATGATCCTGGCCTGTTTCCCTAAACCATATTTAGGGTTAAGATCCATAGTTTCAGATTTGGATGTAGTGATTAAATGTGGTTAATTGAAAATGGAAGCAAAAGCTTCCCATCTCTTCCTCGTGGCCACACCAGAAGATGAGCGCATGAGTTCAACTCTCATGTGTGTAATGTTAAACCAGGGGTAGGCAACCTGGTGCATTCCAGTAGTTCTGGACTACAGCTCTTATGCCCCAGTCAACATGGTGGTGGTTGGGGATTATGGGAGTTGTAGTCCAAAGTATCTGGAGCGTAACGGGTTGCCTACCCCTGCACTTAACCATAGTTCAGCATTATGTATGTGACAGCGTCTGCAGAAAATGCTGAACCTGGTCCTTGGTTGTAAATTAGCTTTATCTTTGGTTCTAAATCTAGATGATATGAGATTTTATTACAAAACGAAGGACAATTATTTTTCAGGCTGTTAGTTAAGCTGTGGTTTATCACAGGAGCATTCATCATATACTATTGTTATATAGCCAAATGTTGGTTTGTAACTGTGGTTAATCTTCAGACATAATCTTTTTCTAGATCCTTGTCTGAAGCCATGTCTGTGGAAAAGATTGCTGCCATCAAAGCCAAAATCATGGCCAAGAAAAGGTCCACAATTAAGGCTGATTTGGATGATGACATAAATGCTCTTAAACAGCGAAGTTTTGTTGATGCAGAGGTTGATGTAACTAGAGACATCGTCAGCAGGGAAAGGGTGTGGCGGACCAGAACTACTGTTTTACAAAGCACAGGGAAGGTAAGACCTTGTTTTACCAGATTTTTGTCCAGTCAGCAAGTAGATGCTATGTATAGCTTAATTATTCAATTAGAGTAAAGTACCTTGTAGAGTCTGAGTGGAACAGTGCAATGACACGTACATGTTGTTGATGTTAAGTCGTGTCTGACTCTTCATGACCCCGTGGACCATAGCACGCCAGGCCTTCCTGTCCTCCGCTCTCTCCCGGAGCGTGCTCAAGTTCATATTCATTGCATCAGTGATGCTATCTAGCCATCTCATCCTCTACTGTCCCCTTCTCCTTTTGCCTTCAATCTTTCCCAGCATCAGGGTCTTTCTAGGGAGTTTTCTCTTCGCATTAGGTGGCCAAAATATTTGAGCTTCAGCTTCAGTATCTGTCCTTCCAATGAGCACTCAGGGTTGATTTCCTTTAGGATGGACTGATTTGACCTCCTTGCAGTCCAGGGGACTCGTAAGAGTCTTCTCCGGCACCACAGTTCGAAAGCATCAATTCTTCGGCGCTCAGCCTTCCTTATAGTCCAGCTCTCACAGCCATACGGTGTTGTTCAGTCGTTCAGTCGTGTCCGACTCTTTGTGACCCCATGGACCATAGCATGCCAGGCCTTCCTGTCCTGCGCGCTCTCCCGGAGTGTGCTCAAGTTCATATTCATTGCATCGGTGATGCTATCTAGCCATCTCATCCTCTGCCGTCCCCTTCTCCTTTTGCCTTCAGTCTTTCCCAGCATCAGGGTCTTTTCCAGAGAGTTTTCTCTTCGCATTAGGTGGCCAAAATATTTGAGCTTCAGCTTCAGTATCTGTCCTTCCAATGAGCACTCAGGATTGATTTCCTTTAGGATGGACTGATTTGACCTCCTTGCAGTCCAGGGGACTCGTAAGAGTCTTCTCCAGCACCACAGCTCGAAAGCATCAATTCTTCGGCGCTCAGCCTTCCTTATAGTCCAGCTCCCACAGCCATGCATTACTACTGGGAAAACCATAGCTTTGATTAGATGGACCTTTGTCGGCAAGGTGATATCTCTGCTTCTTACTATGATGTCTAGGTTTGCCATAGCTTTCCTCCCAAGGAGCAAGCGTCTTTTAATTTCATGGCTACATTCACTGTCTGCGGTGATCTTGGAGCCCAAGAAAGTAAAATCTGTCACTGCTTCCATTTCTTCCCTTCTATATGCCAGGAAGTGATGGGGCCAGATGCCATGATCTTCGTTTTTTTAATGTTGAGTTTCAAACCAGCTTTTGCACTCTCCTCTTTCACCCTCAACAAGAGGCTCTTTAGATCCTCTTCGCTTTCTGCCATTAGGGTGCTATTGTCTGCATATCGGAGGTTGTTCATAATTCTCCCAGCAATCTTAATTCCGACCTGTGATTCCTCCAACCCGGCGTTTCTCATGATGTACTCTGCATATAAGTTAAATAAGCAGGGTGACAATATGCAGCCTTGTCGTACTCCTTTCCCAATTTTGAACCGCTCGGTTGTTCCATGTCTGGTTCTTACTGTTGCTTCTTGATCCTTGTACAGGTTTCTCAGGAGACAGGTAAGGTGGTCTGGTACTCCCATCACTTTAAGAATTTGCCAGAGTTTGTTGTGATCCACACAATCAAAGGCTTTAGCGTAGTCAATGAAGCAGAAATAGACGTTTTTCTGGAATTCTCTTGCTTTCTCCATGATGCAGCGAATGTTGGCGATTTGATCTCTAGTTCCTCTGCCTCTTCTAAACCCAGCTTGTACTTCCGGTAGTTCTCGGTTCGCATACTGCTGAAGCCTAGCTTGTAGGATTTTGAGCATCACCTTGCTGGCATGTGAAATGAGCGCAATTGTGCGGTAGTTTGAACACTCTTTGGCGTTGCCCTTCTTTGGAATTGGAATGTAAACTGACCTTTTCCAGTCTTGTGGCCACTGTTGAGTGTTCCAAATTTGTTGGCATATTGAGTGCAGCACTTTAACAGCATCATCTTTTAGGATTGTAAATAGCTCAGCTGGAATACTGTCATCTCCACTAGCTTTGTTGTTAGTAATGCTTCCTAAGGCCCACTTGACTTCACTCTCTAGGATGTCCGGCTCAAGTTCAGTGACCGCATTATCATGGCTATCAGGAACATTCAGATCTTTCCTGTGTAGTTCTTCTGTGTATTCTTTCCACCTCTTCTTCTTCTCATCTGCTTCTGTTAGGTCCCTGCCTTCTTTGTCCTTTATCATGCCTGTCTTTGCACAAAACGTTCCCTTGATATCTCCGATTTTCTTGAAGAGATCTCTAGTCTTTCCCATTCTGTTGTTTTCCTCCATTTCTTTGCATTGTTCATTTAAGAAGGCCTTCTTGTCTCTCCTTGCTATTCTCTGGAACTCTGCATTCAGTTGGATATATCTTCCCCTTTCTCCTTTGCTTTTCGCTTCCCTTCTTTCTTCAGCTACTTGTAAAGCCTCATCAGACAGCCCCTTTGCTTTCTTGCATGTCTTTTTCTTTGGGATGGATTCAGTTGCTGCCTCCTGAACAATGTTATGGACCTCCGTCCATAGTTCCTCAGGCACTCTGTCTATCAGGTTTAATCCCTGAAATCTATTTCTCACCTCCACTGTATATTCATAAGGGATATGATTTAGGTCATACCTGAATGGTTTAGTGGTTTTCCCTACGTTCTTCAATTTCAGCCGAAATTTTGCAAGAAGCAGCTCATGATCTGAGCCACAGTCAGCTCCAGGTCTTGTTTTTACTGACTGTATAGAGCTTCTCCATCTTTGGCTGCAAAGTACATAATCAGTCTGGTTTCGATACTGACCATCTGGTGATGTCCATGTGTAGAGTCGCCTCTTGTGCTGCTGGAAAAGAGTGTTTGCTATGATCGGTGTGTTCTCTTGGCAAAACTCTATTAGCCTTTGTCCTGCTTCATTTTGTACACCAAGGCCAGGCTTGCCTGTTATCCCAGTGATTTCTTGACTTCCTACTTTAGCATTCCAATCCCCTATGATGAAGAGGACATCTTTTTTTGGTGTTAGTTCTAGAAGATGTTGTAGGTCTTCATAGAACCCATCAACCTCAGCTTCTTCGGCCTCAGTGGTTGGGGCATAGACTTGGATTACTGTGATGCTGAATGGTTTGCCTTGGATTTGTACTGAGATCATTCTATCGTTTTTGAGATTGTACCCCAGTACTGCTTTTCCCACCCTTTTGTTGACTATGAGTGCTACTCCATTTCTTCTACGGGATTCTTGCCCACAGTAGTAGATATGATGGTCACCTGAATTAAGTTTGCCCGCGCCTGTCCATTTTAGTTCACTGATTCCCAAGATGTCGATGTTCAATCTTGCCATCTCATGTTTGACCACCTCCAGCTTGCCTTGATTCATTGATCTGACATTCCAGGTTCCTAAACAATATTGTTCTTTACAGCATCGGACTTTCTTTTCACCACCAGGCACATCCACAGCTGTGTGTCCTTTCGGCTTTGGCCCAGCCGCTTCAGCCTTTCTGGCACTACTTGGAAATTCCCTCTGCTGTTCCCCAGTAGTATATTGGACACCTTCCGACCTGAGGGGCTCATCTTCCGGCATCATCTCTTTTAGCCTTGTGATATGTTCCATGGGGTTTTCTTGGCAGGAATACTGGAGTGGGTTGCCATTTCCTTCTCCAGTGGACCACATTTTGTCAGAACTCTCCGCCATGACCTGTCCGTCTTGGGTGGCCCTGCATGGCATAGCTTATGGCTTCACTGAGTTACGCAAGCCCCTTCGCCACAACAAGGCAGTGGTTAGTCAGATTCCTAAGCCAGAGTACAATTATATTTTGACAACACAAATACAATTAAAACAAAAGTCACACAAGCATGCAGAGGGAGGGGGGAGCTGGAATCAGCCCTCACCCATTTCTTTCTGGAGCTGACTTTCAGATCAGACAGGCTGCGATCCCATGTACACCTATCTGAAATAAGCCCCACTGAACAGAGTGAGACTTATTTCTGAGGAAAAATTCATAGGATTGGACTGTTATCTGTGCTCATGTATGACATGTACATACATGAGCACAGATAACAGTCCAATCCTATGAATTTTTCCTCAGAAATAAGTCTCACTCTGTTCAGTGGGGCTTATTTCAGATAGGTGTATATAGGATCACAGCCTAAGAACTTTCAGTATTTATCTTTGCAACTTACCTCACTTGTGTCTTGATTGCATTGTTTAACTATGATTTATGTATTTATTTATACCCTGATTTTCTGTTTCAAATAACACTCAAGGTGATTTTTGGTCTCACTTAAACTTGTGAATATGGCATACCTAGGTCTACAGTGGAAAAATCCTAAATGTTTTATTCTGACCTGTTCCTAAAGCTGAATTCTCTTCCAATTCAGGATGTGCTACAGAGTAAAGTGATTGGGTAAAAATGGTAATTAAATAGGAAAGTAGATGCAAAACACTTCAACACCCCGAAGTATTGGAAACTCGTTGCCTATTTATACATCTTTAGAAGGCTTCATCTGTGAATACCAGTCTTGGTTCCAACGAGTTCTACTCTGTTCACTTTCATGCTCATTTTATTTAGGTTAGTCAGATTCCCAAGGCAGGGTACAATTATATTTTGACAACACAAATACAATTAAAACAAAAGTCACACAAGCATGCAGAGGGAGGGGGAGCTGGAATCAGCCCTCACCCATTTCTCTCTGGAGCTGACTTTCAGATCAGACAGCCCACCTGGTCAAGGGTGGAGCCAGTGGACTGGCTTGCATGATGAAAACAGCCCACCATGGGTTGTTTAAGCCATGGTGGGCTGTGGTACATGCTGGGCACAATTTGCATATTCAACACCTGGATGCAGGCATGAATATGCAATCCATGGTCCCCAGTTTCGCACGACATGACAAGCTGGGCATTGAATATTCAAAACAGCCACGTGCGTACACTGCAGCCCACCGTGGCTTAAATAAGCCACGGTGGGCTGTTTAATTATGCAAACAAGGTCATTGTCTGGGCCAAGCAGATTTTTAAAGTCCAAGACAGGCAGTAGCAGAACAACAATGGAGGAAGATGACACACATGATGATGGGACAGCCGGAACCCTCATCCCGTTCCCTTCAGCTATTCCCTGATTTAGGGAATACTGAATTGGAATCTAACATGAATGCCATAAACATGTTCTTAAAAATATTGAAGTCGGTGTGCTGTTAAAAAAACAATTCACTGTCTTAGAAGATGTGCCAGCCCTGGTCTATTAGGTTTCTGGTTTGTTTAGCCTTCAAACTGAGAATCAAGATAGATGTTGACAACTACCATCTATAGCTCTACATCTGTAGAGCCAGCTCTCAACATTCTGTCACAATCTAGGTCTAGTAGGACCACGAAACAACCTAAGATGGAGTGATAGAGATAGCAGCAGCCTATTTTAATGGCTGAGTCTACCAGGAGCCGGGAAGAAGCTCAAGAAACACCCAGTTGCTTTTTCCTTTATAAGTAAATGGCTGCCATCCCTTTCTATGAGGAAGAGTCTGTCCATCACCCCTCACACTTAGTGGCACAGCCATGAGCAGCAAAGCCATAGCGAGGGAAACACTTGTCCCTCTTCACCCATTTGAAGCAACTCCAGAGTTGTGGGATGCAGACAGTGGTTTCCAAACCTTCCATCACCCCAAGGTTCCTGTTTAATCTGGACCTTCTGTTTGAAGTACTTTGAGAACCTGTGTTAAGGGAAACCCTATTTAGACTTAACTCTGAATCAATGTCTGTGCTGACAAACCTCTCAACCATGGTTGGTGTATGTTGGGGAAATTTTCTTCAAGGAGGAGAGGGGCTCTGTTTTTTTTTTTGCTTCTGTTTCATGGCTTGATGTGCCTTGAGTCGTATTAACAAAGTATTCAGGTAATGAAGAACCTATCAGAGCCACAGACAACAGGTAGATCTTTATATGATGTTTCTCACACCACATGATAGCAAAAAGGTTTAAATTGATAAAGGATGCCATGAAATAGAAGAGACTATTGCATTTCAACCCAGTGCTACCAAAGCCAAGCATCCACAAATCCACTTGCCAGCTCTGGCCTTCAGGCAAGAAAGGTATGTTACTACACACATCCCTTCCTGCAAGCTCTCACTTGTGCTATTTTTTGGAGAAGGTGTGAAAGAGCAAAAGACTCTCACTGGGTTTCTTATCCAAACCTGTGCGTGCTAGAAGACTTGGGGGAGAAAAGGAGGGAGGAGAGCAAAAATCAAGGGTGTGTAATAAGTGAATATCTGTGGATGTCTGGCCTACTAGTGTAAGATGCTACTACTGATCCCCATAGAAAAATATGATACATTTTAACAAACCACATTATATGCTCTGAATGGAAGGCTGACAAAAGAAACAACTGTTACAACACTTTCTTGGTGCTCTGAACTGACAATGCTCATCCCAAACTCGGATTTATTGGAGGTGTGGCTGATACAAGATTGGATTAGCACTCTGTTGAAAAGTTTGGGGAGAGAGACTGTAAGCTCTGGTTTGCGTGTTAACTATATGAGACATTCCCAGGCACACACATTTTTGTTGCTTATTAGCAAGCTAGATTTGTAAATGTTAAACCTTTTAGACATTGTAAGCTTGGAAAGAATGAAGTAGGATATAGGCCTGATTTGGATGTAGCACTGGAACCAAGATTTAGGGATTGGGGTCATCAGAGTACTTATGTGTCCTCCCCTGCCCCCTCCCATCTTACACTTGAATTTTCTTGTGGCTCCCTTGTCATGGTGGTATGTGACTGATTTAAAATGAATCTAGTTGACTGGGTTCTCAAAGGTAGTGTTTTGAATATTCCTGGTTCATTTTAACCAGGATTGGCAATAGTCACATGCAACACTGTACCCAGATAGAAAGGGCAGGTGAAATTTGTGTAAGGGGAAGAGGATACATGTTACCTTGCTCCGTAAACCCTTGTTCCAATCAGACTTATCCACAGAATAACTGAATTCAATTTATGAGATTTGTTGTCCTTACGAGCATGAAGGCTTGGAGCAGGAAAGGCATGTGAAAATATATGCACAATAGCAACTGCAGTAGATAAAACCAAACCAATGTTAAGATTTCCCTTCCTATACTGATGTGACTTTTGGTTCCAAAACTGAATGCCAATAGAAAGGCTTTCATTTCTGAAAAAAAATGTTCAGAATATGGTTTGACAAGTCTCCAAGGGATGGGACTAGTAGAAATTATATGCTGTCTCTGCGGCATTTGATGTATGTGCTTAGATCCTCCGGCAGGTGGTTTATTAAGTGGACACAGAAGTAAATTGCAGTCCATGTGGTGCACCTGAGAGAGATGGCTTTGGATTTAAATGATGAACCTTTTAGGATTAGAATTCAAAACGAAATGTGTGTGTTGTGTGCATGCTGTTTAAAGACAGGTCTCTCTGTCTTTGTAAGTGAATACCAATAATGGTCTAAATTGGTTTGTTTATGTAGCAGTATATTTGCTTCCATGCCAGTAAGTATTTTCTGGTATACTGGAAGTTTTTTCTAGAACATGGGGTTAGTACATCTGGAGTTTCAGTTTTTCCAGATGTCATTGAGATCTTGCCACTGTAATCATTTTATTGACAACTAAATGTATCCTTGAAGAGAAGGCAGTGCTGCTCTTGTCAGATGTTATGATTTCCAGTCCACAGGAGTTTGAAATATTGACTGATAAGTTCAGATATGCCAGCAGTGATGCCTACTTTTTAAAGACCACATTCCATAAGTATGTTATAATGTCTCTGATATAATATTCAGAATTCTGTATCTAAATATTCCTGTTGTAGCAGATGTAAAATCAAACGAGTAGATCACATAAAGTTGAGGTCTGCTCACTTAAACTATTGTTTATGATATTGGCAGGCAGGGTTTCTAAAGTCAGCCAAACTTGCTTTGAACAAAATTTACAATGCATAGCGGTCTGCTTGTAATGTGTCTGTCATTTGGTAATTTTCTAGTGAAATGCTCACCAAATTATGGGAAGTTAAGCATGGCAGGCATGAAAATAGGTCTGAGATTATGGTGGGGATTGTGATAATGCCTGCTGAAGTTACAAAGGCACTGTGATGGCTTCTTATGGCAGGGATGTTCTCCTATGTAGTTCCTGGGAAGGGACATTAGGTGGGAGGTCTCCCCTGTATAAGAGGTGCTCGCAGCCAACAATGTGATGAATGGCATCATGACATCGGCACAGAAAACATAATTTAGAATTTGGGGCCTGTAAAGGATGAGACTATATTGTATGAAATCCACCTGCAGTCAGAAATTATTCTTATTTCTCTCTGTGTGCTCCTCTTTCATTCCTTATTGCTTGTTCTTGTTTCCTTTTCTCTTGCTAGCTTCTATTCATAACTCGTTTACTGAATATTGTCTCTGGGGAACTGGGATTAAGCTTGTTTATTCTCTTCAATAATCTACCTGTTCTGATGTCTTTCAGAATGGGTGGTTACCCCTTAGACCTAGTTTTCCACATTAGATATCTATTCTTGCTTGCTTTCATTTGCTCAGAATGAGGTGACCTCTTCATGTCCTACTCCTGATGGTGCATTTCCCATCTATAGTTATTAGTGGAGGAGTGAAGGATGTTAAGATTACCCCGTGCGATTCATGGCTCTTTGTGGAGATCTCTTTTAAAATTTGGCTACTGTGGCTTTATCTGAATTCTTATCCTTGAGTACTAATCTTCACTCTTCAATTTGTGGACTGGAATACTTCAAGAGACCTTTAAAGCATCTCCAATATTTTTTAGTGTCTGTTAGTTTAACCTTGTTTCCTTGCAGTGCCTAGCAGTGAGGTAGTTTGTTCAAAGAGAACTTCATTCTCAAAGCAGTCTCTATAGTAGCTAATAATGCAAGAAATCTGAACTCTCAAAAGGCCACCTTTACAGTAAAGGTGTTAGGTTGCCTTTTAAGATGTTGAGCTATTTTAAGTCTGCTTTGTAGGTCTGCAGCTCAAAGCTCTAAGGGGAATATAAAAAGCGAATCCCATTTCTTCTCGTGACTATTTTCTGTCTGAGCACTAGGTGGTGGTCTTGTTCCATCTCTGTGAAATTTTTAGGCTGAAAAATGAGTCTTTGAGAACCAACAGAGTCAATGTGGACTTAAGAGCACTAAGGCCATCTCTGTTAGCAGCACATTCTGACTACAAATGTTAGTAATTTTTTTAAAAAGTGTTCAATGTTATGAATTAGGAGTCTTATGAACGTTGAAATCAAGATGATTTAAAACATCAAGAGAAAATACCAATTTAAATAATTGATTTAAATTAAGTTTCCCATTCTGTGATTTGTATGTTCCCTGATCAAGAGTGCCTATGAATTGGTCCCTGAAACAATGAAAACATACTGGTTTTGCAACCAAATGTTCCTCTACCTTAGCACATAAGTGGGGGTCGACAAATTCCTGCTGGCTTTTGTAACTAACCATTTCCCCCCATAGTCTACTCAAGTTACTAGGATCCCCCGACTCTGTGTAATAATTGCAGGAGCTAGAAGGGGTGGGAAAACCTGTTCTAACCAGTCCTATTGCACAAGCCTGAATCTGGATCCAACCCATTGATTAAAGGCATACTAATTCCTAACTACTTTATACCAATTCCTAACTACTTTATAAACTAAGAAACAATCATAGGCACACGTACAGTGAAGCAAACTCCAGTGAACTCAGTGGGACCTCCATATTTTGAGCATCAGAGAGCTTGGAAAGTGTGGGGTGTGGAGAAGGATAATACACAGAAGAAATGCAGTAATACAAAGACATCAGTCCTCCCACACCCCTGCAAAATCACTTGTCTAGTCAATAATATCCTCATTTACCGTCAAGAAACAACTTCATGCAATTATATGAGCATGCTTGTTCAGGCATTACCAAACGCCTTGTACATAATTGAATTTGCTCACCCCTGCCTTTTTTGCTCTTTGAAATATACTGACATGCTCTTACTGAGAGGTAAGTATTAACAACTCAGCCATGTGGGGATTTGTTAGAGGTTCCAGTGCTTTTTCCCCCCAGCTCTCCAATGGCAGCAGTGACAAGGGGCTAGGACTTTCAGTAAGGATCACAGCAGTGGACTGAAGCTTCTAGGGCAGCGGTTCTCAACCTGTGGGTCACAACCCCTTTGGGGGTCGAACGACCCTTTCACAGGGGTCGCCTAAGACCATCGGAAAATGGTCCTTAGGACCTAAGGCATGCTGCTGGCGGCCGCGGCCCTGGAGGTGGCCGCCGCCGAGGCTTTCTTTCTCCCCCTCAGCCCGAGCGCGAAGAGGGGCAAAGCCTGTCGCCGTCTGCCCCTGCTCATCTCGCCCTCGCTCGTCTCCCTCCTCTCTGGCTGTTGCCTGAGCCGAAGGGGAGGAGTTTGCGCCGCCACTCTCCGGCTCCGCTTTGCATGTACGTCACTTCCAGTCACGCAGTGGAGGGGGTCGGGTTGGGGCAGCGCGCATGCGAGCACCCT
Source organism: Heloderma suspectum (assembly GCF_057233095.1). Classification (NCBI taxonomy): domain Eukaryota; kingdom Metazoa; phylum Chordata; class Lepidosauria; order Squamata; family Helodermatidae; genus Heloderma; species Heloderma suspectum. The sequence goes on from NC_139461.1 coordinate 181,612,192, forward strand.
CCCGCCGGAGCCCCGAGGCGGGCGGGGCAGCGGCGGAAGAGAAGGGGGCCGGGTGGAAGGGCTGCGGCGCGCGGTTAGCCCTCTCTTGCAGGCGAGGGCTGGGTGAGCCCAGGCTCCTGGCCGAGCCCAGGCGCCTGGCCCTGACTTTTTTGGAATCAGTTTGCTGCTTTAGAGGGACGCTGCTGCTGTTGCAGTGGCTAATAACCTTCAGATAGAGCGGGCACCTCCTATGTTAGGAGCACGCAGCATCCCACAGGACATAAGGGGCCTCCCTTATCCCTGCATGGCTGAGGGCGCGTCCCGTGGCGCACGTGGTTAGGCGGTGCGGCAGCTTTGTAGCCCATTGTTCCCAGGCCGGTTGAGCGGCCACCTTTAGACGCGGTGCGCTTATTTTCCAGACCAGTGCACGAGCTGCTTGGGCACTGGCTGGCTGGGGGATCCTGGGAGTTGTAGGACTTTTTTCCTGTCTAAATAGCCCTAGGATTGCGCCTTGAGTCACACAGTTGATGTGCCGTAAATGTTTATGCTGGCGAGAAGGGAAAATCCAAATAGCTTAGGCTCTGCGCTCCTCACAGCCAGCCTTCGGGTTTAGAGCGACTGGATCCAAAAGAATTAATAGTTGGCTGCTACCACCATGCCCTCTATGGATGCAGAGGATAAAAACAAGACACAATAACCACAATACCAGAAGGCTCACGAAAGAACATTATGCATGAGAATATCATGTTAACCATTTTGCAAATGTCTTTATTTGAATTCTCTATTTCTGAAGGATTGTGTCAAGATAAGAGTTCATGCAGCACTTCCATTATGGACTTTCAAATGTCATGCAAATTATGATAATGATAGGTCATTGAGGGAGCAATCCTATGGCCGCTAGACAGCGTGGCTAGATGGCCATAGGATATGTTGCTTCCTGGGAACCGACCCGTTGGTTCCCGTAGAACCAAGCTCTCTCCGCTTCCACGCAGCCCCATCCTCTGCACTCGCAAGAGGAGGACGGAGCGGCCAAAAAGGGGCATGGCTGGGGGTGTTCCATGGAGGGCGGAACTCTGTCGTACAGCGGCCTTCTTCCCCGCTCCGTGCTCCCACAGCTAGACAGCCTCAATCAGCTGTCTAGCCAAAAAAGGGCAGGAGAAGCACAGAGGGAACAGTCCCTCTGTGCTTCTCCTGCCCTGCTTTGGATAGGTGGTCTCCCCTAAGTTCAGAGGTGGCGGCCTATCTGGATAGGATTGCTCCATGAACCACAGAGATTTGCCTTGGTCCTAACTAATGGCCCTTAGCAGGGATTACATTGACTTTGATTTTCACCTCTATTCTGGGATAATTACTGGGAATATTCCCAGCATATTTACTGGGAAATTAAGGCACCATTGAGTTGAAGAATCTGTACTTTCTTGCAAGTGTGATCGCTTGTTTGCATTTATAACTAGCCCTTCCTTCGAGAAAGTTGAAGCAGTGTTTCAGCTTCATGATAATAATGGATAGTAGATTAAGCTGAGAGACAGAGATCCAGCAGCAAATCATTGGTTAATTAATCCAAGATTTGCCGGGGTCACATGCCGCCACCATTTTGAATACGCAACCTCCAATTGGAGGTTGCTCCATGCATAACTTGGGGAACCATCCTCCTCCATTCAAAGACCCTCCAGCCCACAAAATATGGCTTTACTGGACTCGGAGGATACTACCCCCCCATGCAGTCCTCACTGCCCTCATGTTGTAAGAGCCAGTGGCTGCAGAATCAGGCAATGGCTTTTTAAGCAAGCTGCTGAGACACTGAGTCAGTTTGCACGTCACAGCCGCTATGGATTAATTCACCAGGCTTTTTACGCATACTGTCGCAAAATGTAGCAATGTAGTTTACTGTTGTTATATTAAGACTGTTACCCATGCTACACCATGCTTCAAGAGAAAATTTCATTTATTTGTAATTAGAAATAAATATTTCACAATATATAATTACATATTTTTGTGATTAATCACTATGCTTTGTTGTTGTTGTTCAGTCGTTCAGTCGTGTCCGACTCTTCGTGACCCCATGGACCATAGCACGCCAGGCCTTCCTGTCCTGCGCGCTCTCCCGGAGCGTGCTCAAGTTCATATTCATTGCATCGGTGATGCTATCTAGCCATCTCATCCTCTGCCGTCCCCTTCTCCTTTTGCCTTCGGTCTTTCCCAGCATCAGGGTCTTTGCCAGAGAGTTTTCTCTTCGCATTAGGTGGCCAAAATATTTGAGCTTCAGCTTCAGTATCTGTCCTTCCAATGAGCACTCAGGGTTGATTTCCTTTAGGATGGACTGATTTGACCTCCTTGCAGTCCAGGGGACTCGTAAGAGTCTTTTCCAGCACCACCGTTCGAAAGCATCAATTCTTCGGCGCTCAGCCTTCCTTATAGTCCAGCTCTCACAGCCATACATTACTACTGAGAAAACCATAGCTTTGATTAGACGGACCTTTGTCGGCAAGGTGATGTCTCTGCTTCTTACTATGCTGTCTAGGTTGGCCATAGCTTTCCTCCCAAGGAGCAAGCGTCTTTTAATTTCATGGCTACAGTCACCGTCTGCGGTGATCTTGGAGCCCAAGAAAGTAAAATCTGTCACTGCTTCCATTTCTTCCCCTTCTATATGCCAGGAAGTGATGGGGCCAGATGCCATGATCTTCGTTTTTTTAATGTTGAGTTTCAACCCAGCTTTTGCACTCTCCTCTTTCACCCTCAACAAGAGGCTCTTGAGATCCTCTTTGCTTTCTGCCATTAGGGTGGTATCGTCTGCATATCGGAGGTTGTTGATAATTCTCCCAGCAATCTTAATTCCGACCTGTGATTCCTCCAACCCGGCGTTTCTCATGATGTACTCTGCATATAAGTTAAATAAGCAGGGTGACAATATGCAGCCTTGTCGTACTCCTTTCCCAATTTTGAACCGCTCGGTTGTTCCATGTCTGGTTCTTACTGTTGCTTCTTGATCCTTGTACAGGTTTCTCAGGAGACAGGTAAGGTGGTTTGGTATTCCCATCACTTTAAGAATTTGCCAGAGTTTGTTGTGATCCACACAATCAAAGACTTTAGCGTAGTCAATGAAGCAGAAATAGACATTTTTCTGGAATTCTCTTGCTTTCTCCCTGATCCAGCGAATGTTGGCGATTTGATCTCTAGTTCCTCTGCCTCTTCGAAACCGAGCTTGTACTTCCGGTGTTCTCGGTTCACATACTGCTGAAACCTAGCTTGTAGGATTTTGAGCATCACCTTGCTGGCATGTGAAATGAGCGCAATTGTGCGGTAGTTTGAACACTCTTTGGCATTGCCCTTCTTTGGAATTGGAATGTAAACTGACCTTTTCCAGTCTTGCGGCCATTGTTGAGTGTTCCAAATTTGTTGGCATATTGAATGCAGCACTTTAACAGCATCATCTTTTAGGATTTTAAATAGCTCAGCTGGAATACTGTCATCTCCACTAGCTTTGTTGTTACTAATGCTTCCTAAGGCCTACTTGACTTCACTCTCTAGGATGTCCGGCTCAAGTTCAGTGACAGCACTGTCGTGGCTATCAGGGACATTCAGATCTTTCCTGTATAGTTCTTCTGTGTATTCTTGCCACCTCTTCTTCATCTCATCTGCTTCTGTTAGGTCCCTGCCTTCTTTGTCCTTTCTCATGCCCATCTTTGCACAAAACGTTCCCTTGAGATCTCCGATTTTCTTGAAGAGATCTCTAGTCTTTCCCATTCTATTGTTTTCCTAGATTTCTTTGCATTGTTCATTTAAGAAGGCCTTCTTGTCTCTCCTTGCTATTCTCTGGAACTCTGCATTCAGTTGGATATATCTTCCCCTTTCTCCCTTGCTTTTCACTTCCCTTCTTTCGTCAGCTACTTGTAAAGCCTCATCAGACAGCCCCTTTGCTTTCTTGCATGTCTTTTTCTTTGGGATGGATTGAGTTGCTGCCTCCTGAACAATGTTACGGACCTCCGTCCATAGTTCCTCAGGCACTCTGTCTATCAGGTCTAATCCCTTAAATCTATTCCTCACCTCCACTGTATATTTAATTATGTTCAATTTGTAACAATGAAAATACATCCTGCATATCAGATATTTACATTACGACTCATAACAGTAGCAAAATTACAGTTATGAAGTAGCAACGAAAATAACTTTATGGTTGGGGGTCACCACAACAAGAGGAACTGTATTAAAGGGTCGCGGCATTAGGAAGGTTAAGAACCACTGTTCTAGGGTCTGGGATTGAGAGAGCCTTCTTCAACCTGGTGCCCTTCAGTTGTGTCATCCCCAGCCAGCATGGCAGGCTGGAATACAACTAATAGAAGTGTGACGCTGCTTATAGGAGGCAAGGAGTCTTCTCATATGACTGTCTCTGCCAATTTCCCTTGCTCTAACCCCTTCTTCGCTCAAGTCTGATAAAGTGACAGCAGTGAGAAGAACAAAACAATTGGTTGGTGGAATGACTATGATATCTAAACTTCTTCCCCTGAGAAAGGGATAGCATCGCAGCAGAAGACACAAAACCATTGGTTAATGCTGTGACTCTTAGCACAAGATTCTTTAACTGCATTTATTCTTTTTCTGTATTCAAGCTGTGGCAGGCAGTCACCCTGGCTTATTGTGTTGTTGGAATCTGGTGAGGGTGGCTTATGTGAGGGTTAAACAGCCCATGAGATTGAATATTCAAAATGGCTGCCAGCATGCGCTGCAACCCACCATGGCTTAAATAAGCCACAGTGGCTATGGCAGTCGTGCGAACCAGCCCAGTGGGTCTCACGTTTGAGTAAACAAACTTAGAACTGTGTTGTTATGGTAAGCAGGTTTTAACATTAAAATATAATAATTGTGTGCGGGGGGGGGAGGAAGAAGAGGAAGTAAGCGCATTAACATCTTTTATACAATGTTGTTTTCCTGACTTTCTTGGGTACATTGAAGTGCTTATGTTCATTTAAAACATAAACTGAATTAATTGCCCCTCTGTTTCACGTTGAGGACTTCAAATGGTTTGTGTATTCTTTTAATATAAAAATACTAGTAGAGTAAAATGTGATAATGTAGGGCAATTGAGGCATGAAATTTGTTCTACAAGACATAAGCTGCACATTTTTAGTGCCAGGTCCTGTATTTGTGTAGTAGGCTACAGTCATAGTACTGCAGAAATCTGTTAGGAAGAGGCTACATGAAGAAAGGCTGAATTAGAGATTCTGTTGATGAAAAGGAGCATTTAATTTTGTAAAACTTTTCTCACACATGAAGACTAAATCAAGTCTAAAAGTAAGAAATGGCACCCCTCTTTTGTGTTCTTGATAAGCTTGTTGGAATCCCCATTTCATCTAAGCAAGTAAAGTTCTTAAAGCAAATGTCTAGATCTCATGTTTGTGGGAAATAGAGATGGTTACGGATGGAATCTACAAGGCAAATAAAGCCTAAATTAATTAACTGTTCAGATTCTTGTTATTTAAGACTGCTAAATGTTTTTTTGCATGTTTGATTTTAGGATGTGTGAACATTTATGGATAACGACTGTGGAATTAAGTTACAACATTCACCTGTTGCAACTTTGCCCCCACAATCAGCACATGGTTTGAGACCAATTACAAGTTACAGTCCAGCTCCTGTCCTTAGACTCATGAGAGATTTTCACGATGGCTGGTGCTGCGGAACAAGTTGTTAACCCCTCTTCTGAATACATATTTATTCAAAAATTCATGCATTTCATACTGTAATACTATATAATAAATACCATGTACATGAACCCAATTACAGGTTTGCTAAGAGAGTGACAAGGTGTCACTAAATTATGGATAAAAGAATCCAAATAATTGGAACTACTTAGTTTTGAAGCTACTGGAATGGATTAGCTTTGCTGAATGACAGACACTTGCTGAGAGAGTAGATTATGGATAGAATCCAAATGAGGCCTTCTGCTGGCTGAACTGTTTCCATCAGCGGACGGGGAAGGGGCTATTCCCCCTCCTCCCTGCATGCCCCCAAAATTTGCTCCAGAAGGCAAGCAGAAGAAAGGGCTGTCATGCAGGTGGGCCTTTGCTCATGTGATGTTGGATTCCACTAGGAGTGCACGAAAGCCACTTACCTGGTCTCGCAGCTTTTCGCGGTGGGGGGGAGCTTCGCTGCTCTCCCCCCGAAGTTCAGGCCGGGGTGGGGAGGCTTCCCGCCTCGCCCGGCCGAAATTCAGGCCGGGGGGAGGCTTCCCGCCTCACCCGGCCGAAATTCAGGCCGGGGAGGAGGCGCCTCGCCTCGCCCGGCCGCGAAATAAAAAGTTAAAAAAAAAACAAACGCCCCCGTGATAGGCTATGTGACGATTAACATAGCCTATCACAGCTAGATCTGCAAAGTCAGCCATGATAGGCTACGTAAATCGTCACGTAGCCTATCACGGGTGACTTAAAAAAAAAAAAAAAGCGCATATGCAAATGGCGGCCCCCATAGGGAGCCGCCGTTTGCGTTCCTTATTTGGTCGCTGTAGTCTACGTAAATCTTTACGTAGACTACGGCGAAAATAAGGAACGTGAATGGCGGCTCCCTATGCGGGCCGCCATTATCCGTACGCGCTTTTTTTTTTTTTAAGTCACCCGTGATAGGCTACGTGACGATTTACGTAGCCTATCACGGCTGACTTTGCAAATCTAGCCGTGATAGGCTACGTAAATCGTCACGTAGCCTATCACGGGGGCGTTTTGTTTTTAACTTTTATTGGAATGGCGGCGGCGGCAGCCGGTCGAAAGATCGGCTGCCGCCCCCGCCCCTGACGAAGACCTGACGAACCGCCGCCGGGAGGGACATTCGGGAAAGGTAAGTCCCGTCCCGGGGGGGGGGTGCGGAGAATTTCTCCCCGAAACTTCTTCGGGGGGCCGAACACGTTGGCGCTCGGCCCCCCGAAGTTTTGGGGAGAAATTCTCCGCCAACCCTAGATTCCACTCTATGCTTCTTTAATTTTAAAAATGGATAAAATAAGTTAAGGAATAACAATGGATAAAATAAGTTAAGGAATAACTCATTTGCATACCACAGAATTAATTATCAGTCTTTCAATTTGATCATAAAATTTGATCTTAGAATTATTTAATGTACCTGCCTTCTGAACTTAAAAATCCATGCCTTAAAATCTATTAATCTTACATACTAGTACAAAACTAACCACAGTTCTAAAGTCCTTGCAACATAATCAAGATTGTGTGTGTGCTTTTAATTCAGCACAAGAACACAGTGTGCCCCAAACCGTATTCTGTGCTTTTCCTGTTTTTGTAAGGGAGGATAACTGACCTATGTCCATTTCTAGAGATGCGGAGGTGGGACTTCAGTATAGCACCTTGCAATTCTGAATGGAAGAAAAATTACTGAATAAAGTATGCAAAATAACAAATGGTGCATATTTGTATAATGCTGGTTGCAGATTTCAGCTTTTTCTGTGCAAAATTCTGCACTCCACCATACACAGAATTGAATGTGGAATAGAGTGACATAGTTTCTGAAATCCCCAGATATGACTTTGAGATCATGTTATGGTAGGACACGATTTTCAAGATTGCCTCTCAAGATTGTATTCCATCCACCATTTTGCCCAGCCTGTCAAGGCTCTGGAATGGAATTGTGCTTCTGGGATTCTTCCACAACTGTCAGCTGTAGTAGACTCTGCATCAAGGAATCCTGACATATTTCTCTCCTGCTGCCCTCCATTGGGATGATGTCACTGTCCACATACAGCAGAGGGAGGTGGGTTCAGTGTTGCACAGGTTGTCCAAGGGGCATAGAGAGATGGAAGCATCCAGCACAGTGGCTTAGTTTAATACAGTGCATTGGAAAACAGTTTCATGTAAGTTGATAGGCTTGGGTCTTCTGTAGCCATGTATGTGTATTCTCACTGATCATTACCTCATGCTAGATGTAATTGTCTGAAGCAGATGCTTATTTCTTATATGTAAAAGTGCCTAGGCATTAACAGATGGATATTTATACTGCATGTGTGATGCTACTATAATGTAGTCAGCTGAACAAATGCAAGTAGCAGCTTTTCAGCCTACGGGCAGTGAAGTACATGTTGGCCTGCCAAGAACTTCTCAAACTGCACAGAGTTTGAGACTCCTTATTTTCAGCCATTCAGTTACACTATGGCCTAGTTTGGATTATTGAATCCTGGCTGAATGAACCAACATATGCACAAGCTTGGTGTACCCTTTGCTTCTCATGAGCAGGCCAACAAACCTTTTCATGCAATCTTAAATGGGTACCCCAAATAAACATATATTTTGATCTAAGAGGTCCACTAAAAGTCAGCTCTCCATAGTTAGTAACAGTGCTTGGGGTGGGGAGAGTAAAAAGGTTTTCTGGTTTCATTATTGATTACTAGTGGACAATTAGCAAATTAATCCAGAAGTCTGTCACTGAGTTTCTGCTCAGTTGTAGGTTCGATTGGTTATGGATTTGTTAATGTTGGCTTTGATCGAAAGGGCTGCCGACAGCAACATGCAACATCCCCGAAAGCTACTCCTGAATGCTGGGGGACCCTTCTAATGGAGCAGCATTCCATGAGACATAAGGGGTTGCTATCGGAAGGCAGCATTGGCAGAAGTGCTTTACGTTGGAACATGGGCATCTCTAGATCTCAGTCCTTGTTTCTCAGAACCTCAAGTCATGCTGGGATTCCAGGAACAGTCCAAAAAGTCATTCTTGCACCTGCTTTCTAGATGCAACTCTTTCTGAATGACAGCACACACAACTAGTTTTTATAATAAGCCCTTAAGAGAGTTAATAAAGGAAAGTTTCCCGGTCTCCCCTCCCCCTTCAACCACCTGTGACCCCTGGAAAGCTTGCCTGGAGATTTGGGGGATATCCAGGACAATGTGACATGGAGGAGGGGCTACTAGGGGAAGGAGGGAACAGGAAACGTTCCTCCTGTGAACTTACTAAAGTGATTACCTTAGGATCCATGCCCAATTTTGGCTAATTTTCCTCCTCCCCCAGCGGTGCCCTGAATCCTATCCCATATAATGGAAGAGGGCAATGGTTTGGCATTACATATAAACCAGTTCAAAGAGGCTGTAGTATAAGCTATGAGCGGAAGTCACTGCTTTAAACCTTCGCTAAGCTTTGGGTAGATTTATGCATGCTAATTTCTTTCTTTCTGCATCAGCTCCTCATCACGGGGATAACACTGGTTGACCATTACTTAGAATGTGTATGGATGACTTTGAGCACAAGGAAGAAAATGTGATAGAAGTACCAGGGGTCTACCAGTTTTTGCTAGCCAAGACAAAAAAATGTGGTTACCAAAATCCTCCTCTTCCCCTTCCAGCTTGATGAAGGCAAATGGCTGTATCCAGCAGCAAAGGAAAATGTTGTAAATTGTCTTACATAGGTATTAGAAACCATTTTGAGGGAGTGAACTGCAATTAAAGTAATATTTTAGAACCCTGCCCTAAAAAGCATTTCACTCATTTTTCCAAAAGACAAAATAGTGCCTAAGAGATCCCACGTCTTTTTTCTCCCAGTCTTTTCTTTCTTTTATCCCCAGGGACGTCTGTGGACAAATTAGAAAAAGTAGCCTGGACACTTCTGAGACCAGAGCTGCTTGTTTAGATTTTAGGGTGCAATCCTATCAAGATAGGTGGCTGCCTCTGAACTCGGAGGCGACCGCCTATCCAAAGCAAGGCAGGAGAGGCACGAAGGTGTGTGTGGAATCTTTCCCTCTGCACCTCTCCTGCCCTGCTATTTTTGCTAGACAGCCGTTCTCGGCCTTCTAGCCGGGGGGGGGGGGGGGGGCGGGGGGGACCGGGAGAGGAAGCTGCCATACAACACGTTGGATGTGTCGTACGCGCAGCTCCACACTCCCCGCCCCAGAACACACCTTTTCAGTTGCTCCACACTCCTCTTCTGAATGCGGAGAGGCAGCGTGGACGAAGGGGGAGGTCGGTTTTCTGGGAACCGACCTCGGAGCACAGGCTCCGAATGAATGCGTATGGATGACTTTGAGCACAAGGGAGAAAATGTGATAGAAGTACCAGGGGTCTACCAGTTTTTGCTAGCCAAGACAAAAAAATGTGGTTACCAAAATCCTCCTCTTCCCCTTCCAGCTTGATGAAGGCAAATGGCTGTATCCAGCAGCAAAGGAAAATGTTGTAAATTGTCTTACATAGGTATTAGAAACCATTTTCTAATGGCTCCGAGGTCAGTTCCTGGAAATGAGCATATCCTATGGCCTTCTAGACAGTGTCTAGTGGCCATAGGATTGCTCCCTCAGTGTATTTTTTAAAATACCACCACCACAACATGGTTGCTGTCAGCCTTAGGATTTGGATCTAGTTCTTTTTTTATTGGTCTGTCTAGTACACTACAGGTGCAGCCAAACTTAACAGATGTGCTGCTGAGCATTTACTGCAATTTGTTAAAGTAGTAAGATCTTCAGTTATGATTGTTTCCTGCTGGATTGTGTTCTTCCAAAAGAACCGTGGTCAGCTTAGTGTTATCTTGGGGAACTGGTGCTCATGCTATTGTAGGACTGTGCTTAGTAATGTTTTTGAAGGACAGAATGTTAAAAGTGTGCTTCAGTTGAGCAGGTTAGCAAATGATCGTGTTCAGGAAAAGAAAAGAATGAAAAGGTCCAGACAAGTAAAAACCAAATTAGTATAACAGAGAGGTTGCTGATGCTCGCCTGGTATTAATATGCTAATTGGGGACTTTACGTGTAGTAAAATTAATTGAATGTGTGAACAATTTAAAGGGGGTAACAGCTAGGGGTGGACGAAAGTCACTTACCTGTCCTCGAAGATTTCCCGCGGTGGGGGGGAGGCGCTTCGTTTCTCCCCCCGCGAAGTTCAGGCTGGGGGGGGAGGCTTCCCGCCTTGCCCGGCCGAAATTCAGGCCGGGGAGGAGGCGCCTCGCCTCACCCGGCCGCGAACTAAACAGTTAAAAAAAACAAAAAACGCCCCCATGATAGGCTACGTGACAATTAACGTAGCCTATCACGGCTGACTTTGCAAATCTAGCCGTGATAGGCTATGTTAATCATCACGTAGCCTATCACGGGGGCGTTTTTGTTTTGTTTTTTCTTTTATTGCAATGGCGGCGGCGGCAGCCGGTCGAAAGATCGGCTGCCGCCCCCGCCCCTGCCCCTGACGAAGACCCGACGAACCACCGGCCGGACCCGCCGCCGGGAGGGACATTCGGCAAAGGTAAGTCCCGTCCCGGGGGGATGCGGGGGGGTGCGGAGAATTTCTCCCCGAAACTTGTTCGGGGGGCCGAACACGTTGGCGCTCGGCCCCCCGAAGTTTCGGGGAGAAATTCTCCACCATCCCTAGAACAGCTTGGATAAGGATTTACTAGTTAATCGAAGTTGAAGTGCCCACAGATTAAATGTGAAGCACAATGCAACTAGCCATATCGCCTCTAGTATACAGTGAAACATTGTATACTAGAACATTTGCAGTTTATATATGAAAATGAACTAGATTCAGAGGATGATAGGGACCAGGAATGGGAGAGCAAAAGGGAGAACTGTTCTGCCTTTAAGTGTGTATTTGTACACATTTCAATTTTGGGGATGGTGTTGGGTGGGTGGTGGTGGGGATAAGCCTTTCATGAAAGTTAGATTGTGCCTTGAAAAGGCAATTAAACAATAAGAAAGTGTTTGTCCTTTTGTCTTACTTTCCTATGTCTTTTTATCTTTGGTTGTCCCTTGTTAATACATTCTTCAGTTCTTAAGGGTTACAAATGTTTCCCAGTTCTGTGTGGTATGCATTTGCAGGGCAGGGGGAACTGTTTCAAAACAGCTCATATGGGACCAATGCAGATAGAACGCTCATTCCCTACTTATCATAGTTACCAAATCAGAAGCCAGTGTCTGTGTGATGTCCCTTGGGTCCTTTGTAGAGTTTTTATCCATGTACTCCAGCAAACCGAATTTGAAGATGGTTGGTTGTTCCAGCTCTATTATAGGGAGAAGATCCACCCTAAAACACTAAATAAACCTGGCTGTGGAGCTAACTCTGCTAGCTTTCAATCTTTAATCACTTAACTTCCCTAGAGGATTAGTATACACTTTTGCAATAAATTATCTGAGGGGACAACTCCCTTCCATCTCTCTAATTACTGGTAAGCATTTAGTCAGTACCTACCATGTTCATGGCTAGTGGATTGATTTATTATTTATTAATACGTTTACATAGTTCCAATGTAAAAAATCCAAGAATATAAAATAACGTTTAAAAACAACCATAAGAGGGAAAGGAAAATATTCAGATAATGGGCAACAGCAATTAAATCAGGGCCAACATGCATTTAAGGAGTCTGGGTTTTTCTGCTTCCAAAAGGGAAGCAATGAAGTAACTAAAGGCACAATCCTATGCATGTTTAGACAGAAAAAAATCCTACAACTCCCAGCTTTCCCCAGCCAGCCTGGTCTCTTGGGAGAGTATTCCACAGTCTAGATGCTGCCATTGAAAAAACTTTGTCTCATGTCCCTATCTGCCAAACTTCAGATATAAGGAGGACAGTCAGTAGAGGTTCAGTTATTGAGAGAGTACCTGGACAGGCCCATACAGAAGGAGGCGGTCACTAGCCATTTAGGGCCTTAATGGCTAACACTCGCTGGTTCATCACCTTGTTGTGGTAAGTGGGCTTGTGTGTTCCAATGAACCCTGTGAGTGAAGCCGTCGGGAGTTATGTACTCCCAGCAGGGACACCCATGGTGGTAAGGTCAAGGGGGAGACAAAGAACGATCCAAGAAATCCTCAACGGCAGAATAGGCGGAAGATAACAGGATGTATGTTACAACGGCTATGAAGGCGGATGAAGGCTGCAACAGATAAAGGACTACCAATCGTCGTGTTATTCATGCCATTGGATTAGAGCCTTTTTCTATGAAGACTGTGTGTTGATCATTGTGCACTGATCTCCACACATAAAACAAATTCACGCACAGGCGTCTCCCAATCCACCTAACCAATCAAAAGTCCCATGGCAATCGGCGAATGGCAACAGGGGCAGGACTGTGAAATCCGGAAGCCCCTAGTCATAGACCGGCACATGGGCGGTAGATACAGATTCAGTCGCCCTGACTCAAGGACCGAGGCAGTTGAGTAGTTCGGTAGCTGTATCCATTACTGAGCAGTCCTATTTAGGATCCACTCTGCTCACCCTGTATGGGGAGGGGGCTAGAAAAGGTGCCCTAAACATAGGCTGCCTCACTCCTCCCTGACTGGATTACTGCGTCCAGTGGGGTCACCACTTAGCGGTCGCAAAAGACAAATGAACTTTGGAATATGCTGACACTGCTGGACAATGCAGATAGTGAATGCCCTGAATGCAGGACTGCCATCATTGCAAGGGAGCTGAGACGTTTTAACATTGATATAGCAGCACTCCAGGAAACCTGAAGAGCAGGAGAGGGACAACTGAAGGAAGAAAAAGGAGGTTATACCTTCTTCTGGAAAGGACTGCCTGAACAAGAACGACGAATACATGGAGTAGGCTTTGCTATTAAAAATTATCTTATGAAGCTCTTGTCAGAAGTTCCTACTGGCATTAATGAACGACCCTCAACCCTTCAAATAAAACTCGCCAAAAACCAGCAGGCAACTATTTTAAGTTCCTATGCACTGATGCTGATGAAGACATCAAATAAAATTTTTACTCCCAGCTGGACACCATCTTATCAGAGATACCTAAGGAGGATAAAATTATCCTCCTGGGCAATTTCAATGCAAGAGTTGGTCGTGATTTTGACTTGTGGCCAGGGATCATTGGGAAAGAAGGAGTTGGCAACAGTAACCAGAATGGAATTCTATTTCTGACTGAATGTGCAGAGCATAATCTTGTTATTACCAACACACACTTTCGCCAGAAAAATAAATTTAAAACATCATAGAAGCATCCTCGGTCAAAGCACAGGCATCTCTTAGACTATGTAATTGTCTGTGCCAGAGATCATTGTGATGTCCTCCTCACTAGAGCCATGACAAGTGCTGACGACTGCTGGACAGACCACCGATTAATTCGTTCTACGATGGCCATTAAGATTGTTCCTCAATGTAGGCTCCAAGGAAGAAAACTAAGATGTAAAATCAACACCCAAGCCCTTCAAGATCCTATTAAGCGAGCCTGCTTTCAAACAACTCTCAAGGAACATCTATCTATGGAAACCCCTGAAAATGTCGGGGAACATGGGAATAAACTGAAGACCTCCATTATCGCAGCCTGTGACCAAACTAAGAAACATCAGGATTGGTTTGATGAGAATGATAGGGAGATTGAACATATTATTGATAAGAAAAGGAAAGCCTTCCGAATATGGCAAAAAGACATCAACTGCGCCGCTAAGAAAAAAATCCATGCCAGTGCAAAGGCTGAGGTCCAAAGAAGAACTAGACAACTTAAGAACACCTGGTGGATAAAGAAAGCTCAAGAAATCCAGCATCTTGCAGATGTCTATGATGCACGGGGCTTTTTTAATGCCACAAAGGCCATCTACAGACCAACAAATCATGGTACAAACCTGTTACACTCAATAGATGGTGCCAAACTTCTAAAGGACAAAGAGTCTATTGCACTGTGTTGGAAAGAACATTATCACAACCTCCTTAACTGTAACTCTATTGTGGCTGATGAGCTCTTCTCGCAAATTCCACAAAAACAAACCAGAGATGAGCTTGCAGTATCCTCTAGTTTGGAGGAAGTCAGTAAAGCCATCAACCAAATGAAAAATAACAAAGCTAGTGGACCCGATGGGATCCCTGCTGAAGTTTTTAAAGAAGGTGGGCCTGAAGCTACACAACAGCTTCACATTTCAATTTCACATTGAAATTCAGCATCACCTGAGCTCTGCGAGTGTAGCATTCTGCCGAATGAAGCGTAGAGTGTTCGAGGATTGGGACATTCGCAGGGAGATTAAAATGCTTGTTTACAGAGCCATTGTATGCCTGTGAAACATAGACCATCTATAAATGCCACTTCCAACTTCTCGAAAGATTCCATCAACACTGCCTCCGAAAAATACTGCAAATTACTTGGGAAGACAAGATGGACTAATGTCAGTGTACTGGAAGAAGCAAAGATCACCAGTGTTGAAACAATGATTCTCCAACATCAACTTTGCTGGACCGGCCATGTTGTTCGAATGCCTTATCATCGTCTCCCAAAGCAGCTACTTTATTCCCAACTTATGAATGGAAAATGGAATATTGGTGGACAGCGAAAGAGATTTAAAGATGTTCTCAAAGCTAATCTAAAAAAATGTAACATAAGCATTGAGAACTGGGAAGCTCTAACCCATGAGCGTTCCAACTGGAGGTCAGCCTATATTAAAGGCGCTATGGACTTTGAAGAAGCACGAGTACAGGGCGAAAGGGAGAAACGAGCTCAGCGGAAGGCATGTTAAGCAAACCCTCACCGTGATCGCCTTCCACCTGGAAACCTATGTCCTCACTGTGGGAGGCTGTGTGGATCCAGAATTGGCCTTCAGAGCTGCCTGCAGACCCACTGCTAAGACTCTACTCTTGGAAGACAATCTTACTTGGTCATAGGGATGTACGAAAGTCTCACCTGGCTCTGCGCCGGGCAATCCACTGTGGGGGGGCGGCGCTCCATCTCTCCCCCCAGAATCCTCCCCTGTCAGCTCCTCTCCGCGGCGGCTCCGCCCGCAGCCGGAGTTCTGGCCATGGCCAGGCTGCTGCAGCCGCAAATGGTGGCTGTCGTAGCGGCCGCCATTTGCGTCCTTGCATTCATCTGTGATAGGCTATGTAAGTATTTACGTAGCCTATCACGGCAAAGAGCAGGGACGCAAATGGCGGCCGCTACGCCATTTGCACCCCTGCTCTTTGCCATGATAGGCTATGTAAGTATTTACGTAACCTATCACAGCTGACTGCAAGGACACAAATGGCGGCCGCAGCAGCCCAGCAGCAGCTGGCCGGGAGACCAGCTGGAGCCGCCACATCCGCCACCAGGTAAGCTCCGTCCCCGGGCGTTCCGCAGGGTGGCAGGGGTGGGGAAGCCGTTCAGCCATGGATTCTGGGGGGGGGGGTGGATTCTAAAGAATCGGGCCTCACTGGAGTCCGTGGCGGAATTCTCTGACATCCCTACTCGGTCATGAGTGATCGCCATGAAGATAATGGCTAACAGTTTGAATTGAGCCTGAAAGCAAACTGGCAACCAGCATAGCTGAAATTAAACTGGAGTGATGCAGTTTATTCATTTATTCAAAGTATTTTTATCCTGCTCCTCAGCCAGAAAGGCACCTGGAGTGGCTTACAAACAGTGGACTGCTTGTATGACATGGGTGTGGTTAATAAACCATGGTGGCTTATTAACCACCCCATGCATGCCGGCTGATTTCCCTTGCCTGGCGTGGATTGTTGTGATATCCAAACCTGGTGAGGGTGGGTGGCTGGGATGGTTAACAAACTCCCTCAGTATCACCTGCTGGAATGGCTGCTGGTGGTTATGGGATGCACAATCCCAGTGCTTCACTCTGGATAGCATTCTAGCAGCTACATTTTGAACCAATTGAAATTTCTGAACAGTTTTCAAAGGCTGCCCCATGTAGAGTACATTAATACAATATAATCCAACCTGGATAAAACAATGGGTATGAATAACCAGGGTTCCCTTTTAACCTAGCTGATTTTTGAAAGTCGGTTAAAGGAATTTGTGCAAAATTCAACCATGTTTAAAGTGGAAGAGGAAGCCTGCTCCAGGGAGGGGAAGGAGCAAACACTCCTGAGGCATGCTCCAGGTTTGTTAACTGCAATTGGCAGGGAGATAGCATTATATCTGCGCTGACCCAGAGAAGCTTGAAGGTGGAGAGCCATCCATAAAAATATAGTATCTTGTTCATTTGGAGTGTATTTAATGAAGCACAGGTTTTGCATTAGAGTTGTCCTTTCATTCCTTTTCCATTAATACCAGCTGCTTCTGAAGCTGACTGTATGGAGCTGACTGGAATGAGATGCACAATTTTTAATGGAATTACCCACAGCAATGATCCTGGGTTACTCTTGTGTAGTTCTAAAAAACAATTTTTCTGGCTCAGTGAACAAAACAAAATGTGGCATGTAAGGTACATTAACTAAGTACACAGCAAAGTAGAGAGGCCCTATGTGTGCATATATCCTTACAGTATGAATCTGTTTTTAATGCTTTAACGTTTCATAATGAATAGGAGAGATACATTTTGCATTACAAATGTTTTGTAGGGGGCTTTGCTACTGAATATATTCATTATTACTTAGAATTATCAGTAATGGAGGACATCTGTTGTGTACATATGCCATTCAACATGAAGTGCATCTTGAGGGTTGATGCAAATTGGTTAAATATGTGCTTTAAAGAAAAAGAAAAAAGAGAGACTGATATTAGCATTTTATATACTTCTTTCAAAGAACCTAATATAGTTTAGTTATGCTACCTCACTTTGAACACCTCAGATAGAGTTAAAGAGTATGCTTTTCCCCCAGTTTGAATGTTATTTATATATGCTTACCTTCTCACCTGGCATGTTTCTCCTTGCTTCCTATGCATCCTGTCACATCCTGACTTGTATGCTTTATTAGGTTATACATTTAACTACAAATTTTAACAATTGATTTTATTATATATAACTCCATCTTAGTCCCCTCCTCTTTGTTCCACTCAGTCTCTTGATTTTACTTTTACCTAATACCCTCTGTAAGATTCTAGGAAATGCTTCCTGATCAAACTGAATTTGTCTAGGATACCTTGCAGTTTGTTATATATAGGATTTTTTCCATGGTATTGCTGATCCTCAACTCTGTAATCCATTGGTTTACGTGCAGTCCTGCGTTGCTTTTCCAGTGTACCGGCACCTGTCTTTTGGGCATAAGTGTTGCTCTATGTTGTCTTGGCTCTAATGAGCCAAGACCTCAGATGGCCAGCATGTAGTCTAATTGTCTAACTTTAAGTTTAAAATCTCTGTAAGTATATATTAATTTTCTTCTTAAGAGTGGACAAAGATTTTCATGATTGTACCTGTTGCCCTGCTTCCTTCAGTGTGGCAATTATGTGTGTGTCTTCATTAAACCAAAACAAAAATAAAGCAGACTGTCATGAAGGCCTTACACAAGCAAACGGGAGAAGCAAATTAGATCAGCAACATTAGTAAACAGTCTTTTGGTATGGGTTTATCTCCTTCAAATGTGTGTGTGTGTGTGTGTGTGTGTGTGTGTGTGTAGTCTAATTTGATAGCATTTTAGGGGCTAGATGGTCACATATAAAAGTTATACAACCCCTGTTAACCAACTCTGCAAGTTTGGCCTGTGGTAGACTGCAGGTTCAGATGTTCGGTGTATGTGCTTGGCTAACAATGGAACAGAGCTACACTCTGGGATTGATTGACTGCCTCTGTCGAAGCCTCCCCTCTCATCACACCCCACAGTGTAGCAATAGTTACTGTAGTAGTAATCTTCTTCAGTATCAGAAGAAGTAGATAAGAGGTTTAGACGTTTTGGTATATATCTCAACCTCCACTCTAGACATGCCCTGAGTTTAAACTTGGTTGGGATATGGTTTTAAATTCTCATGTCCAATTTTGGGCGCTTACCACTCAGTTTACATTTTTGTGTGTACAAATATTATCTGAATCCCCATCTTCACATATCTGAAAGGCCTACAAGTTAAATCCAACTGTGTCTGTCTGGTAGTGGAACAGATTCCCCTCCCCACGCAGCCCCCATGTCCCCCCCCCTCCAATGCCTCAGAGGGACAGGGAATATTTGAGTAGATTTGGGGGGACTTCAGGTGAAGGTGGAAAGGGAAAGTGTGAGTGCAAGTCCACTTGTGTGATGTTGGATGTCACCCTAAATTTTTGAATTCGGATTAAGGTCTAGATGCTGCCTCCACATACTTCTGATTGCTAAGGGTTTTGTTGTTGCTGCTCTTCAGGAATCTTCAGCAGTCTTTTAGGTGATGGCAGTGTGTTCTGAGAATATACATTCACTGAGGAAGAAACATAATTCATAAAACATAAATTTGTGGAAATTTCTATCATGCAAATTTTAAGTAAACATGTCTCAATTTTGTTTTTTCCATGGTGGTTGTCAAATACAAGTGCTTTACAGCTAGTATAAGGAGACAGTGTTAGGGCATTGGCTGGAGTTCATACAGGAAGAGAAATATTGTTTTAATGGATTAGAACATGTGTGTATGTATGTACATGTGCATACATAGATCACTAATTGAACTTTGCACCTGTCTTTTATCCACATGTATAACCTGACAAAAGGAAGAGGCCATCAAAAATTCAAAAGAGGCGGTTTTTCACTGACTACTTTGAATGTTTAAGCTTTGAATTTTCTCTTCCATTAGTAGCTTTGTAAATAAAGACAGAAATTAAAAAAGCATTATAGCCCATGTGGGGTACACATGCATACACACCTGTTACTTAGAT
Organism: Heloderma suspectum; assembly: GCF_057233095.1. Taxonomy (NCBI): domain Eukaryota; kingdom Metazoa; phylum Chordata; class Lepidosauria; order Squamata; family Helodermatidae; genus Heloderma; species Heloderma suspectum. The sequence continues at coordinate 181,631,603 of NC_139461.1, forward strand.
CTTATTTCATAAGAGATGAGAACCTCAATCTGGTTGGCCCGCCTATACTTAAGAGCTCCCTGTGGAACTGCTGTTTATACAAGGACAAATTCCATTATGAGCATGAAATTGCTTCAAACAGTACAATGAATGGGGAAGATTGCACATGAAGGAGCTCTGTATGTGCATGGAAGGCAGTAACGTGAGTTAAGATGTGTGTGGTATTCGAAGCAGAGCACGCAAGTGATCAGAAATGTATTGAAGGTTGTTTCACATGCTACTTATTACCTCTTGCTCTCTGAAAATGTACTAGAAAATGACTGAATATATGAGTTCTAATGCGCAAATGGTAGGAGGCAGAGGATTGGCAGAGTAATTTCAGGAGCTTTATCAGAGGCATGTCTGATAAGTCACAGTCCCAAAACTGTATCTTCTAACTCTACTCTGGAGTTCAGGAAATATGTATTCTTACATTTACACACCACAGATCAGTTAACTGGTGTTATGAAGCAATATATAACATAAAATAGTATTACAATGAATTTCTTTTGTGTTCTAGAATTTTGCCAAAAACATCTTTGCAATTCTTCAGTCAGTCAAAGCTAGAGAAGAAGGCCGTGCACCTGAACAAAGACCAGCACCAAATACTGCACCAGTGGTAAGACTAATTCTGCAGTAGGGGATAAACCTTTATTGATTTTTTAAAAAGAAGATGAAAGAAAATAATGGGATTTCTTTCTTTGCATTTTGGTTTTAATTAAAATGAAAAGGGCTTCCAATATTGAGTGTTTCTTTTAATTGTGAACCGGGTATCATTAACGTTCTTTTCCAAGTATTTTGGCATGGTGATGTAGTTTGAATGTACAATGGAAAGACTGGGTGGGGGCCTTTCTTGCTCTGGAGCAGCACACAGATGCCAAAAAATCCCCAGCCTTCTTCCCAAGCTTGGAGGTGGGGAGGAAGTTATGATGGCCATGCCGCTGCCCAGGGGATCGCCTACCACTTCTCCAGCTTCAAAGTGGGATGAAGCCTGGCCACTTATCATGCCCGCCAGTGGGGTAGTGCCACACTTGCTATGGCAAGTAGATTTATTGAAGCCTGGGTATCATGGTAGGTACACAGGATAAAATTGTATAGCAAATCAGGTTTAAAATGAAGTACATTTGTATACAAATATTAAATAACTTTTCTTCCCTTACACTGCTATCCAAGATCTTGGGTGTACATTTTTTATTGACAAATGTAAGCATGTCACGAATGGCTTTTCCCTTTTGTTTTCAGGATCCCACTTTACGGAACAAGCAGCCTATTCCAGCTGCCTACAACAGATACGATCAGGAGAGGTTTAAAGGAAGGGAAGGTAAGTTTCCTTTAACCATTATCTTAATGGTTTAACCTGGTCTCTTCTCGTTTAGACTACTGTAATGCGCTCTACATGGGGTTACCCTTGAAGATGGTTCGGAAGCTGCAGCTGGTACAGAACGCGGCGGCTCGCCTGATTAAAGGCAGCCGCCAGCGAGATCACATCACTCCAGTACTGAAGGAGTTGCACTGGTTACCAGTTGTTTTCCGGGCCAAATTCAAGGTGTTGGTTTTGACCTTTAAAACCCTATATGGTTCCGGCCCAGCCTATCTTAAGGAGCGCCTCCAGCAGCACCAGACAGGCCGCTTAACAAGATCAGCCTCGGATGGCCTTCTCTCTGTCCCATCAGCCAGGACAGCTAGACTGGTGGGGACGAGGGAGAGGGCCTTTTCTGTGGTGGCCCCCACTCTGTGGAACTCCCTCCCTAGGGAACTCCGTCATGCCCCCTCTTTAATGAGCTTCCGTCGTGCATTAAAAACGCTGTTGTTCAAGCAGGCATTTGGGGTGGGTTAGGGTATTTTAGAAAATGTTTTTATTGTAGACTTTTATTGTTTTAAACTGTTTTTATTGTATGTTGTACATCGCCCAGAGTGGCTGGGTGACCAGCCAGATGTGCGATTAATAAATTTAATAATAAAAATAAAATAAAATAAAATCTTAACTTTAGCCATTCCGTTTAGAAAAGTTAAGGCCATACATGGTGATTAAAGAAACACATCACTTGTGAATCTCTGGAGTTGGCAGTGATGACCAGGAACTTATCTGTATGAAACAGTAATACATTCATTAAAAATAAAAATATGGGAATAAGAAATAGTGAGCCATTAAGAAGCTAACGGTATCTTAGCATTTTTGCTTCTATTACATATTTCCATTTCATCTGTCTTTTGTTAAAATTATATTTAATCCTCAATACTTAAGGGTATCTGAGCTCCTTTATTCATGTTTGTTTGTCAATATTGAACCAAGTGCTTTCTGTAGTAACTGCTTAAATTCTGTCTTTTGGACAGTGTGGTTCCTGTTGCATCATCTTCACACTTGGTCTTTGCTGATAGCACTTCGCTGATAGAACTAGTAGACTCTGACAGTTGATACTTAAGGCAACCAGTTTTTCTTTAAATCTGAACAGAAAAGCTGCAGTAATTATTTTAGTCCTACTTTCCTGTTAACCAAAAACCTAGTTTACTGATAAATGATAGTGTCTTTATTAATTCATCTGTTATTGAGAAGAGTCTTCTCTCTCTCTTTCTCTCTCTCTCAGAAGGCACAACTCAGGCACATTCTGTCATGTTTCCGTGTGTGTTGGTGTGTGTATGCATGCATGTGTGCACGTGTGTGTACACCAGGTACCACCTCAGTTTGCTATGCTGTCTTAAACCTCTCCTTGGGAATGTCTGCCCTTGATAGAACAAGTGAAAAGGAGGTGATTTTGGAATAGTCTCCCTAGAAGTCATGGAGAGAAAAGCCAGCTGGTTTCAAAACTGAGATATATATGTTTATGACATACTTTTTTTTTTTAACTTGGTGCTTCCTGCTATCTGTTACTCTTCTCCCCTGCTGTGCCAACATATTTTAAAGTCTCTGTGCACAGGTGTGTGCATACATGCATGCACACACATACACACACGCACACGCACACACCCTTTGATCATCATGACCACAGTGACTATTTCAGTCACAACTATCGAAGGACCTATCCATTTTTCCAAAGGGACTTGCTTACCTCACTATGTATAGTTGGAAAACCTTGCTAACCATGACTTAGGAGGACTGGAGGATTATGCACTCCCTCCCATCTGGCCTTAACTGTGAATTCTGCCTTCTTCTCCCCTCCCCGCTTAAGGTGTATATTTGCAGCAACAGTGCTAAACAGAGTTCAGTCTTAATCAGGATTTTTAAGCAGCTTCAAACTGTGGCTTCAAAACGTGGTGAAGAGTAAACTCTATTTGGTATCCTCATTTGTAAATATGTTTAAGATTGGTGGAAGGAATTCATGCTTGAGAGGAGGGTCTGGTGGAGGAGTGCACAGTCCCATGGCTCATTCTAGATCCCTTAGCCATGACTGCATTATGTCTGCACCAGCCCGAGTTGGCTGCATATTTTCTGATCTCGCTAAATATGACTGCTGGCTGTTTTGTTTTTCATCTAGTGTTCTATGGAGAGGTGATGCTTTAAATTGCAAGGCAGCACATAAATTTAATAAGCGTACTGAAAGGAACCATAGTCTAACTGAGCTTGTGTAAACACGGAATTGCACTCTTAGTATTTCTTTCCAAACAATTGGCATGCCTCACAGGTGGTTTAATTTTTGCTGATGTGAACAATTAATACAGGTTTTGTTAAATAGTTACTTTTCTTATGAACACTTCATCTCAAATTGATATCTGCAGTGTTAGAAAATTAGAGCACTACATTGTTTAGATGTTTCATATGCAACTTTTTATTCAATTTTCCTGAATTTTGTGTGCATTTTGTGGCTGGTATGTTCAGGTTTGATTTTACTGCACATTTCATTTTTAAACAAAATCAATATATCCGGCCGACACCTATATATTTTTTTAATCCCTCTCACTGAGTTTTTATTTACTGTTTCCATCAAGCGTGCTAGGAGAAGTCTGTATTCTGTATTCATTCACTTGTTTAAGGGGACTGGTAAATTCAATTCAGGAGGATTTCATATATGATAAAGCCTATGGGGACAGTACCATGATCAATTGCTTTTCATATTCTTTGCATGGACCATTCCTAAAACATGTGTGAGTGCTTTTTCTTTGAGATTTATACCAGCCTGGGGAAACATTACATGTGTCTCATCTTTTAAATAGTTTACAATAAAGAGATATGTGTGTTAATATAGAAGGTAGCACCTGTCAGATATGGATTGTCCTTGCCCTTTCACAATCAACACCATAGGGAGACAAGCTTTAAGCTGTCACTAATTTATTTTGTTAGGAACTGGCCTCTTTACAAATGCAGATTCCTGGGACACTCTCAGACTGCCTCAGGCCCTTAAACCACTAATCTGCAATCCCTAATAGAGGTGCCAACAGTTTGGGAGTGAACCTCTCACGGCTAGACTTGCATCACAGTGATGCTCCTCCATTAGGGTCGCTCCCTCCCACGATGGCTTCCAAGAGTGGCTATCTTGGCTGAGTGTTTGGGCCTTGCCCCTAACTTTTCCTGCTTGGCTTCACGACGTGCCCTAGCATCTCTCAAGTCACACCCCTCTTTCTCCTCCTTGGGAACTTGAGTTCGAACGGTGGAGGGAGGGGGCAGCAACTCAGCCTGGCCCATCTGCTTGTCTTCAGAGAAATCTCTCCCAGCGTCTTGGCTCACTAGGGAGGTTCCCTCCCCTGGCCTCTGATCTAACTGTTCGAACTCTGATTCAGGGTTGGAGCTGTCAGAAATCTCAAGGCGCTTGGACTCATCCCTGACAGCACCTTAAGTTGTATCATTTTAATGGTACTCATTTTACAGGCTCTGGGCAATGCTACCACTGCTTAAATGCAGAAAGATAAAAAATTATGTTTAAATGAACAATGAATTATTATATGGACCCCACCACTATATCATACCTGTCCATTTAAACAATTTACATGTAGATACCTCCATGGGCTAACACTGAAGAGAGCCTGTTGAACTACCACAGACTTCAGGTGTTCAGGCAGATAAAGGAACATGGATATACAGCATCAGCACTATGATTATCAGGCAGTATGAAACCTCTGGCTTGACGAGACCTGGTTATAAATAATAGAATCATGGCCAACTGCCTTGACTTGTCAGCATCAGAATAGCTTCTGCCTATTGCACTTTAGCCTTCATGCTCAGCCCCTAGTATCTGACTGTAGGGACCCGGTCCTAGGGAACATATGCCTCAGGTCTGTATTTGGCTATGGTTGCACAAAACCCTGGCATGACCCTACCTCTTCTTTGCCATAAGCTTGCAAGCAATGAGGTCAAATGAACCAGTATAGACAGCAAATATCTAGGCAGAAGAAGTTAGTTGGGCCTTGTCACTTATGTGACAATGATCTGCTTATAAAGCCTCCTACAGGAAATGGGGTAGAGTATGGCATCTGGTTGCAGAAACAAAGAAGATAATGTCTTCAGTGACTGGTTACCAGAGGAGGAGATGCTGGTCCCATTATATGCAGAATTTATTCAGCCTTGTATGTAAGCAGTAGTGGCAAGTGCATGAATTCCATGCAGGTGAGTGAGCAAGCTTGCAGGATGGATGAAACACTGTGTCCCTCCAATGTTCCCAGCATCAAAATTCTGCTGTACATTCTTTCTCTGGCATCCCCCAGCAAGCTAGTAAAAAAATGTTTTTTCAGGCTAGCAGCTATGGGGGGGGGGGCATTATTTACAAGGTTGGATTAGTGCCTAAGCTCTGGAATACTTGCCCAATTGCATTACATTCATCATAGCATAAAGAGGTTCCCATCCTTCATATGTTTCTGTGAGGACTTCAGTCCTCATGGCCACAGGCTTATTAGGGAGTAGGCACACACTGCATTTCATCCTGAGACAAGATTAACTGTGCTGTAGATCATAGATCTGGAAGTGACCCAGATGGTCCTCATCAACTCCCTGCCCTGAGACATAGTTGTCCAGACAAATCCTCATCCAGGCAAAATCGTGCTCTTCTACTCAGCCTGATTGTAACATGCCACAACCAGACAATATGAGCAAACAAGGCGCCCCTTGCTGTAGGTAGTTGTACAAGCCAAATCATAGTTTTAGTGAAGTGGTTCACAGTGAGCAAAACTATGCTACAGGGGAGCCAAAACAGGAATGGGGGGGTGGGGAAGACTGGGCTTCATGCTAGCTTACTATAAAAACCTTGAAGCTAAGTCATTTTCCTCCAAACTGCCATGGTTTTAAAGAGAGCCATGCAATTCTCAGCAGTTTTATAATCCTAAATGTAACTACACAGTTTCTCATGAACATGCGAAGAATGGATGTGCAACCTCTTGATGTATGTAAAGTAATCCTGCCCATTTTGCATACAAGTTGACATTGTTAATGTAAAAATGCACAGAACAATGAGCCAGAAGTACTCATTGATGCAGAATACTGGTCAAAGCTAAATGTGGTGCCTATAAGGTGCACGCATATATGTATGTATGTATGCATGCATGCATGCATGCATGCATGTGTGAAACTCTTGCTCAGCAAGCCACAGGTCACCTTATATGTGTCTGTCTCTATGATCACCACCTTCATCCTCATCTCCTTCTGTAAAGGTAATCTTGTTAATGTCATGTCCTTTACTGTTGCATGCCTTTAAGGCTGAAAAGTATGTGTTTTTTGTTAAGGTTGTGGCATTTGTTTTCTCTGCAGTTGGAAGAAAACAATAGAGATTGGGTTGCATAGTGTATTTTCCCCACAGCTGGTAATAGCTTTGTTAAAAGGAAATATTCACATCCTTTCTAAAGTGATTTTGTGTCCTCAAAGATTATGAGAACAGAGTCACAGCTTCATATCTTGTGAATAAAAAGCCCTGTGGGTTTAACAGAGCATGGTAATAAACACTGGCAAACCTTTAAGCAGAATACATCAGCCTTTGACAAAGTGCAAGTAATTTTTTGGAAATGGTTACTGTCTGATAAAAATAACACTCACTATATGATACACCAAACATTCAAGTGGAAAATGGGATTAAACTGCAAAAACAGTAAAAACTTATAACGATCATCACTAGATATCTTTTTTTTTTTGCACTTCAAAAATATTCTCAATATTATCAGGTCTTGTAGCTTTGCTGCATTTTTAATGTTTTTTTTAGCTATGATTCTCTCATTTCATACAAATTAATTCTGATAGGGTTTTTTTTAAAGCTGCTTCAAAATTTGTTTTTATGTTCAAAGCTGATTTGAGTCCTCATCTGTATTTTTATTGAATTATTCATTTCATGGCTTAAGTTGTGTGGTGAAGCTCAAGTACTAAATATTTTAATGAATGCAAAAAGTGAATGGCAAAAGAGAAAAATCTGATACAGAAAGAAGAAATTCAGTATTGCTCTCAGTCAGCAGTTGGATATCAACTTGATGTCACCTGGATGCATGTCTGCATGTATTAATTGTGGAATCTGGGCACTATATTTAACAATTGGCAGTATAAAACTATGAACTAGCATTATGATGGGTTGCTATGTGGGGAGGACAGGCTAGTGTATTGCAAGAACCCATGTGTGTGCACTTGAACACTATGTGTATAGTGTGATCATGGCCTCCCTGTCCATTCAGCATAACACATCCTTCACCTCCCTGTGGGATCATTGTCAGCAAGGCCAGACCCCTCAGTGTCAGTAGTTGAAGGTGGGTTTTTGTCTTCAGTGCAACAGGGTTCACCAATGCAGAGCTTTAGCTTTCTCTATATGAGTGAATAGCAACCATTCACCTACCGGGGAGAAAGGAAATGAATTGGATCAGTCACATCAGGATGTGGTTAAGCTTACTTCCCCACCCCTAGTCACTTTGGTTATCAAGGATCAGTCCTGCTGCTCTTTTCATTGTCTCATTCTGAACTGTGTATCTTGGTGATGCTTGAGTCTAATGGAATGTTGTGAACTGGCTTGTAGACACAGATAATTTATATAGTACTGTAATGTATAAGGTGCCTTTACTATGTTTTTCTTCACAAGAGCGCTGTCAGGCAGACAATTCACATTTTTGTGTCAGAGAAATGAAGTTTAAAGTGCCCTGGCTGAAAGCCATTTGCCAATGCATTTGTGAAACCTACATTTGTCCAGATGGACATTATGAACAGCATATTTAAAATCTCAGGAATTCTAAATATGCAAGGTCCAATAATCATGATAATTATATCTGTTACATAGTACATTTCTGGTGTTCAGAACATTTATTATACATTAAGGGAGTAATTCTTACAATAGCCTTGTAAGGTAGGACAGTATTATTACTCGCAGATTGTATATATTGGGATGAATAAATTCTGTGGTCAATCAGAGTTTGGAGAAAGGCAGTACTGTCTTCGATCCAGGAGAAGAAATGGCACAGGCTGGACTTGTATACAGGTTTATATTGAGAGGTCACAGTCGTTCCAGTGCTCCAACACAAGCCCAGGGCACAAAGAGTCAAAGTTTCTAGGTCCACCGTTAGCAAATGGGTTATTGGATACATTTCCCTAGCACACTGGTCAGGGAGAAAAATACCCTGGAGAGCACGATTGCCTGCTCATTTGAAGGGCATCAACTTCTGTGACACTAAACCCTAGTGCGTCACTCAAGGGCATTTATCATGCTGCCATGAGGGCCATACAAAGTACTTTCATAAGGTACTACAGGATTGATTCATTTGCATCTACAGAGGCCTCCTTTGGTAAGTTGCTCCTTCCATAAGGCCTGTGATGGGAACTGTCATGGCGTTAGGGTGGACACTGAGCCCACAGAATCCCAGAGTAGTTCTGATTCTGAGGAAGAGCGGCCGCTCCTGGGAGAGGAGCGCGCTCATCCTTCCCAGGGCCAACAGCTGGCAGAGATTCCTCCCACTGGCATTCCTGGCATAGATAGCAGTCCTGGGAGTGAGAGAGCATGGGAAGAAGACTTGCTGGACGCGCGACGCCAACGCAGGGAGCAGCGCCAAATGGAGAGTGCAGAAAGGAGGCGTAGTGCCCGGTTGGCGCGCAAACAATGGTTGCGCCCAGAGGATCCAAGGGAAAAGGGGAGGGACTCTCCCTAGCCCATAAGTTCAGGGTCTGCCAGTGATTCTCCTTCAAATGGGGACCAACTGTTCCAACTTAGGGCATAGGTACTCTGCTGCTCATATCTAGTAGCTAACAGTAGAGTTGTTAAGTTGTAAAAGAGGAATAAAACTTTGAAAAGAATCCCTTTGTCTGTGTCTGGACTTGGCTACTGGATTAGACTGAGAGAGGCTGCCAAGGAGCCCTTGACACATGGCTTGGGGGATGGGGGGCTACCCTAGAATGTGATCACAACTTTTGGACATACCTTTGCTGCATGCTGTCCTCTACAAGCTGAATGACTATGGAAAATTGGATTTACAGTGAAATTTCTTTCATGAAGGAAAGCACTCAGAACCACCCAGTTATCAATTCTGGGGGAAGGACTACAATTCTGCATTTGTATTGGCCTCCCTTGGTAGGATGGGCATTCCTGGAAAAGCTTTCTTCCCTTCCGTGCATCTGTTGATCGAGACTGTTGCAGGTTTCTTCCTTGGCAATGAATTTTCCTTCCAGGGACTCATTCTATGTGAAGTGTGTATATTTTATGCTGCTCAGGTCTATTCTTGAAACTGGAAAGGGCCTCCTCTGTGAATGAGACAGCAAATCCCCTTTTTAGTGCCCCTACCCTTCTGACCAAAGAGGAGTTAACATTTGCTATCCTCTCTCCTACCTGCTGAACAAAAAGGTACTTTACAGTAAGTCCAACTTTCCTATTTGCAGAGATGGACTTGAGCAAGCCTCCCTAGATAAGGAATTCCCACACCTTCAAGGAAATGATGAGACTTTGGGTAGGGTGTCTCTAGTATATTTTAAAAAGCAGCAGGAGGAGGGGTGTACGCTTATGTATGCAGTACCAAGGTTGTGTAGGGTTTCCTAGTATCTTGAATTGTGCCTGGAAACTCAGTGTGTAGGGACAATTGCACTGGCTACCAGTTGAATATGTTCCTATCCCATCTCACCTAAGGTGACTCTAGCTCAAGGATCGCCAACCTTTTTTGGGCTGGTGGGAACATTTGGACTTTTGAGAAAGTGTCATTGGCATCATTTCAAAATGGATGCAGTCGGGGTTCCTGTACACAAAACGTGGTGGGCAGAGCTAATCACAAAACTTCTATTTTACAGAAAGGCAAACTGGTGAGGCTAAATAACAAGTAACTTGCCCAAGAACCAGAATACAAGTGGGGTCTGACTTTCAAAACAAACCCACTCCTCTGAATCCACAGTTTGTTGGTTTTCTGTCTGTCTGTCTCTGGATAAACCCCACCCCATTCTCTCACACACATGCCCCCTTCACCACAGAGTAAATACAAGATCCACTCTATCTTTTTCAGAATTATCCCTTCTCAGCCATATATACTCTCCCTAAACTCTCTTTTATACACATGCACCTCACTCAACTCATCTATTCACAGACACACAACCCCATTCATCCTTCACACAAGTGCACGCCCACACACATCCCTCCTTTCCCTGCCACTCCCAGCCTTCTCCAGTCCACCCTCCAGCTCTCTCCACAGTCTTCTCTAATGTTCCCCAACCCACCCTGTGTTGCCAGGTCACCCCAGAGCCCTCTCCAACCCTCCCTAGGTCACCCTGCAGTGCTTCCCACAGCCCTCCTCACCAGCCCCACAGCCACCCTCACCCCCCGTTTACTAGGCAGGCTGCAGCAGGGGCCCTTTTCTTTTTCCTTTTTTTTTGGGGGGGGGGTTTAGCAGGCGGCCTGGCCAGTATGCTGCACTGAAGCACCTGGCTTGCAGTCACCCACCATCTTCCTTCCTTCTTCATTCCCTAAGAATGGCTCTTGGGCCCAGTGGCATTCTGGGGAAAGGAAAATGGTGACCAGGAGCAAGCTAGTTACTTTGCCTGTACAAGGTAAAAAGAGTTAATTTCATTTTTTTAAAAAATGGGGGGACCAGGGACCTTGCTGGGCATCAAGGGAGGTATCCGTGGGCATTTTGGCCCCCATCCATAGAGGATGGATAATGAAGTAGGGAAAAATAACCTCAGAAAAAGAGGTTATTTCTTATAAAGAACAGGCTCTACTAATTTTGTTCAGTTGTCACTTCTGTACAAAACCAGAGGGGGAAAATAATTAGAAAAATCGGTTTGAGATAGAAAAATTGTGTGGCTCTGATTCTTGTTTACCAGCATAGCTCAAAACCAGTCTGCCTCATTGCTTAATTTGTATGCATAGAGACACCCTGAAAGTACAGCTAAAAGAAAAAGAAAATTGCAGATATATGCAACACATTGATTATATATGCACACAGTAATCTCATTACTGTAAAAACAAATAGACTGAACTCTAATGGAATTGATAAAAGCTCTTTTTAAATATAGTACAATATGAAGCAGTACTCCCTTGAATCATTTTTTGAACAAAATCCAAAATCCACAATTGGGCAATACCTTTATTAGAACCAATTAACATGAGATAAAATAATTGCGCAAGCTTTCAAGTTCTTCAGGACTCTTCATCAGGCTAGATGGTACAAAAAGCGCAGGGGCAGGGGACACACACACAAGAAAGTATGAAGATTAGGCCAGATGTTGTGTCCATGAAGCCGGCAGCGTAGATCCTGTCTCAAGACAAGAGATTGCAGACTGCATGAATTTGTCCTTCGTATGTGCTGTGAGTATCAGATTTATGTCTAGCATTCTATGACAAAGATGCAATGGCTGACACCCATTTCTGAAAAGGCAAAGGCCTGTTTATGTTTTCAGAAACAGTGGTCAGACATGGCTTCCTTGTCCCAGAATGCTAGACATAATCTGACACCTGCAGCATGTATGAAGGACGAATTCATGCAGTCTGCAATCTCCATCTTAAAAAAGGATCTAAGCTGCAGACCTCATAGCTACAACATCTGGCCTAATCTTTGTACTTTTTTGTACGCTATACCCACTGCATTTTCTACCATCTAGCCTGGTGAAGGATCCTGAAGAACTCAAAAGCCTGCAACACCCTTTTGTTGCATTTTGGCTGGACCTGATGTATTTCCCCATTTTGGATTTTTTTTCTCATGGATCAGCACAGCTATCTTTTTTTAAAAAATGAAAATAAATCTCTAGGCAAAGAGAATGCCTTGTATAGCTGAAAGGGCAAAATCTATTGGTACTTTGTACAAAACTATGCTCTTGTGTCATTCCCATTTCCCCTGAAAAGCTTTGTTCAAATTCTTCAAATTGATTGGGTGTTCTTCAACTGGCTAGGTTGCCAGATAGAACAGTATGAACTGGGAGATGTTGTTTAGTTAGTCTCTAGAGATAAATGTTTTACAGTGCCACCAGTTAACAAAGAAGTGGCTAGAAGATCATAGGGATCTTGGGTGGGAGGGAGTGGCTGTTTTTTAAAACCTTCTGTTCTGTAGCAGTGTCCAGTGTGTAAAGCATTCTTAGTTGCCATCGTAACATTTCTGAGAAGTCAAAGAACTGAAGATGTATTGTTGGCCAAGACTGTGTTGTTAATTTTATCTAGATCGTAACAGTTCCTCGCCCAACATCCTTGAGGACAGTGATAGGACCATGACATCAGTATTTCATCTTTAACCATGAGAACTTGATGAAAACATTTGTTTTCAGCCATTAGAATTCAATATTGCATTAGCAGTTTTATGTTCCATGATTGCCTCTAACTGCTTGACTATAGGGCTTAGGACTTTAAGAAGAGTCGGTATCAGAAGAATTGTAAGTAAAACCATAGGGTCAAAAGGACATTGTTTCTTCATGTAGTTTGGGTACATCGGAAATGTAACCCACTGTTGACCTGGTGCTGAATGGGGTACGGCTACCCTTGAAAGACCAGGTCCACAGCCTGGGGGTCATTTTGGACTCCCAGCTGTCCATGGAGGCTCAGGTGTCAGCTGTGAGCCGGACAGCGCTGTATCAACTCCATCTGATACGGCGGCTGCACCCCTTCCTTCCCGACCATCTGCTCCCATCGGTAGTACATGCCCTGGTCTCCTCTCGTTTAGACTACTGTAATGCGCTCTACGTGGGGTTACCCCTGAAGACGGTTCGGAAGCTGCAGCTGGTACAGAACGCGGCGGCTCGCCAGATTAAAGGCAGCCGCTGGTGAGATCACATCACTCCAGTGCTGAAGGAGTTGCACTGGTTACCAGTTGTTTTCCGGGCCAAATTCAAGGTGTTGGTTTTGACCTTTAAAACCCTATATGGTCCCAGCCCAGCCTATCTCAAGGAGCACCTCCAGCAGCACCAGACAGGCCGCTTAACAAGATCAGCCTCGGATGGCCTTCTCTTTGTCCCATCAGCCAGGACAGCTAGACTGGTGGGGACAAGGGAGAGGGCCTTTTCTGTGGTGGCCCCCACTCTGTGGAACTCCCTCCCTAGGGAACTCCGTCATGCCCCCTCTTTAATGAGCTTCCGTCGTGCATTAAAAACGTGGTTGTTCAGGCAGGCATTTGGGGTGGGTTAGGGTATTTTAGAAAATGTTTTTTATTGTAGAATTTTATTGTTTTAAACTGTTTTTATTGTATGTTGTACATTGCCCAGAGTGGCTGGGTGACCAGCCAGATGTGCGATTAATAAATTTAATAATAAATAAATAAATAAAAATCCATGTTAGTAATGCCAAAGCAGACAGCAGAAGTTGGCAGGCATTCTGAAGCTGCAATAAAAATAGCCCACGAAAGTCAGCATGCAATGTTTTGTACAGCTCAGAAACAAGTACAACCATCTATTAGTTTGCTCTTTTGGATGTTTCCCTCAAAATGGATTTTCTAGACGTAGTATTTCCTGAATATCTGTATTAGTATGGATACTGTTGAGGACAGCTTTTGTCTTCCATGTGCACTTCTGGCTTACTCCACTCTGAAGTATGCTATCATTTTTATGGCATTCCGAAAGGTGCATTGTTTAACAAGGGTTATTATGCCTTCCATTATTTCATTTCATTATGTTGCTAAGTACTAAGCAGTAAATAACACTTCTTAAACTGTATGAAAAAGTTAAGTGTACATTTTGAAGAAAAATCATAAAATATGAATGGCTAGAATCTTCCCTTCATGTCAGGGAATATGCCTTTGTTCCTTCTCAAGTTCCTTCTCAAGTGGTGTAACTCTGGTTTTATCGAAGTGTCAGGGCATATTGTGACAGCAGATTGGGGTCATTGGAGCATGCATGCTTCTTTCATAGCGCTGCATACTTGCCTCAACCTGTAATGGCAGGACAAGTAGAGACAATGAGGTAGAAAGCAGAGATACCAGATTAAAACTGGCTATGTGGTGTAGTTGTGGGAGTTTTCTTAATAGCAGGTACAGGGAGTAGAGGGGAGTGCAAGTGGTATTGCCAGTGGGGTCAGGAGAAACTGGAAAAAAGTTTGGGACTTGTCATTGTATGACAATCCACTCATCAGTCCTTTGGCTTCCTTGTTAAAAACTGTAATTAAAATATATCCAAACATCCAGATGGTATTAGTACCCACAAGTGAATTAATGGTGGAGGAAATGAATCTCTGTAGTTCACTGGCCTTTATTCTTTCTCTTATAATTACATAATTGGCTGGACATATGAGGCAAAGGGCTGGATGTGCCTGATCTCATCTGATCTCAGAAGCTAAGCAGGATCAGCCCTGATTAGTACTTGTATAGGAGACTGCCTGGGAATCAGGCTTCCTGCATTGAGCAGGGGGTTGGACTCGATGGTCTTGTAGGCCCCTTCCAACCCTATGATTCTATGAATCAATGAGGCTTCTGTGAATCTATGAATACATAACCATTTTCATTCAATTCCCCCCCCCCCAATATTCACCTTCTTTTGGGAGCCATGTTGTGAACTGATGGTTCATTTAGGTAGCATAGTAAACAACTGCTTCAGCAGCAAAGGTTGGCACTGTATCTGCCTTGCTTTCTTTGGCAAAGTGGCACCCTTCTTTCTCAAGGTTTAACCTTCCTATTTGGAACATGCTATGTATTTAGGACAGTATCCTGCTGCACCGCTGAGCATGTGTTGGCTGTTTTTTGCAGGATTAGAGTTTGCAGGGACCACAGGAGTCAAATCCAACCCCCTGCCAGAAGCAGGAATATTTCAGAATTGTACAGAACTGTACTAAGATGGTATGCACCCTTACATATATTTTAAAAGGTCATACAGCCAGTCCTCCTACTCCCATGAGGATTGAGTCCTTCTAAATTCATTTGTCTAACCTGTTCTTAAAGGCCTCCAGTGCTGAAAATTTCCATTTCTTCCTCTACCTTCTAGTTTATAATTTTGTTACACCGGAAAACTTTGAATTGTTAAGGCTTCCTTTTTATTATGAATTTTATGTATGAATGGGTGTTACTAGACAGTTAATAATTTGCTATTAGTGACTGACTTTTCTTGCAAATCCATACATACGGTAATTAAGGTTACTGCATGCACACTTTCCTCTTATCAATAGGTACTAGGTACATGCTATTGTTCCAAAGACGCTTCATTTGGAACTATCAATTTAAGGTACATGTTTCAAATAGCCAGGCTGTTGTGTCAAAAGACAGATAGACAAGAGTCTCTGGGCTGGTTTCCACAATCACCGCAGCCCGCTGTTGCTTATTTAAGCCATGGTGGGTTGCAGTGCATGCTGGTGGCCATTTTGAATATTCAACACCTGACAGGGGGTGATGGTTTGTCGTGTTGTCCAAACCCGGGCATCAGGCGTTGTTTGAGGGGAAACAATCCTCAAATAACCATACAACAGGCCATTGTATTTTCCTCCTCAAATAAACCACGCTACCCAGGTTTGGATGACATGACAAACAATGGCAACTCCCCGCTGGGGGCTGAATATTCAAAACAGCCACTGGCATGCTCCGCAGCCCACCATGGCTTAAATAAGACATTTTATTCTCTCAACAACCCTGTGAAGTAGATTAGGATTAGAGGCAATGGCAGCCCCTGTTTATCCAGTGAACAGCGTGACTCAGTGGGGATTGAAGCCTGGGTCTCCCAAGTCCTAAACCAGGAGTGGGCAACATGCAGCCTGCAGGGTGCATGCAGCATCTGCTGCCCTCATACTCTGAAAAAAAATTTTTTTTAGCAGTACGGAATCTGCAGCACTACAGATTGCCCAAAAGGACACATTTAGCTTGTTTTAGGGCTGTATAGCTGTATTATCTAGATTTACCTTTTTGGTGGTCCATAGTGCTATGGATACCATTTTTTCCTTAATTTTTGTAAGAAATCATTTTTGGGTTGCCCAGCAGCCTGCCAGGGTTGGGGAGGATGGCTCTAGGACCTCCAGATGTTGCCAGACCCTGTCCTAGACTGGCACTAGAACCATTAGAAGAGGGGTGGGGAATCTTTTTCAGCCTGAGAGCCAAATTACAGTCTGGAAAAGATTTTGCGGGACCACTTTCCATTTGTGGGCTTGGCAAAACACAGAGTGGGTGGGGCAAAATTGTTATTACTGATTTTAAGCTTAGTCAGAAATAAGTAGGGCAAGACTTCTGCATGTCTACTCAGAAGTAAGCATGGCAAGCTTCTGCATGTCTACCTAGAAGTAAGCAGGACAAGCCTCTGAGGTAAAAAGGAGTGAATTATTCAGCAGCTTCCTCCTCAGGCCCCACCCCCTCTCCCCTGCAGGGAAAAATGGTTATCTTAGATCAGCTGCTGATTGAAGATAAGAGCTTTTGCCTGCCATGAGAGGGGGCAGGGTCTGGGAAAGATGGTAGGCCAGATGTGGAAACCTATGGGCCATAAGATGTGGAAACCTATGGGCCATAAGGTTCTACTTATGCTGCCCACCTACACAGTTAACTAGTTCTTTACCAGACAAAAGTACTCTGTACTCAAGAACTTACTGAAGAACTTATAAAAGTTAGCAGAACTTAGAAATTATTCCCAAGGACTCTGTTGCCTTATTCAGACATAATGGCCAAACCATAGTTTGACTCATGGGCTCTCATGCTCCCTTCTTTCCCTATACATTCTGCTTCCTTTGTTGACTTTCAGGTTCTTGTTAAACCATAGTTTGCCCTGACATATGAATAGACATTTAAAATTTCTGGAAATTTTGAGGCCATGGGGAAAAAAGCGGTTTTTGCAACTTTTGGAAAAATTGAAAAATAAGCAATACTTTTTTTTTTTTTCCGCGCTCTTTACATATTTCAAGTCACTTTGTTGCTTTAAGACAGCCTTCCCCAATCGGATGCCCTCCAGATATTTTGGACTTCAGCTCCCATCAGGCAGCATGGCCAATTGCCAGGAATGCTGGGCACTGTCATCCAAAACATCTGGAGGGCACCAGGTTGGGGTGGGCTGCTTTAGGAACATAAGACAGCCTTTCTAGTCCTAAAGTTATTTATGTATGACTTAATTTTCTCATGAAATTATCATATTTTAAAACTTTAAAAAGTAAACTCAGTAAGTAAATTTGTCATTATTGTCTGAATAGAATAGATTAGAACTACATTAAATGACTGCTACAGCATCAGAAACACAAGACTCTAGAGAACAAAAATAATCAAGTTATGATTTGCGGAAGCCATAACTTGCCTATAAACCAGAAGAAGCCATATTCAATTGGTATTTTCCAATTCTGGCTTATCAGCCAAGAATGCCTTGTTCAGATGTAATGGTAGACCATGGTTTACCATGATCATTCAGTCAAAGACCAGCAGGAGATCATCCATGAATCTGAGCCTCAGAGCTGATAGGGAAACGATGGTTTGTGAGCTAACATTCAACCTCAATCGGTATCTTTTACCATGTCTGGACAGAGAATAACCAATCATCTGTTACATAGCAGTTATTTACTTCAGTTAGTCAGTGCCACAAATTCTTCAGTGTTTGTTTCAGTTGTGCATGAGTTGGCTTTTGAGCAGGGTTTTCTTATATGCTTAGCAGTACCTTTGTTTATTTCTACCCACTTTCATATTTGCCCAAGTGTGCAACTCTGACTAAATTCAGAATCAGATGTCACAATGAGTTTCTTGTGACGAGATGCTTGATATCTTATTACCAACTACAAACTGTAGTTTGTACAGACCACTGTTTCCTACATTTGAATGACAGTGTGGTTTGTTACAAACAACAATCAAAAGCTTTAACTTGTCTCTTCTTGTGTGAAGGGGAGGGGGAGCGTACAAGCCCAAGGCTTGCTGCAGCACATTCACATCACAGCAAACCATGGCTGCTTCTGAATGACTGTGGTCTCTGTCAGCAGCTATCCTAGTCTACTTTCAGCCATGGTCTAATTTTGCTGCTGGTAAAGCATGGAAAAGAAGGAAACACAAGGAGCAATAAAGTGTTATCTCAACCACTAACTGTCTTCAGAGTGAGCTTTTAGTCAGTTGCCAGAGGCTACATCGAGAATTCAGCCAGAGAGAACACAAATTTTATATCCTGTAAAACTTCATGGCCTGTGTTCTACAATATTGCAAGTGTTATAGCTGTTATGGTAGCCTACCTGTACAAGTGTCTGTTTCCTGTGTGTGGGGATAGGTAGGAGAGAATTATATACGAAGTGGGGCTGTCCATGGATAGTCTAACTAATGGGATATGAAGTTGATGCAAAAGCACACCTGTTGTAGGCTTACCTGGCCTGTGTCCAGTTATCCCCTTTCCCTATTCGTCCTCATTCTTGAAGTCATGAGTAGAATATCTGGAGGCTTCTGTAAAACCAACAAGTGGAGCTGTTAGTTAATGGAGCTAATACTATGGATCTGGAATGGGTCAAAGAAGCACACACTCCCTTCCCACAGCTCCTCTTTCTTTTCTGAAGCAAATTATCCCATTCACAGCTTCACCATGAGTAAAGAATACTTCACGGCTGATGGTTATCCTTGGTTAAGGCTAACCAGGTTCCCTCATAACCAGGGCTTTCTAGCCAGATGCAAACTCTATTTAAATGAGATCCCCTGGCTAACCTTAACTGAAGTTAATGTTAGTGCCGAATCATCCTCTAACTGTAGATAGACGGGAGGGGAACATTTTACTTTGAGGAGGAAAGCATGTTATCCTGATGTTCAGCCCCATTATATATGCATTCGTCCACAGAAGCTTTTTGAATATTTATATATTGACTCATTCAAGTCTCCAGGAAGAACACCCACTGCACTTGAAGTGAGTTTTCATCTCGTTAATATAGGTCTAATCCTTTCAAAGGCAACCGTGCACTATGACTGCTTCAGGGTAAAGTTGGGAAAGAAGATGAGTAGTCTTCATTATAAAACCTTCCCGACACAATGGATTACCTCAAATGGCTTCTAGACAACAATTATTGAGGGGTGTCTGTTTCAGCATAGCAGAAAATCGTATTCTAGCTATAGAGGTTAATTGTATGAATAATGCCAGAGAATCAGTTTTAACCTTCTCCCTCATAGATGCAAACCCACTCTTGATTTTAACTGATAATCAGTTCCTGCCCTTATTCATCACAATTGATTTTTCCATTTATATTTTAATGCTTGCTAATGTGACTGCACTTACAGTTTTATTCATTGTAGCATCTATGCTTTATTTAAGGCATGCCTGTGTTTATGGCGTTCTTAATAATGCATTTTTGTATCTAACGGTTGTATCCAACAGTGGCTGTCTGTCAGTGGAGTGGAAACTGCTGGCGAAACAGTTTCCCCCTCCAACCTGCATCCCCCCTCCACACACACACACACACACACACACATGCGCGCGCCTTGAATCTGCTCCAGAGAGTTGGGGGATCCACCAGAGCAGATTTGGGGTACACAAGACGGGCTGCAAGGGGAGGAGAACAAGGGGGAAGCCCTGTTGCGTTAGCGGAAGTCCACTTGCACAGCATTTGATTTTAACCCAAAAGATTACTGATTTTGTCTGTCTTAAGGTGTTCTGAATGAAGCTGTATATTAGCAGCACTGTATAACATTTAGGAGGTAGTGAGTTGTAGACATATATCCAGAGGGGAATACGCATATATGAAGCATCCTTACATTGAGCTATGCCAGTGGTTCATCTTTCCCTGTCTACTCTAACAGTGGTTAGAGCCCTGCTACTTGAGATCTTTTAACCGAAGATGTCAGGGACTGAGCCAGGGGTCTTCTGCATATGCTGTACTACTGAGCTATGGTGCCTTCACAATATGTACATTCTCTAATAAAACACCCCAAAATAAAATAAAACCCTGCATTGAGATTCTGTGCTAAGTAAAGCAAAAGTTTAATTATGCAGATCTTATAAATTATGCTCTTGGAGCAATTTTCTTGTTTACTTTCCTTGCATAGTTCTACTATTGGTTATGGGGAGGGCAAGGAGCTCTTCAAGGCAATGGGGATCCTGCTGATTTCCCCTTCTCCCATTTCCAATTTAGACATAACACCAGTTCCTTGCAAACCATGATATGGACTTTAAGAGCCTAAAGTTGTGCCCTGCAATCATAAAATACTTGCACCAAAGCACTACTATCGTGTTGTTAGTCTGTTAAAGTCAAGATGCCTTCCTAACAATTGGTAACCATCTAAAACCTGTGTATTCCAGAAACCTAGATAAAAACTTAACTTGAACCTTATTCAGTTGTAGATGTAGACATGCACATTAAGCTAATGTATCTTGTTGGGATCAGTGGCAGAAAATTTCTGTCATCTTACCTGGGTTTGCAGAACCAAACAAGGTCATCCAAGAAATATGTGGTTAGGAACAGCATCAGTGATGCACAGATTTAAGAAATACTAATACATTTTAAAACTGCTGTCCATACAGCCATCCAGTGTAATGTGGAAACATGTCTCAGTCTAAACAAATAGCATTCTGCTGAGTCATTGCTTCATATGGCTGTAGGCTACATGTTGCTCCTGAACTCACTGGAATTCTAGTCTTCATTGTTACTGAGATGCTGTCTGGAACAACGATGGGAAAAATGGTGATTGAATGGAAAACACCCATAGGCATAGGAAGAGTACTCAAGGCTGTGAGGACACCTTTGAAAATACTGTAAAACTAGGCTAGCCAACTGGTGGCCATGCTCCAACTTTTTCTGGCTCTTGTCACCCTTTCTGAATCAGATTGTGGGGTGTGTTGCTTATTTCTACCTAGTAGGTGCATGTTCATAAGGGCTCAGAAAATTATATGCATTTAATGATCTGATGTGGGGGGAGTGGCAGTTTCCCTTGTGAACCAGCAACCCTAGGGGACCAATTGCAAAAAGGGTACTGACGTAGGGAATGAGGAAACAAGGATTTCTGCTGCAGAGGCTCCTGGGATATGTACCAGGAGTGGGCAGAAGGACTGAGGGGGAAATAACCCATGGCAAGCTGCAGTGCAGCTGATCAGCTGTCACTAGTAACATGGGTTATCGAGCGATCAACCAACCCACGGTGGCTTATTTTCAGGATGGCTTAGCATGACGTGAGAACTCGCCCCATGTCGCACAGTTGGAGTCTAGCATGAGAAGGGATGGCACGGTCTGAGAGGGTTGTGCAGGGAATCTTCATATTTATTTACACTGCATAATTCTACCATTGGTTATGGGAAGGATAAGGAGCTATTCCACTGTTGCTGCTTTTAGGTGTCTCTCCCATTGGGAAATGAGAGGTCACTGCAGAGACATCTTAGCCTTCAGAACAACCTCTCACTTCCAACAGTGCAAGAGAGGTGCATGCTACTTTCAACCTGGCAGGTACCCCTCTCTTTGGAAAATGGGAGGTTGCCGTCATACGTGGAAGCCACTGGGGTGACTTCATTTTTCTGATGGGGAGGTTGCCTATAGGGTAAGAAGCAGGTATTATTTTATCTTGGTTTCCTTTTCAGGTTGTTGCAGGACCATGAGAGGGCATAACCTTTCCTTCTGGTGGACCTCTTCTTTACAGGGGTCCCCCCCCCCATATTAATAGGTTGCCACCAGTCAGGATTAATCTCTTGACACACTGTAGTCTGGTCAGCTTCTTGGGGAGTTTGAGCCCTATTGCCGAGGACCCCTCTCTCCAGCCCAGCCCTAGGAAAACATCAATAGAAAAGTGCTTTGGTTTTTCTTTCCCAAAGCCCAGAAACACAGTACTTAACACAACTTTTTTTTAATCCTAAAAACGCATATGGTCATTTTGTAACTCTGCGGTCTTTTGCACGGGAAGAGAGTGAGCGAGATTCCTCCCATTTGTCTGCCACTTCTGCTTTTACTCAACAACCTACAATCATCTCATTCATAGGTTGTTGACTGCGAGCTAATCGTAGGTTGTTGATTAAAAGCAGAAGTGGCTGACATGTTGCAGGCAATGTACTTGCTTGTCCCTGTCAGCCCATGGGTTATTTAACCTGTGAGCTGTTACTTGCAAACTGCTCTGTAGTGACAACCCATGGTTTAAACAAGCCAGAGTTCACAGCTGAACAAAAAATATACGTTCTCTTTCTGGGTTGTTCATGGTTTATAAATTGTGTTTTGTTATCGCGGCTGGGTTTGCACAACACGACAACCCAGAATTTAACAACCCCTATCATGTGCGAATCAGGCCACTGAGTCTTGAAGACAGGACAGAATATGAATACAAACAAATTATTATGAATACCCAATAGTGGTGATTATTCCAATTGCTTCCAAGCTACTTTGAGTAAAGAAATCTGAGATACTGCACCTTCTGAAAGATTACTCTGCTTCACATGAAATTTTACTGTTGTCTGAATTTTATTTATTTATATAACTAGTTTTTCTTACCTTAACAGTGTTTCACAATGGATAGCACTTCTTTAACATTTTTTGTTTGTTACCTGACTGGCTGCCCTAAAATTTGCATACGAGTTTACTTAAAATAAGTTTTTTTATTCCATAGACACGGAAGGTTTCAAGATTGACACCATGGGCACCTACCACGGAATGACTTTGAAGTCTGTAACGGTAAGTTGGAAAAATATTTGTTGTAATACTGCACGTAGAAGCTTTTGAAAAGTTTTATATGGACTTCTCCTTTTGCTTCCCACACTGAGAGGAGTCTGATTCCTAGCCAGTGCTAGAGATGTGTGTTGACTTCCTCCTGTTTTGACGTTGTTGAACTCTCTACCTGTTTTCGATACCATTCTTTCTAGAATGGCAGATTTTATACCAGTGTGATTTTTATATATACATGCTCCTGTCATAAGGGTTCAAATTGAATAACAGAAGTTGTGTATCAAAAAATGGAGGAACATCCCTTCCAAATGTCTTGATGGTTCATTTTCATGCAGATAGCTTCCCCAACAGCTGAAAGGAGAGCATCTCTAAAACAGAATTTCAGCCTGTGCTTGTCTTAAATTGTATGTTTTTATGGAAGTGGTTTGAGCATTCGCAAACAAATGCTGTTTTGATCTGCCTGCAAGTAGGACAGATGCTACAGAACTAGTATAGAAGCATCATTAAAGGCTTTTGCCATCTGCATGTCTATATAAATCTGATGAATAGATGGCACTAAACAGTCTCCAAAATCTGTGCACCTACTTCTAGTTTGCTCTCCTAATTTGAACATAAAATAATGCCTGGAATGTAAACGTCTCAAAGCCAATTAAAGCCCACTTGTTTAAACTTTCCCCCTATCTAATAAAATTGGTCCTTAAGTTTTTACTATCATTTTCCAGTCTTTAAATGTTGGCCTGTAGTTCAATTTGTAGACTTACTTTAAAGTGACTAATTGGTTTGGGGCTAAATGTGCCTATTGCAAAGAATACCACTCAGAGCATTCATAGGTGTCACTAATAAGAAAAAGTCATTAAGTTCTTGAGGCTGTTGGCTGTTAGGTGAGTGCAATAACATCAACATTGTACTGTGAAGTTTGGCATAATACATTCATACGATTGCTGAGGAAGGGTGTTGCTTATATTTTTTCAATACAAAATAGAACACTCAGCTTTAAAAAAGTATACCTTACTTTGCTTTCAGATAAATTCAAAGATGTTGATGATTATTATTATTATTTTGAAAAGCTGTTCATGGACAAAGTTGTATTAATATATATGGGAGGTAGCTAAAGAACTTCTCACTTGATAATTAACCATGAGCTTGTCTGGGGTGAGTTTATAGGTTTACTTCAAAGCCCTTTCTTAACTAATGCTGCCTGCTGTTTATATGCAGTAGGTATATGTACACAAAGCATCCACTTGATATTTTCAATTTTCTAACCTTGCAAATAAGTCTCCAGAAGTTGCTGTTCTTCAAATATTTTAATTAGTCTACCCACGCACACATAAGTGTGTTATACTTAGTCAAATATGGCCATAAAGAAACAACTTAATAAAGCTTCTCCATTTATCTGACTAAAGGGAATTCCTTCTTGAGCAAGGGACTATTTACAAACTATTCTAAGTGATTCTGAATATTGTGTTTGCAGCCAAAGCCATTTGTGGTACTCTGGGTTACATGAGAGGCCATACTCCTCTTGTGTTCTAAGTGCTGCCCTCTCCAATCTTGAATGCCACTAAGTCGCTTGAGGATTGTGTAGGTCAGGGATGTCGAACTTCTTCCAGTATGAGGGCTGAATTCAATTTCGGAGGAGCTCTCAGGGCCACATTCCAGTGGTTGCTGGGGCTGGAGGCAAAGGGGGCAGAGCTAAAATACCAAAAATAACAACATGTTTTAGCTTAAAGCTCTTAGCTGCCAGTAACTGAGCCTTAGGAGAGCCTTACTTCAATCTCTTACAATGAGGGGAAAAAGCTGGAAAACCACCAAATGACAGGTGAAAGGGGGTGGGTCAGGGGGAAAGGGCGTGGCCAGCTCAGGAATCTTGGAGGGCTGGATTTGGCACCCCAGCTGGGCTGGTTTTCTCTCACAGGGCTGAGGTTCAACACCCCTGCTGAGGATTCTCTTTAACAGAGCTTAAGGGCAAAGTAAATGCATGATTTTTGGGCAGGAGAGGCAGGAAGGATGGCTACAGGTAGGGACCACTGCAGCTGTCTTGTAGTATTCCTCTACTACCACAGGCATGAGATGAAGGAAGTTGTCTCAGCTAGGTGGAAAGGTTGGGATGATCTCTGGTCATACTTGGAGAGCGGCCAGGCACAGAAATGAACCTCTGAAGGAATGCTTGTCAATTTAATATCCTTGGACCTGTTCATCCTGCTTTGCCCTGTTATTCCACCCCTTTACTCATAATTTTATAACTAGTTTGTGTGAAATTTAGAATGCTATTGGTTTGGGTAATTGGAAGCTGGAAAAAATATGGCTCATCATTAACTCAGATTTCAAAAGCATTATGGTACAGAATTTTTTGGCTCGTTCATGAAAGTAAGTGCCTGCATTTTATCTACCTCCTTATTATCAATGGTGAGCTTGTGTAAAACTCCTTACAACTTGGACAGAACAGATGGTGAAGAGTGTTTGTCTTTTAAAGTAATGTCATTGAAGATTTGCTTGTTTGTCCTGGCATAGTTCTTATTTAATTGGCATGCCTAGTTACTGTACAGTGAATGGACATTTCAATGAATTATAGTGTTCTGGTAGCTGATTTATGCATGTACTTTTGTTAAGGAGCCCTCTTTCTTTCCTCTGTTTCCTGTGGAATGTCAGTTGTTTTCTGCTCCACCATCACAGTATTTTTAAGTACTTGCTAACCCTGTACATATTACACAATCTTTATTGTGTCATACAATCTAAAGTCTTCCTCCTCATATCTCATCCTTCTATAATTTTTATTTGTATGGATTAAAAAATAGAATAACTGTTCTTCTTTTGTCTTGGTGTGTTTTATTTTTTCAAAAAAAGTTCACAAACTAACAGTGTTCAGAACATGGAAGATGTTTTTAAGATAGCTTTCCTCAATGATATATGTGAAAACTTTATTTTTTCTATTTATTTCTATTTCATAAACTTTTTAGCTTGTTCGATCCTAAGACTCAGTGCAGTACATAAATAATTAATTCTTCAGTTGGTTCATTAATATTCGCCTTTTTACAGGTAACGTAAGGGAATGAGCAATCCCAGATTGCTCATCTATTAAATTTGTTACTAATTCTAGGGCCATGCATCTGGGTCTTGCAAGAGCCATTCTGGTACTGCCCACTGGCATATGAGAGACTGGGAATACATTTCATAGAATCAGAGGTTGAAAGGACCTCAGAGGCCATGTGGTCCAACCCCATACCAGTGCAGGAAATCCACTGCTACGGTATCCCTGATAGGTGGCCACCGAGCCTCTGCTTTAAAACCATTAAGGAAGGAGAGTCCACCACAGCACATACCATTCTTAAATGATCTAAACAGACCTGATAAAAATCTACTTGGATAGGTGCCGTTACCATGCCTTGAAGATAGAAGTTCCAAGATCAGGAATCCAGTTACATGTAGTGATAGCTTAATAAGAGCTTCTTGACCTTTTGCTTTGTAATGTTGACCACAGGTTAATGAAATGGATATCTGGGTGAAGAATATTGGGTAACCAACGAACACAAATTACAGTCTGATGTAGTTCTAAAAAGGTCAACTGAAACAAGCCGTCAGCCAGCTTGTCTTGTAAAGTTGAAAAAATGAGGTGGTTACTTGTACATATATGTAAAAAAAAGTGTGTTTTGAGAATTTTACATTGGCAGTGATGTGGTTTCTGGAAATGTTGGAATCAGAAAATTTTCATTGTCCTAAATTGATCTGATCTAGCTTATTTGTTTGACATATTTAGTAAACTAATTTGTGTGCTGTATAAATACCTTAATGTTTCCCCAGTAGCCAAAAGCAGCTGAATTTAAATATTTGATAGGGAAAAATATTCAATAAAGCACATCTAATATAGTTTAACCCCTTCATGGATCAGAGTACATCATGAGAAATGCCGGGTTGGATGAATCAGAGGTCGGAATTAAGATTGCTGGGAGAATTATCAACAACCTCCGATATGCAGACGATACCACCCTAATGGCAGAAAGCGAAGAGGATCTCAAGAGCCTCTTGTTGAGGGTGAAAGAGGAGAGTGCAAAAGCTGGTTTGAAACTCAACATTAAAAAAACGAAGATCATGGCATCTGGCCCTATCACTTCCTGGCATATTGAAGGGGAAGAAATGGAAGCAGTGACAGATTTTACTTTCTTGGGCTCCAAGATCACCGCAGACGGTGACTGTAGCCATGAAATTAAAAGACGCTTGCTCCTTGGGAGGAAAGCTATGGCAAACCTAGACAGCATAGTAAGAAGCAGAGACATCACCTTGCCGACAAAGGTCCGTGTAATCAAAGCTATGGTTTTCCCAGTAGTAATGTATGGCTGTGAGAGCTGGACTATCAGGAAGGCTGAGCGCCGAAGGATTGATGCTTTCGAACTGTGGTGCTGGAGAAGACTCTTACGAGTCCCCTGGACTGCAAGGAGGTCAAATCAGTCCATCCTAAAGGAAATCAACCCTGAGTGCTCATTGGAAGGACAGATACTGAAGCTGAAGCTCCAATATTTTGGCCACCTAATGCGAAGAGAAAACTCCCTGGAAAAGACCCTGATGCTGGGAAAGACTGAAGGCAAAAGGAAAAGGGGACGGCAGAGGATGAGATGGCTAGATAGCATCACGGATGCAATGAATATGAACTTGAGCACGCTCCGGGAGAGAGCGCAGGACAGGAAGGCCTGGCGTGCTATGGTCCATGGGGTCACGAAGAGTCGGACACGACTGAACGACTGAACAACAACAACAATATAGTTTAAATCTAATATTCAAACAGATCCAAAGCTTTACTTGAAAATATTTGAAGTGGAAACCTTGTAAATTTTTAAAACATAATACCTCAGTAGCAAACAATTTCCTTACATTATTTAGATGTTAAGGGGTGAAATGAAGGTGCTGAAAACAGGGCCAGTCCAAGACCTCTTGCTGCCTGAGATGGAGAGAAAATGGTGCCTTCCTCTCTCACCCCAGTCATGGTGCATAGTACCCAAGGCTGGCCAAGTTTATTTTGGGGCCCCCAAAATGTCACATGTGCCTCTCTGCCCCCTGGCAGTAAATTCAACAATATTAAACTAAATAACTAACAACTTGCTTCCCTTTCATGCCCCCCCCCCCATTAGTCATCTGAGGCTGCCGTCTCACTCTGCTTAATGGAAAGGCCAGCCCTGACTGAAATCTGTTAACATACTAATTTGAGCATGTCTGAAAAGCTAGGCACATACATTTATGTGCATCCTAGGGACAGTCAAGTGGAAAAAAGTTAATTATAATTTTCAGATTTTTGAATTGATTGGTACTGTGCCCATTCCGGTTGTGCAATTTGACTTGTAGTATATCATTCATTATGTTGCTACTTCATTTTATGGAACAATGCCTTTCCAAAAAGTGTAAATTTTTCTGCAGAAAATATAGTTAAAGGCATGAATGGACTTTTTCAAGGGTCAGTTCTGTAACACCGCTGACTCCTTTCTCTCAGACTGTAGGGAAAATCCAAGCCTGGGCATTTGCCAGAAATGCGGTAAAGTTGTTCGTTGTGCTTTTTAACATCCAGAGCAGGGGCGTTGCTAGGGTCTTAAAAGATTTGGGGCAGAGGCCCATAACACAAATTTGCATACACACACACACACGCGCACACACACCAGTCTGTCTAAGTGCACATCTGATATGTGTGTGTGTGTGTGGTGCGTGCATGCAGTGTGCTTGCGTGTGTGTATAGATTACATGCATGCATACATACATAAGAAGTGTGCACTGACACCCCCCCCCCCCAGTACCACTTCAACTCAGACCCCGATTCAGCGTTTTGGAAAACATCCCACTTCTGCTCAGGCCAATTTGTAGTCAGACCACTTCAGCTCAGCACCAAACCTGAGTCAATCTTTGGAAAAATGAGTCTTTATTCTTCCTGTTGACTACCATGGGAAATTATAAAAAAACAACCTGTAACTTTTTTCTCTTGGTCAGAACTGGATAATTTCAGGCATAGTAGCCCTCTAGAAGGGGATTACATCTGCCCAATGTCAGAAAAATAGCTGCAGGGTTTATATTCTGATTTTCTTTTAAAGGGAACTGTCAATAACGTTTCAATTCCTTGGAAGAATTGAATAAACATTTCAGGATTCATTGCCCCATCAGAGGAGTTCATGTCTGCCAAATTTCACAATGCTAGCCCCAAAGGTTTTTGTGCAAGGGTGGCCTTGACATTTTGAGGTCTCCAAAAGAGGACATACTTATCTTCCTATGTTCCTTCTGGACCATTGTTCTGAAAGTTACAGACAACCTACAGTTGTCCCTAAGTAAGAAACCGGCTAAGTTTCAGAAGGATAGGTGCAGCGGTTCATGTGGAAGGGGAGTGGAGGGATTTGCTTTCCCTTCCATTCACCCCTTCCCCAATAGTTTTTGAGTAAATTTGTATGAAAATGCACAGGTCATTAGAGGTGTCCCCCAGGCAAGAAACATGCAAAGTTTCTGAAGGATATACATGCATTCTAATTTAGAATTACTAGAATTTATTTACACTTCATTAATGTTAGCAGCAGGGGAACATGGGTGGGAAGGTGCTATTGTACTCATGTCCTGCTTGTGGATTTCCCGTGGGCATGTGGTTAGCCACTGTGTGAACAGAATGCTGGACTAGATGGAGCTTGGTCTGATGCAGCACGGCTCTTCTTATGTTCCTAAATAGAGATTGCCTCTGAGCATGTGCAGAATGTTCTTCTTTCACCACTGAGCACTTGCATTCTCCCCCTACCAATTCTGTTCCCCTCCATGCAACCATCCCTCCTCATCCTACCATCCTCCAGCAACTTTTCATAAAAACAGATGTCTTGTTTTGTGCAACTCCTCTCTATGCACAAGCTCTCATTGCATCTTCCTCCCCATAACTTAATTTGTGCCAAGACTTCACCAGGATTCAGCCAGTGAGTCTGTTTTCAAAACTAGGGCTCAGTTATAGAGAAACTCTGAGCATACACTAAGTGCCCTTCCCTCACCACTGAAGCTAGAGTTCATCCAAACTCCCCCCCCCCCCGCAAACCCACAAATGACAAAACATGCATAGGACTGAGCTGAAAGGGTAGTCAATTCATTAGACAGGATTGGGTAGGCACTGTATTAAGCCTGCAGTAGCATGCTCACAACTCAGGACTTATTTCTGTAAACATGCAGAACATCAAGGTGCAAACCTCCCTGCAAAAGTAACTTGTGCTGGAATCCTATGCACACTTTCCTGAGGGCAAGCCTCATTAAAATGATGGGACTTCTCAGTAGGCATACATAAGATTGCATCAATTAGCAATATTTATCTCCCCTCCACTTCAAAAACAAACCAAAAACTCCTATTTTTATTAAAGCTTTCTGTTCAGAGGAACACAGGAAGCTGCCTTGTACTGAGTCACACCCTGGGCCCATCTAGCACAGTATTGTTGACACTGACTGGCAGCAGCGGCTCTCCAGGGTTTCAGGCAGGATTCTTTCCTAGCGCTACCTGGAGATGCTGGGAATTGAACCTGGGACCTTCTGCATGCCAAGCATGTGCTCTGCCACTGAGCTACAGCCCTTCCTATTGCTGGATAATGGCAACTGACAAACAGAACAGCCCCAGTTTTGTTTCTCTGCAACCATGCGAACCCATTTTTCTCAAAGGCTTGAGTGAGAAGGAGAGAAACCAACCCTCTTGTCTGTTTGTATAAAGTCAAATACAGTTCAGAACCTCTCTTGCCCACCGAAGAGAATTCTCTTTAAGAATTCCACAAGATATGCTTTGGAATAAAGAAGAGGATAAAGAAGAGAAAGAAAGAACAGGATAGGGGAGGGAAGAAGAAAAGAAGAAAGTTGATTGGAAATGCGCGGGGGTGGGGGGGTAGAGAGAATTCCCTAAGCTGAGTGGCTCCTTTCAGAGAGGTAGTACTTCAGAGGAATTTAGGAGGCTGTGGAGGGTTTGTAAGGATTGTACGTACTTGAATGAACTTTATGAGGTGAGGTGACTGAAGGCTTTTTCTAGCTTATTTAAAACTATAGAACCTATTTAAAAGCCTCAGCAGTTTCTCAATCATGACGCCACATAGGCTTAACCCTCCCTTTGGGATTATTTGAGTCCTACAGCTATTTCGGAGAAATTAAAGTGGAGGGGGAGAAAAGTTTGTGGAGGCTGACTGGATCCTTTGCTGTACTGAAGCTACTAAACTTCTGCAGAAGTCAAAGGTTCCAGTTCGGGGCAGTAAAATCTGATGCTGTGTGAAATACCAGTATTTCACATGGGGCTCTTTCTTCCCTTCCTTCTCCCTCCTCAAAATTTCATTGCAGGCAAGCTTACAACAGTGGACATGTAAGAGCAGAAAAGAAAAGTGGGCGGGGGGAGGAGAAGTTTTTTGCACCTCAAAAAACCCTACACCACAGATTAGGGATAGTGACCTCCTAATGGTAACCTTAAACACCTTCTGATTAGGATCTCTAATCCCCTGGGTGACTTGACAGTTTGAACTTTTTGTTTTAGACTTTGATAAAAGGAAACTTTACGCATGGCTAGTGCAAAAGCCACTGGACCTAACTGTCTGAAATTTGGCAGGCTCAGTCATCTCTATATGGGCTTCCAGGTCCCCAAATTCCATGCACATATGTGGAAGCACACAAAAAATATAGCTCTTTGCTTTGGCACATTTTCTT
Source organism: Heloderma suspectum (assembly GCF_057233095.1). Lineage (NCBI taxonomy): Eukaryota > Metazoa > Chordata > Lepidosauria > Squamata > Helodermatidae > Heloderma > Heloderma suspectum. Next base: position 181,663,102 of record NC_139461.1, read on the forward strand.
GAAAATAGCAAATTTTACCTGTGACTAGCACAAAAGTCACTGGACACAACTGCCTGAAATTCAGCAGGTTCCATCAGCTCCACAGAGGATGCCAACTTTCCAAATTCCATACGCTTATGTGGAAGAACAAAGAAATTATAGCTCTTTGCTTTGACACATTTTCTTGGAAAAAGAAAATTTTACCTGTGGCTAGCACAAAAGCCACTAGGCCTAACTGTCTGAAATTTGGCAGGCTCAGTCATCCCTATGGGGGTTGGCAGGTCCCCAAATTCCATGCATGTATGTGGAAGCACAAAAAAATATATAGCTCTTTGATTTGACAGATTTTCTTGGAAAAAGCAAATTTTACCTGTGACTAGCACAAAACCCACTGGACCTAACTGCCTGAAATTTGGCAGATTCAATCAGTTCCATGGGGGCTACCAAGCATCCAAATGTCATGTATTTATCATACAAACTAAAAAAGATATGGCCGTTTTTGTTTTCCAATGCAAGTCAATGGGAAAATGTAAAAAAAATGGCAATTAGGACAGCTCAAAAGATCCGGGGCGCAGTTCAGGCGTGCCCTTTCTAACGACGCCCTTGATCCAGAGTTAAGCACTACAAGGTATTGCATGTTTATGTAATGCTTTAATATGTTAAGTTGTCTTGCTGCCTGTGCTCTTAAATGGTTACTGTCTATCCCAGGAAAACAAATATATACAAGGAATGCTTACACTCAAGATAATTGACCCATACACAGGTTGCCAAAGATACAAATACCAGCTAATGCATCTAAGGTTTATCAAGTTAGATCTTCTCTGAGTACAATATAGTAGTGACAGAGGGAAGGAAAATAAGATGATAGAATACTGTCTTGAATCTGTTCCAAGTTCTTAAGGAAAATAAAAGTTTGATTCATATGACCACTTCCTACACTGAGGTGATTTTCCAGAAGGGTATGTAGTCATTTTCCAGAAGAGACCACCCAGTATAAGGTGAGCAGTAATGCGTTCAAGCCAAAGGGGGAAATTGAGACATCCCCTCCCCCTGGTAATGCATCCCTAAATGGTCACTGGAAATCTGGATCAGATAGCCACAAATATTTATGGATCATATATTTTGGTGTGTTCAAGGGTGACACAATCCAGGCAGTCTAACAATAGAGTATAAGTTGTAGCTGGAAAAACGTTATTTAGCTTGTCTTGACAAACTTGGGGGGGAAAAATGGAGTGTGCTTCATGTTCAATTAAAAAAAACAATTTGACTGTTTTATTGGCATAAATAAACTGGCATAAATTTCTTTGAAGAAGGCATTAAATAAAGCTTTCTGACAACTTCACTCCAAAACAAAGCATGACTTGACAGATTTGATGCATAACAGTACTTCATTCATCTCTTAGTTTGCATGTTACATTGATCCAGCCCTGCTTCCATTTTCACCCAGTTCTTGTGGGTAGAATTCTGTGAATTGCAAAATGTGCATCATTTTAGTTTTACAGCATGTTCTGTCTTGGGTAGTTATACTTTCTTGTTGAGCTATATAAAATTCTTTTAAATAAACTACCCTCTCTAATAGCGAGCTCAGGTGGTGTGTGCTGTCAGGATTATAGCCAAAACAGGTTCACTGTGAAAGAAGAGGGAAGATTAGCATGCTTGGGGGAACACTGAGGCTTGCAGTATACAACTTTAAAAAAACCTAAGGAGACAACCCAGTGAAAACAGCCCAGTGAGAACTGGGGATGCTCAGTAGGCAGAATATTGAGTGTTAGGTGGAAAAGGAAAAAACTGAGGAATTGGGCATAGTTGGCTAGCTGGAATACTGAACTGGAGCACTCCAGATGACAGTTTTGTTGCAGGTCCCACTTGTACATATCTAAAAGTGGCACAAATAATTTGAATTGAGTTGATGGCTGTAGTGGTTTGAATGTTGGACTGGGACCTGGGAAATCCGGGTTCTGATTCCCACTTAGCCATGGGTGACTTTGAGCCAGTCACTGACTCTCAGCCTAACTTACCTCACAGGGTTGTTGTGAGGATAACATGGAGAGGAGGAGAACTGTCTGAGCTGCCTTGGATTCCTTGCAAGAGGAAAAAAGGCAAGATATAAATGTAATAATAAATGAATATAAATAAATTAAGAGGATGGCCTGGAAAAGTGCAGGACTGCAGTTGTAACTCAGAATATAAGCTTCACATATAACTTACATAATCAGTCAAAATGCCTTTTTATGTATGTATCTATGTGTTTGTTTGTTTGTTTAACTTGAGTAATTAAGTGTTAGAGAATGCAAAAGTACACCTTTCAGATTGCTTCCACTTCCATTCCTAAAATAGTTTCTTAGACCACCAAGCTATATGCTGAGCAATTGCTGTTATAATTCAGTCTTAACGCTGAAGAGTTCATTGCAATGCATACTTAAGGCTCTCTGTTGTGGTGTTTCAAACTGCATGATAATGTATAAGGTGCCTGATTGCTTTTCTTTATTTTGATGCTGTTGAGCTCTTTGCTGACAGCACTACCTTGGTTTGATTTCCTTTGGATGGGAGCACTGGAGATTTATGATGTATTTATAATATTTTCTTTGTTGCAAATGTAAATAAAGGTAAGTACAAGTAAATACAAGCACCCCTACAAGGCTGCAGAGATCCCCAGGAGAGACCATGCATCCATAAAGTACATTCAGCAAACTTGTAGCTCTCTGCCTCTCTCTTCCAAACACCTATGTTCTCTCCGACTTGCTTATTCATGTGCACATTCCTTCCCTGTCCCCCCTAGTTCCTATCAGCTGACCATTCTTGGATATTAACCAGAAAGCTGCCAGCAGCCATCACATATTATTTGGCATTTTGTCTGAGCTGAAAATGAAGCTACCAGTATCTTAATGGCATTATACAAGTCTGTGGGGTGGGCACATTTGGAATATTGTGTATGGTTCTGATTTTTATTATTAAAAATAATAGTCACAGAATGAGAAAGGTTCAGAAAAAGGCAATAAAGGCTGCAATCCTATACACACTTACTTGGGGGTAAGTCACATTGAACCCAGTAGGACTTACTTTTGAGTAGACATGTGTAGGATTGTATTGTTAAATTATCAAGCGGTTGAAGCACTTTTTCTGTAAGGAGAAACTAATGTGTTTGAGCCTTCTTAGTTTGGGGGCGGGAACTAAGGACGGATGTGGAAGGAACTTCTAAAATGATGTCTGGAGTATAGTGAGTGAAATACCGAGATTTTAATACTAATTTGTAGGAAAAACTGATGGGAATCAGTCAGAGCCAGGCACATAATAGTGGCTCAGGCAAATGCAAGTAGACATACACTAAGAATTAAGGAACAGGGTACGTTTACTATGTTCAGCCTTTTTCACAAAAATCCACTCCTGGTTTTACCCCAAGTATTCTCTTTCAGCATCCTAATTTAGAGGGGGAGGAAAGCTTTTTAGTTGCTGCCGCTCTTGATCAGCAAGGGTCTCTCACCGTTGGGGGTGAGAGACCCTTGCTGATCTACTTCAGCCAGTGAACTCACGATAATGGGGACATGGCTGCAGCAGACCCCCTGCATCACCACATACACAACACACAAGATGCAAGACTAAAATTCTTGACAGTAGAAAAGACTCTTTTGGCAAGCAGATGAAGAGAGAGGCCAGGACAAACAAGGGCAGGCACAAACTGGCAGCAGCAGCCTCCAATAACTCATTGCATATGGCAGGTGGCTCAGAAGTTGAAGATGGGCATTTGAGCTCCACCAAGGAGAAAGGATTAAATGTCCCTGCTCACTATTAGCATACCTCCCCCCCCATCAAGTCAGGGGCCAAAGAGAAGGGAGTTTCGGGGACTTGAACCCACACTGCAAAGGCCGCATTCCAGTATCCTAACCACTCATACACAATAGGGGACACAAATTAGCAAATCTACCCCTTGTGTTCTTAGGATTGTTCTGCTAGAGCAATACAGTTCAGGCAACACACTGTTCTCACATGGCAGTGGTGGGGTGATTGACATAGGAGGCAGTTGTAGCAATAACGAATTAAAATGTATGTTCCTGTAATACAGCATTTGGTTATATTAATCAGAATTAGTAAGGTTGTTTCAGTTATACCCTACCTAAACAATCAGTATCTCAGTTAAATGTCTACCTGACAAGAGCCAAAAATATTAAACACAGCTTTATTTTTAGAGTACATTTCTACCATATATTTATTTTTTCCATTGAAAAGTTGCATCAGGAAACAGGCTTGGATCAAGATTTTGTTTCCTTCCATCCGTAGAAAGCTTTTGATCCAACAGTGAAATCCTGTGGGTGGAACAAGGGAGAAGGCGATTTTCATAAATCCCCCCCCCCGCCCCTGCAGCCCTCTGTGCCCCCTTCAAAATCTGCTCCTGAGGTTGGTGGCCCCTCCAGAACAGCATGGGAGAGTATCACTGGGGGCTACAGGGAGAAGGGGAAATAATCAGTGAAAATCTCCTCCCCCCTTCTGCTGATATAAATGTATTTAAACTCAAATGCATGTTTTAGATACCCATATCCATTCATGCAAATGGTTTGCCCTTTCATTCAGATCTCTTCCACAACCCAGAGCATTTAAAGGGCATTTCTGAGTTGATATGGTTAAGAGTGGAGAAGGGCTTGCCAATTTCAGTAGATGGCAGTATTGGAAAGGAATGGCCAGAGGGAGAACTACTATTAATTTAACTTTTCTAATATGATGTGATTGGCATCATTTTATACATTGTTTGAATATGCTAGATTGTTTGGTCCGCCAATGTTGCAGCTTTGACACAGAGGCATAACAACCAAGGTTTTATCAAAACTCTCATGAGAATTCTGTTGCTAGTTCCATTTTCTCAGCACACAAAAGCAAATTTCCACCAGATGTTTTGGGTCAGTAATGACATTTTTTGGGTACTGTATAAGTTTCCTGGTAAGCTGCATGTAGATGCTAGAAATTGTTGTGTGTTCATACGGCCACTGCAGTTTAAGGTTTGTAGTCCTTAATCTGTGTAAATAAAAAATATTTTGGTGTAAGTGTCTTTAGAAGAAACTTATAGGGCATTGCAAGGAAGACAGTTTGGTAGGAAATAGTTTTATGGCAAATATTGTGTGAATAATAGAATTAGCATTGCATTGGGGCAGAAAAAAATACATGAGCGTTTCAGGGACGAATGTGCCCAAGAGAGTTGATGAAAACTTTAGATTTCAAGTAAGGGGGTCAGGGTTTTCTGAATAATACCTAGGATTGGTGGAGCCTCTGTATTTGATTTGGAATTCCAAATTTCAGAGGCGGTGCTAATCATAACACAGAATGGATAAGAACTACAGATAAGAGCCTCAGTCATCTGCAACTATAGCCAGGATCTGGAAAGATCCCTGAGTGCTTGCAGAATGTTTCTGCATGTGTGCAGGGAAGCAGCTGATTTTCTCTTCCATCTCCAGCCCATTGTGCCATGCTGAGCTATGCTCCTGCTTGGTCCTCTTACCTTAAGGAGCAGCATTTTGGGGATCTTAATGGGCTGCAGTAGGAAGGAAGCACCTGAAAAGTTCTGGTGTGTATGTAGAACATGGCACATATTTCTTTAGATTCCTAAGTACTCCTTGCACAACCTCACAAAGTCCTGAGCTACCAGCCTTTAAACAAATTAAATGTCCTGTTAACAGGTAGTTTTCATACAATAATTGTCTCCAGGAGGTGCCCTTGAGTTACTACTTCAGAACAATTTTTTATGCTGTCCTTTTGGAGTTTGTTCCATGACCCCTGCTGATGTGAGCATGGCTTGGATATAGATTTCATATTGAGTATAGAGTGTGAGCACAACTTTGATTAAAATGCTAGGAAGGAAAGCAATAAAGAAACAAAACTATTTTAGTGCTAAAATTGTAACAATGTGTTTCCAGATTTTGAAATTTAGGTGCAAATACATCCATTGCCAGTCTGTCACAAGACAGGCTTTCTGGGTAGTGTGTGCCCTGTATGCTAGAGGTTGGCTTTGGATGCTTGCTAGGAAGCTGTGAATTCATGTATTGCATCTGTAAAGACCAATACGCATAAACAGCGTTTTAACTTCAGGGGTGGGGTTCTCCCCCCCCCCCATTTCTGCTACAGCAATACAGAATTGAGAAAATAAACCACTGCATTCATTTAGTTGTGAGTGACAGAACAGACTTTAAGAAACAAGAATGGAAAAATGTGATGGTCCCATGTGTTCCTACTGAATGCAAAAGCACTTCCTGTAATCAAATTTAAAAGCTGCTTGTTATAGTTAAGGTTTCCCTTACCTTGATTTTGGCTCCTGACTTTCATGGAATTCAGACACAACAGTTTTGTTTGCAGCAACAGCCCTCGTAATTTAATCTTGATTGGAAAGGAGGTTAGTTCTCCTTGAATGTTTGAAAGCAAATATCTGTGAAAAGTGGTTCACCATTTACTAAGGCATCTGAATTCTAGGAAGAGTATTTAAAATTACTACTACTACTACTTCTACTACTACACCAAAACAAATAGAGGGTTTCCTGTCCTGTATGTTTGGATTGTGTTGTTAGGTTAAGAATAAATTTTGTTAAGTTTCTGCCCTAGATACAGTGGCTTTATCTCAGGATATTGCAGGTATTCATTCTTTCACCCAAGGTTTAACTATTTGTGCAGTGCTGCTGCTAAGTAATTATACACTCTGGATTTCATGGTCTTATGGGCCTCCCTTTAGATAGCCATATATATTACATCAGTTGTGAAGCCCACAACTAACATTTCTCTCCTCCCCTCCCTGTCATTCCCTAATTCACAGCTACTTCTACATTCCTGATACTTTAGAGCAAAGGAACAAAACAAAACTGTTTGCTAACCCTGATTTTTTAAAAAAAGAAATACTCTGAGCATGTGCATTTTTGCATTTTAAACTCAATTCATAGCTATTGAGTCTGATTTATTCAGTCTGAATAAATATTCAGTCTGAATACTGATTTATTTAGTCATAACCATCATGACTAAATAAATCAGGAATAAAATGGAGTTTGTTTCTGCTAAACACATTTACTTGGGAATTAGCATTGTTTTGTTGTAGAAAAGGATAACATATTTTCAAGTAAAAATAATAAAATGAGCATCTGTGATCATGTATATCCTCAATCAGCTGTCCCCTAACTCTTAATACAGTTTTTAAAATAAGAAGAAAGAATGCTGTGGTAAGCAATGTCAGTCCTGGTGGGCCCCTTCATGCCCATGCTGGCTGAAGTGCAGACACAGGCTCTGTTCACTACTGTGACCCTCTGGTTGGCCATTTGGGGTCAGGGAGTGTGGGCTGGACTGGCCCCAGGTCCAGCCCTAGCTGCACCACTGCATTTGTGTTGGCCTACCTGTCTGCAGTAGTGGCAGTCAGTGGCATAACAGAGTTTATGACTGCACAAGTGCAGGCCTTGCATGCTAAGCTGGTGCAGTACAAGCTGGTGCAGTAAGTCTTCATAGAGTGTTAAGGGATTTCCAGCATTTACCCTTAGTGATATGGGACCCCCTGTGATCTGGCTCCTTCCTGTGCTGCTTGGTAGTATATGAAGTCAGCCAGTTAAATGATTTGTAAGCCACCTTTAGTCACTCTCCCCCTCGCATAAGAAACCTGCCAGCCCCAGCCCCACACACTGGGGCTGAAGATCTGAAGTGGGAAGACTGCTGTACACACATGGGCTCCTCATGTGATTTATAGCCCTGCTTGTGCACGTTTTGCTAGAAGGGAGGCCAGAAACTGTTTGTAGTTTCGGGGCTCCGCATAAGAACAAATGAAGTCGATGTCCTCTGAGCATTACCAAGTATGCTTTTTATTCTAAGGCTGTTTTATTTTAAGGCAGCTGCAGGTTCCGCAGCACTTCACACTTTTTTCTTTTGACATCAGAGTGGTTGCTAGGCAAGCCTCCATGGGGAGAGTCCTCCAGATCAAGAACACAACCTTGAAAAAGCTCTCTCCCCAGTAATCATCTACTGCATCTCAGATGGTGGGGGAACCCAGAGACATGCAAGTCGGTACATGTGGAGACTGTGAACTTTCAGGTATCCTGGCCACAATCCATGAAAGGCTTTAAAGGTGAAGACTGGCACTTTGAATTGGCCCTGGAAATAAAAGGCCAAAGCTTTCTGGGCCTTTCATAGGGTTGGGAGCCACATTGGGCACTGGATAACCTATTGGGGTTGCATGAGAAAAGGGTCATGGCTGGGGCAAAAGGGGTGTAGCCAGAGCATTGAAACATAATTATTCCGTGTTAATAATATATTATTAGAGCATAATTACTCCTCTTTAATAAGTAATGCCAACATAAATTGGTCTTAAGTTTTCAGAAGTAAAATGTATCCATACATCATCCACTCTTTTTATTTCCCACATAACCCCTCAATATTTCTGAACTAATTCCCCACATTCTGCCTCCCCACCTCACCCCAGTATTAATAATGAAATTGTATCACATTTTCATTTCATTTCCTCCCACCACTACCCCGCTCCATCACTATGCTTTCATCTTGCTCTTTCTTGTCAATTAAGTTGTTTAAAAAGCTCCCCTCTGCGGAGCAGCAACACTCAGGGCTGTCAGGCAGGGAGCTGCCAAAGACCTGTAGAGTCCCCTAACTGGTTTGCAAATCATTCCCTAGGAGACGATCCAGGAGCCAGTCTCTGTGGGGTTTATTTCTTTTCATTCAATTTATTACATTTCTGTACTACCCAGTAGCCGAAGCTTTCTGGGCGTTGTTGTTGTTCAGTCGTTCAGTTGTGTCCGACTCTTCGTGACCCCATGGACCATAGCACGCCAGGCCTTCCTGTCCTGCGCTCTCTCCCGGAGTGTGCTCAAGTCCATATTCATTGCATCAGTGATGCTATCTAGCCATCTCATCCTCTGCTGTCCCCTTCTCCTTTTGCCTTCAGTCTTTCCCAGCATCAGGGTCTTTTCCAGAGAGTTTTCTCTTCGCATTAGGTGGCCAAAATATTTGAGCTTCAGCTTCAGTATCTGTCCTTCCAATGAGCAGTCAGGGTTGATTTCCTTTAGGATGGACTGATTTGACTTCCTTGCAGTCCAGGGGACTCTTAAGTGTCATCTCCAGCACCACAGCTCGAAAGCATCAATTCTTCTGCGCTCAGCCTTCCTTATAGTCCAGCTCTCACAGCCATACGTTACTACTGGGAAAACCATAGCTTTGATTAGACGGACCTTTGTCGGCAAGGTGATATCTCTGCTTCTTACTATGATGTCTAGGTTTGCCATAGCTTTCCTCCCAAGGAGCAAGCGTCTTTTAATTTCATGGCTACAGTCACCGTCTGCGGTGATCTTGGAGCCCAAGAAAATAAAATCTGTCACTGCTTCCATTTCTTCCCCTTCCATATGCCAGGAAGTGATGGGGCCAGATGCCATGATCTTAGTTTTTTTAATGTTGAGTTTCAAACCAGCTTTTGCACTCTCCACTTTCACCCTCAACAAGAGGCTCTTTAGATCCTCTCCGATTTCTGCCATTAGGGTGTATCATCTGCGTATTTGAGGTTGTTGATAATTCTCCCAGCAATCTTAATTCTGACCTGTGATTCATCCAGCCCGGCGTTTCTCATGATGTACTCTGCATATAAGTTAAATAAGCAGGGCGACAATAGGCAGCCTTGTCGTACTCCTTTCCCGATTTTGAACTAATCGGTTGTTCCATGTCTGGTTCTTACTGTTGCTTCTTGACCCTCGTACAGGTTTCTCAGGAGACAGGTAATGTGGTCTGGTACTCCCATCTCTTTCAGAATTTGCCACAGTTTGTTGTGATCCACACAATCAAAGGCTTTAGCGTAGTCAATGAAGCAGAAATAGATGTTTTTCTGGAATTCTCTTGCTTTCTCCATGATCCAGCGAAAGTTGGCGATTTGATCTCTAGTTCCTCTGCCTCTTCGAAACCCAGCTTGTACTTCTGGTAGTTCTCGGTTCGCATACTGCTGAAGCCTCACTTGTAGGATTTTGAGCATAACCTTGCTGGCATGTGAAATGAGCGCAATTGTACGGTAGTTTGAACACTCTTTGGCGTTGCCCTTCTTTGGAATTGGAATGTAAACTGACCTTTTCCAGTCTTGTGGCCACTGCAGAGTGTTCCACATTTGTTGGCATATTGAGTGCAGCACTTTAACAGCATCATCTTTTAGGATTTTAAATAGCTCAGCTGGAATACTCATCTCCGCTAGCTTTGTTGTTACTAATGCTTCCTAAGGCCCACTTGACTACACTCTCAAGGATGTCCGGCTCAAGTTCCGTGACCGCACTATCATGGCTATCAGGGACATTCAGATCTTTCCTGTGTACTTCTTCTGTGTATTCTTTCCACCTCTTCTTCATCTCATCTGCTTCTGTTAGGTCCCTGCCTTCTTTGTCCTTGATCATGCCCGTCTTTGCACAAAACGTTCCCTTGACATCTCCGATTTTCTTGAAGAGATCTCTAGTCTTTCCCATTTTGTTGTTTTCTTCGATTTCTTTGCATTGTTCATTTAAGAAGGCCTTCTTGTCTCTCCTTGCTATTCTCTGGAACTCTGCATTCAGTTGGGTATATCTTCCCCTTTCTCCCTTGCTTTTTGCTTCCCTTCTTTCCTCAGCTACTTGTAAATCCTCATCAGACAGCCCCTTTGCTTTCTTGCATTTCTTTTTCTTTGGGATGGATTGAGTTGCTGCCTCCTGAACAATGTTACGGACCTCCGTCCATAGTTCCTCAGGCACTCTGTCTATCAGGTCTAATCCCTTAAATCTATTCCTCACCTCCACTGTATATTCATAAGGGATATGATTTAAGTCATACCTAAATGGTTTAGTGGTTTTCCCTATGTTCTTCAATTTAAGCCGAAATTTTGCAAGAAGCAGCTCATGATCTGAGCCACAGTCAGCTCCAGGTCTTGTTTTCACTGACAGTATAGAGCTTCTCCATCTTTGGCTGCAAAGTACATAATCAATCTGATTTCGATATTGACCATCTGGTGATGTCCATGTGTAAGAGTCGCCTCTTGTGCTGTTGGAAAAGAGTGTTTGCTATGATCAGCATGTTGTCTTCACAAAACTCTATTAGCCTTTGTCCTGCTTCATTTTGTACACCAAGGCCATGCTTGCCTGTTATCCCGGTGATTTCTTGACTTCCTACTTTAGCATTCGTATCCCCTATGATGAAGAGGACATCTTTTTTTGGTGTTAGTTCTAGAAGGTGTTGTAGGTCTTCATAGAACCGATCAACCTCAGCTTCTTCGGCCTCAGTGGTTGGGTCATAGACTTGAATTACTGTGATGTTGAATGGTTTGCCTTGGATTCATACTGAGATCATTCTATCATTTTTAAGATTGTACCCCAGTACTGTTTTTCCCACCCTTTCGTTGACTATGAGTGCTACTCCATTTCTTCTAAGGGATTCTTGCCCACGGTAGTAAATATGATGGTCACCTGAATTAAATTCGCCCATGCCTGTCCATTTTAGTTCGCTGATTCCCAAGATGTCGATGCTCAATCTTGCCATCTCATGTTTGACCACCTCCAGCTTACCTTGATTCATTGATCTGACATTCCAGGTTCCTAAACAATATTGTTCTTTACAGCATCGGATTTTCTTTTCACCACCAGACACATCCACAGCTGAGTGTCCTTTCGGTTTTGGCCCAGCCACTACACTCTTTCTGGCGCTACTTGGAAATACCCTCTGCTCTTCCCCAGTAGTATATTGGACACCTTCCGACCTGAGGAGCTCATCTTCCGGCGTCATATCTTTTAGCCTTGTGATACGTTCCATGGGGTTTTCTTGGCAAGAATACTGGAGTGGGTTGCCATTTCCTTCTCCAGTGGACCACATTTTGTCAGAACTCTCCACCATGACCTGTCCGTCTTGGGTGGCCCTGCACGGCATAGCTTATGGCTTTACTGAGTTACGCAAGCCCCTTCGCCACAACAAGGCAGTGACCCATGAAGGGGAAAATACATTATACAAAGTGTAAAAAAATTTACAGACATATACAGACAGCACACACAGACAACATATAACTAAAACAATTTCAAACAATCAACAATAAGACTAATATAGGACTTGATTAACCTCATCATATGCTACCAGATGCCTGAGAGAAAAGTCTTAACCTGGTGTTGGAAAGATAACAACATTGGCATCAGGCAAGCCTCATCAGGGACATCGTTCCATTATTGGGGGGCCAATGCCAAGGAAGCTCTCTCCGTTGTTGCTGTCCTCTGCGGTTCCCTTGGAGGAGGTACCTGGATCCAGCCTTAGATGCTGAATGTAGTGTATGGGTAGGTTCATGTCGGAGAGGTGCTCCATCAGGTATTGCAGTCCTGAGCTGTATAAATTTTTATAAGTTAAAACCAGCACCTAGTATCAGGCTCAGAAGCATGCAGGCAGTGAGTGTAAGCAGGCCAGAATCGATCTTATTTGCTCTGACTTTCTTGTCCGTCTTATCAATCGTGCATTTTGCACAAACTGCAGTTTCTGAACCATCTTCAGAGGCATCCCACATAGAGTGCATTGTAGTAATCAAACTTGGAGGTTACCAGAGCATAGACAACTGAAGCTAGGTTATCCTTGTCCAAATAGGGGGGTAGCTAGGCCACCAGCCAAAGTTGGTAAAGGCACTCAGTGCCACTGAGGCTGCCTAACCCTCAAGTGACAAAGATGGCTTCAGGAGAACCCCCAAGCTACGAACCTGCTCCTTTAGGGGGAGTGCAACCCCATCCAAGTTGAACACCCTCCATCCGGTCAGAAGAACCACTCTCTAACAGCATCTCAGTCTCGTCTGGATTGAATTTCATTTTATTAGCCTTCATCCAGTCCATTGTTGCAGCCAGCACTGATCTAGCACATCCGCAGCTTCACCTTATGAAGATGAAAAGCAGAAGTAGAGTTTTTGCACTCCAAAACTTTGGATGACTGCACTCAGTGGTTTGATGTAGATATTGAATACCATGGTCAATGGTAGATCAAAGAGAATCAACAGGGTCACACTCCTCCTGTCCCTCTCCTGACAACAGAGCAACCAAGGCTGTTTCTGTGCCAAAACCTGGCCTAAACCCTGACTGAAATAAATCCAAGCAATTGGTCTCATCGAAGAGTATCTGGACCTGATATGCAGCCACCCGCTCAAGGACCTTGCCTAGGAATGGAACATTTGCCACTGGCCTAAAATCATTAAGATTTTCTGAGTCTAGGGAGGATTTCTTCAGGAGTGGTCTCACCACCACCTCTTTCAGGCTGCCCAGGACCACTCCCTCTCACAAAGCGACATTAATCACCTCCCTGGCCCAGCCAGCAGTTCCCTCCTTGCTAGGTGTTATAAGACAAGGGGGGCAAGGATCCAATACGGAAGTGGTTGCACGAACCTGCCCAAGCACTTTGTCAATGTCCTCGAGCTGTACCAACTGAAAGTCATCCAAGAAAACTGAACAAGGCTGTGCTCTGGATACCTCACCTGATTCACCTGCAATAACCCTGGAGTCTAAGTGGATGCAAGAGATTTTATCCTGGAGGTGCCTAGTAATTGTATTACAGCAGGCCTTAGGCAGATCTACAGTGTCCTCAGGGCCAGCATGTAATATCCCCTATATGACCCTAAAAAGCTCTGCTGAGCGGCAGATAGATGATTTAATAGAGGCAGCAGAATGTTGTTTCTTTGCCGCCCTCACTGACCCTGAATATACATAACCGTAGGCATACAGCAGTGTTCAGTTGCATCCACTAGGAGTTTTTCTCCATCTGCACTCAAGCCATCTCCTATTTTGCTTCATTGCTTTCAGCTCTGGACTATACCACAGAGCAGTACAAGCTCTACTCTGGAGAGAGCCCTCAGGACCACTCATGTTAACTGCCTGGGTCATTTCTGCATTCCACATCTCAATCAGGGTTTCGACAGGAGAGCAAACCATATCAGCTGGAAACCTCCCCAGAGCCTTCTGGAAACCATCTGGATCCATTAGCCTCCATCTTAATAGGTCCCTCACCCTTGCAGAGGGGAAAAGCTGCTGTAAGTCTAAACCTCAGCCGGCAATGATCTGACCACGACACAGGGACTGATTCAAAGTCTGCCAACTTCAGGCCACCATCTCCGTGTCCAGTTGAGAAAACAACGTCTAGCGTATGCCCTGCTACATGTGTTGGGCTGATGATATGTTGGGACAGTCCCATGGGTGTCATGGAAACCATGAAATTCTGAGCAGCCCCAGACAAGGTGCCCTCGGCATGAATGTTGACATCCCGCAGAACCAAAAGTCTGGGGGATCTCAACAATACACCTGAGACCATCTCCGTCAGCTCAGATAGGGAGTCTCTTGAGCAGCGGTGTGGGTGGTCCTGACAGAATCCCTAATCTGTCCCACTGGCCTAACACAAGGTGCAAACACTTGAGACCAGTAGTCAGATGGACCAGGAGCCAACAGAGGGAAATGGAATTTCTATAGACCACAGCAACCCCTGCCCCACCTCCCTGGCCCTCAAGTCTATTCTGATGCTGAACCAAGTACCCTAGTCGGCACAGCTGGGAGAGACTAACTCCTCCCTGTTCACCCAGCCAGGTCTCAGTTATGCATGCCAGATTGGCTACCTCATCCACTATTAAGTCATGAATGAGGGAGGTCTTATTTTGAACCGTTCCGGCCATGGAGTTCGAGTCCTAGAGCAACCTCCCAGAAGCAGGGAGATGCTGTAAGTTTCAGAGACTAGTGGGGGTCCAGGGGGTGAATTCCGCAGTGGAAAGCAGCAGCAACAACACTGGCTGACATCTTTCTGGTGACTTTTCCAGGGTTGTTTTGGGCATGATAGGGTGGTTTGCGGTGGCAATTCCACCGTGGTATTTGCAGCAGCAGCAGCTTAGGGGGCTGCCACGCAAGGCTTGAGCAGCCATCTGCCGCTCATACGTCACAGTTGTGAACCCCTGCTGTAAGCCCTTACTGTCAACCTGTCAATTTTTTCACTCCTCATTTCAGCCAAGGCATTAGCCTTTATCAATAAACCCTCGAGAGATCTGAGGACATGTTGCTCTTTAATTTCCTTTATTTCAGATACTTTGAATAGAAAGGCTTTAGATTCCAACTGATGCTATTGGCTGTGTTTCTTTTTCTTAAAAAAAATTAACCTGTTTCTATTTTAAAGGCATTCATGGTTGCTTTGTTGATAAGACCTAACTCCCACTGTTGCCTGAGGGGAATGGTTAATATGCAGCAATTTTGAGTTACAGATCAGTTAGCTCCTAAAGTCAACTATGGCCCTACCATCATTCAGATAGTGTTATCGTGAAGCTGTCAGATTTTAAATACTTAGGAGAGAGCTCTTAAAACGGTTGCCATGGCGATAGTATGAAGGCAACATGGTGGTTTGGCTAGATCCTTTTATAGTCTGTGAAAGGATGGTACCATTCTACAGTCGGGTTACATCTCCTTGAACTGCACCACAATAAACTGGGGCAGCAATTAACATTGCCCCCTCTAAATGAAAATGTACTTCAGCATTGTGTATAGCATGTGTAGTGTGTTCTTGCCTCTTTTAGTTTAATATTCATTGACTGATTTCTGTGTAGATTAGCTTTGGTATTATCAACCTACTATTATGTTTTCAGGTCCTTTCCTCCTCTAGTATTACCTCTGCTCAGGGTATAGTTAAGAATGCCTGCAATCAGAGTAATTGCAAAACTATTTGAGATTTTGACATGTAAATGGACTTTCACCTCTCTCTCTTGTACTTTCTTATGCCTTTCACCTGATTGGGCAACTGCATAGACATTTTGAAAAAAAAATTAATCCTGTTAAGAAAGTATGATATTTTATCTTATTTAAGTTGTCATAGACTGTAGTTAATCTCATTAGACAGCAATGTGTTTTGCAGGCTTTATTTTTACACTGATTACTTTTGCAAATGTCCTCATTCACATGGACAGGCAACTTGCCTGTATACATGTGTAACTATCCACACAGGTTTTAGGAAGTGTTTAACCTGTGGTGTGTGCACAGCAGATGTATGGACTATGTTCCTACTAAATGGGGAAATTAGCTCAAACACTTATTCAGAGTCCAAAAACATGAACTTTATTTTCGCTGGTTATTTGTTGTTGTCAGAAACACACTGTAAGGCTGCAAACGTTATTAATTTGGGCTAAGACTGTGATGAGCATCCCAGACTCCTCCTGAGATCAGATGGTTTGCTGTTCGTGATTGCTTCCATCTTCTCAGGATTCAGCTTCAGTGAGCTCAACAACCTCTAGAATCCCACTATGGCTGTTTACTTGGTAATAGCTTGGATGAAAAAGAGAATAGTTGTGTCATCAGCCTACTGGTGTCACTTAATGCTGTATATCTATATGATACTTTGTAGCCTAAAAGACTTTGCCTCTGTGTAGAGGGTAACACTTGGGATTGCCCTTATGAAATAAAAAATAATTAGGGTTAATAATAGCTTCCTTCTTCAGCCACATAATCTAATACATGGGTGGTCAGAAGGTAGGTCAGGATCTGGAGGTAGTTCTTGGGGTTATTTGCATTAGATCGGCAAGGGCTTCTGACTCCCAACTGTCTAGCCATAACAACATTTATAAAGCTCCCCCCTCCCCCAAAAAAGGTTGCTAAAGAGAAAACTCGGGAGGAAACCAGGAATAGATTTTCATCTGGAAGGATTTATGAGCTGAATTATGGTACTTCCCACAAGTTCCTGGGCTGAGCATGTGATCAGAGGCCCCTGTTCGTTCGTTCGTTCATAGTGTATGTCTGCCTGCTTGGGCCACAATTTTGCACCTGACTTTGGTATTATAAAATATAATGTAGAATCTACATTGTAGATCTTGTAAGCCTCAGGTCTGCTCACCCTGACTCTAATACACAGAAATGCTCTCCTAGAGAGAATAACCAGTTGCCAAATGCTGTGGATTTCAGTGTCTTAATAAGGGCAAACTGAAATACCTTGAAGTGTTAGCAAAGCCAAGTGGTAGCAAAGCCAAATGGAAGGTTAACTTGTTCTGCTGAAAATACAGACACCATAAATAAAATACATTCTAAATGCAATGACCGTGTTCAGCCATAACAGCAGCAAATTGTGGGTTAATAAATTAATTAACCCATGACTTGGCTGCAGTGTGTGCCAGGCACATTCTGCTACCATTTTGCATATGCAACCTCCAGTCAAGCCGATCAGAGGTTGCTATGTGCTGTCCAAACCCAGACGCTATAGTTTAATAATGGGTTAAACAACCCACAGCTCACCTACAATGAGTTGTTAGGTTAACAACTCGCAATAATTAATTATCAGCCTACTGGTGTCACTTAATGTTATATATCTATATGATACTTCTTAGCCTAAAACACTTTGCCTCTGTGTAGAGGGTAAGACTCAGGATACTAGAATTGAAGTAAGCAATCTTGGGTTAATTAACCCACATTTTCCACCATTATGTGCAAATGGGCCCAGTGCTTTGGAAGAGCCCATGCTTAGATTAGTATGGCAGATTAATGAAAACTTTCTTCTAAGATACTTAATTTGACAGAGTCACACAACTGTGGGTTTTTTTATTGTTTTTGAAACATATTTTTCCTCCTTCAATTTACAAACAAGTTGAATATACAGTAATAAAACTTAGGGAACAAATGAATGGGGAGGGAAAGGCCAAGAAAAACATGGGGCAAGGGGAATACTAAAGGTATTACAAAACAGTACAAGAATAGCATATCAATTTACTTGAGCACATATTTCAAGGAACGCTGACCAGATGTCCTCATATTTGTCTTTGTGATGATCTTGACTATTGGCTATCAGTTCATAATGAGATAAGAAATGTTCCTCTTCAATCCAGTAATCATGTATTCAGTAAAGATGGTCCTTTTCAGTTTGGTAGTATTATCCATTTTGCTGCTACCAATGCATGGAGAACCATAGTTCTTGGCTCACAAAATTTCCACACAGATTGTATATACCCTGGGTTGGATCCATATTTAGGTGTGTGCAGCTGGGCTGGCAGCAGCAGACTTCCCTGCACCCTCCTCCCCACAACAGCCCCTCCACCTCCTGAAAAGGCTACACAGAAGATTGGTGGGCACTGCTAAATTAGATGAGCTGTGGGGTAGGTGGGGAGGATTCCTGAAAGTCAGGCAAAGACACCTTCTCTGAGCAGAAACCGTTGTCCATGGAAGGCAGACCCCAGATCCATGGACATGTCCTTGAAACATAGGGAAGTCTATGTTTATTGCTTGATGGTTGCAACTTTCTCACAATGCATATGTGAAATGGCAATAGCCAGTGTTGTACCAGGACGTGAGCTTTCTTATTTTCTTACAAATGGAGGCATTTAAAAAAGTGATCATAGTCTTATTCAGGTGTTAGGCTGTCTAACCTTTGTCAAGCCTGGTGTGGTGACAAACTTACCCCAAATGCACTTTACATTGAAGAATTTACACAGAGATAGACCTACAACATAGTCCTCCCATGATATTGTTGTACTCTGTCACCTGCATAATATTCTCCAATTTCAGCCTCTTACCACTTACTGTTTTCTTTCTGGAAACAAAAACACTCCTGGGGCATAAAATATCGCACGAATCTATTGATTTTGCCATTGGGGTGGCTTTATGCCCCAAACACAAGCAATGTACTGGGGTGTAAAATGTCCCATGGGTTTTTTCAAAGTACTCTGGGTGTCAGTAGGTAGGCACAAGCCATAAGATTTCATTGGGGGAACATCTACCTCACCAGAGACAGATTTCTTAAGGGATTAGAAAAACATCCCCACAACCAAAAAAAATGTTAGTTTTTATTAATAATAAAGTTTTGCCTAAAGTTCTACCATGACATTGTATGATACATTTCAAATATTTCTAATATTTTGAGTTTAAAACAAACTTCTTACAATACCACAGACACATTTGAGATTGTGGGCAATTTAGCACTCCAGGATACCATGGAAAATGGCTTGGGGCAGTAAAATGACTCCAAAACATATTTGTGTATATTTTTTTGGCTTGTAGGATGAGGGTTAAATGAACACAGAAGCTGTGCCGAGTAGCTCTACCTCCAACATCACAGAACCCCTCCCCTTACAGCCACACATACACTGTAAACATCTGTAGAGAGAGGCCTCCCCATGCACACCTATACATGTGGAGGCCCACTCTCTGCAGGGATTTGTATTGTACAGTGGATGTCAGTGGCTCAGGCTAAGTGATGTGCCCAGTGTCAGAGTGGAGCTACAGCTGGGGACGGACCAAAGCTGAGTGGTAGAGCACCTGCCTTGCATGCAGAGGGTCCCCAACATCTTGCATGCAGAAGGTTCAATCCCCGACATCTCCAGAAACTCTGAAGAGCTTCTGTCTGTCAGTGTTGACAGTACTAGGCTACATGGACCAATGGTCTTACTCAGTATAAGGCAGCTTTCTGTGTTCCTGTTTGGTGCAGCCCAGCTCACGTATTCACTTAACCAGTGCATATAAATGTCTGAATAGTGCTTATATGAAATGACCTTTTGTATTTATGGTAAACAGAGCCAAGTAATGGCTAGCTGCTTTGACACCCCCCCCCCCCGTTTTAATTTTTTTGTTTTCTTGCAGGAGTGCAGATGTCCCCCCCCCCTTTTAAAATCTTTACAACAATCTTGTGAGGTAGGTTAGACTGTGATACTTAATCAGTGCCCTTCATGGCTAAGGAGGTATTTGAACCTGGGTTTCTGCAGTCTAAGTCCAGTCCTTTAACAACTACAAAACACTGTTTTTCAGTCTCTCATATAGCAATAGCAGAACATTGGCAGGGACACTAATTAAGTTTATTTCATGGATGCAGTTGCACTGCAAATCTAAGATCATTTTTTAAAAAATAAAATAAAGCACACTTCTAGTCCTTACATTGATGGCAGGAGAAGTCAATATCTGCTGAAGAAATTCGACTGGTTCCAGACTAAGTTAGTTGACCTTGGTTCCCATTCAAATAAGTGGGACTTTGGTGACTAACTTGTTCCATTAACTTCAGTGGGCACTAAATCCAGCTAGCTTAGTCTGGATCCAACCCATTGAGAACAGGTAGGGCGTGGGGCGACGATAAGGAGAACAGCAACTTCTGTACTTCTCTTTGCTTGTACATCTCCAGTCATTTTCTCTTCTTAAATTTGCTGTTGCATTATTTTACATTTAGGATAGTTTATTAAGGTTAGGATTGACAACACTCTAACTGAACTGTTACTATTTGTTGCTAAAAGAAGGCTAAATCAGTTTTGATTACTATTAATATATTAATTTGGTTTTCACTTATATTTTATTAAGTAAAATATTTCATTACCATTTGTTTTGCTTTCAGTAATCCTGCAATATGTGGTTTTGCTAGCTGTAGAAATGTGATGATCAGATTGCAATGAAGCAGTGTCTTTGATCATAAGCAGACAGCGGCAGACTACCTGTTATTTTTACCGGAAACTGTTCATATGCTGCTTTTTTCTTCAGTCTGCTAATGTATGACCTCTCTTATCTGTGAGAAGTTCTTTTGTCACACATGCACATGAAGAAATACTCTAAATAATTTGGCTTGTAAAGGGAAAGGAACTGGTTGTTGCATGGGGGTGGGGGGAGAATGCTATTGCCAGTGCACTGTTCAGTTGTAATACCAAGCCGTGCTTCCAAAGAAATCCTCATCTGCATGAGTGTATTGACTTTCAGTGCCTCCACTTTCAGATATATACCCACCCTCTCTAGCTGCCTTTTCTTTTAATGAGCTCATCATTCAGCCATCACAAATGCTCACTGAAAACCAGTGAAGCAATTTCCTCCTAAGCTGGGCACAAAATTCTGGTTTTTAATTTGGATGCACCCAGGTAATAAGAATACTACAGACATATGTATCTAGATTGATCTTGGGCAACAACACACTAATGGACCATAGCAGGATCTCCTGAGAAAGATGATGGACATATTTCAATTAATCTGAAAGCCTTCTGGATATGATAAATATAACTTTTTCAATATTTCTGCCCTTTGATACATCTTTTAATGAGATCCTATTGGTAAGGATAATATTCCAGTGCTCCAGGCTGAGAAGCAGAATTTGGAAAATGCATATTGCTTGATCCACTGATAGTCCTACTGTTACCAGAGGCTTTGCATAGCCCCTTTGGAGTCTGTTATGTGGTACAAAATTAAGGGTAATATCCAATGGTGTCATTCCACAAACTCAAATAGCACTAACGGAGCTCTGCGAAACCTTTGCATCTCACAAGCCGTTGCACATTATGATTGCGTAAGCATGATGTGCAATCGCTTGTGCATTATGGTTGTACAAGCATGATGCATAACTGGTTGTATAACCCATTGTGCAAGCATAATGTGCAACTGGTTATGAAAGCATAATGTGCAACTACTTGCACAACTGCATTTGTGCAAATGTAGCTTTAGTTGATACTCCTGCTGTGCATAGTTCAGAACCAAGTTTCCACGAGCACAGCATCGTTTGCGTTAGTGGAATAACGCAGTTGGATATTGCCCAAAGACAGATCCAGATATCTCCCTTCTACAAGTGTAGTATATTGCTAGCTTGTGATATGAAAAAAAAACCTCATGCAGACATTGCAGCATATCCACTGGGCTGTATATACATATGCATGGCTGTGCGTGTGTCAGTGTGACCATTGCAGCCCAACCCACCTGATGAAAAGGCTATCCTTTTCTACCGATATTCTAACAAGGATTTTTGTTTACATCTGATGATTGACACTATGTGCAGTTATTCCACTGGTAGCATTAATTGTGTTCACGCTATCTTGTACAAGCATGTCTTAGAGCTAAGAATTTTAGATAATGCTGGATAACACCTTGTATTCAAAACTCATCTTGGGATGGAGTTTTGGGGTTTTTTTATTTTGATGATTTTTCATGAATTGGTTTTCACCTTTTTGAGAAAGATTATACTGTAATTAAATTGATTAAAACTTGGTTGATACTTTGGCCTCAATCCATGGCATGGATATTGCAGTGTAATGGAAAGAGTTTTGAGAATGTTTACAATGAGACTAACTAAAGAATGTAATGTGAATGGCACTTCGTTGTTTTGCCTTCAGACTTGCTAAGTAGAATCCCTTAAACTCTCACAGTTGGCTAGGCAAAGGAAGTTTTAAAAAAATAATCAATAGTTAAAAATAATCACAGGGTCTAAAAAATTGTATTGTCTATAAGACTGAAGTGTGGTTAAGAGAAATGGAGCAGTGACTACAGTCATTCAGGGTTAACGTTGACAGAGCTTTTTGCTGACATGAATCTGAGGATCCACCTTAGTTGCTGCAAAACGATGTTATGCAACCCTCCTACATATGCCAGTGATGAACGTTTAAAAATCTTCTTTTTAATGGAAAAGGGAGGTTCAGGGCTATGCTGACATGCTCATGAATCACTCCAGTGCACTCCAGATACTACATAAACAATCATGCAGGGGATGTCCCTCAAGTACAGTGGCTTGTGCCCTTATGTCCTTTGTCTGGGGAAGAAAGCATAGACGCACTGGTGGCTGTGTCCATGCTGTGGTGCCCAGTTGAAATGTCAACACGGAGACTCTTTTTGGCTCATTCTACTATGAGAATAGATGGCTGAGTATAAGATCGGGTTCTTTTACACCATTTTAGCTTTCTGGAGTAATCATTGGTGAGTGGGTCCTGTTTTCACCTTGTAAATTGCATATATGAATGACATCACAGAAAATGTGTTCATGCCTAACGTGTTTTTAACATTATGTAGGTTGTTACATATTTAACAAATGAAATATGTGGATGCAGCCCTCAAGCTCAGGGTATATTCCCACTGTGGTCTGTACAAGTAGTCCCTTTCTATTTTGACAGCTCGGTATAACATTAAGTAGGAACTTCCAAGATGGAATGGCATGTTACATGACAATGTATCAGTATTTTCAGTAATGACAGGTTTTGTTCCAAAATGTAACTTTTCACTAAGAATATTTTAGCCAAGTTACGATCAGCATGAAATTTGTATTGAGGTTGCCAGTTTTCTTATAGGAAGTCTCTAAATTTCTGTTGAAACAAGGGGAGTCTTTAACATTTATGTTAGCATTGATGATCCCATAAAATAATAGGCTCTAGAGTCAATGGGAAGAATCTAATTTGTTTACAAGATTACTTCGATATTGTAATGTATGTTTTTTCCACTACATTTCTGAATACTAAAATGAAAAACCTTTGGAAGTTCCTTTTAAAAAAGAAAATTAATATGGAATATTTGCGCAGTTAATTTTATTGGCACATAAAATAGCAATTGTACCACCAAACTGTGCATGCTTATTATTGCACATTAACACAAATATCTTGATACCATTTTTCTCTTTCTTCCCAAATTTTGAAAACCTTTTGGTTAATACTTCCATCATAATACTGTTTTCAAGAATTGGAATATTTTTTGTTTTAAATTAAAAAAATAATTTTCAAACATCATTAAGTGCTTGGTCTTAAATATTGTCCCTCTTAAGCACAACATTTTTTTCACTGTACATGCTTTCAGCCATTTTGTTTACTTTTTTTTTACAAATTCCACATGGAATACTTTTAGGAGGAAGGTCCCTTCTAGTGCAGTTTACGATGACGATACTTGCCCGCTTTTTCTTTTGCTGTGTTGGCACAGGCATTGTGCTTATTCTGTTGTAAATGGTTCCAGTATTTGATCAGTTCACTAGGCTGGAACTGATGGGAGGTAATTAGGTGACTGTATTTACAGCTGGAATAAGACACCCGCCAGTGATTGAAGACAAACTCATTGGGCGGGGGCATTGGGTCAATTCGCAACTTGGCAAGACAGATGCCCACGTATACATCCTCTAAGTGCAAACGTCTGATACTCAATGAGACCTTAAATATTTTTTCTGCTAAATCTCCAGAAAACACATAGCCAGTCCCAGAGCAGAATACAGGGTAGCGTTCACTAGGATAAAGATCAGGTGGCATATACCACTTACTATCTTTGTTGCGATTGGGTGCATAACCCCTCATTAGATAGCCTGTAAAGTATTTGTGCCGGAGAGGCAATTCTGGCTTCAGAAGCTTATGTATTAAATACTCTGTATTGACAAACATGTCGCTGTCAGTTTTCATAACATATGGAGCATTTGGGCAATAGGTGGCAACCCAGTTCATCCCCATAAGTGTTTTAATTGTTAAGTTGTAATATGTGTCTAAGTACTCTTGTTGGATAATATCATGGTATTGCCTACTTTCCTCCAGGATGGCTCGCTGAAGGTATCCATTTAACTTAACGCTTAAACCCAGCAAAAAAATCCGAACAATTTGAATCCCAGGTGCTAGGCTCTCATTCCCCCAGGTTTGTCTAATAGCTTGTCGCGCTTCCACTTGGCCTGGTTCTGCAGCTATGAGTAGTATAAGAAATGGGCTTTTCTCATGGCATTTTTCAGGTTCATTGATGATATACTTAAAGTGATATGAAGTTGGATGTCCAGTGCCTCTTGCGTTGTAAATACTCCCATTGGCACTGAGTGTATTCTCTAAACCAGTAACTCCTTGAGGTGACAGCTCTGTATTGTTGGAGTTAGTAATAGTCTGTGGCCTGAGGGTCTGAGGAACTGCATCCTTCCAAATGGTCCTCAAAGAGCTGTGGTTTGTTTCACTTCTTGTCGACCTAAATCCCCGTGTAGTGTAAGCCACAGGGTTTTCTTTGAATCCAGCTCGGCTGGGCAGCCAGTCATGGTGATTAAAAAACAGAAATATAGCAAAAAGGAACACGAGAGAGAGTAGACCAATGAAGTGGGTGCGAAACAGGGACCGCTTGGTATTCCAGGTCATCTTGGCAAAGCAGCAGTGCCTCCTCCTCCACTGAAGCATGTTGTAGGTATCCAATTATGGGATGTGAGAATGATTGAAGCAAATGTTTTCTTCTTGGATCCACTGCTATTTCTTGGAATTCATCTTTGGCCGTAGGCAGATGGTTAGCGAATGACCAGCTCTGCAAAAGTCAAAGAAGGTTTAGTGAACAAGCTTTCAGAGTTTGCCCTCCCCCTTATTGTATGCAGCTTAGAAAAACTACATAAAGAAGAGGTAGGTCTTAGTATTAGTCATCTCTTTTAATATTTCAAGCACTTCACAATCCATATTTTTTCACATAGAGATCAAGTGTTCATGGTTATTTAATTTCATTTAACAGTTAGGAAAGTGAGTCTGAGACAGGCACTTGCCCAAAGCCACTTGATGAGTTCCTAGCTGAGAAGGGTTTGAATTCATGTTCTTCAAATCCACATCCCAACGTCTTATCCACTTTGCCATTCTGGAACTTATGTTTGTCTACTCAAGGGGGTCATAAGTTATAAGGATAAGGAGCACACCTTCAGTGTAAAATGGAATTATTTGTCTGTGGTTTTCAATCTTCCTACCTTCAGGTAACTCCTCTGTGTCTATCACTGAACCACTGAGTGTGGATATAATGTTTTCTAAAGTATTTTGTAATGGCAGGGGCTTTACCATTCCAGCATGTTGAAAAATTTCCATACATTTTCTTACTGGGCTGTTTAAAAGGGAAAAAAGCTTGCTCAGGTCAAGAAAATGCAAAAGTAACTTGAATCAGACCAAAGTACAGCAAATGCTGGACTGTTATAAGGTTCTTGGGAAAGACCAAGTATAAAGGTCTTGATACCAGATGGAAGGTTTATTGGCATTAATTAAAACTGATTTGATATGCAGTAGATAGTGTGGCTCGCAGTTGGAGGCCCTTTTTGCAAAATGATCATGTATTGGTAGCGGGACAGACGGTGCAAGGTTGATTGTAGCAGAGTTCTGTTAGTCACAGTACACTGCTTGGCTTGTTTCCATTGGTTCCTGCTGTGTTCAGAAAGTCAGTGAGAAAATGCACCTGTCAAAATTAATTTTCAGGTTCCAGTTACCTCACCACAGCATCCTTCAACATTAACATATACTGAACGCTTTGATTAATTCTTATTCCTCTTTAAACTTTCTCTCTAGAACAGGATACTATTTTCTTTACCTGATTTTGTTGTGGCCAAGTAGTTGTATTTTTGAAGAGAAGCTTTAGTTACCAGTAGCTGTTGCAGATTATTAGAGATTTTAAGTCTGTGCATACAAATATGAACCAACCTTCCTGCTTCCCTCCCCCAAATAATATTTACTTGGAATGAAATCATTGAACTTTGGGTAGGCAATTTCTTTTTCCTTCATGATCCTGAAACTCTGAAATGATGCTTACTTTAGAAAACGTAGTTGGCATACTTTCTGCATGCTGCAAACTATTATCCAAACTTTATAATATCTTTCCTCCTGTTATTCCCTTTTGGTATTCAAGAGCAGAGTCAACATGGCAGTTTTGTGATACTGCATATTAAAACCCAATCACATCATCTTTCAAATGAGCCTCTCATTGCATGTTATGAATTCATTTGTGATTTTTTCCCCAATTCATTCTAATTTATTTCAAAACCCTAGAGTTTTGAATAGGAATAACAGTCTCATAGGAAGAAAAAAAGAATCTCTTCTATGTAAATGTGTAATTTATTTAATTACATTGCTCTCTCTCGAAGCCAATATTTGAATTAATTCTTTATTTTAAAAAGTTAGTGATGTGTTGCATAAGTAATGACATCTTTAGTATAAATCAGTTTGAAAAAAAATCCTGGCACTGAAAGGGATAATGACATTAAATTATAAAGATGGATGCTGGCTCAAACTTGTACTTAAATACACAAGTACGTTAAGTGAAACCTGAGTAATATACAAATAGCAAAAAAATGCATAATTTTAAATAATTAGGGGAAGTTAAGAACTTTATCATTTCAAATGGACCAAATTAAGGAGTTTTCAGTACAGTGTAGTCCACATTCAAATATTCGCAATGTCTTGATGGAAGTATTATATTTCATTCAGAACAAAAGCTCTATTTCATCTTACTAACCACCACTAGGAGGAGCTGGTGGTGGATTTAGCCTTGAATTGTAGCATGCAGTACATCCTGAAACTTACACAAATTCTGAGCTTTGCATTAAGCTCTTCAGTGCTGTTCTCCCTGGAAATATGCTATGAATGACTATTAAAGAGCGTTTCCTGGGCTGATAAAGTCAAATTGTACCTTTTAATACTGAGCTGAATCCCTGGGTAAAATTAAATAAAATAATATTCTAACAATTTCTGGTTCTAATTATGTATTAATAGTTACATATTAATACATAATATTTTGTGTGGCATATATCTTGTATCTCAAAAAAAAAAAACCCAGTTAGTTTTTTTTAACATTGATAAACCTGATCATGTTGAATGAATCTTCTTACATGATTCCTTGTTTAGATGCAAAAATGGATTAGCCACTGTAAGCACAATTGTTAACTGGTGCAAATGGATGGAGCAATAAGAGACTGGAAATCTGTTGGAGGGAGTTGTCTAATCTAAATGCATTGTGTCTACAGTAAGGATTTTATTAGGTGAAGCTGTTACATATTTAGGATGTGTTTCATTGTTTGAACAGCCACAGCTTAATTATTATTATCAGTATATTTAAGGGGTGCACAAGAAAGGTTAATATTTTATTCTTGGCAGTCACCATTCTCTTAATGATGCTACCCAGTTATATTCTAATGACTTGATTTAATATTTAATCAATTCTGGGAGCATATTTTAAAAGACAAATTACATAAAGTATTGAAGATTATCTTGGTGGAACTTTGTTTCTGTTAGAAAAAGAGCAAGTGCTCTAATGTTAATAATTCAGTATTTTGATTGTGTTACACTACTAGTTGGTAACTGGTGAGTGGAGCTTAATTTGATGTATCCACCATGCTGTTGAATGTTGTGCTGAGACGTACAGGTCAATATATGTAATTTTAAAGTTACATAAATAAAGTTAGGTGGTTTCTCAGCAGAATACAAAATTATTGTGGCTTCGGAGCGAAAGGACATGTGGCATCCCATGCATGCGCTGGGGCTTTTCTAGTTCCTGGTGCCCCCTAAAAGCCACACCTGAGGGTCAGGAGACCTTATAGAGCTACATGAGGTAAAGGGAGATGAAGCCAAGGGAGCCCCATCTCAGTCAGTGTATCTGTCTCTCTCCCAGGCACACAGATATGCATGCTTTCCACTCATGGATGGGCCTCTTTGGATCCTGGCCTATGTTAAGAAGGGTAAACTTGTTGTATACTGGATGACAATGCTGACAGTGGCTACCGATATTGGCATTGCCTGGTTTTGGTTATTGGCATGTACATTTTAGATGCCCATATTTTCTGTTCTGTTTCACTGGAAGTAAACATTAAGAGAAGCTTGTGATCTGGTGTAGTGAGCAGAACAAGTGAGTACAACTGTATTATGCAGCGTCTGATATTAGTCTTGACATATCTGCATTAATACTTTACGACAAAGGGGGAAATGTTCATTTTAAAATCCTAGGAGCTGTACAACACATGTTTTTGAGTGAGCTTTCTTTAGAATTATACATGTTTGTTTTCTGTAATGTTTCAGCATGCATATTCACATGCTGTTTTTCATATTGTTCATATTCATCTCTGTGTCATATTTTCTCTTCAAAGCACAGACTTTTTAAATCAGGCATCTCTACAATTATACTAGTTCTATTGCATGTTAGTTTTGCCTGGGGCAAAGAAAGCATATTCATGTTTAACATTCTTCAATGATTTAGTATTGTTTGTTGGGTAGATTTTTGAAGAGAAGTACTTGGGCACTAAAGGTTGCTATAGATTTGAGTCTTAAATTTTTTACTGCAGATAAGTAATCTGAGTTTCCTGTCAATTCTTCATAAGTATTCCATACCTACCAAGCTTAAAATGTTGGAAATAACGGCACTTTAATTGTGCTAGCTGCTTTTTAACAGTTAACCCAGATAGGCAGAACTTGGTGTGGCATACACACCATTTCAAAGGAAATAGCCTACTGAGGCTTCCTTCTGAGATTTTGACCATTATTGATACTACTTAATGGTATCCAGATGATTGTGATACTGGTGTTCACAACTCAAATCACTGTCATTTTTTTTCTATTTGGAGCCCTTTTTGGAGGGGCATCTGTGTGTGTGTGTGTGTGTGTGTGTGCGCGTGCGCGTGTGTGTGTTGAACCAGGTGTGGCTGATAATATTAATCAGATGACACTTCATGTGTTAGGGACTGAGATAGTAAAGCAAATGCTGAAAGGTGGTATTGAACTGACGATTGGACTGCCAAATCTGTTTTGATGGTTCTAAGTGTGTGTCACACCACAGCTTTGTTACTGGTGTTTTAAGATAACAGTAGATAAGGATTAAAACTGACCTAGTTTGATTAATTGTTTTTTGAAAACAACAACAGGGTGTAAAGGTAAATTTCTCAAACTATACAATTGCTATGGATAGCTACGTTATCCCTCCTAATCGCTCTCCTTCTCCCCCTCCCTCCCTTCCCAATCCTCAGCCTTCACAATTGACTATAAGTGACAGATTTATTAGTACAAATGTAATGGCATCCTATTCTTTTCAGCTGAGCTTTAAAATAAAGCCCTTCCTACATTTCTATAATATTTTTTGTTCGCCATTCATGGAAGCATTAGCTCTGGCTTCTGTAGGTGTGGGTGACAATGCTCTGTATACTGCTAACAGCACATGCAGTGGAATGAAATATTATACAATGATCTGACATACCTTCCTTGGTCAGGCCATTTGTGGTGAGAGGATTATGCCCGCTGAAAGTAGTTTTGGCACGCCATCCCTTCAGCCAAAAAGATGCTATTGGCCATGCGCACATCTCCCCCCTACCAGCCTGCTGCCTGCGACTGCTTTTCAAGGTATCCAGTGTGTCCATCTGTATGCTTCCTGCTCTGCTACCTTGCCTGCTCACCAGCTTGCTCGTCTTGATTTTTCTCTGGTCATTTTTCAAGAGACAGAAGCAGCACTTCTTGCTTCCATTCTGACTGGCATTGTTTGCTACTGACAGTGGAAGCATTGACGCTTTTACCGTTGGTGTTTCCCTTGTTGGACAATGCAGTGCTGTGTTCTCTCTTCAGTATCCATATTTCTTGTGGCAAAGGCAGGCAAAGCAGTAAGAGCTAGAATCCAGAGTAGTTCGCTTGCATTTGATAATGGGATTTACCCCTCTTCCTTCATCGTTGCTAGGCAGTAACCAAAAGGGATGACTTGAAGGGGCGAAAAAGGTTTTAGCTGAAGGTTTTGTTCTGCAAAATCCAATCCATAGTTCCTCAGCTGCTGCACAGGCAGGGAGCAGTTTAAATGTGGGCTTTGACAGATGCTGTCTTCTGACAGAGCAGAATTTCACGTCATTGCTTGGCTGAGTCCCACGTGATAGTTTGCATTCATTTGGACTAAATCCGAAGGCAGCCAGAGAGCTTAGTGCTTTCGCTTCTGCTCGACAGAGGATACACATCCACTGCTAGTGCAGCACTAGATGAATAAAATGTGAGGGTGTTCATGGAGGTGATCAAATTGACTGTATTTTTCCCATTGTCTTCCTTTATCTTTAGTAAAGGAAACCTTAGCACTCCCTAAATGTTTCTTAACATGAGATATTAGCTTATCTATGTGTAGGAACGCCCTAGTTGTAGAATTCCCTCCCCTGGGAGGTTAGGCTAGCCTCCTCTTTAGTATCTTTTAGACAGCTGTTGAAAACAAGGTTGCTCTGATGAGTTTTCAACAGTTAATGACACTCTGTTTTTATCATTAATTCCCAGTTTTAAAATGTTTTTGTATTTTAATGTATTTTCATCGGTGCATTTTTATTATACATCATGTGGATCACTCATTGAGTGGAGGGGTTGATCCCAAAATATTCTTACTAAAATAAATCCAAGATCATATCTGCATTGCATAAGTACCGCAAGCTGTTTAATATATTGGCTTGTAGCATTCTTCAGAAGTGATTGTTTTTAGTAAGTACCTTGTGTGACTAAAAATAAAAACCTCTGTTTCCTGCATTTCCTCCACCCTGGACTACCGATGTGGGACTTTGCAAACTGGTTAGATTAGTCAAAACAGCCTCTACTGACTTGATACTCCACCACATTTTAATGTTATATATAGATATCAGAAAGTTTGGCACTGTAAAATCAGGGTAGGTGAATTTTCTGATTTCCAGTTTCCTCTATTAATAAACATACCATTTTATTTGGATGGTATTTATGCAGACCACCTTGCCTTGATCCTCTTCTGCCAAAGCTTTAAAAATCATGTTGAAGATATAATACATAGTGTACTATGTAATATATGGGGTTTATAAGCTGAAGACAGAAAGCATAGTCCCTAGAGATAAGAGTAGGATTGTATGCTACAAATGTGCTTCACAATTTGCTTAATATACGCTTTGCACAGTTTATCTAAGAAATTGTGGCGGAACTTGGAATTTTGTGTTACCTGACTTTTAAAAAAGAAGTTACTGGTTGAGAGAATCCCTAGAGATAAGAGTAGGATTGTATGCTACAAATGTGCTTCACAATTTGCTTAATATACGCTTTGCACAGTTTATCTAAGAAATTGTGGCGGAACGTGGAATTTTGTGTTACCTGACTTTTAAAAAAGAAGTTACTGGTTGAGAGAATGACTGTTGATAATGGAGAAAGCACCATAGGTGTAGAATAGATCTATAAAGGCAGAGTGAGTAGGACTGAGTTCTGCAAGATGGGAATGTAGAGCTTTTACTCTCTCTACAGGAATAACAAACCAAACTTACCCATTCCTTAATAGCTCACACTTTTAAAACTCAAGTAGCAAAAGTACCGGAGCCTTACTTTACAATATATATGTGTGGCATCATTGATTACAAATAGTGCCCTTTGCCAAAATGGCCTTGTTTCCCTGTACCAAACACAAAAGTGGGGGCCCTGAAATATTTGTAGGCAAATGCAGCCATTTGAATCTATCTACACTGACCACAATTGCCAGTACTCTCTGTATGTGTATTTTGCCATTTAAACATGGTTCATTTTTTTCACCAAAGCTTAAGTAAAGTGTGAATTGTCACTTAGCCAAATGAGCGTTACAGAAATTTATGTGGCATAGAGGTTAAGCTGATGATTTACACCACGTGCATGACTTGACTTTTCCTATGTACACGTTATGGGCAAGTATGAGTGCTAGGAGTTGTTTGATAGTTCTGTGGTGAAGAGAGATGGATTACTGTCTGGGAAGTGAAAATTAGAAGAGAAGGAGAGAACTTGAGCTGGGTTTGGTGCAGGGCAGGGGCAAACAGAAGCTAATCCCATCTCACCCCAAGGGCAAGGAAAGCTGACAAGTCCCGAGAGTAGTCTCTAAGGACAGGTTCCCAGTCATATGTTCAGCATCTGAACCTTGGCAGAGAAAGTGGCAAATCTAGCCTATAGAGAGACATCTCCATTCCCACATTTGCCAGTTACCTCAAACAAGGAGTGGGCAACACGTAGCCCATAGGCCACATGCAGCTGCCCATTGGGAATTTTGTGGCCTTCACTGGATCCCCTGCCTCTGTGGTGTGGCTCCCACCACTGCTGTGCTACTGAATTCCTAGTGATTCTGTTGGGAAACAAGATGCATGGGGAGCGCACACCTTTTTTCCCACCATAATCTCACTCCCAGACCTCCATATAGCAGAAACATCATTTGTGCAGAGGGCCTAAATTCATGTTGTCCTTGCAGAGTTGGTCCCCAAACTCTGTTTTGATTTCTCTCTCTATTTAACTGAGAGAGATAAACGATAAAAAA
Organism: Heloderma suspectum; assembly: GCF_057233095.1. Taxonomy (NCBI): domain Eukaryota; kingdom Metazoa; phylum Chordata; class Lepidosauria; order Squamata; family Helodermatidae; genus Heloderma; species Heloderma suspectum. The sequence goes on from NC_139461.1 coordinate 181,695,741, forward strand.
ACCCTGCCTTTTAAAGACTATCTTATGTTGGCTCAAGCTTCACAAAGCCAGGAAATGGGGAGGATGGGAGTGTCTGGGACCAACTAAAATATCCCATGTTGTCCTGGTCTTGTATTGCCCTATGAAACATCTGGGCCTTACTTTATTACTAGAGGAATCTTCCTGTGAATTGACCCATGACAGTTAGTTGCTTACACCAGTCATTGGCAAGATGGGTTAGACAGTGAGAGGGAGCCCTCTTCTTGCGACCGTCACCAACCTTGTGCTGTTTTGTGTTTGCATGTGGCACTACAATAAGACTGAATTGCATGAGAGTTCAAGTTCCTTATTCCGGATTTGGAACTGCACCATAATTAATGAGTAAAAACCTAATTTACCACCACATTGAGATTTCCACCAGTAGTCATGCTATATTGCATGATATTTGGTGTTGCTTTGAATCCAAGATGCTTGGTTGGAATAGAATGAGCTGGGGGTAAATACTCATTCTCTACCACATTGAGCTTTCTACCAGTACACGTGCTGCAGGTCTTATCTGTGGTTGCTTTGGAACTCCTGGTGGAGATAAAACAGTTTGGGTGGTATGATTAAAGGCAGCCACTGGCATGATCACATCACTCCAGTGCTGAAAGAGTTGCACTGGCTACCAGTTATTTTCCTGGCCAAATTCAAGGTGTTGGCTTTGACCTTTAAAACCCTATATGGTTCCGGCCTAGCCTATCTCAAGGAGTGCCTCCAGCAACACCAGACAGGCTGCTCAGCAAGAGCTGCCTTGGATAGCCTTCTCTCTGTCCCATCAGCCAGGACAGCTAGACTGGTGAGGACAAGGGAGAGGGCCTTCTCTGTGGTGGCCCCCACTTTGTGGAACTCGCCCCCCCTAGAGAACTCCACCATGCCCCCTCTTTAATGAGCGTCCGCCACACATTGAAAACTTGGTTGTTCAGGCAGGCATTTGGGGTGTGTTATAGTATTTTTAGAACATTATGTTTTAATGCTTAATTTTACTGTTTTTGATTGTTGTATTGTTGTACATCACCCGGAGTGGCCGGGTGACCAGCCAGAAGGGCGATTAAGAAAATAAATGCATGCGTGCATGCTGTTATAAATGGAAGAGTTAAGCATCCTCTTCCAGCACATTACTATCCTCCCAACATCACTTCACAATAGAAAAGTTGTGCGGGCTCAGGTCTGTGAGTCAATTGTCTAACTTCATATTCTCATGTAAGTCCCTATAAGCACCTTTTAGAGGGGAAAAGTCACTGGCCTACAAATGCACTGTAATATAAATAATTAAGCAAACAATTCCTGCTCAAAATCAATATGTTCCCCACCACACTGCCAAGATGCCTCTTTTAAGAACATAAGAGGAGACCTGCTGGATCTGACCAAGGGTCCACCTAGTTCAGCATTCTGTTCACACAGTGGCCAACCAGCTGTCAACCAAGAACCCACAAGCAGGGCATGAGCGCAACAGTACCCTCCCACCCATGTTCCCCAGCAACTGGTGTACATAGGCCCACTGCACCTGGTACTGGAGGTAGCACATAGCCATCAAGACTAGTAGACATTGATAGCCTTTTCTCCAGGAATTTGTCTTGATGCATCTTAAAAATCTATGAAATGGTTGTATTATTGTCAAACCTGCTTTGACATTTCTCATTACTGGCAAAATCATTAGTCACAATGGTGATGGGAATTACAGCTACAAGCACCACACTTCCAAGTCATTATAAGGCACTACCACTGACAGCACTGTTGCATCAGAGGAGACCTCCATCTCCCACTTTTTAACCCATACTTCCAGCTACTTACGTAAGCAAAAAACAGGCATGCGTCTGTTCACAGAAGGATTCCTCCAGCAATACAGTAAGGCCCAGATGTTTCGTAAGGCAATACAGGACCAGGATAATGTGGGGCATCTTTGCTGGTACCAAGCACTCACCCTCCCCATCTGGATTTGGGCCTGCAAGACCAAGGAAAAGTATAGGTGCATGGAGGGTAACTTGTGAGCAACCACAACTTGTGACATTGCACAGCTTCATCACTAATCATGGGGCATGTCAGTTAAGGTATCGGCCTTACCTTCCAATTTCCTGATCTTCGGAGGTATGAACTAACATGAGATAGCCTTAGATCTGGACTTAAACAACCAGGTTTTATGATAATTGAATTGCCTAGTTTTTGAAAAGGAAATTTCTCCCCAAGGTATTTGAATCTGCTTTCTTGCAAGTCAACCTATATGATACATGGGATTATAAATACTTAACTAATGTGTCTGTCAGGCACAAAGTCATACCCTCTCTGGCTATGCAACATCTTCTGATGTTCTGTCTCACAAAGTAGGTTTTTGATTATGCCAGTGTCCTATAAACTTTGTTGCACAAAGTGGGGTGGCATGTACCAGCATATAACAAGGCAGGAGCTCAGCAAACAGTTTCATCTCTGCTACTCCTTCCCTGAGAAGCATAGATAATGTGGAATGGGACTCAGGCTGAAACAAATCAAGGTGATTCCTCCATCTTTACACATCTCTGTAGTGTCAGTATTAGTGCTCAGGATCCTGATGAAATAGAGACTCAGAAGCATTCTCTGGCTTCTACTCAAAACAGGCACTGTTTCAAATGAATTAACTGAAATTATTTGAGTATAACACAGTGGAGACCTAGAATTTCTTGACTACAATTAGCCATCTTAACAGTAACAGCCAACAAGATCAAGGGATTCTTCTACCCACACTGCTTTGAATAGGCAGATGTTTCCTCTGAATATTAACTTCTTTCACCAGAGTATGTTTCATGCACTTTTCCACAGATCCTTAGAAGTATCAGCATTGTGGCAGTGCTAATATGACAGCCCTGCAGTATTTCCAACTTATGAAATGATTCTGAAACACACACATGCACACAATATCATTAGCGGGGTGGTTGTTGTTGTTCAGTCGTTAAGTCATGTCCTACTCTTCGTGACCCCATGGACCATAGCACGCCAGGCCTTCCTGTCCTCTGCTGTCTCCCAGGGTGTGCTCAAGTTCATATTCATTGCATCAGTGATGCTATCTAGCCATCTCATCCTCTGCCGTCCCCTTCTCCTTTTGCCTTCAATCTTTCCCAGCATCAGGGTCTTCTCCAGTGACTTTTCTCTTTGCATTTGGTGGCCAAAATATTTGAGCTTCAGCTTCAGTATCTGTCCTTCCAATGAGCAGTCAGGGTTGCTTTCCTTTAGGATGGACTGATTTGACCTCCTTGCAGTCCAGGGGACTCGTAAGAGTCTTCTCCAGCACCACAGTTCGAAAGCATCGATTCTTCGGCGCTCAGCCTTCCTTATAGTCCAGCTCTCACAGCCATACGTTACTACTGGGAAAACCATAGCTTTGATTATGCGGACCTTTGTCGGCAAGGTGATGTCTCTGCTTCTTACTATGCTGTCTAGGTTGGCCATAGCTTTCCTCCCAAGGAGCAAGCGTCTTTTAATTTCATGGCTACAGTCACCGTCTGCGGTGATCTTGGAGCCCAAGAAAATAAAATCTGTCACTGCTTCCATTTCTTCCCCTCCTATATGCCAGGAAGTGATGGGGCCAGATGCCATGATCTTAGTTTTCTTAATTTTGAGTTTCAAACCAGCTTTTGCACTCTCCACTTTCACCCTCAACAAGAGGCTCTTTAGATCTTCTTCGCTTTCTGCCACTAGGGTGGTATCGTCTGCGTATCTGAGGTTGTTGATAATTCTCCCAGCAATCTTAATTCCCACCTGTGATTCATCTACCCTGGCGTGTCTCATGATGTACTCTGCATACAAGTTAAATAAGCAGGGAGACAATATACAGCCTTGTCGTACTCCTTTCCCAATTTTGAACCAATCGGTTGTTCCATGTCTGATTCTTACTGTTGCTTCTTGACCATCGTACAGGTTTCTCAGGAGACAGGTAATGTGGTCTGGTACTCCCATCTCTTTAAGAAATTGCCACAGTTTGTTGTAATCCACACAATCAAAGGCTTTAGCGTAGTCAATGAAGCAGAAATAGACATTTTTCTGGAATTCTCTTGCTTTCTCCATGATCCAGTGAATGTTGGCGATTTGATCTCTAGTTCCTCTGCCTCTTCGAAACCCCGCTTGTACTTCCGGTAGTTCTCGGTTCACATACTGCTGAAGCCTAGCTTGTAGGATTTTGAGCATAAACTTGCTGGCATGTGAAATGAGTGCAATTGTATGGTAGTTTGAACACTCTTTGACATTGCCCTTCTTTGGAACTGGAATGTAAACTGACCCTTTCCAGTCTTGTGGCCACTGTTGAGTGTTCCAAATGTGTTGGCATATTGAGTGCAGCACTTTAACAGCATCATCTTTTTGGATTTTAAATAGCTCATATGGAAGACTGTCATCTCCGCTAGCTTTGTTGTTAGTAATGCTTCCTAAGGCCCACTTGACTTCACTCTCTAGGATGTCCGGCTCAAGTTCAAGTGACCGCGCTATCATGGCTATCAGGGACATTCAGAACTTTCCTGTGTAGTTTTTCTGTGTTTTCTTTCCACCTCTTCTTAATCTCATCAGCTTCTGTTAGGTCCCTGCCTTCTTTGTCCTTTATCATGCCCGTCTTTGCACAAAACGTTCCCTTGATATCTCCGATTTTCTTGAAAAGATCTCTAGTCTTTCCCATTCTATTGTTTTCCTCAATTTCTTTGCATTGTTTATTTAAGAAGGCCTTCTTTTCTCTCCTTGCTATTCTCTGGAACTCTGCATTCAGTTGGATATATCTTCCCCTTTCTCCCTTGCTTTTCGCTTCCCTTCTTTCCTCAGCTACTTGTAAAGCCTCATCAGACAGCCCCTTTGCTTTCTTGCATTTCTTTTTTCTTTGGGATGGATTGAGTTGCTGCCTCCTGAACAATGTTACGGACCTCCATCCATAGTTCCTCATCTATTCCTCACCTCCACCGTATATTCATAAGGGATATGATTTAGGTCATACCTGAATGGTTTAGTGGTTTTCCCTATGTTCTTCAATTTAAGCCGCAATTTTGCAACCAGAACCTCATGATCTGAGCCATAGTCAGCTCCAGGTCGTATTTTTACTGACTGTATAGAGCTTCTCCATCTTTGGCTGCAAAGGACATAATCAATCTGATTTCCATATTGACCCATCTGGTGATGTCCATGTGTAGAGTTGCCTCTTGTGCTGTTGGAAAAGAGTGTTTGCTGTGATCAGCGTGTTCTCTTGGCAAAACTCTATTAGCCTTTGTCCTGCTTCATTTTGTACACCAAGGCCATGCTTGCCTGTTATCCCGGTGATTTCTTGACTTCCTACATTAGCATTCCAATCCCCTATGATGAAGAGGACATCTTTTTTTGGTGTTAGTTCTAGAAGGTGTTTAGGTCTTCATAGAACCGATCAACCTCAGCTTCTTTGGCCTCAGTGGTTGGGGCATAGACTTGAATTACTGTGATGTTGAACGGTTTGCCTTGGATTCGTACTGAGATCATTCTATCATTTTTGAGATTGTACCCCAGTACTGTTTTTCCCACCTTTTGTTGACTATGAGTGCTACTCCATTTCTTCTAAGGGATTCTTGCCCACAGTAGTAGATATGATGGTCACCTGAATTGAATTCGCCCATGCTTGTCCATTTAGTTCGCTGATTCCCAAGATGTCAATGTTCAATCTTGCCATCTCATGTTTGACCACCTGCAGCTTACCTTGATTCATTGATCTTTCATTCCAGGTTCCTAAACAATATTGTTCTTTATAGCATCGGACTTCCTTTTCACTGCCAGACACATCCACAGCTGACTGTCCTTTTGGCTTTGGCCCAGTCACTTCACTCTTTCTGGCGCTACTTGGAAATTCCCTCTGCTCTTCCCCAGTAGTATATTGGACACCTTCCGACCTGAGGGGCTCATCTTCCGGCGTCATCTCTTTTAGCCTTGTGATACGTTCCATGAGGTTTTCTTGGCAAGAATACTGGAGTGGGTTGCCATTTCCTTCTCCAGTGGACCACATTTTGTCAGAACTCTCCACCATGACCTGTCCGTCTTGGGTGGCCCTGCACGGCATAGCTTATGGCTTTACTGAGTTACGCAAGCCCCTTCGCCACAACAAGGCAGTGATCCATGAAGGAGCATTAGCGGAGTACATGTGTGTAAATGAATAGGTATGTCCTTCTGTGTGCACAGGATTCCAGCATATCCTTTTTCTTACACTCACTATTCACTCTCCATTGGTGATCTATCTAGTAGTGAGAGAGAGACCCCCAGTCTTCAAAATTACCTCACTCTTTTCACACTACCCCTCTCCTACCATCAGAATTCTGACAAGAACACTAGAATTTCTCTCACAACACTGGAGGACTGACAGCATCCTAGCCAGTTCCGGTTCAAGCTCTCTGATTGCTGTGTCTATTGCCCGCCCACCCAACACATCCGTCTCCCCCCCCCACCATCTGCCCGTCCACCACATCTGTCTTCGTTCCAGACCAGCCCACTCATCCCTCTGGTGCCACATCTCATGCCATGTCTCCCACCCCATTGCTGCTCTCAGAAGAAGTGCAATGTTGGCTCTGAGAGATCCTTCCTTAGAGCCAGGCATTGTGGAAGAGTACCGCTTGTACCGCTTGTTCTGCCGTTATAGCCGCCAAATTCTACCTCTTATAGAAGTGACACCTCTTTAGCTAATAATGTGACACATGATATCCTTGATCTACCCAATGAGGTCCACAGTTGTGCAGAACCTCAAAGCATTATGCTAAAAATTGCCACAGGTTCAGCAAGTTAAAAAGTGCTGAAAGGCTCGGAGTATCATATATTAACTAAAGGGACACTCCTGTGACCCTTTAATAACAACTAAGTGGTTAGCACTCATCTTTTGCATCAACGTAAATAAGCTATTGTGTTACTAATTCAAAGTTTTCATCTTATGGAGGTAATTTAGACCCAAATGCTTGGGTGCATGGTGTTTCATTTTCCTTCCATTCAGTTTAATTGGGCTCCAACTGACCTCAATATTCTTTAAGTACAGAAGAATACTGAGGACTATGAAGTAGCTGAGACTGGGGATTTAGTGTTTTATAGTTTTAAATAATCTTTTATGTAAGTTATGGTTCCAAATGTATGTGTGGGGTGGTGGGGTGGGGAGAGTTAAATTTGGCATTTTTTGGTATTGTTTTTAACTTGCACACCACCTTGAAAGTGTTTTTTTCCATAAAGGCAACCTAAAAGCAATTTTAAATAAATAAAATTTGCAATAAACATGTTCCTTTTAAAGGGGATTGCTTTTAAGACTGAGTGCAGGTTATCTGGCACAATTTGTATTAATGTATATGGTTCAAAAATTCAATCGTTCATCCTAAAAAATTGAGCTCATTGAGGTAAGTGTTGATGGCATAGGATTGCACCCTTAACCTATAGGCAATATTTAATCAATGTTTAAAGAAGCAGTGTATTTTGATTATACCCTACTAGTATTCACAGTCTTAATACTGAGAAATGCATGGCTCCCTTCCTCCCAAGCTTACCAACAGATTATATTAAAAGCATGACAAATGGGTAGATTAGCTTGCTTTACTTTTTGAAATCACAGGCTGCTAGTATTGCTTTTCTTTAGCTTGCATGAATTTAGACACTCTCTTGAAAATCTAGGATTTTCTTGAATGTTCAAGAGTGACTTCTAGAATGCATGTTTAGACAAAATGGAGGCTTTGCAGTTGAGCTGTTCTTAGAGGTTATACCCTAGACTTAGTTTAGGACATGGTCAGACAATTATTATTGCTAGTAACCACTGCAGAATGTGACTATTCTATTTTAGGGACATTTGGATGCCCTTAGTAATAGTCAAAGTCTTATTGCCTCAAATCCTACAGTAGCTGTGAGGCTTCTTGAAGTAGTTTTCTGTGTAGAACATATTTTTATTACAAGTTGAATGGTACTAGAGTAGTGCATTGGAAAAGATACACTCCAGGATCCATTTATTTGAAACTTAAATAGGCAAAATATTCACTTATGACAGTTATTCTTAAATATAGTGTCACCAGCATGCTAAAGTCTAGAGGGAAAAATTCTGAAAAGTGACTACAATGTGGGAAGTTTGATGCCCACGTGTCAGGTGCCCAGCCCCTAGTTTTCTTTGTAGTCAAGCTGACAAGCTGTATTTCCAGTCAATTACCTTTATTATGCAAACTACAAACAAGCAAGCATTGCCTCAGGCTACAGACAGTATCCTTATGCAGCAATCAGCGACAAATTTTCCAAGTAGGCTTTGCATTATAAAGTAGACTTCAGGTAGCTCCCTGGGTTAAAGCACCATGAATTAGTGTTGCTGCTAAACTTCTGCTGGCTACTGCATGTCAGGGTGGACACTGAGCCCATAGAATCCCAGAGTAGTTCTGATTCTGAGGAAGAGGAGTCGCTCCTGGGAGAGGAGCGTGCTCCTCTTTCCCAGGGCCAACAGCTGACGGAGTCTCCTCCCACCGGCATTCCTAGCTTAGATAGCAGTCCTGGGAGTGACAGAGCGCGGGAAGCAGACTTGATGGACGCGCGACGCTGATGCAGAGAGCGGCGCCAAATAGTGGGTGCGGAAAGGAGGCGTAGTGCCCGGTTGGCGCGCAAACAATGGCTGCGCCCAGAGGATCCAAGGGAAAAGGGGAGGGACTTAAGTTTAGTGGTTTGCCAGTGATTCCCTTTCAAACAGGGACCAACTGTTCCATCTGAGGGCATAGGTACTCTGCTGCTCATATCTAGTTGCTAACAGTAGAGTTGTTAAGTTGTAAAAGAGGAATAAAGCTTTAAAAAGAATCCCTTTGTCTGTGTCTGGACTTGGCTACTGGATTAGACTGAGAGAGGCCTCCAAGGAGCCCTTGACACTACGGACCCCCCTGCTCAAACTGAGTGGGCTATATGGTCCTACCCTCAAGGTGGGTCTTTCCTGGGCTTCATCTTCTCTGTCACTGTTATTATCACTGGCCCCATGCTCCTGCAACCTTGATGCCTCAATAACACCCTCCCCATCCCCATCTGACTCAGACTCAGTTCCTAGGTGGTCTTGGGCACATCTGCAGAGGTGCTGAGCCCAATACCTATACCAGGTCAATGAACAGATGGACCCACAGCAAACTGTTGGACCCCTTATCTTTTAAAGCAGAGGTGGGCATAAGGTAGATCTCCAGATGTTTTGGATGTCAACTCCCAGAAGCCCCTGCCAGCATGGCCAATAGTCAAGAATGCTGGGAGTTGAAGTCTATAAGATCTGAACATCTACTTTCTGCCCACCCATGTTTTAAAGAATGGTTGTACCTTGAATGGCTTAGGATTTCCTTCTGTAAGTGTTGACCATTACAAGGGCATAGCTGTTGTGTATTATGTGGACCATGATTATTACCATATTTATTACTTTCCAAGGTTGGTATAACTGAAAGCTATAGGCTGCAGTAAATTGGACCCCAGTGAACAACTCAAGAAGAAGGAACAACTGTTTGGCAGGACCAGCCCTCTCAACCTGGACTGGTGTGAGACTAAACATTACATATAATGTGTTATATTTTATTTTATGTGTTTTCATGTATGTGTCAGCATTTATGTATCTATAGTTTATATTAGATTTTAGGTGAATGTATTCCTATAGTATGAATGATGGTGGGTTCCAGAAAGGCCATGAGCTAGGGAGTACCAATGGTCTCAGAAATCAGTGCATAAGCACTTCTGAAAACAGGGTGAAAAGGCCGTTACAGTCTGAGGTCAGCTATTGCTGTGTCAGCAGTTAGAGCATCCTGTAGAACAACAGCTCGAAATAGCCATTGTAATGTCCTGTGGAATAAGAAGTAGGTTTGTGGTCAGCTCATCCTGGAGTATTGCACCCTCAGGAAAAAGACAGTCTTGTGAATTGAAGGCTAAATGTCTGTGAAGTAATGCCGTGACTGTGGATTAATAAGAACATAAAAACCATGCTCAGACCAAGGGTCCATCTAGTCCAGCAATCTGTTCACACAGTGGCCAACCAGCCGTCGACCAGGAACCCACAAACAGGACACAAGCGCTACAGCACTCTCCCACCCATGTTCCCCAGCAACTGGTGTACCTAGGCTCATTGCCTCTGGTCCTGGAGGTAGCACATAGCGCCTTTTCCTCCAGGAATTTGTCCAACCCCCTTTTAAAGCCATCCAGATTGTTGGCCATCACCACAACCTGTGGTAGCGAATTCCATAGTTTATGCGCTGGGTGAAGAAGTCCTTCCTTTTATCTGTCCTGAATCTCCCACCAATCAGCTTCATAGGATGACCCCAGGTTCTAGTATTTTGAGAGAGGGAGAAAAGTGTCTCCCTATCCACATTCTCCACACCATTCATAATTTTGTACACCTCTATCATGTCTCCCCTTATCCTCCTTTTTTCCAATCTAAATAGTCCCAGCTGTTGTAACCTTCTCTGATAGGGGAGGTGCTCCAGCCCCTTGATAATTTTAGTTGCCCTGTTCTGCACTTTTTCCAGCTCTACAATATCTTTTTTAGGTGTGGTGACCAGAACTGTACACAGTATTCCAAGTGTGGTTATACCATTGATTTGTATAAGAGCAGTATGATATTGGCAGTTTTATTCTCAATTCCTTTTCTAATGGATATGGGTAAGCCGCCAAACTGTCTGTGAAGTAATGCTGTGATGGTGGACTAATGGATATAAAAGTGGCCCTAGGTATAGACCAAAATTGAAGTTCTTATAACATCAGGAAGGTGCATACCTTGAGACCCCATAATGTCCAGAGCAAAGTCTCACTGAGTAAGGTTGGCCTCCCATTGTAGTGAGTGGTTATATGACTGGATAGGAATTCCATTTATATATGATATGCGATATCTGTGATTTGCAATGCAAATTCTACATATACTGTTGGTGTAATCAATAAAGCAATGTAAGGCTCCTTTAAGTTACCTCATTACTTGCGCTCTTTTTCAATCCCAGGTCTGATTGGAACTGATCACCCTATATCAGACAGATTTGGTCACATGGGATATTGTTACCTCCTCTGCTCCCAGATATATCTTGGGGTTATGTTCTGCCAGGGAAGGATTGCTCTTTACATTGAACAGAGTAATAGTAACAAACCAAGAGAGATTGTAATTTGGATAGTAAGTTCGTTGGGGCAGGGACCAATTGTTTTCGGTTGTTATTGCATAAAGCATTGTGTGTAGTGGTTGCATTTTATAACACTATTAACAGTTTGTTTTTTGAACTAAGATAAAATATTCCATTAGTATGTAACTTGTGAGCTTTTTGCCGAGGTGAGCATATCTGTTTGGTAGAGGGTACAATATGGAATCCCCAGTTGTTTCAAACCAGGAAGAGTTTAGTTTCTAAACAGTCTCCTTGGAAGCCATTCCAGCTGGTCATTAGAGGAGTTGTTATTGTCTTTGAGCAGCTCACTGGTACCAATAGGAACCACTAAAGTAACCGGGAAGCAAAACCTCAGCATTATGACTGAACTGGGTCTCCTGGTTTGTCACTCTCCTAACAAGCCAGAATCTGATGCCAGGGTTTGTAACTGGCTTCTAATTCCAGGCTGGTTTGGGAGTCACAAGCCAGGAATCCCTGTTCAGATCCAACACCAAGCTTTTGCCTTCTGGTAACTTTAAATCAGAGGGCAACTGTGGCCCTTTAGATGTTTTGGCCTACAGCTTCCATGATCTCTCACAATTGGCTATGCTGGCTAGGGATGATGAGAGTTGCAGGCCAAAACATCTGGAGGGCCACAAGTTGCCCACCCCTGCTTTAAATTAATCTTCTGGCAGGAAAAGCCAAGCGGGGACATTTGGGCATTGTGCACAAACATGCTACTCATGAACAATCAGCCAGGGTTCTCTGGAATTATGGTGTATTGTTAAGCGTGAACACAGTCACTGGGCCAGTTCGCACAATCGGAACAAGCCACGATGGTTTGTTGTGAGTCATGGCGCATTCCAGTTGTGAGTTGCATAAACACCACCAGGTCGCAGTTTATTGTGCTGTCAGAACTAGTGCTGTGCCAAATCTACCCTCCCATTTTGGAGCAACTTTTCGCCACCTGCAAAAGAGGCAACTCTCTTTCTCCTTCTTTTAGGGCAGTGGCGCAGATTTCCGACAAATTTCATAGTTGGGGGGCAGGGGAATTATGCTTACTAGTGGCAATGCAACATATTGAGTGCTGTGGGTGTTCTTTTTAAATGAAAATTCTTGTCTGCTGTTCTCCAAAGTCTCCCATGTAGTGCACATCCTAGAACTGGAGTGTCCCATCTTTGGGGAGTCAAGGGTGAGGGGAAGAACCCTTTGAAAGCAAGGGTGCTTGCCTTCAAGGTTTCTTCCTGATTTGGAAGAGCTGGAGAGCCCCTCAAGCTTTAGTGCCTGATCTAAAACAACTCCTTAAAAAAAAAAAAAAAACCTTTTAAAAATGAAGATGCCACTCGTCAGAGTCCTGCCTGATGTATTTATTCTCCTTGCTCAGCAAGGAGGGGGAAAACCCCAATTTGAAAGCAGGTTAATGGCCAGTGAATTCTAGCTTTCAAGGCTTCTTCCTGCCCAGCTGAGTACGGAGATTCCCCCCACCCATTCAGGGAGGAAAGAAAGCCCATGGAAAGCAATGATGGCACTGGTGATAGCCAGCAGGATCCCAGCTTTTTTTTTGCTGCTTAGAGGGAAGGCTTTTTGGAGCCATCGCCTTTTAAGACCTGCAAACAGAGAACACGGGTGTTTTCAATGCATCCTGGGAGAATCCTGCTAGTATGCAGGGCACTGGAGCCCCTTAATGGCAGCAGCCTTAAAGTACCAGGCAAGCCTACTTTCTGGCCTGACAAGCCCTTGGCTAGAGTTCTCTGCTTCTCTCCCTGGTCTACAGAGCCAGCAAACTTACTGCCTCTTCTTGGGTAAACTAACCCTTGCAGAATGCCTTTTCCCTTGGCAAATACTGTTAGAAAACGGAGGACAAGCCTTGGGGATGTTTAACTAATTTACAACAGAGGTCTGTGCATGTCTACTCAGAAGTAAATCCTACAGAGTTCAATGGACTTATTCTCAGGTAAGTATGGATAGGATTGTAGTCTCAGCCACACACATTCACATAATCACGTCATGATCTATTGGTTTCCAGAACAATCCTACACATGTCAGCACCCCACATTGCCCCCAGCTCAGCTTTGTATTTCCATATCCAGCTCATTTCCAAATGCCCTCTTAGGTGCCTTCAGAAGAGCCTTGGGTGAGGGAGCTTCCAAAGAAACAGCTGGAATGGGGGAGAAGCTATCCCCGCTCATTACCCCAACAGTTCTTGCTGAGGGTGGCCTGGCCCCACATACACACATATAATAGAAGAAAAAAGCTGGGATCCTGCTGGCTATAAGTGCAGGAAGAAGCCTTGAAAGCTAGGATTCACTGGCTATTAAATTGCTTTAAACCCGTTTTTCCCTCTCTCTGCTGAGCAGGGAGAATAAATATATCATGCAAGGCTCTGAGGAGTGGCACCATCACTTTTAAAAGGTTTTTTTGTTGCTTTAAACAAATTGTTATCTCTCAGGCACACTTCAGACAGTTTCCCAATACCGTACCTTCTCTTACAAAGCCCCAATGAGGAAGTTCATTACCCAACAGCACTATCCGGTGCCCTGGAGGCTTGAAATTACTGGTTAAGTGTGTGTGTGCACGCGCGCGCACACACACACACACACACACACACACACTTTGCCTATCACTCAACAGCTCCTTATAAGATAAGCACCAGATCATCCTATTGCGGGTAATTTCTCTGAAATTCTCCACCATTCGCTGAAAAATTTCAGAAGAAATTATTTTTGTTCCTCCCTCCCATTGATAGTGAAAATTTCAGCACAGCATAGTTAGAACTTGGGTGGCATGGCCTGTCGGGGAGTTAACCCTTCCTCCAACAAGCCATGCCACCTCGGCTTGGATGACCCAATAAGCTGTGGCTGGGCGGTGATTATGCAACTTGCGACTAGCACATGCTGCAGCTCACAACAAGCCACCTTGCCTTGTTTTAATCATGCAAACCAGGTCTCAGTCTCATTAAGTAAACTGATATCTTGGCTACATACAGACTGATCTGCCTACTACTAGTTTTAGTATTCATAGTTCAGCATTGCCCTTAAGTAAAATACTATAACAAAAACAATTCCCCCCCCCCCAAGTTAGAGTAAATTCACTCTTTCTACACTCAGGTGCACACTATTTACATTTAAATAGCAAAATAAACCCCCAGCAAATGCACATGCTCACAGTAAGGGGCCAGCTTTGTCCCAGTAAGCATGAAATCAGGAATTGGGAAAGGTTTGGATCCTTGCCCCTGAGTCTATTTGCAATGAGACCCAGGCCAGATCTAGATTTCATGTCATATCGATAGGTTCCCATCATGGTGACACTATATCCCTCTTGCGCATTGATACCTCGTAGCACACACAGTGACATCTGTTGCGCTATTTTGGATAATATGGAATAAAAAGCAAGAAATAACACTAGAAAAGTGGTATATGGAATGTGTAATGTGCCCCAACAGTTATTAGTGTGCTTCAATATCAATAAAAACCACTGGGGTAGATGTAGCCCCAGTCATGTAAAAGCATGTGAGCCGTTCACAAGCAGTCGTGCCACCTGTGTATCATTTATACTCTGGTGCTTTTTGAATGAGAATTTAAAAAGTAAAGCAATAATCAGCATTTAGAACTACTTAATCGCTTATTCACTTGGGTATCTTTATTTCCATCACTATGCCAGGATGTTAGAGGTGTAGGTGTGCCAAATGTGGATGGTATTTAATGATTGCGAGAGTTGCATTTATTTCCTTATCATAAGGATTTTCTGAACTGGATCTAAAACAGAAAAACACCCACGCACATTGACAATTTAGGGAAGGCCACAAGTGTCGCTGTTGCCTTCCTTAATTTCCTTCCCAACAAGTTGAATCACTTTAATGTATTTGTTCATTTCCCCATTTGTTGATAAATGGCAGACAAATACAGCAGTGTTTATTATGAGGATTCATGCTGTGCTGTTGAGCAATAATAGTTCAAAGATCAACTGAGCCTTTTGTTTTGAGATCTTTAAGTATTTCCCTGCCCCTTAATTGAAATTGACCTACTTCTGTTATTACTGGTGCAGTAAATAAAAACAAGAGAAGTTTTTGTAATGGGGAGGGAGAAATGAATACTTGCTTTTTAAAAAAATAATCACAGAATATACCATTCCTTTCAGAATTTTTGTGTGTGGTACTATTGTATCCTGTTGTTGTTGTTCAGTCGTTAAGTCATGTCTCTTCGTGACCCCATGGACCATAGCACGCCAGGCCTTCCTGTCCTGCGCTCTCTCCCGGAGTGTGCTCAAGTCCATATTCATTGCATCAGTGATGCTATCTAGCCATCTCATCCTCTGCCATCCCCTTCTCCTTTTGCTTTCAATCTTTCCCAGCATCAGGGTCTTTTCCAGTGACTTTTCTCTTCGCATTAGGTGGCCAAAATATTTGAGCTTCAGCTTCAGTATCTGTCCTTCCAATGAGCACTCAGGGTTGCTTTCCTTTAGGATGGGCTGATTTGACCTCCTTGCAGTCCAGGGGACTCGTAAGAGTTCGAAAGCATCAATTCTTCTGCGCTCAGCCTTCCTTATAGTCCAGCCCTCACAGCCATACGTTACTACTGGGAAAACCATAGCTTTGATTATATGGACCTTTGTCGGCAAGGTGATGTCTCTGCTTCTTAACAACTGAGACATTTCAGCATCATGAAATAAAGTTGATTTGTGGTGCCTTCCAGCCCTTGAAAGCAAGAGAAGTATCCTGCTGCTCTTCCTCATCTAGCACCTTAGGCTTGTAAATTCTGGCCAGTGGCAACCAGGAATCACCTCCAGGAAATTGGTTCTCTCCTCCCCCTTTATTTAGCCCTTTAATAGGACTGCTTATTAACATATTTATGGACTAGTGACTTTTATGTATTTATGGATAAAGTTCTGGCTACCTTTCCTTACTTAAAATTCAAGAACGGGTGGTGGTAGTGGTTAATCTTCCTTCACTTTTGGAATTACCCTAAAGATGTATTTAAAAAACACAAACAAACAATATAATTCCCTCCCCACTCCTCTTGCCACTTCATGCTCCAGGTATTTTTCTGTAATAAAGGGCTCAGTTGTTCAGTGGTGGTTCACCCCCCACCATACACCCTTTTTTCCTGCACTGAGTTTTGGTGGCATTATCCTCTCTTGTGGCAGCTTGCTCATTAATCATCTGATGACTTCATCAGTTTTGAAGTCTGAACCTCCTACCTCCAAAATCCACAGTAGGATTGTTTGTATGAATCTTCTTTTACTCTAACTAGAATGAAGTGCATTGTGTTATGCACTGGGCAATTAATTGCCCCAGTCAGGAATGGGAGGAATTGTGCAACTTTGTGCTTTGCACGCTCCTTCTGCATCAAACTGATACCACCAGTCATAGTAGTAGTGCTTCATGCTTGTCACAAATGCTTCTCTCACATTCTAAAAGGAAGTGTGATTTTATGAAGCTTTGATTCAGCACAGCAGGGGAGAGGAGGCTAACCTGCAGCAGAACTGAACATTTCAAAGTGAGAGAAAATTAAACTCTTATTCTGCAGTGTAGTGGTTTATATACTACCCTTGTGTGCATTGCTGAATAATATAAGGGGATGAAGAAATGATTAAATATATAAATAAATGGACTGCTGACCAGAAACTTCAGAGTGGACTTTGATCAGTGAAGATATTAATCATGGTGACAGCGTCATGTATCTGCCATACTGCATAAACACTTCTAAAAGTAGTGCAATATTTTCCTTATATACATTGCACTGTTTTTCATTGCTTGTTATGATTCCTTGTGCTATTCCTCCCCCTCCTCCTCTTCCTTCTGTGCTTTTTGTCTATGTTCCCCTAGAATCTAGGGCCTACATTTAAACAACAACAACTTTCCCACACTATATTCTACATCTTTTCTGGACTGACTGGCTGACTTTTCCTGCTCTTTCTCATACTCATATTGAATTTGTGGAATCTGTATTGGTACAGAACAATGTCATTCAAATGGCAATTTCCGGAGGGTAGGCATGTTAATCTGTTGCAGCCAAAACAACTAAGAGTCTTGTGGCACCTTAAAGACTAACACGTTTATTCTGGCATAAACTTCCGTAAATTATATAGCCCATTTCATCAGATGTGTGTATTATGGAGAGCTTTCGGTTTAGATGCAGTACATATGGTGGCTGTTTCCTTTGTGCACTGTCCATAGTGAAGTTCAGTTGATTAAACTTTTTCTCTTCTGAGTCTTTCATACATGCTTTAGAGCAGCCTGTGAATGAATTCTTTGTTTCTATCAAAATGTCATTAGTCCTAATTATAGTAGTTGATTTCCTTGACTTGGCATGCATCCCTTTATGTATGGTCAACTTTAGAAAGTCTGCAGCACCACAAAAGGAAAGCCAGAATACTGCTTTTGGGACTGAAATGACAGGTTTTCATAACTCCATAGAGAATCCCTCAGGTGTGGTGCAGACAAAGTATTTTCTGATCTTTTTAACCATAGGTAAGAGAACAGGAGGTGGTCTTAGGCTTATGCACTCCCTCCACCCTGACATGCAAATTCGCCCCTCTTCAGATAACCGTAATGCCATGTTAACCCTAACCATGTTTAGCTTTAATGCTTTTGCAAAATTACTTCAAACTCTGCTTTGAATCTAACCATGTTTAGTGTTGACATTGGCACAGATGCAGTACTACATGATTGGTAGCTCTGAAAGGGGAAGAGTTGAGCTCATGTATGTGGGGAGGGGAGGGGAGGAGGGCACACATAAACACATGGCTTGCTTCCAGTCTCTTAACCATGTTATCTTCAGGAATGTTTTAGGCCGTAGTCAAAGATCTCAAATGACTAATTCCTCCCAAAGCAACCTACACAGTGACCTGGTTTGCATGATCACTGTAGCCCACTATGGTTTATTTAAGCCACTGCGGGATTGATTGATTGATTGATTGCATTTAAATCCCACCTTTTTCCTCTTGCAAGGAATCCAAGGCGGCTTACATTATCCTCCTCCTCCTCTCCATTTTATCCTCACAACAACAACCCTGTGTGGTAGGTTGGGCTGAGAGTCTGTGACTGGCCCAACGTCACCCAGTGAGCTTCCATGGCTGAGTGGGGACTAGAACCCAGATCTCCCAGCCCGACACTCTCACCACTACATGACACTGGCTCCCACACTGGCTCACACTGTTGCAGACCCTCTGGGCACCAGGTTGCTGATTTATACCCTGTCACAGTTTCTTGTGTCTGTCAGGGTTGGATCTGAGCCCACAGCGTCCCAAAGCAGCTCTAATTCTGAGGAAGAGACACAATCCGTGGGAGAGGAACCCGCTCATTTTTCAGAGGCACAGCTGGAGGGAGAGTCCCCCCTTGCTCACATTCCTGGGAGCGACAGTGACCCTGGCATGGAGAGGGAGGGACATCTTGAGCTTCTAGACAGGAGGCGCAGGCACAGAGACAAGCGAGAGGTTGCGGGTGCTGAGAGGAGGCGCTCAGCCCGCTTAGTGCGACGACAACAGCTGTGCCCTGATGCCCCACGTGGAAGGGGCGGAGTCTCCCCTCCTACTCCTTAAGTTCAGAGAGTTGCTGCACTTTTCTCCAAAGGGAGACCAACTGATCTTCCTAACGCTTAGAATCCCTGGTAGGCTGCTCCTTTCAGTTTTCCACTTAGTCTCAGGCAATTAGCATCTGTAAGCATCATTAGGTTAAATGGAAATAAAGCCTTGGAAAAGAGCCCTTTTGTCTGCATGTTGATTCTGGCTACTTGAGGATTTCAGAAGGCAGCAGGGGCACTCCTGACAGTGTCATCTAAACTTAGTGAGGGTGGCTTGTTGGGGTGGCTAACCTTACAACAGGTCATGAGTTCTGAGAGGTTTGTTAACTACCCCAGCAAGCTACCCTCACCAGTTCAGACGTCACAAAAACCCACTCCTGGTGTGGGTAATTGGGGAAATGAGCAGGCAGACAACTGGCATGCATAGGGCTGGTTAACAAGACACCATGGCTTATTACCACTCTCATGTCGTGCGAACCAGGCAATTCTAAATCACAGTCAGTCATAAGCAAAGAGCTGGTACACTGTATAAAGAACTTATGGACAAGCAACCACATGCTACAGGGACACTTCCAATCTGACCAGGGGAGGAATTCCTTCCCAAACCCATATATGGTGATCCATCGTGTGTGAACAATCCACATCAACTGGGACACATCCCTAGATGAAATGTTACATCATTGCCACCCAATATCATGGGGGAAACATGGGGGAAGAGTCTCTATTTGAGCAGGCCCAAATTGAGGATTTGGAAGTCAATATATCTCGAATTTATCCAACTCTCTTGAATCCAGTGAGGCCCAGAATTGTTTATCTTTAGCAATAAAAAAAACCTGCTTTTGATTTCCAATCTGAATTTGGTAGGCCCGTTTGGCTATAGAATCTTCAGCTGCCTTTAAACAAATCTAGCTGATACCTTCAGTATTGCACTTTGTAATGCACATATTTTAGGCCTGTTCAGTCATCTGTTTTATACCCAGGATGAAATTGAGAGTGTGTTTTGTAATAATGTAATTACAGTCCCTTAATGTAATGAGTGAATCGGGAGATCTCCAGTTCGCCTGCCCACTAGTGGTAAGGAGAGCAGTGGGAGACCTTGTAAGCTCAAACTCAATCCTGAACTCCCCCCAGGTACAATGGCAGACACAAAGGAGAGAGAGAGAGAGAGAATAATATTTATACATGTATATATTTGGTGTGCTGTTTGTTTGGTTTTGCTTCTCATCTGTTTTGAGAAGCCTGCTTCTTCTCATGCAGAGTAGATGCAAGCTCTGCCTAGTTTGCATACTTTTTCACTTGTTAGGCAAACAGTGTTTCTCATTAGAGAGTAGCTTTTATAACTGTGAAATACTCATACCCACCTTCCCGACGGTGCTTTTCACCCAACCTAAATCCTGGTGAGAGAAATTAGTAAGTTTATTCATGTCCGTTTTTTAACTCTCTTTTTAGACTTATAGATTGTCAATCTCTTGAATACTATCATATAC
Organism: Heloderma suspectum; assembly: GCF_057233095.1. Classification (NCBI taxonomy): domain Eukaryota; kingdom Metazoa; phylum Chordata; class Lepidosauria; order Squamata; family Helodermatidae; genus Heloderma; species Heloderma suspectum. The sequence goes on from NC_139461.1 coordinate 181,715,811, forward strand.
CAATATAGTTGTATTTTGTCTCTTTGGAATGGAATAGAATGGAATTGTGTATCAAGGAGAAAATTAAGGTTATTTGATCATGTTCTGTGAAAACCGGGAAAAGTGTGAAGTAGCAAAGGTGCACTGTGAATCCCCTAAAGCTCCCTACATATTTATGCAAGAAGACTCAGTTCTTGCCATTAAAAATACTGGGTAATGTGAAGGAGAGAGTTTCTTAAAACAACAAAAAACCCTTCCCTGGTAAGCACTAAAATTAAAAATCCTTCCATGCCTTTACCACTTTGTCCCACAAGTCTTTGAACAAAAAAATAATATGCTCTAGAATGTTTACCACCCCTCTGGGATTTGAATCTTGTCTGTCTTTTCAAAGCACACAAGTCTTTCCTTGCACCTGCATTCGAACAAGAAATAAACAGACCCTTAGGCAGAGCAACAAGTAATGCATAAATAGGGATGTACAGATTCCCCACCGTCCATTCCGGTGGGAAATCCGTGTGGTGGGGAGGCGATCTGTTCCTCCTCCCTGGAATTCTGCAGAGCCGAGGGCCGCCACTTACCTGTAACCAGAGCCCTTCACCTCCACGCCATTCTCCATTAAAAAAAAAAAAAAGACGATCAGCAGGATGACCCCATAGACTTATACTCAAAATAGAGCCGTGAATCTTGCGTATAAGTCTATGGACACATAGACTTATACGCAAGATTCACGGCTCTATTTTGTGTATAAGTCTATAGGGATATCCTGCCGATCGCCTTTTTTTTTTTTTTTTAATGGCGATCGGCGCGGAGGCGGCTATGCTGTCCCACGTGGACGCCTCCAGGAGAGAAGGTAAGTGGGGCCAATCCGCCGTGCATTCCTGAGGCCGGATTCCAAAGAATCCAGCTTCATTTGAATCCACAGAAGGTTTCTCTAACATCCCTATGCATAAAGTACTAACTTTCTGATCAGCATGTGTAAAGATCAATGATTCCATTATACAAGTGAGGCCCTGCAACAAAATGTTGCAGTGTGGAGTGTTTCTATTTAGGATTCATAGAATCATAGAATAGTAGGGTTGGAAGGGGCCTATAAGACCATCAAGTCCAACCCCTGCTCAATGCAGGAATCCAAGTCAAAGCATCTCTGACAGATGGCTGTCCAGCCTCATCTTGAAGGCCTCCAGCGTGGGAGAGCCCACTACCACCCTAGGTCATTGGTTCCATTGTCATATTGCTGTAACAGTCAGGATGTTTTTCCTGATGTTCAGCCGGAATCTGGCTTCCTGTAACTTGAGCCCATTATTCCGTGTCCTGCACTCTGGGATGATTGAGAAGAGATCCTGGCCTTCCTCTCTGTGACAACCTTTCAAGTACTTGAAGAGCACTGTCATATCTCCCCTAAGTCTTCTCTTCTGAGAAACATGCCCAGTTGTTTCAAGCTCTCCTCATAGGGCTTTGTTTCCAGTCCCCTCATCATCTTCGTTGCCCGCCAACAATTCCAGCCACTCCATTCCATTCTCCCTCCTCCCTGGCCTCCCTGGTTTTGCCTCCCATCCCTGCCCCTCAGTTAATTCCATGTCCACTGAACATCCACAGCCTTCATTGGCTTGTTTGGGTTTTTTTCCCTTCCCTTTTGGGGTATTTTCTCCATTTGGGGAGAAAGTACACACACCTAATCCTAGCTGCACTAGAATTTTTTTTCATTGATATCTCTGGGTAGACCTATCCAGATAACAAATTGGTTCTCTCTGTTCCCTTTTTATATCTGTATGCATCTTCCTCCCTCTCCAGCCACTCCATTCCATTCCCCCTTCCTACTCAGTTGTCAGGTGTGTAGTTTTCCAGACAGTCAATATTCTGTGCCATTGAGCCCTTACAGGGCTGTTTGGGGGTTCCCCTCGTAGGCTTTTAAAAAGATTTTGGGGACATCTGCAAACTTTGAGGTTACCAAGGGTCTGCTGAGGCCTCCTTCTTTTGTGTGGGTGTTGTGTTTGCTACAGTTTCACAAGCATGGAAACATTCAAACTGGAAATAGAGGTAAGGATGGTGTAAACATTAGTAGGGGGGAAGGGCGATATTGAGAGGGTACACAGCTGCCTAATTTTTTACCTTGGAAGTGATGATAATGCAATTTTTTAAAATATCAGTTATGATTTGTATTAAAGCTTGAGTTACACACAGGGTAGACCAGTAGTGGCTGGTGAACAACTGATGTGTGCAGAAGTAATTCTGCTCTCCACCTATCTCTTGCCTTGCATTTCTGCATTTAATCCCCACCCCTCTGCCTTCATGACTCACTTTCTTTCTTGCTGCTGGCATAAGCTTCTGTCTAGCTTAGAAGCACTCAATTGTCACCTCATTCAGCTCATGCTGTACTGGCCGAGAGAACAGCCTCAGGCTCCATTCTCTGTCCTTCCCTTCGCCCTCCCTCCCCATAGCTCTGCTAGTGCCAGGGAAGGACAAGGAAGATCAGCTAGACTGCTGTGAGCATTGTCAGGAACTGACATTGAATGTCTAATGACAGCAGAAAACAGCATGGTTGCAGTTTTTGGAGCTCATTCTGCATCTGAACCCTGTGTGCACAGGAAATGAGACTGAAGTTCGAAGGTATTTCATGAATTGTACTGTGAAGTCTTTTCTTTTAAACTGTTCCACTTCTTACATGACACTTTGTAAGCTCAGGTGATTTTTATGTATCTTAGGCAAAAGCTGGGAGGTTTTTAATGTCTCTGTCCATCAAAGATGCAAGTATGCAAAGAATCTGAGAATATCAAGTCAGTATCTGTGACTGTCTTGAATGATCAGCTGTTGACTCTAGAAATTTCCTTGACTGCAGTTGCATGATGGCATGTGGAATAATTCATTTGGCAGCCAAGCAGAAGCCTAATCTATTTCTTCTAGTTATTTTAAGCAAATTGGTAGTCCATGTGGCTGAAGAGAAAAATCTGGAAATGTGTTGGCACTTTTGTCTGGAAATACAGAAGACAGTAAAGGTTGAAGTAAGACCACCACAATATGACAGTTGTACCCCTTTCCATAGTTCCCATTCAGTATTTTTCTTCCCCAGATTCCCTTCTCCGTCACCTTTTAATTTATTCATATAACTACCAAGTCCATGTTGGCTGCTTGAATTCATTGTGCCTGCCAATCATGTGCAGCTGTTCTCATTTGCAGGCCAGCACTGACATCTTAGTTTGTAGTAGCTCATTATCATAAAGAATGTTCCTGTTTGTAGATGTAGCTGCTTAGAGGTTTATAGTAGAAATATGTAGCAGTTTGAAGTGGCCACTACATGCGGGAGCAGCCTTGAGTAAAAGTTGTGTTTTTCCAGTTGCTTGAAAAAAAATTATTATGCACAATTTACCTATTATGCACAAACACACATCCCCACAAAATCGGGTCACTATGCACACTGTGCAATGCAGGGTTCCAGTTCCAGGATATGGTACTTCTGACATCTGGGAGAGAATGATATTGTTGTCATGCACAAGTGGGAGGAAGCTTCTGCTTTTACTGAACAACCCACAATCAGCTCAAGTTGTTGAGTGTTATGTCCAAACCCACCCATAATTTGTTGTTGGGTGAACTACTGGGTTGTTTAGCCCCTACGCAACCCATCAGTCTAGGTTCGCATGTCATGCTCAACAAACCTATAAAGGAGCCAACTGTAGGTTGTTGATTAAAAGTCGTTGTGGCTGGCACACTGCAGGCAGCGACCCAACTCTCTCCTACTTCTCTCTTAACAGCCCATGGTTTGATTTACTCATGGACTGTCGTTACATGTGGACTGGCCCAGTGAGAAAGCACAAGTTTGCTTTAATCCCTCTCATGTACAAAGCAGAGAGGATGTTCTGATGGTATGAGAGGAGCCGTTTTTACAAGCTCGGGGTGGATCCAAGCTTCTTCCCTTTTTCTTCTTTTTTCCCCTTAAAAAAAAAATAAATCTGGTATTTGCCTTGATTGGGTTTTTTTTGTCCCAGTAGCCTTTGTGCAACCTGAAACATGTTAGCACCTGATGGAGGCTAGTGCCATGATGTTTGCAACTCTCCCCCAGGACTCCACCTTGGACTGTTACAACTACAGATCGTGTGGCGTTAACATCATACCTGATCCCACTGGTTTGTTTGGAAATACAGAAGACAGTAAAGGTTTAACATCATACCTGGTGCTGTGTTTTTAGTGATTGTTCCTAATATTTGGAGTGCCAGAAATTGGTATGGAACAAAATAAATGCAATGAACTAGTAATTTCAATGTTTGGATAGGTGCATACATCTGATAGATATTCAAGTCTGCATGGTGTTTCAGTACTTACGTACTGCTGTAAGTAAAACATGGATGCCAAAAGTAAAACATTTCCTTTTCCTACTAGACATATTTATTCTACATTCCTAGCAGGTTTTTGGAGGGTACTTCCAATTAAAATGAAGTATAAAAACCCTGTACAGTTCTATCCCTGGCTAATCCTTTCAGTATTCAGTTCTTTAGCTTTCTCCTTGCTCGTTCTTCAGTCAGAAAGCAGTTTTCAACCATTTTTGACTGAAAGGCTGGACCTAAGTACCAGATGGAGGAGCTACAAAAAGGCTTTGCGAGGCATATCTCATATTTGCATTTGACAATTTCAGAGCTACAGATGTGTATGTCTTGTATTGACATACTTCATAAAAGCCTAAATTCATAAACGAGCAAAGGAGCATTTTTAAAGTACCAGTAGTTTGCAGCCTGAAACCAATTTTAAGCTGTATCCACCTGCTTACTAAAAACAGAAGGGCTTAAGTGGACCTCATTTGGGAGGATGCTCCAGAGGATTGGTCCTATGACAGAATTCTTCACCAGTTTAATACCAAGGACTGCTGGGACTCGGGGCCAGGCTTCCCGTGTAGATCTTAGGTTGGGCTTGTGTTCTGGATATTTTATACTGTTTTGAATATTATTACTTTAGGCAAATTATGTGAACTGTGGAGGGATTTTATTATATTTAGCGGTATCTAAGTGTCACAAATTAAATAAGGGCGCAATCTTGTGGCCACTAGACAGCAGCTAGATGGCCATAGGATTGGTCGGTTTCCAGGAACCGACCTTGGAGCCCACGCTCTGAGGTTGGTTCCCAGAGAACCACCTCCCTGCCCCCTCCCCTGCTACCTCGTAGGTGGAGCGGATAGTCCCCGGGATTGTAAGAGCAGCGCGGAGCTGGGCAAAACGGGGTGTTCCTAGGGGTGGGGAGTGAAGAAGTGCCGGTATGACGCTTCCTATGCATCATCCAGCCTCCCCACCCTACATTCCAGTGTCCGCAACTAGACAACCGAAATCAGCCATCTAGCCGCAAATGCGGGGCGGCTGGAGCGCAGAGGAGAAGATCCCCTCCGTGCTCCTCCTGCCATGCACTGGATAGGCAGTCGCCTCCGAGTTCAGAGGCGGCCACCTATCCCGATATGATTGCACCCGAAATAAATGCATTCCACACATTAAGACATTTCTCAGCAGTGATCGGGAGGCTGAAAGAGAAAGAGGGTGGGGGATATCAAGAAATCTGATGTTTCATATCTCCAACCATCTCGGAAGTCATACAAAGTATATTGCTTCTTGACAAACAAAAGTTACTGTGCATGGGTGAACACACAGGGAATCTGTTTTAAGGATGCTGTTGAACAGCTGTACATAATGAATTTTCATTTGTATAATTTGAAGGTTTCCGAGCTTTTTTGATATGGTATTTTTTTTGTCTTAATAATGAATACTATCTCTCATTAAGATCATGAACTGTGATTATTCTCATTCAACTGAGTTTACAACTTAAATTTATTTAATATGAACGTCTTCCTACAAAACAAAACAAATTTATATTCTTCTTATGCTGTGGTCTGTAGGAATTCCATGCCCCTCTCCAGGCTTCCTGTCCTGTCCACCTGGAGTGTTTTATATCTTGTGTTGTTTTCTTGGAATAGATTGGGAATTCTGCTTGAGCTGGCAGAGGTGGTCTCAGATCTGCTGTTGAGGACTATCAGGATGTTGGTGGGGGACTTCAGTATCAATGCTGGTGCTGCTTTGTCTGGAGTAACTCAGGGCTTCATGGCCAGCAACATGTGATCACCCCAACATATGTATGTTGTGAGCCCACCTCACTTCAGTTATTTTTTTTTCTTTCTAGCTGGATAGAATGAAAAGCACAGTTATGCTTTGTCAGCTGCACTGGTTCCCACTATATTTCCAGGTCCAATTTAAAGTGCTGGTTTTAACCTTAAAACTCTAAACAACTTGTAACCCGTTTACCAGAAAGCCCAGAGACTAATGGATGCCACAGCACACCAGTGTGGTGTAGTGGTTAGAGTGTTGGACTGGGTTTAGGAGCTCTGGATTCTAATCCCCATTTAGCCAGGAAGCTCATTGGCCAGGAAGCTCACTAGTTGTGTAACCCACAATTAACCTATAGTGACCGGGTTTGGATGTCATGTAGCACCCTCCAGTTGGTCTGATCAGAGGTTTGTTGTTGTTGTTGTTTATTCGGTCAGTTGCTTCTGACTCTTCGTGACTTCATGGACGAGCCCACGCCAGAGCGTCCTGTTGGCCATCGCCACCCCCAGCTCCCCCAAGGTCGAGTCTGTCACCTCCAGAATATCATCCATCCATCTTGCCCTTGGTTGGCCCCTCTTCCTTTTGCCTTCCACTTTCCCTAGCATCAGCATCTTCTCCAGGATGGCCTGTCTTCCCATGATGTGGCCAAAGTACTTCAATTTTGCCTTCAATATCATTCCCTCAAGTGAGCAGTCTGGCTTTATTTCCTGGAGTATGGACTGGTTTGATCTTCTTGCAGTCCAAGGCACTCTCAGAATTTTCCTCCAGCACCACAATTCAAAAGCATCTATCTTCCTTCACTCAGCCTTCCTTATGGTCCAGCTCTCGCAGCCATAGGTTACTATGCGGAATGCCATTACTTTAACTATGCGGACCTTTGTTGTCAGTGTGATGTCTCTGCTCTTAACTATTTTATCAAGATTTGTCATTGCTCTCCTCCCAAGAAGTAGACGTCTTCTGATTTCCTGGCTGCAGTCAGCGTCTGCAGTAATCTTTGCACCTAGAAAGTCAAAGTCTGTCACTGCTTCCACGTTTTCTCCCTCTATTTGCCAGTTATCAATCAAGCTGGTTGCCATAATCGGGGGGGGGGGGGTAGGTTTAACTGCAACCCAGCTTTTGCATTTTCTTCTTTCACCTTCGTCATGAGGTTCCTCAGCTCCTCCCCGGCTTTCAGCCATCAAAGTGGTATCATCTGCATATCTGAGATTGTTAATGTTTCTTCCAGTGATTTTAACTCCAGCCTTGGCTTCATCAAGCCCAGCACGTCACATGATGTGTTCTGCGTACAGGTTGAATAGGTAGGGTGAGAGTATACAACCCTGCCATACTCCTTTCCCAATCTTAAACCAGTCCGTTGTTCCGTGGTCTGTTCTTACCATTGCTACTTGGTTGTTATACAGATTCCTCAGGAGGCAGGCCAGATGACTTGGTATCCCCATCCTCTGCCTTTTCTAAACCCAGCTTGTACATCTGGCAATTCTGGAGTCTACCTTACAAGATCTTGAGCATTACCTTACTGGCATGTGAAAGAAGTGCCACTGTTGGATAGCTGGAACATTCTTTGGTGCTTCCCTTTTTTGGTATGGGGATATAAGTTGATTTTTTCCAATCTGTTGGCCATTCTTGTGTTTTCCAAATTTGCTGGCATATGGCATGCGTCACCTTGACAGCATCATCTTGCAAGATTTTAAACAGTTCAGCTGGGATACTGTCATCTCCTGCTGCCTTGTTATTAGCAATGCTTCTTAAGGCCCATTCAACCTCACTCTTCAGGACGTCTGGCTCTAGCTCACTGACCACACTGTCAAATCTATCCCCGATATTATTATCCTTCCTATACAGATCTTCTGTATATTCTTGCCACCTTTTCTTGATCTCTCCTGCTTCTGTTAGGTCTTCGCAATTTTTATATTTGATCATACCAATTTTTGCCTGGAATTTACCTCTGATGTTTCTAATTTTCTGGAAGAGGTCTCTTGTCCTTCCTATTCTGTTATCTTCTTCCACTTCCGCGCATTGCTTGTTTAAAAATAATTCCTTCTCTCTTCTGGCTAACCTCTGGAATTTTGCATTTAATTGGGCATATCTCCCCCTATCACTGTTGCCGTTTGCTTTCCTTCTTTCTTGGGCTGCTTCCAGTGTCTCAGCAGACAGCCATCTTGCCTTCTTGATTTTCTTTTTCTTTGGGACTTTTTTTGTTGCCGCCTCCTGAACAATGTTGCGAACTTCTGTCCATAGTTCTTCCAGGACCCTCTCTACTAAATCTAGTCCCTTAAATCTATTCTTCACCTCCAGTGCATATTCATTAGGAATATTAGTGAGCTCATATCTAACTGATCTGTGGGTCTTCCCTATTCTCTTTAGTCTGATTCTAAATTGTGCAATAAGAAGTTCGTGATCTGAACTACAATCAGCTCCAGGTCTTGATCAGAGGTTACATATACAAAATGGTAGCAGAACACACCCGGCACACACCAAGGCAAATCGTGGATTAATTAACCTGTGATTTGCCACCATTACATCCGAACAGGGCCACTTACTCTCAGCCTAACCTAAGTCATAGGGTTGTTGGGAGGAAAAAATGGAGAAGAGGAAGACCATCTATAAGCCACCTTGGGTTCTTTGCAAGAGGAACAATGGTGGGATAGAAATGTAATAATAAATAAATAATTCCCCAGGGCACTTTCCCAGCAGTTACGCAGGGCACTCTCTTGACATGGGTTGTTGACGTGATCTCATCCAAGCATCCTCTCCCACTGAGCACGACCCATGCAGCTCCTTGGTATTCACCTGAGCTGAGGGCAATGAAGCAAATAGTCTGGGATGCAGGTGGAGGAAAACCTGTAATAAGTCTGATCAAACACAAGTTAGTGCTTGTTATTGACCCTACTCAGCGGCTTGATATTTCTCCACCATCGTTGCATCCTTTCAGTGTCATCCAGCAGAGCTTTTCTGAGTGTTTTGAGGCAGTCTAACCCAGGGGGAAGTTATAGCAGGAAGAATCCTCAGTAGCATTCTGTGACATGTGCACAAGACACTGAAGATAAAGTCACTTGTATTCACCAAGATTTGGAGGAAATCATTAATGCAGTGTCATTAATGGAGGTGTCCAGAGGACCACATCCAATTTTATTAGGTGATGTCAGTTATTGAGGATTGAGAGTGTGTGGATAAGATGTTTGGCCAAGTGCAGCTGACCACATTCTCAACTCTTGCCCCTCATGGCTTATTACATCTAGCAAGGAGGGGATGTCTGTCTGGGTCCAGGAGGTAGTAAATGCCTTCTTGAGAGAGGGGACTGGTTCTAGCTACTTCAAAGGAGGCAGTATTCAGACCGCTCCTAAAGAACCCTGAAAACAACTATAGGCCAGTGGCAAATATTCCCCTATTTTAATTTGAAAATGTTTTTATTGTTTTTACTGTTTTAAGGTTTTGTTGTTTTAGGTTGCTGTACACCACTTTGGTGGTTTTTTAGCAGATAAGGCAATGTATCTTCCTGGACAAGGTGTTTGAAATAGTGGATGCTGGTCCATTTCAGGTTCTCTTACATTAAAGTCATTTTCTAGATCCATTTCACTTAGGCTTTAGGCCTGGTTTGGAACAGCATCTGCCTTGTGTTTACATTTGAAGGGGATGCCCACAGTTCCACAAATGATGACTATAAAAATAATGCCATTGGTAACAGGATCTGTCTAGTCTGTTCAGCAATGATTTTTTGGGAAGATATATTTGATAAATACAATATGCTTGATGGGTCTTTTTCTTTAAAGCTCTAACCCTGCAAATTTATTCACAAGCAGTTCCATTGACCTCTGGGTCTTGAGTATTTCATCTGGGCAGTGTGAGAGAACATCACCTGGGTGATTTGTAAACATCCATGTGTATACAATATATATCTTCAGTGCATAGCTGGTAGCTGGAAATGCAAAATTTTTCATCTAAGGGCAACTTAGAACATACTACTGTCCAAGAACTGAAGAGTGAAAAGTTGTTTGCCACACACACACACACACACTGTGCCGGTTTGCATGATTGTCAGCTGCATTGGCTTGTTAACCACGCTGTGTGTGCCAGTCACATGTTGGCCCAATTTGCTTAATTACCCTTGCTGGCATAGCTTACTGTGTTGTTCAAACCCAGCAATGGTGGATTGCTGCCATGGTTAACAAACTACCCAGAACCCCAAAACAGCCGATGGGTGCTGGGTGGTTTGTTAACCGCGGCAGCAACTCACCCTTGCCAGATTTGGATGACACGGTAAGCCGTGCCAGTGAGGGTAATTAAGCAGTTATTCTTAGCTGGTGATTGTGTGAACCGGGTCACTCCTTTTATCTTGTTCGAAGTAAGTTGGTAATATGATATGTCTGATCAGCTATAGTGACAGTACCCTTTTATTATGCAGATTGATGGGACAAGAAGCTTCAGGTTTTTTAATTAGGTTACATATGGGTAACTGTTCTGTGTGCACAGGGAGGAGATCTGTTTAGTGGTTTTGCTCTACTTCAGCAGAGATGTAAGTTCATTTCCGGGCCCATTTTAAAGTGCTGATTTTAACCTTTAAAGCTCTAAACAGCTTGTAACCAGCTTACCTGAAAGATCACCTTCTCCTATGTGTACGTACATAGCTCCTATGTGTCCCCGCAGGCCCTGCTCCAAATGCCGCCGCTGAATGATGTGAACCAGATAACTATCAAGGAGAGGGCCTTCTCAGTAATGGCATCTCAGTTATGGAACAGCTTTCCCACAGAGGTTTGCCTGGCACCATCCCTGTCAAGTTTCCTGATCTTTTAAGCACACACACATTGGCAAACTGTCAGCCAAATCAGTGAGACTTCTTTACTGCAGGAAATCCCATGACAAAATCTTAATGGTTTCACTCTTTGGGAATCATATAGCTGATGGTCAGTAGCTATAGGCTGTGTGTAATTCCAGAACAGTCCAAAGCTAAAACTACAATCATGACAGAGATCCACACAACAGGTTTCCCCACTGAAATCTCTGAGGCTCAGAACATGGGGGAAAGGGCTCAGGATTCCTGGGGTCATCCTTCCCAGGCAATCGAGGACAAGAGTCAGTAACCACAATGATTCCTGGGGTCAACCTTCCCAGGCAATCAAAAGCAAGAGTTCAAGAAAAGACCCAGACAAATCCACACACAAAGAGACTTCATCCAACCTTGAACCTTCATTGGGATCTCTGTGCTATACGGGCAAGGCCTATTAAATCAAAGAGTAAGTCCACACAAGCAGAGAGTTTCATGCCACAGCCTTGGTAACTCCACACTGCATGAGTCCAGACAGAGAAATGTCCAAGAGTCAGGATTAAACCCAGCCTGCTGGCACACCGGGCTGACAGCAAGAAAGGCACACAATCCACAGCAAAACGAGAGTTCAAAGTCTATGAAAAGTATCACAGTACTCCTCATGGCAAGTCCTTAGCAATCCAAAGTTCCAATTAGAAGGAGAGTCCAGGTGCAGAGCGTGTCCAGAAGCCCAGACGATGATGGATCCAAACTGAGAAGGCTTCAGACGATGAAGACGAGATGTTCCTAGCAAAGGCTCTTTGCCTTTGCATCAGCTTAAAAGGGGAAGTTGTGACTGTAAGACATCCCCTCCGGACCACTTGACAGCCAGTGTGGTGTAGTGGCAAGAGTGTTGGACTAGGAGCTGGGAGATCCGGGTTCTAGGCCCCACTCGGCCATGGAAGCTCACTGGGTGACTTTGGGCCAGTCACACACTCTCAGCCCAACCCACCTCACAGGGTTGTTGTTGTGAGGATAAAATGGAGAGGAGGAGGATAATGTAAGCCGCCTTGGGTTCCTTGCAAGAGGAAAAAAGGCAGGGTATAAATGCAAGCAAGCAAGACAAGGGCTCTTGGCCTTTCAGTGAGGCCTCTTTCCAAACAGTGTTGATGTTTCAACCTGGGTGACCCTTCTGCAAACCCCACTCCACTTCTGTCAGGTTCTTATGGACAGCTCCCAGCCTTCCTGCCTGCCAAGGCCAGACCAGCAGGTGGATGGGGAGTAGCAGTGAATCCCACTGGCTCTGCTCTGAGAACACTGACAGAGATAAGCTCACAGAGATTCTGACATTCCAGAGGCTGAATAGGCCCAAGCCCTTCCAGACTACTTCTAATCAAATCCTGGCTATAACCTACAAGGCCCACTGTGGTGCTGAAGCCGGGCCCTACAATCCCTGTGGTCTTTTCTGCACCAGGTGAAGACCTTTCTATTCCCTCAGGCCTTTTAAATCAGCCATGTGGTCTGGGCCTCTCTGTTTTAAAATCTGTGTGTTTAATTTTGTTTCATTGTATTTTATGTTTCTTATGATTTTGTGGTTTTATTTTCTATTTTGAATATAAATAGTTTTTATGTTTGTTTATTGTAAGCCATCCAGAGAACTTTGTATGCTGCCCCATAAAATAAATGTCATGAATGAATGAAAGAAAATGCAGCCCTGTACAAAAGGACCCAAACCATGCTCACAGGTTAGCAATCTAAAAGTATGTAGGAATTTTGTCAAATTGGGAAGCTAAGTTTTGACAGTCTCTGTCAAGGAGTTTATTGCAGAAAAGAATACTTTAAAAAGCAAATATAAAGTATTCTATGGAATATAAAGCAGCATAATGAATACTAAAACCTCTAACCTGCTGTGGCCTTGTCCATGACCGCCCAAACTCCAGTCTAACCCTTCCACAATCTGTTGGTGTTAATTTGATAGAAATACACAATATTTATGCTGTGTTGCCTTATCTTGTGTCAGTGGAGATGACTTAATATCAACAAATTATGTAGCTTAGCAAAATCATTTTTACCTGCAATTTAAGTGTTTCTCACTGATCAAGCTTGTTAAATATTCTGACTTTAGGGAAAGGTCTGCCATATATTTGCCGAATCTTGACAATACTTATATGCAACTCTGCAGTTGAAGTTTGAGGGAGCGGTTGTCCATTGCTCTGTTGGACAACTCCACACTGCCCTGTGTGATCTTTTTCCATGTGGAATGGGAGATACAACAGCGATACTGTTCTGCTATATTTTCCTCAGCCATATAGAGAGTGACTATTGGTCGTGTCCCCCCGCCCCCTGGGGTGGGATTTCATCCATGGAATATGTGGTCTTTGGAAACTGTCTACTATGTATGTGTTTTATTTGTCTTTAGTTCTCAGTGGATTTGATTCTGACGTGCATGCCTTGTAGAGTATTGTTTCCCATGAAGGGCTATGCTTTGGTAGCTCTTTCTGTATCTCAGCTGTCCAGTTCTTGTCTCCTGTGAGGCTGAGTGTCCTGTATTTTACTCAGTCACGTATATTATTGGGAAAAGCGAATTGAAAGGTAGCAACGTATAGTATCTACTTTTCCTTGAAATAGTAGATATTTTACAAAAGGACCCTCTGTAACAGGTGTATGTTGCCTGAGGCAGCAGATGCTAGGGGTCGAGGAGCAGCAACAAGGGATTCATGGACAGGGCTTTCTCTGTGTCCCGTGTGGCCTGCTCTGCACCCCCTAAAGTAGCATGCTTCCCTCAAGTATGGTGGAGGAAGTTGTCCCATGGCCAGACATGAAATAAGATTCAACCTCCACTCTGGTTGGCTTGTGGAATGGAGGGTGGGGGGAGCTCATTGTTGCTTCACCTCAAGGAGCAAAAATCCTTTGATCAGCCCTGAGGATTTTATATGTCTAAATTACCCTTACACATAGAAGCTAATACAGAGCCAGTACAGATAGCTGACACTTTTGGCATCCCCCCCCCCCCGCCCCGCATTACAAAAGCTTTCTCAAACAGTAGAGCAGTTCCATATTCATACTTTACAATACTAGTCTAGCCAGGAGGCTATGTTGCCATTCACTCTAAAAAAATTGTCAACTCACTTCAGATTTGTATTTATTAGATAACTTCCATATTCCAACTCTGCTTATACTCACAAACTCATTCGCTTCCAAAGTCACACTTTGGTATTGTACTTGGAGAAAGATGGTTTTGATAGCAAGGTGATCTTAATTGTATTTCATTGTGGCCTATTCATTTCCCCTTGCGGATGAAAATCAAGACATATTACATGCTGCCCTGTTTGGCCATTGATCTAGATGAACAGTGGTAGAATATCTTTTTGGTAGAGGAGGGATGGGGAAGTTCCAGCCTGCAGCCTGATAAGGCTCGCTTCTTCCCCTGGCCTTGCCCTCTTTGCTGCAGAAGGAAAAGCTCTTACCTCTGATCAGCAGCTGATCAGAGATGCGGGCTTTCTGCTGTGGCACTGAAAAGGGCTCACTTTCTCAGTGCTCAGGTGCTGGTCAGAAATAAGAGCTTTTCCCTGCGGAACAAAGGAGGTAGGTCAGGGAGAGGAAGCTACTGAGAAATTTAGTCCTGTTTCCTTCTGAGCCTTGTCCTGCAAGGGCTTGTCCTGCTTACTTTTTAGTAGACATGCTGCTTATGCTCGCCTCTGAGTAGTGATGTAATGGTTTGGTGTTTGGGATGCTGTTTGAAAGAGCTGCTCCTACTTCAGCCCTACTTATTTATGAGTAGACATGCTGATCTTGCTTACTTCTGTATAGACATGCTTTCTATTTGGTAACAATAGAATTGCAGGGGGTGGATTTTTCAGTCTTCCCCATTTTAACCTATGGCCCTGCACATTTTTACCTATGGCCCTGCCCACTTTTGCCTTTGGTCCTTGAATACAACCCCCTACAGCTTCTCCTAAATGGAACCCTCTACTCCACCTCTGCTGTAGAGCTTAGCTAGACAATGTGCAGTTGAAGTGCAATGATATATCACTGTAGCATTGCAGCTTTCTATGCAAAATGTTATTTTATGACTGGCAGATTACAGATAGTTGGGAATACCTTTGTTTTTTTGCTTTGAAGGGGCTTAAATCCTTCATGTTACCACTGTGAAGGGAAAGGAGAGTGGATGTGTTCTGCCTGTTGGAGAAGCTGATGGTTGTATGCCAAGTAATGATTGCTCACCACATGTAATTAATTAGGCCTGTTGTATTGAAGTTTTGTAGGGCGATATTTGACTATATTCTAGCCTTTATAAGCCGGACAATGAGAGATTGCCTACTGTGTATCTTTATCTTATAATTGTCATATAGCAGTACCTGTTGTAAAAAAGAAAGAAAGATTCTGATTCAATCAAGCATGCAAATCTCCTAGGCATTGCTACTGTTCAAGTTGTATTCAGTTTAGCAGGACTTGCCCTCTGTCCCTACTTCCATGCAGGCTGTATTAAAATGAGCTGATATTGTGCAGCAGCAGACTATGTGGCATTATCATTGGTGAGTTAATCTGCTTACCAATATGAAGTTAGATAAGCAATTAGCTCATCCCTCTATGAGTTGTTGGCATTGAGTCCAAAGGGGGTGATCAAAAAGTGTGCATAAGGCTAGGAAGCAGCTACCTAATACTCTTGAGTATTTTCAGACTTCTTAAAGTCAATTGGAGCGTTCAGGAAAGGCCCCATATATTTAGGCTCAATAAAACTTGTGGGGAAGGGTGTTATAGAATCATAGAATAGTAGGGTTGGAAGGGGCCTACAAGGCCATCGAGTCCAATCCCCTGCTCAATGCAGGAATCCAAGTCAGAGCATCCCTGACAAATGGCTGTCCAGCCTCGTCTTGAAGGCCTCCAGTGTGGGAGAGCCCACCACCTCCCTAGGTAGTTGGTTCCATTGTCGTATTGCTCTTACAGTCAGGAAGTTTTTCCTGATGTTCAGCCGGAATCTGGCTTCCTGTAATTTCAGCCCATTATTCCGTGTCCTGCACTCTGGGATGATCAAGAAGAGATCCTGGTCTTCTTCTCTGTGACAATCTTTCAAGTACTTGAAGAGTGCTATCATCTCTCCCCTCAGTCTTCTCTTCTCAAGGCTAAACATGCCCAGTTCTTTCAGTCTCTCTTCATAGGGCTTTGTTTCCAGTCTCCTGATCATCTTTGTTGCCCTCCTCTGAACCCTCTCCAGTTTGTCTGCATCCTTCTTAAAGTGTGGTGCCCAGAACTGGACACAGTACTCCAGATGAGGCCTAACCAGTGCTGAGTAGAGGTGAACTAGTACTTCCCGGGATTTGGAAGCTATGCTTCTTTTAATGCAGCCCAAAATAAAATTTGCATTTTTAATTGGTGTTAAAATCTGAGGTCTTCTGAGTCAGGATGTAAGGGAAATTCTGATAGCAACTAAAATAGTAAATATAGTAGAAATACAAAACCAGTATGAATGAAAGAGAAAAAACAGAAATCACGAATAAGGACAACGTTTCCTTAAAGGACATTGAATTGGCAGTGTCTAGAGATTAAAAAGGGGCTGCAGCAGAAGAGAACTGTGTGGTTTGCACATAACGATAACCCAGAGTATGGGCTGAGTATGGGTTGTCATTGAAATATGAGTTGTTGTTGAATCATGGGTTGTCATGTGCGAACCCTGCACATGTGGGTTCACACGTTATGACTATCTGCAGTTCAGCTATGGGTTGTTAACTGCAAACAACCAAGGAAGAGAACTCATGGTTTGTTGTGAACTCTGGGTTGTTTGTGGTTAACAACCCAGAGTTAAACCATAGTGCAGTGTTAATGCATAACAAAAACCTACACTTCAATAACATACAATTCAATGACAACCCATACTCAGTCTGTACGCTGGGTTGTGCGAACCAGGTCATTCTTCTGAATGTGGCTACACAAATTGAGTTAAAGAAAAAAAAAAAAACCAAGAAAATATTTTGAATCAAAACCATTTACCAATAATAGGAAGGTAGGAGATCTGGTGATGTTGGAGGATTTGGGTAGAAAAAACTCATGTATCTGGGTGTGTTTGGAGGGGACCTTTCCCAATTGCAGCCAAGTCTTCACTATGCTTTTCCAGGTTTTGAAATCCCAAGAAACTGAGAGGCTCAGGTGCCTCCCAGTTGAAGCTGTTTAAAGCTTCGATTTGAATGTTTGTGTGGCACATGGAGAATGTAAGACAGTCATGTCATAACTAAGAAAAAAATAACGGGTACTAAATTGCAAAACTAAGAAAGAGGAAGTGCTCAGCTGGAAACAGTTGATGACTGTTGTGTGCAACTTCCCCCTGGGTAGTCAATATGAGAGAACCAAAAGGACCCTTTAAGTGTGGTTTGTTTTCTTTGTTTGATATAACTGTGCTCCTCCCCTGTGCTACCCACCATTCCACCCCATTTTAGCCATTCCACTACCATATCCTCACTGGCAGAGTGTTCCACCAGCATATTGGGGATGTTCTGCTGGCTTACCTGTCGTGGCAGCAGCATATCTGGCATTCTGCCAGCAAAGTAGGGCTTCTATACAATACTGTAGTCCCTCAGCCAGCAGTTCTTCAGTATACAATTGCACCCTAAAATTGTTGTTTTCTTCATTTAGTCCACAAATATCCAGCATAGGTATGTGTGTGCAGGTAGACTAATAAACAGTTTCCAGGCTAGTAACTTCTGTTGACTTTTTGCAAAGTTGTACTCATTTATTCAGTTTTAGAATAATTTCTTTGTAAAATATTTTTTAACCAGCCTATTGCAGTTGAAACTCAGATCCATGGATGGATAGATTTATGTGATGAAGACACTGCACATCTTCAGTTAAAAAGAGCCCAAATTTACTATTGTTCCATTTCAACTTTTAAACTATTTTTGAATTTCTTTAGATAAGCCTTTCCATTCAACAAAGAAACATCTTACTTTCAGGTTTTCTAAAAATGTGTAACGAATTGGTTACTGTAAAAAAAATTAAATAAAATTGGAAAACAGAATTGTTCCTCTGGTTGTTTTAAAGATTTGGTTTAATTGTTGTCATGTTCTTGCCATGTAGTATGTGCTTGCGTGTTTATATATATATATATATATATATATATATATATATATGAATAAGAGTGTGTTATATTAAAGGCTATCTCCTCTTTCTGAAGGAAGGAGCTTCAGCACGGAAGACTCAGACCCCAGCAGCACAGCCTGTGACAAGGCCAGGTATAAGCAATGTTTTAATAATTATTTTACATGCATCGTAGTATGGACTACAGACTTAACTTTTTTGTAAGCATTATGTTGAAAATGCACAGCTAGGGTTCAAATTTGCACCAACTTTAACATGAATCAGTTGTGGAAACTACTTTGGCCCTAGCCATTAAATTATTAGTCATTCTTATCTAAAATCAAATGAGTGCAGCTAAACTGATGATTGAATCATGATATGTTGATACAGTGATTGTTGGGGTGCATATATTCTCTAAGCTTTAGATACTTTAATAGTCATTGCTTCTGCACAGTGACTCTTGGGAACTGTAGTTCTCGAAATGGAGCTAGGGATCTCTTAACAGATCTCAGTACCCTTGTCAAACTAGTAAGACCCAGAATTTTTGTGAGGACTATAATAGTTCAAGTTGATAGTGTTGACATGCCCTGAGCTAGTCTTGGTCACTCTCCCATTCTGGAAAGCTTTGCATGGCCTAGCAGAACTTACAGGACATCCATTATTAGTATTATCAGTTCAGCTAGCCTTTGTTAAAGCCCTAGTTCTCAAGAAATATTGAACATGTGCTGATTTTTAACAGTGATGATCTCCTGAACGGATAATACTAAGAACAGATGTCCTACATGTACTGTTGAGCCATGCAAAGAAGATTTCCAGTGCTGACTGGTGAGCAAATTTAACTCAGGGCACGTCAACAAGTTGAGGAAAACAATAATGCTATTAAATAGGTACTAAATAACATAGTGAAGTTTGGAAAAAGTAAAATATGGGGATTCTCTGGGCAATATCTTATATAGCACTAGCACTGATGTAACAGCAATAGCGTTTGCTGGCACAACGTGTTTCCCCCGGAAAACTCAGTGCACCAGCAAATGCTATTGGTGTTGTGCTAGAGGTAGTTTAAGCTAGTGCAATGTAGTTTATGTTATGTTAGCACTTGTGCTGCATAGGGTACTGCCCTAGAGGAGTTAGATCAGTTTGAATAACATCTTGATCACATGAGCACCTGGTGCCTTCCCAATGGAAAATACACCCTTTAATTAACCATTGCGAAATTTATTCCATATATTTTTATCAAGTGTAAAAGAGTTGCTTTTTTGCTATAAAATAAGATTTCTTTAAAAGAGATCTCTTGGTGGAATGTCAATGTATTTAGAGTGACATGGTATTGGGATTCTTTACTGGTTCTGTTATCTTTGCAGTTGTGTGCCTTTGCTTAGAAAGGTCATACTGCCTGTCATATTTATCTCACTAGGGCTGTTGAGAATAAGAATGTATTTGGAACTGACAGGCAATGATATGAAAAGGGTAGAAATAGCAAGAGCAGAAATACATCTGGATAAAGCGTTGCACATAGGGTCACACTGCCAGATGCGATTTCACACACATTAACTGAAAGACCTGTACAGGCCTTCATCGGTACAAAGGCTGGCCTATATCATGTTGACCTTCCATATTGCAAGGTACAAAGAAATAAGCAAAGTGTCATAAAGCATCTGGAGAGAGCATTCCCTCAGGATTTCACTAGAAAAATGGTTTAATTTCTTTAGTAGTATTATTAATTTGTACAGCACCATTAGTGATCATATGTTCTTAACAGAGTTTCATAGGCAAGGGACTATTTGAAGTCAGTGTGGATGCAATCTTGAAACTACTCAGTAAAAGAAGTACTTACAGACATTCTCTTAAAACATGATGGATTTGGTCAACAGTTTATTACATTTGTTATGTAATAAGAACATTTGTTATTGGGTGGATTAAAAAACATAGCAATAAATGAAAATGGTTTCCCTGTACCTTGCAGCACCAGAGGTTGCTGCTCTCATGCTCCTGAAGTCACAAACCTCAGGCATACCCTGGGCTGGGCAATTGCCTGTCCCAACTGCTCACCTCCTTCCGATGACGGAACTGTGATTGGAAGAAGATTTCAACAGCCCTCAGTCAAGAACAGTTATACTGGTGGCCTTAACAGTGTAGCACCCTGCAGTGCTGGGAAGTTGTACACTGAACTCTATATTTGTAAAAGCAAAAAAGTTACTTGCAGGATGTTTAACTATTGAACTTTCATTTGTTCCTTGAAGTATGATGTTGCATAACATTTGAGTAGAAATATGTGACATTATTTTCCTGAGCTATGATTGCACTGCTTGCCAATTTTGTGTAGGGTTAAATACACATTGAAAGTACCAAATCAAAACAAAATAATCTACAGTACATAATTACAACTTCTCTCTATGCTGAAGGAAACTGCCCATGATCAGCATGGGAAGATGTTCTTAAAACCCAGGTAGACTCTCTAGTTAAAATGATGTCATTTCTGTCTTTTATTATTGGCAGCCGCTTGGATCCAGTGACACACCAGCAAAAGGGGATTGGAGGAAGGAGACTTCCCCCAATCCCCTGAAAAGTATCTTCTGAGTATTGGAGGACCCTCCTGAATATGGTGGGCAGTGGCACAGAGGGCGGGGTGGGGAGATCCCCCCAAATTGGCTGGAGACACCTTTCATGATGGGGATCTCTGGAGGTGGAAGGAGTGGAAAAGTCTGTCTCTGGATCCAAGCCCAGATCAAGTAACGATAAGTAACAACATAGCTCCTGTACCTTACAGAAGCAAAATCTATTATGCATAAAAGCCTTGTTGAGGTGTTCAAGCTGAACATGTATGGGCACAACGTTTGTAGAGGGCCAGGGTGCAGGTGCTGGTCCTGCCCCAACATCCCACAAGTGTTAGCCACATACGCTCCATTCCCAAATTGTACGAGTTGAGTGTGTGAAAGGGGGATTGTTAGCCAGTTTAGTTGAATGTGTTCAGTGTCTCCCCTCAGACCTTTGTCAGCAATGGAAGGGGAGGAGCCAGTGCTTGTGGAATGTTGGGAGCAGGGCTGATGCGTGTGCTGCTGTGCCCCTGCACTTTGTGTCCTCATGCATTGAGGCTGAATGCCTGAATAGGGCTATCCTTAACAGTTTTGCCCTAAATATGTTGTCTAATGAGAGAAATCCATAAAGGAAATTAGTTGTGCATAGTATTCCTTTGTGCTCTTCAAGCCCATCCAAATTCCTTTTTATATTGAGTTAAAGTTTTTCTTCCCACAATATGGTTCGTATGGTGTCTTTGATAAGAGAAAGCTAAGCTGAACAACAATTAGTGCTGGTTAGAGCTGTAAAGGCCTGAACACCCCCCCCCAAAAAAAAAAGTAGGGGAAAAAACTTTTTTTCTGAGGACTGTTTTTGGCGGAGTGGGGTGGGGTGGAAAAATTGAACAGCTTTGGATTATGAGATATTTTCTTTTACAATTTAAGAAGTATTTATATATTGTTACCCAGCCTTTATTCCCCCCAAAATGATTTATACAAACTATATAATAAGAACACTTTTATAGAAAGACTAGAGATGTTGCATGTCTCGTAATAATGAAGTCCTGGGGAAAAAATATTTTTTAATCCTCTCTGTAAGATTCCCAGCATAGTTAGTTCTTCCATTCCTTATTAAAATGTTGTATAAAGTCCCATGTTTCTGATGCTGCAGCAGTCATTCATTGTAGTTCTAATCTATTCAGACAATAATTACGGATTTACTGAGTTTACTTTTAGAAGTTTTAAAATACAATGATAATTTTATGAGCAAACTAAGTCATACATAAAATAACTTTAGGAACAGAAAGGCTGCTTTATGCTCCTAAAGCAGCCCTCCACAACCTGGTGCCCTCTGGATGTTTTAGACTACAGTGCCCAGCATTCCTGACAATTGGCTATGCTGCCAGAAGCTGATGGGAGCTGAAGTTCAAAATATCTGGAGGGCATTAGATTGGGGAAGGCTGTCTTAAAGCAACAAAGTGACTTGAGATATGGAAAGAGCACTAAATAAGTATTGCCTCTGTTTAGACATATATAACATAATAGGCAGCGTTGTACCTCTGCTTTTGGGTCATATTGATCTCTAGGCAAGCAGCATGGATGGCTGCTGGTGCTGGCCTCTTCTTGCAGGGAGAGACTAAGAGGGGGGTAAGTACCTGCAGTCAAATTCCAACTGAGCATTGCAGAAAAAGGGGTAGTTTGCGTTGAGTTGCCTTTGGTGAGAGAAGAGGTCTTTCTTACACACCCCTGTGAGCACCAGCTTTTCAGACAAGAATGTGGAGGTAAGGGCTTTGGCTAATCCGTAATAATAGATACGTTGCTATTTGCACGCTCTTACCCAAGGGTGAATAAGAAACCAATCCACAGTCTTTTCTACCCATGCTCTTTTCTACCTCGGAGTAATGCATTGGCCATATAACAACGTTGCAATAATAATAATATATAGCATTTTCAAATATGCAAAGTGCTCCACATCCATAATATTCTTGTAGTCCTTACAGCAACCCTGTATAGTAAATCTATATTATCTTCATTTTGTAGTTTCGGGGCTAAGGCTGAGAAAGAATGCCTTGCCTAAGGCCATCTAGTAATTTTTTGACAGAAGCAAAATTCAAACCAGGGACTCCATGTTTTGTGGCTTTGCTTCTTAGCTACTGTACTACACCAGTTGGAAGTGAATTGGAGTTTGTTTGTTTTTAATTCCAGATAAGTTTATCATGTAAACAGATCCTAGTTAAATGTGCTTAATCTAGAATCAAAATTTGTTTGATTAAGCAGTCATTTTCTGGTGTCTTTTCCCCTCACAGTTTCCCAAGCAAGGCCACCTCCAAACCAGAAAAAAGGTGAGTTGCTCCTAACCCTTTTATAACCACAAACTTCATATTTTACACGCTGAATCCTCAGTGAGGATTTACAATTAGTTCTGCATTCGTTCATATTTTTAAGCTATGGTGCAAGGGATAATGATGATAATAATTGCATTTTGTTAAAATAGTATCTGCTACTTGTTAAAAAAAAATATCTCTTTACAGGATCTCGAACACCCATAATCATTATTCCAGCAGCTACCACCTCTTTAATAACTATGCTTAATGCAAAAGATCTTCTGCAAGATCTGAAGTAAGTAGCTGACTAAAATATATTTCAGAAAAGACTGTCTTCAGATGTAAAAAAAGAAGTAGCTGAAGTGGTAATTTATTCTAGAAACAGTGCATTCTATTTTGTGACAACTGCATTTTGATTTTTTAGATGAATGCTGGTAATGGAAATGTAGGTTACTTAGCAAATGAAATACCATTATGATTGTATTTTATAAGAACCTCTTACCTCTCAACCAAGCAAGTATGTGGACATGAGAGATGCACTTAATTCTGAACCAAATTATGGATTTACTTTTCTAAAACATTTATTTTAGTTTTCTTCAGTTTTAAGGCCTTGCCCTTTTCTTGAAGGTTCAGTGTGGATAATATTTTCCTACCCAGTTTTCCTGGAAGATTTCTACCATGCAGCTAATTTAGGCTGATAGAGTCTTAAGAAAAAACAAAACACTTTTTATTCTATTTTTTATCTTTATAAATGAAATAAACAGTACCAACAACCTAATCAGTATCTATGGTTTCCCAACACTGCAGTATTCTTAGGAGGACACAGCAATAACGAAAAAAAGAAAAAAGCAAACAGAAGGAGGAGGAAGAAGAAAGCAAGAAAAAAAAATGAAGAAATATAAAAAAGTTACTTAAAAGGATTAAATTTAAACTCCATTACATACAAACTTCAAATACCATTCTACTTTAAAGTTATACCTATAACATTGGCAATATTACAATTCAGTACAACATAGATAATCAACCTCATATTTCAGTATCATATTATATCATATATCATCAGTCTTATAGCAAGGAAGCAGGCCTACAATTCATTTCCAATAACCATATATTACCCTTCAATTAACATATACTAATAGAGCTTAGCAATTTAACCAGCCAAAAATATTACTAACCAGTCTCATTATAATGATAGTAATAATAATAAAAAGGAAGGAAATTAAAAAGGATAAATAATAATAATAACAAATCACTAATAAATTTTATACTGTTATGTAATAATAAAACTTAAGATCAACCTTACAGCAATCACTAATGTATTTTGTACTAGGTATATAAATGAGTGTGCACATTTCTATACACCCTCAGACAGTAGATTTAAATACAGTATATCATATCCATTTTAAAGAGAAAGGATTTAAAAGAAAAGAAAAAAAAATGAGAGAAAAAAAAGGATATATATGAGCAATTATCTCTGGCCTAGCCTGGATCTTACAGATTAAACATAGCCAGTTGACAAAACATGTTTATAAATTCCAGTTCATGGGGCTGAAACAGAAGTCTCACACATTTTTCCCATTAGCCATGCCTCTGCTATTTCGTAATTTAGAAACTTCATCCTCTGACCTTCAGAAAAAATGCAAAATGTAGCAGGATATTTTAAATGACACTGTAAGTTCATTAGTTTTGCCAGGTTTTTCGCCTTGGTAAATTGCCTTCTTTTATCAGCAACTTCTTTGGTGTAATCCAGAAATAACATGACTTTATCTTGTTTTGATCCCCAAAAAAGACTTCCGCCCCCTTTTGCCAAATGCAGGATATAATTTTTTGTGGAGATTCTTGCAAATTGGACTATAATCATATAACCAGTCCCTTTGGCATTTGGCACACGGAATGCCTGCTCAATATCAAGTAAATAATCAGATGACAGAGGGAGTATCTCATGCAGAAGCTTATCTACAAAAGTAGACAAATTTACATCAGTAGGTAGATCTTTGATACCAATAGTATGTACATTTGCCCTGTGCGTGAGAGCCTCAAGTTGGGAGATTCTGACAGAAAAATTGTTGTAAAAAGCTTGTGATGCAGTCTCATTCGCTGCCACCCTATCTTGCAGCTCGTTAACCTTCCCCTCCATTTTTTGCCAAGAAGCGTAAATTAAGTCCACAGCCCCTTGCAGGGCAGCGATGGAATTTTGAATTGTATCCAGCCTTTTAGCCTGTTCAGCAAATTGTGAAGACAAAGTTTTTATCAGAGCAAGCAACTCCCCTGCATTTTCGCTTCTTGGAGCCTTTGCCACGGGACGTATAGGAGGGTTAGGCAGAGATCCTCCTCCTTTTTTCCTCCTTGATGTAGCCATCCTTCTCTTCAAACAGATCTTGAAGGTCCTCAAATATTGTTGGTATTTTTTAATCCATAAACTACATTGGAACACATCAGCCCTGAATTCTCCTAATTAGATAGGCGTTTCAAAACAACTTTGAGCGATGATTAAGCTCTGGCAGGCTAGCCTTGGAGCCCAGCCCCTTTGCTGCTTCGCAAAGAGGGCTATTCTTCCAAGACTTCATCCAGATGCTGCTCTTGCCTCCCCGTTTCATTCCAGGGGAAGATGAGAAGGTTTTTCAACCTTTTAAAAGCTGTTTGAGATAGCGTCCCGCGGAGACTCTGCAGAATGCCACCAGAGTGACATTGGCTCCGACCAGAAGTCAGCCTGAGAGAGTCTTGCCAAAGTGTAACCAAGGTTATATTCTGATTTTGATCTAGATCCAAAATTAGTGCTCTAGCGAGGAGGAGGAGGAGGATGTAAGCTGCCTTGTGTTCCTTACAAGAGGAAAAACGGTGGGATATAACTGCAAAAATAAATAAATAAATAAATAAATAAATAAATATTGCGATAGGAATAAAATTTTCTCTAGCTTCTCTAAACCATTCATCAGTATTTAGTTTTATCCATATCCCCTTCCCTCACCTCAGTCTTTTTTCCCCTTAACTAATAAGCCCTAAATGCTTTAGCTTTCCTTGAAGGGAAGGGGCTCTCCTTCACTTGATAACTGCCATTTCCTGCACCTTTTCCATCTGTTATTCTTTCTGAGATGGAGCAGTAGAACGTGTAATCTGCCATTATAAATTTTTCTGGGGAAAGATTGTACCTTAAAATGAAAGCATATGTAAGTGGTATAGACAAGAGGCTCAGTTAGGTCAGGTTGATGTTGGTCACCATAAATCCATATCTGCTTTGAGTAGATATCTGTGGACTTGTTTCCCACATTACTACTTTAGATTCTGATAAACTTGCAAGTGTATTCATTGACATGAAATGAACTTTACAAGTATCTTTGAAGGTTGTCTCCTAGCTGGTATTCCAGACTGATATTTCTGTCACAAACATGGGTCTGGAACTCCAGCTGCAGAAAAGTATGAAGGCTGAGATGCAAAGGGAAAGCAGCAGGCTTTAAGGACTCCTCCTTCTCACTCTTTCTCTGGTGCAAATCACTCCCTCCCAATACTACTTTATAGCAATAAAGCAGCAGCTGGGCAATTGCATACATTAATTGGTAGGTAATGTGCAGTTCTGTCCTTAGAAGCAGAAATTGAATAAATTATATTTTGCTTTTGAAGCATATTTTTAAGTGTGTGGTGTTGGAGTAAGAAAAAAAATGTTCTAGACTTAGTAAGAGGAAAGGGAACAAATCAAACATTAGCAGGTTTTGTATTTGAAGTTCTGACCTTCTTCACACACCCCTTTTATTGTCCTCAGAAGGCTGTACTGATTCTTTTCTTCTATTAGTACTTTCCCTTTGTCGTCCCACAAGTACAGCGTTTTGGCACTACAGATTGGTGACCTTGAGGAACATTTCTTTGTAGTAGGCAAATTGGCACTATCATGACTGGCACTTCGTGGATGTAATTTTCATTATTTTGCCTAAACGTTTTACACCTCAAAAATTATAGAAGGGAAATTTCACTTTCTATTTGTGGATCCAACAACACTGCCCATTTCTTGTTGCTATTCTCCATTTTTATTTCTACTTTTATTTTATTTATTTTTTGTAGAGTTCCCTGTTTCAGGTATTTCACAAATCAGTGGACCAAGAATGAATTAAAAGAAAGAGAAGGAAGAGGCAAATGATTCTCTAAAAGCAGCGCATGTTCTGTTGGGTGACTTAAGTCAGTTGCAGTAGCTGTTCTTACCTATTTTTTCATATGTAAGAAGCTTTTGCATGGATCACAATTACTTTTATTGCAGTAAGAGAGGTGATAGAATAATATCCATGTTCCAAAGTGTCTGTTTGTCATAGTCTCAGAAATCACATGTTTATGTTTTTTTTTCTTTTTTGTAAGAGCATCTGTGAAGGAAATAGTTAATGAAGACCTACATGATGCATGTGTTAAAAAGAAAATTTCTATAAGCACATGTTTGTTTTTTATGATGTTGCTACAGAAATCTGGGAAGTCATCAATATCTCCATGTATTTCTGTACCCTGCTGTTCTAAGATTTGTAATTATACTTTGACCCAGTGCAGATGTAATAGTCATCATCTCCTAACTGTGTTTAAGCAATCAGAAGTGCGTTGTGGACTCATCTACTCTGTCCCTTTCCCATGGTTAGCTTTAGCCAGGGTCTGCAAACTAGCTTCTAACCCTAGGCTTGGATCTAACCTGCTGTGAGAATGGAAGGCATTTCTACTTACAAAGAGTCACCATCTTCCCCCCTCCTGGAGCCTCCCATATTGAAAACTGTCTGCAAAGTCCTGAAGGGACACTCCAGAGCAGCTTTTAAGGGAGCATAGGAATTCTAGAAAAGGGGAAGATCTTCCCATAGCAGGATCTCAGATCCAAGCCAATATTCAAACACTTATTTTTTTTAAACCCTCAATATACAGTCATGTGAAAAAGAAAGTTCTTTGATTTCTATGGTTTTACGTATCAGGACATAATAAAAAATCATCTGGTCCTTAGCAGGTTTTAAAATTAGGTAAATACAACCTCAGATGAACTACAACACATGACATATTACACCGTGTCATTATTTATTTTACAGAAATAAAGCCAAAATGGAGAAGCCATGTGTGAAAAACTAAGTACACCCTTACTGCTTCACAGGTATGAAGAGGCTAAGTAGCAGCCAGGTGCTGCTAATCAAATGCACTTGATTAATTGATCATCAGCAAGTGTGACCACCTCTATAAAAGCCGAAGTCTCGGCAGTTTGCTGGTCTTGAGCATTCTGGTGTGTGTTAACACAATGCCAAAGAGTAAAGACATCAGCAATGATCTTAGAGAAGCAATTGTTGCTGCCCATCAATCTGGGAAGGGTTATAAGGCCATTTCCAAACAATTTAGAGTCCATCATTCTACAGTGAGAAAGTTTATTCACAAGTGGAAAACCTTCAAGGCAGTTGCCAATCTTCCTAGGAGTGGACGTCCCAGCAAATTCACCCCAAGGGCAGACTGTGCAATGCTCAGAGAAATTGCAAAACATCCACGAGTTTCATCTCAGACTCTACAGGCCTCAGTTAGCATGTTAAATGTTAAAGTTCATGACAGTACAGTTAGAAAAAGACTGAACAAGTATGGTTTGTTTGGAAAGGTTGCCAGGAGAAAGCCTCTTCTCTCTAAAAAAATCATGGCAGCACAGCTTAGGTTTGCAAAGTTGCATCTGAACAAATCACAAGACTTCTGGAACAATGTCCTTTGGACAGACGAGACCAAAGTGGAGATGTTTGGCCATAATGCACAGCGCCACATTTGGTGAAAACCAAACACAACATATCAGCACAAACATCTCATACCAACTGTCAAGCACGGTGGTGGAGGGGTGATGATTTGGGCTTGTTTTGCAGCCACAGGACCTGGGCACCTTGCAGTCACTGAGTCGACCATGACCTCCTATGTATACCATAGTATTCTAGAGTCAAATGTGAGGCCATCTGTCTGACAGCTAAAGCTTGTCCGAAATTGGTCATGCAACAGGACAATGATCCCAAGGACACCAGCAAATCCACAACAGAATGGCTGAAAAAGAAAAGAATCAATGTGTTGCAATGGCCCAGTCAAAGTCCAGACCTCAACCCAATTGAAATGCTGTGGTGGGACCTTAAGAGAGCTGTGCATAAACAAATGCCCACAAACCTCAATGAACTGAAACAACGTTGTAAAGAAGAGTGGGCCAAAATTCTTCCACAACGATGTGAGAGACTGATAAAGTCATACAGAAAATGATCACTTCAAGCTACTGCTGCTACAGGTGGTTATACAAGCTATTGAATCATAAGGTGTACTTAGTTTTTCACACATGGCTTCTCCATTTTGGCTTTATTTCTGTAAAATAAATAATGTCACGGTGTAATATGTCATGTGTTGTAGTTCATCTGATGTTGTATTTACCTAATTTTAAGACCTGCTAAGGACCAGATGGTTTTTATTATGTCCTGATACGTAAAACCATAGAACTCAAAGAGGGTGTACTTTCTTTTTCACATGACTGTAATTAGTGTAGTTGCAGACATAACACTGCACAATTGTTAATGCTCATAAGGGAAGGGGGGGAAATTTGCATGGGATGGGCTATAGGGACGGGGAAGATATGCAAGATCATGGCATAATTGCCTGGTTAGGACATGGGTAGCATCACGTTTGCCCTGCGGGTTTGACATTCTCCTGTGAGTGTGTTTTCAACCATTCATCTTTTGTTCTTGTTCTCAGCTTTGTCTACAGTATATTTCATTTCAAGGTAATATGAGTTACAGAATCAGCAATGCTGTGTATCTCCTTTAGCCAAAATGAGCAATGGATAAAAGAGACAAGATGGAATGTTTCAACAACAACAGCAGTAATACTGTCTTAAGCCTAGATGTGTTACAAGTTGCAGAATTAATAAAGAAATGTCAAATGCTGCTAAAATTCCTTAAAACTGATCCTCATAAAAGGAAGTCTTCGTAAACACATAAGGGACACAGGCCAGCTAATGTTTTGATATCATATTTCCAGCACTAATAATTTTCGTAGTTATATACAAAACGTATTGAAATGGTGTTTCAACATCTTCTTCATTTCCATTTTAGAAACCTAGCATTATGTCTGTCCTCTTCTACAGAAATATAATTCCAATGTTAGACCTTAATAGTAATAAAATTACTAGGATTTATAGACACAGAGCCTATTTGATTAGGGTTGGAAAGTACTATTTAATGAATTGAGGATACAAAGGTAATAGGCATAACTGTCACTTTTAATAGGCAAAAATGTAATTTGCGCATTTATTTCCTTGAGCCACGAGTTGTAAATTGTTTCATCTTGATTGCTTCATATTGAAAACGTACTAATATGGCAGATATGGAGTTCATAATTTCCTAACTTTAACATTGTCCAGATTTCTCAACAAATAGTCAGGTTTATGACATCACTGGTGTTAACCTCCCATAGTAACTCGGGACCTTTAGTCAAACCGACTTTAATATATTCTTCATGTAAACGAGATCAGAGTGTTAATATTAACAGTGCATTCCACTTTGTACATTCAGTTTATAAGTGGGTGGTGGAAGGAATCTTGCTCACTAGCAGAGAAATGAAGTAATCGGCTGGTAATTGTACTGCTATTGACCATTCCTATTTATTGTTTCCAAAAGCAAGGAAATTCAATAAATGCATTGTTTAAATATGTTGTTTGTATTCAGTCACTGACATTGTTAGGATGTGAAATATATGGTTTGGGATTTGGCAATGGCTGGTCTAACCATTTCTGTTTCAGCACACTTGTATGATCCTAATGACTTACTGTCATGGATGTACCTCTTAAGTCAATAAAACCTCGCTCTTTGGATTTCTCTAATCCAGATTCTTTCTTACTCCGGACTTCTGTCTTCCTTGCCATTGTAAATAACTGTAACCTATGTTCTCCCTAGTCTGAATTTAAAACTCTAAACAAATTTCACATGCCACACAATGTCAAGTGTTGTTGTTAAGTCGTGTCCAACTCTTTGTGACCCAATGGACCATAGTACGCCAGGCCTTCCTGCCCTGCGCTCTCTCCCAGAGTGTGCTCAAGTTCATATTTATTGCATCGGTGATGCTATCTAGCCATCTCATTCTCTGCCGTCCCCTTCACCTGTTGCTTTCAATCTTTCCCAGCATCAGGGTCTTTTCCAGTGACTTTTCTCTTCGCATTAGGTGGCCAAAATATTTGAGCTTCAGTATCTGTCCTTCCAATGAGCACTCAGGGTTGATTTCCTTTAAGATGGACTGATTTGACCTCCTTGCAGTCCAGGGGACTCGTAAGAGTCTTCTCCAGCACCACAGTTCAAAAGCATCAATTCTTCGGCACTCAGCCTTCCTTATAGTCCAGCTCTCACAGCCATACGTTACTCCTGGGAAAACCATAGCTTTGATTATACGAACCTTTGTCGGCAAAGTGATGTCTCTGCTTCTTACTATGCTGTCTAGGTTTGCCATAGCTTTCCTCCCCAGGAGCAAGCATCTTTTAATTTCATGGCTACAGTCACCGTCTGCGGTGATCTTGGAGCCCAAGAAAATAAAATCTGTCACTGCTTCCATTTCTTCCCCTCCTATATGCCAGGAAGTGATGGGGCCAGATGCCATGATCTTAATGTTGAGTTTCAAACCAGCTTTTGCACTCTCCACTTTCACCCTCAACAAGAGGCTCTTTAGATCTTCTTCGCTTTCTGCCACTAGGGTGGTATCGTCTGCGTATCTGAGGTTGTTGATAATTCTCCCGGCAATATTAATTCCGACCTGTGATTCATCCAACCCGGCATTTCTCATGATGTACTCTGCATATAAGTTAAATAAGCAGGGCGACAATATGCAGCCTTGTCGTACTCCTTTCCCAATTTTGAACCAATTGGTTGTTCCATGTCCGGTTCTTACTGTTGCTTCTTGGCCCTCGTACAGCTTTCTCAGGAGACAGGTAATGTGGTCTGGTACTCCCATCTCTTTCAGAATTTGCCACAGTTTGTTGTGATCCACACAATCAAAGGCTTTAGCGTAGTCAATGAAGCAGAAATAGACGTTTTTCTGGAATTCTCTTGCTTTCTCCATGATGCAGCGAATGTTGGCGATTTGATCTCTAGTTCCTCTGCCTCTGTGGAACCCCGCTTGTACTTCTGGTAGTTCTCGGTTCACATACTGCTGAAGCCTAGCTTGTAGGATTTTGAGCATAAACTTGCTGGCATGTGAAATGAGCGCAATTGTACGGTAGTTTGAACACTCTTTGGCGTTGCCCTTCTTTGGAATTGGAATGTAAACTGACCTTTTCCAGTCTTGTGGCCACTGTTGAGTGTTCCAAATTTGTTGGCATATTGGGTGCAGCACTTTAACAGCATCATCCTTTAGGATTTTAAATAGCTCAGCTGGAATACTGTCATCTCCGCTAGTTTTGTTTTTAGTAATGCTTCCTAAGGCCCACTTGACTTCACTCTCTAGAATGTCCGGCTCAAGTTCAGTGAGCGCACTATCATGGCTATCAGGGACATTTAGATCTTTCCTGTATAGTTCTTCTGTGTATTCTTTCCATCTCTTCTTAATCTCATCAGCTTCCATTAGGTCCCTGCATTTTTTGTCCTTTATCATGCCCAACTTTGCACAAAACGTTCCCTTAAGATCTCCGATTTTCTTGAAGAGATCTCTAGTCTTTCCCATTCTGTTGTTTTCCTCGATTTCTTTGCATTGTTCATTTAAGAAGGCCTTCTTGTCTCTCCTTGCTATTCTCTGGAAATCTGCATTCAGTTGAATATATCTTTCCCTTTCTCCCTTGCTTTTCGCTTCCCTTCTTTCCTCAGCTACTTGTAAAGCCTCATCAGACAGCCCCTTTGCTTTCTTGCATTTCTTTTTTCTTTGGGATGGATTTCGTTGCTGCCTCCTGAACAATGTTACGGACCTCCGTCCATAGTTCCTCAGGCACTCTGTCTATCAGGTCTAATCCCTGAAATCTATTCCTCACCTCCACTGTATATTCATAAGGGATATGATTTAGGCCATACCTGAATGGTTTAGTGGTTTTCCCTATGTTCTTCAATTTAAGCCGCAATTTTGCAACAAGAAGCTCATGATCTGAGCCACAGTCAGCTCCAGGTCTTGTTTTTACTGACTGTATAGAGCTTCTGCATCTTTGGCTGCAAAGGACATAATCAATCTGATTTCCATATTGACCATCTGGTGATGTCCATGTGTAGAGTCGCCTCTTGTGCTGTTGGAAAAGAGTGTTTGCTATGATCAGCGTGTTCTCTTGGCAAAACTCTATTAGCCTTTGTCCTGCTTCATTTTGTACACCAAGGCCATGCTTGCCTGTTATCCTGGTGAATTCTTGACTTCCTACTTTAGCATTCCAATCCCCTATGATGAAAAGGACATCTTTTGTTGGTGTTAGTTCTAGAAGGTGTTGTAGGTCTTCATAGAACCGATCAGCCTCAGCATCTTCGGCCTCAGTGGTTGGGGCATAGACTTGAATTACTGTGATGTTGAACGGTTTGCCTTGGATTCGTACTGAGATCATTCTTTCGTTTTGGAGATTGTACCCCAGTACTGCTTTTCCCACCCTTTTATTGACTATGAGTGCTACTGCATTTCTTCTAAGGGATTCTTGCCCACAGTAGTAGATATAATGGTCAGCTGAATTAAATTCGCCCATGCCTGTCCATTTTAGTTCGCTGAGTCCCAAGATGTCGATGTTCAATCTTGCCATCTCATGTTTGACCACCTCCAGCTTACCTTGATTCATTGATCCATTCCAGGTTCCTAAACAATATTGTTCTTTACAGCATCGGACTTTCTTTTCACCACCAGACACATCCACAGCTGAGTGTCCTTTTGGCTTTGGCCCAGCCGCTTCACTCTTTCTGGCGCTACTTGGAAATTCCCTCTGCTCTTCCCCAGTAGTATATTGGACACCTTCCGACCTGAGGGGCTCATCTTCCGGCGTCATATCTTTTAGCCTTGTGATATGTTCCATGGGGTTTTCTTGGCAAGAATACTGGAGTGGGTTGCCATTTCCTTCTCCAGTGGACCACATTTTGTCAGAACTCTCTGCCATGACCTGTCCGCCTTGGGTGGCCCTGCATGGTATAGCTTATGGCTTCACTGAGTTACGCAAGCCCCTTCACCACAACAAGGCAGTGATCCATGAAGGGGCAATGTCATGTAGGGGGAGACAATTATCACTTGGCCCTTTGTTACTGTTTTGGCAGCTATGGGCAATATTAAATTTGAATTAATCTAAATTTGCTAATGCATTAGCCGGGACTGATTTCTTCCCTTCTGGGAGACATACAGCAGTTGAATTAACTCATCCTGAGAATTTACTGCCAAAATGAATCCTCAGATTAAGCTTCTACCTCTGCAAATTTTACAGGACTATGAAGTCTTCCTTATCTCTTATAAAAGTAGAATTTTGTGACACTTTAAAGACTGAAAGAGTTATTGTGGCATAAGCTTTTGTGGACTTGAGCCCACTAGATCTACCATGAAACCTTATGCCATGATAAATTTGTTGGTCTTTTAAGTTGCCACAGGACTCTTCATTGCTTGTGCTGCAACAGACTAACACAACAGGCTACCCATCTGAAATATATTTCCAGTAACACCATATCTGGTGTAAATATCTATTTTGATGAAATAGTTGCCTTATTTTGTAGCGGTCTAGGGATTTTCAGAAATTTTGTGATCAGTTCAGAAGCAGCATTTACTTTTATTGTCCAGTGGTTCACTGTAATTCTGTCCAATTTCTTATTAAACTCTAGACTACGTAATGCTTGTTTTTTGTTGCTGTTGTGTTTGCTTGACTGTACAGAATCAGTTAGTAACAGTCTGTTAATTATCGTCATCTATATCTTTAAGGTTTGTGCCATCAGATGAGAAGAAAAAGCAAGGCTGTCAGCGCGAAAATGAAACTTTAATACAGAGAAGGAAAGACCAGATGCAGCCTGGTGGAACTACAGTCAGTGTTACAGTACCGTATCGTGTGGTTGATCAGCCTCTAAAACTTATGCCTCAAGATTGGTAAGGGAGGGTGTTTTGTTGCTTTTATGTTGCCCTTCCTCAACCAGGAAGTGAAATCAACATAGCTACATAAAACACATTCAGATATAATTCTGAAACTCTTGAATACAGTAATATCCTAATGGCTTTGAACTGATTTAAGCATAAATCAAATTCAACCTAATATCTCCATGACCAACAGTAGTTTTCTGGCATTCGTGTGGCTTATGTATAAAACTGCTTACTATCAGGGCTAATGCCAGCAGGCATCAACTTAAATATCCCCACTGCTGACAACAGTACTAGAATGGAGCCAAGCACTGTCTCTTACTTTCATAAGTGGAAATCTCACTCTAGCATTATACCTCTTCACTGGGTATTTGGATAATTTCATCATGCTTATATCAAATGGGCTCTGATGATTTGATGTTATTTAAGGACTCCTTTATTATGTACAGCCAGGACTCTTGAACAACACTGAGTTATAGTGTTCTGGGACTAGAAAAACTAATGACCGGACATTTATACAGAAGGAGGTGGACCACTTCTCACCTAATTAGCAGGAAGGAAGTTGGTTTTCTTTCCCCAAACTGCAAAACAGATTTAGCAACACTTATGGGGAAAGGTAGATTCCCATTACCATATTTTTCCACCCCAAAATTACTTTTCTCCCACTTAGCTCATGATTATTTATTTCTTTATAATATTTTTATATCACCATTTGAGATGTAACCTTCTCTAGGTGATTTACCCAGTAAACCATTCACTGACCTTATGAATGGTTCAGCATGGATTATGATTACAGGTACACTCCACGTTCTTGATTATTTTGGTTGTTGTAGAAGATTTCTAGACAGTGGTCCACTATCTAAACATGTTAGGTCTGTAACAAAACAGGGATAGACATGGATATTCACAGGCAATTAAATATGTCCCTATGCTGTGGAGAAAACTGTTGAATTATGAACAAATCCATAGTGTCTGAAATGGTGCAGGATCTAAGATATGAATATTTTTTAGGGTAAGAGCTTACCTCTTGCTCTGATTACAGTATACTAAAGTATGAGAGATTCAGTGCTTCTCTCCCTTATTTTTTTTTTTAGGGACCGTGTTGTGGCTGTATTTGTGCAGGGTCCTGCTTGGCAGTTCAAGGGCTGGCCATGGTTGCTACCTGATGGATCACCTGTTGATATTTTTGCAAAAAGTGAGCTTTTTACTTTGCGCGACTTCTTTAGCATGTGTTTAATGATAAATTAGCTATATTGTATTGTGTTGTGTTTATGGTGGTGAAGCTTCTGACACTAATTGGCAAAACTGGTGTGGTAGCATATAATGTTCAGTTGCTTAGGAACTAAAGAATTTGCAGTCCAGTTTCTCTGAGGGAATACTGAATTGTCAGTTTTACTGCAATTGAAATCTCACACAGGGTCAGGCTGAGGACTGGAAAGAGGACCAGGACACAGAGAAGCCAGGGGTCAGAGAATCCAGAGGCAGGACTGAAGTAAGGATATAGGCAATGGACTGAGAAAGAGGAAGGTGTATGACGAGCTTAAGGAACAATGCAGGAAATTGAGGCAAGAAGGGGTGTTATATTTATACCCAGCTTTTTGGCTAAAATTGACACCTAATGAGGGATGGGACTTTGAAGAAACTTTGCAGCACTTAAGGTCAGGAGAGGCTGTATGTTAGGGACAGGAGGGAGGTTAAGAGACAGAGTAGCTAAATGAAGTGATTACTAAGTCTAAAGGCTAGATCCAGATAGAGGAATTCTCCCAGTTGTGGCTTCTAGTGTCACTGTGGCATTTTGACCTTGCAACCCTAAGGGGGTAAAGCCAAAAAGCAGTTTGTGGAGACTGAATTTCACATACTGATTTGAATTAACCAGCCAATTTTGGGGCTGCAGACTTTTAATATTCTTGTATTGTTTTGCTTGGAAGTACTGCAGTACAGTAGGAGTAGCACCTCTGTGTCTTGTTAGCAGGTGTTACTTCTTCTGCAAGCTCCACCAGAAACCTGCTCCCTAACTCTTCATGTGCCTGGACGGCTTCCTTTCCCATTTGTGATTCCTTACAAAACAATGCTTCTCCCAGAGAACACATTAGACCATTCATTTGCCAAACACACTTAATCTGAAGAACTATGCAGATTTATCCTATAACTGTGCACATGGACAACTGAAACATCAGGATCCTACCAATGAGTATCTAAGACTCCATTTTCATCTGTATTAAGTTGGGGAAAGGGGATTAGTTGTAGCTGGAAAGAAATGCTTCAACCATAGCATACTGGCTGTGTTGGCATGTAACACTGAGCCAAACATCCTGGCTTAAATATGCCTGAATGTGCATGAGCAGTATGTGGATGCTGCCATCACTTTATAGGAATTCAGCAGCAACTCATTTTTAACACATAGGTTCTAACAGTTTTAACAGTTTAGGCACAGTTCAGGTTTAATACTAGCCCTATTCAGGCATTCCTCTGGGAATACTAAACCCATGAGGGGAGGGGGCCTGCTGGCCCCACACCCCTCCTTGTGCATTTCTGTTGCCCTCTACTTGTGAAGGGTGCCTTTCTGAAGAGGAGAGCCTCGCATATCCATGGGTGCTCTCCATGTGATTTTCAACACCGATTTTCCAGCATTCTGGATTGCATAGAAAACCTTCACAGATATAGGAGGCTCTCTTTTTCAGAAATTTGCCCTCTACAAGTAGAGGGTGATGGAAACACATGGAAAAGGGGGTAGGGCTAGAGTGCTTCCTCTCCTTGTGTGTTTAGTGTTCTCAGATGAAGAATGCCTGAATAGGGCTTCTAAAACCTGGGTTTAGGAATCAGATGCAAGCTACAGCATCACATGCATCCTTCCATCCACATTGCATGTGAATTCCTCCTGTCTCTCTTCCCAGCTTCAGCATTCTGTTTCACTGTCGTTAACCTGGATTAAAATGCAATCTGGTATATTCCTAGTTAATTGTCATTTGTGATGCCAAATGGAATAGTGGGGCAGAGAGAACTCGTATGCAACTGGTGAAGTACAGGGGAGGTTTCCTAAACTCTTGTTCAATATTCAATGTGAACTGGGCCTAAAATTCTAATAGTTGCTAAGTAGGAGCCAAATTATTTTGCTGTATTTTTAGGATTGTAGAATAAACAGTCCTGTTTATATTAGGAGGGCCCTGACTAAAATCTTGAGCCACAGGACTGGCAGGAGGGCCCTTATAGGATCTCTATTAAGGAAATAACAGTGACTTCTGTCACAGGATGGCTTGAACACTTCTAGTATACGTGGTACTGTAGAAAGTTAATACTTGAGGGGAACAAAATGGGCCACATTTCTCTCTCAGCATCATTTCCTCTTCTGCAGTAGGAGAATACTACTACTGACCTGTCTTACAGGATGGTTACAGAGTTACAACAAGATAATGCATGTGAAGTACTTTGAACATTTAAAAGTACTATATAAATTCTAGGCATTAAGTATTAACTATCTCAAAATATGAAGAAGGGAGTTCAACACGGTAGGAAAGTAAAATAATATAGTAAATTGTTAAAAAGTTGTACAGATACCATCGGTACTCTTCCATTGTTTGTCAAATATCAAGTAAAGTTCCAGAAGAAAAATGTGTAAGCAAAAGTGATGTTTGAAGGATGATGATATAGATACTGCCCTTAACAAACCCTTATGTTAGATGCTGAAGGAAGTATGTGTCTCCTGACCTTCGGACATTCACAGAAGCCAAAAGTTAGCACAGGCAAACCGGTTTTCTTCCATGATAAAGAGTAACAAAGATTTAAATCTGGTTATTGTAGGTAAACATTTTAAAAAAGAAAGCTGATTGCAGTAAAATCCAAGAAAAAGTCTAAACGTATCTTGCAAATCCTGGATTAGACTCCATCTAGAGCACATCAGTCTATCTTCCAGTATCTCACAATATCACTTTATCCTGGCTAAAATCCTATAAAATGTCATTTCAATAAAGCTTAAAATAGTACTCTCTTTATCCTGTGTTTTCCAATCTATGGCTCTTGATCTCTTGTAAAATAATTTGTTTATTTGTGGACCATATAACAATTGTTTCTGTAGAAAATAATTTATTTTATCCCTTCATTTCGGAGATGTCTGTAAGGAAGTAGACATTTTGAATGGAAAGTTTTGTTTTTTGGCATTTTAACCAACATGAATATTTTATCTGAATGCCATTTTAAAGGTCTACTTGCAATCACATGTTAATGCAAGTCTATTGAACTCGGAAGGTCACTTTTAGTGGATTGATTCTTGTTCAATACTTTTTGCTCCTAACTCAAAGGATCTGTTTGACATTCATAGATTTCTTTGTAAATGCATATATCCTTTATAGATATACTTTTGCTTTCTTTAAAAGGAAGACTTGGTATAACATAGTATGAGATTAGTATTTTTATTGTAAATGTTAGAGATGTCCTTGATACACAAAATTGATGTACTTAACAGAGAATTCTTGTTGATACCCAAAAAAAGTTTTGAATGGAAGAAATTCCAACTTTAGGCAACTTACTGTGCCAGCTGCCAGTCTTATGTTTTTAAATTTTTATTGGCACTGTGTGTAAACTATAGAACGTATCTTTTTTTATTGGATGTGTTTTTATTGGAGTTTTAATGTCTTAATTATATGCCAGACCTTGAATGCTATTTTGCATGGGAAGACAGGATATAAATTTAATAAATAAAGAAATAAAAACAGAAATAATTTGATAAAGTTTCCCATGGTGATCTTAAGATCCCATTCATAGGTAACTAGCTGTGGTGGGGTTACCACTTAACAGTCTCTCCCATGTGCTTCAGGACTCACATCACAGAGGTAAGGCATGCAAGTGCTCCTCAGATGGGGTTCTTGACTAGTGTTGCTGAATCCTAGACCAGCGCTGCTTCACCATTGGAGGCATGGAAGCATGAGAAATAGCCTCATGAATCTGGAGATACCACCGGGCAGCATTGGCAAACGTTACTGCTGCAATGTGGATCCCAACCACAGGAGAGAAGGTTTATGGCAGCAGCCACACATTGGCAGGAAATGTGTGAATTGGGCTTGTGTCTTTCTATCTAAGGTTAGGAAATGGTCTAAGACTTTCTTGAGATCACATCTTCACAGGACATACTTTAACGCAAGACTTTCATTTTTAAAAGTGGAGCTGGATGAGCTGAAACAGCCTCTTTGGGAGCACAACATGACAACACTGCCCTCTGATTCAGGATAATTGTACCATTCACCTTGCTGTAAATCTGTCTAAGAGGCCACTGAGCACAGCAATGCTGCATTTTTAATTTCCATAACTTACTTGACCTCCATAGCACTCATAAAGCTAATGCCTTTAGCCTGAGCAAAAATTGTACTTCTTTACAGCAAGGTTAGGTAAAACATAATCACACAGAAGGTAAAATAAACCTTGCTTTAGTATTTCCTAATTGGTGGTGTTCAGGGCTGTTGCTGGAGTGCACACATTCTGAGTACTCTGAAACATTCAAATGTTATCTGTTCTCGCAAAAGTTATAATTGGCTGGCAACAGGTGTGAGGAATGTATGCTGCTCTGAACTCCTTGGAAGAAGGTGAGATAAAAATTAGGGCTGTGATGTTCAATTAATCTAACCAGTGAATCAATTAATTAAAAACCTAATTGACTAAAAATGTCCTCCCAGTTAATCGGCTAGCAGCTTTTAAGTAATTTCTCATACAAATACTTTAAAAACTGCAGATAGCAATCGCCTTCATAAAGGAGACATTTCCCCTTTTCTCCTTCAGAGATGGGTGTGCCTCTTCTAAGAGGATACCCACTATGACATATACATCTAAAAACAAAGGAAGTATGCTTCTTGCTTCAGAATTCTGTTTATACCCATATGCAAATGTATGGATATTTACTTAATATATTTATAAATTTAAAGTCATATGCTTAACCAATTAAAATGTATTTAATCAGCTTGCAGCCCGAATAGAAATATAACAGATGTATGCTTGTTATAACAGCAGTCCTTTAGACGAAGGGCAGACACCAGAATATTCTTCTCAAAACCCCAGACATAAGGATTGGACCAAGGGCTAGTTCACAATGGGCTGGAAACCACACAATTCCCTTGTATTTTATTAGGGTTTTTTAAATCTCTCCTAGGAGCTCAGGATGGCATACATGGTATCCTGCTTTTTATCTTCTCAACAATCCTGTGAGGCTGATTAGTGACCTGTCCAAGAGATTACCCAGTGAACTGAATAGATGAGTGGGGATTTGAACGTGAGCCTCCCCAGTCGACATCTAACACGTTATCCACTAAATCAGAGGTGGGCAACGTGTGGCCCTCCAGATATGGCCTAGAACTCTCCATCTTCCCTCACCATTGGCTATGTTGGCTTGCAGTGCTGATGGGAATTGTACGGCCAAACTTCGGGAGGACCACCAGTTGCCCACTCCTGCACTAAAATATGCTGGCTGTGGAGCTTTGGGAGTGTGTGGGACCACCAGCAGGCTCATAGTTTGTTTTATTTGAATAATTAGTACCTCCACATTGGTGGTGTTTAGGAGGCTGTCTTCATTTCCACATCGATGAAAATGGGAGTGCCTCCACTATCACAAGTATTGGGATGGCCAGAGATTCACCACATTTCAAATGGAGCCTTCATGCAAGCCTGGCTGCATGCCCAGTGATATCCCTTCACACTGCTGAGGCAGTTGCTTGAGATTCACTATGTGTAAACTGGCCCTTTGCCTTAACTTTTAATTCCGAACCACAATTGTCCAAAATGTGTTTGGATTTTAGGAGTGATTAATTGTTGTGTCATCTCTCCCCATCTTATATAGTTAAAGCTTTCCATCTTAAATACGATGAAGTTCGTCTAGATCCAAATGTTCAGAAATGGGATGTAACCGTGTTAGAACTCAGTTATCATAAACGGCACTTGGACAGACCAGTGTTCCTGCGTTTCTGGGAGACACTGGACAGGTAAATATCGATCTGGACAATTGATATTTTTATATGAAGGTCTAGAGCCACCTGTCAAATCTTGCAAGCAAACTGTTCAGCTTAAAGATTCAGAAAATGCTTTGTAGTTGAAATATGACTGGCTATTTAGTTTTTTTTTAGTGTTCAGCCACATTATCCAGCCTATTTCATTGCTGCAAACTACGTCTTCATAAGTGATGTACAAGAGCATCCATTACCAATTTGGGGATCCTGCTCTTCTCTCCCCTCTGTTAATGCTGACGTAAGGGCTGCAGATAGCAAGACAAATGTAATCTTGTACTGGGTGCATTATATTGTGAAAGCCTATATTATGTGGTTTAAAGGTAGACACAGTTACTACAGCTGCATGCTGCAACAAATGCCTTGCCCTGCACCATATTGATCCATTTTAGAAGACCGCAGATCTGGCACAGTATGTTCCTTCTCTCTCCCTCCAGCCCTCATATGCCAGATCCAAACAGAAAGGTCTAGGGCAGGGCCTCCCAACCTTTTTGGACCTGTGGGCACATTTAGGAATTTGAGAAACTACTGTGGGCACCAGCACAAAATGGCTCTCACAGAGGATATGGATTGTCACATAATGGCTGCTGTAGGCACCTGGCTAGTCAAAAGACAAGTAATTCACCCAAGAAACTGAGTACAAGCAGAGGAAGTGTCTGAACTCCAGTCCATACATTTGACCCAAGGAAGCAAAACAGAATACCCATTTAGGGTTACAATCCTATGCATGCTTACATGGAACTTAGTGGGAATTACTTCTGACTAGGCCTATATAGAATTACTTTACTCATCACACACACACCCCTTTCCCAGGAAAGGAAAATGCCCCCAGCCCCAAAAGGAAAGAAAAATATCCCTACCTTGAAGCTCAGCCACTCCGCTCCCTACTTAGCGCTTCTACTTTCATCAGAGTCCCTGCCTGGAAAGGTGCTCTGTTTGTGTGTGTGTAAAAAGTGAGAGAAAGGGCTGGGAAGGGAGAGAAAAAGAGCAAGGCTAGGAGCTGGGAAGAGGAAGAAATAGCAAGATAAAGGA
Source organism: Heloderma suspectum (assembly GCF_057233095.1). Taxonomy (NCBI): domain Eukaryota; kingdom Metazoa; phylum Chordata; class Lepidosauria; order Squamata; family Helodermatidae; genus Heloderma; species Heloderma suspectum. The sequence goes on from NC_139461.1 coordinate 181,758,519, forward strand.
GAGGGAGAGAAAGCAAGGCTAGGGACTAGGAGGGAGAGAGAAACAATGAGAGAAAGAACAAGTCTAGAGTCTGGGAGTGGAGAGAAACAGTGAGATAAAGGGTTGAGTGGGAGAAAAAGAGTAAGGCTACAGGCTAGGAAGGGGCTAGAGTGAGGCTAGAGGCTGCGGGTGGAGAGAGAAGAGAGAGCAAAGGAAGTGGGCGGAAGAAGACTGGGCAGGGCCAGGAACCAACTCTCTCTTTCTCTTACTGCCCAACTGAACAGGTGATCAGTGGCAGGTTCAGGAACAAGAAGGAGAGCCTGGCGCCCTAACATTTTTCAAGGTTTTTATTAAAAAGAAATGTTTGAAGGCGGCAGAGAGTGGAGAGCGTGGGTGCTGCGTTGGGGACCCCTGGTATAGGGAAATCTATACAAAGATTTCCAGAGTTGCTTTTCAGAGTTTTACCTTGGGCAGGGGTTTCTAATGTCTGTTGATTGGGGAAGTGGATGAAACCCCACCAAGCTTTCCACTAGCCAAATAATTTGTGGCTGTGCCCCTGATACCAGGGGGCATGACCATGCCCTCTAAGGTTACTTGGTCCTTGGGCCCAAGTGCCGGCTGGAGCTCCTCCAATTGGCCCTTCAGCTGAGGACCCAGCTTTTAACACATGCGGATTTTCCCTGGCCGGGGAAGGACCACATGCAGCGAAGCTACCCCAGCCAAGGTGACAGGTAGAGAATCCACCCACCACCTTGACTGGGGTGGCTTCACCTGCCCTGTGCTTTCCCCCATCGGGGGGATGTGGCACAGGCAAAGCCCAGCTGACTCCAGAGGAGGAAGGGAACTGAGGCAGCTCAGCTCTGCTCTGTCCCAGCTAGGGAAAAGCCCAGGTGGAACTAAGCAGTCCCCTTTGCGCCCAGCTTTTTGTGCTTTGCCTGACCAGGGAAAGCCTGCGCACACTGAAGCTTCCCCAGCCAAAGCCCCGCACTGAGGAGGGCACAGGGCAGGCTGCTCCATGCAGTTGCTGAGTCAGGTGTCTCTTTTGCACGCCAACCCTACAAGGACAGTGCACAGCATGTGAAGGGTTAGTTGACCTGCACACAGATTCCTCTTCCATGGAGGGTGCAGGGTGTGGTAGAGAACTTCCATAGCCCTGCCCCCTCCATGGATTAGGACCCCCCAACATCTGAAGTAAGATGAGTGCTGGTGACCGGAGAATGCCTTTTCCGTTGTAGGATTCTGTCTATGGAATTCCCTTCCTAAAAAGGTTTGTCTGACACCATCTGTTTTTTCAGTGGAAGGTGCTACCTTTTTTTATTTGCCCAGGCTTTTTAGTTTTATGTTCATTTTATGCTGGACTGTTAACTGCCTGCCAAATTTCCTTGTTTGTTTTCCTTGTATTTTGTTTAAATTTATAAGCCAGCTGAAGAGCTGCTAATAAATTTTAAATAAATAAATAAATACCCCTTTGAAAATACTACTTCAGATTATGTTATCTGCCCTCTTCCGAGTTAAACTTGATCTCCATGTTTCAGACTGAGACTCGGCATAGTGAAAGCTTTACAATTAAAAGCTCTTGATGGAGAATTCATTGCTCAGTCTTCTGTTCTGGCAAGGTTTAATTGACGCACCACTAATAAGCAATGTGGTAAGGAGGGTAAGAAACAGCTGGAATGGAAAGTATCTGGCTGCAAATGCAAAAATCGGTTTCTTGATTTTACCACTTTGTTTAGTTGAATTCTTGTATCTTGGATTGTTAATGTTACTTTTGCCCATGTGAGGATGCATACCTGAATTATCACATTTATGCAGCTACCACAGTATGTTCTTTCTTCATGCTGCAGGTACATGGTGAAGCACAAATCCCACTTGAGATTCTGAATTCTTCACTGCCATTTTGTTTTCTCAAACTTTGGATTAAGGACTTTGGAATCAACTCCGGTCTAGAGAGGAGAGTTCTCCCTGTCCATGTTGGTCAAGAACATTCTATAGATAAAGAATGGAGTCATGGTTCAATCTTTTATAAGACCTTGTTGGATCACCATGTTGGAATGTCAGGCCCAACAACCAGTTGTCATTACAAGCAAAGGATTTTGCTCAAAACTATTTTTTAATAACATAAGCCTTCTAGCCTGCAATTCAAATTGTATATTTTGATAGCAGCCATTTCTTCCCCATTTTGTTAAATTAGCAACATTTTTACAATACCTTTTTTTCCTCAATAGAGTATAGGTTGATTTTCATGGAAGGTTACGAACATGTGTGTGTATGTATATATAGATATAGAGATAGTTGTTCTAAGCCACTTCGCTTCTGAGCATAGTTCTTGGTTCTCTGCTTTATTGTTTCACTTGTGGAAGACATTTTGTTTTGATTGGTATTATCTTCTAGTCTAAAGAACTCTAGGAACTGAGCAAAGTGAAGACAGCTTTAGATTAATCAAATTGTCAACCTGTATATGTACTGTATATTCTTTCAGTCTTTGGAAATGGGATGAGAAAAATCCAAAATTGCTTCTTTTGTTATGATAGTTTACCAAAACTGTAAAAAGAATAATTATGAATACATTTGAATTATAACATTCTCCATGCAAATTCTTTAATTTAAAATTGCGTGTGCATTTGACCCCATACTGAAATGTATATGAAGCTCTGTATACACAAGAATATCAGAGTTTGGGGGCATCTAGGATTTTTTTAAAATCAGAATTGGCAGAATAGAATCATAGAATCAGTTCTTCTAATCCCAATGGATGTAAATCATGTTTTCCTTACTGCATTCTTACATTACCTTGGTGGTATGGAAACTAGAGCCAACCACATGGGAGGCCCATTCTACAGTGTCTCCCCTGCCCCCTGGTCATCATTAACCCACTTTTCCATGTTTAACACTGGAATAGGGTTCTCATTACCCTGGTGATGTGGGAAGGAGTAGCATCCCACACTGCCAAGGTAACACAGGAAGCCAGTCTCAGTGACATAGGAAAACGAAACTCACTCAAGTTCCAATTATGACAGGTTAGGTCAGTTTTTCAGCATTCCCACGAGATACACACTTTTCAGTAACCAAAGAACATGTTTGCTTGATCAGGAATGAGCAAAAGAGAGGCAGGAAAATGCTGGTATTTCTGTGACTTTGTATTTTATAATATAGTTGTTGAATGCTGCATACCAGTGGGTAAACAAAATGATCCTAAACATCACTTTCATATGGATTTTTTGAGATGGTGAAACTAGTATTTCTGTTTTTCAAATCCAGAACCATGTTTTTATGCTGAGCATCGGAGGTCTTACAGAAGTAAAATATTCTACATATTCTTCCTTAGTTTTGCTTTTATTCATTTTCTAACTGGTTCATCGTGTAACAGTTCCTATTGAAATGTGAAGGCTTTTCATACTATCACCCACTTAAGATGCAATTGAAGTCTAAATGACTTTCAGGATACTCCAAATACTTTTCATATTTATTTCTAATATACAGAAACTGTGATTTCTGCTTTGTTGTAGTTACAGCAAGAATCAATTTTTCAGACTTTACGTGCTTTTTTTTTAGTGATGCTAAGAATTCACAGTGGTGGTATTTTTGAAAGAATATTACAATAGAACTAGATAAATGAACTAAATCAGAAATGGAATGTGTTTTTTAAAGTAAAAAGGGGTTTCAGAAATCTCTCTTAACATTGACTCTTCCAGCACTTTCGTTTAGCACTGTGAAGAACCAGAGCTCCTCTTATTCCTAAATGGTGAAATAAAGTTAAAACAGTTGTTCATACACAATGAATGTTATGGTCATGGAAAATGAGCCCTACACATTGAAGGTTTTAAAATTTTGTAGTACTGTAATGGATAGCACTGTCACATTCCCATAACACGAATTACTCTGAATAGAAATGTACAATTTTGAGGATTATAGCTCTTTCTCAGAGCTTTCTGGGAACTCCAGCGCATGAACAAGTTGTACACAAATGGGCTTCCCAGTTTACTTCAGCTCCATATAAGAATCACTTTACAGTTCTGTATCCTTTGATGGAAATGAATGAGGAAGGTCTTCCAACACAGGAGCCCTGTGTACTGGCTCCGTTTGAGGAAAAAGCTGCTGGTTAGACTCCTGTGGCTCTCTGTTCCAAACCTTATATATGCAGTCTAACACAATTCATTGCTGCAAGATATAGTGATGGCTGTTAGCTTAGATGGCTTCTTAAAAGGATTAGATAAATTCATGGAAGAGAGGTCTGTCAAAAGCTGTTAAAGCTAAATGGAGCCTCCATGCTTCAAATTTGGTATGTCTCCAGATACCAGATGCTATTGCATTTCTATGAGATTCTCAGAGGCATCTGGATGACCACTGTTAGAAACAGAATACTGAAGTAGATGAGCCCATGGTCTGATCCAGCAGCATATTATGTTCATATGGCAAATGGAGCTGTGCAAATACGCAGTGGATGCATTTTCTCCTGTCATAGCCCACAATTGGAAAAGCCCGCTTGCAAAGTGATTTGTTAATCAGCCTTCAGTTAGAAATCACAAGGATTTGTTTTTGCAATGTCATTTCAGTGGGCGACAGGAGGATCATGGTTTCCCTTGTAGCATGTGCTACATCTTGTCAGTCTAATTTCTTTGAGATTATGCAGATCAGAGTGCTGCAGAATCGATAAACATGCTTTGGAAAGTATAAGTGGCTTCCATTACTGGTCCCCATTACTTTAGTTTTCACCTGCAGTTTATGCTTTTCTGAAAATGTGTAGAGGCTTTCACCACTTCCTGCAGATAATCTTGAGCCCAGCTTTATGTAGGCAGCCACCCATGTAGATGATGACTTGTAATATAACTGTGTTGTCACAACCATTATAAGCCATTTCAAGTGGCCACCAGATTCGAGCAGATCTTAACGATGCTAGTGCAACCCTTTATTTGCTGGGTTTTGTATATACAACATTAAAATTACCTAAGCAGGTGATGTATCTAAGGGAAGGCAGCAACTTGCTCTAAATTTTGCAGTCCTTCAAAAACTGTCAACCCAATGAAGGTTTGAATTATTTATTTTGTTATTAGTTTTAAGCCTGCCTTTCCTCAATAGTATGGTATACATGGTTCCCCCCACTCCCATTTTATCCTCACAACAACCCTGTGAGGTAGATTAGGCTGAGTAGGGATTTGTTCAGGTCACTTAGTGAGCTTCATAGCTAAGCAGCGTTTTGAACCTGGCTCTCTCCAGTCCCAGTGTAACACTCTAGCTCCTGCACCGTGGGTAGGCAGCCCTCTTAGCACCACAGGCACATTTCACCGGTTGAAAAAGTGTTCACAGGCACAGGCTGCCATCACACTCACCTCCGCTCTGCTGCCACCACACTCGCATCCCCCCTCCAACTTTAAATTTTCTCCTCCCTGCCCCCCCACCCCGGCCACTGCACTCATCTAAGCAGCCCTAATGAGGAAGCAGTGGGGAGGGAAAGAAAACCTTGGATGGGAAGAGGAGGAGGTGAGCACAGCGAGGAGAGGAGGGGGAAGAGGAAATCCCAAAAGGATCCTGGCAGGCACTGCATTGCTGAACTCTGCACTACACTATACAGGCTGAACACTGGGTAAGAAGGTAGAAAACTCAATGAGTCTATATTTAGTCTCCATCTTCAGGTCCTTCTAATGCTTTGAATGTGTGGTCAGTTTTGCACTAGAATTTTCAGGATCTGGTTTTATTAAACTTTTCCGTAATACTTCTGGTAGAGGAGAATGTGTTCTTACTCAGCACTGTGTGTGTTATGATTGCAGAAGTTCAGAAAAGCCAGAGGATGTGATATGGGCTGTAGGCTTCAGCTTCCTCAAAGTCTCAGTTTCTTCTTTTAAAAAAGAGCAAGTTTCTAGTACTTAAGGCTACAAAAATGTACTTGAAAGTTTGTGACCAATGCCTACTTTGATCTCTGAAGTCAGAGGAGTTGCTGGATACAGTGATGACTACGCCATCAGAGCATTATATAGTTCCTTGTCCCTGCCCATGAGTAGTAAGAGCAGAAGAAATCATACAAAACAGTAAAAATGTGGAATAAATTATGCAAACTAATGTAAAGATATGCCAGTTTGTTCAATTGGCATAGCATACAGGTCACATCATTCAGTTTTTCTCACAGCAGAATACTGTGGGGTTTAGCACAGAATAGACACAACCTGGTTCTTTCCCTCTCCTTGTGATGCACATGGTTTCCAAAATATAAAACATGATACATCAGTAAAAACATAGCAAAATACCATAAAACACCATAAACCAGAATGGGGAACCTGTAACCCTCCAGATGTTGCTGGACTACCACTCCTATCTTCACCAATGACCATGCTGGCTGAGGCTCATGGGAGTTGTAGTCCAATAACTTAGGAGGGCCAAAGGCTTCCCACCCATGCCATAAACCATTGAATCTGACAGCAATAAAATTATCAATAACAGCGATCGGCATAGAATCATCTTACAATAGTTAAAATCTTTCTAGCATATATAAGACCAATTTAAAACAGCAGCATGCCCAAGATCTGTCTTATAGAACACTGCTTTAAAACAAGGCAAGCTAATTTGGATTTCTGTGTATGTTCTTCAAACAAAAGACTGAAGTATGTTCTCAGCTGCAGCGTGCAAAATTGGGGACATATAGGCCCATCCTATGCTTATAGCAATTTAAAGAATCTCTGCAGTTACAAAGCCATATCTAGAATTAGATGAGTGGGTGCTTCCATGACGGCTGCCCTGCAACATCTCTCGGGCTCTGGTTGAGCTGTGGGAGGGTCATGTTCCCACACCATCTTAGGGCGCAGAAAAATGTTCTACCCCAACATAGTTGGCTGGGGAATGCTGGGAGTTATAGGACTTTTTTCCTGTCTAAACAGGCATAGGATTGCTCCCTTAGAGAAGTTCACCTTCATTCTTCTTTAACTATGATTCTAAATCTTTTAGAAATGTTTGAGTATAGAAGATCTTGCTTTGATCTGGATTACTGAATTTTAAATCATTTTCTTGGTCTATTCCACTGCTGTATTTCAGAGGTTTTGTAAAATGAAGCTAGCATTACAGATCTCAAAACTGTTAAGAGTTAATTTATGACAGTACACCTTTTTATTTCTGCTAAGGGATGTAGGGCTGTATGTGATGAGCGTGCTGTAAGTCCATAAGGAGCCCTTAACGTATGCTCCACGATGATCCAACTGATACCAGATAGATGGTTTATGTGAATGTCAGCTTTGTTTGTGACATTTGTTTTCAGTTCAATCGATGCATAAAACACGCCACCTCTTCTCTGTGGAGGCTGCGAAGCCATTTTATTGGTACAGCTTCTCAATCTCTTGCCCGGTGAAATATGCCTTCACTTGGTAGTGCTTGCTAACACTCTCTCTATACAAAACAGAAGCTGGGCAAAATTAATGGCTTAGATGGTGATTTTAAAATTTAATGTTGCAGGGCTGTGCTCATTTTAATTCAGGAGCTATAACTAATGCCAAGCACTTTATTAAAGCAATGTGTTCATGAAAAATTTAACACCTCCGCCTGGAGGAATTGTTGGCCTAGCAGGTTAAAGTTCACACAGCATGCCGGCAGCAATTGTCAGTGGTGCAATATACCATGTAAATCGGATTCTGTGGACGTCACATTCTGGCTGTTCAAATAGCCATATAATGAACACGGCACGTTTCATTAAAGAATGCAGGCATCCTCAATCCTTAGAATTTTGCCTTGGTCATTTAGTTCTGCTAAAGTCTTCCTCTTGCCCAAAGACCTTGTCAATGTTTTACATCACACAAGGAATTGGGAAGAGATGTGGAAACATGGGACTGAATCCACCTTACGTTTCAGCGATACGATCCTGGTAATTTCACATGGCATCTGTCGTCTGCGTAATGTAGGCCTCCCATGTAGCTTGCTCCTCTCTGCAATGAGCAATATAAATGGAGGAAATGGGATGCGCTTAGTAGAGCAGAACCCACGCTGGTAAAAAGCAGCTGTTGGCAAGCAGTATTTCCAAGTTAACTTGGATTGATCCTTCATGAAGCATAAGCCATTATAATAATACTTACAAATGAGCAGAGAGCCAAATAATAATCTTAATTACTGGAAGGTATTTTGATCCATGAATGAATGATAGAGCAATATATAATGGCTCCATGTAAGATACTGCTGTTCCCAGATTTAATTTGCATCTCTTAATTTTCTCCCAACTTGCTTCTTTCAAGGCCAGAGAATTGGATGAAAATATGGAGCTGCTTTTTTCAGGAACAAATACTGGTCCGTCTGGCCAAGTACAGATGCCTTTGGTAGCAGCTCTCCACAGTCTCAGAGTGATCTCCTTTTAAATGGAGATTCTGGAGACTGAGCTTAAGACCTTCTGTAACCAAAGCATTGTTGTCATTCAGTCATGTCCGACTCTTTGTGACCCCATGGACCATAGCACGCCAGGCCTTCCTGTCCTGCACTCTCTCCCGGAGCGTGCTCAAGTCCATATTCTTTGCATCAGTGATGCTATCTAGCCATCTCATCCTCTGCCGTCCCCTTCTCCTTTTGCCTTCAGTCTTTCCCAGCATCAGGGTCTTTTCCAGAGAGTTTTCTCTTCGCATTAGGTGGCCAAAATATTTGAGCTTCAGCTTCAGTATCTGTCCTTCCAATGAGCACTCAGGGTTGATTTCCTTTAGGATGGACTGATGTGACCTCCTTGCAGTCCAGGGGACTCGTAAGAGTCTTCTCCAGCACCGCAGTTCGAAAGCATCAATTCTTCGGCGCTCAGCCTTCCTTATAGTCCAGCTCTCACAGCCATACGTTACTCCTGGGAAAACCATAGCTTTGATTAGATGGACCTTTGTCGGCAAGGTGATGTCTCTGCTTCTTACTATGCCGTCTAGGTTTGCCATAGCTTTCCTCCCAAGGAGCAAGCGTCTTTTAATTTCATGGCTACAGTCACCGTCTGCGGTGATCTTGGAGCCCAAGAAAATAAATCTGTCACTGCTTCCATTTCTTCCCCTTCCATATGCCAGGAAGTGATGCGGCCAGATGCCATGATCTTCGTTTTTTTAATGTTGAGTTTCAAACCAGCTTTTGCACTCTCCTCTTTCACCCTCAACAAGAGGCTCTTTAGGCTCTGCCATTTAATAGTTGCCCCTTTCCCACATACAATTGATCCATCTTGGACCAGTTGTCCAAGATAAAGTTAACCCTTTTGACAGAGGGGGGCACAATTTGTGTCCCTCCAAATATTTTGGCCTACAACTCCCATTAGCCCTGGCTGGTAAAGCCAAGGATGATGGGAGTTGTATGCCAAAACATCTGGAGGGCCACGAGTTGCCATCCCTTGCTTTAGATAATGCATTGATTGTCCAGATGAAGTACTTATGCATTTAGCACATTTATATTCTGCCCTTCTTCCATCATGGAATTCACATTATGGTTTCTGAGGTTTGGATCAACTCGAGTTGCCATGGCATATAAGAATTAAGGCTTTAATTGGCTTAGGATACATTTTATGATCACTAGCGTGTCTTAGTGAGTGAAATTGAATTTAATAAAAAGCTGGTTGACCCAAGAAAGAATAGAGAAATAGTCTGGACAACCAATGATCTAGAATGATCACTATCATATGCCTTCTGAATTAAGTGTGTATGCATTTGCTTGCAGAGAGCTGTTACTTTGAACAGTAAGCAATGGATTTCTAAAATATGAGTTAGCTTTCTACTCGCCAAATGTTTCTGATTGGTTCATGTTTTCACATGGGACGAGGCCTGCTGTCATTTAGACAATCCTCAAACTGACCTCTTTGAACAGCAGCTACAACAGTGTCGCAGAGTCCACAGGAAGGACATAAAACTCGAAGAAGAGGAGGTAGAAGACATGGAAGCAAAGTGAAATAGCAGAGTGGGAACAGCAAGAAGCCAGGTTGAATAAGCATAACGTAATTGATAAGTGCAGGTGTAATCAAAGAAGATCGATTTATTCTGTTACTTTTTATATTTGTGCATGAAAACCATGTATAAAGTAAGTTGGTGTGATTTTTGGCATCATGGTCAAATCTCAGCATGGCCATGCTGGCATGATGACCAAAATAGATTTATTTCAGTTTACATTTTGCCTCTTTGATCCTGCACTCGGGGCTCCTAACAATACAATAAAAAATAGTAAGTACATACAAATATAAGCCCCAAAGACCAAATAAAAACCAATCAAAAGGGCAGAGAATTCTTAAAGCCTAAAACAGCAGAGAATGAAAATACAAATTTTTATATGCTTTTTTGGAAAGAGATATAACATGTCAGAGGCCCCAATCCAACTAAAGTTAGTCATGGCAAAATTTGATCGCAATCATGATTATTTTTTTCCATTTACTTTCAGTGGGACTTGGTCCCAAATGACCTTAAGGGGGCTGTGTGTGTGTGGAGGAGGGGTGTAAAATACAAATCAGCTCACAGAACGTTGCCATTTCAGAGTTGCACTTTAGCTGTTAGAGCTGGACTATGAGGAAGGCTGAGCGCCGAAGAATTGATGCTTTTGAACTGTGGTGCTGGAGAAGACTCTTACGAGTCCCCTGGACTGCAAGGAGGCCGAAGAATTGATGCTTTTGAACTGTGGTGCTGGAGAAGACTCTTACGAGTCCCCTGGACTGCAAGGAGGCCGAAGAATTGATGCTTTTGAACTGTGGTGCTGGAGAAGGCTCTTACGAGTCCCCTGGACTGCAAGGAGGTCAAATCAGTCCATCCTAAAGGAAATCAACCCTGAGTGCTCATTGGAAGGACAGATACTGAAGCTGGAGCTCAAATATTTTGGCCACCAAATGCAAAGAGAAAAGTCACTGGAGAAGACCCTGATGCTGGGAAAGATTGAAGGCAAAAGGAGAAGGGGCGGCAGAGGATGAGATGGCTAGATAGCATCACCGATGCAATGAATATGAACTTGAGCACATTCCGGGAGAGAGCGGAGGACAGGAAGGCCTGGCGTGCTATGGTCCATGGGATCATGAAGAGTTGGACACAACGACTGAACAACAGCAAAGAAAATATCCTCTAAAGAATTAGGGAGTGCAATCCGCACATAGTTGAAGTCCTGCTGATTTCAATGGGAGAACAATACACTTGTTCTGACCTCTGCCACTGAAAGAAATGGGGCTGACATGCTTAATTTAGACTGGATTGTACCTGGACACAATGGCTGGTCATTCAGTGACGGGCGTTCTTTAGTCATAACTTCGAAGTTTTGAAATTTTGAGCACAATTAGCAACCTGAGACTAGCTTATCCTGAAACCCTGAAGACTCCTTTAAAATCTGCAACAACACAAAGCAGCAAGAACCTGAGATGAAATTCCCACTAAGTTATAAAAAGAAAAATGGAACAAGGGGATGTTGGGAGCATCAAAGAAGCCATGTATGTTCACAGTAGCTTGAGGCAACTGTGCTTTATTTTAGCTTACACTGTAGTTCCTTTAAAGCTCATTGGGGTCTGAAGGTTATGGAATGTGTATTTCCCATTATCTGAAATGCCAGGAGAGACTTCTTCCAGCCTCAGAGTTCCCTACTTTCTTCTTGTGCTATTTTACTGGATGTTATACACATGTAGTTCATAGAAAACAATTAAAGCAACCCTTTCCAATTTGGTTCATTTCTAGCATCGCTAAATCTGTTGCAGCTAATGGGTTGTATCCAGCGTTGTCATTCTGTTGATGGAAACAGTTCTGTCAGCAGAACTGCGGGGTGGGGGTGATTCCCCACTCCTACCCCACATACCCTGAAAACCTTCTGCGGAGGGCTGGAAAATTCTCCGGAGCAGATTTTCAAGCAGTGCAGAGGGCTGCAGGAAGGCAAAGAGAGGGAGAAAGTCCCATCACGCTACCAGATGTCCACTAGCATGATGTTGGATTTAACCCAATGTGTATTTATATGTGTAGCTTTATTATTTGTAAAAACAACTGGACCTGCAACAAAATGTAGTGTGGGATGCTGTTGTTCAGAATTCCAGCCACCCATTCCATCTGCACTCCCCTGGTTTTGCGATTTTCAACATTCCATGGCCACTGAGCATGCTCAGTCCTCACTGGACTGTTTGGAGTTTTTTCTCCCATTAGGTCCCCCCCCCCCGCAAGTTCTTTGTACTTCTGCAAGCTGTAGGATTTCCCCAAGCCAGCTGATGTGTTGCTCTTGTGCATGGCTGGTACCATTTTGGCTACATGAGCAATTGTACTCACAGCATGAACGTTGTAATAGAGGGAATTATCTTCCCGTCAATGAATGCGACTTCTTCCTAAGCACAGGAATCATTACCAGCTGTTTACCTACATGAATGACAGCACTGGCAGGGCAAAGCTTAGATAATTTTTAGATGCTTAAGGCACAATCTTATGTAGACTGCAGTCAGCCTCCGAACTCAAGAGGTTGCCAAGTATCCAGTGCAGGGTGGGAGGGCAGTGAAGACGATCTTTGCCTCTGCACTCGAGCCACCCTGCATTTCTGCTAGACAGGTGTTTTTGCCCATCTAGTGATAGTGCTTTGGAGGCGAGGGGAGGAGGCTGGGGGGACCATAGGATATCCATAGGATATGTCATATTGCAGTGGCCCAGATCTCCTCCCCACCCACTTTTCCATTTTCTGAGCACAGGGAAATAAATGGCGCGGTTCTCTCCATGCCGGCTACAAGGGGGAGAGGTGGGGAGCAGTGTTTCCTGGCTTGGAGCGAAGACACTGAACTATCCTATGCTGGGACTACCCTATACAAGGGGAACGGGAGTGCAGTTTCCAGGACCTTGGAGACAAGAAACCAGACTATCCTATTCCCCCACCAGACACTGCCTGGGGGGGCACTGGATTGCTCCCTTAACATTAGATACAATATTTACCGCAAACATTAATGTGTTTTAGTGTGGGTTCAATGAAAGGGCAGACTCCTGTGATCACACTGCCATGCACTCAGCTGCCAAATGTAACCCAGCTCAACTTGCACACTTCTGCTATGCCACACCGAGATGCCCAAAGAGGGTTAGCTGATTGAGTGGTAATTGGTTATGTTGTGGGTTGGTCACGTGCTAAAATCTACAATGGTCTAGTCGAGCATCACTTTCAATGTGCTGACTAGGTAGTGTGAATTGGCTCTTAGGAATGGTTCACATGATCCTGAAAGGGGAGTGAAAGATGTATGGAGCATACAGTATGTGAGCTGTGTCTGGCCACATAATATTGCAACTGAAGCTCAGGTGAGATTCTGGTACTGTAGTGCTAATACGTGCATCTGCACAATTGGTGAAGTTTGGTTCTAGGGCAGGTTGGATCTCCATGGTGGAATAGGGACCCTGCCACTGGATCCTACAGTTAGGGCCAGAAATATTGGAACAAGAATAACTGTTTTGGCAGTTGGCCTCTGTACACCACCACACTGAAGTTGAAAGGAAACACACCCAGATGGGAGCGAAGTCAGGAGTTTCAGCTGTAATTCAAGGGGTTTGACAAAAGTGGGGCACTAACCATTCAGGAAGGACAGCCAGTGGCATACACACACACCCATCATTGGTGGCTCATAAGTAATGGAACAAACCAACATCATTTCAAACTTAAGGATTGCCTTTAATACCTGGATGAAAATCCTTTGCAATCAATGACTGCCTGAAGTCTGGAACCCATGGACATGACCAAATGCTGAGTTTCCTCCCTCAAGAAGCTTTGCCAGGCCTTCACTGCAGCTGCCTTCAGCTGCTGCTTGTTTGTGGGTCTTTCTGCCTTCAGTCTTGTCTTCAGTAAGTGAAAAGCATGCTCTATTGGGTGGAGATCAGGTGACTGACTTGGCCATTGAAGAACATCCCACTTCTTTGCCTTCAGAAACTCTTGGGTAGCTTTTGCTGTATGTTTGGGGTCATTATCCATCTGCAATATGAAGTGGCATCCTATCAGTTTGGCAGCATTTGGTTGAATCTGAGCAGAAAGTATAGCCCTATACACTTCTGAATTCATCCTGCTACTTTTATCAGCAGTCAGGTCATCAATAAACACCAGTGACCCGGTTCCATTGGCAGCCATACATGCCCATACCATAACACTGCCTCCATCATGTTTGAGAGATGATGTGGTATGCTTTGGATCATGAGCTGTTCCTTTCCTTCTCCATACTTTTCCCATCATTCTGGTACAAGTTAATCTTGGTTTCATCAGTCCAAAAAATCTTATTCCAGAACTGGGCAGGCTTTCTTAGGTGTTTGCTGGCAAAGGCGAATCTGGCCTTTCTGTTCTTGAGCGTTACCAGTGGTTTGCACCTTGTTGTGAAGCTTCTGTATTTACATTCACAAAACCATCTCTTGACTGTAGATGTTGACAATGACATGCCTACCTCCACAAGAGCATTCTTGACCTGGCTAGATGTTGTGAAAGGGTTCCTCTTCACCATGAGCAGAATTCTGCAATCTTCCACTTTAGTTGTCTTCTGTGGTCTGCCAGGCCTTTTGCTGTTGCTGAGCTTGCCAGGTAATTCCTTCTTTTTCAGAATGTTCCAAACTGTTGTATTGGCCACTCGCACTGTTTTTGCTATCTCTCTGATGGGTTTATGTTGTTTCCTCAGCCTAATGATGGCCTCCTTCACTCGCATGGACACCTGTTTGGACCTCATGTTGGGAGTTCCAGTGAACAGCTACCAAATGCAAATGTAACACTCAGAACCACCTCCAGGCCTTTTATCTGCTTGATTGGTTTTGGGGTACCCAGGAAACAGGCCACACCTGGCCATGCAGCTGCTTGCCAGCCATTTGTTCCATTACTTATGAGCCACCAACGACGGGTGTGTGTGTATGCCACTGGCTGTCCTTCCTGAATGGTTAGTGCCCCGCTTTTGTCAAAGCCCTGGAATTACAGCTGAAAGTCCTGACTTCGCTCCCATCTGGGTATGTTTCCTTTCAACTTCAATGTGGTGGTGGTGTACAGAGGCCAACTGCCAAAACAGTTATCCTTGCTCCAATATTTCTGGCCCTGAATGTATACGCAACTGTCTCAGTATAAGCAGGTAATACCATCAACCCATCAGTACAGGGGAAGGGAGCCTGTGGTCCTCCAGATGTTGTTGGACTACAACTCCCACCATTCCTGACCACTGATGCGGCTGGTTGGGGCTCATAGGAGCTGATGTCTAACATCATCTGAAAGGGCCACAGATTTCCCACTCTTGTTTTAGTATTATCAGTGCTTACCTATCACGTCATATCCTGTCTCTTCTCACTATTCCACGTCCTCACAATAGCCCTTCAATACCAGTGAGGCTCAAAAATACTTCATGCCCACTCAGGGATTTGAACCCAGATATCTCCATTCCAGATCCAGCACTTGCTCTTATGGAAGCATCAACCATTACATTGTGATTTACATCTCAAGCTAGTGCACAGTGATAAAGTTTATGATGAATCCCTGATTTACACACTATAATAAATGCCACTGTTGTTGTGGAGCTAAAGCAAAAGGTAATCCTTATTCTCCTAGACCTCAGTTATGCTCTAATCGTGCGGTGTAAAGTTTTATTGTGATGTTTTGTTTTTTAGCTGTCTCAACCCCTGTGATTAACAGGTGGGGATATAAATATTTTAAATAAATACATTTAATAACATAAGTAATGCAATAAAGGGGAAACTTTGTTTAAAACAACAACATACATTTCAAACTGCACTTTACTCACGAATATACTGGACACAACCTGCAACAGCGAGAGTCCAGTTTACTAGCACTACCATAAGCCCTACATTAGTAACCTTAGCAAACTCTGGGGGAAAATTGCAATTTCCACAAGACACAATGAAATTATATTGGATTAGTTTAGGCCTAAAATCCCACATGGGATTTGAAGGGGGACAATTGCTCCCCTCCCTTTTCACTGCTGTTATTCTAAAACAATAAGTGGCTTTTCAAGTGGACAATTAACCTGAATTACTGGAGCTCCGAGCTAAAATGCAAATCCTGCCGTCACTCCACATGCCCCGAAGATCTAAGCTGATTTGACTATAATTCTCCACAGATGTCTCCTGAATTGACTGTCATGTTTACAAGGCGACCCTCCACTTATGGCAGTCAACTTGGATAGGATAAAAAGCAAGGCAGGTAGGGAGCCTTTATCCAAAAAGCAAAGATCAGATACTAGTTCAGAAAGTTTCTAGAGGAACCACAAAGAATGTGTATGTTGTCCAAGTGTTCGTTAATGAATCAAGATGTTTTCAGCCATGCTGATTTGACAGAATTAGAAGCAGCAGATGAACAACGCAGCAGCATTCAGTCCATGAAGCTTTTGTCAAGGTAGCTCTCTTTCAAAATAGATATTGTAGAGCTGGACAAGCTACAGAAAAAGGCCAACCAACCTGATTAGAGCACTGGAGCACTTTACCCTCAAGGGATGGCTAATTTGTTTGAGGCTAAAGCAACAAAAAGTCTTGTGGCACCTTAAAGACTAGCAAGTTTATTCTGGCATAAGCTTTTGTGGACTATAGCCCACTTCATCAGATGTGTAGAGTATAATGGGGATTGCCAGGTTTATATACAGTACATATGCACCTGAAGACAAAAGTAATATCCAAGTTCAAGGTAGAGGTGGGATCTGAACTCCAAAACAGAAAATCACTCTTTGTAGATAGCTATAGTTTTCTACTCTGTTTCACAGACAGCTCACTGATGAGGCCAAGAAATAGTACATGGCAGAGGTGCGGTCTGAGCACCAGATACCAAATCACATATCTGCTCCAATAAAATACAATAAAACACCAGTTTCACAGAGGGAAAACATGATGTTCAGAGAAAACATATACACTTTTATTGTCTTAAGAATGCCTCTGGGGCCCAGAGCTAAGGGAGGTGTCTGAGAGTTCAGTGGGGACCCCAGCATTACAAGAAACGGTATATTTCTTTTTCCTAGGCTGCCTTTCAAAAATTGGCATGATTTCCCGGGGACGTTCAAATGCTTTGTCTCAATTTCTATGATATTTATTTTATTTATGTGTTTGTTTCCCTTCTTCTGATTTTTTCAGCATTAGTCATTTGGCAATGAAAAGGATGGTTTGTTGGTAGGATTTCAAAAGCTGAAACTCTTTTGAGGATAAATATTTGTCACACTCCAATGGAAGCCAGAACAAAATTTGCTTGAATGGCATTTCTACATGTGTCGTCCCCCGCCCCGCCCCTCGCCCCTCAGGTCATATGTAGCCTTCTGTGTGGAAAATGTATCTTGAGTTAAAGAGGCTTCTTTCTGAAACTGCCCTCTTCCCCATGTTAGAGTGGCTACAGTGCTAAACCCCTTTCATTGGGGAGGGCCCATAGCTCACTGCTAAGGTGGCCAAGTGTCCTATTTTACAGAGGACAGTCCTCCATTTGAAGGTGTCCTTTCTCCAAAGGGCTGTCCAAGGCCAAGGGTGCTTCCAGATAAGGCTTTTACTCCACCATCCCTCTGCCTCATTCACAGAATTTTATGAAGGGTCCAGACAACAAAGTCTTCCACTCATAATTCTCTTGCATTTTCCCACAGTTTCTTCCATCTTCTTCTTTACTGCAAAAAAAAATCAATTAAGGAGAAAAATATGGAATAGCTGCACAAGACCTTCTGACTGGGAGGACTAGGACTGTTCCCACTGGAAGCACCCCAGGTTTGGTTTAAAGAGAGCCCCAAGAATAAAGCTCAAGAGCCTTGAAATAGCCCATCAGGAATTAGCACCTGGGCAGTTGACTAAGCAGACACACAAGTCGCCTGGTCACCATCTTTTGTCCTGGCCTGGGTGTCAGTGTCACCCCAAAGAGGGCTCTGAGCCCAGGGAAACACTGGTCACCCCACTCCAGGAAGGGCCCTCAGGACTCCCTGACACATTCCCAGTCCCAAGGACTCTGTCCCCCCATCAACATTAACCTCCAAGAATGGCTCTCCCAAAGCCCCTCAGGTCCCTCAGCCACATACGAGTTTAAGGCTGCAGAAGTGAGCGTGGGCCTTTAAGTTGGCAGTCAGTCCACAGGGGTGGGGCGGGGAGCTTCTGAGAAACCTGACCTGACCAGCCTCCTGAAGCTCTTCCTGGAGTGAGAGCCCCAGCCTGGCAGCCGCTGCAAAGTGCTTTCCAAGATATTCATAGTCTAACTGCTTTGCAGTGTTTACTAGGCATAACTGCTGACTGACCCCTTGCCATCACTTCCTTTAGGCATTCCGATTCCATGTACAATAAACATGTGAGGAGAGGAAAGTACAAGCCCGGTCCACCTCTGTTGTTATGTTCATCCCCCCAAACTTGTGGAGGGCAATGTTCTGAAGAAGAGAGCCTCCTTTATTTGTGGAGGCTCTCCACATGATTGAGAACACTGGTTTTCCGCTTTCTGAATCGTGTGGAGAGCTTCCATGGATGCAGGAGGCTCTCCCCTTCAGAAAGTCACCTTCATAGATCATAGAATCATAGGGTGGGAAGGGGCCTACAAGACCATCGAGTCCACCCTGCTCAGTAACAGACAGTTGTTGGTCCTTCATTTTTTAAAATATAAAATCCAGCTGTTAACACAGTCCAATCTATCTACAGCCTCAGTGAACCAGACAGGTTCCTTGGTTGGAGGAAAACAGAACTAGAACCCGGGAAGTACTAGTTCCCCTCTACTCAGCACTGGTTAGGCCTCATCTGGAGTACTGTGTCCAGTTCTGGGCACCACACTTTAAGAAGGATGCAGACAAACTGGAGAGGGTTCAAAGGAGGGCAACAAAGATGATCAGGGGACTGGAAACAAAGCCCTATGAAGAGAGACTGAAAGAACTGGGCATGTTTAGCCTTGAGAAGAGAAGACTGAGGGGAGATATGATAGCACTCTTCAAGTACTTGAAAGGTTGTCACAGAGAAGAAGGCCAGGATCTCTTCTTGATCATCCCAGAGTGCAGGACACGGAATAATGGGCTCAAGTTACAGGAAGCCAGATTCCGGCTGAACATCAGGAAAAACTTCCTGAGTGTCAGAGCAATACGACAATGGAACCAATTACCTGGGGAGGTGGTGGGCTCCTCCACACTGGAGGCCTTCAAGGCGAGGTTGGACAGCCATCTGTCAGGGATGCTCTGAGTTGGATTCCTGCATTGAGCAGGGGGTTGGACTCGATGGCCTTGTAGGCCCCTTCCAACCCTACTATTCTATGATTCTATGATTCTATGAACTAGAAGTCAGCTGGGCAGTGTTTATATTAACAAAGCTGGAGTCAAATGTAGATGCTGTGCTAGCTTAAAAAAAAAGTCAATAGAAGCCAAACTGGGTAATTTTACATAGTAGTTGGAGGGGATGAACCCTCAGAGAATAAAATCCCAGCTTCAGGTGGTATAAAACGCTCTTTCTCCAGTGCAGGGTCCCTCTGTTGAATGGCTAAATTTGGTATTCTCCATGTCATACATAGCATAAGATAGTATAAGACAGTACAGATAGTTTCACATGGGCAAACAATACAAAACTTGAGAACAGAGATGAGAATGGGATTTCATTTCATTTCATTTCATTTCATTTCATTTCATTGAATTCATTGTATTTCTATACTGCCCCCTAGCTGAAGCTCTCTGGGCAGTTCACAGAAATTAAAAACCATTAAAATACATTATATAAAATATAAAAACCATTCACATAATAACATAAAACAAATAACACACACACACACACAACAACAACAACATATATCTAAAACAATGTAAAACTATCAGCCAGAGACTATCAGGGACTCATTAAATGCTGCCAAATGCCTGTGAGAAGAGGGCAGTTTTAACCTGGTGCCAAAAAGATGAAATGTTGGCGTCAGGTGGGCCTTGTCAGGGAGATTATTCCATAAATGGGGAGCCACCACCGAAAAGGCCATCTCCCTTGTTGCTCCTCTCTGAGCCTCCCTCAGAGGAGGCTCCTGGAGGAGGGCTTTGGATGCAGAGCATAGTATACTGGTTTATGCCAGGAGAGGCGTTCTGTCAGGTACTGTGGTCCCAAGCTGTGTAGGGCTTTATAGGTCAAAACCAGCACTTTGCATTGGGCTCTGAAGCCTATACGCAGCCAGTGCAAGCAGGCCAGAATTGGGATGAGCTACATCACAGGCAATGACAATACTATCATGTGAAGTTGAAGTTACATCCGGCGAGGGTATTCACTATTGCTCGATGTAAAAGCTCTTTGTTTGTTAGCTTTCATTCAGCTTCCTTTGCAAGTTCTCAACTTATGTAGCATTCAGTATTTAGGCCTGTTCCCACACTTGGGCAACGTTTTATTTAATGGCATAATTCTAGTTATGGGCAAACTGATCTTCTTCTCCAGGAATCGGCAATCATGTTTATTAGCTTACTGTTTCCCACTAATTGCCATTTAGCAAAGTCCTACAGATCTATGATTAAAGAGCAAAAACAATCTTGAAAGATTTGTTTTATACTAGGTCCCCCCCAGTGAGCTGAATTATTTTTTGTAATTAATTTTAAATGCAAGATTTGTCCCACAGAAAAGCACTTTCAAGGGAAAAGTGGATTAATGCTGCATTTCTTGGAGAGCATTCGTTGTAATTGCCTTTCTTGTGCAATCGTGGAAGTCATAAAGTGCTTAATTGATATTGCTGTGTTATTTGGAATATCAGTCTCTTTCTAGTCATTGCCTTCTGCTAGGTTTGGTTTCTTGTTAATTCTTCTGTTGAGCCAATTAATGCAAGCTATCATTGTACATCTGGTGATAATAATCCTACTTCTGTTGGGATCATAATTCCCCCCTCCCTTTTTTTTCCTCCCAGATATAGAAGTATATTAAGCCCAAATCCACAAACTCTTCTTTACTCAGGGGCAATCTAATTGAAATCTCATTTTGGTCTAGGGGACTCTTCCATCGTTACTTGTAGTAAATTATTTGTAGATTACAAGGGGGACCTGAAATAAAACTTATGTTCAGGATTCTCTCTCTCCCCCACCCAAGCTTTCTGTTTTCTTCCCCAGTGTCATGCTCCCATTGGAGGAATCCTCCCCAGAGAAGGAGGTAGAACTCCCAGAGATGAAGAACACCATAGAACAGCCCATGTCTATGACCAGGAGGAGCCTGGGCCCTCAGGGAAGATGGCCACAAGTCCATCCCCATGAGAGACAAGGGACTCCACCTCTGAGGCAAAGGCTGAGCAACGCCCTAGCCCCTGAAAGCATGGTCTTCTCAAGAGTTGGGCCAGAGGAAGCCCTGTGAGGAGGAATGCCTGTTTATGAAGGAGGACTCCTCATAAGCAAGGCCCTCCTCATGAGTAGGGCTTTTGCTAGATGGCCTGAGATGAACAGCAGCTCTGCTCTGGATGGGGCTCTGGGAGCTCAGGCTACATAAGCCTTTGCACTTGGTGTACTTGACTGTAGACCCAAGTAAACGTTGTTTTATATATTCTGGTGCCACTGAAAATGGCACCTATACATTTAGTTTGTCTTCCTCTGCAACCCGCATACCTAGTAGAATGACTGGTTTATTCATGCAAATAATTCTGGGTGACAGAATATGCTGTACCTCCTCAGAGCACAGGTGTGGTGCTCACATTTTTAATGCTCCCCTCTGTTAAAAAAACAAAACCCAACATAACTCTCTATAAGTAGGAAATGAACAAAGCAAGGGTTGGACCAGAATGGTTCTCTCTGGTGTTCAGATAGGCAAATATGTCTATTTAGGCAAATAACATTTTATCGAATGTTGTCTTTTGTCACAGGGCCTGTAATGTACTGCAGCTGAGCCTTGTCTATTGGCTCAGGAAGCTCTGGTAATATAAGGCTGCATAATCAGTATAGCCTTTCCTGGAAACAATGCTGTTTCTGCAGCTCCAGTATCATGTACCCTGACTTGTGTTTAGATCTCTGTGTTATTGACCTTTGGACTTCTGCCTGATGCTGCCTTCTGGACTTTGATTCTACTTGACGGATATCCCATGCATTTGCCCTTGACTATTCTTCTGACTTCTCTCTGGAAAATCTGCATTTGCCCAGTAAAACTGTGCTTGACTTTTGCTTGCTTGACTTCTCTGTTGTAATCAACTTTGTGTTTGCACAGCAAAGAACTGAAACTACTTAAAGCAGAAGAGACAGCCCCTTTCCCCTGACTGCCACGTCTTTAGTGATTTTTGAGCTTTTGCATATTCCACCACAGTAGTGTAGTGGCAAATTCAGAAGTGCAGGGTCCCTTCATGACAGTCACAGCGGCGCCCCCTCACAGCCGCGCCCCCTTCTAAGATTGTACAGCCTTGTGAGATACACAAGAACAGTGCAGCTGAGAGTAAGGCAGGGGTATTTCCATTGGATGTCTGAAGGAAAAAGGCCGGGGTGTTCATTTTTTTCACGCACTCACTCACTCACTCACTCACTCACAAACATTTTAGGTTTTCAAAATATGATACTCTACGGAAGCTTCACCCTCTCAACTCAGCCCTCATGGACAGGTCCCTTCTCATTTAAACAGCCCCCTTGCACACTCCCTTAGTGCCCCAACGTTACCCGCTAGCCTTTCCTAAGCTCCTTCATTCTCTCTCCCCCATTCTGCAACAGAAACATCCACACACCCAGCTGGATTGAAACATACAGACACACACACACACACACACACACACACACACCTTCTTTCTCTTCTCCCCCCCCCCCACTTGATTTTTTTCTGTTTCCCTTCCCTCCACCAGGGTTTGTTTGCCCAGATACACACCAACCTTGTACCAAAAAGTTTAGCTGACAGAGCAGGTCACATCTGGCAAGTCCGCTTAGTGTAGAAACTAATGTTCAAGAATTAACAGTGCAATCCAATAGGTGTTTATTTCGAATTAAATTTACAGAGATCTTGGGAAGGCAGCTAAGGCTGCAGTCCTGCGCGCACTTCCCTGGGAGAAAGCCCAATTGGCAAATGAACATAGTGGGACTGATTTCTGAGTAAACATGCATGGGATTGTGTGATAAATCCTACAAACTGGCACAAACCAGCCACCTGCCCTGCCCCATAAGTAAATAATGGTGGCAGTGCCCCCCCTGCCCCTGCTGCTGCCGTGACCAGCAGCAGCAGCCCTGAACGGGTGGCTGGTGTTGCAGGAGACGAGGGCAGTGCCGGGTGCGCAGGCACGGAGCAGGGATGGGCAGAGAAGCCAAGAGCTGAGGAGGAGAAGGGGGGGCGAGAGGAGGCTGCAGAGCTCCCACAGGCGGCTCCCTCTCTCGCTCGCTCCCTTTGTCTGGCCTGCTAGAGGCACCCAAGAGGCAGCCACCCATGCTCCCTCTGCTCCCTCCTCCTTCCCTAGCAGACTGCGACCTGGCTGGGGGCTGGCTTCAAAAAAAGTGCTGGAGCAAAGCCCCGGCACGACCCACCACCACTACACCGCTGTTCCCCCCCTTCTAAAAGATGGGCACTATCTCTCCTAAGGCTTAGTTCAGGCAGTACAAGCTTTAAGCTAAAATATGCTGGTATTTTTGTCCCATGCTTTTGCACTGCCCCTGCTTGATCCCCCCCCCCCATTAGAATACGACCCACAAGAGCTTCTCCAAAACTGAATTCAGCCCTCAGGTGGAAAGAAGTTTACCACCCTGGCCTAAATAGATGAGCATCTTATTCCTACAGTGGCCAACCAGATGCCTCAGAAAAACCCACAAGCAGGATATGAGGGCAATAGCCCTCTCCTACTGTTGTTCCCCAGCAAGTAGCATGCTGCTGCTGATCCTGGAGGTAGCCTCTAGCCATCATGATTAGTAGCCCTTGGTAGCCGTCCTCCATGGATTTGTCTAATCTCCTTTTTAAAGCCATCTGAATTGGAGGTCATCTCGTGGTAGTGAATTCTATCATTTAACTATGCGCTGTGGGCAGAAGCAATGCTCAAGAGCCACCTCTGCTGTGAACTCACTGGGAGGCCTTTTGCGAGCCTCTGTGTCTCAACCTCCGTGCCCCTCTGAGCTGTGGGGATGCTTCACACCTAAGTGGCTGAGCACATCCTTTCCATGTAGAAGGTCCCAGGCTGAGTCCCAGCATCTCCAACAAAGAAGTTTCTGAGAAAGACTTGACTGAGATGTTGGAGAACTGCTGCTGGTCGGAGGATGCAGTGCTGGGGTAGTTAGACCAGTGGGTTGGCTCTGTATAAGGCAGTGTTGTATGTTTGTCTGCAGTATGGCGATAATAAGAGTGAGCTACCTTGCAAGGTGTCATGATGATTACTGTTGGATCCAACAGCCACGTGAGTGGAGGTCTGCTTGTGCAATGTAGAGTCCACTGGTGCGATGGGAGTTCCTCATCCTCTCCTCGCCCTGTGTGCCCCATATCTGCTCTGGAGGGTCCCCAAATCCCCCAGAATAGATTTGGGGGGTGCAGGGGGGTTTGCAGGGGGGAAGGGGAAATGTGTTCCACTAGCGGTTTCCATTCCACTAGCAAATGACCAGCATTGGATTACTACGATGCTCAGATGATAGAACAAACCTGCACTGTATGAACAGCTGTGAGGCTGTGATCTAGAATCTCTGGAGAGAGATTACTGCTTGCATAAGTCCTAAGAACAAAAGCAAAATTCATTTATTCCTTACCTCCTGTCCGAAATGACTGAGAGGAGGAGGAGATTTTCGGACTAACCCAGCTGTTCGCCTCCTTTGAGAATTGCCACTCCTTTTGGTTTTGAAAAGCGGAACCAAGCTTTTTTGTGATTCTTGAACCACTGAAAGTTGTAAATATAGCTGTCCAGCTGTTGGGTTCCAAGTTCAAAATAACAGTATGCTGTTCTTTATATGTGTTAAATTAGAAAACTGCTTTTTGAGCAGCAAAGTAGGTATGAGGCAAACATAAAAGATTCCTTTAAAAATTACCAATAAATGACTTGTGTTGAGTGAGCATTTCAAGGAAACTAGTTGCAAGGCAATGTGCTGGTTGTTGGATCTAGAAGCTGGAAAGCAGCATTCGAATCCCTGCTCAATCCAATCTCTCAGCCTCTATTATCTAGCTACATGACTAAAAATAAGAGCAATTTGCCACATGCCCAAGTATTTGTAAGGGTGAATGAGAGGTTTTAAGTCATGTCGCCCATCAGTTAATGATATATTGTTAAACAATCAACCTTTCTCCTTCTGGCTGAGGTAAATCATGCTGATCAGCAAGTGATGGGGAGAGAGGCACACACAAGTAACATTGAGAACAGGCAAAACATCATAAAACCGCTTCATTGTTTCCATCCTGTGGGTAAGGTATAGTTACCTAGCAACTACTGAAAACTGGTGGTGATTCACTGTCCTGCCGTCTTCTCTCTCTTTTGCTCCATGTGTGTATTTGAGAAGGGCTGAGTGTTCCACAAAAACGGATGTGTTCCCAGTTCAGAGTGTTCACTGGCAACGGTTTGTGGCATAGATGCCTTGCCAAGTTAGAAAACATATTTGCTGTCATGGTTAGACAATAACAGACCTTTCTATATTTTATCATTACCAAGTTAGTCACCTCTGTGGGACTGGATTAACCATTACGCTAAGTAAAGCATAGAGAACAGGGGTGGGCGACATCACCCGTTGGCCACATGCACCCCTCCTGGCCTTTTTGTGCCCCCCCAATAGTCTGCTCCCCCTCCCCCCACCACATTTTGGCACCAAACACCACTTTTGCCTTTTAAATAGAAGCTTTTCCCCCTTGCTGCTGGCGTACCACCACATTTCAGGACCAGGGGCCTGTGCCCCTGGTAGGGGTTGGGAGGCATGGTGTCCCCTTGGGTCCTGGAAGTTGCCCACTCCTGATATTGAACCAAGTCCCAGTCCAATTGGGGCACATGCTGTCTGGTCATGTCTTGAAGTGTGGATGCATCATTCACACTACACTATAATCTATATCAACCTCCCCCAACCTGGTGCCTTCCAGATGTTTTCGACTTCAGTTCTCAGCAGCCTCAACCAACACGGCCAATGGTCAGGAATGCTGGGAGTTGTCGTTCCAAACATCTGGAAGGCTCCACATTTCCTGCAAGCTTTGGAAACTGTACTCAGGAACATAAGAAACTGACTTATTCCAAATCAGAGTGTTGCTCCATCCAACTCGGTATTGTCTAATTTGACTGGCAGTGGCTTTCACGTTCCCTTGCCCCCCCCCCATGCGCACACACACAAGAAAAGAGGCTTCAGTCTCACGCCTTTAATTGCCTATCAACAGGTTCATCACGGATGCAAATCCTTGAAGACTTTCAGGCTACAAAGGAATAGCAACAGGGGATCCAAATAGGAGCCATGATGTTGCCAGCACTTTGAAACATGACTTGCTGGCTAGAATAACTTAGGGAGGGATGCCCCTCCCTTCCAGTGATACTCCCCTACGTCAACCCTCACACATCGCCAACTGGGTCGACCATCTAAGCTCCGCCTCTAACTTTAACCTCTTAGCTCTGCGCTGCAGTCTAGCATTCCTCAGGTCACACCCCACACTTTCCTCTTCCTCCTCCTCCTGGGCTCTTACAGAGGAGGGAAAGGGAGGGGGGCTTCAGGCCCAGCCATCTGGGTGTTAGCATCCTGAGAAGCATGCCTATCCATATCTGAACTCGCTCGGGAAGATGCCTCCCCCGGTTCTGGCTGTTCCCATTCTGAATCTGAGCTGCTAACTATCTCCATATGCTCAGAATCAGTCCTGACATTGGAAATCCAGATTTGCAGACAGGGGTCCTTGCCAGCCCTGCCTGGGGGATGCTGGGGATTCAACCTGGGGCCTTTGGCATGCAAAGCACATGCTCTACTGCTGAGCTACAGCCCCTCCCCTACTTGCTCAAAACTGGGGTGCAGAGACCGTAATCCTAAAGGTCCCTTGGCCAGGATAACAAAAAGGTGGTTGGCTCTTCCATATGTCAAAGAGAGTAGAGGATTCAACAGGACTGATGGAAGTGAGCGAGGCTTTCATAGATGTTCCATAACCCTTTGGCAAGCTGTTTTGAGAGCCTCTTGGGACTATAAAGTCGGGTATTTTTATTTATTTATTACATTTCTATACCACCCAATAGCCAAAGCTCTGGGTGAATCACAGCAATTAAGCGTCTTTTAATTTCATGGCTACAGTCACCATCTGCGGTGATCTTGGAGCCCAAGAAAATAAAATCTGTCACTGCTTCCATTTCTTCCCCTTCTATATGCCAGGAAGTGATGGGGCCAGATGCCATGATCTTAGTTTTCTTAATGTTGAGTTTCAAACCAGCTTTTGCACTCTCCACTTTCACCCTCAACAAGAGGCTCTTTAGAGCCTCTTCACTTTCTGCCATTAGGGTGGTATCGTCTGCGTATTTGAGGTTGTTGATAATTCTCCCGGCAATCTTAATTCCGACCTGTGATTCATCCAACCCGGCGTTTCTCATGACGTACTCTGCATATAAATTAAATAAGCAGGGCGACAATATGCAGCCTTGTCGTACTCCTTTCCCAATTTTGAACCAATCGGTTGTTCTATGTCCGGTTCTTACTGTTGCTTCTTGACCCTCGTACAGGTTTCTCAGGAGACAGGTAAGGTGGTCTGGTACTCCCATCTCTTTCAGAATTTGCCACAGTTTGTTGTGACCCCCATGGGGTTTTCTTGGCAAGAATACTGGAGTGGGTTGCCATTTCCTTCTCCAGTGGACCACATTTTGTCAGAACTCTCTGCCATGACCTGTCCGCCTTGGGTGGCCCTGCACGGCATAGCTTATGGCTTCACTGAGTTATGCAAGCCCCTTCGCCACAAGGCAGTGATCCATGAAGGGGTTTTCTAAACTACAATGCCGCAAATGCTATAACCTCTCCTTTGTTGCTTCAGCCCCCTGATCACTTTGGTTGCCTTTTTCCTGCACTTTATGTACCATGCAATTGATCAGGTGTCAAACGCCATACCTGTGAGTCACAGGCATGGCATGTAACCATGGAGTCCTTTTTAACCACATGGTGGGAACACGCAGCCATAAAATTCACGAACTGAATTTCAATAACTGAATTAAATTAGGTGTGCACCTCTCTCTCCCTCTCTCTCTCTCTCTCTCTCTCTCTCCCCCCGTCCCCCTCCATACATACACATACACACACACACACACACAGAAACAAAGAGAGGGAGCCAGCCAGCACTAAATTATGTGAAACATAATTTGTAATAATTAGTGCTCATGATTGCTTGGGAGGATCAAGAGCACATTTCAAATGCTCCAGAGCTGAGGAATGACATGGGAGCTGTTTTGTCTTACAGCTATCCCCAACCATTAAACAGGGTGTGTGTGTATATATATGTGTTTTGGCTCAGTTTTCAGTGGGAGATGGCCTTGTAGTAAGTGCTCTGCTGGCAGTTCATGTTTTGCATGGAGGTTGGCTTTATAGATAATTACTTGGGTCAAGGGAGTATTGTATTAGGCACATCGACGCAATTTTCTGTTAACAAACAGAAGGCCAGAGATAGCTTGCAAATAATGAACGTGTGGGATTCCTCTCATACAGCACTTACACTGAGGTGATTATGTACCTTTTCAGTATAAATCATTAAAGGGTGACTTCCACTGCATTTTAGAGTAAGAAGGTGACATAGGGCATCTCTACACCAGCCTAAAATCCTGCATTTAAAACGGGGCTTTCTGCTTCCATTTTAAATGCAGGATCACAACGACTTTTCACGTGCTTCCATTTCCCCCACCCCCTTCCCCCTCCTTCTCCCCGTAGCTGAGTCTTCCATTATCTTTCATTGATCTCCCTCCTCTTCTTGCCACTTTTATGCTTTTCACAGAGGAAACTGAAGCAGAACACAACGGGGCAATTTGATAGCTCATTATCTGCAATCTATTTAAAAACGGAACAAATGGCATTTAGGGGAGGAGACTCCTTGGATGTTCACGGTAACATGTAAAGAGCCCACGAACTTCCATGAAGGAGCAATCTCAATCACAGGATAAAAGCTCCATGTGAAGAAAGCCTAAGTCATTGGAAAAGGGCACATTTCAGTCAACGTTTGTTACTGAGAGCACTCACAACCTTTAACAGTATGATACAAGCCCTATTCAGGCATTCTACCCTCCCCGCCCAAAGCCTTTTGTCCCAGCCCTGTTCCACACATCTACAGTCACCATTCCTGCACTCTTCCAGTTCTTAGGGGCTGGACCTCTGCTGTAGGGAGCCTTTTCGAGCAGGCTCCCTGCACAATGAAAAACCCTGATCTTTAACACCCACTGTCTGCATCCACAACACCCTTGTTGAAATTGATGGCGAGAGAGTAACCATCCCAGTCAATGGGCTAGAGCTGAAACCAAAATACGAAAGATATAAATGCAATTATTTTTCAGATTTGATGTCAACAAAAGTTTACACCTGAATTTCAGAACTGAAATCTGACCTAAAATCTTGAAGTTTACCGGTTTGTATTTCAACTGATTCAAGGTGATGGCTGAGGCTGCGATCCTGTACACACTTACCTGCTGAGATTGGTAAATATACTTGGGGAAAAGTTGAATGGAACAATACGCTAACTGTTACGTACTAAGGTAAATTATGTAAATTGTTGCGAACCCTCTTACAGAATTATTTGCGTATTTTCCCACATGATGGAAAAAAATCGGATCCACCTGTGAACAGACGATGGAACAAAAGGCGCTTGATAATCCGCGAAACACAGACAGAGCAGATTTTACACAATCCATACATCCCTGCTCAATGGGACCTCCGTCTGAGTACTAGGAGTGCACTGTAAAAGAATTACTGAAGTTAGTACAAAATTGACTTAGGGAGCAATCCTATGCATGTTTAGACAGAAGAGGTCTTACAGCTCCCAGCAAGCCAGTTATGCTTGCTGGGGCATGCTGGGAGCTGTAGGACTTTTTAATGTCAAAACATGCATAGGATTGCCCCATAAATGTTATTATTAGATCCTATCTAGTAATAGCAAACTCATTCTCTGAGTGTATCAGCTCAGAGAAACACTTAAGATCTGCAGACATACAAACAAACCTTTAGGAGAAAAAATAAGGGAGAAAAACAAAAAACGACCCACTGAGCATGCACAATGGCCATGGAATATGGGATGAGCTCCCCAATGAGGCCACCTGGTACCACCATTGTTATCTTTTGGGCACCAGGTCAAGACCTTTCTCTTCTCCCAGGCATTTGGCAGCATGTGATGAGCTTCAATCGATCCTGGATTTGTCTTATGGTTAGGGTTGATTGCTTCAAGTTGTTTTAGATATATGTTGTCTTTGTGTATATTGTCTGTTTGTGCTTTTTTTTTTTATGGAAATGACCTTTCCGTATACTGTGTTTTTAATGTTTTTAATCTTCGTAAACCGCCCAGAGAGCTTTGGCTATGGGGTGTTATAGAAATGTTAACAACAACAACAACAATGAAATAATACTGCCTGAGTGATGAGGGGCAGGGACGGAGAACTGGGTGGAGGGGAAATGGAATGGAGCATCCTAGAAAAGGGCATGGTTGCCTGCCTGGAACACTGAATAGCAGTACTTCACACTGCAACATTTTGTTGCATGTCCCACTTGTACTATGTAATATTGACTGCTGCTGCATGTCAGCTGTCAGATACTGTCATTAGTTTGTTGAACTAGTCATTTGCTTTCTTCTTACTACTTCCTGGCATAAGTGTTGAGACTTCAAAACAGGAAGAAAAAGAACATAAGGCTTTCTTCTGATCTTCTCCCTAGCTGAGGATTAATAGAACAAAGTACATGGTTATATAAGGACTGTAGCCAATGAGTTTCCTTTTCCTCTTAATTAGTGGACTTGTTGCATTGTTATGTGGCATCATTCCTTTCTGTTGCCTGTGTTTTTGTAACTACATTTCAAAATAAAATTCAGCTGTGAAAAAAATGAGTACATGTGGCAGGGGCATTGCTAGGTTCTTAAAAGATCCAGGGCACAGGCCCATAACAAAAATTTGCATCTATCTATCTATCTATCTATCTATCTATCTATCTATCTATCTATCTATCCCAGTCTAAGCGCACGTCTAATATATATGTATGTGTGTAGTGTGCATGCGGTGTGCGTATAGATTAAATATATACATACATAAGAAGTGTGCACTGACCCCCCACCCCACTTCAACTCAGACCCTGATTCAGCATTTTGGAAAACATCCCGCTTCTGCTCAGGCCAATTTGTAATCGGACCACTTCAGCTCAGCACCAAACCTGAGTCAAGGTTTGGAAAAATGAGTCTTTATGCTTCCTCTTGATTACCATGGGAATTTAGAAAAAAAATCTGTGACTCTTTTCTCTTGGTCAGAACTGGGTGATCATTTCAGGCATAGTAGCCCCCTAGAAAGGGATTACACCTCCCAAATATCAGAAAAATATAGGTGAAGGTTTATATTTTGATTTTCTTTTAAAGGGAACTGCCAATAACATTTTAACTCCTTGGAAGAATTGGATAAACATTTCAGGGTTCATTGCCCCATCAGAGGAGATCATATCTGCCAGATTTCAGAATACTAGCCACAAGGGTTTTTGTGCAAGGGTGGCCTTGACATTTTGAGGTCTCCAAAAGAGGACATACTTATCTCCCTATGTTCCTTATGGACCATTGTTCTGAAAATTACAGACAGCTTAGAGTTGTCCCTAAGTAAGAAACCAGGAAAGTTTCAGAAGGATAGGTGCAGCAGTTCATGTGTAAGGGGAGTTCTCCAATTTGGGGGAGGAAGTGATTTGCTTTCTCTTCCATTCACCCCTTCCCCAATAGTTTTTGATAAATTTGTATGCAAATACACAGGTCATTAGAAGTGTCCCCCAGGCAAGAAACCTGCAAAGTTTCTGAAGGATATACATGCATTAGGGATGTACGAATCCCTCACCTGGCTCCATTCGGGGGTGTCCGCGGTGGGGGGGGCGATCCATCCCTCCCCCCGGAATCCTCCCTGGCCAGCTCTGTTCCGTGGTGAGTCCACGGAGCCGCCAGCCAGGGGTGCCCACAGCTGGACTTCCATCTGCTGCCGGGCTGTGGCCGCAAATGGCAGCTGCTATAGCAGCTGGCATTTGCATCCCTGCGTTGCCGTGATAGGTTACGTATATATTTACATAGCCTATCACAGCAAAGAGCAGGGATGCAAATGGCGGCCGCTACGTCATTTGCATCCCTGCTCTTTTCGTGATAGGCTATGTAAATATATACGTAACCTATCACGGCTAACGCAGGGACACAAATGGTGTAGCGGACGCTAGTTACGTCCCTGCTCTTTGCTGTGATAGGCTATGTAAATACTTACGTAGCCTATCCCGACTAAAGTAGCGAGGGAAATGGCAGCTGCAGACTGGGGCAGCCATTCGCAGCCGCAGACGAGGGCAGCGGATGGCCAACAAAAGGTAGGGTCTGTCCCGGGGAGGTTTCGCGGGGTGGCGGGGGGGATTGCTCCGTTCCTCCACGGATTCCGGGGGGTTGGATTCTAAAGAATCTGGCCTCACTGGAGTCCGTGGCGGAATTCTCTAACGTCCCTAACATGCATGCAAATTTAGAATTACTAGAATTTATTTACATTTCACCAATGTTAGCAGGCAGTGGGAAGGTGCTATTGCACTCATGTCCTGCTTGTGAGTTTCCTATGGGCATCTGGTTGGCCGCTGCGTGAACAGAAAGCTGGACTAGATGGACCTTGGTCTGATGCAGCTTGGCTGTTCTTATGTTTTTAAATATAGAGTGCCTCTGAGCATGTGCAGAATGCTTTTCTTTCACCACTGAGTACTTACATTCTACCAATTCTATTCTCCTCCATGCAACCATCCCTTCTCATCCTACTATCCTCCAGCAACTCTTCATCAAAACAGATGTCTTGTTTTGTGCAACTCCTCTCTACCTCCTCCTTGTTATGCACAAACTCTCATTGTATCTTCCTCCCCATAACTTCATTTGTGCCAAGACTTCATCAGGATTCAGCCAATGAGTCTGTTTTCAAAACTAGGGCTACATTATGGAGAAACTCTGAGCATATACTAAGTGCCTTTCTCTCACCACTGAAGCTAGAGTTCATCCAAAAAAACCCCAAACCCACAAATGACAAAACATGCATAGGACTGAGCTGAAAGGGTAGTCAATTCATTAGAAGGAATTGGGTAGGCACTGTATTAAGCCTGCAGTACCATGCTCACAACTCAGGACTTATTTCTGAGTAAACATGCAGAACATCAAGGTGCAAACCTCCCTGCAAAAGTAACTTGGTGCTGGAATCCTATGCACACTTTCCTGAGGGCAAGCCTCATTAAACATGATGGGACTTCTCAGTAGGCATACATAGGATTGCATAAATTAGCAATATTTATCTCCTCTCCACTTAAAAAACAAACCAAAAACTCATATTTTTAAAATTAAAGCTTTCTATTCATAGGAACACAGGAAGCTGCCTTGTACTGAGTCAGACCCTGGATCCATCTAGCACAGAATTGTTGACACTGACTGGCAGCAGCAGCTCTCCAGGGTTTCAGGCAGGATTCTTTTCTAGTGCTACCTGGAGATGCCGGGGATTGAACCCGGGACCTTCTGCATGCTGAACATGTGCTCTGCCACTGAGCTACAGCCCTTCCTATTGCTGGATAATGGCAACTGACAAACAAAACAGCCTCAGATTTGTTTCTCTGCGACCACGTGAACCCACCCTTCTCAAAGACTTGAGAGAGGAGAAGGAGAGAAACCAACCCTCTTGTCTGTTTGTACAGTTCAGAACTTCTCTTGCCCACTGAAGAGAATTCTCTTTAAGAATTCCCCAAGATATGCTCTGGGTGGAATAAAGAAGAGGAAGGAAGGAAGGAAGAACAGGATAGGGGAGGGAAGAAGAAGAATGGTGATTGAAAATGTGTGTGGGGGTGAGAGGTAGAGAGTTCCCTAAGCCAAGTGGCTCCTTTCAGAGAGGTAGTACTTCAGAGGAATTTAGGAGGCTGTGGAGGGTTTGTAAAGACTGCAATACTCAAATTAACTTTATGAGGTGAGGTTTTTGAGGGCTTTTTCTAGCTTTTTTAAAACTGTAGAACCTATTTAAAAGCCCCAGCAGTTTCTCGATTATGATGCCACATAGGCTTAACCCTCCCTTTGGGATTATTTGAGTCCTACAGCTATTTCGGAGAAGTTAAAGCGGAGGGGGAGAAAGAAGTTTGTGGAGGCTGACTGGATCCTTTGCTGTACTAAAGCTACTAAACTTCTGCAGAAGCCAAAGGTTCCAGTTCGGGGCAGTAAAATCAGATGCTGTGTGAAATACCAGATTTCTTCCCTTCCTTCTTCCTCTTCAAAATTTCATTGCAGGGAAGCTCCCAGCAGTGGGCATGTAAGAGCAGAAAAGTAGGAGGAGAGAGGTTTTTGCACCTCAAAAAACAAAACAAAACAAAAAAACCCTACACCACAGATTAGGGATAGTGACCTCCTAATTGTCACCTTAAACACCTTCTGATTAGGATCTCTAATCTCCTGGGTGGCTTTACAGTTTTTACTTTTTGTTTTAGACTTTGAGAAAAGGAAACTTTACGCATGGCTAGAGCAAAAGCCACTGGACCTAACTGTCTGAAATTTGGTTGGTTCAATCATCTCCATAGGGCCTGCCAGGTCCCCAAATTCCATGAATTTATGTGGAAGTGCAAAAAGATTATAGCTCTTTACTTTGACAGATTTTTTGGAAAAAGCAAATTTACCTGGGGCTAGCACAAAAGCCACTGGACCTAACTGTCTGAACTTTGGCAGGCTCAGCCATCTCTATGGGGGTTGGCAGGTCCCCAAATTCCATGAATTTATGTGGAAGCACAAAAAAATTATAGCTCTTTGCTTTGACAGATTTTCTTGAAAACAGCAGATTTTACCTGTGACTAGCACAAAAGCCACTGGACATAACTGCCTGAAATCTGGCAATTAGCTCCATGGGGCTACCAAGCCTCCAAATTTCATATATTTATCATAAGCTAAAACAGTTATGGCTGTTTTTGTTTTCCAATGCAAGTCAATGGGAAAATGTAAAAAAGAAAAGAAAAAGGCAATTAGGACAGCTCAAAAGATCCGGAGCACAGCTCAAAAAGATCTGGGGCCTGTGCCCAGGTGGGCTTCCTATAACACCCCCGGCATGTGGAATGAGTTGTGAATTGCACCTGGCAGGTGCCCACGTAGTCCCACACTCTGCTTTGGGTCCAAGCAGCTTATGACCTGCCCCTCATGCTGAATATAGGCTACCATCCATGTAAGGGGAGCTACCAGGAATTTGCCCCCCCCCCTATTTTTCCAGGCCTGAGCAGGCAGTGAAACAGGATATCATCAAAACAAAAGACATGTCAGGCCGTTTCACTAGGGCCCTGGTGAACAGTTTGACAGGGCTGGATATCCAGATATATGTCTTCATCCATCCCAGCTGCATGTGCTGTTCTTGCTTCTGCAAGTGGCTCTCCCTTAATGAGCTGGGATGAGAAATTATACCTTATAGCAGGGATGGGGAATGTATGGCTGTCAGGGTTCCCCTTATGACCTGAACCCCCTGAGCAACTCCTTAAGGATCTCTCACCTCCTTAAGAGTCCCACCTTTCCCTTTCCAATAACGTGGGGTTTAGGCTGTAGGCATGGGGTGATTGACACTCTACACACAGGGTTTAACCACAACAGTTTCCTGGTAAATTAAAGCAAGCAAATCACAACTAAAGGCATTTACACAATAGAGCCAAGTGATACAAAAGGCATTAAGAGAAAATTAAAGCTGCAAAATGCAAGTTCCTTTACTCTAGCTATACTTACTCTTCTCCAGGCTGCTGCTTCCTGCTCCCTCTTCAGGCTCTGGTCTCCCCAACTCTGACTCTTATTCGCTCTCTCGCTCTCTTTTTATACCCTTCTTCCTCAAAATCGAAAGTACTGTTTCAAACCTGAAGAAATGAAACTTAACTGGGGAAATGAAACTACTCCTCTGAGGGATATCCCCTCCCAACAAAAAAACCCCAGGCCTCTAAGCCTGACCCTTTTCCCCTTTGCCTCTGTGGGCCTCTAAACTTCACAATGGCTCTCCATATGATGTTGGACTACAACAAATTCCATGCTGGGTATAATTCCTGGACAAGAAAGCTATCAATGGCTACTAATCCTCATGGCTGTATGTTATATATACACCAGTTGCTGAGGAACATGGGCGGGAGGGTGCTGTGGTGCTCATGTCATGCTCATGGGTTTCCTGTGGGCAGTTGATTGGCTACTGTGTGAACAGAATACTGGGCTGATCCAGCAGGGCTCTTCTTATGTTCTTATGTAACTCCCTCACCATTGGCAATTTTAGCTGGGGCTGATGGGAGTTGCAGTCCAACAAGTTCTGGAGGGACACACATTTCCCACCTCTGCCTTATAAGATCATACAGCATTATTGATAGGATCAAAAATTATCTGTATTGGCTCTATTTTACACAAAGCAAAAAAGAGAAGACTACGCTGGTACCACGTAGTGGTAGAAACCTTCAAATTAGGGGTGTAGAACCTCAGGTCCAGGGCTAAGCCTGGTCTGTCAGGGGGCCAAATTCAGCTCTCTGGTATTCCCCAGATGGCCATGCCCCCTTTTCCCTAGCCCCACTCCTTCTCCGACCACCAATCATTTGGTAGTTTCCTAAACTTTGTGCAGTTTTCCCCCCCATTCTAAAAGGTTGTAACGCCTCTCCTCAGGTTTAGTTTTGTGAACCGCCCAGAGAGCTTCTGCTAATGGTTGGTATCGAAACATAATAAGTAAATAAATAATGGCAATAAGTGCTTTAAGCTTAAATATGCTGGTATTTTTTTTGGCCCCACCCATTTTGCCTTTGGTGTTGCCCACCACCAAAATACAGTCCTTGAGAAGTTCTTTGATATGGAATTTGACCCTCAGGCTGAAAGAGGTTCTTTGCCCCTGCTTTAAATGTTCTCCTTTCTGGATTGTCTATTTGAGGCACTTTTCCCCCCACGTCTGTTTTACACACACACACACGTAATACACATACACACACACACGTAATAAACACACACAGCAATTATATAGTGGGATTATATATATATATAAAGTTTTCTACTTTCACAAAACTTTTAAACTGCTATTTTGAATTTCTATGTGGAATGCTTTTCCCTGAAGACTATAATAAACCTTCTAAATTGATGTTTGACACTCAAAACATCAGCGTGGCGGCGGGTAGGAAGCTCACCACACTTACATGAAGGAGGCTCCTGTGCCTTGCAGTAGCAGCAAGGAGAATTCTGGCATGTGCAGCTTCTTCATAGAATCATAGAATACTAGGGTTGGAAGGAGCCTACAAGGCCATCGAGTCCAACCCCCTGCTCAGTGCAGGAATCCAAGTCAGAGCATCCCTGACAAATGGCTGTCCAGCCTTGTCTTGAATGCCTCCAGTGTGGGAGAGCCCACCACCTCCCTAGGTCATTGGTTCCATTGTCGTATTGCTCTAACAGTCAGGATGTTTTTCCTGATGTTCAGCCGGAATCTGGCTTCCTGTAACTTGAGCCCACTATTCTGTGTCCTGCACTCTGGGATGATCAAGAAGAGATCCTGGCCTTCTTCTCTGTGACAACCTTTCAAGTACTTGAAGAGTGCTATCATATCTCCCCTCAGTCTTCTCTTCTCAAGGCTAAACATGGCCAGTTCTTTCAGTCTCTCTTCATAGGGCTTAGTTTCCAGTCCTCTGATCATCTTTGTTGCCCTCCTCTGAACCCTCTCCAGTTTGTCTGCATCCTTCTTAAAGTGTGGTGCCCAGAACTGGACACAGTACTCCAGATGAGGCCTAACCAGTGCTGAGTACAGGGGAACTAGTACTCCCCGGGATTTGGAAGCTATGCTTCTATTAATGCAGCCCAAAATAGCATTTGCCTTTTTTGCAGCCACAACACATTGTTGGGTCATATTCAGCTTGTGATCGACAACAATTCCAAGATCTTTCTTGCTTGTAGTGTTGTTGAGCCACGTATCCCCCATCTTGTAACTGTGCATTTGGTTTCTTTTTCCTAGGTACAGAACTTGGCATTTATCCCTATTAAATGTCATTCTGTTGTTTTCTGCCCAGCGCTCCAGTCTATCCAGATCACTTTGAATTTTGTTTCTGTCTTCCAAAGTATTAGCTATCCCACCCAATTTTGTGTCATCTGCA
This sequence comes from Heloderma suspectum, assembly GCF_057233095.1. NCBI lineage: Eukaryota > Metazoa > Chordata > Lepidosauria > Squamata > Helodermatidae > Heloderma > Heloderma suspectum. The sequence continues at coordinate 181,796,467 of NC_139461.1, forward strand.
AATCTGATCAGCATTCCCTGCCCCTCCTCATCCAAGTCATTAATAAAAATGTTGAAGAGCACTGGGCCCAGGACTGAGCCCTGTGGTACCCCACTCGTTACCTCTCCCCAGTTTGAGAAGGTCCCATTGATAAGCACCCTTTGAGTCCGATTCTGTAGCCAACTGTGGATCCACCAGATCGTTGTTTCATCTAGCCCACTTTGAGCTAGTTTGCTCATCAGGAGATCGTGGGGCCACTTTGTCGAAAGCTTTGCTGAAGTCGAGGTATATGATGTCTACAGCATTCCCACAGTCTACAAGGGAGGTTACTTGATCAAAAAATGAGATCAGATTTGTCTGGCAGGACTTGTTTTTGAGAAATCCATGTTGGCTTCGAGTAATCCCAGCATTGTTTCCAAGGTGCTTACAGATGGATTGCTTTATCATCTGCTCCAGAATTTTCCCTGGGATTGATGTCAGACTGACTGGTCTGTAGTTCCCAGGTTCCTCCTTTTTACCCTTTTTGAAGAGAGGGACAACATTAGCCCTCCTCCAGTCATCTGGCACTTCCCCCGTCCTCCATGATTTCTCAAAGAGGATAGACAGCGGTTCTGAGAGTTCTTCTGCCAGTTCCTTTATGACTCTAGGATGCAGTTCATCTGGCCCTGGAGATTTGAACTCATTCAAAGTAATGAGGTGTTTCTTGACCATATGCCTGTCGATCTCAAGCTGCAATCCTGCCCCTTCACTTCGCCTTTGCCAGGGGGGTCATAGACCCTCTTTTAGGAGAAGACTGAGCCAAAGTAGGAATTGAGCACCTCTGCCTTTTCTTTGTCATCTGTTATCGTTTTGCCATCCTTATTTAATAGCTGAACAACCATTTATTTCCTCTGCCTTTTACTATGCATGTAGCTGAAGAAAGCCTTTTTGTTGTTTTTAGCATCCCTCGCTAACCTCAGCTCGTTCTCAGCTTTAGCCTTCCTGACGCCATCCCTGCAATTCTGTGCTACCTGCCTGTACTCTTCCTTTGTTACTTGGCCTTCTTTCTACTTCCTATATGTGTCCTTTTTTGTTTTCAGATCATTCCTAAGCTTTTTGTGAAGCCACATTGGCTTCTTCTGTTGTCTTCCACCTTTTCTTCTAGTTGGAATTGTTTGTGATTGTGCCTTGAGAATTTCCTTTTTTAAAAGCTCCCACCCATCTTGGACTCCTTTTCTCGTTAGCGTTGCTTGCCATGGGACCTTACTGATCATTGTTCTGAGTTTATTAAAATCAGCTTTCCTAAAATCCAGGGTACGCGTTTGACTACACTCGGCTTTTGCTTCCCTTAGAACCAAGAACTCAAGTGCAACATGGTCGCTTTCCCCCAGAGTTCCTGTAACTGCTACTTTATCCACTAAGTTATCTCTGTTGGTTAGGATCAAGTCAAGGATAGTCGATCCTTTAGTTCCTTCCTCTACTTTCTGTAGGAGGAAGTTATCTGCTACACAAGTCAGGAATTTCCTGGAGGGGCCATGTTTTGCAGAATTTGTCTCCCAAAAAATATTGGGGAAATTGAAGTCCCCCATTACTACTACATCATGCTTCCTTAAAACATTGGCTATTTGCTTTTCAAAAGTTTCATCCTCGTCTTCTCCTTGATTGGGTGGCCGGTAGTAGACTCCAACCATCAGGTTCCTTTTATTCTTTGCTCCATTTATTTTGATCCAGATGCTCTCGATGGGGCTACCAAGCTCATCCTCCTGTATTTCTGTGCAGAGATATGTATTTTTCACATACAGTGCAACCCCACCTCCCTTTCTGTTCCTCCTGTTCTTTTTGAACAAGTTATAGCCTTCAATTGCTATATTCCAGTCATGAGAGTCATCCCACCAAGTCTCAGTTATACCTATCAAGTCATAATTTCCCTCCTGTATTAAGACTTCAAGTTCGTTCTGTTTGTTTGCCATACTCTGGGCATTAGTATATAGACATCGAAGACCATGTGCTTCATAGTCTGGCTTTCTTCCTACATGTATCTGAAGACTATTATTGGGCGCTATCAGAGCTGTTCTCTCCATTGCAGTGCATGCTCTTACATCCATTGTTACCCCCAACATTACATCTCCCTTCCCCGTAGGATTCAGTTTAAATCCCTCCTGATGAAGTTCTTCATGCTGTGGCCAAACACATTCTTCCCATCCTTTGTGAGGTGCAACCCATCCCTTGCCAAGAGCCCATCTTCCAGTAAGTATAGCCCGTGGTCCCAGAATCCAAATCTCTCTCATTGGCACCACCTTCGTAGCCAGTCATTCACCCGGAGTATTTTTCGTTCCCTTTCTATCCCTCTTCTAACTACTGAAAGGATGGATGAGAAAACTATCTGGGCTCCAAAGTTCTTATTTATTTATTTATTTATTTATTAAATTTATTAATCGCCCATCTGACTGGTCACCCAGCCACTCTGGGCGATGTACAACCCACCATAAACAATTTAAAACAATACAATTTTACCATAAATTTTTTTTAAAAAAAATACCCTAACCCACCCCAAATGCCTGCCTGAACAACCACGTTTTTAATGCACGACGGAAGCTCATTAAAGAGGGGGCATGACGGAGTTCCCTAGGGAGGGAGTTCCACAGAGTGGGGGCCACCACAGAGAAGGCCCTCTCCCTCGTCCCCACCAGTCTAGCTGTCCTGGCTGATGGGACAGAGAGAAGGCCATCCGAGGCTGATCTTGTTAAGCGGCCTGTCTGGTGTTGCTGGAGGCGCTCCTTAAGATAGGCTGGGCCGGAACCATATAGGGTTTTAAAGGTCAAAACCAACACCTTGAATTTGGCCCGGAAAACAACTGGTAACCAGTGCAACTCCTTCAGCACTGGAGTGATGTGATCTCGCCGGCGGCTGCCTTTAATCAGGCGAGCCGCCGCGTTCTGTACCAGCTGCAGTTTCCGAACCGTCTTCAAGGGTAACCCCACGTAGAGCGCATTACAGTAGTCTAAACGAGAGGAGACCAGGGCATGTACTACCGATGGGAGCAGATGGTCGGGAAGGTAGGGGCGCAGCCGCCGTATCAGATGGAGTTGATACAGCGCTGTCCGGCTCACAGCTGACACCTGAGCCTCCATGGACAGCTGGGAGTCCAAAATGACCCCCAGGCTGCAGACCTGGTCTTTCAAGGGTAGCTGTACCCCATTCAACACCAGGTCAACATCCCCCAGCTTCCTCTTGTCTCCCACCAAAAGTACCTCGGTCTTGTCAGGGTTGAACTTCAGCTTATTCCTCCCCATCCAGCCACTCACCGTCTCCAGACATTTGGATAGGGATTCTACGGCCAACCTTGGTGAAGATTTGAATGAGAGGTAGAGCTGAGTGTCATCCGCATATTGATGACACTGCACCCCAAACCTCCTGATGATAGCCCCCAGTGGCTTCACATAGATGTTAAATAGCATCGGGGAGAGGATGGAACCCTGTGGCACCCCACAAGTAAGTGGCCACGGGTCCGAAACCTCCTCTCCCAGTGCTACCCTCTGGTACCTGCCAGAGAGGAAGGACTGGAACCACCGCAATACAGTGTTTCCAATGCCCAACCCCTCCAGGCGGTCCAGGAGGATACCGTGGTCAACGGTATCAAAAGCCGCTGAGAGGTCGAGGAGAACAAGGAAGGAGCATTCACCCCTATCCAGAGCCCTCCTCATATCATCCACCAAGGCGACCAAGGCCGTTTCTGTCCCATGCCCAGGCCTGAAGCCCGACTGAAATGGGTCTAGATAATCAGTTTCTTCCAAGTGTGCCTTCAACTGCACCGCCACCACCCGCTCAATCACCTTGCCCAAAAATGGCAGATTTGAGACTGGGCGAAAGTTGTTCAGAACTTGAGGATCCAAGGAGGGCTTCTTTAAGAGCGGTCTTATCACTGCCTCCTTGAGGGCTGATGGCATCACTCCCTCCTCAAGGGAGGCGTTCACCACCGCCTTGATCCCCTCACCCAGTCTCTCTCTGCAGCTCATAATGAGCCAAGATGGGCAAGGATCAAGTAAGCAGGTGGTTGGCCTTACAGATGAAAGCACCTTGTCCACTTCATCAGGAGGAAGAAGCTGGAACCGATCCCACAAAACCGGTTTGCCACAGGCCGCCTCTTGCTCACTAACTGTATCCACAGTGTGCAGAGTAACACACCTAATCTGATCAATTTTATCTGCAAAGTGCCTTGCCAAAGCCTCACAGGAGGCCTTAGAATGCTCCAGTGGTTCCGGAGCCACTGTGGTACCCCACTCGTTACCTCTCCCCAGTTTGAGAAGGTCCCATTGATAAGCACTCTTTGAGTCCGATTCTGTAGCCAACTGTGGATCCACCAGATCGTTGTTTCATCTAGCCCACTTTGAGCTAGTTTGCTCATCAGGAGATCGTGGGGCACTTTGTCGAAAGCTTTGCTGAAGTCCACAAGGGAGGTTACCGGTTAAAAAAATCAGATCAGATTAGTCTGGCAGGATTTGTTCTTGACAAATCCATGTTGGTTTCGTGTAATCATTGCATTGTTTTCACAGTGCTTACAGATGGATTGCTTTATAACCTGCTCCAGAATTTTCCCAGGGATGGATGTCAGACTGACTGGTCTGTAGTTCCCAGGTTCCTCCTTTTTACCCTTTTTGAAGATAGGGACAACATTAGCCCGCCTCCAGTCATCTGGCACTTCCCCCGTCCTCCATGATTTCTCAAAGAGGATAGACAGCGGTTCTGAGAGTTCTTCTGCCAGTTCCTTTCTAGGATGCAGTTCATCTGGCCCTGGAGATCTGAACTCATTCAAAGTAATTAGGTGTTCCTTGACCACCTTCTTCTATCACCTCAGGACTAGAACGGGAGAAATTGCATCTGCTGACATTCTGCCACCTGTGGAACATTGAAACTCACACACTAGCCCTTACTGGGTCAACATTTGTTTGAACTTAAGGAGGTGCCATCTCTGGAATGCCAGCACATTTTCCAGGAATGGTTAAAAAAAAACCCTGCATAGTATAAGGCCCTGAAGAAGATTCTAGACAGAAGAGTGTTCCCCCTTTAGAGGCCAGAGGGAAAATGACCAGGCTATAAGGAAGGGTGGGAAGAGGAAAAAAGTCATCTGATCGAAAGTCACCTGATTCTCATAGATTTGGTAGTAGCACATTATCTCCCAGTTGATTTCTGTTCCTAGAAAATGGGAGGTGTGTTTGGACCATTTCATTATTGCTTGTAATCATGGTTAGGACGTGTAGGAAAGGAATTAACTGAGGTTACGAATGATTCGTGAGCCCTGTTCAGAAGTTCCCACCATCACTTGATTAGAATTGTGTGAGTGGGAGAGCAAGGATGGACCTGTTCTCTCTCTCCCTGCTGTCGATGTCCTTATCTGTCCTCACAGCCTTGGAGGGCTACTGGGGTGGGTGATGAGGCAGTGAGTGGAGGCAGGGCTCAACGGGTTCATCCCTGCTTTCCCCCTCACACAATTCCAAATGCATGGCGTGGGGGTACTTACGAATAGAACTTCTCTCACTTAGACATTCAGACGTGGCACTGTATTTCCATCCTCTAAAATAAAACAGAGAAGCAGAGCTTTTCTATATGAGACTGTTAAACAGCTGCTAATTTGCTGCATCTACTTTTGGTTTCATTGAAGGACTGAGATTGGAGCACTGCACAAGAAGCATTTCCTTTCCTGCTTTTCTGCTATATAACCTCAAGGTGACACTGTGGTATAGTGAAGTAGCGCAAATACCCCTGAGGAAATCACAGCTTCTGTTGCTTTCACAATTAAATGCCACATTTTCCCTGCTCTAAAACAAACAATAAAAGCCTTGTATAGAAAAGCCTGCAATTGTGGATAAATTCCTGCATGAACTACTTGCTTTGCCATCTGATTATTTACTTGATATTGATCATGCATTCTGTGTTCCAAGTCTGGTACATAGCGTTAAAGGGACTGCTGCTACTGTTATAGTTCAGTTCGCAAGAGTTTCTACAAAAAACTACATCCTGTGCTTGGCAAGAGAGGGGGAGATCTTTGGGGGCCAAAACGAGATACAGTTATGCTATTTCCGGATTACACTAAAGAAATCACTGATAAAAGAAGGCAATTCACTAAGGCGAGAAACCAGGCAAGACAAATGAATTTACAATATCACATAAAATACCCTGCCATGTTTTGCATTCTCTTTGAAGGCCAGATGAAAATGTTTTTAAATCATGAAATGGTGGAAGCTTGGCTTGTTGGTAAAGCACGGGAGACATCTTCTTCAGTCCCATGAGCTGGGAATGTATAAACAATTATCGCTTGTCGGTCTGTTTGGGTTACAAGATCCAGGCAGTATGCCAGAGATGATTGTTTACATATATCAGTTTTTTTCCCCCATTCCATTTTCTTTTAACTCCTTTTTTTAAAATAATGGACATGATATACTGTACATAAAATTCTGGTTTGTGGGTGTATAGAAATGTACACACTCATATATATATTTAGAAATGATACTATCTAAAATATAGATAGTATAAAATATACTAGTCATTGTTGTTGATTTTTTTTATTTTATCCTTAATAATTTCCTTTTTTTCTTTTAATTATTATGAGTATTATTATTATTATTATTATTATTATTATTATTATTATTTTGAGACTATGATTAGTAATATTCCTGGTTGGTTGATTTTAGCTTTACCATTATACATTAGTTGAAAAGCACTTTATGGCTAGGGGAAAAGAATTGTATGCCTGTTCCCTTGCTATAAATCTGAGGATATGTTACTGAAATAAGATGGATTACCTAGGCTGTACTGAATTGTAATACTGGCAATGGTAGAGTGATACTTGAAGTTTATGTGTAAGGGAGTTTAAACTTAACCCTTTTATGTAACTTTTTTTTTCTTTTTTTAAATACCTTTTTTGTCCCTTTGTTTTCCTGTTCTTTCACTGTTTTCCTTCTCTTTCCTTTTCCTTTTTCTTTTTTCTGGTTGTTGCTGTGTCCTCAAGAATACTGTAATGTTGGAAACTGTAGATGGTGATTATGTTGTTGGTATGCTTTATTTCATTTATAAAGCTAAAACGTAGAATAAAAATTAAGTCAAAAAAAGAGAAAAGCCTGCAATCGTATGGACACATCCATAAAATGTGGCCATGTTCCTGCCTAGGTTTGTCCTGCCATTATATCTAAGGATCGAATTGAACATTATGTTAATTGCATAGCGTGTAGCTGAGACTTATTTTTCTCTCTCTTTTCTTTAGGGTAACTGTATGCAGCCCTGATTTGGACTGGGACCAGCACACACTGGGAGGGGAGGATTAAACCTCCCCCTCACCCATTTGTTTCCCCAAATTCTACCCTGCAAGGGGATTTTTAAAAAAGGAAGGGGAATCCAATTACATGTTGTTTGACGCTAAGTGCAGAAAGCTTTAGAATGTGGTATCAGGCACAGAATTCCATCTCCTTTGCTGCTGCTATTCATGAGAAAGAGGCAGATACCTAAGCCCTGGCTATTGAGCCCCAATCCCCTTGAACATGCATGCAACACTGGGCTGCTATATCCATGTTCAGATCATTGGCAATCAGTGGTGTAGTGGTATATTTTGAAATGCTCGCCATGAGAGTCCCCATAGCTATGGCCCCAGGGAGCATCCAAAACTGCAGACAGCTGTGCTGACCTCTCTCTTCCCTATGTCTTTTGTAAAGCTAATGGGTCTTAATTACCCATTCAAGACCAAGCCAGCCAAAATACTTTAGGGTTAGCTCACAACAATATATATTGTTGCTGAGAAAATGCATTTTCTCATTAGCTACTGTGAGGATTGCATCTATACTCACAGGTAACAGAGAAGCCTGATTGAGATGGCAGATGATGTCATCATCCTGCTAATCAAAAAGTCCTGGGGCTTTGGCCCTGTGAGCCCTGGCTCCTCCACACCACTGTTTGGCAATAGGGGCAATCATTTGCTTTTGGGTGGGGTGGCAGAAAGAAGCTGGGGGACTCAGTTGAACCCCCTGCTCCTTTCTGGCCCCTGAACAGATGATCAGTGCTATTGCTGACAATCTGACTGAGACCATATAGCCACCCACTTCTAGATAGGGTTGAGATCCATGCATTCAGACCCTGTTTGTGAGCATGGTTCCTGTCTAGTTACAGTTATGGATACAGTCACATGGGGTAATCTATTTCATCAAGGCAAACCATTTTACCTGCAGGAGTGCTCTTGTTTTAAAAGGGTGACAAGGGAAGTGGCTCCAAGGCGGTGTGGAAACAAAGGTCCATAAAGAATATGGTAAGATCATCTTTGCTTCTGAGGCCCTCTGACATGTTTGCTTGAGCATCTGGTTTCCACAGGATTCATGTCTTCTGAAATAGTTGCTCTGTGCATGCTGTAATTCAGATTTAAAGATGAGCATTTCCTCATGAATGTCAATGTTGAGTATCAGGATATGATAAACAGTCCCACTCTGCCTCTGAATTAGCATATGCAAACAAGCTGGAGTACTGAAGGACAGGCACAATTTCCAAATATCTTCACCTTGAGCTATGAAGAGCTAGTAAAGTTGTGTGAGTGAGAGACAGACACACTGATCTTGAAAGAATCTGCAGTCTTATTAATAGGTAGCCCCTTTGAGGTGAAAAATAGTTTTTTATTGCATAAACCAATACAAAGAGTCTAGGTCAGAAAAATCATCCTGGAGTCTTCTGAGAGTCAAAATTACTGTGAAGAAAATAAAACGAAGCACTAGGAACATAGCAGAGAATGTGCACCAGAAGCAAAAATTATCTCAGATAATACATAATAAGGAAAATTAGAATTTAATGACTGATATTTGCTTCTAAAATACTTGTGCTCTGATATTCATGCATCACAGCTGATATTGGGCAGGGAAGCAGCAGGGCCCTTCTTCTTGTTCTAGCTTGTGAAAGTGGACCTGCAACTTCTTTAGAAGATACTGTGGTAAAGTGTTCCTGTTTGGATGTGGGAGATCTTTTGTCATCTCCTTTGTTTAGCTCCTGTATAGCTAACAGCTTCCACAGTGGCCATTATCTGGAAGATTAATGTTAATGGCCTTTGATTGCTACTAGCTACAGAACAGGACCCACGTGCTGGAGAGAAACAGTTTGGATATATTCCAGAATCCATATTAGCATAATACCTTTATTAGGCCAGCTCAAAGGTCACCAAAAATGTTCACACTTTCAAGATCTCCAGATCTCTCCATCACGGAAGTTGTTACAAAAGCAGGCCTGGGGGGTGGGCAGGGAGAACCTCCCCTGACTTGATGGTGAAGTCACAGTTGACCAGCTTGCATGATCAAACAGCCCACTGTGGCTTATTTAACCCATGGTGGGCTGCAGGGCGTACTGGTGGCCATTTTGAATATTCAATGCCCAGCCATGGCTTGTTGTGCCATGCAAACCTGGTGACCATGGGTTATGCGAGAGTTGTTTGACCCTTGCATAATCCATGGTCCACAGTTCACGCAACACAAGCTGCAGCCAGCCATTGAATATGCAACTCCCCCTCAGCATGTGCTGCAGCCCTCCAAGGCTTAAACAACCTACAGTGGGCTGTTTTGTTCATGTGAACCAGGTCAGCATCTGCATGTTCAGAGTCCCAAGATGAACTGTAGGAGGATGGGTCTACAGACATTCAAATTAGGCTCTCCAGGTCATGTGATGGTTACAAGGTTAGACCTGGAACTGGCCCTAGAGACACTGGGAACAAGAAAGGGGGGAAATGTGGGATCTCCCATTCTGGAAATATAAACTCAGGATGTCACTCAGACTGAGTTTTGTAACTGAGGAGTGGGAAAAAGGGTTCCATGGGCTTTCTGTCTGTATTTGAGGGAACTGATGCTACTTTTAAAAGATGAGAACTGTCTGTATAAAAGAAAACTCTATAGGCAGTATGCCTTGATTATCAGTTTCTTTATAAATTTATGAGTCGCCTTTCAGCCCAAATAGGCCCCCCCCAGGCGATTTATAATTATATATATATGTATTTTAAAAGCCTTAAAAATTTAAAACAATCTGAACACTTGTTTTAAGGGGGATCTTAAAAACCAGAATATGGAGCCAATACATTTAGAATACTAAAAAGCCTTATGGAACAAAGAAGGGCCAGCTTATAGATGTGAAGGCCTGGAAAAAAAACCTATGGACAAATGGGGGACATACATAAAAAACCACTTTTTCCCTTAGGGATTTTTGGAAATTTCTAAAGGGGGGGGCATTACACCCTCAAGTTTCTGTTTCCCCCCAGTTTTCCCAAGTCTTCATATCTCTAGACCAGCCTAACTTCCTTTGGGAGAGAGTTCCACAGGCGGGGTGCTGCCACAGAGACGGCCCTATGCCGTGTTCCCTCCAATCCAGCCTCTCTTGGTGGGGGGACACGCAGAAGGGCATTTGAAGAAGATCTTTAACTACAGGTAGGCTCAGATATCCTGGCCCCAAGCCCTGGGGGAACACTGCTGCCTTCAAGCTGTGGCCTTTGTACTTCTTGGAAGCATATGGCCACCAGCCACTGTAGGCATCAGGGTGCTGGATTACACAGATCTTTGGTCTGATTCAGAAGGGCTCTTCACTGGTTCTCATTGGAAGGTTCCATTACCCTCTCTTCAGATGTATATGGATATGGTAGGGTTGCTGCTGAAGCTTCTTACCAGGAAGAGCACTAAACGATATGCTATGAATGTGCACCATGAGTGGAGATCTTGTGAGAGGGGTCGGTGGTATTCCTTCGTCCATTATATCCCTGTAAAACATGACCAGTGGTGTCTGTCTGGAAAAGGGCCTGGTAGCCCTCAGCAGGAGAAACCAGAGTAGCTTCATTAACTGCCCACAGCATATGTTTAGAGACAAAGCCTTTCCCCAGACGTTGAAACGTGAGGAGGCTTGTTACCCTAAGAAACCATTGGTTGGACATGTTTGACTCCAACTGGTGTCCGTTTGGATTTTTGCCAGGCTGCTCTGTTGCTTTGGCCGGCTGCAAAAGAAATGAAAATCTGTTTCAGCGAGTCTCCTCTCTGCTGGCAAGTGACCCTGTGGTGAAAACTCAGCAGCGAAGTCCAACTGTCTGACACATCAAAACTGGAGGCATAACAAACACACATGCACACTAAGAGCAGAAAAAGCAGGGAGCTGCCAAGTGACCTGGCGAGAATGGCAGGCATTGCAAATCACCAGATTTAATTTGAGATTTCCCACCCGCCTTGGTTCAGCTGCTTCCCATCCCGCCCCATCCACCCACATGTGATAAAAGAATATCCCAAAAATATAAAGGCGCGGGTACTGAGAACAGCAGGACAACTATGGAATCTGTGACAGTTGTGGTAAAGTGGAGCTTTTATTCATAACCTTCTGGATAATCCATCCAGGCAGGACAAATTTTGATATATTTCTAAATTCTCTGATTCCTGTTGCCATGTCTTAAAAAAATATGGAACCATCTGCAGTGGCAACAACGATGACTTTTGGCAGCCAGGAATTCTTAGCGTTTTGAAGAAATATTCTGAAGGAGAATATGCGTTATCTGAGAGCACTATCATTCCTTTGAGTAGGTGGTTAAGTGTCTGGGTAGAAGAAGACACTTTTTATAAGAGTAAGCACTACAGGGTAAGGGTAAGCACTACAGTGAAGATAATGTATTAAGGATTAGCCAGGGAGACTGGGGTTTATTCTTGAAATATTATTCTTGAACTGTGCAGGATCATTACGTGATGTTCCAGAATAAGGTGTGTTCTGAAACAAGTAATTAGCAATGAAAAATATGGAATATATACAACAAATATGAGCCCACATTGTTAGGCAACTGATATGGTGTGTGTTGGGGTTCCCCTTATGACCTGGACCTCCTGAGCAACTCTTTAAGGATCTCTTGCCTCCTTAAGAATCCCACCTTCCTTCTTTTACTTTCCCCTTTCCAATAACATGTGGTTTAGGCTGTATACGTGGGCTGATTGACACTTCAGACACTTGGGTGTTAACCACAACTGTTTACTGGTAAATTAAAACAAGCAAATTACAACTAAAGGTATTTACAGAATAGAGCTGAGTGATACAAAAGGTAATAAGAGAAAATAAAGGTTGCAAAAACTCAAGTTCCTCTACCCTAGCGGCACTTAGACTTCTCCAGGCTGCTTCTTCCTGCTCTGGTCCCCATCTCTCTGGCTCTCTCTCCCATTTCTTCCTTCCCCCAAACTGAAAGTACTGTTTCAAACTTGGAGAAATGACACCTAACTCAGGAAAATGAAACTTAACTGGGAAAATGAAACTACTCCTCTCAGGGTTACCACCTCCCAACAACAAAACCCCAGGCTTTTAGGCCGGACCTTTTTGCCTTGCATCTGTAGGCCTCAAACCTTCACAGTCTGTGATTCTTAAACCACTGTGGAGGATTACATTATATTTTGAAGGCTCCTCCCCCAGATTGATTGGCCTGGTTCACATGTCATAAGAACTCAGGTGTTTTTTTTAACCCTGGATTGTTGTGAAGTGAGCAAGAATGAGCGAGTGTGCTGTTGGGGCAGAACAACCCTGGGTTTAACTCTGGGTTCCAGGTCTGGGTTGTCTCTTCACTGGCAGCCCAGAGTTCCTGGTTCACACACAATGCTGAACAAGCCGGGATGGCACATCTCCAGGTTGCCTAGCCCCTCCTGCTTGTAGCGGGAGTGATTGGATAGCAGGAGCCAGCCTGCTTGCTCATCCTCTCTCACTTTGCAACAACCCAGGGTTAAAAAAAAAACCTGTGGTGTTGTGACTTGCAAACCGGGCCTTTGTATTGGATGAAGACTGTTTTCATGCAATTATTGTTATGCTTGACCCTCATCTATGAGCGGTGAGAAATTCTAGAGGTGCAGCACTTACCCAGATTTGGTTTCATCATTAAGAAGGCCCATTGACTTTTAGGAAAATTTGTGTTTTATTTACAAATGTACAGGTTGAACATAGGTGGAGGCACAGCTTAAACACTCCCAACAGAGACCCAAAGTCCACTGCTCCCGCATCAGATCTCCAGGGAAACTGCCAGCACCCTAAGATGCTTACAGATCCCAAACACCGTTCTTCGTGTATCTTTCTCACTCACATTCGAAGTCTGTTGTTCTTTACACACACACACACACACACACACACACACACCTCCCAAGCCCCTCCCCCACGCTTGAGGGGTCAAATTTGGATTAGTCATCTTTTCTCATCGTCACTGGCCTTCTTAACTCCCATGGAGTTTCAGCACATCACTGGAACATCAGGAGCTATCAACACTCCTTTGTCAAGTTCAGGTAGACCCTTAGGGTAACCCCCTCTGATAGCCCTACTCACAGAAATGAAATCTGATAGGAAACCCATGACAATACAATACATATTTCTGTTTCCTATGAATTGGTCTGCAATGTATTGTTAGGGGGAATCACACTTTCCTCCTTAAATCTCACCATACCCATGAACACAGTCTTATAGGCAAGCCAATACCCTTACTATATGATAAGGTAGGATTGGCAGGTCATAATCCAGAGAGCACATCCATCCCTTCAGAGCCTTATGGGGCAAAGGAGGATTTGGCCACAGTTTCTCCTCCTGGCTTGCTCTTTCTTCAGTCCTGTTGCCTTCTTTCTGCCCCCAACTGCTGTGGGGCAAAAATGAGAGAGCAAAAGGAATGGACGGTGAGCAATGGGAGCAGTGGAGTACTGGAAGAACACACGGCTGTATCCAGTTCCTTCACAGCCGTGGGGTTGTTAAAAGGGATAATTTCATGACTCCAATGCGAGACGATTTAGTAGTAGCTGTTGCTATGTCAGGGAGCTACAACCATCTGGGGGAGATTAAATTGCTCTCCAGCCATACATACCTCCTAGAGCTCCGGCTACCAACTTCAGTTTTGCCTCCCGTTTTGCCCACATATACAAAAGGAGGTCAGTGTCTTTTCAACAGGCCAATGGCCTGTTCTAGAGGAGCCTTTCTACTCTGTCTCCTTTTGAGGGCTGCCGGCATTTGAAATAAAAAATTCGACTCCCTTGCCCCCTCCAGGGAATCCTATGGCACTGCTATGGGTTCCCTAGAGATCTAACGGTAGTAGGAATCCGTTGGCGTGTTCATGCTGTCTGAAAACTCCTCTTATGCTCGGCCTGAATATATGTGTAAATCAACTTTATACCATAGAAACACCAATGGTGTCCAGTGACCACATTCTAAGGAAACTGAAACCTAAGTAAGCACTGGAACCCCTAAAACATCTCACTGCTCGGACGTGGGGTGCACACGCTTAACTTAGTATTATTATCCTGCCTATTGCTTCTGGGTGGAGGTTGAGGCTGAGTGAAGGTGACTTGTCTAAGACCACCTACTGGATTTGAGGCAGAGGCAAGATCTGTGATAGGTGTGTGTCCTATTTTATAGGTTAATCTAGGCTTGTAAATAGCCATAAACAGTGAATAGGGTAGCCAACTGACCAGAGAAGATAGCCTGGTCTGTTCTTGTACCTTTAAAATGACCTTGATCTGCAGACATTAGTTGATTTCATGACATGGAAATAAGCATTGTCACCTGCTAATAATGCATATCAAGCCGTTATTGAAGACAGAGGAGCAGAACATACATGCATACATACATACATACATATTTGTTGTTCAGTCGTTCAGTTGTGTCCGACTCTTAGTGACCCCATGGACCATAGCACGCTAGGCCTTCCTGTCCTGAGCTCTCTCCCAGAGTGTGCTCAAGTCCATATTCATTACATCGGTGATGCTATCTAGCCATCTCATCCTCTGCTGTCCCCTTCTCCTTTTTGCCTTCAATCTTTCCCAGCATCAGGGTCTTTTCCAGGGAGTTTTCTCTTCGCATTAGTTGGCCAAAATATTTGAGCTTCAGCTGCAGTATCTGTCCTTCCAATGAGCACTCAGGGTTGCTTTCCTTTAGGATGGACTGATTTGACCTCCTTGCAGTCCAGGGGACTCGTAAGAGTCTTCTCCAGCACCACAGTTCGAAAGCATCGATTCTTTGGCACTCAGCCTTCCTTATAGTCCAGCTCTCACAGCCATACATTGCTACTGGGAAAACCATAGCTTTGATTATACAAACCTTTGTTGGCAAGGTGATGTCTCTGCTTCTTACTATGCTGTCTAGGTTTGCCATAGCTTTCCTCCCAAGGAGCAAGCATCTTTTAATTTCATGGCTACAGTCACTGTCTGCATCAGGTCTAATCCCTGAAATCTATTCCTCACTTCCACTGTATATTCATAAGGGATATGATTTAGGTCATACCTGAATGGTTTAGTGGTTTTCCCTACGTTCTTCAATTTCAGCCGAAATTTTGCAATGAAAAGCTCATGATCTGAGCCACAGTCAGCTCCAGGTCTTATTTTTACTGACTGTATAGAGCTTCTCCATCTTTGGCTGCAAAGTACATAATCAATCTGGTTTCGATACTGACCATCTGGTGATGTCCATGTGTAGACTCGCCTCTTGTGCTGTTGGAAAAGAGTGTTTGCTATGATCAGCGTGTTCTCTTGGCAAAACTCTATTAGCCTTTGTCCTGCTTCATTTTGTATACCAAGGCCATGCTTGCCTGTTATCCCAGTGATTTCTTGACTTCCTACTTTAGCATTCCAATCCCCTATGATGAAGAGGACATCTTTTTTTGGTGTTAGTTCTAGAAGGTGTTGTAGGTCTTCATAGAACTGATCACCCTCAGCTTCTTTGGCCTCAGTGGTTGGGGCATAGACTTGAATTACTGTGATGTTGAACGGTTTGCCTTGGATTCGTACTGAGATCATTCAATCATTTTTGAGATTGTACCGCAGTACTGCTTTTCCCACCCTTTTGTTGACTATGAGTGCTACTCCATTTCTTCTAAGGGATTCTTGCCCACAGTAGTAGATATAATGGTCACCTGAATTGAATTCGCCCATGCTTGTCCATTTTAGTTTGCTGATTCCCAAGATGTTGATGTTCAATCTTGCCATCTCATGTTTGACCACCTCCAGCTTACCTTGATTCATTGATCTGACATTCCAGGTTCCTAAATAATATTGTTCATTACAGCATTGGACTTTCTTTTCACCAGCAGACACATCCACAGCTGAGTGTCCTTTCGGCTTTGGCCCAGCCGCTTCACTCTTTCTGTCGCTACTTGGAAATTCCCTCTGCTGTTCCCCAGTAGTATATTGGACACCTTCTGACCTGAGGGACATCTTCCGGCATCATATCTTTTAGCCTTGTGATACATTCCATGGGGTTTTCTTGGCAAGAATACTGGAGTGGGTTGCCATTTCCTTCTCCAGTGCACCACATTTTGTCAGAACTCTCTGCCATGACCTGTCCATAGCTTATGCTTACGGCATAACTTATGGCTTCACTGAGTTATGCAAGCCCCTTCGACACAACAAGGCAGTGATCCATGAAGGGGAGAGAGAGAGAGAGAGAGATATACACACACACACACACGCACGCATGCACACACACACACACGCACACACACAGTACTGTGCAAAAGTCTTAGGCCACCACCAGCTTTGTTGTTTTAGCCAAGTTTTAATAACCATCCATAATTATTTTTCGGTCTCTGTATTAAAATACAAACAGAAAATACAGGAAATATGTACAAGCAAAAGTCAGTATTTAGTGTGACCTCCCTTGGCTCTAAGCACATCTTGAACTCTTTTGGGGGGACTATCCTGAAGTTTTCTGAAGTAATCTTCTGGTATATTATACTTAGGAATGTACGAAAGCCGGACATCTGGCCGCTGGCTAGCAGGGATGCAAATGGCGTTGGCCATAGCTGCCGTCATTTGCGTCCCTGCAGTCAGCTGTGATAGGCTACGTAAATGTTTACGTAGCCTATCACGTCTGACTTAAAAACAACAACGCGTGTACGCAAATGGCGGCGGCCATGCCCGCCGCCATTTGCATTCCTTATTTTGGCACGTCTTAGTCTACGTCAAGATTTACGTAGACTAAGGCGGCGAAAATAAGGGGAACACAAAAAATCTTGACGTAGACCAAGATGTGCCAAAATAAGGAACACAAATGGCGGCGGCCATGCGTACGCGCGGTTTTTTTTTTTTTTAAGTCAGATGTGATAGGCTACGTAAACATTTACGTAGCCTATCACGGTTTTTTTTTTTAAACCTAGCCGTGTTAGGCTACGTAAATCTTTACGTAGCCTATCATGTCTTTTTTTTTTTTTTAATGAAATCTGAAGATCGTTCAGATCTTCACCAAGGTTGGCCGTAGAATCCCTGTCCAAATGTCTGGAGACGGTGAGTGGCTGGATGGGGAGGAATAAGCTGAAGCTGAACCCTGACAAGACCGAGGTACTTTTGGTGGGAGACAAGAGGAGGCTGGGGGATGTTGACCTGGTGTTGAATGGGGTACGGCTACCCTTGAAAGACCAGGTCTGCAGCCTGGGGGTCATTTTGGACTCCCAGCTGTCCATGGAGGCTCAGGTGTCAGCTGTGAGCCGGACAGCGCTGTATCAACTCCATCTGATACGGCGGCTGCGCCCCTTCCTTCCCGACCATCTGCTCCCATCGGTAGTACATGCCCTGGTCTCCTCTCGTTTAGACTACTGTAATGCGCTCTACATGGGGTTACCCTTGAAGACGGTTCGGAAGCTGCAGCTGGTACAGAACGCGGCGGCTCGCCTGATTAAAGGCAGCCGCCGGCGAGATCACATCACTCCAGTGCTGAAGGAGTTGCACTGGTTACCAGTTGTTTTCCGGGCCAAATTCAAGGTGTTGGTTTTGACCTTTAAAACCCTATATGGTTCCGGCCCAGCCGATCTTAAGGAGCGCCTCCAGCAGCACCAGACAGGCCGCTTAACAAGATCAGCCTCAGATGGCCTTCTCTCTGTCCCATCAGCCAGGACAGCTAGACTGGTGGGGACGAGGGAGAGGGCCTTCTCTGTGGTGGCCCCCACTCTGTGGAACTCCCTCCCTAGGGAACTCCGTCATGCCCCCTCTTTAATGAGCTTCCGTCGTGCATTAAAAACGTGGTTGTTCAGGCAGGCATTTGGGGTGGGTTAGGGTATTTAAAAAAAAAAATTATGGTAAAATTTTATTGTTTTAAATTGTTTTATGGTGGGTTGTACATCGCCCAGAGTGGCTGGGTGACCAGTCAGATGGGCGATTAATAAATTTAATAAATAAATAAATGGCGGCGGCAGCATTAATGGAAGACCGGCCGCCGGAGCCACCGCTGCCAGGAAGATCCGCCCCAGGTAAGGGGGGGGGGGCCGGCGGGCAAACTGTTCCGCCACCGATTTCGGGGGGCTGAATGCGCTGGCATTCGGCCTCCCCGAGATCCGTGATGGAATTCTCTGACATCCCTAATTATACCAGGCTTCTTTCAGCACTTCCCAGCGTTCTTCTTTAGATGTAGGTTGTCTTTTATTTATTTCTATGTCCAGGTGATCCTATACTGCCTCTATAATATTCAGGTCTGGACTCTGGAGGCCACTCCATGACCATCAGTGTTTTATCAGCTGTTTTCCTCGCTAAATATGATTTCACTGCATTAGCAGTGTGCTTGGGATCGTTATCATGCTGAAAAATGAACCCATTCCCAATCAGGCGCTTTCCAGAAGGAATGGCATGATGAATTAAAATCTGTCTGTACTTTTCAGCATTCATGATCCCATCAATACAGACAAGATCGCCAACACCACTGGCTGAAATGCAGCCCCAAACCAGGACAGACCCTCCACTATGTCTCACTGAAGCCCGCAAGCACTCATTCTTCCATCTCTCTCCAACTCTTCTTCTCACATATTGTCGACGATTGGACCCCAAAATTTCAAACTTGGATTCATCACTCCATAATACTCTTTTCCACTCATCCTCATTCCAGTCTTTGTGAGCTTTAGCATATCTTAGCCTTTTCACCTTGTTCTCCTTCCGCAAAAGTGGTTTCTTGGCTGCTACCCTTCCACGAAGACCATTCCTGGCCAGGCACCTGCTGTTACTGTAGTGTAAGGGGAGGTCACACTAAATACGGGCCACTTTAGCCTATGGAAGCTGTTTTTTTTTCTGATTTTTTTTCTATTGTTGAATACTGCATACAAATTTCCTGTATTTTCTGGTTGTATTCTAATGGAGAGAATGAGAAATAATTATATATGGTCATTATACCATTGCTAAAACAACAAATCTAATGGTGGCCTAACACTTTTGCACAGTACTGTATATGATAGCAACACTCCATTTATCTGGCCATCTCTAGTGAATAAGAATTATCATCAGGTGATAAGGCAGGAGTGCATTTAGAAATTGGAAGGGAGTTGGTTCTTTGTTTGGTGTTCTCTCATGCTGTGAATGAAAAAAATAATTAATGCACACAAGCAAGATTGCGATATTGGAGGTGGGCTTTTGAGGATTTATTTGCAAATCTTAGCCATTATGGATATTAGGAGGCCGTTAGAAATGTCTGTACTGGACTGTGGTAAGGAACACAGTCCAGGCGAGAACACTCACTTTTGCTGGCTTTTGTATTCTATTGTGTTTAGTTTAATCTGTAAACC
Organism: Heloderma suspectum; assembly: GCF_057233095.1. NCBI lineage: Eukaryota > Metazoa > Chordata > Lepidosauria > Squamata > Helodermatidae > Heloderma > Heloderma suspectum. The sequence continues at coordinate 181,815,944 of NC_139461.1, forward strand.
TGATTGTTCTGTGACTGCAAGGCATGGCTGGTGAGCTCCACTGTGGCTGGCTGAGCTAACCAGCTCCGGAACTCTGAACTCTAGAAATGGGGGTCAGATTTCACAGGCTCATTATATTGCAGCTCGTGGGGCACTGATGGGAACCATTCCAAGGAAGCTGCAAAAGGACTAGGCCTTGTTTTATTGTCATATTGTATCATGCTCCCAGATGTGTTGAAATTATGCCTCTCTGAGGTGAAGCCCTCTTCAGTCTATTTTAAAACGCTTAAAATTGCCAAGTGCTTTCCCCCACTGAGGCAGTGATACAAGCACTGCTCACTCACCTCAAGAATATTTGGGGCATTGCCCAAGCTGTCTAATCTGAATGGTGCTTTTACACACACACACACACACACACACACGAGACAGCCCACTTAGATTCTTTGCATGGGGTGTCTGCTTCAATTCATGTCTCCACTTTAAGTCCTTTTATATGTGTGAGGATCAAAACATGCTTCTGAATAACACAGAGAACCTTGATTATTGCCAGAGAATGAAATCTAACTGGACTTGGGCAATGCAGCAGCCCACTAATTCAATAGTTTTCAATAAAGTTAAACTGAAATGGAGAGTAGCAGCTTTCCTAAACATTTTTTTTCTCCCTGTGAAAAGGACCTTCTCTTTGTGTGTTTGTTCGTTGTGGGGAGAGGGCTGTGAACAAGGTCAAAACTCTTCCTAGCACAGCACAGCACAGCTCCTGCTCCAACACTAATTCAGGGTGAGAGAGTTCTGCTTCCTGCCCTCAGTTTAACCCTATGCAGACATTCACAGCAACATTAAAGCGCACAAACTGTGTAGGGGCCATGGGTGCTGGCCTTGCCTCTAAAGTCTGGGTGCATGCCAGTGTCCTGGCCGAACACTTGAGGACACTTTCAGGTACAACACGCCTTTATTGAGAGAAAGGAAACAAGACTACAGCGGAAGATGTTCACTCTCTGCGACGTACAAAAACTCCTCACTGCATGCTAGATGCAGTAGCTTTATTAGGAAATTGATGATGAAACCGTGATCATGCGCAGAATGCTTGTTTACTCAAAGGGAAGTCTAGCTTAACCACAGGTTCTTAGACCGTTGGGTGACATGCAGGCAACTCTGTCTGGCTTGCTTATTTAGAAACTCCTGCTGATTAGGCATATTGCTTCTCAAAACCTTGCAAATCTTGCATTTTTTGGAAGAAAGGGTGGGGGTGGTCATGTGCACATTCAAAAATTCCACAGTGGAGACACTCAGGCCTAGCCTTTGCTCAGCTCTAATATGCCCCACTCTTGTCTATTGCAGTTGGCCATAACACCAGCCCCCTCCCAACCTTCACAGATTGCGCTCAAAGGACTAAAGGGAGATTGTAAGGGCTCCTTCACACGGGGCTTTTATCCTGCTATGGAAATTGCTTACTCACAGAGGTTTGCGGATCCTGTACACAACACACAGCCCTCCTCCAGGGAACCTCCTGCTCTTTGTGAGCTCTATTGTGGTGTTTTCCATGATGACGAAAGTCTGGCATTTCCCTCCTCCTACCATGGAGTCGATATAAATGAGGGTATACTGTTTAAAGTCATTTTTATTGCAAATAAAACCACAGTGCCACCTAGTGGCTTTGTAATGAAACACATCAAAGTTTAGTGTCTTTTTTTAAAAAGCCACATGGAAAGGACCCGATCTAATCCCACAAAGATTCCGGAAGCAGAAGCCACAGTAAACTGCAGGATTTTTAGCCATATGTGATGAAGCCCTAAGTGTGTGTAGCAATTGGAATCTGCCCCATGATCAGAAACCCTGATTGCACAGGGTTCCCTTCAGACCATCGTCCTTGATGTGTCAAGGTCAGGAGTGGAGGGGGCAGGACTGACACACACAGGTTCACTGGGTGTCACCTTGGGTTGAAGGCCAAAGGGGATTTCTTCATGGTCAAGCACAGTGACAGTATGGGATAAGAGAATAAAAATGCATTTCTAGTATTTGATACAATACAATTTTTTTTAAAAAAAATCCAGTAAAAATTTGGCAGTATCAAATGTTATTTACTATGCCAATTTAAAATGCATCCAGTACACAACTGGAAGTGTTATTTTCCATGAAGCCTTTATTGCATTTTGCTGCTGCTCTCCCGGTAATGGACTTATTGTCACCCTCAAGGAGGAAGTAAACCTGTGGGTTGACCAGAGCTGAGCTTCAGTGAACACTGATAAAGTAACTCTTCTGTAACTGCATTTTGCAAACTGCGTTTCAGCAAGTAATATGGAAAATCCTTAATTTCCCTAGTGGTCAGGGCAGAACATATACAATGCATGGACCAACTTTTTTTTTCCAGAGTTGTAGTGTTGGGGATGAAGAATGCATGGCTCCCACCTCTATGTCGTGTCTCCGTGCAGCCAGCTCTGAATAAAGCTGCTACCTTAGCTCTGTTTTGCTTGATCCAGTAACAGTAGAAGCACCAGAAAAATAACAGAGTGGGAGGACAGAAGGGGCAAAGTACATTTTGGGGACAGGGTGAACTTTGTGTCACTATTGGATTTCTGAAGTGAAAAAAATGCTCTATATCATATTAATGCTTCCATCCATATATTTTATCTGAATGAATAAATCCTATCAGTTTTAATGGAGTTAACTTTCAGGTAAGCATGCTTAGCACTGAAGCCTTATTTTAATTTCCAGTTTATGATTCAGTTATAATTTCCAGGGGCTGGCAGACATGTGGCTTTTCTGACTTAATACTGGCTATCTTTCAGTTCCAAAGTTCTCTTCCCCACCTCAGTTCTGGCACCGACCGAGAGAAATGGAATCCATGTGGAGCTTCTCTCATATGTGTGTGAAATTTATTTATGTATTTAAAATATTTCTAGGTCACCTTTCAGGACAAGAGCCCTCGCAAGGCTGCTTACAACAATAAAATAGGCCGATACAATTTCATAAAAACAGTCAAAATGGAGACAAACACACACACACACACACAAACACACACACTCAGGGGAAGACCAGTATACTTGCACACATAAATGCCCTCAAATTGTTGTTGTTGTTGTTATTAATATTTATTACATTTCTATACCGCCCCATAGCCAAAGTTCTCTGGGCGGTTTACAAAGATTAAAAACATTAAAAATATAGTATACAGAGGTTAAAAGCCATTTACGTAAAAAAAAAAAAAAAAACATGAACAGAGAAATACTCAAGATAACATATATCTAAAACAACTTCAAACAAGCGATCTCAAGCAAACAACCATAACCATAAGACAATCCAGGATTGATTAAAACTTATCATATGCTGCCAAATGCCTGGGAGAAGAGAAAGGTCTTGACCTGGTGCCCAAGAGATAACAATGCTGGTGCCAGGTGAATAACTTCAGGTGCCATAATGTTCCAGCAATGGGAATGGAGGTGGGAGGAGCTACGCATTGGGGGGCAACTAGGAGGACATCTGCTCTGTGATGCACATCCCCAAACTAGTTCCTCTTTCTGCAAACCCTTAAGCTGGATGCCCGGTGGGGGTGCTGGGCTCATATGATTCCCCAGTGATTCCCCAGGCTGAAGGAAAGTAAATGCCAGGCCACTGGCTTTCTTTTGCCTGATTGCCAGGCCAGCCCCGCCTGGCTAAGGGCATTTGCTTGTGCCTGTGCACCTCCCACTGTTGCCAGGGTTCCACAGCAGCCTGACCGTGTTGATTCACAGGTGCACAAATGAATGCGTGTTTGGATCAATTCCCTGCACTGAACTGAACGGGAAAGCTGTTCTGTGAGCTTCGGTCATCGGAAGCTGCGTTCCTCCGCTGAACATATTACTGTTCAAAAGGGATTTATTTCTAGAGAAACTTTTAAATATTGTTGTTACTAACTTTTAATGTTGTTATGACTAGCAATCTACCAGTGGGGAAATTAGCCTACAAATCAGCTAGATAAATGAGCCTTGACATCTGCAAAGGGAAGTCTCATATTCATCTTGTGAGGCCACCACTTCAATAGGATGAACTACACTGCAAAGCCAAGGAACTTGATTTTCTTCTGACAAATGACTTCCTCATTCGCATACCCTCCACCAGCGCCTGGCCTTGTCTAACAGCAAAAGAGCTGCAGAGACTCCCTTGCTCCTCTTGTCGTTACAAGCCAAGCACATGCAGAGGGTGAGCGACTGGGCACAGGGTTGGAAGGGAGCTCTCCACAAATGCCTGTAGCTGTTGTTTCTGACAACTACTGCTACAGTCACTCAAAGGCTTTTGAAGATGCGGTGGCAGGTTTACGGGCTTTTGAATGAACTGGGTCATCACATAAAATGATATATAGATAATTTTATGCAGATAACCTTCTGTGGAAGCCCAGCATGCTATGCAGAAAATGCTACGTGTTACAGTCACTCTGTATGCCTGTCACTGCTGTATTCTGCTCTTATAAACAAGGGAAAGGGATGCGGGGCAGATGAAAGAAACTGCAGGATTACTGTCCTGCTGGAGGCCTGGAACGTGGCTATCAAAAGAGGAAAAGTGTACTCTTTCATTGATAAGTGGTTTGATTTTTATCTCCCAGGCGTCAATAATGGGCCTATTTTCTGAGTCAGAAAAATGTACCGAGTGTTGAAGTTAAAACTGCAAAAGATGACAGGCGTAGAGCGGACAATTCACACAGCAGTTGGTGAGTAATGAAAACAACATGAACTCCTGTTGCAGGAATCTTAAAAAAACAAAAAAAACCAAGCAGAGGCTGTTTAGGATTGGGATGATTTGCTGGCAGCCTGTGTACTAGGATTTCATTCTTCAGAATAATAATTACAACTCAGGCCAGATCTACACCTTGTGTCATATCATTATGATTCCATCATGGTAACGCTATATCCCCCTTGTGCATTTATATCTGGTAAGACACAATTACATTTGTTGCAGTATTTTGGATAATGTGGAATAAAAAGCAGGAAATAACACTATAAAAGTGGTATATTGAATGTGTAATGTGCCTCCGATATGCAGACGATACCACCCTAATGGCAGAAAGCGAAGAGGATCTCAAGAGCCTCTTGTTGAGGGTGAAAGAGGAGAGTGCAAAAGCTGGTTTGAAACTCAACATTAAAAAAACTAAGATCATGTCATCTGGCCCTATCACTTCCTGGCATATAGAAGGGGAAGAAATGGAAGCAGTGACAGATTTTACTTTCTTGGGCTCCAAGATCACCGCAGACGGTGACTGTAGCCATGAAATTAAAAGACGCTTGCTCCTTGGGAGGAAAGCTATGGCAAACCTAGACAGCATAGTAAGAAGCAGAGACATCACCTTGCCGACAAAGGTCCGTCTAATCAAAGCTATGGTTTTCCCAGTAGTAATGTATGGCTGTGAGAGCTGGACTATACGGAAGGCTGAGCGCCGAAGAATTGATGCTTTCGAACTGTGGTGCTGGAGAAGACTCTTACGAGTCCCCTGGACTGCAAGGAGGTCAAATCAGTCCATCCTAAAGGAAATCAACCCTGAGTGCTCATTGGAAGGACAGATAATGAAGGTGAAGCTCCAATATTTTGGCCACCTAATGCGAAGAGAAAACTCCCTGGAAAAGACCCTGATGCTGGGAAAGACTGAAGGCAAAAGGAGAAGGGGACGGCAGAGGATGAGATGGCTAGATAGCATCACGGATGCAATGAATATGAACTTGAGCACGCTCCGGGAGAGAGCGCAGGGCAGGAAGGCCTGGCGTGCTATGGTCCATGGGGTCACGAAGAGTCGGACACGACTGAACGACTGAACAACAACAATGTGCCTCAACAGTTATCAGTGCACTTCAATACCGCTATAAAGCAGTAGTGTAGATTTAGCCTAATTCTGCTCCCATGATGATGTTGGAGATAACTATTTACTTTTTTAATCATCAGCACCTTGTAATTAGTCCCAGTGTCATTTATTTTTCTCTTCTGTGCATTAAGTGTTGGGACCAGGTGTCCCATCTTTCCTGTGCATGGGGGGCTGTTTCACTCATTATACCGTAACAAACCCAGGTTTGCCATCAAGTGTACACTCCATGGGAATCCCATCAAGTGTACACTCCACTGCCAATCCCATCTTTGGCAAGTGTTCCCATATAATACACATGTTTTTCATGCAGTGATTTGTCACATTCACTTTTTTGGATGTACACTGCTCACCTGAACAAAGTAATCTGTGAAAACAGACTAAGAGGAGATGGAGAACAGTGTTTTTGAGAAGGATATAGCCATATTCTCTCGTGTGTGTGTGTGTGTGTGTGTGTGTGTGTGTGTGTATATATATATATATATATATATGGGAGATGATAGATCTGGAACCAAAGAAAAACATACACTCACATACAACCCTGTTAGGTCCTTCTGGAGGATATACTCCTGCTAGGGGGACAAATTCAAAACATTCAAGTAATTTTTACAAATAGGGGGAAAGTAGCTAGTACGCCTATATAATAGTCAGAACTAGTGTATATTGCAATAGATGCTGGGAAACCATCCTCTGTTAGGCTGATGGCTTACATAAGGACCAGGATGACTGATTGATGCATGTTTCCTCAAGGATAGCTAATGACAAAAGGTGTGTCAGGGTGGACACTGAGCCCATAGAATCCCAGAGTAGTTCTGATTCTGAGGTGCAGCAGCCGCTCCTGGGAGAGGTGCGCGCTCATCCCTCCCAGGGCCAACAGCTGGCGGAGATTCCTCCCGCTGGCATTCCTGGCATAGATAGCGGTCCCGGGAGTGAGAGAGCGTGGGAAGAGGGCTTGCTGGACGCACAACGCTGACGCAGGGAGCGGCGCCAAATGGAGGGCGCGGAAAGGAGGCGTAGTGCCTGGTTGGTGCGCAAGCAACGGTTGCGCCCAGAGGATCCAAGGGAAAAGGGGAGGGACTCTCCCTAGCCCATAAGTTCAGGGTCTGCCAGTGATTCTCCTTCAAACGGGGACCAACTGTTCCAACTGAGGGCATAGGTACTCTGCTGCTCATAGCTAGTCGCTAATAGTAGAGTTGTTAAGTTATAAAAAAGGAATAAAGCTTTGAAAAGAATCCCTTTGTCTGTGTCTGGACTTGGCTACTGGATTAGACTGAAAGAAACCGCCAAGGAGCCCTTGACAAGGTGTTCTCTTGATGACTTAGATTCTTTAAGCAATTCTACACCAGCCTAAAATCCCGCAACTTTACCGGGGCTTTCTGCTTCTGTTTTAAATGCAGGATCACAATGGGCTCCCTTTACATGTGCTTTCCTCCCACCCACTTCCCCCCCTTATCTGTGGGTTCTATATGTTTCATTATACAGCCACTAGATGGTGCTGTGGTTTAGTGCCTCTTATTGCGCGACTTCCTCTTTTCACGAGGAAACTCAATGCACTGTAATTCGATAGCGCGTTATCTCCAATTAAAAAAAAAACGGGATAAAGGTCATTTAGTGCGGGAGATGCCCTGGAGCTTGACGACATCGTGTAAAGGACCCACAAATGTCTGTGAGTAACCAATCTCAATAGCAGGATAAAATCCCTGTGAGGAAAAGCTCCAAATCTAGTGTTTGGAATGTAATATCAGTCAGGGTTTGGGATTCTAACATACTCCAATTCATGCCAGGGTCCAGGGGAACCATTTAGAGCCAGGTCAGAAGTCTGAATGATAAGAATGAGTGAAAAAAATCAGACGGACCAAGAGAGGAACAGTTTGTAGCTTGGAGTTAATGAGAGGTGATGCACCTCAGGGTGCAAAGGATCCCCTGGGAACCTGATGCAGAGTTGGTGGATTCCTTGCTTTCTGAAAGAGTATCTATTTATTTCTTCTGTGGTGTGTGTGTGTGTAAATTAAACTAATATTTCAAAGGCACTGTTAAGTCTCCAGTGCTCTCTCATCCAAAGGAAACTCAGCTGATGATTCTCACCATCAGGGAGCTCACAATTTACAGAAGTACACAACACTGTAAATGAGAAAAAGAAGTGTTATTTGCCTTAAGGCCTTGTGCTCATTTCCCTCCTCAAAATTAAGGTTTCATCTATATTTTCTCTCTCTCTCCCAGCCCACGAGCCTTATTGTCCTACTGTGAATTTTCTTTTCAGTTGCTCAAAATTCCCAGCAAGTGTCAGATAAGTATGCAGTTTTCAATATGTGCACGTTTATGTGCACACTTTTGTTAAATGTTTTGTCTGGCATGTTGGCTGGCCTGGATGATACGTTGATCAGGCCCTGGATTCTCAGCTTTGTTTGAATTATGCAAATCACAGAAATGTAACAAATGCAGCCCCATGCATGTGTATACGCGCACACACACACACACACACACACACACACAATAGGTATGGTTGCCACCTCCGTGCTATCTCCATGCCCATTCCTCTTTGCCGGGGGAAGTGTGAGGGCCACCCTAAATCAGGGATGGCCAACTTCTACATTTGCAGAGGCCACTTGAGGGCCAGGCCAGGGGTCTAGTTTGCTACCCCACCCACCCCCTGGTTATGCAGCACATTCAAAGAAGCATAGTATATTATGCACGACCGTACATAGGACATCTATAGCTTCTTTCGCTTGCCAGTATTTATTTATTTATTTATTACATTTATGTACTGCCCAATAGCTGAAGCTGCCTGGGCGGTTCACAGAACAAACCTTAAAACCAAAATATACAATAACATAGAAAAAGAAATATAAGGGTTACTACATTCATAGTCCCCTTCATGGATCACTGCCTTGTTGTGGCGAAGGGGCTTGCGTAACTCAGTGAAGCCATAAGCTATGCCGTGCAGGGCCACCCAAGACGGACAGGTCATGGCAGAGAGTTCTGACAAAATGTGGTCCACTGGAGAAGGAAATGGCAACCCACTCCAGTATTCTTGCCAAGAAAACCCCATGGAACGTATCACAAGGCTAAAAGATATGACGCCGGAAGATGAGCCCCTCAGGTCGGAAGGTGTCCAATATGCTACTGGGGAAGAGCAGAGGGTATTTCCAAGTAGCGCCAGAAAGAGTGAAGCGGCTGGGCCAAACCCGAAAGGACACTCAGCTGTGGATGTGTCTGGTGGTGAAAAGAAAATCCGATGCTGTAAAGAACAATATTGTTTAGGAACCTGGAATGTCAGATCAATGAATCAAGGTAAGCTGGAGGTGGTCAAACATGAGATGGCAAGATTGAACATCGACATCTTGGGAATCAGCGAACTAAAATGGACAGGCATGGGCGAATTTAATTCAGGTGACCATCATATCTACTACTGTGGGCAAGAATCCCTTAGAAGAAATGGAGTAGCACTCATAGTCAACAAAAGGGTGGGAAAAGCAGTACTGGGGTACAATCTTAAAAATGATAGAATGATCTCAGTACGAATCCAAGGCAAACCATTCAACATCACAGTAATTCAAGTCTATGCCCCAACCACTGAGGCCAAAGAAGCTGAGGTTGATCGGTTCTATGAAGACCTACAACACCTTCTAGAACTAACACCAAAAAAAGATGTCCTCTTCATCATAGGGGATTGGAATGCTAAAGTAGGAAGTCAAGAAATCACCGGGATAACAGGCAGGCATGGCCTTGGTGTACAAAATGAAGCAGGACAAAAGCTAATAGAGTTTTGCCAAGAGAACATGCTGATCATAGCAAACACTCTTTTCCAACAGCACAAGAGGCGACTCTACACATGGACCTCACCAGATGGTCAGTATCGAAATCAGATTGATTATGTCCTTTGCAGCCAAAGATGGAGAAGCTCCATACAGTCAGTAAAAACAAGACCTGGAGCTGACTGTGGCTCAGATCATGAGCTGCTTCTTGCAAAATTTCGGCTTAAATTGAAGAACGTCGGGAAAACCACTAAACCGTTCAGGTATGACCTAAATCATATCCCTGATGAATATACAGTGGAGGTGAGGAATAGATTTCAGGGATTAGACCTGATAGACAGAGTGCCTGAGGAACTATGGACGGAGGTCCGTAACATTGTTCAGGAGGCAGCAACGAAATCCGTCCCAAAGAAAAAGAAATGCAAGAAAGCCAAGTGGCTGTCTGATGAGGCTTTACAAGTAGCTGAGGAAAGAAGGGAAGCGAAAAGCAAGGGAGAAAGGGGAAGATATACCCAACTGAATGCAGAGTTCCAGAGAATAGCAAGGAGAGACAAGAAGGCCTTCTTAAATGAACAATGCAAAGAAATTGAGGAAAACAACAGAATGGGAAAGACTAGAGATCTCTTCAAGAAAATTGGAGATCTCAAGGGAACGTTTTGTGCAAAGATGGGCATGATAAAGGACAAAGAAGGCAGGGACCTAACAGAAGCAGATGAGATTAAGAAGAGGTGGCAAGAATACACAGAAGAACTATACAGGAAAGATCTGAATGTCCCTGATAGCCATGATAGTGCGGTCACTGAACTTGAGCCGGACATCCTAGAGAGTGAAGTCAAGTGGGCCTTAGGAAGCATTAGTAACAACAAAGCTAGCGGAGATGACAGTATTCCAGCTGAGTTATTTAAAATCCTAAAAGATGATGCTGTTAAAGTGCTGCATTCAATATGCCAGCAAATCTGGAACACTCAACAGTGGCCACAAGACTGGAAAAGGTCAGTTTACATTCCAATTCCAAAGAAGGGCAACGCCAAAGAGTGTTCAAACTACCGCACAATTGCACTCATTTCACATGCCAGCAAGGTGATGCTCAAAATCCTACAAGCTAGGCTTCAGCAGTATGCGAACCGAGAACTACCAGAAGTACAAGCTGGGTTTCGAAGAGGCAGAGGAACTAGAGATCAAATCGCCAACATTCGCTGCATCATGGAGAAAGCAAGAGAATTCCAGAAAAACGTCTATTTCTGCTTCATTGACTACGCTAAAGCCTTTGATTGTGTGGATCACAACAAACTGTGGCAAATTCTGAAAGAGATGGGAGTACCAGACCACCTTACCTGTCTCCTGAGAAACCTGTACGAGCATCAAGAAGCAGCAGTAAGAACCAGAGATGGGATAACCGATTGGTTCAAAATTGGGAAAGGAGTACGACAAGGCTGCATATTGTCACCCTGCTTATTTAACTTATATGCAGAGTACATCATGAGAAATGCCGGGTTGGATGAATCACAGGTCGGAATTAAGATTGCCGGGAGAATTATCAACAACCTCCGATATGCAGACGATACCACCCTAATGGCAGAAAGCGAAGAGGATCTCAAGAGCCTCTTGTTGAGGGTGAAAGAGGAGAGTGCAAAAGCTGGTTTGAAACTCAACATTAAAAAAACGAAGATCATGTCATCTGGCCCTATCACCTCCTGGCATATAGAAGGGGAAGAAATGGAAGCAGTGACAGATTTTACTTTCTTGGGCTCCAAGATCACCGCAGACGGTGACTGTAGCCATGAAATTAAAAGACGCTTGCTCCTTGGGAGGAAAGCTATGGCCAACCTAGACAGCATAGTAAGAAGCAGAGACATCACCTTGCCGACAAAGGTCCGTCTAATCAAAGCTATGGTTTTCCCAGTAGTAATGTATGGCTGTGAGAGCTGGACTATAAGGAAGGCTGAGCGCCGAAGAATTGATGCTTTCGAACTGTGGTGCTGGAGAAGACTCTTACGAGTGCCCTGGACTGCAAGGAGGTCAAATCAGTCCATCCTAAAGGAAATCAACCCTGAGTGCTCATTGGAAGGACAGATAATGAAGCTGAAGCTCCAATATTTTGGCCACCTAATGCGAAGAGAAAACTCCCTGGAAAAGACCTTGATGCTGGGAAAGACTGAAGGCAAAAGGAGAAGGGGACGGCAGAGGATGAGATGGCTAGATAGCATCACGGATGCAATGAATATGAACTTGAGCACGCTCCGGGAGAGAGCGCAGGACAGGAAGGCCTGGCGTGCTATGGTCCATGGGGTCACGAAGAGTCGGACACGACTGAACGACTGAACAACAACAACATTCATAGTAAAAGGGGCTCCACATGATGACTGGAGCTGCAGAGCTAGCCCCACCTCTGGCACTGGGCATGCTAATGGCCTTGACTCCTGGACGTCCAGACATTGATGTTGACATCTGCAAGGCTTCCACATGATCAGCACTCTAATGCAGGAAGCTTATGTGTGCCTGATCTTGTCTGATCTCAGAAGCTAAGCAGGGTCAGCCCTGGTTAGTATTTGGATGGGAGACTGCTTGGGAATCAGGCTTCCTGCATTGAGCAGGGGGTTGGACTTGATGGTCTTGTAGGCCCCTTCCAACCCTATGATTCTATGTCACATTCCAAACCCAAAGGCGTAATGTCATGTTAAAGTGTGGGTTACCTCTCTTTCTTGCAACTTGAAAACCTTTCACTTTTCCTTATCAGATCTGTTCCAGTTGGACCATCACTGCTCAAATTTGTAGGTGTGTGTATATAAAAACTTTGCTGAAATTGTGTCTTGTGAAGCAAAAATGAATTTATCTAGCTGTTTTCTGTTCGGAGAGCTGTTAGCAGATTTAGTTTCTCTTTCCAAATGCCCTTGTTATATATCCTATACCGAGTTATAGATTCCATTGCCAAATCTGTAATGTCAGGTTAAGAGGACAGCTTGGCTGCAAGTACCTACTGCAGATAGTGGGAACAAAAGAATGCCACACTTGCTTTGAAGATGTGCATGTATTTTCTCCCTTACTTTTTTAATTATCGGTAGCAGAGCTGCCTCCAAAATATTTGCCACCTCTGACTGATGTGAGGAAGTAAACATTCAAGTTGGTGGTTTATTTACAAGAAGCCAGATCTTCAGATGTCTGTTTTAACACACACACACACACACACACACACACACACACACACGTTCTGTGGGCCTTGTAATTCTAACTTCATAATCTGCATATCTGAACAGAAGAGGGCTGGCAATTGTTACTGAATGAAAGGGCTTGTAAAAACACATTGCCTCAAACATTAGGGAATCTCAAATAAGGCTGATTTTGCTAAAGGGCATCAGGGAAGTAATATTTTAAGCACCATCCGCATAACACTGTGCCACTGAGTGTTTGCCTCTAGGGATGAAAATTGCTTTTGTATATAAGAAGCTAAGAATGGCTACAATTAAATATTAATAAGCATCCCCACCCCGACTCGCAAAGAAGAGGCTTATCAAAGCAATCCCATATAGGTCTACTCAGAAATAAGTCGCATTGAGTTTCATAGGGTTTATTCTTAGGTGAGTGGATATAGCATTGAGCTTGAGTGTAATTTCTAGGCACTTCCTACTCTGAATTCCTCCAGGTAACGTATTTAGAGTTATAAACCTGGAGTGTACCTTGCTGCTTCATCATGTGAGGGTGAACTGTCTGAGCGCAAGCCCCCCACTGACAAAATGACTCAGCTCCAGTAACAAAATGGCAGCACACAAGCCAGTTAAGCACCCATGTGAGGAGAAGGTAGGCGCTATTTACTTATTATTTATCGATTACATTACCTCAGGTAATCATTTAAAACTCATAAATTATCAGCTGAAACCAAAACAAGAGCACAGGAAAGGGAACTAAATCCCAGAAGGGTAACCCTTTACAAACTCACAGTTGGGAGCTAAATCCTAGGGGGAAAATCCACCAGGAACTTACAGTTCTTGCAGCCTTGCTCTAACAAAGATTCCCCAATGGTTGAAGAGAACCTTAACCTTATATTTAAACTAAACCCAAGATTAGAAAGGGCAAAAAAAGCAATACATGACTCTTTATTGAGAAGAGCCAAGGTGCAGGCCTAGCTAGTGGGTGAGTCTGCTTATAAACAAAGAAACAAACAAAATGTAGGCTAGCTTCAGTTTGGGCTCAGTATAGGCTTGGTTTGAGGTCTTCCAGAGCAGCTCATAAACTAAAGCTCAGAAACAGACTCATCCCAAGTGTGAGAATTCAGATTATCATTTAGCTTTTAAAAAAACTCACAAAAAGGACTCAGCCCTTCCAAACCATATCCCTACCTAAATCAGATACCCAGGCTTTCTTCAAATGGAGCTTTTATCATGCGATTGAGATTGCTCCCTCATGGAAGTTTGCAGGGCTCTTTACATGATGCTGTGTCCCTCCAGGGCATCCAGGGCATCACCAGCACTAAATTCCCTTTGTTCCATTTTTAAATAGATCTCAGATAATGAGCTATCAAATTACCCTGTTGTGTTCCTCTTGAGTTTCCTCTGTGAAAAGAGTAAAAGTGGCAAGAAGAGGAACGAGATCAATGAAAGATAATGGGAGACTCAGATATAGGGAGAAGGAGGGGGGAAAGGGCGGGGGGGGGGAAGGAAGCGGGTGAAAGTTGTGATCCTGCATTTAAAACAGAAGCAGAAAGCCTCGTTTTTAAATGCAGGATTTTAGGCTGGTCTAGAGATGCCCCCAGTCTCAGCCCCTCAGCCCCTTGTATCCCTAAGGGACCCTGAACCGCATCCCTTCTCAAATCACCTACCCTTTGTCTGTTGTCCCCTGCAACAACTCATTGACTATTGTCCTCTTTCCTAGATAGACAATCTCCTGGTGACTATTGACCTCTCCCCTAAATAGAAAATATCCACTCCCAGGGCTCAATTGACCTACATTCCCACTCACTGGAAGCTAATAAGAACATAAGAAGAGCCATGATGGATCAGACCAAGGGTCTATCTAGCCCAGCATTCTGTTCACACAGTGGCCAACCAGCTGTTGACCAGGAAGCCACAAGCTGGACACGAGTGCAACAGCACCCTCCCGCCCATGTTCCCCTGCAACTGGTGTACATAGGCATACCACCTCTGGTACTGGAGGCAGCACATAGCTGACTGGTAGTTCAGTTACAGCCTCCCTTTCTTTTCAGATGGGCCCAGCTAATCAGACTGGGCTATGCTAGCTAGAGCTGTATAAGGAGGCAGGCTTGCAAGGGAGCCAGCTCTCCGAACGTGAGGAGCCCCCCTGACAAAGTGTCTCAGCCCCAGTGGCAAAGAGGCAGCACACAAGCCAGTTAAGCACCTGTGCAGGTTTGGCAACAGGGCGAGGAGGCCAGGGCAGTCAACTCTTCCCTCCCTTCTCATAGTAAGCAAATGTAAATAAATAACTATACATATAAACAAATAACTATAAATACATCCCCCATGCAGTTGGGCGGGAAACCTAGGGACCTAGTCTGTCCATTGAACTTGGCTTTGCCACTTACTGTCGGGAGTGGTCTCGGTAATCACCTAGTGTTAAGGTCAATCTTTGACATCCTTATTGAGGGGGAAAGAGCCACGGGGGATGAGAGGAAATTATGAACAGAGCAGTGCACGTCTCTCTTCCCTCTCCTCCCAATATTTTACTTGTTTATGTAATAAATAAAATGTGCATGTTATCTTTTTAATACCTCCAAAAATAATGGTGGTGGCTCCTGCATTTTCTAAAGATAACATGGAAAGCAGCCACTCTCAGCAACCTTGGGGAATCTAGAAGTGAGCAGCATTGTTATGCAAACCCGCATTAGCCGCCGTAATACCATGGAACAGAAAGAACACACATGAGCGTGGGAAGATAAATAATACAAATCCCCAAGGTCAGAATTTTGGGGATCATCTAATCTACAGCTGTCAGGCCATTAAGGCCACTCTGGCATTATCCCAAAGTTCTTAAAATCCACGCAGGCCTGAGAGGATTAAATTTTGACAGCATGTGGCAGAGGAAGGACAGGGGGAACCAAAGTCAGCCATTGCCAAAGAGAAATGAATTTAGCATGAGAAATCCGAGCAAACAACTGAGGCTCCATTCTTCTTAGGGTAGCCAGGTGTCCTCTCTTACAGTGGGCAGTCCTCTGTTTGAAGGGCTGCCAGAGGGCTACCTTCTCTGTGAAGGTGCTCACTATTTGAAGGGCTGCCTTGTGCAATCCAGTTTAAAGATAACCATAAGAACTGTTGCCCATAAAAACTTAGCACCTGGGCAGCAGACTGAACAGGCAGGTACACCGGTCAGCTGATCACAGTCTTCCACGCTATGGTGTGATGTACTGTATTTCTATTTAAATTATAGTATTCTAAATTTGCATCTATCTATACATTGGCGTATGCGAACTTTATGCAAATCACTGTTCCCTTCTGGCCTTTTTTTTGGGTGATGCAGTTCCTGTTTTATCAGCGGCCATCCTGCTTCAGCACAAGGAAACTTCTTTGTCCTTTGGCCAGCCGGTGAATATGAGTGTACAGCAAATACAGATGGCCTTTTACCATATGGTAACTTACCACCGTGCTTGTGTAAGAGGGTTATCTGGACCACCTGTCAAGTGGTGAGGAGAAAGGTTTTTTTCCACACCCCCTCAGAAACCTGGGAAGGCAAATGAAGGAGCAGTAAAAATTGCCCCGACTTCACAAGCTGATATGCAGGGCTAGACAATCTGGTGCCCAGAGATGTTTGGGACGACAGCTCCCATAACCCCTGGCCATTGGCTATGTTGGCTGGGACTTATGGGAGTTGTAGTACAAAACGTCTGCAGGGCCACCAGGTTGCCTCTCTGTTATGTATCCTGCAAGGGGGGGGGTGTATGTGTGTGTACTGTGGCTTAGTTATTGTTTTGAACCTTGGTAGCTCCTGTAGAGCTGGGAGTAGCAACTGTGGAGCTTCTGCTAAGTGGTCACTTCTTTAAAGAACAGTTGTGTTGGAGGCCTGCTGATTCTGCAGTCATTCCTTCTTCCTCTACAACACTATCCCTGATATGGAGGGTGAAGTTAAGTGCCTGTTTCTTCCTTTCCCCAATGTTAATTTAACCATAGTGTGTAAATAACCATATGAGTCTTGTGCTTGCAGTTTAGCCTGAAATGCATGCATGCAGGGAAGGATCCGAATCCTGCCCATTGGCCTTCCCAGCACGTTGGGTGTCAGGGATGAATCCAAGAACCTTGAGATATCTGACAGCTCCGATTCTGAATCAGAGTTGGAGCAGCTAGATCAGAGGCCAGGGGAGGGACCCTCCTTAGTGAACCAAGTCACTGGGAGAGATTCCTCCAAAGACCTTGACGAACAAATGGCCCAAGCTGAGTCCCTGCCCCCTCCCTCCACCTGAGAACTCAAGTTTCCGAGGAGGAGGAAGGAGAGGGACGTGACTTGAGAGATGCTACAGCATGTTGCAAAGCTAAACAGGAAAAGTTAGGGGCAGGGCTCAGATGCTCCACCAGGATAGCCACTCTTGGAAGCCAACATAGGGGGGAGCCACCTTAATGGAGGGGGCATCACTGTGAAGCAAGTCTGGCCGTGAGGTTCATGCCCAAACTGTTGGCAACTTCACTACCCTCCAGTTTGTTTCCTCTAGATAGGAATCACATATTAGTTGTTTAGGGGCAGTCTGAGAGTTTCCTGGAATCTGCATTTGTAAAGAGGCTAGTCTCTAGCAAAATAAAGTAGTATTAGCCTGAAGCTTTGTCTCCAAGTGGTGTTCATTGCACAGGGGGAAGGATGATCTATTTCTGACATTGGGTTCTAGCACTGGGAACTGTAATAACTGACCCCAGTCCAGCACTGGTTACACACAGCTGGTCATGCCCAACAGCTAGTGGCCTTGGACAAGAATATGTAACCATATCCACATCGAAAAATACAGCCAGCCAATTTTCTGGGGCCTGGGTGAGTAGCATGATGGGAATAACTGTTGGTTGCACACATGGATTTCCTCTTCTAGATCAGGGTTTCTTTATTTTCATTACCTCAGGGGTGTGGAACTTCTTTCAGCCTGAGGGCCAAATTCAGTTTTGGAGAAGTTCTTGGGGATTGCATTCCAGTGTTGGAGGAACGGCAAAAGGGGTTGGGCTGAAAATATGAAACATACAAGCATACTTTAGCTTTGAGCTTGTAAATGCCAATAGCTAAACCTTAGGAGAGGCTAGGGATGTATGGATTGTGTAAAATCCGTTCTGTCAGTGTTTCGTGGATTGTAAGGCACCACAGAAGTTTTTTTTATGCGGAAAATTATTCGGAAAAATACACAAATAATTCCATAAGAGGGTTTGCAACAATTTACATAATTTACCATAGTATGTAACATTTAGCATATTGTCCCCCATTCCATTCCACTTTTCCTCAGTAGAAACTTGCATATTTTCCTACAAATAAATATGTGTAAAATTTGCGAAAGTAAAAAAAAAATAAAAAATCCAAAAGTCCATGGACTCTCCACAGCCTGAGGGGGTTGCTCTGCAGTGGATTCCGCAGGTCAGATTCTTAGAAATCCCATCTCACTGTAGTCCATCTCAGATTTCTCCAGCATCCCTAGGAGAGGCATTTCAACCTTTCAGAATTGGGGGTGGGGGGGAAGCATGCAAAAACTGAGAAACCACCAAATCACTAGTGGCCAGGGGAAGTGGGTGGAGCCATCTGGGGAACCATGGACAGCTGGATTGGGACCACAGGCAGGCTGGATTTTGCCTGTGGGCTTGGGTTTGACTAGGGATGTACGAAAGTGACTTACCTGTTCGCGGATTATGTTGATGGTGGGGGGGGGGAGGCGTTCCGTCCCTCCCCCCGGAATCCTCACCGGGGGGGAGGCGCTCTGTTCCTCCCCCCGGAATCCTCGAACGGCTGGCTGTGCTCCGCGGCAGCTCCGCAGAGTAGCCAGCCAGGCCCGGCCAGGCCAGAACCGTCCGCAGCCGGATTTCCGGCCGCGGAGGACTCTGGGTAAAAAACAAACAAACAAACCGCGTACGCGTTCCTTCTTTTTGGCCGTCTTAATCTACGTAAATATTTACGTAGACTATGACGGCGAAAATAAAGGGGAACGCAAATAGTGTAGCGGGCGCTATTTGCGTCCCTTTTTCATTCACCGTTTTAGCCTAGGTAAATATTTACGTAGGCTAAAACGGCGAATCAAGAGGGGACACAAATAGCGCCCGCTACGCTATTTGCGTTCCCCTTTATTTTCACAGTCATAGTCTTCGTAAATATTTACGTAGATTAAGATCGTAAAAAGAAGGAACGCAAATGGCAGCGGCCGTAGCCGCCGCCATTTGCGTACGCGGTTTTTGTTTTTTTTTAAACCCACCCAATCATGATAGGCTACGTAAAGATTTATGTAGCCCATCATGTCGTGTGTGTGTTTTTTTTAAACCTAGCCATGATAGGCTATGTAAATCTTTATGTAGCCTATCATGTCTTTTTTTTTTTTAACACAAGCCTGGAAATGGTGGTGGCGGCAGCCGGTCGGAAGACCGGCTGCCGCCGCCACCGCCCGGAAGATCCGCCACAGGTAAGTCTCGTCCTGGGGGGGATCCGCGGGGGGGCGGGGAGGTGGCAGGCCGTTCCGCCATGGAGTTCGGGGGGACCGAATGCACTGGCATTCGGCCTCACCGAGATCCGTGGCGGAATTCTCTGACATCCCTAGGTTGGACACCCCTGAACTCCTGGTACTGGACAGAGTATACATTAAGGTCAGAGTCCAAAGAGGAGCTTTCAATGGCAACTTCCCATGCCCCCTCAAATGGTTGACCCAAATATCAGGGGACCCTCCACAGCAGCATTCCATTAGGCTGAAAGGGATGCCACCAGAAGGGAAGCACTCTGCCTTCCCACTGGGCCTCTCAGGATCCTGGCTTAAAAACCAGAAAGAAGTTTTTGTAAAGGAAATACATCTGAGGCAAGCAGATATAATATCATACTGGCCAATGTTAGGCTAATGCACTTGCACTGATGTTGTTTAGTTCTATGGTGGTCCAAAAGCCTTTTGGATGGTGCATAGGTGAGCTGTCCTCATTGTTGTTCACATCATGCTTCATCCCATCCCATTTTTTCCACTGTGTAAGAGCTCTGCTCAATGCCGTCCTGACAAAACCGGCAATTGGAAGCTGTTCCTAGCATGGCCATACTGACCATGCTGCTACGTGAGCACAGAATTGTGGATCTGCTCGTGAAAATGGCAAAATGCTACAAGTTGTGTAGAAAGATGCAGGGGCTATGGCTGTTGTCCCATACCCTGAGCCACGGTGAGCCATATGTTCACCAAGGTAGCCCATAGGTTTGGTCCTAAAGTGACAAGCTTGTACTTTAATATTTTTTAAAAGCTTTTCCTGTATTTGGTTGATCTTTTTAAGAGTTGTCTAATGGGAAATTCAAAGCAAAGTTGGCAGTTCCTCTGTAAGTGAACATTTTGAGGAAGTTTAAGAGAAGCTGTGGGACTTGTAAAACTTCTCAAGAAGTTTTCTGACATATCTTTGCTAGGGATGGATGACTGTCAGTTCTGCTTTCTGCCACATTTGATTTTTTTTTTTTTAAATATCAGGGTTTTTCCATCCTGTTTATGAAGACGTTTGAGAATTTTGTTACATTCTTTTAAAACAACAAATTGAATGAAATCTTCACCCAGTTGCCCCAGCCAAAGTCAATAGGCACAGCTATTTCCAGCACAGAGAGAACCATGCTGGCCCTGCTTGCCATGTCGCTGTTACAAATGAGGAGCCTGTCAGAAAAAGAGGTGGCACTCCTAATTCAGCACCACAAGCATGGCTGAATGCACAGGGATCCAAATTCAGACAGCTCTGGATGAATGTCAGTTTTGCTTGCTTCCACATTTTTTAAAAAAAATCTCACGTCCTTTCCATCCTGTTTATGGAAAAAAAATTGCAAATTTTGATCAGTTCTTATAAAAAACTGAACCAAATAAAATTCTCACCCATCCCTAATCTTTATTTATTTATTTCATTTCATTTCTATACTGCCCCATAGCCGAAGCTCTCTGGGCGGTTCACAAAAATTAAAACCAAACAGCACACAATAAATATATAGAACATTAAAACCACAATACAACAATGCAACCACAATAAAACCTAGCAGCAGCTCAGGAATTTAAAATACAGATTTAAAACAGCAAAGCTAAAAGTCTAGAAAGTGAAAACGCTAAAATGCCTGGGAAAATAAAAAGGTCTTCACCTGGCACCAGAAGGAATACAATGTAGGTGCTAGGCGAACCCCACTAGGGAGCTCATTCCACAGCCGGGGTGCCACAGCAGAGAAAGCCCTCCTCCTAGTAGCCACCCACCTCACTTCCTTTGGCAGGGGCTCACGGAGAAGGGCTGCTGAGGATGATCTTAAGGTCCGGGCAGGCACATATGGGAGGAGGCGATCCTTCAGATAACCTGCCCCCAGGCCGCTAAGGGCTTTAAATGTTAATACCAGCATTTTGAATCGGGCCCAGAAATGGACTGGCAGCCAGTGCAGCTGAAAAAGTACCGGCGTAATATGAGCTCACTGGCCAGTCCCTGTGTTAGATAAAAAGTTCTTGCTTCTGGTTGAAAGGATGCCAGGCAGGCAGCAGTGGATCCAACACTATTTTATTAATCGTTTTGCAAAACGGGTGCAGAGCAGTCTGGACCCCGAGATACATGTGCAAAAGCCTTTTATACTTTATCACTTCCATTGTTCTTGCCAGTAACCAATAAACAGTCAGCACACTAGCTTACCAAGCCAATAACCAATAAACAGTCAGCACATTAGCTTACCAAGCCGTTAGTCATAATGCGGTTCTTTTCTGCTCCGCCTACATTTTTCCCGCCACTTGGGCTCTACGTGACTGAGGCGCCAACCGGTTATGGAGTCTCTTTTTCTAACACCTGTTAACAAACTTGCTGCCCTGTTTTGGACCAGCTGAAGTTTCCGGACCATTTTCAAAGGCAGCCCCACGTATAACACATTGCAGTAATCCAGATGAGAAGTTATCAGAGCATGGATAACTGTAGCTAGGCTATCTCTGTCCAGATAAGGGCATAGTTGGTATACCAGCCTAAGCTGATAAAAAGTGCTCCGTGCCACTGAGCTCACCTGTGCCTCAAGTGACAGTTCTGGATCCAAGAGCACCCCCAAACTACGAACCTGATCCTTTAGGGGGAGTGCAGAACAGGTTGAATATCACCTAGCCGCGCAGACGAACCACCCACTAACAGTACCTCTGTCTTGTCTGGATTGCATTTCAGTTTATTGGCCCTCATCCAGTCCATTACCATGCCCAGGCACTGATTCAGAACAGCCACTGCCTCACCTGGGTTTGATGAGAAAGAGAGGTACAGCTGGGTGTCATCCGCATATTGATGGCACGTCAGCCCACACCTCTGGATAACCTCCCCCAGTGGTTTCATGTAGATGTTAAACAGCATGGGGGATAGAATAGAGCCCTGTGGAACCCTATGGCACAATTGCCATGGCACAGAACAATAATCCCCCAGCACCACCTTCTGGAGTTGGCCATCCAAGTAGGAGCAGAACCACTGTGGTGCAGTGCCTCCAACTCCCAACCCAGACAACCTATCCAGAAGGATACCATGGTCGATGGTATCAAAAGCTGCTGAGAGGTCCAGGAGAATCAACAGGGTCGCACTCCCCCTGTCCCTCTCCTGGCAGAGGTCATCCCACAGGGCGGCCAAGGCAGTTTCTGTTCCAAAACCAGGCCTGAAGCCCGATTGGAATGGATCTAGATAATCCGTTTCATTCAAGAGTGCCTGGAGCTGTCCTGCAACCACCCGCTCAAGCACCTTGCCCAGGAAGGGGATGTTGGCCACTGGCCTATAATTGTTAACATCCTCCGGGTCCAGGTTAGGCTTTTTTAGGAGTGATCTGATTACCACCTCTTTTAAAGCGGCCGGCACCACTCCCTCAAAGAGGAATTTACAGCCTCCTGGACCCAGCCGGACATCTCCTCCTTGTTTGATTTAATTAGCCATGAAGGGCAAGGGTCAAATACACAAGTGGTCAATCGGACTTGGCCAAGCACCTTGTCCGCATCCTCAGGCCTCAGTAACTTAAACTCATCCAATAAAACTGGACCAGACGGTGCTCTGAACGCCTCTACCAATGGAACTGCATTAATCGTGGTGTCTAATTCATGACGAATCGGAGTGACTTTATCTTCAAAGTGCCTTGCAAATTCATCACAGCGTGCCACTGAGGGTTCTACCATCTCTCTCCCTGGCCCAGAATGTAACAGGCCACAAACCACTTGGAAAATCTCTGCTGGATGACACTGAGAAGGTGCAATGCTGGTGGAAAAGAACTGTCTCTTTGCCACCCTCAAGCCACAGAGTAGGCTTGATAGTGAGCTCTTACCTGTGTTTGGTCAGACTCAGCACGAGTTTTCCTCCACCTGCATTCTAGCTGTCTCCCCTCTTGCTTCATTGCCCTCAGCTCAGGAGTATGCCAAGGAGCTGGCCGGGCTCTGCTCAGAGGGAGAGGGCGCTTGGGCGCGATTGTGTCAACCTCCCAAGTCATCTCTGCATTCCACAGAGCGACCTGGGCTTCGACAGGAGCACCAGCCATACCAGCAGGAAAATCCCCCAGAGCCCTCTGGAATCCATCGGAATCCATTAGCCTCCGGGGGCGGACCATTTTAGTAGGTCCCCCACCCTTGCAGAGGGGGAAGGCTGCCAAGAGTCTAAACCTCAACAGGAAGTGATCTGACCATGACAAAGGGACAGATGTTAATTCCTCCACTTTCAGATCACCATCCTCCTGCGCAGCTGAGAAAACCAGATCAATTTTTGCTTTTCTATTTCCATTTCTTTCTCTCCCTCCTCCCCCATTGTTGCATTTCCCCCTGACTTTAGTCTCTTTCCACTAGTACTTCAGCAAGGCGCGTCTCACACAGAACCGTCAAATTCTACCTTTGTAAAACTTTCCAGTGATTTTTTCCATGCAAGGTCCACCCAGTGAACTTTCCCAAGAGAAACATTTGTTATCATTTTAGCACCTTTGCCTCTCATCCGATATAGTCCCCTGGTCCTGCACATGTCAACTGGCGGACTCTGGAAATCACACTTCTCATGACATCTGGGCCGCTACAAGCCTACAGAGGTGAAGATTCAAACCTCAGTAAGTGCATAAAATGGAACTTGAACTTCTCCCCCTTTGACTAGGGAGACAAGTGGCATGATGGAAAACATAATTAACATTGACATCTGGTGGTTTTGGAACTTGTGCTGTTAAGCGCTAATGTTCTCTGACTGTAATGCTGGGAAAAAATGCTTGTCAGATACTATGACAATATCTAATTTACCAAGAAGAAGCATGTCCCTATTCCCCTTTCCTTTTGGGTCCATTTACATGGTCTATTTTTATTGTGGGCCCATTAAAATATGTGGTCCCACAGGTACATCTTAAAACTGCACTTAGTTGCCTTGAGCCTCCATGACAGTGTAGAATATAAACTGAAATAAACAAAACCAAATGAGTTTGATCTGTTATAATTTTTGCAAAATTCATCAGTTCTTATCACCTTATCATGCCAGATGTATAAAGCTGTGCCCCTCTACTCAACAACTCCTTCATTTGTGGGACAGGTTTCAGTCGATTTTGTCTATAGGGAGGTTGAAGATTTCAGCAGACTTCAGTATCGACCCAGCTCTGGAAATTCCAACCCAGAGTTTTAATGTACACAGGATCTTAAAAAAAAAAAAAGCTTGTCTAAGCTTTCTAAATCTCATTGGCATGACACAGTGGTCCTTTGCTAAGCTGGCTGTTTCTAGGAATTGCATTTGGAAATCCCCCCCTCTTTTTATCTAGCAACGGATGGAATATAGATGGGTAATTTGTTAACAGTGATATTAAAAGTGTGTGTGTGTGTGATCTTTTTGAGAAATCTCCAGGACACTGTTCAGCTTTTTATACCTGATTCCACAATGAAAAATAGCTCATCTACAGCCCTATTCAGGTATCCTATATGTGGATCTAATAATCCAGTGTGGAGAGGGAATGCTCCAGCCCACCGCATCTGTCATCGCATTTGTTGCCCTCTACTCACAGAGTGACTATCTGAAGAGGAGACTCCACTGTATCCATGGAGCCTCTCCACATGAGCCAGAATGCTGGAAATTGAGCTTTACAAAAACTTACAAAAACAAAGCAAATAATTGCAAATATGGCTGACTACCTGCACAGGGCACCTGATCTTTCCAAGCCACATGCCCACATCTGTTGATCTTTCACTTCTCATTTCCCATAGCTAACTCCCATAGGCAGGATATAAATGTAATAAATAAATAAATAGCAGTTAAACTAGTTTCAGGTGGTAGTATAAATGTATCCTAAAGCAGGAGCTGGAGAGGATGACATGATTACTCATTCCTCCTCCTTGTGAGATGTCAGGTGTTTGGTATCCGTAGATCGGAATGCACGCAGATTGGAGTAGCCAGATGTGCTCCTAACCCATGTGCTTCTTTCAAAAGCCTACGCCTCCTTTCATACAGCTGTGTTTAGTAAGAATCCATTCAGACATTTGAATGCACATGTGTAGGTCAGGGTGGAGCTTGACACTGCCAATCTATGTGCATTGAGTATCCATGGATACTGAATGCCTGAATAGGGCTCAATTCTAGCCCTTCAGGTAAAGCAAGGCAGCAAGTTGGGAAGATACATCCTTTGAGAAAAGAAACATATCCTTCAGATTCTGTCCTAGACATAAATCTTTTTTTTTTTAATTGCAGGGAATTAAACACCGAAAACAGATAGTGCTATTTGTTTCATTTATAGCCCACCTTTCTTCCACAGGACTTAAAGCACTGTACACACAGTTCCCGGATGATGTAGAAAACTGCCTTTTATGGAGTCAGACCATGTGGTCCATCAATATTGTCCTCTTTGACTAGTAGTGGATCTCCAGGGTTTCAGTCAAAGAACTTCCCCAGCCCTGCCTAAAGATGCCAGGGACTGAACCTCGGACCTTCTGCATGCAAATCAGGGTGTGGCATTCCTGCCTGGGTCCCACCTTTTCCCCAGCCTCCACCTCTGAAACTGAGGAAAAAAACCCCTCAGGAAATGCCTGCTTTTACCTGGATCCGCTGTTCCCACTGACACCTGAGCTTCAGCCCTTTTATGCTCTCTGGGTTCCAGAGAAACTCAATATGTCCAATTGGTTCTCTCAACCCACTACAGGACAAGTAACAAGGAAATAGATTTTATGATAGTAGCATAACAATTCAACCAACACATGGGAGTCTGTATAAAAAACAGAAACAAAAGATTTATTTGTAACATGAGAAGAGTAACATGTTATTGTTATTCATTAATGCTTGGTCCTACCTTCCCTACCTACTCTACCCCTTCTAAAATCCTATACACAACCCTGCTTACTAACTAGATGTTGCTTCCACAATCCCTAAGGCACAGTCTGACTTTGGGCAGTTCATCTTACCTGGGTCACATAAAACAATATAAGCACATCCATTAATATAATAGGCATATGTTACACAGGAGCTCTCCCACTGAGTTACGACCCTTCCCCTCTCATCCAGGCAGTGAGCAGACCTACTTAGCACAGCAGCTTGCTGCATCTAGGGCCATCGGGTCACTCAAACCTGTCACATGTTGTTCATGGACAAAGCAAGTATGGGAAGTTCATGGATATAAATCAAGGAAAAGGACTTCCCAAAGTGTACCTTTTCTTTGCTCGCTTCCTATGAAAATGATAGAAGAGAATTCACTAGTGAGCAATGTATGCATCTTTGATCATATCCTCAGTAGCAGGAGTGTTCTGGAAGCACTAAAGTGCATGAAAAGTTCTTATAATAAACTTCCTCCTGCTGGCCAGGAGACCTTTCCCTTGTCCATCTGCCTCACTGACTCCAACTAATTCATGATCATGTGAGCAGAACATTTGTCATAATCAGAGAAACTTTGTCTTGCGGCCAATCCCTTCCCTGAATATGTATTCACTTTCCCTCAGAAACATCTGTTAGCTCATCAGAACAAGAGATAATAAACTTGATGGTCTGCTTCTGACATCCTGATATCTTTGTTCTCATCTTAATGTAAACAGTGTTTTGTTGGCTTTTGAATATTATCTTTAGCTGACCTATAAAAGATGGGTCCTTGAGGTTTCCATTATTTCACCTGGGGTTTAATTTTGTCAGTCTAAGGTTTGGCCTCCATGCTAAGCTGAATAGAAAAATTAGCCCCTAGCTAATGCCAGCATACTCAAGTAAAATTGATTTTTAAGGTCATTGAATTCCCAGAGCTTCCTGCTTTAAACTACAAGTTCAAAAACATGGGAGGTGTATTTGGCTGAAGATCTCCTCCTCCTCCTCCTCCTCCTCCTCCTCCTCTTCTTCTTCTAGCTCTCCCCCCTTTTTTCTCCTTCTCCCCCTTTTTAGAATTCCAGACTTTGTCATTAGGAATTTATTACAAGCAAAGGAAATTGCTATTTTTCTTGAACATATGAGTTATGCACTTGGTAATCTCCACCCTTTATTTGGGAGGGAGGGATGGCCCCTGAAGGAGGAATGTTATGATAGCAATGCTTCTATGCCACAGAGTCTGAGGGGGGTAATACTTCGATTCAGTCCATCCCGGCTTAACACAGCTGCACTATGACAGCTGAATAAATTGAATTAAAGGACCTCCAGATCAACTATACAAAATCATTCTACAGTTCCCATAAAGCAGTTATATTTTTGTGGAGTAACTTAGAATGAGATTCACAGGAATCTTTCCTTTTGAATACACAGAAATTACACATAGGGTTACATTTTGTGTTCATTTAAATTTTAAATACATCTAAGGATTGGTATGCACATTCACCAAGCAAGAAATCCGATTATTCCTGTAACCATGACAATTCATATAGTGATACTAATATATTGTGAAGGTAGCATCAGAAATGTCCCTCAATGCATGACATAATTGGGTCTTTTCACAAACTACTTATGAGAAGGAACCAGTGGTGTCTGGCCACTAGCATTATTTACATTGTGCTAGTGGAAACCAAACACTATTGATGTTGCACAAGTAGTTTCTGCTAGCATGATGTAAATACTGTTTGTGGCTAACACCATTGGATCCTTCTCAAAGTACGTATATATTACTCTATTCCTGCAGTTCTCCCCATTTTTTAAAAAGTTGGAAGTATTAAGCATGGCTAGGTACCAATATTTATTTATTTATTTATTATTACATTTATATCCCACCTTTCTTCCATTGTGGAACTCAAGGTGGCTACATGTGGTTCCCAGGTGGTCTCCCCTCCAAGCATTGACCAGACTCAGACCTGCTTAGCTTCAGCAAGGTGGCTGCGTCATGTGCCTTCAGACCATGTCCTGGTTATACTGGTCAATGCATATATTACATGGGTGTGGATCCATGACCCACCAAGCACACATAATTTCCAGCTAGATGTAAGTGTGAACCAGCCATAGGATTCTAATGTAAGATTTTTCTCCATGAGAGTATTTTGAATTTATTCCTTCTTCCTCTGGCTCATTGCTCTTGCCTGAAAAACCTCTTCAGGTTTTCAATTCCAATTTAAGAGTGCAAAAAGATTTCCATCAAGAAAAATGCTGCAGCTACCCTCAGTAGCAATATACACAATCACAATTATTATGCTTGATTCTCTCATTGGTTTTGGTTTTTTACATCGTCACATTACCATGACATGACTCGCACACACAATTTTTGCAGGGAGGACCTTTCTTCTGAATGCTCCATGGCATCCAGTATTTACCATTACTAGAAAATGTTAGGTTTCAATGGAGCTTCTGGATATGATAAATCCCAGATCTCATCATGGGGACTCTTTCAGAAGGAACCCTCACTATGTGAACATGATGGGCAAACTCTACATTGTAGTAAAGTCACCAAGGATTTGATGCAAGCATAATACTATCTTACTTGTAACTTCAGTTAAGTGATTTGGGGGATTAGCTGTGAAATGCTCACTCTTTCCCCACCCTTCTTTTCCTAGCTTGGGCAAATTCATTCCTTCTCTCTTAACCATGGTTAAGGAACAAGGCACAGACATCAACCATGGTCACACCTGTGCAGGTTCCCTTATAAACAGTGTTTTATATTGGCTAACCAAACCTGGTGAGAACATGATTAAACTTAATCATGGCTGATGTCTGAGTTGTTATGTCCTGCAGTTAAGGGGGAAGGAGGAAATTCCCTCTGGGAAGAGACAAGAGAATAGGCTGAGGAAAGAGAGTGAGCAGTCCTGCATCTTGGCCCCAGTCTCCTAATGGCAGTGAATCTCCATCTATATCTACCGTGGTTAATCTCTAATCAGGATCAGTGTTATATGTGCTCTGGTGCTGTGTTAAAAACACAAATGAGAATTAGGCCTTTAAAGAAGGGGGTAGAGCTGCTATTTTATTTTCACTCCAGGGCCTTGGTGTTTACTGTGCTTTTCAAGGATCTTTATCTTCTTGCAAGAGCACCAGCCTGATAGAAAATATAATCTTAAAGGACTCTGTAGAGCCAGCAACAACACGCTGCTCCTTCTTCTAATTTACCTAAGGCGTCTTTATCATGTATCTGTGTACTATCCTTTAATCCATGTAGATTGCAGAGAGTCTGGCTGGCATTCTGAGGAGTAAGGAACATGCCAAGAGATAAAACTGTATAACTGAGATGAGGGAACAGCACAGCATCCTTCACCCTTCTTGCCATGAATAACACGTCCTTTTTATTTGCTCCTTGATTAGGAGGTGTTCTGCAGTGGGGAAGAAGTACTTAAATCTCATTGCAATGGCTCATAAAATCCAGTCATTTTTGTACTCAGGGTGCCTCCAGACAAGGCTTTTATTGTGCAATTGCCCTGCCTCATTCTCAGAATTTGTGGGGAGGGGAGGCAGATGATCTCCTCCGTTTGTAGCCCTCCTGTATTTTCCTCAGCTTCTTCCAGGTTTTTTCTTTTCAGAAAATCCACTAAGGAGCAAAAGACAGAATAGCTGCATAATGCCTTTTGACTGGTAGTGCTAGGGAGTCCTCTGTTTGGAAGCACCCTCAGCTAGCGGAGGCCTGCGGCTCCAATGTCAGTGGGGCTGTGAATCTGCTTAGAGTTTCAGTCACAACCAGTCAGAGCTCTAAAGCAGCTATCCAAAGTGCTGAACCGTACCCCAGCTGGGATTGTTTAGCTTGGAAAAAAGTAGGGTAAGGGCAGACATGACAGAGGTCTACAAAACTATGCATGATGTGGAGAGGGAGACACTTTTGTCCCTCTCTCATAATACTAGAACCCAGGGTCATCCCATGAAGCTGATTGGTGGGAGACTCACCCAGGGCAGATAAAAGGAAGGACTTCTTCACACAGCGCATAGTTAAACTATGGAATTCACTACCACAACATGTAGTGATGGCCACCAAGAAGGTTGGACAAATTCCTGGAGGAGAAGGCTATTAATGGCAACTAGTCCTGAAGGCTATGTGCTACCTCCAGTATCAGAGGCAATATGCCTATGTACACCAGTTGCTGGGGAACATGGGTGGGAGGGTGCTGTTGTGCTCAATCCCTGCTTGTGGGTTCCCGGTCAACAGCTGTTTGGCCACTGTGTGAACGGAATGCTGGACTGGATGGACCCTTGGTCTGATCCAGCAGGGCTATTCATATGTTCGTATGTACCCCTAAAATGGATTCAGCACCTTGGATAGCTCCTTTAGAGTTCTGACAGTTTCTGACTGAAAACCAGAGTGGATTCACAGCTCCTCCTCTCCATTTTACAGCCTCTCCCTGTGAGGTAGGTTGGGCTGAGAGACTGAGACTGGCCCAAAGTCACCCAGTGAGCTTCATGGCCAAGTGGGGACTAGAATCTGGATCTCCTGAGCCCCAGTCCAGCACGCTAACCACTACACCACACTGGCTCTCACACAACATTAGTTGCATTAGTTCTTATTGAAATCAATGGGACTTGTTATGACTACCTAGGCACTCTGGTTTGGTTTAGGACTCTGATTCAGTTTCAGAGATGGAGCTAGAAGAAGCCCAGCAGAGACAGGGTGTGGGGGAGGAAATTCCCCAAGACTCCTCTGGAGTCAGCAAAGAACCTTCTCAGGGGCTTATCAAAGAGGAGGGCCAGGTTCAGAGACACCGCCCCCCCCTGCTGCCATGGAACCCAGCCCCTGTCTGAGGGGGAGGGAGCATCAGGACTGACAGATGCCAGACTGGCAAAAGCCTTAAACAGTTCGGGAACAAGTTACTTGAAGGACTGCCTTCACTCATATCAGCTTGCCCACACTTTAAGATCAGAAAGAGAGGCCCTTCACATTTGCCCACCTGTGAGAGCAGTCAGGTGGGTGACCACACGTGAGAGGGCCTTCTCTGCAGTGGCCCCACATCTTTGGAACAAGTTGCCATCAGAGGTCTGCCATGCTCCGTCATTGCAGGCTTTTAAGAAGAGCTTGAAAACATATTACTTTAGCATAGCCTTCTCTTGATATGAGTGCTGTTGTTGCTGTTATTGCCGTTGTTGTTGCTGCTTGGTTTTATTGTTGGCTTTTATTGTTGTTTTTATGGCTATTTTATTTTATGTTTTTATCACTGTTATCGCTTTTAATATTTTAACTGTTTTTATGTATTTTACTGCTCTGAGCTGCCTTGAGAGGGCTTCTGCTCTGAAAGGTGGCCAAGACATTTTTAAAATAAATAAATAAAATAAAATAAAATAAAAGCCAGAGCTGGCCACAGAGTTAAGCGGGCAGAGCTGAGAGGAGGTTGGAAGCATCCCACCCGATTGGCTTCCCATCAGAAGTTAAGCCAAGAGGAACCTCCTTGAAGGTAGGAGACCAGAAAAAGCCTGCCAATGCATCCATTTTAGGTGAAAGGCAACTGCCCTGCTTTCAGTAGCTCTCTTACCAAAAGATTAATTTTGCTAATTAGGCCTAGAGGACAGCTCTTAGTTTTTGTAGTCACTTCAGAGGTGAAGAGGTGCTATTAGCTGAATAAAGAGTTTGTGGATTGCACAGTGAAGCGTCTCAGTTGCCTCATTACTCAGCGGGAGGACTTGGAATCCCTGACACTATGTTTCCCATTGCTTTGAATGGGACCTATGAACAACAAGTTTATTCTGGGTCCAACCCAATGTATGTAGAGAGCCTCTGTAAATAGAGGTGTCCATCCTAAGGAATAATCTATTCTGACCATCACCTTGGCTTGTTAGCTCCCACGGAGACACATTACTGGAACGTCACGGCCTATCAACACTCCTTCGTCAAGTCCAAGTTGTCTCAGAACAGCCTACACCGATTGCCCTCCTCGCAGAAATCTGGTGGGAAATCTGTCACAGTACTGGTGTAATGCAGAGGTGGAGCACATGTGACCCTCCAGATGTTGGTGGATGGCAATTCTCATCAGCTCTAGCCAGTGTTTGGAGATGATGGGAGTTGCATTTGAACAATACCTGGAGAGCCTTGTTCCCCATCCCTGAAGTAAAGCTTGATGACAGTGGAATGCTGTTTTGCATATAAGGAAATACATAGGAATTACCTACTTGTTGTTTCGTCATGTAACCTTTACATTATCATGTAAGAACCATCTCTTTTTTTCTGTTTCTTTTTTTGGTGAGTGGTAGAAGAGCTACAGATTTATAAAAGAGAAGAAGTTGAGAAATGCTACGAGAGGTACCAGATTTGTGAGTTGGATGGCTTTCAAGCAATATAAATCCTCCTTGAGAGAATGGTAGGTGGTTTTGATTTTATTTATTTAGGGAGCAATCCTATGGTTGCTAGACAGCGGCTAGATGGCCATAGGATATTGTGTTATCCAGGAACCGACCTTGGAGCCCGTGCTCCAAGATCGGCTCCCAGAGAATGGACTTCCTGTTACTTCTGTGCTGCCTCCAAGGCAGCGCAGAACAGCCCCATCCTCCGTGCTTGCAAGAGGAGCGCAGAGCGGACAAAAAGGGGCATGGCTGGGGGCCTTCCAGGGCGGGGAGGGCGGAAATGCCTGTACAACACATCCAATGTGTCATATGGCAGTCTCCTCCCCCGCTCCATCCTCCTGCGGCTAGACAGCCATAATCGGCTGTCTAGGTGAAAATGCAGGGCAGGAGAAGTGTGGAGGGAATGATCCCCTCTGTGCTTTTCCTGCCCTGCTTTGGATAGGCAGTCGCCTCCAAGTTCGGAGGCAGCCGCCTATCTGAATAGGATTGTGCCCTTATTTCCTTTTGACTGTAGACTGGCAAGAATAGTCTTTACTTTTGCAGTCTTTGATCAACTTTAGTTTTTCCTAAATGGCATTTTTCCTTGTGCAGAGCAAACTCCAAGCAACCCAGTATCTTGGGAGAAATGTTAAACTGAGAGAGCATTTTTTTTAATAAACATAATACTTTCTTTCCCCTGCATCCATCCAGGGCTAATAAATTTGACTGTACAATTATTATTATCATTATTATTATTATTATTATCTTTTACATAACCATCACAATATACAGCTAACATAAAAAATATACTTGCTTTAAATCTAACCAAGGTTCTTATCAAAGCAATAATATTGGAAAATAGTTCTAAGAGCTCTCAGAACATAATTATAAGAAGTTAGCTTCACTTAGTTCCTATTGAAATCAATGGGATTTAAGTCTTAAGTTGTGTCTAATGCATCCCATTGATTTTAATGGGACCTAAGCTGAAAAAACAGTGCAATCCTATACACATCTACTCCAAAATATGGCCCATTTAATTCAAAGGGACTTACATACAGGAAATTTAGTATAGGACTGCAGAGTTAAGCCCTATGTAGGCATTCACATGCAACACGAGTACATCTAAGAATATCAGAATAGCCCTGTTGGATCAGACTGAGGTCCAGTCTGGCATTCTGTTCACACAGTGGCCAACCAGCTGCCCACAGGAAACCCACAAGCAAGACACAAGTGCAACAGCACCCCCCTTCCCCGCCCATGTTCCCCAGAAACTGGTGTGCATATACTATATACTCATCAGGACTAGTAGCCATTGATAGCCTTCTCTAAAGTGGAGACAGGAAGTAGCTTTGCATGCAAGTCCCGCTTCCCAACTTCCTCATGCTCCTAGCTGTGCGAAAGATTGTCCATGTGTTGAGCACAACATTCTGAATAGAGGCTTGTAAGTGCATTCATCTGAACACACTTACAAAGCTCCCACAACCAGGAAGCCTGGTAAGGCAGGGCTCACAACTGTGTAAGCCACGCTCTCCTAAGCAGGTGCCCTCCAGATGTATTGGACTAGAACTCCCATCAATACCAGCCAGTAGCCATGCTGGCTGGGGCTGATGGGAGTTGCAGTCCAGCACATTTGGAGGGCACCATCTTGGGAAAGGCCTGTGTAAGCTTTGTAAGCGCTTTCAGCCAAACATCCTTTCAGTCCCTATTTGGATCTTTGCACTCAACGCATCCCCTTCATGGATCACTGCCTTGTTGTGGCGAAGGGGCTTGCGTAACTCAGTGAAGCCATAAGCTATGCCGTGCAGGGCCACCCAAGACGGACAGGTCATGGCAGAGAGTTCTGACAAAATGTGGTCCACTGGAGAAGGAAATGGCAACCCACTCCAGTATTCTTGCCAAGAAAACCCCACGGAACGTATCACAAGGCTAAAAGATATGACGCCGGAAGATGAGCCCCTCAGGTCGGAAGGTGTCCAATATGCTACTGGGGAAGAGCAGAGGGTATTTCCAAGTAGCGCCAGAAAGAGTGAAGCAGCTGGGCCAAACCTGAAAGGACACTCAGCTGTGGATGTGTCTGGTGGTGAAAAGAAAATCCGATGCTGTAAAGAACAATATTGTGTTCTTTGGAATATTGGAATGTCAGATCAATGAATCAAGGTAAGCTGGAGGTGGTCAAACATGAGATGGCAAGATTGAACATCGACATCTTGGGAATTAGCGAACTAAAATGGACAGGCATGGGCGAATTTAATTCAGGTGACCATCATATCTACTATTGTGGGCAAGAATCCCTTAGAAGAAATGGAGTAGCACTCATAGTCAACAAAAGGGTGGGAAAAGCAGTACTGGGGTACAATCTTAAAAATGATAGAATGATCTCAGTACGAATCCAAGGCAAACCATTCAACATCACAGTAATTCAAGTCTATGCCCCAACCACTGAGGCCAAAGAAGCTGAGGTTGATCAGTTCTATGAAGACCTACAACACCTTCTAGAACTAACACCCAAAAAAGATGTCCTCTTCATCATAGGGGATTGGAATGCTAAAGTAGGAAGTCAAGAAATCACCGGGATAACAGGCAGGCATGGCCTTGGTGTACAAAATGAAGCAGGACAAAAGCTAATAGAGTTTTGCCAAGAGAACATGCTGATCATAGCAAACACTCATTTCCAACAGCACAAGAGGCGACTCTACACATGGATGTCACCAGATGGTCAATATCGAAATCAGATTGATTATGTCCTTTGCAGCCAAAGATGGAGAAGCTCCATACAGTCAGTAAAAACAAGACCTGGAGCTGACTGTGGCTCAGATCATGAGCTGCTTCTTGCAAAATTTCGGCTTAAATTGAAGAACGTCGGGAAAACCACTAAACCGTTCAGGTATGACCTAAATCATATCCCTGATGAATATACAGTGGAGGTGAGGAATAGATTTCAGGGATTAGACCTGATAGACAGAGTGCCTGAGGAACTATGGACGGAGGTCCGTAACATTGTTCAGGAGGCAGCAACTCAATCCATCCCAAAGAAAAAGAAATGCAAGAAAGCAAAGTAGCTGTCTGATGAGGCTTTACAAGTAGCTCACGAAAGAAGGGAAGCGAAAAGCAAGGGAGAAAGGGGAAGATATACCCAACTGAATGCAGAGTTCCAGAGAATAGCAAGGAGAGACAAGAAGGCCTTCTTAAATGAACAATGCAAAGAAATCGAGGAAAACAACAGAATGGGAAAGACTAGAGATCTCTTCAAGAAAATTGGAGATCTCAAGGGAACGTTTTGTGCAAAGACGGGCATGATAAAGGACAAAGAAGGCAGGGACCTAACAGAAGCAGATGAGATTAAGAAGAGGTGGCAAGAATACACAGAAGAACTATACAGGAAAGATCTGAATGTCCCTGATAGCCATGATAGTGCGGTCACTGAACTTGAACCGGACATCCTAGAGAGTGAAGTCAAGTGGGCCTTAGGAAGCATTAGTAACAACAAAGCTAGCGGAGATGACAGTATTCCAGCCGAGCTATTTAAAATCCTAAAAGATGATGCTGTTAACGTGCTGCATTCAATATGCCATCAAATCTGGAACACTCCACAGTGGCCACAAGACTGGAAAAGGTCAGTTTACATTCCAATTCCAAAGAAGGGCAACGCCAAAGAGTGTTCAAACTACCGCACAATTGCGCTCATTTCACATGCCAGCAAGGTGATGCTCAAAATCCTACAAGCTAGGCTTCAGCAGTATGCGAACCGAGAACTACCGGAAGTACAAGCTGGGTTTAGAAGAGGCAGAGGAACTAGAGATCAAATCGCCAACATTCGCTGCATCATGGAGAAAGCAAGAGAATTCCAGAAAAACGTCTATTTCTGCTTCATTGACTATGCTAAAGCCTTTGATTGTGTGGATCACAACCAACTGTGGCAAATTCTTAAAGTGATGGGAGTACCAGACCACCTTACCTGTCTCCTGAGAAACCTGTACGAGGGTCAAGAAGCAACAGTAAGAACCAGACATGGAACAACCGATTGGTTCAAAATTGGGAAAGGAGTACGACAAGGCTGCATATTGTCACCCTGCTTATTTAACTTATATGCAGAGTACATCATGAGAAATGCCGGGTTGGATGAATCAGAGGTCGGAATTAAGATTGCTGGGAGAATTATCAACAACCTCCGATATGCAGACGATACCACCCTAATGGCAGAAAACGAAGAGGATCTAAAGAGCCTCTTGTTGAGGGTGAAAGAGGAGAGTGCAAAAGCTGGTTTGAAACTCAACATTAAAAAAACGAAGATCATGGCATCTGGCCCCATCACTTCCTGGCATATAGAAGGGGAAGAAATGGCAGCAGTGACAGATTTTACTTTCTTGGGCTCCAAGATCACCGCAGACGGTGACTGTAGCCATGAAATTAAAAGACGCTTGCTCCTTGGGAGGAAAGTTATGGCCAACCTAGACAGCATAGTAAGAAGCAGAGACATCACCTTGCCGACAAAGGTCCATCTAATCAAAGCTATGGTTTTCCCAGTAGTAATGTATGGCTGTGAGAGCTGGACTATAAGGAAGGCTGAGCGCCGAAGAATCAATGCTTTCGAACTGTGGTGCTGGAGAAGACTCTTACGAGTCCCCTGGACTGCAAGGAGGTCAAATCAGTCCATCCTAAAGGAAATCAACCCTGAGTGCTCATTGGAAGGACAGATACTGAAGCTGAAGCTCAAATATTTTGGCCACCTAATGCGAAGAGAAAACTCCCTGGAAAAGACCCTGATGCTGGGAAAGACTGAAGGCCAAAGGAGAAGGGGACGGCAGAGGATGAGATGGCTAGATAGCATCACCGATGCAATGAATATGAACTTGAGCACGCTCCGGGAGAGAGCGCAGGACAGGAAGGCCTGGCGTGCTATGGTCCATGGGGTCACGAAGAGTCGGACACGACTGAACGACTGAACAACAACAACTCAATGCATGGAGATTGTCAACACAGCGAGGTTAGGGAGACTTGGGGAGCAGGGCTTGCATGCTCGCCCATGTCCTGCCCTCACTTTAGATGTGCTCACATTCATGATGAATCATAGAATCACAGAATAGTAGGGTTGGAAGGGGCCTACAAGACCATCGAGTCCAACCCCCTGCTCAATGCAGGAATCCAGGTCAGAGCATCCCCGACAGATGGCTGTCCAGTCTCATGCGAATAGAGCTGGGATGGGCAACTTGTGGCCCTCCAGATGTCTTGGCAATTCATATTGCACTGTAGCCATTAATATTTAGCTTTTTGGCATGTTTACTGTAGTACCATAATTTCTTAGGATTCCTTTCATTCCCTGATCTCCCTAGACTGGCTCCTTTAACAGCAGCCTTACAGTAAACTGGTGAACATTTTCTTGTCCCATTATCTCCATACCAGGAAAATCTTACAGTGCAATCCTATCCATATCCACTCAGAACTAAGACCCGTAGAGTCCAATGGGGCTTACTCCCAGGTAAGAGTGGAGGTGGCAACCTTATTATTTCTTCAAGTTATATCCTACACTTCCTCCAATATGTTTGATGTACATAGTTCATCCCTCCAATTTATCATCACAGCAACAACCCTCTAAGGTTGGTTAAGAGATGGTGTGAGCTTCTTGAATGAGTGGGGATCTGAAGCTGGGTCTTCCTGGACCACACAAACCACGAAGCATGGTGGCTCTCATTAATTAAGATAATTAACACTGTGTCAGAATGAGGCTCATCAAAGTTCAGGTCTGTGTCTTCTTTGGAGATCATGGATGTCGATATCCTACTCTGGCTTTTCATGCCTCCCTTTCATAGCACGGAAGTGGGGTGGCGGTAGTCTAAGATGAAGGTAGGAGGTGAAGAAGTGGGAAAATGACAACTGTGGCCTTTTCTGTACAATGTGATTCAAAGAGAGTACCAGCTGTTGGAGTTGTTGCTGTTTCAAGCCGTTTGCTTTGTTTCTGCACCTGGATCAACACTTCTTCTAAGCACTGAAGGCAGGAGCCAAAGTGTCAAAAGCAGGAGACAGAGGTGAACAAACACTAAGGCTTCTGAAGCTGTTGCTGTGATATTTTGCCATTGTGGAAATGCACTTGCAAGTCACTCTGTTGTGGGGGATGCACTTTGCATTCTCTGGGAAAGATGTGGTTGCTAAATTATGACTGTTTCCATTGTCCTAGCTGTAGGATTCTCATAGGAAACAAAAAAATGTCTTTTGTTCCATGTTCAGACAGAAACCTGAAAAGTGGAAAGAAATGGGTCCAGAATCCCTAAACATAAATAAATGTATGCCTGTGTATCTATTTCCCATGCTCGGATAACATTCTTGGAAGTACAAGCTGAGCTGTGAAGATTTGAGGCCTAACAGAGGCAAGGAAAAGAAAAAGGTCAGGCCTATAGGTCTGGGTTTTTTTGTTGGGAAGAGACGTTTCATTTCCCTAGTTAAGTTTCATTTTCCTGAGTTAGGTTTCATTTCTTCAGGGTTGAAACAGTACTTTCGGTTTTGGGGAAGGAGGCGATATAAAGGGAGAGAGAGCCAGTGAGAGGAAGACCAGAGAGAAAAGAAGACCAGAGCATGAAGAGAGAGCAGGAAGAAGCAGCCCGGAGCAGTCTTAAGTGCAGCTAGGGTAGAGGAACTTGAGTTTTTGCAACCTTTATTTTCTGTTAATGCCTTTAGCATCACTCAGCTCTGTTCTGTAAATACCTTTAGTTGTAATTTGCTTCCTTTAGATTTCCCAATAAACTGTTGTGATTAACAACCAGGTGTCTGAAATGCCAATTACCCCACATCTGCAGCCTAAAACCCATGCTTTTGGGAAGGGGAAGTTTTCAAGAAGGAAGGTGGGACTCATAGGGAGGCAAGAGATCCTTAAGGAGTTACTCAGGGGGTCCAGGTCATACTGGTGGAACCCTGACAGGAGGCCTGGGAATACAGCGTAAATCAGCCTTCCCAATCCCCACTCCTCCCCACCTACAGCACACCCCTTTCCCTCCTCTCTGAGGCAGCTTTTGTGAGCTTGGAGAGGCAGCCAGCACAGTTCTCTCCACACTGGCTGCAAGGGGCAGGGGGAGGGGTGGGAGCTTGGATTCCTGTCTCCAAGTTACGACCACTGTCTCTGACCTCGGAGCCAGGAATCCAAACTATCCCATGGCCAGCCAGACTTGGTCTAGGGGCCATAGGATTGTTCCCTGAGAGTCTATTTTGGGTGGAGCATATGTAGGAATGTATGACAATTTCATTTTGATTCATTTTTGACCGGAACTTGCCCTGTTCACACCACCAAATGTGATCGCATTTTGGGGGGCAAAGCTCACATATTCTTGAGCTTGCATTGGCAAAATGTGTCCATTCAAAAAATGAGCACTTTAAAAATCTGCATTTTGGAAAGAAATATGCATTTTCATGCTTTAGTCATTGGGGAGAAAAGTACACCCAAGTGCACACTTTCCTCCATTGCCCAAAAAACAAACACAGATTCAGGAGTGAGGCAGACCGAGCTTCAAGGTGGAACTTGGAGAACCTCATAGAGCTTGACTGTTGCCGATTCTCCCATCCCTCAGTATGTGGGATACAAATGTCGGAAATGAAGAGTGAGACCATTTCTCAGGAAGGGTGTTATGAGCTATTAAATAAGTAGCTCTGAACTGCCCAGACAGCTTTTGCTAGTGAGCAGTATAGAAATGTAATAAATAAATAGCTGCAATAAAAGTTGTTGTACTGCTTATTTAAAATTTAAACTTGAATATATAAACCATATCTATATACGTATATCTATATATCACATACTTTATGTATACACAGAAAGAGAGAGAGAGAGAGAGAGAGATCTGTATCGGGGTGAAGAATCTCTGACCCGCAGGCCACCTCAGGCTGGCCTGTAGAGTCTCTTGGGGTTCCTCCAGGTGGCGGTGTTTAGGCTCCAAGCCCTACACCCTGGAGAAATCCCCTCAGCAGGCATCCCCCCATGGCTGTATCCAGTCTGAGATAACAGTAGGGATTCCTCTTCTGGCATGTGCATTGCAGGAAGGAGGTGGGGAGCATAAAGCCGGAGCATAGCTGACCTAGTCCCTGTTGTCCCTCCATCAGACCAGGTTGGTTCGGTGTCAAAAGGGACTAGGTTGGTTCGGTTTCACTGCACGTGGGGTTTCCCTAACCGGGAGCGCCTGTGTGTAGCAAAGCCTGGTCCCTGGTTCAAGACCCGGTTGGAAGATCCCACCTCTGATGTCATTTGCCAGGGAGCAAATGACATCAGGTGGGTGTGGCCACACCCACTGACATCATACGGCCCATGGAGGGCTGAGTGGGGGAGTCATAGTTCTGACCCCTGATATAAAGAGAGAGTGAGAGAGTGATAGTTATATACACACAGGCAGTACAATATGTACTTCAATACACACACGTGCGGGTTTATTATCACTGTAGGCTCCACACACATGCTGCAGTTACTTCCATTGGCTCCTGTAGGTTTTCAAATTGACACTGATGTAGTAAAGGAATCTAATCATTGGGCTTCTGTAACCAAAGAGGGTTAGGAGACTGTAAATGTTAAGGGCTGTGTCAAAAAAGAAGATTTAGGGTTTATGTGTAATTATGATAGTTTACAAGGTCATCAGAGTGGCTTTCTCCTCAGTTTGTAAGCTGTTCTAAGTGCTCCTCTGATACCCCTAAGGAGAAGAGCTCTATGATATAGTTCATACTGGTAAAGTGTGTGTTTATGCTGGAACTCACTGTGAGTTCATAGCGATTAATGGCTTTAGTATTCAGCCTGTGTTGCCTTATGGTAATATATGGGTGGTGGGGGTGGCGGCAATGTTTCTGTTATTACAGCATGTGATTTTCAGTTTAGAACACTTGCATAGACTGTTGAGGGCATGAAGGTGTACCTATTTTTCTGTAGGGAGATTTCTTCTCTCCAAGTCTAGGTCATTCTGCTTTGCAGAAGCTTCTTTCTCATCCCTCTCTTCAACAGGGCTTAGTTTTGGCCAGAAGAGAGCAGGGGCATAATAGATCCATCAAAAGGAGAGACTAGGGTGCTTTAGCCACATTTTGAGTTTTTGATGAAAAGCTGAAAACCCTGAAGGTAGTTCGTGCTCACAACATTTTTCTAACTAGTTGCAGCCAACCAGGAAGTGAAGTCTTTTGGGTTCCACCTTTTTCTGAAGTCAAGTAGTTATAACAACTGCTGCTCCGTTTCTTTTCCTTTCGTCCTAAATCTACCAATTTCCACCCCTGCATTCCACCATTGCCACCAGCACCCAAGCTCCCCTGATCTCAAAGGTCCCCAGCCCCCTGACTTACCATTTCCCCATGCTTAGTGCCTCCTTCTACCCTTTATTTGGCAAATGCTAATTTCCCCAAGCTATCTCTTTCTCTGTCTGTTGTTCAGTCGTTCAGTCGTGTCCGACTCTTCGTGACCCCATGGATCATAGCATGCCAGGCCTTCCTGTCCTCCACTCTCTCCTGGAGTGTGCTCAAGTTCATTTCTCTATCTTTATGTTAGGCCTATTAGAACCAGTATACTAGTCCATGGGCTAGCAGGTTGGTATACTAACCAAGCCATTTTTCTCTTTCATAATGCGGGTGCATGAGCATGTATTAAAGAACAAAATCTGTAAAACTGGCATCTGTGCTTTTGGATTTCAATGAATGGTTGAGCTAATTTCCCCATTTTAGGAGAAGCTGTTCCCCACTTTGAAAGAGCATAGTGGAGCCTTCCCTGACCTAGCGCCTTCCAGATGTTTTGGACTACAGCTCCCATCGGTCTCAGCCAGCATGGCCAATGGTGGGGGATGCTGGGAGATGTAGTCTGAAACATCTGTAGGGCACCAGGTTGATGAAGGCTGGCATAGTGCATAAATCCACTGTGTTCGCACCACACCTCTGGTAAAAATCCCCTGAATCCTGTGTTCGTTACATGGATACACGTGCAAGTTCACGGTAAAGTGTGAACGAGGATGCGCAGCAACACACTAAAACTGGATAGCGTACCTCCAACTCCATCTGTGTGAGTTAAAAACAAATTACCCTGACTTATTTTTTCAAAAAATCAAAACCACTAACAACAAGCAAAACTTCCAAACAGTAAACAAAACAACACAGCAGCAGAATAACAACAAAAATCAAACAATTAGAATTGCCCCAGCACAAACTATGCCTGACAGTAATTGATAAAAGGGGAATAGCCCCTGTTCCAGTGTCAGGGGAACAATGCTTTGAATCCAGACTTGGAGCATTTCTACATGAGGCTT
Source organism: Heloderma suspectum (assembly GCF_057233095.1). NCBI lineage: Eukaryota > Metazoa > Chordata > Lepidosauria > Squamata > Helodermatidae > Heloderma > Heloderma suspectum. Next base: position 181,858,449 of record NC_139461.1, read on the forward strand.
TTATTGTGCGCTCATGATTGGTCACTCACGGTTTTTGTGAGCCCATTACACAACATCATCCACCTTCAGGCCCCCTCTCATCCCTTCTGGCCATTATAGCGGTTTCTGTCTAAACATGCATATGATTGTGCCCTTACAGTACTTAAAAAAGACATTCATAATCGTCAAAAATGTGTCCAAAGACAATAACCATAGAACAATATATATGTTATAGTTTTCAACTAGATTAACTGTAAGTGTCATAGGTTCAGGTGTCTCCAGGAGTTTATTATTTGGGAAAGCTGTTAGGTTAATTTTGTATGTGCTTATTTCAATTGTTTGTCATAGTCACATACTTGTTCCTATATTTTCTGAATAAGTACTATGACTTAATTTTATTGTAGCCTTTATTTGGATGGATTTTTATGGCTCCTTCTGAAAGCACTGTAATCCACAAGGTTTATAAACCACTATAACGAACCGAGAACACCCCATTAAATTATTCTCATTAACACGTTTTACTTTGGCTCCCTTTTAATTGCATTGTAGCTGTAATACGGTCATCTTGCATTTGCAACTGTAATTAAAATGATGCTGATGGAACTTGTATGCCTTCCCCCACCTCTACAATTTAATTGATGATGAAATTAGGTCTTTAACATTAATGCAGCATTTGAGACTTCTAGACAAGATGTGAAATGTAACGTTTTGGGGAGGTGAGTGCAAAGTTTCTGTTAACTGCTTCACAGCGCAATCCTATGCTTGTCTACTCAGAGGTAAGTCCCATTGAGTTCAATGGGGCTCACTCCCAGATAAGCAAGTAACAGATTGAAGCATAAATTCCCACGTAAATTCTTTGTTTTTGGCTAGAGTCTCCAACAGCTTTCCCCAACCTGGTGCCCTTCGGATATTTTGGACTACAGTTCCCAGTATTCCTGACCATTGGTTATGTTGGCTGAGGCTGATGGGAGTTGAAGTCCTAAACATCTGGAAGACACCAGGGTGCGGAAGGGTGGTCTAAAGCCATATCCGTTTCGCAGATTTAAAACTGGTTTTAATTGTCATTTCATCCTACCCCGGAACTTTGGAAAGTGTAGTTTTGGGAGGCGGGCTACAGCTCTCTAGGGCATAACAGTGACTTGCATATGTGACCGCAGCAATTGGACTACCATAAACATGCACAAGGCAGCCCTAAGCGAGCCAAAGGCTCCATTTGCATGTAAAGGCAGCTTTCCCTACTATTCTGTTAAAACCATTGTACCTACATACAATGAAGAGGCAGACAAACGTGAGGTTATTTACTTTTGCAATGATCTTCTAACTGGAGAAACACTTTAGCTGTGGCAAACTATTTTATTTTCTCTTGACTACCAAGTAATAAGACAATTCTTTCTTGACCTGCAAAAGCAAACCTACATCAATGGGAAAGGCTGTTGCATTATTGGAAACAGGAGTCAGTTCATGTCTGTGTTTTCTCCTTAGTGACTCTGATAGACTTCACAGGGTACTGTTTTGTGAATCTGATGGAAAATGGGGAGGTGTGCTGTACTGTGCGAAGATACAAGATTAAAGCAAGACATGAGATGTGGAGGTGACGATGATAAGTGGCATATTATAGCCAAATTTCAGGTGCTGAAGAATTTCAGAGCTGTAAACATTAGGGGACTTGTGAGGGTTTTTTTTTTGTGGTAATGGCAACGTTTCTGAAACCTCCTTTTTCTTGAAGCCGGCCACTATCAGCACTTGACTTGTAAAATGAGAATTCACAACCCTGTATCTCAGTGAAACACCCTGCCCCCTAATCCCAGATGTGTGGGCACTGGCTGTGAGAAGTCAGGAATGGCTGAAAAGTAAACACCTCTCCAGACCAGAGATGCTGGAGGAATTTGGTCTTTACGAATGATGATGGGAACTGACCTGATCCACACCTCCCAAACTAATGTATGGGTCAGAATGTAATTATTGTGCAGATTTTGCACATCTCCAAATGTTGCAATGTAGCCCCCAAAGCCCTACCAAAATGCATTTGAAAAAGAGGTGTATTTTCAGATAAAATACATTTAGGGTACAATCCTATGGGGATATGCGGCCGCCTCCAAACTCCTATCCAATGCAGGGTGGGAGAAATGCTCAAAGGGGATAGTCCCCTCCGTGCTTCAGCCTCCTGCATTTACAGTTAGACAGCCAATTTCGGCTGTCTAGCTGCAGGAAGGTGGAATGGGGGAGGCGGCTGCAGGATGACACATAGGACATGTTGTACCAGCATTTCCGTTTTCCTCACTCTGGAATGCCCCCCAGAACACCCCATTTTCGCCGCTCTGCACTCCTCTTCTGAGTGTGGAGTGTGGGGTCATTCCGAGCTGCCTGTGAGGCAGCGTGGGCGGGGGGAAATGTTGGTTTTCTGGGAATCGACCTTGGTGCGTGGGCTCCGAGGTCGGTTCCCAGAAACCCACATATCCTATGGCCGTCTAGCCACTGACTAGCGGCCATAGGATTGCTCCCTTAGGAATGTGCACCGTGAAAGAAAATGCATTTATAAATTTTGGGACGAAAAGCGTTCAAAAATACATATTGAAATCCAAAGTTTCATGCCGATTTTTTAAAAAATTGCCAGGTCGTGCAGGTAAGGGTCAAAAGAAAGTTATGAATAAACACTTGCAAAATTGACACAGACCAGGAATAGACTGATTTGTCCACCTCTGTGTCAGGCATTAATCAGATAGAGAGAAAAGTAGTAAACCCTAATGCTAATTATGAGAGATGGGTTCCAACACTGATGGTTAGTTCTCAATGTGAAAGTGTCCTATAAATGTGCCAGAGTGATGTGGACCTGTTAGACAAAGTGGCTTTGCTGTTAGGGTTTAATCATTGATGGGGAACAATGACTTCTAAGGGGCAATTGGTTGCAAAATAGATCCTTTGTTCTAAGCCTCTGGAATGTACCTTGAATCACAGGCACGAGCCATGTTAGTGGCTGAAACCAGCCTTGCTTTGTCCTCGAAAAGGTTTTCCACCCCAGCCATACCCTTTAGCAATAATCACCATGTGAACTGGGCCTTTGTCAGTAAGTTTCCCCACCTCTGCCAGCAGTTACTGGTGACTGGTGGAGAAGAGATGGGAAAGCTCCCTCTGTGATGGCCCCAATTCTTTAGCTCAGCACTGCTAAACGTTACAGCTGAAGGGTGGAAAACCCATCAGAGGGATGCTGATCTCCTGTGATGACCGTAATGTGTAGCCTGGCTCTGGAACACAATGGTGGCCTCTGCAGCCAGAATGTGAATGCGAATTTGTATTGAACTGGAAGGGAAGAAATCTTGGAACTGGGTTAATTCATTGTCACTTATACAGGATGAAATGGAGAAGCCCTTCATGCCAGTCTATCCCTGATATTTTGCCTTAATCTTGGCCCAAATACCCAATCAAATAAGCAAGGCACTAATTAAAGTACCCCCCCATTATAAAACATATAACCTACATGTATATATCTATTCACATCTATCTGGGAGGAAAAGAAGCAATTTGCTGTTGGAAGAAATCTGAAAAAGGACATACAATAGGGTGCATGTCTTAGCTTTTTTCTGGGGCTACAGTTCTGTTACCAGTGTCTTGCCAGTATGATGGGACAAATAAAATAGGTTCTGCTCCTATCAGCAAACCCACTTTAATATTTGGCCAACAATCTATTCATTCAGAAAGGAAAACATGAGGATGTGCCATTATTTTTTCCCCATTTTTTAAAAAAATTCTAAGGTGCACCATTTTTGAAATCCTGCTTTGTAAACATCCTCTTAGTATGGCAGCTCAAAACAGCCAACAAAGAAGGCAAGTTCTGCAAAAAATGAAAAGAGCTTTGCAGGTTCCAGATCTGTTTTATATTTTGAACCATATGTCATAAACCGAGTTTTGACTAACACATTGGCATATGAGTTCCATGAGTTAATAGAGCTTCTGATTATCTGTATTTGAAACGATGGGCATTGTACTCATAATGATCACTGAACTATATTTTAGGATAATTCTCTGCGCGCTAGAAAACTTAGGGTGCGATCCTATGCATGTTTAGACAGAAAAAAGTCCTACAATTCCAAGCATTCCCCAGCCAGGGATCCTATGCATGTTTAGACAGAAAAAAGTCCCACAATTCCAAGCATTCCCCACCGGCTATGCTGGCTGGGGAAGGCTGGGAGCTGTAGGACTTTTTAATGTCTAAACATGCATAGGATTGTACCCTTAGTGGTTGAAGACATCCATAAAGCAGACAATCTACCAGGTCACAAGAAGCTACTGATCAGAGCCCCTTTATTGAGACCACCATGCCCCATATTTTCCAGGGCAATAAACATTTCCTCTTTTGGAAGCTTAATTTCCCTTTCTAATGAGTCACTTGGTAGCTTTTTAGGAATTGTAGATACTTGACCAAGAGTGGTCCCACTGAAATTCCAATGCTTGGAATTGTGGGACTTTTTTTAGTAATGAGTTAAAGGTCCCCATTGAAATCAGTGGTACTTAAGTGGTACTTAGTCTGGATCCAGCCCATTTGTCTTTCTTCTAGCTGCTTCAAATATTCAGGAAGGTGCATGATAACAATCCTCCCATTCTATTTATATATTCAAAATTTGTACCCCTCTTTCAACCATAGATCCTAAGATCACTAGTTTCCATGTAATTGCATCACAGAATTAATGTGTGTGGGGTTTAAAAGTACCCTAATGTTAAAATCTCCCTGCGTGTGGACAGCTTAAAAGTCCTGGACAAAGTCATCTGTTGTGTATGTTTTCCACATGCAGGGAGATTTTGAGGTGGGGCTTCTATCCCAAGAGCACCCCCCCATGGCACAGTCCCATGAGATAATTGTACCACTTGCCCTTCTGATGTTTTAATTGGGTCTTACACTACAACCATAACAGGCATAAATAGTTCCTTCCAACAAAATTACTGAGCTGTTATTTACACTTTCCTTTTTCATTAGCAAGAATATATATGGCATAGCCTTTAAGTAGAAGTGCCCATTACATGCATAACAAACAGTACGCCCAGTTTTTCACTATTGGGGGAAGGGGGAAGACTTAATCTGTTTCTACAATAGGATGGCCACTTATGAGAAAATGCATCATCAAAAAAGAGGATAAAAGAGGCCAGCAATTTCCATAAAATTGCATAGGCTAATCCACAGATATATATGCAAATGTAGAAACATTTACTAGAATTTAAATAGAAATACAGTACATCTCACCACAGTGTGGAAGACTGTGACCAGGTGACCTGTGCACCTGCCTATTTAGTCTGCTGCCAAGGTGCTAGGGGTGATGGGCAACAGTTTTTCTGGTTGTTGATCTTTAAACCAGAATTGGACTGGACAGCCCTTCAAATAGAAAACTGTCTTCTGTAAAAGAGGACACCTGGCCACCCTATGCCCCCTTCCTGGAAGTTCATGCCCATACAGCCAGAGAACCTAGCCTACGTTCTGGGGTCATATGTCATGAAGGCATGGGAAGCTGGTGGGAAAAAGAATGTAACAAATCCTGTTTATTTTGAGTATAACTCCCTTCTCCCTTGGCAGACATTTTGTCATAAGGCCGTGAGTAAAATATGATTTTAATGTTGCACTGAAATGGGGCAGTTTCTGTTGATCTCTAGGAACTGCTAAGCACGAACCGACCTGGTTGTTTGGCTTCATTAAGTTCCTTTCTCTCCCTGTTTCCCAGCCCCAGGTAAATTAGTGTAGGCAATTAGGTACTCTTGAATTTATCTTGGCTCCCAACATCTCAGGGCATCTCCCTGTGGTTAATCTGATGGAGATAATTGGAATGAATTTGCTTATCTCTCATTATAAGTGAAATTTGCACAGAGGAATGCAGAATGAAAGGAATACTTATGGCACAATTATCATTATTAGAGGCAGCCTAATGAGGAGCAATGAGAACCAAACAAAAAGCAAACTGCTGATGTACTACCACACCTTGAGTGACTCCTGGGGCCTTAGTTATTTAAGACCATGAGATCAGCAGCAGAGTTTGGAGGTCTCAGTGCTAGTAGCCAGACCCCCCCCCCCCATAACAAAACTGCCAGTTGTAGCAAGTTTAAGTAAAGAAGTAAAATGTCTCTAGGTCTTTTCTTGGGTAGATCAGTGGTGCCTGGGATCCCTAAAAATCTAAGTGGGTGCCAGGTTTTGAGCCTAAAATGAGGCAAATAGGGAGTAGAAGCTGCCTGCTTGAAGCTCCCACATTATTTTTTGCCCCTCAGATAATTGCCAGCTTCCCATAATTGCCAGTTGGTCAGAGGACCTGGCCGTTCCAGCAGAATACAAAACCTGCTTTTCACTTAAAGGCCTAGTTCGCACATTGCAACAACCATGGATAAGCCATGGGTTACACGCTTAGGTGGTTCTTCCCACAACAACCCACAATTCCAGCCTTGGATGTCATGGAAAACAACATCCCTGGATTGTTTAGCTCAGCAGGAGAGGTCTGGTGGCTGGAAGCCTGCTTGCTCCCACTTGTTCACAACTACCCAGGGTTTGTTTGAACCATGGGTAGCCATGACGTGTGAACTGGGTTAAAGTCTTTTAGGGCACAATCCTATGCATGTTTAGACAGAAAAAAGCCCTACAGTTCCCAGCATGCACCAACCAGCATGGCTGGAGGAATGCTGGGAGTTGTAGGGCTTTTTTCTCCTCTGTAAACATGCATAGGATTGCACCCTTAGTGTACTAACCCATTCCTCTATATGCCACCCACTAACTTGCATCATCTAAGGTAGTAGTATTCCAGTTATGTTCTGGGGGAGACCTGGGCTTTCTCAGAAGCTTATCGGGAGGTCCAAAGTGACAAGCTTCCATGCCACCACTCCCTAGATTTCAGTGCAATGTGCAGTTGCAGGGAAAGCATTGAGTGCATTCTAGGAATGTGGCCATCTTCAGCCATATGACATTTGAGGAACCAGTAGGCCTGGCGATGTGCCATGCGTACCAAAACAAAAGTCACTATACAGGCCTGCCCTAGACTCTTCTGCCATCTGCAGGAATTAATCTGTCAACAAATCAGTGGTATGTAAATATTCCCGGACACTTTGAGAACAAATGACTGAAGGTTGTGAATTGGTATTCTTTCCTTTTTCTGAGCCACCTCATTTCGAACCTGAGGCAACTGGGACTACAGCAGTTGGGGCGGGCAAGGGAGAGCTAGCAGTATAGCCCATTCTTTTCAGTAACCTCACTGAGATCATAATTCATGTTAGGAAAACCATAAGCTTTCCCTATTTATAGTTTCCCTAATACAAAGGAGCCATGGAAATTTTTTGCAGACAGTTCCCTTTGCTAATATCCCATCCCCCCTTCCCTCTGGAGAATTCCCCAGCACTACTATAAGTAATAGGATTAAGACATCATCTCTCAATAACCACAATACCAATTTCCGGTAAAAGCACATTATTGCTAATAACAACCAGGTAACACAACTTAGAGCACAACCTGTTCCCTGGATATTACCCATTCCTGCATGGAATGATCTTGGTTAACCTCTGAACTTGGAGGTGGTCAACTATCCAATGCAGGGCAGGCGGAGCGCAGAGGGGATCTTCTCCTCCTCACTTCAGCCGCCCTGCATTTGTGGCTAGATGGCCGATTTCAGCCATTTAGCCGGGGTGGCTAGGAGTGCAGAGTGGGGAGCAGGAGTGGGGGGGGGAAGGCCAGACAGCACGTAGGAAGTGTTGTACCAGTGCTTCCGCCGTCCCTGCCCCTCCCTGCCCACAGGAATGCCCTCTTTTCCCCTGCTCTGTGCTGCTCTTCCGGGCATGGAGCCAGGGACAAACCACACCGCCTACAAGGCGGCAGGGGAGGGGGCAGGGAGGCGATTTTCTGGGAACCGACCTTGGAGCGCTGGCTCCAAGGTCCGTTCCTGAAAACCAAAAAATCCAATGGTTCTCTAGCTGCTGTCTAGTGGCGATAGGATTACGCCCTAAGAGCACAATGCTATGCATGTTTCGACAGAAAACAATCCAGCTTAAACGTGGATAGGATTGTGCCCTAATTACAGTAAATGGATAATTGTGCACAACAGCTCATGCCTGTGGCTTTGTTTTTCATTATGAAGAGCCTGTCTTCTCTGCTGCTACTTAGCTTATTTTCAACATGTTTTCTTATTTGGCCCTTCCATGAAAAAGAAAAAAAGGTCAAACTTCCCATGATGTTAGTCAAGTGTTTAAACAACCATGCCTAACCTGGTTGCTTCAATTTTGGAGAAAAAGCAGTTATGGGGCCCTGATCTGGGACATCCTCCTAATCTGGATCAGGGCCACGTGCCTGTTTTTGGCTGAGAATTGCTCCTTCCTGGCTGCTTTTTGCCCCTTTGGCAGCAACAGCACCTTTGGGGGCAAATAGCAGCCAGGTTGTGGGGGATTTTCAGCAATAAACTGGTGCAGGCTGCCAATTTGGATTGGGAACATGTTCTGGATCAGGGCCCTGCAGCTGCTTTTTTCCCAGTGGAAAAGAATCACAGGGGAACCTACATGAGAGTGAGCAAGAGGCTGAAGGTCAGTCAAACAGAGGTGATGAAACCCAGGCCTACAACAACAAGAAGAGAAGAGAGGTAGTAGTGGGAGAGTCCTTGCTGCGTGGGATCGAGACCCAAGTATGTTGCGAAGACCCGTGGACTCCCCAGGTATGTTGTCTCCTGGGAGGACGAATTAGAGACGTGACTGAAAGGTTGCCTGCACTCATAAAGCCCACTGACAGGTATCCCTTTCTTCTCATCCATGTGGGAACAAATGATACCGCCAAGCGGAGCTACGAAGAAATCACATCAGACTTTGAAGCTTTGGGAAGGAAACTCAAGAACTTTGGAGCCCAGATAGTTTTCTCATCCATCCTTCCAGTAGTTAGAAGAGGGATAGAAAGGGAACGAAAAATACTCCGGGTGAATGACTGGCTACGAACGTGGTGCCAATGAGAGAGATTTGGATTCTGGGACCACGGGCTATACTTACTGGAAGATGGGCTCTTGGCAAGGGACGGGTTGCACCTCACAAAGGATGGGAAGAATGTGTTTGGCCACAGCATGAAGAACTTCATCAGGAGGGATTTAAACTGAATCCTACGGGGAAGGGAGATGTAATGTTGGGGGTAACAATGGATGTAAGAGCATGCACTGCAACGGAGAGAACAGCTCTGATAGCGCCCAATAATAGTCTTCAGATACATGTAGGAAGAAAGCCAGACTATGAAGCACATGGTCTTCGATGTCTATATACTAATGCCCAGAGTATGGCAAACAAACAGAACGAACTTGAACTCTTAATACAGGAGGGAAATTATGACTCGATAGGTATAACTGAGACTTGGTGGGATGACTCTCATGACTGGAATATAGCAATTGAAGGCTATAACTTGTTCAAAAAGAACAGGAGGAACAGAAAGGGAGGTGGGGTTGCACTGTATGTGAAAAATACATATCTCTGCACAGAAATACAGGAGGATGAGCTTGGTAGCCCCATCGAGAGCATCTGGATCAAAATAAATGGAGCAAAGAATAAAAGGAACCTGATGGTTGGAGTCTACTACCGGCCACCCAATCAAGGAGAAGACGAGGATAAAACTTTTGAAAAGCAAATAGCCAATGTTTTAAGGAAGCATGATGTAGTAGTAATGGGGGACTTCAATTTCCCCAATATTTTTTGGGAGACAAATTCTGCAAAACATGGCCCCTCCAGGAAATTCCTGACTTGTGTAGCAGATAACTTCCTCCTACAGAAAGTAGAGGAAGGAACTAAAGGATCGACTATCCTTGACTTGATCCTAACCAACAGAGATAACTTAGTGGATAAAGTAGCAGTTACAGGAACTCTGGGGGAAAGCGACCATGTTGCACTTGAGTTCTTGGTTCTAAGGGAAGCAAAAGCCGAGTGTAGTCAAACGCGTACCCTGGATTTTAGGAAAGCTGATTTTAATAAACTCAGAACAATGATCAGTAAGGTCCCATGGCAAGCAACGCTAACGAGAAAAGGAGTCCAAGATGGGTGGGAGCTTTTAAAAAAGGAAATTCTCAAGGCACAATCACAAACAATTCCAACTAGAAGAAAAGGTGGAAGACAACAGAAGAAGCCAATGTGGCTTCACAAAAAGCTTAGGAATGATCTGAAAACAAAAAAGGACACATATGGGAAGTAGAAAGAAGGCCAAGTAACAAAGGAAGAGTACAGGCAGGTAGCACAGAATTGCAGGGATGGCGTCAGGAAGGCTAAAGCTGAGAACGAGCTGAGGTTAGCGAGGGATGCTAAAAACAACAAAAAGGCTTTCTTCAGCTACATGCATAGTAAAAGGCAGAGGAAATAAATGGTTGTTCAGCTATTAAATAAGGATGGCAAAACGATAACAGATGACAAAGAAAAGGCAGAGGTGCTCAATTCCTACTTTGGCTCAGTCTTCTCCTAAAAGAGGGTCTATGACCCCCCTGGCAAAGGCGAAGTGAAGGGGCAGGATTGCAGCTTGAGATCGACAGGCATATGGTCAAGAAACACCTCATTACTTTGAATGAGTTCAAATCTCCAGGGCCAGATGAACTGCATCCTAGAGTCATAAAGGAACTGGCAGAAGAACTCTCAGAACCGCTGTCTATCCTCTTTGAGAAATCATGGAGGACGGGGGAAGTGCCAGATGACTGGAGGAGGGCTAATGTTGTCCCTATCTTCAAAAAGGGTAAAAAGGAGGAACCTGGGAACTACAGACCAGTCAGTCTGACATCAATCCCAGGGAAAATTCTGGAGCAGATGATAAAGCAATCCATCTGTAAGCACCTTGGAAACAATGCTGGGATTACTCGAAGCCAACATGGATTTCTCAAAAACAAGTCCTGCCAGACAAATCTGATCTCATTTTTTGATCAAGTAACCTCCCTTGTAGACTGTGGGAATGCTGTAGACATCATATACCTCGACTTCAGCAAAGCTTTCGACAAAGTGGCCCCACGATCTCCTGATGAGCAAACTAGCTCAAAGTGGGCTAGATGAAACAACGATCTGGTGGATCCACAGTTGGCTACAGAATCGGACTCAAAGAGTGCTTATCAATGGGACCTTCTCAAACTGGGGAGAGGTAACGAGTGGGGTACCACAGGGCTCAGTCCTGGGCCCAGTGCTCTTCAACATTTTTATTAATGACTTGGATGAGGAGGGGCAGGGAATGCTGATCAAATTTGCAGATGACACAAAATTGGGTGGGATAGCTAATACTTTGGAAGACAGAAACAAAATTCAAAGTGATCTGGATAGACTGGAGCACTGGGCAGAAAACAACAGAATGACATTTAATAGGGATAAATGCCAAGTTCTGTACCTAGGAAAAAGAAACCAAATGCACAGTTACAAGATGGGGGATATGTGGCTCAACAACACTACAAGCAAGAAAGATCTTGGAATTGTTGTCGATCACAAGCTGAATATGACCCAACAATGTGTTGTGGTTGCAAAAAAGGCCAGTGCTCTTTTGGGTTGCATTAATAGAAGCATAGCTTCCAAATCCCGGGGAGTACTAGTTCCCCTCTACTCAGCACTGGTTAGGCCTCATCTGGAGTACTGTGTCCAGTTCTGGGCACCACACTTTAAGAAGGATGCAGACAAACTGGAGAGGGTTCAGAGGAGGGCAACAAAGATGATCAGAGGACTGGAAACAGAGCCCTATGAAGAGAGACTGAAAGAACTGGCCATGTTTAGCCTTGAGAAGAGAAGACTGAGGGGAGATATGATAGCACTCTTCAAGTACTTGAAAGGTTGTCACAGAGAAGAAGGCCAGGATCTCTTCTTGATCATCCCAGAGTGCAGGACACAGAATAGTGGGCTCAAGTTACAGGAAGCCAGATTCTGGCTGAACATCAGGAAAAACTTCCTGACTGTTAGAGCAATACGATAATGAAACTAGTTACCTAGGGAGGTGGTGGGCTCTCCCACACTGGAGGCATTCAAGACGAGGCTGGACAGCCATCTGTCAGGGATGCTCTGACTTGGATTCCTGCATTGAGCAGGGGGTTGGACTCGATGGCCTTGTAGGCCCCTTCCAGCCCTACTATTCTATGATTCTATGATTCCCCTCTTCCAAATTAAGCACACTTGTTTAAACACGTGACTAACGTCACACATGTCCTTAGAGCATTCTCATAGAAGAGGCTCAAGCATGTAATCTTAGGCATGTCTACTCAGAAGTATATCTCACAGAGTGCAATGGGACTTACTCCCAGGTAACTGCCCTTGAGTGTCTCTCACACTATTTTCTGTGAAACCTGGATAGTTAATACAAGTGAGAAATTCCAGCCTATGTACTGTATGTACGTATTTAAGGTACTTCTATACCCCTTTTCTAAATCCAACCAAGTTGGTTTTCAAACAAAAAGGTTTTGCATTCCATTTTAGGATTTTACTAGAGCTGTGCACATATGGCCTCTCAAAATTCTACACCTTATTTGTGAGCAGAAAAATTTGGGAGATAATTTCACTGAACTTCTCCAGGGGAAGGAGAAATTCCCCTGGAATTTCACTAGTGTTGTGCCAAAAATTTCTCCCACATTTTTTTGGCCATTCTCATTCAATTTGATAGAAGATAAATTGCTTTTGAAAAGAAATTCAATGGTGAAGAAATTTCTGAGAAATTCTCAAGGGTTGGGTTTGGGTTTCTTAGGCTTACCTCACTTAGGAATTGGCTGGGAGGTGAGCACCAGTGTCCTGTCTTGCATTGTACAATCATCTCTCTGGCGGCCTGTAGCCTCCTCAGCTTCCTAGACTTCAATTGAAGCCCAGTGGAAGGCACCATGAGGTAATTCCTCCCTTAGGGCTTTTTCAGATCAGGAAGTGCAGGCAGCCTGGGAGGCTAGCTGTGATTAGGTAAGCTCAAAAACACCACCAAAAGAAATTCAACATAAATTATAGACTGTTCTGTAGGGATGGCGGAGAATTCTGCCATGGATTCCAGTGAGGCCGCATTCTTTAGAATCAGGCCCCCTGGAATCCGTGGCGGAACAGCCTCCTGCCCCCCCGCCCCCCGTGGAATCCCCCCGGGACGGCACTTACCTGGGGCAGATTTGGTGGTGGTGGCGGCGGATTCGGCGGTGGCAGAGGCTCCTGCGGCGGCTGGTCTCCTGGCCAGCTGCAGCAGGGCTGCTGCCACCGCCATTGCTGTCCTTGCACCATGATAGGCTACGTAAGAATTTACGTAGCCTATCACAGCTAACGTAAAAACCCCAAAAAACCAACGCAGCATACGCAAATGGCGGCGGCTACGGCAGCCGCCATTTGTGTGGCCTGTTTTTTGCCGACTTATCTTACGTCAATATTTACGTAAGATAAAACGGCAGAAAAAAAGGGGAATGCAAATAGCGTAGTGGATGCTATTTGCGTTCCTTTATTTTTCACTGTTCTGGCCTACGTAAAAGAAAAGGCAGAAGTGCTCAGTCCCTATGTTGGCTCAGTCTTCTCCAGAAAGAGGGTCTATGACCCCCCCCCCCCGGCAAAAGCGAAGTACAGGCTAAAGGGGCAGGATTGCAGCTTGAGATTGATAGGCATATGGTCAAGGAACACCTAATTACTTTGAAAGAGTTCAAATCTCCAGGGCCAGATGAACTGCATCCTAGAGTAATAAAGGAACTGGCAGAAGAACTCTCAGAACCACTGTCTATTCTCTTTGAGAAATCCTGAGGACGGGGGAAGTGCCAGATGACTGGAGGAGGGCTAATGTTGTCCCTATCTTCAAAAAGGGCAAAAAGGAGGAACCTGGGAACTACAGACCAGTCAGTCTGGCATCAGTACCTAGGAAAATTCTGGAGCAGGTTATAAACAATCCATCTGTAAGCACCTTGAAAACAATGCAGTGCTTACTTGAAGCCAACATGGATTTGTCAAATCCTGCCAGATTAATCTGATCTCAGTTTTTGATCAGGTAACCTCCCTTGTGGACTGTGGGAATGCTGTGGACATAATATACCTTGACTTCAGCAAAGCTTTTGACAAAGTGTCCCATGATATCCTGATGAGCAAACTAGCTCAAAGTGGGCTAGATGAAACAATCATCAGGTGGATCCACAGTTGGCTACAGAATCGAACTCAAAGAGTGCTTATCAATGGGATCTTCTCAACTGGGGAGAGGTAACGAGCAGGGTACCACAGGGCTCAGTCCTGGGCCCAGTGCTCTTCAGTATTTTTATTAATGACTTGGATGAGGAAGTGCAGGGAATGCTTATCAAATCTGCAGATGACACAAAATTTGGTCGGGATAGCCAATACCCTGGAAGACAGAAACAAAATTCAAAGTGGTCTTGATAGACTGGAGCGCTGGGCAGAAAACAACAGAATGACATTTAATAGGGATAAATGCTAAGTTCTGCACCTAGGGAAAAGAAACCAAATGCACAGTTACAAGATGGAGGATACTTGGGTCAACAATACTACAAGTGAGAAGGATCTTGGAATTGTTGTAGATCACAAGCTGAATATGAGCCGATAATGTGATTTGGCTGCAAAAAAGGCTGAAAATGCTATTTTGGGTTGCATCAATAGAAGTATAGGTTCCAAATCACGTGAAGTACTTGTTCCCCTCTACTCAGCACTGGTTAAGCCTCATCTGGAGTACCGTGTCCAATTCTGGCCATCACACTTTAAGAAGGATGCAGACAAACTGGAGAGGGTTCACAGGAGGGCAGTGAAGGTGATGAGGGGACTGGAAACAAAGCCTTATGAAGAGAGACTGAAAGAACTGGGCATATTTAGCCTTGAGAAGACTGAGGGGAGATATGATAGCGCTCTTCAAGTACCTGAAAGGTTGTCACAGAGGAAGGCCAGTATCTCTTCTCGATCATCCCAGAATGCAGGACACAGAATAATGCGCTCAAGTTAAAGGAAGCTAGAGTCTGACTGAACATCAGGAAAAACGTCCTGACTGTTAGAACAATATGACAATGGAACTATTTACCTGGGAAAGTAGTGGGCTCTCCCACCCTGGAGACATTCAAGATGAAGCTGGACAGCCATCTGTCAGGGATGCTCTGACTTGGATTCCTGCATTGAGCAGGGGGTTGGACTCGATGGTCTTGTAGGCCCCTTCCAAACCTACTATTCTATGATCCTATGATATTACCCCCCTCTCCCCGAACGCCACAATCCTCCTGACTGGTTTATTCAGAAATATATTATTGATTTTAAGATAATCAAATAAGGAAGATGCCTCCCCATTATTTTGAGAGCTGATAAAGAAAATATACATGAGGGTAAGAGGAAAGTGTACCTTAATCCAGACCCCCCCACACACATACACATATCCCAAACACTCCCCCAAGTGTGAGAGAAAGGAAGATCAAAATGAGGAACAAGTTCAGCTTCTCAGAGGATTGGAAGGGGCATAGTTCAATGGTGGGGGACACAGAAGATCCCAGTGTCTTAAACCTGGGGCCTGATCTACTCAGGACCCACACTAAACAGATTGGAGGATACCAATATAACTCAAGTCCACTTGGGTGAAAAAATGATATACATTTTATTGATGAAAGGAGGACACAGACAATAACAGCAAAGACAAGCTTATACAGGCCCCTCGAAGTTGTAGCAGCCCTGGGAGCAATACCTGCTGCTTCAAGGGAACCAGTGCAGCTACAACTTCATGTTGAGGGGTGTGTGTAAGCTTGTCTTTGCTCTTATTGTCTGTGTCCTCTTTCCATCAGTAGACTGTAAATCATTCTTTCACGCAAGTGGACTTGAGTCATATTGGTATCCTCCAATATGTTTAGTGTGGGTCCTGAAAGGATTAGGCTCCAGGTTCACGACACCCTGGTTCAACCCCTGGCAGCTTAATAAAACCTAAGGAGGTTCTAGTGGGGTGTGTGTGGGGGGTGAAGATTAGGTAGCTTGAAAAACCCTCCCCTGTTTGACATCCTGGAGACCTGCTGACAGTCTCGGTACACAACGTTGGGCTAGGTCAGGGGAAGGCAAACCTTTTGGCCCTGAAGGCCCCATGCGGGGCCAGGTTGAAGGCTGTGCACAGATGCGCGCACACAAACTCCTCCCCGCTGCACATATCTCATCATGCAAGGATGGGGAGGTTTAAGCCTCCCCTTCCTACCTGCTGAGATGGAATGGCTGTGGGGTAGGGAGGTAAAGCCTTTCTCACCTCCAGTGATCCCCTCTGAGGTCACTGCTTCCCCAACAACCTTGGCAGCTGTCATGTTCCTTCGTCCTCTCCCTTCATAATCAACACACTCTAGGAAACAAAGCTTCAAGCCAACACTACTCTATTAGTAAATGACTAGCTTCTTTGAAAATGCAGGTTCTAGGAAACTCTCAGACTGCAATGAAACAGCTAATCCACACAACTACGAATATCAATAGAGGAGACGAAGTGGAAGTTAGAGAAGTTGCCAGCAGCCTGGGCATGAACTTCACAGCCAGACTAGCTTCACAGGGATGCCCCTTCCTTAGGGTGGCTCCCTCCTATGTTGGATTCCACGAGTGGCCAAACTGGTGGAGCATCTGAGCCCTGCCCCTAACTTTTCCCACTTTGCTCCGTAACAGACACTAGCATCCCTCAAGTCATGCCCCTTGCCCTCCTCCTCCCCTGAAACTTGAGTTTTCATGGTGGAGGAATGGGAGAGTCATTCAGGCTGGGTCATCTGCGTGTCAAGGTCTTGGGAAGAAAGTCTTGTTGTATCTGGGCTCACTAGGGAGGGTGCCTCCCTCTGTTCTTGCTGTTCCCATTCTGATTCCGAATCTGAGCTGCCAGACATCTCCACATGCTCAGATTCATTCCTGACAGCAGCATTGAGATCAGTGGGGTGGGTGGGGGAGGCCTTAACCGCCCACCCCACAGCAATCCTCATTGAGATTGCTGTTTCCCCACTGCCGTTAGCATCAACTAAAGCTGCATCAGGTGGGGAGGGGAAAACCCCATACAAGTGGCCCCAATTGGGTTCACTGCCCCAGTGCTACTTTCAACTGGAACAGCAGTCTTTTCTCCACAGCCCAGCTGATTAAGGGTTCAGTGGGCTGCCACAGAGAGTGGGCTAAGGCTGTATGCAACCTGTGGGCCACAGATCGCCCACCCCTGGACTAGACGGACAAATAATCTCTGACCTGGAATGAGGCAACTTCCACTGTTTCCTATGAACACATTAGCTTGTGTGATTATTTAATCTCAAATAGATAAAATAACCAATTTCTTAAAATAGAGTATTTTAATTATAGTAAGCATATTTTGATCTGCCTCCTAATCTGGAAGAAAAGTTGATTGGTTGACAGGTGTAAGCAAGGAAAACAACATAATGAGCTGTGGGGGTGGGGAGGAAGCTAACGAAGCGGACATAATGTGTTTGAGATTACATATAATTTTATTAAATTAATATACTGTGTCTTAAAATGGTAGAACTTCTGTGAAATGGAAAAGAGAATGTTTCTTATTAATGCCATCCTAATGGAAAACCACTTACAGCAAATAACGGTAATTTGCACTTTGATCCCTGCTCTGAAATGACTTATCAAAAAGCAGTATTCCATTATTTCTCTATAAAAGTTCTAATTTTCTATTATTAAAAAAAAACCCTTTTCAGGTAGATCATTAACATAAATTCAATTCCTCCCCCCAGTCTTTTTCTGTCTCATTTTATTACCATTGTGCTGTTCACTGAGCATACATTTTCAGCAACTTTGTTCTACATGTGACAGACTAATTTCTCCATTCAATACTAATTATTCAGATTCGCAAGGTTTTTGTACATGTTCTTTTTTTGCTCCCTCTTTCACTTATACATATGCAAAGTCAGCTAATACAGCACTGATGTAACATTTATACAGGATTTCTCGTGTTGTTTGGGTCGCTCTTCTTTTTGTTCCTTTTCTTTCTGAGATGGAGAGAAAATGACAGAACAATTATAACAACAGTAGGGATTCCTTAAGGAAATGGTATTGTGCCTGTCTAGGGAAGGGTGGAGAAAAAGGTGCAAACTGGTAAAAAGCCAAATAAATCATGCAAAATTATGCAAATGTATTTACTTTGCATAGTTTGCACAAGTTGCAGAATCCAGCTTTTCTTGACCTAGAATTTGGTACAGATGGTACAGAGCTCTAAATGTATAGTACTATAACTAGCACCATAGTACTGTCTATAGGGAAACACTTCCTATTTCCAAATGAGTATTATACTCTACAATATTTTCATTCTTTCTTGTTGCAGTTCATTCAGACATCTTTCTCAAGCACACACTCGTGTTTCTGAGCTACCGCTTTCCCTCATAAAACAAAACAAATTAGTTCATGGGAAAAAAAACAAACAAACCACACACCTCTATTAGTTCATGAGAAGAAAACCTCCAGAATTCATAGTGGAGCACTACCTTTATTAGGACCAGCCAAAAAGCCCAGTGCTGCTCAAGGTACAGCCATTGCCTGCCACCACCAAGTCAGTCTGAGGTACCCACCAACAGAGGAGGCCCCATGAGAGGTCACTTTGCCCAGGGCCCCCTCAAACCCGGAACTGCCCCTAGTCTCTGTGTGGAGCTTCAGTTCCAGGTTTTGAGGCCCCTTGGAAAGACACCCTCAATGGCCCCCTCCCTCAGTGAGACGTCCTTCTTACCACCATTGGCACCAGTTGCTTTTGCTCCTCATCCTCTCTCCTGTCATTGCTAACAGTTGCTTGCTTGACAGGAAGAGAGCTGGTGGGCAAATATGCAGTGACACCTATTGCTCCTCCACCACTGTTGTCTAGGCCAGGGCAAGAGGCAGGTGAACAAGCAGGTTGCAATGGTGATGAGGAGGAGCAACTTCAGGGGGCTCTTGCCAATGGTCCCCTCCTGGGATGCAGGCCCTCAACAGGTACCCAGCCAGGCCTTCCCTTGATGCTGACCCTGGCCATGCTGGATGTTGCAATCCATGCTTACGCTTAACACTGGGCCCATCTATGTGGTGAAGGAGTGAGATAATATTTTCCTGTCTTAACGCCCAGGCATGTCAGCCATTGGAAATATACAGGGTGGCCCAAAAGTAGGTATACAGTTGTTTAGAATGTTGATGGGAGGGGGAGAGAATTTTCAGTCTTCCAGTACTGCTTTAGAATCCACTTTCTTTGTTCTTGACTCAAGTTCGCTGCCATCATTCACAATATCAGTAAAAAAAATAACGAAACAACTAAACAACTGTATACCTACTTAAGGGCCTCACTCCCCTCACTCTCTGCACTTAACTGATTTAACTGTCACTCCCTGTCACTCACTCTTCCCAACTGTCATTCTGACTCCACCCACACATCGTCTACTCACACATTCTCCCCTCCTCCCATCAACATTCTAAACAGCTGTACACCTACTTTTGGGCCATTCTGTACACACAGGTGTGATATCTGCACATAAATTCCAATCTGCATAGGCTTGAACTGCACAGTTGATAACCCACATGCAGCCCAGCAACATGATTTGGACCCAAGCATGTCGGGTTTTATTTGGGTAGGTTTTATGCTAATGTTACACCCACATGTATGTCTGGTGGGTGGGATGCTGAAGTGTGACCTCACTCCCCCTTTGCATGTAACCTGTATGTGCCATGAAGTTTGCCTGAACCTGCCATAATTCTGACAGCTACTGTAGACTAGACTGAACAAAATGAAAAAGATTTTGAGCACAGGTAGGTAGTTGGAAACCCATTTAAAAATGTGCTCCTGCAATTATCAGCAGGGAGCTATTGAGACGGTAGCTCTCACTCAGTTTACTTTTGAGATATATAAGAAGAGTAATATTCTCAATTTGTGTACTCCCATCCCAGCCTTATTTATGATGCAACACATTTTTATGTGCTATTCCCAAACTGAAATACGCCTCAGCCAACTCATAAAACACTTTTTAAAAATGCTATGCTCTCTTTGATGGCTCAGTAATAAGGTTGAAAATGTACATATCAATAGTGTTATTGTATATAGTCACAATGTTAATGCCTGAGTAATAGCAATTGCTTTTAAAACACGCACACTTCTGAACACCTTAGGGTTGAATCCAGAATAGTCCCCCCCCCCCCGAACAGTTGTTGGGATCTCAGTCTCCTTCCAGCATTCAAGAAACCAGTGATGAGGTAAACCTTTTACATCCTAATAATGAAATAGAAGCTATAGGGATATCTGGATTTCCCATCCCAGGGATGATGAATAAAATAGGAGCCTGGCAAAGAGTGGTAACAAAGTATGCCATAAATTACTACCTGTATATCGGTTTCACACCGTAGAAAGCTTGACACTTCAGGGGAAGACAGACACAACATTTTTAGAGCAGTGGGTCTGGTTTGGAAGTTCCTTCACCACTCTTGGAATGATTGTATCTTTACTTGATGTCGTGTGTGATCTAGGTTCGGGCCGGGAAGTCTCTTCCTCAGGTGAAGATAGGGATGCTGGAGAAATTTGGTGCAACCAGGCCCTTCAGCAACAGTGGGCCTTGAGGGGCCTGCAGATGGGCCCCCTCAAGAACCTACAAAAGCTGCCTCGGCCACGGAGTGGGAGGAGGAAGCTGAGCGTTCACCCAGACAGAGTACACTGGCACCAGGTGGCCTCCTGTCAATGAAGCACATGCCTAAGGGGCCAGTAAAACCAGACTGCTCAGGAGTAAGTGGGCTCCTTGGACAGAAAGGGCTCCTCAAGAGGAGGAAGCTTTGAGGGCTGGGCTAATGCTTTGCAGCTGGGTCTGGGTAGCCTTCTGGAAGACCAGGCGAGATAAGCCTCTAGTTCTGGTTTATCCATTGTTGGAACAACTCTAAGGTCTGTGTAATGCAGCTGTGTTCTAAGGTCTGTGTAATGCAGCTGCCTGGTTAAATGTCAATGTTTTTGACCCGTAACTATCAACATGACCTTGTTCCTGAGCCCACACCTGCACCCTTGACTCTCTCAGCTGTGTTTGACCTTGGGCTTTGTACAACAACCTTGCTATTGGATCCTGCTCTCTACTGGACTGACTTTCCAGGTTTGATCTCAGCCTCTGTTTGGAACTCTGCATTTTGTTGTTCTTTGACTTAGATTCTCTGCTGCATGCTGGTCAGGAGCCAGGCTTGGACTGAGCTCAAGCAGGACACTTGGGGCACTGCTGAAAAACTGATTGGATGCATAAGTTTGAACTGGGCAAAAGTCAGCTAGCACACATAGTGTGGCCAACACATCTTGCCCCCAATTCCCACAGCAGTTTTGCCTTAAACGGTTTGGGACAAGTTACCTGGAGGACCGCCTTCACCCATATCAGCCTGCCTGCACTTTAAGATCAGAAAGAGAGGGCCTTCTCATTTGCCCACCTGTCAGAGCAGTTAAGTGGGTGACCTCATGTGAGAGGGCCTTCTCTGCAGTGGCCCCACACCTTTGGAACAAGTTGCCATTGGAGGTCCGCCATGCTCTGTCATTGCAGGCCTTGAAGGAGGCCTTGAAAACATTTTACCGTGGTCTTCTCTTGATGTGACTGCTGCTGTTCTTGTTGCTGGTTTTATTGTTGGCTTTTATTGTTGTTTTATTGTTATTTTATTGTGTTTAAGTTTTTATCACTTTTAATACTTTAACTGTTACATATTTTATTGCTGTGAGCCGCCTTGGGAGGGCTTCCGCCCTGAAAGGCAGCCAAAAATGTTTTAAATAAATACATAATAAAATAAACTGTTCTTAATTTTTTTAAAAATTAAGGATTAACATATTTATGAATAAGTGAACATGCTGCTTAAAATAAAAAAGGAGAGCCTGCCTGAAGGGAGAGGTAAGACTAATGGCTTGACCCAACATTCAGGTTGTTGGAATGTACACGTGTAGACTCATTGCAAAACCAGGTAAAGAATATCCTGGGAGTGCCCACACCCACCAAAGCTGCCATTTTGTGGATACACATGCCTCCCATGGTAGCCATTTTGTGATAGTGCCCATTATACCTTCTCAACATTCCAAAAGTGTCCACTGGACCCAAAAGGTTGGGAATCCCAGTGTTGGGCCAATTTGAAAGCCAGGTGAAACTAATGGCGAGAATCCTCTGTGACTGAATTGTACTTCAGTTTTCACCCTTATGGCAGTTGTTAGGTGGGGGGGCGGGGTTAGAGAACCAATTCTGTGAGGAGACATTTTCCCAGCCTGTTCTGAGCATTGTAGTGAAGAGTCTTCCATACATCCCAAGCAAGAACCTCAATTCCTGTCCCAAGGGACACACTGAGCTGGTTCACACGTGCTTGAGGTCTATATTATCACGTGGTGACTAGGATGAGCTATGGGAGATTAATCTCCAGGTAATCTCCAGGTCTTCTGTAATGCCATACTTGTCAGTCGAATTGGTTCATGCATTCAGCTGCAAGCCTTCAAGGGAGGCGAAGTCAAGTTATTTGTACATGGAGGTGTGAAGCACCCTCTTGTCTCCTTGGCTCAGCAAAGTACTGCTGTCTGTGCTGAAGTAGCCAAAGTAGCAAGTCTGGAGGATGGGGCTTCCTGGGTTCATTATAAGCGATAAGTGTTTGGGGTCTGTCCAAGGTCTGTTTTGCAAATGCAATGCACCTCACTTGATTCCTCATCCCTCAGATACTCAAGATTGGAAGTGACTCCGGCTGAATAATTCAGTGGATGTCCTTGCAAAGGATAATGTTTGAATGAGTGTGATGCAGTGGACAATGGTAGCCACCCACATTCCTTTCAGTTATCTTATAAAGTATTTCTAGCTCATCAGAGTTGAGAAAAGAATACACTCTTTCCACCCACTTAAATACATACTCATGGCTGAAGTGGGGATTGTAAACAAGGGGTGAGCTGATTTTAGTCCTGTGGTCTGCTTTTTTAAAGACTAGAATCTTTGTAGTCCACCAGTGTGTGTGTTGAATTTAAAACCAAGATTGCATATTGCATTAAGATCTCTTAATGGCCAAGGCCTATCTAATCTGGGCCAAATAGGCACACCTTCAGAAGAACACAAGAAGTGCCTTGCTGAATTAGACCTCAAGGCCAACCCAGCCTAGTTCTTTACACGCACCCCCATGACCAGCAGGTGCTGCTAGGCGCCCCACCAGAAATGGGCCAATAGTCCACCAGTGGATTATGATCTCCCGCCTGCCGATCCCTCTACACTGTAGCAGTTGTGAATACTGACCCAGATAACAGTAGGTGTGCCTGAGTGATGCACTCTGCAATGTCATGATCTTACGTGGCACAGCCTTTCATCATCATAAGTATGTATGTATGTATGTATGTATTATTGCTTCCATCAGGGATGGGCAGACTTCAAGCTTGCAGGATCTACTTTGTTTTGAAAGTGAACCCCGATACCCACCAACTGGAGTCAGGTGCAAAATGGTGTGTGTGTGTGTGTGTGTGAGAGAGAGAGAGAGAGAGAGAGAGAGCATGGGTGGGTGGGAGCAGAGCAAAGATGATACACTAAAAGTTAAGGAAGAGGTGCCTTTTTGTCTTCACTACAACAACTGAAATCACACTTGAATAACACACAAAAACCCACTCCTGGTTTTCTTCATTTTAACAGCCTCATTAAGGATGGTAGGGGAGCCTTATTATTGCTGTTGTCAAATACCTGGGAGACTGGGAGGAAGAAAGCCTTGCTGATCTATTTCAAATCACTGAGATAACTACCAGCAGATCCCATCCTATCTTCTACCCCCTGACTTACCTGTATATATCCTGCTTCTTAGCCTAGTTAGCCTATAGCTAGTTCAGACTATTCACAGCAACAACAACAACAAGGAAAAAAAGTCTAATTTGTCAGGGTGTCGGAAGAGAAATATGGTGCAATGTATGGACTTTAAACCCCTGCTTTGCTTTACACAATCTCATTTTGCTGTGATCCTTGTTACCCAGAAAATACAGCAATGCTGAATTCTTACAAGGCAGGTCTCATTCTGTGTTTTAATCGTATGGTTTTATATTGAACCTTGTCATGGCTATTGTCAGGGTTCCCCTGTTGCCTACCGAATGCTCCAGTAGCCAGATCAACACTCAGACAAAAGGGCTGCTTTCCAAGGCTTTAATTCCATTTATCCTAATGAGGCATACAGATGCTAATTGCTTGAGACTCAGAGAACTACAAAGGAACAGCCATCTAGGGGTTCAAAGGGAAAGTACGTCAGTTGATCTCTGCTTGGGAAAAGGGTGGCAATTATCTGAAGTTAAGGGGTGGAAGGGGAAGATCTCCCCCTCTCCCGGGATGCTTCTGGGCGCAGCTGTTGACGTTGAGCCAATCGGGCTGAGCACCAAAGCTCGGCCCCTGCAATCTCTCGCGTGTGCCTGCGTCTGTGCCTCGCGTCTAAAAGTTCAGGTTGTCGTTCCCTTTCCACGCCTGGTTCGCTGTCCCAGGGATGTGAGAAGGGGGGGCTCCCCCTCCAGCTGCGCGTCCGAGGTCTGAGAAGGTTCCTCCCCCACACATTGCCTGTCTTCCTCAGAATCAGAGCTGCTTTGGGACTCTATGGGCTCAGATACAATCCTGACAGCTATCTTCCTCATACCATCAACACTACGTTTAAAAATGGGTGCCCTGAATTTTAAACGTCGCGGAATACCAAGGGCAAGTGAGGCACAAACCTGAGTTGAACCAATAAAATATGTTGGTGCATTTATTAGACACATTTGTGTCTAATAAATGGAACCTTCTGATTGTTATCTCCTTGTGGTCCATTGGGCAGACTAAATTTATTTATTTATTTATTTATTTATTGCATTTATATTCCGCCTTTTTTCCACTTGCAAGGAATCCAAGGCGGCTTACATTATCCTCCTCCTCCTCTCCATTTTATCCTCACAACAACAACCCTGTGAGGTAGGTTGGGCTGAGAGTGTGTGGCTGGCCCAAAGTCACCCAGTGCGCTTCCATGGCCGAGTGGGGACTAGAACCTGGATTTCCCGGCTCCCAGTCCAACACTCTAGCCACTACACCACACTGGCTAAAGGATGTTGGAAATGGATTATGTATCACCTATTGAGGCTTCATGATTCGAATGGCTGTGTGTATGCAGTGCCAGCTCTAGGCTTTTGAGGGCTCTTAGGCAAGACACCCTCGATGGTCCCCCTTCCTTAGTGAGTCCACCTTCTCACCACCATTACCACCAGCTGCTATTGCTTCTCCTCATCTTTTTCACTATTGCTACCACTTGCTTGCTTGATAGGCACAGCAACTAGGCAGTGTTATCTAGTGCTTCCCCTTCTCACCAGCACCATTGCCTGGGCCAGAGAGGCAAGTGAACCCTTAGGTTGCAATGGTGCAGTGGCTACTAGTCCTGATGGCTATGTGCTATCTCCAGTACCTGAGGCAGTATGCCTAAGTACACCAGTTGCTGTGGAACATGGGCGGGAGGGTGCTGCTACACTCATGTCCTGCTTGGGGTTCCCGGTCGACAGCTGATTGGCCACTGTGTGAACAGAATGCTGGACTAGATGGACCCTTGGTCTGATCCAGCAGGGTTCCTCTTATGGGGAGCAACTCCAGGGGGCTCCTTTCAGTGAGCCCCTGCTGGGGTGTGGGCCCTCAGCAGGTGCCCAACCAGCCTACCCTTGATGCTGGCTCTGTGTATATGCAGTTGGTGGTGGGTTTTGTTTTTTTTAATGTTTCATTGCCTCTCATTTTGTATGTCTTATTTGTCTGTAGCATTTGTTAGACAAGATGAGGGCCCAGTTATAGAAATAAAAAATGGACTATAATGCAAAGGCCCAGCTCTGACAAAACAATCCCCCAATAAACCATAAGTTTATCAATTTGCCCTCCTTACCATCACTTTGCACATCCGGCTTCCGTGAAGATTTCCTGGTTTCTTAAATAATTGTTTCTGGTGACATCTGAACCGGGCAACTGTGTTTTAAAGGGTCCCTCCAAACCAGTTTATGAACCAGGATCTGATCCTGTTTTGACATCCATTTGTCAGCAAGGAGTGAGTTCACGTGATAACTTTTAATGGAAAATAAATATGGGCCTAACAACTTGGTGGTAGAGCACATGCTTTGGAGGCAGAATCCCGAGGTCCCATCTCCAAATAAAAATGATTTTTGAGTAGGGAGGGGCAAACGAGTGACATTTGGGATTGCCAGGATTCACCAAACATCATCTTGCTGCTTATCTTTGCCCAATTCCAATTTGTGTTTACAATTGCTGCTCACTCTGTGCAAACAGGAAACTTGTGCAAATCCAGCAGTGATACAATGGGAGATTTGCAAAATTTCCCCCAAATTTGTGCAAATTTCCTCCATAAACTAAAGTGGGGCTGATTCTCTCTACTGAGGAAATCTGTGCAAATTATGAAATTTGAGCAAATTGGGCTGGGAATTGGGAATGAGATGAATGCAAACATGTTTTCCACAATTTGTGAATACTTGGGTCAGGCGCATCCTTGTGCTTTGTTTGGAGCTTCGAGCAGGACACGCTCACACGCTTTGTGAGCAGAAGTGAACCTCTCATGTATCCCTATTTTTGACATCTTGGAGGAATTTGCCAGTAGACAATCCTGGGTAGGTCAGGGATAAGAAACCTATAGCCCTGCAGATATTGTTGGACTCCAACTCCCATCAGTCTGAGCCAGCATGGCCAATGTGTCAGGGATGATGGGAGCTAGAGTTCAACAAAATTTGGAGGTTCACAGGTTGCCCACCCCTGGGGTAGGTTGATGAGTATAAGGCAACTTCATACATCAAAAAAAAATTCTGCAGATTAGGGAGAAACCCTGTAATTTTTCTGCGGTTATTCGTTCCTATATTTTATATGGTAGAAGAAAGCAATGAACTTATGAACCCTTTTAGCTGAAAACTAAGATGATTTCCAGTGGTTCTTGAGGTGCCCTGTTCATGAGGACAAATATCCATGGAAGGGTTACAGGGGCTTTTTATTTCCTGGTGGCATTTCCTAGTATGTTTTGACAGTGCAAAATCAGTCAAAGGGATTTTTGGCCCAGACATTTTGAGGGCTGCCACAGAAAGCAATGTATAATGCCTACCCTGGGGAGTAGGGGCTCAGTAGGGCTTAGGCTACTGATGAGAGAAACAGCTATTGATTTCTTGGAAGGCATGGAGCTGGCCATTTTCCTAAGGTGTATGTTAAATCAAATATGGTTAGGGATGCCATTGGTAGAACTGGCCCTACCAAATGGGGTGGGGACACCTCTTTCAGCCCATGGGCAGAGTTCTCAGGAGTGGTGTTCTAGTGGCAGGTGGTGCCAAAGGCGAAGTAGCCGGGCCAAAGATGCCACTGTTACCAGCATATTGTAGCTTAAAGCTCTTATTGGCAGTAACTAAGCCTTAGGGGAGGCCTTTTAGGTTGAGGGACAAAATGCTCAAAATTCAGGAAACCGCCAAACAATTGGTGGTTGGGGGAAAAGGGGTGGGGCCTGGGAAGTGTACGTGGCTATCTGGGGAACCCCGGAGGGCTGAAATGGGACCCCACAAGGGCTAGATTTGGGAAGTGTGCGCGGCTACCTGGGGAAACCCGGAGGGGTTGAGGTCCCCCACCCCCACTTTAGGTAGAATGAGGCAACTCTTGTGGAGTGATGGATTGACAGTTTCCCCCCTGCCTTGGCAGTGTCCCTGAGCCCCCTAACTAGAACAGATTTTGGAGCGGTGAACACAAGAAATAAAGCAATAAAAGAATAAAAAGATTAAAACACCACATTAAAATTATACTTATTTTTTAAAACACACATGAAGATGCCAATAAAAACCATGATTGGTCAATTAAGGAATGCCTCCTGGAACAGTGCTGCTTTCAGGAGGTGCTGGAAGCAACGCAGTGTTGATGCTTGCCTGACCTCCAGGGGCAGGGAATTCCAAAGAAAGGGGGCTGCCACGATGAAGGCTCTTTTCCTGGTGGACTCCAACCAGGCCATGGGTCCATGCAGAACCACCAGGGACATGCCCTCCGATGACCTCGGTGACAGGGCAGGTTGGTAAGGGAGAAGGCACTCTCTCAGGTATCCTGGCCCCACGTTGTTTAGGGCTTTGTTCACTAGTGCTAAACTTTGAACCTGCCCCGGTAGCGAATGGGCAACCAGTGCAGTTCCCTCAGCAAAGGAGTTGCATGATGGAAAGGGGCAGCTCATTGATGGAAAGGGTTGGATTGTGTGAGGGTGCCATCTTGTCCTTCGCCTCAGGCAGAAAAATGTCTTGGGCTCATCCTGGTTGTTGTTCTTTCTGCAGAAGCAGTTTTTTCATGAAGTAATGTGGAGCTGTCAGTTTGGCAGCAGATTCCAGAGGGGATGCTGTTTTCCTGCCTCCAAAATCCATCACCCTCTGTGTCATTTTAGAAACTTAGCTTGGGGAGCTTTTTTGGTTTTGGTACTCAATTATTTAGGGGCCAGCATTGCTTCTGTGGCTTTCGAAAGGGCTGGATTAAACCAAAGTAACAGGAAGCAGTCAAGAAGCCTTCTGTGAGACAAGAGCCATTTGTGTAAATCAGCCTAGAATCCCACATACAGAGAGATAGGGAAAACAGTTTTAAAATCTTTTTGATGTAAAGCATGATTTCATTTCATTTATTTCATTTCTATACCGTCCAATAGCTGAAACTCTCTGGGTGGTTTACAAAGATTAAAAACCATTAAAAAATGATACGTGGTATAAAAAACCATTTACATACAAACATATAAACTGACAGCACACACATAGAGACACATGTATCTAAACAATTTTAAATAATCAACAATAAGAAGAATCCAGGACCTGATTAAATGATAATAATTCACTATGCTTTACCCAGGAAGTATAAGATGCAGCAGCACAGACTATTTATAATCTAAATAACTAAAGAGAGCACCTTAGCTTGAGTGGTAATTCTGCTAATTCCTCTAAAAGAAGACTTCACTATCTCAGCCCACATTTCCAATATATTATTTATCAATCTTAGAACCAAAAAAGGTGGTTCCAATCAGATTCCTCTGGCTCTTCCCTCTCCCAGTCAAGACAATGAACATCTAACACAGTTGTCAATTAATAGCCTATTAATTTAGCTCCAATCCACTAACCTACATTTTATTTAATTGGCATTTCAGTTATTGGCTTGGGCAATGTTATGCAAGGTCAAACCTCAGTTTAACAGCAAGAAGCAGTGAAAGCGTGGGGGGGGGGAGAGTGGGGGAGGGGCAGTGCTAGCCCATTATTGTCTCTTATAATATGAACCATAGAGATAATAACATCTCCATTATTGAAAGATAAAAGCTGGACTTATGGAACTGAGTCGCACCTTGCATAGGTTACAGATGTTCAATGCACAACATGAGAAAGCTGCAGGCAGAATTCCTGAAAGAAAATATGCTTGACTTGGAGAGCCTTTGTATGTCTTGAATATTTGTAATGTTAACGATCAAGAATTTGGTAATGGGCTTAGACAGACAGGCAGAGGGCTCTGAACTAGGGATGTGTGAGCCCACCCCTGTCCAGGTTCCCTGGGCACCTCCCAGCCCCTGTCCCTGCTTGCCAGTCACCATACTACGCTCGGCGAGCAGCCTGCACTCACCCCAGTGGCCTCATCGAGCTCTGGGGTCACCATTTTTTGAGAAATAAAATGGTGATCACAAAATGTGCATATTTGCGCATGTGTGAAAATGCACATTTTTGTGAATGCACATATTTGTGTATGTGCGAAAATGCACATTTTTGCAAAAATATGCATTTTTATGCATACGCAAACATGCGCATTTGCAAATAGGCGCATTTTCGTGCAAATGCAAATATGTGCATTTTTTGCGATAGCCATTGTATTTCTCAAAAAATGGTGACTGTGAAGCTTAACAAGGCTGCCGGGGTGAGTGCAGGCCATTCGCTGAGTGTGGGCAGGGGGTGAGCAGGGGCAGGGGCTCAGCAAGCAGGGTTCAGGGGTGTGGGCAGAGGAAGTTCCACCGGATTCCTGGATGGAATCAGGTGTCTCTGCCATCCCTACTCTGAACTCAGAGCCCTCAGGAGCATAATCCATAGTATTGCCACTTTAGTGTAAGGATTAACCATCAGCTATTAAATGATGTATTTTGTCAACTTCTTCTGCACTATGTAGTTCTTTGCAGTGCTGTTGCATGCTACAGTTCTGCTCAATGGATATTCATCCTCATTGTTCTCTGTTGCATTCCATAATCCGATTGAAGATTGGGAAGATAGACTGTATCGCCTTGTTTCCCTGTGGATTCAGACCCAACGGGCCTGGTTTGGGGACAGAAATAGCCTTGGTGGATGACCTATCTTGGAAGCTGGACATTTGGAGTATGTCCCTGTTGGCTCTGCTGGACTTCTCAGTGGCATTCACTACCATATATCATGGTAACCTTCTAGGATGTTTGGTTGATATGGGACTTGGCGGTGGGGTGGGGTTGCACTGGTTCCTTCCCTAATTGGCTGAATTAGGCCAGGAACCTAATGTTCCCAGAAAGTGATGCTGGGGGACTATTTCTCAGCTTTGTGGATATCGGGCTTATGGGGTTCCTCGGGGCTCTACATTGTCCCCTATGCTTTTTAATATCTATAGGAAGGCACTGGGCGGTGACATCCACAGTTTGGGAGATGGGTCTCATCACTATCTCTGTTTCTGTCTCTCTTTTTCAACTGATGCCAAGGAGGCTGTGGAAGTCTGGAACCATTGTCTAGAGAGTGAGGAACTGGTTGTGAGCAAACCAACTGAGGCTCAGTTCAGACAATGGAGGCTCTGTTGGTTTGAGGGTACAACCTTTCTGGATGAGGTTGTGCTCCATCTGAAGGACCAGGTTTGCATCTTGGGAGTAGCTGTGTCTCTTTCTGTAGAAGGCAGATCTGGCCACAGAAATCCATGCTTTAACGACCTCTCATTTAGATTACTGAATAACACACATTATGTGGGGCTGCCCTTGAAAAGTGTTCAGGAAATACAGGTAGTGCAAAATGCACTGGCCAGACTGTTGTCTGGTGTGCTCTTTAGAGACCATGACTTAGTCTGCATGATCACTGCAGTCCACCATGACTTATTTAAACCCACGGTGGGTTGCGGCATGTGCTGGTGGCCATTTTGAATATTCAGGTTGCAGTGGACGGTTGCCATGATTTATTGTGCCATCCGAACTGGGCGAGGATGGCTTGTTGCCATGGTTAACAAACCACCCACAACCCTAAAACAGCCCATAGTTTCCCCCCTTTCCACCCAGCAGTACCCCCTGTGATCCCCTAATCTGCTCCAGGAGCTTGGGAGACCCTCTGGAGCAGATTTAGGAGGTGCACTGAGGACTGCAGGGCTGAAGAGAGCAGGGGGAAGTTCCATCATGCCAGCGGAAATCTGCTCCTGTGCCGTCATATTTAAGTCGAGGGCACTTGCCTGAATGCAATGCAGTCAGCGCTAGCTTCTTACTGAAGGCTGCAAAAAAACCCCAAACCCCTTTGTGGATATTGACACATTTCTGCTGGATCTTTTTAGCATTTGTTTTAGAGTGCCCTCCTCTTTAGAAAAGGGCTTGTGTAAAGACTTCACCACACAGAGCATTTTCCATTCTGTCTGAAAGCAGAAAATGGAAGGGGTCAGTGCTTAGTATTAAAGCCTGTGCTTCGCTTGCAAAGGCTTCCAGGTTCACTCCCTGGAATCTCCAGTGAAAAGGAGATCAGCTAGCAGTGCTGGGAAAGAGCTTTGCCGGTGACCTGGGAAAACCTCTGCTAATCAGAGTAGCAGCAATAGGCTAGGTGGACCAAAGGTCTGATTCTGTGGAACTCTGTGGATTCCACTCTGTGGAACTCCCTCCCTAGGGAGCTCCGCCATGCCCCCTCTTTGATGAGCTTCCACCAAGCATTGAAAACTTGGTTGTTCAGGCAGGCATTTGGGGTGGGTTAGGGTATTTTTAAACAATGTTTTAATGTGTAATTTTACTGTTTAAAATTGTACTGTTGTACATTGCCCAGAGTGGCCGGGTGACCGGCCAGATGGGTGATTAAGAAATTAAATAAATAAATAAATAAAATTCAGGGTAAAAGAGATTTATGAAAGAAACCCTGTGCCAATGCACAGGGGGTGGGGGGTGGGGCTAGTTCAGGGGCGCAGAACTCCTCATCCACTCCCCCACCCCCCAGTCCTCCATAGTCGTATGACATCAAATGGGCATGACCATGCCCACCTGATGTCACTTGCTCCATGGCCCAAGAACCAGGTCCTCTGATGGGGAGTGATGGAGGCTAGTTTGCACACCCAGCTTTGCACACCCTGCCGCCTCCTCAGGGGAAGGAGCTGTGGCATGCAAAAGAGAGGAAGCTGAATCCTCTTTGCTTCTTTGCTGCTAGTTTAGACATGTGTGTCTGGCAGTGACTGCAGCATTAAGCAGTGATATGCAACTGGCAATGAGCCATCTCAGATCAAACAGGACACATTTAACTTTCCCTTAGACTTGATACTCTCACAGGTCAAACAGGTTTTGCAGGTTCTTGAAGGATGCTGACCAGAGAAGACAGTGGGATGAGTATATACAGGCATGTGTTCAGGTAGAAATGAATGCATGGTGGAGGGTGGTTTGGAGACACCGTCTTTGCCCTTGCCCCTGAACTCCATGCGCTCAAGGCCTACTGCGGCCTCCCCCAACCTGGGCCTACTGTGGCCTCCCCCAACCTGGTGTCCTCCAGATGTGCTGGACTGCCAGTGGCTATGCTGGTTGGGAATGATGGGAATTGCAGTTTGTCAGGGTTCTGCTTATGACCTGGACCCTCTGAGCATCTCCTTAAGGATCTCTTGCCTGCTTAAGAGCCCCATCTTCCTTCTTTTACTTTCCCCTTTCCAATAACGTGGGGGTATTGGCTATAGATGTGGGATGATCAACACTCTAGACACAGGGTTTAACCACAACAGTTTACTTGTAAATTAAAGCAAGCAAATCACAACTAAAGGTATTTTCTCAATAGAGCTGAGTGATGCAAAAGTAGGGGTGTAGGAAACCCCACTTACCTGGCTCTGCCGGGTTCTGCAGGTGGGGGGAGGCGATCCATTCCTTCCCCCAGAATCCTCGACGTGGGGGGGAGGTGATCTGTTCCCCCCCCCCCCGGAATCCTGCCTGGCTGGCTCCGCTCCATGGCCAGGCTGCAGAGTTGCCGGTCGGGCCAACCCGCAGCGGGGCCTCCAGCCACTGCCGGGCTGGTGCAGATGCAAATGGTGTCCTGCGTAGGGGACACCATTTGCGTCCCTACGCAAACCCACGATAGGCTACATAAATATTTACGTAGCCTATCATGGCTAAAGTGGGAATGCAAATAGCATAGGGGACGCCATTTGCATCCCTGCTTTAGCCGTGATAGGCTACGTAAATATATACGTAGCCTATCATGGGCCGGCGTAGAGACGCAAATGGCGGCCACTATGATGGCTGCCATTTGCAGCCGCAGCAGCCCGGCAGCGGCCAGAGCTGCCGCCACCGCCGGAGCCGCAGCCAGGTAGGCTCTGTTTTGTGGGGCTTTCGTGGGGTGGAGGGGCGGGGGGGTTTCGTTCCACCACGGATTTCGGGGGGCTGAATTCACTGGAATTCGGCCCCCCTGGGATCCGTGGAGGAATTCTCTAACATCCCTATGCAAAAGGCATGAAGAGAAAATAAAAGTTGGAAAACGCAAGTTCCTTTACCCTAGCTGTACTTAGACTTCTCCAGGCTGCTTCTTCCTGCTCCCTCCTCAGGCTCTGGTCTCCCCAACTCTGGCCTTTCTGACTCTCTCTCTCTTTATACCCTCCTCCCTCAAAACCAAAAGTACTACTTAAAACCTGAAGAAATTAAACTTATCTGGGTAAATGAAACTGAAACTCAACCAGGGAAATGAACCTACTCCTCTCAGGGATATCCCCTCCCAACAGAAAACTCCAGGCCTCTAGGCCTGACTTTTTCCTTGCCTCTGTAGGCCTCAAACCTTCACACAATCAAACACGTCTAGAGGGCACTAGGTTGGGGAAGGCTGGCATACAGGCATATATCTGAACACACAATCTGTACCTTCCAGTTTTTAAGACCACATATACGGATGTACATGTGTCGGCTCTGTGTACAAGGTCTGATACATGTATGGGAGGTTGGAGGTGGTGGGGCCAGCAGGCATATCCCTAATGCCCCCCCCCCATCCTTCACATATTCAATCCTAATCTATCTAGACAGGACCACTGTCTCCAGCTAAGTGTGAATAATGACAAAGTGCCTAGGGCTACAAATTTACTTCGAAGTACGTGCCACTGAACTCAGCAGGGCTTACATTGAAGTAAATGAGCATAGGGTTGGTTTGTAAGGGTGTTATGTGACGGGAAGTTCCATATTCATAGACACTCACTATACCCCATTAATCTGGCCACTAGCAAACAAGTTTATATCAGCTCTGAAGGGGGAAAGGGAAAAAAAAACATGGAGAAAATTAAGTTACAACATTCTGGATGCTTTCCTTCCCTTTGAGTCGCTGTGAACTGTATACTGTGGACTGGGAATTTAAGAAGGCAAACAGGTGGCATTTCATTTTCAGATGTCTGGGAGATATATATTTGTCATCCTAGCTGCTTCTTGGTGATCGTATCCCTTTCATGTAGTTGACATCAAAAATGGCACCTAATTAAAAGGGATTATTTTTTTTTTAAACTCCTTTTGAATTCATGCTTTCCTTTGGAGATGAGAGCGAGCGAGCTGTTCTTGATGTTTCCTTAGCTGCTTACTTTTTACGAATGCCAGAAACAGGTTGGTCCCTGTTAAATTTGGTAAAAACAAACAACAAAAAACACCTTTGCATTTGAGAAGAAATGCGTTATTTAATTACCTTACTGGATTTGGTAACCATGGTGAAGAATACTATTCTCCCTCTCCACATTTAGCTTACAACTTTAGGGAAGGCAGTCAAAACCAAATCTAAACAAACACAAAACAGCAGTTAGTCGTCGTCCCCCCCCCAACTGAACAGAACTTGGACAATGATTTGAAAAGTTCTGCTCAGTCTGAACTGGAACAGAACTTAAAAACAAACAAAAAGCAGTTGTTCGCTCAGAATATAGATTTGACCAAGATGTGTGTATGTGTAGTAAAGTAGTACACTCACTAGTAAATAGAATATAACTTGCATGCCTGTAAGGGATGTTCCTGTCAGAGGGTAGGATCCAATGCTGTCCTTGCGCTAGTGTTAATGATGCTACACTAGTGTAAACCAACGCTTCTGCAACCTAACTAGCACTGATTTGCTGCCAAAAGTTTATGGCACACTGGCAAAAAAGGGCTGATTTTGCATTAAAACAATTGTTCTGAAGAAAAAATATCCCTTTTTTGCTGGGGCATCACCAAGTTTTGTCAGCAAATTGCCACTTTGTTGTACTAGTTATGTTGTGCCAGCTTGGTTTACCCTAGCACACCCTCATTAACACTAGTGTCAGAACAATGCTAGATATGACCCAATACATCAGAGGTCTGGGGGAAGCCTTATAAACACTCTTGATCCTTCCTAGTATCTCTTATGTGCTTCAATATATATTAAATTTATTACAAGGCATCTTGAGAACTTAGGTCAGTATGTGGGACATAAACATTCCATAGTAAATAGTAGAAGGAGGAATTATGGCAGAAGCGGCTTTATCATGCAAAGGTTAATACAACTGTAATTGTAACTGCTACAATTCCTTCTTCTCCTCATCTCCTTACTACAGGCACCAGAATCCTATCTACAGTTTCGACTTTTTAAAACTGGCTCTGTTTTTGTGCCTGGAACATGAGCCTGACATAAAGAAACCAACCACACTGGTGTTTTCCGGGCATGGTGAGAAAATGCTGAGAAAATGTTCACCTGCTAAGTTTTCATATGTCAGGCTGCTATTAAAGGCAGAGGAGAGTGATACAAAAGAAGAGAGTCTGTTTTCCTTTGGACGTGGTTACCTAACGCTTCAACTCGAACTAGAATGAGTGTCAAACACACAGCAACAATATCTGAGGAGAGATTTATTCATTTTGGGTTTGTCCAGGCTTCTTCTGTTCTCTGCTTTCTTCAAGAGCTGGAAAACAGCAGGCAGCGTTGAATCTTGCTGCTTGACATCTGCAATCCATTGTAGCAGACTGTGAAGATAAATAGCCCAGAGAAGGAAAGCAGGAATGATAGCATTCTGGAGGTAGGGAGCTGGAAGAGATGAGAGAGAGAGAGAGAGAGAGAGAGAGAGAGAGAGAGAGAGAGAGAATGTGTGAGAGAAAAAATCTCTGACAGCATGGGGTGGAAGGGGGCAGATGGTGTGAGAGTGCACAAGGATATGGATGCATTTATTATTATTCTAAAATGTAAACACTGGGTAGTCTTCAGTCTGAGTAGAGACTGCAGTACCTGATGAAAGTCCAATGGGAAGTACCCAGGGTCTACTTTCTCAGATTACAGTGGAGGTAAGAGATTCATATAAATGTCCAAAGGCCTGCTCCAGGACGTATTAAAGACTGGCCTGGAAAAGAAGAAAATGTTATTTAAGGGCATTTGTAGTGGTTCTTCCATGTGGTTTGAAACATGAACCGTGGTCGCCTGGAAGTCCTACGTGGAGTTATGCCAGTGTACTAATGGGGACAGCTTCTTTTGCTGGATTTATGTGCGCCATTTGGCTATTAAAGGTGAGTACCAATGAGGTAAAAAAGTTGGCAAGCCCAGGTAGGAGCAGGATTCAGAGATGTGGTGCAGTTCTCTTTTCCTCAGTTTCAGGGGAAACAATGCCCATCTAGCTCCTCTATTTATGATATTATGGATTCCTTTTCTTCATGTGTATGTCCCCAGACAACCTGGTGCCTTCCAGGTACTTTGGGCTTCAACTCCCACTAGCCCCAGATAGCATGGCCAATGGTCAGGCCTACTGGGAGTCATTGTCCAAAACATCTGGAGGGTACTAGGTTGGGGAAGGTACTGAGACAACAATGCTAGGATAATATGTAACAGCTCATGCAAAATGCGGTGGCCAGATTGATAACAGAGACCAGAAGGGCCGAACATGTAAGACCAACTCTGGCCCACGTGCATTGTCTACCTGTATGTTTCAAAGCCAGATTCAAGGTGCTGGTTTTAACTTATAAAGCCTTACTCAGCTCAGGACCGCAATACCTGATGGAGCACCTCTCCCGGCTTGAACATACTTGTACACTATGCTCAACATCTAAGGTGCCCCTCCGGATGCCTACTCTAAGGGAGGATCAGAAGACAGCAACAAGGGAGAGGGCCTTCTCAGTGGTGGCCCCCCAATTATGGAATGATCTCCCCGACGAGGTTTGCCTGGCACCAACATTGTTAGTGTTACCGCCAACATTGTTAGCACCAACATTTTTGGTGCCAGGTCAAGACTTTTCTCCCAGGCATTTGGCAGCATGGGATGAGTTTTCATTGAACCGGGATTTGTTCTATGGTGTGGCTGATTGCTCAAAGTTGTTTTTAGATATATTACAGTCAGGGCCAGAAATATTGGAACAAGAATAACTGTTTTGGCAGTTGGCCTCTGTCCACCACCACATTGAAGTTGAAATGAAACATACCCAGATGGGAGCGAAGTCAGGACTTTCAGCTGTAATTCAAGGGGTTTGACAAAAGTTTGACAAAAGCATTCAGGAAGTACAGCCAGTGGCATACACACCCACCCGTCGTTGGTGGCTTATAAGTAATGGAACAAATGGCTGACAAGCAGCTGCATGGCCAGGTGTGGCCTGTTTCCTGGGTACCCCATGACCAATCAAGCAGATAAAAGGCCTGGAGGTGGTTCTGAGTGTTACATTTGCATTTGGTAGCTGTTCACTGGAACTCCCAACATGGGGTCCAAAGAGATGTACATGTGAGTGAAGGAGGCCATCATTAGGCTGAGGAAACAACATAAACCCATCAGAGAGATAGCAAAAACAGTGGGAGTGGCCAACACAACAGTTTGGAACATCCTGAAAAAGAAGGAATTACCTGGCAAGCTCAGCAACAGCAAAAGGCCTGGAAGACCACGGAAGACAACTAAAGTGGATGACCGCAGAATTCTGCTCATGGTGAAGAGGAACCCTTTCACAACATCTAGCCAGGTCAAGAACGCTCTT
Organism: Heloderma suspectum; assembly: GCF_057233095.1. Classification (NCBI taxonomy): domain Eukaryota; kingdom Metazoa; phylum Chordata; class Lepidosauria; order Squamata; family Helodermatidae; genus Heloderma; species Heloderma suspectum. The sequence continues at coordinate 181,896,366 of NC_139461.1, forward strand.
GCGGAGGTAGGCATGTCATTGTCAACATCTACAGTCAAGAGACGGCTTTATGAATGTAAATACAGAGGCTTCACAACAAGGTGCAAACCACTGGTAACGTGCAAGAACCGAAAGGCCAGATTAGCCTTTGCCAGCAAACACCTAAAAAAGTCTGCCTAGTTCTGGAATAAGATTCTTTGGACTGATGAAACCAAGATGAACTTGTGCCAGAATGATGGGAAGAGAAAAGTATGGAGAAGGAAAGGAACAGCTCATGATCCAAAGCATACCACGTCATCTGTCAAACATGGTGGAGGCGGTATTATGGCATGGGCATGTATGGCTGCCAATGGAACCAGGTCACTGGTGTTTATTGATGACCTGACTGCTGATAAAAGTAGCAGGATGAATTCAGAAGTGTATAGGGTATTCTGAATCTGAAGTATTGCAGATTCAACCGAATGCTGCCAAACTGATAGGATGCCACTTCATATTGCAGATGGATAATGACCTAAGACATACAGCAAAAGCTACCCAAGCGTTTCTCAAGGCAAAGAAGTGGGATGTTCTTCAATGGCCAAGTCAGTCACCTGATCTCCACCCAATAGAGCATGCTTTTCACTTACTGAAGGCAGGACTGAAGGCAGAAAGTCCAACAAACAAGCAGCAGCTGAAGGCAGCTGCAGTAAAGGCCTGGCAAAACATCTCAAGGGAGGAAACTCAGCATTTGGTCATGTCTATGGGTTCCAGACTTCAGGCAGTCATTGACTGCAAAGGATTTTCATCCAGGTATTAAAGGCGTTCCTTAAGTTTGAAATGATGTTGGTTTGTTCCATTACTTATGAGCCACCAACGATGGGTGTGTGTGTATGCCACTGGCTGTACTTCCTGAATGCTTAGTGCCCCACTTTTGTCAAACCCCTTGAATTACAGCTGAAAGTCTTGACTTCACTCCCATCTGGGTGTGTTTCCTTTCAGCTTCAATGTGGTGGTGTTTGGCCAACTGCCAAAACAGTTATCCTTGTTCCAATATTTCTGGCCCTGACTGTATATATTGTCTTTGTGTATACAGTCTGTGTGTTTTTTATGTTTTTAAATTTTGCATATTGTATTTTTTATGTTTTTAATCTTTGTAAACTGCCCAGAGAGCTTTGGTTATGAGGCGGTTTACAAATTTATTACTATCATCATAACTACTACTACTACTACTACTACTACAAAGGCTTGATTTACCCCATGGGCTGCCAACTGTAGATCCCTACTCTAACTCTTCTCAGATTTACCAAGAAAAAAGGAAAATGGTAAGACGGAATTTTTTTCTGAGAAAAATCTTAAACAGAAGGAATCTTCTGAAGCTGCCTCAGTCTTAGCAAAATTATTTTTGTTCCCCTTTGAAATTGGCTCCCTGTGGTCAGCTGGGTGGGTCCAAAACAAACATCAGCACTGTGGGTGGGGGCGCTCTGATGGGATGTGGCATCCCTGGCAGCTGCCCAAGGATGGGTGGCGGGTGGGAAAGGAGGCAGTAAAAAAAAGTATGGATTCTCCTGTCATTATGGGCTGCACGGTATGTGTGAAGTTCCTCATGCATCTTTCACTTTTAAGCTCAGCAGTTTCAACTTTTGTTAAAGGAAGTTAAAATAAGGCTTTTTAGACTGGTGGTGTATGTGTGTTTCTGTTCTCACAATGTCTGCCCAAATGGGCATAAACCTGCAGTTTAATAAAGCACCCTCTGATTAAAGTTTCCCAGCCTTTGTCCATTGTCAGGTGAGACTAGATTAAGTAGAAAGAAGACATGCACCAAATAATGGCTTCTCATGTTTGAAATGATTCAAATGAGTCAGAGGCGGGGAGTCCAGAAGGCAGAGGCTGCCAATGTAAATGCATTTCTAATTACATGCCTTTGAATCCTTGGCAGAACTGGCTGATCTCCCTGTCAAAGCCTTTCACCACGGATGCCAGTCAGGAGCACCCATAAACTAGGATGCTATGCTAAAGGGTCTGGGCTGTGTAGATGCCATTGCAGTTGGTGATACTATTAATGTTCCCGTAGTACATTGACTCCCTATAACTAGAGCAGTGCAGAAGATTGATCATAATCTCCCACAGCATGCTGCACATTCACTTAGACAGGTTTGCCTTGTACCACTTTTTGCTCTCTGGGTTTGAAGCAGAAAAAGAGAAAGCTGCAGGTGCATAGTTTATTATCTCTGTGACTTGCAAAATTCCTTTCATTATGACAGGGTATCCATGGAGCTAGGGCAGGCATCATTTTTGGTAAGGGCCAGGCCACCTGGTGTCAGTGCCAAAGGGCAGGTTTCCCTTTACTGCAATGGTGCCCTCCAGCACTGGGGTGCCGCAGGCCTAGTAGCCAAATCTGGCCTTCCCTGGCATCCTCAGATGACCACCCTTCACCCCCTTTCCCCCACCCACCAATTCTATGGTGGTTTCCCATTGTTTGTGCAGTTTTTCCCCATTCTAAACGGCTGAAATGCTTCTCCTAAGGTGATGGACTCGACCTTGGGGGAGCTGGGGGTGGCGACGGCCGACAGGAAGCTCTGGCGTGGGCTGGTCCATGAAGTCACAAAGAGTCGGAAGCGACTGACCGAATAAACAACAACAACAAGGCTTCATGACTGGCAGTAAGAGCTTTAAGCTAGGTTGCTGGTATTTGGGGGTATTTTTGGCTCCATCCCTTTTGCCTGTGTCTTCACCCCCTTTTGCCTTTGGTCCTGACCACCACTGGAATGTGGCCCTGAAAGCTTCGAAGTTGGCCCTCAGAATGTAAGAGGTTCCCCACCCCTGGTGTACTCACAGGAACATAGGAACACAGGAAGCTGCCTTATACCGAGTCAGACCCTTGGTCCATCTAGCCCAGTATTGTCGACTCTGGCTGGCAGCAGCTCTCCAGGCTTTCAGGCAGGAATTCTCCTCCACCCCCACAAGTGAATGCAACCATTCACTTATATGGGAGAATGTGAAGAGATGTTAAGCGTTTCTACACCAGGCTAAAATTTTGCAACTTTACCAGGGCTTTCTGCTTCCGTTTTAAATGCAGGATCACAACAGGCTCCCTTTACACACGCTTCCCTTCTCCCTCCCTCTTCCCCCCCTTATCTGCATTTTTCTGTATGTTTCATTACACAACCACTAGATGGCGCTGTGGTCTAGCTCCTCTTTATTGCGGGATTTCATCTTTTCATTGTTATTTTTTCAGTGCCAGGTTAAGACCTTTCTCTTCTCTCAGGCATTTGGGAGCATATGATGAGTTTTAATCGATCCTGGATTGTCTTGAGATTGCTTGTTTGAAGTTGTTTTAGATATATGTTCTCTTGTATATATTGTCTAGGGTTGGCGGAGAATTTCTCCCCGAAACTTCGGGGGGCCGAGCACCAACGTGTTCGGCCCCCCGAACAAGTTTCGGGGAGAAATCCTCCGAACGCCCCCCACACCCCCCCTCGGGACGGGACTTACCTTTGCCGAATGTCCCTCCCGGCGGCGGGTCCGGCTGGCGGTTCGGCGGGTGTTCGAGCGGGGCGGGAGCGGCAGCCGGTCTTTCGACCGGCTGCCGCCGCCGCCATTGCAATAAAAGAAAAAAAAAACACGCCCCCTGATAGGCTACGTAACGATTAACGTAGGTTATCACGGCTAGATTTGCAAAGTCAGCCGTGATAGGCTACGTCAATCGTCACGTAGCCTATCAGGGGGCGTTAAAAAAAAAAACAAAACACTTTCGCGTTCGCGGCCGGGCGAGGCGGGAAGCCTCCTCCCCGGCCTGAATTTCGGCCGGGGCGAGGCGGGAAGCCTCCCCCCCGGCCTGAATTTCGGCCGGGGCGAGGCGGGAAGCCTCCCCCCCCAGCCTGAACTTCGCGGGGCCAGCAGCGAAGCGCCTCCCCCCCACCGCGAACGTCCTTCGAGGACAGGTAAGGGACTTTCGTCCACCCCTAATATTGTCTGTGTGTGTTTTAATGTAAATGGCTTTTAATCTCTGTATACTTTATTTTTAATGTTTTTAATCTTTGTAAACCACCCAGAGAGCTTTGGGCAGTATAGAAATGTAATACAAGAATAATTAAATAAAATAATTTTTCATGAGGAAACTCAATGCACTGTAATTTGATAGCTCATTAACTCTGATCTTTTAAAAAATGGGATAAAGGTCATGGAGGGAGCAATCCTATGGCTGCTAGCCCGTGCTCCGAGGTCAGTTCCTGGAGAACCGTCCTTCCCCCCCTTCCATGCTGCCTCACAGGCAGCACGGAACATCCCCGTGTTCCACGCTCGCAAGAGGAGCACGGAGCAACCAAAACAGGGTGTGCCGGGAGCATTCTGGGGTGGGGAGGGTGGAAATGCCAGTACGACACATCCTATGTGTCATCCGGCAGCCTCCTCCCCCACTTTGCTCTCCGATGCCTAGACAGCCGAAATTGGCTGTCTAGCCGAAAATGCAGGGCAGGAGAAGCATGGAGGGAATGATCCCCTCTGTGCTTCTCCTGCCCTGCACTGGATAGGCGGTCACCTCTGAGTTTGGAGGCGGCCGCCTATCTGCACAGGATTGCGCCCTTATCATGTGAGATGCCCCAGAGGTTGACAACATCATGTAAAGGACCCGCAGACATCCATGAGTAACCAATCTCAACCGCAGGATAGAAGCCCCATATGGAGAAGCCCGTTGTCTGGAACATGACTGGGGTAGGAACTATCTCTGCTCCATGTCAATAGTGACACCAGCCACAGCCAATCAAGCTTGCTCCTAAATCTCATCTGCCTAGTCCCATCCCAGTTTGCTTTGTTATCCATTGTCAGCCAGATTGCTTGCCAGAAAAGTCTGAAGTAATTTTTAGCCTGATAAGACCCATTTCATGAAATAAATCCACCCCCCTACTCCCAAATGGGGTGGCTTTTCCCAGCTGTTGCAACTAATTGCCTGAAATAATGAGATGCTTTCAAGGTAGAGTAAGTTATAGCAGAATGGCTGCAGTGAATTGATAATGACCAAGATCATGATGACGAAGGGAAGGTAGGTTCAGCTCCTTCTGGGAACTTCCAGAAATTCCCAGGTGTTTCCTATTTGCCAGCCTATCCAAACAGGCAATGAACCTTTTCTTCCAAATATGATTAGTTGATTGCTGTTGCTGGGGGAGGAGAAACAGTTTAAGGAGTGATCTCCTTCCCAGTGAAAAGGGTATAAATATAGGGTGCAAAGCTAGTGGAAGCTCTATATTTGCACCATATTTTGAAGATACCATGACTCAACACATATCCTAGGGTTCCCCCCTTTGCTTGGCTGGTGGAGATCTCTGGAAGACTCACCAGCTGCACTGATGATAATAGTTTACAGAGTTATCTTAATAAATTAGCGTAATTGTTTTAGCAGCGCAAACTGTGTTTTTGTGTGGGCTAATTACCACTCTTCTTCACCCAGCCTTTACACTGGCAACAATACACTGGTAACTGTTTCTTAGTCATTTAAGACTTGTGACCATCCCTTAAAAATTGACTTTTATAGTTTTAATTTATATAATGGATCTATCAATTGCATTTGTTCTTACAGAATTAAAGGGCCAGCTTTGGGAAATACCTCCTCCCCTGTTTTCCAACTAGATGTCTAAAATTAACCAGTACTCTGATCCTAGACTATCTCTTTTAGTTAAAGCTAGCTTACTGTTGATTTGGCAATCAACAGAATGTCTTCAACGCATTTTTGCAAATAAATCTGCCCAAGTGACCAGATGTGACCAGTCTTTCCTAAACTCCAGATGTGTTGGACTTCAACTCTAAGCTTCCCCCAGTCAGCCCTCTGGATGGTAGCAGGTTGTTGTTGTTGTTGTTGTTATTGTTATTTACATTTCTATACCACTGAATAGCCAAAGCTCTCTGGGCAGTTTACAAAGATTAAAAACGCTAAAAAATACATTATACAGAGATTAAAGCCATTTCCATAAACACTGCATGAACAGACAATATACACAAGAGAACATATCTAAAACAACTTCAAACAGCAATCTCAAAGCAAACAACCATAACCATAAAACAATCCAGGACTGATTCAAACTTATCATGTGCTGCCAAATGCCTGGGAGAAGAGAAAGGTCTTAACTTGGCACCGAAAAGATAGCAATGTTGGCATCAGGCAGGCCTCATTGTGGAGATCATTCCACGATTGGAGGGCCACCACCGAAAAGGCCCTCTCCCTTGGTTGGGGACGGCTGCACTAGATCATCTGTGTGAGGCATCTGTGGCCTCCTTTTTTCTTTTCTTTTTTTTTTAATGAACAAACTCATCTCCCATTTCCTGCCCAGTCATCTGGAGGCAATTTTTACACATCACTAGGGTGTCTGTTTACACATTGCCCAAAAGGAGGACAACAGTCACAGATTGGCATACAATTGACATGCTGATTTATATGTATAGATGGATACTTGGACATAAATACTATAATTTATGTAGAAATGCAATACAAGAGCAATCCTAGTGTCTCTAGCGAGCATCCCAGGGACCATAGGATAGTTCAGATTCCCCTCTAAGGTCAGAGACAGTGCTCCGACCTTGGAAAGGGAAGTCGGAGATCCGACCCCCCTCGTCTGCCCTCTCGCAGCTGGTGCAGAAAAAACACACATGCTGGCTGCCCGCCAAGGTTAGAAACTCAGAGAGGGGGAAAAGGAGATGTTCCGGTGGGTAGGGAAGGAACTAGAGAGGCCACGATACGATTTATCCTGAGCCTCCTCCTTCCCTCCCCCTCCAAAGTGGCCTCACTTGATGGACTAAAAGGCCTGTCCAGCGAAAAAGCAAAAAATGGAGGATGGGGAGGCAAAAATAACCTCTGCTGCTCTTCCTGCCCTGCTTGGCTTCAGCCCATCTGGGCATAGGAAGCTTAGAGGCCTCCAAGTTCAGGGGTTTCTGAGTAGCGAGGGCACAAGCCATAGGGCTGCATGCTACATCTCCCAATAGTGGGGAAGACTGTGACTGGGTGATCTGTGTGCCTGCTCAGTCTGCTGTCCAGGTACTAACTTCGGCCCCCAGCTCTCCCATCTTCTGGTGAAACTGTACTTGGACAGGACAGCCCTTCAAACAGAGGATGCCTTCAAATAGAGGGCTGTCCTATGTAAAGTAGGGCACATGGCCTCCCTATTCATCACAGGTGACCAAGCTAATGACTATAAAAGTGCTTTACTGGAAAGTAACTCATATGAATTATTTGGTAGAACATGCTTCCCGGTTATTGTGCTTAGGATTGCAATCTAAGCAAGTTATTTTACCATGCTACCAGTACCACAAATTCACAGGCCAAGAGCATTATTCTTACTGGCTATCGTGCACTTGTGGAACATTTAGTTGTGAACTCCCATGAACTTTCCTATGAGCAGGTAATAGGTTGTATCCAAACTAAGTTGGTTCAATGTAGGTCCCTTAGAAAGCAATGGGATAAGTTAGTCATGCGATCTTCATCTGAGACCCATCTCCTCCGAGTGCCCCTGACAAGTGAGGTATGGTGGCTATTAGTGAAAGGGCCTTGTGGAATACCCACCCCAGAGTGGTCTGCCTGGCACCTCCTCTAATGTCCTTTCAGGGCTAGGCAACCTTTTAAATCATGTTATACCTTTTAACCTTGATTAAGCTTTGCTGATCATTATTCTGTGCTCTCCATTTTCTTGGACTGATCCAGATCTTATCTGAAAATTCAATACTGCATTTTATTTTATGTTTTAATTTTGTGAACTGCCAAGGTAACGTTTTGTTATGGGGAGGCCTATAAATAACGTTAAATAAAGAAATAATAAACTTAACTCAAGTCCTATTGACTTCAATTAACTTACAGTGCAATCCTATACACTTCTGCTTAGAAGTAGGACCTATTGAGTTCAATGAGATGCACTCCCAGGGAGTTAGGGGGGCCAGTCTTGTTCCATCTTTGTTGTCCATCCAGCTGGCAGGCAAAGACATTGTATTCAGATAGGCTTTTGGCTTGTTTACTGAAGTAGGTTTTGATTTGCTTTTTTGTTTTCATTATAGTTTTGTATTTTATCTTATATTGGCTGCCTTGAGTGCTATTTGTAGTGGAAAAGTGAGAAATGAAAAAAGAAAAGGATTGCATTTTTAGTCTGGATCCAACCATGAAACAAATTGCATAGGGAGAGATATGACTATTTTGGCCACACACCTTTATTGGATGTACCATTCCTTACTCGTGATTAATACTTTACGTTGATAACACTGGATCAACATTTTGAATAAAATTACTCACTCTTCTTTTCTATTTAAGCATTGAAAATATAGTACTGGTAAAAGAGCTGGTACTTAACTCTCTACCAGTTTTATATATTGGTGACCTTGGTGTACGAAGTAGCTTAAGGCTGCAATTCTACACACACTTACCTGGGAATAAGCCCCATAGAACACAATGACACTTCAGAGTAGACATGCAGAGGATTGCAGTGTAAATGTATAAAGCCCAGTAGAGTTACATTCAGTTGTAATGCTTAGCATGCAACTGTAAAGAAAGATTGCATGTACATGAAAAGAAGGGGACTCTACCTCTTGGTAGCAAAAAACGCTGCAAGTGTGAATCGAAATTAGCTGCTTTAGACTTCAATAACTAGAGAATTAGATGGAATCACTGCAGGTGATGTTCAGAACAAATAGTATTTATTCCATATTATTAAGATTTCTGTGAAATTTAGCCAGGAGATACCTGCCATTTCATCTTGGGCAGTCCCACCACGTCAAGACATCCTCATTTTGTAATGGCTCTGAGCTACAACAGTATTTTACACACCTAGATAAAATGTCACTTCTCCTTAACTGCTCATGAAAGAAGAACAGTATTTCTTTTTCCTGCTTTCTTTGTCTACGATGTGGTGTGAGGGAGCTGCCAGAAAGGAATATTATAATGAACTCTTGTTTAGGGCTGACACTATATTAGGCAATTTTAAAAAACAGAAAGGCCAATGCCTGTGTTTGGACTAGGCCTCAAAAAATGAAGAGCGGCAGGCTTCTGGAGTTGTTATTTCTTTGATGCATCTCAGGGGTGCAGAACCTCAGTCCTGGGGGTCAAAACTGGCCCTCGGGGGGGGGTGTCCCATAAAGCCATGCCCCTTTTACCTGGCCTCGCTCCTTTCCCTCAACCATTGATCATTCAGTGGTTTCCAGGTTTTTATGCATTTTCCCCCTTTCTAAAGTGTTGAAACGCCTCTCCTAAGGCTGAGCTGCTGGCAGTAAGAGCTTTAAGCTAAAATATGCTGGTACTTCTTGGTTTTGAGGCCCTGCTCTTTTTGCCTTCAGCCCCGCTCACCCCTGGAAGATGCCCCCTGAGAGCTTCTCTGAAATGGAATTCGACTCTTTGGAATGAAATTGGTTTTGCGCGCACACGCGCGCACACACTTTCGGCATTTATAAGGGGCCTCTGTCATATATATATATATATATATATATATACATACATACATAAACATACACACACACACACACACACACACACACGATTTTCTAAAAATCAACCAGCATTAACAGCAACAAAAACCAGAATAAAAACAAGTAAGGGCGCAATCCTATTGCGATGATCATAATCCTCCAAACTCAGAGACTTACGCTTAGAGCTGTGTGCAAATGGCCTCTTGAAATTCTCCACTTTACTTGTGGGCAGAGAAATTTGGGACATAATTTCACCAAATTTTTCCTAGGGGGAGGAGAAATTCTCAACCATTTCTCCCACGTAGGACTCCCCATTGGCAGGGCTTGTAGCACAGCTTCTTTCATTTTTACTAAGAGGTTTGGGGTTTTTTTGTGCTGCATCAACTGCCTTGGCAGGCTGGCCCCCAATTTGCATCCACTGTAATGCAGGTGGGGGCAGTCTTGTGTCCAGCTCCAGGGATGAGGTGGAGGCGTGGAGCTAGTGCTGAGCCCAAACCTGCCCTTCAATTTCCTGAAAGTTTTCTCCCCCTATGAAAGAGGCTCCCATTGTTCTGCCTCATTCAGGATGTTTTATAATTTATGTTTGTGATGTTTGGGGGCTTACCTAATCACAGCTAGCCTCCCAGGCTGCCTGCATGTCCTGATCTGAAAAAGCCCTATGGGAGGAATTATTCATGGTGCCTTAAACTGGGCTTTAATTAAAGTGTAGGAAGCTGAGGAGGCTACAGACGGCCGGAGAGATGATTGTACAATGAAAAACTGGACACTGATGCTCACTCCTTGGCCACCTCCTAAGTAAGGTAAGCCCAAGAAACCCAAACCCCAGCCTTGAGAAATTCTCTGAAATTTCTTCCCCACTGAATTTCTTTCTGAAAGCAATTTCTCTTCTATCAAATTGAATGTGAATGGTCAAAAAAATGTGGGAGAAATTTTGGCACAGCACTACGTATGATCATCCTTTGCAGGGTGGAAGGAGCAGTGGAGGCGATCTTTGCGTCCCTGCCTTTCCGCCCTGCATTTTCGCTGGATGGGCTTTTCTGCCTGTCTAGCAAAAGCATCTTGGAGGGGGAGGAAAGGAAGCAGGAGAGGCCTCAGGATAGCTCGTAACCTGACGTTTCCAGTCTCATCTCCTCCCTCCCACTGAAGCGCCCCCTTTCCCCCCTCAGGTTGTGCCAGCTGACCTCGGAGAGGCAGCTGGCACGGTTCTTTCCACACCAGCTGCAAGGGGAGGGGGGACTCCAATGTCCAGCTCCAAGGTCTCTCAGATCTGGGAATCTAACCCATCTTATGGGCCCTCAGATGCTCTCTAGGGGCCATAGGATTGTTCCCTAAAATGGTGAGCAGAAAAAATATTGTTTAGCCAAGTCTTTTAAATGCCTTGTCTTCTGCACACCTCTGGAACTCGTCTTGGAGGGGGCTGGCTTGTCAGACCTCCCTCGGCAGGCAGTTCCTTATGGAGGGCACCACTGCTGGCATGGTCCTACTGCCTGCAGAGGTTAATTTCAGGAGTTCAAGCTGCTCACAACAGGGGCCCCTCTGAAGATACTGCTGAACAGAAAGGTTCATACGGGTGGGGGGAGACATCCCCTTAAGTGCTGGTAATTGTAGGCCTGCCTGTAGAGCAGCTGATGGTCAGTCACTCCCCAAGAAAGCTGGTGAGTAATGGTTGCTAGATTGAGCAAAGCAGGGCTCATTCATCAAGCCAGCAGCATAACTGTTGCTTTATTTATGGGCATCCTTTAATAATAAAGTTTTTTTCTTCCAGAAAGCCTTTGACAAAGCTCCTCACTAAAGGCTTCTGAGTAAACTGAGCCTTGATGGCAGGTCTGGCACAACTACAAGGCATACTCATGCAGCTGCCGGTGCCCAACCACTCTGGGTGGCCCTACCCTTGATACCGTTTTTAATTTTTTTGTTTTTAATTCAGGGGTGCTCTGGTACTGAGCAGCTTCAGTCCGCCATCTTGGATTTGCCCTCAGTGCCAAATCCAAGAAGTTGTCATGCCAAAGCATGGTGGTGGTGGGGAGGGGAATGATAGCTGCTACAAACACATGGTGGCTGCCATGTTTTTCTGGGATGGGGATGGCTGGATATGGGTCCACACGAGAAATAGGTATGCCCAGTTATATACAATTTGTACTTATATTGTATTAGTGTTAAAGGCCTACACACATAAACCCCAATTAACTGAACCTGCTTAGCTGGATGCACTCAGAATCTTCCCACTCAATGCAAGGAAGTTGGGGCTTGAGCCAGGACAGCCAGGGATGTTGGGGTGCAGCTACTGTGCACAGGTTCAGGCCATAACTCCTGAATAGGACTAACCAAGAAACTTAATATAGTCACATACTAATAGACAGACAGCTTGAGAATAGGGGGTTGGGGCCTTAGAATTTTGGAGCCAGGCAGTTTCAGTTGAGCAAGCCTGGGAAATATACCAGTTTGACCATAATTAATCACTCCAAAGATATTTATTGGTGTGCAAAAACTTTTATGTTAAAAAACCACCATAAGAACCTAAGAAGAGCCCTGCTGGATCAGACCAAGGGTCCATCTAGCCCAGCATTCTGTTCACACAGTGGCCAACCAGCTGTCGACTGGAAACCCACAAGAAGGGCCAGATCTACACCTTGTGTCATATCAATACGATCCCATCATGGTGACGCTATATCCCTCTTGCGCATTTATACCCTGTAGTATAAATGACATCTGTTGCGGTATTTTGGATAATACGGAATAAAAAGTGGGAAATAACGCTAGAAAAGCAGTAGATATGTAATGTGCCCCAACAGTTATCAGTGCACTTCAGTACTGATAAAAAGTACTAGTGTAGATCTAGCCCAGGACAAGAGTGCAACAGCACCCCCCCCCCAACATAAGAACTGCTGGATCAGACCCAGGGTCCATCTAGTCCAGCATTATATTCACACAGCAGCCAACCAGCTGTTGACCAGGAACCCACAAACAGGACACGAGTGCAACAGCACCCTCCTGCCCATGTTCCCCAACAAGTGGTGTACATTCCCTAGCAACTGGTATACATAGGCATACTGCCTCTGATACCGGAGGTGAACTTATTTTGCCTGTAGTATATAGAGCTTTGCAGCAAGATGGAACATTTGAAGTTTAAAAGAAAATCTAATTCCAGTCAATATCTAACATTTTACTGATTAAAAAAATATCTAGTATATTTCAAGTAAGAGCTCTCTTTCAGGAGACAGGCTGGTAAGAATAACCACTATAAAAAGTTGAATCATCTTCTATACATATTCACACACACACACACACACACACACACGAAAGAAAGAAAAGAAAGTGGGGATATCCTGCAAAGTTAATGACCCTTATCCAGATATGGTTGTATGCAACTAGTAGCCTGAGACAGTTCACATCAGCATTATGGGATGGATAGGAATGAGCAATCCCATGTGCATTCATGCTCAATGAGCATCGTGTAGAAAACTCTTATCCAATATGGATTGCGACACAGATGTTGCAGTGCAGTTCACCTTATGATGATCTGCACATGTGGGCTTGAATCCAGGAAAGCATAACATTGCTTCCACTCATGCATGGCGTCTTCCCCCTCTGGTGGTGATCACCCCCCCCCCCAAACCTCCAGTGCACATCCCATGTGGGGTAGCTGATACCATATGTCAATATTAGTGATCACTCCTCACTCCGGCCACCCTCTGGAAACTTCTCTGAATCTAAGCTGTGGTTCTCAAGACATCAAGTCGATCGTGCCTAGAGGCTTGCTTCTGTGTGTGATTTCCCATGGTACTTTGAGGCAACTGTGTTTTAAATAGTGAACCTACTGAATTTTGCAATTAGTCGGCTTGCTGGTCAAATTTTGCCTATTTGCAATGCTTACCTTTTTAATGAGTCTGGGCCACCATTTCACGAATTTGCTATTAAGCTTGGAATTGATCATGAGCTTCTGAGCATGCACAGAAGCTAAACAATGCCAAACAATGCACTGAATTGGTTGGAGTAACCCCTTTGCTTATGGTAAACTGTGATGACGTCCCTTTACCCCACAACCAATCACATTTGAAGAAACAACCAGGTAGGTGTATCCCTTTTCTCCATTTTGTTCTCACATGTGGCTTGGTTTCCTGTTCAGATAGTCACACTCAGCATGCATGCTCTCTTGCTCTCATCAGATTGGGGTAAATTCGCCCATCACCAGGCCTTTTAAAATCATAGTTGGTGGTGGGTGGGAGAACAATGCTACCACATGCTAGGCAAAATCCCAAGGTAGCATTCTCTCTTAGCTGTCTAATTGATGTGCAAAGCTAAATGCAGGAGCTTTCTCCACCAACTCTGCTGTAGCCCTTCTCTTGCAAAGCAGCCTAATACTTACTAATATGCTGTTCATTAAAGTTTTCAACAGGCAAAAGGACTGTTGCTAATGTAGTTAGCAACAAATTTGCTAGCACATTAATGAAACTCACTGGCCTTTTCCTCTTGACATTTAACCATCAAACAAGTCATTAACCATTACTGATTACTAAGTAATTTCTTAGAAATTATAACTCTATTTACAGAGGTTGAACGGCTTCCCATTTGCTCTTCACTGGATAAACAATAAACTAAACAACTCACCCTTTTTTTAGATGGTGGTGTATTAGACCATCTGCTGAGAGCATTCATTATCTGTAGATCTGGAGCTCCTAATGGGAGTTCAGTTTTAGCTATGTAAACCAAATGACCTTTGAGGGACAAGGAAGGTATGATGTAGTAGCCGGTGTAAATACTCACTTCCAGATGACCAGAATGCAAGGACGGAACATGTTACATTTGCAGCCAATAAACAAAGATGCTGCAAGCAGATAAAAGCAACACCACAGAGCACACTATGGGGCAAATACACAGAGGAGGTAAAAACAATGTTTTTGACCTGCTTTGAACATAAATGTTGTTTGTCAAAGGGCGACTGAAAATCAGTGGGGGGAAATTAGAAAACCATACAAAATTACATCGGGATTAGAATACAGTGCGTACTCTTCTGCTATAAAATATATTTCAGAATGCTTTAAAATGGTTTAATATTTTAGATTATAAAGAAGCTTAAACTTGGTAGCTTTCACAACTCTCTAAGGCTGTAATCCTATGCACATTTAGGGCCAAAGCAAACATTGCTTTAAATCTGTGTCTAGCAGCTAGGTCTTCCTTTCTTTTCCTTTTTTACTCTAGAGTAGCTGCAAGGGCCCGATCAAGATTCCAACAGCCCCCCCCCCTTCAGAATGGGTCACCTACACCTACTCTAGTGTGTGTGTTTTTTAAAGATGAAGCTGCTAGACACAGATTTAAAGTTGCAATCCTGAACATAATCCTAAACATCAAAAAGGTTGAAGCTGCAATCCTACACTTAATTGTATGAAAGTAAGACCCTCTTAATTCAGTGAGCTCCGAGAAAACATGCTTAGGATTGTGCTGTAAATAATTTAAAAGTTTATTATGTTAATTAGTCTATAAATCCTTATGACTGAATCCAAATAGAAATTCCGCTTACTGTATCACTTCAGAATTTTTTAAAGAAATCCTGCTTGTATTTTTCATTCTATCCATTTTTAAAATCTATACATAAAATCTATGTATATTTTAGCCATCTGTTCTGCGTGCCATGAGTTATTTATTGTTGGTTTTTTAAAAAAATACTGAGAACCTTTATTGCCTGCAAGATTCTCTTCACCCTTTAAATTTAAGGCCTTGAGCCAGTTTTCCAATAAAATACTGTTTACTGGCACGGAAAAGGGTGTTCTGTATGAGGGTTTATTTAGGAGGGAGATGGGTGGTGACATTAAAAAAATAACTATGCTTGGAACCGCTTCCCAGGACAAAAAAAAATGTATGCTTGTAGCCAGGGCTTTGAGGAAAAACCTTTGTGGCAAGAAGCTCTTTCCTTTATGGGGGCAGGGCAGTATAAACACAACAAAATGCATTTTTAAATGTGTATTTTGCAAGACAGTGCATATTTAAAATAAACACAATTTTGTTGATTTTTTTTTTTAAAAATCACATATTAATTTAGAAAAAGGATGGAAATGACATATGGATTAACAGATGCAAAAGTGGCCTGCACCAGAAATAGACTGATTTGCCCACTCCTACTTTTTTGTGATAGCCTCCGGATCAATGCAGACATTACCTTAAAGATGTAGCTAGCAGCTATGTCTTATTTTCATTTTTTACTTTAGAGTAGGTACAGGGCACCTGATCCAGATCAGGACCATAGCATGGGGGCTGGGTGGGAGGGCTTTAACTCTTCTTTCCCCCACCATCCATTATGGTCCCAGTATGGATCAGGCACCCATGCCTTCCATTTCTACTTCAAAATAGTATCTGTTTGCTTTATGAATTGCTATTTTGCAGTAGAAATTGCAGGTATGGAGGCCTGATTCAGGTTGGGACCATAATGTGTGTGTGTGTGGGGGGGGGAGGGTTAAAGCCCCCTACCCCCATCACAGGGTCCCAGTCTGGATTAGGCCTCTGCACCTATCCTAGGGTACAAATGAATAACAGAAAGATATAGTGTAACACCTTTTCTTCAGGGTCTCTAAAGGGACTCACGGCAAAGGTGTTATACAAGAACAATTAACAACTAGTTATATATCTTAATTAAAAACAATAATAATGCACACATCTAATAATTTTGCATGCATAACTCACCAAAACAACAAAAGACAGCACATCCTTCCAAAGTTCTGTCTTTTTTCAGCTTCAGTTCTCACACTCACGAAATATAATTAAACTTTTATCTGAAGATCAATTTTTCTGCTGGCCGAAGAAGGAAAACAGGCTCTATTCTGTTCACTCCAGCTCTGCAGCAATCTTCTCAAGGTGAATCAAGATCCAGCAACACAGGAACAACTTAAACAGCCCTTTATACAATATAAAAGAACATAAACAAACAAGGAACTAATAGTGTTTTGGGGGGAAAAATCATAACTCTTAAAAAAAAATTCAAAAGGAAACCTCCCTACTAATGTGTCTTAAGGTTCAGGGTCCTACAGGGAGGACAAAACAAGCTTCTTCCACTTCGCAATTCTGGTAACTGACTGGCTAAAATTGTGGCCACTCCCTGTCTCACTCCTTACTAAGCATGTGCAGAATATTCTCTCAGAATTCTTAAAGAAAAATATACTAGCTATATCTTTAATGTTTGTGCTGGCCCTCAGACATGGGTGTAAAATGTCAACATAGTATTTGTCTGCTATTAAAAAAAAAAAAGCAGCAAAGAGATACAAAGATTAGGCAGGAAATGGCACCGCATCTCGAAAGTGCTTTTGGGAAGCAACTGACTTGCATTATTTCTAGGACGGGTTGGTCCTGGTTAACACACACATCTGTCTGTCTGTCTGTCTGTCTGTCTATCTATCTATCTATCTATCTATCAATCATCTATCTATCTATCATCTATCTAACAATCAAATAAATAAATGGATGTCCCGCTTTGATACTTCAGTGAATTCTGCTGGGTTTTCTTGGGCAGTAGTGCACATGATGAGCAAATGTTGACCCCTATCTCCCACAGACAGCCTGCAAACAAAAACAAAATGTCAGCAGACATTGCAAAGATTTTGATAATGGCTTCAGTCTGTCAGGCTGACAACCATTGTGTGTGCAGTTTTGGCTGCCAAACACAGTATTTAAAAACCAAAGTGGAAAGTCACTGCATTAAAAAGATAGGAACATTACTGATTTACAGCTTTTGGTTAATGTTGGGAAGGAACAGCTCTTTGGTAGTGATGTATTATAATGGAAGCAGTGTGGAGCTCCTACTTGGTGTTGGACTGTGAGATCTGGGTTTGAATCCTCCATTCGCCATGAAGCTCACTGGGTGGCTTTGGGTAAGTCAAGATCACTCTGAACAACCTAGGATAGGGCCTAGGATAATAGGATAAAGAGGATAGTATCCTGACTGATAAAAATCAGATAAAGATAAAAAGATCAGGACAGTATGCAAATTGTTACACATGAATAGCTGTAATAAAACAACGAGATTTATCAATTACTATAAAAATGTGTAAACATAAAATTGCTCAACCATTTTCAGTATCTGTCAGGTTGACGGGAAATTGAATTTTTCCATGTCCTTGCAGCTACAGGGAAGCAGGGAACACATTCATGTCGCTATCACCACATCCCACAGTCTGTAGCCAATTGGCTCTTCCGTGTAGCTGGGACAGGATTCCAAGGAAGGAAATTGCATTTTTAAGACCCTCTTTAATCCCATTCCAAAATAAAAATAAACATTGTGAATTCTCTGCTTGAAGATGGGTGAATATCATATATTTCTCATGGAGATGGCACTAAAGACCTGCTCCCCCATGTTGAATCATTCTTGTTCCGGCCATAAGGACAAGAACCAGTTGCCCCATGGAGTCTCTTCCCCCATTCCTTATTCCCAGTGGCTGCTGGCAGGGGTGTGATAGAGATGCACACAATGATGGTGGGAATACAAGTTATGAGTAGTTCTGAAACATAGCCAGGATATTGGGGTGGGGGGAAGGGGTCACTTGCCAAAGGGAAGCAGCCTCCGCATTGCAAGTATAATCCTTGTATTAGGGCTGGTTCAGAAATCCCTATTCGTTATTTGTTACTTGCAGCATCAAGTGTCTACTTGCATGTGTGAATGGGCTATTACAGATAGAACTTTCATATCTCCCCACGTCACATCAAGTACAATTATTTTCAATGGAGCCAGTTCCTTTAGCGGCCTATCATCAGGAGAATCTAATGGCGAGTGCATATAAAGCATGTGCTCTACCCAGGCATGTATGGATTTTATTAAATCTGTTCTGTCGGTGTTTCGTGAATTGTCAGGCGTCTTTTGTTCCATCATCCGTTCAGCGTGGTGGCCCCCTTCCTGTCGAATACCTTGCCTTTGGAGGTCAGGCAGGCCCCAATGTTGTGTTGCTTTTGGCCCCTTCTGAAGATATTGTTATTTCGAGAGGCCTTCCTTGAGTGACCAGCTGTGGGTTATTGAATTTGGCCTCATTGAATTCGTCTTTTTAAAACTGTTTTAACTGGCATTTTATTTCACCACTCCAATGTTGATGTGGAGTGGTATATAAATAGTTTAAATAAATAAATAAATGAAATGAAATTGGATTGGATTGGGGGATGCACACGAATGTTGTTCCTTTTACAAATGCACATTTGCACTAATGCAAGTGCTCGTTAGCGCAAATCTCCCCTCCCCCCTGTAAAAATCAGTCTGCAAGTCCATGGAATGTGTACGATTCAGAAAAAGCCGATCTGCTGCGGAATCCTTGAATTCATAGAAATCCGAACTCATTTGAATCTGTTGTGAATTTCTCTGTCATCCGTCACTCTACCATTGAGCTGCTGTCCCTCCCTGAACTGTGCTCTGTTCTTCATGAACAACAACTATAAGTTGGCAGCCTTGGCCATGATCTCTGATGATGGGATTTATGGAAGGTGCTTTAGTGGAAATACATAGAATATAGAATAGCCCATCAGAAATTTATCACTCATCTAGAACTACTCATCCATTTCTAAAACTCATCCTGGATTTGCTTTAGGCTATCTGAGACCAGTGGTCCATCAAATGCCATTGCAGAGGGTGAGAACAGTGTACAAAATTCCCTTTAAAAAAAATGTATGCACGGACTATATCACATGACAGCACAACAACCTGAGATGGCCAGCTGGTCCAGATGATTACCCATGCAACAATTCCATGCCTATTTGGGATAATGAAATGTCTTGCCTTCTGACCTAGTCTGACATTTCTTGCTCTGCAGCATGACACTCTCCAGCTCACACTTTGGAATATCCTCCGGCTGTTGTACATTATGCATAGCTATTCACACCTGCACTTAAGAAATTGTGATGGAAAGAGAATCTTGTAAAGGCCTGCAATTTTGTAGTAGGGGACTGTCTCCAGTCCATCCAGAATCTATGCCCAAGGTTGGTTATACTCTGATATTTCAGATTGAGAAGGAAGTGTAGCAGCAAGTTTATGGAATATGGAAGAAGTACTTAACTCAGTACCCACCTTCCTTTGAAAAGTTGTGAAGTTAGACATTTTTGGATATTTAGTTTACCGTACGCTACAGCATGTATAACAGGACTAGTAGTATTGTGGGTTCTTCTCTGGGTTCTTTAGGCTTCCTGCCTTTTTTCCCTGTATAATCCCTTGAGTGCTTCCATAGTATTAACCTTCCACATGTGCTGCAATAAATGGTGAAGGATTAATTAGTGCAAATGTATGATGATGATCGTCAGACAAAATATGTGTAAAATGCAAATGGCTTTTAACTAATCAATAATTATGTGGTATGCTTGATGTTCAATATGCAGGACATCTCGAAATGGTATCATTGGAATGAAAATCAAATTATGGCACAGCTGTTTTAATTATGGAAACAGATTAAAGCCACAGTCTTTTGCATTTGCTTTGGTTGCTATTTAAGTCACATTTTCCCCCTTGGCTGCTACATAGAAATGGGGAAAATATATATGGATTATATTAGTGCACGAAACATTCATAATATTGGTTTCCTCAAGGTCTTTCATAGATGTCATAGAGATAAGCACTCTATTCCTTTTCTGTAATAAAGTAGAGTGGGGAAGTAATATGGAAGATTAAAGATAAACTTTAATGATCTATATCCCTGAATTTGGATTTAATTTCTGCCTGGAGATATTTTGTCCTAAATGACAAAATATATTAGTTTCTCCTGACACCACCATACCTTGTATATTCTGAGCAGCCCAAATCTAAGTTTATGGAATATGGAAGAAGTGAAATTATTTATGACCCATTCAGTTGCAAGGCCTTACTTTTGGGCTGAAAAACTATCCTATTTGTATTTATTTCAGTCCATTCTACTCAGCCCCTAGGCAGTCAGGAAGAAGAGAGTGAGCGAATGCAAATCTATAAACTGGAGATTCTGCAGAGAAGATGTATTCAAGATAGATGTGCTAGTCTGGGGAAGGAGATACTGTCACTAAGAAAAGGCAAGGTTGCAAATAAATTCACAAGGCGTTCACTTTAGGGGGCGAGAATGGGTGAGGAAGGTTTTGGAATCTGAAACCCTCTTTGGGGAAAGTAGTGAGGGAATCAGAATCATAAATTGTTATTAAGTCTGCAATTCTTCAAATGTCTCCTACTAAGTTAAGTATAGCTGACAGAAAATATAAAAAGTAAGGCTGGGGAAGCTCTGATTATGGGTATGAATTATATTGGGGGGAGTGACACACTCCAATAGCTTAGAGACAATTAACCAGGGTATCCGCTAACACATCACCAAATAAGAGGGCAGAAAAGGACATGGATTTATATAAAATATGCATATGCACTGTTAATGTATATGTATAGATGAAAATTTAGAAATAATTACTGCGTTTCTTGGCTCCAATACTAAATGCTGTGTTGCCATGCTTTCTTTGTATAAAGCAGCTCTGCCATAAGTCACATCAGGCTTTCCATCAATCACGAGCTAATTCCTCCAATGGGGATTTTTCAGTTCAGGAAGCTCAGGCAGCCTGGGAGGCTGCAGAGGAATGGAGCAATATGTAATAGAAAGAAAACACACACAGACAGCACCCTTGGCTGCCTCACAGTGATTTAGTAAGCTCAAAAACACCAGAAAAATACATTATAAAACACCCTGAAAATGAGGCAGAACAATGGAAGCCTCTTTCATGGGGGAAGAAACTTTCAGGAAATCGGAGGACAGATTTTGGCACAGCACTAGGCCCACCTCTTCCCTGGAGCTATATACAATACTGCCCCCTCACACCTGCATTGTGGTGGATGCAAAATGGGAGCCAGCCTGCCAACACAGCTGATGCTGTTGCTACTTGGCAGTGGCAGCACAAACAAAAAGCAAAGACCCTTAGGAAAAAAGAAGCTGGGCTATGACCCCTTCCAGTGGTGAGCCCTGTCTGTGAGAAACTGTTCAGAATTTCTTCTCCCCCTGGAGAAATCTGGTGAAATCCCCCCACCCAGTTTTTCTGCTCACAGGGTAGAGAATTTTGAGAGGCCATTCCCACACTGCTCTAAGTTTAACCCTTACCTCCCTGGTGCAAGTCCAACATGCCATCTCAGCTTTCCCCAACCTCATGCCCTTCAGATGTATTGGACTACATTTCCCATCATTTCCAGGCCACACAGCCACTGGCCATGTTCAGCACATCTGGAGGGCATCAGAGTGGGGAAGGGTGCTCTCTCTGCTTCATTACACTGGCTACTGATTTATCCACTGCATCCCATCCAACTTTGATGAGTACACAGTGGTGAAGTGGAACCAGGGTTCACAGGTATGCAGCACCAGCACCTTTTTATTAGCAGGGATGCTGATGTCATCTGCAACTCCCCTCAGATTTCCCTGTTCCCTCTGGGCATAGCTGCGGTTCTCAGGGTAGCTGGGGAGAAATGGATTTTCCCAGCGACAATATTGTTCACTGCTGTAACACGAAGTCTTGGTCTTGAATGGGCAATTAAGACTCACTAGCTTTGTAAAACACCTGCTCCAGGTGAAAACTGCTAGAACTGGCCTGTTGATATGGATCAAGAAAAGAGAAGGAGGTGAGCATCCAAAGTAGATCACAAAGAAGAGAAACAGACTCTCAGGATGCAAGATAGAATTTATTATAAGAAGCCCAATACGTTTCAGCCTTTTTTCTTATTTTAGGCCTTCTTCAGGGGGTAAAGAAAAAAGTCTGCAGAATTTTTTCAGCAAAAGATTGTCTCCTGTGTCAATAAAGATTGTCTC
Organism: Heloderma suspectum; assembly: GCF_057233095.1. Classification (NCBI taxonomy): domain Eukaryota; kingdom Metazoa; phylum Chordata; class Lepidosauria; order Squamata; family Helodermatidae; genus Heloderma; species Heloderma suspectum. Next base: position 181,918,508 of record NC_139461.1, read on the forward strand.
CTATGTCAATCTACTGGCGACTCAGTAGATTGACAGAGGAGACAATCTTTTGCTGAAAAAGTTCTGCAAACTTTTTTCTTTATCCCCTGAAGAAGACCTAAAATAAGAAAAAAGGCCACATTCTATCTTGCATCCTGAGAACCTGTTTCTCTTCTTTGTGATCTTGTTGATATGGATCAACACAGATGCCCACATTTCTGGACTCTCCTTGAGGGCATGGTGAAGGGGACTGCCACGGTGAGGCCCTGGGGAGGCTGCAGCCGGACATGGAACATCCACAGGAAGGGGGGTCGGGCTCCTTCTGGGCTGGTCCCTTCCCCTGGGTCTGGAGCCTGCCATCCCCCTTCATCCTCAGAGGAGTCCGAAGGAGGCATGATAGCAGCCAGCATAGCCAATGTTGAGAGGTGATCAGAGTTGTAGGCCAAAAACATCTGGAGGGCCACAACTCGCCCACCCCTGCTCTAGCTCGTCCCCGTGCTTAAGATAGGGGTATAAACCACAGTTACTTCTATACAAGTCATCCTTCGTTCTCTCACTTTTTATGGAGCATCCAGCAGTTTTTGTGTGTGTTGTTCTCCTGTGGTTTTGCTGTTTAGAACTGATCTATGGCAATTTAAAAAATAAAATGTGATTTTGACACCAGCCTGATGAGTGCAGACAGGCAAAGTGCTGTTGAGGCTTGTAAATGCTCCTGCACTGTTAAGGAAAAGTATCCAGTTTGCAGGTCCAGCCCATTTTCTTCCTTCCTGTTGATAGTGGCTGGAGCTAGGGATGGTGCGGGCACCTGGTTCCATCCAGGAATCCGGCAGAACCCCCCTTGCCCGCACCTCCAAGCCTCACTCACCCCCTGCCTGCGGTGCAGAGCTCATCGAGCTCTGTGGTTGCCATGTTTTGAAAAATAAAATGGTGGTTGCAAAAATGCGCATATTCGCATATGCACAAAATGCGCGTTTTTGCGAATGCGTAAATTTGTGTATGTGCGAAAATGTGCAATTTTGCACATATGGAAATCTGCGCATTTCGCGATTGCCATTTTATTTTTCAAAACATGGCAACCACGGAGCTTGATGAGGTCACCAAGGTGAGTGCGGGCTGCTCGCCGAGCATGGGAGGGGCTTGATCGCAGTCCGGGGACTAGAAAGCAGGGGCAGAGGTTGGGCGGGCACCCAGAGAACCCAGATGGGGGTAGGTTCACACATCCCTAGCTGAAGCTTACTGATAAATAACCTCTTAATTTCCCCTTGTATAGCCCTTTCTTAAATTTACCCCAGTGTCAATTTCTGTTCCCATGGGGGAGGGGGGAGTTTAAATTACATGTTTCCTCTGATCAGTAATCTTCCTTCTTTTCATTTTTTAATCGTGAAATTACACTACTTCATTATCTTAATGATGATGATGATGATGATGTGAGCAGTGATAAAGGGCTTTTAGTGCAGAAGCAACACAAGTGAGCCAGGAGAGTCCATGAATGCAGATATACATACAAGTAACCCCATAGGTTGCATGAGTACAATACAGAATGCGTGATATAGAACTTGGGAAAGGTTTTTTTTTTTTTGTACTGAGAGAATCTTTCACTACTCCTGTTTAAAGCCTAAATGCCGTTGAGTGTCTTCCTGAATTTCATTTCCGTAGCTTTTCTTTCCAATCCTGCTTGGAGTGGTGTCATTTAAGTACAGTAAGGGCTGCCAGGTTGCAACTGGAGGTGTCATGCGGTCACTTCAAAATTCCCAATGATTAAGCAGGACATGCAAGGAGCTGCATCTTCTGCTACCTATTCCTCCCCCCTCCCCCTCCCCCCTCCTCCTCCTCTTCTTCTTCTTCTTCTTCTTCTTCTTCTTCTTCGCCACTTGTCCCAACTGCTGGATGTGGCCTGGTAAACCTGGTTTGGCTTGCCAAAGCAGGTGGCAGAGGGGACAGCCCCCGCCCCCATCCAAGGGGGCATGGGCAGGAGAAGTCACACCTACTTTCTCTTCAAATCCTGAATGGGAATAATGAGTGGTTCTCTCAGGATGGTGAGGGTGGGGAAACCAAGATCTATGACCCATGGCTGAACAAGCTGGTTTGTTTAGCCTGGAGAAGAAAAGATTAGGGGGAGATACGATCATAGTCCTTAAGGGCATCTCTACACCAGCCTAAAATCCTGCATTTAAAATGGGGCTTTCTGCTTCTGTTTTAAATGCAGGACCATAACTGACTCCCTTTACATGTGTTTCCTTTTCCCCTTCTCCTTCCCCCCTCATCTGAGTCTTCCATTATCTGTCATTGATCTCGCTCCTCTTCTTGCCACTGTAACTCTTTTGACGGAGGAAACTGAAGTGGAACACAAAGGGTTAATTTGATAGCTCATTATCTGCGATCTATTTAAAAACACAAGGAAGGGCATTTAGTGCAGGAGGGTCACGGCAGGGTCACGGCATCATGTTAATAGCCCACAAATGTCAGTGAAGGAGCAATCTCAATCGCAGGATAAAAGCCCGGTGTGAAGGAGCCCAAATTTATGAAAGTCTACTGTGACGTTTCTGCCCGGGTTCCACCTTTTCCCCAGCCCCCACTTCCAAAACTGAGAACCAAACCCTTCAGGAAGGCCTGCTTTCGCTCTGGGACAGCTGTACCCACTGTCCCACAAGCTTCAACCCTTTTACCCTCTCTGGGTTCCAGAGAAACTCAGTTTGCTTATTTGGTTCTCTTAACCTGCTCGCTACAGGAGAAGTACCCAGGAAACAGATTTAATAAAGGTAGCACAATAAGAGAAATAAACACGTGGGAATTTGGATTTTTAAAAACAAAGATTTCTTTAAAATATGAAAAGTTATTTGTTGTTGTTGTTTATTCGGTCAGTTGCTTCCGACTCTTCATGACTTCATGGACCAGCCCACGCCAGAGCTTCCTATCGGCTATCGCCACCCCCAGCTCCCCCAAGGTCGAGCCCATCACCAATATCATCCATCCACCTTGCCCTTGGTCGGCCCCTCTTCCTTTTGCCTTCCACTTTCCCTAGCATCAGCATCTTCTCCAGGGTATCCTGTCTTCTCATGATGTGGCCAAAGTACTTCAGTTTTGCCTTTAATATCATTCCCTCAAGTGAGCAGTCTGGCTTTATTTCCTGGAGCATGGACTGGTTTGATCTTCTTGCAGTCCAAGGCACTCTCAGAATTTTCTTCCAGCACCACAGTTCAAAACCATCTATCTTCCTTCGCTCAGCCTTCCTTATGGTCCAGCTCTCGCAGCCATAGGTTACTACGGGGAATACCATTGCTTGAACTATGCGGACCTTTGTTGTCAGTGTGATGTCTCTGCTCTAAACTATTTTATCAAGATTTGTCATTGTTCTCCTCCCAAGAAGTAAACGTCTTCTGATTTCCTGGCTGCAGTCAACATCTGCAGTAATCTTTGCGCCTAGAAAGACAAAGTCTGTCACTGCCTCCACGTTTTCTCCCTCTATTTGCCAGTTGTTAATCAAGCTGGTTGCCATAATCTTGGTTTTTTTGAGGTTGAACTGCAACCCAGCTTTTGCACTTTCTTCTTTCACCTTCATCATGAGGTTCCTCAGCTCCTCCTCGCTTTCAGCCATCAAAGTGGTATAATCTGCATATCGGAGACTGTTAATGTTTCTTCCAGCGATTTTAACTCCAGCCTTGGCTTCATTAGGGATGTACGAAAGTTCCGCCACGGATCTCAGGGAGGCCGAATGCCAGCACATTCGGCCCCCCAAAATCGGTGGTGGAATGGCCCACCCCCCCAGGACAGGACTTACCTTGGGCGGATCTTCCTGGCGGCGGCGGCTCTGGCGGTGGCTGCGGCGGCGGCTGCGGCGGCCGGTCTTCCGACTGGCTGCCGCCGCTGCCATTTCCAGGTTAAAAAACCCAGAAAACCAAAAAAAATGTGATAGGCTACATAAAGATTTACGTAGCCTATCACGGCTAGATTTTTAAAAAACACCATGATAGGCTACGTAAATGTTTACGTAGCCTATCACGGCTGACTTAAAAAAACAACAACGCGCATACACAAATGGCGGCGGCCATGGCCGCCGCCATTTGCATTCCTTATTTTGGCACGTCTTAATCTACGTAAACATTTACGTAGACTAAGACGGCGAAAATAAGGGGAACGCAAATAGCGTAGACGCTACGCTATTTGCGTTCCCCTTATTTTCGCCATCTTAGTCTACGTAAATTTTTACGTAGACTAAGACATGCCAAAATAAGGAATGCAAATGGCGGCGGCCATGGCCGCCACCATTTGCGTACATGTGTTTTTTGTTTTTGTTTTAAATCAGCTGTGATAGGCTACGTAAACATTTATGTAGCCTATCACGGCTCACTGTAGGGACGCAAACGGTGGTGGCTACGGCTGCTGGTGGAGCTGGCCAGTGGCTCCGCAGAATCACTGCAGAGCACAACTGGCTGGCCAGGATTCCGGGGGGGGGAGGAACGGAGCGCCTCCCCCCCGGCGAGGATCCTGGGGGGAGGGACGGAACGCCTCCCCCCCCACCATCAGCATAATCCCCAAAAAGGTAAGTGATTTTCGTACATCCCTAGGCTTCATCAGGCCCAGCACGTCGCATGATGTGTTCTGCGTACAGGTTGAATAGGTAGGGTGAGAGTATACAACCCTGCCGTACTCCTTTCCCAATCTTAAACCAGTCCGTTGTTCCATGGTCTGTTCTTACCGTTGCTACTTGGTCATTATACAGATTCCTCAGGAGGCAGACAAGATGACTTGGTATCCCCATACCACCAAGAACTTGCCACAATTTGTTATGATCCACACAGTCAAAGGCTTTAGAATAGTCAATTCAACAGAAATAGATGTTTTTCTGAAACTCCTTAGCTTTCTCCATTATCCAGCGGATATTGGCAATTTGGTCTCTAGTTCTTCTGCCTTTTCGAAACCCAGCTTGTACATCTGGCAATTCTCATTCCATGAATTGCTGGAGTCTACCTTGCAAGATCTTGAGCATTACCTTACTGGCATGTGAAATAAGTGCCACTGTTCGATAGTTTGAACATTCTTTGGTGCTTCCCTTTTTTGGTATGGGGATATAAGTTGATTTTTTTCCAATCTGTTGGCCATTCTTGTGTTTTCCAAATTTGCTGGCATATGGCATGCGTCACCTTGACAGCATCATCTTGCAAGATTTTAAACAGTTCAGCTGGGATACCGTCATCTCCTGCTGCCTTGTTATTAGCAATGCTTCTTAAGGCCCATTCAACCTCACTCTTCAGGATGTCTGGCTCTGGCTCACTGACCACACCGTCAAATCTATCCCCGATATTATTATCCTTCCTATACAGATCTTCCATATATTCTTGCCACCTTTTCTTGATCTCTTCTGCTTCTGTTTGGTCCTTGCCATCTTTGTTTTTGATCATACCCATTTTTGCCTGGAATTTACCTCCGATATTTCTAATTTTCTGGAAGAGGTCTCTTGTCCTTCCTATTCTATTATCTTCTTCTGCTTCCGCGCATTGCTTGTTGAAAAATAATTCCTTCTCTCTTCTGGCTAACCTCTGGAATTTTGCATTTAATTGGGCATATCTCCCCCTATCACGGTTGCCTTTTGCTTTCCTTCCTTCTTGGGCTGCTTCCAGTGTCTCAGCAGACAGCCATCTTGCCTTCTTAGTTTTCTTTTTCTTTGGGACGTTTTTTGTTGCCACCTCCTGAACAATGTTGCAAACTTCTGTCCATAGTTCTTCCAGGACCCTATCTACTAAATCTAGTCCCTTAAATCTATTCTTCACCTCCAGTGCATATTCATGAGGAATATTAGTGAGCTCATATCTAACTGATCTGTGGGTCTTCTCTATTCTCTTTAGTCTGATTCTAAATTGTGCAATAAGAAGTTCATGATCTGAACTACAATCAGCTCCAGGTCTTGTTTTTACCAACTGCATAGATGTCTGCCACCTTTGGCTACAAAGGATGTAGTCAATCTGATTTCGGTGTTGACCGTCTGGTGAAGTCCATGTATAAAGTCATCTCTTAGGTTGTTGGAAGAGAGTGTTTGTTATGCACAGTGAGTTGTCTTGGCAAAATTCTATCAGCCTATGTCCTGCTTCTTCAGCATCTGTGGTGGGGGCGTATATTTGGATCGCTGTGATGTTAAATGGCTTACCGTGAATTCGAATTGAGATCATTCTGTCATTTTTTGGATTGTATCCAAGCACTGCTTTAGCCACTTTATTATGAATTATGAAGGCTACTCCATTTCTTCTGTGGTCCTCTTGTCCACAGTAGTAGATCTGGTGGTCATTTGATGTGAAGTGGCCCATTCCAGTCCATTTCAGTTCACTGACACCCAAAATGTCTATATTGAATCTTGACATCTCCCCAATAACCACATCCAATTTGTCCTGGCTCATAGATCTTACATTCCAGGTTCCTATGGTGTGTTGATCTTTAGAACATCGGATTCGTCGTTCACCACCAGCACCATCGGCTGCTAGCCGTCCTTTCAGCTTTGAGCTAGCTGCGTCATCACATCTGGGGCTAGTTGAACTTATCCTCTGTTGCTCCCCAGTAGCATTTTGACCATCTTCCGACCTGGGAGTCCCATCTTCCGATGGTATACCAACATATCTCTGGTTGTACTGATCCAATTAATTTTCATGGCAAGAATACTGGGGTGGGTTGCCATTTCCTTCCCCAGGGATCGTATTTAGTCTGACCTCTCTGCCATGACTTTCCTGTCTTGGGTGTCCCTTCACGGTTTAGTTCATGATGTCATTGAGGTGCTCAAGCTCCAGCACCATGACAAGATAATGATCTCCTTTGCTGAAGATGAAAAGTTATAGGTTATTATTATTATTAATCAATGCTTGCTCCTAACTTCCCTTCCTACTCTACCCTCCTAAAATCCCACCTACACAACCCTACTACTTAGATGTTGCTTCTTCAGTCCCTAAGGCCCTATCTGACTGTCAGCTCATCCTTTATATAACTTCAGGATCCTTACACACACTCAGGCCCCTTCCAACTTTCACTCACTCTGGCATACTATTAACCCTATCTTACCTGGGTTAAATGTAACAATATAAAAACATACATAACAAAACAAGCAGATGTTACAGCTATTCTGCAGAATTCCTGCAGAATTTTGCTTTCTGAGCCTTTCTACATGAGGCATTTATTATGTGCTCGTGATTCCTCACTTACAGTAGTTTGCATAATGCCATGTCCTTTACATAATGCCATGTAAACCATCAAAGGTTCAATTCTTATTCTATATTTGTTTAGACAGGGAAAAGTCCTACAACTCCCAGCATTCCCCAGCCAGCATTCCCTTTCTAAATATGAATAGGATTGTGTCCGAAGTCCATTTTGTCCCATTTCTGCATCAACTTGTGGAAGTTTTTTTTCCTAAAAGCATAAAATTGCATACATATATTTGTGCACATTTCTCCTAATATACACAGTTTTGTATGTGCTTTTCTTTTATGCCATTTTTGCAATTTCCCCCAACATAATGTGTTTTTGTGTGCATTTCCCCTAATCTACAATTTTTCCTATTACACCTCCTTTTGTTTGCATTTTTTAAATTTGAAAATTGCACTGTACCATTTGGCAAACACATTTCTTGCCCTTCACTACATATGACTGAAGTTCCTAGGCCCAGCGGTAGTGTTGTGAGAGTAGTTGAAGAGTTACAACACATTTATGCTACAAATACGTCTGTTCAATGCTAGTTGAGCAATCATGGCTTCCCCCAAAGTACCCTGACAATTGTAGTGTGATGAGAACTGTCTTTTCTAGCTCTATTTGAAGAAGTGAAATTCCTAGAGTTTCTTGAGGAGATGGGATGACTGTTAAATCAGTTTAATTAGACAGGCCTTCAGAGTTGGTCCTGGTTGCATTTGTTTGTTATGTTTCTATCCCACCCTTCCTGCAAGGAGCTCAAAGTAGTGTATGTAGTTCTCCCCCCAATTTTATCCTCACAAAAACCTTGTGAGGTAGGTTAGGCTGAGAGATAGTGACTGGCCCAAGGTCACCCAGTTTGCTTCACGGCAGAGTGGGGATTTCACCCTGGGTCTCCCCAGTTCTACTGGGTGGTTCACTGTTGCTGGCGAATAGCTCTCATGTGTGTGTGTGTGTCCCTCTCTGTGTGTGTTTTTAGCTTGGATTTATCTCTAAGCCAAAATTATATCCCAATGGCTGTTGGAGAAGCTGTGTTAAGTAAATCATTTAGTTTATGTTGCTGCAAAAACTTTGCGTAGCAAACAGACATGGCAGAATATAAGGGGGTATCTACACATTCCCAGAAGCCTAATACTCATGGTTAAGAATAACAGCTGCACAATATCTGTGATAAGGGACTGTTTCCCTAGATCATTATTGCTAAAAGGAATCGATATCACAAGCAAACGAGCTACCATCTTGCCAAGAATGTTTGCCTTCTTGGAAAGTGATATTTCCACCCTGCCTTAAAAATGGCTGTTCAGGCCACTATTCTTTACCTAACAAGTGACTTTTTCGGAGAGTCTTAATGAGCAAAGCCATTTCACAGTGCACTGTTCAATACCTCCTTGTAGACCATGCTGTTGCGGGCTGGACTGAAATTCATCAATGCTTGTCATGGTGGTTAAAATCATTAGGAAGCAATGCATTATTAAAAAGCTTTCCAGACAGAGCGGCTTTGGATTGCTATTGATAACAGATGTTGCTAATGTTCTCTTGCAAAAAAGACGCATGGTAAGACGTCGTGGCTTGAATGTGTTCAAGGCATTTAAAAACGGGGGGCTATAAACAAGCACAAAATTAAATTATTTGAATAAAAGTTCTAAGAGCCAACCCAGATGTGTAAAGGCAGCAATTCCAAGTGATTACACATGAAACTGTCCCAGGCATGTAGAAAAGGAGGTGTGTGTCCCCCACCCCGATTTTAGAAAAATGGTGATAGGAGTCCAGAGTAGATATGATACAGCAGTTCCATATCTTTAAACACAGAATTGCCTTAATCACATCAAAAGAAGGAGGAGGGGGTGGAAGGCCATTGGCTTCATTTGTTTGGTATATAATAATAAAATAGAACTTAGATGGTTTCCTCCATGTTTTTTTCTTTTAAAATGAATGAGTGATGTACAACATTGAATGAGTGGACATCCATTTACACAACGGGGATTCTCCCAACCCTCCCCCTGTGCCACCCAATTCTGTTCCCAATTTAGATTGTAGGGTCTCCACAGGGAGGAGGGTGGATCTGTTCCACCCACAGTGGCTGTTCTGCTGATGGATGCACACAGTTCTATGTCTTTTGTTTTAATAAACTCTATATTGTATTTATCATATGATGGCTCTGTATTTTTTTTAAACATGTTATTTGCTAAAAGTATAATGAAGGGGGGGTGAGCAAAAGGGGCACACAGGTGAAGAGTGAAGAACCTTCAAAGCTGGCCCATGACATTTTGCTGCCTGAGGAGAAGCAAGAAATGTCCCCCCCCCCCAGTTGAGGTAAACCATGACAATGATAACAGTAATATAACTTAACAACTAGCTGTCCTTTTTATTATACCCCAAGTCAGCTACCTGAGGCAGCTACCTCAGTCTACCTAATGGTAGGGCCGGCCATGAGAACCTTCCCCATCCATGACTTATCTCCCTACAGCCTTTCCCCATAATCTACTTCTTCAAATGGAATAGACTTCCCATACAGGAACTCTGCTGAGGAGAAATGCAAATGGGAGAACCCCCCCCCCCTTCTTCTATGTGACGGGAACAGTTCCATATTTAAACAAATGGAACTAATGTGTCATATCTAATTTGGCTTTCCATTGCCCTCAGCAGAATAATGTCAGCTGAATATTTTAGCAATTGTCCAGATCAGATTTTTTGTCTTTTCAAAAGTCTAGTTAATTTGGACATGATTTTGTTTATGAACATGCATACAGCATTTTCTTTTCTCCAGTTCAAAGTCTGGAAAAGGAAGCCTCTCAGTACCAACTAACAATATGTGCATTTAAGTTATCTCCGCTGTATTTTTAATGTATTTTTGAAGATGCCTGTGTTCTCTATCTAGCTTTTAAAAAGTGCTTCAGTTGGGTTACAATAGCTAAAGCACAAACCTTTCCAGTAATGAAATTACTCAGATAACACAAATTACAACAATATGGCACAATGTGAAAACTAAATTTTAAAAGATTTCTAGTGTTCTCTATCCAGTTTTTTTTTTTAAGGGCTCAGATTAGGTTACAATACCTAAAACACAACCTTTCCAGTAATTAAATTACTTAGGTAACAAAAAACAAGACATAACTTAAAACGTAAAAAACAAAATTCAAACCACTAATCTGAAACCAAAGGGCAGTAGCTGAAAAGACCTCAAAGGTATATTGCATTAAAATATATATTATTAGATATAGAGAGTTCTACATCTAATAATAACCTGCATCGAAATTGGCATGTAAATAGTCAATTTCCGACACTCCTGATCAGATTTCTGTTATTTCTTGTTATTGCCTGACCTATCCAGGTGATCTTTAGCTTGTTGTCTAAATTCTACAAGCAAGTCCCATTTAAATTAAAAGAATTTACTTCAAACTAACCTTGCTTAGGATTGCTTCCAACCTTTTGACATCCCTGGACCGTGAATTCCTACAGCAGCTGTGCCACTGAGCTTAACCAAATAGTCTTTAAAGCAATTGCCTATAAAGCTATAAACTCGATATGGCTCGAGCAGTGGGTAGAACAGTCCATAAGGTTTGGAGACATTCATTAGATTCTAGAATACTGTTAATCCAAGTTGCATTGCTTTTTTCATATTCTTTGACTCTAACACACATAGTTGAGATATTTTATACTTTCTTTTCCCCCGCCTGATTTGTCCATGGATCACACACACAAATTACTCCTTCTCAATCAAGCAGCACATAGACTTTAAAAAAAAAACCTGACATACCACCAGTCCATTATTGAGAAAGGGGGATTTCAGTCCCTCCCACCCTGCCCACTTCTCATCCCCACCAAGTTGGGACTTCAGCTTGTTTAAAAGAGTCTTCTGTATGAGCTCTGAAAAATTAGAGTCCTGGTGTATAATTTTCAAATCATCCAAATATATACTTTTTTTTTTTTTAAAGAAAAGAATGTCTTGTTGAATTAGCTTACAATGAAGTAATTCTTCGGAAGGGTAGGTGTGTTTTTAAAATGATGACTAGGTTGTTCTAAAAGAGAAAAGTCCTTTCATGCTGGATCATGAAGACTCTAGCTGCATTCAGATGAGCTTCTAGCCCTGGGCTCTCCAGCGTGGTGCACGTAGGCTCAAATGTGCCCATGGACACCTCTCTTGGTACTTGCCATGCTCCCTGCCCCTACTAATTTTTATTTTATTTTTTAAGATTGTTTTTAATTACAAAAAATTAACTGGCATGCTGGCATGCTGCAAAAATAAGGTGCCACCCTTCAGTGCCATCTTGGTTTTGTGTTTTGGAGCTCAGACCCCACCTCTACCTTGTACTTAAGTCCTTGGGCAGTTTATTTCTCTTTTAATATCACCAGTTTGCCTTCTGGGAAATGTGTTTTTCCATGGCAGCCATTTTATGAATGGTCAAGGCCCCCTGGCAGCCATTTTGTGAGAGCACCAACAACACTCTCTCAAAATTCTAAATGTTTCCATCAACCCAAATAGCTTGGGGACCCCTACTCTAACTAAACCAGGATTGTAGAATCTTTTCTCTATCTAGGGCTGCATTCCCTCAGGGGTAATCTTTCAGGGGCTTCATACATTGGTAGGCAGGGCCACTCCCCTCTCTCTCTTCCTTCTGCCCCACAGACTACTGGGAAAGGCCGATCACTCTTTCCGGAAGTCTGAACTGATCACTTTCCAAGAGCTTTTGAAAGTAGGCAGAAAGTAGTCCAACGACTCACCCCACCTTTGAGCTATGGTTTGGAGAATGGGAATGCACTCTTTCTTTGTTGATTTGATTGAACTAGGAACCTGTGCATTAAGCCACTCCTGCAAGTAGGGTGGCCAGGTGTCCTACTTTACAGAGGACAGTCCTCTGTTTGAAGATGTCATCTATTTGAAGAGGTGTTTAGTCCAAGCCTGGTTTAACATCAAAACCTGTTTTAACTTCAAAGAACCATAAGAAAGGACAGCAGGGGACCTGAAGTTACCCGTCAACACTTAGCACTGGACAGCAGACTGAGCAGGTACACAGGTCACCTAGTCAGTCTTCTCCATTATGCTGAGATGTATTGTATTTCTATTTAAATTATAATTATTATTTCTACATTAGCACCTATACTTTTCAGTTTGCACATTTGGTCCACTTTTTGGGCAGTGCATAAGAGGCCATCCTAGTGTTGTAGGTTCCAAGCCCTCCCACTGAATAGTGAGGCAACAGAGAGTCGCTGTGCAATCCACAAAGTCTTTATTCAGTTTATACATGTCTTCACACCTGTAGCGTCTGTGAAAGCTAAGGGCTGTCCTCTAAGCCTAATTAGCTAAACAAAACAAGGCAGTTGCCTATCTACTAAATGAATGGTTTCCTGCCATACAGGGCTCCTCCTTCAGAGAGGGTCCTCTTGACCCAACTTCTGATGTGCAGCCAAGTGGGCAGACTGCCTCCCACCTTCCCTCAGCTCTGCCCACTTAATCCTGTGGCAGACTATGGGATCTGTCAGTTCTGGTGCTCCCTCCCCTCCCCTTCCGACAAAGGCTGAATTACCATGGGTGCGGGGAGGGGGAAGACTGTCTCTGAACCTGGGCCTCCTCTTTGCTAAGCTCCTGGGAAGATTCATCCCTGCCTCCTGCAGAGTCTTGGGGAATTTCCTCCTCAACTCTCTGTCTTGCCTGTGTTTCTTCTAGCTCTGCCTCTGAATCTGACTCAGAATCTGAAACCAAATCAGGGAGCCTGTGTCCATCCTGACACCTAGAGAGATGGGGAGAGAGAGAGGGTGTGAGGAAAGGGCTCATTCCCAGTCATCCAAACCATGCAGACTTAATAAGTGGTTCAGACAGTACAGGAATGAACATTTATAAAAGCTTAAGCACATCAACAATAGTATTGTAATTGATTGGTAGCTTACTCAGTATAAGTACTGAGTTAATTTGCCAGATAAATTGAGGCAAGGAAAAAGTGCTACTCTAGTAATTAATTATATTTAAGTAATAGAAGTAATTTCACTATAAAATTACTTAGATTAATAAAAAGTGTTGTGTAATCTATTACATATAACTTTTTGATGTGAATGGATTAGTGTTTTTCCTTATAAAACAAAATAAGTTTACTCTAAAAAATTACACAAAATGAAAAATGAAAAGAAAGAACATCAATGAAGAGAGAGAGAGAGAGAAAACAAATCCAGTAGCATGCAGCCCTTTGCTGTGTTGTGTCTTTCCCCCTGTTGCAGTAAGTGCTGCTCTTACTTGATTGTGTAGAATTGCTGCTTTGGATAGGTTATGATGGGTCAGTCTCCCTTATCTCATCAGGAAATTACCTAACCATGGAAGATAAATTGATACAGGACATTTATTTATTTTATTTATTTACAATATTTATATGCTGCTCCACATCAGAAGATTTCGGAGTGGTGAATGACAAAGGTAAGAGAACAAAACACCACGTTAAAACAGTTAAAGCATTTTTAAAAAAAGACAAATCCCAATAAGGTCAAATTTAATAAACCACAGCTGGTCACACAAGGAAGGCCTCTCGAAATGACAATGTCTTCAGGAGGCACCAGAGGGAACACAACATTGGCACCTGTCTGACCTCCAAAGTCTGGGAATTCCACAGGAAGGGGGCCACCACACTGAAGTCTCCTGAAGGATAAACCCATCATGCTTTTGTTATCACCTAAATTGAGGTTATCTTTGAACTATCCCTTTACATCATTTAACTATATATTTACTGATGGCTTTTGCCATTTTGAGTTCAGATATTTCAAACAGTAGCCAGATTGTGGTTCAGTTTTGTGTTCTGTTCAGACATGTTGTTGATTTTCTGCCCCCTCCATTGGTGCCCAACGTCCACCTCTCTCCCGCTTTTTTTTTTTTTGATGGGGTGTTGGTATTACAAAAATCAAATCAAAAACAACTTTTTTAAAACTTCCTGATGCAACTTGAAGCCCAGTGGAAGAAGTTCTGCTGATTTATGCTTTAATTCCATATGCCTAGGGCACTTGGAGTCCGTAGTCAGTTACTGGGCTCGAAGGGATACAGCAACAGAACTTTTTATTAGCAAGGATGCTGACGTCATCTGCCCCCCCGCTCCCCTGCTGTCTGGGCAGCTCACAACAATTAAAACCAGGAAATACAGCAAAAAATACAATAGAACATTTAAAACAAAAAGTTTAAAACTACAGTATAAAAGTAAAACCAGGATAAAACCTAGCAAGAATTCAGAGATTTAAAATACAATAACAGATCTAAAACAACAGAACTAAAAGACTAAAATGCCGGGGGGGGGGGGGAGACTTCACTTGGTGCCGGAAAGAGCATAATGTAGGCACCAGGCAAGCCTCTCTGGGAAGCTCATTCCATAAATGGGGTGCCACAGCAGAAAAGGCCTTCTTTTTAGCCATCCACCTCATTTCCTTTGGTAGCGGCTCCCAGAAAAGGACTGCTGAAGATGATCTTAGGGTCTGGGCAGTACATATGGGAGGAGATGATCCTTCAGGTAACCTGGCCCCAAGCTGTGTAGGGCTTTGTATTACAACAGGAAACAATATATATTCAAAGTCTTTTGGGGTGGCTTGGTCTTGAATTAAGACCCATAAGCTTTACAAAAAACCTGGTGGAGATTAAAACTGGTGGAGATTAAAACCGCTAGAACTGGTTTGTTGATATGGAGCAACAGAGTTGCCTTGATTTTTGGACTCTCCTTGGAGGCATGGCTTCAGGCATCTGAACTTCAAAATTTACCACTACCCCACTGGAGATCTGTGTTCATAGTGCAGGTGGCGTAAGTGACTAGGACATTTGGGTGTGTCTGGCATGGATTGCATGAGTGACCGGGCTTTGTGTATACATAGTTTAGCGGCGAAAGATGGCATGTGTGGCTGTGCTATATTGTACACTTGGCAGTTGAGTGGTTGTGGAGTGGATGCACGCACATGTACATGGTTTAGCTGTAAAATGGGACTAATAGCACTGATCAAAGAGTTGGGGTACATAAGGATGGTCTGCTGTGGATGCACTGCTGGCCTTGGTCATTGTTATTTCCTGCTTAATCCTCCTTTGTCATGGATTGATTGGTTGTCATGGAGACTTATCTCTCAGCTTCAGTGTTCTCATTCTGTAAAATTGAACAGGTGTCTTCTAGATGCTTGTGGTATCCTATATAGTAATAGAGGGACTCATTCTAGGGGTGTGGATCCTTTTGGAGCCCAAAAGACGGAGATATCAGCAGGCCTTGGGAAACCCCAAGCTTTGCAGAAGTACACGGAATCCTTAAAAAATACCTCTGATGATGGTGGTGGGTGTAGTGGGGGTTCCTAAAAACAGCCTAATGAAGACTGAATATTCTCAGTGGCCATAGACCACTGACTGATGGTTGGCGGGGGTGGTGGATAGCTAAGTGGGAGAGAGCATGGAATGAAGTATGCTGGAAGAGGGTATGGCTGGCTGGCTGTCTCACTGGAACCCTGAACAGGATTTCTCCATGCTGCAACCTTTTGTTGCAGGTTCCACTTATAATTACCCAATCCTGTCACAACATACTGTATTTGTATATATCATGTATTTGCCTTGCCCTGGAGTCTGTGACTTGGTCCAACACATTTTGTCAACTGCTGTTAATCTGCTCTGCATTCACTTGATTAGTTCCTGCTTTTGAAGAAGTAGGCAGATCTGTAGTCTGGATTGTACTGGCTCTACCTCTGTACAGGTACCAGAATTTAAAAAATGAATTAGATGGCTACTGAGTTTGAGAGAACAGATTGCTACCCTTTGCTGCACAGTCCTTAAACATGCCTGTCATTCTTTTTTACGTGGACACCTAGGGACAGTATCCAACTGTGTCATTCCATGAGCACAAATGATGTTGTGCTAGTGGAAACTCGGTTCTGAACTATGTGCAAGAGAAGAATCCAGCTAAAGTTATATTTGCACAAATGACATCGTGCTAGCGGAAACTAGGTTCTGAAGTATGCACAAAAGAGGAACCCAACTAAAGTTTTGTTTGCCCAAATGATGTTGTGCTGCTGGTAACTAGGTTCTGAACGATGCGCAGATCCAATGAAAGTTATGTTTACACCAGCTTGGTTGAACAAGCGGTTGTGCACTATGCTTGTGCAACCTGTTGCGCATAGCTTTGGTGCAACCTATTCTGCAACCTGTTGAGCAACTCCTTGCACAACTGGTTGTGCAACTGTAATGGGCAACCGCTTGCAGAAGAGAGAGATTCAGTGGAGCTCTGCTAGCACTATTTGTGTTTGCAGAATGAAACCGTTGGATACTGCTCATAAGGTTCAATTTGCAATCATATATGTTTGCAACTTTGAAAGCCTGAAGTTCAATCCCCAACACCTCCAGTTAAAGGACCTTGGATAACAGAGGTTGGAAAGACTCCCAAGGGTGCTGCTAGCCAAAGAAGAGCCAGTACTGGGCCACTACAGTAGAGTCCAGTAGCCTGACTCCAACTGCTCTTCACTGGATTTCTGGGCAGTTTTTGGAGAATGATAACAACTAGAGGCAACAATGGTCAGATTAATATAGGGTGGTCAGTGTTCTACTTTAATGAGGACATTCTTCTATATGAAGGGCTGTCCAGTCCAACCCCAGTTTAAAGAGAAAGACTAAGGAGAAGGGAGAGCAGGAAGAGGGCCTTGGAGTTGCCCATCAATGGTTAGCACCTGGACAGTAGACTGAGCAGGCAGGCAAACAGATCACCTGGTCACAGTCTTTCTCATTAGGGCGAGATGTAAGGTATTTCTGCTTCAGTGATAGTAACTATAAATGTGTGTCTATACCCTTAAATGAGCTCGTGGAGATTCCAGGCAAAACAGTGTTTTCCTTTCCCCTCCTTTTTGGTGATGTGTAAGTGGACATCCTAGGTGAAAGTGGGCTTCCATCAACCATTTAACAAGCCATAACTTGCCATGGTGTGTGTATAGAAATTTGGAAAGCCCATTGTTTGCATTGTTTATCCTAGCAGGGAAGTGAATTTCACCACACCTTCACCCTTGTTCAGCAATCTGGGGAGTAGGTAAGCCATAACACACACACACCACCACCACAACCAGCTTCCCACCAGACCAGCCTACCAGGTGATTACCTGCACTTTGTGATAAGTTATCACTTGGTTGGTGGTCCTCTGTCTTCACTTCAGCAGCTACCTCTCCATATGCTGCCACAGGACATAAATGGTCATATGATTCCATCCAGTTCTTGTTCTTTAGTGGTTCTGTATGAGACCCTTCACACCCATTTTGTTCTCTAATGGGACTCCTATTTGTGGTAACTTGAAGGTGGACATAGGAAGTCTAGAGGCCAGGTCCAATTGTAACCAAAAGAGTAATAAGATACAGATGTGAAGTTTTAAATCATTTGTATTTGTAGCTATAGTCTCTTGAGTGTACCGAAATATGTCTGAGCTTAGCTATATTTTTTCTTGTTCAGGAAAAAGAATGGATGGATGGATTTCAACCATTTCTCTATGAGACCGTGTTATATACAAGCTCTTTTATTAGAGTGTTTATATATTTAATACTTAAACAAAGCATTAATTTTATTTGTAGATAATTTACTTGGAATTAGAGATTATGAATATACATAGTTTTTAAATGCTTGGCTAATTTATTGCAAAGCAAAAACAAATTTGCTTACAGAGAAGGAACAAATTCCATAGTTTAAGCAATTCAATTATCCTAATTAGTAATGGTTTTACTTAACGCTCATGAGAGTGCAGAACCAAATGAGATGACAATAGATTTTGAGGCAGCAGAGTGCAGATACTATCGCTTTGGTGGGGATTTTTTATTTTTATTTGTAGAAGGCACATTTCTAGTCCTCATGGAGAGGCTGAATAATTTATTATGGTTTCATTTGTCATTTCCAAAGCAGTTTCTAAGATTTTAAATGCAGGACCACAACTGACTCCCTTTACATGTGCTTCCTCTCCCCCACCCCCCATCTGAATCTTCCATTATCTGTCATTGATCTCCCTCCTCTTCTTGCCGCTTTAACTCTTTGCATGGAGGAAACTGAAGCGGAACACAAAGGGGTAATTTGATAGCTCATTATCTGCGATCTATTTAAAAATGGAACGAAGGGCATTTAGTGCAGGAACCCTGGAGGGTTGCGGCATCATGTAAAGAGCCCACAAACTTCTGTGAAGGAACAATCTCAATCGCAGGATAAAAGCCCAGTGTGAAGGAACCCTCTGACTCACTATTCAGCTTAGATTTTAAAGCAGGGGTGGGTAACTTTTTAAAGCTGGAGTGCCAAATTCCAATCTGGCAAAGGTCTCAGGGCTGAATTCCATCTGTGGGTGGTGTCCACAGCAGAGTGGGTGGGGCAACATGTAATTATTACCAATTCTAAGCCTACTCAGGAGGAAGGAAGACTACGCTTCTGCATGTCTACTCCAAAGTAAGCAGGACTGAATCACTCAGTAGCACTTTGAAACAGCATCCCAAGTACCAAGCCTCTGCATGTCCATGCGGAAGTAACCATGAGCAGCATGTCTATGCAGAAGTAAGCAGGGCAAACCTCTTCATGTCTATTCAGGAGCAAGCAGGATGGAATCACTCAGCAGTTACTTCTCCAGGCTCTACCTCCCGTCTTTGGCAGAGAAAAGCTCTTACCTCTGATCAGCTGCTGATCAGAGATAAGAACATTTCACTGGGTGGAGAGGGGGGCAGAGCCTGGGGAAGAAGCTGATGAGCTAGATGGGGAACCCCTGCAGGGCCATATCTGTCCAACAGGCCAGAAGTCCCCATCCCTGGTTTAAGAAATGGATGTTACTCAGTGGAAGAACACATTCTATGTACGCAAAAGGTCTTGTGTTCAATACCTGCTATCTCCAGGTAGGGCTATGAAAGACTTCTGTCTGAAACCCTGGAGAGCAACTGCCAGGCCCTGTCAACAGTACTAGGTTGACAATAGTCTGACTTCAGTAGCTTCCCCGGCAGCTTCCTATGTTCCTAAGGTTGCAGTCTGGCAATTGCAACCATAGAACCAGATCCAGTACTTATTCAGACCCTGACAAACATGATGAAGCAACAGTGTTCGGAGCCTATCAAGAGGGTGGCATCTGTTTCTTACTGCAGGTGGTATTCCTAATAGAGCTGCTTTGCAACCCAGCATACTTCACATTCATACTTTTAGAACTGGGCTGCAGTATACTTACTGCAATTGAAAACTTGCAACTTTTAAGGCTGGGTGGGGCATGCTGGAAGTTGCAGGCCTTTTTTCTGTCTAAACTTGCATAGGATTGCACCCTAAAGTAATTGAGGAAGAGTTGCAAGAGGCAACCTGGATTTTTTAAAAAATCTGCACAGATGGATAATGGCTGCATTCCCCCTCTCTGAAACTAAAGGGAACACAAACAACAGCCACAGAATCTCTCTTAAACATTGAACTCCTATTATTATTATTATTATTATTATTATTATTATTATTTTCATTTCTATACTACCCAATAGCTGGAGCTCTCTGGGCGGTTCACAACAATTCACAAAATCACGAAGCACAGATATAAGATAATAAAATACAGCATAAAATTTCAATATACAAAATTTAAAACAATATGAACACACACACACAAAATTAAATAAAATACTAGAGCTGTTAAAAGACAGCTGACATAAATGCCCCATTGTATGCCCTTAAATGCCTGGGAGGAGAAGGCGGTCTTAACCTGGTGCCGAAAAGATGACAATGTTGGCGCCAGGTAGGAAGGAGGCCCTCTCCCATCAAGAAGGCCCTCTCCCTTGTTGCCACCTTTTGAGCCTCCCCTTGGAGGTGGCACCTGGAGGAAGCCTTCAGATGTCGATCGTAGTGTCTGGGTAGATTCAGGTCAGGAGAGGAGCCCCATCAGGTATTGTGGTCCCGAGCTGTGTAAGGCTTTATAGGTTAAAAAGCAGCACCAATAAATCATGGTTTGATCCTGGCTTGTTTGAACAAACTATAGTTTAAACCAGGGGTGGGCAACACACTGCCCATGGGCTGCATGTAACCCCACTGCTCCTCCCGCTGCTTTCTGCTGCCTTCCAAAACTGTATTTTTTAAAAGGCTTCTGGAGGAGCCATCTTGACCCTTTTTTTACCCCTTTGGTGCTCTGTAGTTGCTCCAGACACAATTTTTAAATTTTATTTCATTTTATTTGGTGCCATGGGGGAGGGGAGGTGCGGCCCATAGAGGCGAGGTCTGTGGGACTCAAATGGCCCCCAGACCTCCCGAAGTTGCCCACCCCTGGTTTAAATTAACCACCGCTTGTCCTTGTTAGACATAAATATCATGACCCAGACTTCTAGCAGTGACCTGGTCACTGACTCTGAGGTAGAAGGGGGAGTAGAATCAGGAGGCCCAGTAGCACAACCCACAGAGATGCTGGTTCTGGACCCTGACACGACTGACCTTGGGTCCAGGAAGCAGGGACCTTTCAAATCCCCCCAGTGACTGCAGCCCCAAGCTAGACCCCATCAAGGGGTCAGCATCTAAGCCCCTGTGCTCCCTCTGTGCCACTGAGTCCGTACGTCATGGCAGGCAGCATGCCCAACAAGAGTTAGCAGAGAGGTGACAGAGTGCCAGACTTCTGGCCAGAGGGCTGCTCCTTTACGGATCTCCACTCTTCAGCAAGGGGGTGGATCCTGGGGTGGGTAGGCAGGGACTATAAAAGTCCAGTCAGCCCTTGTTGGAGCAAGTTATCTTTTCTATAGGGCCTGGATGCCTGTTCTTGACTTGCTAAACAGCTACACACTCTCTCCCTATTGGGTCTTTATTCTTGCTGTTGGTCCCTTGCTCTTGTTCCCTGCTCTGGGCCATTGGCCAACATGCTTTCTCCAGACTCCACTGTGGACTCATCCTTGCTAAGATAATGCAGTATTATAAATCATGGTTAATTTAACCCTAGAAGTAGCCATGCTGGAGGAAGAGGAGGAGAGGGAGCACATGAGCCCAAGGCATGCTGCTCATGGACATAGTGCTAAACTGTCATCTAAAGGAGTAGTTTAAGCACGTTATTTAAACAGTGGGTCAACCCAGGCCTTAGAATGGTATGACCTGTTGATGGCATCTCAGTGGTATATTTTAGAGATTTTCAGACAAGTTGAATGGATCCTAAATTAGTCATTCATTTCTGGAAATCCAGTACAGTTAGTTCATACTTACTAAGAGGAGCAGGACAATGGCTTTTCTGTAATTCCTCCCGATTCTGCTATAATAATGTCCTAAATGCTATGTTCAATGGCCAGGTGGCGTTATAGTGCTGCTTGGTGTATGTGTGCCAACTGACTTGCGAAATAATGGCATAACAACACACTTGACAAATGGTAAAAGTCTATTGATATGGTTCAATGGTTCAAAGATCCACACTTAAAGTATAAGGTTATACTGATCCAACCGATTACTAAAAGCCCACCATGTCATTATGTGAAGGCCAATGAATGCTGGAGGTACTTCCTTGTGGCAACTGGAGGTACTTCCTTGTGGCTACTTACTTTTCATCCCGTTCTAGGGTTGTGTCCATGAAGGAAACACATGGGTGGATTCAGTTACATGATTTTTCTTTGTAGCTCCATTGCCCTATACATAAGCGAAGGTAAGCCGTCAGCATAAATTTAGCATAACGTTTCTTCACTCCTTGTAACTTCCACTTAATGATGATAAACAGACAAAGACCAAAACGACTCTCTCTAGAAAATTCAGTTGAGCATATATTTTCTTTAGCTAAGTTGTAATTTCCTGCTCAAATATGATTCATAGATAAGTGCTTTATTCATATGGAGAAAATCAACACTTTTTTTTTCCAAAGAAAAAGGTGTATTTGTTCAAATGAATCATGTTCTAAATTTCCATAGGTCAGCCTTTTCATGTTAGGCTTTTTGTTTTGTTTCTTTCCTATGTACTATATAACTCTGAGGCATTGTACAAATATTTCTTGAAATGCTTTCAGTTGGAATGAGGTTTTTCAATCTCATAACCATCTCATATTCAGAACCCCTCTAAATTGGACTGTGAGGTCTGTTACTGTACATATGTGGAGTGGCTGAATTATAGTATTATGTGAAAGAAATATATGTCTTATTTCTTCCTCACTAAATAGAGTTTCTTGTGGAGAAGTGTACTGATAACCATTTATTTCTGAAATCTCAGTTGATACAGCACAACTCAGTACTAAGAGATATTGAAATTGGCTATGCAAGCGGAACAGTGATTCACATTTTAGTCTTACATTTTGCACTGCACATGTCTTGAGTTGCAAAGAAAAATAGTGCGGTAGAGGATGCAATATATATGTATATATCTATATATGAGTGAGAGAACTGTTTGTTCAAAAATGACAAAGAATCTTGTAGCACCTTAAAGACTACCAAATATATTATGGCATAAAGTATGGTGGACTACAGTCTCCTTCATTAGATGCATCATCAATAGCTACTAGTCATAATGGCTATATGCTACCTCCAGTATCAGAGGCAGTATACTCCTGTATACCAGTTGCTGGGGAATGTGAATGAGATGGTGCTATTGGCCACTGTGTGAACAGAATACTGGACTAGATAGACCCCTGGTCTGATCCAGCATGGCTCTTCCTATGTTCTTAAGTGTTTCCTGAGTTACATACCTGTATAAATACATTTGTGTGTGCATGCGTGTGTTGTAACCAGTGAGGTCAGAGGGAACTAAAATGCTGAAAGTACAGATAGTGATAATTACCTTATTAACTATAGCCATCCACAGATATTTGTTGGGTGATACAAAAAAGACATCTTTGCAGTGGTGAGCTGGTTGACTTATGTAGTGTGATTTAAAAACAAACAAACAACTTTGTCCCTATTCAAGTTGCAGGAGAGAGCTGAACCTCTTTATGAATTGTAGTTCAGCTGTTGATATATGTCTTTGAAATTCCTTTGTTCATGAATGACCACCTTAAAATCAATACAAATGTACCAGCAGGTTGAAATGTCCCCTCACTGTTTTTTTAATATTGCCATTTCTGATGTCAGATTTGTGTCCCTTTACTAGTTTGCATGGAGACTGGGCCATTTATCCTATGTAGAGTGCAGGAGGGCATTGCTGGCAGATGGTGGCATATATCTCCTTGGAAGATGAGCAGGTGTATGAACACCTGATCTTGTGAATGACATTATTAAGTCCTGTAATAGATATGGGGATGTGTTGGCATCTGGGTCTGCCACAGGTTCTGTATCTCTGTTATGTGATCTGTTGTTGCTGGTGAGTAGCAGTGTTAGGTTGGGTTGCTGTCGATAAGCAAGTACAGGCCTACCACCCAGGGCCTGTGAGAGGGAAGCATCCTTGACCAGGATGGGCTGTAGTTATGCTTGATTGGTTTATTACCCCAGAGTAAGGAAATCAACCCTGACTGCTCATTGGAAGGACAGATACTGAAGCTGAAGCTCAAATATTTTGGCCACCTAATGCGAAGAGAAAAGTCACTGGAAAAGACCCTGATGCTGGGAAAGATTGAAGGCAAAAGGAGAAGGGGACGGCAGAGGATGAGATGGCTAGATATCATCACTGATGCAATGAACATGAATCTGAGCACACTCCGGGAGAGAGCGGAGGACAGGAAGGCCTGGCGTGCTATGGTCCATGGGGTCACGAAGAGTCAGACACGACTTAACAACTGAACAACAATAAACCAAGCATGTCCCTGATGCAGTCCGGGATTGCCAGGGTTTTTTTAAGCTTCCTCCCCATCCATTTTTGTCCTGAAATTCCATCCCCTGTGTGTGTGTGTGGGGGGGGGGAGTGTTACAAAAAGGAAAAAATAATGCCTCCATTGGAGTCAACCAATGCATGATTGCAAGAATGTTTAGTTTGGCCCTGTGTAAAGCTGTTCAGTAAAGCTGAACAGATATGGTTGTATCATAGTGCTTGGTAGTAGACAATGGATTTTATGGTGTGTTCTGTGTGGGACCTGGAGGCATATAAGTATGTGTAGCAGCCAGTAGGTTTCTGATATAAGGTGGTGCTTATATATCTGTTATGTGGTTGTGCAGTAGTGTCCAGTAAGTGAGCCCGTTGCATAGGCTTAGGTTGATGGTGAGATGAAAGCTATTGAAGTTCTGGCAGAACTTTGTCAAGGCTTCCTGTCCAGGAGTCCAGATGGTAAAGATATCATCATCAGTGTCTCTCTGGTAGAGAAGAGGCTTTGGGGGACAGGAGCTGAGAAAGCTTTGTTCTAAGTAGACCATGAAGATGTTGGCATACTTTGGGGCCATGCACATCCCCATGGTAGTGCCCTTGATCTGAGTATGTACAAAGTGGCAGAGCTTGGTGGCTAAATATGCAGTAGCACCATCAAGGATGATATTCCTGATGGCTTGTAGTCCATCTTTGTGGGGGATTTGATTGTAAATGACCTTAACATCCATGGTAGCCAGGATGTTGTTTTCTGGGAGATTTTCAGTGGATTGTAGGTTCCTTACACTGAGACTGTTGTGTGAGTGACTCAGGAGGCATCAGCAACCATGCTAGTACAGGTGCCATATAAAGGGAATCTGCCAAACAATTAAATACAGCAACATTATAAGTAACGGATTGTTGCACAAAATGCTAGTTTCGCCCCCTGGAGGCTAGTCTAATTTGCCCCAAAGAGGAGAGTCAACTTCAGGCTGGGTCCAACTCGATTTTATTGTTTGCAAACAGTTCGACAGAGGAACTCACGCTCAAAAGCAGAGTCAACCCTGGGCAACCCCACGCTACAGTTTTATCACTTAGCTTGCATTCCTCAGCCAGCGTGTTACTTTTGATTGGTTGCCAGCGGTTTGCCTAGCAACCTTATCTTAGAGTTACTGTCTGCTCATTCCAGGCATGCGCAGCTCTTACAATACTATGTGCTGCTTAAGACACATACAATGGCTTTTAGGTTACATTTTTACTACAATTCCCCCCTCAAAAGGCTTTTCTCAAATTTATACTCTCTTTGGTCCAGCGGTGGACTACGCACTTAAAGGCGCAAACTATTATCATTGTGGCATTGACGGTTTTCTCTAAACAGCAAGTGAGGCCTAGGATGCCTTTGTTCTAGCTACTAGAATGTTGACAACAAAAACACATTTTTGGGTGTAATCTGGAATTTGAACTTTTGGAACTCAGCTTTGTTCAGTTCACCAGGAACCCTTGAAATGAGAGTGCCCTCTTTTTGTAGAGCTACCTGTGTTTTTCTAATTAAGGCAGGCAACAAAGTAGTTTCTGACAGTTGATGGGTGT
The DNA here is from genome assembly GCF_057233095.1 of Heloderma suspectum. Taxonomy (NCBI): domain Eukaryota; kingdom Metazoa; phylum Chordata; class Lepidosauria; order Squamata; family Helodermatidae; genus Heloderma; species Heloderma suspectum. The sequence continues at coordinate 181,943,850 of NC_139461.1, forward strand.
TCGTAATAGAGAGCAAAACTATTTCTATTCTGCTTAAACATAAGCTCAACATGCCTCTTAAACTAATGTTTTCTGTTGTTTTTATTTGAGTGGGGAGTGTTGAGGCAACTAAACTTAAGAAGGAGAGAATAATGCGCATGAGTAAGTGTTAGGAGAAAGCCCTCTCTTGAACAAATACTTGGGTCCCTCTAGTGGTTTGCTACTCCAACGGTGGCCTTCAGGTGGGTCAGCTTCTGGTGTGACCCTCTCTGGTGCAGGTGATGCCTTTATTCAGTGTGATGAATCCACTTCTTCTCTTTAGCAACTTTTATAGCAATGGGAGTGGTAAGTAGGATCTGAAACGGACCCTTCTGCTTCTTGGTAGGTGGTTCATCTTTCTAGGACTGGATTAGCACCCAATCACTGGGATTGAGATTATGCACTGGAGCATCTAAAGGCCAGGATTGGTGCATTGTCACAAACCTGTGAAAACAAAACAGACTTCAAGGCAGTAACATAACCTTGAAGCTTAAAACTTTTACTTCTAAGTTTACATTTAAGCTATCAGCCATAGGTAATATCCGAGGTGGGCGCTTATAGAATGTTTAAAGGGTGTCAATTTAATACTTCTCTTGGAGGTGCACCGTACTCGAATCAAGGTGATTGGCAAGGCCTGTGGCCTTTCAACTTAATCTTTAAACAAATTCTAGTGATCATTGTCTTTAAGGCGTGGTTCATCTTCTCAACTTGACTTGTGGATTGAGGTTTCCAAGGGGGGTGTAGCTTCTAGTTAGTTTGTTATGCCTGGGCCACTATTTGCATCACTTGTCCAACAAAATGGGGCCCCTGATTTGATTCACTCTCTTTAGGTAACAAGAGCCTAGGGATTACTTTTTAACAGGATCTTGGCTACTGTCTGTGTGGTGCAATCAATTGGTTTTTATTGTTACTAGCAGGTACAGATAGCCATGAGTCTGGGGCAACTCTGAAAAGTCAATTTGAAATTTCTGAAAAGGCTAGTAAGCGCATGGGCGACTTCTCATTTGAGCTGGGGCTCAAACATCTTTGAATTGTTTTTGAGGCACAAAGGGCAGTTAGCCACTGCTCTGAGGTCTTGGTCTAACCTGAAGAAGGTGTTATCTGCCCTGGGCACACCCAAAATCGGGGTGTTACCCCTAACCCTTTATTAGCTAACCATAATTTTTTGAACTTCTCAATGAGCGGCTTCAAGCCTGCAGAGGTGGCTTTCTTCAGAAGATACTGCCTCATGCACACAGGGCTCTCTCCCTTTTTAAAGAAGATTTTAACTGGTGTTATGCATTTGCTTGGGTGGGGGTTCTGTCTGCCCACACACATGGATCAACATTCTCTAAAATCTCAGTCCCTTTGGCCTCTGACACAATCTCGATTGCTTGAAGGGCCATCTGATAATTTGAGCCCTGCATTATTGGCAGCTGTACTACAATCTGATTATCATGGAAGAAGATTTTAGCTTGCAGTTTTGTTAACAAGTCCCACCCCAAGAGGGCAACCAGGTATGCAGATGAAACTACAAAGGCATGTTCCAGTATGTTATTTCTAATCTTCGTGAGGAGGGGCTTACACACGGGCAATTTAGTTTTTTTCCCCCTTTTAATTCCTTTTATAGTTACATGCTTCCTACTTTCTCTCGCTGGGGGGGCTTCACAGAGATCATAGAAAATGTGGCTCCAGTATCTACTAGGGCCTCACAGTCCTTGCCACCAACCCTTACTTATATCTTGGGATTCTCCCGAGCATTTGTTCCTAGGGTGGTGTCCCTTCAGCTAGACTCCCCCCCGCCGGAGGACCCTGCTCGTGTTTGGCAGCCTTTAGGGTGAGTCTCTTTTTTCTTCTCTTTCAACTCTGGACAATCTTTCTTTCAGTGTCTCTTTTCTCGACAATATGCACATTTATTGAGCCCCGGTCAGCCCTTTCCTTTTTCGCCCCCCCCCCCTCTGGTCACTTCTGTGCTCTCAAGCCGCGGTTTATATCTCTGCCCATGGTGGCTGCCAGCATTGCCTTTTCCTTTTTTCAGGAATGGCACTCTTTTCATGTGCTCTCACGTGCACCATAGCTCTAAAAATTTCATGATCTGGGGTCTGATAAGGCTAAAGCAGGCAGTGGTATTAAGGCTTGCTTCAATTTAAGAAAAGCCTTTTTTATTTTAATTGTCTACTTCTAGTGGGTAATATTTTTGTTAAAGCTTCATACGGGGGCTTCACCCCTTTTTATGGCTACTATAGCCTCCCTCTTGTAAAAGGCACACTTATCTTTTGGCTTGCCTGTTCTGCAGCTCATGTTTCAAATTCTTTGTGCCATGCACCAGTTTTAACTCTTTTTCTTCTCTGCAAGTTAGGCTGTTTGCCATTGCTTCGACAGAGACTCACTTGCTTAGACCTTCTTAATAATCTCAATGACACACATTTGGGATAAGCTCTCTTTCTTTTTAAGCCTTTTTGTCTGCTACTTTTTTCTGCCTTCTTTTATACCTTTTTCATATCATTAAAATTTAACACCATGACTGGAAAACATTTGTTTTGCATCGTAGGGCATGGTGGAGCAGATCTAACAATTATACCGCTCCTCTGACTGCATGGTCATGGCCCATCAAGATCAAGGGAAGGACATTCTCCTACATGCAAAGAGTTCCAAGCCACCATTTTTGCAGCGGCAACTCCACGCTGCATGAGTTTTGGCAGAGTGTCAGGTTTGCCTCTGATTGTTGTTGTTCAGTCGTTCAGTCGTGTCCGACTCTTCGTGACCCCATGGACCATAGCACGCCAGGCCTTCCTGTCCTGCGCTCTCTCCCGGAGCGTGCTCAAGTTCATATTCATTGCATCCGTGATGCTATCTAGCCATCTCATCCTCTGCCGTCCCCTTCTCCTTTGGCCTTCAGTCTTTCCCAGCATCAGGGTCTTTTCCAGGGAGTTTTCTCTTCGCATTAGGTGGCCAAAATATTGGAGCTTCAGCTTCATTATCTGTCCTTCCAATGAGCACTCAGGGTTGATTTCCTTTAGGATGGACTGATTTGACCTCCTTGCAGTCCAGGGGACTCGTAAAAGTCTTCTCCAGCACCACAGTTCAAAAGCATCAATTCTTCGGCGCTCAGCCTTCCTTGTAGTCCAGCTCTCACAGCCATACATTACTACTGGGAAAACCATAGCTTTGATTAGACGGACCTTTGTCGGCAAGGTGATGTCTCTGCTTCTTACTATGCTGTCTAGGTTGGCCATAGCTTTCCTCCCCAGGAGCAAGCGTCTTTTAATTTCATGGCTACAGTCACCGTCTGCGGTGATCTTGGAGCCCAAGAAAGTAAAATCTGTCACTGCTTCCATTTCTTCCCCTTCTATATGCCAGGAAGTGATGGGGCCAGATGCCATGATCTTCGTTTTTTTAATGTTGAGTTTCAAACCAGCTTTTGCACTCTCCTCTTTCACCCTCAACAAGAGGCTCTTGAGATCCTCTTCGCTTTCTGCCATTAGGGTGGTATCGTCTGCATATCGGAGGTTGCTGATAATTCTCCCAGCAATCTTAATTCCGACCTCCGATTCATCCAACCCGGCATTTCTCATGATGTACTCTGCATATAAGTTAAATAAGCAGGGTGACAATATGCAGCCTTGTCGTACTCCTTTCCCAATTTTGAACCAATCGGTTGTTCCATGTCTGGTTCTTACTGTTGCTTCTTGACCCTCGTACAGTTTTCTCAGGAGACAGGTAAGGTGGTCTGGTACTCCCATCACTTACAGAATTTGCCACAGTTTGTTGTGATCCACACAATCAAAGGCTTTAGCGTAGTCAATGAAGCAGAAATAGACATTTTTCTGGAATTCTCTTGCTTTCTCCATGATGCAGCGAATGTTGGCGATTTGATCTCTAGTTCCTCTGCCTCTTCTAAACCCAGCTTGTACTTCCGGTAGTTCTCGGTTCGCATACTGCTGAAGCCTAGCTTGTAGGATTTTGAGCATCACCTTGCTGTCATGTGAAATGAGCGCAATTGTGCGGTAGTTTGAACACTCTTTGGCGTTGCCCTTCTTTGGAATTGGAATGTAAACTGACCTTTTCCAGTCTTGTGGCCACTGTTGAGTGTTCCAGATTTGTTGACATATTGAATGCAGCACTTTAACAGCATCATCTTTTAGGATTTTAAATAGTTCGGCTGGAATACTGTCGTCTCCGCTAGCTTTGTTGTTACTAATGCTTCCTAAGACCCACTTGACTTCACTCTCTAGGATGTCCGGCTCAAGTTCAGTGACCGCACTATCATGGCTATCAGGGACATTCAGATCTTTCCTGTATAGTTCTTCTGTGTATTCTTGCCACCTCTTCTTAATCTCATCTGCTTCTGTTAGGTCCCTGCCTTCTTTGTCCTTTATCATGCCCGTCTTTGCACAAAACGTTCCCTTGAGATCTCCAATTTTCTTGAAGAGATCTCTAGTCTTTCCCATTCTGTTGTTTTCCTTGATTTCTTTGCATTGTTCATTTAAGAAGGCCTTCTTGTCTCTCCTTGCTATTCTCTGGAACTCTGCGTTCAGTTGGGTATATCTTCCCCTTTCTCCCTTGCTTTTCGCTTCCCTTCTTTCGTGAGCTACTTGTAAAGCCTCATCAGACAGCCACTTTGCTTTCTTGCATTTCTTTTTCTTTGGGATGGATTTCGTTGCTGCCTCCTGAACAATGTTACGGACCTCCGTCCATAGTTCCTCAGGCACTCTGTCTATCAGGTCTAATCCCTGAAATCTATTCCTCACCTCCACTGTATATTCATCAGGGATATGATTTAGGTCATACCTGAACGGTTTAGTGGTTTTCCCGACGTTCTTCAATTTAAGACGAAATTTTGCAAGAAGCAGCTCATGATCTGAGCCACAGTCAGCTCCAGGTCTTGTTTTTACTGACTGTATGGAGCTTCTCCATCTTTGGCTGCAAAGGACATAATCAATCTGATTTTGATATTGACCATCTGGTGACGTCCATGTGTAGAGTCACCTCTTGTGCTGTTGGATTGCCGGGTTTTCCCCATTCCCAGATAACAATTCCCCATTCCCAGATAACAATTGCCTCTGATAGGGGTGCACGAAAGTCACTTACCTGGTCTCGCAGCTTTTCGCGGTGGGGGGAGGCGCTTCGCTGCTCCCCCCGCGAAGTTCAGGCCGGGGGGGGAGGCTTCCCGCCTCGCCCGGCTGAAATTCAGGCCAGGGAGGAGGCGCCTCGCCTCGCCCAGCCACGAAATTAAAAGTTAAAAAAAAAAAAACGCCCCCGTGATAGGCTACGTGACGATTAACGTAGCCTATCACGGCTAGATCTGCAAAGTCAGCCGTGATAGGCTACGTAAATCGTCACGTAGCCTATCACAGGTGACATAAAAAAAAAAAGCGCGTACGCAAACGGCGGCCGCAATAGGGAGCCGCCATTCGCGTTCCTTATTTGGTCGCTGTAGTCTACGTAAAGATTACATAGACTACGGCGAAAATAAGGGCAACGCTATTTGCGTTGCCCTTATTTTCGCCGTAGTCTACGTAAAGATTTACGTAGACTACAGCGACCAAATAAGGAACGGGAATGGCGGCTCCCTATGGGGGCCGCCATTATCTGTATGTGCTTTTTTTTTTTTAAGTCACCCGTGATAGGCTACGTGACGATTTATGTAGCCTATCACGGCTGACTTTGCAAATCTAGCCGTGATAGGCTACATTAATCGTCACGTAGCCTATCACGGGGGCGTTTTTTTTCCCTTTGATTGGAATGGCGGCGGCGGCAGCCGGTCGAAAGACCGGCTGCCGCTCCCGCCCCGGACGAAGACCCGACGAACCGCCGGCCGGACCTGCCGCCGGGAGGGACATTCGCCAAAGGTAAGTCCCGTCCCGGGGGGGTGCGGAGAATTTCTCCCCGAAACTTGTTCGGGGGGCCGAACATGTTGGCACTCAGCCCCCCGAAGTTTCGGGGAGAAATTCTCCGCCATCCCTAGCCTCTGAGCAAATGGAACGTCAGAACAGTTCAGATTTTGAGAAAGAGCTGGAACACATGGGGCAGGAACTTTCTCAGGCTTCAGAAACACAGCTGGGCTTAGAAGTATCACAGGAGAGTGGGGGACTCTTTCCCTCTCACCTCTTAAGTTAAGAGAATTTGCTGCCCCCCTTCTTAAAGGGAAACTAACTTTCATAGTTTCTCTTTGAACTTTTTGAAGGCTGTTTCCTTTGTAGTCTGTTAATTTCTAGCAATTTGCATCTGTGTGCTTCATTAGGGTAAATGAAATCAAAGCCTTGGAAATCATAGAATCATAGAACAGTAGGGTTGGAAGGGGCTTACAAGGCCATCGAGTCCACCCCCTGCTCAGTACAGGAATCCAAATCAGAGCATCCCTGACAGATGGCTGTCCAGCCTCATCTTGAATGCCTCCAGTGTGGGAGAGCCCACCACCTCCCTGGGTAATGAGTTCCATTGTCATATTGCTCTAACACTCAAGATGTTTCTCCTGATGTTCAGCTGGAATCCAGCTTCCTGTCACTTGAGCCCATTATTCCGTGTCCTGCACTCTGGGATGATCGTAGGGATGTCAGAGAATTTCGCCACGAATCTCGGGGAGGCCGAATGCCAGCGCATTCCCCCCCCCGAAATCAGTGGCGAAATGGTCTGCCCCCCCACCCCCCCCAGGATGGGACTTACCTTGGGCGAATCTCCCTGGCGGCGGCGGTTTTGGCGGCGGTTCGGTGGCTGCCGTCGCCGCCATTTCCAGTAAAAAAAAACGTGATAGGCTACATAAAGATTTATGTAGCCTATCATGGCTAGATTTTTAAAAAATACCATGATAGGCTACGTAAATGTTTACGTAGCCTATCATGGCTGAGTTAAAAAAACAAAAAACAAACCGCGCATATGCTATTTGCATTGCCCTTATTTTCGCCGTAGTCTACGTAAATCTTTACATAGCCTATCACGTTTTTTTTTTCCAATTTACTTTTTTATTTCGTGGCCGGGGAGACGGGGCGCTCCCCCCCGGCCTGAATTTCGGCGGCGAGGGATGGGGCGCCTTCACCCCGGCCTGAATTTCGGCCGGGAGGGGCGGGGCGCCTCCCCCGCCGCCAAGAATTTCGGGGGGAGAAACGGAGTGCCTCCCCCCCCACCAAAAACAGCTGCGGGACCAGGTAAGGGACTTTCGTCCATCCTTATCCTGTGCCTTTAGATGTGATTGGCAGTGGTACAGCTCTGCCCTTTCAACAATGAATGTTGTTCAGTCATTAAGTCGTGTCCGACTCTTCGTGACCCCACGGACCATAGCACGCCAGGCCTTCCTGTCCTCCGCTCTCTCCTGGAGTGTGCTCAAGTTCATATTCATTGCATCGGTGATGCTATCTAGCCATCTCATCCTCTGCCGTCCCCTTCTCCTTTTGCCTTCAATCAACGATGAATATATGTTGCAAATAATAAGAACTCCTGGTGGCAACCACTACAGTTGATGTTGAACTAGACTTGTGTTAGACACTCTGATGTGAGTCAGAAACCTGACAGTGCAACATTTTCTGTTAGCCAAAATGCACCTACATGTGCATTCAAGGAGACAGTTGTTTAAGTTGTTTAAACGGGATGACATAAATGGATGGCTGAGGACCGTTGAATCTGCACAGGAAGGTTGTGGGTGACAGTCTCGATCAGGGTTACTAACAAAGTGGAGTATACAGACAGATTTTCTCTGAGAAGGGACAAGTGTTTCAAAAGCCTGTTCAAAGTGTCACCAAATTTCTGAACATTAGGTGGCCAGTCTACATATCATACAGAATGAGCTGGTGGACTGAGCTCACAGAATACTAGGCTACGTAACTTCAGACTCCATTTGGTGTTGGGGATTGCATTGTGGGATGCTTTCCCATGTAAAAAGCTTCCTGCATGTAGTAAACTAGCACTTCAGGTACTATCCAATAGCCCTTACTACTTCTCCCTTATCAGTGGGGAGAAACTGCCTGGATTCTTTTTCCTCCCTTAGCCTCAGCAGCACAGCAGGTATTAAATATACTCCCAACATAGAAGAGGCAGAGTTTTATTTAAAAATATATAAATAATTATTGAAACAAAAGAAGAATTAACAAATATATACTGTGTTAACCATACAAACAGCTTAGCAGTCTTTTTTGCTTTTTAAACCCCTCCCCCCCATAACTTCCTTGGAACACTTTCCTCCTCCCTGGGAATCTTCACACACACACACACACACCCATTGGAAGGCGAGGTCTGGTGGACTGAACTCCAAGAAGATTCCTTCCTTACATGGGTTACACATTGTTGAATGCTTCCCTGTATTTAAAGGTGCCTGCATGCAGTAAACTAGCACTTCAGGAAGAGGGCTATACTAAACCTTTCTCCCCAATGTGCTAGTTTTCTACGTATGGATGGTTGGATCCAATGTTGTGCGATCGATCGGGTATCCATGCATGCAGTGTGATTCTGCTGGCACTGTGGGACTTCCTGTCTCCCCCCCCCATGTACCCCAAATCTGCTCTGGAGGGTCACTCAACCCTCTGGAGCAGATTTGGGTTGCATGGGGGGAGGTAAAATCTGTTCCGTTAGTGAATGACCAGTGTTGGATCCAACCCAGGGAGTTGTTTCAGTGGGGAAATGATAAAAATATGACCTTCACCTGTAGTGTGAAGTGCTCTCGCCCAAGTGCTCCCTGCCATCTCGTTCTGTCACCTCGTTCTGTATATAGCAGAATGTGCCCCAGTTTATTTTTGACACAATCCATGGGCGGTGGGTGGGTGGTGGTGGGGCACTTAGCTCTGCAAGCTCCCCATACACAACCCTCACATTAATTGCCCTTGCCATGTGTGCAAGCCCATATATGTGTAGCCAGAGATCAGTTGTTTTGGCAGGGTTTCTCCCTCCGCCGGCCATTTCTCCAGTCAAAAATCAGCCCTCAGTCCACTTTTTCTCGTGTAGGATTCCAGATACATGATTATAAATATAGCTGAAGGGGGCAATTTTGAGGAGGAGGAGGAGGAGGAGCAGCAGCAGGAGAAGAAGAAGAAGAAGAAGAAGAAGAAGAAGGAGAAGAAGAAGAAGAAGAAACAGCCAGCAGGTTAAGTGTTAAGTACCCCTCCATCCTCTGTTCTAAATCCCTGTCTCCTGAGAGTGTTTTTCATGTAAAAAATAAAACAAAACACCTGTCAGGGCTTCATTGCATGCAATGTATAGTTTGTCCCAAAGGCAGTAATGTGACCTGGAGCATACAGTCCAATTACATGAACAATTCATTCTAGCAAACATTTGCCGGGTTTGGCAATCCTGTAATTGCCACATAATCGTGGTCATTGCACAACTACTTAAGCAGTGCAATCCTACGCAGAACAATGTAGAAGCAGGATTGTCAGAAGTAAGATGCACTGAATTCAGTGGAACCTATGCCCAGGTTAGTGTGCATAGACTTGCAGCCTGGTGCACCTGAAGGTTGCCCCCTTCCCTTCCCTTCCCTTCCCTTCCCTTCCCTTCCCTTCCCTTCCCTTCCCTTCCCTTCCCTTCCCTTCCCTGTCTTCCTTCCTTCCTTCCTTCCTTCCTTCCTTCCTTCCTTCCTTCCTTCCTTCCTTCTTTCTTTCTTTCTTTCTTTCTTTCTTTCTTTCCCTTCCAGCATTAGCCCTTGAGGAATCAGTGTATTGATGGTAGGGGCTGTTCTTAAACCATTTTGGACAGAAAACTGGGAAATTGTTCATAGGTAAAAGGTTAAATGTTGCCCGATCCTTCAGAATTTCTATTAATTAGGTAATGTTCAAGCTATTATTCCCACTAAATAGCAAAATTTGGAGCATTGTCTGTTAACTACTGCAGATAATTGTATTGACTGAAAATGGACGGAGCCAGCAAGTCTCCAAGTTCAAAAGGTGATGATCAAAGATTACAGTAGTGGCAAAAGTGGCACAATATGTTAGGATGAAAGAAACAAGAACTTGATTTCCAAACAAAATGATGTTCCATATATTAATTTTTGGAAGTTGCATGTACACATGTGTACATTGTTTCTAGCATTTGAGAGAGTCTTTTTGGCTTTGCATTTCTCGACCTACCGGCTTGTAAATATTTTCCCCAACACATTATTATTTTCAAATGAAAAGAATCTGTGTATGGAAAGGCCATCCCAACTTTCCCTAACCTGTTACCCTCCAGATGTGTTGAACCAGAACTCCTATCATTTCTAGGCAGCATGGCAAATGACTTTTGTAAACCTTTTGAAAAAAGTGCATCTTTCTGAAAAATGCAAAAAATCGGGATTGAAAATAATCCTAAAACAAGCACCAGTTGAAAATAAAAAAGGCTACATCAATGGTTGTTGTTGTTGTTGTTGTTTATTCATTCAGTCTCTTCCAAGTCTTCGTGACTTCATGGACCAGCCCATGACAGAGCTTCCTGATGGCCGTCGCCACCCCAGCTCCCCCAAGGTTGAGTCCTGTACAATTTGGTGGACAGGCAAAGTGCCAAAGGCAAATGTATTATTTATTTAGGATGCAATCTTGTACAACTTTAGACAGAAAAAAGTCCTACAGTTCCCAGCATGCCCAAGCCAGTATGGCCAGCTGGAGGGATGCTGGGAGTTGTAGGACATTTTTCTGTCTAAACATGCATAGGATTGTGCTCTTGAAGTATTTTTATCTTGCTCCTCAGCCAACAAAGGCTCCCAGAGTGGCTTACAATCAGTTAGCCAAAAAGGCAGTCCCTGCCTGCAGGCTTACAATATAAAAAGACATGACGCACAAGGAAAAAACCATGTGGAGGGAAGAGGAAAAAAATGAAGTAGACTCTCATCAGGGGTGGTGGAATCGCCCTGCTTCCCCTCTCATCTCTTGGGGTGCTGATGTTCCCTTTGCCTGCTCCTTTCCCCCTCAAATTGAGCTTTTTACTAAAGTTCTTGAGATTTCCAAGTAATGGGGTGGGGTGTTGCTAGGGCTGAGCCCATGGGGCCCCAGCCCTGAATCTAGTTTCCACTGCCTGGATCTATTTCCCAGGGATACTATTCCCCTGAGTATTGCCCTGCCTTGGTGGCAATGGAAGGTTTTTTTTCCTAGTTTAATTGCCATTCAAGGGGCAATTTTCAAGAGGGATTGCAACTCAGGAGGGAAAGGTTAACCCCCCCCTTCCCTACATGCTGCAACGCCCACCCTCAAAATACTGCCTGCATTGCAATTAAGCTCAGGAAAAAAACTGAAGAGGAACTCCTGATCTGGAATGATCTGGGGTGGGCACAAATTAATTGAAGAATTTAGTTGAGATGATTTTGATGCAAAACCAATTGGCTGGCTTTGCGTTCTGTGAAATTTAAAGAAATTCTAGTAATTATTTTTAAATGTGCATACATAGATTTAAATTAGCAAATGCAAATTTTATGCAGCCTGGGCCATGGATCTTTTAAGTGCCTAGCAATGTCCCTAAAGTGGGTTATTTAAAGTATGTCTGGCATAACTGATGGCCCGTTCTTAATCAATGGCACCATGGCTGCTTCCAGATGGATGGCTCCTACAGTCAAAAAGAAATTGTGCAGCTATTCTGTCTTTCCCTCCTTAATGGATTTTCTATGGTAAGAAGAAAGATGGAAGAAGCTATGTGAAAACCTGGAAGGGTTAGAAATGGAGGTCATGTGAACCCCCCCCCTCATACAATTCCATGTTTGAGGCGGGGCAAATGCACAATAAAAGCTGGATCTGGAAGTACCTTGCTTATTATGGCAGTGGAGATAACTACTGGCTGCATTCACATATAATGCTTAGTCATGGGTTTATGTTAACCATGGTCTATTGCTTTAGCCATGAATTATCTTGCAGATGATGAAACCGCAGATTGTTTTCCCTATTACTGGTTTGTTTCTCTCTTGTCCATTTTGCCATCCTTCAAAGTGTTTTCATTTTCAGGCTGCTCTTGCTGGGTGCCTCTGTTTCAGGGCAGACAGCAGCGCAATCAAGCCAGGGTTAAGCCGTAGTTCTGCATTCAGACATCATGCAAAGCCATGGCTTAAACAAGCCAGAGTTCATAAGCCAACAGCAAACCATGGCTTCTATTTGTGGTTTGTAGTTGGTTAACAAACCATGGTTTGTTTGCTGGGATGGGTTCAGACATAAAGACAAGCTGGATTTGAACGAACCACATCATTAGCATTATGTGCAAATCAAGCCACTATTGCTGGGAGGCCCTTTTCACCTTCCTTCACATGATTAAAAAAATGTAGATCTCTTCCAGGTAAATGCTTGTGCTAAAATTGCAACCTGAAAGTAGCAGAGACAAGTCTCTTGAAATTCTGCCTTTAGGATCGCCATCTAACATGAGTTTTTGGCTTCTGGTCCTCAAGTCAAAGCAATGCACATGGGAAAATCAAAACAAACACAGTGCCTGGATCCATGGTGCTAAAGGGTAACACTCTTTTGGTCTATTATTGATGCATATAAGCTTCACTTCAGCCTCTCTCAGACATAGCAGCTGCAACAGCAATCACATTTATAACAGGAGTATGACACATTGATCTCGTTTTGAAGGTTACCCTTTCAATGTAGTGGCTTCATTGACTCCTTACACGGTATCCATTTGTATTTCGAGTCATCCTGGAGACACTGTTTCATTCCACTCTTTTCTTTTCTTTTTTGACACAGTGAGATCAGCAACTCTCCATGATGAGTAATGAATGGACAGTGTATTCCAGCAACAAGGAAAGCAAAAATGCAACATTTAGAACAATCTGTCATTTTATTTTGCCATTTCTCTACATGAACCTTCAGTTGAAGGATTAAAAATTGCGGGAAGGATATCACATGTACAGCAATGACCCACCGTATTTGCTCTGGAAGTTCTGGATGCAAATCTGCTTTGCTGTAGATGCACTGGATAGTTGCATCCCCTTGGCGTCAGGTTGCTGTCTTGTTTCATTAACAGTCCCACACCCACAAGGAAGGCTTGATAACCTTTGCAAGAGCTTTGCAAGGTAGGTCGGTGCTCTCATCTCCTTATTGCAGCAGGGCGGCTGTGAGACTGAAATAACACTGAAATAACACTGCAGTAAGTATTGGGAAAGGAGTACGACAAGGCTGTATATTGTCACCCTGCTTATTTAATTGATATGCAGAGTACGTCATGAGGAACACCAGGTTGGATGAATCACAGGTCGGAATTAAGATTCCGGGAGAATTATCAACAACCTCAGATACGCAGACGATACCACCCTAATGGCAGAAAGCAAAGAGGATCTAAAGAGCCTCTTGTTGAGGGTGAAAGTGGAGAGTGCAAAAGCTGGTTTGAAACTCAACATTAAAAAAATGAAGATCATGGCATCTGGCCCCATCACTTCCTGGCATATAGAAGGGGAAGAAATGGAAGCAGTGACAAATTTCATTTTCTTGGGCTCTAAGATCACCACAGACGGTGACTGTAGCCATGAAATTAAAAGGCGCTTGCTCCTTGGGAGGAAAGCTATGGCAAACCTAGACAGCATAGTAAGAAGCAGAGACATCACCTTGCTGACAAAGGTCCGTCTAATCAAAGCTATGGTTTTCCCAGTAGCAACGTATGGCTGTGAGAGCTGGACTATAAGGAAGGCTGAGCGCAGAACTGATCCTTTCGAACTGTGGTGGTGGAGAAGACTCTTACGAGTCCCCTGGACTGCAAGGAGGTCAAATCAGTCCATCCTAAAGGAAATCAACCCTGAGTGCTCATTGGAAGGACAGATACTGAAGCTGAAGCTCAAATATTTTGGCCACCTAATGCGAAGAGAAAACTCCCTGGAAAAGACCCTGATGCTGGGAAAGACTGAAGGCCAAAGGAGAAGGGGACGGCAGAGGATGAGATGGCTAGATAGCATCACGGATGCAATGAATATGAACTTGATCACACCCTGGGAGAGAGCGGAGGACAGGAAGGCCTGGTGTGCTACGGTCCATGGGGTCACGAAGAGTTGGACACGACTGAACGACTGAACAACAAGTATGGCCACCTGGTGATGTTTGTGGCTGAGGTGACACTTGAATTGGCTTAACTCGCATTCCTAGGGTGCTATCCTCCTTCCTCTCCCAGCATGTGCAAGAAGCAAATTGTGGAGTGTCTCCCCATAGCAAACAAGCAGAACCTACCCCTCCCTAGGACCACTGTGCTGGGTGAGCCATTGATATGCCTGCCTGCTCCATGGCAGCTGAGTGTACTAGTTCTGCTAGTAATTGGAGGCTGGTGGCTCCAATTTTGGATCCATTCTGGGTTTCAGTCAGAACCAGCCAGAACTCCAAAGGAACTATCCAAGGTGCTGAACCTATTTTGGGGATAGAGTTCAGCACCTCGGACAGCTCCTTTAGAGTTCTGGCTGGCTCTGACTGAATCCCAGAATGGATTCACAGCCCCACTGAAATTGGAGCCACCAGCCTCTGCTGAGCTCAGCAGGTGCTTGCCTGCACCTTGCGTAGGAAAACCCAGCATCACCCTCATCACTGAACCCCACTTGCACTGGCTAGTCTCAACAGAAGCAAGAGTAGGATGGGGATGACTGCTATAGGAACACAGGAAGCTGCCTTCTGCCAGGTCAGACTATTTGCCTGCATAGTCCACTGCTGTTTACAGAGACTGGCAGTAGCTCTCCAGGGTCTCAGGCAAAGGTCTTGCATGTCACCTACTGCCTGATCCTTTTGGCACTGGAAATGCCAGGGACCGAAATTGCAACCTTCTGCATGCAAACAAGTATCCTACCACTAAGCTGTAGTCCCTCCCTAGATATTTGATTGGATGGTGAATGCAAACTGCCGGAGGGTCCCTGCGAAGGGAATGTGTGAACATGGCCACAACACAAAGGAGAGTGTTGGATTTGGCTTGGTTCCCACAGGGAGCCACTCCATGACTTGCTTTCCACTTGCACATGCAAGATGAATCAGCAGAATTGCACCCTTAGTGACTCGGATACACTCTGAAATATCTCAGAACTTCTGCTATATCTTTTTCTACATGAAGAAAAATCCCATGAAAAATCTGTTCTGCTACCATTGCTGGAATAGCAATGGTAGGGGATCACACCAAATAAAGGTGCAAGCTAAAGGTTAATTTGTACTTAGGGTTTTAAAACGGTGGGTGTAGTGAGGGGTCACTCAAGGTGCAGAGCTCATTAACTGCTCTTGATGGAGAGAAGGGTGCAAACGGGGGGGGGGGAGAGAGAGATATTGCCTAGCAGCCAAATGGAGCCAAATAAGTTTCCTTTTAGCATTGGTTTCTTGAGTATAAAGAGACATGCATTTTCACTATGCTCTGTGGTAGTGGTGGTTTCATTCTGTAAGAAGCCTGGCCTGAATTGCTCTGCTGTTTTATACTTCTGGCTGCTTAGCCAGGGGAATATCTGTTTTATGACTCAGTAAAGTTGGTCAAGTTCTTCATTTTCTTGATTCAGTTGGCTTTATTCAGCCATTTCCACTAACAACCATATCATACCTACCTTTGAATTCATGCACAGCAGTATGGAAAGGAAGATGTTAAAATGCTTCCTTCTTAACCTCAACATTCTAACTCTGGGAGGGTAGAAACTACTCTCATACATACAGCACTAATCATATATTTTATTGAACTACTATTGATTTGCGCAATTGTTTGAGCATAAAGAAGTTCCTTGACAAAGGTAAATGGAAGGGCAGATACAGTTACACAAGCAGAGAAACTATCTGTGTCATCACAAAATGGTTTTCAAGGTCATAAAAACATCACTTCTGACTGCAAGTATTTTTTTTTAATTGGGTCTCCAAGCTCCTCAAGTTTGCTTCTCCTCGTTCTGTAGATTTTCCATTTTAGACTTTAGAAAGAAAACAAAAATATAAAACTGTTTCCCTTCATGTGCTTTTTCTTTATGTTTGAAAATAAAACCTGTTTACTGTGCTCCCCTTTTAACTGAAACAGAAAAAGGGGGATATTTTTTTTTTTAAAAACAGCATTTTCTAGGAAACAGCCAGCCAGGGCAGTACCTAGATTTATCTACTGGAAGTTCTTGGCTGCCTTTACAGAAATCAGGCTCATGGCAACATGAAACAAAATTATATGGGTTGGACTGAGCTTAAGTTAGCTATGCTTTATGACTCACTTAATGGCACTGTTCAGATGTAACTTGAGGAAGAGTGGTTAGGCTAAGCATGGTGCATGGTGGCTACCACTAACCACGCTGTGTGCTCATAAGAACATAAGAACAGCCATGCTGGATCAGACCAAGGGTCCATCTAGTCCAGCATTCTGTTCACATAGTGGCCAACAAGCTGTTGACCAGGAACCTACAAGCAGGGCATGAGCGCAACAGCATCCTCCCACCCATGTTCCCCAGCAACTAGTATACATAGGAATACTGTCTCTGGTACTGGAGGTAGCACATAGCCATCAGGACTAGTAGCTATTGATAGCCCTTTCCTACAGGAATTTGTCCAACCCCCTTTTAAAGCCATCTAAATTGGTGGCCATCACATCCTGTGGCAGCAAATTCTATAGTTTAACTATGTGCTATGTGAAGAAGTCCTTCCTTCCTTGTATCTGTCCTATCAGCTTCATAGGATGACCCTGGGTTCTGGTATTTTGAGAGAGGGAGAAAAGTGTCTCCTTATCCACATTCTCCACACCATGCTTAATTTTGTAAGCTGTTATCATGTCTCCACTTACCCTCCTTTTTTCCAAGCTAAACAATCCCAGCTGTTGTAGCTTTAGGTTAGGGTAACTGTAGTTTAGGTTCTGCCACACAAGCATGGAACCACACCACTCCCTAACCACCCCTGACCCGTAAAACCCCACAGTCCTCCAGCTGGGCTGCCACACATCCCAGAAGCCTCAGTGGAGCAAGCAGCCATCTTGGGACTGGCGCTACAGTAGCCGTCTCCTCACTGGGTCATGGTGCACAGGGATGTTTTTGCTTTCTGGAGTGGCGACAGGTGTTTGTGCTGGGGAGAGTGGAGCGCTCAAGGTCGCTGTGCTGATAACCGTGGCATAG
Organism: Heloderma suspectum; assembly: GCF_057233095.1. NCBI lineage: Eukaryota > Metazoa > Chordata > Lepidosauria > Squamata > Helodermatidae > Heloderma > Heloderma suspectum. The sequence goes on from NC_139461.1 coordinate 181,960,795, forward strand.
GATCAAAAACATCTTTGTTCCCTGTGCAATTCTTCAATTTCGTATTGTGGGCAGGGACAGAGACTGAGGGGATTGGCTCTCAGCTGCCGCATCATGTGCTGATAGGCAGATTCCGACCATGGAGCTCTCATGCACTGGCAAGGGCAGCAAGGCTGTTTTCAGCCACTCTTGCCTCTGAGCTCTATGGTAGTGCTTGGTTAACCACGGGGGCCTGACAGACAACACACTAAGTCACAGTAGGCCTACTGCACCATGTGGTTAGTGAGCATGGTTACACCATGGTTATGCAGCCTCTGTGGTTAGGAAAGACGTCCCACAGACAACACACTAAGCCATCATAGTTATCTCAAAAGACTTAACCATCATGGGTTAGTGTTATGTCTGAACAGGGCCAACTTGTCCCATTGATTTCAAGCATGAGTAAGAAAGCAATCCTAACTCCTGCTGAAGATCAGCTGAGGGGAATTAGAACAAGACTGAGGAACCTCTCTACCAGTGAAGAGGAGATCTGTTGGCAGGGGTGGCACATCTACCCCTGAGGCACCTGGTACATCCACAGAGATCTCTCTGAGCATAGAAGTGCTAATGGCAGTAAGACCCAGTCCAGGGAATCCCTGGGGCCATGCCATTGATGGCCTTAGATCTGCTGGATCCAAAGGCTCCTAATTGCCCTGACACATCTCAGATTGGGTCCCCAACCTATGCCACCCCCAGCCCAAATGTGAATGCTGGGGTTGTCTTATTTTTCATAGCGTGCTAGCAAATCTGACAGTAGCCAAGTAAACCAGTTTACATAGGAACATAAGAAGAGCCATGCTAGATCAGACCAAAGGCCTGTGTAGTTCAGCGTCCTGTTCACACAGTTTCCAGCCTGCTGTCTGTGGACATGAGTCCAATGGCACCCTCCTGCTCATGTTTCCTAGCAACTGGTATTCAGAGATAATGTATAGCCATCATGACTAGTAGCCATGGATAGCTTTATCCTCTATGACTTTGTCTAATCCGCTTTTGAAGCCATCCAAGTTGGTGACCACCAGTACATCTTGTGGTAGCTAATTCTATAGTTTAACTAGGTGCTGTATCAAGAAATACTTGCTTTTATATGTTTGGAATCTCCCACCATTCAGCTTCATTCAAGCTCTAGTAGGAAAATATTTTATGCTGAGACAGACCATTGGTCCATCTAGTCCAGTATTGCTAAGACTGATTGGCTCTCCAGGGTTTCAGTCAGTGTTCTTTCCTAGCCCTACCTGGAGATTCCAGGCATTGAAGCTGGGACCTTCTGCATGCAAAGTATGTGTTCCACCAGAATAATCTGATACATCATGTACTAAAGTGAAGTGTGTGAGACTCTGGCTGAATCTATACATAGCAGTTATACCATTATCATAACTATTGGTACCCATTGGTGTCATGTGCACCAATAGTTAAGATAATAGTATGATAATGGTATAACTGCTATGTGTAGATTCAGCCACTTACAAAAGTGCAAATAGGTTGTACCTATTTTTTACTGGGTAGCTGCATTTTTTCACTAGCAGCTGTATCGTGTGTCACTGGCTGCTTAACTAATATGCACTCAGTAATTTCCACTATCTTTCCAAGGAATTGTTAGATTATATTTGTAAATGACAGCCATTTTGAAGTTAGAGAGGGTTGCCTGGTGCCTATGTTGTGCTCTTTTCGGTGCTAGGTGAAGACCTTTTTATTTTCCCAGGCATTTTAGTTTTTCAGTTTCTGTTTGAAATCTCTTTCTGTATTTTAAATCTTTGCACTGCTGCTAGGTTATTTTTTTTATGCTGTAGTTTTAAACTTTTACATGTTTATATCGTATTTTATTGTGTTGTATTGTATGGTTCTAATTGTTGTGAATTGCCCAGAGATAAATGTAATAAGTAAATAAATAAATATTATGTAACTGTTCAAATGGCAAAGCAAATGGTTTACAAGTGTGAGCAGTGTAATACTGGAAGGTTAGTACTTAGGTGAGGTCAGTTCTCCTAGCATTGGGAGTTGGAAAGCCATTGAAGACTTCTATGTCTATTAATTAATCACTGTATTTGTACCTAATATGCTTTAATCCAAGCGATTTCTCCAAATTTGGCACTAGAATTAGGATTTCTTATTTCATTAATTCTATAAACTTTGAGCCAGTTTCTTGTTATCTGAAGCTGAAGTTTCCAGATCTATCTGTATCATCATCATCTTTTTGGTAAAGTATTAATATCTTGCCTGCAGGCTGTTCCTAATGTACCTTATTGATGCAACTGATAGAGCCTGGAATACAAACTTCCTTGGCTCAAAATTTATGGTTACATTACAAGCTGAATTGTGTGGGGTGTGGCCTGAAAGCAGACAGTTGAAAGGGCCAAAGGCAAGTATATAGTCTGGAACACTGAAGAGAGATCAAGGGGGCCATAGTAGGTATGTACTGAAAGTTAGGAAGTTGCTCAGATTCCAAAAGGTGGCGATTGAAGGGAAGTAGAGCAAGATGTAGGAGTGTCTGTTGGGATGCTTAGACTCCATCACATGGGCAGAGAAATCCCCATCAATACTGGGGATTTCTCCATCTGGTTTCATTGTGGGATTAGACTGGGCTCCTTTACACAGTTGTTTCAATCTCATTATGTTTCATTCCTGGCCCTTTCACAGAGTGGCTACTTTTCTGTTACCATTACACGCACTGAGAGCATTGTGAAATTTCCTTCCTGGCTTCTGCCCCTTTCTCTTCCTTTGCAGGTTACTTGTGGTTTGGTTGTGATGGACATGCAATGTGGGTGGACAGCAACCTCCATTGAACTGCCGCCCCAGCTTCCTGGCGAACTGCTGGCATGCTGGCATGATGGCTATTCTGTGTTGTGGAGTGAGCAGCCAAAGTCAGGAGCAAAAGTCGGTGCATTGCATTTAGTCACGGCAAGCTGGCGTGGTGGCCAGCCAGCATGGCAACAAACTGGCAGGTCAGTATACCAACATAGCCACCACCCCAACCTCTCTGCCATAGTCGTCATGACCACATGCCCAAGAAACCAAAATAACCACCCACAGCCACACACAAGCAGTGGTTTCTTTGTGCTATGGGAGAAATACACAGGAAGCTCATGGCTCTCCTGTTGCGCAGGCTGAAAAAATACTGCATGTTTTCCGTTTGGGGATAACATGGGATAGGCAGGGGGAAATGATGAGAAAATCACTGAAGGATTATGATGTGTAATGGACCCGCAAATTTCTATGAGTGGCCAATCATGAATGTGCGATAAATTGCAGGTGTAGAGATGCCCTGACGAACCCCAGCCTCAGGCAATAATACTATACGGATACTATATTGAACCTCTGGCTCAGCTGGGATCCCAATCTGGCCCTCCAGGGTTTCCCAGACACCCATGCCCCCTTTTCCTCTGACTACTGATTGTCTGGTGGTTTCTCTCTCCAGATCATCATGAATTGTCCCTCTCTTTTTCAGTTTCTTTTTTTTAAATACTTTTTATTCTATTTTTTAACTTTATAAATGAAATAAACAATACCAACAACCTAATCAGTAACTACAATTTCCCAACAATACATTATTCTTAAGAGGACACAGCAATAACGGAAAAGAGAAAACTCTCTTTTTAAGTTTCCTGAGAGAGAAACAGTACTGGGTGGTGGTTAACTTAAGAGAGAGAGAGAATCAGGTGCTCCAGTGCCCACCAGCATATGGCTCCCAACATATTCCCCCTGAGGGAATGCAGTCCTCAAGGGGAAAAAGCAGGAGACTAAACTGGGCCATAATCAAACTGAAATGTTAGTGACTATGTTCATCGCAGGAAACGATGGATACAGAATTAATTAGATGTTCGCTTTTATTGAACCAGGCCATGGTAAAGACAAGATTTTGGGTTTCCTTTGACTTTTTATCAGCCAGAATGAACATTCAGAGCATATGGAGGTGGCATAGATTTTTTGAAAGTTTCAGCATTGATGGTTGCTGCAGGCAAAACATGACTGATGATTTTATTTCCTCTTGACCAGAACAGGACATTTCTTGCTACTTTTAAGGAATCAGAAGTAAATTGAAGGTGGAAGTAATATGCATTGATTTTCATCTAAATGCTATCAAATCCCTTGGATTAACACAGTACACTTCACAGTAGCAAGAGAAGAAATGGCAAAAAAGGCCCATTGCTTTGGGTTAGAGAGCATTTTGTAGACCTTGATTGACACTCAGCATTGGCGATAGGCATTGCACAGATTGCTGTTTAGGTACACCAGGGATCCCCACGTTTTTTGGGTCAGTGGGCACATTTGGAATTTTGATAGAATGCTGTGGATGCTCTCACAAAATAGCTGCCATGAGGAGGCTTGAGCATTCACAAAATGGTTGTTAGGGTTAGTTATCCATTTCCCAAAGGCTAAAAGAAAAATAATATGCCCAAGATGCTAAGTACAAAACAGAGGTGTGGTCTGAAATCTGAAACACAACACTGACAGCTGTAGTGAACTTACAATTTTCTCCTCCAACCCCCCTTTCACAGACGACAAACTCATGAAACTCAGAGACAAGTGACTTCACCAATAAACTGAGTAAAAGGCAGGTGTGAGGTCTAAGCCCCAAATGCCAAATCACATATTTACCTCCTACAAAACACAACAAAATATTCATTTCACAGAAGGCAAACTAGCACAGGCAAAGCATCCTTCCTCGCTTTTCACCCCTCTAGTCCCCCAGGACACTCCCTACCACCACAACTCCAGACCACCTTTTTCTTTTTTTCTGGGTTTTTATTTTCTAAGAAAGCCTCTGGGGCCAGGACTTCATTTTGCAGCACGCCAGCCTCCCAGTTTAAAACAAACAAACATTTTAAAAATGAAAATATAACCCCCCCCTCCAAAATTGGGCGGGGGGGGGCAGGGAGCCTGAGAGGTGCCAAGGGAGTTTTCCATGGGTACATCGATGACCACAGGCATCATGGTAGAGACCCCAGAGCTAGCCAAATACGTGCTAGATAAAATAGGTAGGTAGAAAGTAGATCTTCGACTTTAACTCCCAGCATTCCTGACCATTGGCTATGCTGGCAGGGGCTTCTGGGAGTTGAAGTCCAAACACATCTGGAGATTGAACTTCTGCCTATCCCTTCAATAGGTAACACCCTAGCTCAACAATCCCAAAAGATCAGAACCAGCAACACAACAGTATAAATTCTAATTAGCTATTGACAAGAGCAGGGATGGAGGTTATCAGGATTGAGACTTTCAGGGGTTGCAATCCCAAATCTGCACTGAATTCTACAAAATGGTTTAAGGAAGTTCTAATGATTCAAGTCATACATTAAATACAGGAAGATGCATTAAGCCAGTGTGGTGTAGTGACTAGAGTGTTGGGCTGGGAGTCGGGAGATTTGGGTTCTAGTCCCCACTTGGCCATGGAAGCTCACTGGGTGTCTTTGGGCCAGACTCTCAGCCCAACCCACCTCACAGGGTTGTTGTGAGAATAAAATGATGGAGAAGAAGGATTATGTATGCCGCCTTGGGTTCCTTAAGGAGGAAAAAATGGTGGAATACAAAAGTAATAAATAATAATAATAATAAATCAAAAGATAGCAAGAATATGGCCATAATGGTTAATCCCTCTGTTACTGACAGCAGCATGTATGGAGGTAGCAAAAGGGTGGAAACCAAGTCAGGATGTACCAGGCGTACCAAGATTTTGCAAGGGACACTAGCTGAGATGCTCACTCAGCACAATAGATGGATTAGGGGGCTGACCTAGCAAGATAGTTTCATCAAGTTATGATTTCCATTTTTGACTTTTGAAACAAAATAGAAAATGACTTTGGACTTCCAGTCACGCAAAAATCATTTCGGAGAGATGTAATGTCAAGATTTGAATATATACCTTGCACAACTCTTTCTGTCCAAAACTGTGGCACTGCACAACCGAATGTGGATGTTTACACAGTATAATAAGCTCTTGTTAAAAGTGTTGTTTATCTGTTTAATGGAAAATAATTTTTAAAAATTAAAAAAGACTGCTGGCCTGTGCATAGTTAACTGGGAGTCACTCAACTGAACTCAGTGAGACTTACTTCCAAGTGAATCTGCATCAACTCAGCTGCAAGTAAAATAATTAAATGAAACACCATTATGAACAAGGTAAATGTAAGCAACATATTAAAAATACAAAATAGCAGTTTCAATGTAGAAAATAGCTATATAGAAAAGGAGTTGCCAGTCTTTGTAGCATATGCCTTTAACAACAGCCCAACACAGAAATGTACATGATAAACTTTTATCATTTTCTTTCTTTCTTTCTTTCTTTCTTTCTTTCTTTCTTTCTTTCTTTCTTTCTTTTGTTGGTATGAAGATAAGTGATGGAAAAGTATTCACCTGTTAATTCTACATGTGCTAGACTGCTGTTAAAGGCACAGGAACACAGCCAGTCTCCCCGCTCCAAAGTGACAATCCTTGAAGCATTGATATGGTGAAAACTAACATAATATAAACAGTGTAGTCACAGTATGTTCTTCGCCCACAGAGATAGTCTGGCTTCTTTCCAGCTTCACAGTTTGCGTGACAGAAAGACAGTGGAGGCTGGTGGCTCTGATGTCATGGGGTGATGAATCTGCTCTGGGTTTCAGTCAGAACAAGTCAGAACTCCAAAGGAGCTATCCAAGGTGCTGAACCCTCCAGATGTTTTGGGCTACAGCTCCTAGCATTCCTAACCATTGGCTACGCTGGCAAGGGCTGATGGGAGGTGAAGTCCAAAACATTTGGAAGGCACCAGATTGGGGAAAGCTGCCCTGACTGCTCTCAACACACATACATCTGTGCAAAGTGTAGATTTGGCAGAATTTGTGCTTTTGAAAACCTCTTTCAAAATGGATGGACCTTTGGTCTGATCCACCATGGATTCTTTTATTTGTTAGCTTCTTTCCTTCTCCTGCTCTGTTGGGGAGGGGGCTGCCTCCTCCCCACTGGGCAGGAAAAGCTATGGAAAGTCTGGATCTGTCTGGGATCATTCTTTCCAAAGCTGCTTATTTCCTGCTTGAGTGGAGAGGAGTCTGTGTCCTCCTCACCCGAGTGGGGAAGGCTTTGGACAGTCCAGGTCTGACTGGACCTGCACTTTCCAAAGCCTCTCTTCTCCCTGTTCGTGTGGGAAGGGGCCTGTTCCTTCTTCACTTGGGCAAGGGAAGGCCTGGGCAGAGCCTGCCAAAGGTGCTGTGGGCCAGCCACTCCTGATTTGCATGGCCACAGTGGGCTTTTCCAAGCATCACATGTGCAGCCCTCACATAGATGTACTTGTTCAATCAGATTGCAAACCTGGTCGCTCATACAGGTGGTTGCACTGGGGCTGGAACATCTGAGCTGGGCCTAAGATGGAAGACATATCAGATGAAAACCAGAACCGATGGTGTGCAGCTGTGAAAGCTCTCTCTGTTGCTCTTCAGGTTTTCCTTTCCTAGAACTCCCTCTCTTAGAATGGTCCATCAGTCAAAATATGTGGGATAATGGACTGTATAAATAAGAAAAGAAAAGCAAGATTCAAGCAATTTAGAACAATATATATCATATTTTGAAATGGCTCATGCATATTTGTTCCAGGAAATCACTCTGCTTCTCTTGTATAACTGAATTTTGAGTGGGTACATTGGTGTCTGTCTCAGAAATAGCATATGCTTGGTTCTGCTGTTTTTAATCTATATCTAATCTCTTCAGGGAATGTAATTACAGCTAAAATGAGGTCCCATCAAATACATGTTTTAAATTCAAGATTTTGCAATAAAAATTCCAATGAATAAATTAAAAAAAGATCTTTCCAATGCATGTATTCACACATGCCAAAGGAGATAGGGGAGAGAAATGCAAGAAAACTTGAATATGAGTGTACCATTGGCTACCGATTTTTGTTGTTGTTGCTTTGGATAAAGTGTTAATCATTAACACTTTATCCAAAGTGTTGACTTGATTAATCAAAATCATTAGGAAGGATTCCCACTGGCCTGAGGTCCTTGTGGAATAGTACTTACAGATGCCAATCTCTCAGCATAGCTTCAAAGGTCTCAGAAACCACACCTGGAGAGACCCGAATCTTCCTAATGACCTGTCATAGAATTGGGGGTGAAATGGGGAATGGAAAGTCATTTAAATCAAGAACTATGCTAGATCCCAGTTTGTTTCCAGGCCCAATCTAAGATCTAGTTCTGTCTTAAATGGCTTGTGACTTGGATACTTAAGGGACTGCCTCCTCCCACATGTGAACTTGTCTGCCAGTTGATATCTCCTTCAGAGGGCTTTTGGGTATCCTTGTCTTCAGAGGATAGGATGAAAGGGCCTTTTCTGTTGTGGCACCCACATAGTGTGGCAAATGACAAATTCACCTGGTGCCTTCTCTGTTACCTTCTAGATGCCAAGCAAGGCCCATCCTGTTCTGCCATGCCTTCAGAGCCCTTGAACGATTCAGCTCTTTTAAATGATTGTTCGTTTGCTTTTATCTGAGTTTTCTTTTTTCCTTCCACCCTTTCAGTGATTTTTTAATGTCTCATTTTTATCTGCTGCTTGTATTATTTTACTAAGTTATCTGCTGCTACAACAACTATAACAACAACAATATTTTTTCCTATTTTGTATTTTTATTATATATTGATGTTTAAAATGTAAACTGCCCTGAAGCCATGTTGTGAAGGAGGGGTATCAATGTAGTATTACAGAGTAATCCTCAGTGGGGTCACTGAAGAGCTGTGAGGTGGATCTACCACTAGCCAGCTAGGGCAGAAGGTGGAGGTGGTTTCTCTGGGCTAGCCCAGTGGTTCCATGTTTTTACAATTCCCATTGACAGCAATGTCTGTGTGTGTGTGTGTGTGTGGGGGGGCTTTCTGCCTGCTAGAAGAGCTGGGAGAACCTCTGGTGACAGCTTTCATAAGAACATAAGAAGAGCCATGCTGGATGAGACCAAAGGTCCATTCTGTTCACACAGTGGCCAACCAGCTGTTAACCAGGAACCCACAAGCTGGGCATAAACGCAACAACACCCTCTCACCCATGTTCCCCAGCAACTGGTGCACATAGGCTCACTGCCTCTGGTTCTGGAGGAAGCACATAGCCATCAAGACTAGTAGCTGTTGATTTCCACCTTCCAGGGAGCAGTGGGGGCTTCTATCGCAGTGGATCTTCCCACTGGCAATGCTTGTCTCTGCCGGCAAAAGAGCACCAATGCATTATCCTAAGGCAGGGGTTCCTAACCATTTTGGACCCATGGACACATCTGGGAATTTGAGGAATGGCTGTGGGCACCACCACAAAATGGCTCCCATAGAGGATGTGGCTAGTCGCATAAAGAATGTTGTGGGGCCTGGCTAGTCAAAAGAGGTGGCGGCGGGAGAGAAATAGAGAGGCTAAAGGCTGGGAGTGGAGAGAAACAGCAAGATAAACGGGTGAGTGGTAGAGAAAGAAGAAGAGTAGGGACTAGGGGGCTAGGAAGGGAGAGAAAGAGGATGAACAGAGAGTGCGAAGGGAGAGAAATAGTGAGGAAAGGGTTTGGCTGGTGAAAAATATCAAGGCTAGAGGCTGGGAGAGGAGAGAGAGAGAGAGAGAGCAAAGGGAAAAGGTCTGTGTGGATGGAAGAAGATTGGATGGGACCAGGAAGTAACTCCTTCCTTCTCTTCCTTCCTGCTAAACAGCTGATCAGCAGCAGGTTCAGGAATAGGAAGGAGAATGGGGAGGTGCCCTAATGTTTTTCAAGCTTTTTATTAAGAAGGATTTTTTGAAGGGGACAGGGAGTGGATAGCTTTGCGGGCGCCATTTGAGATTCCTGTGGGCACCGTGTGAGGATCCCTTTCCTAAGGCCTTCCAGCCATCAACATATGGGCCCAGTGCTCTTCAACATTTTTATTAATGACTTGGAGGATGAGGTGCAGGGAATGCTGATCAAATTTGCAGATGACACAAAATTGGGCAGGATAGCTAATACTTTGGAAGACAGAAACAAAATTCAAAGTGATCTGGATAGACTGGAGTGCTGGGCAGAAAACAACAGAATGAAAGTTAATAGGGATAAATGCCAGTTTCTGCACCTAGGAAAAAGAAACCAAATGCACAGTTACCATATGGGGGATACGTGGCTCAACCACACTACAAGCGAGAAGGATCTTGGAATTGTTGTCGATCACAAGCTGAATATGAGCCAACAAGGTGATGTGGCTGCAAAAAAGGCAAATGCTATTTTGGGCTGCATTAATAGAAGCATAGCTCCCAAATCCCGGGAGGTACTAGTTCCCCTCTACTCAGCACTGGTAAGGCCTCATCTGGAGTACTGTGTCCAGTTCTGGGCACCACACTTTAAGAAGGATGCAGACAAACTGGAGAGGGTTCAGAGGACGGCAACAAAGATGATCAGGGGACTGGAAACAAAGCCCTATGAAGAGAAACTGAAAGAACTGGGCATGTTTAGCCTTGAGAAGAGAAGACTGAGGGGAGATATGATAGCACTCTTCAAGTACTTGAAAGGTTGTCACAGAGAAGAAGGCCAGGATCTCTTCTTGATCATCCCAGAGTGCAGGACACGGAATAATGGGCTCAAGTTACAGGAAGCCAGATTCCGGCTGAACATCAGGAAAAACTTCCTGACTGTAAGAGCAATACCACAATGGAACCGATTACCTGGGGAGGTGGTGGGCTCTCCCACACTGGAGGCCTTCAAGATGAGGCTGGACAGCCATTTGTCAGGGATGCTCTGACTTGGATTCCTGCATTGAGCAGGGGGTTGGACTCGATGGCCTTGTAGGCCCCTTCCAACCCTACTATTCTATGATTCTATGATCAGTGGGTGACGATTGCACTCTTAGGGTATCTCTACACCTGTAGTTTATCACACATTTATGACTGGCCACTCACGGACGTTTGCGGGTCCATTACATGACTTCATCCTCCTCCCGTCATTATCCCACTACTTCCCCCAGCCTATCCCATGTTATCCTTAAATGGGAAAAATGTGGTATTTTTCCAGTCCACGCAATAAGAGCACCACGGCCTGCCTGTGTATTTCTCCCATAGTGTGAATAAACCACTGTGTGTTGACAGCTGTGGGTGATTGCTTTGAGGTGTTGGGGGTTCAGTCATGATGGCGAAGGCAGTGGTGACAGGCTGTGGAGCGTGTCGCCTTGTTGCACCTACGCCATTTCGAATCCTTGCCACTTTCAACCTGCAGCCCTCAGAACAAGGCAGCAGAGTGGCATTTCACTAGCACACCCTGATGGCCAGATGCAAGTTCCTCTATTGAGGGGGAAATCGGCTCAGCGCGGCAGCATCCCAGATTGCTGGGTTGCCCCCATGCTGTGCGTTCTCAGAGGTCCAGGAAAAAGGCAGAGACACTGGCGAAACACGGAAGGGGGGGCTGGGGAGGTGGTGGGCAGGGGGAGCGGGGTGCTTTCTGCATATCAGTCATAGCCCAGCCACCAGTAATGTGTGAGAGGAGGGAAAGGGGCAGAAACCAGGGAGGAATTATCATGATGCCCCCAGCGCATGTAATGGTTCTTTGCGAAAAGGTGGCAATGTCTCCGATCGGCATCACCACTCCTCTGAAAAGGAAGGAAATGAAAAATAATGTGACAAGGACAGCTGTCTAAAGGGAATGAGCCAATCCCACAAGGATACCAGACGGGGAAAGCACTGGTATTGATGTGGAATTCTCCACCCATGTGATGAAGCCCTTATTTATTCTTGTTATTTTATTGTTTTTATATATTTAATAAAGGCGTATGCTGCCATTTACTATAAATATACTCTCCGGCTGGCTTATATCAATAAAAACAACAAATAAAAATATGCATACATTTATATATTGCTTGAGAGCATCCTTTCTCAACCTAGGGCCCTGCAGATTGGCTGGGGCATGCTGGGAGTTGTAGTCCAACACATCTGGAGGGCACTAGGTTGGGAAAGGCTGCTGTAGAGTATTCATAGGCATGCCTTAGTAATCTTTGCAACAACCTGGAAGACATTAGAGGCTAAGGTCACCTAGGGCACAATCCTATGGGGAAAGGCAGCCGCCTCTGAACTTGGAGGCAACCACCTATCCAATGCAGGGCAGGAGAAGCACAGAGGGGATCATTCCCTTCGCGTTTCTCCTGCCCTGCATTTGTGGCTAGACAGCTGATTTTGGCTGTCTAGCCGTGGGAAGGCAGAGCAGGGAGGAGGCTGCCAGACGACACATAGGATGTGTCATACGGCATTTCTGCCTTCCCTGCCTGGAACGCCCCCTGGAATGCCCCATTTTGGCTGCTCTGCGCTCCTCTTTGGAATGCGGCGCGCGAGGCTGTTCCACGCTGCCTGCAAGGCAGTGTGGAAGGCCGGGGGGGGGGGAGGTCGGTTCTCTGGGAACTGACATTGGAGAGTGGGCTCCGAGGTCAGTTCACGGAAAACCAGATATCCTATGGCCGTCTAGCCGCTGACTAGCGGCCATAGGATTCCTCCCCCTGTAAGTTCATGTCGGCAGCAAACTTTGAACTGGGGACTTCTTGGTTCACCGCCTGCCGTGCTAGCTCTCTTTCAGTTGTAAACAAGATATTGTTTGGATACAGCCACGTGTTCTGTTTTCGAGTGCTGAAATGGATTCAGAATCCACCCAGCCCAACTGAAGACAATAGAGCCAATTAGCACAATGAACCAATAGCGTATGTCTTTAACAAGGTCCCCTTTTTGAATGATGTGTGTCAGGCAACGTTCTGGCTTCTCTGCAGCAAGATGGATTGTTGGTGAACAGTCGGGACATCTGAAGGCACTCTTAATCAAAAATACACCATCCAGAGTCAATCAAGGAACACAGCAAGAAGTATTTCAGGAGCTACTGCCTTTTGCAAGGAGAAATGGCTGTTACGCTAATCAGAGTAGAAGGCTGGGGGTTTGCTTCAAAAGAAGCACTGGTTCAAGACAAAATCCAGCCGCTTTCCTCCTTGCTGAACTGAACTGTGTAGGTTTTAACCAGATGTCCCTCAGCTAAGCTCCAATTCGAGCCGGACTGTCTGCTGCCACTGCCCAATTTCCCTGAATCCCAGCAACTTGGGGCCAGCTGAAGCATCCCTTTAATCACACATAGCTGAGCTATGCATTATTGTGTCCTTTACTCTTCTGCAAGTGTGCATGGCCCCAATTTGGATCAGGACCGTGCCACTTTGGGGAAGTGGGGTTTATGCTTCCTTCCTGCCCCATTTTTTTCCCAAAAATCCCCCGCCTGCCACCGTGTGTGTGGGTTTTAAAAGTGTCTCCATTGGAATCCGTGGAGATGATTTTTCTTTTTTTAACCCCCTGCCCACCTGCCCGCCCTCCCGCCAACAGGGTGAGCAGGTGGGTGGAATTTCAAGTTAAAAACAGGAGCAAGGAAAGCTTATATCCCCTCTCGCGGAGCACCCAGGTCCTGAACTAAATTGGGGCTGCGCATGCTAGCACTGAAGTAAATGTGTGATTTGAATAATGTCCAGTTTGACCCTTACCTATGGCAGCAGAAAGGCGGTGGGCACTCTTAGGACACCAGTTAAGGGTTCCAGGACTTCCAGTCCCAGAATCCCCAGCAGGAAAATGACAGGCTGTGGGAGCACCCACTTGCACTGCCTTCCCCACCACTGCAGGGCAGTTGCTCTGCGGGAGGGGACAAGGGAATGGGACAGGAGACGTAGGTGCTCTATGAAGCACCTTTGTGCCTCTTTGAGGAGCTCAGGCCAGGTACATGCAAAAGCTTGATCCTTTTCAGGTCAAACCTTGGGATGCTCCTGCCCCTGCCCCTTCCTCTCCCTCACCTTGCTCTGTGCTGGAGCAGCCTGAATGCTCTTGAAGGAGACCCAGTGCTTGAGACTCCTTCAATGAACGAGACCCAGTGCCTGAGACTCCTTCAATGAACGAGACCCAGTGCCTGAGACTCCTTCAATGAACGAGACCCAGTGCCTGAGACTCCTTCAATGAACGAGACCCAGTGCCTGAGACTCCTTCAATGAACGAGACCCAGTGCCTGAGACTCCTTCAATGAACGAGACCCAGTGCCTGAGACTCCTTCAATGAACGAGACCCAGTGCCTGAGACTCCTTCAGTGAACGAGACCCAGTGCTTGAGACTCCTTCAATGAAGGAGATCCAATGCTCCTGCCCCTTCCTCTCCCTCACCTTGCTCTGTGCTCCTGCACCCCCCCTCTTGGAGGAGACTGAATGCTCTTGAAGGAGACCCAGTGCTTGAGACTCCTTCAGTGAAGGAGACCCAGTGCTTGAGACTCCTTCAGTGAGGGAGACCCAATGCTCTTGCCCCTTCCTCTCCCTTACCTTGCTCTGTGCTTCTGCACCCCCCCTCTTGGAGGAGACTGAATGCTCTTGAAGGAGACCCAGTGCTTGAGACTCCTTCAATGAAGGAGACCCAATGCTCCTGCACCTCTTCTCTTCCTTACCTCACTCTGTACTCCATAGTTTTAAACTAGGGGTGTGGAACCTCAGACCCAAGAGCCAAATCTGGCCCTCTGATTTGGTCACCTTGATACTTCTCACACATGTTTGATGTGGGGCACTTGATTTTGCTGTTAGAATGTTTGTAACACCCTTGGGCAGGGGTTCATTCCCCTAACCTCACACTCAGTGATGGGTAAAGCTTAGATGCTTCATACATAAAAGGGGGAAATGTGTGCTTAATGTATTCATGGCTGTCCCATGCATCTAGGGCTTCTTTACAGGGAGCTTTTATTCTGTTATTGAGATTGATCACTCCTGGAAGTTTGTGGGTCCTTTAGATGATGTGGTGAACCTCCAGGGTGTCTCCTGAACTGACTGGCTTTTATTCTGTGTTTAAATAGATCAGAGATAATGAGCTACAAATTACCCCTCTTGAGTTCCGCTTGAGTTCCCTCCATGAAAAAGGAAAAGCTGTTAGAAGAGGATCTGGATCAATGAAACATATGGAAGATTCAGAGAAGGGGGAGAAGTGGGGGGAAATGAAGCATGTGTAAAGGGAATCCGTTGTGATCCTGCATTTAAAATGGAAGCAGAAAGTCCCCTTTTAAATGCAGGATTTTAGGCTGGTGTAGAGATGCTCGTAATTTGAATCTGCCTTTGCCCTTTTTAATTTGGGGGTGGGGGGACTGGGAGGCTTTTAAAAGTTTCATTTGAGCCCATGCTCAGTGCAGAGCTGTGGGGGCCTTTACAGGAGCATTCCTTTAAATAAATGGACATATATAAATAGCACATGTTTTTCCTTCTCACCCAGCAAACCTAATTATTATCCAGTAGGGTGACCGAATGCAAAGGAGGGCAGAGTGTCTTGACCATGATTAGTTCTGTAGAAGAATTTAAGAAGATGCGACTCGCCACTGAAGAGTGACAAAAGTTGAACCTGTTGAAATTCCCTCTTATTTAAACTATGGGAAAATTCCTTGTCTTCCTGTGCCTGCTATTCAAGGTCACTCCAAATATACAAAGCAATACGGGCAAGTTGCCTTTTTGTGCAGAATAAACCCGTGCAAATGATGTGGAAATGGGCAGAGAAGAAATGAGTCAAGCATTTAAAACCATTCCAGTGCAACGAATAAGCATTTATTCAATGGGCCTTATGAATGCTAGCAGTGCCCCATTTAAAATCTAACTGAAATGATGGCACATTTCATTAGGAGGGGTAATTACCAATTTGTTCCTTCTTCAAATATTAAATATCTATTATTCCACAGTTAAACCCTGACTTGATGTTTAGAAGGTAAAAAGGAACTTGGAGGATGAGCCGTTGAACCTGCCAGGGTGTATTTGTAAGAGGTGTTGAGAATATCTCTTACCTGCAGGCCTGGCCCAAAGTAATAGGTCAGCCAATGCTGGGGAGAAAGAAGAGCAGTAGAGGCCACTGTCTACTTCCTCATTGGCTCTCTGCCTGTCAAGCAAGCAAGTGGGAGGAATGATGAGAAAGAGGAGGAGCGATAGTAGCTGGAGACAATGGTGGTGAGACTGTAGTCTCACTGAAGAAGGGGTCCCATTGAGTGGGTCTTGCCAAATGTTCCCTTAAAACTTGTAGCTGGTACTGATTCCAGGCCTCCAGACTAATTGGGAGAATCTTTCAAGGCCCATGTTTCCTGATTGCATCCCTTCTTCCTCTCCACAAGAGTCTGAACCTCCAACCCTGTGAGGCAGGAGAGGCTGCAAGTATAAGGCCAATCTTCAGGCTAGGCAAAAGAACTCAAATCAACTCAAGTTTCCAACAGAGTGTCTTTAACCAATAACCAAGCGGAGAGAAGTTCAAAAAAGGTGAGTTGCTTTTTAAAATAAACAAAACTATAGACTTCACTAACTTGGTGATTTTGTGGCATGGTGTAATATTGCATTGACTTTTGCCAGCTGCTCAAAGGCAAAGGACGCCTTCACAAACAAAGATGTTTCTAGGGCAACTCCCAGAGAGGAAAATTCAAACTGACCCATCAATACTGGGGATGATCTGATGATGTGTCGAGCCCTGGATGTGGAGTAATGCAGATTTTTGGTGGCTACAGATGCTTGGTCATGTCTGGGCATGTTGTCTGGTCAGAAACATTTCCAGCAGTAGAGGAGGTAGGGTTTGCTTTTTGTCACACTTGTATTAAGCAGGAGGAGCAGATTGTGATTTGGAATAATTTCAAAGGGAGAACATAAATCATCCCAGCGGTTTTTCAGATTGCAACCCTTTCCGTTTCATTCCATCCAGTTGCATGGATCAGGAAAAAGGGGTCAACTGGGAAAATCCTCAAGGAAGAAACACAATTTCCTACCCCTTGCATACAGCAAGGTATGCGTGTGTGGGGGGGGTGTGTGGAGGGAGGCAGGCAAAATACCTTGAGATAGCCCTGTTTCTTTCTAATAGGGTTTATCCTTTTTTGGTGAAACTAAATATGGCACATGTGACATTTAGGGCTCCTTCGCACGGAGCTTTTATCCTGCGATTGAGATTGCTCCTTCATGGAAGTTTGTGGGCTCTTTACATGACGCCGTGATCCTCCAAGGTCCTGCACTGAATGCCTTTTGTTTTGTTTTTAAATAGATTGCAGATAATGAGCTATCAAATTACCTTGTTTTGTTCTGCTTCAGTTTCCTCTGTGAAAAGCATAAAAGCGGCAAGAAGAGGAGCGAGATCAATGAAAGATAATGGAAAACTCAGCTATGTGGAGAAGGAGGGGAAAGGGGGTCAGGGAAAAGGAAGTGGGTGAAAAAGGGAGTCGTTGTGATCCTGCATTTAAAACGAAAGCAGAAAGCCCTGTTTTAAATACAGGATTTTAGGCTGGTGTAGAGATGCCCTTCATATAGAAAGGACAAGACCCATTTTGAAACATCTAACAATTGTATCTAGAAATGTAGCTGCTTAATTTTAATGATTTGTTTCTCTGTGTATTTTGTTGTTGTAGTTGTTCAGTCATGTCCGACCCTTCATGACCCCATGGACCACAGCACGCCAGGCCTTCCTGTCCTGCGCTCTCTCCCGGAGCGTGCTCAAGTTCATATTCATTGCATCGGTGATACTATCTAGCCATCTCATCCTCTGCTGTCCCCTTCTCCTTTTGCCTTCAGTCTTTCCCAGCATCAGGGTCTTTTCCAGAGAGTTTTCTCTTCGCATTAGGTGGCCAAAATATTTGAGCTTCAGCTTCAGTATCTGTCCTTCCAATGAGCACTCAGGGTTGATTTCCTTTAGGATGGACTGATTTGACCTCCTTGCAGTCCAGGGGACTCGTAAGAGTCTTCTCCAGCACCACAGTTCGAAAGCATCAATTCTTCAGTGCTCAGCCTTCCTTATAGTCCAGCTCTCACAGCCATACATTACTACTGGGAAAACCATAGCTTTGATTAGACGGACCTTTGTCGGCAAGGTGATGTCTCTTTTTCTTACTATGCTGTCTAGGTTTGCCATAGCTTTCCTCCCAAGGAGCAAGCATCTTTTAATTTCATGGCTACAGTCACCGTCTGCGGTGATCTTGGAGCCCAAGAAAATAAAATCTGTCACTGCTTCCATTTCTTCCCCTTCTATATGCCAGGAAGTGATAGGGCCAGATGCCATGATCTTAGTTTTTTTAATGTTGAGTTTCAACCCAGCTTTTGCACTCTCCTCTTTCACCCTCAACAAGAGGCTCTTGAGATCCTCTTCGCTTTCTGCCATTAGGGTGGTATCGTCTGCATATTGGAGGTTGTTGATAATTCTCCCAGCAATCTTAATTCCGAGCTGTGATTCATCCAACCCGGCATTTCTCATGATGTACTCTGCATATAAGTTAAATAAGCAGTGTGACAATATGCAGCCTTGTCGTACTCCTTTCCCAATTTTGAACCAATCGGTTGTTCCATGTCTGGTTCTTACTGTTGCTTCTTGACCCTTGTACAGGTTTCTCAGGAGACAGGTAAGGTGGTCTGGTACTCCCATCACTTTAAGAATTTGCCAGAGTTTGTTGTGATCCACACAATCAAAGGCTTTAGCGTAGTCAATGAAGCAGAAATAGATGTTTTTCTGGAATTCTCTTGCTTTCTCCATGATGCAGCGAATGCTGGTGATTTGATCTCTAGTTCCTCTGCCTCTTTGAAACCCAGTTTGTACTTCCGGTAGTTCTCGGTTCACATACTGCTGAAGCCTAGCCTGTAGGATTTTGAGCATCACCTTGCTGGCATGTGAAATGAGCGCAATTGTGTGGTAGTTTGAACACTCTTTGGTGTTGCCCTTCTTTGGAATTGGAATGTAAACTGACCTTTTCCAGTCTTGCGGCCATTGTTGAGTGTTCCAAATTTGTTGGCATATTGAATGCAGCATTTTAACAGCAGCATCTTTTAGGATTTTAAATAGCTCAGCTGGAATACTGTCATCTCCACTAGCTTTGTTGTTAGTAATGCTTCCTAAGGCCCACTTGACTTCACTCTCGAGGATGTCCGCCTCAAGTTCAGTGGCCGCACTATCATGGCTATCAGGGACATTCAGATCTTTCCTGTATAGTTCTTCTGTGTATTCTTTCCACCTCTTCTTAATCTCATCTGCATCTGTTAGTTCCCTGCCTTCTTTGTCCTTTATCATGCCCGTCTTTGCACAAAACGTTCCGTTGAGATCTCCGATTTTCTTGAAGAGATCTCTAGTCTTTCCCATTCTGTTGTTTTCCTCAATTTCTTTGCATTGTTCATTTAAGAAGGCCTTCTTTTCTCTCCTTGCTATTCTCTGGAACTCTGCATTCAGTTGGATATATCTTCCCCTTTCTCCCTTTCTTTTTGCTTCCCTTCTTTCCTCAGCTACTTGTAAAGCCTCATCAGACAGCCACTTGGCTTTCTTGCATTTCTTTTTCTTTGGGATGGATTGAGTTGCTGCCTCCTGAACAATGTTACGGACCTCCGGTCATAATTCCTCAGGCATTCTGTCTATCAGGTCTAATCCCTTAAATCTATTCCTCACCTCCACTGTATATTCATAAGGGATATGATTTAGGTCATACCTGAATGGTTTAGTGGTTTTCCCGACGTTCTTCAATTTAAGCCGAAATTTTGCAACAAGAAGCTCATGATCTGAGCCACAGTCAGCTCCAGGTCTTGTTTTGACTGACTGTATAGAGCTTCTCTATCTTTGGCTGCAAAGGACATAATCAATCTGATTTCGATATTGACCATCTGGTGATGTCCATATGTAGAGTCGTCTCTTGTTCTGTTGGAAAAGAGTGTTTGCTATGATCAGCGTGTTCACTTGGCAAAACTCTATTAGCCTTTGTCCTGCTTCATTTTGTACACCAAGGCCATACCTGCCTGTTATCCTGGTGATTTCTTGACTTCCTACTTTAGCATTCCAATCCCCTATGATGAAGAGGACATCTTTTTTTGGTGTTAGTTCTAGAAGGTGTTGTAGGTCTTCATAGAACCGATCAACCTCAGCTTCTTCGGCATCAGTGGTTGGGGCATAGACTTGAATTACTGTGATGTTGAATGGTTTGCCTTGGATTCGTACTGAGATCATTCTATCATTTTTAAGATTGTACCCCAGTACTGCTTTTCCCACCCTTTTGTTGACTATGAGTGCTACTCCATTTCTTCTAAGGGATTCTTGCCCACAATAGTAGATATGGTGGTCACCTGAATTAAATTCGCCCATGCCTGTCCATTTTAGTTCACTGATTCCCAAGATGTTGATGTTCAATCTTGCCATCTCATGTTTGACCACCTCCAGCTTACCTTGATTCATTGATCCATTCCAGGTTCCTAAACAATATTGTTCTTTACAGCATCGGATTTTCTTTTCACCACCAGACACATCCACAGCTGAGTGTCCTTTCAGCTTTGGCCCAGCCGCTTCACTCTTTCTGGCGCTACTTAGAAATACCCTCTGCTCTTCCCCAGTAGTATATTGGACACCTTCCGACCTGAGGGGCTCATCTTCCGGCGTCATATCTTTTAGCCTTGTGATACATTCCATGGGGTTTTCTTGGCAAGAATACTGGAGTGGGTTGCCATTTCCTTCTCCAGTGGACCACATTTTGTCAGAACTCTCTGCCATGACCTGTCCATCTTGGGTGGCCCTGCATGGCATAGCTTATGGCTTCACTGAGTTACGCAAGCCCCTTCGCCACAACAAGGCAGTGATCCATGAAGGGGTTCTCTGTGTATGTCCATCTGTATATATATTTTCCGGTTCTGTGAAGAGAGGTAGCATTAGCAATGCACAATATTGGTCACATCCCCTTTCCCCATGGAAAACTGTAACACTTCTTAGGAGGGATGCTGGCTTTCCCTATCCTAGAAAGCGGTGCTAAGAGCATGAAAGTGTCAGCATTTGAACATTTCTTTATGCTTCTGCTGAGGAATGGAGTATTTGGGTTTTGTGTGTTGCACCCTATATACTAGCTATTGTGGCTTGTCATCCACTTTGTGATAGTCTTCACTGTACCATTTTGAGGTGTGAAAATGTT
Organism: Heloderma suspectum; assembly: GCF_057233095.1. Classification (NCBI taxonomy): domain Eukaryota; kingdom Metazoa; phylum Chordata; class Lepidosauria; order Squamata; family Helodermatidae; genus Heloderma; species Heloderma suspectum. Next base: position 181,981,667 of record NC_139461.1, read on the forward strand.
CACCATGCAAGTTGGCTGATCTTTCCTGTTTCTAATGTCCAAAGTGGAATTTATGCAGGAAATGTGTCGATGGCAAATTCACAACTTGCCCCTGCCCCTTCCGGACATTACGCAGTGGCTACCAAACAATTGCAGCAGAGGCTGTACAGATGACTGTTGGCACCTGTTACTCTACATACTCTGTTTATCAGATTAGGAGCATCTGTAGATTAAAGAAAAAACCCGCAGTCCTCCAGTTATGGAGCCTTCCCACATTTACTATGGGCTCCCAGATGGTGACCACGTTATTGCTGAGAGGGGGAGTTTTAAATTTTCAGTGTTCCATAGATCTAAATGAAACAGTGCCATCTAGTGGCTGTTTAATAGTGCAAAAAGGAATGTACGCAGTAGGAAAATCCGGGATATTTAAATACCTCATTATCTCCATTTCTTTTTAACATGGGGTAACCCACAAATACTGCTGGATGTGTCCTGGAGGTTGACTACGTCGTAAAAAGGCCCCGCAAATTTCTGTGGGTGACCCACCACAAGTGCATGATGAAAGCCTCGTGCAATGGCGCCCTTAGTGTAGGAGAACTCCCCAAACTTATAAAAACCATGTTAGTAGTTGGGACATATTCCAGCAGTGGATAAAAGACCATTTGGCTGGTGTAGTTTTTAGATCTTTGAAGCCGCCAGACACATGTTTTGAAGTTCTATATTGGTGGTGGTGGTGGGGAAACAGATTCAGTTTGTCAAAAGGTAATGAAGAGAGTGGATTTACATAACAAAAGCATCAAACGAACTGCTTCTAGCAATTATGGAACAGCTTGATACAAGACACTGCATCCTTTCAAAGTATTTATGCTTATGTGAAATAGAGGTGAGGAGAGTTTTCTTGTCTGGAAGCTACAATGGACTTGTCTCTGTGTAAGCAGGAATGGCAAAGGGTGATGTTCACACTGAGTGGAGTGTTGAAGACGGTGAATGCTGTTCAGTCAACCAATCCTGTGCATATTTACAAAAGCCCAAAGGGAATGAATTAAAATTTGGTGGTGAGGGAGTGACCTGCAAGGAGGTGAGGGGTGGGGGAAGCAGTCTCTTGAGTAGTATAACCTTGAGAAGCAGGATTTATTACCTTTTCCCTTGCTTATCACAGATGTCCTACTGTGCATATAGAAATATTTCTCTCTTCTCCACCTCCCATCTTCGACAGCCATGCTTGCTTGTAAACAAGATGTGGCATGAAAATGAAGTAGAGAGGGAAAACATGGTGAATTAGATATGTGACTTGGCTCTGTAATTTTGTGCAGCTTTCATATAAACTGCCCCCCCCCCCGCTGAAATGGCTCAGGATTGAAGAATCGGAGCTAAAATCCTTTCTGAGCAGTTGAGATTCTTTAATTAAGGTTAGACTGTTCCTCAAGAGGATGTGTATATGTGTGTGAACACTTCTTGAAAATTATTTTGTGTGGAACACTTCTTGAAAATTATTTTCCATCTCCCTCACTCTGTTAGCTCTGAGCTGATGTAGAAGGCGAGATGTCGGTAGTGGCAGGCAGATATTGCAAGGATCCGACTGAGGAAGACTGAGCTTCCCAGAGAGGCTTGCCTGGTGCCTACGTTGTGCTCCTTTTGGCGCCAGGAGAAGACCTTCTCCCCCCCCCCTCCAGGCATGTTAGGCTTTCAGTTTCTGTTATTTTAGATCTGCTACTGTGTTTTAAATCATTGGATTGCTGCTGCTAGGTTTTATTATTATTTTTTTTTTTTGTAGAGCTACGCACAAATGGTCTCTCAAAATTCTCCAGCCTATTTGTGGGCAGAGAATTTGGAGGGACAATTTCACTGAATTTCTCTTAGGGGAGGAGAAATTCTCCAACAATTTCTTACAGGTAGGGCTTGCTATTGGTAGGGGTTGTAGCGGAGCTTTGTCTTTGTCTTTTTTTTTTTTCACCTAAGGGTTTTTGGTTTATTGCACTGCTCCTGCAAGTGGCAACAGCATCATCTGTGATGAGGCTTCCCCTTTTCTGAGGGAGGATTTTGAATTTCTTTTGGTGGTACTTTTGAGCTTACCTAATCGCTCTGAGGTGGCCGAGGGTGCTGTGTGTGTTTTTTCCTCTCTCTATTACACATGTTTCCATTGCTGTACAGCCTTCCAGGACACCTGCAGTTCCTGAACTGAAAAAACTCCATGGGAGGAATTGCCTCATGACATCTTCCTCATGATGGCTTTAAACTGAAGTGTGGGAAGCCAAGGAGGCTACAGGCTGCCACAGAGGCTACTGTACAATGACAGACAGGAGACTCATGCACACTTCTCGGCCACCTCACAAGTAAGGTAAGCTCAAGAACCCCAAACCCAACCCATGAGAATTTCTCCGAAATTTCGCCTCCCTTGAATTTCTTCTCGAAAGCAATTTCTTTTCCATCAAATTGAATGAGAATGATAAAAAAAAAATGTGGGAGAAATTTTCAGCACATCAGTACTTATTTTGTCACTAGAAATTGGAAGCCAAGGCTGGTATCATCCCCTTTTCTGTATGTGAATCAGTAAGATTCCTTTGGGTCAGTCCTTGTCTTCTTCCAGAAAGATAGCATAAGTTCTTCACCTGAAGGTGGTTTTTTGTCATTCTGCTTTCTTAGCATGCGGGAGAATAACCAAACACTTAGAAGGCTGTTCACTACAGATAAGTGTCTGTCTTTTAAGTAGGTTTTAAATATTAAATGTGCTGTAGTATATTTAGTAGCTCTGCCTGCAGAGTCTCAAGCAGTAATTGGATGCTTCTTAGAAATTGAATTTGTAGTGCTGGTTGTTCAGTGTATTCATTGGCAACAATCACTTCCCAGCCTAGAGCGCTGCAACCCTGTAGGTCTTAGAAAAGAAAGCAACACAGAACAGGCAGATAATTGTATGTTTTGGTGGACAGTCAATCTCCAATTACCTTTAAAAAACACAAACAAAAACCACCTTTCAAACCACACCAGTTCACGCTAATGTCCTCAGGGCATCAATAGATTTCTCAGCATGATGGTTGGAAGCCAAATGTGTGAATTCCTGTAATTGGGAAGTATTGTGTTTGAGGTGTCATCAAGTGACATGAAAGTTCTATCTGTGATGCTAGACCTGTTCACAGGTGCAAGGTATCACTTGATGTTGCAATAATCCATTGACCGGATCTCTGCATTTTATGCTGTGTGCTTAGCCCAACACTTATAACTTTTGTTCAAGTTAATTTTTTTCAGGACGTGCACAACTGTATGGTAGCAATTATATTAGAGACTGGGGAGACCCAACTTCAAGCCCCCACTCGGCCATGAAGGTCACTGGGTGACTTCGGGGCAGTCCTACCTCACAGGGTTGTTGTGAGGATAAAATGGAGAGGAGGAACATGTATGCGACTTTGGTCTCCTTGGAAGAAAAGGTTGGATATAAATGTAACAAATAAAAATTTCTGTATATATTTATTTATTGCATTTATATCCCACCTTTTTTTCTCTTGCAAGGAACCCAAGGTGGCTTACATTATCCTCCTCTCCATTTTATCCTCACAACAATAACCCTGTGAGGTAGGTTGGGCTGAGAGTCTGTGACTAGCGCAAAATCACCCAGTGAGCTTCCATGGCCTAGTAGGGACTAGAACCAAGATCTCCCGACTCCCAGTTCAATGCTTTAGTCACTACACCGTGCTGGCTCTCAAAATAGCAATTACCAGCCCTTTTGAGGCAGATCTAGACACATTATTATTATTATACAGAAAACACTAAAATGACACTTAGTAGGTAACTACTGATTGTTGGACGGGTCCTGTTAGATTATGGATATGTGCCAAAATATTTGTCTTATGGGCAATATTAGAGGTCTAACATTTCCAGAAATTGGGGTGGAGTGGGGGGACAGACCAGGAACTTTGTGGAAAGCTGAAATATATGCAATATCTATTTATCCAAATTAAATTTGCATTATCTCTTTAAGAACATACATAATATACTTTATAATATGTAGCCTGATCTTATGTATGTTTACTTAGAAGGCCCATTGAGTTCAATTGGCCTTACTCTAAAGTAAGTGTGTATACGACTGCAACTGTAGTCAGCACGTAAACATACTGCTTCTTATATTTATGAAATTTAGATACATAAATGCCTTTTTTATTAAGATGATAATTACAGTTGTCAGAGATGGAGTTGCAAGGATCTGCACCCTAAGTTACAGGTACATAAAATATACCTTAGTTTATGCCAGCTGGGAAATTAAATAAAATACAGGGTTCATAAAGAAGTGCAAAGGTAGTGTAATAAGACTATAAAAGAAATCCTGAAGCACTCTGAAGTTTGTCCACGCTTCAAAACATATAAAAATATACAGTTGATAGCAAAAATATTAAGATTATTCATATAGGTTTTGTCAGAATTATTGTGAAGGAATATTAATACACATATTTCCCATACACATTTCAATTAGTTGGACAAGTAAAAGTAAGGACTATGAAGATTTATATTACCACTAGATCAGTTATATAATAATCCACAGAAATGCTAGGTCCTAGTAACTAGGTTGTTCTTTTTTAAAGCCTTACTAAAAAAAACAACACTATTGTATTGCCTGATTGAACATAATAAAGTGCTTTGGAAATACTAGTTGCTAATTAGTACTTGTTGGTGAGTTGGGTGTCAGATTTTTACATTCATAACGGGATTAAAAGAGAATGATTTCACTTTGTCATCTGTTGTGGTTTTAAAAATGATTTTCAGATTGTTACATGCTTGACATTCTAATATGAAGATCAACAGAGATGTATTTCTGACCTGGCCCTCAATGCTGAACAAATTACCTCGCTCTGTTTTTCTGAGTAAACACATTCTGTGAAATATCTCCTTAGTCGCAGAAGGTGCTTTCCCCATTACTGGGTGAGTGTTGCTTTACACCCTCAAGAGTCAGTTTAAGGCCAAGAAGTTCTGTCTGACTTGTCTTGGCACCTCTCAAAACAATCATACCCAATGGGTGACTACTGCATTAAGTAATTGCTCTCTGGGACTTGCTGTCCCGAGATGTTAGGAAAACACCATGCTTTTACACTTCAAATCAAACATGATACCTCACTTGTTTTCCTTTTGCCTGAGATGATTAGTTCAGAGTCACAGGGTATTTCATAAAGATACTGTACTTTGACACTATTGTGAAAACACCTTGAGGTTCTTAGACATACTGCATTTAGTGGTCACTCAGCTCTAGGGGTTCTAGGATGACATGGATTATCTAGAATAGCCTTCCTCAACCAGGTGCCTTCCAAATATTTTGGACTTCCTCTCCCATCAGGTAGCATGGCCAAGGGTCAGGAATTCTGAGAGTTGTAGTCCAAAACGTCTGGAGTGCGCCAGATTGGGGAAGGCTGATCTAGAGTGTAGACCCACTTCAGTCTGGTTTCAGGGCTGGTTTTGGGGGACAGAGACAGCTTTGGTCACCTTGGCAGATGATATTTGCCAGAAACCGGACAGGAGGAGTATGTTGGTGGTGGTTCTGCTGTGCTTCCCTGTTGGTTCAGTGGCATTTGATACCATTAGACCACTTTGCAGGCATGGAATTAGAAGGAACCATTTTGCAATGTTTCCAGTTGCTCCTGGAGGGTTGGTTCCAGAACCTCGTGTTGCAGGACTCCTGTTTGGCACCTTGACCATTATGGTGTACCACAGGGATCTTGTCCTCCATGTTATTTAGCAACTACATGGAGTTGTTGGGAAAGATTGTGTGAGGATTTGGGGTGCTTTGTCACCAATAGGTAGATGTCACACAACTCTGTTTCTCCTTTTCATATAATACCAAGGACATTCTGAATAGGTGCCTGGAGGCAGTAATGGGCTGGATATGGGCCAACAAGTTGCACCTTCAAAAGGCAGAGATGCTCCTGATCAGGAAACTGTTAGACTTTAGAAAGGGATTTAACCTCTTTTGGATGGGAGAGTACTCCCCTGAGAAAATCAGGTTTGCAGTCCAAGGATGCTCCTGGACTCACCTTTATACCTGCATGACCAGGTAGCAACTGAAAGAGGTTCCCCCCCTCTCGTCTACAGTCATGCTTCTTCTCTCTTCCCTCTGCTTATCTGGAGGGGTGGTTTGACAATACCCCACCTCATTTACAACTCTGCATCTGTGAGTCTGGCAAAGTTGAGGATATTGAACACTATTTACTTCACTGCCATTTGTATGAGTCCCCAAGGTATAAATTTCTCCACCATATCCTTTGTTTTCTGTCAAATAGACCTGCCTTGGATCAGATTTGTATATTGCTTGCAGGCAACAGTATATATGTTACCACCCAGGTTGCAAAATATGCCCTAGCTGCCAGAAAATTAAGAGCCAGGCATCATACTGTACCCTCTTATAAATCTAGGGGGAAGGACTTTGTGGCTATTGCTTTGGAGGGGAAGTGAGATGCAAATGTGTCATTTTAATTATTGTTTGTGTACTGTTTTAAAATTGATTTTATATTTTATTGTATTTTAACTTGTTTTAATTGTAATGGCCTATGGCTTTGAACAATAAAGGTTCATTTTTCTACTTATCTCTTCCTTCAAATCCCTCAACATCCAACTTTTTAGTGAAGACTCTGGCTGAACTAAGGTTGGATGAATGGACACATCTGCAAGTGTCAGTTTCTTCCAGATTCAGATGGTTTAAATCTCAAGTTCTTTCCATCCCCTTTATGAAGAAATCTGAGAATTTTGGCAAGTTCTTATCAAAAGAGAACAAAACCAAGTTCTCACCTTTCTGCACTGGCCAAATTTAATATGTAGGGCTATTCCCAGCATGGGGAAGGCCGTGTTGTACCTGCTTGCCGTGTAGCTATTAAAGATGAGGAGCCTGGAAAAAAAAATGGTGGGAACTCTAATTCAGCACCACAAGCATGGTTGAATATCCAGGGATTCAAATCCATACTTTTAAGTGTGAAAGACTCAAAGCCTCCCACCTGGATGAATGAATCTGTCAGCACTGTTTTCTTACATTCCTTTTTTTTTAAATCTCAAATTCTTTGTCTCATTTATGAAGAAAATTGAAAATTTTAGTAAGTTCTTATCAAATAATGAACTGAACAAAATTCTCACTCACCCCTAATATTTTGGACACACATCTGAATGTACATTCTATGAAAGTAGACGAGGTGGAGGGGATGTGTGAACAGCCTCTTGATGGATTTATTTTACGACATGCAGCCATGGGGTGGGAGTGGGGGAATAGGGCTGCAAATTTGATTGGTGTAATGGCAGGTGAGGGTGCTTAATCCTTTCCTTGCCATCCATTTTTTTGATCCCCCCCCTCTCACACACCCCAGTTGCTTTCCCACCTGAGGATGAAAATAAATAGGGATCTTTTTTTTCCTCCCCCTGCACCATGCCACATGGAAGAAATCAACTAGCAGAGTGAAGAGTCCCGAGTCATATTTTAAAAAACTGATTTTTAATGTTTTAATTTTGTATTTTGATTCTGATTTCTGTTATTGTTGTTCACTGCTTGGGAATTCTGTTGGACGTAGAGCAGTTTATAAATCTTGTAAGTAAGTAAATGATAAAGCTGAAGTATATGTAACTGCTTTTTCTCATATGCGTCTCTTCCTACAGATAGACAAAGACAAATCTGTCTTTCAGATAGGCTGGAAAAACTCCTGCCTGAAATCCTGGAGAGCTGATGCCAGTTAGAGTGTGCAGTATTGGGATGAATGGTCCAAATGGTTTGACTCAGTATAAGGCAGCTTTCTGTGTTCCTATATTTACCTCACTCAGTTCTCCTCTGTCTCTGTTGCTGCTGCTGCTGTTTTAATTTGCCTCTCCCACCTTTCCCGCTATCAAATCTCCCGAAGTCTCAAATGTTAAATTGTAAGTTCTTTGGGGCAGATAATTTTAAAGTGCCATGTATATTGATGACCCTATATAAATAACTAGAGCTGTGCACAAATGGCCTCTCAAAATTCTCCAGCCTGTTTGTGGGCAGAAAAAAAAGGGGGGGGGAATTTCCCGCAATTTCTCCTTGGTGGAGGAGAAATCCTCCAACAGTTTCTCACAGGTAGGGCTTTCTATGGGCAGTAAGGATGGACGAAAGCCCCTTACCTGGTCCCGCAGCTTGCTTCGCGGTGGGGGGGAGGCGCTTCGGTTCTCCCCTCGAAGTTCAGGCCAGGGGGGGAGGCGCCCCATCTCTCGCCGCCGAAATTCAGGCCAGGGAGAAGCGCCCCGTCTCCCTGGCCACGAAATAAAAAAGTAAACATAAAAACAAAACAAAACACACACCCGTGATAGGATATGTAACGATTTACGTAGCCTATCACGGCTAGATTTCCAAAGTCACGGGTGACTATCACAGGTGACTTTGAAAAAAAAAAAAAAGAGCGTACGCAAATGGCGGCGCCCATGGGCGCCACCATTTGCGTACGTGCTTTTTTTTTTTTTTCAAAGTCACCCGTGATAGGCTACGTAACAATTTATGTAGCCTATCATGGCTGACTTTGGAAATGTAGCCGTGATAGGCTACGTAAATCGTTACGTAGCCTATTACGGGTGTGTGTGTGTTTTTTTACATTTACTTTGTAATGGCGGCGGCGGCAGCCGGTTGGAAGACCGGCCCCCGCCCCTGCCGAACCGCCGCCGGGACCCGCCGCCGAGAGGGACATTCACAGGAGGTAAGTCCCATCCCGGGGGGGTGGCGGAGAATTTCACCGCCAATTTTGGGGGGCTGAATGCGTTGGCATTCGGCCTCCCCGGGATTCGTGGAGAAATTCTCCGCCATCCCTAAATTGGGCAGGGGTTGTAGCACAGCTTTTTTTCCCCGCTAAGGGTTTTTGGTTTACTTCTGCAAGTGGCAACAGCAACAACTGTGTTGAGGCTTCCCCTTTTCTGAGGCAGGATTTTGAATTTCATTTGGTGGTATTTTTGAGCTTATCTAATCACTGTGAGGTGGCCGAGGGTGCTGTGTGTTTTCTCTCTCTATTACACGTTTCCATCGCTGTACAGCCTCCCAGGCCACCTGCACTTCCTGAACTGAAAAAAACCCATGGGAGGAATTGCCTCATGACGTCTTCCCCATGATGGCTTTAAATTGAAGTGTGGGAAGCCAAGGAGGCTACAGGCTGCTACAGAGATTACTGCACAATGACAGACAGGACAGTCACGCACACTCCTCAGCCAACTCATATGTATGGCAAGCACAAGAACCCCAAATCCAGCCCATGAGAATTTCTCCGAAATTTCTCTTCCTCTGAATTTCTTTTCAAAAGCAATTTCTCTTCTATCAAATTGAATGAGAACGGTCAAAAAAAAATGTGGGAGAAATTTTCAGCACAGCACTATAAATAACAATAATTATCCACTATGCTGCACTGTGCTGTAGTTCAGAGTCTAATCTGGTTCAGCATTCCTTTTCACCTTGGTCTGTTGTAGGCAATTTACTCCTGCTGTAGCTACAAATGCTCCAAGTAATCCCATGAAGCGTCATCCACAGAAATTATATAATCCGGATGGCAAATACATTGATTATGCAGCTTCGATTAGCTTAAGTCTTTGTATATGTTCACTGGCTGCAGAATCAATACTAGAAATGCTTCTAGAGGCCTTTCAAAATGTTTACTTGGGTAGCAGCATATGGCATCCAAACTTCCTGGCAGTTTTAAAATGTGTTGAGAATATTATTTTTGAAAAGAACCTGATTGCAGTCTGAGAATTTATTTTTGATCTATAGCACCGCAAAGCTTTGCATATTGAAGATTAAATTAACCATTAAATTAACACAGGCAGAAGCAATATCATTTTTATTTAAGAAGATTACATGAAAAATCTTCACTATTTTAAAAGAAAGTTCCCTTTGTGCCAGTATTGCAGTTGTAGCTCAGCCAAATTGTTCTATAATTCAAAAGCCTTCCCTGCTTCTTCTTAAATAATTCTTCACATTTCATGTTAAACGAGGATCTGCAAAAAAATAATAATAAAAAAATCAGACGGATAAAAGCTAGATTTTTGGCGGCTGCAAATCAGACCAGTTTTATAATGGTTACAGATCCCACCCACCTCTTCCCAGCAAAGTACATCTCTCTTCATATCAGTAAAGCTGAGCACAGAATATTTATATGCTGCGTAGTGAAGTCTTCCTATCATTTCAAATCAACCAATTACCGCTTTCCATCTGTTACAGGATTCATTTCTCAGACTTGGTCACTGGTCCTAAATATTATAATTTTCCCAGGTTGCAACCAGAATTTTCTAGCTAAATGCACAATCCTATGCATGTTTAGACAGAAAAAAGTCCTAGGGGATTTTTCCCTGGCTGGGGAATGCTGGGACTTGTAGGACTTTTTTCTGACTAAAGAAAAAAGGAATGATCCTTAGGTCATAGGATTGACCTAAATGACCTTTTTTAAAAGTTTGTCAGGAGGGAGAAGAGGGAGGGAAGGAAATTTAGAGTACCTTCAGCCCTTTCCCAAATCCACTCCCCCATTCTGTTTCCCCACCCCCTACCCATACTTGAGGCCATTGGCTCAGGCAGAGTGAAGTGTTGGGCTAAGCCTGCATTTCCACACTGTTCCTGTTCTGTTTTCCCCAGACTGAATATTTAGGCTTTTAGGAGGACATAATGATTACTCTACACACAGTGCATGAATGGTTGATCAAATGCCTGGGAATAGCAGAAATGGATACGCGAGGAATAGGAAATCAACAGTAATTTATATTGAGGATCAATGGAATGATTTTATTATTTATTGGAATGATAACTGCCAAAGTAATAGGTTAGACAGAATTTTTTGTTGCGGTAAAGATGACCCTGTTGCCTTTTCTTCTTCTTTTGTATAACCTTTTGAATAACCTTGTCATGTAAAATGTGTTATTAAAATAAACATTAAAAAAGAGATGAGATGAAGCAATGAGTACTCAACCATCCCAGTTTAAAACAAATGTCCCTCAAATGTGGACACAGACCAGAGAAATCAATGGTTATGTATACAAGAGCGAAAGTGCATGAATATGTACACAAAAATGAAGAGCTTTTACATCAAATGAATGTGTGGTGCACATACACTCAATTAAGGACATTGAGGTCTCTATTTAATGATGTGTAAAGTACTTCTTTACAATATAATACTCAGCCATCCTAACACAGGACCAAACAAAATAGCTGTGTGTCTAGCAGCAGTGTGGGTTCCCCCCCACCTCATTTTTACCTTAGAGTAGGCACAGGGCCCCTGACCCAGATCTTAAAAGCCTCCCTACTCCCCAAGCTAGGGCCCCAATCTGGATCAGCCCCCCCCCCCCATCTATAGTAAAAATGAAAAAAAAAAAAAGATGTAGCTGCTAGACATACATTTAAAGTAATATCTGTTTTGCCCCACAGAAGCTGAACTCTGACTGGTTTGGGTGTTCATGCCCATGCATTCCCTGCTGCATGAGATCAGTGGAGGCTGGTGGCTCTGATTTCGGTGAGGCGATGAATCCACTCTGGGTTTCAGCCACAGCCAGCCAGAACTCCAAAGGAGTTATCCAAGGTGCTGAACCTATTTTGGGGATAGGGTTCATTGCTCCCCCATTGCCCGGTCCTGCTGTCCTCCCTGCACTGTGGGGTGGGGTGGGGTGGGCTGCAGTGGAGGCTCCATGTATAGAGCAGGCTGTCCAGGATTTTCTTCCCCAACGTGTGGAAGGCGGCAGGGCCAGGTGGTGGGGATGCAGTGAAAGAGATAGGTCCTGCTCTTCGACCTCATGTGATGGGGAACACGTGAGTATGGATGCCCACACAGGACTAAAGTAGCTAGGGAAACTGCTGGCTATTCTACTTCCCCCCTCCTTGCTCAAAAACACAGTTCATATTTTGGGGGAGGGGAGAGAAATGACGGAAACATATTGCTCCCCGTGCCACATGGAGACCCCTTCAGCTGAGGGAGCTACAGGCTTCATATCCATTCATTGCTACCCATGCCTCTTTGCTTTTCTCTCCTGTGGTCCCATCTGTCAAAATTTAAATTGTAAACTCTTTGAGGCAGAGACTTGTATTTCTATGTCAATCTGTGAAGCATCATGTACATTGATGGCATTTCATAAATAATAGTCTGATACCTTAAGTCAACATCTGTTGTCTGCACATAAGATAAAATCTAAGATTTGGGTAATTTATAACAAATTTGCGAAGATTATTCCTTCTCCATGAGTTTTGGTTTCTAATATTTTATCTTATATTATTGACTTTTGTTAACTCTCATAATCCAATTCTTCCAACAATGCTTAACTTGAAAAACATGCTTTTCTGATATTATTTAGAAAATCTGAATGAATGCAACATTACACATTTCTACTCAGAAGTTATCTCTATTGAATTCAGTGACATTTAATCTTAGGTAAATGAGTATAGGATAGCACTCACACTTTTCCTTGGTCTTTTAGGCCCAAACCAAGCTGGGGAAGGTAGAGTGCCTGGCACCAGAGAATATGATCCAGTGGTCCTGTATTGCCTTATGAAGCATCTGAACCGTAGTGTTGTTGCAGAACTCAGAGTCAGAGAGACCACGGAGTGAAGGAAAAGGAAGTTTCTTTATTTAATGCGCGGGCTTAAGGCTGGAATCATTTCCAAAGAGCCAAAAGCCCCGATTTACATCAGCACATTGTTTTTATAGATATTGTGACACATAGGAAACAGCTCCTCCTCTCCCTCCCGTGTGGGGTTGCAGTCCTCAACATTTCTTCTCCTAGCACCATTGTTTATAATACAAGAAATGGGTTATAGGGTAGCCATGATAAGCAGAGAACAGAAGAGAACAAGATATACAATTCTATGACCTTAGCCTTTGTTGACAAGATAAGAAATTCCTGTGTCTCGTCATCTTACAAACATATATTTCAGAGAGCAAGGGCTCAGCAAGAACATGACGCATGAGACTGCATGAGGCTACTTAGTCTGACCCCTGATATGGCTGCTACATTCCTCCCTTAAATGCATAATTTCATTACAATTATAGCATTTCATTATGCAAATAGACATTCTGGTTTGCAAAGCATAACACAGGACTCTTATAGCAACCCTCTTACTTAATATCTTGTTGAGCTATTAGAGCATAGAGGGCGGCAGTTTTACTAGCCGAGACATAAAACAGATTGGTTAAACAGCGCATAAGACAAGGAATGCAAAGGCATAACAGTATCTCTATGAACAACACTGGTAGAACTAGGATGAACAATGCCTTAAGCCAGCTAAAATCTGGAAGCCAAGGGGTTAACCAATTTAGCTAATTGTTTTGTCCCATTGTTATGTTAGCCACTATATTATGCATGCAGATTATTGATTTGAACATCTACAGCATTACTATTATTAGTCAAATTAAATGATGGAGGAGAAAAAGATAAAAAAACCTGTTTGCAGGTATATCTTTTGGCAAACAAAAATGTTTTACTCCAGTGATGTTAGCCAGGTGAAGCCAGTATTTATTTATTTATTTATTTATTTATTTATTTATTTATTTATTTTATTTCATTTCATTTCATTTCTATACCGCCCAATAGCCGAAGCTCTCTGGGTGGTTCACAAAAATTATAACCAAACAACTCACAATAAAACAATTTAAAATATATAGAACATTAAAACCACAATATAACAATACAACCACAATAAAACCTAGCAGCAGTACAGGAGTTTAAAATACAGATTTAAAACAGCAAAGATAAAAATTTAGAAAGCTAAAATGCCTGGGAAAATAAAAAGGTCTTCACCTGGCGCCGAAAGGAGTACAATGTAGGCGCCAGGCGAACCTCACTAGGGCGCTCATTCCAGAGCCGGGGTGCCACAACAGAAAAAGCCCTCCTCCTAGTAGCCACCCGCCTCACTTCCTTTGGCAGGGGCTCACGGAGAAGGGTCCGGGCAGGCACATATGGGAGGAGGCGATTATTAGCGAATCGCTGGGACAGATTTCCCCCTTTTTCGCACCTTATTAAGGAAACACAATGCGACACTACTAACACTACAACACGCATGTTTGATCTTCTTTGGGATCTGACCGTATGCTGGGCAGCTATTCACCTGGTTAGCTGCAGTAGGGTCTAGTCCCCTTCTTCAATTCTCTAGTTGCAGGTCTGACCGTACGCAGGGTGGACAGTCTCCCGGTGTGCCCACAGTAAGGTCTAGCCTGAGTTTTCTTACTGCTTTTTCAGAATAATTTTTAAAGGATTTTTGAAAAGGAAATAAATCCTTTCAAAGGATTTGTGTTTACAGTCTACTCCCCCCCTCTCGCTCTCTTGACTCGTGTCCAATGTATCCAGGGTTTAACTCCAGCTACTTTCATAGCTGTGGGGGTGGAAAGTATAACAGTTTTCGGTCTTCTCTACTTGGGAGTTAAAGGGTCATTTTTTCCCTCTTTAACTCATACTTCATTTCCTGGTTGGAAAGGATGAACTTCTGTGATGGGAACTGGGGGCTTATTTTCTAAGACAAAGCGACGCTGGGCTTGAAGAACTTTGCCCAGTGTTTGGACTTCTTGTTTAAGGCTAACGTTTGCTTGCTCTTGATGCCACTCTAGTGTCAATCATGAAGTCAATGTCACGGCCCCTCACAGTCAATGTCACGGCCCCTCTCAAGCTGTCTTCTCTCTCGCCCATTCTGGCTCCTTTGGTTTTCTCTTTTGTATTTGATTTATTTCATTTGGGCATTCATGCCACTAATGTTCATCTTGTCTGCACGGGGCACACGTTCTTTCTCAAGAATCTTCTGCCTCTGCCGGGTCTTCTTCTTTTCCTCGCCCATGTCTTTTTGGGCCTCTGGGTCGAGGGGGGTATACTGGCGATAGGCATCTAAAAGACGCTCCAAGTACGCTCTGGGGCTTCGGTGGCACCTTGCAGCACTTCAGACACTTTAGTCATATTAATTGACTTCTTCATACTTGCTTTCATGGCTTCTAACAGCAGGGTTTGATACTGGGTGAGGCGCTTTAGCCCCGCTTGTGTGTTGGGAGAGAGAAATCTCTCTCCCTCTCTTGCTTTTTCTCTCTTTTGCTGATCTGCCTGTATTGCAGATCATGTTTCAAACTTTCTATATAAAACTCTCTACTCCATGCACCAGACTTGTCTCTTTACTTGTCTTTATTCAAGTTAAACTCACTTACTTAAACCTTTCTGCTTTACACTAGTCCCAATGACACACATTTGGGATAGGCTTTTCTTCTCCTTCTAGTTACATTTTTTCATCTTAAAGAACTATTACATTATTGTGGCTACTTTACCCCAGGTAATAAGCTCCAGGCATAATCAGCTGCTTCTAATTCACCCAGGGGGCAACTATGGCCACGCTTTTTCTCTACAAATGTTCTTTCTCTTTGCCTCTTGCCTTCTCTTTCTTCTTTTTTTTTCTCCCTTCTCTATCTGTCTGCCACTTTCTCTATTTCTCTGTCTTTTTCTACTTGCCTCTGTCTTTCTCTACTTGTCTCTGTCTTTTCTCTTGTCATCCATTGGGAACCACACTCTCAGTATCATTTGAAGTTGCAACTAACACTAATCTGCAAATATCACATATATCTTATGATATCTAAGAAATCATAAAATATACACAACAAACTTTTTCTGCAATTTAACACAATGAATGGAAAACACTTTTTGCATGGTAAGGCATGATGGAGCAGATCCAGCAATTAGTGGGGGGAAAGCTCTCGGGGCTATCTATCACTAGACAAGCTAGCCAGGGATTTACAATATCACACACACACACACACACACACACACACCTCTTTTCTTCTCTTCCCCTTTAACTTGGTACACGAAAGCAAAGTTCTGAAACTCAGGACGCTGGGGGGTGATGGGCATCGCCTTATACTTGCATTTTTCAGGCAGCCATTAATCTTCTTCGGGGAGGCGGTGGGGTGATTTGCAGGACTTCAAAGGCAAGCTTCTCAGTTTGTTTGTCTTTGTAAATCCCAAGCTCAAAACAGGACACTATGAGGTACAGGGCAGCTAAATTTTTGCTTTGGTACAGGCAACAAATAACTCGGGTCAGCTTTCTTCGCTGGGGTCTCAAACAGGAAAACAGTCTTAATTTAAAGTTGTAACATCACTGACAGCGTCAGCTAGCCAGCTACACAGATTTTACTGTTTTTTAAAGACAGTTACTCCAATATCTTCTTTTCTTCTCAATCAGGTTGGGTCTCCCAGCGTACACAGTTTATTGCAGCTTCCAGGAGCATGGTAGTAGTGTGATTTTGGCTTGGCCAGGAACATGCTGTCTGGTTTCTTGGTCTCTTCAGCACACACACTCAGGCAGTCTATAACACTCAAGTTAGTGAAATTTCTTCATTGCAGGGAATCCCACGGCAAAAGCTTAACAGTTACGCTCTTCAGAAATCATATAGCTGATGGTCTACAGGCTCTACGAAATTCTAGGACAGTTCAAAGCTAAACACGGCTACCTTGACAGAGATCTTCATCCTGGTCTTTCCGCTTTAATCTGCCTTGGGACAGTCTTATGGCACACTTTCTCCTCGAAGAGGGGTCTAGCCTGTGCCCTGGGGGCTGATTCTTCACCTTTATTCCATTTTGCGCCTTTATCTTCTGGGTCATCATTTTCAGTTTCTATTTCTTAGGGATTTTATTTCAATTAGGCGAGGTGGTGATGTTGCACAACTCAGAACGTTGTGGGCAATTTTCCTGCCCCCCCTCTCGGTGCGCTAGGCTAACGGCTACTTCTTTGGCCTCACACTCCCACACTTCGTTAAAAGCCAGGCTGTCCTGCAACATTTCTCTGATTAACAGCCTCAGATCTTGTTCTTTTTTTTCTCTCAGCTCGACCTTGAGCTTTTTGCTGTTTCCTCTCTCTATTCTGAATCCTTTAAAAAAAAAATATTTTTCCTTTTTTTTAACATACCTCTCAAGGGGGTGCAAGTCTTGCTTCCCCCACCTCCTATAGCCTCCCTCCTAAGATGAAGACGGACACAAAGAGGGAAGGGGATTGGTCAGCGAGTAAGGGGTCTCACTGACCGACACAAAAGGAATTTCACACCATGCACTTTGCTACTGGCCTGGGCACCCGGATGGTCGACGGTATGCAACAGAAAACGCAGTAGCCACTCACACAATCATCAATTTCACCACTTCATTCATATGTCCCTGCCACCCACTTCCCCACTTTTCCACTAGAACGAAGCAGTTTCCTCAGCGCCTTACTGAGTATTAGTGCCTGCTCGGGGGAGTGATCAAGTCCCCCCTCCACCCCCAATTGGGTGGGTCACCTTTTGTATACGTATACTAACACTGGCCTTCTTCATAAGGTGGGGCCCTCTTTTTTTCTGCCCAGTGGCCTTTCTCCTAAAGGCGGGGCCCTCTTTTTACTCCATATACTTGCCTTTCTCCTGAAGGCTTCCAATGTGGGTTTCAACTCAATTGCAGCTGCGATACAGGCAGGGCTCAAGTTCCTTCCTCTGCTTCCCAAGGTTCTCTTGCCGTTCACAGCCGTTCGGGCAGGCTCGGCACAAGCTTTCTCCCATTCACCCGACAAAAAGGTCGGTGGCGCCAAGAAAGGGAGGCGTGCGCCGAGCCCTCCCTCCCAGTGTGGCGATTAAGAGCAGGCAACTGCCACCTCTCTGTCTCAGAGCCTGCCACATCTGAGTCACGGCACCATTTATGTTGCAGAATTCAGAGTCAGAGAGACCACGGAGTGAAGGAAAAATAGTTTCTTTATTTAACGCACGGGCTTAAGGTTGGAATCATTTCCAAAGAGCCAAAAGCCCCGATTTACATCAGCACATTGTTTTTATAGATATTGTGACACATAGGAAATGGCTCCTCCTCTCCCTCCCGTGTGGGGTTGCAGTCCTCAACATTTCTTCTCCTAGCACCATTGTTTATAATACAAGAAATGGGTTATAGGGTAGCCATAATAAGCAGAGAACAGAAGAGAACAAGATATACAATTCTATGACCTTAGCCTTTGTTGGCAAGATAAGAAATTCCTGTGTCTCGTCATCTTACAAACATATATTTCAGAGAGCAAGGGCTCAGCAAGAACATGAAGCATGAGACTGCATGAGGCTACTTAGTCTGACCCCTGATATGGCTGCTACAGTGTACTGCTACAGGAATCCTCCTGTGAGTTAAGCCATGCCTGTTTGTTGCTTGTAAGTAAGCACAATTCGTGACATTGTACAATATCATCACTGTTCATGGGGCATCAGCCTTAGCTTCCAATTTCCTGGCTTGTGGAGCTTGACCCCAAACAAGATGACCCTAACTCTGGCCTTAAGCTGGCAGGGTTTTTTAAATAGTTGAATATGATAGTACTGTTACCTACAAGAGGAAAGCTGGCAAATGTGCTTTTGATTCTGCACTGATGTCCTTGATAATTTGTCAGAATAGATCCTGCTAAAAGAAAACATTCCAAGGTAAATTTTGAGTTCCTTGCTGTCATGAACATTGGAAGAATTTTGAGGGATGCAGAAAGACTGGTGACATTTCTTAAATTGTACATGTCTCTGTATTCCAGGAGGGTTGAACCACAGGCCTATGGACCAAATCCAGACTGCCCAGTTCCCAATCTGGCCCTTCGGGGTTCCCGAATGGCTATACCCCTTTTTTCCTAATTGCTGATTGTTTGGTAGCTTCCCAGCTTTTGTATGTCCCCCCCCCCCACATTCTAAAAGTTTGAAATGCCTCTCCTAAAGCTTAGGGTGTCTCTACATGAGCAATTTATTGCACCCTTGTGCTTGGCCACTCACAGAAGTTTGCAGGTCCTTTACACAATGTTGTCATCAACCTCCAGGATGTCTACTGCACCTTTTCCCACTTTCAAAAAGATCAGAGAACTGGAACCTATAAAAAAAATGCGAAGTGTGAAAGCCGATAGCGGTTCATAGTGCCACATTGCGGTGTAGTGCTATGAACTTGCCAAGGAAGGACTTTCCTCGATTCAGACCATGTGTCTGCCATGTAAATGATTGAGCACATTTCTCAATTGGAGGGAGAAGAGGGTAAAATGCTTCCAGGCAATGAAGGGAGATAGGTCTGATCCCCCACCCCACCAAGTTCAGAATCAACATCCTCTGTTGATTCAGAGCACCCCATTAAATTCAATGGGGCTTACTCCCAAGTAAGTGTGCCAAGTGTTGCAGACTTATAGGGCGATCATATGTCTACTCAGGTAAGTCCCATTGACTTCAATGGGGCTTAGATCCAAATAAGTGTGCCAAGGGTTGCAGACTTATAGCACAGTCTTACATCTACTCAGAAGTAAATTGTAGCTTTCCTGGGGGCTGCAAGGAAACAGTATAGCACAATTTAAGTGACGAAAACAAGACTCCCCCCCCCCACTCCTTTGCACACATGCCAGGGAGTGAGGGAGGCACTCCCTTGATTCAAACCACATGTCTGCCGTGTGAAGGAGCCCATCATAGTCCTGCAAAGAAACTGAAAGCAGAAAGCCCCAGTAAGGATGTGTGTGTGTTGTTTTCTTTTTTTTGCTAATGTAGAGACACCCTGGCAGTAAGAGCTTTAAGCCAGGGGTGTTGTTATGAGGGCCTACCTGGGCATGGGCCCTGGATTTTTTTTTTTTTTAAGTACCCAGCAATGCCCCTGCTTTAAGCTAAAGTATACTGGTATTTGGCCCCACCCCCTTTGTCTTCGGCCTCACCTACCCCTGGAATGTGGGTCCTGAGAGCTTCTCCAAAACTGAATTCAGCCCTGAGGCAGAAAGAGGTTCAACACCACAGTGTATTCCCTAAGATGCCAAAATTGGAGGTTTCTGCTTGGATGTTTCACTGAAGAAACAGGATAAAAATAGTGCTTTGGGTAAGACAAAAGAACAGTGGCATGTCCAAACATTCCTAATTCTGATGTTAGGATGATGTAGACACAATATATGTCCAGCTGCTTTTGGAAGAGTTGAGACAGAAACTGTATTTCTTTTGCTGTTCATACTTTTTATTCCCTCCCGCTCAGCCACTCAGTAACATGCCTTACATGTCTTCCCCCTCCCACCATATGGCTTCTCTTTTTGTTAAATCATCTTTATTCCTTACTAATGTATATCAAGCTACAAAAACATACTTTAACTGTCATTTCCCCTTGTTAGCAGGATGTGGAGGTGTGTGAAGTGGAGGGAAACAAAAAAATGATCAGCAACAGATAATAATAGAGGAAGACATTCCAAGACCTAGTAAAGGGCGGAGGGGAGACATGCACTAGGAATAAAATCCTCCAAGAGATAATGGCATGCTACAGAATATGAAAGATTGAAGCTCAAGATAGGGCAACTCATTATGAGAACAGACAGAAAACCTGGAATGAATACAAGGTCAAGAATGGAATTGTCATGTAAGACCTCAATTTCAGGAAACAGATCATATACAGCCAGAATGTTGTCATGAAGGGTTATTGCTTGCCCTTTCATCACAAGCTTTATTGTATTTTTGATTGATTATCTCAAATGCAAGCAACAACGATGCAACAGAGGGCAGAATTACCAGGCATATATTTATACAGTGTATAAATAGACAGTTTAAGGCAGGCAGCAGCTGCTGGACATTTTAAATCACCAGAGCATAGATCTAGAGAGCCCAATTGTTTTCCTTCCCTCTAATTACAGCCTTTGGCTGAAATCCTAAACAGACTAACTGTGGAATCCTAACCCCCTGAACCACTGTCTGGAGAGGGTTAGGATGGGGAAAACATGCCCTGCTAACAGGGAAGAGGATCCCTGCTGGTGGTGGGGGGCACCCTCTGCCCTGGCCGGGGGTGGGGAAAGCAGTTGTGCCTGTGGAAAGCTTTGCAGACATACATCTACCGCCAGCAGTAGGCTGCAAAACGGGGCATTCCAGAGAGGTGAGGCAGAGGCAGCCTGGATCCAAGGCCCCTCCATGCCCTTGTGAGGCTCCACAATTGGACCCTCAGGCTGACACAGGTATTTTCCATCCTATTGGAACCAATGGGAGAGGGAAAATGTAAAGAAGAAAACAGTGGAGGAGGAAAAAAGAGGTAAGTCCACCCTGGTTGGGGCAAGTCAGCAAGTGTTGGACAAACTGCCACCTCAATCCACCCCACCCCACCCCACTTAGGATTGTGCTGTCTGCCCCACTGAATACAGTAACTGTTACTTCCAAGTCAACATGCATAGTGTGTGAACTTAATTGAAACCTGTTATTATCAACGAAGGAGCCGAGATTATGTGATTGCTCTTCTCTCCATGCCTGTTATTACTGATTAAAAAATCCCTTTGGATGTAATAGTGCCAGGGCATATTTTGTATTTGAAGTTGCTGAGGGGCAAGTAACAATGGCTCCACTTAATGATCCATGTGAACCACAATGCAAGGAAAGGGTTTCTTTTACTCCATCTTCTCCTCAATGAACAACAACAAAAATGTTGACAGAGGGCTCCTTTTATACACTCACACTGCTGACTGCCCATTTACCTGCAAGTGGCACTCTGACTGGGGAGAACAGATGCATAACGGAAGAAGCAGTTAAAAAGCCCTTTGACAGTATTTCAGCTTAGGAGAAAGAAAGTGTCTGAGAGACATGCTAGTGAAAAGAGGGGTCTTTAGGATCAGACAGGAAGCCCATGAGCGCTCTGGGTGCCATTTTTCCTATGCTTATTTTACATGTTAGATGCTTCCAACTGTAACTTCTACCTTCAAACGAAAGAGGGAGGAATGTCTGAGGGGTTTTGATCACAGTGTTGGGGGTGGGAGGGTTTGAGAATTGCATAATGTGAAACTCATTATGTCAACAAGTTGAAACAATGGTTCCAAAAGACTGAGATTGACCTTCCTAAAGGTGCATGTGTAACCCACAATATCTCTGCATTAGGTAGGAGAAGTGGGCAGGTTCAGTCTTTTCTGACACTGTGATTCCCATCCATATTTGCAATAATAAAGAAAAGAAACAACAAAAGAGATCAAACTTAAATGTATATTGAAATAAAAGAAATAATTCTCATTGATACACAATACACAGAATAGTAATACTAGGGATGTACGAATTACTTACCTGCCATTCCGGTGGGGGGCGTCTGCAGGTGGGGAGGCAATCCGTCCCTCCCCCCGGAATCTTTGCTGGCCGGCTCCGCTCTGTGGCAGTTCCGCGGAGCTGCTGGCCAGCTCCGAAGCCCCAGCGATACAGCCGCCACTGCCGTATCGCTGTCTGGACTGAAGTACTGTGGACGCAAATGGTATCCGGTGTAGTGGACACCATTTGCATCCCTGCTTGTTGATGTAATAGGCTATGTAAATCTTTATGTAGCCTATTGCATGAAGGAGCAGGGTCACAAATATGCCATTTGCATCCCTGTTTTTTCACACAATAGGCTACGTAAAGATTTAGGTAGCCTATCATGTCAAAGAGCAGGGATGCAAATGGTATAGCGGATGCCATTTGCGTCCACAGTTCATCAGTCCAGCCAGCGATATGGCAATGGCGGTCATATCACTGGGGCTTCGGAGTAGGCAGCAGGCAGGATCCGGCCGGCAAGGACCTCATGGGGAGGCAGAGGTAAGAGATACGATCACCCATGGACTTTTGGAGGGGCAGATTCAATAGAATTCGGCCTCATTGGGGTCTGTGGAGGATTTCTCCGACATCCCTAAGTAATACAGTCAAGTGACGGTAATACTCTTGATGTTATTGACAGTCTGGTTGCTATTGCCCCATAGCAGCAAAGAAGTCACAGTTTCCTTCAGCTATTAACAGGGTGCACAGAAGAAGAAGAAGAAAAACCTCCAATGAACTCACAGTCCTTTTATAGTTGCAGTTTTCTTGTGCAGGAAGATTTTGTGCCTAAATCTTCATTCTTAGTTGCTTGTATCCTAAAAACAAGCAAAGCAGGCCTGTGAATAACGTAGAGTCTGTGGGCCTTCCCACTGGAGCAGCTTTCTCTTCTTGATCAAGGCTGGACTGCAGGAATCTTCTCAAAGAGGCCCTCCCACCCAGAAGAGCACTTACTGAGTGTGCTCCAATAGCTGGTTCTAGAAAGAGAGGCAGGAAAGTAATAACCTCATCCAGTGCCAGCAAACACAGGCATGCTAGATTTACCATTCTTCTAACAATGCTGGGAGCAACAACTGAAGCATGGGTTACACATAGACACCCAGAATCTCCATCATATGGACTAGGAAGAGGAATGCTAGACCATGTGTTATCATTGCTGGTGGTCAATGAAGCAACTTTTCATCTTCTGCTGTCTTAAGGCACGTTGTGGGTATCTGTAAATGAGTCCTTTGTCCTAAGCCAGGAGTGGGTAACTTGTGGCCTTCCAGATGACATCGGACTGCAACTCCCATCCTCCCTCACCACTGGTTATGTTAGCTAGGGCTGATGGGAACTGTAGTCCAAAAGCATGTGGAGGGTCACAAGTTGCCTACCCCTGCCCTACACCAAGGACCAGAGCAAATGTATGGCCCCGATCCTCTTGTTTGTTTTGCTCCCAGGGACAAACATAGACATAACATTAAATGTATCCTTCGCACTGTCATCAGTGTGAAACATCCTCCAATAGCAGCTTCAGATCAGCAGGAGCGGTAAAGGTGTGCCATCATGGCCATGGCACAGGTGGGCTGGGGGGCTAACACTTACTTTCAAGTATGTAGTATGATTCTGCAAGTGAAAGTGCTCCTCCCCTCTTATTTTACCACTACCTTTGTGTATATGGCTGAATAAGACATTTGCAGAACATGCCTCTTGCACTGAGATGGGAAGGGAGGGATTCCTATTCAGGGATAGCAGATCAACTTTTGTCAATCACTTCTGATTTCGTTACTGTTATTGCAATACTATTAAAATGGAAAACAAATAGGGCTGTTTGTCCTTGAGGATGTGAATCCTAGCTGAACAGAAAGCACTTGCATTTGGATTTTATCCTCATTTTTTCTGCAGGTTTCCATATGCAAAGGGTTAATTTCTCAGTTCCAACTTTGCTTTTACAGCACACTTTTTTAAACGAAGTAAGCATGAGTTTCAAATTAAATTTGTAATGGCTGGGTATTAAAAGAAGTCCTTAAGTCCTTAAAAGAGTATACTTTGCCTATGGCTGAAGAAGCAGTAAATCCTTTGGTAGCAATCGCCTCCTCCCACATACCAATGAGAGCTGCATAATTCATGTGAGGCGAGTAATTCAGCCAAAAGAGAGACTATGTATCTTGTGGAAGGAAAAGGTGAGACACTGCTTTCTACCTTTTAAAAAATAGGTTGATGTTATTACATTGGAGATGAAATGCGTTAAGTTGCAATGTGAAAAAAAGGAAAGCACTAAAATACACACACACACACGCGTGGGCGCGAGAGAGAGATGTGACAGGTCAGATTTAGTGCTTAATCCTAGGGATGGATGAAAGTCCCTTACCTGGTCCCGCAGCTTTTTTCGGGGGGGGGAGGCGCTCCGGTTCTCCCCCCGAAATTCTTGGCGGGTGGGGAGGTGCCCCGCCCCTCCCGGCCGAAATTCTGGCCGGGGGGGAGGCGCCCCATCCCTCCCCGCGGAAATTCTGGCTGGGGGGGAGTGTCCCGTCTCCCCGGCCGCAAAAGAAAAAAGTGAAGTGTAAAAAAAATATTTTTTTTACTACTTAGGCTATTTGCATTGCCCTTATTTTCGCCACAGTCTACGTAAATCTTTACGTAGACTACCCGTGCCCAAATAAGGACTGCAAATGGCGGCGCCCATGACCACCGCCATTTGCGTACGCACTTTTTTTTTTTTCAAAGTCAATCGTGATAGGCTACGTAAAGATTTACGTAGCCTATCACGGCTGATTTTGAAAATCTAGCCGTGATAGGCTACGTAAATCTTTACGTAGCCTATCACTTTTTTTTTTTTTACACTTTACTTGGAAATGGTGGTGGCGGCAGCCGGTCGGAAGACCAGCCGCTGCTGCCACCGCCGCCGAAACGCCGCCGGGACCTGCCGCCGCGAGGGACATTCGTGCGATGTAAATCCCATCCGGGGGGGGCGGGGGGTGTCGGAGAATTTCCCCACCAATTTCGGGGGGCTGAATGCGTTGGCATTCGGCCTCCCGGAGATTCGTGGAGAAATTCTCCGACATACCTACTTAATCCTATGCATGTTTAGACAGAAAAAAGTCCTACATGGCTGGCTGGGGCATGCTGGGAGTTGTAGGACTTTTTCTTTCTTTCTAAGCATGCATAGGATTGAGTCCTTAAGGTGCGATCCTATGGCTACTTGACAGCAGCTAGAGTAGCTGCCGGCCATAGGATTTCTCATTTTCTGGGAACCAAGCTTGGAGCCTGCGCTCCAAGGTAGGTTCCCAGAAAACTGCCTCCCTGCCCCTTCCCCCACTGCCTCATAGGTGGCACGGTTTGTCCCTGGCTCCACGCTCGGAAGAGCAGCACAGAGCAGTGGAAAAGAGGGAGTTCCTGGGGGCGGGGAGGGGACAGGATGGCGGAAGTGCCATTATGATGCTTCCTATGCACCATCTGGCCTTCCCCTTCCCCACTCCGAGGGGCCCCAGCTAGACAGCTGAAATCAGCCATCTAGTTGCAAACGCAGGGTGGCCAGAGAGCGGAGGAGAAGATCCCCTCTGCACTCCATCCACCCTGCATTGGATAGTTGGTCACCTCCGAGTTTGGAAGGGGCTGACTATCCCCATAGGATTGCTCCCTTAGCCTCTTTTCTTACCATGATACAGTGGTTTGTGCAGTAGTAGAGTTGTGACTGGAGAAAGCCAAGGAGTAGGACTGAAAGTGCACTCCTATACATGGCTATTCAGAGGTAGAGCCCACTGAGTTCAATGAGGCGTCCTCCCAGGTAAATAGGTATAGGGTTGTAGCCTTAGGGCAATTGTGTTGTTGGCCACTGATCAAGACCTCTCATAAATCCCTTGATGTGTTGGAACTTCACTGGGATTTAAACTGATATCTTTAGCAGAGAATCCACCATTTTGGATTTGTCTTTCCATGTCGGGTAAGTATAATAACCATGCTCAGGAAGATGTTCCTGGCATGTGCCTTGTTTCAAAATCAAATCTTTTTTTTTTTTTTGCTGCTGCTGCTGCACTGCCAACCTCAAGTGCATTTGGTGATGTGGCAGCAGTGGGGAAGGAAGGGGGTTGAATAACGTAGCTTCAGTAAGGAAGGCACTTCGCAAAGGGCCTCAGTAGAAGATTGTAAAGTGCCTCCTTTATTGGAGCTATGTTGTTCAGCCATGAAGGAGAGGGCTTTCCAGTTCTGGAATGCCCTCTCTAAAGATGCTTGCTTGGTTGCTATGAAAACACTTTTATTCACCTAGGGGGCAATCCTATGGGGAAAGGCGGCTGCCTCTGAACTCGGAGGCAACCGCTTATCCAATGCAGGACCGGAGAAGCGCAGAGGGGATCATTCCCTCTGCGCTTCTCCTTCCCTGCATCTTTGGCTAGACAACCCATTTCAGCTGTCTAGCCGCAGCAAGGCGGAGCCGGGGAGGAGGCTGCTGGATGATACATAGGATGCGTCGTACCGGTATTTCTGCCTTCCCCACCCCGGAACGCCCTGCTTTGGCCGCTCCACACTCCTCTTCTGAGTGCAGAGCATGGGGCCATCCCACGCTGCATGCAAGACAGTGTGGAAGAGGGGGAAGGTCGGTTCCTGGAAAACCACATATCCTATGGACCTCTAGCCACTGACTAGGGGCCATAGGATTGCTCCCTTAGGCATTTTAATCAGTTGCAAAGCAGATTTGAATGTGCTATCATTGTTTTCTTTCTGTATTGTGATTTAATTTAGTTGCACACTACCCTAAAATCTTAAATAGGATGAAGAGAGGTATAAAAATACTTTGAATAAAGAAATTAATAATAATAATAATAATAATAATAATAATAATAATAATAATAATAAAAAATAGCTAATAAGCACCTTGTATTTGCTACCTGCATGGGACCGCCAAAATGAGGGGCTGACAAGCACCTGGCAGGCCATCATAAATGGTTGCTGGGTTGCATCTAGCTGGGGCCAAACTTTGTGTAGGCTTGCAGTAGGGGAATGAACAGCAATCACAGGGAGTGTTTCTTTGCAGTACCATAAAACTGACCTCACAGCCATAGCAGCTTCTTCTGAGTAATTTCCATCATATTATGATGGCTATCCATTTAACTACCTGCCAATGGAAAGTGCTGAGGTTTGCTTGATGGCTGAAAACCTGATAACTCTTCAGTTGAATGTGTGAACTGCCACAACATCAAACAAACTGAAATCTCTGTGCTTGATCTGTGATGGGTATTTCACAAAAAGCCTCAACAAAGTCACTGTCTGTTGATGTGTGGTGGTTACTGTTTGAGGGAGAATATTTCCCTCATGTAATAGGTACCATTTTACTTGCCTGAATGAGCAGCTAAAGTAGGAGGTTTCCCATTTAACTGATTTCAGGAACTAGTCTTGGGTGCTTTCATAGAATAATTTAGGTGTGTGTGATTGCTGCCTTTCCCCTTCCCGCTTTTATCCTTGGAGTATGTTCAGCAAAAAGTTTTCTTTCTTAAAGTCCATGGAAGTTGCAAAGTTGAAAAGAAACTCCATATGTCTTACTCCTAGGTAAGTGTACATGTTTGTTGCCTTAGTCTGAAAATCTCAAGTAGGGTAGGGAACAAATAAAAAAAAAAAAAGTATTTCTAGACTGGAGTAACCAAGGTCCTAAAAGAAAACGAAAACCTCTTCTGCTCTTAGAAATTGTAGTATTTGGGGAACAGCCTTTCTTGCTGCTATTTTGTTTCCAGTTGTGTCTGTCAGTTTCCCTTCTGCTTGTCTGCGTTGGGGGTAGGGATGGGGGAGGAGAAATTAATTAAGTTCGGATTTTAATGAAACGTACCTAATTCATACTTCCCAAACCAAAATATGATGTTCGCACTTTCCCGAATGTTGTGATGCACTCCGCCCATCAGAAATGCACGTGTTAGGGGAAAGAGCATATAAAAATGCATATTTTAGTGAAAATAATGTCCAAAAATACATAATATTAGGGAAAATTACTAGCTATATTAGGGAAAGTTGTGTACATAAGTGCACATATTAAGATGAATGCACATGAAAATGCATACCAATGTTTGTGCTGACTTTTTAAAAAATAGTAAACTGATGCAGAAATGGGATGAAATGAATTTAATCTGGAAAAATGAGAAACTGAAACCGGACAGATTTGTCTATCCTTACTTGGGGGTTTGTGGTCTTAATTGCACTCTGCTACGAGTTATGAAATTAAAAGACGCTTGCTCCTTGGGAGGAAAGCTATGGCCAACCTAGACAGCATAGTAAGAAGCAGAGACATCACCTTGCCGACAAAGGTCCGTCTAATCAAAGCTATGGTTTTCCCAGTAGTAATGTATGGATGTGAGAGCTGGACTATAAGGAAGGCTGAGCGCCGAAGAATTGATGCTTTCGAACTGTGGTGCTGGAGAAGACTCCTACGAGTCCCCTGGACTGCAAGGAGGTCAAATCAGTCCATCCTAAAGGAAATCAACCCTGAGTGCTCATTGGAAGGACAGATAATGAAGGTGAAGCTCCAATATTTTGGCCACCTAATGCGAAGAGAAAACTCCCTGGAAAAGACCCTGATGCTGGGAAAGACTGAAGGCAAAAGGAGAAGGGGATGGCAGAGGATGAGATGGCTAGATAGCATCACGGATGCAATGAATATGAACTTGAGCATGCTCCGGGAGAGAGCGCAGGACAGGAAGGCCTGGCGTGCTATGGTCCATGGGGTCACGAAGAGTCGGACACGACTGAACGACTGAACAACAACAACGAGTTATTTTCCTGGCCCTAATTTGGGTATTTCAGCTTTCTTTAATTGGAGAAGTTATTTCTGATGCTTTACCTGTGATGGGATTTTTTTTTGTTAATCTTCCCATGGCTGAAATCTGAGAAATGAGGGTGGTCCTTTTACTTGATAAACTGCCAGGTCAGATATACTAAGGGTGCAATCCTATACATGTTTAGAGAGAAAAACATCCTACAACTCCCATGCTGGATGAGGAATGCTGGGAATTGTAGGACTTTTTTCTGTCTAAACATACATAGGATTGTGCCTTCAGTAAGTATATCTGAAAAAAAAAATACTTAAAAGTTTCTTTGAACCCAGTGCTCTCACCCATAGAGTAGGCTGATTCTTTTCTCTGGCCTTTCCTCTTTCCAATCAGTCCTTGCAGGGGATGCATGTGTAATTTTGCTGTACATTTGGGGGCATTATATGTGATTGGATCATTAACAGTGCGCTCTTATGCATGGCTACTCAGAACTGAGTCCCATTCAGTTCAGTAGGACTTAAGACAGGTAAATCCCAGATCTCAGCCTAAATCACTCCCAACCTGGAATTGCTGCTGCTTGCCTTCAAAGGAGGTGGTTTATTGCATCTCTGCATGAGTCACTGCTTTGGCTTTTCCTCCTTCCAACCATTCTCTGCTGGGGATGGGGGCATAATTTTGCTGATTGGGTCATTCACTCACTCTCACTGGAGAAATGCTGCAGCATCACTGCCTTCAAAGGAGCCTGCCTGTTGCATCTGTGTATGAGTCACTGCTCTGGGCTGGCTTTTTCCAGTTGGGAGGTACATCCAGATCAGCGACTCATACAGAAATGAAGGAAATGGGCTGTAATCCTTACTTTTATGCCCTCTAGTCTAGAAATACATATTTTTGTGTATAAGAGTGAAATATACCTCCACTTTTAATTAGAAAAAAATGTGCCCAAGCTATCAGAAATGTGGGACATTCTGCTTTAACTAAAGAAAAGTGGCAAAAAGACTACATGAAGATGAAGGTAGGATATATTGTTAGAATGAAAATGAACACTTCAAATTCACCTTGGGAGAAAATAATCCTATTTGGGATTTGCTCTTCTATTTCTTTTTCTTCCTCTGAAGTTTCCTGACGATGCTTCCAAGCATATCCAATGAGCTGGCTTTTTGCAATCTTCATTTGCTGCATCATAAACCTCATTCGGCTGCACTAAACAAGGACATATGAGTTACTGGAAAGAAAATGTTAGTAGTGAGATATTTGAAATTTATTGAGTCCATAATGGTCGGAGTTATAGACAATTCTATCCTAGATTCAAATGAAGTGCTGCAGTTAACGGCCATCCGAATCTGTTCAGTGTTATGCAAGTTAGCTTTCTTGGGCAAAAAGGCTGTTTTCAATCTGAATGAATTAAAGCGAGTGAAATAAATGCAACAAGAGAAGTAGTCCCAGAAGTCTCTCAAACAATTATAGTGCGTTGGCTTTTGTAATAAATTAATATGGGGACTTGTAGGTACAACTTGCCAAATGAAGAGGTATCATTTAAGGGAGAGATACTGAAAAGATTGCAGCAACATGGTTCAGGAAGGGTCATGGCTCAGTGGTAGAGCACCTGCTTTGCATGCAGAAGGTTCCAGGTTTGATCTCAGGCATCTCCAGCTAGGACTGGAAAAACCCCTGCCTGAAACTCTGGAGAGCCATTGCTGCCAGTCAGTGTTAACAACACTGGGCTAGATGAACCAGTGGCCTGCCTTATTTTATTTGTTTGTTTGTTTATTGAAAATATTTCTTGGCTGCCTTTCAGGGTAGAAGCCCACCCAAGGCAGCTCACAGCAATAAAATACATAAAAACAATTAAAATATTAAAAGTGATAAAACATAAAAACAATAAAAACAACAATAAAGGCCAATAATAAAACCAGCAGCGATGTTAACAGCAGGAATGGCAACAATAGCACTCACACCAACAGAAGGCCAAGGTAAAATAATATGTTTTCAAGGCCTTCTTCAAAGTCTTGGTATAAGTCAGCTTCTGATGTCCTATGGTTACTGTGCGGGCTGTGCATTTCAAGTGCTCAAGGGGGGGGGGGTGTAGTTGAAAGATAGTGGCTTGCCCAAGTCCACCTAGCGAGTTCATGACTAAAGTTAAAAAAGGAGGTGAGGACTGTGCCACTATAGCAGCAGTGGGGAACCTGTGGCCCTCCAGATGTTGAACCACAACTCACGTCATCCCTGACCACTGGCTGGGACTGATGGAAATTGGAGTTCAGCAACATCTGGTTCCCCATCCCGGCACTACAGTAATCTAGGAGTGCACGAAAGCCACTTACCTGGTCTTGCAGCTTTTCGTGGTGTGGGGGAGGCACTTCGCTGCTCTCCCCCCGAAGTTCAGGCCGGGGGGGGAGGCTTCCCGCCTCGCCCGGCCGAAATTCAGGTCGGGGGGGAGGCTTCCTGCCTCGCCCGGCCGAAATTCAGGCCGGGGAGGAGGCGCCTCGCCTCGCCCGGCCGCGAAATAAAAAGTTAAAAAACACACAAAAAAACGCCCCCGTGATAGGCTACATGACGATTAACGTAGCCTATCACGGCTAGATCTGCAAAGTCAGCCGTGATAGGCTACGTAAATCGTCACGTAGCCTATCATGGGTGACTTAAAAAAAAAAAGCGCGTACGCAAATGGCGGCCCCCATAGGGAGCCGCCATTCGCGTTCCTTATTTGGTCGCTGTAGTCTACGTAAATCTTTACGTAGACTACGGCGAAAATAAGGGCAACGCAAATAGCGTTGCCCTTATTTTCGCCGTAGTCTATGTAATCTTTACGTAGACTACAGCGACCAAATAAGGAATGGGAATGGTGGCTCCCTATGGGGGCCGCCATTAGCCGTATGCGCTTTTTTTTTAAAAAAAGTCACCCGTGATAGGCTACGTGACGATTTACGTAGCCTATCATGGCTGACTTTGCAAATCTAGCCGTGATAGGCTACGTTAATTGTCACGTAGCCTATCACGGGGGCATTTTTTTTTTTAACTTTTATTGGAATGGCGGCGGCGGCGGCAGCCAGTAGAAAGATCGGCTGCCGCCCCCGCCCCTGACGAAGACCCGACGAACCGCCGCTGGGACCCGCCGCCGGGAGGGACATTCGGGAAAGGTAAGTCCCGGGGAGGGTGCGGGGGGGCAGGGGGGTGCGGAGAATTTCTCCCCGAAACTCCTTCGGGGGGCCGAACACATTGGCGCTCGGCCCCCCGAAGTTTCGGGGAGAAATTCTCCGCCAACCCTACAGTAATCCATTTCATAAGAACATAAGAAGAGCCCTGCTGGATCAGCTCAAGGGTCCATATAGTCCAGCATTCGGTTCACACAGTGGCCAACCAGCTGTCAGCCAGGAACCCACAAACAGGGCATGAATGCATACATTTATGTATATTTGCTCTCTTATTGAGCTAGTCTGTGGAAAAGAGAATGATAAAGGAATAAGCTACTTTAACCCATATGCTCTAAGATGAGATAGCCTTTTTTTTTACTTGCTTGAGTAATCTTGGCATTATCCAAATGCGGTCAAGCATTACGTCTCAGCCTAGAGTGTACCTCTATTCTCTGGCTGTGCTTTCCATGACTTTGGAAGCTTGGAAATGTGCATCTACAAGTGCAGAAGAAGAGTTTCTGTAGCGCTAACTTATGCTGTTCCAGGGCACATTAAATTTGCTCATGCAAACATTGGTGAGAGCCAGTGTTGTGTAGTGGCTAGAGTGTTGGGCTGGAAGTCAGGAGATCTGGGTTCTAGTCCCCACTCGGCTACGGAAGCTCAGTGGGTGACTTTGGGCCAGTCACAGACTCTCAGCCCAATCCACCTCTCAGGGTTGTTGTTGTGACGCTAAAATGGAGAGGAGGAGGAGGAGGATTGTGTATGCCACCATGGGTTCCTTAAGGAGAAAAAAGGCGAGATATAACTGCTAAATGAATGAATGCATGCATGCATATTGAAGTCAGCTGTGGTGACTCATAGAAGATGACATCTAAACCAGCCCTTGGGTTCTAGGATTGATTATTGTTACTACTGTAAAGTCTGGGTCGATACCGACAACTATTTGATGTACGGAAAAATTCTCTTTCCTCCTTGGCAGGATGATGCAAGTGATGGGGTGGAGGATGGTTTGGATGTTTGTATAGGTACACTGATGGGTCTCAATCAGAAATTAAGCAAGACGACTGGTTCTTCTGCTGCTCTGGGCAAATAAAGCAGGGGTGCAGAACTTCAGGCCCAGGGGCCAAATATGTCCCTCATGGGATCCCAATCCAGCCCACTGGGCTTCCCAGATGGTCACACCTACTTTCCCCAACCACCAATGGTTTGGTGGCTTCCTGGTTTCTGGCAGTTTTTTTTCCCCATTCTAAAAGGCTGAAATGCCTCTCCTAAGGCTGTGTTACTTGCAGTAATTGCTATCAGCTAAAATATGCAGGTATGTTTGGTTTTTTGGCCCTGGCCCTTTCCTTTGGCCCCACCCACCACAGGGATGCAGCCTCTAAGAGCATCTTCAAAATGGAAATTGGCCCTTGGGCTGAAAAGAGATCAGCAGCCCTGAAAGGAAGCTTTCTGATGAGGAACCTGTGGGATTTGTAAGTCTAGGTGCATGTAGGACAAGAGTGGGCAACTTGTACCCCTCCAGATTTTTTGGTCAACAGTTCCCATGATCCCTATGCTGGCTAAGGCTGATGGGAGTCGTTGGCCAAAGCATCTGGAGGATCACAAGTTGCCCACCCCTGATGTACAGAATAGGGACTGTCCTCTTATAGGAGGAGATATAGGAGGAGGGGAGGTGAGAGGCAGGGGAGGCTGGTGGATCTGATTTTGGTGGGGTGGAGATTCCATCCTGGGTTTTAGTTACAACCAGTCAGAAGTCTAAAGGAGCTATCCAAGGTGCTGAACTCTATCCCTAAAATCGGTTCAGAACGTATCCATTCTGGGGATAGGGTCCAGAACCTTGGATAGATCCTTTAGACTTCTGGCTGGCTGTAACTAATACCCAGAATGGAATCTCTGACCCACTGAAACTGGATCCACCAGCTCCCCTGGGGAGAGGATTGTCCAGGATATGTCAGATCCTATGGCCGCTCCAGCCCCAGCCCCGTCCCTGGCAGCGCACCTCCTCTAGGTAGGCTCAGAGGCCCATCTATAGAAAAAAGAAATAAAAGGAGGACAGAGGGGCAAGAATTGCCTCCTTTGCTCCTCTCGCCCTGTTGGCAGCAGTCCGGCAGGGCATTGGATACTTGGAAGCCTCTGACTCTGGAGGCTTTCTTCTTAGGAATGAGTACCTATGTTTAAAATACGTATTCAAATATGCATTTTCATGCTGATTAACGCAGAAACAGAATAGAGCAGACTTATGGGTGAACACATGTGACAGTGACATGGAACAGAAATGGACTGTTACATCCACCCCTAGTTAATATCTCATTTTGTCTGTTTTAAGGTAGCTGAAGTTAGGCTGTCTTACAATGTGAGCAGTCTCTCTCGCTCCTGGGCTAGATCTGCAGTAGTGTTTTTTATCGGTATTGAAGTGCACTAATAACTGTTGGGGCACATTACCCATTCCTTATATCACTTTTCTAGCCATATTTCCCACTTTTTATTCTGTAGTATCCAAAATACTGCAACAGATCTATTTATTTATTTATTTATTTATTTAAAATATTTCTTGGCCGCCTTTCAGTTAAAATACTAAAAGTGATAAAAACATTAAAACAATAAAAACAACAATAAAAGCCAACAATGAAAAGCCAGCAACAGTTTACAGCAGTAACAGCAACAACAGCAGACATATCACGAGAAGGCCAAGGTAAAATAATATGTTTTCAAGGCCTTCTAAAAAGTCTGCAATGATGGAGCATGGTGGACCTCCGATGGCAGTTTGTTCCAAAGGTTCTCTCACATGTGGTCAGCCACCTGACTGCTCTCACGGGTGCGCAAATGAGAAGGGCCTCTCTTTCTGTTCTTAAATGAAACAGATGTCATTGTGTGCACTGCAAAGTATAAATGCAGAAGACGGATATAGCGTCACCATGATGGGATCATATCAATATGACATGAGGTGTAGATCTGGCCCAGCTTTGGCATTCAGTTTAGGACTATTAAGGCAGCCACATTATATTTTTGGTTGGCCAGATTTTTTTTTTTTTTTAAAGTGTACAGTAATTCCCCATTATTTTGGACCTTCAGACAAGATGTAGTGCTGACTAAGACGAATCCTCTGTATATTTGGCAAAGATTGGTTAATGCAAAGCAGATTTAAAACAAACAAACAGTCAATTAGAGAATGAAGGCTCCTCCTTTAAAACTGATTCTAGAGATGTTAAAGCAACAAACTTTCAAGGGAAATTTATATATATATATATATATATATATATATATATATATATATATATGTAGTTTCCATGACAACTGCTTCTTAGCTTCTTATAAGTAAGTGCGGATAAAGGAGGCTTCTTAGAAAGTGCAAAGTAACCCTGAGGGCATGACGAGGAAGTATTTATAATTATTTTCGTGCTCAGCGGCCTCTGTTTGGGATTTGGAGTCCCCATTTTGCCAAAGACTGTCTTCATAACATAAATGTGCGTGAAACTCTAATCCCTGCCCCTACACAATTTTCCAGGTTAAAAATGACATTCTGAAACAAGTTTGGACATTTGCCACACGCTATACTGCGGTCAGGATATCAATGTAATAAGCAAACGTATTGTTACATTATCTTGGTCTTTTGAAAGGCAGGCCATAGAACCCACAGATTTATGAGACTCCGGTCAGTGTTATCCATGGCATTTTGATTAAGGTATTTTTTCAAAATCAGGCTGGGAAAGGCCACGGTCTGACATGCCAGAGGGTTGGGTTTGAAGTCTGTCTACATCAGGGGTGGGCGAGCTATGGTCTTGGGGTTAGCTGTGGCCCTCAGTTTAATTTCAAAAGTCCTTTGCATGCAATCAGTTCAGACCTCTGGCAAGAATGATCTGTACCTTCCATGGCAGTCTGCTGTATGGGAAGGAAGATGGAGCGAGAGAAAAGGGGGTAGCAGAAAAAGAAAGAGAAAAGGGACAGCCCACCCATGTTTGGCTTTGCTCCTGGCCATCACTGGCTTTGGCCCTGATCACCACTGACATGTGCCCCCTGACATGAGGGAATGCGGCCCTCAACAGAAAAAAGGTTGCTCACTGCTGGTCTACTATTGTCTATGGTAGTCTGACTAGCCTCATCATATACTTAATCTTGCCTAATAATGGGATTTGTCAAGCAGGACCTCTTCATTAGGCTGCTGTCAGAGGGGCGAGCTAGGCCCAACAAAGCAGTAGTGAATGCATCTGCCCCTTTCACATATAAAGTGGGGAGGGGAGTCTGTGTGTGTGGGAGAGGATTTGCACCACCTTACTTTGCTGCAATCCATTGCCTTCAGCCATTTTCCATCACCCTGGCTCTGATACTGGAAACAAGAGTGCAGTGAGGTAAAGCCTGGGAGGCATTTGGACTTTGCTTACCTCCACCATGTGCTTCACATGGAAAGAATAGATTCCACTTTATATGTGAATGGGGCAGACACATGCATAAAAACACACAGCTGCCCTGTCAGGTCTAACTTGGTCCTGAAGAACCAATTGTGAGAAACTGGCCAGCCGATGTGAATTTTATTTTCAAAACAGGAAAAAGAACAGAGGCCAGTGGGACAGCCAAGTAATTTTAGACCCTGGACTTCCTGGTCTTACGGGGCCTTTCTTTAGATGGCCATGTCTATTACTTCCATTGTGAAGCAACAAACAACATTTCTGTTCTTCAGTCCCCACAACACCATTCCATGCTTTACAATGCCTTCTGAATTCCTGATATGTTAAGAGCAAAAAAACTATGATAGGGAAATAAAGATAGGCAAAAGTCCTAAGTGGAATTTATAAGCAAGGAGGAGCAAGCGAGTAATCTGGTCAGCTGAGGAGCTAGAAGGTCCCAACTGCTGGATAAATGGTTCCTTTGCCTTGAGTCAGAGGTGTGTGTGCATGGCCAGCAAAAGGAAGGAGATTAAGACAAGCCTGTATCACTTTTCTCCATACTTTATTTGCATCTAAAGCAAAAAAATGGGCGTGGAGAAAAATCTGCCTCCCATTTCTACAGAGCATCCTGACAAGCACCCCCCCTCCTTAAGTGAGACTGGGGGAGACAAGTCTTGGTTATGGAGACCAGGGTGCCCAGAGAGGTATGTGGGAAAACATGCTGTGAACTTTAGAGAGATTGACACAGCTGTGGGACCAGAAGGGTATATAAGCCACAAGGCTAGGCCGGACAGATTGAGGAAGTGACACCAGATGTCGGGGGAAATTTTAGTTTCACATAATTTAAATGTTGCCTTGCCTAGTGAGCCAGCATGTCTGAAAGCGGTGCCTGTCAACCTCACAAGCATGTGCTTGTGTGTAGCTCAGGAACCTGAAGTACAGAGAAAGGTAGGCTTTTCAGACTGTATGAAAATACGTACAATTAGCACATGGGGGGTTAGGGTGATTCCACCTGCTGTCCCCACCCCAACATGCACACATTCATCTGCTCTGTGCACACCAAGCTAAGTTATATACATGATCAGGGACACAGCATCCCTAATAGCATGGACCCTGCACACAAACCTCTGAAAAGTAGAAAAGCCAGTCACTGATGAAATCTTCAATATATGAAATCTCAACCACCATCTTCAGCTCTAAAAATAACGTAAACATGTTAAAAATACAGAGTGCCATGGTTGTATATGGAATTTCTGCATGATCTGATTTTTGTGATCTATAAGTATAATTCACTAGTGTTTTGTTGTGAATTATACTTGATGTTTTGTCACTGGAAGCTCAATGAGACGCCAGTGCTGTTCATTGGGAAATTCACTACTAACATACATGCACAGCAGGTTGACTACTTGGAACAAATTATACTCTCCAATATGTTATCTCTTCTCCTGTCCTTCCCCTTCTTCTTCCCCTTCCCCTCCTCTCTCCCCTCCTTCTTCAGGAGCAACTCAAACTGCCTTTCCCTGTCACCCACCCATAGTTCTCATTATGTATTATTTTTTCCATCTTTAGTGGATAATGTCCACTATTCCATATGCGATCCATAATTTTTCCTCTGACAGGGACAGACCCGGCTCTTGTCAAAGAGGAAGGGGCAGAGAAATATACGGTCCGGGTGGAGAAAAAAAAATTCAGAATCTTTTATCTATTAAATATATATCATAGTCAAAATGAACACCAGGAATTTGAGTAATATTAAGAATGGATGGGGCAAGGCAGAGTTACAGCTGGTCTGTTACAAGGAAGATGGCAGCATAGTCCTTTTGTTGCTAAGACCAATAAGCAACTCTGACTGGAAAGACTTTAAACAATCTGGGACTGTCGTTCAGCTTGTAGTGCCCTATTGTTGCTAAGAGGCTTTCTTGCTAGTTTGGCTGGTTTCCATTTACTTCTGTCCTTTGGACGGAGCTGGGTGGGGGCACACAAGTTGAATCCCTGCTTGTCTTCCTTCATCTGCCAGGAGGACCAGCTGCAGACTTAAGTCCTGCAAGGTGCTTACTTTTCTCAGTACTTTTCTTTAATCAAATAAAGAAAAATGTGCCAACAGCTGTAAGCATAGAAATATCATTCAGGGAACATTGATTGGCTACCGAGGAGATAGAGCTATGAACTCTTCAGTAACAAAATATGAACAACTGGCATGGAAATGGCAATGCATTGCAGGAATGTGACTGAAGGGGAATCCAGCTCACTTTTGGCATTGGTCAGTTATAGATTAATAATTAATAGTGCACATTATAATGGAAGGTTTATTAAATTGTAATACCCATAATTACTTTCGACATATAAGCAATGTAAGTCTGGCATTATACTGGCCATTATTGCTCATCCTGTGTTCCTCCCATTCTTGCGCTCTCTCTCTCTCTCTAGGCATAGCACACAGCCCTTAATAAATTTTTTAGTGTTTGAAGTTCAGAAAGAGGTTAAAAATTTGGTTGATGAGATGGAGCGTTTGAATTATGCATTTCTCGGAAGAGCTCACAAATCCTTACCTTGTTCCAAACAAATGGAGACTGCTAGCCCTCTTCTGCTAAAATGTCAGGGCACATTTTGAAGTGACAGGACCCCCTGCAGACGCTGTCTGCTGAAATGACCATTGTATGAACTGCATTGTCATTTCTGAAAAGCGGGGATCTAAAACTCTACCTTATTTGGTATTTCAGCTGGGATGTATTGACACTTTTAATAGGATCTGTCAGTGTGGTGGAAACAGATCTCCCTCCCTCCCTCAATCAATCGATCAGAGCCACTATCCTCATAAAATGTATATATGACAGAAACAGAGAATACATTTGGCGGATACGAAGATGCTCCATTTCATTTGCAATGGAAGCCACAATCTAATTAAAATGAAGATAGAAACAGGTGATGTAGCATCAAAGCATGCAAAATGACTGCCCTTGTCATCTGAGGATTTGAGGTTATTGCGAAAGAGCTTGATACGTTTAAAATATTAATTAAGCCAAGGCAGTTCCTGGCTCTTACGTAGCATTAACTAATGTACCCAGCCAGGTTTACGTTGACATCTAAACAATGGCCTTGGTCAAGGTATGATTTGTGTGTGGAAGTGCAGAAAAGCATTGGGATGTGAAAACGGCAGCAGAGTTCCGCATGCTGAGAGTTTCATTTGAAGCATTTTATCTAACCCTTATGGGAGCCAAGACGGACTTTAGAGCAGCAATTGTCAAACTGTGCCAGAGCATACTGATGTGCTGTGAGAGAACTGCTACTGTGCTAAGAGAAGTAAATTCATTAAAGATAGAATACCAGCCCAGGGATGAAGCTGCCTGCTGCACCACTGCATGATCCCCCTTCCCAGAACCTCTGTTGGACCTAGGGAGGCCACATGCCCTCTTTTACAGAGGACCATCCTCTATTTGAAGTCATCCCATATTTGTCCTGTCCAATTCCTGTTTAAAGATAAAGAACCATAAGAACTGTTGCTCATCACCACCTGGGCAGCAGACTGAACAGGTAGACAAAGAGGTCACCAGGTCACAAGTCTTCCCCAGTGTGGTGAGATGTACTGCATTTGCATTTGTGGTACCCCAGTTGTGGAATGAGCTCCCTAGAGTGGCTCACCTGGCACCTACATTGTGCTCTTTTCGGTGCCAGGTGAAGACCTTCTTATTTTCCCAGGCATTTTAATCTTTCTGTTGTTTTTTAAATCTGTTATTGTATTTTCAAATCTTTACACTGCTGCTGGTTTTTTTTTAAAAAAACTTTGGTTTTATACTGCAGTTTTAAACATTTAAAAGTTTTATATTATCCTTTGTTGTGCTGTGTTTTATGTATTTAATTGTTATGAACTGCCCTGAGAGGTTCGGCTATTGGGTTCGGCTATTTCTACATTTAGAGAAATGTAATAAATAAATAAATAACCAATATTTAAATAATAAT
Source organism: Heloderma suspectum (assembly GCF_057233095.1). Taxonomy (NCBI): domain Eukaryota; kingdom Metazoa; phylum Chordata; class Lepidosauria; order Squamata; family Helodermatidae; genus Heloderma; species Heloderma suspectum. The sequence continues at coordinate 182,021,815 of NC_139461.1, forward strand.
ATTTCCCAATTTGCAGTTATGCATACAAATTAGCAGATGCAAATTGTATTCAAATGTGTTTCCTCTTTTGTCCTCTTTTTCTGGTGATGCAGTTCCTCCTTTTTCATAAGTGGCCACCTTAGGTTGATGACTTTTAATTCAGGGATGCAGCAAGGTTATATGCCCTCAGAGGAGGATGCTCCAGATTAGATGCAGGAATCCAGAGGGTTGGCTCCTCTGAAGACAGGTCATTCTTGCTCTCACGTGGTCTTAAAAGGCAACCTTCTGAAGTATAAGAGAGGAGGGGACATTCAGCTTTGAGTTAGAAAAAGAGTGTGCTTCCATGGCCAGAATTTTGGGAAACCCAGCTTTGGGGTGGGAGGACAACACTTGGAAAAAGTATTGCGGGTCACACAGGGAAGGGCAAAATATAGGTTACACTGAACTGCAATTGACTTACATACCTTTAAACATTCAAAAAGTTGCTACATGCAGGATTGGGACCACAACTTATGAAGAGTAGAGGATTAATGCCCCCTTCCTTCGTGCTGTGGTTGCAATAAAAATCCCCCCCCCCCCAACCAAGATCTTAGTCTGTTTGGGGCCAAGATTCACAGCACATTTCAAAAGGCTGACACTTGGATATATTCAAGATTAAATTGTTATAAAATTACATATTTTAAGACACTAGTTATGGCTCATTTTTATATTTCATAATAAGCGGACATAGAGGTGCTCCTGAAGGATGATCCACATGGTCTCCAAACAAGCGGCGGGGGGGGGGGGAGGGAGGAGGAAGCAGAACCCAGCCCCACCCACATACCCACCACCTTCTTCATGCCCATCCTATTCTAAGTGAGAAGAAGCTCATGTCCTAGGAGTGGATCATATGGTGCACATTTGCAAACACTATTGCTGTACTGGAGTTTCTTATGGTAGGGAGGCCATTTTGGGCAGCATCTCCATGGCAACTTGGTGTTCTGTCGTAGTGTCATGGATAATCTCTGCCCCTATTCTGTATGATATTATTCATTTATTACATTTTTATACCACCCAATAACCAAAACTCTCATATTATTATTTGGGGAGGGCTCTTAGCTCAGTTGTCAAGCACATGCTTGGAATGAAGAAGTGTGTCTTATCTGCAATAAAAAAAGATATCAGGTGAGATCAGAGCTGAGAAGAACTTCTGCCTGAGAAACTGCTGCCCAACAGTAATAGACTAGATGGGTCAGTGATTCAACTTAGTGAGCATATCTACACCAGCCTAGAATCCCGCATATAAAATGGGTCTTACTGCTTCTGTTTTAAATACAGGATCATGATGGACTCCCTTTACACACACTTCCTTCCCCCACTTTCCCCTCTCCTTTCCCTCCTTAGCTGAGTCTTCTATATGTTTCATTATACAACCGCTAGATGGTGCTGTGGTCTAGCTCCTCTTACTGTGGGATTTCCTCTTTTCACAGAGGGAACTCAAGCGGAACTGAAGCACTGTAATTTGATCACTCATCTCTGATCTTTTAAAAAATGGAATAAAGGTCATTTAACACAGGAGACACCCTCGAAGTTGATGACATCATCTAAAGGACCCACAAATGTCCGTGATTAACCAATCTCAATATCAGGATAAAAGCTCCATGTGAAGAAGCCCAATAGATGCAGCTTCATATGTTTAATTTCAGGATACCAGTAAAGCAGCCTTCCCTAACCTGGTGCCCTCGAGATGTGTTGGACTACAACTCCCATAATTTCTAGCCAGCATGTAGTCTGGGAAAGATGGGAGTTGTAGTCCAACACATCTCAAGGGCATCAGGTTAGGGAAGGCTTCACCTAGGCAATTATTATACTCTTTGGAGATCTTCTCATAGAAGCTCTCCAGGAAGGTAGTCAGGCTCTGTTGGTTGAGAATTAGCACAAGAAGTGCAATTGCTTTTCACGTGTGTTGCTTTTCCTGTTTTATTTCTCCTTTGCATTTATTAATGCTGCACTGGCTGTACTCAGATAAAATGCATCCCAAACTTGCTTTAATTTGTCCCATATATTTGGCAGCTGAACAGGTTCTATTTTCCTGTGTGTTTTACTGCTCTTCCTGTCCAGTACACTTAACAAATTAAACGTCTTGTTTTAGAGTTAATCCCAAATAAAAGGCAACCGGGAAGGATCTGTTAGCAATTTAAAGTGGCTCAGGAACAGAGGAGTGCGATGAAATTCCATTTAAGGACTGGCACAATGTGAACTTTCTGTGTAGCCAGTAAATCTCTCCTGTCCTATACATCCTGGCATTCAATTTGCTGATGCAACTCTGCGGGCTGCCTGTCTTCCACTGGTAAAAATCAGAAAGCTAGGGAACAATGGCAAAAGTTTCCACCCATGCTGCAATCGATCTTGAGGCCCACCTACAGGTTATTTTATCACAAGGAAGCCACATGAAATGGTCGGTTAGTGGCCTTTCCTCCACATCACTAATGTAACATGTCACCCTTGTAGCTCATCCTCTGGAGCATGCAGCACATTTGCACCCCAGCACAAGCTGCTGTTGGGTTCAAGTGATGCTGGCCACACATACAACTCTACAGAAGTCATACAGAAGTACTGAAATATATAGAAGGAAAAAGTGTTACAACGCACACAGGCTTATTGAGAGGGCTGGCCCTCCCATGGAGCAGGGTGAGGTGCCCGCATCAGGCAGGCAGCGGGAGGAGTGGTGACCAGCGCCGCTCCCCTCCTTCCCCTGGCAGGAGGACCTGCCACTGCTTCTCCGCCACATCCAGTGGAGAGCCTCACCAGCCGTTCTCCCACTGTGGCATTGGCTGTAGCAACAGCGCTGCCTGCCCTCTATTTTTCTCATTGCACCCCCCCTTTCCCCTTACATTTGCCACCGCCACTGCATTGGATCTATGGAGAGCAATACAGCTGGAAGAAGTGACAGGGGAAGGGTGTGTGTGTGTGTGTGTGTGTCAAGGTTCCACCTTATGACCTGCACCCCATGAGCAACTCCTTAAGGATCTCTTGCCTCCTTAAGAGTCCCACCTTCCTTCTTCTTTAAACCTCCCCTTCCCAGTAACGTGGGGTTTAGGCTGTAGATGTGGGGTGACTGACACTCCAAACAAAAGGTTTAACTACAGAAGCTTACTGGTAAATTTAAAACCAGGAAATCACAGCTAAAGATATTTACACAATAGGCATTAAAAGAAATAAAAGTTGCAAAATGCAAGTTCCTTTACCCTACCAGTCCTTATACTTTTCTAGGCTGCTTCTTCCTGCTCACTCTTCAGACTCTGCTCTCACTTCAGGCTCTGGCAGTCTCTGCTCTTGCTTTGTCTACAGCCCAGTCTTTCTGACACTTACTGCTTCTCTTGCTCTCTTTATATAGCCTCCTCCCTCAAAACTGAAAGTACTGCTTCAAACCTGAAGAAATGACACTTAAGTGGAGAAATCAAACTGACACTTATCCAGAGAAGTGAAACGAATCCTCTCAGGGTTACCCCCTCCCAACAGAAAACTCCAGGTCTCTAAGCCTGACCTTTTCCCCCTTTGCTTCTGTAGGCCTCAAATCTTCACCAGGTGTAATGCAATGGCATGTTTTTCCCCCCACTTCAGGTGGTGAGAGAGCTTGCACTGGGCTGCTTATTACATTAATTACTGTACAATCACAAAACAAAAAATGGAATTAGTAAACAACTGGGAAGGAGTATTGCTTACAAACGCATGGAGTGCTCATAATAGAACTTACAGGATTCCCTAAAATAGGGATGAGCAACCGTTTTACCCCGAAGCATGGGCAGTGAGTTGGGGGCCATGTCCATGCACACACATGCATATACACACACCCTCACCCCCCCCATCTTGGTGTGAGGAACGGGGAGGTTTAATACTCCCCTTCCGGCCTGCTGAGATCTCATTGCACTTCTCCCCCTACGCCCAGCTGATTGGCACAGGGAATACCTTTTCGCAGCACTCATCAGCTGAGTTAGGGGAGAGGTGCATGATTTAAATGGGGAGGACATCGCAAACCATCCACACGCATGTTCCTCCGCAAGACAGCCCACTGCTCAGCTGAGCAGTAGGTGGAAATTTGGGGGTGGCAGCAGCTTTGGCACCCAAGTGGCACAAAAGGCGTCTGCAGACCCCGGGTTACCAGCGTGTGCCCTAAAACATTAAAACTGAATTCTGAGAGTACAGTTTTCCAGGTGCATTTCAAGCAACAGGGCCTCTTTAGCAGCATGAAGATTGTGGATAGTCTCACTCCTCTAACCGTACACTGAATCAATACTCTAATTAGAGCTGTGCACAGATGGCCTCTCAAAAGTCTCCAGCTTATTTATGGGCAGAGAGATTTGGAAGATCATTTCATCAAATTTCTCCAGGGGGAGGAGAAATTCTCCACGGTTTCTCCCAGGTAGGGCTATGTGGAAAATAACTAAGGCAAGGCCATGTCATCTCGGCTTTTTCGTGCCTATGTGGCAGATCCCTCAAAAGCCTATAACTGTTGTCTTTGTTTCTTTCGTACAAAAGAAGGAACTGTTAGGACAGTAGAGATAAGTTATCTTGTTTCCACAGCAACTCACCCCAGACCTAAGAATCGTTGTCCTTGCAAAAAGTTATAGGGTGCTGAGAGAAGAAGCTGGGGGTGGTGGTCCAGTAAAAGTTTAGTTGATAATGAGCAGACATGCATGCTAGGTTTGGCTGATGTCACTTATTTAGCCACATTATGATTATAAATGTAACTGGTGAGTGTTGATCTGAGCTGGCTCTGGGTTGACAGAGCTGCCTTCGTTGTACATGAATAAACTCGAGTTGAATCTTACCCGTGTGTCCAGAGCTTAATTGGAGGGCAGCTGGGCACAGACCTCCAAGTCCAGTTTGAACTTTTACCACAGCTCCCCGTTGGCGGGGCTTGTGGCGCAGCTGCTTTTGTTTTGAGTAAGGGTTTGGGTTGTGTGTGTGTGCTGAAACAGCATCAACTGTTGGCAGGCTGGCCCCCATTTTGCATCCACCACAATGCAGGTGGGGGGGACAGTGTTGTGTCAAGCTCCAGGGATGAGGTGGAGTTAATGCTTTGCCAAAATCTGTCCTCTAATTTCCAGAAAGTTTTCTTCCCCCATGAAACGGGCTTCCATTGTTCTGCCTCATTCTCAGGACAGTCTATAATTTAAGTTGAATGTCTTTTTGTGGTGTTTTTGAGATTATCCTGCTAACCTCCCGGGCCGCCTGCACTTCTTGACCAGAAAAAGCCCCAAGGGAGGAATCAGCTCATGATGCCTTCTGCTAGGCTTCAGTTGAGGTCTAGAGAGCTGAGGAAGCTTCAGGATGCTGGAGAGATGATTGTAGAATGAAAGGCAGGACACTGGTGCTCATTCCCTGGCCACCTGCTAAGTAAGTTAAGCCCCAAAAACCCAACCCTTGAGAATTTCTCTGAAATTTCTTCACCATTGAATATCTTTTCGAAAGCAATTTCTCTTCTATCAAATTGAATGAGAACAGTAAAAAAATGTGGGAGAAATTTTTGGCACAGTACTAGCTCTAATCATACGCTTTTAATTTATGTGCTTTGGTACTTTCCTTAAAAAGGCATGCTACTGCATTGTGATTACATCAGCATAGAACGGAGAGGGAGTTTTGAATTGGATTTATTTGTGTGAGTTGGCTTTGGCTGGAAGATGCTGACTGGCTTGCCAAGGCTACCAAATTTGAACTCAGGTCCTCCTGTTCCAAGTTTATGCTACACTGGTAGGGATGTACGAAATTGGCCTTACCTGGCTCCGCCGGGTTCCGCTGTGGGGGGAGGCACTCCGTCCCTCCCCCCGGAATCCTCGCCAGGGGGGAGGTGCTCTGCGCCACCCCCCCCCGGAATCCTGGCCGGCCGGCTCCGCTCTGCGGGGATTCCGCAAATCCGCTGGCCGGCTCCGCCAGCAGCCGGACATCCGGCCGCTGGCTAGCAGGGACGCAAATGGCGGCGGCCGTAGCCGCCACCGTTTGCGTCCCTGTAGTCAGCTGTGATAGGCTACGTAAACCTTTATATCACGTCTGACTTTAAAACAAAAACAAAAACACGTGTACACAAATGGCGGCGGCTATGGCTGCTGCCATTTGCTTTCCTTATTTTGACCCGTCTTAGTCTACATAAATATTTACGTAGACTAAGACGGGCCAAAATAAGGAACGCAAATGGCGGCAGCCATAGCCGCCGCCATTTGCGTACGCACGTTGTTGTTTTTTTAAAGTCAGACATGATAGGCTACGTAAAGATTTACGTAGCCTATCACGTCATTTTTTTTTTAACGTAGCCATGATAGGCTATGTAAATCTTTACATAGCCTATCACTTTTTTTTTTTAACACTGGAAATGGCGGCGGTGGCAGCCGGTCGGAAGACCGGCCACCGCAGCCACTGCCGCCGCAGCCGCTGCCGCCCGGAAGATCCGCCTCAGGTAAGTCTCGTCCTGGGTGGGATCCGCGGGGGGCGGGGGGGTGGCAGGCTGTTCCGCCATGGAGTTCGGGGGGCCGAATGCACTGGCATTCAGCCTCACTGAGATCCTTGGCGAAATTCTCTGCCATCCCTATACACTGGCTCTCTCATTCCATAGCCTACTTTGCAAAGTCCTGGTTCTGCACACAACTCTCCTTTGCTGAATTAGCGTGAGAGTCTGCTACAAACTCGCACAAAGCTGAATGATGATGCAAAGTGAGTGAATAATGCATTGGTAAACACATGTTAGCCGTATCATAATGTCCATAAATGTTTAATATGCATTTCATATTGCCTTCACAATGTATCATAAATGATTAATAGGTGTCAATGGATGCCTTGGTGAAATATTTATTAAGTGCTGTGGTTATTGTTATAGCCCACTCAAGATCCATTAGTAAAAGTGAATGGGGATATCGAGGTCAGTAGAAGCAATTTGTAATGAAAGGTGTGCCCCTGAAATTAAGTACTGTAAATGATGACAACTGCGTGACAAACCGCAACTGTGTAATCGACCATAGACTGCTATGGATTGCCCCGCTGAGATGCTCCATCTTCTGCTTACTGAACGTACATGGAAGGATCTCTACCAGATGTGTAGAATTCTGGGGTCAGTAAAAGAACAAAGAATCCCTGCATTCCCCATGTAAGTGTAGCATGCATAATATATCTCAAAAATAATAGCTTAGAAACATAAATAACCTCTGTTGTAAAGTAGATGTTGTCTTAGGGACTTATTTGACACTGTCTGATGCTAATCTTTTCAGTTTCATTTTTCAATGCCTGTAGCACATTTCACAGGAATGTATCATGCAGAGTGGATATTACCAGCATATGTGTGAGGGAGATGGTATAGATGGTAAAGAAGTACAGGAGACTTCAAGCTATGTTTTCTGGTCCATGTGGCTGGAAGGGGATGTTCAGGGATGCCATTTAGGGAGGGCAAGCGGGGGGGGGGTTATCATCCTTTCCCCACTGTCCTTGTTGCAGACCACACTGATTGCCTCTCTGGAGCATTTGCCTTTCTGATCAATTTAGTATGCTTACTTCTACACAAATGACTTAGGGCACAATCCTATGGGGATAGGCAGCCGCCCCTGAACTCAGAGGCAACTGCCTGTCCAACGCAGGGCAGGAGAAGCATGGAGGGGATCATCTCCTCTGTGCTTCTCCTGCCCTGCACTCACAGCTAGACAGACGATTTTGGCTGTCTAGTCGTGGGAAGGCGGAGTGGGGGCAGCAGCGGCCAGATGACACATGGGATGTGTGGTACCAGCATTTCCTCCGCGTCCTGGCTCGCCCCTGGGAACGCCCCTTTTACACCACTCTGCACTGCTCTTATGAGCATGGAGTGCAGGGCCTTTTCACACTGCCTACAAGGTTCTCAGGGAACTGACCTCGGAGTACGGGCTCTGAGGTTGGTTCCCAGAAACCGATGTATCCTATGGCCATCTACCTGTTGACTAGCAGCCATAGGATTGCTCTCTAGCCTGCAATCCTATATACACTTACCTGGGAGTAAGTTTCATGGAACACAATAGGGCTTGCCTCTCAGTAGATATGAACAAGATAGCACTGCAAGTGGGTCTATTAGGTATACATGTCAACAATATAATGCACAAAGGTTACTGCTCATTGTTAGAAGAAAATAATGTAACTGCTTGGTTATTAGAATGTGTTCCCCTGCCTTTCCTGCAGCCCTTCAAGGTGGCTATCAATCAATAATTTAAAAAAATCCCAGACAAAAATACTTGCATCATCATTACAGATAAAATACCAATCAGAAAATTCAGCATAATTTAATAGGAAAAGCAGCAAAACCAAACAAGACCATGTAAGAGGATAAATCCTCAATAATTAGTTTCCTTTCCACCCAGGTTAAAAGCATGTTGAAATAGCAATGTCTTGACCTGATGTCTTATGCAAGAGAGGGCACTAAAGAATTCCACAGAATGGATGCCACCAATGAAAAGGCCCTATACTATACCATATAACCACCTGTTGAAATTCATCAGGTGATGAGACACAGAACAAGTCCTCCGTTGAAAATCTAAGTCCAGGAGTGGTGAGGAGATGGTCCTTAAAACATTTAGGTCCAAACCATTTGGAGGTTTAAAGTTGAGCCAAATCAAAAAGGTCTCAATAGAGAAAATTAGATTTTTCTACCACTCTAAAACTCTCCCAACATTTCAGGTCAGGGCTCACCATTAGCAGTGGTGGCAGATTAGCTTCTATCTATCAATATTTTTTGCAGCATAGGGCCCGTGTTGGTGACCCAGCCTCCATTTAGATTTTTGCACTATGCTTTTTGTCATATCCAGGAGCATTGTAGAGGAAAATGGCAGCCTCCACTGGTCTATTTTTTGGGCAGCCACCATTCCCACCCGCCTCCGCTCAAATGGATTGGAAAGACACTATGCCCAGGGCATTGTAGGGGAGTCAAAAAGCCATCCAGGCCACTGACACAGGCCTTTTGTTGTTGGGCCCACCACAATCACAAGTCTCTGTGTGTGTGGTGGTGGGAGGGGAATTGGAAGGAAGGAAGGAAGGAAGGAAGGAAGGAAGAAAGAAAGAAAGAAAGGCTAGTCTGCTACTGCTGCTAATGGTGAGTTGCTCAAATTTTGGAGAATTTTGCCCCCTCAAGATCAGCCAAATGCCCCTCAGTTAACTTAAGAACATAAAACCTAAGAAGAGCCATGCTGGATCAGACCAAGAGCTTATCTCATCTAGCATTCTGTTCACATAGTGGCCAAACAGCTACCTGTGGGAAGCCCACATGTAGGACATGAGTGCAATACACCCTCCCACTCATGTTCCCCAGCAACTGGTGTACATAGTCATACTGCCTCTGATGCTGGATGTAGCATATAGCCATCAGGACTAGTAACCATTGACAGTTACCCACAAATAGGGTGATGAATTGTTGCAAGGGAGGGATTTCATAACAGCATTACTTTAATGGACTTTGAAATGGTCCAGCAGCCAATGAAGATGATATATCATGTAGTATGACTGAAATGACAGCCCCTCCGCCCCCCCGCCAGCCAGTAGCAGCCTGCCACATTCTGCACAGACTGAAGTTTCTGAACACTCTCCTGAATACTGTTTAATATCCCCCCCCCCACACACACACATTACAACAATACATGGGAACCAAAATAAACTCAACAAGTAAACTAGTGTGCCCATATCTTTCAGTTGCAATGATTTAAAATTTGCCTTCATGGATTAATCAACTGACATTTTGCTGGATTAATTTACCAGTGAAATTGATTAAAGGTTGCCTGCCAAATATAAAATGGTTAAAATAAAAAGGCACAAGCAGAAAAAAATGAGGGACAGTACTGAAAAGCAACAAAACAAAACAAAGTGAAGGAACACCTGAAACTGGTGCTCAGGAATAATAATAAAAAAAGTATTATGGTTGGTTTCCATTCATCTTATTTGTAAATAATGAGCCATTGGTCAAATGTATATCAATTAATTCACATTATAATGATATCCCGACTCTGTTATGTTTGTTATTAATATTTGTTCTTACAAAAATTGTATGAATATATTTTCCCCAATAAAAACATAGTTAAAAAGAGGAATAATAATGTATTATGAGAAGTAATATGCCAAACATATCCCTAAATTATCCTTTTCATGAGCACCGCAAATCAATGGCAGAAAGAAAAACATTACTATACTGCAACATTCATTCATTCATTTATTACATTTCTATACCATTTCTATACCATTTCTATACCAATAGCCAAAGCTCTCTGGGCGGTTTACAAAGATTAAAACATTTAAAAATACAATATACAGATTTTAAAAGCCATTTCCATAAAAAACACACGAACAGAACAATATACAAGAACATATATCAAAAACAACTTCAACAAGCAATCTCAAAGCAGACAACCATAACTCTACACCATTCCAGGATCAATTAAAACTTATCATATGCTGCCAAATGCCTGGGAGAAGAGAAAGGTCTCAACCTGGCACTGAAAAGATAACAATGTTGGCACCGGGTGGGCCTCGTCAGGGAGCTCATTCCAGAATTTGGGGGCCACCACCGAGAAGGCCCTCTCCATTGTTGCCATCTTCCAAGCTTCCCTCGGAGTAGGCAGCCGGAGGAGGGCCTTAGATGTTGAATGTAGTGTACGGGTAGGGTTGTGGCAGGAGAGGTGCTCCATCAGGTATTGTGGTCCCAAGTAGGGATGTTGGAGAAATCCGCCATGGACTCCAGTGAGGCCGGATTCCAAAGAATCTGAAGTCCATGGCGGAACGGACTACCCCCCCCCTGAAATCCCCCCGGGATGGACTCTACCTGGCGGTGGATGCTCCAGGTCGGGTTGTCCTCCTTCTGCAGCTGGCCTGCGGAATGGAATGGCGGCCATCGTAGCGGTCGCCATTTGCGTCCCTGTCTGTGGCCGTGATTGGCTACGTAAATACTTACATAGCCTATCATGGCCTAAGGCAGGGACGCAAATGGCGGCCGGTGTAGCGGCCGCCATTTGAGTCCACAGCGTGGCAGCAGCTGCTGGAAGTCCGGCTGCGGCCGGGGAGGATTCTGGGGGGGAGGGACGGATCGCCTCCCCTCCCCAGCAGATGCCCTGACCGGAACCAGATAAGGGGTTCATACATCCCTAGTCCCAAGCCATGTAAAGCTTTATAGGTTAAAACCAGCACCTTGAATTAGGCTCGGAAACATATAGGCAGCCAGTGCAGCTGGGCCAGATTCAGTCTTATATGTTTGGACCTTCTGGTCGCTGTTATCAATCTGGCTGCCGCATTTTGCATGAACTGCAGCTTCTGAACCGTCTGCAACGGCAGCCCCACATAGAGTGCATTGCGGTAATCTAACTTGGAGATTACCAGAGCATAGACAACTGAAGCCAGGTTATCCCTGTCCAGATAGGGGTGTAGCTGGGACATCAACCGAAGCTGGTAGAAGGCACTCCGTGCCACTGAGGCCACCTGAGCCTCAAGTGACAAAGATGGTTCCAGGAGGACCCCCAAGCTACAGACCTGCTCCTTCAGGGGGAGTGCAACCCCATCCAGAACAGGTTGAACACCCTTCATCCGGCCAGCAGAACCACCCAGCAACAGCATCTCAGTCTTGTCTGGATTGAACTTCAGTTTATTAGCCCTCATCCAGTCCACTGTCACAGCCAGGCACTGATTCAGCACATCCACAGCCTCACCTGAAGAAGATGAAAAGGAGAAATAGAGCTGCATGTCATCAGCATACATGACATCTTATTGCAAGGGAGCTTTCTGGTCACAAAAAGTCTACTTCACAGCCAGTTGTCACGTAGCACAGCTTCAAATGGCTGGCCTACCAAGCTGACATGCCATAATTAGATGAATTTTTAGGGTTGTCCAATGTGGGCGCTTTGCAGTTTGCCATTTGTCTGTTACGATATCTGCTTTTGTATCTTCCCCACATAATTTGATCTAAACATAATTATGACTGTGTAACTATAACACCAGTATGCCATCACTTCAGTACAAGTCTTGCCTTGTGCTGTCTTAAGTCCATTTTCTTTCCTTTGTTGATGCAGCAAGCCTTTGAAGTGGTTGGTAAAATGTATTTCAGGCTGAATTTCAGAAATCATGGACAAAGAGAATATAAGGAGCTCTGTAGCCCTTTGTGCGGTCTCTTTTTATGAGAATGGATTTCACAGCTTCTCTCTAGTAAAGGATTACTATGAAATAATAATTCCATCTGAGCTCTGTAACTTGATGGAAGTTAATGGAAGGGGATACAACGGAAGGGTGTCCATTCTTCCATTCCAAAGGATGGAAGGGTTTACAAACCCTTATATGAGAGGAACTGAAGAGAGACAACAAAGAAGCTGTGGAGAACATAATGAGAATAACAGAGTTCCACATAGACATGTTTGCTAAAAAGGGACAGGAAGGGAGAAAAAGCAACATATTTGATGACAATGGCTCCAAAACTTGCAGAAAGGGGAGGTATGGGAAGAGAACAAGAGATTACTGCTCCCCTAACATCACTTCCAGGTAAACGCCTTTTGTGAGGAGTAACTTTTGGTATCTGAGGTTGCATTTGTTTTAGTGTATACGCCCAAAGTTCTAACTTATAACTCAATCTATAACAGACTGGGTTTCATGGTGGCTACAGAATGTATTGCCATGATGGACCTCTTCACTCTCTTGTGAAAGGGGAAATACTTTTTTGGGAGCTCAGCAGGGGTTTGGTCACTGGGTTTTCAGCAGTATGGGAGAGCCAATAGATATTGTCCAAGCATAGCTCTTGGCTGTGGGAAGTTCCAAAATTTGAGCCTCTTCCATTCTGTGTTCAGTGATTTGCACATGCAGTTATTAATTAAATTTATATACCACACACGTGGCAGAGGCCATCTGAGTAGTTTACAATCATAACCCCCCCAACAATAAAATAACAACCAAAACTATAACTGGACAGTGAAAATATCAAAATATTAAACCATTTGGAAAACTTAAAACATATTAAAGACCCAGCAGTAAAGTTAATAAGCAGAGCAGCAGATTCAAGATGAAGTGCCTGCTGGAACAGGTAGGTCTTAACCAGCCATCTAAACATATACAGCAGGGGTGCAGAAGTTCAGGCCCTGGGGCCAAATATGGCCTTCCTGGGGTATTAATCTGGCCTCTGGAATTCCCCAGTGGGCCACACCCCTTCCTCTGGCCCCACCCCCATTCCCCTGACAAATAGTTTTGTGGTTTCCTGGCTTTTGTGCATTCTTTCCCCATTCTAAAGGATTGAAATGCCTCTCCTAAGGCTTTATTGCTGGCAGTAAGTGCTTTAACCTAAAATATGCTGGTTGTTGTTGTTCAGTCGTTCAGTTGTGTCCGACTCTTCGTGACCCCATGGACCATAGCACACCAGGCCTTCCTGTCCTCCGCTCTCTCCCGGAGTGTGCTCAAGTTCATATTCATTGCATCGGTGATGCTATCTAGCCATCTCATCCTCTGTCGTCCCCTTCTCCTTTTGCCTTCAGTCTTTCCCAGCATCAGGGTCTTTTCCAGAGAGTTTTCTCTTCGCATTAGGTGGCCAAAATATTTCAGCTTCTGCTTCAGTATCTGTCCTTCCAATGAGCACTCAGGGTTGATTTCCTTTAGGATGGACTGATTTGACCTCCTTGCAGACCAGGGGAGTCGTAAGAGTCTTCTCCAGCACCACAGTTCGAAAGCATCAATTCTTCGGCACTCAGCCTTCCTTATAGTCCAGCTCTCACAGCCATACATTATTACTGGGAAAACCATAGCTTTGATTATGCGGACCTTTGTTGGCAAGGTGATGTCTCTGCTTCTTACTATGCTGTCTAGGTTTGCCATAGCTTTCCTCCCCAGGACCAAGCGTCTTTTAATTTCATGGCTACAGTCACCGTCTGCGGTGATCTTGGAGCCCAAGAAAGTAAAATCTGTCATTGCTTCCATTTCTTCCCCTTCTATATGCCAGGAAGTGATGGGGCCAGATGCCATGATCTTCGTTTTTTTAATGTTGAGTTTCAAACCAGCTTTTGCACTCTCCTCTTTCACCCTCAACAAGAGGCTCTTGAGATCCTCTTCGCTTTCTGCCATTAGGGTGGTATTGTCTGCATATCTGAGGTTGTTGATAATTCTCCCGGCAATCTTAATTCCGACCTGTGATTCATCCAACCTGGCATTTCTCATGATGTACTCTGCATATAAGTTAAATAAGCAGGGTGACAATATGCAGCCTTGTCGTACTCCTTTCCCAATTTTGAACCACTCGGTTGTTCCATGTCTGGTTCTTACTGTTGCTTCTTGACCCTCATACAGGTTTCTCAGGAGACAGGTAAGGTGGTCTGGTACTCCCATCACTTTAAGAATTTGCCACAGTTTGTTGTGATCCACACAATCAAAGGCTTTAGCGTAGTCAATGAAGCAGAAATAGACATTTTTCTGGAATTCTCTTGCTTTCTCCATGATCCAGCGAACGTTGGCAATTTGATCTCTAGTTCCTCTGCCTCTTCAAAACCCAGCTTGTACTTCCGGTAGTTCTCGGTTCACATACTGCTGAAGCCTAGCTTGTAGGATTTTGAGCATCACCTTGCTGGCACGTGAAATGAGCGCAATTGTACGGTAGTTTGAACACTCTTTGGCATTGACCTTCTTTGGAATTGGAATGTAAACTGACCTTTTCCAGTCTTGCGGCCATTGTTGAGTGTTCCAAATTTGTTGGCATATTGAATGCAGCACTTCAACAGCATCATCTTTTAGGATTTTAAATAGCTCAGCTGGAATACTGTCATCTCCACTAGCTTTGTTGTTAGTAATGCTTCCTAAGGCCCACTTGACTTCACTCTCGAGGATGTCCGCCTCAAGTTCAGTGGCCGCACTATCATGGCTATCAGGGACATTCAGATCTTTCCTGTATAGTTCTTCTGTGTATTCTTGCCACCTCTTCTTAATTTCATCTGCTTCTGTTAGGTCCCTGCCTTCTTTGTCCTTTATCATGCCCGTCTTTGCACAAAACGTTCCCTTGAGATCTCCAATTTTCTTGAAGAGATCTCTAGTCTTTCCCATTCTGTTGTTTTCCTCGATTTCTTTGCATTGTTCATTTAAGAAGGCCTTCTTGTCTCTCCTTGCTATTCTCTGGAACTCTGCATTCAGTTGGATATATCTTCCCCTTTGGTCCTGATCTTTTGCCTTTGGCCCAGCCCCATTTTCCCTTCAGCCCCACCCACCACTGGAATGTGGTCCCTGACAGCTTCTCCAAAATGGAATTTGGCCCTCAGGGTGAAAGATTCTGCACCCCTGATATACAGTGTAGACACCAGGCGGATCTCACTGGGAAGGGCATTGCACAGACAGGAGTCCACTACAGTGAAGGCTTTTTCTCTGGTAGCCACCTGCCACACCATTGTGGGTGGTGGCAGCCAGAGAAGAACCAGCCTCCCCCATCACACACACAACAATAGTAGAACCTGGGGTCATCCTGTGAAGCTGATTGGTGGGAGATTCATGACAGATTAAAGGAAGGACTTCTTCACACAGTGCATAGTTAAACTATGGAATTCACTACCACAGGATGTAGTGATGGCCACCAATTTGGATGGCTTTAAAAGGGGGTTGGACAAATTCCTGGAGGAGAAGGCTATCAATGGCTACTGGTCTTGATGGCTATGTGCTACCTCCAATACCAGAGGCAGTGAGCCTATGCACACCATTTGCTGGGGAACATGGGTGGGAGGGTGCTGTTTCGCTCATGCCCTGCTTGTGGATTTCTGGCTGGACTAGATAGTCCCTTGGTCTGATCCAGCATGGCTCTTCTTATGTTCTTCTTATGTTCTTATGGCTTATGTACCTAAAAATCTGCATGAGTAGGCCTTGTTCAGATCTCTCTTTTACAGGAAATCGAAGATAGGGGCCTATTCACATATGTTCTTGTTCACATTAAAGTCTTTAAACACAGGGGGTGCCATAGGGAGCCATAGCTCACTTCCACAATTCACTGCTATGGTTGCGAACTCTTGAAACCAAAAATTCTGACAACGAAGTGGAACCTGGGACAATGCCTTCTGGATCGGGGCAGAGCCCAACATGGATCCAGGGGGTGGAGCTAGAGCTAAATCCCAGAGGAATGTCTGGTTGGTCCCAGCAAAAGGCCAGTGGCTTTGCTGGGGCAGTTCAAGAGCTACTTTGGGTTGCTCAGGAGGGCAGCTCCTACCAGCACGAAAGCTAAAGCTTTACTAATGGCTGGGTAGGAAAAACAACAACTGTACCCTTTCCTTTTCTGGCAGCTAGTCTGAAAGGAAATAAATGAACAAAACTAGCAGACCAGTTGTTGTTTTGCTGATCAGTAGTCAACCTTGTCCACTATATGTACTTGCAGGGTCGCCCCCTCCCCCTGCCCCTCCCAGAATGACTCAAACAATGTAAAGGTGATAGTAATCTTGAAAAAAATCTACCTGGAGCCAGAAGGATGGTTACGAGGGCAGAGCTGGGCAGTTTGGGCAGAATTTGCAGGATTACCATTTGTGGCCCAGGGCACCAGCGGCCACTTATTTTTTTAAACTAGAAAACAAGTTCTTGTCCTTTAAATGGAATATATCATGTGACAAATTTAAATCCCCCCCTTTTTTTTGCAAAAAAGGAAAAAAGAAAGTTAGATGGTGGTGCACCCCTAGGGATGTATGGGAAATTCATTTCAGTTTGTTTCTGATCAGGATTTACCCAGTTTGCACCTTTTGGACCAAACATGGACTTGGACACAGTCTGCAGTCGAAGTCTGTACATTTCTGAGCTTGCAATGTGGTTCGTGGACCCAAAAAAATGCATTTGACAGCATGCATGCACATGAAGAATGTGCATGAAGGATGCACATAAAAAATACTTTTGAAAAATGCATATAAATGGGAGAAGAATGCATACATTTCAAAAATGCACACAACTGAGGCATACATTTGGGAAAATATGCACAAGAATATAGATGGATTTTCTTGCAAAAAGAAAAAAAAGCTCACAATCTGAAACAGATTCAAGTCGGAATGAGCTTTGAGATGGAATTTGGAGAACTTGGGCGAGTTCAAGTTTTGATGATTTGCAAATCCCTATGCACCTGCCAACCTTGCCGCTGCCCTGTTGTTCACCCTCTTCCCACCCCTGCAATAAATCTTCGCAGGTACTCACTTGTAATAATTAAATTGCACTGTTGGGTCCAATTACCACCACCACCAGCAACAACAGGCAGGCTTTGGTGCAATCACCTGATTCTTGAGAGTGTTATCTTCAGTCCTGAAATCTTGAAGTTAATGACCCTGAGAATTTGCGTGAATTTTACACACTTGGCTGGGATCCAGTTTCTTTCTTTCTTTCTTTCTTTCTTTCTTTCTTTCTTTCTTTTTTCTTTTACTTGATTAAAGTAGAACATGTGAGGTCTTTTGATCTGCTTGATTTGGAAGATTTTCTGCAACAATTGAATTAAATTATTAATCTCCTGCAATGTTGCAAAAGGTTCTTGTTAATTTGAAGATGCCTTGCTGAATTTCTCTCCATTTTCATGCAGTCCGTGGCTGTGGTGGTATTATGGCAGAAGCCAGCTTTCCCCAACTCAGTACCCTCCGGAGGTTTTGGACTACAACTTCCAGCTTTCCTGACCATTGGCATGCTGGCTGGGGCGGATGGGAGTTGAAGTCCAAAACTTCTGGAGGGTAGCAGATTGGGAATAAACCAGTGGCTGGTATAAACCAGTGGCTGTAAGAGCTATTAAAGGTGCAGTCCTATGGATGTTTAGACAGACAGTTTAGCCAGCCATGTTGTAGGACTTTTTTCTGGCCAAACATGCATAGATTTGGGTTTGCACCTTAGAGCGCTCAGTGATCTGACACAGTGATGTGTCAGAGAGGTTGGTTGGTTCAGACTTGAGCCCAGTCTACCTGGAGGTAGGGATGGCAGAGAATTCCACCACGGATTTCAGTGAGGCCGAATGCACTGGCATTCGGATCCCCGAAACCCGTGGCGGAACGGCCTCCCCCCCGCCCCCCCACGGATTCCCCCCCGGGACGAAGCTTACCTGGGGTGGATGTTCCGGCGGCGGCAGCTCCGGCGGCAGCGGTTGGTCTTTCGACTGGCTGCTGCAGCCGCCATTTGCATCTGCTGTTTGCCATGATAGGCTACATAAGTATTTTATTTTTTTTTTTGCTTGCCGGGTATTTAAATCACGGCAAGCAACCCCCCCCCTCCAAAACCCCAGCGTACGCAAATGGCAGCGGCTACGGCGGCTGCCATTTGCATTCCCTTTTTTTTGCTGTTTTAGCCTACGTAAATATTTACGTAAGCTATTACGGCGAAAAAAAAGGGGAATGCAAATAGCGTAGTGGGCGCTATTTGCGTTCCTTTTTTCGCTGTAATAGCATAGCTTAAGTAAATATTTACATAGGCTAAAACGGTGGGGGGAAAAAGGAACACACATGGCGCCCACTACTCTATTTGCATTCCCTTTTTTTTTCTCGCCATAGTAGCCTACATAAATATTTACATAGGATAAAACGGCGAAAAATAGGGAACACAAATGGCGGCCGCCATACCCGTTGCCATTTGCGTATGCTATTTTGTTTTGCTTGCTGTGTATGCATTTTGCTTATGTAGCCTATCATGGCGGCCTGGCTGGACACAAATGGTGGCCGCTACGGCAGCTGCCATTTGCGTCTGCAGCAGCCCATCCGCGGCCAGAACTCTGGCTGCGGACGGCCCTGGCCAGCTGCTCCGCGGAGCCGCCGCAGAGTGGAGCCGGCTGGGCAGGATTCCAGGGGGGAGGACCGGATTGCCTCCCCCCGCATTGAGGATTCCGGGGGGAGGGATGGAGCGCCTCCCCCTCCCACTGTGAATCAGGCATCTTCTGACACTGATGCAGTTTAAAAACGCATTTTCTTGAATTTGCATCTACTCCTCCAATGGGACACGTAGCCAATTAATCCGGTGTAGACTTGCTATAAATCTCACTTTTCTGGGACCAATGTAATCTTAAACTGCATTAATTCGGCTACGTAGGCAGAGTCTCAGGACATCAACAACTTTCCTTTCTTTAAAAAAAATAAATACTAAGCCTGGTGCGAAAGAGTGGAGGATTTTTTTTTTAAAGTCATCCCCAAGGCAATGTGCTGACTTTGTCAAGAGCAGGCCTCATTGAAGAGAATGTGATTTACTTCTGAGGAGTCATGTTTATCGGTGCGTTTTCAGCTAGTTGTTCCTTGAGGCAAAGACATAAAAAGGACAAAGGAGAGAATCGGGAAGATAGGGGGAGGGGGAGGTGAAGCAGCATTGCAGGAATGAGTTAATAACATCTCTCCGTCTGGGGAATCGGGACATCAACAAGTTTCCTCCCCCCGCCCTTTTGACATTCATTAAGCTTTGCAGATGTGATGATGAATGTAGATCTTTTTTTAAAAAAGGCATCCCAAAAGTAAGGTGTAGACTTTCTCAGGAGTGAGCCTCATTGAAGTGAATGTGATTTACTTCTGAGCCAACAGGGTTATCTGTACCAGCAGGCTGTTCCTTGAGGCAAAGAAATAAAATGAGCAAAGGAGAGAAACATGTTTCATTTATTAAGCTTATTCAAATATACGATGATGGGCAGGTACATATTAACAAACAAACACCCCCCACCCCCATGGTCAGCGGAGGGTGAAGCCAACAGGAAGTATTAACTCCTTCCGCTTGTGTCAGGTCCAGCCTTAGCTGATGCAACTTTTCGTTCCTCCTCGCAGCGTTGAAGCCACTCCTACTCCCCCCGGAGGAGTACCGCAAGTTTAGAACACACTGAGTCCCACAATGCATGGAAGTCATGGTAACTGGAAAATCCGTCACAAAAGGACTTTGTGAAAATGTGGTTTTTATGGCAAGAAAACTCGGGACTGACAGATTGGGGGTAACGTCATGTGTCACATCCGTGTGTGAGGTGCAGTAGCACTGAAGTAAATACCCCATGTAGATTGGGCCTTACTCAGGGAAGTTAGAGAATTCTGCCACGGATCCCAGGGGGGCTGAATTCCAGTGAATTCGGCCCCCTGGAATCCATGGCGGAACGGAGCCCCCTGCCCCAGCACCCCACGAAAGCCCCTTGAAACGGAGCTTACCTGGCTGTGGCTCCGGCGGCGGCAGCGGCTCCAGCCGCTGCAGGGATGCTGTGGCCGCAAATGGCGGCCGTCGTAGCAGCTGCCATTTGCATCCCTACACTGGCCTGTGATAGGCTACGTATATATTTACGTAGCCTAACATGGCTAAAGCAAGGACGCAAATGGCGTCCCCTACGCCATTAGCGTTCCCGCTTTAGCCGTTTGATAGGCTACGTAAATATTTACGTAGGGGATGCTATTTGCGTCCCTGCTTTAACTGTGATAGGCTACGTAAATATTTACGTTGCCTATCACGGGCTTGCGTAGGGACGCAAATGCGTCCCCTATGCAGGACGCCATTTGCATCCACAGCTGCGCAGCAACCTGCTGCGGGTTGGCCCGGCTGGCCTGGCCATGGAGTGGAGCTGGCCGGGCAGGATTCTGGGGGGGAGGAACGGATCGCCTCCCCCCACCTGCGGAACCCAGCGGAGCCAGGTAAGCGGGGTTTCGTACACCCCTACTCTTCATTAGTAGCAGCTGAAGTGCAACTAGGGCCTGTTCTTCACCATGCACGACCACTGCTGGAGTCAAAGTTAACATGTAATGTGCAGATGAAGACATCCAGGAATAGGTACAGACACCAATCTATGTTGGTTGTTGGTGGAATTGTTCCACCCTAAAAGGACCTGTTTTGATGCTGTTTTCTCCCCAACAAGAGATTTGGAACAGGGGCCTTAGGCTTACATGTTCTTCTCCCTCTCCTCTTCCACCATCACACAAGAAAAAAGGAATGCCCAAACCAAATGATCCCATGGCTATATACGATCTCCTCCACCTACAGCAGGGATAGGGAATGTGAGGCTCTCCAGATATTGTTGGACTACAATCCCCATCATCCCTCACTATTGGCTATGCTGCCATCCAACAACTTCTGGAGGGCCATGTGTTCTCACCCCTGCCATACAGGATTTAAATGCTCTTTACAGAAGATTAAGTTTTCCAGGATCAAGGGCGAATCCATGGGAAACTTTGGTTGGGGTATTCATTTCTCTCTGCAATGAGGAGAGCCCGGAGAGAGTGCACAAGCCTGAGGCTCACTCCTAACCTCTCTGTGCACCTTCTGTGCAAGTGGTTAGGGTGGGTTGTATGATTATGTATCACACTAGCAATCCTCCTGCCAAATGGAGCTGGCATTTCTAGAGTAGGGATGTCGGAGGAATCCCTCGGGGGGGGGGGTCAAGTCTGCTGAGCTTTGCAGCTCAGCCCCCTGGATTCGGGCTCACTTGTCCGCGAGCTGGCCCAACTCAACCTGTGTCAAGTCAGGCCAGCTTGCGGACATTTGCCGTCCTGTCTCCATTGCTGGCCACTCTGCACAACATTCTCACTTGGGAGAGTTGTGCAGAGTGGCTGGCGGGCAATAGCAGCTTCAAGTGTTGCCTTCTCTCCGCCAGGGTCCCAGCTGGGAGAAGGAGACACTTGCACACATCAACCTGTGTGGCAATTGCCCATTGCCGGTCGTTGTGCACGAGTGTCTCCTTCTCCCTGGGGCCCTGGTAGGAAGAAGGAGACACTTGTGCACAACAACCAGAGTCCATGAGTTCTGGTGGGGAGCCTGCAGCTAACTTGCAAAGGCAAGCTGAGCCAGGGGCTCTGGGGAAAGCCGTCGAGCCCCAAGAGGGCTGAATTTCCCTGTGCCGGACATTCCTATTCTAGGGCAGTTTGTAACCATATGACCAACATAAGGGGAAATAAGCAGTTGTTACTGAGAGTGGCACAGAAGCAACCACAGAACAGTGGCAACTATATCATGACAACTAACATATAAATGGAGTCAGCAAGTTTTTCTACATGAGGCTGTTGATCCACTGTATCTACTTTCACAGAATTGAGATCAGAGCACTGCATGCAGAGCATTTCCTTTCCTGCTGTCCCACTACATAACCTCTAGGTGGTGCTGTGGTATAGCGGAATAGCACAGGTACACAAGAGGAAATTGTGCTTTCTTTCGCCATGTGAAGTAATATCCTATTTTCCCTGCTCTAAAAAAACTCGCCGAAAGTGCTGTTTAAAAACAGAAGTGAAACTGGAGTGTCATGTCATCATCTAAAGAACCTGTAAGCAACTGTGCGTAGGAACTGATGAGCGCACAGTAAATGCCCCATGTAGAAAAGCTCAAAGATGCATTACTGAAGAGCTCCATGTCTGGAATTACACTTATTACTATGAAGGGTGATGCTTTTTCAGTAGTTAATCTGATCAGAGAAGAGTACCTTCTTAGGTTGGCAAGCCAAATATCAAGGTAGCCAGGCCTAAACCTCTAAGGTACTATTGATGAAAAGTAAAATCCCACTTAAAACTCTTCACCAACGTGCAGCTACCAGTGCCAGAGATCCATGGCAAAGAATGATCAACCCCAGCCTCCCTCAACCTGGTGCCCTCCAGATGTGTTGGACTACAACTGCCAGCATCCCTAGCCAGGACACCAGGTTGATAAAGGCTGATCTACTTTATTATCTTGCATTGCATAATATGAGCATCCAGGGCCAAAGAATATTGGTCTTGATGGACCACTATTGTTTTGAATTAGCAGAGTGCCTTCTGTTCACCCTTCGGGATGTTGTAGGTTGACCAATAATTTCATGGGTCCAAAAATCTGTAATTGGTAGGATTTGCCAGAACATAAAAGCAGCAGAGGGTTGTTTTTTTTTTTTAAGTAGAGATGCCTGACAGCTGAAATTAGAGGTTTATCTCCTCTCAGTGTTAGTTTTTGTTCATTCCTGATAAAGGCAATGCTTTTATTTCTGATTCAGCTTAATGAAAGGAGCCATGGTTCAGATCCCCTACTGATGTAAATTCACACAGGTCCTTCGCCTCAAAGGGAGCTCAGCTGACAGGCTTCAGTAGCAGAATCTTGCTCAGTGATGTTAGTGGAAGGGGAACAATCTCTTTCAGTTTTGCTCTGTCAGACGCAAAGATACATAGAAGGAGGCTTCCCTATTCTTCACCTGCCAACTGGTGATGAATGGGTGAGCTTTTTGAAGGTTTTTCTGAAGGTCTGGGTGGCAATTTTTTTATTTTTTTAGATTTGTGATGCTTTTTCAACCTCTATTCAATTTCCCGCTTGTCCAGATTCCTGCATGTTATCATTTCTTCAAATAGCAACCTTGGTGGTCCCATGCCTATCGGTAGAACAATGGAATGGGGGCTGTCCAGAAAGCATGGCTTTCTGACAGGTGAAGTTGATTTCCCAGGTATGGAGAAAAGAACGAGTCTGAAAATTAAGAACCGAAAAGTAAAGAAAAGATCCTACTAAAATGACCTATTTCTTGATTGATTGGATTTGTACACTGCCTTGAAACTTGATTAAAACGATAGTAAAACAAATGCATTAAAACACAATTACAAAAACCAAAACCTAATGAAGAATGGCATGTTGAAAGCACTTGAATGTCAGTTGGAAAGGGATGTGGGAAAGGAAACTGGTCAGACTGAGTTCCTAACAGCTTATGGTATCCTGTAAGGATCCCCTCCCTGTCAGTTGAGGATGCTATAAGCCTTTAAAGGGAGGGGTGCAGAAACTCAGGCCTGGGGCCCAAATCTGGCTCTCAAGGTGGCTGTACCGTTTTCCCCAACCAATTGTTTGGTGGTTTCCGAGCTTTTGCCCAGTTTCCCCCAGCCCCTGCTAGAAGTTTGAAATAGTGCTGTTTAATAAAAAATATTAATATTGATATTGAAATATTACATTAAATTAAATATAAATAAATACATATTAAATAAATAAATATTAAACATAAACATTAAAATTATATTAAAAATAAAATATTAATATTAATATTAAAACATTAATATTAATAGTGCTGTATCATAAATATTAAAATTAGTGCTGTACTGAAAATTTCTCCCACATTCTTTTTGGCCATTCTCATTCAATTTGACAGAAGAGAAATTGCTTTCAAAAAGAAATTCAATGGGGAAGAAATCTTGGAGAAATTCTCATGGGTCATGTTTGGGCTTCTTGGGCTTACACACTCTTGGGCTTACACACTGGCTTGAGAGCCAGTGTGGTGTAGTGGCAAGAGTGCTGGACTGGGAGCCGGGAGATCCGGGTTCTAGTCCCCACTTGGCCATGGAAGCTCACTGGGTGACTTTGGGCCAGTCACAGACTCTCAGCCCAACCTACCTCACAGGGTTGTTGTTGTGAGGATAAAATGGAGAGGAGGAGGATAATGTAAGCCGCCTTGGGTTCCTTGCAAGAGGAAAAAAGGTGGGATATAAATGCAATAATAAATAAATGCAATAATAAATTACCTTGCTTAGGAGGTGGTTGAGGAGTGAGCACGTGCCCTGTTTTTCATTGTACAATCATCTCTCTGGTGGCCTGTAGCCTCCTCAGCTTCCTACACTTCAACTGAAGCCCAGTTTAAGGCAACATGAGGTAATTCCTCCCACAGGGCTTTTTCAGATCAGGATGTGCAGGCAGCCTGGGAGGCTAGCCATGATTAGGTAAGCTCAAAAACACTACAAACATAAGTTATACAAGATCCTGAATGAGGCAGAACAATGGAAGCCGTTTTCATGGTAGAAGAAAACTTTCAGGAAATTGGAGGGCAGATTTTGGTAGAGCACGAGCTCCACCGCATCCCTGGAGCTGGACACAACACTCCTCCCCCTTCACACCTGCATTGTGGTGGATACAAATCAGGGGCCAGCTGGCCAAGACACTTGATGCTGTTGCAGCACTAACACCCCCCCCCCCTTACCAAACCGAAAGAAGCTGTGCTGCAAGCCCTGCCAATGGGGAGCCCTTCCTGGGAGAAACTGTGGAGAATTTCTCCTCCCCTGGAGAAATTTGGTGACGTTGTCTCCCAAATTTCCCTGCCCACAAATAAGGTGGAGAAATTCAAGAGGCTATTTCCACACAGCTGTCGTTTGAAATGCTTTTTCTTAAGCTTGGTTGCTCGCAGTAGGAGCTTTAAGCTACAATACGCTGGTAATTTTCCCTCCTCCTGCCTGCCCCCAGCCTTCAGCCCTGCCCACCACTGGAATGCATCCCCTGAGAGCTTCTCTGAAATGGAAGCCCCCTGAGAACTTCTGTCCCTTGGGCTGAAAGAGGTTCCGCACTTCCACTTTAAGGGTCAGGGAATTTTGAACCTAAATGTGTGCTGGGCTCAGGATGCATTAGGACCAGTAGGAAAGTGCTCCCTCTGATCCCAATCAACTATTCTTCCAGGGATTGGAAGGCTTAACCCTTTCACCACTATGACGTTTTCCCAGTGAA
This sequence comes from Heloderma suspectum, assembly GCF_057233095.1. NCBI lineage: Eukaryota > Metazoa > Chordata > Lepidosauria > Squamata > Helodermatidae > Heloderma > Heloderma suspectum. The sequence goes on from NC_139461.1 coordinate 182,047,126, forward strand.
AATCCCCCCTCACCAGCTGCTCTTTGTCCTGGGTGGGAAGGTTCTCTGGCCATAAATAGCCGTTTCCCTCCTGGTGCAAATCACAGCTTGAGAAGGATGAACTTTGCAGGGAAAACGGTGCCAGGGAAAGGATTTGCAGTATACTGAATGTGCCTTTGATGGGAACAATCCAGTTCTCCCTCTGAATCTTGCCGAGTGTGATTTGGTCTCGCTGGGCGTGGCTCTGTTTTTTGTGTACATTTGGAGTTTGTGGATGTCTGTCACTGCTTTGCTTTGCTAGCAGATGGTTATGTTTCTGTGTGTTGTTCTTAATTTTTTTTAAAAAGGCTGTTCATCATCCTACCTGCAGCTGCTGACGTGCTAAGTATGTACTCATCCCCTGGGACCACAGGCAAAGAAGAAATGTTTTAGGATTACCCCCCCGTCCCCAACATACACACACATGCACACACACTGTAATCCCAATTCTGATTGCCTCCTCACAATTTCTGGGTGTTGTTTTCGGTTTTGGTACTGAAACGAAAGAAAGGCAAACAAGGTCACACATTTAAGGTGTGTGGATTAAAAGTCTGGATTTTTTTTTTTTTTACTTTAGGTTTTTTTTTTTGCAATGGTGGCGGTGGCAGCTGGTCGGGAGACCGGTCGCCGCCCCCGCCTGCGCCGAACCGCCGCCGAACCGCCGCTGGGACCCGCTGCCGGGAGGGACATTCGCCAAAGGTAAGTCCCGTCCCGGGCGGTGGTGGGGGGGTGGCGGAGAATTTCACCGCCGATTTCAAGGGGCCGAATGCGTTGGCGCTTGGCCCCCCGAAGATTCGGGGAGGAATTCTCCGCCATCCTTACTGCAAACTTTCGTGAGTGAGCAATAGCAGGATAAAAGATCCATGTGAAGAAGTCCTACAACTCCTGATCTAGAAATAAATAAAGAGAACTCTCGCTCCTCTTTGTCGACTGTTATATAGTGTTTTTATGCTGTGTTGCTTTTATGGTTGGATTTTTTGTTGAATTGTTTTTAACTTTGAACGCCACTTAGAGTATTTATATACAGGTGGATTATAAATTGAATAAATAAAATAAATCAATAATAGATTCTCAAGTTTCTGAGTGTGGGCTTTTACACAATGTTTGAAAGAATCTAGCTTCTATTACTCCCACTTCTGCTGCTGGCCAAAATGTTGCTTTTGTATATGATCTAGACAGGGATGGGCAGAAAGTATATCTTCAGATTTTGTGACTTCAGCTCCCAGAAATCCCAGCCAGCATGGCCAATGATCAGGAATGCTGGGAGTTGAAGGCCAAAATATCTGGGGATCTACTTTCTGCCCACCCCTGATCTAGAAGAAGCAAAGCAGTGACCTTTTTTAACCTGTCCAATAGTTTACATGGAGAGATGTTTCTATACTCGTGTATAGATCTGACATGCATAGTGATTTCTTTAGAAAGACACCAAGATGAAGAAACTTGGCATTCCTTTCCCTGTTTTCCGTTAAAAGAAAATAGAGCCAAAATGCCATTCTGTGATAAGCGCACGCAAAGGCTGTATGTTTGGGGTTTGCTCTTTCAAATGCATGAAGCTAAAAGCATAACTGATTTCTGTCATACAGACCAGACCTCATTTTTGAGACAAAATCATACCAATATTTCACCTTCCACTTTATTGTTTATGTACCACCATGTCCTTCACCAAAGCACCATTTTCCTGCCAATCTCCCTAAATAAAGAGGTCAACAAAAGCGTGCTTGTCAAATATCCGAAGGAGCAGATTTATTGTACTACTAAAACCTTGTGAAGTGAGGTTTCCTTATCCCCTTCTGTTGTATTTTGCCCCAGGGTTAGGCAAAGTGCGAATATTATGTTTGTTTCTTGTTCTTCAAAATTGCATGCATAGACAGGAGATGGTGTTTTTTTGCTACTGAGGAAGTTATATTTGGTACATAAGAGTTCGTTGCTAGGAAAAAAAGACTTTAAAGTTCTAGTGCAGGGCTTTGTTTTTTTAAGTTAATTAAGAAAAAAAACATGACCGTTTCTGTTCAAGGCCTGTATTCTTCTTCAGAACATATATTATGGCTTATTTTATAACTCATCTGATCTCTGAAAGCTTTAGTAGTGCCAAATGGGCTTGAGAAATTAGTGAGAGAGAGAATGAAAGAAGGAAGGAAACAAAGTTCTATTAATGCAGTTACATTTCTCAGACTTGGAAGGTCTATGATTTCTTGGACATTAGGGAATGATAATTGTTAATGTTTCTCTATACCCATAAGGACTAGAAGCTTACTTACGTACAACAACCCAAATGTAACTATTCTGGGATCAAGAATAGTTTTGTATAATGTATAATCAAGTTTTGTATCATGATTGGATTGTATGGTGGGGCTGCTTTTGTAAAATTCATTTTATTAACAAACCTGAGAATTGATTTCAACATTGTTCTCTTACGTGCAGTTTTTAGGGTTGAAACTGCTACAGTAGATGGATGATCCAACAGAGGAGGGGTGTGATGTAACCCTCCCTCAGGTCCATCTGCCTCCACCTTGGGACAGCTGTCCTCACTGTCCCACAAGCTTCAGCCCCTAAATTCACCAGGTAAAAGAGATACCCAGTATGCCTAATTGGTTCCCTTTACCCAACCAGGAGAAGTATCCAGGAAATATAAATACTATTGGTAGCACAGAAAGATGAACAAGATGTGAGATTTTATAATTTCAAAACAAACAAATTAAAGTTTATTTAATACAAGAGATGTTATATCTTATAGTTAATCACTCAGTTCTCAGTCTTACCCAGCCTACTCTACCCCTTCTAACTCCTGTTCTCACAATCCCACTATCTAGTTGTAGCTTCATCAAAGGCCCTATCTAACCTAAGGCCCTATCTCTATCCAACTAACTGTCTGCTCCTGCCTTTTATAAACTCACTCTCCTCACACACACACACAAGCTCCTCCCACCTTTCACTCACTCACTACCAGACAGTTAAGCCTAATTACCTGGATTCTATTTAACACAGCAAACACATGTAAACATTAATATAAACTCCACGTGGCAAGCATTGTGATCTTGTCACAACGGTGCTTTAGGAGCACATTACACCAGTGATGAAGTAGTGGTTCTATCTTTCTACAGCCTTCTGGCCCAAATTCAAGGTGCTAGTTTTGACATATGAAGTCATAAAAAGCTTGGGTTGTTTAATGAGTGTGACTTTCCTAATGCATACGTCTCATGAGTAGTGTGCCAACTTATAAAACTGTATTCAGCTTATAGAAACCTGGTCTAAAAAAGTGTAGGCTCCAAGCACATGTACCCACATAGGATCCACTTTATTAATATAGATATGAATGAAAATGTCCTCTGTGAATTAAATATGAACACTGAGATGCAGCTCTTGGTGGCTGCTCACCAGCTTTGTAGCTTCTCTTCCTTCAGGGTGAGTAATGGAAGGCATCTTTATTCAGGAGGGATTTAGAAGTTGGGAATAAGTGTGTTGTTGTTGTGTGTGTTATATATCACTTTTCTGAGTGTCAGTACCAAGAAGCATCCCTTACTTACTAGACCAATTTTCTTGAGGGGAGAGTCCTGTTCTGGGCCAGGATACAAAGAACTGTTCATTAGTGAGACATACACTATGGTGGGACATGGGAGAGGGCCTTCTCTGCTGTGGCACCCTGGTTGTGGAATGCCCTCCCCTTGGAGGCCTGATTGGTGCAGCCATTGGTTTGATTTTGGCACCAAGTAAAAACATGGCTTTTTACTTAAGCCTTTGGGGGCTAAATGCATTGCCTAAAGTAACACACTGTTTTAACTGTTTTATTATTTTAGATTTTAATTGGTATTAGCTTGTTTAATGGTTTAATATGTTTTAGCTGTTTAAATTATTTATTGTTTTATACTATTTAAGGGCACAATCCTATTCAGATAGGCAGTTGCCTCTGAACTCGGAGGCAACCACCTATCCAATGCAGGGCAGGAGAAGCACGGAGGGGATCATTCCCTCCATGCTCCTCCTGCCCTGCATTTTCTGCTAGACAGCCAATTTTGGCTGTCTAGCTGCGGGGGGGGGGGGAGCGGTGGAGGAGCCTGCTGTATGACACATTGGATGTGTCATACAGGCATTTCTGCCCTCTCCACCCTGGAACACCCCCAGACATGCCCCTTTTTGGCCGCTCCGCACTTCTTTTGTGAGTGCAAAGGATGGGGCTTCTCCGCGCTGCCTCTAAGGCAGTGCGGAAATGGGGGGAAGTCAGTTCTCCAGGAATCAACCTTGGAGCAACGGACTCTGAGGTCGGTTCCCGGAAAACAAGATATCCTCTGGCCATCTAGCCGCTGTCTAGTGGCCATAGGATTACTCCCTAAATTGATTTTATCTGTATGCTGCCCTGAGATCTTAATGATATAGGGCAGAATACAAATGTTTTAAGTAAGTAAGTAAGTAAGTAAGTAAATAAATAAGTCAAGGTGGCTTCAGGCTTGTATTTCTTGAACAGTGCCCATATGAGGTGCTCCTTTTGAAACTGCTTTTGAAAGCTCCCCAAGACATGCCTAACCTGGCTCTTCGGATACCAGCTACAGCAGTTTTTATAAGATCAGTTTGTCTTACAAAAAAGACAAGTTGGGCAACAAGAAACAGACAGACACAGACACACATACAGAAAGGAAGTTTTCATCTTTCCAAAGACTAGAGCATAATCTTGCAGCTCTCCAAGGCTGCTCTTTGCCAACCTTAGCCTGTTTTGCTGGCAACATTTCAGAGTGCAAAGCTGTTCCTTCCAGTACCTCTACCTTGGCAGGAAGCCATCACCTGCATCCCTAGATCTGAAGACCTCAACCAACTGTCACTGCCCATTAAGGAAGCTCCTTTAGGAAGCCAGGTATATAAAAAGGTTATTTTGAGGCTAATCTCTTCATTTTGCACAATCCAATAGTATTCCTGCTGACATCTTTTCAGTATATTTTCATAAATGCTGCTGTTGCTGTTTTTAAAGTATTACCTTCCCAGTCTTAGTAAAACAAATGCAATTATTTCCCCCATTAACAGCAGCTGAATTAACAAAAACAAGTGATGAATTAACAAAACCAATGGAAGTTTCAAACGGAGTGCACGTTTTTGTTCTTGAATTCAGTGTTGCTTCATCATCCATTATTTCTTAATAAGTTGCAATAGAATCGCTAGAATGCATGTAAACAAGAGAAATGCAGGCTCCCTCCTCAAGATAAAACTAGTGGATTAACGACATTATCCCTGCTTACAAGAACAGATTGCATTTAACAGCAACGCTGGCTAGTCAGTCTCGAGCAAATCGAAGCCAGCAGTTGTTCAATTTCAGGAAAGAAAAGGAAACATATGGTAAATGGCTGTGAGGTCATTAGTGTGAATTCAGGTCTATTATCATACCTGCCTTGCAATCAGCGGTAGGTAGAAGTGGCATATCATTATTTGCAATCCTGAGTGAAGTTCTTGACATGAAATGGGTCTGAGAAGCTTCTAGGAGCAGCAAAGTATACTTTGTACCCCCCACCCTCTGCAAATCACAACAGCTCCATCTTACGCTGCTTCTTCTCTCCTAATCTTTCCAGTAAATCATGTTACTTCTTCCTATTTGGACCTCCTCTCTGTGAAGTATCTACTCCTAACTCCCAAATGTAGATGTGCATAACTTAAAAATCTGGACTAGGGACAATGTCTGCTTATTGCCCTCTGCTTAGTGTGTTATGCCAGCAGGACCCACTGCTGGTGCAACAGGAAACTAGCACTTCTAAGAGCAACCCCGGAAATGAGCCAAAATGCTAGTTTCCAGAGTGGGACAGGACCTCCCTTCTGTGAGCAGCGCTGACCTGTTTTGTTTTGGAAATGCACATTTTGGCTCATTTTTAGTTGCTTTCAGAAGCGCTGGCATCTGGTCACACTGGCAGTGAGTCCTGCTGGATACTGCCCTGGGAGTTGTTCATTCTCCTTAGCTTTTAAAGGTCATATGAAGACCATTGGTCTCTCAAGCCTAATTCTGTACCTTGGTTAGTGGCAGTTTATAGCAGGAGCTGGGCAACTTGTGGTCCTCCAGATGTTGTTGGACTGCAACTCCCATCAGCCCTAGCCAGCAGAGTCAATTATGAGGAAAGATGGGAGCTGTAGTCCAACAAAATCTGGAGGACTCCAAGTAGTGATGTGGGGTTTCTGGAAAAAAAAATGAATTGGAAAATTTTCTGATGCCCTACAGCAGCCTTCCTTAATCTAGTGCCTTACAGATTTTTTGAGCTGCAGCTCCCAGCATTCCCAGTCAGCATACTCAAAGGCCATATTGTCTGGGAATGTTGGGAGTTGATTCACACATTGGGAGGACACCAGTTTGGGGACGGCATCCCTGGGAAGTGTTCTAATTTAGCATGTTTGTTTTACTTGTATTTAGTAAACAAAGCAGAAGTACTAAACAAAGTGTTTTCTACTCAGCACTGGTTAGGACTCATCTTGAGTACTGTGTCCAGTTCTGGGCACCACACTTTAAGATGGATGCAGACAAACTGGAAAAGGTTCAGAGGAGGACAATGAAGATGATCAAGGGACCGGAAACAAAGCCCTATGAGGAAAGAACTAGGCATGTTTAGCCTTGAGAAGAGAAGACTGAGAGGGGATATGATAGTGTTCTTGAGGTACTTGAAAGGTTGTCACAGAGAGGAAGGCCAGAATCTCTTCTCAATCATCCCAGAGTGCAGGGCACAGAATAATGGGCTCAAGTTACAGAAAGCCAGATTCCAGCTGAACATCAGGAAAAACTTCCTGACTGTTAGAGCAATATGACCATGGAATTACCTAGGGAGGCGGTGGGCTCTCCCACCCTGGAGGCATTCAAGATGAATCTGGACAGCCCTCTGTCAGGGATGCTTTGACTTAGATTCCTGCATTGAGCAGGGGGGTTGGACTCGATGGCCTTATAGGCCCCTTCCAATCCTAATATTCTATGATTCTATAATTCTATGAAAGCCAAAAAAGTACCCCATTTTATTTTTTTGGGTCCCAATACACTGTATGTATTTGACCTGAAATATCTGAGGCGGGGTGTGTGTATGTTAAAGCACACTTAGAGTGCAATCCTATGCATGTTTACACAGAAAAAAAGGCCTTCAACTCCCAACATGCCCCAGCAGGCTGGCTGGGAAATACTGGGAGTTACAGGCCTTTGTATCTGTCTAGACATGCATAGGATTGTGCCTTTAATGAGATTTAAATGTTATATAATGTAGTTTTTTTTTTTAATAGGAATACTTGTAAAATGTATTGACTCCTCTTACATTGTTTACATTTAAGAAAAAAAAGAAAGGTACTGGAAACTGTTGACCCACTAATTAATTTTAGCAATCCAAAGACATGTGTATGATCAGTTGACAACCGCCCATTTACAACTCTGAAACTGCCAAACCTGCCTAATACTGTATTTGCAATTGACATCCATTCATTGTTACTAATAAACTTATGAAATGGAAAATTTTCTGCAGAATAATAAAGCACTGGGAAATTTTGCATCCCACATCACTGGCCACAAGTTGATCACCCCTGAATTTTAGGCTCATGAATAGACCTCCAGAACCTCAAGCAGAGGTCTTTCCCAGAAATGCCAGATGAAGTCCTTTCAAATGGGGATATCGGGGATTGAACCTAGGACTTTATGTCTGTAAAGCACATACACTTACATTGACCTATGACCCCACCCCATTGTCCAGTATAATTCTACTCGTGACTCCTTCACTTCTCAGCTACCCAGATGTTTCCTGCTCACTTGAATAGCTCTGTCCATTCACTCTTGCTTTCCCTTATATCCTTTTTGTGGGTTTCCGTGGGCATCTGGTTAGCTACTGTGGGAAACAGGATACTAGACTAGACAGGCATTTGATCTGACCCAGCAGGGCTCTTCTTATGGTGGACCTCCCTTTCAAAATGTCTACATGGTGCCAACCTCCGTCTCACCTCCTTCAAAAACTCTCCAGTTGACTCACCTTTTCCACAGAGCCTTTGACCTAACACCTTCGACGTCATACCTAACCAAAATGAAGTTGTGGAATTGTATTTGCTCACATTCTCTTCCATTCCTCTAGCAAAGAGTTGAGCATCCAAGGGGTGCTCCACACACTGTAATAGAGTGGCCCTAGTTTGAGTCTGGCACAGCCCTCCTTTGAGCAGGGCCTGGTTTGCATTGTGGCTCACCCCTTCATGACTTCCATTCCCCTCTGCATGCCCCCTGTCCCAAAGCCAAGGAAAGAAGGGGAAAGGGTAGCAGGCGGTGGAGGGTTCTCTTGGATGGAGAAGGTACCAGCCCTGGTGGCAAATGACACTCGGAACAATATTTCATACTGGGTGTGATCCACCTGCTATTTCTTATTTTATTTTATTAAAATATTTATTGGCTGTCTTTCAGACCAAATTCAAATACATCTACCTACACACCAGGGAAGGAGGGACTGAAAGGGAAGGGTGAGTGTTGGCTAAGTAGTGCTTTTTGAATGTTCATATTGAGCTCTCAAAAGTCACGGTATGTTTTAAAGGAGAGCAGTATGTTGCTAATGCACCTTTCTGTCCCCCTCCCGCTCTGTTATCCCTACATCATCCAACTGTGCAAAGGCTTTGAGCAAGGACTGTCTGTTTTGCTTCTCAGCCTATAAAGTAGCATGTACACTGGTGGCACTGTATAAATAATGGAGAACTGGGACATAACACCAATTGTGTTCTTGGTGGGTTGTCCCAACATTGCTCATAATGGAAGAAGAAATCACTTTGTCCAAACAGCCCTGAGAGTTTCCCCAGTTTTTTTAGGCCCATGCGCACATTTGGAATTTTGAGAGCATGTCAGGGGTGCTCTCACAAAATGGCTGCCAAGGTGGGTGTGACCAGTCACAAAATACCTATTTACCAGAAGGCAAATTATTGAGGCTTAAAGAAAAGTAACTTGCCCAAGAATCTAAATACAAGGCAGAGATGGGGGCTGAGTTCCAAAACACAAACACACTCTTTAGAATCCACACTTTTTTGCTCCAACACCCAGTTCACAAACAGCAAACAGTGCCCCCAAAACTGTATCTCGCAGTCTGGGGGTACTCTTGGGTTCATCTTTGTCACTGGAAGCTCAAGTGGCCATGGAGGCTCTACCAGCTTCGACTTTCCTGGACAGGGATAGCTTGGCCACAGTGGTACAGGCACTAGTAACCTCAAGACTGGATTACTGCAATGTGCTCCATGTGGCGCTGCTGTTAAGGTTGGTCTGGAAACTGCAGCTAATGCAGTATGCAGAAGCTGTACTGTTGTTGGGAGCTGGAACTGCCCTGGCTGCCAATTTGCTACTGAGCCAGGTTTAAGGTTTTGTTATTTGTTATTGGTGTACAAACCGCAAACAACTTGGGACCGGCATATTTGAGAGAGTGCCTTCTCCCTTACCAGCTTGTCTGGTTATTGAGCTCATTGGATGAGACACCCCTGGTGGTTCTGCATGGACCTGCAGTCCATTTAGAGTTCAGGCAGAGTACAGCCTTTAGTGTATTGGCTCCCTCATTGTTCTGTTTTATTTATGCAAGCCTTCCCTAGCTAACCAGCCACCGTTTGATTGGCACAATCCAATTTTAAAGGTTCAAAGAACCATAGAATCATAGAATAGTAGGGTTGGAAGGGGCCTACAAGGCCATCGAGTCCAACCCCCTGCTCACTGCAGGAATTCAATTGAGCAAGGGGTTGGAGTCGATGGCCTTGTAGGCCCCTTGTAGGGAGTTTAATTTTTAATTTTTATTATCACTATTATAACTCCTCTTTTTTTAATTGTTCACCACTTGAATTGTTTATTCAATGTAACACAGTATATAGATCTTGTAAATAAATAAATGAATAAAAAAAAATACTTGGGCAAGAAACTGAGTACACGGCAGAGGTGGGATCTGAGCCCCAAATCACATATTTGCCTCCACAAAGCAGAACACAATACCCATTTCACAGAAGGCAAACTGGTGATGCTCCAAGCGATGCTCACACACAGGTAAAACAATGAGCCACATCACACACATACACCAAAGGGGAAAACAAAACACCCAAGGTAAAGCAGCACACACACACAACTAGGCGGAACACAGAACACCCAAAGAAACTAACAAATCAGCTCACACACATACACACACACTACATTAAAAGAAATGCATAGCCCTCCCTCACAGCATAGGCAAAACACATCTCTCTTTCCTCACCACTAGGATGCTCCTCACACCCCATAGGAACATAAAAGAGCCATGCTGGATCAGAGGTCAATCTAGTCCAGCTTGCTTTAGTTTTTCTTTGCTGGATGGTTGGGCAAGTTTCAGAAAAAAGCACTGGACTGAAACCACCTACCATGTTTATTTTCTAAGAATCCTTTTGGGGGTCTATGTGGGGACCGGAGGCATTCTTAGACATAAATATGGCCCTGAAGGCGGGTGCTTTGCAGTATGCTAACTTTCTGTTTTAATGTTTTTCAAAATTAACAAACATCTTTTAAAAATCAGGAACCTGGCAACCACCAAGGAAGGTGACCATGGGTACATTGGAGAATATGGCAGCACACTGGAGTCACTTGCCTTTTGAATGTTAAACGGATTTCAAGCACACCCATACAACTTGTGTCCCACCAAGCCAAACAGAACCCACCGGTTGTATACGGTGCTTGAAACTCAGGTTACCACCCCTGCCTGGGTCTCCATCGAACACCTGGCATGCCACAGTCATGTATGCCTGACTGGCTGTGTGTTTTGTTCAACTGGTTACACTTAGGGGCATTGCTAGGTCTGGGTGCCAACCCTTAATCTGTTTCACTGGGCTTTGGATTTATTCCCCAAAACCTGAGAGTCCACTGATGCAAATGGAAGATTTTCTTTTAAGCTTAAAAAGTTGGTTCCCAGCAAACACAGTTCATGGAGAAAAACCAAATCAAATGAAAGTTTTATCTAAAGGTATACAGAGACTTTAAATTATATTTTGTTAAATTTAACAGCTGGAGACTTCCTTTCTGAGCAATAACTAAACTTTGACTGGGGTACTTTGAACTGTAGGTGTCTCTTCATCCCTTCATGATTTGTTTGCAGATCATACGTTACTGGCATATCATTGTACTTTGGCCTGCACTTGTGTTTATAAAGGTGTACAGAGACTTTTATGTGTTCATAAAAGAGACGCTTAGGAGAAAGAGGTGAAAGGACACAGAGGGAGAACAAAGAGAAAAATCTTGCATCATGCATTTTTGACCTCAAACTTGAAGAAATGGTAAAGTTGTTCCAGTCGCAAGAAATGGGCAAACATATTTTTATCCAATCATTCTCAGATTACTAGCCCCTGTGGTGACTTTGCACTAGGTGTAATAGAGAATAGCCTAATTCTTTAAAAAAAAAAAGCTTTATGGACATAAATACATGCTTGACTTTGAATTATAATTAAAAAAAACATTGTTATTGGTGGAATCTGAATGTCAGGAACTCTTCAATGAAGTATGTTTCATGAAAAGACAGCCAAAAAGTGATGACCAACTAACCCGTGACTTTGAATTATGTATATAAGATTGCATGGGGTGGGGGCAACTTTCCTAAAGGAGAGAAAGAGAGAAGTGGAAGGGAGAGAGAGAAGTGGGGATGGGACAGTGAGAGGTTACAAACTAATTGTAACTGAAAAGGAACTACTTATTTGGGATGACCTGGGATGGGGTGAAAATTAATGAAGGAATTAATTTTATTTGAAATTGGCTGGTTTGGCTTTCTGTAAAATGTAAATAAATCCTAGTAATTATTTCTAAATTAACATATATAGATATGAATTAGAATAGGCAAATTTTATTAATATTTGTGTCCTATGGGCCTTCTAAGTGCCTTGCAATGGCCCTGGAAGTCCGATTTCAATGATACAGGTGAATTCTCTCCTTGCACTACTTCTGTTTTTGAGACATCCAGTCCTAAAGTAATTATGTCCCTTACCTAAATAACTACGGAAACCTACAAGATCTACCTGAGGTGTAATCACAAATTAGATAAAAATACAATTTGTTAATGGCATTCAATGAGCAGCTTAAATAAGTTCTCTGCCATTTTCCCTAACATAACCTGTGGAAAGCCAAGCATATCTGAAAAAACATACTGCACATTTTACTCTGCTCTTCTTGAAAGTTTGTTCATCACAACAGGAGTACATCACTAGGGTGCATTGCAAACGTGTGGTCATTTGTCATTCCTCTCACCTTCTTGAGCTCTGACACAACAGACAGAAAGTCTGTGGGCTAATTAATCTGTTTTCTTGGACTTGTATTTTGGTGGAAGGGTAAAGGAAATACATCATATCAAAGTAAAAGCTGCCACTTCCCATTGCAGAATAGTTAATTAATTTACTCCCCAGCCACCAGTAACTAAGAAAATTTGAATAAAAGACAATACGGATCCAAGGGGAAAAATATTAATATGTATAATTATAAGATTACATTAATGTAATATTGGCTAATTGCTGTTGATGAAAATGCCCGATACTTTGAAAACATCTGCAACAGATACTGGATCTGGAGTACTCCATTATGTGCAGAAAGACTTTGGCGTGAATAATACTAATACTAATAATTTTTGATAAACAGCAGTATACCTCAACATAGTGGGAATTTGCATGGCACTATAGCTGAAGAGGGTGGGAAGTGCCAACCACAACTTTCTTCCTCTGCTGGTTTTGCCTTGCCTTTTTTCTCTTATCCCTGCTTCCCCAAAGAGTCTCATCTTTTACCTGGCAGGTCTCCAAGCCCCTTTAAAGCTGCCTCAGAGGTGAAATTTAACTGTTACTTGGATGTTTGGGGCATACAAATAGGCACAAATCAGAGGGAGGGGACTGGTGAACTGGGTGGCAATATCATAATGGTCTTTTGCTCACCATTTCTTTTTCCTTACTGCTGTTCCTAGCAGTAAGGAGCATGTATGTGTTTGTGTGGTCTCTCACAAGTTCTATAAACATTTTGTTTCTATGGGCCGATCTACATTGAGCCCACCGTCTCAATGAATTCGGTGTCCTGTCAGGTTAAATGCTCTTGCATTAAAACATGATTATTCACACTCACCCATTTTCCCCGCTGCAGTGCTTCCTCAAATGCGTGAGCTCGATTCACACTCAAGTGCTGTGCTGTTTTCCTGCGCATGCTTGTCTGATCTCAGATGCTAAGTGGGGTCGGCTGTTTTTTTAAAAATTAGGGTGTTATCCTCGCAGAATCGGGGCTTCTTCGCAATGTTTTTTTTTCTAATTGAGGCATGATCGTCGAAGATTCGAAGATCATGCCTCAATTAGAAAAAAAAAATCATGGAGAAGCCCCGATTCTGTGAGGATAACGCCTTAATTTAAAAAACAACAACATCCAGAGCAGGGGATAGGAGGGGGTAAAACTTAATTTCATTTAAAGGGATAGAACAACCCCCTGCTCCGTGCAGGAAGCCTGATTCCCAGGCGGTCTCCCATCCGAGCACTGACTGGGACTGACCCTGCTTAGCTTCCAAGATCAGAGAAGTGCGCGCACATCCAGCAGTTTGCTTGTTGCTGAGGAAATGGGGGCTGCTGAGGAAGCTATGCGATCAGTAGCTGAAAGAACATATGGGGCCGTCGAGAGCTGTGATCGGACAGGGGAGAAATGCAAACACCGCTGTGTATGGGCAGGCGGGGGAGGGGACTACGACCAGATATGGTAGCGAAGGTGGAAAATCAGAGCAAATTAAGGGGAAATTCCGGGATATTAGGGTATTGAAAGTGGGAGCACGGAAGTGGGAAATTCCGGTTCTAATTCGAGGCGGGTACTGCGTAGTGTGAAAGGCGGGCGGTGAAACCTCATTGGAAGCAAAAAAAGGTGGTAAGTGTAGATCCAGCCTATCTCAGCTTTTGTTGCTGGTATTAATATTACTATTATTGATAAAGCTGAAAGAGATGTAGAGCATTTGCAGGTATTATTATTGCAGGCCTATTATTATAAAACAAGAAGACAGGTTCCTGCTCCAAGGGCTTTGCAGTCTTAAAATCTGACAATAGAGGAAGTGAAGAGAGACAGTGGTACTGGGAAACAGGGAAAATATGCATTGATTTCAGTGACATGCATTTAGGCTTAGTTACAATAGGCTATGGGACTACGTTGTTTTGTCAAATGTTTCATGAAAGAAATGGGGGTCTGAAAGAAGTGTTGTGGAGGACCGTTCCAAGCATTTTACAGTAACACTGCCATACGTTATGTTGTGCTAGTGTAAATGACCTCTAGCGCAATGGTAATAGTGCTTGCTAGTGCAACTGGTTTTCCTGGAAAAGCTGTGATGACAGCAAGTGCTGTCATTTACCATAGCACTACACAATGTATGATAGCAGTAGTGTCGCATTGGATAGTCCAGATTAGAAGCAGGAAGGAAGCAAAGATGAAGGCCTTTGAGGGAACAGGAAACCTTTGGAATGACTGAAGGTGTTGGATCTGAAGAGCAAACAGTAAAGATCAGAGGTAGGAATTTTAAACCAATTCTTTAAAAAGAAAAATTGTGTATTATATTTATCATATTATAGTATACCAATAATACATAAATACAATATTATAAACAGTAAATACTAAATATTAAAGAAGAAACACTTACAAGAATTGATTTAGTGCCTGTAAGTCTAATACTGATATTAAATATCAAACAGCGCCTTCCACCAAATCATTTATACAGCAATATCTTCACATCAGGTTTAAAAAGTTTAAAGAGTCAACATTAATATCACAGCAGGATGAATATTCTATCACAGACCTCCCTGTTTCACAAACTTATGCATATATACCCTCTCCTTTTTTTAAAAAAAGCAATCAGTTTAATCAGTGATAAACAACAGAAGCTAGGGGTGGACGAAAGTGACTTACCTGTCCTCGAAGCTTGTTCGCAGTGGGGGGGAGGCGCTTCGCTGCTCCCCCCGCGAAGTTCAGGCTGGGAGGGGGGAGGCTTCCCGCCTCGCCCGGCTGAAATTCAGGCCGGGGAGGAGGCTTCCCGCCTCGCCTGGCCGCGAACTCGAAAGTTTTTTTTTAAAAAAAACGCCCCCGTGATAGGCTACATGACGATTAACGTAGCCTATCATGGCTAGATCTGCAAAGTCAGCCGTGATAGGCTACATCAATCGTCACGTAGCCTATCACGGGGGCGTTTTTTTTTTCTTTTATTGCAATGGCGGCAGCGGCAGCCGGTCGAAAGATCGGCTGCCGCCCCCGCCCAGGACGAACACCCGCCGAACCGCCGGCCGGACCCGCCGCCGGGAGGGACATTCGGCAAAAGTAAGTCCCGTCCCGGGGGGGGCGGGGGGTGGGGGGGCAGAGAATTTCTCCCCGAAACTTGTTCGGGGGGCTGAACACATTGGCGCTTGGCCCCCTGAAGTTTCGGGGAGAAATTCTCCGCCATCCCTAACAGAAGCATGGATATTTTGTATATGACAGCAAAGAAATTGGGGTGGGGGGAAGCAAGTCCATTCAAGGGCAGGATGAGAAGTTTGTGCTGGATGTGGGAGTGGACAGAAAGCCAGTGTAGAGTTTTAAGATGGGCATCATGTTGTTGAGTGTTGTCCTGCTCCAACTAGTTTCAGTTCTCTGCTATGCAAAACACAGAGTTGATTACAATAGAAAAGTCAAGTAAGCAAAAGTCAAGCACAGTTTTACTGGTCAAACAGGGAACTTCCAGGGAGAAGTTCAAGGAGTAGCCAAGGTCAAATGCACAGGGTATCATCAGTCAAGCAGAATCAAAATCCAGAAGGCAGCATCAGGCAGAAGTCTAAAGATTGATCGCACAGAGGTCCAAACACAAGTCAAGGTCAGAGAAACAAGGTACAAGGAGATGAAGAAATGGCATTTCTACCACTGGCTAGGATGCAACTGAAGGCTATAGTTCATTATATCCCTCTGGCAAGAGTCCTACACATGAGGAGTCATTCCCTCTTGAGGAGTCCTCCTTTGTAAATGAGCTCTCTTTCTCAAGGGAGCCCTGTTGGCCTGCCTCTTGAGGTGATGACTCTCCTGGGGGCCAGGGGGTTGCTCAGCTTCTGCTTCAGAGGTGGTGTCCCGGTCCCCTGCCCCTTGCAGGGATGGACCTGTGGCCATCTCCCCCTGAGGGCTCAGGCTGCTTCTGGTCTTCTAATATTGGCCGATCTGAGGTGCTCTTGATCTCTGGGAGCTCTAGATCCTCCTCTGAGGTTTCTCCAGTGGGGGATGACAGGTGTGATAAGAGAAGTGAATGGTTTTGGTGACATTGTACTAGACAGAAGTGTGACAATGGAAGACTACTTTGGCAAAGGTTGCAGTTGTCAAGAAAAGAGGTGACCAGAGCGTGAACCAGAGTTTTCACTGAGTTGCAGAGAGGAAGGGTTGTATTTTTACGGAGATGAAAAGGGAGAAGTGAATGGACTTAGTAGAGAAGGAGGCAGAGGACAGTGATAGGTTTCACTGAGTGGAGAGAAGGGATAATAAAAGAGGAGATGGTGACATGGAGTTGGGAGGAGATAGAATGCAGGGGACACATACCTCTTTTTCTCATCTTGGTGGAGCAGTTGAGGAGACAAGGCAGACAGACTGATTTGTGCAGAAACATCTGGTACATTATTGTAGAAGACGCTTAACTTCTTTCAGTTTTACTGTTTTATGTACACATTTATTGGCTCAACCTCACAAAATATACTCCACTAGGAAAGTCAACAGCTGTAGTTAAAGCAACACAATTATAAGGTTAAATGAATCCCTTTAAGATCAATATCCAGTCATATGGATGCTTTAAAAAATATGCCGAGATGAACCTAGGGAATTGAAGTTAATTTAACACATTGGTATCCAAATCGCTCAGGGTAGGGTAGGTGGGTCATTCCATTTCTTTTATGCTCACATCAGCACTGTGAGGTAGGTTAGGCTGACACTGAATTAGCTCATGTTACACTCAGTAAGCTTCTTGGTTTTCACAGCTCCATCTGAATATGGTGAAAAAGCAAAGAAGAGTTGTGTCACCAGCAGCATACTTTTGGATTACTTTTGTGACTCAAAGCAAAAATCTCATCTCTCCCAGCAGGGCGACAGACCATGTGCCATGCATCAGAATAGCAAAGCACTATTATTTCATTCCTTCATCAGTTAATAATAAATTCTTTAAAGCAATTGTTTAAGGGAATTCTCTTGCTGAACCCAGGAAGCTGCTGGAGAATATAGGAATTGTTTGGAATTTAAGGATCTGAAGGATTAATTGCTCTAGTGACCAGACAAATTAGACAGTGATACTTAGCCCTCCCTGAAGGCTCATGCATGGCTGGATGAAATATGGCATTTGTAGCTTTGAAATATGAGTATGCTGCCACATAAGAGCAGTGGAGATTATACAAAGCGATAGAAACAGGGGAATCTCTTTATGAAATGCTCAACTAAATGCATTCCCGTATGGAAGAATGAGATATTCATACTAATAATTAAACCTCTTATTACAAAGTATGGAGAATTGAAAAACAATATTTCAGGGCTCACTCCATGTTGCTGCTATTTACTAGTAGTAGGGCAGTAACAGTTAAGATTTGAATGTCTAGGTTTTGTATTTATTGGTTGGGAGGAAAGGAGGTGCACTGTGCCTCTGGTTTAACAGTTCTGATCATTTAAAAATGTTTGGTATAGTTACTGCCTTGTTGTGGCGAAGGGGCTTGCGTAACTCAGTGAAGCCATAAACTATGCCGTGCAGGGCCACCCAAGATGGACAGGTCATGGCAGAGAGTTCTGACAAAATGTGGTCCACTGGAGAAGGAAATGGCAACCCACTCCAGTATTCTTGCCAAGAAAGCCCCATGGAACATATCACAAGGCTAAAAGATATGATGCCAGAAGATGAGCCCCTCAGGTCGGAAGGTGTCCAATATACTACTGGGGAAGAGCAGAGGGTATTTCCAAGTAGCGCCAGAAAGAGTGAAGCGGCTGGGCCAAAGCCGAAAGGACACTCAGCTGTGGATGTGTCTGGTGGTGAAAAGAAAGTCCAATGCTGTAAAGAACAATATTGTTTAGGAACCTGGAATGTCAGATCAATGAATCAAGGTAAGCTGGAGGTGGTCAAACATGAGATGGCAAGATTGAACATTGACATCTTGGGAATCAGCAAACTAAAATGGACAAGCATGGGCGAATTTAATTCAGATGACCATTATATCTACTACTGTGGGCAAGAATCCCTTAGAAGAAATGGAGTAGCACTCATAGTCAATAAAAGGGTGGGAAAAACAGTACGGGGGTACAATCTCCAAAACGATAGAATGATCTCAGTATGAATCCAAGGCAAACCATTCAACATCACAGTCATTCAAGTCTATGCCCCAACCACTGAGGCCGAAGAAGCTGAGGTTGATCGGTTCTATGAAGACCTACAACACCTTCTAGAACTAACACCAAAAAAAATGTCCTTTTCATCATAGGGGATTGGAATGCCAAAGTAGGAAGTCAAGAAATCACCGGGATAACAGGCAAGCATGGCCTTGGTGTACAAAATGAAGCAGGACAAAGGCTAATAGAGTTTTGCCAAGAGAACATGCTGATCATAGCAAACACGCTTTTCCAACAGCACAAGAGGAGACTCTACACATGGACATCACCAGATGGTCAATATGGAAATCAGATTGATTATGTACTTTGCAGCCAAAGATGGAGAAGCTCTATACAGTGAGTAAAAACAAGACCTGGAGCTGACTGTGGCTCAGATCATGAGCTTCTTGTTGCAAAATTTCGGCTTAAATTGAAGAACGTCGGGAAAACCACTAAACTGTTCAGGTATGACCTAAATCATATCCCTGATGAATATACAGTGGAGGTGAGGAATAGATTTAAGGGATTAGACCTGATAGACAGAGTACCTGAGGAACTATGGACGGAGGTCCATAACATTGTTCAGGAGGCAGCAACTCAATCCATCCCAAAGAAAAAGAAATGCAAGAAAGCCAAGTGGCTGTCTGATGAGGCTTTACAAGTAGCTGAGGAAAGAAGGGAAGTGAAAAGCAAAGGAGAAAGGGGAAGATATATCCAAATGAATGCAGAGTTCCAGAGAATAGCAAGGAGAGACAAGAAGGCCTTCTTAAATGAACAATGCAAAGAAATCAAGGAAAACAATAGAATGGGAAAGACTAGAGATCTCTTCAGAGAAGGGGATGGCAGAGGATGAGATGGCTAGATAGCATCACTGATGCAATGAATATGGACTTGAGCACACTCCAGGAGAGAGCGCAGGACAGGAAGGCCTGGCGTGCTATGGTCCATGGGGTCACGAAGAGTCGGACACGACTGAACGACTGAACAACAGAGATCTCTTCAAGAAAATTGGAGATATCAAAGGAACCTTTTGTGCAAAGACGGCCATGATAAAGGACAAAGAAGGCAGGGACCTAACAGAAGCAGATGAGATTAAGAAGAGGTGGCAAGAATACACAGAAGAACTATATAGGAAAGATCTTAATATCCCTGATAGCCATGATAGTGCGGTCACTGAACTTGAGCCGGACATCCTTGAGAGTGAAGTCAAGTGGGCCTTAGGAAGCATTACTAACAACAAAGCTAGTGGAGATGACAATATTCCAGCTGAGCTATTTCAAATCCTAAAAGATGACGCAGTTAAAGTGCTGCACTCAATATGCCAACAAATTTGGAACACTCAGTAGTGGCCACAAGACTGGAAAAGGTCAGTTTACATTCTAATTCCAAAGAAGGGCAATGCCAAAGAGTGTTCAAACTACCGTACAAATACAATTGTGCTCATTTCACATGCCAGCAAGGTTATGCTCAAAATCCTACACGCTAGGTTTCAGCAGTATGTGAACTGAGAACTACCGGAAGTACAAGCTGGGTTTTGAAGAGGCAGAAAAACTAGAGATCAATCGCCAACATTCGCTGGATCATGGAGAAAGCAAGAGAATTCCAGAAAAACATCTATTTCTGCTTCATTGACTACGCTAAAGCCTTTGATTGTGTGGATCACAACAAACTGTGACAAATTCTGAAAGAGATGGGAGTACCAGACCACCTTACCTGTCTCCTGAGAAACCTGTACGCGGGTCAAGAAGCAACAGTAAGAACCAGACATGGAACAACCGAGTGGTTCAAAATTGGGAAAGGAGTATGACAAGGCTGCATATTGTCGCCCTGCTTATTTAGCTTATATGCAGAGTACATCATGAGAAACGCCGGGTTGGATGAATCACAGGTCGGAATTAAGATTGCTGGGAGAATTATCAACAACCTCAGATACGCAGACGATACCACCCTAATGGCAGAAAGCGAAGGGGATCTAAAGAGCCTGTTGTTGAGGGTGAAAGTGGAGAGTGCAAAAGCTGGTTTGAAACTCAACATTAAAAAACCTAAGATCATGGCATCTGGCCCCATCACTTCCTGGCATATAGAAGGGGAAGAAATGGAAGCAGTGACAGATTTAATTTTCTTGGGCTCCAAGATCACCACAGATGGTGACTGTAGCCATGAAATTAAAAGACGCTTGCTCCTTGGGAGGAAAGCTATGGCAAACCTAGACAGCATAGTAAGAAGCAGAGACATCACCTTGCTGACAAAGGTCCATATAATCAAAGTTATGGTTTTCCCAGTAGCAACATATGGCTGTGAGAGCTGGACTATAAGGAAGGCTGAGGGCAGAAGAACTGATGCTTTTGAACTGTGGTGCTGGAGAAGACTCTTACGAGTCCCCTGGACTGCAAGGAGGTCAAATCAGTCCATCCTAAAGGAAATCAACCCTGAGTGCTCATTGGAAGGACAGATACTGAAGCTGAAGCTCAAATATTTTGGCCATCTAATGCGAAGAGAAAAGTCACTGGAAAAGACCCTGATGTTGGGAAAGATTGAAGGCAAAAGGAGAAGGGGACGGCAGAGGATGAGATGGCTAGATAGCATCACCAGCCTGGCGTGCTATGGTCCATGGGGTCACGAAGAGTTGGACACGACTTAATGACTGAACAACAACAACAAACCTTCAAAATGGTCCACTTCAGAACCATGTTTTCCTTCTACATAAAGAAGCTGCAGTGAGCCTTTGCCTTTCAAGCTCCCCGTTTTCCTCTTCTTTTTGTGTGCATGTGCCAGAGGAGGAGATCTGATTTTAAACAACCTGCAGTGCCCTGAGATGTCCAAATTCAGAAAACTGTGGTTTGTTTAAACAAGGGGTGGGCAACATGTGGCCTTCCATGACCATTTGCGTGACCCCCATCTGGCCCTTGGTACCACCACCCCTGAAATCCCAGTGACCAGGAACCCCATTCCATGCCTTTTTTCAAGCAAAATGGGGCTCCCACTTTATAGTTGTTTGTTGGGCTGTCAGGAGCATGGTTCTTCTGGGAAACAAGGCTTGTGCTCCTTGAGGGCCTTGTTTCCCAGCAGAATCACTGGGATTTTGGTGGCTCAGCCACATGTTGTGGGGACAGGGATGGCCCCAGCAGGGTTCCATGGTGGCAAAATTACCCTCTCCTGATTTAACCTATGCTTAGAGCATGCCAGGATCTGAACCATGGTTTGGTCCTGGATTGTTCCAACTAACTATAGTTTAAACAAATCAAGTCCCCCAAGTTCAGATGAGGAAGTGGTTAGTTTAAACTGGAAGTGAAAGCTTCAGATCTCTTGCTCACAGGTACAACAGAGGAGGAGGGGTCGGGAGGGAATGTGAGAGCTCAAGGCTCTCCATGGGCCATTCATGTAGCAGAAAAGCATGATTTTCCATTGTATCTGATCCAGGCCAATATGTAAATAATGTATTTCATTGGTTTGCTACTGTCAGCACATTACTGCTTGCCAACTCCTTCCCTTTTGATATTTATTTACAAGTTGTATATAAGGTACTTTAAGATGGAGGGCTCCTAGGCAAACAGTTGAAAGGCACTGTGCTACCTGCTCCATCTTTTCTTCCTTAATGGATGCTTTTCTGGTAAGAAAAAATACAGAAGAAGTGACAGCATTGTTTCTTTCAGGTAGTTTAGCAGGCAGACTGGACTCCAAGTTAGTTTGTCTCCTCTTTTGAAATTAATACCCTTTTCAAGAAGGTCATCATTTTTGTACAATACCTCTGCATGTGATAAAAAGTACCCTTTTACATTACTCCAACACCAGCCTCCCATACTAGTTTTATTTTATACAGTTTCCAAGATGTGTCATCCCATTATAGTAACATCTTAGATCAACCTTCCCCAACCTGGTGCCCTCCAGATGTTTTGGACTATGACTCTCAGCATTGCTGATCATTGGGGCCATGCTGGCAGGGGCTGATGGGAGTTGAAGTCCAAAACATCTGGAGGGCACCAAGAGGGAGAAGGCTGTCTTAGAACAATTCTCTGTGGTATTCAGACATGTTTAGAATCCTTTCCCCATTTTCCTATCAATGCCCATGTCAACAGTATCTCTGTGAATTCTCCATCTCCAATCTCCACATTTAGTGGCTAGCTGTTCTTTCAAATCCTGTACTATCTGTTCAGTAAACAGAGGTTCGGTTTGCCAATTGACTTTCCAGCAGAGGCTGGGGAAAAGTAGCAAACAGCATATAAAGGCTGATTAGCTCACTGGCTTAGCTCGGGCAGCATGGAGCCCCACTCATCAGGGAAGCTTTCAGCTACAAACTATAGGACCAGTGACAAAAGAATGGAGGATTTGCCAGCTGCTAAGCACTTGCTTTGGCTTGGCAAAGAGCACATCAATCCGCACAAAACTTTCTGGCAAGCAGCTTCAGATCAGAGGCCCAAAGCAGCTGGATTCAGGATGAGTCAGATCTAATCCAAAGTGTCATGCACAGACCCACTGAAGTGATTAATGACTGGAAACCAGGATGGTAAACAAAGGCAATTTACTTTATAGCAGGTAGAAACACATATGCAAAGCATGGTCATTGCTTCAGAATTGCCTTGCAGCTTGCTGTCTTTAATATATCAGTGAATGGAACAATCAGCAGAGAAGTTGGTTCCTGCTTTTATGACTGATGTTTAGGCTTGAAGGGAGTTCTGTGTCTTCAGTAGTTCAATGGCTAAGGAAGATCTGGCAGGGAAAGCATTGCCAAAGGAATTTCGACAGGGGAAGCCTAATTTTCTGAATGTTGTTGCAACAAATGGCTGTTAGAGGTACAAGAGATTTTTTTTTTTTACAGCATGGTATGTGCAGGCATATGGTGTTGTCTTTATAAACCATTTTATTATCAGCAGCAGCCCTGCTGCCTGCACAAGTTGTAACCCGTAAAGCTTCTGCCTTTTTTGCAATCCCAGACCAGCAGCAAAAAGAGGACGTTAACTGAATCTCCAGTGGATCAGTATTTATTTATTTTTACTTATAATGTGCATTATTTGCTTTTCCAACTCGGCCAAGAGGGCTGAAAGTGACATACAACATAACATTAAAACACTCATTTAATTAAACCATGCTTAGGCTGCAATCCTGTGCACAGTTAACTAGGAGTAAGCCCCATTGAACACAATGGGACTTAAGTCTGAGTAAACATAATAGTGCACTGCACAAAATCAAATCAAGCATTTAAGAGCATAGATGGGTATGTACTGAGATTTGTGAAGCTGATAATAACTTGTTTTGCTAGATAGAAGAAAAGCCATTTTGGCCAGATTTAAAAGCTACCCCGTTTGTTCTCTTTCTGAAAGGAATGTCGCTGGAAGTGTGAGAATGCTGATTTCCAATGGCTGGCTAAACTAGTTACATTATTTCTGTAGAGCAATCAGTTTCCATTCACTCTTAAGTACTGGATCATTATGTTCCTAGCTTGCAGATGCTGCCCATTAAGAAGTTACCCATTTTTCTGTTTGCACCACGTCTGACTCAACCTGAGTCAGCATCTATCAAAGAGACCAGTGATGGCGCTAGGGTGGCCGCTTATGAATCCTCTCCCCCAAAAAGGAAATACATCACCAAAACAGAGGACAAATACAGCACATATTTGTGTAAAATGTGCATATGCTAAATTATATCCATAGATTCAAATTGAGAAACAATTATTATAATTTAAATAGAAATACAGTACATCTCACCATAGTGTAGAAGACTGTGGCCAGGTGATCTGTGTGCCTGCCTATTCAGTCTGCTGTTCAAGTGCTTACTCTTGATGGAAAATAGTTATTATGGTTCTCTGTCTTTAAACCAGAATTGGACAGGACACCCCTTCAAACAGAGGACACCTTCAAACAGAGAACACATGGAGACCCAAGATGGCACCAAATCTCTGCAGCATGTGTGTGTAAGGCAAACTAGCTAACATCAGTCATTTGATCAACACTAGCAAAAGCCTTTGAAAGCAAGGATTTTTTTAATTAGTGGTGGGAAATGTGCAAGGAAGAAGCCAATCAAATTTCCCATTGAAGGAAGAGAGTTCTGCAGAGTGGATGTTGCTGCATGTGAAAAGCAGCAACCCTTCTCCGTGTCCTTTCATTCTGATCACAGTAACAGAAAGAATGAAGAGCAAGACTGGAACACATGACTGGTGAGTTGGTTTTTGGTAGTCACAATTTGCATGGAACTGATTTACATCCTTTTCCAGATAACTGTCAGTATTAGGGCTGCACAGAATTTTCTCATGGCTTGATGTGTGTGTGTGTGTGTGTGTGTGTGTGTAGAAAATAGCTATTTTGGAGGGTAGAAGTATTTCCCAGAAATGCTTTGATGGTATATTCACCTTCTATTGATCTTGTTAAATGTTGTTAATTTCCTTTACAGCTACTGCTTGGATAGTACTTTATTTCTGTCCCATTACTGCTTCTCTCATTTTTGTAGATTGGTCACAGAGAACAGGGGACTAATTAGTCACATGGTACCCAGACAATCAGAGATCATGCAGTGAATGGGATGACATCACTACACTGTTCAGCCAATCAAATCTGACTATGTGATAACATCACTGGGGTTAAATGAAGTCAGTTGAGAGGGGGAGGCAGAGAGGGCAATGTAAATGAAGAAGCAAAGGGTTTTGCAGGCATTGTCAAAAAATTAAAAGGGAGGTGATGTTCAACACAGTTGAAAAGTATTCCAGAAAACCCCAGTCCTAATCGTTGCTATCTATTGCACTTTTAATTCCTCACACAAAATGAACACACAAAGCAAATGTACTTGCTGGCTTTTAAGGTGTAGGGATAGCTGCTGCTGCTTATGATGAGAAACAACATCTATGTGACAGAAACTTAAAAGAAATGCACTTTCCATTTTTTTCAAATATGTGTTTTTTTCAGGGTTTTTTTTTTGGCTTTCTCCAAAGTCTGCTAAAAGCTTACAGTTCAGAGAAAGTCACTTTTTCTCTTAAAAAAGGGTCATCCTTCTTTCTCCTCCTGCCCACCTTTTGGTCACCCTTCTGTCACTTACAAGGACCACATGCGGTAAGATTGGTAGAAAGTAAAAATTCAATCCTGGCTTGATGGGCAGCGGCTTGTGCTTTCAAGGGCGGCAATCAAAGTCAGCATTCCTTTGTCCCAGCAGATTCTTTCAGGATGAAAGCAGCCTCACTTTGAGCCTCTGTCCATCAAACTGGCTGCTTCTTCTGCTAAGCACTGTATTAACTAGACGTCTTTATTTAGATTTCTATACCGCCCCATCACCAGAGCTGAGAGCACAGGGTGGCCTGGAAATCCAATCAGCCTTCTGCATCCTGGTGTCCTCTGGATGTGTTGGACTACAGAACCCATCATCCCTGACCACTGGAGCTGATGGGAACTGCAGTCGAAAAGATCTGGAGGGTACCCTGTTAGGAAGGCAAAGTGCAGACACCATGGCAGGGCAGACCATTGGCCCTAGACTTTGCTAAATACTCTCCAAAGGTAGCACTTGTACCATGCAGTCCTTCCTCTGAGATCATCAAGTGATGCTGCTTTCTGGGTTTAGCAGCAACCCACTTCCCTGGTCATCAGTAGGGCTGAACAATACATTCATCCCCCAATCCCACAAACATTGTCACTGACCCCCCCCCCCCCAACGCAGCACCAACATGGAAAATCATAATGCCATATCCCCCTTCTATATGTTTTTTCCATTTCAAACATTACCAGCATGCTACATGATTACACAGAAGCAAGGATCTTGTTCTTCAAGTGGCATAATAAGTAGCTTTTATACAGCATCTGATGGAGAGGCCTTTCCCACATCGCTTTCTATACCTGGTTGTGTGTGTGTGTTCATTTGGAGATACCAATCACACACACACAAAAACCTTAACAGTTTTAATTTGCTACTTACAGCATAATTCTTGGAAATTTAAGCCATTTTATATGGCAGCATGTGCCTATTTGATAATACTGCTAGCTTAATTAAGAACTGTCTACTTTCCTACCCTTTTAGGGCCAAGCTAAACAGTCCTTTAATCATGCATAGCTGATTTAATTAAATCAATGGAGCTTTTTAAAAAAATCCCCCCATGGAGAGGGGGGCACAATTTCAAGATGGAAATGGGAGGGGGGAATCTTAAACCCTCCTCTACTGAAGTGCCATGGTCCCAATCCAAATTGGGGACATGTGTGCGCAGGAGAGTAGGGCAGACAATCACACACAGCTCAGCACTGCATGATTAAAGGGACGTTTTGTTTGGCCTGTAATCAATATGTTTGTATACTAATTGAGAATTCTGGGTATCTGCGATGACACTGCTTTGGGGAATTTCCCATGTTCATGATGGCATGATTCAGGTCTCAGTTTAACACACATAATCTGACAATTCTATGAAACATAGCGGTCATCTGAATTTGAGCCTGAATTTGAAAAATCACAAAAGATCAAGATACACATGGGAGGCACATGGGAGGAGGGCAGGGAATAGAGAATTGGCTGGGCCTCTGGCTACAGGGGAAAAAAAAAACAGCATATGCAGATTAATTTGGTGAATTCTTCCCAATATAATCCTAGAGCACTTTTTTGAAGAAAGGTATTTTGAGCATGCTCCGGGAGAGAGCGCAGGACAGGAAGGCCTGGCATGCTATGGTCCATGGGGTCACGAAGAGTCGGACACGACTGAACGAGTGAACAACAAAAATTTTACCAAGCAGACAAATATCGAATTATTATGCATTCCTAGTTATCTATAGTATACAGTAGTCCTTTCCCATTCCCATCAATTATACTTTAGTCATCCATTTTGCTTTTTCCATTTCCAACTAAGAAAAGCAAAGCATTTGATACCCTCCAAAGAACTGAGACGCAAAAAAAACCCCTTCATAGACAAAGATAAACATAAAAATAAATTGTATTGATGTATTGAGGAGTAGTGATCAATGCAGGCACCTGCCTTTTGCAAAAGGCAAGAACTGAATATCTAGAATCAGCTGTAAAAGAGCTCAGACTTTGAATATTGAAAAGCCACAGTTGCAGCCATTCTAACATCCTTAATTCTGTCATCTCTGTGGTCCCTTGCCACCCTGCTTGCTTGTTCTTTTCTACTGCAAGATTACAAAAAAAGTGTGTTGCATAACCCTGGATTTATCGTTTACTGGTGACATTTGCTTCTTTCCTTTTTCTTGCTCTTGTCAATAAAATTGTAACTTCATAGCTAATAATCTGAGTGATTGTTTGGCAAATAAAAGATCCTGTTGTTGGTCAAGTTCCGAGCAGCAAAGCTTTTTGTGGGAGAAGGCTCTTAAAAAGCCAAGATAAAATAATTTCCTTCGGTGCACTGTTTACCTAATGGGAATCTAAGTACTGCAGTTCCATTTTGTGGACTATGCATGGTCATAAATAAGAATCAGATTGACACCATTTTATTAGAAGAAAGGCATTCTAGTATACCTGATCAGATGAATGGCTTGAGGATTCTTTGAGTAACATAAGTTTTATAAAACTATCTTGTTGCACAACTAGAGAAAAGACTTTTAAGATATTTTGGAGGCCTTTAGTGTGATTTTCTTTTCTCTTAAATGTATTTGTAGTTGTTTGTATTGTAAATTATGTATTTGATAACACAGAAAGCAAGCAAAAAAAAGAAAAGAAAAGAAAGAAAAAGAAAATCACCTTTAGAAGTATACTGATGAGTGTAATCACTGTTTTCCATTGCAGAATGTCCTGGTGGATCCTCAAATAAGCCTATTCCAGTCCACCATAAATTCCATAGAGGTCTAAGAAGCTGGAATAGGGATGTCAGAGAATTTCGCCACGAATCTCGGGGAGGCCGAATGCCAGCGCATTTGGCCCCCTGAAATTGGTGGCAAAACGGTCTGCCCCCCCCGCCCCCCCGGGACGGGATTTACCTTGGGTGAATCCTCCTGGTGGCGGCGGCTCTGGTGGCAGTTCGGCGGCGGCGGAGGCCGGTCTTCTGACCGGCTGCTGCCACCGCCATTTCCAGTAAAAAAAAACAAACCCCAAAAACGTGATAGGCTACGTAAAGATTTACATAGCCTATCAAGGCTAGATTTTTAAAAAATACCGTGATAGGCTACGTAAATGTTTACGTAGCCTATCACGGCTGAGTAAAAAAAACACACAAAAAACCCGCGTGTACACAAATGGCGGCGCCCATGGGCGCCGCCATTTGCGTTCCTTATTTTGGCATGTCTAGTCTATGTAAACATTTATGTAGACTACGGCGAAAATAAGGGGAACGCAAATAGCGTTGCCCTTATTTTCGCCATAGTCTACGTAAATGTTTACGTAGACTACACGTGCCCAAATAAGGAACGCAAATGGCCGTGCCCATGGGCGCTGCCATTTGTGTATGTGCTTCCCCCCCCCCCGAAGTCAGCTGTGATAGGCTACGTAAACATTTACGTAGCCTATCACGGTGTTTTTTGAAAATCTAGCCATGATAGGATACGTAAATCTTTACGTAGCCTATCACGTTTGTTGTTGTTGTTGTTTTTTAACTTGGAAACGGCGGCGGTGGCAGCCGGTCGGAAGACCGGCCACCGCCGAACCGCTGCCGAACCACCACCGGGAGCTGCTGCCACCAGGTACATTCGCACAAGGTAAGTCCTATCCCGGGGGGTGGCGGGGGGGTGGCGGACCGTTTCTCCACCAATTTTGGGGGGCCGAATGCGTTGGCATTCGGCCTCCTGGAGATTCGTGGAGAAATTCTCTGACATCCCTAGTCAGTCCAGTGCATACTAGGGATGTCAGAGAAATCTGCAATGAAATCAAATGAAGTCAGATTTCTATGAATCTGACCCCCCAATTCTACAGCAGACTGGCGTTTCCTGAGTCACATGGATTCTGTGGACTTGCAGGCCAGCTTTTTTTTTTTTTACTTTCCAGAATTATATGCAAATGTAGTCATAGAAAAATACATAAAATTAAAAAACCTGGCGGAAAATGCACATTTTCCCCACAAACTAAAGTGTGAAAATGTGCCTCTTGGGGGGATTTGTGTATTTGGGGAGAAAATTGGGGAAAAAATGGAAAACTGGAAAAAACTGGGAAAAATTCAGGGAATTGGAAAAAAATCTGATTCTGTCAACGGGTGAATGATGGAACAAAAGCCACCTAAAAAGTCGCGAAATGCAGATGGAACAGATTTCGCAAAATCCAAAATAATTGATCCCAGAATAGCTTCTGGGCATGTGAAGTTAGGCCTATTGTGGCTTTGGACTATCCCCACAATGTGCTAGTCTTTGCATGGTCAATGACATCACCAGCCCCAACTTACAACAAAAGACTTGCCTAAAATAGAACTTTTGAACCACAATTGGAAGTGCTCTGATCCAATCTTGGATTTTAGACCAGATTCTGGAATATTTTTGTCCACGACAAAAATTTAAATGAAACGTCTCCCTGAAGCTTGATTTTTCTGCTGGCCAAAGAGGGAAAGCAGTCTCTTCTCATTTCACCTCAGCTTCACAGCAGTCTTCTCAAAGTGGAGCAGAGTCCAGTAACATAGGAACAGACTTTACAGACAGCCCTTTATATAATATAAAAGAGCATTAACAGACAAGGAACTCATAGTGTTTGTGAAAATCATGTTTCTTTAAAAAGTGTAAAGGGAACCTCACTACTAACCCATCTCAAGGGTTCAGGGCCTTACAGAGGTAACTCTAAGGCCTTACAGAGGTAACTGTCCATAATGAGGTAACTGCCCACTTCTTATCTCACTTCTTCCAAACTACATTGAGGTAACTACCCATACTGAGGTAACTGCCCACTTCTTATCTCACTTCTTCCAAACTGCATTGAGGTAACTGCCCATAATGAGGTAACTGCCCACTTCTTATCTCACTTCTTCCAAACTGCATTGAGGTAACTGCCCATAATGAGGTAACTGCCCACTTCTTATCTCACTTCTTCCAAACTGCATTGAGGTAACTGCCCATAATGAGGTAACTGCCCACTTCTTATCTCACTTCTTCCAAACTGCATTGAGGTAACTACCCATACTGAGGTAACTGCCCAGTTCTTATCTCACTTCTTTCAAATTGCATTGAGGTAACTGCCCATACTGAGGTAACTGCCCAGTTCTTATCTCACTTCTTCCAAACTGCATTGAGGTAACTGCCCATAATGAGGTAACTGCCCACTTCTTATCTCACTTCTTCCAAACTGCATTGAGGTAACTGCCCATAATGAGGTAACTGCCCACTTCTTATCTCACTTCTTTCAAACTGCATTGAGGTAACTGCCCATAATGAGGTAACTGCCCACTTCTTATCTCACTCCCTTACTGAGCATGTGCAGGAATATCCCCTCCTCCAGAATTCTTAAAGGGAAATATACCAGTGGGTTACTTGCACTGACAAATGCTGCCACGTAGCAGCGGTGGTGCCAGCATGTGTCACATGAGCAGTGCACTGCATGCCCACACACAATGGCTGCTGGGAGATGCTGCCTGAGATAGCTGCCTCTCTGCTTGCTCATTTGGTCTGCAGCCTTTCCCAGCCATGCTGTCTGTGATGCAATGGAAGGGGAAAGGACCAGGTTGGCCTGCCCAGGCAGCCAGGAGCAAACTTTAATGCCACAATGGTGCCAGCTTAGTAGGTTGGAAATGGCTGTGGGGGGAAGAGGGCTGCCACTTCCCCCAAGCATCTGTTGTTGGAGATGGCCATCTCTTTCTGCCCTGGACTCCCTATCTGTAACCTGAAGTGGTATAGTAATGGGCATGGACAGTCCATACAGAGATTTTATTTATTTTTTAAGTATGTTTCTGGACCGCCCCTCTGCTCAACAATCAATCCAGGCGATGCACATATCAAAACAAGAAAAAGAACAAAATACATAAATTATAGAAAGCTGAACAAGAGGATCTGGGGAAAAAAAACCCCTGCAATCCAATAAAAACTAGGGATTAATAGTAAAATCAGAGAGTGCCATTAACTATTAAACACTCAGTGGAACAATGTTGCCTTCACCAGCTTGTTAAAGGGACAATAAAGAAGCTACTAGTCTAACTTCTCTAAGGAGGGAGTTCTACAGTTGAGGTACTGCTACAGAAAAGGCCCCGTCGCAAGTACTCACCAACCTCACCTCCCTAGGAGGTAGGACACTTAACAGGACCTCAGAAGATGAATGGAAATTTTGGGCAGGCTCATATGGGAATAAGGATACTTGAGAAATATGAGATGGACTAAAATGAGCTCAGATTTCTAAGCATCATAGAATAGTAGGGTTGGAAGGGGCCTACAAGGCCAATCTGAGCTGTGAAATCCACTATGGACCGACCACCTTAGGCTGCATGGAGTCTGTGGACTTCTGGATTTTTTTTTTTTTTTTACTTTCCTGAAATTTACATATATTTACTTGTAGGAGAATATGCAAGTTTCTGCTGAGACTGGTAAATATATGTGGGGGAAAGTTGAATGGAATTGGGGATAATACATTAAATGTTACGTACTAAGATACATTATGTAAATTGTTGTGAACCCTCTTATGGAATGATTTGCATATTTTTCCATGTAATGAAACAAAAATAGAATCCGTCTGTAAGTGGATAATGGGACAAAAGGCACCTCTGTCTGCAAGACACAGATGGAGCAGATTTTACACAATCCTTACATCCCTATATGGGAATAGGTGGTCTTTTAGATACCCTGGCTCCAAGCCATTTAAGGCTTTCAAGGTAAGAACCAGCACTTGTACTGGTTCTGAACTCACTCATGTATTTCTGTTATGCTTCCCTGTGTACTAACTTTAATTCATCGTTTCATCATTCTGTTGCAGTGGGGAAATATTCCAATTTGAAATCACGCTTGATATGAGCAACAGTTCTATGGATTCTGTCTGTGAGACACAATCAATATGAAGTCCTGCTGTGCCTGTTTTAAAGTAACCTTTTGCAGGAGAACCACCTGTGGTGTGGAGCTTTCTGGCTCTGTGGAAATTAATGGCTAAGCTCCCATCAACCTTAATGGAGTCAGAACACCATTTTGAAGTCTACAGTCCCATCTCTTTGGATAAAGATGCCATTCTTAAAGAGTTTTTGTTTGACTCTCTGGATTATCCCTTAGGATGTGTGAACATGAGATAAAGCAAGTAATTGTGAAATATAGAGGCGATCATTGGCAAAATGGATTACTTAGGGTTCAAAGCTATGAGGAGATATATAAAATGCAAAGTTTAGGGCTGCTACTTTTAAATACTAAAAGGAATGGACAAGTTTTAAAATAAACCAAATATCTCCATCGGTCCCCCCCCCCCATCTTTTTGCAGGGTGGAACTACATGAGATTAGAAAAAATAGCAAAATGCCCATAATTAAGACAGATAGGGTGCATTGTATATATATATGCATTGTATATATATATAATGCACCCTACACACACACACACACACACAATTTATTACATTTATATCCCACTTTTCTTCCATTGTGGAACTCAAGGTGGCTACATGTGGTACTTGTCAATTAGCACCCCCAATAGGACCCCTATCACAGAAGATAGGGCCAATGACTGTCAGGGTTTGAAGCAGCTTTCACTACAGTAATGTCCCCAAGTACATCATTGTACTTTTCCCCAAAAGACAGAAGAGCAAGCATTTACTTATGTGGAAGAAAGTACAGGGGTCAGGACTAAATCTACTTTCTCCCTTTGTGACTCTAACTATTGCATTGCGCCTTCTCCAATCTTTATAGGCCTTCTGCTCCATTGCTTGCACAGTCCCACCTTGGGTTCTGTTTCTTTGCCACACTTCAGTGTGACAGAATATTGGGAGCCAAAACTGGCAGCCCCATGTTGGGTTTCCCAGCTCCCCCTAAACCATGCATAGTATAACATACCTCACTGTGTGATGCCATTACACTGTGCGTTTCCCCACCTCTGCTCTGCATCATTGGCTGCCACCCTTAGCTATACATTTCAAGTGTTTTTATTTCATCTGCCAACTCTATAGTGAGTTTGGAGAGAATCTTAGCTCACCAATTTTTCTTCTAAAAGAAGAAGTCACCTCATCCCTAATATCTGATGGGAAATTCCTTTGATACACTCAATTTTTCACTGAAGTTCTGTTCTGTTAACATTACTGTATCTGAATCCCCAAACCCTTTGGGTTGGTGGACATATTTGGAATTTTGAGAGAGTGTCATGGGTGCTCTCACAAAATGGCTTCCATGGGTGGGGCCTGCCTAATCATAAAATGGCTAAGATGGTGGTCATGCTAGTCACAGAATACTCATTTTATAGAAAGTAAACTGATGATATGACTAGCTAGCATCACCGATGCAATGAATATGAACTTGGGCGCACTCCAGGAGAGAGCGCAGGACAGGAAGGCCTGGCATGCTATGGTCCATGGGGTCACGAAGAGTCGGACATGACTGAACGACTGAACAACAAACTGATGATACCAAAAGAAAAGCAACTTGCCCAAGAAATTCAAGTCAGAGGTGGGGCCTGAGCTCCAAAACACAAACCTACCCTTTTGAACCCAAATAAAAATAGCACTGGAGGGCAGCCCTTCACTTTGCAGTATGGCAGCTTCTCAGTTTTAAAAAATGTAATTAAGGGCATAATCCTATGCATGCTTAGACAGAAAAAAGTCCTAAAATTCCCAGCATGCTCCAGCCAGCATAGGACCTCTGTCTAAACATGCATAGGATTGCACCTAAAAATATTAAGAAATAATATAAAAGTCAGGAATGATAGGTGTGCATCAAGAGAGGGGCCCATAAGCACATTTGTGCCCCATATGATCATCACGTTGGTGACTCCAGCTGTGCCACAACTGCTATTTTTGCATTTTAAATAATAAAAAAATATGCCTTCTTAAACAAAAAATGGTAGGGGGGACTTCACAGCAAATGTTATAATCAATAAATTAAAATTATAATCAGATAGAACCAGGCAGTTTGGATCTTTAAAAAAAAAAAAAAACTCATACATAACCTTATATATCAACCTGCTAATACAATACCAATTTAAATAACTTTCTAATGCATTACATCTAAATACAGAACACTATTGGATTAAATTAATATCTTTTTATTAAAACAAAGGTGTTTCAATGGAAGAAAATTACCTTTTGGCAAGAGGATAAAGGTGGCTCATTTTGTCCCGTTATTCTGTTCAGAGAGCAAAAATAGAAAAGCTCCCTGGAGGATTTTTTTTTTTTTATAATAGGAAATGTCAGGTTTAGGGATGGGAGAACCAGTGATTTTTGAGCATGCCTAAATTCTCCAGAAATCTCTTCGAAGCTCATTTCAGCTGGGTCCTGTTTTCATTTGCAACCTATTTTTCAGCTCATTCAAATGGGAAAAGAATGTATTGTGAAAAGGAAGAGTGTGCATTTCTGTGAGTAGTTTTCAAAAGTGCGTATATTGCCCCCATTGACTAAAGTGTAAAAATTCATATCTTTGGGAAAATGTGCATTTTTCCACTGTGATTGCAGTTTCTGGAATTTGCGAAATTTCTGAAAAAAAGAAGAAAAAAAGGGAGAGAAATGCTCCTGCTAGTGTTTGCAAAAGGGACAATCCTAGTGAGGATTGGATTTGGTGGTTGGTGAGGGAAGAAGCAGTATGGTTGCACTGCCTGCCTCATATTAGATATACAGAGAATAATACTTGAACAGAATGGTGAATAGTTAAGCTACACCTGAGAATAGTTTGAATGTTTGTTTTTGTGCAGGAGTATGCATTCCCCCTCTCCACTTTTTTCCTGGGCATTGAACTTGGAAATACGCAATCGTGTTCCTATATAAAATGAAAAAGGGTTTTGATGTCTGTTCAAAGTTAGGCACTTTTAAAAATCATCAATTTCAGTGAGAGAGTTAAGCACATGCTTAAATATCTTTCTTTGCAATCATTGGGACTAAAAAGTGCTTATAGTTGTCTAGATCAGGTCCATCAGTTTGGTCTATTAATAAATGAAGGCTTTCTGTGGATTTTAAATAATTGTTTTAAATATCATTTATAATGCTCAACTCATTAACTGTTTTAAAAAATATTTTTGCTGTTGCCACACGTTTTTCTTTTTTTAGTTTTGAAAATATATCTTTTAAATGTTGTTTGCCATGGCATCATTTTACTTTTTTTTTTTTTAGGATTGCATTTGATGCATTTTTATGTAAGCTGCTTTGAGTGCAATTGTAGAAGAGCAGGATATAAAGAAATAATTACTTATATTCAGAATGGTTCTTTCTGGAATCAATAGGAGGGAGAAAGGTTTTTATTTTGATTTTTAAAAGAATTTGAAGGGTTAGGAATGATTGGCAGAAGCTCTGAAGTTCATTGACCTGTTCCCCTTTATGCCCTAGCTGTATGTCTCTGAATGACCTTCCAGTGGCCAC
Source organism: Heloderma suspectum (assembly GCF_057233095.1). Taxonomy (NCBI): domain Eukaryota; kingdom Metazoa; phylum Chordata; class Lepidosauria; order Squamata; family Helodermatidae; genus Heloderma; species Heloderma suspectum. The sequence continues at coordinate 182,082,772 of NC_139461.1, forward strand.
ACAGTGATGACTTGGCAATTCAGTATTCTCATGTTGAGCGCATTACGCTTTTCTTGCTCTGACCTTTTGAAGCTCCCTGAATGTGGCATGTATGTATTGGGCTGTCATTTAAAGTGCCAGGAGAGAAGCAAATCAAGCATGGGTTCTAAGTCACTGGGGGAAGAGTGGATAATATTGAAAGAGAAATGTAAACACTGCACAGAAAAAGAGTAATGCAAATCTGAAAATAGGGCGACAGCTCTTCTGAAAAGAAGACAAATAGAAGCCAAGGAAGTGAGACAAATTGAAAAGAGATGCTGTGGAATGAAGCAAATATCCTCTGATGAATGAGAGACAGTGATGGGAGCATCTTGTTGACAACTGAAGATGATAGTCAAGGACAGGGCTGTGTATGTGTGTGGAGAGGCCATGGTTATATCATGCTGAATCCGTATTCCTATATTGAGAAAGCAACTAAATCAATGTAATACTTAGGGTGGCCAGGTCTCTTACTTTACAGAAGATAGTCCTCTATTTTGCAAAACTGGTAGAGGAAAGTCCTCTATTTGAAGGTGTCCTCTCTTTGATGGGATGTTCAGTCCAAGTCTTGTTTATTATCATTTATTTATTACATGTCTATACTGCCCCGTAGCCTAAGCACTCTGGGTGGTTTACAAAGGTAAAAACATTACAAATACAATATGGCAAATTTAAAAACATAACAAACACACAAACAGACAGTATACACAGAGAAAACATGTATCTAAATCAACTTTGAGCGATCAGCTAACGCATAAAACAAATCCAGGATCATTTAAAACTCATCACATGCTGCCAAATACCTGGGAAAAGAGAAAAGTCTTGACCTGGCACCAAAAAGATAACTATGTTGGTGCCAGGCAGGCCTCACTGGGGAGATCATTCCATAATTAAAGTCAATTCAAAGTTTAAAGTCAAAGAACCATGAGGGGTGAGGGGAGAGGAACAGGGGCGTTGAAGCTGTCCATCAGCACTTAGCACCTGGACAGCAGAATGAGCAGGCACACAGGTCAGTCATCTCAACTATGGTTAGATTAATTGTATTTCTGTTTAAATTATAGCTGTTGTACAGTCTACAACACTGCTTGTGCAGTAGCGGGACTCGCCACTAGCGCAATGGGAAATTAGTGGACTTTTAAGTAAAAGGAAACAAGCCAAAGCGCTCATCTCCTGAACAGTGCAGGTCAGCGGAGCTTGCAGAAGAGAGCTCAGCTGACCTGTCCTGTTCTACAAACTGGTGTTTCCACTCATTTCCGGGGCTGCTTAAGGAAGTGCTAACTTTCTCTAGCACTTGGGGTGACACTTGGTGCAACAGAAACAGCAGGAGTGCAGCGGCAGTATAGGATACTACCCACTATTTCTAAATTTGCAGTTTTACGCATGAATTTGCATATAAAAATGTTATGCAAATTGGATTTCTCCCCCCCCCTTTTGGTGATGTAATTCCTCTTTTGGGGCAAAGTGTAAATGGCCACCCTGGTAATGCTGCAGGGTTACTATAGAGAGGGGAAGGCCAGTCCTTTAATCTGTGCCGGCTTTTGTGATGCCCCTAGCGGCGATAGCTACAGCCACAACCTGTATCAGGCAGGTTGTACAGAGCTCCCTTACTTTGCCATTTTGCTGTGCAAAACTTGCACTGCTGTGCAAAATGGCACCAGTGCAAGACTGATGGGTCTGAAGATGATCTGTTAGAGAGCCATGAACAGATGCGTCTGAGTATCTTCCATTCCCACTTGTGTGCAGTACGGGGACTTTTTCTCAGTATAGAAACAGGGAGAGCACTTAGTGCCTTATCCTCTGCTCTGCTGTTTCTGCTCATCATAACATAAAGTTGTAACAATCATAACATTACCTTATAATACTGGGAACGTTAAATCTCCTCTATCTCCAGTTTTCATATGTGCATTCATTTTACCCAGCTTGTTGTGTGATTTATTTATTACATTTATATCCCACATTTTTTCCCTTTTGCAAGGAACCCACTGTGGCTCACATCTCCATTTTATACTCATAATCATAACAACCCTGCAAGGGAGGTTGGGCTGAGAGTCAGTGACTGGCCCAAGTCGCCCAGTGAGCTTCATTGCTGAGTGGGGACTCAAATGTAGATCTCCTGGGTCCCAGTCCGACACTCTAACCACTGCACCACATGGGCTCTGTGTACTCTGTTAGGCAATCTTACACACACTCACACACACACACACGCATACACACACACTTTTTTTTTTGTTTTTTGGACCTCTGTAGGAAACTGCCAGGAGTCCATCAAGAATGGCTCTTTTTATGCTAAGAGAGAAGAGGAACTGACCTGAAAGGTATGAAGTTGTGCCTTTCAGTAGCTGTGGCTGGTGTGCCAACTGCAACTGCTTTTGGACAGAGGTACCCCCCTTGGCCTCAGTTATCCATGCACTTGTAACCTCTCAGGTGGACTGCTGCAATGTGTTATACATGGGGAAGCCTTTGAAGACTTCTTAGAACTGGAGTGTTGAACCTCTTTCAGCCTGAGGTCCAAATTGCATTTTGGAGAAGACGTTGGGGGCCACATTCCAGTGGTGGGTGCGGCTGCCAAATTTCAGACAGTTTTGCTCAGTATGTTTTGTGTTAGGCACAGGTAAAATGTGCTGTTCTCAGACACTCAAACCAAACTCAGAAGGAATAATAATCAGAGAAGTTAGGTTTTGAAGTGGAGGAAGACACTGTCCCTAATCTTTGCTGTAGGTTTCTTTGAAGTGCAAACAACCCCTTTCCCCTAGTACTTTCCTATTCAGAATTACAGTCATGGCCTCAGGCTCTCAGTTGTCTTGTCTGACACAGGCAGCAAGATACCGTAAGCAACCCTGCCAGGAGGGCACATCGAGTCAAGCTATGGAAACCTCCGCCTTCTGGACCCATACTTCCCCCACCCCATCTCCTCTATGGTGGTCTGCCTAAGCCTCTTGGGGGTGAGAGTTGAGAGCTTGCAGGAGTTCTGGTGGCACTACCAGCCTTCTGCTTGCCCCTGCTGCCTGCCTGCTGGGATGGGGGGGCCTCTTCCCCAAGCCAGACTGATTGGTGCTGCCTCCTTAAGTGCAGGATCAGGCTACTGGTGGTGTAATGTTCTGGTTGTTTCTCCCTGCTCAGAGACACCTTGCAGTGGTGGCAGACGGCAGTGCTGGGATCCACTCCCACCTCAGAGTGATCCCACATGATGTTGCCCTGGCATTTCTGTGGAGGAGACACAGACTGCCTGCCTTTCATCTTGGGGGTCACCACAGGAGCAGGGGGAACAATGGAAGAGGCATCAGGTGATAGAGACTGAGCCTCTGCCTGCTCCCCCCCCCACAACACCCTGAAGGATCTCTTCCTCTTTGCCCTCCACCATGCTGAGGACATCAGACACCTCTGACGTAATGTCCATCAGCAGGTCCCCTCTTTCACTACAGAAGGAGATGCTGCTGCTCCTTTGGCAAAATTGCTATTGCTGCTGCCTGCACCAGTCTCCTTGAACAGTGACCTCCGGGCACTGCAACTGGCCTCCACGCTCTGCTGCTCTAACGCACCACAACACACTATCCGGACTGGGAGAGAACCAGCATGTGTACCATGGTGTGCTGCTAGTCTCAGCAGCACCTCACCCACCTCTGCCCTTGCCAGGACCTCAGAGATGCTTCATATTGGGCTGGCTTGTTCTTCCACATAGTGGAGTTTTATTGGAATAATAGAAGTTAATAAATATGCATGTGTAATATGCACATATTACACATGTATTGCAATGTATTGCCCACTGTATTGCAATGTGGACATGTGTAGTGCTTTGCTTGACCACAACACAACCACACACACACAGACACACAAGAGCAAAAGAAAAGCAAATATAGAACTACCTACAAGCAAAGAAAAAGGGTTTATTTATTATTTTATATTTAATTTTTTTAAAGGAAAAATATAGAGAGTTCAAAAATGGAATGGGTAGAGAGAAATACAGGAATTGAAACGGGTGTGTGTGTGTGTGTGGGGGGGGGGATGACAGCCAAGAGCAAGCAAAAGAAAAGAAAACAATTTTTTAATTTTTTTTTAAGGATTCAGACATAAAATGATGAAGAAAGAGTTGACTTGGGAAGGTGGCGGGGGGAGCAAAACAATAAAGCAAGGCACAGATAGGCTACTAGTACTATGTCTTGATTTTTTTAAATAAATAAGTTAGAAAGAATGGGAAAAAAACCCTAAATGGCTGAATAATAATGAAAAGGGCGGCGGAGGGTGGTGGTGGTAAAGAACAAGCCAAGAAGAAGCTAACTAATGAAGTAAACGTTTGTTTTTCAATTAATAATCTAGAAAAGAACAAAGAATTCAATGGAGAAGGACTGGGTAGGAAAATAATAAGATAAAGCTGCGCACCCCCCACATCACTGATCTAACCAAACTTAACAAACACACAGGTGCGAGCGGAGATGGGTTAAAGAAGACGCAGACAACAAGCTTGGGTTGAAAATTGGGCCACATTTATTGAAATAGCTGCAAAGGGGTAACTAGGACGGGCATCTAACTGTGTCAGCGGCTAGCTGGCACTTCTTGGGTGAAAACATACCCAGCCTGAGGGGTGGCGGTGATCTTGCCATCCCTCCGGACTGCCCCTTCTGGGGGAGGTAGACCTTCCGGTGTCACCCCCAACCCAGTGCCGCAAAACACCTGGGTGAGTGAGTAGGGTTGGTCTCCCAGGCAACCCTTATCCCCCCGCCGAGCCACACAACCCGTTCGGGGGGCCCTCAGGCGTCACCTGTCACCATAAGGTGCCTCTGCATGCACACCATCCCTACTTTCCTGTTTTGCCCGTCCTAGCCGCCACAGGAGTCACAAGCCTAGAGCTTGTGAAACTCCCCCCACCTGTGCAGAAGAACTTCCCGCAGGCCCCTTTGCAGATCAGACAGACATATGTTATTCACTAAATGAGACAGGCGGACACCGTCCTACCTGTAACGCTCCCTCCATGTCCACAGAATTCCCTGGCGGGTGGTGCATCCACCACCTCATTCACCTGGCAGTAAGCCATTTCTCTGTGCACTTTCCAACGTGCCCTGCCACTGGCAACGTCATTCCATTCCTTCCCATTGATCCATGGGAGCAGTGAGGGCTGCAATAGGCTACTTCCGGCCAGGTATGCCGGACCACCTGCATCTCAATCAAGTCCTGTTCCATCAGGTCCTCGCCTGGCTTACAGCCAAAGTCATTCCCTCCAATGTGCAGCACCTGGACCTGCGGAGGAAGACTGACAAACTTGGTGGGACAGAGTGAGGAGGGGACTCCCACCATATGCCACGTCTATGGAGCCACTGGATCTTAATGTGACAGGGTGACAGAAGCTGAATTCTGAAGAAGACATACAAGCTCTTCATGCAGCTCCAGACATCAAAACGTGCCCATGTAAGAGCACCCGTACCGGCGTACAATGAGTCTGCTGGTCTAAGGAAGAAGCACATTAAGGGAAACTACACAATTGCCCTTAAGTCAACAGCAAACCGTTGAAGTGATAAAAAACGGAGGCCCCCTCCTCAGACCCGTGGCATGCCATAAAACCCATAAGGTGCCGCCAGAGCATAATCCGTTGACTTGCGTTTGGCCGTGGGCCACTGCCGATCAATTTGATCACCAAATATGTAAATGGATTACTTTGGGCCAGACCTGTACCTTGCAGCAAATCAAGGCCCTCCGGGACAAGTTGGCCTTGTGAGCCCAGACCAACCCTGCATTCCGTTAGGGCTGCTATGTGGAACAGGGAAACGTCTTATTGGAAAGCTCAAATGGAGGGCCATTACCCCCGGAGCCCGAAAGGGGTATCCGGAGAGAGAGGGTGGTTAATTTACTAATGCAGGCAAACATCTGTGCCCAACACTATCTTGCACGCCGAAACCTAAATTCTGACATGGAGTCAGTGAAACCCACCTTTGTGGGCTGGAAGGCTAAATGGCCAGCTTGCGACTTATGGTCCCAAATAGTCTGTTGTTCCTTACGGAGGCGTGAAATTGTGGCCAATGATCTATAGATAAGGGCCATGAATCCTATCGCTGAGGTTTTGCCTAATGCACGGCACACACACCCTGCTCTGTCGCAGGCGGCTCCTGTACGGAGAGCCATGGAATGCAGGCTGGCATGCCTGGCTTCAGTATCCCGATCTCCCATAGTACTGCAAGGATGGGATCTGGGAATGGAGCACCCACAGGGCTAAGGCCTGGAAGATGTTGACCTAATTTCATGACAAGGCATCGACAATTGGGTATGCCTAACCCAGCACATGGTGGACCCAGAACCAGATGTTGTAATACTGACTCTGGAGCACGAACACACTGACACATGACATGACCCTCCAATTTCGGGAGGACGGAGAATGAATAACGTGGTCATGTTGTCATAGCGAAGGGGGGGGGGTTACTGACTTGGCTATAAGGTTATCCCTCAATGTGCTTGGCGGGGGCAGCAGCCTCCACTCTACAGGCCTTTACCCACTGCACGATTGGACCTGCCCTAAGAATCTGAAACCCCTTGGGGTAGGGGCGGAACCATGTGAGTCCGCAGTCCGGCTTTGAGGAGAGGCTCACGCTTTCGAAAGGAGGTGCCATTAAAGCCCTACTAAGTTGAAGCCATGCCTGATGTATCACTAATTGGAGCTGTGCCTAACGGACCTGAAAATTGTCCTGAGGGAGGTGAGAATAACACCTAAGGGTATTGGATTGGCTTCACCGAATGTTGCTGTGGGAGACAGGCCCTCAGCCTTTGTGAGCTAAGGGGCACTGAAGTAACAGAAAAAGGGAAGCAATACTTGCGTTAGGTCAGAACAATGACCACCATCTTTGGACTCCATGTAGCACATGCCCATCAGGGACCCGTGGCCGGGATCCCAGACAAAGACAGCTGCCTCATCGAAGAGGTGTGAAACACTGAGCAGAGATGATCAGGGATCTCGTGATAATTGACTGGCCCTCAGGAAAGAGAGGTTATGAATCAGGATAAACTCCCTAGAGGATTTCCTGGGCACCATTTCGAGAAGGGAGATCCCTAGAATAGCTAACGGGGTGTGGAAAAAAAGGGGGGGCTAAAACCCTTCTGCCCGTACTGCATTGTTAACCTCTCCTGAACCTGTCGACGCCTAGCGAGGAGAAATGTTGCTTATGAGGTAGGGATGGTCTATGTTGACCTAAAGAAAAAATGCTAGGGGGCCCTAGAACCTAGCATAAACCATGTTCCAAGTTAAGACGCATTCCCCCAGTTGGGTAGTGTCTTAAAGCCGGAGTATCAGCGCCAACCTTACTAGGCATTGGCCATCCAGAGCTTCCTACTGCCTCGGCTTTTCCAAGGGGACCCTACCCTCCCCGAGCATTGGACAAGAGGTGCAAGAGTGCTGACTGCTACAAGGGAGCATTCACGATGAAAACTGCACGTGTCCTGGGAGCATGTGCCCATTGGGGCTTTACTCCCAGCACAGATAGCAGTGCTGAAGCAGCGGACCTGCCATAGGCCGAGGGCCAGTGCGGGAGACCACCTGGTGAATGTGGCCACTGCCAGATCTGTTGCTGACCCCAGCTGGGAAGGAGTCAAAACTGGAGTGAAAGGTCCTGGTCAAACAGGTCCTTACGCAGAGAAGGGCAATGGCGGCCCTCCTGCGAGAGGCCTAAACAAGCCATTCGCACACCTCCTCGGGCGAAAGACATTACAAGAAGGAGTAGCCCTGGTGACAATACAACTCGCCAGATTAGCATAGAGATCTGATATGCCCCTTACATGGATGTCCAAAACGGGCGGGGGCAGGTGAGGGATCCTAATTAATTCAGGAAAAAAAAAACCCTGTAAGATGATGCATTAAGCGGCTGGGGTTACTGGGGTGTGACTGACGGAGCTGCAGGCGGCCCGAGCGTCATATAGGGAGATGACATTGGGAGGGACAGCCGCCCCCAGGTAGGTAAGCTAAGGCAGCAACCCCACAGCCCTAAGGGTCACCCGTCTGAACAACTGAGGTGAGGTGCAGTCATCTCACCCATATCCAGGGCAGCCGTGTCTGGGTCCCCGGGAGCAAGGGAGGCGATACCACTTGCATTGCTCCTGATGGAGATGCCTCATGAGGGCGGACCGCCTTCAGGTGTGCTGTGTCGCCTGGGCGAAACCCCAAGGAGGAGGATGTTGCTTGGATCACTGCTGACGGAGATGCCGCAGGAAGGTGGACTGCCTACAGTTGTGGGGTGCTGCCATGGTGAACCTGCGAAGGCGAGATGGAGGCCTCAATGGTGTCCGGGTGCCCTGAACCCAGAGACGAGCTGTACCAATCGTGGGCACACTCTGATCCCCAGCTGGAAAAAACCGAGGTTGTTGCTTGTGCGCCCAGGGTAGGGTTGGCGGAGAATTTCTCCCCGAAACTTCGGGGGGCCGAGTGCTAACGTGTTCGGCCCCCCGAAGAAGTTTCGGGGAGAAATTCTCCGCACCCCCCCCGCACCCCCCCCCGGGACGGGACTTACCTTTCCCGAATGTCCCTCCCAGCAGCGGGTCCCGGCGGTGGTTCGTCGGGTCTTCGTCAGGGGCGGGGGCGGCAGCCGGTCTTTTGACCGGCTGCTGCCGCCGCCATTCCAATAAAAAAAAAAGCCCCCATGATAGGCTACATGACGATTAACGTAGCCTATCACGGCTAGATTTGCAAAGTCAGCCATGATAGGCTACGTAAATCATCATGTAGCCTATCATGGGTGACTTTAAAAAAAAAAAAAAGCGCGTACGGCTAATGGCGGCCCCCATAGGGAGCCGCCATTCCCGTTCCTTATTTGGTCGCTGTAGTCTACGTAAAGATTACGTAGACTACGGCGAAAATAAGGGCAACGCTATTTGTGTTGCCCTTATTTTCGCCGTAGTCTACATAAATCTTTATGTAGACTACAGCGACCAAAGAAGGAATGCGAATGGCGGCTCCCTATGGGGGCCGCCATTAGCCGTACGCGCTTTTTTTTTTTTTTTAAAGTCACCCATGATAGGCTACGTGACGATTAATGTAGCCTATCACGGCTGACTTTGCAGATCTAGCCGTGATAGGCTATGTTAATCGTCACGTAGCCTATCATGGGGGCGTTTTTTTAAAAAAAACTTTTTATTTTGAGGCCGGGCGAGGTGAGGCGCCTCCCCCCACCGCGAAAAGCTGCGAGACCAGGTAAGTGGCTTTCGTGCACTCCTAGCCCAGGGAAGATGAGGCAGCAGAAGGGAGGACCTCCGCTGAAGGCGGTGAGCCTTCTGGAAGAGCCGATGAAGAGGAGGTGGATGCCTCAATAGCGTCCAGGCGATCTGAAATAGAAAGGAGCAACGAGCGTTGGGTCTGCTGTCGTGTTCGCTTGTGCTGGACCACTGAGGATTTTTTGTGCCTGGCCAGGGGAGGAGGAGGGATCCCCGAGGAACACTCAGCAGCTTCCAAACGAGAAAAAATTGATGCCAGTACCGGGTCTGCGTCCACATCAGAGTCAGAATCGGGCCTTGGCAGCGTGCTTTGGGGGGGGCGGGCCCTGCCATTCCCTTTCTTACCACCCTGGCCCTTCTTAGGAGGCATGATGCAGGAGGTGAATTAAGCAAGCTATCTGTCAGGGTGGACACTGAGCCCATAGAATCCCAGAGTAGTTCTAATGCTGAGGAAGAGCAGTCGCTCCTGGGAGAGGAGCGCGCTCCTCTTTCCCAGGACCAACAGCTGACGGAGTTTCCTCCCCCCCACATTCCTAGTTTTAGTTAGTAGTCAAGGGAGTGACCGAGCACAGATAGCAGACTTAGTGAAGGCGCGCACTCAACGGCTGCGCCCCGAGGATCCAAGGGAAAAGGGGAGGGATTCTCCCTAGTCCTTATATTCAGGGGTCTGCCAGTAATTGCTTTTCAAACGGGGACCAACTGTTCCAACTTAGGGCATAGGGATGCTGCTGCTCAGATCTAGTTGATACCTGTAGAGTTGTTAAGTTGCAAAGGAAGAATAAATCTTTGAAAAGAATCCCTTTGTCTATGTCTGGACTTGGCTACTGGATTAGACTGAGAGAGCCCTCTAAGGAGCCCTTGACACCATCAAAGAGTTAATAAAGCCGCTGGGCACCCTAGACAATAGGCAGCCACCCCACAGTCTTAAGATCTGTGGGTATGAGTTCCAGACCGAGACAGAGAGGCCTGGGGATGAAGATGGGAGCGCTGCACTACCGTTTAGATAGAAAATCAGATTTTCAAGAGACGCAGCCAGGGGCCAAAGGTGATGGAGCTGCGTTTGAGCGTGGGCACCCACAGCCGAGGGCATCCTGTCACGGGAGGCGCCAAACAGGCAGTCGCCGCTGTTATGCAATTTTATTAATTAAATATTTAATAATCGTAATTTAATTAATTTTTATTATTATTAATACTAATATTATTATTTATTTAATTAAAGCTTTCTTTGCATACAAACATAGGAAGCTGCTTTATACTGAGTCAGACCCTGGGCCCATCTAGCACAGAATTGTTGACACTGACTGGCAGCAGCAGATCTCCAAAGTTTCAGGCAGGATTCTTTCGTAGCCCTACCTGGAGACGCTGGGGATTAAACCTGGGGCCTTCCGCATGCCAAGTATGTGCTCTGCCACTGAGCCGCAGCCCTTCCTTCCTTCCTTCCTTCCTTCCTTCCTTCCTTCCTTCCTTATTTATTTATTTATTGGGTGGAAGGGAGAGACGTCCCAAGCCCATGGGAGGCGACCAATCGGGCTGTGATATACACGCCCCGACTCGGCTCAGCAGCCAGGCGCCCCTCCCAACAGGCAGGCTCGGCTGACCAGGGGGGGGGCAGTCAGACCATCGCTTGGAGCGCTGCCGCCGGCAAACACCGGCACCACGCTCACCCGCCCGCCGACGCCCCCCGCCGGGAGCAACACCTCAGGGAGGCCGGCAAGGCGAGGAGGAAGAGGCTGGCGAGGCCAGCGGCTGGGTAGACAGGCTGGCAGGCGGGCCGTGAGCCGGCCTGGCGGCCGGCGGGCCCGTCAGGCAAGCGGGTGGGCGTGCGGGCAGGGTGAGCGAGTGAGCGGGTGGGCTGGCGGGTTGAGCGCGCAGGCGGGCGGGCGAGCGGGCAGGGCGAGTGAGCGGGCGGGCAGGCGATCGAGCGGGCAGGCGGGTTGAGCGGGCGGGCGGGTGGGCGAGCGGGCAGGAGAGCGAGTACACGAGGAGACCAAGCAGACGGGCGGGCGAGAGGAAAGGAGCCGGCGAAGGAGGGAGGGAGGCGAACAATATCACCAAGCGAAGATTTTGGCGCGCAGAAGCACGCTGGGTCCAGGTGGCTGGAACGAGGACGAAGCCGTTCTCCAGCAGGCCAAAGTCCCTCGTCGTGACTGAGGAGAAAGGGGGGGTGGGCGCACTGCAGCCTCAAGAGCCGGGGCCCTCAGCGTGCGCGACGACACCGGTCTCCAGCAGGCCGGTGTCCTTCGTCGTTTCTGGCGGAGCTGTAGTTCTCTCTAGCTGCGTTGAGCCAGAGAGCTGAGTTTGAGAAGGGGGCTGAGTTTAAGGCAACTCAACCTGCCCCTCCTTGCATGATGGTGCTACTGGGGTGCACTGATCAAAGGCCCCTGCATCATGTCACCCCACCCGCCCGCAATGGCCCCCCCCTTTTAGCTAGACAAGCTGGCGCCGGGTGAGGGCATTTCTCTCAGTAACCCAATGAACCCTCTAGCACTCACTCTTGTGCTATGAACAAATGCAGGCTTTCACCAAAAATACAGTATCTCCCCCCCTGTCACTGATTGGACACTGCTGGGTTAAGTTCAGCCCTAATTTGGCCATTTGCCAATGCTCACTCCCTCCTCCTTTTCCCCCTCCCTCATCTTTCACAAGTTAGTTGATACATTTTGGAGACAAGCTGTCTGGGTTAATCAGAACATATCAGAAGAGCTCTGAATATACGAGGCAGACCGAGGTGCCTCATAGGTGGCCTGCTTCGCTTCCAGATGCCTTGGAGCTGTTCTGATCTGCCTCATATCATACCAAGGCACCTCCGAATCAGGCCGCTTCACCTCATTATTCAGGCTTCGGACCGAAGCGGTGCACAGCCCTATTGTATAATTCCTTTTGTATTTCTTTTAGTGGTGTTTTTGACCTTACTTAATCACTTTGTGGTGCTGTGTGTGTATTTTTATTTTCTATTATATACCTCTATATTGCTCTGCAGCCTCACAGGCAGCCTGCACTTCCTGATCTGAAAAAGGGGGAATTACCTCAAGATGTCTTTCCCTGGGCTTTAATTGAAGTGAAGGATGCCAAGGAGGCTACAGGCTGCCAGAAAGATGACTGTACAATGAACAACAGGACACTTGTGCACACTCCTTGGCCACCTCATAAGTAAGGTAAGCACAAGAACCCTGAACTCAACCCATGAGAATTCTCTGAAACTTCTTTTCCTTTGAATCTTTTTGAAAGCAATTTATTTTCTATCAAACCTATTGAGAACGGTTGAAAAAAATGGAGAAATTTTCATCACAGCACTAACGTACAGGGATTCAAACTCAGGCCTTTAAGAGAAAAGTATTCAGGCCTGGAGGAACAAATCTGTCAGTTTTGGTTTCTTCCACATTCAATTTTTATTTTTAAATCTCAAATGCCTTTTGTCCTGAATATGGAGAACTTTGTGACTTTCGATAAATCCTTTTTAAAACTGAACTGAATTGAAATTCCCAGCTATCCCTAGTTCAGAGAGACTAGTAGACTTGTAGAGAGGGGGAAAGAGAGCATATTGTAGGGTGTAGAAAGAAAAAGAAGGCTAGTAGAGCATAGGTTTAAAAGGAGAAGAAAATGAACAAAAAATACTTTTCTGTGCTTAGCGTAGTGAGGTACCCCCTTTAGTAGAAAGTTTATAAAAGGGGCCCTTAGAATGATTTGAATTGTGTGACCCTAATTTCCTCCTGCTCCAAAGCTCTGAGTGAGCAGGCTTTGTTAAGCATGCCTAGGATTGTACACACACACACACACACACACACACGTGTGTGTGTGAATTAGCCAGTGAGGGACGCAGTGGATAAAAAAATTGACGATATACTGCAGTCCCTTGGAAGCTCGTGCAATCTGACAACTCATGCTGTGTGAGCATCTCATTTCAATTGCTATACCACCCCCCCAAAAAAAAATTCTGAAGAAGACAGAGGAAGCATCCTGAATAATTTAAGGCATCTCCCTCCCTTCAGGCATCAGTTGCTTTGTTCCTTTATGTATCTTTGTGCCCACACTGGGCATTTTAGTTTGTCAGTGGTCATGCTACAACTAGGGATGGGGGAGAATTTCTCGCCGAAACTTCGGGGGGCCGAGCGCCAACGTGTTTGGTCCCCCAAAGTAGTTTCGGGGAGAAATTCTCTGCACCCCCCTTCCCCCCGCACCCCCCCCCCGGGACGGGACTTACCTTTCCCGAATGTCCCTCCCAGCGGCGGGTCCCGGCGGCGGTTCATCAGGTCTTCGACAGGGGCAGAGGCGGCAGCCGGTCTTTCGACTGGCTGCCGCCGCCACCAACATTCCAATAAAAGTAAAAAAAAAAAAAAATGCCCCCGTGATAGGCTATGTGACGATTAACGTAGCCTATCACAGCTAGATTTGCAAAGTCAGCCGTGATAGGCTACGTTAATCGTCACGTAGCCTATCACGGGTGACTTAAAAAAAAAAAAAAAGCACGTACGGCTAATGGCGGCCCCCATAGGGAGCCGCCATTCCCGTTCCTTATTTGGTCGCTGTAGTCTACGTAAAGTTTACGTAGACTACGGTGAAAATAAGGGCAACGCTATTTGCGTTGCCCTTATTTTCGCCGTAGTCTACGTAAATCTTTACGTAGACTACAGCGACCAAATAAGGAACGCGAATGGCGGCTCCCTATGGGGGCCGCCATTTGTGTACGCGCTTTTTTTTTTTAAGTCACCCGTGATAGGCTACGTGACGATTAACGTAGCCTATCATGGCTGACTTTGCAGATCTAGCCGTGATAGGCTACGTTAATCGTCACGTAGCCTATCACGGGGGCATTTTTTTAAAAAAACTTTTTATTTCGCGGCCGGGCGAGGCGAGGCGCCTCCTCCCCGGCCTGAATTTCGGCCGGGCGAGGCGGGAAGCCTCCCCCCCCGGCCTGAACTTCGGGGGGAGCAGCGAAGCGCCTCCCCCTCACCGCGAAGCAAGCTGCGAGACCAGGTAAGTGGCTTTTGTGCACTCCTAGCTACAACCATTGTCACGTCCATAGCAGGAGGAGAGCGAGACTCCAGAAAAGTACATATTTATTATTCTGTTTAAGTTGCAGGGGAAAAGGGAGAGAGGGGAGGATGAACCACAAAATCCCTCTAGCTTGATTTAATGCAAGCAACATCTATGTATGGTAAAGGGATTGCTCCAGATGGTTAATACCATGTCTGGAAGGTAGTATCCATATCCGCTTTCCCCCGTCAACTCTACAACCTGATGTACTTAAAAACAACAGCTTTTCTTTCCTTAGCTTTGAATTGTAAAAACATCATTGTCAGTGTCACTCCAGAGCTTACAGGGTTTTCAGCAACTGATACTGGCTAGCTATTGGAACATGATTTCACTGGTTGGCAAGGTGTCTGTGTTAAGCCTATGCATGAGGCTATAAGAGTAAGTGTGGTATAGTGGTTAGAGTGCTGGGTTAGGGAGAGCCAAATTCAAATCCCCACTCAGCCATGTCATTTGCTGGGTTCACATAACATGATAAACCATGATGGTTTATTTTTCTGAATTAGCCATGATGGTTTATCATGTCATCTGCGAGTGGTTTTCCCCAACCACGGTGGTTTATTTATCCAAAATAAGCCACCCTGATAAGCCATGGTCTGCAGCGAGGTTTATTTTAACCATCATGGGTTATTGTGTCATCTGGTGCTCCAGAGTGGTTTAAACAGATTGCCTACAGAGTCGCCTGGCCAGAGCAGCCGAAACTGTTGCCGCTGCTCTGCTCCTCTCAGGCAATATCTGCTTCTGAGATCTGCCTAGCAACAGATTGCGCTCGCTGCCTGTCTCCGCCCTCATCCCTCCCTTGGCAGTGCGCTCTGCAAACTTTTGAAGCAGCAAACCTCCACGTTTCCCACGGAGAGGCATAGCTGCACAGGGTTTTTAGTTCTGCCTCAGGTGCTGCCCCATGATGGGAACCTGTGAATGAAATTTTGTCCCATTCCTGTAAACCTCCAAGGATTTGTGGTGCAAAGGTGCTTTTGCTTGCACGTGTTTGCAAATGTGTAAGGTTCTGGTTGTGCGTTGGGTGCCTCCTTACAAGGGGAACCAGGGTATGAATTTTGTCTCATTCCTGGAAACTTCCAAGGGTTTAGAACTTTTTTGGTGTGGGTGGGGAGGGGGAAAGGGCAGTGCAAGGAGAGGTGGGGAGTGCTGTGGGTTGGGTGGGGCAATGGTGGTGAGGGTGCAGGCAGGTAGTAGGGAAGGGGAAAGCATGGAAATCCAGGTGGGGACTGGGTGGTTGGGAGTGGTTTGGGTGGGGTGATGATAGTGGGGGTGCTGGGAAGCAGGTAAGGATTGACCCTGGGGTGAATTGGTGGTGACAAGGCAGAGACAGAAGACAATGCCCCCTAGCTTTCAGCTGGCCAATCAGAGAGAGGAACGTGAGATAGCTGCAGTGCGAGGGTCAGCCGGGAACGGTATCCAGCATGAAGGAAGCTGGGATACCATCCTAACCAGGCAGGAGGACTACAGAGGGAGGAAGGGCAAGGGGAAAAAAACAACAACTACTCTGCGTAGCTTATTTGTCCTAACATGTGAGGGATCACAGTACCTTATTTTCCAAACAAGCTACTGTGAGTAGCTTATAAACCACCATGGCTTCCAGTGGCGTGTGAACCCTCACACTCTCTATTAGCCTAACCTCAAAGGGTTGTTGTGAAGATTAAATCTTCACAACAGGGGAAGGGAAGAATCAGAAGGTGGGATAGAAATGCAATAGACAGACAGATAAATATGATCCGGGTGCAGAACTTCTTTCATCCTGAGGGCCAAATTCCATTTCAGTGAAGCTTTTGGGGGCTGCATTCCAGTGGTGAGTGGGACCAAGGGCAAAGAGGTGGGGCCAAAAATAGAATGAGGGAAAGATGGCAGAAAAACAAAACAAAACAGGAAGCTACCGAACAATTGGTAGTTTGGGGGAAAAGAGGTGGTACCAGGGGAATGTGGTGAGGCCTGCTGGGGAACACCAGAGGGACAAATTGGGACCATAAGAGGGCTGGATTTGGCTCCTGGGTCTGAGGTTCCTGGATTAGATAAATAAAGGGGCTTACATCCTATTGTCTTTTGCTAATCCCAGATCCACAACAATAGATGGTGTTATTTAAAGGGGAGCCCAAATAGTATTTCTGGCCTCCCTCCCCATGTTAGGGTCAATGTTTGTTTGTCTGTTTGTTTGTTTATTTAATACCTACACCATTTTGATGCCCATCTATGAACAGGTTTCTATGGCCTGTTTCTTGGCAGGGCTGGCCCTGATCCACAAAGATGAATCCACCACATTACACAGCACTCCAAGTGAGCTTGCGGTGCCTCGAGGAATTGCTTTGGGGTGCTTCCAGATGAGGGAGTGCTTCCCGATGAGGAATTGTCCTAGGGTGCTTCCAGATGATGCCTTTATTGTGCAAACGTTTCTCATTTGTAGAATGAGAACCATGCTGGCAGGGTGTGCCTGTGTCCATGTGTGTGTCCAGACGTCGTCTTCCATTTGTAACCCCCTCGTGTTTTCCTATCACTTCTTTTGTCTTTTCTCTTACCGTACGAAAAGAGGGAAAGATAGAAAAGCATTAGTAACAACAAAGCTAGCGGAGATGACAGTATTCCAGCCGAGCTATTTAAAATCCTAAAAGATGATGCTGTTAAAGTGCTGCATTCAATATACCAACAAATCTGGAACACTCAACAGTGGCCACAAGACTGGAAAAGGTCAGTTTACATTCCAATTCCAAAGAAGGGCAACGCCAAAGAGTGTTCAAACTACCGCACCATTGCGCTCATTTCACATGCCAGCAAGGTGATGCTCAAAATCCTACAAGCTAGGCTTCAGCAGTATGCGAACCGAGAACTACCGGAAGTACAAGCTGGGTTTAGAAGAGGCAGAGGAACTAGAGATCAAATCACCAACATTTGCTGCATCATGGAGAAAGCAAGAGAATTCCAGAAAAACGTCTATTTCTGCTTCATTGACTACGCTAAAGCCTTTGATTGTGTGGATCACAACAAACTGTGGCAAATTCTTAAAGTGATGGGAGTACCAGACCACCTTACCTGTCTCCTGAGAAACCTGTACGAGGGTCAAGAAGCAACAGTAAGAACCAGACATGGAACAACCGAGTGGTTCAAAATTGGGAAAGGAGTATGACAAGGCTGCATATTGTCACCCTGCTTATTTAACTTATATGCAGAGTACATCATGAGAAATGCCGGGTTGGATGAATCAGAGGTCGGAATTAAGACTGCTGGGAGAATTATCAACAACCTCCGATATGCAGACGATACCACCCTAATGGCAGAAAGCGAAGAGGATCTAAAGAGCCTCTTGTTGAGGGTGAAAGAGGAGAGTGCAAAAGCTGGTTTGAAACTCAACATTAAAAAAACTAAGATCATGGCATCTGGCCCCATCACTTCCTGGCATATAGAAGGGGAAGAAATGGAAGCAGTGACAGATTTTACTTTCTTGGGCTCCAAGATCACCGCAGACGGTGACTGTAGCCATGAAATTAAAAGACGCTTGGTCCTGGGGAGGAAAGCTATGGCAAACCTAGACAGCATAGTAAGAAGCAGAGACATCACCTTGCCGACAAAGGTCCGTCTAATCAAAGCTATGGTTTTCCCAGTAGTAATGTATGGCTGTGAGAGCTGGACTATAAGGAAGGCTGAGCGCCGAAGAATTGATGCTTTCGAACTGTGATGCTGGAGAAGACTCTTACGAGTCCCCTGGACTGCAAGGAGGTCAAATCAGTCCATCCTAAAGGAAATCAACCCTGAGTGCTCATTGGAAGGACAGATAATGAAGCTGAAGCTCCAATATTTTGGCCACCTAATGCGAAGAGAAAACTCCCTGGAAAAGACCCTGATGCTGGGAAAGACTGAAGGCAAAAGGAGAAGGGGACGGCAGAGGATGAGATGGCTAGATAGCATCACGGATGCAATGAATATGAACTTGAGCACGCTCCGGGAGAGAGCGCAGGACAGGAAGGCCTGGCGTGCTATGGTCCATGGGGTCATGAAGAGTTGGACACGACTGAACAACAACAACATCTTTTGGTTGGTAGTGCTAGGAGCTGTCTGTCTGGAAGCACTCCTGGTCTCTTCCAGAGAAATCTTACTCGTTTAATCATTTGATCTCATACCACCTGAGAAACGAAAGTATTGTTTGGGAGAAAGAGAATTGGAGACCACATGTAGCAAGTCTAACATCTCTTAAGAGAGATGTGCGAAATTGCTTAAGACAAAGGGGGACCGGATAGATGTAACTTTTCTGGAGGCTTATTAGTCAGCGGAAGAGAAGTAGTGCTGGGTGATGGTGGTGGATGTCATCAGCCTCCTAAGTAGCAATGATTTGACACAGCTTGTCATATGTACTTGATCCTGATTAAAATAAGGCATATTAACTCATTTCACCTCGCCTGAAACAGAGCAGATGTCTCCCTTTTTTCACTTGACTACTACTTGCATTTCATAGCTCATAAATACTTGGGTAATGTCAAAGTTGTTGTTATTCACCAGCAGGAATTATGTTAATTACAATTTTGGAGCCCTACTGCTCCAGACAATTGAGTAGTTGAATTTTCACTGAATTGCAGGGAAGCCAGGCCCTGTGTTTCAATTATTTCATTTTTAAAAGGCCAAGCAGGATCATTTTGCATGGGATAGGTTTTAAGGTTAGGCAGCCTACCATTTGGGAAAGCATTGGGAGAGGGGCAACTGGGATACCAGGAATCTCTGTATTAATAAGACAGAAGCTAGGCATAGCTAGTTCATCAGGATATCCTCCCTCTCAAGCCCCATTTAAGAAATTGGCAGCACTCGTGTAGCTTCTCACAACAGGGCTTGCTCCGAAGAACATCTAGATGGATTGTGTGCATTGCTGCTTTTACTGTTCTATATGGGTAAGATGTTACCCCTTGGATTCTACTTCCTGACATAGTTTTCACTTTTTGAAAACTTGGTTCTCAGGCTTGGCCTTTGGCATATCACCAAAGGAAAGAAATTCGATAAAACATCTCTTGGTGGCTGCTCGTCAAGTATCGTGGGGGGTGGGTGACATGATCAAAACAGCACTGGTAGCCCATATTTGAGACTTTAATCTCCTTGTAAGCTGCTTAGAGATGTTGTTTAAAATATGCGAAGTGGTTTATAAATTTTAATGATGATGATGATGAAGTTATAGAGGTATGTGCATGTGTGTTTACAAAAATACTCAATGTTTAAAAGTGCCTCGCATGAAAACTCTTGCATAGGGATGTATGAAATGTACTCACCTGTCTGTTCCGGGGCATCAGCGGTGGAGGGGAGGCGCTCTGTCCCTCCCCCCGGAATCCTCCCCGGCTGGCTCCGCTCTGCGGCGACTCTGCGGAGCCGTGGGCCAGGGCCGGCCGTAGCCGGAATTCCGACCATGGCCAGGCTGCTGCGGCCGCTACACTGGCCGCCATTTGTGTGGCTGCTAAGCCATGATAGGCTATGTAAGTATTTATGTAGCCTATCACGGCAAAAGGAAGCCACGCAAATGGAGGCCGTTACACCGTTTGCGTGGCTGCCTTTTGCTGTGATAGGCTACGTAAATACTTAACGTAGCCTATTATGGCAAAGAGGAGAGGCACAAATGGTGTAGCGGCCACCATTTGTGCCCCTGCTCTTTGCTGTGATAGGCTACATAAGTATTTATGTAGCCTATCATGGCAAAAGGAAGCCACGCAAATGGCGGTCGCTACGACAGCTGCCATTTGCGGCCGCAGCAACCTGGCAGTGGCCAGGAGACCAGCTGGAGCCACCACCACCACTGGAGCCGCCCATGCTGCCAGGTAAGTGCCATCCCGGGGGATTCCGCGGGGTGGCGGGGGGGGCGTTCCGCCATGGATTCCGGGGGGGGGGGTGGATTCTAAGGAATCCGGCCTCACTGGAGTCCGTGGTGGAAGTCTCTGACATCCCTACTCTTGCACATATTTCTCTGACATTTGGCAAGCTCTGTCCCCTTATAAGGGACTACTACACTTAGAAATGTCTTCCAATTCTGCCAGGAAATCCAAATGCTATAGGCATTTTTTATTTCTTCTTCCAGTCAATTGGGAGATATCCAAGGATGAAGACAAAAGATTAAGTTCTCAAACTTATTGACAAATTAAAAGTTAATAAATTACCAGGCCCAGATGGTATAATCCTGTAAGAAAGATAGGTATCATGTCCCTAAGATCAGCCTCTGTTCCAGAGGACTGGGGAATGGCCATTGTAACACCGATTTTTAAAAAAGAGATCGGGGTGGGGGGGATCCAGGAAATTACAGGCTGGTTAGCTTAAAGCTTATGTTCCAAGTAATTTGGTTGAAAGCATTATTAAAGATAAAATTTGTTGGTATATGGAAGGACAAGCCCTGCTGAAAAAGAATCATCATGGCTTCCGCAAAGGTAAGTCCTGTCTCACTAACCTTTTAGAGTTCTTTGAGGGTGTCAATAAACATGTAGACAGGGGTGATCTGGTAGATGTTGTTTACTAGGACTTCCAAAAGACTTTTGATAAAGTCCCTCACCAAAGACTCTTGAGCAAACTTAGTAGCCATGGAAAAAGAGGAGAGGTCCTCTTATGGATCAGTAACTGGTTAAAGAACAGAGAGCAGAGAGTAGGAATAAATGGTAAATTCTCCTAATGGAAGGATATAAACAGTGGGGTCCTACAGGGATCTGTATTGGGACTAGGGATGGACGAAAGTCCCTTACCTGTTCTCAAAGCTTGCTTTGCGGTGGGGGGGAGGCACTTTGATTCTCCCCCCAAAGTTCAGGTGAGGGGGGGGGAGGCGCCCCGCCTCGCCCAGCTGAAATTCAGGCCAGGGGGGAGGCGCCCCATCCCTCGCCAGTGAAATTCAGGCCGGATAGGAGCGCCCCGTCTACCCAGCCACGAAAAAAAAAGTAAAACACACACACACACACACACACCCGTGATAGGCTACGTAACGATTTACGTAGCCTATCACGGCTAGATTTCCAAAGTCAGCCGTGATAGGCTATGTAAATCGTCACGTAGCCTATCACGGGTGACTTTGAAAAAAAAAAAAAAGCGTGTACACAAATGGCGGCTCCCATGGGGACTGCCATTTGCGTTCCTTATTTTGACACGTCTAGTCTACGTAAAGATTTACGTAGACTACGGCGAAAATAAGGGCGACGCAAATAGCGTTCTCTTATTTTCGCCGTAGTCTACGTAAAACTTTATGTAGACTAGACGTGCCAAAATAAGGAATGCAAATGGCGGCGCTCATGGGCCGCCGCCATTTGCATACACGCTTCCCCCCCCAAATCATCCGTGATAGGCTACGTGACTATTTACGTAGCCTATCACGGCTGACTTTGGAAATCTAGCCATGATAGGCTACGTAAATCATTATGTAGCCTATCATGGGTGTGTGTGTGTGTTTTTTAACTTTACTTTTTTTTTTTGGCAATGGTGGCGGCGGCAGCCGGTCGGGAGACCGGCTGCCGCCCCCGCCCCCGCCGAACCGCTGCCGAACCGCCACCGGGACCCGCCGCCGAGAGGGACATTCGGCCACGGTAAGTCCCATCCGGGGGGGGGGGGGGCTGGAGGCCAGCGGAGAATTTCCCCACCAATTTCGGGGGGCCAAATGCATTGGCATTTGGCCTCCCGAAGATTCGTGGAGAAATTCTCCGCCATCCCTAAATTCGGGACCAATGCTTTTCAACTTGTTCATAAATGACCTGGAATTAGGGGTAAGCAGTGAGGTAGCCAAGTTTGCTGATGACACCAAATTATTTAGGGTGGTTAAAACAAAAAGGCATTGTGAGGAGTTCCAAAAGGATATATCCAAACTGGGAGAATGGACATCAAAATGGCAAATGCGGTTCAATGTAAGCAAGTATAAGCATGTTACGGCAAAGAGTCCCAAGTTGACATATATGCTAATGAGATCTGAGCTAGCAGTCACAGACCATGAAAGATATCTTGGGGTTGTGGTGGACAGCTCAGTGAAAATGTTGACCCAGTGTGCAGCTGCTGTGAAAAAAGCAAATTCCATGTTAGGCATAATTAGAAAAGGAATTGAAAATAACACTGCCAATATCATACTGTCCTTATACAAATCTATGGTGTGACCAGCTTGGAATACTGTTCTGGGTCACCACACCTAAAAAAGGACATTGTAGATTTGGAAGAAGGACAAACAAGGGCAACAAAAATGATCAAGGGGCTGGAGCAACTCTCCTGTTAGGAAACACTACAAGGTCTGTCACGGTTTAGCTTAAAAGAAGGTAAGTAAGGGGAAATATGATAGAAGTGTACAACATTACGCATGTTGTGGAGAATGTGGATAGGGAGACATTTTTCTCCCTCTCTCATATTAGAAATCAGGGTCATCCCATTAAGCTGACTGGTGGGAGATTCAGGACAAATACAAGGAAGTACTTCTTCACACAGCATGTAGTTAAACTATGGAATTCACTTCCACAAGATGTAGTGATAGCCACCAATTTGGATGGCTTTAGAAGGGGCTTGCCTTGAACAAATTCATGGAGAATAAGGCTATAAATGGCTACTAGTCCTGATGGCTATATTTTACCTCCAGTGTCAGAAGTAGTATGCTGGGGAACATGGGCAAGAAGGTGCTGTTGCACTCATGTCCTGCTTGTGAGTTTCCTGTGGGCAGCTGGGCAGCCACTGTGTGAACAGAATGGTGGACTAGATGGGCCCTTGGTCTGAATCAGCATGGCTGTTCTTATGTTCCTGTCAGGAGCGCCCTAGCTGCCTCTTAAAATCCCCTCCAGTTGCCAAAACAAGACACAGACAAAAGGGATTCTTTCCAAGGCTTTATTCCCTTACAACCTCATGACTCTTTCAGATGCTAATTGCCAGCGACTAAGCAAGGAACTGCATAGTGTATTGTAGCAGAGTAACCTAAGCTCCATGTATGCAGTTGGTCCCCGTTTGGAGAAGAGCGGGAAAAGCTCTGAAACTTATGGGCTAGGAGGGGAGGCTCCCGCCCTTACCCGTGGGACGTTGGGACGCAGCCGTTCCCGTAGCGCCAAGCGGGCTGAGCGCCTCCTCTCGGCGCCCTCCACCTCATGCCTGTCTCTGCACCGGTGCCTTGCCGCTGTCCCGCTCTTTCGCTGCCAGGGTCACTATCTCTCTCAGGAATGTGAACTGGGGGGGGCCTCTCCCTGCAGCTGCGCCTCTGAGAGGCGAGCGGGCTCCTCTCCCACGGGTTGTAGCTCTTCCTCAGAATCAGAGCTGTTTTGGGGCTCTGTGGGCTCAGTCCCAACCCTGACAGTTCCTATGTAAGGTTTTAGAAAATGAGGTGATGATCCTCCACCTTGGATCTGTGGTGATGCGTGGTGCCTATCTAAGCCTCTGAGCTGAGGTGGTCCCCTAGCCAAGCCAAGAAGACAGACTGAGATGCAAATATTTTTTTCTGGGCACAGCCCTAGTGCCTACCACCTGCTGTAAAGGTTTATATTAAAAAGTTGGGTTTTTTTTTTTTTGTAAATTGTTGCCTAATTAATTGAGAGCATCTTTTTAATTGATCTTTTAATGTAACCAGTTAATTGACTAAATGCTGCAGCCCTACAGCGTCTGATGCTGACACAGGACTTTTCCAGGTGATCAATTTTAAAGCAGTAAAAAAATGCACAACTCTTCTTCATTTGGTATGGTAGCTCCACTCATCTTCTCTCAAGTTAGCAGTTTTGTTGTAAGGATATATTGTGCTTCCCCAGCACTAAGAAATACTTTGCCTCTGAGGAAAAAGTGATCTCTTCCTCTCCTGCAGCAAGAGCTTCCATTGCTATAGTAAACATTGTGTGCAATATGGTTGAATAGGTGCCATACAGTGCAATTGTATATACATCTTACTCAGATAGAATTCAGTGGGGATTACTGCCAGGTAAGTGTGTGTATAGGATTGCTGCCAGAAGCACCCACTGTACAATGCCTGTCTGTGGGTGCTTCCCGATGGAGAACTCCTAGCGCTATCAATTGAAAAGCTTTGATGCAGCTGTTCTATCTTTTCCTCCTTCACAGGTTTTTTTCTTGTAAGAAAAAAATACAGATAAGGCCAAAGGAAAACATGGAAGAGTTACAAAGTGAAGATGTCATTGTCTGGACTTGTATACAATCCCGTGAATAAGGCATGGCAATCATAGAAGAAAAGCCTAGTCTGGAAGCACCCTATAACATCACTAGCAACTTCCACCATAGTCGTGTGCCATGCTGTAAAAAACCCCCTCACTATCCTCTGTCATAGTGTGGCCCCTTAGTGGTTACCACAAATGTTTGCCTACTGCTAGTTAAAAGTGGTACACTTTAGAATGTTCAAAATGTTTAATGTAAATCATCTCAGCAAATCTTGTAACAGCTCTGTATGGCAAGTCAGCAGTATGACCCACCCCCCACTGCACATACGAGGATGAAGCTGAGAGACAGACAAACTGCTAAGGCCACCTACTGAGTTTATGGGAGAGGTAAGATTTGGATCAGAGACTTCCTGGCTCATAGCTCATTCTTTTAGCTACTGTAATACAGGAGCAAGGTTACAGAGACCTCCTCTTCCAGAGACCTACCCTTTCAGAACTTTTACTTGGAGTCAATGGAGACCTTTTAAAACCTGCCCCCTCCAAGGGAGGGGTAGAATTTCAGGGACAAAATCAGTGGGGGGAAGGTTTAAGCATCCCCCCCAGCACCATGGTCTCAATCCAAAGTGGGGCCACATACACTTACACAAAAGTAAGGGCATTATTTATTTATTTCATTTATATCCCACCTTTGTTTTCCTCTCGCAAGGAATCCAGGGCAGCTTACATTCTCCTCCTCTCCATTTTATCATCACAACAACAACCCTGTGAGGTAGGTTGGGCTGAGAGTCTGTGACTGGCCCAAAGTCACCCAGTGAGCTTCCCTGGCTGAGTGGGGACTAGAACCTGGATCTCCTGGCTCCCAGTCCAACACTCTAGCCACTACACCACACTGGTCTATCATGCATAGCTTCATGTGTGATTAGCAGGATGTGTAGTTTGGCTCTTACTGATATACAGTGGGAGAGATTAATGGAGAGTGGAAACAAATAGATGGCCTTTAAAAAAATTCCTTTCTGCTGAAAGCTCCCCATATGGTGCAGGGAAGGGAGCTTTTTAACTTTTGTGGTGCATACGTCCTCAGTCCTAACCCCCTTGCCCAGGATAAGAGGCTAGGGCCAGCACAAATCCTTCCCACTCCACCCCCTCCCAGAGGCCACTGAGCATGCTTAATGCTCAAAAGCTCTGTTTTCTCTCTCTTTAATTTCTGAATGAATGTATCACACATGAGGAGTCCCGCGAGTATACAGAAAGTTCCATCTTGATGGTTTTCTTGTCAACTGGAACCACCACCTTTGGTATTGTTGTGAATCTCCCAGAGAGCTTGGGCTATTGGATGGTATAGACATGTAATGAATAAAATTAGAAGGAATTGTGATGATCTGCAGATTTTAAAATTACACAGAATGGTGCACACCAACAATAAAAGTGTTTCATTATTTACAGAATAAATAATTCACTGTCGTCTTTTCTGGCAATACTCAAATCAGAGCCATGTCATAGCCAAGATGTCTTCAACTTTTTAATTTTCTCTTGAGAGAAATTGGTTGAAAAACTGCAGGCCTTCATCTTCCCTAATTCTGGTGCAATCAAATATTATTATGTTCTGTTGGGTCATATGAGCTATTGCTGTGTCAAAGGTTTTAGGACAATGCTGTGTAAATTAATGCAGGTATAACCAGCAGGGCTGCTGGCATATAAATTAAATCCAGCTGTCAATAGAATGTGTCAGGACTGAGCAAAACATTAAATCAATCTTTTGGGAGCCCACTTTGATTTAAAGACGAGAGGCCAGGGACAGTAAATTGTATGCATTATTGGTATCTTCTGAACAACAACAAACAACATTTTAACAAAGTTTTCATCCAAAACAAAGGAGCAAAGTTCTGACATAACAGACAGTAAGAGCAATTCAGCAGTGGAACAGACAGCCTCGAGAGGTCGTGGGTTCTTCTTAATTTGAAGTAGTTAAGGAGAGGTTGGACGGCTATCTGCCAGGGATGCTGCAACTGGATCTTGGAGTGTAGATCTTCAATTGATTAGGGTTTTGGCCCAGATGACCTCCAAGGATCCTTCCAACAATATAATTCTATCTTTCTATGACAGAAGTGGGCAACGTCCAGGAGGCAAGACCCACATTGCCACCCTAGACTCCACTGGGGGGGCGTACTTGTGCCCCTGGTGCTGCCCTACCACCAAATTCGCCATTAAAATTTGGCACAGCAGGAAAAGAAAGTGGCAGCTTTGCTTTAAAAGAAGGTGTTGGGGAGCATGCACCTTGTTTCAAGTGAAATCATGCTCCTGGACAGTGGCAGTGGGGACCACAAAAATGGCAGAGGTGGGTTGCTTGTAGCCTGTGGGCTGTGTGTTGCCCACTCCTGTTCTGTAATATTGCACAAGAGGATTCTTAGCTCTAAATCATAGCTGTTTCCCTGTAGCCTGGTTGCTTGTAGCCTGGTTCAAAGTTACTCTTGACTGTTACTGTTGCTGCTGCTAACATCGTTGTTTTTATTGTTGTTTTTATCACTTTTAATATTTTAACTGTTTTAATCTATTTTATTGTTGTAAGCCACCTTGGGAGGGCTTCTGCCCTGAAAAGTGGCCAATAAATATTTTAAATAAAATAAATAAATACAGTAAATACTCTTGCAGTGTCTAGATGATGGAACCATATGGGTAGGGTGATCGATGTGATTCCTTCGCATACACTTTGTGAGTGAAGCAATCACAGATTCCTTCATCTATTATGAAAACAGACGGAAAACAAGGGCCAATACATATTAAGTTAAAAGCATTTTGAACTCCTAAAAATCGGGAATGCCTCTTCCTTTAGGAAAAAAACACCATGGGAGACCCTGATCTGAATTAGGACTGCGCTGCACCAGGTCTTTGTGGAGTTGTCGCACCTTTGTGACTGTCCCAATCGAATGCTTCCAAAGGGTTGAAGGTCTGGACCTTGGGGCTGATCATTATAAGACCATGATGTTCAGGGTATAAAATTATTTAGCTGCAGCACTGGCTTTAGCAATGAGGCCAGTTACCTTCATTCCCTTCTGGTGGGTTTCCCAAAAGTACCTGACCGGCTACCATTGAAAACGGAATGTTGGTTCAGATAGCATTCTTGTTCTGATTATGTCAGGCTTTTCTTCTGTACCTGGTTCTGGACCTTGGAGAAGTGGCTCTGGTGCTGATGTGGCAATCTATGAATCTGACCTTAGTAAATTGGTTTCAAAAGATAAACACACGCACATTGACAGTGTTGAGGGAAAGAAAGAATGGCACAAACGAAATGAATCGTGTAGCAAACTGTGTACAAAAGGGTGGGGGGGTTTTAAGCTGAGTTCGATCCCAGCGGAAGCTGGGTCTCGGGTAGATGGCTCAGGTCGACTCAGCTTTCCATCCTTCCGAGGTCGGTAAAATGAGTACCCACCTTGCTGGGGGAAAGGTAGTCATGACTGGGGAAGGCAATGACAAACCACCCCACTATAGTCTGCCATGAAAAATGCCAGCATAAGTGGCATCCCTCTAGGGGTCAGTAATGACCCAGTGCCTGCACAGGAGAAACTTTTTTTTTTTTTTTTTTTTGAGGGGGAGCAATGGAAAAATGGAGGATTTCTAATTCAAGGGCTCCACTTTAGAAACATGACTGAGTAATTCTTATTATTTTATTTTTTATTCAATTTATGAGTCACCCTATGTCCAAAGCTTTCAGGGCATAATGAAAACAAATACAACAAAACCAATGATAAAACACATTAAAAATTTTTTAGCAACTAGAATAATTTGAAATAATTTGAAAAGAAAAGAAAAATTTCCAAGGGTAGCAGCAATAATTTGAAAAGAAAAGATAAATATATGCAAGGGTAGCCTCAACAATTCCTGCCAACCTAGCAGTTCGAAAGCAAGAAATTGCAAGTAGATAAATAGGCACTGCTTCGGCGGGAAAGGTAACAGCGTTCCGTGCACCTCGGTGTTCAGTCATGCCGGCCACATGACCACGGAAGCGTCTTCGGACAGCGCTGGCTCTTCGGCTTAGAAACAGGGATGATCACCGCACCCTAGAGTCGGACATGACTGGTTGGGGACACCTTTTTTTTTTTAGCCTCAACAATAATTTGAAATAATTTGAAAAGATAAATATATGCAAGGTTAGTATCCAACAGGTCTGCTATGTTGATGTACAAGAAGGACCCATCGCTTGTGCAACATGGATTTCACCAGTTGCACAAGCAAGCTCCAAAATGAGCAGAAATGGTAGTTTCTGGATCGGCACAGGTTGCCAGAGCTCTGTTATGTGAGCTCTGCTATCTACTCTGCTCGAGAATTGAGTGTTCCTATCTGAAGTACTAAATCCCCATTGAACAAGCAGCTAAAACATGGAAAAAGGCAATTTAGAAACACAGCATTAAACACATTAAAAATAAAACACACAGCAGTTAAACATTCTTTTTAAAGGCCTTCAGAATGGCAAAATTCAGGAAGGAACTAGGACGAGAATAATGCTGGAAGCATCCCTAACATGACCAAGTAGAGACATTTTAAGAGTCAACCATCCATGAGCGATGGTGCAGCCAGTGACTGCTGATGGATGCCTTACCTCGTTAGCATATGTGGTGCGGAACCATATCTGATTGTGGCTTCCTGGTATGGATATGTGCACAATATATGCATCTGTTGTAGGCAAATATTACTTTTTATATCTGTACATAAAAAGCAGCTGTTAGTTATGAGCGGAGATTTGAACATATCCAATGTGCTATCGGTTGTGCAGGTGGGAAATTGTAATAAAAAATGTAATAGTGCCATCAGTAAGAAAATGCTAAGTAGCTAAAAGGTGGAATATATATTATTTCTGGTGATGAAGCATCATTTGAGGGCTGGATGCGCCTGATCTCATCTGATCTCAGACGCTAAGCAGGGTCAGCCCTGGTTAGTACTTGGATGGGAGACTGCCTGGGAATCAGGCTTCCTGCACTGAGCAGGGGGTTGGACTCGATGGTCTTGTAGGCCCCTTCCAACCCCATGATTCTATGACCAAGATTATAAAGATGTAAAGCTGAGGGTGGGTTCTCTAGTCCAGAAGGGCTCGTGTGCTCCCCATGCCACCTCATGCCCTTTTGTACTGTAAGTTTTAAGGCTATGTGCTTGCTCTGTTTGAATTCCAATCAATTTCAATTCCATTGTACCAGACGATATGGGTTGCTAATGATTAGTCAATTAACCTCAAAGTGCCAAAGTAAAAGGTGAATGCCAGAGTAATGTAATAGCATAATTGCATTCTGATCCTGCAGCGTAAAAGGTTGCATGCAAATGAGTGGCATCAAAGTAAAATGAAAGCTACAGAGAAGGCAACATAACATTTTAAAGTGTTTCCTCCCCAGTTCTTTCAGGTATTATTGAGACAGGGTTTGCACTTGAAACAAAGGGCAGTGTGTGTGGGGGGGGGAATGGTACTTCCTTTTCCCCATATTTGTAGAATTTCTCAAGCTAAGCTTATGAATCTCTTCGATGGGAAGGGGCCATAGCTTAGTGGCAGAGCACTGGCTTTGCATGCAGAAGGTCTCAGGTTTGATTCCCGGCATCTCCAGGTAGGTCAGGAAAAACTCCTACCTGACTCTCTGGAGAGCTGCTGCCAGTCAGTGTCAACAAAACTGGGCTAGATGGACCGATGGTCTGACCCCGTGTAAGGCGGCTTCCTATGTTCCTATGTTGTGGTTTTGATCTGGAGACAAGATACAAATCTAGAGGAGTTAGGTGCATGTGAAGGAGATGCTTGGGCTCAACTTAGAAATTAGGTAGGGCTGTGCCAAAAAAATTGATTCTTCCATTTTTGGCATTTCATGGGGGTGGGGTGGGGGTGGGAGCAAAATGAAAACTCTGGCAAAAGATGCTGGGAGAGGTGAATATTTTGGAGAATTTTCTCCTTGGGGAGGGGGACAGGGTTTCCACATACTTTTTTAAGGGTAGGCAATTCTTGAGGGGTCATATACATACATACATACATACATACATACATACATACACAGCACCTCTTGCACTTGCAGGAGCCCAGGAGGGACTCTTGCAGGACTCTTCTTCAGCTTGGCAATTCTTTCTGAACTCCCAGGAGACCATGTGACCTCACCCTCTCCAATAGGCATTCAGGAAGAATTCTCTGAAATTCTCCCCCTCCCTGAGAAAGAGGAAGAAAAAAAAAAGTCTCTTTTGCAGGAAGAGAAAAAGTTCCCAAAAATAGGGGCAGGATTTGGCACAGCACCTAGATTAGCATTAGTAACAAATCAAAGTCTTCTCTCGGAGGAAGCAACAACCATAGGAACAAAGGAAGCTGCCTTATACTGAGTCAGATCATTGGCCTATCCAGCCCAGTATTGCTGACACTGAATGTCAGCAGCTCCTCAGGGTTTCAGGAAAGATTCTTGCCCGACCTGGAAATTCTGGGGTTTGAACTAGGGATGTACAAAAGTTCCACCACGGATCTCTGGGAGGCCGAATGCCAGCGCATTTGGCCCCCCAAAATCGGTGGTGGAATGGCCTGCCCCCCGCCTCCCCCGGGACAGGACTTACCTTGGGCGGATCTTCCTGGCAGCGGCGGCTCCGGCAGTGGTTCGGTGGCGGCCGGTCTTCCGACCAGCTGCCATCGCCGCCATTTCCAGGTTAAAAAAACCAAAAAACCAAAAAAAGTGATAGGCTACGTAAAGATTTATGTAGCCTATCATGGCTAGATTTTAAAAAAACACCGTGATAGGCTACGTAAATGTTTACGTAGCCTATCACGGCTGACTTAAAAAAAAACCACACACGGGCGTACGCAAATGGCGGTGGCCACGGCCGCCGCCATTTGCATTCCTTATTTTGGCACGTCTTAGTCTACGTAAACATTTACTTAGACTAAGATGGCGAAAATAAGGGGAACGCAAATAGCATAGACGCTACGCTATTTGCGTTCCCCTTATTTTCTCCGTCTTAGTCTACGTAAATGTTTACGCAGACTAAGACGTGCCAAAATAAGGAATGCAAATGGCAGCAGCCGTGGCCGCCTCCATTTGCGTACATGCGTTTTTTTTTTTTTTTAATCAGCCGTGATAGGCTACATAAACATTTACGTAGCCTATCATGGCTGACTGCAGGGACGCAAACGGCGGCGGCTACGGCTGCCGCCATTTGCGTCCCTGCTAGCCAGCGGCCGGATGTCCGGCTGCTGGTGGAGCTGGCCGGCAGCTCCACAGAATCGCTGCGGAGCACAGCCGGCCGGACAGGATTCTGGGGGGGGGAGGAACGGAGCGCCTCCCCCCCCCATCAGCATAATCCCCGAAAGGTAAGTGATTTTCATACATCCCTAGTTTGAACCTAGGAATTTCTGCTTGCAAAGTGGCTGCTCTGCCACTGAGCTATGGGCCTTCCCCTACAAAACCACTTTTTAACTGCAAATTTGAGCTAGTAACAGGGATGCACCACAGTTTTCAACATACTAACTTGGAAGTCCCATATTCCACAGGCACACAAATCTACACAGATGTAATGCAGTCCCATCTGTGGAACAAGCTCCCTGATCAGGTCCGCCTGGCTCCAACATTATTATCTGTTCAGCTCCAGGTTAAGACCTACCTCTTTTCCCAGGCATTTGGCAGCTCATGATGAGTTTTAATTGGTCCTGGATTGTCTTTAGTTATGTCTGATAAATCCAATGTTGTTTTTAATTATATGTTTGTGTATATTGTTTGTGTGCTTTTATGTGCTTTTTTGTAAATGGCTTTTAAACTTTTTATTTTGTATTTAAGGTTTTAACTTTTGTAAACCGCCCAGAGTGCTTTGGCTATGGGGTGGTATAGAAATGCTAATACTAATAATAATAATCTCAGCTGAGAGAGAATGCTGGAGCATGTTTCTGAGTGTTCACAATATCTGCGGGATTGAGATTTTTGTCCTTCCTTCCTTCCTTCCCAGGTAGTGGAAAGAATATGAGGTGAAGCTTTCTTTTTTGGAGGGAGAGCAAGAAGTATCTCTTAAATTTACCCAGCGGGGAAAAAAATCTGATAAAAATCAGACAATTTTGTACAGAATCTGAAACATAGTACAAAGCTGTTTGCTTTGGACCAGTGAGGTAGTGGTAGGGTTGGCGGAGAATTTCTCCCCGAAACTTCGGGGGGCCGAGCGCCAACGTGTTCGGCCCCCCGAACAAGTTTCGGGGAGAAATTCTCCGCCCCCCCCGGGACGGGACTTACCTTTCCCGAATGTCCCTCCCGGCGGCGGGTCCCGGCGGCGGTTCGTCGGGTCTTCGTCAGGGGCGGGGGCGGCAGCCGGTCTTTCGACCAGCTGCCGCCGCCGCCATTCCAATAAAACTTAAAAAAAAACAACGCCCCCGTGATAGGCTACGTGACGATTAACGTAGCCTATCATGGCTAGATCTGCAAAGTCAGCCATGATAGGCTACGTAAATTGTCACGTAGCCTATCACGGGTGACTT
Source organism: Heloderma suspectum (assembly GCF_057233095.1). NCBI lineage: Eukaryota > Metazoa > Chordata > Lepidosauria > Squamata > Helodermatidae > Heloderma > Heloderma suspectum. The sequence goes on from NC_139461.1 coordinate 182,115,526, forward strand.
AAAAAAAAAAAAAAAAGCGCGTACGCAAATGGCGGCCCCCATAGGGAGCCGCCATTCCCGTTCCTTATTTGGTCGCTGTAGTCTACGTAAGGATTACGTAGACTACGGCGAAAATAAGGGCAACACTATTTGCGTTGCCCTTATTTTCGCCGTAGTCTACGTAAAGATTTACGTAGACTACAGCGACCAAATAAGGAACGCGAATGGCGGCTCCCTATGGGGGCCGCCATTTGCGTACGCGCTTTTTTTTTTTTAAAGTCACCCGTGATAGGCTACGTGACAATTTACGTAGCCTATCATGGCTGACTTTGCAGATCTAGCCATGATAGGCTACATTAATCATCACGTAGCCTATCACGGGGGCGGTTTTTTTTTTTTAACTTTTAATTTCGCGGCCGTCGAGGCGAGGCGCCTCCTCCCCGGCCTGAATTTTGGCCAGGCGAGGTGGGAAGCCTCCCCCCCCGGCCTGAACTTCGGGGGGAGAGCAGCGAAGCGCCTCCCCCCCACCACAAAAAGCTGCGAGACCAGGTAAGTGGGTTTCATGCACCCCTAGGTAGTGGAGCCAGGGCTCCCAGGGATACAGCGCAGCACATTTTTATTAGCAGGGATGCTGATGTTATCTGCCACCCCTTATATTTCCCTGTTCGCTCTGTGAGCTTAGCTGCAATTCTCACAGTAACTGGGGGGGCGGGTAATGAATTCTCCTAACAACTATATATTGTTCCTTGTTGTAATGCAAAGTGTCTTGCAGTGGCTTGATCTTGAATGGGCAATTAAGACCCATTAGCTTTACAAAAGACCTGCTCCTGGTGGAGATGAGAACTCCTAGAACTGATATGTTTTGGTATGGATCAAAACAGCTGCCAGTGTTTTTGGACTCTCCTTTGGGTTATGGCTATGGGGACTGTCATGATAAGTGCCTGCACTTCAAAATTGACCACTGCTTTGGACACATCCAGCAATACTTGGTTTGATTTTTTTATAACAACTAAAATGTAGTATCGAGAAAGTCTTATGCCTTGATCCACTCAGTAGACCCAAGCACAGAAGGAAACTTCCATGTCTAGGGATGGCGGAGAATTCTGCCACGGATTTCAGTGAGGCTGAATGCACTGGCATTCGGCCCCCCGAAATCTGTGGTGGAACGGCCTGCCACCCCCCGCGGATTCCCCCCGGGACGAGACTTACCTGGGGCGGATGTTCCAGATGGCGGCAGCTCCGGCGGCAGCTTGTCTTTTGACTGGCTGCCACGGCCGCCATTTGCAGTCTGCCCTTTGCCGTGATAGGCTATGTAAGTCTTTATGTAGCCTATCATGTCTGGGTAAAAAAACAACGGCATACGCAAATGGCGGTGGCTACGGTGGCCGCCATTTGTGTTCCTTATTTTTCCCCGTTTTAGTCTACGTAAATATTTACTTAAGACTATTACGGCGAAAAAAAGGGGAATGCAAATAGCGCCCACTACGCGAAAAATAAGGAACGCAAATGGCAGCCGCTGTAGGTGCCGCCATTTGCGTGCACCGTTTCCCCCCCCCCCCAGACGTGATAGGCTACGTAAAGACTTACGTAGCCTATCACAGCTCCGTGGCTGGATGCAAATGGCGGCTGCTACGGCGGCCGCCATTTGCGTCCGCACCAGCCAGTCCGTGGCCGGAAATCCAGCTGCGGACAGCCCTGGCCTGGCCGGCTGCTCTGCTGACCCGCCGTGGAGCAGAGCCGGCTGTTGAGGATGCTGTGGAGGAGAACTGGATCACCTCCCCCTCCCGTCAAGGATTCCGGGGGGAGGGATGGATCGCCTCCCCCCCCACAAACAGAATCCGTGAAAAGGTAAGTCTACCATGTACACAGCTGATGTGGATGCGCATTTGGATGTTTATTTGCTCCATATAGCAGTGCTCCGATTGGACCTCACTGAAATGCCTGGATGTGGCTTTTGATGCACATCAATTATCCAGGATACACTCAAGAATATACTCCCTTATCCAGGGCTGCCAGCTTTTACATGTAACAATTGACATTAACTAGTGCTGATCATGCCCAGCAAGCGAGGATTTTCTTGCCTATCGACACTCTTGAGTTAACATACCTTGTGCAGTTCTCTTTAATAATAATGCAAACGATTTGATAGGTTCTGTTTTATCATCCAGTATTTATTGCTATTTATTAATATTTTATCAGATTGGAAATATCCCAGTTGTATTTGCCTAGGAGTAGAAACAGCTATTAGATATTTCCCAGTAAAAAGTACACTGAATTTTAATGTGTTGTGCAGGATGGTTTGAGATGGGTGCTGAATTTTCAGGGTCAGCTATATTGTCTCTGTTTTGGTTAAAGACAGAGTGCCAACCTGAGGGAAAATATTTAACAGGAAACCATTTCTCATGCTTCTTCTCAATACTGAAGGGCTTCCTTCAGAGCCTTGTGTGGCGCAGAGTGGTAGGCGGCAGTATTGCAACAGAAACTCTCCCCATGAGCTGAGTTCGATCCCAGCGGAAGCCGGGTCTCGGGTAGCCGGCTCAGGTCGACTCAGCCCTCCATCCTTCCGAGGTCGGTAAAATGAGTCCCCAGCTTGCTGGGGGAAAGGCAGTCACGACTGGTAGTCACGACAATCTGCCTCTGATTTTTTGCAACCTCAGAAGCTGCTGTGAGGCCTTCCAAATCCACAGCGCTAAGGGAAGAACCATTTCCTATCATGCCATTTTCCTGATGAAAATCACCTCCTTCAGGCTGTTTACAGTGTGTGTGTGTGTATGTGTATGCACGTGCATGTGTGAAAGAAATACAGATATCAGGAGTTTGGGGACCTGGGCCAGGGTGTTCCATTTCAAAAGGCTGTTATTAATCAGAAATAGGATGTGATTCCATGGAAATGGCAAAGAAGTTATAATTATTCCAGATTAAGCCCAGCCCAATAAAATAAATGAGCACTGCGTAGGATGAACCTTCCCTTCCTGCATGCTGCAGTCCCAATAACTATCATCCCCACCAGTGCCTATAATTAATGAAAGAATAAGTAAAGATGTAGCCATATGCTACACATTTAGTGTAATGGATAGTTTGGTCTACAGTCTAACAGATGACCAGATATGCGGTGGTACTGCCTACTCTATCCTCCACTATACCCCTTCCAGCCAACATTATAGAGCCTTGTGTGCTGACAGTTTGACTAAATTGCACTTGGAGTGTTTACAAATATTCCATAACACATCATCAGTTCAGCCAATGACTAGCAAATGTTGTTTGCAGAGAATTGCTATGGAAATTCAAATGCTGCAGGATACTGATGTTTACTCTGGTTTTCTGTTGTTGGATTTATCAGATTTTGACAAATGAACAAAACTTCTATCTCGTTTAAGCCTACAGTCTCTGTGCTTTAATTTGTTATCTCATTAGTCTGTCTTTGACCATAGTAATTGCGCTAAAAGATTATCTAAAGCTGTCTTTCACTCCCACACCACACACACACACACAGTACATATATATATATATATATATATATATATATATATATATAATATAATATCAAAGTGTATTTCTCTAATACTTACATTTCAAAGTGTTATAATGTCTTGAGTACTGTTTTTGCTAAAAAGCAGTTGGACTGATAAACAGATAAACAGTATAATAATAGGTACTTGGGCACTTTACATAAAAAGATAATGTAGTAAAAGCAACATTTAAAAAGAAAAGAAAATGTGAGAGTATAAAAGGTATACACCAGACAGTCAACGTTTCAAAAGCACCAATGGGTGGGGTGGGGTGGGGTGTGGTGGGAGGAATGTATTCAGGCACTTTGTAAAATTGAGTAGATAGGAACTGAAATAGAGATACGGAGAGAGCACTTTCCAAACTATGGTCCCTATTTTGGTCCTTCCAGATGGCTTCCAGAAGCAAAACCTAAAGGCATGTGCAGCTATTCTGTCTTTTCTTCCTCAACTGATTTTTTTCTGGTGAGAAAAATGATTGAAGAAGAGGTGGGAAAAAGATAGGATGGCAGGTTCCATAATCAATGGTCAGAATTTGAGTGCACATAACAAATCCGGCTAAGATTTCCAGGAGCAGAGCATCCCAGACATCAAGTCATTAAAAGTCGAACAACATAGGCTTGGATCCAATGTTAGGGAAATTTAAGCCCCATTCATTTCAATGGGTCTACTCTATAATGAGTTAACATTGGATGCAACCCATAGCCTTGGATCCAAAGGTGCTTTGTACCTGTGGAAAGGCACTTCCACTCACACAAGTTACCCCCCCACCATACATTCAACTTGCTCCCCCTCCACTCCTGCTCCCATGCTATTTCAGAGGGTCTCTCACCCCTCAAGACCAGATTTTCATGAAGATGCAGTGGGGAATTGGATATCTATCTGGGTGCCCTCCAAATATTTTGGACTTCAGCTCCCATCAGCCTAAGGCAGCATGGAATGCTGGGCACTGTAGTCCAAAACATCCAGAGGGCACAAGGATGGGGAGGGCTGCTTTAGAAACATACAGCAACCTTTCTGTTCCTAAAGTAATTTTATGTATGACTTAGTTTGCTCATAAAAGTATCATTATATTTTAAAACTTTTAAAAGTAAACTCAGTAAATTTGTAATTATTGTCTGAATAGATTAGAACTACACTGAATGACTGCTACAGCATCAGAAACACAGGACTCTATAGAACAAAACAAAACCCAAACTGTCAAGAATGCACATTTACTGTTAATAACGCACAATGGTGACTCTGCTCGCATGTTGGGAAACTGAGCATAAATGTCTATCAGTAAAATATACTTTAGATCAATAATTTTAATAAGGAATGAAAGAACTAACTATGCTGGGAATCTTGCAGAGAGGATTAAATCCCCCCCCCCCCCATGGCTTCATTACTTCCAGACATTTAACATCTCTGGTCTTTCTATAAAAATGTTCTTATTAGATAGTTTTTAGAAATCATTTTGGGAGGAGTAAAGGCTGGGTAACAATATATGAATACTTTGTCTTAAATTCTAAAAGAAAATATTTCATAATCCAAAGCTGTCCAATTTTTCAGAAAAAAACAAAAACTGCCTTGGGGAAAACAAAACAAAACAGAAAAAAGTTCCCCCCCACCAAGTTTTCCAGTTCTTTTCTTGGCCTTCACTTCTCTATGCAGCTACCATTCTTTCCAGACCTCTGTTCTTCATTGGCAACTGGTAACCAGATTTGGGTTAGGAGTGAACAGTCGCTAACACCTACCTTATAGCTTTCTAGTCAGAACATATTTTCTACATGTTAGAACAGGGGCAGGGGAAATGGTTTGGTCTGAGGGCTGCATTTCCTTCAGGGAAACATGTCAGGGGTCACATCCAGGACCTGCCAAAGGCCCTGTTCTGTTCTTGCCTCTGCTGCAGCAAAGGCTCAGCATCGTTGAGGTACTTGGTGAGGCCAAGGTTACATATTACCTGTATGTGATAGAGTTTTGAAGAAGATCAGGATTCAGGAACAGTCAGGAAGGACAGGTTTCTGGAACAGGAATGGATCAACACCAAAGAAAGCCATGAATGGAGCTAGAAAGACTATAAGTTGCTCCAACAAAGATCAACAAAGATTGAGGCTTAAATAGGAAGTGACTGGCCTCTAGGCTGGTTAGCTCCACCTCTTCTTCTACAGATGCTTTGACTCTTAAAAGGGCCTGGTCTGTTTTAGCAGCTTCAGCCTTTGGCACTGAGGGAGCAGTGGTGGTGGAATTTTAGTCTCTTCATGGCCAGAGTCCTCTGAGGATAGTAATGGAGCCTCCTCTGGATACAGGGAAGCCATTCCCTGGGGTTTCTCTGTGGCTGAGTCTTCTCCTGCTGACACCAGAGCCTATTCTGAGGATGAGGGGTTTAACTCCTCCGAGGATGATGGTTCAGGCTGCTGGGCCATGACAGGCCCACAGCCCAGCAGGGGCCCACTGACAAAAGATCCTTGGAGTTGCTCTTCCTCTTCACCATTGCAACCGACTTGTTTGCCTGCCTCTTGTTGTGGCCCAGAAAATGGTAGTGGTGAGAAGGGAGAGCAGTAGATGCCACTGGCTTCTTTTCAGATGTGGCAGTGGCCTCCTCTTCTGTCGCATCTGCCTCCTCCTCCTGCTCAGAAAAACAACAACAATGCAGCAGACGGAAAACTCTCACTCAGAAATCTCCCCCCCCTCCTATCCCACACGGAGACTCAGGATGAGGCCCGGAGACTCCAGGTCAGGCCTGGAGGCCCGGAGACTCCGGGTCAGGCCTGGAGGCCCGGCAACCCTACTGGCACCTATTATCATAGGCTTTCTGCTTGGAATCTTTGTCTCTCTTTATTCCTGTTTATATGAAGATTAAAGTTTGGATAGGTTTGAGTTTGGGGCCTCTAACCCAAGGGAAAGGAAGGCCACCAATTCTGTGTGATTTCTGGAATGGATTCAAAATTTGGAAAGGATTCAAATTCAAGCTAGGTCAACTGTGCTGGGGGATGTGGATTTCCTCTTCTTTCTTTCCCACCATAGCCCCTCCACTCCCCCTGAAAGTGGTATACAGAGAGTCAGGAGACCCTGCTCAATGGGATGAGCTGTGGTGAGGGGCAGGAAGTTCCCCAAAAATAAGGCAGGAAGACTTTCCACAAGTGGAACCCTTCCTGTCACAGAAGGCAGACCCTGGATCCAATCCCTTGAATTTTACTCCAATATCTTCTTTTTTGATGATGCTTTTTTTGATGCCTAGATTCAGAAAGCTTAACCACCACCACCAAACACCATCACCATCACCACCAGGGTTCTAATGGGGACTTGTATTCCCCCTCATCCCAGTTAACTCAGATCTCTGGATGCTTATTACAGATATTGTAAGCATCAATGGCAAAGTAGCTAACTTCACTTTAAAGGAGCTCAAGATTCTATCTGAGTGACAGAGTATAACATTCGAAAGTTTAGCTGGATTCGGTCAATTCTGAAGTTCATTTGAAGTATATGGATGTTCCTATCTACATAGTTACACTTCTACTCTTGTTGTTCAGTCGTTCAGTCGTGTCCGACTCTTCGTGACCCCATGGACCATAGCACGCCAGGCCTTCCTGTCCTGCGCACTCTCCCGAAGTGTGCTCAGGTTCATATTCATTGCATCGGTGATGCTATCTAGCCATCTCATCCTCTGCCGTCCCCTTCTCCTTTTGCCTTCAGCCTTTCCCAGCATCAGGGTCTTTTCCAGAGAGTTTTCTCTTCGCATTAGGTGGCCAAAATATTTCAGCTTCAGCTTCAGTATCTGTCCTTCCAATGAGCACTCAGGGTTGATTTCCTTTAGGATGGACTGATTTGACCTTGCAGTCCAGGGGACTTGTAAGAGTCTTCTCCAGCACCACAGTTCGAAAGCATCAATTCTTCGGCGCTCAGCCTTCCTTATAGTCCAGCTCTCACAGCCATACATTGCTACTGGGAAAACCATAGCTTTGATTATGCGGACCTTTGTTGGCAAGGTGATGTCTCTGCTTCTTACTATGCTGTCTAGGTTTGCCATAGCTTTCCTCCCCAGGACCAAGCGTCTTTTAATTTCATGGCTACAGTCACCGTCTGCGGTGATCTTGGAGCCCAAGAAAGTAAAATCTTTCACTGCTTCCATTTCTTCCCCTTCTATATGCCAGGAAGTGATAGGGCCAGATGCTATGATCTTAGTTTTTGTAATGTTGAGTTTCAAACCAGCTTTTGCGCTCTCCTCTTTCACCCTCAACAAGAGGCTCTTTAGATCCTCTTCACTTTCTGCCATTAGGGTGGTATCGTCTGCATATCGGAGGTTGTTGATAATTCTCCCAGCAATCTTAATTCTGACCTCTGATTCATCCAACCCGGCATTTCTCATGATGTACTCTGCATATAAGTTAAATAAGCAGTGTGACAATATGCAGCCTTGTCGTACTCCTTTCCCAATTTTGAACCACTCGGTTGTTCCATGTCCGGTTCTTACTGTTGCTTCTTGACCCTCGTACAGGTTTCTCAGGAGACAGGTAAGGTGGTCTGGTTCTCCCATCACTTTAAGAATTTGCCAGAGTTTGTTGTGATCCACACAATCAAAGGCTTTAGCGTAGTCAATGAAGCAGAAATAGACGTTCTTCTGGAATTCTCTTGCTTTCTCCATGATGCAGCGAATGTTGGCGATTTGATCTCTAGTTCCTCTGCCTCTTCAAAACCCAGCTTGTACTTCTGGTAGTTCTCAGTTCGCATACTGCTGAAGCCTAGCTTGTAGGATTTTGAGCATCACCTTGCTGGCATGTGAAATGAGCGCAATTGTGCGGTAGTTTGAACACTCTTTGGCGTTGCCCTTCTTTGGAATTGGAATGTAAACTGACCTTTTCCAGTCTTGCGGCCATTGCTGAGTGTTCCAAATTTGTTGGCATATTGAATGCAGCACTTTAACAGCATCATCTTTTAGGATTTTAAATAGCTCAGCTGGAATACTGTCATCTCCGCTAGCTTTGTTGTTACTAATGCTTCCTAAGGCCCACTTGACTTCACTCTCGAGGATGTCCGGCTCAAGTTCAGTGACCGCACTATCATGGCTATCAAGGACATTACTATCATGGCTATCAAGGACATTAAGATCTTTCCTGTATAGTTCTTCTGTGTATTCTTTCCACCTCTTCTTAATCTCATCTGCATCTGTTAGGTCCCTGCCTTCTTTGTCCTTTATCATGCCCGTCTTTGCACAAAACGTTCCCTTGAGATCTCCAATTTTCTTGAAGAGATCTCTAGTCTTTCCCATTCTGTTGTTTTCCTCGATTTCCTTGCATTGTTCATTTAGGAAGGCCTTCTTGTCTCTCCTTGCTATTCTCTGGAACTCTGCATTCAGTTGGATATATCTTCCCCTTTCTCCCTTGCTTTTTGCTTCCCTTCTTTCCTCAGCTACTTGTAAAGCCTTATCAGACAGCCACTTTGCTTTCTTGCATTTCTTTTTCTTTGGGATGGATTGAGTTGCTGCCTCCTGAACAATGTTACAGACCTCTGTCCATAGTTCCTCAGGCACTCTGTCTATCAGGTCTAATCTCTGAAATCTATTCCTCACCTCCACTGTATATTCATAAGGGATATGATTTAGGTCATACCTGAATGGTTTAGTGGTTTTCCCTACGTTCTTCAATTTAAGCCGAAATTTTGCAAGAAGCAGCTCATGATCTGAGCCACAGTAAGCTCCAGGTCTTGTTTTAACTGACTGTATGGAGCTTCTCCATCTTTGGTTGCTAAGGACATAATCAATCTGATTTCGATATTGACCATCTGGTGATGTCCATGTGTAGAGTCGTCTCTTGTGCTGTTGGAAAAGAGTGTTTGCTATGATCAGCGTGTTCTCTTGGCAAAACTCTATTAGCTTTTGTCCTGCTTCATTTTGTACACCAAGGCCATGCCTGCCTGTTATCCCGGTGATTTCTTGACTTCCTACTTTAGCATTCCAGTCCCCTATGATGAAGAGGACATCTTTTTTTGGTGTTAGTTCTAGAAGGTGTTGGAGGTCTTCATAGAACCGATCAACCTCAGCTTCTTCGGCATCAGTGATTGGGGCATAGACTTGAATGACTGTGATGTTGAATGGTTTGCCTTGGATTCGTACTGAGATCATTCTATCATTTTTAAGATTGTACCCCAGTACTAGGGGTGGACGAAAGTCCCTTACCTGTCCTCGAAGGACGTTCGCGGTGGGGGGGAGGCGCTTCGCTGCTCCCCCCGCGAAGTTCAGGCTGGGGGGGGAGGCTTCCTGCCTTGCCCCGGCCGAAATTCAGGCCGGGGAGGAGGCTTCCCGCCTCGCCTGGCCGCGAACGCGAAAGTTAAAAAAAAAAAAACGCCCCCTGATAGGCTACGTGATGATTAACGTAGCCTATCACGGCTAGATCTGCAAAGTCAGCTGTGATAGGCTACGTCAATCGTCACGTAGCCTATCACAGGTGACTTTAAAAAAAAAAGAAAAGCGTGTACGCTAATGGCGGCCCCCATAGGGAGCCGCCATTCGCGTTCCTTATTTGGTCGCCGTAGTCTACGTAAATCTTTACGTAGACTACAGTGACCAAATAAGGAACGGGAATGGCGGCTCCCTATGGGGGCCGCCATTATCCGTACGCGCTTTTCTTTTCTTTTTTTTTAAAGTCACCCGTGATAGGCTACATGACGATTGACGTAGCCTATCACGGCTGACTTTGCAAATCTAGCCGTGATAGGCTACGTTAATCGTCACGTAGCCTATCAGGGGGCATTTTTTTTTCTTTTATTGCAATGGCGGCGGCGGCAGCCGGTCGAAAGATCGGCTGCCGCTCCCGCCCCGCTCGAACACCCGCCGAACCGCCGGCCGGACCCGCCGCCGGGAGGAACATTCGGCGAAGGTAAGTCCCGTCCCGGGGGGGGGGGTGCGGGGTGCGGGGGGGTTCGGAGGATTTCTCCCCAAAACTTGTTCGGGGGGCCAAACACGTTGGCGCTCGGCCCCCTGAAGTTTCGGGGAGAAATTCTCCACCAACCCTACCCAGTACTGCTTTTCCCACCCTTTTGTTGACTATGAGTGCTACTCCATTTCTTCTAAGGGATTCTTGGCCACAATAGTAGATATGATGGTCACCTGAATTAAATTCTCCCATTCCTGTCCATTTTAGTTCGCTGATTCCCAAGATGTCGATGTTCAATCTTGCCATCTCATGTTTGACCACCTCCAGCTTACCTTTATTCATTGATCTTACATTCCAGGTTCCTAAACAATATTGTTCTTTACAGCATCGGATTTTCTTTTCACCACCAGACACATCCACAGCTGAGTGTCCTTTCGGCTTTGGCCCAGCCGCTTCACTCTTTCTGGCGCTACTTGGAAATACCCTCTGCTCTTCCCCAGTAGTATATTGGACACCTTCCGACCTGAGGGGCTCATCTTCCGGCGTCATATCTTTTAGCCTTGTGATACGTTCCATGGGGTTTTCTTGGCAAGAATACTGGAGTGGGCTGCCATTTCCTTCTCCAGTGGACCACATTTTGTCAGAACTCTCTGCCATGACCTGTTCATCTTGGGTGGCCCTGCACGGCATAGTAGGGGTGAACGAAAGTCACTTACCTTTTCTCGCAGCTTTTTCGCGGTGGGGGGGAGCGCTTCGCTGCTCCCCCCGCGAAGTTCAGGCTGGGGGGGGAGGTTTCCCGCCTCGCCCGGCCGAAATTCAGGCCGGGGGGGGAGGCTTCCCGCCTCGCCCGGCCGAAATTCAGGCTGGGGAGGAGGCTTCCCGCCTCGCCCGGCCGCGAACACGAAAGTAAAAAAAAAAAAAAAAAAAGTCCCCTGATAGGCTATGTGACGATTCATGTAGCCTATCACGGCTAGATCTGGAAAGTCAGCCGTGATAGGCTACGTGAATCGTCACGTAGCCTATCACGGGTGACTTTAAAAAAAAAAAAAAAAAGCACGTACGCGAATGGCGGCCCCCATAGGGAGCCGCCATTCGCGTTCCTTATTTAGTTGCTGTAGTCTACGTCAATGTTTACGTAGACTACGGAGAAAATAAGGGCAACGCAAATAGCGTTGCCCTTATTTTCGCCGTAGTCTATGTAAACATTGACGTAGACTACAGCGACCAAATAAGGAAGGGGAATGGCGGCTCCCTATGGGGGCCGCCATTATCCGTACACACTTTTTTTTTTTTTTTAAAGTCACCCGTGATAGGCTACGTGACGATTCACGTAGCCTATCACGGCTGACTTTGCAAATCTTGCCGTGATAGGCTACGTGAATCGTCACGTAGCCTATCAGGGGACTTTTTTTTTTTTTCTTTCATTGCAATGGCGGGGGCGGCAGCCGGTCGAAAGACCGGCTGCCGCTCCCGCCCCGCTCGAACACCGGACGAACCGCCAGCCGGACCCGCCGCCAGGAGGGACATTCAGGGAAGGTAAGTCCCGTCCCGGGGGGGGGGGCGGGGGGCGGGGGGGGCGGAGGATTTCTCCCCGAAACTTGTTCGGGGGGCCGAACACGTTGGCGCTCGGCCCCCCGAAGTTTCGGGGAGAAATTCTCCGCCATCCCTACGGCATAGCTTATGGCTTCACTGAGTTACACAAGCCCCTTCGCCACAACAAGGCGAAGTATTCATATATCGATGAAGGGGCACTTCTACTCTACTTGTTGCAAAACTGCCCTGACCTTGGATATAAGTTTAGCATCAGGATCACACCGTCTGAAAGTTCCTGTAATCTATCCAAACTGTTTTCATCAGCATGAGCAACTATTGGTCATGAAATTGTACCTGTGTGATCACTGTACTTTATAATGCTATAGAACAGCTGGTAATTCATAGACGCTCTGGAAATTGTCCCAGACAAGCCATTGAACCTTTTGAAACAGCAGTTCAAATCACTTATAAACTTTTCATTTTATTTCCCCACCCTGCTAAAAACTCAAAGAATAGCCTTCTTCAGAGTAACCTTAATGGGAATTTTTAAAAAAGTATTTCACTGAAGGTTTCCAAACAAATTAACCTTTGGGTTGAGATCAAGTGCGGAAAGGTTCAGCCCCAGAGGACACATCGTCAGAGCTTAATGAGCGCATGAAAACGGAAGGGCGTGTGTGTCAGACTGAGAGCTTCAACATAGCCTTTTAACTACTACATAAAAGGGAGATGTAATAAATTGCTAGCTGTATAGCACTTCTCATGGGTGGTGTCAAAACAGCCCACAAAGGTGAGGAATCAATATGGCCTTATCTAAATGGGGAGAAATGATTTGCCAGCAAATTATGGTCCATATTTTCATGATCCCTGGTTGCAGCTATACCTAACAAATTTGAAGCAACATGGATTTGCCAAGGTGTATGTGTATAACAGGAACATGGAGAGAGGCATGAAACTGAGATATCAGGTAAGCAGGTCCTCTGGTCTTGGACTCATGAAGACCCATTAGAACTGGATGGACTTAGGGCAGGATTGGTCCCATGCTGACAGTGATAGGAGTAGTCTAAGATTGGGTGGGGGGATTAAAAGCCATGCTGAGGTTACCCTAATCCCAGGAATTGGGGTACATCATAAATTTGGAGTCTATATAATAACTTTGCCTACTGGGTGGAGCTTTTTCATGCAGATGTTTGATGAAAGCAGTGAGGCTCTTTGGTAAGATGGAGGAGAACCTTAGCACGTGAAGTGAGTGCAAGTATAAATGGATATTATTGGAGGTAATCTGTCAATCTTCAGTAGATCTTTTTCCCACTTGTGATATTGTACTACAACATACAGAGACAATTAAGTGATTATTTATTTGTCTTTGAAGCATTTGCCCCAGAGTGGGAAGCACAGGAAATTTGAGAATCTGAGAGCATCTTTGGACATAATAGAGACACTGGGAAAAGAGAAAGTGTATGTGACTTGTGCTTTCTGTTCCTGGGCTTTTTTTTGTAACATTCAGAGTAAAACTGTCATCTCGCACTCAAGCTGACATGCACATAATTACATTCAGGCTCTGGATGCATTACGAGGGGGAGCACCCCTTTGGAAATTGCAGGGAGTGCTGCAACAGGAAGCATGAGGCAATTGCATATCCTATTTTCACACATCTATACAATGTCTAATGGCACTGCTTTGATATGTGTCTCCTGGTCCAGCGCCAGAGGACGACAAGGTTGGGCAAGACCAGGAAAGAGAAGTGCTGCTGTCCTCATTTGTATGGAGGACCCAACAAGATCAAAGGCAGTGTGAGAGAACTGTCACATCTCTTGTATGCCACAGCTCTTCCATTTTAAGGGAGCTCTCAGAGAGAGTGCCTTTCTAAGAACTCCAAATCTTAGAGCCAGCTCTATGTGTCTATCTTTTTAATGAACTTTGGACTAGTTCATACGTTCACATTTACTCCTGTGATCATACAAGCTGTGAGCTATCAGTAATGTAAATCAGGGATGGGAAACTTGTGGACCTCTGGACGTTTGGGCCAACTACTCCAATCATCCTTCATTATTGGATATGCTGGTTAGAGCTGATGGGAGTTGTAGGCCAAAACCCTTTCAAGTCCACATGTTGCCCACCCTGATGTAAATAATTGCATTTCCTAGAAAAAGTGTGCCATTGCAGGCAAATGGTAATTCCTCACCATTTATACCAGGGATGGTGAACCTGTGGCCCTCCAGATGCTATTGGACTACAACTCCCATTAGCATTTACCATTGGAATCCAAAATCCAATTGGGGTTGGACTCCAACATCATTTGGAGGACCACAGATAGTTTTTAATGTATATTATAGTAGTGGAAGGCTTGCCTGTGGCTCTTTTCAGTTCTGTCCCAGTAACAGTCAATGGAGAAGCTCATGGGGTGGAGTGAATAGCATCTTTCCTTTGAACACTAGCACTGAGCATCAGAAGGAGCACAAAGAAGTATGATGGTTTTCTCACAGATACTTTACCAGGGAAGACATGTGGAAGAGACTCCCATGCCACTGCAGCAATGCAGACAGTCCTGTTACCAATAAGAGGCTCTCATTGCCATCTTAAAGCCTTCATTTGCCTACCTTATTCCTGATACTGAGGACCCTCTGCTTGTGAGCTGAATGGTAAGCATGTTAGGTCCCCTGAACCTGTAAGTAAATGGAAACGAATATTAAAGCTTGTCATTTGCTGAGGTGACTGTGATCCCTTTGCATCTTTCCCCCCTCCTGCTAAGATTCAAGTCTACAAGCTGCCATCCCATTTAATAGTGACAGTTACATATGAAGAGGGCTGAAAATTGTACTGGTTTCAAGAGGGCTGATTTCCTTCCTTCATCTTGCCATGTGTCAAAGGTGATTCAGAGCAGCACATCAAACATGATAAAGAGCTTAGAAGAATGTAGAGCACATGAGGCAATATGAGGCATGCCGAGAACGTTCGGCTTTAAAGACATCTCTGAGTGGGTGGGAGAATGTTTAAAAGGCCAACAATGACGATGGAAAAGGACTGTGCTTCTCTGAGTTGATAGAGTTACAGCCACACACCACATCACAGGAAATGTGTGGTTTGTCCATTGTCTGCCTCCATTGTCTGCCTCCAAACTGTGAACACTGTTAATGCATGGAGGAGAGATACTTGTTTACTTGTGGTTATCTGCATCGTATGGTTGCCATTGTCCTATGGCTGCGCCTGGCCTGCTGTTCTTGTACATTACATGGTTATGTACCACACCAATGGTGCAGTCCCATTTTGATTATTAGCTGGCTGAGATTCCCAGCTTTTATGTTAAAAACATCAACCCAGGTCTCCAGCCCAGGGGTGCAGAACTCCTTTCAGCCTGAGGGCCTAACTGCATGTTGGAGAAGCTCTTAGTAGTGGGTGGGGCTGAAGACAAAAGGGGCTGGGTCAAAGGCAAAAGGGGCAGGACCAAAAATATCCGCACATTTTAGCTGAAAGCTCTTCCTGCCAGTAACTCAGCCTCAGGTGAGACGTTCCAGCCTTTTAGAATGGGGAAAAACTGCACAAAAGCCAGGAAACCACCTGACACAAAAGCCAGGGGAAAGGGGCATGGAGAAACTAGTGCTCTGCCGAAAATTTCTCCCACATTTTTTTGGGCGATTCTCATTCAAATTGATAGAGGAGAAATTGCTTTCAACAATAAATTTAAAGGAGGAGAAATTTAAGGGAAATTCTCATGGGTTGGGCTTCTTGGGCTTACCTTACTCAGAAGGTGGTCAAAGGGTGAGTGTAACTGGCCTGTTTTTCATTGTACAATCATTTCTCCAGCAGCCTGTAGCTGCCTCAGCTTCCTACACTTCAATTAAAGTTTAAGGCACCATGCTGTAATTTCTCCCACAGGGCTTTTTCAGATCAGGATATACAGGCAGCCTGGGAGGCTAGCTGTGATTAGGTAAGTTAAAAAACACCACAAACATATATTATAAAACAACCTGAATGAGGCAGAACAATGGAAGCCTCTTTCATGGGGGGAGAAAACTTTCAGGAAATTGGAGGACAGATTTGGGCAGAGCACTAACTCCACCTCTTCCCTGGAGCTGGACACAACACTGCCCCCACCTGCATTGCCGTGGATGCAAACTGGGGGCCAGCCTGTCAAGACAGCTGATGCTGTTGCAGCATGAACCCCCCCCGAACCCCTTAGGAAAAAAGAAAGAAGCTGCGCTACAAGCCCTGCCAATGGGGAGCCCTATTTGGGAGAAACTATGGAGAATTTCTCCTCCCCTTGGAGAAATTTGGTGGAATTTGTCTCCCAAATTTCTCTGCCCACAAGTAAGGTTGAGAATTTCAAGAGGCCATTTGTGCACAGCTTTATTGGAAACTCCAGAGTTCTGGAGTTCTTCACCCCTGCTCTAGCCCCTGTAGAACCAGAAATGGGAGGCAAAATGTGCAAGAATTAATCTATCTGATTGTTTGGTGAGACAGGAGCCCATTCCTGCCTTTCAGTGATTTTAGTCAATGAGAGAAGTTACAGCATTTATTGACATCTATTTTCTGGAGAAGAGGCTTCCTGGTTCATTTTGAATTAATGGGCGAATCTGTGTCCGTTTTGGTTTCTTTTCATTTTCCATTTGTCCAGATGTAAGTTTATTTCAGCACGTTTCCACATCAGTTTGTGAATTCAGCCAAAAAAAGTCTGCATGAAAATTCCTCTACACTTCCATGTGCATTTCTGCTAATATCAATTTTTGTATGCAATTTTCATAGTGTGCACACTTTTTGCAAGTAATTTCCCCCCAATATAATGTTTTTGTGCACATAGTTTCCTCTAATATGTGATTGTTGTTGTGCATACTTTCCCTTGATATACACAGTTTTGTGTATGGTGGATTTTGGCACACAAGTACATTCCAGTTCACGTATAGGTTCAGGAGGTGTGAAATGGATAAGTTTGTATAAAAATTCAGACTGAATGGATTTTACCTCCAGCCCTAACTTGTGTTTTCATCTTCCTATGGCAGAGATGATAGCTGCCCATAGACAACAATGGAGAAATCCAGAATTTTAGTTTAGTATGATTGGACAGTGGCATGTTCACCCAGAAACAAAGGCAGCTGCAAAGACAGGCGTTCATACTCTTTTTAACTCAGCTCTTATTTCATGCCCCCAAATGTGATTTTTTTGGGGGTAAACATTTTAAAAGTCACTCTACCACTGCAAATACAGATAAAGTCCATCGTTATTACTATGCCCATATTGCAAAGGCTGTTTGCGAGCAGAGATGGGTCAAAGAAGAGTCAAACAACAAGGCTTGGTTTGAAAATTGGGCCACATTTATTGAAAACATCTGCAAAAGGGAACCTAGGATGGGCAGCTGACTGTGCCAGCGACTAGCTGGCACTTCTCGGGCGAAAGCACACCCAGCCTGAGGAGTGGCATCGATCTTGCCGCCCCTCCGGACTGCCCCTTCTGGGGGAGGTAGACCTTCCCTGTCACCCCCTCCCGCTGCCGCACAATGCCTGGTTGAGTGAGGAGGGTTGGTCTCCCAGGCAACCCTTATCCCCTGCCGAGCCGTTAGGGGTGCATGAAAGCCACTTACCTGGTCTCGCAGCTTGCTTCCCGGTGGGGGGGAGGCGCTTCGCTGCTCCCCCCGAAGTTCAGGCTGGGGGGGGAGGATTCCCGCCTCGCCCGGCCGAAATTCAGGCCGGGGGGGAGGATTCCCACCTTGCCCGGCCGAAATTCAGGCCGGGGAGGAGGCGCCTCACCTCGCCCGGTTGCGAAATAAAAAGTTAAAAAACAAACACGCCCCCGTGATAGGCTACGTGACGATTACCGTAGCCTATCACGGCTAGATCTGCAAAGTCAGCCATGATAGGCTATGTTAATCGTCACGTAGCCTATCACAGGGGCGTTTTTTTTTTCTTTTGAAGTTCACGGCCGGGGAGACGGGGCGCTTCTCCCCGGCCTGAATTTTGGCCGGACGAGGCGGGAAGCCTCCCCCCCCGGCCTGAACTTCGGGGGGAGCAGCGAAGCGCCTCCCCCCCACCACGAAGCAAGCTGCGAGACCAGGTAAGTGACTTTCGTGCACCCCTACCCACACTGCTTAAGGGAGGGTGGGAGGGAACCGCGAGAGCGAGAGAGCTTCTGTTAGGAGGGGCGCAGAGCTTAAGAGAGCTCTGCCGGCCCCTCCCATGCCTGGTGGTGCCACTGGGGGATACCCAATGGCACAGAGCCACCCCTTCTCTCCCCACCTGCCCACAACGCCTCCCTTCTGCCAGACAAGCTGGCGCCTCTGCATGCACACCATCCCTAATCTCTTCCTACTTTTGCCTGTCCTAGCCGCCACAGGAGTCACAAGCCTAGTGCTTGTGAAACTCCCCCCACCTGCGCAGAAGAACTTCCCGCAGGCCCCTTTGCAGATCGGACAGAAATATGTTCTTCCCTACATGAGATAGGCGGACGCTGTCCTGCCTGTAATGCTCCCTCCTTGTCCACAGAATTTCCTGAGGGGGGTGCATACATCACCCCATTCGCATAGGCCATAAGCCATTTCTCAGATCACTTTCCGATGTGCCCTGCCAATGGCAACATCATTCCAAGCCTTCCAGTTGATCTGTGGGAGCAGTGAGAACCACAATAAGGCTACTTCCGGCCAGGTATGCCGGACCACCTGCACCTTAACCAAGGCCCGTACGATCAGATCCTTGCATGGCTCACAGCCGAAGTCATTCCCTGCCACGTGCAGCCTCTGGACCTGTGGAGGAAGACTGCCAAAACTTTGGTGGAACATGGTGAGGAGGAGGGACTCCCACCGTATGCCCCATCTGCAAAGCCACTGGATCGTAACATGTCAGGGTGACAGAAGCTGAAATCCAAAGTCGATGTAAAAGCCTTTTGTGCAGCTCAAAACATCATACTGTGCCCATGTAAGAGCACCCGTCCCGGCACAGGTCGAGTCCGCTGGTCAAGGAGTAAGAACATTAGGGCAAGGGAAGGAAAAATTGTGTCAGGAAGAAGCAAACAACTTGCAAACACAAGGCCAGAACACTTCAAAGCGCCATCTTCGAACTGTCATAATGTGCTTGTGACAGAAACATAAAACAGCTGAAACGGAGACCATTCCAATGCAGAAGGAGTGGGTTCTGAACTGAGAATTACCTAGGTCTAGCGGGGTAAAGCTGATGTAGAAACTGCCCAGATTGCCATTATGTCAACTGTAAGCCATCGGAATAACAAGCAGAGGTCCCTCCTCAGACCAGCGGCATTCCATAAAAAACCTGTAAGGCCCTGATGGGGCAAAACCCATCGACTAGCGCTCTGCCATGGGCCACTGCTGTGCCCTTGCCATACCGATCAGTTTCTGATCTCCAAATGCGTAAGTGGGTTGCATTGGGATGGATCTGTACATTGAAGTATATCAAGGCCCTTCCGGACAAGTCTGACTTGGGAGCCTTGACCAACCCTGAATTCCTAAGGGGCCCCGAAGAAGGCCATTAAGGCTGCTGTGTGGAACAAGGAAATGTCTTACTGGGAAGTGCAAATGGAGGGCCATAATCCCCGGAGCCCAAAAAAGGTATCCGGGGAGAGAGGGTGGCTAGGAATCTATGAAAGCAGGCAACATCTGTGCCCAACCCTACATCGCACGCCAAACCATGAATTTGACATGAAGACAGTAACTCCGTTGTTGCCCGGAAGACTAAAACGGCCAGCTTGCCACTTATAGTCCTGTCAGATAGCCCCTTGTTCCTTAAAGATACGCACAATTGTGGCAAATGATCTATAGGTAAGGGCCATAAATCCTGTAACTAAAGTTCACCCTGAAGGCGTGGAACTACCTACCTGCCCTGTCATAGGTGGCTCCTGTACTAGGAGCTATGAAATGCAGGATGGAATGCTCAGCTTCAGTACGCTGGTCTCCCCTATTACTGCAAGGATGGGATCTGAAAACAGATGTGCCCTCAGGGCTAAGGCCCGGAACCTGTCGATCTGATTTCGTGACATAACGTCAGCAATTGGTTTTGCCCAACCCGGCACATGGCGGGCCTGAAACCAGATGTTGTGATGCAGACACTGGAGCATGAATGCTCTGATACACGACATGACCTCCCGATTTCAGGAGAACAGGGAATGAATAACGTACACCGTGGCCATGTTGTCGCACCAAAGGGGGACTGATGTCAGGGTGGACACTGAACCCATGGAGTCCCAGAGTAGTTCTGATTCTGAGGAACAGCAGTCGCTCCTGGGAGAGGTGCACGCTCCTCTTTCCCAGGGCCAACAGCTGATGGAGATTCCACCCACCAGCATTCCTAGCTTAGAAAGCAGTCCAGGGAGTGACCGAGCGCAGATAGCAGACTTGGTTGATGTGTGACGCCGATGCAGAGAGTGGTGCCAGATGGAGGGCGCGGAAAGGAGGCATAGTGCCCGGTTGGCACGCAAACAACGGCTGCGCCCAGAGGATCCAAGGGAAAAGGGGAGGGACTCTCCCTAGTCCTTAAGTTCAGGGGTCTGCCAGTAATTCCCTTTCAAACGGGGACCAACTGTTCCGACTGAGGGCATAGGTACTGTGCTGCTCAGATCTAGTTGCAAACGGTATAGTTGTTAAGTTGTAAAAGAAGAATAAAGCTTTGAAAGGAATCCCTTTGTCTGTGTCTGGACTTGGCTACTGGATTAGACTGAGAGAGGCCTCCAAGGAGCCCTTGACAGCTACTGACTTGGCTATGAGGTCCGCTGAAATGTGCTCAGCTAGGTAAATAGGGAAGAACTCCAGAGAGGTACAGTCCTGACAAATCCCAGCGGCAGCCCCAGACTCTATGGGCCCCAGCCCACAGCACGATTGGTCCAGTCGCATGATTCCGAAACACCCCAGAGTACCGGTGGCACCCAAGTGAATCAGAAAGTCGGCTTTGAGGAGCAGCTCATGCCTCCAGAAGGAGATGCCATTAAAGCCCTGCTAAGTTGAAGCCATACCCGTGGATTCATATGCACAGCAGAAGTGACCCTGGTTCGATGGAGCAGCAGCTGCAGTCCCTGCGCTGCCCAAACAGAGCCGGTGCAGAAAGGCCCGGCCAGGGGCCACTACCCTGCATGGGAAATTGAAAATGCCCTACAACATCTTTCAGGGCCCCCTAGGGAGACCCTAGGAAGATGTGTAACTGCCTGGAGCTGTGCTCAAAGACAAGAAATTTGTCCTGAGGGAGGCGAGAACATTGCTTAAGGGTATCTAACTCGATCCCCAGGAATGTCAGCGTGGCAGACGGGCCCTCTGCCTTGTTGTGAGCTAAAGGGACACAGAGGTAAAAGGAAAGGGAAACAATGCTTGCATTAGGTCAGAACATTGACTACCGTCTATGGACTCCAAGTAACACACACCCATCGGGGACCCATGGCCGGGATCCCGGACCGAGACAACCTCCTCATCGAAGAGGTGTATCGTACTGAGCACAGATGATCAGGGATCTTATGAGTAACAGGCTGCCCTTGAGGAAGAGAGGTTATGAATTGGCCTAAACTCCCTAGAGGATTTCTTGGGGACCCTTCCAAGAGGGGAGGCTATAACACCTTCCCGCCAGTACTGCCTTGTCGATTTTCTCGCGAACCTGTCAATGCTTGGCGAGGAGGGATTATCTTTTGCGAGCTAATGATGGCCTGCGTAGATGTAGAAAAGGGGGGGGGGTTCCTAAAACCTAGCATGAAGCCATGTTCCCAGTAGATCGCATTCTCCCTGTCGGGGTAGCGTCTTAAAAGCCAGAGAAGCGGCGCCAACCCAACCAGGCGGGGGCCCACCGGAGGGAGCTGTAGCCCGCCACTGGCTTCCTACTGCCCTGGCCTTCCCTAAGGGGACCCTGCCATCCCAAGGCTTTTGGACAGGAGGTGCACGGGTGCAGTGTGCTACAAAGGGAGCACTTATGACAGAAATGGCAGAGGTTTCGGGAATGCGCCCTTGGAGCGGCGTACCGAGCACAGCCAGCGACGCTGAAGCACTGGACCCCCAATAGGCTGAAGGCCAGTGTGGGAGACAGTTTGGAAAATGTGGCTGCTGTCAGATCTGTCACTGAAACCCGGCCGGGAAGGAGTAAAAAAACTGGGATGAAAGGTCCCGGTCCATCAGGGCTCAGCGCAGAGAGGGATCTCCAGCAGAAAACCTTGATATAGGCCAGCCACGCACCTCCTCAGGTGAAAGCCAATACGAGAAGGAGTAGCCCCGGTGGGCATCACTCTTCGCCCTAGATTGGCGTAAGGATCTAATATTGCCACATACGTGGATCTCCAAGTGGGCAAGGGGCCCTGAGTTAATCCAGCAGAGCCCTGCCAGATGCTGAGTTAAGCGGCTGGGGCTATAGTAGGGTGTGACTGACGGAGCTGCAGGAGGCCAGAGAGTTGTATAGGGAGATGACATTGGGAGGGACAGCCACCCCACGGGGGTAAGGTAAGGCAGCCAACCACAAGGCTCCTAAGGTCACCCGCCTGGCCAGGCAAAGCGAGGTGCGGTCATCTCACCCATATCCAGGGCAGCTGCACCTGGGTCCCCTGCAAGCAAGGGGGATGATGTCGCTTGCGGTGCTACTGACAGAGATGCCACAGGAGAGAGGACCACCTCCCATGGTGGTGAGCCACCTGGGCGAGCCCGCGAAGATGAGGTGTAGGCCTAAATGGCGTCCAGTGCTCGGGTCCACTGCCAACAAGATGGACGATGTTGATTGCGCTGCTGCCGACAGAGATGTCTGGACCCAGGGGGCTGTGCTTGGATCCCTTGCCAGCGAGGCGGATGACGTTGCCTGTGTCACCCAGGACACCCAGGCAGAGAAGCGCCTAGGCAGAGGAGCGCAGCCACCGGCAAGGGGTGTGTGCGCTGTCAGGGGGAGCGCCCGCGCCCGTGCCCTCAGAGGTGCGGCAAGCGCTGGCAGCAGGAGACGTGGGACGAGCAAGGGGCGCAGCATTGACATGAGTCGGCAGTTGTTGGTGCTCTCCCGAATGGATGGCTCTCTCTCGCCCAAGAGCCGCGAGAGCGAGAAAGCTTCTGTTAGGAGGGGTGCAGAGCTTAAGAGAGCTCTGCTGGCCCCTCCCATGCCTGGTGGTGCCACTGGGGGATACCCAATGGCACAGAGCCACCCCTTCTCTCCCCACCCGCCCGCAACGGCCCCCCCTCCTGCCAGACAAGCTGGTGCTGGGGTTAGGGCATGTCTCCAACTATGTGGCTCATATCGTTCCTGCAAAGTAATCTATTGCTGGTAGTGTTGAGAGTGAAGTGCATGGCAACCCTGAAGTGCAGTTAACTGGTCTTCTGGCATGGTGTTATTTTTGTTGTTGTTGGGTTTGTTTGGGTTTTTTTTTTTTAAGGAAATGCAGGGGGAGGGTAAAGTTGATTGCAGCAGGAGGGCTGGGGGTGGGGGTGGGGAGAAAGGGGATGATTTAATCACTTTGCCATCCATAGGTAAAAAAAATAGGGCTCTCATTCTGGCCCAGAAAATGGTGGTTGTGAGAAGGGGGAGAAGTAGATGATCAGAGATTTTTAGCATCTCATCTAGCTTGGCCCTGTGATGGGATTTTCCAAGGACTGACAGTGGGCCACCCTATACATCTAAAATATGGTCTCTACCACTGAGCTATGGCTCTTCCCAACAATACACCAAGACTTCATGCATCACAGAGTCAGCCTAAAATCAAGGGTTGTCAAGAGATTACAACATCACAGCAAAGATGGTCTGGGGGGCTTCCTGGATCAGATGAGAAATGGTGCAGTGTCAGCATTGGAGAGGAGGGCCAGCATCAAGGGTAAGCATGGTTGGGCACCTGCCAAGGGTCTACACCCCAGCAGGGGCCCAGTGACAAAAGGCCCCTGGAGTTGCTCCTCCTCTTCACCATTGCAACCTGCTTGTTCACCTGCATTTCACTCTGGCCCAGTGATGGTGAGAGGGAGCAGTAGGTGCCACTGCCTGCTTGTTCCCTAGCGCTCTGCCTGTCAAGCAAGGAAGTGGTAGCAATGTTGAGGAAAAAAAAGATGAGGAGCAAAAGCAGCTGGTAACAATGGTGGTCAGGAGGTAGACAGACTGAGGGAGGAGGGCGATTGGGTGTGACTTCCCCAAGAGCCAAAAAGACCATAATGTAAGTGCCAGGACAGCCTCTCTGGGGAGGGCATTCCACAATAAATTTGATAGCAAGAACACAACAACCTGAAGAGAAAACATTGGAATATAGGAGGCTGCCTTATACTGAGTCAGATCGTTGGTCCATCTAACTCAGTAGACCCCTGGTCTACACCAGGGTGGACAACACTTGTTCTGTGAGTTGCATGTGCCCCCAGCTGTTTTTTACAGCTCCTGCCTCTTCTCCCCTCATCTGCTGTCATGGACACCAAAAGTGCTGCAGCAAAAATTGCTGTGATATTCACTGGAACAAGGCATGCAGGGTGAACACAGTTGGCATGAGCCTAATCACACTTCTAGGAGGCTTCTAGAAGCCTTCCAGAAGTGCGATCCAGCTTGTCAAAACTCTGGGCACCTGGTTTCACAGCAAAATCACCACAGTTTTCACTGCCATGAAAACGTCAGCAGCAAATTCGGTGGGGTGTGTGTGTGTGTGAGCCCACTGGTGGGTTCTGGGAGGGGCAATGAGGACTAGGACTAGGGATGCTGGAGAAATTTGAGATGGACTAAAATGAGCTCAGATTTCTAAGAATCCGACCTGCGGAACCTGCTGCAGAGCGCCCCCCTCAGGCCGCACGGAGTCCATCGACTTTAGGATTTTTTTTTGTTTTTTTTACTTTCCCGAAATTTACGTATATTTATTCATAGGAAAATATGCAAGTTTCTGCTGAGGAAAAATGGTATGGAATGGGAGACAATATGCTAAATGTTACTTACCAAGGTAAATTATGTAAATTGTTATGAAACCACTTACATAATTATTTGTGTATTTTTCCGCATGACAAAAAAAACCTGCATCCGTCTGGCAATGGAACAAAAGGCACCTGACAATCTGTGAAATACAGGGCAGATTTAACTCAGTCCATACATCCCTACCCACAACCCCTGGAAGCTGCTTGCCTACACTGACTGGCAATGGCTCTCCAGGATTTGAGACAGAAGCCTTTCCTAGTCCTTCTGGGAGATGCCAGAGACTGAACCTGGCTGGGACCATTTGCTTCCAAAGCATGTACTCTGTCCCTGAGCTATGTGTAGGGTTGTATGAACCCCCCATTTTCCGGTCTGGGGAGGGGGTCCGCAGAAGGGCCAGGATTTGAGACAGAAGCCTTTCCTAGTTCTTCTGGGAAATGCCAGAGACTGAGTCGTGCCGCTCCTGCCCCTCGAAATCCTCTGGAGTGGCTCTGCATCCAGAAAATTCCACGGAGCGGCACTCCGGCTCCCTAGCACAGGCGATATGGTAATGGCGGCTGCAATTACCATATTGCTGGGAGAAATTCAGCTGCAAATGGCATATTGGATGCAACTTGCAGCTGTAAAGCACTGTTTTTGACCTAAACAGAGCCATAAACGGTTGCAATTAGGTTAAACTCAGGGCTTTATGGCCACAAGTGGCGTCCAATATGCCATTTGTGTCTGTTTTTTTTTCCTGTGACACTCTAGCCTTTCGCAGGAAAAAACACAGACACAAATGAAATCCTCTGGAGCCGGAGGTAAGTGGAGCCACTCCGCTGTGGATTCTGGAGGTCGGATTCTTTGGAATCTGGCCTCATTGGAGTCCACGGAGGATTTCTCTGACAGCCCTAGCTATGCGCTCTGCTCAAATTATTTAATTTATTAATCAATCACCTTAATTAGTTAATCAATTAATGATGATTAATTAATCACCTCTCCTACAGTGCCAGTGGTACGACAACTTCACAGCATCCCGCCCCCCGGTGTCTACAATTTTGGGCTGGCGTTGCTGGCCAAGCCACCAGTTTTAGTCACCAGCCCCCTCCCGTGGGTCACCCTTCTCTACGAAGACCCCAAGTGCCTTGAAGCAGCACTTCCAACACTTCCCCCCTCAAAAGAGGGGAAATATGCCCCTCAAATTATCCAGAGTGCCCTAAAGCATTTCAGGTCCCTGGGATAGTGTCTGGAAAATAGGGTACCAAAAATTGGCCATTCCTGCTTTCTCTATTGGATTGTATCCAGTGCTAGTCCTACTTAGAGAAGACCCATTGAAATGAATGGGACTTAAGTTAGTCATGACTAACTTAAGCCCCATTCATTTCAATGGGTCTACTCTAAGTAGGACTAACACTGGATGCCACCCATTGTCCGCATCAATATGTTGCATTGTTGCTTTGCTACCCAGGAAATAAACATAGCTTTTAGAGTGTTGGCATTGTTTTAATGCATAATCTGGTTGTTTTAATGTGGACCAGAACAAAAAGGTCCGATGCATTAAGTACAGATATACTTTGTGATACTGATGTTATGGCTTATAGCAGGGGAGGAAAGGTTAGATGTGTTGTAATGTAAAGTCATTCTTAATTTAATGGCACAACCTGGACTGCTGTGCCTAAATTAAGGAGGTTTCATTTCTGTCCCATGGGTTCACTTTCAAAAGGAGCTCATGCGGCCCATAGCAGCATTTATGCTCTTTTATTATGATAATTTACAGTTAGGCTAATGGGTATTTATTATGTTCATTGCAGAGCTGATAGCACATTAGTGCCCTGTTCTGGCCAAGAAACTCACAGGCATAATTGCTAGCAACATGTAAGATAAATGTATTTTTACAGCGATGCTCAGACCATTGACACGCACATAGATATCCCACTATAGACAGCCCTTATTAGTAAAGAATGTGGTGAGTATTGGCAAAGTGTACTACTTGTACTGTAATGTATATATTTTGATAGCACTTCTTAAATGCATGGAATAGGAATGTGGTGGATAAATTATCGGACGTGGGTTCAGATACCCACTTATCCATGCAGCTAACTGGGTGGCCACTGGTTAAGTCACTGTCTGTCATTCTAGCCTACCTTGCATGGTTGTTATTAGGATAAAATGGAATAATCCCATGGGTAGTGTCTTTTCATCATTGGAAAAGGGACTGTATGCATGTATTTATTTATTTGTATTTATATTCATAGGGTTGGATCCAGATTTATGATGGATCAACTATGCTGGCAGAAGTGGATCCTCCCACCCCTCCTTCCCACAAACAGCCCCTCCAGCCCTCTGGAAATGCTACACAGTGATTCGGGAGACGCTACTGAATGGTGTGCTGTGTACGGGGAGGAAGGGGGAGATCCCCCCAAATCAGGTGATTCCATGAGCAGAGCCCGTTCTCTTGTGGAAGGTGCCTTCCTCTCATGGAAGACTGATCCTGGATCTAGCCCATGAGTTGCTTTTCCCCTCAGAGGCCTTTAAAATGGCTTACATGGTGAAAGCAAATAAAACCCAATGAACACAAACAAAAAACTAAAAATACAGGGCAATGGAGAATCTCAAGAAATACAATCCATAGCAATAATCCAATAGCAAACTGATAATGAAACAATAATAATAATTAGTTAAATACAAATAAATACTACAAAAATATGCAAATAAATATTTCTATACAGCTTTCATGTGTTGAAAGCACTTCACATGCATTATCTCATTGCAGTCCTTACAACAACCATGTAAGGTAAGTCAGTATATGATCCTTCATGTTGCATATGGGAGAATAGAGGCTGAGAGAGTATAGCTTGCCCAGTGAGTCCATGGCAGAGGTGAGATTTGAACTAGAGACTTCTTGATTCATAGCTCAGCCTCTTAGCCACAATGCTACACCAGCTGTGAAGAAAGATAATCAAGACAACAAAAAGGCACTTGAAACCAAAGGCCAAGCCAAATCAAAAGGTTTTTACATTCTAAGAAGCCTGTAGTGGGGGGCGGGCACAGAGGAACCTTCAGAGGGAGGGAGTTCCACACCCTGGGAGCTGCCACAGCAAAGGCCCTGTCCTGAGTCACCACCAACCACACTTCTAATGACCTTCCACAAAGGAAGGTCTCAGTTGATGATGACAGCAGGTGGGTAGGTTCATAGGGGAGGAGGCAGTCCTTTAGAATACATTGTGCCAAAACTCTATAGGACTTTAATGACCAGCACTTTGAATTGCACCCAGAAATTAATGCAATGCAAATAGAATAGTAATGGAGCAAAATGTTCCATTTAAGGGGGACCCTCAAATAGTTTGACCCCAGCATTCTGCACCAGCTCTGGTTCATGAACACTTTTCAGATGCAGCCCATGTAGAGCACAATACATTAATCCAACCTGGGTGGGACGAAAGCATACATATGTGACAGTGGCCAGATGTGTGACAGTTTAGCTTTCCAAGGAAGGGTGTAGCTGGTTCACAAGCTGTGGGTTTGGGCTGCAGAGGCTACCTGCTTATCCAGGAGAAAATCTGTATCAAGGAACTCCCCCAGAGTGTGAACATGACCCTTCCAGGGAATACAATTGCTTCCAAAACATGCTATGCACCTAATCCCAGACTGGTGATTCTGCTTGTCTTGACTAGGTTAACTTTGACCTAAAGAATTGAAAATACATTTCAGGGCTTGGCCTTGTTGAGTTCTAGCTCAGATTAAGCTTTAGACACAGGGACCAACAATGCAAGCCAATGTTGCACCAAATGGAAACCAGTTAATATGGAGAGCAGACATGATGGGCAGGGCTGGCCCTACCATGAGGCAATGTGAGGTGGCCACCCCTGGTGGCAGATACTGGAGAGGCAGAGAGCAATGGTGACGCATTGGAGGACAGAACTATGTGTGCCCTGAGGCTTACCCTGCACATCTTACACTAGCCTGCTGCCCTCAAGTGCAGTAGGAGACACTGTCCTGTTACCAGTGTTGAAGTGAGATTCAACAGCCACTCTAGTTGGCTTTGAATGGGCAGCCCCTAGGGATGTCAGAGAAATCTGCAACCAAATCAAATGAGTTCAGATTTCTATGAATCTAACCTGTGAATTCTGCAGCAGACCAGCTTTTCCCAGGTGGCATGGATTCCGCAGACTTGCAGACCATTTTTTTAACTTTCTGGAATTTTATTGAAATTTAGTCATAGAAAAATACGTAAAATAATTTTTTTTAAACCACCGGCCACTTCCCCCATAGGCTAAAGCACAAACATGTGCATTTTGAGGGGGATTTGTGCAATTTTGTGGGATTTGCACATTTATGCAGGTGCAACTTCTTGCAAGTGCAAATTTTTGCAAATGTGGAGTTCTGCAAATTTAGGAAATTGGAAAAAAATCTGATTCCACCAGTGAGCGGACAATGGAATGAAAGGCACCTGACAATCTGCAATATGGAGATGGAATGGATTTTATGAAATCTGTACATCCCTACCAGCCCCCTCTCCCCATCTTGTCCATTGTCTCAAGCAACAAAACAGCCTGATGAAGGGTAACCCAGGAAAAAAAAAAACCTGGTTCACACATGCAAGTGCTTCTCTGGATGACTTACAAGTAGCTTCTTTATCTGAATTTAGACTAATGAATTTTGATTATTTTGGATGCACACAGGAGACTTAAAGGAAATATTCAGTAAGGAAGAAATTGCATATGGAAGCTTTTTTCCTTTTTCCATTTTTGGCCAAAATAAAAATGTTTGCTCTTCTCTATATCATAATTTATTTCAAGAACTAGTGTCTGATATCCTGCATATAGACTTCTCCTTTGTAAACGAGCAAAAACCTTATGGGTAGACTTTAAGTCTATGTTAATAAGGGTAAAAATAGAAACATCTAGGCAGTTGCAAGAAAAGGATATGCAAAATTAGGGCAGGTTGTCAGCCAAATACATAAACAGAATGGCTAAAAGAAGTTGTTTTATGTTCATTCATGTGTGCAGGCATTTAGCTGAGCAAACTCCAGCCCTGATAATTCAGGAAGGAGATGTCAGTGCTAATGAATATTTCTGTGAAGTTATGAGAAAGAGCTGCTTCTTCAAACCCTTTTTCCATATAAAATGTTGAGCAAGGCTGTAGTCTCAGAGCACACTTACTAAGGCAGTGTTTCCCAACCAGTTGATTCCTGAGAGATGGACTTGTTCATATATTAAACCTGGATGCACACTGCATTCATGCGCTCAAAAAGATAAATGTTCGAATATGACACTAAACAATGGTTTAGCATTGCACGCCAAAGCCTTGGGCTTGCATGCTCTCCCTTCCTTTCTTCAGTTCTGGTGTGACCTCAAGGAGGAGATCAGAAGCACCCACCTCTGCCTTTAAACTAACCAGAGTTCTTCGTTACATCAGAATTCACAGAACTCTGGCTAGTTTATGCTATGATTAGTGAACAAGCCAAGATCATAAATCATGGTTTGATACTGGCTTGTTTGAAGTATCTAACCAGAATTCCCTGAGTCTGGACATGACAAGGAAATCTGGTTAGTTTAAAAGTGGAAGTGGAAGCTTCTGGGCAGTATCCAACTGTGTCATTCTGCTAGCACAAATGATGTTGCGTAAAGAAAAGTAGATTCCATATTATGCGCAAGAGGAGAATCCAATGGAAGTTAAGTTTGCACAAGCACGGTTGTGCGAGCAGTTGCACAACTGAGTTGTGCAAGTATAATGCAGAAGTGCTTGCACAACAGAAAGTTTTGTTGGAGCTCCGCTAGCACTACTTGAGTTTGCAGAGTGACACCGTTGGATACTGCCCTTTGATATTCTTCTTGAAATTGCACCAGAGGAGGTGGCATTGTTCAAGTCCAAGGCTCATGCCTGTTTGCACCATTTGTTGTTCAGTCGTTCAGTCGTGTCCGACTCTTCGTGACCCCATGGACCATAGCACACCAGGCCTTCCTGTCCTGCGGTCTCTTCCGGAGCGTACTCAAGTCCATATTCATTGCATCAGTGATGCTATCTAGCCATCTCATCCTCTGCCGTCCCCTTCTCCTTTTGTCTTCAGTCTTTCCCAGCATCAGGGTCTTTTCCAGAGAGTTTTCTCTTTGCATTAGGTGGCCAAAATATTTGAGCTTCAGCTTCAGTATGTGTCCTTCCAATGAGCACTCAGGGTTGATTTCCTTTAGGATGGTCTTATTTGACCTGCTTGCAGTCCAGGGGACTCGTAAGAGTCTTC
Organism: Heloderma suspectum; assembly: GCF_057233095.1. NCBI lineage: Eukaryota > Metazoa > Chordata > Lepidosauria > Squamata > Helodermatidae > Heloderma > Heloderma suspectum. The sequence goes on from NC_139461.1 coordinate 182,146,424, forward strand.
TCCAGCACCACAGTTCAAAAGCATCAATTCTTCGGCGCTCAGCCTTCTTTACAGTCCAGCTCTCACAGCCATACATTGCTACTGGGAAAACCATAGCTTTGATTATGCGGACCTTTGTCGGCAAGGTGATGTCTCTGCTTCTTACTATGCTGTCTAGGTTTGCCATAGCTTTCCTCCCCAGGAGCAAGCGTCTTTTAATTTCATGGCTACATACCTTAGTGCTGTGTCCATACAGATTCTTTATGAGCTCCCAGAAAAACATGGAGGCACACTGCATGGTATCTCGGTTAATAGTGCTTCCTCAAGTCACCTAGGGCTCACAGATCAGGCACTAGACCATGTTTTCTGGATGATGGTGATCCCTCAGGGATTCGCTCATACAGTATCTGTCAGCTGCATTGGAGATTTCTTCTCTGCTCTTACTCCTTCCCTTGGGATAATGTTGCTTCCCATATATTGCTAGAAAGAGGATAGGCATGGGCCTCTCTGATGGAAGATACCTATCTATTGGCTTGAGAAGGGTTTTTGCACATGTGCATAGTAGAACCAACCAATATTGGCTGGGGCACCATCTCTGAGAAGGTTCTCTTTCCAGTCTCCCTTTGGCATCTACAGGAGGGCCTCCAATGATGATTGAAATGCACAGGCCGGTTAGTGTAGAAGTAAGCCTTTCAAGAACCCTGGTTCCATGTGGTGTCAGGCTTTAAAGTCATGTACCAGGATTTTGAATTGTGCTTGGAAATGGACTAGTAACAATGGAGATATCTAAGGACTGGTGAGAGATGTTCCCAGTAACTAGTCTTATGCCAGAAGTCTAGCAGTAGGGATGTCAGAGAATTCCACCACGGATCTCAGGGAGGCCGAATGCCAGCGCATTCGGCCCCCCAAAATCGGTGGTGGAATGGTCTGCCCCCCGCCCCCCCTGGACGAGAATTTCCTGGGGCGGATCTTCCTGGCAGCGACAGCTCCGGCGGCGGTTCGGCGGCGGCGGTTCGGCGGCGGCGGCTGCGGCTGCAGTGGCCGGTCTTCTGACCGGCTGCCGCCATTTCCAGTTAAAAAAAAAAAAAGACATGATAGGCTACGTAAATCTTTACGTAGCCTATCACGTCTGACTTTTAAAAAAACAAAAACAAAACGCGCGTACGCAAATGGCGGCGACCATGGCCACTGCCATTTGCGTTCCTTATTTTGGCACATCTTAGTCTACGTCAAGATTTACGTAGACTAAGATGGCGAAAATAAGGGGAACGCAAATAGCGTAGCGTCTGCTACGCTATTTGCGTTCCCCTTATTTTCGCTGTCTTAGTCTACGTAAATCTTGACGTAGACTAAGATGTGCCAAAATAAGGAACGCAAATGGCGGTGGCCATGGCCGCCGCCATTTCCGTACGTGCGTTGTTGTTTTTTTTAAGTCAGATGTGATAGGCTACGTAAACATTTACGTAGCCTATCACAGCTGACTGCAGGGACGCAAATGGCAGCGGCTATGGCCACCGCCATTTGCGTCCCTGCTAGCCAGCGGCTGGATGTCCAGCTGCTGGTGGAGCCAGCCGGCGGCTCTGCAGAATCCCTGCGGAGCACAGCTGGCGGACCAGGATTCCGGGGGGGAGGCGCTCCGTGCCTCCCCCCCCACCATCAACATAATCCGCAAAAGGTAAGTGACTTTCGTACATCCCTATCTAGCAGTTGTATTTTGAATTAGCTACATTTTCTGAATAACCATCAAAGGCAACCCATGAACAATGAATTACAGTAACCTAATCTGGAGGTTCCCCGTGCGTGAACAACTGTGGCTGAACTATCTCTATCCAGGAGGAATGGTAACTGCTGTACCAGCCTCAGCTGGTAGAAAGTGCTGCTAATGGCTACTTGGGATTCCAGTGATACAGCTGGATCTAGGAGCACCCCAAAAGTAGGGCAGACAGATGCCGTACTTTACAGTGGGCAGTCCTCTATTTGAAGGGCTGTCAGAGGAGAGGACAGTCCTCTATTTCAAGGGCTTTCCTGTCTGAGACCAGTTTTCTGATAAAGACCCAGAAGAAGGGAGAACAACAGGAGCCTTGAAGTTGCCCTTCCACGGTTAGCACCTGACAACAAGCTGAACAGACATACCAGTCATCTCATCTGGCCATAATCTTCCCTGTGATGGTGAGATGCATTTCTGTTAAAATTCTAGTAATTATTTCTAAGTGTGCATCTGCACATTTAAATTAGCATATGAAAATGTTATGCAGATTGGTGTCATCTTTTTTAGAGCTGCATTTTCTCTATTTTGTTGATGTGTAAATGGCCAGCCTACCCCCAAAGTATGAACCTGAACCTTTAGGATGAATGCATTTCCACCTGGCTTTTTTGAATGTCTGCCAGCAAAAATTGTGTTCTGAGACCTTGTTGGCTGGAGAATAAGAATATGGTCTGAATTTGGCTTTAAGAGTTCCCCTCACTTCCTGCTCTAAAATGGTGGATGAGACAGGGGGACAGAAAGTAGATCTCTGTGGAAATTATTGGGCTCAGAATTCTGAAAATCAAAGTGTATGCCTTTAGCATTATGCTCTGGTTGGTGGATAGGTTGGGTTCTAGTTTATTATAATAAAAGAGGATGTCTGTCTTTCAGCATGATAGTGCTAAGACCAGGAAACCTAGACATCTGAAAATTGGCATGCATATCAAGGGGACCCTATGGAATAGGAATGTGTCCCTCTGCATTATTTGGGTTTTTTTTTTTTTAAAATCCATTAATAATTTTAATTAATTTAAATGTGTCTCTGTGTTTGAAGCCTGCAGTAATATCTTCAGTCACTAGGTGGAAGACTCTCCTAACCATACATAGTTTTTGCAGTTGATACAGTCTGAAGCTAGGGCGGGGAGTAGTCCAAAGGGCAGAGTTACATGGCTCCCTCCCCCTCAAAGGAATGGACAGACCCCTCAGTCAGGGGGCCATAGCATGGCAGGGACTGTGCCTAGGGGTGCCAACAGGCATGACTTCACTCAGATGGGGTGGGCACAATATGTCTGACTCTGACAGCTCCGTGAGTTTGCCTGAAGTCTTCGCTGTATTGGACTAAGTGCTATTCCAACCTGTGCAAAGCTGGGTATGTTCACGAGTAAAAAATGAAGTAGATCCTGCAAGCCTGAAGTCTGCCCAACCCTGCTCTGAGCCTCTGACAGACTTGAATTGCAGAAAAAAATATCAATTTATCTGGTCATGAGACCTGGGCATCTGCAGTAATTAGGGCTGGGTCAAAGGGAAAACAGATGGTGGCCCTGCTTTTCAGACCTTAAGTTATCTAAAGGCCTAGATTTCCTTAGTGGAATTTAGTAACATTTTCTACAAACCAGATATTTTTCTCATTGGGCTGGTATTGTATCAATTTCTGTTAACCTTTGCATTTCTCCATGAAATGGATTCCCCTAGAGCAAACTGGATTTCTTAAATCCCGATTTTATGTTAGTGTTTTCTTTCAGAGGTTCATTATTATGGATGTGTGTCCCATTTATACATGTAAATGATTGTATACTGATTATTATGGCTTGTGGTTAAGGTAATACATGAGGAATCCTGTGAGTATTTGCGGGAGAGCATAATGGTTATAGTGGTATAAAGCCAAAACAAAATTATAAATAAAACCAATACATCACGGATAAACTCCTTGGTGCAAAAGATACAGCTAAGAGAACTGTTGATATAATTTAATCTTCTGGATTTTTTAAAAAAGGGTTGTGTTGCATATGAACGTTCTTGTTGTTTATTCAGTCAGTCGCTTCCGACCCTTCGTGACTTCATGGACCAGCCCACGCCAGAGCTTCCTGTCGACCGTCGCCACCCCCAGCTCCCCCAAGGTTGAGTCCGTCACCTCCAGAATATCATCCATCCATCTTGCCCTTAGTCGGCCCCTCTTCCTTTTGCCTTCCACTTTCCCTAGCATTAGCATCTTCTCCAGGGTATCCTGTCTTCTCATGATGTGGCCAAAGTACTTCAGTTTTGCCTTTAATATCCTTCCCTCAAGTGAGCAGTCTGGCTTTATTTCCTGGAGTATGGACTAGTTTGATCTTCTTGCAGTCCAAGGCACTCTCAGAATTTTCCTCCAGCACCACAGTTCAAAAGCATCTATCTTCCTTTGTTCAGCCTTCCTTATGGTCCAGCTCTCGCAGCCATAGGTTACTACGGGGAATACCATTGCTTTAACTATGTGGACCTTGGTTGCCAGTGTGATGTCTCTGCTCTTAACTATTTTATCAAGATTTGTCATTGCTGTCCTCCCAAGAAGTAAATGCCTTCTGATTTCCTGGCTGCAGTCAGCGTCTGCAGTCATCTTTGCGCCTAGAAAGACAAAGTCTGTCACTGCCTCCACGTTTTCTCCCTCTGTTTGCCAGTTATCAATCAAGCTGGTTGCCATAATCTTGTTTTTTTTTAAGTTTAACTTCAACCCAGCCTTTGCACTTTCTTCTTTCACCTTCATCATGAGGTTCCTCAGCTCCTCCTCGCTTTCAGCCATCAAAGTGGTATCATCTGCATATCGGAGATTGTTAATGTTTCTTCCAGCTATTTTAACTCCAGCCTTGGCTGCATCAAGCCCAGCACGTCGTATGATGTGTTCTGCATACAGGTTGAATAGGTAGGGTGAGAGTATACAACCCTGCCATACTCCTTTCCCAATCTTAAACCAGTCCGTTGTTCCATGGTCTGTTCTTACCGTTGCTACTTGGTCGTTATACAGATTCCTCAGGAGGCACACAAGATTACTTGGTATCCCCATACCACCAAGAAGTTGCCACAATTTGTGATGATCCACACAGTCAAAGGCTTTAGAATAGTCAATAAAACAGAAATAGATGTTTTTCTGAAACTCCCTGGCTTTCTTCATTATCCAGCGGATACTGGCAATTTGTTCTCTAGTTCCTCTGCTTTTTCGAAACCCAGCTTGTACATCTGGCAGTTCTCATTCCATGAATTGCTGGAGTCTACCTTGCAAGATCTTGAGCATTACCTTACTAGCATGTGAAATAAGTGCCACTGTTCGATAGGGTGAACATTCTTTGGTGCTTCCCTTTTTTGGTATGGGGATATAAGTTGATCTTTTCCAATCTGGTGGCCATTCTTGTGTTTTCCAAATTTGCTGGCATATGGCATATGGCATGCATCACCTTGACAGCATCATCTTGCAAGATTTTAAACAGTTCAGCTGGGATACTGTTGTCTCCTGCTGCCTTGTTATTAGCAATGCTTCTTAAGGCCCATTCAACCTCCCTCTTCAGGATGTCTGGCTCTAGCTCACTGACCACACTGTCAAATCTATCCCCGATATTATTATCCTTCCTATACAGATCTTCCGTATATTCTTGCCACCTTTTCTTGATCTCTTCTGCTTCTGTTAGATCCTTGCCATCTTTGTTTTTCATCATACCCATTTTTGCCTGGAATTTACCTCCGATGTTGCTAATTTTCTGGAAGAGGTCTCTTGTCCTTCCTGTTCTATTATCTACTTCCGCTTCCGTGCATTGCTTGTTTAAAAATAATTCCTTATCTCTTCTGGCTAACCTCTGGAATTTTGCATTTAATTGGGCATATCTCCCCCTATCACTGTTGCCTCTTGCTTTCCTTCCTTCTTGGGTTGCTTCCAGTGTCTCAGCAGACAGCCATCTTGCCTTCTTGGTTTTCTTTTTCTTTGGGACGTTGTTTGTTGCCACCTCATGGACAATGTTGCGAACTTCTGTCCATAGTTCTTCCGGGACCCTATCTACTAAATCTAGTCCCTTAAATCTATTCTTCACCTCCACTGCATATTCATGAGGAATATTAGTGAGCTCATATGTAACTGATCTGTGGGTCTTCCCTATTCTCTTTAGTCTGATTCTAAATTGTGCAATGAGAAGTTCGTGATCTGAACTACAATCAGCTCCAGGTCTTGTTTTTACTGACTGCATAGATGTCCGCCACCTTTGGCTACAAATGATGTAGTCAATCTGATTTCGGTGTCGACCGTCTGGTGAAGTTCATGTATAAAGTCGTCTCTTAGGTTGTTGGAAGAGAGTGTTTGTTATGCACAGTGAGCTGTCTTGGCAAAATTCTATCAGCCTATGTCCTGCTTCATTTTGTTCTCCCAGACCATGCTTGCCTGTAATTCCAGGTGTCGTTTGACTACCCACCTTAGCATTCCAGTCTCCTGTAATGAAAATAACATCTTTGTTTGGCGTACTATCCAGTAGGTGCTGCAGATCCTCATAGAACTGATCTACTTCTGCTTCTTCAGCATCTGTGGTTGGGGCGTATATTTGGATCGCTGTGATGTTAAATGGCTTACCCTGAATTCGAATTGAGATCATTCTGTCATTTTTTGGATTGTATCCAAGCACTGCTTTAGCCACTTTATTATGAATTATGAAGGCTACTCCATTTCTTCTGTGGTCCTCTTGTCCACAGTAGTAGATCTGGTGGCCATTAGATGTGAAGTGGCCCATTCCAGTCCATTTCAGTTCACTGACACCCAAAATGTCTATATTGAATCTTGACATCTCCCCAGTTACCACATCCAAGTTGCCCTGGCTCATAGATCTTACATTCCAGGTTCCTATGGTGTGTTGATCTTTAGAACATCGGATTCGTCATTCACCACCAGCACCATCGGCTGCTAGCTGTCCTTTCGGCTTTGAACTAGCTGCGTCATCACATCTGGGGCTAATTGAATTTATCCTCTGTTCCTCCCCAGTAGCGTTTTGACCATCTTCCGACCTGGGAGTCCATCTTCCAATGGTATACCGACATAACTCTGGTTGTACTGATCCATTTAGTTTTCATGGCAAGAATACTGGGGTGGGTTGCCGTTTCCTTCCCCAGGGGATCGTATTTAGTCTGACCTCTCTGCTATGACCTTCCCGTCTTGGGTGAAAAGGGAAGCAGACTATTCTGATTTGTAGAGGTATGTGGGTGGGGGCTATATGTGTGTGGGAAAACAATGTAAACAAAACTATTATTTTCCGGAACATCTAATACTGATGGCCTGGTCATGTAGAATTGGCAGGTCATTAGTGGATTCCAATACCAGGCAGTAGAGGAAACACTGATGAATGGTAGCAGTGACTACACTGTGTTGCAGGAGGGATGATAGCATTTTTATCATTATAAATCCAAAGTTCTGCCAATTTCATACTCTCCAACATTTCGCAGATGGAAATAATGACATGCTTATTATGTTGTTGTTCAGTCGTTCAGTCGTGTCCGACTCTTCATGACCCCATGGACCATAGCACGCCAGGCCTTCCTGTCCTGCGCTCTCTCCTGGTCCCGGAGTGTGCTCAAGTCCATATTCATTGCATCAGTGATGCTATCTAGCCATCTCATCCTCTGCTGTCCCCTTCTCCTTTTGCCTTCAGTCTTTCCCAGCATCAGGGTCTTTTCCAGAGAGATGCTTATTATACTTATTGTCATTTCAATGATCACAGTGCAAACCCTAAGCCCTCCACCAGTACACACTGTTATAGGCTCTTCACTTCCAGCTCGATGCTCTGTTAATTTATCCTGTACAATGGGTTCCTTTCTCCCCCACAAATTGAAGTGGTTTTGTTTTAGTTTGAATTTTCAAGGGACTGAAAGATGAGACCCTTAGTGAATTTGGACTCAGGCTGTATGGGACTATAGTAAATAAAAAAGAAAAGGGAAAAAAGGGGGGGTTTCACAATAATTAATGAACACTTCATTAGGTTTGCTTTAAGTTTTAATTAAAGTTAGGGCCAAACTACATGTAATGTTAAAAGCATCTTCACGTTTAATGTGCAGGTTTTGAAAATGGCAAATTGCATGAGCTGCGGTGGGCTGATAATTAACGGGATCAGCGCAGGAATGGGGGCGGGATTTGACTCCTCCCCTGCTTCTGTCATGGGGAAAATCTCTGACATTAGTATTTGTGTTGGCATCAATGTATGTGTGGGGGTTCCCCTCCCCAAAGCAAATGTCAGGTTCAGAGAAGATATTCTCCTCACGACTGCAGGGGAGGAAAGTGTTAAATCCCTCTGCACATGTACTCTGATGTTGCATTTACATTCTTTTTCTTTATGTAATTTTGCACAGCTTTGTGAATGAACTTCATGAGTGCAGTGCGTTCATTTTGAGTTGCTTCTTGGGCTTCCAATAGCGCCATACCTTCAACTGATAGATTCATTCATTCTCATGATCAGACAGAAGGTGACTTCATTCAAAATGTAAAATTCTATTCAGTGATGAAAATGAACACTGGTAGGGATGGCGGAGAATTTCTCCACGAATCTCGGGGAGGCCGAATGCCAACGCATTCGGCCCCCCAAAATTGGCGGTGAAATTCTCCACCCCGCCACCCACCCCGGGATGGGACTTACCTCCTTCGAATGTCCCTCTCAGCGGCGGGTCCCAGCGGCGTTTCGGCAGCGTTTCGGTGGCGTTTCGGCAGGGGTGGGGGCGGCGGCCGGTCTTCCGACTGGCTGCTGCCACCGCCATTACAAAGTAAATGTAAAACACACACACACACACACACACACACACACACACGTGATAGGCTACGTAACAATTTATGTAGCCTATCACGGCTAGATTTCCAAAGTCAGCCGTGATAGGCTACGTAAATCGTTTACGTAGCCTGTCACGGGTGACTTTGAAAAAAAAGAAAAAAAAAAGCGCGTATGCAAATGGCGGGGGTGGGGGGAAGGCATAGGATTTTGTGGGAGTGGGTGGAAGGCATAGGATTTCATCAGTCATTATACCTCACGTTTCCGGCTTGCCATGCAAAATAATTGGTGTGTTCGTAAATGCTTTTTGTTGCCTTCGCCTTTTGGGGGAGAATCCACAGCAAAATCTGCAGTACATTCAGTGACAAGCAGGTTCCCCCACAGTGGAGCTCAAATATATGACTTTTTTTTTTCAAAGTCACCTGTGATAGGCTACGTAATGATTTACGTAGCCTATCACGGCTGACTTTGGAAATCTAGCCATGATAGGCTACGTAAATCGTTACGTAGCCTATCACGTGTGTGTGTGTGTTTTTTACATTTACTTTTTTATTTCACGGCCGGGGAGACGGGGAGCTTCTCCCCGGCCTGAATTTCGGCAGCATGGGATGGGTGCCTCCCCCCCGGCCTGAACTTCGGGGGGAGAACCGAAGTGCCTCCCCCCCACCGCGAAGCAAGCTGCGGGACCAGGTAAGGGACTTTCGTCCATCCTTAAACACTGGACAAAAATTGTTGTGCTTGGAAGCAGCCAGAGATGAATTCTTACTTTGAGCATTCCAGGAAATATAACTCTAAAGTAAAGTTGATTCTTTTTTCTAAACCAAGAAGATGACAGCAAGGTTGATCTGCATGTGTGTGTGTGTGCACATGTGTTGTGGGGGGTGGGAGGAGGTGATCAGAAATTTGAGCAGGTTGGATCTAGAATTAATCATATCTAATGGGAGGTAAGTTAGCCCTGACTCCCTGTTTATTCCACCACATTAGCAGTTTTGATTGCCACCTCTTCTTTCTGAGAGGCTCCTAATCTTTAACAGCTGTATGGCAGGCAGATACAACATGGTCCTTTTTTATGCTGGGAAAAGCACCTATTGAATTTTGATTCTGCAGAGGGTTGAGAATTTTGCTTCACTTCATTTTTCTTAGGAATTTTCCATAGTTTACACATTTCTTCTTATTAGGGATGTATGAACTAACAGTGGTCTGGGTCACTCATCACTCACCGGACCCACACCATGCCCCTGTTTGCCATGTGGATGTGGCCTGCGAGTGCCTGGCGAGTGGCGCACAGCCATCCAATCCCTCACCAAGCTGCCATTTTGCATAAAAATGGCAGTTTGGCTGTTTTCATAAAGGCTGGTTTTACTAAACGACAGCAGTAAAGTGGCCATTTATGCAAGTTTACAGGCATAAATGGCCATTTATGCCTGTAATCTTGCATAAATGGTTGCTTTAAGGACTCCATTTGTGTAAAATCGGCCTTTATGAAAAGGCCGAGTTGCCATTTTGTGGCTCAGTGAGGGATCCATGGACTGGCACCTGGGAGGCCGAAGTGGCAATTTCTCACCAGGCCTCAAGGCCCAGCCAGATGCCTGTGACATCCCTACTTTTTATTTGGCATGGAAAGAAGATGGTATTAAAATATTTTGAATGTGGGAGAAAGCAAAACTTTCACAATATGCCCTCTAGTCCTACAATGCCTGCCACCTACAGATTTAAAATCAGGAGGGTGACACTTCTTTGGAGAGAGCCTAAAGAATGTAGTTGTATGTATACTGTTCATATATGCAGAGAAAAGGGCCTTCTCTGCAGTGGCCCCACATGTTTGGAACAAGTTGACATCGGAGGTCCGCCATACTCCGTCATTGCAGACTTTTAAGAAGGCCTTGAAAACGTATTACTTTATCATGGCCTTCTCTTGATTATTTTATTTATTTATTTATTACATTTATATCCCACCCTTTTTCCTCTTGCAAGGAACCCAAGGTGGCTTACATCGTCCTCTTTCTCTCCATTTTAGCCTCACAACAACAACCCTGTGAGGTAGGTTGGCCTGAGGGTCAGTGACTGGTCCAAAGTCACCCAGTGAGCTTCCATGGCCAAGTGGGGACTAGAACCCAGATCTCCTGGCTCCCAGTCCAACACTCTACACCACTACACCACACTGGCTCTCTTGGTATGACTGCTGTTGTTGCTGTTACTACCATTGTTGCTGGTTTTATTGTTGGCTGTTAGTGTTGTTTTCATTGTTTTTATTGCTTTTAATATTTTAACTGTTTTTATGTATTTGATTGCTGTAAGCTGCCTTGGGAGGGTTTCTTCCCTGAAAGGTGGCCAGGAAATGTTTTAAATAAAAAATAAAATAAATACGATATGTAATCAGGAACTCAAAACATACTTCAGCAGTTGCCCTGTGTGAAACGACAGACTGTGAACTGCATAACACCTCAGCGTTCATGCAGGTTTACCTAGGTGTGCACCATAGACAAGTTGCATATCCCCCCTCCTCCCCTAAGATTCAACTTCTAAAGACAGCAGGGAAGGAGTTGGATCATGAAGAATGACAATTCCAGCAACTCAGACTAAGGGCCAAAGTACACATGGCATTGTTCACGTGGTTTGCTCTCGAGAGTAAGATATTTCTTTCAGAATTAGCCATCGCAGGGAGTGATCAGGAGCAGCCCCACTCCTGCACATGATATTTAGATTGTGGGGGGGAGTTCCCATTGGAGCAAATGGGAACTTTTCCTCCCATGCAAATAGCAAACATGGGGGGGGGGGAATCCAGATTGGGAAATGCAGAGAAGGGCAAATGATTGAAACCCCTACCCACCATGTTATGGGGTGGTATACAAATGCCATAAGTGAATGAATGAACAAATTTTGGTCAGAAGAGGTGGGAAAGTTCTATCCTAGTTAACACAGCACTGGGCTAGATAAGGAGTTGGCCACCTGAGGGTCACATTTCCTTGTGGGTAACCTATTGGGGGCCACATGTCAGTGGTGAGCAGAGACAGGGCCAAAAGTGAATGGGTCACTCCTTTTCTCTTTCTGCTACCCCTTTTCTCTCTCTTTCTGCCATCCCCTTCTCTCTCACTCACTCTTCCTTCTGATCCAGCAGGCTTCCAAGGAAGGGAAAGATCACTCTTACCAAAGGACTGAACTGATCACATGCAGATGCACATGAAATTAAGCTGAGGACTGCATGCTGTCCTAGAGCCATTGGTTGCCGACCCCTAGGCTAGATGGATGAATGATCCAGCTTAGTATAAGGCAGGGTATTTCCTGGTCCCTCTGTACATGTTATGGTTTAGGCATTATTTCAGGTTGAGGGCAGCACTGATAAGTCCCTCTTTAATAGCACCAGAGAGATTTTGGTGTTCTGCTTGCCCTTTTAATAGAACAAGGTCCCATCTCTCAGAGTGTGGCAATAACATGCCTCTGGCCTTTTCAGCTTCTCCCACTTTCATTACCCGGGATACTAAATCAATAGGAGAATGCAACACAGATTTTTAACGTTATGAATAAAGATGTGAGAGCCAGGAGTGGGGAGGGTAGCACTGTAAGCACAGAACAGGCATGAAATTGGCCTACTCATTGTGACACTGACTGCTGACCTTTAAGGAATGCTCTAATCGGGTACAGGGGCCAAGTAATTAAAAAGAGCCTCCTACGTTCTCTCTGTTTATTGACTTCACGTTGCCTCGGAATGGAAAAACCTGTAGCAGAAGTTGCTTCAGAGTCAGGTGCCCTTTGAATGGCACCTGAACTGCATGGCCAGCTCTCACAGGTCTGAGGTTAAATGTCCCAACTACATTATCAGTGATCAATTGCATAATAGGGGCAGGCAAGGTTTCCCTCCAACTTTTCTACTCCATCTGATTTCATTTTGGAAAGACAATTTAATGTCATTGTTAATTTGACAAATCATATTTATTTTGTTACTTATTTGATGCACTGATGATAATTTTAATGATTCAGATTTGTGGGGTACATGTGTGTAGGTTTTCTTCAGCTTGTCCCCCTCCCCCCCGTTGCCTGTGGTTTTTACCACATTTTATTTACCCCCAATGCGCCATCATTCCAAGAAACTGTAGGGAAAATGGCAGCTACCACAACAATTGCAGATGCCAGTGGGGTCACCATCACCCCCCCCTTCAATGCCCTTGATGTTGCCTAGGAAATTGTGGGTAAATAAGGTGGCAGCCATGGAGAAGATCTCTGCTGCCACTGGAGCAGGTAAGTCCCTCATGTCCCAGATGGCATGAATAAAGGATGAATGCATACAGATGAGGGTAACTAAAAAAAATACCCATTCCTCAATGCATTCATTTTGAAATAAATGAGAACTGAAGTGACTGGGCTCCATTCAGTTTATTTGTTTGTTTGTTTATTTATTTACAATATTTATATACCGCTCCACATCAGAAGATTTTGGAGCAGTGAACAACAAAGGTAAAAGAATAAAACACCAAGTTAAAACAGTTAAAACATTTTTTAAAAAGACAAATTCCAATAAGGTGGAATTTAATAAACCATGGCTGGTCACATAAGGAAGGCCTTTTGAAATAGCAATGTCTTCAGGAGGCTCTGGAAGGAACACAATGTTAGTGCCTGCCTGACCTCCAAAGGCAGGGAATTCCACAGGAAGGGGGCCACTACATTGAAAGCTCTTTTCCTGAGGGCCTCCAGCTGAGCCATGGGTCCATGTGGAACCACCAGGAAAATGCCCTCTGATGCCCTCAGTAACCAGGCAGGTTGGTAAAGAAGGAGGCACTCTCTCAGCTATCCTGGTCCCAAGTTGTTTAGAGCTTTGTACACTAGTACCAAAACCTTACACCTGGCCTGGTAGAGAATAGGCAGCCAGTGCAGTTCCCTCAGCAAAGGAGTTGCATGCTGAAAAGGGGCAGCTCCTAACAACAGCTGAGCTGCTGCATTCTTCAGCAACTCCCGCTTCCGCAGCAGCCTTAAGGGCAGTCCCACATAGAGCACATTGCAGTAATCCAGCCTTGAGGTTACTAATGCCTGTACCACAGTGGGCAAGCTATCCATTCCCTGCCCAGGAGAGGCTGTAGCTGGTGAACCAGCCAAAGCTGGTTCACCGAGGCTTAGTTTCATTAGTTCTGTAATAGACACACACCCCTCAAAGGCCTTTCCTACAGAACTCCTGTGATTCCTAAGGGGGTGCCAATGCTGTGTTTAGGACCCATGCAATCAGTCCCCCCCCCATGTGATTGGGTCATTTAAATATTACCTTTGGCCATTGGGATCCACTCATAGAAAAGTAGTTGAATGGCTATGGTGACGTTTAAAGGGCCCCTTTGAGGAGAGGAAAAGACTATTTAGGAGAAATCTGCTGACACAGCAGGATATAAAATTATTAGAAAAAGAGCATAATAACATCTCTCTTCAGCTTCTTTGCCTTATAGAAGATTACAGAGTTTGGAACTGTATTAGGGTCAGATCCTTGCAACAGAATTCTTAGCAGACTACATCTGTTATAAACATCCAGTTATCCAAAAGAGCCTATACCTGTTTTGGGATCCAAAGGAATACAAAGAACACTCTTTATTGGACCAAGAGTGTTGGTTGGAATAGGATAGCTGCCACGTTTTGCAAAACTCTTGTACAGGCAGGAGAAATTTGGTGCAAACTATGCTTGCTGACCTACTCTGCCATTAGAATTAGGATGAATCTACACATATCAGTCATACTGTTATCATACCATTATCATAACCATTGGTGCCCGTTGGTGTCATGTGTACCAATAGTTATGATAACGGTATGATAAGGGCCACGGTGGCTTAGTGGTTAAGACGCTGAACTGCAGACTGGAAAGTCGGCAGGACAGCAGTTCGAGACCCGAGTGCTGCGTGATGGAGTGAGCTCCCGTCTTCAGTCCCAGCTTCTGCCAACCTAGCAGTTCGAAAGCAAGAAATTGCAAGTAGATAAATAGGTACTGCTTCGGCAGGAAAGGTAACAGCGTTCCATGCACCTCGGTGTTCAGTCATGCCGGCCACATGACCACGGAAGCATCTTTGGACAGCGCTGGCTCTTCAGCTTAGAAATGGAGATGAGCACCACACCCTAGAGTCGGACATGACTGGTTGGGGACACCTTTACCTTTATGATAATGGTATAACTTAGGGATGGATGAATCTGTTCAATTTGGTTTTCCTCAGTATCTCATTTTTTTCCATTTTTAAATTCAGTTTATCCCAAAATGTGAGATATTTGCAATCTTAAATTTGGTCTCAGAATTTAAAAATTTCTGATTTTTTAAAAGACGTTTTCATGAAAATTTATGTATTTTGTGCACATTTCTCCTAATACATGTGTTTTTGTATGCAATGTTGCATAGTATGCATATTTTGTGCAAGCAGTTTTCCTAATATAATGTATTTTTGAACATTATTCTCACTAATTTACACATTTTGTGCACGCTTTCCCCTAACACATACATTTTTATACACATATTTTGATTTTGGGAACTGCACTGTAAAATAGACAGAGTGCCTGAGGAACTATGGACGGAGGTCCGTAACATTGTTCAGGAGGCAGCAACTCAATCAATCCCAAAGAAAAAGAAATGCAAGAAAGCAAAGTGGCTGTCTGATGAGGCTTTACAAGTAGCTGAGAAAAGAAGGGAAGCGAAAAGCAAGGGAGAAAGGGGAAGATATAGCCAACTGAATGCAGAGTTCCAGAGAATAGCAAAGAGAGACAAGAAGGCCTTCTTAAATGAACAATGCAAAGAAATCGAGGAAAACAACAGAATGGGAAAGACTAGAGATCTCTTCAAGAAAATTGGAGATCTCAAGGGAACGTTTTGTGCAAAGACGGGCATGATAAAGGACAAAGAAGGCAGGGACCTAACAGAAGCAGATGAGATTAAGAAGAGGTGGCAAGAATACACAGAAGAACTATACAGGAAAGATCTGAATGTCCCTAATAGCCATGATAGTGCGGTCACTGAACTTGAGCCGGACTTCCTCGAGAGTGAAGTCAAGTGGGCCTTAGGAAGCATTAGTAACAACAAAGCTAGCGGAGATGACAGTATTCCAGCCGAGCTATTTAAAATCCTAAAAGATGATGCTGTTAAAGTGCTGCATTCAATATGCCAACAAATCTGGAACACTCAACAGTGGCCACAAGACTGGAAAAGGCCAGTTTACATTCCAATTCCAAAGAAGGGCAACACCAAAGAGTGTTCAAACTACTGTACAATTGCGCTCATTTCACATGCCAGCAAGGTTATTCTCAAAATCCTACAAGCTCAGCTTCAGCAGTATGTGAACCAAGAATTACTGAAAGTACAAGCTGGGTTTCGAAGAGTCAGAGGAACTAGAGATCAAATCGCCAACATTCGCTGCATCATGGAGAAAGCAAGAGAATTCCAGAAAAACATCTTATTCTGCTTCATTGACTACGCTAAAGCCTTTGATTGTGTGGATCACAACAAACTCTGGCAAATTCTGAAAGAGATGGGAGTACCAGACCACCTTACTTGTCTCCTGATAAACCTGTACGAGGGTCAAGAAGCAACAGTAAGAACCAGACATGGAACAACCGATTGGTTCAAAATTGGGAAAGGAGTATGACAAGGCTGCATATTGTCGCCCTGCTTATTTAACTTATATGCAGAGTACATCATGAGAAACTCCAGGCTGGATGAATCACAGGTCGGAATTAAGACTGCTGGGAGAATTATCAACAACCTCAGATACGCAGACGATACCACCCTAATGGCAGAAAGTGAAGGGGATCTAAAGAGCCTGTTGTTGAGGGTGAAAGTGGAGAGTGCAAAAGCTGGTTTGAAACTCAACATTAAAAAAACGAAGATCATGGCATCTGGCCCCATCACTTCCTGGCATATGGAAGGGGAAGAAATGGAAGCAGTGACAGATTTTATTTTCTTGGGCTCCAAGATCACCACAGACGGTGACCGTACCCATGAAATTAAAAGACGCTTGCTCCTTGGGAGGAAAGCTATGGCAAACCTAGATAGCATAGTAAGCAGAGACATCACCTTGCCGACAAAGGTCCGTCTAATCAAAGCTATGGTTTTCCCAGTAGTAACGTATGGCTGTGAGAGCTGGACTATAAGGAAGGCTGAGCGCCGAAGAATTGATACTTTTGAACTGTGGTGCTGTACAAGACTCTTACGAGTCCCCTGGACTGCAAGGAGGTCATATCAGTCAATCCTAAAGGAAATCAACCCTGAGTGCTCATTGGAAGGACAGATACTGAAGCTGAAGCTGAAATATTTTGGCCACCTAATGCGAAGAGAAAACTCTCTGGAAAAGACCCTGATGCTGGGAAAGACTGAAGGCAAAAGGAGAAGGGGACGGCAGAGGATGAGATGGCTAGATAGCATCACCGATGCAATGAATATGAACTTGAGCACACTCTGGGAGAGAGCAGAGGACAGGAAGGCCTGGTGTGCTTTGGTCCATGGGTTCACGAAGAGTCCGACATGACTTAACGACTGAACAACAACATTGTAAAATTAGGAAAAGTGTGAAACGGAATTAATTCCTACCCATCCCTAATTACAATTGTTCCAATAAAAAAGCCATCTTCTGATCTCTTTTGAGTCATGTCTATCTTTGGGAATAACCTGGCAGCCATGCTTAGCACTGCATATGTAGGCTTTTAAATAAGCAGACATAGTGATCATCACAAGATGACAGAGTAAGGCCACAGTCCTCTGCATGTTTAGACAGAAAAGGTCCTATAACTCCCAGCATGCTTGGTTGGGGAATGCTGGGAGTTGTAGGACCTTTTTCTGTCTACACATGGAAAGTGTTGCAGCCTAACTGCCTAAGCAGTGTAGTGGTGGAATTTGGACAGCTTCTAAGCATAGATAAGACTTCTTGCTCTTCACACATAATTATTTAAATGGGACTTCTGGGTAAACATTAAGATTGGGCTCTTACATTTTAAGGGGAAAATATAAACACTGTAGTAGTCTTATGAACCAAAATTCTAAGAGAGTATAAGGGCACAATCCTATACATGATTTGACAGAAAAATGTTCTATAGCTCCCAGAATTCCCTAACTTGGCTGGGTGGAGAATGCTGGGAGTTGTATGACTTCTTTCTGTCTAAATATGCATAGGATTGCACCCTAATTCATAAATATATCTGATCTGGCTGAGATACTGCATTGGTTAACAGAAAGGCCAGAATTTCCATGTAGTGTTAATTCTGTTCGCTTTTCATTCAGTTATCAGAAAGAAAAAGTCAAGAAGATTAATAGAAACAATTAAAAGAGCCTAAGTGATTTAGCAGGAGAGAAAAAAAGTTCTGTTAAATTTTGCTCTGCTCTTCGCAATTTTCTACAAACTTCATTCAGAGTAGCAAGGAAAAATAAAGGAAGTGAATCCTGCCACAGTTTTCATTAATTACAAAGCATGCAGTTGGGAGTAATTTAGTATTATTTCTTTGTCTGGCATATTCATAACTGTAGTAGATCTGTACAGTGGCTATCAATAAAGAATTCAGTCCAGTTATTTCCTACAAGACTCACTACGCTATCATTTCCCCTGGTTGAGAGTGGAAAGAGAGAACCTCATTGTATGGATTTGATATCACACCATTGATCTACATTGCGTGCTCTTGTTATTCAGATCACATTCATCAAGTGAAATGTCTGCAGCGGGTGTTATCAAAATTGATATAAACAAGAGTATGGTAGGGGAAATCATTGAATGGGGGCATTCAACATATTCAACACCGCATACAAATAAAATGAAGTAAATCAAATTAGGTGTTCCTCCCAGTACTGCATTCTGCAATGCACACTTGTGCACGTCATCAAATATGAAAATACTTGCGCTAACTCTCTCTTCATTTATCCACCATACGTTTTCTGGTATTTCTCTCGCTGTACCAATGTTTTTTGAGCAGCTTCTGTGGTTGTGGAGACATCTTTGGAAAATGCAAGAATTGTACTTCAGTGATTTGTGGATGCTGGTTCTTCAAATGAGTACATGCGGCGCCCTTGTCTATAAGAGCTTCCCTAAGGGGGCATTTCTTCTGTGCAAAGAAATATGCATGCAGAGCAATACTTGGGCTGGGGACAAAGGGCTTAGGCAATGTCAGACCATTTGTCCATCTAGCTCAGTAGCATCTACACCAGGGGTAGGCAACTTGGTGGTCTACAGATGTTTTGGACTACAACTCCCATCAGGTCCAACCAACATGCCAATGGTAAGGGACTGTGGAAGCTGTAGTCCAAAACATCTGAAGGACACCAAATTGCCTACTCTACGCTAATTGGCAGGGGCTCTCCATAGTTTTAGATAGAAGTCTTTACTACCCATGTGGAGATGCTGATATCAAATGATGATCATGTCCTATGTGGAGATGCTGATGATCAAATCCTTTGCATGCAAAGCATGTGCACTACCACTGAGCTATGGTGCTTTCCCTTAAGATCGGTGGTCAATTACACCATCTCAGATTTTAGTATGGATGAAGGGGCAATGAGATTTTTTAGTAGTAAGGTCCAAAGGCACACTCCATTCTTGGATATGGCCAAGGTTAAATTGCAAGAACAAACTGTAATTTAAGATCATTTGGTGAGTTGGTGTTCTTTTTGGTTGAACAAAGTGAGACCTTTTATTTACCTTTTGTTGGGGGCATTCCATTTATTTGTTTCATTTGTTTGTTTAGCAGCGTGACAACATTGAACATTGAGAAATGAAATTTGGTATGTACATTCAGGGCACTATTCTACATTTCAAGTTAGAATTCCACCTGAACATCTACATGTATATTCAAACAGGAAGTGAAAAATGCAAAGTACAATACAAAATGTGATAGCTCCCTTCCACACTGAGATATTGGAATCAAATTTGTTGGGCACATTTGAGGACAACTTCCTGTGTTTCAAGCCTCTGCTTGACCCCACATCCATTTTCAAAGGAGCCAAGTGCATATTCAGGAAAACACTGCACTATTGTTTCAACCACAAACTCCCATTCAACCCCCTGCTCCCATAACACAATGCAAAGGACCTCTATTGAAAATTGAGACACTGGGATGAAAGCTGGTGACCACATTCAGAACATAATTCATTGTTTCAAGTATAAACTGCAGCTTGACTCTGCTGCTCAGGTTTTCAAAAGAGAGCAAAACAAAGCAAAACAAACAACACATTTCAATGCAACTTCTGAAGAAAGGCATCTTAGGCACAGTGCTAATTGGTCGTACTCCATAAGAACTACAGCACTGGACAATACAAAATGGGAGCCATTTAAAAATGCACACAAGGGGACCTGTGCTTTTGGAACATTTAGGGGTACAGAGGCCCATTTAATAGTTTGTAATGACTGCCGCTCCATGAACCAATGAGTCGGTGAGATATAGAGATGTTCCTGAGGAATAATCACATGTGGCTTGAAATATGTGGAGAGGTTGACGAATGCCTGATCCCCCCTACCTGGTGCACCTGGTGATGAAGGTGTGTCCGTTATGTGGTACCTGGTGCCATCCAGTCATTTTCACCTACCTATACGGCTTTAGTGTTATTTAGCTACTCAGTGCTCTTTTTCCATCACCACACTGCTACTTGCGAATATGCAAGTAATTGTGAAAATTGCATATTGAAGCAAATATGATAGATCTGCACAGACTTAATGGATCATTTATTCTGACTACAGCATTAGTGCCACATTTGAGTATGGAAGTCATTAGCTGGGAATGGAATGCTCATTAGCTGTGTTGAGACAACACTCCCATGCATTCAAAAGGCATGAGGCAGGAGCTGGATCATGCTCACTAGCCACTGCCCTGATGCTGATGCAGATGTCTCTGTTGGCCATGCCCCGATGCCTATGCATTTGCCAGTAATGTGAAAGAGGCTCCTCCGCATGAGTGGGAACTCTGGACAATCAGGGTTCCTGCTCACATGGAGGAATCCCATATATGTGCATTGGTATGCATACAGGTCCCCTTTCATACTACTGTCAAATGCAATGCTGACAGCGGGAATGGGCAGGGAGCACCTCAGAGTTTGGAGGCATGGCTAATGGGAACAATCACTGGACACATGGGGGTTGTCAAGATCCAATGTTAAAGTGTTGGACCAGAGAGATCCAGGATCAAGTCCCCATTCTGCCAAGAAGCTTACTGGGTGAATTTGGGCAAATCACTGACTCTCAGTCTAACCTACCTTGTAGGGTTGTTGTGAGGATAAAATGGAGAGGGGGAGGAGGATCATGTATGCCACCCTGGGCTCCTTGGAGGAAAGGCAGTATATAGAATCATAGAATCATAGAATAGTAGGGTTGGAAGGGGCCTACAAGGCCATTGAGTCCAACCCCCTGCTCAATGCAGGAATCCAAGTCAGATAAATGTATAAATGTTTGTTACATATAAATGTAACAAATACATATCTGAACAGGTATCATCAGAGAGGGAGTTGTGCTTTCTTTTCTTTTTTTACTTAGAGCTGGTCTACACATGAGGTGACAGAATCTTGAGATGGTGGAATGGAGTGTAGCACATCAGGTTGCAGGTAAGGGATACCATTTTGAATGCTTCCCTCATGTTTAACATTCACAGTGAGTTTAACAATCAAACATACCAGTGCATCTGGGAAAACAGTTCTCACTTAGCCCTGTTGCACTAGTTTTATACTTATGGACCAGACAGACTGATGTACACACACACACACACACACACACACACACAGAGAGAGAGATTGGAGACCATCAATAGCTATGATTTTCCCCTTGTAGTTTGATGTAGTGCTGTGCTGTCCGTTCTAGCTCTCAAAACACTTTCACCCCCTTTTCACCTCCTTCTGCAGTGTGGGTTGGCCAGGCCTTACATATACGGCTGCTAATGCCATGTGTTTTCAAAGTCATGCCAGTCTGGTATGCACTTGACTGGAAAAAAAGGTCAGAATACCCTAACTTCTAAAAACTCCACTCTGCCTAATTAGTGTGGCATAACTCTGCATCATGAAGGATCAATAATGGATGAGCTGGTGCTCTCAGTGCTAAATAATGTAGTGCCATTTGTACTGATTAAAAGCAGACTTCTGAGGGGGAGAGGGGAAGGGGAAAGATGACCAATGAAAGCCAGTTTCAGAGGGATTCATCACTGGTGTGAAAATGTAAAACAGTTGATCATACCACAGACTGAGTCAGAGCTCAGTCATGAAGAGTTATGCCTTTTACAAGCACATGAAGGAAATATTATTTCAGCACAAAATCAAGAAAAGTGGAATGTGCTTTCTCCATATCTGAACAGCCAGGTCCTCCTGTATATCGGGGGGGAATATGAGTATGTTTTAATTAGGGATGCTGGAGAAATTTGAGATGGACTAAAATGAACTCAAATGTCTAAGAATCCGATCTGCAGAATCTGCTGAGGAGTGACCCCCCTAAGGCTGCATGGAGTCCGTGGACTTTTGGATGATTTTCTTTTACTTCCTCAAAATTTATGCATATATATTCGTAGGAAAATATTCAAGTTTCTCCTGAGGAAACGTTGAATGGAATGGGGACAATATGCTAAATGATACCTACTGAGGTAAATTATGTAAATACTTATGTAATTATTTGCGATTTTTTTCTGCATGACGAAAAAATATTCACATCCATCTGTGGGTGGACAAAGGAACAAAAGGCACCTGCCAATCCATGAAACACAGACGGAGTGGATTTTACACAGTCCGTACATCCCTAGCTGTAATGACTTGTGACTTTCCTCATGTATAACTCATAGAACACGTAGAATCATAGGGTTGGAAGGGGCTTACAAGACCATTGACGAGTCCAACCCCCTGCTCAATGCAGGAAGCCTGATTCCCAGGCGGTCTCTCATCCAAGTACTAGGGCTGACCCTGCTTAGCTTCTGAGATCAGATGAGATCGGGCACATCCAGCCCCTTGCTCAAGTAATAAAGTCAGGCTGCGTTCACATTTGCACAGGCTTGTAAAGAGAGACTTGGCTTCTAGACAGCCAATCAAGAAAACTTTACAAAAGTTGGTGCTCTCTTTGGGGACAGATGCAACTTATTTATTTAATATTATTTATAGGCAATAATAAATTATCTGGGCAGCTCACAGAATAAAAATAACCAATACAAGGATACAATAAAAATAACATAAGATAAAACACAGCAGTAAAACTATGTCAAAGCATTTCAAAACAAAATAAAAGAAAATACGGAGCAGAAAATCAAAATGAGTAGTCAGAGCTGTTAAAAGCTAAATCAGTGGTGGGCAACTTAAGAAGATAAGAACGTGAGAAGAGCCCTGCTGGATCAGACCAAGGGTTCATCTAGTCCAGCATTCTGTTCACACATGGATGGGAGGGTGCTGTTGTGCTCATGTCCTGCTGATAACCAGGAACCCACAAGCAGGAGATGAGCGCAACAGCACTCTCCCACCCATGTTCCCCAGCAACTGGTGTACATAGGCATACTGCCTCTGGTACTGGAGGAAGCACATAGCCATCAGGACTAGTAGCTGTTCATAGCGCTCTCCTCCAGCAATTTATCTAACCCCCTTTTAAAGCCACTGAAACTGGTGGCCATCACTACATGTTGTGGTAGCGAATTCCATAGTTTAACTATGTGTTGTGTGAAGAAGTCCTTCCTTTTATCTGTCCTGAGTCTCCCACCAATCTGGTTGGGATGCCCCGGGTTCTAATATTATGAGAGAGGGAGAAAAATATCTCCCTATCCACATTCTCCACACCATGAATAATTTTGTACACCTCTTATCATGTCTCCCCTTAGCCTCCTTTTTTCCAAGCTAAACAATCCCAGCTGTTGTAACCTTCCCTCATAGGGGAGATGCTCCAGCCCCTTGATAATTTTAGTTGCCTTTTTCTGCACTTTTTCCAGCTCTTGTGGTCCTCTGGATATTTTAGGCCTACAACTCCCATCATCCCGCACCATTAGCTATGCTGGCTAGAACTGATGGGAGTTGTAGGACAAAAAAAATCTGAAAGGCCGCAAGTTGCCCACCCCTGAGCTTAACAGACTTGGGAAAATAAAAAGGGCCTTTTCCTGGAGTGGAACAAATATCAAACTAGGTGCCAATGGAGTGCTCTCTGTGGGGTGCCACAACTAAAGAACCCCTTCTGGTCATAGCCACGTACAATATCTCACTTAGTGGGGGCACTTGAAGAAGTTAGACATATGACCAACATAGGGATGTTTAGGCACTCAGTCTAGTAAATGTCCTTATGTGCTGCTGTCAGGGTCCAGCCATGCCCAGACTCTGAAGTCTCCCCAGAAGAAGGGCAGGGAGAGCCCTGCAGCCACTTTAACTTTGAGGACCAAAGCTCTCAGGGCTGCATTTTGGAGAAGCTCTCAGGGCCGCATTCAAGTGGTGGGCAGGGCCAAAGGCAAAAGGGGCAGAACCAAAAATACCAGCATCCTTTAGCTGAAAGCCCTTACTGCCAGTAATAGCCTTAGGAGAAGCATTTCAGCCTTTGAGAATGGGAACAATGCCCAAAGATGGGAAACCACCAAATGATTAGCTGTTGAGGGAAAGAGCCTGGCCATCAGGGAACCCCGGAGGGCCAGATGGGGACCCCAGTAAACCCCTAGCATCATCAGCAACCCTGAGAAATTAGTTCTTCCTGTAGAATATTCAGGCATGAACATTTAAGACACAGTCCTTGGCTTCAAGTCAGATCTTGGATATCACCCCAGTCAACCTCTGGGTCATAGCAAGAGATGAGATGGTCAGCCTGGTAGGAGCTTCGCTGTCATCAGTGAGGTGGCCAGATAGCCAAAGGAGGCTCCATTTCTGGAGGAGAAGAGAGCTGCCTGTCTGGATCAGGGCCTAGCTGAGAGGAAGAGGAAGAGCCTTCAGGTTAGGGATGGATGGATTTGTCAGCTTTGCATTCTCCTGCATTCATGTTTTTTTTTAAAAAAAGATCTCAAATTCTTTCCATCATGAATATGAAGAAATTTGCAAAGTTTGAAAAATTCATATCAAAAGTGAATTGAAATTAAATTCTCACCCATATCCACAGGCCAAATTCAATAGGTGAATTTCCAGCCTGGAGAGGACCACGATGTATCTGCCTGCCATACTGATGTTAAAGGTGAGGCGCCTGTCATAAAAAAGAGGTGGCAACCCCAGTTGAGAACTAATATGGTTGAATATACAGGGATTCAAACCCAGACTTTTAAGAGCCAAGAACTCACAGTCCTGGGCCTGGATGGACAAATCTATCAGTTTTGGTTTCTCCCACATTCATTTTTTAAAAGATCTCAAATGAAGACATTTGTGAATTTTGATAAGTTCTTATTCCATATGAACTGAAGTGAAATTCTCACCCATCCTACTTCAGATTCTATATGGGCTCTCAGTCTGAGCCAGACCATTACTGAAGCAAGAGCTCCCTTGGGACTTTCTAGCAAGTGGCAAGCATCTGTTAGTGGCCAGCAAGCTGCCAGGTTCATTTCCATGAGCTTCTTTAGAACCATGAAAATGGACAGCTTGTAAGATCACCAAAACTCAAGTAGAAATGTGGTTTTATGTAAACTAGCTCTAGAGTGTTCAAATCCCAAAGTTGCAAATAACAACAAGACATCCCCCCCCCCACACACACACAGCTATCTGTGGGACAAAATACATTTTATCACATTCTGCTCTGGAGTTTATTTCTAGTACAATTGCACCAGTAGTAAAACAAACAAACAAACAAACAAAACACACTCAACAATATCATTTGATTCCCCCTTAACTAGACCTGTGGCCTCTCAAAATTCTCCAGCCTGTGGGCAGAGAAATTGGGGGGACAATTTCACCGAATTTGTCCTAGGGGAGGAGATATTCTCCAACAGTTTCTCACAGATAGGGCTCATTATGGGCAGCGGTTGTAGGTTCTTTCCTTTTTCATAAGGGTTTTTGGTTTATCGCACTGCTTCTGTAGGGGGCAACAGCATCACCTGTGTCGAGGCTTCCACTTTTCTGAGGCAAAATTTTGAATTCCTTTTGGTTTTTGAGCTTACCTGATCACTACGAGGTGGCCAAGGGTGCTGTGTGTGTTATCTCTCTCTATTCCACATCTTTCCATTGCTTTGCAGCCCCCCAGGCCACTTGCCATTCCTGAACTGAAAAAGCCCCATGGGAGGAATTGCCTCATGATGTCTTCCTCATGAAGGCTTTAACTGCAGTGTGGGAAGCCGAGGAGGCTACAGGCTGCCACAGAGATTACTGTACAATGACAGACAGGACACTCATGCACACTCCTCAGCCACCTCAGAAGTATGGTAAGTACAAGAATACCAAACCCAACCCATGAGAATTTCTCCGAAATTTCTCCTCCTTTGAATTTCTTTTTGAAATCAATTTCTTTTCTATTGAATTGAATGAGAGTGGTTGAAAAAAATGTGGGAGAAATTTTCAGCACAGCACTACCCTTAACATGATTTGGCCAAAGATAAAAGTGTTTAAGGTAGCAATTGTATGGCCACTAGCCAGCAGCTAGATGGCCATAGGATAGGTTGGTTCCTTGAGAACCAACCTCCACCCCCTCCCACACTGCCTTGTAGGCAGTGCGGAATGGCTCTGCGCTCGGGAGGGAAGAGCGGAGTGGCAAAAACAGGGCATTCCTGGGGGCGTGTCAGGGCGGGGAAGTCAGAAATGCAGGTTACAACACATCCTACATGTTGTCAGGCTGCCACTTCCCGTGCTCCAAGGTCCCACGGCCAGACAGCTGAAATCGGTTGTTTCAGACGGTAGCATTTCGGAGGTATGGAGATAATGCGATAGAGTCATCAGTGCTCATGGTGCACACACTTTCTCCCCTGTCTTGCTGTGGTCTCTGCTCAAATAGGTTTTGCAGGTTTTTAAACCGTTACACAATGCAACACAAAAATGAATTTATGTAGGATAGGAAATGGTGGCTCAGTCACAGCACCTTCAAGTGTCCAAAGAGCAACTCTGAATATATTACAGTGTGCATGAATGGCTTCTCAAAATTCTCCCCCTTGTTTGTGTCTAGGTCCAGGGAAGAGGTGGAGCTAACACTCTGCCAAAATCTGCCCTCCCATTTCTCTGAAATGTTCTTCCCCATTGAAAGAGGCTTCTGTTTTTCTGTTTCTTTCTCAGGGTGGTTTATACTTTAATTTGGTGGTGTTATCTAATAATAATAATGAGGTGGCCGAGGGTGTTGTGTGTGTGTTTTCTTTCTATTACATATTTCTCCATTTCTTTGCAGCCTCCCAAGCTACCTGTGCTTTTTGATTTGAAAAAGCCTTTTGATGTCTTCTCCTGGGCTTCAATTGAAGTGTGGGAAGCCAAGGAGGCTACAGGCAAGTGAGGAGATGATTGTACGGTGAAAAAACAGTACAGTGTGGGAAGCCAAGGAGGCTGCAGGCAAGTGGGGAGATGATTGTACAGTGAAAAACGCCTCAGCCACCTCCTAATTAAGGTAGGCACAAGAAACCCAACCCAACCCATGAGAATTTCTCTGAAATTTCTCTGAATTTCTCTGAATTTCTTCAGCACTGAATTTCTTTTCTAAAACAATGTATTTTCTATAAAATTGAATGAGAAAGGTCAAAAAATTGTGGGGAAACGTTTGGCACAGTGCTAGTATATACACAGCATAACTGTGCTTTCAGTGGTATCCAGATATCTGTCTTCCATTGAATGATCTTATTTATTTATTTATTTATTTATTTATTAAATTTACTAATCACCCATCTGACTGGTCACCCAGCCACTCTGGGCGATGTACAACCCACCATAAACAATTTAAAACAATAAAATTTTACCATAATTTTTTTTTTTTAAATACCCTAACCCACCCCAAATGCCTGCCTGAACAACCACGTTTTTTATGCACGACGGAAGCTCATTAAAGAGGGGGCATGATGGAGTTCCCTAGGGAGGGAGTTCCACAGAGTGGGGGCCACCACAGAGAAGGCCCTCTCCCTCGTCCCCACCAGTCTAGCTGTCCTGGCTGATGGGACAGAGAGAAGGCCATCCGAGGCTGATCTTGTTAAGCGGCCTGTCTGGTGTTGCTGGAGGCGCTCCTTAAGATAGGCTGGGCCGGAACCATATCGGGTTTTAAAGGTCAAAACCAACACCTTGAATTTGGCCCGGAAAACAACTGGTAACCAGTGCAACTCCTTCAGCACTGGAGTGATGTGATCTCGCTGGCGGCTGCCTTTAATCAGGCGAGCCGCCGCGTTCTGTACCAGCTGCAGCTTCCGAACCGTCTTCAAGGGTAACCCCATGTAGAGCGCATTACAGTAGTCTAAACGATAGGAGACCAGGGCATGTACTACCGATGGGAGCAGATGGTCGGGAAGGAAGGGGCGCAGCCGCCGTATCAGATGGAGTTGATACAGCGCTGTTCGGCTCACAGCTGACACCTGAGCCTCCATGGACAGCTGGGAGTCCAAAATGACCCCCAGGCTGCGGACCTGGTCTTTCAAGGGTAGCTGTACCCCATTCAACACCAGGTCAACATCCCCCAGCCTCCTCTTGTCTCCCACCAAAAGTACCTCGGTCTTGTCAGGGTTGAGCTTCAGCTTATTCCTCCCCATCCAGCCACTCACCGTCTCCAGACATTTGGACAGGGATTCTACGGCCAACCTTGGTGAAGATTTGAATGAGAGGTAGAGCTGCGTGTCATCCGCATATTGATGACACTGCACCCCAAACCTCCTGATGATAGCCCCCAGTGGCTTCACATAGATGTTAAATAGCATCGGGGAGAGGATGGAACCCTGTGGCACCCCACAAGTGAGTGGCCACGGGTCCGAAACCTCCTCTCCCAGTGCTACCCTCTGGTACCTGCCAGAGAGGAAGGACCGGAACCACCGCAATACAGTGTTTCCAATGCCCAACCCGTCCAGGCGGTCCAGGAGGATACCGTGGTCAACGGTATCAAAAGCCGCTGAGAGGTCGAGGAGAACATGGAAGGAGCATTCACCCCTATCCAGAGCCCTCCTCATATCATCCACCAAGGCGACCAAGGCCGTTTCTGTCCCATGCCCAGGCCTGAAGCCCGACTGAAATGGGTCTAGATAATCAGTTTCTTCCAAGTGTGCCTTCAACTGCACCGCCACCACCCGCTCAATCACCTTGCCCCAAAATGGCAGATTTGAGACTGGGCGAAAGTTGTTCAGAACTTGAGGATCCAAGGAGCGCTTCTTTAAGAGCGGTCTTATCACTGCCTCCTTGAGGGCTGATGGCATCACTCCCTCCTCAAGGGAGGCGTTCACCACCGCCTTGATCCCCTCACCCAGTCTCTCTCTGCAGCTCATAATGAGCCAAGATGGGCAAGGATCAAGTAAGCAGGTGGTCGGCCGTACCGATGAAAGCACCTTGTCCACTTCATCAGGAGGAAGAAGCTGGAACCGATCCCACAAAACCGGTTTGCCACAGGCCGCCTCTTGCTCACTAACTGTATCCACAGTGTGCAGAGTAACACACCTAATCTGATCAATTTTATCTGCAAAGTGCCTTGCCAAAGCCTCACAGGAGGCCTTAGAATTCTCCAGTGGTTCCGGAGCCACAGGACCGACCAGGCTCCGGACCACTTGGAACAGCCTCCTGGGGCAGCACTCTGCAGACGCGATGGAGGCAGCATAATATTCCTTTTTTGCTGCCTTCACCGCCACGTGATAGGCTGAAGATATAGCTCTAGCCCTTTTAATGCCTTCAAACCTAGGGCAGATATTTTCTTGCATGGGTGCTGCTGCCTCCTGTTGGCATGTTTCCATACCATGCAATTTACTTGTGATGTAATCCATGGGCATGATCTAGTGAAGCAACCATCATGTGCAAAGTGATAAGTACCAGATATCAGATTTTTTCCTGATACTTTTTGCCTTCTTCACCCTTTGAATTAGCTCTTCAAATTATGTTTCAAATCTGAGGAAGTTTTAGCATGGACTTGGTGGGAGAAAGCTGCAGAGCAGTATATTGTCAGGAAAAATGAGGACCACACCTCTGGATCATCACCCAAGTGCTAATAATGCAAATATAGAAATGTCCTTTGCTTATATTGCAGCATCTAGGAGAATTCTCATGGCAAATTTCTGCAGTAGTTACATGGAAATCACTCTCCTCTTGTCAAATTGTCTATCAAAGAACCATTTTCCCCCCATTGCTTTAATAACATCTGTTTGTCTAGATATTTCATAGTTTATTAATTAGACTGAGAATACCATTTTTATTATCAGCTCCATAAGGAACTCTATAAATAAATTACCCATTAAAATGGGCCATGCTGTGCAACTAATACTGCTTTGCTTTCCTATAGGCTTGAATGGGTTATGTTATATTAGAATTTTGTGATTATAAAATACTGTTATATATCATGCAAAGAAGCCAGGGGCTGGACCACTGGGTGTTGGTTCGGGGCCCTGCAGTCTGGAAGGCCCCCAAATGCAGTCAACACACACACACACACACACACACACACACACACTGTTTTTTTAAAAAAGAACTTTCAGTCAAGGACACATACACACTGCACTGGTGCTCTCTTGTTCTTTCTCCACTCTTTCCCTTCTCCTCCTGCCTGTGCTTGCTCTCCTCCTCCCCCATACCAGGCAGCAACATCTTTTCTTTCCCTGTTTGTATGAAAATGGAACTTATATGAATTTATCCCATGGTGAAGGGCAGATATACCTGCCAGCATTTGAAAATGCCAACAAGAGTGAACGAGAGACCATGTTCTCAAGTGATGCTTACAATTTTGTTGTTTGTCCATCACAACCTTCCCCAACCTGATGCCCTCCAAACATTTCTGACTTCAACTCCCATCAGCCTCAGTCAGCATGGCCAATGGTCAGGAATGCCGAGAGGTGTAGTCCAAAACATCTAGAGGAAAAAGGTTGGGAAAAGCTGGTCTATCAGTTGTGTCCTCTCTTTTTTGGTGATGCATGTCCTTTTTTGTCAGTTCATGTGTGGCCAGCTTACCATGTAGTGTGAGAAAGAGGTTACCTTTCAGGTCACGTTTCAACTTTTAAACAAAATAGTGGCATTATACTTAAGAATCTGCCCATCCATAATTGCAGATGTTGAAAGACTTATAAATTAAGATAATATGAATCCAGTATTTGCAAGCAGATTTGAACTAGGAAAACCTACTTGAAATTTCACCCGCTTCAGAATACCATGCGCTATTAGAAGCCCATACATTAGGCAACTCATACAGATTCTTCTTCAGAAGTGGAACTGGTTCCCTTCACTGAACCCATTATAGTTCAAGCAAAGGCTGCATCAGTAGCAACAGAAAACAGTCTTACTTCTTGGAAGTTGGAAATGATTTTTTCCCTGCCTTCAGAACACAGCATTAGAGACGACTTTCAAGCAACCCACATTGTCTGCAAATCAAGAGAATGAAAGACTCTCTTGATGCTTTCTCCTTATCCATTTATTTTTCTTCTTCTGCTGAAACAATAGTGCAAGTGCTCATGCCATATACTGTGAATTTCCACCACTCCAAAATAATTTCTTTTGTTGTGCTTTCAGTGTAAATTGTGTTCATAATCTTATCAAATAGAGAAGACACACTCCATTTGTGACCTTGTTTCTCAGCTAATATAATTTCCTTGTCCCATGTTAAGAAGCTTTCCGGAAAAGAGGCTGAATTCCTTTCAGAATATCTGAGATTCTTAAGCGATGAAAGATCCTAAAGGATTATATTTTCTCCTGACTTGATATGATCAGATGCAGAGTGTAAAAATAGCAGCAGTTACAACATTGCATTTGCATTAATATTTGCATTATTTCTAGCTGCTCTCTGAGAGAAGTATACTACCGTGTGTGTGTGTGTATGTGTTGTACCTATATGAATAAATGAGAGTAAATGGAAAGATTCTGTAAACCATTTGCTGCTTTGAACCTCTTTATATGTTCTTTGACCACCTGTACATGGAGTTTTGGTATTGGGTGTCTCAAACGGCAGACTGTCATGTCTTAAATCAGGGATGCTGAACTTCTTTCAGCCTGAGGATTGAATTCAGCTGTCAGGGTGCCACATACAGATGGCATGGGCACCCAATTCTGTCCAGGAATCCAGCAGAACCCCTCCTGCCCGCACCCCTGAGTCCCGCTTGCCGAGCCCCTTCCCCTGCTTTCCTCCTGTCTGCGCTCAGCAAGCAGCCCACACTCACCTTGGTAGCCTCATCGAGCTCCACTGTGGCCATTTTTTGAAAAATAAAATAGAAATCGCAAAAACGTGCATATTTGCATATGTGCGAAAATGCACATTCTTGCATATGCACATTTTTGCGTATGCGAAAATACACATTTTTGCGAGTGTACATCTTTCATATGCCCATATTTGCTGTTTTGTGAAAATGTGCATTTTTGCCCATGTGCAAATATGAGCATTTCAGTGATCGCCATTTTATTTTTCAAAAAATGGCAACCACAGAGCTCAATGAGCCCACCAGGGTAGTGTGGGCTGCCTGCCAAGCACGGGAGGGGCTCGAGTGCAGTCCGGGGACTGGTGAGCAGGGGCAGGGGCTGCGCAGGTGCCCAGAAAACCCAGACGGGTGGATTCACACATCCCTAGTGACACATTCCAGTAGTGGGTGGCTCAAAGACAAAAGGGTCAGGGTCAAAGGAAAAGGGCCAGGGGTGGGGCCAGGAGAAGGGGCATGGTTGTCTGGGGAATCCTAGAGGCCTGGATTGGGCCCCTGGCCTGAGTTTCTGCACCAAAGCTCTAAAGGGTTATGATGATGGTTTTTGACATTCCACCTCTCCCCATTTGTTTCTGTCCATCCATTCAGGTCTTCAGTAGGGGCCCTTTTCTATGTCCCACTACCATCAGAGGTTCAATTGGTGGGTTCTCAGGCCTAGGGATTCATGAGAATTTCATTTTTGCTCACAAAATGTGAGCATGCCCCATTCAAAGCCCTGAACATGAGCATGAACACATGCCACCAAATATGTTCTCAAATTGGCAACTGTGCACTCGCATTAGTCTCATTCCTGATTCCAAGTGTGATTTGAGCAAATTTTCCCTGGTAGACTAAGTTAGCCCTGTTTTTGTCTATGTAGGAATTTTGCACAAATTCAGAAATTTGTATAAATTTCAAGAGGTTTGTGCAAATGTGCCATTTGATGGCTGCTTGCTTTGCTCAGATCTCACATTCGTGCAAAGCAAGCAGCAATCGCAAATGTGAATGGGAATCAAACACAAGACAAGTGGCAAGGTGATATTCAGAGAATCCTAGTGATGGTGAACATCACTCTTTCACCCATCCCTACACAGAACAGGGCCTTCTCTCTCATGGTGCCTGGATTTGGAACTCTCTGCCTTGGGAAATTGCTGGCTCTGCCACTGATAATGTTCTAAAGCATCAATAAAACATGATTATTTCACTGTACTTTTAGCTTAGGACCTGAATGATATGTTCCTTTTTCTCTCTAGTATTGTTATTTGTTATGCTGCTGTTATACTACCTTACTATGCTTTTTATTGTACTTGTTAATGTTTTTAATTGAACCATTTCAATTGAACAGTTAGTAGTTGCCTTGGAAGTCCCATTGTTGGGACAGAAAATGGAGGATATAAATATTTCATAAATAAATCCTGAACAGGAATTTCAATGCAGTTTGTGAGTTGGCCTTGAGCTTCTGGCCTTGGGTATTATTTTAAAAGTAAGGGGGTCCCGAACTCTGCCACAAGTAGCTCATTAAATCCTAGCTTTTGAGTATATGGGCTAGTAGTTGAGATATGCTGACCTGTGAGAACTGAGAGTTCACCTTTGTGTATGTCCCTTCAGCTGTACGTTACTGATGAAGATCAACAGGTAGACAAACTGTCTTAGCAAAGTCCACCATTACTATTCTTTTAATTGAGGAACTCCCAATTAGGCCTGGCATCAGGGTTTGGCATCATTGGGCACTAAGGAAAGGGTCAATTCTAGCATTGCTAATGGGTAAGGAAAAGAGAGGATGTTCAAGTAGGAAAGATGAGGTTTTGTCTTTGACACATTGGGTTTGAGTCAATGAAACATCTAAGCAGAAATATTAGTGAGGCTGGTGGAGATGTAGGACTGAAGTAAGAGGGACAGTTCAGGAAGTGAGGGAGAGAACTGGGTCATGATGACCTGTATACAGGCAGGACTTCAATGACACAATTACTTTCCCTCCCCCTCCATCCAGCTTCAAATCCTACAATCCCCACCCAAATCCCTCCATTTAGAACCAGATTTGCTTTTACTAGCTATCCTCTCACCCACTTGGTTCCAGTTTGCTCTTCCCATCATCCACATACAGGATCTCTAGGCCTCTACCCCAGCTCTCCTTTTTCCCATCCCCTAGAGCCACTGAAGGGAATCTGTTCTCCAGGATGTAGCAAATTTCAGATCTGTCTCCATGGGGAAACATGCAGAAGAAATGTTTGCTATGAGTAATCATCAAGGAAATGTCACCTTGGCGTGGCATGACCATGCAAAATGTTACAGCACTGTAACTCCTCAAGTACTGGTAGATAATGTTCTGTTGAAATAGTATCTTTGCTAGTTACACAGAAAAAGTAAGATCACATTATATGATTAGTGAAAGTTAAGACAAGGCTAAATCACAAAATCAATGGTTTCAAGGTGGAATATCCTGCCGACTGCGGCTGTCTGGAGATTTTGCGAAGATCATAAGCACGGTGCTGTTGTGAGAGGTGAGGACTGCTCAGCTGTGATGAGGAGATTGCTTGAGCATCTGGTAATTAATCCCAACTTTGGGGAATTTCAGACCTTTGCCAAATATGCATGGGTCTTAAATTGGTTGATGTGGAAGAGCAGTCTTATTATCATGTGTAGGTCATTCTTGGGTAACACGAACATGCTGAAAAATACTCCCGAACTTCATTTATTTCAGCATGTCTGATGGCACAATAAAATTTAGTCTTCAGGTGCATATAGGACTGGATGATTTGAAATAATGGGTGCACATCCCTTTTTTTGCCTGTTCTTTCTCCAAGCTTTCCTTACCCCCCCCCAATGCCCCCAACTCTTTCCCTTTTGTATCGCCCCAGCTGTGGGCATTGAACTCTTAGGTTAGAGGTGCCAAGGTAGTGATAAATCAGATTCAAAGGTTTACTTACAAGGACACTTTATTGGGTAACTTAAAGCATACAAGCGTACCCAGTGGTTGGATCAGACAGCTTCTCTGAACCACGAGCCATCGGGTTAAAAGGGTTTTATATAATACATGCTTAGCAATAAAGTAGCAAGCACCCCCTAGCATTCATTCCCAGAATAAACTAACAGCACTTGGTTCTCAGCACAGCCACCTGTAAACAAACTTCGCTTCCCAGGCAGAGTGCTTGATAACACTCTCACTCTTTAATATGGAATGTGCTAGGCCGCGCTATCGGGAATTGCAACAATAATGAAGTTAAGCAAGCATTATGGATCTCTAGGCCCCTCTAACACTACAAATGACTTGGCTATGCTCCTGGGGCCAATACGCCTTTGCATCCCATTCCTGTGGATCACCCCTTCTTCAACATTCTCTCACAGGCCCTTTAGCTTCCCTTGGGTTACTCCCTTCTCAAGTTGCAGGCCTATTGTCCAAGGTTCTTACCACTTCTTTCCTTAGGCTTCTGTGTTTCCCAAGGGTAGGCCTTACAGTGTCCCTATCTAGGATAAGACTAGCTCATCCAATGGCAGTCATGTGATCATCCACATGTTCTGCCCCTAAGTGACTTTTGTACAACTTATAAGAATATTAGAAGAGCCCTGCTGGATCAGACCAAGGGTCCATCTAGTCCAGCATTCTGTTCGCACAGTGGCTAACCAGCTGCCCACAGGAAACCCACAAGCAGGACATGAGCACAACCCATGTTCCCCAGTAACTGGTGTACATAGGCTTACTGCCCCCGATACTGGATGTAGCATGTCACTGTCAGGACAAGTAGCCAAAATCAACCAATCAGTGCTAAATGCTTCATCAACAACACCATCCAATCCCTAAGCACATTACAGTAAGCACATTACAATTGATTTTTAGGGATTTGGAAAAAGAAAGCAAGAATGAGAATAAGTGGCCATTATGACTTGTTTCCTCACTGATAATAGTCATTCCATTGGCATCTGGCATATGCATGGAATTAAAAATTACATGTTTTCTGCATATGAAACCGTTCAGTACTTGAATGTCTTAATGAAGACAGAGGAGCACTTCCTCTGCTCCTTAAGCCATTTGGAAAGTCTGAATAAAAATATATTGAGTAAATAAATAGATAACATAGCATCCATGGACACCTGGCATGGCAGGCTGGGGAATGCAGGGA
Organism: Heloderma suspectum; assembly: GCF_057233095.1. NCBI lineage: Eukaryota > Metazoa > Chordata > Lepidosauria > Squamata > Helodermatidae > Heloderma > Heloderma suspectum. Next base: position 182,182,150 of record NC_139461.1, read on the forward strand.
GTTATGGACTTTTTTCTGTCTAAATATGAATAGGATTGTGGCTTAATAGATCTTACTAAATTTTAACTGTGGCATGTCTAAATGAGGGGAAGTAAGGCTGGGGCAAAAGTAAATATGTAGGGCTTAAAGGGTAGTCCAGGAGAGAGTAACAGGAAAACACAGTTGTGAATATCTTGGGTGAATTTGAATTAGAAAAGTTGAACATGAATAAGGGTGGAATGACATGTGACAGGACCAACGTGGAGTTCCCAATCCTGTGATTATTTCATAATGCTAATGTGGGGGCTAAGGAGGCATTTGCAGGGAAGAATTGGCAGGTGGAAGTGAATTGCTTAACTCCCTGTTTGTCTCTTCTTCCCTGCAACTGCCCCTCCCAAGACAATGTTTACATGGGTTTTCCCCTCAGCTGGGTTCCCCACTTCTGAAAGGAAGCCTGGCTGAGGAAAAAAAGAACATTGTGGGGAGAACTTGAAAGCTCACCTATGCAAGTCTGTAAGAGATTGTGCACAAATATCAGAAGCCTGGGAGCTAGGGATGTCATGGGAGTCTGAGAAGGGGGTGGAGTCCAGAGGAATCCCCCCTCTGCTCAGCCTCCTGGACCCCATTTGCCAAGCCGTAGCACACTTACCAGGCCCGTTCGCTGAGCAGCACGCAGTGTGCAAGTGCCTGGTGGCTGCTCATCCCCTTAGTGAGCTGCCATTTTGCAAAATACCAGCAGCTCCAGGTTTTGCAGAAATCTAATGTTGTGTAAATGGCAGCTGTAAAGGGGATGGGTGGCTTGATGGGCTCTCACCATGCTGTCCAGTGGCTTGTGCAGTGTGGTGAGCAGGGGTGGGTGGTGGTGAGCTCTCAGTGAGATGCACTCCAGGTCAGTAAGTGTAGGATTGCAGCCATATCCCCTATCAGCTGTCTCTATCGAGCTTAAGGAAGGAATGCCCCCATCCTGGATTGTTTGTCATGACTGAGCTATGGGCAACTGTCAGAAGTGAGCCAGGAACCAGGAGACACACAGAAATACATCAGAGCCAAGAAGAGCTATTAGACAAGGTCCAGTTCAACTGGGAAGCCTTTTATAGCCCTTCCCGTGCAGGGTCAGTCCAGAGCCTGGAAATATTCCACTGCCAGGAAGATCTGATGCTCACAACAGCACACAGAACCCACAGGTCTCTGGTTCTAGCCCCACCATCCCCTATGGCTGAGGGAGGAAGGGCTGATTCCCTGGGCAAGAGGAAGCTACAGTTCTGACCTCTCTAGGGATGTACGAAAGTCACTTACCTTTCACGGATTGTGTTCGTGGTGGGGAGGGAGGCGCTCCGTCCCTCCCCCCGGAATCCTTGATGGGGGGGAGGCGATCCGGTCCTCCCCCCTGGAATCCTCGATTGCCGGCTCTGCTCTGCGGTGGCTCTGCGGAGCAGCCGGCCAGGCCAGGGCTATCCGCAGCCAGATTTCCGGCCATGGACTGGCTGTTGCAGACACAAATGGCAGCCGCCATAGTGGCCGCCATTTGCGTTCAGCCAGGGAGCCGTGATAGGCTATGTAAGTCTTTACGTAGCCTATCACGTCTGGTAAAAACAAACAAACAAACAATGGCGTACGCAAATGGCGGCAGCTATGGCGGCCACCATTTGCATTCCTTATTTTTCACCGTTTTAGTCTATGTATTTACATAGGTTAGAAAGGCAAAAAATAAGGAACACAAATGGCGGCCGCTGTAGCCGCCGCCATTTGCGTACGCCTTTTTTAATTTTTTATTGGCTTGCTGTGATAGCCTATGTAAAGACTTACATAGCCTATCACAGCAAAGACCAGAATGCAAATGGTGGCCGCAGCAGCCGGTCATAAGACCAGCTGCCGCCGCTGCCGCCGCTGGAGCCGCCGCCATCCAGAACATCCGCTCCAGGTAAGTCTCGTCCCGGAGGGAATCTGCGGGGGGCGGGGGGGGTGGCAGGCTGTTCCGCCATGGATTTCGGGGGGCTGAATGCCAGTGCATTCGGCCTCACTGAAATCCGTGGCGGAATTCTCCGCCATCTCTACTCTAGTCTACTTTTGCATGTCACAGTAGTTGTCAACATCCTATTCAACTGACCAGTCTCTAATATCATACTCCTTTTCTGACCTGCTTGCGGAGAGACTGGACAGAGTAGAAATGTGCAAAAGGCCAGAAATATTTCTATCTAATTTTTATTTTATAACTAATTTAATTTACAGTGTAACACGGCCTCCAGCACAGCCTGCTATCCTCTTTTAAGTGATTTCCTACACAGTGTCCTGCTGGTTCCACTGGCCCACATGTTTTTAGTATATCTCCTGTGCCAGATTGTCTAAATTCCAGCCTGCAGTCCTCTAGCTCCTTGCATAAGGTTGTGCTGCAAGAGCATGAGGTATGAGCCAGGGAACTGCTGGTTCAAAATCTTGCCTCAGCCATGAACAAACTATATAGCATTAAGTGAGCCATATTATCCTGATGTGGATTATAATCAGGGCACATCCTACAGGACAAGTATAAAAATTCTTCAGGCAATGAAAGGGAAGCACTTTGAACACTTAAAGCACCATCTTGGGGTCAAACCACACACTACATTAATTGATGCCAATGGAGACTTTTTTTCTTTGTGTAACCCATGTGTATACGTATGTGCATTTCACAATAAAAATGGGTGAAGGGAAGGTTTAATTCTCCCCTCCTGTTGTGCAGTGGTTTGAATTCAAATTGATGCTGTGCACGCTTATTCCAGAGGAGTAGTAGTAGTAGTAGAAGACATACATGCTATGCAGGATGCAATGTAATGTGTAGTTTGACTCTAAGTAATATGGTGACTATATACTTATCTAAACAATATGGCATATACAAAATGTCATGATTGTATTCATTTCCTGGAAATATGAAAGAGTAACAATGTTGACTGAAAGCTTGTATCCTTACTAGATGTGTCTACAACACGGATGGGGCACTTTGGGAGTTCCAGGGCCATTTTTGTCCCCTGGACTCCCATGCAGGACACACAATCCCTCTGCAGTGCTGTATTTTTTTTTGAATAAAACTTTTTAAAATGGCATCCAGAGTGGCTATGGAGTGCCAAAGAGTCAAGATAAGCTTGTTTGCAAGCTATTGTTGACCCTTTTGGTACTCCATAGTAGCTATGAAGCAATGGAAGGATCAAAAAGGGGTCAAGATGGCCACTCAAGGCACTTGTTTACAATTTTAGGGAGCAATGGAGGTTGCATGCAGCCTGTGTGCTGCATATCCCCCCCCAATCTAAGCAATCACTTCTTTCTTGCTTACCCACACTTCATAGTAATCAGTGGGCACCCTGAAGCATAGAACGTCAACCCCTATGCTAACACCAGATGTGGCATGTTGGTTTCTCTCCCCTGTTTTTATGGATCTCTGAGTTTGTGTGATTGGCACCTTTGTTGTGGGCACATGATGCAGTGGCACAAAACAGTAAATTGTCCTTTTCCTCTAGGAAAGTGGGCATTTAACTTAAAAGTCTGCAGAGTGCAGCAAACATTACTTTGGCAGTAGCCACTCAGCCCTGAGAACAACGAGAAAGCAAAAATTTCTTGCCCTTCACATAAAAGGCTGGAGGTTGATGAAAATATTCCCAGAGCCACAATGTAACTGGGGGATGAGCTCTTCCAAAGATAACCCTGGATATATTCTTTTACGATAAGGGTTGGCTCTATAGCTCAGAGCTGCTGCGCGTTTTGAAGAAATGATAACACACAGCTAGAAACTGTTTGGACAGCTCCCTCTGGGAGTAATATTACTTATCTGTAGGCTGATAAGAAGAAAGAGGGCATTTTTTTTTATCTTACTTTCTAGATCTCACTAAATTTTGTCTGTGGCAGGTCAAAGTGAGGGGAAGAAGTGTGGGGCAAAAATAAAACTATAGAGGGGTTAAAGTTATGTTCCTGTCTTCAGAACCAGGAGAGAATAAAAGGCAAGCACAGTTATGAATGGCCTGGGTGAATGTGAATTACAGTTAGTTAACATGAACTAGAACTACATGTGACAAGATGAGTGTGGAGTTCCCAAGCCTGTGTTTTTATGTCACAATACTAATGTAGTGGCTGAGGTAGGATTTTCAGCAACAAATTGGCAGGTGGATGTGGAGTCCTTAACTCTTTCCCTGTTTCCTTGTTCTCCCTTCCCGGGACAATTTTGTAATGAAATTTTCCCCGCATCCAGGTCCCAAGATCTAACGTAAGCCTGACTGAGGGGGAAAAGACAGACTTGGATTTGGATTGCCCCCCCTGCACCTACTCTGGAGCAAGAATGAAATGAAGACATGGCTGCTTGGGATACGTTTAAAGCAATGTCTGTTTTGGCCCTCAGCAGCTATTGATCAGAGAGTTACATGGGATGCGTAGTTCTGCCATTGGAAAATGGCAAGCGAGTTGTGCAAGAGGCCTCTGCTCTGCATTTTCAACCATTTATGGTTCCTAGTGGCAATACCATGTAGATCTGATGGGAGTGGCTGTGCCTCCATATTTATTTATTTCAGAAAGAAAATGTGGGCCTCGACTATTAGGAATGTGGGAAATGCTGCTGTACAGTGTTCATTCTCTCAGTGCACTTTGTGCAGAGTTGCAAGCTTTTGATTTCCAATGTAGCAGTCAGAGGGTGAAGTCAAAGCAGAACTTGGTGGGTTGAGAGGATACAGCCAGGACAGAACATGTAACATATTGACTTTTCTGACTCAAATAATGTTTGACCAATAGGATACTCTTCTATAGGGGTGGGCATTCGTTTCAGAAGACTGAAAAACTGAGTCAAACTGGGCCAATTATTGTTCTGAAACAAATACAGAGAGAGCTTACCTCATTTGCGGTGCGCCTGTCTCTGGCTGTGGAGCTGACCTCTGTGGCCATTCCTGCCAGACATTTTTTCCCCTCCTAGAATGCCCTGGATATTAGATTGTTTGAGGATTTTTTTTGGGGGGGGGGCGGGGATGGCACTTGCCATTGGGGGCCACTGTTCCCCACCTGGAATAACACAACCCCTTTGGCATTCTGAGAGAAAAAATGGCAACCTCCAAGAATGGCTGCAGGATTCTGCTCCACTGCCTCAGGCAACAGCAAACAAACATACAAAAAATAAACAACAAACAGCAACAACCACAAAACATGTGTGTGTGTGTGAAATTTGAGTAATGATCAAACAATGCTAATTAATGAATAGCAAAATGGATGCAATTTGAATGAATGGATAGCAAAATGAGTGAGGGGCCTCACAATAAAAATGAATGGAATAACGGAATGAGACATTTCTTGCACACTCCTGCAGCAGGCCAATATTTTACTGACTAGCATGGAATCCTAACTGTACTGGAAAAGTAGTATCTGATAAAGTAACCCCGCCCTGCTGCCCTTTCCCAGTAAGCAAAGTAATCTTTTTTTTTTCTGTGCAGGAGCTACGTTTGTTACAGTGACCCCCCCCCCCCACCAAATTCTATAAACTGGAAAGCCAAATGGTGCACATTCACCATGGCCACCATAAGCTTTGCAAAACTCAGACTCAGGTCATTCTCCGAATGAAAAACCTATTTGGACTGATTGTGATTTAGTAGCGTTATTAACAAACATAATGCACAGCCTCAGATAACTTAAGGAGCAGGCCAGCTGTATGTAACAGATTCTGGTACAGGTAGAGGTACAATGCTAATTTTAATTTGGTTCTGCACAAGATCAGATGCAAGAGGCAGTTTCCATACTACATGTCTGAAAAGGGCATCTGCTGTCTTTTCTATTGCTGTTGAATTTTTTTAAAATAACTATTTTAGCTTCACTCGAAATGCTTGTGTACCTGAAGTGGTAAAGTGCTTTGCAGGAATAACTGCTTGCAAAGCTCAGCAACTGAAAGCTTACAAGGCTATCCGGGCTTGCTCTTGAATCTTTATCTGACAAGACACTGTGAAATGTTGTGTGAAATAAAGGCACACCTTTACCTACCTCAGTGGCTTTCAAACTTTCTTCCTTAAGGGAACCATTTACCTGGCACAACTTGCCCACCATGGAAATCTTGTGTGCTGCAGAGGATCCTGGGACATATTTATAGGACAGGGCAGGGCAGACTAGAACTCCAAGACCCACCAATGAGAGCCCAAAGACATTCACTTAGAATGAAAGAACAGGGTGCCTCAGAGCATATTCTGAGCCCAAGGATTTGTTTTTCAGTACAGAACCAATCACAGTCCTTTCACACAAGCTTCCTTAATTTCAGCAGCCTCATTTAGGTGGGAAAAGTCATATCATTGGGAGTCAGGAATGCTAAACAGTTGGGAGTCAGGAATCCTTAGTGATCTATTGCCAGTCACCTAGAGATCTACCAGTAGATCCCGATTTACTTTCTGCCCACTCCTGTTCTAGGGGTGGGGGAACAATCTGAACGGAGCAGTAGCCACGTTTGCTTGAAGTGCACCCTAGGACACCCCCCCCTCTGCTGCGGTCAACAATTACAGGGAAAGATCAGTAGTAGTGGGCTAAATGTCTCTCAAGAAAGTTTGTCTGCCATTACCTTGGGTTTCCCTGGAACACAATTTGAAAACCACGGGCCCAACTAATGATGACAAAGAAGAGAAGGGGCTCTTTAGAAAGCTCCATATGATGTTTTATGGAACTTTGTACCTGCTTTTGTACGAGTTGCTGCATGAGTTCCTACTGCACAAATTATTGCAGATGTTGGGTTACTTGCTAGCTATAAATTAAAATAGAGAAAAATATGAAATTCTGGATACTACTTATTTTTTTCATTTCTATACCATCCAATAGCTGAAGCTCTCTGGTTGGTTCACAAAAATTAAAACCACAAAGCACAGCAAAAAAAAAAAAAAAGAAAGCTTAAAACCACAGTATAACAATACAACCAGAATAAAACCTAGCAGCAGTGAAGAGATTTAAACAGATACAGATTTAAAACAGCAGAGCTAAAAGACTAGGAAGCTAAAATGCTAAAATACTGGGAGAACAAGAAGGTCTCCACCTGGCATCAGAAGGAGTACAGCGTAGGCACCAGGCAAACCTCTCTAGGGAGCTCATTACACAGCTGGGGTGTTACAGCAGAAAAGGCCATCTTCCTGGTAGCCGCCCGCCTCACTTCCTTTGGCAGGGGTTCATGGAGAAGGGGCCCTGAAGATGATCTTAGGGTCTGGGCAGGCATGTATAAATATAAGTGAAGAAATAAATATAAACATAAGTATAAACATCACGTACAAACATAAGTGACTATTGTATAAAAGACCAAACATTTAAAAAAGAATGTTTGACCTTCAGCTCCCATGACCCCTCACCATTGGCTATGCAGGGTAGGGATGATGGGAGTTGTAGGCCAAGACATCTGGAGGACCACATGTGGTCTACCCCTGCAGTAAGATACATAGTTGTAAAATGACATAGGGTTGGATCAAGAGTTATGCAGAACAGAACTCCACAAACTTGATGCTCCTGTAGGTGGAAGGTAGGAAGCAATTTTTGCCAATCCTCCCTCCCCCTGCATCCCCCTATGCCAGGGTGAGCAACCTTGAAAGGTCTGGGAGCCTTCCTCTCTCCCCCCCGATCCTTGTAGGCTGCACCACCTCCCTGCAGGAGCCTGAAATGGGGAAAAACAAAATAAAAAACCAAAATGGCACCTAGAGCTGCTACGGAGCACCAAATTATCTTGTTTGCATGCTAATTTCGGCCCTTTGGGGGCTCCGTAGTGTCTATCAAATCCCCAAGGGGTCAACATTAGTTTTGATAACAACAACAACAACAACAACAACAACAACAACAACAACGTTGAACCTTTTGGTACTCTGTAGCAGCTGCAGATGCTATTTTGTTTCCATTTAAAACAAAAAAAACCACATTTTTTATGGTCTCCCCAAATTTCAGAGGGTGGCAGGGGCTGCACAGGGGAGCTGTGGGAGCTGCAGGTGGCCCCTGTTCTATGACTAGGGGTGGACGAAAGTCCCTTACCTGTCGTCGAAGGACGTTCGCGGTGGGGGGGAGGCGCTTTGCTGCTCCCCCCGCGAAGTTCAGGCCGGGGGGGGAGGCTTCCCGCCTTGCCCCGGCCGAAATTCAGGCCGGGGGGGGAGGCTTCCCGCCTCACCCTGGCCGAAATTCAGGCCGGGGAGGAGGCTTCCCACCTCGCCCGGCCGCGAACGCGAAAGTTTAAAAAAAACCAAAAACACGCCCCCTGATAGGCTACGTGACGATTCACGTAGCCTATCACGGCTAGATCTGCAAAGTCAGCCGTGATAGGCTACATCAATCGTCACGTAGCCTATCACGGGTGACTTAAAAAAAAAAAAAAAGCGCGTACGCAAATGGCGGCCCCCATAGGGAGCTGCCATTCGTGTTCCTTATTTAGTCGCTGTCTACGTAAATGTTTACGTAGACTACGGCGAAAATAAGGGCAATGCAAATAGCGTTGCCCTTATTTTCGCCGTAGTCTGCGTAAACATTTACTTAGACTACAGCGACCAAATAAGGAACGGGAATGGCGGCTCCCTATGGGGGCCGCCATTATCCATACGCGCTTTTTTTTTTAAAGTCACCCGTGATAGGCTACGTGACGATTGACGTAGCCTATCATGGCTGACTTTGCAAATCTAGCCGTGATAGGCTACGTGAATCGTCACGTAGCCTATCAGGGGGCGTTTTTTTTTTTCCTTTCATTGCAATGGCGGCAATGAAAAGACCGGCTCGAAAGACCGGCTGCTGCTCCCGCCCCGCTTGAACACCCGCCGAACCGCCGGCCGGACCAGCCACCAGGAGGGACATTCGGTGAAGGTAAGTCCCGTCCCGGGGGGGGTGTGTGTGCAGGGGGCGGGGGGGTTCGGAGGATTTCTCCCCTAAACTTGTTCGGGGGGCCGAACACGTTGGCGCTCGGCCCCCCCGAAGTTTCGGGGAGAAATTCTCCGCCATCCCTATCGATGACCTCAAAAATCTGCTGGGAAGGTTGGAAGACCCTCTGGAACAGGCAGCATGGGCAGTGGTCTGGGTCCTGCAGGGGGAAGGAGGAACTGGTGAATAATGCTGCCTCCTTTCCCTGCGGGGAGCCTGCACTGGTTCCTGTTTCCTTCTGTGAATGGAAGGAGCCATCCACAGAAGGGCAAATCTGGATCCAACCCATGGTAATCTAGATGACATATAATCATAATTATGAATTACTATATAAGAAACGTAGGGTGCAATCCTATGGCGATAGGCAGCCACCTCCAAACTTGGAGGCAATGGCCTCTCCAATGCAGGGTAGGAGAAGCACAAAGGGAATTGTCCCCTCCATGCTTCACCCGCCCTGCATTTGCAGCTAGACAGCTGATTTCAGCTGTCTAGCTGCAGGAAGGCAGAGCAGGGGAAGCAGCTGCCAGACAACACATAGTATCAGGGTGGACATTGAGTCCATAGAATCCCAGATTAGTTCTGATTCTGAGGTGGAGCAGCCGCTCGTGGGAGAGGAGCGTGCTCATCCCTCCCAGGGCCGACAGCTGGCAGAGATTCCTCCCACCGGCATTCCTGATATAGATAGTGGTCCCGGGCATGAGAGAGCATGGGAAGAGGGCTTGCTGGATGCGTGACGCCGACGCAGGGAGCGGCGCCAAATGGAGGGCGCAGAAAGGAGGTGTAGTTTGCTTGCTCCCAGAGGATCCAAGGGAAAAGGGGAGGGACTCTCCCTAGCCCATAAGTTCAGGGTCTGCCAGTGATTCTCCTTCAAACGGGGACCAACTGTTCCAACTGAGGGCATAGGTACTCTGCTGCTCATAGCTAGTCGCTGATAGTAGAGTTGTTAAGTTGTAAAAAAGGAATAAAGCTTTGAAAAGAATCCCTTTGTCTGTGTCTGGACTTGGCTACTGGATTAGACTGAAGACCACCAAGGAGCTCCTGACACATAGGATGTGTCATGCCAGCATTTCCACCTTCCCCACCCTGCAACACCTCCCAGAATGCCCCGTTTTTGCCGCTCTGTGCGCCTCTTCCGAGCGCGGAGTGTGGGGCCATTTCAAGCTGCCTGTGAAGCAGCATGGGGGGGGGGGAGTTCAGTTCTCCGGGAACTGACCTCAGAGCCCGGAAACCCACATATCCTATGGCCATCTAGTCGCTGACTAAGGGCCATAGGATTTCTCCCTCCCTCTGTTAATTGAGCAATGAAAAAAGCTATGATTTGTCCTTTTAAGGTAGAATCTCAACAGTAAAAAAGGAATTATTTCTTGAAATAAACTTTTTGTTCCAGGTTCTTTCCATTAAGCGAAATAATGATCAACTTAATAATGGCAGAAGCTACTGACAGAATTTATTTTTATGGAGCAATAAGAAATCTACAGTTAAAGTGACTGTAGTACAAGATGAGAAGAGGTGGATTGTCTTTCCCTAATTTAAAGGTTTAGTATGCTTCAATCGTATTAAATCAATGGATTAAATATCCAAAACTGGACATTTCACAATTTGAGAACAGTATAACTGGCATTTCTTTGCATGCATTGTTTGGGGGGGGGGAAAAGATATTAGACCAATATAAGTAAAGCAGAATTTATATTAGCTAATCCATGTAGAACATGGGACAGGTTTCATTTAACTCCCCTCAGCTAAGCTCTAGTAGATGATCTGGAATTGAAAATATGGCAAAGTAGTTTAATGTCTGGAAAAACAATGGATGCTATTGATACAGGAACTTACTGCTCCATAATTAGAGGTGGGCAAGGGAATTTATTTTTTTAATTGCTACTCCATTTATTTTCATTTAAGAAGTTGAACTTACTGTTGATTTCTATGGAAGTCCCAGCTGCATTTCTCCTGCTTGTAGCTCATGTATTTGCTGTCCAAATGGCACGACATTTTCAGGGCTTCTGCCATTCCTTCAAGGCATCAGGTTTGTCAGATTTCAGACAGATTAGAAAAAAGAGACCGCTGTCTGAGAGGCAATTAAATAGGCACACATTTATTATCTTCCCATTGCTTACATTGGGACGCCCAGCTACTTCTCTCCTGCTTCTGTGTTCTCCATCCTATTGGCCTGAAACTTTGAGGCTCCCCCCACCCCCCAATATCAGACCTGCTAAAGACAGACAGGAGAAAGGGTTCCTATTTTCTAGATCCTATTTTATATATATCAATTTCACTGTTCTCTTTCTTACCTCTCCCTGCAGCTTTTCTACGACCTGTTCAAACTGTTCCAGAGCACTGCCATTTTTCATTCCAATAAATACTAACTAATGAAAAACAGTTGGAAAAAAGGGAACTTTTATTTGTTTTCATTCCTATTTTCATTCTAAAAAATAAATGGGACTCACTTGTTTGATTTTCCATGTGTATTTAAAATGAATGCGTTTCCCACCCATAACTTGACTTTCTATTATGATGAGGTTAAACATAAATTAACAGGACAACCAGGTTCATCCTCCTTAACTGCAGTCCCCCCCCCTCAAATAATTCCTTAAAAAATCTTCCTTGCCTCTGTCTTTCCGGATTCATTCCCCTCTCCTTTTGTCTCCATTTCTCTCAAAATTTAGATTGCAAGTTCCTTTGGTCAGGGGACTTTTTAATGTCATCCTCATCATCTTGTGTTTCATTGAATGATTATTCAATTAAAAGCCAGATGATTAATCAACTCAAAATTCATTATTTGGTTGGCAGCCCTAATATTGAGAAGAGAGAGAGGGAAAGGAAGATACACTGAAGATTTCTGCTTTAAAAAATCACCAGAATGACATTTATAATGTAGATAAAATATTTACACCATTTGACTTGTTTTTCAAAACCTGGGGCCTTGATAAAATGTCACAATCTTTAGATCTGGCCTGCCCTAGCTTTAAACTGTCTCAAAGGGTTTTCTTTATCTTTTCCATTACAGAAGTCCAGCCAACAGCTACAAAGGAGATTTCTTTATATACCATGATTATTCTTGGGAAGATCTCTTGTGCCATTTCTGTTTACTGCAAGATATGCATACGTAACATTTAGGGCAAAGCATATGCTGTGCATAAAACTGTAATTTCATACCTAATTGTGAGATTAAAAATAGGCAGCGCTGTTCCATATGCAATGCATTTCTTATGCTAACAAGTGCTTTTTTTTACCAGCAGGGTAAAAAAAAAACCCAAACATGTTATTGCATCTGCTTTGCATGTAGAAATTTCAATCCCCGTTATCTCCCAGCTTCAGTCCCCAGTATCTCCAACATGGATGGATCTCAGATAGCACTACAGCAGGGGTAGGCAATGTGGTGCACCTGGGCATCAATGTACCCTTGGATGTCTTTTTGGGTGCCCACCAAGGTGTCCTACCCTCCTGCGTTTTTTTTTTTTTTTTAATTAACATTTCTTACTAGAAGCTGGGATTGCTGTGAAAGAGGTTTTCCTTGGTGCTGAAAACTCTGGCTTCAAAGGAATTGTTTAGTGTGTTGGGCTTCACTCCACTCCCCTTATCTGCTTTGTACTCTGGCTTTTGGGCAGGTTGCATGTTGCTTGTCATTCCTCACATGTGGCTATTTTGTGGTGGTGCCCAGGACAGTTTCTCAACTAGGTAAATGAGCCCACAGGCCCCCCACCCCCCAAGTTGTCTACTCTGCACTAGAAAGCCACTGCACTGGGATAGAAGGGCCTATGACCTGGTTCGGTATTGGTCCGCTTCATAAATGTCACCAGTGATTCTGACTAGGGATGTGTGAATCAGCAAAACTCAAGCTTACCAAAGTTCTCAAAATTCCATCTTGAAGCTCATTCCAACTCAAGTCCATGTCAGTTTGCAAGCTTTGTGGGTTTTTTTCCACATGAAAATCTAAGCGTATTTTCATGCATATTTTTCCAAATGTAGGCATCAATTGTGTGCATCTTTGAAATGTACACATTATTCTCCTAAAGCATATTTGTGCGCATTTTTCAAAAGCACGCCTGCTGTCAAGTTCATGGTTCTGATGCTGCAAATGAATCACATCACAAGCTCAGAAATGTACGGACTTTGACTGCAGATTGCATTCAAGTCTGTGTTTGGTCTGGAAGCATCAGGGCCCAGCTTCAGTACCACAGTGGGACTTGTAGGTTATAGCCAGGATTTGATTAGAAGTAGCCTGGAAGGGCTTGAGTCGATTCAGTTTCTGGAATGCCAGAGTCTGTGTGAGCTTATCTCTGTCAGTGTTCTCAGAGTGGGGCCAGGGGGAGTCACCCAACTCCCTGTCCACCTGCTGGTCTGGCCTTGGCAGGCAGGGAGGCTGGAAGCTATCTGTGAAAACCAGACAGAGGTGGGGTGGGGTTTGCAGAAGAGTTGCCCAGGTTGACACATCACACTGCTAGAAAGCTGAGCAGTGCCACCCTGTTTAGACAGGGGCCTTGCTGAAAGGCTAACGCCCCGTGTCTGTCAAGGGATCTGGAGGGGTTGTCCAACAGTCACACCTTCCCTTTGATTGCCGGATGGGTTCATTCCAGGAATCATTCTCTTTCCATGCCCGGGGTTGGAACCCCATGAAAGGATTGTCTGGGTTAGGTACCCAGGAATCCAGAGTCCCTTTCCTTGTGTTCAGAACCGTGGAGATGGCGACAGAGAAACCACGCTGATGAGAATCTCAGTCACGGTAGTAGTCTTTAGCTTTTGACTATTCTGGAATTGCATAGGGCCTATAGCTACTGACCATCAGCTATATGATTTCTGAAGAGTGTAACTATTAAGCTTTTGCCGTGGGATTGCCTGGAATAAAGAAATCTCACTGATTTGGGTGTCTGGTGTCAGATTGCCTGAGCGTGTGCTCTGGGGGGATCGGGAAACCTGACAAGAAGTTGTGAACTAAGTAAATCATGATCAAAACTGAAATGAAATGAATTTCTCATACATTCCTAATTCTGACACATAGTAACTTTTTACTAGTGAAATACACCAGGAGTACTTCCAAGGGTTGGGAGCCAGACTGGGACATTTCCAATGTATACATTTTCTCACTGACTAGACCTCATGAAATCTACCTTAACGTGTGCTAAACATTGAAAAATGCATATGGCAAATTCCAAGCAAAGATCCAGCAATGAAACTTTATTTGAAGAGTATTTGGAATGTTCTTTAATAAAGTTCCTGATGTCTCAGAAACAACTGCATCTGTTTACCAAATTACTCCTCCTGAGAAATTTTACTGGCATAAGCAAGAGAGTCACAATGGGAAGAGCTTAGAAGGATAGGAAATTTTATATAAAGGTCCATACTGAATGTTATTCCTAGAAAAAGAGATCCCTAGGGCTCAAGTCTTTTGATCTGGAGGACCTTTTCCATTTTCCCTGGTGTGACATGGTTTTCTAACTCTGTAACTGAGGAAAATGCACACTACATCTACTGTGGGACATTTTCAACCATGGCCAGGTCACATCTTCCATGGTGGGTCCTTGGCATTGAAAGCAGATTCACCAGGGCTCATGGCCCGAATTAAGCCCAGCCTGTGACCTTTCACCCACAACAATGCCACAAGATGCAGCACCCCTAATAGGAACAGCAGTAAAGAAAAGGCTTTTGTTGCAGAGGTAAAAGCTGTTGTGGCACTAGTGGCCTAGAGATCAGTCCTTGCCCTCTGCCTGCTGTTCATATGTTTGACATTTCCAGGCTCAAACGGAAACAACAACAGCTGAGCCATTCTGCAGTTGTATTAATATATACAAGTGGGAACTGCAACAAAATGTTGCATTATGAATTCTCCTGTACTAGGTGCCAGCCAGCCAGCCAGCCAGCCAGCCAGCCATATCTTAGGGATTCCCCCTGCCCACCCTAAATATTTTTTGTACTTCTACAACATTAAGGCCTGCTGATAACCTCTTCCTCAATATTGAAGGGAGCGCCTCTCCCTATATATGCCTGCCCGAGGACTGAGGTCTGTCGGAGGGGCCCTCCTCTACGTCCCACCAGTGTGAGACATACACTATAGTGGTATGTGGGAGAGGGCCTTCTCTGCTGTGGCACCCCAGTTGTGGAATGCTGTCCCCTTGGAGGCCCGATTGGCGCAGACATTGGTTTCATTTCAGCGCTAACTTAAAACATGGCTTTTTACCAAAGCCCTTGAGGGCTAAATGCATTCCCTAAAGTAGCACACTGTTTAAACTGTTTTATTATTTTAGATTTTAATTGGTATTAGCTTGTTTAATGGTTTAGCTGTTGAAATTATGTATTGTTTTATACTGTTTAAATTGATTTTATTTTTGTGCCATCCTGAGATCTTAATGATATAGGGCGGGATACAGATGTTTTAAATAAATTTTAAAAAATTAAAAAAGTTGTGTGTGTGTTACACTATTTTGGCCACATTAGGATCCACGTTGAGAGAATGAGTTTGCTGTTAGTAGTGTTATGGGACAGGAATTGGTCGAGATGACTCAATAAGACCCCTTCCAGTTTGGTAATTTTTGTGTGGGTGCCCTCTGAGGCAGGACCTCTTAAGACAGAAAGAAAACAGTTGATAGCCAGTAACCATGTGTTTTAATGGTATCTAGGGTGGCCCAAGAAGGCACAGGTGATGCGCAGCGATGACTCATCTTTCTCTCCCCCCACCCATTCCACTGGTTAAGGGGAGGGGCAAGTGAGGCCTTTGTTAGTCTGTTCTGGAACTGGGTCTGAAAAAGAGTCAGAGAGCTGACTTTGCTCTCTGCAGGAAATCTGATGGGGCACAGGAATCTGTTAACATGGTAATGCTGTGAACCCTCATCTTATTCTCAACCTGTATATGTGTGTGTAAATAAATCTTATATCACACCATAAATCTCCAGTGACTTCCTTCTAAGGAAACTATCCCTGGGTAACTGCGGGAACCCCTGAAACATTTTAAAATTACATATGAAGCTGCCTTATACTAAATCGTACCATACATGTAGCACAGTATTGATCCGCAGTATTGCCTAGTCTGGTTGTCAGCAAATCTCCAAGGGATGTGAGATCCCTTAACAAGTGATGTAAGGTTCGAACCCAGGATCGATTATGTGCAAAAATGTGCTCTACATCTGAGATATGAGCCCTCCTATTATAATAAGTATAACCACTATCGACATTCTGCTA
Organism: Heloderma suspectum; assembly: GCF_057233095.1. NCBI lineage: Eukaryota > Metazoa > Chordata > Lepidosauria > Squamata > Helodermatidae > Heloderma > Heloderma suspectum. Next base: position 182,198,149 of record NC_139461.1, read on the forward strand.
GTTCAGATATCACTAAAAAGGAATGGTGCTTGTACCAAAGAGGTAGTGATTTGAAGGCCACTGTTTCATGTCTCTTCTCCCTCATTTACCATCTCTCTTCCTCATAATATATCACACATCTTTTGTGTTAGATGCCTTAATCATGTTGTACATGATCCTTGCCTGAGCCCCATCCCAGCCAGCCAATGAAATGAGCTGAGGGTGAGGAGATTCACAGTGCAATGTCATCATGACATAGGTTAGACATTACAGAGAAGAGAGAACAAAGGGCAAGAGGGAGTGAGAGTGAGAGAAACAGAGAGAACAATCATGGACTAGCAACAGCTTTGAATTATTGGTACCCCAGGGTCAATTACTGAATGGGAAAGTGCCTGCCATTTGTGAGCTGGCCTGAAACACCAAATATTTGTTTCATTGATTCCCAATATGTGCGGAGATTTCAGAGAGCTTAAAACATCCAAAGTGAGTGAAATAGTTTATCCTTCCCCTAACCCACCGCTGCCTCTCTCTAGCTATTACAAGCCTCTTCTCACAGCACTGTGAATGGGCAGAGGAAGCATGACATAAGCCTCGGAAAGGATGCGCTTGTTATCTGCTTGAAGGCTTGTATTGTCCTCCTTCAAGATGCAGACATTTCCACTTGTGCTTTCCCTCTTTGCTGGTGTTGGAAAAAGACTGAGAGGCCATGCATTTGATACAAGTTCAGCATCACAGAAGTCTATAAAATTCCACTTGGAGTTATGCCACTTCTTTTAAATATTTTTTTCCCCAGATCTTAAAATGCATACACAACAAATGAAAAGACTGAACACATATGTTACAATATCTGGTCAGAGTATATATTACACTGCACGAACAACTAATATGTGTAACGGGGGTGTTGAACCTCAGTGTTATGGGCCACATCTGGCCCACTTGCAGTTTGCCAGATTTCCCCTCCTCTTCATAAGAACATAAGAAGAAGAGCCCTGCTGGATCAGACCAAAGGTCCATCTAGTCCAGCATTCTGGTGACACAGTGGCTAATCAGTTGTCAACCAGAGAACCCACAAGGAGGGCATGAGAGCAACAGCACCCTCCCACCCATGTTCCCCAGCAACTAGTGTACATAGGCTCACTGCCTCTGGTACTGGAGGTAGCACATAGCCATCAAGACTAGTAGCCATTGATAGCATTTTCCTCCAGGAATTTGTCCAAATCCCTTTTAAAGCCATCCAAATTGGTGGCCATCACTACATCCTGTAGTAGCAAATTCCATAGTTTAACTATTTATTTATTTATTGCATTTATATCCCAACTTTTTTCCTCTTGCAAGGAACCCAAGGGGGCTTACATTATCCTCTTCCTGTCCTTTCCATTTTATCCTCACAACAATAACCCTGTGAGGTAGGTTGGGCTGAGAGTCTGTGATTGGCCCGAAGTCATCCCGTGAGCTTCCATGGCTGAGTAGGGACTAGAACCTGGATCTCCCAGTCCAACACTCACCACTACACCATGCTGGCTGTCATGTGCTGTGAGAAGTATTTCCTTTTATCTGTCCTGAATCTCCCACCAATTGGCTTCATGGGACAACCCCGGGTTCTAGCCTTTTGAGAGAGGGAGAAAAATGTCTCCCTAGCCACATGCTCCACACCAGGCATAATTTTGTAGACCTCTATCATGTCTCCCCTTAGTCTGCTTTCTTCCAAGCTTCCCATTGCCCCATCTCCTTTACCCCAACCACCAATCATTTGATGGTTTTCTGGCTATTGCACTGTGAGGGTTTTTCCATTCTAAAAGGTTGATACACCTCTCCCAAGGCTTAGTTACCGTCAGTAAGAACTTCAAGCTAAAATATGCTGGTAGTTCTGGAATTGTTGGCCACACTTCTTTTGCCTTTCTGCCCTACTCACCTGTGGTATGTGGACCCCAAGAGTATCTATGAGCATTCATTTTCTAAACAGAGAAATCAGTTTCTGACAAGAGGCACTATTGGAGTGGTGGTGGTGGTGGTGGTGGAGTGGGGACAGAGGCTGCTTCACTTGGTGCTTCTCTTGTGAGGGCTCGGCTGGGTGCCACCATTCAGCCTGCCTCCTCCTAAGATTATCAGGGCAATAGAAGCAATGGGCAGTCACGGTTGGTCCAGCACTCACAAGAAGAGTGCTGAGTGTAGGGATATCACGGAAGTCTGGGAAGGGGGTGGAGTCCAGCGAACATCCTCCCACTCAGCCCCCTGGATGCAGTCTGCAGACCCCTGTGCTTGCTTGACCCAGTGGGTGCTGAGTCAGGTAAGCTCTGGGATCCCCACTTACCCCTGAACGGCCATTTTGCAGAAAACTGCGGGTAAGCTTTTCACGTAAATGGCCATTTTGTGCAAAATTAGACCATTTACGCCTGCAATTTTGCATAAACAGCGCTATTTACGTCTCCGATTTTATGCAAAATGGCCATTTACATCAAAAGCTTACCCATGGTTTTCCACAAAATGGTGGCTCATGGATAAGCAGAACACCACGTGCCACTCACCGTGCACCCACAGACCATCTGGCAGCTCGTGCTGATGGCCGAGCAGGGTCAGGAGGCTGGCGGGGGTCTGGCGAACAGTGTGCGAGGTGATGGCGGGTGAGTATGGGCATCATAGCTGAATGAAGCAGCTGCAGTCACCACCATCTTTATTTCCCCAGAATGCCTCTGGGCCCCAGCATACATGGGGTCCAGAGACATAGCGGTATAATCAAGGCAGCAGTCGCTGCAGCTACTTCCCTCAGCACTTCTATGGGGAGCACAGAACCAATATAAGCTACTAGTAAAAAAAATAATAATAAGGGAGTGACACTGTCACTGTCAGTCGCATGGGCCCTGGTATTTGCCCCATCGTGCCTTTGGCTGAGACCAGGCCTGACAGTAGCAAAGAGCCCTTGCTGCTCTTTAATACATTTGAAACTGTTCCATGTTCTTACATTAGCTAAAGGTCTAAAGACTCAGGCTGCACAACTGATAACCATGATCTGCTATTGCCCTCCTTGCCGCTTCCTTTTTCATTCCTCTGTTAAAGTGCATGTTAAATAAGTATGTAGATTTATCTTCTGAAATGCTCACAACATCTCATTCCATTCATTTTAAACACCCGTTTAGAACAAAAGCTGCTATTGATTGTGACTTTTGTACAAGAGGACAAGAATCAGTGCCATCTTTTAAGGGATGTGTACGGGCCCTAATTGCCCCACATCCCAGCTGTAGCACTCTGTCAACAAATGACGCTAAATTACCTGCTTATCTTCCTACAGCCAAATACCTCCTCAGATAAAAAGGCAATAGCAATAAAATAACGTATTTAGTGCAGTTAAGTAAACTGAGGATGTGGCAGTTATATACAGGAAGATAAAATCGTTTTAATTCCTTGAGTTTCACCAATGATTTCAAACTTCCTGCCTTCAGGTAAGAGGATTCACAGGAGGGAATGTATAAAAACACCTCTTGCTTCATGTGGAGTTTTCACTATGCCTTTTAGGCATCACCTAAACAGATAATGTTTAGATATATGTTCATGATATGTGTGAGGAAAGGAAACATGGCTTGCGCTTCCTGTATTCACGCATATCAATTAACATCTAAATTCAATTTGTCTGGACAAGGAATTTTCATCATCATGCTGTGTTACAAGATCAGACCTCCTAGTTTAGCAGGCCTCCTGACACTTCCCAACCCTAGTTTGTATACATGTTCAAGGGGTGAATCAGAAGTTGAAATTATCCAACAGCCCTCTCAATATAAGATGCAGTAAACTTCCTGCTCTTCCATCCCCAGATAAGTGATCATAATAGGAAGTTGTTATTTATCTCTGGAAGTTCAGTGGAAAACAGTCCTATGAAAAACCTCAGAATAGGCTGCAACTAGACTTTACAGTAAAGTGGAGACTGACCTACAAAAGTGCAGCCCATGTCTCCTTCCATCCACCAAAATACCTAGGAATGATCAACGTGCGATGTGAGGCCATCCCACAGTGCGCTTTTCCACCCACAGGTCCACTTCATTGGCTGCCACATATAAGGGCAAGGAAATGCAGTCACATTGGGCTGTATCCAATGTTAGTCCTATTTAGAGAAGACTCAATGAAATGAATAGGACTCCAGGTAGACTAACAGTGGATTCAACCCATCATATCATGTGTTGGGCATTCCTAGATTAGGGTGGCCCTCCAGATGTTTTGGCCCAGAAGAACTCACATCAACTCAAGCCAGAATTGTCAATGATGAGGGATTATGGGAGTTGTAGACCAAAGCATCTGGAGTTGCCCACCATGTCATGGATGTTGCAGGGAAGAAGAGAATGAAACACAGCTACTGTTTTTAGTGGCAGGCTTGTGGTTACTATATCTAGTTCCAGCCTGAATGAGCATGGCTCAAGTCTCCGTAAGACCCAGTTCACAGGGTTCACCCCTGTGCCTCACCCTGTGCAAAACCTACATGCTGGGGATGATTGTAAACTTGACTTAAGCTTTAGGTTCTGTTCTGAATTTCCAAGTGATGTCCATTGCAGGCTCCTTGAAATTGGCAATCTAGTACTGTCTGCTTCATCCTAGGTTTCATTCCATTTCATTGTTATAATCACCTCGTTTTGATATTCCACTTAGGTATCAAAATTCAAATGCCCAAACTAATTTTAAGCACATTAAGGGAAGACTTTTATTACTAGAGAAAATCAAATTTTACACATGACATATCATACAGTGAATTCTGTAATTCTGGTAAATTAAACTACGATGGCCATAATGTAATGGGCTGAAGCATTGCTGATATCTCCCAATAAATACATTCTAAGAGGGAAGGGGGAAAAATGTAATGATATAGAAGAGATTATTTTTTAAAAACTGATCTGGTGCGAGCTGTCTCTGGAGAAGCAATTCTTTAAAAACAAAAATCCTATTACTTGGAGTATCGTAGGGAATCAAAGGAATTCAATCCAGTGCATAGGAGTCCTTAAGTGTATCCCAAATAAGACATGTATCAGGCCAGAAATATATGTGCTCGGGGGCTGGTCTACATTCTGCTGGCGATAAGGAGGACCATTGGGACAGAGGCAATAATACATTTGGGGGATTTCCCCTTTGCATTGGATTTATTCAGGGCAGTGCTATAGTCTTAAAGGGTCTCTGCTTGTGTTTTAGATATTTGAATCTGGAAGAACTGCATGGATGTTGGGGGATAAGTGGATAAAAGCAGAATAGCAGCCATTGGAAGCAGCAGCAGTGTTCAGCACTGCAACTGGGCCAGCCCTACCATGAGGCACAGTGAGGTAGCAGCCTCAGGCGGCAGATGCTGGGAGGGTGTGGAGTTGTTGGAGGATAGAGCAGTGGGTTTGTGCCATGTGACTTGCCCTGTGTCACCTGTGTTAGCCTGCTGCCCTCTGGTGTGGTGGAGGACAGTGTCCCATTGCCAGTGTTGAAGTGAGATTCAACTGCCAGCCTGGTTGGCTTTTGTAAATGGAATGGGAAGGGGTGCCATATTAGCCTTTGCCACAGGAAGAAACATGTCTTGGCTCAGCCCCACACTGAAACACCAGCCAGTGATTGCTGAAATCTCTGCCCAGGGCCTGTTTGTCTTGTGCACAAGATTCCAGACCTGGGTGTTTCCAGATGGTGTTTTTTGTTTGTTTAGTGTCCAATCTGCAGATTCAATAGCACTTTCAATACATACAGTTAGGGCATATCTAGACCACAGATGTCAAGTAGCTTACAGTCACTCCCTCCCTCTAGAGAACTCTGGGAATGGTAGGGATGTACGAAAATTTCATTTCTGTTCACAAATCATGCAAACATGTTCCGTTCGCAATCTGGAATGCAAATGTAAGTAAGAGTGTCCCCCCCACAAGAAACATTTTCAAATTGCTGATTTTGCAATTCTGTTTGAAAAAAATGATTTATTTATTTTTTTTTAAATGCACATTTCCATGCTTTAGTCAATGGGGGGGGGGAGCAACATTTGAAAAGTGTACACAGGAATGTGTAATTTTCCCATTCGAAATATGCACTTTTCTCATTTGAACAAGCCGAAAAACAAGTCAAAGGCATAAATGGGAGTGAGCTGAAATGCTTCAAAGTGATTTTTGGAGAATTTAGGCAAGCTTGAAAGTTGCTGCTTCTTCCATCCCTAGGGAAGAGTAGTTCTGAGAGTTAGGATTAATAATACAGAATTCTCAGGACAGTATCCAACTGGGTCCTTCTGTACGTGGCCAGCCCTGCCAATTCTGGTCCATGTGTGGAATGGCTCACCGAACCCAATCTGCAAGTGGCCCCTACTACTTGTATGATGCAATATCGCACTTCTGGGGGAAAGCCCACAAATTAGTGGAAATACTTGTTTCTGGAAGGAGGGAGGTCGCTGGAACACTGCTGCATCCAGAAACTTGCCCTCTGAAGTGTGATATTGTGTCATGCAAGTGGCAGGGGACACTTGCAGATCAGGGCTGGTGGAGCCTTCTGAGCACAGACCGGAATCGGCAGGGCTGGCCATGCACAGAAGGACCCAGTTGGATACTGCCCTGTGTACTATGTACTCTGTGTGCTATGAACTCTGTGGCTTTGTAATGCTCACTTCAAATTGAGCAATGCAATCTCTGTCCCAAGTTCTTGTGCAGTTTGAAGTGTAACCCAAGTTAGAAAACAACTGGGATCCTTTACCCGCTCCCTCCCACCTCACCTGCTTGCTTCCAACTGCCTGCCTACTCACTCACCTTGTTGCTGCAGCTCTGGCAGCAATAAGGGTGACATTTTTCTCTTGCCCATCCCTGGAATAGAAACTGGCTATGGCAGCAAGCTAGGTGCTACTAGGAGGGTTGGGAAATGTAGTTTTCATGACACCCCTGTTGTACATGATGCAAGAACCTTTGACAGCATCTCTTTAGCACGGATGGGGATTGAAGGAAGGAGAAAAGAAGACTCATGAGTGACAGGGGGTGTCATGGGGGGGTTGGGGTTACAATTTAGCCCCCCAATTTCATTCCAAGCCAATTTGAGATGCACAAGGGGCAGCATCCAATGCTGACATTCCACAAGCTCAAATAAGTGCTTGTGGAGCTCTGCTGAATCTTTCCGTTGCGCAAGCAGTTGCCAATGATGCTTGTGCATCCGGTTGCACAGTGCATTGTAAAATGGGTTGTGCAACAGGTGCAAGCAGTTGTGCAACCACTTGCACAACAGAAATGCATGGAATGACACAGTTGAATACTGCCCGAGGAAAGGGGAGGGTGCCCAGCACTAATCCTAACTATAGACTCTCAGGACTCTCTCTCTCTCTGTATGTATATATGTATGTATACATATACATACATGTATGTATATATGTATGTATGTATATATGTCCCCTTCATGGATCACTGCCTTGTTGTGGCGAAGGGGCTTGCGTAACTCAGTGAAGCCATAAGCTATGCCGTGCAGGGCCACCCAAGACGGACAGGTCATGGCAGAGAGTTTTGACAAAATGTAGTCCACTGGAAAAGGAAATGGCAACCCACTCCAGTATTCTTGCCAAGAAAACCCCATGGAACGTATCACAGGGCTAAAAGATATGACGCCGGAAGATGAGCCCCTCAGGTCGGAAGGTGTCCAATATGCTACTGGGGAAGAGCAGAGGGTATTTCCAAGTAGCGCCAGAAAGAGTGAAGCGGCTGGGCCAAACCCGAAAGGACACTCAGCTGTGGATGTGTCTGGTGGTGAAAAGAAAATCCGATGCTGTAAAGAACAATACTGTTTAGGAACCTGGAATGTCAGATCAATGAATCAAGGTAAGCTGGAGGTGGTCAAACATGAGATGGCAAGATTGAACATCGACATCTTGGGAATCAGCGAACTAAAATGGACAGGCATGGGAGAATTTAATTCAGGTGACCATCATATCTATTACTTCGGGCAAGAATCCCTTAGAAGAAATGGAGTAGCACTCATAGTCAACAAAAGGGTGGGAAAAGCAGTACTGGGGTACAATCTCAAAAATGATAGAACGACCTCAGTACGAATCCAAGGCAAACCATTCAACATCACAGTAATTCAAGTCTATGCCCCAACCACTGATGCCAAAGAAGCTGAGGCTGATCGGTTCTATGAAGACCTAAACACGTTGTAGAACTAATACCAAAAAAAGATGTCCTCTTCATCATAGGGGATTGGAATGCTAAAGTAGGAAGTCAAGAAATCACCAGGATAACAGGCAGGCATGGCCATGGTGTAAAAAATGAAGCAGGACAAAAGCTAACAGAGTTTTGGCAAGAGAACATGCTGATCATAGCAAACACTCATTTCCAACAGCACAAGAGGCAACTCTACACATGGGCATCACCAGAAGGTCAATATGGAAATCAGATTGATTATGTCCTTTGCAGCCAAAGATGGAGAAGCTCTATACAGTCAGTCAAAACAAGACCTGGAGCTGACTGTGGCTCAGATCATGAGCTTCTTATTGCAAAATTTCAGCTGAAATTGAAGAATGTAGGGAAAACCACTAAACCATTCAGGTATGACCTAAATCATATCCCTTATGAATATATAGTGGAGATGAGTTATAGATTTAAGGGATTAGACCTGATAGACAGAGTGCCTGAGGGACTATGGACGGAGGTCCGTAACATTGTTCAGGAGGCAGCAACGAAATCCATCCCAAAGAAAAAGAAATGCAAGAAAGCCAAGTGGCTGTCTGATGAGGCTTTACAAGTAGCTGAGGAAAGAAGGGAAGCGAAAAGCAAGGGAGAAAGGGGAACATATATCCAACTGAACACAGAGTTCCAGAGAATAGCAAGGAGAGACAAGAAGGCCTTCTTAAATTAACAATGCAAACAAATTGAGGAAAACAACAGAATGGGAAAGGCTAGAGATCTCTTCAAGAAAATCAGAGATCTCAAGGGAACATTTTGTGTAAAGACAGGCATGATAAAGGACAAAGAAGGCAGGGACCTAACAGAAGCAGATGAGATGAAGAAGAGGTGGAAAGAATACACAGAAGAACTATACAGGAAAGATCTGAATGTCCCTGATAGCCATGATAGTGTGGTCACTGAACTTGAGCCAGACATCCTCGAGAGTGAAGTCAAGTGGGCCTTAGGAAGCATTACTAACAACAAAGCTAGCGGAGATGACAGTATTCCAGCCCAGCTATTTAAAATCCTAAGAGATGATGCTGTTAAAGTGCTGCACTCAATATGCCAACAAATTTGGAACACTCAACAGTGGCCGCAAGACTGGAAAAGGTCAGTTTACATTCCAATTCCAAAGAAGGGCAACGCCAAAGAGTGTTCAAACTATCGCACAATTGCGCTCATTTCACATGCCAGCAAGGTGATGCTCAAAATCCTACAAGCTAGGCTTCAGCAGTATGCGAACCTAGAACTACCGGAAGTACAAGCTGGGTTTCGAAGAGGCAGAGGAACTAGAGATCAAATCGCCAATATTCGCTGGATCATGGAGAAAGCAAGAGAATTCCAGAAAAATGTCTATTTCTGCTTCATTGACTACGCTAAAGCCTTTGATTGCGTGGATCACAACAAACTGTGACAAATTCTTAAAGTGATAGGAGTACCAGACCGCCTTACCTGTCTCCTGAGAAACCTGTACGAGGGTCAAGAAGCAACAGTAAGAACCAGACATTTATTTATTTATTTATTTATTTATTTCAGACATGGAACAACCAATTGGTTCAAAATTGGGAAAGGAGTACGACAAGGCTGCATATTGTCACCCTGCTTATTTAACTTATATGCAGAGTACATCATGAGAAACGCCGGGTTGGATGAATCACAGGTCGGAATTAAGATTGCCGGGAGAATTATCAACAACCTCCGATATGCAGACGATACCACCCTAATGGCAGAAAGCGAAGAGGATCTAAAGAGCCTCTTGTTGAGGGTAAAAGAGGAGAGTGCAAAAGCTGGTTTGAAACTCAACATTAAAAAAACGAAGATCATGTCATCTGGCCCCATCACTTCCTGGCATAGAGAAGGGGAAGAAATGGAAGCAGTGACAGATTTTATTTTCTTGGGCTCCAAGATCACTGCAGATGGTGACTGTAGCCATGAAATTAAAAGACGCTTGCTCCTTGGGAGGAAAGCTATGGCAAACCTAGACAGCATAGTAAGAAGCAGAGACATCACCTTGCCGACAAAGGTCTGTCTAATCAAAGCTATGGTTTCCCCAGTAGTAACGTATGGCTGTGAAAGCTGGACTATAAGGAAGGCTGAGCACCGAGGAATTGATGCTTTCGAACTGTGGTGCTGGCGAAGACTCTTACGAGTCCCCTGGACTGCAAGGAGGTCTAATCAGTCCATCCTAAAGGAAATCAACCCTGAGTGCTCATTGGAAGGACAGATACTGAAGCTGAAGCTGAAATATTTTGGCCACCTAATGCGACGAGAAAACTCCCTGGAAAAGACCCTGATGCTGGGAAAGACCGAAGGCAAAAGGAGAAGGGGACAGTAGAGAATGAGATGGCTAGATAGCATCACCGATGCAATGAATATGAACTTGAGCATGCTCCGGGAGAGAGGGCAGGACAGGAGGGCCTGGCGTGCTATGGTCCATGGGGTCACGAAGATCGGACACGACTGAACGACTGAACAACAACAATATATGTATGTATATATGTATGTATGTGTGTGTGTGTGTGTGTGTGTGTGTGTGTATATATATATATATATATACACACACACATACATACATACATATATATACACACGTATACACACACACACACACACACACACACTGAGAAAGAGAGAGAGAGAGAGAGAGAGTGGTAATCATGATTAACCAACAGAGATTTTAATTTGACAAACAAAACTTTTTGGCTTCCGCCTTCATCAGCTGTTAAGATACAAATGTTATTTCCAAGGTTTCCCCCCAAAGACTAAAGTGTGACATTTCACATGTTTTAAACTGCACAGTTTTGAACATTTTTTTCTTGGGGGGAAAAAAAAGCATTTTCTTTGAATGCAAGCACATGTTTGAGAATTTGTGAACATTTGCATTTGGGGTTGCGAACAGGGCATGTCTGCATGTTTTGTGAGCAGAAATAAAATTCTCGTACATCTGTAGAAAGGAGAGAATTGGTTTCTTTTCTGGAAGAAATTCTAAATTCTATCTGGCTGGGCCAGGAGTTCGGTGTTGTGAACGGTGTCAGAAACACTCCCAGCTCAGATGAGATTGCTCTTATTTGGCTTAAACTAAGTTGTGTTCCAGATGTTCAATTGACAAAACCACTCCAAAATCTTTTGATGTGGAGCAGTATCTAAATATTGTAAACAAACAAACAAACAAACAAACAAACAAACCTCTGTTTGCATGAACTTCCTCAATGTATTTCAGCTATTTCAGTCAGCTCACTCTACAAAATTGTCTATTTGACCCAATCATGTGGTTTCTCCAGGAATTATTTGAATGAAAGGCAGCAGTTAGCCACTAAACTAGGCTTTCAGCAGCTCCACATGTATATCTTTACTGCCTAATGCAAGATCAGTGCCATGTATGCAATGTTAAAATTTCACCATCGTCTGGAAAATTACTTCTGGGATTTGTCACAATTTGATTTAAGGAGCGCTTTGAACTTATCAGGATTCCAGCAAATGCCCTTTGGCCATTGTAGAAGGACAGTATTGCAAAGTTCCTTTCCATCTGTATTACTATACTAGGGGGGAGAAGACAGTAGAAGATATTCTTTCCTACCCATCCTGCTGGGTTATTTATGAGAATGTTTGGAATAGGTTTCCAGAGGGTAGCTGTGATGGTTGCTTTTGCTGCAATAAGCTAAGAGTCTTTTGGCACTGTTTTTAAAGTTCCACAAGACTGTTCATTTATTTTTGCTGAAATAGGTTTCTACAGCAAGTCCTGCAAAATAAAAAGAGAACATTAGTTATTGGGCAGATTAAAAATATAATTCAATAAATAAATAGTAAAGAACATGAGCCAAATCAGATGGGAATTGGAGTTTCTCCTAGCTAATAGCACCTTGACTTATATAGTTCCATGTTGCCTGGGAAGATCACTGACCAAGGATCTAGTAAACTAGGACCCTCTATACCAGGGGTGTTGAACCTTTTTCAGCCTGAGGCCAAATTCAACTTTGGAGGAGCTCTCAGGGGCCATAGTCCAGTGGTGGGTATGGCTGAAGACAAAAGGGGAAGACCTCAAATACACCCAGTACTAGCATATTTTAGATTAAAGCTCTTACTGCCACTAACTCGGCTTAGGAAAAGTATTTCAACCTTTTACAATGGGAGGAAAACTGTGCAAAAGCTGGGAAACCATCAAACGATCAGTGGCTGGGAGAAATGGGGTGGAGCCATGAGAACAGGGTGTGGTCATCTAGAGGGCCAGATTCAGACTCCAGGTGAACTGGCTTTGGCCCGTGGCCTGAGGTTCAACACCAATACTTCATACACTGTCATGGGATCTCCTGCAAAAGTTAATTCTCAGCTGTCCTCTGCTCTTAATCTAATCAAAGTGATACAGCCTCACCTATCAACCAGCTATGGAGAGCCCTGAGATTTCTTTACAAGAAATATTTTAAACTGTCACTTCCAACTAAGGTGTAGGATTCCCACACTTTGCTGTACAGGAAAAGAGGATCATCTCTGTTTTCTACACTTGGCAATTGTCATTCCAGGACAACCCTACTTTTTTGCAAGACATTGTAATTGGAGCTCTGCAGGGACCCCCTGATCTGACTCGGAAGCTGCAAAGCAGCTTCCAAGGCTGGCCCGATTTGGCTCGGGCAGATTCGGGGTTCCCCTGATCTGCCTCAGCCCCAAACCCGAAGCCAGATTTGGATGTCAAACCCCACTTCGGGTCCCCCCCAGACACCCCTGTGCAAACTCCCTTACCTTGCTGCCGCCACCGCCTCCTCCGCTGCCATTGCCATCCTCTCCACCGCCGTCCTTGCCGCCTTCTCCTCCGCCGTCCTCGCTGCTGCCAACTGCTGAGGCCTGGATGCACATGGCGACTCTTACTGCCTCGAGTTTCCATTTTAAAAATGGCAACTTCCTGGAACTTTCAGTGCAGTGTGGTGGCGGCATGGCAGCGGTGGAGAAGGTGGTAGAGAATGCAGCGACAGTGGCAGAGAAGGCGGCTCAGGAAAGGACCTGGAGGCACCGGGGGAGGCTGGGCCGTGTGTGTGTGTGCGTGTGTGCCTCAAGTGCTTTGGAGAGCCCCTGACCCACTCCGGGTTGCTTCATGCCCCCTCTGCTTCACCTCGGAAGGGGCACAAAGTGACCCGAAGCAGCCCTCTTCGACTCAGGGTTCAGGCCTCGGGCCGAAGTGGTGCACAGCCCTAATTGTAATCCAACTTCCTGAACTAAGCAAGCAGTTTCCCCCAAGTTTAGCTTAGAAAAGTTTAGCTTAGACATGATAGAGGTGTACACAATTATACATGGTGTGGAGAAAATGGATAAGGAGACATTTTTCTCCTTCTCTCATAATACTAGAATCCAGTGGGGTCATCCCATGAAGCTGTTTGGTGGTAGATTTAGGACAGATAGAAGGAAGGCTGTGTTCTTCACAAAGGGCATAATTAAACTACGGAATGCACTTCCACAAGGTGTAATGATGTCCACCACTCTGGATGGCTTTAAAAGGGGATTGGATAAATTCACGGAGGATAAGGCTATCGATGGCTACTGGTTCTGTTGGCTACATACTGCAGTATCAGAGGCAGCATGCCTCTGTACACCAGTTGCTTGGGAACAGGGCAGGAGGGTGCTGTCGCATTCATGTCCTGCTTGTGGGCTTCCCGTAGGCAGCTGGATGGCCACTGTATGAACAGAATGAAGGACTAGATGGACCCTTGGTCTGATCCAGCAGGGCTTTTCTTACGTTCTTATCTTCTCCAGGAGAGCCTTGCTGGGACACACCCTATCTGTCTGGCTCCTGAGCTCCTAGATGTGGTGACTTTTCCTTGCACCTCAATCTCGAATTGATTCTGGAAAAGTTTTTTATGGGATAAACTCTATCTGGGCTCTGGGCTCTGGGCTCTTCTAGCATCTTCTAGTGCTCTTCTGTACTCCTGCTTGCACCAGACTCTATCAAGTAAAGCCCTGCCACAGATGAGGAAAATATTTTACTGTCTTGTTCAATTTGCCCTGATGCTCTCCTTCCCTGTGTTCTAGATAGCACATAGCAAGGAAAAGTATAGTATTCTGACTTCTGCATTCCCGCCATCTCACTTCAACAAGCCAAAGCAGACACCGCACAGCCTCCTCTGTGCACACATAGTGGGCACATGACTGACTTCTCATGCTTCTCTCTCTTCTCTGGGATAGCCATCACAGTTGATGGGGAGGAATAAGCTGAAGCTGAACCCTGACAAGACAGAGGTACTTTTGGTGGGAGACAAGAGGAAGTTGGGGGATGTTGACCTGGTGTTGAATGGGTTATGGCTAGGGATGTACAAATCCCTTACCTGCCAGTCCGGGGGGGGATCCACAGGGGGGGGAGGCGATCTGTTTCTCCCCCCAGAATCCTCTTTTGCCAGCTCTGCTCCACGGCAATTCCGCAGAGCTGCTGGCCGGCTCTGAAGTCCCAGCAATACAGCCGCCATGCCATATCGCTGGCTGAAGGTGACTACTGACAGTGGACACAAATGGTGTCTGTGATGCCATTTGTGTCCGTACTTTTCATTAATGCAATATATTTGCATAGCCTATCACGTTAATGAAAAGCATCTGTGCTTTTCATTAACACGATATAGTTGCATAGCCTATCGCATTAATGAAAAGCATGGGTGCAAATGGCGTCCAGGACGCCATTTGCATCTGCAGTCAATCCACCCAGTCAGCGATACAGCAGTGGCGGATATATTGCTGGCACTCTGGAGCTGGCTGGCAGGGAGGATCCAGCCAGCGAGGATTCCTCCAGGAGGTGGAGGTAAGTCTTCTGATCCTCCACAGACTCCGGGGGGCCATATTCTTTTGAATCCGGCCTCACTGGGGTCCGTGGAGGATTTCTCCCCCATCCCTAGGTATGGCTACCCTTGAAAGATCAGGTCCGTACCCTGGGGGTCATTTTGGACTCCCAGCTGTCCATGGAGGCTCATGGATCAGCTGTGAGCTGGACAGCGCTATACCAACTCCATCTGATGCGGCAGCTGCACCCCAACCTTCCCGGCCATCTGCTCCCATCGGCAGTACATGCTCTGGTCTCTTCTCGTTTGGACTTTTGTAATGCACTCTGCATGGGGTTACCCTTGAAGATGGTTCAGAAGCTGCAGTTGGTACAGAACATGGAGGCTCACCTGATTAACGGCAGCCGGCAGCAAGATCACATCACTCCAGTGCTGAAGGAGTTGCACTGGTTACCAGTTGTTTTCTGGGCCAGATTCAAGGTGTTGGTATTGACCTTTAAAACCCTATATGGTTCCGGCCCAGCCTATCTTAAGGAGCGCCTCCAGCAACACCAGACAGGCCGCTCAACAAGATCAGCCTTGGATGGCCTTCTCTCTGTCCCATCAGCCAGGACAGCTAGACTGGTGAAGACGAGGGAGAGGGCCTTCTCTGTGGTGGCCCCCACTCTGTGGAACTCCCTCCCTAGGGAACTCCACCATGCCCCCTCTATAATGAGCTTCCACCACGCATTAAAAACATGGTTGTTCAGGCAGGCATTTGGGGTGGGTTAGGGTATTTTTAGAAATATTATGTTTTTAATGTAGAATTGTATTGTTTTAAACTATTGTATTATTATACATTGGCCAGATTGGCTGGATGACCAGCCAGATGGGCGATTAATAAATTTAATAAATAAACAAACAAATAAATAAATAGACTCCTAAATGGCCATTTTGTTTACTTTCTTTATAAAACCTTATTTTCTGACACTCTGCTATCCAGATTTTGATCCAAAGTTATTCATGCTGCACTCCAGTATATTTTGGTAATTATGCTAATTTCTAGGTGATCTCTGCCAGACAGAAAACAGGCTGTCTTCAACAGAATGGAGCTGGGTTCACAGTGGGTTCTGTGAACCCACAGAATCCTATCATATTTGAGTTCAATTGCCTCCAGCGTTCATGTTCCAGAAGGCTTTATGCCCTGAACATAATCTACAGAGGTGATTAGAGACATGTGCAGGTGTGGTAACATGTTTCAAATCTGTTTCACCCAAAAGTTAAATGCATCAAACTGAAGGAATGTTTTGTAGTGATGTACAGAGCTTATATCCATGTGGTTAAACTTCCTATAAACTTAGTGAAGTTCATGCTTAAAAAATAAATGTGGAAAATATATTTTATTATCCTACAAATTATGAAACTATTAGGACAGTGTCAAAAATACATCAGATTCTAAGAAATAAACCATGATTACTACTATAAAAGCTTAAGAACTGAGTGAGGTGATATAATTAATCTGTCAAACATGAGAAGTTTTGCAGACCAAAACACAGCTCCTACCACTGAATCACTGAATTAGTTATTTAAAACCGCTTGTCATCTTTAAAACATTCAGAGTGTCAGCAGAGGGTATGATCATTTTGTTAGGCAAAACTTGTTTTGCTCGTCCTATCTGCTGCCTGCTGTTTTTGGTTTTCTTATCCTGTGATGATTGCTACTAAAAAATAGATCTATTTTTAAAAGTAACTATCTAAAACAGGGGTGGGGAAGCTGTGGCCCTCCAGATGTTGTTGAACTACAGTTCCCATCAACCTTTACAAATGGCCATACTGGCTTGGGCAGATGGGATCTGGAGCGCCACAGGTTCCCTGAGTCAGCTCCAGGTTTATGAGAGTCCTTCAGCAAGATACTCTCAAAGGGCCCCCCTCACTCACTGAGTCTTCCTTCTCACCAGCTGCTCTAACTCCTTATCTTCCTCATCCTTGGTACCACTTGTCTGCTTGGACCAGAGAGAGAGGCAGATGAACAAGCAGGTTGCAATGGTGAAGAGGAGGAGCAAGTCCAGGGGCATCTTGCTGGGATGAGGCCCTCGGCAAGTGCCCAACCATGCCTAACCTTGACACTAACCCTATCCCCATCCCTGACCTAAAATTAGTAGATATAAGGATAGATCCAGATGGAGAAAGCTGAATTTAGGTCCCAGTGAAATCAATGGGACAAATTATTATTATTATTATTATTATTATTATTATTATTATTATTAAATTGGTAATATTACAGGTCGGAATTAAGATTGCTGGGAGAATTATCAACAACCTCAGATATGCAGATGATACCACCCTAATGGCAGAAAGCGAAGAGGATCTAAAGAGCCTCCTGTTGAGGGTGAAAGAGGAGAGTGCAAAAGCTGGTTTGAAACTCAACATTAACAAAACTCAGATCACGGCATCTGACCCCATCACTTCCTGGCACATAGAAGGGGAAGAAATGGAAGCAGTGACAGATTTTATTTTCTTGGGCTCCAAGATCACCGCAGACGGTGACTGTAGCCATAACATTAAAAGACGCTTGCTCCTTGAGAGGAAAGCTATGGCAAACCTAGACAGCATAGTAAGAAGCAGAGACATCACCTTGCCGACAAAGGTTCGTACAATCAAAGCTATGGTTTTCCCAGTAGCAATGTATGGCTGTGAGAGCTGGACTATAAGGAAGGCTGAGTGCCGAAGAATCAATGCTTTCGAACTGTGGTGCTGGAGAAGACTCTTATGAGTCCCCTGTACTGCAAGGAGGTCACATCAGTCAATCCTAAAGGAAATCAACCCTGACTGCTCATTGGAAGGACAGATAGTGAAGCTGAAGCTCAAATATTTTGGCCACCTAATGCGAAAACTCCCTGGAAAAGACCCTGATGCTGGGAAAGATTGAAGGCAAAAGGGGAAGGGGTGGCAGAGGATGAGATGGCTAGATAGCATCACTGATGCAATGAATATGAACTTGAGCTAGGGGTGTACGAAACCCCGCTTACCTGGCTCCGCCGGGTTCCGCAGGTGGGGGGACACGATCCGTTCCTCCCCCCGGAATCCTCGATGTGGGGGGAGGCCATCTGTTCCTCCCCCCCAGAATCCTGCCCTGCTGGCTCAGCTCCGCAGCCAGGCCATGGAGCCACCAGCTTGGCCAACCCGCAGCGGGGCTTCCAGCAGCTGCCAGGCTGGTGCAGATGCAAATGGCATCCTGTGTAGTGGAAGCCATTTGCGTCCCTACTCCGGCCCGTGATAGGTTATGTAAATATTTACGTAGCCTATCATGGCTAAAGCAAGGACGCAAATGGCGTCCCCTATGCCATTTGCATTCCCGCTTTAGCTGTGATAGGCTACGTAAATATTTATGTAGCCTATCATGGCAAAAAAAAGGGAACACAAATGGCGGCAGGTACGGCGGCCACCTTTTGCATTCCCATTTTTAGATATGATAGGCTACGTAAATATTTACGTAGTCTATCACGGTGAAAAAGGCAATACAAATGGCGGCCGCCGTAGCCACAGCCATTTGCGTTCCCTTTTTTTGCCGTGATAGGCTATGTAAATACTTACATAGCCTATCACAGCCTCCGCAGGGACGCAGATGGCGTCCCTGCGTTAGCCGTGATAGGCTACGTAAGTATTTACGTAGCCTATCACGGTCATTGCAAAGACGCGAATGGCGGCTGTAGACGTGGCCGCCATTTGAGGAGCACCAGAACGGCCGACCATGGTAGGCTCCGTTTCGGGCCCATTTTGCGGGGTGGGGTGCTTTGTTCCACCATGGATTTCAGGGGGCCGAATGCGCTGGCATTCGGCCTCACTGAGATCTGTGGTGGAATTCTTTGCCATGCCTAACTTGAGCACACTCCGCGAGAGAGCCAAGGACAGGAAGGCCTGGTGTGCTATGGTCCATGGGGTCACGAAGAGTCGGACACGACTGAACGACTGAACAACATTACATTATTATTATTATTATTATTATTAAATTGGTAGTAACTTAAGTCTAATTGGTTTCTGTGGGAACCAAGCTCAACTAACATAAGTCTGGATCCAACCCATGAAATAAAGGAATTCTGTACACCACATTGCACAATGCAGTGACTTCCTTGTCATGAAACCTTATCCACAGCACTGAGGATTTTGAGGAAGGGGGTTGTGTTCTAGGGTGCATTCTTGGTCCACATGCACTGCAGCCCAGGCCTGTTGTGTCCCACCATTTTAATGTGCTACCCTTTAGAAAGTCAGGGGAGGAGCTGCTGTATGGTGACAGCAACATTCTAGAGAATTAAAAATTCACTGAGTTCAGCTGGAGGGGATAAGCGAGTGAAGAAGCTTCAGTGAGAAAGAGGGATGGGGGGAGAGTGATAGAATAGGATCAATGCATGATTAACAAATTGTTGCTATTGGTAGTTAATTTGTTTCAATCCCAGTTTGTGGATATCAACTGTCTGTGCCAGTCTTGTAAAGTCTGAAGCCCATTTCTGCCATCAACTCTGCATGTGCTGAGGTGTGACACCATTGCTCGACGTGAAGAGAGGCACTTCAGAACACATGCAACACTCCTCTGGAGCTGCACACTGCGGTGGAAGATTGGACCCAGTGGGCAAATGGTCTTTCCTGAAAGCTTGTCTGCCATTACTAATGGTCTCCTCAAAAAACCCTGGATAAGCTTCTGAGGAAAGCTCCCATGGTGCTTGAAACTAAGAAATGTTTGAAAAAAGTAACTGGTGTAACAAACACACTGAAAAAAAGGGAAGTAATATATATATCTAAGTCCTATCGAAGGAAGCTATGAGGAGCGCTTTCAAATGTGCTAGTGATGTGAAGGAGCTCAGAGTTTAAAAACTCTTCCCTCCAGCAAGGGTGTTGCTAATTGTGGCTAAATTTTGCAGCATGTGAATGATATTGAAGTCTTTATAAGAGTTCTTTAAGAACATGCCCACAGAGACTTGCAGTCATTTGCAATCATGTGTTTTCTTTTGTTTTCAGATTGTTTACAGCTGCACCATGAACAGCTACCTTCATTATGTGTTAATCTGTGCCATAGAAGAATGCCTGGCAGCAGCCCTGAACATAAGGGTTGATCAGGTGAGGCTCAGCATGTCAACTACTCCTATTTTCTCTCTCTTTTATACAGAACACAAATTTTCTGGGATCAAAATGCCTCATGTATACACACCTTCTGGTGCTCTTTATTCTGGGAAGCTTTCATTTCAGATTCCACCTTCACTTTATATACCCAACACAATCTCTGGGCTTCTACACCATTATAGTGAGGGCTCTGTGTACGCTGAACTAAAAGCAACAACAAATTTCTCTTCTTCTGCATAATTTTCCTGTTCCACTATTTGTAAGGCAGGGAGATATGCAAGGCATTGAAGTCCCACCCCCATTCACCAGAAATCTTGATAAGCAGCCCTCTGGCATGCATAGCTCAGATATTTTCAAATGTATCTTCACAGCCATAAGGGCTAGTAAGTTGTGTTTGTCTGTGTTTTTTAAATGAAAGCTGAAATGCCCAAGGAAGCTGTTGCACATTTTGTGCATTTTCTACCTGTGCATAGCACTGATTATACACAGAGCCCTGATTATAGTTCATCCAGCAAGGGTGAAGTGTAAATAAGAATTGGAATGGTGTCTCTGGCTAGATCTACATTAGTGCTTTTTATCAGTATTGAGCACTGATAACTAGGAATGTGCAAACCCATCCCTGAAATATTTTTTTTTATTTCTCAAAAAATGATGACCCAAAGCTCGATGAGGCCACCAGGGTGAGTGCAGGCTGTTTGCTGAGCATGGGCAGGGGGCAAGCAGGTGCAGGGGCAAGCAGGGGCAGGGGCTCAGCAAGCCGGGCTTGGCGAGCAGGCGGGGGTGGTTCTGCCGGATAACTACTGATAACTGTTGGGGCACATGACACGTTCCATTTCCCACTTTTTGTTCCATATTATCCAAAATACTGCAACAGATACCATTGTTTGTGCTACAAGGTATAAATGCAATATAGTGGTACCATGATGGGATCATATCAATATGACACAAGGTGTAGATCTGGCCTCTGTTGCCACAGTGAGGCTACTTAGTGCCAAGCTACATGTGACATCAAATGAGTCACTTGGAGTTGCATGAGTCTCTGAAACTATAAATAGCAGACACTGGGGCAGCTGATCAGGTCTTGGTCTGCAACATATGGGGAGGGGCTTAACCCTTTCCTCCCATGCCACAGTCATAATGAACTGCTCCCAGGATGCTGTTTGGCATGGGAGGGAAACTCCCATTCAGCCCTCTGAGGGTAAAATCCAAGGTCTCCTGAACAAACTTCTCCATCTATAGATTTCATTGTCCCAGAATATGAGTTACATTGTTGCACTCTCTGCTTCAAGCTCTAAACACCAGTTTTTACTCCTCTACTGTAAACTTCCCTCCCCAGTTCTATTACCTTTCAAGGAAACTTAATTGCATCAGATCAGCTATTACATTTCAGCTTTCTTTTTTCTCACTAGCACTCCAGATTGTTTTCCTTCCCTTCATTGGTTTCACTACAATATATCATCCAGTAAAGTGTTTCTCCCCCTCTCTCTCTCCCCCTCTCTCTCTCCCCTCCCCCCCAACCCCCATCTCAGCTCTTACTGTCAACCCTTTTCAGGAGACTCAATCTTTCTGGAGTTAAACAAAAATAAATTATGCTGCATAGAGAACATTCATTTCCTCCTAATGCTCTACAACCTGAAAAATACAATATCTGTCACTTGGCAATTGAGTAAATATCAGCGATGCTAGAGTCGATTTACATGTGAAAGCAGTGATCTGTTGGTTTCTACGGATTTATAACCAGTGATATGTTGCCAATAATGAGCTGCAATATGAATATTCCTAAAATGATTCTGAGAAACTGCAGAGAATCGAATCCCTGAACCTTCAAAATTAAGCCAATCATAGATGGTTGGAGTCAAACCAGATATGAATAAACATGTTTTACTGGAAGCAATGGGTGTATTCACAGTGGAAAACATTGTCCATCGGCATGAGGATATAGCTCCTAAAGATTCGCAGATCTCAGTCAATCTGCTTTTCTTTTCTTTTTTTACAATTGGCAGAAATGTATAGCTGAAGCTGGCTAACTTCTGAGAACTCGCTTCAAAACCTGTAGCGCAGGCACAAACTTAGAATGCACAGACAAATCCCCTCTGCAGGAACAATGTCTTCTCCTTCTCCTTAAGAACATAGCAACCTAAGAAGAGCCATGCTGGATCAGACCAAGGGTCCATCTACTCCAGCACTCTGTTCACACAGTGGCCAACCAGCTGTCAACTGGGAACCCACAAGTGGGACACAGGTGCAACAGCACCCTCCCACCCATGTTCCTTCTCCTTCTTGTCACTTTTATATCTGAGTGTAGTTTGCATGGATACTTCTCTCTGCCCATTTTAGACAGCCCTGTGGTATAAGTAAGGCTGAGACACCATCACTAGCTAAAACTAAACTCAGGGCACAATCCTATGCATGTTTAGACAGAAAAAAGTCCTGCAACTCCCAGCATTCCCCAGCCAGCAATGCTGGCTGGGGAATGCTGGGAGTTGCAGGACTTTTTTCTGTCTAAGCATATGTAGGATTGCGCCCCAATTTAATTTTAGCCAATGATTAGATTGGTTTCCATTCCAATCTAACGTCTGGTCACTTCTGGTGTAGGGTGACACTCAAGCATTTTTCGTAGTTCGCGTTAGGCATGGCAGCAGAGTCGGGTTGGCAGCTTAGCATTGGCAGATTATTGCCAGTTTGGCCTCCCAACTGGAGTCTGCAGACCGCCGCGCTTGCCCGACTCAGTGTGCACCAAGTCAGGCAAGTGCTGCAGGCCCCACTGCTCTGCCAAGCCACCATTCTGCACAAAATGGCAGCTCGGCCTTTTCTGTAAAGGCCAATGTTATGTAAATGGCAGCCATAAAGTGGCTCATCTACACAACATTACAGGCATGAATGGTCTATTTAGACCATTTACACCTGTACTATTGCATACATGGGCCTCTTTATGGCCACCATTTATGTAAAACCAGCTTTCACAGAAAAGGCTGAGCTGCCATTTTGCACAGGATGGTGGCTCAGCAGAGAAGCAGGACGTGGGACGCCTTCTGTTGGGTGCCCACTGACCACCTGGTGGCTCGCCGCATGCAGTCAGCAGGTCCAGTGAGCAGCACGGACAGGGGTCAGTTCACCCATCCCTAGTTCATATGTCCTGCACTCATAAGCAGCCATGTCTCATCTTCTCAAGTTCCCTCAGTTTCTCATCTGCAGACAAGTAATACTAGCAACCTAACCCCTAAGGTTAGTGTGAAGGTGAATCTCATGAATTAATAGCCCAGTCTTATGTATGTTTACTTGGAAAGAAGTTCTGCTTTGTTCAGTTCAGTTGTGGCCCAACAGGGCATGTCTAGGCATGGGCATTCAGAAGAAAGCTCCAGTTGGTTAATGCGATCCACTTCTAGGATTGCAGCCTAATAGTGGTGAACATAAATAGAAGTAATAGTAAAGTCTTCAGCTGCACTGAGGTTTATCATTTCCTGTTTATGCTGCATTACATCTGTGATTTCTGCATGTGCAGTTTTAAGTATTTACATATTCATGTGTACATAGTTTAAGGATAGACGAATCTCTTAATTTCAAGTTCTCTCAGATGCTCATTTTCCAATGTTAAGTTCAGTTTGTCTCCAACTTTGATAATTTTTTCCAGTTTTAACTTTGGTTTGTCCTGAACTTTGAGAATTTATTTTAAAAGTGTGCATGAACATGTGTGTTTTTGTATACATTTCTCCTAATATCTGCACTTTTGTATGTAATGTTGCCTAATACACACATTTTTGCAAGCAATTTCCCTAATATAAGGCTAGCCTCCTGCCCTCCCACCCCCCCCGTGGAATCCCCCGGACGGCACTTACCTGGGGCAGATGCGGCGGATTTGGCAGCGGCGGCAGTGGCTCCAGTGGCGGCGGCGGATTTGGTGGGGGCAGGTGTGGCGGCGGTGGATTCGGCAGCGGCAGCAGGTGCGGAGGGTGCGGCGGGTGCAGCGGCAGCTGGTCTCCTGCCCGGGCGCGGCTGGGCGCAGTGTACGCAAATGGCGGTGGGTATGGCGGCCGCCATTTGTGTTTGCTATTTTTTGCCACTCTAGCCTACATAAATATTTATGTAGGCTAGAACGGTGAAAAATAAAGGAACGCAAATAGCATCCACTACGCTATTTGCATTCCCCTTTTTTTCGCCATTTAATCTTACGTAAATATTTACGTAAGATAAATCGGCGAAAAATAAGGAACGCAAATGGCGGCCGCTGTAGCCGCTGCCATTTGCATATGCTGCGTGTTTTTTTGGGGGGGGGTTAGTCGTGATAGGCTACATAAATTCTTACGTAGCCTATCACGGCTCCCTGGCTGGATGCAAGTGGCGGCCGCTATGGCAGCCACCATTTGTGTCCACACCAGCCAGTCTGCGGCTGGAAATCTGGCTGCGGACAGCCCTGGCTGCCTGGCCAGCTGCTCTGCGGAGCCGCCGCGGAGCAGAGCCGGCCATCGAGGATTCCAGGGGGAGGGACGGAGTGCCTCCCCCCCCCCACGAACAGAATCCACGAAAAGGTAAGTGACTTTCGTACATCCCTAGTGTTTGAAAGCAGCCCCAGCATGTAGAGCATGTTCCAGTAACTGATACAGAACGTAACTCGGCCATGTATCATTGTGGCCAGATCTGACATTGTTAGGGCTTCTCTACATTAAGCAAAAATCCCACATCCTTACTGGGGCTTCCTTCGTCCAGAGTCTTTCCAGGTTTATGATGGGTTCCTTTAGATGGCAAACACGTGATTTGCAATTGAAAACCTCCCTTCTCTGCAATGCTGTATGTGTTCACTGAAATAGTGCCATCTAGTGGCTGAATTATAGACAATGGTGGCATTTCACACTGCCACTATGGCGCCATTAAGGTTTATTACAGCTTATCTCTGATCTTTTTGAAAGTGGGATAAAGGGGGGAAAGCACTGGAGACATCCTGGAGGTTGATGATGTCATGTAAGGGACTTGCAAATGTCTGTGAGTGTGCAATAAAAGCCTCATGTAGAAATGCCCTTAGAAGTGGATGCAGTTGGTGCACTAGCCTCAGCTGTGCCTTTCTCTTGGTATTGCTGTTTGGTGGTGATGCGAGAGAGGGCCTTCTCAGTGGCTGCTCCCAGGTTATTGAACTTCCTGTCAAGGGACGCTAGGCTGGCTATCCTTCCAGTGCTGTCCTTCTACTTCTGTTCAAGCAGGCCTTTGCTGTGTAAGCTGGTGTGTGTGTCTCGATGGTTGATTTGCTGAGAGCTGGCTCTGTTTCAAGATCATTCAGGGCACATGACATCATGGCCATCCCCCAGCCACCCTGGAGCTTTTTGCGGAAAAAGCAGATTTCCTGAGATTACTTTAAGTACAATTCTTTTCCTTAAATCAGGTTCTCCGCAGTATAGTTGTTGTGTGCCCCAACCCCTGCATTTACCTCAGGTATGCTAGCCCTGCCCAGGGGTGTGCCTTTTGCTGTAACCCCTGTCAAGGGGTGTTTCCTGTCCCTGTGTTTCCTATTCCTGTGTTTTCAAGCACAAATGAATTAGTAAATGAATTAGTACACTCCAAAGTAACTCCCATTGTGGTCAATGAGGCTTATCCCCTGAATATGCATTTCAGAATTTACAGAGATCCCCCTCAATTGAAATAGCACCTTTTAAAGCACTAATTCCCTAATGGCTGTAAAGCTCTATCTCAACACTGCAATTCTCTGTTGTTTGGTTTATTGCCATTTGGAAGTAACTAATTCACACCGTTGACCCTGCACTGCATTGGGTTAGAAAGGGGGCTGGTTTCTCATCCCTGTGTTTCCCAGGACAAACATATGCATCTACTCAGAAGTAACTCCCATTGTGGTCAATGAGGCATGTTCCTGAAATGCACACTCCAGAAGTTACTGAGATTCCCATGCATTGAAATAACACTTTTAGGAGCCCTAATGTCAAAACTGCATGTCTTTGATGTTTGCTTCCTTGCTTTTCAGAAGTAATTAATTCACAGCTTTGATCCTTTGCAGTATCGTGAGTTTCAGCAGAAAGGAGAAAAGGGGCTGGTTGGAGCCAGCCCCCTTTCTAATACTAATACCTGAAGCCAGCTTCAAGTATTCAGAGGGTTAACTCTCCTAAAGGCTGTGAAGCCCTACGTGGAAGCTGCTTTCTCAGCTGTAAGAGAGTAATTAATGTGAAGCTTGGAAGCGTCGATTTTTTGCAGCATCATGAGCTTGAGGGGAGAAAGAAGGCTGCACCTGTGTTTCTTTAATGTTTGCTTTGGAGTAATTAATGCGAAGCCTTGAAGCTTCGATCATTTGCGCTTTGTTAGCTGTAAGGAAGGACGGGGAAGCCTCTTGCATTGGTGGTGGTGGTGGGGCTCTCACATTGGTTGATCACCAACTGCCAGTCTGATGATGTTCACTCCAATCCCCTCACCCCACCCAGAAGTATGTTCCTGTGAAGAGACTTGGAATGGTGCAGTGTACTCATTCATGGAGCCCTGTGTGGACCAAAGCTGTTTCCTTGAAAATCTGGGTAAGTCACCATTGGCTTCTCCTTCTGTTGTCGTGGAGACACTCCCCTGGTCTGTTGGGTTGGGTGCTGTTTTTCTTCTGTATATTGTGTGTGTTTTACCTGCATTTTATAATTCTTTTTAACCAAGTTTTTATCTATTTCTATTTTGTTTAAAGTTCCTATGATTGGTAGCCACCTTGAGTGCCATTCTCTTGGTGGAAAGGTGGGTAAATAAACATACTCCTGTCCATCTCCGAAACCTGGGCGTCCAAATTAAGGGCTGAATCCAGGAGTACCTAGTGAGTTTGTGGCAGAGACAAAATCTGAACCCATGACTGCCTGATTGATTCAGTCTCTTAGTCATAATGCTACACAACCAGAATACAGCCCTCTTGTCATATACAGTAGTCAACTAGGGACATGATCAATTTCCTGTTTTTATTGCTAATTTCAGAGTGCAAAGGCAAAGAGATTGTCAAGCACCTGGCAAGCGGCATGACAACTGGGCTCCAGTGAGCTTGGTGAGCCCCAACTTGTGTAGGCCTCGAGCAGAGTAAGGACAGCTTTGGTTATTCCATTTCAATTATTTTGGCTCCAGTTTGGAAATGTAACATGCAAAAACAGATTCTACTCTTGTATCGTATCATTTGCTTTAGTGTGGATTTCTTGCATGCCTTTTCTTCCCATCCTCCACATTTACTGCCATGGCTCACAGCCGTCCCTTTGGTTCCTTCTGCCTGTAGCTATCTCTAGTTCTGCATCTGGACATCTGTTGAGGGCAGTTTGCTATTTTGCCTTCTTTTCAGTAAATGCAAGCGTCAGCCTTAAATGCCACTATGAAGAAATGCAACCCTGCAAAGCTGGTAATTTTGGAGAGGGTGACATTATCTTCATGTAAATGATCTAAAATACCATGTCTGCTCCAAGTACAATCAGCTGTGAAATGGCTATCTAAAAGATAAAAGTAATTATTGCATAGTACTTACCACCAGTGAAATGTAAATAAAGGTGCCACATTACCTCTTTTTTCCTGCCCTGAAATTTAATTTCCACAAGGCTTTTGTCCCTGAAAGTTGGATATGTTGGAGCAACTCCAAAGAGCAAAGTGGGGGGAATATATGTCATGGATTGCATGGTAATAATTGTTTCCTTTTTATTTGTCCACATATTGCAACAACTTGACTGCTGGACCAGGAGCTGTTGCATAGTTGCTTGCAAGTTGCTTGCAACATGGGATTAAATACCATTGAACTCAGTGGGACTTACATCTGAGTAGAAATGGATAGCATTGCACTCTAAAGGTCCAATCCTATGCATGTTTAAACAGAAAAATGTCCTACAACTCCCAGCGTTACCCAGCCAGCATGGCTGACTGGGGAATGCTGGGGATTGTAGGACTTTTTTCTGTCTAAAATTCCATAGGATTGTGCCCTAAACCTCTCTAGGTAGACAATTATTTGTACTTACAGTTCATCTAGTTATAATTCCTCTGAAGCTTGGATTTGCAGATGGTGAGTCTTTCCAATTAGATTTCTAGGGATGTTTGGAAATACTTCTAGATTGTTTGGTAGATTCATTGCTGTGCTATTATGGAAACATGTTAATCCTACATGACTGAGTAGCTTCTTAGCAAAAGGCAAAAGCTAACATCCATGACTAGCCCCATTGATGCCTTTGGGAATGTTAACATGCTACCTACCTTGGAGTTGTAGCAGGGGTGGGCCACATGTGAGCCACAAGCTGCATGTGGCGCCTTGGCCTTTTTGCAGCTTCACTGCCCCTCCACCACACCAAATTTGCCATTACAGTGGCAGGCAGCACTGGCAAAAACAGCAATGATTTTGTTAGAAAGCAAGGTGTGCAAAGGTACATACCTTGTTTGGAAGCAGAATCGTGCTCCTGGAAGCATCCCAGAAGCATGATTTTGCTTCCAAATAAGATATGGTCTCCTTGAAGGGATGGAAGGTACCCCCCCCATCCTACACCTTCAGACCTGTGCTTGAGGCCCACGCTCACTGGCCAAGCCACCTGCACTGACCTGGGCCCTTTCCTCCTCCATTGCGATCACCATATTTTGAAAAAAACATGGTGATTGAAATACTGTGCACATAGACTTATACACAAAATGGCACCGTGAATCTTGTGTATCTAGGTGATTCACAGCGCCATTTTGCATATAAGTCTATGTGCAAAAAATGCACACATTCCAAAACATGGCGATCACGGCGGAGGAAGTCAGGGTCTGGGTAAGCGTGGGCAGCTCGGTGAGTGTGCGGAAGGTGGGGTCAAGCGGGAGCAGGGGCTCAGTGGGATCAGCTCAGGGATGCAGGCATGGATGGTCTGCCGGATTCCCGGACCAAGATGGCCCCCCACGCCATCCCTAGCTCCTTGTGTACCTGTTTTCAAGCACAGCAATTTTATCAGCAGATTCTGTGGCAGTGGAGGGCAGTGGAGGGCAGGGGTGTGGCCTTTGGTGGGTTCCGGGGGGCAATGTCCCTCCACAACCCCCAGACATTGCCCACCCCTGGTATAGAGAATGTGTAGGGTTAGTGACTAGGCATGTATGGATTTTGTTTGATCTGTTTCATGTGTGTTTTATTGATTATCAGGCATCTTTCATTCCATTGTCCGCTCATTGACGGAATTGGACTTTTTCCCCCCCTTTGGAAGAGTTCACGAAAAAATCTTCCACAATTTGTGTAACTTTGGCTGTCATGTAACACTTTGTGTATTTTTCTTAGCTCAGTGTATAGTTAATGAGCAGACTGAAACACCTCTCCCCCACCCCAAAAGGAGTGCTACACATTGCAGCTGAAGAGAGATCCAAGATGTATAAAATTGTGTGTGTTTTAAAATGGCATATATATTAGCGTATTTTCCAATAACGTTCATATTTTCATCTGGCTAGATTTGTGTACAATTCCAGAAAGTTAAAAAATGCTCCACAAGTCTGTGGAATCTGCACAACTTGGAAAATGTGAGCCCATTACAGAATCCATAGGTTGAATCCATAGAAATCCAAAGTCATGTGAATCCTTTTTGGATTTCTCCAACACCCCTAGCAGTGTCCCCTGAACCAAGCTACTAGGGTTCAACCTTCATGGAAACAGCCATACGAAAATAGACATGGAGCTTACAAAGGTAGGAGACTGAAAGTGTAGGTGCTGAGGGTTTATTAGAGAGTTGACACTCTCAGAAGGAGAACTGAGGGCTGACACCATAACCTTCAAACATTTTTTGTTGGCAACTGATATACTACTCTGGAAATACAATGGGCCTCTTTCTCTTCTCTTCACTTTCTACTCTCAAAATATTTTCTTTACACACAGCCAACTATGGGAAGCAGGAGTTCCTGTCTACTAATGTGCCATGAACAAACATTTGACAAATTACCTCAGAAACCTTTATTGAGTTTCCATATACATGAAGCTTCACCTCTAGTTTTGATAACACAGCCCTGTGTATGTTAGTATCACAATCTGCCGAGTCCCCTAGTCCTCTCTGACATGGATTTATCTCCGTCTTTTTCAGAGTGGCTTTTTAAAAGGAACGTACTTGATTTGACATCCACGTGGGCTTTAGTCATAGAGAGCTAGAGTGGTGTAATACAAACGACGTCCATGGTAGGGAACCTGGGAAGCTTATCAGCATTTCCTCAAGGAGGAGATTATTAATACTCAACAGGATGTGTGAAAGACAGTTTGCGCACCACCACTACCAGTCTTTTACTGCATTATGTGGGTCACTATTATGGATTGCTATTTTGTCCTTTAAATTGCTGGCATGTGGAGCCCAATCCAGATTGGGGCCCCTGTGCCTACTCCAGAATAAAAATGAGTGACATTGCTGGCAGTTTCATCTTTAAGGGAGCAATTCTATGGTCCCAGGGTGAGCATCCCAGGGACCATAATATGGCTCCAAAAATCCCTTCCAAGGTTGGAGACAGTGTGCTGACATTGGGAGGGCAGTTGGAGATCTGCCTCCCACCCCTGCCCCCTCGCATCTGGCACAGGGAGAACCACTCCAGCTGCCTCTCTGAGGTTGGAAAATCAACCCGGAAAGGGGATGTGCCAGTGGGCAGGGAGGAGAGGAAGCTGGAGAGGCCAGGATACAAGTTATCCTGAGCCTCTTCTAACTTCTTTCCCTTCCCCTCCAAATCGCCCTTGCTTAGATAGGCTGAAAAGAAAGGAGATTGGAGGACAGAAAGGCAAAGATTGCCTCCGCCGCTCCCCCTATCCTGCTGGTTTCAGCTTGGCAGGGCATAGGAATCTTGGAAGGCTCTGAGTTTGGGGGCTCCCAAGCAGCAAGTACAGGGGATTGCACCCTATAGTAATGTCTGTTTTGGCCCTCAGTTGAAATAGATCACAACTGTAATACAACACTAAAACTGGACGGCAGAGCTGCACAAAGACCTGGTCAAAGGCAACCAGCAGATTTTCATATTTTTGATGAGGAACACTGAGGCCGGGAGATAAATGCTTAGTACAAGGTCAGCCATGCCAGATAATTATTTTTTAACCTTTGAGTTTTACTTGCAGTTTTTAAACTATTGGGAATTCAAAGCCCTTAGAGGACCTCTGCTGCAAATCATCCAGATTTACCTCCTGCCCACCCCTGAGAATTCTTTCTGTAATGCTTAGGGGTTCTGTGGAAGATGTAGAGGAGTGCCTCGACAGACAAGTCAGTGCTTTATCAGGATCCCCCATTGTGCAGAGAGTGCCACTCACATTTGAAGGAATGCAAGTAGATCTTGTTGGGGCAGGAACGGCACACCCTGGGATGTAGGAGACAGGGCATAGTGGTTCCAAGGTATGAAATTAGGCAAGTCCACATTAAATGTGAACTGAACACATTTCTCCCCCATCCCTACCTCAAGCCTACTAGTAGCCCCCAGGCAAGCATGCCAACAGCACGCAGGGCTGCCAGACCTGTGGCCATGCTTTGCTCATGTAGGGCATCATTTTGTGTGAACTTGTGCCTCCATTCAAGCATAAGAAGAGCTCTGTTGAAAAGACCCATCTAGTTTAGTGTTCCCTTTCAAACAGTGGCCAGCCAGATACCTCTTGGAAGCCCCCAGGTAAGCAACATGAAAGCAACAGGCTTCCTGTGTTTGTCCCTGTCAGGGTTGGGGGCCCTGGAGGCAGGCAGATGGTTTAGCAGGGAATTAAGCAGGAGTCAGTCTCTGAGCAGCTCCGCTTCTGTGCCTGAGTGACAACTTGCTCAGACTGGCCAGTCAATAGCTTTATGGGGCCAGATGGGATCTTATTGGATTCCTCACCTGGGTCCTCCTGGGATAAAAGCTGAAATATGCCTTCTGGTCATCTGCAGTGGTGGCGTTGTAGTAGTGCAGGCAGAGATCAGGCTGGCAGTTCCCTCTGCTTGCAAGCTGTCATCGTGATGCAGGGAGCAAGATTCCTGGGGCCCCCCTGCCAGAATGTCCCATTCATGACCACTATCTAGTATTCAGAGGTACCCAGCCTTGGCACATGGAAGTTCTATTAACTGTCATAGCTGTTGTCTATAAACAGCCATCCTCCATTAATTTATCTAATTCCCATTTAAAGCCATTTATTTATTAAAATGTGTTGTATTGTATTTATTTTATTTTTAAATGACCCAATACTCAATCTTCTTGTAGTTATTGCCACATTACTATGGCCATTGCAACTGGTGTGAACGTGGCAGCCCTTTCAGTGAAGGCTTGGTTCACACATGGTTATTATGTATGAAAACATTCCCATCCCTCCTTTATGATGTTATCGGTGTCTCCAAGGTGGCTCACACCACACACACACACACACACACAAATGAAATCGACAACAGGACAGCCAAATTAATCAAAATACCACCAAAGTCTAAACAAACAATGTTGTTGTTCAGTCGTTCAGTCGTGTCCGACTCTTCATGACCCCATGGACCATAGCACGCCAGGCCTTCCTGTCCTGCGCTCTCTCCCGGAGCATGCTCAAGTCCATGTTCATTGCATCGGTGATGCTATCTAGCCATCTCATCCTCTGCCGTCCCCTTCTCCTTTTGCCATCAGTCTTTCCCAGCATCAGGGTCTTTTCCAGAGGGTTTTCTCTTTGCATTAGGTGGCCAAAATATTTGAGCTTCAGCTTCAGTATCTGTCCTTCCAATGAGCACTCAGGGTTGATTTCCTTTAGGATGGACTGATTTGACCTCCTTGCAGTCCAGAGGACTCATAAGAGTCTTCTCCAGCACCACAGTTCGAAAGCATCAATTCTTCGGTGCTCAGCCTTCCTTATAGTCCAGCTCTCACAGCCATACATTACTACTGGGAAAACCATAGCTTTGATTAGACGGACCTTTGACCTCTGCTGCTTCTTACTATGCTGTCTAGGTGTGCCATAGCTTTCCTCCCCAGGAGCAAGCGTCTTTTAATTTCATGGCTACAGTCACCGTCTGCAGTGATCTTGGAGCCCAAGAATATAAAATCTGTCACTGCTTCCATTTCTTCCCCTTCTCTATGCCAGGAAGTGATGGGGCCAGATGCCATGATCTTCGTTTTTTTAATGTTGAGTTTCAAACCAGCTTTTGCCCTCTCCACTTTCACCCTCAAAAAGAGGCTCTTTAGATCCTCTTCACTTTCTGCCATTAGGGTGGTATCGTCTGCGTATCTGAGGTTGTTGATAATTCTCCCGGCAATCTTAATTTCGACCTGTGATTCATCCAACCCGGCGTTTCTCATGATGTACTCTGCATATAAGTTAAATAAGCAGGGCAACAATATGCAGCCTTGTCGAACTCCTTTCCCAATTTTGAACCAATCGGTTGTTCCATGTAGGAGTGCACGAAAGCCACTTACCTGGTCTCACAGCTTTTCGCGGTGGGGGGGAGGCGCTTCGCTGCTCTCCCCCCGAAGTTCAGGCCGGGGGGGAGGCTTCCCACCTCGCCCGGCCGAAATTCAGGCCGGGGGGGAGGCTTCCCGCCTCGTCCGGCCGAAATTCAGGCCGGGGAGGAGGCGCCTCGCCTCGCCCGGCCGCGAAATAAAAAGTTAAAAAAAAAAGCCCCCGTCATAGGCTACGTGACGATTAACGTAGCCTATCATGGCTAGATCTGCAAAGTCAGCCGTGATAGGCTACGTAAATCATCACGTAGCCTATCACGAGTGACTTAAAAAAAAAAAGCACGTACGCAAATGGCGGCCCCTATAGGGAGCCGCCATTCGCGTTCCTTATTTGGTCGCTGTAGTCTACGTAAATCTTTACGTAGACTACGGCGAAAATAAGGGCAACGCAAATAGCGTTGCCCTTATTTTCGCCGTAGTCTACGTAATCTTTACGTAGACTACAGCAACCAAATAAGGAATGTGAATGGCGGCTCCCTATGGGGGCCGCCATTAGCCGTACGTGCTTTATTTTTTATTTTTTTGGAACACTGTTGAGTGTTCCAAATTTGTTGGCATATTGCGTGCAGCACTTTAACAGCATCATCTCTTAGAATTTTGAATAGCTCAGCTGGAATACTGTCATCTCCACTAGCTTTGTTGTTAGTAATGCTCCCTAAGGCCCACTTGACTTCACTCTCGAGGATGTCTGGCTCAAGTTCAGTGACCGCACTATCATGGCTATCAGGGACATTCAGATCTTTCCTGTATAGTTCTTCTGTGTATTCTTTTCACCTCTTCTTAATCTCATCTGCTTCTGTTAGGTCCCTGCCTTCTTTGTCCTTTATCATGCCCGTCTTTGCACAAAACGTTCCCTTGAGATCTCCGATTTTCTTGAAGAGATCTCTAGTCTTTCCCATTCTGTTTTCCTCAATTTCTTTGCATTGTTCATTTAAGAAGGCCTTCTTGTCTCTCCTTGCGATACTCTGGATATCTGCATTCAGTTGGATATATCTTCCCCTTTCTCCCTTGCTTTTCGCTTCCCTTCTTTCCTCAGCTACTTGTAAAGCCTCATCAGACAGCCCCTTTGCTTTCTTGCATTTCTTTTTCTTTGGGATGGATTGAGTTGCTGCCTCCTGAACAATGTTATGGACCTCCGTCCATAGTTCCTCAGGCACTCTGTCTATCAGGTCTAATCCCTGAAATCTATTCCTCACCTCCACTGTATATTCATAAGGGATATGATTTAGGTCATACCTGAATGGTTTAGTGGTTTTCCCTACGTTCTTCAATTTCAGCCGAAATTTTGCAAGAAGCAGCTCATGATCTGAGCCACAGTCAGCTCCAGGTCTTGTTTTGACTGACTGTATAGAGCTTCTCCATCTTTGGCTGCAAAGGACATAATCAATCTGATTTCGATATTGACCATCTGGTGATGTCCACATGTAAAGTCACCTCTTGTGCTGTTGGAAAAGAGTGTTTGCTATGATCAGCGTGTTTTCTTGGCAAAACTCTATTAGCCTTTGTCCTGCTTCATTTTGTACACCAAGGCCATGCTTGCCTGTTATCCCGGTGATTTCTTGACTTCCTACTTTAGCATTCCAATCCCCTATGATGAAGAGGACATCTTTTTTTGGTGTTAGTTCTAGAAGGTGTTGTAGGCCTTCACAGAACTGATCAACCTCAGCTTCTTCGGCCTCAGTGGTTGGGGCATAGACTTGAATGACTGTGACGTTGAATAGTTTGCCTTGGATTCATACTGATTCGTTTTTAAGATTGTACCCCAGTACTGCTTTTCCCACCCTTTTGTTGACTATGAGTGCTACTCCATTTCTTCTAAGGGATTCTTGCCCACAGTAGTAGTTTTGATGGTCACCTGAATTAAATTCACCCATGCCTGTCCATTTGAGTTTGCTGATTCCCAAGATGTCGATGCTCAATCTTGTCATCTCATGTTTGACCACCTCTAGCTTACCTTGATTCATTGATCTGACATTCCAGGTTCCTAAACAATATTGTTCTTTACAGCATCAGATTTTTTTTTCACCACCAGACACATCCACAGCTGAGTGTCCTTTCGGCTTTGGCCCAGCCTCTTCACTCTTTCTGGCGCTACTTGGAAATTCCCTCTGCTCTTCCCCAGTAGTATATTGGACACTTTCCGACCTGAGGGGCTCATCTTCTGGCATCATATCTTTTAGCCTTGTGATACGTTCCATGGGGTTTTCTTGGCAAGAATACTGGAGTGGGTTGCCATTTCCTCCTCCAGTGGACCACATTTTGTCAGAACTCTCCGCCATGACCTGTCTGTCTTGGGTGGCCCTGCACGGCATAGCTTATGGCTTCACTGAGTTACGCAAGCCACTTCGCCACAACAAGGCAGTGATCCATGAAGGGGAAAACAAACAATAGAGAGACTAAAAAAAGGAATCAAGTATTGATCACTGATGAGCCTCATGTGGCGCAGAGTGGTACGTGGCAGTACTGCAACCGAAACTCTTCCCCCGACCTGAGTTCGATCCCAGTGGAAGCTGGGTCTCAGGTAGCCGGCTCAGGTCGACTCAGCCCTCCATCCTTCCAAGGTCGGTAAAATGAGTACCCAGCTTGCTGGGGGAAAGGTAGTCATGACTGGGGAAGGCAATGGCAAACCACCCTGCTATAGTCTGCCATGAAAACGCCAGTGTAAGCGGCGTCCCTCTAGGGGTCAGTAATGACCCGGTGCTTGCACAGGAGGAAGGAATCTTTCCTTTCCATTGATCACTGAATTCCAAAAGTTTGGGAGATGTAATTCTATATACCCTTTCCTGAGAGTATAAATCCTATGTAACTCAGTAGGGACTTAACTCTTGAGTATGACTGCAATCCTATGCTCACTTTCCTGGAAGTAAGACCCATTGGATTCAATGGAATTTATTCTGAGTAGATATGTACTTAAATAGACCATTGATTTTAGTCAGGTAGGTACTTACTGTATATAGCTGGGGAGGTAGTTCCAGAGTATGGGTGCCACATCAGAGAAGGCCCCGTCTCCACTAGCCCTGGCAGTCTGGGGGTCTCTGATATGCAAGTGAGAGCCATCCCAAGGTTGTAAGGCGTTTCCAGTTTGAAAGAGATATTCTCCTTGCATTGCATTTCCCTTTCTAGAGGAGTGAAATAACTTCATCCTTAATGTGACCACTTGGCAACTGGCTGTTGCTTCTCCTTGTCTTTGTTTTTCATCCTCCTCCTTTCCGAGATGGCAAATTTTCACAGGCTGAGGACAATGCCAACTTTTTAATGAAAGCTGCTGCACTCTGCATCCGAAGAAGAAGACAATCTGTTGTTTTTGTATCCCCTTTAGTTTTTCTTGGCTTTCTTTACTAACCAGAGAGCCATGGCTTTTTGTGTGTGCATAGGTGAATTTTCTTCCTGTTTCAGTGGTATAGTAACTTACATTCAAGTGTGTTTTTTTTTCTTCAAAGGGTTGAGGCAGTTTAAAAGAGAGAGTGCTACATGAATTGTGACATTGAACTTTTTGCCATTTTTTGCCATTCCCAACTTTTTGGGAACACAGGTTTTGCAATTTTTTTTTTCAAAAACCTGCAAACCCTATTTGATTAGAGTCCAACAGTGGGACAAAATGTGTGCGCACAGTGGAAAGCAATGCATTTCAGGTCTCTTGACAACAATGTAGCCTTAGGACGATTTTCTTCAACTTTTCTGTACATTTTTGGCCAGTGACATGAAAGTACAATAAGTGAATTCTGCACACAGTGGGTAGTTTAATTATTTTTGTTTCTCCTAACAATTTCTTTATCAGCTGGAAATGATCTGTAAAGAATCCTGATTGAAGGACTGCCTATTTTCTTAGCAGGAATCCTGTAAGTGATGTGAATATGTTAAGTTTCTCAGGAAAAAGATGGACCAAGAGCAGTGTGTTATTTAAAACAGTGTATTCTGGGTACAGATAGAGACTGAAGGCCCTTGCAACTTTTTTCTGATTTCTTAGGCAGCCTCTAATTTACCATGGTAATGAGAAAACTGAAGAGAAGAGAGAGCCCTCCACATCATCGGATGGTGTTTGGAATAATGTCATTTCTGAAACCATAATTATGCTTTATTGGCCCATTAATGAACAGTGTAATCTTATACATGTCTGCTCAGAAGTAAGCCCCACTGAGTTCAATGGGGATTACTCCCAGGAAAGTGGAGAGAGACTTAAAGTAATCCTGTACAGGATTGCTCTATTAATCTTTAATAGATCCAGTGGTGCTGGTGGGGAAATATAATTGGTAATAGCAAAATTGAATTGGTGGAATGGAGAGGTTAAGGCAAACTCTATTGCTGGATAATATTTTGGAATGAGAGAAAATACCTGAGTCAGTTGAACAATGAATGGTAGCATTTATTAAATTGAAAGTTATCATTATCCTCCTACCCTTACTCTTTCCAAATCCAGCACATGGTAGCAAAGCTGTGAAGACAAGCATGGACCAATTTATGTGGCTATTTTAAAACAAACAAACATGCTGGCATCCACCTGAGTTTGAAATGTAGCACTATAACATTTCCAAGGCATGCCTTCAGCACGGATGGGGAGAAAATGTGTTTCTAGTTTTGTGCTCTATGAGAGACAAAAGATAAATTAAGTGTTATTTATCTAAAGGACAGGTAAGGGAATGGATACTTTGCCCAGAAGGTTAGCAAGGGCGGGGCTCTACACTGCAGCCATGATCCTTGTAAGAAGTAGCTGGTAGGATCAGATTGTAACTACCAGCTTCTGCATGACATAATTCTGGTACCTGGGAGGGATATCTAGCAGAGTCAAGGAATGGAGCTCATTCAAATCCATGTATGTATTAAAAAACAAAACAAAACTGGGGGGGGGAATGGAACTCAGCGCATAGATGTGTTCATCTAATGTGTATAGCTATTCCATATGGAGCTTTTCTACATGAGGCATTTATTGTGTGCTTACTCATTGTTGTTTATAGGTTCTTTAAATGTTGTTGTGATCCTCCAGTTTGGCTTCTGGTTTTTAAGAGCACTTTCCCATTTTTTTTTAAAAAGAGAAGGGGAAACAGGGTATTATTTCTGAAAGCAAAACAAAAGGTATTTCCTCACTTTTGTAATTGCAATATTCCATTATAGCACAGTGTCACCTAGAGGTTATATAGTGGAAAAGCAGGAAAGGAAAATGTTTTTGTGTGGATCTCAATTCTAGGACAAAACCAAAAGTAGACACAGCAAATTAACAGCTGTGTGTAGAAAAACTCATGCTGACAATCACGGGCCAATAGAGATGACTGAGAAATTCACTTTGAGTTTTTTAAATGGATTTGCCATATTAGCTCCACCTGAACCTTTCAGCAATCTGGGGCAGAGCTGCCTACATAAATCTGCATTTATCTTCTTGATGCAGCTCATCTCAGGAAAAATGTGCACAGAAATGTGTGTCCACCAGGTGCCTGGCTCCTCCTGATTTTTATTTTATTTCTTAAGATTTGGTTAATTATTATTTTCTTAAATGGGGAAGCTTGCTTGCTGTAAAGCAAAGTGCTCCCTGCGGTGCCATCTTTATTTGGGTTTGAAAGAGTGGTATTCTGTTTTGGAGCTCAGACTCTATGTAGGCTTTTTTACACAGGTTCTTGGGCAAGTTACTGTCACGTTCCCCAGTCTTGCTCATTCTCTAGCTCCAAAGAAGCCCCAGAGGCAAAGGAGACTCCCTCCATTAACGCAACTCCTGCTATGCCACAGACTTCCAGGCCAGAGGATTTGCCTCTACCTGACTCCTCAGATGCAGAGGATGCTCCCCCATTACTGCCTTCACCACTCCCATAGGAACCAAGGGCTACAAATCAGGCAGTAGCCTTTAAGAAACAAATTGCTTCTCTGAGGGGGTGGAGCTAACTGCAGTTCTTGAGATGGTGGCCTTTATAAGGCTTCAGAAAGCTTCTGACTGTTGTTGAGTCAACAGTTTCCTTTGATTGTGTCTTAGCTAACTTGGAGCTACCCAAGGCCCTGAAAGATCCTGACTTGTTATTTAGCACACCTAACCTGACTTGTCCCCATGGGGTCTTGTGTTGACCCTCCGTTTTTGTATGTGCCTTACTGCTTTCAGCACCTCTGGGTACCTTGAACCAAGTTGGACAGGGCTGTTACTTTCCATTTAGTCCCATCAGTTTGCCTTCTGGAAAATGGCTGTTTTGTGACTGACCATGCCCAGCATGGCAGCCGTTTTGTGAAAGGGCACGGCTCCCCCAGTGCAGCCATTTTGTGAGAGCACCCATGATGCTCTCTCAAAATTCCAAATGTATCTACTGGCCCATAATAGCTGAAGACCCTTGTTCTAGTTCAATATTGTCAGTTCTACGACTGGCAGCAGCTCTACAGGATCTGTAACAGCGGTCTTTACCAGCCTGACTTGGAGATGCTAGGAGTTGAATCTGAGATCTTTCTCATGCGAAGCATGCGCTCTGCCATTACAGCCCTTTCCTGCATGTCTGGAAAAGTACCACAGTGAGTAGTCCTCAGTTCTTTTTAACAGCCACAAGAAAAATCAGCTTGTTCTTTCCCCTAAAGCACTCTGTAGACATAATTATTCTCTTTCTCTATTACACCAGCTTTAATTCTGTCTCCAACCAGTGGAATTATTCCTGGTTTAATTTCATACACATGACAGCAAAATCTGGCCCTTGGCCTCCACATGTTAGAATGTTCTTAATGTAAAAGTATTAAAGAAATAGGTCATATAAATGGGAATGTAAAATGTTCTGATATTGCCCCCTTATCTTTTAAATAAAACTCTAATTTGACACCACCACTAGAAATGGAAATTATTTTTCTCTGGGCCTTCATGTGAGCTGTCAGGATGATAAAATGGAATATGCTTTAAAATCAGCCTTTCTGTGGACAGCTGGTTCATCATCATTAGTATGGATATACTTATTAATATCTAGGCCACCCAGTTCTACAAGGCCTTTGATTGGAGCTTTTCAGAAGACACGTCTGTTCCAATCATTTGCTAAAGGATTGTATGTAGCAGTGCTTCTTGTCGGAATGAATTCTGGGGCTGTTTGTTGTCAGCATTATTGGTAGCTTTTACAAACACATGAAAGGGTAAGTTCTTTTTTTTCCTTATCACACAAATTGTACCAAAACACACAAACCCCTGTGTCCTTGATAGAGACACCTTGCATATGTTCTAATGGCCCCAACTTCCTAAGGCAATCATTATTTTGTAGAAGCTGCTCTTGTAAATCATGGTTCCTGTTTTATATGTTGGGAATTTCTTTTTTTTAAGTTTAACATTAAAGTGGGGATGAATATTTCCCCTCCTTAATTTCAAAGGGCCATTCCTGGGGTGGGGGAGATGTTTTGGGCAGGTATTCATAAAGCTGTTAATTTTTACTGGGGAGAGATTTCCATTATTTAAGATGAGGCAACAGAAAGATGTCCTGTCCCCTTACCCCTTATTCCTTAAACAAGAAAACAACTTTGCTGCAACTTCAATGGGGATGCCATTTTGTAGCAAATGGGAATGTTGCTGGATAGCTTTTACTGCAGATCTGCTGCTGCTTGAAGTGGTGGAAAGGTTCCCCACCCTTTGTTTCAGAAAGAGAAAATAAAGGATGAAGCCACCTTATTTCAAATCAATGTAATCCTCCCCCCGCGCCCATCAACATATTTCTGGAAGTCTCCACATATTATTACAATATCGAGAGGCTGTTTACCCCTGCCCCACACCCTTGGTTCTGAAACCAACCAATACTTCAGCCCAGCACCAGTTAAAATACACAGGATAATTGCCTTACTTCACATTTCAGACCCTTCTCCTATATTATTTTAAGCAGGAATGGGAAACATGTGGTCCTCCAGATGATTCAGCCTACAAGTCCCATCAGCCCTAGCCAGCAAAGCCAATGGTGACAGGTGATGGGCGATGAAGGCCAAAACATCTTGAGGGCCACAAGTTGCCCACCTCTGCCCTAAACATTAGATCTTGGGGGGGGGGGTGCCTGTGTGTGCAGATACATCTTGACTCCCTTTGTGCATGTAACTGCCCATGCAAGGTGCACAGCTTTTGTTATGTAAATTGCAGCCAAGGGAAAGCCTGAGCAAACCTCATATAAAGTCAAGCAGGTAAGCTTTACTTGCTGGATCTGAAACACAAACAGCAATTTCAGAGAAGAGATCTTTGTCTGGGCTGTGACAGAGAGAAAGAGCTGTCAACCCTGCCCCATACATTGTTTTCCCTCCAGCCTGGCTCTGCTGCCCTCTGGGTGTGTGTATGTATTGGGGGAGCCCCCTGAACTTTGGCAGTGGGGATCCTACACCACTTAGGACCTTGCATGATCAGGGTTCTAAACTGGGTGGAAAGCATGCATGCATAGAGTAGAGAACCCACAGCAGATGGAGGGCGGTAGGGCTGAGCCATCAGAAATGTGACAGAGGAGGTAGGGATGGCGAGCGTAGCACCCCTCCCCCATGGGATGTGGAATACCTGAGCAGGGCTACACCATGTGTCTGTTCTCTGGCTCAACCTTGAACTGTGGGGAAAGGGCTGGTGATCTGGAAACCAATCCAGTCTGTAGACAAGAACAAACAGAAGTTTAAGCCCTTCATTGTGGAATTTAAGCATTAGATTCCAATGACAGAATAATCCCCGCTACAGCTTTAAGTGCCTGGTTTATAATATATTTCTGATTCCAGCATCCTTCATAGGAACCTGGAAATTCCATACCTGATTGGCCGACTACTCGTACAGTCTTCACAGTATGGGAGCCTCTGCAGCATTGCCCATTCCCATGCCCCAGTGGCAGTTAGAGAAGCCAGAGGCCTCATGGGACAGGTCCATATGGGCATCCTCACATGCCAGTATTGCTCCAGTTTCTGAGAAAGGAGATGCTTCATCCATGTGGTCCAGTGCTTCTTGCATTACCGAGGCAATGCAGGGAAGAGCTGCCAGAGTCTATGGAAAAAAAGAGGCCTTAAGTGTAAAGCTCTTCACAGCTGAGCGGTAGAGCAAAAGGTCTGCATGCAAAAGGTCTCAGATTCATTCTCCAGGAATGTCTGGGAAAGACCCCTCTCTGACATCCTGGAGAGCCACTGACAGGCAGTGTGGTCAATAATGCTGAATTTGATGGAACAGCAATCTGACTCAATACAAGGCAGATTTCTGTGTTCCTAGTATGCCCCATGCAAATGTGTGCATGCCTGTCTCCTCCTCCTCTTCCTCGTTATTATACTATCAGTGTACATGACACTTTATACAATAATATAGGTAAAGACAGCAGTCCTTGCCCCAAGGAGCTTACAGTTGAAATTTTGACACTGGCAGGAGGCTACAAAGGGAAAAGAGGAAAGCCTGAGTTAGGGATGGGGGAGAAATGAATTTCATGCACATTTTTATGGTAACTTTCCTACTTTCACACTTTTGAATCAATACATGAACCAAAACTCAGTTATCCATTGAAATGTGCACTTTTCCAAATTTTGCAGTGGAATTCTCCAATCAAAAATGTGTACAAAAATATGTATATCAGGGAAATGTGTACATCAGTGCATACAAAATTGTGTATATTAGCAAAAGCATCAAGCATGTTCTATTAGAAAAGTTGACTGCAAAAATGTGTGTATTAAGCAGAACTGCATACAAAAATGCATGATTAGGGAGAAATGCCCACAAAAATGCTTACCAATTAAGCATGGTTCTTCTGGATACTTAGAGGTGTATTTCAGGAATGTTGCAAGAAATTAAATTAAACCTGAAATGTCATACACAGTTTTAAAAATTTAGAGTTTCCCAAAATACTACTACTACTACTAACCGAAAACTTTCTGCAGGATCACAATTGCAGTTGGCATTTTAAAACTGAACAGGTTGCCATGGGATGGGTGATTTAGTCCCATTGCTCTTCTGATTTAATATCACAGCTGGTGCAGCTGCTTGCTCTGTAGCGCCTGTTCAGAATAACCATTCTGCTGGAGCAGAATTGGAAGAAAAAATCGAATAAATAAAAAGGAACTGCACTTTCTCAGCAAATGAACTAGTCTATGTCACTTTAATTGAAGAACAAACAAAAGCAGCATCTTCTGCAGTCCACTGATACTTAATTCCTAGCCCAACATGCAGATGCCAATTTCCCAACCCAATCCAGCTGCTAAGACGGAACACATGTCGGCCTCCCAAATAAGCTGCAATCAAGCACATCTGAATCCGATGCTTAGGCATGGGAGTTGGATTTAGTTCCCCCACCTCATCAGAGAGCTGACTTCCATGTTTGCAGCTCATTTTACAGGGCTACACACAAAGAGATAGCTAAATCATGGCTGCTGGGCCTAGGCGCACAATGAGAACAATTTAACATGGTACACCATTCTTTCTGCTCCCTGCACCTGTCTGACCAACGTCTCAGGCAGAGGTTGATAAGCACTTGCAATCCTCCTTGTTCCAAAGAGTGGATCATTCTCCACCTTCCTAAACCATGAGTAAGCCTCTCCTCCTGCGCTGTCTATAGCAACTGCTCCTAGCTGAGGGAGTGTTTCCAAGATTGTAGCCTCATGATTTACTCTTCCTGGGTCAATTGTTGGAAAGCCACAGTTGCCCACCTTTTCTATAGCCATGCTAC
This sequence comes from Heloderma suspectum, assembly GCF_057233095.1. NCBI lineage: Eukaryota > Metazoa > Chordata > Lepidosauria > Squamata > Helodermatidae > Heloderma > Heloderma suspectum. Next base: position 182,242,038 of record NC_139461.1, read on the forward strand.
TATTCTCGGCACAGTACATCCCTTGAGGCAGGTGCTCACCTCTTTTGTCCCCTTCCCTCATGGTGCACCTTTTTCCTCCCCCCTCTCCGGCCTTGGGGCAGTAAGTTGGGATGCTCCTGAACATGCACAGATATCAATCCACAATTATGATGATACCATCCTAAGCAACCTGGGGATGGTATTAAAGCCAGAGCAGAATGGGCCAAAATGGCACTTTTATAAATAAAACTGATGTAAAAAACCCCTGTGGGATGTGTTTGAGTTTAATGCAGTTAGAGGGTGCTTCCAGAATGTGGGGTCCCAGCAGGGCTACTGTGAAGAGTATGTGAAGTAGGTGATTGCGTCAGTCTTCAACTCCAGGAGTGGCATGCTGTTGCCATCTCTGAGTTCCTGCGCTCTCCTCTCCCCCAGGAGACAATGAGTTCTGAGCTGGCTCTGCAAATAGGGATGTTGAGAAATCCGCAATGGAACCACGAGTTTGGATTTTTATGAATCCGACCCGCAGATTCCGCAGTGGGCTGGCCTTTACCCTGTCAGGTGAATTCCGTGGACTTGTGGACCAGTTTTGTAATGTTTCTGAATTTTGCACAGATTTTGTCATAGAAAAATATGCAAATTAAAAAAACCAGCCCTAAATGTGCATTTTATCCCATAGGCTAAAGCATGAAAATGCCATTTGGGGGAAATTTGTGCATTAGTGCAACTGCGCATTTGCGCAAATTTGGAAATTAAAAAATTTCAATACAGTCAATGGGTGGATGATGGAATGAAAGGCACCTGACAATCCCCAAAACACAGATGGAATGGATTTTACACGATCCATACCTCCCTGTCTACAAGTGGCAGAGTTTCCTGCACTGCCCCCCTGCCCCCCCATCATTGCCATTCGCTAACGGAGATGAGAGGAAGTAGCCAGGACACCAGCCAGCTCCACACCCCAGCAACTGCGCCATCAAGGGCTGGGAGGGCAAGAGCAGTGAGCAAACTACAGTTAGCACTGCAGCTAAAGCTGCACCATGGAGAGAGGAGTACCCAGAGATGGAGAGACTGGTTCAACACCTCCATTATTTGTTTGAGAGAGAACAGAACTGGCTATGAAGAGCCTGTTCCTGGGGGTAGGGGAGGAGAGAAGGAGGCAATGGCAGATAGAACTGAGCTTGTTTCACATCTCTTTTTTCTGCCTTGTAGCAGCAAATACTTTTCTTCTGTCTCTTTTTCTAGTCCTCTTCTATTCTATCCAAAATGTGTGTTATTTGGACACCAAGCTGTAGGAATCTTTGGGGTCCTACAGAGCTTTTTGCTTTCCTCTCCCCTTTTGCCTTCTAATGGTTGGTGGGGATAGAAAGAGACAGAAATATCAGCGTTGCAGCTGAACTTATTCTCTTGCTTTCTTTGCTCTGCTCTCTAGGCAGCAGAAACTTCTCTGCTTCCACCTAATTTGCAAGTCTTTGGAATCCCCAAAGACCTAAAGAGCTATCAGCTGTCTTGCTTTCCTTTCTCCTCACAAGCAGAAAGTGTCCATCCTGGTGTGAGTTCTTCAGATTCTCCTGGTTCTGCATGTACTACGCAGTGAGTAGGGATTTGGAGCATAGGTGGATGGATTCTAAAGAATGTCGGCTCCATGAGAGATGCAACATTTGTGTGAACTTTGCAAAGAGGCTTAGGCTGTGCAGGAACTGAAGTCCAGGCACTTGTTAAGAATTAACTGGTGTAATTAACTCTCAGTGCAATGCTCCACATGTCTACTCATTGAGTTCAGTGGGGCTTACTCCCAGGTAGGTGGGTATAGGATTGGAGGCTCAGGGTCAAAACCAGCCATCTTATGAGGAAGGGGCCAGAAGGTTCATAGTGAGGGGTCCAATATTCATGCAACACAAACATGCAGAACTTAAATACAGGCATCCCAGTACATTTTTAAAGGGGGGAGGGGGTTATAACATCAAGTAATAGTTAATAAAGTTAGATGATTACTAACAGCATAAAATAATACGATAACATTTGAAGACCCTTTCTGTTATCCCAGTGCCTTTGGATGATGGAGGCAGAACACTGCAAGGTGGCATGAGGTTTTATTTTTTTTACTGAGCAATTTTTTTGTATTATTGAACAATTAGGTAGAATTCTTATGCTTTTCCTTGAGTTTCTACATGTAGAATGGGCAGATTTTCTTTTTTTTAATGAAAGCAGAAAATTCTCCTTACCTATTCCTGGCAATCATTGATATCCCAGAAAAAAAAGTTATTTTCCTCCCAGTATACCATTTATTGCCTGGAATGGGTACTGGAACATGTATTCTGTGGAGATTTGATGGCTTACCGTATCGTTCCCATTTGGTCTAATGTTACTTATAATAATTTGCCAGTTTGGACAGCTTGGAAATTGGTGTTCCAGGCTACATTGAGGTAATATAGTTCATTGCCTGGAACGGGTACTGGAACATCATGTTTGTGGCTGTTTTGTGGCATATTGCATCCCATCTAGTCCTATATGCCATAAGAATTGAGTTGCTTTGATTTTCTCAGAAGTTGCTGTTTGGGGCCATTTTTCCAGAATGCTATCATATTGCCTGGAATGCTAATTATTGCCTGGACAGGTACCAGGATGTGTCTTCTGTGGTTGTTTTGTGGCTTATTGATTGTGTCACATCCATCTAATCCTTTGGGACTAGGGTAGGAATGGCTGAGCTCACCTGCCACCGCATCATGCCCTGCTCGCTGGACCCCCGCCACCCACCTGACCCTGTTCGGCATATGGGGTGAGCTGCCAGATGGTCCGCAGGTGACTGAATAAATGATATCATTTGAATAAAGGATATCAAATGATAACAAAAACCCACTGCCCTGCGAGCCACCATTTTGCAGGAAATCACAGGTAAGCTATATACGTAAATCGCGTATTGTGCATAATGCATAATTGTGCATAAATTTTGTGCATAATGGCGGCCATAAATAGAGCAATTGATGCAACATTATAGGCATAAATGGTCTAATTAGACCATTTACACATGCAACATTGCATAAATGGTGCTACTTATGGTCCCCATTATGTGCAAAATTGCAATGTATGTATATAGCTTACCCGTGACTTTGCACAAAATGGTGGCTCATGGGGTGCTGGAACACCGCAAGCTCTCCTGACTCAGTGTGCACGGAGTCAGGCAAGCTCAAGTGTCTACAGACTGGTGTCTGGGGGGGGGGGGGTGTCTGCCAGAATCCCCCCCCCCCGGATTTCTGCAACATCCCTACTTGGGAGTAGTGAATTTGATTGATTTCGCTAACTCGGAAGTTGATGTTCTGGGCCATTTTAGTGGAATATCATTTATTGCCTGGAATGGGACCTGGAATATAGATTATGTAGTAGCCTTGTGGCTTATGGCATTGACCCCATCTAGCCGTATGTGACTGGGGAATGTGGTTGGTTTTGCTAACTTGGAGATTTTCATTCCGGGCTATTCCAATCTGTTCCAGATGGCTTCTAGGTATGAAGGGCAAAGTATGATATTGGATGGGTTTCAGTTCTTAAATATTCTTTTCATGTGTCTGTTTTTGGCATCAACTAATTTATGAAGGAGCTGTTCCGGGCTGTTTCATTTAGTTCCGGCTTTTACATCGTCCCAGCAACTTGCTTAGAACAAAAAGTGCCATATTTCAAGGGTAAACATATTGTGGTGAGTCAAATATGTTGCCGAGACAGAACGTTCTGTTCTTCCATTTCTGTTTAAGAGAAAGAGTAACAGATGGCTAATAACAAAAAATCTTAATTGTTTAGCTAGTGAGAAGCATGAAATAGAGATGCTGTAACTTTCATCTATCAAATAATTCAGTTTTTGATGTCAGCCTTTAGGCCCCCTTTTTCTCTTTTGAGTTCTAGTTGAGGTCCAACTAATCGCAGTGAACCTTTTTTCCCATTTAACACAGTGCTACCCTTTGTGCTCCATCTGGGGTTCCCCCTCAAAGGAATCAAGACCCATTTCTGTTTATATTAAGACTCTTCTCTCAGTTGTGGAATAGCCTTTTCCTTCTAAACTTAGGCATTAATAATCCTTTCACAGCTGATTCTTAATTGTTGGCTTCTTATTGACACATAATTCTCATATGCACTTATTTTTAATATAACTGTCTCTTTGATACAGAAATATGTAATGTGTACTGATAGACACGGATAGACCTATTCCCCATGGTGGTCTACAATTTTTGAAATGCCCTCTTAGCTAAGGACGTCATTTGGGATTCAGCAGCAGGTGTGAGAACTGGAGAAACAAGAACTGGTGTTTCTTTTTGAACTTTTAGGGTAGTGTCTTGTTTTGAAGAAATATTGCCCCTTTTTGCTGCCACATTGCTGAATTTCATCAGCAAATGGCCACTTTTTCCCCATTTGCTAGTTATATTGTGCAAGCACAGTGGTTTACACTAGAGCAACATCATTAGAACTAGGATAACATTGGATACTACCTATAAACTTCATCTGGTCACACGGCAGATTCCAGTTTCCCTCCACCATACCCTGCATTTTACCTATTTGCCATTGAGAGATGACTTCGTGTTCTCCCCCCCCCCTTTTTCTTTCAATCATTCCAGTTTCAGCATGAGTCAATATGTGACTTTAATAAAAAACAGTGGGAAGTGATATAACAACTTTTATCTGTGAATGCAGTACTTCATGGGGTTTTAAGCAATGTCTTAAATTATTTTCCCTGGCATGTTAACATAGCTCAGTATATATGATCCCCTCTGTGCTGGTATGGATTTATAGAAACTATATAACAAATCCATTTCTTGTTTAACTTATTGTGGATGTTCAGAAGACCCCACTACCAAAGCTTCTAGATATGGGCACATGGTCTGTTACAGGGGTAGTGCTTAAAAGAAGGGAAGCTGCAGTGGAGAGAGGAATCATATGGAAAGTGGCAGAAGTGATAAGCTTGCCCAAGTAACCAGGTCCATTGAGCTGGAAGGAGGTCACCTCGTGAGCAATAGTCTTCTTGGAGTAAGGCAAGAGACATGGGAGCATGCTTAGACTGTGGCATATACAGGATAGAGGTAATGCCAAGAAGGAGGCAGCTCTGTGGCTCTCTCTGGTCAGGAAGTGAATAGGAGCTACAGAGAGAAGGGCGAAGCGGTGCTTCTAGACTGCAAACTTTCAGTACTACCCCGGCATTGTTTTTCCACTGTAAACTTAAGGATGTACGAAAGTCACTTACCTTTTGACGAAATGTGACTCGAGGTGGGGGGGAGGCGCCCTGTCCCTCCCCCCCCAATTTTGGCCGGGGGGGGAGGCGCCCCGTCTCCCCCCCCCAAATTCTGGCCCGGGGGGGAGGCGCCTCGTCCATCCCGCCGCAAACCCTGGCCGGCCGGGTCTGTAAATGGCGGCGACTGTAGCCGCCGCTGTTTGCATCCCTGCAGTCAGCTGTGATAGGCTACGTAAATGTTTACATAGCCTATCATGGCTGAGTAAAACAAAAAACCAAAAACCCGCACCTACGCAAATGGCGGCGCCCATGGGCGCTGCCATTTGCGTTCCTTATTTTGGCACGTCTAGTCTACGTAAACATTTACGTAGAGTACGGCGAAAATAAGGGGAACGCAAATAGCGTAGCATCTACGCTATTTGCGTTCCCCTTATTTTCGCCTTACTCTACGTAAATGTTTACGTAGACTGGATGTGCCAAAATAAGGAACGCAAATGGCGGCGCCCATGGGTGCCGCCATTTGTGTACGCGCGGTTTGTTTGTTTGTTTTTTTACTCAGCCGTGATAGGCTACGTAAACATTTACGTAGCCTATCACGGTATTTTTTAAAAATCTAGCCGTGATAGGCTACGTAAATCTTTGTGTAGCCTATCACTTTTCTCTTTTTTTACTGGAAATGGTGGTGGCGGCAGCCAGTCGGAAGATCGGCCGCCGCAGCCACCGCCACCGAACCGCCGCCGCCACTGCCGCCATGGAGATTCACCCCAAGTAAGTCCCATTCCAGGGGGGGGGCGGGGGGCAGACCGTTTCGCCACCATTTTCGGGGGGCTGAATGCGCTGGCATTTGGCCTCCCCGAGATTCGTGGAAAAATTCTCTGACATCCCTATGTAAACTACATGTGAAATGGCAGCCAACTTCCTACATTTTGACAAGCACTTTTGGCAGGAATTGCAGCTAACTTCCTACTTTTTGGACTGTGTGTAAGGGTGGCCATGTGTCCTTCTTTTCTTTTGTCTTTTTCTTTTTGCAGAGGACAGTCCTGTATTTGAAGGCATCTCTGATGTGAAGGGTTGTCCAATTCCAGTTTAAAGAGTACAATAACTTTATGTGTTGCCCATCCACAGTTAGCACCTGAACTGCAGACTGAACAGGCAGGCACACACAGAGGTGTCCGTATTTTGTGAAATCCGTCCCATGTGTGTTTCGTTGCTTGTGAGATGTCATTCATTCCAGCATCCGTTCACAGATAGGGATGGCGGAGAATTTCTCCACGAATCTTCGGGAGGCCGAGTGCCGACACATTCGGCCCCCCGAAAGTGTTGGGGAAATTCTCCACCGGCCCCCCACCCCCCCCAGGATGGGACTTACCGTGGCCAAATGTCCCTCTCGGTGGCGGGCCCCGGCGGCGGTTCGGCGGGGGCGGCGGCTGGTCTCCCGACCGGCTGCCGCCGCCGCCGCCATTACAAAATAAAAAAGTAAAAAACAAACACACACACCCGTGATAGGCTACGTGACAATTTAAGTAGCCTATCACGGCTAGATTTCCAAAGTCAGCCGTGATAGGCTACATAAATCATCACGTAGCCTATCACGGGTGACTTTGGGGGGGGGAAAAGCGCATACGCAAATGGCGGTGGCCCATGGGCGCCGCCATTTGCATTCCTTATTTTGGCACATCTAGTCTACGTAAAGATTTACGTAGACTACGGCAAAAATAAGGGCAACGCAAATAGCGTTCCCTTATTTTCGCCGTAGTCTACGTAAATCTTTACATAGACTAGACGTGCCAAAATAAGGAACGCAAATGGCGGTGCCCATGGGCCGCTGCCATTTGCGTACGCGCTTCCCCCCCCAAAGTCACCCGTGATAGGCTACGTGACGATTTACGTAGCCTATCACGCCTGACTTAGGAAATCTAGCCGTGATAGGCTACGTTAATCGTTACATAGCCTATCACGGTTTCCCCCCCCCACTTTTTCTTTCGTGGCCGGGGAGACGGGGCGCTTCTCCCCGGCCTGAATTTCGGCCGGGTGAGGCAGGGCGCCTCCCCCCCTGGCCTGAACTTCGGGGGGAGAAGCGAAGCGCCTCCCCCCCACCGTGAAGCAAGCTGTGGGACAAGGTAAGTCCGTTTCGTCCATCCCTATTCACAGATGGTTTTGATTTTTTTTTTTTGTTATGCGGAAAAAAATAATTCCGTAAGAAGGTTCGCAACAATTTACATAATTTACGTTACTACATAACATGTAGCGTATTGTCCCCCATTCCATTCAACTTTTCCCTGCATATGTTTACCAGTCTTAGCAGAAACATGTGTATTTTCCCACAAATTTGCATAAATTTTGGGAAAGTACAAAAAAAGATCCAGAAGTCCACAGATTCCACTCGGCCGGAGGGGGTCACTCTGCAGCGGATTCTACAGGTCGGATTCTTAGAAATCTGAACTCATTTTAGTCCATCTTGAATTTCTCCAGCATCCCTAGGCACACACATAGGTCACCTGACCAGTCTTCCACATTATGGTGAGATACAATCTACTGTATTTCTATTTAAATTGTTGTTTAATTTTTGTGAACCGCCCAGAGAGCTTCGGCTATTGGGCAGTGTAGAAATGAAATGAATGAATAAATAAATAAAAAAAATTATAAATATTATCTCTAAATTTGCCTCTGTGCATAGAAATTAGCACATGCAGATTTTATGCAAATTACTGTCCTTTTTGTTGGTGACTCATAAATGGCCACCCATGTGTGAACATATGTACATCCCACTATACTCCATCTACATTAGTAGCCATAACATAGCCATATTGGCAGGAAAGCAACAATGCGGCTGTGCGTGCCATTTCAATAGCATTTTTGAAAACCAGACTTTGAGAAATTGCACCAAAGACTTTTTGTGTTGCATTTAGGGGTGTGCTGTGCGCAGAAGAAAATTGCTTTGGAACCTGCTTTGGACAGGGGTCATTTTTATTTGGAACCTGCTTCAGACAAGCCCTGCTTTGCTTCGTATCCAAGGCAGAGTCTTACTTTGGTTTTCGGAAGCTTCAGGTGTCTTCCCATTAACTATTATGGAGAAATTAATAAACAATGATTAATTTTTTATTTCTTGGCAGAATTGGATGAACATTGTAGACATAGTAGCCCCTTCTCAGAGATTAAGCCTGCTCAATTGTAAACAGGCAGGTGCAGGAATTTTTGTGACAGGCGCTTTTCAAGTTAATTTTGGAGAAAGAGAACTGATATTGCCATGTCTGCCTCTCCTCCCAAAAACTAAGTTAAGTCCCACTTATTTCAATGGACCTTCTCTAAGTATGACTAAGCCTGGATCCAACCCCTAAGGTAAAATCTTAGATAAGCCCTACTTATAGTAGACCCATTGAAACTAGTGGGATTTAACTTAGTCATGACTAAGTGCCCCCATTCATTTCAATGGGTCTACTCTAAGTAGGACTTATGTTGGCTTCTAAATCTAGTCTGGAAGAACTCTGGGTTGTGATACCTCCCTTTCCTCTAGTGGGTGCCAAAGGGGTTTGAAGCTTATCCCCCTCCCCTTCCTAACACTTCCAGGCTGAAGCACTGTCCATATTCATTATTAATATTGTTTCCTTTTTCACCGTATTCATTTCAACCAGTGTAGGAGTGGATCAACATCTGAACATAACAAAAGCTCGTACCTTTTGGTGAAGTCAACGGAGTGCTCTTGAAGTGGGTGTACACACAAAGAAAACCATTAAAGGAAATTGAGTATGTCATGCATACCATGTCGTATAATCGTTACATCTAGCTGCAAAACAAAATCATTAACCAGGGTCCATGCAGAATAAATGATATCAAGTAAGGGGGAAAAAATGACCCAGGTCATTGTATTTGTGTGCAATATATATTTTTATGTATAATAGGGTTATACATTAAAACATTTGCTTTGACACCTGCAGCTTCCTGAGTGTACCAGACTGCATTAGGAGCGATTTATAATACAATTCAAGATGAAACCTCGCTACTTTGACCTGATCACAACAAATAAATTCAGTTTCTGTTGTTCATAGTATTACAGAGGTTGCTCTAAATGTTCTTCAGTAATAATCCAACTCCCTTGTAGTTTTCAAGGCCAAAAGGGAAAGTGGATATTTGTTTTGTATAAAACTAGGAGAAAGAGAAGGTGTGGCGGTGGGGAGAGTAGATATATCATCATATAATCCTGGTCAGCAGATCACAATCAATGGGGAAAGGATATTGAACTTCCAAGCCCATGGCCCACAAATGGCTGCCTTGAAAATACAGGTGCCCCTCCTTTTTCTCAAGTCTGTCTTTTCCCCTTTTCCTTTTGTACTGCCTCAAACATGACTGGGCACCAAAAAGACTATAGTATTGGGGGGGGGGGCAGAGACAAAGAACCCACCTCTCAGTAGCTTGATTATCTCTTTCTGTCTTCCATCCCACATTCACATTTCTATTAAACAGAATAATAATAATTCTACTACAAATAATAATTAGCATTTATGTAAATACCTCACATCTTGGGGACAAAACAGACACCATGGGCATGTGTTTGAACATGGCTGGAATCTGATTTTACTAGCAAAAGGAAGGTTAAGGAAGGGGGCTGCTACATCTTCCCAGCCCTGTAACTTTCTTCCCTGAAGCCTTTCATCTCCTATAAGAATCTAAGAAGAGCCCTGCTGGATTAGACCAAGGGTCCATCTAGTTCAGAATTCTGTTCACACAGTGGCCAACCAACTGCCCATTGGAAACCCACAAGGAGGTCATGAGTGCAGACCTCCAGTACTGGAAGCTCTGGTAAAGGAGAAACATGGAAATGGAGAGAGGGGAAGTTAGCAGTGGGCGGGAGACTTATGGTGCTCCATTTATTTGTTAATTTGTTTATGTATTTGATTTGTATACTGTCCAGCTGGCAAATGCCCTCAGGACATTTTGCTATTTGCTTTTGCTATTAAAATCAGAGATGGCTACAGGTTTGAGGGCCCCTTGGCAAAGTACCTTCTGGTGCCCCTCCCTGACATAGGAGGGAGTACCTGGTAGTGGCAGGCAGCAGTAGTGTTCCAATGAGTGCCAGACAGCTGCTTCCAGGAAATGCCATTTTAATTTCCCACAATGCCCTTCTTGGACTGTCACTTTAGGGCATTGTGGGAAATTAAAATGGCAGGTCCTGGAGGCAGATGCTTTTTAAAAGAAGGGCCCATGGTAGTTGTCAGTGGTGGGCCAAGGCAGCTGCTTGAGGATGTCAAGTGTGACACCTGTAGCTCCAACATTGTGTGATTTGGGCAGATATGTGTTTAAACACAGGGATCTGCCCCTGACACATTAAGCTTGGACCTTTAATCCTGACAGTAAATGTGTAAGGTAGATCAGTATTATTCATCCTTGCTGTTTGAAGTGGAATTTGATTGCACCTCTAATAACAATGGAGAGAAATTGAGACAGTTCCTCTATATTGGGATGTACTGTTTATGGGACCAAAATGGCTGCCTCCATCCAGGCCTTGAAAAATGAAAAGTACTTTCTAAAGAATTAGAAAGAAAATGCATTTAGCATTTTTTGTTTTGTTTCCAACAATCTGTTCTGCTATTTTCTCTCTGTGTCTAATACCTCATTAAAAAGTGGGGTTCTACACGGATTTTAAGATGCCTGACACATTCCATAGCAATCCTTTTTGAGCTCTTATAATTTGTTGCCTGCATTACTCCCCGGTGACATTATGTATGTAGATTGCTCTCTAAATATATACAAAACTCACTAATAATAATGATGGCTAATATCTTTCCTTGACTGCACTGTAGAATTGAGAAGGAAAAACAAAACAAATCACCAACACAATTCCAAACTTTTAATAAAATGAAAAATTATATTGCAGCTTTAATATTCTTTTGCATATGCTTCAGTAAGTACATTCATTAAAGTTTTAATTTGCAGAGATCTTGCACAGATAAAATCAAGGCAACGTCTCTTGTTACTACTTACCTAGATAGACCCCCCCACCCAAATTGCATCTTCATTTATAACGATCTGCATTAATTTATAATTACTCTTCCTGTTGGATTGGTATAGATGCCCCATGCTAAAGGAGCATAGGCAGAGCACCCAGGGCAGTGCATACACTGCTCTTTCACAATAGCTAAAATAAGTATTTGGTGGAGCTGGAAGGTATGTGTATGTATGCGTGTGCTGAAGCCAGGGCCTGGATTAGCTTGCTGTTGGATCAGGGGAAGGAACCATGCATACAGAATCTGGGGGTGCATGTGGCTCCACCAGCTGGGAATACGCATATGGAATTCTGATTCTGTGCACATTGCACCTCTAGCAGAATTGGGGCAGTAGTGTAGAAAGTTCAGGGGTGGATGGACTCCCCCATGCCCTGCTCTTGGCACCACGCAAGCTTTGTCACAGCCCGGCGAGTGCCTGATGAAGCCGCAGGGCTGCCCGTCCTCCTAACAAGCCGCAATTGTGCGCAGCAATGCCGGCTCATCGGGAGCTTCTGGGTAGATGATGTCACGTCATTGGCAGCTGTAAAAGGCCAATTTACTCAACATTACAGATGTGAACGCGCCATCCATGCCTGTAATGTTGCATAAATGGGCCCTTGACGGCTGCCAATTATGTAACATTGCCTACCTGGAAGCGCACAAGCCACTACTGTTGCGCACAATGGCGGCTTGCTAGGGGGACGGGGCAGCTGCTGGGCACCTGGCGAGCCACAGGGCGCTCGCCGAGCAGGTCCGTGAGTGCCCCGTGGTTCATTGACCGGGGTCTGTGAGGGTGGGTAAGGGGGAGTCCATTGGACTCCTCCCCCCCATGGACTCTAGTGACATCCCTAACAAAGACTAAGAAATAAGAACATAAGAAGAGCCCTGATGGATCTGACCAACGGTTATCTAGTCCAGCATTCTATTTCCACAGTGTTCAGCCAGCTGCTCCTGGGAAGCCCAGAAGCAGCACATGAGGGCAAGAGCACCCCCCTGCTTGTGCTTAGGATTGATTTCTTTGTTTAGTTATAGTATTTCCGTACCACTTTTCTGCTAAAACCACCAAGGCGCTGTAGATCAAATAGGAAACAACGAAGATGACAGCATCATAAGAACAGTAAAAACAATAAACCATCCCCAAAAACACTATGAACAAAATAATTTAAATGGCAAAGAACACAATCCTATGCATGTTTAGACAGAAAAAAGCCCTGCAACTCCCAGCTGGCTGGGGAATGCTCGGCATTTAGGACTCTTTTCTGTCTAAACATGCATAGCATTGCATCTTAAGTTAAAAAGATGTGTTTCGTGTTTTGAAACACTTTGTAAAAGCAGAGGGAGTGGGGACTGTTTGTAGCTCCAAGGGGAGTGCATTCCGCAATTTGGGAATGACACAGAAAAAAGCTCTCTCACATGTGCTGGTCTCTCACGGGCCTTGGCAAGTGGCAGTGTCTTCAAATGGGCCTCTCTTGCAGATCTTAGTAACTGGACAGGTTTATAGTGAGACAGGTGGTCCCTTAGGTAGCCAAGCCCTATGCCATGTAGGGTTTTAAAGTTTAAAGCCAACCCCTTGAACTGAATCTGGAAAACAACTGGTATTCAGTGCAGGTCTTTGAATATTGGAGCAATGAGATCTTGACAGCATGCACCAGTTAGCAGCCTCGCGGCTACATTTTGTACCAATCAAAGCTTCTGGGTGCTGTTGAAGGGTGGTCCTACATAGACCAAATTGCAATAGACTAAATAGACATGGATGTGACCAAGGCACTGATAACTGTTGCCAAAGCAGATCAACTTGGGAAATGTCACAGCTGGTGCACTAAGTGACATTAGTTCAAGGAGCACTTCAAAGCTATGAACCTGATCTTTCAGGGGGACCACAACCCCTTACAGAACAGGTTGAATCTTATCTATCTTGTCTGGATATAGTCTCAGCTTGTTTACCTCATCAGCCCATTATCAAGCCCAGGCAATGTTCAAGGGTATTGACCATTTCCCTGGTGTAAGGTGACAGAGCAATAGAGCTGAGTGTCATCTTTGTATTGGTGGCACCTCCAAAGTACTGGATTATTTTTCCCAGTGGCTTCATGTAGATATTCAATAACATAGTGGACAAGAGAGAGCCTTGTGGAATACCATAGGCCAAAGGCTGTGGTGTTGGAACCGTAGTCCCCCGACACCACCTTCTGGACATGACCTGGCAGAAAGGACTGGAACCGCTGCAATACAGTGTTCTCAAGGCCCAGTCCTTCCAGGTGGTTCAGAAGGATACTAACGTCCATGGTATTCAAAGCTGCTGAGAGGACTTGGAGAACTACTAGGGTTACATTCCCCTCATCCTGTTTCTGGCATTAGACATCTGTCAATGTGAGTCACACAGTCTTATTCCCATATTCCAATTGAAAGCCAAATTGAAATGGGTCCAGATAATCAGGATAATCCAGATGCATCTGGAGTTGCATGGCCACCACCTTCTCAGTCACCTGTGCCAGAAATGGTACATTGGAGTCTGGACTACAGTTACGTAACTCTATTGGTTCAAAGGAAGGTTTCTTTAATAAGAGTTTTATTACTACCTCCTTTAATCAAGAGGGAACAACCCCCTTTCATGAAGAGGTATTGATCACCTTTCTTAACTATGGCAATATGGTTATTGATAGCCTTATCTTCCAAAGATAGCTCAGTCCTCCATATTTACATGCAATATATCCAATCATATATACAATTGATACAAACATGCATTCATTTTCAAAGTGTGGGTGGGTCCAGGAATGCATTTTAGTACCCAGAAAATATAATGTATTGGACAATTTATTTTGCAGTTAAAACCCTTAATCTCTGCTAGATGACACTATTACATAGCATTATCTGCTACTACAGTATTTCCTCTAATACAATCATCAAAATGCTCTCTAGAAAACCATGTAATATCTTGTTTCCATGGGAGAAAAACAGCGATTACCATTTATGTATGTTTTTAAAGGAAATATGTAGACAGTGACTGACTGGATGCAACATTTCCTTGTATGAGAGCTAATTAAAATACTGGAGATGGGTGAAAAAAAGTCCATAGACAATAGAAGACAGCCATGCATAGTTAAATTGTCAGTGTATTACACTTAGCCTTAAAAAAGCTCTGAATCTGGCTATTTAAACAAGTTGTTCCATAAGTACTGTGTTTTTTTAAAACGTCTTGTAATTCTGGAAAGAATTTTATCTGCAGAAAGTCTCACAGTGGGAGGAGGAGCAAGTTTGGATCTCTAACTGTCACCAGCCTGCATACATTGCAGTTTGAATGGCCAAATTGGTGCAGTGACAGTGGCCGAATGGACTCATGTAGAGATAAGTACATGGTGAAGAAGTTGGGTCATCAGCCTGCATTCAACCCATTTGCTGCACAAACATACCTTCGACAGCTTTGAAGCTACTTTGTTAAATGTGGGTTGAGTTTCAGAATGAAGACATGGCAAGGCAACTAAATAGTCAGTGAGCCATAGAATTCTACACTTATCTACTTAGCCCTTTACTCTGGTTGTCTGAATGATCTCTCAGCTGCTACTTGTACAGCAGCATCAAACTAAGGAAGTACGAGGATTTTGTTTTGGTTCTTTTAAGCGTCATAATGTGCCCTGAACAGGAAAGAGAACGGGAGCACATTTTTTAGCCCAAAGCTTGCATATTCCCGAGCTTGTGATTGTATTCAAAACATGTGTTCACTGGAAAAATACACACTTTACAATGTGCATTTTGGGAAAAAAGAGAGCGTGCATTTTCATTTTTTAGTCCATGGGGGTCAGTGCACATTTGAGTGCATGCTTTAACAAAATGTGCATCCAAATGCGCACTTTTTCCATTTGAGAAAGAGAAAGAAAAAAAGCTCAAGTTTGGGAACAGGGATGCAACCAACAAAGCTTCAAGGTGGAAAATGGGGAACCTCTGTGAGCTTGAGACTGAGTCTTCTTGCTGATTCTTCCATTCCCACATCAGACTGACCACAGGTTGGGCCTGGATGTGATTGGAACATATTCAAGTCTTCCTAGGTTGCTTTGCTTTCTGGTCTGAACAGTTTGCTTTCCTGTTGTATTAAGCTGGTCATCTAATATAAGTAATCATTTGCTCTGCAAATATCCTATGCATTTCTCCCCATACAGATAACACACCAAAAAGTCCAAAATTAATGGCATGATTCATTGTTCCCACACAGGGGAATTTGGGAGTCTAAGACAGACAATCCAAATGGTTCTTGTGATGTACCCCTCCCTCAGGTCCATCTGCCTCCGGCTTGGGACAGCTGTTCTCACTGTCCCACAAGCTTCAGCCCCTAAATTCACCAGCTAAAAGAGACACCTAATATGCCTAATTGGTTCCCTTTATCCAACCAGGAGAAGTACCCAGGAAATATGAACACTGTTGGTAGGGCAGAAAGATGAACAAGACATGGGGTTTTATAATTCTAAAACAAACAAATTAAAGTTTATTTAATATAAGAGATTTGATGTCATATAATTAATCACTCAGTTCTCGGTCTTACCCTGCCTACTCTACCCCTTCTAACACCTATTCTCACAACCCTACTATCTAGATGTAGCTTCTTAAGGCCCTCTCTCCCCTTTCTCCAACCCCTTTCTCCATCTAACCAATGCTCCATCCTGCCTTTTATAAACTCAGTGCACACACACACCCCTCCCACCTTTCGCTCACTAACTACCAAACAGTTAACCCTAACTTATCTGGGTTCTATTTTAACACAGCAAACACATATAAATATTAATATACACTCCACACAGCAAGCATTGTGATTTTGTCACAGTTCTTCACCAAATGGGGGTAAAGAATAGAATAATAAACTAAGACAGACGGGCTTGATTGACGTGTTGGAGGCACGCCTGAGCTGATTCTGGTAAAGGTCTGATGTGTTGCATTGCACGTGCCCCAAGGAAGATCCTTCTGTATATGAGTGGCTACCTTGCAAGGGAACAGATAGTTCCCAAAGCGTGTTAAAATTATAGTATCAGTTAAAGTATGGATACTTACCTTGTGGTCATCTATGTTACCTGTGTGTAACAGTGCACGGTAAACCTGCGTCTGAAGGGTAGACTGTTCTTTATCTCCTTCCCACTGAAATAAAGAGGTGCACATCTTCTACATGGCATTTAAGCCAAGGTAACATTATTTTAAAAGCCTTCCTATGTATACTGTAGATGCCTTATGGGTTTCTTTCTATATATAATGCCTTATGGGTTTCTTTCTTTTTAAAAATAAGTTTGGGTGCATTGTCATCTCTCTCCTCTAGCGATGTCTAGGAAATTAGTTTCAGTTCATTTTTGATCAGGATTTGCCCAGTTCGCAACGTGATTCATGGACACCCCCCTCCCCCAAGTGTTTGACAGCATGTGTACATTTGAAAAAAATGCACATGAAAAAGTGTGCATTTTTGAAAAATATGTGGAAATATTCTTTAATCAATGGGAGAAAAAATGCAGACATTTCAAAGATGCCCACAATCGATGCATACATTTAAAAAATATGCATGGAAATATGCACAGATTGTCAAGCAAAAAAATAGCTCACAGTCTGATTCGGACCTGAGTCCGAACGAGCTTCAAGATGGAATTTGGAGTACTTTGGTGAGCTTGAGTTTTGCTGATTTGTACATCCCTCATTTGCTCAGAGACATCCAAAGACATTTTGGTGCTTGAGACAGAAACTATAAATAGCACCCCTGATTTTTTTAATTATTTGTTTTTTAAAAAAAACAATATTAAACTAAATTAGCTCCTCTAATGATACCCCCAAATCTGTGCCAGAGTTAGGCTGCTCACTCTCCCTAACAGCAGGGCTAGACTTCTCCTGTATATGTCTAGAGGCTGATAGCCAGTATTCTGCTTTGCTATTTCAAACCACTGTGGATTTTGGCAACGGGGTGCTCTTCTTTCTGCCAGTTCTCCTTCCTGATTTGTCTTCTTTCAGATTGCATTCTCTGTCCTTTTCCTCTTCATCTGATTCTCCTGGACCACTCTCTCTCTCCTAATCCTTATTTCCATATATGGCCTGCTGCCTTCTCAGACCCTTGGGTTCTGATTTCCATGGCCCATGCTTCTTCTATGCATTTCTTTTGTAGGCCCTGTTGGGTGCCTTGTTTCTATATGCAACAGGCAGCTTCCTCAGCCTTAAGTGTAGCTGTGGATGAATTTGTTGTGGCAGCGGCAGCAGCAAAAGAACTGGTGGTTTGCTGCCAAATTTCAGTTGCAAACCATGATGGTGGATTAAAAATTTGGCAGTGCATGGTGATGGGAGTGCAGCCCCTAGGCCCCAGGCCCCTTGAAGTTGCCCATAGCCCATTAGTGCCTTAGAGCAATTCTACTAGTCCCTGACAGAGGCTTCACCACCACCAACACACGACCACCGCCACCAAATCTGCATTATAATACAGAAATGCCTTCTGAAATGCCCCTCCCATTCTGTAAATACTTCTCTTGTTTCCATTGCCTAATCTGTCTCCATTGTTTAATCTGTTCCCACTGGAGCTGGATTTAAAGTCAAAAGCCCCATTTGTTTACTTTCAAAGGAAAACTAAGAGTAGAGTATTCAACCTTATTTGATTATAGTTGTTACAGAATTGCCGGCAAAGATGCAATTAAACCTACTTACATCAAATGATCCACCTTCATATTAGAAAGAATAAGCAAATGGCAAATCTTTTAACTGTTAAGTCAATTTAGCAAGGATTAGACCCCTGGAGGGGGAAATCTTCTAAAACCAGTGGAAAGCTTTCCCATACCGTTTTAGCAAGAAAATATAGGGGAATCATTTTTTTTCCTCCCAAAAAATGTTTTATCAAGATTTCCTCAAACATGCAGCTCCATCTTTTTCTCTAATGGCCAGATGGAACATCTGACCTAAGCAGATTTTACAGCTCACCATGAAATTCAGGTGGAAATAAAAGATAAGGAGCTACTGCCTACTGGATTTCTAAAAGTTCAATGTTTCTAACTTTATCTACTAATACTGGATGCGACAGTGAATGAATTGGGGACAATCTCAGTCGCAATGCAGAGGCTCAATGTGTCCGTGAGTTTCAGGGGGTTAGAGAATGGAAAACACCCTGTTTTATAGGAAAAGGTAGTCAGAATTCAAGGTCTTTCCCCTTCATCCAATCAGGCACTCGTGGTGGAATGAACTCTCTTCAGAAGAAAAGTAGAATGACATTGTCTCGCTTTATTTACTTTAAATTAGGGATGCTTCAGCAATTCCAGGATGAATTGACCTGATGAACACCTCACAGACTAATGGGTGAATCAGAATTTAGTTATTCACTGGCTCTCACACTTCCCGAATGTTCGGATGCAATTCTCAAAGTGTCAAATCACATTTAAAAATGCATGCTTTGAAAGAAAGGTGTGTTCTGAAAAGAAATTGTTTAACCGCCTCCACCACTTACTTTGACAGTATCAATGTGACACTGGGAGGGGATGTGGCTCAGTGGTAGAGGACCTGCCTTGCATGCAGAATGTCCCAGGTTCAATCCATGGCATCTCCAGGTAGGACTTGGAAAATCCATGCCTGAAACCTTGGAGAACCACTGCCAGTCAGTGTTGACAATACTGGGCTGCATAGAGCAGTGCCCTGACGCAGAGCTTTTCTACACAGGGCTGTCAGTCACTGTATCTACTTACGGTTTCATCCCAGAATTGACATCTGAGCACCACACAAAGAGCTTTCCCTTTCACGCTTTTCTGCTACGGAACCTCTAGGTAGAGTAGTACTGGAGTGGAATAGCTCAAATACACAAATAGAAACAGCAGCATTTTCCTGGTTCTAAAATAATACCTCACTTTCCCCATTCTTAAAGCAAGGAAACAAACAAAAGAACAGGAAAGTGCTCTGAAAGAACAGAAGCAAAACTGGAGGGTCACAAAGTCATCTAGAGAGTATGTGAACAATTCTGAGCAATGAATCACGAGTGCACAATAAATGCCTCATGTAGAAAAGCTCCATATAAAAGGCACCTTCCTATGTTCCTGAAGCTGAGAGCCAGTGTGGTGTAGTGGCTAGAGTGTTGGACCAGAGATCCGGGTTCTAGTCCCCACTCAGCCATGGAAGCTCACTGGGTGACTTTGGGCCAGTCACAGACTCAGCCCAACTTACCTCACAGGGTTGTTGTTGTGAGGATAAAAGGGAGAGGAGGAGGATCATGTAAGCCGCCTTGGGTTCCTTGCAAGAGGAAAAAGGTGGGATATAAATGCAATAAATAAATAAATAAATTCCTAGGGATGGTGCGGGACTCCAAAAAGGAGGTGGAGTCTGATGGACTCCCCCATCATCCAGCCTCCTGGACCCCGCTCACTGAGCCCTGGTGTGCTGAAGGACCTGGTTGCCAAGAGCCGCAGAGCTCAGCGAGTAGCTGCAGGGCCACAACACCCCACTGCTCTTACCCTGGCCTCCTCAAGGGGAGGCCAAGGTGAGAGCGCTGGGGGCTGGTCGTGCCAGGACCTGTCCTGCCTCTGCTGGCTGTCAAGGGCTCCCTTAACAGCCAGTGTGGGGAGGAAGGGCTTTGGCGTAGCCAGCCCCAGCACTCTCACTCAAGGAGGCCAGGGCAAGAGCCCTGGGGGCTGGCCACAACAGAACCCTTCCAGCCTCCGCCAGCTATTAAGGAAGCACTTGACAGCCGGCATAGGGAGGAAGGTCCTCAGCGGCAGGTTCAGCAGATGCTTCTAAAATCCTAGCTGGAAAAAAATAGTATTTGATTTTAAAATGACTTTAGTTTAACAGAAAAAAAGCAGATTTCATTGGTATCACATTCCAAAAATGTAGCTGAACAAAAAAACCCTCTTGGAATACATTAGCCCGCACAATGTTAACTTAAATGTTACTGTATTATATTGTATTAGGGATGGATGGACTCACCTCCTTCCATTCCCGCTGGGTGCTCGCCAGACTGCCCCTGCTTGCCATGCTGCATGAGCTGCTGGATGGCCCAGTAAATACCTGGCAAGCACCCAGCAGCTGCCCATCCCCTTAGCAAGCTGCCATTTTATGCAACATTACAGGCGTAAATGAACCATTTACGCCTACAATGTTGCGTAAATGGCCCTTTATGCCTGCCAGTTACACAACATTACTTTTACGGAATGCTCTGAGCCACCGTTTTTTTTTCCTGAAATGGTGGCTCGGTGAGGGGACAGGTGGCCACTGGTCACTTGTGGACTGCGCGGTGCTTGTCCAACAGCCCAGTAAGTGTGTGGTGGCTTGGCGAGTGGGCTTGGGAAGCTGAGCTGGGGGTGGGGGAGTCAGTTGGACTCCACCCCCTCTTGGACTCCTGTGACATCCCTATATGGTATTGGTTTGGTTTTAGATAACTTTATGTACACCACCCTGAAATTTCTTTCGAGATGAAGGTGTGCTTCATACGTTTTTCATATAAAAAATAAAAGAAAACAAGCTTGCCCTAGATAATTACTTATCCTCAAAGGAGTCCACACCCAGTACTTCTGTGTGAATGATCTGGCTGTACCTCTAATTGGACAGTGACCAGCCCAGACCAGTAACTATGCAGAGGTGCGATGGGCAGCCTCCTTTGATATGAGGGTGGGCAATTCTGGTGCATCTCTGTGGCAGGAGTAATTGACTGATTGACTGATCCATCAGATCTGAAGTAGTGACAAGTCAGAATTACTCATGGAAGCTGAAACAGGGCGTCATGCAGAAATGTAGGGGGCATCTTTGTATGGGTACTTTGGGTTCAGAGGACACACTAGCACAGGGATGGAGAACTTTTTTCACCCTGTGGGCCCAATTCAGTTTTGGAGAAGCTCTCAGGAGCTGCATTCCTGTGGTATTCCAATAAAAGAAACACACAAACAGACAGTATACACAAAGACAACATATATCTAAAAACAACTTTGAGCAATCAGCCAAATCATAAAACAAATCCAGAGTCAATTAAAACTCATCACATGCTGTCAAATGCCTGCGAAAACAGAAAAGTCTTGGCCTGGTGCCAAAAAGATAACAATGTTCTCACCAGGTGGGCCTCATCAGGGAGATCATTCCACAATTGGGGGGCTGCCACTGAGAAGGCCCTTGTTGCTGGCTTCTGAGCCTCTGTTGGAGTAGGCACCCAGAGGAGTACCGTAGATGTTGAGCGTGGGGAAAGCTGCAAAAACAATTGCTGGTTGGGGAAAAGGCGGAGGGGCTATTCAAGGAATATTGAAGGGCCAGCTTGGAACATCAGGGATTTGGCCCCTGGACCTGAGATTCGCCATGCCTGTGCTAGCAGTTACCTTGTGTCACACAGGTTGGTGAATAACCACTTGAAATGTACACAGACTATATACATAAGATATGCATAATAATGCTTAAGAGTGAAATTTGTTTGTTTGTTTGTTTATTTTATTTCTATGCCACCCAATAGCCAGAGCTCTCTGGGAACTTCACAAAAATTCAAACCACAAAGTTCAGCATAAAGCAATATAACATATGAAAACTTAATACCACAATATAACAGCACAACCCGAATAAAACTTAGCAGCAATGCAGAAATTTAAAATACCAAAGCTGAAAGACTAGGAAGCTGGAATGCTGGGAGAATAAAATACTGGGAGAATAAAAAGGTCTTCACCTGGTGCCTGAAGGAGTACAACATAGGTGCCAGGTGAAACTCTCTAGGGAGTTCATTCCACAGCTGGGATGCCTCAGCAGAAAAGGCCCATGTCCTGGTAGCTACCCACCTCACTTCCTTTGGCAGGGGCTCATGGAGAAGGCCTGCTGATGATGATCTTAGGGTCTGGGCAGGCACATATGGGAGGAGGTGATCCTTCAGATAAACCCTATGCAACTTTCTTTCAATATTTGATTGCCTTGGCTGTTCCCCTATTTAATTATTTAACCCTATCATCTCCATTAGGGAATAATTTAGAACAACAGAACCAATAATGGAAATGGGGACTTTGAAGGGTGGCAGGGGCGTTCTGGAAAGATGCCAACTGGTGAAGCAAAATCTGGTCTTGCAAGACAGATTGATTGAACCTGATGGGCTTTCTTCTTCTTCTCCTTTTAACATTGACTTCAAATTCAAACTGTTCTGGTGGGAATGAACCTAACATTGCCCACTTCATTCTTCTTTAAAACCTGCTTTTTAAAATTAACAAGCACACCCTTTCTTTCTGGAGAGAGAACACTGAGCTTGTCTGTATCCACTGGTGACTTATGAAAACAGAGCCATGTGGCCTAAAGAAGCAGGACTGAAAATGATTTTTAATCCTCAGTAGATTTAAGTGGTAGCTGAAGCTCTGATCTAGGTGCATATGGAAGCCTTTTTTTTGGGAGTCCAAATGGAAAACGGGCTGTGTCATTTATTGTTTGGTCACTAGGTGGCAATGGACTTAGTTGTATCTGGGTGGAGACCGGAGTTTCCTGTTGCTATTCCATTCTTGTTGGAGAGAGACAACTAACGGTCTTGTCTAGCTTCATGACTGGTGAGTCCTCCAAACCTAACATACGTCATAATAGGGCGTTAGAGTTTTTGCCCAAACAACCTGCTTCAAATTTCACAACCAGAAATGTGCTCAAAATGCATTATTTAGATTGGAAGGAAACGTGCACATTTGCCTTCACTTTTGAATGTGTAGTTGTACAAGCTGTCTGGGTGTGCGCTCCCTTCCTTAGAGCTTGGTAGAAGACTGCGGGGTAGTCGGAGCTGCAGTGGACAAGTAGCTAAATCAGTTCATAAACTTTCTGAAGGTGTGGATTCAAATTTATGTATTTATTATTTATTTAAAATGTTTCTCGGCTGCCTTTCAGGGCAGAAGCTCTCCCAAGGGAGCTCACAGCAATAAAATACATAACAACAGTTAAAATATTAAAAGTAATAAAAACATAAATACAATAAAGTAGCAATAAAAACAGCAATAAAAGCCATCAATAAAAGCCATCAATAAAACCAGCACCAACAACGGCAATAACAGCAACAAGAGGAGTCATATCAAGAGAAGGCCACAGCAAAATAATATGCTTTCAAGGCCTTCTTAAAAGCCTGCATTGATGGTGGACAACTTGTTCCAAAGGTGTGGGGCCACTGCAGAGAAGGCCCTCTCACCTGTGATCACTCGCCTGACTGCCCTCACTGTTTGGCAAATGAGAAGGGCCTCTCTTTGCGAGCGGAGATGGGTTAAAGAAGACGCAGACAAGAAGCTTGGGTTAAAAATTGGACCACATTTATTGAAATAGCTGCAAAGGGGTAACTAGGACAGGCATCTAACTGTGTCAGCGGCTAGCTGGCACTTCTTGGGCAAAAACACACCCAGCCCGAGGGGTGGCGGTGATCTCGCCATCCCTCGGGACTGCCCCTTCTGGGGGAGGTAGACCTTCCGGTGTCACCCCCAACCTGGTGCCTCACAACACCTGGGTGAGTGAGTAGGGTTGGTCTCCCAGGCAACCCTTATCCCCCTGCTGAGCCGCACAACATGTTCGGGGGGCCTCAGGCATCACCTGTCAACATAAGGTGCCTTTGCATGCACACCATCCCTACTTTCCTGTTTTTGCCCGTCCTAGCCGCCACAGGAGTCACAAGCCTAGAGCTTGTGAAACTCCCCCCACCTGCGCAGAAGAACTTCCCGCAGGCCCCTTTGCAGATCAGACAGAAATATGTTATACACTACATGAGACAGGCGGACGCTGTCCATCTTGCAACGCTCCCTCCATGTCCACAGAATTCCCTGGTGGGTGGTGCATCCATCCCCTCATTCACATAGGCCATAAGCCATTTCTCTGTGCACTTTCGGACGTGCCCTGCCACTGGCAAAGTCATTCCATTCCTTCCCATTGATTCATGGGAGCAGTGAGGGCTGCAATAGGCTACTTCCGGCCAGGTATGCCGGACCACCTGCATCTCAACCAAGGCCTGTTCGATCAGGTCCTCGCCTGGCTTACAGCCGAAGTCCTTCCTCTCAATGTGCAGCACCTGGACCTGCGGAGAAAGACTGACGAACTTTGGTGGAACAGAGTGAGGAGGGGACTCCCACCGCATGCCTTGTCTGGGAAGCCACTGGATCTTAATGTGACAGTGTGACAGAAGCTGAAGTCTGAAATCGAAGCTTCAGAGAGCTTCGGCTATTGGGCGGTATAGAAATGAAATAAATAAATAAACAAACAAACAAACAAATAAATAAAATGTACAAGCCCTTCATGCAGCTCCAGACGTCATAACATGCCCATGTAAGGGCTCCCGTTCCGGCATACGACAAGTCTGCTGGTCTAGGGCATAAACACATTGGGGCAAGCAAAGCGAGAGTTCTGTCAGGAAGAAGCAGACGACTCGCTAACGCAGGCCGGAGCACTGTGAAGCCCCTTTTTAAACTGCCATAACGTGCCTGAGAGAGAAATCTCCATCAACTATCATGGAGACTGCTTCCATGTAGTGACTGTGGGTTCTAAACTGCAGAATTACCTAGGCCCAGCGGGGTAGAGCTAATGTAGAAACTGCCCAAATTGCCCTTATGTCAACAGTAAGCCATTGGATTGATACAATGGAGGCCCTTCCTCAGACCCACGGCATTCCATAGAACCCTAAGGTCCCGACGGGGCACTACCCATTGACTTGCGTTTGGCCATGGGCCCCTGCCGTGCCCTTGCCATACCGATCAATTTGATCACCAAATGCATAAGTGGGTTACATTGGGCCAGACATGCACCTTGAACTGTATCAAGGCCCTCCGGGACAAGTCGTACTTGGGAGCCCAGACCCACCCTGAATTCCTAAAGGGGGGGGGCGTTGATAAAGGCTGTTAAGGCTGCTGCGTGGACAGGGAAATGTTTTTCTGGAAAGTGCAAATGGAGTGCCATTATCCCTGGAACCCAAAAGGGGTATCTGGGGAGAGAGAGTGACTAAATATACTAAAAGCAGGCAACATCTATGCCCAATCCTATATTGCCTGCCGAACCTAAAATCTGACTTGAAGTCAGAGAATCCCACCATTGTGGGCTGGAAGGCTAAGTGGCCAGCATGCGACTTATAGTCCCATATAGTCTGTTGTTCCTAAGGAGGCACAAAATTGCAGCCGATGATCTATGGTAAGGTCATGAATCCTAACACTGAAGCTTTGCCTAATGCGCGGCACACCCCACCTGCTCTGTCGCAGGTGGCTCCTGTACGGAGAGCCCTGGAATGCAGGATGGCATGCCTGGCTTCAGTCTCCCAGTCTCTGCAAGGATGTGATCTGGGAATGGAGCACCCGCGGGGCTAAAGCCCGGAAGTGACTTACTTAATTTCATGACAAAGCTTTGACCATTGGGTTTGTCTAACCCGGCACATGGTAGACCCAGAACCAAATGTTGTAACACCGACACTGGAGTGCGGGCACACTGACACATGACATGACCCTCCGATTTCAGGAGGATGGAGAATGAATCACGTGGTCACGTTGTCATACCGAAGGGGGGGGGGTTACTGACCTGTCTATAAGGTCATTGAAGATGTGCTCGGAGACTGCGGCCACCACTCTACAGGCCACTACCCTCAGCACGATCGGACCTGCCCTAAGAGCCCGAAACCACCTTGGGCGGCAGCAGAACCAAGTGAATCCGCAGTCTGGCTTTGAGAAGTGGCTCACGCCTCCGCAAGGAGGTGCCATTAAAGCCCTACCAAGTAGAACCCATGCCTATGGATACTTGCGCACAGCAGAAGTAACCCTGGTTTGATGGTGAGGAAGCCGCAGACCCTACATTGCCCAGACTGGGCCGGCGCGAAAAGGCACGGTCAGGGGCAGCTACCCTAACTGTGAAAAGAAGATGCCCTACCATATCTCGCATGGCCCCCCAAAGGAAAACCCTAGGAAGATGTATAACTGCTTGAAGCTGTGCTCAAAGGACCTGAAAGTTGTCCTGAGGGAGGCTAGAATAATGCCTAAGGGTATCAGATTGGCTTTACCAAATGTTGATGTGGGCAACAGGCCCTGAGCCTTTGTGAGCTAAGGGGCACCAAGGTAACAGGAAAGGGAAGCAATGCTCGCGTTAGGTCAGAACATTGACCACCGTCTTCGGACTCCATGTAGTATATGCCCACCAGGGACCCATGGACGGGATCCTGAACCAAGACAACTGCCCTGTCAACTAGGTGTGTCGCACTGAACACAAATGAACAGGAATCTCTTGATTAACAGGCTGGCCCTCAGGGAAGAGAGGTTACGAATCAGAATAAACTCCCTAGATGATTTCCTGGGCACCATTTCCAGAAAGGAGATCCATAGAGTAGATAACGGGGTGTGGAAAAAGGGAGGGGGGGCTATAATCCTTCTGCCAGTACTGCCTTGTTAACCTGTCAGGAACCAGTCGACGCCTGGCGAGGAGCAATGTTGCTTACGAGGTAAGGATGGCGTGTGTTGACCTAGAAAAAGGGGCGAGGTCCCAGAACCTAGCATAAAACCATGTTCCAAGTTAAAGCGTGTTCCCCCCCGTTGGGGTGTCGGAGTAGTGGCACCAACCTAACCGGCCATGGGCCCATGAGAGCTTCCTACTGCCTCGGCCTTTCCAAGGGGGGGGGGGACCCTACCATCCCCAGGCATTGGACAAGAGGAGGATGAGTACTGACTGCTACTTGGGAGCACTCATGACGGAAAAGGCACAGGTTCTGGGAGTATGCACCCTTGGGGCTGTATTCCCAGCACAGACAGCGGTGCTGAAGCAGCGGATCTGCCATAGGCGAAAGGCCATTGCAGGAGACAGCCTGGTGAATTTGGCCATTGCCAGATCTGTCGCAGAACAGGCCGGGAAGGAGTCAAAAGAGGCGCGAAAGGTCTTGGTCCAACAGGTTCCTGCGCAGAGAAGGGTCAATGACGGCCCTCCTGTGAAAGGCCTCAACGTAAGCCGGGCACACACCTCCTCAGGTGAAAGCCATTAGGAGGAGAAGTAGCCCTGGTGGCATCCCAACTTGCCAGGTTAGCGTAGGGATCTGATATGCCACCTACGTGGATGCCCAAGCGGGCAGGGGCAGGGCGAGGGATCGTAAGTTAATCCAGCAGAACCCTGTAAGATGCTGAGTTGAGCGGCTGGGGCTACCGTGGGGTGTGACTGACAGAGTTGCCGGTGACATTGGGAGGGCCAGCTGCGCCAGGGAGGTAAGCTAAGGCGGCAACCCCACGGCCTTGCAGGTCGCCCGTCTGGACAAGTGGGGCAAGGTGCAGTCATCTCACCCATATCCAAGGCAGCCACATCAGGGTCCCTGGGAGCAAGGAAGACGATGCCACTTGCAGTGCTCCTGACGGAGATGCCCCAGGAGGGCGGACCGCCCCAGCTGTGGTGTGTCGCCTGGGTGAAACCACAAGGAAGGAGATGGAGGCTTCAACAGCATCCAGACGAGCTGCACCCATTGTGGCCGTGCTTGACTGGAAACTTAGATGTTGATGCTTGGGCACTCGGGAAAGAGGAGGTGGCTGAAGGGAGGAGCTCAACCATGGGCGGTGAGCCATCCAGAAGAGCTAATGAAGAAGAAGTGGAGGCTTCAAGAGCATCCAGACGAGCTGAAAGAAAAAGTAGTAGCGAGCGTTGGGTCTGCTGTCGTGTTTGCTTGGGCTGGACAGCCGAGGGCTTCTAAGGCCTGACCAGGGGAGGGGGAGAGATCCTTGAGGAACTCTCATCGGTTTCTAAACGAGCAAGAGTTGATGCCAGCACCGGGTCTGCCTTCTCATTAGACTCATAATTGGACCTTGGCAGTGGTTTCTTGGGGAGGGGAGGCAGGGGCCCTACCCTACCCTTTCTTTCTATCTTGGCCTTTCCTGGGGGGGGGGGGCAAATGAATAAGTGGGTTAGGCTTGGCACGATGTTGGGAAATTCTGACCAAGGCTGACCCCGCTTAACTTCCCAGATCAGACAATGGCTGGCACCTCTAGCCCTCTGCTGGTTGGCAGAAGGAAGCGATAGCCCAGATGCCAGACCAGTCCAACACTCCAACCAGCACCCCTAGAAGTAAATGCAGAAGGAGGCTACACACTGGGCTTCGAGGGCAATAGACAACACCCCACAGGCCTCGAGATCTGCAGACCCGAGATCAAGCTAAAGCGGAGAGTCCTGGGATGGAAGTGGGGAGCGCCTCTAGATAGGAGGTCCATACTCCACGGCCGATAATGACTAAAAATGTGAGTGGCGCGGAGGGAGGGTGCGATTGTCGCCCGTTGCAAAAACTGGTGCCCAAAAGGCATGGGAAGGGCCCATGGCCACGGGAGCCGGGCCTGAACGCGGGCATTGCCTTGCTCCTCCTTCTTTCTCTTTCCTTTCTTTTCTTTTTCTTTCTTTTTCTTTCCTTTTTTTTCCCCTTTCCCCCCTCTTCTTGCCCCATTGTTTTTAATTTGTTGTTGTTGTTGTTGTTGTTGTTATTATTATTATTATTACTGTTATTATTATTATTATTTGGTTTGGTTTTGTTTGGTGTGTGTGTGTGTTTGCTTGACTTGGGGGGGGATGAACGTGCCGCTGCTACGAGCGCTCTGCGCTCCCCGGGCGGCACAAGAGCCGGCGAATCTTGGGGGGCGGGGGGCCGCTGCTAGAAAGGCCGTGTCAGGGTGGACACTGAGCCCATAGAATCCCAGAGTAGTTCTGATTCTGAGGAAGAGCAGTCGCTCCTGGGAGAGGAGCGCGCTCCTCTTTCCCAGGACCAACAGCTGACGGAGATTCCTCCCACCAGCATTTCTAGATTAGAAAGCAGTCCAGGGAGTGACCGAGCAGAGATAGCAGACTTGGTGGATGCGCGACGCAGACGCAGAGAGCGGCGCCAGATGGAGGGCGTGGAAAGGAGGCGCAGTGCCTGGTTGGCGCGCAAACAACAGCTGCACCCCGAGGATCCAAGGGAAAAGGGGAGGGACTCTCCCTAGTCTTTAAGTTCAGGGTCTGCCAGTAATTCCCTTTCAAATGGGGACCAACTGTTTCAACTTAGGGCATAGGTACTCTGCTGCTCATATCTAGTTGCTAACAGTAGAGTTGTTAAGTTGTAAAAGAAGAATAAAGCTTTGAAAGGAATCCCTTTGTCTGTGTCTGGACTTGGCTACTGGATTAGACTGAGAGAGGCCTCCAAGGAGCCGTGCCCCAGCGCCTACCGCCACCAATGCCAGCACTTCCCACCAACAGGGCAGGCGGCGGGCCCGAGGAAACCATGCCGGAGCGCGAGCGATCCGCCGCGAGCACCGGGAACGCTGGAGTTGAGGCAAGCGTTGACATGGAGCGGTTTAGGCGCGCTGATTGCACGTGGAGTCCGGGAGGCTGGAATGACGACGAAGCCGATCTCCAGTAGGCAGGTGTCCTTCATTTGTTTTCAGACGGAGCTGTAACTCTCTCTAGCTGCGTCGAGCCAGAGAGCTGAGATCGGGAGGGGGAGCTGAGTTTAAGGCAGCTCAGCCTGCCCCTCCTTGCATGGTGGTGCCACTGTGGTGCACCAGTCAGAGGCCCCTATGTCTTGTCACCCCACCCGCCCGCAATGGCCCCCCCTTTCAGCCAGACAAGCTGGCGCCGGGGTGAGGGCATTTCTGATCTTAAACCACGGGAAAACTGATATGGGTGAAGGCCGTCCTTCAAGTAAATTGATCCCAAACCATTTATGGTGTTAAAGGTCTTGATGTCCCTGGATTGCCACTTTCAGTGTGCCTGTTCAAGATGTAGACCATAGCACTGGGGAAGTAGGAGGCCTTTATGTGTATTTCTGCCACATACCCCTTCATGGATCACTGCCTTGTTGTGGCGAAGGGGCTTGTGTAACTCAGTGAAGCCATAAGCTATGCCGTGCAGGGCCACCCAAGACGGACAGGTCATGGTGGAGAGTTCTGACAAAATGTGGTCCACTGGAGAAGGAAATGGCAACCCACTCCAGTATTCTTGCCAAGAAAACCCTATGGAACGTATCACAAGGCTAAAAGATATGACGCCGGAAGATGAGCCCCTCAGGTCGGAAGGTGTCCAATATACTACTGGGGAAGAGCAGAGGGTATTTCCAAGTAGCGGCAGAAAGAGTGAAGCGGCTGGGCCAAAGCCGAAAGGACACTCAGCTGTGGATATGTCTGGTGGTGAAAAGAAAATCCGATGCTGTAAAGAACAATATTGCTTAGGAACATGGAATGTCAGATCAATGAATCAAGGTAAGCTGGAGGTGGTCAAACATGAGATGGCAAGATTGAACATCGACATCTTGGGAATCAGCGAACTCAAATGGACAGGCATGGGCGAATTTAATTCAGGTGACCATCATCTCTACTACTGTGGGCAAGAATCCCTTAGAAGAAATGCAGTAGCACTCATAGTCAACAAAAGGGTGGGAAAAGCAGTACTGGCGTACAATCTCAAAAATGACAGAATGATCTCAGTACGAATCCAAGGCAAACCATTCAACATCACAGTAATTCAAGTCTATGCCCCAATCATTGATGCCGAAGAAGCTGAGGTTGATCGGTTCTATGAAGACCTACAACACCTTCTAGAACTAACACCAAAAAAAGATGTCCTCTTCATCATAGGGGATTGGAATGCTAAAGTAGGAAGTCAAGAAATCACCGGGATAACAGGCAGGCATGGCCTTAGTGTCCAAAATGAAGCAGGACAAAAGCTAATAGAGTTTTGGCAAGAGAACACGCTGATCATAGCAAACACTCTTTTCCAACAGCACAAGAGATGACTCTACACATGGACATCACCAGATGGTCAATATCGAAATCAGATTGATTATGTCCTTTGCAGTCAAAGATGGAGAAGCTCCATACAGTCAGTCAAAACAAGACCTGGAGCTGACTGTGGCTCAGATCATGAGCTTCTTGTTGCAAAATTTCAGCTTAAATTGAAGAACATAGGGAAGACCACTAAACCATTCAGGTACGACCTAAATCATATCCCTGATGAATATACAGTGGAGGTGAGGAATAGATTTCAGGGATTAGACCTGATAGACAGAGTGCCTGAGGAACTATGGACGGAGGTCCGTAACATTGTTCAGGAGGCAGCAACGAAATCCATCCCAAAGAAAAAGAAATGCAAGAAAGCCAAGTGGCTGTCTGATGAGGCTTTACAAGTAGCTGAAGAAAGAAGGGAAGAGAAAAGCAAGGGAGAAAGGGGAAGATATATCCAACTGAATGCAGAGTTCCAGAGAATAGCAAGGAGAGACAAGAAGGCCTTCTTAAATCAACAATGCAAAGAAATCGAGGAAAACAACAGAATGGGAAAGACTAGAGATCTCTTCAAGAAAATTGGAGATCTCAAGGGAACGTTTTGTGCAAAGATGGGCATGATAAAGGACAAAGAAGGCAGGGACCTAACAGAAGCAAATGAGATTAAGAAGAGGTGGCAAGAATACACAGAAGAACTATACAGGAAAGATCTTAATGTCCCTGATAGCCATGATAGTGTGGTCACTGAACTTGAGCCGGACATCCTCGAGAGTGAAGTCAAGTGGGCCTTAGGAAGCATTACTAACAACAAAGCTAGCAGAGATGACAGTCTTCCAGCTGAGCTATTTAAAATCCTAAAAGATGATGCTGTTAAAGTGCTGCACTCAATATGCCAACAAATCTGGAACACTCAACAGTGGCCACAAGACTGGAAAAGGTCAGTTTACATTCTAATTCCAAAGAAGGGCAACGCCAAAGAGTGTTAAAACTACTGCACAATTGCGCTCATTTCACATGCCAGCAAGGTGATGCTCAAAATCCTACAAGCTAGGCTTCAGCAGTATGCGAACTGAGAACTACCGGAAGTACAAGCTGGGTTTTGAAGAGGCAGAGGAACTAGAGATCAAATCGCCAACATTCGCTGGATCATGGAGAAAGCAAGAGAATTCCAGAAAAACGTCTATTTCTGCTTCATTGACTACGCTAAAGCCTTTGATTGTGTGGATCACAACTAACTGTGGCAAATTCTTAAAGTGATGGGAGTACCAGACCACCTTACCTGTCTCCTGAGAAACCTGTATGAGGGTCAAGAAGCAACAGTAAGAACCGGACATGGAACAACTGATTGGTTCAAAATTGGGAAAGGAGTACGACAAGGCTGTATATTGTCACCCTGCTTATTTAACTTATATGCAGAGTACATCATGAGAAACGCCGGGTTGGATGAATCACAGGTCGGAATTAATATTGCTGGGAGAATTATCAACAACCTCCGATATGCAGACGATACCACCCTAATGGCAGAAAGCAAAGAGGATCTAAAGAGCCTCTTGTTGAGGGTGAAAGAGGAGAGTGCAAAAGCTGGTTTGAAACTCAACATTAAAAAAACTAAGATCATGGCATCTGGCCCCATCACTTCCTGGCATAGAGAAGGGGAAGAAATGGAAGCAGTGACAGATTTTACTTTCTTGGGCTCCAAGATCACTGCAGACAGTGACTGTAGCCATGAAATTAAAAGACGCTTGCTCCTTGGGAGGAAAGCTATGGCAAACCTAGACAGCATAGTAAGAAGCAGAGACATCACCTTGCCGACAAAGGTCCGCATAATCAAAGCTATGGTTTTCCCAGTAGTAATGTATGGCTGTGAGAGCTGGACTATAAGGAAGGCTGAGTGCTGAAGAATTGATGCTTTCGAACTGTGGTGCTGGAGAAGACTCTTACAAGTCCCCTGGACTGCAAGGAGGTCAAATCAGTCCATCCTAAAGGAAATCAACCCTGAGTGCTCATTGGAAGGACAGATACCGAAGCTGAAGCTCAAATATTTTGGCCACCTAATGCAAAGAGAAAACCCTCTGGAAAAGACCCTGATGCTGGGAAAGACTGATGGCAAAAGGAGAAGGGGACGGCAGAGGATGAGATGGCTAGATAGCATCACCGATGCAATGAACATGGACTTGAGCATGCTCCGGGAGAGAGCGCAGGACAGGAAGGCCTGGCGTGCTATGGTCCATGGGGTCACGAAGAGTCGGACACGACTGAACGACTGAACAACAACAACTGCCCCATAACACCTTCCTTTGTGTATGTCATATCACATGTGCATGCACCAGGGCAGTGTGAGCATGGCATCAGGTAGAGAATTTGGCATCCTCTCAGTGCTTACTTTTTCAGCAAGTTTCTAGTCCAGGGGTGGGGAACCTCAGGAGCAGGGGCCAAATAGGGCCCTCAGTGGTTCCCCAGATGGCTACTCCCCCTGTATCTCAATCATTTGGTGGTTTCCTGGCTTTTGTGTTCTCTCTCTCTCTCTCTCTCTCCTCCTCCCCCCTCCCCCACCCTCAGTTCTTAAAGGGTGAACTGCCTCTCCTTTAGCTTCGTTACTGGCAGTAAGAACTTTAAGCCAAAAGATGCTGGTATTTGATGTATTTTTGATGCTATTCCTTTTGCCTTTGGCCTGGCACACCACTGTCCTGCAGCCCCCAAGAGCTTCTCGAAAATTAAATGTTGCCCTTGTGCTGAAAGTCCTTATGATTTGAATCGAGTTCCTATGATTGTGGAGATGAGTGAATATTAAGTAATAAATGTATTTGAGCCATAACAGGAATTGGTTTAATACAATATAGGCAGTCAAATTTCAGAAGGGACTCCTTCAGTGATAAAGCCGTGGGAATCTGTGCTCTGTCTAAACTAGAGCTGTGCACAAATGGCCTCTCAAAATTTTCCAGCCTATTTGTGGGCAGAAAAATTGGGGGGACAATTTCACCAAATTTTAGGGGAGGAGAAATTCTCCAACAATTTCTCACAAACAGGGCTCACTATTGGCAGGGGTTGTGGCACAGCTTCTCTTTTTTTCCCTAAGGGTTTTTGGTTTATTGCACTACTTCTTTAAGTGACAACAGCATCAACTGTATTGAACTTTCCACTTCTCTGAGGCAGAATTTTGAATTTCTTTTGGTGGTATTTTTGAGTTTACCTAATCACTGCAAGGTGGCCGAGGGTGCTGTGTGTGTTTTCTTTCTCTACTACACAATCTTTCTATTGCTCTGCAGCCTCCCAGGCCACTTGCCATTCCTGAACTGAAAAAGCCCCACAGGAGTAATTGCCTCATGATGTCTTCCTCATGATGGCTGTAACTGAAGTGTGGGAAGACAAGGAGGCTACAGGCTGCCACAGAGATTACTGTACAATGACAGACAGGACACTCATGCACACTCCTCAGCCACCTCACAAGTAAGGTAAGCACAAGAACCCCAAACCAAATCCATGAGATTTTCTTCGAAATTTCTCCTCCTTTGAATTTCTTTTCGAGAGCAATTTCTTTTCTATCAAATTGAATGAGAATGGCTGAAAAAAAAATGTAGGAGAATTTTTCGGCCCTTATAGTCCTTAGCCTCTCCATGGCTAGGAGAAAATGTGATATAAGGAAAGCAAATATATGCAGATATATCTGATGAGGCTGCAGAGCAATCTGAACGCTGCCGGCCTCAAAGTATTTTGACTCAAGTTGTTGCTTGAGAAATCTGACCTGTCAAAGCCAGATGAATTATTATGCAAAGGTACTTGTTGACCTAATAGTGTATTGGGAAGGGTAAGCCTGAGATGTGCAGATTATGTTAGCAGCTCATGGGAAACTTGCTCAAATGTTGAGACTGGAAGTCTCGTTACCTTTTTGAATTTCAGCTTCTATAGGACTCTGCACCTCTCTGTTTCACTGAAAGATAAATGCAAAGAATGAACTCATTCCAAAGGAAGCTGCTGAGAGCTTCTTGCGGCCTGAAGTGAACCAAGAAATAATTGAAATAGCCCAGAATCCTCCTAGTGTAAGATACTCAAAGAGTTCAGGTCCCTTAAAAGAGCATTACAATATTTGAAAGCACTCCTGAATAAGAATGCTCATGAGGTTTTCCCTGCTTGACTTTTTTTTTTCTGGATTTTTGGGCTCTGAATTGTTGTGGAGAGTAGCACCAGTGTGTAAGCAACTCATTAGCTCCCATTCCCTGGTAAACAACAAAACACTAGTTTGGGTTGAAACAAGGGCACAACTTTCTTAATTAAGTACAGTACGGAACTTCACGAGCAACTGCCACTATAACCCACGCCTCTAGCTTCACTCCTTGGTAGGGATGTTGGAGAAATCTGCAACAGATTGAGATGAGTTCAGATTTCCATGAGTCCAACCTGTGGATTCTGCAGTGGACCAACTTTTTCCAAACCACACGATTCCATGGACTTTTGTGAACTGTTTTTTCATGGTGTGTGTGTGTGTGTGTGTGCGTGTGTGCACACGCGCTAATCTGCATTAGTGAGGGTATGCATTAGTGGTAATGTGCAGTTGTGCAAATTCTGGCACAAATTATTGCACAAATTTTTTGAAAGTAATGCAAATGAGCACAAGCACAACAAATTCCAGTTTAAAAAATTCAGTTTTGTTAATGAGTGGATGACGGAATGAAAGATGCCTAACAATCCGCGAAACACAGACAGAACAGATGGAACGTACATCCCTACTCCTTAGAGTGGCAGAAGAGATCAAGTAGCCCTCCTGGAATCTGCCATTCTGTGTTGTTGCCTACTCATTTGGAGGGTAAATGTAGATAGGCTGGATTTCGATCTCCAGTGGCCCCATTCCAGGAAACAACATTTATGCTCCTTGTGAGCCAGTGTATCACAGTAGTAAGAGTGTGTGTTTTTAACCATGAAGTCCCTGTTTCAAATGTTCAAACGTCACTTCAGCCATGAACTTATTGGGTGGCTTTAGGCAAGCTGCTCTTTCACAAGCCTCCTCACCCCACCTGCCACTGCAGTATGGGGAAATAATAGTGGCCTATTTTATAGATCTTAGGTCAGAACTCCTGAAACACTTTGAACATTAAAAAGGCACCATCTAGATGGTGATTTGTTGTTTTCAATGGATATCGCACTGGGCATAGTCTCCTTATTCCAAATGTCTATGCTGAGTTGTAAGTACATTTGCTCAGGAGTTAGCACAGTAATGTAGCTTAAACACTTTGACTTCCTCCTCATTTTTTTTTTTTTGCTGTTTAAATATGTTTTCTGTGCATATGTTCAGCCCTAATTTTGGTGTTGGGCATGATGGAGAGAGCTAATATTAATAGAAAATTGACAAAGCATAGGTCTGGAACAAAAGTGAGAAGCTCAAAATTCTAAGTATCTTAGGAGAGCCAGTGTAATGTAGTGGTTAGATGTTGGACTATGACTTATGGCGTAATCCTATTGGGATAGGTGGCCACCTCTGAAATTGGAGGTGACCGCCTATCCAATGAGGGCAGGAGAAGCGCGGAGGGGATCATCCCTGCATTTGAGGCTAGACAGCCAATTTCAGCTGTCTAGACACAGGAAGTCGGGGGGGGGGGCAGACACCAGACAACACATAGGAAGCATCAGAATGGAACTTCCACCTTCCCCACCCCAGCACACCCCCAGGAATGCCCCGTTTTCACCTCTCTATGTCCCTCTTCTGAGCATGGAGTGTGGGGCTGTTCTGTGCTGCCTATGAGGCAGCATGGGAGGGGGTGGAGGTCAGTTCTCCGGGAACCAACCTATCCTATGGCTGTCTAGCTGCTGACTAGGGGCTATAGGATTGTGCCATTAAGATATCAAGGTTCAGATTCTCACTCAGCCATGAAGCTCACAAGAGGTTCCAGTCTCCCACACTGGAGGCATTCAAGATGAGGCTGGACAGCCATCTGTCCGGGATGCTCTGACTTGGATTCCTGCATTGAGCAGGGGGTTGGACTCGATGGCCTTGTAGGCCCCTTCTAACCCTACTATTCTATGATTCTAGGATGTCTCAGTCTAGCCTACCTCACAAAGTTGTTGAGAGGCTAAAGGTGTGTGTGTATGTGTGTGCGCACACATGTAGGCAGCAGGAGGAACCATGCATGCCCTCTTGAGCTGCTTGGAAGAAAGGCAGGGTAATAAAACTAGCTGGTCCTTAGAACAGTATAATTCTATTTTGCAAGTAGTTAACAACACAGATACAAGTAGATGCAATTTCATCCAACTAAAGTAGATCACACAATGTATTTGATAACATCCTTAGATATAAAGACAGGTATATTCGAGGAGTTAAATTTTGAATTACAGGAAAATAGATAGAGGAATGGTAGGACTGAACCTCCAGACAAGAGATTGAGAATTATGGATAATTTGATATTTCAACCTAAAAATATAATGTTGTCAGTCTTTCCTAAAAAAAAAAAAATAGCTCCTTTCCCTACTGGAGGGTTTTGTGTGTGTGTGTCTGTGCCCAAACAAAATGTAACACCTTTTCTTTTTAACCCTGTTAGCAAGAACAACACCTTATCTGTCAGTAATTGTTTTGGAGTTTCTATTCCCCCAAATAATCTTTTAACTTTTTTCCTTTCACAAGACGTGTTCTCTTCTAATGAGAATGAAAGCATTTTGTGAGAAGGTGGTGATGGTGGTTCCACAAAGATATATTTTTAATAAAAAAATAGACATTCTGTTTCCTAGATCCAGTGCCTGCTGCTAGTTTTCATGAGGGAAGAAAAGAAAGAGAGGTGGTAATTTGATCAATTGGGACAATCTCCCTAGTTCTGTGAATGAGCTTCTCTGGAATATCAACAAATTATAAGGAGACTTCTCTTTTCTGAGAGGCCATCTCATCACATTAGAACTGAAGATATAGCTGGTTCTACCTTTGATTCTTACAAAGAGGCACTAATTAGTTCTTATTTTGAATTACCTCATAAAGAGCAGAATTATATTGTTAAAAGGCTCTCCAACTTAAAATAAAGACTTCAAGAACTTCCAGTAAATTCTAAACTTCCTCCACAGTCTAAACTTAAATTTTCATCTGAGCAAGGTCCTTCTACTGCTCTTGTCCCCACATGAAAAATAAATAAATAAATCCAAATCAAACTGCACTTTTACTTTGATCAATGCTTCAAAACATTCTGATTTTCCACATGATTTTAATTTTACGATACCAGGTGTTAATGTATTAGCCCCTAGAAATGTTTTATACACCAGTTACTGGAATCATCAGAGCAGGAATCTCCAGAGGAAACAAGCAAACAAACAAGTCCCCTTTCAACACAGAGAGAAGTTTTGTCCTGACTTTTGAATATGAATGGCAGTGTGTTTCATGATAAGTGTGGGATGCTTGATACCTGGACTCAGTTTGATTGACATCCTAGGAATCATTGGGCTTCTACTCTAAGGTAGCAACCCTATGGCTCTTAGACAGTGTCTGAGGGGCCATGGGATAGTTCAAATTCCTGGCTCCAAGGTCAGGGACAGTGATCCAACCCCACACCCACTCTCAGCCCGCATGGAAAGAACTGCTTTGGCTGGCCTCCAAGGTCAGGAACTTGACCTCAGTGAGGGGGAAAAGGGGGCATTTCAGTGGGTGGGGAGGGGAGGAAACTGGAGAGGCCAGGATACAAGCTATCCTAAGTATCTGCCACCCTCCTTCCCTCCCACTCCAAAATGCCTTTGCTAGATGGGCAAAAAAGCCTATCTAGCAAAAACAATGCAGGGCAGGAGGATAGGGAGGCAAAGATCACCTCAGTTGCTGCATAAGATGACCGTAAGCCTCCAAGTTCAGGGGCATATGATAACTGAGGGCACAACTCATAGTGTTGTGCCCTAAACTGTCTATCTTGGAACATTGTTAGATTCAAAGGGAAAGTCAGAGCAAAACTGGTAGGGACAGATGGATCTGTGAACCTTGATTACACCCAGCTTATTATTTATGTATTTATGTATTTATGTATTTATTTCATTCCTATATCACCCAATAGCCAAAGCTCTCTGGGCGGTTCACAAAAATTAAAACCAAACAGCACACAATAAAACAATTTAAAATATATAGAACATTAAAACCACAATATAACAATACAACCACAATAAAACCTAGCAGCAGTGCAGGAGTTTAAAATACAGATTTAAAACAGCAAAGCTAAATGTCCAGAAATCTAAAATGCTAAAATGCCTGGGAAAATAAAAAAGTCTTCACCTGGTGCCGAAAGGAATACAATGTAGGTGCCAGGCGAACCTCACTAGGGAGCTCATTCCAGAGCCAGGGTGCCACAGCAGGAAAAGCTCTCCTCCTAGTAGCCACCTGCCTCACTTCCTTTGGCAGGGGCTCACAGAGAAGGGCCACTGCCGATGATCTTAAGGTCCGGGCAGGCACATATGGGAGGAGGCGATCCTTTAGATAACCTGGCCCCAAGCCGTTAAGGGTTTTCAATGTTAATATCAGCACTTTGAATCGGGCCCAGAAATGGACTGGCAGCCAGTGCAGCTGGAAAAGTACTGGTGTAATATGAGCTCACAGGCCAGTCCCTGTTAACAATCTTGCTGCCCTATTTTGGACCAGCTGAAGTTTCTGGACTGTTTTCAAAGGCAGCTCCACATATAATGCATTGCAGTAGTCCAGACGAGAAGTTATCAGAGCATGGATAACTGTAGCTAGGCTATCTCTGTCCAGATAAGGGTGTAGTTGGTATACCAGCCTAAGCTGATAAAACGTGCTTCGTGCCACTGAGTTCACCTGTGCCTCAAGTGACAGTTCTGGGTCCAAGAGCACCCCCAAACTATGAACGTGATCTTTTAGGGGGAGTGCAACCCCCTCCAGAACAGGTTGAATATCACCTAGCTGGGCAGACGAACCACCCACTAACAGTACCTCCATCTTGTCTGGACTGAGTTTCAGTTTATTGGCCCTCATCCAGTCCATTACCATGCCCAGGCACTGATTCAGAACAGCCACTGCCTCACCTGGGTTTGATGAGAAAGAGAGGTAGAGCTGGGTGTCATCCGCATATTGATGGCACCTCAGCCCACACCTCCGGATAACCTCCCCCAGCGGTTTCATGTAGATGTTAAACAGCATAGGGGATAAAACAGAGCCCTGTGGAACCCCATGGCACAATTGCCATGGCACAGAGAAATAATCCCCCAGCACCACCTTCTGGAATCGGCCATCCAAGTAGGAGCAGAACCACTGCACTGCAGTGCAGTGCCTCCAACTCCCAACACAGACAACTTATCCAGAAGGATACCATGGTTGATGGTATCGAAAGCTGCTGAGAGGTCCAGGAGAATCAACAGGGTCACACTCCCCCTGTCCCTCTCCTGGCAGAGGTCATCCCACAGGGCGACCAAGGCAGTTTCCATTCCAAAACCAGGCTTGAAGCCTGATTGAAATGGATCTAGTTAATCTGTTTCATTCAAGAGTGCCTGGAGCTGTCCTACAATCACCCGCTCAAGCACTTGGCCCAGGAAGGGGATGTTGGCCACTGGCCTATAATTGTTAACATCCTCTGGGTCCAGGTTAGACTTTTTCTGGAGTGGTCTAATTACTGCCTCTTTTAAAGCAGCAGGCACCACTCTCTCTCTCAAGGAGGAATTTACAACCTCCTGGACCCAGCCGGACATCCCCTCCTTGTTTTATTTAATAAGCCATGAAGGGCAAGGGTCAAGCACACAAGTGGTTGATCGGACTTGGCCAAGCACCTTGTCTGCATCCTCAGGCCTCAATAACTGAAACTCATCCAATAAAACTGGACCAGATGGTGCTCTGAATGCCTCTACCGATGGAACTGCATTAATCGTGGTGTCCAATTAGGGATGGAGGAGAATTTCTCCCCGAAACTTCAGGGGGCCGAGCGCCAACGTGTTCGGCCCCCCGAACAAGTTTTGGGGAGAAATTCTCCACCCCCCCCGCACCCCCACGGGACGGGACTTACCTTTGGCGAATGTCCCTCCCGGCGGCGGGTCCGGCCGGCGGTTCGGCGGGTCTTCATCCGGGGCGGGAGCGGCAGCCAGTCTTTCGACCGGCTGCCGCCGCCGCCATTCCAATAAAAGAAAAAAAAAATGCCCCCGTGATAGGCTACGTGACGATTAACGTAGCCTATCACGGCTAGATTTGCAAAGTCAGCCGTGATAGGCTACGTAAATCATCACGTAGCCTATCACGGGTGACTTAAAAAAAAAAGCACGTACGGCTAATGGCGGCCCCCATAGGGAGCCGCCATTCACGTTCCTTATTTGGTCGCTGTAGTCTACGTAAATCTTTACATAGACTACGGCGAAAATAAGGGGAACGCAGTGTTGCCCTTATTTTCGCCGTAGTCTATGTAAAGATTTACGTAGACTACAGCGACCAAATAAGGAACGCGAATGGCGGCTCCCTATGGGGGCTGCCATTTGCGTACGCGCTTTTTTTTTTTTAAAGTCACCCGTGATAGGCTATGTGATGATTAACGTAGCCTATCACGGCTGACTTTGCAGATCTAGCCGTGATAGGCTACGTTAATCGTCACGTAGCCTATCATGGGGGCATTTTTTTTTTTTAACTTTTTAGTTCATGGCTGGGCGAGGTGAGGCGCCTCCTCCCCGGCCTGAATTTCGGCTGGGCGAGGCGGGAAGCCTCCCCCCCCGGCCTGAACTTCGCGGGGGGAGCAGCGAAGCGCCTCCCCCCCACCGTGAAAAGCTTCGAGGACAGGTAAGTGACTTTCGTGCACCCCTATGTCCAATTCATGACGAATCTGAGCGACTTTATCTTCAAAGTGCCTTGCAAACTTATCACAGTGTGCCACCGAGGGTTCCACCATCTCTCTCCCTGGCCCGGAATGTAACAGGCCGTGAACCGCTTGGAAAAGCTCCGCTGGACGACACTGAGAAGATGCAATGCTGGTGGAAAAGAACTGTCTCTTTGCCACCCTCGCTGCCACAGAGTAGGCTTGATAGTGGGCTCTTACCTGTGTTCGGTCAGACTCAGCACGGGTTTTCCTCCACCTGTGTTCTAGCCGTCTCCCTTCTTGCTTCATTGCCCCCAGCTCAGGTGTATACCAAGGAGCTGGCCTGGCTCTGCTCAGAGGGAGAGGGCGCTTGGGCGCGATCGTGTCAACCGCCCGAGTCATCTCTGCATTCCACAGAGCGACCTGGGCTTCGACAGGAGCGCCAGCCATACCAGCAGGAAAATCCCCCAGAGTCCTCTGGAATCCATCGGAATCCATTAATCTCCGGGGGCGGACCATTTTAATAGGTCCCCCACCCTTGCAGAGGGGGAAGGCTGCCAGGAGTCCAAACCTCAGCAGGAAGTGATCTGACCGTGACAAAGGGACAGATGTTAATTCCTCCACTTTCAGATCACCATCCTCCTGCCCAGTCGAGAAAACCAGATCAAGCGTGTGTCCTTTTATATGCGTTGGGCCGATGACATGTTGGGACAGCCCTGTGGTTGCCATGGTGGCCATGAAGTCCTGAGCCACGCTGGATGCAGTGGCCTCGGCATGGAAGTTGAGATCCCCCAGGACCATCATCCTAGGGGTTCTCAACACCAAGTCTGTGACCACCTCCGTCAGCTCAGGCAGGGAGTCTGATGGGCAGCAGGGTGGGCAGTACACCAACAGAATCCCTAATCTGTCCTGGGTATCCGACACAAGGTACAAACACTCAAGATCTGCACTTGAATGAGCAGGAAGCCTAGAGAGGGAAATTGAATTCCTATAGACCACGGCAACCCCACCTCCCCTCCCCTCAAGTCGGTGTTGGTGCTGCACCGAGTACCCAGGAGGGCACAGCTGGGAGAGAGTGACCCCTCCCAGTTCCCCCACCCAGGTATCAGTAATACATGCCAGGTCAGCCACCTCATCCACAATCAATTCATGGATGAGGGAGATTTTATTTTGGGCGGACCTGGCATTCAGCAGCAGCACCACCAGACCCGAGGGCAGACTGGTAAGGCTGCCAGGAACCATCAGGTTAGGGGAAGAACCAGAAGAGGGGACAGCTGTAAGATGTCTAGCCCCTCTTCTCCTCAATTGGCCTGTTAATCCCCCAATGCCATACCTCCCCCTGCCTGTGACCACAGTTATGGTGGCACCTCCCTGACCCCCTCAGTTGCTCAATAGCCCTCCAAGGCATATGTTAAAATGTTAGGATATAAAATATACAACAGTGTAAAAGAATATAAAAGGTAAAAGAGATAAAAGAGAACAGCAGCTGATAAGGAGCAGATAAAATCTACATTTGCCCCTTTCTCCCTGGTCTTTAAAGCTGCTGCCCTCTGCTGCTGCTGTTTGCTGCTGGTATCTGTGGCTGCTGATGTCTCTGGAGAGGCAGGTGGGTGGGTCTTCAGGTGCTGTTCCATGTGACTCCAAGTGCGACGCTTAGAGACTTAAGCCTCTGGCATAGGGGTGGACGAAAGTCCCTTACGTTTCGCCGAAGCTTGTTCGCGGTGGGGGGGAGGCGCTTCGCTGCTCCCCCCACGAAGTTCAGGCCGGGGGGGGAGGCTTCCCGCCTCGCCCCGGCCGAAATTCAGGCCGGGGGGGAGGCTTCCCACCTCGCCCCAGCCGCGAACGCGAAAGTTAAAAAAAAAACAAAAACAAATGCCCCCTGATAGGCTACGTGATGATTAACGTAGC
Organism: Heloderma suspectum; assembly: GCF_057233095.1. Classification (NCBI taxonomy): domain Eukaryota; kingdom Metazoa; phylum Chordata; class Lepidosauria; order Squamata; family Helodermatidae; genus Heloderma; species Heloderma suspectum. The sequence goes on from NC_139461.1 coordinate 182,285,479, forward strand.
CTATCACGGCTAGATTTGCAAAGTCAGCCGTGATAGGCTACGTCAATCATCACGTAGCCTATCACGGGTGACTTGAAAAAAAAAAAAGCACGTACGCTAATGGCGGCCCCCATAGGGAGCCGCCATTCCCGTTCCTTATTTGGTCGCTGTAGTCTACGTAAAGATTTACATAGACTACGGCGAAAATAAGGGCAACGCAAATAGCGTTGCACTTATTTTCGCCGTAGTCTACGTCAATCTTTACGTTGACTACAGCGACCAAATAAGGAACGGGAATGGCAGCTCCCTATGGGGGCCGCCATTATCCGTACGCACTTTTTTTTTTTTTTTAAAGTCACCCGTGATAGGCTGCGTGACGATTGACGTAGCCTATCATGGCTGACTTTGCAAATCTAGCCGTGATAGGCTACGTTAATCATCACGTAGCCTATGAGGGGGCATTTTTTTTTCTTTTCTTTGATTGCAATGGCGGTGGCGGCAGCCGGTCGAAAGACCGGCTGCTGCTCCCGCCCCGCTTGAACACCCGCCAAACCGCCGGCCGGACCTGCTGCCGGGAGGGACATTTGGCGAAGGTAAGTCCCATCCCGGGGGGGGGGTGCGGGGTGCGGGGGGGGGGGTTCAGAGGATTTCTCCCCGAAACTTGTTCAGGGGGCCAAACACGTTGGCGCTCGGCCCCCCGAAGTTTCGGGGAGAAATTCTCCGCCATCCCTACTCTGGCAGCCCCGCCTTAAGTACCTGTTTGACAGGGGCAAAAGCAGGCTCAGGATCCACCTGGTACAGCTGGCTGGTCCTCCTTCCCACAGGCTCCTTCCCTGTTTTATGTTTCCTACATCAAGTTCATTCTGTCCTGTTTCTGCAACAGTTTGTTAATTTGTTTCTTTTTAAAGTCAGCATGAACATTTGTACATATTTTTGTGTGCATTTATCTACATTATGCATTTTCACATGTACTTTTCCAAATATATACATATTTGTATGCACTTTTCTAAATATACATATTTTTGCAAGTGATTTCCCCTAATATTTGTGCACGGTTTCCTCATATATGGTTTGTGTCTGCACTTTCCCTTGTTCTATGTGCTTTTCTGCACAATTTGCCCATTTATATGCAATTTCTGTCAATTTTTAAGTTGGCAAACTGCATTGCAACATTTGGGAAAGGGCGAATATCACCATATAACTGCATTTCTAATTTGGTAATTACAATGTTTCTCATTAAATCTTATTAAAATCTCATTAAAATAAAAAAAACTCATTAAAATGTACCCCCAAGAAATTTCTCATCCATCCCTAGTTTTTTGGATGTTCTATTTCCTTTTGATGTGATTATCCTCAAAGAAACTTGGGCAGATGAAGAAACATTTTTGAATGGCTATGGTACCTTTTCTGAGCCAGCTACTTAAAGCTCACTCAGGATATTTTACTGCTGGCCTGTGTGTGTACCCTGCTCCACTTTGAGCTAACAACTTCCTTCTCATGACTCTTTAGCTCTTGCTATTTTAATTAAAACACTATTGCTCAATTGCTTATCATTTATGTCCATCTTTCACCACAGAGGAATGGGAAAAATTAAGTGAGAATGTGATCAATATCCTGTTGCAGAAGTACTTGTGGCCAGAAATTTTAATGCTAGGAGAGGGGAAATGACTCATCTCCGATACACCTTAATGATGTTATTTATTTATTTATTTATTATTAGATTTATATCCTACCTATCTTCCATCATAGAACTCAAGGTGGCTACATGTGGTTCCCAGGTGGTCTCCCCTCCAAGCACTGACCAGTCTCAAACCTGCTTAGCTTCAGCAAGGTGGCTGTCTCAATTGCCTTCAGACCATGCCCTGGGATTCCGTTGAGAGTCTTCTCCCCTACACAAGGTCCTTTAAGGATCTGCAGATAAATGAAGCTTGGTTTGTTTAGTAAAATTATGTATTTGCTTTGGTAAACCTTCTAAATGCATATTTTCCCACAATGCTCTTGGAAAATATACGTTTAGCTCTGCAAGAGGCAGGAGTGTTGTAATTATGTTCTTGTCTCACCTCAGTCGAAATACCACATTTGTGTTATTATAATTATTATTTTTAGTAGGAGTTTACACGCACAGTGTGCACTTCCCACTAGTTATTAAAGGCACAATCCTATGTATGTTTAAACAGAAAAAAGGTCCTACAATTCCCAGCATTCCCTAGCCAGCATGGGGAATGCTGGGAGTTATAAGACTTTTTTCTGTCTAAACATGCATAGGATTGTGCTCTAAGATGGACTGTTCCTTCCCCCCCTCTCTCTCTTGCCTTGTTTTGGATGTAGATAATTTATGTTGCCATAATCATTAGGGCTGTGCACAGACCCCCCCCACCTCCTTTGCTTCGGATGTCGCTTCATACCCTCCAAATCAGCCCTGCTTTGACTCAGACCCCCCCTGCTTTGACTTGGTTCTGGATCCAAAGTTAGATTCAGATATCTGTATCACTTGGTTTCGGTGTTTTCCCATTGACTTGAAAAAGCTATGGCCATAGCTTTTCCAGTTTTCATGATAAGTACAATAAATATGTGAAACCTGGGGACCTCTCTGGTGACATGGAGGGGATCCCACCTGTCAAATTTCAGATTGTTTGGATCAGTACTTTCTGTGCTAGGTGCAGCTGAAATTTGATTTTTTCAACAAAAACTCTCAAAGCAAAGAGTTATACCTCTCCACTCCGCACTGCCTCCTCCTACAGCCTGCTCGGCTGTCTATGGCCATGTTTCCATGACAATGGAAGGAGAAGCTAATGAAGGAGTACTGGATTTTTTTTAAAAAAGGAATAAGCTTTGCTGCAATGTGGTCCATACAAGACTCCATGAGCAGGTTCTCCAGAGCAGTAAAAATTGCTTCATATAACATACTTCCTGGTGGCAGTTGGAGTGAATGTCATTTGAATGGCAGGGGCTGCTCAACCAATAAGAGAGGCTTCCTCCTTCTCCCCCCTTTCTCTTTTCCTCTGAAAGTCCAGATGCACCTGCATTTCAGGAGCAAGCCTCATTGACCACAGTGGGAGTTACTACTGAGTAGACCCCCTTCATGGATCACTGCCTTGATGTGGTGAAGGGGCTTGCATAACTCAGTGAAGCCATAAGCTATGCCATTCAGGGCCACCCAAGAGGGACAGGTCACAGTGGAGAGTTCTGACAAAATGTGGTCCACCAGAGAAGGAAATGGCAACCCACTCCAGTATTCTTGCCAAGAAAACCCCATGGAACGTTAGGGATGTACGAAAGTGACTTACCTTTCTGCGGATTATGTTGATGGTGGGGGGGAGGCGCTCCGTTCCTCCCCCAGGAATCCTGGCCGGGGGGGAGGCACTCCGTACCTCCCCCCGGAATCCTCGAACGGCCGGCTGTGCTCCGCAGCAGCTCCGTGGAGCAGCTGGCCAGGCCTAGCCAGGCCAGAGCCGTCTGCAGCCGGATTTCCAGCCACGGAGGGCTCTGGGTAAAAAACAAGCAAAAACCAACCGCGTACGCAAATGGCGGAGGCTACGGCCGCCGCCATTTGCGTTCCTTCTTTTTGGCCGTCTTAATCTACATAAATATTTACGTAGACTATGACGGGGAAAAGAAAGGGGAACGCAAATAGCGTAGCGGGCGCTATTTACGTCCCTTTTTCATTCACCATTTTAGCCTATGTAAATCTTTTTACGTAAAGATTTATGTAGGCTAAAACGGTGAATGAAAAAGGGACGCAAATAGCGCCTGCTATGCTATTTGTGTTCCCCTTTCTTTTCGCTGTCATAGTCTACGTAAATATTTACGTAGATTAAAACGGTAAAAAGAAGGAATGCAAATGGCGGCAGCCGTAGCCGCTGCCATTTGCGTACGCGGGTTTTTTTTGAAACCCACCCAACCATGATAGGCTACGTAAATCTTTACGTAGCCTATCACATCTTTTTTTTTATATGTATACACAAGCCTGGAAATGGCAGCGGCGGTGGCAGCCGGTCGGAAGACCGGCTGCCGCTGCCACTGCCGCCAGAGCCACCGCCACCCGGAAGATCTGCCCCAGGTAAGTCTCGTCCCGGGGGGGGGAATCCGCGCAGGGGTGGGGGTGTGGCAGGCCATTCTGCCACGGAGTTCAGGGGGCCGAATGCACTGGCATTTGGCCTCACCGAGATCCGTGGCGGAATTCTCTGACATCCCTATGGAACGTATCACAAGGCTAAAAGATATGACTCCAGAAGATGAGCCTCTCAGGTCAGAAGGTGTCCAATATACTACTGGGGAAAAGCAGAGGGAATTTCCCAGTAGCGCCAGAAAGAGTGAAGCGGCTGGGCCAAAGCCGAAAGGACACTCAGCTGTGGATGTGTCTGGTGGTGAAAAGAAAATCCGATGCTGTAAAGAACAATATTGTTTAGGAACCTGGAATGAAAGATCAATGAATCAAGGTAAGCTGGAGGTAGGGGTGGACAAAAGTCCCTTACCTGTCCTCGAAGGACGTTGGCGGTGGGGGGGAGGCGCTTCGCTGCTCCCCCCACGAAGTTCAGGCTGGGGGGGGAGGCTTCCCGCCTCGGCCCGGCCGAAATTCAGGCTGGCGGGGAGGCTTCCCGCCTCGCCCCGGCCGAAATTCAGGCCGGGGAGGAGGCTTCCCGCCTCGCCCGGCCGCGAACGCGAAAGTTAAAAAAAAACAAAAAAACGCCCCCTGATAGGCTACGTGACGATTCACGTAGCCTATCACGGCTAGATCTGCAAAGTCAGCCATGATAGGCTACGTCAATCGTCACGTAGCCTATCACGGGTGACTTAAAAAAAAAAAAAAGCACGTACGCTAATGGCGGCCCCCATAGGGAGCCGCCATTCGCGTTCCTTATTTAGTTGCTGTAGTCTACGTAAATCTTTACGTAGACTACGGCGAAAATAAGGGCAACGCAAATAGTGTTGCCCTTATTTTCGCTGTAGTCTACGTAAATCTTTACGTAGACTACAGCGACCAAATAAGGAACGGGAATGGTGGCTCCCTATGGGGGCCGCCATTATGCGTACACACTTTTTTTTTTTTTTAAAGTCACCCGTGATAGGCTATGTGACGATTCACGTAGCCTATGACGGCTGACTTTGCAAATCTAGCTGTGATAGGCTACGTCAGGGGGCGTTTTTTTTTCTTTCTTTGATTGCAATGGCGGCGGCGGCAGCCGGTCGAAAGACCGGCTGCCGCTCCCGCCCCGCTCGAACACCCGCCAAACCGCCGGCTGGACCCGCCGCCGGGAGGGACATTCGGCGAAGGTAAGTCCCGTCCCGGGGGGGGGGTGCGGGGGGGTTCGGAGGATTTCTCCCCGAAACTTGTTCGGGGGGCCGAACACGTTGGTGCTCAGCCCCCCGAAGTTTCAGGGAGAAATTCTCCGCCAACCCTAGCTGGAGGTGGTCAAACATGAGATGGCAAGATTGAACATCGACATCTTGGGAATCAGCGAACTCAAATGGACAAGCATGGGCGAATTTAATTCAGGTGGCCATCATATCTACTACTGTGGGCAAGAATCCCTTAGAAGAAATGCAGTAGCACTCATAGTCAACAAAAGGGTGGGAAAAGCAGTACTGGGGTACAATCTCAAAAATGATACAATGATCTCAGTATGAATCCAAGGCAAACCATTCAACATCACAGTAATTCAAGTCTATGCCCCAACCACTGAGGCCGAAGAAGCTGAGGTTGATCAGTTCTATGAAGACCTACAACACCTTCTAGAACTAACACCAACAAAAGATGTCCTCTTCATCATAGGGGATTGGAATGCTAAAGTAGGAAGTCAAGAAATAACTGGGATAACAGGCAAGCATGGCCTTGGTGTCCAAAATGAAGCAGGACAAAGGCTAATAGAGTTTTGGCAAGAGAACACGCTGATCATAGCAAACACGCTTTTCCAACAGCACAAGAGACGACTCTACACATGGACATCACCAGATGGTCAATATCAAAATCAGATTGATGATGTCCTTTGCAGCCAAAGATGGAGAAGCTCTATACAGTCAGTCAAAACAAGACCTGGAGCTGACTGTGGCTCAGATCATGAGCTGCTTCTTGCAAAATTTCAGCTGAAATTGAAGAATGTAGGGAAAACCACTAAACCGTTCAGGTATGACCTAAATCATATCTCTTATGAATATACAGTGGAGGTGAGGAATAGATTTCAGGGATTAGACCTGATAGACAGAGTGCCTGAGGAACTATGGATGGAGGTCTGTAACATTGTTCAGGAGGCAGCAACTCAATCCATGCCAAAGAAAAAGAAATGCAAGAAAGCCAAGTGGCTGTCTGATGAGGCTTTACAAGTAGCTGAGGAAAGAAGGGAAGCGAAAAGCAAGGGAGAAAGGGGAAGATATATCCAACTGAATGCAGATTTCCAGAGAATAGCAAGGAGAGACAAGAAGGCCTTCTTAAATGAACATGCAAAGAAATAAAAAACAATAGAATGGGAAAGACTAGAGATCTCTTCAAGAAAACTGGAGATCTCAAGGGAACGTTTTGTGCAAAGACAGGCATGATAAAGGACAAAGAAGTAGGGATGTACGAAAGTCCCTTACCTTTCATGAAACTTGATTCGCGGTGTGGGGGAGGCGCTGGCTGGGGGGGGAGGCATCCCGTCCCTCCCCCCCGAAATTCTGGCTGGGGGGGAGGTGCCCCGTCCCTCCTGCTGCGAATCCTGGCCGGCCGGGACGCAAATGGCGGCGGCCGTAGCCGCCGCCGTTTGCGTCCCTGCAGTCAGCAGTGATAGGCTATGTAAATCTTTACGTAGCCTATAACGGCTGAGTAAAAAAAAAAAAAAAAAAAGCACGTACAGAAATGGCGGCACCCATGGGCGCCGCCATTTGCGTTCCTTATTTTGGCACGTGTAGTCTACATAAACATTTACGTAGACTATGGCGAAAATAAGGGGAACGCAAATAGCGTAGACACTATGCTATTTGCGTTCCCCTTATTTTCACCGTAGTCTACGTAAATGTTTACATAGACTAGACATGCCAAAATAAGGAACGCAAATGGCGGCGCCCATGGGTGCCGCCATTTGTGTATGCGCGTTGTTTTTTTTTTACTCAGCTGTGATAGGCTACGTAAACATTTACGTAGCCTATCATGGTATTTTTTTAAAATCTAGCCATGATAGGCTACGTAAATCTTTACGTAGCCTATCATTTTTTTTTTTTTTTTTTTACTGGAAATGGCGGCGACGGCAGCCAGTCAGAAGACCGGCTGCCGCAGCTACTGCCGCTGAACCGCCACCAAACCGCCGCCGAACCGCCGCCGAACCGCTGCCAGAGCCGCCACCGCCAGGAGGATTCGCCCAAGGTAAGTCCCGTCCTGGGCGGGGGGGGCAGACCATTTCGCCACCAATTTCGGGGGGCCGAATGTGCTGGCATTCGGCCTCCCTGAGATTCGTGGCAAAATTCTCTGACATCCCTACAAAGAAGGCAGGGACCTAACAGAAGCAGATGAGATTAAGAAGAGGTGGCAAGAATACACAGAAGAACTTATACAGGAAAGATCTGAATGTCCCTGATAGCCATGATAGTGTGCTCACTGAACTTGAGCCGGACATCCTAGAGAGTGAAGTCAAGTGGGCCTTAGGAAGCATTAGTAACAACAATGCTAGCGGAGATGACAGTCTTCCTGCTGAGCTATTTAAAATCCTAAAAGATGATGCTGTTAAAGTGCTGCACTCAATATGCCAACAAATTTGGAACACTCAACAGTGGCCACAAGACTGGAAAATGTCAGTTTACATTCCAATTCCAAAGAAGGGCAATGCCAAAGAGTGTTCAAACTACTGCACAATTGCGCTCATTTCACATGCCAGCAAGGTGATGCTCAAAATCCTACAAGCGAGGCTTCATCAGTATGTGAACCAAGAACTACCGGAAGTACAAGCGGGGTTTTGAAGAGGCAGAGAAACTGGAGATCAAATCGCCAACATTTGCTGGATCATGGAGAAAGCAAGAGAATTCCAGAAAAATGTCTATTTCTGCTTCATTGACTACGCTAAAGCCTTTGATTGTGTGGATCACAACAAACTGTGGCAAATTCTTAAAGAGATGGGAGTACCAGACCACCTTACCTGTCTCCTGAGAAACCTGTACGAGGGTCAAGAAGCAACAGTAAGAACCAGACATGGAACAACCGATTGGTTCAAAATTGGGAAAGGAGTACGACAAGGCTGCATATTGTCACCCTGCTTATTTGATTTATATGCAGAGTACATCATGAGAAATGCCGTGTTGGATGAATCACAGGTCGGAATTAAGATTGCCAGTAGAATTATCAACAACCTCCGATATGCAGACGATACCACCCTAATGGCAGAAAGCGAAGAGGATCTCAAGAGCCTCTTGTTGAGGGTGAAAGAGGAGAGTGCAAAAGCTGGTTTGAAACTCAACATTAAAAAAACTAAGATCGTGGCATCTGGCCCCATCACTTCCTGGCCTATGGAAGGGGAAGAAATGGAAGCAGTGACAGATTTAATTTTCTTGGGCTCCAAGATCATCGCAGACGGTGACTGTAGCCATGAAATTAAAAGACGCTTGCTCCTGGGGAGGAAAGCTATGGCAAACCTAGACAGCATAGTAAGAAGCAGAGACATCACCTTGCCAACAAAGGTTCGTATAATCAAAGCTATGGTTTTCCCAGTAGTAATGTATGGCTGTGAGAGCTGGACTATAAGGAAGGCTGAGTGCTGAAGAACTGATGCTTTCAAACTGTGGTGCTGGAGTAGACTCTTACGAGTCCCCTGGACTGTAAGGAGGTCAAATCAGTCCATCCTAAAGGAAATCAACCTTGAGTGCTCATTGGAAGGACACATACTGAAGCTGAAGCTCAAATATTTTGGCCACCTAATGAGAAGAGAAAACTCCCTGGAAAAGACCCTGATTCTGGGAAATATTGAAGGCAAAAGGAGACGGGGACGGCAGAGGATGAGATGGCTAGATAGCATCAATGATGCAATGAATATGAACTTGAGCATACTCAGGGAGAGAGCGGAGGACAGGAAGGCCTGGCGTGCTATGGTCCATGGGGTTACAAAGAGTCAGACACAACTTAACGACTGAACAACAGCAACTGAGTAGAGACACATATGATTGTGCTGGGAAAGAGAGCAGTAAATATAAAGACCAAAACCAGCCTCCATTTTAACTTACAGGATCCCTATAACAAAGAGCTGAATTTTCTTCCTAAGGCAATAGACCAAACAAAGGAGAACTGGAGCCTTGAGATCGTGCTGTGCCTTGTCAGTTCATGGGAAAAATTGCTGGCAGAAACACCCCCAAGGACTGCTAGCTGTCTCCTGCTCAAAAGGAGGAGACAGCAGGCTGTGGGGGCATATGCCACACTGCTGGTTGGCTGTCCTTGACAGCTGACCAAATAGGAGGAGGAAGAGGTGTGGTGCGTGCAACCCCCCATTGCTAGCTGTCTCCTGCTCATGAGGAGGAGACAGCTAGTTAGCGGCGGGGATGTGTGCCACACCTCCTTCTCCTCCCACTGCCTGGGCAATTCACAGAGCTTTTTTCATATAGCTTTATGTGCACACATAGACTTACATGCAAAAAGTGCTGTGAATCACCCATACACTCCAGATTCATGGCACTTTTTTGCATATAAGTTAAGTGTACATTGACTTCCTATCACCATGTTTTTTAAAAACATGGCAATCGTGGCAGAGGCAGAGGGACCAGCTAGTGGAGCAGGGGTTTGGGGGGGGGGTGTCCAGAGAACCTGGAGGGTGTGTGTGTGTTCTCACATCCCTAAGTAACACCACCAGAATTATCTCTGTCTCTGAAATGTAGGCGTCTTTCGCCAGTGATTCAATCTTCCCCCCTCCTCCACCACTGTCATTGATTGGAGATTGTTGGGTTATGTTCAGCCCTAATTTGGCAACTAGAATTTCCCTTCACCAAAGCTTCCTCCCTCCTCCTCCTCCTCAACCCCTTGCTGAACTTTCTCAAGTTGATACATTTGGCACCAGACCGTCTGGGTTGCTCAGAACGAATCACCAAGTTGGACGAGGTGCTTTGTATTAGGGATGGCGGAGAATTTCCCCCCGAATCTTTGGGAGGCCGAGCGCCGATGCATTCAGCCCCCCGAAGTTGGTTGGGAAATTCTCTGCCGGCCCCCCGCCCCCCCCGGGACGGGACTTATCTTCGGCAAATGTCCCTCTCGGTGGTGGCTCCCGGCGGTGGTTCGGCGGCAGTTCATCATGGGAGGGGGTGGCGGCCGGTCTCCTGACCGGCCGCTGCCGCCGCCATTGCAAAAAAAAAAAAAACTAAAGTAAAAAAAAACCCAACAACACCCGTGATAGGCTACATAACGATTTACATAGCCTATCATGGCTAGATTTCCAAAGTCAGCTGTGATAGGCTACGTAAATCATCACGTAGCCTATCACGGGTGACTTCGGGGAAAAAAAAAAGTGCGTACGCAAATGGCGGCGCCCATGGGGCGCCGCCATTTGTGTTCCTTATTTTGGCACGTCTAGTCTACATAAAGATTTACGTAGACTACGGTGAAAATAAGGGCACGCTATTGCGTACACGCTTTTTTTTTTTCCAAAGTCACCCGTGATAGGCTACGTGATGATTTACGTAGCCTATCACGGCTGACTTTGGATATCTAGCTGTGACAGGCTACGTAAATTGTCACGTAGCCTATCACGGAGTCTTTTTTTTTTTTTACTTTTTGTTTCGCAGCCGGGGAGACGGGGCGGTTCTCCCAGGCCTGAATTTCGGGTGGGCGAGGCGGGGCGCCTCCCCCCCTGGCCTGAATTTTGGGGGGAGAAGCGAAGCGCCTCCCCTCCACCACGAATCCAAGCTGCGAAAAGGTAAGTGACTTTTGTACATCCCTACTTTGTATACAAGCTGCTTCACTTTGGGGTGCCTTGTTTCTATTCTGCTCCACCTCATATCACATGGAGCCACTTCCAAAGCAGCCCACTTCAATTCGTTATTTGGGCTTTGGACCAAGGTGGTGCATAGCCCTAATAATCATGTTTGATGGACAAAAGCTGTAGATGAAAATATTATAAAGATTCTTAATTCCCATATCTCTAATACTTTAAATCAGAAGATAACTACAACTCACCATATTAATGACTTTCAATATTATGAAAGTTTTATTCAGACTATCCAAATGGTATTGGAATAAAAGACTATTAGAAACAAGCAGAAGATACCAAATGTTGGTCTGACAGAGAATGTCAACATTTTAAAAAATAGATTAATTCTCTGTTTTACTTTCTTTGTTTCACTTTTACCATAAAAAAACAAACTAAATACTCTTTCAATAGAATAGTATAAGTGTAAAAAGAAATATAAAAAGTGTTTTGTTAAAAAGTAAAGTGTGGTGCAAAGGGAGAGATGGGAATTATTGATAAATGCTACACTTAGAAACAATAATAAATTATTCTGGTCTTTAATTATGAGTGCTTTAAAAATTAGGGCATGTGCACTTTCTGACTGATTCAGGCTAAGGTGTGGGAAAGTTATTTTTCAAGAATGGTTTATAATGCATCAGTCTCCTCATCTAATCTTAAAAGGTAAAGGTGTCCCCAACCAGTTGTGTCCGACTCTAGGGTGCGGTGCTCATCCCCGTTTCTAAGCCGAAGAGCCAGCGCTGTCCGAAGACGCTTCCGTGGTCATGTGGCCGGCATGACTGAACACCGAGGTTCACGGAACGCTGTTACCATTCCTGCCGAGGCGGTACCTATTTATCTACTTGCAATTTCTTGCTTTCGAACTGCTAGGTTGGCAGGAGCTAGGACTGAAGACGGGAGCTCACTCCGTCACGCGGCACTTGGGTCTCGAACTGCTGTCCTGCCGACCTTCCGGTCTGCAGTTCAGCGTCTTAACCACTAAGCCACTGCGGCCCCCATCTAATCTTACAGACTGTTTATCTTTGGATTCTCCAGAGTGGCTCCCTATGCGTCCAACTCTTATCACACAACTCAAAGTTGCAAAAGCATGAGGCCCAGGGTGTATACCACCTGACTACTAAAAGCACCTTCAGCAAAGGAGATTGTTACCTTGTTGTGATGCTGGAGCTTGAGCACCTCAATGATGTCATGAGCTAAACCGTGAAGGGACACCCAAGATGGGAAGGTCATGGCAGAGAGGTCAGACTAAATACGATCCCTGGGGAAGGAAATGGCAACCCACCCCAGTATTCTTGCCATGAAAACTAAATGGATCAGCACAACCAGAGTTATGTCGGTATACCATTGGAAGATGGGACTCCCAGGTCGGAAGATGGTCAAAATGCTACTGGGGAGGAACAGAGGATAAGTTCAACTAGCCTCAGATGTGATGACGCAGCTAGCTCAAAGCCGAAAGGACGGCTAGCAGCCGATGGTGCTAGTGGTGAACGACGAATCCGACGTTCTAAAGATCAACACACCATAGGAACCTGGAATGTAAGATCTATGAGCCAGGGCAAATTGGATGTGGTTACTGGGGAGATGTCAAGATTCAATATAGACATTTTGGGTGTCAGTGAACTGAAATGGACTGGAATGGGCCACTTCACATCAAATGACCACCAGATCTACTACTGTGGACAAGAGGACCACAGAAGAAATGGAGGAGCCTTCATAATTCATAATAAAGTGGCTAAAGCAGTGCTTGGATACAATCCCCAAAAAATGACAGAATGATCTCAATTCGAATTCAGGGTAAGCCATTTAATATCACAGTGATCAAAATATACGCCCCAACCACAGATGCTGAAGAAGCAGAAGTAGATCAGTTCTATGAGGATCTGCAGCACCTACTGGATAGTACACCAAAAAAAAATGTTATTTTCATTATAAGAGACTGGAATGCTAAGGTGGGTAGTCAAACGACACCTGGAATTACAGGCAAGCATGGTCTGGGAGAACAAAATGAAGCAGGACATAGGCTGATAGAATTTTGCCAAGACAACTCACTGTGCATAACAAACACTCTCTTCCAACAACCTAAGAGATGACTTTATACATGGACTTCACCAGATGGTCGACACCGAAATCAGATTGACTATATCCTTTGTAGCCAAAGGTGGCGGACATCTATGCAGTTGGTAAAAACAAGACCTGGAGCTGATTGTAGTTCAGATCACGAACTTCTTATTGCACAATTTAGAATCAGACTCAAGAGAATAGGGAAGACCCACAGATCAGGTAGATATGAGCTCACTAATATTCCTAATGAATATGCAGTGGAGGTGAAGAATAGATTTAAGGGACTAGATTTAGTAGATAGGGTCCCAGAAGAACTATGGGTAGATAGGGTCCCAGAAGAACTATGGACAGAAGTTCACAACATTGTTCAGAAGGCAGTAATAAAAAACATCCCAAAGAAAAAGAAAACCAAGAAGGCAAGATGGCTGTCTGCTAAGACACTGGAAGCAGCCCAAGAAAGAAGGAAAGCAAAAGGCAACAGTGACTGATAGGGAGAGATATGCCCAATTAAATGCAAAATTCCAGAGGTTAGCCAGAAGAGATAAGGTATTATTTTTAAACAAGCAATGTGTGGAAGTGGAAGTAGATAATAGAATAAGAAGGACAAGAGACTTCTTCCAGAAAATTAGAAACATCGGAGGTAAATTCCAGGCAAAAATGGGTATGATCAAAAACAAAGATGGCAAGGACCTAACAGAAGCAGAAGAGATCAAGAAAAGGTGGCAAGAATATACGGAAGATCTGTATAGGAAGGATAATAATATCGGGGATAGATTTGATGGTGTGGTCAGTGAGCTAGAGCCAGACATCCAGAAGAGTGAGGTTGAATGGGCCTTAAGAAGCATTGCTAATAACAAGGCAACAGGAGATGATGGTATCCTAGCTGAACTGTTTAAAATCTTGCAAGATGATGCTGTCAAGGTGATGCATGCCATATGCCAGCAAATTTGGAAAGCACAAGAATGGCCACCAGATTGGAAAAAATCAACTTATATCCCCATACCAAAAAAGGGAAGCACCAAAGAATGTTCCAACTATCCAACAGTGGCACTTATTTCACATGCCAGTAAGGTAATGCTCAAGATCTTGCTAGGGGTGCACGAAAGTCCCTTACCTGTCCTCGAAGCTTTTCGCAGTGGGGGGGAGGCGCTTCGCTGCTCCCCCTGCGAAGTTCAGGCCGGGGGGGGAGGCTTCCCGCCTCGCCTGGCCAAAATTCAAGCCGGGGGGGAGGCTTCCCGCCTCGCCTGGCCGAAATTCAGGCCGGGGAGGAGGCGCCTTGCCTCGCCCGGCCGCAAACTAAAAAGTTAAAAAACAAACAAAAACGCCCCCGTGATAGGCTACGTGACGATTAACGTAGCCTATCACGGCTAGATCGGCAAAGTCAGCCGTGATAGGCTACGTTAATCGTCATATAGCCTATCACGGGTGACTTCAAAAAAAAAAAAAAAAGCGCGTACGCAAATGGCGGCCCCCATAGGGAGCCGCCATTCGCGTTCCTTATTTGGTCGCTGTAGTCTACGTAAATCTTTACGTAGACTACGGCGAAAATAAGGGCAATGCAAATAGCGTTGCCCTTATTTTCGCCGTAGTCTACGTAATCTTTACGTAGACTACAGCAACCAAATAAGGAATGTGAATGGCGGCTCCCTATGGGGGCCGCCATTAGCCGTACACGCTTTTTTTTTTTTTTTAAGTCACCCGTGATAGGCTACGTGACGATTTACGTAGCCTATCACGGCTGACTTTGCAAATCTAGCCGTGATAGGCTACGTTAATCGTCACGTAGCCTATCACAGGGGCGTTTTTTTTTTTTTACTTTTATTGGAATGGCAGCAGCGGCAGCCGGTCAAAAGACCGGCTGCCGCCTCTGCCCCTGTTGAAGACCTGATGAACCGCTGCCGGGACCCGCCGCCGGGAGGGACATTCGGGAAAGGTAAGTCCCATCCCGGGGGGGGTGTGGGGGGTGGGGGGGTGCGGAGAATTTCTCCCCGAAACTACTTCAGGGGGCCGAACACGTTGGCACTCAGCCCCCCGAAGTTTCGGGGAGAAATTCTCCCCCATCCCTACTTCTGTTATGAAACTCATGAAAAAGAGAGAGTATAATGGAAGTTCTTTCTGAAGCAGTCACAGTTAAACAGATGCAGTATGAAGGGAAAGATTAGCAAGCTTCTCTTTGAACAAAAAGCACACTCTGCACATGCTCAGGGAATGGACAAAATGAGGAATAAACATACCAGGGAAACAGCTGGATTGAGAGAGAATCTCCCCCACACACACACATACACATACACACACATAATGGAAGAATATAGTTCTTCATATTCCCTGGTATGTTTATTCCTCATTTTGTCCATTCCCTGAGCATGTGCATTCCCTTTGAATGATCTGGTTTCATCACTGTTGATGGTAGAGGTTCATTCTACAAAGCTTGGTCTGAAGTAAACACTATTCCTGCTATATGTAGAAGCAATTATTGTGATAAGAACATACTGACCATACATTTTGTAAAATCTAAAATCATGTTTGTTTGTTATTCCAGAACATGAGGAAAATCGCTCCCCTTTCTGAACTAGGTGGAGACTCGGGGACGTGTTGAATGGGAGGAGGACACAGAAGTGTCAATTGAACACTTAAAAGCGAAAGGATTATACTACCAAAGGGGAGATATTGTCCCCTCCCTTTTGGTGCACTTGCTCTGTTCACCTCCCACCCCTGGCAATTTTCAGTGCTTCTGAATTGCGCTACTAGGTCCATCCTTTCTCTTACTATTATTTCTCCCCTGGGATGTGTGCAAATTAGCTTATATGCAGTCCCATCTTGTCAGTTTCCTTGTATGTTACCTACTCAACTTCTGTGCTCCCTTTGACAGCTGAAAAATACAAGGAAATTGACCAGGCAAGACTACACATATCAGACAGCCAAAAGTGTGCTCTTTCGCACTTGCAAAATAATGGGAAAATTAATAATGATGATGATGACAATAATAATTATGATTCCATTTGTGCAATGTTGAGGTACCAAAAAAATAAAAATAAAAGGTGAATGAGTGATGGTCCTTCCAAAGTGCTGTTTGGGCATCAGTGGAGGGGCAGTCACTGGTGAGGGAGGCTGCAGAGGCACTGGCAAGATTGGGAAGAGCAGCATGGGCTTTTTTGCTGCTCTTGCCAGGCAGCTTTGTAGCCGATCCTGGGATTCCATGATACAATTGCTCTCCCAGGTTCAGATGACATGACAGCTCACCATGGGTATGAACAACCCTACAACAAGCCATGGGTTCTCAGGCTTGATTGCAAAAATTAAGCCACTCTGCGGCGATCTTGCCAGGTTCCCACCACAACATGATGGCCCACCATGTCTGGCTGCCCATGGTGGGTTGTCATGTCATGCAAACCCAATCATTGGCTCAATTATTAAGTTCAGGCATTATGTTGTGGCCACATTTTGGGGGTGAAGAGGTGGGATTGTGTATGATATGCAGCCATATGTTTATAAGCTGGTGTAGGCTTTGTGGATACTAGAATTTAGATACAGTCCTTAAAAGTTTGGCTACATCTTCACTTTTTCTTCAACAACATACAGCATTGTATACCTTATGTTAACAGACTCATACTCCAGTAAATGGTCCTGTATAGTTCTACATAAAATTGGTCTAATTGCTGTCTTAGTGGAGTCTCTTTTAGTGCTTGGGTAACAACAACCATGTAAAGTGTCAGTCCAAAGACTATAAGATATTGAAAGAAAGATTTTATACCCCCTGGCTAATTGAACTTGTTTCCCCATGGTCCCCAATTGTGGTACTTCTCCATCTTATTTGAATTCTCTGAAGAGAACAAAAGCCTTTGGAACATTTATGCTTGCAAGATTTAATGCTCTACCTATGGTGGTATATCAGGGCAGATTTCTGAAAATGCTTTTTCAAGATAGATTGTGTTCATGCAATGCTGAAGTCTCTGAAAGCTTGATACATGCACTGTTACATTGTGACTTCTATTCTGATCTGAGACATCATACAATTTACCCTTAAAAAATTTGTTTACTGGGGCACCCAGATGAGAGCCTGGGTATGTATCTTTCATCAGATCATATCCCATACATATCTGAACAGGTGGCTAACTTCTTTTTAATGGCTATGCATAGAAGAGCTCCATTGATGGATTTTTCTAGTTAATCTGGGATTCTTTTTTCTTTCCTTGGTGTTAATGTATTTCTTATGTATCTTAAACTGAACAGGCCATATGACCATAAAAAAGTCATTTATTCATTCATAAACAAGCAAAAGTGATGCAACAATGGATGCAAGGATGTGTACAATTCCTGCCCACCCCACCCAGTTCTGGCAGCCCCAATAGTTGCATTTTCCATTTGCATTATATCATTCATTTCATTCCTCTTTCATTATTGTTTCACTCATTTTAATTTTTGTTGTTGTTTCTAATTCTTGTCATTTCTATATTGAGACCCAGACTGTTGCCTGATGCCTATACCTTTGGTATTTTCTGTCCCAATGGCCTGAAATTTTCGGGTAACATACTTTTCCCATACAGAATCAGACCTGCCAAGCTTCAGATGAATTACACAAAAGCTTCCCATTTTATAAGCAATTAAAAAGGAAGTGAAATTCTCTAAACATCCCATTGTTTTCAATGGAGAACCTTCTTGTATTCTCCTGTAATAGTTCACAGAGAAATGGTATAAATTTGTAGGCATTCTACTATCCCTTAAGGCATCAGACCTACCAAGATTCAGACAGATTTATCAATGGGTGCATTGTTATATGCAATTTAAAATGAGGTGACATCCACTAAGCTTCTCCTTGCTTTATGCTTCAAAATGGATAGGTTTTATAACTTTCAGAATCCTCCTAGATACTCCTTCTCTCCAGAATGTTCCCTGGATATTTCCAGTTGTATGAATTTGCTAAGCAATGCTTTGGGCTGTACCCTCTGCTGCCTGTGGGCTAGCAGAACTCACTGCTAGTGCAACAGGAAACTAGTGGGTCCTTAAGCAAATGGAAATGAGCAGAAACATTCATTTCTGGAATGGAGCAGGTTAGCAGAGCTCTTAGGAAGGAGCTCTGCTAACCTGTCCCATTCTCGAAACGAGCATTTCTGCTTGTTTCTGAGGTTGCTTTAGGAAGTACCAGCTTCCTGTAATGCTAGCAGCGGGTCTCACTGGTGCAAAAGAAATTATGATTTTCATTCATTTCTCCATGTCCATTTCTTTCTCACAGGAATGAATTAGAAACAAATGGTGGTGCATTTTTTTTCCCATTCATTTTAGACAGGAATGCACACTTTTCATTCATTTGTTTTAGAGATGAATGCACAGAGCTCTATCTGTGGACATGCCCTTAGAAATGTAGGGAGTTATTTTAGCCTCCAACTGGCCCCTTTGCAATGTAAACACTGTGTTGTGTGCAGCCACGTTTCTGATCATTCAGTGGGGCATTAACCCTAGGTAAGTGGGTATCGGATTGCAGCCTAAATCACTTGGTTAAATTTGACTGTGAAGTATTCCATTTAGTCCAATTATTTCGAAGTTACACTCTGCAATGCGGGATATCATCTGGATGATTCAATTTTATTGCCAAGCTGATGAACAGAATTTCCATTTTGCATGACAACGAAATGCTGTAATTTTCTGTTTGTATGAAACATTCTGTTTTGCATAATGTTTCTCATTGTGGAAACTGGCTACTGTAGAGTGTAGTTCATTTCAATTATTAGACTGTTATTCCTCCCACAAGGCCAATGGCAAATGCTTTCTGTTGTTATGCAAAATATTGTTGATTGAATCTAGCAGCTGTTCATTATGGCAGAAACGTTGCTTGTCGCCTTAATTTTGCAACACTTCACATTATTTGGCAATTGCAAAGGCGCGTTTCCTGTGCACTTTAAGTATAGAATTTAGGGTTTCAAATGTTTTCTCAGCCATTTCATGAATCTATTTTCAATTTGTTCAGTGTTCTCTTCTTCTGTAGAAAGACTATAAGTTACCTACCATAACTTATTTTGTCTGCGCTTTCTTTAAATATGGTCTTGTTTTAAGTACATAAAGTGCGAATGCCCAAGATAATGACTTAATGAGAAAAAATATTCACCCATTGATTACCTTGCTAGTATACAGCTACATTTTGATTTGGTAAATTTCTGTGAACATTAATGCATTTTTGAGGGGGTAGCTCTGTCAGTCTGTTGTATTAATCTGTCGCACCTTAAATACCAACACATATAGGCAACAGTCCCATAGCTACCTCAGTGACTTTTACTTCTGAATACACATGTATAGGATTGGGCTGTAAGTGTGTAACTAGCTTTCAGGGACTAAAGCCCACTTTGTCAGATTGATGGAGACAATAAAAGGGCACAGATTAGGGATGTTGCGAGCGCCCGTTTTGGCCCACAAATCTGCTGGACTGCCGGCACCGGCGCCCGCTGAATTGTGCCCACCAAGCCCTCCCGCCCACTCGCCAGTCCCCAGACCACCGTCCTGTGCTTGGTAAGCAGCCTGCTACTTACCCGGGCCCATTTGTCTCTGTCCCAATCGCCGTGCTTTTAAAAAACATGGCGATCGGCAGCCGGTGCCCATAGACTTATACGCAACATAGCGCTGTGAGACTAGAGTCTATGGGCTTTTTGTTTTGATTCAGAGCACTTTTTGTGTATAAGTCTATCTGGGCACATAGACATATGCAAAAAACACTGTGAATTGCCCATAGACTGCATAATAATAAAATCTAGGCATTTTCTTTTAACCTTCTAACCTCCTAATTCTGCTTGTAAACATTTTCCCAGTGCATCAAGAGAAAGGAAGAAAAGAATGATAACAAGGCTAATGCTTGGTCACAAACATCATTATAACGGAACCTGGCTTTCCAATACTTTATAAACCGATCCCACTTTCTAGAATCTAACTGATATGCACTTAGTTTACCCTTTCATAAATAAATCATATCTTTGAAATTTTATTCATTTAGGGTGCAATTCTATGCATGTTTAGACAGGAAGTAGTTTGCCTGGCTGGGGGATGCTGGGAGTTGTAGGGATTTCTGTCTAACTATGCATAGGATTCCACCTTAACAAACCAACGTTTGTCCTGCAGATGGAAACATACACATCTTCCAACGTTTAGCTATTAACATTCTAGCTGCTATAAGCATGTTAATCTATGGTTTAATGTTGAGCCGTTTCTTTTGACAAGAAGAAAACTGAAAAACAAACTGCTTCTGTCTGGTCAATTTACAATTCCACCAGCATGATGCCAAACACACACATACACCCTTCCCCGTTTTTCATTCTTTCATTCTTGCCTAACCCCTTTTTCTTGTTAGGCGAGAATGAAAGCAATCAGCACAATTTTTAAAGAAACAAAACAAATACCTACCACGTAGTCTCTTCAAGGACCACTTATTCCCTAATGCTGTGTGTGTTTATTAAAATAGCTTAGATGGAAGCTGCCTGCTGATAGCCATGGGGGAAAGAGAAAGAGGCAGTTCTCTGTGGGTGAAGATAGGTCTCTTAGAGAACCCCCCCCCATCACACAAATCGCATAGCATGTAGCAGAGGATTAGCTTTTTATTTACTGCAGCATAAGCACACATAGTGTATGTGTGTGTGGGGTAAAATTAGAAAAAGTTCTCTTTTGGCATCAATGGAGGCTTTTTAAGATCTCCCCATGGGGTGAGGTGGGGGAAAAGTCTAATCTCCCCTCAAGGAGCATGGTGGTCTCAGTATGGATTGTTTAAAATCCATTCCATCTGTGTTTTGTGGATTGTCAGGCACTTTTCATTCTGTTGCCCACCCACCTATGGAATTGATTTTTTTTGTTTCCGAATTTGCGCAAATTTACATTTGCACAAATCTGCATGTGCGAAAATGCACAAATTCTCCCCAAATGTGCATTTTCATGCTTTAGCTTATGGGGGAAATGCACATTTTTGGCAATTTTTTTAAAAGTGTATTTTTCTACTACAAAATTTGCACAAAATTTGGGAAAGTTAGAAAACTGGCCTGCAAGTCTGCAGAATCCACCTGACAGGGGAAAACCCAGTCTGCTGTGGAATCCGCCATTGGGTTCATCAAAATCTGAATTCATTTGGTTCCATTGTGGATTTCTCTGAGATCCATATACATACTTTGCTTTTTATTCAAGAAGGATGCTAGGGATCCTTGTTCTAGGGGAGATCATATACTGAGCATGACTACTGGTTCATCCAGAACAGCAAAATCTACTGAGGCCTTATGCATGTAAAACATGTGCTTTCCCACTATACTATGGGTCTTTCCATAGGGTTATGGGTATTGGAGGTTGTGAATAAAGGATTTTGCTTGGTTACTATTTCACATGAAGGGAATCCTGTTGCCACATAGCAGCTTCTTTCTCTGCTACCATTCTCTTCCTACTTCAGCCCCCTCCTGTACTTGCTGGAAGGAAAAGTATATCATTTAATTCTGCATCTGGTTGTGTACATGGACAATTCAGCAAGTCATCGCTTTGGATTAGTCTTTTTACTGCCTAGTTCACATAATAATAGAAACCATAGTGGGAACATTTAATGTTAAGTGGCTACAGATATTATGCTATAGTACTTCAGGCTGTAATAGCAGTTGTTGAGAAGGACAATGCGTTGCTAGGTATTTCTTTCCTTTCCCCAAAATGTAGAGAGAGAGCATTTTCTTGTAGCAGGGAGCCCAAGAACACATTTGTCCTTTTACTTTACTAGCTAGTGGAAGGCTGTGGGACAAGGCTTGGCATTGCATAGAAGCATACAGGAAATGGTGGGTGGAGGTAACTGAACAAGGTCTCTGTCATGGCTGGTGGAGGTTTACGGCAGTCAGCAAGAGGCAAGGCAAAGCCGTCAGGTAGTCCTGAGCCCTGTTCAGGTGTTATGCCTGAAGAGGAAATATGAACCTGAGTTGGGGGCACTGACCCCACCCCTAACATCATGTGCACCCACCCTGCCCTCCCTGTTCTTGACCTTTCTGGGTTGAGTGGCAGGGTCTGAAGGGGGTTCTACTTGTGTTCACTTGAATGCGAGTAGATCTGTCCCATGCAATCCGGCACCCTGCTAAAGCACAGGGGTTTGTGTATATACCCTCACCCCCACCACAGTTTAAGCCCTCCTGGAAGCAGGCTGAATGCCTGCATAGGGCTATAGTCTGCAGGCCTTCCAGACCAGAACTGAGCCCTTTATAGAGGTACAAGGCAGGCCCCGAGGAGAAGACCTGCCTCAAGCTTTGTACTCTTAATGATGATGAGAGGATCTTGTACAGTGACCATGACACTTGTTTAAACCTCAACCTGGTCTGGAGTGTCCCATGTTACTTGACACCATGGGACAGCATCCTATGCTGCCCTATGCTGCCCTGTGCTAATGGAACTCACTGCTAGTACAGTAGTGCTCATTTCCAGAACTGGGCAAATCAGTGGAGTTCCCAGAAGGGAGCTCCATGGACCCGTCCCCATCTGGAAACAAGCATTTCTGCTAATTTCCGGGGTTGTGTCAGGAACCACTAGTTCCTGTTTCTCTAGTGGTCAGTTCTGCTGGTGCAACAGAACTAGCAGAGGTGCAGTGGCTGTACAGGATGCTGATGTCCTGTATTGGCTGCAGCAGACTTGGAGTGAAGGGTCTAACCAAAGCGCAAAGTAGTGAAGCAGGCATGTGGACTGGCACACAGGTGTCAGTCCAATGGGGTTCAGGCTAAGGCAGGAGAGGTCAAGATAGCGGGCAGAGGTCAAAACATAGTTAGGCAGTCAGATACATTACACAGTCAAGAAGCAGACTCAAGGAGGAGTCCAAGGGTCAGTAGCACAGAGCATCAATCACAGGGCAAAGTCCAGGTGGCAGGTAGAAGACACTGGAGCTGAAAGAACAGCATTGTTCTCAGCACTGGCTGGGCAGTCACTGAAGGATTTTAAACCAAAGCCTGGTGAGCCCCATTCAGGGCTCAACTGCAGTACATTAGATCTCTCTGGTCAGAGCCCTTCTCATGAGAAGTTGCTTTCTCCTGAGGAGTCCTTGTTTGCAAATGAGCACTCATTCTCATAGGGCCCCTATTGGCCTGCTGCCTGAGGTGCTGATGTTCCTGAGAACCCTCCAGCAGGATGAACCTGCAGTTATCTCCCCTGAGGCCCTAGGTGCTTCTTGGTTTGATGACAACTCACCATGAAAAGATACAACACTATTGCATCTCCCACATTGCTGGGGTAACATGAGTACTGGACCATAGCAAGGGCCATGAATATAACAGCATCCTTATTTTAATCTGAAGTTAAAATTTGGGAGGAATACAAGGGTACCTGCTTGGGCAAAACATCTGACCAATTTTGAGGGATGCCTGAAGACTATAGTCAATAAGACTAGTGAATTTTGAAAGATTGTTTCCTGCACTTTTTGTGCTCGACTACGATTACCATCTAATATTAGAATTTATTTCTAAAGCAGCTCTAAACTACTGCATGCTGTGTCCTTCAGGCAAAGTGATATGCTCTTCATCCATAGTCCAGAGCTGGGCAATGCTTTACATTAATCTCCACCTTTAAAAAAACACCACATATTTTATTTTCATTCCCAATGGCCCAAATGTGAATGATATATAGACAGGGATGTACGGACTGACCTTCGTCCAGGGCACAGAGGAGCTGAATGAGACACCATCCCTGCTTGTGTGGCCTGGACCCACTCAGCGAGCCTCCCTACTTGTCCACCAAGCCTCCCCTCCTCTGTGTGCCGAGGACTCCGGCAGTCAAGCCCTTGTATGCACAAGGGCTTTATGTGTGCAAGGGCTTGACTGCCAGAGCCCTCAATGTCGTGTGCGCCCTAAGCACTCTAGCCATCTCCTCCTCACAAGGAGGAGATGGATAGAGCAGTTGGGGTGCATGCGTGTGGTGCTGAGACCTCGTCCTCATTCTGCCCCTGCCTGCTGTTAAGGACTTCTTTGACAGCTGTAGGGAGCAGGACAAGTCCTCAGTGCCACACATGCCCCAACTGCTCTTCTCATCTTTTCCTTGCAAGGAGGAGATAGTGGGAGTGGTTGGGGCACGCGCAGTGATGACAACTCTGAGCTGCTCCTGGCTGCTCACTGAGTTCTGGGGTGCTCAGTGACTGGGTCTGTCAGTACCCCATGGCTTGGTGAGCAGGGGCTGGGCGTGGGGGAGTCCACAGCCTCCTGGACCAAGCCAGGCACTTGTGGCATCGCTATATATAGACATGGAACTTTTACATGCAATGCCACAATTAACTTCTGGAACTCACAGACACAAGTTGGGGTGACAACCCCTAGGTTAAGAATGGCCTCTGAAAAGGACTAGACAGATTTCTGGAAGATGGTAATTAGCCATTACAGCTAATTGGAATCTACCTTTTTTTCTGGGAACCTCTGAATAGCAGATGCCAACCAAGCAGGAGGTATGCCACTTTCATGCTTTGCTTTGTAGGCTTCTTGGCTGGCCAGAATTGGAAACCAAATGCCAGAGCAGATGAACATTCCATCAGATCCAGTGGGGTTCTTCTTATGTTCATAAGGTAACTTTTTCCATCACCCAGCCTCTAAGATCAAATAAACTTGTAAGCTAGCAGAACTTTTTCTCCTTCCAAAAGGTGCTAGAGGCATTTCAGAGGAAAGCAGCAGATTTTTCCTCTTTATGTAAATGACACTAAGGCATCCTGTCTCCAAACACCGTTTTTTGATCAATTACCATTTCCATCTCTGATCCATCATGCATTCAGAGGTAAGAGAGCCTGTTTTCCTATTTCAAATCTCATCAATATATAATTCTCCTAAACTGGCTGCTGGTTTCAATATAATCGTACCTTTTGACATCCGAACGTCTGGAGAGAAATAGCCTCTGTTCTTATCTGCATTGCATAACTCCTTAAATAATTTACAGGATTTCTCCTTGGCACCCTTTGCAATGACTTTGCAGGAATCAGATCTCTGAAACATCACATTATTTCAAATTAAGCTTAGAATTACATAAGGGTGGATGCAGCTCTTGGGTTTATAGAATTATTACCCCTTGGCAGTTGGCACCCTTTTGCCACTCTGTCATAGAATCTGAGTGCTAAAGGTTGGACTTCTTTCATCAATTCAATATAAACATAATGAGTAGGGATGTATGAGAATTTCATTCCAGTTCGCAAATCTTCAGAACTTGTCCCGATTGCAACCCCGAACACAATTCAGAGGGCAGTTTTTGAAAAGTGCTCACAGATTCTCAAGCTTGTGATTGCATTTGAAAACTGAATATTTTTTTGAAAAATGCACACTTTAAAATGCACTTTAAAAATTAGACATTTTCATGCTTTAGGCAATGGGGGGAAAGTGCACACTTACAAAAAATGTTTATGGAAATGTGCACTTTTCCCGTTCAAAATGCACACTTTCTCTGTATGAATGGAAAGATAAACAGGTTGCAAACGAAGGCAGGAATTTTGTGAACTGAGCTCTGAAATGAAGCTTGGAGAATTTCAGCCAGCATGAGCATTCCTGGTTCTCCCATCCCTATTAATGAGTAATTTAGTAATGAGTAAAAAGGGGACTCTATTCCACCTTCATGAGCATGATGAGTACAAAGTCAGGGAATGGTAGCAATTCTGATTTCATTTGTCATCTTTTGTACATAACATGAGTGTGTTTAGGTTGGTTTTCTGCCCCAAAAAGGCTCTCAAAAGCTCAGGGCAGTAAGTTAAGACATGTATTACATGGGAAGGGGCCAAAAATCCAGCTTCTTAATTCCATATATGATGATGACTACATCTGTGACGAGAGGAAAACAATTGCCCTACTAACACAGCCCCAACACCAGTGGTACCTATGGTTTCTTGTACTTAGTGGATGCTGGCCTCCACCCCATGGCCCATATGACATACTAATCCCTTAATACAATCCATCACTTTGTTGAGAGATGCAGCTGAGCCTTTTGTTGTTAGGTATCATTGAATACGCATTGGTTTCTGCCACCTATGATAAGGGATGTACGAAAGTCACTTACCTTTTCGCAGGGGTGATTCGCGGTGGGGGGAGGCAGTCTGCACCTCCCCCCGAAATCCTAACCCGGCTGGCTCCGCTCTGCGGCTACTCTGCGGAGCCACCGGCCAGGTGCATTCGCAGGCGTCTGGAGCCTGCGGACACAAATGGCGGCGGCTACAATGGCTGCTATTTGCGTTCCTGTTTTTGGCCATGATAGGCTACGTAAATATTTATGTAGCCTATCACGGCGAAAGACAGGGGCGCAAATAGCAGCTGCCATGCCATTTGTGCCTGTGTTTTTTTACCGTGATAGGCTACGTAAATATTTACGTAGCCTATAATGGCAAAAAAACAGGAACGCAAATGGCAGCGGGTACGGCAGCCACCATTTGTGTTCCCTTTTTTTTGCCATGATAGGCTACGTAAATACTTACATAGCCAATCATGGCCTCTGCAGGGACGCAAATGGCGTAGCCTATCATGGCCTCTGCAGGGACGCAAATGGCATAGCCTATCACGGCCTAAATGGGGAAGTGAATGGTGGCCTCAGACACGGCTGTCATTCGCAAAGCAGCGCGAACGGCACCAGGTAAGTACTCCGTTTCACGCGCCTTTCGCGGGGTGGTGGGGCAGGGGGCTTAGGTCCACCATGGATTTCGGTGGGCTGAATGCATTGGCATTCAGCTTCACTGAGATCCGTGGCGGAATTCTCTGACATCCCTACCTATGATGCACACAGCAGCTTGTGAACCAGCCACCATGTGTGCAGAGTCTCCAGCCCGATGTCATGGCTGTCCACCTGGCTCCACACCTGATCCCCACACATTGGATGAAGGTCCAAAGGGGGAGCGAGCTGTACCTTCATAGGCACCTCCTGTCACGTTCCTTTGTCCTCTCCCTTCGCAATCACACACTCCAGGAAACAAAGCTTTAGGGCAACCCTACTTTATTGGAAAATGACCCACTTCTTTACAAATGCAGATTCTAGGAAACTCTCAGACTGCACAGAACCAGCTAATCCACACATCTATAGATTTCAGTAGAGGAGATGAAGTGGAAGTTAGAGAAGTTGCCAGCAGTTTGGGCATGAACTTCATGGACAGACTTGCTTCACAGGGATGCCTCTCCCTTAGGGTGGTTCCCTCCTACGTTGGCTTCCAGGAGTTGCCAACCTGGTGGACCGTCTGAGCCCTGCCCCTAACTTTCCTCGCTTCACCCTGTGATGGACCCCAGCGCCCCTCAAGTCATGCCTCTCACCCTCCTCCTTCTCTCCCTCTGAAACTTGAGTTCTCATGGTGGAGGAATGGGGGAGTTGTTCAGGCTGGGCCATCTGTATGTCAAGGTCTTGGGAAGAAAGTCTCACTGTATCTGGGCTCACTAGGGAGGGTGCCTCCCACTGTTCTTGCTGTTGCCATTCTGATTCTGAATCTGAGCTGCCAGACATCTCCACACGCTCAGATTCATTCCTGACACCGCCATGTGATTCGGAGTCTACATGAGTACATCTGGCTCCCCCTCTGGACTGGAGCCCAGCTGATGGAGACTGCAGGTGGAGCATCAGCTGGGTGGGTGCATGATGTCGAGGGTGGGGTCAAGAGGCACCGTCCCACTCCACCTCCACACATTACTCCTATTTAGGCTGCGATCCTAGCCCAGCCTTTCTCAACCTTGGGTCCCCCAATGTTGTTGGAGTACAAGTCCCATCACCCCTAACCATTGGGCATGCTGGCTGGAGATGATGGGAGTTGTAGTGCAACATCATCTGGGGATCCAAAGTTGGGAAAGATTGTCTTATACCCACTTACCTGGGAGTAAGTCTCACTGGAATCAAGGAGACGTATTTCTGAGTAGACATGCATAGGACTGTGCTGAAAACTCCATGACAATGCAGACCCCACCCACATGCCAATTGTCCTCTCTGTCCTAGCCTATCTGCTGCTGTTCTTCTACCTCTTCTTGCCAAAGGTGTTGTCCCATCTCTTTTCCCAGTCAGCCAATCCCTCCTCCCTGAACTAGGGGTGTATGAAACACTTACCTGGTTCCACTGGGGCCATCCGTGGTCGGGGGGGGTGTTCCGTTCCCCCCCCCCGGAATCCTCCCCAGCCAGCTCCACTCCATGGCAACTCCACAGAGCTGCCGGCCGGGGCTGCCCATAGCCGGACCTCCATCTGCTCCTGGGCTGCGGCCGCAAATGGCAGCCACCGTAGCAGCCGCCATTTGCTTCCCTGCCTTTCGCCGTGATAGGCTATGTAAATATATACGCAGCCTATCACGGCTACCACAGGGACGCAAATGGCGGCCGCTACGCCATTTGCGTCCCTGCGTTAGCCATGATAGGCTACGTAGATACTTACATAGCCTATCATGGCTTGGCAGGGATGCAAATGGTGGTGGCGTAGTGGCTGCCATTTGAGGCCGCAGCCTGGCAGTGGCTGGAAGACCACCCGGAGCCGTCACTGATGCCGTCACCGCTGCTGGAGCTGCCGCTGCCGCCAGGTAGGCTCTGTCCCGGCAGGATTCCGCGGGGTGGTGGGGGGAATCACCCTGTTCTGCCATGGACTCCGGGGGGCTGGATTCTTTAGAATCTTTCTTTACTGGAGTCCGTGGCGGAATTCTCCAACATCCCTACCCTGAACAACTTCCCACCAGAAACGGCTTTTATTAAAGGGATGACTTGCAATCCTTTTTACCCCTTTATAATCCTAATTCTCATTTGGGGACCCAACTCTCTCCCCCCCCCAACCTCTGGCACCTATTCTATTATACAGGTTTTATGTTGCACTCAGCTAGCCATACTAAAGTTATAGTTCAGCAAGATTTTTTCATTTTGTATTCTTTTTTCTCAGACATAACTGCCTGATTATTTTTTTTAAAAAAATCTAGAGCTGGCTCCTTATTCTGCTTGTTTTCTGAAACACAGTTAGATCCTTAGAAACAGTGTTAAGTGACTCCCATATCAGGAAGCAAATTAAGTATCTCACTTGGAACTAGTTCTATAATGTGTTAAGGGTTATGAAAAACTGATCTCAAGCACGTGTATGATGCTCCTTCATATGAGCCTAATTCGAACTCAAGGGCTGTCACTGTAAATTCTCTACTATAAATCTAAAACTTACCTTACCACCCCTCATGCTACATTAGAGTTGCCATTATTGTGTCATAGATGCCATTATCATACTAAAGTTTGTATGGGTGACCAGCCAGATGGGCTATTAATAAATTTAATAATAATAATAAATAATAATATCATTCCATTATTGCCTATTGTTTGAACAGATATCAACAAGATAATGTATACATGGACAATGGAAATGTAGACCATTCAAATTAACATCTCATGTTTTACATGCCACTCAAAATAACATCCCATGTTTATATTTATTTATTTATTATTTCTTTAAAATGTTTCTTGGCCACCTTTTGAGGTAGAAGTTCTCCCAAGGCGGCTCCCAGCAATAAAATACATAAAAACAGTTGAAATATTAAAAGCGATAAAAACATAAACACAATAAAATAGCGATAAAAGCAACAATAAAAACCAACAATAAAACCAGCAACAACTGCAATTATATCGAGAGAGAGCCATGGTAAAATAATACATTTTCAAGGCCTTCTTAAAAGCCTGCAGTGACAGAGCATGGCAGCCCTCCGATGGCAACTTGTTCCAAAGGTGTGGAGCCACTGAAGAGAAGGCCCTTCCATGTGTGGTCATGTGCTCAATTGCTTCTTATTCTTATCTGTGCCTTTTCTCCTTGCAGACTTTGACATCCTTGTGAAACTTAAGTCTGCCAAGTGTTTAGGTCTGCTATGGTGCTTGGAGCCTTAACTTGTATAATTTTTAATTTGGTAATTGTATTAGTTTAGGGCACAGTCCTATGAGATGGATGCCTTTAGGTTGGAGGACTCTGATCTCAGGGCCTCTGTCCATCCCAAGTGCAGCAGGATGGGAAGAATGGCAAAGGCCTTTGTAGGCTTTCCGCCCTCTGATAATGCTGTTGGGAAATGAACATTTGCTGATGATTTTACCTTGAACCACTTGTTTACATTAATGACACTTTCCCATTTTCTGTCTGCTAAAATTTCTCACCGTCTAGGAGAAGTAGCTGCCTTGACACTATATTGACTTCCACTCACATAGGTAATGGTTTAAAATAAATTAGAATGCTTTTATTAGAAAGAAGGAGCATGCACACACAGCTTTCATACTTAATACAGAAACAGAAACAGAAAACCAAAACAAAAAACAGACTTACAGAAGCTCTCCCCTCTCTCCCTCTGAGCAGAAGTTCTCTTAGAATCAGGACAGGAGGCAGGGCCTCTCCAATAAGGTGAAACCTTCTTTTATATCTTTAGTCCTAAGCCAGTTATTACACCTGATACCATACTTGGCGACTATTCTCTTTTAAGCTTTCGGATTGGTTATTTTAAGGTGGTATAGGGATGTTGTGGGAGCTTGGTGTGTGTGTGTGGACTCTGACGGTCTCCCCACCACTTGGCCTCCTGGACTGTGCCTGCTGAACCACCACCCACTGCTCGCCAAACCACCTGAGCCCCCAGCACTTACCAGACCCATCCATGACCACCCAGTGCCATCCACTCCCTCAGCAGCTTGCCACTTTATGAAAAAAATGGCTACTCGTTTTTTTTCCATAAATTTGATCTTGTGCAAATGGCGGCTGTAAAAGAGCCACTTCCACAACATTACAGGCATAGGTGGACCTGTAATGTTGAGGAAATGGCCCCTTTATGGCCGCTATTTGAGTAAGATTAGATTTATGGAATAGAATGAGTCGCCATTTTTTTGTAAAATGGCGACTTGCTGAGGGAGTGGACAGCTGCTGGATCAGCTTGCTGGGTGAAGGGGTCCAGGTGAGTGTGGGGGCTTGTGAGCGGGGGCAAGCAACTCATCGAGCACTCAGAGAGCCCAGATGGAGGTGAGTCTGACCATCCCTAAGGTGGTGTACCTCCTTCTAAGCCCCTTACCCTAATCTAAGTGCCTCCCATCTGCTAACATCATTGTTGTACTCTTTGTTCATTCCGGATAAACTTGAAAACTCCTCAACATCTCCTTAAATATCCTTTCTCTATACCCTGTGGCTGGCAACTTATATAAAAATGGTGCATTATTCACAAGCTTTTCCTCTCTCTTTAGCAAAGTCAAATAACTTTGCTACCCAATAATCACTTCACAAAATTCACTCTGGCTCAAACCAGGCCCACAGAACCAACCTTTTATCGGGCCTAGCAATCTTTGATTCTCTCAGCTATTCCATCCTGTAACTATTCTAAGTGATCTATATTGCTTTATAGGTAAGTAGAAACCTTATGGCAGGATCATATAGCCATCTGCCTTAAATAAGCTCAGTTGCAATGCCTTTTAAATTTCTGGCAATACATTTTACATTAGATGGGCTTCTGAGTCTACCTAAGTCACTTTACCTGGCTGGGGGCTGGGCTGGTTGCTGAGAGGCCTTTGGATCCAGTGGATCCATGACCTCTCCTCAACTTGCCCTCAACACATCAATTTCATTTCATTTATTATACTTCTATATCACCCTATAGCCAAAGCTCTTTGGGTGGTTCACAAAATTGAAAAACCATTAAAAAATTATACAAAGTGCAAAACAATTTACATAAAAACACATAAACAGTGCAGAATGTATATCAACCCCCCCCCCCATTTTTAAACAATCAACCAAAGGCAAGCCAGGACATGAATAAAAAGTCATTATGTGCTGCAAAATGCCTGAGGGAAGAGGGCAGTTTTAACCTGGCACCAAAAAGATAACCATGTTGGTGTCAGGCAGGCCTCATCAGGGAGATCATTCCATAATGGGGGGGGGGCACCAAGAAGGCCCTCTTCCTTGTTGCCACCCTCCAAGCCTCCCTTGGGGGAGGCCTGTGTAAAATCCATTCTGTCTGTGTTTCGCAGATTGTCAGGTGCCTTTCGTTCCATCATCCACTCTCGGACAGATGCGAATATTTTTTCATCATGCTGAAAAATATGGAAATAATTATAAATAATAATAATTCCATGAGTTGGATTCTTAGAAATTCAAGCTTATTTTAATCTATCTCGAATTTCTCCAGCATCCCTAGTTGGGAGAGGTACTTTCCTTGCCTCCCAAGGTCACAATGCAGCTGGAAGGGGCAGGGAGTAGGGTGGAGTGGAGGGAAGATCCACCGATCAATCTTCTCCTCCAAGGTTGGAGCTCTGTCTCCAGCCTTGGAGGAAGAGATCTGCAGCATCCCATGGCCCCACAGACACTGTCTAGTGGTCACTGGATTGCTCTCTTAGTTGCACTTTATGTTTGATGTATTCTGTACATTCATTGCAGTGGCTGGTGGCTGAGGCAAATACATTCCCCCATTTTCTCTCTGAGCCATAGCATCTGCTGTGCCCGAGTCAGTGGAGAAACATATGTGACAATGTCAGAACATTCCTACATTTTATTTTCAATGGCAGCCACATGTCAGGTATAATGCTTAGTTCTTCCCAGTATACCAAAGGAAATAGCACTCTAGCTTTGCACCAAGCAGCTAAGAAGAAACTTGAACTTCAGGGTACTAATGGACTTGTACTAGTCACTTGAGACTATTGGATACATTTTATATAAAAAAAGAAAGAAAAGCAAAGCAACTTCTTCAGTCAAGGAACAATGTGGTTCAATTCTACATTTCTCAGACTTCCCCCACATGAGATCTATAAAGGATTTTTCACTTTCTGAACTATCAGTCAGATGTTCCAGAAAATGTTGTCGACAGTAATTTCCTTCACACTTTGTGATGCGATCGCATTGATAGTTTCACAATGTAAGGGGACAAAAGAACGAACAAATGAAATGTTAAAGTATTTCTCCCAAGTGTGTTGCTTAGAAGTGTCACTTTTGGCTTGCCAAGATGTTTTGTGGCACTGGAAGGCGCAACACAGGTGATGGGAGAGATTCGTTCTTGCCGCTACACTCAAGGCTGATTGTGTATTCATCAGTCCCACCCACAGGTATGGCAGAACTTTATGCTTTGGGAAACCTTGGTCTTGAAACTCCCAGTTTATTGTAGTTTTTGAATGGGTAGCTGTGACAGAATCAGAATGCTTGCCATGTGGAGTTCATATTAATGTTTATATGTGTTTGCTGTGTTAAATAGAACCCAGGTAAGTTGGGGTTAACTGTTTGGTAGTGAGTGAGTGAAAGGTGGGAGGTGTGTGTGTGTGTGTGTGTGTGTGTGTAAACTGAGTTTATAAAAGGCAGAAGCAGACTGTTGGTTGGTTAGATAGTGTTTGGAGACAGAGATAGGGCCTTAGGTTTTAAGCAAGTCAGAATGGCTCATGTGCTGCGGTAAATCGCTATTCTGATGGGGAGGAATAGGGCTATGGCACTTTTATGCCTGAGCAAGGCAGGCTAGTTAGTCTCATTAGGTTAAAACAAATGCAGTAAAGAATAAAAGGAACATGTTGGTTGGAATCTACTACCAGCCACCCAATCAAGGAGAAGATGAGGATGAAACTTTTGGAAAGCAAATAGCCAATGTTTCAAGGAAGCATGATGTAGTAGTAATGGGGGACTTCAATTTCCCCAATATTTGTTGGGAGACAAATTCTGCAAAACATGGCCTCTCCAGGACATTCCTGACTTGTGTGGCAGATAACTTCCTCCTACAGAAAGTAGAGGTAGGAACTAGAGGATCGGCTATCCTTGACTTGATCCTAACCAACAGAGATGACTTAGTGGGTAAAGTAGCAGTTACAGGAACTCTGGGGGAAAGCGACCATGTTATGCTTGAGTTCATGGTTCTAAAGGAAGCAAAAGCCGAGTGTAGCCAAATGCGTTCCCTGGATTTTAGGAAAGCTGATTTGAATAAACTCAGAACAATGATAAGGAAGGTCCCATGGCAAGCTACTCTAACAAGAAAAGAAGTCCAAGATGGGTGGGAGTTTTATAAAAAGGAAATTCTCAAGGCACAATTACAAACCATTCCAACAAGAAGAAAAGGTGGAAGACAACAGAAGAAGCCAATGTGGCTTCACAAAAAGCTAAGAGATGACCTGAAAACAAAAAAGGACACATATAGGAAGTGGAAAGAAGGCCAAGCAACAAAGGAAGAGTACAGGCAGGTAGCACAGAATTGCAGGGATGGCGTCAGGAAGGCTAAAGCTGAGAATGAGCTGAGGTTAGTGAGGGATGCTAAAAGCAACAAGAAGGCTTTCTTTAGATATGTGCATAGTAAAAGACAGAGGAAAGAATTGGTGGTTCAACTATTAAATAAGGATGGCAAAATGATAACAGATGACAAAGAAAAGGCAAAAGTGCTCAATTCCTACTTTAGCTCAGTCTTCTCCCAAAAGAGGGTCTATGACCCCCCTGGCAAAGGCTAAGTACAGGCTGAAGGGGCAGGATTGCAGTTTGAGATCGATACGCATATGGTCAAGGAATACCTAATTACTTTGAATGAGTTCAAATCTCCAGGGCCAGATGAACTGCACCCTAGAGTAATAAAGGAACTGGCAGAAGAACTCTCAGAACCGCTGTCTGTTCTCTTTGAGAAATCATGGAGGATGGGTGAAGTGCCAGATGACTGTAGGTGGGCTAATGTTGTCCCTATCTTCAAAAAGGGTAAAAAGGAGGAACCTGGGAACTACAGACCAGTCAGTCTGACATCAATCTCTGGGAAAATTCTGGAGCAGATTATAAAGCAATCCGTTTGTAAGCACCTTGAAAACAGTGCTGGGATTACTCAAAGCCAACATGGATTTGTCAAGAACAAATCCTGCCAGACGAATCTGATCTCATTTTTGGATCAGGTAACCTCCCTTGTGGACTGTGGGAATGCTGTGGACATAATATACCCTGACTTCAGCAAAGCTTTCGACAAAGTGCCCCATGATATCCTGATGAGCAAACTATCTCAAAGTGGGCTAGATGAAACAACAATTTTCTCAAACTGGGGAGAGGTAACAAGTGGGGTACCACAGGGCTAAGTCCTGGGCCCAGTGCTCTTCAACATTTTGATTAATGACTTGGAGGAGGAGGTGCAGGGAATGCTGATCAAATTTGCAGATGACACAAAATTGGGTGGGATAGCTAATACCTTGAAAGGCAGACACAAAATTCAAAGTGATCTTGATAGACTGTAGCGCTGGGCAGAAAACAATAGAATGAAAATTTAATAGGGATAAATGCCAAGTTCTGCACCTAGGAAAAAGAAACCAAAGGCACAGTTACAAGATGGGGGATACGTGGCTCAACAACACTACAAGTGCGAAGGATCTTGGAATTGTTGTAGATCACAAGCGGAATATGAGCCAACAAAGTGATGTGGCTGCAAAAAAGGCCAATGCTATTTGAGGCTGCATTAATTTATTAATTTATTAATTTATTTTCAATATTTATATACCACTCCTCATCAGAAAATTTTGGCGTGGTGAACAACATAAGAATAAAGTAATGGTTAAAAGAGTTAAAAAAGTTAAAACATTTTTAAAAAGACAAATCCCAATGAAATGGAATTCAACAACCCATGGCTGGTCATGCAAGGAAGGCCTCTTGAAAGAACAACATCTTCAGGAGGCACCGGAAAGAACACAATGTTGGCACCTGCCTGACCTCTAAAGGCAGGGAATTCCACAGGAAGGGGGCCACCACACTGAAGGCTCTTCTCCTGGTGGACTCCAACCAGGCCATAGGTCCATGTGGAACCACCAAGAACATGCCCTCTGATGACCTCAGTGACTGGGCAGGTTGGTAGGGAAAGAGGCGCTCTCTCAGGTATCCTGGTCCCAAGTTGTTTAGGGCTTTGTACACTAGTACTAATACCTTAAACCTGGCCCAGTAGCGAATAGGTAGCCAGTGCAGTACCCTCAGCAAAGGAGTTACACGCTGAAAAGGGGCAGCTCCCAACAAGAGCTGAGCTGCTGCATTCTGCACTAGCTCCAGCTTCTGGACCAGCCTTAAGGGCAGCCCCACATAGAGTGCATTGCAGTAATCCAGTCTTGAGGTTACTAATGCCTGTACCACCATGGTCAAGCTATCCCTGTCCAGGAGAGGCTGTAGCTGGTGAACCAGCCAAAGCTGATAAAAGGCACTCCAGCGACAATGATGGATCTAGGAGTACCCCCAGACTATGGACCTGATCTTTCAGAGGGAGTACAACCCCATCCAGAACAGGCAATGAGCCTATCTCCCAGATCTGGGAACCACTCACCCACAGGGCTTCCATCTTGCCAGGATTCAGCTTCAGTTTATTGGCCCTCATCCAGCCCATCACTGAGTCTAGGCACTGATTCAGGACTTGTACAGCCTCTCCTGATTCAGATGTCACAGGGAGATAGAGCTGTGTGTCATCAGCAAACTGATGGCATTTAGCTCCAAATCTCTGAATGACCACTCCAAGCAGCTTCATATAGATGTTAAACAACATTGGGGACAGGATGGTACCCTGCGGTACCCCATAGCTCAATTGCCAAGGGGCTGAGGAATAGTCACCCAATGTTACTCTCTGAAATCGGCCCCGTAGGTAGGGCCAGAACCACTGTAGCACAGTGCCTCCAATACCCATCCCATGGAGTCGATCCAGAAGGATATCATGGTCAATGGTATCAAAAGCCGATGAGAGATCGAGCAGAATTAACAGGGTTGCACTCCCCCTGTCCCTCTCTCGATGAAGGAAATCCATCAGGGCGACCAAGACTAATTCAGTCCCATAACCAGAACGAAACTCAGACTGAAATGAGTCTAAATAATCAGTATCTTCCAAGAGTGCCTGCAATTGGTTCGCCACAACCCTCTCAAGTACCTTCCCTAGAAAAGGGGTATTTGTGATTGGGCAGTAGTTGTCTAATACCGTTGGGTCCAGGATGGGCTCCTTCAGGAGTGGCCGCACTACTGCCTCCTTAAGGACAGCAGGGACCACCCCTTCCCGTAGGGAAGCATTTATCACTCCCTGGACCCACCCAGTCATACCCTTTCGGCTAGCTTTTATTAGCTAGGAGGGACAGGGATCAAGAGGGCACGTGGTCGGTTGCATTATTGCAAGCATCTTGTCTACATCATCAGGCCGTAACAACTGGAACTGATCCCACAAAATTGGGCAGATGGTGGCATCAGACACCTTGACTGGTACTGCACTATCAACAGCATCAAGGTCGCTGTGGAGACAAGCGATTTTGTCCTAAAAGTGCGATGCAAAAAGGTCGCAGCAGGTCCTCGATGGGGCCAGGGCCGCATTTACTGGGGAAGATGTTAACAACCGCCGGACCACCCAGAAGAGCTCCACTGGACAGCTACTTGAGGACGCAGTGGAGGCAGCAAAATAAATCTTCTTTGCTACCCGCACTGCCATGCAATAGGCATGATTATGCACTCTAGAGCATGCTCGGTTGTCTTCACTTTGAGTCTTGTGCCATTTGCACTCCAGCCGACGTCCAGCCTGTTTCACTGACCACAGCTCCCCCATATACCAGGGAGAATGGGCTCCACAGTGCTGGAGAGGGCACTCAGGTGCGATCATGTCGATGGCCCTCCGCATCTCACTGTTCCACAGTGAGGCTAGGGTCTTGGCTGGATCACCAGCTCTCTCCACTGGAAAATCCCCAAGAGCATTCAGAAATCCATTGGATTCCATCAGTCTCCTAGGGCAGACCATCTGAATAGGCCCCCCACCCCTGCAGGAGGAGAGTAATGCTGTAAGTTCAAATCTCACCAGGAAATGGTCTGACCATGACAATGGGGTTACTTGGAGCCCCCCAATCTTCAGACTACCCATCTCACAACTTGGAGCAAAAACCAAATCAAGGGTGTGCCCTGCTTCATGTGTTGGGCCGATGACATACTGAGACAGCCCCATGGTTGTCATGGAGGCCATGAAGTCCTGAGCTGGAACTCCGGAGACAGGCTCAGAGTCAGCATGGAAGTTGAAGTCACCCAGAACCACCGTCCTGGGTTCCTCCAACACCACACTTGCAACTGCCTCCATCAGCTCAGTCAGGAAGGATGCTGGGCAGCAGGGTGGGCGGTACACCAGCAGCATCCCCACTCTGTCTCTATGGCCCAACACCAGGTGCAACCCTCAAGGTGGAGTGGTCTCCTGGTGATAGAGATGGAAGTTCTATGAACCATGGCAACTCCCCCCCCCCCGGCCCTCCAACCTATGTTGGTGCTGCACTGAGTACCCAGGTGGGCAGAGCTGAGTCAGGTTGACTCCACCCAGCTCACCCACCCAAGTCTCAGTGATACACGCCAAGTCAGCCCTCTAATCCACGATTAAATCGTGAATGAGTGCAGTCTTATTGCAGACTGATCTGGCATTAAATAGCAGCACCACAAGACAGGAGGGCACAGTGGAAGAGCTACCAGCTACATGAGAGCTAGAGGAGGGGGGGTAGAAGGGG
Source organism: Heloderma suspectum (assembly GCF_057233095.1). NCBI lineage: Eukaryota > Metazoa > Chordata > Lepidosauria > Squamata > Helodermatidae > Heloderma > Heloderma suspectum. Next base: position 182,323,782 of record NC_139461.1, read on the forward strand.
AACAGTGTAAAAACACCTGTGGCCCATTCTACTTTGATGTACCAACTCCCTCCTCCTGCCGTATCTCGTTCTGCCCCAAGTCAATGGAATATTGGTGCCTCCTTCATGGGTCCCCACATTAGAGTCTCCTAGGCACATCCTTACCACTGTAAAATACCCACACACTCTCCACAACCACCCACCATTCAAATATACAATCAACCAGTCAACTCATACACTTCACTCATCCAACAATCACTCCCAACCAAACTAATACAGTCACAGTTTGTAATTGTGGTTGTAACCAGCCACTGGTCACAGTTAGGACATCAGGCTTGTTACCCAACCAAATAAAGCAGAGAACAAGTAAAGTGCTATTTCATAGACATGTAACCATCTTCCATCAGTTCATGCTCATTCTATCTCACCTGGAAGGTGGCAAAGCAGTTCTCTCCCGCACCCCCTGGCTCTCACCCAGGGTAAGCTCCACTTCAAGCTACCACTAGGGGTGCACGAAAGTCACTTACCTGGTCTCGCAGCTTTTCGCGGTGGGGGGGAGGCGTTTCGCTGATCCCCCCGTGAAGTTCAGGCCAGGGGGGGGAGGCTTCCCGCCTCGCCCGGCCGAAATTCAGGCTGGGGGGGAGGCTTCCCGCCTCGCCCGGCCGAAATTCAGGCCGGGGAGGAGGCGCCTCGCCTCTCCCGGCCACGAAATTAAAAGTAAAAAAAAAAAAATGCCCCCGTGATAGGCTACGTGATGATTAACGTAGCCTATCACGGCTAGATCTGCAAAGTCAGCCATGATAGGCTACGTAAATAGGCTACGTAGCCTATCACGGGTGACTTAAAAAAAAAAAAAAAAACACGTACGCAAATGGCGGCCCCCATAGGGAGCCGCCATTCGCGTTCCTTATTTGGTCACCGTAGTCTACGTAATCTACGTAATGAGAGAGCCCTCCAAGGAGCCCTTGACACCTGCTGGGCTTGGGTTTTGAATTCATTTGTGCGCTTTGTGGAACTGGGACAACACTAGTCTTGGGTTTTCCCGCCCCTTTCAGCCCACTGTGTGAAAACCACTGGGACAGTGGAGAGCTGTGCTGTCTATACTTGTGCATGTACCCATATATATTTTTCCCAGAGGGTGGAAAGGCAAGGTTTGGGTGCAGTAATGAGCAGGAAGGCTAGAAAAGACTAGGTCGACACATACAGAACTTCCTCTCTTTTTGATAAAGAAGGTTCGTATCCATCATGCAGGCCTAGTGGGTGCATTAATGTGTAAGCTCCACTATGTGAACAGAGGGCCCATTTAGGTAAGTGTGTTACTGCCCCCTTGTCCCTACTCCTCAGTAACCCTTACCTGGTGCATGCCAGCATTCGTTAAGTTTCACTCCTCCATTAAGGGCGCTATCCTATCGGGATACTCGGCCGCCTCTGAACTCAGAGGCAGCCTCTTATCCTTTGCAGGGCAGACAGACCATGGAAGGGATCCTCTCCTCCATTCTCCTGCCCTGCATTTGTGGCTAGATGCGTGTTTTCAGGGAGGGAAGGGGCCCAGAGACTTGAAAGGAAGCTGTCTAAGGGTGCAACCCTATGCATGTTTAGACAGAAAAAAGTCCTACATCTCCCAGCATTCCCCAGCCAGCATGGCTAGCTGGGGAATGCTGGGATTTGTAGGACTTCTCCCCCCTAAACATCCATAGGATTGCACCCTACAGTGGCTTCCACAGTCCCCTCCCCCACCCCGGAACAGTTCACCCTTTCCACACTCCTTTTACGAGCATGGAGATGGTGATGGCACAGAATCATGATGGCTATGAGGGGGCAGGGAAGGGGGCAGGGAGTACAGTTCCTGGGAACCAAGGCCAGGTGACCTCAGTTTCCAGAAACTGAAAAATTCTATGGCCATCTAGACAGTGTCTAGTGGCCATAGGATTGCTTTCTCCGGGCTGGCCCTATCATTAGACAAAGTGATGCAGCTACCTGCAGGGAGCAGTTTCCAAGGAATGGGGAGCAGGCAGAGCTGGATGTGTCATGTGGCCCACCTAGACCCCTAATCTACATGCGGTGCTCAGGTCTGAAGAAAGATGCTATCCTATTGCCAATACTAGGGATGTACGAAACTCACTCACCTTTTCGTGGATTGATTCATGGTGGGGGGGAGGCGCTCCGTCCCTCCCCCCAGAATCCTCGATGGGGGGGAGGTGATCTGGTCCTCCCCCCTGGAATCCTGCCTGGCCGGCTCCGCTCCGTGGCGGCTCTGCAGAGCAGCCGGCCAGGCCCGTCCGCAGCTGGATTTCCGGCTGCGGACGGGCTGGTGTGGACGCAAATGGCAGCCGCCGTAGCGGCCGCCATTTGCATCCAGCCAGGCTGCCGTGATAGGCTACGTAAGTATTTATGTAGCCTATCACGGCTAACCCCAAGAAAAAACAACAACAACCAGCGTACGCAAATGGCGGCGGCTACGGCGGCTGCCATTTGCATTCCCTATTTTTCGTCGTTCTAGCCTACGTAAATATTTATGTAGGCTATTACGGCAAAAAAAAAGGGGAATGCAAATAGCGTAGTGGGCACTATTTTTTTTCCTTTTTTCCCCGCCATTCTAGCCTAAGTAAATATTTACGTGGGCTATTACAGCGGAAAAAAAAGGAACACAAATAGCGCCCACTACACTATTTGTGTTCCCCTTTTTTTCACTGTAATAGCCTACGTAAATATTTATGTAGGTTAGAACAGCAAAAAATAGGGAACGCAAATGGCTGCCGCCGTAGCTGCCACCATTTGCGTAAGCTGTTTTTTTGGGGGGGGGGGTTAGCCGTGATAGGCTACATAAATACTTACGTAGCCTATCACAGCTGCAGGGACAGCAATGGCGGCTGCAGCAGCCCGGCCGCGGCCAGCCAGGAGACCAGCTGCCGGAGCCGCCGCCACCAGAGCCACTGCCACCAGAACCGCCGCCACCGAATCTTCCGCATCTGCCCCAGGTAAGTTCTGTCCCGGGGGAATTCTGTGGGGGTTAGGGGGGCAGGAGGCCATTACGCCACAGATTCCTTATCCCTACGTATTCTTTAGAATCCGGCTTCACTGGAATCCGTGGCAGAATTCTCTGCCATCCCTAGCCAATACTGAAGTAAGATTTAAGTGCCAATCCAGCTTCTATACACTGAAAAGGGTGGGCACAATCTTGTCCTTTGTCTCAGGAGGCAAAACATTTTAGGCCAACCCTGCCTCCACTTCACATGCTTTTTCAACAATGCCACTAGCTATCAAACTACCAAATTGCATGGGCACACTAGAACAAATGGTTTCTGTATTTTAATAAAACAAACTAGAACATAAATACAAACTCTTGACAACAAATTACAGAAATCTGGTTAGAATGTTGAATTTGGATTTCCTGACTGTTTATTTGCAGGTGTTAATGTGTGGTAAAAAAAAAAGGTAAAGGTGTCCCCAACCGGTCGTGTCCGACTCTAGGGTGCGGTGCTCATCCCCGTTTCTAAGCCGAAGAGCCAGCGCTGTCCGAAGACGCTTCCGTGGTCATGTGGCTGGCATGACTGAACACCGAGGTGCATGGAACGCTGTTACCTTTCCCGCCGAGGCGGTACCTATTTATCTACTTGCAATTTCTTGCTTTCGAACTGCTAAGTTGGCAGGAGCCGGGACCGAAGACGGGAGCTCACTCTGTCACACGGCACTCGAACTGCTGTCCTGCCAACCTTCCAGTTATTATTTCTGCCTCCGGTATGATTCACATAACATTTAAGCCAATGCACCAGGTTAGTTCCACTGAAGCTGATAGAAACAAGACACTATATATAGCATGTCTTGGTTTTGTTTTATTTATGTTTATTTTTACAACACTATGATAGTGCGTGAGAGACTTTCATAAGCCAAAAAAGGACAATTTCTGCTGAAGGAGATTACAGTCTATGTTTTGGCAATCAATGGCCATTTTGCATTTTTGCTGCTGCCCACTGTAGTTTATTTAAGCCATGGTGGACGGTGGGATGTGCTGGCCACCCTTTTGAATATTCAAGCTGCACTGGTAGTCACAGAGGCTTATTGTGTCATGTCATGTGAGCCTGGTGAGAGTCGTTTAAGGGAGGGTTAAATATACACGAGGAAAAGTTGAATGGAATGGGGAACAATACGTTAAATGCTACGCAGTAATGTAAATTATGTAAATTGTTGCAAACCCTCTTACGGAATTATTTGCATATATTTCCACATAATGGGGAACAAAAATTCTAATCTGTCTGTGAACGGACACCAGAACGAATGACATTGCACAATCCACGAAACACACACAGGATGGATTTCACAAAATCTGGACATCCCTAGAGGAAATCAGCAGGAGAGGAAAGGGTAACAAGTTATGAATTTGCGTCAATTTAGTTACTTATACCTAGGGGTTTTTTTTGGCGGAGAGTCAGGATGATAAGAGTTAAGTGCAAGTATGTTAGTTTTGGTATTTTATAAATTGCAGCTTTAGCATGCAATTTGGTCTCATCGCTGTTTGCCAGTGTTGGCTCTAGTAGTCCTCACAGTGAATTGCCTTCATTAAAAAAAAAATGGTAGGAGAAAGCAGACTCCTTCTCCTTGCTATCACTTAGATACTCAAGGCGTTTCCCTGTTGGCTGTCGTGACTGTCTTATGCAACTTAAACTGTGGAAAGAAAGTAATCAAGAAAAAGCATGATGATGGAGGTCATTACGAAGGCATATAAAGCATCTTAAGGAAATAAAAACGCAGAACATCATTTTCTGTCTTGTACCATAAACACTTAAAGTGATTGAAGTTAGACATCAGCCTTGTCAGCCCCACAAAAGATTGCATGCGCAGCAAATCATAATTCTGTATGCTTCATATCAATATTTTATTGAACTTTTTTTTTTCCCGGAAGGAGGCTGTTCATCATGCCCTGCCATGGATTTTAACTCCCCATAAACCTTACCTCTCTCCTGTAATATTTTCTCCCTTCCACAATAATTCTGTAGGAGCTCATATTCACTGCAGTCAGGGGCTCAACTGCTAATGCTTATGTATTGGGGCCAAACTAGGGTAGAGGTACACATGACTGTAAATATGTTTGGGATCCGGTGCTTGTGATCCCCCCCTCTCTTTTCTTTAAACTAACAGTAGTTGTCATGGCCCTTTATTCAGATAAGGATCGCAGCATGGGATGGAGGGAGTTGGCTCTCCCCCATTTCTATTTTCCCATTGACAATCACCCTCCCAGTGGTTATGTGCTGTAAACAGCAGCTTTGGGGGCAGATAGTAACTATAGGGTCAAAAAATGCTGCAGGGGAAAGAGCTGCCTGCACTTCAGTCCCAATCCAGATCACCACACACACACACACACACACACACACAGCATTTTGATTAGAAGAACTGCCCACATGTGATTCAAAGATGCATTTAGGGCACAATCCTATCAAGATAGGTGGCCGCCTCCAAACTCGGAGACGACTACCTGTCCAAACCAAGGCAGGACAGATAGTGTGTGGGCGGGGTGTCATTCCCGCCGTGCCTCTTCTGCCCTGCTATTTTCTGCCAGACAGCTATTTTCAGTTGTCTAGTTGTGGGGGGGCCAACTGGGAGAGGAGGCTGCTGTATGACACATTGGATGTGTCGTACATGCAGCTCCACTCTCCCCATCCCGGAACGCCCCCTGGAATGCCCCTTTTCATTTACTCCGCTCTCCTCTTCTGAGCACAGAGGATGGGGCTTCCCCGTACTGCCTCTGAGGCAGCACAGACATGGGGGGAGGTCAGTTTTTTGGGAACCAACCTTGGACCGTGGGCTTCGAGGTTGGTTCCTGGAAAACAGCATATCCTATAGCCCTCTAGACAGTGTCTAGTGGCCATAGGATTGCTCCCTCCATGTCACATTTGGTTTCCCTCCTAGACATGACAAGGCCATCATGCATGTGTGTCAAGAAGTGCATTTTCTCCTGTGTTCTTACTGTGTGTCTAGCTCCATCTGACCAGGCTGGAGTGGCACATAGGGTTGCAAACACCTGTGTATCTGTTTTCTTGAGAGGACTTGGCCTTCAAGGCTGGAGCCACATTCAATTAATTGGATTGAATTAACTCAGCTGCATTCTTGTGGGAAACTTTCCCCTCCCTTACAGGGCTGGGAATGCTGCTTCAGATGGATGGTGATTGGCTAACTTAGATCTTCCTTGGGTTAAACATAAAAAAGTGGGCTTGGAGTTGCCTCTTTGTCTTCATCTTCCTCTGTGTTGTTATACTGCAACTTCCTTTCAGGCTTGTGAGTCTTTGGTTCTGGGATTGGGCCCTGTCCTACTGGAAGACCCATATTTAAGTAATGTATAGGGCAGCTTAGATTTTTGCCTGAAGTATTGTTTCCAAAGGTTACTCTGATTCATGTATTCTTTTTCATTCCCTTTTGTAAATAAACGTAGGGTACAATCCTATGCATGTTTAGACAGAAAAAAGGTCCCACAACTCCCAGCATGCCCCAGCTAGCATGGTTGGCTGGGGCATGCTGGGAATTGTAGGACTTTTTACTGTCTAAACATGCATAGGATTGCGGCCTTAACGTCTGTCTTAAGAGTTGTGTATGCTTCCTTCCAAGTATGTCTTAGTACTAAATCCAGAGCCTTTTGCTGGGTTCACTGCTACTGTTTAAGGTTTCAGGTCTAGGGCTTACAATAGAAGGTGGCAGTGTGGCCTCCAATTGCTAAGCCCTAGGAATGTCCTGTAAAGTCAAAGAGTCCCCTGGCTCAGGCTGAGATGGATGTAATGGACCGCCTACTGAGTAATCTTTTGTCCCTGCCTACACTGCCGGGAGCAAAGATAACCCCCTTCTTCACAATGTGTCTACCCTGTTCACATTTAACAGGGGTGGGCAACTCATGGCCTGGCCTTTTTTGCAGCACCCCATTGCTCCCCCCCCTGCCACTGACAAATTTGCCATGGAAATTTGGTGGCACAGCAGCCAAAAAGTGTCCATTTTCCCTTGCCTTAATACAAACAAACCACAGCTTGTTGCTGAAATTTGATGGTGCAACAGCACGACAACAAAATTAGAAAAATCAGCCCCAGGGGCGGGGGGAGGGGGGAGAAGCTGCCCTACTATCATGCTGCCAAATATTGCTGGCAGGGCAGCAATAGCATGGCTGTGGCCTTCAGTGAGTTCCCACAGGGTGGAGAAATTGTTTCCCAGACCCCTGGAACTTGCCCACCCCTGACATATAAAGAGGTTGGGGGTTCCAATTTCAGCAGTATAAGAGAACATTGCATCTCCACTCTACATGAGAAGCTGCACAGAAAGCATGAATGAATCCTGCATCCTCTCTTGCTTCTCCACGTTCTTGGGCAAACTCATTCATGCTTCCCCTCTCACCAGTTCTACATCACACAAGAAGCAGCCCACTAACGGTATGAGTTCCAGCTACATATAGAAAAGGGCCATGGCCAAAACATCTTGAGAATCGGGTGTGTGCCAGATGTCTTTGGCTTTGCCCCCTCCCCTTTTTTGTCTACCCCATTTTATACCGTGTTTATTGTTTTGTGTGAATCTTCTATGCAGCATCTGAAGAGAACAGTTCTCCCAAGAAAGCCGTGCATTGATAAACATCAGGAGTAATTTTGCAATGCTAATCCAACACTATAGATCATGGCTTTGTACTGACCTGAAAGCCCAGCAATTGAAAGCCCACTTATCTGAAAGCAAGTATGCCATACTCTGTCCTGTCCTATCCTATCCTATCCTATCCTATCCTATCCTATCCTATCCTAAATTTCTGGTACATCAGTTCATATAATCAAGCCATTAGTGCGGTTTTCAAAACTGTCATTGTCTTAGGGCACTTAATAATACTGGATCCATTCAAAACACACATTGTTCTTGATAGCAGAAGATGGTTGATGAACATGAGACTGAGTCTCAAGAAGAAAGACTTTTAAAACTAGACATTTACTTAAATAACATAACTTTAAACAATCATGGCTTCTACTGGTTACAGAGAGAGAAAACCAGGTGAGCTTCTCTTAGCTCCATCATGCAGGGGAGGGGAGGAAAGGAAAGGCTTCCTTCTAGGCATAGAGGAGGAACATACCAATACAAAAAAGGTGGGTGAGGGGAGACCAATTACTAGGTGTGGTGTACCCACCTTATCCCCACATGTGGTTATTATTTTATTACCACTCCTTGTGAAAATCTCCACAGCATCAGGTACACATTCTAACTCTAGAATTCTTATAGCTTTATATCCCCTCAACCTTTTCCTTTAGGGAAAACCAGTGTGTGTGTGCATGTGTGCGTGCGTGCGTGCATGTGTGTGAAGAAGGGATACAACCATAATAACCTCAAAATCCACTACAGAGGTGTTTTTCCTCTACTACTGAGAAAATCTCTTTTCTTTTACAAACCTTTAAAACTGCTACTGCCACCACTCCCCTCCTAGCTAGGAGAGAACCTTCAGTTTCTTTCTCTCTGTGTGTATAGATATTGTGACTCCAGCTTATTATGTTCTTATTATCATCAAACCTTTTCCATGTTAATAATGAGATAGAGAATGACGTGGTTTGTAGTAACAAAATAAAGATTAAACTTTATTTACAAAGGATAAGATGTTTCAAGTCAGTTGTTGTTGTTGTTGTTGTTGTTCAGTCGTTCAGTCGTGTTTGACTCTTCGTGACCCCATGGACCATAGCACGCCAGGCCTTCCTGTCCTGCGCTCTCTCCCGGAGCATGCTCAAGTCCATATTCATTGCATCGATGATGCTATCTAGCCATCTCATCCTCTGCCGTCCCCTTCTCCTTTTGCCCTCAGTCTTTCCCAGCAGCCGCTTCACTCTTTCTGGCGCTTCAGTTGGTGTAACCTATGGTAAAGAATTGTTTCATGTTTTTATTAAATCCTTGCCTACACTACCCCATCTAGTAATAGCCTTTAAAATAATAATTAACCCCCCCAGGCAATCTATCCACCCCAAAGTTAGAGCCTCCTGGAAGAAAAGGCTATCAGTCCTGATGGCTTTGTGCTACCCCCAATACCAGAGGCAGTGAGCCTATGTACAGCAGTTGCTGGGGAACATGGGTAGGCGGATGCTGTTGCGCTCATGCCCTGCTTGAGCATTCCTGGCTGACAGCTGGTTGGCCACCATGTGAACAAAATGCTGGACTAGATGGACCCCTGGCCTGATCCAGCAGGGCTCTTCCTATCTTATGTTCTTAGAGCGCAGAGTCCTTCCTAACCCTCAGGCCACTAAACCCTCTCTCCCCCTTCAAGACCAACCCAGCTCCTGTTATTCTCCTTCTCTCCCAACAATAAAAACCCACAGCTAATCAGGAGGCAATATTTAAATTCCAAACATTCCAATTTCTCCTCCCAACCTACTTACCAAAGCCTTAAAGAGACAAGACATGTTATAATACGTCAACCACGCAAATAGTCATTATAATAGACAATTAAACCATGAAACAATATACCTTTCCATCATACTAGGCAGTGCCTACTGTCTCCTCCCTAGCTACTGGTGGAGTGGATCATTCTATTAACCCTTGACCCCCAGAGTTATCCCCAAAGGCGTAGCGTGCAAAGTCAAGTTAACCCTAGCATGCACATGCATCTCCTCTCCAAAACTCCTCCCTCCAGAATTCTTCTTCTGTTGTCGTTCTTTCAACAGTTTTGAACACACTGTTCGTGTACTAAGCACAGGGCACATAGAGAGATGAGTCCCCGGTGGCTGACCCACGGTTATGAAGCTCCCTTCATAACTCCATAGAGGGCTATCAAACTCTGAGCCTGTAAATGTTCTTGAAGTGAGGTAACTTCTTTCTCTTAGGGCTGTCAGTTAATCACCATGGTGTGAGATAATTTGAATTGGTTACTGGTGTGTGTGTGTGTGTGTGTATGTGTATATATATATATATGTATGTATGTATGTATGTATATATATGTATGTGTGTGTGTATGTGATGTTCTTTCTAAGATTTCCTGCTCACTTAAATGACTCCACCCTTTCTCCCCTGCTGTCCATTATACCTGAAATTCCCTTCCATCAATTACCCCCTCATAATCACATTTTCCCCATTAAACCATTAGTGTAATGTCTTAGGCATCATCCTCAACCGGAATGAACCCTAAGTGCATGTCATTGAAATGAACACATATTCATCCCTTGGTACCTTCACCCCATCTTCTTCCCTCCTTCCATTGCCTCCCCCATGTCAAATTTCAGACTGTAATTTCCTCAGGGCAGGGAGCTGTCCTTTTGTTTGCCACTCTGCAAGTTGCTGTGGAATCACCATCACCATCTATTTTGACCCATCTCAAGACCTTGGGAAGGGGCCAGATAGAAATTGAGCTATATGAACATGAGAAATAAAGGAACTAGGTGCATGACAATCCTGTTGAATGCTTTGGTGACACTGTGCACATGTATAAGAACCTAATTTGTTCCTAAATCATTACATTACTGAACTGGTGTTATAGGAGAAATTAATTTGCTATGCAATTTAGGCTTAGTGACATTGGTTTTATAGCAAGCACTTCTCCGGGGGTTTTTCTTTTGTGTGTGAAGTGATAGCCATATTAGCAGTTGCTATTTCATTCTGATGAAGATTGCTAGAGGTGTATTAGGATTAATGTAGTTGAAAACTAGTAAAGAAATAACACACTTCATGTACTATTAAACTTGGGTTGTTAGATATAAGCATAAATCTGATGTGGACTCTTATGATAGGTCCTGATTTTTAATGAATGTCTCTCTCTCTCTGTCAGGCAACAGGATTTAAGTCTCCCAAATGGACAGCAGGTGAATGAGAAGCACTTTCAAATAGGCCATGGTTTCCAGTCTTTCAGCACTGTGCATCTACATACAAGACAGCGTAGCTCACAACTGTATGAATCTGTGGGGACGGTGCTATTTCAACTGTAGTTTTATTTAACACCTCTGAGGCCCACTCTGCAAACTCAAGTACGCTGTAGAAAGAAATCTGTCTCCTCATCAGAGTTCTCTTGCTGCCAATAGATTTGCAGGGCAGCCTTTTTTCATGAAACTTAAAACAACAACAACAACAACACCCAGCTGCTCTGGGACCTGGTTTTACAACTCCAGTCAACATGCCTTACCTGTTGAACCATATAATAAATTTAGTGACGCCCTAGCATCTCCAAGAGCTTTCTGTTAAAAAATTGTATCCTCTTAGTAGTCTATATTTATTTTTCATGCAAGTTCTACCATCTGTATATGAGAGAAACTATTATTTTTGTGTGTGCAGGTTTTCACAAGAAAGAAGCCTTTCTTAAAAAGCATATCCAACTGTCTGTAATCCTTTGGGTTCATCTGAAAACAACACTGCTTTCAAACCATATGCTTCTGTACAGCAAAGAACAAGGGTAAAGGCAAGCATGCACTATACATTACGGATGTCATCCAATTAAATACATCGTAATGGAGCAATTAATCAATTGATTCTGCATAGATTTGCATATGAATAAGCAATTGTTCTGAAGAAAAAGAAAACCTATTTTCTCTTTAGGTTATGCCTGTATATGTCATAGGAGACATGTACATAGCTCCAGCTCCTATGTAAAGCTACCCAATTTAGCTTCTATAGTATTTACTTTTTTTTAACCTAGTACACCATCTAAAATTATCTCCAACTTCATTACTATAAAAACTGTCTAGTTGTTCTCCATTTCTGTTTTCCACTACCAAGGAACTTGTGTATTTTGCCTAAGAACAGAAGAGTTTCTGAGTAAGCACTGGATTGTATATTTTCCAAAATGGGGGATCAACCATTGTTTGATTCTTCTTCCCAGCACCACATGGGGGGTCCCAGGTACAACCAGAAACCATCTCTTTACTCAACAGAGCCTAATTTGAATATCTGTACCCTCTTCCCACTTTCCATCTTAAGATTGTCAGACTCCATGGCTTGAACATCAGCCAGCTTTTTTCCTCCACCCACCACCTTTTTCTTTGTTTACCCTCTTGCCTGAAGAAGAGTTCTGGAAAACTTGAAACCTTGCACCGTTTGAGACCTTTGACTTTGAGATGGCCTAATAAAGATATTATGTCAATATGGACGTTAGCATTTTTCTTTTCTAACTTTTCTTTTGGCCAACATGGCTGCCTTGTGCCTTCACATACCCTTTCACAATCAATGTCTTTATCTAAAACCTAGGAGTTTAACAAATTCATTGAATTGCAAGAAATATCCTCATGTAATACATGATGTTAAATCTCATAAGCATATTCCGGAAAAAAGTTAGGTATACTTAAGAGCCCCTACTAGGGATGTCAGAGAAATCCACAATAGAATCAAATGAGTTTGGATTTAGATGAATCTGACCCATGGATTCCACACCAGACTGGAATTTCCCAAGGTGCATGGATTCCACAGACTTGCAGACCATTTTTAAAAACTTTTTGGAATTTTATACAAAGTTAGTGGTAGAAAAATAAGTAAAATAAAAAAAAAAATCCAAAAATATGCATTTGCCCCATAGGCTAAAGAATGAAAATGTGCATTTTGGGGGGAGGATCTGCACATTTTGGAAGGATTTGTGCTTTTGCACAAGTACGAATTTGTGAAAATTTGAGAGATAGGAAACAATCCATTCCGCAAAACGCAGACAGAATGGATTTTACAAAATCCATACATCCCTAGCCACACTGCAGGATGCAGTGTTCTCATACTGCTATGGTGAAGAAGAGAAAGTCACATGTCTATTCAAAGGTAAGTCCTACTGAGTTCAGTGGGGCTTAGTCCTAGGTAAGTTGGTATAGGATTGCAGCTTAAGACCTTTTGGATCACAACCACAACATGGCTTATTCCCACTGCAGGGTGACCTCCCAGAAACTAGTGCAATGCTGCTATGGGAAACAGGTGTATTGGACATTCCTCCTGAAACACACCTAGATCTCCCAGCATTACCAGAGCAACTCAGGAGGAGCACATATTGCTGTGGCTCCCTTGCTGCTAAGGTAACATCTGAAGGGGCTGTGAATTCTCACTGAAGTCAACAGGACTGAAGCATCTGCAATGTAATGCTTAGGTGCACCTAACATTCTCTATATTGTAGGGGTGTAAGAAAGTCACTTACCTTTTCGCAGGGGTGATTCGTGGTGGGGGGGAGACATGCCGTCCCTCCCCCCGGAATCCTCCCTGGCTGGCTCTGCCCCATGGCGGCTCTGCGGAGCCCCCAGCCAGGGCCGTCCACAGCCGGAGTTCCGGCCACGGCCGGGCTGCTGCGAATGCAAATGTCAGCTCCCGTAGCGGCTGCCATTTGCGTCCTGCCAGGCTGCCGTGATAGGCTACATAAGTATTCTGCGTGGCTGCCTTTACTGTGATAGGCTACGTAAATACTTACGTAGCCTATCACGAAAAGAGCAGCAGCGCAAACGGCGTAGCGGCCGCCGTTTGCGTCCCTGCTCTTTGCCATGATAGGCTATATAAATACTTGCGTAGCCTATCACGGCAGCCTGTCAGGACGCAAATGGCGGCCGCAGCAGCTGGCCGAAAGACCAGCCACCGCTGCCGGAGCTGCTGCCGCTGCCCCAGGTAACTTTCGTTCTGGGGGATTCCGTGGGGTGGCGGGGGGTGGGAGGCCGTTCCGCCACGGGTTTTGGGGGGCCAAATGCCAGTGCATTCGGCCTCACTGAAATCCGTGGCGGAATTCTCCGCCATCCCTACTATTGCAGATCCAGTCTTTGAGTCTTTGTAGGAAGAACCACCCCAAAACTACTCAAATGTTTAAAGGTGGAGAATTTTGCTTCCACCAGCTTCAAGAAGAGCATGTTGATTCAACCAGCTTGTCGTTGTTTATTTCCACTCAGTTGCTTTTGTCCTCCATACCCAGAGGGGTGATCTCACTTCCCTTTACCTCCAGTCAAGCCTACAGTTTCTAAGTGGGTCTTTCCCACCACCTTTCCACCTCTTGAACTGTGATCAACAACAGGTTGGCCGTGCAGTTGAGAGGCAAATAGAGCCCGTGGGTCTTGACGTGGGGTGGATGTGGGGTTGGGGAGCCCCATTTGTTGCTCTGTCTGCAGCAGCAAAATATCTTGAACTGGCTCTGGTTAGCTCCCTCTTGCTTTAAGCAAAAGCTGGCAATTCTGAGGAGATCACATCGGTCTCCTACAGCAGTCAAATCTAATACATTAACTTGAGCATGCGTGATTTTTCTTGGCACTATTATGGTTATTCTGCCTTATGGCTGCCCAGCTGCTTTTGCAGCAAATTTGGTTAGAAAGCAAAACTGTGAAATCTGCAGCTGAAAAGAAAGAAAGAGAAGAATCACCTGTGGCCATTGCTTTTGAAACCGAGCAGCTGCTAACTCCACAGAGAACGGAGTAAAGACATCTGTCTTAACAAACAGTAGGATTATTAGAAAGTTAAAACCATGCAAACACTAAAAAAAAAGATATTGCAGCCTGTTCTGAAGGATTGCTGTGGTGCTTGTGGTTAGTGATGGGCCACATTGATCCATGAACCAGTTCTGAGTTGCAAATGCTCAGGGCCGGCCTTAGGAATGGGCGAGCTGGGTGGTCTCCCAGGGGACCAAGCTGAGGGGGGCACCAAGCTGAGCTGAGGGGCTGTGTTTTTGGAACATACTGACTGCAGTGAGCTAGGGTGGCAAAACACGAGTGTCTGTAACCTTTCATCCAAGTTTCTACAGGTTGTTTGGGTGCTAACTACAAAAATGCTCTTCCTTCAGTTAGCTGTAGAGTATGTTTCTTTTTCAGTTTTCACTTTGACGTCATTTGTGCTAAGAAAAAATCAGTGGAACACAGCTTTACTTTGAGGCAACGCCACCGAGCACTTAGCACTTCAAATACTGTAAAAGCACTATAATAATAATAATAATAATAATAATAATCCGTAAGCTGTAAAATGTCAGCTGGATATCTTTTTTTATTTGTAACTTAAGATAAAAATAATGGATATTCTAAAATAAAGAATGCTTGCTGAAAGATAGGAACTGCTACAAAACAAAACAAAAAATTATAAATAAAACCTGAGATAGTTCTGCTGTGTTGCATAGTGCACTGCCACTCCTCAGAATGTGGGTTTTCAAACTTTGGCTTGTGCAAACTGTAGCATAGTGGCTCAGAGATCAAGGCTTTGAGCAATATTGTTCTCAATGGACATCACACCTGCACCAGGCCCCATAAATCCTCTGGGTGACCCTGCAAAACTGGGGGGGGGGACCAAAGTAGGGATGAACGACAGTGACTTACCTTTTGTGGATTATGTTGATGGTGGTGGTGGGAGGCGTTCCGTCCCTCCCCCCGGAATCCTGGCCGGGAGGGGAGGCACTCCGTTCCTCCCCCCGGAATCCTCGAACGGCCGGCTGTGCTCCGCGGCAGCTCCGTGGAGCAGCCGGCCAGGCCCAGCCATGCCAGAGCTGTCCGCAGCTGGATTTCCGGCCACGGAGGGCTCTGGGTAAAAAAACCCCCCCAAAACCCACGTACGCAAATGGCGGCGGCTATGGCCGCTGCCATTTGCATTCCTTCTTTTTGGCTGTCTTAATCTACGTAAATATTTATGTAGATTAAGATGGTAAAAAGAAGGAACGCAAATGGCGGTGGCCGTAGCCGCTGCCATTTGCGTACACGGTTGTTGTTTTTTAAACCCACCCAACCATGATAGGCTACGTAAAGATTTACGTAGCCTATCACGTCGTTTTTTGTTTTTGTTTTAAACCTAGCCATGATAGGCTACATAAATCTTTACATAGCCTATCACGTCTTTTTTTTTTTTTCTACGTAAAGATTTACACAAGCCTGGAAATAGCGGCAGCTGGTTGGAAGACCGGCCGCTGCAGCAGCTGCTGCTGCCGCCGCCGGAGCCGCCTCCTCCTGGAAGATCTGCCCCAGGTGAGTCTCGTCCTGGGGGGATCCGTGGGGGGGGGCGGGGGGCTGGCAGGCCGTTCCGCCATGGAGTTCGGGGGGCTGAATGCACTGGCATTTGGTCTCACCGAGATCCATGGTGGAATTCTCTGACATCCCTAGACCAAAGGCACTCCTTGCCCACAGTGCTATTTCTCCTAGGGCTGGCCCTACAATGCTGATATTATACTTGTATGGTAAGGGAGTTATTTCATGTCAGACAGATTATATAAACACAAATACCCAGAATGAGTAGGAGCCTGCAAGGGATTGCTACCTTGTCTGAAGCCACCTGCCACATTTCTGCATCCTCTCCCTCCACAATCAACACACTCCAGGTAAAAAGGCTTCAAGCTAACTCTATTTTATTAGTTAATGACTAGCTCCTTTACAAATACAGATTCTAGGAAACTCTCAGACTGCATGGAATCAGCTAATCCACACATCTACAAACATCAATAGAGAAGACAAAGTGGAAGTTAGAGAAGTTGCCAGCAGTCTGGGCATGAACTTCACTGTCAGACTTGCTACTCAGGGATGCCCCTCCCTTAGGATGGCTCCCCCCTACATTGGCTTCCATGAGAGGCCAACCTGACAGAGCGTCTGAGCCCTGCCCCTAACTTTTCCAGCTTCACTTGGTGACGGACCCTAGCATCCCTCAAGTCACGCCCCTCACTGCCCTCTTCTCCTCCTTCACCTCTTGAGTTCTCATGGTGGAGGAATGGGGGAGCTGTTCAGGCTGGGCCATCTGTGTGCCAAAGTCTTGGGAAGAAAGTCTCACCATATCTGGGCTCACTAGGGAGGGTGCCTCCCTCTGTCCTTGCTGTTCCCATTCTGATTCCGAACCCGAGCTGCCTCATCTCCACATGCTCAGATTAATTCCTGACACCACCTTCTATTCCCCACCTTTCGTATCGAGATACAGGCTTGAGAATTTGGAGATGGATATATGGCAACTGGGAACTGTTGTAATAGGTGAGTGGTGGGGGACCTCAGGCACTCAGGCCTAATCCATCCCTCCTAGGGTCCCAATCCAGCCTTCTGGGGTTCTCCTGGATTTTTGTAATCTTTAAGAACATAAGAAGAGCCATGCTGGATCAGACAAAGGGTCCATCTAGTCCAGCATTCTATTCACACAGCAGCCAACCAGCTATCAACCAGAAACCCACAAGCAGGTCACAAGTGCAACAGCACCCTCCTGTCCATGTTCCCCAGCAACAGGTATACATAGGCATACTGCCTCTGATATTGGAGATAGCACATAGCTATCAGGACTAGTAGCCACTGATAGCCTTCTCCTCCAGGAATTTGTCTAACCCCCTTTTAAAGCCATCCAAGTTGGTGGCCATCACTGCATCTTGTGGTAGTGAATTCCATCAGTTAACTATGCACTGTATGAAGAAGTACTTCTGTTTATCTGTCCTGACTCTCCCACTAATCAGCTTCATGGGATGACCCCAAGTTCTAGTATTTTGAGAGGGGGAAAAAATGTCTCCCTATCCACATTCTCCACACTATGCATAATTTTGTACACCTCTATCATGTCTCACCTTTCCGTCCTTTTCTCCAGGCTAAACAATCCCAGCTGCTGTAACCTTCCCTCATCGGGAGATGCTCCAGCCCCTTGATCATTCTAGTTGCCCTTTTCTGCCGTTTTCCAGCTCTACAATATCCTTTTTTTAGGGATGGTGGCCAGAACTGTACAGAGTATTCCAAGTGTGGTTGCACACTTCAAGGCCCCTTCCTGTTGTCCCTCATTATGGTTCTTTATCTTTAAACCAAACTAGGACTAGAGAGCCCTTGAGACAGACAGTAGTCTTCCCCTGTGAAGTAGGATACAGGGGGTAGTATCCAATGTTAGGCCTATTTAGGATAGATCCATTGAAACCAATGGGACTGAAGTTAGTCATGACTAACTTTAGTTCTATTTGTTTCAATGGGTCTACTCTAGGTAGAACTAACATTGCATATTACCCATGGCCACTCACCCAGGGGAGGTCTACACTAAAGCCTAATTGCTCTCCGGCAGCAGCTTTAGCCTCTTCAGTAGGCTGGATTTATTTGGTAGTGGTGGTGTATGAGTAGAAGAGACAGAGCATTCTATAAGAAGCTCCTTAGGAGGAAGAGAAGGAGGCCTACAGGCACAGACACCAGGGCTGTGTTTCCATGACAACAGAAGGAGAAGCTAATGGAGGAGTACCGGATTTTTTAAAAAAGGAATCGGCTTTACCGTGAGCAGGGTTCCATGAGCAGACTCTCTGCAGATTCTCTGGACCAGTAAAAATTGCTTCACAGAACATACTTCCTGGTGGGGGTGAGGGTTGGAGTGAAGGTCAACTGACTGGCAGGGGCTGCTCAATCATTAAGAGAGGCTTCCCCCCTCTCCTCCCCTTTCTCCTTTCCCCTGAAAGTCCAGATGCATCTGCATTTCAGGAACAAGCCTCATTGAGCACAGTGGGAGTTACTTCTGAGTTGACACACACATGCTTATGCTGGGAAAGGGGTGGGGGGAGAATGCAAAGATGGAAACCAGCCCCCATTTTAAACCACAGGGCCTCATTGACCACACTGGGAGTTACTTCTGAGGAGACAGTAATGGGTTTGTTGTGGGAAAGAAAGCAGTAAACACAAAGACAGAAATCAGCCCCCATTGTAACCTGCAGGATATCTACAAGGAAGCTGTGAAGTACTTTCTTCCTAAGGCAATTATTTGGAGCCTTGAAATCCCACTTGATCACTTAATCACACTTAAGGAATTGGGCTTAAGTGTGTGCCATTTCAATTGAGGGGGAATCCCTGTAAATTCTGATGTGGGCATTCAAAGGCAAGCCTCATTCAGCTCAATGGGAGTTACTTCTGAGGAGACACTAATGGGATTGTTGTGGGAAAGATACAGAAACCAGCCCCCATTTTAATGCACAGGATCCCTATAAGAGAGCTATGAAGTACTTACTTCCTAAGGCAATGAATCAGAGCCTTGAGATCCCACTCAATCGCATTTAAGGAACTGGGCTTTAACATATGCTGTGTCAATTGAGGGTCTTCTCTGTTATTTCTGTGGGCTTTCAGAGGGCAAGCCTCATTCAGCACAATGAAAGGAAACACCCCTTGACCGAGGTCATGGTGAAAGGCACACCCCTGGGCAGGGCTAGCAAACCTGAGCTAAATGTGGGGGTTGGGGCACACAGCAACTATACCAGGGAGAACCTGACTTAAGGAAAAGAATTGGACTTTAGGCAGTCTCATCAAATCTGATTTTTCCCTGATAAGCTCTGGCGTGGCTGCTGGATGGCCACAATGTCGTGTATCCCAAATGACCTCAACACACGCTGGCTAGGAGTAAATCACTGGTGGAAACACCCCCCAGGAGAAGAATAAACCCGAGATACCTTGCGTTCTGCTGTGTAGGTTGAAAAAGGGTGTTCCTGACAGCTGCTTGATTGCAAGGAGTGTGTTTTGAAATAGCTGCATGATTGCTCATTGTGTATGATTAGAAGATTTCTTCTTGCTGAGCAAGCAGATGCTGCATCAGTAAGAATGTAAAAAGAGCCCTGCTGGATCAGACCAAGGGTCCATTAGTCCAGCATTCTGTTCGCACAGTGGCCAACCTGCTGCCGACCCGGAACCCACAAGCAGGACACGAGTGCAACGAGCATCCTCCCATCCATGATCCCCAGCAACTGGTGTACATAGGCTCACTGCCTCTGGTCCTGGAGGTAGCACATAGCCATCAAGCCTGGTAACCATTGATAGCCTTTTCCTCCAAGAATTTGTCTAACCCCTTTTAAAGCCATCCAAGTTGGTGGCCATCACTACATCCTGTGGTAGCAAATTCCATAGTTTAACTGTGCGCTGTGTGAAGAAGCACTTTCATTAATCTATTCTGAATGTCCCACCAATCAACTTCATGGGATGACCCTGTGTTCTAGTATTATGAGAGAAGGAGAACAACATCTCTCCATCCACATTCTCCACACCATGCATAATTTGGTACACCTCTATCATGACTCCCCTTGCCCTCCATTTTCCAAGCTAAACAATCCCAGCTGTTGTAACCTTCCCTCAAAGGGGAGATGCTCCAGCCCTTTGATCAATTTAGTTGCCCTTTTTTGCAGGTTTTTTCCCCACTCCACAATATCCTTTTTTAAGTGTGGTGACCATAACTGTGCACAGTATTCCAAGTGCCATCATACCATAGATTTGTGTACGGGCAGTATGATACTGACAATTTTATTCATAGTTCCTTTTCTACTTCTGCCTAGCATGGAGTTTGCCTTTTTTACAGGAGCCTCACACTGGGTTGACATTTTCATCCAGCTGTCCACCACAACCCCAAGATCTCTTTCTTGGTTGCTCACTGCTAGCTCAGATCCCATCAGGTTATATTTGAATTTGGGACTTTTTGCCTCAACGTGCATCCCTTTATACTTGCTTAGATTGAACCACATTTGCTGTTTGGATGCCCATTCTCCCAGTTTGGAGAGATCCTTTTGGAACTCTTCACAACCCCTTTTTGTTTTAGCCACCCTAAATAATTTGGTGTCATCAGCAAACTAGGCCACTTCACTGCTCACTCCTAATTCCAGGTAGGGATGTACAAATTGTGTACCTTCCGTGCTGCTTGACTTCCGCAGTTTGCGTCCAGTGCTCCGTTCCACTGTTCACGAGCCCCTGGAATTCTCCTCTTTTTTTCCGCTCCGAAAATTATGTAGATAAATCTGTACCGACAAACGTAATTCCTGTGCCCAGCCATCTCCATGAGTCTGCATAACTTCCGTAAGAATTGCTATTTTTCGTAAATATTTATGTATTCCCCCCCGCCCGCTCTGACGTGCAGTAATTACTTTCAGCCAAAACACTTCCTCTTCCTTGTAGGGGTTTCCCAAAAGAAGGCTGTCTTAGGTGTGCATGAAAGATAAACTATTTGTTTAAAGCAACACTGTTTTAAAGAAAGACAAAACTGTTTAAAATGACCATGCCAATCCTGGAGCTTAGCAGGGAGAATAATACGTCACACAGGGTGTCAAGGGCTCCTTGGAGGTCTCTCTCTGTCTAAACCAGTAGCCAAGTCCAGACTAGGGATGGGGGAGAATTTCTCCTTGAAACTTTGGGGGGCCGAGTGCCAACGCATTCGGTCCTCCGAAGGTTCGGGGAGAAATTCTCCGCCAGCCCCCCGCCCCCCCCGGGATGGGACTTACCTTTCATGAATGTTGCTCCTGGCGGCGGGTCCCGGCGGCGGTTCGGCAGGTCTTCGTCAGGGGCAGGGGCGGCAGCCGGTCTTTTGACTGGCTGCCGCCGCCGCCATTACAAGAAAAGTAAAAAAAAAACCACGCCCCTGTAATAGGCTATGTAACGATTAACGTAGCCTATCACGGCTAGATTTGCAAAGTCAGCCGTGATAGGCTACGTTAATCGTCACGTAGCCTATCACGGGTGACTTAAAAAAAAAAAAAAAAGCACGTACGCTAATGGCGGCCCCCAGAGGGAGCCGCCATTCATGTTCCTTATTTGGTCCCTGTAGTCTACGTAAAGATTTACGTAGACTATGGCGAAAATAAGGGCAACGCTATTACGTAGCGTTACGTAGCTGATCACGGGGCTTTTTTTTTTTTTTTACTTTTCTTTTGAAGTTCGTGGCCAGGGAGATGGGGCGCTTCTGCCCGACCTGAATTTCAGCCGGGCGAGGCGGGAAGCCTCCCCCCCGGCCTGAATTTCGGCTGGGCGAGGCGGGAAGCCTCCCCCCCCGGGCCTGAACTTCTGGGGGAGAAGCGAAGCGCCTCTCCCCCACCGCGAAGCAAGCTGCGAGACCTGGTAAGTGACTTTTGTACATCCCTAGTCCAGACACAGACAAAGGAAATCCTTTCAAAGCTTTATTCTTCTTTTACAACTTAACAACTATACCGATTTCAACTAGATCTGAGCAGCACAGTACCTATGCCCTAAGTTGGAGCAGTTGGTCCCCGTTTGAAAGGGAATTACTGGCAGACCCCTGAACTTAAGGACTAGGGAGAGTCCCTCCCCTTTTCCCTTGGAGCCTCTGGGCGCAGCCGTTGTTTGCATGCCAACCTGGCACTTCGCCTCCTTTCCGCGCCCTCCATCTGGCGCCGCTCTCTGCATCTGCGTCGCGCATCCACCAAGTCTGCTATCTGTGCTTGGTCACTCCCTGGACTGCTAACTAAACTAGGAATGCTGGTGGGAGGAATCTCCATCAGCTGTTGGTCCTGGGAAAGAGGAGCGCGCTCCTCTCCCAGGAGCGACTGCTCTTCCTCAGAATCAGAACTACTCTGGGATTCTATGGGCTCAGTGTCCACCCTGACATCATCCCCGCTCCCATGAGGCCCCCCCTCGTGCTCCTCCCCTGGGGCCCCAGGTTTGTGGGGGTACAGCTGGTGGAAGCGCCTCAGCAGCAATGGAGCATGCACATTTTCCGCGGGTTCCCAGGATCACTCATCAGGCCCGTACCCCTTCCAGTCCACCAGATATTGCAAGCGGCCACGAGAAAGGCGGGAGTCCAGAATCTCTGCAACCTCAAACTCCTCCTCCCCCTCCACCAGCACTGGTGGCGGGGGGAGCTGGCCGAGCGATGAGGGATGCCAGAAACCAGGAGGGACAGCAAGGACCGATGAAAAACGGGATGGAACTTCATGGAGGGAATTACTGGCAGACCCCTGAACTTAAGGACTAGGGAGAGTCCCTCCCCTTTTCCCTTGGAGCCTCTGGGCGCAGCCGTTGTTTGCGCGCCAACCTGGCCCTTTGCCTCCTTTCTGCACCCTCCAACTGGCGCCGCTCTCTGCGTCTGCGTCGCGCATCCACCAAGTCTGCTATCTGCGCTCTGTCACTCCCTGGACTGCTAACTAAACTAGGAATGCGGGTGGGAGGAATCTCCGTCAGCTGTTGGTCCTGGGAAAGAGGAGCGCACTCCTCTCCCAGGAGCGACTGCTCTTCCTCAGAATCAGAACTACTCTGGGCTCAGTGTCCACCCAGGGCTCCAGGACCTTTTTCTTTCTTTAAAACAGCGTTGCTTTAAACAAATAGTTTATCTCTCAGGCACAGCTAAGACAGCCTTCTTTTGGGAAGACCCTAGGAAGAGGAAGTGTTTTGGCTGAAAGTAAACTCCCCAATGGAGAAGGAGGATTTCAATTTAAAAAGAACACCCACAAACAAGGCAGTAAGTACAATTCATTGTTTTAAAAAACCTTACGTATTTATTATCGTAATATTACTATACTGTGTTTTTATTTATGAAAATTCCGTGACTCCTTGTGAATGATAACAGAAAAGCCACATGACTGCTGGCTCCTCAGGACCTCATGGGGCCGTTCCACACAGGATTCCGTGGCATAGACTGAAAGGAATTCGATCCCATTTCAGTCTGTGACGGAATTCTCTGACTTCCCTAATTCCAGGCCATTTATGAACAAGTTAAAAAGCATTAGTCCCAATTAGGGATGGCGGAGAATTCCTCCACAGATTTCAGGGGGCCGAATGCCAGTGCATCCCTAATTGGGAACGGCCTGCCCTCCCACCCCCGCAGATTCCCCCTGGGACGAAGCTTACCTGGGGCGGATGTTCCGGACGGCGGTGGCTCCGGCGGAGGCTCCGGCGGCGGCTGGTCTTTCAACCGGCTGCTGCAGCCGCCATTTGCATCCTGGTCTTTGCTGTGATAGGCTACGTAAGTATTTACATAGCCTATCATGGCAAGCCAAGCAAAAAAACCCCCAAAACGGCATACGCAAATAGTGGCGGCTACGGCGGCTGCCATTTGCGTTCCCTATTTTTCACCGTTTTAGCCTACGTAAATATTTACATAGGCTATTATGGCGAAAAAAAAAAGGGGAACGCAAATAGCATAGTGGGCGCTATTTGTGTTCCTTTTTTTTCACCGTTTTAGCCTACGTAATTATTTACGTAAGCTATTAGGGCGGGGGAAAAAAGGAACGCAAATAGCGCCCACTACGCTATTTGCGTTCCCTTTTTCCCCACCTTAATAGCCTACGTAACGTAAATATTTATGTAAGATAAACCGGCAAAAAACAGGAACGCAAATGGCGGCCGCCGTAGCTGCTGCCATTTGTGTACACTGTTTTTTTTTGCCCAGCCATGATTGGCTATGTAAATACTTACGTAGCCTATCATGGAAGCCTGGCTGGACGCAAATGGCGGCCGCTATGGTGGCCACCATTTGCGTCCGCAGCAGCCCGTTTGCGGCTGGAACTCTGGCTGTGGATGGCCCTGGCTGGCTGCTCTGCGGAGCTGGCCAGGCAGGATTCCAGGAGGGAGGACCGGACCGGATCGCCTCGCCCCACATCGAGGATTCCAGGGGGAGGGATGGAGTGCCTCCCCCCCACCACGAATCAATTCCACGAAAAGGTAAGTGATTTTCATACATCCCTAGTCCCAATACAGATTCCTGTGGGACCCCACTATTTACTTCCCTCTGTTGGGAAAATTTATTCCTACTCTCTGCTTTCTTTAACCGGTTACTGATCTATAAGAGGAGCTGTCCTCTTATTCCATGACTGCTGAGTGATGAGTTTACTCAGGAGTTTTTGGTGAGGGACTTTGTCAAAAGCCTTTTGGAAGTCCAAGTAAATGATGTCTACCAGATCACCCCTGTCTACATGTTTATTGACACTCTCAAAGAACTCTAAAAGGTTAGTGAGACAGCATCTACCTTTGCAGAAGCCATGTTGATTCTTTTTCAGCAGGGCTTGTCCTTCTATATGCTTACTAATTTTATCTTTAATAATGCTTTCAACCAATTTACCTGGAACAGATGTTAAGCTAACTGGCCTGTAATTTCCTGGATCCGCCCTGCATCTCTTTTTAAAAATTGGTGTTACATTGGCCATCTTCCAGTACTCTGGTACAAAGGCTGAGCTAGGGACATGTCATTTCTAGTTTGGTTAGAAGATGAGCAATTTTATATTTTTCTTTGAGAACTCTAGGATGGATACCATCTGGGCCTGGTGAATTATTTGCCTTCAAGTTATCAATACGATTGACAACATCTTTTGTCACCACTATTTGCCTCAGTTCCTCAGACTCCCTTCCTGAAAACATCAGTTCTGGCAGAGGTATCTGTCTTATATCTTCTGCTGTGAATACTGATGCAAATATTTTGTTCAGTTTCTCTGCAATCTCCTTGTTCTCTTTTAATACTCCTTTACCTCCATTGTCATCCAGTGGTCCAACTGCCTCCTTTGCTGGCTTCCTGCTTCTGATATATTTAAAGAATTCTTTACTGTTGGCCTTGTTATTGTTAGAGATATGCTCTTCAAAATGCTTTTTGGCATCTCTTATTGTCTGCTTGCATCACCTTTGTGCAAGCTTGTGCTCCCTTTTGTTTTCCTCACTTGGACAAGACTTCCATTTTCAGAAAGGAAGCCTTCTTTTCTCTTATAGCACCCTTGACACTGCTCGTTAACCATGCCGGTGACCTCTTTGACTTGGTGCTACCTTTCCTAACCTGTGGTATACATTTTAGCTGGCCTTCTAGTATTGTGGTTTTAAGTAATCTCCAAGCATTTTGAAGGGGTTTAATCCTGTGGACTCCCCCTTTCAACTTCTTTTTCACCTGTTCCTTCATTTTAGAGAAGTTTCCTCCTTTGAAGTCAATTGTGACAGTCCTGGATATCCTGGACAATTTTCCACTTAAATTCATATTAAATCTGATAGCACTGTGGTCACTATTTCCAATTGGTTCAACAGCATTTACTCATACTAGGTCCTGGGCAACACCACTTAGGATTGAATCCGAAGGTCCAGAAGGTATATAAGCCAGCCAGGGAGCAAGCTCACTCAGTGAGCAAACAAGGAAATCTAATGGGAGTTTGGAAGAGCAAGTCAGTTGAGGAGGATGTATTTGTTTGGTAATGAATAAAAGAAAGAAAGAATCAAATTGAGTCCCATTCAGTTCATTGTTAATTTCTTAGTAAACAAATATTCTCCCCAGAAATGAATATAAATGGGTTTATTTTCTTTACTGCATTTATGCCCATTCATTGGTCATGGGGGAGGGGGGGCAGTATCTGTGACTTACCTTGATGTTAGCAACGGAGCTAAGATCAGCTGTCATTTTATTTTCTCCATTGCCCCAGTAGGAGGGATGACCTTTTTTTTTTTTTTTGTAGCAGCCACCGTTTCCTTACACAAATGCTCTGGAACAATGCAGCATCTAGGAAAACAACATGGTGGCCAGCAAAAAGCAAGGCAGCTAGCAAAATGAGCTCTGCTACAGCTGAAAGCAGTAGCAACAACAAAAAGTTTTGAAAAAGGAGGGGGGGGAAGCAAGCAACTGGACATGAAAACCAATGCGAGTAATGGAATGAATGTAAGTAATGGTGGAAGGAAGTGAACTGTTCTGTAAGAAATCTATTCAGTACCTGCACTGTGTTTATATTGTAAAACGAAAAGTAGGTCAGCCATGAAGAGATGAGTTTGATAAAGGTTGACCACACTGCGTGTGTTCATGTCAAACTAGAAGAGAAAGGGTTTAATGGTAGCATTTCTAAAGTTGTAGTGATAACATTACAGAAAAGTGGACCCATGCAAAATAGTAAAGCCTAGCAGCACCCAAATATGCTACACTTTGCATCTCGGCTTACAGTTTATACTCTACTATATGCTTATCATTAAACTGGGTTCCCATCTTCCTTGGTTTTCAATGTTTTGTAGTGAGTTCTTCACATTATAAATACCATAAAAGAGCCAACTATTGGGAGCTCTTTTAAATAGCCTCAGAATGTCAAATGAAGGATGATGAAAAGTGATGGAAATTGGAATAATAAAGCCAAACAGAATGGCAGATATTACTTTTAAGACAAAACAGGACTGATGAAGGTCTAAAGCTGTCAAGGAGATTTAGATGCTCAAATCCTATTGAATTGTTTTAGTGGAATTAATGAAAGCTGTACATCTCAGCTCATTACAAGCTTGGTGTTTATATGACAGAGACATTCTTTCAGGTTAGTTGTCATGACAGGGCCAATCTAGGCATTTTCTGATGAGTGCTAAGACTCCTCTCAAATCAGATTATTCTGATAATGATGGGGACGGGGTGCATAAACATTCTTTTCTTCAGAGTAACTGCCCATGTAAACACATTTTTTTAAAGGGAATTACTATCAGGGGAAAAGGAGGCTTGGATTAAGGTTAGGGTAGATTTCAAAAATAATGCCCCCCCCCCCCCCCTGAGCTGGGACCAGGGATTGGACACATGAAACCAGTTAGGTCAATCACAGAGCCGAAAAAGAAACTAAGGCAGGGGTAGGTGACCTGGTGCCTGCCAAATGTTTTGGACTACAACTCCCATCAGCTCCAGCCAGCACAGTTGATGGTTATGGGTGATAGGAGTTGTAGCCCAACCCATCTGAAGGGTGCCAGGTTGCCTACCACTGATCTAAGGATTGTGAACAAATTAAAGGATATAAGGTCCTCAGTGATTCTCGGTCAGTAATTTGGTTATCTTAATTAAATTATGGAGAAAAAAATTATTTCGAAATGGTTGCTGGTGAGGGTTGGATTTCAATGGATCCATGTCTTTCCAGGAAAAGCTCCTTGAGGAAGATGCAGTAAGTTAACCTTAAGCATGCAGGTATATATTTATTCTGTTCTGCATCTACCCGGAGGGATTTACCTTCTTTGTTTCAAAGTCATTTTCTTCATTGAAAGAACCTACCTTACTGTTCAAGCACAGTTCCTGGGAGCCAGACCACATGCCCTCATCGCAACCCAAGGTGGCTGACTTGAAAGGCAGTCCTCCTAGCTAGCTTGTCCAGGCAGGAGTAGCCAGCAGAGGTCTATTCTTGGCAGAGGCAACAGCTGGCTGCTGTGGAAGGCAGGACAGAAGGCCAAGGCTTGCCAAGGCAACATTTTGTTCATGAAAGAGACCATTGGAGATGGATGAATCAAATCGATGATGAAAAGTCCAAGAACAGGATCCAGATTGGACATCCTCTGAAGAGGACCTAGCTGCAGGCCCTAGTACTTGTGAGGACCTAACTGCAGGCCCTAGTACCTGTGAGGACCTAACTGCAGGCCCTAGTACATGTAAGGACCTGAGAAGCCCTGGGACAGTTGTTTTGGAGGACATTTCACAACTGGGAATGCTGGCAATCTGGGGACCCATTGCCCAACACTTCAGTCCCCTCTGCCACTATTCACCTGGGCTCCAAGAACAGCCAGGGATGAGCCTGAGCAGAAGCCTTCTCCAGAAGGAAAAGTGCCCCTTCCCTGGCATTAGAGTGGCCAGCTGCAAGCAAGGACAGGGCTCTTCTAGCCTGAATAGCTGAGTAGAAGAGGGAGTTGCTGAAATTACCTCTTCTACACAACTATTAAGGGTGCAGGAGCCCTGCCCACTTTTATAGCTGGCCACCCTATGGGCAGCACCAGGTTTCCTTTCCCAACGCACTACTCCTGAGGAAGGATCCCTGTCCTAAGTGTTCTCAGGATCAAGGCCCAACTAGTGCAGAAAGAAATGCTTAGATGCGTCCAGAAGCTGCTCGTCTAACATGTATATAGCCCAGCTATGGACTAGAATCTACCTTGCTGTTCAACATTATGGCTTTAAGAACCTGATGTTTGCCTTGATCTGACTGCCTTGCATTTATCTTTAAATCCCCTGAACTGACACCCAGCTCCAGCATTGTTAGGAGCAGGACAAGCTTCTCCTTTAGTGGTCTTGCTGCCACCTTTACTGTCTTCCCCTTTCTTTCCCCCTGCCCAAAGTCTTTTGAAGCCCTGGGCTCTACCTTCTCATCCCACATTATCCAATCAGGGTACAGACAGTTCTTCTGCAGACTCCTTAAGCTTTTGAGGATGGAGAGGGAAACAGAAGAATCATGACACACACAACAGAACTTGGGTAAACTGGGGCTGCTAATTAAACCAGTAATACTTTCCCTCCCAGGATCTGCATGTGCAGGAATGTACCACATGGACCTGCAGGCAACTAGCCCACCTTGCCACTCTGCCTTGGTTAAGAAGCGGGATCTGTCCCACCCCTTCCCATAGGCTACACTTATGTGTAAGGGGGGGGGACTCCCTGAGTCACCTCCACCAAGTGCGTCACAACTCTGAGTAGGTGAGGCAGGTTGGTCCCAAAAGCAAACTGTATCCCAGCTCATGGGTCATACAGCCCTGAGCTGCAGGCCTCCGGACTTGCCAGTCACCATAAAGGTGCCTCTGAGCATCCTCCAAATCCTATTTACCAGCTAAATTCCCACACATCCCTACCAATGGAGGGGGCTGAGCATGGTAGCCCCCCCCCCTACTTCCACCTGTTCAGGTTGTCCCGCAGCCCCACATGAAGATCCCGGAGAAAGATGTTGTTACACGTGGATGCCATTGGCCTGCTCAAGTGCTGCTACCCTCCTCTAATGCTGCTAAACGTGTCATGACTTGGGTTAGGTCTGGACCTTCCTTGTCCAAAGAGGATGCCACTGGCTGAGGACCCTTGGCTGTTCCCCTTCTTTGGAGGCATCCTTGTGAATTCTTTACTAAAGCTCCTAAGCTGAACCGGGGGGGGGGCATGCCCAACATCTACCCCAAGGACCAGGTTATCTGGTAAGGTGAGCAATCCCCAGCTCATGATTTAATTTGGCTCCCTTCTCAGCCCACAGGGAACCCTCCCTAGCCTTATATGCCGATAAGGCCCCAACAACAGCCACCAAAGAGGACGTAGATTAGCCACCCATTCTCCCACTGGTGGGGAGCAAATAATATCGGCTTGCAATCAGCCAGGAAAAAACAACTGCAAGCTGCCAGTCTCTCCAGCCCCCACAGCAGCCACCTGCTGCAAGGCCCTCCCTTGGGGTCTCCCCTTATCCCTAGAGGGTAGAAGAGGATCAAACTCCAGGCCTGTGATTGGCTGAGATCCAGCTGAATGCTCTTGGTCTTTGGAGGCCTTTCCGCCCAGCCTAACAAATGGAAAGGAGCTGCTCTGCAATGCAGTAAAATGTGCTAATGGGTGGCATGCACTGGGCCCGATGCATCTTAAGCTTGATGTGGCCTAGGCCCTTCTTGCCCCACGTGCTCCAAACCGACTTCGGCCCAATCTACACTCATTGTTTGTCATGCTTCCAAAGAATTTCCACCCCCCTCGGAGCACATGACGTTCACGCTGTATTGTTCTGAGCCGCAAATTTTCTTTGACCGGTCGTCGTATTCATTTCCTGGAAATACTGTAATATACAAGTAGATTTCCATTCATGTGGTCCAAAGTTTCACTTCGGACACCGTATATAGGCGTAGTGTGCTCCTAAACCTGTCCTTATATGGTTGATCTTGTATTTCCCTACTGGCCAATCACAGTTCTCAACCCCTCCATCTGCTCTTCAGGCAGCTTGTAGCATCAGTAGCTCACTTCCCTGTGTGTTTACCCATAGTTCTTTCTCCTCTCCAAGCTAATTTTTTTAATATAGTACTTCATTCTCTTTGGATCTTCAAAGAATCGGAGAGTGTCTAGGGACTATAACTTCATTCCAGGCAGGCAGCACTGGTCCCGCTTGCACAGACACATGCACACACAGAGAAACACACACACACAGGAAAAAGGGAAGACGGCAGCTTAAAATATAGCCATGTACAGATTCTGATCTTCATATCATTCAAAAAATACAGCCCATGGAAGGAGCAGTCTCTCCAAAGCTTCAAAGTTTTGGAGAATCAAGCTGACAGGGAAAAAAAAAGGTAGCTTAAAAAACGTCCTGGGATCTCGATCCATATTTCCTTGCGCGTTTGTCATCCAAATGCTACTACACAGCCAAAAAAAGGAGTGGATCTACAAATGTGTTTAAATCCGTTTTGTCTCTGTTTTGTGGCTCGTTAGGCATCTTTAATCCAGTGTGTGTTTTCTGGACCACCGTTTGCAAACTCCAGGAGTTGCATTTACCTGTGCCTGCATCTTTTGAAGGAGGGAGGGAAATCCCATTGAAAGCATATTCCCTTCAAAGAGTCTTTCTGATCTGGAGGTGAAAGAGACTGCCTTTCCCACCTGAAAAAGAAGACCGCCCTGCTGCCCGTCAAAGCACAGAACTCATCTTTGTCCAAGTATGCACACTAAGAATCCTAGATCTGCTGCTTCACCTCAAATGGTGTGAAAAATCATATGAAATCAAGAGGACCCTTGCCCTGGATCCCTGCTTTTGCACTGTGGCTGCGCCCCTGAGTGGCACATCTGTAACTTTCCTGGTCAGTCCATGGAGGCAGATGTGCTCTGTGATATGATCAATATGATCAATATGGGAGATCAACAATCTCCCAGCAAGCAAACTTTCTGGAATGCCCATGAAAGGAACTGGAGCCCTTTTATGGAATTCCAGGAACTGCACCTTCTCCGCCACCTCAGCCAGGGTAACCCAAAGCAGATGCAATATTGTCCAGTTTCATTCCAGAGAGGTTTCACTGGGTCCCTGTGTACACAGACACACGCACACACACACACACACACACACACAGGAACACACACACGCACACACAAACACACATGCAGAAAAAAGGGAAGACTGACAAAGCCATGTACAGATTCTCTTCATATCATGCCCAAAATACAGCACACGGAAGGAGCAGTCTCTCCAAATCATTGAAGTTTCGAAGAGTTAAGCTGGCAGGGGGAAAAAAAAAAAAATCAGTGGGGCCAGGTGCCGAAACAGTTAATGTTGAGGTCCTTAGAACAAGGAAGAAGGGAGAGAGGGCGGGGAATTGGGAGAACCAGGAAGAAGAGACTGTTCCCCTTCCACGATCCGCCCACTTCTACCGCATTAAGGACTCTCCTATTGAACAGTATGAGTCAGGGTTATGGTTTCAAGAAAGTACTGAAACAGGGAAATGGACTGAGAGTGAATTATCACGTTCTCATACCATTAGATTAACAGCGATATTTTACCGGCTTCGTTGCGATTAAATGCTAAATGCAGATCGCCCTTTCAACAGTTGACTGTTCTCCACAGGGGCCAAAAAGGAAAGAGGCCAAGTTTGAGGAGGAGCCAGCTTATATAGCCTCTGCTTTGCCCCCGTGGCACTGTGTGCATGCATCAGCATGCCATCCATCATGTTGCCTCCTCTTCCCTCCTGCCCGCAAAAGCCGCACCCCCCCATAGCCATTCCGACAGGGCAGGGAATGGGCTTGTGTGGCTCTCTGTTCTGGGGCCCAGAGAGAGCTTTTAGCTAAAGGACCAAAGGCCCCATCGTCAAGGTCTGGACATATTAGCTGGGTGGCTTGGAGGCTTATACCCGCGTACTCGCTGGATAGGTTTATACAAATTGGAGCACTGCTGTAATACCGAAACTCACTTGTTATATTTAAACTGTCTAAAGTGTTTCATAGAAAGCTGGTCTTGGTGTACTCTATTCTGGACTGACAAATATAATGATAATGCGAGACCATATGCTTTGTTTTTATTGATATAACTTCATTTTGTATATATTATGTATTTAAAAAGGAGCTTTTTTTTAAAGCAAGTCTGGAAATATTCTTTATATAACATCATCTGTTCAAATAATGCTATAAGTAGGAGGAATATCTTCAGGAGTATGCGTTTTGTGAAGTCAAGACCAGTTTAACGCTAATACATGAAAAAGAAGACTTCAGGAGATTTAAATGGGATGTGATTTTCTGGTCCCAAACAGATTAGCAGATAAGTGTTTTTGTCAATTTGAGATTTATCTGCACAGCCTTCTCAGCTGCCATTTTTATCTCGTAGCTCAGCAAAATACTCAGCATCTTTTGCGATTCCAATATCCTTGAAAAAATTGAAATAAGCTAGGCTTTTTATTTACCTTAGTTGTGCCACAGAGGAGGGAAAAGTCCATCTAAAAAAGTTGACATGACAAGGGAAGAAAACTCTTATACTTGCCTGAATTTTAAGGAGATATGGATAAACATATTGGCTGTTTCAATTGTCAGATTGAATAGGGGGAACAATTAGTCAGGACAATTGAACAACGAAACCACAGTAGGGACTAATGCAGATAGAAATGTAGTCATACTTCAGCTCTCACAGTTTCCAGCTCAAAAACTGCATCTAGCTACATTTGAAAGCTGTTATTTTAAGAGAAAATATGTTTAGAAATGTGTATTTAAATATCTTTTTTCATGCATTTTTTCATGCGTTTTTTTTTTTTTTTAAAAATACAACCCTGCTGATTAATGCAGAAATGGGATGAAACAGAGTTATGGGTGAACACATGAGAACATGAAATATACTAGAAATATTCTGATTCACACATCCATAAATCCAGCCTTTTCATAGAACTATGGTGGCTCCATCTGTAATCAGATAGGCTTTTAACCATCTCATTTAGTGCTTGCTCCAGAAATGTGAGCCTGGTAGCCTGTGGTGCTGGAAAGGTATCAGAAGTAGGAAAGCAGTCATTTCCCAGGTGGCACCTTCTCCCTGTGCCAGAAAAGGAAGAGGTGTATATTTTCCCTCCAAGAACCCAACTTGCTCTCACAAGCAGGAAACTAACCTGCTCTGATAGTGCAGTTGTCTTCCATCAGCAATGTGGACTGAGGATGGTGGCAGGCAGCTTGAGGTTCCCTGCAGAACTACAGTGCAGTTATCAAGTGTACTGAAACAGTGCATCCAGTTACCCAAGTAAGAGCCAATGCTCATAAAATGGCCACCATGGGCAGGCTGCTTCTGAGGCCACCTCCAACAGCTGTTGCCACACAGCAAGCCACTCAGATGCAGTGGTTTGCCCCTAGAGATGTTGCAGGCATCCAGTTGGGGCTCGAGGCTTGGCAATTTCTTGCTGACTCAGCCCCCTGGATGCCAGTCCATGGATCTCAGCACTTGCCTGACTCGGTGTCCACCAAGTCAGGCAAGCATGCAGTTTCCCACTCCCTTGCCGGGCCACCATTTTGTATAAAAAAGGCAGCCTGGCCTTTTATGTAAAGGCTGATTTTGCACAAATGGCAGCAGCAAACAAGCCGATTTATGCAAAATTACAGGTGTAAATGGTCTAAATCGACCATTTACACCCATAATTTTGCATAAATGGGCCTCTTTGCAGCTTCCATTTTCACAAAATTACTTTTATGTAAAAGGCCAGGCTGCCATTTTAATGCAAAATGGTGGCTTGGCAAGAGAGTAGTAGGCCATGCACCGCTCGCCAGGTAGTGGGGGGCAGGGGAGGTGCAGCAAGCAGCACTCAAGGTGGTCTACAGTGAATTCTCTAGGGATGGCAGAGAATTCCGCCATGAATTTCAGTGAGGCTGAATGCAGTGGCATTCGCCCCCCCGACATCCATGGCGGAACGGCCTGCCACCCCCCCTCCACCCCGCGGATCACCCTTGGGACGAGAATTACCTGGGGCAGATGTTCCCGACGGCAGCGGCTCCGGCAGCGGCTTCGGCGGCGGCTGGTCTTCTGACTGACTGCCGCGGCCACCATTTGCAGTCTGGTCTTTTTTTTTTTTAACCCAGATGTGATAGGCTACGTAAAGACTTACATAGCCTATCACGTCTGGGTAAAAAAAAAAAGGCGTACGCAAATGGCAGCGGCTACGGTGGCTGCCATTGGCATTCCTTATTTTTCGCCGTTTTAGTCTACGTAAATATTTACGTAAACTATTACGGTGAAAAAAAAGGGGAACACAAATAGCGTAGTGGGCGCTATTTGCGTTCCTTTTTTATTCTCTGTTTTAGCCTACGTAAATATTTACATAGGCTAAAACGGCGAATAAAAAAGGAACGCAAATAGTGCCCACTATGCTATTTGCGTTCCCCTTTTTTCCCCCGCCACAATAGTCTACGTAAATATTTATGTAGACTAAAACAGCGAAAAATAAGGAACTCAAATAGAGGATACCGTAGCCGCCATTTTCGTAAGTGTGTCTTTTTTTTTACTTTGCCGTGATTGTTGTTGTTTATTCATTCAGTCGCTTCCAACTCTTCGTGACTTCATGGACCAGCCCATGCCAGAGCTTCCTGTCGGCCGTCGCCACCCCCGTTCCGCCAAGGTCAAGTCCGTCACCTCCAGAATATCATCCATCCATCTTGCCCTTCGTCGGCCCCTCTTCCTTTTGCCTTCCACTTTCCCTAGCATCAGCATCTTATCCAGGGTATCCTGTCTTCTCATTATGTGGCCAAAGTACTTCAGTTTTGCCTTTAATATCCTTCCCTCAAGTGAGCAGTCTGGCTTTATTTCCTGGAGTATGGACTAGTTTGATCTTCTTGCAGTCCAAGGCACTCTCAGAATTTTCCTCCAGCACCACAGTTCAAAAGCATCTATCTTCCTTCACTCAGCCTTCCTTATGGTCCAGCTCTCGCAGCCATAGGTTACTACGGGGAATACCATTGTTTGAACTATGCGGACCTTTGTTGTCAGTGTGATGTCTCTGCTCTTAACTATTTTATCAAGATCTGTCATTGCTCTCCTCCTAAGAAGTAAACATCTTCTGATTTCCTGGCTGCAGTCAGCGTCTGCAGTAATCTTTGTGCCTAGAAAGACAAAATCTGTCACTGCCTCCACGTTTTCTCCCTCTATTTGCCCGTTATCAATCAAGCTGGTTGCCATAATCTTGGTTTTTTTGAGGTTTAACTGCAACCCAGCATTTGCACTTTCTTCTTCCACCTTTGTCATGAGGTTCCTCAGCTCCTCCTCGCTTTCAGCCATCAAAGTGGTATCATCTGCATATTGGAGATTGTTAATGTTTCTTCCAGCAATTTTAACTCCAGCCTTGGCTTCATCAAGCCCAGCACGTCGCATGATGTGTTCTCTGTACAGGTTGAATAGGTAGGGTGAGAGTATACAACCCTGCTGTACTCCTTTCCCAAACTTAAACCAGTCCATTGATCCGTGGTCTGTTCTTACCGTTGCTATTTGGTCGTTATACAGATTCCTCAGGAGGCAGACAAGATGACTTGGTATCCCGATACCACCAAGGACTTGCCACAATTTGTGATGATCCACTAGGGTTGGCGGAGAATTTATCCCTGAAACTTTGGGGGGCCGAGCGCCAACGTGTTCAGCCCCCCGAACAAGTTTCGGGGATAAATTCTCCGCACCCCCCTGCCCCCCGCACCCTCCCCGGGACAGGACTTACCTTTGGCGAATGTCCCTCCTGGCGGCGGGTCCGGCCGGCGGTTCGGCGGGTCTTCGTCCAGGGCGGGAGCGGCAGCCGGTCTTTCGACCGGCTGCCGCCGCCGCCATTCCAATAAAAGAAAAAAAAAACACGCCCCCATGATAGGCTACGTGACGATTAACGTAGCCTATCATGGCTAGATTTGCAAAGTCAGCCATGATAGGCTACGTAAATCGTCACGTAGCCTATCACGGGTGACTTAAAAAAAAAAAAAAGCGCGTACGGATAATGGCAGCCCCCATAGGGAGCCGCCATTCCCGTTCCTTATTTGGTCGCTGTAGTCTACATAAAGATTACGTAGACTACGGCGAAAATAAGGGCAACACTATTTGCGTTGCCCTTATTTTCGCCGTAGTCTACGTAAAGATTTACGTAGACTACAGCGACCAAACAAGGAACGCGAATGGCGGCTCCCTATGGGGGCCGCCATTTGCGTATGCACTTTTTTTTTTAAAGTCACCCGTGATAGGCTACGTGACGATTTACGTAGCCTATCATGGCTGACTTTGCAGATCTAGCCATGATAGGCTACGTTAATCGTCACGTAGCCTATCATGGGGGCGTGTTTTTTTTTTTACTTTTTAGTTCACGGCCGGGCGAGGCGAGGCGACTCCTCCCTGGCCTGAATTTCAGCCTGGTGAGGCGGGAAGCCTCCCCCCCGGCCTGAATTTCGGCCGGGCGAGGTGGGAAGCCTCCTCCCTGGAACTTCGCGGGGGGAGCAGCGAAGTGCCTCCCCCCCACCGCGAAAAGCTTCGAGGACAGGTAAGGGACTTTCGTGCACCCCTATGATCCACACAGTCAAAGGCTTTAGAATAGTCAATAAAACAGAAATAGATGTTTTTCTGAAACTCCCTGGCTTTCTCCATTATCCAGCGGATATTGGCAATTTGGTCTCTAGTTCCTCTGCCTTTTCTAAACCCAGCTTGTACATCTGGCAATTCTCGTTCCATGAATTGCTGGAGTCTGTCTTACAAGATCTTGAGCATTACCTTACTGGCATGTGAAAGAAGTGCCACTGTTCGATAGTTTGAACATTCTTTGGTGCTTCCCTTTTTTGGTATGGGGATATAAGTTGATTTTTTCCAATCTGGTGGCCATTCTTGTGTTTTCCAAATTTTCTGGCATATGGCATGCATCACCATCACAGCATCATCTTGCAAGATTTTAAACACTTCAGCTGGGATACCTTCATCTCCTGCTGCCTTGTTATTAGCAATGCTTCTTAAGGCCCATTCAACCTCACTCTTCAGGACGTCTGGCTCTAGCTCACTGACCACACCTCAGATCTATCCCCGATATTATTATCCTTCCTATACAGATCTTCCGTATATTCTTGCCACCTTTTCTTGATCTCTTCTGCTTCTGTTAGGTCCTTGCCATCTTTGTTTTGGATCATACCCATTTTTGCCTGAAATTCACCTCCGATGTTTCTAATTTTCTGGAAGAGGTCTCTTGTCCTTCCTAGACTATTATCTTCTTCTGCTTCTGTGCATTGCTTGTTTAAAAATAATTCCTTATCTCTTCTGGCTAACCTCTGGAATTTTGCATTTAATTGGGCATATCTCCCGCTATCACTGTTGCCTTTTGCTTTCCTTCTTTTTTGGGCTGCTTCCAGTGTCTCAGCAGACAGCCATCTTGCCTTCTTCATTTTCTTTTTCTTTGGGACGTTGTTTGTTGCCGCCTCCTGAACAATGTTGCAAACTTCTGTCCATAGTTCTTCCGGGACCCAATCTACTAAATCTAGTCCCTTAAATCTATTCTTTACCTCCACTGCATATTCATGAGGAATATTAGTGAGCTCATATCTACCTGATCTGTGGGTCTTCCCTATTCTCTTTAGTCTGATTCTAAATTGTGCAATAAGAAGTTCATGATCTGAACTACAATCTGCTCCAGGTCTTGTTTTTACCAACTGCATAGATGTCTGCCACCTTTGGCTACAAAGGAGGTAGTCAATCTGATTTCGGTGTCGACCATCTGGTGAAGTCCATGTATAAAGTCATCTCTTAGGTTGTTGGAAGAGAGTGTTTGTTATGCACAGTGAGTTGTCTTGGCAAAATTCTATCAGCCTATGTCCTGCTTCATTTTGTTCTCCCAGACCATGCTTGCCTGTAATTCCAGGTGTCATTTGACTACCCATCTTAGCATTTCAGTCTCCTATAATGAAAATAACATCTTTTTTTGGCATACTATCCAGTAGGTGCTGCAGATCCTCATAGAGCTGATCTACTTCTGCTTTTTCAGCATCTGTGGTTGGGGCGTATATTTGGATCCCTGTGATGTTAAATGGCTTACCCTGAATTCGAATTGAGATAATTCTGTCATTTTTTGGATCGTATCCAAGCACTGCTTTAGCCACTTTATTATGAATTGTGAAGGCTACTCCATTTCTTCTGTGGTCCTCTTGTCCACAGTAGTAGATCTGGTGGCCATTTGATGTGAAGTGGCCCATTCCAGTCCATTTCAGTTCACTGACACCCAAAATGTCTATATTTCATATTGACATCTCCCCAATAACCACATCCAATTTGCCCTGGCTCATAGATCTTACATTCCAGGTTCCTATGGTATATTGATCTTTAGAACATTGGATTCGTCGTTCACCACCAGCACCATCAGCTGCTAGCCATCCTTTCAGCCTTGAGCTAGCTGCGTCATCACATCTGGGGCTAGTTGAACGTATCCTCTGTTCCTCCCCAGTAGCATTTTGACCATCTTCCAACCTGGGAGTCCCATCTTCCAATGATGGTATACCGACATATCTCTGGTTGTACTGATCCATTTAGTTTTCATGGCAAGAATACTGGGGTGGGTTGCCGTTTCCTTCCCCAGGGATTGTATTTAGTCTGACCTCTCTGCCATGACCTTCCCATCTTGGGTGTCCCTTCATGGTTTAGCTCATGACGTCATTGAGGTGTTCAAGCTCCAGCACCATGACAAGGTAACGATCTCCTTTGCTGAGATAGGACTGCTGAGATAGGATTGCTGAGATTTGCTCTTTTGCCATGATAGGCTACGTAAATATTTACGTAGCCTATCACAGTTAAATACAGGGATGCAAACGGCGGTGGCTACAGTAGCTGCCATTTGCGTCCCTGCTGCCCAGCGGCCGGATGTCCAGCTGTGGGCGGAGCCGGCCAGTAGCTCTGCGAAATCCCCGCGGAGCGGAGCTGGCCGGGCAGGACTCTGGGGGGAGGGATGGAACGCCTCCCCCCCATTGAGGATTCTGGGGGGAGGGATGGAGCTCCTCCCCCCCACCGTGAAGCAGATCTGCGAAACAGTAAGTGACTTTCGTACATCCCTAGAATTCTCCCATCCCTATTTGCCCCACAGAATAGAGCAAAAATATGTACTAATTGCCAAGATAAGCTTATTATGTTGCATGCCTGACCTTCACCATGGTCACCTTTCCCAGTCGTGAGGCCTGATGGAGGGGCATTTGTCAGGGTGGAAATTGAGCCCATAGAGCCCCAGAACAGTTCTGATTCGAGAAAGAACAGCAATCTGTGGGAGAGGAGCTCGCTCATCTCTCACAAGCACAGCAGCTGGCAGAGATGCCTCCTGCCAGCATTCCTGAGAGAGATAGTGACCCTGGCAGTGAGAGAGTGCTGGAGGGGGGCTTGCTGGATGCTCGGTGCAGACGCAGGGAGTGATGCCAGATGGAGGGCGCTGAAAGGAGGTGCTCCGCTAGTTTCGCACTAAAACAACAGTTGCGTCCCGAGGACCCAAAGGAAAGAGGGAGAATCTCTCCATAGCCCATAAGTTCAGAGTCTTCCCACGGTTCTCCTTCAAACGAGGACCAACTGCCTTACCTGGAGCTTAGGCTACTCTGCTATCTATCCCCGGTGCAGTTCCTTGCTTAGTCGCTAGTGATTAGTATCTGTAAGAATCATAAAGTAATAAAGGAATAAAGCCTTGGAAAGAATCCTTGTCATCTGTGTCCTGAGTTGGCTGTTGGAGGAGACTGCAAGAGGCAGCTAGGGTGCCCCTGATAGCATTTCAGTGGGACCCTAACCTCTTCTAATAATCAACATGGGGTAGGAGGTAGGATTGCACTGTCAGTCCGTAACAGTCTGCTGAAGACTGTTTTGAGTTATTGAAAGATGTCTGCCTATGAATTTATTAACTTCTCTTCTGTTAATAGCATCTGGCTGTGTTTGTACTC
Organism: Heloderma suspectum; assembly: GCF_057233095.1. Lineage (NCBI taxonomy): Eukaryota > Metazoa > Chordata > Lepidosauria > Squamata > Helodermatidae > Heloderma > Heloderma suspectum. The sequence goes on from NC_139461.1 coordinate 182,363,883, forward strand.
CAGAGGCAAACATTTTTATTATTTCAGATCATATCAGAATGGTGCTGTTGTATCTGCAAATGTTAAGGTGGCATTGGAATCAAGCAGTCTTTCCGGATTGCTTTTATTTAAGTAGGAAAAAGAAAAGGTCTTATTTAAACTCTGTCATCATAAAACAAAAATAACATACATAACAGTGTACGAGTTTGAAATTAGAAATTTTCTCCAATAAATAAATTGTTCCAAATACAAATGTAATTTCCTTTTCATGCTGCTTCTAGGAAAGGTTTTGTTTCCTCACTTGAGTTTTAACCTCACACACAGGATTATGACATTTTGAAGATATGAAAATTATAGGCTCCAGTTGACTTGCTCTATCAAAATAAAATAAATTGCTGTTAGAGAAAGCAGAATTGCACGCACCATCAATACCAGGGTCATCTTCTGATGCTTCCTTGGCTTGAGTTTGTTCCAGCTGATAAGAACTAGTGTGAAGATTCATCACCCAAGAAGAGTAACTTGAAATGAAATTATTTTCTGATTCAACCATGACATTTGTCATATTAACACTTGCTTACATTATTTCTTCTGTTAGATTTCCCCCCTCCATAAAAAAGGAGACCATTACATTTATGAAGAGAGGTAAAATTGCTCCATAGAAGTTGAAATGGTTTCGTAAACAAGTCTCAGGCAACTTAATGTCTGCTCCTATTTTTAAACTTAGTACTTGAAAAATGACTGGTGGGGGAACTTGGTAGGTGAAGAAAAAGGTGCCCACTTTGTGAAAGGACTAGGAGGCAACATGATTTTCTCATTGTCAGACGAATAGAATAATTTAACATTACTTTGACAGAGATGTCTCACCCCTTTTGCCATGCTGGTCAATTGTGTCTTCAGTATAAAATAGAGCTGTGCACAAATGGCCTCTTGAAATTCTCCACCTTACTTGTGGGCAGAGAAATTTGGGATACAATTGCACCAAATTTCTCCAGAGGGAGGAGAAATTCTCCACAGTTTCTCCCAGCTAGGGCTTCCCATTGGCAGGGCTTGTAGCACAGCTTCTTCTTCTTTTATAAAGGTTTTTGGGGTATTTTAGGGGTGTACGAACCCCACTCACCGTTCTGGTTCGGGGCATCTGTGGGGGCGGGGAGGTGATTCATCCCTCCCCCCGGAATCCTCCCTGGCTGGCTCTGCTCTGTGGAAAGTCTGAGGAACTGCCAGCCTGGCCCGTCCGCAATTGTACTTCCGTCCACTGCCGGGCTGTGGATGCAAATGGTGTCCGGCGTAGTGGATGCCATTTGCATCCCTGCTTTAGCTGTGATAGGTTACATAAATATTTATGTAGCCTACCACGAAAAGAGTAGCGATGCAAATGGTGTAGCAGACGCCATTTGTGTCCCTGCTGTTTGCTGTGATAGGCTATGTAAATATTTACATCGTCTATCATGGCTAAAGCAGGGACGCAAATGGCGTCTGCTACGCCGGACACCATTTGCGTCCGCAGACTGGGTCAGTGGACAGCAGCGGATGGACCCGGACTGGCCGGCGGCAGGTAGGGTGCGTCTGGGGAGAATTTCGTGTGGTGGCGGGGGGGAGTAGTCCATTCTGCCACAGACTCGGGGGGGGGCAGATTCTAAAGAATCTGGCCTCATTAGAGTCTGTGGCGGATTTCTCTGCCATCCCTAGTTTTTTGTGCTGCAACACCATCAGCTGTGTTGGCAGGCTGGCCTCCAGTTTGCACTCAATGCAATGCAGGTGGGGGCAGTGTTGTATTTAGGTCCAAGGATGATGTGGAGTTAGTACTGAGCCAAAATCTGTAGGGATGGCAGATAATTCCCCCAGAATCTGCCCCCCCCAGAGTACGTGGCAGAATGGACCACCCCACCCTGCCACCCCACGAAGTCCAACCCAGCCGGATCCTTCCCCTTCCTGTGGTAGGCTACGTAAATCTTTACGTAGCCTATCACAGTAAAGACTAAGGACACAAATGGTGTGCACTATGCCATTTGCATCCCTTCCCCTTCCCGTGATAGGCTACATAAGATTTATGTAGCCTATCACGGGAAGGGGAAGGGATGCAAATGGCATGTGCTACACCATTTGCATCCCTTCCCCTTACCGTGATAGGCTACATAAGATTTACGTAGCTTATCCCGGGAAGGGGAAGGGATGCAAATGGCGTGCGCTATGCCATTTGCATCCCTTCCCCTTTCTGTGATAGGCTACGTAAAGATTTACGTAGCCTATAACGGTAAGGGGAAGGGATGCAAATGGTGTCCGCTACGTCGGACGCTATTTGCATATGAAGACTGGCCGCGGCTGGAAGTCCGGCTGTGGCCAGCCCTGGCTGACGGCTCTGCAGAGTTGCTGCAGAGAGGAGCTGGCTGGGGAGGATTCCGGGGGGGGGGGAGGACTGGATCGCCTCCCCCCATACAGAACCCCCAGCAGACTCCAGGTAAGCGGGTTTCGTACACCCCTAAAAATCTGTCCTCCAATTTCCTGAATTTTTCTCCCCCCATGAAAGAGGCTTCCATTGTTCTGCCTCATTCAGGATATTTTAGAAATTGTGGTGTTCTTGAGCCTACCTAATCACAGCTAGCCTCCTAGGCTGCCTGCACATCCTGATCTGAAAAGCACTATGAGAGGAATTACTTCATGGTGCCTTAAACTTGGCTTTAATTGAAGTGTAGGAAGCTGAGGTGGCTACAGGCTGCCAGAGGGATGATGGTACAATGAAAAAACAGGACATTTGCACTCACTCTTTGGCCACCTATTGAGCAAGGTAAACCCCCAAGGCCCAACCCCAATCCATGAGAATTTCTCCAAAATTTCTTCACCATTGAATTTCTTTCGAAAGCAATTTCTATCAATTTGAATGAGAATGGTTGGGGAAAAAAATGTGGGATAAATTTTTGGAACAGCATTAATATAAAATATAGTAGAAGTTCATGTTGTTATTGCTTCTTTTTCTTTTTTCCCTGGTACCGGTATTAGTATGATGTTTAATACTGTAAATGCCACTGCCAAAATAGCATTTGCTATTTTTTAATTTCATGTCCTGTTCCAGAGCTAGAGATCTGCACAATGCCCTCTAAAATTCTCTACCCTATTTGTGGGAGAAGTTTCCCACAGTTTCTCCAGGCTCACCCTTAGCAATAGCAGTACCAAAACATCTTTCTGTTCTTCATTAGTGTTGAGTTTTTATTTTTGGCTTTTTAGCTGCTGCAGTAATTGTGCTGGTAGGCTGGCCAGCATTTTGCACCTCCTCAGTGCCCTAGACCCAGCATCACCCCAAGTCATGAGGTTGGGAAATAGCAGCCACCACCAAAAATGGTGGAGAGCATAAGAAGAACATAAGAACGTAAGAAGAGCCATGGTGGATCAGACCAAGTGTCCAGCTAGTCCAGCATTCTGTTCACACAATGGTCAACTAGCTGTAGACCAGGAAACCACAAGTAGGTCATGAGTGTAACAGCACCCTCCTGCCCATGTTCCCCAGCAACTGGTCTACATAGGCTTACTGCCTCTGATACTGAAGGCAGCACAGAGGCATCAGGACTAGTAGCCACTGATAGCCTTCCCCAGGAATTTGTCTAACCCCCTTCTAAAGCCAAATTGATGGCCATCACTGCATCTTCTGGTAGTGAATTCCATAGTTTAACTATGCACTGTGTGAAGAAGTACTTCTTTTTATCTGTCCTGATTCTCCCACCAATCAGCTTCATAGGATGACCCTGGTTCTAGTATTTTGAGGGAATGAGAAAAATGTCTCCCTATCCATATTCTCTACACCAGGCATAATTTGGTGCACCTCTATCTTGTCTCCTCTTGCCCTTCTTTTGTCCAAGCTAAACAATTCCAGCTGTTGTAACTTTCCCTCATAGGGAGTTTCTCTTGATCATTTTAGTTGCCCTTTTCTGCACTTTTTCCATCTCTACAATATCTTTTTTTTTTAGACGTGGTGACCAGAACTTTACACAGTTTTCTAAATGTGGTCACCCCATAGATTTGTATAAGGGCAGTATGATATTAGCAGTTTTATTCTCAATCCCTTTTCTAATTATGCCTAACATGGAGTTTGCCTTTTTTTACAGCAGCCACACACTGGGCTGACATTTTCATTGAGCTGTCCACTCTAAACATTCAGAGAAAATTTCTGCAAACTGGCCTTTTTTCCCTAGAAGGTGAGAAAAATAAAAACCTCAGATGTTTTCTCTCAGAAAAATGTCTTCTGGGAAATGTTGGCTTGGCTGTAGTTCAGATGCTCTTAAACCCACAATGCAAACCATCTCTGTGGATGTCAGCAGCAGAATCACATCGATATACACAGCAGCAATTCTTGTAAGTAAAAACCTGAGCAGATTGAAACAGATGAAAGAATGCTTCTGAAAGCCTAAAGGCAGGGCTGTTGAACCTCAGCCATGTGGGCCTAATGCAATCCTAAACAACCCTATGGGGTTCTCCAGATTGCCACACTTCCTTGCCTCTGACTGACAATCATTTGGTGGCTTCCTGGCTTTTGCACATTTTTCCCCTCCTAAAAGACTGAACTGCCACTCCTAAGGCTTCTTTATTGACATTAAGAGCTTTTAAGCTAAAATATACTGACATTTTTCTCTCTGCCCCTCTTTGCCTTTGCCCCCCACCCAATGTAGTAGTGTGGCCACCCCCTTGGGGACTGCACTGCTATAATGTGGCCCCCAAGAGTTTCTCTGAAATTGAACTTGGGCCTCAGAATGAAAGGGGTGAATTGTGATTTTTTTTTTGGCCTGGAAATGAATTCCCAGGGCATAGTCTGAAGGCACATGAAGCAGCCACCTTGCTGAAGCTAAGCAGGTCTGGCTCTGGCCAGTGCTTGGCGGGGAGACCACCTGGGAACCACATGAGTTCCATGATGGAAGAAAGGTGGGATATAAATTAAATAAATAAATTCTCCTGCTATGTCACTTTCTTTTATTAATGATATTCCAACAATGCTTTTAAAATTATTTAAAATAAAAAGGAATGGAACAATACATATATACAGACACGAAAGGATTAGAGATATAGCTGAAGTTCATAATCCCTTGGCTTCCTTGGTGATCTGTAATTCTTGCCTTCAGTACAAAGACAATCTTTATGGCCCCTGATTCTTCTGTACCTGAGGGAATTCCTCCCTCCCACTTCCACCCACTAATTTACCTGGTTGCTTCAGTGGGAGGTCTCTCTCTCCTTCCTTTCCTCCTGCTCTCTTTCTGGCACTCGGTGGTTGTCATATCATGCAAATCCGCTGAGCGTAGGTTAAGCGAGAGGTGTGTAACCCTCGCATAACCCATGCTTGCCAGGCTTACACAACACAACACTCCCTAAGTGGAGGTTGCATATTCAAAATGGTGGCTGCATCATGTATGAAATAACCTATGGTGGGCTGTTGTGTAATGCAAACAGCCCCATTGTTTGAAAGCTGAACAACCCAAGATGGTCCTATAGATGGCTCTTCCTCATAGACCTGAGTTTAGAGTTGATCTAAACCCTGGGTTGAATCTTGGGATATAGCCAGCTTACCAGTAGTGAGAGGCAGCTTTAGATCTGTGGTGGTTGACACCAAGAGAGATGTTTCAGAAATCCACAATGGATTCAAATGGGTTCAGATTTGTAGCAGTCTGATCTATGGATTCCTCAGTGGACCAGTTTTTTTTCCAAGTCATGCAGATTCAGTGGACTGTTGTTGTTGTTGTTTTACTTTTGGGGTGTGTGGCAGAATTTGGGCAAATGCACACCAGTGCAAGTGCACATTTGCAAACAGGAATAGAATTCTTGTACAGCCTTAAAAAAAAGAAATCTGATTCTGGCAATGGGCGGATGATGGAACGAAAGGTGCCTGACAATCTGCGAAATACAGATGAAACAGATTTAATAAAATCTATAAGTCCCTACCAAAAGAAGGGGTAGGTGTAATCTCTGTGGGTGACACAACACAAAATTGCAGTGATTATGAGTTTGTGTAACTGGTTTCTCTTTCCAGCACATGCAATTGTGGAATGTGGTAATTGTGCACAGGCTGCTTGAGTTACATGTGCTATAGTTGGAATTCCTGTGAAATTTGTTACAGGTAATTCAAAACACATGATTATTCCACTGTTACACAAAATGTTTTATGCTTATAAAAACAAAATGTTTTATGTTTAAAAACCTATGGGGTCAGTTAGATACTATGTGGGGTATTAACTTCCATGACGTCTTTTCATCTATATTATTTTATTGAAAAAGGAAAGTTCTCATTGAAGGTGTATTTTTTTCCACTTGTAAATGGTGCCATGCTTAATATCATCCCCTAACTATTTTACTTTTGTGATTTACTTGGGGTACATTTGACTCCCAAACAGAATTGATGAAGCATTTTGTTTTCTGTCAACGGAGAGCTGTGTGCTTGTGAGAGATGTCCAAATGCTTGATATCTCTTAGAGCCTCACATGCATCTGTGAACACAGGTGGCTGTCACTGGGTAGTCAGGAGGTGCTGTTTGTGTGCCTCCATGTGAAAGTCACAATTGCATCGGCATTGTGGTAGACATTCACAATCACAGTGGCTTGAAAAAGACTGTTGTAACTGTACAAATCATGGTAGTTCCATGATTTGCCCTTCATGAGCACCTCCTGCCGAAAGACTGAAAACCCAAAGCACTCTCAGAAGTGATTATTTGGGGGGCGCCAATCATATGAACCAGCACTAAGGATCGACTTCTAAACATAAACTAGCCTTTATGTTCTAATGGTGAAATGTACCATGGAACAGATGTAGGGTGTTTTTAAGCATGGAGCCAAAGGAAGTTTCTAGGTATAAATCACATAGTTTGGTAAGGTACTAATGTTGGACTTAAGCAGGTCCCTTTCACTATGAGTTTTCTTTTTCCATGAGTTCCCATGAATGGGGCTATTGAGACAAGTATGTCTAAAATTTCCTCTTTGGTCATTACTCCACTGAATTGCAATGGGATTCCTTACTTTGTTAGGGAATTCCCCTCTCCTTTAAACAAACAAAAACCCTTACATTTCCAGTCTTTCAAAGAAAACGGGCCTTGCTGCTATCCTTTTGCCTTGATTATTTATTGCTTTTGTTACATTTAGTGCCTTATCACTCACACTCTTATCTTGCTTCCTTCCTTCTTAAAACAAGGTACTGGCAGGGTAAAAACTTAGATGCTCAATCATTCCCCCCCCCCCAGCTACACTCCTTATAGATTTTAGAAGCAAGATATCTGTTTGTTACTGTAATTGAGAGTAGACATTTCCCCCCCCATCCCCAAATAATGAGCAAATGATCATTTGTATCAATTTTCTAAACCTTAAGAAAGCTCAAAAGCATCTGTGACCTTTGTGATATGGTCTCCCTTGTATTGGATGTTCTACATACCTCTGAGCAGCCTTTTAATAGCATAGTTATACTGAAGGTGATGCATTTTGAAATCTACCTTTAAAAGCATTTGGTTTCCATAATGACTACCTACATTTCGACTCAAGAGACTTCATTTCTGTTCTCTTCGCACTGCTCACAGCTGTCTTTCTCTTTTTCTGTGAAGACTCCTAATTGGCTGGCACCCAAATATGTGAGATGTCACTTCTGATTTCATCAGAACATGATATTCTGTTAGACACCGTAATGAAATATTGTTAGGTAATGTCTTTGTGCAAATATAATGTTTATTTTGATAGAATGAGACATGGAGTATCTGTACTTTTTCCTCCCTTATTGGATGTGATGTTTAATAAAGCTGATAAAAAGTCCACAATGAACATAGAGTTCAGATGTGTGAGAACTTCAGCTGGATGAAGAATTTTAGCTGGAAAAACTTCTTGCTGCTTCTTAATAATTTCTATTTGTTTCTCCACTGTTCTCCCCATATCAATAACCCATCATTTAATTAACCTGGCACTACTGATTGGTTAAAGGCTTTATTGGCCATGACAACTAATACAGCAGGATGTGCAAAAATGAAGGAGTAAGCAATTTCTTTTGAAGGAAGAAGCTGTTTTCCTTTTAAAATTCTCATTTCTAAAGAAAATTGAGTTTTCTGGTAACTCCAGGGTCAGCTAGATAATTGCTGGAAAATGTATAAGGATAAAAAAGGTCTTAAGCACATTTCTAGGGTATTGTAATCAAATTAATTTTTATGTGGCATAATAAAACACAGTGCTACTGCATTTGTGGAGGAAGCACTAATTATCTCTCCAGCTCTGGCATAAGAAAGCTATTTTGAGAAAATGATGGGTGTCCAAAATTGCTTCTTCACACTGAATTATAGTCATAAATGTAATAAAGCTTTCTGACAGGATCAACTAGGTCTTCAACTGTGAACTAGTCCAGGAGTGGTAGAAAAAAATAGATGTGGAGAGAATCTTGAACTTCGTATGTGTTCCAAACCCATGTAAGAACACATTTAACCTGGGTGGCCATACCCATTTTAGTGCATGAATTTTGTAGCTGCCATTTTCCAAGATGGCTGACATGGGAATGGGGATAGGCAATAATTCATGTACGAATGCATGTAGAAAGTTCATTTTGGCAGCAAAACATGGGGTTTGTCAGTCAAGATGGGTAGAAGAACTATTACTAATCACTGTTACAACCTGTATGGTCTAGTAGGTGAATGCTGGACTAGAAGCAGGAAGACATGGATTAAAATCCCTGCTCTGCTTTGAAGTGCACTTTAGCCAGTCACTAACCTACCTCAACAGGATTGTTGTCAGGATAAGAGCAGTAGAGATCATGAGAACCTCTTGCATTTGCACATTCTTGTGTGACATGTTTTGCACCCGCACATGGTCATCAGTTCTTGTGGTAATGGCATAAGGCACATGAATGGCGGTTGCAAAACACTACCCATTTCTTCCCAACCGTAGTCCAGTAGATTCAGCATTGCATAGTGATCTGATCATGATCCAAGAGGATGAGAATGATTCTTTGATAGCAATGAATGCTGTTTCAAATCTCTGCTCTTCTTTGAAGTTTGCTGAATGCACTTCATACCTGCCTATAGCAGGTCCAGGACTAAACCTGTTACAGAGTAACAGAGTTTGTCTGACCATGCTTGATACTGAAGACAACTGCAAGCTTTAAACAGGACAGGACCTTTACTTAATATTAACAGGCATCTTGTTACAACTAAAACAGGCAAATTAAGTAGGCAAAAGTGAAACCAAAACTAGCACCCCAACTCTCTACTAGGGATGTGAGATCCCATCTCAGCTCGGGCACTCCAGGCACCTGCAGAAGTCCACCCCCCACTCGCCCCCACTGGACCTGCGCTCAGGCCGCCCATGAGCTCAGCGAGTTGCCCAGACTCACCGCGATCCCATCCAGTGAGCACCCACCATTTTCCTGACTTTGCTGTGTGCACAAAAAGGAAGTTTAAAAAGTGTGCATATCTAAATATGTGCTGTTTGGGGGCCGGGAAAGCTTAATATGCACAATATTAAAGGCATAATGTGAGTGGGGTGCATTTATGGTGAGCTAATAAAGTAGAGTAGAGGCCATAACAGAGCGTAATACCTCCTCATGTCCCAGCAGAGCACTAGCCAGCCCACTGGTTTTCTTTGATGAGGCCTAGCTATAAATGCTTGCAGCTCACGCCTGAGTCTTTGCCTGGGTAACAGTTGACTTTAGGCTTGCTTATCTGGCTTTAGGGTTGGCCAGTATTCCCCCTCCCCACCTTCACCAGAACATTTATCCCCTGCAAAGGTGTGTATGGGGAATGTTGTCAAAAGTGTGAAAATCTTTGCTTCTTTTCAAGCAGAGGACTACCTATAGGTCTGAGATGGTCTGAGGGCTGTGTTCCCCCTTTCGCCCCTTTCTTTTAAACTTTTAAAAAGCCAAGCCACAGGGATAGCCATCTGTACAATGCCTCTGGACACAATGTTACATCAGCACATAGCATTGTTTCCAAGGGAAATTGAGACTAGATTTCAAAATACTTGGCTGCTAGGCTGCCAGGTTGAGCGGAGCCATGGCTTGACTTTAAAAGTGCATGTGAGAGGGGAGGGAGCTCTTGTGAATGTAGGTAGTTCCCCTCCAAAAGACTTTGAAAGGTATATACAATATGTGTGTGTGTGTGTCCCCCTGCAAAGTTGTGAAAAACCTCAGCAAAAGAATTTACTCCAATCCTAGCTAGCTTACTGTTTTACTGCAGCTGTGTGTCAACCACTGGTGCCCTTCAGATATTCACCTTATCTTTGATCCCAGTTGATTAACTCCTTGGTTTTAGACATTACCTTTTTGCATGACACCTTAGACTGAAGGATACAGGAGCTTCTTAGCAAATCAATTGTAAGGTGGCTGATCATTTACGCATGTGGTTGGCAAGTAATTCTAATCTGTTGCTTTTTCTGATGGGGAGGAGTGGAAGATAACATGCTGAAGATAACACTTCAGCATGCACAGGAAAAAGCAATATAGATCTATAAGAATTCTTTTTGGGTATGACTAGGGATGTATGGATTGTATAAAATCCACTCTGTCTGTGTTCTGCGGATTGTCAGATGCCTTTCATTCTGTCATCTGCCCACAGATGGATGCAATTTTTTTTTTCCATCATGCGGAAAAAATACGGAAATATTTACATAAATATTTATGTAGGTATTCACATAATTTACCTCAGTACGTAATGTTGAGTGTATTGTCCCCCACTCCATTCAACGTTTCCTCAGCAGAAAATTATGCATTTTTCTACAGATTTATATGCATAAATTTTGGGAAAGTAAAAAAATCATCGGAAAGTCCAGGGACTCCGCACGGCCTGAGGGGGTCGCTCTGCAGCAGATTCCTCAGGTCGGATTCTTAGAAATCCGATCTCATTTTAATCCATCTCGAATTTCTCCAGCATCCCTAGGTATGACATCTGAAAAGGAAACAGTATGCATGTGCAGCTGTACACATATAGGCTGCTCTTTTCAGATGTTACTCTGAACATGTGTGAAGGCATGGGGCTTGTGATACTCTCATACTTTCTAGCTGAATACAACTTGTGGCATCTTGTCATTTCATCATCTTGCTCATGGCCCAACACCCAATAATATGGGGGGGGGGCAATGCACAGCACAATGACATCACTGTGATGACATTACATATTGTGTTCACCAAGGCACTGCGAGAGTGAGTGACTGAGAGTGAGAGAAGAGCCCTTAAGGCTGGTCCAGAAGCTGGAGCTAGTGCAGAATGCAGCAGCTCAGCTCTTGTTGGGAGCTGCCCCTTTCCATCATTTAACTCCTTTGCTGAGGGAACTGCACTGGCTGCCTATTTGGTACTGGGCCAGGTTTAAGGTTTTAGTACTAGTGTACAAAGCCCTAAACAACTTGGGGCCAGGATACCTGAGAGAGTGCCTTCTCCCTTACCAACCTGCCCAGTCACTGAGGTCATCGGAGGGCTTGCTCCTGGTGGTTCCACATGGACCTATGGCCCGATTGGAGCCCACCTGGAGAAAAGCCTTCAGTCTGGTGGCCCCCTTTCTTTGGAATTCCCTGCCCCTGGAGGTCAGGCAGGCACCAACACTGTGCTGTTTCTGATGCCTCCTGAAAACAGCACTGTTCCAGGAGGCATTCCTTAACTGACTAGCCATGGTTTCTATTGGTTTTCTGTTTTTTAAAAATAACATAATTTTAATGTGGTGTTTTCATCTTTTTATCCTTTTACTTTTTTATCTCTTGTGTTCACCACTCCAAAATCTGTTCTAGATGTGGACAGGTATACAAATATTGTAAATACATAAATAAGAGAGAATGAGAGTGAGTGTGTGAGAGAGACAGAGAGAATGAGAGAGAGTGTGGGTGTGACAGAATTAGTGTGTGTGTCTGTGTGTGTGTGTGTGAGAGAGAGAGAGAGGGGGGGATATTTCACAGCTTCAAGTCTTTCTGAATGTGTAGTTAAACTTGGAAGGATGGTTAAAAACTAATATATTTATTCTAGCCTAAGCTTTTGTGGACACTGTGTCCACTTCATTAGATGAAGTGGACAGTGTCCACAAAAGCATATACCAGAATAAATGTGTTCATCTTTAAGGCGCCACAAGACTCCTTGTGTGTGTGGGGTTTTTTTTTTTGCTACAACAGACTAACATGGCTACCCCTCTGGAACTTGGTAAATTAGAAAGCTGTGATTCAGATATGGGAAACAATTCAGGCCTAAATCCAGCTTCTGGTCAGTTTCCTTGTAGAAGGAGTGTTAGTATGTCTGAGATGAGGACTATAGACTGCTCTTTGCCTTACAATGTAAATGTAATTATAAGTCAGATAATAGTGCTCTACAGACAGACAGATGATTACAGTAATTCCAGGTAATGAAATTGCTGGGAAGTCTGTTTAGTGCTTGGAAGCCTGAACTAAATGCATTAGGCTCTCTTAATTGCTTAAACACTAACATTGTGTGTTAGCCATGCAGTCTGGTACAACCCTCCCTCCCTTGGCTCTAAATGGTGAAAAATGGGTGCTCTCAAAATAGCCTTGGTCCCCCCTTTTAGTAACGTGGCTGCAAAACTGCTGATAGCAACTTCTGTTCCTGGAAATGGACCAATAACCAGTTCAGAAGGCCAAGCTGTGGAAGAAGCCATCTTCACACACAGTACTAAAATGCACCAGTTCCAAGGGAATCAAGGTGCTGTTGTACAGCTTCATGAATAAACACAGATTTTAAAAGGCAGTTACAGGGTAAGTCAGTCATCTCCCTGGGTGTGAGAGAGTTGGCTACCCCCAAAGCCCCATCACCTACACAGTTGTGAGACCTATGACAAAGAAATGCATCAGTTTACTTAGGATTGGGGTATTAGAATTAAGGTTCAAGGCATTTGGAAAAGATGTCAAAACCTAACAGACTTTCAGTTACAATTTCCCCCTCTTTAAGAAATAAAGCAAGGGTGGTGTGATAGAATATTTTACTCCTTCCTTCCTTCCTTCCTTCCTTCCTTCCTTCCTTTATATTCCATGCTTCCTTCAAGGAGCACAAGATAGTGCGCACCTAATTCTCCTCACCCGTTTTGTCCTCTCAACAATCCTGCAAGGTAGGTTAGGGAGAGAATGTGACTGACCTGAGATGACCCACTGACTTCCATGGCTCAGTGGGGGATCTGAATCTGGGTCTTTCCACTCCTAGTTAGACACTCCACACACTATACTGCTCTTTCTCCTCTCTCCTTTAAACTCACAATTCACACCACAATCCTATGCATGTTTACTCAGAGGTAAGTTTCCCTGAGTTTTATTTACTTAATAAATGTGCATCCTATCTTTCCATCAAATGATGCTCAAGGTTGCTAACAGCAATACAATACACAAGAGCAATCAAAAACATAAAAACAAGGCATCAGAAACACATCAATAAAGCTGATAAGAACAGCCTGTTGAACAAATTGCAACATATTTACAATATAGTAACATTTTTTTTCTTATTTCCTTTAAGCCCCTTCTCAAATTTCACCTTTTTGGGGAAGCCTTTGGACCATTCCCCTAGTCCCTATATTTTATTGTAACTCAACCAAAATACATGTAATTGAAGCAATCACAGATTTTTCCCTTGCTTACCCATGCTGCTATTTCTACCTTTCTCTGTTGTTTTCCTCAGTCTAGATTGTAAACCCGTTGGGACAGGGACTTGTCATACCTGTTCTTTGTAAAGGGCCATGTACAGAGATGGCACTATATAAATCAGGGGTAGGAAACCTGGTGCTCTCCAGATATTTTGGACTACAACTCCCATAATCTCTGACCATTGCCCATGTTGTCTGAGGTTTATGGAGGTTATAATCCCAATCTGTGGGGCACCATGTTGCTTGTCCTTGATATAAATAAATAATATTTACAAGTCAGCATATCAGGGCAAAGCCTTGTCTAGAAACAACAACAATCTTTGTTGACAGAAGGTCATTGGAAAAGCAGCTATAGCCTTGTCTTCGGAAGCTCATGCATCCTGTTACTTTTCCTGAGGAAAAGGCTTCCTGTATATGGGAAGCTAATATGCCCAGGGAAAAATCTTAATCCTGACCAATGAGCTTTCCCTGTTCAGGGGAATTTTGACGTGGGGTGAGGAGTTTTCAAAAAAGAAAAAGTGAACCCCAGTGTGAATTGTGAGTAATAAGAATGGGATTTCCCTTTCAATCTGACTTTAGAGAGGGACAAGTTCCTGTCACTGCTGACTGGACACTCACCTTCTGTGATTTGTGAGACCCACTACTGAAGATGAGGGCATTTCTAAAGTGTACCCTTTGACTCAGGATTGAGTTTATCTTGACTGGAGATGGTGGGGACATGTGGTGATGTCAGGTGGCAGATCCTGATTTGAGTTCAGGGTAGGGATGTCAGAGAATTTCGCCATGAATCTCGGGGAGGCCGAACGCTAGCGCATTTAGTCCCCTGAAATTGGTGGCAAAATGGTCTGCCCCCCCCGGGACGGGACTTACCTTGGGCGAATCCTCCTGGCGGCAGCGGCTCCGGCGGTGGTTCGGCGGTGGCGGTGGTGGCAGCCGGTCTTCTGACTGGCTGCTGCCGCCGCCATTTTCACTAAAACAACAACAACAACACAAAAAGTGATGGGCTACGTAAAGATTTACATAGCCTATCACGGCTAGATTTTTAAAAAATACCGTGATAGGCTACGTAAATGTTTATGTAGCCTATCATGGCTGAGTAAAAAACAACACCCCCCCCCGCGCGTATGCAAATGGCAGCGCCCATGGGCGCCGCAATTTGTGTTCCTTATTTTGGCATGTCTAGTCTACGTAAACATTTACATAGACTACGGTGAAAATAAGGGGAACACAAATATCGTAGCGTCTACGCTATTTGCGATCCCCTTATTTTTGTCTTATTTTCGCCTCAAAAATACGCGCTTTTTTTTTTTACTCAGCCATGATAGGCTATGTAAACATTTACGTAGCCTATCACGGCTGACTGCAGGGATGCAAACGGCGGTGGCTACGGCCACTGCCATTTGCGGCCTGGCCGGCCAGGATTCAGGAGTGGAGGGACGGAGCACCTCCCTCCCGTCCAGAATTTCGGGGGGGGAGGGACAGAGCGCCTCCCCCCCCGGCCAGAATTTTTTTTGGGGGAGGGACGGAGCGCCTCCCCCCCGGACAGAATTTCAGGGGGAGGGACGGAGCGCCTCCCCCCCACCGTGAATCAAATTTCATTAAAGGTAAGTGACTTTCGTACATCCCTAGGCAGGGAAGCAGTGAATGTGAGAAACTTGGAGATTAATAACTTAAGGCTGAATCTACACATAGCAGCTATACCGTTATCATACTGCTATCGTAACTATTGGTACCCATGACACCAATGGGCACCAATAGTTTTGATAACAGTATGATAACGGTATAACTGCTAAGTGTAGATTCAGCCTACAAGAGGACCTGGGGAGGCAAGGAGGAACACCCAAGCTTGACCATGCAAGCTGTACTGCTCAGCTCACACTAGGCTGAAGGCACAGGAGTCAGCTGTAGGGAAGAGCAGAAGTTCCCTCAGGTGGCCCATCAACTAGATATCCCTCCTCTACGAACAGTGGTGCCTGTTTGTTTGCCTCAAGATGGTTGTTGTTGTTGTTGTTAACAGGGCCAGAACAACCAAAGCTGAGGCACCAGCAGTGAAACAACTAGAGTTGCCTCATAGATTTTGCTCCACTCTATTGTGCATTGATTAAACGGTGAACTTCTTGTAAGAGTCTCTGCAGCTGGTGTTGTTGAGGTTCTTGATATATATGGAAGCTGGCCAGCCCCCCCCCCCCAGTTTTCTAGTCTACAAAACCAGAAATAAAAGGTTATCTCCGGCACAACTCTAAGTGGAAGTGATTATAGAAGTTTAAGGCAGGTTCTGCACTGCACACAAATCCTCTGTTCTGATTTTTTTAAAATAATATTGTTTAACACATACTAGAATTGCCTTTTTTAGGCATTTCGGCAACTGGCTAGCAACTGAACCTTGCTCTGCATGGAGTAGAATTACCGTATTTGAACGTTATCGCGCTTGCTGTTGCTCTCCCTGTGCTGTGTGAACGATTCACGCCAGATAGCTCAGTGTGGCTTTTTTAACTTGGAAACATCAAAAATGCAGAGTCAATTCGAAATGACTGGGTTCTGGGAGCAAGAGTGTGCAATGGATGAGCGAGGCAGGGGCTGGCTATATGCTCTGTGAAGTGCATCTTGGAATAAAGGAAGAGGCATGTTGCATAGTTTGAGAAGCACCAGTGATCCCTGAAATGGAAGTATGACAGGCCTCATATAATGAGGCTGGTGGTATAAAAACTCTTTAACTCACTGGTTGCTTTTCTGAATCAGCGGCTCACCCTTACTTTTCATCAAAATAGCATTTTTTATTTTTTTGCAGGGACAGGAAGAGAGAAAGAGATAGAGGCAAACTAACAACATGAAGTCAACAAAGAGAAAATGTGAAAATACTCTTGAGCGATCAAGCTTTGAAATGTTCCACTAAGGAGAGCTTCATTAGATTCAAGGCGGCTTGCAACTGCACAAAGCTCTCAGTACCGAGATCTTAGCTTTTGAATTCTTTCCCCTCTGTCTTTTTTAACAGTATTGGTACTCATAAGGTGGCCCCCATCTAATTGTCAGCCTGCTCACTGTGGCTGTGGCTGCCATTGCAGAGCCCTCTTAGAAAGCGAGAATTGGCTGTTCAGGTCTAGACTAGGTGTGACATTAATTGCATGAATGCAGTTTGCATGCATGGTTTTTTGTGATGGAAATAGCAGCCTTGGGACTATAGCAGGTGGGGAAGGGGACTTTAACTCTAATAGCCCTTGGGATGCTGCTGTTTGCATTTCAAAGGAAGTTGCTGTTGGCACCGGTGGGGGCTTTGCTTGAAGCACAAATAGCAGCTTCCGGGAGTGGAGTTTTGTGGGGACAGTGCAGTGTAGTGCTTAGAGTGTTCAACTAGGGAGACCTGGGTTCAAATTTCCACTCAGCCATGAAGCTCACTGGGTGACTTTGAGCCAGTCATCAGCTCTCGGTGTGGCCTACCTCACAGGGTTGTTGTGAGGATAAAATGGGGAGAAGGGAATCATGTACACCCCCTTGGGCTTCTTGGAGGAAATGGCAACATATAAATTAAACAAATAAAATAAAATAGACCATGGCAGGGAGAGAAACAGTTTAACTTTATCTCCTTCACCATCCACAGTCCTGAGGCTGTTCTGGCTTCCCCATGGCTGCTATCTACATAACATGCACATTATCTCCAGTGTTGGAACTGTGGAAACCTGCAAGGATCTTTTGGATGCTTCAGCCACACCACTGAACTAATCAGTAGGGTATGCTGTGGCAGAAATGAGCAGAAGTCAAAATTGTAAGGCTAAACACTGTACTTCCCAGCTCGTTTGAGAAGAACGTGTAATTTACTGATGGATATCCCATCCTTCTTTCCAGGAACTCAAGGCAACATCCATCATTACCCCCATTTTATTCTCACAACAATTCTGGGCTGAAGTCACCCAGTGAGCTTCACAGTTGACTAGGGATTTCAATGCAGGTCTCTACAGTTCTACTCTCACACTCTAAACTATAGTGGTAGGCAACCTGGTGCCCTCCAGATGTTTTGGACTAAACCTCCCATCAGCCAAGCCAGCATGACCTGTCATCAAGGATTATGGGAGTTGTTGCCCAAAATATCTGGAGGACACCACCCCTGCTCTAACCACTATACCACACCTGCTTTCAGTATGGATCGGTCGCGTTTTCTGTTCTTGGATGTAATAACTCATGCCAGTTCTTGAGATATTCATAGACAGTGATTTCAAGGCCATGTAACTTCTTAATGCACTCTGTGTGTGTGCATTCGGCAGCAGCAGAATTTTTTTAAAAAATTGGAAGTGAGAAAATGGATGTTTTCTAACAGTCTTTGAGGAAAAATCAAATATTGCTTATGGGATGTTAAACTATGAGAAACAAATCTCTTTGTGAAGAATTGGTATTAAAATTCTGTCTGAATCAACAGAAAAGCAGCATCCAGCAGGTTGCTGTGAAGATGATTAATTTCTTTGGTAACAAAACCAGGGGAAAAAAAGAAAAGAAAAACCTTTTGTACTACATAGAGCTTGTTTTGAATTAGTAGAATAACTAAACACAGTAATAGCCCAGTGTTGAGCATGTTTTCTCAGATGCAATTCCTAATGAGTTGAATGGGATTAATTCCCAAGTAAGCACTGATCAGGTTTCATCTAGAGTTGTCCATCATTGGGAAATCCGGTTCTTGTTTGACTCAAAGGAGTTCCACAGCATGTATGACTCAATTTGCATTTGCGAGGTTTTTCCCAGAGCTCTGGGAACTTTTTTTAGTGCATTTTCTAAATGCACTAATTTCTAAGCAAGTTCACACAAATTTCTAACCAATTTGTGCAAATTACAGCCGAATTTGTGCAAAGTGCTCAGAAATGTGTGCAAAATGCAGAACCTGAGAACAAAATGCACAACATCACTCAGAAAATCTGTGAACTGGCCCGACTCACTGCAGACTGAGTTTGTCACTGCAGTGGGAACTAGAACAATGTCTGGGGGGCGAACCTTGAACCCCACCCCCCAAACAGCTTTTTCTAACATCCCTAAACAAGAACTTTGTTATATTCCCAGCAAAAACAGAATTCTAGCAGGAAACTCCTTATTCCACCAAGATATAGCTAATGCTCCTATGAATTGCAGCACAAATAGGATCCTGAACCTCAAGATGCTTTGACTTAGATTGATGCTTTGACTTAGATTCCTGCATTGAACTAGGGATGTCAGAGAATTCCACCACGGATCTTGGTGAGGCCAAATGCCAGTGCATTTGGCCCCCTGAAATCTGTGGTGGAACGAAGCCCCCTGCCCCACCACCCTGCGAAAGGCACATGAAATGGGACACTTACCTGGTGCCGTTCGCGCTGCTTTGCAAATGGCGGCCGCATCTGCGGCCGCCATTCGCTTCCCTATTTTTGTCCCTGCGGAGGCCGTGATAGGCTATGTAAATATTTACGTAGCCTATCATGGCAAAAAAACAGGAATGCAAATGGCGGCCACTGTAGCCACCACCATTTGCGTCCACAGGCTCCATACGGAGCCTGCAAATGTACCTGGCTGGCAGCTCCGCGGAGTTGCCACAGAGTGGAGCTGGCCAGGTTAGGATTTTGGGGGGAGGTGCAGAGCACTTCCCCCCAAACCGCAAATCACCCCGTCGAAAAGGTAAGTGACTTTCATACAGCCCTACATTGAACAGGGGGCTGGACTCGGTCTTATACGCTCCTTCCAACCCTACTATTCTATGTTTCTAGGAAAATAACTATTTCTCTCTTGTTGAGAATCATGCATTAATTCTAGGGATGGTGGAGAATTCTGCCACAGATTTCAGTGAGGCCAAATGCACTGGCCCGAAACCCGTGGCAGAATGGCCTCCCACCCCCCACCACCCCGCGGAATCCCCCCAGGACGAAGCTTACCCCAGGACGAAGCTTATATGCACACATATCTTTGGGCAGTGCTTTTCAATAGGGAAATAAATTATTGTTTTACTGTGTGTTTTTTGGTTTTAATTTTTGTGAACAGTGGCCCAGAGAGCTTTGGTTATTGGGCGGAATAGAAATGAAATACCCAAATAAATAAATAAATAAATAAATGGGCAGCGTGGTCTTGGTCTCTTGGTTGAGGTAGCATTTTGTGTGTTTGTGTTTCATCTTGGCTGGGGTGACCACTGGGCTGTGAGAGAACCAAAAAGACAGCCCCACAAATATGCCCATTATGTGATACCACTGTCACACTAGTGGGAATTATATACTGTATATATCTGGAGAAATGGGAAGTTCCCTTTCCAGCTGCAGCAGGCATGGTGTTAGGCTTTGCAGCAAGAGCAGACTGACATACCTATGTAATTCTTTCCTCCAGTGCCTCCTTCCCAGTCATGCAGACTAGAAATGTGCACAAACCTCATTTTCTGCAATTATGCTTCCCACATTTCTGTCAGTCGTGATGAAATGCGCACAAACCTTATTTTCTGTATTTCTGCTTCTTGCATTTCTATGTGCCTGTTGCAGTGTGGAAGACATCAGAACCTTCCCCCCCCAAAAAAACTGGTTCCCGATGTCTCATAGGAAACAGCTGGAAGACCTTCATGAGTAGGAAGAATTGCTGGGCAGGGCTGGAGCCCAAAAAGATGAGAGCAAGCAAGCCCCTTGCTACCTGAATGACGTTTGTCTCATTCAGATTGAAATGGGCCATTGTCTTCAGTTTCTGCATAACAATAGGGATGGCAGAGAATTTCTCCCCGAAACTTCGGGGGGCCGAGCGCCAACGTGTTCAGCACCCCGAACAAGTTTTGGGGAGAAATTCTCTGCCCCCCGCCCCCCACCCCACCCCGGGACGGGACTTACCTTTGCCGAATGTCCCTCCCGGCGGCGGGTCCGGCCGGCGGTTCGGCGGGTGTTCGTGCGGGGCGGGAGTGGCAGCCGGTCTTTTGACCGGCTGCCGCCGCCGCCATTCCAATAAAAGAAAAAAAAAACGCCCCCGTGATAGGCTACGTGACAATTAATGTAGCCTATCACGGCTAGATTTGCAAAGTCAGCCATGATAGGCTACGTAAATCATCACGTAGCCTATCACGGGTGACTTAAAAAAAAAAAAAAAGCGCGTACGGATAATGGCGGCCCCCATAGGGAGCCGCCATTCCCGTTCCTTATTTGGTCGCTGTAGTCTACGTAAAGATTTACGTAGACTACGGTGAAAATAAGGGCAATGCTATTTGCGTTATCCTTATTTTCGCCGTAGTCTACGTAAAAATTTACGTAGACTACAGCGACCAAATAAGGAACGCGAATGGCGGCTCCCTATGGGGGCTGCCATTAGCGTACGCACTTTTTTTTTTTTTTAAGTCACCCGTGATAGGCTACGTGACGATTAACGTAGCCTATCACGGCTGACTTTGCAGATCTAGCCATGATAGGCTACGTTAATCGTCACGTAGCCTATCACGGGGGCATTTTGTTTTAAAAAAAAAAAACTTTGGAGTTCGCGGCTGGGCGAGGTGGAAAGCCTCCTCCCTGGCCTGAATTTCGGCCGGGCGAGGCGGGAAGCCTCTCCCCCGGTCTGAACTTCGTGGGGGGAGCAGCGAAGCGCCTCCCCCCCACCACAAACAAGCTTCGACGACAGGTAAGTGACTTTCGTCCACCCCTGCATAACAATTAGAAAGTACTGTTCCATAATACTTGGAAGTTGAGATAGCCACCGTGCAAGAAGATATGCTATTATGGGGCAAATCTCTTCAAAAACTTAGAATTTTACTCCAGTATTTGAGAGAATATGTTCTAGGGATGGCAGAGAATTCTGCCATGGACTCCATTGAGGCCGGATGCTTTTGAATCTGGCCTCTGGAGTCCGTGGCAGAACACAGGTCCACCTACCTCTGCCTCCCTCAGGACCCATGCAGAGGCAGATCCTCCTTGCCGGCCAGCTCCGTACAGCAAGCGATACGGCCACCATTGCCGTACCCGTATCGCTGAGCACTCACTGCAGGAAGGGATCCGGATGCAAATGGCATCTGCTATGCCATTTGCATCCCTGTTTTTTTCACGGGATAGGCTACGCAAATATCTATGTAAATAAAAATGCGTAGCCTATCGCGTGAAAAAACAGGGACGCAAATGATGTAGCAGATGCCATTTGTGTCCAGATCCCTTCCTGCAGTGAGTGCTCAGCGATACGACACGGCAATGGCGGCTGTATCGCTTGCTGTACAGACCCGGCTGGTGGCTCCGCGGAGTTGCCACCAAGCGGAGCTGGCCAGCGAGGATTCTGGGGGGAGGAATGGATTGCCTCCAACCTCTGCAGACACCCCCCCCCTCGGACTGGCAGGTAGGGGATTCGTACATCCCTAATATGTTCACAAGCAGAAAATGCAGAAAGAAAAAGATAGTTCCTTCATTCATAAATCAATATATGCGCACATATCTTTGGGCAGTGCTTTTCAATAGGGAAATAAATTATTGTTTTACTGTGTGCTTTTTGGTTTTAATTTTTGTGAACAGAGGCCCAGAGAGCTTCGGCTACTGGGCAGAATAGAAATGAAATACCCAAATAAATACATAAATACATAAATAAATAAATAAATAAAGGGCAGTGTGGTCTTGGTCTCTTGATTGTGGTGGCATTTTGTGTGTTTGTGTTTCGGCTTGGCCGGGATGACCACTGGGCTGTGAGAGAACCAAAAGGATTGCCCAAGAAATATGCCCATTATGGTGATACCACTGTCACACTAGTGGGAATTATATACTATATATATATCTGGAGAAATGGGAAGTTCCCTTTCCAGCTGCAGCAGGCATGGTGCTAGGCTTTGCAGCGGGAGCAGACTGACATACCTACGTAATTCTTTCCTCCAGTGTCTCCTTCCCAGTCATGCAGACTAGAAATGTTCACAAACCTCATTTTCCGCAATTATGCTTCCCACATTTCTGTCAGTTGTGATGAAATGCGCACAAACCTTATTTTCTGTATTTCTGCTTCTTGCATTTCTGTGTGTCTGTTGCAGTGTGGAACCAATCAGACCCCCCCCCAAAAAAAAACCCAGGGTCCCAATGTCTCATAGGAAACAGCTGGAAGACCTTCATGAGTAGGAAGTATTGCCAGGCATGGCTGGAGTTTCTTGCGACCCGCTGAATGTGCAGTGCATTTTTTAAAAGCTCTCCTTTTCCCCTCATTTTCTCGTTATGATTTCACTGGAGCTGTACATACTGGAGTACCATTGTGTGAGGGATTTAACCAGCAACACATCCCAATATTGATAAGAGAAGACAGAAATGTGCCTTTTCTGCACAGCACGAAGTACTCCAACCCTCCTACCTATATGTTCTGAAAAGTATTTTCCTCGCCAATAACAAATAGTCAGATTGCTTCTGGAATGGGTATTTGGGTACCATGGCATCTCACAAACATACAATGCATTCCTGAAAGAAGGAAGAGTACAGGGGACCTATAGCAGTGGTCCAGTTCAGGTTGCATATGCCGGGAAAATGAGTACTTTGCATCAGGGCCAGGACAAGACGTGGTTGCATCAATAATTATTGGGCAAGCAATCACACAGAATGTACCTGGACTGTTCAAGGTAAGTAGGAGGAGGGGAAATGAGTGTTAATTAAGGAATGGGAAGACATTTCCAGTGTTCCCACAAAACAGAGGCCACCCACTGTTATGATAAGACACTCCTGTATTCAGTTGGTAATACAATAGAGAGAGCAGAGAACACTATACTACTGCAGCTAGAACCTTTGATCCTGGGTTGGGATGCTATGAGGCAGCATGTAACTCTTTGCATGGCATTTTCTCTCTCAACATGGTCTGAGAGGCAGCCCTTCCAACTAGCTGTATTTTTACAAGGGGCAATTCCTCCATATTTGCATGAAGAATACACTAAACAATGGAGAGTGTGCATGTGTGTGTGTGGGGGGGGGACATGCTACTTGAACACCAGTTTCCCTTGTATGGCTGGCTCTATGATGACTAGGGATGGCGGAGAATTTCTCCCCGAATCTTTGGGGGGCCGAGCGCCAACGCATTCGGCCCCCCGAAATCGGCGGTGAAATTCTCCACTCCCCGCGGGATGGGATTTACCTTTGGCGAATGTCCCTCCCGGCGGCGGGTCCCGGCGGCGGTTCGTCGGCCTTTAGTCGGGGGCGGGGGCGGCAGCTGGTCTTCCGACCGGCTGCCGCCGCCACCATTACAAAGTGTAAAAAAACCAACAACCCGTGATAGGCTACGTAACGATTAATGTAGCCTATCACAGCTAGATTTCCAAAGTCAGCCGTGATAGGCTACGTAAATCGTTACGTAGCCTATCACGGGTGACTTTGAAAAAAAAAAAAGTGCGCGTACGCAAATGGCGTAAATCTTTACGTAGACTACCGGGACCAAATAAGGAACGCAAATGGCGGCGCCCATAGGGCACCGCCATTTGCGTACGCGCTTTTTTTTTTTTCAAAGTCACCCGTGATAGGCTACGTAACGATTTACGTAGCCTATCACGGCTGACTTTGGAAATCTAGCCGTGATAGGCTACGTTAATCGTTATGTAGCCTATCATGGTTTTTTTTTTTACACTTTGTTTCGCGGTTGGGGAGACGGGGTGCTTCTCCCCAGCCTGAATTTCGGCTGGGCGAGGCGGGAAGCCTGCCCCCCTGGCCTGAATTTTGGCCAGGTGAGGCGGGACGCCTCCCCACCCTTGCCTGAACTTCGACAATAGCGTGCCCTTATTTTCGCCGTAGTCTACGTAAATCTTTATGTAGACTAGACGTGCCAAAATAAGGAACGCAAATGGTGGTGCCCCATGGGCGCTGCCATTTGCGTACGCACTTTTTTTTTTTCAAAGTCACCTGTGATAGGCTACGTGATGATTTACGTAGCCTATCACAGCTGACTTTGGAAATCTAGCCATGATAGGCTACGTAAATCGTTACGTAGCCTATCACGGGTGTGTGTGTGTGTGTGTGTTTTACTTTAGTTTTTTTTTTTTGCAATGGCGGCGGCGGCAGCCGGTCGGGAGACAGGCCGCCGCCCCCACCACTGCCGAACCGCTGCCGAACTGCCGCCGGGACCCGCCGCCGAGAAGGACATTCGCCGTCCCGGGGGGGCGGGGGGCCGGCGGAGAATTTCCCAACCAACTTCGGGGGGCTGAATGCGTCGGCGCTCGACCTCCCGAAGATTCGGGGAGAAATTCTCTGCCATCCCTAGGCTGAAGCCCTCTTCTGCAGACAGGAGCTAGTGCGCACTGCAACTCCTGCCTGCTTGGTGAAATTCCAAAAATTCCCATGTCTGCTAATCTGTGATAGTACTGAACTGACCTGCCCCCTGCCCCCCCAGCATATAATTGTGCATATTCTCAGACAACAAAAGACTGAAGTGCACAGTGTCCCAGAGGCTCCTTGTCAAATGTCAGTGCATTAGCAAAACAAAGGAGAGGAGAGGGGCAGCAGGCAGAATCAATGAGTGAGTCATGCTAATGGCTTACAGAATGAAAAATGGTGTAGCTAGGGATGGCGGAGAATTTCTCCCCGAAACTTCGGGGGGCCGAGCGCCTACGTATTCGGCCCCCCGAACAAGTTTGTGATTTCAGAACACCTGACTTGTATGACCTTCAGCGTACCTGCTGGGTTTATGGTTCTACAAAGATCATATA
Source organism: Heloderma suspectum (assembly GCF_057233095.1). Lineage (NCBI taxonomy): Eukaryota > Metazoa > Chordata > Lepidosauria > Squamata > Helodermatidae > Heloderma > Heloderma suspectum. The sequence goes on from NC_139461.1 coordinate 182,389,013, forward strand.
ACTGAAGAGTGGACAGAGGTACCAATGCTTTGCAAAGGACACCTGAGAAAACCAAGTGAGAGATTTCCCTTTGTGATAGCTATTCTGCCAAATGGATCTAATTTCTGTCCTCTTTCTCACCAACATAGTGAACTGATGTCAGGGCTAGCAATATTTGAGGATGATGGTTCTGCACTTTTAAGTAGACCGACCTGATTTGCACCCTCTGGACTAATAACTGGAATGGAATGCAGTTGTCCTTCCAATTATACACTTTTCTGAATTTTGCGATGCAGTTCTTGGATCAAATACACACACAGAGAAATGTATACAAAATGTGTATTTATCTAAGTACGTAAATCCAAAATTTGAGGTAGATTTTTAATTAACCCCCCCCCCCACACACACACACAGACAGATTGATGTGTAAATGATACGGAATAGACTTACAAATGAACACATGAATTGGCTCCAGGATCTGTCTTCCATGCGTTATGTGATGTGCTCTACTTACAAACTTGCACATGTTCTAACAAGACTAACATACCCACCACTTATAAGAAATCTTTAGACACTGGCAATACAGTGTCTATGGCTAAGAAGGCGATTCCCACCCAAAGAGATTCACACTCAGACACTGTTGGAGAGGTATAGGGATATAAGAAATTGGCCTTACCTGGCTCTGCCGGGTTCCGCTGGGGAGGGGAGGCGCTCCGTCCCTCCCCCCAGAATCCTCCCCCCCGGAATCCTGGCCAGCCAGCTGTGCTCCGCAGGGATTCTGCGGAGCCGCCGGCCGGCTCCGCCAGCAGCCGGACATCTGGCTGCTGGCTAGCAGGGATGCAAATGGCAACGGCCATAGCCACCATCGTTTGCGTCCCTGTAGTCAACCGTGATAGGCTACATAAATCTTTACATAGACTATCACGTCTGACTTTAAAAACACACACACACGCGCATACGCAAATGGCGGCGGCTACGGCCGCCGCCATTTGCGTTCCTTATGTTGGCCCATCTTAGTCTTCGTAAATATTTACGTAGACTAAGACGGCGAAAATAAGGGGAACGCAAATAGCGTAGCGGATGCTATTTGCATTCCCCTTATTTTCGCCATCTTAGTCTACGTAAATACATAGACTAAGATGGGCCAAAATAAAGAATGCAAATGGCGGCGGCCGTAGCCGCCGCCATTTGCGTACATGCATGTTTTTTTAAAGAAGTCAGACGTGATAGGCTACGTAAAGATTTATGTAGCCTATCACGTCTTTTTTTTTTTTACATGGGAAATGGCGGAGGCAGCAGCTGGTCAGAAGACCAGACGCCGCAGCTGCCGCCGCCGAACTGCTGCCGGAGCTGCCACCGGAGCTGCCGCCACCCGGAAGGTCCGCCCCAGGTAAGTCTCGTCCTGGGAGGATCTGCGGGGGTGGCAGGGGGGTGGCAGGCCATTCCGCCTCAGATTTCAGGGGGCCAAATGCGCTGGCATTCGGTCTCCCCGAGATCCGTGGCGGAATTCTCTGCCATCCCTAGGAGAGGATACCGCCAGAATGGCACATTTATTGGGGTTTACAAAGATTCAAATACACAAGCTGGTCTTGGGGGAATTAGCTGAGCAAATAGATTTAACACTTAAGACAAACTGGGGATGCTCCAGCCTTCACCAAGTTAGGCTTTGGTGCGGAAATTAGCTGTATTCTTGGTGAAGCTGAGCTCCAGGCCTAAAAGTAGCTTTCAAGGCTGTGGGAAGGAGTATTCCTGAGGTCTGAAGCCTACACACACACATACACAGAAAGGAAAGCAGGGGTGGAGGCTACAATTTGTACTAAGAACCTCCAAAAGCAATATACCTTTCCTTGGGCTCAAGCCCTTTCCTGCAGACAGGAACTAGTGCGTGTTGCAACTCCTGGTCTCAGGTGAAGAGGAAGGAAAGCAGAGAGCCTTGATGAGGGGAGGCAAAGCACCCACTGTTGGCACCTTGTTCTGGCAAGCAAGGAGCTTGGCGATTTCAGTGATTTCAGCATGGAGCCTTTCCTCTGGGAGGAGAGACTCTGAGTGATTTCAGCAGCAGTATGGCACCATAAACCTGGAGGGGCAAGTCACCTAGTGATTTCAGCAGCATGGCCCCCCACTTCTGGGAAGAGGGGGACTTGGGACTGCCCCAGTCTGAGGCTTCTTACACAGTTCAGAGAAGGGCAGTGACATCACAAGTCTTGATGAGCCAGGTGCTGGAAATGGTGCTGCTTGCTATGGGATAAAGACTGAGTTGGCCTTCCATTCCATATAACAAAAGAGGGTGCTTGGGGATGATGACTGTTCTTGCTGGAAACAAAGGTCCTACTTACTTACTCTTATTATTTTAACAAAAGATGACCTTGCATGTTAATGACTGCCTTAAAGACAGGTGTCAAGGCTGGAGTTCAACAATGGGAGCATATTGCAGGTAGTTGACTAGGTAACGTATCAGATATCATTCTCGCTATCCAGCACATTCATGTCTTGCTGAATTTTTACCCCCACCTTTGCCTTTGGGGAATGCATTTTAAGAAGTCCATTAGAAACTGAATTGGTTGATCTAGTCTTGCATGATGCTCTCAATCCCATTCCTGTGCCTTTCTCCCACCTTTGCTGAGGCTGGAGACAAACTAGGGATGTACTAGGGATGTAGGTGATTGAAAATCACCTTTTCAACGAGGTGATTTGCGGTGGAGGGGAGGCGTTCCGCACCTCCTCCCGAAATCCTAATCCGGCCAGCTCTGCTCTACGGAGATTCCGCTGGGCAGCCTTCCGGAAAAAACAACAAGAGCGTACACAAATGGCGGCGGCTACGGTGGCCGCCATTTGCCTTTTTTTCGCTGTTTTAGTCTACGTAAATATTTACGTAGGCTATTACGGCGAAAAAAGGGAACGCAAATAGCACCCGCTACGCTATTTGCGTTCCCCTTTTTTTCGACATAATAGCTTACATAAATATTTATGTAGGCTAAAACAGTGAAAAAAAGGGAATGCAAATGGCGGCCACTGTAGCCACCACCATTTGCATACGCTTTTTTTTTTTTTTAGCTTGCCGTGATAGGCTACGTAAGTATTTACATAGCCTATCACGGCAAAGGCAGCTACGCAAATGGCATGGTGGCCACCATTTGCGTGGCTGCCTTTGCTGTGATAGGCTACATAAATACTTACATAGCCTATCACAGCAGCCTGGCAGGACGCAAATGGCCGCCGCTACGATGGCCGCCATTTGAGTCTGTAGCAGCCAGCCAAGAGACCAGCTGCCGCTGCCGCCGGAGCCGCCGCCGGAGCCGCCACCAGAACATCCACCCCAGGTAAGCTTCATCCCAGGGGGGATTCCGCAGGGGGATGGGGGGTGGGAGGCCGTTCTGCCACGGGTTTCGGGGGGCTGAATGCCAGTGCATTCGACCTCAATGAAATCCGTGGCAGAATTCTCTGCCATCCCTAGGACAAACATGCCTGGCTTTTTCACTGTGTCTCAAAATGAAGTCAGTACTGTTCACTCAAAAGACAGCAACTTCATAACACATGAGACAAAGGGACCTTCCACAAGAGGAACCTAAGAAGAGCTATGCTGGATCAGACCAAGGGTCCATCTAGTCCAGCATTCTGTTCACACAGTGGCCAACCAGCTGCCCACAGGAAACCCACAGGCAGGACATCGGTGCACAGTAGCCTCCCACCCATATTCCACAGTAACTGGTGTACATAGGCATGCTGCCTTTGAAACTGGAGGTAGCATATAGCCTCCAGGTGGAAGGGATCTTTCGTAAGAGGAAGGGTTCCACTTGCAGAAGGTTTCTCCAACCAATTTGTGAGGATCTCTCCCCCTTTCACCCACACCACAACTCACTCAGTTCAGCAGGGTCTCCTGACTCTCTGTGTAGCATTTTCAGGGGGCTGGAAGGGCTGCGATGGGAAGGAGGGAGTAGGGAAGTCCATTTCAATCAGCTCAGTTGATCCAGCTTCAGCAATGTGTTCATCCCTACTCTGGACCACACCATTTCAGACTGCAGAAGGAGTTTCACATGACTGAATGTTCTTCCATGCAAAAAAATCCCTCCATAGAAAAAACAAAACTAGATGCCAGAAGGCCCTTCCTCATGACACACCATTATTTTATGTGTAGGTATCTTTATAAAAAAAAGAAATGGGGACATATTCCATTATCTGAGCACTCACTCACCCACAGTCTGAAGTGGAAAAGCGAAGACACGGGTTTACTATCTTTAGGTCTTAGTTGTTATGGGAGAAATCCTAATGTTGTATCAAAATCCTCCACAATCTTATGGGTTGCCATAACTTGGCAGGGCCCCATTTTAGGGATGGCGGAGAATTCCGCCACGGATTCCAGTGAGGCCGGATTCCTTAGAATCCAGCCCCCCGGAATCTGTGGCAGAATGGACTCCTGGCCCCCCGCCCCCCTGCGGAATTCCCCTAGGACTGCACTTACCTGGGGCGGATTCGGCGGCAGATTTGGTGGCGGTGGCTGGTCTCCTGGCCAGCTGCGGCAGGGCTGCTGCTGCCGCCATTGCCGTCCTTGGACCATGATAGGCTACGTAAGAATTTACATAGCATATCACGGCTAACGTCAAACAAACAAACAAACAAACAAACACGCAGTGTACGCAAATGGTGGTGGCTACGGTGGCTGCCATTTGCGTTCCCTATTTTTCACCGACTTATCTTACGTAAATATACGTCGGCTGCTATAGCCGCTGCCATTTGCATATGCTGCGTGTTGTCTTTTTTTTTAATGTTAGCTGTGATAGGCTATGTAAATTCTTATGTAGCCTATCACGGCTGTCTAGCTGGATGCAAATGGCGGCTGCTACAGCGGCTGCCATTTGCGTCCGCACCAGGCCATCCACGGCTGGAAATCTGGCTGCGGATGGCCCTGTCCGGCTGCTCTGCAGCCTGGCCACGGAGCAAAGCTGGCTATCGAGGATTCCAGGGGGGAGGACCGGATCGCCTCCCCCCCCATCGAGGATTCCGCAGGGAGGGATGGAGCAAAGATAAGTGAGTTTCGTACATCCCTACCTCATTTACACTTTTCAAATTGATTTTTTTCAGAAGGCTCTTTTTGCATCAGAGATTTAACATTCAAAAGTAGAGTGCTATTCAGCAGGGAATTCATTAAGATATTTGGTGTAGGGCAATATAACATATAAAAGTTCTCCTTTTCAAGGGACGTTGCTCTTTATAGCTGCACCAGCACATTATTCCAATGTGCTTATGTTTACTCTCAAGATTTACGTTCAACAATGATTCAGCAGAATGACAGACGATATGAAGGTTAGCTTCATCAAAACAGCAACACAGCATCATTTGCATGGCACAAATACTGCTGCACAAAGTTCCGCATGGTGCCAAGGGCAAAGCACTAATCCAGTGCAGAATGCAGAATTGGAAGATGTTCTGCAATGAAGAGACACACTTTGGCCTCCTGTGTAGCTGTGGGAAGAATAGATAAAGGTCACCTTTTGATCTGAGAAAATGGAAGACTGTGTCATCCCCTTCTTACGTTACTCTGCATACCGATTACTGCAGAGGGGCTCCTTCCCACACTGGTAGCATGAGAAACTCTAAGCTACGTGACAGTAGCCCATGCTGTAATTCTTTCCCATGCTAGTGGCACCAGTCTAGAAATTAGACTGGTGCCTCTAGCATGGGAAATTGCCAACCTATTGGGGTCAAGCTAGCACATGGGGGAGAGGGTTATGCCAACTTTATATCTGGTGTGTTAGCTGCTAGCTGCATGCAAGGACTTTTCAAAAAAACATTTAAAGATATGCCTCCCCCCCAGCCTGCCATCTGAAGTGGCACCATCCAGAAATCTATCAGCTCCTTCTGTATAATGTGCAGAATGTTCTGAAGGCTATGTGAGCGCCTCAGGACTGTGTCTGGCTACTGCTGGGTGCACAGCTAGGATTGGTTTAGGTCAGGGGTGGGCAACAAGTGGCCCATGAGCTGCATGCAACCTCCCATGGCCGTTTCTGCAGCCACCTACCCTCGCAGCAATTTTGGAAGCAAGCAAGGCACACAGGGAGAGTGTACCTTGCTTCCATGCAAACCCCCAGCTTTTTTTTTGCCACCGCTGTGGCAGTAGATTTGGTAGCAATTGATGGTGGCCATTTTTGGCAGTGGTGGAGTGTGGCCCTTGGTGGATTCCATGGGGAAGGCAATGTGTCCCCCTGACCCTTGGAATTTCCCAATGCCTGGTTTAGGCAGAGATACTACGTTTATGAACTAGTGCCTTTTCACTGCCTATACAGTGAAATTTTGGTGTACCTGCCTGGGTCCCACCTTTTCCCCAGCCTCTACCTCTGGAACTGAGAAACGAACCCCTCAGGAAACATCTGCTTTCACCTGGATCCGTTGTTCCCACTGACACCCAAACTTCAGCCCTTTTACGCTCTCTGGGTTCCAGAGAAGCTCAATATGCCCAATTGGTTCTCTCAACCCACTACAGGACAAATAACCAGGAAATAGATTATATGATAGTAGCATAACAATTCAATCAACACATGGGGGTCTGTATTAAAACAAAAAAGAATAAAAGATTTATTTATAACACAAGGAGAGTTATATGTTATTATTCACTAATGTGAACCGCCCAGAGAGCTTCGGCTATTGGGCGGTATAGAAATGAAATAAATAAATAAATAAATAAATAAATAAATAAATAATGCTTGGTCCTAACTTCCCTACCTTCTCTACCCCTTCTAAAATCCTATATGCAACACCCCTTACTAATTAGATGTTGCTTCCACAATCCCTAAGGCCCAACCTGACTCCTGTCAGTTCATTCCTTTTCTAAACTCTGTCTCCTCACAAACATACACAAGCCCTGACCAACTTTCACTCACTTATTATCAGACTGTTAACCCTAACTTACCTGGGTCACCTTTAACGATGAAACCACATACATTAATATAATAGGTGTATGTTACAGAGATCCTTTTTTTCTCTCATAGACCTAATTCTCTGGGAGTAATCTCTCTGGGAAAGCATGCTAGTGGTGAGTGGTGCCAGAGCCAAAATTGAGAAGGGTCACCTCCTTTTCTCTCTTTCTGCCAACCCCCCTTTTCTCTCCCTCCTTGTCCCCTCCTCCTCCTCCTCCAGCACCACCTTCTTATTCTTCACCCAGTGGACTGGTGGGATTGGAAGAAATCACTCTTGCCAGAGGTCTGAAACGATAGCATGCAGAGAGTTTTTGAAATTAGGGCCACAACATGCCCACCTCTGCCCTTACATGAACAACCTAATGCACTTGGCAACAGCACCTTCCAAAAGTGCTGTCACTATCCAAGGGATCAAAGCATTTGCATATAGACCATCTATGCTGTCTTCATTGCATATTTGAACTCAACCTAAGGGTCACATCTCATATTAAAACTTCCCTACACACACACACACACACACACACACACACACACACATGGCTTTCCATTTGGAAAAGGCATGTTCCCTGTAATCTGTGAAATGTGAGGAGAGTGAAGCAGCGGCCCAATTTGTGTACTCACGCTGTGGAAAACATTCATGCCACATTGCACACATCACCCTTAAAAGTAATCAGTCTTATCTCTATGTAGAAAAATTGCGACATGTGAAGCACCCCTTCAAGGAGATTGCAGTTGCCAGTTTATCCGGAGAAATATTCAAGCATTACTAATTTGCATTTGTTAATATCTATGCAAATTCAAAATTGCACACTAATTAACATTAAAGTTGCCCGCTGACTTCTCCTGAGAAGGTGTGTGTGTGTGTGTGTGTGTATAGGAGCACCCAGATCAGATGGTGTCAAGTTAGGTTGTCAAGTTTAGGACTTGAGAGAGGTTCTTTACCATTAAGGGTTGTATAGAAGGGAAAATTCTGCCTGGAACATCTTCTATTAGTGCAGCACTGTGGTGGGAAAAGCTTAGTCTAGCTAAGCCCTGCAGCTGGCTGATCCATCCTACCCATGTGGTGGTGGTGGGCCTTTAAACATTGCAGCAGTGCTGTGGGAGGAGCCCACAGGTCAAATGGTTAGGACTTTTTTCTTCCTTGGTTTTTTTTTCCCCATTTAGTATAGCGATATTATGAGGGCTATGCATGTATGGGGGAGGGACAGCTTTTGGGGTGCAGGGGAGTTTAAGGACTGTGAGAGCCTATTAGCATGGCATGCTGAAGGGGGCTTAAGGGATAATACTTATAAGTGGGGGTAATGCTTTAATATGTAATGGGGGCAAGTAGGGGAGAAAGATTCATTGTATTAGAAGCTTGCTAGATGCCATATATAAATTGATGAAAGATGTCTTGATACCCTCCCAACTGTCTGTATCCTTATAAGGGAATGAGGTAATGGGTAAGGGGTCATAGAAAAGAACACATTGTGGTTTGGGATTCCCCTGTCTAGGAAAAAGAGATAAGTAAAAAGGACCTGAAAGCAGAACTAAGTCTCAAACAACGCGATTCAGAAATAAGGGAGAGAACTTTGGGGAAAGGTGGGACTTTATGAAGAGAGGGTGACCTAATATGTGACATAGACCAATAGATTTCAGAATTTTAGAATATATAATAAGAAGGAGGTTACCAAGTCTGGAAATGAATGTAAGTCTGAGTATGATAAAGACAAAATGAGTCCCTCCCAGTTCAGGGCCTCCAGGGGCCCTGTATTTGGAGCGAGAGATTTCCCTTTGCAGTGAGAGAAGATGCTTCCTTTCCTGGTAAAGTATGGTACAAATGGTAGGCATAGGGATGGCGTGGATGCCTGACGGGGACTGGGAGTCCATCGGGCTCCCCCCCGCCTGCACCCCTGGACTGCACCCACCAAGCCTCTGGCCTTGTTCGCCCCCGCTCCTGCTCTCCCGGACATTCCCCGCACTCAATCGGACCTGTGCACGAGTGCCCACCATTTCCCCAAGCTTGTTTTTATGAAAAAGCAGAGGTCTTTAAAAGGCACATCTTTAAATATGTGCAGATTCAGGCTGGGAAAGGCGTGGCGTCGGAGGCAGCAGTGGCGATGGTGGTGGTGTCGGAGGTGGTAGCTATGGAGGCAGTGGCACTAGTGGTGACAAAGCTGGTGGCGGCGATGGCAACAGTGGCAGTGATGGCTCAGGTAAGCAGCTGGAGGGCCACTGCAGCTGGGCTGGGGTGCTGAAGCTCCAAAGCACCGAAGCACCAAAGCACCTCGGAGATCCCCTGACCTGCTTTGGGTCACTTCGTTCCCCCTCTGCTTCGCCCCAGGCCAGAAGTGGCCTGAAGTGGCCTACTTCGACTTGGGCCTCGGGCCTCAGACCAAAGCAGTGCATAGCCCTAGTTCATATTATTTTGTGCACATTAAATAGACACACTGCCCCCCCCGATTCTGTGATTTGTGTACTATCTGCTATGTGTTTGTGTTGTAAGTATTCTTGTCAGTTTCATTGTCTCCGCTCACTACTTCTTTTAACCCAGCAGAGGCATATTTGTGAAAGAACTTGTCAATTTCATCTCCAACTTCTGAGCCAAAGTGGAGGATGAAATCAAGAAGTTCTTTGACAAGTACAGAATATGGCTCTGTTGGACTAAAGGAAGCAGTGTATGGAAAGGATAAAACTGACAAGGATATTCACAATGGCAAGAGATAGTAGACAGGTGGACTTGTGAAAGACCATCAATCAATCAATCAATCAATCAATCAGTCTGTCAGTCAATCAATCAGTCAATCAATCAATCTAACTATGACCCCATTTGTACAAATTTTAAGACCTGAAAAAAACCCCAATCTCATTTGTGCAAATGTAGAGATCTGAAAAACAAAATATATTTTAAAAATGGTCCCATCTGTGTGAATTGCTGCTGCCATTAAAAAACCAAAACCAAAATATGTGTATTGGATTGACTCACTACAGTTTGAGTCGACACCAGTGGGGGGAAACAGAACAAAATCCACAGGGCCAAACCAGTACAAACCAGTTTTGGGGTTGAAACCAGAGATTTCATCCCCCAAACCAAATTCTCATATATCCCTAGTTGGAGGGCAGCACTTTGCTTTACAGATGTTGGCCTCCCAGCTCATCTTTTTAAAAAAATAAAAAATCTTAAGAAATAAAATTAAAATCAGAAGGGGCAGGGAACCTGGGAGGCACCACATTGGAAACCCCAGTCCTATAGCAATGTGAAGCATATATTATTTTTTCTGTCACACCTATTACGTATTACAAATTTCTTGTGCTCTGGCCTGGACAACATACAGCCAAATGCAAAGGTACAATTCAGTATGGAATAACGTGTAGGGAAATTGTACCCATTAAACAAAAAAGTTTGTGCTTTTACATGTAGAAGTCCCTACTTTAATCTCCATCATCACCAGATGGCACTTGTCACACCTTTGTAAACAAGCAGTCAAGCAGGCAGTCTGAATAACTCACTTCTTTGTTGTTTGAATTTTTCAGGTGCAAAAGTTCATTTGGTTTCCCAGCTATTATTATTGTTTTCCCTGACACAGGCTGAACATTTTGTCTGAGGAATGCCAGGAAGTCAAAGTGGAGACATTAATGGAACTCAAAGAGCCAGAATGTTCATGTTTACACTTAGAGAAATGTGGAAAGTCAATAAATAACCAAAAAACAAAACAAAATTAGAGATCTATTTCCTTGTCCCCGTCCCCCCCGCCCAAGTTCACTTAGTTGCTTCCAATCAGGATTCTCAAAACCTTTCACATTACATATGTTTCCATTGATAAAATCTCTCAAGACAGTTTAAGAAGAGAGATCTAGAAGTGAATGGATCAGAGAAAGAAACATTTAGCTCATCTCAAAAGATGGATTTGGCATGGGTAGAATTAATCTTGCATCAATTGGTATGGATAGGAAAGATGGATACATTTGGCTAAATTGGAAAAACCTTTCAGATTTCATACACAGGAGACAAAACAAAGTGATTTCAATTCTATTCATGTTGGTGTCCTTCCATTGCTTATGGAATGCAAAGATAGAAATTGAGCAATCTTGGATTATTGCAATGTTTAAGTTTCTTTCAAGTGGACATTTTATTTGCATTGTCAGCTTGTGATTTTTACAGTCTTTATTTGAAGAGTTCATAAGACTTGCTATTTTTTTTAAAAAAGATGGCCAAAATAGACATTATTTTAAATGTGTTTCTAGCAGCTATGTCTACTTTTCATTCTTAGTCTACAGTAGGTGTAGAGCACAGGGGCTCTGTGCCTACTCTAGAGTAAAAATAAAACAAGATGTAGCTGATAGACATACTTTAAAGCAATGTCTGTTTTGGCCCTGACATTTAATCTTAAGTGGTCTAGTTAGGGTATGTTCTCACATCACATTTCATATCTCAAAACAGATCAGTAAAAAACAACAACAACAAAAACAATAACATAAATAATGCATCCATTGAGATGTGTGTATTAAAATAAAAGTCACCACGTATCTTTTAATAATACATGGAGGTGGGGTAGGAACTGAACCTTTGCTGTTGACTAGGGATTTCAGAGAAATCCACAACAGAACCAAATTAGTTTGGATTTTTATGAATCCGACCCATGGATTCTGCAGCAGACTGGGTTTTCCCTGTCAGGTGGATTCTGCAGAGTTGTGGACCATTTTCTAACTTTCCTGAATTTTGCACAAATTTCATTGTTGAAAAAAAGCACTTAAAAAAAAAAAAAAGCCCTGGCCAAAAATGTGCATTTCCCCCATAGGCTAAAGCATGAAAATGCCTGTTTGGGGGAATTTGTATATTTTCACATGTGTGATTTGCACAAATTCAGAAACAAGAGAATCTGATTCTGTCAATGGGCAGACAACAGAATGAAAGGCGCCTGACAATCGGCAAAACACAGGCAGAATGGATTTTTTTACACAATCTGTACTCCCTACTGATGACTGTTTTCATGAGTATTGAGTTAACCCACTGAATGGTACACAATAAAATGCCCCACTAAATGTTGAGGACAATCTATGAGGAATTCAGAAGAAGGAGAGCAGAGGAGAAGACACAGCTGGTGGATTCGAGACAAAATGGGGCATTTACACTAGGCCTGTCCAAATATTGTACAACAATCTAGACAGAATCTGGTGCAAATTGAGGAACACAGCAGCACCATTTCCAGTTCAATGACAGATTCTGTTTGGCCAGCAACAAGAATTTGTTAAGAATTCCTGGTATTTTGCCTACAGATCCTTTAATATAGGTATGCTCTCAACTGATGTCCTATGTGAGTATTTTGCATTTGACTGTCTACCTGAGTGCAAAGCATTGAATGAGAAGCTGCCCACAGAAACCTTTTTAATTTTGTAGTTACAGATGCTGTGTATGAAAATCTAGTCAAAGAGGTAGCTCAGCCCACAAATTGTCAACCTATTGTCAAAACAGAATTCTTAATGTAAGAAATGAGTGCAGTGGCACCATGGTTCTTGCAAGCAGCAGTGACCATGTAACAGGTAAACAGAGCAGCACTGGAATAAGTTACCATCAGAGCTCTGCTCCATCATTGCAGGCTTTGAAGAAGGCCTTGAAAACATATTATTTTACTCTGGCCTTCTCCTGATATGATTGCTGCTGTTGCTGTTTTTGTTCTTGTTTTTATTGAGTTGTTACTGCTTTTATTGCTTTATCGTTCTTAATATCGTATCAGTTTTGTGTGTTTTATTGTTGTAAGCCGCCTTGGGAGGGCTTCTGCTCTGAAAGGCAGTCAATAAATATTTTACATAAATACATTGGCAAAGTCAGGAAGAAAGGAGAAGAATCCCAGAAGATATATTTCACACAGGCTGAAATTTCCTATTTGCAATGAAGACTTGAGTCCTCATAAAAGTGAATGGCTGCTATTAATTATTCAGGGATATGTGTGTGCGTGCGTGCGTGCGTGCGTGAACTAAACCCCACTGTCACAGCATCTGGACTTGCTTGGGGCAGCTTGACATCACAGAGCTCCATATCCTTTACCCTGATTGCCTAAATACTGAACACATGAAGATGGGGTTGGGGTGGGGATTGAACAGGTTTATTCAACCAACAAAAATACGGGAAAGCTCCAGGAAACCCCTCTGCCTACCCCACTTTCTGTCCTTTACGGCTCTGAGTTGCACCTCCCTCAGAAGCTCTTAGCTAGTTTGTTGATGCTCATCCTGTTGTTGTCAGGTTGCAGACATGGCTTGTCAGGTCAGGTTGCAGTTGCAACAGACTCTGGTCTCTCTCAGCCTCTGGCTCCAATTTTGGGCACATCCAGCCTCTGCCTCAGCAGCACTTCAGCATCAGTTGTGCAGCTCCCTAGAATATGTTCCTGTCCACTCTCTTTCCCGCTCGTCAGCATGGACTCTCTCTCTCAGCATCTTCTCAAATACTCCTTCCTCCTTCTGCCTCTGTTCTGCCCTTTCCCGTATATGTTACCTCCACTGACTCCACTTCTTTCCTGGCCCATTCTCATCTCCTTGTTGTTGCGTTTTTAGTGGAAGTTGACTTCAGGTTTTCCTTCCACATCATCCTCTGCCACTGGTTGACTCTCTCAGCTTGCGGCCCACATGCACATTAACAGACAATATTCCATTGGGGGCAGAAGCCACACTGCCCCCTATGGGCGTGGCCCCACTGGCAGGAAACACATGTGTAGGGCCAGGGACAATGAGTGTTGCACACAGAGTGATCACAGAAGCACTACACTCTCCTTGTAAAATATAAAGCATACCCATCTTTCAGTAATGACTGGTGTTTTGGTAATAAAAGACGATCAAGGAAGGAGGCCTGGTGAAGGTAGGGATGTCAGAGAATTCCACCACGGATCTCGGTGAGGCTGAATGCCAGTGCATTCGGCCCCCCGAACTCCGTGGTGGAATGGCCTGCCACCCCCCGCCCCCCTGCAGATCCTCCCCGGGACGAGACTTATCTGGGGCGGATGTTCCGGGCAGTGGCACTTCAGCGGTGGCGGCTGTTCTTCCGACCGGCTGCCGCCACCGCCATTTGCAGTCTTGTCATTTTTTTTTTTTACAAGACGTGATAGGCTACGTAAAGATTTACGTAGCCTATCATGGCTGGGTTAAAAAAAAAAAACCAACCCCCCCCCCCGCGTACGCAAATGGCGGCGGTTGCGTTCCTTATTTTTGGCCATCTTAGTCTACGTAAATATTTACGTAGACTATGACGGCAAAAATAAAGGGGAACGCAAATAGCATAGCGGGCGCTATTTGTGTCCCTTTTTGATTCGCTGTTTTAGCCTACGTAAATATTTACGTAGGCTAAAACGGGGAATCACAAAGGGACGCAAATAGTGCCCTTTACGCTATTTGCATTCCCCTTTATTTTTGCCGTCATAGTCTACATAAATATTTACGTAGACTAAGGCGGCCAAAAATAAGGAATGCAAATGGCGGCGGCCGTAGCCGCCGCCATTTGCATACGCGGTGTTTTTTTGTTTTTTGTTTTACCCAGAGCTCTCCGCGGCAGGAAATCTGGCTGCGGACGGCTCTGGCCTGGGCCTGGCCGGCTGCTCCGCGGAGCTGCCATGGAGCACAACCGGCCGTGGAGGATTCCGGGGGGGAGGAACAGATTGCCTCCCCCCCCGTCGAGGATTCCGGGGGGAGGGATGGAATGCCTCCCCCCCATCAACATAATCCGTGGAAAGGTAAGTGAGTTTCGTACATCCCTAGGTGAAGGAAGTCAAAATACAAATATTTCCATTCCATTCAGTATTTTAAAATTCAAAGCAGTATATCCTCCCTCCCTCTGTGTGCGCGCGTGTGTGTGAGAGAGATATTTGTACCTTTTAAAATTTGTTAAGTAATGGGTATCTGTAGGAGAGGAGCTTAGAATTAAATCTTACGCTGAGATGAAAATCTTGTCATATTGTAATTTCAAGATGGCAAAGTCTCAACCTTTGATCTGAATGTTTCCTTGGCACGGGGGCTTCCTGACAGCTTTGCTCTGACAAAAATTGGATTGCTCTTAGAAAAATGCAAATGAAAAACTAGGTTCTATGTAAGCTGCCTCCCTGGCTCCCCCACCATTTGCAGAGGTATTTAAGTGATTCCAAACAGAGACAGCTAAAAACTTTTTTTTTAAAGATGCATTAGTATTTCTAGGCAACAGTAATGAACCAAAACATCCCAGAGGTTTTCAGATAATAGAATAATCTGTTTTATTAAGACAATGAACTCGCGTATATAATGAGGTGATTCAGATCATTCCAAAAGTAGGAAAAACTATTCAACATCCCTTTCCACCACCACCCCATGTCAGATAGTTCTGTCTCCGTTGATGGAGTCTTGTTTTCATTACTTCTTCAGATGACAACTTTGAATGTAATTTAACTATGGGAAACACATGTTTGCTTATAGCTTCAAAATAGGTCATCGGAGTAATCGGCTTGATGAAGGTTAATCAACTAAAGCTCATCTGGAAAAAGACAGACATTGTGTTGGTTAATGTAGGGAGGTCAGATGGAAAAGAGGACAGGCACACCTTTAAGAGTTGTGTGGACATTTGCAGTTTGGGGATGCCTCGAGATCCACCATTGTTTCTAGGCCATCCTGTTTTTATCTGCTGTTTTATCCAGCTGTTTTTGTTGCTATGGTTTTTCATGTTTCATTGTATCGTTCATTGGATCCAGACTTGCTCCTCTATGAACAGAATGGCTCCTTCCTTTCATGGAGGGAAAGGGAACGGGCAACTTTCACTGATTCCCACTTCCCCCTGCAGCCCCCCAGTGCCATCATCAACAGTGTTCCAGAGGGTCCCCCAACTTTCTGAAGGAGGCTGTCATAATTCTCATCATCATCAAAATGTATTAGTTGACCGACCATGGTACAAAACATAAAATGGAAAGAGTCATGTTCAGAGTGTGAGTACAGCTTAATTTGCCACCATTAGTGATCTGGTGTTAACAGTGATTTTCAAAAAACTTAGCAAGCATTAGCATTACCTTGGCATGACAGCCATCCAAGCAGAAAGCAAGCAGAAATTCATCAGAGTGTCCAGGAAAGAACACTAATTCCCTAGCTCTTTTATAGAAATTACAATAAAACAGCGCATGAAATATAGGCCCTGTTCAGATGTGAAAGGGGGAAGGGTGGTTAGGGTAATTATGGAGTGAAGGGTGTGTGTGCCTGTCACATGACCAGGAACCTCATGGCATGCCGTGGTTAACTTACCCATCCCTGCTCCATGGTTACTGTGTCAACCTCCTGCTGCCTCTGCTAGTTATCCCACTGGCACTGGGAAATGGTGCGCACTGGCTGCTCTGTTTGTTGCAATGTGATGGTGACCATAGAGTCTGGCCATGCTGCCTAGAGTGTCGCGGGAAGCAGCAGATGCTTTAGGCTGGCGTCTCTATGTTCACCACATTTTTATGCAGAGCAGCCATTTTTACCAATGGAGATCCTGCCACACGGCACGGTAAGCCACCCCAGCCCCCCTTAAGCCCACTGGAGAGGGGTGGTTAGCTGCGGTTGTTACCTATTCTCTTGTGGTCGGGGTTTGACCCCACAGATGACACTCTAGGCCACAGTAGTTCACTCAAAAACATGAACCACGGTGGCTAAGCGTGACATCTGAACAGGGCCATAGTCTCACCCACACCAGAATGGCAGGGACATAATCTCAGTTCAATTGGGATTCCTAAGAAGTGACCTTCCAATACTGCAGAAGGCAAAAACATTAAACCTGGCCTGAAAAAAGTATTTTCTGTTAGGACTGCAGAAGCCTTCAGATATTTATTGATTTATTTCATTTCTATACCACCCAATAGCTGAAGCTCTCTGGGTGGTTCATAAATATCTGCAAAAAAAGATATGGAGCACATTCAGTCAAACAAGGGGTAATCAGTTTGTATGCCAAGGGTGAATAGACATGCTGAGATGCTGCTATCAGACTTGGTCTATCCGGAGCAGTTTGCCAAGGCACACAGGAGGCTTCAAGGGGCAGGAAGATGATCTGGTGAAAATGGTCTCTCTGCCTACTTCTTCCAGTAGGAGTGGAACTCTGCTTAGCATAAATGTGAATCCAACCCAAAGTTGCTCTATTGAAAGCTGCCTTGAGTCTGTTTCAAAAAGTAATACAGTTCTTGATGAGGCAGTTAATCTGTGTCATGTCCAACTTCAGTCTGCAGTTAGGAATTCTCCTCATGATGAAATGCTCCCCCACTTAAACACACATACACTTACACATTCATACACACATAAAACTATCATGCTAAACTAGAACTATTCTCCCTGACATTTAGTTTTATAGGTGAAGGGAGAGATTTCTAAAAATAAAAGAGGATGCGTGTCTGTCAGTGCCATAGTGCCAAGACCATGAATTCTAGACACCTGAGATGTGTCATGCATACTAAGGGGAGCCCAGGGGCATGAAACTTGGGGTTATTTTATTTTTAAAATGCATTAATTAATTTTGACTAATTTAAAAGTGTCCATGTGGTTGCAGCCTGCAGTAACATTTTCAGGCATTAGGAGCAGACTTTCCTAACCAGCACATAGCTTTGCAGTCTATACAGTTTGAAGCCAAGGGATATTAGAAGGTCAAGAGACAGAGTTATATACCAGCCACTTTCCCACTACTATGGGTCAGAAACCCTCAGAGGAATGGAATGGACAGACCCCTCCCTCAGGGGGCTATAGGAGTGTACTATGGCAGAGGTTATGCCTAGGGTGCCAGCAGGCATGGCATCACTCAGACAGGGCAGGCACAATGTTTTCAACTCTGGCAACTGTGTAAGTTTGTTTGAAGGCTTCACTGTATCAAACAACAGGCTATTCCAACATGTACAGAGCCGGGTCTGTTCACTAGTATGTAATATTTGTATGGCTGAGCATTCAATCATGTAAGCCCTTCCTGCAGTGGTATGGTCCAAAGGCAGTATGTCTTTTTGAGAGCTATCTCTAAGTCAATGTTCCCTCTGAATATGATCACTGCAGGAATATAATCACTGCAGCTATAAAAGCCATAAACATAGTATTATGAAGAATTGACTTTCCAATTACACGTCATTGACATGCATTCCCTACATTAATTCCTAGTAACTTTAAGTATGTCATCAAACTATTTTAAGTGGGTTTTATGAGCATTCCATTTAATGAAATAGCAGCACATATTTTGCTTATCAATTTTTATTTCTTTATGGATATGCAGTATCAATACCATAAAAATGGGGATAGGTCACAAGCTGAATATTACAGAACTCTATCATCAAAATCTGCTCCACACTAGGTGGCTTCAGAGGCAGCCTAAACTATTTCAAAACCTGAGGTAGAAAATAAAAATTATGCCCTCCATGGTGGTACAAATTATAGGGCTGGATCCAATGATGTAATTCTGCTGACAGAACTGCTTTCATCAGTGAAACCAAGAGGGGAACAATTCCTGCAGTCCCTACCACCCACAGCCCTCACATGCCCTCAAAATCTGTTCCGGAAGGCTGAGAAACCCTCCAGAACAGTTTTCTTTGGGGCAGAATGGAGGGCTGCAGAGGGGAGGAGAAAGTTATGTTGCACTAGTCGACATCTGCTAATGTAACCCATAGTGAACTCAGTAATGGACCATTTTCTGCCCGGTGGTAGCTCAAAAAAAGTCACTTTACCCTGCCTAATGGTAGGGCCAGCCCCCATTGGGTGAGTTATGGTTGCAGCCAAGGCCACTGATAGCCTTCAATAGCATTATAAAAAAGGGAATTTTGGCAAGTGCAGTGTGTCATGTAATGTAGTGGCTACTGAAAGACAAAGAGCCTTGATGTGAGAAATGGGCTGAAATGTGAGGGTTGGAGCAGGTTGTCAAAGCCCCTGACCTCCATTAGAGTGGCAGAAGAAAGACCTTTCCTGAGAGGAAGAGTGCCCAGAACAGTGACTCCTTCAGACACATAGGAGGCAGACTCCTCTGAGGGTGGGTAGTCCTTACACACTGTAAAAGCAAACTCTTTAGGCTGTAGCAATGAAGTACCTGCCTAATTTTTTAATTCAGAAAAAAGTACGCCTCAACTATCAGAAGCCTGGGAAATACTGTTTTATGTGCTTTGATGACAAAGCAGTTGAATGAGGCAGCCCCCTCAGGTTGCAGATGTTGAGAGGTGGGATGCAGACAGAACTGGGTGTGTCATATGGCCTGCCCACACCACCTAGGCTAGCCTGCAGTCTTCAGGCATAGTGGGGGAATTCTGTCCCATTGCCAGTGTTGAAATAATAACACTTGACAGCAAATCTGGTCAGCTTTTGTACATGGAATGAGGGTTATCTTGTCCTTTGAATCAAGCAACAAAAAGTGTTGGGCTGGCTTTGCACTGAAGAATAGCTAATAGCCTTTAAAAATAGATATATTACAGTTCTTGGTAAAATAAAGGTGCTATGTGATGTTTCATATGCTATATTTAGACTAACAATCTTATAAGAAACATCTGTATTTTTTTCCTAGGGGTTGCAAGGGGACCTTGATGGTTTGTTCCCAATTTTGGCTGCAATCCTATACATACTTGCTCAGAGGTAAGTCCCACTGCGCACAGTGGGACTTAATGCTGAGTAAACATGTATAGGATTGCATTGGTAATGGCCAGTATGTAACTGAGTGGGAGGGATGGTACTGCATTAAAGAAATGGTTTAGTAATGAACTTAAAATTGATTTGTAGGGAACATAGGGAAATTTTATGGGCAACTTGAGAGAGAATTTGTTTGGTTTTTATGATTGCATAGAAACATACCAATAAAGGGTGAAAATGTCTTGATATTTGTACAAAAAATGGAAAAAAGAATATTGGTGTACAGAGGATAAATGGTAGAAGGAATTATAGGCACAATAATTAAACATCAGCCTCTCAAAAAATCATAAAACCAAAATGTATTACCTCTTACTTTTATTATTTCTTCTAGTTTTTACTGGAAATCTAATGTTAGTATCTGGTACATGATTCATGACTTTACAGTGGTTTTTGCAGTTAGCAGCACCAAAAAGCTGCCTCTAAAGAGACAAATGGTACATAACATTAGAAGTGACTCCAATGTGATGTTCCACAAAGTGAGCAAGGGTCTTTTTGCTGTAAATTATCATTTTGTATACTTCTAACATGAAATGCGTTATATCTTACAAAATATGTTTGCTGTAAAAGATTTTTTTAATCGCAATTATCTCACAAGAGGGTATGTGTGTGTGTGTGTGGGGGGGGGGGAGAAGAATCAGTACACCACTGCTCAAAAAAAGATAAGATGGTTTAAAAGTTGAAAATGGTATGTCAAACATGAAGAAAAAAAGAAGAAATATAATTGTGAAAATTCTGACTCTTTATATACTGATCCTATACATATGTATATGTATATGTATATGTGTGTGTATGAACTTGAGCACACTCCGGGAGAGAGCGAAGGACAGGAAGGCCTGGCGTGCTATGATATGGTCCATGGGGTCACGAAGAGTCGGACACAACTGAACGACTGAACAACAACAACAAATGTGTGTGTGTGTGTGTGTATATATATATATATATGTGTGTGTGTGTGTGTATTATATATATATAATTTGCCCACAATTCCTTTGTAAACAAAGAGTATGTGTATGCTTATATTTTCTACTATATTTTAATATTTTTTGTGTTGAAATGATAGGTTGTATCTGTCTGTGTCTGTCCACCAGACAGATGGATATGGGGTTGGGGGAGATAAACTAAAGCTCATGTGAGAGGAGCGGGAGGGAAAGCTGATGTGTTGAGGTGCTCAGCATCTCTATCCAGGAGGGTTAGTGGAATATATTTTTGTGAGCAGCCTTCTACTGATCTATGGATCAGGGCCAATATACTTCAGCCCAGTTCTGAAATTCCAACTGGGCAAGATTTGTAAGCCAAGGTTATGGGGATCTTAAAATCACAATTTCCCCCCAAACTTATTTGTTCAAACATAGTTGCATAGGATCCCATGGCTTAAACATCAGCCACTTTCTGCATCAGCCACTTTCTCCCCCTGCCCTCCCCTGCCCCCTTTGCTTTGTTTACCATCTTGCATGATAAGACCTCTGGAGAAGTCAAAAGGCTGCACACTATTTTGTGACTTGTAGTTGGCTTAATAACGGTATAGTGTGTTGTTCAGAAGTCCCTGGCATATCATAATCCAGCAGCATTAGTCTGCCATAGTGTTGAACTGCGTGACTCCTTGCTGCTCCTTCCCCAAACAGCAGAATGTTCAGGGCAGCTAGTAGCTCAGCTCAGGCATTCAAACTGCGTGCGCAGTGAACATACACAGGGGGATTGGCAGGGTTTACCTCTCCCCCAACACACGTTCCTTGAACATCTGGATGAAGCCACCATGCTTGTGGCTGTATGGACTGGGGCACTGTACATTCAGTAAGCTCACGTAAGGGAAGCAGAACCTGCCAGCCTCGGCCTAAGTGTGCTTATTAGTGCTGTGCGGAAATTTCTCCCACATTTTTGACCATTCTCATTCAATTCGATAGAAATTACATTTGAAAAGAAATTCGAAAGAGAAGAAAATTTCAGAGAAATTCTCATGGGTTGGGTTCAGGTTTCTTGTGCTTACCTTACTTGTGAGGTGGCTGAGGAGTGTACGAGAGTGTCCTGTCTTTCGTTGTGCAATCATCTCTCTGACACTCTGTAGTCTCCTCAGCTTCAGACCAGGGGAAGACATTACTCAAGACATCATGAGTTAATTCCACCCATAGGGCTTTGTCATATCAGGAAGCTCAGGATTCCTGGGAGGCTGCAGAGCAATTGAGAGATGTGTAACAGAAAGAAAACAAACACACAAAACCACCATAAAAATAAATTATAAAACACCCTGAAAATGAGCCAGAACAATGGAAACCTCTTTCATGGGGGAAGAAAATTTTCAGTAAATTGGAGGACAGATTTTGGCACAGCACTAGCTCCACCTCTTTCCTGGAGGTAGACACAATACTGCCCCCCACACACACCTGCATTGTGGTGGATGTAAAATGGGGGCCAGGCTACCAGCCAGTTGATGCTGTTGCCATTTGCAGCAGCAGCACAAAAACATGCAAAACCCCTTCTAAAAAGAAGTAGCTGTACTACAACCCCTACCAATGATGAGCCCTACCTGTGAGAAACTGTTGGAGATTTTCTTCTCCCCCTGGAGAGAAAAATTGTCCCCTCAGTTTCTCTGTCCACAAAGAGGGTGGAGAATTTCAAGAGTAGGGATGGACGAATCACTGCACGCCTGCCCCGCATGCAGCTCGCCAAACCACTGCCACTTACCCACCCCTGTTTGGTTCCCTGGGTGAGCTTCTGGGTGGTCCATGGGCCCTGTCAAGCAGGCGTGGGCATCTGACTCCTCAGTGAGCCACCATTTTGTGTAGAAATGGTGGCTTTTTTTCCAGAAAAGACATCTTACGCAAATCGTGGCTGTAAAGTGGCCATGTATGCAAGATTACAGGCATAGTCCACCGGACTCTACCCACCTCTTGGACTCCCTCAACATCCCAATAGAAGAGGCCATTTGTGCACAGCTCTAGTGCTTATTGATCATGCAGCCAGAACTCCTGAACAGGACTGGGGTCTTTGCAATATCTGTGCATTTGCAAATACACAAGAGGAGTGTGTTGGAAGCAAGAAGACTCCTAAAGCAGACAGCACCATCACCAATCTGGTATCCTGTCCTCAAAGAGCAACCGCTGCAGATCCCACCTCTTCATGACTGCATCATACGTTTACATAACAATAGCCAAACTCCCAGGTCTATGACTTTCTCTCACTACTTCAAACTGTCTCTCACTGTTCCTCTCTCAAACATGGATGGGTGTGACATTCCAGAAGCTGGAAAGAGATTTCCACCTTTTTGGCCTAGTGGGCTTTCATTGTCTATCACTAGATGCTAGGCTCCATAAAACCACAGGAATAGGTCTGTTCACAGTAATCAACAGACATGCTCATAACAATGTTGGGTTGGCAGGGGAACTCGCAAGATGAGAGAGAGCCATTGTTTCTCTTGAGAGCCATTCTCTTGAGAGCCATTGTTTCATAGAGTTAAAGGACTGAAACTATTGACTGGGTACAGGCCAGAACCATTCACTTTAATTGAATAGAGTTTTGCTATTGAAAGTAACAAGATGTGGGTTCCCCTTGTTGATTTTTTTTCCAAATTACATTTACTGTTGCTGTCTGTCATATCCCATTCTGAGCCCTTTCCACAAGGCACTGTGCCATTCAGACCATGCTCTTATCAGGATATACAGGAAACCCACCAGAGAACTAAGAGAACAAGCATGGGGGATATCAAATGCCAACATTTTGGCCTTATTCTGTGTGCGTATTTAGAACTGAGTATGTAAATGAAAAGTATCACCATACCTAGAAGGTGCTTAATTAACTGAGCACATCCCTGGTACTCCAAACACGACAACGATTGAGTTACTGAAATCAAGTGGGTATAAATCCTGAAAGTGCGCATGTTTCTTTTCTTTTCATTCTCCCCTCCCTTTCCCCTTCCACAAAATGTTTGCAATGGTTTGTGTGCTTTTGTTGCAGCAGTCCTTTAGTACGAGGCAGGCACTGTGAAATGCTGAACGAAAGCCATGTTCAGTGGATTTGAGAGATAGTGCTTTCCGGCTCTGCTGTACGGTAGTCCTTTTATCTGTATTGAGAAAGAGATAGTTTAGACAAGTACCATTCATTCACCGAATTTCCCCACATGTTTGAAATGCCAATGAATAATTCATGAATATGAACAGCTTTACGGGAAACAGCTCAATATAATAAGGAAAGGTCAGTGTGTGTGTGCGTGTGCGTGCGTGTGCGTGTGTGATTTTGAAAGTCTTTTGAAGTCCCCCGCCCCCCACTTGCACTAAATCTGAAGCAGCAAAAGAAAGGCTGTTTTGGTTCTATGTTAGAAAGGTGTATGGAGTTCCAACTTCAGATGTTTGTGCTTTATTATGGCTGTAACCCATTCTATCTCTAGGGACCAAGGATGGTTGGCATCTTTTGTTGTTGTTGTTGTTTTCTTTTCTTTTCAGTTTTGCATTGGTAAGAGGATGAAAGAGTGGGGGGTGTTGTTGTTTTCCACGGAGAAATATTAATCCAATAAGAGTGAGTCACGGGCATCCACACATTTTGTCTTCTCTTCCACTTCAGTTCTTACAATGTGGAGAAAATAATAAGTGAACTGGACTGTACCACATTGATTGAAAGAACTGGGCATGTTTAGCTTTGACAAGAGGGGAGATATGATAGCGCTCTTCAAGTACCTGAAAGGTTGTCACAGTGGAAGGCCAGGATCTCTTCTCGATCATCCCGGGGTGCAGGACACGGAATCATGGGCTCAAGTGACAGGAAGCCAGATTCCAGCTGAACATCAGGAAAAACTTCCTGACTGTTAGAGCAATACGACAATGGAACCAATGACCTAGGGAGGTGGTGGGCTCTCCCACACTGGAGGCATTCAAGATGAGGCTGGACAGCCATCTGTCAGGGATGCTTTGACTTAGATCCCTGCACTGAGCAGGGGGTTGGACTTGATGGTCTTATAGGCCCTTTCCAACCCTACTATTCTATGATTCTATAATTTTATGATTTGAACACAGGAGCTTCCTGACTCTGTCCTCAGACTGACAAGGGTAAGGTTGAACTGTGACATCAGGGGCATCTTGCATTCAAATAAATGCAGGTTGTGTCCAGTTCATTTGTTACTAGAGCTGTGCACAAATAGCCTCTCAAAATTCTCCAGCCTATTTGTGGGCAGAGAAATTGGGGGGACAATTTCACCGAACTTTTCCTACAGGAGGAGAAATTCTCCAACACTTTCTCACAGATAGGGCTCACTATTGGCAGGGGTCGTACTCGTAGCACACAGCTTCTTTCTTTTTTCCTTAGGGTTTTTGGTTTGTTGCACTGCTCCTGCAAGTGGCAAAAGCATGAACTATGTTGAGGCTTCCACTTTTCAGAGGCAGAATTTTGAATTGGGGGGGGTGAGCTTGCCTAATCACTGCAAGGCCGAGGGTGCTATGTGTGTTTTCTCTCTCTACTACACATCTTTCCATTGCTCTGCAGGCTCCCAGGCCACCTGCACTTCCTGAACCGAAAAAGCCCCATGGGAGGAATTGCCGCATAATGTCTCCCTCATGATGGCTTTAATTGAAGTGTGGGTAGCCGAGGATGCTATAGGTTGTCACAGAGATTACTGTACAATGACAGACAGGACACTCATGCACACTCCTCAGCCACCTCACAAGTAAGGTAAACACAAGAATACCAAACCCAACCCATAAGAATTTCTCCAAAAATTACTTCTCCTTTGAATTTCTTTTCAAAAGTGATTTCTGTTCTATCAAATTGAATGAGAATGGTAAAAAAAAATGTGGGAGAAATTTTCGGCACAGCACTATTAGTTACACTCTCTGCATGGCAAGAGGGAGGAGGGAGGAAGCTGGAGAGCCTGAAGGATTTATGGACCTCAGATTTCTTCCTGGAAAACAATGAGCAAGTAAGAAAGAGAAGGACCTTTGTACATAAAATGATCAGAATCTAATTTTATATATCAGGAAATTCTTCATAAAGAATAAAAAACAGACGAGGAAACAGTAATTTACTCCTACCTATTTAGCTTTGCAAGAGGATGGCACAACTCTCTCTCTCTCTTGCCCTCCAGATCTTTCTTCCTTCCACTCTCATCCTTCCTTACTGCTAGGGCCACACCACGCTTGCTTCCCCTTCCAGATTCTCTGCAGAATCTTCCCCCCTCCTCCCCCACATACAGATGGAGGAGCATGTCTATGAATTCTTTAAAGAGAGATTTTCCATATGTGTCCGTTTGTTTGTTATTTAATTGATTATTGTTGTATTTTACTGCCAGGGATGGGGAGAGGTTTCTTGTGGGATTTTCTGCCTCAGGTGCCAAAATAACTTGGCCAGTCTTCTTGGTTGCTATGGAACCTGAGGGAGTGGTTCAGGCCAAGCTTAAAGCTGAACATCACTGGGTTCTCCCCACCCCATGCAATTATTTAATCTCCACATTGGGGGTGAAAATATATGGCTGCCTTCCTCAACCTGATTCCCTGCAGTTGTCTTGGACTATAATGATCTGGTTGTAAGATAGTGGGAGTTGTATCCGCAGAGGGCACCAGGCTGGGGAAGCCATTATTATTATTATTATTATTATTATTATTATTACTACTACTACTACTACTATTACTGCTGCTGCTGCTGCTGTATTCATATCCTGCCTTTTTTGCAAGAAACCCAAGGTGGATTACAGGATCCTTCTCCTCTCCATTTTATTGTCACAACAACCCTGTGAGGTAGGTTAAGCTGAGGGTTAGTGACTGGGCGAAAGTCACTCTGAGCTTCATGGACAGTGAGGGGACCAGAACCCAGATCTCCCAAGTCCTAGTCCAATACTGTACCCACTCTGTACAAACTCTTTCTGACAGAATAATCTTTGTGTCAGAAAAAAAGAAAACATAGTGAAATGTTAAGCAGCCCTCACTCTCACATCAGGAGGTGTTTTACGAATTTGAAAATTAAGCAGCTAGTGTCATAATGCCTTTTTATAAACCTGTCGTGCAGCCGCATGCAGAAGACTATGAACGGTTCTGATCGCCTCAGCTCAGAATATAAGTAGCTTTCAGGCCAAAGGTCCCCCCTGCACAGTTCTGTCCTGTCTGACTGGCAGTAACTTGCCAACCCATGTGGAGAACAAGGACTTTCTCGGCCCTGCTGAGAGCTACGATCGTATTGATTGGAGATGCAGTGGGATGAAACCGGAACCTTCGACATGCAAAGCAGCAGCTCTCTGCTACTGAGCTGCAGCCTTTGCTGTATGTACAGCTGGAACAGGCACAGAAAATGGCAGCCCTCCCCCCCAAAAAAAACCCGGACAGGAGGGGAGTGCTTTCCCTATGGGGAAAGACTAAAGCATTTGAGGCTTTAGGAGGAACATGACCGAGGTTTTTAAGATTATAAATAGCATGGGGAGAGTGATGGATGGCATGGAGAGAATGGTTAGAGAGAGTGTGGTTCTTTCTCTTTTCAGAGTACGAGAACTTGCAGTCACTCCATGAAGTTGAATGGAATGTATGAGAACACAAATTTGGGACTGAGAAAAAGAAGGGATCTTTTTTTCTTCATATAAGGGCACAACCCTATGGCTGCTAGACAGCAGCTAGATGGCCATACCATTTTTCAGATTTTGGGAACTGACCTTGGAGCCAGTGCTCTGAGGTCAGTTCCCAGAAAACCGCCTCCCACCCTCTCCCTCGCTGCCTCGTAGGCGGCATGGTTCATCCCCGGCTCCTTGCTTGGAAGAGCAGCATGGAGCAGGGGAAAGGGAGGGGGGGTTCCTGGGCGCAGGGAGGGGAGGAGGTGGCGGAAGTGCCAGTACAAGACTTCCTATGCGCCGTCCACCCCCACCCGCCGAGCTGCTCCAGCTAGACAGCCAAAATCAGCTGTCTAGCCACAACGTAGGGATGTATGGACCATGTAAAATCTATTCCGTCTGTGTTTCATGGATTGTCAGGTGCCTTTTGTTCTGTTGTCATCCCACAGATGGATGTGAATATTTTTTTTCATCATGCAGAAACATTCATAAATGGTTACGTAAATATTTACATAAGCATTTACATAATTTACCTCAGTGCATAACATTTAGGATATTGTCCCCATTCCATTCAACATTTCTTCAGCAGAAACTTGTGTACTTTCCTACAAATATAAATGCGTAAATTTCAGGAAAGTAAAAAAATCATCCAAAAGTCCACGGACTCCATGCGGCCTGAGCGGTGGTTGCTCCACAGTGGATTCTGCAGATTGGATTCTTAGAAATCCAAGCTTATTTTAGTCCATCTCAAAATTCTCCAGCATCCCTACCACAAAATCAGGGCAGCCGGAGCATGGAGGAGAAGATCCCCTCTGTTCTCCGACTGCCCTGCATTGGATAGTCTTGGAGGTGGCCAGCTATCCCCATAGGATTGCCCTCCAGCACTGAACATGAAAACCAAGATGCGTTAGGCACAAGTTTAGGTCATATAACTTATGGCACAATCCTATGCATGTTTAGGCAGTGCTGGCTGGGGAATGCTGGGCGCTGTAGGGCTTTTTTCTCTTTAAACAGGCATGGGATTACACCTTTATACATGCAGTGAAATGCGAAAGTGAGCCTACAATTTCATCTCCCCCCAATATAATATTCATTCAATGTGAACTGGGGCTTCTGTGCATACATTCCTGAGTTGTGCAGCATTAAACATGTTAAAGGCCCTCAGCTGTTTAAATAATTAGGTAAAATCATAGGCAATAGCTATGGATAAGGACAGTGGAATGGTACCTCTGTTCATAGGACTTATTCTTTTCATTACTAGATGCTACAGATAGCAATCACCTTCATGTCTTGCTTATGAGCTCCCAGGGGCATTTAGCTAGCCACGGTTGGAGAAAGAATGTTGCTGGACTAGTATACCTTGCTCTGATCCAGCAAGGCATATACCAAGAATTCCAGAAGAGTCCGATTTGAATGTCAAATTCTGATCGATAGGTTTTCTCTCCCTAAGGATAATGCCTGCTGGTGTGTTAAAGTGATACAGCCTACATCTCAATTTCTGAGAAAATGTGTGAGTAGAATTTTGCAAGTACAAACAGATGTGTTCTAATCAAATAAAGAGAAAAGTAGGGAGGGGAGACCCAGAAGATAATTTCATTTGTTGTGACTGAGTGGGGGGGATTAGCAGGGCCTCAACAACAACAGATGTGTTTCATGGTAAAAGCTATAGAATGGTGGGCAATCATTGGCTTTAAGCTATGGATTTTCTTCTTTTCAAGTGTTTCTATCAACAGCTTCAGTTAACAAGCTGATGTAATCACCATGCTGGTCTTGTCAGTGTTTTCCTTTGGAAAGCTAAATTTTGTTCCACATAGGATTTATCTCTAATAGACTTCTGGCTGGATGCTATTAAAAACAAGCAAGCAAGCAAGCAAACAAACAAACAAACAAAATATCCCCTGACTTTTATTGTTACATGAGTTCAGAACCTATAACAACAATGCAAATGGGCGGTAACTTCATTTAGGGAGGCAGTAAGCAAGAGCAAAAGAAGTTCCGGTTTCATTTCGTGTTTGTTCAAGTTAGCCTAGGGTTTCATTTTTTTTTTAAAACATCTGTGAGTTCATTTTTCCTGTGAAGATACATTGTTTGCAGCTGAAATAAGCCCCCCCCCCTTGCCCCAAGCCTTTTCTGTGAATACTCTTGGGATGTATGAATATTCAGTAAATATTTGATGTAGGGTTTGAGACTCAAAGATGTTGCAGAAGAAATGAATGGTTGAAAATATTTCAGAGCTGACATGAGCTAGCAGCCAACATTTCACAATATCTGATAGGGACGGCCTTGAATTCTGTGGTGGGTTCCATCCAGGGCAGGGGTGTTGAAACTTTCTCATCCCAAGGGGCAGATTCAAGTTCAGAGAAGCTCTTGGGGGCTGCATTCTACTCATGGGTAGGCCTGAGGGCAAAAGGGCTGTAGCCAAAGACAACTGGGCATGGCCACAACACCAAAAAATACAAGCATATATTAATTTAAAGCTCTTACTCCCAGTACCTAAGCTTTAGGAGGGACAATTCAAGCTTTTAAACCTGGGAAAAAACTGTACAAAATCCAGGAAAAGGGGATGGGGGGGGGGCAGGGGAAGGGGGCGTGGCCATCCAGGGAACCCTGGATGGCCAGATTGGGACCCCAGGAGTACCGGACTTGGCCCCCAGGGCTGAGGTTCTTCAGCCCTGATTAGTGATGGTGCAGGTGCCTGATTCCATACGGGAATCCAGCGAAAGCCCCCCTGCATGCACCCCTGGGCCCTGCTTGCCCCCTGCCCATGCTCAGTGAGTGGCCCATACTCACCCCAGTGGCCTCATTGAGTGCTGCAGTCACCATTTTTTGAAAATAATGTGCATATTTGCATATGTGTGAAGATGCAAATTTTTGGAAATGCATGTGAAGATATGTGCATTTTGCGATTGCCATTTTATTTTTCAAAAAATGGCGACCGCGTAGTTTGACAAGGCTGCCGGGATGAGTGCAGGCTGCTCACCAAGTGCGAGGGGCCTCAAGCACAGTCCATGGACCGGTGAGTGGGGGCAGGGGCTAGGTGGGTGCCCGGAGAACCCAGACCAGGGTGGGTGCACATATCCCTAGTCCTGATCAAGAGAAAACCTGAACACTTTGGAAACAAGTATAACAGTAAGCAAATTTCTTATAAATCACAAAATCCATACTTTCTGAAGACAGTATCCTCCAAGAAAAATAATTAAGAATGATATTAAATTGTAAATACCATTTTTGGGTTTTGTATTGGAATATTAAAACAGAAGATTAATATGAAGGTATAATGTGTTACATTGCTTTGTTAATTTTTACTGAGTCTAAAATGTATGTGTGTATTGGAATAACATAAGAAGGTCCAAATACTCTTGGACTGCTTTAATTTATGTTAATATATTTTTATATGAAGCTTGGCTATGCCATCTGTAAATAATGAGAAAGATGTTACATGGAGATTTATACTTGTCCACCCACTGCATGCCAAAAAACCCACACATAAAAATATGCCCACAACCTAATTTTTTCACAAAGGTACAATTTAAGCTGTACAAAATACATAACAGTTTCTTCTTGGGCTGAATAATAATTCCTAGGAGGCAACTAAGAAGGAAATAACAATTGAAATATATTATCTGAGCAGACTGACACATCTGCTTGGGAGACAATTTACAAGCATGTAAAATATATTAAAAAGTGCCACAAGACTCTTTGTTGTTTTTATTAAAAAGTCAGTTTGTTTCTCAGAAACAAAACAAGAGTCTGAGCACTCTGCTACAAAATCCAATTGTAACCTGCATGAGTGAATTGAGTCTGACCAATCCAACAGCGAAGTTAAAGCTTTCAGTAATCCCCCCTGAGCAGATTTGGGGTAGCATCCAATACCACCGCTGTGCTCCCACCATTCTGTTGCAGTAGTGGGACCCATCACTTGTGCGACAGGAGCTGGTGCTTCCAATAGTAACCCCAGAAATGAGCAGAAATGCTCATTTCTGGAACAAGACAGGTCAGAGGAGCTCCCTTCTGAAAGCTCTGCTGACCTGCCCCATTCTGGAAAGAAGCATTTTGCTTGTTTTTGATCACAGCAGGATTTGCGAGCTTCCAATTGTGCCAGTGGTGGGTCCCACTAATATGTGGGCAGCGTTGGAAAGTGGAGAGTGCAAAAGCTGGTTTGAAACTCAACATTAAAAAAAAAAAGATCATGGCATCTGGCCCCATCACTTCCTGGCATATAGAAGGGGAAGAATTGGAAGCAGTGACAGATTTTACTTTCTTGGGCTCCAAGATCACCGCAGACGGTGACTGTAGCCATGAAATTAAAAGACGCTTGCTTCTTGGGAGGAAAACTATGGCAAACCTAGACAGCATAGTAAGAAGCAGAGACATCACCTTGCCGACAAAGGTCTGTCTAATCAAAGCTATGGTTTTCCCAGTAGTAACGTATGGCTGTGAGAGCTGGACTATAAGGAAGGCTGAGCACCGAAGAATTGATGCGTTCGAACTGTGGTGCTGGAGATGACTCTTACGAGTCCCCTGGACTGCAAGGAGGTCAAATCAGTCAATCCTAAAGGAAATCAACCCTGAGTGCTCATTGGAAGGACAGATACTGAAGCTGAAGCTCAAATATTTTGGCCACCTAATGCGAAGAGAAAACTCACTGGAAAAGACCCTGATGCTGGGAAAGATTGAAGGCAAAAGGAGAAGGGGATGGCAGAGGATGAGACGGCTAGATAGCATCACTGATGCAATGAATATGAACTTGAGCACACTCTGGGAGAGAGTGGAGGACAGGAAGGCCTGGCATGCTATGGTCCATGGGGTCACGAAGAGTCGGACATGACTTAACGACTGAACAACAACAACAACTTTGCCCACGCATGAGTGACAAAGCATGCAAGGGAAAGGAGGGGAAGACCTGTGACTGCACCACAACCGCCGGCTGACCTAAGTAGCAGTGAGACTGGGGAAGGGATGGCAAGTTGATAGCCCCAGTTGGCCTCTTATTCTGGGTGCTGATTGGGTATGTGCCTACATTTGTATGTACGTATGCAGGCTGCAGATGCTCCATATGTGAAGGTCAGAAGCAGGGGTGTTATGTGCAATCTCACTTACTTCTGCTATGCATTCATCATAACTGCACAGGGTTATTATGCATCCCTTCAAACAGAGGTGGTTGCAATGGAATCATTTCACACCTTGAGTTACAAGTTCTCAAGACATGAACAATCAAGTGATATACATGCATGTGCAAAGTGGCGCCGAGACTCTAAATCAAATAGACATATAACAAAGACCCCAAATCCCTGTGCCTCCATTCCCCCAGGAGGCCTCTCTGTGTATTGCCATTATCCTGTAGTTTCCTTCAGGCTTTGCCCAGACTCCAAAGTGGTTGTTAGCTACTCTCACTATAGGAACATGGGCCTATTTTTGTGGACTAGAAATGATAAAGGGATTGAATCCAAAGGACCAGGCATTTCTTTACAATTTTACAGGCTGCTATATGAATGAAACCATGTTTAATCTGGCTACATCCTAACATAAAAGTCATGGTTGGCACATTATAACCATATGTGGTCAGGTTTGAAAAATACTTCTTCCAAAGTAAGGGAGAGGTAATCCTCCAGAAAAGACTTTGTAATTCCCTTGTTAAAGACCTGTGTCAAAACACGTTGGGAATTCAATTGGTGCAGCTGTTCCTTTATTGATTTTAGATCCTTCTTGCCCACTCTTTAATGGTCTTCTGCCAGCTGGCTAAAATCACTGTGGTGTTGTGGTTAGGATGCCAGACTTGGACTGGAGAGACGCAGTTCAAATCTCTAGTCTGCTCTGCAGCTCATTGAGTGACCTTGGGCCATTCCTTACCTTTCAGCTTGACCTTCCTCACAGGGTTGTTGTGAGAATAGGGATGGGAGAACCAGCAATGTTTGAGCTTGACAAGGTTCTCTGCTTTCAACCTCGATGCTCTCTTTGCCTTGTTCTTGTCGCTGAATGTGAGCATCTTTTTTTTCTGAATGGGAAAAGTGAACATTTGCCCCCAAAAGCACATTTTAAAGTAAGCACCGAAATGTGCAACCCCTCCCCCATTGATTAAAGCATTTTAAAGTGCACATTCTAAAAAAAAGAACACATTTTGCAAACATGATTGCAAGCTCAAATATATGCAACATTTGCCCCCCAAATATGTTTGCTTTTGCATTCAGGGCATGTTCTGCTACTTTCCAAAAAGAAACAAAATTCTCATTCATCCCTAGTGAGGAGAGAGATGGGGAAGTCCATGTATATTACCTTGGCGAGCTCCTATCCCCAGAACTTTTTAAAAATATCCAGCCTGATGAAGAGTTTTTCTTGAGAGCTTGAAAACTTGCTCAATATTTTGTGGCAGTTTGGTAGGTCCTAATAAAAGGATTCCCTGACAGTGGAGTTCCCATGAAAAAGAAGTAATTCCTTTCTCTGAAATTGAAATCAAGCAAAATATCGTCATCACCATCACCATCACCATCATCATTTTTTTTTTTTAACCTGTAGCATAGAAAATTTGTCAGTGAAAGCACTCCCAATTGTTTCTGCTTAACTTAAACTTTCCCATATCTCGGGCTAGTTTCTCATTA
Organism: Heloderma suspectum; assembly: GCF_057233095.1. Taxonomy (NCBI): domain Eukaryota; kingdom Metazoa; phylum Chordata; class Lepidosauria; order Squamata; family Helodermatidae; genus Heloderma; species Heloderma suspectum. The sequence continues at coordinate 182,422,603 of NC_139461.1, forward strand.
TCGTTCCTTACAACAAGTGCCATTTTAAACACAAAGAATATACAAGCAAAAATGTAACATTTAGTATCTAAAGTTTTTTGAAAAAATCATCTCTGTGTAAACACAATTAGGAAGAGATAACATTATAATGCTGAACAATAATATTGTACAGGAATAGTGTCATAATACCTTTATTTGGGGCCAACTAAAAATCTCAGAGCAGGAAGCTAGCTTTTGAGTTTCACAAAATTCTTCCTCAGGCATGAAGTAAAAAGAAAGGGAAAAAAGGAATATTTTCCATCTCTTCCCACTTTAATGTTGTGTTGTGTGAGGAATAGTTTTATGAAACTCAAAAGCTAGCTCACTGCTATGTGATTTTTAGTTCCTACATTGGGCACTAGACTAGATGATCTCTAAGATCCCATTCAACTCTATGATTCTAATAAAGTTATTATGGCAGTGTTCCTGATTGCACCCCCCCAATAGACCAACACAGCTGCCTGCATGTGTGTGTGTATGTGTGTGTGTGTCTAATAATACATAAGGACATCAAAGGTGCTGTTTAATCCTCATTTAGCTATCTTTTCAGTTGCCTTTAGGAAAAAAAAAAAACAAATAGAAGAAATCTAATCAACGTTTGCTGTGGGAGAGATAAAAGGTCTCTAGGCAGGAATCCATTTTCTTCCCCTCTTCAGACACAAGTTAACATCTTTATTATCAAGGAGGACTGTGTGGTGTATTAAGGAATAGAAAGAGAAAAGCATTGTTGTCTATAGATCTGACAGCAGGACTGAAGTGGTCATAGATGCTGTCAGATGCCAGGAGAACACATCATAATACTTTCAGAGGTGCATTAATGCTCCCGAGGGAACATCAGCATATTTGAAATATTTCTTCCTGGTAACTCTTATCCTGTTTGTTCAAATATGTCAAATATGGAACAGGATTTTCTCCTTAAAATAAATAAATAAATAAATAAATAAGTAAAAATCTTGTTCTGAATGGCCTGCCTGTAAGCCAGCAAAACTGTTATGTACTGCTCTTAGAATCTTTTGGTGTCTTGTGAAAAAAGATGTTTCTTTGGAGCCTTCAAGAGTCCCCAACCAATTACTGCTGAAGTTTTGTTATGCACAGCACTGGATGCCTTATTGCCTTTCTGCTTTCCTCTATTGCTCTTCAAATACTTTGTCTTTTTTATGTTTGTTGCAGCTCTCTGAAATGTTAACAAAAGGAGTTCAGGAGATTGAAGGAATGTTTTGTAAACGTGGATTTCAACAGGTTCTAGGCTGCTCTTAAACTATCAGATAATTCTAGACAATTCTAGGTGATTACCTAGGTGATGTTACCTAGACTTTTCCAACCTGATACCCTCCAGATGTTTTGGTCTACAACTCACAGCATTCCTGCCCCTTGGCCATGATAGTTGTGGCACATGGGAGTTGAAGTCCAAAACATCCGGAGGGTACCAGGTTAGGGAAGGCTGCCTTATGATACAACTGTTCCATAGCAATGCTGTTCTGAGGGAAGGCAGGTGAACGTTGCTGTTATGGTCCTCAGTAGAAACTGCCCTGGATGACTTCACACACTTTTAATTCTCACTATTGTTTGGATGTAATTTGAATTAAAATTTCCATGTGAGACTAGCCAGATTATACCCTAGAGCAGAGGTCCCTAAACTTTTCGGGGATGGTGGGCATATTTGGAATTTTGAGGTAATGTAGTGGGCACTCTCACAAAATGCCTGCCTGGCACATTCATAAAATGCCTGCCATGGTAGGCATGGCCAGTCAGAAAACATTCACTTCCCAGAAGGCAAACTGATGAGACTAAAAAAAAAAAAGTAACTTGCTCAAGAACCTAAGTACCAGACAGAGGTAGGATCTGAGCTCCAAAACATAAAACCACGCATTTGAACCTAAATAAAGATGGCGCTGGAAGGCAGCACTCTTCTTTGCAGTTTGCCAGTATCCCTCTTGATGTTTTTAATTTTTAGAAATCTTAAGAAATAAAATAAAAATCAGGATGGACAGGGAGCCTAACTGGTACCAAGAGAGGTGCCAGGGACATCTGTGGCACCACATTGGAGAACCTGGATCTAAGGCCTAATCCCAGAGGATGCCACCACCCCACACTTTTCCTTTCTGATTGGCAGGGGTTCATGGATATCCAAAAACCTGTAGGAATTTATCTGCCATTGATTTGGATTTGGCGATGCCTTTCTTTTAACACGTGGTCTTCCAACCCAGTGCTTGTATTACATGAACTCCAACATGTTCCTAATGTTTAGGCAAGGCTTGGTTTTAAATAACACAGAGGGAGGTAAACACAGAATAGAAATCTCTATTTCCAGCCAGCCCTGTGCTTCTTACCATTAATGCAGGGAAGAGGATTTACAGGGGAGAATTAGCAAGTGGAAGAAATGCACTTAACTCCTTTCCCTGCCCATTAATTGTCTCCTAAAAATGGCCGCTTAATAGTTTTTCCAGATTTTATCCCTTACCCAGTCTCCAACCCTGTACCATAGCCCACACCATTCAGGAGGGTCCCCTGACCCTCAGAAGATGTTTTCAGGGAGATTGGGGGGCTTCTGGGGGAGGAGGGGTGGAAAAGTCACCTTCTGTTGGCCCATTTCTGTTGGCTGAATCTCTAGGTTAAAGCCTTGTTGTTTATATCATTTTAGAGGGCAATCCTATGCACGGGGAATGCTGTGAGTCATAGGACTTTTTTTTGGTCTAAATATGCATAGGATTGTACCCTTAGAGAGCAATTAGCTACTTTAGCGAGCTTTGTAGAGATTGTCAATTGCAACACAAATCCAATCAGTCTGGTCAGTCAATGCGACAATCTCTTCCTGGAAAAGGATCCTTCTTTTGAAGGTGGAATGCGCTCACAACTTTTCATGAATGAAAGGAACAACAGTTGCATGAGGTTTAGAGTCAAATATATTTGTCCTTGCAAGGGATCACTGGGGCTTGCCGTCTCTTACCCAGAGTCCTGCAGTCCCATCACAGCATTGCCAGGGTGCCCCTCACCCTTCCATATGCTGGGCTCTAGGAGAGTGGCTATGCCAGGGCGGCGGCAAGCAGCAGCAGTGCAAAGGAATAGTAACGCCAACCGGCACATGCTCAAGGCTTGTGCTCATTACTGTGATAAGTTTCACCAGGAAGAGGGAGGGGGTGAAGAGGATGATGGGGAGGGGGGAGAAAGCAGGCGGGCACTGGATAAAAAGCAGGAGAAAGCAATAGAGAGGGAGGAGGTGAAGAGGAGACATGGAGATGAACAGAGACCCTGACAGCAGGAGAGAGAGATGCAAGCCAGGAGAGAGGAACAGTGCTTTACCTGGTAAACGCCAAATGCCAAACTCTCAAATGTGAGAGTCTTTCTCACATCTTCTGCATTAAGTCTGCAGAGGCTTTATAAAGACACACTTTTTAAAGATATGTGTCACTAAGGGAATACTTCTACGGAACTCTGTTGTGACCATTTTTACTCTTGTTGTGAGGTTTAATCAGAACTGTCATGACTAAAGGGGTGTCCCTAAAAAGAATGAGAGGCTGGATGTATCTGCGCTGTGAAACTCCCCCACCCCCCCAGCCTGCTGAAATTTCTTTGCATCACTTCCATACCATCCTCCAGTTTCAAATGCTTATGTGCTGGCCTATTCAAATATACAGTCCTCATTTGTGGCCTTTGAAAAAAGTATGGCATCAAGAGCCATATATAATTTTTAAAAAATTAGAAGAATTAAACTTGATAAGGTATTTTCCCAGATCAATGCAAGAATACGCACAAAAGGGGAATCTAAGAAAAAAGGAGTCTTGAAAACTGCTCAGCGAATACCAATGTACTATGAAGGTCTATGAGATGTGGTGTGCCTTATTACATTATATGAACAATAGCATCTCAGTTTCAACGAGAAGACCAGAAGACAGAAGTCAGAATAATCCTTCTCTTTAAGGATTACTGAAGTGGCCTGAGCAAATTTTAATGAGATATTTTAAAGCTTTCAGCAACTGAAGGTGGAACTGTATTCACTCTGTTCACAGTTTCCCCTACTGAAAGAAAAAAAAAGAGAAGAAAAGGACCTGTATCTAGCATCAAAGTGTTCATCTCACCCTGCTAAAAATCTCTCTTCAAAAGAACTAGGTAAATGTAACTGGGAAGGCCAGCTTATCAGACCTTTATGCTGCTGGTTGAGAATGCTTGTGTCCCACTAACTGTTCGAACAGACATCAGTGGGAGGGAGACAGTTTACACTCTGATCCCACATTGGACAAAATGCCTGCTGATTTCAGAGGAATTTCTTTCCAAGGAAGCATGGTGAATAGGTTTGCCACATGAAGTATTAAACTGGCCTGTAAATTATAACTGAAGGCAATAGCGCAGTCCCTTTCTGCTGCTTTCCCTCTTCTGCCTGTATGTTTCTCCACATGTAGGAGCTTTTTACTGCAGATCTCCCTTCTACCTATGGAGGAAAATACTTGTGTGAGGACTGTGAGTGGCATTCCCCACCCTCCACACACATGCAGCATTGACTAGATGGCACCCATAGGTGTCAAACTTCATAGTTAACAGTGCACAGTACTGCATAACTTTGTCTCTTCCCTCTCTCCCCTCCCCAGCCCCATCATGAAAAAACCAACCCACCCTGTTTAGGTGGTTGCCTGCTTGTGTGTGGCAGCCCCAACACTCCATGTCCCCATGCATACCAGCCTCCGCCCCCTCTGTCCCTGGCCTTGTCGTGTTGAGTGGCAAGGTCTGATGGGGAGTCTACTCATGCTTGCTTGAACTTATGTAGAATGCTACAAAATCGGGGATGCTGATAAAGCAGGGAGAGCTGTACACATGTTCAAGTGAACATGAGTAGATATTTGCTCAAGATGGCAAGTTTGGGAACAGAGTGGCTGGTGTGCATATGGATGTAAGGGGTGAGGCCAGCATTCACAGTCTCAGTCGTCCCCCTACCCAGTTTAGATCCTCACATGTTCAGGCAGATGGCTGGACAGGGCCACAATAAGAAGCTTATCTACAGGCCAAATTGGGAGTCACTGCAGGAGACACATTTGTTTGTTCACAGGCCTGCCACATACAAACCAGGGGGTGGATGGTCTAATTTTTACATCGAAATGGATGTGTGGGTGAGGGGAGCGGAATGTCCCTGCAGTCTGTAACATAAGGCACTTTCCTTCCAGCCCAGCTCACTTCTAGGGATGGGAGAATCCCATCTTGACCTCATCAAGGTTCTCCGAGTTCCACTTCAAAGCTCGGTCTATCTGGTTCCCGAATGCAAGCTTTTTGGTGTGTTCGTTCAAACAGGAAATGTGTGCATTTTGGTACACAATTTTAAAAACACACACACTCCCCACCCCATTGACTAAAGCATGAAAATGCATATTATTGTTTTTTCAAAATGTGCATTTTCCTAACAAACACATTTTGAGACTGTGATCGCAAGCTTGGGCATATGGAAGCTTTGCCCAAACATGTGCTTGTGTTCACATTCAGGCATGTGAACAGGACAAGTTCTGATGCTTAATGAAGTGAAATGAAACTCCCATACATCCTTAGTCCTTGTATTAGAGCCAAGCTATGGAAAAATGAGTTGAGATAGTGGTCTGTGTGCGTCTGTGCATGTGTGCGTGCAGTTCCCCTTACTACCTACGCACCCAGTTTGATATAAATATTTGACCCCCGCTCCTGCTTTATATATTAATGGGGTAGATGCATTACAGTAAATATGAATACCCCGACAAATTTGCCCCTGTGGAGTGCCAGAGACTTCCCTCCTTTTTGTGGCTATCTAACAGTACTTGGCATCTATCTATAGGTTATTTTTCACTGTTAGAAGGAAAGAGGTGTCTACCTCATGCCAGGTGAGACTACATGTCCATATTCCCCTCCACTGTCTACTCTGATGGGCACTTGCTCTCCAGGGTCTCAAACAGGGGTCTTTCACATCACCTACTACCTGATGTTTAACTGGAGATGCTGTGGATTGAACCTGGGACCTTTTCCATACAAAGCATGTGGACTAGCTCTGATGTACAGTACCTCCCTGGATATTTCACAAACATGATCTCCATAATCCTTAAAGCAGTCTTTTAAGGAAAGACAGTGAAATTAGAGATCTTGGTGAATGCTTAATGTTTGCAAATACTTGTTTCAGCTCTAGAGGCTTTTCTACATGAGGCTGCTAATCTGCTGCATCTACTTTCAGTCTTGTCACAGAAGTGAGATCCAAAAACTATATGAAGAGTGTTTCCTTTCCCATTTTTCCACTACATAACCTCTAGGTGGCCGTGTGGTATCACATAATATTGCAATTATACAAATGAAAACAGTGTTTTCTTTCACTTTCACAAATAATACCGCATTTTCCGTGCTCTAAAAAATCAAAAACAAACCTCAGCTAAAATGTTTAAAAACAGAAGTGAAACTGGAGGGTCATGACATCGTCTAAGGAACCTGTAAACAACTGTAGGGAACGATGAGCATGCAATAAATGTAGAAAAGTTTGAAGTCTGAGAAATGCCACAGTACCATAGGCACAGGTTCTCCAAATACTATTAGAAAAGCAACAGCAACTGCAGTTTCTAAATGTCCTACTTTAGAAGTCTTAAAAGGAGAGAAGCACTGCCTTGGATAGCCATCCCTAACTTGATTTCATTTTTGCCCTTGGTTACTTAGATTTAAGAGATTTATAGCTTGATCTTGTGGTGCAATTAATATTGGAATATAGCTGAAATCTCTGAATACCATGTTATCCTGCACAGGCTACCCAAAAATTCACTTAGACTCATTGAACTGAGTTGAAGATGGCATCATGGCAGCCTTATTACTCAATTTCCAGGCTTTTGTTAAGGAATCAGAGCTAATATATATCTTTGTGTGTATTAGGCACAGCTGGTCTCCCCATTTCCCAGGGTTTGTCATTTTATTTTGTTTGTTTGCAAATATGTTTGTCCAGATATGGATACATAATGATATAAATATTTGCCAGGAGAGTCAGCAACCTTATTTGCATATCCAATTGGGTTTAATGCTCCACCCTGTCTTAATGAGAATGATTTATCTGTTGAAGAATGCACTGTGTAAACAATACTTTGCAATGGCGGTTACTATGGTAACTGCTGTGGTCTGTAGATTTTTATGCTCATATTTCAATACATCCCCCTGTTTTTATTTCTCAAGTGCTCTTCATGTGAATGTGTTAAATGAACTTTTCACTTGAAAGATGTTGTTTCCTTACCCCCCACCCCTTTCATATTACTGAATGCGGTTGATATGACAACGGTATGATTTTTCTTGATAACATGTCTCTGAAAAGACAGTCGCCACATTTCAGGAAGAATGAGGCAAAGAAGTTGCTCAGTTCTTATTATTTTTTAAAAGTGTTCTGCCTTTTTGCTAAAAGCTTGATTGCCTGTGCCAACCTTGTATTTGACAAATGTCAACAGCATCTCCTAACAAGCTTCGGCTATGTTTTTCATTTTTTTCAAAGTGTAGTTTTGTACAGAAGGCTGAACACACAGAAGTTCCAACAAGTTATTCAGAAATCTCCTTTGGGTCAACTGAAAAGAAATGTGGCTTTACTCTAAGTGTTGTTCACTTGCCTTCCCCGCCCCCACCCGCACCTCCATCACAGCCAGCCCTTCCATTGGGTAGAGTGAGACAGCTGCCTCAGGAAGCTGATAATGGGTATCATGATAGGGATGGCGGAGAATTTCTCCCCGAAACTTCGGGGGGCCGAGCGCCAACGTGTTCGGCCCCCCGAACAAGTTTCGGGGAGAAATCCTCCGCACCCCCCCGCACCCCCCCGGGACGGGACTTACCTTCCCTGAATGTCCCTCCCGGCGGCGGGTCCGGCTGGCGGTTCGTCCGGTGTTCGAGCGGGGCGGGAGCGGCAGCCGGTCTTTCGACCGGCTGCCGCCCCCGCCATTGCAATGAAAGAAAAAAAAAAAAAAAGTCCCCTGATAGGCTACGTGACGATTCACGTAGCCTATCACGGCTAGATCTGGAAAGTCAGCCATGATAGGCTACGTGAATCGTCACGTAGCCTATCACGGGTGACTTAAAAAAAAAAAAAGTGTGTACGGATAATGGCGGCCCCCATAGGGAGCCGCCATTCGCGTTCCTTATTTGGTCGCTGTAGTCTACGTCAATGTTTACATAGACTACGGCGAAAATAAGGGCAACGCTATTTGCGTTGCCCTTATTTTCGCCGTAGTCTACGTAAACATTGACGTAGACTACAGCGACTAAATAAGGAACGCGAATGGCGGCTCCCTATGGGGGCCGCCATTCGCGTACGCGCTTTTTTTTTTTAAGTCACCCGTGATAGGGTACGTGACGATTCACGTAGCCTATCATGGCTGACTTTCCAGATCTAGCCGTGATAGGCTACGTGAATCGTCACGTAGCCTATCAGGGGACTTTTTTTTTTTTTTTTTTACTTTCGTGTTCGCGGCCGGGCGAGGCGGGAAGCCTCCTCCCCGGCCTGAATTTCGGCCGGGCGAGGCAGGAAGCCTCCCCCCCCGGCCTGAATTTTGGCCGGGCGAGGCGGGAAGCCTCCCCCCCCGGCCTGAACTTCACGGGGGGAGCAGTGAAGCGCTCCCCCCCACCGCGAAAAAGCTGCGAGAAAAGGTAAGTGACTTTCGTTCACCCCTAATCATGAAAGGGCAGTAAATCACTACTTGATTTGAATCATTATTATTGCAATGCCATGTGTGTGTTTGCCCTGCTCAGGCAAAACATTTGTAGGAATTTTTAGGAAAATTTTGATAACTTAAGCAAAATTTAGCAACATTTCTGCAGTTAGGATGTTCAGATGTCTACTGAATCTCAGCTGATGAGATCCGCTACAAAACTTCCAAAATATGGCTTTCCAATGAAAGTTGTCTTGTAAATGGACTTTCCCAACCAATTTTTTTATTAGAAATGCAACTTAGGGAGCAATCCTATGGCCGCTAGTCAGCAGCTAGACGGCCATAGGATATGTGGGTTTCTGGGAAACGAGCTTGGACCCTGCACTCCGAGGTCAGATCCAGGAGAACCGACCTTCCCCCGCTTCTGCGCTGCCTTGCACTCCGTGCTTGGAAGAGGAGCATGGAGCAGCCAAAACGGGGCATTCTTGGGGGTGTTCCAAGGCAGGGACACACATCATATGTGTGGTCAGGCAGTGTCGTCCCCTGCTCTGCCTTCCTGCGGCTAGACAGCCGAAAATGGCTGTTTAGCCACAAATGCAGGGCAGAAGAAGCACATGCTTCTCCTCTCCTAACCATCTCTGTACTTCTCCTGCCCTGCATTGGATAGGTGGTTGCCTCTGAGTTTGGAGGTGGCCGCCTATCCCCATGGGATTGTGTCCTTAGGATTGGATGCAGACTTAGTCATACTTAAAGCAGACCCATTGAAAAACATGGTACTTAAATTACCCATGACTAACTTAAGTCTCATTGTTTTCAATGGGACTACTCAACGATTGACTAAGTTTGGATCTGACCCATGGGGAGCATTTCAGACTCTTCTCTGATGAAAAGTATGAGCTTTATAGCACAATGCTATGCATGTTTACTCAGAAGTAAATACACTACATTGGATGGTACTTATGTCCAGGCGCTGATCTACATTGTGCCCGCCATCGCAATGAATTCTGTGTCCTGTTGGGTTAAACGCTCTCGCATTAAAATGTGATTATTCACACTCACCCATTTTCCCCTTTGCAGTACTTCATCGAATGCGCGAGCTCGGTTCACACTCGAGCGCTGTGCTGTTTTCCTGCTGTTTTCCTGCGCCTGCTTGTCTGATCCCGGATGCTAAGCAGGGTCAGCCCTGGTCAGTAGTTGGATGGGCGACTGCTAGGGATGTCAGAGAATTCCGCCACAGATCCCAGGGAGGCCGAATTCCAGTGAAATCCGTGGTGGAATGGAGCAACCCACCCCACCACCCCACAGAAGCCACCCGGAATGGAGCCTACCTGGCTGCGGTGGCGGTGGCAGCAGCAGCGGCTGTGGCTTCTGCCTGGCTGCGGCTGCAAATGGCGACCGCTACACTGGCTGCCATTTGCATCCCTTCACTGAGCCATGATAGGCTACGTAAATATTTACGTAGCCTATCATGGCAAAAAGCAGGGATGCAAATGGTGCATCGGATGCCATTTGTGTCCCCCCTCTTTGCCATGATAAGCTACGTAAATATTTACATAGCCTATCACAGCTCAGTGAAGGGATGCGAATGGCGGCCGCTACACCGGTGTCAGGAGTGCCCTAGCTGCCTCTTACAGTCCCCTCCGATAGCCAACTCAGGAGGACACAGACAACAAGGATTCTTTCCAAGGCTTTATTCCTTTATGACTTTTACAGATACTAATCACTAGCAACTAAGCAAGGAACTGCACTGGGGATAGATAGCAGAGTAGCCTAAGCTCCAGGTAAGGCAGCTGGTCCCCATTTGAAGGAGAACCGCAGGAAGACTCTCAACTTATGGGCTATGGAGAGATCCTCCCTCTTACCCTTGGGTCCTCGGGACGCGACCGTTGTTTTAGCACCAAATGAGCGGAGTGCCTCCTTTTGGAGCCCTCCATCTGTCGCCACTCCCTGCATCTGCACCAAGCTTCCAGCAAGCCCCCCTCAGCGCTCCCTCACTGCCAGGGTCACTATCTCTCTCAGGAATGCTGGTAGGAGGCATCTCTGCCAGCTGCTGTGCTTCTGAGAGATGAGCGAGCTCCTCTCCCACAGATTGCTGTTCTTCCTCAGAATCAGAACTGCTCTGGGGCTCTATGGGCTCAGTTTCCACCCTGACAGCCAGCTAGGGATGTCAGAGAATGTCTCCACGATTCTTGGGGAGGCCGAATGCCAGTGCATTCGGCCCCCCAAAATTGGTGGAGAAACGGTCTGCCCCCCCCCCCGGGACAGGACTTACCTTGCTCGAATGTCCCTGGTGGCGGCGGCTCCAGTGGCAGTTTACATTTCCAAAAAAAAGAGAAAGAAACAAATGTGATAGGCTATGTAAAGATTTACGTAGCCTATCACGGCTAGATTTTTTAAAAAACACCGTAATAGGCTACATAAATGTTTACGTAGCCTATCACGGCTGACTTTGAAAAAAAAAAGCGTGTATGCAAATGGCGGCGCCCATGGCAAATAGCGTTGCCCTTATTTTCGCCGTAGTCTACGTAAATGTTTACGTAGACTACACGTGCCAAAATAAGGAATGCAAATGGCGGCGCCCCATGGGCGCTGCCATTTGCGTACGTGCTTTTCCCCCCCCCCCCAAAGTCAGCCATGATAGGCTACGTAAACATTTACGTAGCCTATCACGGCTGACTGCAGGGATGCAAACAGCGGCGGCTACAGCCGCCGCCATTTGCGTCCAGGCAGGAGACGAGGTTTCGCGGCTGGAGGGATGGGGCGCCTCCCTCCCGGCCAGAATTTCAGTGGGGAGGGACGGAGCGCCTCCCCCCCACCGCGAAGCAAGCGTTGGGATCAGGTAAGGGACTTTCGTCCAACCCTACAGCCAGCTGCCATTTCCAGAGACCTGCTGTAGCAAGATGTCCGGCTGCAGATGCACCCGGCCGGCGGCTCCGCGGAGTCACTGTGGAGCAGAGCTGGCCGGGGAGGATTCCGGGGGGAGGGACGGAGCGCCTCCCCCCCACCTTGGATGCCAGTTACGAAACAGGTAAGTGGTTTCGTACATCCCTAGCGACCGCCTGGGAATCAGGCTTCCTGCACTGAGCAGAGGGTTGTTCTATCCCTTCAAATGAGACTAAATTTTACCCCCTCCTATCCCCCACTCTGGATGTTGTTGTTTTTTTTTTAAATTAAGGTGTTATCCTCGCAGAATCGGGGCTTCTCCACAATGTTTTTTTTTTCTTATTCAGGCATGGTCTTCAAAGATTTGAAGTTGTGAAGCTCCATGCACCCACCCACACCTTTCCTTGGTCTTTCAGGCTCAAATCCAGATGGGGAGGATGGGGTGCCTGGCACCAGCAAAAATGGCCCATGTTGTCTTGGTCCTATCTTGCCTTATGAAGAATCTAAGCCTTACTGCATCACTAGAGGATTCCTCCTCTGTGTTGTTCCATGCCTACATGTTGCTTACATCAATAGCTGAACTGTAAGAATTCTGGGCATATTCTGGTGATAGATATCTGGAGAAATCTGTGATAAATTGTTGAAAACAGGGGAAGAGGGGAAATAACCTAAGGACTGTGAAATCCATCATTTTTCACCTTCAGGTTTTCTGCTGTGGAGACCATTTGATATAGTTGCAAATGTATTTATTAGGAGGATACATCAAATACTCTGCATACGTTATTCTGCCTGGAGTTATTTTCCCTACAATTCTTCTGCGTTTTTTGTTGCTGCATATTTCATGATGTGGCGTTAATCATGTTTCCCCCTGCCTGCTCCTGTTTCAGGCAAGCAACAGGAAGATCCTGTTAATTAGGAAAAAAGTGAGCAAAGTATCCTGAATCTCCAAAATAGCCATGCAGTGTGATTCTAAAGGAACCTTTGGGACTTGAGAATATTTTCCTGAAAGCTGGCAGTTGCTAAAAAAGCTAACAAATATAATGAATTGTGTGATCCCCCTCAAGAGTAGCAACAAATTGAATGAGTCATTTATTTATTAACACTGTTGCAAGCCTTCTGTCATTATTTAATCGGTTTTAAAACATGTGTTGGCAACAGAGGCAGCTGATGCTCTAAAATATGGAAAGGTGCACAGCTGAGGTGCTTGATGGATTGCCTCCAGCCTCTCTTGCACAGTGCTATCCCAAATAGGGATGTCAGAGAATTCCACCACAGATTCCGGTTCCCCCAGAATATGTGGCGGAACGGCCTCCCCCCCCGCCACCCTGCGGAATCCCCCTGGGACGGAGCTTACCTGGCAGCAGATATGGCTCCAGCGGCGGCTCTGGTGGCGGATGCAGTGGATGCGGCCGCGGCTCCAGCTGGTCTCCCGGCCGCTGCTGCGCTGCTGTGGCTGCAAATGGCAGCTGTCATAGCGGCCGCCATTTGCGTGGCTGCTTTTTGCCATGATAGGCTACGTAAATATCACGGCAAAGTGCGGGGGTGCACTGCAAATGGCAGCCGCTCTGCCATTTACATCCCTGCTCTTTGCCGTAATAGGCTACGTAGGTATTTACATAGCCTATCACGGCAAAAGGCAGCCACGCAAATGGCGTAGCGGCCGCCATTTGCATGGCTGCCTTTTGTTGTGATAGGCTACATAAATACTTATGTAGCCTATCACGCCTTGGCAGCCACGCAAATGGCGGCCGCTATACCATTTGCGTGGTTGCCTTTTGCTGTGATTCCAGCTGTGGCTGGCCCCGGCCGGCGGCTCCGCGGAGTCACTGCAGAGCGGAGCCGGCCAGGGAAGATTCCGAGGGGAGTCCCCCGCACCGCCGATGGCCCAGAACGGACAGGTGAGTAGGATTCGTACATCCCTAACAAAGAGACAATAAACAGAATCATACCAATAGGCATACCTGGACCCGACACTAAAGTTGGAGAGATCCCATAGCAGATGCTACTTTTTTAAAAGCCATGGGATGAACCATGGGGTGGGGGTGGGGGTGGGGGTAGGGATGGATGGATGGACTCACCTCCATCTGGGGCCGTCAGTTGCTGGCTTTGCTACTGCCATTGCCCATAGACTGTGCCATACGAACCCCTTGATGGCTAGGTGAGTGACCGACAAGCACCATGGATCTGCCTGCTACTTCCCCAAGCTAACATTTTGCACAACAATGGCAGCTTTTATTTATTTATTTATTTATTTATTTATTAAATTTATTAATCGCCCATCTGACTGGTCACCCAGCCACTCTGGGCGATGTACAACCCACCATAAACAATTTAAAACAATAAAATTTTACCATAATTTTTTTTTAAAAAAATACCCTAACCCACCCCAAATGCCTGCCTGAACAACCACGTTTTTAATGCACGACGGAAGCTCATTAAAGAGGGGGCATGACGGAGTTCCCTAGGGAGGGAGTTCCACAGAGTGGGGGCCACCACAGAGAAGGCCCTCTCCCTCGTCCCCACCAGTCTAGCTGTCCTGGCTGATGGGACAGAGAGAAGGCCATCCGAGGCTGATCTTGTTAAGCGGCCTGTCTGGTGTTGCTGGAGGCGCTCCTTAAGATAGGCTGGGCCGGAACCATATAGGGTTTTAAAGGTCAAAACCAACACCTTGAATTTGGCCCGGAAAACAACTGGTAACCAGTGCAACTCCTTCAGCACTGGAGTGATGTGATCTCGCCGGCGGCTGCCTTTAATCAGGCGAGCCGCCGCGTTCTGTACCAGCTGCAGCTTCCGAACCGTCTTCAAGGGTAACCCCACGTAGAGCGCATTACAGTAGTCTAAACGAGAGGAGACCAGGGCATGTACTACCGATGGGAGCAGATGGTCGGGAAGGTAGGGGCGCAGCCGCCGTATCAGATGGAGTTGATACAGCGCTGTCCGGCTCACAGCTGACACCTGAGCCTCCATGGACAGCTGGGAGTCCAAAATGACCCCCAGGCTGCGGACCTGGTCTTTCAAGGGTAGCTGTACCCCATTCAACACCAGGTCAACATCCCCCAGCCTCCTCTTGTCTCCCACCAAAAGTACCTCGGTATTGTCAGGGTTCAGCTTCAGCTTATTCCTCCCCATCCAGCCACTCACCGTCTCCAGACATTTGGACAGGGATTCTACGGCCAACCTTGGTGAAGATTTGAATGAGAGGTAGAGCTGAGTGTATCCGCATATTGATGACACTGCACCCCAAACCTCCTGATGATAGCCCCCAGTGGCTTCACATAGATGTTAAATGGCATCGGGGAGAGGATGGAACCCTGTGGCACCCCACAAGTAAGTGGCCACGGGTCCGAAACCTCCTCTCCCAGTGCTACCCTCTGGTACCTGCCAGAGAGGAAGGACTGGAACCACCGCAATACAGTGTTTCCAATGCCCAACCCCTCCAGGCGGTCCAGGAGGATACCGTGGTCAACGGTATCAAAAGCCGCTGAGAGGTCGAGGAGAACAAGGAAGGAGCATTCACCCCTATCCAGAGCCCTCCTCATATCATCCACCAAGGCGACCAAGGCCGTTTCTGTCCCATGCCCAGGCCTGAAGCCCGACTGAAATGGGTCTAGATAATCAGTTTCTTCCAAGTGTGCCTTCAACTGCACCGCCACCACCCGCTCAATCACTTTGCCCAAAAATGGCAGATTTGAGACTGGGCGAAAGTTGTTCAGAACTTGAGGATCCAAGGAGGGCTTCTTTAAGAGCGGTCTTATCACTGCCTCCTTGAGGGCTGATGGCATCACTCCCTCCTCAAGGGAGGTGTTCACCACCGCCTTGATCCCCTCACCCAGTCTCTCTCTGCAGCTCATAATGAGCCAAGATGGGCAAGGATCAAGTAAGCAGGTGGTTGGCCTTACAGATGAAAGCACCTTGTCCACTTCATCAGGAGGAAGAAGCTGGAACCGATCCCACAAAACCGGTTTGCCACAGGCCGCCTCTTGCTCACTAACTGTATCCACAGTGTGCAGAGTAACACACCTAATCTGATCAATTTTATCTGCAAAGTGCCTTGCCAAAGCCTCACAGGAGGCCTTAGAATGCTCCAGTGGTTCCGGAGCCACAGGACCGACCAGGCTCCGGACCACTTGGAACAACCTCCTGGGGCAGCACTCTGCAGACGTGATGGAGGCAGCATAATATTCCTTTTTTGCTGCCTTCACCGCCACGTGATAGGCTGAAGATATAGCTCTAGCCCGTGTCTGATCGTCTTTGGAGCGAGACTTCTGCCACCGGCGCTCTAGCCGTCTCACCTCCTGTTTCAGAGCTCGTAACCGCGGATTGAACCATGGTGCAGTCCGAGCCCTGTTCAGGGGGAGAGGGCGTTTCGGAGCCACCCGATCTAATGCCCCAGTGATTGCGGCATTCCAGCCACCCACCAGGGTCTCGACCGAGTGGCCGTTGGCATGCCCCAGAGAATCCCCAAGCGCGTTCAGGAATCCATTTGGATCCATAAGACGCCTGGGGCGGACCATTTTAATGGGTCCTCCACCCCTGCGGAGGGGTTGTGGAACCGAGAAGTCCAACATCACCAGATAGTGATCTGACCATGACAAGGGGGTGGTGGATATACCCCCGACTTCCAGATCACTCCCCGCTTCTCCAGAAACAAACACAAGGTCTAGTGCATGACCGGCTACATGGGTGGGCCCAGTTAGAATATGGTGCAGCTCCCAGGAGGCCATGGTCTCCATGAAGTCCCGAGGTGCTCCTGTGAGGATGGCCTCCGAATGTACGTTGAAGTCCCCCAACACCAGTAAGTTAGGGGACTGTACACGCACATCAGAGACCACCTCAAGCACCTCGGCCAGGGAGTCAGTCATGCAGCGGGGTGGACGGTACACGAGCAGAATCCCCAGACTGCCCTTCGGGCCCAACCTTCAGTACATGCACTCAACAACCTTGGTCTCCCGGAGAGGGGGTCTGGTGAAGACCAAGGACTCTCGGTAGATAACAGCCACTCCCCCTCCCCGATCCCCAGCCCTCGGCTGCTGTGCATACGAAAATCCAGCTGGACACATGGCTGCAAGGGTTGGAGCAGCAGCCTCGGCCAGCCAGGTCTCCGTAATACATGCCAGGTCTGCACCCTCATCCAGGATCATGTCATGGATGAGGGAGGTTTTCTGGGTAACAGACCTGGCATTGCAGAGCAGCAAACGAAGGCCAGAAGATGGGGTCACGCCTCCCCCAGCCATCCTTTGGCTCTGGACAGGCCCGGAGCAGGGGACAGATACTACACATCTCTCCCTTGTTCCCCTTAGCTAGCATGGCCTGCCCCTAGCGCTCCACCAGCGCCTGCCGCCCAGCCTCGGTATGTTCTGGCCCCCAACACTACCCCCACTGCCTCCATCAGGTGGACACATGCCCCCTCGCTCCCGCCTATCAGGCAGGCTACCCACCCCTAAAAACACAACAAAATCCCCCCAACAAAATAAAACAAACAAACAAAACAATTAAAATCCCCTTAAAAATGCCAGGCAGGAGTCCACAGGGAAGGCCTGGTGGCAGTGGTAGCGGCGACGGCGGCAGCAGGCCCAGAGGCGGCAAGCACGCCTTTTCCCCGGTGGTGGTGGTGGTGGTGGCTTCTCCTGCAGGCCCTGGCTCTCCCAGGCCACCTCAGCCAGCCAGCTTATGTAGCCCCTCCAGGGAGGGGCAGGTGAAGCAGCACAGCTGGCTCCGTACCTGGGGGCCTGGTCCTGCAGGGACTGGCAGTCTGCCAGGCAGAAGTCCACAAGGAAGGCCTGGTGGTGGTGGCAGCGGCGGCGGCAGCAGGCCCAGCGGCGGCAGCAGCAGGCCCAGCGGCGGCAAGCACGCCTCTTCCCCGTAGGTGGTGGTGGCTTCTCCTGCAGGCCCTGGCTCTCCCAGGCCACCTCAGCCACCCAGCTTATGTAGCCCCTCCAGGGAGGGGCAGGTGGAGCAGCACAGCTGGCTCGGTACCTGGGGGCCTGGTCCTGCAGGGACTGGCGGTCTGCCAGGCAGAAGTCCACAAGGAAGGCCTGGTGGTGGTGGCAGCGGCGGCGGCAGCAGCAGGCCCAGCGGCGGCAGCAGCAGGCCCAGCGGCGGCAAGCACGCCTCTTCCACGGTGGTGGTGGTGGTGGTGGTGGCTTCTCCTGCAGGCCCTGGCTCAGGAGAATGTCCAGGCCCAGCTTGGACATTTCCAGGAAAGGAATGTTGTGTAGATTGTGGCCATAAAGGGCGATCTATGCAACATTACAGGCAGGAATGGCCCATCATTATTTAAACATTTCCACCTATACCTATACATTAGCATATGGATATTTATTTATTTATTCATTGCAAATGTGTGTCCTCTTTTTGGCAATGTGTAAGTGGCCACCCTATCACCTGGTTTAGCGACAAAAAGGAATATCATATGGTTACCTTGCTCTCTTCTTCCCACTCTGTAAATATTCCCATCACAGCCAACTTGTGGTTCTGGGCTTGATGGAATTAGGATCAATCTCTCCTCTTCTCTTCTCTTCTTCCCATTCCCCCCCTCCCCACTTCTTTTTCTCTTTTTCCCACTTCTTCCCACTTCTCTTCTTCCCACTTCTCTTCTCTTCTTCCTCTTCTTCTTGATGGAATTAGGGTCAATCTCTTCTCTTCTCTTCTTCAGTCTCTTCTTCCCACTCTGTAAATATTCCCATCACAGACAACTTGTTGTTCTGGCCTTGATGGAATTAGGGTCAATCTGTCCTCTTCTTTTCTTCCCACTTCTGCTCCCCCTCCTCCCCACTTCTTTTTCTCTTCTTCCCACTTCTCTTCTTCCTCTTCTTCTTGATGGAATTAGGGTCAATCTCCTCTCCTCTCCTTCAATCTCTTCTCTTATTCCCACTCCATAAATATTTCCAACACAGCCAACTTGTGGTTCTGGCCTTGATGGAATTAGGGTCAATCTCTAGTCAGGTTGCTGAATGGCCAGTCCCTCCAGTGTAAAATTCCAGGCCTCTCTTCTCTGTCTCTTCTACAGGTCCTAGATTATCAGTGGTTGTAATCAAGAAACAAGGAGGTGGGTGTGAAAATTACACAGCTTGAAGTGTAAGTGAGCCAGGAGGCAGTAACAGCTCTTTTCTCTGGGTCTTTTTAAATTTTAAATTCCTTGGCCTCTCTATTGCTCAGTTTTTATTAAAAAAATAGTCTGTCTCTTAATGTGGTAGCAGGAACCAGGGAAGTCATCAATAAAATAAAATAAAATAAAATAAAATAAAAAACAATGTTGACAGCTAAATCCAAGTAGCTCCTCAGCTTAGAAATAAAACAAGATCAGCCAGGAGAATACAAAACACTGAGGTAAAAGTGACTCCCACTATAAGCATGGGCTCACAGCAGCTAAAACAGATAAACCCCCCAAACAGTAATTAAATCCACAGTAAAAAAGATAAAACACACGTTCTGGTCAGGCTCAAATATTTAAAACAAGTCGACGAAGTATAGATACTTCAGGCAACTCAAACAAGCCATTAAAACAATAAAATGTAAAATAAGCTGCAGAGCTCAAGACAAAACAAACTCTTACATCGCCATCTTGGATCCCTCCTGCCAGTCCTTCCAGTCTAACCTTTAGTGAGGTTCGGTTCGGTTATCATCATCTCTGTCTGTGTTCCACCAGTGTTGGAACATTTTTTTCCCCCCCGACAGCCTTTTGATCTCATTTTTCTGCTGAGATTGCGATGCCTTTAGCTCCAGCTCTCTTAGGTGTTTTTTAATGCTATATTTAGCTCTGGTGTGTTTGTTGTATTTATTGCATTTTAGTTGATTCTATGTATGGTCTTGTTAGCTGCTTGGAAATCTCAGTTTGGGGAGGAAAATGCAGGCTATATATAAGGATGGAGAAATTCAAGATGTACTGAAATGAGCTTGGATTTCTTAGAATCTGACCTGCAGAATCAGCTGTGGAGTGACCCCCTCAGGCCGTGCCGAGTCCATGGACTTTCGGATGTTTTTTTTTTTTACTTTCCCAAAATATACGCATATTTATTCACAGGAAAATACGTTTCTGCTGAGAAAAAGTGGAATGGAATGGGGGACAATATGCTAAATGTTACATACTAAGGTAAATTATGGAAATTGTTATGAAACCTCTTACGTAATTATTTGCATATTTTTCCACATGATGAAAAAACCCCACATCCCTCTGTGAGTGGATGACAGAACAAAAGGCGCCTTACAGTCTGCAAATCACAGATGGGAGTGGATTTTCCACAGTCCATACATCCCTAGCTATACATGTATTTATTATAAATTAATAAATCTATCTGTCTTAAAGAACCTGGGCAGTGTCACTGTCCTTCAAATGTTCTGTCCAATTTTTGGCACAGCAATCACGCTTCGTAATAGCAAACTTGGCTAGCCCGTGCTGCTGTGAGTGTAGCCTATATAGGGTGACTAAGAATCAGGAGGTAGATATCACTATGCTTAGTGATCACTCTCTCTCTCTCTCTCTGTATGTGTGTGCATGTGTGTGTGTGTGTGTGTATATATATATATATATATATATATATATATAAAACAAGCAAACAAAGCTAAGCAGGCAACCTCCCCAGAACTGCCCAGTGAGAACTGAGCATGCTCAGTAATGATGACATATAGACTGACAATTGTGTTGTTGTTGTTGTTGTTGTTGTTTTTTAATAAAATAAAGTAAATGGAAGGGGGACAGTGGAAAGTCCTGCTTGGAGGGAATGGCTGTCTGGAACCCTGAACAGGAGCACTGCTTTGAGGAGGGAGAATAAAACTGCAGCATTTTGTTGCAGGCCACTTCTGCTAAGTAATTGTACACTGCACAATGAGAATGATTCTTGGCCAATAAAGCAACATAGTGTAGCATAGTCTCTTCAATAACAGCGATGGATGACAGCATTGGCAAGTTGCTGTGTAAGGTAAGGAGCTGCAAACTGTAAAAAACAAACAAACAGCTGGTATCATTTTTTCCCCCTTAGGTGTGGGAGAACTGTAAATTTTTCGGGATGACATTTTTATTCTTGGCTGCAACAGCTTGGCTTCAACCCAGATGGAAACTAAGGTGGTTTGTTTTTAAATGAATGTTCCAAATGCCAGTGAAGATGAAAAAGGGGGTGGGTTTTTTTGTTTTTGTTTTGTTTTGTTGCACTTATCATTTAAGAAATGCCACAGCTTTTCTTGATAAACGTATTCTTGCTAAAACAAATCCCCAGAGAACTAGAGGTGTGTGTGCATGCGTGTGTATGCACGTATATAGATATAACATTTCTTCTGAGAAAAGTGTTTAGCAGAAAAACCATATCTGTGCTTCATTTTCATTGTTAGCAGATCAGCAGCTGCAGATGGGCTGTAATGTACTTTTTACAATTGCAGCTTAACAAGCTCTTCTACTTCGCTGGATCTCCTTCGTGCTCTGACCGGATAGCAAGCCTGGCCCAGAAGATTTTTAAAGGGTCAGGCCATATCACATGATCTACTGTGGCCTATTGCTGTTCAAGGGGCTCCTTTGCTGATCGCATGCGCCTCTCTTGTTTTGCCAGAACTTGGTATGATGACTCACAGTCACAGATCAAATCTTTGGCTGCTATTTCTCAGGCCATATGATGCAGCCCTTTTGTAAGATCCAGTCCTGACAAGCTGCCTGAATTGTTACCTTAATTATTTTAATTACTTCTTTTGATCCAATTTGCAGTTAGTGCTAAAGGTGTGAAAAGTAATAGCCCAATTCTAAGCACTGCAAACTTCAGCAGCTGCTGGGGCCTATACACCCACGTAGAGAGCCTACTGCAATTAACGCTTACTTGGTGGAATAGCTGCTTCCTAGTGATGTGGATACAAGCAAAGCTTGAGTTTGTTAAAGTTCTCCAAATTCCTCTTTGAAGCTCGTTCCATCTCGTGTGTGTATCAGTTTGCAATCTTCGGGTTTTTTTTAAAATTCACATGAAAATGTGTGCAGGTTTTTGTGTATCTTTTTCCACAATGCACATACATGTGTGCATTCTTCTCCCATTGATCAAAGTGTGTTTGTGTGTGTTTTTCAAAACTATGTGTTTTCCATGTACATTTTTCAAACATATGCATGCTGTGGAACACATTGGGGGTGGGGTGGGGTGGGGGAGTTGCAAATCACAATCCAAGCTTGGAAATGTATGGACTTTGACCACAGCTTGCATTCAGATTGGTGTTCTGTCCAGGAGGTGCAATCTGGATAAATCCTGATCAAAGCCGAACTGAAGTGAATTTCTCTTACATCCCTGCCTGCTGTGGTGGCTGATGCCAACTGGCCCCCTCTGGGTGCGCCTCCACCACCTATCATTCTCTCTCATCAGTGGAGGCTGGTGGCTCCAATTTCAGTGGGGCTATCCATCCATTCTGGGTTTTAGTCAGAACCAGCCAGAACTCTAAAGGAACTATCTGATATGCTGAAACCTATCCTCAAAATAGTTTCAGCACCTTGGATAGCTCCTTTAGAGTTCTGGCTGGTTCTGACTGAAACCCAGAATGGATTCGCAGGCTCACCAAAATTGGACCCACCAGCTTCCACTCCCCTCTCCCCCAGTACTAGTGATCAGTGGCAGCAGTGCCATCACTGCCAATCAGACTGTTCACTCCCTCTCCATGCATATGGATGAAGGTGCCTCTGAGAAAGGCAAGGATAATCAGAAGTGGCAGAGGTAGCAGCACTATATGGGGATCAGCAGTGGTGCTGTGTGTGTCAGAGTTGGATCTGAGCCACCCATAGAGTCCCAAAGCAGCTCTGATTCTGAGGAGGAGAGACAACTCTTGAGGGAGGAACACTTTCAGACTTCAGAGGGCTCCCCCTCACATCCCTGGGAGGGACAGTGAACCAGGCATGGAAAGCGAGGGACAACCTGAACTTTTAGACGCGAGGCGCAGACACAGGCACACGCGGAGATCACAGAGGCTGAGTTTTGGCGCTCAGCCCAGTTGGCTCGATGTCAACAGCTGCACCCAGAAGCATCACGGGAGCGGGGGAGATCTTCCCCTCCCACCCCCTAAGTTCAGAGAATTGCTGCATTTTTCCCAAATGGAGATCAACTGACATCCTAATCCTTAGAAACCCCCAGATGGCTGTTCTTTTGTAGTTTCTCTGAGTCTCAAGCAACTGTATGCCTCATTAGGATAAATGGAATTAAAGCCTTGGAAAGTAGCCCTTTTGTCTGAGTGTTGATTTTGGCTATTGGAGAATTCAGTAGGCAACAGGGGCACCGTGACATCATGTGGGCCATCAATGGCACTATGCTGAAGACTGGTGCTGGCCCTGCCCATTTAATTCAATGGGGCTTATTCCCAACTAATGTTCATAGAATCGCAGTCTTAAATCAATTAAAATGAAGGGTTTAAAGCAAAACAATCACATGGCTCCATTTTGACTGCAATCCTCCTATGTATGCTTATTAGTAAGTAAGCCCCATTGAATGCAGTGGGACTTACTTCTGAGTAAACATATTAAGGCTCTTGCTGCATGGGTCCCTCCTGTGACTTGAATGGGCCATAATTTTTATATGCTTCTGTATGGTTAATTTTGCCTTCATTTTCAGCATGAATAACTGTTCCCATTTTTGTACAGAAGGTTTTGTTCTGTAATTCAGTTATGACAACCAGCTGGCTGAGAGAGTTGGTGCTTGGTACCATCAAGCCGGAAAGCCTATCATGATAATGAGGAGTTTGCTCAGCAGAGCAGTAAATGTGCCAGAGATTTTTTTTTTTTTTTTAGTAATTTAGGATTGCCAGACATTAAGAAGTTTCTCATTCCACTTGAGGTCTTTTTTTAAGAAAATGTTTTTGCATCACATCTCTTTAGCAGAAGAGTGGGAATGGTGTGATTCAGATTTCATATGCTCCTTTTTGTTAACAGAAATGCAAAAACTCAGGTACTCGGATTCTGAAAACTTGGGCCTGCTACTGTTACTGAAGAAAGCTGGAAGCGTGTCTGCCTCAGTTTCTGGGATCTGACTTCTGCCTCATCTCTAGGGATGCTTTCACAAATGTTTCTCATCCAAATTCCTCCACAGATTTTTGAGTTCTGGATTATTTATCATACCTTTCCTCCAAGGTTCAACCCCCATCCCCAAATTGTATCCTCACAACAACCTCATAAAGAAGGTTAGGCTGAGATATGGTGACTGGCCCAAGGCTATCCAATGAGCTTCATGGCTGAGTGGGGATTGGTCCCAGGGCATGCTATGAAGGCACATGAGGCAGCCACCTTGCTGAAGCTAAGCAGGTCTGGGTCTGGTCAGTGCTTGGAGGGGAGACCACCTGGGAACCATATGTAGCCACCTTGAGTTCCATGATGGAAGAAAGGTGGGATATAAATGTAACAAACCAACCAACCCGGTCCTCCCTGGTCCTAGTCCAATTCTCTAAACACTATGCTATGCTACCTAATCTTAGTTCCAAAGTGGAACCTATGGACATTATCCAATACTGTCCCTGCAGCAGCAGAACCTGTCACTAGTGCAATGGAAAGCTAGTGGTCCCCAAAGCAACTCGAAATAAGCAGAAAGGCTAATTTCCCAAACGGTGCTGGTTAGTGGAGCTTGCAGAAGGGAGCTCCACTGATCTGTCCCATTCCAGAAAGAAGTGTTTCCACTCATTTCCAGGTTTCTCTTAGGAAGTGCTAGTTTTGTTGTGCTCACTGTGGGTGAGCACAATGGAACC
This sequence comes from Heloderma suspectum, assembly GCF_057233095.1. Classification (NCBI taxonomy): domain Eukaryota; kingdom Metazoa; phylum Chordata; class Lepidosauria; order Squamata; family Helodermatidae; genus Heloderma; species Heloderma suspectum. Next base: position 182,446,794 of record NC_139461.1, read on the forward strand.
AGTGGCAGTATAGTGGCAGTATGGAGTATTAGGAGTCCTCCATTGCTGTAGCTTTATCTCCAAGTTTTGTACAAAGAATGATGCATGACCAGTTTGCCCCAGCTTTAAATTTATTCTATTCATTTGTCTCCCCCATGCTGACCTGTGCAATATGTGGATTGATAAAACACTGTAAAAAGGCAATCTTGATGTGACTCTATTGATAATCCTTTTTTTGTGTACTGTTTTACAGTTGTGTAGGAGAGCTAACATGCACAGCTGTAAACAATGTAGAAAAAAAATTGATGCTATCATACATATGGCCACATCAAAATGACTTTTTTGCAGTGTTTCACCCAAGTGCAGGTGCATATTGATAACATGAAGAAGGAAGATGCAAATGAACTGAAGGAAGCAAAGGTTATGGCAAGTTATGCATGCTTGAATTGATTTTTAGGAATCCTCATTGTTAAAACATTTTTTTAGGAGGAGCTGAATACCGACAGAGTAAACGCATGGGAGAACAAAAGAACAGAACACGGGTAATTGGTTCACCTCTGTTCACTTGTTACATTCCTTTGGATGTGATAATGTTGTTTATTTATTTATTTATTTATTTATTTATTGCATTTATACCCCGCCTTTCTCCCTCTCGCAAGGAACTCAAGGCGGCTTACATTATCCTCCTCCTCACCGTTGTATCCTCACAACAACAACCCTGTGAGGTAGGTTGGGCTGAGAGTCTGTGACTGGCCCAAAGTCACCCAGTGAGCTTCCATGGCCAAGTGGGGACTAGAACCCAGATCCCCCCGGCTCCCAGTCCGTCACTCTCACCACTACACTACACTGGCTCTCATGTTGTGTTCTTTCCCTCCCTCTCTTTTTTTTATCAACACCCTAATCTCTCCCTCTCCCTCTCTCTGTGTAAAATGAAAATGAGATATATGAGATGGAGAGAGTTTTGAGTAGTTCACTACTGCTGCCCAAATGACAAAACAACGGTTGGCAGAGGAAAAAGGTAGATGGCTTTGTGAAAACTTTCTCCTCCTCTGGATCACCTAATTTCAAACAAACAAACAAACACAAAAGTTGTACAAAGACCTTTTGCTTCAGCTCCAGTTCGCTTCCCTGTCTCCACAATGTCTAAGGAGATTCAACGCATGATGTGACATCATTGTGCTGTGCCTTTTTCTGCTTCTGCTACACTTAATGGATACCACTTGGGGCGGGGTCACTTACAATGTGATGATGTCACATTATATGTATGAATTTACCTCAACATTGTGTAGGAAAGGGGCAGAAAAAGAGATAGGACTGTTGTCTTTGGCAACAACTCCACCTTTGCTATACTACCTAGTTCTGCAGAAATAGAATGGCCAGAAACGTAGAGTTGCACTTGTTGCAAACCCTTCCTTTGATTAGCACTTGAATCTTTCAGAAGATTTAGAGTTTAGGTCAGCACAGATATGCATAGAAAAAAAGATATTTTTCAGCAGTATGCAGGACTAGCCCAGAAATCTTAAACAAACAGGTTTCTTTCATGAGGTCTTCTTTTTTACCTCTTTGCTTCTGACTGCAAGAAAAATGAACCGTCTTTCAAAGCTCTAATTCAGGAGTTGAGGACAGAGAGACGAAGCTTATCAAAACTCTGCATGATCATCAGTTAAATTATTTTATCAAAGGAAAGGTTATAGTTCAAATGATGTAGGATTTCCACATTCGTTCCTGCCTAGAGCAAGAAAGTAAATGTTCAAGGAAGCATTTGATGCCACAGTGCCCAGCCCACCAGTGTGACATATCTGATGCCTGGGAGTGATGATTTGGAAACAGCCATGCTGGAGATTGTTTCAGGCAATGAAAGATTTGACTGATGTGATCGTCACTGTTGCCTTTAGTAGTTACTTTGCTTTTAGCCCTATCCAAGACAATTAAATCAAGTAAGCTTAACTAGGATCATCAGACTAACTAACCAAATTAGAAAGCTACCTACATATGCTATGAAGGGTTTACCCCTTTAGACAAAGCCATGCATTGAAATCTCTGTTAAAAGCTGGTATATAGAGGTTTTAAATGCATCCATACAGTCCACGTTAGTTTGTGCTATGTGGATAATATATTTCTGAAGTAACAGAGTGGATGGTTTCACCATTCATTTAACAGAAAGTTATTTTTTTAATTGTTATAAATGATATTTCACCTCTTGGTATTTTGTAATCTTAGGTGACAAGATTTTGGCACCTGACACTTAGAAGGAATGATTACATTGTGGTAACGTCAGCCTACTTCATATACACTACCTTTTGTATGTGTGTACTCAATTCCTAACCATATATCCTATCTATTTATTTTGTTATTTAATTTCTAAAATTCCCCATAGAAGAAAGTTTATCTAGGCATTGTGGAGATTAAAACACAATAAAATACAATGAAATGCATAAAGAATTAAAAAATGGCACAGAATAAAAGTCCAGCAGATACATATCAGCATAATAGCATAAAACACACCATAGATTACAAGAATTAATATAGCTGAGAAGCATTAAAACAAAACCAGGTACTAAAAGGCAGATCTTTAAAAGCCTGGGAGAAAAGAAAGCTCTTAGACTGATGCCAAAAGGACAGACTAGAAAGAGCATTCCAAAACCAGGAGCTATCTCTGAGAAAGCCGTTTCTCTCATGGCTATCCTAAAAACCTCTGATTGGACAGATGGCAAAGTGTTACTGAAGATGACTTGAGGTTATGGGTAGGAGGATATGGACAGAGGCGTTCCAACAAGTAGAACCTCATAGAGCTTTGTAGGTCAAAACCAGCACTTTGATTTGGGCCTGGAAACTAATTGGAAGTCAGTCAAGGCAAGACAGAACTGGCGATATATGTTCATAATGTCAAGATCTAGTTAAAACTCTCATAACCATGGTTTGGACTAGCTGAAGTTTCTGAACTACCTTCAAAGGGAAGGAAGGAAGGAACTGGTATGGGGGGGCAGGGAGGTTGAAGCTGAGAGATAGTGGCTTGCCAAAGATCATTTAGTAACTCCACGGCAGAGAAAAAGCCTGAACCATCAGCCTCCTGAGTCACAACTCAGTCTCTTAACCACTGCACTACAAAAGCTTAATAACTTAATGAATGAAAGTCACTGGCCATTGTTTGAAAAAGAAAATATTGCAGACTTCCTTCTTTGTCTATTACAGTTAGGGATGTACGAAAGTCACTTACCTTTTCGTGGATTCTGTTCATGGTGGTGGGGGAGGCGTTCTGTCCCTCCCCCCGGAATCCTCGATGGGGGGGGAGGCGATCTGGTCCTCCCCCCCCCGGAATCCTTGATGGCCGGCTGTGCTCCACGGCGGCTCTGTGAAGCAGCTGGCCAGGCCCAGGCCAGGGCCATCCGCAGCTGGATTTCCGGCCGCGGAGGGCTCTGGGTAAAAAAACACACACACCCTCTTACGCAAATGGCGGCGGCTACGGCCGCTGCCATTTGCGTTCCTTATTTTTCTTTGTCTTAGTCTACATAAATATTTACGTAGACTAAGACGAAGAAAAGAAAGGGGAATGCAAATAGCATACTGGGAGCTATTTGCGTTCCCCTTTCTTTTCTTCGTCTTAGTCTACGTAAATATTTATGTAGACTAAGATGAAGAAAAATAAGGAACGCAAATGGCGGCGGCCATAGCCGCTGCCATTTGCGTACGTTTTTTTTTTTTTTTACCCAGACATGATAGGCTATGTAAGTCTTTATGTAGCCTATCACGTCTATGGGGGGGGGGGACACACAGACTGCAAATGGTAGTGAGGGCAGCCGGTCGGAAGACCAGCCGCCGCCACTGCACTGGCATTCGGCCTCACCGAGATCCGTTGTGGAATTCTCTGACATCCCTAATTACAGTAACACTCCAGAACAGTCACAAAGCATAAACAAGTGTACCCTCAAATCCCCCCGCCCCCGAAAAAGCAGCTAAGGACACAGTCCTATCGATTGTGTCCTTGGTGATCAGAAGCCTCTGAACCCCAAGGCATTTGATCATCCAATGCAGGGTGGGAGGAGCAGCGGAGGCGATCTTTGTCTCCTCATCCTTCCATCCTGCAGATTTCACTAGGTATTTTAGTCCATCTAGCGAGAGCACTTCGGAGAGGAAGGGAAGGAGACTGCAGGATGCTCAGGATAACTCGTATCCTGGCTTCTCCAGTCTCCTCCCCTCCCCTTCCACCAAAATGCCCTCTTCCCTCTCTCTGAGGTTGCTTTTCTGACCTTGGAGGGCAGCTGGCACGGTTCTTTTCACACTGGCTGTGAGGGGGCGGGAGATGAGGGGTGGATCTCTGACTCTCCCTTCAAGGTCAGAGCCTTGTCTCCAACCTCAGATTGGGGAATCTGAACAATCCTTTGGTTCTTGGGACACTTGCGGAGGGACCATAGGGTTGCTCTCTCCATGCCTAATCTTCTGATGAAAGCTTTCAGCCCTAGGGTTAAATCCAACATTAAGTTCACTAGCGTGACAGGACTTCTGTCCTCGCCCCCCCCCCCCCAGCCTTCTGTGCTATCTGAAAATCTGCTCTGGAGGGAAATCTGCTCTCAGAAATTCTTTTGTCATTGGAATGACATTGCGAGATCCAACCCCATGTATTTTGGATGAAGTAATGTAATGTATAATCCCATCTCTGCCATCAGCTCACTAGGTGGTTTAGGCAAGCCTCTCTCTCACTCTTTCTTTCTCTCTCTCTCTGCCTCAGTCTTCACACATGATCTGCAGTATGGATGATAATAATACAGACTTATCTTATAGAGTTGTGGTAAGCATTATGATGAGATAATAATTGTGAAGCACTTTGAATACCTGAAAGCACTATACGAATGTGTGTTATTTTTATTGAGTTGGGTCCAGACTTAGACATACTTAAAGAAGATCCACGGCAATCAATAAGGCTTAGGTTAGCCATGACAAACTGAAGTCTCATTGATTTCAGTGGGTCTACACTAAGTATAACTACATCTGGATCCCCCTCCCCCTCCCCTCCCCCTCCCCTCCCCTCCCCTCCCCTCCCCCTCCTCCTTATCATCATCATCATCGAATAGTAGGGTTGGAAGGGGCCTACAAGGCCATCGAGTCCAACCCCCTGCTCAATGCAGGAATCCAAGTCAGAGCATCCCTGACAAATGGCTGTCCAGCCTCGTCTTGAAGGCCTCCAGTGTGGGAGAGCCCACCACCTCCCCAGGTAATCGGTTCCATTGTCGTATTGCTCTTACAGTCAGGAAGTTTTTCCTGATGTTCAGCCGGAATCTGGCTTCCTGTAACTTGAGCCCATTATTCCGTGTCCTGCACTCTGGGATGATCAAGAAGAGATCCTGGCCTTCTTCTCTGTGACAACCTTTCAAGTACTTGAAGAGTGCTATCATATCTCCCCTCAGTCTTCTCTTCTCAAGGCTAAACATGCCCAGTTCTTTCAGTCTCTCTTCATAGGGCTTTGTTTCCAGTCCCCTGATCATCTTTGTTGCCCTCCTCTGAACCCTCTCCAGTTTGTCTGCATCCTTCTTAAAGTGTGGTGCCCAGAACTGGACACAGTACTCCAGATGAGGCCTAACCAGTGCTGAGTAGAGGGGAACTAGTACTTCCCAGGATTTGGAAGCGATGCTTCTATGAATGCAGCCCAAAATAGCATTTGCCTTTTTTGCAGCCACATCACATTGTTGGCTCATATTCAGCTTGTGATCGACAACAATTCCAAGATCCTTCTCGCTTGTAGTGTGGTTGAGCCACGTATCCCCCATCTTTGTGCATTTGGTTTCTTTTTCCTAGGTGCAGAACTTGGCATTTGTCCCTATTAAATGTCATTCTGTTGTTTTCTGCCCAGCGCTCCAGTCTATCCAGATCACTTTGAATTTTGTTTCTGTCTTCCAAAGTATTAGCTATCCCTCCCAATTTTGTGTCATCTTCAAATTTGATCAGCATTCCCTGCACCTCCTCCTCCAAGTCATTAATAAAAATGTTGAAGAGCACTGGGCCCAGGACTGAGCCCTGCGGTACCCCACTTGTTACCTCTCCCCAGCTTGAGAAGGTCCCATTGATAAGCACTCTTTGAGTCCGATTCTGTAGCCAACTGTGGATCCACATGATCGTTGTTTCATCTAGCCCACTTCGAGCAAGTTTGCTCATCAGGATATCATGGGGCACTTTGTCGAAAGCTTTGCTGAAGTCGAGGTATATGATGTCTACAGCATTCCCACGGTCTACAAGGGAGGTTACTTGATCAAAAAATGAGATCAGATTTGTCTGGCAGGACTTGTTTTTGACAAATCCATGTTGGCTTCGAGTAATCAAGGCATTGTTGTCAAGGTGCTTCCAGATGGATTGCTTTATGATCTGCTCCAGAATTTTCCCAGGGATTGATGTCAGACTGACTGGTCTGTAGTTCCCAGGTTCCTCCTTTTTACCCTTTTTGAAGATAGGGACAACGTTAGCCCTCCTCCAGTCATCTGGCACTTCCCCCGTCCTCCATGATTTCTCAAAGAGAATAGACAGCAGTTCTGAGAGTTCTTCTGCCAGTTCCTTTATGACTCTAGGATGCAGTTCATCTGGCCCTGGAGATTTGAACTCATTCAAAGTAATGAGCCTGTCGATCTCAAGCTGCAATCCTGCCCCTTCAGCCTGTACTTCGCCTTTGCCAGGGGGGTCATAGACCCTCTTTTGGGAGAAGACTGAGCCAAAGTAGGAATTGAGCACCTCTGCCTTTTCTTTGTCATCTGTTATCGTTTTGCCATCCTTATTTAATAGCTGAACCACCATTTCTTTCCTCTGCCTTTTACTATGCACGTAGCTGAAGAAAGCCTTTTTGTTGTTTTTAACATCCCTTGCTAACCTCAGCTCATTCTCAGCTTTAGCCTTCCTGACGCCATCCTTGTAATTCTGTGCTATCTGCCTGTACTCTTCCTCTGTTACTTGGCCTTCTTTCCACTTCCTATATGTGTCCTTTTTTGTTTTCAGGTCATCCCTAAGCTTTTTGTGAAGCCACATTGGCTTCTTCTGTTGTCTTCCACCTTTTCTTCTTGTTGGAATTGCTTGTGATTGTGCCTTGAGAATTTCCTTTTTTAAAAGCTCCCACCCATCTTGGACTCCTTTTCTCACTAGCATCGCTTGCCATGGGACCTTACTGATCATTGTTCTGAGTTTATTCAAATCAGCTTTCCTAAAATCCAGGGTACGCGTTTGACTACACTCGGCTTTTGCTTCCCTTACAACCAAGAACTCAAGTGCAACATGGTCGCTTTCCCCCAGAGTTCCTGTAACTGCTACTTTATCCACTAAGTCATCTCTGTTGGTTAGGATCAAGTCAAAGATAGCCGATACTCTAGTTCCTTCCTCTACTTTCTGTAGGAGGAAGTTATCCGCCACACAAGTCAGGAATTTCCTGGAGGGGCCATGTTTTGCAGAATTTGTCTCCCAACAAATCATCATCATCATCAAAAAGCCTTTTCTTGCCCATCATCCATTACACCATTATTTCCATACATGCAGGTCACCTTTCCAGGAAACCAGGAGACACAGGAAAGGGTGCTGTATTCTGCCATCCCGATTTCATCTCCACTTTGTTTACTTCACTTTTAAAGCCATGTTGTTGTCTCCTCTCTTGCGTCTCCAGAGAGATGAAGCTTAAATTGGACTGACTCTATTAGCTCCTGAAATTCCTTGAAAGGCACCTCAAAATACATTCAGGTGTCACAGGCACACCAAGACATAAAGGAGAAATTGGAGATGAAGAGGAAGCGGAGGAACCCCACCTGTGTCCTTTTATATATTGATAAATGCCATGGAAATAATCATGGCGCTTGATAAAGTTTATAGGCAAGAAAGGAAATGAAACAGAACCAGTCAATGTGATGAGCCCTGTGCAGAATCATAGCTCACAGGTTATATTGGCAGGTGATACCTAAGAAAATAAATTAGAAAAACATCTCATGCATAAAGCCAACTGAAGATGCAGGAACATCTGGCTCTTTGCTTTTGCTTTAGGCTCCCTTGTTCTGATGTCAAAAATTGAGCTAGTCCAGCACCCTGTTTCCAACAATAGTCAACCAGATATTTCTAGGAAGTACACAAACTGGTCTGAAGATTACACCCCTCCCCTTCTGCTTGTCTCCAGCATCCACTATTCAGAGGTAGGCTACCTCTGGACATGGAGGATCCATTTGACATATCATGGCTAAGGGCCATTCATAGACCTATTCTCCATGAATTTATCTGATCCCTTTTAAAAGACATCTAGGCTAGCGGCATGAACCACATCTTGCACCAGTTAATGCATAGCTGAATTATACCTGTGTGGAGACCCTCCATGGATACAGGAGAGTCTCCTTTTCACAAAGTCACCTTCCATGTGTAGAGGGCAACAAATGTGATGAGGGAAGAGACAGTGCTACTGCGCTCCCTCTCTTCACTGGTTTAGGGTGCAATCCTATGCATGTTTACACAGAAAAAGTCCTACAACTCCCAGCATTCCCCAGTCAGCATAGTTGGCTGGGGAATGCTGGGAGTTGTAGGACTTCTTTCCTGTCTAAACATGCAAAAAATTATGCCCTCATGCTGTTTTTGGAGCACCTGAATAGGGCTTCTGACTTCTAGCATTCTGAGATAGGGTGAACTCTCTCTCTCTCTCTCCCTCTCTCTCTCTCCCTCTCTCTCTCTCTCCCTCCACACCCTTTATAATATTTCAAATCTCTATCATGATGAAATGATAGCACTCCAAAACTAAGCAAATGACCACCAATAGTGCATCCAGCTTATAAATATATAAAGTTTATAAATCTATAGATTTTAAAGTGTGTGTGTGTGTGTGTGTGTATTTCGGTCACAAATAAGAGTATGCTACAATACCACTTGTGAGCTGAGCCAAAACCAATCAAGAACAGTCCAATCCTCAATGAGGAAAGATGGTTTAACAATCAGCACCTGTATTCAACAGCCCATCAAGCTACATTAACAAATATTATGGCTTGTTTCATGATAGGTAAGCTTCCTCAACTCACGTAGGTATTAGTTGGGTATTTACAAGCTTTCTTGATGAGTATTCAGAAAAGTTCATCTGTCTTCTTTGTGTTCTCTTACATCTTGTGGTGTTGGCATATACATGCTGATCATGCCATAGACATGCATTTGATCATAGCCCACCCCCCTCAAGAACTAGAATTCCCAGTACCAGCAATGAGTGAGAGCCACCTGGAAATTCAACTCCCCCCCCCCCCGTCCAAAAACAAACACAGCAGCAAATCACAGAGGACTTTAGATTTCAATGGGGGACAGCAATCTTCGCAAACATGCTTGAGAAACAATAATGAGTATCAACCCACATGGAGGAAATTTCACCAAACTAATATCTGCCTGGTTGGGTAGTCTGGTCACAGAGTTCACAGCAATCAGTGAGAATTTCATTGACAGTCAGTGTCTAATACTTAGGAGCTTTGATTCATGCTCCCTCAAAGTTACTCGATGGGCCTAAAACTAAACATGAAAGAGCAGATTCTTGTTTTACATTCTGATTCAGATAAGGATTTCTTAGGAAAATGATGCTCAACTCAAAATACAGCTGGGCATTATGAGCTGGACAAATTCGTATTCCAAACGAGTTAATTGACCTTTGGTGAAATCTCTAAATAATAGCCACCTTTAGTCATCTTCATGAAATTAAAGAAGGGCTCATAAACTTCAGCCTTTCTTGCAGGAAAGGTGCAGCAACCTCTTGATCTTTTCAATTGTCCCTTTCTTCACCTTTTCCAGATAGAGTACAGGCTCTTTAGTTGGTCACTTTTGCCTCAGTATTAAGCTTCCATTCTCCTTGATATTGTTAGTGTGTACTGGGGCTTTCATTAAGCATCTGACTCCAATAAGTGCCTTGAAAAATCAACTGTATCGAGTTGGTAAAGTGAAACAGGGCAAATCTTTGTCACACACAGCAGCATAAACCAAGTGTACTCAAAAGGAATATTTGCATATGGTAATTGTTTGAGAATATTAAAACAAGTGTGTTCCTCAAGCTACCTGTAGTAGTTTATTTGTCCACATGGCAGAACTGCCGTTCTGACTGAACAGTCACAATGGGAAGGAAATGTGATTAATTTTACACTCGTCTGCAGATGACATTCTCCGTTGTTTAATGAGCTATATTTTTCTTGCTGCTCTACGTGTGGGCTGCGCTGCTGCATGACTTTCCTGAATGTTAGTGAATCATGTCTCAAAAGGCAAATATACAGCAGGTTGGGGACGTGGTTTTTTATGGGACTCCCCACCCCAGCTTTCAACTATGATTGTGTCAGATCATGCCTGATTTTTTTTTTAATATTTGCCTCAAAATTAGCACATGCCGTACGCCCTTCCTGTACCATCTGGAAGGAAGCTCCAGGTTTGTAGGGAAGGGAGAAAATGGGGAGCTGGGGTTCAGGAAAGGAAAGGCACCATCACCTCAAATTCTTTTCACTTTGAGGAGAAAGATTGTGTTTCTAGGCCCTGAGAAAGAACAGCCAGGCCAGCTTTTCTGCTTGGAGTGGTGATATGTGGTGAGTGTGGTTGGGGGAAAGGCCTGCAATGGCATCCCTCCCTCTTGCCTGATCATATATTATGGGGATTTAGCTAGATAAAAATGAAATAAATAATCATTGCTTAGAGTACTTATAAAGGTAATGCACCACTATGAAATAGATACATATTTTACTAGACACTTTAATCTACATGTTACTTGAAACACACCCTTTGGATGTGCAAGGGCAATTAGTAGTAATAGTAATCGTCATCTATATTTAAGCATGATGAATGCATATCTGAAGCCATGTAAGAAAGGATGAAGATCTTCCTAAAAGCCCTAATAATTTCAGCCACTTCATTCTCATACTGAACCTCCCCTATTCTGCATAGATATCACAATGAATATGAATATGAATACTGCATCCACATGGATGGGGCTGGTCATGTGGGTCTTTCCTACCTGATTGCTATCCTGTTAGAAGTGATGGTGGTAGTTTGGGTGTGGGGGTGGGAAGACCAACATGATGTGGTCCTGGTATTCACATCCAAACCACAGCCACAAGGGATAGAATCACAGACAAGCAGCTTGGCCTATATGTCAGACTGGAAATTTGACTGTTATAACTCAAGTGATCAACGAAGATAGAAACAAGTAGAAGCTTCTTCCTATCCTATTTTTTCTTAGGCAGGGGAGGAGGTGGCATGAAAGACAGGGGTCCTTTCATCAGATGCACTGTTTTGGTGCCTCCAGTAGAGGTTGTCACCAAAAAATTGTTGCATTAGGACAAGGCAAACTTTTTTTCTTGTCGCACCATCTTCCCAGGAAATTTTACTTAAGCGAATTGGTTAAAACCCTGCAAGATACGTACTGATGTGACCAGTTTTCGGAATCATGACCCTTCTCCCTGAGCTTCTTTAAAGTATCAAGTCTAGTTAATAAGGCCTGGTTTGTCTCACTGTTTTCTTTTCTCAAACAAACAACAGCAGGATCAACCCCCCCCCCCCCGATTGAGAGCTCAAGGTCTGTTACTCCCTGTGTGGTTCTCTAAAATTACCAGTAATCTTCTTTCCTACCTCTGGCTGTGGGGGAATATTATAAGAAGGGATGCAAACCATCATTAATGTCTTTTAGTTGGCAAATTTTAGTGGCAAAAGAGAAAAATGGGAATAATCTAGCTAAACTTACACACTTTTAAGCCCCAAAGGTTTTCAATGGAAGATGCTTAAGTGTTTGCTTAACTCTCCCAATGAGATAACAAAAAGTAACTTGGGCTGGATTGTGATTATTTCTTTTTAGCCGTAATGCCAGAAGTGAAGGCAATTCTTTTACAAACTTTTTTTTATGCCCAGTTAGACATTAGTGCCAGATAGCCCTGACTCTGTTAGTATCTTCATTGGCAGTGCAATTGATAGCTTGTGTTCACTGAAGCTTAAGTAGGACTCTGGCTTTCTTCACATGGAGCTTTTAAACTGCGATTCAGATTGCTCCTTCACGGAAGTTTGTGGGCTCTTTACACGATGCTGTGACCCTCCAGGGCGTCTCCTGCACAATATGCCCTTTGTTCCATTTTTAAGTAGATCGCAGATAATGAGCTATCAAATTACCCTGTGGTGTTCCACTTGAGTTTCCTCCATGAAAAGAGGGAAAGCAGCAAGAAGAGGAGCCTGCCAGACCAATGAAAGATAATGGAAGACTCAAATATGGGGAGAAGTAGGTGGAAAGGGGAGGGGAAAAGGAAGCGGGTGAAAAAGGGAGTTGTGATCCTGTGTTTAAAATGTAAGCAGAAAGCCCCGTTTTAAATGCAGGATTTCAGGGTGGTGCAGAGATGCCCTCTGTTCCTACATACTAAGTAAGACTGAACTGTTGAGTACTACTCCACATTACATTACCTTATAATTAATGAGAGATGGGGCAAAAGAGCCTTGTATAAGTCTGTGTGGGACTTAATTTCTCAGAATCCCCTCCAGATCCTTTTCTTTTTAAATGTTGGTGCTATTTTTGAGCAGATTTGCATGATCGTATCTCAGATTTGAGGACAAGAACACCTGTCCTCATCTTGGCTTCTCTTCTCCTTTTGAGACAGTTTAGAAAAATCAAATGGGTAAAAGACTTCCTCTTTTTAAACAAAGTCAAGCTCCTAAAGCGTTCTTAGAAAGTTGTTTTGAAATGTGTTCCTGTGTTCTCATTCTATATATCTTGTTATCATGTAAATATTTTTCACTATTTTGCAGTAAATAAGTTTTTATTAAAATCCTTTATCTGTCAAATGGCTTCTCTAAGCTATTGACTTAAATATGTTTTATCAGTACAAGTATCTGCTGGACCTACAACAAAAAACAGTAGGGTTGTACTTTCCTTATAGAAGAATTTATATTGCCTAGCTAGCTGAGAGCTTTGTTGTTGTTATTGTTCAGTCGTTCAGTCATTTCCGACTAGGGATGTCAGAGAATTTCGCCACAAATCTCGGGGAGGCCGAATGCCTGCGCATTCGGCCCCCCAAAATCGGTGGCAAAACGGTCTGCCCCTCCGCCCCCCCCCGGGATGGGACTTACCTTTGGCAATTCTCCGTGGCGGTGGCTCCAGCAGCGGTTCGGCGGTGGTTCGGCGGCGGCGGCCGGTCTTCCGACCGGCTGCCGCCACTGCCATTTCCAGTAAAAAAAATAAACACCAAAAAAAGTGATAGGCTATGTAAAGATTTACATAGCCTATCATGGCTAGATTTTCAAAAACTACCGTGATAGGCTACGTAAATGTTTACGTAGCCTATCACGGCTGAGTGAAAAAACAAACAAACCCGCACGTATGCAAATGGCGGCGCCCATGGGCGCCGCCATTTGCGTTCCTTATTTTGGCACGTGTAGTCTACGTAAACATTTACATAGACTATGGCGAAAATAAGGGGAACTCAACGCTATTTGCGTTCCCCTTATTTTCGCTGTAGTCTACGTAAATGTTTACGTAGACTACACGTGCCAAAATAAGGAACGCAAATTTTGCATTGCCGCCATTTGCATACGTGCGGGTTTTTTGTTTTTGTTTTTCCACTCAGCCGTGATAGGCCACACAAACATTTATGTAGCCTATCACGGCTGACTGCAGGGAAACAAACGGCGGCGGCTACAGCCGCTGCCATTTGCGTTCCCGGCTGCTTGGATTCATGGCGGGAGGGACGGGGCGCCTCCCCCCCAGCCAGAATTTCAGGGGGGAGGGATGGGGCACCTCCCCCCTGGCCAGAATTTCAGGGGGAGGGACGGAGCACCTCCCCCCCACCGCGAAGCAAATTTCGTCAAAGGTAAGTGACTTTCGTACATCCCTATTTCCGACTCTTCGTGACCCCATGGACCATAGCACGCCAGGCCTTCCTGTCCTCCACTCTCTCCTGGAGTGTGCTCAAATTCATATTCATTGCATCGGTGATGCTATCTAGACATCTCATCCTCTGCTGCCCCCTTCTCCTTTTGCCTTCAATCTTCCCAGCATCAGGGTCTTTTCCAGGGAGTCTTCCCTTTGCATTAGGTGGCCAATAGGGGTGCACGAAAGTCACTTACCTGGTCTTGCAGCTTGCTTCGTGGTGGGGGGGAGGCGCTTCACTGCTCCCCCCAAAGTTCAGGCTGGGGGGGAGGCTTCCCGCCTCGCCCGGCCGAAATTCAGGCCGGGGAGGAGGCGACTTGCCTCGCCCGGCCGCGAAATTAAAAGTTAAAAAAAAAATGCCCCCGTGATAGGCTACGTGACGATTTACGTAGCCTATCATGGCTAGATCTGCAAAGTCAGCCATGATAGGCTATGTTAATCGTCACGTAGCCTATCACGGGTGACTTAAAAAAAAAAAAAAGCACGTACACGAATGGCGGCCCCCATAGGGAGCCGCCATTCACGTTCCTTATTTGGTCGCTGTAGTCTATGTAAATCTTTACGTAGATTACAGCGACCAAATAAGGAACGCGAATGGCGGCCCCCTATGGGGGCCGTCATTAGCCGTACGCGCTTTTTTTTTTTAAGTCACCCGTGATAGGCTACGTGACGATTTACGTAGCCTATCATGGCTGACTTTGCAAATCTAGCCGTGATAGGCTACATTAATTGTCATGTAGCCTATCACGGGGGCGTTTTTTTTTTTTTTTTACTTTTCTTGGAATGGCGGTGGCGGCAGCCGGTCGAAAGACCGGCTGCTGCCCCTGCCCCTGCCCCTGCCCCTGTCGAAGCCCTGCCGAACCGTCGCTGCAACCCGCCACCGGGAGCGACATTCGGGAAAGGTAAGTCCCATCCCGGGGGGGCGGGGGGGCAGAGAATTTCTCCCCGAAACTACTTCGGGGGGCCAAATACGTTGGCACTCGGCCCCCCGAAGTTTCGGGGAGAAATTCTCCCCCATCCCTAGTGGCCAAAATATTTGAGCTTCAGATTCAGTATCTGTCCTTCCGATGAGCAGTCAGGGTTGATTTCCTTTAGGATGGACTGATTTGACCTTGCAGTCCAGGGGACTCGTAAGAGTCTTCTCCAGCACCACAGTTCAAAGGCATCAATTCTTCGGCGCTCAGCCTTCCTTGTAGTCCAGCTCTCACAGCCATACGTTACTACTGGGAAAACCATAGCTTTGATTATACAAATCTTTGTCGGCGAGGTGATGTCTCTGCTTCTTACTATGCTCTCTAGGTTTGCCATAGCTTTCCTCCCAAGGAGCAAGTGTCTTTTAATTTCATGGCTTTGGTCACCGTCTGCAGTGATCTTGGAGCCCAAGAAAATAAAATCTATCACTGCTTCCATTTCTTCCCCTTCTATATGCCAGGAAGTGATGGGGCCAGATGCCATGATCTTCGTTTTTTAAATGTTGAGTTTCAAACCAGCTTTTGCACTCTCCACTTTCACCCTCAGCAAGAGGCTCTTAAGATCCTCTTTGCTTTCTGCCATTAGGGTGGTATCGTCTGCGTATCTGAGGTTGTTGATAATTCTCCCGGCAATCTTAATTCTGACCTGTGATTCATCCAATGCAGCGTTTCTCATGATGTACTCTGCATATAAATAGGGATGTACAGAAATCACTTAGCTTTTCGCGGAATTGATTCACGGGGTGGGGAGGCAATCAGGTCCTCCCCCCCAGAATCCTGCTCGGCTGGCTCCGCTCTGCAGCACCTCCGCGGAGCAGCTGGCCGGGCCCGTCCGCAGCCGGAGTTCCTGCCACAGACGGGCTGCTGCGGATGCAAATGGTGGCTGCCGTAGCAGCCACCATTTGCGTCCAGCCAGGCTGCCATGATAGGCTAAGTAAGTATTTATGTAGCCTACCATGGCTGGGCAACCCCCCCCCCAAAAAAACCCCAGCGTACGCAAATGGCTATGGCAGCCGCCATTTGCGTTCTCTATTTTTCGCCATTTTAGCTTATGTTAAATTTACGTAGGCTATTACGGCAAAAAAAAAAGGGGGGGAACGCAAATAGCATAGTGGGCACTATTTGCGTTCCCCTTTTTTTTGCCGTAATAACCTACGTACATATTTACGTAGACTAAAACGGCAAAAAATAGGGAACGCAAATGGCAGCCACCGTAGCCGCCGCCATTTGTGTACGCCGTTCGTTTTGTTTTTTGCTTGGCTTGCCGTGATAGGCTACATAAATACTTATGTAGCCTATCATGGCAAAGACCAAGATGCAAATGGTGGCCTCGGCAGCCGGTCAAAAGACCAGCCGCTGCTGCTGCCGCTGCCAGAGCCGCCGCTGGAGCTGCCGCTGGAGCTGCCACCATCCGGAACATCCCAGGTAAGCCTCGTTCCAGGGGGAATCCACGGGGGGGGGGCAGGCCGTTCCGCCACAGATTTCGGGGGGCTGAATGCCAGTGTATTCAGCCTCATTGATAATCTGTGGCGGAATTCTCCGCCATCCATACATATAAGTTAAATAAGCAGGGTGACAATATGCAGCCTTGTCGTACTCCTTTCCCAATTTTGAACCAATCGGTTGTTCCATGTCTGGTTCTTCCTGTTGCTTCTTGACCCTCATACAGGTTTCTCAGGAGACAGGTAAGGTGGTCTGGTACTCCCATCTCTTTAAGAGTTTGCCAGAGTTTGTTGTGATCCACACGATCAAAGACTTTAGCATAGTAGCTGAGAGCTTAGCTTTATCTAAATACTGGAGGCAGGAAACCATCTCCTAGAGGCGAACATGAGAGAAGAAACAGCTGACTAGGGAAGGACTCAGAGAGCCTTTCTACATGAAAGGCTTTTATTGTGCGCTTGTGATTCCTCACTCATGGTAGTCTGTGGGTCCTTTACATGATGTCATCCTCCTCCAGGGCCTCTCCCATGCTTTGAAACTATCATCAGGGTTTTTCCTCATGAGGAAAGTCTAGTATTTTTTCTGAATGGTGTTATAGAAATTGCACAATTCCACTACACCACAGTGCCACCTACTGGTTGTGTGAAGGAACCTATAGAAAGGCAGAGAAAGAAAACCCCTTGGAGGGGGGACCACGTGTAAAGGAGCTGATCATAATCCCACAAAGAATCCGAAGCAGAAGCCTTGGTTAAGTTGCAGGTTAAAAGCCTCATGTAGAAAAGCCGAGAGAATTCACTGGAACTCTCTCTGGGGGTTGGAATGGGGAACTTGGTGATTTGGCAACTGCTCTCACAGCCTGATTGACCTCCCTGTCAGATAGGGTTGGCGGAGAATTTCTCCCCAAAACTTTGGGGGGCCGAGTGCCAACGTGTTTGGAGAGAAAGTTTCGGGGAGAAATTCTCCGCACCTTCCCGCCCCCCACACCCCCCCGGACGGGACTTACCTTTCCCGAATGTCCCTCCCAGCGGCGGGTCTTCGTCAGGGCCGGGGGCGGCAGCCGTTCTTTCAACCGGCCGCCGCTGCCGCCATTCCAATAAAACTAAAAAAAACCACCGCCCCCGTGATAGGCTACGTGACGATTAACGTAGCCTATCACGGCTAGATTTGCAAAGTCACCCGTGATAAGCTACGTAAATCGTCACGTAGCCTATCACGGGTGACTTTAAAAAAAAAAAGCGCGTACGGATAATGGCGGCCCCCATAGGGAGCCGCCATTCCTGTTCCTTATTTGGTTGCTGTAGTCTACGTAAAGATTACGTAGACTATGGTGAAAATAAGGGCAACGCTATTTGCGTTGCCCTTATTTTCTCCGTAGTCTACGTAAAGATTTATTTAGACTACAGCGACCAAATAAGGAACGCGAATGGCGGCTCCCTATGGGGGCCGCCATTTGCGTACGCACTTTTTTTTTTTTTTAAGTCACCCGTGATCTAGCCGTGATAGGCTACGTTAATCGTCACGTAGCCTATCACGGGGGCATTTTTTTTTTAACTTTTTATTTCGCGGCTGGGCAAGGCGAGGTGCCTCCTCCCTGGCCTGAATTTCGGCCGGGCGAGGCGGGAAGCCTCCCACCCCGGCCTGAACTTTGTGGGGAGAGCAGCGAAGCACCTCCCCCCCACCGCGAAAAGCTGCGAGACCAGGTAAGTGGGTTTCGTGCACCCCTACTGTCAAACCCTTTCTCACTGGATGCTGCTGCCAGGATGACTAAAAGGTGGTATGTGGTTTGGTCAGAGGCAGAGGACATGACCTGGGGACCGTGCCAGGGTCTGGATAACATGGGGCCATGGTCTGCATTTGGACTGCAGCCCAGAGTTTCCCCACCTCCTGCTTTATAAGATCCTTGACTCTGTAACACTTTATAGTGATGCTACACCTGAATTGTGTCTTAGGTCATATTATAATGTTGAGAGGGCCCCAGTTCCACCCTCTTGCCAACTCTGTGAGGCTGGAGCTCTGTGGTATACTCTGATGTGCCGATGCAGTGGCTTAAAGGATTGGGATGTAAGGAACCATACCGAATTCTGCATAAAGCTAAGCAATGACTGGAAACGCAGTGTTTCTGACAGCAGCTGGGGTTTAGGATTAACTCTCAAAAGTTCTTAATGCACTCACTTTCCATCCAAATCCTTCAAATGGAGATGCCATAGTTCGAAAAGGGTTATACTTTGATCCAAAGGTGGTTATGGGTGTTTGAACTGGCCATACCCCGAGCTGGATCAAAGTAGGAGCTCTTCTGCAACTACATAGGAAGTTCCAAGTTTGAGGTAGGCCCAAAGTTGTCTTCTCTGATAGCTCAGCCTGAGGGTCAGCTGCTTTTCCTCACTCTCACATGCTGCAACGTTGGATAGGTGGAATAGAAGATTTCATCCTCATCTACATGAGCAGATGACAGAAAAGCTTCAGTCTGCTTTGTTATTGTTCAGACTGGAGCTTTTGCATCCTGACCCGATGCATGTGTACTTGGCAATAAGTGCCAGTGAATTCAGTAGTATTTACTCCCAATAAATGTGCATAGGATTAAACCCTTAAGGGATAATGTTCCTCTCTGGATGGAACACACATCTATTTTGTATCCTGCCACTGGATAATTGCAAAGTTCTTATTGTAAGAGACTTTAGAAATAAATAACAAAAGTCCACCTTCATCCCTCGGAAAATTAGCACCAACTATCACAGATTTTATACAGATGATATCTTTCCAGAAACTTGGAGGTTGTATTACAGAAGTGGCATTGCTTATCATGGTACACCTGTTCTCTGGTCAAATTGTGTTTTCTCTCTCTCCTTCATATTTTCGTAGCTCTCCAAGTTGTACTCTGGAAAAGTGGAAGTCTGACCAGCACTGCTTGTGTGAACATGTTGGTATGTCTGTGCCATCAGCTACTTTATAGTAGAGCTACCCCCCCTCTCCAGTGTCTAGAGCACTTTTGAAATGGTTTTGAATTAAAAAAATAATATATTTAAAATATAACGGAGAGGGAAATAGCTAAACAAGCACTCATTTTTTAAAAAAACAACAGCAGCAGCAACAACAACAATAAAATAAATGAGATTTCAGAGCAGTGTAAAAAATACACAAATCATAATACAATAGAATAATAACCCGAGTATCATAAAATGGCAGCAATTAAATGAACAAATGTAGCTATTTAAAGAGAAGAAAGGTATAGTTTCCCTTAGGAGTGCAGTTGCCTAGACCAGAATATTTATTGAACTGATCTAGTCAGTTTCATCACTTCAGTGACTTGTATAAAAGTAGAAGAAGAGGCTATGATATGGGATTAAGAAAACAGAACGTACAGACCTTTCTCTCTGCAGCAAAACTTCTACTTCTTTCATTGAATTTGTACATCGATCGAACTATCAATGGGCAGGGCTAGTGAGGAATAGAATAACAGGTTAGTTGTTCTTTACAATCCACATAGAGCATCTCACCTGCCTGCTCCTAGATCTCATCCTCATTGCATTTTTTTTTAATGGCTGCGGAACCACATGTCGCTATTTTTGTGCTGTAGCCAGGAACAGTGCCAAGGAAGGCATCTCTTTCAAGGATCAACAGAAGTTGCAATGGATGTTCCACTGATTTCAGTTGGGCTGAATTGTAGGTTAGACACTGTTTCTGCAAAGAAAGGTGACATTTAAATCGTACGTAGCACAAATCACGTGAGGCCTGCATGAGTTTGCACCAAACTTCACTTAATCTTCCTGAGGCCCTGTGTCCTTCAAGTCAGGAAAAATCTGGCCCTTGCCTCTCATTTTGGCTCATTGCCCTTTTGTCTGGAAGATTCATCCTCCCAGCATCCCCCACATATGATCAGACTATGGTCTGTTTGTCCCCCTAATATCACAATAAATGCACCTCTGATGAATTATTGAATCCTAAGGGAATCAATTAAAGATATGATTATTGTAAAAGATCAAAGCTGGACACAACCCAGCTAAAAGGAAAAGTAAGTTAGAGTCATGATTCTTCTGTGAAAAAGGTCAGTTTAGTCATCTTTAAACATTGTAGGCATCTATGCTGCATGAACATAAGGTAGTGGGTTGCTGACCTTTGCTGCTCTTGAATGTTCTTTTTAAATCACATTTTTACTTTCACCTTGGATTTGCATCATTTTGGCAGTTGGCACCTGGATCATAGACTAGTAATTGGACTGCACCCTTGGTAACCCACCAGACCAGACCCAACACAGCCAGCCTGCCCTGGATGGCAGCCCACAAGGGACTTGAGAAAATTGGTTTTGCTGCCTGCCTGGGAATGCCAAATTGGGCAGCTCCTCAAGCACATGGCATAGCACAATCCATAGATCAGGGGTGATTTGGACCCCAATTTCCATTTTGAAGAAGCTCCCTGGGGGCCACATTTCAGTGATGAGAGCGGCCTAAAAAAGGGGCCAAAACCCCAGCATATTTTTGGCTTAAAGCTCCTACTAACTAAGCCTTTGGAGAGGCATTTCAACCTTTTAGAATGGGGAGAAAACTGCACAACAGCCAGGAAATCACCCGATGATTGGTGGTTGGGGGAAAGGGGTGCGGCCAGGGGAAGGGGCATGGCTATCCAGGGAACCCTGGAAGGCTGGATTTGGCCCCTGGGCCTGAGGTTCTGCATCTCTGCCATAGATAATGGGCTATCTCAAACTTGGTGGACTTCAAGTAGGGATGTGCGAACCCACTGCTGACAGGGTGACCACCCAGCCCCTGCTCGCTGGTTCCCGGACCATGCTTGAGACCCTCCCATGCTCAGTGAGTGGCCCGCACTCACCCCAGTGGCCTCGGCGAGCTCCGCAGGTGCCATTTCTGGGAAAATAAAATGGCGTTCACAAAAAGGCGCATTTTGCGTGTACACAAATGTGTACATTTGCAAACATGCACATTTCTGCATATGCAAATACGTGCATTCACCAAAATGTGCATTTTTGTGATCGCCATTTTATTTTCTCCAAAATGGCACCTGTGGAGCTCGACGAGGGTGCCGGGGTGAGTGCGAGCAGCTTGCCTAGTGCGGGCAGGGGGCGAGTGGGGTCAGGGGCTTGGTGAGTGGGACTCGGGGGTGCGGGCAGGGGTGGGGGGTTCCGCCAGATTCCCGGACAGAATAGGGCACCCCTGTCATCCCTAACCTCAAGTTATGCAGGCTAACACACAAAGTATGATGCTTTGAACAGAGGTCAGCTCTGAGATATCAGTGTCTCTTCCATCCCATCCTCTTCAATTCCTCAAAGAGACATTTGTTCCTACAGTTCTTTCTTTACATCTATGACTAATCTTCTTCTACCCTTTGTGAGAGGATATTTAAGAAAGCAACAAATATTTGGCCTGGAGTCTGGGAGAAATGCTCTGTTTCCCCAACAGACTCTGGCTCTTTGAATGGAAGCCTTGCCTCTCACATCCTCTTTGTAAATTACACCTATAAACCTTTTTTACTGGCTTAGGTCACCATACCCTGCAGTCAGGTTGGGGTGTGTGTGACTCACTGGTGCTTCTTTAATTCAGGTGTTTTGTTTCCATGCCCCCAGAGATGAGCCATTTTAGCCCCAGTTAAATATTCCATACAGTTTTTCTGCAACTGACATTGCTACACCCCTTCAGTTGAATGGAAGCTGTAAAAAGCTTAATTACCAGCATTTGGACTGATTGCTGGTGGTGATCATCTCAAATAGCCTTAGCTTTCATTGTTTAAACATTTCTGCAGAATTCTGAATATCCTGTGAAAGACAAGCAGAACACTGCTTCAAAGCTAGGGGCATAAAAACAAAGTAGTAACCTAAGATCGTAGCATTCAAATGATCTACGTGTGGGCGTGAGACAGAGCTTACTTCAGCCAGCAGAAAAGTAATGCAAGATATTGTGACTGCTATTCTTCTGAGTATTTATTTCCTTGAAAATGAACACTAAAAATTATCCATCTGGCAGCCAATATGCTCTGTCAATTTATCATATCTTCCTTCCTTTTTATGGTACTTTCCAGATTCTGAATGATTTTTGACACACACAATTGCAACTTGAAATGCAGGCAGCATGTGTCATATGAATAGAGTGCTGGAACTAAGCTGGCTTGCTACCTTGCAAGATTGCTGTGAGGATAAAATGAGATAATTCCACATAGGTCAAATGGCACTCCTTGCAGGAAGGACCGGTTCCAAAATCATTCATATATATGTATGTATGTATGTATGTATGTATGTATGTCTCTCCAAGCAAAATAACGTCAAAACAAGCAATTGCACCATTAGTTCACACACACAGACTGGCCATCTGAACAATTTATCAAAATTGAGCTTTAGTTGTGCCTGGATATGACTGGTGACCCCTTCATGGATCACTGCCTTGTTGTGGCGAAGGGGCTTGCGTAACTCAGTGAAGCCATAAGCTATGCTGTGCAGGGCCACCCAAGACGGACAGGTCATGGCGGAGAGTTCTGAAAAAATGTGGTCCACTGGAGAAGGAAATGGCAACCCACTCAGTATTCCTGCCAAGAAAACCCCATGGAACGTATCACAAGGCTAAAAGATATGATGCCGGAAGATGAGCCCCTCAGGTTGGAAGGTGTCCAATATACTACTGGGGAAGAGCAGAGGGTATTTCCAAGTAGCGCCAGAAAGAGTGAGGCAGCTGGGCCAAAGCCGAAAGGACACTCAGCTGTGGATGTGTCTGGTGGTGAAAAGAAAGTCCGATGCTGTAAAGAACTATATTGTTTAGGAACCTGGAATGTCAGATCAATGAATCAAGGTAAGCTGGAGGTGGTCGAACATGAGATGGCAAGATTGAACATTGACATCTTGGGAATCAGCAAACTCAAATGGACAAGCATGGGCGAATTTAATTCAGGTGACCATTATATCTACTACTGTGGGCAAGAATCCCTTAGAAGAAATGGAGTAGCACCCATAGTCAACAAAAGGGTGGGAAAAGCAGTACTGGGGTACAATCTCAAAAACAACAGAATGATCTCAGTATGAATCCAAGGCAAACCATTCAACATCACAGTAATTCAAGTCTATGCCCCAACCACTGAGGCCGAAGAAGCTGAGGTTGATTGGTTCTATGAAGACCTAAACACCTTCTAACTTTTTTCTAACACCAAAAAAAGATGTCCTTTTCATCATAGGGGATTGGAATGCTAAAGTAGGAAGTCAAGAAATCACCAGGATAACAGGCAAGCATGGCCTTGGTGTGCACAATGAAGCAGGACAAAGGCTAATAGAGTTTTGTGAAGAGAACACGCTGATCATAGCAAACACTCATTTCCAACAGCACAAGAGGTGACTCTACACATGGACATCACCAGATTGTCAATACTGAAATCAGACTGATTATGTACTTTGCAGCCAAAGATGGAGAACCTCTATATAGTCAGTCAAAACAAGACCTGGAGCTGACTGTGGCTCAGATCATGAGCTTCTTGTTGCAAAATTTCGGCTTAAATTGAAGAACGTAAGGAAAACCACTAAACCATTCAGGTATGACCTAAATCATATCCCTTATGAATATACAATGGAGGTGTTATTTAACTTATATGCAGAGTACATCATGAGAAACGCCGGGTTGGATGAATCACAGGTTGGAATTAAGATTGCCGGGAGAATTATCAATAACCTAAGATACGCAGATGATACCACCCTAATGGCAGAAAGTGAAGAGGATCTAAAGAGCCTCTTGTTGAGGGTGAAAGTGGAGAGGGCAAAAGCTGGTTTGAAACTCAACATTAAAAAAATGAAGATCATGGCACCTGGCCCCATCACTTCCTGGCATATAGAAGGGGAAGAAATGGAAGCGGTGACAGATTTTATTTTCTTGGGCTCCAAGATCACCGCAGACGGAGACTGTAGTCATGAAATTAAAAGACGCTTGCTCCTTGGGAGGAAAGCTATGGCAAACCTAGACAGCATAGTAAGAAGCAGAGACATCACCTTGCCGACAAATGTCCACATAATCAAAGCTATGGTTTTCCCAGTAGTAATGTATGGCTGTGAGAGCTGGACTATAAGGAAGGCTGAGCACTGAAGAATTGATGCTTTTGAATTGTGGTGCTGGAGAAGACTCTTACAACTCCCCTGGACTGCAAGGAGGTCAAATCAGTCCATCCTAAAGGAAATCAACCCTGAGTGCTCATTGGAAGGACAGATACTGAAGCTGAAGCTCAAATATTTTGGCCACCTAATGCGAAGAGAACACTCACTGGAAAAGACCCTGATGCTGGGAAAGATTGAAGGCAAAAGGAGAAGGGGATGGCAGAGGATGAGATGGCTAGATAGCATCACCGATGCAATGAATATGAACTTGAACACACTCTGGGAGAGAGCGGAGGACAGGAAGGCCTGGCATGCTATGGTCCATGGGGTCACAAAGGGTCGGACATGACTTAAAAACTGAACAACAACAAATGATTGGTGTAGCTCAGCTTTCCCCAACCTGGTGCCTTCTGAATCTTTTGGACTTCAGCTCCCAGACATGCCAGCTAGTATTGCCAATAGTCAATGTTGGGAGTTGTAGTCCAAAACACCAGTTTGGGGGAGGCTGGTATAACTGGATCAGGATAAAGCTAAAGAAAACCAAACAAGGAACATACAAATAGGGTGGGTGACATAAAGGAGAGGTGATGGAGATCAAACAGAAGATGCAGATGATAGGTAGAACCCAAGCAGCACTAAGCAGGAAGTATTGCCCATTCTGCTAGCAGACTCTACATGCTTCCTTTTAGAGGGGATGCTGGGAGAGCGACACCAAAGAAAACAGGGAAATTCAAGTGCTTTCCATTAAACATGCATGTAAAGACAGGGTAATGCTGTGGAGCTATGCTTGATAAATTGTTTAATCTGTGTCAGGAGTGCCCTTGCTGCCTTCTGAAATCCTCAAGTAGCCAGAATCAATACAGAGATGATAGGGCTCTTTTCCAAGGCTTTATTTCCATTCAGCCTAATGACGCTTACAGATGCTAACTGCATGAGCCTAATGAGGGAAACTTTAGAGACCTGCCTACCAGAGGTTCTAGCCTTAGTGAATCAGTTGATCTCCATTTGGAGGGCAGAGGTGGGAAACCTCTGGATTTAAGGGCTAGGAGGCGAAAGTCCACCCCTTTCCTGTGGGGCATCGGGGCGCAGCTGTTGACGTTGCACCAAGTGGGCTGAGTGCCTCCTCTTGGCACCCTCCATCTCCAGCTTGTCCCTGCAGCGGTGCCTAGCATCTCAAAGCTCCAGTTGTCCCTCCCTCTGCCTGCCAGGGTTGCTACCACTCTCAGGAATGTGAGCAGGGAGGGACTCTCCCTCCGGCAGTGCCTCTGAACACCGCACGGGTTCCCCTCCCATGGTTTCTACCTCTTCCTCAGAATCAGAACTGCTTTGGAGCTCTATGGGTGCCGATCCAACTCTGACAATCTGCCAGTTAAGGAGAATCTGACAGCACCACTGTCATTTCTTGTCTCTTCTGCCAATGGACAATACAAGATCAAATATGGTGCCAATATTATTGGCACCATAATAGAGGAGAAGAGAAAAGACCCAGTAATGACCATTGGCAGAACAGTTGTCAAATGCCATTGAGTTTATGAGACATTATTAAAACAAGCTGTTGCTGCAGAATGGATTTTCTTGCTATACTGCCTAATGATACAAGGGCAACACTTGTCAAGAATAGCAGGACGTCAGGGTCTGGCTGATGGCTGAAAACCTGAGATTTAAAAGTTCTGGTATGCGCATCTATGTACACACACACACACTTCGCTGCAGCCATGCAACAGCTGTTCAAGGTTCCCCCCTTTTTTTCTGATCAACACTTTGCAACAATTACATGCATTCCATCTGAGATCAAAAACTTCCATGCAAATAAGGAAAGCAATCACTTTACAAATTAATTCCTTTGCATAATTTATTTCACTGGGTAAGTTAAAGTTGGCAATTGGCAGTGAAGACCTTTATAACGTCCTAGATCCAGTCAACTCTCAAATGCATCACTGAGTCAGAATAGGATTTATTATTTATTTCTGCTGCAGTCAGTCACTGTTCTTTATGTATACACCAGAAGACACAGCAGGTGCCCTGAATATCTTATAGCCCCGGGGGGTTTCAAACAGTGCTATAGCAAGCATATCTAAATCAAGGAGATGAAATGTCTGAGCATTCCAGGATGTAACAAAGGCAGATTGCATGGATACTGGCACTCATTCTTACCATACCTGGGGTAGAAAACAGCAGGGATCTGGACCACAAAAACAGGCAGTATACTTTCTGGTCTCTGACAAAGAATGACCAGGAAAGCAAAAAAGGCTATGAAAAATAGGGGGTTGTTCCAGTGGTTCTCAGCACTGTCAATCAACACAAATAGAAACTGCATAGCCAAGCATGTCACACTGGGAGGGGACAAAGAGATGTTTCCAGTTCTTTCAAGATGCAGCAACGAAACTGGCTTGTGTGTGTGTGTGTGTGTGGTGATGAAGTGGCAGTGAGTGAAGATGTTGTGTAAGTTCTTGCACCTCTGACTAGACGTCCGACTGCAGTCAATGCCAGTCTGCTCCAGAACTGATTCCGAGCAAGTGGATTCATTTGTCAGACTTCTGGAAATTAATCCAAAATCCAGCTGCGGTCCAGTTAAAATCAGCTCCGCGGGCCCATTATATATAGTGCTGACAAGGCCTGGGGCCCTCAGGAACTACCACAGAGTTCTCAGAAGGCCACCCTAGCAACCTGTCCAGTTCTAAGAAAGGAAGAATGGAGCAAAGCTATCTATTCCTCTTTGTCTATCTGCATAATTTACATTTTAAAAATGGCTATAATCCAATTCACATTATCCCTTGTACATATCATCTTCTGAAAGCCAGTTCACACACTTACCTTTCCAGTGTCTAATTTGGGTACTCCATATATATTCACACACACTCATTTGTGCAGTGACTTGATCAGTGCGATTACTATCCCACAAGAAAGAGGAAGAAAAATGGCATGATTCAAGCCTATACGTTCATGGGCCTATATGAGTGCTTCAGGTCAAAGATTACCACATTACTTTATATATTCAGAGCAAGAGGGAGGAGGAAGGGGGCCCAGTTCACCAACACAAACAGATGATCCTTAACTAGATGACTACATGACTCAACCAAAGGGGCCATTCAGACAACACACTAACCCACGCTCAGTGGTTGAGTGTGGGTTGCTGTTGAACTGTGAGTTAGCATGTTGTCTGAATGTCCACAGGGTGGCTTGTTAACCACCCTGAACAACCCAACAACAAACTACGGCTTCTCAAGGTGGCTTGTTTGAGAAAATAAGACATACTGCATGGTTAACAAGCCATCCTGTGGACGTTCAGACAACATACTAACCCACAGTTTAACAAACAACCCACAGTTCAACAACCCACACTCAACCACTGAGTGTAGGTTAGCAAAAGTCTTCTTACTCCTGATATACTTGAAGTTATTGTTTAGTTTGCAAAGTCTCAGTCAGTGGCCCTAGGAGTCAAAAGCATTTTTATGTGCTTGTCCAATATTTCTGAACCTCTACTGCTTGTCCAGTGAGAAGAGAAGGGATGGGGTTGCTTTTGGTTTGCTTGTTTATGCCTATTTGCTAATCATGGTTGTTTTTCCTCTCAAAATAAAGCCCAGCACAATAGGTTGCATACGTAGATGCTCTATGTTGTCCGTTCCCTTGCCTGAAAATGGCTTATTTCAACACAGCAAGCCAGATTCCCTCCCGCCCCGCATTTTGAGCAGTTCAGACTCAAGGTGAGAGAATGCAGTGACTTGACTGTCTCTTTTTAATAATAGGCTTTTGAGGTCTCACTAAGGAGAGACAAGGGAGATCAAGGACAGCTAAATTATTGGAAGTATGACAGCCCTTATAAACTGTTGCGAAGCACTGTAATAAAATGGATATCACCCACTTTTGCACCCTGATATCTCTGCTCTTGATTCTGTTTGGATATTGGCGGTTAGCCCACGTATTTAATCATGTTTTTGTAGATTGTTTTCTACAGATGTTTCTTATATAGTAAAACATTGCAGGCCTAGAGTGAACATAGAGGGTGATTTAGCCAAAGCTGAAAAAGGTCTACTGAACACTCCCATGTACTATACACCAGTGGGGAGATATAATGGCTGCTATATCTTATAAATGCTCAGCCTGTTTGTTTGTTTGTTTATCCATTCATCCATCCATCCATCCATCCATCCTTCTATCATCTATAACATTTCTTGGCTGCCTTTCAGGGAAGAAGATCTCCCAAGGCAGCTTACAGCAATAAAATACATAAAAACTATTAAAATATTAAAAGTGATAAAAACATAAAAAACAATAAAAACAACAATAAAAGCCAACAATAAAAAACCAGCAACAACAATGGCAATAGCAGCAATAACAGCAGTCATATCAAAAGAACGCTACAGTAAGGTAATATGTTTTCAAGGCCTTCTTAAAAGCCTGCAATGATGAAACATGGCAGACCTCCGATGGCAATTTGTTCCAAAGGTGTGGAGCCACTGCAGAGAAGGCCCTCTCATGTGTGATTACCCATCTGACTACTCTCACAGGTGGGCAAATGAGAAGGGGCTCTCTTTCTGATCTTAAAGTGTGGGCAGGCTGATATGGGTGAAGGCAGTCCTTCGAGTAAATTGGTTCCAAACAATTTAAGGCTTTAAAGGTCAAAACCAGCACTTTGGATTGGGCTTGGAAATACACTGGTAACCAATGCAGCTGGTGCAGTATAGGCATTGTGTGATCAAATCTCCTCACCCCCTCCAATACTCGGCTGGCTGCATTCTGCATGAGCTGGAATTTCTGAACTGTCTTCAAAGGCAGCCCCACATACAGCACATTACAGTAGTCAAGCCTGGACATTGCTAGAGCATGGAGAACTGAGGCAAGGTCCATCTTCTCCAGATAGGGCCGCAGCTGGTGTACCAGGCAAGGAGGAGAGTGGGAAAACACAGAACCAGAAAGTCACAAAACAGTGCAAAACCTAGCAACCATACTCTCAGCATCCAATGCTGCCCAGTCAGAAGCTGTGGTGGCAGTGACGCCCACATGCCACATACACCACCTTGCATCACACCACACACATAGAATCATAGAATCATAGAATAGTAGGACTGGAAGGGGCCTACAAGACCACTGAGTCTAACTCCCTGCTCAATGCAGGAATCCAAGTCAGAGCATCCCTGACACATGGCTGTCCAGCCTGGTCTTGAATGCCTCCAGTGTGGGAGAGCCCACCACCTCCCTAGGTAATGGCTTCCACTGTCGAATTGCTCTAACAGTCAGGAAGTTTTTCCTGATGTTCAGCCGGAATCTGGTTTCCTGTAACTTGAGCCCATTATTCCGTGTCCTGCACTCTGGGACGATCAAGAAGAGATATTGGCCTTCTTCTCTGTGACAACCTTTCATGTACTTGAAAAGTACTATCATATCTCCCCTCAATCTTCTCTTCTCAAGGCTAAACATGCCCAGTTCTTTCAGTCTCTCTTCATAGGGCTTTGTTTCCAGTCCCCTGATCATCTTTGTTGCCCTCCTCTGAACCCTCTCCAGCTTGTCTGCATCATTCTTAAAGTGTGATGCCCAGAACTGGGCACAGTACTCCAGATGAGGCCCAACCAGTGCTGAGTAGAAGGAAACTAGTACTTCCTGGGATTTGGAAGCTATGCTTCTATTAATGCAGCCCAAAATAGCATTGGTATTTTTGCAGCCACATCACATTGTTGGCTCATATTCAGCTTGTGATCTACAACAATTCCAAGATCCTTCTCACTTGTAGTGTTGTTGAGCCAAGTATCCCCCATTTTGTAACTGTGCATTTGGTTCCTTTTTCCTAGGTGCAGAACTTGGCATTTATCCCTATTAAATGTCATTCTGTTGTTTTCTGCCCAGCGCTCCAGTCTATTACTTTGAATTTTGTTTCTGTCTTCCAAGATATTAGCTCTCCTGCCCAATTTTGCGTCATCTGCAAATCAAATTTGATCAGCATTCCCTGCACTTCCTCCTCCAAGTCATTAATAAAAATGTTGAAGAGCACTGGGCCCAGGACTGTGCCCTGCGGTACCCCACTTGCTACCTCTCCCCAGTTTGAGAAGGTCCCATTGATAAGCACTCTTTGAGTCCGATTCTGTAGCCAACTGTGGATCCACCGGATCGTTGTTTCATCTAGCCCACTTTGACCTAATTTGCTCATCAGGATATCATGGGGCACTTTGTCGAAAGCTTTGCTGAAATCGAGGTATATTATGTCCACATCAATGCTACAGTGACCCCGTTCCACCCCATGAGTTCTGGTGGCACAGACAGCCACAGCCCTACTACTGCAAGACTTGGGTATCTCTAGGCAAACCAGAAAGAGAAGACAACTCCAGTGCTGAGGAACGGTAGAAAGCTATAATGTAGCTCTACATAGTTTGGAGTAGAAACTCCTTCAGGATCTTGAGAAAAGTTCAAACATTTCAGACATTAAAAAATACCAAAACATGCCTTCTCTCTGGGTATGTAGAAAACTCTTACAGGCAAAGCTTGTTCTATGCACTTGTGAAGTATCACTGCAACCACACATGCAGAGAACAAGAAAGCTTTTCTCCTTTGGTTTCGTAAGGATGACTCCATTACTCAGCACCAGAGTTGACATCTCCTTTCTAGTTTGCCTATTTGTGGTGCTGTTCCCCCCCCCCTTTCTTCCCACTGGGGATCTCTAGGCAAGGGTTTGCCACACACTGCTTACAAGTAACACACACTGTGGTCAGAAATGAATATATGAACTTGCCTGGCTTAAACAGGCAGGGCCCAAACAGACATTACTTTAAGTGTGTGTCTAGCAACTATGTCTTTTTTTTTTCATTTTTTACTCCAGAGTAGGTGCAGGGGTCCCAAGCCAGTTTTTAAAACCCCTGTACCCTCCATGCTAGGGTCCCAATCCAGATCGGGGGATCTATGCCTGCTCCAGAGTAAAATTGCAAAAAAAGATGTAGCAGCTAGACACCCATTTAAAGTAATGTCTGTTTTGACCTGGAGTTCTACCATTTGAGAAATCATCTGGAGGTATTGGGGATTGACTCTGGGACCTTTAAGTGTATATAGAGTAGGGCTGGATGGAATCACCACCGTCCCTGCTCTCTGGGTGCTCACTGAACCACCGCTGCCTTCCCCACTCACTGCATGAGGCACTGGACAGCCTGGCGAGCACCCGGTGAGCGTTGCAGGGCCACCCATCCCTTTAGCAAGCTGCCATTTTGTGTAAAAATGGCAGCTTGAGGTTTTCCGGAAATGTAATATTGCATAAATGGCGGTGATAAAGGGGTCATTTATGCAGCATTACAGGCGTAAATGGCCCATTTGTGCCTGTAATGTTGCATAAATGGCCCCTTTATGGCTGCCATTCACAGAATGTTATATTTCTGGAAAACACCGAGCCACCATTTTTTAAGCAAAATGGTGGCTTGCTAACAGGACGGGTGGCTGCCGGGCTCTTGTGGATTACATGGCACTCGGCGAATAGCTCTGTTAAGCGTGCAATGGCTCGGCGAATGGGGGCCAGGAGGCTGAGTGGGCGGGAGTCCAGCCCCCTCTCAGACTCCCATGGCATCCCTAATGTGGAACAATTGCTCTTCCACAGAGCAAGAGCCCCTCTTACTTGGCTCAATGATGCCCATAGTTTTAATGCAATCTATCAATGCTTCCTTTCGTAGGCAAAGGGAGCCAGTTTTTATTGCCATTTTCTTATTATCTCTAGTTGCTGTTGACCTCATACTTTTGTCTGCTTCTAAGGGCTCTTCTTAAGAGCTCTCTGGAACCACAACCACTAGTGTAATGCTTGCACTGGGAACAAGCACTGAGGGTGTCATGATGCAGCAATATGTGCACACTGCTCTGATGAATCTATGAAACACCCACATTTTGTTGCTACCCGGTTGTGAACTGGGCACTTTAAAATGTTGCTTGGGAATTGTCCCCTTGGAACAGGCCCCCCATTATGACAGTGTTTTGTAATGCTAAGTCTATTTTCCTGATAGATGGAAAATCTTGAATAGGGTAGGTCTACACTGCAGATTAAATTGGTGTAATATTAATATCCTTCTCCCCAGGGACTTTATGAGCTGTAGTTCAGCTAGGGTTGCTGGGGGTATCTAACAGAACTCTCAGGACCCTTTTCAAACTACATATTCCAGAATTCTTTAGGGGAAGCCATGACAGTTTAACAGGTATAAAACAAAAAAGGTTGTTGGATAGATCTGCCCATGGTTACCTACAGAGATGTTTATAGATATTGGATGCTGGCCAGCAACCAGAAAGGGGCCAGGACTCTCAGGTGGGCTGACTGGTGATGGTGGGTTGGTGGTTGGTTGGGATTGTTAGGGATGGGGTGGGTTGGGGTTGCTTGATGGGTTAGTTGGTGGGGTGAGGTGAGGTGGTGAGTTGGTTGGTGGGGGTGGGTTATCACCATCTTTTCTTACCCATTGCATCAAAATGAACACTCTTGCAGGCTGACCACCCTATATTGCCTACAGTGGATGCATGAGAGATCTTTGGTAGCAACTGAGATGCTGAATCGAACTGAACATCTTGAAAGACATCAGGTCTTCTGCAAGTTTTTTTTTAATTAATATTTTATTGTGAATTTTTACAAAACAAAGCAAACTGAAAACATTACAAAACCTAAAAAAGAATGAAATAAAAATTAAAATACAACAACATATTCAATATCCTCAGTTTCTAACATTACAATATTCCAGAAAAAAAGGGAAGAAAAAAATAGACATAAACTTCAGTAAAAGCAGACCAAATATCCACATATAAGTCCATTTGCAAGTTACGCCTACTGTATATACCACTCTTTCAAATGTTGCTAGTGTTGTTCAGTCTTCAGTCCATTGCATTACAGGCGGTGAGCTTTTACCTTTCCAATATCGTAATATCAGTCTCTTTTAGCAATCAAAGCGCATGAAAAATCCATTTATGCTGACTATGTGTTACTTTCCAAGAAGCAGGTAAGTAATTTAAGAGAACATTTACAGCAGTAAATATTAAAGAGCTTTGCAATACAAAATTTATCTGTACAATAACTTCCTCCCAAAAGGAGGTGGCCATTGGGCATTTCCAAAACATATGAATAAAAGTAGCATTGAATGCATTACACCTCCAACAATTAGTCGAATTTGACAAGCCTTTACTAAAAAGACATTGTGGTGTCCAGTAGACCCGAAACAAGAGCTTTTGCTGAATAAGGCGTAACTGAAGATCCATTGAAATGTCCAATACGGACGCCAAAATGGCAGTCCATTGATTAAGCAAAATAGGATGTTCCAATTCCCTGTTCCATTCCTGCTGTAAACCACTTGTGTCATATTTATTCATTTATAATAAATGTTTATAAACATATATTGTAGGTCAATACATCAGATCAGCTTAAATAAATATTTCCAATAGCAAAGGAGACTCCGAGGCAGTAAAAGCAGCAGGATCGAATCGAGATACCAACAAATGTTTCATTTGCAAATACTGCCATTCCACGGAAGCCAGCAGATCAAATTGATCTTGCAAAATTGAAAATACCAAAAATACTCTGGTTTTTCTTCAGGTTGTAATTTTTTTTCACCTTTTACTAAATATTTCCATGGAGGTCCTCTGCAAGTTAATAAAAATAAGTCACTTCAGCTTTGTGGGAGTAGGGATGTAAAGATTGTGTACAATCCATTCCATCTTTGTTTTGTGGATTGTCAGGCGCCGTTTGTTCTATCATCCACTCATCGATGGAATTAGGGTTTTTTTTAGTTTCCATATTTGTGCAAATTCACACTTGGATATATTTATGCTTGCAAAAATGCGCAAAGTCCCCCCAAAAGTGCAAATACTCCCCAAATGTGCATTTTCATGCTTTAGCCTATGGGGGAAATGCACATTTTCAGCCATTTTTTTTTTAAAAAGTGCATTTTTCTATGACAGAATTTACACAAAATTCCAAAGGTTAGAAAAATGGTCTGCTAGTCTGCAGAATCCGTCTGACAGGGGAAAAGCTGGTCCGCTGCAAAATCCATGGGTCGGATTCATGAAAATTGGAATTCATTTGGTTCCATTGTGGATTTCTCTGACATCCCTATGTGGTTTTATAGGGGTAACTATATCCTTATGTGGTTTTATCACATCCCTACGTGATGTGATAAAACCACATTTTTATCCCTATTTTTATCACATCCCTATGTGATTTTATCACATCCCTATGTGGTTTTATCATATCCCTATGTGGTTTTAGAGGGGTAACGACATCCCTATGTGGTGGTATAATTCCCACAGAAGAATTAGAGGCAGAACATTGGTCCATCCAAAAAAGAGTAGACTCTGTTCTCTCTAGCAGCTGAGTGCCAGGGTCTCGGGCAAGGGTTTTTCCTGTCTCTGCTACCTGATCTTATTTTAATGAGAGATGTCAGAGACCTTCTGTATACAAAGCATATGTGCTACCATTGACCTATGGCCTCTTCCCTAGGGGATATCTAGGATGGTGGCTTTGAGGTCAGGAAGGTATAATACACTGGATATTCTTGATCATGAAAACAAAGAGGGAGAGAGAGGAAAGGAGGGATCACATACATTCTTCACATTTTGGGTGTGACTTCCTCCCCCCAAAGCATCTTAGTTGTACACCTAAAATCTAATGCTTGCAGAGATAACTGGCAGTTGCAGGGGAACTTGTTGGCCTCAGTCTAGATTGCCATCGGTGAGACAAGCTAGTCATGACTTCGTAGCATTGAATGTAAATGGAACTTCAGTGCAACTAACTTTATCTAGTTGGGGTGTGTGTGTATGTGCTGTGCTACCAGTGACTGAAGTTGGTGATTGGTTCTGAGTATCTGCTAGCCAGAGTGGCTGGTGTCTTCAAAAAGTCTGGGTGGTGGTGAAGATGGGTGCTACAGATTCCATCTGCCCAAGTCACTCCCACTTAGGGATGTCAGAGAATTCTGCCAGAATTTCAAATGAGATCGAATACTGACAAATCCGGTTGCGGAATCCTCCTCAGGATGGGTCGACCCGGTCGACCCAGACCAGAGCTCACGTGGACCCATTTTTTTTGTCCACCGAATGGCAGATTTTACGAAAATAATTACGAAAAGAAATCCGTAAATCGGAAATGGATAGGGATGTACGAAAGTCACTTACCTGGTCTCACAGCTTGCTTCGCGGTGGGGGGGAGGTGCTTCGCTGCTCCCCCCGAAGTTCAGGCTGGGGGGGGAGGCTTCCCGCCTCGCCTGGCCGAAATTCAGGCCGGAGGGGGGAGGCTTCCCGCCTTGCCTGGCCGAAATTCAGGCTGGGAAGAAGAGCCCCATCTCCCCGGCCGCGAACTTCAAAAAACACACAAAAAAACGCCCCTGTGATAGGCTACATAACGATTAATGTAGCCTATCACGGCTAGATCTGCAAAGTCAGCTGTGATAGGCTACGTTAATCGTCACGTAGTCTATCACGGGTGACTTTAAAAAAAAAAAAAAGCGCGTACGCAAATGGCGGCTCCCATAGGGAGCCGCCATTCGCGTTCCTTATTTGGTCCCTGTAGTCTACATAAAGATTTAGGTAGACTACGGCATAAAGTAAATCTTTACGTAGACTACAGGGACCAAATAAGGAACGCGAATGGCGGCTCCCTATGGGGGCCGCCATTAGCCGTACATGCTTTTTTTTTTTTAAAGTCACCCATGATAGGCTACGTGACGATTAACGTAGCCTATCATGGCTGACTTTGCAAATCTAGCCGTGATAGGCTATGTTAATTGTTACATAGCCTATCACAGGGGCGTTTTTTTTTTTTAACTTTTCTTGTAATGGCGGCGGCGGCAGCCGGTCGAAAGACCGGCTGCCGTCCCCGCCCCGACGAAGACCCGCCAAACCGCCTGTCGGGACCCGCCGCCAGGAGGGACATTCGTGAAAGGTAAGTCCCATCCCGGGGGGGGGGCGGGGGGCTGTTGGGTGGCCGAGAATTTCTCCCCAAACAACCTTCGGAGGACCGAATGCGTTGGCATTTGGCCCCCCGAAGTTTCGGGAAGAAATTCTCCCCCATCCCTAGAAATGGATGAAGAAGAACGTGAACGGCTTTACCCTTTTTACGAGGCATTTTCCCTGTGACCCTAGGCTTTCTTTCACTGGGGCTGAGTCTTGAAGTCCACGGAAATCTTCCATCTTTTCTCTTTATTGTCTGTGGAGGTGAGGTCAGGTGTGGTCCGGTCCGGTCTGGTCCGGTGAGATCAGGTGAGGTCAGGTCAGGTCCAGTGAGGTCAGGTGAGGTCAGGTCAGGTCCGGTGAGGTCTGGTGGGGTGAGGTCAGGTGAGGTGACTGGAAGTTATATGGGGAATCCCTGCGAAGGGCTTTACCCTTTTTATGAAAATAAATAGGCTTATGGAGACTGACAGTGGGTGCGCGAATAGGATTTGTTGGCGGTACTTACAGAATTATTTATGTAAGTTTGGGGACCCAGAAAAAAAACGGGGAATCCGGGTCATGCGGAGGGTGGAATGGGGCAGCCCTTGACTCTACAGAATCCTTGCGGAGTGGAGCCACTCCGCGAGGATTACGTGGGGGCAGAACGGATCACCTGTCCCCCCGCGGATTCCCCACTGGAACAGACAGTGGGGAATCCGTACATCCCTACTCCCACTATACTAGGGATGTATGAATCCCCTACCTGCCAGTCCGGGGGGGGGGTCCGCAGGGTGAGGAGGCAATCTGTTCCTCCCCCCCGGAATCCTCGCCAGCTGGCCAGTTCCGTTCCACGGCGACTCTGCAGAGCTGCTGGCCAGCTCCATACAGCAAGCGATACAGCTGCCATTGCCATGCCATAGCGCTGAGCACTCACTGCAGGAAGGGATCCGGACACAAATGGTGTCTGCTACGCCATTTGCCTCCCTGTTTTTTCATGCAATAGGCTATGCATTTGTATTTACGTAGATATTTGCATAGCCTATCGCATGAAAAAACAGGGACACAAATGGCATAGTGGACGCCATTTGCAGCCGTAAAGCTGTTAGACTGACCTAAATACAGCCATTTATGGGTGCATTTAGCTTAATTTAAGACCTTTACGGCTGCAAATGGCATAGCAGACGCCATTTGCATCTGGGTCCCTTCCTGCAGTGAGTGCTCAGTGATACGGCACAGCGATGGCGGCCGTATCGCTTCCTGTATGGAGCCAGCCAGCAAGGAGGATCCAGCTCTGCGCGGGTCCAGCAGGAGGTGGAGGTAGAGTCCATGGCAGAATTCTCGGACATCCCTACGCTGTACCTTCCCTTGGTTCAAGCCACTCAAATCTCCTCCTACCTGTTCCATGCCAGCTCTCCCAATTGAAACCCTTCTCTTTTGTCATAACTAGGTGGCACTTCCTCATTCAGAGGTAGTCTACATTTTGAACACCAGACACCAGGGACAAAAAACAGAAGAATGCTCTTGCCCCCATGTGCTGCTTGTAGGATTTCCTGAAGCACTTGGCTGGTCACTGCTCAAAATGGCATGGTGGTCCAGATGGAGATGAGAGCCCGAGGCCACCAACACATATCCCCCACAAAGCAATTCTAGTTCAGTCAGCTCCAACACTCACTTCCTTCTGCTCCCCCCTGAGAATTAATATTTCCCATTTTTTCCCTCACCTTACTCATGCCCACCCAGAGCTCTCCTTCAACACATGATAGCAGCACAATACTCTGCTCCCTGCCTCTGCCTCTGCCTCTGCTTAAAGAGTTAGGAAGTGCAAAGGAGGCATAACATTTAAATTGGTACTTGCTGTTGGATTAGCGGCCACCCTAGCTGCCATCCAACCCTGCCTGCCTCCACTGCCTTCCTGTCCCCTCTCTTGCTCTGTGGACTTACAGGCAACTGCCTGAACCTTTGATCTTTTGGTTCCAGAAAATACAGAAAGAGAAAATTAACCCTACAACATCCAAACTAAACTAAATTAATTAGAAAATTAGGATGTAGCAGAATGTGCATTGTACTGTGTGGAATTGATAAGAGTTTATTATATTTTGTAGATGTGACTAGTTCTGTGTGTGTGTGTGTGTTGTGAGATAACTGTGAGTAATGGAATTATTGGAAATGGAGGAAAGCTGCTATGGGTGGGTTGGTCAAGTATTAGAAGCAGCATGCCGCTTAGCTTAGCAGGGATTCCTTCATTGAGGTGTTACTGGTACCAATGGAAGAAACTAAGGATGAGGTTCATGACATCATGGGGGGTTATAAAAGACCAGTGTCTGATTTATTTGAGAGAGAGATCTCAGGGAGAATGAGGAACCCACCATACGTGCTTAGGCTGGCTTCACCCACCATGCCTTCCATTTAGGGAAATATGAAACTTTGATATTCATAGAATCATAGAATCACAGAATAGTAGGGTTGGAAGAGGCCTACAAGGCCATCGAGTCCAATCCCCTGCTCAATGCAGGAATCTAAGTCAGAGCATACCTGACAGATGGCTGTCCAGCCTCATCTTGAATGCCTCCAGTGTGGGAGAGCCCACCACTTTGCCAGGTAATTGGTTCCATTGACTGTTAGATTGAGAGGAACCTTGGTTTTACAGTGTTAACAATATGCTTGCTACTGTTTTCATTATACTCTTAGTGATTATAACCTGTGTGTATTTAGAGATGTTTGTAATCTGCCTCATCTTAGCTAAAGGTTGTTATTCTCTTAGACTGTTTGAGCAGTATATATATATATATATATATATATATATTATTTAATACCAGATTTGTGTTGCCTGGCTTGAGAGAAGTTTCAAGGACCACTGGCCATACATTAATTATTGAAGGCCAAAACACTTGGTAAAGATTTGTAAATCTATTAGGGATGTCAGAGAATTCCACCACGGATCTCCGGGAGGCTGAATGCCAGCAAATTCGGCCCCCCGAAATCGGTGGCGGAACAGTCTGTCCCCCCGCCCCCCCGGGACGGGACTTACCTTGGGCGGATCTTCCTGGTGGCGGTGGCGGTGGCTGCGGCGGCCGGTCTTCCGACCGGCTGCCGCCGCTGCCATTTCCAGTTAAAAAAAACAAAAAACAAAAAACGTGATAGGCTACGTAAAGATTTACGTAGCCTATCACGGCTAGATTTTAAAAAAACACCGTGATAGGCTACGTAAATGTTTACATAGCCTATCATGGCTGATTTAAAAGAAAAAAAAAGCACGCACATACACAAATGGTGGTGCCCATGGGTGCTGCCATTTGCGTTCCTTATTTTGGCACGTCTTAGTCTACATAAACATTTATGTAAGCTAAGACAGCGAAAATAAGGGGAACGCAAATAGCGTAGACGCTACGCTATTTGCGTTCCCCTTATTATCGACATAATTTTTACGTAGACTAAGACATGCCAAAATAAGGAAAGCAAATGGCGGCGCCCATGGGCGCCGCCATTTGCGTATGCATGTTTTTTTCTCTTTTAAATCAGCTGTGATAGGCTACGTAAAAATTTTCTTTTAAATTTGCATACGCGCTTTTTTTTTCTTTTAAATCAGCTGTGATAGGCTACGTAAATATTTACGTAGCCTATCACAGCTGACTGCAGGGACGCAAACGGTGGCGGCTACGGCCGCTGCCATTTGCATCCCTGCTAGCCAGCGGCTGGATGTCCGGCCGCTGGCGGAGCCGGCCGGTGGCTCCGCAGAATCCCTGCGGAGCGGAGCCGGCCGGCCAGGATTCGGGGGGGAGGGACGGAGCACCTCCCCCCCGGCCAGAATTTTGGGGGGAGGGATGGAGTGCCTCCCCCCCCACGAATGTCACCCTTCGAAAAGGTAAGTGACTTTCATGCATCCCTAAAATCTATCACTGAGTGGGGTCTGTCCTTAATGCCATTATATTCTCTCTTGATCTGATGAGTCTCAGACACACCCATTCAAGTGTGGGAAACAATCGAGTCAGATGGAGAGAGTTGTTTCTCATCTCAAAGAACAGTTCTGTTCCTTCACAGAATCTAATGGGAGCAAATCCAGTGAACCCTCACCACTTGAGCTAGGCAGAAATGGTGTCTTGAAATTCTTCACCCTATTTGTGAGGTAGAGCAACTGTGAAGATGATTTCAATAAATTTCTCCAGGGGGAGGAGAAATTTGCCAACAGTTTCTCAGGGTGGGGCTCACCATTAGGTGTGGGAGTAGCTCAGCTTTTCCCCTACTTTTGTGTAGGGGGAACGCAGCAGCAATGGAGTTGGCAGCCTATTCACCATTTTACATCCACCAAAATGCCCTGAATCTAACACTGTTCTGGGGCACTGTGGGAGGGAAATGGCAGCTGTCACCAATAAATATATAACTGGTGGAGAATATTCAAACACAATTACCAGAAAAATATGTTTTGAGAAATTTTAGCTCAGCTCTATCCCCCACGCCCCACGTCCAACACACACTGTGCTGATGAAGCTAAACTACCTGAATATCAACTTTAAGGGGAAATAGAGAGATGATTCCCTCCCCCCACTTAAGATGGCAGTTTGGAACATTATGGTCTCTGTACAATGAAGCATACAGTATTTCCTACTGTATCTTTCTTATAGGAAATGGAGTCTGTTATCATAATAAGGGAGATGCCTATATTGCTAAATTACAATACACAGTGTTGATGCGGCCTGATTATTATCACAGACTTAAATTAAATTCTTACATATGGATTTGAATGGAGCAAATGCACTGACATTTTTAAAATGGCTTTTAAGATATGAAACACAAATTCAATAATGTCCAAATGTTGTTAAGATTTCTCTAGTTATTGTTGCTCAACAGTGCATCCCCATTAAGGCACACAATAGGTTTTATTAGCTCAATACTTTCCCATCTTAGATTAGATTCTATTGGGTTTTGATGTCTTTTGCATTAACTACTAAAGATTTGTAGACACTGAAATCAAATTTAAGTGCCAGGCTAAACTGTGCCCAAAGTGTTACGATGTCATTATTGGCTTTTGCAAACATTTCAGATTAGATATTCCCAGCAATAAATACTCACATTACGTTCCATGCAGAATTTCAGGAAACTCAGGATAATTTCATTTCTATCTTTCTTTTTTCTCTGCTGTAACAAAGCAGACAGATTAATAATAGCAGAGGAAGAAACAAATTACACCAAGTAATTCAGAAGCTGCACAATGAACTCAGGAATATTGTTTGTCATCTCCTCTGTATTAATGAGCATATGTATTTGCTAATTGCTATTCTAAGTGTGCCTTATTCGAGTTGTATGTGGTTAGTTAAATGAGCACATAATTACATCTGAGTAATTTCAGAACATTAATCAAATTCATATTTTTGCAAATTGAATATTTTTGGGGTGATTCTCAAGTTACGTTGAGATCATTATATAATGTAAAGCAGGGAGTTAGTAAGTAGTCAATTTAAAAAATCTGCCCATCCTATGCATCAGAGTAGTGTACATAGTTCTATCTCCCCCCTCTATTTTTATCCTCAAAACAACCCTGTGAGGTAGGTTAGGCAGAGAGAGTGTGACTAGTTCAAGATTATCCCATGAGGGTCCAGTAGATCTCTCTGTTCACAGTCCAGTGCTAACCATCACACTGCACTGTCAAATGGGTCCAATCCAGGGTCAAATCCAGGCCACTGAAGAGGGGTACTGCTTAATGCCCAGTTGCCAGCCTTGAAGTAAGAGTGGTGTGTGAAATGAGTGACATAGGTGGCAACAGGACTTGCTAAGAAGCCACTTTTGGGGGTGAGAGCTTCAAGTCTGGCCCTCCATTCCTGACTCAATCACAGTGAGACTCTCCAAGAAATCTAGTTGCTTGTCAAGAATGTAAAACTACTGCCATGGCATTACGCATCCTGCTAGCATCCCACAGTATGAGTCTGCTGACTGATTTCAGAATGAGAAATCCCATTCTTATCTCTGATCAGTGATTGGAAATGAGAGTGATTGAAGGCATTTAAACTTTAGATGACCTGCTGGGTATTTAAAGTTTAAATACCTTTACATTTTAGAATTGAACTGTGCTTTGCATGCCGGAAAGCTGTTGAACTAGGGCTTAACTCCGAGTAGGCATGAATGGGGTCAGGCTATCCTTTGTATGCTTGGTCAGGAAATTTCATTCAGAGGGTACTGAAGTTCTGAGCATGGATGAAGCTGCATCAGAGAATCAGGAATTGCCGTGGCAGTATCTTTCCCTTGCTGTTGTTGTTCAGTCGTTCAGTCGTGTCCGACTCTTTGTGACCCCATGGACCACAGCACGCCAGGCCTTCCTGTCCTGCGCTCTCTCCCGGAGCGTGCTCAAGTTCATATTCATTGCATCCGTGATGCTATCTAGCCATCTCATCCTCTGCCGTCCCCTTCTCCTTTTGCCTTCAGTCTTTCCCAGCATCAGGGTCTTTTTCTGGGAGTTTTCTCTTCGCATTAGGTGGCCAAAATATTTCAGCTTCAGCTTCAGTATCTGTCCTTCCAATGAGCACTGTCCTGTCCTGCGCTCTCTCAGGCCTGCATAATTGGTGACTCCTTTTCACCAAGCCAGTGAAGCCCAGCAGCCTTCTAGGTGTCTAACAATGACAACATACCATGTCATCCCAAGCAGACAGCAAAAACTGATGGATCAAACCCAAGGCAGGCCATGATGGTGGATAGGCTATGCTTTACTTTGTGGGCCATGAGATGTCCAAGACCACTCAAGCGCAGTCCTGGCATGACAATATGCACTGTTCTTGGAGGGAGAAATAAGCTCTTCAGCTTGCTTGCTTGCTTGCTTGCTTGCTTTATTTATTTATTTCTATACCATCTAATATCCGAAGCTCTCTGGGCAATTCTCAAAAAATTAAAACCACAGAGTGCAGCATAAAACAATATATAATATGAACGCTTAAAACCACAATATAACAATACAACCAGAATAAACAGTATAACTAGCAGCAACACAGAGATTTAAAATACAGATTTAAAACACTAGAGCTAAAAGATTAGGAAGCTAAAATGCTAAGATACTGGGAGAATAAACAGGTCTTCACCTGGTACAGGTGAGTACAACGTAGGCTCCAGGCAAACCTCTGTAAGGAGCTCGGTCCACAGCCAGGACGCCACAGAAGAAAAGCCCTCCTCTTTTAATATTAATAACAAACCTTGAGTTGATCTTGCCCCCACTAACCTGCTGTTTAGACTCCCAGGGTGACCACTGCCTGACATTGTCAACCAGCTGAGAAAGTGAGCATAATAGAATTGCCCAGCTCCTTCAGTTAAAGGAAATCTTTGCAAAGAGGGAAGTAATGGATTTATCAGTTAGCATTTGTCT
This sequence comes from Heloderma suspectum, assembly GCF_057233095.1. NCBI lineage: Eukaryota > Metazoa > Chordata > Lepidosauria > Squamata > Helodermatidae > Heloderma > Heloderma suspectum. The sequence goes on from NC_139461.1 coordinate 182,490,308, forward strand.
GAAAATCTGAGCTGTCCGCGTTTGAAGAGAACACAGAAATGTTTTGTTTGGGGCTTGTCCTTCCTTCTCTCCTTCCCTTCCTCCCTTTCGTGGCTGATAGTGATGCTTCTGTTGTTACCAAGACTGTTTTGCTATAGATCCATGCCAGTTCAAATACTCATAACTGTAGATGAGTGTAATACTTTCTGTGGAGCACTTTACTTCTGTCCTTTCTGCTGAGTGTCAACTGCCTGAGGGCCTTATCTTCATTCTCCCTCAATCCTCAGCTTGAACCGCTAGACCTGAAGGAGGATTCAGATCATAATTGCACCACAGAGACACAGAGGAGACACCGTCACTTGTCTATATAAATAAACACCTTGGCCAGAGTTGGCTTTTGCTGGGAGTAGCATCCTCTGAGTGGAAGTCTGCTCTCAGCATTCCCAGCCATGGAAAGAGGAGGAGGAAGTCCATTTTTACTGATTTCCCTCCACCCTCTGCAGCCCCTAGGGTCACCTCCCACCCTGTTCCACCCAGGCCTTGGGAACAATTTTTGGGGGAGGTGGGACATAGGGAGCGGTAGGGAGAGGGGGGAATGAATGAAAATGACCTTCTCCCCCATTCTGCCAGAAGGGTTGCTCCACTGGATTGGAAAAATTATATGGACAGAAGGAGTCCTTTTGTTCAAAGGAGGCAAATTCTGGATCCAATGTCTTCTGAAGAACTACTGAAAAATAAACTGGTGAATAGGCATTTTCTGAGTAATCAATAAGCCATATCAAGTGCTCATAACTAGGGGTGTACAGATTCCCCATAGTCTGTTCCAGTGGGGAATCCATGGGGGGGGAGGCGATCCGTTCCTCCCCCCCCCCAGAATCCTCCAGAGCGGCTCTGCCCCATGAGGATTCTGGGGGGGGGGGAGAACCGGCTTGGGGGCCGCTTACCTTCCCTCCTGCCGGCCCGATCCTTTCGCCTCCTTCCTGCTGATCGCCATGTCTTAAAAAAGGGGGGGGGCAGTCGGCAGGATGTGCCTATAGACTAGACTTAGACGCAAAATAGAGCCATGAATCTTGTGTATAAGCCTATGAACACATAGACTTAGATGCAAGATTCATGGCTCTAGTTGCGTCTAAGTCTATGGGCACATCCTGCCGATAGCCTTTTTCTTTTCTTTTTTAAGACATGGCAATCGGCAGGGAGGAGGCAAATGGATCTGGATGGCAAGAAGCAGCCGAGTGCCGTTCCGCCTCCAGTCATCCTGGAGCAGAGGTAAGTGGTCCTGATCCACTGCGGATTCCTGAGGCCGGATTCCAAAGAATCTGGCCTCATTTGAATCTGCAGTGGATTTCTCTGACATCCCTACTAATAACTCATAGTCAGTTCTTAAGCGCTTAAGAATTATGTCTCATGCCCACTTACTTACTCCTCAACTCCCTTGAACTAGGGATGTTGGAGAAATCTGCAAAATAATCTAATAAATTCAGATTTCTATGAATCCAACCCATGGATTCCACAGTGGACCAGCTTTTCCCAAATCATATGGATTCCGTGGACTTGTAGACTGGGCTTTTTTACTTTCCAAAATGTTAGTTGTAACAAATTTAGTTGTAGAAAAATACATACATAAAAAAAAACAGTGCTGAAAATGCTCATTTCCCCCATAGGCTAAAGCATGAGAATGAGCATGGAGGGATTTGTGCATGTTTGCAAGAGTGAATTTGTGCAAGTGCAAACTTGCAGAAATGCACATTTTTACAAATTTGGGAAAGTGGCAAAATCTAGTTCCATCAATGACTGACTGGACCATGGAATGAAAGGCACCTGACAGTCCACAAAACATAGATGGAACAGCTTTTACAAAATCCATAATCTCTACTTGGAACTGACTTCCCTCTTCAGACTGCCCTGGATGTTTTGCCCCTTTCCATGGAAGGTGGGCTTCAATAGGTAGGGATGGCTGAACTCACCTGCATCTGTGCTGTGTGCTGCATACCGCTTGCCGAACCCTTGCTGGCCGCCCAACCCTGTTCACTGCGTGCTTGTGTAAATGGCCCATTTGCTGCTGCCATATGCAGAAATGGGAATTTATGAAAAAGGCCGAGCCACCATTTTTATGCAAAATGGTGGTTTGGCAGACCAGTGGGGACCACCAAGCTTGCCCGGCTCGGTGCGTGCCAAGTCAGGCAAGCGTGGTGGTCTGCAGACTGGAGTCTGGGAGACTGAGTGGGGGGAAGCCTGCCAGACTTCAGCCCCTTCCCAGACTCCTACAACATCCCTGTCAATAGGCTCCTTTGCAACCTATTTTGGGGATAGTGTTCAGCATATTGCATAGTTTCTTTGAAATGCTATTCAAATTCCAGCTCCCTCGCTGATTTTCAGGTATCCTAAGTACTGAAATGGGCTACCACATATCAATGTAACAGATCATTGTTGTCAACTGCTAGCTCTTATCTGTGGGTAACTAGTGTAGTATATTGGTTCAACTGGCTTGACACACTTGTTCAATACGCCCAACCATATGAAAAAATCAGCACTGTGCATCTCTGAAATGGCAGCAATGTTGGTCATGGGACTCACCAGGAAGCCTGTCTGGATCTCAGACTCCATGCATCACCTACTCTGATTGGGGAACTGTTTCACTGAGAATCCTATGGATATCCAATATTCACATATTAGGACTGTTAACTAGGGATGGCACGGCGCCTGGCTCAATCCAGGAGTTCGAAAGGCTCCCCCCAACTTGTGCCTCTGGGCCATACCCCCTGCATGCTCACCCAGCTGCCCTCACCTACCCTGAGCCATCTGCGAGCGCCAGTTGTTTCCATGGTCACCACTTCGTTAAAAAAAATAGTGACTTGGGAACTTCCATAAATTTCATATTGCACATATAGTGGCTGTAAAGGCCCCATCTATGCAATATTACAGGCATAAATGGGCCAGTTATGCCTGTAATATTGCATAGATGGGGTCTTTATGGCCACTATGTGCACAATATCATATTTATGGAATTTCCCGAGTTGCCATTTTTTTGCAAAATGGCGACTGTGGGAATGATGGGTGCTTGCGGACAGCTCAGGGCAGGTGCAGTTGGCTCGGCAAGCACACGGGGGGGAGTGAATGGGGACAGCAGTGCGTGAGCAGGGGCAGCAGCTCAGTGGGCACCTGGAGGACCCAGACAGGGTGGTGTCTGTCCATCCCTACTGTTAACCAGCTGGATTTCTGAGCATGGTGGTCTCCTTGCCAAATGTACTTTGTGGGTGTATTCATGCTACTTCTGCTTCAATAGCCAGAGCTTCCTCTAGTGCAGGGGTGCACAACCTGCTGCCCTTGTGTGGCACCCACCCACATTTCTCCCCAGCCCAGCTAATCAGCTGGGCTTCAGGAAAGACCACAGAACGGAAGACCTCAGACAGACTGACGAAAACAGCCTTTCTTGAGTAGTAAGCAGGGAAACCCCACTTTGATCTCTGTTCAGGAGATAAGAGCAATTTAAAGACAATTGAACTTTCAATAACCAGATGGTCACTTAATACCTTTAAATCTTAGAACTGGGCTATGCTTTGCATGCCTGAAAGCTGTTGAACTGGTGCTTACTTCTGGGTAGACATGCACAGAGTTGGGCTGTGCTTTGCATGTGTAACACTTTTTCTTCAGGGTCTCTAAAGGGACTCACAGCAAAGGCTTTGTACAGGGACAGTTAACATATATTTAAATATATTAATTAAAAACAATAATAATGCACATGTGATAAATTTACATGCATAACCATTTACTTATCATTAAACAATAAAACGGAGCACAGCCCTCACGAAGGTCTGTCTTTTCTTTTCAGCTTGAGACTAGGGATGGTGGAGAATTTCTCCACGAATCTCTGGGAGGCCGAATGCCAACGCATTCGGCCCCCCAAAATTGGTGGTGAAATTCTCCGCTGCCCCCCCCCCCCAGGATGGGACTTACCTCGTGCGAATGTCCCTCTCGGCGGTGGGTCCCGGCGGCGTTTCGACTGGGGCTGCGGCGGCAGCCGGTTTTCTGACCGGCTGCCGCCACCGCCATTGCAAAATAAAAAAGGAAAGTAAAAAAACCCCAAAACACACCCATGATAGGCTATGTAACGATTTACGTAGCCTATCATGGCTAGATTTCCAAAGTCAGCTGTGATAGGCTACGTAAATTGTCACGTAGTCTATCACGGGTGACTTTGAAAAAAAAAAGCACATACGCAAATGGCAGCACCCATGGGGCGCTGCCATTTGCGTTCCCTAGTTTGGCACATCTAATCTACATAAAGATTTACGTAGATTACGGCGAAAATAAGGGCAACGCAAATAGTGTTCCAGTATTTTCACCGTAGTCTACGTAAATCTTTACGTAGACTAGACGTGCCAAACTAAGGAATGCAAATGGCGGCGCCCCATGGGTGCCGCCATTTGCGTACGCGCTTTCCCCCCCCCAAAGTCACCCGTGATAGGCTACGTGACGATTAGGGGTGGACGAAAGTCACTTACCTGTCCTCGAAGCTTTTCGCGGTGGGGGGGAGGTGCTTCGCTGCTCCCCCCGCGAAGTTCAGGCCGGGGGGGGAGGCATCCCGCCTCGCCCGGCCGAAATTCAGGCCGGGGGGGAGGCTTCCCGCCTCGCCCGGCTGAAATTCAGGCCGGGGAGGAGGCGCCTCACCTCGCCCGGCCGTGAACTCAAAAGTTTTTTTTTTTTTAAAAAATGCCCCCGTGATAGGCTACGTGACGATTAACGTAGCCTATCACGGCTAGATCTGCAAAGTCAGCCGTGGTAGGCTACGTTAATCATCACGTAGCCTATCACGGGTGACTTAAAAAAAAAAAGCGCGTACGCAAATGGCTCCCCATAGGGAGCCGCCATTCGCGTTCCTTATTTGGTCGCTGTAGTCTACGTAAAGATTTACGTAGACTACGGCGAAAATAAGGGCAACGCAAATAGCCATTATCCGTACGCACTTTTTTTTTTTTAAGTCACCCGTGATAGTGAAGTTTTTTTTAACTTCACCCGTGAAGTCACCTCACCTGAACTTCAGGGGGAGAACTGAAGCACCTCTCCCCCACCGCGAAGCAAGCTGTGGGACCAGGTAAGTCCCTTTCGTCCATCCCTACAGTTGACACCACAACAAAAATATAAATAAAACTTCTCTCTGAAGCTTGTTTTTTCTGCTGGCTGAAGAAGGAAAAACAGTCCCTACTCAGTTCTCTCCAGCTCCACAGCAATCTTGTCAGTATGGATCAGAATCTAGCAACATGGAAACTTTCTTAAACTGAGTCTCAATGGTTCAGGGTCTTACAGGGAGGAGAAAACAAGTTTCTTCCACTCTGCAGTTCTGGTAACTGCCTAAAATGGTGGTCACTCCCTATCTCACTCCTTTACTGAGCATGTGCAAGAATATTCCTCAGAATTCTTAAATAAAAATATACTAGTGGGTTACACATGCTTGGCTGGAAAATGTCCAAATTCGTAAGAATTACCTTCGTGTATGTGTTTGTGTGTATCTTGTGGCCTCTGACCCCTCAGCATACCCCAGATGCAGCCTTGGGTGGCTAAAACTAAGTTCCTGCTCTAGTGTCTTTTGGAATATGAGCTGTCTTTTTGCAAACAGATATTTATGCAAGGCCTCATCATACAGGCAGGCCACAAACCAGACAATGACACGGCTTCTCTTACCCCTTCAAATTTGGAAAATGTCAGTGCTGTGCTAAACATCTAAGCTCAACAGCTTATAATGAAATGCTCTCTGTTGGGCTCTTGTTACATTTATAGAAAGGATGACGTTGTGCTATTTCAGATGGGTTGGGGGAGAAATGCTTTTGTAGGGCAGCCAAAACCCTAATATGTTGTCTTGGTCAGTTGTGCTGGTGCAAGGAAGGCCTGGGCTAAGTCAAAGGTGTCTGCCCCAGAGACACTGAATAATGTAGCAAGCTTCTTTTCTGTATTTATTATATCATTTGCTGCCAAATAAAAGTCCAGCCTGGCTGCATAACTTTCCCTTTTGCTGGGGAATGCAGGGCTGAATTCTTCCGTATACGCTCAGATAGTGACTTCCAGTAGGCTTTGGGTGAAAGCTTAATTCAGGCTTCAACAGGACCTCTCTCTCATCTTTGAGAAAACACCCTGTGTGGCTTGGAAGCATCCCATCCCCACTGGTGTCCTTCCCCTGCCCGCCCAACCCTGTAGTTCTCTTCCCACTGCCCTCCCCAGTCTCACAAGCTTCCCCCAAGCAGCTTCCCCCATCTTTTAATTTCATTTTGGTTTGCACTGGTTGGAAAGCAGAACTCCAGCCTTCAGCTGCTCCACCTTCTTCCTTTCTGAAGAATGCTTTGAGCCCACATGGAGTGCCCAGGCTTTCTGGGCAGTGTGGCTATAGAACTGCTGCTTTCCAGCCATCCAAGATAAATACCATGACTACTTCTACTACTCCTCTTCTACTATTACTACTACGATGTCGACTAATACTAATGTAATATAAGATGTCAGATCTTATAGCCAGATTCTGGCTGAACATCAGGAAAAACTTCCTGACTGTTAGAGCAATATGATAATGGAACCAATTACCTAGGGAGGCGGTGGGCTCTCCCACCCTGGAGGCATTCAAGATCAGGCTGGACAGCCATCTGTCAGGGATGCTTTGACTTGGATTCCTGCATTGAGCAGAGGGTTGGACTCGATGGTCTTGTAGGCCCCTTCCAACCCTACTATTCTATGATTCTGTGACAGGTTTCATTGATTTGCAAGCCAAAGGCCATTTCATTTTCATTTCATTTATTACATTTCTATAATACCCAATAGCCAAAGCTCTCTCAAAGGTTTCCAAATATTAAAATGCTTAAAATCAATATTGTACATAGTATAAAAACCATTTACATACTAATCTATAAATAGACAACACACACATACACACACACACACATACACACACACACGTCTCAAATTTCTCCAGTATCCCTGTTTACTCCCGTAGGGATGTTAGAAAAATCCGCCGCAGATTCAAATGAGGCTGGATTCTTTGGAATCCGTCCTCCAAAATCCGTGGTGGATCGGCCCCACTTACCTCCATTCCAGGAGGATTCCACGTAGAACGGCTCTGCCTGCTTGCTCCTGGACCCGTCCTGTTCGCCTCCGCACCAATCGCCATTTTTTTTTAAAAAAAATGGCGATTGGCAGGATGTGCCCATAGACTTATATGCAAACTAGAGCTGTGAATCTTATATGCAAGATTCACGGCTCTCGCTTGCATATAAGTCTATGGGTATATCCTGCTGAATGCCATTTTTTAAAGAAATGGCGATTGGCGCAGAGGAGAATGGGACGGGTCCAGCAGGTAAGCGGCCCTCAAGCCGGGCAGCTCCGTAGAATCCTCGCGGAATGGAGCCGCTCTGGAGGATTTTTTGGGGGGGAGGAACGGATCGCCTCCCCCCCTGGGCGGATTCCCCACCTGAATGGACAGTGGGGAATCCGTACCCTGCTACTCCTATATATTTGCTTTAATACCACTGCAGTTCCTTCCTACCCTTAAAAACAGTTATTCATAGTGGAGCCTTTGTCCCCCTTGCAGTTTATTCATTATTATAACTTGTACACCCCTTTGCTGGCATGTGTACTTGAGGAAGGATTAGCAAGACTTTTAAATTCATAACTTTTAATAAAAACTTTTTAATATATTTTATCTAGTTTAAGTAGCAGTTTTTTTAAATAATAATTAAAACATTTTAAACATAATATTGTTTGTGGATTCACAGGTCAAAATGCTGCAGTGGCCTATATAATCCTGTCCCCACACTATAGCCCCATAAACATTTTGAGGTCCAGAGATTTTGTGTGCTGATATGTGGTTTTGAGGTATTGGATTAACATAATAACTTTGGCAGACATTCTGATTCTTGAGCAAAACTTTTTTAGGCCCTATTTTCAAAATGGCAGACAATTTTCTTTAGGTCACTAGTTTTCGTCAACCACAGAAGTAACTATCTTGTGTTTGGTATCAAATTATAGGTTTTCAGGGTCAAGAAGTTCAAAGAAGATGTTATTTTAATTGTTGGAGTACTCCTTCTGCCATTTTTCAGGGTGGTGCTGAAATGTCTCATTTTCTCATTTTCTTGACAAATTAATGTACAAACGTGATTTTGGCTTTCAACTCTGGTTTCTTGGGTCAAGGAGATCAACAGTGGCATTAATTTTGATGGAAAGGCAGTCCTTTCAACAGTTTTAAAAATGGCACCCAAGGTTTTATCCCTGCAATAGGCCATGTAATGTGAATGTGTAGTTTATATAGTCATTTTTCATGATGTATGATAAAACATTATGGTTTATTGCATCATTAATGGTTTATTGCATCATTCATTTATAAAAAAGGAATGTATTTTGAGTATATTTTAATTTGTATACTCATCAGCTACTACTATTGGTTCACATATTTACCTTTTTCCCAGTATATATCTAAAGACTTACTTAAACATTAAAAAAAACCCCACATTTATACTAGGGATGGTGGAGAATTCCTCCATGGACTCCAGTGAGGCTGGATTCTAAAGAATCTGCCTCCCCCGGAGTCCGTGGCAGAACAGACTGCTCCCCCCCACCACCCTGCAAAGTCCCCACAGACCGGATCCTACCTGCCTCCGGAGGGTCCAGATCGGGCGCTCCTCACTGCTGCTTCGCTGTGCGGCCGCGAATGGCGTCCCCTATGCAGGATGCCATTTGCATTACTGCTTTAGCCATGAGAGGCTACGTAAATATTTACATAGCCTATCACGGCTAAAGCGGGGACACAAATGGCGTAGGGGACGCCATTTGCATCCCTGCCCTTTGCCGTAATAGGCTACATAAATAATTATGTATCATATCATGGCAAAGGGCAGGGATGCAAATGGCGTCCCCTATGCCATTTGTGTCCCCGCTTTAGCCGTGATAGGCTATGTAAACACTTACGTAGCCTATCACGGCCTGGCAGGGATGCAAATGGCAGCCAGCGTAGCGGCCACCATTTGCCACCGCAGCCCAACAGCATCTGGAATGGAAGTCTGGCTGAGGCCAAGGAGGATTCCAGGGGGGAGGGATGGATCACCTTCCCCCCCACCGTGGACTGCCATACTGGAATGGGGTGAGTATTCCACACACCCCTAATTTATACAGAATTATTAAAGCATTTCAATATAAGCATTTTTGCCATTTTCCCCCAAACATTTACAAAAAATAAATAAATGTGCATTTGACCACTGTGTTTTGACATGGGCATCTCATTGTACCACAAGCCTTACTGTCACATACACATAAAAGATCATTTGGCAGGAAGTTCAAGAACTTTTTTAGTCATAGGACATCATTATCATTTTCCCAACCATAATCACATGGGTCTATTTTTGGATGAATACCCTCTAAGAGGCACACACATCTTCATACCAGATAAAATGCACTTGTAATATGCCCTCTTATAGAGCATGATGTGGGCAGACGTACACCGATTGGTACAGATCTTTTATAATCACTGAAACGCAGACTGTTAAAAGTGCCACATTTTGAGTGACATTTCCAGACGTGTTCAAGGTACATCTCCACTTCCTGAGTCATCACATGTTTTCCCAAATTCTGTAAGATATTTTGCTGGTTCAGCACTCCCAACTTTCATCCTGATTTTGCTCATATCATCATCTCTTGTTAGAATATGAGCCTTTATGACTATTCTTGACATCTGTGGACCTAACTTTTTGAAGGGTACAGGAACTGGAATGAAGCAATGGTTTTTCCCTGTTCCAAAACTTACTCATAACTGAGACATACCTTTGGAAACCCAACTGGACATAAACTGAAGAAGCAAGACGATGACATCAGTATCATTAGAAAGCACAAGAACGCCCTCTCTACCACGGCAAACTGCCCAGTCTACATGTGGAACAATTCTAAAGTCAGCCTCTTCCAATGTATTCTTTAGATGTTCAAGAACATGATTCCCTTCTCTTGTGAATAGAACTGCAGGTTCCAGCTCATCATCAATGACTTAACTGCTAGATATCAGAGGAAATATAGTGTTTTCTGCTTCCTCTTTCAATCTTGTTCATGGTATCTTTGCAGATTTGTCTTGTTTGAGGTAGGTGACCAGAATTTTGCAAGCTGAACAGGTACTGGTGTATTGTTTTCTATTACAGCCAGATCTACTCTACCACTGAGACACTCTGCTTATTCTCTTTTATTCCTTTACCAACAGCTGCAAATAGCTGTTGAAAACAAAATGAAATTCTTGAAGAAAACATACAGATGTTGATCCCTTGACTATGTTGTTAACATCTTCTCCAAAGTTTTTCATTGCTGATATCTTAACCATTCATACTTGGGACATAAAGTCAACTACAACAGTGGTTTTCAGTGGTGGATATGCATTGAATTCAAAATCCTCAGGGGAAAGATGCTTCTCGACCTGTGCTATGAGAATGGGTTTTGTGGGTTTTGTAGGTGCATCACCAGCAAACACCATGTTTGTTGGCAGTACATCATGCTCCATAATTCTCTTTATTGATTCTCCCCTTTCTTTTGCAATCTCCATATCTCTGTGTGCTTGAGCGATTACTTTCTTTAGTTATCAGTTTGAGTGTGGTAGGTTCTGGGATGCTTTTGGTAGGAAAAGATGGTAGCTTTACTTTAGAGACTGTGTCTGACGGCTTTTTATTTTTTGATATAAATCTCTCCTGCCTGAGGTGCTGATACAAGTCTGATTCTTGTCTTAAGACATCAAGAAGTCGATCCTTTATAATATCATCCACATTTTGTTTTGTTACAAAGTTGTGAAGCTGCAGTGACTCAGTTACTTCACATGGATGTTCATGCTGTCAAATGAAATCTAGAAGTCATGCAACATTTTCATCAAAATGTTCACCTTTTTTGCCCAGAATAACATGATAGGGTACAGTATCACATTGATCCACTAAATCAGAATGGGTAAGCTCTTGAAACAAATTGCATATCATCAGAACTACATGGTATGCTAACTGCCACTCAGCAACGTAATTATTTCATAATTTTCTAGCATACATCATGAAAAAATGACCATATAAGCTGCACATTCACATTACATGGCCTATTGTAGGGATAAAAGTTTGGGTGCCATTTTTAAAAATGGCAGGAGGACTGCCTTTTCATCAAAATTAATGCCACTGTTGACCTCCTCAATCCCCAAAACCTAAAATCAAAAAAAGCCAAAATCAAGTTTGTATGTCCATTTGTTAGGGATGGCGGAGAATTTCTCCCCGAAACTTCGGGGGGCCGAGCGCCAACGTGTTCAGCCCCCCGAAGAAGTTTTGGGGAGAAATTCTCCGCACCCCCCTGCCCCCGCACCCCCCCCGGGACAGGACTTACCTTTCCCGAATGTCCCTCCCGGCGGCGGGTCCTGGCGGTGGTTCGTCAGGTCTTCGTCAGGGGCGGGGGCGGCAGCCAGTCTTTCGACCGGCTGCCGCAGCCGCCATTCCAATAAAAGTAAAAAAAAAAACACCCGCCCCCGTGATAGGCTACGTGACGATTAACGTAGCCTATCACGGCTAGATTTGCAAAGTCAGCCGTGATAGGCTACGTGACGATTTATGTAGCCTATCACGGCTGACTTTGCAGATCTAGCCGTGATAGGCTACATTAATCGTCACGTAGCCTATCACAGGGGCTTTTTTAAAAAAAAAACTTTTTATTTCGTGGCCGGGCGAGGCGAGGCGCCTCCTCCCCGGCCTGAATTTCAGCCGGGCAAGGCGGGAAGCCTTCCCCCCCGGCCTGAATTTTGGCCGGGCGAGGTGGGAAGCCTCCCCCCCGGCCTGAACTTCAGGGGAGAGCAGCGAAGCGCCTCCCCCCCACTGCGAAAAGCTGCGAGACCAGGTAAGTGGCTTTCGTGCACTCCTACCATTTGTCAAGGAAATGAGAAAATGAGCCATTTCAGCGCCATCTTGTAAAATGGCAGAAGGAGTACTCCGACAATTAAAATAACATCTTCTTTGAACTCCTTGACCCCGTGAACCTATAATTTGATACCAAACACACTATAGTTATTTCTGTGGTTGACAAAAAACTAGTGACCAAAAGAAAATTGTCTGCCATTTTGAAAATACCACCTTAAAAAGTTTTGTGCAAGAATCAGACTGTGTACCCAAGTTATTATGTTAATCCAATGCCTCAAGGTCACATAACTCCATAGAAATCTATGGACCTCAGAATTTTTCAGTGGTATAGTTCGGAGACAGGATTCATACTGATAATTGTGCTGTATGTGTGATATACAATGTGTTTCTATATATGTGTATGTTTACTTGTGGGCATAACTCTTATTTACTAGACCATACGCTTAGCGTTAGACCACCGAGGAAGATTGCATGTTAAAACATGTTTTGTTTATTTGGTATTGATTATTTTTGGTAAGGGTAGGTTTTCATAACACAACAACATTGTATTGTCTCTCATTGGTTTGATATAGGGATGTCAGAGAATTCCACCATGGAGCCCAATGAGCCCGGATTCCAAGAATCCAGCCCCATTGGGATCCATGGAGGAATGGAGCACTCACCTCCATGTCCCTCCGGAATCCGTCCAGGCTGGCTCCTCCATGTGTTGATCCTGCGGAGCTGGCGCCAGCTCCGCAGTGCTGGCGATATGGCCGGCTGCCATTGCTGTGCCATATCGCTGTGCTACATCCGGACACAAATGGCGTCCACTATGCCATTTGCATTCCTGTTTTCACGTGATAGGCTACACAAATTATATTTATGTAAATATTTGCATAGCCTATCGCATGAAAACAGGGACACAAATGGCGTAGTGGACGCCATTTGCATCTGGACTTAGCACAGTGATACGACATGGCAATGGTGGCCAGCCGTATCGCCAGAGCTGCAGAGCCGGTGGCCGGCTCCACAGCATCACCGTGGAACAGAGTCGGCCTGGACAGATTCTGGGGGGAGGAACAGATTGCCTCCCCCCTGCGGACCCCCCAGCCAGAACGGGATAACTGATCCGCCCACCCCTAGTTTGATGTTTGTTTGTTTTTACAGAACAATAACAGTATATTCTTTCAAATTGTATGTATGTGTATATTTTAACTATATAGATTAAAAATCATTATTAGATTTTGTTCCAATTATATTTACTATCTCCAATATGCCCAAGCTGTTCTTCTGTTGCTATATTTCTAAGGAGTTGGGAGAAATCTCCTGTTTTGGTTAGGTTAGCTTTGCATCCAAACACAGCCGGTATCTTAGACACATGACCCAAAGGTGATACATGAGCCAAAGTGTGTGTGTGTGTGTGTGTGTATTTCAAATTTTTGAAGTTGAGGGCAGGCCAAGTAGAAGTCTGTTCAGACACACAATTCTGCCTTGCGCCCCCCCCCCCCAATTCTGTCCTAGCAAATTTTTAACTCCAATAAAACAAGCCACAGGAATTATGCTTGGGTAGTAAGTAACCCTCACTTTTAGTCTGTAACAACTGTTAGTCATGCTTAGCTTAAGTCGCACTGAAATTAATGGGGCAAGTTATCGGCAACTAATTTAAGCCCCGTTGATTCCAATGGGATTTGCATGAGACAAAATCTGTTCAGCACTCAGCATATCCAAAATCAATAGTTTGGCACAGCTTCCGTTGCGTGTTCTGTTCTCTAACTCCTTTTAAAGCTTGTTTGGTACTCTGAGGCCTCAGCTGAATAACACTTTTTATGACCCTATACATATTCTTATTATATCATTTTAGCCCATCTTAATGTTCAAAATGCTGAGAGGTGGCTTTTATTCATGTATTCTGATTTACAGATTTAGTCAAAGTTGAGACCATACTTTGCATATTTATTTCATTTGCTAGTTCTAGAAGCTAGAGTAGAATTATAAAAAGCAATAAAAGTGTAATTTCAATCTTTACTTCAGAAAGACATTAGTAAAACAGTGAATGCTGGGCCTTGATCCTTCAAGATATGACTTTGTGTTAAATTCTACCTTTGAGAACAGTCTGGAAATGTCTTGGGAATTTTGCAGAGAATACTAATGCATATTTTTGAAGAAACAGTTTCCGTTTAATGTGAAGCTCTGCATAACTTTGTAAATCTACAACAGGTCCAATAAAAGGAAACATTGGGCTAGTTCACTTCCCATGTGAATGTTCATCATTTGATGACTGCAACATCAGGTGGTAACTTGCATTTTTGGTGACTCATCCACACATGCAGGATTGGATCCAGATTTGGGTACGTGCAACTGGGCTGGCGGAAGCAGAATTCCCTGTCCTTTAATCCCCAGGACAGGCCCTCCAGCCCCCTGCAAATGCTACACAGGGGACCCTGCAGAATGGGGTGAGCTGTGGTGAGGGGGGGATCCCCCCAAATCAGGTGGAGGCACCTTCCCTGAGTTGTGCCCTTCCATTAGGGATGGACGAACCCTCCCACACCTGCCCTGCACACCGCTCGCCGAACGCCCTCCCCTCACCCAACCCCCGCGAGCATGTGGGGTAGGCTGCCTGACGGTCTGTGGCTGCTTGGCAACAGCTCAAGGCTGCTTGCGAGCCTGTCTCTGCCACCTGTCAGCCAGCCTCTCGCGCTTTCCTTGCAAGGAAGAGCACAAGGGTCTGCCAGTGCCTGGCAGAGAGAAATGAGGTTGCTCAGCAGTGGCAAAGGTTGCAAGGGCAATGAAAGCAGGATGGGAACCTCTCAGCTCCCATCTTGCTGCCGTGAGCAACCGCATCGTTGTCTGCCAGGCAGCGGCAGATGAGACGGAGGTGCAGTTTCTTGGCAGTGGTGGCGGTGTCCCCTCATTTTGCAGAAATGTTTCCTTCTCTCTGAAGGGGCCCCTTCAGGGAAAAGGAAACGTTTGCACAAAACATCCAGTGCTCAATTGATTGCAGAGGTGGGGACAGGAGGGGAAGAAAAGAGTACTGCTCCCCTCTCCTCCTCCATCCTCACTACCATGGTGGTGGGTGGCAGTGGCAGGGACAGGCCGGTTGTTTCATGCGTTAGACACTTATGTAAAATGACTGGGCCCTATTCCTGCCTTTGCCACCACGGTACTAGGGATGGAGGAGAGGAAAGGTGCTTCCTATCTCCTCCTCCTGTCCCCATTCCTGCAGTGGCTGTGACATTGCAGGTGACATTGCATCATGTATGAAAATCGAAATGGTGAATGTGATAGACATGTGCTTGCAAATACACACTCATCTAGGGGTGCTTATCAGTGAGCCTTGATTGGCTGCAGCTCCTTAGCTGGGTGGCAAATTTGGATTGACTCCCTGTCGTGTGTGAAATGGTCCTCAACTGTGAGAAATCAAGCACTGTAAGTGCATGAACTAGGGCTGGGCAAACAGGACCCTGACTAGCTGGCTCCAGGAACAAAGTCTGCTCTGTCCTGCTGTTGAAGGTGCCTAGAGATCATCATAGTTTGGGACTGTTGCTGGGGACCACACTTCATCTTGGATAAGATGTAGTATTTTTTCTGCCAGTTCAACTATGTTTTTGCATTTCTATTGTTAGCCGTGTATGCCTTAGTAGATTGTTTAATCTTAGTATTATTCGTATAATTTAAATGTTTGTTCTCTTGCAATTGTGAATAAATCATCTTGACATGTTATTTATTTATTTATTTATTTATTTATATGTTTCTGTTTTTGTTATATTTATATCCTGCTTTTTCCTCCAAAGAGCTCCAAGGAGCCCAAGGCTGCGTACATGTTCCTCCTCCTCTCCATTTTATACTCTCAACAACCCTGTGAGGTAGGTTAGGCTGAGAGTCAGTGACTGGCTCAAAGTCACCCAATGGGCTTCATGGTCGAGTGGGGACTAGAACCCAGGTCTCCCAAGTCCCAGCCCAACACTATAACCACTACACCATACTGGCTCATTATGTAAACTGCTCTGACATCATGAGGTACTTCAAGTATAGTTTACAATGGAAAAGATTTGTACAAATAGACTGTTGTTGTTGTTGCTGATGATGTGAAAACTCTCCTAGTAGTAGTTATTCTGTGTTATGAGTAGGGATGGCGGAGAATTTCTCCCCGAAACTTCAGGGGGCCGAGCGCCAACGTGTTCGGCCCCCCAAACAAGTTTCAGGGAGAAATTCTCCGCACCCCTCACCCCCTGCACCCCCCCCGGGACGGGACTTACCTTTGGCGAATGTCCCTCCCGGCGGCGGGTCCGGCCGGCGGTTTGTCGGGTCTTCATCCGGGGTGGGAGCGGCAGCCGGTCTTTTGACCGGCTGCCGCCGCCGCCATTCCAATTAAAGAAAAAAAACCACACGCCCCCGTGATAGGCTACGTGACGATTAATGTAGCCTATCACGGCTAGATTTGCAAAGTCAGCCATGATAGGCTACGTCAATCGTCACGTAGCCTATCACGGGTGACTTAAAAAAAAAAAAGCGCGTATGGATAATGGCGGCCCCCATAGGGAGCCGCCATTCCTGTTCCTTATTTGGTCACTGTAGTCTACGTAAAGATTTACGGCGGCGTTTTTTTTTTAACTTTTAATTTCGCGGCCGGGCGAGGCAAGGCGCCTCCTCCCCGGCCTGAATTTCGGCCGGGCGAGGCGGGAAGCCTCCCCCCCGGCCTGAATTTTGGCCAGACGAGGCAGGAAGCCTCCCCCCCGGCCTGAACTTTGCGGGGGGAGCAGCAAAGCACCTCCCCCCCACCGCGAAAAGCTTCGAGACCAGGTAAGTGACTTTCATGCACCCCTAGTTATGAGCCTGATACTAGGGCTCTTTATTTATGACAGACTTATATTGCTGAGAGGAGAAGCATGTGCAGCCATCATGGTGTCACTTAGCTCTATGGGCCAAACTGTATGTGATGTTAAATGCTTCACTGGAAGTTGTGTGAATTCGCTGGTCTCCGGACCATGCTTGAGCCCCTCCCCTGCTCAGCAAGCAGCCCGCACTCACCCCAGCAGCCATGTTGAACTCTGCGGTTGCCAATTTTCAAAAGATAAAATAGCGATCGCAAAGATGCGCATATTTGTATATGCATGAAAATATGGAATTTTGCAACTCCACATATTTGTGTATGTGCAAAAATGCACTCTTTTTGCAAAAATGCACATTTTGCACAGGTACAAAGATGCACATGTGCAAAAATCTGCGTTTTCTAGGGATGGCGGAGAATTCCGCCATGGATTCCAGTGAGGCCAGATTCTAAAGAATCCGGCCCCCCAGAATCCTTGGCAGAACAGCCTCCTGCCCCCCTGCAGAATCCACCCCGTATGGCACTTACCTGGGGCAGATTTGGCGGTGGCTCTGGCAGCGGCAGCGGCGGCTCCAGCAGCACTGGCGGTGGCTCCGGCGGCTGCGGGTCTCCTGGCCGGTCATGGCAGGGCTGCTGCCGCCGCCATTGCCATCCTTGGACCATGATAGGCTACATAAGAATTTAGGTAGAATTTACGTAGACTTTAAGAATTTACATAGCCTATCACGGCTAACCTGAAAAAAACAAAACACACAGCGTACGCAAATGGCGGCGGCTACAGTGGCCGCCATTTGCATTCCCTATTTTTTGCCAATTTATCTTATGTAAACATTTACGTAAGATAAAAGAGCAAAAAAAGAAGAAGAGTAAATACGTAAATATTTACATAGGCTAAAACGGCAAAAAATAAAGGAATGTAAATAGCGTCCACTATACTATTTGTGTTCCCCCCTTTTTTTTTACTGTTTTTTCTTATGTAAATATTTACGTAAGATAAATCGGTGAAAAATAGGGAACGCAAATGGCAGCGGCCATAGCCACCGCCATTTGCGTACGCTGCGTGTTGTTTTTCTTTTCAGGTTAGCCGTGATAGGCTATGTAAATTCTTACGTAGCCTATCACGGTTGTCTGGCTGGACGCAAATGGCGGCCGCTATGGTGGCTGCCATTTGCATCTGCACCACACCGTCGGTTGCCAGAAATCTGGCTGCAGATGGCCCTGGCCGGCTGCTCCATGGCCTGGCCATGGAGCGGAGCCAGCCATCGAGGATTCTGGGGGGGGGAGGACCAGATCGCCTCCCCCCCATCGAGGATTCCGTGGGGAGGGACGGAGCAAAGGTAAGTGACTTTTGTACATCCCTAGCATTTTCATGTGCACACAAATATGCACATTTTTTGTGATTGCCATTTTATTTTTCAAAAAATGGCGACCACGGAGTTCGATGAGGCTGCCGGGGTGAGTACAGGCCACTTGTCGAGCACAGGCAAGGGGAGGCTGGGGACAGGGGCTCAGTGAGCAGGGCTCAGGTTTGTAGGCAGGGCAGGTTCCGCTGGATTCCCGGACGGAGTAAAATGTCTGTGCCATCCCTAGCTTCAGCCCCTTTTACTCTCTGGGTCAAAGAGACACCGTTCCCTCTACCCAATACAGGAGAAGTAACAAAGAAATATGTAGGGATGTCAGACAATTCCACCACAGATCTTGGTGAGGCTGAATGCCAGTGCCCCTCCGCCCCCCCACGGATCCCCCCCAGGACGAGACTTACTTGGGGCGGATGTTCCGGACGGCGGCGGCTCCAGCGGCGGCTTCGGCGGCAGCGGCTGGTCTTCCAAACGGCTGCTGTCGCCATTTGCAGTCTGTTTCCCCCCCCATTCATGATAGGCTAGGTAAAGACTTACGTAGCCTATCACGTCTGAGTTAAAAAAAAAACAACAACGCGTATGCAAATGGCAGCAGCTATGGCCGCCGCTATTTGCGTTCCGCCTTATTTTCGCTGTGTTAGTCTATGTAAATATTTACGTACAGTAAGACGGCCAAAAATAAGGAATGCAAATGGTGGTGGATGTAGCCGCCTCCATTTGTGTATGCTTTTTTTTATAAAACCCAGACGTGATATAAGTCTTTACGTAGCCTATCACGGCTGAATTCAGGGACGCAAACGGCGGTGGCTATGGCCGCTGCCATTTGCATCCCTGCTAGCCAGCAGCCGGATGTCTGGCTGCTGGCGGAGCCGGCCGGCGGCAATGTGGAATCCCTGCAGAGCAGAGCTGGCCAGCCAGGATTCCGGGGGAAGGGACGGAGCGCCTCTCTCCCCCAGTGGAACCCGGCAGAGCCAGGTAAGCGGGGTTTCGTACACCCCTAGAAATATGTTTTTCTATGATAGCACAATAAGGCAAAACAACACATGCGATTTTGTAGTTAAAAACAAACAAATAAAATGTTATTTAACACAAGAAGGGTTATATATTATTATTAATCAATCTGTGCTTGGTCCTAACCCAGCTATCTTCTCTGCCCCTTCTAAATCCTGTTCCCCAAACCCTACTCACTAGATGTGGCATCTTTAGTCTCTAAGGTCTGACTTGTAACTGTCAGTTCATTCCTTTTACAACCTCTGAATCCTCACAGAAACATAAGCCCCTCCCACCTTCCACTCCCTCCCTAATGCTGTATTAACGCTACCTTACCTGGGTCACATTTAACAATGCAAACACATACATTAACATAACATGCATATGTTACAGGTGGCAACCCTGATTCAGCACCACATGCATGGTTGAAGACACAGGGATTCAATCAAGCCAGACTTTTAAGAACTAAGCACTCAAAACCCTCTGCCTGGATGGCCAAAGCAGTTTCATTTTCTTCAACAATTTACATTTTTTGAATCTCGAATTCTTTCCATTCAGTTTACAGAGAAATTAACAAATGTTGGTAAGTTCTTATCAAAAAATGAACTGAATAACATTCTCGCCCATCCTTAAGTAAAATATCTTTCCTACCCCCAATGGGCACTTTGCTAGTATTCAGATAAATGCAGTAGTCAATGTGAACTTTCACCTGGACTGAAATGCCTTGACAGCAAATCATGTGTAGTGCAGATCTCAACAGTATAACTGTTGTTAGCTCCACTAGATATATTTTCCCTTAAGTAAATGGATAATGAAATGCAGCACATTACTTTCTTTATCTTCTCCAAGGGAAAGTAGAACAAAAATAGCAAATTCAAATTAGGCTGCCTAATTATACAAAGGCCCTGCAGTACTGAAATCTAGTACGTAAATTTGTACATTTGTAAATTACACATCTGCAATAAGGAATTCATGCAGGCATTTTGATATGTGCCTTATCAAAAGTGTGACATTGTCAGCTGCATTCCTTACAGGCATGTCTTCTGAGCCACCGATTAACAAACAACAAGACTTCTGTAAACATATGAGCATGCCCTAACTTTCTAAAATGTGACTTTACTTCTGGACTTCATTCATCTGTCAAAATTGGATATTTGCAGTGCAAAGCGGGAGTAGGATTCTCCTAGGGCTGCATAAAATATTCAACATTTGCACTGAACATCGAAGGCATCTGAGACTAAGGGCTGGCTGGGGCATGCTGGGAGTTGTAGGACGTTTTTCTGTCTAAACATGCATAGGATTGTGCCCTAAGTCTTTATTTTATTTTTATCTCAGATATCTCACTATCAATCTATAGAGGCCAAGGAAAGCAGGGATGTACGAAAGGGACTTACCTTGTCTTGCAGCTTTTTTCACAGTGCGGGGGAGGCGCTTCGCTTCTCCCCCCGAAGTTCATGCGGGGGGGTGTGTCTTCCCTCCTCGCCCGGCCGAAATTCAGGCCGGGGGGGAGGCTTCCCACCTCGCCCGGCCAAAATTCAGGCCGGGGAGAAGCGCCCCGCCTCCCCGGCCGCGAACTTCAAAAGAAAAGTAAAAAAAAAAAACATGCCCCGTGATAGGCTACGTAACGATTTACGTAGCCTATCACGGCTAGATCTGCAAAGTCAGCCGTGATAGGCTACGTTAATCGTCACGTAGCCTATCACGGGTGACTTAAAAAAAAAAAGCGCGTATGCAAATGGCGGCCCCCATAGGGAGCCGCCATTCACGTTCCTTATTTGGTCCCTGTAGTCTACGTAAAGATTTACGTAGACTACGGTGAAAAGAAGGGCAACACTATTTGCGTTGCCCTTATTTTCACCGTAGTCTACGTAAATCTTTACGTAGACTACAGGGACCAAATAAGGAACGCGAATGGCGGCTCCCTATGGGGGCCGCCATTACGTACATGCTTTTTTTTTTTTCAAAGTCACCCGTGATAGGCTACGTGATGATTAACGTAGCCTATCACGGCTGACTTTGCAAATCTAGCCGTGATAGGCTACGTTAATCGTTACGTAGCCTATCACAGGGGCATTTTTTTAAAAATTTTTCTTGTAATGGCGGCGGCGGCAGCCGGTCGAAAGACCGGCTGCTGCCCCCGCCCCTGACGAAGACCTGCCGAACTGCCGCCGGGACCCGCCGCCGGGAGCGACATTCGTAAAAGGTAAGTCCCATCCCGGGGGGGGGGTGGCGGGGGGTGGCGGGGGGGAGAATTTCTCCCCGAACCTTCGGAGTACTGAATGCGTTGGCACTCGGCCCCCTGAAGTTTCGGGGAGAAATTCTCCCCATCCCTAAAGGAAAGTGACTCGGCGGGATAGTTAGCAGAACCTGCAAGAAAACGATATGCTTATACTGTTGGCTGGAAGTTTGTTACAGCTCAGTTAGACAAATTCTGGGTCTAGAGTTTTTTCCCCCTTAAGGCTTTGAACCATCACTGTGCTTGTCTATTGATCCCTGGCACCTTAAAAATCCTTGTTAGGGGGTGCTTGCTTAGTTCTGCATGAGCAGCATTTGGTGTCCAGGACCTGGACTAAAATAATTGATGAAATGTGAAGCCAATTAAGTATTATACATCAAATTATATGTCAAATTACAAGTTGTGTTGGAGAAAAATGAGTTTTCCCCTCTTGAAAGTTCTCTGTATGTATACTCTGGTAATTCCCAGATCAAACTTGAGAGGAGTTCTCCTATTACTAGTTATAACAACAGTGGTTTCATAGAAGGAGTTCAGAACTGGAAGGGAGTTCTGTAGCTTTGGGGTCTATGGTCAAGTCACAAAAGCATCAAATCCCCCATCTCTGTCTTCACAGGGTAGTGTTTTAAAGACTCCATCCTGTGGATGCCAAGGGTTGCATTATTGGTGGCTCTTGGAGAAGCCTTCAGGAGACAAGCTATCCAATAAATTTAAATGAGATGTGAGTTCCACATATTTTTATGTGTTCTTGGACAAGATGGAAAAATCAAGGTTGCCTAGGTAACTGTATAAACCTGAGCTTTTTTAGCACAGAACATTTGATTTTGCAACTTAGAATTCTAGTTTTAAATGGATTTTGGAATGTTCTGTAAATCTTTATTTGGATTGGTGTCCACACATTCCCATTAGTGTGGCTACATTCTTAATCTCATTAAGCACTGCTGAGAGAAGTAGTTGGCAATGTTCTTTTCCAATCAAGTAGGTGGCCCGGGCCGGCTTGTATAAATTTGTATAAAGGTGTTAAAAATAGCTGTATTCTCTATAGTCCTGGCATTGCAAGTTGAATGAATAGTAACAAAGTGTATTTAGTCATTCATGAGGGGTTTTCAGTCATTTCATGATTCAATTAAAGCTGTTCGACAGAAACAGTAATCAAGCGTCAGTGAGTTGCTTAAGTAGTACATTTATTCTTCTGGTGTGCCATGTAAAGTTGCTTAATGTTGTGACTGTGTTTTTAGAATCTGACAGTAAATAAATATTTTAGAGGTTCAAATATAATTATGCGGATTCTTGAGACTCAGCCAAAAACTTCAATATAATGCTGTGCTTTGAATTGGTTAATGTTAGAATTGTTCCATGGGAAAGAGAGTATGAAATTAAAATGTCTGAGAAGGAAAAGTCATATTTTTGACATATCACTAGGGTATCATTCCAAATCCAAATATAGCAGTGATCATAATTGGGGAACTGGGTCATCCCTGACTCTTTAGAATGGAATGGCCAGTCTTCCACTGACTGAGGTAGAGCTAGAATTGTCAATATTCCTCTTTAATTTTTAGGTCACAAACAATTTGCCCATCTCTTATTTTCAACTAGAGTCAAATATGCTCTTCTCCAGCTCAATAACACACTTATTTCTCGGTATGTTTGGGCTGTCTTTTCATACACGTAAGAGAGAGAGAGAGAGAGAACAACAATGCAATTATTGTTCTATCTGATTGTATGAAAATTAGAATGGCTTTTGCCATCAGATATACCCATAATTATATTGAAAACAAGACAGCTGTTTAGGCAAAATGTTTCTTTAATTGTCTAAGATGTTTGCGATTTTGAACGTTGGTGTGCGATTTCTCCCCTCCCTCCAATGCAATGATTTTAGGAGAAATAATTGAAATGATAAAGCACCAAAACAACTTACTTATTTGTTCAGGATATACATACAAAGAATGCCATACACAGAAACTTTATAATACCAGATAGATAGATGATAGATAGATAGATAGATAAATAGGTAGATCAGAGCATGATTCAATTTCTGTATTCTCAGAACAATCATCTCAGAACAATATGTAGGATCTGCTCAACCAGTTGTGCTTTGAGTACAATTGAACCAGTGGAGGTGGAGTAGCTCCATTGGATATGGTCCTTTGTTGGTAGGGATGTGCTAACTCACCCCTGCCCTGGTTCTCCGGATGCTCATCCAGCCCCTGCCCCTGCTCGCTGGTCCCCAGATCACACTCAAACTCCTCCTACACTCAGCGAGCAGACTGCACTCACCCCAGTGGCCTCGTCAAGCTCTGTGGTTGCCATTTTTTCAAAAAATAAAATGGCAATCACAAAAACATGCATGTCTTTGTATGCGCGAAGATGTGCATTTTGCAAATGCACATATTCTCATGCGTGAAATGTGTGTTTTTGTGAAAGTGCATGTTTGAAAAATGTGCATTTTCGGCATATGCGAATATGCGCATTCACACAATGCACATTTTCATGTGTGTGCAAATATGTGCATTTTCGTGATCACCTTTTTATATCTCAAAAAATAGCAACCGCGAAGCTCCAAGAAGCCACCGGGGTGAGTGCAGACCACTCACCGAGCATGGGTAAGGGGTGAGCAGGGGCAGTGGCTTGGCAAGCGGAGCTTGGGGGTGCAGGCAGGGCTGATTCTGCCAGATTCCCGGACCGAATTGGGTGCCCGCGCCATCCCTAATGTCGGAGAGTATGAAATGCTACCTTCTGCCCCTGATTGAAGGATGCTGAGGGACACACAAGTGATAGAAACAGATAGTCAACAGACCTGTGGCTATGCCTGAGGGAGTTCAAACACCCCAGGCACAATTTAGCAAATGGACTTCCTACTACATTTCAAAAAACAGGTGACTAAATAGATATTAAGCAATATGTTCCGGTTGTCCCTGTATAAAACCATTTTGGGTGAAAGTAATTTATTACATAAAATATATTACAGGGTGTCATTTAGTATTTCAACCAGGGATTCTTTTATTAGAAGATTTAACAGAAGATGTATGTGATTCCCAAAAAAGTTCCATTTTTTTTTAAAATTAGGAGTAAGAATTGTGATTGCTGCTATGAGAAAATCAGCTAATATCCAGTACAGTTATGTACAGTAAACTTAAATAAAGTGTGGTTTGTGGCTAAATGAGAAAGAATAGCATCGTGTATTAGAATAAGACAAAATAGGATGAATGAAGACATCCTATTGATATTATACTGGATGGTACATCATAATTTGAATAATTAGAACCATACCTGATGCCATGAATTTATTTGTTTATACTCCTCCATTATCAACCCATGAAAATCCATACATTACATAAGTTTTTCCCAACCTGGTACTCTCCAGATGTTTTGGACTACAATTCCCAGCTTTCCTAAGCATTGGCCATGTTGGCTGTCTTGGCTGGAGCTGATGTGAGTTGAGGTCCAAAACATCTGGAGGGCACCAGGTTGAGGAAGGCTGCATTACATTATCTTTCACTTTAATTCCTTGGTATGTTTGTGCATGTCTGTTTGTGGGTGTATGTTTCTCTGTTTCTTTTAAAATAAAGGACTTAGAGGTGACTACTTTATGTTGGGTTTGACCTTTTGTATTCTGATTAAAAGGGAGTAGTAGATGGCTGAGGCAGTGTGGGCAGGCGGGAATCATTTTAAGAAAAGTGTTAGTGCACAAGTTGTGACCCACCAGGCCAAACACAGACCAAAACCCATATATGGTTGCTCTGCAAGATTTCCATAAATCCCTTTATATTTTGAGGTTTTTCTGCCTGCAAGGGAATACAAAACATGTGTGTGTTGGGTGTTGTAATGCACTACTACACCCTAATATCTGTGTAGTGGTCTGCACTGGGCAAGGTGCATGTCTGTTGCAGAGGGAATCCTGTGAGACCTGACCATAATAATTTAGATACCTGCATATTTTTGGAAGTTTGGGGCCTCTATATTTTAGGGGGTCCCCAAACATTTTTGGTCAATGGGCACATTTGGAATTAATGGGTGTTCTCATTAAATGTGTCATGGATGTTCTCAAAAGTGGCTGACATGGTGGGAAGGGTTGACCGTTTGTGAAATGGCTGCCATGGTGGATGTGGCCAGTCACAAAACATCAATTCCCCGGAAGTCAAACTAGTGAAGCTAAAAGAACAGTCTTAGGCTTTAAAATAGTCCAGTGGGGTGTTGTGTGTGTGTGTGAGAGAGAGGGAGAAAGAGAGAGAAAGAGAAAGAGAGAGAGATTGAGAGAGAGAGAGAGAGAGAGAGAGAGACTGAGAGAGAGAGAGAGAGAGAGTATGCAACAGGCGTCACTCTTCCAGCAACCTTAAGATTATTGTGGGGGTCACCAAAATGTGTCCTTGACTTAGGGATGTACGAAAGTCACTTACCTGGTCCCGCAGCTTGCTTCGCGGTGGGGGGGAGGCGCTTCGGTTCTCCTCCTGAAGTTCAGGCCAGGGGGGGAGGCACCCTGCCTCGCCCGGCCGAAATTCAGGCCGGGGGGGGAGGCCTGGCCGAAATTCAGGCTGGGGAGAAGCGCCCCATCTCCCTGGCCGCGAAATAAAAAAATGAATTTAAAAAAAAACCACACCCGTGATAGGCTATGTAACGATTTACGTAGCCTATCACGGCTAGATTTCCAAAGTCAGCCATGATAGGCTACGTAAATTGTTACGTAGCCTATCACGGGTGACTTTGAAAAAAAAAAAGCGCATACGCAAATGGCGGTGCCCATGGGTGCCGCCATTTGCGTTCCTTATTTGGGCCCGGGTAGTCTACTTAAAGATTTACGTAGACTACGGCGAAAATAAGGGCAACGCAAATAGCGTTGCCCTTATTGTCGCCGTAGTCTACGTAAATCTTTACGTAGACTACCCGGGCCAAAGTAAGGAACGCAAATGGCAGCACCCATGGGCGCCGCCATTTGCATATGCGCTTTTTTCCCCCAAAGTCACCCGTGATAGGCTACATAACGATTTACGTAGCCTATCATGGCTGACTTTGGAAAGCTAGCCGTGATAGGCTAGCCGTGATTGACTTTGTAATGGCGGCGGCAGCAGCCAGTCGGAAGACCGGCCCCCGCCTCCGCCCCCGCCGAACCACCGCCGAACAGCTGCTGGGACCCACCACTGAGAGGGACATTCGAGGGAGGTAAGTCCCATCCCGGGGGGGGGGGAGAATTTCACTGCCAATTTCGGGGGGCCGAATGCGTTGGCATAGCCTATCACGTTTTTTTTTATCATAGCCTATCACTTTTTTTTTTTTAACTTGGAAATGGTAGCGGTGGCAGCCAGTTGGAAGACCGGCCGCCGCTGCGCCACTGCTGAACCGCCGCCTGAGCCGCCGCCGCCAGGGACATTCGCACAAGGTAAGTCCCGTCCCGGGGGGGGGGGCGCGGGGGAGTGGCAGACCATTTCTCCACCAATTTTGGGGGGCCAAATGCGCTGGCATTCAGCCTCCCCGAGATTCGTGGAGAAATTCTCTGACATCCCTACTTGCAGCTATTCTGGTAGAAATGGGAGATGTAGCTACCCAACACAAAGGTACCCCTGCTGAGTGCTGGCATTGCCTAAATCCATGACCCATGATGCAAGTCTCAAAATCAGTCTACAGTTGCTTATAATGGGACAATTTCTGACAGTAAATCTGATTTTTCATGTGCCCTTTCACAGTAAAATTATTATTTTCTGACTTGCTTACAATTATCTAGCCACTGTATACATTTTTGTAAAGGTTACAAGTGTAATTTTTCTTTTTCTTTTCTAAAGAAAAAGATGACTTTGGACATTTGCCCAAAGCAATGATAGTGTGAAGAGAGGGCAGATGTGAAAATCCCCTGCATTAAGATGCATGTTCTGTCCTTGGAAAGGAAATGGCATGTATTGCCACAGGAGATATACTCATCACTCTTCTCTGCCCCCCCCCCCCAGTTGCGTCAGTATGAACCTCAGAATTATCAGAAGAATGTGAAGCTGGAGCAGATGCTTTGCAAACAAAAGGGTCTAAGCTTCAATCCAGAGCTGGCTCCAGTGGGTGGCAAATTGGGGGATTTGTCAGGACCCAACACCAGCAGGGCCCCCACTACTCTATACCATTCCACAACGTATCCAAAAAGATAAAATACAGCCAACGGGAAATCTCAGTTTGCATGTCCCAGTCACAGCTCTTCCAGATGTGTGTGTGTGGGACTAAGAGTGCTGTGCCTGAACCCCCCACCCCACCCCCAAATCCTGGAGCAAGGACTGCTTCAATCCTCAAGATCTCCAGTTTGAAAAAAAAATCAATCATACGCATAAACCTCAGCTTATGACCTTGGACCCCTTCATAGATCACTGCCTTGTTGTGGTGAAGGGGCTTGCATAATTCAGTGAAGCCATAAGCTGTGCTGTTCAGGGCCACCCAAGATGGACAGGTCATGGCGGAGAGTTCTGAAAAAATGTGGTCCACTGGAGAAGGAAATGGCAACCCACTCCAATATTCTTGCCAAGAAAAACCCATGGAACTTATCACAAGGCTAAAAGATATGATGCTGGAAGATGAGCCCCTCAGGTCAGAAGGTGTCCAATATACTACTGGGGAAGAGCAGAGGGAATTTCCAAGTAGCACCAGAAAGAGTGAAGCAGCTGGGCCAAAGCCGAAAGGACACTCAGCTGTGGATGTGTCTGGTGGTGAAAAGAAAGTCCAATGCTGTAAAGAACAATATTGTTTAGGAACCTGGAATGTAAGATCAATGAATCAAGGTAAGCTGGAGGTGGTCAAACATGAGATGGCAAGATTGAACATCGACATCTTGGGAATCAGCGAACTAAAATGGACAGGCATGGGCGAATTTAATTCAGGTGACCATTACATCTACTACTGTGGGCAAGAATCCCTTAGAAGAAATGGAGTAGCACTCATAGTCAACAAGAGGGTGGGAAAAGCAGTATTGGGGTACAATCTCAAAAACGATAGAATGATCTCAGCACGAATCCAAGGCAAACCATTCAACATCACAGTAATTCAAGTCTATGCCCCAACCACTGATGCTGAAGAAGCTGAGGTTGATTGGTTCTATGAAGACCTAAACACCTTCCAGAACTAACACCAAAAAAAGATGTCCTTTTCATCATAGGGGATTGGAATGCTAAAGTAGGAAGTCAAGAAATAACTGGGATAACAGGCAAGCATGGCCTTGTGTACAAAATGAAGCAGGACAAAGGCTAATAGAGTTTTGCCAAGAAAACATGCTGATCATAGCAAACACTCTTTTCCAACAGCACAGGAGGCTACACATGGACATATCGAAATCAGATTGATTATGTACTTTGCAGCCAAAGATGGAGAAGCTCTATACAGTCAGTAAAAACAAGACCTGGAGCTGACTGGCTCATGAGCAAGGGAGAAAGAGGAAGGTATACCCAACTGAATGCAGAGTTTCAGAGAATAGCAAGGAGAGACAAGAAGGCCTTCTTAAATGAACAATGCAAAGAAATTGAGGAAAACAACAGAATGGGAAAGACTAGAGATCTTTTCAAGATCTCAAGGGAACGTTTTGTGCAAAGACGGGCATGATAAAGGACAAAGAAGGCAGGGACCTAACAGAAGCAGATGAGATTAAGAAGAGGTGGAAAGAATACACAGAAGAACTATACAGGAAAGATCTGAATGTCCCTGATAGCCATGATAGTTCGGTCACTGAACTTGAGCTGGACATCCTAGAGAGTGAAGTGAAGTGGGCCTTAGGAAGCATTACTAACAACAAAGCTAGTGGAGATGACAGTATTCCAGCTGAGCTATTTAAAATCCTAAAAGATGATGCTGTTAAAGTGCTGCACTCAATATGCCAACAAATTTGGAATGCTCAACAGTGGCCACAAGACTGGAAAAGGTCAGTTTACATTCCAATTCCAAAGAAGGGCAATGCCAAAGAGTGTTCAAACTACCGTACAATTGCGCTCATTTCGCATGCCAGCAAGGTGATGCTCAAAATCCTACAAGCTAGGCTTTAGCAGTATGTGAACCGAGAACTATCGGAAGTACAAGCGGGGTTTCGAAGAGGCAGAGGAACTAGAGATCAAATCACCGACATTCGCTGGATCATGGAGAAAGCAAGAGAATTCCAGAAAAATGTCTATTTCTGCTTCATTGACTACGCTAAAGCCTTTGATTGTGTGGATCATAACAAACTCTGGCAAATACTTAAAGAGATGGGAGTACCAGACCACCTTACCTGTCTCCTAGGGATGTACGAATCACTTACCTGTTCCGGTTGGGGCATCCGCTGGGGGGGGGAGGTGCTCTGTCCCTCCCCCCCAGAATCTTTGATGGGGGAGGAGGTGATCCAGTCCTCCCCCCCGGAATCCTCGATGGCTGGCTCCGCTCCATGGCCAGGCAGCCGTGATAGGCTACATAAAAATTTATGTAGCCTATCATGGCTAACCCCCCCTAAAAAAAACACAGCGTACGCAAATGGTGGCTGCTGTAGCCGCCGCCATTTGTGTACGCTGTTTTTTTTTGGGGGGGGATTAGCTGTGATAGGCTACGTAAATTCTTTGCCATCCTTCGAGCTGTGATAGGCTACATAAGGAATTGCCGCCGCCGCCGAATTCACCGCATCTGCCCCAGGTAATTGCCGTCCCGGGGGATTCCATGGGGGGGGCAGGATGCCATTCCGCCACGGATTCCAGGGGATTTCCTCACTGGAATCCATGGTGGAATTCTCCGCCATCCCTACTGTCTCCTGAGAAACCTGTACAAGTGTCAAGAAGCAACAGTAAGAACCGGACATGGAACAACCGATTGGTTCAAAATTGGGAAAGGAGTATGACAAGGCTGTATATTGTCACCCTGCTTATTTAACTTATATGCAGAGTACATCACGAGAAACGCTGTGTTGGAAGAGCCGCTTGTTGAGGGTGAAAGTGGAGAGTGCAAAAGCTGGTTTGAAACTCAACATTAAAAAAACCAAGATCATGGCATCTGGCCCCATCACTTCCTGGCATATAGAAGGGGAAGAAATGGAAGCAGTGACAGATTTTATTTTCTTGGGCTCCAAGATCACTGCAGACGGTGACTGTAGCCATGAAATTAAAAGACGCTTGCTCCTTGGGAGGAAAGCTATGGCAAACTAGACAGCATAGTAAGAAGCAGAGACATCCCCTTGCCGACAAAGGTTCATATAATCAAAGCTATGGTTTTCCCAGTAGTAAAGTATGGCTGTGAGAGCTGGACTATAAGGAAGGCTGAGCACCGAACAATTGATGCTTTCGAATTGTGGTGCTGGAGAAGACTTTTACAAGTCCCCTGGACTGCAAGGAGGTCCAATCAGTCAATCCTAAAGGAAATCAGACCTGACTGCTCATTGGAAGGACAGATACTGAAACTGAAGCTCAAATATTTTGGCCACCTAACGACTGAACAACAACAACAAAATGACCTTGGAGGATCTCTTTCAGTCACAGTTGACAATATTTTATTTAAATATTTCTAAACCTTTCTGGACAAAGTCCACATTCTAGTCTAGACATATACTAGTCTAGTAGTGGACTAAATGGTGGACCAGTAACCTGACTTGATACAAATTAGTTCCATATATGTGTCGCTCATGCATCCTCAGTTGCCACTTTGGATTAATGCCTTTTCAGATTGATCACTGACTGCAAAATATATAATGAAACGGTCAGCAAATCATGGGGATAAACATGTCTCTTTCATATAAAGAGGTCTATCCAGATTTTAAACATCTGTCACTTAATTTCACTTGGGAACCTAGGTATTCCTTATGTTCCTAAATTACAAATATAGTTCTTTTTAAGACAACATTTTAAATTCACCTTAAAGACAGCTCGACATTACGGGTATTTTAATAAAACATAGAATATAAGTATATTCTTCGGCTATTGGGCGGTATAGAAATGAAATAAATAAATAAATAAATAAATATATAATTTCTTTAAATCCTTCGTGTTTGCTAACTGTTTCTCTCTTTCTGTCTAAATGCTGAGATTTATTAGACACCTCAGGGATCTTTTTTTAAGGTGGGGTATAAATATTTATATGAATAAAAATGTAAAAATGAGAATCACTGGGCAGTGGATAATGTGGGGTCAGCTGAGCACAGCTTTCTAGGCTTACCCTTTTGCTAGCACACATCAAGTTTAATGCAGTTCTGGCCTAAGATGCTTTCAGTACACAGCAGGTGTTGCATTAATTTGTTTTTTCATTGTAATTACTTAAAGCCTGCATTTGGAGGGCAGCCAGTAGTGGTACTGAAACTGCCAGACTGGACTATGAAAATATGTCCAAAACTCAGGGATAGAAAGTAAAGGAAGAATGAGTGGGGAGAACTTCCTATATTTTCTTAGAAATCAAAGATATGCCTGGAGAAAGAGGAAAAGATGTGGGTATGAAAATAAATCTCAGATTTCTTTGAGATCACAAACTCCCCAAGTAGTGCCCTGGTAAGATAGTAGCTATTACATGCCAAAACTCAGACAACCTCTGCAGGCACACGGTGCTGGAATGACTCCTTCAACCCTCCATCACCCCAAGGACAAAGGAGGCATGTGCAAGTCAGCAAAATTCAAGCTCACTGAGTTTCTCCAAATCCGACCCTTGTGCTCACCCTGGCTCATGCAAATATCTGATTGCAAGCTTTGTTTTTGTTTGTTTTTATGCATAAAAGTTTATCTGTAATTTTGTGCATATTTCCCCAAATCTACACATGTGCATATCAATTGTGCCCCTTTTCGAAATCTACACATTTTTCTCCCACGGGTCTGAAACCTCCTCTCCCAGTGCTACCCTCTGGGACCTGCCGGAGAGGAAGGACCAGAACCATGGCAATACGGTGTCTCCAATGCCCAACCCCTCCAGGCGGTCCAGGAGGATACTGTGGTCAAGTTGTATTTCGCATACATCTCTAGGAGAAAGCCATTGCCTTCACCACTGTTGCTGCCTGTGATCTTTGTAACTAGATATTTCTTGCTAGATTCAGGAAACCAGGGCTGATTCATAGAATCATAGAATAGTACGGTTGGAAGGGGCCTACAAGGCCATCGAGTCCAACCCCCTGCTCAATGCAGGAATCTCAGATTCCAGGTCTGAGAAGACCATGCCTTGACAAAGTACCCTTTGATGGGGCCACTTCTATGTCGGTGGGTGCCTGGTAGGCTCACCTGGCAGCAACAGCATTTTGCTCAGCATTGGGTGTCCACAATCTATATTTTCCACAATGCCCCTGATGCATTGGGGACATGGTAGGACATTTAAATAGCAGCAACCCAGCACTGATTAGCACACCATTTTAAAGTGGGGAATCTAATCAGACGTCAGTAGTGGCCTCTGCTAACATAAGGAAGACATGTTTGCTCAATTGTTCCCTACAAAGGGAAACAAACTACCCTGCATGTAGAAAACTAGCCCATCAAAGAAAAGGGTTCCTCCTGAAATGTGATTTTTGATGCTAAGGCCCCTGTTCTCCACATCAGCTGTTAAGGAAGCCCTTGACAGCTGATGTGGAAAATAAGGGCCTCAGCACAACACCCCAACACTCTCTTCTTGGCTTCCTCAAGCAAGACTGAGGTTTAAATAGAAGTGTTGGTGAATTTAGGCTGGTTGGCCCCACCTCCCTACTGACTGAAGCTTTATCTCTTAAAGGGGCCTTGCCTCTTTTAGCAATCTTGGGCTGTGATAATGTGGGAGTGGCTGTAGCATGCTCGCTTCCTCATGGCCTGAGTCCTCAGAGCCTGAGGATGATAATGCAACCTCCTCCGGATGCAGTGTAGCTGCTCCCTGAGGTATTTCTGGAGAACTGGGTCCCAGGGATGTGGAAGCCTCATGATGCCTTTCCATAGCTGAGACTGCTACCCAAACCATGAACTCTGGAACCTCATCTTCTGAGGACAAGGGTTTGGAATCCTCTGAGGACAAGGGCATCATCTTCAGAGGACAAAGGTTTGGAATCCTCCTCTGAGGATAAATGTTCAGAATTCTGGCCCATGATAGGTAGGCAGCAGTAGTTGAGCCACGCTGTCCAGGAGTGGGAGGACTGATTAAGTCAGTAGCACCTTTTATTCAAGTCAAAGGTGCGGGAGGTGGATCATACGGTAAGCATCCACTCCTTTCCAAACTTTATTCCCTTCTCAAACATCTGTTGCTCCCTCCTGGTCTTCAGGTGAGTTTTGTTGGGAATAGATTGTCCTCCCCCTTCATAATCAACACCACAGAGGGTCAAAGCTTCAGGCTATTATGACTTTATTTTGGTACGTATTTTTTTTAATTTTTAATTTTTTTTAATTTTTTCATTTCATTTCATTTCTATACCGCCCAATAGCCAAAGCTCTCTGGGCGATTCACAAAAATTAAAACCAAATGGCAAACAATAAAACAATATAAAATATTGTATGTATGTATGTATATGTATGTATGTATATGTATGTATGTATGTATTTCATTTCTATACGGCCCAATAGCCAAAGCTCTCTGGGCGGTTCACAAAAATTAAAACCACAGAGTGCAACATAAAACAATATAAAATATGAAAGCTTAAAACCACAGTATAACAATACAACAAGAACAAAACCTAGCAGCAATGCAGAGATTTAAAATACAGATTTAAAACACCAGAGCTAAAAGATTAAGAAGGTAAAATGCTAAAATACTGGGAGAATTAAAAAAAAAAGTCTGCACCTGGTGCCGGAAGGAGAACAATGTAGGAGAACCAGGTGAACCTCTCTAGTGAGCTCATTCCACAGCTGGGGGGCCACAGCAGAAAAGGCCCTCCTCCTAGTAGCCACCCGCCTCACTTCCTTTGATAGGGGCTCCCAGAGAAGGACCCCTGAGGATGATCTTAGGGTCCAGGCAGGCATATATGGGAGGAGGCGATACTTCAGGTAACCTGGCCTCAAGCCATTTAGGGCTTTGAATGCTAATACCAGCACTTTGAATTGGGCCCGGAAATGGACTGGGACCTAGTACAGCTGGAAACGT
Organism: Heloderma suspectum; assembly: GCF_057233095.1. Taxonomy (NCBI): domain Eukaryota; kingdom Metazoa; phylum Chordata; class Lepidosauria; order Squamata; family Helodermatidae; genus Heloderma; species Heloderma suspectum. Next base: position 182,524,538 of record NC_139461.1, read on the forward strand.
ACTGGCATAATGTGATCTTATTGGCCAGTGCCTGTTAGCAATCTTGCTGCCCTATTTTGGACTAGCTGAAGTTTCCGGACCATTTTCAAAGGCAGCCCCACATATAATGCATTGCAGTAATCCAGACGAGAGGTTATAAAAGTATGGATAACTGTAGCTAGGCTATCTCTGTCCAGATAAGGGCATAGTTGGTAAATTAGCCTAAGCTAAAGACTAGCCTTTCTACAAATGCAGATTCAAGGAAGCTCTCAGACTGCCCCAGGCCCTAAACAACTAACCCATGATCCCTAATCAGAGAAGACAAATTGGAAGGTAGTGAAGTTGCCGACAGTTTGCCCATGAACCTCACTGCCAAACTTGCTTTGCAGTGATGCCCCTCCCTTAGGGCTTCTCCCTCCTATGTTAGCTTCTAAGAGTGACTATCCTGGTGGAGCATCTGAATCCTGTCCCTAACTTTTCCCAGTTTGCTTAGTGACATGCCCTAGCATCTCTCAAGTCATGCCCCACCTCCTCCTCCTCCTCGGAAACTTGAGTTCTCATGGTGGAGGGAGGAGGCAACAACTCAGCCTGAGTCATCTGTTTGTCAAGGCCTTTGGAGTAATCTCTCCCAGCATCTTGGGGCTCTAGGTAAGGCTCCTCCCTTGGGCTTTGATCTAGCTGTTCCAACTCTGATAAAGGCTGAATCTACACATAGCAGTTATACCATTATCATACCGTTATCATAACTATTGGTACACATGTGACACCATTGGGCACCAAAAGTTTTGATAATGGTATAACTGCTACGTGTAGATTCAGCCTCAGAATCAGAGCTGTCAAACATCTCAAGGGACTAATCCCTGACAAGTTTTTTTTTTTTTTGCTTTCCCTACTATCCAGCCAAATGCAGTGAAATTCAGCTGGGTCAGACATTCGGAAGAGCCATACACTTTTTCATGTCAGAAAGAAATGAAAATCTCATCACCCTAGCATGCATGAGCAACTGCATTTTCAACTAAAAAAATGTGTTTATCCTCTGATGTAAGTGCTTCTGCCCCAAGTCCTCAGACAAGAAGCCAAATTGGCTACACTCAACAGACCCATCAAATGGATTTGGCAGCGACCATGAAGGAGGTGTCATATTTACTGGAGTTCATGTATTTAAGATACTAAATGAGTGCTCTCCAGTTAATGTGAAATCTCTGGAATGCATTCCTCATGTCAATGACAGCAAATGCTCTAAATGGAATGCATGCCTCAGTACTTTAATGAGAAGAGAAGGATATAGGAATCCAATTAAATGAACTGAGATCAGGGTTACTAGTTAAAGCAATATTCACCATTGACTTGTCTGCCCAGCTTCATGTGGCTATATGTATGTAGGCATTTGCTCTAGTATTTTCTTTATTGTGACCATGATACTTGAGAAATGTCCAGTGTGAGTTGATCATCATTTTTTCTAACTAAAATAAGAATCAAGGACACTTTTTTATTAGAAAAATAGTGTATGGCTCTATTAAATTTGCCTCTGTCAATGAGGTACATATTTCTTGAGGGTGTCTACATGTTTTTTGAGGGTGTCTAATGTTTGTAAGGGTGTCTAAACGTTGTGTTGTTGTTGTTTCAGGGGTATGGTTGAGGGCTGGGAGGGGTTATGATCCCTCAGATCCTCTGCCACTCCTTCCCTGCCCACTGGTATGGCCCCAGAACACCCCGTTTCTGACCTTGTACAGGTCTCTGTGGTGGCTGAGAGCAGCTGAAAAGAGGGCTTCTCTCCCTCCCTCCCCCCCCCTCCCCATATATTTAAAAAAGGTTATAGCTCTGCCTACAGCTTCAGAGGGTTTCTTCTTAAATCCTCTGGCCCCTGGGAGGCTGTCTAGGGACCATAGGATTGTGCTGTTAGTCTTTAAGGTGCCATAAGACTTTTTGTTGCCTTTGCTGCAACAGACTAACATGTCTTCCCCTCTGGAAATTAATACTTCCATGCACTCTCCATTTCCAAGTGGTGGAAAGTTTTTGGTGCAGCTCTTCAGGATTTAGCTCCCTTTGCAATGTGAGACCACTGGAGAAATTAGGCAAACAAGGACTCATTCAGCAGGCCCTCAGAGAACACTTTTTGTAGCACCCCCAGCCCAGCCCAAACAGGCTTCACTCTCAGTTCTAGCTAGAAACACTTGCCTCTCTTTCTGTCTGTGTTCTACCTGCAGAGTACTGTATTGCTCTCCCCATCCTCCATCATGTAAAGTGCTTGTTTCAAATTCCACCATTTGAATTACTCATTCAGAGAATAATACACAGTCATTAAGAAGTATTGTCATATTTCATCAAGTCCCTGTGATTCACAGCAATCAGGTCAGCCAACTCGCTGAACACTATAAATATAAAAACCCAATTGGTTGGATCCAGGCTCTTCCTTCCATTGATGGAAGGGCACCATTCACCAACAATGCCTCTGTCAACTTGGGGCAACACCCCTCCCCACCCACATCACAGTTCTTTTCACCCTTAGTAACCTCTATTCAGCAATAGGTGACTGTTCAAATTCTGGACCCAACACAAGGTGCCTGTAAAAGCCCTAAATGTCTCAACATAAATATCCTCCTTCGCAATCTCTTACTCCCATATTCAATGAGTATTTAAAGCCCTGCTCTGGTTCAACTGTAATTTCTGTAATTTACCAGCAGCAAGGCCTTTTCTGTGGGGTTGGCTTCTTTTTGAAATGTGCTTCCTGAGAGAGCCACCAGGAGAATTCATCAAAGTTCGAAAGAACCATACAAGTATTTTCCTATTCCAATGCGTTTTTGGAAGCTGTGAGATTGGAATGGCCTGAACTGATCTTCATCTGGTCCACATTATTAACAATGTGGTTGTTGTAGTTTATACAGTGAGTCACTTCTGACTCTTCGTGACTTCATGGACCAGCCCACGCCAGAGCTTCCTGTCGGCCGTCACCACCCCCAGCTCCCCCAAGGTCGAGTCCGTCACCTCCAGAATATCATACATCCATCTTGCCCTTGGTCAGCCCCTCTTCCTTTTGCCTTCCACTTTCCCTAGCATCAGCATCTTCTCCAGGGTCTCCTGTCTTCTAATTATGTGGACAAAGTACTTCAATTTTGCCTTTAATATCATTCCCTCAAGTGAGCAGTCTGACTTTATTTCCTGGAGTATGGGCTGGTTTAATCTTCTTGCAGTCCAAGGCACTCTCAGAATTTTCCTCCAACACCACAGTTCAAAAGCATCTATCTTCCTTCGCTCAGCCTTCCTTACGGTCCAGCTCTCGCAGCCATAGGTTACTACGGGGAATACCATTGCTTGAACTATGCAGACCTTTGTTGTCAGTGTGATGTCTCTGCTCTTAACTATTTTATCAAGATTTGTCATTGTTGTCCTCCCAAGATGGTCCTCCCAAGAAGTAAACATCTTCTGATTTCCTGGCTGCAGTCAGCATCTGCAGTAATCTTTGCGCCTAGAAAGACAAAGTCTGTCACTGCCTCCACATTTTCTCCCTCTATTTGCCAGTTATCAATCAAGTAAGGATGGCAGAGAATTCTGCCACGGATCCCAGTGAGGCCGAATGCCAGTGCAATCGGCCGCCCGAAATCTGTCGTGGAATGGCCTGCCACCCCCCCGCCCCTCCATGGATCCCCCCCTGGGACGAGACTTACCTGGGGCAGATGTTCCAGGGGGCGGTGGCTCCGGCAGTGGCTTCGGCGGCAGCAGCGGCTGGTCTTCTGACCGGCTGCCGCCGCCGCCATTTGCAATCTTGTCTTTTTTTTTTTTTACAAGACGTGATAGGCTACGTAAAGATTTACATAGCCTATCACGTCTGGCTTAAAAAAAACCCAAAAACGCTTATGCAAATGGCGGCAGCTACGGCCACCGCCATTTGCGTTCCTTATTTTTGGCCGTCTTAGTCTACGTAAACATTTACGTAGATTAAGAAGGCAAAAATAAGGGGAACGCAAATAGCGTAGTGGACGCTATTTGCGTTCCCCCTTATTTTCGCCATCTTAGTCTACGTAAATATTTACATAGACTAAGACAGCCAAAAATAAGGAATGCAAATGGCGGTGGCCGTAGCTGCCGCCATTTGTGTACACGCGTTTTTTTTTTAAAGCTGGACGTGACAGGCTACGTAAGTCTTTATGTAGTCTATGACAGCTGAATACAGGGACGCAAAAGGTGGCGGCTATGGCCACCGCCATTTGTGTCCCTGCTAGCCAGCGGCCGGATGTCAGTAGGGGTGGACGAAAGTGACTTACCTGTCCTCGAAGCTTGTTCGCGGTGGGGGGAGGCGCTTCGCTGCTCCCCCCGCGAAGTTCAGGCCGGGGGGGAGGCTTCCCACCTCGCCCGGCCGAAATTCAGGCCGTGGAGGAGGCTTCCCGCCTCGCCCGGCCGCGAACTCGAAAGTTTAAAAAACAAAACAAAATGCCCCCGTGATAGGCTACGTGACGATTAACGTAGCCTATCATGGCTAGATCTGCAAAGTCAGCCGTGATAGGCTACGTAAATCGTCACGTAGCCTATCACGGGTGACTTTAAAAAAAAAAAAAGCGCGTATGCTAATGGCGGCCCCCATAGGGACCCGCCATTCGCGTTCCTTATTTGGTTGCTGTAGTCTACGTAAATGTTTACGTAGACTACGGTGAAAATAAGGGCAACGCAAATAGGGAAAACTCCTTTCCCAATCTTAAACCAGTCCGTTGTTCCGTGGTCTGTTCTTACCATTGATACTTGTTCGTTATACAGATTCCTCAGGAGGCAGACAAGATGACTTGGTATCCCCATACCTCCAAGAACTTGCCACAATTTGTGATGGTCCACACAGTCAAAGGCTTTAGAATAGTCAATAAAACAGAAATAGATGTTTTTCTGAAACGCCATTATCCAGCGGATATTGGCAATTTGGTCTCTAGTTCCTCTGCCCTTTCTAAACCCAGCTTGTACATCTGGCAATTCTCGTTCCATGAATTGGTGGAGTCTACCTTGCAAGATCTTGAGCATTACCTTACTGGCATGTGAAATAAGTGCCACTGTTCGATAGGTTGAACATTCTTTGGTGCTTCCCTTTTTTGATATGGGGATATAAGTTGATATTTTACAATCTGTTGGCCATTCTTGTGTTTTCTAAATTTGCTGGCATATGGCATGCATCACCATCACAGCATCATCTTGCAAGATTTTAAATAGTTCAGCTGGGATACCGTCATCTCCTGCTGCCTTGTTATTAGCAATGCTTCTTAAGGCCCATTCAACCTCACTCTTCAGGACGTCTGGCTCTAGCTCACTGACCACACCTCAGATCTATCCCCGATATTATTATCCTTCCTATACAGATCTTCCTTATATTCTTGCCACCTTTTCTTGATCTCTTCTGCTTCTGTTAGGTCCTTGCCATCTTTGTTTTTGATCATACCCATTTTTGCCTGGAATTTACCTCCGATGTTTCTAATTTTCTGGAAGAGGTCTCTTGTCCTTCTTATTCTATTATCTTCTTCCACTTCCATGCATTGCTTGTTTAAAAATAATTCCTTATCTCTTCTGGCTAACCTCAGGAATTTTGCATTTAATTGGGCATATCTCCCCCTATCACTGTTGCCTTTTCCTTCCTTCTTTCTTGGGCTGCTTCCAGTGTCTCAGCAGACAGCCATCTTGCCTTCTTGGTTTTCTTTTTCTTTGGGACGTTGTTTGTTGCCGCCTCCTGAACAATGTTGCGAACTTCTGTCCATAGTTCTTCCGGGACCCAATCTACTAAATCTAGTCCCTTAAATCTATTCTTCACCTCCACTGCATATTCATGAGGAATATTAGTGAGCTCATATCTAGCTGATATGTGGGTCTTCCCTATTCTCTTTAGTCTGATTCTAAACTGTGCAATAAGAAGTTCATGATCTGAACTACAATCAGCTCCTGGTCTTGTTTTTATTGACTGCATAGATGTCTGCCACCTTTGGCTACAAAGGATGTAGTCAATCTGATTTTGGTGTTGACCATCTGCTGAAGTCCATGTATAAAGTCGTCTCTTAGGTTGTTGGAAGAGAGTGTTTGTTATGCACAGTGAGTTGTCTTGGCAAAATTCTATCAGCCTATGTCCCACTTCATTTTGTTCTCCCAGACCATGCTTGCCTGTAATTCCACATGTTGTTTGACTACCCACCTTAGCATTCCAGTCTCCTGTAATGTAAATAATGTCTCTTTTTGGCATATTATCCAGTGGTTGCTGCAGATCCTCACAGAACTGTTCTACTTCTGCTTCTTCAGCATCTGTGGTTGGGGTATATATTTGGATCACTGTGATGTTAAATGGCTTATCCTGAATTCGAATTGAGATCATTCTGTCATTTTTTGGATTGTATCCAAGCATTGTTTTAGCCACTTTATTATGAACTATGAAGGCTACTCCATTTCTTCTGTGGTCCTCTTGTCCACAGTAGTAGGTCTGGTGGTCATCTGATGTAAAGTGGCCCATTCCAGTCCATTTCAGTTCACTGACACCCAAAATGTCTATATTTAATCTTGACATCTCCCCAATAACCACATCCAGTTTCCCCTGGCTCATAGATCTTACATTCCATTTTCCTATGGTGTATTGATCTTTAGAACATCGGATTTGTCGCTCACCACTAGCACCATTGGCTGCTAGCCATCCTTTCGGCTTTGAGCTAGCTGCGTCATCACATCTGGGGCTAGTTAAACTTATCCTCTGTTCCTCCCCAGTAGCATTTTGACCATCTTCTGACCTGGGAGTCCCATCTTCTGATGGCATCAGGGATGGCGGAGAATTTCTCCATGAATCTTCAGGAGGCCAAGTGCTGATGCATTCGACCCCCAAAATTGGTGGGGAAATTCTCCGCCGGCCCCCCGCCCCCCTGGGATGGGACTTACCTTCTGTCTCCCCGGCCGTGAAAAAAAAAAGTACAGAAAAAACATACACACACACCCGTGATAGGCTACATGGCGATTTACATAGCCTATCACGGCTAGATTTCCAAAGTCAGCCGTGATAGGCTACGTATATCGTCACGTAGGCTATCACGGGTGACTTTGGAAAAAAAAAAGCGCGTACGCAAATGGTGGCGCCCCATGGGCACCGCCATTTGCGTTCCTTATTTGGACAGGGGTAGTCTACGTAAAGATTTATGTAGACTACAGCGAAAATAAGGGAATGCGATTTGCATTGCCCTTATTTTCGCCTTAGTCTACGTAAATCTTTACGTAGACTACCCTTGTCCAAATAAGGAACGCAAATGGCGGTGCCCATGGGGCAACCCCATTTGCGTACGCGCTTTTTTTTTCTTCAAAGTCACCCGTGATAGCCTACGTGACGATTTACGTAGCCTATCACGGCTGACTTTGCAAATCTGTGGGTTTTTTTTTTCTGTACTTTTTTTTTGCGGCTGGGGAGACGGGGCGCTCCTCCCCGGCCTGAATTTCGCCAGCGAGGGGTGGGGCGCCTCCCCCCTGGCCTGAATTTTGGCCGGACGAGGCAGGGCGCCTCCCCACCTCGCCTGAACTTTGTGGGGAGAAGCGAAGTGCCTCCCCCCCCTCCGTGAAGCAAGCTGTGGGACGGGTTAAGTCCCTTTCATCCATCCCTAGATGGTATACTGACATATCTCTGGTTGTACTGATCCATTTAGTTTTCATAGCAAGAATACTGGGGTGGGTTGCCATTTCCTTCCCCGGGGATCGTATTTAGTCTGACCTCTCTGCCATGACCTTCCCATCTTGGGTGTCCCTTCACGGTTTAGCTCATGGCATAGGGATGTTAGAGAATTCTGCCATGGATCCCAGGGAGGCCGAATTCCAGTGAATTCGCCCCCCCCCCGGAATCCATGGCGGAACGGAGCAACCCGCCCCACCACCCCACGAAAGCCCTGCAAAACAGAGCCTACCTGGCTATGGCTATGGTGGCGGTGGCTTTGGCGGCAGCCGCACCGGCGGCGGCTCTGGTGGCTCCAGCCTGCCGGGCTGCGGCTGCAAATGGCGGACACTACGCTGGTGCCATTTGCGTCCCTGGAAAGCCGTGATAGGCTACGTAAGTATCTATGTAGCCTATCACGGCTCAGGGCAGGGATGCAAATGGCGTAGCTGCTACCATTTGCATCCGTGTCTTTAGCCGTGATAGGCTACGTATATATTTACGTAACCTATCACGGCAAAAGACGGGCACAAATGGCGTAGTGGCCGCCATTTGCGCCCCTGTCTTTTGTCGTGATAGGCTACATAAATATATACGTAGCCTATCATGGCAATAGGAAAGAATGCAAATGGCGGCCACGTGATAGGCTACATATATATTTATGTAGCCTATCACGGCTAAAGACACGGATGCAAATGGCAGCGGCTACGGTGGCCGCCATTTGCATCCCTGTGCAGCCCAGCAGCTGGATGTCCGGCTGTGGGCAGCCCTGGCCGGCAGCTCCACGGAGTCGCCGTGGAGCAGAGCTGGCCGGGAAGGATTCCAGGGGGAGGGACGGAGCGCCTCCCCCGCACCGTGGATTGCCTGGTGCAGAGCCAGGTAAGAGTTTTGTACATCCCTATCATGGCGTCCTTGAGGTGCTCAAGCTCCAGCACCACAACAAGGCAACGATCTCTTTTGCTGGAGTAACAATGTGGTTGTTGTTGTTGTTCAGTCATTCAGTCGTGTCCGACTCTTTTTGACCCCATGGATCATAGCACACCAGGCCTTCCTGTCCTGCGCTCCCTCCCGGAGCGTGCTCAAGTTCATATTCATTGCATCGGTGACGCTGTCTAACCATCTCATCCTCTGCCGTCCCCTTCTCCTTTTGCATTCAGTCTTTCCCAGCATCAGGGTCTTTTCCAGAGAGTTTTCTCTTCGCATTAGGTGGCCAAAATATTTGAGCTTCAGCTTCAGTATCTGTCCTTCCAATGAGCACTCAGGGTTGATTTCCTTTAGGAAACAATGTGGTAGTGGTGTTTAATTTTGAATATTTTAATGTATGTTTTGTCTATTTTTATACTTAACTTGTTAGCCAAGCATTAAGGGTTCCCAACATCTCTACATACTACAGTTGTATTAAGATTCTGTTGATGCAACGATCTGGGTTGCAATGATCCAGGCTTGCAATTATCCAGGGACTAGAACCCAGGATGTAGGTCCTAGTGCCCACTCAGCCATGAAGCTCACTGAGTCAGTGAGTCAGTCACTGACACGTACCCTAACCTACCTCACAGCGTTGTTGTGAGGATAAAATGGAGAGGAGGAGGATTATTAACCCAAGGAATCTTGAGTTTCTTGCAAGAGGAAAAAAGGCAAGATATAAATGTAGTTATATATATAATTGTGTGTATACACACACACACACACTTGCACATGCACACATATATGATCAGAGCAAGATTGCTTTTGTTGTTGCTGCAGTGTTTGATCAAGGAGCATGCACGGATGAGTAGTGTAGGGCAAGTGAACTGGAAGGGAATGGGACAGGGAGCAATGGGAGGGGAACCTCCCCCCCGATGTAAGGGGGGAAAAGAATAAGGAAAAATGTTGCCTGCCACCTTTCAGCCTGATGGTGCGAGCCCATCATGGCATGGGAAATGGTGATTCTTTTCCCCCATCCCCATTGAATTCCTCTGTCAATGTATTTTCTCTTAATACATGCATTTCAAAATGCATTTTGATACACTTTGGAGCTGAGAACTGCGCTGAACATTCAGAAAGTGCAAACTCCTGTAGGCAACCTTAAATTCCAATCCACATATTAGTCGAGGATCAGAGCAGTTCATATCGGAACGCAGAAAGGTCGAATTCCTCAAGCATCCCAAGTCCCTTTCCCTCGAGCACACACAACTGTGTAATACGAAGTCTCCTTTAAAATACTGCAAAACTCCAAAGTCTTTTTTTTTTTTTTAAGTATGTTCTCCTCAAATGAATTCCTGCAGATTTTTGAAATAATCTGAGTCACCTACAGCATAGCTGCAGCTGGAATTGGAAGAAATAAATTAAAATCACACCGTTGGGTATGCAGTTATTTTAAGTTCCCTCAATGTATCTGATGGAAATAATAATAACGTGTGTGTAACATTTTCTTCACAGGATATATCCTGTGAAGTGCAGAATATGTGTGGAGGAGCATTCCTTGTTACTGAAAAGAGTGGATGCAATCTTGTATATATGGCATGGTGCTTGGAACTTATGGTTCAAAGTCTCATTTGGACATCAGTTTACTTTGTGGATACACTACTTTTTAATACCAGATGGAAACTAGGAATGATATCGGATAAATCCCAATGCATGTTTACCTGAAAGAATTCTGACTAGGTACAATGGGGCTTGCTATCCCCACTGTTTTAAGATTGTAGCATAACCATTTATTTGACTCCTCAGAAGTAAATCTCAATGGGGCTTACTCCCATGGAAGGGTATATAGGATTGTAGTTTAAGGGCACAATCCTATACATGATTAAAGAGGGAAAAGTCATTAAGTTCCCAGTATTCCCTAGCCAGCATGGTTGGCTGGGGAATGCTGCACGTCATAGGACTTTTTTTTCTGAGTAACATGAATAGGATTGTGCCCTAAATTTACTATACTGTTCATCAATGTAAAAGTACAATATGTCCAAACGTGCCATAATAATTATCATGGTACATTTGTACCATAATAGTATGTACAAATGTATCGTATATTGCCCTAAAGTTTTGAGGCTCCTTCTTATATGAGATTTGTATCAAGTTCCAGTAAATGGTATCAAATTCTTGAGGCCTCAGATTAGGGCTACAGTTCGAAGCATTGATCTCACCAACAAAAATGAGCCTCTATTTGGGAGGGGGGCAGAAATGTGGTCCATCTGGGGGGTCCCACTCCCCTTCCCCTGACCCCAGCAGTTTGCTCTCAACTATCAATCATTTTTGGGGCCACGGTGGCTTAGTGGTTAAGATGCTGAACTGCAGACTGGAAGGTCGGCAGGTCAGCAGTTCGAGACCCGAGTGCCGCGTGACGGAGTGAGCTCCCGTCTTCAGTCCCAGCTCCTGCCAACCTAGCAGTTCGAAAGCAAGAAATTGCAAGTAGATAAATAGGTACCGCCTTGGCGGGAAAGGTAACAGTATTCCGTGCACCTCGGTGTTCAGTCATGCCGGCCACATGACCACGGAAGCGTCTTCGGACAGCGCTGGCTCTTCGGCTTAGAAACGGGGATGAGCACCGCACCCTAGAGTCGGACACGACTGGTTGGGGACACCTTTACCTTTTTTTTTTAATCAATCATTTGGTGGTTTCCCAGCTTTAGTGCATTTTTTCCCCTATTCTAAAAGGTCGAAATCCCCTCATAAGGCTTAGTTACAGGCAGGGAAAGTTTTAAGCCAATATATGCTGGGGTGGGTTTTTTGGTGTTTTGGCCCTGTCACTTTTTGCCTTTGGCTCCACCCACCACTGGAATGCAGCCCTGAGAGCTTCTTGGGTTGAAAGTGGTCTGCAGCTCAGCTCTGGCCTGGGGAGAAATGATTCCAGGTCCTGTCCGGGTCTTTGTGCTGACAACAGCCATATTCTGGCCTTGCATGTGCAGAGGTCTAATCTTGCTTCACTTGTCTCTGACTACCCACCCCTTATTCCCCCTGCATCTTCCTGCTGACCAGTTCCATTCCCAGTTTGCCAGGTTTTCAGTTCACATCCCTGCTATCTGCTGGCAATACACACACTTGTTTGTCTGAACAGGTAGAGGTGGAAGCAATATTCACCCACTTAAAGCTGTTGGCCTTATTCTTGATGTGCACTGGGGGTTGATACATACAAGCTATACATGTTATGAGACACTAGAGCTGTGCACAAATGATGACCTCTCAAAGATCTCTAGACTATTTGTGGGCAGAGAAACTGAGGGGACAATTTCACCGAATTTCTCCTAGGGGAGGAGAAATTTTCCAAAAGTTTCTCACAGGTAGGGCTCACTACTGGTGGGAGTTGTAGCACAGGTTCTTTCTTTTTTTCCTAAGGGTTTTTGGCTGACTATACTGCTTCTGTAGGCAGTAACAGCATCAGCTGGGTTGAGGCTTCCACTTCTCTGAGGCAGAATTTTGAAGTTTTTGGGGTGGTATTTTTTAGCTTACCTAATCACTGTGAAGTGGCTGAGGGTGCTGTGTGTTTTTTCTCTCTCCATTACACATCTTTCCACTGCTCTGCAGCCTCCCAGGCCACCTAAACTTTCTGAACTGCAAAAGCCCCATGGGAGGAATCAACTCATGATGTCTTCCTCACAATGGCTTTAACTGAAGTGCAGGAAGCCAAGAAGACTACAGGCTGCCACAGAGATTACTGTACAATGATAGACAAGACACTCATGCACACTCCTCAGCCACTTCACAAGTAAGGTAAGCACAAGAACCCCAAACCCAACCCATGAGAATTTCACCAAAATTTCTCCTCCTTTGAATTTCGTTTCAAAAGCAATTTCTCTTCTATTGTATTGAATGAGAATGGCCGAAAAACATGTGGGATAGATTTTCGGCACAGCACTATCAGACACTCCTGAATAGGCACAGAGAGAAGACACATGCATACAGCTTGTGTACACATATGTAACCCATGCTTCAGTTGTAGGGATGTATGGATCCCCTTACCTGGGGTCCGTGGGGGAGTCTGCACGGGGGGGGAGGTGATCTGGTCCTCTCCCCGGAACCCTCCCCGGCTAGCTCCACTCCGCAAGGAGTCTGCGGAGCCACCAGCTGGCTCCAGCCACTGCCGGACTTCCAGCTGCAGCCGGTCTGTGGATGCAAATGGCGTCTGGCGTAGCGGACGCCATGTGCATCGCTGCCTTTGGCTGTGATAGGCTACATAAAGATTTACGTAGCCTATCATGGCCAAAGGCAGGGACGCAAATGGCATAGCGGACTCTATTTGCATCCCTGCTCTTTGCCATTGTTGGCTACTAGGGGTGCACGAAAGTCACTTACCTGGTCTCGCAGCTTTTCGCGGTGGGGGGAGGCGCTTCGCTGCTCTCCCCCCGAAGTTCAGGCCGGGGGGGGAGGCTTCCCACCTCGCCCGGCCGAAATTAGGCCGGGGGGGAGGCTTCTCGCCTCGCCCGGCCGAAATTAGGCCGGGGGGGAAGCTTCCCGCCTCGCCCGGCCGAAATTCAGGCGGGGGAGGAGGCGCCTCGCCTCGCCCGGCCACGAACTAAAAAGTTAAAAAAAAAATGCCCCCGTGATAGGCTACGTGACTATTAACGTAGCCTATCAAGTTCAGATCTGCAAAGTCAGCCATGATAGGCTACGTAAATCGTCACGTAGCCTATCACGGGTGACTTAAAAAAAAAAAGCGCGTACGCAAATGGCGGCCCCCATAGGGAGCCGCCATTCGCGTTCCTTATTTGGTCGCTGTAGTCTACGTAAATCTTTACGTAGACTACGGCGAAAATAAGGACAACGCTATTTGCGTTGCCCTTATTTTCACCGTAGTCTACGTAAAGATTTACGTAGACTACAGCGACCAAATAAGGAACGTGAATGGCGGCTCCCTATGGGGGCCGCCATTAGCCGTACGTGCTTTTTTTTTTTTTAAGTCACCCGTGATAGGCTACGTTATGATTAACGTAGCCTATCACGGCTGACTTTGCAAATCTAGCCATGATAGGCTATGTTAATCGTCACGTAGCCTATCACGGGGGCGTTGTTTTTTTTTTAGTTTTATTGGAATGGCGGCGGTGGCAGCCGGTCGAAAGATCGGCTGCCACCCCCGCCCCTGACGAAGACCCGATGAACCACCGCTGGGACCCACCGCCGGGAGGGACATTCGGGAAAGGTAAGTCCCGTCCCAGGGGAGGGGGCGGGGGGTGGGGGGGTGCGGAGAATTTCTCCCCGAAACTTCTTCGGGGGGCTGAACACGTTGGCACTCGGCCCCCCGAAGTTTCGGGGAGAAATTCTCTGCCAACCCTATTGGCTACATAAAGATTTATGTAGCCTATCACGGCCAAAGGCAGGGATGCAAATGGGGTAGCGGATGCTATTTGCGTCCCCACTCTTTGCCATGATTGGCTACGTAAAGATTTATGTAGCCTATCACGGCCGAAGGCAGGGACGCAAATGGGGTAGCGGATGCTATTTGCATCCCCGCTCTTTGCCATGATTGGCTACGTAAAGATTTATGTAGCCTATCACAGCCAAAGGCAGGGATGCAAATGGCGTCCGCTACGCCGGACGCCATTTGTGTCTGCAGACAGGCGGCAGCGGACGGGATGTACGGGATGGATGGCAGTGGATGGACGGTGCCAGGTAGGATCTGTCCTGACTGGGCTTAGCGGGATGGTGGGGGGGAGCAGTTCGTTCCGCCATGGACTCTGGGAGATTCTTAGAATCCAGCCTCATTGGAGTCCGTGGCAGAATTGTCTGCCATCCCTATTCAGTTGTTGTTCCAAGCATTGTTAAAAGAATGGTAAATTCAGTGTGCCCGTGTTTGATGGCACTGGGTGGACTTGTTATGCTCTCTCCTCTCTTTCTAGGACCAGCTATTGGAACATTCTCAGTAAGTGCTCTTCTGGGTGGGCTAGCCTCTTTGAGAAGATTCCAGCAGTCCAGCCTTGCTCAAGAAGGGAAAGCTGCTCCAAAGGGAAGGCCCACAGACTCTGTGTTATTCACAGGCCTGCTTTGCTTGTTTTTCAGATACAAGCAACTAAGAAAGGAGATTGAGATTCCTGCACAAAAAACTGCAACAGCTATAAAAGTACTGTGAGCTCATTGCTTTTTCCTTCTTCTGTGCACCTGTTAATAGCAGAAAGAAACTGTGACTTCTTTGCTGCTATGAATAGGGATGTCAGAGAATTCCGCGACGGATCTCGGTGAGGCCGAATGCCAGTGCATTCGGCCCCCTGAAATCCGTCGCGGAATGAAGCCTCCGCCCTCTACCCCACGAAAGGCGCGTGGGACGAAGTCCCCGCCAACCCCACCCCATGAAAGGCGCACGAAATGGAGCACTTACCTGCTCCCATCCACGCTGCTTTGCGAATGGCGGCCGTCCTGCAGCCGCCATTCACTTCCTCCTCTTCATAGCCATGATAGGCTACATAAATACTTAAGTAGCCTATCACGGCTAATGCAGGGACACCATTTGCATCCCTGCGGAGGCCATGATAGGCTATGTAAGTATTTACATAGCCTATCAAGGGTGGGGGAACCCCAGCGTATGCAAATGGCAGTGGCTACCGCCATTTGTGTACGCTGGGGTTTTTCCCCCTGCTGATAGGCTACGTAAATATTTATGTAGCCTATCACAGCTCAATACAGGGACACAAATGGCGGCCGCTATGACAGCCACCATTTGTGTCCCGCAGGGCTGCCCAGCGGCCAGATGTCTGGCTGCGGGTGGCTGGAGCTGGCCGGCGGCTCTACGGCTTGGTCGCAGAGTGTCAGGGTGGACACTGAGCCCATAGAATCCCAAAGTATTTCTGATTCTGAGGAAGAGCAGTTGCTCCTGGGAGAGGAGCGTGCTCCTCTTTCCCAGGACCAACAGCTGACGGAGATTCCTCCCACCAGCATTCCTAGTTTAGCTAGCAGTCCAGGGAGTGACCAGGCACAGATAGCAGACTTGGTGGATGCGCGACGCAGACGCAGACGCAGAGAGCGGCGCCAGATGGAGGGCGCAGAAAGGAGGCGTAATGCCAGGTTGGCGCGCAAACAACGGCTGCACCCAGAGGATCCAAGGGAAAAGGGGAGGGACTCTCCCTAGTCCTTAAGTTCAGGGGTCTGCCAGTAATTCCCTTTCAAACGGGGACCAGCTGTTCCAACGTAGGGCATAGGTACTGTGCTGCTCAGATCTAGTTGCAATCAGTATAGTTGTTAAGTTGTAAAAGAAGAATAAAGCTTTGAAAGGAATTCCTTTGTCTGTGTGTGGACTTGGCTACTGGATTAGACTGAGAGAGGCCTCCAAGGAGCCCTTGACACAGACCAGAGCCGGCCGGGCAGGATTCCGGGGGGAGGGACGGAGCGCCTCCCCCCCCATCAAGGATAACGGGGGGAGGGACAGAGTGCCTCCCCCCCACCGCGAATTGCTCGGCGCGGAGCCAGGTAGGTGTTTCGTACATCCCTAGCTATGAAGCAATAGCAGCCAGACTGTCAATAATATCAAGACTATTACCATGACTTGACTGTGTATAACTGTTCTGTGTATCACTGAGAATTATTTCTTTTATTTCAGTATGCATTTAAGTTTGATCTCTGTTGTTATTTCTTTTCTTTGTTATTGCAAATATGGATGGGAATCACACTGTCAGAACAGACTGAACCTGCTCACTTCTCCTATCTATTGCAACGATATTGTGGGTTACGCATACAGGTTCTTTCAAGCATTGTGCAGAATGGGTGGGAGGAGTGGAGTGGGCCCATACCTACATGCAGGTGTGGTCCTTCTCCTGCTATTTACATTCAGATAAACATCTAAATACTGATCTTGTTTCTGTCCCCACCCCCACGCCAGTAGAAGAGTTTCTTGGTTCAGCCCTGCCGTACAATTGTAATTAGCTCTGGTTTTTTGGTTCACCCCTGCCCTACAATTGACTCCTTCTCCAGATTTGACCCTCTCATGAGATTTGTCTCGGCACTGTAGCCAACTTCAGCTCTGATCCTTACACTGTGAGTTGCACTTCTGATCTCTGTGAGTTCAGCAACCTATGTCCCAGTGCTAAGATTTAGTATGACAGATGTGAGAATTATTTGCCCCAGCAGCCTTTGTATCCTGCAAATATTTATCCAAAATAGAGTTATTGGTCTTCCGCATTTATCTCATGAATTCCTTAACTCTCCTAAACTACAATTTTCATAGAGAAACAAATACTATATTAAAAAGTATTATCATGTGAAGGTTGAATCAGTTTGATTCTGACAGAGGCATTTGTGCTGACATGCTGTGACTTTTGACTGAAACTTTCACTGACCTAGGAACCTGCTATGGGAAAGATGAAATTTTCCCAGCTCAACTCAGGAATGGCCAGCTTCTTCTCCAGGCCCTGTCCCCCATCACAGGTACCACCCTCTCTCCCTAGGCAAATCTATTTATCTCCAGTTGACAGCTAATTGGGGATATTAAATTGTTCCTGCTCAGCACTGAGGGAGGCTCCCTTTCTCAGTACTGAGCAGGGAAAGTGCCCCTCTTAGTTGATCTGCATATATCAGTTGAGGAGAAGGGAGCTGAGAAAGGTGCATGTGTGTGAGTGTTATGTGTATGCATGCATGTATATATATGTGTATAAATAGTGGGTGGGTGTATGAATGCTCTGTGTGTGTGTGAATTCTGTGGTTGGGAGTGTGTGCATATGAATGATGTGGATGGTGTACATCTATTTGAAAGCCATACTCATGCTCACTTTGGGTTCTGGCCATACCCACTGCTGACTTGCGGTCCCTGGGAGTTTCCCAAATGGCAATCTGTCTCTTGGGCCCAAAACGTTTCCCCACCCCCTGCTGTAGCTAATGTAGAACTGAACAAGTAGGAACATGGCCATCATGATGGATGTAACTATCATGACTGCCAAAATTTTCCTGTGAGAAGAAGAACTAGTATTGTGCCTATAGAATAAGAGATTAGAGCTGATGTCTTTTATTAGACTAATTTTGTTTTTAATATATGTGTGGTCTTCACTTTTCACTTTAAGTTCAACTTGACAGATCACTGTAGGCATGAGTGATGCCTTCTCTAGAATGCAGGGTTAGTATCTCTGCCAAGAATCTCCAAGGAACGTCTGTAGGTACCAAATCAGAACAAGGCTACATGGCTAGAACCTTTAGAGCTTAGTGCTCTATTTTAGCCAACCTGGAGAGAGGGTGGCAGGGTTAGTAACCTGTATCCACAGGAACAAATATCAATAATTCTATGAGCTAGGCTGAGTGCCGTTAGTGACTCTTCCATCTCAAAGTTTGAGCCCTTACTGAATTCCTTATCTCTTCCCAATCCCAATAGGAATCTAGGGGTGAACGAAAGTCACTTACCTTTTCTCGCAGCTTTTTCGCGGTGGGGGGGAGCGCTTCGCTGCTCCCCCCGCGAAGTTCAGGCCGGGGGGGGAGGCTTCCCGCCTCGCCCGGCCGAAATTCAGGCCAGGGGGGGAGGCTTCCCGCCTCGCCCGGCCAAAATTCAGGCCGGGGAGGAGGCTTCCCGCCTCGCCCGGCCGCGAACACGAAAGTAAAAAAAAAAAAAAAAAAGTCCCCTGATAGGCTACGTGACGATTCACGTAGCCTATCACGGCTAGATCTGGAAAGTCAGCCGTGATAGGCTACGTGAATCGTCACGTAGCCTATCACGGGTGACTTTAAAAAAAAAAAAAAAGCGCGTACGCGAATGGCGGCCCCCATAGGGAGCCGCCATTCGCGTTCCTTATTTAGTTGCTGTAGTCTACGTCAATGTTTACGTAGACTACGGCGAAAATAAGGGCAACGCAAATAGCGTTGCCCTTATTTTCGCCGTAGTCTATGTAAACATTGACGTAGACTACAGCGACCAAATAAGGAACGAGAATGGCGGCTCCCTATGGGGGCCGCCATTCGCGTACGTGCTTTTTTTTTTTAAAGTCACCCGTGATACGCTACGTGACGATTCACGTAGCCTATCACGGCTAACTTTGCAAATCTTGCCGTGATAGGCTACGTGAATCGTCACGTAGCCTATCAGGGGACGTGTTTTGTTTTTTCTTTCATTGCAATGGCGGGGGCGGCAGCCGGTCGAAAGACCGGCTGCCGCTCCCGCCCCGCTCGAACACCAGACGAACCGCCAGCCGGACCCGCCGCCGGGAGGGACATTCAGGGAAGGTAAGTCCCGTCCCGGGGGGGGGGGTGCGGGGGGCGGGGGGGCGGAGGATTTCTCCCCGAAACTTGTTCGGGGGGCCGAACACGTTGGTGCTCGGCCCCCCGAAGTTTCGGGGAGAAATTCTCCGCCATCCCTATAATCCCAACTGTTTTGGCTGGGAAGTGGAATTGCCAGCTGCATAATGTTGGCTTCAAGCAATTGAGAGAGAGAAGGTTTGCTCTGCTGCATTCAATGTGGGTACATTGGATTTTTCTTTCTCATTGGGCATAAATAATTTTACACACAACTGTTATCACAAGTGCACTGTGTATTGTGCCCCTCTGTCTGATAAAATTGAGTCAGTGCAATTGCTCTGAACCACTTACAAACTTTTAAAAACTTTGCTTGTGTCTGCATTTTTGGCTTTATTCCCATCTCCTTTTATTCTGAATTAATATTATCTAGCCACAGAACTATATGGTGGAACTGTATCAACAAATTATGTTTTACTAGAAGGACACACAAGTACATTTTTATTATTGATAAGATTATGTTCTTCCCATTTCTCTGAGTAGTAAGGCATTCTAGAGGTACAGCATTTACCCAGGTTTGGTTTCGTAGGAAGGAGATCACTGAAGGTTTAGGGCTGTTTGGAATATTTGAATTCATTTACAAATATACAGATCACACATAAGTGGAAGCACAGTTTAAACTCTGCAACAGACAGCCAAATTCACTGCTGCACATCCAATCTCCAGTGAAAGGCAGCTCCATAAGTAGGGTATTTCTCTGCCTCATTCAAAAAACTGCAGCCTTTCTCCCTGATAGTTTGAATCTGAGTGGAGAGTTTAAAGGCTCCTGTTTGGTCAGCATTCAGAGCTACCCTATTATTTTACCAATTAACCATCTGTATGACACTGCAGTTTCTTGCCATCCTCAAAAATAGTTGTTTATAATGGACCCTTTGGCTCCCTTGTAGTTCACTTACTATCATAACTAGGAATGTGCGAACCCAACCCCCGTCCGGATTCTCCAGGCACCCACCCAGCCCCTGCCCCACTCACCAGTCCCCGGACTGCACTTGAGCCCCTCCCATGCTTGGCGAGCAGCCTGCACTCACCCCAGAGGCCTTGTTAAGCTCCACGTTCACCATTTTTAAAAAGATAAAGTGTTGACTGCAAAACTGCACATATTTATTTATGCGTGGAAATGCACATTTTTGAGAATGTGCATAATTCAACATGCATGCAAATATGCGCATATGTAACAATGCTCATTCACAAAAATGCACATTTTTACACATACGCAAATATGCACATTTTTGTGATTGCCATTTTATTTTTCAAAAAATGGCAACTGCGGAGCTCAACAAGGCCACTGGGGTGAGTGTGGGCCACTCGCCAAAAGCGGGCAGGGGGTGAGCTGCAGCTGGGGCTCAGGGGTGCGGGCAGGGTGGGTTCCACTAGATTTCCAGACGGAATCGGGCACCTGCATCATCCCTAATCATAACTTCTACATGTCTTGGTGGTACATGCACTAGAGGGGGTTTGGCAAGACTTATACTTTGGTTTACAGAGACCTGGATTACCTTGTCCTTACCTGGGGGGAAGATTTATCCCCATGACCCCACCACCTCCTTTGTTCTGTGTTTCTTATTCAGGACTTCCCAGAGTGGTTCTATATTAAGAAATAATCTAACAATTAGTTCCCATGGAAACACATCACCTGAATATTCCAGGCTATTAAGACTCCTTTGTTAAGTTCAAGATTCTGGCCTTAAAGCAAACCCATACTGATAGTTCTGTTTGCAGAAATCTAACAGCAAAACCCATGACAATAATATGTACTTTTGCTTGGGGCCTATCTTGTAGGTTGCAAACTCCTCAACTGGAAGTGAAAATCTACTTACCATCAAAGGGTAATATCCAATGCTACACTACTGCTAACATAAATGAAGTTGCATTAGTGTAAACTATCTCTAGCACAACACCAATAGTGCTTGCTGGCATGATGGGTTTCCCTGGAAAACCTGTCACACCAGAAAGTGCTATTGCCATTGCACTAGAGATACTCTAAATTAGTGCAATGTCATTTATATTAGTGATAGTCCAGCTTTGGATACTGCTCAATTTCTGCAAAAAAATCTGCCAGGCACGCAACAGATCATATGGGACAAACTACTCCTGGATTGTACCACTTGAGATTACTTGTGGGGAGAATGACACTGTACACTGTACACTGTTGTAACTGTTTTATTGTTTTAGATTTTAAATTGGTATTAGCTAGCTTAATGATTAAATCTGATTTTAGCTATTTGAATTATTAATTATTTTGCACTGTTTAAATTTATTTTATCTATACGCCGCCCTGAGATGCTAATGATATAGGGCGGAATACAAATGTAAGAAAGAAAGAAAGAAAGAAAGAAAGAAAGAAAGAAAGAAAGAAAGAAAGAAAGTCTGAACTGCTGGGCAGAGGGAGATTCTTGAGGGATAGGGATGGACTGGCATAGCCCAGTGGAGGGCACTTTCTGCCATTGGGTGAAGGAGCCTCTGCTTCATCCTAATTCCCTCCAGGCAGGAGATGTCTCATTTAGGATTGCACCGTTAATAGTAAGTAAACAGTCCTGAATCAGGCTGTTAAAGCTGTGGCCTAAAAATAACACTCTCTTAGCTCTAGGAACATAGGAAGCTGCCCGCTACGTTATTTGCGTTCCCCTTTTTTTTGCCGTTTTATCTTACGTAAATATTTGCGTAAGATAAATCGGTGAAAACTAGGCCATGCAAATGGCGGCCGCTGTAGCCACCGCCATTTGCATATGCTGGGTTTTTTTGTTTTTGTTTACCCAGCTGAGATAGGCTACGTAAATTCTTACGTACCCTATCATGGCTGCAAGCCAGGATGGCAATGGCCACTGCTGAATCCGCCCCAGGTAAGTACCGTCCTGGGGGGATTCTTTTGGGGGGCGTGGGGGCAGGAGGCCGTTCCACCACGGATTCCAGGGGGCTGGATTCTAAAGAATCCAGCCTCACTGGAATCCATGGTGGAATTCTCCACCATCCCTAGTGTCAACACTGACTGGCACTGGCTCTCCAGAGTTTCAGGCAGGAGTTTTCCTCCCACCCTTACCTGGAGACACCAGGAATTGAACTGGAGACCTTCTGCATAAGTACATTTGTTCACGCATAAATCTAATCTGATCTTTTAAAAAATCTGCCTTTTTAATGTCCTATTTAGACATATTTTTCCCCAAATATGCATTTCTATACATGCTTTTTGTTTGTTTGTTTGTTTGTTTGTTTGTTTTTAGCTGAGAAGGACATTGCAACATTCAGAGAAGTACAAAATCTGATGGGTAATTACATTCTGATCTGCACATTAGTTCAAGAGGTGCAGATTAAGACAGGTCATATCCGAATTTGCAAATATGAAATTCCCCAAGCATCCCTGTTTGAATGAGGATTCATTCACAAGGGCTTAGACCTGGAATTTATGATGAATGCTGGAATATTAAAGCTGACAATGGAACATGCTTTGCTGCAAAGGATGTGCTCTACCACTGAGCTACAGGTTCTCCCCTATGGCTCTGTAGCACCAACCTGTACTGCTGGTATGTGACTCAGGAATGTATTACTGGACCAACAGAATCTAGATGCGTAAGTCTCTGTCTCCACTGACTAGCTTAAAAGAAATAATGTACTCCAGTATTTATTTCCTGACAGGCATGAAACTTCACTGCAAAACTGCTGTGATGTCAAGATATATACAGATAAGACAATGTGGGAAAGGGCCTTATATCTGTATATTTTTCTTTTTATCCATACTTCTCTTGGCTGAGCTCTAGCCTAAAAATTGATCTAAAGATTATAAATAATTTGTTGTATTTTGCTAATTATGTTTGCTGCTTTCATAACTCAGAGGAAAAAAAAGATAAGACAAGCATCTCAATGTGGATAAATGGAGTGAGGCAGGTGGTAGATGGAAATTGCATAGCCATAAATAAAACTCCAAGCATGAGTAAAATTTGGACACAAACCCTGCTGGCATATAAAAACAACAACAACAATATAGTTCAGCAAACGTTGAGATCCACTTAAATAAAAATGTTGGCCACAGCTAGAGATTCCCAAGTACAGTTCTTATTATATTCATAGAATGCTGTGAGGAATAACAGTTTAGGTACATTTTCAATATGCCTGTCTTGTGCCTTAGGACATTACTTCTTGACCTTTCATTGAAAATTGGGTTACATTCCAAATCATACCTTTATAGAAGTAAATTCTGTTGTCACAGATTCAAGTAATATGATCCAAAATGAAAGGTGCTGGGGCTAAATCTTCCTAGAAGAAACCCTCATTCAGAGGGTTCCATCATTAAAGGTAGCCTAAAAATCATTTAAAATAAAATAAATAAAGCTATGTTCATGTCCTTGGAAGCCCATGTTCCAAATATCAAGATGTGATTACATGCTTACCATGTGGTGAGAGCAAAAAGCATGTTCCATTGTTAGCTTTAATATTCCAGCATTCATCAAAAATTCCAGGTCTAAGCCCTGGTGAATGAATCCTCATTCAAACAGGGATGCTTGGGGAATTTCATATTTGCAAATTCTGATATGACCTGTCTTAATCTGCACCACTTGAACTAATGTGCAGATCAGAATGTAATTACCCATCGGATTTTGTACTTCTCTGAATGTTGCAATGCCCTTCTCAGCTAAAAACAAGCAAGCAAGCAAGCAAACAAACAAACAAAAAGCATGTATAGAAATGCATATTTGGGGGAAAATGTGTCTAAAATAGGACATTAAAAAAGGCAGATTTTTTAAAAGATCAGATTAGATTTATGAGGGAACAAATGGACTTAAGAGTGAACAAATGTGAAAGTGACATGGACTGGAAAAAGACTGATTCATCCATCCCTAGCTTCAAAGTAAGCACTAAGTTTTAGGTTAGAAAGTTTGGAAGAAACCTGGCAAATATCTGGACCTGTTTCACAGTTTTATCAATCAACACAAATATAAAGGAAGCACAATACAAAGTTCTTTGTAGGTGATATATTACTGCCACAAAACTTCACCTAGTAGGTTCAAACTATATTTAGTATTTTTAGAAGGGCTGAGGACAGATTGGGTCATAGTTTCACTTTTGGTGGGAAATCTCCAACACCACATGAGTGCTGGAACATGGTTGCTAATTATTGCCAGGAATTTCTCCACATCAGACAACTCCTAAAGCTCTTCATTGTTTTGAACCTAATGACCCTGGATTCCTGCATAAGGACCTGCTTAAGCAATTGTATGCAGTGGCAAAATCGTGTATAGCACATAATTGGATGTCTCCAAGATACTTTCTAAAAAGACGTGGATTGATAGAATTTGGGAGACTATGTATGTATGTACTCAACAAGTGTAACAAGAAAGAAATCCCATTTTTTAAAACACAATGGTTTCTGTTTTTCTCCTATGTGGAAGCCCTTCAAGCTTCTGATCACGTTCAAAAATTCAAATCAAGTCTAGATATCGGTGTGTGTGTGTGTGTGTTCTGACTATGATTTAGCTACATAACGTATACATCACCCACTCTCTCATAGCTAGTGAACTTCTCCTTGGATTGTTTCCCCTCACACACACACCCGGCTACCATTTAGTGCATTTTAAAAAACAAATGAACAAGAACTCAAGGGCGATCACATCCTTAATGTCATGTCTAGCTTGGGCCCAGGCTTTGGTGATTTGTCAAAAGGAAAATAATTTCACTGTTGAATGCAACCACTGAGAATGTCTGCCTCACAGAATGCTCTCAGTATGCCCTCCTAGGCACATGCATAGTGAATTTAAGGGCATATTTCTATTTGATCTTAATGATGGTGGTGGAACAAAAAGGGTGGAGATGTCAACTTACATATACTGGGCCCAGGCCTAAAAGTTCTGAGCACTAAATTTTGTCCAAAGTAATGGTAATCTCAGCACCAGAATGCAAGAAAAAGGTGCTGGTTCCCATAGTCTAGTTTGGTGCACCTGTTTTTACTATTCTGAAATTGGCTCTTACTTCTTCATCTATGTACTTGTCAAAGGATCCTGTTACATTAAGTCCGATAAATAAACAAGAGGAAGGATTGCTCTGCCTTTGTAGCAAGCCTGGATGACAGTGAAACATTCTTAATGCATATTTGACAAAGGGAAAAAAAGGTGACTTGAAAAATGAATAGAGGCCCACGGTATACTCCAGATGACAAACTATAATGATTAATAGACCTTTTAAGATGAATAATTGCGCTGTGGGTTATACCGGTTTATGTTACAGAATGGTTTTATATATAGCATCTTCCAAACCCTCTTATGTGGAGATGTAAAAGCTGACAATGGTTAAAAAATGGATAATAAATGAGCCAAACTGCATTAAGACATAGAAACTCCATTCATCAAGGAATTTGATTTTTGTGGACCGCCCAGAGAGTTTTGGCTATAGGGTGGTATAGAAATATTATACATGAAATTAAAATGAAATTGGGGGCTAAAACTATACACTGCCAATGGTCTTTTGGTAGAATCAGCCAGTATGTTGTTGTTCTGACCAGTTAAAACTATCATGGGGAAACGCTTCCCTTAGTCCCACTTTTTATAACCATGTATTTAGATATTTGTGCTTCATTAATGTTTACATTTCAGAGTGTATGGAACGCCCTACCATAATAACTCTGAACTTCCAAGGTTGACTCTGTTACGCTGCCACCAAATTCCCTTGGAATACTTTAAAAAACGTCCAGTGGGTTGGTATAATAGGCTTAGGAGTGACATGGACACCAAACTAGAGACAATGTGAACTATTTAATAAGATTGTTTATTAAAGGGATATTTTGTATGTAAGGCAACACTGATATTTACTGGGTTTACTGATATTTACTGGGTTTTAAAAGTGCTTATGAACATATTCTAAGAACTCAAGAAGAGACATTGTTGCTGACACAAGCCTCGGAGGGAGAAGTCAGCAGCTAGATGGCCATGGGATATGTGGGTTTCCAGGAACCGACCCCAGAGCCCGCACTCCGAGGTTGGTTCCTGGAGAACCGACCTTCCCCCCTTCCATGCTGCCCTGCAGGCAGCGCAGAATGGCCCCACACTCAGAAGAGGAGCATGATGTGGCCAAAACAGGGCGTTCTGTGGGGCGTTCCTGGGCTGGGAAGGCGGAAATGCAGGTACGACACATCCTACGTGTCATCCGGCAACCTACTCCCCTGCTCAACGTTCCTGAAGCTAGCCAGCCAAAATCGGCTGTCTAGCCGTAAATGCAGGGCAGGAGAAGTGCAGAGGGAATGATCCCCTTCGTGCTTCTCCTGCCCTGCATTGAATAGGTGGTTGCCTCCAACTTCTGAAGTGGCCGCCTATCCCCATAGGATTGTGCCCTGAATGGCTTTTTACCTCAGGCCAAATGCCCTAAACCGCCATCTCTGATGCTAACACTCCTCCCGTTGCGTTATCAGCTGTTTGTACAGTTTAACTGCTTTTCCCCTCCTTTCTTGTTTGCCTTGCTTACAGTTGTACAGTCTCCAACCGACTCCCCACTATTAGTAACAGTAATTTTCAACTGACAGCTGTCAGTTAACTGCCCTTTCCCCATAGGGTAGAACCATTACCTCCCTATCCAATCAGAGTATATTTCCCAGAGCAATCAAACATGAATTTACCGGATCCATGGCCCATCTATAAATATGTATTTATTATATGTTACATTTATATACCGCCTTTCCTCCAAGGAGCACAAGGCAGCAGACATGATTTTCCTCCTCCTCTATTTTATCTTCAGAACAACCCTGTGAAGTAGGTTAGGCTGAGAGTCAGTGACTCACCCAAAATCACCCAGTGAGGTTCAAGGGTGAGTGGGGACTAGAACCTGGGTCTCAGTCCAATATTTCAAGTGACAAGTCTCTCTCTCCCCTTTCAGAACCTGTCACCAAGCAGCTACTGCTAAACAGGCTTGCAACATAGTAACAATTCAAAGCCTCGAACCTTCATAGTTACGCTCTGACAGTGTGAGAGGTGCCAGAATCCTTTTCCAAATCATAAAACATAGACAGTTATATACGCAGCATTTCTCCACAGCTATGTTCTGTCAGGAAACCAGTACAGACAAGACTAGTCACTTGCCACTTGCACTTCACCAAAAAAGGAAATAATGCATTGCCATGAAAAAGGACACAGATTTACATAAAATTTTCAGTTAGAAATAATTACTATAACTGAAATAAAAACACAATGCATTTCACAATATTGAGGAAGATCATGACCAGGTGATCAGTATGCCTGCTTAGTCTGCTCCCCAGGTGTTAACTGTTGATGAGCTACTTCAAGGCCCCTCCTGTCTGTTCTTATTGTTCTTTATCTTGAAACCAGACTTGTACTGGACAACCCTTTAAATAGGGGACTGTCGTCTGTAAAGTAGGACACATGGTCACCCTAGTACTGAGGTCTAAAAAGTCTGCAAAGTACATTTTAAAAAAATATATACCGATCCCCTCCCCCTACCAGAGCACCCCACCCCCAATGGGACCTGATCATATGGTTGGTCACTATGAGAACAGCATGGTGGACTAGGTAAGCCTTTAGTTTCAGCCAGCATGGCTCTTCTTATGTTTTTAACTGGGCATGCCCACTAGCCAGGGAATGTTGGCTGTAAATTGGAACAGGGTAACAGAAAACTGGGCGTAGGGATGGAATGGAATGTCCCGGAGGAAGTCATCGTCATGCCTGGCTGAATCATTTTGTTGCAGGTTCCATTTGTAGTAATAATTCATGTATAGACATGCAGGAATCACCTGATGTTGCAGTCATCAAGTGACGAATATGTGTATACGAGCCTGCCCATTCTTGTGAGAAAATTGTATTTCCCTGGCATGGGATTTATTCCAGATAAGCGTACAGGATTGCAGCTTTAAGACTGCAGCAGATTTCAGACTCCACAACGGATTTATCCAACTCCACATTTCTCTGCTTTAGGCTATTGGACAAGTCAATGACTGGTAGTTTCCTAATACATTATTAAAGATTTAATTATGATTGAAAAAATAAGGAACACGGTGTTGGTGCATTTCCCAGTGCGCTGCTAAAAATTTTATGGAGGAAGTATTAAACCCTGTAGGAATTCTATTCAACAAAGTACTTACATTTTATTATTTTCAAATTTAGTTATTCATT
This sequence comes from Heloderma suspectum, assembly GCF_057233095.1. Classification (NCBI taxonomy): domain Eukaryota; kingdom Metazoa; phylum Chordata; class Lepidosauria; order Squamata; family Helodermatidae; genus Heloderma; species Heloderma suspectum. The sequence goes on from NC_139461.1 coordinate 182,552,426, forward strand.
TAATATCCTGGAAGCCAAGTTTTTTTTTTTTTGGCTCAGAATACAAGGAGTGTTATGAGCGCTATGGAAAATGCACTGCATGTTGTTAAAACTCAAGCACAGGTAAATCCAGTTTATTGGAACACAGTAATAAAGTTGCAGGTTGTAAAAGCAAACAATTACGCTCCTGGTAAATTTTTAATTGCAGCTATGGCCTTCAGCTTGCCTTGCATGCAAACTACAGTGGGTTTCTACGTGGGCATCTTTTGAGGCTTGAGCCCCCTCTGACAGCCATGGACTGCACACATATTCAACCCTGTCGCATTGTGGAGGGAAGAGGCAAGTGGAGGGACAGAACTGTTAGCACTGCACATGATTTCTTAGAGAGATCTGAGGGCATTAAAGTTTCTTTCTGTCTTGCATACATGATCTCAGGATGGCTTGAAGTGACAACCCTCCACCCCAAGGTCATCTGCTGAGAATGGATGTTGTAGGAGCAGCCACTGCAGTCCATCCACCTATCCATCTTTATTTGCTTAAACCAAAGGACTTCACAAAATAGGAGAGAAGAAAACAAAATGCAAAATCAAATCCAAAATGAAGGGTCAAATGAGATAATCACCACCACTGATAAATGTGATTATACATACATCCTTCTAATTTTAAAAGCAGCTGTTACAAATAACAAAACTTGAGACATATTCATTTATTTACTGAATTTGTGTCCCACCTTTCCACTCAAAACTGGTGTTCGAGGCTGCTAACAATAACATCCAAATTAAAAATAAAAACGTCATTTGTTCTGATCAGCCAAAAGCAAACATTTTTTCCCCTCAAAATCTGACATCTCAGGGCAAAACAAACAAACAAAAAATACCTGGATTAAAATCTCTCTCTATGTACCCTATACAGTGGGCAGTACAATACATAATGACAAATATCCTCCTCCTCTCCCTGCCCATAAACACAGAGACAGAGACATTGGCTCCATGGAACTTTAAGGAACATTCCTTCCAAATTAGCAGTAGGTATATTTGAAAGCTCAGCTTGGTAAAAGCCAATCTTAATTAGGGATGTCAGAGAATTCCGCCACGGACTCCAGTGAGGCTGGATTCTTTAGAATCCGTGATTCTAATCAAGGATTCTAAAGAATCCTTTAGAATCCCCCAGAATCTGTGGCGGAACGGTCTCCCCCCCGCCACTCCATGGAATCCCCCCGGGACGGAACTTACCTGGCGGCAGATGTGGCGGCGGATGTGGCGGCAGATGCGGCAGCTCCGGCTGGTCTCCTAGCTGCTGCCGGGCTGCTGCAGCTGCAAATGGCGGCTGTCGTAGCGGCCACCATTTGCGTGGCTGCCTTTTGCCATGATAGGCTACGTAAATACTTATGTAGCCTATCACGGCAAAGAGCAGGGGCGCAAATGGCGGCCGCTACACCATTTGCGCCCCTGCTCTTTGCCATAATAGGCTACATAAGTATTTACGTAGCCTATCATGGCAAAAGGCAGCCACACAAATGGCATAGTGGCCGCCATTTCCGTGGCTGCCTTTTGTCGTGATAGGCTACATAAATACTTACGTAGCCTACATAAGTACTTATGTAGCCTATCACGGCTTGGCAGCCATGGAAATGGCGGCCGGTGTAGCGGCCACCATTTGCGGCCGCAGCAGCCCAGCCGTAGCTGGAATTGCAGCTGCGGCCGGCCCCGGCTGATGGCTCTGTGGAGTCGCCGCAGAGCAGAGCCAGCCAGGGAGGATTCCGGTGGGAGGGACGGAGCACCTCCCCCCCACCGCTGATGCTCCGGAATGGACGGGTGAGTGGGAGTTGTACATCCCTAATCTTAATAAAGAAAATCTATATGGCTGTATAACTACTACTGCAGAGTGTGATTAATCTTTATATTGCTATACCACAAAGAAAACCTGGTATTCGCTAAATTTTCCCTATCCCATTTGCAATCTTTATTAAACACCTTATCCTTAATCCATTTTTTATCCCTCCCAAGTCAATTGTCTCTAATATCTCAAATAAAAAGTCGTAAACCATGGACTTGAAGACCTCCATTTTATGTCAGAGTTTTCCACTGGAAATAGCTGCTAACATGAGAATACCTCCTATACTGACTTTTGGCTGCACTTGTGGCCCATTAAGGGTTGAGGCGGTATTTGTAAAATCATTGGTGGTGGTATAGAGACCCTTTGTCACCCAGTGTAGGTGGTGGTATAGAGACCCTCTGTTTTTCTTTAGTAATACCATCACCTCCTGTTTGGCAATATTGCCACTTGTAGCTTCAGATATTCTTTTAATAAATCAAAATATCCTAGGTCTCCTTTTCCTTTTAGGTGGCTGTGGGACATAATTTCTAGAAACAATGTCTTATGACTTGGTGGGGACCTCAAGACCAGTGAGAAGATGCATTCCCCAATTAATTTCATCTGGCCCCCAGGCATTTCCAGGGAGCTCCCCCTGGCCCAGGAATGGCCACTGAGGAGATTGGCTGGTTGGGCACTGCTGCTGGAAAATGCTCTGAGCACCCCCCAACAGCAGCATCCACCCTTCCCCTGCCTGCTTTTCCTGCTTCGGCAGAAACATTCCTTGATAGAAGGACCAGCTGGGTATCTTCACCTGCCTCCCTTTCCATGGATAGTTATAGTATTGTCCCTGTCAGTCAGTAAATCTCAACCTGAGTAGCCAGAATGTCAAGAGATGGCAATACCGGAGCAGCATCTTCCTAGGCATTACCATATTTTTATTTATAATGCAATTGAGAGCATATTATATAATGAATTCATACAATAAATATATACATAAATAGGTGTGACACTGCCCCCTGTGGTTCAATAGCCCTTGATAGAAAAAAGATCCTCCACCTCTGCCTTATGAACTTAGAGTAGGTAAGATCTTTACAGCTGTTTAAAACTGTTCAGTCTCTCTATTATTCTGGCCATTATGGCCATTCTGCACATTTTCCTATTCTTAACTGTTACTCCCAAAGTCTTTCAGGTTAGGGCCACTTCATACATGGGACAATCTTGAGATGATCCTAGGGATGTCAGAAGAAAGAATCTGGTTTGGGAGTGGAGCTTGATGGGCTTTCATTGGCTTAACCCCCTGGACTCCTTTCTGTCTTCCACCAGCTGGCCCGACTCAGCATGCAATGGATCTGGCCAGCTGGTGGAATCTCCATACTTTTGTTGTTGTTGTGTAAAAGAACATTTGCACAAGTTACGGCCACAAATCATGCAAATCCGTATAATTTGTGCAAATATCAGCTGTAAACAGTGCAAAGTTGCATAATTTGGAGAAATTACAGCCATAATTTGTGCAAATTATGCAAATTTGCACAATTGGCAGCCAAAAGTTCTGCACATCTCTGCGCAAATTACAGCTGAGGAAAAAAAAAAAAAGCCTTAAAAGTCCCTGGAACTGGGGGAAATTGTGGAGTTCGGCTTGCAAAAGCAAGCCACGTTGAGCATGCCATGGAAGCATGCTTGAGCCTAAAAATGGCCAGATTTCCCAGTGATAGAGATCTCTAGATGAGTGCAGGTGACCACCCCTGGGCTTGCAGTTCATGTGGAGGCACCATTTGTGTGAACTGGCACCTCTGTGTAGGTAATGTACATGTGGCTGTCCCAATTTTGCATATATGCTACGCTCATGGAGGTGCCACCTCGCATAAAAATAATCTCCATGGAAACCTCTTGTCATTCCATACACTCTTAAGATGATCCCATGGAAGCAGCATCAATCATACACAGATGTCTACTGTGAGCAACAAAGCATCTTTCCAGACTTCTCGTTCCATTGGAGTGAGTGAATGAGGAAGAAGTCCAGGCATAGCTGGAACTTGCTTTGAAATTTTCCAGATGGAAAGAGTGGCAGCTAACAACAGAAGCCAGGTTTAATTTAACATATGTACAGTGTTAGTTAGATCCAGTCATCCAATGCTTTCCAATAATTGATTTATTAAAAGTCCTTTGCAGTTGCACCTGCTATTTCATGTGCCACCTTAAAAAAAAAATAAAATTCATGGATACCAGCTGCATGCCTGACAGTATTTGAGTCAATTAAGCTGCAGATGCATGATAAGGCAGTTAAATATTATTTTTAATTGGTGTTGGACCATGATCAGCTTTGAATAATATACAGTTGTTTATCCCATGTGGAGACTAACAGATCAACATAAGTGGGCAATGGTTACGTTCTACCACAAGCTTTTTATGAAGCTGATTTCTCTCCAGTGACACCATAGAAAAATCCTCCAGAATTAATCCTCCATGGACTCTGACAAGCATAATTAGTTTGGCAAATTGTAGGATCTGTTAAGGCTTTTCCAGGGCTGGGCTGTATGAATTTTGTTTTTGCTTGCAAAACAGTCATCCATGCCTGTTTGCAACCTCAAACGCGAGTGTGATCAGGAGAATGTATTCTCCAAAAAAGTTAGCAAATTCTTGAACATGCGCTGATGTTCAAAATTAGCACACATTTCAGAGAAAAAGCAGTCATAACCTGCACAATTTTAAAAAATGTGCAATTTTGCACTTTAGTCTATGGGGGAAAGTTGCACAACTTTGAAAAATATTCACATTTTTGCACAATTATCCTGTTCAATCATGTTCGTCGGGCAAAATTTTCCCATTTGGGCAAATGAAATAGTGATTGCATGGAAAGTGAAGGAGAGATGAACATCAAGTTGATGCTTGGAGAATCTGAGTGAACGCAAACATCATTTCTTTGCCCATTTCCAACTGATTTTAATGAGAACTTGCAGAAACCTAGATTGGGGGTGATAACATTTTGCATTATTTCTGACTACCAAACTACAACACAAGTTGAGTGATACATATCCTGTATTGTCATCATACCTGTATGGGTATTTTTAGATCCCACATTTTGTGTGACACATGATGAAACGCAGTGATAACATCATAATTCATAATTATGAAGCACATTTGCTTCAAAGAAAATTCAGTGGATTTCAGTGTACTGTACTTTTTGTGAGGCTGCTTAGCACTACAGACTTAGTTTCAGTCCAGACATTTAAGTAAAAACAGCAGCAAGCTGCTGCTAAAGGATTTGAGCTGCTTAAATTCAGAGGGGAGAATCATTTGCATCTATTCCTTCATCACATTCTTTCACATGATTCCATTGGGAATGATGACAGAAATCACATCTTCAAGCAGGCTGGGCTTTTAAAAATCCCTTAAAATAAGTTGGCTAAGGAGAAACTATTATACAAGGTCCAATTAGGGGTGTACGAAACCCCGCTTACCTGGCTTCGCCGGGTTCCGGTGGGGGGGGGAGGTCCTCCGTCCCTCCCCCCAGAATCCTGGCTGGCCAGCTCTGCTCCGCAGGGATTCCGCGGAGCCACCGGCCGGCTCTGCCAGCAGCTAGACATCCAGCCGCTGGCTAGCAGGGAAGCAAATGGCGGCGGCTGTAGCTGCCGCCATTTGCGTCCCTGAATTCAGCCGTGATAGGCTACATAAAGACTCATGTAGCCTATCACGTCTGGGTTAAAAAAACCAAACAAAAACGCGTACACAAATGGTAGCGGCTACGGCTGCCGCCATTTGTCTTCCTTATTTTTGGCCGTCTTAGTCTAAGTAAGTATTTACGTAGACTAAGATGAAGACAAGAAAGGGGAATGCAAATAGCGTAGCGGATGCTATTTGCGTTCCCCTTTATTTTCACTGTCTTACTCTACATAAATATTTACGTAGACTAAGATGGCGAAAATAAGGGGGAATGCAAATAGTGTCTGCTACGCTATTTGTGTTCCCCCTTATTTTCGCCATCTTAGTCTACATAAATATTTATGTAGACTAAGATGGCCAAAAATAAGGAATGCAAATGGTGGCAGCCGTAGCCACCACCATTTGCGTACGCGTTTTTTTAAAAAACCCAGACGTGATAGGCTACGTAAGTCTTTACGTAGGCTATCACGAATGGGGGAAAAAAAAAACAGACTGTAAATGACGGCGGCAGCAGCTGGTCGAAAGACCAGCCGCTGCAGAAGCCAGTGGAGCCGCCACCGTCCAGAACATCCACCCCAGGTAAGTCTCATCCTGGGGGGATCCGCGGGGGGGGGGGAGCGGGGGAGTGGCAGGCTGTTCTGCCACAGAGTTTGGGGGGCCGAATGCACTGGCATTTGGCCTCACCGAGATCCGTGGCGGAATTCTCTGACATCCCTAGGTCCAATGGAAGTGGGGGAAAGGCAACTGACAAGAGAGGCACAAAAGTTCTGATGTAGCTTTTGTAGCAAGTTCTGATTTGAAGACAAGCCCCAGGATCTCTGACACGAAATGTTGCTCTGTGTATTATTTCCATCCAAGGGGAGATCTTGCAAGTAGGGATGGGTAAATGAGTGATTTTTCAGCTCACCAAGATTCTCCGAACATCAGCTTGCCACTTGTCTCACAACCAATTTATGTGTCGGTCCGCGATTGCTGCTCAATTTGCATGAATGGGAAAATATTAGAAAACAAAAAGTGATCAACCATGAAATTTGTGCAAAAATCCCCAAATGTGTGCAAATTTTCCAAGTTGTGCAAATTTCCCCCATAGGCTAAAGTGGGGCTGATTTAGAAATTTGTGCAAATTTGGCAATTTGCACAATTCAGATGTGGAAATTTGCACAAATTGAATATGAGCACATGTTTGGTAATTTGCGAACATTTTGGTAATTTGTGAACAGTCTCCCCTCATCCCTATATTCTGTTAGAGATCACAGGTGACCTCAGTGGTTCTGAGTGCCTTTCATCAGCTTAAGTTTATATACCAGCTGCAATCCTATCTGGACAGAGATGGTGACAGTTATCCATGCTCTGGTAACCTCCTGGTTTGGATTACTGCAATGCATTGTACATGGGGCAACCACTGAAGATGTCTCAGAAACTTCAGGTGGTTCAAAACAGCAGCTGCTGTAGTACTAACTGGGACTAGCTGATATCAATATGTGATGCCAGTAGGGATGTGTGGATGAGTAAAACTCAAGCTTGCCGAAGTTCTCTGAATTCCATCTCAAAACTTATTTCAACCTGAGTCCTTATTAGATTGCAAGCTTTGTTATTTTCTTTTCAAATGAAAATCCATGCATATTTTTGTGCATATTTCTCCAAATGTGCACAGCTTTGAAATGCACACATTCTTTTCCTATTGATTAAAGCGTATGTGCACATTTTTCAAAAGTATGTTTTTTTTATGCACATTTTTCAAATGTATGCATTCTACTGAAAACTTTTTGGGGGTCTGTGAGTCACAGTGCAAGCTTGGAAATGTATAGACTTCAACTGCAGATTGTGTCTGCGTCCATGTTCAGTCCAGAAAATGTGAACTTTTATCAGGTAAATCCTGATAAAAAAACAATCTGAAACACACATTCCTAGATGCCAGTGCTTCAACAGCTGCACTGGGTTCCACTCCATTTCCAAGCACAATTCAGAGTGTTGGTGGTATGAATGAACAGAACTGTCCTCCATTTTTGTATTTGGCTTGGTTTTAGGATATTGTGGGATTAAATCTTGTTTGTGTGTGCACTAGTCAGTTTCACCAAAAAAGGTTAATAGTTTAGAGTCAAAAAATTAGTTAGGATGTAGGGGTCAGGACATTGTGCTCAGGGGAGCAGGAGATTATAAAGCTCAACAAAAGGTCAGAGGAATAGAGTGAGATAAAGTTTTTAACTCAGGAAATAGAAACTTAGTTTGCAGAAAGAGTTGGAGTTGGAGGCAGAGAAATAAAACTAATTTTAAATGATAAAAGCCTAAGGCAAAATGGCAGAGGGGCAGAGAAGCAGAAAGAAGAGGAGAGAGAAGGAAGGAACCAGAGAACATATATAATCTGGTTCGGTTAGCTGTATGCATTTATTCCTCATTGTTTATTACCATGGTTCTCATATTGTTTGTGTGTGATATGTGTGTACATCCAATCAGATTTTAAAACTTTTTCATATTAACATTTTTCTTCAATAAAATTTAAACATTATTATTTAAATTTTTTTTGACTCTTTTGTGAGGGGAGGGTTACCCACCCCATATCTCATAGCCAACCCCCACACTACCTAAAAGAGATACCTAGTGCCTAGAGAGTTTTAGGGCTGGTTTGTTGGAGGCAGGCAGAGAAATAGACTTCCACCTGGTGGCAGCAGAAAAGGCTGCTGGAAGGGAAGGGCAAAAAAGGAATGTGGGCACACTATTTTAACTGTTTTCCATTCCACTCCCAGAACAAGATGTTGCCAGTCCATTGTTGTTAGTGTTAACCTTTAAAACCCTAGATGTCTTGGGGCCAGAGTATCTAAAGGAATGTTACCTTCTGTATGTAGCTGCTTGGACCCTTAGGTCGTCTTTGGAGGCTCTCCTCCAGGTGTCACTGCTGAAGGAAGTTAGGCAGGTAGATAAAAGAAAGATGGCCTTCTCAGTTGTGGCGCCCCATATACAGGATGTCCTTATCAAGGAGGCTAGCCCAGCATCTTATTATCTTCTTGCTGCCAGCCTTTTCTTCCCATACATTTTAGAGATGGAGGGAGCAATCCCATCGGGATAGCTGGCTGCCTCGAACTCAGAGGCAACCATCTATCCAATGCAGGGCAGGTGGAGCATGGCGGGAATCTTCTCCTCTGTACTCCAACCACCCAGCATTCGCAGCTAGATGGCAGATTTTGGCTGTTTAGCTGTGGGACTTTGGAGTGGGAGGGGAGCCTGGATGATTCATAGGAAGCGTCATACCGGTACTTTTGTACTTCCCACCCCTCTCCGCCCCTAGGAGTGCCCCCCTCTGCGCTGCTTTTCTGAGCACATAGCCTGGCAACTTCCTGGAAGTTGCCATTTTAAAAATAGCAACTCCCTGCAGTAAGAGTTGGCACACGTGTCCAGGCCTCAGGAGTTGGCAGAGGCGAGGATGGAGGTGGAGAAGGTGGCAAGGACGGTGGTGGCGGATGCGGTGGTGGTGGCAGCAAGGATGGTGGTGAGGGCAGTGTGACGGGGGCAGTAGCGATGGTGGCGGCAGCTCAGGTAAGGACCTGGCACTGCTGGGCTAGGGATGCCGAAGCGCCAAAGGACACCAAGTGCTTCGGAGAGCCCCTGGCCTGCTCCAAGTCACTTTGTGCCCCCTCCATTTCACCTCGGAAGGAGCTCAAAGTGACCCAAAGCAGCTCACTTGGACTCAGGGTTCAGGCCTCAGGCCGAAGCGGTGCACAGCCTTACCAGAAACCCCATTTCACCTGCTGGCATTCAATCTTCAGATATCTTGAGTTGGCTTTAACAGTTCTTTTATTATGTTAATAAGCATTTGTTCTACCAGTTGTATAGGGCAAAATATGTGCTGCGTGTGTTGATAATAATTCTAATAATATTTCCCCAGTTTTCTCCTTCCTGCAGCCAAAACTCTCCCTGCAGTCCATCTACCCTAGTTGTTGGTGCTCTTTTGTTTGACTCAGACAGAGCAATAGGTGCAGATTTTTATTTTATTTTATTTTTTTAAAAGAATCCTCCTACCTTTCTTCAATCGGTGCTACTGACAAAACAGCCTCCTTTTCAGCAAGGAGAGCTCATTTTGACAAAATACATAAAAATTGGAAGGTGATATATAACAGAGGGTCAGTGCACTAACTCTAAAGCCAGATAAATCCTTATGAGTGATTGTTCTGTCCGCATAGTTTGGAACATTGGGAGGTTTCTGTTTGTAGCTTCAGGTCAGCGAATAGACCAATACAGAAAAATGATTACACAAAGTCTAATAGAACAGGAAACATGTGCACATGGGGGAGTAGGGAGCTGATCTCAAGAGGAGCACAAAGGTGTTCATGTAGTTATATAGCAAGTTCAGATGATACACTGAATGAGCAGCTTATCATGAGGCTCGGGACTTATTTTCAGTGGAGTCAAGCGAAAGCAAGCTAGTGATTAAGTACTGTTTTTTCCTCAGATTAAGTGTTTTTTTTAATATTATAATTTTAAAACTGAGTAAAAAGATCGGATTCATACTGCAGAAGCTCCCCCCCCACACACACACACATAAAAACTATACTGAAGAAAATAACACTCCAAGTGATTTAAGAGTAGACCCAAGATAAAAATGTCAACGACTTCTCTCATCAGATTATCTGTTGTCCATAGCTCTAATCAGATGAGTTGAACGCTGACCCTGGGCAGGGTAGTAAGTTCTGCTGTGCTTAGTACTACTTACTCATGCATGTAAAGAATGCATTTATTTATTTATTTAGGAAATGTATAAGCAACTTAAATTTTCAAAGTGCTGAAGAACAATACTGAAAGAAGCGCATATAAAATACAACAACAAACTAAGATCAACCATCTAGTATGGTTCTTTCTTTCTGATGTCTTTCGGGGTTTATTAAAACATTGTTCCCCTTACATTTGAACTGGAAAACTGAGATTTGGTCTTGACTAACAGTGTTTTGTTAAGATGAAATCATTAATATCTGAACCAGCCCTCAGATGTGTAAGAAGCATTTTCTAGTCTTTGCATCTACGCACCTCCTGAAAAGATTGCATACAAAATGTTCAATGGAAAAAAATATATAAAAAATAAAAGTTGAAAAGATGAACGTATTGGAAGCGTTTTATTGTCCTATTTGGCAATTTGTTTTGTTTGAGAACCGTTTTGAGCAGGAAAAGAAGGATGGTGGTCAAGATGCAACTTGTAATATTGTGTACAGCTCTGGTCACCGCCCTTAAAAAAGGATATTTTAGAATTGGAAAAAGTGCAGAAAAGGGCAACTACAATGATCAGTGAGCTGGACCAGCTCCCCTGTTAAGAAATGCTAAAGCAGCTGGGACTGTTCAGCTTAGGAAGATGGTGAGTAAAGGGAGACATGATAGAGGCGTACAAATTTATGCATGGTGTGGAGAAACTGGATAGGGGAACATTTTCCTTCCTCTCTCATAATACTAGAACCCGGGGTCAACCCATGAAGCTGATTGGTGGGAGATTCAGGAGAGATAAAAGGAAGTCCTTCTTCACACAGCGCATAGTTCAATAGTGGAATCACTACCCCAGGATGTAACAATGACCATCAATTTTGATGGCTTTAAAAGGGGATTAGACAAATTAATGGAGAATAAAGCTATCAATGGCTACTAGTCTTGGTAGCTATATGCTACCACCAGTATCAGAGGCAGTATGCCTATGTACACCAGTTGCTGGGGGAAAAGGAACGGGAGGGTGCTACTGCACTCCTGTCCTACTTGTGGGCTTCCCACAGGCAGCTGATTGGCCACTGTGTGAACAGAAAGCTTGGACAGATAGGCCTTTGGTCTGATTCAGCAGGGCTGTTCTTATGTTCTTAAGGTGCTCACCCTCCAAAGGAACCTGCCAGCATGTTCTGTATCCACAGCTTTCATTCTGTCCACACCATGTTTTTTGCCTCCACCTTGGCAGTTGTGGAGTGGGGGTGGTAGGGAGAAGAAGATAGCACTCTCAATAGTTTGAATTTAGAGCAGGGCTTCCAGGTGCTCACTCAAAACAGAAATGTAGGAATTCACTTTTTTTACTTCTGTGGCACTAGAGCTTTTCATTTTGAGACTGCTTTGAATGTAGCATAAGTGAGTATATCCCTTTGAGTAGTGCATTAGCTTAATAGAAGAACAGAGGCTGTTAAGAGCAGTTCCCTCATAATTGTTAAGAGCAGTTCCCTCATAATGGCCTGGTTCAATAAGTTAAGCTGGAGTTGCAAGCAACTTTCAGTTATGTTTTGCCCTCTTTTTGAGAGGAAAATGCAGTGGCAAGCAACTTAAAAAGAACCGTATTGATTACAGTGGCCTTTGGATTAGGCCTGCAAGCACTAATGCAACAGCAGCAAAATCCCACTTTAATTTTCTTTTCTAAACAGCATTCTTATACAACAGTTCTCTGTGCTGTATATTTAGCAACTGATGAACCAACTCCTCTTTACTCAATTTGGAATCAACCCACTTTTACGGACTTCCTCAGAGAATTCTTGGGGAAAGCCCATCTGTTTTGGGGAAATCCTATCTGGTTTGCCTACGCCCATTTAGAGATTTTGTGACTGAGGGTACCAGGGACTTCCAGACCAGTTCACACTCGTAGCCACTATACTACACTAAGTTATTCTTCAATTTTAGTGAGCTATTAATGAACATTCAGGCAGGCCTTCTCATTCAGGCAGGCTTTTAGCATTGCTAGGGGTGGTGGAGGAATTGACTGAGTGCTGATTATTTCTTTTATTGTGCGTTTTAAATTGTGTTTTAATGTTTTTTGTTTTTATGTTATGTTTTAATTAAGAGTTTGTTTTTAATTTGTATTTAACTGTTAACATCCTTGAGTGTCATTTTTGGTGGAAAGACGGGATATGAAAAACAAAAAAATCGATGAGTAACATTAACTGATAATCCACATCTAACCCATTCTGAAACCTAGATAAAAATTAACCATTTTGGATTTAAGCTCGTCAAATCCCTTTGATGTTCTCATAAGTGAAGACATAACCAGACAAATACCAACCTGTATTATTGTTATTCCTTTCTTTCCAGGTGGGGCATCTAAGGCTCTCTTAGCAGAAAATTCTAAAGCCCCTTATGAAATAACCATTTCCAGGATTTGGGTTGTGGAGAGGAATACTCATTCCCTCTCTTTCTGACATTCAGAGATAAGGCCTGTTGCTTATGTAGCAAAAACAGCACCAAAACACACACAGACAGGAGGGAATTTTCAGCAGGCTTAGAAAAACCCCAAAGCTTGAAGAAGTACGAAAAAAGCATTAGGAAAAAAGAACCTCTAAGAGCAGGAGGAAACTCCTGAAAGGACTGGATGTTGTCAGTAGGCACGGGATGCTGTGTGACCACTGGAAACAAAAACTGCGTGGGTTGGGAAATAGAATGATGTATTTTGGAGGAGGGCATGGCTGGCAGACTGGCCATGCAATCCTTTACATGTCTTCTCAGAAGCAAGTGTTTCTGAATTCAGTGTGGCTTACTCCCAGGTAACTGGGCACAGGATTACAGACTGAAACACTGAATAGGAGCACTGCACACTCACTACATCATGGTGTTGCAGAAGCTACTGGTAGTACGACTCGTTTAGATTTGCCATTCCGGAATGGTGTTTACACATCAACTTTAGTGTAACTGGCTTGTGGATTGGGCCGAGAGTTGCGTAGTTTGACCTGTTACTTCTGATGTATTGTGTAAAAAATAATAATGAAAAATGATAGCCATGGAGTCCATAATTCAGAACTTTCAAGGTTATGTCTTCTGTTTTCAGATTAATGTGCAAGCAATAGAGTTATTAAGCCTCAAAGAAATCAATTGTCCTGGCAATAGATCACGTTATTCAAAGTTATGCAAGTGCCAATAATTTGAACAAATAAATGGATACATTAAGGGTGTCGGAGAATTCCGCCACAAATCTCAGTGAGGCCGAATGCCAGTGCATTCGGCCCCCCAAAATCCATGGTGGAAAGAAGCCCCCCTCACGAAAGGCACTCGAAATGGAGCACTTACCTGCTGCCATCCGCGCTGACTTGCGAATGCTGGCCGCACTGCGGCCACCATTCGCTTCCTCATCATAGCTGTGATTATGTAGTTATTATTTACGTAGCCTATCACGGTTAGTGATAGGCTACGTAATAGTTAATAATAGTTAATTATTAATAATAGTTAATAATTACGTAGCCTATCACAGCTAACACAGGGATGCCATTTGCGTCCCTGCGGAGGCCATGATAGGCTACATAAGTATTTACGTAGCCTATCACAGCAAGCTAAAAAAACACAAAACAGCGTACACAAATGGCGGCTACGGTGGCTGCCATTTGCGTTCCCTTTTTTTTTTGCTGTTTTAGCCTACGTAAATATTTATGTAAGCTATTACAGCGAAAAAAAGTGGAGCGCAAATAGTGTAGTGGGCGTTATTTGAGTTCCTTTTTTTCACCATAATAGCTTACGTAAACATTTACGTAGGCTAAAATGGCGGGAAAAAAAGGAATGTAAATGGCGCCCACTACGCTATTTGCGTTCCCCTTTTTTTTCGCCGTAATAGCTTACGTAAATATTTACGTAGGCTAAAACAGCAAAAAAAAAAGGGAACGCAAATGGCAGCCACCGTAGCCGCCATTTGTGTACGCTGTTTTGTGTTTTTTTAGCTTGCAACACAAATGGTGGCTGCTGTAGCTGCTGCCATTTGCGTATGCTGGTGTTTGTTTTTTTTTTGCTTCCAGGCTGCCCAGCGGCTGGATGTCTGGCTGCGGGCGGCCCCAGCCAGTGGCTCCATGGAATCTCTACGGAGCTGAGCCGGCTGGGTTAGGATTTCGGGGGGAGGTGCGGAGTGCCTCCCCCGCACTGCGGATCACCCTGTCGAAAAGGTAAGTGACTTTCGTACATCCCTAGGATAAATGAGATACTGCTGACAATGGGTGCTATTGGAAGGCAAAACAAGGCAGTGAGATAGGGAGTGGAAAAATGAATGAAGTGGGGTGATGTTTTAATAACAGGAACTAAGCAACCCATTAAGACGTACAGAGGAGGGGCACATAACAGTGATACATGGAGCAGGCCACATCTTAAGGTTACAAAAGGAGACTCCCAGAATATACTACTATCAGTGGTCCAGATTGTTAGGCAGCATAGGAATATGGAGAAGCTATGCAGTTCATGAAACTCATATGTTGGTACTTGCATAATTACCACTGCACTGTGGAGTCCTAACCAGGACAGTTATACCAAATGGTACTGTTTGCCAGCTCATTTCAGCAAGCAAGATGTTGCTCCCTCTTTGCCTAGCCTAGGGATGTCATGGAAATCGGGGGGGGGGGGGTCTGGCAGACATCCACCTGCCTGGCCTCCCAGATGCCAGTCTGCGGACCCCTGAGGTTGCCCAACTTGGTGTGTGCCAAGTTGGGCAAACTCATGGCATCCCACCCCACGAGCCGCCATTTTGCGTAAAATCGTGGGTAAGCTATACATGTAAATCATGATGTAAATAGTGCAATTTATGTAAAATTGCAGACATAAATGGTCTAATTAGACAATTCTTGCCTGCAGTGTTGCATAAGTGGTGCTATTAACAGCCACCATTATGGGCAAAATCGTGACTTACATATAAAGCTTACCTGTGATTTTCCACAAAATGGCATTTTGTGGGGCAGTGGAATGCCACGTGCCATTCGCCAGGCACTTGTGCACCATCCGCTGGCTTTCCCCGTGCACCGAACAGGGTCAGGAGGACAGCAGGGGTCCAGCATGCAGGGCGTGAGGTGGTGGCAAGTGAGTACGGTCATCCCTAGCCTAGCCTACCAAAGTAGCCAGTAAAACAGGTGAATGATTCATGCCCAGTGGTGGTAAATGTTTTCCACCCTAGTAAAATTGTTAGATCTGCTTTGAAAGCAACAAAACCTGTACTCGATCTGCCAAATAAGTTTGCTTCTAATTCAAAATAAGGTTATTGGTGTTCATTCAATTAGCCTTACTTTCATTTTATTAGTTTATTTCCCAGAGTTGATCATAGTGAAAATGAAATCCAGGCATGCTTACTTGTTTCTGTGTGTTCCATAATTAGGGATGTACGAAAGTCACTTACCTTTTTGCAGCTTGGCTTCGCGGTGGGGGGGAGGCGCTTCGCTTCTCCCCCCGAAGTTCAGGCGAGGGGGGGGAGGCTTCCCGCCTCGCCCGGCCAAAATTCAGGCCGGGGGGGGCTTCCCGCCTCGCCTGGCTGAAATTCAGGCCGGGGAGAAGCGCCCCGTCTCCCTGGCCGTGAAACAAAAAGTAAAAAAAAAAAGACCCCGTGATAGGCTATGTGACGATTTACGTAGCCTATCACGGCTAGATTTCCAAAGTCAGCTGTGATAGGCTACGTAAATCGTCACGTAGCCTATCACAGGTGACTTTTGAAAAAAAAAAAGCGCGTACGCAAATGGCGGCTCCCATGGGGACTGCCATTTGCGTTCCTTAGTTTGGCATGTCTAGTCTACGTAAAGATTTACGTAGACTACGGCGAAAATAAGGGCACGCTATTTGCGTTGCCCTTATTTTCGCCGTAGTCTACGTAAATCTTTACATAGACTAGATGTGCCAAAATAAGGAATGCAAATGGCGGTCCCCATGGGAGCCGCCATTTGCGTTAGGGGCGTCAGAGAATTTCTCACCAAAACTTCGGGGGGCCGAGTGCCAACGTATTCGCCCCCCCAAAGTAGTTTCAGGGAGAAATTCTCCGCACCCTCCCACACCCCGCACCCCCCCCCCCAGGATGGGACTTACCTTTCCCGAATGTCACTCCTGGTGGCGGGTCGCAGCAGCGGTTCGGCAGGGCTTCGACAGGGGCGGGGGCGGCAGCCGGTCTTTCGACCAGCTGCCGCCGCCGCCATTCCAAGAAAAGTAAAAAAAAAACAAAACGCCCCCGTAATAGGCTATGTGACGATTAACGTAGCCTATCACGGCAAGATTTGCAAAGTCAGCCGTGATAGGCTACGTAAATCGTCACATAGCCTATCACGGGTGACTTAAAAAAAAAAAAAGTCCGTACGGCTCATGGCGGCCCCCATAGGGAGCCACCATTCGCGTTCCTTATTTGGTCGCTGTAGTCTACGTAAAGATTACGCAGACCACAGCGAAAATAAGGGCAACGCTATTTGCGTTGCCCTTATTTTCGCCGTAGTCTACGTAAAGATTTACGTAGACTACAGCGACCAAATAAGGAACGCGAATGGCGGCTCCCTATGGGGGCCGCCATTTGCGTACGCACTTTTTTTTTTTAAGTCACCCGTGATAGGCTACGTGACGATTAATGTAGCCTATCACGGCTGACTTTGCAGATCTAGCCGTGATAGGCTACGTAAATCGTCACATAGCCTATCACGGGGGCGTTTTTTAAAAAACTTTTTATTTCGGAGCCGGGCCAGGCGAGGCGCCTCCCCCCCGGCCTGAATTTCGGCCGGGCGAGGCGAGGCGCCTCCCCCCGGCCTGAATTTTGGCCAGGCGAGGCGAGGCGCCTTCCCCCCTGGCCTGAATTTCGGGGGAAGAAGCGAAGCGCCTCCCCCGTAACGCGAAGCAAGCTGCGAGACGAAGTAAGTGACTTTCGAGCACTCCTAATTTGCATACACGCTTTTTTTTTTCAAAGTCACCTGTGATAAGCTACGTGACGATTTACATAGCCTATCACAGCTGACTTTGGAAATCTAGCTGTGATAGGCTACGTAAATCGTTACGTAGCCTCTAGGTGTGTGTGTGTGTTTTTTACTTTAGTTTTTTTTTTTTTTGCAATGGCGGTGGTGGCAGCCGGTCGGGAGACCGGCCGCCACCCCCGCCTGCAACAAACTGCCGCCGAACTGCCGCCGGGACCCGCCGCCAGGAGGGACATTCGCCAAAGCGAAGTCCCATCCTGGGGGGGGCGGGGGGCAGAGAATTTCACCGCCAATTTCGGGGGGCCGAATGCATTGGTGCTCGGCCCACCGAAGATTTGGGGAGAAATTCTCCGCCATCCCTATCCATAATGCTTATATTGGTGATTTTTAAAATTTTTATTCTTTGAAACATTTTCATTAGATTGAAAAAGAATCCCAACCAAACTAAAATCAGTGGTTGGATCCAGATCGTAGACCCTCTGCCTTCAATGGGACCTAAATTAGTCATAACTAACTGAAGTCCCATTGATTTCAAAGGATCTACGCTAAATATGATTAGGTGTGAATCTAACCCATTTTTTTTAAATGAACTATTAAATTACTCTATTCTCCAAATTTAAAATAGCTTTGTATTCAGATATGCATCCAATCTAAAATCCTAACTTCTGAAAAATAGGTACTTATCTTTTTGCACGTGCTCCCAATATTTGCCAAACGAAACAAGTACACTTGTTTAACAGTGTACAAAATATTGGTGCCTTGTAGAAGTGTAGAAAGCAAATCAGAATATAAACTACTTTCATGGGATTAATTGGAAATCTGAAACTTCAACATATGTGTTTCCTGACTACCTGGGGCTTTTTCTCTTTTAGGTGTACACCTACATTATTTTACATAACTCCTGTGTAACATGTGGAGAGGATTAGGTTATCATATGTATATTTTGTTCCCCAGTACTGTATTTTTCATTTTCAAAAGCACCCTAATAAAATTGTTAGATCTGCTTTGAAAGCAAAAACCCTGTACTCTACCCGCTGAATAAGTGCAGATAGGCATAATATTGCTATATAGGGTGAAGACTTAGCACCCAGCAGGCAGGGATACATTTCTCATGTAATGTGCTCATTAAATAGAGCTAGATGGTATTCAACTACTTGAACAGTCAAATATGAAACCAAAAATCTTAATGGATTTTTGTGGCATGATTATTCAAGCCAGACAAAAGTTGGTTGTAGAGGTCTGGCTGAATTGTGTAGCATAGAAATAGTCTGGCATGTTCTCAGTTTGATGGAATAGCATGCCCTGCGCTGGTTCTACTTTGGAAATAGAATTGACAAGAGGGGCCATATCTTCATCTTCTAATAGGAGTGCTCCTGTTCAGGGTTCCAGGATATTTCATTCCATTTCTCTATCCCCACACGCCCAGGTTTTCCATTTTTCGTTTCCAACTGACAATCAATATACTGTGGTTACTGAGTATGCTGGTTCTTTTCTGGGTGGTTTTTTTGGTGGTGGGGAATTGGACCTTTCCCATGTGTGTGCGTGTTTTATTTATTTATTTATTAAATTTATTAATCGCCCATCTGACTGGTCACCCAGCTACTCTGGGCGATGTACAACCCACCATAAAACAATTTAAAACAATAAAATTTTACCATAATTTTTTTTTTTAAATACCCTAACCCACCCCAAATGCCTGCCTGAACAACCACGTTTTTAATGCACGACGGAAGCTCATTAAAGCTTAAAGTTTTAAAGACTTCTTGTACTTCTGCAAACATTATGGTTTCCCTAAGCATGCTGATAACCTGTTTTGTCTAGGGGTGGACGAAAGTCACTCACCTTTTCTCGAAGCTTGTTCACGGTGGGGGGGAGGCGCTTCGCTGCTCCCCCCGTGAAGTTCAGGCTGGGGGGGGAGGCTTCCCGCCTTTGCCTGGCCGAAATTCAGGCCGGGGAGGAGGCTTCCTGCCTCGCCCGGCCGCGAACGCGAAAGTTAAAAAAAACAAAAAAACGCCCCCTGATAGGCTACGTGACGATTCACGTAGCCTATCACGGCTAGATCTGCAAAGTCAGCCGTGATAGGCTACGTGAATCGTCACGTAGCCTATCACGGGTGACTTAAAAAAAAAAAAAGCGCGTACGCGAATGGCGGCCCCCATAGGGAGCCGCCATTCGCGTTCCTTATTTAGTCGCTGTAGTCTACGTAAATGTTTACGTAGACTACGGCGAAAATAAGGGCAACGCAAATAGAGTTGCCCTTATTTTCGCCGTAGTCTACGTAAACATTTACGTAGACTACAGCGACCAAATAAGGAACGGGAATGGTGGCTCCCTATGGGGGCCGCCATTATCCGTACACACTTAATACTTAATACATTAATCCGTACACATTAATACACTTAATACTTAATACATTATCCGTACACACTTAATCCGTACACATTATCCGTACACACTTATTATCCGTACACTCGAAGCTTGTTCACGGTGGGGGGGAGGCGCTTCGCTGCTCCCCCCGTGAAGTTCAGGCCAGGGGGGGAGGCTTCCCGCCTCGCCCGGCCAAAATTCAGGCCGGGGAGGAGGCTTCCCGCCTCGCCCGGCCGCGAACACGAAAGTAAAAAAAAAAAAAAAAAAGTCCCCTGATAGGCTACGTGACGATTCACGTAGCCTATCACGGCTAGATCTGGAAAGTCAGCCGTGATAGGCTACGTGAATCGTCACGTAGCCTATCACGGGTGACTTTAAAAAAAAAAAAAAAGCGCGTACGCGAATGGCGGCCCCCATAGGGAGCCGCCATTCGCGTTCCTTATTTAGTTGCTGTAGTCTACGTCAATGTTTACGTAGACTACGGCGAAAATAAGGGCAACGCAAATAGCGTTGCCCTTATTTTCGCTGTGGTCTGCGTAATCTTTACGTAGACTACAGCGACCAAATAAGGAACGCGAATGGTGGCTCCCTATGGGGGCCGCCATTCGCGTACGTGCTTTTTTTTTTTTTTAAAGTCACCCGTGATAGGCTACGTGACGATTGACGTAGCCTATCACGGCTGACTTTGCAAATCTAGCTGTGATAGGCTACGTGAATCGTCACGTAGCCTATCAGGGGACTTTTTTTTTTTCTTTTATTGCAATGGCGGCGGCGGCAGCTGGTCGAAAGACCGGCTGCCGCTCCCGCCCCGCTTGAACACCCGCCAAACCGCTGGCCGGACCTGCCGCCGGGAGGGACATTCGGCGAAGGTAAGTCACATCCCGGGGGGGTGCGGGGTGCGGGGGGGTGCGGAGGATTTCTCCCCGAAACTTGTTCGGGGGGCCGAACACGTTGGCGCTCGGCCCCCCGAAGTTTCGGGGAGAAATTCTCCGCCATCCCTAGTTTTGTCTCCATTTCTGCTGGTGCTGATCACTTGAGTTCACTATTAGAGGGAGTGATTGTGTTTTACAATGCCTTGAAGAAGATGGACACCTCTTGTTAACCGAACAAAGGGAAACCTATGTGTTTCAAGTTTTCAATGACAAACACAATATGAGATTTTGTACAGGTTTTCTAAGGTTTTCTAAGAGCCGGCCCTCCAGTAGCTGCCTCAAGTGTGTGTGTGTATGTGTGTGTGTGTGTGTGTGGTGTTCCTGCTGCTGTGTCAGCTTCAGCTAGGATGGTCTCTTCACTATGCGTGAGGAAGGAGGGAATTGAGTACAATTTGCAGGAAAGGTGGATAGAGAAATATTCTGAAGTATAGAGATGATATGGGTGGGCAGCAGAAAAAATTGAGTGCAATTTGGGGTGAGGGCATAGTGAAAGGCCTTCAGGTAAGGGCCTAATACCTAGGCCCAGTCCTGAGAAGAAATAACACTGAAAGGTGGCACTGGTTTGAATGACACCATCATTTTAAACAAAGTTTTTAAACCACACATTATATCATGCTTGCGTTATCAATAAACCCCATGCCCCAACAGAAGAATTTATACAGTCCATAAAATGGAATTTTTCAAGGCCTCTAGTGTGCCTAGCAAATTAGTGGTTACAAAGGGTACCGCAATTAGTACAGAAGGGATCGATAATGTAAATAGATCACTGTCTTCCCTGTTATTTCAGTGCCTGGTAGCTGGAAGCAGATAAACAGGAATAATGAGCAACTGTCAATGGAAGCTTTGGGAAAGAAGGAGTGAGGTGACAAAGAAAACAAAGAGAGAGAATGAACCAGAGTGTGGGTGATGCATCAGCCTCTGAGGGCCTTGCAGTTCCCAGTGAACTGCTCAGAGAGAGGAAGAGTGATTGGGAAGAAAGCAGGGTATAACGGCAGAAAAGGACTCTCTCCACTTACAAGAGCATGGCCAGGCTATACGTCTTGGACCAGGATATGAGAAATCAGTTAACTCCCAGGGTTAATGTGGGTTGACGACCTCTTCGCTTTTTCACATACATTCTTTGATACGCAGCACAGTGAATTATTTGTGGTTTTGTGTATCTTGTTCATGAGACAGCACATGCTGGTTGAAGAAAGGATTAAGCTAAACAGACAGTGAAGCCATTTCATCTTAAATATACTTCTAGATAATGTTCGAGATTGCCCCCAGTGTTGTTGTTGTTTTTTTAAAGCCAGCTTGCTCTGCTGGTTTCTTAACAGAAAGAGCTACGCTATGCTATATTTTATTTAATTTTGTTATCCCACCACACAGCTCACAATCCCCCTGGGTGGCTCATAATAATATTTTAAAAACGGCAGCAATGGCAAAATATAGATATAATGCATAAATGAAAAGGGAGTACCAAAAAAACAACAGCCCCCCCCCCGATGGAGCTATACATGTAAAATGAAAGATAAACAAGTCCCAAGGTAGAGAACCAGTGAGCTGCTATCCCTAGAAATCTGCCATAGCAGGGAAATCTTTGGAACCCTCCTGAAGTCCACAAGAGGTTGGGTCTTATGAGCTTCCCTCCTTGGGCAAGGACTTACAGGCACCACCACAGAAAAGGTCCCGCTATTTATGCCAGCCAACCTAACCTGAGGTAAGGCTGGTGCCTAAAGAAAAGCATCAATAATTAATTAATTAACTAATTAATTAATTAATATTTGTGAACCACCTAGAGCGCTCCAGCTATGGGACAGTATAGAAATGAAATTAACAACAACAACAACAACTTTATTACATTTATATCCCACCTTTTTTTCTCTTGCAAGGAAGAGAACCCATGGCAGCTCACATGATCCTCCACATCTCCGTTGTATCCTCACAATAACCCGGTGAGGTAGGTTAGACTGAGAGTCAATGACTGACCCAAAGTCACCCGGTAAGCTTCATGGCCAAGTGGGCACTAGAACCTGGACCTCCCAAGTCCCAGTCCAGCACTCTAACCACTACATCACACTGGCTCTCCACCTAGGGATGGCGGAGAATTTCTCCCCGAAACTTCGGGGGGCCGAGCGCCAACGTGTTCGGCCCCCCGAACAAGTTTTGGGGAGAAATCCTCGGCCCCCCTGCCCCCCGCCCCCCCCGGGACGGGACTTACCTTCCCTGAATGTCCCTCCCGGCGGCGGGTCCGGCTGGCGGTTCGTCTGGTGTTCGAGCGGGGCGGGAGCGGCAGCTGGTCTTTCGACCGGCTGCCGCCCCCGCCATTGCAATGAAAGAAAAAAAAAACACATCCCCTGATAGGCTACGTGACGATTCACGTAGCCTATCACGGCAAGATTTGCAAAGTCAGCCGTGATAGGCTACGTGAATCGTCACGTAGCCTATCACGGGTGACTTAAAAAAAAAAAAGTGTGTACGGATAATGGCGGCCCCCATAGGGAGCCGCCATTCGCGTTCCTTATTTGGTCGCTGTAGTCTACGTCAATGTTTACATAGACTACGGCGAAAATAAGGGCAATGCTATTTGCGTTGCCCTTATTTTCGCCGTAGTCTACGTAAACATTGACGTAGACTACAGCAACTAAATAAGGAACGCGAATGGCGGCTCCCTATGGGGGCCGCCATTCGCGTACGCGCTTTTTTTTTTTTTTAAAGTCACCCGTGATAGGCTACGTGACGATTCACATAGCCTATCACGGCTGACTTTCCAGATCTAGCCGTGATAGGCTACGTGAATTGTCACGTAGCCTATCAGGGGACTTTTTTTTTTTTTTTTTACTTTCGTGTTCGCGGCCGGGCGAGGTGGGAAGCCTCCTCCCCGGCCTGAATTTCGGCCGGGCGAGGCGGGAAGCCTCCCCCCCCGGCCTGAATTTCGGCCGGGCGAGGCGGGAAGCCTCCCCCCCCGGCCTGAACTTCGCGGGGGGAGGAGCGAAGCGCTCCCCCCCACCGCGAAAAAGCTGCGAGAAAAGGTAAGTGACTTTCGTTCACCCCTATCAGACTCCACCTTTGGAATACCATATTTGGTATAAGCTGATATACCAAATATGAAACTTTCTTACAGAGTATAAAGGGAAAAACCTCCGATCAATAATGATGCTAGAACATCTTTCGATGCTGTAGCCAGAGGAAAGGTTTGAGCAGTAGCTAGAAGTGCCTCGGGCAGAAGGTACTTCTGGACTGACCAGCCAAAGGCCAGAAAGCCATTTGTTTTAACAAGGTGTGGCCAATTCATAAGCTTCATACTACCTTTCAATCCCAGGAGCTGATGTTTCACTCTCTTGGGGCACGTACAGATCTTTCCCCCTCTGCCTTGTGCATACTGACTATGTATGTGGGAAAGCAAAGTCTTGCCCATTGGTCATGCCCCAAATGCTGGTGTCTCTTGCCCACCCCACAGCGGCCAGCCATTTAGCAATAATGAGAAAAGCGTTGGACTTCCTTGCAGTAGGGAATCCTGATTTACAAGGGCCAAATTCATGTACAGGTCTTCCTCATTAACACTGGATGTGTGGCCTGCTGAAATTACATCAAACTCCTAAAATACAACACAGTCAAACATAACACAAAACCATTTGCATAAAAAACAATTAAAATAATTGGAAACAGCGAACAACAATTAACAATAAAATACCAGGACCTGATAAAACAACTAATATTAAAAAGCCCCATCATGTGCCTTCAAATGCCTGGCACCAAAAGGATGACAATGTCGGCACCAGGCAGCCCTCACAGTTGAAACCAGTCCACAGTTGGGGAGCCACCACTGAGAAGGCCCTCCCTCTTGTTGCCTCAGATGTTGATAATAGGGTATGGGTAGGTTCATACAGGGAAAAGTACTCAGCGGGGAGGGAGATATGTTCTACTTTCTCCCTCCCTCTACACACAAACAAACACTTCTCCTTTTCATAAATGCACTTCTCCTTTCCATAAATGGTGTTATGGATCATCATTAAGGGGCATTCATGAAAAGGGAAAGTGTGCGTGTGTGTGTAGGGGGAGGGAGATGTCTGGGACTCCTTCTCCAGAATTGTTGCTGTTGGGTGTGTATACTCAACAAATACATGGGTCAATCATATGAATATTCCCTTCTTCTCCTTCTCCTTCTTCTCCTGCCTCTTCCTCTTTCATTTCTGAAGAGGGTCCTTAAGTCAGAGCATATCAAGTCTTGGCTAGTTCCCTAACTTAGTTCCAGCCTAGTTCATCAGAGTCCTGGACAATGAGAGTTCCTCCTGGTTCATGGATCAGAGTTCCTGACACCAAAGGGCAAACTAAATATTACTGTAAACCAGCTCAGTTCATGCTGAATTCATATAAACTGGGAAGAGCTGATTTTGAAGGGAAGGTAAGACAGAGGGAAGGGAGCAAAACTATCCCATCCACCTGCTTTTTATCTCCCAAACCATTTCTCCCCAGCTGTTTTTCTCCCAGTGGGGATTACTCCCAGTCTCGGAGCCCCACCAGGAGAAATACAAAGGTGTGGAAAAGCAGTTCTGAGGTGGAAACATCTGGGTAGGGAGAAGTGCAGTTCCTTCTTCTGTCCATCTATGCTGCCGTGTAAATGGCTCCCACCCCAGCTTTATATTGATTTGGCAGCAACCTGACCCTCACACACACGTCTGCTACTGTATCATCCAGTTGGTCCTGAGTATGTAAAAACATTTGCAGGTAATGAGACCTCAGAAGTGGCCATCAGCCATGGAAGCAAGAGCACTGCAGAGGCATAGCTAAACTTGATAGAAACTTGAGCTCACTGCAATGCTCTGCAATCCTGCTGTTATCTTGTTTGTGACAGAAGGTAGAAATACTTCATTGTGATTTAAGGGATAGTGGTAGAGGCAAGATAAAACTGAGATGGAATACCTCCTGTATTCTGGCATAAATAACCTCTTCAGAATTTGTGGAACTGGCATCTCACTGCTCTCTCTGCTAAGTGCTTCTCTCAAATTGTGCTCCAGGTCCCTAAGGCTGCTTCCAGAATAGGCATTCATTGCACCATTGCCCTGACTTACTTACAGAATTTTAGAGGGTGCTCAGAGGTTGTCATGTTTCACTCATAACCCTCCTGTGCACTCCCACCACTTCCTCCATCTTTTTTTTTTCCCTTACAGCAGAAAAGCAAAGAAAAGATGGAATAGCAGCACAGTATCTTCTGATTAGTAGCACTGAGAGCCCTCGGTCTGGAAGCACCCTAAGAGCCATTTTGAATGTTCTAGAGAAGCAGTGAAAGGAAGTGTCAGTGACTTGCACTTCCTCTTTCTTCACTTCCAGGCCTCATCCAAAGGGGGCAGTTGCACATATCTTTGTGGGGTGACATTCCACTACGGATGTTAGAGAATTCCGCCACGGATCCCAGGGAGGCTGAATTCCAGTGAATTCGGCTCCCCGGAATCTGTGGTGGAACGGAGCAACACGCCCCACCACCCTGCGGAAGCCCCGTGAAATGGAGCCTACCTGGCTGTGGCTCTGGCGGCTCTGGTAGCTCCGGTGGCTCCATCCGCAGACTTGCTGTGTGGATGCACCCAGCTGGCGGCTCCGTGGAGTTGCTGCGGAGTGGAGCCAACTGGGGTAGGATTTCAGGGGGAGGGATGGAGCACCTCCCCCCCACTGCGGATGTCCCAGGACGAAACCAGGTAAGATTCCATACATCCCTACATTCCACCTCCTTCTGTGTAGGCTATATGGCTCCCCTTCATAGGCAGAATCACAGGGGCGTTTTTTTTTTTTCTTTACTTTTCTTGTAATGGTGGCGGCGGCAGCCAGTCAAAAGACCAGCTGCCGCCCCCGCCCCTGACAAAGACCTGCTGAAACCGCCGCAAAGACTTGCCGCCAGGAGCGACATTCGTAAAAGATAAGTCCCATTCCGGGGGGGGGGGGCGGAGGGTGGCGGGGGGGCGGAGAATTTCTCCCCGAACCTTCAGAGGACCGAATGCGTTGGCACTGGGCCCCCCGAAGTTTCGGGGAGAAATTCTCCCCCATCCCTACTGTGGGGTGACATTCCACCACCTTCTGTGCAGACTATATGGCTCCCCTTCAGAAGCAGAAAGGTAAGAGGAGAGGAACCCCTTGGAGGAGAGGAACCCCTCGGAGGAGAAGGACACACAGTTGCACATATCTCTGTGGGGTGACATTCCACCTCCTTCTGTGGGAGATATATAGTTCCCCCTCCTCCTTGGAGGCAGAAAGGTAAGAGGAGAGGAAGCCAAAGGAGGAGAGGAACCACTCGGAGAAGGACACACAGTTGCACATATCTCTGTGCGGTGACATTCCACCTCCTTCTGTGAAGGGTATATGACTCCCCTTCATAGGCAGAAAGGTAAGAGGAGAGGAACCCCTCAGAGGAGAGGAACCCCTCGGAGGAGAAGGACACACAGTTGCACATATCTCTGTGGGGTGACATTCCACCTCCTTCTGTGGGAGATATATAGTTCCCCCTCCTCCTTGGAGGCAGAAAGGTAAGAGGAGAGGAAGCCAGAGCAGGAGAGGAACCCCTCGGAGGAGAAGGACACACAGTTGCACATATCACTGTGGGGTGACATTCCACCATCTGTGCAGGCTATATGGCTCCCCTTCAGAGGAAGAAAGGTAAGAGGAGAGGAACCCCTTGGAGGAGAGGAACCCCTTGGAGGAGAAGGACACACAGTTGCACATATCTCTGTGGGGTGACATTCCACCTTCTGTGCAGGCTATATGGCTCCCCTTCATAGGCAGAAAAGTAAGAGGAGAGGAGCCCCTTGGAGGAGAGGAACCCCGCGGAGGAGAAGGACACACAGTTGCACATATCTCTGTGGGGTGACATTCCACCTCCTTCTGTGGGAGATATATAGCTCCCCCTCCTCCTTGGAGGCAGAAAGGTAAGAGGAGAGGTAGCCAGAGGAGGAGAGGAACCCCTGGGAGGAGAAGGACACACAGTTGCCCATATCTCTATGGAGTGACATTCCACCTCCTTCTTTGGGAGATATATAGCTCCCACTATGCCTTGGAGGCAGAAAGGTAAGAGGAGAGGTAGCCAGAGGAGGAGAGGAGCCCCTTGGAGGAGAAGACACACAGTTGCACATATCTCTATGGAGTGACATTCCACCTCCTTCTGTTGGAGATATATAGCTCCCCCTCCTCCTTGGAGGCAGAAAGGTAAGAGGAGAGGAACCCCTCGGAGGAGAGGAACCCCTCAGAGCAGAAGGACACACAGTTGCACATATCTCTGTGGGGTGACATTCCACCTCCTTCTGTGCAGGGTATATGGCTCCCCTTCATAGGCAGAAAAGTAAGAGGAGAGGAACCCCTTGGAGGAGAGGAACCCCGCGGAGGAGAAGGACACACAGTTGCACATATCTCTGTGGGGTGACATTCCACCTCCTTCTGTGGGAGATATATAGCTCCCCCTCCTCCTTGGAGGCAGAAAGGTAAGCGGAGAGGAAGCCAGAGGAGGAGAGGAACCCCGCGGAGGAGAAGGACACACAGTTGCACATATCTCTGTGGAGTGACATTCCACCTCCTTCTGTGGGAGATATATAGCTCCTCCTCCTCCTTGGAGGCAGAAAGATAAGAGGAGAGTAACCCCTTGGAGGAGAGGAACCCCTTGGAGGAGAAGGACACACAGTTGCACATATCTCTGTGGGGTGACATTCCACCTCCTTCTGTGTAGGCTATATGGCTCCCATTCAGAGGCAGTAAGGTAAGAGGAGAGGAACCTCTCGGAGGAGAGGAACCCCTCGGAGAAGGACACACAGTTGCACATATCTCTGTGGGGTGACATTTCACCTCCTTCTGTTGGAGATATATAGCTCTCCCTCCTCCTTGGAGGAAGAAAGGTAAGAGGAGAGGAACTCACAGGAGAAGAAGAACCCCTCAGAGGCGCAAAGGTTAGAGGAGGGGAATCACTCACACTTTTCCTCTCCCAACGTTTCCCCAGAATTTCTAAAGTGGTTTCCGGGTTTGATGTGAAAGCTATTTGTATTTTCAAATACATTAAGCAGAAATATGCCTGTAACTTATTTAGAGGCACTTCCTTATTTTAACCAGAAAGAATACTAGTAAACAAGGCAAAAAAGTTATCCAGGAGGGAAGGTGAAAGAAATTAGTAGCTCTATAATAGCCTAGTAAATTTTAAGAAGAATGAATACTAGCAGCTTGTTAAACATGGGAAGGATGTAATTAGAAAGAAAGGACACACAGTATGAGAGACAATTAAGAAAAATACAGCGCACTTCAATTTTACTTCTGAAGATAAAATCAATGAATCATTGCTTAATTATACTATTAAGGGATTCGTGTTTTTAGTAATTTAAAATCAAATGCATTGATAGATTTTTGGCAGGAAGAAACAGAGTGGGAAGACTGGAAGGGAAAACAGGGCGGGGGGGGGAAGGATGGGAAAGTTAAATGAAAAGATGTAGTTGTTGCAGATGCCAGGGCGGGGGGGGGGGGCCGAGATATCTTTCATGCATTATTCTTTCCCATCTAGACATTTGACAAGCTCAGGCCCTTTTGTGCATGTGCATCTAGCAATGTGGGAGTGATCCTACAGTGCAGAGATATGTGTGTGAATAATTCAGTCACATGGGTGGGTCAGGTCATGTGGTTTTTCCCTATACCTCTTAGCAGAGAGCAAACTGCGTAAGAAAATCCCACACAATCATAGGAACATAGGAAGCAGACTTCTACTGAGTCAGGCCATTGTCCCATTGAGCTCAGTGTTGCTGACCCTGATGACCCATGGCTCTCCATGGTTTCAGGCAGGAGCATTTCCTACCCTTCTGGAGATGCCCATTAGCCCTGCCTAAGTGGTCACATTATTCATACATGCTTACCTGCAGTGGGACATCTTACTCCACAGAAACTGTTGTCATGCATATGAAGAAGGCCTCAGGCTGCAAGCAACCTGAATTCCATACAGATGTGTGTGTGCCTAAGGGCTTCTCCACTTGGGGTGTCTATCTTGCCATTGAGAGTGGTTACTCACAGAAGTTTGCAGGTCCTTTACATGACATTGTCAACCTCCAGCGCCACTCTGGTGTTTCCCGAGCATTTCTACGGCTTAATTTGAAAAGGAAATAATGAGCCAACAAAAAGATCCACTTTCAATCAGTCTGTGCACGTGAAAAGAGGATACAGCACTATATAACAACAGCACCATCTAGTGGCTGTATAATGAAACATATAGATCCCGCAGATAAACGGGGAGTGGGAAGCTCATGTAAAGGGCCAATCTTAATCCTACAAAGAATCCAGAAGCAGAAGCCCCGGTAAAATCATGGGACAAAAAGCCTCAGCGTGGAGAAGCCCTAAGTATCAAGACTGCCTTGAACTTAGAAGTGTGAAAGATATGTGTTAAAGGCGTGTGTGGCTTATTATGACCATACAGCAGCCTTCCCCAACCTGATGCTCTGCGGATGTTTTGCACTACAACCCTCAGCAGCCCCATGGTGAATGGACAGGGATTATGGGAGTTGTAGTCCAAAACATCTGCAGGGCACCTGGTTGAAGAAAGTTGGCATACAGTAGAGTACACCTTCTGGCCAGACCATGGCAACCCTCCTTGCACTCAAAGACTGTCCTAAGTACAAGGAGTTCAAAAATGTTTCGGGGGTGGGGGGAGGATTACTACTGCCTGCTCTTCCTTTGGTAAAGTCGGCTAATATATAGATAGAAGAAGGCACCAGTAACTTGGGGGAGATAATGATGATTTATTGCATTTCTATACTGCCCATAGCCGAAGCTCTGTGGGTGGTTTACAGAAGTTAAAACATTAAATACAATATAAAAAGTTTAAAATCAATTTACATCAAAGCACACAGACAATATACACAAACAGCATATAACTAAAAACAACTTTGAACTGTCAGTCATAACTAAAGACACATCCAGGACTGATCATGTGCTACCAAATGCCTGGGAAAAGAGATAGGTCTTAACCTTGGCTGAATCTACACATTGCAGTTAAATTGTTATCATACTGTTTTCATAACTATTGGTGCCCATTGGTGTCATGTGTCCCAATAGTTATGATAATGGTATGATAACAGTATAAATGCTGTGTGTAGATTCAGCCTTATTAGTGCCAAAAAAGATAATAATGTTGGAGCCAGGCAGACCTCATCAGGGAGCTTGTTCCACAGAAGGGGTGCCACCACTGAGAAGGGCCTCTCCCTCATTGCTGCCTTCCGAGCTTCCCTTGGAGAAGGCACTTGGAGGAGGGATGGGTGGGTGAGCAGAATATAGAGTTGGGTTGCAGTAGTAAGTTTTCAACTTCTAGCCAGAAGGAGACTAGAGTGGGGAGGTGACGGAACAAGGGGTGTGTGGGAATATCATTAAGTAAGTTGCATAAATCCACTGTTCGATCACAGCTCGATTTGCGCAATTTTCCTTTTGGTGCAAAGTGAGCAGTGATTGCAAACATGAATGGGAATCAGGCACAAGATGAGCAGAGAGATGATATTTGGAGAGTCTTGGTGATCTCAAACATCATTCGTTCGCTTGTTACTAAATGGAACCCTTGAAGGGATAGTTGTGATCATGGTAACATCCTTTATTTATTTATTTATTAAATTTATTTATTAAATTTATTAATCGCCCATCTGGCTGGTCATCCAGCCACTCTGGGCAATATACAATAATAGAAACAGTTTAAAACAATAAAATTCTACATTGAAAACATCATATTTCTAAAAATACCCTAACCTACCCCAAATGCCTGCTTGAACAACCATGTTTTTACTGTGTGGCAGAAGCTCATTAAAGAGGGGGCATGGTGGCGTTCCCTAGGGAAGGAGTTCCACAGAGTGGGGGCCACCACAGAAATGGCCCTCTGCCTCGTCCTCACCAGTCTAGCTGTCCTGGCTGATGGGACAGAGAGAAGGCCATCCAAGGCTGATCTTGTTAAGTGGCCTGTCTGGTGTTGCTGGAGGCGCTCCTTAAGATAGGCTGGGCCGGAACCATATAAGGTTTTAAAGGTCAAAACCAACACCTTGAATTTGGCCCAGAAAACAACTGGTAACCAGCGCAACTCCTTCAGCACTGGAGTGATGTGATCTCGCTGGCAGCTGCCTTTAGTCAGGTGAGCCTCCGCATTCTGTACCAGCTGCAGCTTCGAAACCGTCTTCAAGGGTAACCCCACATAGAGTGCATTACAGTAGTCTAAATGAGAGGAGACCAGGGCATGTGCTACCTATGGGAGAAGATGGTCGGGAAGGTAGGGGCGCAGCTGCCATATCAGATGGAGTTGATACAGTGCTATCCGGCTCACAGCTGACATCTGAGCCTCCATGGACAGCTGGGAGTCCAAAATGACCCCCAGGCTGTGGACCTTGTCTTTCAAGGGTAGCCATACCCCATTCAACACCAGGTCAACATCCCCCAACCTCCTCTTGTCTCTCACCAAAAGTACCTCAGTCTTGTCAGGGTTGAGCTTCAGCTTATTCCTCTCCATTCAGCCACTCACTGTCTCCAGACATTTGGACAGGGATTCTATGGCCAACCCTGGTGAAGATTTGAATGAGAGGTAGAGCTGTGTGTCATCCGCATATTGATGACACCGCACCCCAAACACCCAGCGGCTTCACATAGATGTTAAATAGCATCAGGGATAGGGTTGGCGGAGAATTTCTACCTGAAACTTCCGGGCGCCGAGCGCCAACGTGTTCGGCCCCACGAATGAGTTTCGGGGAGAAATTCTCCGCATCCCACCGCCCCCCGCACCCCCCCCCCGGGACGGGACTTACCTTTGCTGAATGTCCCTCCCGGCGGTGGGTCCCGGCGGCGGTTCGTCGGGTCAGGGGCGGGGGCGGCAGCCGATCTTTCGACCGGCTGCCGCTGCCGCCATTCCAATAAAACTAAAAAAAAGCCATGCCCCCGTGATAGGCTACGTGACCATTTACGTAGCCTATCATGGCTGACTTTGCAGATCTAGCTGTGATAGGCTATGTTAATCGTCACGTAGCCTATCACGGGGGCGTTTTTTTTTTTTAAGTTTTAATTT
Organism: Heloderma suspectum; assembly: GCF_057233095.1. Lineage (NCBI taxonomy): Eukaryota > Metazoa > Chordata > Lepidosauria > Squamata > Helodermatidae > Heloderma > Heloderma suspectum. The sequence goes on from NC_139461.1 coordinate 182,584,813, forward strand.
CGCGGCTGGGCGAGGCGAGGCGCCTCCCCCCCCGGCCTGAACTTCGGGGGGAGAGCAGCGAAGCACCTCCCCCCCACCGCGAAAAGCTGCGAGACCAGGTAAGTGGGTTTCGTGCACCCCTAATCAGGGAGAGGATGGAACCCTGTGGCATCCAACAAGTGAGTGGCCACGGGTCCAAAACCTCCTCTTCCGGTGCTACCCCCTGGAACCTGCCGGAGAGGAAGGACTAGAACCACCGCAATACAGTGTCTCCAATGCCCAACCCTCTAGGCAGTCCAGGAGGATACCATGGTCAATGGTATCAAAAGCTGCTGAGAGGTCGAGAAAAAGAAAGATGCATTCGCCCCTATCCAGAGCCCTCCTCATATCATCCGCCAAGGTGACCAAGGCTGTTTCTGTCCCATGCCCATGCCTGAAGCCTGACTGAAATGGATCTAGATAATCGGCTTCTTCCAAGTGTGCCTTCAACTGCATTGCCACCACCCGCTCAATTACCTTGCCCCAAAATGGCAGATTCGAGACTGGGCGAAAGTTGTTCAGAACCTGGGGATCCAAGGAGGGCTTCTTTAAGAGTGGTCTGATCACTGCCTCCTTGAGAGCTGATGGCATCACTCCCTCCTCAAGGGAGGCGTTCACCACTGCCCTGATCCCCTCACCCAGTCTCTCTTTGCAGCCCATAATGAGCCAAGATGGGCAATGATCAAGTAAGCAGGTGGTCGGCCTTATAGATGAAAGCACCTTGTCCACTTCATCAGAAGGAAGAAGCTGGAACTGATCCCACAAAACCGGTTTGCCACAGACCGCCTCTTGCTCACTAACTGTATCCACAGTGCATGGAATAACACTCCTGATCAATTTTATCTGCAAAGTGCCTTTCCAAGGCCTCACAGGAGGCCTTAGAATGCTCCAGCGGTTCCAGAGCCACTGGACCGACCAGGCTCCAGATCACTGCTTTACAGTGATCATAACTGTACCATACTTTTAAAAACAAGTAGTATTGCGATGTAATTCAGTATTTCTTGCATAGAAAGAAATGTGTGTGTGTGCGTGTGTGTGTATGCACCATACAATATCACATCTGTTTGATTGCTCAGGTAAACTTGTTGTTAAGCGAACACTTCATTAAAGTCAGAAGTATTGTTCCAAAGTCAATAGTAAATTGGATTTCCTAGGGCTACTATATTGCAACTCGGAACTCTCACTGAGCAAAGTGCATGAGGTAATGAATAATAAAAGGCAAATATGTAGGTTTGTAGGCTGGCAAAATTTCTAAGCATAAGTAGGACAAGGAAATTAGGCTACTGGCGTTGCCAGTTTTTTGCGTTGCCCTTATTGTCGCCGTAGTCTACGTAAATCTTTACGTAGACTACAGCAACCAAATAAGGAACGCAAATGGCGGCTCCCTATGGGGGCTGCCATTAGCGTACGCGCTTTTTTTTTTTTTAAAGTCACCCGTGATAGGCTACGTGACGATTAACGTAGCCTATCACGGCTGACTTTGCAGATCTAGCCGTGATAGGCTACGTTAATCGTCATGTAGCCTATCATGGGGGCGTTTTTTTTTTTTTTAAATTTGGAGTTCGCGGCCGGGCGAGGCGGGAAGCCTCCTCCCCGGCCTGAATTTCGGCCGGGGCAAGGCAGGAAGCCTCCCCCCGGCCTGAATTTTGGCCGGGGCAAGGCGGGAAGCCTCCCCCCCCCGGCCTGAACTTCGCGGGGGGAGCAGCGAAGCGCCTCCCCCCACCGCGAACAAGCTTCAACAACAGGTAAGTGACTTTCGTCCACCCCTATAATTTTTTGAAGCAAAACTACTGGTGAAATCCATCTGAGTGCATGCCCCACTCCCCAAAATACAATCCCCTTGCAGGCCTAAATTTGTTTTAAGGGCACGATTCTATGCATGTTTAGACAGAAAAAGTCCTACAACTCCCAACATGGCTCAGCCAGGATGGATTGTGTCTTTCATCTGTGTACTTAGGTTGCTTTCCAGTTGGCTTAAAATGAAATGGCAGCAGAAGAAGCAAAGAAGAAACGGGTGGAACTAAAGCGCTCATAAAACAAAGCTTTGTTGCACAATGAGTTTCATTTGTATTTTAGAAGCTGTTTTTGAGTGTGTGTGACTTGCTTTGTAACAATTTCCAACTGACTCCGGAGCCTTTTCTGTATAAGGAAAACAACAGAAGGGGGATTCTTTTTTTCCTTTTTTTTAATGCTCCAACTTTAAAGATGCTTAAAACAAAAATGCCTAGACGTATTTGTCTGTCATTTGGTGGGCTTCATCCCCACTGAAGGGACTACCATCCCTGTGAATTTCATCCAGTTCTGTTAAAAAGTTGAAAACGTTATAGGCACATTGTGATTTCCCCATTTTAATCAATGGGGAACATAAACAAACCTTTGTTTATGAAGTGGGAATGAAATGAAGCCCACACAATAGCAAAATGCAGCAGCTTCCCAAATGAAGTAATGAATACAAATAGGGGTGTTTTTTTTTTTCAGAGTCCTAGCATTGGGATTGCACAGATAGTAAATCTGTCTTAACTAGCCATTATTCAGAGTAAATTGGAAGAGCTATAGATTTGTCTATGACTATCACCCCGCAGACCTGATCCTGTTTTCGGAAATCTGATGCCACAGTGGTCCTTCAACAGGAATTATCATCCACTGTATAACAGCAGGGGCAACTGAGGCTTCTTGAATGCTTTTGCATCTTTATTTATTTACATGGCCTCCTTAAAAAATCCTTTTGAAGCAGTTAGATAAAGCAATAACAGTCAGTATATAGCATTATATACTGAGTTATATACAATATATAAAAAAAGGTAAAGGTGTCCCCAAGCAGTCGTGTCCGACTCTAGCGTGTGGTGCTCATCTCCATTTCTAAGCTGAAGAGCCAGCGCTGTCCGAAGACGCTTCCGTGGTCATGTGGCCGGCATGACTGAACACCGAGGTGCACGGAATGCTGTTACCTTTCCCACTGAAGCGGTACCTATTTATCTACTTGCAATTTCTTGCTTTCGAACTGCTAGGCTGGCAGGAGCTGGGACTGAAGACGGGAGCTCACTCCGTTGCACAGCACTTGGGTCTCGAACTGCTGTCCTGCTGACCTTCTGGTCTGCAATTCAGCATCTTAACCACTAAGCCACCGCAGCCTATATACAATATACAATAACACTAAAATCCAATTTCTTGGGGTGTTTCTAGTCCTCAAGACAAATTAAGGGAGGCTAGATCTATCAATGGCCATTAGCTACAGTCACTATGGGCTAACTACATGATAAGTTATTCATTTTATTTTATTTTATTTTATTTTATTTTATTTAATTTATAAAGTTAGTTATGAGTCTCCTTACAGGCTTAAAAAGAAACTCTAGCAGCTACATCTCTCTCTCGCTCTCTCTCTCTCCCCTCCCCCCACCATTGGGAGGGCCTGTTTTTTATTGGGCATCCCACAGGGACGAACAGTGCCAATAAGGACCAGAAAAAACAGCTGTAAGGCTATAAACCAAAGTAAAAAAAGAAACAGCCACACCATTGAATACCCAATGTGTTTCGATACTTGGTCTTTATCAAGGGAAAAGCTCTTGGAGATTCTTTTGGAGGATTCCCTCTCCCTGAAGAAACAAAGGAGAGGGAATCCTCCAAAAGAATCTCCAAGAGTTTTTCCCTTGATAAAGACCAAGTGTCGAAACGTGTTGGGAATTCAACTGGTGCAGTTGTTTCCCTTTTGACTTTGGTCTCCCACAGGGACCCAATTAAAAGGCTTCTCCCCTATCCCTAGTTGGCACTGACTTATTGGCATTAGTCTGTGACTGCACGTTGACACAGAAACTGATGGTTGCAAAATCCACCCATCCGTGTGTACCTAGAAACGGACCATGGTGCATCACGGCAAAATATGGCCTTTTTGGCATCATGTACCCAAGCTGTGGTGTCTGACATTATGTGTGTTCCCTGGCAAATGTTGACAAACACCTCTGTGAATTTTTCACAATAGCATATATAAATACCAACTATTTCAGTGTTCACTCACATGTCCCAAATAAAGCACAGTGTATTGCTTTTAATCTTCTTACTCAAATAAGAGGAAGTCCGAAATGCTTAAATGTGCCTGCAGATAGTGTGTAAATACTCAGTTTAAGCATTCCCTTTTATTACTATTCATTCATATTGTGATTGATAAAAGTCAGCTACCGGTTCCATAGGGGTGTCTGAAACCTACCTGCAACATGTCTGGAGATGGAATGAATACAGAATTAGTACAACTATTGTCCCTTCAGTAGTGATATATTTCCTTCTTCCAAAACTGGGCAGGGAAGCGGCAGAGGGGGAGGTACCAGCTGGTTGCTTCTGTTGTGTTATTTGTGTTTGACAGTATTGGAGAAAGATTGCCCTTAACTGGAAGAAGGCAGACACTGCCAAGCTACTTAAATTCATTTCAAGGAAATGGATGATTGCGAGCAGAGATGGGTTAAAGACGATGCAGACAACAAGCTTGGGTTGAAAATTGGGCCACATTTATTGAAAAAGCTGCAAAGGGGTAACTAGGACGGGCATCTAACTGTGTTAGAGGCTAGCTGGCACTTCTTGGGCGAAAACATACCCAGCCTGAGGGGTGGCGGTGATCTCACCATCCCTCTGGACTGCCCCTTCTGGGGGAGGTAGACCTTCCGGTGTCACCCCCAACCCGGTGCCCCACAACACCTGGGTGAGTGAGTAGGGTTGGTCTCCCAGGCAACCCTTATCCCCCCGCCGAGCCGCACAACCCATTCGGGGGACCTCAGGCGTCACCTGTCACCATAAGGTGCCTCTGCATGCACACCATCCCTACTTTCCTGTTTTTGCTCGTCCTAGCCACCAACTGGAATGTGACCGATGATAAAGACCATATTCCCTTACAGGACACACTCGACCCGCAAAACAGTGTGACGTAGGCAAAAAAGACACAGTAATAGGCCAATCGAACTGTGAGCCAAAAAAATTCCTACATGGTTCCCAAAGGGCAACTGGTAATAAACCCACACTGCTTAGGGGAGGGTGGGAGGGACCTGTGTCGAGCCAGAGAGCTGAGATCGGGAGGGGGAGCTGAGTTTAAGGCAACTCAGCCTGCCCCTCCTTGCATGGTGGTGCCACTGGGGTGCACCAATCAGAGGCCCCTACGTCTTGTCACCCCACCCGCCCGCAATGCCCCCCCCTTTTGGCCAGACAAGCTGGCACCAGGGTGAGGGCATTTGCGAGCGGAGATGGGTTAAAGAAGACTCAGACAACAAGCTTGGGTTGAAAATTGGGCCACATTTATTGAAATAGCTGCAAAGGGGTAACTAGGAAGGGCATCTAACTGTGTCAGCGGCTAGCTGGCACTTCTTGGGCAAAAACATACCCAGCCTGAGGGGTGGCGGTGATCTCGCCATCCCTCCGAACTGCCCCTTCTGGGGGAGGTAGACCTTCTGGTGTCACCCCCAACCCGGTGCCGCACAACACCTGGGTGAGTGAGTAGGGTTGGTCTCCCAGGCAACCCTTATCCCCCCGCCGAGCCGCACAACCCGTTCAGGGGGCCTCAGGTGTCACCTGTCACCATAAGGTGCCTCTGCATGCACACCTTCCCTACTTTCCTGTTTTTGCCCGTCCTAGTCTCCACAGGAGACACAAGCCTAGAGCTTGTGAAACTCCCCCCACCTGCGCAGAAGAACTTCCCGCAGGCCCCTTTGCAGATCAGACAGACATATGTTATTCACTAACTGAGACAGGCGGACACCGTCCTACCTGTAACGCTCCCTCCATGTCCACAGAATTCCCTGGCGGGTGGTGCATCCATCACCTCATTCACATGGCCATAAGCCATTTCTCTGTGCACTTTCAGACATGCCCTGCTACTGACAACGTCATTCCATTCCTTCCCATTGATCTATGGGAGCAGTGAGGGCTGCAATAGGCTACTTCCGGCCAGGCATGCCGAACCACCTGCATCTCAACCAAGGCCTGTTCGATCAGGTCCTCACCTGGCTTACAGCCGAAGTCATTCCTTTCAATGTGCAGCACCTGGACCTGCGGAGGAAGACTGACAAACTTTGGTGGGACAGAGTGAGGAGGGGACTCCCACCGTATGCCACGTCTATGGAGCCACTAGATCTTAATGTGACAGGGTGACAGAAGCTGAAGTCTGAAGATGACATACAAGCCCTTCATGCAGCTCCAGACATCATAACATGCCCATGTAAGAGCACCCGTACCGGCGTGCGACGAGTGTGCTAGTCTAAGGAATAAGCACATTAGGGCAAGCAAAGCGAAAATTGTGTCAGGAAGAAGCGGACAACTCGCGAATGCAGGCCGAAATGCTGTGAAGCCCCATTTTCAAAATGTCATAACATGCCTGAGAGAGAAACCTCCAGCGGCTACCATGGCGACTGCTTCAATGTAACAACAGTGGGTTCTGAACCGCAAATGACCTAGGCTTAGCGGGGTAAAGCTAATGTAGAAACTGCCCAATTGCCCTTAAGTCAACAGTAAACCATTGAAGTGATAAAACGGAGGCGGGTCCGGCCGGCGGTTTGTCGGGTCTTCGTCTGGGGCGGGAGCGGCAGCCGGTCTTTTGACCGGCTGCCGCCGCCGCCATTCCAATAAAAGAAAAAAAAAAACGCCCCCGTGATAGCTACGTGACGATTAACATAGCCTATCACGGCTATATTTGCAAAGTCAGCTGTGATAGGCTACGTAAATCATCACGTAGCCTATCACGGGTGACTTAAAAAAAAAAAAGCGCGTACGGATAATGGCGGCCCCCATAGGGAGCCGCCATTCATGTTCCTTATTTGGTCGCTGTAGTCTACGTAAAGATTAGACCCTCAGACCCGTGGCATTCCATAAAACCCATAAGCTGCCGACAGAGCATAATCCGTTGACTTGCGTTTGGCCATGGGCCACTGCCGTGTCCTTGCCATACTGATCAGTTTGATCACCAAAGATGTAAATGGGTTACAGTGGGCCAGACCTGTACCTTGAAGCAAATCAAGGCCCTCCGGGACAAGTCGGCCTTGTGAGCCCAGACCAACCCTGCATTCCATTAAGGCTCCTATGTGGAACAGGGAAACGTCTTATTGGAAAGCTCAAATGGAGGGCCATTACCCCCGGAGCCCGAAAGGGGGTATCCGGAGAGAGAGGGTGGTTAAATTACTAATGCAGGCAACAACTGTGCCCAACACTATCTTGCCCGCCGAACCCTAAAATCTGACATGGAGTCAGTGAAACCCACCTTTGTGGGCCAGAAGGCTAAATGGCCAGCTTGCGACTTATGGTCCCAGATAGTCTGCTGTTCCTTAAGGTGGCATGAAATTGTGGCCAATGATCTATAGATAAGGGCCATGAATCCTATCGCTGAGGTTTTGCCTAATGCGCGGCACACACACCCTGCTCTGTCACAGGCGGCTCCTGTAAGGAGAGCCATGGAACGCAGGCTGGCATGCCTGGCTTCAGTATCCCGGTCACCCATAGTACTGCAAGGATGGGATCTGTGAATGGAGCACCCACGGGGCTAAGGCCCGGAAGATGTTGACCTAATTTCATGACAAGGCATCGACAATTGGGTTTGCCTAACCCGGCACATGGTGGACCCAGAACCAGATGTTGTAACACTGACTCTGGAGCACGAACATACTGACACATGACATGACCCTCCAATTTCAGGAGGATGGAGAATGAATAACGTGGTCATGTTGTCATACTGAAGGGGGGGGTTACTGACTTGGCTATAAGGTTATCCCACAATGTGCTTGGCGGGGGCAGCAGCCTCCACTCTACAGGCCAATACCCACAACACGATCGGACCTGCCCTAAGAATCTGAAACCCCTTGGGGTAGTGGTAGAACCATGTGAGTCCGCAGTCCGGCTTTGAGGAGAGGCTCACGCTTCCGGAAGGAGGTGCCATTAAAGCCCTATTAAGTTGAAGCCATGCCTGATGTATACCTGCTTGGAGCTGTGCCTAAAGGACCTCAAAGTTGTCCTGAGGGAGGCAAGAATAACACCTAAGGGTATCGGATTGGCTTCCCCGAATGTTGCTGTGGGCGACAGGCCCTCAGCCTTTGTGAGCTAAGGGGCACCGAAGTAACAGGAAAGGGGAGCAGTACTTGCGTTAGGTCAGAACACTGACCACTGTCTTTGGACTCCATGTAACACATGCCCATCAGGGACCTGTGGCCAGGATCCCAGACCAAGACAGCTGCCTCATCGAAGAGGTGTGTCGCACTGAGCAGAGATGATCAGGGATCTCGTGATTAACTGACTGGCCCTCAGGGAAGAGAGGTTACGAATCAGGATAAACTCCCTAGAGGATTTCCTGGGCACCATTTCGAGAAAGGAGATCCCTAAAGTAGCTAACAGGGTGTGGAAAAAAGGGGGGGGCTAAAACCCTTCTGCCAGTATTGCCTTGTTAACCTCTCCTGAACCTGTCAACACCTGGCGAGGAGAAATGTTGCTTACGATGTAAGGATGGCCTATGTTGACCTAGAGAAAAGGGGGGAGCCTAGAACCTAGCATAAACCGTGTCCCAAGTTAAGACGCGTTCCCCCAGTTGGGGTAGTGTCTTAAAGCCAGAGTATCGGTGCCAACCTAACTAGGCATGGGCCATCCAGAGCTTCCTACTGCCTCGGCTTTCCAAGGGGGACCCTACCATCACCGGGCATTGGACAAGAGGTGCATGAGTGCTGACTGCTACAAGGGAGCACTCACAATGGAAATTGCACGTGTCCTGGGAGTATGTGCCCTTGGGGCTTTATTCCTGGCACAGATAGCAGTGCTGAAGAAGCGGACCCTCTACAGGCCAAGGGCCAGTGCAAGAGACCACCTGGTGAATGTGGCCACTGACAGATCTGTCGCTGAACCCGGCCGGGAAGGAGTCAAAATTGGAGCGGAAGGTCCTGGTCCAACAGGTCCTTGTGCAGAGAAGGGCAATGGCAGCCGTCCTGTGAGAGGCCTCAACATAAGCCAGTCACGCACCTCCTCAGGTGAAACTGAAAGTCATTACGAGAAGGAGTAGCCCTGGTGACAATACAACTCGCCAGATTAGCGTAGGGATCTGATATGCCCCTTACGTGGATGCCCGAGCGGGCGGGGGCAGGCGAGGGATCCTAAATTAATCCAGCAAAACCCTGTAAGATGCTGCGTTAAGCGGCTGGGGTTACTGGGGTGTGACTGACGGAGCTGAAAGCGGCCCGGGCATCATATAGGGAGATGACATTGGGCGGGACAGCTGCCCCAGGGAGGTAAGCTAAGGCGGCAACCCCACGGCCCTGAAGGTCACCCGTCTGGACAAGTGGGGCGAGGTGTGGTCATCTCACCCATATCCAAGGCAGCTGTGTCCGGGTCCCCGGGAGCAAAGGAGGCGATGCCACTTGCAGTGCTCCTGATGGAGATGCCCCATGAGGCCGGACTGCCTCCAGCTGTGGTGTGTCACCTGGGCGAAACCCCAAGGAGGAGGATGTTGCTTGGATCACTGCTGATGGAGATGCCACAGGAAGATGGACTGCCTGCAGTGGTGGAGTGCTGCCATGGTGAAGCTGCGAAGGCGAGATGGAGGCCTCAGTGGCATCCGGGTGCCCTGAACCCAGAGACGAGCTGAAATAGAAAGAAGTAGCGCGCGTTGGGTCTGCTGTCGCGTTCGCTTAGGCTGGACCACTGGGGGTTACTTAGGCCTGGCCGGGGAAGGGGGAAGGGATCCCCGAAGAATGCTCAGCATCTTCCAGATGAGCAAGAATTGCCGCCAGAACCAGGTCTGTTTCATCATCAAACTCAGAATCGGGCCTTGACATGATGTAGAAAGTGAGGTAAGCTTGGCACGACACTGGCAAGAAGAAGCAAGGGCCCGGGTGCCCGGACCCAGTCCAACACACCAACCACCACCCCTAGAAGTAAATGCGGCAGGGGTCAGAGCACATAGCAGGAGGTTCCAGTGGGCTAGTCACTGGGCACCCCAGGCAACAGGCGGCAGTGCCGCCGCTACCGCCAGATGGGGGGGGCACCCTCAGTGTCTGGCAGTGGCTAGAGAGGTGAGCTCAAAAACATAGATCCTTTCTCTGTATGTCTCTATGTGTTCACGTTTAAGACACCGTGTGTCTAGCCATTAACCTTATTAGCTTATAGGGCAGGGGTGGAGAATCTGTGGCTCCCCCAATGGCTCTGCAGGGGTTCAGATAGGGGTTTTCTAGCCCTACCTGGAAATGCCAGGGACTGGACCTGGGACCTTCTGTATGGGTCTTAAACGATGCCCCTGGAAAGGAGTCTAGAACCTGGGTGTCTCAAGTCCCAGTCCAACACTCTAGCCACTACAACACACTGGCTTTGAAGGGGGCGCAATTGCTGCCTGCTGCAAGCCCGGCGCCCAAGAGGCGCAGCAAGGACCCACGGCCACAGGAGACGCTCCTGAGCGCAGGCGCCCCCAGGTGGTTATTTTGTTTTGTTTTTGTTTTGTTTATTTTCGTGTTTGTGTATTTTTAGGGGGGGATGCACGTGCAGGCCCGTGCGACCACCAGCGAGGACAAAAGTGTGGGGGTGGCACGTCGCTGCCGCAAGCGCCGGCACCCCTCAAAGCCGGTAACTGCCTGCAGCCACTGGCGCCACGCATGAGCGTGCGCCGAAAAAAGGGGGAGGGGCGGGCTGTTTTGTGGAGGAATTCTCTGACATCCCTAGATGCAAGGCAGGCCCTGTGGCATGCACAGCTCTGCTCTCCAACCTTTTTTTTGGGGGGGGGTTGAATGTTGAAAGCTGTCTTATGCTGGGACAGCCCATTGCTCCATCCAGCCCAAGAGTGTCAATACTGAACAGCAACGATGACTGTCCAGGGTTTCAGGCAGGATTCTTTCCTAGCCCTGCCTGGAGTTGCCAGGAATCAAACCAGGGACCGCTGGCATGCAAAGCAGGTGCTCCCCCCACGGAGCTGCGGCCCCCGGTGGGGGGGCAGGTGCCTGGCTGCCGGGAGCGTGGGCGCCACAGCAGGGGAGTGCACTAGGAGGCGCCATGCCCGGGCGCTCGCCGTCACCTCCGCCAGCGCCGGCGCCCCCGTCAGGCAGCAAGCGCCAGCCGAGGGGATGGCACCCATGCACATGTGCCCCTGCCGCGAGCGCCGGCAACCCCGGGGCCGCGGCGGTGCAGGCGCACGGCAACCACCCGAGGAGGCGAAAAGAGGGTGGGGCGCTCGGAGGGCAAGTCTCGGCCGGGGAGGCTGTGCACGAGGAGCGGGCAACAGGCGCCTCCCCCGGGTGAGTACCGCCGGCGCAACCGCCGGCGCTCCTGTTGGCTCGACAAGCGCCGGCCATGGAGGGGGCGGTGCCCCAGCACGTGCGCCTCCGCCATGGCTGCTGGCAAAGCTGGAGCCGCAGCGGGCATGCTGAGCCCTCAGGAGCAAGAAGGAGGGGGGCGGGTGCGCTGTCGCCAGATGCGTGCCGCTGGCACTGCTGATGGCCCTCCCGCCGGCACAGGGCAGAGGAGGGGGCGGCGCCCAAGCACGTGCGCCCCCGCTGTGAGCACCAGCAAACCCGGAGCTGCGGCAGGTGCACCGAGCCACGGTGGAACCGAGGAGAAGGAGGGGGCAGGCGCTCTGCCGCTGCAAGTGCCGGGGCCCTCAGTGCATGCCCCCACAAACGCCGGTGCTCCCACTGGCAGGGCAGGTGTTGGCCACGAGGGAGGCGCGCCGGGGCGTGCGCACCCTGCTGCAAGCGCCAGCAATCTCGGAGCCGTGGCAAGCACCGGTGTGGCAGCGAGGCCTTGGGCGCGCTGATAGCATGCGGAGTTCAAGTGGCTGGAACGATGACGACGACAGTTTCCAGCAGGCAGGTGTCCTTCGTTGTTTCTCGGCGGAGCTGTAGTTCTCTCTAGCTGCATCGAGCCAGAGAGCTGAGATTGGGAAGGGGGCTGAGTTTAAGGCAACTCAGCCTGCCCCTCCTTGCATGGTGGTGCCACTGGGGTGCACCAATCAGAGGCCCCTACGTCTTGTCACCCCACCCGCCCGCAATGGCCCCCCTTTTCGGCCAGACAAGCTGGCGCCGGGGTGAGGGCATTTCTGAGTCCTTGTTTAAAGGGCGTCCCAGTTCATCTGATTTTTGTTTGTTCATTTAAGATCGTATTTGGTTCTCAAAAACAACATGCATTTGGTATTCCTTAAAAAAAAATCAATCTAGTTTTTCCTTGACGTTGTGTGTTAATTCTCCAAAGGCCTATAGGATAGCTCCATTTCTCTCTTTTTAAACCAATGAGAATACTTAACGTCCACATTGTTTTGTTTCTTTTCCTTTGTATCTTCTGCACAAGAATAAATCAATACAATGATATACAAATATAAACCAATAGCAGTATTCTTTCCTGGACACAGGGGTCGTGATCCAGCTAAAGTTAGTAGTGACTATGTCCCACTGAAAACAATTTGTCCCATTGGTTTCGAATGGAGTTTAGCTGGATTAGGGAACAGGAAACAGGTCCAGTTGCTTCCTCCTCTCATCTAGGGCCCGGCCTGAATTTCGAAAGCCACTTACCTGGTTTCGCAGCTTGCTTCACGGTGGGGGGGAGGCGCTTCGCTGCTCCCCCCGAAGTTCAGGCCGGGGGGGGAGGCTTCCCTCCTCGCCTGGCCGAAATTCAGGCCGGGGGGGAGGCTTCCCGCCTCGCTCGGCCGAAATTCAGGCCGGGGAGGAGGCGCCTCGCCTCGCCCGGCCGCGAAATAAAAAGTTAAAAAAACAAAACAAAAACGCCCCCGTGATAGGCTACGTGACGATTAACATAGCCTATCACAGCTAGATCTGCAAAGTCAGCCGTGATGGGCTACATTAATCGTCACGTAGCCTATCACGGGTGACTTAAAAAAAAAAAAAAGCCCGTACGGCTAATGGTGGCCCCCATAGGGAGCTGCCATTCGCGTTCCTTATTTGGTCGCTGTAGTCTAAGTAAAGATTTACATAGACTACGGCGAAAATAAGGGCAACGCTATTTGCTACAGCGACCAAACAAGGAACGCGAATGGCGGCTCCGAATGGGGGCCACCATTAGCCATACGTGCTTTTTTTTTTTTTAAGTCACCCATTATAGGCTACGTGAAGATTTACGTAGCCTATCACGGCTGACTTTGCAAATCTAGCCATGATAGGCTATGTTAATCGTCACGTAGCCTATCACGGGGACATGTTTTTTTTTTACTTTTATTGGAATGGCGGCGGCGGCAGCTGGTCAAAAGACCGGCTGCCACCTCTGCCCCTGTCGAAGACCTGCCGAACCGCCGCCGGGACCCGCCACTGGGAGGGACATTCGGGAAAGGTAAGTCCCATCCCAGGGGGGGGTGGGGGGCAGGGGGGGCGGAGAGTTTCTCCCCAAAACTACTTCGGGGGGCTGAATACGTTGGCACTCGGCCCCCCGAAGTTTCAGGGAGAAATTCTCCCCCATCCCTACTCTCACCCTAAAGAAGTTCCTGTGATATGTGATGGGCAGATTTTGCTTAGGTCAATATGTGGTTTCAGGAAGAAATTGTATTGATTAGATTTGCTAGAGCTAATGGCTTGGATGCAAACCTCCATTTACACAAGCAAACACTTTTTGATTCCCTAACCATGTTTGAGACGGCCAAACTTGCAGTCACATGACAAAGGGGGCATTTTGTGTTGAAGATTTACCAGGAAAGAGACACCTTTTGCAGCAGGAAAAAATTCATGGCCGTTCCAAGAAAAGTAACTACTTATTGTTTTGTTGTTGTTCTTTTCCTGATGGGAGGAATTATAATCCCTGGAATGTTTTCTGTAATCCCTAGGGATGGCGGAGAATTTCTCCCCGAAACTTTGGGGGGCCGAGCGCCAACGTGTTCGGCCCCCCGAACAAGTTTCGGGGAGAAATTCTCTGCACCCCCCTGCCCCCCGCACCCCCCCGGGACAGGATTTACCTTTCCTGAATGTCCCTCCTGGCGGCGGGTCCGGCCGGCGGTTCATCGGGTCTTCGTCTGGGGCGGTAGCGGCAGCTGGTCTTTCGACCGGCTGCCGCCACCGCCATTCCAATAAAAGAAAAAAAAAACACCTCCGTGATAGGCTACGTGACAATTAATGCAGCCTATCATGGCTAGATTTGCAAAGTCAGCTGTGATAGGCTACGTAAATCATCACGTAGCCTATCACGGGTTACTTTTTTTTTAAAAAAAGCGCGTACGGATAATGGCGGCCCCCATAGGGAGCCGCCATTCCCATTCCTTATTTGGTCACTGTAGTCTATGTAAAGATTACATAGACTACGGTGAAAATAAGGGCAACGCTATTTGCGTTGCCCTTATTTTCGCCGTAGTCTATGTAAAGATTTCCGTAAACTACAGTGACCAAATAAGGAACGCGAATGGCGGCTCCCTATGGGGGCTGCCATTTGCGTATGTGCTTTTTTTTTTTAAAGTCACCCGTGATTGGCTACATGACGATTTACATAGCCTATCACGGCTGACTTTGCAGATCTCGCCATGATAGGCTACGTTAATCTTCACATAGCCTATCACGGGGGCATTTTTTTTTTAACTTTTTATTTCGCGGCCGGGCGAGGCGAGGCGCCTCCTCCCCGGCCTGAATTTTGGCAGGGCGAGGCAAGGCGCCTCCCCCCCGGCCTGAATTTCACGGGGAGAGCAGCGAAGCGCCTCTCCCCCACCGTGAAAAGCTGCGAGACCAGGTAAGTGACTTTCGTGCACCCCTAGTAATTCCACTGCACGTTATTGGGAAACTTGCATCAGAAGGGTAAGAAAGGCTTTCTCCATACCAAGATATGCTTGAAGGCATCTTTCCTTGCAGGAGGAATTCTAAATTCCTGGGAAGTTTTCTGGAAATACCCTACTCCGTTTTACGGAGAAACCTAGGGATGTCAGAGAATTCCACCACAGATCTCGGTGAGGCCGAATGCCAGTGCATTCAGCCCCCCGAAATCCATGGCGGAATGGCCGGCCAACCCCCTGCCCCCCGCAGATCCTCCCTGGGACAAGACTTACCTGGGGCGGATGTTCTGGATGGTGGTGGCTCCAGCGGCGGCTTTGGCAGTGGCAGCGGCAGCTGGTCTTCTGACTGGCTGCCACCGCCGCCATTTGCATACGCATTTTTTTTTTTTTTACCCAGCCATGATAGGCTATGTAAAGACTTATGTAGCCTATCATGGCTGGGTTAAAAAAACACAAAAAACCCGTACGCAAATGGCGGCGGCTACGGCCACCACCATTTGCGCTCCTTATTTTTGGCCATCTTAGTCTACATAAATATTTACGTAGACTATTACGGTGAAAATAAAGGGGAACGCAAATAGCATAGTGGGTGCTATTTGCGTCCCTTTTTGATTCGCCGTTTTAGCCTACATAAATATTTACGGTGGCCGTAGCCGCCATTTGTGTATGTGTTTGTTTTTTTACCCAGAGCCCCCTGCAGCCGGAAATCCGGCTGTGGACAGCTCTAGCCTGGGCCTGGCCGGCTGCTCTGCGGAGCTGCCACGAAGCACAGCTGGCCGTCGAGGATTCCTGGGGGGAGGACTGGATCGCCTCCCCCACCGTTGAGGATTCCAGAACGCCTCCCCCCCACCATGAACATAATCTGCGGAAAGGTAAGTGACTTTCGTACATCCCTAGAGAAACTTGCATTGAAAGAGAAGATATTTCAAGAGAAGATATATTATAAGATATTGCAGCTCTAGTTAAAAGAGATCAAGGCCAAACAAGACAGCAAACTATGATGAATGGCTTTGGAAACAAAGCAAGAACAAAACACTGAAGTGTTTTCCCACCGAGAAGGTGTATCGACTGAGAAATTATTGCAGTTCTTTTAAAGAGTTTGGGTTTTCTTTAGTACTGGAGTACCATATAACATTTTAATAATATGAAATATGAAATATGTATATGAATGAATGTAAAACAGTCGTGTATGTTTTGTCATGTTGAAGAAGAAGATCCCTTCTCCAAATGGTTCCCGCCAAAGGTTTTGGACTTCAACTCCCATCAGGCCCAGCCGGCATGACCAATGGTCAAGAATGCTGGAAGTTGTAGCCAAAAACATCTGGAAGGCTGCAGGTTGCAGAAGGCTAATGTAGGGACTATTCAAATATTCGAAGATATTTATTTGTATCCAGATATTCACAAGCACCTGTGATTGATTGATTGATTGATTGATTTGATTTATTAGCCGCCCATCTGGCTGGCTGCCCGGCCACTCTAGGCGGCATAGAATACTAATAACAAATTTATATAATCAACTGAATAAAACAACAGAGGCTTACCAGATTCATCCTTTGGAATGATGTAGATATCTTGACTTTCATTCCACCGCTGTAAAGTCTCCTTTGGAACATTTTCATCCTCTTTGGAGACACTGCCCTTCCGCTCACCATCCATGAACTTTCTTCCTCTTCCTCTAGAGTTGTGGCCGGCTGTGCCTGTGCCACTTTCTGTAGCGGAAATTGGTGGTGTGCGCTGCTTACGGGTGCGGGGTGGACTGGTGCTGGGGCTGCTGTCACTGTTGGTCACACCTTGGGCTTCCTCCTCTTCCATCTCATTCTTAAAATACCGCTGAAATGCAACCTCAGCAGTGTATGTTCTCACCGGGCGTCCACGCCTCTTTTGAGCGCAGGATTGACCACGGGTTCCTCTTTTCTACATGTTCATGTCTCTGGGCAGAAGGAGACATAAATGCATGTGGCAAAGCTGAAATCATGTGAACAGCCTACAATCGCAGATATAGTGCAATGTAGAAGTAGTTACCCACCAATCCAGCCATCCAATGCTAACTAAATAGGGGCATATTGTACAGCAGATTAGACTGAAAAGCACAGGATGGAGGATGTAGTCCATCCATGTGGCCTGAAAAACACAACCCTACAGTACACACAGGATGCTGGAGGATGGAGTCCTTCCCGGTAGGCCTAAACAAAGGCTGCTGGAGGATGCCTTCCTAGTTCCCCCGCCCCAACCCACTCAGAAACACTAAGTACATAGGGGCACATGGAGTTGAAAAGCATGTGGATTAATCCTGGAAAGACCAGGAGGATGGAGGATGGAGTCCTTCCTGGCAGGCCTAAACAAAGGCTGCTGGAGGATGCCTTCCCAGTTCCCCCCACCCCACCCCACTCAGAAACACTAAATACATAGGGGCACATGGAGTTGAAAAGCACGTGGATTAATCTTGGAAAGTCCAGGAGGATAGAGGATGGAGTCCTTCCCGGCAGGCTTGACAAAGGCTGCTGGAGGATGCGTTCCCAGTTCCCCCCGCCCCAACCCACTCAGAAACACTAAGTACATAGGGGCACATGGAGTTGAGAAGCACATGGATTAATCCTGGAAAGCCCAGGAGGATGGAGGATGGAGTCCTTCTCTGCAGGCCTAACAAAGGCTGCTGGAGGATGCCTTCCCAGTTCCCCCCGCCCCAACCCACTCAGAAACACTAAGTACATAGGGGCACATGGAGTTGAGAAGCACATGGATTAATCCTAGAAAGCCCAGGAGGATGGAGGATGGAGTCCTTCTCTGCAGGCCTAACAAAGGCTGCTGGAGGATACCTTCCCAGTTCCCCCCGCCCAAACCCACTCAGAAACACTAAGTACATAGGGGCACATGGAGTTGAAAAGCACATGGATTAATCCTGGAAAGACCAGGAGGATGGAGGATGGAGTCCTTCCCGGCAGGCCTAAACAAAGGCTGCTGGAGGATGCCTTCCCAGTTCCCCCTGCTCCTCCAACCCACCCCAAAATCACTAAGCATAGGGGCACATTCAGGTAAAGTAAACATATGAAAGAACATACCTTCAGTGTAATAAAGGTTGAACTGCAGTGCCGTAGAACGGGGGGACACAGAAACACACTCCTTGCAGCTGCTGGAGATGGACACTCTGTCTGCAGCAGTGGCGTCTCTGGTCTCTAGTCTGGACTGGAGCAACGGAGGCTGCTGGACACTCACACACCGCCGTCCTATGTGTGAAGGTGGGATAAATGGTCTATGAGTTCCGTCCCCTCAATGATGTTATCTTCCTGGTGGGGTGGGGGGGTGGCCTGGAGGGATCTTGCTCACCTGACCTCACTGAACCTGACCTCACCTTCACAGACAATAAAAAAAAGATGAGGCTACGTGCACTTCATGACCCCGTCCCTCCCAGAGAAAGAAAGCTGCGTCATCGCAGGAAACTGCATATTTATTAAATAGTTTCGTAAATTCATTTCACCAACTTTCATCCCTATTTGCAAAGTTTCCTTCGTAAATACTTAGTAACATTTTCAGCAGAGAGGGAAAAAAAAGGCCCGTGTGAGCTCCGGTTCAAGTAGACCAGGGCGCCCCATTCTGGGGGAGGGTTCTGCGGACCGGATGTGTCTGAATTCGGCCCCATTTCACTTTCAGACAGATTTCTCTGACATCCCTAGTTAAGGGCCATGCCTTTAACAGAGGTGTTATTTAGGCACTATGCATATGGTACAGTATTCCATGCGGTGGTTAGTTCCAGCTTCACCACTACCTTAGGAACATAGGTACATAAGAAACTGCCTTATTGGTCCATCTAGCCCAGAATTGTCAACACTGGCAGTGGTTCTCCAGGGATTCAGGCAGGATTCTTTCCTAGCCTTATCTGGAGATGTTGGGGATTGAAACCGGGACCTTCTGCCTGCAAAGCAGGTGTTGTACCATTGAGCTATGGCCCCTTCGCCTTGGAGCTGGATGGCTGTCAGTGGCAGAGTGGTGGAAATAAGTCCCAGATGTGTCTGTTCACTGGAATAGACAGATGGAGTCCATGCAACTGAAGCGACCAGGGTTTTTGGTTAATTGAAGATATTGACATGCACACATGCTGGATGATTAAACACATACGCACAAAGAAGCGCATGCACACAATCTCTCTCTCTCTTTTTCTCTTGTATGCACGCGTGCACACACACACACAGGATGTTTCCCTGCCAGCTTTATATGACTGTTTCTCTGGCAGCACTAAGTTTCCTTAAACTGGATATGATTCAATTTCCTATGCTTCCAACTGTGTGAATTAGAATGGGGCCATGTATAATTACTTATAATCCTAAAGCGATGTTGTATTTCCACTGTTCCGGCAGGTGAATGCTGATGGTGACTAACAGTGTTTTCTGCATTAAACTCTTCAAGAGGTAGTGCATTCATGCTTGTCATAATAAGATTATCCATCAGAGCATCAGAAAGGTTGCTGTACTGCATTAATTCTGTTCAGTTTTATAATGCTTAATTGTTGAACAAAAATGTGTGGATTTTTTCCCATTCTGTAAGCTTCAGGGAATTGCACTTGTCGGAAAAATGTTGACCCTTCAGAATCAGTGGAAGGCTCCTTGTTATGTAGTTGTTATGAAGGGCTTTTCCTTGGAAACCGTTTTAATTCTTTTGAAGGATGCCAGCTGCAGGTTTCAGCTCAAATGTAGCTAGATGCATGACTGATACTAAATGCAAAGTTCTTCCTGTTGATTAGATCCTTCGTTTCAGCTCTGCAGCTCATGCATGACTTAAGAAATTTGTACAGGCTAAGATTTATTTATTTTTTCTGTCCTAAGCAAGGGGCAACAGCCTTTTACAAAAGTTATGAATAAAGATGAATATTCTTTATGGAGCTGTTCATTTGGCTAGACTCATGTGTTCTCCCAAGCCTGCAGTTCCAGACTTGCCTGGCAAAGCTTCCCCATTTCAGTTTTGAATGCAAAGAAATTATTTTCTCCTTCCCCATGCTGTTTTACTTCAATGGCACACATTCTTTTCTTCTTTCTTTCAAAAGTGGATCTTAAATAAGATAACAAGTGTTTATAGCTGGAGACGAGAGACAAATAGATACCGCAATAGTTATTTTGATCTAAAAAATTAATAGAGCAATCCTATGGCCCACAGATAGTGTCTGGGGTACCATAGGATGCTGCAGATCCCTTCCTCCTCTGAGGCTGGAGTCAAGGCTCTGTCCTTAGAGGAGGAGATCTGATTGTGGATCTCCTTTCTCCCTCCACAGCCCCCCTCAGCTGCCATGGAAAGCTCTGTGGAGCTTTGACCTCAGGAAGAGAGGGAGGAAGGGGTGGGTGCCATTGGATGGGACAAGGAAGAGAGGCTGAGTATCTGTCAGAACCAAAGGCTCCTCAGGCTCCAGCACTGGAACTGGCAGTGTGAGTGTGACCCAGCTTGATGAGTGCAAAGCTTGCATACTCTGCAACCTAGAGGGTCAGGGGACCCTACTGAATACAGGATGGGAAGGGCTATCCCCCCAAATCAGTTGGAGACACCTTCCATGAGGGAAGCCCTTCTTTCAATGGATGGAAAATCTTGGATCCATCCAGAATTATTATTTTATTATTTATTGTTTATTCAAGAGGTCTACAAATTCAAAGAGCCCAATTCAAAGTGCTGGGGTTGACCTATAAAGCTCTACATGGCTTAGGCCCATAGTACCTGAGGAATGCCTCTCCCAGCATGAACTGACCCGTATACTATGCTCTGCATCTAAGGCCCTCCTCCAGGAGCCTCCTCCAAGGGAGGCGTGGAGGGTGGCAACAAGGGAGAGGGCCTTCTTGATGGTGGCTCCTCATTTATGGAATAACCTTCCTGACAAGGCCCACCTGGAGCCAACATTGTCATCTTTTTGGTGCCAGGTTAAAACTGCCCTCTTCTCTCAGGCATTTGGCAGCGTATAATGAGTCTCTTGATTAGGGATGTCAGAGAATTCCTCCATGGACTCCAGTGAGGCCGGATTCTTTAGAATCCGCCCCCCCAGAATCTGTGGTCGAATGGCCTCCTGCCCCCCGCCACCCCGCAGAATCCCCCTGGGATGCAGCTTACCTGGGGCGGATGTGGATGCGGCGGCGGGGGCAGCTCCGACTGGTCTCCTGGCCAGCCGCTGCCAGGCTGCTGTGGCCGCAAATGGTGGCCGTCATAGTGGCTGCCATTTGCGTGCTTGCAGGCAGCCATGGTAGGCTACATAAGTATTTGCGTAGCCTATCACGGCAAAGAGCAGGGACACAAATGGTGGCCGCTATGCCATTTGTGCCCCTGCTCTTTGCCGTGATAGGCTACATAAGTATTTACATCACCTATCATGGTAAAGGCAGCCATGCAAATGGCGTAGTGGCCGTCATTTGCATCCCTGCTTTAATCGTGATAGGCTACGTAAATATATACATAGCCTATCATGAGCTACTGTAGGGACGCAAATGGCGTCCCGTACGCAGGACGCCATTTGCATCAGCACCAGCCCAGCAGTGGCTGGAGGCCCTGCTGCGGATCGGCCTGGCCGGCGGCTCTGCAGCATGGCCATGGAGCGGAATCGGCCGGGCAGGATTCCGGGGAGAGGACCGGATCACCTCCCCCCCATCAAGTATTCCGGGGAGAGGAATGGATCACCTGCCCCCCCCAGCGGATGCCCCGACCGGAACCAGGTAAGGGATTTGTACATCCCTACTCTTGATTGTCTTGACTGTTTTTAAATTGTTTTAGATATATGTTGCTGTTGTGTGTGTTATTCGCTCTGTGTCATTACCTGAATGGTTGTATATTTTATATAATGTATTCTAATGTTTTTAAATTCTTGTGAACCACCCAGAGAGCTTCAGCTATGGGGTGGTATAAAAATTAGAGATGGCAGAGAATTCCACCACGGATCTCAGGGAGGCTGAATGCCAGTGCATTCGGCCCCCCGAAATCTGTGGCGGAATGGCCTGCCACCCCCCCACCCCCCCGCGGATCCCCCTGGGATGAGACTTACCTGGGGCGGATCTTCCGGGTGGTGGCGGCTCCGGCGGCAGCTTCGGCAGCGGCGGCTGTGGGGGTTGGTCTTCTGACCAGCTGCTGCCACCGCCATTTGCAGGTTTTGTTTTTTGTTTTTTTACACCCACGTGATAGGCTATGTAAGTTTTTACGTAGCCTAAAACGTCTGGGTAAAAAAAAAGGAAAAAAAAGGCGTACGCAAATGGTGGCGGCTATGGCCACCGCCATTTGCGTATGCCTTTTTTTTTTTTTAAACTATAGCTGCTGCCATTTGCGTTCCTTATTTTGGGCCATCTTAGTCTACATAAATAATTACGTAGACTAAGACAGCGAAAATAAGGGGAACGCAAATAGCGTCCACTACGCTATTTGCGTTTCCCTTATTTTTGCTGTCTTAGTCTACGTAAATATTTACGTAGGTTAAGACGTCAAAAATAAGGAACGCAAATGGTGGCAGCCGTAGCTGCCGCCATTTGCGTACGCAGTCCCCCCCCCCCGAGCCCTCCGCGGCCGGAAATCCTGCTGTGGATGGCTCTGGCCTGGCTGGGCCTGGCCGGCTGCTCTGCGGAGCCGCCGTGGAGCACAGCCATCCAAGGAGGATTCCAGGGGGGAGGAACGGAGCACCTCCCCCCCGTCCAGGATTCCGGGGGGAGGGACGGAATGCCTCCCCCCCACCACCATCAGCATAATCCACGAACAGGTAAGTTATTTTCGTACATCCCTAATAGAAATGTAATAAATGAAATGAAATGAAGAATCCCCTTCCACACTCCACAGTTTGGTGATACAGGTAGTATATGAATGTCCCATTCTTCCTGCTTCTCCCCATTCTTCCTCCACAGGTCACTGACATGTGCCAACTTCTGTGTCTTTAAAGGTATTTACTAAACAATTTCCAATAGCAGCTTACATACATACCTACTGATTAGCCTGTTATGGAATGACAAGAATCAATGGATTGAGCCTGAATTTTATTAAGTTGAAAAGGGATAGATAAATATAGAATTGGATGATCCTTATTGATCATTTATTCCAATCTTACTGCTTGCAGTGCAATCAATGTAAGTCCCACTGAGATCAAGGGGACTTACTTACAAGTAAGTATGTTTAGGATTGTAGCCTTAAGGTACAGTCCTCTGCAGGTAGGAATAAGGAATACCTTGCAGATCAATTTGAATTTGAGAGGTGAATACATCTGGAACTCATTTAATCTTTTCTACCTGATGTGGATAACTGCAGAATGGGCAAAAAGACAGAATGAGAGGAGGGCCACTGTGTGTGGCCATCCCTCCTTTGGTTTGGGTTGATGTTACTTCCCCATTAAAACTGACCCTTTCTTGGTGGGGGTGGGGAGACACGAATCTAAAATTCATACATGCCAGTGTTAACTGCCCATTCCTAAGTGTGAGGTTCTTTAGAAAATGGGGAAACAAAATGGTATAGATTCTGGAAGACGCAGGTCTGTTGCTGTTGCATCAGGATTAACATCTGGAGAAAGTACATAGTCATGATGATAGAAGTTAATGGTCAAAGTCTCCATAATCCTTCTGTTCAAAGGGTGTCAATAAAAAAAGGTTGCACTCCTTTTTCATTAAAGGAATGGAAATTTTGCTGTTGACTTTATGGAAGCAGGACAACACTCAAAGCCTGTGTGTAGTATACATCGGAAGGCAGGAGCAAAATTCATTAGTAAGTTTTCCATTGCAAGCCCCACTGAAATGAATGTAAGCTGGACAAGAACACCGCCAGACTCTGGTCTATTTATTTCTGTGGGGCTTACTATTGAAGGATGGACAAAAACCTGCCAGTTTTGCTTTCTCCTGCATTCACATTTTTTAAAAAATAAATAAAAATAAAAATAAAAATAAAAACAAGTTCTTGCCATCAACAATATGAAGAACTTTGTGAATTTTGGCAAATTCTTATTAAAACATTGAAATACATTTCTCACCCATCTGCACCAGCCAAATTCAATCAGTACAGCTATTCCCAGCTTGGAGAGGACCGTGCTGTACCTGCTGGCCATGTAGTTGTTAAGATGAGGTGGTCTGATGAAAAAGAGGTGGTATCCTGATCTGGCACTGACATGGTTGAATACAGAGATTCAATCCCAGACTTTTAATAGCAAAACATTCCAAGATGGATGAATCTGTTTGTTTCACCTGCATTTCTTTTTATTAAAAAAAAATCTGAAGTGCCTTCTCTCCTGAATTTGAAGAAATTTTCAGATTTGGGTTAATTCTTACAAAAAAACAAACTGGAGAAAAAATTCTCCCCCTTCACGCTGGCGAACTCCCCAACAGATATTTCACCAAGTCCTACTTCCAACTTGCCCTTTAGTAGCTGCACAATATATTATTAGTTAAATAAATTTAAAAAGAGAATATCCTTATGTGATGCAGCAAAATCAGGCTGGTTTTAAGGCATCAACAAAGCTGATGGCATGGCATTCTTCTTATACATCCCATTGGGTTTCTATACTTGCCAAATTTTTCAGTATCAGCATATTGCTAAGTGTTCCATCAGTTCATTTTGCACAAATGATCCATTTTATTTGCTTGGAAGTTTAATGATGGAAATTACTTTTGCCTCTTCAAATCCAGAGTAGCTTGTTGTCATTCATATTATGTTTGATCCTGAAAGAAAATTAGTCTATTATCAAACGTTTCTACAGACCCAGAAGGCCCCATTTTTATCAGGCTTTGCAAGTATTCAGCTGTAGTTAAAGTACTGTAGATCTGGGGATTCTTCCCCAAAACTCTTCCTCTGAGTATGTTGATATTGACTATTGGCTGGATTTTCTCCCATCATTTAAACATTTACCAAAACATTCTACTTGAATGCCATGTTGTTTTATTTCAGTCTTTCATATTTCACCATATTTGGTAAGTGCAGTGGTAGTCTTCAGTATTCGACATCTGTCATCGTATGTAATGTCATTTCTGTTTTGACTTTGGCAGGCATCAATGAAGAAATGTGAGCAAGTGCAACGCACTCCAGCTGGTGCTTTGGCCATGGACTGGATGATGTCAGGGTCATGGCCATGCCCCCAGACATCATCTGGCCCAGGTCATTCACTGGCTCAGTTGCTGGAACCCTGAAAAGGAGAACTTATGCAAGGAGGTGAAGATGCACTGCAACATTTTGTTGAAGGTCCTACTTATTCCAAGTAATACAGTAACAACTTAAATGTTTAAAATAGGACTGAGCCAAAGGAGAGCAATTTTTCACAATGCATTGTTAACTGCAAATTGGCTTCATTTGCCCTCAGTGACATACATAGTTCCTGATTGGTTAGGAATACCCATGTGACCAACTGAGAACATGGAAAGACATGGCTGTACATGCCTTGAAAGTAAGTTTGAGAATCTCCCTTTAAGACAGTGTGGTCTAAGCTTTTCAGACAGGAAGCGTTTGTTTCCCCTTTTAATGCTACTTATCTAATTTCTCCCTCATCCCTTATCCTTCATCTTAATAAAGCTTCTGAATTTGTAACATGGGGTTGTTTGACTGTATACCTCAGACAACCAGGGTTTTCAGCCTTGTGTTACAGACCGCTCTTTCATGCCACACACTTTGTCCAAAGGAGGCAAGGGGAAGATGGGCTGAATCCAGTGGTGACTGGGGGAGTTAGATGGTAGTTACCCCTCTCCCAAGTGGAAAATTAACGCATAGTTCTTGGAGTTAATCTTGCTCAGGAGAAAGAGTGAATTGAGAAGTGATAGCAGCGGTATCGAGAAGTGTTGCTGGTTGGCCTTGCTTTTGAGGAAGCTGGGACTCCTCCTCCCCCAATCCCAACCTTTGGTTGTCACTTTACAGTAAAGATGACCATAGAGTCAATATACAATGAAAGCATTTTCCCCTTTCATCATTGTACTAAACTCCCTTATGGCTCTGTCATTCTCCTCCTCCCCTTGCTGCCCTTTATACTTTGGACTCCCAGAATACATGCATGAAGCCATCACTGTAGCCCTATTCAGGTGTTCATAATTTAGAGTACAGTAAACACACTACCTCCTGCCCCTGGCATCACTTTTGTCACCCTCTATATACAGAGTGGCCCAAAAGTATGGAGTATACTGGAGTAAAAGTATACCTGGTATGGAGGCCCAGTTTGTAAAAAGGAGAGCTTCTTCTCTCTGTGGGGGCTCATCATGTGATCTAGAATGGTGATTTTCCACAAGAGCAACGTTGGAGGGGGTGCGGTTCAC
The DNA here is from genome assembly GCF_057233095.1 of Heloderma suspectum. Classification (NCBI taxonomy): domain Eukaryota; kingdom Metazoa; phylum Chordata; class Lepidosauria; order Squamata; family Helodermatidae; genus Heloderma; species Heloderma suspectum. The sequence goes on from NC_139461.1 coordinate 182,610,730, forward strand.
ATGCTCCCCCTCCTCACGTGTTTACTGTACTCAGATTAGGAATGCCTGAATAAGGCTCTAATGCTCATTCAAGCACCCTTCTGAAAAGCCTTATATTTTTATAAAGTCTTAATCCTCACCCCCAAACTAAGTCTAATCATGTACTGTAACTGCATTTGTACATACCTGTGAAGTGCCATTCACATTGCCGTTGCCTTCAAAACGAATAAATAGAATCGGTACTAATACAACATTGTGGCTAATTTGATCTGACAAATGTTTTGTTCCAAAATCATATGCAATGAACAAACAAACATAACTCAGGAACATGGTTGGATTATTCATTTGGTTTACTTTTTTTGTTTTTGTTCTTTATTTGGTGTTTACAGTGGCCTCCTCCAAGCAGTCGTCAACACCTTGCTAAGTAGGATGGATACACAATTAAACTGCAGGGAGTAACAGAATAAGCCACCAAACATCATGTGTTGAATGTGAAATATTAGGCCTCCATTATCAAGCTAGTGAACAAGATAATTGTGCAGTGAACACGGTGCTTGTACTTCAAAATTGAAACGCTTTATATGGACCCATTAATGATACTTAATTTTGGTATGCAATGTCCCATCCACCACCCCGCTGAGACTGAGCACACTTTGGAGCTTAGATGCATTACACTAACACAAACAATCACATTTCCAATGCAAAGTTGATCTTTAAGCAATGCACTGCCTTTGCAAAGTACATAAGCCCCTCTTTGAATAGCAAGAGAAGGAGGATGGATGGTAAACTAAATTATGGGTACGGATCATGGTGTGCTTACACAATGACTGTGATAGGCATGTTGTTATCCTGGAACAACTGTCCTTCTTTATATGCAAGAATTCCCAGAATAAACTTAGTGTTTATATAGTACCTTATCACAGTAATCCTTACAACAGTGCTTTAAGGTGGGCAAGGATGACTATCTTGCCTGAGGCTGAAACAGTGGCTTTTAATGGCTGAGTGATATTTGTCATTTAATGGCTGAGCGATATTTGAGCTAGGGATTTCACAGTTCACATTCGTAGCCACTATGCTACTTGAGTTCCAGATAGGCTACTTCTTTCACTATTGTTGTAAGTAATTCACAGGGGATTATTTATGTGCATTGAATAATGAACTTGCAACTTTGAAGAGCCAGAATAAAGAAGAGCATAGAGCTAGAAGGACTTTGGAGCCCATCTAATCCAACCCCCTGCTCAATGCAGGATCTGTAATGCAGGATGCAACTACAACATCTCTGACAGATGGGCATTCTTGCCTTTGCTCAAAAACCTACCGCCAAAGAAAGCCCAACAAGCTATGAAATGTTGAGCTGCCCTTATTGTTAGGACGTTCCTCCTAATCCCTCTGATCCTGGAAGTGGTATATAGTTATTGTGTCTAGTAGCCATTGATAGACCTGATGTCCATGAAACTTGTATAATACCCTTTGAAAAGTAAGTTGGTGGCCATCACCACATAGCCATTCCAACAGTGAACCACATTCTAGTAATATCGTTTGCTGACATTTTTTAGGAATTTAACTCATGATAAAGATCTTTCAGAACAGGTTAAGGCTTCCTATCAGTCACTGTCTTTCCCCTCCATCCCCTAAGGCCATCCAATGAACTCTCGCAAACTTCCTTTTGCTTCATTTTCATTTCATATTACAGCAAATTTTACTGGGTAGCTATTACGTACTAACGTGGCTGGATTATGCAGTGAAATAACGTCATGAAGTATATTGTGAACTTACACACACACACACACTCACACACGATTTCTTCATTATACCCTAGTGGTTTGCGAAGTGACTTCCCTTTTTATATAGTCTGCAAAAACCTTACACAATAATGTGAAGAATGTCCACAACTGAAAAAAAGTAACAAATAAAAACTCCAGATACCCTTGTGGCTATAAATACCATATATTGCATTCACAAGAGATGCTTTTCTTGTATAGAAGGTTTTTTTTTTGGGGGGGGGGGTATTTTTGTTTATTCACTTGCATTCTATTAAGGAGCACTTCAAGGAGCTGTTAAATAAGCTGAGATGAGAAATGCTGATGGAATTCAGGAAAGGCGAAAGGCCTAGGAAACATTCTGCTGTTTTCATGATGAAACTAACGTAGAGATAAACATACATGGAGTTCTGTAGAGGACAGAGATATGGTAAGTCTGTTGCTGAAGGGGATCTGTTGACTTGGTTGCTGCTTATTTCTTTTATTGTTGTGTTTCTAATTGAGCTTTCAATTTATTGAACTCCCCTTTCCTCTTCCCTCACTGCTTACAGCCAGGGTTAATTAAAACACAGTTAGCTGTTACGCCTGAAATGGGAAACTGTGGTTTAATGTCAGTTTACTAACCAAATTCTTAAACTAGAGTTTGAAGTTAGTTTAAGATCCTGGTTAGTAAACTGACATGAAACCCCAGTTTCCCATTTCAGACATACTGGCTAAGTGTGGCTTAATTAAACCCAAGATGTAAGTATAACCTCTACTTGTGTGGGTCCTATGGGGCTTAATCAGAATAAAACTTGCAAAGATATAACTGAACAAACATGTCTTTAGTAAGTATTTAAAATTATACAAAACATACAACAATTTCCCAATACAATTACATGCAACAATTAGTCCTTCTGAGTCCAAACAAAATGTTGAAGTTCTTATTTATTTATTTACAATATTCGCATACGACTCCACATCCAAAGATTTCAGAGCAGTGAAAATCAGATACGATAAAGGGAATAAAGCACTATGTTAAAATAATTACTATTTTAAAAAAGCAACAGAGTTCTGATAGAACTAAGTTCTGATAAAACCACAGCTGGTCACTCAAGGGAGGCTTCCTGAAATAACAATGTTTTTAGGAGGTGCCAGAAGCAACTCAACTTTGGATCCTGCCTGACTTACAAAGGCAGGGAATTCCATAGGAAGTGGGCCACCACACTAACTCTGCAGTAGGCCAGTCCCAAAGTGTCTTTGGTTTCACAAGATGCTGGAGACTTCAGTAGTCCCTTCTGTAGATTCCTTAACTTTAGACCACAGGACAATCCACAATTAGTAGCTTATACAATACAGTTCAAGGTATTGTTGTTGTTTATTCGTTCAGTCGCTTCTGACTCTTCGTGACTTCATTGACCAGCCCAAGCCAGAGCTTCCTGTCGGCTGTCGCCACCCCCAGTTCCCCCAAGGTCGAGTCCGTCACCTCCAGAATATCATCCATTCAAGGTATTAGCCCTGCAATAATAATATAAATATAGAAAATATCAAAGATACAAAAATGATTCCCCATCCCCTTGAAATTCTGCCATACGCAAATATCAGTTCAATTTACCTTATGCACAGTGATAAGAGCACAAAGTCATACATCAGTTCTCTAGCATTCAGCTTCCTAGCAGGGCAAACAGACTGCTTTTGTTTCCTTTTCTCTTAGTCTTCCCTCTGAGGGCTCCACCCCAAAGGGACTAACCATCCAGTCTCTAGGGGTTACATAAGCACTGAGGAAGGCAGGAGGGAAGGGGATTGGCAAGGAGGGAGATTGTGTTCCTGTTGTTCATTCTTGGCTGCTGAACTATGGCTTAGCAAGCCAGGAATTGACTATTTGAACTGGGCTACTGGTTGAGGACTGCACTGGAGGAGGAGTATCCTTCTTGGTCATCTTTTCTGTTCAGTTGCAGCTTGTTGATTTCTGTAAATTACTGCAAGAAATAATCTACCATTCATTATTACTATCTTGTGATTGATACTGATAAATGTAAACCTGAATCTAATCTAACTCCGGCCGTCTCTTTAGTCCCACTGCTCTAGGACACATACTTGAGCCAGTGAGATGCTTAGCAAGGCAAGAAATGCAAATATCCTCATTGTAAGACTGCATGGAAGGACCCGTAGTTCCATGTTGAAGCGCATGCTTTCTATGCAGCTGTGACCCAGGTTCAACACTAGGTATCTCCAATTTTCTTTAAAAGCTAGGTAGTAAAGCTAGAGAAGATTCTGTAGAGTTTTCTGCCAGCATCTGAAATAAATTGGACATGGGTAGATGGAACAATGGTATCTAGTATGAGTGCAAGGCCGCTTTGTATGTTCATGAGCCTGATAAATGAATGGCTTGCATCTAGGGATGTCAGAGAATTTTGCCATGAATCTCGGGGAGGCCGAATGCCAGCGCATTCGGCCCCCCGAAATCGGTGGCGAAACGGTCTGCCACCCCCCCACACCCCCGGGACGGGACTTACCTTGGGCAAATCTTCCTGGTGGCGGCGGCTCCGGCGGTGGTTCAGCAGCGGTTCGGCTGCGGCAGCTGCAGTGGCTGGTCTTCCAACTGGCTGCCACCGCCGCCATTTCCAGTAAAACAAACAAACAAACAAAACAACATGATAGGCTACGTAAAGATTTACGTAGCCTATCACGGCTAGATTTTTAAAAAATACCGTGATAGGCTACGTAAAAGTTTATGTAGCCTATCATGGCTGAGTAAAAAAAAAAACGCACGTATGCAAATGGCGGCGCCCATGGGCGCCGCCATTTGCATTCCTTATTTTGGCACATCTAGTCTACGTAAACATTTACGTAGACTACGGCGAAAATAAGGGGAACGCAAATAGCGTAGCATCTACGCTATTTGCGTTCCCCTTATTTTCGCCGTAGTCTACGTAAATGTTTACGTAGACTAGACGTGCCAAAATAAGGAATGCAAATGGCGGCACCCATGGGTGCTGCCATTTGCGTACGCACGTTTTTGTTTTTTTGTTTTTACTCAGCCGTGATAGGCTATGTAAACATTTACGTAGCCTATCACAGCTGAATGCAGGGATGCAAACGGTGGCGGCTACAGCCGCCGACATTTGCGTACCCGGCCGACCAGGATTCGGGGGGGGAGGGACTGAGCACCTCCCCCCCAGCCAGAATTTCGGGGGGGAGGGATGGGGCACTTCCCCCCCACCTCGAATCAAATTTCGTTAAAAGGTAAGTGACTTTCGTACATCCCTACTTGCATCATGAGGCACCTATCACAGGGACTAGAGTGTTGGCTAGATATGGACAAATTTGTTAATTATGTTTTCTCTCAGTTTCTCATTTTTCTGGTCTTAAGTTTGGTTCATTCTGAACTTTGAGAAAAAGGTTTACATGAAAATATGTATGCATTTTTGTGCAGATTTTGCCAATTGCATACATTTTGTCTGCAATTTCATCTACTATGCACTGCATATTTTTTTGCAAGTAATTTTCCTAAATCCAATGTGTTTTGATATTACTTTGTATGTAATTTGGGGGGGGGGATTGAAGAACTCCATTGCAAAATTTGGAGAAGTGCAAATTTCAAACAATAATTGAATTTCAGTTTGTGTATTGATTCGAAAGTGAGAAATTAGGTATGTTCACATTAAAATGTGAACTGAACTAATTTCTCCTCCATCCCTATTGGCTCTAATTTATCCAGTTAAAGAAGGCATTTATATGGATTTATTTTTTGAAAACTGAAGAGGAAACAAGGGTAGGATCTGTTGAGCTGAAATCAGTGGGACTTCTGAGTAAACAAGGGCAGGACCTGTTGCATGTTAAGCTAGCCAGGTCTTTAAAAACTAGGAAAATAATCAATCTTCTGTGGTATGTACTGCCTGATCTTTGATTTTAGGTAGCTAAAATCTCAATTTCAGTATTCTAAAAAATGGTTGCTTTTAGTGATATATCAAGAGAACAAAGTCTTGCACGCCATTGGACACCCTTCCCAAATGTAACGTTAAATAAACCTGTAACCCAAGAGGCCAATAGTAACATCTCTTCCCCGCCCCCCTTTTTTCGCCACAAGTAGTTTTCCTGAATGAAGACAAAGCCATAAAAAGTTGGATTTAATTCTTGGCACACCATTTTTTATGAATAAAATATAACCCAGTGCTGCATTCTTTTCAGTGTTGCCTATAGCCCACATAATGTCAAATCTTTAATCAGAATGAAAGACCGGTCACTTATATCCAAAAGGCAGAGGCTATTAAAAATTCAACTTCTGCCATAGGAGAAGTGTGTTAGTAGGCAATTTACAGTTTGAAAATGGTGGTATATATTAAATAGCTCTTTTAAGGAAAGTATTGTCCTGATAACGGGGAAGATGTTTAAAGTAAGGAGAAAGCTCCATTTGACCACTAATAAAATTTCACAAAGGCAAAGCTTAAATGATAGCAATCAAAAAGAATACCATCAAGCAAACATGTATATTTTAATAACATGAAGCATGTGCCTATATATGCCTCACTGCCAGTGGATGGGGAAATAAGTCCCCAGAAAGGGAGACTAGGCCAGTTCATAGAGAAGGCACAACTCAAATGTGTTTGCCAAATGTGGCTTTTAAATGCATTTGTTCATTTATTTAAATCTTAATACTCCAATGTATTAAGTTTGCACTGGCTGCCTATATTCTTCCTAACTTAATTCAAGGTGCTGGTTTTAACCTATAAAGCCCATGGCTTGGGTCCGCAATACCTGATGGCACGCCTCTCCCAAAATGAACCTACCCATACACTACGTTCAGCATCTAAGGCCCTCCTCCAAATGCCTCCTCCAAGGGAACCTCGGAAGGCAGCAACAAGGGACAGGGCCTTCTCAGGAGTGGCCCCCTATCTGTGGAACAAGCTCCCTGATGAGGTCTGCCTGGCACCAACATTATTATCTTTTTGGCACCAGGTTAAGACCTACCTCTTTTCCCGGGCATTTGGCAGCATATGATGAATTTTAATCAGTCCTGGATGTGTCTTTAGTTATGTCTGATAGTTCAATGTTGTTTTTAATTATATGTTGTTTGTGTATATTATTTGTGTGCTTTTATGTGCTTTTTTGTAAATGGCTTTTAAACTTTTTATATTGTACTTAATGTTTTAACTTTTGTAAACCACCCAGAGAACTTTGGCTATGGGGCGGTATAGAAATGCAATAACAACAAGAACAACAACAATAACAACGTGCTTGTTACAATGCTCAGGGTGGCCTACAGAGAAATACACAATCTGAAACGCAAAGTAACAAAAAATGATAAAAAGAGATCAGAAGACCAGATTAAAAAACACACAAAACAAAATAGGGAATTTGAAACATCAGCAATTCGGCAGACTGAACACACGTCTTCATGAGTCAGGATAGATGAATCTGTCACTTTCTGTTTCTTCGGTTTCTCATTTTTCCAGTCTTCATGCCATCCTATTTCTGCATGTAGGGATGGTGCGGGAGGCCGAGGACAGGGTGGAGTCTCACAGACTCCCCCTCATCCGGCCTCCCAGACCCTGCCATGGGGTGCTGATGGACCTGGCTGCTGAGTGTCCTGGAGCTCGGTGAACTACTGGGAGTGGCACCAAGGACTCATCCTGTCTCTGCTAGCTGTCAAGGAAGACCCTGACAAACAACATGGGCAGGAGGGACTTAGGCGGTGCCCAAGTGTGTTAGCCCTGTCCTCTTTGGGAGGAGGAGAAAGCTAGAGTGCTTGGGAGGGGGGCACCATGCCAAGACTCATCCTAATTCTGCTGACTGTCAAGGAAGCCCTTGACAACCAGTGCAGGCAAGAGAGGCCTTGGGGGTGCCCAAGTGCTCTATCCCTGTCCCCCTTAGGAGGAGGAGAAGACTAGTGCACTTGGGAGGGGGGTGCACCGCATCAAGGACCCTAGAAGTCCTTGAGTGGGGGGTAGTGAGTGGGGGTAGGGGCTGGGCTGGCACCCAGAGAATCTGGATGGGGGAGGCATCCATCCATCCCTAGTAGGATGTGCAGTTTCAGTCATTCTGAATAGTACAACGTTTCCCAATGAAGACAACCATCCTTTCTACAAATTGGGAGGGGGCATCATCATTACCTTAGTTTTGCACCAGCAGAGTTTTAGGATTTCAGTATGAAAGAACTTCCCCCGTGTCATCCAGCTAGCTTTTTCTTCTCAAATCTTCCTTGATACACACAACGAGAAGAGTGTGAAATGAGCAAAGGGCTGGATGCGCCTGATCTCGTCTGATCTCAGACGCTAAGCAGGGTCAGCCCTGGTTAGTACTTGGTTGGGAGACCACCTGGAAATCAGGCTTCCTGCACTGAGCAGGGGGTTGGACTCGATGGTCTTGTAGGCCCCTTCCAACCCTATGATTCTATGAGCAAGAGGAGGTTCTCCCAACTTATTCGACTTGGTCTTATTTGTATTTTGAGAAGTGGATGAAGTGGAACTGCAGCTAGAGGCAGAAATATTGAACTAGTGCTTAAATTTTGCCTCTGGGGAGAGATCATTAGTCTCAAGATGAGAAGAGATGGAGAAAGTCAGGTAATGCTACACAGACAGTAATTAGTAGAGCAGATTGCAATCCCCATCTTTCTTAATAGTGTGCAATTAATTTTCTCTATTATATAGAAGGTGGAGCTATGGGAAATTGGCTTGACTTCATTACGCACTAAAGAGTTGACTGTTGAGCTGAGCAATGTTGAACTGGAGAGCTTGTCAGTTCACAAATAATGAGGATATGGTACCCGCTGCTTGCTTTACTTTGCAGTATGAAGGTCTGTCAGGGGTTTTGCTTTGCATTTCCAATGGGAATTCCTGCCATATGATGCAGAATGTGATTAACCAACTTGAAATAGTTTGGTAAACAAAAGCAGAGCTAATCAGAATGAAAAAACTGGAGATATTTGCAGATAAACTCTGGCTCTTGCCAAGGATATTTCAAAAATTACAGACCATGCATACAGCAAAAGTATGTGACGCAGTCTTACCGAAAGTTCAACACTGTTGGAATGCTCAGTAATTTCAATGGGGGAGAAATTCTGAGCAAGTGTGAAACCTTTTGGGTCTTAGAGCATATCCACAATGTCTACTTTTCTGAGTTAACTGTGATTTCTTCTCACTAGGAGACCTTGAGAATGGTTGTTCTGTAGCCTCTCTAATGGAGTGTTCTTAGCAGTAAAGAACTAAACTGGATACTTTTGGAGAGACCATGGCAGGTGAACAGATACAGAAATGATATAAACTTACAAGTGAATCTGTTGAGAACCAGACCTGTGGATAACATACTGCATTGGCCACTGCACACCTTCCCACCATCTCCATAGAGGCGTATGGAATACTTACCCCGTTCCGCTGGGGCCATCCACTGGGGGGGGGGAGGCAATCCGTCCCTCCCCCCCGGAATTCTCCCCGGTCAGCTCCACTCCGTGGGGAGCCCGTGGAGCCACCGGCTGGGGCCACCCGCAGCCAGATTTCTGTCCACTGCTGGGCTGCGGCCGCAAATGGCGGCCGCTGTAGCAGCCACCATTTGCGTCCCTGCGGTAGCCATGATAGGCTACATATATATTTATGTAGCCTATCATGGCTACCGCAGGGACGCAAATGGTGTCCGCTATGCCATTTGTGTCCCTGCGTTAGCCGTGATAGGCTACATATATATTTATGTAGCCTATCACGGCAAAAGGCAGGGACGCAAATGGCGTCCCTGCATTAGCTGTGAGGCTACATAAATACTTACATAGCCTATCACGGCTAAAGTAGAGAGGAAATGGTGGTTGCATACCGGGGCTGCCATTCGTGGGGCAGCGGACAGCTGACAAAGGTAGGCTCTGTCACAGGTAAATTTCGTGGGGTGGCGAGGGGGATTGCTCCATTCCGCCATGGACTCCGGGGGGCTGGATTCTAAAGAATCCGGCCTCACTGGAGTCCATGGTGGAATTCTCTAACATCCCTACACCTCCACAGTGCTAAGATGTAGGGATGCACGAAAGTCACTTACCTTTTCAAAGGGTGACATTCGTGGTGGGAGGGAGGTGCTCCGTCCCTCCCCTGAAATTCTGTCTGGCCGGCTCCACTCCGCAGTGATTCTGCGGAGCCACTGGCCAGGGCCGCCCACAGCCAGACATCCAGCTGCTCGGCAGCCTGCACAGGGATGCAAATGGCAGCTGCCATAGCTGCCATCATTTTTGTCCCTGTATTTTGTCTTGATAGGCTACGTAAATATTTACGTAGCCTATCATGGCAAAAAACACACAAAACAGCGAATGCAAATGGCGGTGGCTACGGTGGATGCCATTTGTGTTCCCTTTTTGTTTTGCCCATGATAGGCTATGTAAATATTTACGTAGCCTATCATGGCAAAAGAGATGAGCGCAAATGGCGGCCACTACGCCATTTGCGCCCCTAATAGGCTACATAAATATTTACGTAGCCTATCACGGCCCCCCCAAAAAGGGAACGCAAATGGCAGCTGCTGTAGCCACTGCCATTTGTGTTCCCTTTTTGTTTTGCCCGTGATAGGCTACATAAATATTTACGTAGCCTATCATGGCAAAAGAGATGAGCGCAGATGGCGGCCACTACGCCATTTGCGCCCCTCACTTTTGCCGTAATAGGCTACATAAATATTTACGTAGCCTATCATGGCCAAAAAAAAAAAGGGAACACAAATGGTAGCTGCTGTAGCCGCCGCCATTTGCGTTCCCTTTTTTTTGCTGTGATAGGCTACGTAAATACTTACACAGCCTATCATGGCTAACTCAGGGACACCATTTGCGTAGTCTATCACGGCTATAATGAAGAAGCGAATGGTGGCCGCGGACACCATTCACAAAGCAGCACGAACGGCAGCAGGTAGGTGTCCTGTTTCGCGCACCTTTTGCGGGGTGGGGGGGCTTCGATCCACCACAGATTTCGGGGGCCGAATGCACTGGCATTCGGCCTCACCGAGATCCGTGGTGGAATTCTCTGACATCCCTACTAAGATGACTGTGCTATCACCAAACACTGCTGTTGTGAATGGTCACTGAGCTTCTTTTGCATACATTTAAACTGAATGGTTATGCTCTGAGATGTTTGCATTTCTTGTCAATTGACTCAACTTTTTACTTCTCTTTTCCCCTCTGCGCCCATGTGTGTATACCTGCCAACTGAGGATAATACCTTATGTATCTGATAGAATGGGCTCCATTCCACAAAACTATATGGACTAGATGCAAAGGGCTGGATGTGCCTGATCTCGTCTGTGTCAGGATATGGAGATAGCACTTCAGATTCAAAAGGGGAACAGCAAGAACTGGGGGATGCATCTTCCCAAGTGAGTTCAGATATGGATAGGCATGCTTCTCTGGATGCTAGCACCCAGATGGCCGGGCCTGAACCCCCCCCTCCATGAGAACACAGGAGGAGGAGGAGGAAAGTGTGGGTTGTGACCTGAGGGATGCTAGACTGTGATGCAGAGCTAAGAGGGAAAAGTTTGAGGCGGAGCTCAGATGGTTGACCCGGTTGGCTATGCTTGAGGGTCAACGTAGGGGAGCATCACTGGAAGGGAGGGTCATCCCTCCCTAAGTTATTCTAGCCAGCAAGTTTTGTTTCAAACTGCTGGCAACTTCATAGCTTCCATTTGGATCCCGTGTTGCCATTCCTTTTTAGCCTGAGAGTCTTTGAGGATTTGCATCTGGAATGAACCAGTTGTTAGTTAAAGGCATGAGACTGAAGCCTCTCTTCTTGTGTGTGTGCATGAGGAAGGGGAAGGGCCAAGAGAATGTGACAGCCTGATCTCGGAAGCTAAGCAGTGTCAGCCCTGGTTAGTACTTGGATGGGAGACCTCCTGGGAATCAGGCTTCCTGCATTGAGCAGGGGGTTGAACTTGATGGTCTTGTAAGCCCCTTCCAACCCTCTGATTCTATGATTCTATGCCATAGCATACTTGTTAATGTTTTTAAAGTGCTCCAAGACTTGTTTTTTTGTTTGTTTTGTTTTTTCTGCAGCAGACTCTGGGAAATGATTGGTTCACCCATAGCCCCTGGGTAGGGATGGAGAAGAAATTCAGTCTGAATTATTATATGAACTTACCCAATCCACACCTCCCAAACCTACTGTATATTTGAATCAGAATGCACTTGTGTGCTGAAAGCCACACTTTACAGAGTTTGGTGATGCAGTCTGCATCTTTAAAACTATGCATTAAAATGTGTATAAAAGGTGGATTTGTAAGGGAATCAGAAACAAAATAAAACAAAAGGATTCAAAAGGCAAACGTTGCAACATCACACACATGCCCCTAGCTAGTGAGCCCACAGGCTTAGCTTGCAGGATAAGTAGGTTTGAAACTCTAAGGGTGCAATCCTATGGGGATAGGCGGCTGCCCCCAAACTTGGACCCAACCACCTATCCAATGCAGGGCAGGAGAAGCACGGAGGGGATCATCTCCTCTATGCTTCAGCCACCCTGCATTTACAGATAGACAGCCGATTTTAGCTATCAAGTCGTGGGAACTCGGAGCACAGGAAGAAACAGCCAGATGACATGTAGGATGTATTGTACTGGCATTTCCAACTTCCCTGCCCCACCACCCCCCAGAAATGCCCCATTTTTGCTAGTCTGTGCTCCTCTTCCAAGCGCAGAGCATGGGACCGTTCCACGCTACCTACGAGGCGGCACATGAGGGGGTGGAGGTTGGTTCTCAGGGAAGTGACCTATCCTATGGCCATCTAGCTGCTGACTAGAGGCCATAGGATTGCACCCTAAGCTATCCTTAAAACCAAGATGGGTTCTGACTCACTTTGCTCTTTAGTGAAAAAAGGAGTCTTCCTTGTTTGAATCGTCCTCTGGAACTTGCTATCCCATCAGAGCAAAACTAATTAAATTAAAGTGACTTTCCTTTTCCAGAAGGAATAGGAAGTCTGAATGTCTTAGCTCTGGATGCAGTTTAACGAGCTGAAAGGGAAAGAAAAGTATGCATAGGAAAAGAATAAACCTGTGAAACAGTTTTTGCTATGACCTAAAATTACAGGAAGATGGACATCTGGGCAATCCATCAGAATATTGTTTAACAATTTATCTCCCTGGTGGACAGAGGGCATGTTATGAAAATGATGCATTTATTTATTTATGTATTTATGTATTTATTTTACTTCCTGCCTGTCTACCAACAAGAGCACTCAAGGCAGCTAACAATAATAAAATACAGATTAAAAACAAAATCTTAATTAAAAATATAACATAAAACACATTTAAAATAATTAGAACACAACAATAGGAGCCTTTCTACATGAGGCTTTTATGGTGCATTGATGATTCCTCAGTCATAGTAGTTTCCGGGTTCTTTACACAATATCATCCTCTTCCAGAGCCTCTTCTGCAGTTTCCAACCTTTATCACAGTTCTTTTGGGTTTTTTTCCCTGAAGTCTGGTATTTTTCTCAATGGCATTATAGAAGCCTTGTGTATTTGTGCAATTTGCCACACCACCACCTTGTTGTTGTTGTTGTTCAGTCATTCAGTCGTGTCCGACTCTTCGTGACCCCATGGACCATAGCACGCCAGGCCTTCCTGTCCTGCGCTCTCTCCCGGAGCGTGCTCAAGTTCATATTCATTGCATCCGTGATGCTATCTAGCCATCTCATCCTCTGCCGTCCCCTTCTCCTTTGGCCTTCAGTCTTTCCCAGCATCAGGGTCTTTTCCAGGGAGTTTTCTCTTCGCATTAGGTGGCCAAAATATTGGAGCTTCAGCTTCAGTATCTGTCCTTCCAATGAGCACGCAGGGTTGATTTCCTTTAGGATGGACTGATTTGACCTCCTTGCAGTCCAGGGGACTCGTAAGAGTCTTCTCCAGCACCACAGTTCGAAAGCATCAATTCTTTGGCACTCAGCCTTCCTTATAGTCCAGCTCTCACAGCCATACATTACTACTGGGAAAACCATAGCTTTGATTAGACGGACCTTTGTCGGCAAGGTGATGTCTCTGCTGCTTACTATGCTGTCTAGGTTGGCCATAGCTTTCCTCCCAAGGAGCAAGCGTCTTTTAATTTCATGGCTACAGTCACCGTCTGCGGTGATCTTGGAGCCCAAGAAAATAAAATCTGTCACTGCTTCCATTTCTTCCCCTTCTATATGCCAGGAAGTGATGGGGCCAGATGCCATGATCTTCGTTTTTTTAATGTTGAGTTTCAAACCAGCTTTTGCACTCTCCTCTTTCACCCTCAACAAGAGGCTCTTTAGATCCTCTTTGCTTTCGAAGGGGCTTGCGTAACTCAGTGAAGCCATAAGCTATGCCGTGCAGGGCCACCCAAGACGGACAGGTCATGGCAGAGAGTTCTGACAAAATGTGGTCCACTGGAGAAGGAAATGGCAACCCACTCCAGTATTCTTGCCAAGAAAACCCCATGGAACGTATCACACCACCACCTAGTGGTTGTGTAATGCAACATATAGAAAGGCAGTGAAAGAAAACCCAGGGGTGTAAAAGAGCCAATCTTAATCCTGCAAAGAATCAGGTAACTGAAGCCTCAGTAAAGGTGAGGGTTAAAAGCCTCATGGAGAAAAGCCTTAAAAATGAAGAAACATCACCCAAGACATTTTTAAAGAACCCTTCAGCAACAGAGCAGATAACTTGTGAAAGGCCTGCCTGAATAAAAAATGATTTTGCCTGCCAACAGAAGGACAACAGGGGTGGGGGCGACATAGCCTCCCTCAGGAGGAAGTGCCAGAGTGTGGGAGCAGCCACCAAGAAGGCCCTGTCTCGTGTCTCCAACAAATGTGATTCTGACAGAGGCAGGATCAAAAGAAGGGTCTCCCCAAAAGTTCTGAATACCCAGGCAGGTTTGTAGGGGATAAGGTGGCCTTTCAGGTAGCCGGGTCCCAAGTCATACAGGGCTTTGTAGGTCATAATAACTAGCACTTTGAATTATACTTAGACCAGTAGCCATTGATGTGAGGCTTCCATCACACAGCAACACTATTTGTGGGAACTGTTATATACTCCAACCAGAAAACTGGGGTCTAACAACAACAACAAAGAATTCCCCCCAAAAAATGAGACTGGGGCTTCTCTACAGAAACTAACACATCTATCTCTCTGGCGGTTTTTAGCACAGACTTTGGTCCCTTTTAGCCCATTGGTATCTAGGAATACATGGATTGTGTAAAATCCACTCTGTCTGTGTTTCACAGATTGTCAGACACCTTTTGTTCTGTTGTCCACTCACAGACAGATGCATTTTTTTTCATTGTGCAGAAAAATAGGCAAATAATTCCATAAGAGGGTTTGCAACGATTTACATAATTTACCTTAGTACGTAACATTTAGCATATTGTCCCCCGTTCAACTTTTCCTCAGCAGAAACCTGCATATTTTCCTACAAATAAGTATGCATACATTTCAGAAATGTAAAAAAAAAAAAAAAAAAAGCAATCTGAATGTTCACGGAGTCCACAGGGCCTGTGGGGGCTGGTCCGCAGGTCTGATTCTGCAGGTTGGATTCTTAGAAATCCGAGCTCATTTTAGTCCATCTCAAATTTCTCCAGTATCCCTATTGGTATCAAAAGGACTTAAATGCACATAACTGAGCACCAATGGCATATTGGCGCAGGTATAGGAACATATGGTTAAGACTCCTATATTTGCTGAATAGTAATATACAATTTAACCTTTTTGATGTTAGTTCTGGTGGAATGCTTAGGAGTAGGCTGCCCTATGCCATTATGTTTCACAGTTGCCCTGTAATTGGCTTTATGAGCATAAATAAGAGAAAAATGTATATCCCAGACCCAAACTGCAATAGATGGTAAAAATGTCATATTTTTCCCAAGGCCCTGTACCCCCTCCTAATGAAATGCTTTATAGTGGCTGCTAGCTGCAAAATCAGTTAAGTTGTGCTGGCCAATAAATAAGGCTCATCATTATGTACAGAGAAAATGTCAGTGCAATCTCTCTCTCCCCCTCTCTCTCTCTCTGCCCCCCACCTCTCTCTCTTCCTCCCTCTCTCTCTCTGGTTTTTTTTTTTTTTTTGGCTTTTGCTTTTGCAACCAATTGCTGCAGCATAGAGGCTAATGTTTTTCCTGGATCCACAGTGATGACGATTGGCTCGGCATACCAAGAAAATAATTATCAAAGGAGTAGGGATGGGGGAGAATTTCTCCCCGAAACTTCGGGGGGCCGAGTGCCAACATGTTCGGCCCCCCGAAGTAGTTCTGGGGAGAAATTCTCCTCCCCCCCGCCCCCAGCCCCCCTGGGATGGGACTTACCTTTCCCGAATGTCCCTCCCGGCGGCGGGTCCCGGCGGTGGTTCGGCAGGTCTCCGACAGGGGCAGAGGTGGCAGCCGGTCTTTTGACTGGCTGCCGCCATCGCCATTCCAATAAAAGTAAAACAAAAACAAAAACGCCCCTGTGATAGGCTACGTGACGATTAACGTAGCCTATCATGGCTGACTTTGCAGATCTAGCCATGATAGGCTACGTTAATCGTCACGTAGCCTATCACGGGGGCGTTTTTTTTTTAACTTTTTATTTTGCGGCCGGGCAAGGCGAGGTGCCTCCTCCCCGGCCTGAATTTCAGCCGGGCGAGGCGGGAAGCCTCCCCCCCCGGCCTGAACTTCGGGGGGAGCGGCGAAGCGCCTCCCCCCCACCGCGAAGCAAGCTGCGAGACCAGGTAAGTGGCTTTCGTGCACTCCTACAAAGGAGACTTATGCTGCAGTCTCAGTTGGGTCAGGATGGAAAGCTTCAAGAGATGAAGACATGGATTCATCTAGCAGGGTCTCTGCTCTTTCAGCCCAATTGGATTCAATTTCAGAGAAGCTCTCAGGGGCCACGTTCCCGCGGTGGGTAGGGCCAAAGGAAAAAGAGTCAGGTTGGAAAAACAGCAGCAGCAGCATATTTTAGCTTAAAACTCTGACAGCCAGTAACTATACCTTAGGAGGGGCATTGGAATCTGTGGAGGAACCACCCTGTGGTTTTATTTGTTTAAACTAGGGGTGGATGAAAGTCACTTACCTGTCCTCGAAGATTTCCCGCGGTGGGGGGGAGACGCTTCGTTGCTCCCCCCATGAAGTTCAGGCCGGGGGGGAGGCTTCCTGCCTCGCCCGGCCGAAAGTCAGGCCGGGGGGGAGGCTTCCCGCCTCGCCCGGCCGAAATTCAGGCCGGGGAGGAGGCGCCTCGCCTCTCCCGGCCGTGAACTAAACAGTTAAAAAAAAAACACGCCCCCGTGATAGGCTACGTGACGATTAACGTAGCCTATCACGGCTAGATCTGCAAAGTCAGCAGTGATAGGCTACGTAAATCGCCATGTAGCCTATCACGGGTGACTTAAAAAAAAAAAGTGCGTACGCAAATGGCGGCCCCCATAGGGAGCCGCCATTCGCGTTCCTTATTTGGTCGCTGTAGTCTACGTAAATCTTTACATAGACTACAGTGAAAATAAGGACAACGCAAATAGCAAACGTGACGATTTACGTAGCCTATCACAGCTGACTTTGCAAATCTAGCCGTGATAGGCTACGTTAATCGTCACGTAGCCTATCACGGGGGCATTTTTTTTCTTTTATTGCAATGGCGGCGGCGGCAGCCGGTCGAAAGATCGGCTGCTGCCCCCGCCCCTGACAAAGACCCGACGAACCGCCGGCTGGACCCGCCGCCGGGAGGAACATTCGGGAAAGGTAAGTCCTGTCCCGGGGAGGGTGCGGGGGGCGGGGGGGTGGAGAATTTCTCCCCGAAACTTGTTCGGGGGGCCGAACACATTGGCGCTCGGCCCCCCGAAGTTTTGGGGAGAAATTCTCCGCCATCCCTAGTTTAAACACAGTGTTAAGGGTTTATAGTTTTTCTATACATTGGAGATTGCCTGGTGGGTGGGTGAGAATGTATGGAACAGTGTGAGTGGCTGAGTGCCTGGGGCCATGTGATTGGTCAGTGAGAATGCTGATGGGGGGGAGTTAGAGTGGGAGAGAGTGAGAAGAAAGGGGGAGTTGGATAACAGAAGAGAGCTGAGGAGGGAGCAAGGGATTAGATCTCCTAGATAAAACTTCTCTTGGGGATAGGGAGAGGTGGTTAGTTGTTTGGGACCTTAGTTTAGTGTAGGTTAGGTTCAGAGAAATCTTTCAAAGTTCAGCCTGTATAATAATGTAAATAAATTATTTTTATTCTTTTACAATGAGCCTGTACTGAAGTCTTCATCACGCTACTTATACTTAACGTAGAGAGAAGTTCAGAAAGGGCACAGCTCAGACACACAATTATACTCTAGGAAAGCAAAGGAGTATAAGAAAGGTGGTAAAAAGCAGAAACCTGAGGTGGGTGGGAACAACCTGCCTAGGTGGAAGCAAAGACAACCCCCCCCCCCCTGTCTTGAGGGACTGTAGGCTGAGTGAAGAGAGGAGGGGTTTCATCACGAAATCTTTTTAGAATGGGGAAAAACTGCACCAAATCCAGGAAACCACCGAATGACCAGTGTTTGAGGGAAAGGGGTGGGGCTAGCAGAAGGGCCCCAGAGAACCAGATTGGGACCCCACGAGGGCTGGATGTGGCCCCCAGACCTGAGGTTCCCTACCCCTGCCTTGTACCCTTGGATGCCTATATGCTGTGCCCTAGAGAATCCAATTCAGTCAGTGGAACTAGACATTAAAATAAACTGGCAATAATAGGTGAGGATTTTGTTTGAATCAGTTTTAGAATATTTATTTATTTATTCATTCATTCATTCATTCATTTCATTTCATTTCTATACCGCCCCCATAGCCAAAGCTCTCTGGGCAGCTTACAAAAGTTAAAGCATTAAAACACAATATACAATGTTTAAAAGCCATTTACATAAAAGCACATGGGCAATCTACGCAAACAACATATAACTAAAAACAACTTTCAATTAAAAACTATTTCACAAAAAAAATAAAAAATAAAAATCCAACAATAAAACAACACAGCTTAAAGCAACACAGCTTAAAAACAGTGCACAAGGAACAGGAGTTCCAAAAAGGGACGGCCTGCCGGAGTAACAGAGTCTTTAATGCCTGTTTAAAGACCTTCAAAGAGGTCAGCAGGTGCATTTCAACTGGCAGGTTGATCACTCCACGATCGAGGGGCGGCGAAGGAAGAGGCCCTCTTGCACGTGGCTGCCAATCTCGCATTAGGCAACCGCAGCAGAGAGCCCTCAGAGGACCTTAGGTGGCACACTGGGGATTACCCAAATTCACAAATATCTTCATTAATGAGAACCTGAAATGGAAAATATTCAAAGATCAGAGGAAGCAAAACTGACAGCTTTGTCTATCCAGGCAGACTGCTTCGCGCACTTTGCTCAAATCCCTGTATCTCCAATCCTGTTTGTGGTGCTGAATTATGGTTGCCATCTCTTCTTTTTTTGAGACAGCGTACTCTAACAGCTGTATATGGCAGCCAGATACATGATGGTGTGGCAAATATTTTCCCCAGAAGCCTTTGTATCTTGCAAGACTCTGGTACCAACATGCATAATAAGCTACCTTGCAAATATTTATCCAGAATCGTTATTTGGTCTTCCACATTTTTCTCCTAAGAGGCAAAACTCTCCTAAGCTATTATTTTAATGGAGAAACAAATGCAATATTCAGATATATCCCTGTATTAGGTTTGAATCAGTTTGATTCTGAAAGAGGCATTCTAATAGAAGCATTTGTGCTGACGTGTTCAGACTTTTAACTGAAGCATTCACTGACCTAGGAGCTGGCTTTGGGAAAGATGAATTTCCCCCCCCAGCTGAACTCAGAAAAGAAGTAAGAAGTGCATCAGATAAGAAAGCTGCGGGGGACCAGGGGGAAAGTATAATTGATTACTGGACTATTGTACATGTTCAGCTTATGATGCACTAAGTTAACATAAAATATTGCAATAAATCAGTGGCACATGAGTTAGGTTGAATGGAACACACAAAGACTGGGCGATCATTTTTTCCAACCATGTTGCCAGCCCCCTTTCAAACCACAATGCACCTTGGGCAAAGGGGCCAGCACATGTGTGGCAAGAGATGAAGGGCAGGAGCCCGTTGGGATGCACACATGACAGTTGAACCACAGGGCTCTGGTACCTATGAAGCCTGAGCGCTCGGACTCTGTGGTGCTCAGAGCAGGACATGTGTGGTTATATCTATTTTTTGCACAGCAACCCTGTGGGGTAGGGCAGGCTGAGAAAGGCAAAGGTCCACGTCGGTCACTTTTTGAGCTTCGTGGCTAACCAGGGATTCAAATGTGTTTATCTCCATTCCGGACATGCTATCCAGTACAACGCATTGGTTCACATCCTGTGCAACATGGAGTCAGAGGCAGTGGAGGCTGGTGGCTCAGATTTCAGTGGTCTGTTCATCCATTCTGGGTTTCAGTCAGAACTCTAAGGGAGCTATCCAAGGTGCTTGATCCTATCCCCAAATAGGTTCAGCAGCTTGGATAGCTCCTTTAGAGTTCTAGCTGGTTCTGACTGAAACCCAGAATAGATTCACAGCCACACCAACATCAGAGCCACCAACCTCCACTGGCCACAGAGTAGTGTTACATATGTTCTAGAGCAGGGGTAGGCAACTCCGTGCCCTCCAGATGTTTTGGACTACAACTCTCATAAGTCCCAGCCAGCATTGCCAGTTGTCAGGGTTTATGGGAGTTGTAGTCCAAAATATCTGGGGAGGGAGCACCAGGTTGCCTACCGCTGTTCTGGAGCATGGGTTGGCAGGAAGTAGAAAAATAGGTACCACCTCGGCGGGAAAGGTAACAGCATTCCTTGCACCTCGGTGTTCAGTCATGCCGGCCACATGACCACAGAAGCGTCTTGGGACATCGCTGGCTCTTCGGCTTAGAAATGGGGATGAGCATCGCACCCTAGAGTTGGACACGACTTGTTGGGGACACCTTTTTACCTTTAGATTGTGGTCACTGCTGCAGAAATGAAATTAATTTGTACAATGCTAGCCTTTGTCCTTTGTCCAGTAGATTAGAGCAGTGGCTTTTATAGCCTGTTCTTCCAGGCTAATAGAATGCTTCTGGTGGCTGCAGTGACAAACCATCATAATTGCCAGGCTAGGAGGACCTGCGACATTCCATAAAATCAGAAATAAAAGCCTACGGTTTTCAACAGCTCATCAGATTCATATCATTCACGGAACTGTACCTGCAACAGCTCAGTGACCTCTGCAAGAACATGGTCATGGGTCCCCCCCACCCTCTCCACTACTTCCATCTGCAAAAATAATTCATTTTAAAAACATGACATGATATATGGATTAACTTGTGTGTCTTCTAGTAACCTATCTTAAGCAAGGATTTTCATCCCCCCACCCTTAAATTGCTGGTTGATAGCATCAGATGAACTTTGCGCCAGTGGCAAAGATCAAAACGCATCTTGATTAAGAAAAAATAAATAATGAGAAATCTCTATAGGCTGTTTCAAATGCAGTTCACAAGCCCTGGAGGTCAAAATTGATTTTTGTGGTACCTGAATTGCTAGCTAGGAGATTAGCACATAAGTTCAATAAGATGATTAAATCTTTACATAGGAAGAAGAAATCCAAGTATTGCAAACTTGAGATGAAATGGTAAGATGCTCGTCATAGGGAATTATTTCAGGGCAATTCTTTCTTTGCACAGAAAAATAGAACTAAAAAGTAAAAATTAGAAATCCAATGCAAATTGGTTGGATTTGTGTTTGTTCTGAAAAGTTGCATAAAAACATCTCCCTTTTCTGTGCAAATGTACTAACAGCACCATCTTAAAGAAGCCTACTCAGAGGTAAGTCAGAACTTACTCCCTGGTAAATGTATATAGGATTTAGGGATGTTGGAGAAATCTGCAACAGCATCATATTAGTTCAGATTTCTATGACTCCAACTCAGAGATGGAGGAGAATTTCTCCACGAATCTTCGGGAGGCCGAGTGCCGACGCATTCGGCCCCACGAAAGTGTTGGGGAAATTCTCTGCCGGCCCCCCGCCCCCCCGGGATGGGACTTACCTTCGGCGAATGTCCCTCCCGGAGGCGGGTCCCGGCGGCGTTTTGGCAGCGTTTCGGCGAGGGCGGGGGTGGCGGCTGCCGCCGCCATTACAACTAGATTTCCAAAGTCAGCCGTGATAGGCTATGTAAATCGTCACGTAGCCTATCATGGGTGACTTTGGAAAAAAAAAAGTGCGTATGCAAATGGCGGCGCCTCCCCCCCATCGCAAAGCAAGTTGCGAGACCAGGTAAGTGACTTTCGTACATCCCTACCGGTGAGGGATGGGGTGCCTCCCCCCCGGCCTGAATTTCAGCCGGGCGAGGCGAGGCACCTCCCCCCCTCGCCTGAACTTCGGGGGGAGAACCGAAGCACCTCCCCTATCACGGGTGTGTGTGTGTGTTTTTTTACTGTACTTTTTTATTGTGTAATGGTGGAGGAGGCAGCGGCAGCCGGTCGGGAGACCATCCGCTGCCCCCACCCTCGCTGAACCGCCGCCGAACCGCCACTGGGTCCCGCCGCCGGGAGGGACATTCGCCGAAGGTAAGTCCCATCCCGGGGGGGGCGGGGGGCCGGCAGAGAATTTCCCCAACACTTTCGGGGGGCCGAATGTGTCGGCACTTGGCCTCCTGAAGATTCGTGGAGAAATTCTCCGCCATCCCTGTTCTACGTAAATCTTTACGTAGACTAGATGTGCCAAAACAAGGAACGCAAATAGCGGCGCCCATGGGGCGCCGCCATTTGCGTACGCGCTTTTTCTTTTTCTTTCCCAAAGTCACCCGTGATAGGCTACGTGATGATTTACGTAGCCTATCACAGCTGACTTTGGAAATCTAGCCGTGATAGGCTACGCAAATCGTTACGTAGCCTATCACGGGTGTGTGTTTTTTGTTTACTTTTTTTTCGCGGCCGGGTAGACGGGGCGCTCCTCCCTGGCCTGAATTTCGCCGGCGAGGGATGGGGCGCCTCCCCCCCCAGCCTGAATTTTTGCCGGGCAAGGCAGGGCGCCTCCCCCCCTCGCCTGAACTTCGGGGGGAGAACCGAAGCGCCTCCCCCCCACCGCGAAGCAAGCTGCGGGACAAGGTAAGTCCCTTTCTTCCATCCCTATTCCAACCCATGGATTCCACAGCAGACTGGCTTTTCCTGGGTTGCAAATATTCTGTGGACTTTCAGACCATTTGTTTATTTGTTTGTGTTTACTTTCTGGAATTTTACACAGATTTAGTTGTACACCAAAATAAAATAAAAAATACCATCTGAAAATGTGTATTTCCCCCATAGGTTAAAGCATGAAAATGCACATTTGGGGGGATTTTCACATTTGGGGGGATTTGCGCATTTTTGCAAGTGCAATTTTGTGCAAATTTGGGAAATTGGAAAAACTCTGATTCCGTCAATGAATAGACGACAGAAAGAAAGGCATCTGACAATTCACGAAATGCAGATGGAACAGATTTTACAAAATCCATACATCCCTAGTAGGATTGCATCCTGAGAATGCAATTCTACTCAGATGTACGTCTATTAATTTCAATGGAGCTTATTCCTATGTAAGTGTGCATGGAATTGCAGCCTAAGGGTGCAATCCTATGCATGTTTAGACAGGAGGAAGGCCTACAACTCCCAGCATGCCCTAGCCAGCATGGCTGGCTGGGGCATGCTGGGAGTTGTAGGCCTTTTTTTCTGTCTAAACGTGTGTAGGATTGCACCTTAAGTCTCTTAAATATAAGACTCTTTCTGTGCTGCCATCCCACTTATGGAGTACCTTTCCCAGATGTATTTTCATGGTCTAATCTTATTGCCTTTTCAAGGCCAGGTAGAGACAGTTTTATTCATCTGTGCCTTTGGTGGTTGATTTCACAGCTGACATTTTATTGTTGTTCAGCTGTTGTTTTAGCTAACGTATGGGATTGTCACAGCTGAACCGTGGACAGCCCTGTGAGATGAGGCAAGTGTTGAGCCAGGAACTACATGGGGCAGCCACACAGAGATCCAATGTTCCTGCCAGAGGTTCTTTTTTAGTTGGATTTTACTGTCTAAATTTGTTAGCTGCCTGGGACGTTTTCTGAATAGGAAAGTGGGCTATGAATATCTTAAATAAGTGAGTTCATCCAGTTGCTCTTGGTACCCCTTAAGCCTGGAATTCTGTTCTAGAACAGGGGTGGACAGAAGGCAGATCTCCCAAAATTTGGGACTTCAACTCCCATAAGCCCCTGCCAGCATGGGATAGTGGTCATGAATGCTGGGAGTTGACATTCAAAACATCTGGTGAGCTACTTCCTGCTCACTCCTGTTCTACTTCTCCCTGTCTTCATACCCCTCCTTTTTTTCAGTGAAGCCACTTACTCCAACTTTCCCACACTTGGTGGCACCCTCCAAATGATTTGAACTTCAACTACCAGCATTTCTGACCATTGGTCATACTGGCTGAGGCTGATGGGATGTCTGCCTGGCTGAGGCAGATGTACAAAACATCTGGAGAGCACCAGGTCAGGCTGATGCAGTCCTTAGCAATGGCTAAGTACTAGTAATTGCATTTGCTCATTTGATATTAGTTTTTACTAACCCATTCCTCTCCTCCCTCTCTGATCACCTCCCCCACTGAATTTTTAAATTGTAAATTCCTGCAGTTGGATCCAGATGGAAAGAGCAATCCTATGGCCCCTAGACAGTGGCTAGACAGCCATAGGATATCTGGTTTTCCGGGAACTGACCTCGGAGCCCGTGATCCGAGATCAGTTCTGGAAAACTGACCTCCCCCCACTTCCGCACTGCCCCCCACTTCCACCAGCCCTGTCCTCCATGCTTGCAAGAGGAATGCAGAATGGCTGAAAAGGGGCGTGGCTGTGGGCGTTCTGGGGTGGGGAGGGAGTAGCTACATGTACGACACATCCTATGTGTCGTTCAGCAACCTCCCTCCCTGCTCCTGTGGCTAGACGGCCGCAATCGGCTGTCTAGCCAAAAAAGCAGGGCAGGGGAAGTGTGGAGGGCACGATCCCCTCCATGCTTCTCCTGCCCTGTTTAGGATAGGTGGTCGCCTCTGAGTTTGGAGGCAGCTGCCTATCTCGATAGGATTGCGCCCTTAGTCAAGTGTAGACTAGGGGTGCACGAAAGTCACTTACCTGGTCTCGCAGCTTGCTTCGCGGTGGGGGGGAGGCGCTTCGCTGCTCCCCTCGAAGTTCAGGCCAGGGGGGAGGCTTTCCTCCTTGACCGGCCGAAATTCAGGCTGGGGGGGGAGGCTTCCCGCCTCGCCTGGCTGAAATTCAGGCCAGGGAGAAACGCCCCGTCTCCCCGGCCGTGAACTTAAAAAAAAAAACACACGCCCCTGTGATAGGCTACGTAACGATTAACGTAGCCTATCACGGCTAGATCTGCAAAGTCAGCCATGATAGGCTACGTTAATCGTCATGTAGACTATCACAGGTGACTTTGAAAAAAAAAAAGCGCGTACGCAAATGGCGGCCCCCATAGGGAGCCGCCATTCACGTTCCTTATTTGGTCCCTGTAGTCTACGTAAAGATTTACGTAGACTACGGCGAAAATAAGGGCAACGCTGACTTTGCAAATCTAGCCGTGATAGGCTATGTTAATCGTTATGTAGCCTATCACAGGGGCATTTTGCTTTTTTTTACTTTGCTTGTAATGGCGGCGGCGGCAGCTGGTCAAAAGACCGGCTGCCGCCCCCGCCCCTGACGAAGACCTGCCGAACCGCCGCCAGGACCCGCCACCGGAAGGGACATTTGTGAAAGGTAAGTCCCATCCTGGGGGGGGGTGCGGGGTGCGGGGGTGACAAAGAAGTTCTACCCCGAATAACCTTCGGAGGACCAAATGTGTTGGCGCTCGGACCCCCAAAGTTTCGGGGAGAAATTCTCCCCCATCCCTAGTGTAGACCCACTTAAATTAATGGGACTTAACTTAGTCATGACTCCTTTAAGCTCAACTGATTGCAGTGAGTCTACTCTAGGTATGACTAAGTCTGGCTCCAACCCCTGAGCATGGGCCTTGCTTGCTTGTTTATTTTACTCTTTAAAGTGCCTAGTACCTTGATGGCACTATATTAATAGCTGATGCTGATAGTGATGATTATAATTAATAATAGAAATCCTATTATCTGAATTATAGCTTTCTGAATTCATGATGCATCTCCTGTGTCAGGGTAGCTTTGTTGAAGCTGATATGCCATTTATCCAACCCTTTGAAAGTCCAAGTGTCCTTGAGTCTTGTTTGATTAAATGCGGTTTGTCATATTTTAATTTGAAACAAGCTTCGCAACAAATTTAGTATAATGTAAGAATTGTGCACGTCTATTCAAATGTCTGGTCCTCGTATTCTTCCCACCTGAAAATCCAAAATTTGTTCTGGCAAAATCTCCAAGGAAATGGACTGCCATAAATAAGGAAAGCCTACTGATTATGCATATCCAGATGTCTGCACTGTCTGTCTATGTGTCTGTCTTATGCACTACGAATCTGATGACAAAAATATTCCACTGTGCTGGTGTTTCCTTTCTCACCATATACCCAGATCACTGGTGCAACAGCACAGGGAACACAGCAGCACAACCAAGGAGCCACATTTACCTAGCTCTGATGCTATGGCTGGCACGTCGACATTTCTGTTCAGGACATTTTTGTGACTGGGCAGCAGGCCAGCTCCAGAGTTAAGGGGCCAGCAGCCAAGTGCCATCCATGCCCCTGCCTTCCCACCTCTGTTGCCTGTTCTGCCCTGGCCCTTTATTCAAATATAAATCATTTTGTAGATTTATTTATTTTTAGCAGTTCAACACCAAGTGGCTTCCAACCACTCTTTGGGATCCCATCCCCAATATCCCAGAGGTTGTGTCACTCTGGAGCATTATGGAGGGAAAAATAATGGCCATTTCCACCCAAAATTATGGAAGCCACTTTTGGGGGGGCAGTAGCCAGCTTTTTCCCTCCCACTGCAATCCCTGGAATGACTTCCCTGGAACTTAATTCTGGAATGACTTAACTTCTGGGTAGGGATGTTGGAGAAATCCACAATGAAACCAAACGAGTTTGGATTGTTATGAATCCGACCAATTGATTCTGCAGCAGACTAGCTTTTCTGCTGTCAGGTCGCTTCCATGGACTCAAGGACTGTTTTTCTAACCTTTGGGAATTTTGGGCAAATTTTGTCACAGAAAAATACGCAAAAGGGTTTAAAAAAAAAAAAAAACCTCACCCCCAAATGAGCATTTCCTCCATAGGCTAAGCATGAAAATGTGCATTTTGTGGAGATGTGTGCATTTTGTGAGGATTTGTGAATTTTTGCAGTGGAAATTTGCACAAATTTGTAGGGATGTGCAAAAGTCACTTACCTTTTCGAAGGGGATGATTCACAGTGGGGGGTGGTGTTCCGCACCTCCCCCTGAAATCCTAACTCAGCTGGCTCCACTCCGCGGCAACTCTGCAGAGCCGCTGGCCAGGTGCATTCGCAGGCGTACGGAGCCTGCGGACGCAAATGTAGGGATGTACAAAAGTCACTTACCGTTTCGCGGATCTGCTTCATGGTGGTGGGGGGAGGCGCTCTGTCCCTTCCCTCAGAATCCTAAACAGGAGGGGGAGGCGCTCCATCCCTCCCCCCAGAGTCCTGCCCGGCCGGCTCCGCTCTGTGGGGATTCTGTGGAGCTGCCGGCTGGCTCTGCCCGCAGCTGGACATCCAGCCGCTGGGCAGCAGGGACGCAAATGGCGGCGGCTGTAGCTGCCTCCATTTGCATCCCTGTACTTAACCGTGATAGACTACGTAAATATTTATGTAGCCTATCACGGCAAAGTAAAAAAAAACGCATACGCAAATGGTGGCGGCTACGGCAGCTGCCATTTGCGTTCGCTATTTTTCACCATTCTAGCCTATGTAAATAGCAAACGTAAATGGCGGCCACCGTAGCCACCGCCACTTGCGTACGCTGTGCCTGGCCACAGCCAGCCAGGAGACCAGTGGCTGCCGCCACTGCCCCCATCGCCGCCGCCCCCACCACTGAATCCATTGCCGCTGCTGGAGCCACCCCAGGTAAGTGCCATCCCGGGGGATTTCGTGGGGGGGGGCATGAGGCCGTTCCTCCACAGATTCCGGGGGGCTGGATTCTACAGAATCCGGACTCACTGGAATCCATGGAGGAATTCTCCACCATCCCTATGCAAATGGCGGCGGCTATTTATGTAGCCTATCACGGCAAAAAAACAGGGGCACAAATGGCATAGCGGCTGTCATTTGCGCCCATCTTTCGCCATGATAGACTACGTAAATATTTACGTAGCCTATCATGGCAAAAAAACAGGGGTGGAAATGGTGGCGGCTACGCCATTTGTGCCCTTTTTTTTCTGTGATAGGCTCCGTAAATATTTACGTAGCCTATCATGGCAAAAAAACAGGAACACAAATGGCAGCCGCCATAGCCGCCGCCATTTGCATAGGGATGGCGGAGAATTCCATTTTCATTCCCTTTTTTGCTGTGATAGGCTACGTAAATATTTACGTAGCCTATCACGGCCTCCACAGGGATGCAAATGGTGTCCCTGCGTTAGCCGTGATAGGCTACGTATTTATGTAGCCTATCACGGCAAAAATAAGGAAGCGAATGGTGGCCGCAGATGCGGACGCCATTCACAAAGCAGCGCGAACGGCACCAGGTAAGTGCTCCGTTTCGCGTGCCTTTCATGGGGTGGGGGGGCAGTTCGTTCCACCACGGATTTTGGGGGGCCGAATGCACTGGCATTTGGCCTCACTGAGATCCATGGTGGAATTCTCTGACATCCCTACACATTTGGAACCTTTAAAAAGTTTAATAGGTGGGCGATTCTGCCCAATTCTGCCTATGGGCGAACCATGGAACAAAAGTACCTGACAACCACCAAAACACAAATGGAATGGATTTTACACAATCAATACATCCCTACTTCTGGTGTATTGGGGGACAAATCCAAGACTGCATTTGGAAACTGCTTAGTGCCAGAGAACAAAAAAGGGGCAGATGTCAGGGATGGGCCCTCTCACGATGCCTAGACCCTGGCAAGTGACCAAGTATGCCTGGTAGTGGCACTGGGCTTGTTGGTGGGAGGAGTTACAAAACCTTGCAGCCACGAATAGGTACAACTTAGGCAAGCCCTAAAATTCCATTTATAGTTTTTCTATTATAAAAAACAAAGCTATGTGAACCGAAGATGATGGTGATTATAACAGAAAAGCTACAAATGGGATTTTAGGGCTTGCCCAAAGTTCAGTTGTGTGTGCTAGCTGATTGGGGCACATGGAGAGCTGAGCTCCGCAATCACCATTTTTTGGAAAATAAAATGGTGATAGCAAAAATTTGTGTATATGCAAAATGAGGCCATGAATCACACATATATGCAAGATTACAGGCAAGCAAATGCCTGTGATCTTGCCTAGATGAGATATCCATGGCCCCATTTTGTGTATATGCAAATATGCACTTTTTCATGTTCGCCATTTCCCCCCGAATAATAGTGATCACAGAGCTCAGCAACAATGCCCGGGTGAGAGTGGGTGTCTTGGTGAGTGCAATCAGGGGGCAAGCAGGGGCAGGGGCTCAGTGGGCACGGCTTGGGGGCACAGATGGGGGGGATTCTGCTGGATTCCCAGACAGAATCGGGAACCCACGCCATCCGTAGTTCCAGACGACACGACTTCGCCTTGACTGGCTGCTAGCCATGATGGCCATATGCCCAATGGTGCAGTGGTAAATTTTGAAGTGCAGGTGCCCATCATGAGAGTCCCCATAGCGGAGCCACACCCCAAGGAGATTCCAAAATTGCAGGCAGAGGTGTTGATTTATATCAACAAACCAGTTCTAGGAGTTTTCGTATGCTATGAGCAGGTCTTTTGTCACGCGAATGGGTCTTGAAGTCTTGCAGATTTCAAGATCAAGTCACTCCAAAAGACTTTCCATGACAGCAAGGACCAATACATTGTTGCTGGGGAAACTCATTCTCTCACTCCCAGCCCAGCTACTGCGAGGGATGCAGCTAAGCTTGGAGGGAGCGGGGAATTCTGAGGGGGGTGACAGATCATCTCTGCAAATGAAAAAGTGGCTGTGCTGAATGGCAGCTTGGTGAAGCAGTGGGGCCCACCACTCTTGATCGACTTGGCGTGTGTCACATAAGGTGAGTGTGGTGGGCCATGGACTGGCATCTGGGGGGCTGAGCTCATGAGAAATCACCAAGCTTTGAGCCCCAACCGGACGCCCCTGCCATCCCTACAACAGACCTCTTCTGCTGTTGTTCCCTAGTGACTGGTCTCCAGAGGCCTATTAACTCTGAAGCTGGAGGTGGCACCTCCACAGGTGTGGTGTAGTGGAGCCAGGGCTTCCAGGGACACTGCACAGCCACTTTTTCATTCACAGGGATGATCTGTCACCCCCCTCAGAATTCCCCAGGCACCCACGCCATCCGTAGTTCCAGACGACAGGACTTCAGGGCACTCTCTGGAACACTGGCATTGCATTTTTGCAGCTGTCAGATCTTGCATCTCCATCAGGCAATCAACCCATTCCAAATAGGTTTCTAAAAACGTTGTGATAGCATCCTAAGCATTCTCTGCCCCCTAAGATGATGGGAAATGGTTAGTTAGCCTCAATTAAAATGTCATACTGGGTGGGCTTGCCTATACAACATTCCACATGGCTGGGTTTTGTGCTTAAATTGAGCCTAACTTCTATTCATGTAATGTGCCAGAGATCTGTACTAGCAGGATAACCATGGAACAGCACCCAAATAACAGGCTTTGCCCCACCCACCAACATGTTCATATTGGGTCTGTCATATTAGGGCAAAATATTGGTAAAACAGCTGGCCCCTGTAACCAAATTGGGATAGACTTGACTAGCTGCTAGCCATGATGATGTCAGGGTGGACACTGAGCCCATAGAGCCTCAGAGCAGTTCTGATTCTGAGGAGGAACAGCCGTCCGTGGGAGAAGAGCACACTCATCCCTCCCAGGCCCTGCAGCTGGCAGAGATTCCTCCAGCCGGCATTCCGGACGTAGATAGTGCTCCTGGGAGTGAAAGAGCGCGGGAGGAGGACTGGCTGGATGCTGGACGCAGAGAGTGACGAGCTATGGAGGGCGTGGAAAGGAGGCGTAGCGCCTGTTTGGTGTGCAAGCAACGGTCGCATCCAGAGGACCCAAGGAAAAAGGGGAGGGACTCTCCCTAGGCCATAAGTTCAGGGTCTGCAAGTGATTCTTGTTCAAACGGGGACCAACTGTTTTCTAGCCGGGGCATAGATTACTCTGCTGTTCATAGCTTAGTCGCTGGTGATAGAGTTATTAAGTTGTAAAAGGAATAAAGCCTTGAAAAGAATCCTTTGTCTGTGTCTGGAGTTGGCTACTGGAGTAGACTGGAAGGCTGGCTAGGGCCTCCTGACAGATACTCCATCACAGGAGTAAATGGACCATTTGTACCTGTAAGGTTATGTAAATGGCCGCTTTATAGCTGCCACTTGTGTAAATGGCCCTTTACGAAATGGCCAAGCTGCCATTTTTACACAAAATGGTGGCTCAGCGAGACAGCAGGCAGTCGCGTGACGCTTGCCAGGCAGCTGCAGGCCACCCAGTGGCTGGCGGGGTCAGGCGGTTGGTGGGAGCCCAGTGAGCAGCACACGGGGTGAGCTATGGCGAGTTCACCTATCCCTAGGCTATCACCCTCATGTCCTGCTTGTGGGCTTCCCAGAGGCACTTGGTGGCAACTGTGGCAAACAGGATGCTGGACCAGATAACACTGGTCATATCTGGTATGACTGTTCGTATGGTCTGTGTTCTCAATGCAGCTCTGAATTTAGCCAGTGGTGGCTGGTGGCTCCGATTACGGTGGAGCTGTGTGTAAATCAATTCTGGGTTTTAGTCAGAACCAGCCGGAACTCTAAAGGAGCTATCCAAGGTGCGGAACCCACTTTGGGGATAGGGCTCAGTACTTTGGATAGCTCCTTTAGAATTCTGGCTGGTTCTGACTGAAACCCAGACTGGTTTCATTACCTTACCAAAACCAGAGCCACCGGCCTCCACTGACTTCAACTCTTTCCTGGAAAATGGAATGTTAAAAAACAAAGTGCTATTTTTCATAGGAAGGATGTTTTGGAAAGGCTGTGGTTTGTTTCCTCCCCCTCCCTTTGGTTTTTAATCTGCTTCACTTGCTGGATGCATTTACAATCCCCGTCGTTTGCAGTGCCTAAATGAAGTACAATGACGAACCCGGACACTTGCATTGGAGAGAACTGTTGATTCATTATTAGGGTATTAGCTTTTAAAGTGCAGGGAGAAAAGGTTCAGTGGCTGAAGAATTTAATCCTGCCTACAGTAAGCCTCTGGAAACGGGAAGGAATTGACCTTTGCAAGCTAGAGCTTGCATTTGCCTGGATTCCAAAGCCTTTGGAACGCCACGGCTTCCGGCTGTATTAATAGAACAGCACCAGAGAAGCACGGCATTGCCCAAATGGAGAGTGCAGATAGTGTTAAGGCTTCCCTTTTGTCTTATTGCTTTGCCCATGCAGAACAGATACCGATGTTGTACTCGACACATGAGGGGACAAACTCTTACCTGGTGCCATTCGCCTCTGCTGCGCGCATTACTTTTTTGTCAGAGAGCGGATGCAATTGCATTTCAAGAAACACTCAGTGCACCCATTAATGTGATTTTTATTACCAGCTTCTGCTTCCTTAAGAGCTGCATCATCAATCAACTTCTATGGATTCTTGTTCAGCCTTTGCCGCCGTCACCGCTGACTCATTCTACTGACTCAAGTCCTACCATTTCTCCCCCTGTCTGTCCAATGAAAGGATGAGAGTGGGCAAGGAGAGAGAGAGAGAGAGAGAGAGAGAATTCAGTGAAGTCAGCACCGATAGGAACAAAACGTGGTGTATGTGGGGTGTGTGTGCGGTGGGTAGATTCCTGATTTGATCATTGGCTGGGATGATCCATGGAACAGGGATGATCCATTATGACTCACATGGCCAAATGTGGTGTGCTGAGAAATTATTATTATTAAATTTCTTAATCGCCCATCTGTCCAGTCACTCAGCTACTCTGGCCGATGTACAACAGCACAACAATCAAAAACAGTAAAATTAAGCATTAAAACTAGGGATGGACGAAAGTCCCTTACCTGGTCCCACAGCTGTTTTCGGGGGGGGGAGGCGCTCCATTTCTCCCCCCAAAATTCTTGGCGGGTGGGGAGGTGCCTTGTCCCTCCCCGCCGAAATTCTGGCTAGGGGGGAGGCGCCCCATCCCTCCCCGCCAAAATTCTGGCCAGGGGGGAGCGCCCCGCCTCTCCGGCCACGAAAGAAAAAAGTTATGTAAAATAATAAAAAAAAGTGATAGGCTATGTAAAGATTTACGTGGCCTATCATGGCTAGATTTTCAAAGTCAGCCGTGATAGGCTACGTAAATCTTTACGTAGCCTACCACAGCTGACTTTGAAAAAAAAAAAAAGCGCATACGCAAATGGCGGCGGCCCATGGGCGCCACCATTTGTGTTCCTTATTTGGGCACGGGTAGTCTACGTAAAGATTTATGTAGACTACAGCGAAAATAAGGGCAACGCTGTTTGCGTTGCCCTTATTTTCGCCGTAGTCTATGTAAATCTTTACGTAGACTAGACGTGCCAAAATAAGGAATGCAAATGGCGGCGCCCATGGGCCGCCGCCATTTGCGTACACACTTTTTTTTTTCCAAAGTCACCCGTGATAGGCTACATGACAATTTACGTAGCCTATCATGGCTGACTTTGGAAATCTAGCTGTGATAGAGGAAGTTAATAGTTACGTAGCCTATCACGTTTTTTTTCCACTTTTTCTTTCGTGGCTGGGGAGACGGGGTGCTTCTCCCTGGCCTGAATTTCGGCCGGGCGAGGCGGGGCACCTCCCCCCTGGCCTGAATTTCAGCCGGGCGAGGTGGGGCGCCTCCCCCCCTCGCCTGAACTTCAGGGGGAGAACCGAAGCGCCTCCCCCCCACCGCGAAGCAAGCTGCGGGACAAGGTAAATCCCTTTTGTCCATCCCTATGGATTCTCCACCGTCCATTCCGGTGGGGAATCCGTGGGGAGGGGGAGGAGATCCATCCCCCCCCCGGAATCATTCAGAGCAGTTCCGCTCTGCTCGGATTGCGGGGTGGGGGGACTGGCTTGGGGGTGCTTACCCTCCCTCTTACCAGCCACAGCTGTTCGCCTCCTCCCTGTCCTTGCCGACTGCCATGTCTGAAAAAAAAAAAAAGTGATCGGGAGGATGTGCCCACAGACTTATACGCAAACAGAGTCATGAATGAATCTTGCATATAAGTCTGTCCATAGGCTTATACGCAAGATTCACAGCTCTATTTTGCATAGAAGTCTATGGGCACATCCTGCTCATCACATGATCTTATAGACTTATACGCAAAATAGAGCCATGAATCTTGTAGGGGTGTACGAAACTCCGCTTACCTGGCTCCGCCAGGTTCCACAGGAGGGGGGAGGCAATCTGTTCCTCCTGCTGGAATCCTCGACAGGGGGGAGGAAATCCGTTCCTCCTCCCCGGAATCCTGCCTGGCTGGCTCCGCTCCGCGGCCAGGCTGCGGAGCCGCCGGCCGGGCCAACCCACAGCGGGGCCTCCAGCCGCTGCCAGGCTGGTGAGGACGCAAATGGCGTCCTGTGTAGGGGATGCCATTTGCGTCTCTACACTGGCCCGTGATAGGTTATGTAAATATTTACGTAGCCTATCATGAAAAACAAAACAAAACAGCGAGCACAAATGGCGGCGGCTACGGCAGCCGCCATTTGCATTCCTTTTTTTCCTGCCGTGATAGGCTATGTAAATATCTACGTAGCCTATCACGGTGGGGAAAAAAAGGGAACGCAAATGGTGGCTGCCATAGCCACCACCATTTGTGTTCCCTTAGTTTTGCCATGATAGGCTACATAAGTATTTACGTAGCCTATCACGGCTATATGGCCGAAGCGAATGGTGGCCGTGGCCGCCATTCGCTATGCAGCACAGACGACAGCAGGTAGGTGCTCCGTTCCAGGCCCATTTCGTGGGGGGGGCAGGGGGCTTCGTTCCGCAACGGATTTCAGGGGGCCGAATGCACTGGCATTCGGCCTCACCGAGATCCATGGTGGAAGTCTCCACCATGCCTAGAATCTTGCATATAAGCATATGTACACATAGACTTATATGCAAGATTCATGACTCTATTTGAGTATAAGTCGATGGGCACATCCTCCCGATCACTTTTTTTTTTTTTTAAAGACACGGCAATCGGCAGGGACAGGGAGGAGGTGAACAGCTCTGGCTGGCAAGAACCAGCCGAGTGCCGTTCTGCCTCCAGTACTCCTGGAGCAGAGGTAAGTGGTCCCTATCCACTGCGGATTCCTCATTTGAATCCACAACGGATTTCTCTAACATCCCTATGTCTTCACCAGCCTAGCTGTCTTGGCTGATGGGACAGTGAGAAGGCCATCCAAGGCTGATCTTGTTGAGCAGCCTGTCTGGTGTTGCCGGAGGTGCTCCTTGAGATAGGCTGGTCTGGAACCATATAGGGTTTTAAAGGTCAACGCCAACACCTTGAATTTGACCTGGAAAACAACTGGTAGCCAGTGCAACTTCTTCAGCACCGGAGTGATGTGATCACACCAGCGGCTGTCTTTAATCAGGTGAGCCCCCGTGTTCTGTACCAGCTGGAGCTTCCGAACCATCTTCAAGGGTAACCCTACGCAGAGTGCATTACAGTAGTCTAGACGAGAGGAGACCAGGGCATGTACTACCGATGGGGGCAGATTTGTGAAGAGTGTTGTGTGAGATGCCGTAATCACAATGCTGTTTCGGCAGCACCTGCCAAGCTCCACGCTCATCTGCACAGCCCGCTTCCTCTTCATGTCAATCAGACACCATGGAGAGATGGTTGCGCTGTACCTTAGGTAAGCAGGGAAAGATGATGGCGGTTGTTGTATAATGAACTTGCGTCTTTTAAACAGAAATTTAAATTGAATATGTACATTTGCTCCAGGATCAGGGTTTATAATTATATTGAAAAGCAGGGGGTGGAGCAGGTGAAGGGAGTGAGCTTCCCCTGTCCCCTGCTCCATTCCTTCACTTTTTCTCCTAACATCCCCTGACTCTCTTTCTCCCCCAGCTGTTGAAACAACATGAAAGAGTAGGGATGTACGGATTCCCCACTGCCCGTTCCTGTAGGGAATCTGTGGGGGGCGGAGGCGATCTGTTCCTGCCCCCGGAATCCTCACAGAGTGGCTCCGCACTGCGAGGATTCCACAGAGCCAAGGGTCACCCCATTCCACCATCTGCATGCCCCGGATTCCCCCCTTTTTTCCTGGCTACCGGAACTTAGGTAAATAATTCTGTAAGTACCGCTGAAAAATCCTTTTCGCGCGCCCGCCATCGGTCTCCGTAAGCCTATTTATTTTCGTAAAAAGGGTAAAGCCCTTTGCAGGGATTCCCCATGTAGCTTCCGGTCACCTGACCTCACCGGACCTGTCCTGACCTCACCTCACCTGGCCAGACTGGTCCTGACCTCACCTCACCTCACCAGACCTGTCCTGAACTGACCTCACCTGTCCTGACCTGACCTGACCTCACCTCCACAGACAATAAAGAGAAAAAATGGAGGATTTCCATGGACTTCAAGACTCAGCCCCAGCAAAAGAAAGCCTCGGGTCACAGGGAAAATGCCTTGTAAAAAGGGTAAAGCCGTTTGCGTTCTTCGTCCTCCATTTCTGATTTACGGATTTCTTTTTGTAATTATTTTTCAAAATCCGCCATTCCTTGGACAAAAAAAAAAGGGTCCGTGTGAGCTCCAGTTCCGAGGAAGATTCTGCAGACTGGATTTGTCAGAATTCGATCCCATTTAAAATTCGGGCGGAATTCTCTGACATCTCTTCGAAAGAGCCACTAGATTCAATTGGGCTGTGTGTTGTGCTTGGAGAATGTTTGTGCAGCGTTTCACTTATGATTCTCGTACTCCCCCTTTCTCCAATCAAGCATAACAAATTCCATTTATAAAGCCTCCTTTTTGTCTTCTTGTGGTGTATTGGTCCGTACCATGAAGTGCCTGAGTCAGTTCTCAGGCACTGTGCTTTCAGGTTAGGGATGGCCATCATGGGGAAATCCAACCCTTTTTAGGCTCGCCAGATTTCCCCAGAAACCCTGGTTTGGCTTTCATTTGCGAGCCAAGCCATGGGCTGTTTTCCTGAGATCTGGGATCTGTACTTGGGGTATTTTTCCTTTAAATCAACATTTACACAAATTGCAGCCACGATTTACATGATTTGTACAATTCTGGCCATAATTTGCTTAATTTATGCAAATTGAAGCTGTAATATGCTTAATTTGTACCCGATATTTGCATAAATTGTGGGTGCAAATTACACAAATCAGCATATAATGGTTGTAATTTGTGCAAATTAAGCAAATTGCAGCTGAAATTTGCATAAATGTCAATTTCAGAAAAAAACACACCCGGAAATCTGTGAGCTGGCCTGACTCAATCTTCATCAAGTTGGGCCAGGTCTCGAGTAAGCAAGCTGTAGTCAGGGTGGGGGCGCTGAGCTGATGAATGCTTGGTGAACTCCCCCCCCACCCCCAGACTGATTACTTCAACATTCCTATTTCAGGTTCTGCCCAACATTGCCTCCAGCACTATGCTGCATGGCCTGTTCTCAATAAGCTTTATTTATTAATATTGTTGTTTGTTTAGCACCCTCTCTTTGGTCTTCTCTTCATGATATATTTCACTGCAACTGCAATATCTATATAGTGATTAAACACCTCTTTCCAAGTCTTCCATGCCTAGCTTAAGTTCTGAGCCAGTGTTGCTCTCAACTAGTTCCTGGTTCTCCTAGGAAGCACATAAAGTCCTATCCTGCATCTAGAGGTTTTTTCATATTGTTACAGTCCTGGCTGTACCCCTCTGATTTGTTGTCCCATGCTGCCACCCTAGGGAAGTCTCATCCCAGCCACCACAACCTTGTTGTCCTGTCTTTTTCATTTGGAAAACAGAGCATTAGAGAAAGAGCTGGGTTCCTAGATCTGCCATTTGGTTTGCCCGAAGTTGGTGCCATATGGGTAATGTAGTGGTTATGCAAGGAGGTGATGGGTAGTGAGTAGAAAGGAGCCCCCCCCATAACAGTTCGGGCAGCAGATGAAGAGGCAAGGGATCCTCCATTTCTTGCCTCTTCTTCTCTTCCTCAAGCAGAGGCCATTTTTGTCATGTTTGGTCTTCTAAGTGTGACTGAAGTGATATAGCATGACAGAAATGGAACATGTTTATAAGATAATCCTCTTCCAGCATTAGTAAAATATATGTAAAGGGAGAAGTATCTCAGTGGTAGAGCACATGCTTTGCATACAGAAGATCTCAGTTTCAATACCCAGTTCCTCCAGATTTTATTATTTGATCATGTTCACTTTGTTGTTGCAAGTTTTCTAAGGGACATAAAGTTCACCCGTGAAATGACATCCTTCAATCTCTCACCTGTAGCTGTCACTTTCTCATGCACATTGTATTTCCAAATTATCTTGAGGGGATTTCTTTATTTGCACCAGACTGAAACCTTTCAAAATATATTTTACACCACATTTAGCAGACATTTGGCTACAGGGAAAAATAAAATTACTTGCAGGTGTTCTCAGCACATCCTAGCACTAGCATCAGATGCAACATGGTGGTCTCTTCTGCCTTTATTTTCCTAAGTACATAATAAACTTAATGTTCTGCAAAATAAACGTGTGTGTTTTTTTAAAGATGTTCATGGACAGGAAAAGTTGTGGAGTGATGACAGAAGGAAAGGTGTCATCTTTAGTGCTAAACTAGTGTTAGGCCTCACTCAGTGCATAGATAAGTAGATAGCATCTCTTATTTTTGTTTCTGTTTACAAAGAAGGGTGGATGGGTTAATGTGTGTTCCTGTCAGAAATGAATCTGAGCAAGTGGAGATGTCTAGCAGCTCAGATTCAGAATGGGAACAGCCAGAACAGAGGGAGACAACCTCCGCAGTGAGTTCAGATAAGGCAAGACTTCCTTCCCAAGACCTTGACACACAGATGGCACAGGCTGAATGGCTCCCCCATTCCTCCACAATGAGAACACAAGTTGAGGGGGAGGGGAGGGGAGGGAAGGGTATGATTTGATAGACACAACAGTCTATCACAGAGCAAAGAGGGAAAAGTTAGGAGCAGGGCTCAGACACTCTGCCAGGTTGGCCACTCGTGGAAGCCAATGTAGGAGGGAGTCACCCTAAGGTAGGGGCATCCCTGCAAAGCTAGTCTGGCCATGAAGTTCTTACCCAGACTGCTGGCAACTTTCCTAACTTCCACTTCATATCCTCTATTGATAGTCGTACAGGTGTGGATTAGCTGGTTCACTGCAGTCTGAGAGTTTCCTAGAATATGCATTTGTAATGAAGCTAGTTGTTAACCAATAAAGTAGTGTTCGCCTGGAGCCTTGTTTTCTGGAGTGTGCTGATTGTGAAGGAAGAGGACGGAGGAACATGACAGTTTCTTTGCTGCAGAAGGCAGGGGGAGGTGATTCAGGACATTGCTGAATAGAAGGCATAGCCTTGCCTGCGTGGATTACTTTTGTGTGT
Source organism: Heloderma suspectum (assembly GCF_057233095.1). Lineage (NCBI taxonomy): Eukaryota > Metazoa > Chordata > Lepidosauria > Squamata > Helodermatidae > Heloderma > Heloderma suspectum. The sequence continues at coordinate 182,650,001 of NC_139461.1, forward strand.
TGCATTCTTTTTTAAGAACTTGGTGAGCAAACACATACTTCAGACTTCAGTGCTACAAGAGTAAGCATTCTACTTCTTATTTGCTTAAACCACTTATATTTCACCTTTTAAGAGAAACCCTCTCAAGTTGGCATGCAACAAAACTAGGGATGGGGGAGAATTTCTCCCCAAAACTTTGGGGGACCGAGTTCCAACGTATTTGGACCCCTGAAGTAGTTTCGGGGAGAAATTCTCTGCCCCCCGCCCCCCCCCCCGGGATGGGACTTACCTTTCCCGAATGTTGCTCCCGGTGGCGGGTCGCAGCGGCAGTTCGGCAGGGCTTCGACAGGGGCAGGGGCAGCAGCCGGTCTTTCGACCGGCTGCCGCCGCCGCCATTCCAAGAAAAGTAAAAAAAAACCAACGCCCCCATGATAGGCTACATGACGATTAACGTAGCCTATCACGGCTAGATTTGCAAAGTCAGCCGTGATAGGCTACGTAAAAAAAAAAAAGCACGTACGGCTAATGGCGGCCCCCATAGGGAGCCACCATTCGCTTTCCTTATTTGGTCGCTGTAGTCTACGTAAAGATTATGTAAAGATTACGTATCTTTACGTAGACTATGGCGAAAATAAGGGCAACGCAAATAGCGTTGCCCTTATTTTTGCCGTAGTCTACGTAAAGATTTACGTAGACTACAGCGACCAAATAAGGAACGTGAATGGCGGCTCCCTATGGGGGCCGCCATTTGCGTACGCGCTTTTTTTTTTTAAGTCACCCGTGATAGGCTACATGACGATTAACGTAGCCTATCATGGCTGACTTTGCAGATCTAGCCGTGATAGGCTATGTAAATCATCATGTAGCCTATCACGGGGGCATTTTTTTTTTTACTTTTTATTTCGCGGCCGGGCGAGGCGAGACGCCTCCTTCCCGGCCTGAATTTCAGCCGGGCGAGGCGGGAAGCCTCCCCCCCAGCCTGAACTTTGGGGGGAGCAGCGAAGCGCCTCCCCCCCACCGCGAAGCAAGCTGAGAGACCAGGTAAGTGACTTTCGTGCACCCATAAACAAAACTTAACAACCACAACACATAATAAAATAATGATTAAAAATATGATCAAAATTAGCAGTTAACACCAAACAGCACCATGAGTACACAATGGCCCCAGTAGAGTCAGTCACTCAACTCCACTCCCTCCCTCTCCTTCCTCCCGCCACATTGGCATTAAGAGAAATGAAAGCAAAAGATGCTATTTTTGGAGATGTGCCATCTGCCTTTCCAAAGCCAACCTGCAAATGAAGCCTCATGTAGGGTTCAGCTTCTGGTCTGCTCACTTCAGTGGGAAGCCCGATTTGCCTTGAGAAGAACCAGTAATAGTCCAAAAGGCCCAATTCAGCTTGGGCTTGAGCCAAATTTGATACACATCCCTATTTGTGATTCATCAAGCCAAAGGAAGGCTATTGGCCATGTATTCTGGCTTGCCTGGTGCTAGAAAGAATTCCCTGGTTCTTTTGCAGGCAGAAAAAAATAACCAATAGGATTATTATGTCCTTCATGAATCATTTTACTGATTGGCGGATGGACAGTGTGGGGGGGTACAAACAAGTTGTGCAAGCCTGCAATGACGAATGGCAGGCACCGCCACTGTCTTGTGTGTTTCACTCTCTTGAAAAACCATTCCAAATGAAATACCAAAGGCAGTGAAGAATTAAAGAAGACCTTACAACATTTTGGCAAAACCTGTATTTTACCATCCAGAAACGGAAAATGACATTTCATAAAGATGTAAATGAGTTTAAATTAATTCATATTTCCCAGTGTGAGTTTGCCCCCCCCTTCCTTTTTTTCCCTTGGGGAAGAACTTTTAAAAGATATTTCTGAAAGTTAAAAAGGCAGAGGCAGCAGACATGTTCAACCCCCCCGCACTACCTTCGTTCCTTATTTTCTTTAGGTCTCCCTTTTATTTCCTTATCAAAGATGGTCAATGCCTGCTCAAGAATCTAGACTTTGGAATGCTTATTGAACATCCAGCCCTCCTGAGATTAGCTCATGAATACAGTAGTTAGCTGGCAGTCAAACCATTCAGTTCTGTGCAGGTCTTTATATATAAACACACACACACACACACACACACACACACACACACACAGTGTAGTATTTTCAAGAAGAGAACAAAGGATTATGACACATGCAATGCTGATGGCTGCCATGGAAATTCTGGCATTTAAGCATTGTGAATGTTGTGAGTTTCGCAGTCTGACACTAAAGTTGTAGTCAGATGGTGTAGCATAGAGGCTAAGAAATGAGTTATGATTCAGGAAGTCCTTGGTTAGAATCTTCCTCTGTCATTAATAGTGCTGTGCTGAAATTTTTCCTAGGGATGGCGGAGAATTTCTCCACGAATCTCGGGGAGGCTGAATGCCAACGCATTCGGCCCCCCGAAATTGTTCGTGAAATTCTCTGCCCCCCGCCCCCCCTGGGATGGGACTTACCTCCCTCGAATGTCCCTCTCGGCGGCGGGTCCCGGCGGGAGTTCGGGGGCGTTTCATCGGGGGGGTGGCGGTGGCCGGTCTTCCGAGTGGCTGCCGCCGCCGCCATTACAAAATAAAGTAAAAAAACCCACACACACCCGTGATAGGCTACATAACGATTAATGTAGCCTATCACGGCTAGATTTCCAAAGTCAGCCGTGATAGGCTACGTAAATCGTTACGTAGCCTATCATGGGTGACTTTGGGGGAAAAAAAAGCGTGTACACAAATGGCGGCGCCCATGGGCGCCACCATTTGCGTTCCTTATTTGGTCCTAGTAGTTTACGTAAAGATTTACGTAGACTACGGCGAAAATAAGGGCAACGCAAATAGCGTTCCCTTATTTTCGCCATAGTCTACGTAAATCTTTATGTAGACTAGACGTGCCAAACTAAGGAACGCAAATGGCGGCGCCCCATGGGTGCCGCCATTAGCGTACGCGCTTTTTTTTTTCAAAGTCACCCGTGATAGGCTATGTGACGATTTGCATAGCCTATCATGGCTGACTTTGGAAATCTAGCCATGATAGGCTACGTAAATTGTTACGTAGCCTATCACGGGTGTGTGTGTTTTTTTTACTTTCCTTTTTTTTTTCGCGGCCGGGTAGATGGGGCGCTCCTCCCCGGCCTGAATTTCGGCAGCGAGGGATGGGGCGCCTCCCCCCGGCCTGAATTTTGGCTGGGTGAGGTGGGGCGCCTCCCCCCCCCTCACCTGAACTTCGGGGGGAGAACCGAAGCGCCTCCCCCCCACCGCGAAGCAAGCTGCGGGACCAGGTAAATCCCTTTTGTCCATCCCTAGTTTCGCGTGCGCAAGGTATATGCTGGCGAACAGCTGGCGCCCCTGTGCTTGCAAAGTCTCTTCTCTCCTGCTTGGGAGGAAAGCGGCCGCAGCCACCTCGCTGCTTGGTTGGGGAGAGCATGTGGCAGGCTCAAATCACGCTGGCCATGGGTAGCTACTGCCACTCACCTTGCTCTCCCTGCTCTGGCAGGAAGGCCGCCGCTGCCACTGCTTCCCTCCTGAGCAGGGACTGTGCTTTGGTTAGCTTGCTACTTGAGCTGGGAGGAGGAAGAGTGCAGTGTGTGTGTGTAAGAGTCTTCGCATGAGGTTCTTGAGACGAGGGAGAACGCGATTTCATTTTAGTTTTAAAATACTCTCTGTCAGACCCTTTATTAGCAGCCTTGCCTCACAGGCAAAGACAGCGCAAATGGGAACTCGTGGGTAATGCTGCAAGCAAACAAGAGTTTCCAGCACTGCAAGCAGGAAAGGGAGATTTCTAAAGTTTTACAAGCTTGCAAATGAGTCCCGTTGCAAACGACTCCCGTTCCTGCACTGTCCCATTCCTGCTTGCACAGAACTTTAAAAGGAGTCCCATTTCTGCTCACCGAAACTCTGAGGCAGCACTGCCTGGAATGGCCATGTGACGCCTGCTAGTCCAGGGACTGCCGCTGAGCTGAACACCGACTGCGAAGAGCCCCATTGTGCTGTGAGCACAGGGCAGACATTTTAAAAGTAAAAAAAGCTATAGAGACGCCTCCAGAGCCGGCTCGTACACTAAATACGGTAGGCAGAACCCCTGCCTCCCTACTCCCGCTCCGAAATTCTCCAATTCTCCCCCCCTCCCAGTGAAAGAGGCAGAAAAAACCCATGTCTCTTTGGCAGAGAGGGAAGAATTTCACGACAGTAGGGGGCGTGGTTCAGCACAGCACTAGTTACAATATATGTGCATTGATGTGAACATTTGAAAGCACGTTATGCACGCCAAGTGTTATTGTGGTAGCTATGTTTGTGCATGGGTGTGTGTGGGACTGGATAACACAAATGGCAGGTATGATCCTTGATTTATACTATAATGGGCAATGGATAATGAATAGCAGACTTCCCCTGCAGATGTTAACGTTATGTATGGGAAATCTATACACAAAGCTACATAACATACTACATAACCTGTTCATTCAGAGGGTATCTTTCCAGCAAGACATTTCAACTGGGCCAGATTCTTGGGTTCTTGCAAATTTTCTCCCACCCTTACTACTACACATGTGGTAGTGAGTGAACTATGCTGTGCTCTGTGACCCCCCCCCTTTAATCCAAGGACAGGTCACAGGGTCAGGGAGATCTCTCCTTCCAATAAGTGCACAACAGGATAGTTCTCTTGTTTGTTTTCTCCAAATAGAAAGGATGCCAGGAGCAGGTAGGAGAAAAGCACCAAGAACTAGAGCTGGGCTGATTGAACCCAGCTCTTTGGGGCTGTGTGTGTGTGTGTGTGTGTGTGTAGAATGAAGAAGTTCCTGAAGTCTGGGGGCAGACACACTTTGTAGAAATTTTTGAGGGGTAGGACTTACTTTAGGCAAGGTGGCCAAGGGTTCTTCCCCCACTTCTTTAACTTTAAACAACAACAACTTGCCACCTTCACTTGTACCGGTGGCTGTTGTGATTGAGTGATTTTGATCCTTCAAGCACTCACACTCCGGCATTCCAACACAGGACACCCAAATCAGTGACACTTCTTTACTTACTGTATGGCAAAAGCTTAATGGTTACACTATTCAGAAATCGTATAGCTGATGACAATAAGCTATAGGCTCTGTAAGTAATTCTACAACCGTGGCAAGGCTCTCCACAGTTTACTGGCCATGTTTTCTGGTCTGGGCCAGAATACCCATGGGAATGAGACTCCATAGCTTCATTCCCTTGGGCATCTAGCCCAGGAGATGCAGCCAGTGGGCTGTGGAGAACCATGACACCATTTCACATGGCAGTGAAGCTTTTTTAGAAGTTAAAGAACGTGTGTGTGGGGAGGAGGGGGAGTGGAATCCTCAACCACCTTATCTAAAGTAAAGTAAACCAGCCACCCCCTCCAAAAACATTGATTAAAAAAAGCACCTGCACCCAAAGCAATGAGAAATCTGTCCAGTTTTGTTGTTGTGTGTGTGCATGGGGGCGGGGAGAAGAATGAATTTCTCATGAATTTCAGCCCAGCATTACAAAAACGCACATTGAGACTCAGGGCTTGACATGTGTTCCTAGAAGTACTTCCTAGAAGTACAGTCTAAGCATGTCCTAGAAGTACGTAGAAGTACAGTCTGAACATGTCCTCACTCAGGTTCATTAAATGATTCAAAGCTTGGCATGTGTTTGCAAGCAATATCACTGGGAAATGGAAGGGCTCTTCTAAGAACTTTAAACAAAGTCTCTACCCGTTCATTAAAAATGTCAGGTTATACCATGAGATGCCCTGCAGCTTCCATAAAGTAAACTGAAGTTTCCACTACATTGGTTTTCAGGATTGCTTAACAAACACAGGGCATTTTATTCTTTACCAATTAGGATTTTTAAAATTCCATATTAGAGCATTTGGAGGGACTGTGCAGAGATCAGCAAAGCTGCCCCTGGATGAAATGTGCAAAGAGGTAACTAATATGTACTGCATGATTTTAAGAACACAGGACACCTTCTGGATTAGACCAATAGGCTATCTAGTACAGCATCCTGTTTCCAACAGTGGACAGCCTCATGGCTCCAGAAAGACCACAACAAACAAGGAAGGCAACAGGTCTGCCCCATTGGTTGTTCCAATAATCTGATATTCAGAGTTATATTGCCTCTGAACAGGAAGGTTTCATTTAGCTGTCATGGTTTCTCCATTAGTCAACCTAAAGCTATTTGTGGACCTATTTTCCTAAAGATTCAAACAAACCAACACTCTCTATTCAAGCAGCTTCCAATGTGCTATATTTCTGCTAATAGGGAGAAGAACATCCCCTTTACTAGCAAACAGTCCCCACTTTCTATGGAAAAGTTTCAGTTACATGGGGTTATTTGGGTTTTGTTTTTTCAGGGCCAATGTCCTTGTGAGGAAAGAGTGTTGGAAGTGCATGTCATTTTTTGTAGTATATTTGTGATCTTATGAATAAACAAACACATTGAGTGTGGGAAGAGCAGGCAAGCACTCAGACAGGCTATATTAGTCTTTCAAGAAATAGCAATTCCCTCACTGCAAACAGCAAGTTCTTGGACCGCCCCACTCCAAGCTTTCTGCTTGCTGGTCAGCAACAGCAACACAATTCAGCGTGCTTTCTCAATCACTGGCTATCTCCCCAGCCCCTATCCAAGCAGGTGAAGAATATTCCGTTAGAAGCCTCCAGTCATACATGGCTATTAATGCTCATTTGAGCAAGCATCTTTTCTGCATCATTCAATGCAAACTGGGGAAGCAATTGCTACTGGTTACTTCCTTGCTTGACAGCCATAATTATACTCCGCCCCCCGAAGATGTTTCTCTGAATTTTGCAAATTTTAACTTTGATATTTTAAAAGGAGCAAATAAACATGAGAATTTGCTCTTGATTATCATTGAAGCAGGCACTAAACTTAACAAGGAAGATTTCAGTTAATCAAGAGATGTTTATGCAGAATGGTGGTTGCAACCCAGCTTCAGTTTGCCTTGAAAGTATTTCAACGCTTGAATACAGAACCGTGAAGATGGCTATGGTATGGAAGCAGATAAACAAGAAAAGTTGGGGGAAGGAGCTCAAGTATAAGTGGAAATAGATGAAATAGTGAAAGATTTGACAATGTTTTAAGGCATCATCTCCACACCTTCTGCTGTGAAACTGATGTATTGTCCCTGTCATCAATGGAAGGATGTGATTTTACATTATCTGTGAATCTGGATATACCTGCATATGTGCTGCCTAACATGGAAGTATTAAATCTATCCAAATCTCTGTGGATGTCCTACTGGATGTTTTACTGTATCTCCACAAACACCTGAAGAAATCATGTTGATTCATGCAATAACTGTGAATATCAAAGGGAGAAATCTTGCTGTGTGCAACTTTATCGCTTCTGGCTACACAGAGGTAAATAAAACTAGTGTGGCACCATATATTCAGATAGTATCTGTTTAATTTAGCTAGTTTGCAGGGCCGAAATTTAGATTTGGGATGGTTGTTGTTTATGTTCCTTGTGGAACATCTGTTCTTCTGACACTAGTTTTTTTGGGGGGGCAGAAGTACTGAACCCCCATATAGATGGGCAAGCTCTGCCATTTAGCATCACCAAATGAAAATGTAGATAAACATTAAAATAGGCTAATTGACTAAAGTTCAGGTTTTCACCTATGTTAGGGGCCTTTATAAATGAAAACTATCAAGCCTCAAGGAAAAGGCTAATGAAAAAGAGGAAGAAGTGATTAGGGATGTCAGAGAAATCCACAACGGAACCAAATGAGATTGGCTTTTCATGAGTTCAACCCCTGGATTCTGCAGCATAGTGGCTTTCCCCTGTTGGGTGGATTCCATGGACCGCTTTTCTAACTTTCCCAAAGTTTTGTCATAGAAAAATACGTAAAATTAAAAAAAAAAAACTGGCTAAACTGCACATTTCCCTCATAGGCTAAAGCGTGGAATTGCACACTTCGGGGGGATTTGTGCATTTTCACACGTGCAAATTTGCACAGCTGTGAATTTGCGCAAATTTGGAAACAAAAAAATCCAGTTCTGGCGATGGGTAGACGATGGAGCGAAAGCTGCCTGACAATCTGCGAAAAATAGATGGAATGGATTTTACACCTCTGGGAGAATCAGCAGGCTCAGGCTCCATCCGGGTTTTCCAAATTCCACCTTGGAACTCAGCCAGCCTTGTTCCCTTTCCTGAATGGCAATGTTTTGTTGACATGGTTGTTTGAATGGGGAAAGTGCTCATTTAGTTGCACGTTGTTCAAACTGCACACCCAAATGCATACTTTCCCTGCATTGTCTACAGTATGGAAATGCTCCCCACCCCCCAGATGTGCCTTTTCAAAGTGTGCATTTTTCTAACAAATGCATTTTGCTAATATGATCACAGACTTGGGAATATGCAAGCCTTCACTGAAAAATGGTTTCGCATTCATGTTGCATGTGAACAGGGCAAGTTCTGATGTTTAATGAACTGAAACAAAATTGTTGCACATCCTTAGCAGTGACTCTGAGGACAAGAGACAGAAAGAGATACAGAAAAGAGGAAGCTAAGAAAGTACAAGAACTAGACATTTGCTGACGTAGTAGTTAGAAAATAGTTACAAAGATGTGTCATCTTGTGGTTAATACTTGAGTACATGAACATGGCCAAAGTGCAGTTCTTTTGGTGTGGACAAAGGTCACTGGGAGAAAGGATTGATGATGACCAAGCAGTGTGGAAGAGGAGATATGGATAGATGTGAAGGGGTGGGAGCAAAAGGATACAGCAACCAAACACATCACATGTTCAAGTGTAAGGTAAAGGGAAGATACTGGATGGGTTCACTCCCAGCATAGAGTCAACCCTGCTAACAGAAAGCTTTATAGGTAACATATATATTGTCCTTTCTCTTGTTTTCTCCTCCTGCATTGAACTTTGTTAACATATACCATGGTACCATCTCCTTCCTACAATTGTCTTAAATTTTTTTTTTGCTTTTTGTTAATTTTTTTTTAAATATAGGCTATATAAGCATGTATGTATGAAGTAACTGTGCTGTCCGAGGGTGGACTGACCAATGAATCCAATTTGCCTGTACTAGACAGGGTTGTAGGAACCTGTTCTATTGGGAACACTTATTTAAGTTTTAAAAGCCCAGTTATATTTTTGGACCAAAGTATTTCCCCCTATGGGAGCTTGATACATATTAGGGGTGGGCATGTGTGGCCCTTCAGATGTTTTTGCCCACAACTCCCATGATCCCCTCACCATTTGCTTTGCTGGCTAGGGTTTATGGAAGTTGTAGGCCAAAGCATCTGGAGGACCACAGGTTGCCCACCACTGATATATATGGAGCACATGTATTCATATAGTGTGAGGTCATTGACTGGAGGTGACTGAGGAATTAACATACTGCCCAAAATATTCCAGCAAGAAGTGGATTGGCACTGATCCTGTGAGATATCTATGTAGTAAAGGTTACAGACATATCCACTTTGAGACTCACCACCTTTCTTTACAAGTGAAACTGTGTAATTATATATATACGTATACACACACACACACACACACACATATACACACACACATACCATACCTTGATTAAAATTTGGTAGGTCCACGGGGGTTCAACTGAAATAGCTTTGAAGGCTTTGTCTGACCTGTGGCTCACCGATGGGCGGCTCATCTTTGATTTAGGAATTGAAGTTCATTCTCTCTCATTCTCTTTACAAGGGAAGGGAATAGGCATTTACGACTTTCTTAAAGGCCTTTCGATGGCGAAATTGATCTAGCAGAAATGAATCAAAGGACTGAAGAATGAACGGAGCAAAGGCTGACCAGAAGGAAAGATACTGAAGTGATTCACTCACAGGGGAAAATCAAGGGTCCAGAAACAACAAAGGGTTGTAAAGTGCTGTGCAAAGGAACAAGAACTCTGGAAATTATATATGATTTATCTGGAAATTGGTTGGAAAGTGAATAAATGATTGGCTGAGATTTGAAGTTTGGGTGAATGGGTTGGAGTGGGCAAGAGCTGCTATGAGCTTCCAGGTTAGACATGCTTTGAAGACCATTTTCCTTTGACACCTGTTAGACCAGATTTCCCCAGCCTGGTGCCTTGATGTTGTACTGCAACTCCTATCATTCCCATGTTGGCTGACAGTGATCAGAGCGAAAGTTGAAAACATCTGGAGGTCACCAGGTCATGACCCTGCCCCCAAGTTCAGAACAGACAGAACCCCTACAGTCAGAGCCCAAGTCCTCTCAATCACCTCCCACCATGCCTGGCCAATAGTGCAGGGAGTGTATAAAGGCAGCCACTGAACAGAGAAGAAGCACCCATCTCCAGGCCAGGCATTTGACCCGTTTAAGAGTCTCCACTCTTTGAGCAAGGGGGTGGAGCTTGGGAAGGGTGAACTGGAGACAGTCCACCCTTCCCAAGGACTCAGCCCATAAAGACTCAGTCCATCTCCAGCCCTTGCTGAAACAAAGTGCTCACTTACTCCTCAACCATGGCTATCTGCCTTGCCTTTGGGTAACCATATATGAATGGATCAGAATAGGTGGAGTCCAGTTTATGCAGACTACCAGATTTTTTTTAAAAAAAACCCTTAATTATAGCATAGCATAAAAACAAATTTTAAAAAAAAACCAAAATGAAAAACACAACTATCAAACACAACATCAACCCAGCACTAGCCAATTAAAAAAGCAACAACAACAAACTTTCAGCTATAGACCAGTGTATATGCTAAAAGCAGGGTTGAATAAGAACATCTTTGTCTACTGGCAGAAGGAAATCAAGGTGGGGGAGGGGGCAACCTACTGTAGCTTCTGTTGGCATTTCAAAACAGCCCTAAGGAAAGATGACCCGCATATGTGATCTTTCCACCATTTTTCCTCTCAGTAGATGGACCATATGAAAAGGGCCTACTGATAAGAAAGCACACATGCTAATGTTTGATTCACATTAAAAATTCTCTGCACAGCAGAGAGGCTCACTCCTGGAACCAACTAGGGGGAAATCTCACCCACTGAAGCCATGTGTGAACAGAGCTGCAGTGCAGAGGCAGAAGGAATGACAGGAGCTGGGCAAGATGGGAGGAAGCTTCAAGTCTCTGATTGCTGTACATGAGAATGCATGGGATAAGGGCTTGTTTAATACCCTAACAAGCCAAAGAGTGGGATAGGTAAGAAAGCATTACATAATGGGAATTGAGAACTTTTATTTCACAGTGATTAATATAGCAATCATACTGTCCCATAGGATTGCTCAGAAAAACCCTTCTGAGGCTGGAGACAGTCCTTGGAAGGGGGAGTTGGAGATCTGCCCCCTTGCAGCTGGCATGGAAAGAACCATGCTAGACAGAAAAGTGACCCCCCGGTGGAGGGGGAAAGGGGGTGTTCTGGTGAGTGGGGACAAGAGGAGACTGGAGAAGCCAGGATATGAGATATCCTAAGGCCTCGACAACCTCCTTCCCTCCCCCTTCAGAGCACCCATGCTAGATGGGATAAGAAGCCATCTAGCAAAAAGCACTGAAGACGGGGGACAGGGAGGTGAAGATCACCTTCCCTGCTTCTCATACCCTGCCAACATCAGCCTGGCAGGGCTTTTAATAATTGGAAACTTCCAAGTGTGGAGGCTTCCGTAACTTCCGTTCAATGAAGGTGCAACCCATAGGACTGTGCCCTAAAAGTAGCTCTACCTGCAATGTGTAAGGCCCATAGAGAAGGGCCTTAATTCAATCTGAGGGCTGAATTCAGTTTTGGATACACACAAACACTAGCGCTGTGCTGAAAATTTCTCCCACATTTTTTTTCGACCATTCTCTTTCAATTTGATAGAAAAGAAATTGCTTTCAAAAAGAAATTCAAAGGAGGAAAAATGTCAGAGAAATTCTCATGGGCTGGGTTTAGGGTTCTTGTGTTTACTTTACCTTTGAGGTGACCATGGAGTGTACAGAGATTCATTGTGTAATAATCTCTGTTGCAGCCTGTAGCCGCCTCAGCTTCTTCACTTCAGTTAAAGCCATCATGAGGAAGACATCCTGAGGCAATTCCTCCCATGGCAGTTTTTCATTTCAGGAATAGCAGGTGGCCTGGGGGGTGCAGAGCAATGGAAAGATGTGTAATAGAGAGGGAAAACACATACAGCACCCTTGTCCACCTCACAGTGATAAGGTGAGTTCAAAAACCAGAGGAAATTCAAAATTCTGCCTCACAAAAGTGGAAGCCTCAACACAGTTGATGCTGTTGCCACTTGCAGGAGCAGTGCAATAAACCAAAAACTCTCAGGAAAAAAGAAAGAAGCTGTGCTACAACCCATGCCAATAGTGAGCCCTTTCTGTGAGAAATGGTGGGAGAATTCCTCCTCCCCTAGGAAAAATTTGGTGAAATCCCCCCCCCATTACTCTGCCCACAAATAGGCTGGAGAATTTTGAGAGGCCATTTGTGCACAGCTCATCTATCTATCTATCTATCTATCTATCTATCTATCTATCTATCCATCCATCCATCCATCCATCCACCCACCCATGATATTGTAGCTTAAAGCTTTTACTACCAGTAACTAGGCCTTAGAAGAGGCATTTCAACCTTTTAAAATAGGGGGAAAAAAACTGCACAAAAGCCAGAAAACCACCAAATGTTTGGTGGTTGGGGAGAAGGGGGTGAGGCCAGGGGGAGTGGGTCTGGCTTTCTGGGAACCTCTGGAAGGCCAGATTTGTTCCCCGGGCTTGAGATTCTGCACCCCTTCCATAGAAGGTAGCTCAACACTTCATACTTTTTCATTGGCTCATGTGTTAATAGTTCAGTACTTTGTCACGCTATATATGGGCAGGAGGCAAACTGAGGTGTGTGTGTGTGTATGTGTGTATGTGTGTGTGTGTGTGTTATTACTGTGACTAAGCACGCAGAGTGGGCTCACACACCTCAGTAAACAAATCATTGAATTTATGCTGCAAATGAGATGTGAAATAGTTTCCTTTTATTACGCTACGAACAAACTGGGGTGTTTTGGGGCTTGTTTCTCTGTTTGCTCTTTTTTGACGGCAATTTCGTCGTCACAAAGCTCTGCTGCTGTATGTCCTTTGGAAAGAACATAACTTGCGCCTATGGGGAGCTTGTGGAATTGGATTGTCTGTGTGGCTAAAAGCAGCAGAGTTTAAATAATGTATCCTGGGCCTTTAGTGGGATTCTTGTGTGCACTGCTCTCTAACAATACTTCAACTGGGAAATGAGAGCTTAGTAAACAGCGCTTTGAACTAGGGACTGAAATTGGAGTCATATTCAAGTCATGCTCATCTTTGAACATACGTTCATTCTTGTATTATGAATGCTGAACTGGCTTAGTGCTCCGCAACTGATAGACAATACACAAGCGTTTATCTATTGTGAGTTTCACATAGTTTGTGTTTACTCTAATGCATTACTTTTCCAAGCAATATTTTTTAAGGTTTGAAAAAGGCTGGTAAAGGCCCATGGGTAGAGTTCTAGATATTATAATGATATCATTCTGAGATTTGCTGGTGGATTCTTCCTCCTAGAATAGTAGAGTTAAATTGTTATAAAGCAGCAGCGTTGGTACAAGGAGAACTAGGCACGCTTAAAGGTAAGTGTTGCTTCGGGACCACCCCCAGAAACAAAACAGCCCTGAAGAATGGTCAGTTTTCTATTTCAGGATATATCAGGGATGTTGCGAGCACGCGCCTTCATCCGGGCAGCCAGTGAACTCCCCTGTGTCCAGCTGGACTCTGCTCATCGAGCCATGGGGCACTGGTGAACCTAGCTGCCAAGCGCTCTGGAGCTTGGCAAATGGCTGGGAACAGCCCGGACTTGATGCCGCGTGTGCCCCAGCTGCTCTCACTGTCTCCTCCTTGCAAGGAGGATGGCAAGAGCAGCTGGGGCTTGTGTGGGACCGAAGTCTCATCCTTCTCCTATTGGCTGTCAAGGAAGCCTGTAATAACTGGCAGGGCCAGCACAAGACCTCGGCGCCCCAGCCATTCTAGCCATCTCCTGCTCGCGAGGAGGAGATGCCAACAGCAGCTGGGGCATATGCAATGCCAAGGCCACATCCTGCCCCCCTCATCTGTCAAGGAAGCCCTTAGTAAATGGCAGGGCCAGGATGAGGCCTTGGTGCCCCAAGTGCTCTAGCAGGGGTGGGGGCAGCTCTTCGAAATGGAGGTGAGCCCATCCATCCCTAGGATATATTTCACCTGCTCTTTGCAAGAGGAAATGCACAACCATTTCTTTATGTGCCCTTTATTTCTCTTCCCATCAACTGGTTATAGATAAACAAGAGGTAGGAATATGGAAGAATGGCTATGGCAGCAATGTGTTGTATTTTTGAAGACTGACATCCTTGAAATTCTGTAGCTGCCTGTGCATAAACCTAACTGCATGGACATGACTGCACCGCCACATGACCTGTAAATGAAAATATTATTACATAGGGAAGGATCGAATGGTGTGCTCCTACTAGTGCTACTGATGTTGCGCTAGCGGAAACCAATACTTGCACAGTATCAGTGGTGCTTGCTACTGCGATGAGTGTCCCAGGCTCCAGAGGGTGGAGCTTGAGGAATATTGCTTGTGGATTCACCACTATGGGGTTTCACAGAGATTAGTTTTGTCCCACATGCTATTTAACATTTAAGTGAAACAGCCAAGTGGGTTCATCTGGCGTTTTGGAGTGCACTGTCATTGGCGTGCTAATGACATGTAGCTCTATTTCTCCTGTTCATCTTCATCAGGTGAGGCTGCGGATCTGCTGGATCAGTGCCTGGCTGTGACAATGGACTGGATGAGGGATAATAAATTGAAACTCAATCCAGGCAAGACTGTGATGCCATTAGTGGGTGATTCTTCTGACTGGATGAATGGTGTTCATCATCCTGTTCTGGATGGGCTTGCATCCTGAAGGACAGGCTTGTAGCTTGGGTGTTCTCCAGGAGCTGTCTCAGGTCATTCAGTGGCACAGAGTGTCTTCTACCAACTTCAGCAGGTGGCCCAGTTATTCCCCTAACTGGACATGGTTAGCCTGGCTTCAGTAGTATATGCTCTGGTAACCTCCATTTTAGGAATGGAGCGGGAGCCCAAGGAGGGGGTGGAGTCCAATGGACTCCCCCACATCTGGCCTCCCAGACCCCACTCATCCTGCCTCCACCAGCTGTCAAGGAAGCCCTTGACAACCAGCATGGGCAGGAAGGGCCTTGGCAGCACCCCAGCACTCTAGCCCTGTCCTCCTCAGGAGGAGGACAGGGCTAGAGCGTTTGGGAGGTGTGCTGTGCCAAGGATTCCAGCAGTCAAGCCCTTGTGCACATAAAGCAGAAGGGCTTGACTGCCAGTGTCCTTGGAATGGAGAAGAGGGGTGGATTGTGCAGCTCAGCGGGTGAGCAGGGAGGCTCACCAAGGGGTCTGGGGGGGCAGCTCGATCATCTCTACTCCATTTACATTACTGCAATACACTGTACATGGGGCTATCTGAAGGTGCTTGAGCAAACTACAGCTTATGCAAAATGTGATGCCAGTGGCCAGAGTGATAATGGGGACCATAAGGTGAGCACAGAATGGCAATTCTGGTCCCTTGCACTGGCTTCCAACACATCTATGAGCCCAATTCAAGGTCTTGTTTTTGACCTATGAAGCCTTATACAGCTCAGGAGCACAATACCCGCTGGAGCACCTCTGCCCATATAAAACTACTCATACCCTATTATCAACATGTGAGGTCCTCTTCTGACTGAGTGCCTCCTCCAAAGGAGTTTTGGAGGATGGCAGCAAAGGAGAAGGTCTTTTTGGTAGTGACCCCCCCAACTGTGGAATTCCCCCAATTGTGGAATTGCAAGGCTTGTCTGGTGCCAACATTATCTTTTCAGTACCAGGGTAAGAATTTCCTCTATTCCCAGGCATTTGATGGGGGGGGGGGGCACCAGTATCAGAGGCAATATTCCTGTGTACACCAGTTGTTGGGGAACATGGGCAGGAGGGTGCTGCTGCACTTGTGTCCTGCTTGTGGGCTCCTGGTTGACAGCTGGTTGGCCATTGTGTGAACAGAATGTTGGACTACATGGACTTTCGGTCTGATCCAGCATTTATTTATTTATTCATTCATTTCATTTCATTTCATTTCTATACTGCCCAATAGCTGAAGCTCTCTGGGTGGTTCACAAAAACGAAAACCAAACAACACACAATAAAACAATTTAAAATATAGAGAACATTAAAACCACAATATAACAATGCAACCACAATAAAACCTAGCAGCAGTGCAGGAGTTTAAAATACAGATTTAAAACAGCAAAGCTAAAAGTTCAGAAAGCTAAAATGCTAAAATGCCTGGGAGAATAAAAAGGTCTTCACCTGGCACTGAAAGGAATACAATGTAGGTGCCAGGCGAACCTCGCTAGGGAGCTCATTCCAGAGCCGGGGTGCCACAGTAGAAAAAGCCCTCCTCCTAGTAGCCACCTGCCTCACTTCCTTTGGCAGGGGCTCATGGAGGAGGGCCGCTGAGGATGATCTTAAGGTCCGGGCAGGCACATATGAAACAGCATGGCTCTTTCTATGTTCTTACGGCATATGATGGGCTGTTAATGCATTGCTTGAATTTTTTATGGTTTTCACTGATATTTTATATCTTTTATGGAGTGTATTTTAGTGGATAATTGTTTTAGCTGTTTTAAATTTTGTATGTTTTGATTTTGTTGTAAGACACTTTGAGGGTTTTTTTTAAGAACCTCATCTAAAATCTAAATAACAGCAACAACAACAACAACAACAACAACAGCAACAATAATATCACTGCATGGGTTTGCACAATCATGGGTGAATTTTCCAAAGCAGACTTGCCCGGTTTCCCCGAAAATACAAATCACTTGACTGTGCTCAGTTGTATTTTGATTCACAATGTGTTTTTCTTCAAATCCATAATTGCTAACACTGTTACTTTAAAAAAAAAACACCCCAAAAACCCAAACCCAACAGACTACTAAATTTTCATAATGGACTGCAATTATCTTGCTACATTTAGAAATGGAAGATTTGCAATGGCTGATGTCAGATCATTTAAATTTTTTTTAAAAATGATCCCTATCTGAATTCAATGCTGTAATTTAGTTTCTGCAGACATAACGTGCACGAGCTGTCTATAAATGACAGCCAAACAATTAAACTGAAATCTATTCTTGAACAACAGAATAGGATTCTATTTAGGGAAGCTGAAAGGAACGAGAGTAAGGAGGAGACTGTTCTCCAAAATATATATTTGTACTGGGAAAGGTGACTCATGGGACTCTTCTCTCGCATATATGCATCACATAATTTATGCTCACTATGTACTAAATGTTTGTTTTGTTTTAATATTTAGACAAGAGTTCTGGTGTTGAAATGCTAGAGCAATAAGCAATTCTGGCTACAGGAAGTTCCATTGGATTCAATGGGACTTACTTCTGAATAAATATGTTTGGATAATGCTTCCAATCCACCATATCCTTTTATGGCTCAAAACTTGGTTCAGCACACATTTTAATTAAACTACTTCATCCTCCAGC